>NW_018743792.1:0-5773347 GCF_001683475.1 Chenopodium quinoa
CCCCTTCTCCACTGCATGGGAACTTCTCGCCTCTTGTAGGCGGTTATGTTTTTCTTCTGAGTCAGAAGAACTATGGTCAGAAGAGCTGGAATCGGACTCGTCCCCTGACGAGTCCGAAGAGGACGACTCCTCCCCTCTCCTAGAGGGGCCCGCCTCCTCTCCCTTAGAAGGAGCAGAAGGTAAATTAGACATGTCCACGGTTAGATGAGAAGGGAACACCTTGGTCCCTCTCTCAGAACTGTCAGCTTGACAGTCGCCTCGTTCCACATCTGGCGCCTGGTCAGATGTTTCGCTAAGGAGTACCCTTTGGGAGGAGCCGTCTGAGTTTGATATTCTAGCAGTCTTTTTTGTTCTGGCCATCACGTTCTGCATAGACACAGATTCAGTCGGACTTTGTATAAAGGGTAAAGATGGGTCCAGAAAAGGGCAGGCGGCACTCCTAGTCCTAGATTCAGCCGTCCCCGGTGACCGGCTGATCACTAACTTAGGGCGTGTCGTGTGCTTCCATGGTGCCATTTCAAAAAATAAAAAGAAAATTAAGAGTAAGAGAATTGAGTTACCTGAACGGATGACAGTTGATGAAGTCCTGAAAGTTCGGGTCAGTCGGCTTGACAGAACAGGCGGTAGGCAGAAAAAGTCCGAAAATGTCAGAGCAAGTTCAGGGGTCCGAATGTTCTCGCAAAAATTCTCAAATGTGAAAATGACCGAAGTCAGCACTTCCTTTTATAGGCAAAATGAGAAGGCGAAGGGTCGCTTCCGAATTCAAATTTGGGCGGGAGAATCTCCCGGCCGTCTGCAAGGTGACACCTGTAACGGGCCGTCGCCTGTCACCGTGCGACGCCTGTCACAGGCGACACGTGACCAGTCGCGTGCCACCTGTGAGGGGCAAATGATTAGGGGATTTTTATCCACCGAGCACCGTTTGACAAGTGGACCAACCAGGTTCCGCCACGCGTCCTCCACGGACCACTTAAGACACGCCACGTGTCCACCCATGCCAAATGGGACAACCGGCCATCAAGGCCCATTTCAGTCTAGAAGCCCGTTCGGCCCTAGGTTTACCTTAAACCTAGAGAGTTGCACGCTTCCCAAGGCTATAAATACTCGATTAATCCTCATTAATCAAGGGACCGAATAATTTACAGAACACACTAATAACCGGCTGATCTCGCTAGCAAAGCAGATTACCTACATTAAACACTCTCACCTAGAGAGATCTTGTTACCTTAATTTCTGTATTAATTACTCCTTAATCAGGTACTAACTTGACCGTTGGAGGCGGAGCTCTCAGGAGTCTCCGTTATTTTGCAGGTACAGGCGTCCGGTTCCAGTCTCGGAATTGTAACTCTCCCGCAGGACATCAGAAAACCCCGAAACAGTGTTCATAGATGATATACTGGTGTATGCGAAGAATAAAGTGGAACATGTTGAGCATTTAAGGGAAATTCTACAAACCTTAAGGGAAAACAAGCTTTATGCGAAGTTTTCTAAGTGTGAGTTTTGGTTGGAGAAGGTAGCATTTCTGAGTCATTTTGTGTCCAAAGATGGGGTAGAAGTAGATCGAGAAAAGATTGAAGCAATGAAAAGCTAGCCTACACCAAAAACAGTGTCTGACGTTAAGAGTTTCTTAGGTTTAGCAGGTATAGGCGTTTTGTGAAGGATTTTTTCAAAGATTGCTAAGCCTATGACCTCTCTAATGAAGAAGGACAAGAAGTTTGAGTGGGATGACAAATGTGAGGAAGCATTCCAACTTTTGAAACAAAAGTTGATCACAGCACCAGTGCTTACATTGCCAGACGATAGTGGAATCTATGATGTATATAGTGACGCATCCAAGAATGGTCTAGGATGTGTACTTATGCAAAATGGGAAAGTAATTGCGTATACATCAAGACAATTGAAGACTCATGAAGTAAATTACCCTACTCATGACTTAGAACTAGCTGCAATTGTTTCGGGGTTTTCTGGTGTCCTGCGGGAGAGTTACAATTCCGGGACTGGATCCGTGTGCTTGTACCTGAAAAACAACGGAGACTCCGGGTGGTGGGAGCTCTGCTTCCGACGATCAAGTTAGTACTTGTAGGTGGAGTAAAAAGGTGCGAAAAGTAAAAGGGTGATCTGGTTCCTCTAGGGCAGGAAGTGCAAATAATGCTAAGTTTGGTCAAGCGATTAGTATGCACGTGTGTTTAGGCTTCTCTTGGTGAGAGTAATTAATTCTAAATGTTCCTTTATTGAAGGCTAATTGCTGTATTTATAGCCTTGGGATGCATGTCCAATCCTAGGTTAATTGGTAAACCTAGGTCTGATTGGGCATACCACGGGAATCAGGCTTGTGATGACCATTTTCCAGGTTGGCAGATTATGGGCCACATGGCGTGGCCTAATTAGTCCATGTTGCACCTCTAAGGGTGACAAGTGGCGGACGTTGATTGGCCCATGTGGTGGACACGTGGCAGGTCCGGATTGGTCCATTTGTCATGGGTAATTTTACCCTAATCATTTTCCCCTCACAGGTGGCACGTGACTAGTCACATGTCACCTATGACAGGTGTCGATATATGACGGGCGACGACCAGTGACATGCTTCGGCTGGTAGTTGGCTGAGCGTTTTTTTCTCGCCTTTTTTTGAATTTTTGGAAGTGACCCTTCAACTTCCGCAAATTTCCTATATAATGGCCTTAACCAAAGTCTCATGTTTCACACTTTTTCAAACTTCTGAAAGAGAACTCTCGGACCCCTAAACTTGAGCTCTGATTTTCTAGATGACTGGTTTTACCAACCGCCTACTTTTATTAGACGCCTGTTCGACCAAGCTTCTTCTCAGAACTTAAGTTTCAGGTAAATGTTTGTTCCTTTATCCTTTCTGTTTTGTTTTGTTTTTTTTTTTTTTTTTTTTTTTTTTTTTGAAAATTAGGCCCCAAAAGCATCAGGCACGGCCTAGGTTAGCAATCAGCCGGTCACCGGGGACGGCTAAGTCTAGGACTAGGGGTGCCGACTGCTTTGTGGTACTTCAATCTTTGCGGAAGTCTCGGAATCCATCTGTCTTTGTATCTATGCAAGACAGTATGGCAAGAACCAAAAGAACAAAGAGGATTGAACACTCTGACGGCTCTTCACTCCGGATCCCAATTAGTGAGCTATCGGACCAACCACCTGGGACCCCAAGCACCCCTAGTGTCTCTATTCTTGAATCTGTAGAGGGGCCTTTTGAAAAAAGAGACGGCCCTAGCCGGATCTTCTCAAGAAAGGTCTGGGGACGAGTCTCTAGAGAAGGAGACGGTCCCTTCTGGTTCCCCACAAATAAGCCTTGCATCCGACTCAAATGACGAGTCGGAGTCTAGTGATTCTAGTCGGCACTCCCTTTCTTTAGAAGAAAAGTACTCTAGGTTGGAGACCGCAAGGGAGTTCCTATCCGTAGAGATGGGAGAAAATTGGGGGGAGCCGTCTATCTCCCGTAGGGAGTCACACACCGTGTTCTATCATCACGTTCCTAATGGTAGGCGGAAGGTGATGGCGGAGAAGTTGGGGAGCTTCCTTTATCAACATTTCATGGGAAATGATTATTTTTTATCCGTCCCAGATAGGGAGGATACAGTTGTATGGCCTGAGGCGGCCAGTTATGGAGATCAGTGCTTTGGGTGCTATGAGGCGGCCATTAAGGCGGGCCTTAGGTTTCCTCTACACCCGGCTGTCGAGGGAATTTTAGACGGCTACCAGATTGGCCTTTGACAACTTGCCCCAAACTCCTGGTTTAACATACTGGGGTATGTTGCTGGGTGTGAGATGTATAGGGTGGACGCCAGTTTTGAGGCGTTTGCCCAAATGAATTATCTCAATCGAACCCCTAAAGCAAGCGGGACCGACTGGTACCAAATTTCAAGCCACAAAGGATATATGATGACCTTGGGCAAGGAAAACAAGTGGAAGGACTGGCGGAACACCTTTTACATTGTTACCAGCAATGACAAGGTCCGGAACAAAAAATACAACAGATGGAACAGGGATCCTCCGTACCTGGCAGGCGGTCAAGACCTACCGCCTGTTCCAAAGAAAGCCAGGCGCAAGATTTTGGACTCGGGCCTCTTTAAAGTTATTATCCAAGCGAACCCTGAGACAGGGGTGAGGGAGTCCATCCCTTAAAATTACATACCCAAGTACAATTGGTTGTACGATGGGGTGTACTTGGCCGCATGCGGCCTTAGCGCAAAGATGCCGAAAGGTATCTGTCCGCATGTTTTTCCATAGCCCGAAATGTCTTGGTTTAAGTTTTATATGTTTCTAACTTTTGTGGTGCTTTCTGCAGACAAGGCAATGGAAAAAGTTTCAGCTTCTAAGAAAGCCGCCGCCCAATATCGCTCGGCCATTCTGGGCAAGCGCCCTATAGAGGAGTTGCCTACTTCTCGGACTGCTAAGGTATAACCATGACCCTGAGCATTTTCAGTTTTAATTTCCTTAGCTGTCATTACTCTGATCACTTTTCTGGTAATAACATGATCCAATCACCCCCCAGTCCGAGCCTGCTTCAAAGATCAGGATGCAGGCGGCTGGCGACATTGAAACGCCTAGCAGGGCTAGGAAGCACTCGGCCAGCCGTCCAGTTACTACTGCTACCAAAGCTGCCGCCACTCCAGAAGGCAGCCGACCTCCTAGGGGGAACCTAACTGAGGGTAACTTCTTTTTTCTTTGTTTCCATGATTAAGTCCCCCTTCATAATATTAGTTTGGATGCTAAGTAAGGTTGCTCTTCTTGCAGGCGACCCCCAGAAGCCAAACCTGGTTCTTATGACTAAGAACATGCTGAAGGTCGTTTCTCCTGATGAGAGGGAGACGGTCAGAGGTTACGGCACCATGAATATTGATGGTGTCCTCGTCCTCCTGGCCGAGGTAGACTTTGTCTCGTTATTTTGTGTGTACATTCTTTAATGTTGACGCTAAATTTCTTACTAGCGCCTGTTTTCTTTGTGCCTGCAGTCAATGCTGCGCATACACGACCTTCGTAGGCCTCTAGCTGAGAAGTCAAAAGAGGTAAAAGTTGCAAAGGAGCATGCCGCCTCCACCATAGACAAGGATATGTTCTCAATTTTTCAAAACAAAGTACTGACGACTGATATATTGTATGCGCAGGCGACTGCAAATCAGCAAGTTAAAGCTGAGCTGGATGCTGCCAAAAACCGAATCTAAGAGCTAAACCTTCAAGTCAAAAAGCTCCAGGACAAGGCTGAGTCCCTTGAGGATACTGCAAAGGAGGCGGACTCCTTGAGGGACAAGGTGACCAAGCTGAAGCAGCGCCTGTCCAACCAGGAGAAGCAGCTGGCCAAAAAATATGAGTCCAGGGATGACGAGGAGAAGGCGACCATTGTTAAGGACATGGTCGAAGACTGTAGTAACATCATGAAGATGACTTGGTCGACTCTCTACCCTGGCTCAGACTACAAGGAATGGGAAGACCAGTTTGCCGCCTGTACAAGGGAGTATGATGAAAAAATCATAGGCGGTGGAGGCGGCGAAGAGGAGGGTGCCGAGTCCTCTGAGGCTTCTGGTGAGGAGAAGGAGGAAGAGAAAGAGGAGGCGAACGCCTCTAAAGTGTAGGGTTTCGTAGTGACCCTCACTACGCGGAATGAAACCCCCAAAGACCCGCCCCCATAATTAAAGCAACTAATACAAGCAAAACATAATTAAAACACAATTAAGGTTAAGGATAAGAAATATACCCTCGACGCGTACTTCGCTTTTACAACGAGCTCTAACTTCAACCTCGATAATGCGAGGCCTCCAACGGGATCGTACCCTCGAACCCGACCCGATCGTCCTAAGCCTCGAAGGTTAGTCAAGGCCCGGACAAAATGTAAACTTAATTGGAGTTTTACGAATTTCAAGGTATACTCAACAATGGAGTTTCCTTTACTATTCCACTCAAGTGTGTTCTTTCCCAAATACCCAAGCCTTGGTATTTATAGGGAAATGAACCCTTGATTTTCATTTCCCAACCAATGTGGGAGAATGAATAATATTGATAATTAATTTAATTCTAAATTAAATAAATAATCAAATCAATCACAATGCAACAAGTGTCAAGGGGAGAGAGAGAGTTAAGTGAGGACCAAGAGTAGGTGGGGGGGGGGACCATTGCCTTGCTCCCTAAGGCATTGCCCAAGGGTTGGTCCTCACCCCCCCTCACAAAACCGGCATCAAGGGGCTGCTGGGCTGGCAGCCAGCTAGCAGTGCCAGCAAGCCCAACCAGCACAAGCATGATGCGTGTGGCTGTGCTGGGCAGTGCCTACGCTGCTGCTGCTTGCTAGGCGCTGGGCGCTGCTAGCAAGCTGCTGGCGCCTGCCTGCCACTCCCACTCGCACGCACATGCATAGGCCCAGGCACTCGCATACGCATATGCATGCTTGGATACTGGGCGTTGTTGCCTGGTCATCGCACACACACACGCACAGCCTTGCTGGCTGGTGCGTAGTGCTGCTGGGTTGCTCAGCGTGGGCTAGCATTGAGCTGGCGCCTAGGCCACGCACATGCACATTGCGAAGCACAGCGTGTTGCTTGGTTCTTCCATGCGAAGGCAAGCATGCAAGCTAGCACGCATGCTGCTGCGATGCTAGGCATGCACGCATGCCAGCACTCGATGCTAGAAATGGTGCTACCATGCTAGGCACGCACGCATGCCAGCACTCGGTGCTAGCGATGGTACTGCCATGCTAGGCACGCATGCATGCTAGCGATGGTGCACCTAGCACACCTAGTGTGTCTAGGCTTGCGCCTAGCCATTCTAGGTGCATGCTAGCTCGAGCTAGCCTAGCGTTCACATGGCTAGGCCAGTGTGATGCTACGACTATGCTCGAACTTGTTGCTTGTGATTTTGCGACGCTCGGCCTCGACGCCCTAGGCTCGATATCTGACGTCAGTGTTCGTAAAACTCCGACGACTCATTAAATCCTTCGGATTAATTCGTCATCTTAGATCGGTTGTTCAATTGGGTTCGACCCGAAGGTTCAGTTAAGATTAAGCTGTAATATTAATTATACCTTAATATTACTGATCGAAAACGGCCTCCACCTAGGTATTCCGATCACTTGACCTTACTGAAGAATTAACTCTGTAATAATTTTGAACCCTCTATCAGAATAATACACTTGTTGGAAGGAAACCATTCCTTTCAATCTCCCACTTGTCCTTCCGGACAAGTGTGCATACAGTGTATAGCCCATTTCCTATGTCGCTTAATGTCTCTTCGTGAATTATAAGGTAAGATTCATCGTCATCCTTATGACGTTCAGAAGTGTTTCTCGATCTCCGAGTTCGACTGTCAATAAGCAGATGATTTCTAAAATCCATCTGAGCACGGCCATGCATTTTCACAGTCTCGCTCTTCGAGCGGCCTTGTAAACAACAAAGACATGTTCCCTATTATTAATAGGGGGACATTCCCAGTCTTGCATTGTAAGTTTCTCTTACTAAGAGGACCTACTCTCCTAAGTGTTCCCGTTATGATCCCTAGTTACGGCAGACGTTAGGCAACATCAAAGAGACTAGTACTCAAACAAGAAAACTTCACAATACTCATGGTCGAGGAAACGAGTTCCGATAGTTATAATGAGAAATGTACTTATGACAATTTTGAATCTCTGAAAGTACTCTCATAGGTCTATCCAGTGCTGTTCTAAACTGGCACTTGTGCAAATGATTTATGATCATCATGTCCTTGCAGCACAAGAAACGGTGCTGTAAATCATACTACACACTAATCTCTGGTGGTCATCAATCGTCCATCATTTAGATGACCTCGATTAGGGATAATTTTCGATTTAAATATTCAATGTTCACTTAACAGGTGTTTCTTTATCCAAGACATGGTCTTGATACCCCGTTTAAGTAAAACACATGTACAAGGAATTTCAAAGCCAGTCTCCGACGTGCTTGATTCCCCATTGCCTCAATGTGCTTGTTGTGTTTCACTTGAGGCAGAGGTTTAGTCAAAGGATCAACCACATAATCATCCGTACTGATCTTGCAAATTCTGATCTCACCTTCGAATTTCCATTCCCTTATCATGTGAAATCTCCTTTGGACATGTTTGACCTACTGGTGCTCTCTTGGCTCTCTAGCCTGAGCGATAGCTCCATTATTGTCACAGTAGAGATCAATCGGACCCTTGATGGAGGGTACAACACCAAGTTCACTGATGAACTTGTGAATCCAAACAGCCTCCTTAGCGGCTTCTGAAGCTGTCAAGTACTCGGCTTCAGTTGTAGAGTCTGCAGTGGTGCTTTGCTTGGCACTCTTCCAGCTAAATGCTCCTCCATTCAGACAGAATATGTACCTTGACTGTGACTTGAAGTCGTCTCTATCAGTCTAGAAGCTAGCGTCGGTGTAACCTTCAACAACCAAGTCTTTGTGGCCACCATAGACCAGGAATTTATCCTTGTTCCTTTTCAGGTACTTCTGGATATTCTTGGCCGCAGTCCAATGCGCCTGTCCTGGGTCCGATTGGTATCGACTCGTAGCATTTAAGGCATACGATACATCTGGCCTGGTACATATTATGGCATACATGATCGATCCAATTAGCGAAGTATATGGGATCTGATTCATTTTCTCTCGCTCAACAAGTATCTGTGGACACTGTTTCTTGTTGAGAGTTACGCCATGGGACATGGGTAAATGCCCTCTCTTGGCATTCTCCATGTGGAATCGTGCCAGTACCTTATCAATGTAAGTACTCTGGCTCAATCCAATCATCCTCTTAGATCTATCCCTATAGATCTTGATACCCAATATGTACTGTTCCTCTCCTAAGTCCTTCATTGAAAAGCACTTTCCCAACCAGCCCTTTACGGACTCTAGTAATTTTGTGTTGTTTCCAATGAGCAGTATGTCATCGACATATAGGACTAGGAATGCGATGTCACTCCCACTGACCTTCTTGTAGACACAAGATTCATCTGGATTCTTGATAAAACCAAGCTTGCTGATGGCTTCATCAAATCGCAGATTCCAACTCCTGCTAGCTTGCTTTAGTCCATAAATGGACTTCTTAAGCTTGTATACCTTTTCAGCATTGCTTGGATCAACAAAACCTTCTGGCTGTGTCATATACACAGTTTCTTCCAAAATCCCATTCAGGAAGGCGATTTTGACATCCATCTGCCATATTTCATAATCGTAATATGCAGCAATCGCTAGGATAATCTGGACAGACTTTAGCATTGCAACTGGTGAAAAGGTTTCATCATAGTCAATCCCGTGGATTTGTCTATAACCTTTCGCCACCAGTCTAGCTTTGTATATTGATACATTTCCATTCTTGTCTGTCTTCAATTTGAAGATCCATTTGCTACCAATGGGTGTGTAACCCTCGGGCAAATTCACCAAGTCCCAGACTTGATTTTCAGACATGGAGTCCATCTCAGATTTCATGGCTTCTTGCCATTTAGCAAAGTCGGGGCTCGTCATAGCTTGTTTGTATGTCGCTGGCTCATCTCCATCCATAACTAGGATGTCTTGATCATCGGTTAAGACAATACCAATGGTATTTGTTTGGTTAAGATCTTTGACGTTGTGACCTACGAAGGGTAATGGGTTGAGCATTTACATTGTCTGTTTGATTCTGACCAATCTTCTCCGCTGCTTCCAAAGCACTTAGATTGTCAGTTTTATCAGGTTGACATTTTTGCTCGTCCTCTCGAACTTTTTCGAGTTCGATTTTCCTCCCACTTGTCATTTTGGAAAGGTGTTCCTTCTCCAAAAAGACACCATCACGAGCAACAAACACTTTGTTCTCGGATTTGTTGTAGAAGTAATACCCTTTGGTTTCTTTTGGGTATCCCACAAAGAAACACTTGTCTGATTTGGGGTGAAGTTTGTCCGAAATTAATCGTTTGACATATGCTTCGCATCCCCAAAATCTTGAGAAAAGACAACCTAGGAGGTTTCTTAGTCCATAATTCATATGAAGTCTTTTCAACAGCTTTTGACGGAGCTCAGTTTAGTGTTAGTGTCGCGGTTTGTAGCGCATGTCCCCAGAAAGAGATAGAAAGTTCACTAAGACCCATCATTGATCAAACAATATCTAACAAGGTTTGGTTCCTTCGTTCGGATACTCCGTTCCATTGTGAAGTTCCAGGAGGTGTCAACTCTGAAAGAATACCATTTTCTTTCAAGTGATCGTTGAATTCATGGCTCAAATATTCGCCACCTCGATCCGATCGAAGCGCTTTAATTTTCTTGCCAAGTTGATTTTCAACTTCTTTCTGAAATTCTTTGAATTTCTCAAAAGATTCAGATTTATTCGACATTAGGTAGACATAGCCATATCTTGAAAGCAATGGTATCCTTCCAACAAGTGTATTCTTCCGATAGATGGTTTAGAATTATTACAGAGTTAATTCTTCAGTAAGATCAAGTGATCAGAATGCCTAGGTGGAGGCCGCTTCCGATCAGTAATATCAAGGTACAATTGATATTACAGCTTAATCTTAACTGAACCCTTCGGGTCGAACCCAATCGAATCACTGATCCGAGACGACGAATTAATCCGAAAGGATTTAATGAGTCGACAGAGTTTTACGAATACAGACGTCGGATATCGAGCCTAGGGTGTCGAGGCCGAGCTGTAGCACCACAGTGGTCTAACCATGTGGATGCTAGGCTAGTTCGAGCTAGCATGCACCTAGCATGGCTAGGCGTAAGCCTAAGCACACTAGGTGTGCTAGGCGCACCATCGCAGCCTAGGCGCACCATCGCTGACCATCGCAGCCTAGGCGCACCATCGCAACACAGCAACGTGCTTGCCTTGGTGCCTAGGTGTGCATGGCAGGGCCACACACGCACCAAGCACAGACATCGTAGTGCTAGGCACTGGCGCATGTGCATGTGCGTATGCGTGCCTCGCACCAAGCATAGCAGTGCTAGGCACTGGCTGATGTGTGCTAGTACGAGGGTGCCTGGCAGCATCGCCCAGCACGCATGCTAGGCCCTTGCGGGCGTAAGCACCAAGGCTTGGGCTAGCAATGCATGTGGCGCATGTGCGTGGGGTACAAGGCTGGTGCGTGTGCGAGAGGTGCAGCGAGGGATGCGAGGGTGGTGCGTGTGACTGGCGAGGCAAGGAGCCAACATGTGTGGCTAGCTAGCAGCACGCATGCTGGCTATGCGAGCATGTGCGAGAGAGGCGAGGGCCAGCACTAGCGCTAGCACGCACCAGCGCCTAGCACTGGCACGCACCAGCGCCAAGCATCGCCCAGCACCAAGCATGCACTGCCTGGCTGGGATGCGAGGCTGCTGGCTAGGCTGATGCTAGCTGGCTGGGCTAGCTGGAACTACTAGCTGGCAGCAGCCCAACAGCCCATGCTTAAGGCGGTTTTGTGAGGGGGTGGGGACCAAGGCTTGGGCAAAGCCTTGGGGAGCAAGGCAATGGTCCTCCCAACCTCTCCATGGTCCTCACCTAACCTTCTCTCTCCCCTTGACACTTGTTGCATTGTGATTAAACTTAATTATTAATTTATTTTAGAAATAAATTAATTATCAAATTATTCGTTCTCCCACATTGGTTGGGGAATGAAGTTCAAGGGTGCATTTCCCTATAAATACCAAAGGCATGGTATTGGGAAATACACAACCTTGAGTGGAATTAAAAAGGCAACTCTTATAATTAGAGTAAACCTTTGATTTATAAAACTCATAGTTTTGTTTGTCCGGGTCTTGACTAACCTTCAAGACTTAGGACGCTCGGGTCGGGTCGAGGGTACGATCCGTCGGAGATCTCGTAGTTTCGGGATTTTGAAGTAAGAGCTCCTCGGGAGCGAAGCACGCAACAAAGGTATAATGCTTGTTCTTAGTCTTGTTTTATTAAGTTTATTATGCTTGTTAATTGCTTTAATTAAGGGGCGGGTCTTGGGGGTTTCCTTCCGCGTAGTGTCGGGTCACTATGAAACCCTACAGCGGTATCGGAGCCACGCTCCTTTTAATTTTTGCAATTAATTTTTTAATTAAGGTGTTTTAAAAGAGTTTATTTTTCTGGTTCATGTTATTCTAATTAGATTAGATGCTCGTTTTAATTAATTTTAAAACTCGATTTTATTCTCGATTTGGCTGTCGAACCCAGATTTTGGCTCAAAAATAGTGATTTTTGGGTGGAATCAACATTCTGGAACAGATTCAGCCCTTTTAAGAGCTGTCCAGAAGCCAAATTCGAACCAGAAACCCATTTTTTCTGGGGTTTTTCGTTTTTCAACGAAAATTTTAATTCTTTTAAGCCTTGATTAATGTAAGCATTACAAGGTTAGATTAAATGCACATTTGCATCACTAATCTACTGGTTTTAAAAATATCCTTAAGCATAATAATGGAGTTTTAGTAGTGCTTAAGTTGATACCATTTTTCACATGAACTTGTTTTTCACAAAGTTTGCAAATAAATTGCAATAAAATGTGAAAGCTTGTTGTGAACTTGTAATTTTAAGTTACTATAATGTTAAAGTTCTAATCTTTAAAGGTTTAAATGATTGGAACCCTAACCCTAAATTCCATATTGAACAAAGTTTGGATTTTTCATGTTTGGTTGATTAAAATCCAAAAAGTTCAAATACTTGTGAGTAAAATTTGATTAATCTTCATATTGGAAGATGTAATCTTGGTATTTTACACAAGTATGAAAGTTTGAAATTTTTTCATTAGATGATTAGTTTATTTTTCCAACTCCCATTTGTCAAATCCATTATTAATTTGCATATTGGCAAGATTAATTATGGACATAGCTCATTTTATTTCAAGCATAAAGTAAGATCTAATTTTGTTCAAAATAAAATTTTTGGATAATTTAGGCTTGTGCACCAATAAAAAATAAGTTTATTTAAGTCTTATTTTATTTTATTTTTCCTCAAATTAATTCTAAAATTTAATTTAGAATTAAATTTTGTCACACACAAATCGGAATTAAATTTCGAGAAATGGCACGCAAATCAAGGGAAAAACACCCAAGCGCCACCAAGGCTAGTCGGGCTGCCTAGCAGCCCACATGTGGCTGCCTATGGTGCGCACAAGGGTGTGCCATGATGATGTTGTGCGCTGCTGTGTGGCAGGGAGGCTTGGGGCTGAGTGCGTGGAGCAGTGGCTAAGGGCTGGCTTGCGAGGGGATGCTGCTAGGCAGCATGGCAGCAAGCACCAGCCCAGCGCACCACTTGCTGGCAGGCGCCAGCTTGCTAGCCAGCATGCGTAGCATGCCTGGCAGGCTGCTGGTGCTAGCAGTGTGGCTTGCTGTGCTGGGCACAGCATGCTAGTCCCATGCACCACAGCACAAGGCGTAGGTTGCCTAGCAGCCATGGTGCGCACCCACCAAGCACTTGCGTGGGATTTTTGCTTGATTTTGAACTATACGATTTTGCGAAAATTTTACCGTTTTAATAATTTTAAGTAATTATTTTAACGAGGTTAAAAACCTCGATTTTCGGTTTTGCAAAATTTTTGACAAATTGTGGGTTATGCCGACTTAATTAATCGGATTATTTAAGTATGGATGCGGAATTTAGTGAGAGCTTAATTAATTGCGTGAGCATTTTGCGTGTAGAAATAATGGATTAAACAACTTTGACTAGTTTTAATTAGGCGCGTTAATCGGATTAACATCCTAAGTTAGTTACTAGTTTTGTGTGTTTAATTATGTATTTCGTAAAATTGCATAGACCATTCACAAATAGTGAATGGGTGAATGGAAGATTGCTATTCAAAACAGGTTATTGAAAATGGCAACTAGTGGGGCCCGACTAGGATAGAAAATACGGACTGCGTTCCGTTATGTATTTTTGTAAATCTAAATACGGTCTGTGAACTGTTAAGTATTTTTGTACTATTAGATTAATCTTATTCGTTCTAGTTAGCTTATTTTATTTTGGCCAAGATGTCTCAAGACGGCGTTTCGATGAAGACGAGCCAAGATGAAGACTCATAGTTTTGTTTGTCCGGGTCTTGACTAACCTTCAAGACTTAGGACGCTCGGGTCGGGTCGAGGGTACGATCCATCGGAGATCTCGTAGTTTCGGGATTTTGAAGTAAGAGCTCTTCGGGAGCGAAGCACGCAACAAAGGTATAATTCTTGTTCTTAGTCTTGTTTGATTAAGTTTATTATGCTTGTTAATTGCTTTAATTAAGGGGCGGGTCTTGGGGGGTTTCCTTCCGCGTAGTGTCGGGTCACTACGAAACCCTACATATCTACTAATGTTTGTTTAACAAAGTTGAATTCTTAGTGGTCTTAGTTTAAGTAGCGGTATCAACTTTTGTCTAATCATATTTAAAACATGCAATTTCTATTGAACATATATTTGCAAGACAATTTGAAACAACTATTGTTAAAGTCTTACATTCAAAATAACTAGGTGTTTAACACCATAGTTCATAGTATGTTCAAAAGCATGATGAAAACTAAGATTAGTTTAATTACATGTCATAAAAAAAATGGTGCATGACAGCACGACCGAAAAACCATCTTCACCGTCTACTTGTCCTTGCACCAACACTTGATAAGCTTCTCACTTGGTCCCTGAAAAGGCAACATAGAGTGAGTCATACTTGGTATCTAATACCTATGATAAGCTTAATTCACAAGTGTTTAAGGAAGATACCTGAGGCAGATGCTCCATTCCTCTCCTCCTCTTCCTGAAAAAGCTTGCATTCTCTCTTGTAGTGGCCTTGCCCACCACAATAGAAGAAACGCATCTTTGCCTTGACCTTCTTGAAATCCCTCCTCCTTGATGGTCTTTTGGTTGCCCCAAATGAATTGGCTCGGTGAAGTAGCTCCACCACACTCGTCAAAGAATGTGTCTCCTTTCTTTCAGAAATATATGCCCTTAGTGCATCATATCCTGAGTGGAGTGAAGTGAGCATAATATGACCAGCCATTCCATCTTCTAATGGGATTCCGAGGAGTTCCATGTGCTTGAAGAGCCTAGTCATTCTTGCCACATGGGGTCGGAGGGGCATACCCGGTCTCAACTTTTGTTGCAGACTGTAGACCAAAGATGGTACCTCTCTTTAGCAAGACAACCTTGATCTGATGGCTTCACATTCATGTCTGTAAGTGACCTAGTCACCTCAAACAAGAGTCCATCATTGTTGTCGTTGAAACTCTTAGAGAATCTCCCACCGAGAACATCCCTTAGTCCTCCAAGGAATAAGTCCGGAAAAGAGAATGGAAGTTTTTCTTTCCATTCTTCCGGGATAGAGTTAGCCATGAGTTGTGACACTAATTTGCAATCATTGGACCATGCACAATAAGTTTCGTCACTCAAGTCTTTCTTGGTACAGAGGGTTGGGAGGGAAGTATCCAGAACAACTCCAGAGAGTTTTCCTGAGTTCCTCTTCCCATTCTTCAAGGTTTGTCAAGTTAAGCTTGATAGCCAACTTATCGGGGAGACCCGGGCACATAGGGTTGTTGTTTGAGTTACTTGCAGACATTGTTCTACAATTGAAAGAATTTGAAATGAAAAACCATTCATATAACCAATAAGTTTGAAATTTAAAAGCGATTATGCAAATATTCAATCTTATTGAGCATTTTATCCACGCATTGATAAATTTGTCCCTTTTTGGGCGAGAATAAAATGATTCCGAGATCCTAAAGATCAAGAAATGGTTAAGCATGCTTTGGCTTGTCTTAACATTAAATATCTTAAGGTAAGAAATCCAATTGCTAATAGCTCCAAGCTACTCTCGGTTTGATAAAATGTCGCATCTAATGCATTCTTGACATTTTATCTCTTTTGCCACGCCATCTAAGGACTCCTTACTGATATCGTTGAGCTTAACCAAGAAAACTTGTATACCTAGTATACCTTACATTCCTAGGGAAGTAGTGATGCCTCGCTTTGGCGTAGCCCATCACATACGCGTATTAGTTCGGTAAGTGTTGTTCTTGGAACGGGAAATTTTAGCTCAATATTTTAAGGGACCTAGGGTTTCTATGTTGGTTGATTTAAGTGAACTTAACTAATCGTCGCAACATAAGAAATCCTAGACATGCATCTAACATTCATATACATATATAACAATAATATATATAAGGCATAAAGTTGATGCATTTGGCAACTAGCATGACCCCTTGAAATCTTCAAATCTTCAAGGTTCTTCATTTTGGCTCGTCTTCATCAAAACGCCGTCTTGAGACATCTTTGCCAAAATAAAATAACTAGCTACTATGACTAAGATTAATCTAAAGTATAAAAAATACTTAACGGTTCGCAGACCGTATTTAGATTTACAAAAATACATGACGGAACACAGTCCGTATTTTCTATCCTAGTCGGATCCCACTAGTTGCCATTTACTCAAAACCTGTTTTGAAAACAATCTTTCATTCACCCATTCACTATTTGTGAATGGCCCATGCACATTACGAGATACATAATTAAACACGCAAAACTAGTAACTAACTTAGGTGGTTAATCCGATTAACGGGCCTAATTAAAACTAGTCAAAGTTGTTTAATCCATTATTTCTTAGGTGCAAAATTTACTCACGAAATCAACTAAGCTAACACTAAATTCCGCATCCATGCTTAATCAATCCGATTAATTAAGTCGGCTTAACCCATAATTTGTCAAAATTTTGCAAAAACCGGAAAAAATGAGGTTTAACCTCATTAAAAAAATTACATAAATATTTTAAAACGGCAAAATTTTCGCAAAATGCATAGCTCGAAATTAAGTAAAATAGCCCACACAACGTCTAGTGGGTCACACACCATGGCTGCTAGGCAGCCCATGGCCTGTGCGTGTGGTGCTGGCTGCTAGCTAGCACCAGCAGCACGCTACGCATGCTACGTATGCTAGCTGCTTGCTGGCGCTGCCAGCAGTGGGCTGGCTGGGTGGGGCTTGCTGCCTCGCTGCCCAGCAGCAGCACAAGCACGCCAGCAGCCTAAGGCCCACGCACCCAGCACAAGCATCACGCAACAGCCTCCTCGCCACACAGCAACGCACAGTTGCACGCTTCGAGGCTTAGCCCCTGTGCGCACCATAGGCAGCCTACATGCGGGCTGCTGGGCAGCCTGGCTGGCCTTGGTGACGCTTGGGGTTTTTGTCTCGATTTGCGTACATTTTTCTCGGGATATTAATCCCGATTTACGTCGACATAAAATTAATCTAAATTTATTTTAGAATTAATTTAGGGCAAATATGAAAATAAAATAAGTCCAACTTAATTAATTTCAATTTTAATGGTGCACAAGCCTAAATCATCCAAAATTTTCTTTATCCACCAATCACCATCTGACACGTGGGCCAACCAGGTTCCGCCACGTGTCCTTCATGTAGGCCAATGGGAGCTTGCCACGTGTCAACCAGAGATACGTCCTCCATGGACGAATTGCGACGCGACACGTGTCCATCCATGCCAAATGGGTAAATCAGCCAAACAAGGCCCAATCCTTGTGGGAAGCCCAGTCAGCCCTATGTTTAACCTAGACCTAGGTATTGGCACGCATCCCAAGGCATATAAATATGCTCATTAATCCTCATTAAGGAGGTTTAGGCACTTTAAACACTCTCACCTAGAGAGACCAAATTACATTATTTTCGCATTAATTACTCTTTAATCAAATTCTAACTTGACCGTTGGAGGCGGATCTCCAGTCATCCGGAGCATCCGTTTGTTTTGCAGGTACAGGCGTCCGGTTCCAGTCTCAGAATTGTAACTCTCCCGCAGGACATCAAAAAACCCCGAAACATTTTGGCGCCGTCTTTGGGGAGAGTACTTTTGAGATGGCATACACGTCTGTACCGTCTCCTGAAGAGAGGCGTCCCCTGGACGACCCTCAAGTTCAGTCGGAAAATGATACTGAAAAAGAGTTTGAAGTGGAAGCTCATACAGCTTCAGATGGGACCCTAAGGGCCCGGCGTACCCGTCATACCGAAAGGAGAGAACGAGAAGATCCTCAAACTGGACTCAGTGATCCAGTCAGCGCACCGCCTGCTCAGCAGCAGCCGGCTGATGGGTCTTGTCCCATTACAAGGAACGAACTCATGACCTTCATGAGGGGCATCAAGGGAGAGATTCAGGAGCTGATCAATAAAAAGACGCCTGCTCTGGCCAAGGAGCAGTCGGCTAAGAAACCTTCCTCTTCCCAGAAGAGGAAGCCTGTTCAAGGGCGAGAGGCGACCCCTCATCCTAACTCTAGGAAGTGGGAGCCGCCTGTCCTTGATTTCGCAAAGTACCGCTTTCCTACTCAAGGAAAGAGGAAGCCCGTTCGTCATATACAGGCGGATGGGTCGAAGAAAACATACATAGACGCTCGGCTATTGCTAGAGCAAAAGAAGAACGACCGACTGTCAGAGTCGGCCTCTACTTCAGATTTTCAAGACAGTCTGCACAATACCTCTATGAGGCATACACAGTCAAATCATGAGAGTCATACAGGCGGTACCTCCCGTCAGTCTAGCTTTCATAGTGACCAGGGGGTACCAAACTTACCATTTGTACCGCAACAACAATATTTTCTGCAGCCACCTCTGTTTGGAGGACACGCGGCAAAAAATGTCCAACCTATGGACTTGCAGCTACGGTTGCTTAGACTTGGGGAACAGCCGTCGGCCTTCTCCAAGGAAATTACTGAAGCCGCTCAGCCGGCCAAAGTGAAAAATGTGTTAGTAGGCGCCTATGACGGCACAACTAACCCAGAAGACCATTTGAAGGCATTCACCAACCTGATGTACCTTCAAGGGTTGGATGATCCCACTTGGTGCAAGTGTTTTCCAGCGACTCTTAAGAGAATCGCACAACAATGGTTTGGCAACCTGCCGACTGGTTGTGTAAATAACTTCAGGACGCTTGCTTACTTATTCACCTCCAACTTTGTCATGAACATACCTGCGAAGAAGACGACCCTTGATTTAGGGACGATTCAGCAGGGTGAAAAGGAGGGGCTTCGCTCTTACATCAGGCGGTTAACCTGATGAGGATACAGATTCAAGGGCTACCGGATGAGGTGGCCTATACTGACTTTTTCAGAGGTCTCAAAGACGGGTCGACCTTCAAATTTGATTTGGTTCGAAAAAGGGTGGCGACTCTTCAAGAAGCCTTGATTGAAGCAGAAGCCTATATACAGGCAACTGATCTTTATAGTACTGGAAAGCAGTCGGACGGAAGGAGGTCTGACAAAAAAGAAGGGCGACAGAAGCAGTCGTCCAACAGAGATGACAAGAAGAGAAAAGAGGTTTGGGCGGCCGATTCATCTAAACAGCCGGCCCAGAAGAAGATGAAAGAATTCAAACCATACTCCCCAAAGTATGTGTTTAACAAGGATAGCCAAGCTATCCTAAAAGAAATCAAGGGACGGATCTCAATTGAGAAGCCGGCCCCCATGAAGGGTTCTGAAAGCAACCGAAACCAAGAAAAATTCTGTGATTATCATGAAGATATTGGTCATCAAACCAACGAAATCATCAGTCTCATGCGGTATCTGGACCGCCTGGCTGAACAAGGCGATCTTGACTCTTATGTCAAGAAATCTAAGGGGAACACTTCCTCGAAAAAGCAGTCGGCCAAAAAGAATCAACAGGCTGACAGCTCTGATACAGATGATGCAGTCGTCTACACCATTGCAGGCGGCTTCTCAGGAGGCGGCCCCACTATTAGGGGCAACAAAGACAATATCAGGCGGCTAGACGTCAATTCCGTTCACCAAGAACGGCCCTCCAAATATTCATTTCCTGAAATTGTCATCACTAAAGAAGATTTAGGAGGGGTAAGGGGGCCGCATTACGACCCTATTGTTATTGAATGTAAAGTGGCCAACTAGAGAATTGGCTGAATCCTCATAGATACCGGCAGCTCCTCAGATCTTATCAGTAGCAAATGTCTGTCAAAGCTCAAATATCAGACTGATTGCATACATCCGGTATCCCACCCTCTAGTTGGGTTTGGAGGAGGAGGAGTCCACCCAGTGGGACGAGTTGATTTACCCATCCGCCTGGGTGAAAAAGGGGAAGGTCGACACATGGTGGTCCGGTTCCTGGTAGTTGAGGAACTCTCGGCCTACAACATGATTCTGGGACGACCAACCTTCAATAATTCCAAGGCTGTTATAATCCCGTCTCTTATGTTGCTCAAATTTGAGAGGGATGATGGAACAGTCGGCTCCCTAAGGGGAGATCAGAAGATGTCCCGAGAGTGCTATCTCTCAGATATCAAGCCCACTGTCATGGCCGCTGGGTCAAGTGGTGGAAAAACAGACCTTGACAATGTCAAGGAGAGTGCGCCTATTCAACGACTCGCGCCCTGACCGAACAATCAAGGTTGGGACGACTGCTCTGCGAGTTCTGGGCGAAGACTTTCATCACCTTTTGAAAGAATACAAAGACATCTTTGCATTCGAAGTCCATGAAATGCCAGGCATCAATCCTGACCTGGCGGTACATAAACTGGTCGTGGATCCGAAAAAGAAGCCGGTAAGGCAGAAGAAGCGGAACCATGGCGAAGAAGGAAGTCAGGCGGCAGCCGTCGAAGTTAAGAAATTACTTGATGCAGGGTTCATTCGGCTATGTTACTTCCCAGACTGGGTTGCAAATGTAGTACTTGTTAAAAACCCGAATGGTACCTGGTGAATGTGTGTGGACTACACGGACCTAAACAAGGCGTGCCCAAAAGACAGTTACCCTATGCTTAAAATTGATAGTATGGTCGACTCAACAGCCGGCCATGCTCTGATGACCTTTATGGACGCGTACTCTGGTTTCCATCAAATTCCTTTATGGAAGAAAGATCAGGAGAAGACGACCTTCGTCACTAATCAAGGGTTATACTGTTACACGGTCATGCCGTTTGGTCTGAAGAATGCCCCGGCCACCTTCCAGCGAATGATAAATACTGTGTTTTTTTATCAGATTGGGAGAAATGTCGAGGCATACATTGATGATATGATTGTTAAGTCTAAGCTTCAGATAGATCTTCTGTCGGACCTCCGAGAAACTTTCGCCACACTCAGGCGGCACCATGTCATGCTCAATCCCAAGAAATGTGTATTTGGGGTTGAGTTTGGGAAATTTCTCGGATTCCTTATCAATCAGAGAGGAATAGAGGCGAACCCTGAGAAAGTGCAGGCGGTCATCGACATGCAGTCGCCTCGTACCGTCCGAGAGGTTCAGAAGCTAACAGGTTGTCTGGCGGCCTTGGGAAGATTTCTAAGTCGATCAGGCGACAAATGCCTATACTTTTTCCAGGCCATTAAGAAGAAGGCAAGGTTTGAATGGGGGCCAGATGTTGAGGCGGCCTTCCAAAGATTGAAAGTGCATTTACATTCCTTGTCGAGGCTGGTCAGCCCTTTGCCCAAAGAAGTACTTACATGTACCTGGCCGTCTCTGATCATGCTTTAAGCGCTGTTCTTCTTGCTGAAAGAGACGGCTGCCAGCTCCCGGTCTACTTTGTCAGTCATGTACTGAAAAATGCCGAGTTGAGGTATCCCTTAGTGGAGAAATTTGGCCTCGCACTCTTCATGGCCGTCAAAAAATTGAAGCCCTATTTTTTGGCACATGCAGTCGTCGTGTATACAGATCAACCTATCAAGCGGCCACTGACCACCATGGAGTCGTCAGGCCGGATGATCAAATGGGCCATAGAAATTCAGAGCCTTGAAGTCACATTCGAGCCTAGAAAAGCAGTAAAGGGGCAAGCCTTTGCTGATTTTATTGTTGAAATGACTCGTCCCCCTGATTCTCAAGTTCCAGACCAAGTCTGGAAGGTATATGTGGACGGGAGCTCTACTTCAAATGGTTGCGAAGCAGGCGTCATATGTCAGTCGCCAGAGGGCGACAGGTACGAGTATGCCCTACGTTTCAATTTTCAGGCCTCAAACAATGAGGCAGAATATGAAGCTTTACTAGCCGGAATCCGCATGTGCTAGGCGGCAGGGGCAAGGAAGATAGACGCCTGTTCTGATTCACAGCTGATAGTGAGTCAGTACAATGGTGAATACAAAGCGACCCATCCGGCAATGATCAAGTATTTACAGGCGGTACAGCAAGCAGTCGGATCCCTTGAAGATTTTCATTTGGTTCAAGTACCAAGGTCTGAAAACGACTAGGCGGATGCTCTTTCAAAGTTAGCATCCTCGGCCTCCAGTGATACTCCGCGAACTGTTTTCTGGGAGGTGATGGAGAAAAGAAGCATCGAGGAAGACCCCATTGGAATCCTAGATAGAAGTTCAACCTGGATGGATCCAATCAGGGCATATCTGACAGACAGCACCTTGTCGGATGATCATCACCAGGCGGCTGCACTGAAAAAACGGGCAACCAGTTTTGAAATGATGAAGGGAGAACTTCACAAAAGAGGGTATCTTCAACCCTTCTTGAAGTGTGTTACTCCAGAAAAAGGACGAGTGATCCTAGAAGATCTCCACTCTAATTACTGCTCTTCCCATGTAGGCGGCAGGTCGCTTGCCCAACGGACAAGGCGGCAGGGCTACTTTTGGCCTACTCTAGAAGCAGATGCAATGGAGATGGTGAAAAAATGTGACAAGTGTCAAAAGTTTGGCAAGTTAATTCACCGTCCGGTTACTGACCTCACTACCATTCATAGCCCACTACCGTTTTCTAAGTGGGGCATGGATATTCTAGGTCCCTATACGCCTGCTACCGGCGGTAGGAAGTACATACTTGTTGCAGTCGACTACTTCACTAAATGGGTGGAGGCGGAGGCTGTAAAAGGAAACAAGATGAAGGATGTAATTTCATTCATCTGGAAAAATATAATCACTCGGTTCGGAGTTCCCATGTCTATGGTTTTTGATAATGGCCCCATATTTGAGACGCCTGTTCTCAAAAGCTGGTTGGGTGACCAAGGCATCTCGCATCACTTTGCATCAGTCGGCCGTCCACAAGAAAACGGCCAGGTAGAAGCCTTTAATAAAATCATCTCAGACGGTCTCAAGAAAAAGATTGAACGAGCAGGCGGCCTATGGGCAGATGAACTACCACATGTTCTCTGGGCCATTAGGACGACTGAAAAAGGGGCGACTGGAGAGACTCCATTCCTCCTAACCTATGGTGCGGAAGTTGTTCTCCCAATTGAACACTACGAGCCGACTCTTCGAGTAATGTTATACGACGAAGAGGCGAACTGGGAATCCATGCGCCTGGCTTTAGACTCACTCCACGAAAGGAGGGGCAATGCCGTCTTGCGCCATGAAATTTACCGCCTGAGAATGACCAGATCATACAACAAAAAAGTACACAGGCGTCCACTCAAATTGGGGGACTTTGTACTAAGAAAAATGGAAGCATTCGGTAGGGCTAATGAGTCTGGAAAATTAACTCCCAACTGGGAAGGACCCTACCGAATCTATGAAGAGGCCAGGGACGGTACCTACCGTCTGGAAACACCAGACGGCCAACCGTTGCCTCGAACCTGGAATGTAGATACTCTTAAGAAATATTATTTTTGAATGATGTAAGTAGTCGAGAGCTACTTAATAAAAGTTTGTTGTTTCATTCAATTTTGTACTAAGAGGGGCATGCCTACTGACAAACAGTTGGCTACTCTCCATGTTTTATTTTTCAAGTCTTACTCAATGAGGGGCATGCCGCTTGTTCCACACAACCGGTTACTCTCCCATAACACAATTCACCAAGAACTATCAAAGGCTCATGGCTGAAATGATCAGACCAGGCGCCATGCCAACTGATTAAAATATTAAACTAATCCGACCTGTCCAAACATCATAGCAGGCGTCCGGCGGCATCCATCCGGATGAAATTCGTCGCAGAGAGAAGCTCCCTTTTGGGTTGAACATTGTTCTATAAAATAACTACACGGCACCTATACGACTGTCTAACCAAGACAATCACGTAGCCGTTTCTCAGACAAGGATACCTCTCACTTAATCGACTAATCAGGTCCAATAAGTGTTTGTAGTAACCATCCATGTCAATTGACCGACTGAACTACTTGGGATAAGAACAGTCGGTACCTTATGAGTTAATAGCCAACATCGGCGAATAAAGGGGAACAACCGGTACCCACCGCTTGAAACTTCCTACTTGGCTAATTCTAAAAAATGACAGGACCGCCTGCCTAAAGGGGATCCAGTCTTTAAAATAAGTCAGATACCGGTTAGATAAATGGCCGACTGATCGCCTAGCCTAGAAACAGACAACCAGTCGTCCAGGGGCTTAGGCAATGTGGCTACCTCTTACCTGTCTACAACTATCGGCCATGCAAAATAGTCGGTATAGTATGCAACTGGATATCAGAGTTTCGATACTTAACAAAATAAAAGCACAAATTCGAAAATTCGAAACATTTTGGCAAAAAGGCGACCTAAAATAATGGTTGCCTAAGTTATATTAACAGCCGGCCATAAAGACCGGCATAAATATTCAAAACCCCGGCCCCTTGGCCGGGTAAAGATACAGAAAGAAGCCGGCCATTAAGACCGTCAAAATGTTCAAAACCCCGGCCCCCTGGCCGGGTAAAGAAAAACAAACGGCACGCATGCCGAAGAAAAAGAAGACATAAGCTTAAGATGGGGGCAGATCTTCAATAATAGCAGCTACCGCCTGGTCAGCATTCTTCTTGCTTGACTCGGCTTCAGCTGCATCTTTTCTCGACGCATCCACCCCAATTGGCATAATGGCCACTACCGGATCCTCATCCTCCAATGCCTCGTCCTCAGCAGCCGCCAGGATCTCTTGATTATATCTCTCGGAACACTGGCGGTACGTTTTTTCCCATGACGCAAAATCGGCATTGGGGAAGAGGTGGCCCCAGGTCAGGCGCTGGATTTGAGCCGAGTCTTCCATCATATCTCGGACCAGATCCTTCTTTTCCTGCTCGGCCTTTGCCGAGAGCTCCTCAGTGAGGCTCTTCTCCTGAGTCGCCAGACGCTCCTTAACGCTCGCCAAGGATTTCTCCAAGGTGTCGTATGAGCTCATTTTTTGGCGAAGAGGTCTCAGCTCGGCCTTGAGATTGTTGATGGTCGCCTCCAGCTCCTTATTCTTCTTCTGGACCGCCTCCAACTGAGTCCTGATAGCAGAAGTAGCCTGCGCCTGATAATAAAGAATATCAGTTGTCAAAACCTCATTTTGGGCAATTTGAAACATTGCCTTATCACAGTCAGAGACGGCCATAGCTTTAGCAGCCTTTACCTCTTTGTTCCTATCAAGCGGCTTGCGAAGGTCGTTCACTCGGAGCAGAGCCTGAGTAAAAGGAAACAGGCGTCAGGTTTCAAACAAAAAACAGGCGTCCTGGGGTTTAAACGACAAAAGTATGCTAAGTATACCTCAGCAAGGACCCCTGCGATTCCGTCTAGGTCAAGGGTGCCGACACCCCTGACCGCCTCTCTCTCAGCCGGAGGGACGACTTTGATCATAGACTTGGCCACCTCGACCAGGTCCGGTTCCTGAGGGCCGGCTGCATCAAGCATAAACAAGCACGTTAGACCTAGTAAAAAGGAAGCAAGTCTGAATTCACAAGGACAGTTCCATACTTCTAGGCGGCCTGATTGGAGTTTGAGAGGGGGTGGCCGGCTGTTTCTTAGCCGCCGCATTTTTCCTGGCCGTGCCAGGAGAGCTCGCAACAGTCGTCCTCCGGGTCTTGGAGTCCGGCTGTTGGGAAGAAGAAGTTCTTGAAGTGCCCGTCTAAAAAAACAAACACACGGTTAGTATTTGCATAAACCCAACTTCAAAAAGGAGAGAGGGTGAAAGGCTTGGAACTTACCAAGGGCGCCTCCTTGTTGGGAGAGTCGGCTGAAGATTGTTGCATGATAGAGGCTCGCAACATAGCCGCCGCAGTCTTGGAAGCGGTGATTTTGCTCATGGCGTCCGCTGCAAGGACAAATACCAAAGTTAATAAAAAGTTATAACAGTAATGCATGGCAAAAGAGAGTATTCGACAGGCCGGCTACCTCTTGAACACCGACTGCTGAGGCCACAGGCGGCCAAAAAGTACTCGTCATAGAGCCATTTAAAGCTCGGGACGCAGTGTAGGGGTACTTGCTCTCGCACCCCTGTAGTAGAGTCGACCCTCGACTCTTCTTTAAAGAGTCCTTTGTCTAGGATCTCTTTCTTAGCTCTTGGAGGAACAGGCGGCATGCTGCGACCACCTGCAAGAAGAGGCGGATCCCTGTTCCACCTGTTGAAGCGCTTGTTCAGCTCCGTGTTTGAACTTTCAATGATAAGGAAGGTGCTTCGCTAATCCTTCCACTTGTTTTCTTTACCTCTTGTCATGAGGTAGCCTCTGTGGCTCGTCAATTGATACCAGCCGGTACTGCATGCCTTAGGGGTCCGGCTGAGGTAGTTCATGTGGGCGAAAGCTTCGAAGTTTGACTCCACCCCGTGCAGTTTGCACCCGGCCACATAGTCGAGAACGGTTAACCAGGAGTTTGGGGCTAACTGCCATAACCCCAACTCATACCCATCCAAGATCCGCTGAACAGCCGGATGTAGTGGGAAGCGCAGCCCAGCCCTGATGGCCGCCTCGTAGCAGCCAAAGCAGGCGCTATCATAACTAGTACCAGCCGGCCAGACGACTGTGTCTTCCGAATCTGGAAAAAAAACTAAGAAGCCGGGGCCCATTGTGTGGTTCGCAATAAAGCTCCCCACTTTCTCTTGCATGGCTTTGATATGGCCCTTTGGAACTGTGCAGTAGTAGGGGGTGTTTTGTTCTCTATAGGAGGCGGACGGCTCCGCCCAATTATCTCCATTCTCAACTGCGTGAGAAAGCCTCGCCTCTTGTAGGCGGTTGTTTTTCTCTTCTGTGTCTAGAGAAGTATGACCAGAAGAACTGGACTCGGACTCGTCCTCTGAAGAATCCGAAGAGGACGACTCCTCTCCTCTCCCAGAGGGGCCCGCCTCCTCTCCTTCAATGGGAAGGGACCCCCTTGACCCCTCCCTCAGAGCTGTCGGCGGTTAAGCCGCCTTGGTTCACTTCAGCATCTGGCGCCTGGTCAGATGTCTCACTAATCGGCACCTGGTAGGAGGAGCCGTCTGAGTTTGTGATCCTAGCAGTTCTTTTTGTTCTGGCCATTATGTTCTGCATAGACACAAAGACAGTCGGACTTTGTATAAAGGGAAAAGATTGGTTCGGAAAAGGGCAGGCGGCACTCCTAGTCCTAGATTCAGCTGTCCCCGGTGACCGGCTTATCACTAACCTAGGTCGTGTCGTGTGCTTCCGTGGTGCCATTTCAAAAAGAAAAAAATAAAGAAAAGTTAAAAGAGTGAAAGAACCAACGGTTACCTGAACGAGTGAAGTTGACGAAGTTCTGAAAATTCTGAGTAGTCGGCTTGTCAGAGCAGGCGGTAGGCAGAAAGAGTCTGGAATGTCAGAGCAAGTTCAGGGGTCCGAATGTTCTCTTCAAAAGTTCTCAAGTGTGAAAAAGAGTGAAGTCAACACGTCCTTATAAAGGCAAAACTGAGAAGGCGAAGGGTCACTCCCAAATTCAAAATTTGGGCGGGAAAACCTCTCGGCCTTTCACCGAGTGACACCTGTAGCAGGCCGTCGCCTGTTACGGTGCGACACCTGTCACAGGTAACACGTGACCAGTCACGTGCCACCTGTGAGGGGCAAATGATTAGGGGATTTTTATCCACCAATCACCATCTGACACGAGGGCCAACCAGGTTCCGCCACGTGTCCTTCACGTAGGCCAATGGGAGCTTGCCACGTGTCAACCAGAGATACGTCCTCCATGGACGAATTGCGACGCGACACGTGTCCATCCATGCCAAATGGGTAAATCAGCCAAACAAGGCCCAATCCTTGTGGGAAGCCCAGTCAGCCCTATGTTTAACCTAAACCTAGGTATTGGCACGCATCCCAAGACATATAAATATGCTCATTAATCCTCATTAAGGAGGATTAGGCACTTTAAACACTCTCACCTAGAGAGACCAAATTACATTATTTTCGCATTAATTACTCTTTAATCAAGTTCAAACTTGACCGTTGGAGGCGGATCTCCAGTCATCCGGAGCATCCGTTTGTTTTGCAGGTACAGGCGTCCGGTTCTAGTCTCAGAATTGTAACTCTCCCGCAGGACATCAAAAAACCCCGAAACACTAAATACGGTCTGCGAACCGTTAAGTATTTTTGTACTATTAGATTAATCTTAGTCGTTCTAGTTAGCTTATTTTATTTTGGCCAAGATGTCTCAAGACGGCGTTTCGATGAAGACGAGCCAAGATGAAGACTCATAATTTTGTTTGTCCGGGTCTTGACTAACCTTCAAGACTTAGGACGCTCGGGTCGGGTCGAGGGTACGATCCGTCGGAGATCTCGTAGTTTCGGGATTTTGAAGTAAGAGCTCTTCGGGAGCGAAGCACGCAACAAAGGTATAATTCTTGTTCTTAGTCTTGTTTGATTAAGTTTATTATGCTTGTTAATTGCTTTAATTAAGGGGCGGGTCTTTGGGGGTTTTTCTTCCGCGTAGTGTCGGGTCACTACGAAACCCTACATATCTACTAATGTTTGTTTAACGAAGTTGAATTCTTAGTGGTCTTAGTTTAAGTAGCGGTATCAACTTTTGTCTTATCATATTTAAAACATGCAATTTCCATTGAACATATATTTGCAAGACAATTTGAAACAACGATTGTTAAAGTCTTACATTCAAAATAACTAGGTGTTTAACACCATAGATCATAGTATGTTCAAAAGCATGATGAAAACTAAGATTAGTTTAATTACATGTCATAGACAAAATGGTGCATGCAAGCACGACCGAAAAACCATCTTCGCCGTCTACTTGTCCTTGGACCAACACTTGATAAGCTTCTCACTTGGTCCCTGAAAAGGCAACATAGAGTGAGTCATACTTGGTATCTAATACCTATGATAAGCTTAATTCACAAGTGTTTAAGGAAGATACCTGAGGCAGATGCTCCATTCCTCTCCTCCTCTTCCTGAAAAAGCTTGCATTCTCTCTTGTAGTGGCCTTGCCCACTACAATAGAAGCAACGCATCTTTCCCTTGACCTTCTTGAAATCCCTCCTCCTTGATGGTCTTTTGGTTGCCCCAAATGAATTGGCTCGGTGAAGTAGCTCCACCACACTCGTCAAAGAATGTGTCTCCTTTCTTTCAGAAATATATGCCCTTAGTGCATCATATCCTGAGTGGAGTGAAGTGAGCATAATATGACCAGCCATTCCATCTTCTAATGGGATTCCGAGGAGTTCCATGTGCTTGAAGAGCCTAGTCATTCTTGCCACATGGGGTCGGAGGGGCATACCCGGTCTCAACTTGGTGTTGCAGACTGTAGACCAAAGATGGTACCTCTCTTTAGCAAGACAACCTTGATCTGATGGCTTCACATTCATGTATGTAAGTGACCTAGTCACCTCAAACAAGAGTCCATCATTGTTGTCGTTGAAACTCTTAGAGAATCTCCCACCGACAACATCCCTTAGTCCTCCAAGGAATAAGTCCGGAAAAGAGAATGGATGTTTTTCTTTCCATTCTTCCGGGATGGAGTTAGCCATGAGTTGTGACACTAATTTGCAATCATTGGACCATGCACAATAAGTTTCGTCACTCAAGTCTTTCTTGGTACAGAGGGTTGGGAGGGAAGTATCCAGAACATACTCCTTAGAACAACTCCGGAGAGTTTTCCTGAGTTCCTCTTCCCATTCTTCAAGGTTTGTCAAGTTAAGCTTGATAGCCAACTTATCGGGGAGACCCGGGCACATAGGGTTGTTGTTTGAGTTACTTGCAGACATTGTTCTACAATTGAAAGAATTTGAAATGAAAAACCATTCATATAACCAATAAGTTTGAAATTTAAAAGCGATTATGCATATATTCAATCTTATTGAGCATTTTATCCACGCATTGATAAATTTGTCCCTTTTTGGGCGAGAATAAAATGATTTCGAGATCCTAAAGATCAAGAAATGGTTAAGCATGCTTTAGCTTGTCTTAACATTAAATATCTTAAGGTAAGCAATCTAATTGCTAATAGCTCCAAGCTACTCTCGGTTTGATAAAATGTCGCATCTAATGCATTCTTGACATTTTATCTCTTTTGCCACGCCATCTAAGGTCTCCTTACTGATATCGTTGAGCTTAACCAAGACAACTTGTATACCTAGTATACCTTACATTCCTAGGGAAGTAGTGATGCCTCGCTTTGGCGTAGCCCATCACATACGCGTATTAGTTCGGTAAGTGTTGTTCTTGGAACGACAAATTTTAGCTTAATATTTTAAGGCACCTAGGTTTTCTATGTTGGTTGATTTAAGTGAACTTAACTAATCGTCACAACATAAGAAATCCTAGACATGCATCTAACATTCATATACATATATAACAATAATATATATAAGGCATAAAGTTGATGCATTTGGCAACTAGCATGACCCCTTGAAATCTTCAAATCTTCAAGGGTCTTTATTTTGGCTCGTCTTCATCGAAACGCCGTCTTGAGACATCTTTGCCAAAATAAAATAACTAGCTACTATGACTAAGATTAATCAAAAGTATAAAAAATACTTAACGGTTCGCAGACCGTATTTAGATTTACAAAAATACATGACGGAACACAGTCCGTATTTTCTATCCTAGTCGGGTCCCACTAGTTGCCATTTACTCAAAACCTGTTTTGAAAACAATCTTTCATTCACCCATTCACTATTTGTGAATGGCCCATGCACATTACGAGATACATAATTAAACACGCAAAACTAGTAACTAACTTAGGTGGTTAATTTGATTAACGCGCCTAATTAAAACTAGTCAAAGTTGTTTAATCCATTATTTCTAAGGTGCAAAATTTACTCACGAAATTAACTAAGCTACCACTAAATTCCGCATCCATGCTTAATCAATCCGATTAATTAAGTCGGCTTAACCCATAATTTGTCAAAATTTTGCAAAAACCGGAAAAAATGAGGTTTAACCTCATTAAAATAATTACATAAATATTTTAAAACGGCAAAATTTTCACAAAATGCATAGCTCGAAATTAAGCAAAATAGCCCACACAACGTCTAGTGGGTTGCGCACCATGGCTGCTAGGCAGCCCATGGCCTGTGCGTGTGGTGCTGCCTGCTAGCTAGCACCAGCAGCACGCTACGCATGCTACGTATGCTAGCTGCTTGCTGGCGCTGCCAGCAGTGGGCTGGCTGGCTGGGGCTTGCTGCCTCGCTGCCTAGCAACAGCACAAGCACGCCAACAGCCTAAGGCCCACGCACCCAGCACAAGCATCACGCAACAGCCTCCTCGCCACACAGCAATGCACAGCTGCACGCTTCGAGGCTTAGCCGCTGTGCGCACCATAGGCAGCCTACATGCGGGCTGCTGGGCAGCCTGGCTGGCCTTGGTGACGCTTAGGGTTTTTGTCTCGATTTGCGTACATTTTTCTCTAGATTTTAATCCCGATTTACGGCGACATAAAATTAATCTAAATTTATTTTAGAATTAATTTAGGGCAAAAATGAAAATAAAATAAATCCAACTTAATTAATTTCAATTTTAATGGTGCACAAGCCTAAATCATCCAAAATTTTCCAACTTTCATACTTGTGTAAAATAACAAGATTACATCTTCCAATATGAAGATTAATCAATTTTTACTCACAAGCATTTGAACTTCAAGGATTTTAATCAACCAAAAATTGAAATAATCCAAACTTAGTTTAATCATGGAATTTAGGGTTAAAGTTCCAGTCATTTAAACATTTAAAGATTAGATCTTTAACATACTTAGGAACTTAAAATTACATATTCCAATCAAACATTCACACATTAATGCAATTTATTTGCATAATTGTGAAGAAACAAGTTTGTGTGAAAAAGAGCATATCAACTCAAGCACTAATTACAACTCCATAATTATGCTTAAGGATATTTAAAATGGCAATAGATTAGGGATGCAATAATGCATTTAATCTATCCTTAAAATGCTTGCATTAATCACGACTTAAAAGATTAAAACTTTCGTTGAAAACAAAAAAACCCCAAAAAAAAATGGGTTTCTGGTTCAAATTTAGCTTCTGGACAGCCCTCAAAAGGGTTGAATCTGATTCAAAATGTCAATTCCACCCAAAAAAAACTATTTTTGTGCAAAATTCTGGGTTCAACAGCCAAAACGAGAAAAATACGAGTTTTAAAATTAATTAAAACGAGCTTCTAATCCAATTAGAAAAGCAAAACCAGAATATAAATCTTCTTTAAAACACCTTAATTAATAAATAATTGCAAAAATTAAAAGGAACCTGGCTCTGATACCACTGTAGAGTTTCGTAGTGACCCTCACTACGCGGAATGAAACCCCCAAAGACCCGCCCCCATAATTAAAGCAACTAATACAAGCAAAACATAATTAAAACACAATTAAGGTTAAGGATAAGAAATATACCCTCGACACGTGCTTCGCTTTTACAACGAGCTCTAACTTCAACCTCGATAATGCGAGGCCTCCAACGAGATCGTACCCTCGAACCCGACCCGATCGTCCTAAGCCTCGAAGGTTAGTCAAGGCCCGGACAAAATGTAAACTTAATTGGAGTTTTACGAATTTCAAGGTATACTCAACAATGGAGTTTCCTTTACTATTCCACTCAAGTGTGTTCTTTCCCAAATACCCAAGCCTTGGTATTTATAGGGAAATGAACCCTTGATTTTCATTTCCCAACCAATGTGGGAGAATGAATAATATTGATAATTAATTTAATTCTAAATTAAATAAATAATCAAATCAATCACAATGCAACAAGTGTCAAGGGGAGAGAGAGAGTTAAGTGAGGACCAAGAGTAGGTGGGGGGGACCATTGCCTTGCTCCCTAAGGCATTGCCCAAGGGTTGGTCCCCACCCCCCTTCACAAAACCGGCATCAAGGGGCTGCTGGGCTGGCAGTCAGCCAGCTAGCACCAGCCCAGCCAGCACAAGCATTATGCGTGTGGCTGTGCTGGGCAGTGCCTTCGCTGCTGCTGCTTGCTAGGCGCTGGGCGCTACTGGCGCCTACCTGCCACTCCCACTCGCACGCACATGCACAGACCCAGGCACCTGCATACGCATATGCATGCTTGGATGCTGGGCGCTGCTGCCTGGCCATCGCACACACACACGCACAGCCTTGCTGGTTGGTGCGTAGTGCTGATGGGCTGCTGAGCGTGGGCTAGCATCGTGCTGGCGCCTAGGCCACGCACATGCACATTGCGGAGCACATCTTGCTGCTTGGTGCTGCCATGCGAAGGCAAGCACGCAAGCTAGCACGTATGCTGCTGCGATGCTAGGCATGCACGCATGCCAGCACTCAGTGCTAGCGATGGTGCTGCCATGCTAGGCACGCACGCATGATAGCGCCTAGTGCTAGCGATGGTGCGCCTAGCACACCTAGTGTGTCTAGGCTTGCGCCTAGCCATGCTAGGTGCATGCTAGCTTGAGCTAGCCTAGCGTTCACATGGCTAGGCCACTATGATGCTACAGCTATGCTCGAACTTGTTGCTTGTGATTTTGCGACGCTCGGCCTCGACGCCCTAGGCTCAATATCCGACGTCAGTGTTCGTAAAACTCCGACGACTCATTAAATCCTTCGGATTAATTCGTCGTCTCGGATCGGTTGTTCGATTGGGTTCGACCCAAAGGGTTCAGTTAAGATTAAGCTGTAATATTAATTATACCTTAATATTACTGATCGGAAGTGGCCTCCACCTAGGCATTCCGATCACTTGACCTTACTGAAGAATTAGCTTTGTAATAATTCTGAACCCTCTATCAGGTGCCGAATACTCATGGTGCCGACTGCTTATGCCCAAGTAATACAGGCGGTCATCCGACTCAAATGTTAACTGCTAGCATTTTCTTGTTAGTGTTAGAGTTATCCTTATCTCAAAACGGCTACGTGGTTGTCCTTGGGGACAGTCGTTTAAGTGTCGTGTACTTAGTTTATAGAGCATTATTCCACCCAAAAGGGAGCTGCTCTCTGCGACGAATCTCATCAAGAAGGATGTCGCCGGACGCCTGCTATAATGTTGGGACAGGTCGTATTAGTTTAATATTCAGAGCATGATCAGGCGGCTAGGTGCCTGGGATGATCATGGAGAGTAGTCGTCTGTTCGACCAGTCGACGTGCCCCTCAGTTGGTAATAAATAGAGAGTAGCCGTCTGCTATTTTAGCAGGCGCCTTGCCCCTCTGTTTGTAACATATATAAATGTAGCAAATTTGCAAGTTTTATTAGTAGCTCTCGGCAATTACATCATTCAAAAATAATACTTCTTTAAATTATCTACATTCCAAGTTCTAGGAGGGGGTTGGCCGTCTGGTGTTTTTAGGCGGTAAGTGACGTCCCTAACCTCTTCATAGATTCGGTAGGGTCCTTCCCAGTTGGGAGTTAATTTGCCTAACTCATTGGCCCTACCGACTGCTTCCATCTTCCGTAGTACAAAGTCTCCCACTTTGAGTGGACGCCTGTGTACCCTTTTGTTATATGCCATTGTCATCCTCAGGCGGTAGAATTCATGGCGTAGGTCTGCATTGCCCCTAGGTTTTGGGAGTGAATCCAATGCCAGACGCATGGACTCCCAATTTGCTTCTTTGTAATACAGCATTATACGAAGAGCCGGCTCGTAGTGTTCAATTAGTAGAACAGCTTCTGCCCCATAAGTTAGGAGGAATGGAGTTTCTCCAGTTGCCCCTTTTTCAGTCGTCCTAATGGCCTAGAGAACATGCGCTAGTTCATCTGCCCATAGGCCGCCTGCTCTTTCAATCTTCTTTTTGATACCTTCTGAGATGATTTTATTGAAAGCTTCCACTTGGTCGTTTGCTTGTGGTCGGTCGATTGATGCAAAGCAGTGAGAGATAACTTGGTCTCCCAGCCAGTTTTTTAGAACAGGCGTCTCAAACTGGGGACCGTTATCAAAAACCATAGACATGGGTACCCCAATCGAGTGATGACATTTTTCCATATGAAGGAGATCACGTCTTTAGTCTTGATACCCTTAACTACCTCTGTCTCCACCCACTTGGTGAAGTAGTCGACTGCAACCAGTATGTACCTCCTGCCACCTGTTGGAGGCGTATAGGGACCTAGGATATCCATGCCCCACTTAGAAAATGGTATAGGACTTTGGATGGCCGTAAGGTCTGTGGCTAGATGATCGATTAACTTGTCCAACCTTTGGCACTTGTCACATTTTTTAACCATTTCCATGGCGTCAACTTCCAAGGTAGGCCAGAAGTAACCTTGCCGCCTTGCTCTTTGAGCAAGCGACCTGCCGCCTACGTGAGAAGCGCAATACCCTGAGTGTAGATCTTCTAAGACCTCTCGTCCTTTTTCTGGGGTAAAACATTTCAGGATGGGCTTAAGATACCCTTTCTTGAAGAGTTCCCCTTTACATATCTCAAAGTTGGACACCCGTTTTTTCAGTAGGGCCGCCTGGGAGTGATCACTCGGCAAGGTGCCGGTCGTTAAATAGGCTCGGATGTCATCCATCCAAGTTGAGCTTCTATCAAGGATTCCAATAGGTTCCTCCTCGATGCTTCGTTTCTCCATAACTTCCCAGAAACCGGTCCTTGGAGTGTCACAGGAGGCCGAGGATGCCAGTTTAGAGAGGGCGTCCGCCTGGTTATTCTCGGACCTGGATACTTGAGTTAGATGAAATTCCTCAAGTGACCCAGCCGCCTATATTACCGCTTGTAAATATTTAATCATGGCCGGATGGGTTGCTTCATAATCACCATTATATTGGCTTACTATCAACTGTGAGTCAGAACAGGCGGCTATCTTCCTTGCCCCAGTCGCCTTGCACATGCGGATACCGGGCAGTAGAGCTTCATACTCTGCCTCGTTGTTCGAGGCTTGGAAGTTGAATCGTAGTGCATACTCATACCTGTCACCTTCGAGCGACTGACATATGACGCCTGCACCACAACCATTCATAGTGGAGCTCCCGTCTACATAGACCTTCCAGACTTGGTCTAAAATTTTAGAATCAGAAGGCCGAGTCATTTCTACTATGAAGTCAGCAAATGCTTGCCCCTTCACTGCTTTTCTTGGCTTGAATGTGATTTCAAGGCTCTGTATCTCTATCGCCCATTTGATCATTCGGCCTAACGACTCCATGGTTGTCAGGGGCCGCTTGATCAGTTGGTCTTTGTATACCACGACTGGATGCGCCAAAAAATAGGGCTTCAACTTTCTAACTACCATGAAGAGGGCAAGGCCAAATTTTTCAACAAGGGGGTATCTTAACTCGGCATTCTTCAAGACGTGACTAACAAAATAGACCGGGAGCTGGCAGCCATCCCTCTCAGCAAGTAGGACGGCACTTAGAGCATGGTCAGACACTGCTAGATACATAAAGAGCACTTCTTTAGGCAAAGGGCTGACCAGCCTTGGTAAGGAGTGCAAGTGTTCTTTCAGCTTTTGGAAGGCCACCTCAGCATTCGGCCCCCATTCAAACATAGCTTTCTTTTTTATTACCTGAAACAAGTAAAGGCACTTGTCGCCTGCTCGGCTAAAAAATCTCCCCAGGGCCGCCAGACAACCTGTTAATTTCTAGACCTCTCGGATAGCGGGGCGACTGCATGTCTATGACCGCCTGTGCCTTCTCGGGGTTAGCCTCTATACCCCTTTGATTGATAAGAAATCCGAGAAACTTCCTAGACTCAACTCCAAAAACACACTTCTTGGGATTGAGCATGAAATGGTGTCGCCTGAGTGTGGTGAATGTTTCTCGGAGGTCGGCCAAATGGTTCGTCTGGAGTTTGGATTTCACAATCATATCATCTATGTACGCCTCCACATTCCTTCCAATCTGGTCAAAGAAGACGGTGTTTATCATTCTCTAGAAGGTTGCCGGGGCGTTCTTCAAACCAAACGGCATGACCGTGTAACAATAGAGGCCCTGATCTATGACAAAGGTCGTCTTCTCTTGGTTCTTCTTCCACAGGGGAATCTGCTGGAAACCAGAGTAGGCGTCCATGAAACTCATCAAGGCATGGCCGGCTGTAGAGTCGACTAGACTGTCGAGCTTGGGCAATGGATAACTGTCTTTGGGGCATGCCTTGTTTAAGTCCGTGTAGTCCACACACATGCGCCAGGTACCATTCGACTTCTTTACTAAGACAACATTAGTGACCCAGTCAGGGAAATAACATTGCCGAATGAACCCAGCATCAAGTAACTTTTTAACCTCGGCGGCAGCCGCCTGGCTTCTTTCTTTGCCATGGTTCCTTTTCTTTTTTCTGACCGGCTTCTTTTTAGGATCCACAGCCAGCTTATGTACTGCCAGGTATGGACTTATACCTGGCATCTCATGTACTTCAAATGCGAAGATATCCTTGAATTCCTTCAGGAGTTGGTGAAAATCATCACCAAGCGCAGCAAGAGCAGTCGTCCTAACCTTAACAGTTCGGTCAGGACATGAGTCGTCCAGGGTGACGTCCACATGCTCACCAGCCGGGTGAGGGCGTAACTCGTCTGACCGCTCCTCAGCCAGAGATTGCTATTGTTTTTCCTTTCTTTCGGCCCCCAGGTGGGCGGCCTTTCTCTTCTTGCCGCCTACTACTTGGGCAGGCGTAACATCCTTGATTTGTTCAAAGTCAGCTTTCCCTCCACTTTGGCCAGCAGCCGCCATAGTGGGTTTTATATCAGAGAGGTAACACTCTCTGGCAATCTTCTGGTCTCCCCGTAGGGAGCCGACTGATCCATTATCTCTCTCAAACTTGAGGAGCATGAGAGATGGGATGATAACAACTTTAGATTCATTGAGGGTTGGGCGCCCTAGGATCATATTGTAGGCCGACAACTCTTGAACTACAAGGAATCGGACCACCATGTGACGGTCCTCCCGCTTCTCACCCAGGCGGACAGGGAGATCCACTCGTCCAACTGGGTGGACGACTCCTCCTTCGAATCCTACTAAAGGATGGGAGACAGGTTGCATGCTCTCAGTCTTGTATTTGAGCTTGGTCAAGCATCGATAACTGATGAGGTCAGATGAGCTTCCAGTATCAATAAGGATTCGACCAACTCTTTGGTTGGCCACCTTGCATTCAATTACAATAGGGTCGTCATGCGGCCCCCTAACACCTCCCAAGTCTTCCTCGGTGATTACAACCTCAGGAAATGAACTTTAGGAGGTCTGTCCTTGCTCGACGGAGTTAACATCCAGACGCCTGATGTTATCTTTGGTGGCCCGTATAGTAGGGCCACCTCCTGCGAAGCCGCCTGTTATGGTATAAATGGGCGCTTCGTCAGTGTCAGAGCTGTCGGCTGACCGTTGCTTCCTTTTGGCCGCCTGTTTCTGTTTGGGGGGTGGATTCCCCTTAGACTTCTTGACATAGGAGTCGAGATCTCCTTTGTCTGCCAAGCGGTCCAGAAGGCGCTTGAGGCTGATACATTCATTGGTTTAATGGCCAATATCCTCATGGTAGTGACAGTATTTACTTTGGTTCCGATTGCTAACAGAACCCTTCATGGAGGCCGGCTTCTCAATTGAGATCTGGTCCTTTATTTCATTGAGGATGGCATGGCTATCCTTGTTAAACTCATACTTGGGGGAGTATGGTTTAAATTCCTTCTTATTCTTCTGGGACGGCTGTTCAGAGGAGTGCGCCCAGACTTCTTTTCTCTTTTTCTCTTCCTTATTGGTCGACTACTTTGGTAAGCTTTCTCTTTTGTTGGACTTTTTGTGGTCCGACTAGTTTCCAAAATTATAGAGGTCTGTCGCCTGAATGTAGGCGTCCGCCTCCATCATTGCTTCTTGGAGGGTGGTCACCCTCTTTCTGACGAGGTCGAATTTGAAGTTCGACCCGTCCTTCAGACCTTTGAAAAAGTCTGTATAGGCTACTTCATCAGGTAGTCCTTGTATCTGAATTCTCATCAGATTTAACCTTTTGATGTAAGAGCGCAGTCCCTCCTTCTCTCCCTGTTGTATGGCCCCCAGATCAAGGGTGGTCTTCTTAGCAGGAATGTTCATTGCGAAGTTTGATGTGAACAAGTAGGCGAGGGTCTTGAAATTGTTAATACACCCGGCCGGCAAGTTGCCAAACCATTGCTGGGCAACTCCCTTCAATGTGGCCGGGAAACACTTGCACCATGTGGCGTCATCCAACCCTTGGAAGTACATAAGGTTGGTGTATGCCATCATGTGATTTTCTGGGTTGGTAGTGCCATCATATGCCCCTACCAACACATTTTTTACTTTGGCCGGCTGAGCGGCCTCTATTATTTCCTTAGAGAAGGCGGATGGTTGTTCTCCAAGTTTATGCAACCTAAGTTGCCAGTCCAAAGGCTGGACATTCCTTGTCGCTTGTCCTCCAAAAAGAGTAGGCTGCATGAAATATTGGGACTGCGGGACGTATGGTTGAGGAGGCACATACGGGGCCGCCTAATGCATCTGGGAACCAGAACGAGAGGAGGCTTCGGGCGTCTGGCTCTCATAATTTGATTTTGAATACCTCAGGGAGGTATTATGTAGGCTGTCTTGAAAATCAGACGTAGAGGCCGACTCTGACAGTCGGTCATTCTTCTTCTGCTCAAGCAACATTCGAGCATCAGAGTATGTTCTCTTTGACCCGTCCGGCTGAACATGACAGATGGGCTTTCTCTTCCCTGGTGAGGGAAAGTGGTACTTAGTTAGGGCGATCACTGGTTTCCTCCCTCGCCCTAAGCTTAGGGTAAGGAGTCGCCTCCCGATCCGTTACAAGCTTCTTCCTCCCAGATTGGGAGGGTCTTCTCCCCCTTCATGAAGGTCATGAGTTCGTTTCTAGTGATGGGGGCAGATCCCCCAGCCACCTGTTGATGATCAAGCGGCTGGCCGGCTGGTTTACTAGATCCAACCAGACAGTCCTCCCGTTCCCTCCTTTCAGTGGGACGGGTGCGTCAAGCTCTTAAGGTCCCGTCAGAGGCCGTATGAGTCTCGACTTCAATTTCATTGTCAGTATCTTGGTCCGTCTAAACCAGGGGGTCGTCCAGGGGCCGCTTCTCACGTAGAATCGGTACAGACTGTGATTCCATCTCGAAAGTACTCTCCCCACAGACGACGCCAAAATGTTTCAAGGTTTTCTGGTGTCCTGCGGGAGAGTTACAATTACGGGACTGGATCTGTGTGCCTGTACCTGCAAAACAACGGAGACTCCGGGTGGTGGGAGCTCCGCCTCCGAAGATCAAGTTAGTACTTGTAGGTGGAGTAAAAAGGTGCGAAAAGTAAAAGGGTGATCTGGTTCCTCTAGGACAGGAAGTGCAAATAATGCTAAGTTTAGTCTAGCGTTTAGTATGCACATGTGTTTAGGCTTCTCTTGGTGAGAGTAATTAATTCTGAATGTTCCTTTATTGAAGGCTAATTGATGTATTTATAGCCTTGGGATCTGTGCCCAATCCTAGGTTAATTGGTAAACCTAGGTCTGATTGGGCTTACCTCGGGAATCGGGCCTGTGATGACCGTTTTCCAGGTTGGCAGATTATGGGCCACATGGCGTGGCCTAATTAGTCCATGTTGGACCTCTCAGGGTGACAAGTGGCGAACGCTGATTGGCCCACGTGGTGGACACGTGGCAGGTCCGGATTGGTCCATTTGTCATGGGTAATTTTACCCTAATCAGCAATCATTTTTGCACTAAAGATTTGGAGGCACTACTTGTATGGAGTGAAATGTAGGATTTACACAAACCATAAGAGCTTAAAATACATTTTAACTCAAAGAGATTTAAACTCACGCCAAAGGAGATGGTTAGAATATACGACGGGTTATGACTTAGACATACAATATCATGAAGGGAAAGCAAATGTAGTTGCAGACGCTCTAAGTCGTAAAACCAGTCATGGACTAAACACTTTGATAGTGGCTGATGAGTTATAGAGAAATGAGGAAAATGAATCTAGAAGTGGTAGAATGGGGAGTGCGAGCAGGCATACTTGCGAACATAAGCATTCAACCAACAATATTTGATGAGATAAGGGAAAACCAAGTTGAAGATGTCAAGTTGGATATGATTCGCGAGAAAATAAAACAAGGAAAGGCTATAGATTTCAAAATTCATGAAGATGGAAGCTTAAGATACAAAGGTTGTTGGTGTGTACCACAAAAATGTGAGGAGGTAAAGAGAAAGTTGATGGAAGAGGGTCACAATACACCATACTCAGTACACCCAGGAGGGGACAAGCTATACAAGGACTTGAAAAAGATGTATTGGTGGCCGAGAATGAAGAATGAAGTTGTGAAATTTGTTGCAAAATGTATAACTTGTCAAAAGGTTAAAATAGAGCACAAGAGACCGCAAGGGAATTGTGCAATCATTAAAAGTTCCTGGATGGAAGTGGGATTGTATTTCAATGGAATTTGTGACTTGCCTCCCAAAGTCAAAGAGTGGAAATGACACCATTTGGGTAGTGGTGGATAGACTTGCAAAATCTGCAGTGTTCATACCAATGAAGGAGACTTGGAAGATGGAGCAACTTGCAAAAGCTTACACCAAAAATGTTGTGAGGTTACATGGAGTTCCAAAAGATATTGTGTCTAATAGAGATTCTAGGTATCTTTCAAAGTTCTGGAAGAGTGTGCAGGAAAACTTTGGTACAACACTAAAGATGAGTACAACATTTCACCTTGCCACAAATGGGCAAACTGAGAGAACTATTCAGACCTTGGAAGACATGTTGAGAGCTTGTGTCATAGACTTCCAAGGAGGATGGGAAGATAGCTAGGACTTAATTGAATTTTCCTATAATAATAGCTACCACGCAAGCATTGGCATGGCTCCATTTGAGGCATTATATGGAAGGAAATATCGCAACCCAATTTGTTGGAATGACATAAGTGAAACAATGATATTAGGGCCTCAAATGATTGAAGACACAGTTAAACAAGTAAAGGAGATTCAAGCTAAGATTCAAGCGGCATAAGATCGCCAAAAGAGTTACGCGGATTTGAAGCATAGAGAGGAAGAGTTTGAAGTTGGTGACAAGGTATTGTTGAAAGGTGTCACCAATGAAAGGTGTAATGAGATTTGGGAAGAAAATAAAGCTTAGCCCAAAGTATATTGGTCTATATGAAATTTTGCAAAGGATAGGCAAAGTAGCTTATAGGTTGGCCTTACATATGGAGCTAAGTAAAGTACATGATGTATTTCATGTATCTCAGTTAAGGAGGTATATCCCTGATAAGTCACATGCGCTACAACCTGAAACCATTGAAATAGATCAAAGCTTAACTTATGAGGAAAGACCTGTCAAGATCCTTGACAGTAAAGTGTGTAGTACACGCAATAAGGAAGTTAAGATTATTAAAGTGCTATGGTCTAACCAAGAGTATGAGGAAGCAACTTGGGAAGCTGAGGATGAGATGAAAAAGAAATATCCCGAGTTATTTAAGGTATGTTGAGTTACGGGGACGTAACTCGTTTTCTTTAAGAAAAAGAAAGATCATTGACAGTAAAGTGCGTAGTACACGCAATAAGGAAGTTAAGATTATTAAAGTGCTATGGTCTAACCAAGCGTATGAGGAAGCAACTTGGGAAGCTAAGGATGAGATGAAAAAGAAATATCCCGAGTTGTTTAAGGTATGTTGAGTTACAGGGACGTAACTTGTTTTCTTTAAGGGGGGTAGAATGCGGTAGAATTTCGCGCTTTTTCCCTATATTTTCAATATTTTTGTTCTTTTTGCACATTTTTAACGGTTATTTCGAGTAATTTTGATTTCAATGAGACATTAAAGGTAAAAGTATGACAAAAGAGTACAACAATATTATACAGGTGAGGAAAAAGTTTGAATTTTGTCCCGAAACTTCTTTTAAGGGGGTTAGATTGTAATACCCCGTATTTTTATACGTATTTTAATTTAAATACGTATTCCATAAAGTATTTAAATAATTCAAAATGAATTATTTATGGTATTTTATTTAGTTAAAAAGTTTATTTTAATTAAAAGGTTTACTTTTATTTAATTGGTAGTTTTAAAATATTTTATTTCATGATTTGGAAACTTTGGGGCATATATTTTATAAAACGAAATTTTAAAGTCGATGGGGTTTTTTTTAAAGAAAGTCAAAATACTAGTTTGAATAGGAGAAGGGATCATTAAGGGTATGAAGGGAATTTAAACTTAGGAGGGGTTTTAGAGAGAGGGTATAAATATCCATCACATGGGCAAATTGAACTTTGCCCAAGGTGGAGAATACCCAAAGGTAACTCTCTCTCTCTCTCCCTCCTCTTATTTTTCTCTCATTTAATTTCCCCCCACATCACATCACACGACACACACACACCTCATAAGGGTGGCCGGCTGCCACCACCATCACCGGCTGGCCACCGCCAGCACTCGCTGGTAACAGCCATCGGAGGGAGGCGGCGGCGGCCGTCCTCTCCTCTCCCTTGCCGTGCGTATATTCGAACCAAAAAAAAATAAAAAAAAATCTTTTGTTTTAATCCTAATCTAGCCTTGTTTTAATTATTGTTTTTGGGTTGTGTGATGATTTTTATGATGTTTGATTATAAGTATTATGTATATAATTTTCAAATTAAGTTTTTGAATTAAAAAATCCTAAATTGAAAACCCTAGGTTTCTAAATTTATTATTATTGATGGAAATTGATTGTAGGTGATTGAAACTATTAAATTTGATGTTTTAAAACATAATTATAGCAATTGTACATGTTTTAATAAAACTGGAATTTTTATATAAAGTTATAATTATGTTTCTTGAAAGGATTTTTAATTACCCATTAATTGGGAATAAAAGTAAGGGTTTTAAATTAATTTTCAGCTTGTTTTAGAGGGTTTATATGTGATTTAAATAGTGTATATATTGCTGGAAATTTATATTGGATAGGTATTAATGTCTCTTTGTAATTTTGGGTTGTAGGAGAATTCCAAGTGAGTGATTTCGTGTAGTTGTGGCGATTTTGAGATCATATTCAAGGTATGTTCGCGTACTTGGTAATTATTTGAGTATATAGAAGCATGCTAGGCTTGATTTATTTAATTCCAAGGTAGTATCATGATAGGTATTGATTGGATTGATTTTGATGATTGATTTGTGAAGTATGGATTGTTTGTGGTGAATTGATGATTGGAATTAATTATATTGGCATGTTGGATATGAACCACACTTTTATTATTAGCATGATTGAAGGCATGTTTAATTAAACTAAATGTTTAATGGAGTTTGGAATATCAAACGGGAATTTTATTATGGTTCATATAATTTTTATTGATGTTATAAGTATGAGGAATGAGCTATTAAAGTGTCTATGTACACGAGGGTTAAATTATATTTTTGGTGCCTTAGTGCACTTAAGGTGTTTCCAACACCGAGGGATAGGATTTATGGCGCGTTATGTGTTTAAGGTGTCTTTGACACCGAGGTAGATTAAAAAGGGTTCAACATTAAAGATTATGTGGTCAATAATTATTCAAGAATTAAATTGGTATGTCTGATTGCTTGAATGATTATAATGATTGATTGTGCTATGGTTTGAGAGTTATCACCAAGTCTAAAATTATGTAAACAACGTAAAGTGAAAGAGATTGCGCACCAAAACTCTTGGAACGTATATACCTTGAGTGTGAACATATGGGGGGAGTTATGGGGTTTTATTTTTAACCATAACTTCTACTGGAGTACAGGACGCTGTACATTCCTTTTTATTATGCACAGGAATTCCGCCACTTACGAGTGGTTCTTTATACTGGCATGGTTAGCTCCTGTGTTAGTAACTCTTTATTGGGGCAGGTTAGGGGGGAAACCTGTTCGATGCGTAATCAGGTTAAATAAATATTCTAGTGGTATAATAGTTGGTCATTGTGTATGTTGTATGCTTGTAAACAGGTGCAACAAAGTAAGTTGTGTGATGATAGGATGAAAGCATGTTAGTGTGTTTTGTTTACGCTTATGTACTCAGCTTTGCTGATTGTATGTTCGTATGACCTTGTCTTTATCTTGGCCCTACAACGACCCATTTCTAATGGTGAGTAGTGGAGACAAGTAAAGAGGAGCTTTTCAGGTGATGAAGCATATTCATGATGGGCATGAGTGAAGAGCGAATCATACTTAGTTTCCATGATGTGGTTTATTGCTTTGATTATTATATTATATTATGCTTGTGAGACTAATGCAAAACTTTTTTTAGTATTGTTTTAGTTTTTAATAGGGCCTATAACGGTTCCAAGTTGCAGTTTGACTTTGTTTGACTTTGGTTTGACTTTACTTTCTTTTGGTTTGACTTTTAAGTTTACTTGTTTTGAATTGTTTTAAATATAGTCTTCCGCTGTGTGTCTTTCATAATTGCCTTAGCCGTTTTGATGGTGGCGGTAATGTCTTAGATTTTCCTATTTCGTATTTTAAAAAAGGCAAAACAGGTATTTTAAAGGAAATAAATTTCTAGGGTGTTACAGCAACACTACATATTTGAAAAGGACCCACCATTATTTTATAATTTCTCTCTCCCACTAACCCCGCTTTTACAAATATTTTATTATTTCACTTTCCTACCAACCCCACCCACACAACTTTTTTTTTTATTATTTCTATATCTTACTAACAATACTTTATATTATAAGCCTATAAGCCTAGTCTACAATTTTCTTAAATTATGAGTCAAGCCTACTGTTGCAACTAATGCGAAACGGAGGGAGTAATGGTCAAAGTATAATGCATTTTTTAAGAAACAAAAGTAGTTGTTAATTTGGGTTCACTCGAGTTACGCCAAATTATAAAATGGACATAACAAAATATGTTACTTCCTTCGGTTTCTAAATAAAGTGTACTGTATGTCTCAATTAGACTAGCATGTTTACCAATTCGAAACTTTGATCAATAATATTTTTAATTATCAATAAGTGTAAATGATAAAAATTTAAAATTTATAAACTATACATTATTGATGTGAATCTAACAATGCAAATTGCCACATGATTACGTTTAATCTTTATATGAAGCACTAAATAGATTGCTCAAAGTTGTGTATTTGAATATAAGTGTAAAGGTACATCAAAATGAGACATGTATTTCGAAAGGTAGTAAAAATAAATGAAACAAAGATAGTATTAAAGTAAATTCTCGGAGCGAGAATGTTGTTAAATATGACTTGAAATCCAATACAATGACAAAGGGTCAATTTCAAACGCACATATCTCTCAATTCAGAAGTGATATTGAGGTGATTCAAGTTGTAGGTTATAGCTTGTTTCAACAGCTTTCCAACGATAGGTCATATGCCCAATTCCAATGAGAATCGGGAAAGTTAGGGTCGTTTTACTAAAGACTGTCGAAACTGGAATTGAACCGCGCCCAGCAGCACGTCTGTGCCTATAACCAGCACGCCCATGCTTCATCGAGATCAGCCGAGCGTGTTTTATTTCCTAATTTCAAGTTTGCTTATGACGGCTACTAATGATATTTCTTGGGGAATAATTTAGGATTTCTTTAGGGTTTCCTTATGTTATATAAGGAGTTGTTGGGTGGATAATTAGAAGTGTTAAATATTGATTAATTAGCCTATCCAATTCAAGCCGTTATGTTACTTCACTTTTGAGAGATTTTGTGAGATGGAGAGTGTTGTATCTCCTTTTGTTATCTCTCTTGTTTATCCTCCACGAAAGCTAATAAGAATATACTATCCCTTATCCCATGGACGTAGGTTTTGTTGACCAAACCACGTATATATGTGTGTTCATCTCATCCATTTTCTACTTTATTTCTCAAATTTATGTTTTATATGTTGTTGTCTATGTTCCACACATATCAAACATAAGCTAAATCAATCATTCCTCATCTATTTCCTAACAAATGTGAAAAATGAAAAACCAAGTATCATTGATAAGTGAAGAAGGAAAGAAAAAGTTGGTGTCAAAATAATGGAATAGCCAAATTTCCCCAAGAAAAACACAACAACACGAGATCCAAACAAAAATATGAAAAACTACCCCTTTTTATCACAATTTAAAATTTTCCAAAAATAAATAAAGCCTTGAAGGAAAAAATATTCGCTATTATAGCAAATTCTTATACATTCTTTAGATTGAATTATAGAAAATTTAGATATTTCTTTTTTTATATTTACAATTGTTTACAATAACAATAACAATAAAAGGAAAAGCATATCATATTAATATACTATCATACATTACATGCTTAGCATAAAAACAGAATACGACACCTACAAAAAAATATTCCACAAGAGAAAACATGATTAGAGCGGCGACTCAAGGACCACCTTTTGAGAGGGGCACCTATAAAAAGTATTCACAACGACACGGTTTTATCATTTTTCTAAATTATATCCACAACCATACCAATAATTTTTTTTCTTCTCAAGTCATAATTCTTTTGGCGGACGGAAAATTTTAATATAGTGGTCGTGAAAATGAAAAATCGAATTATCAAATAAATCGAATTAATAATTCAATAAGGGGCAAAATATTTTGTTGGTGAATTATACATGAAATATGTTAAGTTGTTCATGGAACTTTTCTTAGTTTGTGTGCATATAGGGCTAGCTAGTATAACAAAACTAAAATCTGAACCAGATAAAGTTTCAAGCTGTGCACATTATGTACATAAATGTTGACTAGTTCTCCACCACACCGGGATATACCAAAGTAATCACGTAATTTTATTAAATTAATTGCCAAAACTGTTTTAGGCCTGTTCTTTTGAGTTGTTCTGCTCTGCTTTGTTTGTGTTCCATTCGTAAAATTATGCCTAAGCACTACATGTAGAGGTGTCAATTCGAGTGTCCGGATCAGGTTTGGTGAGTTCGAGTCGGATTGGGTCTAATTTAAAACATGAGTCATGCTAAATTATTGTATCCATATGATTGAAATATAAATCAGATATCTTTCCAAGTCAATTTCGGACCGGGCCGGTCGAGCCAGTTTTTAACACCTCTAACTACATGTATACAATTTAACAATACAAGTTACCAATGCGGTATTGGGTCGGACTAGCAGCGAAGAGTGATTATTTTAAAAATTAATCTACAGGCAAAAAATATAAATATTGGATATTAATATTGTACTAACTATGACAAATCAAATTAGACCCAAAAACTTTTTTCATATATATAGAGATAAATTTACAAAATGTCCCTCTCATTTTTATTAATCAAAAGACTTCAAATGGAAAGATTATTGTAAATGCAGGGAGTTATGTTTATATTTCCTTTTTTTTTTTTCAAAACAGTGTGAAGCCATATAATCTTACAATTTTTTTTTTTTTTAGGAGAACTTACAAATTTATTTATTTTGCTCTAGTTTCACATCCCTGTTTACATTTTTTTTTTATCTGTATGATATTAATCCATTTGTATTCTTCAATTCCTTGATCATTACAATGTTCAATTTTTTATTTTATTTTATTTTTATATTAGGAAAATCATTACAATGTTCAATTTAATATGAAAAAGATCAAGAAATTGATAGTTAAAAATAATCATCATTAAAAAATTTAACAAATTTTGCAATTAATAATTTACGCTTTCATATTTACATAAAAATAATTATTTATTTATGTAAAAGTCGCAAAGTTTGACCTTGTAAAAATGAATAACTCTAAAGATAGGAGTAAAATTTTGTCATATATCCTTCATTGAATTTTAAAAAACATATTCTTGTACCTTCTAATAACTTTCTACTTCTATGGTTTTGTTAATACAAAGACTAAAATATTTTCAGCTCCATAAGAAATTTTCTCAAGATCCCCACCACTGAGAGATATGCAGATCACCTATAGGGCAAAAACAGGAGCAGCTAACAGGATGTTCATACAGAAAAACAACAAATGCAGACCCTTGTCAGGCAATCATGCTCCTCCCAGAGCCAAAATTATAATCCTCTCATGAAGACCCGACGCTTGCTTTCACTGTACCTCCGAAGCCAATTTTGTTCATGGCTTTTTTAGCCTTCTTCACTTCAGTCAAAATCTGATCCAACCCAAAATAGATTCAGGATCATTGAAAAATAGGAAAATAGATATGCCCTGCATATGCCCGATAATTAATCGAATTGTGTCAACCAACGACAATTGAATAGATCAAAAGGCAAGGTTACAGGTGAAGAAGAACATGACTTAGGGTGTAATAAGTACTGACAATTAGAATAACAATATACGTAGTAGCATTCTGCAGCAAAGAGAGTACGAGAATTAGATAAGGGGCAAGCATTGAGACAAACCAGAAAATCAACAAATATGAACCCAAACAAGGAAATTGATTTATATTAATTATAAAAAAAAAAAAAAAAAAAAAAAAAAGTTAACTCAAGTAACAGCCCATAAAACTTGTTTGGGAATGCAGATCCTGCCCGAATCCTTATTCAAGTTCTTTCATGAGTTCAAGTCCCTAACCTTACTAGTGTTACACCAAGATATTGTGGAATAAAATACCAATCTCTTCGACAGATAATTAACTAAAAACTGCAAGTACACGACTTTTAACAGGCTCCCCATATGCATTCATTGGAAGATTGTGCCTTGTATAAGAAAGTTGATCACCTAGTGGCTTTAAAAGGCCACTGTATAATTTTTCATCTTGGAACATAACTATACATATAACCAACACAAGCTTTTTATTTTGACATCATAGCATACAAATAGGGTAATCAGACTTTGAGATGATGCAAAGCTGAACAAATTCTCTTATTTAATTCAAGTAAACTTTAGCCTTCAGGGGTAAAAAAAGGGAAAGAAACAAAAGAGTAAACCTAAAGAGAATCTAAGACACAAAAATAAATCAAGAAATCCAATACCCCAACATAATTAAGAGAAACAGCTAACAAGTTATTAACCAATGTAGCGCATATCAGAAAGAACTTAACCAAAAGAGCAGTGCCAATCAGAACGCCTTAACTAAAACCCAATGAGAAGATATTAACCAAAGCCATGCTGATCGACTGATAAAGTTAGGCTCAAATCAAATTTGAGAGTGTTAAGCGCAAAATGTTCAATCAAAAACGTTGGAGACTCTGAAGGTACTTAATAAAACAGAAGTTGTTAGATGTGAAAGATCTAAAGCCAGGTTAGAGTCCATGCAAAAGCAAAATACTGAAACATTCTTTTGGATGCCACCTTACCCACTGCAGCAGATACACAGATATTCATAGTCTTCTGAACATTAATATTTATATACTAATGCATCTGTTACAAGTGATTGTTGAAGATAATGCTGCCAAGTCTAGTTGGTTACCATAAGAGACTGTGTTCTCATTTATCTAGTGGGTACAATACTATACTTTGTTGTGAAGACTAGTATATAATACATAGCCTGCACCTTGTAACATTAAGCTATCATGGGAGCAGCCAAAAGCTACCTTTGTTATTATCTCAGCTGTTTTCTAAGAGAGATTTTGTAGGAGACCTCTTCTCTTATTGAGCTCCGCTGGTATGGTTGTGTCCCTATAATTTTTGGGCCCTGGGTCCATGTTTCATGACCATTGTGTTTTTGTTGTGAGCGTGATCGCTGTTTGTGCTGATTTTTTTTTTTTTTTTTTTTTTTTTTGGCGATGAGACTTTGGGCCCAAGGAATGAGTTTGGCGGTTTCTGTAAATAGGTTAGTCAATGGGAATATGGCGATGGCATTTCTGGGTATTACAACAAAGATTAGGTAATGTTCTTTAAATTAGGCGGAATAATGGTGTTGGGGAAAGTGTTTCTTTTTTGTTATGCCGGGAAGTAAAAGGAAAAGCTTGGAGGATATAGGTCAACAGTTTGAGGATAGGAAAATTAGTGATGAAGGAAGAGAATCAAATTACGAAGAACAAATAATAAGTATCTGACCAATCGAGCTAAACCTGTATCAATTGTAAATCTAATTTGATAAATTCGATCTCATAAATCTTTGATTTTCTACAAAATTCGAGCTAAACCCAAATTATGTAGACCCCTAGTTTGAAAGATCTAGATAATTAATCGGAACTTTCGTCAAAAACCACCTTTTAAAATAGGGTTTTGTCAAAAACCACCTTTTAATATATTTTTTTTTTAATTCCATAAGAAGCCACCTTCAATTTTTTTTTGTGAATTAGCACCTTATGCCGAATTCCGGAATATCTTTTCTGGTGTTGACCACTCACGTGCACGTGACACACTAAAAACACCCTATTCAACTGCACCACCACCCGACCCACATATGTCGCCCCACCAAACATCTCCAAAATCCACCCAAACACCTCTAAAATCAATTACACACCGTAGAAAACCCCCTAACTCCCTTTAAACCACTTAACCACCACCATAACCACCCACCTACCTCCAAAACTCACTCCAATAAAAAACCCTAACCTCCAAAACAACATCAAGAAAACCATGTCATCTACTTCGAAATCAAGTTCACCCACTCCCTAAACAACTTGGAAAACTTGAAAACTAACACTTACCCTAAAAACAACCTCAAACAATAGAAAACCCACCAAACAATTAGAATTAAAAGAGATAGAGATAAAAATAAATAAATAAATAAATAAATAAATGGTAATAAAAATAAAAAAGGAGAAGAGAGAGAAAGGGGTAGTGTGAAGGGCAGTGGCAATGGAAGTGGCAATGGAAGTGGGAGAAAGGGAAATAGTGGTGGTGGAGAGGGAAGAAGAGGTGGTAGTCCAGCCAATGAATGAGAAAAAATAAGAGTTGAGCGAAGTCAATGTCAGAAATAGTGAGTCGAAGGGTGAAATCCGGACCTATATAGGCAAAGGTGGTCTTCTGACTTCATACAGAAATAAATAAATAAGTAAAATTTGAAGGTGGCTTTTGACAAAAACCCAACTTTTAAAAGTGGATTCTGACTGATTTTTCTAATTTATCAAAAAACTGAAATTAAACCTCAAAAACCTAAAAATTTACATGAAAATCACGCACAAATAAAATTATGAAGAACATAAAACAAAGGGGTAACTAACATCAAATGGATTAGCTGCAATTGACAACTATTGAAAGCATAGGGTCAAAGGAGTTACAAGAAAAAATAGGGTTCTGGGTGGAGAGAGAATACGATGTAGGAGAGTGGGTATTTTTTTTTGCTCCAATAATATACAAGTACTTCTCTAATCTGTAGATATTTTTCCTCAATTTCCTTCTCTCAGACAGCAATGGTGTTTGAATTGCATCACCCAAATAAAAATCATGACTTTCTTCTGATCCATCCTTAAGATCCTATGAAAAATCCTATTTGGGATAGCTTCACCAGCATCCCCACATCAACCCCTTAGGCAAAATTTAGCCACGAATTCTCACAAATTCATCTTCCAAATAAACCTAGAGAGAGAATAAATTAAAGAAATAGGAAGGAATAAGAGAAACTAGAAACTTGATTAAAGGTTGTCGACGGTAATAAAAAAAAATTGTTCAAATAATTCTATAAACTCATGGAAAGTAATGGGTGATTCGCTTTTCAGAGTCAAGAATCCTAAAATGTTAAGGCAAAAGTGTAAGTGAAATTTTATATGGAATTTTAGCTCTCAATTACTCAATCTGGTGCTAAGAAGCAAAAAGTAAAACACCCCCCCCCCCTCCCAACCAAAACTAAGTTTGTTTTTAGCTTATCAAAAAACTCAAGTGCAGAGTCGTCACAATATCAGGCCTCATGTATGTGGAAGCCATATACATCCAAGATGTATGTGTATCATCTTCCCTAAAAGGCTATCAACAATTTACTTTTCCTGAAATGAGTCAGTACATGTTTGATAAGTGGATGTTAGAATAATGTTGCAATATCGCATCAACAAAAAACATGTTTGATAAGTGGGCCGAGTGGCTTTTAGTCATGGTCTGTCTCATGCATCATCATAATTTTACTTGGACCAAGTTTCCGATTGGGCCTTTATAAATTCATTTCCTTGTAGGGTGCCAAGGTACACATTTCCTAATGTTATTTTATTCGAGTCACATCATTGGACTATTGGAGCACTCTTTTTAAACTTTAACTAATAAAAAAAATAAAACTTAATAACAAATAGCCAATCATTTTCAAAGCCATTCTAGAGTCGAGCTCTATTTGAACCAAGGAGAGACTTTTGAGACAAGCAAGTTTGATTCACAGCATAAACACCCTTGCCACCACTTTACACAACAAGATACACTTAGGCTCTTTTTGTTTTGGTAGAAATTGTTCGAGTAGAAAATGATTTTTTTTTTTTCATTCATTTCTCCATTTCCTTTTACTTGTCGGAAAAATTGACAGGAATAATCCCAACTTTCGATTATTTTGTAATAATCCGAACTTTAATATGATATTGCTTCTAATAGTCCCAGGTAATCGGTTAAGTAGGTAATTTTTTTTTTTAGGTTTAATTTGCAAGTGTCACCACGTGATTGGTCAAAAATAAGATTTAATTTTAATTTTTTTTTGAAAACATGATTATTTGTTACTAATTAACACTTAATTAACTCTTTTAATCTTTAAAAAAAAAGAGAAAATTAACTCTTTTAAAAAGAAAAAATTAACTCTTTTATAAAAAAATTAACAGTTAATGAACTAGTTTAAAACTAAATAAAAATGCAAAAAAAAAAAAAAAAAAAAAAAAAAAAAAAAAAAAACAGCAATTAATGTTGCAAAGTGCAACCACGCCAGCCACCTAACACCAAGTTAACAACCCAGCCACCTCCACCACCTACCTCCCCTGAGGCCCTGAGCCACCAACACCAACCCATCCACATCCAACACCCTACCTCCGCGGCCGAACACCCATCCCTACCACAACCACCGTAAGCAAAACCGTAACCAAGGCGGCGTCCAAGATCGGTGGCTAAAGCAGAAGAATCAACGGCGCGGTTGGATGAGCCAAGGCAGAGAACAAGAAGCCGACGTTGGGCTGCGCGTGGGAGGAAAGCGAGGGAGAGGCGAAGAACAGTGGAGGCTGACTTTAGCTTGTTGGTGGAATGGTGGGTTGTTGGTTTTAAAGGGTTTCGTGAGGGAGGAGGGTTGGTGGTTCAGAGGGAGGGGCGGCACGACGCCGGCGCGGGGGGAGAGGGCTGGGCATGGCCGGAGTTGGAGGCAGGGGCTCAGCTAGTGAGGTGAGCGGCGGATAGGGTGTTCGAGGCTGCTGGGGTGATTTTTTTAAATCATTTAATTAATAATTTTTTTTATTTTTTCTTTTAAATTTTTTTTTGGGACTAATCAGGTGCCGACGCGTGTAATCTAACTTGTTATAACAAGTTAGGTGACCGGTTGGGACCATTAAAAGAAAAATCATATCAAAGTTCGGATTATTAAAAAATAATCGAAAGTTAGGATTATTTTGGACGAATCGAGCAAAGTTGGGATTATTCCCATCAATTTTTCCTTGCTTGTTTTGTTAATTCACATCATAAACACCCTTGCCACCACAATTTCACTCAACAAGATTTTACACTTAGACTCCATTTGTTTTAATGGAAATTATTAGACTAGAAAATGATTATGTTCATTCATTTCTCCATTTTCATTTGCTTGTTTTGTTGAAGGGTGGAAATCGATCTGTCATAGGTGAAAAGTTACTTTTTGTAGAAGGAAAACTAAAAACCTTATGTAAAGAATGTATGTGGCGCATGCCACATTTTCCACATTACTCCTCACTTCTCTATTTCTCTCCTTTATCCTTCCCCTCCTTTTTTACTTCCATATTTCTTTTTCCCATAAGTTTTCCTATAATCAAACAAACAAAGGAAAACTCTTTTCACAATCACGCTTTCCATCAAAATTGTTTAATGATTTTCCGTGAAAAAAATTTCAATCAAACAATCAAAGCCTTAGTTAGTTTTAAAAACAAGTCGGAGGTCCGGATATTGATGAGAATTTCGAGAGTTTGTTAAATCTTTACAAGGAAAACCTAAACTTGAACATTAACTCATTAGAAGCTACAAATTGGCGGTTCTTGGTGTCTAGTACAAGCTCAAGTTCCGCATCACTCTACTTACTCTACTTAGGGCTATTTAATTAGTTTTTGCTTGCAAGTTTATAACTTTCACTTGAAAGGGTTTTTTCTTGGTTTAAGCACTTCGGATTAATTTTATTTATTTTAGGAATTTTAGACTAAGTAGAATTAGAATTAGTTTCCTAATCTAAGAAGAACTAGTTTTCCTATTCTATTTGGGTTACTTGGGGCTAAAGGCTAGGGGCTTGTCCTAGTCCTATTAGACTTAGAATTAGTTAGTTTTTAGTCTATAAGTAGTTGTAATTTCATGACTTTGGAGATTTAAATTTTTTTCAGATTATAAAATCAAAGTATTTGTTTGTTTTGCAATCAAAACATTCGTTTTTTAAAGCTGGTGATTAAGTTCTTTAAGCTTTGTTTAAGTTGATTAATGAAGGGGTGGCGTGACCTTTAACTTACTTAATCTACTTGTCTTCTTGTTTAATTCTTGGTGGACGAATCCTATAGAGAATTAGGCTTGAATTATCCTTGTGCATGTTTAAATCTCTTAAGCATACGCATCAAGCTTCCTTACACAAACAAAATTAATGCTTTTAACAGCCTACTACGCACAAACAAAAAAAAAAAAAAAAAAAAAAAAACTTCCTTCCCTGTAGCTTATCCCACACATATATTACACCAATTTGAAATCAACTCTCGACTCAAAATTTCCTAAAAGTAGCAAATAAGTTGCCCACGTTACAAGGCAATCCTTATCTAATTTGTTTCACACATCATAAAGTATCTAAATTACTCCGTAGTAGTTATGTTACCTATGCATAGAACTAAAAACTCTCAATATTTATTATTACCTCAGTGCTTTTACAAATTTTATCTATTCCGGATATGAAAATTTATATATACAAGTATTTGGCATACCAGTGTTTCAAGGTCAGTTACCAATTTACCACCAGCATACCACACATATTGTCAAACAGAATCCAACATTTCAACAGTTATATAGCACAAAGAGCTATACCACGCATATTGTCAACACTTCAACAGTTATATAGCACAAAGAGCACACAAGCAAACACAACAGCAACAATATCAAGCTCTCTGCTGCATGACATATACAAAAGACCACAAACCACAATATGACATTTTGTACAAAGGAAAAAGGAGAAATAGATCTGACAGCAAAATAAGTATCCAAGTTACAAACCTCATCGCATTCCGAATATCTCTTGAGGTGGATCATACACAGAATGCTCGGGAAATAGTTCCTCAAAATCCTTCTTAACTTTGTTTCTCAAAAGAGGATGTGGCAAAAGACCTTTCATTAATATCCTAAATGGCAGTTCTGCTGGAAGTTCTGGAGCCTTCAGCATGTCCTCGTAGATGTTCATAGCATCTGCAGGGGAACCATCTCTTAAGAAGCCTCTGATGACTTCAGTGTATGTTTGAGAATCAGGAAACAACTTCTCTTTTTTCATGTCTTCCCAAAGTGTTGTCACGTCATCCATTCTTTTAGATCTCGCCATTGCAATAATCAAGTCCTTATAAAGATAGGTATCAGGATGATACCAGTCCTGTTTTTGAATTACTCTAAACACCTGATTCAAGAAGATAACCGTTAAGATAGCTATTGGGGAGACAAAGTTCTTTTCAAAAGGGTTCCAATGGCCATTTGTATACATGATTGAGTAGGGCACACAGAATGAAATAAACACTGCTAGTTGTATGGAAAGAGCAAACTTCCTAGAAGGAGAGTAGTCATTTCCCTACATAGACGAGGCGTTTGTAGGAATGGGAATTTGGACGATAGAGACTGGGATATGGAATGGGATTTGTTGCTGGGAATTCATTTAAGGAAAAAAAAAAAAAAAAAAGAAGATCAATGCGTTGTGTGGTTGTAAGAGGTAAATGTAACTATTTTTAATAAAGAAGGCATACAGCCGTTTCCAAGCTTTATCCCCAAACCCAAGAAACTAATATGGGAGGGGAGTTTCATCCAATTGAAATCAAGTCCCATTCCTACCCTAAACTCCCACATACCTACCACTACAAGAGGGACACAGATTTGCAGAGCATCTGCAAATTTTGTAACATTTATTTGGACTAAGCTTAAAGCAATAAATTAGCATATAGCTGTCAGCATCTTAAATATTATACTTGCAAAACTCTACTTTTCTAAATATTAGAAATGAAAAAATCACAAAATGGGAAAAAATCAATTCCCTCATAAACCACTAGACTTTAGTGTCTTGTAATAGCACAAAACTACTCACAATTAAAGCATTGAAATTAACAGAAGTTTAAGGCAGCCATAGAGCACTCAAAAAAAGTTTGGCCCGTACAAAATAACTATTAGGTATTTTTTTTTTTTTTTGGAATAATAGTACTTCAAATTTCAAATATATCAATTCAGGATCTCAAAGAAAGTCAATGATTCTTTATTGAGCTTTGATAAAATTGTGCCAAGAAGGAGGAACAACCTGTTTAAAGTCATTTCTTGTTCACTCTTCATAATGTGGTAAAGAGACATTCGAAGAAAAGACTCACACTAAAGTCATCATTATTCATAGCCAAAAGAAAGGTAGGATCAAAAAACTGGGGTCAGGGAAGTCAAGATACTTCTCGAAGTTGCAACAAGAATTTGACAGACAAAGAACGGCAGACTTTATCAGAATGATCATCCGTGCTTCTCAGAGTTGAATAAATTACCAAAGCTAGAAACAGACCCTAGCAAATAGTAATTCTACCAACCAGTTTTCTAACTCAAGTCACCACTTTTGACTTTCAGCTAAACCCACCTGAAATGCTCCACAGGTTCCTTGTATAAAAGTCACCATATACTTGCTTCGATTCTTAATACAAACAGCAAGTTGACTCTATTATTAACTCGTTACAAGTCAACTTGTTGCAATTATTGATAAATGGAAGAAGTATCAAAAAATGGAGGGAATATAAGATTGCACAATCCAGAAGATTCTAGTCACTAATACTCATTCCATTAATAATTACAATAACTTTTCTCTCATCCCCCAACTACCCCAAACCAATAAAATCCATCTGCTTCAGGCAATGGCAGCTTGCCTGCAGCCACCCCAGCCCCTAGGGTTGCTGCCCTTGCCGGCAATCCAGCTGTTTCAACGCCTAGAAGACGATTATACCCCGCTCAAGAGCCTGTTTGCAGAGGCTTACTCTCCAATTTAGCTCCGATGGGATTGTCTTCTCTGTAAAAGTTAAGTGGTGTTCTTTGTTCTGCCTCTTAATGGGTCTTCTTTAAGTAGTATGCGCTAGCTTATCTATATTGATGTTGGGGTGATTTCATTCTCATTTTCTTGTGTTTCGCTAGTATTTTAGTGTATTGTTCAGTATGGTTCAACTGGAGCAGTGTGAGGAGGAATTAAGTTTGGCTTCCATTGTGTGTTATCATCTAGAAATTTGGAAGATGATTACAATGTTGAAGATTATTTGAAAAAACTTCTAGCCTGGATGAAGCTATCCCTTATGCGACTTTCCTCCAAGAAGAGGAGAATTCTCCCTTCAAGAGGAATGTAATTGGTACTGTGTTTGTGAAGTATAACAAAGCAATCAAGTGCTTGTGTATTAGTAACTACAATTTGTGATGATTTTCAGTGCTTGTGAAAATAATCCATTGTTTATGGATTTAGCCATAATATTACATTTTAATTTGGCAGCTTGTGCTATTAAACTAAATGAACTGGGCAAAGCCATTGCCTATTGCCCTATGGTGTTGGGGATTGACAAGAGAAATGTGAAGGCCCTATAAAGAAGAGGAATAGTCTTATTGAAGTCTAGGATGTTTGATAGGGCTTACGAAGACATGGATAAGGCAAGGCTATTGGAACCAAATAACAAAGTTATAGCCAGGGAGTTGTCCTCAGTGAAAAGAGCCCTATTAGATGAGCCAAAAGTTGGTTTCAGTGATCAAAGTATAAGAAGGAACCCCATACCTTCAGAAGTTCAGGATTGTGAACCATCAGAGGGGAAGGAATTAAGCTCTAAGACCCAAGACTAGGACTTTGCAGACAAAATCAAGGAAGGGAGCGAAACCTCGTCTAGAAGTGGTAATGAAGGGGATCTTCCCATAGAGGAGAGCATAGACATTGATAATGTGAAGGAGCCAATATCACGTGCCTTGTCTCACAAAGGCAAACAAATTGGGAAGACTACCTTTGTCAACACAAGAAAACCTTCCATGCGTATGAAAATCTTTATCATCCTCATACAAACTCTTTTATGAAGGTTCGTACCTTCCCCAATAAATTGGAAATCTTGATGGAGGCCCCCCGCAATCATGAATTAAGCGGTCTCAAGTTCATCAATCGTCACATCAAGCGAAAGCTCATGTGAGATTGCTCCGATGGAAGCATTCAATGAGAAAAATATCTAATAAGACAGAGGCCATCCTCAAGAAAAAAGCGAAGCAGAGGGAGATCGAAGAGTCCCAGGATGATACGCCACAGGACGCAGCTAGCAAACCTAGTAATGGACGAGACAATATGTTTATTATTGGACAACAAAGAAGAAGGAAATCTGATTGAAATTAAAGAACTCCGCCAACCTTTCATCTGATAAACTATGCCAAGATCATCTTCCAAATATAAGAGTAAGTTTAAAGATAGGTTAGTTGGTGCAGGTTTGTATTGTGCAGGTATGAAGCGAAAGAATATCCCCCCCCCCCACCACCACCACCACTATCGGTCCTCTCCTACCATCCTCGCAAAAAGTTTGTTAGTAATATGTATATTTGTTTAAGTACTTATGTCTAACAATATTATGTTCCTAGAGTAGTGGTCTTTAGAGTCAGAATCTAGCTATGTAAGCTAGAAAAAGGGCCTAAATATTATTCTGGTTTTGTTTAGTGGCTGCAAAAAAAAAAAAAAAAAAAAAAAAAAAAAAAAAAAAAAAAAAACTCATTCTATTTATATAGGATTTGTTTCCCAAACAATGAACAAACGCCAAAAGCCATACAACTTATAACCGAACGAAACAAAGTGACAAATGAATAATTTGGATAGAACTTTTTAGCACTAGATGTTTTTATATGATTAAATTGTAGCACAAAACATATTTACAAATATAAATCTAAACAAACCTTCAATAGGTCGCATCTCAATTAAAGGATGTCCCAAACTATACAGGCCACTGTACAACTACACTAAGGCCCCGTTTGGTTTAATGTAAAATGTTTCAATGGAAAACAATTTTCCCATTTGTTTCCATTTTTCTTTATTTGGTTTGTGAAGAGGTTGGAAAACAATTTTCCCAATGGTGGAAAATTGCATCCTTAATGATGGAAAACACATTTCTTTACAAAACAAGAGAAACCATATTTACCACTCCTATTTTTTATTTTTCTTGAACTTTTCTAGTAAGCAACCAAACAAAAGAAAATTAATTTGCAACTGTACATTTCCTTAAAAATATGTTTTCATGAAAACTAATTCTCATTGAAAATGTTTTACATCAAACCAAAGGGGGCCTAAGTTAAAATAGGAAATACAAAATTTCCCACCTCTAGCCATTATTAGAATTTGAAGCAATAATATCATCCTAAGATGCTTGTAAGCAAATTGTATCACGAGTAATTACGATTTTGCAACCCAACTACTTAATAATGACCCACAACTAAATGATAATTTTTTAAATAATTGCATATAAAAGAATAAATGATTCAAGAATCATGCAAAAATAAAAACACAAACATCAGAATCAAGCGCAAATAACCAGACAAAATTCACCATCATGCGCAAACAAACAATAAAGATCAAGAATTTACACATAAAAATAGAATTCGAAATCGAAAGACAAACCTTGAGGGCCAAAGAAACCTCATCTTGTCGCTGAAGTTCAGAAAGAACAGCAATCATATCCATCTTCAGAAGCCTCAACACATGATTTTTGACAAATTTATCAAGCTTCTCTTCATCATCTTTAAACCTCTTCAAACCCAGAATTACAAAAAGAGCCTCTTTGCCAATTAACTTCTTACCCCTCCAAAGAGGACCTCTTGGTCTACCATCGTGGTATTCTCTCTCCAAAATTAAGGAAAACCCATTTGTTGGTTTTGCTATATCATTCGAACCCAAGCTCGATAAATTAGGGTTTAACAATGAGGTTAAAGGCTGATTAATGGGAAATGTTTTGTTCAATTGATGAAGAATTAGAGGGGATAAAAATGGAATTTTTGCTCTAGCAAGGATTCGTATCAACATTAGTCGGAAATGAAGGAAGACAGAGTTGATAGTGAAGGTGAAGAGGTGGTGGTGGTTAGTGAGACTGAGAAAAACACTAATCAAACTTATCAAAGTACTTTGGATTTGTTTTAAAAAGAGAAAACCCATGTTTGACGGGTGAAACCGTGAAAGTACTAAACCACGGTTCAGAAAGTGGTATGGGTTTGAAATCAGGCATGGTGTTATGGTGGTACAAGATTATAAGTTGGAACTTGATACTTAATACCATGTGTTTGGTTCAATTCTAGAATGAAATCTAATCGTCTCACATGTTTGGTTTGAAAATTATTGGAATGAAGAATCAACTCCATTTTTTTAATTAATCTCTATTTTAATCAATTTTAATTAATAATAGATTTAATTATTTTAGGGGAAATACCATGCTTTATTTTAACTATATCATTATATACAAAGATGGATCTTTTAAGGGACGGACTGGGGTTTGGCTCCCCTTAAAAGTTTAGCTAAAAAGAATTAAAACTATTACTTATCCGTGAAACTAAAAAGCCCAAGTAACGAACTCACCCCATATTCTATTGCATTTGCTAAGGCCCAAACATCAAAATACAATTCATAATTTATTCTCACCCCCGCCCTTGTGACTCTCTAAACACCAAAAAAAAAAAAAAAAAAAAAAAAAAAAAAAAAAAAAAAAAAAATCCTATTCTATATGTTGATTGGGCACAAGCTTCAATACACATGATCGATTATAGGTTATATATTATTCATACATCATACTCCCAAATCTTTTTTTTTTCCTATATGTATTATTTTCATTTTTGTAAATTACATAAGATATGAAATATTTTTAAAGAATTATTTTGAAATGCATTAGATTAACAATAATTTACAATTAATAATGAAAAAGAGTTATTTAAGTATTTACATATACATTAAGGTATTTAAGACATGATTAAAAAAAATTATGAATTGAACATTTAATTCGGCCCCTGAAAGAAAAGTTTTCAAGATCCGCCGCTGATTATATTTATATAGATTATGATTGAAACTAGCAAAACCAATTCTCTAAGAACAAAAACTACAACGCAAGAGTTGAATTTTAAACAAACACATTCAAAATTATCACAATATTTGAAAAAATTATTTATTATCAAAACTAACACTCAAAAACCTTGTTTAAAATTCCAAGTGAACGTTTATTCAAAGAAAACAAATTCATAAACCATCACATTTGGCAAATTGTCATGAAAATATGCAGATTATATCAAGCATTATGACTCAAAAGGTCGAGCACCACCTCCTTCTTCCATTCATCATTAGGACTTGAAAAGAAAATCTCCATTTGGCTAGGATTTGATGAAAACAAACTAGCAGCTCTTATAATTTCAGCTTGGTTAATTCCAGGCAAACTTCCAATCTCAGATAATAGCCTTCTCTTTTGTTCAACAATCTCTTGTTCACGCTCTTGTATTGTACTCATGGCAGACGCAATAGTAGCAAGATGATTATTCATATCTTTTATAAAACAAGTGAACCCAATTGCCATATTGTTAACAGATGATAAATTTTCAAATCGAGTAGCTCTCTTTTTCTCATTAATCATTGGAGTCTTTTCCTTTTTCATTCTCTTAGCAAGAGGAGGTTAGAATTGAGTAAAATTTGTAGCTAAACCAGGTGAACGAGTAAAAGATAAATCTTCATCGTCACTATCATTATCAAGGCGAACAACGTCTTTTTCAAGGTTATGGATAGAGTCCTCAAGCAGCTTAGAAGCAAGACCATTAGCTCTATCAGCACCAAATACGTCATCTAGCTTGCTAAGATAAGGAAAGGAGTCTTCCATAATCCTCCAGCTTTAGGGTGAGTCTAAAACATATTAGTTATATATTAGATTAAGTAAAATGCAAGATTTTAAAAAATGAAATTGGTTACCTTGCAAAAATCATCATAAGCTTGTCTCTCACATTGTATTGTACTAGTTTCCTCATCCCACTGATACCCGAATGTCTTGTTCACCATTTCAGCAACTATTGCATACTTATCTTTGAACCATTTGAACTTTGATTTCAATGTGAGAAATGACTTTTAAACCACATCTGGGAAACATAGTGTTCAGCATAAGCTCCAACTAATTCAAGTATCCATCCTTAAACCCTCCTTCTCCTTTCCATTGTTGGTCACAACTTAACTCCAACAAACAATCAATTAAAGCTTCTTCCTCCTCTTTCTTCCAGAAGCTCTTATTCTTTCCTCTTCCACCTTGAGAACTTTGACCATTTGCAGCCATCCTTATTAATCAATTAAGTAAGAATACATAACCAAATATTTTATTTATGATATATAGGAAGCAATATTGTATCACATAATGAAAGAAATTAAAAGTTAAATAAAAATATCACGCTTCAAATACAAAGACGAGAAAACAAAAAATCATAAAATACAAAAATCGTCTCATAAAACACCAAACACAAGGACAAGACTAAAGAGAGTCATTCATAAAAAAAATTGATCATGTTTCGTTATTTTGCCTAGCTCTCCGAGCATTAAATAAAGTTTGCACTATATTATTCCTTAAGCCGATCCAAGCATGTGATGGTTGAACTTGAGTAATGTATTCAACATTATCACCAATATCCTCATTCTCATCCTCACTCTCATTTGATGACTCATCAACCTTAAAATTTGTGGGCATGTGCTTTCGAATTAGATTGTGCAATAAAGCACACAGTGTAACAATGCGACATTGAGTACGAGTTGAAAAAAAAAGAAGGGCTTCTAAGAATTGCCCACCTTCCCTTCAACAAACCAAAAGTTCTCTCAATTAAATTCCTAGCTTTGGAATGTTTCATGTTGAAGTATTCCTCAACACTTACTGGTACTTGATCCCCCCATTCTTTCAAGTGATAATGATGCCCTCTATATGGTGCAAGAAACTCCTCACAATTAGTGTAGTGAGGATCTACCAAAAAGTAACAACCTTGAAATAAAATCCATAGAATATATTTAAGTCATTATTAATTGTATTAAAGAAAATCGTTATATATGGTTAATTTTAATCACATGGTTTACCTTGAGGCACCTTTAAACCATTAAGCCTCGAAATTGCATCTCGTAAAACATGACCATCATGTGCAGAGCCTTCCCATCCAGGTAAGACAAAAACAAATTCCATTTTAGGTGTACAAACACCTAAAACATTCATTGCAAGGTTTCCCTTCCTTGTTCGATACCTTCCTCTCTCCTCATTTGGATCATGAACTTCAATAAATGTACCATCTAGAGCTCCTAAGCAATTCTACAATTATAAAGAAAATACACAAGATTATTTACATAGAATGTATGTAGAACATTGCTTTTAATCAATTAAAGAATGAACATTTTTTTATTATATTTTAATAGTGTTAAATATACTTGGAAGCATTTCCATCTACTATCCTCGCAATCTTCTATAATAGTGTAGGTTTTTTAAGCAAGTGATCGATGATATAGCTTTAGAACCGCAAGGAGGCAAAGGTTAAATTGTCTACTAACACTTTCTCCACTCCAATAAAAGTAATGCCCTATCGACCTATTCTTTTTATGATGAGATAATGTATACAAAAACATAGCTACAATCTCTTGTAAGCTCATATTTCTAGTCCCTCTCAATCCACCAATATCGCTTATCATCTCACAAAGTACACCAAAAGTATGTCTGTTCATACGCAATTCAAACCTACAAGCAACATAACTATCTCTAATCTAATCAACGAGTTTAATTTAACTAATCTATTACGTTTCTAATTGATAACTTGCTATTTGATATGATTTTAGGGTTTTTTTGAACCTAGTTTACTTGATAAAATTTGTGTTTTGGTTCACTTTTACTCTATTATTATGCAATTTTTGTGTATCCTATGCTTCACGGGTTGTTAGTGTTTTTGTTGAGATTCTAGGTTCAAAGACGACCAAATTAAGCCCATGGATACAAAACCGAGGTTAGAAGCAAGAAGGTGGTAGAAAGAAGCCAAGAAAAGGAGCAATGTAGAAGAAAAGATGGAAAAAGGGCTTAGAAGACCCTGCACGGCCGTGCTAGACCTTGCACGTCCGTGCAGGAGTGCTCCAGAAAGTTGCAACATTCTGCTAAGGCCTGCACGATCGTGCTTAAGTTGGCACGTCCGTGCAGAAGAGGCTGCACGTCCGTGCCATAACTGGCACGTCCGTGCAATATTTCAAGCCTAAGCAGTAGCTTCTGCCATGCCCTGCACGACCGTGCATAAGGCAGCACGTCCGTGCAGCTTGGTCTGCACGTCCGTGCCAAACCTGGCACGTCCGTGCAGACCTGCAGTCAAGCCCAACTCTTGTTTTTTCCGTCCTTTTTATTTGGGGGTCTTATAAATACCCCCTTTTGGCTCATTTGTACGAACAAGCAAGGTTTTTAGAGCTTTCTCTTAGTTTTGCAATCTTAGAACATTAAATTCTCAAATCATTAGTTAGTTCTTAATTATTAGCTTGGAATTATTCAAATTCAATCATTGTAGAAGACAAAATCCACCATTGTTGCTCACCTTGAAGCTTCATAGTAACCATTTCTTACTCATCTTTTCTACTTCTCTTTACTTTGTTGTTAATTATTTGCTAGTTCTTGCATGTTTAGATTGTTAATTAGCTTAATCCTTAGTTTGAACTTGTTCATGAATTGCTTGAAATCTTTAATTGCTTTAATCTCCATGGATTGTGAGTAGTCCAATTTCTAGGGTTTGGGTAAAACCCTCAATGTAGTCACTAATTACTTGTTGCATGTGCTAATTTGGTTGTTGTGGGATGTTAATTAGTTGACCTTAAGTGGTTTAATTGCTTAGTTCTCGCATATGGCCATTGCTAGAACTATTTATCCAAGCTTCCTCAACGAAGGATCGAGAGATGAACTTGAGGTAGCTCCCTTATGCTTGATGGACCCGAAATGCCATGAGAATAGGAATTTCCGGTCAAGGGAATGTTTATGTCATCGTGATTATGCTTTAACACTTGTTTTATGCTTTGTAACCACGAGAGTAGGTTGTATTCATGATTCAAGTAATCCCTCTAGCTTGAGAAAGTAGTTGGGTGCCTTACATGACTTCCCCTAATTTATCCCATTAATTTACCTTGATTGTTGCATGCTAATTGTGATTTGTGATGAAGTTGAGTGGTATAACCCGAGCCCTAGATTCCTCTTAATATTGTTAATCTCCTCTTAGCTTTAGTTGAATTGAATTAAAAGAAGTTACTCAAGAACAAACCAATTTCGCCTTCATTTAGCTTATTTAAACGGTAGTACTCGGTGGTTGATTCAACGCCTCTCTTGGGTTCGACCCTTTCTTACCCTTGCTATTAGTTAGTGAGACCAAGATAGGATTATCTTTGGTAGGCTTGACGACGGCCTATCAAATTTTGGCTCCGTTGCCGGGGAGGCAAAGTCACATTGAATGTATTATTGTTGAATGAGACTAGATGTGTGTATATGTATAGTAGTTTTCTTACCTTAATTTTTGTTTATGTGTGTTTAACTTGTGATAGTCATTGATAACGTTTTTCTTAGCTTTGTTTGAATTTGCATGACACAAAAAAGTAAGCAATCACCGCTTATTCCCGTTGATCCAGAGCTAGAGACTCTTGCACGGCACACCCGAGTTCTCCATTGTATATTCGGATTCCGATCCGGAAGAGGTTTTTGGAGCTAACGAAGAAGATAACATGGGATAGAATCCTCCACAACCTTGTCCTACGAGACTATGACCACCCCAACGCATTCCAACTTCGGAGTGGCATACGTCTTCCCACCACAAATGCAAACAACTTTGAGCTTTCACCACAACTCATCCGTATGATTCAAAGCGATCAATTCGGAGGTAGTCCTCATGAGTGTCCTTTTGCTCATTTGGACAAATTTCTTGAGTTGTGTACAACCATCAAGCAAAACAACATTTCGGAAGAGTTCATCCGTATGCACATGTTTCAATTCTCCCTCCGTGATAAAGCAAAGCATTGGTTGAGAACGGTTGAAGAGGGATCATTGAGTACATGGGACGAAGTCACTAGAGCCTTTCTTGGAAAGTATTGTCCTCCAGAAAAGACCGTCGAATTAAGAAGAAAGATCATCAATTTCAATCAAGACATTGATGAAACCTTGAGTGAAGATTGGGAGCATTTCAAAGATTACACAAGGAAATGCCCCCACCATGGTTTTACATCATGGATCATTGTACAAAGCTTCTATGACGGTCTTACTCCTATTTCAAGGGCCAACCTTGATTTTGGGGCCGGTGGTAGCCTTAAAAAGCTATCGGTGGATGATGCATATAAGATGATTGAAGAAGTGGCCAAGCATTATGCATATGGAGGTGATCGAAGGCAACCTCAAACAAAGAAGGGCGGAATTCATGATCTTAGTGCAATAGATCTTATTGCATCAAAGTTTGATATGCTAGCTCACAAGCTAGATCAAGCCGCCCTCACGCCCTCAAGCTCCTCTTCACAAGTCATGTCTTGTGAGACTTGTGGAGGAAATGATCACTTGTCCTCTTATTGCAACTTAACGAATCAAGAGCAAGCGGCGACAATTGGGCAAAGGAATGAACAATACTCCCAATCCCACAATCAAAGTTGGAAGCCCCAACAAAACACGGGATGGAAGCAATACAACCAAGGCCCCCCACAAAATAACTACAACCAAAATCAAACCCAACCTCAAAACCACTAAAACCAACCTCATTCTCAAAACCAACAAGCTCCATACCGCCATCCTAACCAAAGGGATCAAAACCAACAAAGACCACAATATAACCAACCCGCTCCTCTTCCTTCACCTCCTCAAAAGACTATCCTTGAGTCCGTTCTTGAAACTTTCATGACTCAACAAATAAGGAGCAATGCGAATATGAATGCAAACATCCAACAACTTCAAGCGCATAATAAGATAATGGAGAGACAATTGGCTCAAATTGCACAACAAGTTGGAAGTTCATCCTCCAATCCTAGTGGTCACTTTCCAAGCTCAATGGTAGTGAACCCAAAGGAGCAAGCTAAGGCTATTACTTTGAGATCGGGAAGAGGTTATGAAGGCCCGGTTATGAGTGAAGAGGAGACAAAAAAGAGAGATGAGGGAGTTGTGGTGAGAAGTGAGGATGATTTTGAAAATGAAGTAGTTGAAGTTGAGAGAAAAGAGCAAAAGAGTGATGAGGGAGCCATAAAGAAAGATGAGGGAGATGAAGAAAGAATAGAAAAGCCCCCTATGAGAGTATATAAGCCCCCCATTCCATTTCCTCATAGAATTGTAGAGAAGAAGTTGAATGAGAAGTTTTCAAAATTTCTTGAAGTCATGAGAGGACTTCAAGTGAACATCCCCTTTCTTCATGCTATGTCACAAATGCCTACCTATGCAAAATTCTTGAAAGATCTTCTATCCAACAAGAGTAGGCTTGAAGAGAGTGCAACCATCTCCCTTCCTAAGGAGGTGAGTGCAATCATTCAAAACAAGCTTCCCCAAAAGCTTGGTGACCCCGGTAGCTATGCAATACCGGTGAAGATTGGAGATTTGGAAGCTATGGAGGCTTTATGTGATCTTGGGGCAAGTGTGAGCTTGATGCCCTATTCTATTGCAAAGACCTTGAAAGTTGGAGACTTGAAACCAACAAGAATGTCCTTACAACTAGCCAACCGCACGGTTAGGCTACCCTTGGGGATTCTTGAAGATGTGCCGGTTCAAGTTGGAAGAGTATTTGTGCCATGTGATTTTGTGGTAATGGAGATGGAAGAAGATACAAGAGTACCCCTCATTTTGGGGAGACCATTTTTGAACACCGCGGGAGTGGTGATTGATATGAAAGAAGGAAGATTGACCTTGAATGTGGGAGATGAGAAAATTTCATTTTCATTCACACAAACTTTGAAAAAGCCATTGATTGATGAGGTTCATAGAATTGACACATTGGAGAGGGACACATTGGAGAGGGATTTAGAATATTGTATGAAAGAGATCCTTTACAAGCTACCCTAACGGGAAGCTTAGTTGAGGAGGGTGAAGAAGCAAAGGGGTATGATCTCTTACTCAACCAACCTTTGGTCCACGATGTGATGAAATTTGAAGTGCTTAACATGGAGGCAAAAGAGGAGAGGACTACGCCTCCTCCTAAGGTTGAACTTAAACCCCTTCCCCCTCTACTTAAATATGCTTTTCTTGATGATAGTGAGAGTTATCCCGTTATTGTCAATGCTAAGCTCGATGACACCTCTCTTGGGAAACTCCTAGTTGTTTTAAGGGAGTATAGAGATGTCATTGGGTACAAAATTGATGACATTAAGGGGATAAGTCCCACCATATGCATGCATAAAATTCTACTTGATGATGATCATGCTTCCTCGATTGAGCACCAATGAAGGCTCAATCCCAACATGAAGGAAGTGGTGAAAAAAGAAGTTTTAAAACTTCTTGAGGCCGGCATAATCTACTCTATCTCCGATAGTAAGTGGGTTAGCCCGGTTCAAGTTGTGCCTAAAAAGGGAGGCATGACCATCATAAAAAATGATAAGGGTGAGACCATTTCTACAAGGTCGGTCACCGGGTGGAGGATGTGCATTGATTATCGAAAATTGAATAAATCCACCCGGAAAGACCACTTCCCACTCCCCTTCATTGATCAAATATTGGAAAGACTAGCATCACATAGTCATTATTGCTTCTTGGATGGATACTCGGGATTCTTTCAAATCCCAATCCAACCCGAGGACCAAGAAAAGACTATATTCACATGTCCTTTTGGCACCTTTGCATATCGAAGAATGCCATTTGGACTTTGTAATGCACCTTCCACATTTCAAAGGTGTATGATGTCTATTTTTTCCGACATGCTTGAATCATTAATTGAGGTATTCATGGATGACTTTTCTGTTTTTGGTTCATCTTTTGACACTTGTCTTTCAAATTTGATTAAAGTGTTAAAAAGATGTCAAGAGGTGAACTTAGTTTTGAATTGGGAGAAATGTCATTTCATGGTAGAGGAGGGTATTGTTCTTGGACATGTGATTTCTAGTAGGGGAATTGAGGTAGATCGTGCCAAGATTGAAGTAATTGAGCGCCTCCCACCCCCTACAAATGTGAGGAGAATAAGGAGATTTCTTGTGCGGGTTTTTACTGCCGGTTCATATAGGATTTTTCAAAAATCGCAAAGTCGCTCACTCAATTGTTGGTAAAAGATGTCCCTTTTGTGTTTACTAATGATTGTTTGCTAGCATTTGATAGGTTGAAGGAGGCCTTGATTTCGTCTCCTATCATTTAACCCCCTAATTGGGAGCTTCCTTTCGAGCTTATGTGTGATGCTTTGGATTTTGCCGTTGGGTCCGTTCTTGGACAAAGGAAAGACAAGAAGCTCCATGCTATCTATTATACTAGCAAAACATTGGATGAGGCACAAAGGAATTACACAACCACGGAAAAGGAGTTTCTAGCCATTGTTCATGCAATTGAGAAGTTTAGGTCCTACTTGTTGGGCTCTAAGGCCATAGTCTTCACCGACCATGCAGCCTTGAAGTACCTCTTGTCCAAGAAGGAACCCAAGCCAAGATTGATACGGTGGGTCTTGCTCTTGCAAGATTATGATATTGAGATTAGAGACAAGAAGGGTGCCGAAAATGTTGTGGCCGATCATCTTTCACAGTTGCCTATCTTTGTAGGTGATCTTGATAACTTGCCAATTGATGATTCATTTCCGGATGATCGACTATTTGCTATCCTTCAAGCACCGGCACCATGGTTTGCGGACATTGCAAACTATTTGTCTTGCTCTATTCTCCCTCCCGACCTCCCCTATCAACAAAAAAGGAAATTTCTTCATGATGTTGGTCAATACTTTTGGGACGACCCCTTGCTCTTTAAACAAGGTGTTGATGGCCTTCTTAGAAGGTGTGTCCCGGATGATGAGATTGAAAGTGTTATTACAATGTGTCACTCCTCACCTTGCGGGGGGCATCTAAGTGCTAACAAAACTTAAGCGAAAATCTTACAATGTGGTTTCTATTGGCCTTCAATGTTCAAAGATGTGTGGGGTCTAGTGAAAGCTTGTGACCGGTGTCAAAGAACCGGCAATATTTCAAGAAGAAGTGAAATGCCATTGAACAACATTCTTGAGTTGGAGATTTTTGATGTATGGGGCATAGATTTTATAGGGCCTTTCCCGACCTCTTTTGGGAATAAATTCATTCTTGTGGTCGTCGATTATGTGTCAAAGTGGGTAAAAGCGGTTGCATCTCCTACTAATGATGCTAAGGTGGTGGTCAAACTCTTCAAGAAGGTCATTTTTCCAAGGTTCGGGGTGCCACGTGCCGTCATTAGTGATGGAGGTTCGCATTTTGCAAAGCGGTCCTTCCAAGCCCTCCTTGAGAAATACGGTGTGAGGCACAAGGTGTCATTGGCTTACCACCCACAAACAAGTGGTCAAGCCGAGATTTCAAACCGGGAGATAAAGGTGATCTTAGAGAAGACGGTGGATAGGTCTAGAAAGGATTGGTCTACGAAGCTAGATAATGCTCTATGGGCCTACCGCACCGCATTCAAGACTCCCATCGGCACCACCCCTTACAAGCTAGTATATGGGAAATCATGCCATTTACCGGTAGAACTTGAGCATTGTGCTCATTGGGCTATTAAAACATTGAACTTTGACCTTCAAAGTGCCGGTGAAAAGAGGTTTCTTGACCTCCATGCCTTGGAAGAGCTAAGATTGGATGCATATGAGAATGCACGGATCTACAAGGAAAAGACCAAGGCTTGGCATGACAAGCATATCAACAAAAGAGAGTTCAAGGAAGGTGACAAGGTCTTACTATTCAATTCCCGATTGAAGATGTTTCCGGGTAAGCTGAAATCAAGATGGAGTGGACCTTTTACCGTCAAGAAGGTGTTTCCATACGGTGCAATCGAAATATCCAAGGAAAATGGTGAACCGTTCAAAGTAAATGGCCAAAGGCTAAAGACATACTTTGACGGTTTTGTGAATGAAGAGGCAAAAGTTGTTCACCTTGATGAGTTCGATATTCCTCACTAACATTTGATCCCGCAATGTTGTCAAGCTAGTGACGTTAAAGAAGCGCTTCCGGAAGGCAACCCGAATTCCTCATTCTCTCTCATAAACTATTATTTCATTTGTTTTATTTTATTATTCCTAACTTTTTTTTAACATCTTTTGTAGGTGTTTGTTGAGAAAGAAAGAAAAAAAAAACCTTCAAAACCGTGCACCATCAGGTCTGCACGGCCGTGCGAACATGGCATGTCCGTGCAGATGAGAGCAGAAGCAGCAGAAAGTTGAAGTATTGAAATTTGAGTTTTGGCACGTCCGTGCCAAAACAGCATGCCCGTGCAGACGAAGTGGCACGTCCGTGCTGAAGTTTGCACGTCCGTACAATGGTAGGCGAAACTGTTAGCAATTCTGGTAGGAGTTGCACGTCCGTTCCAGCCTAGGCACGTCCGTGCAAATGTTTGGCACGTCCGTGCGTTATTATGCACGTCCGTGCAGTCGAAGGCAGAAACGTGTACCAATTCTGACTGGAGCTGCACATCCGTGCAGCCCCAGTTTAAGGCTCCATTCGCACGATTTTAATAGCATAAAAAAAAAATTCACCCCACCCCTCAAACTCACGATTCTCTCTCCTCTCTCTCGCTAAACTCCTTCTTCCTCCTCCTCTTAAAATCCATCAAACACTCAAATCCTCACCCACATTCAACAGTTTTCATCAAAAATCTCACTCCTTTTCAACAAATTTGCAAAATAGTACTCCATTCTCCATATTTAAACCCAAAAAACACCCAAATTTTTCAAACCCTAACAAAAAAAAATCAAATTGGGAGTTTTCTTGTGGGTTGAAAATCAAAGAAATTGGTTGAAGGAGGAGGCTTAAGCAAGCACAAGGAAGGTTAAAAAGGTTCATTTGCGGGTTTTACACCCACGTTAGACCCGATGTAATCGTTCTTTCTACTCACTACTTCCATACTTACAATCTTGATATTTTGAGTTTAACTTTGCTTGGAAAGTTGTTTGAATTGGTAGTAGGTGAATAATTGTTGATATATGTTAAGCATTGTTGAAATTGATAGTGCTTAATGAATTTTGTGAAAATTGGGTGTTTGTAAGTGAGTACAATTTGGAGGATTTTATTTGGTGAATGAAGAGCATGCTAACCTAGTTGTGTTGCTGTTGTGATGAATTGTTGACATGAATGCATGAGTTTTTCAACCCTTGGTGTTGAATTGTTGTGAATTGAAATAGTGAAGACCATCTTGGTTGTTTTTGTGATTTCTTGAACTTGATCCTAGGTGGTGTATTTAGAGCCCCAACGTGTTTTGTGTGGTGTTTGTTGGTGTTGATTGAGCCTTGAATTGTTGTCTAGGCGGACCTAGAGATCTTGTGTGTTTGGTGTGGTGACTATAATTTTTGTGGTGTGTTTAATTTTTTTGCATAAGAACCAACCATGTCAAGAAGAAACCGCCCAAGAAACACCTCCTCCGCTAGACTTAGGAACCCATCACCTCCTCCTCCCGTTGCTCCACCACAAGTGGATACCAATGGGAATAATTTTCAATGACCCGGCCTTTTCGGCCAACTTTCTTAGGAATAGTAGGAGGCGAATTAGGCCCACTAAGTTTTACGATGAAGAGGTAGCCAATGCCCTAGGGGTGGGTGACGATGTTAGGATGTTGTTTGAGGGTACCGACCTAGGTTCTTGGCTACAATTACATACCCAAACCTATAGGAGACTAACCCTTGAATTCCTCTCCACCCTTTATATGCATCGGGACACCACGAGGACACCCCGCTACATAACTTTCCAACTCATGAACACCCAACACAAAATGACTATAGCTAGAGTTAACCAAGCTTTTGGGTGGCCCACAACTGGAACCATCGGACCTAAGGATAGGCAACCCCGTGGCTATAATGCGGGAGATTTTTGGAGAAGAATCTCGGGGGCTTTTGAGTACAACCCTAGGTCTGATAAGGCCACCGCCATTATCCACCCTGCATTCAGACTCTCACAGTGCACTATAGCAAATACGACGTTTGCTAGGGGGGATAGCTCAGGGGTGGTGTCCACAAGGGAGCTCTACTTCCTTTGGCTCCTGAGTGAGGGTAACACTAGCTTGGATGTGTGGTCTTGGTTTGTAGACCACCTTGAGGATGTTGCCACAGGATCCGACAACATCACCATAGGTGGCATGATTACTATTATTGCTGTTGCTCTTAACCTTGATTTTGCAGATGAAGAGATTGTCCAAGGACCAACACAGTTGGACATGCAGTCATTGAGGGCCATGAAGTGGCTCACAGATGTAGAGGGGAACTACCCCTACTTGTGGTTGGTGAGTAGGCGTCCCTATGCCTATCTCCCTGACCCGGAAGCCACCGCCATCTATGACCAAGGCAATTGGATTTTTGCAATGGACTTTCCTTGGGCTCCCGGTGAAGAGGGAGAAGAGCAAGGAAAAGAGCAGCAACATCAAGAACAGCATCAACAACAACATCAACAACATCATCAACAAAAACATCAACAACAACATCAACAATTTCATTAACAACACGAGTTCCAACAGGGGCACCAAGATCAAGGCGTGGGTGAAAACAACCCATACCTTACTTTTGAGCAGCAAATCGCCAACATGAATGCAAATTTTGCTCGCATGACCACCAAATTTGAGACCATGAGGAAGTCAAACGAAGACATGAGGACTTCTTTCGACGGAATGAGAACAAGTTTCGAGGGTCTTAGATCGGAGTTGGGCGATTTTCGAAATGTGTACCGGCATCTCTACCCGGGGGGCTCAAGCTCCCAAGGGGGCCTGAACCAATGAGTTAGTTGCGTCCTCCCCTTCTTCTTGTGCTTGCATTGATTTAACATTGGGGACAATGTTTATGATAGCTTGGGGGGAGTGTTTTCTCATGTGTCATTGGTTCATGTTGTGTTTTCGTGTTTCCATGTTGAGTTTGCATGTTGTTTATTCCCATTCCCTTCTTCCCTAACATCCAAATCCTTTAAATCCAAATTTGCTCCCTTTGAAATCCAATACCCTAAATCCAAATTTCTTATCTTGGGAATACCTCTCTTTTCTTCTTATTTAGATGTATAATATTTTTATTTTTATGCTTAGTTTAGCCTAATGCTGTAAATTTTCATTTCTTACTGAAAAAAAATAAAAATAAAAAAATTGAAAAACGAAAAAATATTGAAAAATGAAAAAAATTGCTCAAGGATGAAACTCAAATGACGACGCTAATATGTTTTGCTTGCTTGACTCTTGAGTGATGAGTAAAAGTTCTTTTAGAAGGGTGTATGCAAGAGTTGGGGTCATTTAGAGGTCTATTAATCCTGGTTGCATTAGTGTATATGAAATGAAAGCCGATGAATGCTCAATTGCACGTCTAGCATAGGATATTGTCAAATTTGCCCAAAGTAGGATATGTTTTAATCAAATTGCGGTCCCTTGTGCCCTTAACGTGCCTCCTCTCCTCCTCGAAATGAAACTCTATTAAGGAATTAGCTCTACTTGTATTATGTGTAATAAGTGGCATAATAAGCCACATGTTTCGAATAAAGAAAGAGCCGCTCACAGTTAAAAAAGGCGAGGGCAATGATGTTGAAAAAAAAAAGGAGAACAAAAACTCCCCCAAAATTCTTAAAATTTTGATTTTCTTTTCGTTAGAGGTCAACTTGTGGATGCCTCCCACACATTGTCTACTATGATTTTTATTGTTTCTTGTGAAATTTCCGAGTTAGAGTGTAGTTAAGAGGCCTTGGGTGTGAATTTTGGGAGGTGGACTAGCATTTTGTGATTTTATAACCGAAAGAGGGCTTGTTACAACTTTGGAATATCTAGATGTGCTCTAATGAACTAGTAAAAGGTCTAAAGAAGTATCCTAATGCAACCTTGCGTAGTTTCCCTCTTTACCCCCAACTCATGTGTACTTTTATATGATTGGTAATCTTTGAAAGTTGCTCACTTGACTTGCTTGCGATTTATATCCCAATTAGTTGACTTGGGTGATAAAAATATTAGAATTTGTGTAGTTGATAGTTTTGTCGTGGTCTGTGTGAGTTGTGGGTTAAGCTCAATGGAAACCCTCACGAGATAAAACTCGTCCTCTAAGGCGACTTAGAGGTTTAAATTGCTTCTCAATTGTGCTAAAAGTGATGATGGTTGTCACCATGCGGATTTGTGTATTTATGCTTCCTCCTAGTTTCCTCTCCTTGGATTGATGTTAGCAAATTGTTTTCCTCCTTTGGTTCGACATGTTTGTTTTGCTCGGGGACGAGCAAAAGCTTCGCTTGGGGGAATTTGATAACTTGCTATTTGATATGATTTTAGGGTGTTTTTGAACCAAGTTTACTTGATAAAATTTCTGTTTTGGTTCACTTTTACTCTATTATTATGCAATTTTTGTGTATCCTATGCTTCACGGGTTTTTAGTGTTTTTGTTGAGATTCTAGGTTCAAAGACGACCAAATGAAGCCCATGGATACAAAACCGAGGTTAGAAGCAAGAAGGTGGTAGAAAGAAGCCAAGAAAAGGAGCAATGTAGAAGAAAAGATGGAAAAAGGGCTTAGAAGACCCTGCACGGCCGTGCTAGACCTTGCACGTCCGTGCAGGAGAGCTCCAGAAAGTTGCAACATTCTGCCAAGGCCTGCACGGTCGTGCTTAAGTTGGCACGTCCGTGCAGAAGAGGCTGCACGGACGTGCCATAACTGGCACGTCCGTGCAATATTTCAAGCCTAAGCAGTAGCTTCTGCCATGCCCTGCACGGCCGTGCATAAAGCAGCACGTCCGTGCAGCTTGGTCTGCACGTCCGTGCCAAACCTGGCACGTCCGTGCAGACCTGCAATTAAGCCCGACTCTTGTTTTCTCCGTCCTTTTTATTTGGGGGTCTTATAAATACCCCCTTTTGGCTCATTTGTATGAACAAGCAAAGTTTTTAGAGCTTTCTCTTAGTTTTGCAATCTTAGAACATTAAATTCTCAAATCATTAGTTAGTTCTTAATTATTAGCTTGGAATTATTCAAATTCAATCATTGTAGAAGACAAAATCCACCATTGTTGCTCACCTTGAAGCTTCATAGTAACCATTTCTTACTCATCTTTTCTACTTCTCTTTACTTTGTTGTTAATTATTTTCTAGTTCTTGCATGTTTAGATTGTTAATTAGCTTAATCCTTAGTTTGAACTTGTTCATGAATTGCTTGAAATCTTTAATTGCTTTAATCTCCGTGGATTGTGAGTAGTCCAATTTCTAGGGTTTGGGCAAAACCCTCAATGTAGTCACTAATTACTTGTTGCATGTGCTAATTTGGTTGTTGTGGGATGTTAATTAGTTGAGCTTAAGTGGTTTAATTGCTTAGTTCTCGTATATAGTCATTTCTAGAACCATTTATCCAAGCTTCCTCAACGAAGGATCGAGAGATGAACTTGAGTTAGCTCATTTATGCTTGATGGACCCGAAATGCCATGAGAATAGGAATTTCCGGTCAAGGGAATGTTTATGTCATCGTGATTATGCTTTAACACTTGTTTTATGCTTTGTAACCACGAGAGTAGGTTGTATTCATGATTCAAGTAATCCCTCTAGCTTGAGAAAGTAGTTGGGTGCCTTACATGACTTCCCCTAATTTATCCCATTTATTTACCTTGATTGTTGCATGCTAATTGTGATTTGTGATGAAGTTGAGTGGTATAACCCGAGCCCTAGATTCCTCTTAATATTGTTAATCTCCTCTTAGATTTAGTTGAATTGAAGTAGAAGAAGTTACTCAAGAACAAACCAATTTCGACTTCATTTAGCTTATTTAAACGGTAGTACTCGGTGGTTGATTCAACGCCTCTCTTGGGTTCGACCCTTTCTTACCCTTGCTATTAGTTAGTGAGACCAAGATAGGATTATCTTTGGTAGGCTTGACGACGGCCTATCACTAATATCTAATTCGGTGTATTTTATGTTGAGTTACACTTAAACTACGTAACATGAAATACATGAGAATCATGAAATTCCAATAAAGTTACAAGTAGTTCTGTTTGTCGCTTTCTCTTCCTCCTTAACAAGGATAGTCCACATGGCTCCATTTTTGTAAAAATACAACACAAAAAGGATTATACAAATTGATTATTAGTATTTACTCATGTGTTTGCATATAATATTCTTATTTTATTGTCTAAGTGTCTTTCTGCCTAATATATATACAACCTTTGGTGGGAGTAAAAAGAAAAATGAAAGAACGGTAGCCAAAGAAAGGCACGCAATCCACACAAAGAATTAAAAAGAAAAGTCAGCAGGTAATATCTAGATAAGAGAGGATGGAACAGAAAAAACGAAATCAAAGATAGTTCACAATAGTGGACTGCAATAATGAACACTCCATTCCATACATCAGAACTATTTCTCAATTATATGTCGGTAATTTACCAATTTGATATTTTTTGAGTTGATAAAAATTCTGCTAAACATATACAATTATTATAATGAAATTCAATAAATTTTACGCGAAAGGTGACTACTTTGATCACAATATATAGCTAACCGGAATAATTATACATTAAATTTCGGGAAAAAGTGAATATAAAAATTGGGGAAATATCATAAAATAAGAACAAGATTTTAATTTTTATTTAAATTAAATTATGTTTGGGGTAAAAATACCCTAAACACGTGGCCCAATGGCCTAGTGACACGTGGCATCCAGCCGTTGGTCAGCAGGGCTCCAATCCTCTGCTGACACGTGTCCTCTAAACCCTAAAAGGGAAACCATCCCTTCCCCACTATAAATAGTGGAAGGAGCCTCATTAATGGGAGGCTGGAACATTTGTTGTTCACATTGAATACTCCTCAAAAAGAAAAACACTTACCCCGAGAAATATTAATTGCAGAATTCTCCCATTACGCGAGAAGTAACTTCTACATTACGTGCATTCTACCTCCCGTATCTTTACTAACTTGATCGTCGGAGGCGGAGCTCCTACCCCCAGGAGTCTTCGTGATTTTGCAGGCACAGGCGTCGAAGGGCATTCTTGGAATTGTAACTCTCCCGCAGGACACATCAAAAAACCCCGAAACATTTGGCGCCGTCTGTGGGGAGAGTACTTCTAAGATGACTTCTGATACAGTGTCACCGAATCAGGGCAAACGGCCTGTGGTCGAGCCTGAGGTCCAGACGGACCATGAAAGTGGAGACGAAATTGAAACATATGTGGCCCCGGATGGGTCTTTCAGAACGAAGCACCCTCGTGCTAAAGATAGAAGAGAACGGGAAATCAGCCAAGCTGCTCCCAGCAACCCAGCCGGGCAACCGGCTGGAATTGCCCAAACGGTGGAGGGCTCAGCCCCCGTTACAAGAAACGAACTCATGTCTTTCATGAATAGTTTCAAGGGTGAGATCAAGAGCCTCATCCGGTCAGCTACTCCAAAGAAGGGTTAGCCGGCCAAGAAGCCTTCTGGAAAGAAGGCGGTCAAAGAACGAGTTCCTACCCCTCATCCCAAGCCAAAGGAGGGGGAGGGCTTAAGGTTTGATCCAAGCAGACTCCGTTTTCCTCAAGGGGAGCTGCGAAAGGCCATCCGGCACGTACAGCCGGATGGCTCCAAGAAAACATTCTCAGACGCCTGCACATTTCTCCGAGAAGCGAGGTCAGGCGTCTGCGTCGGCCTCAACGTCGACCTTCCCGGACAGTTTCCATGACGTCTCACACAGGCGTACGGGAACGAACCTTGGGAGCCAGACGGGCGAAGCTTCTGCCCGGTCTGGACCCAAAGTGATCCAGCCTGGCCTATTCGGCACACCGAATGGGTTGGGTGGATCCCCTTTTATGTCACCGGGTCTTTTCGGTGGGCAAGCGCAGCAGCCGTTCCAACCCACGGACTGGCAGCTGCGCCTGCTAAATTTGGGGGAACAGCCAACGGCGTTCTCACTAGAGATAACCCAGGCGGCACAGCCGCCTAAGATCAAGAATGTTTTGGTGGGGGCCTATGACGGCACCACCAACCCAGAAGACCATCTAATGGCCTACTCTAACCTCATGTACCTCCAGGGGTTAGATGATGCCGTCTGGTGTCGATGCTTCCCGGCTACCCTCAAGGGCATAGCCCAGCGGTGGTTTGGTAACCTACCAGCCGGTTGCATCAACAGCTTTCGAACTTTGGCGTACTTGTTTACGTCAAATTTCTCAATGAATATTCCTGCCAAAAAGACTAGCCTCGACCTAGGGGCAATACAGCAGGGCGACCGGGAGGGCCTCCGGTCATACGTCAGACGGTTCAATCTGATGAGAATTCAGATTCCAGGACTATCAGACGAAGTGGCCTATACAGACTTCTTTCGAGGTCTGAAGGATGGGCCGACCTTTAAGTTTGACCTCGTCCGGAAGAGGGTTGCTACCCTCCAAGAGGCGTTAATTGAAGCTGAAGCCTATATACAGGCGACGGAGCTTTGTGCTGTCAAGTAGCCGTCAGATTATAAAAAGTCTGACAAAAAAGAGAGCCGGCAACAGCATCAGCCGGCAAGAAAGGAAGAAAAGAGAAAAGGGGTCTGGGCAGCTGACCGATCAGGACAGCCGGCCCAGAAGATCAGGCGGAAGTCAGAATCGTATGCTCCCAAATACGAGTTCGCAAAAGATTGCTCCACCATCCTCCTGGAAATCAAAGACCGGATGTCTCTCGACAAACCGGCTGAAATGAAAAGCCCCGTGAATAAACGGACAAGAGCAAGTATTGCCAATACCACGAGGATGTCGGCCACGACACTGATGACTGCTATAGCCTCAGGCGGCTACTGGATCGTCTGGCAGATGAGGGGGCCCTAAAATCCTACCTACCCAAGGCTAAGGGTAATACCCAGGCCAAGAAAGGGCAGGCGGCAAAAACCGGCCCAGCAAACTCCGAGACGGATGAAGAGACCATCTTCACAATAGCAGGCGGTTTTGCCGGAGGGGGTCCTACCATCCGGGGCACCAAAGACAACATCAGGAAGCTGGTCAACTCAGTGGATGAGGGCCAGGCGTCGAAAGACATCTTTCCTGAGGTCCTTATTTCTAAAAAGGACCGGGGCAAGGTCAGGCGGCCTCATGATGACCCCATCGTCATCGAATGCAAGGTTGCCAACCAGAAGGTTGGCCGAATCCTAATAGACACCGGGAGTTCGTCTGACCTAATCAGTTATCAGTGCTTGACCAAGCTCAAGTACACATCCGGTAACATGCACCAGGCTCCTCACCCACTAGTCGGTTTTGGGGGTGGAGTAGTGCATCCGGTCGGAAGCATAGATCTTCCGATCCGGCTGGGTGAAAAGGGGCAAGGACGCCACATGATAGTCAAGTTTTTAGTTGTGGAGGAGCTGTCCGCCTACAACATGATATTTGGCCGTCCTACCCTCAACGCATCTAAGGCTGTCATCATCCCGTCCCTCATGTTGGTCAAATTTCAAAAGGATGATGGTACAGTCGGTTCCCTAAGCGGGGACCAGAAGACGGCAAGAGAGTGCTATCTCTCTGACGTCAAGACAACTATGGGTGCAGCCGGCCAGGGCGAGCCCATAGATATTGATAACTGCGACCCAGCAGTCCCGGCTCCAAGGGCAGCCGGTATGAAAAGAAAGGCGGACCAACTGGCACCCGTTAAAAAGGAGAAATAGCAATCACTAGCCGGCTGGTGACTGCCTTGATGTCATCCTAGATGACAGCCGTCTTGAAAGAACAGTCAAGGTCGGGACGGTAGCCTTCGAACGGTTGGGAGAAGGCTTGCTCCAGCTGCTGAAGGAATTCAAAGACATCTTTGCCTTTGAAGTGGAAGAGATGCCAGGCGTCAGCCCGGATCTTGCTGTCCACAAGCTAGCCGTAGATCCCAAAAAGCAGCCGGTTAGGCAGAAAAAGAGGGATCATGGTGGAGAAAGATCTCAAGCGGCAGTGGCTGAGGTCAAAAAGCTGTTGGATGCTGGGTTCATTAGGCAATGCTACTACCCGGATTGGGTGGCAAATGTCGTTCTAGTAAAGAAGCCGAACGGTACTTGGCGGATGTGTGTGGATTACACAGATCTGAACAAAGCATGCCCAAAAGATAGCTACCCGCTTCCAAAGATTGACAGCCTAGTCGACTCAACAGCCGGCCATGCGTTAATGAGCTTTATGGATGTTTATTCCGGCTTCAATCAAATACCTCTCTGGAAGAAAGATCAGGAGAAGACGACTTTTGTCACTGATCAGGGGTTATTCTGCTATACGGTGATGCCGTTTGGGTTGAAGAATGCACCGGCTACATTCCAGCGCATGATAAACACCGTTTTTATCAACCAGATTGGCAGTAATGTAGAGGCGTATATCGATGACATGATAGTCAAATCCAAGCTACAGACGGATCACCTAGCAGACCTGCGAGAAACCTTCACCACACTCAGGCGGCACCGGGTCATGCTTAACCCAAAGAAATGCGTATTTGGTGTTGAGTCTGGGAAGTTTCTCGGATTCTTGATTGACCAAAGAGGCATCGAAGCTAATCCGGAAAAAATACAGGCGGTAATTGACATGAAGTCTCCCCGCACTGTAAAAGAGGTCCAGAAGTTGACCGGTTGTCTGGCGGCATTGGGGAGGTTCCTCAGCCGGTCAGGCGACAAGTGCCTCTATTTCTTCCAGGCAATCAGGAAGAGGTCAAGGTTTGAATGGGGTGAAGAAGCAGAGGCGGCATTCCAGAGGCTTAAGCAGCACTTGCATTCTTTGCCAAGGCTAGTGAGCCCCCTACCCCGGGAGGTTCTGTACATGTACCTAGCCGTCTCTGATCACGCCCTTAGTGCCGTTCTCCTCGCTGAGAGAGACGGCATTCAGCAACCGGTGTACTTCATCAGCCATGTCTTTAAAAATACTGAGCTCCGGTTCCCCATGATCGAAAAATTTGGGTTGGCCTTATTCGTAGCAGTCAAGCGGTTGAAGCCTTATTTTTTGGCACATCCGGTTGTGGTATACACAGATCAGCCGCTCAAGCGTACGATGACTGCTATAGAGTCATCCGGTAGAATGATCAAGTGGGCTGTTGAAATACAAGGCCTTGAGATAACTTTTGAACCTAGGCGGGCAGTGAAAGGTCAGGCGTTTGCCGACTTTATTGTCGAGATGACTAGGCCGGTGCACCCGGAAAACCCTGATCAGGTCTGGAAGTTATTTGTAGACGGCAGCTCTACGGTGAACGGCTGTGGTGCAGGTGTTATCTGTCATTCCCCGGAAGGGGATAAGTTTGAATATGCACTACGGTTTAAGTTCCAAGCCTCCAACAATGAGGCAGAGTATGAAGCCCTGCTAGCCGGATTGCGCATGTGTAAGGCAGCCGGTGCAAGAAAGGTCGACGCCTGCTCAGATTCACAGCTGATCGTTAGCCAATACCTTGGTGACTACGAAGCCACCCATCCGGCTATGATCAAATATTTGCAGGCGCTCAAAGAGGAGGCTGGGTCCTTCGATGAATTTCATCTGCGACAAGTGCCCCGGTCTGAAAACAATCAGGCGAATGCCCTCTCAAAGTTGGCATCATCAGCCTCCGGTGATGCTCCTAGGACGGTCTTTTGGGAAGTCATTGAAAAACGAAGTATTCAGAATGATCCCATTGGAGTCTTGGACAGAACTGCTACCTGGATGGATCCCATCCGGTCCTTTTTGACGGATGGTACCTTGCCGGATGACCCTTCAGAAGCATCAGCGCTCAAGAAGCGTGCTTCAAGTTTTGTTATGCATCAAGGGGAACTCCTCCGGAAGGGATACCTGCAGCCGTTTTTGAAATGTGTAACCCCGGATAGGGGGAGAGAAGTTTTGGAAGATCTGCACGCGGGGTTTTGTGCCTCGCATATTGGCGGCAGGTCCTTGGCCAGAAGAACCAGACGGCAAGGGTACTTCTGGCCCACTCTTGAAGCGGATGCCATGGATCTAGTAAAGAGATGCGACAAGTGCCAAAAATTCGCTAAGTTGATACATCAACCGGCAACAGAACTCACGGCAATCCATAGTCCGGTTCCGTTTGCTAAATGGGGCATGGACATTTTGGGACCTTATACGCCTGCATCAGGCGGCCGCCGCTACATTCTTGTAGCAGTAGACTACTTCACCAAATGGGTTGAGGCAGAGGCGGTAAAAGGGATTAAAACGACAGACGTGATTTCTTTCATCTGGAGAAACGTCATCACCCGGTTCGGGGTTCCAATGTCCATGGTTTTCGACAACGGACCGCAGTTCGAAACGCCTGTCCTGAAGACCTGGTTGGGAGACCAAGGAATTTCCCATTGTTTTGCATCCGTTGGCCGCCCTCAGGCAAACGGTCAAGTTGAGGCTTTTAACAAGTTGATCTCAGACGGGATAAAGAAGAAAGTAGAAAGAGCCGGTGGACTATGGGCAGAGGAATTACCTCATGTCCTTTGGGCTATCCGGACAACCGAAAAGGGGGAAACCGGTGAGACCCCATTTCTCATGACATACGGCACTGAAGCAGTTCTTCCCATTGAACATTATGAGCCTACTCTACGCATTATGTTATATGATGAGGAGGCTAACTGGGAAGCCATGCGGTTGGCATTAGACGCTCTTCCAGAGCGAAGGGGGAATGCTGCCTTGCGTCATGAGATCTACCGTCTGCGTATGACTAGAGCCTACAACAAGCGGGTTCGTAAAAGACTTTTGAAAGAAGGAGATTTTGTGCTTCGTAAAATGGAGGCAACCGGTAGGGCCAATGAACAAGGCAAATTAACCCCAAATTGGGAGGGACCCTACCGGATCTTTGAAGAAGTACGAGACGGCACTTACCGCCTAGAAACTCCAGATGGAAGAAAGTTGCCTAGAACTTGGAATGTAGATAACCTCAAAAAATACTACTTCTAAGTATTGTACATCTTTTGAAAATTTTCAAATGATTAATGAGAATTACATTCAATTTTGTATACAGCCGCCATGTCTTGTGCCTACCACAAGCGGCACCAGTAACTAATTTTTTCATCCGGTGACACCCATACGGGTGAATTCATCGAAGAGAACATCTCCCATTTGGGTGGTAAATTGTTCTAAGCGATCACACAGGCGGACAAATCCGCCTGACGATCCTTCGCACAAAAAAAGGGCAGGCTAGCCGGTACTCAATACCTCCGCCTGACTCTCTAAGCGCAGGCCTAAAAACATTTGGTCTAGGCCATAATTCATTCAGGGGTATGCTTGCAAAAGCCCAACCGGTGAATGGACATCCTAATCTGGCGTGATTCTTTTGCGAAGTCCCGACCGGTAATTCAGTATAAACCGACTGGCTCCCGAATCTAATGTTGGCACTTAGTGTATATTCGAGCTATATCATATGGATAGTCGCCTGGCTTGCAAAGACCCAGACCGCTATCCAGGGGCAATTACCCAGACGCCATCCGGTTTGGTTTTGGGTCGAAATTTCTTCGCCTAGTTTGCGAAGACCCAGACGGCAGTGTTACCGGTGGGGTCTTCTTGGCAACCCTAGTAAATTTCTTCGCCTAGTTTGCGAAGACCCAGACGGCAGTGTTACCGGTGGGGTCTTCTTGGCAACCCTAGTAAATTTCTTCGCCTAGTTTGCGAAGACCCAGACGGCAGTGTTACCGGTGGGGTCTTCTTGGCAACCCTAGTAAATTTCTTCGCCTAGTTTGCGAAGACCCAGACGGCAGTGTTACCGGTGGGGTCTTCTTGGCAACCCTAGTAAATTTCTTCGCCTAGTTTGCGAAGACCCAGACGGCAGTGTTCCCGGTGGGGTCTTCTTGGCAACCCTAGTAAATTTCTTCGCCTAGTTTGCGAAGACCCAGACGGCAGTGTTCCCGGTGGGGTCTTCTTGGCAACCCTAGTAAATTTCTTCGCCTAGTTTGCGAAGACCCAGACGGCAGTGTTACCGGTGGGGTCTTCTTGGCAACCCTTGCAAATTTCTTCGCCTAGTTTGCGAAGACCCAGACGGCAGTGTTACCGGTGGGGTCCTCTTGGCAACCTTTGCAAATTTCTTTGCTGTTTGCGAAGACCCAAGCGGTAGTGTTACCGGCGGGGTTCTTTTGGTTATCCTCGCAGAAATATGTATAAAAAAATAACAAGAACTCTAGTATTGAAGTGCAGAAACATAAAAAGCATTCAAAAGCCGGCTCAGCCGGTGAAAATGTTAATATTCAAAATAAAAATTATTACAGCTTAGCCCATCTCATCCGGTGCTATTACAAGATAATGCAAGGCGCGCAGGCCGGGAAGTAGTTGCTACTCCAGGCGAACAGTGAACCGGTCCTCTTCCGGTTGGTTCTGGGTTGGATCAGGGTGAGCGGCTGCGTCGGCTTCAGGAACAACTTCTTCCTCTTCAGCAGCCTCCGCCTGCCGTCGCGCAATCTCCTCCCTAACCCAAGCGTCATAGGGTCCGGGCCCCGGCTCATTCGCCTCCTCGGCCAGAATGGCAAGATCAGAATATTTGAAGGCGAGTTCCCAGACGGTGAAGTCCGCCTCCGGGTGGATGAGGGAAAACGCCCGTTGCATCCGGTTTGCACAGTCATGCTCATTCTCTTCAATGAGCCTCTCTTGCTCCGACTCCAAGGTGGCCTTGAAGTTCTCATTGGCAGCAGCCGCCTCTTTGCGCAGGCGCTCATTCTCTTTGGCAAGGCGGCCATTTTCAGTCTCCGCCTTGCTCAGCCGTTGGAGGGGCTCTTTTTGTTCCTCCAAATTTTTATTGGCATCATCCAGGGACGCCTTTAGTTGGTCAACTTGGTTTTTCAGCTGATCAATCTGCTGTTGGAGGGCCTTGGTCTTCTCCGCCTGTTCCATGCGTATAGATTTAGATTCTAAGCCATGCATGTACAAAGAGTAGTCAGCAACATTATGGGCGTCATCAACAGCCCGTTTGCTTCTCCTTACCTCTTCAGACTTGCGGGTATAAGCTCGTTTGAGCCCCTCTACGCGCAGCATAGCCTGCAAAAATACAGCCGGTTAATACTGCATATTTAAAAATGCACGTCAAGAAAATTACCGCATGGTTGTTGGAGCATACGTCGGCTAGGTCGACCAGCACCCGGTCGGCATTAAAGGAGTTGATCCCAGGGATCGCCTCCTTCTCGTCCCTGGGGACGGCTTTCAGCATGGCCCGGGCATATTGTGCCCCGTCCGGCCAGCGGGGAGAATTATCTGCACCAGAAACAGACGGTGAGAAACTCGCATATGCTCTGCCTATAGATTGCCGGCTGATTGGAGAATCCCCCGGCTGCGATCGAGACTGAATAAGACTTGACCCGCATGGGCAGGTCAAGCAGTGTAAGGTCGAAGTTACCTTGGCGGCCCGAACGGCCTTCAGAGGGACCGGTTGCGGTCCTCAATGGGATGGCAGAAAGCACATCCACAGATCCAGGCCCGCCTGGGACCTTTATTGATTTGCCGCCGGTAGTTTGCCGGTCGGCTGTCTTCTGCACCTTGGATGCAGACTCTTGTTGGGTCGGCGGAGGCCTGACCTGTTTTTGAAGGGACCGGGGCATCTGCTTCCCGTCCTGTAAACGAGAAAAATATAAGTTATGGGATAAAAGGATTGAAATAAACGAGAAGGATCAGACGGTTATACCTTCCTCGCCGCCTGGGCAACAAGTTTTTTCTCGAGATTGGCTTTCCGGATGTCGGCAGCCGACCTAGCCGGTGTCTTCTCGGTGGGCAGCATTTTCTTGGCTTCTTCTGCAGAGGAAGGCACACGGTTAGAATAATAAATAAGCAAGGAAATAAAAGCATCCGGTTCGAAAGAAATCGGCTGAGTTCCGAATACATACGTTTTTTAAACATGCTGCTTAGACCACAAGCGGACAAGAAGCATTCGTCCCTAAAAAATTCATGTTTGGGCACCCAGTTTCTAGGTACCCTTACTATCTCTCCGGATGAGAGGGTGTCAGGAACTAACTCAAAAAACCCGGAGTCAAGGATGGTCTCTCTATCATCCTCCGGGACAGGGGGCAGGCAGCACTTGGTCCCCAAGAGTTCTGGTTTCCGGTTGTAGATCCGGAATTCTCTGTTCTCTGTCGTAGTTGGGGCCTTAACCAAGTAGAACCGGTGCTTCCAGTCCGACCATTTGGATGGCTTGTCCAAGGTCATTAGGTATTTGGGCTGGGTGGTCAAGGTATACCAGGCTCTCCAGCCGCCTGGGCTCCTACTCAAGTAATGCATGTGGGCAAACGCCTCCCAGCCGGGGTTGAGGCCCTGCATCTCGCAGGCGGCGATATACCCTAAAATATTTACCCATGAGTTGGGGGTTAATTGCCAGAGACCTAGGCCATACCCCCTAAGTATGGCTTTTATTGTGTCGTGGAGAGGGAAGCGGACTTCGGCCACGAAGGCCGCCTCGTAGCACCCGAACCAAGCGTTCGCGTTTGGTTGTCCATCCTCCCACCATATTGTTCCCAGAGCAGCCGGGATTTTTATTGTATAGTCACCCCCCAGCGGCCGCCGTTTGATAAAATCTGGCAGCGCAGCCCGCATGAGCTCGCGGTCCTTAGAGGAGACGGCGATCATGAGAGGATCGTTCCTATTATCCCAAGAAGGCCTCTCCGCCTCCTCGCTATCCTCAGATTCGGTTAAGTAGCTGCTACTGCTACTTTGAACGTGACCGACATCAGAGCCGGCTGGGGAGTTGGAGACCTCCTTATCAGAGCCTACCTGCTCTCTGGTCTCCTGGAGGGGAGCAGTCTCTTCGTTTAAAATGCTATCACCCGGGGTGCTAGGAGCGCCCCCGGGTGAGCCTCTCTGCTCTACCTCTCCTTGCTCTACTTCACCGCCTGAAGCTGGGACCTCAGGCGGCTGCTCATCTGAGCTCCCACTTCTGTAGTTGGGATCTCTGGCAGTAGACCGGATTCTGGCCATTGTGTCCTGCACAGACACAGAGTCGGTCGATATGGGTGTTGAAAAAGGGTTGTCCCAAAGAACAGAGGCGGCAGACCCAGTTCTAGACTCAGCCGTACTAATAAACCGGCTGAGTTCACAGCTAGGTTCCGGGTATGGGTATAAGGGGTCCATCTACTTATGGGACCAATGAACAAAAATGCGAGTAAAAGACTCAAACGGAAATACATGAAAAAGCTAGAAAGAATAGAGACGATACCTAGAAGAAAATCTGGAAATTCTTTGGGATGCTTGCGAAGACGCAGGCGGTTCAAAATCCGGCTGGGTTTCTCTGATTACCCTCTCGAAAACCTTTGGCTAGCTTGCAACGACCCAGACGGTCTGTAGACCGGTTGCTCTCAACGAATCTCAACTCCGAATGCTCTCAACTCTCAAATTGCCGGCTGCTCTCAAATTTTCAGAAATTTGGCAAAGTTTGTAAATGAGAGCTCGGGGGACATCTTCTCCTATTTATAGAATTTGTCCCAGAAGGTGAAAAGTCGTGACTCTTCACCTTCTGCTTTTCCATCCTTCAAAAAGAATCTGAAGAGTTGTAAAAAAAAAAAAAAAGAAAAAAAAAAAAAAAAAAAAACCTTTCACCGGCGCCACGTGGCACCCTGCCACGTCAGCACCAGTGAGGGGCAAATGTTTGGGGTAAAAATACCCTAAACACGTGGCCTAATGGCCTAGTGACACGTGGCATCCAGCCGTTGGTCAGCAGGGCTCCAACCCTCTGCTGACACGTGTCCTCTAAACCCTAAAAGGGAAACCATCCCTTCCCCACTATAAATAGTGGGAGGACCCTCATTAATGGGAGGCTGGAACATTTGTTGTTCACATTGAATACTCCTCAAAAAGAAAAACACTTACCCCGAGAAATATTAATTGCAGAATTCTCCCATTACGCGAGAAGTAACTTCTACATTACGTGCATTCTACCTCCCGTATCTTTACTAACTTGATCGTCGGAGGCGGAGCTCCTACCCCCAGGAGTCTTCGTGATTTTGCAGGCACAGGCGTCGAAGGGCATTCTTGGAATTGTAACTCTCCCGCAGGACACATCAAAAAACCCCGAAACAAATTAAAAAAAGAAGAAGAATTACCTGGAAGAAGGCTGAATTATTGCTGCTAAACAGCAAGGATGAACGATGAATTAATACGGCAGCAGAAGTAGGAGATGGAATTTCGCGGTAATTTTCCTTTTCCCCTCACTCTTCTCTCCTTTTATTTGATACCTAAGGAAATGGGATGGGCCAAAGTGCCAAACCCACCTCCCCCCCAAGGTTTCTAAAGCCCATACCTCATGGGTTTGAGGTATGGGTTTGAAATTCATACTTTTGACAACCAAATATATGGTATGAGTTTTAGTCATTCTAAACCTATACCTCATACCTAGAGTGTCAGTGTGTGACTCGGGTTGATTAGTGAAGGGGGCAGTTGTGAGCTTGTGATTAGGGTTGTTCGTCGGTCCAAGATCGGACCCGACCATACTGAAGACCTGGAATGTAAAATTCTAGAACTATTAGTATTAGCTAGTCCATCTACCAATTTAAAGTCCCACGTAAAAACGACACCGTTTATAATTGTTTGAGAATTAACAAGTTGTGATATTACAAATTGAGGTATCAATACCACTTTAGAATACAAAAACCCTAATTTTCAATTCAATTCAAAATCGTTGTTTTCACTTTATCTCTCTAACCTCCCACAACTTTCTTGCTCTACAAATATTCATCATCTACCATTTTCACTGCGAAAGCTTCTAGATCACATGTATATGGTTTATAAACATCAATATTTGACGGGAAATTGAAGCCAACAACAAATCAATCGGAAAATAACCTTGAATTAGAGGTTATGTACACTTTTACTTTTTTTTTTTTTCAAAAAAAAAAAAACAAATAATGGCACAAATTTGTTCAAACAAGTTGTAGTTTTATGAAGAAATTTTGATGAAATTTACATACATCAATTTTTTGCTAACTTATTCACAAATTTTTAAGAGTAACTTTGGTTAATTTAATTGCATTTTTTTGTTCATCTAATTGCAAATTCGGTTAATGTCTACATCAAGACTTGCAATAATAGTACAACTACAATGGATGAATATAGAGTGTCACAATTAGAACACTACAATAGATCCACAAGTGTTTTAAATGAAATTAAAAATTAAAAAAAAATGATATTTCGGGGTTTTTTGGATGACCCTCGGTCCTTACAGTTGCAAATCTCGGTCCTTACACTTGCAAAACTATGAAACTCTAGTTTGACAGAGATTTGCCTCCAACAGTCAACTTAGTACCGAAAGATGAATTTTCAAAGCAATAAATTAGATAGTAATTGGGTACCTATTGCACTTAGGGAACACTAATCATTTGTTCAACTTGTGTTTACTATCATTAGTGATGGGTTTTATAGAGCATGTAAACACATGGAAATTAGAGCATTAAGCCTAATTATAGTGCTATTTTAACTTCATGGTTGAGAAGTTAGAACGCGCACATTATGGCCCATTCTTTACGAGTGGACTAACCCGGCTACCATATGTCCAACTCTAATTGCCCTAACTAGGCTGATTTGCTTAAACACGTGTCAGGATCTCATTGGTCTAACCGGGAGGTTGCTTCTTAAAGAAGGTATGGTGATGCATGTGGCTTCCACATAATCATCTCTGACATATTCAATGGCACAACCAAAATGGTGTTTTTCTGAAAATAGTGACCTCTTGTAAATCGTAACTTCCGCCATTTTATCCCTTTAAATACCCCCTTGGATTGTTTATTTAATAAAGTTGTTGACAATATTTCTAGATCGGCGGCACTTTTAATCTGATACAATATTTTATTATGCTCTTTTTTGATAGTTGTTCGGCTTATTATCCTTGTTTGGTCTTTAGTCGGTTTTTCAAAAAAGATTGATTAATCGAGGAAAATCTTTTATACGACTTTTAGCATGTCGGTTTCCTTGCTTAATCAATCATATCCATAATTGCCCCTAAACTGAATGAAGGCCAAGCAAGACTATTTGATCAATATAGCCTCCTAGCCGCATGCTCACTTCAATGCTGCTTATGCTTTAAATATGCTTTCCATGGATACTTATCAACCCATCTTTTTAAAATACTTTGAAATTGGTCAGTTGTAGCCAAGCATGTTCCATGACTGTTTCTGAGTTAATTTGTAATATTTCGTATTTTTAGAGTATTTATACGATACAGGGTTTTCCAAGCCTTTTTGGAGGCCCTGTGCAAATATAGAGTGCAAAAAAAAATGAAAATTAAGGATGTGAGTAAGATAAGAGATTCGAACCGCTAACTACTGCAGTACATTTGAGATCATTAAACCACTAGGCCACAATTAGCATATATGAACAATTACTACAACATGTATTACTTATACATTTGTAATTTTGAGGCCCCTATCAAATTTGGGCCCAGTGCGGCCGCACAGGCTGCATTGGTGTAAGGGCCGGCCTTGATACGAAAAGTACGTATTTTAATTATATAGGTACGAGAAGAAAGTATACAACACTTACCAAATGTAGTCGTGTTTTAATAAGTGTTACACTTCCTTTTTGGCAAAAAGCTAAATTTTAATATTATGTCTTTCTTCTTTCACGGTCCCCACCCAAATCTACTATTACTTCTTCTTTTTTTATTATTTTTTTCCTCTCACAATCGTTACTTTCCTACTATCTTTCTTTTACTATTTTTAATACTCTAACTACCCCCACTAACTTCTTATGTTATTTAAGTCAATTAAATTCCCTAAAATTATGTGCCTGATGAGTACCATTTATGGCACTCAAATAGCATTATTTTGGGATGATTTTAGTTACTTTTATAGCTTTCTTTATGCCTTTTTACTTAGTTTTAGTCTTTTATTCTCTAGTTGATCTCATTCTAGTTAATTCTCCCTTTGTCTTGTATTTTCGTAGTTTTTATCGTCTTTTTCCTTTTACGTGGTTAATTTTCTTTATTTTCAGGAGAAAGGTGGAGTCCAAGGCCCTTCATGGTGATTCCTCGGGTTAGAACATGCTTAAAGTGCAAGGTAGATGCTCTCTTATGACTCACAAAGCAAGGGATGGCTTATTCCAAGACTTGATGCTTGCACCCTCATGATGTGCTCTCATGAAAGTATGATTTTAATTTGAACCCACCGTAAACTCATTTTAGGACTGCCATCTCCAATGACGATCAAGAGGAGCGCACCTCTTGCATTGATGGACGCACGGAGGAGATCCCTTGCTCCAGGGGCGCGGACGCGCAGGCTGGTGGCGTGTAGTGGGCGCGCAATCTGGTGGCGCGGGCGAGCAAATCTCGCACGCGGTCGCGCCAGTTGAGTCCCTAGTTCCGTACCCTTTTCTTTGTGGCCGCGCATTCTAGAGTGAGGGCGCGCCTGTACGGGTTTCTTTTGGACGTCTTATTTATTTCCCCTTAGTTAGTTATTCTAGAGAGAGAATTATGCATTGTATTGATTAGAGAGGCTACAGAGAGAAAGTTCTTAGATTTTAGAGAGAGAAACTTGAGAGAATTGGATGATTTCTACATTTGATTTCCTTCTACTTTGAATGCAAGCACAATTCCTTTGATTTGATCAAAGTTTGTAAGAATCTTCTTCTTCTTAATTCAATCTTTTGCATTTGATTTTGATCATTTGTTGCATTTTCAAGTTTATTGATTTTGATTCTTAATAGTTTGTTTGCAACGATGATGATGATTTTGATGATAAGTTTAGTTTTGTTCTTCATTTTTACCATGCTTAGTGAGTATATTTCTTGCTAGGGTGATGGTGAAACATGCATGAATGATGGATTATTACTAATTGTTAGGTTTTGAGTGATTGAATGATGTGATTAAATTGGTTGATAGAATTGTGCATGTGTTTGAATTGTTAAGGAGTAGCGAACCTTGATTTTCAAGCTAGATTGCATTGTGATCTCTAATGACACGAACCATTGATTTAGGGATTACATTTATCGATTGAATTTGATTTTTGATTCTTCTTGCTATTCATTCATGGAGGAAACCTAGCTTGACTTCTAGGAGATAACCTATTGTATTCTCTTGATTGTAATTACTATTTTTCCTTTGCAACATTTGGTTGATTGATTTTCCTTCAATTAGCATAACTATCATGATTGTATGTGGATCCTAATTCCTAGTGCCTTTGATATTGATTTTTAATCCAATTTTGCTTTGTTTGTTTAGCTCACTTAACTACACATTCATAAACTCTTCGAAATAGCTTAACGCATAGACTATAGTGATTGACCCCCCCATTCCTCGTGGATTCGACCCTCGACTTACCCTATGCTCGGTTTAGGTTTGATTGAGTGTTATAAATTTTGTTGATAAGGTTTTTAAGCATATAACGACGTGCTTAGACAACCTTCCATCAAATTGGCACCGTTGTCGGGGAGTGGCATAGTTGTTTACTATTGTTGTTGAGTATCATTTTATTTGAAAAACACAAAAAGATTTTCTCTTTTTGGCTACGTTAGTACCCGTGCTACTAATATTTTCTTTTGAGATTGTATGCATAGAGCACGTGGTCGTTCTCTAGCACCATTTGGTCCGGAAATAGAAAGCACAATTACAAGGATACGAGTTGCTAGCCGTTTGGTAGGCGTGTTGCGTACCTATCAAAAATAACCTAACAGACCAATACTAATGTAGACTGGCAAGTAAGGGTCGGATCCCAAGAGACTAAGGTTCAGAAACAATTAATTAGACTCGAATCTTTACTAAGCAAAAATCAAGTATAATCGATAACTAAGGGTCTAATATATAGAAAAAATTCGAAAATAAAATAATTAAGATGATTAAATCAAGCAATTAAAAACATCCAAGATCTAGCTTCACCACAACTATTATCGATGCAATTGTAATTCTACCCTTAACATACGATTTCAATTGAACGGGGAAAAATAAACCCTAATAATTACCAAGGATCTCTCTCGAGTATCAATGGCTTCCCTAACATACAATCAATCCTATTCTCATGGTATCATGCATATTAAAGACATTAAACACGTTACTCTCCTGTCCCAATTATCAAATATAACTACTCTCGTGTTATGAATCAAACCCTAAATTAATTTACTCAAATCCGTTTATACCCAAATCTCGCTGTGATAAAAACAATGGAATAATCGCAATACTATAGTTACGTCTAACCTAGCATTGGCATAATCACAATCAATTTAGCAATTCAATTGTTAAAGTTGTTAAGGAATTTAAAGATTTAATTCATGCATCAATAATATTTGGGCTACACTAGATCTTGAATTAAAGAATCTACTTGTTTCGGGGTTTTCTGATGTCCTGCGGGAGAGTTACAATTCCGAGACTGGAACCGGATGCCTGTACCTGCACAACAAACGGATGCTCCGGATGATTGGAGATCCGCCTCCAACGGTCAAGTTAGTACTTGATTAAGGAGTAATTAATGCGGAAATTAAAGTGATTGAGTCTCTCTAGGTGAGAGTGTTTAATGTGTGTAATCTGCTTTTTAGCGTGTTCTCCCCCTTAATGAGGATTAAGGGAGGTATTTATAACCTCGGGAAACGTGTCAATCTAGGTTTAGGTTAACCTTGGGCTGATTAGGCTTCCCTCGGAAGTTGGGCCTAGGTGACCGGTTATCCCAGGTGTCATGGGAAGGACACGTGTCGTGTCGTAATTGGTCCATGGTGGACGGATCATTGCTTGACACATGGCAGGCTCCTATTGGCCCATGTGACGGACACACGGCGGAACCTGATTGGTCCACTTGTCAGATGGTGATTGGTGGGGAAAAATCCCCTAATCATTTGCCCCTCACAGGTGGCACGTGACTGTTCACGTATTACCTGTGACAGGTATCGCCCTGTAACAGGCGACGGCCTGCTACAGGTGTCACTCGGCGAGAGGCCGAGAGATTCTCCCGCCAAAATTTTGAATTCTGGAAGTGACCCTTCGCCTTCTCACTTCGCCTATATAAAGGAGTGTTGACTTCGGTCATTTTCACACTTGAAAACTTTGTGAGAGAACATTCGAACCCCTGAACTTGCTCTGACATTTTGGACCCTTTCTGCCTACCGCCTGCTCTGACAAGCCGACTGCAAAGGATTTTTAGAACTTCATCAATCGTCACTCGTTCAGGTAACCGTCGGTTCTCTTACTCTTAATTTTCTCTTTACTTTATTTTTTTTTTGAAATGGCACCACAGAAGCACACGACACGACCTAGGTTAGTGATCAGCAGGTCACCGGGGACGGCTGAATCTAGGACTAGGAGTGTCGCCTGCCCTTTTCTGGACCCATCTTTGCCCTTTATACAAAGTCCGACTGTATCTGTGTCTATGCAGAGCGTGATGGCCAGAACAAAAAAAGACTGCCAGGATCTCAAACTCAGACGGCTCCTCCCACAGGGTGCCGATTAGTGAAACATCTGACCAGGCGCCAAATGTGGAAGTGAAACAAAGCGGCTTGAAAGCCGGCAGTTCTGAGGGAGGAGTCAAAGTGACCCCTTCCCATTTTACAGTTGACAATTCTACATTCTCTCCTGCTCCTTTTAAAGGAGAGGAGGCGGGCCCCTCCGGGAGAGGGGAGGAGTCGTCCTCTTCAGACTCGTCAGAGGATGATTCCGAGTCTAGCTCTTCTGGCCATGCTTCCCTGGACACATAAGAGAAAAACAGTCGCCTACAAGAGGCGAGGCTTTCTCACGCAGTTGAGAAGGGGGACGATTGGGCGGAGCCATCCGCCTCTCACCGAGAGCAAAATACCCCCTACTACTGCACGGTACCTCGGGGCCGGATCATAGCCATGCAAGAAAAAGTGGAGAGCTTTATCGCAAACCACACAATGGGCCCCGGCTTTTTAGTGTTCGTGCCGGATCTAGAAGACACAGTCGTCTGGCCGGCTGGTACCAGTTATGATGGCGCCTGCTTTGGCTGCTACGAGGCGGCCATCAAGGCTGGGCTGCGTTTCCCACTACATCCGGCTGTTCAGCGGATCTTGGATGGGTATGAGTTGGGGTTATGGCAGTTAGCCCCGAACTCCTGGGTCAACGTACTCGGCTATGTGGCCGGGTGCGAACTGCACGGGGTGGAGCCGAGCTTCGAGGCTTTCGCCCACATGAACTACCTTATCCGGACCCCTAAGGCAGGCGGTACCGGCTGGTATCAATTGACGAGCCACAGGGGCTACTTCATGACGAGAGGTAAAGCAAACAAATGGAAGGACTGGCAGAGCACCTTCCTCATCATTGAGAGTTCAGACACAGAGCTGAACAAGCTCTTCAACAGGTGGAACAGGAATCCGCCCCTTCTTGCAGGCGGCCGCAGCATGCCGCCTGTTCCCCCCAAGGCTAAGAAAGAGATCCTAGATAAAGGACTCTTCAAAGTAGAGTCGAAGGTGAACTCTACTTCAGGGGTACGAGAGCAAGTACCCCTGCACTGCGTCCCGAGCTTCAAATGGCTCTACGACGAGTACTTTTTGGCCGCCTGTGGCCTCAGCAGTCGGTGCTCAAGAGGTAGCCGGCCTGTCGAATACTCTGTTGTTCCATGCATTTCTTGTTATGACTTTTATTTACTTTGCTATTTGTTTTTGCAGCGGACGCCATGATCAAAATTACCGCCTCCAAGACTGCGGGGGCCATGTTGCGGGCCTCCATCATGAAACAGTCTTCAACCGACTCCCCCAACAAGGGGGCACCCTTGGTGGGCTTCGAACCTTTCACCCTCTTTTTGGAGTTGTGTTTATGCATATACTGACTTCTCTTCTTTTTTAGACGAGCGCTCCAAGAGCTTCTTCTTCCCAACAGCCGGACCCCAAGGCCCGGAGGACGACTGTTGCGAGCTCTCCTGGTTCTGCCAGGAAACATGTGGCGGCTGAGAAACAGCCGGCCACTTCTTCTAAAACTCCAGCTGGGCCACCTAGAAGTATGAAATTATCCTTGTAAATTTTAGACTTGCTCCCTTCTTTACTAGGTCTAATCCGTTTGTTTATGCTTGATGCAGCCGGCCCTCAGGAGCCTGACTTGGTCGAGGTGGCCAAGTCTATGATCAAGGCCGTTCCTCCAGCTGAAAGGGAGGCGGTCAGGGGTGTCGGCACCCTTGACCTAGACGGGATTGCAGGGGTCGTTGCTGAGGTATACTTAGCATATTTTTGAGTATTTGAATTCCAGGACGCCTGTTTTCTTTTTTGTTTGGAAACTGACGCCTGTTCCCATTTTTACTTAGGCCCTGCTCCGAGTGAACGACCTTCGCAAGCCGCTTGACCGGAAGAACAAAGAGGTAAAAGCTGCAAAAGCTATGGCCGCCTCTGACTGTGATAAGGCAATGTTTCAAATTGCCCAAAATGAAGTTCTGACCATTGATATTCTTTATTATCAGGCGCAGGCTACCGCCGCTATCCGGGCTCAGTTAGAGGCGGCCCAGAAGAGGAATAGCGAGCTGGAGGCGACCATCAACAACCTCAAGGCCGAGCTGAGACCTCTTCGCCAAAAGATGTCCTCATACGAAACCTTGGAGAAATCCTTGGCGAGCGTAAAGGTACGCCTGGTGACCCAGGAGAAGAGTCTTACTCAGGAGCTCTCGGAAAAGGCCGAGCAAGAAAAGAAAGAGCTGGTCCGGGAGATGATGGAAGGCTCTGCTCAAATCCAGCGCATGACTTGGGGCCGCCTCTTCCCCAATGCCGACTTTGCCTCATGGGAAAAAACGTACCGCCAGTGTTCTGATAGATATAATCAGGAGATCCTGGCGGCTGCTGAGGAAGAGGCGTTGGAGGAGGCGTTGGAGGAGGAGGAGCAGCCGGTAGTGGCGCTTGTGCCGCTTGGGGGTAATGCATCAAAGAAGGATGCAGCTGAAGCCGAGTCCAGCAAGAAGAGTGCTGACCAGGCGGCAGCTGCTGATATTGAAGATCTGCCCCCTTCTTAAGCTTTATGTCTTCTTTCCACGGCCTGCGTGCCGTTTGTTTGTATTTACCCGGCCAGGGGGCCGGGGCTCTGAATATTTTGCCGGTCTTTAATGACCGGCTTCTTTTTAATTAATATTTTTGTTTTGCTTCAAATTTGTTTAAGTATTGAATATTCTGAGATCCAATTGTACACTATACCGACTGTTTTACATGGCCGATAGTTGCAGACAGGTACGGATAGTTAGTCACGCCGCCTATGCCCCTGGACGACTGGTTGTCTGTTTCCAGGCTAGACGATCAGTCGGCCATTTATCAAATCGGTATTCGAACCATTTTAAAGACTGGATCCCCTTTAGGCAGGCGGTCCTGTCATTTGTAAAATTAACCAAGTAGGAAAGTGGTCTGACCAAGTAAACATGATTGTTACCTAGTCGCCAAGTAACTGAGTAGTAGAGGTATCAAGTGGTTGGTACCGGTTGTTCCCCTTTATTCGCCAATGTTTGTTGGCTTTTAACTCATAGGTTGTTAACCTAGCAGGAGTAGTGGTTGAGAGCCCCTGTTTGCTAAAAACAGGCGGACGACTCATACCTTTTAGGCTCCATACTAAGTTTGAGAGAGTGACTATGAGTTAACTTTGGTGTTACTCAGTCGCTGTCACTCATGTTGAGTAGTAAAGGTACCAGGCGGCGGAGGCCGGCTGATCCTTTAGATTCGCCAATGTTTGTTGGCTATTAACTCAAGAGGTACCCCTGCATTTATCCCAAGTAATACAGGCGGTCATCTGACTCAGATGTCAACTGCTACCACTGGTTTGGTTAGTGATAGAGTTATCCTTGTCTCAAAAACGGCTACGTGGTTGCCCTTGGGGACAGTCGTATAGGTGCCGTGTAATTAGTTTATAGAGCAATGTTCCACCCAAAAGGGAGCTGCTCTCTGCAACGAATTTCATCCGGAGGGATGCCGCCGGACGCCTGCTATGATGTTGGGACAGGTCGTATTAGTTTTGAAGATTGGATCAGTTGGCTTGGCGCCTGGTCTGATCATTCGACCTATGGCCTTGGTTAGTTCTTGGTGAACGTAAGTGCTAATTAAAAGGAGGGTAGCGCCTGTTTAGGCACAGGGTCGGCCAAGCCCTGATCATTTTTAGTTAAGAATAAGGGGGGTGGCTGTGTGTTTGGAACAAGTTGGCCCTCTTCTATGGAGAGTAGCCGACTATATGTCCAGACGGCGTGCCCCTATGGTGTTAGAGTAAAATATTCAATGGAGAGTAGCCGACTGTAAAGGTACAGGCGGCATGCCCCTCTGAAGATAGAGTAAAATACTCAATGGAGAGTAGCCGACTGTAAAGGTACAGGCGGCATGCCCCTCTGAAGTTAGAGTAAAATACTCAATGGAGAGTAGCCGACTGTAAAGGTACAGGCGACATGCCCCTCTGAAGATAGAGTAAAATACTCAATGGAGAGTAGCCGACTGTAAATGTATAGGCGGCCTGCCCCTCTTAAGATAGAGTAAAATACTCAATGGAGAGTAGCCGACTGTAAAGGTACAGGCGGCATGCCCCTCTGAAGATAGAGTAAAATACTCAATGGAGAGTAGCCGACTGTAAATGTATAGGCGGCCTGCCCCTCTTAGTAAGAATAAAAACTGAGTATGGAGAGTAGCCGACTAGTTGTTAGTAGGTGTGCCCCTCTTAGTACAAAATTGAATATTAAGTATGCAAACTTTTATTAAGTAGCCCTTGACTATTTACATCATTCAAAAGAAATATTTCTTAAGATTATCTACATTCCAAGTTCGAGGCAACGGTTGTCCGTCTGGTGTTCCCAGACGGTAGGTACTGTCCCTGACCTCTTCACAGATTCGGTAGGGTCCTTCCCAGTTGGGAGTTAGTTTGCCAGACTCATTAGCCCTACCAACTGCTTCCATTTTTCTAAGTACAAAGTCCCCCACTTTGAGTGGACGCCTGTGTACTTTTTTGTTGTATGATCTAGTCATTCTCAGGCGGTAAATTTCATGGCGCAAGATAGCATTGCCCCTCCTTTCAAGAAGTGAGTCTAATGCCAGGCGCATGGCTTCCCAGTTTGCCTCTTCGTCATATAGCATTACTCGAAGAGTCGGCTCGTAGTGTTCTATTGGAAGAACAGCTTCCGCACCATAAGTTAGGAGGAATGGAGTTTCTCCAGTCGCCCCTTTTTTCAGTCGTCCTAATGGCCCAGAGAACATGTGGTAATTCATCCGCCCATAGGCCGCCTGCTCGATCAATCTTTTTCTTGAGACCGTCTGAGATGATTTTATTAAAGGCTTTTACCTAACCGTTTGCTTGTGGACGGCCGACAGATGCAAAGTAGTGTGCAATTCCTTGGTCACCCAACCAGCTTTTGAGAACAGACGTCTCAAATTGGGGACCATTATCAAAAACCATAGACATGGGAACCCCGAACCGAGTGATGAAATTTTTCCAAATGAATGAAATTACATCCTTTGTCTTGATTCCCTTTACAGCCTCCGCCTCTACCCATTTAGTGAAGTAGTCGACGGCAACAAGTATGTACCTCCTTCCGCCTGTAGCAGGCGTATATGGACCCAGAATATTCATGCCACACTTAGCAAACGGTAGTGGGCTATGAATGGTAGTGAGGTCAGTAGTTGGACGGTGAATTAGTTTGCCAAACCTTTGGCACTTGTCACATTTTTTCACCATCACCATCGCATCTGCTTCTAAAGTAGGCCAAAAGTAGCCCTGCCGCCTTGCCCGTTGAGCAAGCGTCCTACCGCCTATATGGGAAGCACAGTAACCAGAGTGAAGATCGTCTAGTATCTCTCGTCCCTTTTCTGGAGTAACACACTTTAAGAAGGGTTGGAAGGTACCCCCTTTTGTGAAGTTCTCCCTTTATTATTTCAAAACTGGTTGCTCGTTTTTTCAGTGCTGCCGCCTGTTGATGATCATCCGGCAGGGTACCGTTTGTTAGATATGCCCTGATTGGATCCATCCAGGTTGAGCTTCTGTCTAGGATTCCAATAGGGTCTTCCTCGATGCTTCTCTTCTCCATTACTTCCCAAAAAACAGTTCGAGGAGTATCACAGGAGGCGGATGATGCTAATTTTGACAGTGCATCCGCCTAATTGTTTTCTGATCTCGGCACTTGGTTCAGATGGAAATCCTCAAGGGAGCCGACTGCTTGTCGGACCGCCTGTAAATACTTGATCATGGCCGGATGGGTTGCTTCGTATTCGCCATTGTACTGACTCACTATCAATTGTGAATTGGAACAGGCGTCTATTTTTCTTGCCCCTGCGGCCTTGCACATGCGGATTCCGGCTAGTAAAGCTTCATATTCTGCCTCATTGTTTGAGGCCTGAAAACTGAAGCGTAGAGCATACTCGTACCTGTCTCCCTCTGGCGACTGACATATGACGCCTGCTCCACAACCATTTGAAGTAGAGCTTCCGTCCACATATACCTTCCAGACTTGGTCTGTAACTTGAGAGTCCGGAGGACGAGTCATCTTAACAATAAAGTCAGCAAAGGCTTGCCCCTTCACTGCTTTTTCTAGGCTCGAAAGTAACTTCGAGGCTCTGAATTTCTATGGCCCATTTGATCATTCGGCCTGACGACTCCATGATGGTCAGTGGCCGCTTGATAGGTTGGTCTGTATACACGACGACTGCATGTGCCAAAAAGTAGGGCTTCAATTTTTTAACAGCCATGAAGAGTGCAAGACCAAATTTCTCCACTAAGGGATACCTCAACTGGGCATTTTTCAGTACATGACTGACAAAGTAGACCGGGAGCTGACAGCCGTCTCTTTCAGCAAGGAGAACAGCGCTTAACACATGATCAGAGACGGCCAGGTACATGTAGAGTACTTCTTTGGGCAAAGGGCTGACCAGCCTCGGCAAGGAATGCAAGTGAACTTTCAATTTCTGGAAGGCCGCCTCAGCATGTGGCCCCCATTCAAACCTTGCCTTTTTCTTAATTTCCTGGAAAAAGTATAGGCATTTGTCGCCTGATCGGCTTAGAAATCTTCCCAAGGCCGCCAGACAACCTGTTAACTTCTGAACCTCTCGGATGGTACGAGGCGACTGCATGTCAATGACCGCCTGCACCTTCTCAGGGTTCGCCTCTATTCCTCTCTGATTGATAAGGAATCCGAGAAATTTCCCAGACTCAACTCCAAAGACACATTTCTTGGGATTGAGCATGACATGGTGCCGCCTGAGTGTGGCGAAAGTTTCTCGGAGGTCCGACAGATGATCTTTCTGAAGTTTTGACTTGACAATCATATCATCAATATATGCCTCGACATTTCTCCCAATCTGATCAAAGAACACAGTGTTTATCATTCGCTGGAAAGTGGTCGGGGCATTCTTAAGACCAAACAGCATGACCGTGTAACAGTATAACCCTTGATCAGTGAAGAAGGTCGTCTTCTCCTGATCTTTCTTCCATAAAGGAATTTGATGGAAACCAGAGTAGGCGTCCATAAAGCTCATCAAAGCATGGCCGGCTGTTGAGTCGACCAGGTTATCAATTTTAGGCAGAGGGTAACTGTCTTTGGTGCACGCCATGTTTAAGTCTGTGTAGTCTACACACATTCGCCACGTGCCATTCGGCTTTTTAACAAGCACCACATTTGCAACCCAGTCTGGGAAGTAACATTGCCGAATGAACCCTGCATCAAGTAATTTTTTAACTTCGGTGGATGCCGCCTGACTTCTTTCTTCGCCATGGTTCCGCTTCTTCTGCCTTACCGGCTTCTTTTTCGGATCCACGGCCAGTTTATGTACCGCCAGATCAGGACTGATGCCTGGCATTTCATGGACTTCGAATGCAAAGATGTCCTTGTATTCTTTCAATAGTTTGTGAAAGTCGTCACCCAGGACCCTTAGAGCAGTCGTCCCAACTTTGACTGTTCTGTCAGGACGCGAGTCATCTAAGATCAGGTCCGTATGCTCACCAGCTGGCTGAGGGCGGAATTCATCCGACCGCTCCTTTGCCAATGATTGCTATTTTCTGTCTTTTCTTGCGGCCCCCGTCTGGGATGCCTTTCTCTTCTTGCCGCCTGATTCTTGAGCAGGCACACTCTCCTTGACATTGTCAAGGTCTATTTTTCCACCACTCGACCCAGCGGTCATAACGGTGGGCTTGACATCCGAGAGATAGCACTCTCGGGGCATCCTCTGATCTCCCCTTAGGGACCCGACTGTTCCATTATCCCTCTCAAACTTGAGCAACATAAGAGATGGGATTATAACAGCCTTGGAATTATTCAGGGTTGGTCGTCCCAGAATCATGTTGTAGGCCGAGAGTTCTTCTACTACCAGGAACCGGACTACCATGTGTCGTCCTTCCCCTTTTTCCCCCAGGCGGATGGGTAAATCCACTCGTCCCACTGGGTGGGCGACTCCTCCTCCAAAGCCTACTAAAGGGTGGGATGTCGGATGTATGCAATCAGTCTGATATTTTAGTTTCGACAGACATTTGCTACTGATGAGATCTGAGGAGCTTCCGGTATCTATGAGTATTCGGCCAACTCTCTGGTTGGCCACTTTACATTCAATAACGATAGGGTCGTCATGCGGCCCTCTTACCCCTCCTAGATCTTCTTCAGTGATGACAATCTCAGGAAATGAATATTTGGAGGGCCGTTCTTGGTGAACGAAATTTACATCTAGCCGTCTGATATTGTCTTTGTTGCCCCTAATAGTGGGGCCGCCTCCTGAGAAGCCGCCTGCAATGGTGTAGACGACTGCATCATCTGTATCGAAGTTGTCGGCCTGTTGATTCTTTTTGGTCGACTGCTTTTTCGAGGAAGTGTTCCCCGTAGATTTCTTGACATAAGTGTCAAGATCACCTTGCTCAGCCAGACGGTCCAGATACCGCATGAGACTGATGCATTCATTGGTGTGATGACCAACATCTTCATGATAATCACATAATTTTTCTTGGTTCCGATTGTTTGCAGAACCCTTCATGGGGACCGGCTTCTCAATTGAGATCCGTCCCTTGATTTCCTTTAGGATAAATTGGCCATCCTTGTTAAACGCATACTTTGGGGAGTATGGTTAGTATTCTTTTTTCTTCTTCTGGGCCGGCTGTTTAGAGGAATCAGTTGCCCAGACCTCTTTTCTCTTATCGTCTTTGTTTGACGACTGTTTCTGTCGTCCTTCTCTTTTGTCGGACCTTTTCCCGTCTGACTATTTTACCGTACTACAAAGATCAGTCGCCTGTATATAGGCTTCCGCTTCAATCAAGGCCTCTTGAAGAGTCGCCACCCTCTTTCGGACCAAATCAAATTTGAAGGTCGACCCGTCTTTGAGACCTCTGAAAAAGTCAGTGTAGGCTACTTCATCCGGTAATCCTTGAATCTGTATTCTCATCAGGTTAAACCGCCTGATGTAAGAACGAAGTCCCTCCTTCTCGCCCTGCTGAATCGTTCCTAAATCAAGGGTCGTCTTCTTCGCAGGGATGTTCATGGCGAAGTTGGAGGTGAATAAGTAAGCAAGCGTCCTGAAGTTATTTACACAACCAGTCGGCAGGTTGCCGAACCATTGTTGTGCGATTCCTTTGAGAGTCGCTGGGAAACACTTGCACCAAGTGGGATCATCCAACCCTTGAAGGTACATCAGGTTGGTGAATGCCATCAGATGGTCTTCTGGGTTAGTAGTGCCATCATAGGCGCCTACTAATACATTTTTCACTTTGGCCGGCTGAGCAGCTTCAGTAATTTCCTTGGAGAAGGCCGACGGCTGTTCGCCAAGTCTAAGCAACCGTAGCTGCCAGTCCATAGGTTGGACATTTTTTGCTGCATGTCCACCAAACGGAGGTGGCTGCAAAAAATATTGTTGTTGCGGTACAAACGGTAAGTTTGGTACCCCCTGGTCGCTACGAAAGCCGGACTGACGGGAGGTGCCGCCTGATTGACTCTCATGATACGACTGAGTATGCCTCATCGAGGTATTGCGCAGACTGTCTTGGAAATTTGAAGTAGAGGCCGACTCTGACAATCGGTCACTCTTCTTCTGCTCTAGCAGTAGCCGAGCATCTGTGTATGTTTTCCTCGACCCGTCCGCCTGAATATGACGAACAGGTTTCCTCTTTCCTGGAGTAGGAAAATGGTATTTTGTGAAATCAAGGGCAGGTGGCTCCCACTTCCTAGATTTAGGATGAGGGGTCGCCTCTCGCCCTTGAACTGGCTTTCTCTTCCGTGAAGTGGAGGGTTTCTTAGCCGACTGCTCCTTGTCCAGAGCAGGCGGCTTCTTGTTGATCAACTCTTGAATTTCTCCCTTGAAGTCCCTCATGAAGGTCATGAGTTCGTTCCTTGTGATGGGAGCAGACCCATCGGTCGGCTGCTGCCGAACAGGCGGTGCGCCTGCTGGCTCACTTCCAGTTTGAAGATGTTCCCGTTCCCTCCTTTCGATATGACGGGTACGTCGGGCCCTTAGGGTCCCGTCTGAAGCTGTGTGAGCTTCAACTTCAAATTCATTCTCAGTATCGTGGTTCGACTGAACTAGAGGGTCGTCCAGGGGACGTCTCTCTTCAGGAGTCGGTACAGACATGGATGCCATCTCAGAAGTACTCTCCCCACAGACGGCGCCAAAATGTTTCGGGGTTTTCTGATGTCCTGCAGGAGAGTTACAATTCCGAGACTGGAACCGGACGCCTGTACCTGCAAAACAAACGGATGCTCCGGATGATTGGAGATCCGCCTCCGACGGTCAAGTTAGTACTTGATTAAGGAGTAATTAATGCGGAAATTAAAGTGATTGGGTCTCTCTAGGTGAGAGTGTTTAATGTGTGTAATCTGCGTAATCTCCCTTAATGAGGATTAAGGGAGGTATTTATAACCTCGGGAAACGTGCCAATCCTAGGTTTAGGTTGACCTTAGGCTGATTGGGCTTCCCTCGGAAGTTGGGCCTAGGTGGCCGACTTCTCCATTAGGCATGGAGTATGCCACGTGTCATGACATAATAGGTCCAGGGTGGACGAATAAGAGTGTGCCACGTGGCAAGCCCTGAGAGGTCCAACTGGGGGACACTTGGCAGGACCTGATTGGCCCACGTGGCGCATTCCGATTGGTGGGAGCAAAATCCCCTAATCATCATCCATGGCAGAAGAGAGAGAAAGTTTAAGAGAATTGAAGAGGATGGAGAGGAGAGAGAAAATAAAGATTGTTGATTATATTTGTCCATGATTTATGCTTGAATTGGCTTGATAATTGCTTGAGATTCTCGGATTTTTCAAAATATGCCAAAAAATCGAATTAGGGCTTTCTTGTGTGATGTTTAATTGTTGAAATTGATTGTCCCATGTGATTGTATGTTGAATTATGAGAGTTTTGATAACAAATGCATGTATTTTGGTTGAGAAATGAGCAAGTTATGCTACCCATGAGCTTAGTACGGGACCTTCAATGGAGGTTCCGCCATTGTTGACCTTTTAATTATTTTTATGTATATCAGCCAATAAAAGGAACATATGAACCAACAAATGAAATATATCAGCCAACAAAAGGAACATATTAGCCAACAAAAGATAGATATTAGCCAACAGATTGAACATATCGCCAACAAATGAAGCATATCAGCAAACAAAAGCAACAGGTAAGCAAACAAAATAAACATATTAGCCAATTGTACATATCCTCTATCAAATAATACATATCCTCTAACAAACTATAAATATCGTCTAACAAATAACACATATCCTCCACCAAATACTATATCATATCCTTTAACAAACTGTACGTATCCTTTTATCAAAGATAAATTGTACATATCCTCTATCAAATACTACATATCCTCCACCAAATACTACATCATATCCTCTAACAAATTATACGTATCCTCATAAATTTACATATCCTCTAACAAACAGTACATATCCTTCAACAAATAATATATATTCTCCAACAAACTGTACGTATCTTCTATCAAATAACACATGTCCACCAACAAGTTGTACATATCTTCTATCAAATAATACATATCCTCCACCAAATACTATATATCATATGTATACTTGCTGCACGAATTCTTTGGACATATATGACTTGTGATCAACTTTAGACATTTCTCACAAAGATGGACATGTTTTTTCCCTTATTTAATCAATAACATAATACTAAAACAGACACTAGAATTGGCACATGTCAATTTCTGGTGCTATTGTTTTTCCCTCCAAAACTTTTATATCTTTTACTTTTCTTTTTTGTTGTTCTTCTTGGTTTACCCTTTGAGTTAAACCGGATTTGGAGCTTAGTTCTGGGTATAAATTAAGATTCAAACTTTTTAAATTTCATTTAAAACTATGAGGATTACTTTTTAGTAGATTTTGAATGAACATTATAATTCATTATAATGAGTGCATATCAGCGCATAACACCTATTGACAAACAAAGTGTATAGAAGGGCAGAAGCGTAATTTACCAGGCATTAGAAAACTTGAATATTCCACTTAACTGTGCTAGTGGTACATTTAATACTCTGAAAATGTACCATTGAAATCACATCGGTACATTTATTCAAAGTGGTATGTACGTTTTGTACTTTGATTTGTACTACTAGAAAACCAGTGCCATCCTATACACTTTCTAAGCACATAGGTGCTATGCGCGAATACTTTTTCCATTATACTACTCCCTCCGTTAAATATTATATGCAACAAAATGAAGGAGTGCGGTTGCTAATGCCAAAAGATAAGGGGCAAAGATTAGAGAAAGTTAAGCAACTTGTGGTATGTAATTAAGGTGGAGAGAGAGTAATTAATCAAAACCCACTGCCACCACCAACATCAGGCAACACCACCCACACCACCTTCACCAACACCATCGCCGCCTTCACCACCACCACCGCCGCCTTCACCACCACCACTACCACCCCCACGAAACCACCACCACCACCACCAACCCCACGAAACCACCACCACCCCCACAAAATCACCACCACCCTCACGAAAACCCACCATCCCCACGAAATCACCACTGTACCACCCACAAAAACCTAGGCCACCACCTCCAAACAAACAACCCCTCACCCGTCTTCCCCTCCCTTTTCCGGAAGCCCCCTCCCCCGTCTTTCCCTCCTTTTTCCGGCAGAAATCGAAACTCTAAACATTGAAATCAAAACCCAAGAATCGAAATCAAAACCCAGAAAATTGAAATCAAAACCCAAAAATCGAAATCAAAACCTTGAAAATCAAAACCCAGAAAATTGAAATCAAAGTCCAAAAAATCAAAACTCATAAAGTCCAAGAGAGATGAAGAGGATCGTTTGTGGGAGCTAAGGGTCGTGGTCTTAGGGAGGAGAAAGACGGTGGTGGGATGGAAGGTGGTCGTGAAGGAGGAGAGAGAATGGTGGTGGGAGGAGCGGTGGTCGTGAAGGAAGAGAGAGAATGGTGGTGGGAGGGGCGGTGGTCGTGACTGTGAAGGAGGAGAGAGAATGGTGGTGGGAGGGGCGGTGGTCGTGACTATGAAGGTGAAAGAGATAAAGAGGGTGAAGGTGAAGGTGATGAGGAGAGGTTGAAGAAAGAGATTAATGGGTGGTGGGTAGACTAGGAGATGAGTAAATGGGGTGGGTAGAATTAGGTTAATGATTTTAGATTAGATTAAAAAGGTTATTGTGATTAAAATAAGATAAGGGTAAAATTAAGAAAATCAGAATTTTTAAGTAAGGGTAAATATGTAATTTCCAGGGTTTTTGTTTACTATAAATAGAAAGAAAACATGTAGTTGCACATAACTCTGATCATCCCGAAATGGCAAAAGTTGCAGATAATATTTAACGGAGGGAGTATATTGTAAAAATCATGTGTAGCACGGGGCTTAATCTATTTATGTATAAATAACGTATTGTTAAAAATATTAAGCAATTTACTTATAAAAGACATTAATCCAATCTAGCCCTTAACAAGGTAGCAAAGGCTAGAGCTTTGAGATCTATAGTGTGCATGGATTTTTATTCATTATATAATTGGACTCTTAAACCCCCCACCGCAAAAGTCTTTGTTCAACAATCTACACCTTCTCAATTATTCATTCCAAAATTCGAATGACTAATTTATCCCAGTCAAGTGAGTGAGTGAGTTAAACGGATCCCAAAAAAAACAAGAAAAAAAACTTTAATATCAAAATTAGATTTGATGATGGGAAAATATGATAGATCGAAGTTTTGGGTTTTGATAATTTTGATTTTTATTAGCATTAGTGGGATTTTTGTTTCTGCTCAATCTCATCGACCCAAGAATGTTCAGACTGCTCTTCGTGCTAAGTGGGAGGGTACTCCTCTTCTTCTGGAAGCTGGGTATGATCTTTTTTATTATTTAATTTTTTTTTGTTAATTTCTAATCTTAATGTATTGATTTGTTTTTTTCTTCATTTGGGTATTCATTTTTTTAATGGAAATTATTATGGATATTAATTGATTTATAAGTTTTATGAGTAATTATGTTGATGATTGTTATTTTTTGAATCATAATGCATTTAGTTTTGATGAATTGTAATGAATAATATGTCATGAAGTTAGTTTATGTATAAGTTTAATGCTTGGAAATTATGACGGGTTTGGTTGATTTTAGAGTTTGCTTATTGTTTAGTGAAGTATTCTGAAGAATTTGGACCTTCAATTTTAAGGGGATTTAGTGATATGGGTGTCTCTTTTTAATGTTACTGATGTCTTTCTATGCTTTAGTGGCATTGCAAATCTGTTTGCTATCAAAGTGTCAAGGAAATAAGTTGAATTTACGAGATTGATTGTTTCGTTTATAAAGTGAAAACTGGCCTCAGTGGTGTATGGTCAATTGGATTTATTTTCACGGTGTCAATGTCAAGTAGTTGCTTTATGGCGTTTTTTTTACGTTTGGCAATCATAATATGCAAGTAAGAGTAGAAGTTGCTTTATCTGGTGAGTAATTATTAAAGGGTCATTATCATTTTGACAGAGAATTGCTGTCTAGAGAGTGGAAAGACCTGTTCTGGGATTTTATTGATGTCTGGCTTCAACATGAGAATGATGAAATTGATTCAAACACAGCGAAAGGATGCATGGTTAAGATTGTTAAATACGGGCGCTCTTTCTTGAGTGAACATCTTGGCTCCATGTTTGAATTTTCTTTAACTCTCCGATCAGCATCACCTAGATTAGTCCTATATAGGCAGTTAGCACAGGAATCTCTATCTTCTTTTCCGTTGACCGACGAAGCTGTTACGAATGCTGGTGATGTAGCTTCAGATTTGCATGATACAAATATGGGGAACAGAAAACCTGACCTCCTTCTTGTAGGGGTGAATCCAAAGAGTCCAGGAGGAAAATGCTGTTGGATTGATGTTGGTTCTTCATTATTTTTTGATGTTGTTGAATTGCTAGAATGGCTGCAGATCCAGTAAGTATCTTCCATCCCTAGATGATAGGCCACGTTGATATAGGATCAGACGATTAGTTATAAAGAATTGAGTAAAAACAAAACTCTAATAGTCAAATGTTTATTAATTCACCATAGCATTGTAGTAAGTTTTTGGAGTTCTAGTTAAGGGTGTCAATAAGGATAGTTTGATAATTTAAAGTCCTACTAAAATGTAGGAAGCTTCCTATTATCTACAGAGGAGCTAAATAGAAGTGTGGCCTACTATATAGTGATGAAGGGAGAATAAATATACGAAGGACATAAGGGTTGGGACTTGGGGTTGTGAGCTTGAATATCTCCTACAGTAATGTTACAAACTTACATTGATTGTTGCAGTGGCGGGGATTCATCTCAGCAGCCTGAACTTTTCGAATTTGATCATGTATACTCGGTTTCTAATAGTTCAAGTCCAGTTGCCATTTTATATGGAGCTTTGGGAACAAAATGCTTTAGGGAGTTCCATGGGGCACTTGTTAATGCTGCCAAAGAGGTACTCTCTATCTTGGAATGCTCTCTCTATTGTTTCATGGGGTACATTGCTCTTTGCTAGTCGTAATGATTATTTATAGTCTAGTACCATAAGCTAGGAATTTCAGTCACATACACAGTGTGCTCATCATGTGGTGGCTTTTGTTTGTGCTGTAATTTGACGACTTTTTGGGCTGTAAGATTTCATATTTGAAGTCATTTATATAATTTCATCTTAAATTCGGGAACCCACCATGAGAATGCACTGCGTTTCCTTGAATATCTTAGCCTGTTGTATTATAAATCAAGCTGATTGGACCAAATAATCTGATTGACTGAGTCAATCAGATTGCACCAATGGCTTATTGAAGGATTGGTAGTTTGTGGGTTCCATGAGTGGGTTTGATATCTGTGCTTTTATAAATTCGCTGTATTGGAAAATACTCAAGCAGCAGCTGTAGCAGATTAAATAACAGATGGTCAAACGACAAACAGGTTCTTGAGAATCAAAAGAAAATGCATCTAAATCTCCATTGAAAAAGTCATTTATTTTTTTGTAAAGTTCTATTGCAGCAAGCACAATTATTCACCCCAAACAGAGGACACTTGCTGGATCTTCTGAAAAATGGAGGACACTTGCAAGCAATGCGTCTTTGAATTGTCATTGCTGGTTACTTTTATTTATATATCTTATGTTTACATCACTTTAATATATATAATGCTTCATGAGCTGATATCTGGTTAACAATTTTCAGGGAAAGGTTAAATATGCTGTTAGATTTGTATTACCTCTTGGTTGTGAAGTGAATATTAGCCATTGTGGTGCACTTGGTACCAAAAGTCCTGTAAACTTGGGTGGCTATGGCGTGGAGCTTGCCTTGAAAAACATGGAATATAAAGCTATGGATGACAGCATGATTAAAAAAAGTGAGTATGTTTTATTCCTCTCCATTAGCACACACGAGTGGTTTAGCATGGCTAGGATATTGCCATAATGATCTTCTGCTGTCTGGCTTGATTCAATGCGAGTGAAATTTTTGAATAGGAATTATTTGTTTTTTAAATTTTTTATTATTTATGCAAGTAGTGCACTTCCATCTATCTTGTTTGTAATCATATTAGACATCTTTACAGTGCTTGCAACCTCATAGATGACAAAAGTGTAGATATAACATTTGTTGTCTTAGATTTTTTTTTTCTTTTAGTCGTTTATTCTGCAACTTGTGGCATCTTATAATGCTTTCCACTCTAATTTTCTTGTAAATATCTGCATTTAAAAATAAATCCTTGATTGTATTTACTTCAATTTCTCTCTGTTACTTAAGCAATCTACAAGAATATCTGCTTACTTGTTTCTCTAAGCCTCTCACAGAGTCACAATACATTTCTTTCCAGTCGAGTTTTATTTGTAGGTGTTGTGCATGCAATCACCATAAAGTGATCTGATATTTATCTTAAAATTTAAGTTATTTCACTTTTACATGTTATTGGAATGACTTTTTTTTTTTTTAATAATTTTTTTTAATATATGTTTTTCTATATATTTTTTTAACCAGGTGTTACTCTTGAAGATCCTCATATAGAAGATCTTAGCCAAGAAGTCAGAGGCTTTATTTTTTCCAAAATACTGGTTTGTGAGCCTAAAAACTGTTTCAATATATTCCTTTATCTTTCCATAAATTTGTTTGTTTTGCACTTTGTATTTTCGAATGAGCTACTTTGATGCATATATTATTTCTAGGGATTTTTCAGTAACTGTTAAATAAAATTTGTCAGCGTATTGACTCCATTATTGGGTTTTTGAATTCTCTGGTTTCATTCTTATTCTATTTGTAGACTTTTGCTGTTATTTTCTTACATTTGAAGCAGAAGTTTTTAAGAAAAAGTGTGTGAGGGCTGTAAAAGAAACTCTTAATCTTCGATCTGAAGTTTTATTTGTACCTGTACCTATACAGATGCCTGATGTCAGGGTGTTTTATTTCTAGCTAAATAGTTATCTTGAGTTTAAAGATATTTACAATGTGCTTATTATGACTTTTCTATCATTATGCAGGAGCGTAAACCTGGGCTCTCCTCTGAGATTATGGCTTTTAGGGATCATCTTTTGTCATCCAGTATATCAGATACTCTGGAAGTTTGGGAATTGAAAGGTAACCAATGGTTGACTACAGTTTCATCGATTAGAGTTGTAATTGAACTCAAAACAAGGAATCTGATAATTAAATACAGATCTGGGACATCAAACTGCACAGAAGATTGTCCATGCCTCTGATCCCTTGCAAGCAATGCTAGAAATCAATCAGAATTTCCCCAGTGTTGTTGCATCATTATCAAGGATGAAGGTATAGCTCATTATGGTTTACAAATATATGCTATTAATAAATGTCCTTATATCCTTATCTCTTAGATAAGGAAAAAGATAGCTTAAGTTATTTCTTGAGCATCAGAGCTAATGGTACTCGTATGCATGCAGTTAAATGATTCTGTGAAAGATGAGATACTTGCAAACCAGCGAATGGTCCCTCCTGGCAAGTCCTTGATGGCCTTAAACAGCGCTTTGATCAATATTGAAGATATTGACCTTTATTTGTAATTTCTCTTGTTAAATCATTCTCTGCTTCCATTTCTCGATTAGCACGGAATATGTTTCTTGCTGTCTTCTTGAGTTAATTTGTTTCTTCTCCCCTGTGATCTATTTTTATACCTGTAGCTTTAACTGATGTGGCATTTCAAACTCTTAGTCTTTCCTCACTGTTTCCAATAATATTGGTGTTATAAGAGGCACTTGAGGGTTCACTTCTCACCGCTCTTGCTTTTTTCTGTTGCTTACTTTAATACTTAGTTGTCTTCATCTTTAATTCGAAAATATGAAACAATTAATTAACTTTAGTTGCAAATTAAATTTGGGTAAGGTTGGTAGAAATTTGAAGATTATCAAAGAAATTTGAAGAAAGTTGGAGGAATTTTGGAGAGAGAATATTGGGGGGAGTTTGTGTTTTAGGAGAGAGAAAGTTGTGTTCTAAAATGTTTATGAGTTTTTCTACAAAGAGCAATGAAATTCTTGTTATTAACAAGATTGCCATTCCTTATATTCCTGACATGGAGATATCACATATCACCATAAAGCTAAGTGATAGAGATAATTTACAATTTAAACCACAAACCTCATTGAATTACATTTAGCGGTGCAGTTTTGTTTCAGAAATATTTGAAACCACATCTAAACTGCGTTTTGGTCCAAATTCCAAATCACCCCGCAATTTTCAAATCACAAACCCCCAAAAAATGGTTTGGTTTGTGCTTTCATGTGGTTTAAACTGCACTCTGAATAATCCTTGTCTACACATGAAGGATGCAACTTGTTTTATAATCCTGTATCAGTGTGTTGACTCCTGGCCTTGCTTTAACTGTTCAATATTTCTATCATTACCTTTCATGTTAGTCCTTCATTTGTAAAAAAGTTTTAGTTCTCTCTCAGCTGGTTCATTGATTCTGTTTCTACTACATTGTCTTTATTTTGAATGAGTGTTTTTGTATATCTTACTTTGAATCACAGGTTAATTGATTTGGTGCACCAGGAATTGTCATTGGCTGATCAATTTTCAAAGCTAAGGGTATGGTTGCTTTAAGCTCTCCTTATTTTCTCATCCTATTTCCTTACTATGGTAACATGCACGTTTCAAGGTGTGCCTGTGATGGAGAACTTTAAACAGTGTATTATCTTATATATAATGTGTAAGTGATAAGAATAGTGAGAATAGTGAGATTTCTCAAGATTTTATTACAGAAATAAAGACCTTCACTGAGATGATATAAGAAATAAGTGTGCTATTAAGACCATATTAAGGATGTATCAAATTTCATAGTCCATCAAATAACTGAATTGAACGTACTATCTTCAGAGGACTGGAGCAAGGGGGTATTTCACCGGATCATCACAATGTTGATCACAGTGATAGTAAATGTTCAACAGGATCCCAACTCCTCATAGTACAATAAAATATGTTGGAATTTGGCCATAACTTCACCAGTAGAAAACCAGTAATGAGGAAGCCTGGGAGTTTTGGAGGTAATAGTCTTAAAGCTTGATGGAACAACAGGAAAGTTATTGTGCTCAGGTCACAACATCATCGTATTGAGAGTTGAAAACATGAAAAAGATGTCAAGTATGGAAAATGATAGGCCAAAAAGCATACAGCCTTATCAGAGAAGTAATGATTAAGTATAAGATTATTAGGACTTAATATTTAAAGTGTTTCATTCATATTGGGACTTAACAGCTACTTTCTATTTTGCGAGTAGCATTCAAGCTATGCATACCCCTCTACAAACTATTATATTCAGAAACTGGGGATGAAAATGTCATTATTCTTGAAGATCCTATTGATAGCGCCATTTTTTTGAGTCATTGTAGTGGGTCTTGCTTAATATTACGGTCCAAAAGAAAAAGACGTAACATCAAAAGAGTGGATTAATTCCAGTATTTTAGGGTTAGGGGTCATCTAGTTTACCAACTTGGAATGGAATAATATGAGAATTCCATACTAGGGAGGCATGGAATGGGAATTCATCCCTGTCTGCATTTGATTTAAATAAAGAATGAAGTTGTGAATCTTGGTGGTTGGGCCATGAATCTTGGGGTGGGGCCGTAGGGGTATTAAATGACATTTAAGGTGATGAGAGGGGATTTTGATACTGCTAATAAGATTCACCTTCAAGAAAAACCAAACAAAAGAATTGAGTGCAAACTTGTAATCCATTCCGTTCCACATTAGCTATCATCTTTGGATTTTGATTTATGATGGCCTATTCAAGTGGCTCATTAAACTGTCTGCCTTTCTTGTTTTTAATGAAGTAGCATAGTGTCCTTGCATATGAGATTTGGGGTCAGTTGAGAACATAATCTCTTTTGTGGCAGGGGTAAGGCTGCTGGCATCTGATTCTCCTACCCTACCTAGGAACAAACCTCTTTAAGATATTGGTATATATATTGCATTCGATTTTGATGTTGTGGATGACATTTTGACAGTTCTGAGGCCTCTGACTATAGAGAAGTTCAGAAAAGAATAAATTTTCATCATTATCATTGATATAAATGTTCATGCTGTCATTGATATGCGCATTCTTAGTGCTGGGAAGTAAAACTATAATTGTTGTAGAAGGCCAGTGGACATATACAGTTAGCATAATCTAGCCTCTGGAACACTCTTTCCTTCTTACTTCTATTACATATTTTCTCCATTTCTGTACGCATGAATTTAGTGCTTTTGAATGACTTTTTAAATAAGCATTTCATTTAACATATATTGCACTGAAAAATGTTTCTCATAAACTGTTTACATACTGATCAGTTCTAGAGTTAACTTTGCTAACTTGTGTGTACATTCCTGATAAATTCTAGATTCCTGAACCTACTATAAGGAAACTACTTTCAACTGTGCTGCCTTCAGAATCAAATATGTTCCGCATTGATTTTCGCTCAAGTCATGTTCATTATATCAATAACTTGGAAGAGGATTCTATGTACAAACGATGGCGTAGCAATGTAAATGAGGTAGCATTCATTTTTCCTCTGGTTCTGTTTTAAATATGCCTGTTCTGTGGTTGTTTCTCAAGATGGTGAAATTTGAGGTTCTGACAAGTGGTATCACAACATTTGTAGATTTTGATGCCAACATTTCCTGGACAACTACGGTACATTCGCAAAAACCTCTTCCATGCAGTCTATGTTATTGATCCTGCCACCTCTTGTGGACTTGAGGCAAGAATTTTTGCAGCCCATATTTTAGTTTTGTTTAATCAAGGTTCCTAGGTGTTGCATGCTGATTTCTTCATTCAATTTGTTTCATATTTCAGGTGATTGAAATGATTGTCAATCTATTTGAAAATCAATTTCCAATGAGATTTGGAGTAATTTTATACTCCACAACATTTATTAACGAGGTTGAGAAAAATGGTGGGGATAATCTTGCAGATATCAGTGTCAACTCAACAGATGAAGACATCTCTAGTCTGGTACTGAACTATTTGAATCACTTTTTTCTTTCTCGTTTAAGGTTGATGATGGTAAATTTTACTAGATTTTAAAATTAGGCCAGTACAGCTTTTACTATAATTAATGTCTCACTTGTGCCCTGAACGAGTCGACTCAAAGCTGGCCTAAGTGACTTAAAAAAAGCTTAACATATATGGTATATGCATAAGGTGGTATCAATGTATAGAAAGGGTGTGTGTAGGTGGAGGGCAACAAGTGTCATGCTGCTATTGATCTAGGCCAGGATATTTGAATGAGGCATATAGAACTGCAATGAGGTGCACCCTGATGCCCTTGAAGCACACCATGACTTTTTTCCCCACAAATATTTTTTTTTACTAGTATCTAAGACAGATTCAGCTATGTGTTTTGATGTACTTTGCTACGTATATTTTGGGAGCGGGAACAGTGATAGTGGGAGAGATGATTTCTAGGCTTTATATTAGGATATTTTTCAATTTACAGTTTTTGGAGATATCTGACAGTTACTATCTTGCTTTCTCTTGCATTACTATTGTTGTTGTTATTGTTAATGTTCTTTATCCTTTCATTTTTCTTATAAATTTTAAATAAGTTTCTTTTTACTATATCATGCTTTAATGATCGAGAGCTATAGCTGAAGTAGGGGAGCATTACCTGCAGGTGCTGTGCAAAATATGGCCTCACCTATTATTATATTATAATATTACTAAAATGAAGCAGTTGCCCAAAAATTTATGGTACAACACAGGTGTTTTTAAGGTTTTTGTAAGTCAGTATGTTTCTGTTATGGTATTGTTTTTACGTGCCAAAACATGTTGATATTCTGTTTAGTGACATTTTTATGTTTACCATTTAAGTGAATGCTTGGTGTTTGGACTGAATATTATGTTCCCATATATATTTATATTTTTTTATCTCTTATTCCCCTGCAGATTATTCGTCTTTTTATTTACATCAAGGAGCACCATGGGATGCTGACAGCTTTTAAATTCTTGGGCAATGTAAGTTTGTCCTCCACTCACTTTATAGTTAAGGAAATATTGTCCATGGAGTTGTAGTTTAATTGAGAGGCTACTTTTTTAGATAGTAGTATTTGTTCGCTCAATTAAATAAAAAACATGTCTCTTGACATCTTATGATTGGAGTATATATGTGATTTTTCGAACGCCTAAGACTCTAAAAGAACCTTTCTTGAGCTTTCACCTCTTAAAATGGGTAACAAGCATCATATACAAGGAGTCTTCTTGATGTGCTGTTTTAGAATATTAAAATTTTCATAATTTATAGTTGGTGCTATAATTTGTGTTCAAATGAATACATTGGAAATTGTTCAGAAAGGAAAATGGCACAAACAAAAGGAATGTAGTATTTTTATTTCCCTTCTTACCACTTAAAATATTGCTAATGTAAAAACCACTAAAGTATCTGGATAAAATCTCTTATAACATAATCTTTTATTTTTTTTAAAATTTTTTTTTTTTGTTAAATCTTTGATCTATTTGTTGGTTATACCTTATACTTATGTGGTACTTGATATTTATAATTATAAAATAAATTGTACATCACTAATCTCGTTAGTTAGATTTTTGGACAAAACCCTTATTTTTATTTCATTAGTTGGTTTTACTTAGGTGACACATGATTTTTTTTCTTTCTAATTTTAAAATATGTAATAAATCTCTCTTCTCATTCTTTGGGTTTTAATGATTGCTTATGTGATACTCCGGATGCTTCGATCAAATTTATCTCATTGAACATTCCATTATCCTTAACTTTTTCTACAATTCTTAATTTCTTAAGTCTTTGTTTTCTTAATATTGATATTATGTATTACATAATACTACCTATTGTCGCTAAGAGAACGCATAAAGTCAAAGGCTACAATCATCTATAGAAATGAGTGTTACCAATATTTTATATTTGATTCTATAACTAATCCAAATTTAACTAAAGGTCGAGATGATACCACAATGATAATTTGACTTAAAAAAAATCTGTGCATTTCATGAGACGGGTAAGAATTTAACGTAAAGATGCATACAGCACATAGTCCTTTTTTCTAGTGATTGAGCAAATCCTGGGTCTTGTCTTTTTAGTGATGATAAGAGTCTGCTCTCTAGTTTGTTTACCCATTATAATTTGATTTTCTTAAATTTCAAACAATTGGATAACTTCATAAAATAATTAAATTCACAAATTATAGTCCGTGACAATTTGGGATTTCCATGAAATAAGCTGATCTCTGTCATGTTTTATAGTTAGCAATGCTAAAGACTGACTTAATTTAATGATGTTAATTTCATGGCCATTACAAACTCCAGTGTTATTTACATGGCCATAACATTACCATTATAAATCTTTTGTGAGAGAAGATGAAGTAGGATACCCACTTGCCTCTTTGTCTTTGTTTTCTTACAAATTTTTTTTTTTTTTTTTTTTTTTTACTAAGGTCCTTAAAATTGACTTTCATCTTGTAGGTTCACTCAGAGTTCAGTGATTCTGGTGAAGAAGCTCCTGAGAGGCATCATGTGGAAGGAGCATTTATTGATGTGCTATCGTAAGTTCTGGAAATTTTGGTTGAGTTAGCATGACTACTTCCTTCATTATTTTGACGTATCATTTTAGTGTTTTCGCTGTTTAGTTATTTTCATGAATTTTTAATACTCTTCTTTTCTTATGTAAACATATATCATCAAAAAATTTGTTTGTAATTTCTAAACTGAATTTGAAGCACTCTTGTTTTTTGCCTGCAGAAATAAGGCAAAGTCTTCTCCCCAGGATCTGCTACTGAAATTGGACCAGGAGAAGGATTTTCAAGATGTAGCTCAAGAAAGTTCTATGTTTGTTTTCAAGCTCGGATTGTCTAAGCGCAAATGTTGCCTGTTATTGAATGGACTTGTGTACAATTCTAACGAGGTAGCCTTTTGTGTGCTGAAAAACTTATGCTAGAAATGGAATTGTTATTTGATATTAGTTTAGAACAACTTCAAATCAAACTTTTGGGCTGGATCTGCATATTAGTCTGAGCAGGGATTGCAGTTATCATAGATCTATAATTTTAAGTTCTACAAATTAAACTTTTCTAGATCCTTTCTTTAAAATTATTTTTACCCCAGTGTCCTAGTGTTGCTTTTGTTTTCCTGTTCTTTTTAATACTTTGCTTGAATCTATTATATTTTTAACTTAATCAGTATACAGAATCATGCATCATATGCTCTTTTCAACCCAATGACATTATTTTTGTTGACATTTGTTGCGAATTTTAGAAAAGTAAATGAATCAATACTCCTGCGTGGGGCATTTTATAAAAACTGACTGGGAGCAGGTATCAGGAATGTCAACTATATTTAGTTTTGCTGGATAATTTTTCCTAGTAAATCTTGCTACATTTGGGTGGATACATAACATAGTATCGTGTTGAAATTTCTGTGTTGGCTGCTGCCTTATGTTTTTGTTAGAGTTTTCAAAAACTGGTGTCAGGAAAGATGATGATGCGATGTATGCACTATGTATTCTGGGTAAGTGTTTGTTAAGAATAAATCTGGAAGGGTTGGAGGCTGGAATTTTGGTAACTTAGCATCAAAATGTATTTCTTTGGTGCAAAACTTGGTGAAACCCCAAAAACATAGCTCTTTGTATAGACTGATAAGGAGCAAATGCAGTTTTTGACCATAAAGTTGGAACAGACTAACTGGGTGGGTACCTTCTATGAAACTATGACACTCTTCACTTATGGCTATCTTGGGCGTTTTCATTGGAAAATATGATAGTATCCTCAGAGATCAGAATTCTTGTCAAGAATCAATGTGGCAATGTGGAATAAAATAGTGTTTTGCTTCATAGATGCTTGTGGAGATTTTCTTGGAATGTATTTATCTATTTGGAACATGATTGGAGATCCTTCTCATGTATTCCTAGATACTTTGTACAAAAGGTCCACCCCTCCCCCCCCACACCCCCCCCCCTTTTTTAATATTAATATATGAAATTGCTTTATTTAAAGAAGTTAAGTGCTACATGTATTGACAATATTTACTTATATTGTTCAGGAAACTCTGCTAAGTGCTATGAATGATGAGCTTCCAAGAATACAGGAACAAGTCTATTATGGAAACATTGACTCTCACACTGATGTGTTAGATAAATTTTTATCTGAGAATGGTGTAAGGCGCTACAATCCACTGGTAATGCATCAAGGAATTCTTCACGTGTTCTCTTTTCCAATTCTCTCTCTCTCTCTGTGTGTGTGTGTGTGTGTGTGTGTGTGTCCTGTTCACATATTGTGTACACATAACCAAACCTGAAATCTCTCTGAGTTATTTATGTTAATTAAGTGCTCTGCATTCTGAACGCATCTGTGCAGATTATAATTGATGGGAAAGTTAAACCTAAGTTTGTGTCTCTTTCCGATTCCATTCTTGATGAGGGATCTGCTCTTCATGAGATAAGTTACCTCCATTCTCCTGAAAGTAAGTGGGTTTTGCATTTTATTGAATTATCCTGTTACAATTATGTTTTATTATTTCAACTGAAAACTTGTTTGGTCCATATGTATTGCAGCGATTGATGATTTGAAACCAGTGACACATCTTCTGGCCATAGATTTGACATCAACAAAAGGGTTGAAGTTGCTTCAAGAAGGAATACGTTATCTTGTTAGTCTCCTATTCAATGAAGTAAGTTTGTTGGCTAGCTATTAACTCAGCTAATTAACTTTTTTTTTTCTTTCTTATTTCTCAATATCAGGGAGATGGGTCAACAAAAGCCCGTGTTGGTGTATTATTTGTCCCAAATTTTGCTTCTGATTCACCTAGCCTCTTTTTCGTGAAGATCTTTCACATTACTTCGTCATCATATAGGTGTGTATAACATCTTGTTCATTATAGACTTATGGGATTCACATATTCTTTATTTTTCCTTTTGTTTATTATTGTTAGGATTTTTTAAATTTCACCTCCTTTAAATAACCCCAATATGTTTTTACTACCCTAATCAATAAAAGTTGTATTTTGCATGCTTACCACCAACTAAAAAAGTAAAATTGGGGTTTTTCGACTACTTAACTGATTATGTCATTGAATCTGTTAGTGGGGCACATTTCTCCCAAATTCCTCTTTGTTTTCCAAGATTCTCCCTCCCACTTCCCTCCACCTCAACCTCCATCTCCATCTCCACCTATTCTCCTATTACTTCCTTCCGCTCTTTCACTCCCTTCTCCTATTTTGAGATACTCCTTCAAATAATGTAAGAAATTCCATTTTTTTCTCTTCTCATCTTTTACTTCAACCTCTTCTTCTGTAAAATTCATCATCACTAAAATCAAATACCCACAGAAGTTCTCCGTTTCCCTTTTTTCTCTCCTTTGCAATGGGAAGAGTAGACGATTTCCATGAAGGTATTTTAAATCTAGTTTTTTGAAATTAATTTAGTGAGAGAATTGGGTTTGTTAAAGAACTAAATTAATTCATTGACAACTTCAGTAGAATATAGTAAGCTTAATGAGATCAAACAGCTTAATATCAAGTGTTTCCCAATTCCAATTGAACATGAACCTATTTTTATTAATTATTTATTGTTGTTAAAAATATGGTGGTTAAGTTGTTTGGTTAACTTAAGTAACGAAAAAAATTCAATTTCAGTTTTGGTTGCTAAGTTGTTTGTTTGTTGCTGTTGATGTTCAAAAAAAAAAAAAAAAGTTATTTCCTTTGTAAGAAGCAGCCATTGTTATGGGTAAGAAACACTACAAAGGGGAAGGAGTGAGATTGATTTTGGTGTGTAAATTGTGGTAAAAGAAGTAAAAGAGAGGACAAAATCATGGAAAGGAGTGTGAAATAAGAGGGAAATGTTAAACGGTTGGGCGCTTTAATGGATTTATTGACTTAATCTGTTTAGTATTGGAATATCCAAAATATCCAAATTCTTATTTGTTTAGTTGTTGGTAATGTACAGCTTATATTTTAAGGTGGTAAAAAAAATTTATTTGAGTTCTTATTTTAAGGTCGTTGAATTATAAAATCCTTATTATTAAACATATTTTTTATATACTAGAATATTTTTCAGTTGTCATCCAGTTTTCATAATATAATATTGTTGTGTACTGCTTACATGTGTTGGTGCAGCCATAAGGAAGGGGTTTTGAAATTCTTGGATCAGCTATGCTTATTATATGAGCGTATCTTCATGAAAAATTCTTCTCTGCACACAGAAAACATTAAAACATTTGTTGAAAAGGTTTCTGATCTAGCAGATGTGAATGGATTGCCATCTAAGGGCTATAGTTCTCTTCTTACAGATTTTGCAAACGAGGATTTGCAAAAACAATTGAATAAGGTATCTGATTATTTATTCATTGCATGCCTTGTATCAGTTCCATCCCATTCTTTGATTTAACTATCTATGGAGTTGGAAAGTTAATTTCTGTACATTGTTGTGCACTTGAGTTTTTTTGCTCTCTATGCCTTATTTTGTTTTTGGTTTATGACCTTCAATTGCTTACTGAAATACTTTATTGTTCTTGTTCGTTCTTGGTTCTTGGTTCTTGTTCTGTTCACTAGGAGATTTTTATGCAGCTATAAGTTTATGCTGGTGTGCAGGCGGGTTTGTTTCTACACAAGCACCTTGGACATGAATCTAATTTAAATGCAGTCATCACCAATGGGAGGGTGCGTTTTCTGCCTACATCTCTACCTTTTCTGATTTTAGTTTTTCTCTGCTCTTTCGGCGAGTGAACATGCAACATTATTATCTTGAGCAAGTTTCACATGCACATATGTCGTGGAAAGGTGTCCTGTAGATGACACCTGTAATGATGCCTGTGTCAATTGCTAGATAGTCATCCCAAAAACTCAAAAGTATATAGTAAATTGTTTAAATGTCTCTTCAAAATCAGTATTTATCTCAAATACTTAAATATTGCTTCTTGATCTAGCAGATCATTTCTGTCCCTCGTTGTCTGACAGAAACCTTCCTGCACTAATCTCATATAAGTCTGAACATGTTGTCTTCTCCATTTAAAGACTCTGATAATATGGAGATCATCCTTTCTTCATTTCTCCATCATTTTTTTTTTATTTTTTAATTGTTAGGGAGTGGGTGTGCGGGGTATGGGTGGGGGAACTGTATTTATGCAAATTTGTTGTTCTGATTGTTCGGATAATCTCTTAAATCTACAGCCCGGCTCTCACTTTTCAGGTAACAGTACTTTCTGATGAAGATACCTTCCTGTCTCATGATCTGCATTTATTGGAGTCATATGAGTTTAAGCAGAGAATAAAGCATATTTCTGAAGTTATTGAAGATTTAAAGTGGGAAAACATTGATCCTGATTCTCTGACAAGGTTCTACTCTTCTACTGCTTGTTCTGGTTACAATATTCTGCCTCCTTTCCATATATCTAAAACTTTCAACCTTTTGTATTTTATTATTTATTTTTATTACTTAAAATGCCAATTCAATAACAAACAATTGGTTTTTGTGTACAACCTACCTATTAGTTATCAATTAAAATTTGAAATGTAATATGAAAGATACTACATTTCAAATTTTATTAAGAAGCACTACTAATTAGCCTTATCCTTCCACAAATTTGGTCAGTGGCCCATTTCTCCCTTTCCCTTAACTAACTTTTATTCCATTTGATTCTTCTCACATGATCCTTTAAAATTTGAAGTCACTTTCTCTCAAAGTCCTCACTTGCTAGCTTTCTTCGTGTGGCACATGCAGCTGGAGACACATGTCCTTTTGCAAAGACTTACTTTTATAATATGCATCATCTCTGAAACCAAATTATTTTCTGTTAGTGGATCTCAAATCCCTTTTTGTGTTACTTGCAGCAAGTTCATTAGTGATGTCATTATGCTTGTCTCTTCATCAATGGCTAAACGAGACCGGAGTACTGAGGGTGCTCGCTTTGAGATTTTGCAAGCGACATACAGGTTAAGTGATCTCATATCATGTTGCATTTTTTATAAGTAAAACACTTTCATTGCAACTATTAAGCTTTCAGATATTATGTAATCTTGATGCTTAATTTTTTTTAAGAATCTCATGGATTTTATATAGTGTTTCTTAGTATTTGTGTCTTTGTGATCTATCCAAATTCCAAATTATGGAAAAATTCCAATTATATTGAGGTTGTACTAGGAATAATTCTGGCGAGTGATGGAACTATTTTTGATTCCACAGTCGAAATTACTTATCTAGTAGTTACAGAAGTCGGGCTTGTGCTGGGCTGTGATCTTGCAGATATTACCTGCTGCTTGTACCATATTATTGAGGGATCCTTGGTTAATATAATTATTAAATTATTTTGCTTTTGTTGTTTGCAGTGCTGTTGTGTTGACCAGTGAAAGTCCTATCCATATTGATGCAGTGATTGATCCGTTGAGTCCGTCAGGACAAAAGCTCACATCTCTTCTCCAAATCTTAGGGAAATATTTTCAGCCAAGCATGAGAATTGTACTTAACCCATTGGTGAGTCATGTCTCAGGTTATTTTCTTAATTTAGTTTTCGAAGCTGGTAGCTGTGTAAATAAATTTCCTGGCCATTCTTTCCATAGAGGGAAAAGGAAAAAAAATAAAATAAAAATTCTAAGAGTGGGTGTATGCTGAGAAGTTTATGTTTTCTTGGATGTAGACTTATATTCGCATTAGAGACTAGAAATCTTTTATTTGGATAACTATAAGGGTTTTTTTCTTTTTGAATGTTTTTTAAATTTATTTTTTAAATGAGATGTTGTACTTCTAATAGAATAGGTGTTGTGATGGAGGAAGAAGCCTTGCTTTAATTTCATCCCTCTTCTTTGTTCCTCCACATACAAATTAAAGATATATTGCGTGCCATTGTGCTCTATGTCTCTGCATTTTGTGTTAGTATGTCAATATGTGACAAAGAGTAGTATTTTGAAAGACAAATTAACCTATCTGTCTGTAGTATAAAGTATTGCTCATGAAGCTACAAGAACTTTGCTGTGGACAATAAACCAGGATTATTCTTAAGGGATAATTATTCTTGAAAGAGGTTCTCTAAAAAAGTCTCCTTTGATCTCTGGAGTGGGGACACTTATTGCTAGTTTGCATCAAAGATGATGACTTTAGGAGTTGAGATACCTCCCTAAAAAGAGTGTTAGGCATTGGAAATCACTGTCAAAATGTCAAAACCCATGCCTATACCACTAATTAATGGAATATTAGGAAATATGAATGACAGGCCTGCAATTTTCTGATTACATGTTCTTTACAGTCTAGGATGGGTATAGATACATAGTTTTTGGAAAAAAGTTGGTCACTCGAAGTAATCGGGCATTTTTGACTTTCTAATGAAATTGGAAAATGAACTTTATTTAATTGACACTGTGTCAACATAAACCAAAGAAAGACGATCTTGCATAACTTATTACTAAGATGAAACTATCAAGCTTATGTTTTATATGTAAGTCACTTAATTTGCCTAAGGGTTTTAAGTCCTGTCTTACTCAAAAAAGTAAATTGTTGCCTAATATTTTACAATGGAGGCGTATGAAATCTAAAGTGATTAGCTAATATAAAGCCTAAATCCCCTTGTAAATACAATTATGAATATATAAGAGACTGGTGACTACTTGTTAACATGATTTAAATACTGATTCTGAATCCTTTACAATATGGGAGTTAAAGGCTGAGTATTGAAGAATATAAGAGAAAGAAACAGTAAATATCCAGCAAGTAAAAGTTAAGGAATCAGGGAAGCCTATTAAATGGACTAGTGAAGGGGACTTTACATGGTTCTTTGATTCAGCAGAACGTGGTTGCTTGGTGGTCTCGCTATCTACTGGAAAACATTCACTGGTTGCTGAAAAAAAATACTGAGTCCCTAGGCTTTTTAGGTACCTGCGAGCTCTGCTTTTAGCTTCAAAAATTAGTTGCTAGATGACTTATTATCCTTTTCTGTTCTGACTGTTAGGCTGTTGCTTCTATTGTGTTCCATACAAGGGTTACCTTGTAGATTAATCAGGATTAAAGGGTCTCTTGCTAATATTTCTCTAAATCATGTACTCCCTCCTACCTTAAGTAGTTGTCACATATTTTTCATTTTGGGGTGTATTATTATTCCTCATCAGTTTCTACTGGTGTTAAATTGGAGCTTTTGGTACGAGTTGGATACTTCATAAACAAGATTCTATATATTTTTTCCCTCACGGTTAGAGATGCTGGTGTTAAATTCTTATTTCTTAAGATTATATTTCATATGCTAAGATATTCAATTTATGGCAGAGTTCGCTTGTTGATCTCCCACTGAAGAATTACTACAGATATGTTGTTCCATCAATGGTATTTCTCCTGAATGAGCTGTATTCAAACCTGCTACTATTGCTGCTTTGATATGCTGACTGTCTCATTTTGTCCAGGATGACTTTAGTGGCTCTGATTATGCTGTAAATGGTCCTAAGGCTTTCTTTGCAAATATGCCATTATCCAAAACGTTGACTATGAACCTTGATGTACCTGAGACATGGCTTGTGGAGCCTGTCATTGCTGTGTATGCTGCTTGTTGCACTAGCCTTTTAGTTTCATCATAAGGTCACTTTGAATTTTATATCGTCTGTTTTTTAAATTTTTTCACCTAATACAACCCCTTCTGTTTGTCTAACATGCATCAGCCATGACTTGGATAATATATTGCTTGAAAATTTGGGAGATACAAGAACACTGCAAGCTGTATTTGAACTCGAAGCGCTTGTTCTTACAGGTACGATTTTATGAGTGAAAACTAACTTCTTGCGTCCTGAGACTGCTCATGCAACAAGTTTGGCTGAAGAAAGTCAAAACTTACATTCATGGTCTAATCTGATGCTTACAGTTGGCTGTCTTAATTTAAATGTGGAGATCAGGTCATTGTTTTGAGAAGGACCATGAACCACCTAGAGGACTTCAACTGATTCTCGGGACCAAGAGCGCTCCCCATCTGGTGGATACTCTTGTCATGGCAAATTTAGGCTACTGGCAAATGAAAGTATCTCCTGGAATGTGGTATTTGTTGCTTGCTCCAGGCCGAAGTTCTGAACTTTACCATTTAATAGAGGATGATGGTGGAAGTCACAAGACCACCTTTTCAAAGCGTATAATTATAAATGATTTACGTGGTAAAGTAGTGCACTTGGAAGTAGTGAAAAAAAAGGGCAAGGAGCATGAGAAGTTGTTGGCATCTGCTGATGATGATGGTCAATCCCCAGAAAGGATCAAAGTCAGTTTTAATAAATCACAATTTCCTTTTATATTAGATTTTTTTTTTTCTTTTTTTAAGAAAATAAAAACTCAATTTGTTAGCTTCTGCTTGCTGCTTTTGCAGGATAGTCAGAGAAGTTGGAACAAAAATATTATAAAATGGGCTTCTGGTCTCATTGGTGGAAGTCAGAATACAAAAAAGAGCGATAGCGCAGTGCCGGTAGTCTACTGTTGCTTTTCCCTTCTATGTCATCTTTTTTTTATTACACCTGAATCTAGATTCAAATGTCATAAGAACTCTTGAAGCATTGGCTTGATGAGATGTGAGAGTGTTACACCTGCACACAAATATGTTGCTTGAATAGTTATATCTTGCTTGGTGATACTTGACGATGCTTGTCACCAAAGCCTAAAGAGTTAGGCCAAGAATTATTCTATGATTTTCTCCTTATAGTGAAAATGATACGGACAGGGATTGGTTTATGTTTCTATTTAGGATATCATATATAAGTATCCTTACGAATCATCTTGAAGATAACGATAATGCTTTGGAATTCCCAGTTCTAGTTTTTATCTAAATGCTTGTCATGTTCCATGGTCTGTTCACCTCGTGCATGCCAGTTTATCTTTCGAGATCTTACTCTCATTCCAAAATGTGTGAAGAGTATGCATCCCTATCAAATAGTTTGAAGTTAAAGTTATTGCCTTGGTAATCAAATTGATAAGTAATATAGCACTGATAGTTTGTAATGACAAAACTATACAGTGATTTTATCATTGTAAACAATACAAAATGAGAAACTGTTATCAAGTCTACAAGTAATATGATGGAGGAGCATTAGCAAGGCTGATTACAGGAAATCACCTGTTTTTTGTCCCAAAACACCACATGTATGTTAACTTCAGTATGACCTCTTTAATGATATCTAGGCTATCATATCTTGCAAATTATTTCTCATGCTACCTTATAAAGGCCCTCATATTTCTTGCTTGGACAGGAAATTCAGTTATCTCCTTGCTCATCAACAAACCTTTTCCACCAAATAAGCTGCTAAGTTACAATGTAGAATTTATTTAATACTCATTCCTACGAATAAATTATGACTTAAGTAATTAATTCCATAGAACCAGATATTCTTCAGCTCTTTTTGTTCATGCACTGAAAGTTATGTGCCTTAATCCACCTAAGATTTGACTAGATTAAAACAGAAAGAAATAAAATATTTGCAATTTATTTGGGCAACTCTTTGATTTATATTTTGTTTGTTTTGTTGTTTCTCCCTTTTTTTAAAAAAAAAAAATTATTTTTATTTTGTGATTTATTAGGCTGTCCTTACTCCTTTGCTAGAAGTGCTGAACTTTCACTTTGCTGTCTAGAATTAAATGGGTCTGATCTGGCTGCTTATACTATTGGTTAGTTTTGCACTGCAATTCTATGCTACTAAAATGAGACATGGAATCTATAAGTTGCTTCTTGATGCTTAAGCATTAGATATCAATGGGCCATTTCTATATTACAATAGCTTGACATTCTGTATTAAGGCTTGTTGTTTATGGGTTGAAATTGTTATCTGAATTCACATTTTAGCCTTGTAAAGACTCTTTCATTGGTTTTAGCTGATTTGTTAGATATACTTGAACTTTATCTTTTGCAGGAGAATAAAAGCGATCGACATGGGAAAACCATTAATATATTTTCGGTTGCTTCAGGACACTTGTAAGTAAAGGATTACTTTCTTTCTATTTATATTCTCATTCATTATTTTTTTATAATGGAATAAAATCTTTATTAAACAAGTGAGCGATATAGCACAAGGACAAGTGGTAATTGCGTTCATTTTGTGGTAGATAAAATTTAAAATCCAGGTTAGCAACTTCTTTTCAAGGGACCAAATGACAAAGCCTAAAACTTTTTCTTGTTAGACCCTAAGTCCTGAACTTCAGGCATGAGCTCAAACATTATTTACGCTTCTTGATATATAGCAAACTAAAATGTTGACATAGACTGGGCGTTGATTCCACTACTTTGAGGAAGAGGCAACAATATTTCACAAATCGAGGGGAATGAAGTGCAAGAGATAAACACAAATAATTGCAATATAGGGAGAAAATTATGGAGCTCTCTTTAAAATTCTGTCGTAATCCCTTAGGAATCCCCATGATCTAGCATTGAAGCCCAAAGGGACACTAAATCATTAATTTTATTTTAAAATTTTCAATGACCCAAGGATTTTTATATAAAAAAGACTGCTATTCCTCTTCACCAGAAGACCCACTTCATAGCCAATCTATCAAGGATATTGATTTCCAGAAAAACCCCAAATTATCTTCTGAGCATAAAATCATAATTATTGAGCTTATCCAAACAAGTCATCGTTCAACATTGCAAACTGATTCTCAAAGATGTAGATGACTATTACGTGTTGGCTGCTTCTTGTAGTGATGTTCCTCTCTCTCTCTCTCTCTCTCTACTGACTTTCCTTCAGCCTTTCAAATTACTGCTTGTTGTAAAAGCAGCAAGTTGTTTAAGCAGCAGGTTGTTTATATTAGTGGCCTTGTGGGGGCAGTGAAAAATAAGGAATGCATGCCATTTTTACCCAAGGATTATAAAGGGTTTTAAGTTTAATGGAGTGTTTGTTTACTTAAGGCTTAAACCTAAGATTTTAAATTTTGATTTCATTTTCCCCTTTCTTAACTTTCATGTAGTGGCCATTTCCCTGTCACTGTTTGTGTTAATGGTTTATTTCATTGTTCTATGTTGTCCTTACCATACATTTTATCTTCTCTAATCAGATTGTTTTCATTTCATGACGTTGCTAAAACTTTCTTTATTCTACAGATATGAACGCTTTCTCAAAATTATGATATTGAGCGTTCTGAAGAACACTAATCGCCCTGTCAAGTTTTGGTTCATAAAGAATTATTTGTCTCCAAAGTTCAAGGTTGAAAGTTTTCTTATTTGTGTTAAGGTTGAAAGTTTTTTTTTTTGTGTTGAGGTATAATTTTGGTATTCATACTTATCTTTTTATTTTCAGGATGTTATTCCACTTATGGCACAAGAATATGGTTTTGATTATGAACTGATAACTTACAAGTGGCCGACGTGGTTGCATAAACAAACAGAAAAGCAACGAATTATCTGGGCTTATAAAATCCTGTTTCTTGATGTTATCTTTCCCCTGTCACTGGATAAGGTAAATAAGCTTGCTTTGCTGTTGTCATCTTTCTTAAACATAATTTCCTATTTTGTTCACTTTTTTATATATGAATGAATATTGACTATATCTGTATTGATCTGCAGGTTATATTCGTTGATGCTGACCAGGTTGTCCGAGCTGACTTAGGCGAACTTTATGATATGGATATAAAAGGGAGACCTTTAGCATATACACCGTTCTGTGACAATAACAAAGATATGGATGGCTATCGATTTTGGAGACAAGTACAATATCTCTTATGATCTATGCAATTAGTACCATGGTATTTATCCATTTACACTGATAACATGACACTTTTTGGTGCAGGGATTCTGGAAAGAGCACTTGCGAGGAAAACCCTATCATATAAGGTGAAGTTTTTACTTAAATTGCATTTTTCTAGCTCTTTAGTATTTTGGAAAATAATCTTGTGCAATTGTCTCTTGCAGTGCTTTGTATGTCGTAGATCTGGACAAATTCCGACAAACTGCAGCTGGAGATAATCTTAGAGTGGTTTATGAAACTTTGAGCAAAGATCCTAATAGTCTCGCTAATCTGGACCAGGTATGCCAATTATCTTTGAGTGAATTTTCAGTATTTGTATCCTTTTTATATTCTATTGATAGAAAAAGCATAACCATCTTCAATGTACATATTTGAACAAAAATTTCTTCAATAAAGTACTATAAAAAATTATAAAAAGTAAATCTTTTGAAACTTAATGTCAAGACGAATTGAATAGGATCTCACTTATTATTATTATTATTATTATTATTATTATTATTATTATTATTATTATTATTATTATTATTATTATTATTATTATTATTATTATTATTGTTATTATTATTATTGTTATTGTTATTGTTATTGTTATTATTGTTATTATTGTTATTGTTATTGTTATTGTTATTGTTATTGTTATTGTTATTGTTATTGTTATTGTTATTGTTATTGTTATTGTTATTGTTATTGTTATTGTTATTGTTATTGTTATTGTTATTGTTATTGTTATTGTTATTGTTATTGTTATTGTTATTGTTATTGTTATTATTATTATTATTATTATTATCGATGAGTATTTGTGGTAAAAGTTTCTCTCTCGTCAATGAGTGACATTACAAGCTAAGGGATTCAAAAAAGAATGGAGTGAATGAACACTTTAAGGGAAAGATGTCTCATTTATCCATTGTGGTAACACAGGCGTGTGTTAAGCTGACAATATCTGCCAATGTTTCAGGATCTTCCTAACTATGCACAGCACACAGTGCCAATTTTTTCACTCCCACAAGAATGGCTCTGGTGTGAGTCATGGTGCGGAAATTCTACAAAACCCAAGGCAAAAACCATTGACTTGTGCAACAATCCCATGACTAAAGAGCCCAAGCTTCAGGTAGTGTCATACTTGTGATATTATTGTAATAATTTCCATTTTTGTATCCATTCCAGTTTTCACATATCACCTCCTTATACGTCCAGGGTGCTAGAAGAATTGTAGCTGAGTGGGTTGATCTTGACCAAGAGGCAAGGCAATTCACTGCTAAAGTATTAGGTGAAGAATTGGATCCTGTTGAGTCTACACCACCATCTCCTAATGATGAAGAAATCGATATTGAGTCCAAGGCAGAACTGTGAAGATAAATTTTTTACAGCGTGGGGAAAAGGGTTTTATGAGCACGGCAGAATGCTGATCACTGATGTCTTCCATATCTCCAGGCAAAGATTTCACAGTGTCAAGGAACCATTGTTCAGAGTTCCTTCACTGCCCAGCTGTTACGAGATAACTCATCGGACACTTGGGTTAGTGACTAAAATGAAAACTTCAAGGAATATGAACCCATACAACAATATCATTAAGAACTTCAGAGATCTGACTATATTTAAGCAGGGACAATTTTTGTAGGAATAGTACAGAGGTAGATTATTATATGTAGTTCAACAGTTACAGTAGTAAGATACATGATGTATAATTACCATGGTTGTTTGTAGTTGGTAGGATTCCTACCTTGAGGCAACAAGTTTAAATCATGCAACTGTGGTTCTTGGTCTCCCATATCCATCCCTTCTCTCTCTATCAGGATGGCTTTAAATCTGTGCTACGTTTACTCGTGCAGGTAAATCATTCAATTGTCCAGTAGATTGTTGAATTAAAATGATACCAGCGTAGTATAATGGTGATTATACATGTCAAACAGGTTGGGCCGGGAATTCGGGTTGGGAATTTTACATTGGATCATTTGCGGGTCAGTTTTTTTTTTCCCCCCAAAATGGATCTCAATGTCACACAATACTACTCGTACTTCATAAGTTCATATGAAGCAATGGCACCAGGTTGCTCTTTTGGAATACTTGTTTTCTTATAATGAATCTTACAACTCAGCATAAGAAAATGTAAACACACCATTTCATATAGATCCCAAATTCAAAATAGATATTGAAATTGAAGCAAAACTATATGTTACTCCAATGAATACTACAACAGGAAGGGGGGGGGGGTTGTAGTATAGCTAGGTTGGCTAGCTATTTGCGGAAATTAAAACAAAGGGATTTGTTAAATATCGCCCACAAATTACTACATAAAGCCCACAAAATTCACTTGGTTTGCCAAAATTGCCCTTGACCTTAAAAAAAAAACACTCACACTCTCATCACTCACACTCTCATTGCTCATCTTCTTTCAACCTCTCTAAAAAAAAAAAATTTCAAATAACGGCAATGTCGAGGCGGCAAGGCAAGGAATTGGCGGCGGCGGCGGAGGGAAGGATGTCCCAAGGAGGAAAGGTACATTTTGTTTAAAAAAAAAAAAAAGGGGAAAAACCGCCGTGAACGCGGTGGGGCGCCCTGGCTGGACGCCCAGCCAGCGGTGGTGGCGCCAGATGCAGACGCCGCCACCAGTTGGCTGGCGCCTGGGCTGGACGCCACAGCCACGATTGTGGCGTTTATTCTAGGCGCCGCAGCCGTGGCTGTGGCGTCCAGCCCAGGCGCCAGCCAACTGGTGGCGGCGTCTGCAGCTGGCGCCACCACCGCCGGCTGGGCGTCCAGCCAGGGCGCCCCCCCCCCCCCCCCAATTTTTTTTTTAATTTTTTTAAAAATTGTTTTTAATTTTTTTTTTTTTTTTTTGTGATATAATTTTGAATTGTTTTTATATTTTGTTGTTTATTTTTATAAATTTTTTCAATTTCGTTGTATTTTTTCTACGTTTATATTTTGTTTACAATTATTTGTATGTTTTTAGTTTATTTGATTTGCGATGATGATTATTTATCGTATAAATTTTTGTATGTTTATATATTTTAAAATTTTGTGTAGAATTCACTAGGTCGTCATGGTGCGGGGAAGAATATAGAGCTTCTTAGTAGAAGTTATTCAGTGGAGAGGTCGGGGCATAGACATGTCAGATCCCGTGGTATTTCGGCCTCAGTTCGTAGAGAACGGATCCACCGTCGGGATGAGGATGACGATGATGATGCTGATGCTGAGGAGGGTGACCAGGAGGAGGAGCAGGAGGAGGGCGCAGATGAGGATGAGGATGTGGACGATGGCAGTGGACCGTATGATGATTACGGTCCATTCAGTCAGAGGGTTGATGACATGTACGAGACGCATATGGTGGAGGTGCATAAGGGTAGGGGTGGTAGGTTTGTTAGTAGATCTGGCACATCATCTGCGTCCACTGTATCTGGGGCAAGCAGGAAACGGTCGAGGGCCGGTAATGATTCTTGGGTTGTTAGGAGTGAGGTGCCCGGTGGGCCTGTTGACGGGAGTGTGATTCCTAGCTTTCTAGGACACATAGCTGCCCGTATTTGGGAGGACCAGGAGAGGCCTTCAGTTACGGGGTTGTTGAAATGTCATACCCGGGAAAAGACTTGTAGCTTTTTGCGTACATGGGCTGAGGCCTGGCCGGCGGAGAGCGAGATGTTCGAGCGACTGGAGGGCACTGGGGTGAAGCACGTTCCTGCCACCATGCACGATAAGATTGACAGTACGCTGATCACGGCTTTCATTGAGCGATGGCAGCCGGATACAAACTCTTTCCACCTTCCGTTCGGTGAGATGACGATCATGTTACATGACGTCGAGGCCATTCTGGGGATTCGTGTTGAGGGTAAACGACTTTGTGTTGTGGCTGATGCGGATCAGGCAGATTCGCTGGCGGAGTTGTTGGCGGTGGACAGGGCTGCACTGTACACCGAGGCGCTAGGTGTTTGGGAACACGGAGGTGTGAAGATCGCATCCGTGTTGCAGCGGTGTTTGTACCCGAGTGCACGTAGGACGCCCGACGCACAACTGAGTGCTTATGTTTTTCTACTCCTCGGATGTACCTTGTTTCCGGATAAGAGCGGCGGAAACAAGCTCAGGCCACGCGACATCGTAGAGGCGTGTGACCCCGACAGTGTAGGCCAGTTTTCCTGGGGATCGGCTACGTTGGCGTATTTGTATCGCCAACTAGGATTTGCGAGTCGGGCTGACGCGGCAGGTATCACTGGGTGTCTGACTCTATTGCAGACCTGGATATACGAGTACTTTCCTGCATTGCGACCACATCGTGACCCAGTTCCTATTGATGAGGGGATGCCGCGTGCTTGTGCGTGGAGTCCGCACTCGGAGAAGAAGTCCGTTGACCGCCTCCGATCGATACGGTTATTGCTGGACAGGCTGTCCCCCTTAGAGGTAACGTTTATTTATAGAGTCTACATTTTATTATTTGCACATATTATATTCATGTTATTAAATTTTATATGTTGTTATTGTACAGGTGAACTGGATGCCTTTCGGCCCGAACCCTAGTGTTAGGGTACCCAGGACCCTGTACACGGGACTCATTCAGTATCGTGACATCGTCGAGGCGTACATGCCCCAGCGTTGTCTTCGCCAGCTTGGATTTGTCCAAGTTGTCCCTCCTCCCCCGGCGTGCCCGATGAAGGCGGTCCGACCTGCATCGTCGAGGGACTACGTCGTGGAATGGCCGGATATCATGACCGGGACGTGGGACCAGTTTCCGATGGTGGCCCGCTTATGGACTGCGGAGTTGCAGCGGCCGCCCTCTGGGGTTACTCCCATGTGTGACCATTACTACATGGAATGGTTCAACCGGTATTCGCACCCGAGGTTGATCGCTGATCTCGACCACAGCGATGATGATTATGTGCCACCGCCTACTGCCACGGAAGCGGTATGTCTTTTATTATATTTATCGTTGTCTTTTAATTAAGTTTTATTTGTTGTTATTGTATTTCATCTTCTGTTTTTTGTTGTATGCAGTGGATGAGAAAGATAATGCAAGACGTACAGAAACTCTCTCTTGAGAAGGACAGCATGAGTGCAATAGGGAGAGCTGTTGTTGATAGTCTGGAACAGACCCTTGCGCAGTGGGAGTCGTCGTCGAGGAGGGATTACTGATGGTTATTGTATTTTATTTATAGAGCATTATGTTGGACATTATGTTGTAAAATTGTAACATTTTAGATTGTTCTTTTAGCTTCCAACTTAAACATATTATCAGTGCTGTTTTTAAATTTTGATATAACCGTTCGTGGATCCGCGCAACTTACCCATGCAACATATAGAATGCAGTAAGTAATACAATATAAAATATTAATGTTCTCATTAAAAGAGCAACGTACAAATAAGATTACAAATAAAGAATGTAAACATGAAAAACTAAAATGCAGCTAGGGTGTTCCATTCGTGGATCCGGTCATTATATAGCGCATCCCAACCCTCTACGCTCGCTGTGCGAATGGTGTACCACCGAGGTATAATCGGTGGCACCGGAAAATCGGTTGACATGTCTAGTCGGATGAAATGTCTGTATGACGACCCAAGAAACGCAATAGCTAGCTCTCTGACCGGTGTGGTGACAGTCTCACGCAACCGCCAAGGGAGAACCGTGGTACAAGGATAATAAGCTTGACTATGCACTCCCAGGCCGAAATGCATGACTGCACATTTGTAAATGTTTGCAACGGCAAACAGATCTAGGGGCGCGTCAAAATAATGAATTTCGCCGCAAGGTCCACCTCCCCACCGGATACGCCGCAGAGCGCCATCCAAGTCATCCTGGTACACATGACGATAAACATTTCGGTTAGTGGCAATTTCGCTGTACATCAACTCACGCACCAAACCGTAGTTGTCTTCGCCCATTTGAAAAACATCAGCCACGACCCGGAATCCGTAGTTACCATCTCCGATTACATCATTCCACCCTTCCAAGTACGACATGATGATCGCAGGTATCCTTTCCTTGTACGGAAACTGATCAACATCGTTTCTTCCTATTCACCATATAATTAATTATAGACAGTTAAGAAGGAAGGAGTAACACTTTAAAACTATGTGCAATAAAAACAACCAAAACGTACCAGTTCTCAGGGGCATATTCACAGACGATGAAGATTGACTACGACTAGATGACGATGTCCGACCACGAGAACGACCACGACCAAGACCACGGATATACTCAAACGCACTCCTGTTCCGCCGTTGTCGACCTCGAGGACGGTCAACTCTTTCGGGTTCCTCATAATCTAAGTTAGACGGGTGGAACATGTCATGAAGTACATGAGTAGCGTCACGAATAATAGAAGGATGGCTGGAGGACACTCGGTCGTACATCGAACTGAACTGCTCCAACTCCTCCTGTTCACGGTCGGCCGTTTGATTGTCTGCATGCTCACCAATAACAAGCGTCCTCCAGAATGAATGGACCTGATCAACATGTAACGACGCCCTTTCTTCTGTAATAACGCGGTGAATGGTGCATGCGCAAGGTAATCCATGAGTTACTGAAATAGTACACCCACACCGAGTATACACTTCGTCAGCCAAGTCCCTCACCCTGTTCAGCTCAGTGAGAATCAACCCCAAGCAGTAGTGCGACACACGACCTTGGAGAATCTTAAATATAAAATGGCTATACATCGTACCATGTCGTCGTCTGGAGTCCTCTAGAGAGTTCCTGATGTCGTTCTTCTGAGTTTCAATTGACTTGTTCAGTCTAGCGAACAGTGTATCCAAAGCAGCGGTCGATGAATCAATCCAGTCCTTGGTAGCTCTATGAGCGCTCTCAACTCTACATGTTGTAGTGTTCCCAAAATGAAGTACCTGGTTTGTCCAATATTTGACAAACTTTTCCCTGTGAGGGACCCATTGATGCATCACATAGTCCACCAGTGCCGGACACCACTGGTACGAATCCCTGAAGTTAGCCAATGCTCGCTCATACGCTTCCTCTGTGGTAGCCTGTAGGATCTTCCGCCACTTACCATTCACCAATCTCTCTGCCATTTCCAAATTCTTCTTGAAAAGGTTGTAGGCTTTCACTTTCACGCAGTTGTTGATGTGCCATGTGCACAATAAGTGGTTCGATTCGGGAAACAGCTCTGCTATGGGGGCAAAGAGACCTCCCTCACAGTCGCTGATGATGGCTGCTGGATGAACATTAGGCCCGATGTAGTTTCTCAGCTTCTCCAACACCCAATAATAACTTGGAGCCGTCTCATCCCTGATGATTGCATGACCAATCAGAAAGTTCTGGTTCGTTGGAGCCATCCCAACCATCTCAACCAGAGGGAACTTGTACTTGTTTGTCTTGTACGTTGAGTCGATCAAAATCACAAATGGCCAAGACTTGATCATATCAGCACAATCAGGATGCACAAGGAAAAGATGAGTCACCTCCGCTGTATCTTCATCAGAATCAAACCAGAACAGGTAACCACGTGATTGTGCCTGGTGTAGCAGCTGCTGTATAGGGTTCCTTCCCTCTGACCGTTCAAACCTGAGTTGCTGTCTGACGTTGTAGATGTGTCTTCGGTTTGGATGGTCTTCTGGAAATTTCTCTAACACAGATGCTAATATTTTAGCAGGCTTCACTTGAGCATCACTCATTTCTTTCACAACTAGTTTCGCAGCAGGACTTAAGCCGCTCAGTTGTCGATGACCCTCTTCATATACTATCATCTCATGGTTGTGATACCCCCATTTAGAGTAACCTATCACTTCCCAACCGTCACGACTCCGTAGTTGTCGAACCTTTACTCTGAACTCACACCCACAACCTTTCCGCTTTGTGTCAAACCGAGTGGCTGTACGAAAATCTCTTTCTTCTCTTTTGCGATAACGGTCACATCTCAAAATGCGATCCATTCTACCATCCCGTTGAGATTTATGAGTTGCTACTACCAAGCAAAATCCAGCTGCAATTGCAACCTGTTTTGCCCAATCAATCGCCTGTTGAGCTTCTTCGAATGGACCATCATGTCCAAATATCCCACTGTAATCATTTCCGTCTCCACCATATTCCTGCATCAATTATATATTACAATAAATACATTTAACGGATAATACATTTAATTTCTATATTTCCACAGAATTAACACAAAAAAAAACATAATTATATATAATCAAACTTAATTTTTATAAAAACCCAATTCGAATTTTCAAACTAAATTTAAAAATATACCATTTCGAATTTTCAAATTTAATTTTAAAAAAATCTATTTCGAATTTTCAAATTTAATTTACAAAAAACCCATTTCGAATTTTTTTAAAAAATCATTTTCGATTTTTTTTTACAAAAAAATTAAATAAAAAACAACAACAAAATCAAAAAAGAAAAAAAAAATTAATTATTAAAGGTGGCGTCTGCCAGGGCTGCCACAGCCACTGGACTGGCGCCTGGCAGGGCCGCCTCACCCAGTGGAGTGGCGTCTGCCCAGGACGCCAGTCTGGTGGTCTGGGCGTCTGGGCTGGACGCCACTCTGGTGGTTCTGGCGTCCGGCTTGGACGTCCAGGCTACGGTTTGGGCGTCCACCCTAGGCGCCGGAGCCACTCCGACGGTAAACCGTGAATTTTAACGGTGACTTACCTCGTTTTCCGTCGACGACGACGTACCTCCGGCGTCCCCCGCATCTCCGGCCTGCCATCCGGTCTCCCCCGGCGAGCCAGTACGGCTCCACATTTTTTACACCGAGATTATTTCAATTTTAGAAAAAGGGCATAATGGTCAAATCATATCATATTTGTGGGCTTTATATGGTAAATTGCGGGCGATGTTTAGCGTTTCACAAAGCTTAAGGAATTCAAACACACAGTGATTTTTGCGTGAAAACTTATTGGCCCTAAACAAGAAAAAAACAAAGAAAAAAAAAAACTACGATTCCAAAGGATTTTAAACATAGACTCCTTACTAGAATAGAACAACCTATTACAAGCTATAAACTTTATTTAAGTTCCTCTATGAATTACAATGACCTGCGTTGCTCCTTTTCTAAAGCAACTCACTCCAGAATTCCTATGACCTGCTTTGCTCTTTTTGTAAAACAACTAAGCATTTTCAAACATAAAGAGACCATTAGTAACTTCTACGTTTGTCTATGCCATCATCTAAACATAGAGTCGACACTATATATGCCGTATCTTTAGATAAAAATGATTCTGAGTTCCAAATTTTTGTTTTGCAAATATATCTATCTTTGGATGTGGAAACAATAGTTTTCAACCAAATTATAGGATACTTCGAGTTCCCACAAAATATTATGATAACGGAATTATTCACCAAAGTCTGAGAGAAATGGGCTCTCACCAAAGTTATGTGTCGAGCTAAGTGTTCACATTATCAAGTACACGTCGTGTATGTGTGTTGTAAGTTGTAACTCCCTCAACCCACCCTCTCGCCATCAATGTCACTATACTGAATTACACATTTACACCGCCTATGATTATAATCACTCGTGTAGAAGATAATGAAGATACATCAAGAAGATAATACTCCATAATACAATCTTGCTATGGGAACGAGTGATTTATAATGAGACATGTACTTGTGTGTTAATGTTACAATTTATACAACACTAAGGACAAATCCCTTTTACATTTATTCAATGTACTGTATGACATAATACTATACAAGCTGTTAGTACAAAATCTTTTTTTTGAAAATCAGAACTAATAAACCTTAGTTAAGCTATCCAAATGGGCTAGTACAGTACATAATCTTGTCAAGTACTAAATTATCTTTTATCATAATTAATTTATAATAAAGTAAAGAACTAAAAGAATTTAGAATAATAACATTAAATAAGTGTTAGCAATCTTGATCCTTTCCTTGATACTGTTACAGAAAATTATACCACAAGAAAACATACCTAAGGTAACATATACAAGTAAAGCATAATCTCATAATTAGACTTTGTTTAACATACTATATCACATAATCATGTTTTATTTTTCAGGTGCATGAAACTTTGTTGCTTGCATTGTTTCAACAAAATGCTGACAAAATTTCGACAGTTATTCCTTAACTCTACATACTGGGAAATCATTCCCAACTTCGACATAGATGATTCCTTGAAGAGATTCACAGACTATCCACTCGGGATTGCTATCGCCTTGGTTGTCATTGCTACAGCTGCCACCATCACATTCTTAGGCAAAAGGAAACAAAAAGGTTTGTATTTATATATCATTACATGGTATTCAATTCTTTCACAGAATAATACATATTATTTTAAGTAAAACAATCATAGTAATATATATATATATTTTTTTATTGCATAAGTTTATGATGGTAAATTGGCAATAACTACCTATATATGTTTTTTATAGGCTGCTTAGATCCCAGGAAATTCAAGGAATTTAAGCTTGTTAAAAGAAAAAGGGTGAGCCACTGACAAATTCCGTTTTGCACTTCCTACGCCTAAATCTGTGCTGGGTCTTCCTGTTGGCCAATACATCAGATGCAGGTTAGCTTATTTTTTCCCTGTAACTTATTCACTAGCTACTTCATACTTATATGTAGTTTAAAGTATGTCATGAATATTTGCAATTCAGGGGAAAAGATAGTCAAGGTCAATAAATTGTCAGACCATATATTCCGATAACTTTGGACTCAACTAAAGGGTACTTTGAAATACTTGTGAAGGTATACATTTATAAGAAATTAGCAAGAATGGAACATATAGTAGATTTGGGATTTAATTTATAAAAGCTTTACTAATGACCTGAAATCAGAACTGCAATTCTTGTTTTTAGCTTTTTTTTGGTCTTTTGATAGTACCTGATTATTCTGTAAGACTTTTGTCCTGGTTTCATATGTGTTTGTTATCGACTAAATTGTAGATGTATCCCCAAGGACGAATGTCCCACCATTTCAGACAGATGCGCGAGGGTGATTTCCTGCCTGTGATAGGACCTGTGGTAAAAATATATAACTCTCATGATCTTCATGTACCGTTCTACAATTTTATTTGATGGATTACTCATTAGCAGTACTAAACTAATTATGATTTTCACGTATCAAGGGACGGTTTAGGTACAACCCGGGCCAAGCCAGAGCATTTGGTATGCTTGCTGGAGGTACCGGCATCACTCCTATGTTTCAGGTTAAACATCAATACATCATCAGTATATATTTGTAATGTCTGTTTTTGACAAGTACTCGAATTCTGATTACCTTTTAATTCTGTCATTGGACTTACTGCCCTAGCTTACTAGAGCCATACTAGAAAACCCGAAAGACAAGACAAAGATCCATCTTATTTTCGCCAACCATACAGTTGATGACATTCTTCTCAAGGTAACAGAATTCATCCTGTTTTCTGCATCATTATTTCACTACACTGCAAATATCCAACTGATATATACTGAGTTTTGTGCTGCAATTTTTTACAGGACGATCTTGACAGATTTGCCAATGTATACCCAGAACAATTTAAGGTCTACTATGTTGTATCTCAGGTACATATTTTCTTTCTTTACAAACTGAAATGGATTATCTTAAATAGAATATACTACCTCCGTTAATGGTTATGTGCAACTTTGCGAGAGTTTGCGGTTTATGAAGCAAAAGTTGATAATGGTGATTAATGCATTATAGGGGTATGTAATTAAGGTGGAGAGTGAATATTTGATTAATCAACCACCCACTGCCACCACCAAGACCAGCCAATACCACCAACACCGTCGCCGTCTTCGACGCCGGCTTCACCACCACCACTACCAACCCCACGAAACCACCACCACCCTCGCAAAAACCCACCATCCCCACGAAATCACCACCGTACCACCCACAAAACCCAGGCCACCACCTCCAAACAACCCCACGAAATCGACCTCTACGAAACCCACCACCACCTCCAAACAACCCCCGTACCAGCCACAAAAACCCAGGCCACGACCTCCAAACAACCCCACGAAATTGACCTCTACGAAACTCACCACCACCTCCAAACAACCCCCGTACCACCCACTAAAACCCAGGCCACCACCTCCAAACAATTCCCACGAAATCGACCTCTACGAAACCCACCACCACCCCCACGAAATCACCACCGTACCACCTACAAAAACCCAGGCCACCACCTCCAAACAACGCCACGAAATCGACCTCTACGAAACCCACCACCACCCCCACGAAATCCACGCCCACAAACTCCCAAAAATCCCGCGAAATTGTTGAAGTTGAAGAGAGAAAAAAGATCTGTAAAAAAATCAAAGAGATAATGAGAGTGAAAGAGGAGAGAGAAAATATAGGGGAAGATGAAGATGAATGAAGATGGTTTTTGGGTTCTTGAATTGAAGACGAAGAGTTGATGAATTAAATTGGGTTGGTTGGGATGAAAATTGGGTGAGAATTAGTGATAAATAAAATCTGATTATAGTTAGTTAATTGTGTTTTAATTTTTTAAATGAGGATAGAAGAGGAAAGAAATTTTTTAGTTGCATATAATGTTTAGTGGACAAAAATAGTAAAAGTTACACATAATCATTAACGGAGGAATATATCAAAATGCATACTTATATGATGAATATGATATATATGTCTGATTTGTTAGCCTCCTCGAAACTGGGATTCCGGTACTGGTAACATATCTAAAGAAATGATCATGGAGCATTGCCCTAAACCGGCAACTGAAGTGATGGTACATTCCTTTCAGTTCTTCCAAACGTATGTTTATCATATTGTTGCCATATAGCTAAGCTTGTAACTATTGAAGGTTCAATTAAAAAAAAAAAAAAAAATTAAAATATAATAAGCTAATGACTTGTTCTCTTCACCTTACAAAAATAATTAGTTTCAATTAGTAAAAAGATAATCAATAAAAATAAGGTATGTTCTATTTACCTTAAAAAAATATTTAGTAAAAATAATATTTAGTTCAATGAAAATAAGTTCACTTAGTAAAAATAATTTGAATTTATTAAAAATAATTTTTAGTCATTATAAATCAATAACTTTAAAACAAAAATATTAACTTTAAAACAAAAATGTAATAGACAATCAATAAAAATAATTTTTTATCGGTAGAAATACTTTAGTTTAGTAAAATTAATTTCAAGTGAAAATAATTTCATTTAAGTAAAAATAGTTTCAGTTCAGCAAAAATAAGGTGAAAATAATAAAGTCTAAGTTTAAATAAATGAAAATAATTTCAGTTCAGTAAAAATAAGGTGAAAAAACGAGGCTTAAGTAAAGAAAAAAGTAAGAATAATCCCTATTATACTGACAAAATTCAATGAAGGAATTATGTGATGGAATTTTAAGCTAAAAAATTGAGGAATGAAGACCATGATGAATAAGAAGTTTAGAGCTTAATGAACCAATAGCCTTGATGTATAATAAATCTAATGATCGGTATTTTAACTTCAATTGTTAATCTAGTGGTAAAGAAAGGAACTTCCAACGATAAGCTTGGGGTTCAATTCCTATTAGGGGCAATTTTCGGGCTTGGGAAACCTTACCTTTCCCCTTCCCCCAAGTTCAAAGTGCAAATTTACAGTGAAATCAAGTTGCACTTCAATTTTTTTCTTGTATTGTTGTGCGTAGGAGGGTAAATTTAGGGTTTGTTTTATGTTAGTTGAAGGTGTTGTCTTCTCAATAAAAGCTCCTGCACCTCTCTAATCTTTATAAATCTACCGCAAAACAACAGAAATCCTCTTCTTCTTTTTTTTTGAGTAAGATTTCAATTAACGAAACAAAAGTACTGACACACCGAATAAATTAAGTAATAGGGGAACCAAATAAACAAAATGCTACATCACAAAATATCTTTTTTCGCAGGAGGTTGTAAGAGTCGTCTGTGGCGAACAAATCACGCCTACGTTTGCAACCAACTTTAATCCTACAAATAAAATACAAGTTCTCATCAAATTTCATAAAATTTTGAGGGGTCAAGAGCGGAAAGAAAAAAAAGTAAATTATATTACATTTGATTTTATCAACTTAGGTTGCAATATTAAGAGTGTCACATAATCAACCCATATTAAAACCTAGTGAATGAGATTAACATTCAAAATAATTGTTAGAATTATAATATTCTAGTGACATACAAGTATACTATAGGAGCGACATATATAAGCAACTAAGATGGTAGAACAATGAGAATTTATGGTCAAAGTTATTAAAGTTTGACCCACATTTTGGCAATGCGGCAAACGAATAGAGACGGATGAAGTATTAGATAACAAATGATGCATATAAGTATACTTCTTTCCCTTTATTTTTGCCCCATTTAACTTTATGCGATCAACATATCAGCCAATTGATGTCTGATATCAGTCAATATTAGGGACATATTAGACATCAATAAAAACGTATTAGCCAACAAAATAAATATATTAGCCAACAAAAGATACATTTCAGCCAACAAGAAGAATATATCAGCCAACAAAAGGTACTTATCAGCCAACAGAAGGAACATATCAACCAACAAATAAAGCATATCAGTCAACAAAAGGATGAAATCAGCAAACAAAAGCAACAAGTAAGCCAACAAAATAAACATATCAGCCAACAATCAAAATATACATATCAGCCAAAAAAAAAATTTATCAGCCAACTAAATAAACATATAAGCTAAATGATGTCTGATATCAGCCAACAAAAGAAACATATCAAAAATAAAATTAATATATATATATATATATATATATATATATATATATATATATATATATATATATATATATATATATATATATATATATATATATTAAGCCAACAAAAAGAATATATCAAGCCAACAAAAGGAATATATTATCCAACACAAAAATCATATCAGCCAACAAATGAAATATATCAGCCAACACATGAAGCATATCAAGCCAACAAAAGGAATATATTAGCCAACGCAAAAACCATATCAGCCAACAAATGAAATATAGCAGCCAACACATGAAACATATCAACCAACAAATAAAATGTATCAGTTAAGCCTGCCGCATGCAAATTTACGTGCAGCAATCCGCACCCAATACCTTCTCTTATGTAAAATATAAGTTATTAAAAACAATGTTTTGATTAAAAAAGATAACCATGTATACATATCAAGAGACCATAGTACCATACAAAGAAAAAAAAATTAAGGCAACCATGCTTGAATCTAATTTTGGCTAATTTTAATTAGATCACAAATATTTGAAATCTGTTTACTTTTTCTTTTTTTTTAATAATCTTGCACTAACTAATTAACTAGACTTTGTTTGTAATGTATACGATATCAGATATTGAGGTGTGGACCACCAGGAATGAACATGACTATGGCAACTTACCTCAATGAACTTGGATACACACCAAAAATGCAGTTTGAATTCTAAGCTACATATGTATTAAACATCATCAAGACTTTAAGATAGTGATTATATACTACTCTTTGATTTGTACAAACTCAAAATAATGTTAGTCTATTGATTACAATATTCTTAAACGCATCTTATTCTTTTCTTTCGCCTCTAAACTTCTATTATTAAGCAATCACATTGGATAGCTACAACCCTTGCGACATTGTGTACTATGTCAGAATTGCCAAGCTACAATCTCCTCATTGGATAACTAAGTTACAATCGCCTCACATGGTCACAAGCATGGATTTTTTTTCCAAACTAAACTTTATTATCAAAGTATTTTACAAAGTGAACTCGTGGCAAAACTATTTACCAAACTAAGCTTTCACGGTAAAACGCTGTCTCGGACAAAGTTTTATACCCTGGTTTTTTTTTAAAAAAAATATTCAACGAGTAAAACGCTAACTTAGTCAGCGTTTTTTGTGTAATTTTTTTTATTTTAAAATAAAAAATTACGAAATTTAAAAAAAAGTCAACATGTAAAATGTTGTCTCAGACAGCGTTTTACTCGTTGAATACTTTTTAAAAAAAACCAGGGTATAAACGCTGTCCGAGACAGCGTTTTACCCTGAAAACTTAGTTTGGTAAATAGTTTTGCCACGAGTCCACTTTGTAAAATACTTTGATAATAAAGTTTAGTTTGGAAAAAAGTCCCACTAGCATCCATATATGCCATTTTGGGCCTTGTATGGTTGAACAAAAGAATGGGAAAATTGAAAATTTATTGAAATTTAGAAATAGTAGACTTGTTTGGTTCACTATAAAAGTGAAATATATAGGAATTGATAGTTCATGGGAATCTGCCATGCCTACAAAATGTAGGAATTAAATTATTAAAGCCCTCCTTGATAATCAAAATACCCATAATTTGCGAATTTCTTCTTATTAATCAAACAAATATTTGCAATTCTTAAGAAATTGAATGTTTAATTCCAAGGAATTTAAATTGTCTATGGAAAATAAGTTCTCATATGATCAACCAAACAATACTTTTGTGTAACTAATACCATGTGTTACTTTGATAATACTGAAACATTGCTTTGTGGGGCCACATAGCTTTCTCCTAGCTACTCTTTTTGTCCCTATTTACTTATTCTGCTTGACTTTTCACTCTCTAAGACACGTCTTAAAACATTAACTTCTCTAACTTCATCTAAGAAAAAATTATAAAAATGTGATATTAATATAAAAGAAATCATTTTAATGGATCAATCTCATACACTATATTATATCTTATAAATTGGAGATAATTTGTGGTCAGAGTTTGTAAAATTTAACCTACAAAATTACAATGGGGCAAACAAATAGGGATGGGGGAGAACAAGGAATGTAGCTTCTCGTTGGCAAGCATGTAGACCATGCATGATGTCCTTCATATGGCAAAGAGTGACATTGATGAAGAATTCCATAAACTTCCTACTTGACAATGCACCTGATATGCTAAAATCGTATTACCTAAAATCTACTAACTAAGTAGACAAAGATGTAGGGTCAAATCCGCAGGAAACATTATTCGTTTAATCGTATTAATTTAGTTGAATTTAGATTACGAGACCAAGTTTTTATAATTGATACAAAAAGACGATATTTAAATAAGTGAAAGTCAAATGCTAAACTGCTTAAGGCATAGGTTCACCAATGAAAACAATTCAGAGATAAACGATAACCAAGAAACAATTAACGATGCGGCAATATTTAGGATAACACGTTCCCTCATCTCTATGTTAGCCTTAACAATTTACTAGATCCAACTCCATTTATTTAAAATAGCCTTAATAACAAGTTTATACCTCTGGATGCATATCCTAATATTACAAAACATATTCAATTAAAATTGTCCAAATCTAATTTGAAAGCAATAATAATGCAATCAATAAGAAATTAACATGCATCATTGACAATCAATTCATCATAAACATCCCATTGCCTTTATGGATCTCCAAAAACCCTAGTAATAGTTACTCACACATATTTAAATTCAAAAATTTTTTATATTATAAAAATCAAAGTAAGGGCAAAAAAAATGAGAATATAGAGAAAGAATAAATACCAAAATTTGAAACGAAAGATAAAATCTTGAATTGAACTTGTTTAATTATCCAAAAGTTGAATGCTCGAGTAATTTAAGATCAATGTAATATGGACCTTCAAGATTTGGACCTCACAGATCCGAATCCTTTAGAGAAAAACGGATATGTATGGGTCTAACCATGATATCCATTCCACGCCAGGATTCGTTTCCCTTATCTCATTTTCAAAAAATTTAATTAAAATTCAAAATATTCCCCAAAGGCCCAATTTTCCAAAGAACTCAAACTCCTAAAACTAAAATCTTTCTTATATTATCTACTAGCAATTAAATTGTAAAAACTCTCACCTCTCAGCTAGAGTTGTCAAAAGCTGACCCGACCCATAAATTTACCCGAACCTGATTATTATTAACCGATGTTTAAACTAGGAAAAATGATGATCCGAACCCGATATGCCCTTACCTGAAACCAACCCTAGACCCGAATTAACCCGAGTATTTGAGACCCGAACCCGAACATGACCCGACCTAAAGATGACCCGACCTGAATATAAATAGTAAATTATTAACCTGAATCGAACTCGACCTAAACTGAGATTGACCCAAACTTGTTTTAACCCGTCAAAACCCGAATTTAACCCGACTGGTTATTAACCCGACCTGACTTTAACCCGAATTGTTACTAACCCGACCTAAATTCAACCCGATCTGTTACTAACCCGACCCAAAATCAACTCGACTTGTTATTGACCCGACCCAAATTCAACCCGACTTATTCCTAACCCATTTTGAACTCAACCTAACATATTATTAACCTGATCTGATTTCAAATCACCATAAATTCAATTTATATGATGTTCGCCGTGGAAATAAGAATATATTATATTATATGAAACAAGATGAAGCCCGTGCGATGCACGATTTGTTTGTATATTTTCAAATAAAATATTTTACTAAATATATATTTATCTAATAAACTTTGTAATATTCGTCTGCTTACTACTTGAATTTAATGAGTTATTAACTTCGTTTCTCATATTTAGATAAAATTCGTAATATAAAAAGATAATATTTTATTTCACAAAGTTTCATATGTTGCTAGTCACACCGTGTGGTCACTTGGTCAAGATTTACTTGTTGGTCAAGGGTTACCCAATCGATCAGGGGTTACTCGGACGATTACGAGTTACTCGGTTAGTGTTTGGGTGTGTCTCAGCAGGCCATACGATATGGTCAGCCACACAAAAAATGCGCTGATTTTATTTTTATAGTTAATATAAAAATTTTGATCTAAAATAAATGAAAAACTTTACAATAATAATCCCACCTTTTGCACATCTTCTCATAATAGTCTTCTCTTTTAAAAATAAATTGCAATTCTTTTTTTTCTTTTCATTGGCTTAAATATAACATTTTCCTATGTGACACTCTAAAATTAATCTTATGTGGCATAATCCTAATGTAGTGTTTTAAAATTATTAATCCTACGTGGAGCTTTTTTATTATAATCCTACGTAGCGCTTTAAAAAGTAAAACTATTCTTACGTAACATAATTCAATTGTAGCGTATTAAATATATTAATCCTAAGTGGCGCTCTAATAATTTTTCAAAAATTAATATCCTACAATAATAATTCCACCTTTTGCACATCTTCTCATAATAGTCCTATCTTTTAAAAATAAATTGCAATTCTTTTTTTTTTTCACGACGCTAGTTGCGCCCTTTGTGCGTGCTAGTGCTGGCACCAAGTGCTGCCTAGCAACCCTAGGCTTGCGCCAAGTGCTATGCGCATTGTAGCCCATGCCTGCCGTACTACTTGATGCTACCAAGGCAACCTAGCAGCGTTTGCTGCGGGCTGAGTGCTGCCTAGCAACCCGCAATGCACACGCACAACATCCACCGCACCATTTACTCGTACACCCTCCCTGCACACACCGCACCAACCCTCGGTCAGCAGCCCTGCTGGCCGAGGCTAGCGAAGAGGCATCATGTCTCAATTTTGGGGTATGCATTGGGATTTTAATCCAAAAAATATAAAATAAAATTGTGTGACTTTTAGTTAATTCCAAATTGATTTTTTAAACTAACATTTGAGCAATTTTGAATTAAAACAAGTCTAACCTAATTAATCCAATTTTAGTGCACAAAACCAAAATTACTCTAAGAACTATTCTTAAGTAATTTTTGGTCAACTTGATGCAATAAAAATTGAGGGCTTGTCTCATGATCAATTCAACCAAAGATTAAAATTAATTACGAGTTTAACAAAATTAGTTGAATAAATAATCAATCTCCAATGAAAATAATTTATCCAACAGTTACTTTGATGCGAAAACTAAGGTTAAGTTGCGTGGCTAAGTGATATGGGTTGTGTGTTTAGGCTAGGTGTATTGAGGCTTGGTGTTTATGCGTGGGGAATATAGTAAGGTAAAGACTAGATCACGTGAGTGAACTAAGTCGATCATAGATATGGTTAGAGTTGAAAACTCACTCTACTAACCATAAAACAAGCTATCCCTGAACACTCCGAGTTAAGCTCACAAACTCGAGTCCATGAGTTCAAGTAACTTGAGTCCACAAGTTATTTTAGGAAAACACAAAGTAATTCCAAAATATGATTTGTTCATTCCAAGATAAGCTAAGTACAAATGATAAACTAGACTTCCTTTTATAGCCTAAGGAAGTAGTTACAATGAATGAGCTCACTTAGCTAATAATTAAACTAAACTTAGTTTAAAAGAGAACACTTAAAAATCGACAGCCATTAAAGCCCTTCATGCGTAACGGTTCCATGAAAACCGCTACTCATTAAAGGCTAACCATTGCTGCTGTTGTTAGCTGATGGCTGCACACTAAATAGGCAGTGGTTTTAGCGGAAACCGCTGCTAATCCGCCTGCTCTCCCATTTCAACGGTTTTGGGAGTTCCTTTCTTTATTACAATAATTAACCCACTAATTAAACTCTAATAAACAGAAAATTCTAACACACAATTAACTAAGGAATAAAAGGCAAATAACTACAGCAATTACATTCAAAATGGCGCCCAACAAGAGAGTAATTCTCTAATTAAAAGCCACATTAAAACCGTGTAACTCCTAGCTTCAATGCCTTGTCTCTTGCCTTCAAACTCTTGCTTAATGACTGATTTGGAATACAAGAATATTCCGACTCTATGTTGAACACATAAGATCAAGAATCCAAGGCAAAATATCTTTGCTTATTCATCCACCCAAGTAACGCATGACTTGCACATGTGTGAGGAAATGTTGAAGCCCATGCGTATGGCCTTGATGTCTTTGGACCCTTGTATGAATAACCCATGGACAATAGGAACATTGTTTTGTTGCACCCTTGACCATGTGTTTGGACCACTAGGATTGTTAGACTCGTTGGCTTGCACGGACTCATGATCAAGGATCAATTTCGGATCATACTCATGCATATTTGAATATTTCAACTTTCAAATGAAGAATAATATTCAAGCACAAGTATGAACATTCATGATTTTAATCAACTTCCAAAATGATTAAAGCTCAAAATACTCCCTCCGTGTTTTATTAAGTGTTACACTTTGACCGGCACATAGTTTTAGCCAATATAATTGACTTAAATAAAATAAGAGGTAAGTGGGGTAGTTTGAGTATTAAAAAATTGTAAAATAAAGATAGTGGGATTAATAGTTTATTGAAAAGTAATGAATGTGAGAGGAAGTGTAACACTTATTAAAATGTAGTTTTTTGCCAAAAATGAAAGTGTAACACTTATTAAAGCACGACTGCATTTAGTAAGTTTAACTCTTATTAAAACATGGAGGGAGTAAGTTCACTTTAGATTTTAGCAAGTCAAGATTCAACCAATTAAACCATTACAGATTCAATGTTCGACTATTTTAAGGGTTCAAATATCATAATTAGCGTAAAATTATGCATTACAAGCAATCTAATTGCAAGAATGAATAATTTCAAGTTTATGTAAATTTTAGAGCTATCCAAATTAAGCAACCATTACACATCATTAACATGCTTCATAAGGATTGAAATTGCAGAAGATTATTGCTATAATCAAACACATAATCCAACAATTGCATGTCATAAATAATCAAGATTTAAAGATTTAAAATTTTTCTTTCTAAACAAAAAACCCCTTTCTGCGTAGATTTTGGCTTTTAGAAGGCCATTTTTAACCACTATTTAAGTAAAATATGATTTAGAATATCAATTCCACCCAAAAACCTCTATTTTTGGGTCGAAATCTGGGTTCGTAGTAAAAAATTAGCAATAATATAATTTTAATCCAATAAAAACGAGGTCCTAATCTAATTAGGTTGCTCATCCAAAAATTTAATCCATTTTAAATCACCTTAATTAATTTTTCGTTGTAAAATTTAAATGCAAGAGGCTCTTATACCGCTGTTGGGTTTTACGGTGCGTGAGCACCGTGCAGATTTAAAACCCACCCAGACCTTATGCATAATTAATACAACTAAACAAAATAACATGCAATCATTAAAGCAATAAACACATAAACACGTAAAGAGGGAGAGAGAGAAAGTAAGGAAAAGACTTCCTTACCCTTGAAGCGTGCTTCTTACGAACCTCGAGCACGAATCACAGAAGCTCAAGACCCGCACGCGCGAACCCTCCTACTTCGCACACCCACGCGCTCGAACGAGGTTCCTACCTTGTAGCTTAGACGAGGCTAAACCAAAATAAAGTCGAGTTTTAACAACTTAAAGGTTTTCTCACGCTTTTAGGAGATGCCTTATTGAATTCAACTCAAAGTGTAAATTTCCCAACTCCCAAGGTTGGTATTTATAGGAAAAGCACTCCAAAAAACCTCAATCATCTTTCCATGTGGGTGAGTAGATGAAATGAGAAAATAAGTAATTAATTTAATTTTAAATTAAATTGAATACATAAATCAATTAGTAAACAACAAGTGGCAAATGGAGAGGGAGGGTAGGTGAGGACCACAAGAGGAGGACCACACCTCCCCTTGCTCCCCAAGCAAACCAACCCCATATGGCCGGCCCAATGAGAGACTACCAGCTGGCGCCCAGCCTTAGGCACCAAGATGTGCCTTGCTGCCGGCTTGGTGCTCGACTGGCCCTGCCAGTAGGCCCGCAAGGCAGCAGCCCGTGCAAGCATGCCTCGCAAGCATATGTGGACTGCTAGCGCTGGGCGCCACTCTTGCTAGCGAGCCTTGCTGGTTTCCAGCCCTTGCTAGCAAGGCATGTTGCTAGCCCGCATGCACCTACTCGGCCAGTACACGCCCAGCTAAGCCATGCGATCCTTCCTGGGCTTGCGGCCAAGCATGTGCCATGCGACAACAGCCTGACTAGCCAACCTAAACTGCCTAGCCCTCGCATGGCTAGGACATTGTGAGGCTAGGACTTTTGCGCGCGTTGACTTGTTGTTTGGCTTTATTTATCATCTTGTTGATTCCTTGAATCGACTTGAAGTTCGACGCTCGGCTTCAACGCTCTAAGCTCGGAATCCGACGTTGTAGTTTGTAAAATCGCTATCGACTTATATAATCCTTTGGATTATTCATCGCCTTTGTTCGGTTACATGATTTGGTGTGACCCGTAGGGTTCAGTCAAGATCGAGCAAGTTGTAAGATTAATTATACATTAATCTTACTGATCGAAAGCGGCCTCTAGCTAGACATTTTGATCACTTGACTTCACTGAATAATTAGTTTTGCTAATTAATTTTGAACCCTCTATCAGAATAATACACTTGTTCGAAGGACACCATTCCTTTCAAGTGTAATGTATGGAAAATTATGTAAAGGGAAAGGATATATTTGTGGAAAGACATGGAAATTTCCGAGAATATGATGGATCCTCAACTTGAATGACGGAAAGGATGACCCATGCATGGACCTAAGACATGACCATGGTGTGAAAAATGTATGTACAAAGTGTGTGAAGACTCGTGAGTGTAAGTGATATTTACAAGACTCACGTCATGACCATGTGACTAGAAATGTATGTGTTTAGACTCAAACAAGACCAAGAAAAGACCAAGACAAACATTAAATTGGTTAATCATGATGGCAGGACTCGATGCAAAGACTCGAAAAGAAACGGCTAAACCATCGCATGGCGATGGGATTGTTGCAGGACGATGGCTCCAAATTATGAAATATGGCAAATGAACGAATGTCAAAACCGCCTTCCTTAATGGAATTTGGAAGAAACTGTGTACCTGACACAACCGAATTGAAAGGTTTTGTTGATCCAAGCAATGCTGGGAAGGTATGCAAGCTTAAGAAGTCCATTTATGGATTAAAGCAAGCAAGCAGAAGTTTAAATCTGCGATTCAATAAAGCCATTAGTAAGTTTGGTTTTATCAAGTCTAGACGAGTCTTGTGTTTACAAGAAGGTCTGTGGGAGTGACATCGCATTCCTCGTCTTATATGTCGATGACATATTGCTCACTGGAAACAACATTCCAATGTTAGAGTCCGTAAAGGCTTGGCTTGGAAAGTGCTTTTCAATGAAGGACTTGGGAGAGGCACAGTACATATTGGGCATCAAGATCTATCGGGATAGATCTAAAAGGATGATTGGATTGAGCCAAAGTACTTAATTGATAAGGTACTGGCACGATTCAACATGGAGGAGGCCAAGAGAGGGCACTTACCCATGTCACATGGTATAACTCTCAGCAAGAAGAAGTGTTCACATACACCTAAGGAGCGAGATAAGATGAATCAGATTCCATATGCTTCGCTTATTGGATCGATCATGTATGCCATGATATGTACTAGGTCGGATGTATCGTGTGCCTTGAGTGCTACGAGTTAATACCAATCAGATCCAAGAGAGGCGCATTGGACTGCGGCCAAGAATATCCTAAAGTACCTAAAAAAGAACAAGGATAAATTTCTAGTTTATGGTGGGAGTAATGATTTGGTTGTTGAAGGTTACACCACACAAGCTTCCAGACTGATAAAGACGACTTCAAGTCGCAGACAGGGTACATATTCTATCTAAATGGAGGAGCGTCTAGTTGGAAGAGTGCTAAGGAAAGCACAACTACAGATTCTACAACTGAAGCCGAATACTTGGTAGTTTCAGAAGCATCTAAGGAGGCAGTTTGGATTCGTAAGTTCATTGGTGAACTTGATGTGTTACCCTCAATCAAGGGTCCGATAGACCTTTATTGTGATAACAATGGAGCTATTGCTCAAGCCAGGGAGCCAAAGGAACATTAGAAGTTCAAACATGTCAAGAGGCGATTTCACATGATAAGGGAATATATGGAAGTCCGAGGGTAAAATCAGAATTTGTAAGATTGGAACGGACGCAAATGTAGCCGATCCACTCACTAAACCTTTGCCTCAAGTGAAACACAACAAGAACGTTGAGGCAATGGGAATCAGGCACAGGGAGATTGGCTTTGATTTCCCTGTTCATGTGCTTTAATTAAATTTTAAGGATTTTAATGTAAAACACTATGTTGAACCATTCAATTTTAGAGTAATTTAATTTTCTATCACTCCATTTTTATTTAATTGTGATTTAGTATTAAATAATGAGTCCATTCGATTTTTGAGAATATTCAAAAAGGGTATCAAGACAATGTCTTGGGTAAAGAAACACCTATTAAGTGAACGATGAATATCATATTGAAAGCATCCCTAATCGAGGTCGTTTGAAAGTTGGACGACTAATGACCGTGTGAGATTAGTGTGTAGTATGATTTATAGCACCTTTTCTTGTGCTACAAGGACAAAATGTCATAAATCAACTACACAGGTATTTGTTTGGAACTATACCAGATCGACCTAAGAGTATACTGTAAGATATCTATAATCGTCATAAGTATATTTCTCATTATAGCTATCGGAACCTCTTTCCTCGACCATGAGTACTGTAAGTTCTCTTGTTTGAGTACTAGTCCGTTTTCATGTTGTCAAACGTTTGCCGTAAATGGGGATTATAACGGCAACACTCGGGCAGCTAGGTCCTCTTAGTAAGGGAATCTAACAATACAAGACTAGGAATGTCCCCCTAATAATAATAGGGAACATGTTTTTGTTGTTTACAAGGCCTATCGAAGAGCGAGACTGTGAAAATACATGGTCGTGCTAAGATGGATTTTGGAAATCATTTGCTTATTGACAGTCGAACTCGAAAATCGAGAAACACTTCATTAATCACTCGAAACTCGAAGATCCAATCAATCATCCAATAAAGATTCATTCTTCAACTCTATCAGAGGTCATTAATCACATTTAACACAAACCAAAACACTCAAGGCCATCCAATTGCAATTTTTTTAAGCATTTCCATGTTTATGTAAAAATTGAGCACTCCAAATTAAGTAACCATATATTACCCAATTCATGCATAACAAGGAGTATAATTGCAGTAGATTAAATTCATAATCACTCATATCATAAATTAGAAAAAAGTGTCAAAAATAATACAACCTTAGAGCGGTCTGCCAAAATTACAACAAGTCAAGCTTTTGATTATTTTTGAATAATACAACCTTTGGAGGTATCAGCTTAAAACAAGTCATCACCGATTATAAACCTAATTAACAGGTTATATGGGACATGTGTCATTATTTTATTGGTTTCACAATTTAATTTAATTTTTTTTATTTATTTAATGTTTTTAAAAACCAATCCCCACTCACCTGCTAAAAGGAATGGTGTCCTTCGAACAAATGTATTATTTCGATAGAGGGTTCAAAATTAATTAAAAAGCTAATTATTTAGTGAGGTCAAGTGATCGGAATGCTTAGCTGGAGGCCGCTTCCGAATTATTAATGAATAATTAATATTACAGCTTAATCTTGACTGAACCCTTCGGGTCACAACCAATCGTGTAACCGAACCGAAACGACGAATTAATCCGAAGGATTAATGAGTTAATAAAGTATTTATGAACAAAGACGTCATATTTCAAACATAGAGCGTCGAAACCGGGCGTTATAAGTCGAGTCTATTTTAGGAATCGACGAAGACGAGAAAAATAATCAAATAATATATCGTGCTAAAATTAGGAGGATAGCACGAGCCCTAGCCACGCCTCGGATCGGAGGCAAGTGGCTAGGGGCTGCAAGCACCCAAGCACCAAGCCGCCACAGCCATCGCATGGTCCAGCTAGGCTGGCCGTTGCGTGCGGGCTGGCTGGGCAGCCTGGTGGGCGTGCATCGCAAAGCCAGTAAGTAGCCAGTGCTTGTGATGCTACAGCTGGGCGAGTGCTGCTGCTGTTGCTCGCTTGCGGCTGCAGCTACTTCCATGCGTGTGCGCGTGGGCCTGTTGCAGTGGATGTGTGCTTTGTGGCAAGACCTAGCAAGCCTAGCCATGTGGCGTAAGGCTGCCAGCGAGGCATGCCTTGCTGCCCAAGGCCGGGCAGCTGCCCTAGCTGACTGAAAGGGTGGGGGCAGCCCCTTGCCTTGTTCTCCAAGGTCAAGGTGGTCCTCCCACCTACTCCCTCTTTGTATGATGACACTTGGAATTTGATTATTGTTTCTTGGCAATTTAATTTAATTTGGAATTAAATTAAATTCTATTTTACTTTCTTACTAACTCTCCCACATTGATGGGAGATGGGATTTCAAGGGCTCATTTCCCTATAATACCAATCATTTGGAATTGGAAAAGAGAACTTGAGTTGGTGAACTTGAAGGGATCTCCATAAGAGAGAAAACCTTTGTTCTAATACTCTAAGTAATTTTTGGTCTAGCCCCGACTAAGGTTCGGGGTAGGGGCCAGCTCAGTTCGGTAGCGAGGGTGTTAGCCGTTGCAGGTTCACACATTTGCGGGACTCTACGCTTTCAAGTCCGAGTTCTAAGTAAGAGCGAAGCACGCTTCAAGGGTAATGATTCTTTCTCTCTCTTCTTGTTAATCATGTGATTAAGGTTTTAATACATGCTTAGTTAGTTTAATTTGTGTGCGGATTTTGGGCGGGTTTCCTTCCACGTGTTGTTGGACATCACGAAACCCAACAGTGGTATCAGAGGCGCGTGCATTTTATTATTGTAACTAATAATTAATTAAGGTGATTTAAATGGATTAAAATTTCTGGTTTTGCTTTCTAATTGGATTAGAAGCTCGTTTTAATTAGTTTAATCTCGTATTTATACTAATTTTGGCTAACGAACCCAGATTTCGACCCAAAACTAGTGAATTAGGGTTGGAATCGATGTTCTAAATCGTTTTTGACCCATTTCAATTCCACCTAAACAGTACTAGAACTGAAAAACTCCGACTTGAACCTTCATGGATCTCCATCCACCTTGCTCCTTTGGGCCATCACTTCATGGCTTCTTTGGACTAAACTATTTAAATAACTAAACTATTTACTTTAAATGAAAGTTACAAAAATACTTAACGGTACGCAGACCGTACTTAGATTAGAAAAATACGTTACGATGCGCAGATCGTACTTAGAATCTATGGGCCACACTAGTCTATATATAGTAACATAATATTATATATTATAAAAGTGCCATATAATAAATTCACTCAACATACTTGTCTAAACTACAACATCGAATGTTCATAATTAAGGCAACACATTTACTAAAATATCTCATATTTTTAATCATAATTAGATAATATCATATATTATTCATTGCCATCTATAAAATATCATATATTTTAAATATGGCAAGAGATAGAATCAAATATTATTTTAATATGGAAAGACAAATCATATTTATTTTCCATGATTATCCTAACTAAATTAGGAGATTCCCTTATTAAGAGGGCCTAGCCGCCCAACTGTCTTTATAATCCCCTTTTACACCAGACGTCAACATTAAAGCGGACAAGTACTCAAATAAGAGAACTAACATCACTCATGGTCGAGGAAAGAGGTTCCGATAGCCATAATGAACGATATACTTATGACGATTGTCAAATCTCTTAAAGTATTCTCATAGGTCGATTCGGAATAGTTCCAAACCAATACCTATGCAAATGTTTAAGTCCATTTTGTCCTTGTAGCACAAGAAACGGTGCTATAAATCATACTACACACTAATCTCACACAGTCATTTGTCGTCCAACTTTCAAATGACCTCGATTAGGGATAATTTCGATACGGTATTCAACGTTCACTTAATAGGTACTTCTTAATCCAAGACATGGTCTTGATACCCTATTTTGAATATCATCAAATCGAATGGACTCATTATTTAAATCTAAACCACAATTAAATAGAAATGGATTAAATATTTACAGAAAAATTAAATTACTCCATAAATAAATGGTTTGATACGGTGTTTTACATTAAGATCTCCTGATTCCCATTGCCTCAACGTGCTTGTTGTGTTTCACTTGACACAAAGGTTTAGTGAGTGGATTGGCTACATTCTCGTCCATTCCAATCTTGCAAATTCTGATTTCACCCTCGGACTTCCATTCCCTTATCATGTCACAACTAGAAAACAGCTAATCAACGACAGAAATTATCCGTCAGAATATCCTAAAATTTCGTCGAAACTGCCGGTTATCGACGGAATTCCGTCGGAAAGCACTGTAGTATTACATTTTGTAGGAATTTCGCTTTATTCCGTCGAAACGCTCAGTTCTGACGGAATTTCCGACGGATCTGTGTATTTCGACGGACTTTTGTCATTGGAAAGGTATTCCGGCCACCGAAAAGTCCATCGGAAAATTCCGTCGGAACTTTATGACGGAATTTCCGTTGGAAACTGCTGTAAAAAAAAAAAAAAAAAAAAAAAAAAAAAAAAAAAAAAAAAAAAAAAAAAAAAAAAAAAAAAACTAAACCCACCCACCTAGACCACCCCAAAAAAAACACTTCCACCAGCCCACCAGCCACCCTAAACTAAACCCACCCACCTAGACCACCCCGACCCAGAGGACCCACCTAGCACACCCACCCAGACCAACCCCTGCCACCACCACACCCACCAAACCGAACACCCTAACTCAGCAGGACCAATAAAGCACTGATTTCAACACCCCACCTAACCCTAACGAAACCACCCCCACCACCAGCCACCACCACCCCACCCAACCAAAACCCTAAACCTCCCGGAAAAACGAAAACAAAATACCAACAAAACAATTATAATTCAAAATTCACCGAATTCGTACAAAAAATAAAAAAATAAAAAAAAATTACTAACACAAAAACATACCTTAAAACTTGAATTGAGTTCGAGTTTGGTTTATTAAGGCCAAATTTGACCATGAAAAGTCTAGATCTACACTTTTCATGGTCAAATTTGACCAAAAAACCATTAATTTACCGTAGACGAAGGAGAAGGGGCGAGGAAGGAGGAAGGGACGAGGAAGGAGAAAGAGGAAGGAGAAAAGGGGCGAGGAAGGAGGCGAGGAAGGAGAAAGGGGAAGGAGAAATGGGGCGAGGAAAGAGGAAGGGGCGAGGAAGGAGAAAGGCGAAGGAGAAAAGGGGCGAGGAAGGAGAAAGGGCGAGGAAGAAGAAGGAAGAGAAGGAGGAGGAGAGAGAAAGCGAAAATCTGAAGGAAGAGGCGGAGGAATGAGGGGAGAAGGAGGGGTTTTTTTTTTTTTTTTATATAAATATATTCCGACGGAATATTCCGTCGGAAAGTTCCGACGGATTTTAATTCCGTCGTAAAGTTATTCAGGCAGAATATTCTATCGGAAAAACTGTATATTCCGACATATATTTTTACTGTCGGAACTTTCCGACGGATTTCCTACGAATTTTTAAAATTCGTCGGAATATCAAAATTTTCCGACGGAAATACATGTCCGTCGAAAACTGTCATCGGAAATTGGCCCATTTCTAGTAGTGTGTGAAATCGCCTCATGACATGTTTGAATTTTTGATGCTCTCTTGGCTCCCTGGCCTGAGCAATAGCCCCACTATTATCACAGTAGAGGTCTATTGGTCCCATAATTGAGGGGACAACAACAGGTTCACCAACGAACTTATGAATCCAAAATTCCTATTTAGCTGCTTCCGAAGTTTCCAAGTATTCGGCTTCAGTTAAGATTCTGCAGTCGTGCTTTGCTTAGCATTCGTCCAACTGAACGCTCCTTCATTAAGACAGAACACGTATCCTGATTGTGACTTGAAGTCGTCTCTATCATTGTGGAAGCTTGCGTCGGTATAACCTTCAACAACCAAATCCTTACTCCCACCATAGACTAGAAAATTATCCTGGTTCCTTTTCCGGTACTTTAGGATATTCTAGGCCGCAATCCAATGTGCCTCTCCTGGATCTGATTGGTATCGGCTCGTAGCACTCAAAGCATACGATTCATCCGGCCTAGTACATATCATGGCATACATGATCGATCCAATAAGCGAAGCATATGGAATAATCTAACTCATCCCTTCTCGCTTATCAGGTGTCGGACACTGTTTCTTGCTGACAGTTATGTCATGTGACATGGGTAGGTGGCCTCTCTTGGCTTCCTCCATATTGAATCGTGCCAGTACCTTATCGATATAAGTACTTTGGCTCAATCCAATCATCCTTTTAGATCTATCCCGATAGATCTTGATGCCCAATATGTAGTATGCCTCTCCCAAGACCTTCATTGGAAAACACTTTCCAAGCCAAGCCTTTACAGACTCCAACATTGGAATGTTTTTTCCAATGAGCAATATGTCATCGACATATAAGAAGAGGAATGCGATGTCACTCCCACTGACCTTCTTGTAAACACAAGACTCATCTGGATTCTTGATAAAACCAAACTTACTAAGGCTTCATCGAATCTCAGATTCCAACTTCTGCTTGCCTGCTTTAATCCATAAATGGATTTCGTAAGCTTGCATAACTTACCAGCATTATTTGGATCAACAAAACTATCCGGCTGTGTCATGTACACAGTTTCTTCCAAAATCCCATTAAGGAATGCAGTTTTAACGTCCATTTGCCATATCTCATAATCATAATATGCAGCAATTGCTAGGATAATCCGAACGGACTTAAGCATGGCGACTGGCGAAAAGGTTTCATCATATTCAACACCGTGAATTTGCCTTTAACCTTTTTCCACCAATCTAGCTTTGTATACATATACATTTCCATCTTTGTCGGTTTTCAACATGAAAATCCATTTGCAACCGATAGGTGTGTAACCTTCGGGCAAATCAACCAAGTCCCAAACTTGATTTTCAAACTTGGAGTCCATCTCGGATTTCAAGGCTTCTTGCCATTTTGTAGAGTCGGGGCTCGTCATAGCTTGTTTGTATGTCGTTTGCTCATCTCCATCCACAACTAGGATGTCTTGATCCTCGGTTAAGACAACACCGAGGTATCTGTCTGGTTGAGATCATGGCCTTTGCGACCTATGCATGGTAATAGGTTGAGCATTTGCATTGTCATTTTGACTTTGCATAGTGTCGGTTTGACTCTGACCAATGTCAACAGCTACTTCTAAAGCACTTTGATTTTTAGTTTTATCAGGTTGACTTTATTGCTCATCCTCTCAAACTCCATCAAGTTCAATTTTCCTCCCATTTGTCATTTTGGAAAGATACTCCTTTTCCAAAAAGACACCGTCTTAAGCAACAAATATTTTGTTCTCAGACTGGTTGTAGAAGTAATACCCCTTGGTTTATTTTGGATAGCCCATAAAGAAACACTTATCAGATTTTGGTGCAAGCTTGTCAGATATGATTCTTTTGACATATGCTTCGCAACCCCAAATCTTGAGAAAAGACAACCGTGGAGGTTTCTTTGTCCATAATTCATATTGAGTCTTTTCGACAGCTTTTGACAGAGCGCGGTTTAGAGTGAGTGCTGCGGTTAAAAGTGCGTGTCCCCAGAAAGAGATAGGAAGATTGCTAAGACCCATCATTGATCGAAACATGTCCAACAAAGTTCGATTTCTCCTTTTGGACACTCCATTCCATCGTGGAGTTCCAGGAGGTGTCAATTTTGAGAGAATTTTATGTTCTTTCAAATGATTGTCGAATTCGTAGCTCAAATACTCGCCACCTCGATCCGATCAAAGTGCTTTGATTTTCTTGCCAAGCTGATTTTCCACTTCACTCTGAAACTCTTTGAATTTCTCAAAAGATTCAAATTTGTGCAACATAAGGTAGACATAGCCAAATCTACTAAAGTCGTACGTGAAAGTTATAAAATAGCGATAACCATTTCTTGCGGTTGTGCTCATTGGTCCACATACATCCGTGTGTATAAGACCCCATAAGTCACTAGCCCTTTCTCCCAACTTGGAGAATGTTTGCTTTATCATCTTGCCTAGTAAGCATCCTTCACAGTTTTCAAATGACTCTAAGTCGAATGAATCAAGAATCCCTTCATGAAGAAGTTTATTGATGCGTTTGATGATAATGTGGCCAAGACGACAATGCCACAAGTAGGTTTGATTCGACTCAATGGTCTTAGCTCTTTTGGTAGTATCATTAACACTTGTCTAGTCACATTTATAATGTGTGATCTCATAAAACATATAAGCAAGACATTTAAAACAACCATTGTTATAGTCTTGTGATCAAACAACCCGGCGTCCAACGCCATAAATCAGAATATGTTCAAAACATAATAAAACAAGAAAATTAATTCTATTACAAGACACAGATAAATAATGTGCCTACAAGCACAACGAAATGACCACCTTCATTATCCGCTCATAGTTGCACATCCACTTGTGAAGCCCTCTCACTTGGTCCCTGAAAGTGGGAGCATAAAGTGAGTCATACATGGTATCCAATAGCTATGAAGATACCTGAGGTGGATGGAACATTCCTCCTTTCCTCATCCTTTTGGAAGATCTTGCATTCCCTCTTGTAGTGGCCTTGCCCATCACAATAGAAGCATCGCATCTACGCTTTGTTCTTGAACTCCTTCTTATTTGCTCTTAAGGGAATTTTGGTTGCTCCATAGGAGTTGGCTTTGCGAAGTAGCTGCACCCCATCTCTCAATGAGTGTGACTCCTTTCCCGCAGCTATATGCATCCTAAGTGCATCATAGCCTGAGTGGAATGAGACAAGCAAAATATGACCCGCCATCTCATCCTATAATGGGATTTCGAGAAGCTCCATGTAAAAGGAATGGTGTCCTTCCAACAAGTGTATTATTTCGATAGAGGGTTCGGAATTATTAGAAAGCTAATTATTCAGTGAGGTCAAGTGACCGGAATGCCTAGGTGGAGGCCGCTTCCGATCATTAATATTAATGCATAATTAATATTACGGTTTAATCTTGACTGAACCCTTCGGTTCGCACCCCAATCGAATAACCGATCCGAGACGACGAATCAATCCGAAGGATTAGATGAGTCATTAGAGTATTACGAACAAAGACGTCGGATGTCGAGCTTAGAGCGTCGAAATCGAGAGTCGCATGTCGAGTTGAATTTAGAATTCGACGGGACGTAGATTCAACAAGCGACAAGTTCGAGCTAGGCCGTAGCCTCGCATTGTCCTAGCCATGCGAGAGCTAGGCTAGCCTAAGCTACCATGAACATCTCAAAGCATGCCGCAAGCCTAGCATGCATTGCGTACTGGGCCAAGCATGCTAGTATGGCTGGTGTTGCTGGCCGCAAGCATGCTAGCAGCTAGCGCATGCTAGCGTGCTAGTGTGCTGGGCCACGCACCCAGCCGCAAGCATTGCACACACCTAGCATGAGCATCGCAACATGCTGGGCATCGCACAGCGTAGCACACAACATCGCAAGCCATGCGTGCGTGTGTGTGGCTGTGCGTGCTTGCTAGCCAAGCAGAGCCAGCTTTCGCAGCATGCTGTGCGTGCGTGCCAGCGTTGGCGCACCAAGCAACAGCACAACAACATCATATGCGTGCTGTCTGGCTGCGCGTATGATGCGTGCTTGCTGGCTGGGCTACCCAGCCTTGGTTCTAGGCGCCAGCTGGCTATAGGGTTTCGTAGTGACCCGACACTACGCGGAAGGAAACCCACCAAGATCCGCCCCTTAATTAAAGAAATTAACAAGCATAATCAACTTAATCAAACAAGATTAAGAACAAGAATTATACCTTTGATGCGTGCTTCGCTCCCAAAGAGCTCTTACTTCAAAATCCCGAAAAGACGAGATCTCCGACGGATCGTACCCTCGACCCGACCCGAGCGTCCTAAGTCTTGAAGGTTAGTCAAGACCCGGACAAAATAACTATGAGTTTTACGAATCAAAGGTTTACTCTTTCTTAGGGTTGCCTTATTAATTCCACTCAAGGTTGTTCATTTCCCAATACCCAAGCTTGGTATTTATAGGGAAATGAACCCTTGAATTTCATTCCCCAACCAGTGTGGGAGAATGTATAATTTGCTAATTAATTTATTTCTAAAATAAATTAATAAATAAATCCAATCACAATGGAACAAGTGTCAAAGGGAGAGAGAAGGTTAGGTGAGGACCATAGAGGGGTGGGGGGGACCATTGCCTTGCTCCCCAAGGCTTTCCCAAAGCCTTGGTCCCCACCCTCACAAAACCGCCTCACCTAAGAGGGGTGCTGGGCTGCTGCCAGCTAGCACGCCAGCTAGCATGGTGCTGGCCAGCCCAGCCAGCTAGCATGTGCCTGCCCAGCAGCCTCGCATGCCTGGTGCTAGGCTGTGCTAGGCGCTGGTGCTGTCCAGTGCTAGGCGCTGGTGCTGCTGGCTGCATAGCACTGCCTATCGCACGCACATGCATTTCTCACAGCATCTCCCTTGCATCCCATTGCTAGCACAGCCAGCATGCGTGCTGCTAGCGAGCCACGCATGCTGGCCCCTTCCTTCGCACCGTCCACGCTATGCACCATGCAACCCTCGCACACGCATCAGCCAGCGCCTAGCTTTGCTATGCTTGGTGCGAGACACACACACACGCACCAGCCCACACGCATCATTGCTGCTATTGTGCGAGGACGCGAGGCTAGGCTGCGAGGCACACACGCACACACACGTAAGCCCTTGGCATTGCGATGGTGCTGTGCGTGGTGCCATGCCCTGCGATGGTGCCTGGCCTTGAGCTTGCGTGCTGCGATAGCCTGCCACATGCACCCAGGCACCCAAGCTAGCACGCTGCTAGTTGCGATGGGCTGCCTGGTGCTTGTGGCGCTTGCGATAGCTGCCATGCGCACCCAGGCACCCATGGTAGCATGCTTCTAGCTTGCGATGGGCTGCCAGGGCACGCCTAGGCTGCAATAGTGCCTAGCACACCATGGTGCGCCTAGGCTTGCGACGAGCTAGCCTAGCCTAGCTACGACTACACTCATACTTGTTGCTTGTGATTTTGCGACGTTCGGTCTCGACGCCCTAGGCTCGATTTCCGACGTCTGTATTCGTAAAACTTTGTCGACTCATTAAATCCTTTCGGATTAATTCGTCGTCTCAGATCGTTGATTCGATTGGGTTCAACCCGAAGGGTTCAATTAAGATTAAGCTGTAATATCAATTGTACCTCGATATTACTGATCGGAAGCGGCCTCCACCTAGGCATTCCGATCACTTGACCTTAATGAAGAATTAGCTTCGTAATAATTCTGAACCCTCTATTGGAAGAATACACTTGTTGGAAGGACACCATTCCTTTCAATCTCCCACTTGTCCTTCCGGACAAGTGTGCATACAGCGTATAGCTCATTTCCTATGTCACTTAATGTTTCTTCGTGAACTATAAGGTAAGATTCTTTGTCATCCTTATTACGTTCAGAAGTGTTTCTCGATCTCCAAGTTCTACTGTCAATAAGCAGATGATTTTTAAATCCATCTGAGCACGACCATGCATTTTCACAGTCTCGCTCTTCGAGCGGCCTTGTAAACAACAAAACATTTTCCCTATTGTTAGTAGGGGGCCAATCCCAGTCTTGTATTGTAAGTTCTTCTTACTAAGAGGACATAGTCTCGTGAGTGTTCCCGTTATAATCCCCAGTTACGGCAAACGTTTGGAAACATCAAAGAGTCTAGTACTCAAACAAGAAAACTTCATAGTACTCATGGTCGGAGGAAACGAGTTTCGATAGTCATAATGAGAAATGTACTTATGATAAAATTTAAATTTTCTTAAATTACTCTCATAGGTCTTATCCAGTACAGTTCCAAACTGTACCTGTGCAAATGATTTATGACTGTCACGTCCTCGCAGCACAAGAAACGGTGCTGTAAATCATACTACACACTAATCTATGGCGGTCATCAATCGTCCATCTGTTAGATGTCCTCGATTAGGGACAATTTATGATTTAATATTCAATGTTCACTTAACAGGTGTTTCTTTATCCAAGACATGGTCTTGATACCCTGTTTTGAATATTTCCGTAAATCGAATGGACTCATTATTTAATTCTAAACCACAATTAAATAGTAATGGAGTGAATGATAATTTTGCACAAAATTAATTACTCCATTAATGAATGGTTTTGATACAGTGTCTTACATTAAATATCCTATTTAATTAAAACACATGTACAGGGAATTTCAAAGCCAGTCTCCAACATGCTTGATTCCCATTGCCTCAATGTGCTTGTTGTGTTTCACTTGAGGCAAAGGTTTAGTCAAAGGATCGGCTACATTATCATCCGTGCCGATCTTACAAAATCTGATTTCACCTTCGGATTTCCATTCCCTTATCATGTGAAATCGCCTTTGCACGTGTTTGACCTTCTGGTGCTCTCTCGGCTCCCTGGCCTGAGCGATAGCTCCATTGATATCACAATAGAGGTCTATCGGCCCCTTGATTGAGGGTACAACACCAAGTTCACTAATGAACTTACGAATCCAAATATCTTCCTTGGCAGCTTCTGAAGCGGCCAAGTACTCGGCTTCAGTTGTAGAGTCTGGAATGGTGCTCTGTTTGGCACTCTTCCAGCTAAACGCTCCTCCATTCAGACAGAATATGTACCCCGATTGTGACTTGAAGTCATCTCTGTCAGTCTGGAAGCTAGCGTCGGTGTAACCTTCAACAACCAGTTTTTTGTGGCCTCCATACACCAGGAATTTATCCTTGTTTCTTTTCAGGTACTTAAGGATATTCTTGGCCGCAGTCCAATGCGCCTCTCCTAGGTTCGATTGGTATCGACTCGTTGCACTCAGGGAATACGATACATCTGGCCTTGTACATATCATGGCATACATGATCGATCCGATTAGCGAAGCATATGGGATTTGATTCATTCTTTCTCGCTCAACAGGTGTCTGTGGACACTGTTTCTTGCTGAGAGTTATGCCATGGGACATGGGTGAATGCCCTCTTTTGGCATTTTCCATGTTGAATCGAGCCAGTACCTTATCAATGTAAGTACTCTGGCTTAATCCAATCATCCTCTTAGATCTATCCCTGTAGATCTTGATGCCCAATATGTACTGTGCCTCTCCTAAGTCCTTCATTGAAAAGCACTTTCCCAACCAGCCCTTTACGGACTCCAACAATTTTTGCTGTTTCCAATGAGCAGTATGTCATCGACATACAGGACTAGGAATGCAATATCACTCCCACTGACCTTCTTGTATACACAAGACTCATCTGGATTCTTGATAAAACCAAACTTGCTAATGGCTTCATCAAATCGCAGATTCCAACTTCTGCTGGCTTGCTTTAGTCCATAAATGGACTTCTTCAGCTTGTAAACCTTTCGAGCGTTGCCTGGATCGACAAAACCTCCTGGCTGTGTCATATACACAGTTTCTTCCAAAATTCCATTAAGGAAGGCGGTTTTGACATCCATTTGCCATATTTCGTAATCGTAATATGCAGCAATCGCTAGGATGATCCGGACGGATTTTAGCATTACAACTGGTGAAAAAGTTTCATCATAGACAATCCCGTGGACTTGTCTATAACCTTTTGCCACCAGTCTAGCTTTGTATATTGATACATTTCCATCCTTGTCTGTCTTCACTTTGAAGATCCACTTGCAACCAATGGGTGTATAACCCTCGGGCAAATTCACCAAGTCCCAGACTTGATTTTCAGACATGGAGTCCATCTCGGATTTCATGGCCTCTTGCCATTTTGCAGAGTCGGGGCTCGTCATAGCTTGCTTGTATGTCGCCGGCTCATTACCATCCATGACTAGGATGTCCTGATCATCGGTTAAGACGATACCGAGGTATCTGTGTGCTTGAGATCTTTGCCGTTGCGACCTACGTAGGGTAATCGGTTGAGCATTTACATTGTCTGTTTGATTCTGACCAATCTTCTTAGATGCTTCCGAAGTATCTAGATTGTCAGTTTTGTCAGGTTGACATTGTTGCTCGTCCTCTCGAACTTCGTCGAGTTCGATTTTCCTCCCACTTGTCATTTTGGAAAGGTGATCCTTCTCCAAAAAGACACCATCACGAGCAACAAAAACTTTGTTCTCGGATTTATTGTAGAAGTAATACCCTTTGGTTTCTTTTGGATATCCCACAAAGAAACACTTATCCGATTTGGGGTGAAGTTTGTCCGAAATTAATCGCTTGACATATGCTTCGCATCCCCAAATCTTGAGAAAAGACAACTTAGGGGGTTTCTTAGTCCATAATTCATATGGAGTCTTTTCAACAGCTTTTGACGGAGCTCTATTCAGTGTTAGTGCTGTTGTTTGTAGCACATGTCCCCAGAAAGAGATAAGGAGTTCACTAAGACCCATCATTGATCGAACCATGTCTAACAAGGTTCGATTTCTTCGTTCGGACATTCCGTTCCATTGAGGAGTTCCGGGAGGTGTCAACTCTGAAAGAATGCCATTTTCTTTCAAGTGATCGTCGAATTCATGACTCAAATATTCGCCACCTCGATCCGATCGAAGTGCTTGAATTTTCTTGCCAAGTTGATTTTCAACTTCTTTCTGAAATTCTTTGAATTTCTCAAAGGATTCAGATTTATTCGACATTAAGTAGACATAGCCATATCTACTATTATCGTCGGTGGAAGTGATGAAATATCGGTAACCTTGTCTTGTGGGTGTGCTCATTGGTCCACATACATTCGTGTGTGTTAGACCTAATAAGTCACTTGCCCTTTCTCCTAACTTGGACAATGGCTATTTTATCATCTTTCCTAATAAGCATCCTTCGTAATTTTCAAACGACTCTAAGTCGAATGAGTCAAGAACACCCTCTTGAAGAAGTTTCTTGATGCGTTTGATGTTAATATGGCCAAGACGACAATGCCACAAGTAGGTTTGATTCGACTCGATGGTCGTAGCTAGTGGTATCAACTTTTGTCTAATCTTATGTAAAAACATGCAATTTAATTGAACATAAATTTGTAAGACAAACTTGAAACAGCTACTGTCAAAGTCTTACACTCAAAACTCCTAGGTGTCCAACACCGTGGATCATAATATGTTCAAAGCATGATGAAAAACTAGAATTAGTTTAATTACATGTCATAGACAAAATAGTGCATGCAAGCACGACCGAAAAACCATCTTCGTCGTCTTCTTGCTCTTGCACCAACACTTGATAAGCTTCTCACTTGGTTCCTGAAAAGGCAACATTAAGTGAGTCATACTTGGTACCTAATACCTATGATAAGCTTAATCCACAAGTTTTAAGGAAGATACCTGAGGTAGTCGGAGTGATCCCCTCTTCCTTGACGAGCATGCATTCCCTCTTGTAGTGGCCTTGCATGCCACAATGGAAGCATCTCATCTTTGCCTTGACCTTCTTGAACTCCTTCTTCTTAGCTCTCAAGGGCCTTTTGGTCATTCCATAGGCGGTGGTTTGGCTGCACCACCTCCTTGAGGGAGTGTGTCACCTTTCCCGCAGCGATAAGCACTCTAAGTGCATCATAGCCCGAGTGGAGTGAAGCAAGCAAGATATGCCCCGCCATCTCATCTTCCAATGGAGTTCCGAGAAGCTGCAAGTGTTTGAAGAGTCTAGTCATTCCAACCACATGAGGTCGGAGGGGCATGCCGGGTCTCAATTTAGCATTGTAGACCTTGGTCCAAAGCCGTCGCCATTCCTTAGCAAGACATCCCACATTTAGAGGCTTTATCCTCATGTTTGAGAGCGACCTAGTCAAGTCAAACACGAGTCCATCAAAGTTGCCATTGTCACTCTTGGTGACTCTTACATTGACAACGTCCTCAAGTGCTTTGAGGAACATGTCCGGAAGGTAGGAGGAAAGAGTTTCCTTCCAATCTTCTGGGATGGAATTTGCCATGAGTCGTGAGACCCTTTTGCAATTGGAAGACCATTCTTCATGAGCCTCGTCGGTCATGATCCCTTTGGCAAAGAAGCTTCGAATGGGAGTATCAAGAGTATACTCCAAGGAACAATTCCGGAGAGTTCTCCTGAGTTCCTCCTCCCATTCCTTAAAGTTGACCAAGTCTAAGGGAAAGGCCAACTTTTCGTGGAGTTCCGGGCACATTTGGTTGTTGTTTGAGTTACTTGCAGACATTGTTCTACAATTGAAAGAATTTGAAGTGAAAAACCATTCATACATCAATAAGTTGAAATTTAAAACGTTCATGCATATATTCAAACTTATCAAGCATTTTATCCACGCATTTTAAAATTGTCCCTTATGGGCGAGAATAAAATGATTCCGAGATCCCAAAGATCAAGAAATGGTAAAGCATGCTTTGGCTTGTCTTAATAATTAAATATCTGAAGGTAAGCAATCCAATTGCTAATAGCTCCAAGCTACTCTCGGTTTGATAAAATGTCGCATCTAATGCATTCTTGACATTTTATCTCTTTTGCCACGACATCTAAGGACTCCTTACTGATATCGTTGAGCTTAACCAAGACAACTTGTATACCTAGTATACCTTACGTTCCTAGGGAAGTAGTGATGCCTCGCTTTGGCGTAATCCATCACGTACGCGCATTAGTTCGGTAAGTGTTGTTCTTGGAACGACAAATTTTAGCTCAATATTATTAAGGGACCTAGGGTTTCTATGTTGGTTGATTTAAGTGAACTTAACTAATCGTCGCAACATAATAGAAATCCTAGACATGCATCTAGAAATCATATATAATAACAATATATAAGGCATAAAATTTGATGCATTTGGCAACTAGCATGACCCCTTGAAATCTTCAATTTCCATGGGTCTTCATCTTGGCTCGTCTTCGTCGAAACGCCGTCTTGAGACATCTTGGCCAAAATGAAATAAAAGAAGCTAGCTAGAACGACTAAGATTAATCTAATAGTACAAAAATACTTAACGGTTCGCAGATCGTATTTAGATTTACAAAAATACATAACGGAACGCAGTCCGTATTTTCTATCCTAGTCGGGCCCCACTAGTTGCCATTTTCAAAGACCTGTTTTGAAAACAATTCTTCATTCACCCATTCACTATTTGTGAATGGCCCATGAAATTTTACGAAATACATAATTAAACACGCAAAACTAGTAACTAACTTAGGTGGTTAATCCAATTAACGCGCCTAATTAAAACTAGTCAAAGTGGTTTAATCCATTATTTCTAAAAGCAAAATGCTAACGCACTTAATTAAGCTCCCACTAAATTCCGCATCCGTACTTAATTAATCCGATTAATTAAGTCGGCATAACCCATAATTTGTCAAAATTTTGCAAAGTCGAAAATCGAGGTTTTTAGCCTCGTTAAAATAATTACCAAAAATATTTTAAAGACGGGATAATGCAAAAATCATTGCTCAAATATTAAGCAAAACCACCCAACAAAACCCTTGGTGTGTGCGCACCATGGCCCTAGCCTATGATGCATGGCGCACCATGGCTGCTAAGGCAGTGTGTGCTGGCTGGCTGGCTAGGGCTTGCTGCCTCGCTGCCCAGCAGCAGCACAAGCCCACCAGCAGCTCACACTACACATGCACTAGCACCATTGAAGAGGCTGGGCTGGTGCTTGGTGCTAGCATGCTGCGCCCAACACAGCACACTACGCTGGCCAGCACCACGCATGCTGGCGCCTGGCAGCAAGTTGGGGGCTGGCTGGTGCTTGCTACAACGCTGCCTAGCAGCGCCTCCAAGCAGCCAGCAGCCAAGGCCACTGCCCAAGCCCAGCAGTAGCATCCCTCGCCACACAGCCACGCACTAAACGATGCACAGCCATATGCACATCACAGGAAGCCTACATGTGGGCTGCTAGGCAGCCCGACTAGCCTTGGTGACGCTTGCGGTTTTGCATCGTTTTGTGTAAATTTTACTCGGAATTTTAATTCCGATTTGTGCGTGAGAATAATTAATTCCAAATTACATTTTAGAATTAATTTGAAGGAAAATAAAATAAAACTAAGTCTAACTTAAATAAATTTATTTTATTGGTGCATAAGCCTAAATTTATCAAAAATTTCAATTTTGAACAAAATTAGGTCTAACTTTATGCTTAAAATAAAATGAGCTATGTCCAAAATTAATCTTGCCAACATGCAAATTAATAATGGATTTGACAAATGGGAGTTGGAAAAATAAATTAACCATCCAATGATAAAATTTTCCAACTTGCATACTTGTGTAAAAATACCAAGATTACATCTTCCACTATGAAGATTAATCAAATTTTTACTCACAAGTAATTGAACTTAATGGATTTTAATCAACCAAACATGAAAACAAATCCAAACTTTGTTCAACATGGAATTTAGGGTTAGGGTTCCAATCATTTAAACCTTTAAAGATTAGAACTTTAACATTATTTGGGAACTTAAAATACAAAATCACAACAAGTTTTCACATTTTATTGCAATTTATTTGCAAAATTTGTGAAAAACAAGTTTATGTGATAAATTGGTATATCAACTTAAGCACTAATAAACACTCCATTATTATGCTAAAGGATATTTTAAAACCTGTAGATTAGTGATGCAAAAGTGCATTTAATCTAACCTTGTAATGTTTGCATTAATCAAGGCTTAAAAAGAATTAAAATTTTCGTTGAAAAACGAAAAACCCCTGAAAAATTAGGTTTTTGATTCGAATTTGGCTTCTAGACAACCCTACAAGGATTGAAACAGTTCTAGAATGTCGATTCCACCCAAAAATCACTATTTTTGAGCCAAAATCTGGGTTCGACAGCCAAATCGAAAATAAAATCGAGTTTTAAAATTAATTAAAACGAGCATCTAATCTAATTAGATGAACTTGAACCAGAAAATTAAATTCTTTTAAAACACCTTGATTAAAATAATTGCAAAAATTAAAAGAAGCGTGGCTCCGATACCGCTGTAGGGTTTCGTAGTGACCCGACACTACGTGGAAGGAAACCCACCAAGACCCACCCCTTAATTAAACCAATTAACAAGCATAATAAACTTAATCAAAGAAGATTAAGAACAAGAATTATACCTTTGACGCGTGCTTCGCTCCCAAAGAGCTCTTACTTCATAATCCCGAAAAGACGAGATCTCCGACGGATCGTACCCTCGACCCGACCCGAGCGTCCTAAGTCTTGAAGGTTAGTCAAGACCCGAACAAAATAACTATGAGTTTTACGAATCAAAGGTTTACTCTTTCTTAGAGTTGCCTTATTAATTCCACTCAAGGTTGTTCATTTCCCAATACCCAAGCTTGGTATTTATAGGGAAATGAACCCTTGAATTTCATTCCCCAACTAATGTGGGAGAATGTATAATTTGCTAATTAATTTATTTCTAAAATAAATTAATAAATAAATCCAATCACAATGCAACAAGTGTCAAAGGGAGAGAGAAGGTTAGGTGAGGACCATGGAGGGGTGGGGGGACCATTGCCTTGCTCCCCAAGGCTTTCCCAAAGCCTTGGTCCTCACCCTCACAAAACCGCCTCACCTAAGAGGGGTGCTGGGCTGCTGCCAGCTAGCACGCCAGCTAGCATGGTGCTGGCCAGCCCAGCCAGCTAGCATGTGCCTGCCCAGCAGCCTCGCATGTCTTGCTAAGGAGAGGCGCCGACTTTGGTCAAGGGTCTACAATACCAAATTGAGACCCGGTATGCCCCTCTGACCTCATGTGCTTGGAATGACTAGGGTCTTCAAGCACATGGAGCTTCTCGGAATCTCATTGGAGGATGATATGGCGGGTCATATCTTGCTTGCTTCACTCCACTCGGGCTATTATGTGCTTAGAGTGCATATAGCTGCGGGAAAGGAGACACGCTCTTTAAGAGAGGTGGTGCAATTGCTTCATCGAGCCACCTCCTATGGAGCAACCGAAAGGCCCTTGAGAGTAAGGAAGAGGGAGTTCAAGAACAAGGCGAAGATGCGATGCTTCTATTGTGGTGGGCAAGGCCACTACAAGAGGGAATGCAAGCTCTTTCGAAAGGATGAGGAGGAGAGGAATGTTTCATCTGCCTCAGGTATCTTCATTAACACTAGTGTATAAAGCTATTCATAGGTATTGGATACCATGTGTAACTCACTTTATGTTTCCTTTTCAAGAACCAAGTGAGAGGGCTTCACAAGTGGATGTGCAACTACAAGCGGACGACAAAGATGGTCTTTCGATCGTGCTTGTAGGCATTTATTTTTTCTATGGCTTATAATTAACTATTCTTAGTTTCTCATGCTTTTGAACATACTTTTGATCTATGGTGTTGGACACCGGGTTAATTTGATCACAAGACGAAAACAATGGTTGTTTTTAAAATGTCTTGCTTATATGTTCTATAAAATTGCATGTTTTGCATATGATTAGACAAATTGACGATACCGCCAAAAGAGCTAAGACCATCGAGTCGAATCAAACTTACTTGTGGCATTTTTGTCATGGCCACATTAACATCAAACGCATCAAGAAACTTCTTCAAGAAGGTATTTTTGACTCATTCGAATTAGAGTCGTTTGAAAATTGCAAAGGATGTTTATTAGGCTAGATGATAAAGAAGCCATTCTCCAAGTTGGGAGAAAGGGCTAGTGACTTATTGGGTCTAATACATACGGATGTATGTGGACCAATGAGTTCACCTGCAAGGAATAATTGTCGATATTTCATTACCTTCACGGACGACTATAGTAGATATGGCTATGTTTACCTTATGTCGAACAAATCTTAATCTTTTGAGAAATTCAAAGAGTTTCAGAGTGAAGTTGAAAATCATCTTGGCAAGAAAATCAAAACACTTCGATCTGATCAAGGTGGCAAGTATTTGAGCCACGAATTCGACGATCACTTCAAAGAAAACGGTATTCTTTCAGAGTTGACACCTCTCGGAACTCCACAATGGAACGGAGTGTCCGAACGGAGGAATCGAACCTTGTTAGAAATGGTCCGATCAATGATAGGTCTTAGTGAACTTCCTATCTCTTTTGGGGACACGCACTTCTAACTGCGGCACTAACACTGAACTGTGCTCCGTCAAAAGCTGTTGAAGAGACTCCATATGAATTATGGACAAAGAAACCTCCACGGTTGTCTTTTCTTAAGATTTGGGGTTACAAAGCATATTTCAAAAGATTTTCTAAAAAACTTCACCTAAAATATGACAAGTGTTCTTCGTGGGCTACCCAAAAGAAACCAAGGGGTATTACTTCTACAACAAATCTGAGATTAAAGTGTTTGTTTCTCGTGATGGTGTCTTTTTGGAGAAGGAACACCTTTCCAAAATGACAAGTGGGAGGAAAATCAAACTCGACGAAGTTCGAGAGGCCGAGCAACAAAGTCAACCTAACAAACTGACAATCAAAGTGCTTTAAAAGCAACTAATGACATTGGTCAGAGTCAAACCGACAATGCAAATGCTCAACCTATTACCCTGCGTAGGTCGCAACGACCAAGATCTCAACCAGACAGATACCCTGGTATTGTCTTAACCGAAGATCAAGACATTCTAGTTATGGATGGAGATAAGCCAGTGACATACAAACAAGCTATGACGAGCCCCGACTCTGCTAAATGGCAAGAGGCCATGAAATCCGAGATGGACTCCATGTCTGAAAATCAAGTCTGGGACTTGGTGAATTTGCCCGAGGGTTATACACCCATCGGTTGCAAGTGGATCTTCAAAGTGAAGACAGACAAGGATGGAAATGTGTTAATATACAAAGCTAGACTGGTGGCAAAAGGTTATAGACAAGTCCACGGGATTGACTATGATAAAACCTTTTCGCCAGTTGTAATGCTTAAGTCCGTCCGGATTATCCTAGCGATTGCTGCATATTACGATTATGAAATATGAAAAATGGATGTCAAAACCGCCTTCCTTAATGGGATTTTGGAAGAAACTGTGTACATGACACAACCAGAAGGTTTTGTTTATCCAAGCAATGCTGGGAAGGTATGCAAGCTTAAGAAGTCCATTTATGGACTAAAGCAGGCAAGCAGAAGTTGGAATCTAATATTCGATGAAGCCATTAGTAAGTTTGGTTTTATCAAGAATCCAAACGAGTCTTGTATTTACAAGAAGGTTAGTGGGAGTGACATCGCATTCCTAGTCTTATATGTCGATGACATATTACTCATTGGAAGTAGCACTAAACTGTTAGACTCCATAAAGGGCTGGGTTGGAAAGTGTTTTTCAATGAAGGACTTGGGAGAGGCACAGTACATATTGGGCATCAAGATCTATAGAGATTGATCTAAAAGGATGATTGGATTGAGCCAAAGTACTTATATCGATAAGGTACTGGCACGATTCAATATGGAGGAAGCCAAGAGAGGCCACCTACCCATGTCACATGACATAACTGTCAGCAAGAAACAGTGTTCGAAAACACCTGACGAGCGAGAGAGGATGAGTTAGATTCCATATGCTTCACTTATTGGATCGATCATGTATGCCATGATATGTACTAGGACGGATGTATCGTATGCCTTGAGTGCTACGAGCCGATACCAATTAGACCCAGGAGAGGCGCATTGGACTGCTGCCAAGAATATCCAAAAGTACCTGAAAAGGAACAAGGATAAGTTTCTGGTCTATGGTGGTTGTAATGATTTGGTTGTTGAAGGCTCTACTAACGCGAGCTTCCAGACTAACAGTGGCGACTTTAAGTCGTAGTCAAGGTATATATTCTGCCTAAATGGAGGAGGGTTTAGTTAGAAGAGTGCTAAGCAAAGCACCACTGCATATTCTACAACTGAAGCTGAATACCTGGCAGCTAAGGAGGCAGTTTGGATTCGTAAGTTCATTAGTGAACTTGGTGTTGTACCCTCCATTAAGGGTCCGATAGACCTCTATTGTGATAAAAATGGAGCTATTGCTCAGGCCAGGGAGCCAAGGGAATACCAGAAGGTCAAACATGTCAAGCGGCGATTTCACACGATAAGGGAATGGAAGTCCGAAGGTGAAATCAGAATTTGTAAGATTGGAACGGATGACAATGTAGCCGATCTGTTGACTAAACCTTTGCCTCAAGTGAAGCACAACAAGCACGTTAAGGCAATGGGAATCAAGCATGTTGGAGATTGGCTTTGATTTTCCTGTATATGTGTTTTAATTAAACTTGATGTCTTAATGTAAAACACTATGTTGAACCATTCGGTTTTGGAGCAGTTAAATTTTCTGCAAATTTATTATTAATCCATTTTTATTTAATTGTGGTTTAAAATTAAATAATGAGTCCATTCGATTTCTGATTCAAAACAGGGTATTAAGACCATGTCTTAGATAAAGAAACACCTATTTAGTGAACATTGAATATGTAAATAGAAAATTATCCCTAATCAAGGTCATTTAATCGATGGACGATTAATGATCACTTGAGATTAGTGTGTAGTATGATTTATAGCACCGTTTCTTGTGCTACGAGGACATGATCGTCATAAATCATTTGCACAGGTACTAGTTTGGAACTGTACCGGATCGACCTATGAGAGTACTTTAAGAGATTTAAAAACGTCATAAGTACATTTCTCATTATAGGTATCGGAAAATTTTTCCTCGACCATGAGTATTGTAAGTTCTCTTATTTGAGTACTAGTCGTGTTGATGTTGTCAAACGTCTGCCATAAATGGGGATTATAATAGCAACACTCGAGCGACTAGGTCCTTTTAGTAAGGGAAGCTAACAATACAAGACTGGGAATGTCCCCTAATTAACAATAGGGAATATGTCTTTGTTGTTTACAAGGCCTCTCGAAGAGCGAGACTGTGAAAATGCATGGCCGTGCTCAGATGGATTTTTAGAAATCATCTGCTTATTAACAGTCAAACTCGGGAATCAAGAAACACTTCTGGACGTAATAAGGATGACGAAGAATCTTACCTTATAGTTCATGAAGAGACATTAAGCGACATAGGAAAAGGGTTATACACTAATTGTACACTTGTTCGGAAGGACAAGTAGGAGATTGAAAGGAATGGTGTCCTTCCAACTAGTGTATTATTCAGTGAGGTCAACTGATCGGAATGCCTAGGTGGAGGCCACTTCCGATCAGTAATATTAATGCATAATTAATATTACGGCTTAATCTTGACTGAACCCTTCGGGTCGCACCCCAATCGAATAACCGATCCGAGACGAAGAATCAAACCGAAGGGTTAGATGAGTCATTAGAGTATTACGAACAAAGACGTCCGATGTCGAGCTTAAAGCATAGAAATCGAGTGTCGTAAGTCGAGTCGAATTTAGAATTCTACGAGATGTAGATTCAACAAGCGACAAGTCCGACCTAGGTCGTAGCCTCACATTGGCCTAGCCAGGTGAGGGCTAGGTTAGCCTAAGCTACTATGCACATCGCAAAGCATGCCTCAAGCCTAGCATGCATTGCGTGCTGGGCCAAGCATGCTAGCATGGCTAGTGTTGCTGGCCGCAAGCATGCTACCAGCTAGCGCATGCTAGCCTGCTAGTGTGCTGGGCCATGCACCCAGCCGTAAGCATTGCACGCACCTAGCATGAGCATTGCAACATGTTGGGCATCACACAGCGCAGCACACAGCATCGCAAGCCATGCGTGCGTGTGTGTGGCTGTGCGTGCTTGCTAGCCAAGCAGGGCTGGCCTTCGCAGCATGTTGTGCGTGCGTTCCAGCGTTGATGCACCAAGAAGCAACAGCGCCTAGCACCAGCACATCAACATGGCGTGCTAGCTGGCTGCGCGTATGATGCATGCTGGCTGGCTGGACTGCCCAGCCTTGGTGCTAGGCGCCAGCCGGCAGCCTTGGCAGCTAAGGTAGGCTGCCAGCCAGCCATGTGGCATGGTCATCCGGTGAAGAGGAGGGGACCAAGGGGTTGGCGTGTGGCTTGGGGAGCAAGGTGATTTGGTCCCCCCCCCCCTTTGGTGGTCCTCGCCTACTCTCTCCCTCCATGTTACACTTGGAGCTTGTTGATTGTCTTGCATTTTTATTTTGTTTTTGATTAAAATAAAATAGAGGAAAATGAAAATCTCCCACATTGATGGGAGAAGGGAGATCAAGTCTCCATTCCCTATAAATACCCAAGTTTGGGGTTTGGGAAAAATCACTTGAGTTGAACTCAATAAGGCATCTCATCATTAGTGAGAAAACCTTTGAGTTTGTAATACTCTAGTTTTGGTTGGTCAAGTACCGACTAATCTTCGGGATTAAGACCGTTTGAGTCAGGTCGAGGATGTGAGCCATAGGAGGTCGTCACACTTGCGTGGCTCGAGCTTTGAAGTAAGAGCTCGTGAATCGAGAAAAGCATACGTCAAGGGTAAGAATGTCCTTTCTCTTTCTCTCTTATGTTGTTAATAATGTGATTGCATGTTTAGTTGCTTTAATTAGTGAGCGGGTCTTGGGCGGGTTTCTCTTCCGTGTAGCATTGGACGCTACGAAACCCAACACCATATGCTTGAAGAGCCTAGTCATACTAAGAACTTGTGGTTGGAGGGGCATAATGGTTTTAATTTGGTATTGTAGACCCTCGACCAAAGCTAGTACCTCTCTTTAGCAAGACAACCCTCTTCCGGTGGCTTTATCTTCATGTTTGAAAGTGACCTAGTCACGTCAAACACAAGTCCATCATATTTTCCATTGAGACTCTTAGTGACTCTCACATTGACAATGTCCTCAAGTGCTTTGAGGAACATGTCTGGAAAATAGGAGGAGAACATTTACTTCCATTCTTCCGGGATGTAATTAGCCATTAGTCGTGAGACTTTCTTGGAATCGGAAGACCATGCATCATGAGTTTCATCACTCATGATTTCCTTCGAGTAGAAATTTGGAATGGGATTATCAAGAATGTACTCTATGGAACAATTTCGAAGAGTTTTCCGTAGTTCCTCTCCCTTTCCTTGAAGTTGACCAAGTTTAGGCTAAAAGCCAACTTGTCGGGGAGTTCCGGGCACATGTAATTGTTGTTGTTATTAGTTGCAGACATGATTCTACTATTGAAACAATTTGCAATGAAAAACCATTCATAAAACCAATAAGTTTGAAATTTAAAGCATACATGCAAATTTTCAATCTTATTGAGCGTTTTATCTACACATTTTAAATTGTCTCATTTAGGAAAGAATAAAACGATTCCAAGACCCCAAAAATCAAAAGGTGATTAAACATGCTTTGGCTTGTCTAAACACTTAATATTTTAAGGTAAGAAATCCAATTGCTAATAACTCTAAGCTACTCTTGGTTTGATAAAACGTCGCATCTAATGCTTTCTTGACGTTTTATCTCCATTGCCATGACATCTAAGGACTCCTTACTGATATCATTGAGTCTAACCAAAACTAAGGTGTATGCGATGCCTTGCTTTGGCAAGTGCATCAACATACCTTACTTCCCTAGGAAAATAGTAATGATGTACTTTGGCACAACCCATTACTATTCTCATTAGTTTCGTAAGTGTCATTTTGGAATGGCAAATTTAACTCAATTTTCTTTAGGACGTAGGGTTTCTATGATGGTTGATTAAAGTGAACTAAACTAATCATTCAACATTCGAAATCCTAAACATGCATCTAACATCGCAATTATATCAGCAAAATATATATATAAAGCATAATAAAGATGCATTTGGCAACTAGCATGACCCCTTGAACTCGAGTCTTCAATTCTTTAAGGGCCTTCGTTGCATCCTCTTGGCTCATCTACTTAGAAACGCCGTCTTCGAGACATCACCACCAATTATGCAACTACTAATAAGACTAGGAATAATCTAAATATGAAGGTACCAAAATACGCAACGGTACGCAGACCGTATTTAGATTTACAAAAATACATAACGGAATGCAGTTCATATTTACTGTCCTAGTCGAGCCCCGCTAGTTGCCATTTTATAAAACCTGTGATAGAATATTCATTCCATTCATCCATTCACTAAAGTGAATGGCCCATGCATTTTGCAAAGCAAAACACGCGCAAACTAGTAACTAACTTAAGTGGTTAATCCAATTAACGTGCCTAATTAAAACTAATCAAAGTTATTAACCGATTATGTGATTAAACGCAATAAAATCAGTTCAAATAATAATGAAGCTCCCACTAAATTCCGCATCCAAATTAATTAAAATTAATCCAATTAATTAATTAAGTCGGTTTACCCAAATTTTGCCAAAATTATTTTGCAAGTGCCAGGAAAACCCGAGGCCTAGCCTCGTTTTAATAATGAAATAAAATAATTAAAAACGGCATAAATTGCAAAATCGCATAGCCCTACGATACTCGAGTGCCTAGCACCAAGAAACGAGGCTTGGTTTGCTAGGCCCGAGCCTCGCCTGCCTTGCATGGCTACTGCCCCTGCACAGCCACTTGCTACGCCAAGCATGTGCATGCGGTTGACAGCATCGCACCAACTGCAAGCCTCAAAGGCCTGCTGTTGTGCTAGTTGGCGCTGCCAAGCAACCGCACAACGCACCAACGCACAAGGCAGCCTCGCACCATGCGCACTAAGTGTCGCACCAATGATCGCACACATCGATGCACCATCCTTGCACTCCTCGGCAGCCACATGCGGGCTGCAAGCAGCCTAGCTGGCCGAGAGATGTGCTTGGGGCTTCGTGCCTCGATTTGCGTGTTTGTGCCTTAGGATTTTATACCGATTTTTGTATGACGTAAAATTAATTCTAAATTAGTTTTTAGAACCAATATTGAGCAAAAATGAAAATAAAACAAGTCCAACTTAAATAAATTCAATTTTTAGTGCACAAACCAATAATAAATTCAGGAACCATTCTTTAAATTATCTTTGGCTCAACTTGATGCTACAAAAATTGAGGGCTATTCTCACAACTAATTTAACCAAACATAAATTATTAATGAGATTTGACAAAATAAAATGAGTTGGAAAATTTAAACACAATCATCCAATGAAAATTTTCCAACACTAACTTGGGTAAACTTGAAAAATTACATCCTTCCAATATGAAGAGTAATCAAATTTCAATCACGAGTTTGAACTTTTAAGACTTTAATCAAGTAAAAAATGAATAAAATCAAAAATTAGTTCAACAAGAATATAGAAAGTTAAGTTCCTACCAAATAAACAATTAAAGATTGGATCTTTAACATTTTAGGAGCTTCAAAAATACAAATACACCATAACCATTCACACTTGCAGCAATTAATTTGCAAAAAAGTGAAATTGCAAGTTTATGTGAAATATAAACTCACCAAATTAAACACCAAATATGACTTCATAAATATGCTTAATAAGGATTATTATTGTAGTAGATTAATGGTGTAACCATACACATAATGTAACATTAACATGCCATGATTAATCGAGGTTTAAAGATTTAAAAATTTTCTTCAAAAACGAAAAACCCCTTGAAAAACATGTTTCTGGGTGGATTTTGGCTTCTACAGCACCCACGAAGTGAAACAAAAAAGATTTAAAACATTGATTCCACCCAAAATTCACTAGTTTTGAGTCGAAATATGGGTTCTTTAGCAAAAATTAGTTTAAATACGAGATTAAACTAATTAAAACGAGCTTCTAATCCAATTAGAAAGCAAAATCATAAATTTAAATCCATTTAAATTACCTTAATTAATTATTAGTTACAATAATAAAATGCACGTGGCTCCGATACCGCTGTTGGGTTTTGTGATGTCCAACATCACGTAGAAGGAAACCCGCCCAAAATCGGCACACAAATTAAAGTAACTAAGCATGTATTTAAACCTTAATCACATGATTAACAAGAAGAGAGAGGAAGACTCATTACCCTTGAAGCGTGCTTCGCTCTCACTTAGAGTTCGGACTTGAAAGCGTAGAGTCCCAGAAATGCGCGAACCTCTGACGGCTAACACCCTCGCTCCACGAACTAAGCCAGCCCTTACCCCGAAGCTTAGTCGGGGCTAGGCCAAAAATAACTTAGAGTATTAGAACAAAGGTTTTCTCTTCTTGGAGATCCCTTAAAGTTTAACAACTCAAGTGCCCTTTCCCAATGCAAAATGATTGGTATTTATAAGGAAATGAGCCCTTGAAATCCCATCTCCCATCAATGTCGGAGAGTTGGAAAAAATGCAAAATGGAATTAATTCAATTCTAAATTAAATTAAATAGCCAAATGAATCACCAAACAACAAGTGGCATGAGAAGAGCAAGTGGTTAGGTGAGGACCACAAGGGGGGACCATCCTCCCCTTGCTCCCCAAGCCATCCCACAAACCACTCCATACACACGCCCACACGTATCATACCAGCTGGCGTGGCCTGCCTTAGGCGCTAAGGCTGCCACGCTGGCGGCCTGGCCCCTAGGCTGGGCCTGCAGGTTAATCGTGTGTGCGTGCAGCCTAGTAAGCATGCCTTGCATGCATACAGGCTGCTGTTGGGCGTGCTGGGCATTGCTACCGCAAGCTCAGCTTGCTAGCTGATGCTGCTGTGCTGCTTCCTCGCACAAGCCCGCAACAGCGTGCCATGCATATGCGAGTTGCTCGCAGCTGGGCATTGTTGTTGTGCTGCGTGGGCCTCAGCATGCTAGCCCGATAGCCAACGCTAGCAGCTACTAGCGAGGCCCAGCACACTAGCTTGCACCTGGCCTTGCTAGCACTACTAGCATGCTTTCTCGGCCAGCAAGCCCAAGCCAGCACCCTAGCAGGGCTACTGGGCTTGCGGCCTTGCAAGCAACTATGGCTAGCAACCCTTTATATCCTAGCCCTCGCTCGGCTAGGCCAACACGAGGCTAGGGCTATATTTTAACTTGTTGTTTGGATAATTTCTCGTCTTCGTCGATTCCTAGAATCGACTTGACTTACGACGCTCGGTTTCGACGCTCTAAGCTCATAATCCGACGTCTTTGTTCGTAATTACGCTATTGAATCATTTAATCCTTTAGATTAATTCGTCGTTTCGGTTCAGTTATATAATTGGGTGTGACCCGAAGGGTTCAGTCAAGATTAAGTTGTAATATTAGTTATGCATTAATATTACTGATCGGAAGCGGCCTCCAGCTAGGCATTCCGATCACTTGACCTCACTGAATAATTAGCTTTCTAATTAATTCCGAACCCTATATCGGAATAATACACTTGTTTGAAGAACACCATTCCTTTCAGACGGAGACCTCGATGCCATTTTGAAATGACTCGAATGATGATGGATCACATCCCTTCCTATAAAGTTTTTAAAGATTTGCACAAATGACTAATGTTACACTAAACAAAATTGTCGAAGCTATGAAAGGACACCATATTTAGTTATGGATAGAAATAGTTTGTAGCGTCTTTTCAAGTATATGTCTAGGGCTCTTAGCTCAATGGGAGTTCATTGGCTCAGTGGGAGCTAAGTTGCTCAATAAGGGCTAAGGTAGCTCGAGTGGGAGCTAACTATTTGTTTCACAACGAACTTTTGCCGAAAGACAATATACATGTCTCTTTGTAAGAATTCAAGTGACTACGGGCATTACTTCCACAACCTAATTGAGAACATAGTATTTGTTGCTCTAAGTGGTATCTTTCTGGAAAATAACACATTTCCAAAACGACAAGTGGGAGGAAAATGAGCTCGATGACTATCGAGATTAGCAACAAACTAAAACTGAGAGCCTCGGAAGACTTTAGAAGGGCTTCATGAGAATAATTGATCAAGAATACTCGAAGGACTTTACAAGTGCGTGCCTTAAATGAGAATTCAGTGCTCACAAAACTTTAAAAGTGTTGGAGTAAGATCAATATAATCAAAGGTGCTTTAAAAGCACCTTGAAACTCATTGTTTGATGCAATTACCCCGTATAGTTATAAAATTCACCAAAGGCTTGGATTGAATCCTATAAATTTCAATTAATTTAGAAATAAACCTAAGACTTACAAGCATACTATTTACTATTGGTTGATGAGGGAATAGTGTCTTATAAATTAGCTACGACAAATCCAAATTCCGAATAATGGTTATAGGCCATAAAATCCAAACAAGACTCCATGTTTGAAAATCTTTTTTGAAACTTGATTAATTTGCATGAAGGGTAAATACTCATCAATTGCAAATAAGTTTTCAAGGAGAAAACTAACAAATATGGAAATGTATATGCATACATAGCTAGATTGGTTGAAAAGGTTACAATTAAATTCACGGCGTTGATTTAATAAAACCTATTCACTAATTGGAATGCTTAAGTCTTTTCGTGATTATCCTAGAAAATTGCGCATATGAAATATGGCAAAATAGATATCGAAACCGCCTTTCTAAAAATGGGATTTTGGAAGAGATAATGGATATAGTCTAAGGGTTTTGTAATTCTAAATAATGCTAGATGCGAAAGCAATCTTAAGAAATCAATTGGTGGATTGAGAAAAGCATCGCATGTAGGAATTGGAATGTGTTTTCTCATTAAGTTAAAAAAAAGGTTTAGCTTATGGAGAAACATAGAAATTCTTATAAATAAGAAGTTTAGTGGGAGCAAAAGTCAATTTTGTAAAGGTCCAACAAGAAGTTTATGAACTCTGTTGTGAAATAACTATCAAATGCTAAATGTTTAGATTTGAAAGAATTTTTCAATGATGGACCAAGCTAAAGGCGATACTTAGTACATAGTAGGAATTAAGATCTATTGGATAGACTTAATAAAATGTTTGAACAAGTAAAGGAATTTATCGTGTTAAATATGAATCACTTGAAAAGGCTTTAGACCCATATATATAAAACTAAGTAAATGTTTGAACTAAGTAAAAGCTTGGCAAACACTAAGTCAAACAAGAAAGACTCTAGTAGAGACTTTCAACCGTATCATATAGCAAATATTTTAGCAAGACTCAGTGAAACTAGATGAGCTAAAAAGTCACATGAATAGGATGGAATTGGGAATATTTCAACAATTGAAACCATCATGTATGCTACGATATGGAATCGTCACATGACCTGCAAGCTTAGAGCATGACAAGTATAAAACACCAATCGACTTGAATCTAAGCAATGGATCGTTTGATTATGATCAAGAACATCCAAATTACTTGGTTAAGTAAAAGGATGAGTTCTTGATGCATAAAAACAAATATAATTTGAATATTGATGTTGCGAGCACAACCTTAGCAAGGATCAGATCCTTAGCAAGGAAGCCATTTATAAGCACGAGGTTAAAACGCGTCGTGACTTGAGAATGGCAACATGAACTTATTTCCATGTATATTATGCGGAAATTTAAGATAAATTTCCATAATCACAAATGATTAGGGTATCCAAATCATTGTGAGCCAGTTGGAGTAAAATCTAAGCCAAGCATCATTAGGAAATCTGCTAAAGTATATGTTAAGACCATTGTTACCTTAAAGGAAATAATAAGGAAGTTTTTTAATGGATAGTTCGTTATTGAACTTTGATGATTGTAGGTTGTCAAGTTAAAGATCTAAAATCATGAAAATGAGTGGGAGCCATCACTTGGACAATAAATCCTAAATCGCATATAATCCATAACACTCTCAAATCTTATCATCTTATTATGAGAGTTTTTTTTTATAATGAAGATGAGGAACATGTCCGGAAGGTAGGAGGAAAGAGTTTCCTTCCAATCTTCCGGGATGGAATTTTCCATGAGTCGTGAGACCCTTTTGCAATTGGAAGACCATTCATCATGAGCCTCGTCGGTCATGATCCCTTTGGCAAAGAAGCTTGGAATGGGAGTATCAAGAGCATACTCCAAGGAACAATTCCGGAGAGTTCTCCTGAGTTCCTCCTCCCATTCCTTAAAGTTGACCAAGTTTAAGGGAAAGGCCAACTTTTCGGGGAGTTCCACGCACATTTGGTTGTTGTTTGAGTTATTTGCAGACATTGTTCTACAATTGAAAGAATTTGAAGTGAAAAACCATTCATACATCAATAAGTTGAAAATTAAAACGTTCATGCATATATTCAATCTTATTGAACATTTTATCCCTGCATTTAAAAAAATGTACCTTATGGGCGAGAATAAAATGATTCCGAGATCCCAAAGATCAAGAAATGGTTATGCATGCTTTGGCTTGTCTTAATCATTAAATATCTTAAGGTAAGCAATCTAATTGCTAATAGATCCAAGCTACTCTCGGTTTGATAAAATGTCGCATCTAATGCATTCTTGACATTTAATCTCTTTTTCCACGACATCTAAGGACTCCTTACTGATATTGTTGAGCTTAACCAAGACAACTTGTATACCTAGTATACCTTACGTTCCTAGAGAAGTAGTGATGCCTCGCTTTGGCGTAATCCATCACGTACGCGCATTAGTTCGGTAAGTGTTGTTCTTGGAACAACAAATTTTAGCTCAATATTATTAAGGGACCTAGGGTTTCTATGTTGGTTGATTTAAGTGAACTTAACTAATCGTCGCAACATAATAGAAATCCTAGACATGCATCTAGCAATCATATATAATAACAATATATAAGGCATAAAAATAGATGCATTTGGCAACTAGCATGACCCCTTGAAATCTTCAATTTCCATGGGTCTTCATCTTGGCTCGTCTTCGTCGAAACGCCGTCTTGAGACATCTTGGCTAAAATAAAATAAAAGAAGCTAGCTAGAACGACTAAGACTAATCTAATAGTACAAAAATACTTAACGGTTCGCAGACCGTATTTAGATTTACAAAAATACATAACGGAACGCAGTCCGTATTTTCTATCCTAGTCGGGCCCCACTAGTTGCCATTTTCAAAGAACCTGTTTTGAAAACAATTCTTCATTCACCCATTCACTATTTGTGAATGATCCATGCAATTTTACGAAATACATAATTAAACACGCAAAACTAGTAACTAGCTTAGGTGGTTAATCCAATTAACGCGCCTAATTAAAACTAGTCAAAGTGGTTTAATCCATTATTTCCAAACGCAAAATGCTTACGCACATAATTAAGCTCCCACTAAATTCCGCATCCGTACTTAATTAATCCGATTAATTAAGTCGGCATAACCCATAATTTGTCAAAATTTTGCAAAATCGAAAATCGAGGTTTTTAGCCTCGTTAAAATAATTACCAAAAATATTTTAAAGACGGGATAATGCAAAAATCATAGCTCAAACACTAAGCAAAACCACCTAACAAAACCCTTGGTGGGTGCGCTCCATGGCTGCTAGGTAGCCCATGGCATGGCGCCATGGTGCGTGGGTGAGGCTTGCTGTGCTCAGGAAGCAGTGCTGCTAGCGCCAGCTGCCTACTAGCATGTTGCGCATGCTTGCTAGCATGCTGGTGCCTGCGAGCATCTGGCCTGCTGGGCAGGCGCCTCTTGATGCTCGTGGTGCGCTGGGCTGGTGCTTGCTGCCCTGCTGCCCAGCAGCATCCCTCGCAAGCCAGCCCCAACCACTGTCCACGCACATCAGCCCATGCCTCCCCGCCACACAAAGGCGCACAGCAGCATCATGGCTCACCCTTGTGTGCACAACAGGCAGCCACATGTGGGCTGCTAGGCACCCCGGCTAGCCATGGTGGCACTTGGGTGTTTTGCCTTGATTTGCGTGCTATGACTTGGGATTTTAATCCCGATTTATGTGTGACATGAATTAATTCTAAATTACATTTTAGAATCAATTTGAGGAAAAATAAAATAAAATTAAGTCTAACTTAAATAAAATTTATTTTATTGGTGCACAAGCCTAAATTATCCAAAATTTCAATTTTGAACAAAATTAGGTCTAACTTTATGCTTAAAATAAAATGAGCTATGTCCAAAACTAATCTTGCCAATATGCAAATTAATAATGGATTTGACAAATGGGAGTTGGAAAAATAAATTAACCATCCAATGATAAAATTTTCCAACTTGCATACTTGTGTAAAATACCAAGATTACATCTTCCAATATGAAGATTAATCAAATTTTACGCACAAGTAATTGAACTTAATGGATTTTAATCAACCAAACATGAAAAAATCCAAACTTTGTTCAACATGGAATTTAGGGTTAGAGTTCCAATCATTTAAACCTTTAAAGATTAGAACTTTAACATTATTTGGGAACTTAAAATACAAAATCACAACAAGTTTCACACTTTATTGCAATTTATTTGCAAAATTTGTGAAAAACAAGTTTATGTGAAAAGTTGGTATATCAACTTAAGCACTAATAAAAAACTCCATTATTATGCTCAAGGATATTTTAAAACCAGTAGATTAGTGATGCAAATGTGCATTTAATCTAACCTTGTAATGCTTACATTAATCAAGGCTTAAAAAGAATTAAAAATTTCGTTGAAAAACGAAAAACCCATGAAAAATTGGGTTTAATGGTTCGAATTTGGCTCTGGACAATCCTAAAAGGGTTGAAACAGTTCCAGAATGTCGATTCCACCCAAAAATCACTATTTTTGAGCCAAAATCTGGGTTCGACAGCCAAATCAAAAATAAAATCGAGTTTTAAAAATTAATTAAAACGAGCATCTAATCTAATTAGATGAACATGAACCAGAAAATTAAATTCTTTTAAAACACCTTAATTAAAAAAAATTGCAAGAATTAAAAAGGAGCGTGGCTCCGATACCGCTGTAGGGTTTCGTAGTGACCCGACACTACGCGGAAGGAAACCCACCAAGACCCGCCCCTTAATTAAAGCAATTAACAAGCATAATAAACTTAATCAAGCAAGATTAAGAACAAGAATTATACCTTTGACGCGTGCTTCGCTCCCAAAGAGCTCTTACTTCAAAATCTCGAAAAGACGAGATCTCCAACGGATCGTACCCTCGACCCGACCCGAGCGTCCTAAGTCTTGAAGGTTAGTCAAGACCTGGACAAAATAACTGTGAGTTTTACGAATCAAAGGTTTACTCTTTCTTAGAGTTGCCTTTTTAATTCCGTTCAAGGTTGTTCATTTCCCAATACCCAAGCTTGGTATTTATAGGGAAATGAACCCTTGAACTTCATTCCCCAACCAATGTGGGACAATGAATAATTTTGCTAATTAATTTATTTCTAAAGTAAATTAATAAATAAATCCAATCACAATGCAACAAGTGTCAAAGGGAGAGAGAAGGTTAGGTGAGGACCATGGACGGGTGGGGGGACCATTGCCTTGCTCCCCAAGGCTTTCCCAAAGCCTTGGTCCCCACCCTCACAAAACCACCTCACCAAAAGGGCTGCTGGGTTGCTGCCAGCTAGCACGCCAGCTAGCAGTGCCAGCCAGCCCAGCCAGCCAGCACCAGCCTGCCTAGCAGCCTCGCATGCTTGGTGCTAGGCGCTGGTGCTGCCCTTGGCATCCCACGCACCACACGCATCCACGCTTCACCCTTCGCACATGCTCGCACACCTAGCATGCGTGCTGCTAGCTAGCCATGCATGTTGGCCTCTTTTTCCTCGCACACCACGCACACACCTTCGCAGCATCTCTTGCACACGCATGCCCACGCATCACACAGCAGCCTTGGTGCGTGGTGATGTTGGGCTGTTGTGCGTGGCCTAGCACTGTGCTGGCTCCCAGGCCCTTGCATATGCATGATGCGATGCTTGGTGCTGCCATGCGAAGGCTAGCACACAAGCCAGCACTCATGATGCGCCAGTGCTAGGCAGGCACCCATGCTAGCACTTGGTGCCTGCGATTTCACATGATAAGGGAACTTGGTGTTGTACCCTTCATCAAAGGTCCGATAGATCTCTACTATGACAACAATGGAGCTATCGCTCAGGCTAGTGAGCCAAGAGAGCACCAGAAGGTCAAATATGTCCAAAGGCGATTTCACATGATAAGGGAATGGAAATCCGAAGGTGAAATCAGAATTTATATGATCGGCACGGATGATAATGTGGCCGATCCTTTGACTAAACCTCTGCCTCAAGTGAAACACAACAAACGCGTTGAGGCAATGGGAATCAAGCACATCGGAGACTGGCTTTGAAATTCACCATACATGTGTTTTAATTAAACTGGTTGTTTTAATGTAAGACACTGTATTGAAACCATTCATTTATGGAGTAATTAATTTTGTGCAAAATTATAATTCACTCCATTACTATTTAATTGTGGTTTAGAATTAAATAATGAGTCCATTCGATTTATGAAAATATTAAAACTGGGTATCAAGACCATGTCTTGGATAAAGAAACACCTGTTAAGTGAACATTGAATATTTAAATCGAAAATTATCCCTAATCAAGGTCATCTAACTGATGGACGATTGATGATCACCAGAGATTAGTGTGTAGTACGATTTACAGCACCGTTTCTTGTGCTGCAAGGACATGATGGTCATAAATCATTTGCACAGGTGCCAGTTTGGAACTGCACTGGGTCGACCTATGAGAGTACTTTAAGAGATTCAAAATTGTCATAAGTACATTTCTCATTATAGCTATCGGAACTCGTTTCCTCGACCATGAGTGTTGTGAAGTTTTCTTGTTTGAGAACTAGTCTCTTTGATGTTGCCTAACGTCTGCCGTAACTGGGGATCATAACGGGAACACATGGGAGATTAGGTCCTCTTAGTAAGAGAAACTTACAGTACAAGACTAGGAATGTCCCCCTATCAACAATAGGGAATATATCTTTGTTGTTTAAAAGGCCGCTTGAAGAGAGAGACTGTGAAAATGCAAGGCCGTGCTCAAATGGATTTTAGAAATCATTTGCTTATTGACAGTCGAACTCGGAGATCGAGAAACACTTCTGAACGTAATAAGGATGACGATGAATCTTACCTTATAGTTCACGAAGAGACATTAAGCGACATAGGAAATGGGCTATACACTATATGCACACTTGTCCGGAAGGACAAGTGGGAGATTGAAAGGAATGGTGTCCTTCCAACAAGTGTATTATTCTGATAGAGGGTTCAGAATTATTACAGAGCTAATTCTTCAGTAAGGTCAAGTGATCGGAATGCCTAGGTGGAGGCCGCTTCCGATCAGTAATATTAAGGTATAATTAATATTACATCTTAATCTTAATTGAACCCTTCGGGTCGAACCCAATCGCACAACCAATCCGAGACGACGAATCAATCCGAAGGATTTAACGAGTCGTCGGAGTTTTACGAACAAAGACGTCGGATATCGAGCCTAGGGCGTCGAGGCCAAGCGTCGCAAAATCACAAGCAACAAGTACGAGAATAGCTGTAGCTAGGCTAGGCTAGCTCATCGCAAGCCTAGGCGCACCATGGTGTGCTTGGCGCGCCATGCGTGCTAGGCGCACTAGGCTGCCCATCGCAGCACCACCTGTGTGTGTGCGTGCATGGGTGCCTATGCACTATCGCAGCACCATCGCAGTGCTGGGCACTTGAGTGTGTGCCTAGCATCATCGCCAAGCATCAAGCCATCCAACATACGTGGTTCGCTAGCAGCACGCATGCTCGGCCTTGCGTGTGTGTGTCTTGCACCATCGCAGGCCATGCACCATCGCAATTCCAGGAGCTTACGTGTGTGCGTGTGCATGTGCACCATCGCCCAGCACCAAACCCCAGCATGCGTGGCTCGCTAGCAATACGCATGCTAGCCCTTGCGTGCGTGAGTGCGTTGGCTGGGCTATGCGTATGATGGCCTGGCTATGCGTAGGCATGCGAGTGAGCGTGCGAGTGCCTGGGAGTGCAATTGCGTGCCAAGTCCAGGACCAGCGCCAGCAACCAGCAGCGCCTAGTACTAGCACGCAGCAGCAGCACAAGCATGCCCAGTGCCAGCACACATATGCTGGCTGGGATGCGAGGCTGCTGGCTGGGCTAGCTGGCAGCACCAGCTGGCGTGCTAGCTGGCTGCCAGCCCAGCATGCTTGGTGGCGGTTTGAGGGAGTGGGGACCAAAGGCTTGGAGCATGCCTTGGGGAGCAAGGCAATGGTCCCCCCAAGGTTCATGGTCCTCACCTAACTCTCTCTCTACCCTTGACACTTGTTGCATTGTGATTGCATTTAATTAAGTATTTAATTTAGAATTAAATAAATTAATGATTTTGCACATGATCCCACATTGATCATGATATGGGATTCAAGTTCCCAGTCTCTATAAATACCCACTAGGTAGGGATTTTGAGGATAACACTTGAGTCGAAAAGTAAAGGCAACTCCATTGTTGAGTATACCTTGAAATTCGTAAAACTCCAAGTTTATATTTTTTCGGGCCTTGACTAACCTTCGAGGCTTAGGACGCTCAGGTCGGGTTTGAGGGTACGATCCCATTGAAGGCATCGTGTTTTCGAGGTTCAAGTAAGAGCTCATGGTTGAGCGAAGCACGCGTTAAAGGTATAATCTTTTATCCATTATTATGCTTTAAATAATGTTTTGCTTGTTAATTGCATTTATTATGGGGGCGGGTCTTGGCGGCTTTCATTCCGCGTAGTGCGGGTCACTACGAAACCCTACAAATTTCGTTTGGGCTGAAGAATGCGCCTGCTACTTTCTAACAATGATTAATACATACTTCATTAATCAAATTGGGAGGAATGTAGAGGCGTACATTGATGACATGATAGTCAAATCTAAGCTACAGCCGGATCACCTTGCTGACCTCCGAGAAACATTCACCACCCTCAGGCAGTATAAGGTCATGCTTAATCCCAAGATGTGCGTCTTTGGTGTTGAGTCTGGGAAGTTTCTCGGATTTTTGATTGACCAAAGGGTGATAGAGGCCAATCAAGAAAAGGTGCAGACGGTAATTGACATGAAGTCACCTCGTACTGTCAAGAGGTTCAAAATTTGACCGGTTGCCTGGAGGCATTGTGGAGATTCGTCAGCCGGTCAGGTGACAAGTGCCTCTATTTCTTCCAAGCAATCAAGAAGAAGACTAGATTCCAATGGGAGGAAAACGCTGAGGCGGCATTTCAGAAATTGAAAGAGCACTTGCACTCGTTGCCAAGCTGGGGAAGTTCTTTTCATGTACTTGGTCGTCTCAGATCATGCCCTCAGTGCTGTTCTCCTAGCTGAGAGAGACGACATTCAGCTCCCGGTCTATTTCATTAGCCATGTTCTTCGAAATGCTGAACTACGGCATCCCTTGGTTGAAAAATTTGGCCTTGCCCTATTCATGGCAGCTTAGAAGTTAAAACACTACTTCTTGGCTCATCCGGTGGTGGTCTACACAGATCAAACCCTCAAGCGGCCAATGACAACTTTGGAGTCATCCAGTAGGATGCTCAAGTGGGCTATTGAAATGCAAAGCCTTGAAATCACTTTCGAACCTAGAAAGGCAGTGAAGGGTGTTGAAATGACGAGGCCGGCCCAGCCGGAAAATCTTGATCAGGTTTGGAAAGTGTATGTAGATGGGAGCTCTACTATGAACGGCTTTGGTGCAGGAATAATATGGCAGTCTTCAAAAGGGGACAAATATGAATACGCACTATGGTTTAAGTTTGAAGCCTCGAATAATGTGGCGGAATATGAGGCCCTGGTAGCCGACATCCGCATGTGTAAGGCGGAAGGGGCAAGAAAAGTTGACGCCTGCTCTGATTCTCACTTGATCGTTAGCCACTACTGTGGTGACTGCGAGGCCACCCATCCGGCTATGATTAAATATCTTCAGGTAGTCAAAGACGAGGCCGGAACACTTGACGAATTTCATCTAAGTCAAGTGCCCAGGTCAGAAAACAATCAGTCGGATGCACTCTCTAAGCTGGCATCATCCGCCTCCTACGACACGCCTAGGTCAGTTTTTTGGGAAGTCATGGAAAAGAGAAGTATTGAACATGATCCCATTGGAGTTCTTGACCGATGCTTGACCCGATGGATGGCATCCGGGCCTATTTAGCAAACGACACTTTGTCGGATGCCTATTCAGAAACGGCTGCATTGAAGAAGCAAGCCGCAAATTTTGAGATCCATATTAGAGAACCCTACAAGAAGGGTTACCTCCAGCCGTTGCTGAAATGTGTTACCCCGGAAAAGGGGAAAGAATTTCTAGAGGATCTGCACTCGGGCTTTTGTGCATCACATATATCGGCCGTCCCTAAGCAAACGGCCAAGTTGAAGCCTTCAACAAGCTCATCTCAGACGGCATTAAAAAGAAAATTGAAAGGGCTGGCGGTCTATGGGCAGATGAGTTGCCTCATGTCCTATGGGCCATCACAACAACCGAAAAAAAGGAGCAACCGGTGAAACCCTGTTTCTCATGACATATGGTATATATGAAGCCGTCATACCTATTGAACATTACGAGCCAACACTTCGAATCATGCTTTATGATGAAGAGGCTAATTGGGAGGCCATGCGGCTAGCATTGGATTCACTCTCAGAACGCAGGGGCAATGCCGCCTTGTGTTATGAGATTTACCGTTTGAGAATGACGAGAGCCTATAACTTAAGAGTGCACAAACAACCCTTAAAAGTGGGGGACTTTGTGTTACGAAAAATGGAGGCAACCGGTAGGGCCAATGAGCCAAGAAAGCTGACCCCTAATTGGGAAGGCCCTTACCGGATTTTTGAAGAAGTTAGAGGCGGCACCTACCGCCTGGAAAGTACAGACGGCAGACAGCTAGCTAGAACTTGGAATGTAGACAACTTGAAAAAATACTATTTCTAAAGACTTATAAATCTTTGTAAATAGAATATGTTAATGAAAAGATGATTTATTTATGGTTTCTTATACAAAGTCCCGTCTGCGCAATGCACAACCAGGCAGACGTCTGCTCTAACTTGAGTAGATATAGGCTAAGTCCCAAACTTAGCAGCTATTTACGAGGCCAATTCCTGGATAACCTTCAAACCGCCTGCTCCAACATGAGCAAGCAATCGGCGACCCCCATTCGGGTGAATTTTTCGAAGAAAGAATCTCCCATATGGGTGGTACATTATTCTATAAATCATAACTCAAGCGGCTTTAACCGACTGTCTAGGTTAAAGATGATTCACGGCTGTTTGAATAAAAAATTGAGACCTAGATACAACCGGTCGTTGCTTCAAAGCAACTTAAGCGGTAACTAATATCTTGGTCAGATAAAATTGGTCTTTGCCCAAAGGCACTACAGCCGGTTATAGACCAAAATTAAGCAAGGCCAAAGCCTTAGCAGCTAAAGCATAACATAGTTATGATACCTACACCTGGCCAATGGCCGCTTGCTATTATGCAACTGGCAAAAATTGATTACCCTATTGGCTAAATCACAGCCGGTTTATAGAAGTAATCTAGGTTGGTCCATAGCTAAAACCGTCTGCTATTCCAACTTAGAAAATAATGAGAAATTTCACTAAAGGCGGCCACTAACCGTCTGTCTATTCGTCCGGATGCTTGTTTGGGCGGCTGCCTACTTAGGGTGGGGCAAATACCAAGCAAACAACCGTCTAAGGGCAGAAGCCAATGCACTCGGTAAACTACATGTGTTAGGTTACTTGCAAAAATATTCGTGCATACCAAAAAATTGCAAAAATTGCAAAAATTGAAGAAAAATATATGAAATGCAAATATAGGCAAAACCGACTCAGTCGACAAATTCTATTAAAAAGTAATAGAGTAATTTTCAGACGGAACTACGTCCGAGGAGGAAAGAGAATACATATGAAATACTCGGCATGCAGGCCGGAAATAAAAAACAAGGTTCACTGCTGTAAGGGAGGTTGAGACGCCTGGCCCTGGTCGGATGGAGGAGCATCTTGAATTTGCTAAGGTTGCGCTTGATTAGCTTCAACCGACGCTCGTTCTTCTGCCTACTCCTCCTCTTTATCTTCCTCTGCAATGCCAGCCCATTCTTCGAAGGGAGCCGGCTTCTCAAGGCCATGAGCCTAAGCATCTATCGTACACCTCGGTGGCGTACTTGTACCTCCGCTCAAAGAACTCCCATTTGCAGTCCGAGTGGATGAGGGACCAGGCCATCTTCATACGAACCTCGCAGCCCTACTCATTTTCAGCGACCAGTCAGTCCTGCTCGGCCGCTAGTTTAGTCTTGTGGTCGACCTACGTCTGGGCCAACTCGTTCTTCAACCGGGAGACGTCTGCTCTCAGCTGGGTGTTCTTTTTATCAGCATCCCCCAGTGCTTTGACATCGGCCAGGAGGTTTTTCACTTGTAGCTCAAAGTCAGCCGCCTTCTTGTTGGCCGTCTCCGCAGCCGCAGTGAGCTCCTTGATAAGCTCCTCTTGTTTCATCTTTCATCTTTTGGCTTTTAGTTTTAATTTCATACATTAATGTGTTGTACTGAGTAACATCAATGAGATTAGTCGCTTGCCTATTGGCGTCCTTTACCTCCTCATACTTCTTCCTCAAGGGAACCTTGAGGCCGTCTACCCTTAACATATCCAGCAAAATCAGCCGGAAAAGAGTTAGTCTCTCAATTATTGTACAACCAACAAAAAGGTAAAAGCGTATTCTATATGCCAGCCAGTGGAGAGCAAATTTCACTTCAATACCCCAACCGACAAATTACCTCAGCAAGCAAGGCATTGAGGCGATCAATGTTGACCTGATGCACGCCCGACACCGCCTCCTTCTCGGACCTTGTGATGGTCCTCAACATCCTTTTAGCGTATTGTTGGAGGTCAGGCCAACGGGAAGAGCCATCTGCACCAATAGAGTCATTTGTTAAGTAACGAGCATAGGCGACACCTATATTTTACCGGCTGTCGATGGAATCCCCTGATTGGGTAGCTTGGGACTTGAGTCATATATGCCCAAGCGGCCAGGGGGGATCATACGTGAAAGCCATACCTTCATTTTAAGGCTGAGGGATCACCCTACCCCCAGCCGCATTGGAGCCAGTTACTGCTGCATGCTACCGACTCGAGGCTGTTTCAGGCTCCCTTACCTCAAGGTCAACCGACCCTGTGTTTAGGCCGAGGTCCTTTAGGCTCTTGCCTGCTGAGGTTGGCCTGTCAGATACAGGCGGCCTTCCGGAAGTGGGGAGAAGGGGGTAGCGGGAACCCTTCTTGCCTTAGAAAGGGCCAAGGAGGGCTCCTCGGAAGGTCTTTTTAGCTTTTTTGTAATGGAGCGAGGGACATTCTTTCTCCCTGCCTGAAAAAGAAACATAGCACAACAGGTTAATATTTGAGTTGACATTGAAACTATACAGATGGTAAAAAAGACTCAGTCGGAGCTTACCCCATTGTCCTTGGCCGCCATTTGGGCCCTTCTATTTTCTAATTTATCCTTTCTAATCTGGGCAGCAGACTTAGCCGGTGTCTTCTCATGCGGTACAATTTCTAGTCCTTTTTCTGCAAAAAGAAAATCAGAATATTATAGACGACAGAAAAAAGCCGGTTACCTTCTCTATATACGTCTGCTGAAAAAGGTGCTAAGGCGCAGGCGGAGAGGAAAGCCTCATCCCTAAGCCAGTCCGGATGGGGTACCCAATTCTTGGGTACAATAATCTCGGACCCGTCATTTAGGGGCATGGTTGTTTTTGTGAAACAGCCTCGCCTCTATTCTTTGTGTATATGCCTCCTCCGGGACGCAAGGAAGGGCGCACTTTTTACCTAGAAGAACTGGATCCCTATTATAGTGTCGGAGCTGGCAAATCAGGCAGAGGGATGGAAAGGAGACTATGTAAAATTTGCTTTTCCAATTGCTCCATTTTGATGGCTTGTCAAGCGTCATCATATATTCCGAGTTTGTGGTCAAAGTATACCACGCCCGCCAACCTCCTGGGGCACGGCTAAGGTAGTGCATATGTGCAAACGCTTCCCAGCTAGACGTTACATTCTGCATCTCACAGGCGGCAATATATATAATGTTTACCCATGAATTGGGTGTTACTTGCAAGACGCCCAAATCATAGCCTCTCAATATAGCTCTAATGACGTTGTGAAGAGGGAACCGGAGGCCGACTTTAAATGCCGCCTCATAACAGTCAAAATTATTATCGGCGTGATCAATGTCGCCATCCCAGACGACGGGGGCGGGGAAGGTGGCATTCAGGGTAGCGATGTCCCTATCCCCAACCGGGCACTTCTTCCTAAAGGCGGGGAAGGTTGCATTCAGGGTAGCGATGTCCCTGGCGGACATGCTCGCTTTAGTAGGGTTATTAATGTAGGGCCATTTGTACGTCTCCTCATCCTCCCGGAAGGCATCCGGTTCTAAGGATGTTGACTCCTCAAAGTCTGATTGTTGGACGGTCTCATCACCGCTTACGCTTCAGAACCCTCCAAAATATTGTCACTGGGTGAGCTGGGTGCACTCGGAGGGTCAAAATATACTATGTCAGTCGGCACTTCTGCTGAGCTGTCTAATCGGTAGTCGGGGTCAACAGCTGTTCGCTTCGTCCGAGCCATCCTATCCTGCACATGCACAAAGATGATTGGAATCGTAGAAAAGATAGGGTGGTCCAAACACCCCCAAACGACATCCCTAGTCCTAAACTTAGCTGTGTCAGGAGACCGGCTAACAACTATCCTAGGTCGTGCCGTGTGTGTGTTGGGTGAGTTCATTATTCCTTACAAAGCATACAACCGGAAAAGCTCAAAGGAGTTGCAAAGGGCAGAGACGGTATTTTGAAAAATCTTGAAAATGGAGAGGGTTGACTAGCTGAATCAACAGCCGGAAATCTATCAATTGCTTGCTAGATACCCAGACGGTTGCCCGGATGTACCCCCTTGAAAGAAATCAAAAAATTGTTATAGAACCCAGGCGTTTCTCTGAAATCTTGCTTGATGATACCCTAGACGGTTGACCGGATGTGGGTGTAACGAAAGTAAAGGGAAGCAATTAAAGTATGCTCAGATGGTGCTAATAAGTTTTGAGTAATGGGTACCCAGGCGGTAGCCGTTTGAGTGCAGAAGGGGTAGGCGTTTATAAAAGAAATAGCAGCCAGTCTTAGAGCTCTTTTCCCTCTCTCTCAAAAAATTTCTCAAAGTGTGAAATGAGGAAAATAAGGGGGGTGGACTTCTACTTATAGAAGAAACCCCAGAAGGAGAACTGTAGCCTCCAAAAAAAAAAAGAGAGAGAGAGAAGGAGGCGAATCTTTGCTTTCTCAGATGGTGACACCTGTCACAAGTGCCACGTGGCAATCCACGTCACACCTGTGAGGGGCAACTGTTTAGGGTAAAAATACCCCGGTCCACGTGGACCAATTGCATGCTGACACGTGTCAACCTCATAAAGGTTTTGAAAGAACCAATCCTCTGACGACACGTGGCAGTCTAAGTCATGAAAGGGGAGTTCATCCTTAAACCCTATAAATAGGGAGAGATCCCATTTATTGCACATTCAGAAATATTCTCACAAAACAGAGCAATATTAATTGCAGATATTCTCTTTCGGAATCCAAGAGAAACTCTTTACATTCCGCACTTTTAACTCCATCTGTAAACATACTAACTTGATCCTCGGAGGCGGAACCCCACCCAACCAGAGTTTCCATGGTTTTCCAAGTATAGACGGTCGACACCCGTTTTTGGAATTGTAACTCTTCCGAGGGACTCCAAAAACCCCGAAACACTTATAATAAAGATAAATTCCATCTTGAAGACAATTACATTTCATTCCAAAAATAGGCTTCTTGTCCATAGAACAACCAAGAATAAACTCTTTACCACCTTTAGAATTATAGACTGTCCTAGGTAGTACAACATGATAAGGAGTTTTAAAAATGCTTACATTAACATCTCCAGCATGAACACCAGGGGAAGACACCCCAACTGATTTAGACACCATTCTGAAAAGTAGATGAATCCAAATTAAAAGTAGACAAAACATAACTAAAAGTCAAAAAGAAAAGCAATACAAAAATGAGGAAATGAAATATTTAAAGAATGTGTAAGTGCTTGATCAATCACTACTTTATCATCTGCTTTAGATATTAGTATATGATTAAAACATATTATCAACAGCAAGTGAATAAATTAATGCAACAGAGAATAGATTTAATTAACAAAATTAAATCCTCTAATTAACAATAAATAATTATAACTATAAAGTAAATAAAAAACATATAAAAGTAAATGAAAAAATAAAAGAATACATGAAATAAACGAAAAAGCAGTAGTAAAACATAACATAATCAAATTTAAGTAAAACAATAAAAAAAAATTGCATTAAATAATCAAACGAAATCAAGAATAAAAAAAAACTAAAGCAACAATTAGTAAACAAGAACAAAAACAAAGCAAAAACCCTAATTATATGTAAAATCAAAAACGAAAACAAAATCGAACAAAATAATAATAGAAATCAAATGAAAAGCAATAACAATAGAAATCAAAAACGAAATCGAACAAAAACAAAGCAAAAACCATAATTATATGGTCAATTAATAAAGAAAAAAACACAAAAGAAAAAGATTCTAAAAATTACCTCTCTAGAATGATCGAATGACAGCAAAAAAGGAAAAACGCAGAAGAACAATCGAAGAAGTTGCGAAATCGAAGAGCTAACTCGAAGAGCAAAGTCGAAAAACGAAATCACCTTCAGAGAGATCGAATGTAAAGAGAGAAAGTAAGAAGGTAAAGAGAGAAAGTAAGAAAAAGATAGAGAGAGTTAGAAGGGAGGTCATTCAACAGCGAAAATTACCAAAATACCCTTAATGAGGCAGGCGTAATGTAGACCGTCAAATCTAACACATTAAACGGCTAAGATTAGTTCGTAGTTCTTATTATTCAAGCTAGTTTTCAAAAGATCTCATATTATATATATATATATATACATATACATATACATATATATAAATACATATACATATACATATATATATATATACATATATATATACACACACACACACACACACACACACACACACATATATATATATATATATATATATATATATATATATATGTATGTGTATATATATATGATATATATATATATATACACACACACACACATATATATATACACATACATACATATATATATATATATATATATATATATATATATATATATATATATACATATAAATATGTGTGTATATATATATATATATATATATATATTTATATATATACATATAAATATGTGTGTATATATATATATATATATATATATATATATGTATATATATATATATATGTATATATGTATACTGGCGTAGTTCCACAACAACTACAAATAAAATTTTTTACATTAAAAAATAACACTATTTGCAATCGGCCTAGTTTAATGCCAGCTGCAAATAACCACTATTAGCAACGGGCCTAACACTAGGACAACTACAAATAATAATTTTTTAAATTTAAAAAAACACTATTCGTAATTGGCCTAGTTGAATGCCAACTGCAAATAACCACTATCAGTAGCGGGCTTAGCACTAGGCCAGATGCAAATAATACCTTTTTATATTAATAAAAAGGACTATTGGCAACTGGCCTAGTTAAATAATCATTATTAGTAGCAGGCATAGATCATGGCCAGTTGCGAATAATACTTTTTTATGTTTTAAAAAAATACTATTTGTAGGTGGCCAATAACTACGCTAGTTACGTATAACATCTATTAGCAACGAACAAGTGTCAGTTGCAAATACTATTCTTAATTGCAGCCCCTGCAATAACAGCCTTATGCGCCAGTTGCTAAAAGCCAATTTTTGTTAGTTGTTAATAACGTTTTTTCCATTAGTTCTTTTTGTATTTTAATACCAAAGAAATATACCCAATCAATCAATAGAAAGAAACTAGACGATTTACCTTGGCAACGGCGCCATTTTGACATAGGGGAGAAACTAGAGCGTTACTAGCCTTCCTAAAGTCAAACAAAATTTATACTCACTTAACTTACCACAATACAAGTATTATGGTAATAAGGTAGCGATCGATCCACCAGCAAAGGGGGAGTTTCATTCAATCAATCTTGTGATTAAGCTTTTTCGAAGTCAAGGTGTAAAAGTTTGCACTAGACTACTGAAGCAACAACTTGTAAGATAAAATTCAACAATAAAGAAGCAATAGGGAATTAGGATCCACATGAATCATGATCAAACAAACCTAGCATGGAGATCGAATACCTAAGAATGAAAAAGACAAGACATAGGAGCAATTAAGAGAATTCAACTAATCATCTTCAAATTCTCTAACCTAGATTCCTCTTAGAGCTAGATAATAGGAAGACACATCGATCGACATCTCAATTGAATTCAAGCATGCTAATATGCTTAACATCAAGGATGGTCAAACCTATCAAATCAAGCACAAAGCAAACCTCATCACCCCAGAAAATAGCTCAATTCTCCAAATTATGCTTAAATTGATCAATCAATATGCTTCACCCTAATCCCTAGCTAGAAATCTGGTAACTAAGCTTGATTAAGTAGAAAACTAAACCAATTCTAATCACAATCATCAGTAACATTTGAATTAAAATTAAGGATTAGATCAACTAATCTAAGCAAATGAGAATCAACTAACAATATCATCAAGCAACAAAATTAAAAGCAAGAGATTGAAACCATACTAAATGAACTTGAAGATCAAATTGAAATTGAAGTTGAATTGATTGAAATTAAAGAACACAATGTTGTATTCAACACTCTCTCTCTCTCTAATTAAGCAAAAAATTAAAGCCTAAAACTAATTCAAAATTCATCTAAAAACTTGTTATTACAAAAGCAGAAGAAAGTCCATTTATAGTATAACTAACCTAAGAGGAAAAATTAGGCAAAACCCAAAAATAGACCCAGCCCGCGCCCTCAGTGTGATATGCATGCCTGCGTTGTTTTGGGTACGGAAGTAGAGTCCCAGCATTGCGCACTTGCAAACCCTAGCTATGTGATGTGTCCATTTTATATTATGATTTACCCCTGTCCCTTGGTCATATTTAGGAGTATTTTTGGCTCTATGGAGCTATTTTTATTACTAATATGCATTTTCTAGTGTTCTCGCAGCTTTGGTATTGTTTTATTGGAAATTGCAGATTTGGAGCATTTTCCCGGACTTATTTGGACCTCTACGAGCATTCGATATGGATCGCATTCATATGACCATACTCCGTAGCCGAAGACCGCATTAGAGTAATCAAGGGCTTGACAAATAAGAGGAAACTGAGGCAATGGACCGAGTTTCAAAGACCCAAAGAGAAAAATCTGGATTGGGCAAAGAAGGAGCCCAAAACGAAGAGTCCATGTTTCCTGGGAGCTTGCCCGACCATGGAGTGCCCTCGCCCTAAGCCGTGCCCGGCCGGGCGAGGAAGAAGAAGCAAGACTCTCTCACCCGGAGGTGTACCCTGCCGGGCAAGTGAGAGAAAGGCGTTTCCCGAAGGCGCGCTCGGCCGGGCAGTAAGGCTCCAAACGGGCGCGTGTTATTGAAGAGGATTTGCGACGTTCAATCTTCGTTTTAGTTTAGGATTTCTTTGTTAGCTATAAATACGCTTTTGTTAAGAGAGAAACTTACGTGTTTCATTAGTTAAAAAATTCCAGATTTTAGTTTTAAGCTTACATTAGTATTTTGTTCTCTCAACACTCTTTGGTTTATGCGATTCATTAATTCCGTTTATTTTGGTAATGATTTGTTTCTTTTTTATTTATAGTAATTTAATTGCTTTGATTAATTATGTCTTGTTTATTTTCTTTGCTTAGTTTAGATTTTGTTATGTTAGAGTAGTTTGTTTTTAGGGTTCGTGGGGATCCATAAATAATATGAAGGGGTGATTTATTATTGTTGACTGTCAATGCTTTGATTGATTTCCTATTGATTGATTCAATGCTATGCAATTTGATTAGGCCTGGTTTAATTGTATGAGTTATTCAATATTAATTCTAGATTCGATAGATGATAATTGATGTTAAGGCTTAGTTTCAATAAGCAAGTTAATTTATAAATGGTTAAGTCAAGATTCGAGAGATGCAATTTAATACCGCTAGATTAATTCTATATTGTAATACGTAGCGAAAGCCCTTTATGATCTGAATAATTGATGCATTGACAATTGATTGTTTTCTTTACCCCGGAAGATTATTTATTGGTGAACCTATACCCTAGGCTTTGATTTATTGTTATTCCTCTTATTTTTATTCGCGTTAGTTATTTTATTCTTCTTAGTTTAATTCCCATAAAAACAATTTGGTTACTTAATAATTTAGATTATATTAATTATTTAGGAATAGAAAGACATTGTTTCCCTATAGTTTATATTATTTTTCTTCGTCTTAGAGAATGTAAGTTCTTTGGGACAGTTTCTCATATTTGTTGTTTAGTTATTTGTTTATGCCTAGGTGTTCTAGATCAGGTTATATTCCATTCGATCCTAAGATTAAGCGCACTTTTCATAAACAAAAGATTCTCTACAAAAAAATACTGGCAGGTTTCGGAGGCAATACTGGCAGATTCTAGTGACACAGAAATATCAGAAATAGAATAAGAGATGTACGGCTCAACCACCTTGCAAGCTCAGTGATTATTCGTAGCCGTCCCTGACAAATCTTCCACACCTTGCTCCTCCACCGGATCTCGAAGGAGTACAATTCGAGTTCAAACCCCAGTTCATTACTATGATCGAAAGGAAGCAATTTGGAGAAGCTAAGAATGAAGATCCTAATCTTCATATTTTGGATTTTTGTCAATATTGCAATACCATCAGACAAGCTGGGATCACACATGACCAAATCAGGGTGATTCTTTTTCCTTTTTCTTTGTGTGGTAAAGTTAAATTATGGTACAATGGATTGAATAAAATTGCACTTGCTATTACTGACTGGAATTCTCTTCATTGAATTTTTATAATAAATATTATCCTGCAGAGAAGATTGCTTTATTGCGAAGCTCAATCTTAAATTTTGCATAAGAAGCTGATGAGACTTTATATGAAGCTTCGAAAGATTTAAGGATTTGCAGAGAGAATGCCCTCATCTTGGGATATTAAAGTGGCAATTGATCCAAGCCTTCTACAACGGGCTTGGAAATTCATTAATATCAATCCTAGACTCTGCAACTAACAGAAGGTTTATGAATCTTCAAGAGGATGTAGCTGACACAGTTATTGAAGAGATGACAATTCATAATTCCTAATATGGGAATCCTAGAGGTTTTCCAAATAAAGGGAAACATCATGTCGACTCTATATCCTTTGTGCAAGCTCAATTAACCTCTATTTGTCAGAAATTAGATAGTATTAGTAATGCTATTCCATCTTCCGTAGCTAATGTTTCTGCTGTTAATAATACTATTACTGATGCTTTTTGTGAAAATTGTGGAATTGTATGTCATTGGGCATAGGATTATAGGAGCCCCGTGGAGCAAGTTAACGCCTTCCAAGCCAAGCCTTTTCTACCAGAGTACTAATATGATAAATCCTCCACCTTGACAACAAGACACAAAACAACCACAGTAAAAATATTACCAACACCCTAGCCAGATAACCCTACCACAAACTCCACCTCCACCTACTGATCCTACCCTGACGGAAATTAAAACTATGTTAGCCAATATGCAGAAGCAGATGCAAAGTAGGGATGCACAAATTAAATCAATGCTAGCACATAATAAAATGATAGATACTGAAATTGCGCAACTTTCCAATACTCTTTAAAATCGCCAACCTGGAGCCCTACTATCGCAGCCAGTCAACCTATTGATCATGCAAATGAAATTACCCTAAGAAGTGGTTCACATTGTGTTGGGCCTTCTGTGCCCAAGGATGATGAACCTTTTATTACAAAAATTTCTATTCCTGATTCTATTATACCAAATAATGTTGTTACTAGCCCTACAGGGCCCTAGGATAAAACTAACTCTTCTGATAATTCCTTGTGGGTAAAACTCAAGACAAGACTGGAGATGTGCATAGTCCAACTATCAAACTTCCATTCCCTAATAGAAATCTAAAGAATAAGTTGGATAAGCAATTTGGTAATTCCTGGAGGTTGTTAAGAATTTGCAGGTAACAGTCCCTTTCACAAAACTAATTACACAAGTTCCTGCATATGCTAAATTTATAAAATATATATTGACTATGAAGAGAGCCTTTAATGAAGTAGATACTGTAGCTTTCACAAAGGAATGTAGTGCTTTATTGCAAAATAAATTTCCACCAAAACTACATGATCCTAGTAGTTTTTCTATACCTTGTCATATTGGAAATCTTTTCATTGATAAAGTATTATGTGATTTGGGTGCTAGTGTTAGTGTAATGCCATCGTCTATATGTTTAAGGCTTAATATAGGTTGTTTCGGGGTTTTCTGTGTCCCTTGGGAGAGTTACATCACTAAGATTGGATTCTAAGAGCCTGTACCTGCAAAACAGAGACTCTAGTTGGGTGAAGTTTCGCCTCCAACGATCAAGTTAGAATGTGTTCGGATGATGTAAAAAGTGCGGAAAGTAAAGTATCTTCTTGAATTCTGTGATCAAGAATGCTCTCTCAGTGGAGTATATCTGCAATTAATGATTGCTCAGTTTTGAGTGAATATTTGTGAATGTGCTCCCAAGTGGGAATATCTCCCTATTTATAGGGTCTTGGAATTTGTGCCGCCATTCTAGGTGACGGAAACCTAGGAACGGTGGGCTTTATCGAGAATTGGGCCTTGAAGGCCGCCTGTTTTCCCAATGATTTAAAGTTACTAGTATATTAAAGATCCAATCTTTAAGTGTTTAAATGGTTGGAACTTTGATTTTAAATTCCATGTTGAACTAATTTTGGATTTAATCATTTTTATGTTGATTAAAGTCCTTAAAGTTCAAGTACTTGTGATTAAATCTTGATTAATCTTCCTATTGGAAGATGAAATTTTGTTATTTTACACAAGTTAAAATTGGAAAATTTTTCATTGGATGATTGGTTTTATTTTCCAACTCCCTACTTTGTCAAAACTCATCACTAATTTACATTTGGGTTAAATTAATTTTGGGTATAGCCCTTCAATTTTAAAGCATCAAGAAAGACCTAAATTATTTCAAAAGGTAATTTTTGATGATTTAGGCTTGTGCACCATTAAAATTGATTATAATTAAGTTGGACTTATTTTATTTTCATTTTTCCCTAAATTGATTATAAAATAAATTGGGATTAATTTTATGTCACAGTAAATCGGGATTAAAATCCCGAGAAAAGACACGCAAATCGAGGAAAAAACATCCAAGCGTCACCAAGGCTAGTCGGGCTGCCTATGGTGCGCACAAAGGGGAATGCCTTGAAGTGCTGCTGTGTGTGGCGAGGGGCTGCTGTTGCGGGCTGATGGCTGGGTGCGTGGCCTAAGGCTACTGGAGTGCTTGTGCGTGCTGCTGGGCAGCAAGCCCCAGCCAGCCAGCCCATTGTTGCAAGCGCCAACGAGCAGCTAGCATGCGTAGCGTGTTGCTGGTGCTAGCTAGCATGGCGTGCTGCGCTAGGCGAGCATGCTAGCACCCAGCACCAGACGCAACACATGGGCTACCTAGCAGCCATGGTGCGCAACCCTTATGTTTTGAGGGTGGGCTGTTTAGCTTAAATTTTGGGCTATCGCTTTTGCAAAATTTTTCCGTTTTAATTTTATTTAAAATTTTTAACGAGATTAGACCTCGATTTTTCCGGCCCTTGCAAAATTTTAATTTTTGAAAAAAATTTGGGTTAAGCGGCTTAATTAATTAGATAATTAAGTTGGATGCGGAATTTAGTTGGAGCTTGAGTAATTTCGTGAACAAATTGCGCCTTAATAAACATAATATGTTAAACGACTTTGACTAGTTTTAATTAGGCGTGTTAATCGGATTAACAACCTAAGTTAGTTACTAGTTTTCGAGTGTTGTGCATTATTACTTGTTTTTCGTCGTAAAATGCATGGGTTATTCACATATAGTGAATGGATGAATGGAAAATATATATTGTTTCACAGGTTTCGTGAAAATGGCAATTAGTGGGGCCCGATTAGGATAGAAAATATGGACTGCGTTCCGTCACGTATTTTTGTAAATCTAAATACGGTCTACGTACAATTGAGTATTTTTGTACCTTAATATTTAGATTAATCCTAGTCGTAGTAGCTAGTAATTTTATTTTGGCGAAAATGTCTCAAGACGGCGTTTCGATGAAGACGAGCCAAGATGAAGACCCTTGAAGATTTCAAGGGGTAATCCTAGTTGCCAAATGCATCTAATTTTATGCTTCATATATATTATTGTGCTTATATATATATATATTTAAATGTTAGATGCATGTCTAGGATTTCAAATGTTGCGATGATTAGTTAAGTTCACTTAAATCAACCAACATAGAAACACTTACTGAGCTAAAATTTGTCGTTCCAAGAATAACACTTACAGAACTAATGCGCGTATGTGATGGGCTATGCCAAAGCGAGGCATCACTACCTCCCTAGGAATGTAAGGTATACTAGGTATACGAGTTGATCTTGGTTAAGCTCAACGATATCAGTAAGGAGTCCTTAGATGTCGTGGCAAAAGAGATAAAATGTCAAGAATGCATTAGATGCGACATTTTATCAAACCGAGAGTAGCTTAGAGCTATTAGCAATTGGATTTCTTACCCTAAAATATTAAGTGTTAAGACAAGCCAAAGCATGATTAATCACTTTCTGATTTTTAGAATCTTGGAATCATTTTATTCTCGCCAAAAGGGACAAATTATTAATGCGTGGATAAAATGCTAAATAAGATTGAAAATTTGCATGAACGCTTTTAAATTTCAAACTTATTAAAATGGTTTTTTATTTCAAATTCTTTCAATTGTAGAAGCATGTCTACAATTAACTCAAACAACAATTCTATGTGCCCGGAACTCCCCAACAAGTTGGCCTTTTGCCTCAACTTGGTCAACTTCAAGGAGTGGGAGGAGGAACTCAGGAAAACTCTTCGGAATTGTTCCTTGGAGTACACTCTTGACACTCCCTTTCCAAGCTTCTTCTCTAAGGGGATCATGACCGATGAGGCTCATGAAGAATGGTCTTCCAATTGCAAGAAAGTCTCACGACTTATGGCTAATTCCATCCCGGAAGATTGGAAGGAAAAGCTCTCCTTCTATTTTCCGGACATGTTCCTCAAAGGGCTTGAGGACGTTGTCAATATAAGTGTCACCAAGAGTGACAATGGCAACTATGATGGACTCGTGTTTGACTTGACTAGGTCACTCTCGAAGATGACGATAAAGCCACCGGAAAAGGGTTGTCTTGCAAAGGAGAGGTACCGGCTTTGGTTAAGGGTATGTAATACCAAATTGAGACCCGATATGCCCATTCGACCTCATGTGCTTAGAATGACTAGACTCTTCACGCACATGGAACTTCTCGGAATTCCATTGGAGGATGAGATGGCGGGTCACATCTTGCTTACTTCTCTCCACTCGGGCTATGATGCTCTCAGGGCACATATAGCTGCGGAAGAGGAGACTCACTCTTTAAGAGTTGTGGTAGAGCGGCTTCTCCGAGCCACCTCTCATGGAGCAAGCAAAAGATCCTTGTAGAAGAAGGTCAAAGCGAAGATGCGATGCTTCCATTGTGGTGGACAAGGCCACTACAAGAGGGAATGCAAGCTCTTTCGAGAGGAGAAGGAGAGGAATGTTTCATCTACCTCAGGTATCTTCCTTAACACTTGTATAAAAGCTATTCATAGGTATTGGATACCAAATATGACTCAGTTTACGTTGCCTTTTTCGGGAACCAAGTGAGAGGGCTTCATAAGTGGATGTGCAACTACGAGCGGACGACGAAGATGGTCTTTTGGTCGTGCTTATAGGCACATTTATTTTGTCTATGGCTTGTAATTAAACTAATCTTAGTTTCATCATGCTTTTGAACATACTATGATCTATGGTGTTGGACACCAAGTTGTTTTGATCGTAAGACTTTGACAATAGTTGTTTCAAAATGTCTTGTTTATATATGTTCAATGGAAATTGCATGTTTATACATATGATTAGACAAATGTTGATACCGCTGACAAAACTAAGACAATTCATTACCTTCATGTCGAATAAATCTGAATCCTTTGAGAAATTCAAAGAATTTCAGAGTGAAGTTGAGAATCAACTTGGAAAGACGATAAAAGCACTTCGATCGGATCGAGGTGGCGAATATTTGATCCATGAATTCGACGATCACTTGAAAGAAAATGGTATTCTTTCAGAGCTGACACCTCCTGGAACTCCTCAATGGAACGGAGTATCCGAAAGGAGAAATCGAACCTTGTTTGACATGGTTCGATCAATGATGGGTCTTAGTGAACTTCCTATCTCTTTCTGCGGACACGCGCTACTAACTGCGGCACTAACACTGAACCGTGCTCTGTCAAAAGCTGTCGAAAAGACTCCATATGAATTATAGACTAAGAAACCTCCAAGGTTGATTTTCTTAAGATTTGGGGTTGTAAAGCATATGTCAAGAGATTAATTTCTGACAAACTTCACCCAAAATCGGACAAGTGTTTCTTTGTGGGCTACCCAAAAGAAACCGAGGGGTATTACTTTTACAATAAATCCGAGAACAAAGTGTTTGTTGCTCGTGATGGTGTCTTTTTAGAGAAGGAACACCTTTCCAAAATGACAAGTGGGAGGAAAATCGTACTCGACGAAGTTCGAGAGGACGAGCAACAATGTCAACTTGATAAAACTGACAATCATAATGCTTTATAAGCAGTTGATAAGATTTGTTAGAATCAAACAGACAATGTAAATGCTCAACCTATTACCCTTTGTAGGTTGCAACGACTAAGATCTCAACCAAACAAAGACCTTGGTATTGTCTTAATTGAAGATTAGGACATCCGAGTCGTGGATGGAGATGAGCCAGTGACATACAAACAAGATATGACGAGCCTCGACTCTACTAAATGGCAAGAGGCCATGAAATCTGAGATGGACTCCATGTCTGAAAATCAAGTCTGGGACTTGGTAAATTTGCCCGAAGGTTACACACCCATCGGTTGCAAATGGATTTTCAAATTGAAAACAGACAAAGATGGAAATGTATCAATATACAAAGCTAGACTGGTGGCAAAAGGTTACAGGGACATCCAAGGGATTGATTATGATGAAACTTTTTCGCCAGTCGCAATGCTTAAGTCCGTCCGGATCATCCAAGCAATTTTTGCATATTACGATTACGAAATATGGCAAATGGATGTCAATACCGCCTTCCTTAATGAGATTTTGGAAGAAACTGTGTATATGACACAGTCGGAAGGTTTTGTTGATCCAAGCAACGCTGGAAAGATGTGCAAGCTGAAGAATTCCATTTATGGACTGAAGCAGGCAATCAGAAGTTGGAATCTGCGATTGATGAAGCCATCAGTAAATTTGGTTTTATCAAGAATCCAAACGAGTCTTGTGTTTACAAGAAGGTCAGTGAGAGTGACATCGCATTCCTAGTCCTATATGTCGATGACATATTTCTCATTGGAAACAACACAAAATTATTAGAGTCCGTAAAGGGTTGGCTGGGAAAGTGCTTTTCAATGAAGTACTTAGGAGAGGCACAGTACATATTGGGCTTCAAGATCTATAGGGATAGATATAAGAGGATGATTGGATTGAGCCAAAGCACTTACATTGATAAAGTACTGGCACGATTCAGCATGAAGAATGCCAAGAGAGGGCACCTACCCATGTCCCATGGCGTAACTCTCAGCAAGAAACAGTGTCCACAGACACCTGTTGAGCGGGAGAGAATGAATCAGATCCCATATGCTTTGCTAATTAGATGGATCATGTATTCCATGATATGTACTAGGCCTGATGTATCGTACGCCTTAAGTGCTACGAGCCGATACCAATCAGACCCAGGAGAGGTGCATTGGACTGCGGCCAAGAATATCCTAAAGTACCTGAAAAGGAATAAGGATAAATTCCTAGTCTATGGTGGCCACAATGACTTGATTGTTTAAGGTTACACCGACGCTAGCTTCCAAACTGACAGAGACGACTTCAAGTCAAAGTCACTGTACATATTTTTCCTAAATGGAGGAGCGTTTAATTGGAAGAGTGCCAAGCAAAGAACCACTGCAGATTCTACAACTGAAGCCGAATACTTGGCAGCTTCGAAAGCAGCTAAGAAGGCAGTTTGGATTCGTAAGTTCGTTAGTGAACTTGGTGTTGTACCCTCTATCAAGGGTCTAATAGAGAGCACCAGAAGGTCAAACTTGTCCAAAGACGATTTCACATGATAGGGGATTGGAAATCCGAAGGTGAAATCAGAATTTGTAAGATTGGAACGGATGGCAATGTGGCCGATTCTTGGACTAAACCTCTGCCTCAAGTGAAGCACAACAAGCACGTCGAGGCAATGGGAATCAAGCACGTTGGAGATTGGCTTTGAATTCCCTATACATGTGTTTTAATTAAACTAGATGTCTTAATGTAAAACACTATGTTGAAACCATTCATTTATGGAGTAATCAATTTTTTATGCAAAATTACAATTCACTCCATTGCTATTCAATTGTGGTTTAGAATTAAATAATGAGTCCATTCGATTTTCGAGAATATTCAAAACAGGGTATCAAGACCATGTCTTGGATAAAGAAACACTTGTTAAGTGAACATTGAATATTTAAATCAAAAATTATCCCTAATCGAGGTCATTTAACTGATGGACGATTATTGACCACCAAAGATTAGTGTGTAGTATGATTTACATCACCGTTTCTTGTGCTGCAAGGACATAGTAGTCATAAATCATTTGCACAGGTGCTAGTTTGGAACTGCACCGGATCGACCTATGAGAGTACTTTAAGAGATTTAAGAACGTCATAAGTACATTTCTCATTTTAATTATCAGAACTTGTTTCCTCAACCATGTGTATTGTGAAGTTCTCTTGTTTGAGTACTAGTGTCTTAGATGTTGTCAAACGTCCGCCGTAATTGGGGATTATAACGGGAACGCTCAGGAGATTATGTCCTCTTAGTAAGGGAGGCTTACAGTACAAGACTGGGAATGTCCCCCTATTAACAATAGGGAATATGTCTTTGTTGTTTACAAGGCCGCTCGAAGAGCGAGACTGTGAAAATGCATGGTCGTGCTCAGATGGATTTTAGAAATCATCTGCTTATTGACAGTCGAACTCGGAGATCGAGAAACACTTCTGGACGTAATAAGGATGACGAAGATTGTTACCTTATAGTTCATGAAGAGACATTAAGCGACATAGGAAATAGGCTATACACTGTATGCACACTTGTCTGGAAGGACAAGTAGGAGATTGAAAGGAATGGTGTCCTTCCAACAAGTTTGTTATTCTGATAGAGGGTTCAAAATTATTAGGAAGCTAATTCTTCAGTGATATCAAGTGATCGGAATGCCTGGGTGGAGGCCGCTTCCAATCTGTAATATTAGTGAACAATTAATATTACAGCTTTGTCTTGACTGAACCCTTCGGGTCGAACCCAAACGAACTGACGATCTGAACCGACAGATTAATTCGAAGGAATTGATGAGTCACTAGAGTATTACGAACACGGACGTCGGATATCGAGCCTAAGGCGTCGGGACCGAGCGCCGCAAAATCAACATGCAACAAGTTCGAGCAAAGCCGTAGCATCATATTGGCCTAGCCATGTGGCTGCTAGGCTAGCTCGAGCTAGCACAGCACCATCGCAACACCATGGGTGTGCGTGCGTGCGTGCAATGCTAGCACAACACCATTGCAGCACTATGCATGCTTGCGTGTGCGTGCACCACTAGCACTAGGCGCGCAGCGTGCCTCGCATTGCTAGGTGCTTGCGTACGTGCGTGCCTTTGCATGGCAACACCAAGCAGCAGCAGCACGCTGTGCTTACTTGCATGCCATCGCATAGCAGCACTCTGCGCTTGCTTGCGTGTGTACGTGCCTTCGCATAGCAGCACCAAGCAGCAACGAGCTTGAGGCCTTGCCCAACACTAGTAGCCTAGCGCCCAGCACTGCTATGCGCCCAGTAGCATGCGTGGCTCGCTAGCAGCACGCATGTGTTCGGGCGTGCTGGTAGGGGCAGGCTGGCTGTGCTAGCTGGCCAGCAAGGCAGGCTGCCAGCCCAGCCTTGTACTTGTTGTCGGTTTAGGAGGAGTGGGGACCAAGGCTTGGAGCAAAGCCTTGGGGAGCAAGGCAATGGTCCCCCCTTGATTATGGTCCTCACCTAACCTCTCCTCTCCTCATGCTACTTCTTGATTGTTGATTGCATTGTTTTGTATTTTTTTTATTTAAATAAATTAGTTGAAAAATGCAAATATCCCACTTTGATCATGAATGGGAGTGAGAGTTGCATTTCCCTCTAAATACCCTATGATTGGGCATTTGAAAATCAACTTGAGTGGAACTCAAAAAGGCATCTCTTATTATTGAGGAAACCTTTAAGTTCGTAAAACTCTAGTTTTATACTTGGTCAAGTCTCGACTAGCCCTCGAGACGAAGATCGTTTGGGTCGGGTCGTGGGTACGAGACGTTGGAGGTCGTCACGCTTGTGAGGCTTTAAGATTCGAAGTAAGAGCTCGGTTTACGAGCAAAGCACGCATCAAGGGTATTACTTCTTTTTCCCTTCTCTTAATTGTTGTTTAATTATGTTTATGCGTGCTTTATTGCTTTAATTATTGGGGCGGGTCTTGGTCGGGTTTCTCTTCTGCGTAGCGTTTGACGCTACGAAACCCAACAGGAGATCCCAATCGGGAGCACATATGATAGGTGCCAATATCAAAGCCCGCTTAATCCTGTTAAAAGTCTCATGACACTCGTAAATAAAATCAAATGGGGCATCCTTGAGTAAAAGCTGAGTTAGTGGTTTAGCAATTTTAGAAAAAATCATTGATAAAGCGACGGTAAAACCCCGCATGACCAAGGAAACCCCTAACCCCTTAACATTAACTGGTGGAGGTAATTACTCACTCACATAAACTTTAGCTTTATCTACCTGTATACCGTTATGAGATACAATATGACCTAAGACCACATCTTCTGTCACCATAAAGTGACATTTTTCCTAGTTTAAAACCAAATTGCATTCTTCCTATCTTTTTAAAATTTTAGTGAGATTAACTAAACATGCATCAAATAAAGACCCATACACACTAAAATAATCTATAAAGACTTCCATGACAGACTCTATGAATTTAGAAAAAATGCTCATCATACAACGTTATTACATAATCCAAAGGGCATCCTACGATATGCAAAAGTACCATAAGGGCATGTAAATATTGTCTTCTCCTAATCTTCAGGGTGAATCGGAATTTGGAAAAATCCCAAGTATCCATCCAAATAGCAGAAGAATTTATGATTAGCTAACCTTTCCAACGTTTGATCAATGAAAGAGAGAGGGAAGTGATCTTTTTCAATGACAATATTTAATCTACGATAACCAATGCACATACGCCACCATGTTACAGTTCTAGTGGGAACAGTTAATTTTTATCATTCTTAATTACTGTCATCCCCCCTTTTTAGGAACTACCTGTACGGGACTTACCCACTTTGAGTCAGAAATTGGATAAATAATACCTACATCAAATAATTTCATAACCTCCTTCTTGACTACTTCCTGCATGTTAGGATTCAACCTCCTGTGGGGTTAAATGCATGGCTTCTGATTGTCCTCTAAATGTATCCCGTGCATGCAAAAGTAAGGGCTAATACCCTTGAGCTTATCAATACTGTACCTAATTGCCCTTTTGTGGGTTTGAAGAACCTCTAGAAGTTGGGAAGTTTGAGGGTCTTTGTAGGATTTCGTAGTGACCCTAACTACGCGCAAAGAAACCCCCCAAGACCCGCCCCGATAACTAAAGAAATTAGAGCATGCAAAACATAATTAATACATAATTAAAAGAATAAGGGATAAAGAATTACACCCTGGACGCGTGCTTCGCTCGCTAATAGAGCTCTTACTTCAACCTCGCAAATGCAAGGCCTCCGACGGTTCGTACCCTCGAATCCGACCCGATCGTCCTAAGCCCTGAAGGTTAGTCGGGACTCGGACAAAATATAAACTATGGAGTTTTATGAACTTAAGGTATTCTCAACAATGGAGATGCCTATATAGTTCCACTCAAGTATATTTTTCCCAAATGCCAAACCCTTGGTATTTATAGGGAAAAGGAACTTAAAACCCTTGTTCATGATCAATGTGGGATCATGTGCAATTTTGATAATTTATTTAATCCTAAATTAAATAATTAATCAAAGCAATCACCATACAACAAGTGTCAAGGGGAGAGAGAGAGTTAGGAGGGGACCATGTCAATGGGGGGGACCATTGCCTTGCTCCCCAAGGCTTGCTCCAAGCATTGGTCCCCACCTCTCACAAAACCAGCTTCAAGCATTGCTGGACTGGCAGCCAGCTAGCATGCTAACGTGCACCAGCCAGCACAGCTAGCATGCACCGCATCACTTCCCAACAAGCAATGCGCACCAGCCAGCCTGCCTAGCACAAGCGTGCTGCTAGCGAGCCACGCATGATGTTAGGTGCTGGCGCTGGGCGAGGCCCTCGCTGCTGGCTGCTGACTGCCTGACACTCGCACGCGCACGCACACCCAACATGCGTGCTGCTGCTAGCGAGCCACATATGCTGGACGTCGCCAGCCACACGCACAAGCATGCGATGCTTGGTGCTGAGCTAACGATGCTGCGATGGCATGCATGCACACACACACGCATAGGCCTAGCCATGCGATAGTGTTATGCTGTGTGTTTTAATGGTGCGACAGCCCTAGGCACATGCACACGCACACACGCGTAGGCCTAGCCATGCGATAGTGCTGTGCTGCGATGGTGCGATGGTGAGCTGTGCGAAGGCTGCGATGGTGTAATAGCCCTAGGCATACACACAAGCACGCACACGCAAGTGCCTAGCACTGCGACGGTGTTGTGCTTGTGCGATGGGTTGCGATAGCACCTAGGGCGCGCCTAGCACACACATGGTGCGCCTAGGCTTGCGATGAGCTAGCTTTACGGCTAATCTCGTACTTGTTGCTTGTGATTTTGCGACGCTCGGTCTCGACGCCCTAGGCTCGATATCCGACATCTGTGTTCGTAAAACTCCGACGACTCATTAAATCCTTCAGATTGATTCGTCGTCTCGGATTGGTTGTTCGATTGGGTTCGACCCGAAGGGTTCCGTTAAGATTAAGCTGTAATATTAATTATACCTTAATATTACTGATTGAAAGCGGCCTTCACCTAGGCATTCCGATCACTTGACCTTACTGAAGAATTAGCTCTGTAATAATTCTGAACCCTCTATCAGAATAGTACACTTGTTGGAAGGACACCATTCCTTTCAATCTCTCACTTGCCCTTCCGGACAAGTGTGCATATAGTGTATAGCCTATTTCCTATGTCGCTTAATGTCTCTTCGTGAACTATAAGGTAAGATTCTTTGTCATCCTTATTACGTTCAGAAGTGTTTTTCGATCTCCGAGTTTGACTGTCAATAAGCAGATGATTTCTAAAATCCATCTGAGCACGGCCATGCATTTTCATAGTCTCGCTCATCGAGCGGCCTTGTAAACAACAAAGACATATTCCCTATTGTTAATAGGGGGACATTCCTAGTCTTGCATTGTAAGTTTCTCTTACTAAGAGGACCTAATCACCCGAGACATTCTGAGTCTTGTACTGTAAGTTTCTCTTACTAAGAGGATCTCATCTCTCGAGTGTTCCCGTTATGATCCCCAGTTACGGCAGACGTTAGGCAACATCAAAGAGACTATTACTCAAACAAGAAAACTTCACAATACTCATGGTCGAGGAAATAAGTTCCGATAGTTATAATGAGAAATGTACTTATGACGTTTTTAAATCTGTTTAAGTACTCTCATAGGTCGATCCGGTGTAGTTTCAAACCAGCACCTATGCAAATGATTTATGACTACTATGTCCTTGTGGTCATTAATCGTCCATCAGTTAAATGACCTTGATTAAGGATAATTTTCGATTTAAATATTCAATGTTCACTTAACAAGTGTTTCTTTATCCAAGACATGGTCTTGGTACCCTGTTTTGAATATTTCCATAAATCGAATGGATTCATTATTTAATTCTAAACCATAATTAAATAGCAATGGAGTGAATAGTAATTTTGCATGAAAAATTAATTACTCAATAAATGAATGGTTTCAATACAGTGTCTTACATTAAAACGTCCAGTTTAATTAAAACACATGTACAGGGAATTTCAAAGCCAATCTCCAACGTGCTTGATTCCCATTGCCTCAACGTGCTTGTTGTGTTTCAGTTGAGGCAGAGGTTTAGTTAAAGGATCGGCCACATTATCATCCGTTCCGATCTTACAAATTCCGATTTCACCTTCGGATTTCTATTCCCTTATCATGTGAAATCGCCTTTGGACATGTTTGACCTTCTGGTGCTCTCTTGGCTCTCTAGCCTTAGCGATAGCCCCATTGTTGTCATAGTAGAGATCAATCGGACCCTTGATGGAGGGTACAACACCAAGTTCACTAACGAACTTGCGAATCCAAACAGCCTCCTTAGCGGCTTCTGAAGCAGCCAAGTATTCGACTTCAGTTGTAGAGTCTGCAGTGGTGCTCTGCTTGGTACTCTTCCAGCTAAACGCTCCTCCATTTAGGAAAATATGTACCCTGACTGTGACTTGAAGTCGTCTCTGTCAGTGGAAGCTAGCGTCGGTGTAACCTTCAACAACCAGGTCTTTGTGGCCACCATAAACCACGAATTTATCCTTGTTCCTTTTCAGGTACATCAGGATATTCTTGGCCGTGATGCAAGGCGCCTCTCATGGGTTTAATTTGTATCGGCTCGTAGCGCTTAAGGCATACGATACATCTTTCCTAGTACATATCATGGCACTTTCCCAACTGTTTCGGGGTTTTCTGATGTCGTGCGGGAGAGTTACAATTCCGGGACTGGTATCCTTGCGCCTGTAATTGAAAAACAACGGAGACTCGTTGTGGTGGGAGTTCCGCCTCCGAAGATCAAGTTAGTACTTGTTTGAGGAGTGAATAGTGCGGAAAAGTAAAGGTTGGAAGATCGAGTCCCTCAAGGTGAGGAGTGATCTAGGTGTTTAAGAACTCTAGGTGAGTGTAATTAATTGCTTAACCCCCTTTAATGAGGATTAATGAGGGTATATATATGCCTTGGGAAGCGTTCCAATCCTAGGTTTAGGTCAACCTAGGGCTGATTGGGCTTCTTCTGAAGATTGGGCCTAGGTGGCCGTTTTTGCCCATTTGGCATAGGGGAGGCCACATGGCGTGGCGCAACTGGTCCATGGTGGACTAATCATTGCTTGACACGTGGCAGGCTCCGACTGGTCCATGTGGCGGACACATGGCAGGAGCTGAATGGTGCACGTGTCAGATGATGATTGGCTGGGGAAAATCCCTTAATCACTAACCAGCCCTTTACGGACTCTAGTAATTTTGTGCTCTTTCTAATGAGCAGTATGTCATCGACATATAGGACTATGAATGCGATGTCACTCCCACTAACCTTCTTGTAGACACAAGACTCATCTGGATTCTTGATAAAACCAAACTTGCTGATGGTTTCATCAAATCGCAGATTCCAACTTCTGCTTGCCTGCTTCAGTCCATAAATGGACTTCTTAAGCTTGTATACCTTTCCAATGTTGCTTGGATCAACAAAACCTTCTGGCTGTGTCATATAAACAGTTTCGTCCAAAATCCCATTTAGGAAGGCGGTTTTGACATTCATCTGCCATATTTCATAATCGTAATATGCAGCAATCGCTAGGATAATCCGGAGAGACTTTAGCATTGCAACCGGTGAAAAAGTTTCATCATAGTCAATCCCGTGGATTTGTCTTTAACCTTTTTCCACCAGTCTAGCTTTGTATATTGATACATTTCCATCTTTGTCAGTCTTCAGTTTGAAGATCCATTTGCAACCAATGGGTGTGTAACCCTCGGGCTAATTCACCAAGTCCCAGACTTGATTTTCAGACATGGAGTCCATCTCGAATTTCATGGCCTCTTGCCATTTAGCAGAGTCGGGGTTCGTCATAGCTTGTTTGTACGTCTCTGGCTCATCACCATCCATGACTAGGATGTCTTGATCATCGGTTAAGATAATACCAAGGTATCTGTCTGGTTGATCTCTTGGCCGTTGCGACCTACGAACGGTGATGGGTTGAGCATTTACATTGTCTGTTTGATTCTGACAAATCTTCTCAGCTTCTTCCAAAGCACTTATATTGTCAGTTTTATCAGGTTGACATTGTTGCTCGTCCTCTCGAACTTCGTCGAGTTCGATTTTCCTCCTACTTGTCATTTTGGACATCCCACTTGTCATTTTGGAAAGGTGTTCCTTCTCCAAAAAGACACCATCACAAGCAACAAACACTTTGTTCTCGGATTTGTTGTAGAAGTAATACCCATTGGTTTCTTTTGGGTATCCCACAAAGACACTTATCTGATTTGGGGTGAAGTTTGTCCGAAATTAATCGTTTGACATATGCTTCGCATCCCCAAATCTTGAGAAAAGACAACCTAGGAGATTTCTTAGTCCACAATTCATATGGAGTCTTTTCAACAGCTTTTGACGGAGCTCGGTTCAGTGTTAGTGCCGTGGTTTGTAGCGCATGTCCCCAGAAAGAGATCGGAAGTTCACTAAGACCTATCACATATCGAACCATGTCTAACAAGGTTCGATTCCTCCGTTCGGACACTCCGTTCCATTGAGGAGTTCCGAGAGGTGTCAGCTCTGAAAGAATACCATTTTCTTTCAAGCGATTGTCGAATTCATGGCACAAATATTCGCCACCTCGATCCGATCGAAGTGCTTTAATTTTCTTTCCAAGTTGATATAGCCATATCTACTAAAATCGTCGGTGAAGGTGATGAAATATCGGTAACCTTGTCTTGCGGGTGTACTCATTGGTCCACATACATCCGTGTGTATTAGACCTAATAAGTCACTTGCCCTTTCTCCCAACTTGGAGAATGGCTGTTTTATCATCTTGCCTAATAGACATCCTTCGCAATTTTCAAACGACTCCAAGTCGTATGAGTCAAGAACACCTTTTTGTAGAAGTTTCTTGATACGTTTGACGTTAATATGACCAAGACGACAATGCCACATGTAGGTTTGATTGGACTCGATGGTCTTAGCCCTTTTGGCGGTATCGTCAATGTTATAGACTTGTTTGTCAAGAAAAAGCACATGAAGACCATTTTCTGAATATGCCTTACCATATTAAACATTATCGAAATAAAATGAACAACTATTGTTCTTAATTCGAAATTCAAAACCTTTGGCGTCCAACGCCGAAATTGAAATAATGTTTTTGGTAACTCTTGGAACATGATAGCAATTATCAAGTTCTAAGATAAGCCCCGAGGGCAAAGACAAACTGAGAGTTTCAACGGAGACGGCAGACATCGTTGCTCCATTGCCGACCCGAAGCTCGACCTCTCCCTTCTCTAGCCTCCTATTTATCCTTAGTCCCTGAGCAATGGAACAAAGGTGTGAGCCACATCCGGTATCTAATACCCATGATGTTTTGCTAGCGAAGTTTAAGTCTATAACAAAAATACCTGATGAAGATGCAACGGTTCCGTTCTTCTTATCTTCCTTGAATTTGAGGCAGTCCCGTTTCCAATGTCCCTTCTTCTTGCAGTAGAAACATTCGGAATCGGATTTGGAAGAGGCTACCCTTTTGTCCTTGCTACCTTTGGCAGTGTTCGACTTAGGCGGAAAATTTCTTTTTTTTCCCTTGAAAGCTCTTCTTCTTTTCCGGACGTTTGAATGGCTTGCCCTTCCTCACCATGAGCATGTCATGCTTGCCCTCATCGTTGAGGGTTTTCTTAGCTTGCTTCAACATACCATGAAGCTCGGTGAGGGTTTTCTCCATGCTATGCATATTATAGTTCATCTTGAACTAATCATAGCCTTTGTGAAGCGAGTGGAGAATGATGTCAATTTCCATCTCGGTTGAATACCCAGCATCAAGCCTTTCCATGTTCTCAAATAATCCAATCTTTTTTAGAACATGCGGGCTGACTAGCTCTCCTTTCTTGAGCTTACTCTCAAGGACTTGCCTGTGGGTTTTGAACCTTTCAGTTTGGACCTGCTCTTGAAACATATTCTGAAGCTCAGAAATGATCTCAAAAGCCATCTCCTTTTCAAAGAAAGTCTTTTGAAGGTCTGGAGACATAGTGGCCAACATGATGCATTTGACATCCCGATTGTCACTTTGCCATCGGTTAAGGGCAGCCTGAATGACCTCCTCATAGGAAGCGTCGGGCATTTCCTCATCAAGGATGTATTCCTTTTGTTCTTGCATTAGTACAATGCGTAGATTTCTTTGCCAATCAAGAAAGTTTGGCCCGCTCAACTTCTCCTTGTCGAGAATTGAGCGTAAAGAGAATTGAAAGAATTTGAAATAAAAAACCATTCATAAACCAATAAGTTTGAAATTTAAAAGCGATCATGCAAACTTTCAATCTTATTGAGCATTTTATCCATGCATTAATAATTTTGTCCCTTTTAGGCGAGAATAAAAATGATTCCGAGATCCCAAAAATCAAAAAGTGATTAAGCATGCTTTGGTTTGTCCTAACACTAGATATTTTAGGGTAAGCAACCCAATTGCTAATAGCTCTAAGCTACTCTCGGTTTGATAAAACGTCGCATCTAATGCATTCTTGACATTTTAGCACTTTTGCCACGACATCTAAGGACTCCTTACTGATATCGTTGAGCTAAACCAAGACAACTTGTATACGTAGTATACCTTACATTCCTAGGGAAGTAGTGATGCCTTGCTTTGGCGTAGCCCATCACATACGCGCATTAGTTCGGTAAGTGTTGTTCTTGGAACGACAAATAGCTCAATATTTTAAGGGACCTAGGGTTTCTATGTTGGTTGATTTAAGTGAACTTAACTAATCATCACAACATTTGAAATCCTAAACATGCATCTAACATTCAAGTATATATATATAACAACAATATATATAAAGCATAAAAATAGATGCATTTGGCAACTAGCATGACCCCTTGAAATCTTCAAATCTTCAAGGGCCTTCATCTTGGCTCGTCTTCATCGAAACGCTGTCTTGAGACATCTTTGCCAAAATAAAATAACTAGCTACTACGACTAAGATTAATCTAAAGTACAAAAATACTTAACGGTTCGCAGACCGTATTTAGATTTTACAAAAAAACATAACGGAACACAGTCCGTATTTTCTATCCTAGTCGTGTCCCACTAGTTGCCATTTAACTCAAAACCTGTTTTGAAACAATCTTTCATTCACCCATTCACTATTTGTGAATGGCCCATGCATTTTACGAGATAAAACAAGTAAACACGCAAAACTAGTAACTAACTTAGGTGGTTAATCCAATTAACGCGCCTAATTAAAACTAGTTAAAGTTATTTATTGCATTATGTATTACTAAGGTGCAATTTGTTCACGTAATTAGCTAAGCTCCCACTAAATTCCGCATCCAACTTAATTAAATCAATTAATTAAGCAGGTGAACCCAATTTTGCCAAAATCAAAAATTTTGCAAGAGCCGGAAAAATTGAGGTCTAACCTCGTTAAAATAATTACATAAATATTTTAAAACGGTAATTTTCGCAAAAATACGTAGCTCGAAATTAAGCAAAAACCGCCCACACAATTCCTAGTGGGTTGCGCACCATGGCTGGCAAGCAGCCCATGGGGTGGCTTGGTGCGTGGTGCTAGCATGCAGCGCCTAGCGTAGCATGCCACGCTGCTAGCACCAGCTGCCTGCCTTGTATGCTGCGCATGCTGGCTAGCATGCTGGCGCCTGCCAACAAGTGGCGGGCTGGCTGGGGATTGCTTTCATGCTGCCCAGCAGCGTGCCCAAGCACTCCAGCAGTCTAGGCCACTGCCCACGCATCAGCCCCTAACATCCCTCGCCACACAGCAACGCAGCATCATGGCATGGCCCCTGTGCGCACCCTAGGCAGCCTACATGCGGGCTGCTGGGCACCCCGACTTGTCTTGGTGACGCTTGGGGTCTTGCCTCGATTTGCATGTATTTTCTCGGGATTTTAATCTAGATTTATGTGTGACACAAAATTAATTCCAAATTTATTTTAGAATTAACTTAGGGCAAAAAAAAAAAAAAAAAAAGAGCAACTTAATTAAATTCAAGCCTAATTTTCCAAAATTACTTCGGAATATTTTAGGTCTTTCTTGATGCTTAAATTGAAAGAGCTATGTCCATAATTAATTTAACCAATACGCAAATTAATAATGGATTTTACAAATAGGGAGTTGGAAAAAATAAATTAATCATCCTATGATAAAATTTTCCAACTTTTATTCTTGTGTAAAATAACAAAATTACATCTTCCAATATGAAGATTAATCAACATTTACTCACAAGCATTTGAACTTCAAGGATTTTAATCAACCAAACATGGAAAATCCAAAATTAGTTCAACATGGAATTTAGGGTTAAAGTTCCAATCAATTAAACATTTAAAGATTAAATCTTTAACATACTAGGAACTTAAAATTACACATTCACAACAAGTATTCACACATTGATGCAATTTATTTTCATAATTGTGAAAAACAAGTTTATGTGATAAAGAAGATATCTATTTAAGCACATATTAAATTGAAGATATTTAAATTGCCATATCTCCATAATCATGCCTTAAAAGATATTTAAATTGTAGTAGATTAGGGATGCAATAATGCATTTAATCTACCCTTGACATGTTTGCATTAATCAAGGCATAAAAGATTTAAAAATTTCGTTGAAAACGAAAAAAACCCTCTAAAAACTGGGTTTCTGGTTCGAGTTTGGCTTCTAGACAACCTTCACAGAGGGCTGAAACTATTTCAGAATGTCGATTCCACCCAAAAACACTATTTTTGAGCCAAAATCTGGGTTCGGCAGCCAAAACGAGAAAAATACGAGTTTTAATATTAATTAAAACGAGCTTCTAATCCAATTAGAAAAGAAAAACCAGAAATTAAATCCACTTTAAAACACCTTAATTAATAAATAATTGCAATAATTAAAAGGAGCGCGGCTCCGATACCGCTGTAGGGTTTCGTAGTGACCCTCACCTACACGGAAAGAAACCCCCTAGGACCCGCCCCGATAACTAAAGCAATTAGAGCATGCAAAACATAATTAATACATAATTAAAAGAATAAGGGATAAAGAATTATACCCTAGACGCGTGCTTCGCTCCCTAATAGAGCTCTTACTTCAACCTCGCAAATGCAAGGCCTCCGACGGTTCGTACCCTTGAACTCGACCCGATCGTCCTAAGCACCGAAGGTTAGTCGGGACCTGGACAAAATATAAACTTTGGAGTTTTACGAAGTTAAGGTATTCTCAACAATGGAGATGCCTATATAGTTCCACTCAAATATATTCTTTCCCTAATGCCAAACCCTTGGTATTTATACGGAAAAAGTACTTGAAACCCTTGTTCATGATCAATGTGGGATCATGGGCAATTTTGATAATTTATTTAATCCTAAATTAAATAATTAATCAAAGCAATCACCATGCAACAAGTGTCAAGAGGAGAGAGAGAGTTAGGAGAGGACCATATACATGGGGGGGGGGGACCATTGCCTTGCTCCCCAAGGCTTGCTCCAAGCATTGGTCCCCACCTCTCACAAAACTGGCTTCAAGCGTTGCTAGGCTGGCAGCCAGCTAGCATGCACCGCATCACTGCCCAGCACGCAATGTGCACCAGCCAGCCTGCCTAGCACATGTGTGTTGCTAGCGAGCCACGCATGATGCTAGGCGCTGGGCGAGGCCCTCGCTGCTGGCTGCTGACTGCCTGGCACTCGCACTCGCACGCACACACACACGCACACGCACACCTAGCATACGTGCTGCTAGCGAGCGATGCATGCTGGGAATTGCGTCGCCAGCCACACGCAAAAGCATGCGATGCTTGGCGTTATGCTAGCGATGCTGCGATGGCATGCATGCAGACGCACACGCACACACGCATAAGCCTAGCCATGCGATAGTGATGTGCTGTGTGCTGCGATGGTGTGACAGCCCTAGGCATATGCACACGCACACACACATAAGCCTAGCCATGCGATAGTGTTGTGCTACGATGGTGCGATGGTGATTTGTGTGAAGGCTACGATGGTTCAATAGCCCTAGGCATACACACAGGCACGCACACGTAAGTGCCCTAGGCATACACATAGGCTGCGATGGTGTTGTGCTTGTGCGAAGGGCTACGATAGCACCTAGGGCACGCCTAGCACTTCATGAAAATGAAAGGAATGGTGTCCTTCTAACAAGTGTATTATTCTGATAGAGGGTTAAGAATTGTTATAGAGTTAATTCTTTAGTGTTGTCAAGTGATCGGAATGCCTAACTGGAGGCCACTTCCGATCAGTAATATTATGGTACAATTAATATTACAGCTTAATCTTAACAGAACCCTTCGGGTCGAACCCAATCGAACAACCAATCCGAGACGACGAATTAATCCGAAGGATTTAATGAGTCGACAGAGTTTTACGAATACAGACGTCGGATATCGAGCTTTGAGGGTCGAGATCGAGCGTCGCAAGTTGAGTCGAGTTTGGAATTCGACGAGACATGAAATCAATCAAGTAACAAGTATGAGCCTAGCCGTAGCTTCGCATTGGCCTAGCCATGTGAGTGCGAGGCTAGGCAAGACCCATCACAAGCCTAGCATGTTAGGCGTGCTAGGCCCATGCATGCTAGCTAGCCACCTGAAGCATCGCAACCTTACGTGTGTGCTAGCACGCCATGCACCCAAGCATCGCAAGGCTAGGCCTTGCTTGCATGCTAGGCATTGGCTGGCACTACTCACCTAGCTATCGCAGCCACACACCATTGCATAGCTGCATGCTAGGCGTGCTATGCTATGCGTGGTGCTAGGCGCTGGCAGCCTTGCTAGCACAACACCAAGCAGCAGCAGCGTCAGCGTATGCGTGTGCGTGTGCCTCGTTAGCACAGCACCAGGCAGCAACGATGATGCGTGTGCGTGTGCCTAGCATTGAAGCGCTCAGCACAACGCAGCTAGCAGCAGCACCCAGCATGCGTGGCTCGCTAGCAGCACGCATGCTAGCTGTGTGTGGGGTGCTTGCTGGCTTGCTGCGATATGTGCGTGTGTGTGCTGGCTGGCTGCCCAGCCTTGGTGCTAGGCGCCAGCTGGCAGCCTTGGCAGCCAAGGCAGGCTGCCAATTAGCCACATGGAGGGATTCCGGTTATGGGCATTACCTTGGGCACTAAGGCTATGGTCCCCCCACTTGGATATGGTCCTCACCTAATCTCTCATCGTCCTTGTGCCACTTGTAACTTATTGATTGGATTGCAATTTTAATTTTCTTTTAATTAAAATAAAATGGGAAAATTGCAACACTCCCACCTTGATTATGAGTGGGAATTCAAGGTTCATTTCCCTATAAATACCAAGGTTTTGGGATTTGGGAAGAACACTTGAGTGGAACTAAAAAGGCATCTCCTTAAAAAACGTGAGAAAACCTTAAGTTCGTAACACTCTTTTTTTATTGGTTGGGTCCCGACTAACCTTCGGGACTTGGATCGTTCGGTTTGGGTTCGTGGGTACGAGCCGTCGGAGACCTTGCATTTGCGGGGTTCAAGTAAGAGCTCGGGATTCGATCGAAGCACGCGACAAGGGTAAGAATGTATTTTCTTTCTCTCTCTTAATTTTTGTTTAATTAGTGATTGCATTAGTCGCTTTAATTAGTATACGGGTCATGGGTGGGTTTCCCTTCCGCGTAGAGTCGGACTCTATGAAACCCAACAGCAGTATCAGAGCCACGCTCACTTTATTTATTGTGACTAATAATTAATTAAGGTGATTAAAAATGGATTTAAATTTCCGGTTGTGCTTTCTAATTAGATTAGAGGTCGTTTTAATTATTTTTAATCTCGTATTTTTTTTTAATTTTGCCTGACGAACCCAGATTTCGACTCAAAAATAGTGATTGTTGGGTGGAATCAATGTTCTAAATCGTTTCTGATTCTTTCAGGGTTGTCCAGAAGCCAAAATCCACCCAAAAATATGTTTTTCGAGTGGTTTTTCGTTTTTGACGAATTTTTTTTAAATCTTTTAACCTTGATTAATTATTGCTTGATAAAGGTTGATTAAATGTATGGTTGCATCCCTAATCTACTGCAATTATAAACCTCATTAAGCATATTTATGAAGTCATAATTGGTGCTTAATTTAGTGTGTTCACTTTTCACATAAACTTGTAATTTTCACATTATTGCAAATAAATTTTTTTGAGTGTGAATGTTTATGGTGAACTTGCAATTTTGAAGCCCTAAAAATTTCAGAGATTCAATCTTTAATTGTTTATTTGGTTGGAAATTTGATTGCTAAATTCCATGTTGAACTAATTTTTAGATTTAATCGTTTTTTTGTTGATTAAAGTCCTTAAAGTTCAAAACTTGTGATTGAATTTTGATTAATCTTCATATTGGAAGATATAAATTTTTTCAATTTTACACAAGTTATTGTTAGGATGTTTTTTTCATTGGATGAAAGGGTTTATTTTTCCAACTACCTATTTTGTCAAAACTCATCATTAATTTGCATTTTGGTTAAATTAATTATGGGTGTAGCCCTTCAATTTTAAAGCATAAAGAAAGACCTAAATTATTTCAAAAGGTAATTTTGGATGATTTAGGCTTGTGCACCATTAAAATAAATTTAATTAAGTTGGACTTATTTTATTTCATTTTGCCCTAAATTGATTCAAAAATACATTTAGAATTAATTTTATGTCACAGGTACAACGGGATTAAAATCCCGAGAAAAGGCACGTAAATCGAGGCAACAACACCCAAGCGTCACCAAGGCTAGCCGGGCTGCCCACGCAGCCCACATGTGGTTGCCTTTGGTGCGCAAAAGGATGATGTGCTTTAAGGTGCTGCTGCTGTGTTTGGCGAGGCATGTTGCGGGCTGATGCTGGATGCGTGGCCTAGGCTGCTGGAGGAAGGTTGTGCGTGCCGCTGGGCAGCGAGGCAGCAAGCCCCAGCCAGCCAGCCAGTTGCTGCCAGCGCCAGCGAGCAGCTAGCATGCGTAGCACGCATAGCGTGCTGCTGGTGCTAGCGTGGCGTGGCGTGCTACGCTGGGAGAGCATGCTAGCACCCAACATCATCAAACGCAACACAAGGGCTGCCTAGCAGCCATGGTGCGCAGCCCATGAGTTTTAGGGGTGGGCTATTTTGCTTAAACTTGGGCTATCGGTTTTCATATTTTGCCATTTTTAATTTATTTAAACAAGGTTAGACCTCTGTTTTTCCGGCTCTTGTAAAATTTTAATTTTAACAAAATTTGGGTTAACCGGCTTAATTAATTAGATTAATTAAGTTGGATGCGGAATTTAGTGGGAGCTTCGCTAATTGCATGAAATAATTACGTCTTAATCACATAAAATGTTAAACAACTTTGACTAGTTTTAATTAGGCGTGTTAATTAGATTAACCACCTAAGTTAGTTACTAGTTCGCGGGCGTTATGCATTGTTACTTGTTTTTCATTGTAAAATGCATGGGCCATTCACATATAGTGAATGGATGAATGGTAAATATATTGTTTCACAGGTTTCGTGAAAATGGCAACTAGTGGGGCCCGATTAGGATAGTAAATACATACTGCGATCTGTTATGTATTTTTGTAAATATAAATACGGTCTGCATACCGTTGAGTATTTTTGTACCTTAATATTTAGATTAATCGTAGTCGTAGTAGCTAGTAATTTTATTTTGGCGAAGATGTCTCAAGACAGCGTTTCTATGAAGACGAGCCAAGATGAAGACCCTTGAAGATTTGAAGATTTCAAGGGTTCATGCTAGTTGCCTAACGCATCTTATTTCATGTTTTCAATACATAATTGTTCTTATATATTTGGATGATATGTTAGATGCATGTTTAGGATTTCAAATGTTGCGATGATTAATTAAGTTCACTTAAATCAACCAACATAGAAACCCTAGGTCCCTAAAATATTGAGCTAAAATATGCCATTCCAAGAACAACACTTACCGAACTAATGCGCGTATGTGATGGGATATGCTAAAGCAAGGCATCACTACTTCCCTAGGAACGTAAGGTATGCTAGGTGTACAAGTTGTCTTGGTTAAGCTCAACGTTATCGGTAAGGACTCCTTAGATGTCGTGGCAATGGAGATAAAAATGTCAAGAAAGCATTAGATGCGGCGTTTTGTTGAACCAAGAGTAGCTTAGAGCTATTAGCAATTGGATTTCTTACCCTAAAATATTAAGTGTTAAGACAAGCTAAAGCATGCTTAATCACTTTTTGATTTTTGGGATCTTGGAATCATTTTATTCTTGCCTAAAAGGGACTAATGTTAATGCATGGATAAAATGCTCAATAAGATTGAAAGTTTGCATGAACGCTTTAAATTTCAAATTTATTGCTTTATGAATGGTTTTTCATTTCAAATTCTTTCAATTGTAGAAACATGTCTACAAGTAATTCAAACAACAACTCTATGTGCCCGGAACTCCCCGACAAGTTGGCTTTTAGCCTTAACTTGGTCAACTTCAAGGAGTGGGAGGAGGAACTCAGGAATACTCTTCGGAATTGTTCCTTGGGGTACACTCTTGACACTCCCATTCCAAGCTTCTTCTCTTAGGGAATCATGAGCGATGAGGATCATGAGAAATGGTCTTCCGATTGCAAGAAAGTCACACATCTAATGGCTAATTCCATCCCGAAAGATTGGAAGGAAAATCCCTCCTTCTATTTTCCGGACATTTTCCTCAAATCATTGGAGGATGTTGTCAACATAAGAGTCACCAAGAATGACAATGGAAACTATGATGGACTCGTGTTTGATTTGACCAGGTCACTCTCAAACATGAAGATAAAGCCACCGGATTTGGGTTGTCTTGCTAAGGAAAGGCGCCGGCTTTGGTCAAGGGTCTACAATACCAAATTGACACCCGGGATGCCCTTCCGACCTCATGTGCTTGGAATGATTAGGCTCTTCAAACACATGCAGCTTCTGGGAATCTCATTGGAGGATGAGATGGTGGGGCATATCTTGCTTGCTTCACTCCACTCGGGCTATGATGCACTTAGAGTGCATATAGCTGCGGGAAAGCAGACACGCTCTTTAAAGGAGGTGGTGCAACTACTTAGCCGAGCCACCGCCTATGGAGTGACCGAGAGGCCCTTGAGAGCAAGGAGGGAGTTCAAGAACAAGGCAAGGATGCGGTGCCTCTATTGTGGTGGGCAAGGCCACTACAAGAGGGAATGCAAGCTCCACCGAAAGGAGGAGGAGGACAGGAATGTGGCATCTGCCTTAGGTATCTTCATTAAATCTTGTGGTTAAAGCTATTCATAGGTATTGGATACCATGTGTAACTCACTTTAAGTTTCCTTTTCGGGAACCAAGTGAGAGGGCATCACAAGAGAGGGTATTGGATACCATGTGCATCAACAAGCGGACGACAAAGATGGTCTTTTGATCATGCTTGTAGGCACATTTATTTTGTCTATTTTGTAATTAAACAATGGTTATTTTCTTATGCTTTTGGACTTACTTTTGACCTATGGTGTTGGACACCAAGTTATTTTGATCATAAGACTTAATCAATGGTTGGTTTGTTAAAATGACTTGTTTATATGTTTTGTAAAAGTTCATATGTTTAGACATATGATACCGCCATAAGGGCTAAGACTATCGAATCGAATCAAACCAACTTGTCGCATTGTCGTCTTGGCCACATTAACCAGACAGATACCTTGGTATTTTCTTAACCGAAGATCAAGACATCCTAGTTATGGATGGTGATGAGCCAGCGACATACAAACAAGCTATGACGAGCCCCGACTCTTCTAAATGGCAAGAGGCCATGGAATCCGAGATGGACTCCATGTCTGAAAATCAAGTCTGGGACTTAGTAAATTTTCCCGAAGGTTATACACCAATCGGTTGCAAATGGATTTTCAAATTGAAAACAGACAAAGATGGAAATGTATCTATATACAAAGCTAGACTGGTGGAAAAAGGTTACATGCAAATTCATGGAGTTGATTATGATGAAACCTTTTCACCAGTTGCAATGCTTAAGTCTGTCCGGATAATCCTAGCGATTGCTGCATATTACGATTACGAAATATGGCAAATGGATGTCAAAACCACCTTTCGTAATGGGATTTTGGAAGAAATTGTGTCTATGACACGGTCGGAAGGTTTTGTTGATCCAAGCAATGCTGGGAAAGTATGCAAGCTTAAGAAGTCCATTTATGGATTAAAGCAGGAAAGCAGAAGTTGGAATCTGCGATTCGATGAAGCCATTAGTAAGTTTGGTTTTATCAAGAATCCAGATGAGTCTTTTGTCTACAAGAAGGTCAGTGGGAGTTACATCGCATTCCTAGTCTTATATGTCGATGACATATTACTCATTGGAAACAGCACTAAACTGATAGAGTCCGTAAAGGGCTGGCTGGGAAAGTGTTTTTCAATGAAGGACTTAGGAGAGGCACATTACATATTGGGCATCAAGATCTATAGGGATAAATCTAAAAGGATAATTAGATTGAGCCAAAGTACTTACACAGATAAGGTACTAGCACGATTCAACATGGAAGGGGCCAAGAGAGGGCACCTACCCATGTCCCATGGCATAATTCTCAGCAAGAAACAGTGTCCACAGACACCTGATGAGCGAGAGAGAATGAGTCAGATTCCATATGCTTCGCTTATTGGATCGATCATGTATGCCATGATATGTACTAGGCCGGATGTATCGTATGCCTTGAGTGCTACGAGCCGATACCAATCAGACCTAGGAGAGGCGCATTGGACTGCATCCAAGAATATCCTAACGTACTTGAAAAGGAATAAGGATAAATTTCTGGTCTATGGTGGCTGTAACGAGCTGGTTGTTGATGGTTATACTGACGCTAGCTTCCAGACTGACAGAAACAACTCCAAGTCGCAGTCGGGGTACATATTTTGTCTCATTGGAGGAGGGTTTAGTTGGAAGCGTGCTAAGAAGAGCACCGCTGCAAATTCTACAACTGAAGCCGAATACTTGGCAGCTTCGGAAGCAGCTAAGGAGGTAGTTTGGATTCGTAAGTTCATTGGTGAACTTGGTGTTATACCCTCAACCAAGGATCCAATAGACCTCTATTGTGAAAACAATGGAGCTATTGCTCAAGCCAGGGAGCCAAGGGAACACCGGAATGTCAAACATGTCAAGCGGCGATTTCGCATGATAAGGGAATGGAGCCAAGGGTACACCAGGGATCCTCGAACCATCGCATAGCAGCATGCTAGGCGTGCTATGCTATGCGTGGTGCTAGGCGCTGGCAGCCTTGCTAGCACAGCACCAAGCAGCAGTAGCATGAGCGTGTGCGTGGGCGTGTGCCTCGCTAGCACAACACCAGGCAGCAGAGATGATGCGTGAGCGTGTGTCTAGCATTGCAGCGCCCAGCACAACGCACCTAGCAGCAGCGCACAACATGCGTGGCTAGCTAGCAGCATGCATGCTGGTTGTGCGTGGGGTGCTTGCTGACTGGCTGCGATATGTGCGTGTGTGTGCTGGCTGGCTGCCTAGCCTTGGTGCTAGGCGCCAGCTAGCAGCCTTGGCAGCCAAGGAACGCTGCGAGCCAACCACATGGAGGGATGCCGATTTTGACTAAGTGGGGACCAAGGGTTGTGGGAATTGCCTTGGGCACAAAGGCTATGGTCCCCTCCTTGGATAAGGTCCTCACCTAATCTCTCATCCCCTTTGTGCCACTTATAACTTATTGATTGCATTGCAATTTTAATTTTGTTTTAATTAAAATAAAATGGGAAAATTGCAAATCTCCCACATTGATCAAGAGTGGGAACTCAAGGTTCATTTCCCTATTAATACCAAGGTTTTGGGATTTGGGAAGAACACTTGAGTGGAACTAAAAATGCATCTCCTTAGAAAAGTGAGAAAACCTTAAGTTCGTAAAACTCTATTTTTTATTAGTCGGGTCCCGACTAACCTTCGGGACTTGGATTGTTTGGTTCAGGTTCGTGGGTATGTGCCGTCGGAGACCTTGCATTTGCGGGGTTCAAATAAGAGCTCGGGATTCGAGCGAAGCACGTGACAAGGGTAAGAATGTCTTTTCTTTCTCTCTCTTAATTGTTGTTTAATTAGTGCTTGCATGATTAGTCGCTTTAATTAGTGTGCGGGTCTTGTGTGGGTTTTCCTTCCGCGTAGAGTCGGACTCTACAAAACCCAACATATTTCAAATGGGAAGGGAAAGGTTTTAGCTACCTTTTTGTTCTCCTTTGGATCAAGCTATTCAATTGCTAGAGCTTTTTCAATAATATCCACCTCACTGCTCCATGTACCAGCATCACCTACAGTAAAATCACCAGAAAGTACTTCCTCCAAGGGATCCCTTGCAAGGACTTGTGGTAAGCTATCATTGCAAATAACATCAGTCATGCCAATACTGTAACAACTTTCCTCTAACATAGGACCTTTCAAAACTCTCCCTAAATTAAAAGTGATATTAGCATCTCCGACAGAAAGAGTGAGTTTTCCATTTTTAACATCCTCTAGAATTATCGGAATTTGTAGAGAAGATCTACCTAATATTATAGGAATTTGTACTTGTGTATCCTCAGCCATGTCTAAAACAAAAAAAACAACAGGGATATAAAATTTACCAACTCTAAGAGGAACATCCTCTAGAATACCTAAGGGGTATTTAACAGAATGGTCTGCGATTTGCAAGGTAATGTAAGTAACTTTTAAATCACCCATGATTTGGGTATAAATACCCAAGGCCACGTGGCCCTATAAGATGGTGACACTTATCACCCTTAGAGAGGTTCAAAATTAACCTCCCATTTCTGACACGTGGCATCCCCAATCATTGGGAAAACAGGCGGCCTTCAAGGCCCAATACCCTAGAAAGCCCACCATTCCTAGGTTTCCGTAACCTATAATGGCAACACAAATTCCAAGATCCTATAAATAGGGAGTTATTCCCACTTAGGAGCACATTCACAAATATTCACTCAAAACAGAGCAATCATTAATTGCAGATATTCTCCACTAAGAGAGGACTCTTGATCTCGGAATCCGAGAAAATACTTTACTTTCTGCACTTTTTACATTATCCGAACACGTTCTAACATGATTGTCGGAGGCGGAACTCCACCCAACCGGAGTCTCCGTTGTTTTGCAGGTACGGGAGCTTGGAATCCAGTCTTGGTGTTGTAACTCTCCCGAGGGACACAAAATACCCCGAAACATTTGGCGCCATCTGTGGGGAGACTACTTCTGAGATGGCTTTACAAGAACCTATACCGCCTCCTAATGAGAAACGGTCTACGGTCGAAGTTCAGGTCTATTCAGACAAGGATAGTGGTGTTAACTTCGATGTCGAAACATATGTGGCCCCAGACGGGTCACTCAAAACCAGGCGCACCTGTCCCATGGAAACAAGGGAACGGGGCAAAGAGCAAGTTGGTCTAAGTGAGACAATTGGACAACCGTCTGGACAACCCCTGGTGGAAGAAGGCGCAGCTGCAGTTACTAGAGACGAACTCATGAAATTCATGACAAGTTTCAAAGGGGAAATCAAGGACTTGATCAACAAGAAAACGGTTGGCACCAACAGGGGTTAGCGGCCAAGGAGAGAACGCTAGTGAAGGACCGTGTGCCTACTCCACATCCCAAAAAAAAAGATGAGAACCAGCCCTTGATTGATCTGTCTAAGATCCGATTCCCTGAAATTGGGAAGAGGAAGGCCATCCGGCAGGTTAAGCCGGATGGATCAAAGAAGACTTATTCTGATGCACGGGATGTTAAAGCAGCAGAGGAAAAGTCAACAACTATCTGAGTCGGCTTCAACATCGACTTACCTAGACAGCTTTAGAATACCTCAATAAGATATTCACAATCAAACCGAGAGGGTCAGTTAGGTGGCTTGTCCGTTCACACTGGCCCCCACATAATCCATTCGGCTCCGTATGTGCCTCAGCAGCCATACATGCCGTATGGTCAACCATATATGCAGCCGACTCTCTTTGGGGGTCAGGGGGCGCAGAATGTCCAACCTTTGGACTGGTAGCTTCGTCTGCTCAAACTTGGGGAACAACCTTCTGTGTTCTCCAAGGAGATAACCGAGGCGGCACAGCCGGCCAAGGTTAAGAATGTGTTGGTGGGAACTTATGATGGTACCACCAACCATGAAGATCACCTAATGGCCTACACCAACCTCATGTACTTACAGGGGTTTGATGATGCCACCTGGTGCCGATGCTTCTCGGCTATGTTGAAGGGCATTGCCCAACGATGTTTTGGCAACCTGCCAACCGGCGGCATCAATAGCTTCAAGACGCTTGCGTACTTGTTTGCTTCTAACTTCGACCCTTTCGACGTTGCACAAAAGCCATTACTTCCTATGAGCATCCCTGCTAAGAAAACAAGTCTTGACTTGGGTGCCATATAGCAGGAAGATAGAGAAGGGCTTAGGTCCTATGTCAGGCGGTTCAATCTAATGAAAATTCAGATTCAAGGGTTGTCTGACGAAGTAGCTTACACAGACTTGTTTAAAGGTCTGAAGGACGGGTCAACCATTAACTTCGATCTCGTCAGAAAGAGGGTTGCTACCCTCTAACAAGCTCTGATGGAGGCGGAAGCCTATATACAGGCGACTGAACTCTGTGCCATCAGTAAGTAGTCGAACCCTAAAAAGTCTGAGAAAAAAGAAAGTCGACCTGCTCAGCCGACCAAAAAAGAAGAGAGCAAGAAGAGATAAGAAGTCTGGGTGGCAGATGACTCTGAGCAGCCATCCCTGAAAAAGAAGAAAGAAAAAGAGTTTAAATCGTACGTTCCCAAGTACGAGTTTAACAAGGACCGCTACTCCATTCTCATGGAGATCAAAGACCGGGTGACTATTGAGAAAACTGCTGCAATGATATGTACCAGGCTAGATGACTCGTATGCCTTGAGTGCTACGAGCCGATACCAATCAAACCCAGGAGAGGTGCATTGGACTCCAGCCAAGAATATCCTAAAGTACCTGAAAAGGAACAAGGATAAATTCCTGGTTTATGGTGGCCATAAAGACCTGGTTGTAGAAGGTTACACCGACACTAGCTTCCAGACTGACAGAGACGACTTCAAGTCACAGTCAGGGTACATATTTTGCTTAAATGGAGGAGCATTTAATTGGAAGAGTGCTAAGAAGAGCACAACTACAGACTCTACAACTGAAGCCGAATACTTGGCTGCTTTAGAAGCTGCTAGGGAAGCTGTTTGGATTCGCAAATTCATTAGTGAACTTGGTGTTGTACCCTCCATCAAGGGTCCGATAGATCTCCACTGTGACAACAATGGAGCTATCGCTCTGGCTAGAGAGCCAAGAGAGCACCAGAAGGTCAAACAGGTCCAAAGGCGATTTCACATGATAAGGGAATGGAAATGCGAAGGTGAAGAAATCAGAATTTGCAATATCGGCACGGATGATAATGTGGCCGATCCTTTGACTAAACCTTGAAAGGAATGGTGTCCTTCTAACAAGTGTATTATTCTGATAGAGGGTTCAGAATTATTACAGAGCTAATTCTTCAGTAAGGTCAAGTGATCGGAATTCCTAGGTGGAGGCCGCTTCCGATCAGTAATATTAAGGTATAATTAATATTACAGCTTAATCTTAACTGAACCCTTTGGGTCGAACCCAATCGAACAACCGATCTAAGACGACGAATTAATCCGAAGGATTTAGTGAGTCGACAGAGTTTTACGAATACAGACGTCGGATATCGAGCCTAAGGCGTCGAGACCGAACGTCGCAAAATCAAAAGCGACAAGGACAAGCTTAGTCGTAGCTAGGCTAGGCTAGCTCATCGCAGCCCTAGCATGATGCCTAGGCGCCATCGTAGCCCTAGCATGATGCCTAGGCGCGCATGGCAGGCCACACGCACTAACCACAGCCATCGCAGTGCTGGGCACTGGCGCATGTGTGTGTGCGTGCATGCCTAGCACAATAGCAGGCCATAGTGTGCTTCGCACCATCACAGGCTATGGCATGCCGAGCACCATCGCTGAGCACGCATGCTAGGCCCTTGCGTTCTTAGGCACTTTGGCTAGGCTAGCAATGCGTGTGATGCGTATGCGTGTTGGTGCGCATGCATGTGGTGCGTCTGCGTGTGGGCAAGGAGTATGCTGGGTGTGCGCTGCTAGCAAGTGCGTGGCCTTGGCTGGCATGGCTGTGTGTAGCAGCGTGTGTGTGTGAGGGATTGCGTGGGAGTGCTAGGCCAGTGCCTGCATGATAGCACAGCACAGCACAACACTAGCACGCAGCACTAGCGCCAAGCATCACTGAGCACCAGCATGCACTGGTTAGCTGGGATGCGAGGCTACTGGCTGGAGCTAGCTGGTAGCGCTAGCTCGCACGCTAGCTGGCAGCCAGCACAGCCCTCCTTGAGGCGGTTTGTGTATGGGTGTGGGGACCAAGCAAAGCCTTGGGGAGCAAGGCTATGGTCCCCCCCACCTAACCTTGGGCATCACTCATAAGCATATAATTATGCCACTTGTCGCGTTGTGATTGATACTAATTATTTATTTAATTTGGAATTAAATAAATTATTGATTTTACCAACTCTCCCACATTGCTTGTTTTGCACGCGTCGAAGGTATAATCTTTTATCCTTTCTTGTGTTTAATTATGTTTTTCTTGTTAATTGCGTTTATTATTGGGGCGGGTCTTGGCGGGTTTCTTTCCGCGTAGTGTGGGTCACTACGAAACCCAACAGCGGTATTGGAGCCACGCTCCTTATAATTTTTGCAAACTTGATTAATTAAGGTGTCTTAAAGTAAGATTTAATTTCTAGTTTTGCTTTTCTAATTAGATTAGAAGCTCGTTTTAATTAATTTTAAAACTCGTATTTTTATCGATTTGGCTGTCGAACCTAGATTTTAGCTCAAAAATAGTGATTTTTGGGTGGAATCGACATTCAGAAACAGATTCAACCCTCCATGAAGATTGTCCAGAAGCCAAATTCGAACCAGAAACCCAAGTTTTTGGGGGTTTTTTCGTTTTTCAACGAAAATTTTAAATCTTTTTAAGCCTTGATTAATGCAAGCATCACAAGGTTAGATTAAATGCATTATTGCATCCTAATCTAGTACTATTTTAATTATCCTTAAGCATAATTATGGAGTTTTAATTAGTGCTTGAGTTGATATGCTATTTTTCACACAAACTTGATTTTTCACAATTATGAAAATAAATGGCATTAATGTGTGAATGTTTGATGTGAATGTGTATTTTAAGTTCCCAAGTATGTTAAAGTTCTAATCCTTAAAAGTTTAAATGATTGGAACTATAACCCTAAATTCCATATTGAACAAAGTTTGGATTTTTCATTTTGGTTGATTAAAATCCATGAAGTTCAAATACTTGTGAGTAAAGTTTTGATTAATCTTCATATTGGAAGATGTAATCTTGTTATTTTACACAACTATGAAAGTTGGAAAATTTTATCATTAGATGGTTAATTTATTTTTCCAACTCCCATTTGTCAAATCCATTATTAATTTGCATATTAGCTAAATTAATTATGGACATAGCTATTTCAATTTTAAGCATAAAGGGAGACCTAAATTATTACAAAAATAAATTTTTGGATGATTTAGGCTTGTGCACCGTTAAAATTGAATTTAATTAAGTTAGACTTATTTTATTTTTCATTTTTGCCCTTAAATTAATTCTAAAATAAATAAAGATTAATTTTATGTCACACGTAAATCGGGATTAAAATCCCGAGAAATGGCACGCAAATCAAGGCAAAAACACCCAAGTGCCACCAAGGCTAGCCGGGCTTAGGAGAGTGCCTTTCAATGAAGGACTTAGAAGAGGCACAGTACATATTGGGCATCAAGATCTACAGGGATAGATCTAAGAGGATGATTGGATTAAACCAAAGTACTTACATTAATAAAGTACTGGCACGATTCAACATGGAGAATGCCAAGAGAGGGCATCTACCCATGTTCCATGGCGTAACTCTCAGCAAGAAGTAGTGTCCACAGACACCTGTTGAGCGAGAGAGAATGGATCAGATTCCATATGCTTTGCTAATTGGGTCGATCATGTATGCCATGATATGTAACAGGCCAGATGTCTCGTATGCCTTGAGTGCTACGATCCGATACCAATCTAACCTAGGAGAGGCGCATTGGACTGCGGCCAAGAATATCCTAAGTACCTGAAAAAGAACAAGGATAAATTCCTGGTTTATGGTGGCCATAAAGACCTGGTTGTTGAAGGTTACACCGACGCTAGATTCCAGACTGAAAGAGACGACTTCAAGTCACAGTCAGGGTACATATTTTGCCTAAATGGAGGAGCATTTAGCTAGAAGAGTGCTAAGAAGAGCACAACTACAGACTCTACAACTGAAGCCGAATACTTGGCTGCTTTAGAAGCTGCTAGGGAAGCTGTTTGGATTCGCAAATTCATTAGTGAACTTGGTGTTGTACCCTCCATCAAGGGTCCGATAGATTTTCACTGTGACAACAATGGAGCTATCGCTCTGGCTAGAGAGCGAAGAGAGCACCAGAAGGTCAAACATGTCTAAAGGCGATTTCACATGATAAGGGAATGGAAATCGGAAGGTGAAAACAGAATTTGCAAGATCGGCACGGATGATAATGTGGCCAATCCTTTGACTAAACCTTGAAAGGAATGGTGTCCTTCAAACAAGTGTATTATTCTAATGGAGGGTTCAGAATTATTACAGAGCTAATTCTTCAGTAAGGTAAAGTGATCGGAATTCCTAGGTGGAGGCCGCTTCCGATCAGTAATATTAAGGTATAATTAATATTACAGCTTAATCTTAACTGAACCCTTTGGGTCGAACCCAATCGAACAACCGATCTGAGACGACGAATTAATCCGAAGGATTTAGTGAGTCGACAGAGTTTTGCGAATACAGACGTCGGATATCGAGCCTAAGGCGTCGAGACCGAACGTCGCAAAACCACAGGCGACAAGGACGAGTTTAGCCGTAACTAGGCTAGGCTAGCTCATCGCAGCCCTAGCATCATGTCTAGGGGCGCCATCACAGCCCTAGCATGATGCCTAGGCGCGCATGGCAGGCCACACGCACCAAGCAAAGCCATCGCAATGCTGAGCACTGGCGCATGTGCGTGTGCGTGCATGCCTAGCACCATCGCAGGCCATATTACGCTTCGAACCATCGCAGGCCATGGCATGCCTCGCACCATCGCCCAGCATGCATGCTAGGCCCTTGCGTGCTTAGGCACTTTGGCTGGGCTAGCAATGCGTGTGGTGCGTATGCGTGTTGGTGCGCATGCATATGGTGCATGTGCGTGTGGGCAAGGAACATGCTGAGTGTGCGCTGCTAGCAAGTGCGTTGCCTTGGCTGGCATGGCTGTGCGTAGCAACGTGTGTGTGCGAGGGATTGCGTGGGAGTGCTAGGCTAGTGCCAGCATGCTAGCACAGCACAACACTAGCACACAGCACCAACGCCAAGCATCACCCAGCACAAGCACGCACTAGTTGGCAGGGATGCGAGGCTGCTAGCTGGTGCTAGCTGGCAGCCTGCACAACCCTCCTTGAGGCGGTTTGTGTATGGGTGTGGGGACCAAGCAAAGTCTTGGGGAGCAAGGCTATGGTCCCCCCCCCCCACCTAACCTTGGGTATCACTCATAAGCATATAATTATGCCACTTGTCGCGTTGTGATTGATATTAATTATTTATTTAATTTGGAATTAAATAAATTATTTATTTTACCAACTCTCCAACATTGCTTGTTTTGCACACGTCGAAGGTATAATCTTTTATCTTTTCTTGTGTTTAATTATGTTTTGCTTGTTAATTGCATTTATTATGGGGGCGGGTCTTGGCGGGTTTCTTTCCGCGTAGTGTGGGTCACTACGAAACCCAACAGCGGTATCGGAGCCACGCTCCTTTTAATTTTTGCAATCTTGATTAATTAAGCTGTTTTAAAGTAAGATTTAATTTCTGGTTTTGCTTTTCTATTTAGATTAGAAGCTCGTTTTAATTTATTTTAAAACTCGTATTTTTATCGATTTGGCTGTCGAACCTAGATTTTAGCTCAAAAATAAAGATTTTTGGATGGAATAGACTTTCCGAAACAGAATCAACCCTCTTTAAAGACTGTCCAGAAGCCAAATTCGAACCAGAAACCCAAGTTTTTGGGGTTTTTTCGTTTTTCAACGAAAATTTTAAATCTTTTAAAGCCTTGATTAATGCAAACAGTACAAGGTTAAATTATATGCATTATTGCATCCCTAATCTACTGCTATTTTAATTATCCTTAAGCATAATTATGGAGTTTTAATTAGTGCTTGAGTTGATATGCTATTTTTCACACAAACTTGATTTTTCACAATTATGCAAATAAATGGCATTAATGTGTGAATGTTTGATGTGAATGTGTATTTTAAGTTCCCAAGTATGTTAAAGTTCTAATCCTTAAAAGTTTAAATGATTGGAACTCTAACCCTAAATTCCATATTGAACAAAGTTTGGATTTTTTTCATTTTGGTTGATTAAAATCCATGAAGTTCAAATATGTGTGAGTAACATTTTGATTAATCTTCATATTGGAAGATGTAATTTTGTTATTTTACACAAGTATGAAAGTTGGAAAATTTTTATCATTAGATGGTTAATTTATTTTTCCAACTCCCATTTGTCAAAACCATTATTAATTTGCATATTGGCTAAATTAATTATGGACATAACTATTTCAATTTTAAGCATAAAGGAAGACCTAAATTATTTCAAAAATGAATTTTTGGATGATATAGGCTTGTGCACCGTTAAAATTGAATTTAATTAAGTTGGACTTATTTCTTCCCTTAAATTAATTCTAAAATAAATTTAGATTAATTTTGTGTCACACGTAAATCGAGATTAAGCTCCCGAGAAATGGCACGCAAATCAAGGCAAAAACACCCAAGCGCCACCAAGGCTAGCCGGGCTGCCTAGTAGCCCACATGTGGCTGCCTATGGTTCGCACAGGGTGTGCCTTGAGGGGCTGCTGCGTGGCAGTGGGAGCAGCGTGCTGCCGTAGTGCTAGGTGCATGGCAGGGCTACTGTAGATGCTTGTGCGTGCTGCTGGGCAGCGAGGCAGCAAGCCCCAGCCAGCCTGCCAGACTCTGCCAGGCACCAGCTAGCAAGCTAGCATGCACATCATGCGTAGCAAGCTGCTAGTGCTTGCTGGCGCAGCAAGCTACGTTGGGCATGGATGCTGGCACACAGCACAGCAAGCGCAGCACATGGGCTGCCTAGCAGCCATGGTGCGCACCCACCAAGTGCTTGTGTGGGGTTTTTTGCTTGATTTTGAGCTATGTAATTTTGCGAAAATTTTTGCCGTTTTAAATTATTTATGTCATTATTCTAACGATGTTAGACCTCGATTTTTCCGGCTTTTGCAAAATTTTGATTTTGACAAATTATGGGTTATGTCGACTTAATTAATCGAATTAATTAAGTATGGATGCAGAATTTAGTGGGAGCTTAGTTAATTACGTGAGCAATTTTCTTTTAGAAATAATGAATTAAACAACTTTGACTAGTTTTAATTAGGCGCGTTAATTGGATTAACCACCTAAGTTAGTTACTAGTTTTGCGTGTTTATTTATTTATTTCGTAATATGCATGGGCCATTCACAAATAGTGAATAGGTGAATGGAAGATTGTTTTCAAAACAGGTTATTGAAAATGGCAACTAGTGGGGCCCGACTAGGATAGGAAATACGGACTGCGTTCCGTTATGTATTTTTGTAAATCTAATTACGGTCTGCGAACCGTTAAGTATTTTTGTACTATTAGATTAATCTTAGTCGTACTAGCTAGTTATTTTATTTTGGCCAAGATGTCACAAGACGGTGTTTCGATGAAGACGAGACAAGATGAAGACCCATGGAAATTGAAGATTTCAAGGGGTCATGCTAATTCCCAAATGCATCAATTTATTCTTTATATATTATTGTTATATATGAATGTTAGATGCATGTCTAGGATTTCATATGTTGCGACGATTAGTTAAGTTCACTTAAATCAAACCAACATAGAAACCCTAGGTCCCTTAAAATATTGAGCTAAAATTTGTCGTTCCAAGAACAACGCTTACCGGATTAATGCGCGTATGTGATGGGCTACGCCAAAGCGAGGCATCATTACTTCCCTAGGAACGTAAGGTATACTAGGTATACGAGTTGTCTTGGTTAAGCTCAACGATATCAGTAAGGAGTCCTAAGATGTGGTGCAAAAGAGATAAAATGTCAAGGATGCATTAGATGCGACATTTTATCAAACCGAGAGTAGCTTGGAGCTATTAACAATTGGATTGCTTACCTTAAGATATTTAATGATTAAGACAAGCCAAAGCATGTTTAACCATTTCTTGATCTTTGGAATCTCGGAATCATTTTATTCTCGCCTAAAAGGGACAATTTTATAAATGCGTGGATAAAATGCTCAATAAGATTGAATATATGCATGAACGCTTTTAAATTTCAACTTATTGATTTATGAATGGTTTTTCATTTCAAATTCTTTCAATTGTAGAACAATGTCTACAAGTAACTCCAACAACAACCAATTCTCTTTATGCTCAATTCTTGACAAGGAGAAGTTGAGCGGGCCAAACTTTCTTGATTGGCAAAGAAATCTGCGCATTGTACTAATGAAAGAGAAAAAGGAATACATCCTTGATGAGGAAATTCCTGATGCTCCCAATGAGGAGGTCACTCAGGCTGCCCTTAACCGATGGCAAAGTGCCAATCGGGATGTCAAATGCTTCATGTTGGCCACTATGTCTGCGGACATTCAAAAGACTTTCTTTGAAAAGGAGACGACTTTTGGGATCATTTCTGAGTTTCAGAATATGTTTCAAGAGCAAGCCCGAACTGAAAGGTTCGAAACCCACATGTAGATCCTTGAGAGCAAGCTCAAGAAAGGAGAGCCAGTCAGCCCGCATGCCCTAAAAATGATTGGATTATTTGAGAACATGGAAAAGCTCGATGTTAGATATTCAACCGAGATGGAAATTGACATCATTCTCCACTCGCTTCACAATGATCAGTTCAAGATGAACTATAATATGCATAGCATGGAGAAAACCCTCACCGAGCTTCATGGTATGTTGAAGTAAGCTGAGCAAACCCTCAAGGATGAGGGAAAGCATGACATGGTCATGGTGAGGAAGGGAAAGCCATTCAAACGTCTGGGCAAGAAGAGGAGCTTTAAAGGGAAAAAGAGAAATTTTCGCCCATGTCAAACACTGCCAAGGGCAGCAAAGACAAGAAGGTAGCCTCTTCTAAGTCCGATTCCGAATGTTTCTACTGCAAGAGGAAGGGACATTGGAAACGAGACTGCCTCAAATGAAAGGAAGATAAGAAGAACGACACCGTTGCTTTTTCATCATGTATTTTTGTTATAGACTAAAACTTCGCTAGCAAAACATCATGGGTATTAGATACCGGATGTGGCTCACACCTTTGTTCCAATGCTCAGGGACTAAGGATAAATAGGAGGCTAGAGAAGGGAGAGGTGGAGCTTCAGGTCGGCAATGGAGCAAGAATGTATGTCGTCTCCGTTGGAACTCTCAGTTTGTCATTGTCCTCTGGGCTTATTTTAGAACTTGACAATTGTTATCATGTTCCTACAGTTACCAAAACCATTATTTTAATATCGGCGTTGGACGCCAAAGGTTTTGAATTTCGAATTAAGAACAATAGTTGTTCATCTTATTTCGATAATGTTTAATATGGTAAAGCACATTCAGAAAATGGTATGTATGTGCTTTCTTTTGACAAACAAGTCTATAATATTGATGATACCGCCAAAAGGGCTAAGACCATCGAGTCGAATCAAACCTACTTGTGGCATTGTCGTCTTGGCCATATTAACGTCAAACGCATCAAGAAACTTCTACAAGAAGGTGTCCTTGACTCATTTGACTTGGAGTCGTTTGAAAATTGCGAAGGATGTCTATTAGGCAAGATGATAAAATAGTCATTCTCCAAGTTGGGAGAAAGGGCAAGTGACTTATTAGGTTTAATACACACGGATGTATGCGGACCAATGAGTACACCCGTAAGACAAGGTTACCGATATTTAATCACCTTCACTGACGATTTTAGTAGATATGGCTATATCTACTTAATGTCGAATAAATCTGAATCTTTTGACAAATTCAAAGAATTTCGGAAAGAAGTTGAAAATCAACTTGGTAAGAAAATTAAAGCACTTTGATCGGATCGAGGTGGCGAATATTTGAGCCATGCATTCGACGATCACTTGAAAGAAAATGGTATTCTTTCAGAGTTGACACCTCCTGGAACTCCTGAATGGAACGGAGTATCCGAACGGAGGAATCGAACCTTGTTAGACATGGTTCGATCAATGATGGGTCTTAGTGAACTTCCTATCTCTTTCTGGGGACATGCGCTACAAACCGCGACACTAACACTGAACCGCGCTTCGTCAAAAGCTGTTGAAAAGACTCCATATGAAATATGGACTAAGAAACCTCCTAGGTTGTCTTTTCTCAAGATTTGGGGATGCGAAGCATATGTCAAGCGATTAATTTTGGACAAACTTCACCCAAATCGGATAAGTGTTTATTTGTAGGATATCCAAAAGAAACCAAAGGGTATTACTTCTACAATAAATCCGAGAACAAAGTGTTTGTTGCTCATTATGGTGTCTTTTTGGAGAAGGAACACCTTTCCAAAATGACAAGTGGGAGGAAAATTGAACTCGACGAAGTTCGAGAGGAAGAGCAACACTGTCAACCTCATAAACTGACAATCTAAGTGCTTTGGAAGCAGCTGCGAAGATTGGTCAAAATCAAACAGACAATGTAAATGCTCAACCTATTACCCTTTGTGGGTCGCAAGGGCAAAGATCTCAACCAGACAGATACCTTGGTATTGTCTTAACCGATGATTAGGACATCCTAGTTATGGATGGAGATGAGCCAGCGACATACAAGCAAGCTATGACGAGTCCAGCCTCTACTAAATGGCAAGAAGCCATGAAATCCAAGATGGACTCCATGTCTGAAAATCAAGTCTAGGACTTGGTGAATTTGCCCGAAGGTTACACAACCATTGGTTGTAAATGGATCTTCAAATTGAAGACAGACAAGGATGGAAATGTATCGATATACAAGGCTACACTAGTGGCAAAAGGTTATAGGCAAGTCCATGGGATTGACTATGATGAAACCTTTTCACCAGTTGCAATGCTAAAGTCTGTCCGGATTATTCTAGCGATTGTTGTATATTACGATTATGAAATATGGCAGATGGATGTCAAAACGGCCTTCCTGAATGGGATTTTGGAAGAAACTGTGTATATCACACAGCCAGAAGGTTTTGTCGATCCTAGCAACGCTGGAAAGTTTTGCAAGCTTAAGAAGTCCATTTATGGACTAAAGCAAGCCAGCAAGAGTTGGAATCTGCGATTTTATGAATCCATCAGCAAGTTTGGTTTTATCAAGAATCCAGACGAATCTTGTGTATACAAGAAGGTCAGTGGGAGTGACATCGCATTCCTAGCCCTATATGTCGATGACATACTGCTCATTAAAAACAGCACAAAATTACCGGAGTCTGTAAAGGGCTGGTTGGGAAAGTGCTTTTCAATGAAGGACTTAGGAGAGGCACAGTACATATTCGGCATCAAGATCTACAGGGATAGATCTAAGAGGATGATTGGATTAAGCTAGAGTACTTACATTGATAAAGTACTGGCACGATTCAACATGGAGAATGCCAAGAGAGGGCATCTACCCATGTCCCATGGCGTAAATCTCAGCAAGAAACAGTGTCCACAGACACATGTTGAGCAAGAGAGGATGGATCAGATTCCATATGCTTTGCTAATTAGGTCAATCATGTATGCCATGATATGTACCAGGCCAGATGTCTCGTATGCCTTGAGTGCTACGAGACGATACCAATCAAACCCAAGAGAGGCGCATTGGACTGCGGCCAAGAATTTCCTGAAGTACCCGAAAAGGAACAAGGATAAATTCCTGGTTTATGGTAGCCGTAAAGATCTGGTTGTTGAAGGTTACACCGATGCTAGCTTCCAGACTGACAGAGACGACATCAAGTCATAGTCAGGGTACATATTTTGCCTAAATGGAGGAGCATTTCGCTGGAAGAGTGCCAAGCAGAGCACAACTGCAGACTCTACAACTGAAGCCGAATACTTGGCTGCTTTAGAAGCTGCTAAGGAGGCTGTTTGGATTCTGAAGTTCGTCAGTGAATTTGGTGTTGTACCCTCCATCAAGGGTCCGATAGATCTCTACTGTGACAACAATGGAGCTATCGCTCAGGCTAGAGAGCCAAGAGAGCATCAGAAGGTCAAACATGTCCAAAGGCGATTTCACATGATAAGGGAATGGAAATCCGAAGGTGAAATCAGAATTTGTAAGATCGGCACGGATGATAATGTTGCCGATCCTTTGACTAAACCTTTGCCTCAAGTGAAACAATTCCCTATACATGTGTTTTAATTAAACTTGTTGTTTTAATGTAAGACACTGTATTGAACTCATTCATTAATGGAGTAATTAATTTTGTGGAAAATTATTCTTCACTCCATTGCTATTTAATTGTGGTTTAGAATTAAATAATGAGTCCATTCGATTTATGGAAATATTCAAAACAGGGTATCAAGACCATGTCTTGGATAAAGAAACACATGTTAAGTTAACATTGAATAGTTAAATAAAAAGTTATCCCTAATCGAGGTCATCTAACTGATGGACGATTGATGACCACCAGATATTAGTGTGTAGTATGATTTACAACACCTTTTCTTGTGCTGCAAGGACAAGATGGTCATAAATCATTTGCACAGGTGCCAGTTTGGAACTGCACTGGATCGACCTATGAGAGTACTGTGAAGTTTTCTTGTTTGAGAACTAGTCTCTTAAATGTTGCCTAACGTCTGCCATAACTGGGGATCATAACGGGAACACTCGGGTGATTAGATCCTCTTAGTAAGAGAAACTTACAATGCGAGACTGGGAATGTCCCAGGGAATGTGTCTTTGTTGTTTACAAGGCCGCTCGATGAGCGAGACTGTGAAAATGCATGGCCGTGCTCAGATGGATTTTAGAAATCATCTGTTTATTGACAGTCGAACTCGAAGACCGAGAAACAATTCTGAACGTAATAAGGATGACGATGAATCTTACCTTATAGTTCACAAAGAGACATTAAGTGACATAGGAAATGGGCTATACACTATATGCACACTTTTCCAGAAGGACAAGTGGGAGATTGAAAGGAATGGTGTCCTTCCAACAAGTGTATTATTATGATAAAGGGTTCAGAATTATTACAGAGCTAATTCTTTAGTAAGGTCAAGTGATCGGAATGCCTAGGTGGAGGCCGCTTCCGATCAGTAATATTAAGGTATAACTAATATTACAACTTAATCTTAACTGAACCCTTCGGGTCGAACCTAATCGAACAACCGATCCGAGACGACGAATTAATCCGAACGATTTAATGAGTCAACAGAGTTTTACGAATACAGACGTCGGATATCGAGCCTAGGGCGTCGAGAGCAAGCGTCGCAAAATCACAAGCGACAAGTACGAGCTTAGCCGTAGCTAGGCTAAGCTAGCTCATCGTAGCCCTAGCATGATACCTAGGCACCATCGCAGCCCTAGAATGATGCCTAGGCGCCATCGCAGCCCTAGCATGATGCCTAGGCGCGCATGGCAGGCCACACGCACCAAGCACAGCCATCGCAGGGCTGGGCACTGGCGCATGTGCGTGTGCGTGCATGACTAGCACCATCGCAGACCATAGTGTGCTTCGCACCATCGTAGGCCATGGCATGCCTCGCACCATAGCCCAGCACGCATGCTAGGCCCTTGCGTGCTTAGGCACTCTGGCTGGGCTAGCAATACGTGTGGTGCGTTGGTGTGTTAGTGTGCATGCATGTGGTGCGTGTGCGTGTGGGCAAGGAGTATGCTGGGTGTGCGCTGCTAGGAAGTGCATGGCCTTGGCTGGCATGGCTGTGCGTAGCAGCGTATGTGTGCGAGGGATTGCGTGGGAATGTTGGGCTAGAGCCAGCATGCTAGCACAACACTGGCACGCAGCACCAGCGCCAAGCATCACCCAGCACCAGCACGCACTGGTTGGCTGGGATGCAAGGCTGCTGGCTGGTGCTAGCTGGCAGCCAGCACAGCCCTCCTTGAGGCGATTTGTGTGTGGGTGTGGGGACCAAGCAAAGCCTTGGGGAGCAAGGCTATGGTCCCCCCCACCTAACCTTGGGCATCACTCATAAGCATATAATTGTGCCACTTGTCGCGTTGCGATTGATTGGAAATCAAGGGTGTATTTCCCTATAAATACCAAAGGCATGGGTATTGGGAAAAACACAACCTTAAGTGGAATTAAAAGGCAACTCTTGATTTGATTAAACCTTGATTCGTAAAACTCGTAGTTTTATTTGTCCGGGTCTCGACTAACCTTCGAGACTTAGGACGCTCGAGTCGGGTTCGAGGGTACGATACCGTAGGAGACCTCGTATTTTCGGGATTCAAGTAAGAGCTCATACTTGAGCGAAGCACGCGTTAAAGGTATAATCTTTTATCCTTTCTTGTGTTTAATTATGTTTTGCTTGTTAATTGCATTTATTATGGGGGCGGGTCTTGGCGGGTTTCTTTCCGCGTAGTGTGGGTCACTCCGAAACCCAACAAACCTTTGCCTCAAGTGAAACACAGCAAGCACATTGAGGCAATGGGAATCAAGCACATCGGAGACTGGCTTTGAAATTCCCTGTACAAGTATTTTAATTAAACTGGTTGTTTTAACGTAAGACAATGTATTGAAACCATTCATTAATGGAGTAATTAATTTTGTGCAAAATTACCATTCGCTCCATTACTATTTAATTATGGTTTAGATTTAAATAATGAGTCCATTTGATTTATGGAAATATTCAAAACAGGGTATCAAGACCATGTCTTAGATAAAGAAACACCTGTTAAGTGAACATTGAATAATTAAATAAAAAATTATCCCTGATCGAGGTCATCTGACTGATGGACGATTGATGACCACCTGAAATTAGTGTGTATTATAATTTACAGCACCGTTTCTTGTGCTGCAAGGACATGATGGTCATAAATCATTTGCACAGGATCGACCTATGAGAGTACTTTAGGAGATTCAAAATTGTCATAAGTACATTACTCATTATAGCTATCGGAACTCGTTTCCTCGACCATGAGTGTTATGAAATTTTCTTGTTTGAGAATTAGTCTCTTTGATGTTGCCTAACGTCTGCCGAAACTGGGGATCATAACGGGAACACTAGGGAGATTAGGTCCTCTTAGTAAGAGAAACTTACAATGCAAGACTGGGAATGTCCCCCTATTAACAGTAGCGAATATGTCTTTGTTGTTTACAAGGCCGCTCGATGAATGAGACTGTGAAAATGCATGGCCGTGCTCAGATGGATTTTAGAAATCATCTGCTTATTGACAGTTGAACTTGGAGATCGAGAAATACTTCTGAACGTAATAAGGATGACGACGAATCTTACCTTATAGTTCACGAAGAGACATTAAGCGACATAGGAAATGGGCTATACACTATATGCACACTTGTCCGGAAGGACAAGTGGGAGATTGAAATGAATGGTGTCCTTCCAACAAGTGTATTATTCTGATAGAGGGTTCAGAATTATTACAGAGCAAATTCTTCAGTAAGATCAAGTGATCGGAATGCCTAGGTGGAGGCCGCTTTCGATCAGTAATATTAAGGTATAATTAATATTATAACTTAATCTTAACTGAACCCTTCGCGTCGAACCGAATCGAACAACCGATCTGAGACAACAAATTAATCTGAAGGATTTAATGAGTCGACGGAGTTTGACGAATACAGACGTCGGATATCGAGCATAGGGCGTAGAGACCCAGCGTCGCAAAATCACAAGCGACAAGTACAAGCATAGCCGTAGCTAGGCTAGGCTAGCTCATCGCGAGCCTAGGCGCACCATGGTGTACTAGGCGCGCCATGCGTGCTAGGTGCACTAGACTGTCCATCGCAGCACAAGCAAAGCACTATCGCATGGCTAGGCCTGTGCGTGTGTGCGGGTGCTTGTGCCTTAGCCTGTCGCACCATCGCAGCAGCATGGCTGTGCATATGCGTTCCTTCGCATGGCACTGCACCGCATCATGCATGTCTGGGTGCTAGGCACCATCGCAGGCCCCTCGCATAAGCACAACACTATCGCATGGCTAGGCTAGTGCGTATGTGTGGAGGGCATCGCAACAGCAGCACGAGCCTCGCTCAGTGCGTGTGCATGCAAGCCATCGCAGCATCACAGCACCAAGCTTCGCATGCTTGTGCGTGTGGCTGGCAAGGCGATGCCCAGCATGCGTGGCCTGGGTGTGCGTGTGCGTGCAAGAGCTAGGCAGCCAGCAACACTTGCTTGCAGCGCCCAACGCCTAGCAAGCAGCAGCGTAGGCATCACCCAACAGCAACACGCAGCGCGCGTGGGGGCTGGCTGAGCTGATGCTTGTTGCCTTATGCTGGCTTGCTAGGCTAGCTGGCAGTGCTAGCTGGTTGCCAGCCCAGCAACCCCTATGTCGATTTTGTAAGGGTGAGGACCGAGGCTTATGAAAAGCCTTGGGTAGCAAGGCAATGGTCCCCCTTACTTCTCTTGGTCCTCACTTAACTCTCTCTCTCCCCTTGACACTTGTTGCATTGTGATTGCACATAATTAATTATTTAATTTAGAATTAAATAAATTCATGCTTTTGCACATGATCCCACATTGATCATGAAATGGGATTCAAGTTCTCATTCTTTATAAATACCCACTTGGTTGGGATTTTGAGATGAACACTTGAGTGGAAAATTAAAGGGAACTCCATTGTTGAGTATACCTTGAAATTCATAAAACTCCAAGTTTATATTTGTTCAGGCCTCGACTAACCTTCAAGGCTTAGGACGCTCCTGTCGGGTTCGAGGGTACGATCCCGTTTGAGACCTCGTATTTTTGGGGTTCAAGTAAGAGCTCATAGTTGAGCGAAGCATGCGTCAAAGGTATAATCTTTTATCCTTTATTATGTTTTTAATTATGTTTTGCTTGTTAATTGCATTTATTATTGGGGCTTGACTTGGTGTGTTTCATTCCGCATAGTGTGGGTCACTACGAAACCCTACATAGAGGTTTTCTCACCTAATGGGAGATGCCTCATTGAGTTCTACTCAAGTGTTCTTCCCAAACACCAATACCTTGGTATTTATAGGGAAATAAACCCTTGAACTCCCACACTTGATCAATGTGGGAGATTGGAAATTTTTCCCATTTTATTTAAATTAAAACAAAATAAAATTGCAATGCAATCAATGAGTTACAAGTGGCACATGGGGTGGAGAGGGTAGGTGAGGACCATTCCAAGAGGGGGGAACATGGCCTTGGTGCCCAAGGCAATGCCCACAACCCTTGGTCCTCACTTTGCTCAAACCGGTCCTTCCATGCGGCTGCAAGGGATAGTTGGCTGCCAAGGCAGCCTTGCTGGCGCCTAGTTCCTAGGCTATGCTAGTAAGCCAGCCAGCACTCGCATGTGCACAGCCAGTAAGCTACGCACAGCATGCGAGCTGCAACTGTGGCATGGCATGTGCTGGGTGCTGTCTAGCAAGGCTCCTAGCCTACGCCAGTGCTATCCTTGCAAGAGGGCCAGCCCAGCTCTTGCACACACAGAGCGCATTCCTTGCAAGGCCCAGCCCTGCGATGCTGCGTGCTTGCGAGAGGCTGGCTGCTGGGGCGCGCCACTACCTAGCATCACGCACAACCTTGCATGCTAAGCACGCTGCTATGCGATGCTCGGTGCGTTCCTGCGATGGCTAGGCGAGCAGTGTTAGCCCATGCCTTACGCCAGCGCCTGGCATGCAAGGCTACGATGCTTGCGGTGGCTAGCTAGCATGCATGAGCTTAGCACGCCTAGCATGCTAGGCTTGCGATGGGTCTTGCCTAGCCTAGCACTTACATGGCTAGGCCAATGCGAGGCTACGGCTAGGTTCGTACTTGTAACTCGATTGATTTCGCGTCTCGTCGAATTCTAAATTCGACTCGACTTACGACGCTCAATCTCGATGCTCTAAGATCGATATCCGACGTCTTTGTTCGTAAAACTCCGACGACTCATCAAATCCTTCGGATTGATTCGTCGTCTCGGATCGGTTATTCAATTGGGTTCGACCTGAAGGGTTCAGTTAAGATTAAGCTGTAAAATTAATTGTACATTAATATTACTGATCGGAAGCGGCCTCCACCTAGGCCTTCCGATCACTTGACCTTACTGAAGATTTAGCTTTCCGATAATTCTTAACCCTCTCTCGGAATAATACACTTGTTGGAAGGACACCATTCCTTTCAGCCCCCCCTAGCACAACAGCATGCGTTGCTCGCGGTGTTGGGATGGCTGTGCTAGCTGTGCTGGGATGGCTATGTGTGCTTGCTGTGCTGGGATGGATGTGCTAGCTGGCAAGCAAGGCAAGTAGCCAACTCACCATTCCTTGATGTAGGTTTAGGAGGAGTGGGGACCAAGGTTTGGAGCAAAGCCTTGGGGAGCAAGGCAATGGTCCCCCCTTTGTTATGGTCCTCACCTAACCTCTCCTCTCCTCATGCCACTTGTTGATTGCATTGTTTTATAATTTATTTTTAATTTAAATAAGTTCGTTGAAAAATGTAACTGTCCCACATTGATCATGAATGGGAGTGCAGGTTGCATTTCCCTATAAATACCCCATGATTGGGCATTTGGAAATCAACTTGAGTGGAACTCAAAAGGAATCTCTTATTATTGAGAAAACCTTTAAGTTCGTAAAACTCTAGTTTTATATTTGGTCAAGTCTCGACTAACTCTCGAGACGAAGATAGTTCGGTTCGAGTCGTGGGTATGAGCCGTTGGAGGCCGTCATGCTTGTGAGGCTTTAAGCTTCGAAGTAAGAGCTCGGTTTATGAGCGAAGCACGCATCAAGGGTATTACTTCTTGGCACATGCGGTTGTGATTTATATAGATCAACCCCTCAAGCGGCCAATGACAACTTTGGAGTCATCCGACAGGATGCTTAAATGGGCTAATGAAACGCAAAGTCTTGAAATCACTTTCGAACCAAGGAAGGCAGTGAAGGATCAGGCGTTTGCCGACTTCATTGTCAAAATGACAAGGCCGGCCGAGCCGGAGAATATTGACCAAGTTTTGAAAGTGTTTGTAGACGGGAGCTCTACTATGAACGGTTGTAGTGTAGGGATTATATGTCAGTCTCCTAAAGGGGACAAGTGTGAATATGCACTATGGTTCAAGTTTCAAGCCTCAAATAATGAGGCGGAATATGAGGCCCTGCAAGCCAGTATACACATGTGTAAGGCGGCGGGGGCAAGGAAAGTTGACGCCTGCTCTTATTCATAACTAATTGTAAGCCAATACCGTGGTGACTATGAGGCTACCCATCCGGCTATGATCAAATACCTGCAGGCAGTCAAAGAAGAGTTCGGGACACTAGATGCTCTCTCAATCAGGCGGATGCTCTCTCTAAGCTGGCATCATTAGCCTCCTATGATATGCCTAGGTTAGTCTTTTGGGATGTTATGGAAAAAAGAACTATTGAACAACATCCCATTGGAATTCTAGACCAATACTTAACCTGGATGGATGGCATCCGTGCTTATTTAACAGACGACACTCTGCCAGATGCATATTCAGAAGCACCTGCAAAGAAAAAACGTGCCGCAAACGTTGAGATTCATAAGGGAGAACTTTTCAAGATGGGTTATCTCCGGCCGCTATTGAAATGTGTCACCCCAGAAAGGGGGAAAGAGGTTCTAGAGGATCTGCACTCGGGTTTTTGTACATCACATATAGGTGGCAGGACTCTAGCAAAAAGGGCCAGGCGACAAGGCTACTTTTGGCCCAATCTTGAGGCAAATGCCATGGAAATGGTGAAGAAGTGTGACAAGTGTCAGAAATTTTGCAAACTCATACACCTTCCGGCTACTAATCTAACGGCTATTCACAGCTCAGTGCCATTTGCCAAATGCATGGACATCCTGGGTCCATATACGCCTGCTACAGGCGGACGGAGGTATATTCTAGTTGTCGTTGATTACTTCACCAAATGGGTAGAAGTAGAGGCGGTCAAAGGCATAAAGACAAAGGATGTCATCTCCTTCATTTGGAGGAATATTATCACCCGGTTTGGGGTACCTATGTCTTTGGTCTTTGACAATGACCCTCAGTTTGAGACGCCGACCCTCAAGAGTTGGTTGGGAGATCAAGGGATCTGACATTGCTTCGCATAAGTCGGTCGTCCCCAAGCAAACGGCCAGGTCGAAGCCTTCAACCATCTCAGACGGCATTTAGAAGAAAATTAAAAGGGTTGGTGGACTAAAAAAGGGGCAACTGAAGAAACCCTGTTTCTTATGACATACGGCGCAGAAGCCTTCTTGCCAATTAAGCACTATGAGCCAACCCTTCGAGTCCTCCTTTATGACGAAGAGGTTAACTGGGAGGCCTTGCGGCTAGCATTGGACTCACTCCCGGAGCGCAGGGGCAATTCCGCCTTGCGTCATGAGATTTACCGTCTGAGAATGACAAGAGCCTACAACAAAAGAGTACACAAACAGCCCTTGAAAGTGGGGGACTTTGTGTTACGAAAAATGGAGGCAACCGGTAGGGAAAATGAACAAGGAAAGTTGACTCCTAACTGGGAAGCCCCTACCGGATCTATGAAGAAGTTAGAGGCGGCACCTACTGCCTAGAAACCCCAGATCGCAGGCAGTTAGCCAAAACATGGAACGTAGACAACTTGAAAAAGTACTACTTCTAAGACTTCAAATATTTTGTAAATAAAGTTTATCAATGAGAAGTTGTTCTTTATTTTCAATCATATTTAATTCTTTCTGTATGAAATACCGTCTGTGCAATGTACAGAAGGACTTCTTAAAATTTTATGTCTTCTCCAGCATGAGTAGAAATAAGTTAAGTCCAAATACTTAACAGCCATTTGTTGTTCCTTTTGGAACAACCTAATGAGGCAAATGGTCGGATGACACTAATAAAGCCAGTGGTCGGATGACATTAATGAGGACAATGGCCAAATAATATTGAAAACCAGCGCTTGCTCCAGCATGAGTAGGCATTCGACGACACCCTTCCGGGTGAATTCGTCGTAGAGAGCATCTCCAATTTGGGTGGTACATTGCTCTACAAACTTAAAAACAAACGGCCCTATCGATTGTCTGGATTAAGATAACCCGCAACCGTTTGAATGATCAATTGAAACCTGGATAACTTTGGCTACCGCCTGTTCTACATTAGATGATATCTGGTTTCTAGGTCGGACATGATCAATTGTTGCTCAAAAGCACTACAAACGGTTAGAGTTGAAAATCTAAGCTAAGTCAGAACCTTAGTAGCTAAAACTACTTGTTTAAAACAACAACACACGGCCAATGGCCGTCTGCCACTAAACATTAATACATCTGCTTTAAGAGCAACATTTCCGACGAAGCTCACCTTAACCGGCCAAGAATGATTAACCCCAGGATTCAATCTTAGCCGGTTGACTTGGATAATCTAAGTTGAAATCTTGACGCCATAACAAAATCGCCTATCATTCCAACTTAGAGTTAAATCCTGAAAATTGATTCAGATGCGGTCAATGACCGTCTGACAATCAATCCGGATACTCAGTGGACCACTGTCCGCTTGGGTTGGGGCAATCACCAAGCGCACATTCGTCCAGGGGAAAATACACCTGGTGCATCCGGTAAACCACGTGTATTAGGTTACCTAGCAAAATATGTGCATAGTGCATCCTGTAAACTGCATGTATTAGGCTACTTAGCAAAATATGTGCATATTGAACAAATTGCAAAGATTGAAAAATTAATGCAAATTGCAAATATTGAAAAAACCGACTCAGTCGGCTAATTCATTAAAAGCCCTCGGCATAAAAAACTGGGAGCTGAAGAATATCACACCGGATCCACAATTCGGAAAAATAACAGATTATTGGTTGAAGTTACATAGAAATACACGGCACGTAGGCCGGAAACAAAGACAGGTTTATTTTTGTTGTTGCTGAGGAGGAGGCATCATCTGGTCCTGAACGGATGAGAGCGCGCTCTCAAGTTGCCTTGGTTGAACTTGATCAGTGTCAACCGACACTTGCTCTTCTTGCTCATGCTCCTCATCAAACGGATCAATGCCGGCCCATTCTTAAAAGGGAGCTAACACTTCAAGACCAAGGGACTGGGCATCATATACCTCAGAGGCATACTTGTACCTCAAAATGAAAAACTCCCAGTCATAGTCCGGGTGGATGAGATTTCATGCCATTTTCATGCGAGCCTCACGGTCTCGCTCATTCTCATCCACCACTCATTCTTGTTCAGCAGCCAGCTCTACCTTGTGGTTAGTTTGCACCTAGGCCAGCTTGTCCTTCAGCAGGGAGACAGCTGCCCTAAGCTGGGTATTCTCTTTGTCAGCATCCTCTAGTGCCTTGAGATATGACTGAAGGATTTTAATTTGAAGTTCAAGGTCAGACGTCTTATTATTGGCCGTCTCCACAACAGCCGTGAGCTCCTTAACCAGCTCCTCCTGTTTCATCGCTTGGGCTTTAGTCATAATTTTAGTCATACTAGATTGGTATTGAGCAACATCAAGGGTATCAGCCGCCCGTTTATTAGCGACTCGTACCTCCTCTTGCTTCTTTTTAAAAGGGACTTTGAGCCCTTCCACTCTCAGCATTACCTTCAAAACTCAGCCGGCAAAATGTTAACTTACCTTTGATAACCCAGCCGACAAAAAGTTACTTCAGCAAGCAAGGCATTGATGCGGTCCATGTTGACCTAATGCACTCTCGGGATTAACTCCTTTTCAAACCGGGTGAGGCCCTTTTCTTTTCTAATTGATACTTCCGGATCTAGGCTGCTTCCCTAGCTGGCGTCGTTTCAGGCGGAACCATTTCTAGACCTTTTGCTGTAAAAGGAAAACCGGTTGGTTAAATACAAAAATAACAGAATCATTGAGACGGCACAAAAGTGCTGGTTAAATGGTCTACGTACGTCTATCATAAAAAGTACTAAGGCCACAGGAGGTGAGGAAAGCCTCATCCTTGAACCTGTCCGAATGGGGTACCAAGTTCTTGGCCACAATTAGTTCGGTTCCATCATCCTAAGGCATGCTGTTCCTCTTGAAAAACTTCGGCTCCATTATTTATGCCCAAGCCTTCTCCGGGACACGCGAAAGGACACACTTTTTCCCAGGAGAGCCGGCTCCTTATTGTAGTGGCACAGTAGATGGTTTAGACGTCTGAATGGAGAGGAAACCAAGTAGAAATTGCTTTTCCAGTTGCTCCACTTAGACGGTTTGTCCAGTGTAATCATGTACTCCGGATGCGTGGTTAAAGTGTACCATGCCTTCCAGCCACTTGGGGCACGACTTTAGTAGTGCATATGTGCAAACGCCTCGCAGCTAGGCATTATGTTCTGCATCTTGCAGGCGGCGATATAGCTAATGATGTTGACCTAGGAATTGGGAGTGAGTTACCATACGCTAAGATCATAGCCCCTCAAGATTGCTTTTACTACGTCATGAAGGGGGAACCAGAGGCCGGCTTTGAATGCCGACTTATAGCTGATATAATTGTCGGCATGTTCAATGTCGTCATCCAAGACGGTTGTTGCCTCACTAATCGGCACAATGATTTCACACCTATCCCCCACTGGACATTTCTCTACAAAGGCGGGAAAGGTGGCTGTTAGGGTGACAATATCCCTGGCGGACATGTGCGCTTCAGTTAGGTTGAATATAGACGGCCACTTGTACGCCTCATCCTCCTCCTCGACGGCATCCGCCTGCTGTGAGGTTGACTCTTCTAAGTCAGATCTTTGGACAGTCTCAGCGCCGTCTCCTTGATCAGAATCCTCCAAAATGCTGTCACATGGAGTGCTGGGTGCACCCGAAGGATCATCATACTCTCTATCAGCCGGCACCTCGGCTGAGCCGTCTGATCTATAATCTGGATCTAGTGTCATCCACTTCGTCCGAGCCATATTGTCCTACACATGCACAAAGACGGTCGGATTCAAGGAAGAGCAAGGGTGGTCCAAACACCCCGAGGCGGCACCCTCAGTCCTAGTCTCAGCCGTACCAGGACACTGGCTGACTACGTTCCAACACTGTTCCGTATGTGTTGTGGGTGAATCCATTATTTAATGCAATATATGCAGACGGTAAAAGCTTAGAAGAGTTGCGAAGGGGGAAGACGGTACCTCGAAGATGTTTCTAAAAGTGAAGAAAAGCGCTGACCGGCTGTGACTGGCAAGCGGAAATCAGTCATCTGCTTGAGAGAGGTACAGACGGTTGACCGGATGTACCCACTTTGAAAGCAAGATAATTTGTTGGAAGGTGCCGAAACGGTAGTCCGGCAGTATCTAGATGAAAAAGGGGGTAGTTCTGGAATATACCAAGGCAGTTCTAAGGTTTCTTGTTTGTGAGCTACACAGACGGTATACTGACTGTGTTAGGCGAAAAAGGCAGAAAATTGTGAAAATAAAGGCAGGCAAGGTCAGAGCTTTTCTCTCTAAAATCTTCTTTCTCAAATTTTTTCAGATTTCTAAAACGAGAAAGGGAAGGGGGGAGTCTTACTTATAGAAGGCATGGAAATAGGGGAACCCCTATAACTTCCCCAGAAGGCGAATCGTAATAAAAAATAAAATAAAAAAATAAAATAAAAAGACTGTTAACAAGTCTGCATACCACGTCACACTTTTGAGGGCCAAATGATTTGGGTAAAAATACCCAAGGCCACGTGCCCAATAAGCTGTTGACACGTGTCACCCTTAGAGAGAATCAAAATTAACTTCTCATCTGCAGACACGTGGCATCCCAAATTTCACATTCACAATAAACATTCACAATTTAATGCAATTGATTTGCATGATTGTGAAATAACAAGTGTATGTGAGAAATTGAATATACCAACTTAAGCACACATTATGACTTCATAACCATGCTTAAAAGGGTTTAAAATTGTTGTAGATTAGGGATGCAACAATGCATTTAATCTACCCTTGACATGCATAAATTAATCAAGGCATAAAGATTTAAAAAATTTCGTCAAAAACGAAAAACCCCTCGAAAAACATATCTCTGGGAGGATTTTGGCTTCCGGACAATCTTAAAAGGATCAGAAACTATTTAGAACATCGATTCCATCCATTAATCACTATTCTTGAGTCGAAATCTGGGTTCGTCAGCCAAAAATAAAAAAATATGAGTTTTAAAATTAATTAAAACAAGCTTCTAATCCAATTAGAAAGCACAACCAGAAATTTAAATCCATTTTAAATCACCTTAATTAATTACAAATTGCAGTAACTAAAAAGAGCGCGGCTCAGATAACGCTGTTGGGTTTCGTAGCGTCCAACGCTACACGGAAGAGAAACCCGCCCAAGAACCGCCCCAATAATTAAAGCAATAAAGCATGCATAAATATAATAAAACAACAATTAAGAAAAGAGAAAAAGAAGTAATACCCTTGATGTGTGCTTCGCTCGTAAACCCAGCTCTTACTTCGAAGCTTATAGCCTCATAAGCGTTACGGCCTCCAACGGCTCGTACCCACGACCCGACCAAAACGATCTTCGTCTCAAGGGTTAGTCGAGACTTGACCAAGTATAAAACTAGAATTTTACGAACTTAAAGGTTTTCTCAATAATAAGAGATGCCTTTTTGAGTTCCACTCAAAAGTTGATTTCCAAATGCCCAATCATGAGCTATTTATAAGGAAATGCAACTTGCACTCCCATTCATGATCAATGTGGGATAGTTGCATTTTTCAACTAATTTATTTAAATCAAAAATAAATTAAAAAAAAATGCAATCAACAATCAACAAGTGGCATGAGGAGAGGAGAGGTTAGGTGAGGACCATAACCAAGGGGGGACCATTGCCTTGCTCCCTAAGGCTTTGCTCTAATCCTTAGTCCCCACTCCTCCTAAAACGGAAAGAAATACAAGGCTGGGCTGGCAGCCTGCCTTGCTGGCCAGCTAGCACAGCCAGCCTACCCCTGCCAGCACGACCCAGCACATGCGTGCTGCTAGCGAGCCACGCATGCTGCTGGGCGCATAGAAGTGCTGGGCGCTTGGCTGGTAGTGCTGGGCAAGGCCTCAAGCTCGCTACTGCTTGGTGCTGCCATGCGAAGGCACGCACACACGCAAGCGAGCACAGCGTGCTGCTGCTGCTTGGTGCTACCATGCGAAGGCACGCACGCACGCAAGCACCTAGCAATGCGAGGCATGCTGCGCGCCTAGTGCTAGCGATGCACGCAAGCACGCATGGTGCTGCGATGGTGTTGTGCTAGCATTGCACGCACGCACGCACACCCAGGGTGCTGCGATGGTGTTCTGCTAGCTCGAGCTAGCCTAGCAGCCACATGGCTAGGCCAATGTGATGCTACGCCTTTGCTCGAACTTAATGCTTGTTGATTTTGCGACGCTCGGTCTTGATGCCCTAGGCTCGATATCCGACGTCCGTGTTCGTAATACTTTAGTGACTCATCAAATCCTTCGGATTGATTCGTCGGTTCGGAAGGCAGTTCGTTTGGGTTTGACCCGAATGGTTCAGTCAAGACAAAACTGTAATATTAATTGTTCACTAATATTATAGATCGAAAGCGGCCTCCACCCAAGCATTTCGATCACTTGATCTCACTGAAGAATTAGCTTCCTAATAATTCTGAACCCTCTATCAGAATAATACACTTGTTGGAAGGACACCGTTCCTTTCATCTCCCATTTGAGATTATGTGTGATGCCAGTGATTTTTAAGTAGGAGCCGTGCTAGGAAAATGAAAGGACAAAGTTTTTCATGCTATTTATTATGCAAGTAAACCTTTGGATGAAGCTCAAGTCAACTATGCCACTACAAAGGAGTTTCTTGCTGTGATTTATGCTTTAGAAAAATTTAGATTATATCTAGTTGGTTCTAAAATTATTGTTTTTACTGACCATGCAGCTTTGAAATATCTAATCGCCAAGGCGGAAACGAAGCCTTGGCTTGGATTTTTGCCCAAGATTTTGATGTTGAAATTAAAGATAAAAAGGGAGCAGAGAATGTAATTTCATATCACTTGTCGAGGATCAGGTATGATGAGGGTAAGGATTCTCTTCCCATAGATGATTCTTTCCCTGATGACCACTTGTTTGCAGTTGTAGAGCAATAGCCTTGGTATGCCGATTATGCCATTTATTTGGTGGGCGGCACCCTACCTCCTGTTATGTCCTACCAACAGAAAAAGAGGTTCCTTTATGATGTTAAACATTATTTTTAGGATGACCCATTTTTGTATCGTGAGTGTGCAGATGAACTTTTTCGCATGTGTGTTCCCAATTGGGAAGTTCACGGTGTTCTTACTAGATAACACAACTCACCCTATGGTGGAAATCATGGCCCCACTAAGATAGTAGCAAAGATTAACGAGTCAGGTGTCTTTTGGCCTACCATGTTCAAGGATGCTCACTCTGTTGTTCTAGCTTGTGACTCTTGCCAGAGGACTGACAACATCTCGCGGCGGCATGAGATGCCTCAAACTGGTATTTTGGAAGTTAAAATTTATGATGTTTGGGGTGTTAACTATATGGGACCTTTTCCCTCTTTAAAAGGGAATCATTATATCCTAGTAGCCGTTGATTATGTATTCAAGTGGGTAGAAGTTGTTGCCGCACCTACCAATGATGCTAAGGTCGTCCATAAACTTTTCAAGAAAACAATTTTTCCTAGATTTGGTGTCCCTTGAGCCATTATTAGTGATGGAGGTTCTCACTTTCTTAAGTAGAAGTTAGATACCCTTCTAAAGAAGCATGGTGTTTACCATAGGACGAGTTTAGGTTACCATCCCCAGACTAGTGGCCAAGTTGAGGTTTTTAACCGTGAGATTAAGACTATTCTAGAGAGGGTGGTAGCAAAGTCTAGGAAGGATTGGAGTGATAAGTTAGATGACACACTTTGGGCATATAGAACCGCATTTAAGACCCCCATTGGTACTTCCCTCTATAGACTTGTGTGTGGAAAAGCATGTCATCTCCCGATGGAATTAGAGTATAAGGCTTATTGGGAAATTAAAGAGCTCAATTTGGATGCTAAGTTAGCGGGAGAGAAGAGGCTTCTTCAACTTAACCAATTAGATGAGTTCCGGTTGATTGCCTATGATAGTTCACGTGTCTACAAGGAGAAGACCAAGAAATGGCATGACAAGATGATCCTTCCGAGAGAATTCAAAGAATTGAAGGTGATAAGGTTTTGTTATTTAATTGTAGACTTAGACTTTTCCCAAGAAAGTTAAATTTAAGGTGGTCGGGTTCTTTCACTGTGAAAAAGGCAAACAAATTCGGTTCTATGGAATTATATGATGAACATAGAGGTGTTTTCAAGGTCAATGGCCAAAGGATGAAGATATACCATGAAGGGGCTACGATAGGTGCAGTTGAACTACTTCACCTAATCGATTCTATCTCATCTTGATCTACATATGGTAAGAAGGTCGTGCAGGACCTAGAAAAAACCAACGCTTTGCAGGAGGCAACCCGTATTTACTTGCTTTTTAGAGTAGTTTGTCCTTTTTTATTTGTCTTTCAAGAGAAGAGAGGAGGGAATTTTATGTGTGTTGAAGTGTTTTTGTACAGGATTGGAGTAAAAGAGTTAGCCAAATTTTGGAAAAAGGAAGAAAAAGTCGGAGCTAAAAGCTGAATGCACGCCTGACCGGGAGGGATTTCGCCCGACCGAGTGCAAGAGCAGCCCTGTTTACGAGCAAATATCGCCCGACCGGGCAAGGCGCGAGACTGAGGCTAGAGAAAGTGCAACATCTCGCCCAACCGGGCTCGAAAGGAGACCTGGAAAAGAGAATCAACTCGCCCAACCAGGCCATCAGCGCTCGACTGGGCACCAAAGATGGCAGGTTACGAAGTAAAATCGCCCAATAGGGCGCTAGCCTTAGATTTTAAAAAATTTTAAATCGCTCGTCCGGGCGGTGGAGCGCCCGGCCGGGCGCGTCACTACGTCCGGATTTTTCCCCTTCCCTTCTCTTTTTATCTCCTTCCTCCTTTCTCTTTTCTTCTTTTCTCTTAAACCTCCATACTTTGTCTGTCTAAAACCTCTAATTTCTCAACTTCTATCTAAGATCTCTCCTACATTTCTCATCCAAAATCAAATATTTTTACATATTCTTTATCCTCTCTTCATCCTCTTTACTTCCACATTAATTTTATTTTTTTTGGGAACAAAAAAAGCAATTAGACCCACATCAACCATGGAAAGCAAAAGGGCTAGAACGCAAAGAGGTGGAGGTGGTTCGAGTTCAAGACGACCTATTGATGAATCTCTACAGTTGAGGGAGTAGCCGAAAATCGTGATCGTGTTACAACAGCAAAGGAGCCGTCTCATCAACCTCTACGACCGGGAGGTAACTTTTTCTTGGTGGTTACATCAAGACACTCTAAATGCTATAGGTGTTTATGACCATGTTAGGAGATTCATGAATGATATTGGCATGAGAAAATTCGTTGATATGTATTATCCTACATTTAGAGAACTTACATGTGAATTCTTGTCTTCTTAAAGTGTAGATAATTCTAGGAATGGTCCAAACTTACGTTTTTATTTTAACAATAGAAATATTGAATTAACTTATGTGGAATTTGCAAGATTGTTTAGACTTGATCTCTCTCCCTGCACCCAATTTCATGCACACTATAAGGCCAACGATGTGTATTTGGCTTTGACGGGCAAGCCTTGCCCTAATATTTGAAAGGAATGGTGTCCTTCGAACAAGTGTATTATTGCGATAGAGGGTTAAGATTAATTAGGAAAGCTAATTATTCAGTGAGGTCAAGTGATCAGATTGCCTAGTAGGAGGCCGCTTTCGATCAGTAGTATTAATGAATAATTAGTATTACAGCTTGCTCTTGACTGAACCCTTTGGGTCAGACCCAATCGTGTAACCGAACCAAGGCGACGAGTTAATTCGAAGAATTAAATGAGTTGAAATAGATTTTACGAACTAAGACGTCGTATTTTGAGCTTATAGCGTCAAAGCCGAGCGTCGAACATCTAGTCAATTTATGCAATCGATGAGACGAGAAAATTAATTAAACAACAAGTCGTAGCGCACAACCCTAGCCTCGAAATGGCCTAGCCATGCGGGGCTAGGGCAATATGGCTAGCAAGGGCTGCTAGTGCGCAAGGAAATGGCCGCTAGCCCAGCAGCAGCATGTGCATGCTGGGTGGGCAGTCCCGCCATGCCGAGCATGCTAGCAGCGCTAGCTTGCTAGCAAAGCGTGCTAGCAGTGCTAGCGTACCAGCAAGCTGGCAGCGTTAGCAAGGCCAACAGCTAGCAAGCTCGTTGGGCCTCGCTAGCTGCTACTAGCGCACAGCAGCCCGCAAGCATGCGAGGCTTGCTGGGCATGCGCACAGTAGCTGGGCCTCGCTGGCCGGCCCATCCAAGCATGCGCGCCTTGTTGCTCAAGGATAGGTAGCCAGCTGGCCAGTTCCTATTGGGTTCGGTTGAGTGAGGAGGTTTTTCTTGGGGAGCAAGGGAGGTGTGGTCCTCACTTAACCCCTTGCTCTCCTTGTGACACTTGTTGTTTGCTAATTGAATTGCTATTTTAATTTCATTTAAAATTGAATTAATTTATTCCTTTTGGCATTTCACCAACTCTCCCACATGGAAAGTTGATGGAAAATCATGAGAGCTTTTCCCTATAAATACCCACCTTAGGTAATGGGAAAACTCACTTGAGTAAAACTCAAAAGGAATCTCCTATTATGTGATAAAGCCTTAAGTTCGTAAACCTCTAGTTATTTTGGTCTAGCCTCATCTAAGCTACGAGGTAGGGGTCGGTTCAGCAATCGAGGGTGTGAGACGTTGGAGGTCTTGCATTTACGGGGCTTCAAGTTTTCCAAGTTCGAGCTCGATTTGTGAATGAAGCACACATCAAGGGTGAACTTCTTTATCTCTCTATTCTTCATATGTTTGTGTTTTCTTTAGTTTCATGCTATTTTGTTATGTTGTAATTATTATGCATGCGATCCAGTATTTGGGTTTTGTTTCCACGCGATGTTTGACAACGCAAAACCCAACATCGGTATAAGAGGCTCTTGCATTATATTAATGTGATTTAAATGGATTTAAATTTATGGATTAGCAATGTAATTAGATTAGGATCTCGTATTTAATTGTTTTAAAATCGTATTTAAGCTAATTTTGGCTTACAAATCCAGATTTTGACCCAAAAGTAGTGTTTTTTGGGTGGAATCGATGTTCCAAATCATTCTTTACTCACATAGTTTTAAAAATGACCTTGCAGAAGCCAAAATCCACCCATAAAGTAGTTTTTTGAGGGGTTTTGCGTTTGGAACGAAAAATTTTAATCTTTAAGCCTTGATTAATTATGGCATGCAATTGTTGAATTATGTGTTTGATTATACCATTGATGTTTAGCAATTTTACTCCTTATTAAGCATGTTAATGATGTATAATGGTTGCTTAATTTGGTTAGCTCTTATTTTCACATAAACTTGGAATTTTTCATTCTTGTAAAAAAAAAATTGCTTGTAGTACTAGTGTGAAAATTTATGGTGAATATGAATTTTGAAGCCCTTAAAAATGTTAAAGATTCAATCTTTAATGATTTAAATGGTTGAATCTTAACTTGCTAAAATCGACAATGAACAAATTTTTGGTTTTAATCATTTTGGAAGTTGATTAAAATCTTAAATGTTCATACTTGTGCTTGAAATATTATTATTATTATTCTTCATATTGGAAGGTTGTAATATTCAAATGTGCATAAGTGTTGAATAAATTATTTCATTGGATGATTGATTATTTATTCAACTATTTTATCAAATCTCATTATTAGTATTTGTTAGTTAAATTAATTGTGGAAATAGCCCACAATTTTTGTTGCATCAAGTTGAGCCAAAATAATTTAAAGAATGGTTCTTGAATTTATTTTGTTTTGTGAACTAAAATGGAATTTAATAAAGTTAGACTTGTTTTAATTTCAAAATTACTCAATATTAGTTTTAAAATCAATTTAGATTTAATTTAACATCACTCAAAATTTTGAAATAAAATCTCGAAGCACACCAAGCACAAAATCGAAGCACAAGGCTTCGAACACCAAGGCTCGCCTAGCGACCGGATACATTTTTTATCCACCACATAAATGAGTGAAGAGTGTACGAGCACTAGTCATGAATTCCATATACACTTGTAGTTGGCTTTGTTTGACGATTGTTAGGGTGAAATAGTAGTTGGATGGATTTGATTGGTTGACTTTGATGCATATTTGTTGGATTTGCCTTGAACTGATTATACATGTTTTTAGTTGATTTTGGGGTGAAGTATGTTTTATTTGTTCATTCATGAGATCTTATCTTTGGGACAAGCAAAGGTTTGGCTTGAGGTAGTTTGATATGTCCATTTTATATAGTTATTTACCCCATCCCTTGGTCATATTTAGGAGTATTTTTGGCTCTACGGAGCTATTTTTATTACTAATATGCGTTTTCTAGTGTTTTGGTAGCTTTGTCATTATTTTATAGGAAATTGTAGATTTGAAGCATTTTCTTTTTTTTTTGGTAAGTAAGTGATTTTATTACCAAAAGGATAAAAAGTTACAACTTACAACCTATAGGAAAGTTGCAACTCTCCAAAGCTACACAGCCTTAACACCAAGGCATTCGATATGGATCGCATTCATATGACCATACTCCATAGCCTAAGACCGCGTTAGAGCAATCAGGCCGGTGATCAAGGGCTCAGCGAATAAGAGGAAACTGACAAGCGCACTTTAGGGCGCGCTTTAGAGCATATTTTAGGATGATTTTGGATGTATTTGGGGCCGCTTTGGCCGATGATTACCTTGTTATGCTTACGTTCCCCATATTACGTGCTTCACGGGTTTTCGGTTTGTTTTTGATGTGTTTTCAGGTAATATCAACCGAGTTTAATCGGATCCCGAGCCCTTGATGCGTAACCGAGCTAGCCTTGACCGAAGTCCGAGGAGTTAAGGAAGTTCAAGTGTCGTGCATTGATTACATAGCACAGGCAGCACGGCCGTGTTACCATAGGCACACTCGTGCTGGCCTATAAGCAAGCAACCCCAGGCAAGGCAGCACGGCCGTGCAAGCCAATAGCACGGCCGTGTTAGTATCCACGCACCCGCACGGCCGTGCAGGCCATTAGCACGGCCGTGTCAGTATCCACGCACCCGCACGGCCGTGCAGGCCATTAGCACGGCCGTGCCAGATGTTGCCCGTGCCCGTGTCAGCTTCAGTATGAGCCCCGTGCTAGAGCATATTCAGCACGGCCGTGTCATTTTTAGCACGGCCGTGCCAGGAAGTTGCACGGCCGTGCCATATATAGCACGGTCGTGCCAATTTGAAGAAGAACCCCGGTTTACTTACTGACAAGCTAGCACGGCCGTTCCAAATACAGCACGACCGTGCTGATCCAGGGTTAACTGCGCGCTTGACTTCTCCGCATTAGAAGACGTATATAAGGCCCAACTTTAAGAGGATTCCATATACAGTTTTAGAGATAGTTTTGAGAGCCTTTGTAGAGAGTTATTGGAGAACGTTCTTAGTATTAGAGATTCATTAGTTTTCTTAGAGATATTTCTAGAGATTTTAGTTTTCTTGGATTGATTTGAAGCAAGATTTGCGAAGATTCTTTGTATTATATATTGACGACGGATATCAAAGTTCTGAACTTTTCCATTGATTCGCATCAATACAATTGGTATTATTCATTCTTGTTTATTAATCAAGCTTTATTATTCCTTAATCAGAATTCATGTTTATATTTATTATGCTTTTGGAATTCATTATTGCTTTGATTATGAATATGTGTGAGTAGTCTCCTAGCTAGGGTTTCGGGATGAAACCCGGCCTAGGTAACCTATGTAATTAAGGATTGATTTTGATAAACGGATTGTGATTAAATTGATTATATGCGATTGCATGTTAATTCATTATAATAGGAGTAGCTAACCTAGAATCTTGAATTTGATTGCATGATTTCCTTGATTTGAACAAGAAATTGTGAATTGAGTATTTCATTGTTGAATGTGGTTTGATTATGTATCGAGTAATGTTAAGTGCATGAGAAATCCAAGCTTAATATTGCCCGTTGTCTTCCTACCTCATGATATTGATCAGACATATAGTCTTTGCATATCCCGTTTGTCTCTGTGATTCCTTGTTGCGTAGTTACCGATGGTTTGGTGAATTCCCGTCTTCCCTAGTGTCTTAGTTTATCTAGTTTATCCCATCTTATTAGTAGTATTTTAGAACACCATTTTCCATTGATTTCGAACTAGCTTAGGTTTAAGATTGATTTGCAATTACTCTCGTTCCTCGTGGACCGAACCTTTATTTGCCATTGTACTTGGTTATAGGGTGTTCGTATAAGTATTGTTTGATTGAGAGTTAGATTGTAGCGACCGATTTAACCCTTGTCAGAAACCGAGGCAATGGACCGAGTTTCAAAGACCTAAGGAGAAAAACCCGGATTGGGCCAAGAAGGAGCCCAAAACGAAGAATCCATGTTGCTTGAGAGCTCGCCCGACCGGGGAAGGTCTCGCCCTGAGGAGCGCCCGGTCGGGCGAGGAAGAAGAAGTTAGACTATCTCACCCGGAGGTGCGCCCTGCCAGGCGAGTGAGAGAGAGGCGTTTCCCGAAGGCGCACCCGGCGTGCAATTGAAGAGGATTTGCGACGATTAATCTTCTTTTTAGTTTAGGATTTCTCTGTTAGCTATAACTACGCTTTTGTTAAGTGAGATACTTATGTCTTTCATTAGTTAAAAAAATTCCAGATTTTAGTTTTAAGCTTACATTAGTATTTTGTTCTCTCAACACTCTTTGGTTTATGCAATTCATTAATTCCGTTCATTTTGGCAACGATTTCATTCCCTTTAATTTCTAGTAATTTAATTGCTTTGATTAATTATATCTTGTTTATTTACTTTGCTTAGTTTAGATTTCGTTATGTGTGAGTAGTTTATTTTTAGGATTCGTGGGGATCCGTAAATAATATGAAGGGGTGATTTATTATTGTTGATTGCCAGTGCTTTGATTGATTTCCTATTGATTGATTTAATGTTATGCAATTAGATTAGACCTTGTTTAATTGTATGAGTTATAGAATATTGATTCGAGATTCGACAGATGTGAATTGATGTTAAGGCATAGTTTCTGATTAGGGGATTTAACCCCGCCATGTGGACCAATTGAACTCTGCCACGCATCATCCACGTGAACCAACTAGAGTCTTCCACGTATCACTTCTTGAGAGGTCCAAGGTGGACCAATCAAGCCATGACATGTGGCAGACAGATTGCCAACTTGGACAAGTAGCCTTCCAAGGCCCATAATTCCAAGGAAGTCCAGTCAAGCCTAGGTTTTCTGTAAACCTGGACTGGAACACATTGCGAGACCCTATAAAAGGGAGATGTTCCCCCTTGGGGAACGGGAGATTTAAAAATTATTAAACACATGTGTAAATTAATTGCTAAGCATTAACTCCAGCTTTATTTGCACTTCGGTTTTCAAGGCTGTTTAAAATAGCCGGATGATCACTCCTCTATTAAGAAGAGCCTGATCCCATCTACATTCCGCACTTTTTTACATCCGAACACGTTCTAACTTGATCGTCGGAGGCGGAAACTCCCACCCCCGGGAGTCTCCGTTGTTTTGTAGGTACAGGCGCGTAGATCCAGTCTTGGTGATTAGGGGATTTTGCTCCTACCAATCGGAATGCGCCACGTGAGCCAATCAGGACCTGCCAAGTGTCCCCTAGTTGGAACTGTCAGGGCTTGCCACGTGGCACGCGCTTATTCGTCCACCTTGGACCTGTTATGTCACGACATGTGGCATACTCCATGCCTAATGGAGAAACCGGCCACCCAGGCCCAACTTCCGAGGGAAGCCCAATCGGCCCTAGGTTTACCTAAACCTAGGATGGGCACGTTTCCCAAGGTTATAAATACCTCCCTTAATCCTCATTAAGGGGGGGACAAAAAACAACACGCGAAAAACATTACGGAACACACTAATAACCGGCTGATCTCGCTAACAAAGCAGATTACCTACATTAAACATTCTCACCTAGAGAGACCTTATTACTTTAATTTCCGCATTAATTACTCCTTAATCAGGTACTAACTTGACCGTTGGAGGCGGAGCTCACAGGAGTCTCCGTTATTTTGCAGGTACAGGCGTCCGGTTCCAGTCTCGGAATTGTAACTCTCCCGCAGGACATCAGAAAACCCCGAAACATTTGACGCCGTCTGTGGGGAGAGTACTTCAGAGATGGCATCCAAGTCTGTACCGACTCTTGAAGAGAGGCGTCCCGTAGACGACCCTCAAGTTCAGTCGGACCATGACACCGAAAGTGAATTTGAAGTTGAAACTCATACAGCTTCAGACGGGACCCTAAGGGCCCGACGTACCCGTCATACCGAGAGGACGGAACGGGAGCATCTTCAAACAGGAAGCGAGCCAGCAGGCGCACCGCCTGTTCGGCAACAGCCGACTGATGGGTCTACTCCCATCACAAGGAACGAACTCATGACCTTCATGAGGGACTTCAAGGGAGAGATTCAAGAGTTGATCAACAAGAAGCCGCCTGCTTCAGTCAAGGAGCAGTCGGCCAAGAAACCCTCCACTTCACTGAAGAGAAAGCCAGTTCAAGGGCGAGAGGCGACTCCTCATCCTAAATCTAGGAAGCGGGAGCCACCTGCCCTTGATTTCACAAAATTCCGTTATCCTACATGAAATAGGAAACCGGTTCGTCATATTCAGGCGGACAGGTCAAAGCAAACATTCACAGATGCTCGGCTACTGCTAGAGCAGAAGAAGAGTGACCGATTGTCAGAGTCGGCTTCTACTTCAAACTTTCAAGACAGTTTGCAAAATGCCTCGATGAGGCATACTCAGTCGTACCATGAGAGTCAGCAGGCGGCACCTCCCGTCAGTCCGGCTTTCATAGTGCCCAGGCGGTACCAAACTTACCATTTGTGCCGCAACAACAGTATTTTATGCAGCCACCTCCATTTGGTGGACCTACAGCAAAAAACGTCCAACCTATGGACTGGCAGCTACGGTTGCTTAGACTTGGTGAACAGCCGTCGGCCTTCTCCAAGGAAATTACTGAAGCCGCTCAGCCGGCCAAAGTGAAAAATGTACTAGTAGGCGCCTATGACGGCACTACTAACCCAGAAGACCATCTGATGGCATTCACCAACCTGATGTACCTTCAAGGGTTGAATGATCCCACTTGGTGCAAGTGTTTCCCAGCGACTCTCAAAGGAATCGCACAGCAATGGTTCGGCAACCTGCCGACTGGTTGTGTAAATAGCTTCAGGACGCTTGCTTACTTATTTGCCTCCAACTTCGCCATGAACATCCCTGCGAAGAAAACGACCCTTGATTTGGGAACAATTCAGCAGGGCGAGAAGGAGGGGCTTCGTTCTTACATCAGGCGGTTTAACCTGATGAGAATACAGATTCAAGGGTTACCGGATGAGGTAGCTTATACCGACTTTTTTAGAGGTCTCAAAGACGGGTCTACCTTCAAATTTGATTTGGTTCGAAAAAGGGTGGCGACTCTTCAAGAGGCCTTGATTGAAGCAGAAGCCTATATACAGGCGACTGATCTGTGTACGATAAAACAGTCGGACGAGAAAAGGTTCGACAAAAGAGAAGGACGACAGAAACAGTCGTCAAACAAAGATGAGAAAAGAAAAGAGGTCTGGGCGGCTGATTCCTCTAAACAGCCGGCCCAGAAAAAGAAAAAAGAATTCAAACCATACTCCCCAAAGTATGCGTTTAACAAGGATAACTAGTTTATCCTAAAAGAAATCAAGGGACGGATCTCAATTGAGAAGCCGGTCCCCATGAAGGGTTCTGCAAACAACCAGAACCAAGATAAAATCTGTGCTTATCATGATGACGTTGGTCATCACACCAATGACTGCATCAGTCTTATGCGGTACCTAGACCGCCTGGCTGAGCAAGGTGATCTTGACACTTATGTCAAGAAATCTACGGGGAACACTTCCTCAAAAAAGCTGTCGGCCAAAAAGAATCAACAGGCCGACAGCTCCGATACAGATGATGCAGTCGTCTACACCATTGCAGGCGGCTTCTCAGGAGGCGGCCCCACTATTAGGGGCAACAAAGATAATATAAGGCGGTTAGATGTAAATTCCGTTCACCAAGAACGGCCGTCCAAATATACATTTCCTGAGATTGTCATCACTGAAGAGGATCTAAGAGGGGTAAGGGGGCCGCATGACGACCCTCTCGTTATTGAATGTAAAGTGGCCAACCAGAGAGTTGGCCGAATCCTCATAGATACCGGGAGCTCCTCAGATCTCATCAGCAACAAATGTCTGTCGAAACTGAAATATCAGACTGACTGCATACATCCGGCCTCCCACCCTTTAATAGGGTTTGGAGGAGGAGTCTTCCACCCACTGGGACAAGTAGATTTACCCATTCGCCTGGGCGAAAAAGGGGAAGGACGACACATGGTAGTCCGGTTCCTAGTAGTAGAGGAACTCTCGGCCTACAACATGATTCTGGGTCGACCAACCCTGAATAATTCCAAGGCTGTTATAATCCCGTCTCTTATGTTGCTCAAGTTTGAGAGGGATAATGGAACAGTCGGCTCCCTAAGGGGAGATCAGAGGATGGCCCGAGAGTGCTATCTCTCGGATGTCAAGCCCACTGTTATTGCCACTAGGTCAAGTGGTGAAAAAACAGACCTTGACAATGTCAAGGAGAGTGCGCCTGTTCAAGAAGCAGGCGGCAAAAAGAGAAAGGCGTCCCACACAGAGTCTGCAAGAAAAGCAAGAAAATAGCAATCATTGGCAGAGGAGCGGCCGGATGAGTTCCGCCCTCAGCCGGCTGGTGAGCATGCAGACCTGATCTTAGACGACTCACGTCCTGACCGAACAGTCAAAGTTGGGACGACTGCTCTGAGAAACCTTGGTGACGACTTTCACAACCTATTGAAAGAATACAAGGACATCTTTGCATTTGAAGTCCATGAAATGCCAGGCATTAGTCCTGATCTGGCGGTACATAAACTCGCCGTGGATCCGAAAAAGAAGCCGGTACGACAAAAGAAGCGGAACCATGGCGAAGAAAGAAGTCAGGCGGCAGCCGCCGAAGTTAAAAAATTACTTGATGCAGGGTTCATTCGGCAATGTTACTTCCCAGACTGGGTTGCAAATGTGGTGCTTGTTAAAAAGCCGAATGGCACCTGGCGAATGTGTGTAGACTACACAGACTTAAACAAGGCGTGCCCCAAAGACAGTTATCCTCTGCCTAAAATTGATAACCTGGTCGACTCAACAGCCGGCCATGCCTTGATGAGTTTCATGGACGCCTATTCTGGTTTCCATCAAATTCCCTTATGGAAGAAAGATCAGGAGAAGACGGCCTTCGTCACTGATCAGGGGTTATATTGTTACACGGTCATGCCGTTTGGTCTTAAGAATGCCCCGGCTACCTTCCAACGAATGATAAACACTGTGTTCTTTGATCAGATTGGGAGAAACGTCGAGGCATATATTGATGATATGATTGTCAAGACTAAACTTCAGAAAGATCATCTGTCGGACCTCCGAGAAACTTTCGCCACACTCAGGCGGCACCATGTCATACTCAATCCCAAGAAATGTGTATTTGGAGTTGAGTCTGGGAAATTTCTCGGATTACTTATCAATCAGAGAGGAATAGAAGCGAACCCTGAGAAGGTGCAGGCGGTCATTGACATGCAGTCGCCTCGTACCATCCGAGAGGTTCAGAAGTTAACAGGTTGTTTGGCGGCCTTGGGAAGATTTCTAAGCCGATCAGGCGACAAATGCCTATACTTTTTCCAGGCAATTAAGAAAAAGGCAAGGTTTGAATGGGGGTCGGATGCTGAGGCCGCCTTCCAGAAATTAAAAGTTCACTTGCATTCCTTGCCGAGGCTGGTCAGCCCTTTGCCCAAAGAGGTTCTCTACATGTACCTGGTCGTCTCTGATCATGCGTTAAGCGCTGTTCTCCTTGCTGAAAGGGACGGCTGTCAGCTCCCGGTCTACTTTGTCAGTCACGTACTTAAAAATGCCGAGTTGAGGTATCCCCTAGTGGAGAAATTTGGTCTTGCACTCTTCATGGCTGTTAAAAAATTGAAGCCCTACTTTTTGGCACATACAGTCGTCGTGTATACAGACCAACCTATCAAGCGGCCGCTGACCATCATGGAGTCGTCAGGCCGAATGATCAAATGGGCCGTAGAAATACAGAGCCTCGAAGTTACTTTCGAGCCTAGAAAAGCAGTGAAGGGGCAAGCCTTTGCTGACTTTATTGTAGAGATGACTCGTCCTCCTGACTCTCAAGTTCCAGACCAAGAATGGAAGGTATATGTGGACGGAAGCTCTACTTCAAATGGTTGTGGAGCAGGCGTCATATGTCAGTCGCCAGAGGGCGACAGGTTCGAGTATGCTCTACGCTTCAGTTTTCAGGCTTCAAACAATGAGGCAGAATATGAAGCTTTACTAGCCGGGATCCGCATGTGCAAGGCAGCAGGGGCAAGAAAAATAGACGCCTGTTCCGATTCACAATTGATAGTGAGTCAGTACAATGGCGAATACGAAGCAACCCATCCGGCCATGATCAAGTATTTACAGGCGGTCCGACAAGCAGTCGGCTCCCTTGAGGATTTCCATCTGATCCAAGTGCCGAGATCAGAAAACAACCAGGCGGATGCGCTGTCAAAATTAGCATCATCCGCCTCCTCTGATACTCCTCGAACTATTTTTTGGGAAGTAATGGAGAAGAGAAGCATCGAGGAAAACCCTATTGGAATCCTAGACAGAAGCTCAACCTGGATGGATTCAATCAGGGCATATCTGACAAACGGTACACTGCCGGATGATCCTCAACAGGCGGCAGCACTGAAAAAACGAGCCTCCTGTTTTGAAATGATAAAGGGAGAACTTCACAAGAGGGGGTACCTTCAACCCTTCTTAAAGTGTGTTACTCCAGAAAAAGGACGAGAGATACTAGACGATCTTCACTCTGGTTACTGTGCTTCTCATATAGGCGGTAGGACGCTTGCTCAAAGGGCAAGGCGGCAGGGCTACTTTTGGCCTACTTTGGAAGATGATGCAATGGAGATGGTGAAAAAATATGACAAGTGCCAAAGGTTTGGCAAACTAATTCACCGTCCGGCTACTGACCTCACTACCATTCACAGCCCACTACCGTTTGCTAAGTGGGGCATGGACATTCTGGGTCCATATACGCCTGCTACAGGCGGCAGAAGGTACATACTTGTTGCCGTTGACTACTTCACTAAATGGGTAGAGGCGGAGGCGGTAAAGGGAATCAAGACGAAAGATGTAATTTCATTCATTTGGAAAAATGTCATCACTCGGTTCGGGGTTCCCATGTCTATGGTTTTTGATAATGGTCCCCAATTTGAGACGCCTGTTCTCAAAAGCTGGTTGGGTGACCAAGGAATTGCAAACTACTTTGCATCTGTCGGCCGTCCACAAGCAAACGGCCAGGTAGAAGCCTTTAATAAAATCATCTCAGACGGTCTCAAGAAAAAGATTGAACGAGCAGGCGGCCTATGGGCGGATGAACTACCACATGTTCTCTGGGCCATTAGGACGACTGAAAAAGGGGCGACTGGAGAAACTCCATTCCTCCTAACTTACGGCGCGGAAGCTGTTCTTCCAATAGAACACTACGAGCCGACTCTTCGAGTGATGCTATATGACGAAGAGGCAAACTGGGAAGCCATGCGCCTGGCATTAGACTCACTTCCTGAAAAGAGGGGCAATGCTGTCTTGCGCCATGAGATCTATTGCCTGAGAATGACTAGATCATACAACAAAAAAGTACACAGGCGTCCACTCAAAGTAGGGGACTTTGTACTTAAAAAAATGGAAGCAGTTGGTAGGGCTAATGAGTCTGGAAAACTAACTCCCAACTGGGAAGGACCCTACCGAATCTATGAGGAAGTCAGGGACGGTACCTACCGTCTGGAAACACCAGACGGACAACCGTTGCCTCGAACTTGGAATGTAGATAATCTTAAGAAATATTTCTTTTGAATGATGTGAAGTAAAGAGCTACTTAATAAAAGTTTGCACTTACTATTCAATTTTGTACTACGAGGGGCATGCCATCTGTACTTTTACAGTCGGCCACTCTCCATTGAGTATTTCACTCACAATAGGGGCATGTCGCCTGGGAATACAGTCGGCTACTCTCCATAAGAAGATGGCCGACTGGTTCCAAACACATAGCCACCCCCCTAATACTTAGCTAAAAAGATTAGGGCCTGGCCGACCCTGTGCCTAACAGGCGGCTACCTTCCTTTTATTTAGCACCTACGTTCACCAAGAACTTACCAAGGCCACAGGCCGAATGATCAGACCAGGCGTCAAGCCAACTGATCAAATCTACAAAACTAATACGACCTGTCCCAACATCATAGCAGGCGTCCAACGGCATCCCTCCGGATGAAATTCGTCGCAGAGAGCAGCTCCCTTTTGGGTGGAACATTGTTCTATAAACTAATTACACGGCACCTATACGGCTGTCCCCAAGGGCAACCACGTAGCCGTTTTTGAGACAAGGATAACTCTATCACTAACCAAACCAGTGGTAGCAGTTGACATCTGAGTCAGATGACCGCCTGTATTACTGGGGATAAATGCAGGGGGTACCTATTCAGTTAATAGCCAACAAACATTGGCGAATCAAGGGGTCTAGCCGGCCTACGCCGCCTGGTACCTCTACTTCTCAAACAGGAGTGATGGCGACTGAGTAACTCCAAAGTTAACTCATAGTCACTCTCTCAAACTTAGTATGGAGCCTAAAAGGTATGAGTCGTCCGCCTGTAGCAAACAGGGGCTCTCAACCACTACTCCTGCTAGGTTAACAACCTATTGAGTTAATAGCCAACAAACATTGGCGAATCAAGGGGTCTAGCCGGCCTCCGCCGCCTGGTACCTCTACTACTCAATCTAGATTGTGACGAAGAATAAGTAACTCCTATGTTAATAGTCACTCAAACTTAGTATGGAGCCTAAAAGGTATGAGTCGTCCGCCTGTAGCAAACAGGGGCTCTCAACCACTACTCCTGCTAGGTTAACAACCTATTGAGTTAATAGCCAACAAACATTGGCGAATCAAGGGGTCTAGCCGGCCTCCGCCGCCTGGTACCTCTACTACTCAATCTAGATTGTGACAAGACTAAGTAACTCTTATGTTAATAGTCACTCAAACTTAGTATGGAGCCTAAAAGGTATGAGTCGTCCGCCTGTTTTAACAAGCAGAGGCCCTCAATCACTACTCTTGCTAGGTTAAAAAATTATGAGTTAAAAGCCAACAACATTGGCAATAAAGGGAAACAACCGGTGCCCGCCGCTTGTTTTCTCTACTACTCAATTCCTTGACGACTAGGTAATACGCTATTTACTTGGTCAGACCACTTTCCTACTTGGTTAAAATTACAAAAAGACAGGCCCGCCTGCCTAAAAAGGATCCAGACAAAATAGTTCGAATACCGATTGAATAAATGGCCGACTGATCGTCTATCCTGGAAACAGACAACCAGTCGTCCAGGGGCATAGGCGGCGTACTAACTATCCGTACCTGTCTGCAACGTTCGGCCATGTACAACAGTCGGTCTAGTAAACAATGGGATATTAGATATGGAATACTTGGACAAATTTGAAGCAAAACAAAAATTCATTAAAAATAAGCCGGTCATTAAAGACCAGCAAAATATTCAAAGCCCCGGCCCCCTGGCCGGGTAAATACAAAGCAAACGGCACGCAGGCCGTGGAAAGAATACATTAAGCTTAAGAAGGGGGCAGTTCAGTATTAGCAGTTGCCGCCTGGTCAACACTCTTCTTGCTGGACTCGGCTTCAGCTGCATCCTTTTTTGATGCCTTACCCCCAAGTGGCACAAGCGCCACAACCGGCTCCTCCTCCTCCTCCAACGCTTCTTCTTCAGCAGCCGCCAGGATCTCTTGATTATATGTTTCCGAACACTGGCGGTACGTTCTTTCCCAAGAGGCAAAGTCGGCACTGGGGAAGAGGCGGCCCCAGGTCATGCGCTGGATTTGAGCGGAGTCTTCCATCATCTTCCGGACGAGCTCTTTCTTCTCTTGCTCGGCCTTTTCCGAGAGCTCCTTGGTAAGACTCTTCTCTTGGCTCACCAGGCGTTCTTTTACGCTGGCCAAGGATTTCTCCATGGCTTCGTAAGAGTACATTTTTAGGCGAAGAGGTTTCAGCTCGGCCTGGAGATTTGTGATGGTCGCCTCCACCTCGTCATTCTTCTTCTGGGCCGCCTCTAACTGAGCCCGAATAGCGGCGGTAGCCTGCGCCTGATAATAAAGAATATCAATGGTCAGTACTTCATTTTGGGCAATTTGAAACATTGCCTTGTCACAGTCAGAGGCGGCCATAGCTTTTGCAGCCTTTACCTCTTTGTTTTTCCGATCAAGCGGCTTGCGAAGGCCGTTAACTCGGAGCAGGGCCAAAGTAAAAAACAAAAAAAAAAAACAGGCGTCAATTTCCAAACAAAAAAGAAAACAGGCGTCCAGAATATTCAAATACTCAAAAATATGCTAAGTATACCTCAGCAAGGATTCTGCAATCCCGTCAAGGTCAAGGGAGCCGACACCCCTGACCGCCTCCCTTTCAGACGGAGGAACTGCCCTGATCATAGACTTGGCCATCTCTACCAAGTCCGGCCCCTGGGGGCCGGCTGCATCAAGCATAAACAAACGGATTAGACTTAGTAAAAAAAAAAAAAGAGCAAGTCTAAAATTTACAAGGATAACTTCATACCTCTAGGCGGCCCAGTTGGAGCTTTAGAAGAAGTGGCCGGCTGTTTCTCAGCCGCCACCTGTTTCCTGGAAGAACCAGGAGAGCTCCCAACAGACGTCTTCCGGGCCTTGGGGTCCGGCTGTTGGGAAGATGAAGCTCTTGGAGCACCCGTCTAAAACAGAAGAAAAAAGTCAGTATATGCATAAACACTCCAAAAAGAGGGTGAAAGGTTCGGAGCTCACCAAGGGTGCCCCCTTTTTGGGGGAGTCGGTTGAAGCTTGTTGCATAATAGAGGCCCGCAACATGGCCGCTGCAGTCTTGGAGGCGGTGATTTTGCTCATGGCGTCAGCTACAAAAACAAACGGCAAAGTTAATAAAAGATAAACAACAAATGTATGAAACAACAGAGTATTCGACAGGCCGACTACCTCTTGAGCACCGACTGCTGAGGCCACAGGCGGCCAAAAAGTACTCGTCATAGAGCCACTTGAAGCTCGGGACGCAGTGCAGGGGTACTTGCTCTCGTACCCCTGAAGTAGAGTCGACCCTCGACTCTACTTTAAAGAGTCCTTTGTCAAGGATCTCTTTCTTAGCCTTGGGGGGAACAGGCGGCATGCTACGGCCGCCTGCAAGAAGGGGCGGATTCCTGTTCCACCTATTGAAGCGCTTGTTCAGCTCAAAGTCTGAACTCTCAATGATGAGGAAGGTGCTCCGCCAGTCCTTCCACTTGTTTGCTTTACCTCTCGTCATGAGGTAGCCCCTGTGGCTTGTTAATTGATACCAGCCGGTACCGCCTGTCTTAGGGGTCCGGCTGAGATAGTTCATATGGGCGAAAGCCTCGAAGCTCGGCTCCACCCCGTGCAGTTCGCACCCGGCCACATAGCCGAGTACGTTGACCCAGGAGTTTGGGGCTAACTGCCATAACCCCAACTCATACCCATCCAAAATCCGCTGAACAGCCGGATGTAATGGGAAGCGCAGCCCTGCCTTGATCGCCGCCTCGTAGCAGCCAAAGCAGGCGCTATCATAACTGGAACCAGCCGGCCAGACGACTGTGTCTTCTGGATCCGGCACAAACACTAGAAAGTCGGGGCCCATGGTGTGGTTTGCAATAAAGCTCTCCATTTTCTCTTGCATGGATGTGATTCGGCCCCGAGGTACCGTGCAGTAGTAGGGGGTATTTAGCTCTCGGTAAGAGGCGGATGGTTCCGCCCAATTGTCCCCCTTCTCAACTGTGTGAGAAATTCTCGCCTCTTGCAGGCGGCTGTTTTTCTCTTCTGTACCCAAAGAAGCATGGCCAGAAGAGCTTGACGAGGAATCGTCCTCGGACGAGTCTGAAGAGGACGACTCCTCCCCTCTCCCGGAGGGGCCCGCCTCCTCTCTTTGAAAAGGAGCAGATTTGTTAACTGTTAAATTGGAAGGGGTCACTATGACTCCCCCCACAGAATTGTCGGCATCCAGGCCGCCTTGTCTCACTTCAACATCTGGCGCCTGGTCAGATGTTTCACTAATCGGCACCCTGTGGGAGGAGCCGTCTGAATTTGAGATCCTAGCTGTCTTTTTTTGTTCTGGCCATCCTGCTCTGCATAGACACAGATACAGTCGGACTTTGTATGAAGGGCAAATATGGGTCCGGAAAAGGGCAGGCGGCACTCCTAGTCCTAGATTCAGCCGTCCCCGGTGACCGGCTGATCACTAACCTAGGTCATGTCGTGTGCTTCCGTGGTGCCATTTCAGAAAATAAAAAGAAAATTAAGAGTAAGAGAACTGAGTTACCTGAACGAGTGACGGTTGATGAAGTTCTGGAAATCCGGTGCAGTCGGCTTGTCAGAACAGGCAGTAGGCAGAAAAAGTCCAAAATGTTAGAGCAAGTTCAGGGGTCCGAATGTTCTCAAATAGTTCTCAAAGTGTGAAAATGACTCAAGGCAACTCTCCCTTATATAGGCGAAGTGAGAAGGCGAAGGGTCACTTCCAGAATTCAAAATTTGGGCGGGAAAATCTCTCGTCCATTCGCCGACTGACACCTGTAGCAGGCCGTCGCCCGTTACAGTGCGACACCTGTCACAGGTAACACGTGACCAATCACGTGCCACCTGTGAGGGGCAAATGATTAGGGGATTTTTCTCCTACCAATCGGAATGCGCCACGTGGGCCAATCAGGACCTGCCAAGTGTCCCCTAGTTGGAACTGTCAGGGCTTGCCACGTGGCACGCGCTTATTCGTCCACCTTGGACCTGTTATGTCACGACATGTGGCATACTCCATGCCTAATGGAGAAACCGGCCACCCAGGCCCAACTTCCGAGGGAAGCCCAATCGGCCCTAGGTTTACCTAAACCTAGGATGGGCACGTTTCCCAAGGTTATAAATACCTCCCTTAATCCTCATTAAGGGGGGGGACAAAAAACAACACGCGAAAAACATTAAGGAACACACTAATAACCGGCTGATCTCGCTAACAAAGCAGATTACCTACATTAAACATTCTCACCTAGAGAGACCTTATTACTTTAATTTCCGCATTAATTACTCCTTAATCAGGTACTAACTTGACCGTTGGAGGCGGAGCTCACAGGAGTCTCCGTTATTTTGCAGGTACAGGCGTCCGGTTCCAGTCTCGGAATTGTAACTCTCCCGCAGGACATCAGAAAACCCCGAAACACTTGGTGTTGTAACTCTCCCGCAGGACACATAAAAAACCCCAAAACATTTGGCGTCATCTGTGGGGAGAGTACTACTAAGATGGCTTCACAAGAACCTATACCGCCTCTTAATGAGAAACGGCCTATGGCCGACGCACAGGTTTATCCTGACCAAGATATAGATGACGACCTTGAGGTCAACACATACGTGGCCCCTGATGGGCCACTAAGAACTAGGCACATCTGTTCCGCTAAATTAAGGGAACGGGGCGACAAATAGGCGGGTCCTAGCAAACCAGCCGGCCAGCCGATTAGTCAACCCCAGGCGGCCGAAGGCTCCTCCCCTATCACCAGAAACGAGCTCATGACTCTCATGACAAGTATCAAAGGGGAGATTAAGGACCTAATTGATAAACGAACGTTTGTCCCCACCAAGGAACAGTTGGCCAAAAAACCCTCCCAATCTGGGAAGAATAAGCCGGTCAAAGACCGAGAGGCCACTCCTTACCCTAAATCTAGGGAAAAATAGAGGCCCTTGATAAATTTAGCCAAATTCCGGTTCCCTGAGCCAGGAAATAGGAAGGTCATCCGGCATATACAACCGGATGGTTCAAAGAAAACTTATTCTGATGCCTGGATGTTAATCCAACAAAAGAAGAACATGCAACTGTCAGAGTCGGCTTTAACGTCGAACTTGCAAGATAGCTTTCAGATTACCTCAATGAGGTATTCACAATCAAACAGAGAGAACCAGAAAGGGGGCATGTCCTCCCACTCTAGTCCTCAGATGCTCCATGCAGCCCCGTATGCGCTTCAACAACCATACATGCCGTATGGACAACCTTACATGCAACCGACCCTCTTCGGGGGGCAGGTGGCACATAATGTCCAACCCTTGGACTGGCAGCTTCGACTGCTAAGACTGGGAGAACAGCCCTCTGCGTCTCTAAATAAATAACTGAGGCCGCACAGCCGGCCAAAGTGAAAAATGTATTGGTAGGTACCTATTATGGTACCACCAATCCAGAAGATCACCTTATGGCATACACCAACCTCATGTATCTACAAAGGTTGGATGATGTCGCATGGTGTCGATGCTTCCCGGACACATTGAAGGGCGTCGCCCAACAATGGTTCGACAACCTACCTGCCGGATGCATCAATAATTTCAAGACGCTTGCATACTTTTTTGCGTCCATCTTCTCAATGAACATCCCTGCTAAGAAAACAAGTATCGAATTGGATGCAATTTTGCAGGGAGAGATAGAAGGCCTTCGGTCATATATCAGGCGACTCAATCTGATGAAAATTCAGATTCAAGGGCTATCTGATGAAGTGGCCTACACAAACTTTTTCAAAGGTCTAAAGGACGGGTCAGCCTTTAAGTTGGACCTTGTCAGAAAGAGGGTTGCTACCCTCTAAGAAGCATTGATGGAGGCAAACGCCTATATACAAGCGACCGAACTTTGCAACGTTAGTAAACAGTCGGCCTCCCCAAAATAAGAAAAGAAAAGAAGTATGGGTGGCTGATACATCTAAATAGTCGTCCTAGAAGAAAAAGAAAGAAACTAAAACGTACTCCCCAAAGTACGAGTTCAATAAAGACTGTTACTCCATCCTCATGGAGAAAAAAGACCGGATGACTATTGAAAAGCCGGCTGCTATGAAAGGTTCCGCAAAAAATCGGAACAAAAATAAGTACTGTCATTTTCATGAGGATGTTCGCCATGAAACCAATGACTGCTATAGTCTCAGGCAGCTGTTGGACCGTCTGGCTGACAAAAGAGTGCTCAAGTCCTACATTCTGAGGTCCAAGGTTACCCTGCAAACTAACCCTGGGCAATCGTCTTAGAAAAAGTCTTAACCTGCTAATAATTCTGATACTAACAAAGAACAAATCTATACAATAGCAGGCGCTTATGCTGGAGGCGGCTAGATGTCAGCTTAGTTATGACGGGCAGGCGTCTAAGGACACTTTCCCTAAAGTTTTCATCTCTGAGGGAGACTGGGTAAATGTCAGGAGGCTGCATGATGACCCCATTGTCATCGAATTCAAAGTGGCCAACCAAAAGGTAGGCCGAGTCCCCACAGACACTAGCAGTTCATCTGATCTCATCAACCATAAGTGCTTGACCAAGCTCAAGTATAAGCCTGAGAGCATGCACAAGGTCTCTCATCCCTTAATGGGATTTGGGGTCGGAGATGTGCATCTGGTAGGTCGAATAGACTTACCCATTCGTCTAGGAGAAAAGGGAGAGGGACGCCACTTGGTGGTCTGGTTCTTAGTTGTTGAAGAGCTGATCGCCTATAACATGATTTTGCGTCGTCCTACCCTAAATGAGTTCAAAGTTGTTATCATACCTTCTCTTATACTTCTCAAGTTTGAAAGGGATGATGGAATAGTTGGCTCCCTACGGGGAGACCAAAAGACGGCTAGGGAGTGCTATCTCTCTGACGTCAAACCCACTGTGGTCGCATCTGGCCCCAGTGGAAAAACTATAGACCTTGACAAGGTCAAGGAAGCCACGCCTGCTCCCATAGCAGGTGGCAAAAAGAGAAAGGTCGACCAGTTAGTGGCCGTGAAAAAAGAAAAGCAATAGCAATCACTGACCGGAGAACGGCCGGATGAACTCCGTCCCTAGCCGGCTGGAGAGCAAATTAATATTGTTCTAGATGACACTTGTCCAAAACGTATTGTTAAGGTGGGACGGTTGCTTTTGCTAAATTGGGTGCAAACCTGCACAACGTATTAAAAGATTTCAAAGCCATCTTTGCCTTTGAAGTGGACGAGATGCTAGGAATCTGCCCGGATCTAGCCGTCCCAAACTTGATATGGATCCGAAAAAGAAGCCGGTTAGGCAAAAGAAGAGGAACCATGGTGAAGAAAGAAGCCAGGCGGCAGCCACTGAGGTGAAAAAACTGTTGGATGCTGGGTTCATTCTGCAATGCTACTTCCCGGATTGGGTTGCTAATGTTGTGCTCGTGAAAAAGCCGAATGGTACCTGGCGCATATGTGTTGACTACCCAGACTTGAACAAGGCATGTCCGAAGGATAGTTATCCTCTTCCAAAGATCGACAGTCTTTTCGATTCTACAACCGGCCATGCCTTGATAAGCTTTATGGACGCCTATTCAGACTTTCACCAGATACCCTTGTGGAAAAAAGATCAAGAAAAGACGGCATTCGTCACTGATCAGGGGTTATTCTGCTATACTTTGATGTCGTTTGGTTTGAAGAATGCGCATGATACCTTCCAGTGAATGATTAATACAGTCTTCATTAATCAAATTGGAAGGAATGTGGAGGCGTATATTGATGACATGATAGTCAAATCCAAACTTCAAACGGATCATCTTACATACCTCCGAGAAACATTCGCCACACTCAGGGGGCACCAGGTCATACTCAATCGCAAGAAGTGTGTCTTTGGTGTTGAGTCTGGGAAGTTTTTTCGGATTTTTAATTGATCAAAGGGGGATAGAGGCCAACCCAGAAAAAATACAGGCGGTCATAGACATGCAGTTGCCACGCACTATAAAAGAACTTCAGAAGTTGACAGGTTGTTTGGCAGCATTGGGGAGGTTCCTCAGTCGGTCAGGCGACAAGTGCCTCTACTACTTCCAAGCTATTAAAAAAAAGGCAATGTTTGAATGGGGGGCAAATACAGAGGCGGCCTTCCAAAAGTTGAAACAACACTTTCACTCTTTGCCAAGGCTGGTTATTCCTTTGCCAAAGGAAGTGTTGTACATGTACCTAGTTGTCTCTGACCATGCGCTCAGTGCTATTCTCCTTGCTAAAAGAGGTGACACCCAGCTCCCGATCTATTTCATCAGTCATGTTCTACAGAATGCGGAGTTGAGGTACCCCATGGTTGAAAATTTTGGACTTGCCTTCTTTATGGTAGTCAAGAAGTTAAAACCTTACTTCCTGGCGCATCCAGTGGTGGTTTACACAAACCAACCAATCAAGTGGCCAATGACAACCATGGAATCATCCGGTCGAATTATCAAATGGGCGATTGAAATTCAAAGTCTTGAAATTTCCTTTGAACCAAGAAAGGTAATGAAGGGGCAGGCATTTGCCGACTTCATTGTTGAAATGACAAGGTCGGCTGATTCTGAAAACCTTGATCAGGTTTGGAAGGTATAAGTGGACGGGAGCTCCACCTTCAACGGTTGTGGTGCAGGAGTCATATGTTAGTCTCCTGAAAGAGACAAGTATGAATATGCACTACGATTTAAGTTCCAAGCCTCAAATAATGAGGCAGAGTACGAAGCCCTTCTAGCCGGCATCCGCATGTGCAAGGCGGCTGGGGCAAGAAAAGTAGACACCTGCTCTGATTCGTAGTTGATTGTGAGCCAATACCATGGTGACTATGAGGCCACCCATCCGGCTATGATCAAATATTTGCAAGAGGTCAAAGAAGAGGCTGGGACCCTTGATGAATTTCATCTAAGTCAGGTGCCTAGGTCCGAGAACAATCAGGCGGATGCTCTCTCCAAACTTGCATCATCCGCCTCTTGTGACACACCTAGGTCAGTCTTCTAGGAAGTTATGGAAAAAAGAAGCATTGAGGAAGATCCCATTGGAGTACTAGACCGAAGCTCAACCTGGATGGATGGCATCCGGTCTTACATAACAGACGACACCCTGCCGAATACTTACTCAGAGATGGTTGCAATGAAAAAACATGCGGCCAGTTTTGAAATTCATAATGGAGAACTCTTCAAAAAGGGCTATCTCCAACCTTTACTGAAATATGTCACCCCGGAGAGGGGACAAGAGGTTTTAGAAGACTTGCACTAATGCTTCTGCGCCTCCCATATAGGCAGTAGGTTCCTAGCAAAGAGAGCCAGGCACCAGGGCTACTTTTGGCCCACTCTTGAAGCAGACGCCATGGAAATGGTGATGAAATGTGACAAGTGTCAAAGGTTTGGCAAACTCATCCACCGTCCGGCTACTGATCTGTCGGATATCCATAGCCCAGTACCATTCGCCAAATGGGGCATGAATATTCTAGGACCTTATACGCCTGCTACAGGCGGACGGAGGTATATCCTAGTTACTGTTGACTACTTCACCAAATGGGTCGAACTAGAGGCGGTCAAAGACATTAAGACCAAAGATGTTATCTCCTTCATCTAGAGAAATGTCATCACTCGGTATGGGGTACCCATGTCTATGGTTTTTGACAATGGTCCCCAAGTTAGGATTCCTGCTCTCAAGAACTGGTTGGGAGACTAAGGGATCTCTCATTGTTTTGCATCAGTCGGCAGTCCCCAATCAAACGGCCAGGTTGAAGCCTTCAACAAGTTAATCTCTGATGGCATAAAAAAGAAAATTGAAAGAATTGGCGGCCTATGGGCTGACGAGCTACCGCATGTTCTGTGGGCCATCAGGACGACTGAAAAAGAGGCGATTGGTGAAACTCCATTTCTCATGGTTTATGGGTCAGAAGCTGTTTTCCTATTGAGCACTATGAGTCGACTCTTCGAGTTAAGTTATATGATGAGGAGGCTGCTAGGAGGCCATGCGGCTAGCATTGGACTCACTTCCAAAATGCAGGGGCAATGCTGCCTTGCACCATGAGATCTACGGTCTGAGAATGACAAGAGCCTACAATAAAAGAGTGCACAAACGGCCTTTGAAAGTGGGGGACTTTGTGTTGCGAAAAATGGAGGCAACCGGTAGGGCTAATGAGCAAGGAAAGGTGATTCCCAATTGGGAAGGCCCCTACCGGATCTATCAAAAAGTACGAGGCGACACCTTCCTCTTGGAAACACCAAACGGCCGGCAGCTAGCCAGAACTTGGAATGTAGACAACTTGAAAAAGTATTACTTCTGAGACTTGTAAGTTTTTTATAAATGAAAGCACATCAAAAAAGTTGCTATTTGTTTTCAATACTTTGTATTTGTACGCATCCTCCCAAAAGGGAGGGATGCCTGCCTAATAAGAAATAAGCTAAGTCTAGCAAACTTAGCAGCTATATGTCGTTCCACTCAGAACAAATGAGGCCTATGGCCGGATGATCTAATTCAGGCCTATGGCCTGTCAATAAAATGTGGCCTATGGCCAGATATTCTTAATTTATAAAACAATACGTCTGTCCCTAACATGAGTAGGCGTCCGGTAACATCCATTTGGGTGAATTCGTCGCAGAGAGCATCTCCCATTTGGATGGCACATTGCTCTATAAACAAAGACAAACGGTCCTACCGGTTGTCCATAAAGACAAGCTCGCAGTCGTTTGCATTGATCAAATGAGATAAGGATAACAAAGACTACCGACTGTTTTACAAAACAAGCGATAGTCTATAATATCTGAGTCAGATAACTGTCTGTTGATTGCTCAGGGGCAACTCAATCGGCTAAATTTGAGGATATAAGCTAAGTTCAACTCTTAGCAGCTAAATTGCGAAACAAGCTAAGTCCAACACTTAGCAGCTAAGCATACGAGGCAATCAAGCGGCCTTTTGCCGTCTGCTTCCTTTATACATTTTAAAACCAAATGACAAAGACTGATTTAATCCTAAGGGTTACCTCATAGTCGTTCAACCTGAAAAACGTAAAATGGAACCTAAAAGGCTCGAATAAAACCGCCTGTCTTATTGACAACAGTCGGTATTCGGCCACTATTCCTACTTAGGATGGTGAAACTAAGATAGTTGAAGCTAACGCCGGCAACATAACAGGTAGCTACTATCCTGGTTAGATATTCCGTTTGACACCTGTTATTTTCCAGATATCATACAAACTGTATATTTGAAATATAGAAAATAAGCTAAGTATAAAAAATTGGCAGCTATGCATAGTTTGTCGTATGAACTATAAATGAGGTCAAGAGCCAGATCATGCTGAGCGTATAACCGTTTGTCCAATGGCCGACTGTCCGCTTAGTTTGGGGCAATCACCATAGTGATTGATTGACTTAGAAATCAACCATATTCTTTGAAGTATCAAAAATTTCTAAGTCAATCCATCAACCTTTAAAAACCAGGTGCACATCCGCCCAGGGGAAAAAACAGTCGGTATATCAAAACAATCGACATATTGAAAAGCATTCAAAGCTTTCATACAAAAAGGCAAGCTATACTTAGCAAAATTTATGAAATGCAAAAATTCAAAGCAAAGTGCAAATTGGAAAATCCGACAAAACTGTCGGATGATTCATATTAACAGTCAGCCAGAAGACCGACAAAAATATTAAAATTGTCAATAAACCCCGACCCCTTGGTCGGGTAATGATACAAAGCTAGTGGCACGCAGGCCGAAGAAAGTTGATATAAAAACAGGGAAAGCTTAAGCAGTAGGAGGGCGTTGTTCAGCATCAGTAGCCGCATCCTTTCGGTCCCCAGCCGGATGCTATTCTTTTTCATTATCCTCTGTCCCCTTCCTCCTGTTCCTCCTCGTCCGACCCCTTGGATGCAGAATCAGACGACTCGCCCTCCTCCTCTTCTCCATCTTGGCCTTGGCCCATGATCTTGTCATTGTACTCTTGAGTAAAGGCGGAAAACTTATTCTTCCAACCCTCATAGCTGGCGTCCAGGAAAAGAGCCGCCCAGGTCATCTCCATGATGATGTTGCAATCGTCCATCATGTCTTTGACCAACGCCTGCTTTTCCTCCTCGGCTCTAGAAGTGTATTTTTTGGCGAGCTAGACTTCCTGGTGCCAACCGCTATTTCAGTTTGTCAACCCGAGTACGAAGGTCGTCTGCTTCCCTTTCCTCCTCTTTGAGAGGCTCGAGCTTGGCCTTGAGGTCCTTGACCTGTTGCTCCAGCTCAGAGACCCACTTCTTCGCAGCGTCCAAGCCAGCCTTGACTTGTAGGTTGGCGTTCGCCTGTGAATATAGTATGTCAATCGTCAATATTTCATTTTGAGCAATTTGAAACATGGCCTTATCATGAGAAGAGGCGGATCGAGCATTTGCAGCTTTTACCTCCTTGGTCTTCTCGTTGATGGGCCTGCGAAGACCGTGCACTCACAGCATAGACTATACTCGGCCAAAAAAAAGACGTCAGTTACAGGCGGCTCACAAGTTATATAAACAAGAAATAGAAAATCTTTACAAGTATACCTCAGCCAGAAGAGCGAGGATGGCATCCAGGTTGAGGGTGCCGACTCCCCTGACCGACTCCTTATCTTCAAGGGAGATGGCTCTCAGCATGGTCTTGGTCAGCTGTTGAAGATTTGGCCTCTGAGGGGTATCTAAAAAATCAACATTTTTTAAGTACTTGGTGTAAACTCTGCTAATAGATCAACTGTTTTTAGAGGTATTAGACAACTGCTGATTAAACTTCACCCTACAAGAGTAACGCAAGGGATTAAAACTTCTTATACCTTCAGCCGCCACTTCCTTCTCCTTATGAGGCCGACTGACCTCAGGGACGGCTGGAGAATTGGGAGGATGGCTTCTCCCTGGCCTACTGGCCACATGTTTCCTGGGTTTACCAGGAGTTATCACGTCACCAACCGTTTGTTTTCGTATCTTCGGATTCGGTTGTGAGTGAGGAGAGGGTTTGTTGGGGTCGCCCTGCTACAAAAACAACAGAGTGAGAAGCAGGCGACAACAAATCAATTTTGACTTAGACAAATGGAAGAGAAGTTCACCTTGGGTGCCTATGAAGCAGACGACTCTTTAGTAGGCCGCTTGCCCAGGATAGCCGAGCGGTATTAAGCAGCAGCTTTATTTGATGCCGAGAGCTTCTCTATAGCTTTATCTGAAAAAGATGAATCAAAGAGTTAGTTTAACACAGAATCAATCAAGTCTTATAAAAAACTTGAACATGCGGTCAACTACCTCTCGGCATCTCTCCACTAAGGCCACAGGCGGCCAGATATGTCCCATCGTATAGCCAGTTACACTTGGGAATATAATTTTGGGGGATGAATTCTCTAGCCCTAGTCTCTGGGTTTGCTTGGATAACCACTTTGAAGAGGCCTTTGTCAAGGATTTCCTCTCTGACTCTACGAGGAACAGGCGGCAATCCTGTTAGGAAAGGTGGGTTCTTGTTCCACCTGTTAAACTTTTTATTTCTGACTTTATCAGGGCTGGAGACAATGTAGAAAGTGTTCCTCCAATCTTTTCATTTTTTTTCCTTCCCTAAAGTCATCATATAGCCGTTGTGGCTAGACATCTGGTACCAGCCGGTCCCGCTTGTTTTTGGGGTTTGGCTGAGGTAGTGCATGTGGGCGAATGCTTCAAAGCTGGGGTCCACTTCATGTATTTCGCAGCCGGAAACATAGCCTAAGATGTTGAACCAAGAGTTTAGGGCCAGTTGCCAGACACCCAGCTGGTATCCGTCCAGGATTCGCCCCACAACCGGATGTAGAGAAAATCTTAGGCCAGCCTTAATAGCCGCCTCATAGCAGCCAAAACATTCGTCCCCGTAGCAGGACCCCTCTGGCCAGACTACGGTGTCCTCGGCATTCGGCGTGCTTAAGATATAACCATGCCCCAAAACATGGTCAGCTCTGAAGCTTCCTATTTTATCCGCCATCATTTTTCGCCTGCCTGCGAGAACATGATGATAGTAGGCAGTATATTGCTCTTAGCGGGTAGTAGATGGCTCCGCCTAATCTTCTCCCATTTCTACTGAAAGGGATTCTCTTGATGTCTCCAGCCGAGAGTGCCTCTCTTCACAGTCATCAGAGAATTTGCTTGAAGTACTTGGCTCAAAGTGACTGCCTAAGCTCTCGGACCTAACGTCCGCCTGACAGGCTAGATTAACAAAGCCCAGAATGTCGTCTTTGTGAACCTCCTCCCCTTATTCTTCTAAAATGGAATCACTGGGGGTACTTGGGGCGACAGGGGGCACGTCAGATATCTCACTGACAAGAGCATAGAAGGAGGAGTCGTCTGAGTTTGTCACCCTTGCAGTTCTTTTAGTTCTGGCCATGGTGTCCTGCACAGACACATAGACAGTCGGACTTGGGGCAGTTCGCAAAGGGTGGTCCAACAAGGGGCAGTCGACACTCCTAGTTCTACATTTAGTTATCCCCGGTAACCGGCTGATCACTAACCAAGGTCGCATCGTGTGCTTTGGGAAACCATTTTCAAAAAAGAAAACAAACAAAGAGAAAGTACAAGAGAATACAGGCGATTACCTTTGATTTTAAAAGATTGAAGGTGCTTGAAATAATCTGGCGGCTGTAAGAGCAGGCGTTCAGCTAGCAAGCAGCAGTTGTTCTCCAAGAAGATGTCAAAGGCTAAAATCTAAATTCTGAGAGTTTGAAAATTCTAGAATGTCCAAACAAATGATTTGGACATCCCCTATTTATCGGAAGGGTGAATTTCAAGAGGCAAGAAAAAAAAATTCAGTAAACCGTTGGCCAGTCAAAGTGTGACACCTGTCATAGGCGCCACGTGGCAATCCACGTCACCCCTGTGAGGGGCAATTGATTAAGGGATTTAACCCAGCCGCGTGGACCAATCGAACTCTGCCACGTGTTCACATGGACCAACCAGAGTCCGCCACATGTCACCTTGTAAGAGGTCCAAGGTGGACCAACTAGGCCACGACACGTGGAAAATAGATTGCCAACTTGGACAAGCAACCTTCCAAGGCCCATAATTCTAAGGAAGCCCAGTCAAGCCTAGGTTTTCCGTAAAAGGGAGATCTTCCCCCTGGGAATGGGAGATTTAGAAATTATTAAACACACGTGTACATTATTTGCTGGGCATTAATTCCAGCTTTAATAATTGCACTTCTTAAGAGCTAAGGCTCGGATTTCGAGGCTGTCTGAGATAGCCAAATGATCACTCCTATCCTAAGAGGAGCTTGATCCCATCTACATTCCGCACTTTTTTACATACGAACACATTCTAACTTGATCGTCGGAGGCGGAAACTCCCACCCCCGGGAGTCTCCGTTGTTTTGCAGGTACAGGCGGGTGGAACCAGTCTTGGTGTTGTAACTCTCCCGCAGGACACATAAAAAACCCCAAAACAGTTTCAATAGGCAGGTTAATTTATAAATGGTTAAGTCAAGATTCGAGAGATGCGATTTAATACTGATAGATTAATTCTGTGATTGTAATACGTAGCGAAAGCCCTTTATGATCTGATTAGTTGATGCATTGACAATTGATTGTTTGCTTTAACCTAGAATATTATTTATTGGTGAACCTATACCCTAGGCTTTGATTTATTGTTATTCCCCTTATTTTTATTCGCATTGGTTATTTTGTTCTTCTTAGTTTAATTCTCATAAAAACAATTTGGTTACTTAATAATTTAGATTATATTAATTATTTAGGAATCGAAACATTTCCCTGTGGATTCGACCCTACTTCCCTATCTACTTTAGATAGAGGACTTAGGAGTTACTTTTGATTTGGTGATACGGCTAGAACCTGTCACTATGCGCCTGTACCAGCATCCTGCGCGCCCGCACTCAAAGGTGGCGCTCCCGCGCTGCCTGGAGAGAAGGATCCTCCTTGTTCGCTCATCCCGGAAGGTGTGCATGAGCACCAGCTTCATGATAGCCACCAAAGCATGCAATCCCAAAAGTGTCAAAATTGTGGGTTCAACACCACTAGGCTCGAGGGCGTGGCTTGAGAGCACAGGAACTAGAACTTAGAGATAGCCATTTCCTAGCCTCATGAGCTCTCAATATGTTAAAAGATTGCATTAGAGATCTCTTCCAACCCGGAATTTCACCATGATCGAGTCCTGAGCTTCGCCTTACACCTACAAACAACAAAAGAGAAGCATGTAAAGGCAAAAAGACAATAATAACCCCCAACAACTCAAGAAAACATGAAATAAGGAAAACAACAAAACTAAAACACAAATGAATGAAACTAAGTAATTATTAGTAGGAAAATCTATAAAAAGAAGGGAAAAACAAGTTTAAACACTGCCCTATAAGTGCCATAAATGACACTCATCATGAAGGGAAAGATTGGACCTGTTCTGGTTCGAAAATCATGGGGTCGTCTTCATTAGATTCTACGGATTCCACCTCAGCAAAATTAGTGGTAAGATAGTCTCTCGCAGCAACTTCATTCCCCTCCTCAATGCTAGCTTGAACCCTCGTCGTTGTAATTAGTTAGACATGGAGAAGTAGACTCATCTTTCTTCTCAACAGCAGTAGTGATGGGCTTACCAAACATAACAACATGGTTGATCACTTCATATACATAAGATATCTTGACCTTTTTCTTTCGGGTCTTGTTGTCAAGTCTCCTTTTATCAAGACCAACCATCTATCCTAGTAGGCATAGACAAGGCCTTTGGGCCTTTAAGGCCCATCACATTGTAAGTATTATGTAGCCTTATCCTTCATTTTTATTCGTATAGTCATCCATGAGTCAACAGAAGAAACTCAAAAACTTCCCTTGTATGAGTTTCGAGAAAGACAAGTCGAAAATGTTAAGGGGCCGACTACTATTCATTCCATTGGAGAAAACATGAAATTTCCTCGAACACATGTCCTTAGCATGTCTTGATAGCTGGTTGTTTAGAAAGCTACTAGATCCATCTTCCTCATTTTCCAAAGAAGCATAAGCATTGTGAGTTGCTCTCTACTACCATGTCACTAGTAATATCAATGATGGGTAAGCTCGTAATACAACTCTTATCGTCGGTGTAAGACAACCGGTTACACACAAGGTTAGTTGACGACTCGCTGATTTCCCCTTTTTATAAAAGTTGGGATGAGTAGGAGCGGAATCCTTAGTACCTCTCTTGCTACTGACCTTGCTAGTGTTGGAGCTTAGGCCCTTCACTTTCTCTAGCTCACGGAGAATGTCCTGGTTATTAGGTTTGACCTTGCTGCGACCTTGGCTGCCTTGCCAAGGTCCTCATAAGTCTCTTCTAATTGGTGAAGCTTGATTTCAATTACTAGGGTCCTTCTATAAAGAGCTTTGACATTACTACTATCAAGCATAATGACTAAGGAGCAATGCTCTTCAATTAGTAGTTTGTTCATAGTCACGGATCTTTAGAGCACAAGCTGCAATAGCAAGATTCCATAGCATAACAGTATCATCTTCATCCCTTGGTAAACCAAAACATAGAAATGTCCTCTATCATACTTAGCCTCATCACGTACAAACAAACTCACCTTACTTTACACAAGCATTACCCTCCTCTTTCAAGACCATGGCTTGATTATTACAAAAGTTTCGAGGGCAATTATTAGTAGCAAAATTATAAATGCTTTCATCATAATCATCAATCAAGTGAGTGAGCATAAGGATATTAAGTAATTTATGGCAATCCATTTAACCATCGCAAATGATAAGGAGGGCTGAAAAAATCAAGAACAAAACCCTTACATAAAGACTCTTAGTTAAACCCTAGAACCCACAAGCTAAACAATCACAAGGATCCGCGGCCAGGTTGTGAGCACCATCACAACAGTTGGGTTGTTAACCACGATGAGCGGATCACCACCAATTGCGAGCACGGCTTCGAATCCAAAAGCAAAACACACAGCCTGTTGGAGTACAAATCCTGACCTTGCTCCGATGATAAAGGCTTGCCACGACTGAGGAGTACGATCCACCCGCACAGGTCACCGGCGGCCTTCCGCACTGCTGCTAGGGGGCTGGTATTTGACTAGGAAGAGGGGAATCAAATCAATATTAAGACAGATACATGCAACAAAGTTTGTAGTCATAATCAACCCTTAAATTGTATGAAATTCCCAACCATTCATGATACATTCTGAATTGCGGGAAAACAAAAAATAAAAACAAAATAAAATACATTGATAAATAAATTAATTAGAAGTTTGAATTCTCAGTGGCTCGTGGCAAGAATAATTTAACTTATACCTCTCATTCAATGAGCTGGTATACTGGGACAACAATTACAAAAATAAATACATCAACAGAAATGACAGCCCTCAAACAGCTCATTCTGTTATACAGATTTGAATTACATGAAGAGTCAATAAGAATATGATAAACATACAGTTGATAGTACACATGACAAAAATTCTACGTGATAGCAATAGTTTCCGACCAGCAACCTTAGACTGAGATATTCCTGAGATGGTATCAGAAAGAATGAACAAACTATAAGACATGCAATGGTGTCAGCACCTCGGCCTTCAGAATAAACAAAACAAAAATACCAAGGAGGTAGTCAATATCACCACCACAGGCGACAAAATATTGGCTGTGTGAGCGCTGTTTGTTTTTGAGTCTTTTGACACTGCCTTTGTTAACTTTTCATCACATTCGAGGCCGTTTTTGCCCTCTTTGCATTCATTCGCAAAAATGCCGGGTGGGTATTTACCAAAGAGATTTATGTAGCTAAACATAGTGCTTGCACAGTTATTAGTCAGGTCATTAAGGTCGTCTGCAAAAGGGCAAGCAAACTCCTTGAAGGCCTTGCAACAAATATCTGCTGGATACTTTGGTCCTTTGCATTTGTCAGTAATGATGCTGTAGTTTTGACCTTCAAAATTTATTGGGCAATCTGCACATCACATGAAATAGATTACCTAAACAGAGCAACTCGTACAAAATCGTCCATTAGATTGTATGTTTTGCTCACTTCATTAGTACGAGTAGTTCACTCCAACCTATATTTCCGAAGGAATCCCCAAGAGATAACCTTGTTATATTATCTTTTTTCCCGGCCAGATCAATTATTGACATCACTACCCAAAGACGATTAACACACATCAATCAATTTTTTTTAATTTTTTGTTAATAAAAGTTTGTAAGGTAAAATTCATTGAAGCCCTCTCACGGAGCCCTAGTACAACCTACTCACAAACACAAGGAACTAATGGAGCTGTGCGATGCTAAAATGCTAGCAGGAGATTGGGGTTATATCCTCTCAATCCAAACGATCTATAGAAATGAATCAATCGATGATCAGCAGCATAGATGATCACCAAATATTAATTTCCCAAAGCTCAAGCATGGTATATGCAACAAATCTTTAATACAACTCGCTTATCACACAATAACATATAACTTTGCAACACAAAAACTACATGCTACTATATCATCTCAAGTAAGCTCAATTCACTGAACATACTTATTTCCCCCACAAAACACTAGTAAACTCCTATCCAATACAAGTATTTTCATAACCCAGAAATGCTAGCAAGTCATTGCTATATCCCATTCCTTCCATACACTAATTGAAATACTTTCTCGCTTATGATCGATATTCATTAGAAACCAAAAGCTACAGACTACTTCTACAAAAATAACTGGCAAAACTAAAGTAAACTTCAAACCCTTAAAGAAAACATCTTAAACAGCCTGATCTTCAGCATAATTCAAAGAAATTGTAACGACAACACGGCCCACACCAGCTTGAACATCCCAACCCCTACAAAGTCAACCTTAATGCATACATTCAGCAGTAAATAGAAACAATGTGAAACTTTCATTTAAATCACCTCAAACCCAACACAATACTACCCAACGAATTAAAAATTAACCACAATTTCAATCTTTGGTACTAAAATTGATATTAACATGCTTAATTTATCAGCCAAATCAAAATCCAATAACCGAAAATGTTATATCTAGCTGATCTGCTCGTTCCAGAAACAAAATCAACAAATCAACAGCCTGAAATAATACACTACTTTTTTCCCTATCCTTGAAATTATCTAGTAATTAATTGGAAATAAATCATATTACAACAAATCAAAACATTTGAGATTTTAAAAGATAATAATAATTACTTTTCTGGGTCTGAAGCAAAGAGCGGCCCGTAGATCTATGAGATTCAAAAATGGCATCTGCATAAAAAAAATTAAAATCAGAAAGAAAAAAAAAATTAAAACCCAGCTAAAGATAATAATTTCAATACAGTAATAAAAAATTCCATTGCAGAAGAAAAACGTACCAGAAATGAAGCTGGAAGATGCCAAACTAAAGAGAAGCAAGAAAACGATGGAACCCAAATATCGATTTATCGACATTTTACAAAGAAAAAAAAAAAGTCCAGAAATATGAGCTGGGTTCTTCAAATTACAGACCAATCAATCAGAAGTTTAATTGATCGGCAATAATTGATTCTGGAACTTCCTTCACCTTATCAATGGCTGCTTTTCTTTCTCTCTCTCTTTTTTTTTTTTTTTTTTAATAATAAATATTTTCTGGTGAAAAAATTATGGGTTTTGTAGCTCCTCCTAAATTTGGAAGACAGGAAAGAGAAAAAGCGCGTATTAATATTTTAATGTAATGAAGTGTATCGCCTGTCATCTATTTCAACCTTGCAATTTTCCAGTCTCTCTCAAGATTCTCTTTCTTGTTACTTTATTTTCATCCCTCCACGTTTAATGGCCGCCAAAATATTCACTATATTTAAGTAAAAGAATAACTATCGGTGCATAGTTACTATGGTTTAGAAATATATAGGATGGCAGTTGTGAAATTAAAATGAAGTTTGGTGAAGGAAAGTGGGTCATGCTTGTAACAGTACAGTAAAAGTAAAACGGGGGAAGAAAAAAGAAGCGGGAATTAAAATGTACTTACTTTTACCAGTAAGTGGTAGAAAAACAAAAAAATGGGGAATGGAAGCTCATGAACAATGGCGACATCATTGTTCTTAAATTCTTGAATTTTAAAGACCAAATTGTAAATAATTTGTGGTGAAATAGATTATCAGGATGAGAAATCAAGTAGCCGACATTTTGGGTGTCGATCTAGCCAAAACATTGGTGGAAGATGGCGAAGTCGGCCATGGATGCCATGGTGTCTCAAATAATTGTTCTAATTCGACGCTGAGAATGTAAGTATTTACCTTTGTTAGTATTGTTATTTGAAATTTAGAGTTATAAATGAGTATTTGAAGTGGGTTATTATGAAATGTAGAGTCTTTTAATTAGATGATGAAGATATTAGGGTTAGGACCGTTTGTTGTAAATTTCATTTGAACTTCAATCCATGTATTTGAGTAAGTATATGGCTAATTGGTAATGTTTAATTGAGTAAATCTTTGATATGAATGTTGATTGTTCATTGTTATTTGATAAAATGGGTATTGTACTTGAGTTGATGAAATTTGTTTTATGTATTATAATATTTGGGAATGTGTTGGTTTTAGATTGGGAATGGACTAAAGGATGAGTATCTCCTAATTCTATGAGTGTAATTAATTTATTTTAGAACTTGTTGGTGTGAAAAAATATTTATAAAAAAAAAAAAAAAAAAAAAAGCTTGTGTTTTTTGAAACCAGTTGTTGTCAAAGAAGGAAAAAAAAAAGTATTGAGCTTGTGTTTTTTCCTTGACAGTGACGGGATTGTGGGTTTGCATGCGAAGTTGCTGTGGTTAGTTTGTTTTGTTATGAATTATGTGATGATATAGTTTGTTGGGTTTGGTGCTTTTGTGTATGTTTTGGTTATTGGTTGTTTGTTGTAATGCTTTATTTAGAATAAGTCATGGTTGTATATGTGAATTAGGTGGATGTTGGTGATGGATATGAAGATGGTGGCGAGGATGATGTATCTGTTTATGAGGAGGGATTAGAGAGTGATGATGGATTAAGAGAAGGAGATGAGCAGGAGGATGAAGAGAGGGAAGGTGTCAAGGTTGAGGATAAAGGGGCAGATAATGAGGAAGATGAAGTTGAGCCTGGTGTTGAACGGGAATTTGATGGGGCTGGTGCAGAAGGTTCCTCATTCATAACCCCAAAGAAGATCACGGTAATGGTGAACACTGTGTTTGATGTGGAAGAGGAAGTACCACCCCCAATTTTGGGCATGGTATTTGGGTGTTAGGATGAGTTGGATACCTATTTCTAGAGTTATGCTAGGCAAAAGGGTTTTGGTATAGTGAGGGCTGCTTCTGGGAGGGTGGATGTGAAGAAGGAATTGGAAAGGGAAAATGTTGTAAGCGGAGAAGGAATGCTAAGTGGACTTGTGACTGTTATGGTTACGCTTCAAGGAAGCGTAAACAGGATGTACTTAAGGAAGGGTTGTTGCAAGATGAGGAGACAGTTATAAAACGGAAGACTAAAAAGTGTGGGTGTCTTGTGGAGTTGTATGCCAGTGTTAATGAGGAAGGAAACTGGGTTGTTCGAAGGCTGAATTTGGAGCACAAAGGTCATATTGTAAATCCGGGAAAGTCAAAGGATGTAGCGATGTACCGGAAGCGCGAGTTAATGGTGAAAAACAATCACTTGGTCAAGCAGGTGCAAACGACGAAGAAGTCTAAGGTGAAGGTATCCCAAATGTACAATTGTTATGCTCGGGAGCGTAATGGAGTGGAGGAGATGACATTTACGCAAAGAGACTTGGAGAATGCAGTGGCTCAGAAAACCAAACTTGAGCTTACTGAGGGTGATGCAAATGGTATGATAGAGTACTATAATAAAATGAGTGCCGACAATCAAATTTTTTTCCATCTATGTCAAGTTTGGGAAGGACAGGGCATTACAAGATGTTATGTGGGTAGACGTGAGGAGTAAATCTGCGTATGAGGAGTTTGGAGATGTTGTGTGTTTTGAAAATATGTATTTGACAAACAGATTTCACCTTCCCTTTATTGTGTTTATAGGTCTGAACCATCATGGGCAGAGTATTTTGTTTGGGTGTGCATTGATCTCTCGGGAGACGGCGGAGACCGATGAGTGGGTGTTGAGGACTTGGCTACATTGCATGGGGGGTAAAGCTCCTATCTCAATCTTAACGGATCAAGATTCGGCGATTAAGAAAGCTGTAAACTTGACTATGCTTGAGAGTTGCCATAGGTGGTGCATATGGCACATATTCAGAAGTTTGGGAGGTATGTGGGTAAGCATGAGGACTATGAAGTTGTAAAGGATGAGTTTGAAAATATCATTTATGGTAGTTTAGATGCTGATGAATTTGTAGATCATTGGGTGGACGCAGTTGATTATTACAAACTAGGAGATAATAGTTGGCTTGAAGGTACTGCACTTCCATTTCTTCTTTTTTTGTGATGGTTACTGATTTCTGTTAGAATATGCAGAGGTGTAGCTGTCTGTGTGCAGGGGACTAAAGCTGTTTCAGTTCTGATTTAGAGTAGGAGCAGGTCTAGTGGTAGACTTTTGTGCCACTGAATGTTTTTTTTTTTTTTTTTTTTTTTTTTTTTTTTGCAAGTTTTCCTTATCTGTGGCACATTTTTTAAATAGTGAATGTACCATTCACAGGAGTTTAGGTGTATGCGGTTTGTATGTTTTTAGATAAGCCACTAATTGCAATTATTTGAAATGTAGGGCTGTATGAGGAAAGGCACATGTGGATCCCAGCGTATTTGAAGCATTTATTCAGGGCTGGGATGAAAACGACCCAACGTTCGGAAAGTTTCAATCACTTCTTCAAAGGTTATGTTGACAAGCATACAACGTTGTCTGAATTTGTGCTTCGATACTGTGATGCAATGCAGATAAGAGTCGAGTCAGAAAGAATTGAGGACTCCAACACACTGCGGTACATCAGGCATTTAGCTACCGATTTCCCAGCGGAGGAAGCGTTCTAGAATTGTTACACGAACGCCAAATTCAAAGAAGTTCAGCGGGAGTGCAAGAGGATGTTGTACATGCGTCGCCTAGATGACTATGAAGTTGGTGAGAATCAAGTTGAGTTTGTTATTAAGGATCGAGTGTGGATTAAGCGAAAATATGCAAAGAAAGAATCTGTGACTAAGATTCAGAGATGCTACACGGTGTGCTATGACAGTAATACATATGAATCTACTTTGTGAATGTAAACACTTTGAGTGCCATGGAATCATTTGTCGACATATGGTCTTTGTGTATGGCCATTGTGGTGTTTCTATTGTTCCTGAGAAGTATATTCTACGTCGTTGGAGAAAAATATTCAAAGGAAACACACACGAGTGACAGTATCTTACCATGATCCACTTAAAACTGATGAAGCCAGGCAATATCACAAATTGATGGGGATGTATGATCCAATTTGCTCAAAGGCTTCAGCTTGTAAAGAGGGTGTTGAGGCTGTGGCAGAGTTGTTGCAATTGATGGACCTTAGAGTCGATGAAGTGTTGGCGAATGGTTGCCAAAAAATAGGAATAGGCAGCTAACGATAATGAAAACGAAGGTGAGGATGATGGCGTACATGGTGTTATTCGGACGCCTTCTTTTGTGGCTTTGAACAAGGGACCTGGTTGTACAAATACACCAGCCACACATGCATCTGGGTTGCCAAATATAATCCCTACACCAGTTAGTGCCTTTGTGGGGAGTTGTGATGGATCCGTACCGGCTGTGATTAGGGATCCACCGTTGCCCAAGAAGAAGGCCCATTGTACAACGAATGTGAGGTATCCATCTTGCACAGAGAAAGGGGGAAAAGAAAAAGTTGCTAGGGAAAAAAATGTAGCAAAGAAGCAAGTTGCGGCAGCACAGAACAGTATGTCATTGTCAACGAATGACTATATGCAATCGGTTGGAGGGATTCAAATGAGGGATGTGGATGGTTCCTTAGGGTACTTCACTTCTGTTAGAGGAACAAATTATGATGGTTTATTTTGCAAGTGTACTAGGTACTCCTGGTACATCAGGTTCCAATCACTTGTAATGTAATTGATTCAATTGGTTTATTAATGCAGTGGATTTATTTGTTGTATTTCTTGTTAAAACATCTTGTAGTGGTACACTTATCGTTCATTAAATGTACCATTGATCAGTTATTTGCATGTGTTGAAAATACAAGTGTTTACATGAAGAGGTTCCTATAATAGTATAGCATATGATTCGTAGAGTGCCACTGTTATCAGGGTGGTACATTTTATGCATATCTAGGGTTTCAAGGTCAGAGTACACATTGTCATCTGATCGAGGGTACCACTAAGACAATTAGGGTATTATTGTAGTCAAGGTGGTACAAATGACCTTATAAAATGAACCACTGAAAAGGCAAAGGCATGTTTCTTGTTCAGGGTGGTACAAAACCTTCATAAGAGGACATTGTTTAATCACAATTTTTGGTATCACTATTATCCTTCTTAGTAGGTTTCACTAATATCTTTGGTACAAATAATTAATTACTAGAGTTGACCTCATTAACTAATTCGTAATCTTTTAATGATTTCTTAATCACAACCTTTGGGATATTTACGTTGATAGTAGGACATTGTAGAGCATTATTTAATGACAATTTTCGGTTTCACTAATATTTTGTTAATAAGACCTACATGTATGAATACTAGAGTTTACCTCATTAACTAATTCGTAATCTTTTAATGATTTCGTAATCACAACCCTTACATGTACCTTAAATTCGTTATCACAACCTTTGGGATATTTACCTCATTAATGAATTCAATTACTTTTTAATACAATATGTACGTCCATCTGCATTAATTCGTTGTTTGAGTCATTCAGTTGTTGCTTGGTTCTTACTCGTTATCGATTGTTAAATGATTTAACCAATTAAAACCTGTAATGAACAATGCTTTTATATGTATTCCACTGTATGAAAATAGACTTAACACTTACTTCGTTAACCTAATGACAATGAAATTTATAAAGGCCTTAGTACAATGGTACCTTTTTATGTCATGATTGTATCATTGTATAGTACATTTATGCAGCATAGGGTACCATTTATATGATCACAAGCAAGGGTATCATTGCGCTGTACGAGTGGAATTGGTCGTCTTTACTAATTCACACTTTATATAAATGGGGCCCATAGTGAAAAATTGACGCCTAAATACAATAACTTTCCCGCTCTGTGTGGTTTCACCATCAAACACTTCACTCCACTATATATGCGTGTGGTTGGAGTGAAAAGAGTCATTTGTCCAAAAACGTGTCCCTCCTTCTCAAACAATTTCTTCATAAATCACTTACAATGTTAACCATGTCCTCTACATCTTCAGGAAGTCGTACAATTCACCGTCCGTGTGCATTTGCGGACATCTCATGGATATCAGCCAAATTTGGAACTGTTTGGGGGATGACGCAACCCTCGTGGAATTTCGGATCTCAATGTCGGAGAAGAATCCAAAGCGGTCGTACTACAAATGTCGCCAATGCGGGTACTGGGAGTGGGTTGTTCAATGTATTTCAACTAGTTCAATTTCATGTGAAAATAAGACATTTGCACTGGTACTAAACACAAAAGTGTATGTACCACTGTCAACAAAATAGTGCATTATAGCCAACTAATAACAGGATCTAGTGCTCTGTGAATGTACCACCTAATACAATAGTGGTACATTAGACGATGAGTCCTGAAAAGAACACCCAAGCACTTTTTGATGACAAAAAACATAACCGAGTACCATTTAACAGGTCTGTGGTATATAAAACATAGTAAGATGTACCGTGGTTACGAGAACGGTACCATTTAACTGGCCAGTGCTACGTAATATGTACTAAGACTAATAAAGGTAATGCGTACATGTAATTAACAAAGAAAATGCAACACAACACTACGTAATTAGTCGAACACAAAATCATGGTACCCTTCCCACGGATACCCATATGGATCACCATAATTAGGCTCATAACCATCCCAAAAGTCACCGGAATCAGGACTAGACTTGTTCTCAAACCTATCCTTTGCCTTGTTTAAACGACGCACATACCAAAATGGGTAGTCGTTGTACTCAAATGGCTCCCTTGTGATAAGATCTAAGTGTTGCATCTCATCGTACCCGTTTTCATCCAACATCTTGCTTCTAAAATACATGCATTGTTCTTCGCTCGTATGGATCATGTCAAAAGGATCCTCTAAAGAGAAATTCAGCCACTCTACGGTGACGTGAACCAAATCTTTGTCGTAGTCCGACGTGAAATCATGACCAAGTAGTAGAAGACCAAATTTGTCACCTTCCTCACAGTGGTTATTGAGCATGTACTCAACATTTTGATACCAATCATACATAGGGAGGAAAAGCTCCCGAAATTTTATCAAGTGTCTGCAATAGTTTGGATATCGCATCCAATAGATCTTGTTTTCCAGGAACTCACAAAGATTTACACTTATAGCGATCTTGTAAGAATCAACAACGTAGTGCATGAAACAGAACGCTTCCTTCCGAAAGTACCCGGGACCTCCTACTTTTAAAAGGAGTTAGGAAAGGGTAATTCGGATGGAAATCTATCCCGGTGATGGGATTTTCAAGCCCTCCACGAGAAATTGTGGCTGACTGGTCGGCGAACATCATCTCTTTACCTCTTTTGGGGAGGTAAAAGTCTCGAACAACACCATTTGCGTTGTGATACCCATTTTTTTTTCATGAATTCCAACCGCTTCATAAGGCGCCTTGGGGTCTTATCACCAACCACTCCCTTATCAGCCACCACTCTCTTATTTCTTTGGCTACCCATTTTTTTTGACAACTTCTGTTACTCCGAGGAAACCAGCCATGAACTAATACTTGCCCTTTCTTATACTCGCAACTTTCAACATGCATTAAATTCACTCCCAACTACTTTGTGTTAGTTTCGTTACTTCCAGTGGTACAACAATTGTACCATTACATTATGTGTTCCTGTATGTTTGTAACTATAAATTGTTCCACTAGAACTTACACGTAAGAATTAAGTAGAGGTATTGTATTGAATAGTGGTTACCGTGGTAAAAATCAATTAATATTCAATTCAGAGTTATCCGAATAATAAAAGCTTTATTAGTTATAGTGGATAGTAGGTAACTTTCATTTAATTTGGCCTTCTATACAAATGCCATCTAGTGGTACAGAATATATGCAATGGTTATAGCAATGTTGTTAATGGTAGATATAGATGCCATTGGAATGAATGTGTGTTTCTTTTGAAACAACAGCTCTGTGCCATAGTATTGACCTAGGCCATGTAGCCAGTAATAAGAACATTCACCACCGTAATTGAATTTAAAAATTAAAACAATACATACAATGGTACATTTAATTCAAGCGAATACAAAATCAAATGTACCACCAGTGATTATCTTGTACCATTTCCCAGACTATGTGCTTCTTTTGACAAGACAACTCCTTGGGGAACTTCTGCACCCTATTAGTGACTGCGGTAACTCAATATTTCCAAGGTTAAAAAAAATTTCAAAGCATTTCATCACAAAAAAATTAAGTTTCCCTCCATTGCCTTCTATTTCCTATTTCATCTCATCTCCATCCCCTTCCCCGTTTACAAGGTACTCAAATGGCCGGATATACCATTGTCAAACACTCTCCATTCCCTACCTCAGGTCACCAAATGTTACCACACCAAGATAAACCAATAATGTACTTTAAAATAAACCCGAGGGAATTTAGTGAAGTTTTTTAGGAGCAAATACGACATGGTAAATGAGATATACCAGCCTGTGCGATCTATTAGAGCACATCTCCTCCAATCAATGTGCTGCCAAACTAATTACATGCTTCTACAAGATGGCAGCCCGGTTTTGGGACACCTTCCTCTTGTAGAGGACTTGGTGGGTTGCTACAATAAGGGAGCTTGTGTCATGTTGTATTGGCTGATACAGAGGTTCTAATCCTCGTCATCCCCGCTTATAGTATAGAGGAAGCAATTGACTTGAAGCCCAATCTTAACATGACTCCATAGTTGCTTACAGTTTCCCCATGCTTTGGTGCCACATATTTTTTGGCTCCTTCACGGATACCCTCCACATCATGACAGTCGATATTACCAACACTCACCTGAGGTTCCAAGTTGAAGGTTGTACCTTGAAGCTGAGGCTTAACCATTGCTGGCCCATTAGTAAACGCTACAACCGTGTTAGCTATAAAGGAGAGTATCTTGTCACTACCTGAGAAAATGTTGTAGTCGATCATGGGTCGCTCATTCTATTTTAGAACGCCCGAGGGTGCACAAGTCCCTCCTTTGGTGAGCACTTCGCTACCTTACATGAAAAATTTACCCCCTTGTTGGTCATCATTTTGGAAGCTTGTATTGGTAAACATTTCGCGAACAATTGGGTAGTTCGTAACCTCCCAGGTGAATATCAAGTGGAGATATGTGGTCCGGAGTCAAGGCTTGGTGGAGTTATGATGTTTTGGAAACTAATATGCTAAGGGCCAATTTTTTGCACAGATAGAGTGTGCCAAATGGGTTGCTTGTTAATGCTGTTTTCCAGGTAATTTGTTTATTTTATAATATTGTTTGGAATGTAGGTTATTTAGCGAAATAAATGTTGTTTGCAATTACAAGCTTCACCACCACCATCATGGCCTCCACTACAAGTTGAATTGAACAATGACCCATGCAGCTCGGACGAGGAGGCAGAGCCAGGTAGTCACTACTTCAATTCTGGTTTGGCTTTTGATGGCTCCAACCACCACTGGGGATTTGGAAAAGCCTATGATGAAGATGCTAGGGATCAAATACTCCTTCATGCTCTGTGTCTTTGTTTAATTAGTATTGTAGTTTTATTTGCCTTTCCCTAAGACTATGTTTCTTTATGCCTAAGATTATGTTTGATTATGCCTTGACTATGTTCGATTATGCCTTGACTGTTTAATGCATGTATTAGCTTAGAAGTTATTACATTTGCCAGTTTGCAACCTTTGTTAAATAATGCTTAGTTATTCTGCCTTTGTGTAATGACTGCTGTAATATTACTAATTATACGAATAGGGGGAACCTTGAATATACCACTTCACTATGATAGTGGTACATTTAATACTCAGAAAATGCACCACTGAAATCACGGTGGTACATTTAATCAAAGTAGTACGTACCTATGTTGTGTACATACTACGTACCTATGTTGTGTACATGAATAATGACCTTTTCATATGCATCGTGTGTACATACTACGTACCTATGATGCGTACATGAAGCCAATATGCACCACTACAATCAAAGTGGTAAGTTTTGTACTTTGAATTGTACCACTAGAAAACCAGTGGTACAAGAATAATGACCCTTTCATATAGAGCAATCAATCCAAAACTTGTCATCTAAATGAAAGGTGAAGCGAATTTTCCTATTCTCAAGATGCAGAAAATAAGACAAGTATTGTAGCCAATATGGTATAAAATGTTTAAACCAAAACTAATACATCTAACAATTTATAATATTGAATATTTTGACAAATCATATTGTTAAGCTTGTCTATCAAAGGTATTAGAATAATATGACCCAATGGAATCTTATCTGCCAGCACTCTTTTATTTCTTTGGCTCCCCATTTTTTTGTGACACCTTCTATTACTAAGAGTAAGTTACGCAGGCATAAACTAAACCCACACTCGCCGTGGTAACAACCAATTCATTTAAATTAGGAGGAAGTGTGAATAAAAGATATATTAATAACTGCAGCTCAATTCTCCTAATTACTTTCCGTGTTTTGTTTGTAATTGGATTACTATTTGCGTTCCTAAGAATTATTATATGAATTATGAATCGTAATGTTCAATTTTGTTGTTGTTATTTTATTAAATTGCACTTCTATCAATTATGTGTTGTTATATTTAATTTCCTTTGCATAATTTTATTAAATTCCACTTGTGTTAATTAGTAAATTCTTGACTTGGATTGCATTTACTTTCAAACTAGTATAAGCAACTTCCTTCTTTGTAATGTATTATTTCCTCCACAGTCTAACTCTAAGTGACAGTTATCCTAATTCATGAATACATTGACGGATCAATGGTACAAACCACAACCTTTTAATGTACCATTGCAAAGACAAATGACACTTGTACTATACCATTGCGAACTAAATTGTAAGAATATCATCTACATTCTACCAGTGGCATTTGCAATGTACCATTAGGAAATCCATTCCACCCAATGGCATTTTGATTTAACCATTAATAGATGTAGCATACCACTGGCATGTTTTTGTACCTATGTCACTGTACATTGAGTTTAAATTACCCTGTTCATGTAATTACCCTGCTCTTGTTGTCATGTACTTATGTACACTCCATGTAGATTGCAACAAGTAATTAAAGCACAGTTTTTGCATAATCTACAAAATGCAACAAAACACCTAATATAGACATCTCATAAAACACTTAGCCATGAGTGGATAGACCACCTCCACAGCCAAAGCAAGCTAATAGTTACCCCTGAGTGGACAGACCACCTCAAGGAGGATTACGTTTGCCAGCAAGTGTTTACATGTTCAATACAGACTACTTAGAGCCACCACAGTTCAACCCTAAAAAATAATTACACCATTGCCCAGGCCACTAACATAACACATCACAGATTTCGCGTAAATTTCCTAGAACTTGGAATCAAATCCCCCAGACCATCTTTCAATTCACACTACATGTCGTCCAAGAACAACTTTGCCCGAGCATTAGGAATCTTCCCTAGTAAATGTATGAACACACACTGTAGACAACCACTTCAGAGAATTTGACACAAAACATAGATATATACACCACTTACTGATTAGGGGAATTTTATCCACCAATCACCATCTGACAAGTGGACCAACCAGGTTCTGCCACGTGTCCTTCACGTAGGCTAATAGGAGCCTGCCACGTGTCAATCATAGATTCGTCCTCCATGGACCAATTGCGACGCGACACGTGTCCACCCATGCTAAATGGGAAAACCGGCCAATAAGGCCCAATCCTCGTGGGAGGCCCAGTCAGTTCTAGGTTTAACCTAAACCTAGGAATTGGCACGCATCCCAAAGCATATAAATATGCTCATTAATCCTCATAAAAGGGGATTACGCACATAAAAACACTCTCACCTAAAGAGACTCAATTACAATATTCCGCATTAATTACTCCTTAAACAAGTACTAACTTAACCGTTGGAGGCGGATCTCCAAACCACTCGGAGTGTCCGTTTGTTTTGCAGGTACAGGCGTCCGGTTCCAGTCTCGGAATTGTAACTCTCCCGCAGGACATCAGAAAACCCCGAAACATTTTGGCGCCGTCTGTGGGGAGAGTACTTTGAAGATGGCATCCACGTCTGTACCGACTCCACAAGAGAGGCGTCCCTTGGACGACCCTCAAGTTCAGTCGGATCATGATACCGAAGAAGAGGTTGAAGTTGAAGCACATACAGCTTCAGACGGGACACTAAGGGCCCGGCGTACCCGTCATACCGAAAGGAGAGAACAGGAAGATCCTCAAACTGGACTCAGTGATCCAGTCGGCGCACCGCCTGCTCAGCAGCAGCCGGCTGAAGGGTCTGCTCCCATTACAAGGAACGAACTAATGACCTTCACGAGGGGCTTCAAGGGAGAGATTCAGGAACTGATCAACAAAAAGACGCCTGCTCTGACCAAGGAGTAGTCGGCTAAGAAGCCTTCCTCTTCAGGGAAGAGGAAGCCTGTTCAAGGACGAGAGGCGACCCCTCATCCTAACTCTAGGAAGTGGGAGCCGTCTGTGCCCCGATTTCACAAAGTACCACTTTCCAACTCCAGGAAAGAGAAAGTCTGTTCGTCATGTACAGGCGGATGGGTCGAAGAAAACATACACAGACGCTCGGCTATTGCTAGAGCAGAAGAGGAACGACCGACTGTCAGAGTCGGCCTCTACTTCAGATTTTCAAGATAGTCTGCGCAATACCTCTATGAGGTATACTTAGTCAAATCATGAGAGTCAGACAGGCGGTACCTCACGTCGGTCTGGTTTTCATAGTGATCAGGCGGTACCAAACTTACCATTTGTACCGAAACAACAATATTTTCTGCAGCCACCTCTGTTTAGAGGACAGGCGGCAAAAAATGTCCAACCTTTGGACTGGCAGCTACGGTTGCTTAGACTTGGAGAACAGCCGTCGGCTTTCTCCAAGGAAATTACTGAAGCCGCTCAGCCGGCCAAAGTGAAAAATGTGTTAGTAGGCGCCTATGACGGCACTACTAACCCAGAAGACCATTTGATGGCATTCTCCAACCTGATGTACCTCCAAGGGTTGGATGATCCCACTTGGTGCAAGTGTTTCCCAGCGACTCTTAAAGGAATCGCACAACAATGGTTCGGCAACCTGCCGACTGGTTGTGTGAATAACTTCAGGACGCTTGCTTACTTATTCACCTCCAATTTTGCCATGAACATACCTGCGAAGAAGACGACCCTTGATTTAGGGACGATTCATCAGGGCGAGAAGGAGGGGCTTCGTTCTTATATCAGGCGGTTCAACCTGATAAGGATACAGATTCAAGGGCTACCGGATGAGGTGGCCTATACTGACTTTTTCAGAGGTCTCAAGGACGGGTCGACCTTCAAATTTGATTTGGTTCGAAAGAGGGTGGCGACTCTTCAAGAAGCCTTGATCGAAGCGGAAGCCTATATACAGGCGACCGATCTTTGTAGTACTTGAAAGCAGTCGGACGGAAAGAGGTCCGACAAGAAAGAAGGGCGACAGAAGCAGTCGACCAACAAAGAGGACAAGAGGAGAAAAGTGGTCTGGGCGGCTGATTCCTCTAAACAGCCGGCCTAGAAGAAGAAGAAAGAATTCAAACCATACTCCCCGAAGTATGCGTTTAACAAGGATAGCCAAGCTATCCTGAAAGAAATAAAGGGACGAATCTCAATTGAGAAGCCGACCGCCATGAAAGGTTCTGCGAGCAATCGGAACCAAGAAAAATTCTATCAATATCATGAAGACATTGGTCATGAAACCAACGAATGCATCAGTCTCATGCAGTATCTTGACCGCCTGGCCGAGCAAGGCGATCTTGACTCTTATGTCAAGAAATCCAAGGGGAACGCTTCCTCGAAAAAGCAGTCGGCCAAAAAGAATCAACAGGCCGACAGCTCTGATACAGATGATGCAGTCGTCTACACCATTGCAGGCGGCTTCTCAGGAGGTGGCTCCACAATCAGGGGCAACAAAGACAATATCAGGCGGTTAGACGTCAATTCCGTTCACCAAGAACGGCCCTCCAAAAATTCATTCCCTGAAATTGTCATCACTGAAGAGGATTTAGGAGGGGTGAGGGGGCCGCATGACGACCCCATTGTTATTGAATGCAAAGTAGCCAACCATAGAGTTGGCCGAATCCTCATAGATATCGGCAGTTCCTCCGACCTTATTAGTAGCAAATGTCTATCAAAGCTCAAATACCAGACTGATTGCATCCACCCGGTATCCCACCCTCTAGTAGGGTTTGGAGGAGGAGTCGTCCACTCGGTAGGACGAGTGGATTCACCCGTCCGCCTGGGTGAAAAGGGGAAGGTCGCCACATGGTGGTCCGGTTCTTGGTAGTTGAGGAACTCTCGGCCTACAACATGATTCTGGGACGACCAACCCTGAGTAATTCAAAGGTTGTTATAATCCCGTCTCTTATGTTGCTCAAATTTGAGAGGGATGACGGAACAGTCGGCTCCCTAAGGTGAGATCAGAAGATGACCCGAGAGTGCGCTGGGTCAAATGGTGGAAAATCAGACCTTGATGTTGTCAAGGAGAACGCGCCTGATCAAGAAGCAGACGGCAAGAAAAGAAAGGCTGCCTAGTTGGGGGCCGCAAGAAAAGAGAAGAGATATCAATCATTGGTAGAGGAGCGGTCAGACGAATTCCGCCCTCAGCCGTCTGGAGAGCATACGGACCTGATTTTAGACGACTCGCGCCCTGACCGAACAGTCAAGGTTGGGACGACTGCTCTGAGAGTTCTGGGTGAATATTTCCATCAACTTTTGAAAGAATACAAAGACATCTTTGCATTCGAAGTCCATGAAATGCCAGGCATCAGTCCTGATCTGGCGGTACATAAACTGGCCATGGATCCGAAAAAAAAGCCGGTAAGGCAGAAGAAGCGGAACCATGGCGAAGAAAGAAGTCAGGCGGCAGCCGCCGAAGTAAAGAAACTACTTGATGCAGGGTTCATTCGGCAATGTTACTTCCCAGACTGGGTTGCAAATGTGGTGCTTGTTAAAAAGCCGAATGGTACCTGGCGAATGTGTGTGGACTACACGGACCTAAACAAGGCGTGCCCCAAGGACAGTTACCCTCTTCCTAAAATTGATAAACTGGTCGACTCAACAGCCGGCCATGCTTTGATGAGCTTTATGGACGCCTACTCTGGCTTTCATCAAATTCCTTTATGGAAGAAAGATCAGGAGAAGACGGCCTTCGTCACTGATCAAGGGTTATACTACTACACGGTCATGCCGCTTGGTCTGAAGAATGCCCCGGCCACCTTCCAGAGAATGATAAATACTGTGTTCTTTGATCAGATTGGGAGGAACGTAGAGGCATACATTGATGATATGATTGTCAAGTCTAAGCTTCAGATAGATCATCTGTCAGACCTCCGAGAAACTTTCGCCACACTCAGGCGGCACCATGTCATGCTTAATCCCAAGAAATGTGTATTTGGGGTTGAGTCTGGGAAATTTCTCGGATTCCTTATCAATCAGAGAGGAATAGAAGCGAACCCTGAGAAAGTGCAGGCGGTCATTGACATGTAGTCGCCTCGCACCGTCCGAGAGGTTCAGAAGCTAACAGGTTGTCTGGCGGCCTTGGGAAGATTTCTAAGCCGATCAGGCGACAAATGCCTATACTTTTTCCAGGCCATAAAGAAGAAAGCAAGGTTTGAATGGGGGCCGGATGCTGAGGCGGCCTTCCAAAAATTGAAAGTTCACTTACATTCCTTGCCGAGGCTGGTTAGTCCTTTGCCTAAAGAAGTACTTTACATGTACCTGGCCGTCTCTGATCATGCTTTAAGCGCTGTCCTTCTTGCTGAAAAAGACAGCTGCCAACTCCCGGTCTACTTTGTCAGTCATGTATTGAAAAATGCCGAGTTGAGGTATCCCTTAGTGGAGAAGTTCGACCTCGCACTCTTCATGGCCGTCAAAAAATTGAAGCCCTACTTTTTGGCACATGCAGTCGTTGTGTATACAAATCAACCTATCAAGCGCCCCTGACCACCATGGAGTCGTCAGGCCGGATGATCAAATGGGCCATTGAAATCCAGAGCCTCGAAGTCACATTCGAACCTAGAAAAGCTGTGAAGGGGCAAGCCTTTGCTGATTTTATTGTTGAAATGACTCGTCCCCCTGATTCTCAAGTTCCAGACCAAGTCTGGAAGGTATATGTGGACAGAAGCTCCACCTCAAATGGTTGTGGAGCAGGCGTCATATGTCAGTCGCCAGAGGGCGACAGGTACGAGTACGCTCTACGTTTCAATTTTCAGGCCTCAAACAACGAGGCAGAATACGAAGCTTTACTAGCCGGAATCCGCATGTGCAAGGCAGCTGGGGAAAGAAAGATAGACGCCTGTTCTGATTCACAATTGATAGTGAGTCTGTACGATGGTGAATACGAAGCGACCCATCATACAATGATCAAGTACTTACAAGCAGTACGACAAGCAGTCGGATCCCTTGAAGATTTTCATTTGATTCAAGTACCAAGGTCTGAAAACAATCAAGCGGATGCTCTTTCAAAGTTAGCATCCTCGGCCTCCTGTGATACTCCACGAACTGTTTTCTGGGAGGTGATGGAGAAAAGGAGCATCGAGGAAGACCCTATTGGAATCTTAGATAGAAGTTCAACCTGGATGGATCCAATCAGGGCATATCTGACAGACGACACCTTGCCGGATGATCATCACCAGGCGGCTGCACTGAAAAAACAAGCAACCAGTTTTGAAATGATAAAGGGAGAACTTCACAAAAGAGGATATCTTCAACCCTTCTTGAAGTGTGTTACTCCAGAAAAAGGACGAGAGATCCTATAAGATCTCCACTCTGGTTACTGCGCTTCCCATGTAGGCGGCAGGTCGCTTGCTCAACGGGCAAGGCGACAGGGTTACTTTTGGCCTACTCTAGAAGCAGATGCAATGGAGATGGTGAAAAAATGTGATAAGTGTCAAAAGTTTGGCAAGCTGATTCACCGTCCGGCTACCGACCTCACCACCATCCATAGCCCACTACCGTTTGCTAAGTGGGGCATGGATATTCTGGGTCCCTATGCGCCTGCTACAGGCGGTAGGAAGTACATACTTGTGGCAGTCGACTACTTCACTAAATGGGTAGAGGCGGAGGCTGTCAAGGGAATCAAAACAAAGGATGTGATTTCATTCATCTGGAAAAATGTTATCACTCGGTTCGGGGTTCCCATGTCTATGGTTTTTGATAATGGTCCCCAATTTGAGACGCCTGTTCTCAAAAGCTGGTTGGGTGACCAAGGTATCTCACATTACTTTGCATCAGTCAGCAGTCCACAAGCAAACGGCCAAGTAGAAGCCTTCAATAAAATCATTTCAGACGGTCTCAAGAAGAAGATTGAACGAGCAGGCGGCCTATGGGCAGATAAACTACCACATGTTCTCTGGGCCATTAGGACGACTGAAAAAGGGGCGACTGGAGAGACTCCATTCCTCATAACCTATGGTGCGGAAGTTGTTCTTCCAATTGAACACTACGAGCCGATTCTTCGAGTAATGTTGTACGACGAAGAGGCGAACTGGGAATCCATGCGTCTTGCCTTGGACTCACTCCCAGAAAGGAGAGGCAATGCAGTCTTGCGCCATGAAATTTACCGCCTGAGAATGACCAGATCATACAACAAAAAAGTACACAGGCGTCCACTCAAAGTGGGGGACTTTGTACTAAGAAAGATGGAATCAGTCGGTAGGGCTAATGAGTCTGACAAATTAACTCCCAATTGGGAAGGACCCTACCGAATCTATGAAGAGGTCAGGGACGGTACCTACCGTCAGGAAACACCAGATGGCCAACCGTTGCCTCGAACCTGGAATGTAGATAATCTTAAGAAATATTATTTTTGAATGATGTAAATAGCCGAGAGCTACATAATAAAATTTTGCTATTTCATCCAATTTAATTTGTACTAAGAGGGGCATGCCTACTGATGAACAGTCGGCTACTCTCAATGCTTTTTTTTTTACATGCTTAATTAAGAGGGGCATGTCGCTTGTTCCACACAACCGGCTACTCTCCCATTACACAGTTCACCAAGAACTATCAAAGGCTCATGGCCGAAATGATCAGACCAGGCGCCAGGCCAACTGATCCAAATATTAAACTAATTCGACCTGTCCCAACATCATGGCAGGCGTCCTACGGCATCCATCCGGATGAAATTCGTCGCAGAGAGCAGCTCCTTTTTGGGTGGAACATTGTTCTATAAAATAATTACACGGCACCTATACGACTGTCTAGCCAAGACAACCACGTAGCCGTTTCTCAGACAAGGATACCTCTCACTTAACCGACTAATCAGGTCCAACAAGTGTTTGCAGTAACCATCCGAGTCAAATAACCGACTGAACTACTTGGGATAAGAACAGCCGGTACCTTATGAGTTAATAGCCAACAAACATTGGCGAATAAAGGGGAACAATCGGTACCCACCGCTTGAAACCTCTACTACTCAGTCATTCGGCGACTAAGTAACAATCATGTTTACTTAGTCACTCCTTAAAACTTGGTGTGAAACTAAAAAGGTGTTCATATATCGCCTGTTCCTACTAAGTTAACACAGCAGGGACTAGCCGGCCTAGACCGCTTAGTGTCTCTTGCTTAAAACCATGGCAGGTAGGAAACCACCTTCCTACTTGGTTAATTCTAAAAATGACAGGACCGCCTGCCTAAAGGGGATCCAGTCTTCAAAATGAGTCAGATACCGGTTGGATAAATGGCCGACTGATCGCCTAGCCTGGAAACAGACAACCAGTCGTCTAGGGGCATAGGCAGTGTGGCTACATCTTACCTGTCTACAACTATCGGCCATGCAAAACAGTCGGTATAGTATGCAACTGGATATCAGAGTTTCGATACTTAGCAAAATAAAAGCACAATTCGAAACCTTGTCAGAAAAGGCGACCTAAAAAGATGGTCGCCTAATTTCTATTTACAGCCGGCCACAAAGACCGGGATAAATATTCAAAACTCCGGCCCCTTGGCCGGGTAAAGATACAAAAAAGAGTCGGCCATAAAGACCGGCAAAATAGTCAGAACCCCGGCCCCCTAGCCGGGTAAAGAAAAACAAACGGCACGCAGGCCGAAGAAAAAGAAGACAAAAGCTTAAGATGGGGGCACATCTTCAACAATAACAGCTGCCGCCTGGTCAGCATTCATCTTGCTTGACTCGGCCTCAGCTGCATCTTTCTTCGACGCATCTACCCCAACAGGCACTAGGGCCACTACCGGATCCTCCTCCTCCAATGCCTCGTCCTCAGTAGCCGCCAGAATCTCTTGATTATATCTCTCAGAGCACTGGCGATACGTTTTTTTCCCATGAGGCAAAGTCGGCATTTGGAAAGAGGCGGCCCCAGGTCAGGCGCTGGATTTGAGCCAAGTCTTCCATCATCTCTCGGACCAGATCCTTCTTTTCATGCTCGGCCTTTGCCGAGAGCTCTTCAGTAAGACTCTTCTCCTGGGTCACCAGGCGTTCCTTAACGTGTGCCAAGGATTTCTCCAAGGTGTCGTATGAGGACATTTTTTGGCGAAGAGGTCTCAGCTCAGCCTTGAGATTGTTGATGGTCGCCTCCAGCTCATTATTTTTCTTCTGGGCCGCCTCCAACTGAGTGCGGATAGCAGAAGTAGCCTGCGCCTAATAATAAAGAATATCAGTTGTCAAAATCTCATTTTGGGCAATTTGAAACATTGCCTTATCACAGTCAGAGGCGGCCATAGCTTTAGCAGCCTTTACCTCTTTGTTCTTCCTATCAAGCAGCTTGCGAAGGCCGTTCACCCGGAGTAGAGACTGAGTAAAAGGAAACAGGCGTCAGGTTTCAAAAAACAGGCGTCCTGGAATTAAAACAACAAAAATATGCTAAGTATACCTCAGCAAGGAGTCCTGCAATTCCATCCAAGTCAAGGGTGCCGACACCCCTAACTGCCTCCCTCTCAGCCGGAGGCACGGCTTTGGTCATGGACTTGGCCACCTCGACCAGGTCCGGTTCCTGAAGGCCGGCTGCATCAAGCATAAACAAGAATGTTAGATAAAGCGCAAGGAAAGAAGGTTCAAAGCTGGAATGGCAGTTTCATACTTCTAGGCGACCTGCTTGGAGTTTGAGAAGGAGTGGCCGACTGTTTCTCAACCGCCGCATGTTTCCTGGCAGTGCCAGAAGAGCTCGCAACAGTCGTCTTCCGGGTCTTGGAGTCCGGCTGTTGGGAGGAAGATGTTCTTGGTGTGCCCGTCTAAAAAAAAACCTAACTTCAAAAAGGGAAAAGGCGAAAGCTTGGAACTTACTAAGGCCGCCTCCTTGTTAGGAGAGTCGATTGAAGATTGTTGCATGATAGAGGCTCGCAACATAGCCGCCGCAGTCTTGGAGGCGGTAATTTTGCTCATGGCGTCCGCTGCAGAAATGAATACCAAAGTTAGCAAAAAATCATAACAATAATTTCTGCAAAAGAGCGTATTCGTCAGGCCGGCTACCTCTTGAGCACCGACTGCTGAGGACACAGGCGGCCAGAAAGTACTCGTCATAGAGCCATTTGAAGCTCGGGACGCAGTGCAGGGGTACTTGCTCTCGTACCCCTGTAGTAGAGTCGACCCTCGTCTCTACTTTAAAGAGTCCTTTGTCCGGGATCTCTTTCTTAGCTCTTGGGGGAACAGGCGGCATGCTGCGACCGCCTGCAAGAAGAGCGGATCTCTGTTCCACCTGTTGAAGCGCTTGTTCAGCTCCGTGTCTTAACTCTCAATGATAAGGAAGGTGCTTCTCCAATCCTTCCATTTGTTCTCTTTACCTCTTGTCATGAGGTAGCCACGGTGGCTCGTCAATTGGTACCAGCCGGTACCGCCTGCCTTAGGGGTCCGGCTGAGATAGTTCATGTGGGCGAAAGCCTCGAAGTTTGGCTCCATCCCGTGTAGTTCGCACCTGGCCACATAGCCGAGAACGTTGAACCATGAATTTGGGGCTAACTGCCATAACCCCAACTCATACCCATCCAAGATCCGCTGAACAGCCAGATGTAGGGGGAAGCGCAACCCAGATCTGATGGCCGCCTCATGGCAGCCAAAGCAGGCGCTATCGTAGCTGGTACTAGCCGGCCAGACGACTGTGTCCTCCAGGTCTGGCACAAAAACTAAAAAGCCAGGCCCCATTACGTGGTTTGCAATAAAGCTCCCCACTTTCTCTTGCATGGCCTTGATCCGACCTTTTGGAACCCTGCAGTAGTAAGGGGTATTTTTCTCTCTATAGGAGGCGGATGGCTCCACCTAGTTGTTCCCTTTCTCAACTGCATGAGAAAGCCTCGCCTCTTGTAGGCGGTTGTGTTTCTCCTCTGTGTCTAGAGAAGCATGGCCAGAAGAACTAGACTCGGACTCATCCTCTGAAGAGTCCGAAGAGGACGATTCCTCTCCTCTCCCAGAGGGGCCCGCCTCCTCTCCTTCAATAGGAGCAGGAGAAAATGTAGACATGTCTACGGTAAAATGGGAAGGGACCACCTTGACCCCTCCCTCAGAGCTGTCGGCGGTCAAGCCGCCTTGGTTCACTTCAGCATCTGGCGCCTGGTCAGATGTCTCACTAATCGGCACCTGGTAGGAGGAGTCGTCTGAGTTTGTGATCTTAGCAGTTCTTTTTGTTCTGGCCATTATGTTCTGCATAGACACAGAGACAGTCGGACTTTGTATAAAGGGCAAAGATTGGTTCGAAAAAGGGCAGGCGGCACTCCTAGTCCTAGATTCATCCGTCCCCGGTGACCGGCTGATCACTAACCTAGGTCGTGTCGTGTGCTTCCGTGGTGCCATTTCAAAAAGGAAAAAATAAAGAAAAATTAAAATAGCGAGAGAACCGACGGTTACCTGAACGAGTGAGAAGTTGACGAAGTTCTGAAAATTCTGAGAAAACAGCCGACTTGTCAGAGCAGGCGGTAGGCAGAAAGTATCCGGAATGTCAGAGCAGGTTCAGGGGTCCGAATGTTCTCTTAAAAAGTTCTCAAGTGTGAAAATGACTGAAGTCAACACACCCTTATATAGGCAAAATGAGAAGGCGAAGGGTCACTCCCAAATTCAAAATTTGAGCGGGAAAACCTCTCGGCCTTACATCAAGTGACACCTGTAGCAGACCGTCGCCTGTTACGATGCGACACCTGTCACAGGAAATACGTGACCAGTCACGTGCCACCTGTGAGGGGCAAATGATTAGGGAATTTTTATCCACCAATCACCATCTGATAAGTGGACCAACCGGGTTCCGCCACGTGTCCTTCACGTAGGCTAATAGGAGCCTGTCACGTGTCAATCAGAGATTCGTCCTCCATGGACCAATTGCGACGCGACATGTGTCCACCCATGCTAAATGGGAAAACCGGCCAACAAGGCCCAATCCTCGTGGGAGGCCCAGTCAGTTCTAGGTTTAACCTAAACCTAGGAATTGGCACGCATCCCAAAGCATATAAATATGCTCATTAATCCTCTAAAAGGGGATTACGCACATAAAAACACTCTCACCTAGAGAGAATCAATTACAATATTTCGCATTAATTACTCCTTAAACAAGTACTAACTTGACCGTTGGAGGCGGATCTCCAAACCACTCGGAGTGTCCGTTTGTTTTGCAGGTACAGGCATCCGGTTCCAGTCTCGGAATTGTAACTCTCCCGCAGGACATCAGAAAACCCCGAAACACTTACCACACTAAACTTGTGGTGAATCTTCTGGAAAAGAACTTAATACTCGCCAGCATAAGAACACCACAATATGAGCTGCACATTGGAGGACCACAATAAACATAAACAAAATCCATAACTTCCAGCTTTTCAACCAAATAAGGCAAAGTGCTTACTGATCCCTTAGCTCTAAGATCTCAACAGTGCATCTTGTCCAAGAATTTAGTTGACCAGTCTTCCATTCTTGGTCACAGAGTTGAAAAAGGACGTCGATACCACTAACCTGTAGTTTGACAAACACATTACACATAACCAAATGGGTCCCAGTAAATACTATGTTTGGTTAGAATGAAAGGCATTAGTATTAGTACCTGAAGATTAAAATCTTTGGCATGTGTGATGAACGGGTCAGGGTACATCGAATCTATCATCCACAACTTTCGAGCCTTCATGTCTAATGCTAAGCACCACCAGTGCGACTCGTTAGGGGAATCCTTGGGAACTTCAAGCACTGGGACAAAGACCTGATAAAATGAGAATGTCAATGCCATAAGCACAATTTAAAGTATATACATGAAACACATTTGAACCTAGAGTATTGAACTATGAGAGTAAATAGCTAACCGCTTGAATTTGCTATAGCTTATAGCTCAGAAGAAATTTGTCATACTGTTACCAATATGTTCTTCTTTTTCTTTGTTCAACAATAGTCGATTCTACGGTCCAAACAAAAAAAATAACAAGCATGATCATCAATTATGCATAAAAATATCACACACCAAAGCTGAAATGAACCAAGAACCACTTAACGAAAAGCTTGGGTCAAGCCAAAATACGCTTGCTTCTGTTCACAAAGTCTTTGGTGCCCCATTGGTTGGTGTATAGCACACTATCCATTCTAACATAATCACTAGAAACCCGCGATTTATGGTGCACTACTTTAAAGCAATCCCTCTAGTTGGCTTCCATGTGGTCACACTTTATCAACACAATACCAGGGCTATGAAGCCACAACATAACACTAAGTATACACATAAACATATTAAAATTCACAATTAAAACCAAAAATTTTGAAAAGGCATGCACACAACAGACTTTTCACTTAATTAAATGTTTCTGAATTACCTAAGTGGATCCTTCAGGTCCTTCTAGCGCTTTACAAACTGCAGCAAACGTGCCTCAAGCGTTGTATGACATCGGGTGTTTGACACATTGGTGAACATGGCTGACAAGGCTGCCTTTATAGGTTTCACCACCCTCTTATCCGCAGTTCTGTCCCCCTTCCCAGTAGACTCATCTTCCTCATCAGATGAATATTAATTTGGCAAACTGCACTCAGCATCAACCAACACAATAGTTCCCCTCATCCCAACCAAGCCCACAACTATTTGAGGTCTAGGCTCCATGTTCTCATCTTCCATTTCAGTATCAAAACAGCTATGGAACTCTGTGAACACACTCATCAACCTCTGCGTCAACCCCATCCACCTTGGATTCATCCCCAACCACCTTGACCTCACCCCCATCCTTTGTAAATAGTGGATCAACCGTAATCTTTTGAACCACACATTCCAGGTCATCTTCACTTGAAACTGTATCAGTAGAAGGATCTTCACTAAGTCCTTTCCCACCTTGTTTCAGTTGTTCCTTCTCTAACAAACAACTGGCCAAATCTTGATCTGCACCACTCACAGCATCATGCTTTTCACTAGACAAGGTCTCATGCACAACAACTTCCTTCTCCATTGGCTTACCCCCAATCACTCTCTGGGCATTAGCTACGTCAACGCACTATGACATCAACTGATGCATTGATTTCATAACATCACCTAATTTCAAGTCTATCACAGACATCAACTTGGGTGTAATTCTATCAAACACCTTTAGGAAAACATAAATACAAACTATTAACAACTGGCATAGGACATATCACTTATTTTATAAAATACAAAGCTACATCTAAAACAATCATTGATTTTCATTATATCTGCCGCGTAATATTTTCCACGTCTACCTCCTGCGTAGTTTGTTGCATGTCAACTCTTTCCACCCTTTGCTGCACGTCTACTCTATCAACCCTTTGCTTTGGAACCTCCCGAGGAGTCAACGGATGCTCCTCCCCATAAGCTATATTCAAAGACTGCAAAAATATCAAACAACAAAAGAACCCAAAACACAACAGCTTTAGTAGTATTCACATCAAATGAAAGTCAAACAAATATTAACTGCAATTTTTTAGAAATCCCCAGATTCTTTTTTATCATCGCCAACCGCGTCATTGATCTTTTATACGGACCATGCCTCGAGTCTCGGTCTCACACCCCACCTCATTGAGACGCGACTGAGGTGATCTAGATAAAAAATCTACAAAAAATGCACCGGATGGATGATTTAGTTCAACTAGCCATTACAAACAATAAGACTGCAAATTTTAATAGAATTACTCAAAAAGCATTTGGTGTACGGTGGCAAATACCCAATTTTACTCACCAATAAAAAAAGGATACAACCCCCAAAACCTGCAACATATCCATCACGAGCAAATTTCTTTTGGAAACTCTTGGCTGCTGCAACCATCTAGTTAAATACATAAGTTCACCGGTCATACTCATCAGCTTCATCGTAAACCAATAACGACGGTACAAGCTTCACCCCAAGATAACTTATATTTGTCGTAGCACACAATACGTAGCCTAGAGCTGCTATGAGAAAGGCTATCTTGAAATCAGCCTTCTCATCATCCGATAGTGGCAACACATTGCCTTCCTCATCCTTTCAAATCAGTGCCCCCAAAGCAGCTACTAATGAAATGCTATCATTTTTCCCAAACTTTTCCAAAATTCTACTATGCTCTACCTACTTATCCTGAGGAATCGTACAGGGCAATGCCTTCGACCCCATGGGAATCCCAAGTACATACTCGACCTGAAGAGGACTCAAAGGAAGCACATACTCATCTCCAAAATTTATCGAACCATCAACCATCACCCTTGTCAATAGCCAGTACACAAACTTCCGGGGTACAAAAGTTAAGGGTATACTTAACAACCCTCCAAAATCCATTTCTGTGACAAGCTTCTTCCTAGAGTCATCAAACTTCTTCACCGCTGTCGCGAAAGCCTTCACACCATGCAAATTAGGGGCCTATAACATTACATGTTGCATCAATGGATGCACACTAATGATTATATCTGGCCGATATTTCATCAATTCTTTAGCTACCTCTCTGCAAAGAATAAAAGAAACAAAGTTAGCTTTGAAGTGACACAGCATACAACTAGTTGATCCAGAAGTTTCACATGCCTCACAAAGCTGACACAAGCAACAAGGCAACATAATATACTCAAAGCCGACAGCCATATTGCACAAATTTAATACAAGGTGAATTGACTTCAATCCATTCAATTCAATTTGTCTATCATGACCCTTTCTGACAGAATAATTACAGAAAAATGTAATAATTTGGGTCATATTTAGAATTTCAGTGTCAATTAGTTTATTAAAGGACGATTTAATCAGTACTTAGTATCTTCATGCACCTTAATCTATCACGACCCTTTAAATTGTACCATTCCCCTCAAAAAACAAAAAAAAAAACCCAAAACATATGAACTCTATAAATCATTCCTCCAAAGAGATTTAATCAGTGTCAACTGTACCATTTAATCTTCTAGTGATAGCCCAACAAGACTATCCCTCTTCCTCTAAATTCTCAAGAGTCGGAATGTACAATACTCAAATACGGTTAAAAGACATGATACATTTCACCTATCTCATCACAATTCTGGTAAAAAAGCTTTAGTTGAATTGTTTATGCAAATTTCAGAAACGAATACTAAGACACAACAAGCACTAAAACGAGGGTTTACCACAAAGTGATGGGTAATACTGTTATAAAAGAACAGATATTGGATAAGACAATACCTGTAGGTTTATAAGCAGCCAAGTTTCTGTTCCATAAGAATTTTGATCCAATGATAACCATTAGTGGTCAGACAAGTTTTTTTTTTCTGTCCCAGCTCCTGTTTGGTACAAATTATCTCTTCCTTTTCAATTCCTGGACCAAAAATAAAAATCAACCTAGATTAAACTGACTTTAAATAAATCAAAAAGCAACAACAAGAGAAGCAAAATGCAGACTAAAGAGTTAAACTGGAACTATGACTATGAGTATGTTTCTAATTTTTTCCACTTGCATTCACCAAATCCTACATTGAGGACAGCTACGCTCAGGCACTGAGTTTACACATAATTTTTACCTTCAAAGGATTAGATCTTAGTGTCAAAAGACAGCTAGGACTATATTTTCATGAAAGCAACAGTGTAAATTGTGAGTTGTTTCCCCAAAGCAGATATGTGATTCATGATATACATGTTCAATTTTAAAAAAACCAAACAGCAGACAAGAGCAAACATATAGAGAATTAAATTTGAAAAAGAAGGGTCCAATCCATCAACTAATGTAACATAACATCAATATTCTGTACAGAGTTACATAAGGGAAATTAAATAGACTAATGGAAAGGACTCTATTGGATGTATTTGTACATTCGTTGAAGTCCTCTTCCTCACAACCTTACAGCTTTGTGAAATGTGAAGGAAGTCATTACAAAGAGATAAATTTGACTTGCTCTAAGCAACATAGTTATTGATAATTGATAAATACAAAGTAGAAAGCAAAGACTTTCTTCCAAGATATTCTACACATTTGAAATATCAAAATCAATTTCACAAATCTGTTCACTTTAGGGCCTTAGGCAGATGCTGCTATGTAAAATTAATTACTTGCTTAACTCTAAAACAGTTGTCTTGCCTAGATAACTTGCTGTAAATCAACATATAACACCAATTCTGATGGAATATGAAACTCCAAAAGATTTGGTTTCCTTAGAATTAAGAGATGAATATGAACTGAAATTAGGCATGAAAGTGAATTAAATTAGTCCACATCCACCATGTCAAAATTTTAATGTCAGTTATAGCTTGAGACAAATATTAAAGACTCGGTGAATACCTACTTCCACTCCACAATTTCAAAGCTGAAGTTAAAAGAGCATTAGAAATGCAAAAGAAAGGATATTACGAATCCGCCATCAATGATAATGAATTGGAAATCCAATGACAATCCTTAGTTGACTATAAATGTACAACCAGACCTTATGTACCAATCTGTACAACTACAGAAGATTGAGAGCTGTAAGGCATAAATTGTGTATACTTTACTAATTACTGAAAACATTCTCAACAATTCAAGCAAATGCCTTGAGCCAAAGATTATGGAAAAAGGAGGGAACATGAAGTACCTTTAACCTGGAATTTGGATCCATATAGATTTTGCAAATAATTTGATGACAAATCTGTATGATTTGGAATTGCACGGTTTAGTAAATCATAGAACGTAAACATCCAGTGCGAACCTGAATCACAGACTTTAAATATTCAATGTCAGCTCGGATTTCAGCAACAAGAAAAAAATTGGCCTCCCAACACATCATATTAAAATGTCATTTCTGCTTTCCTGTATGAGAAAGATATGATCAGAAATTTATCTTTATTAAAAGCAAATATTTACTAAGAAGCATACAAGCAGATATGAAACTACATCTGCCAGGAAGGATGATGGAGCATGCAAGTTTACAGCAGTTCAACAAAGATCATGCACACACACACACATACAAGGGGGAGGGAGGTAAAAAAAGAGATTTCTGATCAAATATATCAGAAACTTGATCAAAATGCAATATCAGAAACCTGAAAAACAACACCATTTTTACCTAATTAAGAACTATCACAAAGTTACAGTAACAATTCTATGCTCAATCGTGACACACAAAGCTAAAAGAAAATTAGTCAAAATTCCTCGAATTATCCCAAATTTTCCTCACAATAAATTTCCCTTAATCTCGAATCACAGAAAAAATAACTTAATTAGTAGAAATCAAACCGAATTGAAGAAAAAATCATACTTAAATAAGCAGGCAGCAATTAAAGATTAATAAATTCAACCAATTAAGGAGAGAGAAATTCGAGTATGAGAATGAAGTAGAGCTAAATTTGTATTGTTGTATTGAAAAAATCCGGGAAAAAGAATCAGTATGACGGAAACAATAGAGATTTACCAAGTGGATGAGAGAGAAAATAATCACCACCAGCACCCACCTTGTAACCACCCTCTCACCACCATGAATATCTAAAACCCCACCACAACCACCCAAAAGCCACCCAACCAACTCGCACCACCACCAATTGAAGCCCCACGTCACCAACGACCACCAACGAACCCACCCAACCAACTCGCTTGTCCACCAGCGACCAGCCGACCACCTTACCACCTCCAACAAACCGAAACCCCAACTAACTAGCACGACCGCCACTGACCAGACGACCACCAAGGAACTAACCCACCCACCCAACCAGGTGTCGTGGCGACGGCGATGGAGTCTCGAGCCAGAAGTTTTAGGGCGACAGATCTGTAAGGACGGGGAGAGGAGAGAAAAGGAGATTGAGATGAAAGAGAAAAGCGGAGTAGGGTTTGAGATGAAAGAGGGACTACGGAAGAGGAAAAGTAAGATCGGAGACCGGGTTTTTTTTTTTATTTAACAATTGCTTTTGCACCGGTTTGAACCGAACCGGTGGGAAAACAAATTTTTCGCACCGGTTTGGTTAGAACTGGTGCGAAAAAACAAACTTTTCCCACCGGTTTGGTTAAAACCGGAGCGAAAAGTCTTTTCCCCAATCCCGTCCATTTCTTTTACCACTGGTTTTTAAGAACCGGTGCGAAAAGTGCGGTGCCTAATTCATTTTTTCTACTAATGTATCAATTCACACTAGAGACAAGAAAAAATAATTAAGCTGACAAAATAAGACCATGAACCGATTATAGTCCTCGTATTTCACTCGAATTCATAATTTCTGACTTACTTACTGCAATACCTCCACTTTTTCCATTAACAAGTGAATTACTCTAAATTACTACAGCTTTTCTTCCTAACAACCCCTTTACATTTACTTAACATATTACTGAATATACATACATTATGTTACAACAACTACTTCTAACTCACCTGTAATTTCCAATTTCTCTATTTTACACCATTTTCAACATGTTCAAGCCTTTATTTGTTCATTAACTAAAAAAACCAGCTAAACGAACAATACCAATACATTCCCACTACACTTACTTGTGAATGTTTTATGAGGTATTTTAATCTTTCAGAACCAATTACAGACTCACAATATTATTACCAAACTTATAACTCAACTAGAATTCATAATTAATCCGTTTTATAAAACTGCCCTCATCTTCACATGCACATTTATTCACTATATTTTCTCACCTACCTAAACAAAAAACCAACCACATACAAGCATTTCCATATCAAATATTTGGCGACAAAAAAGGTTGAGACAATACCTTTTGCGTATTTCTTGATTGGGTTTAACAACAACCCCTTTCTCTTTCACCTCTTCTCCCTTCGTCTTGTCAACCTACACAAAACATTATACATGTAATTTATCCATCCAAATATTACTCAGTCAAAAACTTTTTATCATTATCATCTAACATGCAATATCTTTTGCTTGACCCTCTTTGTTGTCTACTTCTGATCACCAGTACCTCGCTTGCGCTTCCCTTTTTCAACTTTTTCTTGCAATAACCTGATCAGGAGATCCTGGTAACCACTCTATTAGGTTCAGGTTCTTCCTCACTAGCTTCACCCTCCTCCACATCCTCCTCAGAATCACCATCTTCAGAACCACCATCATCAGAACCAGATTCATCAGCATCAGAATCATCAGAAACAACATCCTCAGAATCATGTAATTCCTCTTCCTTAAAAACAGGATCAGGTTTCACTTTCTTCTTGCCTTTATTTACAGCTTTCTTTTTAGGCGCCTCATTCACCCGACTCATTACGGGTTTAGACCTCGCCTACACTCATACAAATAATTCACATAATAAATCAACTACACCACATAACCATCACTAACCAAACATACAATCTTTGTATTTCAACCAATAATAACTCACCAATTCTGATCCCTTCTTCGTCCTCGCCATTATTTCCTCCTGCCAAGTAAAAATTAACCCTACATAAATGACATTTTCCAACTGCATACAACCATTTCAACCAACCCCTTAAATGTTCACATATAAAATTTTCACTCCTAAAATACACTTTACTCACAAACCCAAAAACATTACCAACAATCATACTTTGATAATCAATACTACTACCAAACTAACAAAATCAATTTCACTCATTAATAATGCGAATCCAACAACTGTTGGGTTTCGTAGCGTCTAACAGTATGCGAAATGAAATGCGCCCAAGATCCGCACACTAATTACGGTAACTAATCATGCAATCACAAAATTAAACAAAAAAGAGAGAGAAAGAGAAAATACATTCTTACCCTTGACGCGTGCTTCGCTCGCTTACGAGCTCTTACTTGAAAGCTCTAGCCTCATAAGTGCGTAGGCCTCTGACGGCTCGCATCCTCGACCCAACTGGTCTCTACCCCGAAGGTAAGTCGGGGCTAGACCAAAGAAAAACTAGAGTATTAGGAACTTAAAGGTTTTCTCACTTTCAAGGAGATGCCTTATTGAGTTCAACTCAAGTGCTTTTTCCCAAACCCAAAACTTGGGTATTTATAGGGAAAGGAGCCTTGATTTCCCATTCCCCATCAGTGTGGGAGAATTGCATTTTTCCCAATTTATTTTAATCTAAAACAAATTAAAATGAAAAATGAATAAACAAGCGCCAAGTGGACCATTTAAGGGGGAGGGACCAAAATCCCCTTGCTCCCCAAGCAATCCCCAAAACCGGTCCCCTCTATAAACCGTACAACTGTCCCCCATGCTTGGCTGGCTGGCAGCCTGCCTTGGCTGCCAAGGCTGCCCAGCTAGCGCCTAGCACCAAGGTTGGGCTTGCTGGCCAGCTTGCCTTTGCATGCGCGTAGCAAGCAAGCCACGCATGCATTGCTGGTTGATGCTGCTGCGATGCGTTGCGGGTGTGTTAGTGAAGTACGAGGCCCAGATGCTCCTGCTTGGTGCTGCTATGCTAGCAAGCACGCACACCCATGCACGCATAGCCACATCACACGCACACCCATGCACGCATAGCCACACCACACACACACATGGCACGCAGCTTGTGATGCTCGTGCTGTGCGATGTGCGAGTGTTGGGCAATGCTTGGCACGCTAGCACGCATGCAGTTTGGGACCTCGCCTAGCCTAGCACTCGCATGGCTAGGCTAATGCAATGCTATAGCTTGGCTCGAACTTGTCGCTTGCTTGATTCTACGTCTCGTCGAATTCTAAATTCGACTTGACTTGTGACGCTCGGATTGATTCGTCGTCTCGGATCGGTCATTCGATTGGGGTTCGACCCAAAGGGTTCAGCCAAGATTAAGCCGTAATATTAATTACCCATTAATATTAGTAATCGGAAGCGGCCTCCACGTAGGCATTCCGATCACTTGACCTTACCGAAGAATTAGTTTTCTAATAATTTCGAACCCTCTATTAGAATAATACACGTGTTGGAAGGACACCATTCCTTTCAATCTCCCACTTGTCCTTCCAGAAAAGTGTGCAGTTAGTGTATAGCCCATTTCCAATGTCGCTTAATGTCTCTTCATGAATTATAAGGTAAGATTCTTCGTCATCCTTATTACGTCCAGAAGTGTTTATCGATTTCCGAGTTTGACTATCAATAAGTAGATGATTTCTAAAATCCATCTGAGCACGACCATGCATTTTCACAGTCTCACTCTTCCAGAAGCCTTGTAAACAACAAAGACATATTCCCATTGTTAATAGGGGGACATTTCCAGTCTCGTACAGTAAGCTTCCCTTACTAAGAGGACCTAGTTGCCCAAGTGTCGCCTTTATAATCCCCTTTCACGGAAGACGTTTGACAACATCAAAACGACTAGTACTCAAACAAGAGAACTTACAATACACATGGTCGAGGAAAGAGGTTTCGATAGATATAATGAGAAATGTACTTATGACGGTTTTAAATCTCTTAAAGTACTCTCATAGGTCGGTCCGGTACAGTTCCAAAGCAATACCTGTGCAAATGATTTATGACAATCATGTCCTCGTAGCACAAGAAACGGTGCTATAAATCATACTACACACTAATCTCAAGTTGTCATTATTCGTCCATCATTTAAATTACCTTGATTAGGGATAATTTTTTATTGAAATATTCAATGTTCACATAACAGGTGTTTCTTTATGCAAGACATTGTCTTGATACCCTGTCTTGAATATTCTTCAAATCGAATGGACTCATTATTTAATTCTAAACCACAATGAAATAGAAATGGAGTGATAATAATTTTGCAGGAAATTAAATTACTCCAAAACCGAATGGTTTTAACATAGTGTTTTACATTAAGACATCAAGTTTAATTAAAACACATATACAAGGAAATCAAAGCCAATCTCCAACATGTTTGATTCCCATTGCCTCAACGAGCTTGTTGTGCTTCACTTGAGGCGAAGGTTTAGTTAGTGGATCGGCTACATTGTCGTCCGTTCCAAGCTTAAAAATTCTGATTTCACCCTCGGACTTCCATTCCCTTATCATGTGAAATCGCATCTTGACATGTTTGACCTTCTGATGTTCCCTTGGCTCCCTAGCCTGAGCAATAGCTCCATTATTATCACAATAAAGGTCTATAGGACCCTTGATGGAGGGTACAACATCAAGTTCACTAATGAACTTACAAATCCAAACTGCCTCCTTAGCTGCCAAGTATTCGGCTTCGGTTGTAGAATCTGCAGTGGTGCTTTGCTTAGCACTCTTCCAACTAAACGCTCCTCCATTTAGGTAGAATATGTACCCTGACTGCGACTTGGAGTCGTCTCTGTCAGTCTGGAAGCTCGTGTCGGTATAACCTCTAACAACCAAATCATCACAACCACCATAGACCATAAACTTATCCTAGTTCCTTTTTAGGTACTTTAGGATATTCTTGGCCGCAGTCTAATGAGACTCTCCTGGGTCTGATTGGTATCGGCTCGTAGCACTCAAGGCATACGATACATCTGGCCTAGTCCATATCATGGCATGCATGATCGATCCAATAGGCGAAGCATATGGAATTTGATTAATCCTCTATCGCTCATAAGGTGTCTGTGGACACTACTTCTTGCTGAGAGTTATACCATGTGACATAGGTAGGTGATAAGTGTCATTTATGTCACTATTTCTTAGAGGTTTCTAGTTAGTTTTTCATTGTTTTGAAATCTTTTTACTTGGTTTTAATAAGGTTTTATTTCATTTGTCGTGTTTGCATGTGAAATGTCATTATTGATCAATTTTGGCTTTTCTTGCATATTTTTGGTTGCTTCTTGCATTAGATTAAACTTTATTGGTTTATTCTTATGTTTAGAAACACTTGGATAAGTTCTTTGCTCAAGATTGAAGATATATAAAACATAAAAGAACAATAATGAAGAAATGTGCACTTGATTTGCAAAGATCGAACTTCAAACGCCTATATCCTTTTATATACAAAATATATCTGAGTGATTCCAATTGGAGGTGAAAGCTTATCTCAAGAGCTTTCCAACGACTGGTCACATGCCTTATTTTGACGAGTAACAAAGAAGTTATAGCCTTCCGGAACGAAGCTGCTTCCAATAGGAAAATTTGCACGCCCGTGCAGTTTGTGCACGACCGTGCTAAATGTGGCACGTCCGTGCAGGCCTGTGCTCTGGTTTTCTGAAGTTTCTGCTCTGTCTTCACGTCTGTGCCACCTTTGGCACGTCCGTGCAGACTTGTATCCGGGTCTTTTTCCTTGTTATCTTCGTCCTTTCTATTTGGGGTTGTATAAATACCCCTTGGCTTCATTTGTAAATGGAAGATATTTTCCATTCTAAAATTTTAGTAGTTTAGGGTTTTAGAGAGAGAAAATCTCAAATTTTAGAGAGAGAAAGTGAGAAAAAACGATGGTATTCATGGATGTTGGATAATCAAATGAGGAATTTGATGATTTGAAGATCTTCATTTCTTATCAATGGGCATTTCTTACTCTCTCTTCTCTTTATGCTTTCTTTAATTGCTTTGTTTATCATGTTTGAGTAGTTTTCCTTCTACTAGGTGTTGAGTCAAGCTTTGTAATGATTAATTGAGTTATTTGAGATAAATTTGATGATAATTGTGTGATTAAATTGATTGGATTGATGATGGCATGTTGTTTGTTTTAGATTGGATTGATCTCCCATGATAGCAAACTTAATTGCATATTGGTTCTAGTTTGACAAGGGATTGTGAATTAGAATTGGTATATTTGATCGCATTTTGGGTAAATTTCTTCTATGCACCTAGTCAATGAGGGATCTAGGCTAGGAATTTGAGAGATTACTTTTGAGTGTTGTCAATTCCTATTTTAATTCTTTCTTTGCATGATTGATTATCAAATGGACTCTTATTTGCTTATTAGTTGTTCAAAGTGGATCTTTTCCCCTAGTAGACTTTATCATACCTTGTTCTTTATATGTGCTTTATTGTAGTTGTAGTGTCCTCTATCCATAAATCGACTTCGGCATAGCTTAAACATAAGATCAAGAACAATCTAGCATTACTGTTCCTTGTGGTTCGACTCCGAACTTACCACTAGACTTGTTTAAGGGTTAGTTTTAGGATTAATAAATTTGTTTGATCGTAGGGAGGTCAGCCAACGACCTAATCTCCCTCCTGTTAAAATGGCGTCGTTGCTGGGGAACGGTGTCAATGCTTGATTGTTTTTGATTGCTTGAGTCTAGGTCTTTGTGTATACTTTTGTATTTTTTTTTAATTTATCTTTTTTATTTGTTTGATTGTTTTTGTTAAAAAATAAAATAAAATGGCATGTTTCTCATTTCCTCAATATGATAATGAGCCTTTTTTTTACTATTTCAATAGACTTGAGGGATTTGTAGATCATAATTGATGTAGTCTTTGGGAGGCTTGTGAGATTTATTATTTTGGTTTGAATGAGCAAACTAGATATATTATTGAAAGCATGTATAATGGTGAATTTAGAGCATTACCAATTGATGATGCTTGGGATATTTATGTATGGTTTGCTAGGGATGTTTATAATAGGGGTAATAATGTTTCTGATATTGATGTGCAATGTGTCGATTCTTCTACTGTTAGCTTGAATTCCCATGATTTGTCACATGATCCCATTAGTGAACCTAGAACAAATGATTTCAACTCTATTTCCCCTATTGTTCATGATGATGAGGTGCATTCCAATGTTGATGAGCATGGTGTGTTTCAATATTCTTCATTATTTAGCGTGCCTTCTTGTGATGTACCTTTTTCTCCCAATAATGAATCTTATATGCTTGATTGTGCCCCCTCTCCCCATGATGATGATTATACTCATCCTTCTAATGTTGATGCTTACATCTTGGTTGTGATCCTTCTCCCCTTGTTAACCCTCAATTTTCTTCATCTTATGACTCTCCGATTGATTATTTAGAATCCCTTATTAGGTGTGTTGAGCTTGATTCTACTTTTGGGCCAAGTAAGGAGTTGTTTTTAAATTCTATGAGATGTCAATTGGAGATGATGAATAGGAGTGAAGAGCATATTGAGGAGGTAATATGGAGAAAGGAAGAGCTAGAAAGCCAATTGTCATCTTTGTTGCAGGATCTTGAATCTTTCAAATCCCACGTGTGTATTGTGGATGATGATAGTGATGATGATGTTTTTGTGCAATCAAAAAAGTGTGAGGAAGACATTAGTGAGCTTTTGAGTGAAGGAAAAAGAGTTGAGAATGAATTAAATGATGATTTTATGAATCTAAACCCCCTTTCTTATTTTGATGAAGTGCATGTTTGTGATTCTTCTATTCATGAGTATTTGGACTCATTTGAGGTTATGTCCCATATATTTTGTGAGGTTCAAATGAAAAATCATGGCTTTTTGAGTGAGTTCATTGAGAATGCTTCATGGGAAAGAGATGAGTTTGAGATGAATTTGCATCCATTCATGCATGGTTTAGAGACTTTGGGCTTTGGGATTTCTAAGGGGAATGTTGTTCATTGTTGTGATGGAGAGGATAATGTAGTTTCTCTTGGAGATTGGATTTTTGAGGGATATGAAGTTCATGAGTGTCCCTCTTTTGAAGATTCAATGATTGATTTCCATGCTCTTATTGGTGATGTGAGAATGGTGGTGAAGAAGAATTCATTTGTGAGATCGTTGCTCATATCCCCTCTTCACATGTCCCTTTTTCAAGGAAATTTAACAATAGCCCCTCCTATCCTATGTCCCTCCCTTGTTTTCTCAAAGAGCCTATTGGAGACCCTCCTTTTATTTTTGATATTCAAGCTCTCCACTCATCAATAATTGAGGAAAATGGTGATTTTGCCACCAAAAAACATTTTGGGGAGAGTTTGCCTTACTTTTCTTTTTCTTATTCTTCTTCTTCTTCTTATTTTGTTGAATTTTCTTTTGATTCTTCTTCTTTTTCTTGGCATCTCTCTCCTCATTTGCGTGCACTATCCTTGTTGCATGTTATCTTCCCGTCATTTGCCTACCTTTTTTCTTATGAAATGTGTAGTAGTGCATTTGACAAGCTTTTGCGATCGTTGCAATATTATTTACTAGAGCGGTCAAGCTTGGACCTTAAGCAAGCCTTTCTCGGGAAGTAACCCTTCTTTTTTCTTTTTTGAATAGTTTTTGTCTCATGGAAATTTTTGTGTGCTTTGTGCTAGGTACATAACTTAATATACTCTTATGCATTGGTTTGGATCAAGAATCAAGGAAGTTTGACTCCACTTTTGCTAGAACATGGAAATCAAGATTCAATTTTAGAGGTAGTCGGCTTCAAAAAGGTTTAATTGGGTCATTTGCGGGTATTTATACCCACCTAATATGCGGTAATATCCTTCCTTGTTCTTCCTCTAATGATTTGTGACTTGTTAGACATATGTTGGTTGGTTGGATGACTTTCTTTCTTTTCCCCACCCATGTATTCTTCTATTTATGGTTTAAGAATGTTGCCTCATTCAAGCTTTGGGGAGGGTATTCTGTCATGTTTGGTGGAATTTTGATTCATATATGCCATGCATATTTGTTTATGCATTTCCAATTTGTATATTTTGAAATCCCAAAAAAAAAAAAACATTGTTTCTATCAAGGCAAATTTGCAATGTGTTTTTGTTTTATTCTTGCCTTGAACTTGATACATTTAGACCTTGTATCTTGAATATCTTTCTTCCTAAATTTTAGTGGTGTGCACAGTTTGAGATTGTGTTAGGTTGACTTTAGGATATGGTATGCTAAGGTAGTTGTTAAGCACTTTGGGACCATGAAGCCCTAGTTCACTTGCTTGTGATAAGATGGAGTTGCTCTCTATAGTGAATATGAAATCAAGAGTTAGTTATTTCTATCCCTAGTGAGGTATAATTCTTCAAGCCTTCATCATTCTTTGTTAAGCGGCATATTTGGATCCTTGACTATTGCATTCTCATATCTAGAACTTGACTTTTAGCTCCCAAGGTCGCGACCGATCCACTTTAGGGAATGACAAAAGAATTTCTCTTTTTATAGGATAAATTTTCTATTTTTGGATTTGGTTTACATTTTCCCCTCTTGCTAGCCCCTTTGAGCCATATACATTCTTTTCTTTAGCCACAATACAAGCCTTCAAGCCTTGGTTTCACTTTCTACCTTTAGTTTTGTGAAGCAATTTTGTTTGGAGCTTGTTTTATTATTTATGGTGCAAGTTTAGAATTATGAGTTCATTTGCAAAGCAAGTATAATTTGTATATAAGTTTGTGCATAAAAGCAAATGCATTTTGAGAAAAAGTTGTCCAAAGTTAAAAGAGGCAAGGACATTAAATGAAAAAAGCAAAAGCTTGAAAAAAAAAATCGAAAAAAAGTAAAAGAAGAACGAAAAGCACAAAAAGATTTTTTTATAGTTGTTTTTTTCCCTATTTTTGTTATTTTGTGTTAAATAAGCTTGGGGGAAATTTAATTTATGAGCATAGTTGGTACTTTTGTTTTGGATTCGTTTGGATCTTGTGGAAAAATTTCCACCCGGGCTTCACATGTAGGTTTACCACCAATTTCAAAAGTTTTCCACACCTTTACTCTCCTAGCCTGTATATTAAAACCTTGAAAGTCCTTTTGATACTAGAGGGTTATGTCATTTAATGGTGGCGGGAAATAGGAATCAAGCCTATAGAGCGAGTTTGCATATCCAAGATGTGTGGTAACCTTCTCATGTTTTGAATTTCTTACTTATTTTCCGGTTGCTTCGTGGAATCATGAGAAGCTAACTTGAAAGTGGATTTGAAACTTGTAGAGAGGACGTGGTTTGATTGGTTGGAACAAAAGGTGGAATGTGTTTCCGTTAGTTCTCTATGCTTAGCATATGTTATGTTTCAATCAACCTTGGACATCTTAGAACGTGCATACCTTTATTTTTTAGAAATATTGACATTCTTTAGTGCTTGTTCCATCATAAAAGTCAACTCAAGAACGCTTGTAAACTCTCTTTTACTTCGGTTTATTTTATTTATTTATTTATTGCTTTGCCTTGATTTTTGTCAAGAGTTATGAGTTAAACTCTAGGATACCCTTACGAGAGCATACTCGTCCTCTAGAGCGATCTAAGGGGTTTAAAGTGCTTGATGCATATGCTAAATGTATTCGTGATTCCTACGAAAGTGAGTTAGTGTATATTCTTTCTCTTCTAGTTTTATTTGTCTAAATAAAATACATCGTTTTCCCTTGTGTTTGTTTTGTTTTGCTCGAGGACGAGCAAAAGTTAAGCTTGGGGGAATTTGATATGTGTAATTTATGTCACTATTTTTTAGGAGTTTCTAGTTAGTTTTTCATTGTTTTGATATTTTTTACTTGGTTTTAATAAGGTTTTATTTCATTTGTCGTGTTTGCATGTGAAATGTCATTGTTGATCAATTTTGGTTTTTCTTGCATATTTTTGGTTCCTTCTTGCATTAGAAAACTTTATTGGTTTATTCTTATGTTTAGGAAAACTTGGATAAGTTCTTTGCTCAAGATTGAAGATATATAAAACATAAAAGAACAAATAATGAAGAAATGAGCACTTAATTTGCAAAGATAGAACTTCAAATGCCTATATCTTTTGATATAAAAAGTATATCTGAGTGATTCCAATTGGAGAGTAAAGCTTATCTCAAGAGCTTTCCAACGACTGGTCACATGCCTTTTTTTGACGAGTAACAAAGAAGTTATAGCCTTCTGGAACGAAGCTGCTTCTAATAGGAAAACTTGCACGGCCGTGCTAAATGTTGCACGCCCGTGCAGATTGTGCACGTCCGTGCTCGGCACTAAATGTTTTGGGATTTTCTGTGTCCCTCGAGAGAGTTATGTCACTAAGACTGATTCCGGCCGCCTGTACCTGCAAAACAACGGAGACTCCGGTTGGGTGGAGTTCCGCCTCCGACGATCAAGTTAGAACGTGTATGGAGGATGTAAAAAGGTGCGGAAAGTAAGGTGGGATCTTCTCGGATTCCGAGATCAGGTATATTCTCTGAGGTGAGAATTAGTTATCTTGCAATCATTAATTGCATCCGTGTAATCCTTCAATAACAGAACGTGTGTTCAGTAATTGAAGCTCTCTATTTTTTCTCTTCCTGTCGTTCCCTAGGTGGGATACATCTCCCTTTTAAAGGGCATTGGAATTCGTGCCCCTCCTCCTAGGTTGCGGAAACCTAGGCCCAACGGGCTGTCTAGGGATTTGGGCCTTGAAGGTCGTCAATCCCATTTGGAATATCTGCCTGCCACGTGTCTAGCCCTGGTAGGTCCACTTTAGGCTTTCCCTAGGGTGACACGTGTCAAACTCCGAGTGGTCCGCGTGGCGGGGTAAAAATACCCAAATCACTTGTCACTTAGGCATTAAGGAACAGTTTTTAACTGTTCACCTTTTTGGAAAATTACAGAGATGCTCCTGAATTTACCCCTTTATAAATAGGGTTTAACCCCTCCCCCATTTTTGACATTTTCAAAAAGTTTAGAGAGAGAAAGTCAACCGTTCTAGAGAGAGAGAATCTGACAACCACCTGTGTACTTTCCAGACAATTGCCTCCTTTCTTGCCCGCCTGTTACAGCCGTTCAACCGTCTGTGTATCTCACAAACAACTGCTTTATTTCTGCCCGCCTGATATAGCCGGTCAGCGCTTGTTACCCCTGTTAGAAACAAATCTTTGAGGTACCGTCTCTCCCCTTCTCAGCTCTTTCATACTTTTTTCCGTTTGTGTACATATCATTCAATAAATGGATTCACCATCAGCACACACGGCACAGCCTAGGTCAGTAGTCAGCCGGTCTCTTGGTACGGCTGAGTCTAAGACTGGGGGTGCTGTCTCTGGGTGTTTGGATCACACTTGTGAAAGGAATGGTGTCCTTCCAACAAGTGTATTATTCCGGTAGAAGGTTCAGAATTATTACAGAGCTAATTCTTCAGTAAGGTCAAGTGATCGGAATGCCTAGGTGGAGGCCGCTTCCGTTCAGTAATATCGAGGTACAATTGATATTACAGCTTAATCTTAACTGAACCCTTCGGGTCGAACCCAATCGAATCTCCGATCCGAGACGACGAATTAATCCGAAAGGATTTAATGAGTCGACAGAGTTTTACGAATACAGACGTCAGAAATCGGGCCTAGGGCGTCGAGACCGAGCATCGCAAAATCACAAGCAACAAGTATGAGCGTAGCTCATAGCAAGCCTAGGCGCACCATGATTTGCTAGGCACCATCGCAGCCTAGGCGCGCCCTGGCAGCCCATCGCAAGCTAGCAGTATGCTAGCATGGGTGCCAGGGTGCGCATGGAACCATCGCAAGCCAGCAAGCCCATCGCAGGCTTATGCGCATCACTAGGCGCACCATGCGTTGCCTAGGATGGCTGGGCACTATCGCAAGCCTAGGCGCTCTATTGCAAGCCCTGGCATCATGCCTAGGCGCTGTCACAACCCTAGCATGATGCCTGGGCACCATCGCTGATCAGCACATGGCAGGACCACACACACACACACACCAAGAACAGCCATCGCAGTGCTAGGCACTGGCGCATGTGCGTGTGCGTGTGCGTGCCTCGCATCAAGCACATCCATAGCAGTGCTAGGCACTGGCGTGTGCTAGTGCGAGGATGGCTAGCAATGCATGTGCGTGTGCACCGTCGCCCAGCAGCCTCGCTATGAGGCACCTAGATGTGTGCTTGCGTGCGTGCCTTCGCATGGGAGCACCAAGCACAACATGCTAGCAACGAGCACCAAGCCCAGCATGCGTGGCTCGCTAGCAGCACGCATGCTAGGCCTTGCGTGCATGGTGCGCTGGCTAGGTGTGCGCATGCTAGCTGGGTGGCTGTGCGAGAAGGGGCCTATGCGAGAGGTGCCTGTGCGAGAGATTGTGTGCGAGAGAGTGCTAGGCAGCAGCAGCACTAGGCTAGCAGCATCAGCGCCCAGCAGCTCGCAGCGTGCTAGGGCTGATGCGTGCTAGGCCAGTGCATGCTAGCAGTGCTTGCTAGCACACCAAGCTGGATGGCTGCTCAGCCTTGGTGCTAGGCGCCAGCTGGCAGCCTTGGCAGCCAAGGCAGGCTGCCGGCCCAGCTCTCCATGAGGTGGCGGTTTAGGTGAGGGGTGGGGACCAAGCTTGGGCAAGGCCTTGAGGAGCAAGGCAATGGTCCCCCCACCCATTCATGGTCCTCACCTAACCTACTCTCTCTATTTGACAGTTTTTGCATTGTGATTAGTTTTGTTTATTAATTTATTTTAGAAATAAATTAATTAGCAATATATACATTCTCGCACATTGGTGGAGGATGAAAAATCAAGGGATCATTTCCCTATAAATACCAAGCTTGGTATTGGGAATTGAGACAACCTTGAGTGGAATTAAAAAGGCAACTCTAGAAAAGAGTAAACCTTTGATTCGTAAAACTCATAGTTATTTTGTCCGGGTCTTGACTAACCTTCAAGACTTAGGACGCTCGGGTCGGGTCGAGGGTACAATCCGTCGGAGATCTCGTCTTTTCGGGATTTTGAAGTAAGAGCTCTTTGGGAGCGAAGCACGCGTCAAAGGTATAATTCTTGTCCTTAATCTTGTTTGATTAAGTTTATTATGCTTGTTTAATTGCTTTAATTAAGGAGCGGGTCTTGGTGGGTTTCCTTCCGCGTAGTGTCGGGTCACTACGAAACCCTACATCGGTATCGGAGCCACGCTCCTTTTAATTTTTGCAATTATTGTTTAATTAAGGTGTTTTAAAGAATTTAATTTTCTGGTTCATGTTCATCTAATTAGATTAGATGCTCGTTTTAATTAATATTTTAAAACTCGGTTTTATTTTCAATTTGGCTGTCGAACCCAGATTTTGGCTCAAAAATAGTGATTTTTAGGTGGAATCGACATTCTTGAACTGTTTCAGTGCTTTTAGGGTTGTCTAGAAGCCAAATTCGAACCAGAAACCCAATTTTTCTGGGGTATTTCATTTTTCAGCGAATGTTTTAATTCTTTTTAAGCCTTGATTAATGCAAGCCTTACAAGGTTAGATTAAATGCACTTTTGCATCACTAATCTACTGGTTTTAAAATATCCTTGAGCATAATAATGGAATGTTTATTAGTGCTTAAGTTGATATACCAAGTTATCACATAAACTTGTTTTTCACAAATTTTGCAAATAAATTGCAATAAGGTGTGAAAACTTGTTGTGATTTTGTATTTTAAGTTCCCAAGTAATGTTAAAGTTTTAATCTTTAAAGGTTTAAATGATTGGAACCCTAACCCTAAATTCCATGTTGAACAAAGTTTGGATTTTTTCATGTTTTGGTTGATTAAAATCCATTAAGTTCAATTACTTGTGAGTAAAATTTGATTAATCTTCATATTGGAAGATGTAATCTTGGTATTTTACACACGTATACAAGTTGGAAAATTTTATCATTCGATGGTTAATTTATTTTTCCAACTCCCTTTTGTCAAATCCATGGTTAATTTGCGTATTGGCAAGATTAATTTTGGACATAGCTCATTTTATTTTATGCATAAAGTTTGACCTAATTTTGTTCAAAATTGAAATTTTTGGATAAATTTAGGCTTGTGCACCAATTAAAATAAATTTGTTTAAGTTAGACTCAATATTTGTTTTATTTTATTTTCCCTCAAAATTAATTCTAAAATGTAATTTAGAATTAATTATTGTCACACACAAATCGGAATTAAAATTCCAAGTAAAATGCACGCAAAACGATGTAAAACCGCAAGCGTCACCAAGGCTAGCCGGGCTGCCTAGCAGCCCACATGTAGGCTGCCTATGGTGCGCGTATGGTTGTGCATCGTTGGTGCGTGGCAGTGTGGCAGTGGGAGAGGTGTGTTGCCGTAGTGCTAGGTGCATGGCAAGGCTGCTGGAATTGCTTGTGCGTGCTGCTGGGCAGCGAGGCAGCAAGCCCCCAGCCAGCCTGCCAGACGCTGCCAGGCACCAGCCAGCAAGCTAGCATGCGTAGCGAGCTGCTAGCGCTGGCTGGCGCAGCATGCCATGCTAGGCGTGGCTGCTGGCACACGGCACAGCATGCGCAGCATGCCATGGGCTGCGTAACAGCCATGGTGCGCATCCACCCAAGTTTTGTGGGGGTATTTTTGCTTAAGGTTGAGCTATGATTTTGCGATTTTTCGTGTTAATAATTTTAATTAATTTATTTTAACGAGGCTAAAAACCTCGATTTTCGATTTTGCAAAATTTTGACAAATCACGGGTTATGCCGACTTAATTAATCGGATTAATTAAGTACGGATGCGGAATTTAGTGGGAGCTTAATTAAATGCGTTTGCATTTTGCGTTTAGAAATAATGGATTAAACCACTTTGACTAGTTTTAATTAGGCGCGTTAATTGGATTAACGACCTAAGTTAGTTACTAGTTTTGCGTGTTTAATTATGTATTTTGTAAAATTGCATGGGCCATTCACAAATAGTGAACGGGTGAATGAAAATTGCTTTCAAAACAGGTTCTTTGAAAATGGCAACTAGTGGGGCCCGACTAGGATAGAAAATACGGGCTGCATTCCGTTGTGTATTTTTGTAAATCTAAATACGGTCTGCGAACCGTTAAGTATTTTTGTACTATTAAATTAATCTTAGTCGTTCTAGCTAGCATTTTTTTATTTCATTTTGGCCAAGATGTCTCAAGACGGCGTTTCGAGGAAGACGAGCCAAGATGAAGACCCATGGAAATTGAAGATTTCAAGGGGTCATGCTAGTTGCCAAATGTATCTATTTTTATGCCTTATATATTGTTATTATATATGTTTTCTAGATGCATGTCTAGGATTTCTATAATGTTGCGATGATTGGTTAAATTCACTTAAATCAACCAACATAGAAACCCTAGGTCCCTTAATAATATTGAGCTAAAATTTGCCGTTCCAAGAACAACACTTACCGAACTAATGCGCGTACGTGATGGATTACGCCAAAGCGAGGCATCACTACTTCCCTAGGAACGTAAGGTATATTAGGTATATAAGTTGTCTTGGTTAAGCTCAACGATATCAGTAAGGACTCCTTAGATGTCATGGCAAAAGACATAAAATGTCAAGTATGCATTAGATGCGACATTTTATCAAGCCGAGAGTAGCTTGGAGCTATTAGCAATTGGATTGCTTACCTTAAGATATTTAATGGTTAAGACAAGCCAAAGCATGCTTATCCATTTCTTGATCTTTAGGATCTCGGAATCATTTTATTCTCGCCCATAAGGGACAATCTTAAAATGCGTGGATAAAATGTTCAATAAGTGTGAATAAGTGCATGAACGCTTTAAATTTCAACTTATTGATGTATGAATGGTTTTTCACTTCAAATTCTTTCAATTGTAGAAATCATGTCTGCAAGTAACTCAAACAACAACCAATTCTCTTTGCGCTCAATTCTCGACAAGGAGAAGTTGAGCGGGCCAAACTTTCTTGATTGGCAAAGAAATCTCCGCGTTGTACTAATGCAGGAGCAAAAGGAATACGTCCTTGATGAGGAAATGCCCGACGCTCCCAATGAGGAGGTCACTCAGGCAGCCTTTAACCGATGGCATAGTGCCAATCGGGATGTCAAATGCATCATGTTGGCCACAATGTCTCCGGACCTTCAAAAGACTTTCTTTGAAAAGGAGACAGCTTTTGAGATCATTTCTGAGCTTCAGAATATGTTCCAAGAGCAGGCCCGAACTGAAAGGTTCGAAACCCACAGGCAGATCCTTGAGAGCAAGCTCAAGAAAGGAGAGCCAGTCAGCCCGCATGTTCTCAAAATGATTGGATTATTTGAAAACATGGAAAGGCTCGATGCTGGGTATTCAACTGAAATGGCAATTGACATCACTCTCCACTCCTTTCATAAAGGCTATGATCAGTTCAAGATGAACTATAACATGCATAGTATGGAGAAAACCCTCACCGAGCTTCATGGTATGTTGAAGCAAGCCTAGAAAACCCTCAAAGATGAGGGCAAGCATGACATGCTCATGGTGAGGAAGGGCAAGCCATTCAAACGTGCGGGCAAAAGGAAGAGCTTTAAAGGGAAAAAGAAGAAATTCCCACCTAAGTCAAAGTTTGCCAAGGGCAACAAGGAAAAGAAGGCAACTTCTTCTAAGTCTGATTCCGAATGTTTCTACTGCAAGAAGAAGGGACATTGGAAAAAGGACTGCCTCAAATTCAAGGAAGATAAGAAGAACGGCAACGTTGCTTCTTCATCAGGTATTTTCGTTATAGACTTAAACTTGGCTGGCAAAACATCATGGGTATTAGATACCGAATGTGGCTCACACCTTTGTTCCAATGCTCAGGGACTAAGGATAAGTAGGAGGCTAGAGAAGGGAGAGGTCGAGCTTCGGGTCGGCAACGGAGCAAGGATGTCTGTCGTCTCCGTTGGAACTCTCAGTTTGTCTTTGCCCACTGGGCTTGTCCTAGAACTTGAAAATTGTTATCATGTTCCTAGTGTGACCAAAAACATTATTTCAATATCGGCGTTGGACGCCAAAGGATTCGAATTTCGAATCAAAAACAATAGTTGTTTTAAATATTTTGATAATGTTTTATATGGAAAGGCACATTCAGAAAATGGTCTTTATGTGCTGTCACTAGACAAACAGGTCTATAACATCAAGGATACTGCCAAAAATGCTAAGACCATCGAGTCGAATCAAACCTACTTGTGGCATTGTCGTCTTGGCCACATTAACATCAAACGCATCAAGAAACTTCTTCAAGAAGGTGTTCTTTACTCATTCGACTTAGAGTCGTTTGGAAATTGCGAAGGATGCTTATTAGGAAAGATGATCAAACAGCCATTCTCCAAGTTGGGAGAAAGGGCAAGTGACTTATTAGGTCTAATACACACGGATGTATGTGGACCTATGAGCACACCCGCAAGACAAGGTTACCGATATTTCATCACCTTCACCGATGATTATAGTAGATATGGCTATATCTACTTAATGACGAATAAATCTGAATCCTTTGAAAAGTTCAAAGAATTTCAGAAAGAAGTTGAAAATCAACTTGGCAAGAAAATTAAAGCACTTCGATCGGATCGAGGTGGCGAATATTTAAGCCATGAATTCGACGATCACTTGAAAGAATGTGGCATTCTTTCAGAGTTGACACCTCCCGGAACTCCTCAATGGAACGGAGTGTCCGAACGGAGGAATCGGACCTTGTTAGACATGGTTCGGTCAATGATGGGTCTTAGTGAACTCCCTATCTCGTTCTGGGGACATGCGCTACAAACAGCAGCACTAACACTGAATAGAGCTCCGTCAAAAGCTGTTGAAAAGACTCCATATGAATTATGGACTAAGAAACCTCCCAGGTTGTCTTTTCTCAAGATTTGGGGATGCGAAGCATATGTCAAGCGATTAATTTCGGACAAACTTCACCCCAAATCGGATAAGTGTTTCTTTGTGGGATATCCAAAAGAAACCAAAGGGTATTAATTCTACAATAAATCCGAGAACAAAGTGTTTGTTGCTCGTGATGGTGTCTTTTTAGAGAAGGACCACCTTTCCAAAATGACAAGTGGGAGGAAAATCGAACTCGACGAAGTTCGAGGGGACGAGCAACAATGTCAACCTGACAAAACTGACAATCTAGATACTTTGGAAGCATCTAAGAAGATTGGTCAGAGTCAAACAGACAATGTAAATACTCAACCGATTACCTTACGTAGGTTACAACGGCAAAGATCTCAACCAGACAGATACCTCGGTATCGTCTTAACTGATGATCAGGACATCCTAGTTATGGATGGTGATGAGCCAGCGACATACAAGTAAGCTATGACGAGCCCCGACTCTGAAAAATGGCAAGAGGCCATGAAATCTGAGATGGACTCCATGTCTGAAAATCAAGTATGGGACTTGGTGAATTTGCCCGAGGGTTATACACCCATTAGTTGCAAATGGATCCTCAAAGTGAAGACAGACAAAGATGGAAATGTATCGATATACAAAGCTAGACTGGTGGCAAAAGGTTATAGACAAGTCCACGGGATTGACTATGACGAAACTTTTTCACCAGTTGCAATGCTAAAGTCCGTCCGGATCATCCTAGCGATTGCTGCATATTACGATTACGAAATATGGCAAATGGATGTCAAAACCGCCTTCCTTAATGGGATTTTGGAAGAAACTGTGTATATGACACAGCCAGAAGGTTTTGTCGATCCAGGCAACGCTGGAAAGGTTTGCAAGTTGAAAAAGTCCATTTATGGATTAAAGCAAGCCAACAGGAGTTGGAATCTGCGATTTGATGAAGCCATCAACAAGTTTGGTTTTATCAAGAATCCAGATTAGTCTTGTGTATACAAGAAGGTCAGTGGGAGTGATATTGCATTCCTAGTCCTGTATTTCGATGACATACTGCTCATTGGAAACAGCACAAAATTGTTGGAGTCCGTAAAGGGCTGGTTGGGAAAGTGCTTTTCAATGAAGGACTTAGGAGAGGCATAGTACATATTGGGCATCAAGATCTACAGGGATAGATCTAAGAGGATGATTGGATTAAGCCGGAGTACTTACATTGATAAGGTACTAGCTCGATTCAACATGGAAAATGCCAAAAGAGGGCATTTACCCATGTCCCATGGCATAACTCTCAGCAATAAACAGTGTCCACAGATACCTGTTGAGCGAGAAAGAATGAATCAGATCCCATATGCTTCGCTAATCGGATCGATCATGTATGCCATGATATGTACAAGGCCAGATGTATCGTATGCCCTGAGTGCAATGAGTCGATACCAATCGAACCCAGGAGAGGCGCATTGGACTGCGGCCAAAAACATCCTTAAGTACCTGAAAAGGAACAAGGATAAATTCCTGGTGTATGGAGGCCACAAAGAACTGGTTGTTGAAGGTTACACCGACGCTAGCTTCCAGACTGATAGAGACGACTTCAAGTCACAGTCGGGGTATATATTCTGTCTGAATGGAGGAGCGTTCAGCTGGAAGAGTGCCAAGCAGAGCACCACTGCAGACTCTACAACTGAAGCCGAGTACTTGGCCGCTTCGGAAGCTACCAAGGAAGCTATTTGGATTCGCAAGTTCATCAGTGAACTTGGTGTTGTATCCTCAATCAAGGGGCCGATAGATCTCTATTGTGATAATAACGGAGCTATCGCTCAGGCCAGGGAGCCGAGAGAACACCAGAAGGTCAAACACGTGCTAAGGCGATTTCACATGATAAGGGAATGGAAATTCGAAGGTGAAATCAGAATTTGTAAGATCGGCACGGATGATAATGTAGCCGATCCTTTGACTAAACCTTTGCCTCAAGTGAAACACAACAAACACGTTGAGGCAATAGGAATCAAGCACATATGAGACTGGCTTTGATATTCCCTGTACATGTGTTTTAATTAAACGGGTTGATTTAATGTAATACACTGTACTAAAACCATTCATTAATGGAGTAATTAATTTTATGCAAAATTATTATTTACTCCATTACTATTTAATTGTGGTTTAGAATTAAATAATGAGTCCATTCGATTTACGGAAATATTCAAAACAGGGTATCAAGACCATGTCTTAGATAAAGAAACACCTGTTAAGTGAACATTGAAAATTAAATCGAAAATTGTCCTTAATCGAGGTCATCTAACAGATGGACGATTGATGACCGCCATAGATTAGTGTATAGTATGATTTACAACACCGTTTCTTGTGATGCGAGGACGTGACAGTCATAAATCATTTTCACAGGTACAGTTTAGAACTGTACTTGATAAGACCTATGAGAGTACTTTAAGAAAATTTAAAATTTTTTCATAAGTAAATTTCTCATTATGACTATCGGAACTTATTTCCTCCGACCATGAGTACTGTGAAGTTTTCTTGTTTGAGTACTAGACTCTTTGATGTTTCCAAACGTCTGCCGTAACTAGGGATCATAACGGGAACACTCGGGAGTCTATGTCCTCTTAGTAAGAACTTACAATACAAGACTGGGATTGTCCCCCTACTAACAATAGGGAAAATGTTTTATTGTTTAAAAGGCCGCTCGAAGAGTGAGACTGTGAAAATGCATGGCCATGCTCAGATGGATTTTAGAAATCATCTGCTTATTGACAGTCGAACTCGAAGATCGAGAAACACTTCTGAACGTAATAAGGATGACAAAGAATCTTACCTTATAGTTCACGAAGAAACATTAAGTGACAAAGGAAATGAGCTATACACAATATGCACACTTGTCCCGAAGGACAAGTGGGAGATTGAAAGGAATGGTGTCCTTCCAACAAGTGTATTATTCCGGTAGAGGGTTCAGAATTATTACAGAGCTAATTCTTCAGTAAGGTCAAGTGATCGGAATGCCTAGGTGGAGGCCGCTTCCGATCAGTAATATCGAGGTACAATTGATATTACAGCTTAATCTTAACTGAACCCTTCGGGTCGAACCCAATCGAATCTCCGATCCGAAACGACGAATTAATCCGAAAGGATTTAATGAGTCGATAGAGTTTTACGAATACAGACGTCGGAAATCGAGCCTAGGGCGTCGAGACCGAACGTCGCAAAATCACAAGCAACAAGTATGAGCGTAGCCGTAGCTAGGCTAGGCTAGCTCATAGCAAGCCTAGGCGCACCATAATGTGCTAGGCACCATCGCAGCCTAGGCGCGCCCTGGCAGCCCATCGCAAGCTAGCAGTATGCTAGCATGGGTGCCAGGGTGCGCATGGCACCATCGCAAGCCAGCAAGCCCATCGCAGGCCTATGCGCATCACTAGGCGCACCATGCGTGGCCTAGGATGGATGGGCACTATCGCAAGCCTAGGTGCTCTATTGCAGGCCCTGGCATCATGCCTAGGCGCTGTCGCTGCCCTAGCATGATGTTTGGGCACCATCGCTGATCAGCACATGGCAGGACCACACACACACACACCAAGAACAGCCATCGCAGTGCTAGGCACTGGCGCATGTGCGTGTGCGTGCCTCGCATCAAGCACATCCATAGCAGTGCTAGGCACTGGCGTGTGCTAGTGCGAGGATGGCTAGCAATGCATGTGCGTGTGCACCGTCGCCCAGCAGCCTCGCTATGAGGCACCTAGATGTGTGCTTGCGTGCGTGCCTTCGCATGGGAGCACCAAGCACAACATGTTAGCAACGAGCACCAAGCCCAGCATGCGTGGCTCGCTAGCAGCACGCATGCTAGGCCTTGCGTGCATGGTGCGCTGGCTGGGTGTGCGCATGCTAGCTGGGTGGCTGTGCGAGAAGGGGCCTATGCGAGAGGTGCTTGTGCGAGAGAGTGCTAGACAGCAGCAGCACTAGGCTAGCAGCATCAACGCCCAGTAGCTCGCAGCGTGCTAGGGCTGATGCGTGTTAGGCCAGTGCATGCTAGCACTGCTTGCTAGCACACCAAGCTGGCTGGCTGCTCAGCCTTGGTGCTAGGCGCCAACTGGCAGCCTTGGCAGCCAAGGCAGGCTGCCAGCCCAGCTCTCCATGAGGTGGCGGTTTAGGTGAGGGGTGGGGACCAAGCTTGGGCAAGGCCTTGAGGAGCAAGGCAATGGTCCCCCCACCCATTCATGGTCCTCACCTAACCTACTCTCTCTATTTGACAGTTGTTGCATTGTGATTAGTTTTGTTTATTAATTTATTTTAGAAATAAATTAATTAGCAATATATACATTCTCCCACATTGGTGGAGGATGAAAAATCAAGGGATCATTTCCCTATAAATACCAAGCTTGGTATTGGGAATTGAGACAACCTTGAGTGGAATTAAAAAGGCAACTCTAGAAAAGAGTAAACCTTTGATTCGTAAAACTCATAGTTATTTTTGTCCGGGTCTTGACTAACCTTCAAGACTTAGGACGCTCGGGTCGGGTCGAGGGTACAATCCGTCGGAGATCTCGTCTTTTCGGGATTTTGAAGTAAGAGCTCTTTGGGAGCGAAGCACGCGTCAAAGGTATAATTCTTGTCCCTAATCTTGTTTGATTAAGTTTATTATGCTTGTTTAATTGCTTTAATTAAGGAGCGGGTCTTGGTGGGTTTCCTTCCGCGTAGTGTCGGGTCACTACGAAACCCTACAACTTGTTCATCTCCAAATCCGACCGCCTCCGTGTTTGTGTAGGACACTATGGCTCGGACGATGTGGATGGCACCAGATCCGAAATATAGGGAAGAAGGCACAGATGGTGTGCCGCCTGAGGAGGAGACGGCTGAGGTGGTGGCACCGGCTGAAGAGGAGGGAGGATATCCTCCGGGTGCACCTAGCACTCCTAGTGATGGGATCCTTGAATCAGAAGAGGGAAACGGTGAAGAAGTCGTCCTTATATCTGGTTCTGAGGATGATGATGAAACAGTCTCTAAGAGAGATGGGGGAGAGACCGCCTCTAGGTCTAGCTTTGGGGAGAGTAGTGGTGGCTCACTATCGCCAGTTGAGGATAATGAGGCAAAAGAGAGAAAAAAGTGGAACAACGAGGGGGATCCGTTCCGGATCCATGTGTCTGCCAGAGACAGGGCGAACATGGAAAAAGGCCTTGCAGACTTCAAATTAAAACGTCCTCTTGGCGAGGGCTATGACATCCGGGTGGCGCCTGCAATGGGTACCATTATCTAGAAGGATGACCAGCCGAACGCCAACAATTACTTCATCTGCTATGAGGCGCCCTTACTAGCCGGTCTCTGCTTCCCCCTCCACGATACAATAAAGGTTATCCTATGAGGATATGGCCTGGGTGTGTGACAGTTAACCTAAAATTCTTGGGTTAACATTTTGGGCTACATTGCCACCTGTGAGATGTAAGGCTTCCATCCCGGCTGGGAGGCTTTCGCCCATATGCACTATCTTAGCCGTAGCCCAGGCGACTGGCGGGCGTAGTACACTTTGACCACCTACCCCAATTATTTGATGACCTTAGACAAACCGTCTAAGTGGACTGACTGGAAGAACAGGTTTTACCTAGTTTTTCCCCCAAACGGCGAGATAACTTTGAGTATCACTGTTACAATAAAAAGCCGGATCTATTGGATCAGAAGTGTGCTTTCCCAAAGGTTCAGGATGAGGATTATGAAAAAATAATAGAGCCGGGGTTCTTTGAGCTTACAACCACCGCCCTCTCAACGGGAAAGTTAATAAGTGTACCCAAGAACTAAGTACCCACACATGAGTGGCTGAGAGATGAGGCGTTCTTGTCCGCCTGCGGTCTGAGCACCATGTTTGATAGACGTACATAGAGCATGCATCCGACAATCTTTATGCCGTCTTTATTGTTTCTAACTTGTGAACTCATTTGCTTGATGATCTGAGAGACGGCTCTTTTTGTAGAAACCGGTAGAAGCATGCTTTCTCAAGATAAGACGTCTGCCCGCTCTGCGGCTCAAATCCGCAAGGATAATGCAAACAAGAAGAAATCCCAACTAGCGGCTAAGGGCCAGGTATAAACCGCCTGCCCTAGCTTCTCTTCAATTTCAAGTTTATATATACAAACGGCTATAATCCGACTGTATGCTTAATGTCTGATTTGTTTTTCAGGATGGAGACAAGGGGGCTCCTAGATCCTTTACCAAGCTGATCAAACGGAAGCCGAATGATGGGTCACCAGCTCGGCCAAGTCTAGGAAAGTATCTTCTGCTCAGACGGCTCCTAAGTTTCCTCTTCGGAAGGGTAGTCTGACCATCGGCGGGAAGAGTATCAGGAACGCTGGTCTGGGGACAGACCTCTCAAACAAGCCAGGTGCCCTTGAGGTGCCGAAGAGTGGCGAGCCACCCAAAGGTGCAAGCGGTTCTGCAGCGGCTGTAAGCGATCTAAGCCTTCAACCTCATCCCCAAGGTACGGATGACCCCTTTGACTCCCCCTTTGAGCTTGGTTGGCCCATGCGGGTTAAGTCACGTTCTCAGCTACAGTCGGAGGGTTCCTCAAGCAGCCAGCAGTCTGTTGGTGGCGCCTATGTAGCTTTCTCACCAAATCTACCTTCTGTTGTAGATCAATCTCCCGGTGGCCTGATGTGCAACAGTTCTCCAAGACCATGCTGAGGTCTATACCCAAGGAGGCTATCCCTGGGATTTAGGCGTTCAATGTCGACTGCATCCTCTCCCTACTGTCTGAGGTATAATAACTCTATTCACATTCTTTTCGGTATAATGCCGGTTGATTTTCAAACATACCGTTCGCATGTATACAGGTTGATGGGCTGAAGAAGCAGTATGCTCGAAAGCAGGAAGAGGTAAGGCGGGCCAATAAACGAACGAATGAGTCCGCTGACGTTACTCAGTATCATAATAATATAAATGAACTTGAGACTAAAGCTGAGCTAATGACGCAGGCGGAATCTATCAGGCGGCTAACGGCTGCTCTTGCTAAGGCTAACCTGAATGCCACCAATCTTGAGGCGGCGCTCAAGAATGCCCAGGTGGACCTCAAAACTCTAGATAGCGCCGACAAGGAGAACACCACTCTCCGAGCAGACTTCAACCGTCTGAAGGGTGAGATTGCTGCTTCCTAAGGCAACTTCAGAGCAACTCTGGAGGCTAAGTAAAGCCGCCTCATTGAGGAGAATGAACAAGACTGCGTGGATCGGATGAGGATGGCATGGGACCTTGTGCATCAGGATGCTGATTATGGCGTCTGGGCCTTGGCCTACCAGTACGCAGATCTTGTTCTTTCTGCAAGGGCTGAGGGGAAACCGAAGCCGAAACCGTTTGAGGAGTGGGCAAACAAGGAGGCCTCAGACAGTGAAGAGCCAGCTCAAGCTGCAGGTGGGAGAGAGGAGCAAGAACAACAGGATAACGATGCACAAGTGAACTCTGCTCTACCTCCACCTGGGAAGGATGCGCCGGTGGCATCGCTTTAGCAAAATTAGATTCCCTTATTTCTATTCCGTCTTTAGCCGTTTGCATTTCCGGCCTACGTGCCGAGTATCCGTTGTATTTTTAACACTTCCAATTTCCCGGACGTAGATCCGGTTCAACAACCACTCTTCTGGCCTTTTGGTTAGGCTTTATTTATGAAATGACAGACTGAGTCGGTTTTGTTAAATTTTTCGATTCTTGCAATTTTTTATTTTTCTATATATATATATAATCTTGCCCAACTTGTTAATTGCATATGGCTGTGTGGTCGGGTTCAAAATAGATTGATTGACTGAGGAACTTTTGATACTTTAAGGAGTATGAGAGGTTCCTTGGCCAATCAATCACTACCATGATTGCCCCAAGTCAAGCACACAGCGATCCAAGATTCAGGCGGCACAATCTTAAACACCCAGACATTCACCGTTTGGGTCATCTGTAAGATTGGACTTGATTTTCCACGAATATACTCCAGCGTCATTTTGCTCCATTAGGGGATTTCTCAAGTTACAAAATTATAGTTTTTAATCTAATTTGGAATAACGACGGATACCAATTGATGTCAAATAGGACATGTGGTTTTCTTACGCCGTCTAGGTTCCATTTTAGATTATTCAGGTCAAACGACTGTGAACTAGCCACCCAAATGGGAGATGCTCTCTACGACGAAATCGCCCGGATGGGCGTCGCCGGATATCTTACTCATGTTGGAGCAGACTGTTAATTTAGACTTTGCCGTCTGCACATTGCACAGGCGGTGTTCCCATTGGGAGATATCAAATAAAGCATATATAATAAAAAATGAAAACAAAAGCGATTTTTCATTGATTGGCTTTTTATTTACAAAAATTTACAAGTCTCAGAAGTAGTACATCTTTTGATTGTATACATTTTAAGTTCTGGCTAGCTTCCTGCCGTCTGGTGTTTCCAAGAGGTAGGTGCCACCTCTTACTTCTTCATAGATTCGGTAAGGGCCTTCCCAATTGGGTGTTAGCTTGCCTTGCTCATTGGCCCTACCGATTGCCTCCATTTTCCGTAACACAAAGTCCCCCACTTTCAAGGGCCATTTGTGCACACTTTTGTTGTAGGCTCTTGTCATTCTCATACGGTATAACTCATGACGCAAGGCGGCATTGCCCCGACGTTTAGGAATTGAGTCCAATGCAAGCCGCATGGCCTCCTAGTTTGCCTCTTCATTATACAACATGATTCGAAGAGTTGGCTTATAAAGCTCAATGGGTAAGACAGCTTCAGCATTGTATACCATAAGAAATGGGGTTTCGCCGGTTGCCCCTTTTGATGTTGTTTTGATGGCCCATAGGACATGAATTAACTCTTCTGCCCATAAACCGCCAGCCCTTTTAATTTTCTTTTTTATGTCGTCTGAGATAAGCTTGTTGAAGGCTTCAACCTGCCGTTTGCTTGGGAACGACCGACTAATGCAAAACAATGGGAGATCCCTTGGTCTCCCAGCCAATTTTTAAGGGTAGGCATCTCAAGCTGAAGGCCATTGTTAAAAACCATGGACATAGGTACCCTAAAACGGGCGATGCTGTTCTTCTAGATGAAGGAGATGACATCCTTTGTCTTGATGCCTTTTACCGGCTCTGCCTCTACCCACTTGGTGAAATGGTCCACGGCAACTAGAATATACCTTCGTGCGCCTAGCGCACACGTATACGGACCAAGAATATCCATGCCCCATTTGGCAAATGGTATTGGGCTATGAATGGCCGTCAGATCTGTGGCCGGACGGTGTATGAGTTTTCCGAATCTTTGACACTTATCACACTTCTTCACCATTTCCATGGCGTCTACCTCAAGAGTTGGCCATAAGTAGCCTTGTCGCCTAACCTTTTCTGCTAGAGCTCTATCGCCTATGTGTGAGGCACAGAAGCCCGAATGTAGATCTTTCAGAATTTCCTGCCCCTTCTCTAGGGTGATGCATTTCAAAAGAGGCTGAAGAAAGCCCTTCTTGAAAAGTTCTCCTTTACGGATCTCAAAGTTGGCCGCACACTTTTTCATTGCAACCATTTTTGGATATGTGTCCGGCAGTGTGCCGTCTAGCAGATATGCCCGGATGCCGTCCATCTAGGTCGAACTCCGGTCAAGAAATCCAATGGGATCTTCCTCAATAATTCATTTTTCCATCACCTCTCAAAAGACTGACCGAGGCGTATCACAGGAGGCAGATGATGCCAACTTAGAAAGAGCATCTACCTGATTGTTTTCTGACATGGGTACTTGACTTAAATGGAATTCATGGAGTGTCCCAGCTTTTGTCCTGACCGCCTTTCAAGTACTTGATCATAGCCGGATGGGTGCCCTCATAGTCACCATGGTATTGGCTAACAACCAATTGAGAATCAGAGCAGGCGTCAATTTTTCTTGTCCCTGTCGCCTTGCACATGCGTATACCGGCTAGCAGGGCTTCATACTCAGCCTCATTGTTTAAGGCTTGAAACTTGAACTGTAGTGCATATTCATATTTGTCCCCCTCAGAAGACTGACATATTATCCCTACACCACAATCGTTCATAGTAGAGCTCCCGTCTACATACACCTTCCAAACCTGATCAAGATTTTCCGGTTCAACCGGCCTTGTCATTTCAACAATGAAGTCGGCGAACGCCTGACCCTTCACTGCCTTCCTCGGTTTAAAAGTGATTTCAAGACTTTGCATTTCAATAGCCCATTTGAGCATTCGGCCGGATGACTCTAAGGTTATCATTGGCAGCTTGAGGGGTTGGTCTGTATAAACTATCATCGGATGTGCCAAGAAGTAAGGTTTCAACTTCTTGACTGCCATGAACAAGGCGAGACTAAAATTTTCAATCATAGAGTGCCGGAGCTCTGCATTTCGAAGCATATGGCTAATGAAATAGATCGGGAGCTGATTGTCGTCTCTCTCAGCAAGGAGAACAACATTGAGAGAATAAATTAAGACGGCTAAGTACATGTAAAGCGTCTCCTTGGGCAAAGGGCTGACAAGACTTAGAAAGGAATGCAAATGCTCTTTCAATTTTTGGAAGGCTGCCTCAGCATCATCCCCCCATTCAAACATAGTCTTCTTCCTGATTACTTGGAAGAAATAGAGGCACTTGTCGCCTGACCGGCTGAGTAATCTCCCCAATGCCGCCAGACAACCGGTTAAGTTCTGAACTTCTTTGACAGTGTAGGGTGATTTCATATCAATAATCGCCTGTATCTTTTCTAGGTTGGCCCCTATCCCCCTTTAATCAATCAAAAACCCGAGAAACTTCCTAGACTCAACACCAAAGACACACTTCTTGGGATTGAGCATGACCTTGTGCCGCCTGAGTATGGTGAAGGTTTCTCGGAGGTCAGCAAGGTGATCCGTTTGTATCTTGGATTTAACTATCATGTCATCAATGTACGTCTTTACATTCCTTCCAATCTGATTAATGAAGACCGAATTAATCATACGATGGAAAGTAGCAGGCGCATTCTTCAAGCCAAACGGCATCACAGTATAGCAGAATAACCCCTAATCAGTGACGAATTCCGTCTTCTCTTGATCTTTTTTCCACAGGGGTATCTGATGAAAGCCGGAATAGGCATCCATAAAACTCATCAAAGCATGTCCGGCTATTGAAACGACCAGACTGTCATTCTTTGGAAGCGGATAACTGTCCTTCGGACTTGCCTTGTTCAAATAAGTGTAATCAACACACATGCGCCAGTTACCATTCAGCTTCTTTACAAGCACAACATTCGCAACCCAATCTGAGAACTAACATTGCCGAATGAACCCGGCGTCTAACAGCTTCTTGACCTCGACAGCTGCCGCCTGAGATCTCTCCTCGCCGTGATTTCTTTTCTTTTGCCTAACAGGCTTCTTTTTTTTATCTACGGCAAGTTTGTGGACAGCGAGATCCGGGCTGATGCCTGGCATCTCTTCCACTTCAAAGGCAAAAATGTCCTTGAACTCTGTCAACATATGGTGTAATCCTGCACCCAGTTTTGCAAAAGCAACCGTCCCAACCTTTACAATACGCTCTGGTCGTGTGTCATCCAGAACGATGTCCATATGTTCTCTAGCCGGTTGGGGTCAGAGGTCATCTTATTGTTCCCTAGTCAGTGATTGCTATTGCTTCTCTTTTTTTACAGCCTTTCTTTACTTTCCGGCTGCTAGTGGGGTAGGCTCTTACTCCTTGACATCGTCAAGATCTATTGGCTCCTCACCCTGACCGGTTGCTGCCACCGTGGGCTTAACATCTGAGAGGTAGCACTCTCGGGCCATCTTCGGTCCTCGTTCAGGGAGCCAACAGAACCGTCATCTTTCTCGGTCCTCGTTCAAGATGGGATGATGACGGCCTTAGATTCTTTCAGAGTCGGACGACCCAAAATAATATTATAGGCGATCAGCTCTTCCACGACCAAAAACCGAACGACCATGTGGCGCCCCTCTCCCTTCTCTCCCAGCCGGATGGGTAACTCAATTCGTCCGACTGGTTGCACAACTCTACCCCCAAAACCAACCAAGCTGTGAGTGACCTTATGCATGCTATCGGGCCTGTACTTCAGCTTAAATAGGCACTTATAGCTGATGATGTTAGACGAGCTACCAGTATCAATGAGGATCCGGCCAACCTTGTGATTAGCCACCTTGCATTCAAAGACAATGGGGTCATCATGCGGCCGGCGGACTTTGCCCCAGTCCTTTTTAGTGATGACGACCTCAGAGAATGTATCGGTAGACACCTGGCCCTCATCGACGGAGCTGACATCTAGCTGTCTGACATAGTCTTTGGTGCCCCTGATGGTCGGCCCCCCTCCAGCAAACCCGCCTGCTATGGTGTAGATCGGCTCCTTGTCAGTGTCCGAACTACTAGTAGCCTTTGCTTGCTTTTTTTTACGGCTGTTTGGGGTCCGTCTTCATGGTCATCTTATACTTGAGGATGTAAGGATTCAAAACCCCCTTATTAGCAAAATTATCTAACATCCACTTGAGGCTATAGCAATCGTTGGTGTCATGGCCAATATCCTCATGGAAGTGGCAGTACTTGTCTTTATTCCGGTTTTTGGCCGGACCTTTCATTGCCGCGGGCTTCTCAATAGTCACCCGGTCTTTTATCTCCATGAGGATGGAGTAGCAGTCTTTGTTAAATTCATACTTTGGGACGTATGGTTTAAACTCTTTCTTTTTCTTCTGGGACGTCTGATCAAAGTTGTCAACTGCCCAGATTTCTTTTCTCTTCTTACTCTCTTCAGCTTTCTAAGCCGGCTGTTTTTGCCGACTCCCTTTTTGTTTTTCGGACTTCTTTGAGTTCGACTGCCTGCTGGTGGAGCAAAGCTCGGTCGCCTGTATATAGGCTTCCACCTCCATCAACGCTTCTTGAAGAATGGAGATTCTCTTCCGGACGAGGTCGAACTTGAAGGTCGACCCGTCTTTCAAACCCTTGAAGAAGTCTGTGTAAGCAACATCGCAGACAGTCCTTGGATCTAGATTCTCACTAGATTGAACTGCCTGACATATGAGCGGAGCCCCTCCCTGTCTCCCTGTTGTACCACGCCCAAGTCAAGGCTTGTCTTTTTAGCGGGTATGTTCATGGAGAAGTTTAAGGCAAACAAGAACGCAAGAGTCTTAAAGTTGTTGATGCACCCAGCCGGTAAATTTCCAGACCACTGCTAGGCAATGCCCTTCAGCATGGCTGGGAAGCACCCGCACCATGCGGCGTCATCCAACCCCTGCAAGTACATGAGGTGGGTGTATGTCAACAGGTGGTCTTCTGGGTTGGTGGTACCATCATAAGTACCCACCATGACATTCTTAACCTTGGCTGGCTTTGCCGCCTCGGTTATTTCCTTGGAGAACGCAGAAGATTGTTCCCCAAGTTTTAGCTGTCGGAGCTGCCAGTCCAGTGGCAGGACGTTATATGCCGCCTGACCCCCGAAGAGGGCAGGCTGCATGCAAGGCTGGGCATACAGCCTGTATGGCTGCCGGGGCACATACGGGGCCGAGCCAATCATCTGAGGACCTGTATGGACGGACGGGCCGCCTGACAGGCTCTCTTGTACAGATTAAGAATATCTCATCGAGGTGTTCTTGAAGCTGTCTGGGAAACTCGACATTGAAGCCGACTCAAACAGTTGCTGATTTTTCTTTTTCTCGATGTAAAGGCGAGCATTAGAAAATTTCTTCTTGGTGCCATCCGGCTGAACATGCCGAATGACCTTCCTCTTCTCTTTCTCGGGGAAACGGAACTTAGATAGATCATTCAAGGGCCGAGTCCCCTCCTTTGTTTTAAGATGCGGAGTGGGCTCTCGGTCCTTGACAGACTTGCTCTTCTCAGAATGAGAAGACTTCTTGGCCGACTAACCCTTGGTGGGACCATCCGTCCTCTAGAGATCAGGTCCTTCATCTCTCCCTTGAAACTTGTCATGAATTTCATGAACTCGTCTCGGGTGATGTGGGCAGATTGTCTTACCGCCTGGCCCGATGACTTACTCGAACCTGCCTGAGCATCGCCCCGTTCCTTGTTGTCTTTGGAACGGATACGCCTTGTAATGAGGGATCCATCTACGGTCGTATATGTTTTGACCTCTGGTTCGGTATCATGGTCTTAATAGACCTCATCCGTAGGCTGCTTACTCTCAGGAGGCGGTACAATGTCTTGAGAAACAATCTTAGAAGTACTCTCCCCATAGACGGCACCAAATGTTTCGGGGTTTTTTGTGTCCCTCGGGAGAGTTACATCACGAAGACTAGATTCCGAGCACTTGTACTGCAAAACAACGGAGACTCCGGTTGGGTGGAGTTTCGCCTCTGACGATCTAATTAGAACATGTACGGAGAAAGTGAAAAGGTGCGAAAAATAAAGTGAGATCTTCTCGGATTCCGAGATAAGGTGTTTTCTCTTATGTGAGAGAATTGATTGTGTTGTAATAATTGAATGTGTCCCCAAAGGGGGGTAAATCTCCCTATTTATAGGGTCATTGGTAAATGTGCCCCCATCAGGTTCATTCTGACCTAGATTTGGGGGGCTGCCACTACTAGAAATAGGCCGTTTTCCGACGAAATCGTTCCGAGGACTTAAATTCCGTCGGAGAATTCGAAAATTCCGACGGAATTTTGGTCTGTTAGAAATATCCGTCGGAAAAGATAAGTTGCGAAGGAAAATCCCTTGGAAATATTCCGACGGATTTTTCCCTCGGAATTTACTACTTCCGACGGAATATTCCCTCGGAGAATGTCTTCCGACAAAAATTTCCGTCAGAAGCTGTAAATTACGAGGGAATATAAATCCCTCGAAACATATTAATTTCCCTACGGTTTTTAATTCCTTCGGAAAATTCCGACGGATTTTAAATTCGTTGGAAAATTCCGACGGAATTTTATATTTATAAAAAAAAAAAAAAAAAAAAAAAAAAACAAAAACCTATATCCTAAAAATACAGAACCCCCCCTATTCTCTGTCCTATTTCTCTTCCTCTCCTATTCTCTCCCCCCACCCCTCTTCTTCTTCTCTCTCCTCTCTTCTTTTTGTTTCTTTCCCTCTCCTCTTCTCCGCCTTTTTTTTCTTCTTCTTTCCCTTTCTCGGCCTTATCACTCTTCATCCCTCCTCCTTCTCTTCTCAAACTTCTTCTCTTCTCATCCCTCCTTTTTCCCCCTCTCTTTCTTCTCGATCTCCTTATCACTCCTCTTTGCAACAACACCACCACTGCAACAACCACCGACAACACCAACCGCACAAGAACACCACCACCGCAACAACCACCGACAACACCAAGGCCACGCAAGAACACCACCACCGCAACAACCTCCGACATCACCAACACCGAAAACATATCTACATTTAATTTTGGTTAGAATTAGATCTAGGTTTATTTTGTTCAAATTTTCAATGTATAACTTTCTATTTTGAAATAATTGTATATTTAAGTTAAAATATTTGAGATAATTATATAGTATAGTTTGTTTTTGTTAAATTTCGAATTTTGTGTTCATATTAGATCTGTTTATTTAATTTTGAATTTCTGGTTTTGATTTTTTTTTTTGTCACGGGTTAGGGGTTTTTTTTGGTGGGTGGTGAGGTGGGTTCGGGTTGGTGGGTTTCGGTGGGTGGATTCGGGTCTGGTAGGTGAATATGGTTAGTTAGGGTTAAGGTGGTGGATTTGGTGGGGTAAAGTGGGTTAATGGCGGTGGTGGGTTAAGGGTGTGGTTAGGCGTGGTGGTAGGTTTGGATTGGGTGGGTTTGGGTTGGGTGGGGAATCTGGTGGTGGGTTAGGGTTCAGTGGTGGTCGTGGTGGGTTAGGGGGTGGCTAACGGGGTTACGGTAGAGGGGTGGGTTGGGGTTACGGTGGTACATTCTCGTGGATGTGGGTGGTGGGTTAGGGGGTGGCGGTGGGGTGGGTTGGGTGGTGAGCAGGGGTGTGGGGAGTGGTGGATCTGGGTGGGGTAAGGGTTAGGGGTGGGGCAGGTTTTTTTTTTATTGACTTTTCCGACGGAAATTTCAGTCGGAATACACCTCTTCCGACGGAAATTTCCGTCGGAAACCTCTTCAACTTCGTTTCGTAAGAAGACCATTTTCCGATGGAATTTCCGATGTTTCCAACGGATTTTTTCTGTCGGGATCAAGCTGTTTTCTTGTAGTGTGCGCCGTTTTGCGGCTTTTCTTAGGAATTGGGCTCTGAAGGCCGTCTTTTTCCCCACTGATTGGGAGTGCCACGTGTCAACTAAGGATTGGTTCATTTTGAACCTCTCCTAAGGTGACACATGTCACCCTCTGATTGGGCCACTGGCCTGGGTATTTTTACCCAAAACAATATGGGCCAAGGTTGTGAATGTGAGGAGATGACTTCTTGTGGAGATTGCGTGTTTGAGGATATTGAGAGTCATGAGCTTATACCAAGTGAGATACCCATGGTTGATTCTTGTGCCTCAAATGCAAACGATGATCTTATTCTTTCTCCCATTGAGCTACATTGCCCTTCTCCCCCATTTTCACCCACCTTGAGATCAACCCTACCCTATGGTGTGAGTGAGGCATCTTCTATGGTGGTTGAGGATATTTGAGAGGATGGTGAGAAATTTGAGGAAGAGAATACCTTGGACCAAGGGTCTTTGGTTGAGAGTGGTTGTGAGTTGAAGCAAAGAAATGTGAGAGAGACTATTTGTGAGGCCATTTGCCCTATTCCTCCTTCTCATAACCTAAAAATATTCTTATGTGGAGAGTTTGCTTTCATCTTTCTCTTTTTCCCCTTTTTCTTCTTATTTTCTTGTTTTTGATTTTATTCTTCCCCCATCTTGGCAATTCTCTCCTCACCTTCTTGTTCGTGCACTAACCTTGTTGCATGCCCCCCTCCCCTCATTTGCATACTTATTTTCCTATGAAATGTGTAGTATTGCATTTGACAAACTCTTGATATAATTGCAATTACCTAGATTGGTCATGCTTGGACATTAAGCAAGCCTGATAAGTAGGTGAGGGTTAGGTCGTTGACTAACCTCCTAATATCAAACAATATTTATAAATTCCTAACTAACCACTAAGAAAGCATAGAGGCAAGTTCGGAGTCGAACCACAAGGACTAAGTGTATCAATTTGAGCTAATTAAACTAGTAGGAAGGTTGTGAGATAGAGAGAAAAACAACTAAAACAATACTTAAAGCAATCAACAAAAACTAGGGAAAGTGGAATCCAATTACATTAATGAATTCAATAACAAATTGCAATTAAAAGATCATGATCTCAACTAGGAACAATCAACACATTCAACTCACTCCCGCGCAATTAAGCATGTTAATTATCCTACTGATAATTCACTCCCGCGCAACTAGCCTAGAAAAGGTATGGAAGAATCTAGACTCTCAATCAACTCACTTCCGCACAATTGATTGAAAGCACAATTAAAAACCTAGAATTAATTAGCTAAAAAGATTCTAATCAATGTAAACATCATCCACACACAATAATCAAGAATCAATTGCATACTAATCACAATCAATCATTCAATTCATTAACATAACCTTCATCCATATCCCTAGAACAAAATCTAAGCAATCAAAATGAAGAAAAACAAGAATTAGAGCAAGAATCAAACAAATATTCTAATTATCTACTCTACAAAGAATTAAGTAAAAACAAGAATAAAAGAATGCAATAAAGGTGAGAGAGAGTTAGAAATTCTCGTTGAATAGATGAGAAGAGAATCCACAAAATTGCTTCTTCAAGCTCTCAAATCTCCACGAAATCCCAAGCTTTCTCTTTCTAAAACTACTCCTAAACTAGACAGAGAAACTCCTAATTTAACCCTAAACCTCCTTAGAGGAAAGAGAAAATGTAAAAATCTGCTAAAAGAAGTCTAAAGTAGTCCCCGCTTCCAATATAGGTTCGTACACTATTTATATTACAAGAAGAAAAAAGGAGAAAAATGGGAGATTAAACGCAAAGAAAACCCAGAAGACCGCGCCCGCGCTCGACAAGGATGTGCCCGTGGTGGCTGGGGACCGCGCCTGCGGTGAGGCATCTCCGGGGCATCTACAGGAACAAAGTGAAATCTGGAAAAACTAAGCACCGTGCCCGCAGGAACCAAAGCCGCGCCCGCGGTGGGCAGTGGAAGGATGTCGCGCCACGATAACCCTGCCGCGCCACGGCGCCTGCTACCGCTTGTGCTTGCTTCTTAGCTTCTCTTTGCTTCAAGGCTTCTTCTCTTTGCTTTAAGGCTTCTTCTAATGAAATTTTCGGCCTTCTCTCGGGTCATCAACATCGAGGAAAGTGTCAAGTACCTAGAAAAATAGACCAAGAGAGAAAAGAGTGAAAGATCACATAGAAAAGCACGCAAATCAAGCTAGAAACCAAGCAAAAAGCGTATTATTTTACAACTAAGGCCTAAAAACATAAACTAAGACAATATTAACTAAAACAAGACTGAAAGGACTGGAAATAACCAAGAAAGACCAAAATAAACCTAAAACTAAGGGAGAAAAACACCCTAAAATGTGTAATAAATGACACTAAAATCAAAGACTTTCTCGAGAAGTAACCCGTGTTTTATTGCTTTCTTTTTTCTTTCTTTCTTTAATTTTTATCTTCTTTTGTTTCTCTATGTATAAGTGCTTGTGTACATACTCTTGTGCAAGGACCTTGGATTGAAATTACTTGAGAAGAAATGCACCAAGGATGCATGTATATGGAAGTTGAAGCACCAAAGACGTGGAATCTCATGGAAACGAGTAAAATTGAGTTCATTAGCGGGTTTTACACCCACCTCACACTCGGTCCATTATTTCCTTATTCCCCTTTCTCTCTTCTACTCCCTTATATGCATGTGGTTTGATTGGTAAATGCCTTGTTGGTTGGTTGTTGTTTCTTTCTTCTCCTCCCTCCCTCCCTTTTGTGGTGTCTTTTATTTAAGCATTGAGGACAATGCTTTAGTCTAGCTTAGGGGGAGTAGCTATCCACTAGCTTGGGGTAATCTCATGTGATTTTCGATTCATGATGTTATGATTGCTTGATTTTTCTTCCTTTTATGGCAAAGCTTATATAGTGAGATTGGTTGTTCTATTTTTGGACGGCCATGAGATGACTTTTGGTATAATTGGCTAGATGGATCATGTTTTCTTCTTGCACATGTGTATTTATGCATTCTTTATTTTGCCCCTTAAAAAAATTGAAAAATGCTTGAAAAATCCAAAAATATTTTAGTTGATGTTTATGTTCCTTGAATAAAAGCTCTTCAATGCTCAAATCTCCTCGAAATGACTCTCAATGACAATGTGTATGGTTTCCTTTTGCCCTTTGCAATTGAGTGATTAGTAGGGGGCCCTCTAGCCCTAGATTTGATTATAAGTTCGGGCAAGTCTAAAGTTGAGTTAAATTTAGATGCTTGAAGTGAACCAAATGAAACTTGAGAACTCTATCCCATGCTTTGGTCTTGATAGAAATGAATACTTTGCTTTCAGAAATAAGTTTGCCTAGACTAAACGAATCAAACCCCTACAGTGCTAATAAGCCTCCTCTAGTGAATGTGTATGATGGCTTTGTATACAAAAGTTCTTAATGTTAATAAGTGGTTCAACCACAAGGCAAAGTCTCTCTCCCCCCCCCCCCCCATAAAAATTAATAATAATAATAAAAAAAAAGGAGTAAAGCTTAATAAGTGGCAATGTCCACTAAATCTTTTGTATGCAAGCATGTAGTAACCTAGTAGCTAAGGGGAGGAAAAATAGAGCTATAGGGGGAAGATGAGTGAATCTAGCTTGTAAGTGGAAGAGGGCAAGTGTAGTCAAAGTATTGAAGAGGCCCTTGTTGTGGTGAGAAATGAGATCACTGTCTAATGAGGTGAACCCAAGAGCATCTATAATTAGCTAATTTTGTCCCCTTGACTTATAATCATGACTAGGTCGTAGTTTGTTGCCTCGAAAATTGCTTGCATGCTTTTAGGGATGGTGAACCATGCAAGAGGGAAGATATTTGAGATTGAGCATTGAAAAGAGTTATGGGTTAACCTCTTAGGAAACCCTCACGAGAGCACACCTGTCTTGTAGGGCGATTTAGGGGTTTAAATGGCTTGCTAAAATTGACCATGATTTCTACGAAAGTGAGTTAGTGTATATTCTTTCTCTTTTTAGTTTAATTTATCTTTCTTGAATAAATCATTCTCCTTATCTTGTGTTTCATTGCATTTTGCTCGAGGACGAGCAAAAGATTAGCTTTGGGGATTTTGATAATTAACTTTTATATCACTTTTCGGGGTGTTTTAGAGTCGTTTTTCGGCTTATTTTACAATAAGTTAGTTCGTTTTGACCTTTATTTCTCTTATTCTCGTCTTTTATCTTTAAATTTGAGTATTTTGGTAATGTTTAGTGATTTTTCATAATTTATTTATGTTTCTTGTTTTCTAATGTTTTATGTCTTGGTTTTAGTTAACAATAATTTTCTCATTATTCTCTTTCTATTTATTTTCATTTAGTTTCAAGTTTGTTTTCTTTATTTAATTTTACTTCATTTGAATTAATTATTTCCTTTTGTTTTATTTTATTTTCATTTCATTTGATTTTTATTTAGTTTCGATTATCCCTCGTGTTTTGTAGTTTTTGTAGGGGTGTTCGGGTCAAAGCTCGTGTTTCGAATTTGGAGTCAAATCCGAGTTTCGGAGTCAAGTAAAAGCCACAAATTCTCCCTCTTAACTCAACCAACACCGCACCATCCCCTGCTCCCAGCTCCCATCAACATCAACAACCCCGCAGATCCCCTCAACTAGCACCGACCCACACCCAGACCACCTCCAATCACCACCGCAACAACTACAACAACCACCAACCTCTCCTCGCCACCCAAAGCAGCCGATAACAACCACCATCATCAATCACACCGCCATCATCCCTGTTCCCCCCAACTCGCGCAGCTCCACCACACAACACAGCAGCGAGCTCCGGCTAGCAGAGCCTAACCGCAACCACCGCTGCTACTCCTTCACGCACCAAGCCGAGCCGCCAGCAGCCGCAGTTAGCAGACCGACCATTTTCGCACCTTCGAGCTCCGCCCAAGCTAATACCAACAATCGCAGCAATTCACGCCATTATTTCAACCCCAAATGGCCAAATAATCAGAACGTTCAGGGCGGCCGCTCATTATAATCGAGCGGACGCTTCCTACAAATTCAATTTATTGAATTTGAGGCAGAAAGATCAGAGCGGTCGCTCCGATTAGGTTGCGCGGCCGCTCCTCTTGTCCATTAAAAATCATGTGATTTTCTCGTGAATGCTTAAGCAATCTTCAATCAATGGCTTTGATTTGAGTGCGACTGGAGGTGAAGCATTTGAGCCGCTTGATTGTGATGATGTGATGTTGAATGGTGAAGATGAGAGCAGCCAAATTGAAGAGGAAGATTAAGGGATCGGTTTGGTGGGTTTTAATTTGGGGACTTTTGTTTTCTTTTTAATTTTGTTTTACTTCCCTTTTTTATTTCCCTTTTTCTTTCTTTCTTAATCTCCTTTATTTTCTATTCTATTTTATTTTATTTTATTAGCCTTGTTTATAAATATCCATTTTGTAGGATTTAATACTCTCATCAACTTTCATTACCCTAGATTAGATTAGTTTTAACCTCTCTTTTATTTTCTCTCTTGGGGTTTTAGGATTAGTTTAGGGTTTTTAGAGAAAGAAAGTGAGAAAAATCAAAGGAAGGTGGAAGTTTTGAACAATTGTTGGTGACAAATCAATTTGACGAATAATCCATTAATTAATTAGCATTCTTACTTTCTCTCTCTCTCCTATTTATTACTTTCATTTATTGTTTTTGCTTACTTTAATAAGTTTAATCTTTATTTTTAGCTTGTTAATTAGTTGTTAATCTTTGTTTAGTTCTTGTTTATTTGTCCTTAATGCTTAGTTTAATTGCTTATTTTGCTAGTTTCTTTTGGAATTTCATGTTCTATTTTGATATGTTAGGCTAGGTTTTTAATCTAGGGAAGGGGATGAAGAGAATATTGATGTTATTAATTGATTAATCGTGTTTAGATTGTGATTGAGGCTTAATTTGTGGATATGGATGATAACTTTATTGCTTAGGGTCTTTCTAGCTAATTGCCCTTTGATTTTTATCATGCTCTTAATTTATTGTGCGGGAGTGAGTTAATTGAGAGTAATTTATCCATGTTTAGGCTAGTTTAATTGCATGGGAGTGAATTAATTTAGTCGAGTTAATGAGCATGTTTGATTGTGCGGAAGTGAGTTAAATGTGTTAATTTCTCCTAATTAAGCTCTTGATAATTTGTGCACATTTAGTTGCTTGAACTCATCAATATGTCTTGATTCCCCTATCCTAAGTGATTTTATCTCTTGATTTTATTCGTCTTATTTTGTTTAATCATCACCCAATTTCACCTCCGACCTAGTTGCTTAATTAATACAAATTTGTGTCCTTAGTCCTTGAGGATCGACTCCAAAACTTGCCCCTATACTCGTTTAGAGGTTAGTTTAGGAATTATAAATATTATTTGATAAGGAGGAGATAGTAAACGACTTATCTCCCAACCCATTATCACCTTTGCGGTGGTGCGAAATCCCATGCCTTGCTACGACAGCCTTTGTCGTGGTGTGGCATCCCTTGCCGTGGCGCGACAAAGCTTTTCCTGTGCGCCTGCACACTTAGAGCAGGGCATTTCTTCGATGCGAACTTGATGTGGATGGTGCGCTCCTCGTGATCGTCACTAGGCATGGCAGTCCCAAAATGAGGTTTACGGTGGGTTAAACATCATGATTTCATGAGAGCGCAAGCATCAAGTCTTGGAGTAAGCCATCTCTTGCTTTGTGAGCCGTAAGTAAGCTTCCACTTTGCACCTTGAGCCTCTTCCGAGCCGAAAAATCATCGTAACGGGTCTCAAGCTTCGCCTTAAACCTACAAACAAAGGAAAAGAACAAATTAAAGGGAAAAACACGAGAAAATCCACAAAAGTGGACGAAAACACAAAATAAGCAAGAAATAGAGAAACTAAGGAATAAATGAACAAATTAAGCAAATAAAAGGGAAAGAAATAAAAAGAAAGTAAAAACAACCTAAAAACTCATCAAATGAGTGCCTTAAATGACACTCATCGGTTGGGTTTTGTTGGAGAAAGGGAGATTGTGTAAAAGTTGAAAGTCGTCGACTTTTATAATAGAAAAAAAGAGTGCAAGGTAAAAAGGCTGACTCTGTTTTTTCTTCACTCTCACTAGATTTGTCTGGGCTTTATCGCGTCCAATCATTCTCCGACATACTTTTCCCTTTGACTTCTCTGCTATCATCAATCTCAATAAGATTAATTTTGGACGTTCTGTTCCTCTCTACGTGTTTCAACCACATAATCTTGTAGGGGAAGGTAAGTTGGGGTTAACTCTGATATTTCCATGAGTATCACATGCCGCATACATAGCTGCTTGGAATCCTCTTGCTCTCCTAGTGGGGTTGAGATTGCAATAGCTCTCCTAATGTCTAATTCTTCAGCACACTCTACAGAGGGCAAAGACTCCTTTGTATCTGAAATCCACCCATTCAAAGCTTCCTTGATCATATTCGAAGTAAATTCCTGGAATAAGAGGTCTGTTTATACTTAGCCATACTTTTGCTTGGAACGCCTTTCTTTCCGGTGGATGTAGGGAGTCCTTATCAAAGCAGAGGACTCTTCCTATCCTGGCCAGGACTCTGCTTGCTTTTGTTAGGTTTCGTAGTGACCCACACTACGCGGAAAGAAACCCGCCAAGACCCGCCCCCATAATAAATGCAATTAACAAGCAAAACATAATTAAAACATAATTAAGGATAAAAGATTATACCTTTGACGCGTGCTTCGCTCAACTATGAGCTCTTACTTGAACCCCGAAAATACGAGGTCTCCAACGGGATCGTACCCTCGAACCCGACCTGAGCGTCCTAAGTCTCGAAGGTTAGTCGAGTCCCGGACAAATAAAACTATGAGTTTTACGAATCAAGGTTTACTCAAATCAAGAGTTGCCTTTTAATTCCACTCAAGGTTTATCGCATTCCCAATACCTTAGCAAGGTATTTATAGGGAATTGGGTCCTTGATTTCCAATCTCCCATCAATGTGGGAGAATTGGTAAATTCAACAATTTATTTAATTCCGAATTAAATAAATAATTAAATCAATCACAACGCGACAAGTGGCACAATTACATGCTAATGAGTGATGCCCAAGGTTAGGTGGGGGGGACCATAGCCTTGCTCCCCAAGGCTTTGCTTGGTCCCCACAACCACACACAAACCGCCTCAAGGAGGGTTGTGCTGGCTGCCGGCTAGCACCAGCCAGCAGCCTTGCATCCCCTGCCAGGCAGTGCGTGCTGGTGCTGGGCGATGCTTGGCGCTGGTGCGTGCTAGTGCTAGGCACTGCTAGCACGTTATGCTGGCGCTAGCCCTAGCATTCCCACGCATTGCCTCGCACACACTCGCATGCTACGCACAGCCATGCCTGCCAGCCCCTCACGTACGCAAGGCCTAGCATGCGTGCTGCTAGCGAGCCACGCATGCTGGGCTTGGTGCTGGGCGATGGTGCACACGCACACGCATACACGTACGTGCCTAGCACTACGATATTGCTGTGCGTGGTGCTAGGGCTGCGATGGCGCCTAGGCATGATGCTAGGGCTGCGATGGCGCCTAGGCACTCATGCCTTGCCTAGCACACCATGGTGCGCCTAGCACACACATGGTGCGCCTAAGTTTGCGATGAGCAAGCCTAGCCTAGCTACGGCTATGCTCGTACTTGTCGCTTGTGATTTTGTGACGCTCGTTTTCGACGCCCTAGGCTCGATATCCGGCGTCTGTATTCGTAAAACTCCATCGACTCATTAAATCCTTCGGATTAATTCGTCGTCTCAGATCGGTTGTTCGATTGGGTTCGACCCGAAGGGTTCAGTTAAGATTAAGCTGTAATATTAATTATACCTTAATATTACTGATCGGAAGCGGCCTCCACATAGGCATTCCGATCACTTGACCTTACTGAAGAATTAGCTCTGTAATAATTCTGAACCCTCTATCAAAATAATACACTTGTTGGAAGAACACCATTCCTTTCAGCTATATCAACCGTACTGTAGTGAATTGGAAGTCCCTATACTTGTACCCACAAATAAGCTCCACCCAAATTCATTGTTTGGAGAGAATGCCCTATTAAGCATTGCTTGAAGATCACTAAGGCACCCTTGTAGTTGTTGGAGATCTTGTTGAATAGTCTCCTTGGTTGCTTCAAAATAAAAGAACAAAGTCCCACATTGGTGAGTTAAAGAGGTTTACCTTCTTTATATATCTCATTAATCATGTTTATACTTGAGTAACTTGTGTGGGCTAGATATGGGTATTCCCTAGCGCGCCACCGCCCGGCCCGGTTCATGTTCGTGACACGTGCGCGGGTGTGGGTGTAGGTTGGATTTTACACATGATTCTAATTTTTTATGGAAACTTTTGGATAACGGTCACAATATCATTGCCGATATTGTAACCGTTATTATGTGGATTCAGTCAAAGATTTTCTCCTTGATTTACTCCGTAATTATACCAATCAATTTACTTGGCTGATTATCTTCCCCGTAATTATCTCTTCGTTTTACTGTTTTCTTTGACTGATTACCGAGATTTTCTCCATTGATTATGCTGCTCTTCTCGGTTTAAATATTTGGCTCTTTCGGTTTTCATACAGACAGAAAAAAATCCCTCTTCTTCACGGGTTTTCCCATTTTCTCACAAAAATATTCAAAACACTTTTCGGGCACTGTATTATTGAGTTCTCAATTCATCCTTACGAAGTACACAGTTCGGATGAAGTCGTGTAACCCTGGGGGTCGATTGTCGTGAGTCCTTGTGTATGAGTGCGGGGCAAATTCGACTTTAGGGCAGTGATTTTTGTCACGCCACGACATTATTCTTTGGTTTTTGAGATAAGTTTTACTTCGTTATTAGCCTTATTTTCTAGCAGTAGTTTCCATACCATATCTGAGGAGGGCCTCATAATCCTGCTCATTTGTTAAACAAGTAGGAAAATATCATCTATCTTCTCGACTATAATCAGCCCTTTGAACCTCCAAGCTGAATAAATCCAACTCTGTACTTCTTCAACACTAAAAGCTTCACCCCTCCAGTCTTTGAACTTCGCTGCTACTAGCATAATATTGCTATTAAGAGCACTAGACTCCTCCTTCTTTGCACAAAATTGGTCCCATTTTCCGGATGTTAGCAAATATCGCTGGGTTGTGGTTCATTATCCAAAGAAGAAAACAGAAAGGGAAGAAAGAAGAGAAGAGAAGAGAAGTAGTAATAAGAAGAGAAGGGTGGACAGTGAAAAGGACTAGAGTAGAGTGTAGAAAACGAAGTGTGTATAGAGTAACAGGAAACTGAATAAGGGGGATAATAGAAAAGTTTAGAGAAAGATGCTCTCAAACTAGAGAGAGAAAATGAGATTCATTACTTGTATACTTAGTTAGTATTTAAAAACACAAATCATACATATGCCACATGTCATCACAACTCAGTCATATGCCACATGTCATCACAACTCAGTCATATGCCACATGTCACCTCCCTTAATCTTTCAATCATTGTATTCCCTTTTTAATATAAATATTAAAATAAATATATTATATAATGTTAAAATATTTATGCATTATGTAATTTGCAAATTTAAGTAAAAAAAACAAAGTGTTTCATTTCCATCATAATAAAATAAACTTGAACTAATTAGTACACAACTACACATTATATAAACATATAAAGTATAAAAGAAATAGTCTTTTATCTCTTAAACTTATAATATAACTTAAACTAATATGTCATTTTCTATCCCATAATATTCATGTATATATACATAACTATATTCCTTTATCTTCTTCTACAGTTCTACCCTCACTTTTTTTTTTTTTTTTTTTTTTTTTTTTTTTTCAAGTTTTAGCAGTGAACTTCATTCATCTCAATGGTCATGAAACAATAACTTCGTAGTTCCAACTATTGAAAAACATACATATATAAAAATAACTTAAATAATAACCCGTGCATCGAACGGGCCAAAAGGCTAGTTAATGTATCATGCATCTACGAGTATTAAGAAAATAGTGAACTACTTCATCCGTTCTTTATAGTTGCAACAATTCCCTACATGGAAATGTCACAATAATTGCAACATACTATAAAATGAAGGTTTTTATGGTTAAAATTGTACTATTACCTTTATTTAAAATTCATGGCCCACTTAATAATACTACTAACAACCTCTTAACCCCATTTTAATTGTAATATATCATGTGAGGTCCACTATTTTTAATTACCATAATAAAGTGTTTGTTACAACTATAAAAAAAGGAAGAACTAATTGGTTGTTGGTGCAGTGGGGACTGGAGCTGCACTTGGTATGGAGGACTGCGTGTCGATCCTCCACAATAACGATAGGGAGGGGATTGAATCTAACCACCCATAATTAAGTCCCAAATCCGAATTAGCTCAAAGGATGAATCGGGTGGAAAAAAAAACAGAAAGAAAGAAAAAAAGAAAGAAAAAAAAAAAAAAAAGGAAGGAAGAAGTATAAATAATATTTGTTGGTAGGCCATCATATTTCTTATAGTATTATAATCAAAATATATGGAAGCTGAGGACCCAGGTTGAAAACCGACGTCCCAACATCCTCCACCTTCACTGACATACATACGTCTCCCTTCATATCTCGATTTGGTTTTGTTCTGCCGTTTGAGTGAGAGCGAGCTGGCGTTTGGTACACATTACATTGTCTTCCTTATTTGGTTAAGTGTTAGATCAAATTCCAACCCCCATTTTGATTAATTGCTCTCACCTCAAATCCAATTGCTTTTGACCACTTTCTCTTTTTTCAATAATTAATTCACCTAATTTCGGCAAATTTGTTTGCATTTTTTTTAACAGAAAGCTTCCCCAAATCCCTCAATTTTTCTGGATCAATTTCATTTGTAATTTGAGCTTTAAAAGACAATTTGGGATCTGGGTTTTTCAGAAATTGGATTTTCACAAAGATCCAATCACCCAAATCACTACTACTCTCATCAATTTCTTTGATTTCCTTATTTTAATTGGGGTTTCTTACCAGATTTTGCATGTCCAGCAAGTCAAAATCATATTGTTCTACAAGAACGATGTTTGCAACTAATGGATGGTTTTATCCAATAGTTGGTATAGCAACATTAGTTGCTTTCATTTACATGTCATTTGGTGGTGAATTTAACATTAGAATTAGTGTGATTAAGGAACCAAATTATAGTTTTGTTGAGAGGGTTGGGAATCAGTTTATGTTGGATGGAAAACCCTTTTATGTTAATGGTTGGAACTCTTATTGGTTAATGGACCATGCTGTTGATGGCTTCAGTAGGCCAAGAGTGAAAGAAATGCTTCAAGCTGGATCTAAAATGGGTCTAACTGTGTGTCGAACTTGGGCTTTTAATGATGGTACCTATCATGCTCTCCAGCTTTCTCCTGGTGTCTTTGATGAGCAAGTTTTTCAGGTATATAATTCGATTTTTACGAGTTTTGATGTTCGTGTACCCCACACAGTCATTTTGGGATTAAGGCTTGTTGTTATTGTGAATGAGCTTGTTCTGATGTTTTCTTATTGTGCTAGATTTTGGATATATGATCTCAAATTGTAAAGTTTGTCATAATTAAGGATGTTTGTAACATTAATTCATAGATGTGCTTGTTAATCATTACTATTGAACCAAATGGGAATCAATCTTAATCATGTGATTTGTAATCTTTATGACGTTTTATAATTATGAGGGTTGAAAAGCAATGGTAAACAATAGATAAAAAAGGAAATCATTGTGTCCATATTTCTATTACTTTGAAGCATCATTAGACCATTGTATATTAAAAAAAATTGCTGTTTAGTGAATCTTGACTGGATTTTTGATAACTGATTTCTGTTGTAGGCTTTGGATTATGTGATTGCCGAAGCACGAAAAAGTGGAGTAAGACTGATTTTAAGTTTAGTTAACAATTTGAAAGCATATGGTGGAAAAACACAATATGTGAAGTGGGCTTGGCAAGAGGGCATTGGGATTAGCTCTTCCAACGATTCTTTCTTTTACGATCCATCTATTCAGACGTATTTCAAGAATTATATCAAGGTATCATCTCTCTCTCTCTCTCTCTTTTTTTTTTCCTTGAGTAGCCTGTGGATCTGTTGTATGTTTTCCATTGTTGTTTTCAATGACAAATGAAATCGATTAGAGTTTTTGGTACCAGTCTACCAGGATTGTTAAGAAAAAAATTAAATCAAAAGGTCTTATAATATGTGCGATCTTCTGCAATGGTTTGGTTGAAGCTGTTTAGAAATTTAAGGTGAAATAATCTCTAGATAAGAAGCACTAGAGACTCGTTGTTAGGTTTCTATGAAGGATCAGGTGAGATAGAGAAACAAGAGAGTATGGCAATTAGTTATAAGGCCGACTAGTGCTATATTGACACGGGTTGCTTTTGATTTGCTTGACTATGCATATATCCTCATATAAGCTAGCAAGTGGGTTGTCAATTAGCCAAGTTCTTGAAATGCTAATATTTGTTCATTTGAATTAATTTAAATCTTTTTTAATAGCAATGTCAACTCTTACTAAACATAAAAAAAGGTTGACTCAAGTTGACCAGAATTTTAATATACATGTCAAGATTGAGCTTTTGCCGAGCTTGACTTTTGTTTTTTTATCTGTGATCAATAGAATGAATTTTTTTTACCTATTAGAAGTGGAGGTAAACGTAACGGCTCAAATCACATTGCATGAGGTACGTTGTATCATCAATATGCAAATTTTGAGTCAAGATCTTCAGGTCAAAATTTTTTATCACCACTTGTCCAAATTGGGATTGAAAGTGATTTAGGCATGTATAATATTATAACCTATATTAATGATTCCATATCATTTACTAATAACTTTGTTTACAATTTACTCATATGGGTAGAATCAGCAAAATAACCATGGTTCCCCTTAACAATTTGCTAGCAGGGAACAACTATGAATTGGGCCCAGCATTCTGCATTCTTGGGGGATAGATCCCTGCTCCCATCTGCTTGTACCTTTGATTTGGATCTTTTCTTGATGTGTGAATCTCTGATTCCCTTTATTGATATATGGGAGGGTATTAAACTTTGAGGAAGGCTATATACTATAAAAATTATAATAGTTATGGTCCAACATGAAGTGTCATGTCCATGTTGACTATCAAGAAATGATGTGGGCACCTCAGGTGATATCAATTAGAATAATAAGAAGAAAGTACTTTCTTTTATGTAATCACATATTCACATATAAACTACGTTAATGGCTTGCTGATTTTAATGGGCTAAGCAACATGGTGTTGTAGTCTGGTAAGCTTTATGATAAATATATTTTTTTTTAACAAATTGAATAATCACAAGTGTATTGATTTGTCTGCACCTTCTTTGAGCAGGAGAAGCAAATTGTAAAATCAGGAAAATCCAAATACATTATAATGTGGACATTTTCTGCTTGAATTAATTTCCAGACGAACTAGTCTTCATAGTAATTGGGATTTCATGGCTTGGAAATTTAGAATGGATCATTCTTCTTTGTTCGGTAAATAATTGCAAGGTCTAGGGAGAAAGAAGTAAAATCTGAGTGGAAAAGTTTTGCATCATTTTAGAAGGAAATACGATCTTCCTTTAACAGATACTTAGGATTATTTTATTTTATTTTTTTTCCTTTTTTTTGTTGCACCTTCAATTTTCCATATTGTGTTTTTTGGTTTAGTACACTTTCCTTCATTTTCATAAACACCACTTGTTTCACTCTCTTTCCTTCATTTTCATACACACTCCATTGTTTTCCTCTCTATCTTACTGTTTTCCCTCCTTAGTTACTGTTGACTAAACATCAACAACAACAACGCCTTGATCCAAAAATGATTTGAGGCGGCTAATATGAATCATCATGAGGAGAGTCGTCCACAAAAATAATGTAAAACAAGAATTCTGAAAAGAAAAGTGAAACGTTGAAAGTGGATGAGAAACTACATAACGAGCAAAAAAAACATAGGGGCAGTGTAAATAGAAATCCCAAAAGAGGAAATAACAATAAAATTTGGGAAAGTTTTATAAAGGGGGTTAAGGGGAGATAAAAAGAGGTAAAACATGCTAGTAAAAAGAAATTAATATAAATAAATGAGGTCCATCAATCATCTATGAACGTACTATAAATAGGATTAAAAGATGTTCCTCGAAAGCAAATGGCACTAGAGATGTTGATTGTTATTTAAAATATGTATTCTCAGTTTTTGATGCCTTAAAAGTTTTTTGATGTTGCTCAAAACCACATGAGACAATATCAGAATTTAATGGTTAAACTTTAGTTGCCATTGTAACTTTTGGATATTCTAAATGTCTTATTGAAAAACTTACATCCTTAAATATCCTTGGCATTGTTTGATAGTGATAATTTGACATAAGAGATAGGTTTTCAAATGTGAACCATGATAATCTCATGCAATAAAGCTAGCTACTTATTGATAAACTTATTTCTGCAAATAGATTAACAAAGATCAACTAATCTCATGCAATTAAGGCTTGTTGTTAGTCTTGCAAAAGTTGTAATCATGTGAATTCATTATGATTGTGTCAAGTAAATCAGCTTGTCTAGGTTGGAGGAGACTCTTAATGATATCTTAGATTTAGAATTAGTACAGTATCCCTGGTTTATGATTGTGTCAAGTAAACCAGCTTGTCTAGGTTGGAGGGGACTCTTAATGATATCTTAGATTTAGAATTAGTACAGTATCCCTGGTCCGTTGGACCTGTACATTGCTCTTTGTATGAAGATTAATACCACATTGTGGATAACTTTAGTAATTGCTTTTATTTTTATTTTTCTTCTTAGGTTTGTGTGAAGGGTGGAAAGTTTCCAATTATAACTTTCTCCAAATCTTTCTTGTTAATTATTTAGAGAGCTTTGTATTGACAAAGGACCGGAACTTTGATGCAGTTTGGTATTGATTGATTCAATTTAACAAAAAAAAGAAGACACTGCTTGCTACCTTACTGATTTACTTTGTGTGTAGTTTCCTTTCATCAATCTTATTTCATTTATAGGCAATTGATGATTAATATGACATTTTGTGCAATCATTTTTTGTTTTTAACTTTTCCAGACAGTGCTTACAAGAAAGAATACCATTAACGGGATTGAATACCGCGATGATCCTGTGATTTTTGCTTGGGAATTAATCAATGAACCACGTTGCATGTCTGATCCGACAGGTGACACTCTTCAAGTGAGTTCTGGAGTCTCCTTACATCAGTGTTTTTCCTGATTAGAATTGCTCTTTTAAGACCTGTTTTGTAGTTAGTAATAATTAGTAGTAATGACAATTCTTTAATTAGCAAGTTTGTGAAGATAATTTCATGCCAATACCTATGTTAATGTTAGTCCCTCCACAAATACCTCTTTTTTCGTCACAAATTTTCATTGCCATTTATTTACATTTAAAGGTGGTATACTGTGGTAATGAAAATTTATGGATGAGCTGGAGGTAGAGTTCCATTTACACAGTAATGAATGCATGTTTTCTTTGCAAAAGTACATACAAATCCATTACCATTCCCACTATTATGACCGCTTGTCAAACGTGCCATGAGTACATTTGGTTGCTTTAGACTCTGGCTGTATCTAAGCAAAGTTACTATTTTGAACATTTTTTTTGGCGTAATAAATTAATTTTGATCATGGCAGGATTGGATCAAGGAAATGTCCGAATTTATAAAGGCAATTGATGAGAAGCATCTGGTTACCGTAGGCCTTGAGGGATTTTATGGTCCAAAGAGTGCTAAGTCATCTCTAAACCCCTCAGAATGGGAAGCCACTATTGGAACTGATTTCATACGCAACAATGATTTACCAACAATTGATTTTGCTTCTGTTCACATGTATCCTGATCAATGGTGAGCAGTTTCTCTTGCTAACAAACTTTTAACTTTACATGGAAGTTATAGCAAAGCAGCGGTTGCTTTAGGAATCTTCAATATTCCTGGAGTATCCAAGTTAAAGCAGAAAGTCTAGTATCAATGTATCATTCTGCTGTTGCATCTTGCATTATATATCTCTATGTTTAATCTATCCCTATTGTCAACAGTCAATCCATTTTGAATGGTACATCTATAATGAAATAAACTAATCCTGTTTTCCTTTCTTAGGCTTTTAGTGGATAATCTTGAAGAAAAATTGGAGTTTGTCAGGAAGTGGGTGTCATCTCACATTGATGATGGTGATAAACAACTTAAGAAGCCTGTAATGTTGACTGAATTTGGGCTGTCAAGTCAAAACAAGGACTTTGATCCTTCACACCGAGATAGGTTGTTCAAACTTGTTTTTGATATCATATACAAGTCTGCAAAAAAGAATGGGTCTGGTGCTGGTTCACTTATTTGGCAGCTCTTCGTAGATGGAATGGACGATTTTCATGATGATTTCGGGTTAATCCCATGGAAAAAGCGATCCACTTATGACCTGATAGCTGGGCAGTCGTGCAGGTTGGCTTTATTGCATCAACGTTCGAACTTGCAAGGAAGTTTGAGAGATCTGTGTCGGCGATCGTGAATTCTATACAACTGCAAGAGAAATCGTAATTTTCTTACTGCTAGCTTACCGATTTTAGTTTCTGGAAGTATGTTCATTTTTTATGTTGCATTGAGCTGTGCAGATGATCTTTTTATGGGTAGAGAATTGTGCTGTCTATATTCTCGAATTCATATAGACAGAAAGATAAAACTGTAGACTGCAGACGGATTCACACTACTTGTCAAACTGCCAATGCTCAAAATGGCTATATTCTCGCAGATGATGTCGGTGGCCATCGTGAACAAGAATCATCTATGACATCCTTGCAAGTTTGAAGGTCAGAAATTCGGACGAGAGCAGTTTGGAGGCATGATATCACCATGTATATTGTCAATGAGCAGAAACTCGTTTTGCCTAGTAGTTTTTGAAATGTTTTGATTCTCTTTTATTTAATTACCCCATAATTTTCATTTTACTTTTTTTTTTTTTTTTTTTTTCATTTTTTTATTAAGTACCCTACAACATCTTTGTTTAAGAAGGCTTTTAGATTTCTTTACGCAAAGTTGATTTGTCACGAAGAAAGGATTTGTGAACAACTTGGATGTGTCGGTGGCCTCAGTGCAGTTTGTATAAATGTGATATGCAGTACCAATTTTGATTTCAGTTTGTATACCCTGACTATGTAGGTGCAATTCATATTTTTAGAATAGAATTCTAGCATAAACTTATTTATCTTAATTTTCTCAAATTCCACTTATTATTAATCTCTTATTATATTCACTTTATTTCGTACATAAATTTTTGATTAAGAACGGATTTTCATTAAGTTATTGTAAGACGGGTTAAACTTATCTTAAAAATAGGAAATTTTGAATTTTAACACCACAAAAAACACGAAAATTGTTTTTAACACTACAAAAGAACTTTTATTTTAACACCACAAAAATTTTAAATAATTTCCTTTTACCACCACTTAACTAATTCATAGATGAAATCCGTTAGTGGAACCCACAATGCCTACGTGTCAACATATGGTCCAAAATAATTAAAAAAAATAAAACAAAAACTCTTAAACTAAGCCAGCCACCCACTCCGCCATCGCCGACAGCACGACACTGCCACTACCCCACCGTAACACCGCCATTCCCAGCCCCAACCACCGGATTCTCCACCCCCACTCTATCCCCCTCCCTAAAACCGGCAATTTAACCACAACAGCCATAAAAAACGGGTGGCCGTTTTTCACACCCCTTAGAAACGGCCACCATAAACGACCGCTAAGGGTCGAAAAGACCGATTTATGGCCGCTAAGGATTGTTTTCGACCACTTAGGCCCTAAACCGGTCGTTTACGACCATTATTGGTGGTCGGTGTTAGGTGGTTTGAAAAACGACCGCTCGTTTTTAGCGGGCGTTGGGGAGCTGCTGTCGGTTTTGGGGAAGGAGAAACAGAGCGGTCGGAATTTGCGTTGGCTAGGGCTGGGATCTGGGGTGGTTGGGTGGGACAGTGGGAGGCGGCGTGCCGTCGGGGGTGGGGGATAAGGTGGCTGGATTAGTTTAGTGTTTTTTTTTAATTATTAATTTTTTTTTTAACTAATTATTTAGCGATACGTGGCACAATAGCCCCACTTAACTGATTATTAGACGTCAACCGTTAAGTGGTGGTAAAATCAAAATTTTAAACTTTCGACGGTGTAAAAATAAAAGTGTTTTTTTTTTTTTTTTTTTTTTTTAAAAAAAAAAAAACCATTTTCGTGTTTTTTTGAGGTGTTAAAATTCAAAATTTCCCTAAAAATATTTAAAGTTACTCTTTTATACTACAAAAGTTAACATTTTATAAAACAAAAAATTATCCTTGAAAAAAATATATAATGTATTAGATTAATCATATTAGCCTTCAAAGCATGTATTTAGTAATAATATTTATAGAATAAAATACAATCAAATTTATAGAAATTAAAAGTCATCCTTAACTGGGTTAAAGTTACCATAAAAATTAATAAAGTTACCCTTAACTTGACCGTCACACAATAAAATTAACGTACAAAATTTTATTTTGTATATGTATCATTGTATCAAATTAATGTCTGGTAAGTAAGCTTTAAAGCGTTAGTTAGTGCAATCTGTTATACGAGTAAATTGTTTAAAAATAGAATTTCTTACAAAATTATTAGGGAAGACATATCTTATATGATTTGGATTCGAGTCGAATCTGGTTTATTTTATAGGGTTTGGATCTTTCCTCAATTTAACAATCAAAAGATTTAAAATTGGTTGCTGTCATATTTTTAATATGTTATTTTATTTTAGTCTAATAAAATGTTAGTTGAAAATCTTAAAACAACACCGTGAATAACTAAATATATGTGTGTTAAATATTATTTCATTGTTTTATAAAGATTGCTTGCAGAGACAATGTCAGGAATCTTTGCCTCAATAGGAACAACTAACAAAGCTTGTTAAATGTTTTATTTTAGCCAAAACAATGATTAATGTAGATTATATTTGATCTCATAATTTGAGTTCCATTCCTTAATGTTGAGATGATATGGTTATGATGATTTTAAATAAAGAAAACCTTGACTTTTGCTACCACAAAAAACCTTGAGTTTGATTTTTGCTACCCCTTATTTTTTTTTTATTTTACTACCACCTAAAAACACCTTTGTTAAAATTCGCTACCAGTTGACGGAAGCTGTTAGTTTTGCCGTTTGTGGGCCCCACTTCACCCCCGCCCCACTCCTACCACTACCCCTCCTCCCCACAGCCACCACCTAGCCCGCATCTCTTCTTCCAACCACCAGCCCCTCCCCTCCCCTTTCCCCATCGCACCACCACCCTAGCCCAAACCCCTAATCCGTGAAACCCCACCCCCCTTCCTCCACCACCCCGAAACCCCACCCCCCTTCTCTCTGGTTTGAGGGGCTGGTGGTTTGGTTTCTGGTACGGTCTGGGTGGGATCGTGGGTGGTTCTGGGTTGAGTTTTCGGCAATGGCGACCTTCGATTTGGGTTCAGCGATGGTGGATTTGGGTTTAGGGGTTGTTGGCGATGGTGAGCTTTCGGCGACGGCGAGCTTCGATTGATCAGAGGAAGCGGCGAAGTGGGGGTTCCGTGAGGAAACGGCGACGTGGGTAGGGGTTTTGTGAGGAAGCGGCGAAGTGGGTGGGGTTTCATGTGGAAGCGGCGACGTGGGGGCTAGGTGGGGTTACAAGCAAGGGTTGGGGATTGGTGAGGTTCGCCGGTAGGAATAGTGGCTGGTGCTGGTGGTTGATGTGGGTGGGGTGGCAGGAGATGGGGGAGCTGCCAGGGGCTGGGGTTAGGAGATGGGGGAGCTGCAAGAGGGGTGGCTACGTAGGTGGAGGAAAGGGATTGGGGGGTGGCTGCGTAGGTGGGGGTCGCCGGCGTTGGTGGGGGAAAGGGATTGGGGTGGCTCGCCGACGTTGGCCCAAGTTCTGGCCGCCGGCCGCCGGCAGGGGGGAGGGGGAGGGTGGCTGACGGGAGGGGGGCAATTAAGGGTGGTTGGGTTTTTTTTTTTATACATTTTAATTTTTTTTTTTGAATAAATTTAACGGAATCTTGAATAAACTTAACGGAATTTTAACGGATTCCGTTAAGTGGTAGCAAATTTTGACAAAGGTGTTTTTAGGTGGTAGTAAAATAAAAAAAAAAAAATTAAGTGGTAGCAAAAATCAAACTCAAGGTTTTTTGTGGTAGCAAAAGTCAAAATTTCCTTAAATAAATGATGCTTATTAACTAACTTGTGTGTAGATGTGCATATTAAACAATTCATGGAGGATTGATCCTTGTATATCATGAATATGGTTAAAGCAACAATCAATGAAGTTCCTATGAAGGTACTTTTAAAGAGAAGTTCCTAATAACTAGGGAACAAGTATTTAAGTCATATTATTACTGTATTTATTATTATTTAATTATGTTAGTTTAAGAATTTTATTTATATACTTCACTTCGTTTTGATGAAAGTGTGTTAAGTGTACAAGTTTTTAGGCACGTTCTTGAGAAAGGAACAAGTTTCAGAGTTGGAACAAAGGGAAGTCCTTGATCTCTACATGAAATGAAAGGAATGGTGTCCCTCAAACAAGCGTATTATTCCGGTAGAGGGTTCAGAATTAATTAGAAGCCTAATTATTCAATGAGGTCAAGTGAACGTAATGCCTAGCTGGAGGCCACTTTCGATCAGTAATATTAATGAATAATTGATATTACAGCTTAATCTTGACTGAACCCTTCGGGTCACACCCAATCGTGTAACCGAACCGAAGCGACGAATTAATTTGAAAGATTAAATGAGTCAATAGTACGAACAGAGACGTCGGATTCCGAGCTTAGAGCGTCGAAGCCGAGCATCATAAGTCGAGTTGAATTTAGAAATAGACGAGACAAAAAAAGCATCCAAACAACAAGTCAACGCTAAGCCGTAGTTTCGCAATAGCCACCAGCCTCAAGGCATAGCTGGGTTAGCAGGCCTTGCCACAACCCAATGCTTTGCTACTAGCACGCAAGGCCAGAAAGACCTAGCAAGCATGGTGCGGCAGCAAGGCCAGTAGCCAGCCGAGGCTTGCTGGGCCTCGCTGAAGGATAGTAGCGCCCAACAGCAGCCCACATGCATGTGCGGCATGCTTGCTAGGCCGCACGCACACGCAGCCATGCTGGCAGGCCAGCCGAGCACCAGACCACCAGCTAGGTGTGCCTTGCTGCGCATAGCTGAGCACCAGTTGGTGCGTTGTGATAGGGCGTGTGTGAGGGCCAGTTTTTGGGGTTGCGTGGGGAGCAAGGGGAAGGTGGTCCTTCCCTTGTGGTCCTCACCTAACCCCTTGCTCTCCTTGCACCACTTGTCGTTGGTGATTGTTTTGGCATTTTAATTTAATTTGGAATTAAAGTAAATCTTATTTTGCTTTTTTACCAACTATCCCACATTGAAAGATGATGGGAATTCCTAGGAAGATTTCCCTATTAATACCCATCATGGGGTATTGGGATTTTCACTTGAGTTGGTGAACTTTAAGGGATCTCCAAAAGCGAGAAAACCTTTGTTCGTAAACTCTAAGTTATTTTTGGTCTAGCCCCGACTAAGCTTCGGGGTAGGGACCGGTTACGGTTCGGTAGCGAGGGTGTGAGCCATTGGAGGTTCTCGCACTTGTGGAACTTGAAACTTTCAAGAGAAAGTTGTAATATTAATTATACATTAATATTACTGATCGGAAGCGGCCTCCAGCTAGGCTTTCCGATCACTTAACCTGATTGAATAATTAGCTTTCTTAATTAATTCTGAACCCTCTATCGGAATAATACACTTGTTCGAAAGACACCATTCCTTTCACTCTCCCACTTGTCCTTCCGGACAAGTGTGTTGTTTGTGTATAGCCTGTTTCCTGTGTCACTTAATATCTCTTCATGAACTATAAGATAAGATTCTTCGTCATCCTTATTACATCCAGAAGTGTTTCACGATTTACGAGTTTGACTGTCAATAAGAAGATGATTTCTAAAATCCATCTGAGCACGACCATGCATTTTCACAGTCTCGCTCTTCGAGAGGCCTTGTAAACAACAAAGGCATGTTCCCTATTGCTAATAGGGGGACATTCCCAGTCTTATATTGTTAGCTTCCCTTACTAAGAGGACCTAGTCGCCCGAGCGCTGCCGTTATAATCCCCATTTAAGGCAGACGTTTGAAACATAGAAACAGACTAGTACTCAAACAAGAGAACTTACAATACTCATGGTCGAGGAAAGAGGTTCCGATAGCTATAATGAGTTATATACTTATGTCGATTGTTAAATCTCTTAAAATATTCTAATAGGTCGATCCGTTATAGTTCCAAACTAATACCTGTGCAAATGATTTATGACAATCTTGTCCTTGTAGCACAAGAAACGGTGCTATAAATTATAATACACACTAATCTCTCGCGGTCAATAGTCGTCCAACTTTCAAATGACCTTGATTAGGGATAATTTCGATAAGATATTCAACGTTCACTTACTAGGTGTTTCTTTATCCAAGACATTGTCTTGATACCCTATTTTGAATATTCTAAAATTGAATGGACTCGTTATTTAATTCTAAACCACAATTAATTAGAAATAGAATAATAATATATTGAAAATTTAAATTACTCCATAAATGAATGGTTTAACATAGTGTTTTACATCAAGATCTCCACAACTTAATTAAAACACACAAATAGGGAAATCAAAGCCAATCTCCAATATGCCTGATTCCCATTGCCTCAACGTGCTTGTTGTGTTTCACTTGAGGCAAAGGTTTAGTGTGTGGATCGGCTACATTGTCATCCATTCCAATCTTGCAAATTCTGATTTCACCCTCGGACAACATTCCCTTATCATTTGAAATCGCCTCAAGACATGTTTGACTTTTTGATGCTCCCTTGGCTCTCTGCCCTTAGCAATAGCCCCACTATTATTAGTAGAGGTCTATTGGTCCCTTTATTGAAGGGAAAACACTAATTTCACCAACGGACTTACGAATCCAAACTGCCTCCTTAGTTGCTTCTAAAGTTGCCAAGTATACGGCTTCAGCTGTAGAATTTGCAGTCCTGGTCTGCTAAGCAGTTTTCCAACTGAACGCTCCTTCATTAAGACAGAACACGTATCCTGATTATGACTTAAAGTCGTCTCTGTCAGTCTGGAAGCTTGCGTTGGTGTAACCTTCAACAACCAAATCCTTACTCCCACCATAGACCAAAAATTTATCCTTATTCTTTTTCAGGTACTTTAGGATATTCTTAGTCGCAGTCTAATGCGTCTCTCCTGGGTTTGATTGGTATCGGTTCGTAAGCATTCAAGGCATAAGATACATCCAACCTTGTACATATCATGGCATACATGATCGATCGAATAAGCGAAGCATATGGAATTTGACTCATCCTCTCTCGCTTATCAGGTGTCTGTGGACACTATTTCTTGCTGAGAGTTATGCCATGTGACATGGGTAGGTGGCCTATTTTGGCTTCCTCCATATTGAATCGTGCCAGCACTTTATCGATATAAGTACTTTGGCTCAATCCAATCATCTTTTTAGATCTATCCCTATAGATCTTGATGCCTAATATTTACTGTGCCTCTCCTAAGTCCTTCATTGAAAAACACTTTCCAAGCCAAGCCTTTGTAAACTCCAACATTGGAATACTTATTCCAATGAGCAATTTGTCATCGACATATAAGACAAGGAATGCGATGTCACTCCCACATACCTTCTTTTTGTTGGGTTTCGTAGCGTCCAACGCTACGCGGAAGAGAAACCCGCCCAAGACCCGCCCCAATAATTAAAGCAATAAAGCATGCATAAACATAATTAAACAATGATTAAGAAAAGGGATAAAGAAGTAATACCCTTGAAGCGTGCTTCGCTCGCAAACCGAGCTCTTACTTCGAAGCTATTAAGCCTCACAAGCGTGACGGCCTCCAACGGCTCATACCCACGACCCGACCCGAACGATCTTCGTCTCGAGGGTTAGTCGAGACTTGACCAAGTATAAAACTAAAATTTTACGATCTTAAAGGTTTTCTCAATAATAGAGATGCCTTTTTGAGTTCTACTCAAGTTGTATTCCCAAATGCCCAATAATGGGGTATTTATAGGGAATGGCAACTTGCATCCCCATTTCATGATCAATGTGGGATAATTGCATTTTTCACTAATTTATTTAATTCCAAAATAAGTTATAAAACAATGCAATTACAAATCAACAAGTGGCATGAGGAGAGGAGAGGTTAGGTGAGGACCATAACCATTGGGGGGGACCATTGCCTTGCTCCCCAAGGCATGACTCTAAGACTTGGTCCCAACTCTCCTCAAACCGGCTTCAAGGAAGGAGGGTGAGCTGGCTGCCAGAACGTACAGCTAGTATGCATCAGCCCCCAGCCAGCGCATGCGTGCTGCTAGCGAGCCACGCATGCTAATGTGCTAGGCGAGGCATCGCTGCTCGCTGCATGCTGTTGTGCGAGGCTCCTAGCTGCTGCTCGCTGCTTGCTGCTTGGTGCTGCCATGCAAAGGCACGCACACAAGTAAGCAAGCACAGTGTGCTGCTGCTGCGATGGCCTGCACGCGCACGCACACACGCACAGGCCTAGCCATGCGATAGTGTTGTGCTATGCGTAGGCACGCACGCTAGCACACATGGTGCTGCAATGGTGCTGCCATGCGAGGCACGCACACACGCAAGCACTTAGTGCTAGCTACGGTGCTGCCTTGTGCGCCTAGTACGCATGGTGCGCCTAGCACACACATGGTGCGTTTAACACACACATGGTGCGCCAAGGCTTGCGCCTAGCCATGCAAAGTGAATGCTAGCTCGAGCTAGCCTAGCGTCCATATGGCTAGGCCAATGTGATGCTACGGCTACGCTCGAACTTGTTGCTTGTTAATTTTGCGACGCTCGGTCTCGACGCCCTAGGCTCGATATCCGACGTCTGTGTTTGTAATACTCTAGTGACTCATCAAATCCTTCAGATTGATTCTTCGGTTCGAATCGGCAGTTCTTTTGGGTTCGAACCAAAGGGTTCAGTCGAGACAAAGCTGTAATATCAATTACAGATCGGAAGCGGTCTCCACCCAGGCATTCCGATCACTTGATCTCACTAAAGAATTAACTTCTTGATAATTCTGAACCCTCTATTAGAATACACTTGTTGGAAGGACACCATTCCTTTCACTTTTAAACACAAGACTCATCTAGATTCTTGATAAAACCAAACTCACTAATTCCTTCATCGAATCGCAGATTCCAACTTCTGCTTGCCTGCTTTAATCCATAAATGTATTTCTTAAGCTTGCATACCTTCCCAACATTGTTTATATCAACAAAACCTTTCGGTTGTGTCATACACACAGTTTCTTCCAAAATCCCATTGAGGAAGGCGGTTTTGACGTCCATTTTCCATATTTCATAATGGTAATATGCGACAATTGTTAGGATAATCCGAACGGACTTAAGCATGGCGATGGTGAAAAGGTTTCATCATAATCAACGTCGTGAATTTTCCTGTAACTTTTTGCCACCAATCTAGCTTTGTATACATATACTTTTCCATTTTTGTTGGTTTTCAACTTGAAAATCTATTTGCAACCGATAAGTGTGTAACCTTCGGGCAAATCAACCAAGTCCCTTACTTGATTTTCAAACATGGCGTCCATCTCGGATTTTATGGCTTCTTGCCATTTTGCAGAGTCGGGGCTCGTCATAGCTTGCTTGTATGTCGCTGGATCATCTTCATCCAATACTAGGATATCTTGGGAAAGGAATGGTGTCCTTCGAACAAGTGTATTATTCCAATAGAGGGTTCGGAATTAATTAGGAAAGCTAATTATTCAGTGAGTTCAAGTGATTGGAATGCCTAGCTGGAGGCCGCTTCCGATTAGTAATTTTAATGTATAATTAATAATACAGCTTAATCTTGACTGAACCTTAACAACCAAATCATTACTTCCACCATAGACCAAAAATTTATCCCTGTTCCTTTTTCAATTACTTTAGGATATTCTTGGCCGCAGTCCAATGCGCCATTCCTGGGTCTGATTGGTATTAGCTCGTAGCACTCAAGGCATACAATACATCCAGCCTAGTACATATCATGGCATACATGATCGATCCAATAAGCGAAGCATATGGGATCCGATTCATCCTCTCTTGCTCATCAGGTGTCTGTGGACACCGCTTCTTGCTGAGTATTATACCATGTGACATGGGTAGATGCCCTCTCTTGGCCCCTTCCATGTTGAATCGTGCCAATACCTTATCAATATAAGTACTTTGGCTCAATCAAATCATCCTTTTAGATCTATCCCGATAGATCTTGATGCCCAATATATACTGTGCCTCTCCCAAGTCCTTCATTGAGAAACACTTTCCAAGCGAAGTCTTTATAGACTCCATCATTGGAATGCTGTTTCCAATGAGCGATATGTTATCAACATATAAGACGAGGAATGCAATGTCACTCCCACTGAACTTCTTGTAAACACAAGATTCATCTGGATTTTGATAAAACCAAACTTACTAATGGCTTCATCAAATCGCAGATTCCAACTTCTACTTGGCTGCTTTAATCCATAAATGGATTTCTTAAGCTTCCATACCTTCCCAGCATTGCTTGGATCAACAAAACCTTTCGGCTGTGTCATATACCCAGTTTCTTCCAAAATCCCATTAAGGAAGGCGGTTTTGACATCCATTTGCCATATTTCATAATCATAATATGCGATAATTTCTAGGATAATCCGAACGGACTTAAGCATGGCGACTGGAGAAAAGGTTTCATCATAATCAACGCCGTGAATTTGCCTGTAACCTTTTGCCACCAATCTAGCTTTGTGCATAGATACATTTCCATCTTTGTCGGTTTTCAACTTGAAAATCCATTTGCAACCGATAGGAGTAAAACCTTCGGGAAAATCAACCAAGTCCTAGAAGTGCGTGTCCCGAGAATGAGATAGGAAGATCGCTAAGACCCATCATCGATTGGACCATGTATAAGAAGGTTAGATTCCTCCTCTCGAACACTTCGTTCCATTGTGGAGTTCCGAGAGGTGTCAACTCTGAGAGAATACCATGTTCTTTCAGATGATCGCCGAATTCATGGCTCAAATACTCGCCACCTCGATCCGATCGAAGTGCTTTGATTTTCTTGCCAAGTTGATTTTCCACTTCACTCTAAAACTCTTTGAATTTCTCAAAAGATTCAGATTTGTGCGACATAAGGTAGACATATCCATATCTACTGTAGTCGTCCATGAAAGTGATAAAATAGCGATGACCATTCCTTGCGGGTGTACTCATTGGTCCACATACATCCGTGTGTATAAGACCCAATAAGTTACTAGCTCTTTCTCCCAACTTGGAGTATGGTTGCTTTATCATCTTGCCTAACAAACATCCTTCGCAATTTTCAAATGTCTCTAAGTCGAATGAGTCAAGAATACCTTCATGAAGAAGTTTCTTGATGCGTTTTATGTTAATGTAGCCAAGACGACAATGCCATAAGTAGGTTTGATTTGACTTAATGGTCTTTGCTCTTTTGGCGGTATCATCAACATTATAAACTTGTTTGTCTAGAGAAAGCACATAAAGACCATTTTCTGAATATGCCTTACCATATAAAACATTATCGAAATAAAACGAACAACTATAGTCTTTTATCTGAAATTCAAATCCCTTGGCGTCCACTGCTGAAATTGAAATATTGTTTTTGGTAATGTTTTGAACATGATAAAAATTTTCAAGTTCTAGAACAAGCCCAGAGGGCAAAGACAAACTGAGAGTTCCAACGGATACGACTTACATCTTGGCTCCATTGTCGACCCGGAGTTCGACCTCTCCCTTCTCGAGCCTCCTATTTATCCTTAGTCCCTGAGCATTGGAACAAAGGTGTGAGCCACATTCGGTATCTAATACCCATGATGTTTTGCTAGCAAAGTTTAAGTCTATAACAAAAATACCTGATACAGAAGCAACGATGCCGTTCTTCTTATCTTCCTTGAATTTGAGGCAATCCCGCTTCTAATTTCCTTTCTTCTTGCAATAAAAACATTCGAAATCGGATTTAGAAGAGGCTACCTTCTTGGCCTTGTCGCTCTTGGTAGTGCTTGACTTAGGCGGAAAAGTCTTCGTACTCTTCCCCTTAAAGCCTCTCTTCTTGCCCGAGCGCTTGAATGGCATGCCCTTTTTGATCATAAGCCTGCTTCAACATCCCAAGAAGATCGGTGAGGGATTTCTCGATGCTGTGCATATTATAGTTCATCTTGAACTGATCATAGCCTTTGTGCAGCGAATTGAGAATAATGTCAATTGCCATCTCGCTCGAATACCCAGCGTCAAGTCTTTCCATGTTCTCAAATAATACGATCATTTTAAGTACATGTGAGCTGATTGGCTCTCTTTTCTTGAGCTTGCTCTCAAGGATCTGCTTGTGGGTTTCGAACCTCTCAGTTCGGGCCTGCTCTTGGAACATCATCTGAAGTTTAGGACTGATATCAAAAGCCATCTCCCTTTCAAAGAAAGTCTTTTGGAGGTCCGGAGACATTGTGGCCAACATGATGCACTTGACATCCCGATTGGCTGTTTGCCATCGGTTAAGGGTAGCCTGAGTGACCTCCTCATTGGGAGCATCGGGAATTTCCTCATGCAAGGACGTATACCTTTTGCTCTTGCATGAGAACTATACACAAGTTCCTTTGCCAATCAAGAAAATTTGGCCCACTCAACTTCTCCTTGTCGAGAATTGAGCGTAACGGAAATTGGTTGTTTGAGTTATTTGCTGACATGTTTCTATAATTGCAAGAATTTGAAATGAAAAACCATTCATAAAACCAACAAGTTTAAAATTTAAAGCATATACGCAAATTTTTAATCTTATTGAGCGTTTTATCCACGCATTAATATTTGTCCCTTTTAGGCGAGAATAAAATGATTCCAAGATCCCAAAAACAAAAAGTGATTAAGCATGTTTTAGCTTGTCTTAACGCTTAATATTTTAAGGTAAGCAATCCAATTGCTAATAGCACAAACTAGTAACTAACTTAGGTGGTTAATCCAATTAACGCCCCTAATTAAAACTAGTCAAAGTTGTTAATTGAATTATGTAATTAAAATGCAATAAAATTAGCTTAAGTAATTAACGAAGCTCCCACTAAATTCCGCATCCAACTTTATTAATCCAATTAATTAAGCCGGTTAACCCAAATTTTGCCAAGTTATTTTGCAAGTGCCGGAGAAACCGAGGCCTAGCCTTGTTAAAATAAAATAATCAAATAATTAAATAAATAATTAAAACGGAAAAATCGCAAAACACATAGGCCAACAATGCCCAAGTGCCGAGCACCAAGCCCCGAGGCTCGGTGTGCTAGGCACCAAGGCGCGGCTGTCATGCGTGGCTGCTGCACTCGCACAACCTTTGCTGCGCCAAGCACGTGGGAGTGGCTAACAGCATCGCACTCGCGTTATGCTGGCCACATCAGCGTGCTTGCATCCAAGCAAGTCTTGGCCTTAAAGGCCCTAGGCTGTGCGGGGTTGTGCTGGCCACTGCCGCACACTTCAGCACCCCACGCAGCTCACCGTGCTTGCACCAAGCATACACGAGGCTCGCACACCCACCATGGCAGCAGCGCACCATCGAAGCACCAACCCGCACTCCTTGGCAGCCACATGCGGGCTGCATAAGCAGCCCAGCTAGCCGTGGGAGTGCTTGGGCATTTGTGCCTCGATTTTTGTGCTCTTGCCTCGGGATATAATCCCGATTTATGTGTGATATAAAAGTTAATCCTCAATTTATTTTTGAATTAATATTGAGCAAAATAAAAACAAAAATGAAAATAAAATAAGTCCAACTTAAATAAATTCAATTTTTAGTGCACAAACCAAAATTGATTCAAGAACCATTCTTTAAATTGTTTTTTGGTCAATTTGATGCTACAAAAATTGAGGGCTATTCTCACAATTAATTTAACCAAACACAAATTAATAATGAGATTTGACAAAATAAAAGGGGTTGGAAAAATAAATGCAATCATCCAATGAAATTTTTTTAACACTAACTTGTGTAAACTTGAAAAATAACATCTTCCAATATGAAGAATAATTAAATTTCAATTGTTTCGGGTGTTGTTATTCCCTCGGGAGAGTTACAATATTGGGTATGAGCGCCTGACTTCTGTACCTGCAAAACCACGGGTTGGGTGGAGTTCCGCCTCCGAAGATCAAGTTAGTAGGATTCCGGATGAGTAAGCGTGCGGAAAGTAAAATGGGTGTTTCTCTCTAATTCAGGGAGATTCCGCAATTAATATTGCTCGGGATTTGTGTATGTATTTATGAATGCCAATGAGGATCTGCTTCCCCATTGGGGGTATATTGCCACGTGTCAGCATCCAATTGGATCCCGTTGGGCCTCTGGTGGGATGCCATGTGTCATCATACTACTGGGCCACGTGGCATAGGGTATTTTTACCATAAACATTTGCCCCTCACAGGTGTGACGTGGCGTAGCCACGTGTCACCTGTGATAGGTGTCAAGCACAGGGGAGGCGACGGTTGATTTGCTTCCCGCCTATCTCTCTTGGATTCGAATTTTGAAAAGTTGAGGCAGAAGGTGGTGATTCGCCTTCTGGGCTTGTCTATAAATAGAGACGCACCCCCTCTCTCCTCTTCACTTTACACATTTTGCAAAAAATTCTCTTGAGAGCTCTGATACCGGCTGCTTAGTTGTGCACCCAGCTTCCTTGTTCGAACACATCCGGATACCGGTTGAGTGCTTCTTCAATCAACTCACCCAAGTACCATCTGGCTCTTGATTTATTCTTGATTTAAGTAGAACTACAAACGGTCTTAAACCGTCTGGGGCACCTTAAGCCCTTTCTTTCATGTTTTGCATTTGGTAGACCCACAGACGGTTTGGACCGTTTGGGGTATCTTCAAACCATGGTCTTCAAAAATATACCCTCAGACAGTTATGGGCCGTCTGAGGTATCTTCAAACAATGGACTTTCCAATTAATACATCCCATAGGCCCACAGACGGTGATATACCGCCTGTGGCATCTCTAAACAATGGTCGTCAAGGAGTTGCACTCAAAAAGACCCACAAACGGTTACATGCTGTCTGGGGCATCTTCAGACAATAGTCTTTAATATTTTTCATTCAATAGACCCTCAACCAGAAATATTCCGCCTGGGTCATCTTCAAACAATGGCATATCAAAACTTGCATTTCATAGACCCTCAGACGGCTAAGAGCCGTCTGGGGTATCTTCAAACGAAGGATCTTCAAATCCAGACCCACAGACGGTTTTGGACCGTCTAAGGTATCTTCAGACAATTTGCTTTTCGAAACTAGACCCACAGACGGTTATGGACCGTCTGGGGTATCTTCTAACAATTGTTCTTAAAGACTTGGATCCATCATACCCTCAGCCGGACTTAAACTTTCTGGGGTATGCTTGAGCAATTCTCTTCACAACTTGCTTATGATCTGATCTGGTGAGGCCCTCAGCCAGTTCTTATGCCGTCTGGAGGGTTGTTGAACAATGCCCTGCAACCCAATCCATTAGATCTTCAGCCGACCTTTATGCCGTCTGGGTTATCTTTGGGCAAGCTTCCTTGATACCGCCTGGGGTATCTTAAAGCAAGATTTGGTGATACCGCTTGGGGTATCTTTAGGTGATTTCCAAAATGCCTGACTGTTTGTCCTTTGTGCTTCAGTTTTTGTAAACGCAGACGGACTACTCCGCCTGTGGCATCTTCAAGCCACACTTTGGAATTTCAGCCAAGTCTTCTTCAGACGTCTTCACATATTCAAGGTATCGCCTTTGCCCCCTTGTAACCTTTTGAGTTTACCGGTTTTATAGGTTAGAGAATAATGGACTATCCCAAGACACACATGGCACGGCCCAGGGCAGTTGTCAACCGGTCACCGGATACGGCTGAATCTAGGACTGGGGATGCCGCCTGGGGGTGTACGGAACACCCTTACTTTTCTGTGAATCCGACCGTCTCTGTTCATGTGCAGGACAGAATGGCTCGAACAAGGAAAACGACTGTTGACTCTGAGTACAAGTCAGATGAGTCAGCCGGAATTCCGGTTGAAGATGTTCCTTTTGATCAACCGGGCGTTCCGGGTACGCCTGGTGATGAGATTCTGGAAGAATCCGGGAGCTCAGGCGGTATGAGAACTGATTAAGAAACCGGATCTACTGATTCCACTATGACGCCGGATGCCCCTCAAGATGATGAGGAGGCATATAACTGGCCTGCAATAAATAATCCAATGGAGGCGCATATGAGCGCCCGGGATGTGGTGACACTAAACGCAACTCTCCTGGCATTTTTGGAGAAGCGCCCGGTAGGGGACGGCTGGGAGTTGGGTATCTCGCCTGCGAGCGCGTCAGTTGTCTGGGAGGATGACCTGGAACATGCCGACAATTACTTCGGCTGCTATGAGGCGGCATTCAGAGCCGGCCTCCGGTTCCCACTCTATAGAACAATTAAGGCCATTCTTCGGGGTTATGACCTGGGTGTATGGCAGCTCACACCCAACTCTTGGGTGAATATCATTGGATACATTGCCGCCTAGCTGGGAGGCGTTCGCGCATATGCACTACTTGAGCCATGCCCCAGGCGCCTGGAATGCGTGGTACACTCTCACCACGCATCCGGAATATATTATGACCTTGGAGAAGCCCTCCAAGTGGACGAGCTGGAAGAGCAAGTTTTATTTTGTCTCTTCCACATCAACTGCTGCTAATCACCGGATGCCCGTTACAATAAGAACCCGGCTTTACTGGGAAAGAAGTGCGCCCTACCAAGTGTGCCGGCTGAGGCCTGGGATGCGATTGTAGAGCCGGGGCTATTTAAGAAGATCACTCAGCCACTGGATGATGGGACACAAATCATTGTCCCCAAATTCTGGGTCCCTCATCCGGACTGGTTCAAAGACGAGGCGTTCCTCTCCGCCTGCAGTCTCAGCACCTTTTGGGACAAAGGTTTACCGCTTAACCGACGATTTATGCCGCCTGTATGGTGTTTGAATGCTGTTTAATATTTTCCTTGTTATTTTGCAGAGAAAGGACTCGAGATGACTCCTCCTGAAAAAACTCCGGCTAAGTCAGCCGCTGAGATTAGGAAAGAGCAACTCGAACAGAAGCGGGCCCAACTTGCAACCCGAGCCAGTGGGGTAAGCACCGGCTGACCTTATGCTGTCTGTATGCCTTGCAACTAATTTGATTCTAACTCAAGCTTGATAGTTTTTACAGACGGGGAACCAGAACATTCCTCGCTCCCTAAGGCAAATGGTTAGGAGGCCGGGAGAGGAACTCCCTCAGCCGGTGTCGCAGAGGCGGAGGGTTGCAAGCGGCCCTGCACCAACTTCAGCCGGCAGGGCACCAGCTCCTGAAAGGCCCACGACCGCAGGAAAAAGTCTGCAAAGTCTGGGCTTAAGCTCGGAGACGGATGAGGCTGGATTTAAGGAGCCTTCTCCTTCTACCCGGGTTCCTGCTATTGCATCCGGCTCAAATGCGGCTGGGGGTGGTGGCACCCCTCAGCCTGATAACCAAGGTATGGACTTCGCTTTTGACCCCCCTGGCCGCTTGGGCCAGTTCGAGTCAAGTCTCATGCTTCTCAGTCAGGGGACTCTGTCGGCAACCGGCTGAGTATAGGAGCCGTTTATTCTTAATACTTGACCGATATCTCTCATGATGCAGATATAGCTTCTCGTTGGCCGGATATGCAAAACTATGCCAAGAGAATGCTAAGGACCCTAACTCGGTCCGATAGGGAGGCTATGCCGGACATCAGCCAAGTAAACCTTGACCGGATTACCTCACTGCTGGCTTAGGTAAGTTGCCGAATGGGGTACTTTTGTGCAAACTGCTTATTTACCGGATGGGGTATTTTTGTGCAAGATTGCTAACTTCTTTTCCGGCTGACTTCGCAGGCGTTGTTGAGAGTGGATGGGTTGAAAACCCCCTCGCGGAAGAAGCAAGAGGAGGTAAGGGATGCCCAGAAACGGGCAGCCGAATTAATTGATGTCTGTTAATACAACTCCCTAATGCTTGAAATCCAAACTAAAGCCCGGGAGATGAAACAGGAGGAACTCATCCAGCAGCTGACGGCTGCTGCCAACACTGTCAAGAAGACGGCTGCCGACCGGCAGCTCTAAATTAACCAGCTCAAAACCGACATCCAGGTTCTGAAGGATGCGGAAAAGGAGAGAGCCAGGTTGAAGAATGAGGTCACCCGGCTGAGGGAGGAGCTAGACAAAGCCAAGAACGAGCTGGTTAAGTCCAAGAAAGAAGCCCTAGACCAGCTGTCGGCTGAGCAGACCCGGCTGGTCACCGAGAATGAGCGTGACTGCGAAGCACGCATGAAGATGGCATGGTCCATGATCCACCCAGACACCGACTATGCCTTCTTCGACTTGAGGTACAAATACGCAACAGAAGTATTTGATGCTCAAGTTCCCGGGCTTAAGCAACCGGCGCCTTTCGAAGAGTGGTCCGGCATTGGGGATAAGCAGGTAGAGGGAGAAGTGCCGGGTGAGGAAACTCCAACCCAGCAGAACCAGGATGCCCCTAATGCCGGTCAGGGCTAGCAGCCGGAGCAGCAGCAGCAACAACCTCAGCAATAGCAGCAGTGGGATCTTTAAAATTCTTTCTTTTTACCAGCCTGCGAGCCGTGAATTTCTGTATCTCTTTCCCGGACGGGGGTCCGGTTAACATTTGAATTTAAAATTTCAATATATATATATATATATATATATATACCGACTGTGTCGGTTTGCTTTGCTTATTTTCAATTCTTTTCAATTTTTGCAACTTTTGAATTCTTGCATAATGAACTCTTGTGATATGCCGGATGCACTGGCTATGTATGCCCCTGGACGGTTGGTTTCTTAGTCCAACCCTAAACAGGCAGCCGTCCATAATCATCCAGGTTATTATAGAGCCGAGTTGTCCAGTTGCGTACAAGAAGCTTAAGACCGGACGTATAGACAAGGTTCTGGCCTTGCTTCCATCGCCGTAACTAGCTGTAGTGCTTTCCTGCAAAAGCCGGATGCGCACTGACATGTAATTTGCCGCCTATACGGCCATGGGGAAATAGCAAGGCGGATGCTAGGGTCTGACCTTTCGCATGGATCCTCGGGCCGCTGGGGTGCTTTTGGGCAAAAGCCGGCTACTGATCAAGGTCGATATTACCGTCTGTATTGCGTTGGAGCAATAATCGGTTGCGACCTCTGATGCTATTTTCCGGTTGTATTGCCTTGGGGAAATTGCCGGTTGTAGTATGACAAAGTTTGCCGGATGTGTTGCCTTGGGGCAATAGCTGGTTATAATTCTTAAGATGATTTTGAAGTTAATTTCAACTTCATGATTGAAACAGGGGCCGGCTGTAGTGCTTTTGGGCAAAGCCGGCTGTTTAACAAGATTTAATTCACCGTCTGTATTGCCTTGGGGCAATAGCCGAGTGTATCTTGCTTGGGATAGGTCATTCAAACGCATATGGGTTATCTTTAACCTAACTGGTCAAAACCGTTTGAGTTCATGACGCATTGAACAATGTTCCACCCGGAAGGGAGATGTTCTCTTCGACGAATTCACCCGGATGGGCGTCGCCGGATGCCTATTCACGGATAGAGCAGGCGGTTTAAAATATGTTGGCTTTGGGGCCTTTACATAGCTAGGTTAGGTACTTAGCTTTTTACTTATTTTGAGCAAACGGGTGCCCGGTTGTGCATTGCACAAGGGACTTAGAAGATGCCTAGATGTGCATTGCACATGAGACTTAATATATAAGAAATAAAGCTAAAATAAAGTATTCCTTTCATTCATTTACTCTTACAAAAAGTATTTACAATCTCCTTAGAAGTAGTACTTTTTCAAGTTGTCTACATTCCAGGTTCTGGCTAGCTGCCTGCCGTCTAGTGTTTCCAGGCGGTAGGTTCCGCCTCTTAGTTCTTTAAAAATCCGGTAGGGGCCTTCCCAATTGGGGGTTAGCTTTCCTTGTTCATTTGCCCTACCGGTTGCCTCCATTTTTCGTAACACAAAGTCCCAAACTTTGAGGGGCCGCTTGTGTACTCTTTTGTTGTAAGCCCTCGTTATTCTCAGACGGTATATCTCATGATGCAAGGCGGCGTTGCCCCTGCGCTCCGGGAGTGAATCCAACGCGAGACGCATGGCCTCCCAGTTAGCCTCTTCGTCATAGAGCATGACTCGGTGTGTTGGCTCATAAAGTTCAATTGGCAGAATGACTTCAGTGCCGTATGTCATGAGAAACGGGATTTCACCGGTTGCCCCCTTTTTAGTTGTTCTGATGGCCCAAAGGACATAAGGTAACTCATCCGCCCAAAGACCACCGGCTCTTTCAATCTTCTTTTTTATGCCGTTTGAGATGAGCTTGTTGAAGGCTTCAACTTGGCCGTTTTGTTTGGGGCCGGCCAATAGATGCAAAACAATGTGAGATCCCCTGATCTCCCAACCAATTCTTGAGGGAAGATGTTTCAAACTGAGGACCGTTGTCAAACACCATAGACATAGGGACCCCAAACCGGGTGATGATGTTCCTCCAAATGAAGGGGATGACATCCTTTGTCTTGATGCCTTTGACCGCCTTTGCCTCGACCCATTTGGTGAAGTAGTCTACAGCCACCAGAATATATCTTCTGCCGTATGTGGGAGGCGTATAAGGACCTAAGATGTCGATGCCTCATTTTGTAAATGGAACCGGGCTGTAGATAGCCGTCAGGTCTGTTGCCGGACGGTGTATGAGCCGGCCAAAGCTCTGGCACTTATCACATTTCTTCACCAATTCCATGGCGTCTTCCTTAAGAGTGGGCCAAAAGTAACCTTGCCGCCTGTCCCTCTTTGCTAGAGTCCTGCTGCCTATATGTGAGGCGCAAAAGCCCGCATGCAGGTCCTCTAGCGCCTCTTTTCCCCGTTCTAGGGTGACACACTTCAGCAACGGCTGGAGGTAACCCTTCCTAAAGAGTTCGCCCTTGTACATTTCGAAGCCCAGAGCACGCTTTTTCAGTGCCGCCGCTTCTAAAGGGGCATCCGACAGTGTGCTGTCTACCAAAAAGTCCCGGATGGGGTCCATCTAGGTCGAGCTTCGATCTAGAACTCCAATGGGATCATATTCAATACTTGTTTTTTCCATGACCTCCTAGAAGACTGACCTAGGTGTATCACAAGTGGCGGATGAGGCCAGTTTGGACAAAGCATCCGCCTGATTGTTTTCTAACTGGGGCACCTGGCTTATATGAAACTCGTCAAGTGTCCCCGCCTAGTCCTTCACCGCCTGAAGGTATTTGATCATCGCCGGATGGGTGGCCTCGTAGTCACCATTGAATTGGCTAATGATCAATTGAGAATCCGAGTAGGCGTCAACTTTTCTTGCCCCTGCCGCCTTACACATGTGTATACCGGCTAACAGGGCCTCGTACTCAGCTTCATTATTTGAAGCTTGAAACTTGAACCGTAGTGCATATTCATACGTATCCCCTTTTGGAGACTTGCAAATTACGCCTGCACCACATTCGTTCAAGGTAGAACTACCATCTACGAATAACTTCCAAACCTGATCAGTATTCTCCGGCTGTGCCGCCCTAGTCATTTCAACAATGAAGTCGGCAAACGCCTGACCTTTCACTGGGTGCCTAGGTTCGAAAGTTATCTCCAGGCTTTGCATTTCAATAGCCCACTTGATCATTCTGCCGAATGACTCTATATTAGTAATTGGACGCTTGAGTGGCTGATCAGTATAGACTATCACCGGATGAGCCAAGAAGTAGGTCTTTAATCGCTTGACTGCTTTGTAAAGAGCTAGCCCAAATTTTTCGATCATTGGGTACCGGAGCTCAGCATTTCTAAGTATGTGACTGATGAAATACACCGGGAGCTGTTTGTCGTCTTTCTCAGCAAGGAGGACGGTGCTAAGGGAGTGATCTGAGATGGCTAGGTACATGTAGAGAACCTCCGGGGGCTGTGCCCTCCGCCGCCTGGGGTTGCCCAGCAGGCTTGCCGGCTGGGTTGCTAGGACCAGCTTTGTCTTCACAGCGTTCCCTTGTTTCTTTGGAACGGGTGCACCATGTTCGGAATGACCAGTCTAGGGCCACATAGGTATCGACCTCATAGTCGTCACCACTATCCTGGTCCGTATGGACCTAAGGTTCGGCCGTAGGCCGCTTACTCTCACCAAGCGGTATAGAATTGGATGCCATCTCAGAAGTACTCTCCCCACAGACGGCGCCAAATGTTTCGGGGTTTTTGGAGTCCCTCGGGAGAGTTACAATTCCGAGAATGCGCGCCGACTGTCTGTACCTGCAAAACCACGAAACTCCGGTTGGGTGGAGTTCCGCCTTCGACGATCAAGTAAGAACGTCTCCGGATGTATAAAAGGGCGGAAAGTAAATGAATTTTCTCTCTGATTCAGAGAGAATTCTACAATTAATATTGCTCAGTTTTTGTGTTTGTATTTATGAGTGTTTCTGAATGAATAATAAATGAGGAGTTTCCTCTATTTATAGTAGAAGAGGATCCGTTCCCTTATTAGGGTTACAGTGCCACGTGTCAGCATCTGATTGGATCCCATTGGGCCTCTTTGGGGCTAACACGTGTCAGCTTGCTATTAGGCCACATGGCATAGGGTAATTTTACCCCAAACAAAACGCATTAAAAAATGCCAATTGAATCAAATAAAAGTCAAACACATTAAAACAAAGGTAATTGAATCAAATGAAAGTCAAAGACATACAATAAAAGCTTTTTGGATTAAATGAAAGTCAAATATATTCAACAATGGTAATTAAATAAAATGAAAGTCAAACACATTAAAACAAAGCTTTTTGAATTAAATGAAAGTCAAACACATTCAAACAAAAGTTTTTTAAATCAAATGAAAGCCAAATTCTTTCAAAAAAACTAATTGAATCAAATGAAAGTCAAACACATTGAAGCAAAGCTAATTGAATCAAATGAAAGTAAAAAACATTCAAACAAACCTGTTTGATTCAATTGAAAGTCAAATGCATTCAACGAACCTAATTGAATAAATGAAAGTTAAACACATTCACACTAAGCTTTTTTAATTAAAAGAAAGTCAAACGCATTCAAACAAAGCTTTCTTGAATAAAATGAAAGTCAAATTCATTAAAACAAAGGATTTTGAATTAAATGAAAGTCAAACACATTCAAAAAAATCTTTCTTGAATAAAATCAAAGTCAAATTCTTTCAATAAAGCTAATTGAATCAAATGAAAGTTAAACACATTAAAAAAAAAGCTAATTGAATTAAATGAAAGTCAAAAGCATTCAAACAAAGCTTTTTAAATCAAATGAAAGTCAAATGCATTCAACGAACCTAATTGAATCAAATGAAAGTCAAATGCATTCAACAATGCTAATAGAATCAAATGAAAGTAAATGAAAGTTAAAAGCAGAAACCTAGAGAGAGAAACTTAGATAGAGAAACCTAGAGAGAGAAACTTTGAATCCCATTTTCCTGCGTTTTTGATCAAACTCTTTGATCATTAATGGCGAAGGGGCCTTTGATCATTAATGGCGAAGGGGAAAAAAGGTAAAGGGAAGAAATCCTCAAATTCCAAATCGAAGGGGAAGGCTAAATCAAAGCCGAATACGAGGATGAATGTGAAGTTGCAAAATCAGGGTGCGAAGGAGGGAACCAATTCGGAGGTGAGTTGGCTTGTGGAAGAAGATATGGATGAGAGAGTGGTGAATTAAATTTCTGAAGAGGAAAAGCAGTTGCATAAGAGCCAATTTGATCAATGGTTGAATGTGATTGTCCAAGGGACGCCATTGTTGAATGTGCAGGCAGAGTTGGAGGAAGGTGAGTTATCGGCAAATGATCCTACCCCTCTTTTGATGATTGAAAATCCTAAGATTCAGATTGATAGTGGAAATGCTGCTGGTAATTTGAATTTCTTGAATGTGTTGAGCCCAAATAGGGTTACCCCTGTTTTTGAGACTCCAATTGATTCGGGTGTTGAGGGGAAGAAGGGAAGTAAATGGATTTATATTTTCAAGGATAACAGGGATGAAGGTTTGGATTTGACTAATCATGATAAGTCGATGAATTACACAAAGAAAGTGTATGGGGATAACAGAGTTCAGATAACCATGGAAGAGGTTGAACCTGAAATTAATTTCTGGAATTCTACGGTTGTTTGTTATGTTCTTGGTCTGAATTTACCTATCAGAATCTTGAATGGATTTGTGCGAAGAATTTGGGGTAGGTTTGGAATTGATAAGGTTGCAGCAATGGAAAATGGAGTGTTTCTGGTTCAATTCAGAAACGTTGAGGGTAGGGAGAAGGCTCTAATGGCAGGACCCATTTTCTTTGTTAGGAATCCCTTGATTGTAAAGAAATGGGAACCTGGTCTCAACCTAAAGAAGGAAGATATAAATGGAGTTCCAGTGTGGGTGAGATTGCATGGTCTGCCATTAAAATTCTGGGGGAAATCATCTCTCATGAAGATTGCTGGTATTATTGGGAACCCGATCAAAACTGATAAAGCTACTGTTTCTAAAGAATTAATTAGCTTTGCTCGGATCATGGTGGAAGTGAATATGTAGGATGAGTTGATTGAGGAAATAGAATTTATGGATGAGAAAGGAGAAACAGTAACCTAGAGGGTAATGTATGAATGAAAACCGATTAAGTGTACTGTATGTACTAGAATGGGGCATTCAGGGGACCACTGTCCTAATCATAAGCTCCAGGAGAATAGAAGGAAAGAGAGAAATGGAAATGCTGATAGGAAGAAACAGGAAGTTTGGAGACCTATTCAGAAGCCTGTTCAAAGGAATCAGGAAGATAGGGAGGCTCAGAAAGTTCCTAATGGGAGGAGTGATATAAGTGGGGTAGAGGGGAAGGAAGTGCAATCAGCTGTTGATACAGGAAACAGGTTTAATGCCCTTGAGAGGGAAGATGTTGAGGAAATATTTGCAGAAGTAAGTGATGAGGAGAGGGGTTGGAGTACTGTTGGTAAAAATGGAGTTGTAGTTAAAAGTGGTCAGGTGATTGTTAGCAGGTGGGAAGGGGGCAGTGCTCACTTTCTGTTAATGGATAAGATTAGTTTCTGGAATGTGAGGGGGATGAACAAGCCTCGGAAGTTGTGTGATGTTTTATGGTTTATAAGACACCATAGCATGGGTCTGTTTGGCCTCCTGGAAACCAAGGTTAGAGCTAAGAATTTTGGTAAAGTTTTTGATAATTTTGGAAGTGATTGGTCTGTTATCACTAATCATTCTGTTAGTAATAGTGGTAGAGTCTGGTTGGTGTGGCTGCCTAGTATCTTTACTGTTGATAGTTGTAGAATTGATGTTCAATTTGTGCATGTTTGGTGTTACTCATATTGCTATGAGGAAGAAGTTTTGGGCTTACTATGGTGTATGGTTTAAGCACTGCTGCTGAAAGGGAAGGGCTTTGGGATCAAATTACTCAAATTTCCCCTCAGGAGAACGTTCCTTGGATTTTGTGTGGTGACTTTAATAATATCCTCAATCTTGAGGATAGGATTGGTTCTCAATGTAATCTTGCTGAGGTGGAACAGTTTAGAAGATGTTTGAGGTTTAATAACCTTATAGATTTTAATGTGGGAGGTATGTTTTATACTTGGACTAATAAACAAGAGGGATAGGATAGGGTTTGTACTAAAATTGATAGGGTTATTGTGAACAATGGATGGCTCATTGAGTTTCCTAACTTCTCTGCTGAATTCTTGCCTGAGGGACTGATGGATCATACTCCTTGTTGTATGAATTTGGATAGGAATGCTGGGAATACTAAGAAACCGTTTAGGTTTTTCAATATGTGGACTGAAGCCCCGAGATTTCTTTCTATTGTGCAAGAGGTCTGGAATAGGCATGTTCAGGGCACTGCTATGTTTCGAGTGGTTAAGAAGTTGAAAGCCCTTAAACAGGAACTTAAGAAGCTGAACCTCACTTACTTTTCTAATATTGAAAGTGCTGATATAGATGCTGCTAGGATTCTGTCAGAGATTCAGAGGAAGTTAGATGCTGATCCCAATAATGCCACTTTAAAACAGCAGGAATATGATGCTAGAATTGCCTATAATGAAGCTCACTCAGCCAGGTTTATTTTCCTGAAGCAGAAAGCCAAGACTCATTGGATAAGAGAAGGAGATGCAAATTCCAAGTATTTTCATTCGTGTATCAGGCAAAGAAGGATTGAGAACAGGATTTGCAGTATTTAGGATCAGAATGGGGTGAATGTTAATGATCCAACTGAGATTGCAGGGTGTTTTATTGATTACTATAAGAATTTGTTGGGTTCTGATGCAGGTGAAGCTAGACAGATTCATCAATCTGTTATTCAAGAGGGGAATGTGTTGACAGATGTGCAAAGAGCTAGACTATGTAGAGTGTTCACTGAAGAGGATGTTAGAGAAGCTGTGTGGAGTATTGAACAGGATAAGTCCCCTTGACCTTATGGTTATACTAGTAAATTCTTCAAGAAATCTTAGAACACAGTGAAGCAGGATGTATGTCAGGCTGTGTTATCGTTTTTTTGATCATGGCCAACTCTTAAAGCAGGTTAACACTACCTCCCTCACTCTGATACCAAAAGTTGCTCATGCTAATGCTGTAACTTAATTTCGACCTATAGCTTGTTGCAATGTTCTCTATAAGATTTTGTCTAAGATGATCTGTGTTAGACTTAAAGAGGTGCTGCCTTTTATAATTGGGGAAGAGCAAGGTGGTTTTGTCTCTGGTAGAGCAATACTAGATAATATCATGCTCTGTCATGACCTAGTGAAGGAATATAGGAACCCGAGAAAGCCTCCTAGATGTACTATAAAGGTTGATATCAGGAAGGCCTATGATACTGTGAATTGGTATTTCATTGACAGTATGCTGACTGCTCTTGGTTTTCCTTCTAGTTTTGTTAATTGGAATATGGCTTGTATCTCATCTCCTTCTTTCTCTCTCATGATTAATCGGGGTAGTCACGATATTTTAAAGGTGCTAGGGTATTAGGCAAGGAGACCCCCTATCTCCTCTACTGTTTGTAATATGTATGGAATATCTCACAAGGCTACTGAGGAAAGTGGGTCAGAGAACTGGTTTCAGATTCCATCAAAGGTGCAGAAGCATGAAACTTAATCATTTGGTGTTTGTAGATGATTTAATGTTGTTTGCTTATGGGGATAAAAAATCAGTTTCTCTCCTTAATAGAGCTCTTAAAACGTTCAGTTTGGTCTCTGGTCTTCAGGCTAATGAAGAGAAGACTGCTATTATGTTTGGAAATGTGCAAAATAGGGAGAAGGAAGTGATTCTACAGGGTACTGGGTTTGTTGAAGGTCACTTCCCTTTTAGATATTTAGGGATCCCCTTAAATTCTAAATATCTTAGGGTTAGTGACTATGATGTGCTTATTGATAAAATGATGGAAAAAATTCAGTGTTGGTCAAGTAGGAATTTATCCTATGCTGGAAGAGCGGTCCTCATGAATGCAGTCTTGATTAGTTTCTATGCTTTTTAGGCTGAGTGTGTTCTTCTTCCAGCTTGTGTCATAAATAGGATAAATCAGCTTTGTAGGGCTTTCTTATGGGATGGTAGTGTTTCTTTGTCTAAAACTCCCTCTATCTCATGGGAATTGGTCTGTAAATCTAAGAAAGCTGGTGGACTTGGAATAAGAGATTGCTTACTTTGGAATAAGGCAGCCTTGGGAAAACATGTGTGGAGAATTGCTTGTAAAAAGGATTCTCTTTGGGTCAAATGGGTGCATAGTGTGTATATTTAGAATAAGGATTGGTGGGATTACAAGCCATGTAAAGGGTCTGGTTGGGCTTGGAAAAGATCTGTAAGGTAAAGGAGGAGTTGAAATCTAGTTTCCTAACTAATAACTGGGTTGAGGCAGGCTTCTCAATTGGTGATGGCTATAGATGGCTTAAAGGAGTCATGCCTGATGCTGAATGGACAGGGTGGATCTGGAATACTTTCAATGTTCATAAACATTCCTTCATTTCTTAGATTGCTATTCACAATAGACTCAGACTCAGAGACAGACTGTGTAAAATAGGAGTCTGTGAGGATGACTCTTGTTTACTGTGTGGTTTGGAGCTAGAAACATTGCAGCATCTGTTTTTTGATTGTAGCTATAGCAAGCAATGCTTAAGGAACATCTGTACTTGGCTTGGGGTTCAAATCAGGGACTACAACATTGACAATGTCTAGAAGGTCTGGAATAGAGGTAAAAAGGATAGGGTGGCAAAGAAGGTAGGTTTGGCTGTGCTCACTGCTCTGATTTACCATGTTTGGCTTGCTAGGAACCACGCGTAATGGCAAAAAGCTGTGATTCATCCTAAGAGACTTTGTAAAGGGATCAGGCTGAAAATTTTGAACAGAAGTCAACAGTTGATAAATATAAGATGGACAAGAGCCCAAGTCAGATGGTTGTATAAGCTTAGACATGCTGGATAGTTGTTTGTTTCTGTATAATTATCTATGTAGTTCTTATTGACCCTTTGAGGGTATGTTTTGTTCTGTTGTGGTGATTGTGTGGCTGTTGAGGCTCTGTGTAGTTTGGTGTGAGGCTTAGGCTCTCTTTCTAGTTTGGTGGCTTGCTCTTGTGAGTTGTACCCTTCCTAGAAGGTGCCTTCTCACTTGTGGCTTGCTTTTCCCCTTACTTTTTTCTAGACACCCTTCCTAGAAGGTGGTTTTGTTTAGGTTAGGGGTTGTACTTTTGGAGGCTTGCCCTCCTCTTTTTTGGTATTAATAATACTTACTTACCAAAAAAGAGAATAAAATGAATGTAAATCTAATTGAATCAACTGAAAGTAGAAAGTAAAGTAGAGAGAGAAAGTAGAGAGAGAAAGTTTAAGAAACACAATTTTTGCATGGGTACTTTGTTTCACGCCTTTGTTTACCTTCATCCTTCCTCTTTCAATGCCATGGCAAAAGCCAAGAAGAGGGGGAAGAAGTCTTCTGGGTCCAAATCCAAGAAGAAGAAAAAAGCAGCGCCTGGATTGAAAGGATTATCAAAGAAGGATGAAGGAGAAGCTGGCTCTGTTGATGTTTCGACTGTTAGGTGGCTGGAGGGGGCTATGGCGGAGGAGATTGAGGCAAAGAAGGTCTCTGAGGAGGAAAAGGAACTTCATAGGGAGCAATTTCAACAATGTCTTGAGGTAATTCATGATAACTCGCCTAATTTGGATCCTAATGATAGTTCGAGAATTTCGATTGAAAATGGGTATAATTCGAGTTGTCAAATTGAGAACATGCATGAATCAAATCTTGTTAACCCAACTCCAATCTTGATGATTTGTGATAATCTAGATGATAATCTTGATGATAATCCTGCTAATTGTGATATAAATCAAACCCCCAAAAATAGTTGCCCTGTTTTTGGTGTTGCGGGTAGTGGGAGTTTTTTTGGAACAAATTGGAGGGATAAGGTTCGTAATTACTCTGATGAGAACTTGAATTTTGATTCTGCAAAAGAATGTTCGAATTTTGTTGATCTGGATAAGAGGGAGAGCAGGGATAAGCATTTGTTGAAGTTATTAATGGAAGATGTTGAGGCTGAGATTGAATACTGGAATACAACAATTGTATGTTATGTTCTTTGTGCAAGACCGTCTGTATATGTGTTTTCTGGATTTGCTCGAAGGATGTGGGGTAAATTTGGAATGGAAAAGGTATGTTCGATGAATAATGGTATTTTCATGGTTAGGTTTACAGAAAGTGAAGGAAGAAGAAAGGCTCTGGCAGTAGGTCCTGTCATGTTTGACAAAAAGCCAGTTGTTATGAAAGAATGGTCCCCTGGCTTGAACCTTAAGGATGAGAAGGTGGATGCAGTTCCAATTTGGATTAGATTGCCTGATCTAAATTTGAAGTTCTGGGGTCAATCAACCTTGATGAAATTAGGTGGCCTGATTGGAAAACCAATCAAGATGGATAGGGCTACAACTATGAAGGAACTAATTGACTATGCCAGATTACTGATTGAGGTTGAAGTTGATGGTGATTTTAAGGAAGAGATCACTTTTCTAGATGAAAAAGGATGCTTGACACACCAATTTGTCGTTTATGAATGGTAACCAGTAACATGTTTGGCTTGTAAGGGCATGGGACACCTTGATTCTCAATGTCCTAATCTGAAAGTGGAGAAGGAGCAAGCAAAACCTAGTACTAACCTGTATGATCAAGTTCCCAGGACTAACCAGTATGATCAAGTTCCTAGAAATGGTCCTAGGAAGGGTCCTAAAAAGATCTGGAGGCCAGTTATGAGAGCTGCAAATCACCCTAAGCAGAATGTTGGAAAAGGTAATCAGCTACCTGAGAAACCTGGGAAATTTAATACAGGTACTGGTATACAGGGGGGAAGTTTCTCTCCTCTTATTGACATTGCTGACCATATGCAATCTATCCATGAGTTAGAGGAAGAGGCAAGGAATGTAAGGAGGCAAAAGGCTAAAGAAACAGAAGAGGAGTGGCAGACTGTGAAAATTGGAAGAGTCCTGTATGGCAGTGTGGGGGGTGGTGTGCACACCAATCCTTCACATGGATAATTTCGGATTCTGGAATGTGTGGGGATTAAACAAGACTTAAAGAGTCTGTGATGTCCCGTGGCTCCTTAGACATCATAAAATAAGTTTGATTGGGCTCCTTGAACCTAAAGTGAAGACTGCTAATTTTGGTGCAGTTTTTGCTAAATTTGGTGGTGAGTGGTCTGTTACTTCGAATCATTCCAAATGCAAGGGTGGTAGAGTCTGTGTGATTTGGAGGCCTTCAGTGTTCAGTGTTGATATTGAGATAGTTGATAGCCAATTCATTCATCTTAGTGTGGATCATAAACCTTCTGGTAAGCATTTCTGGTTAAAGTGGTTTATGGATTCAATGAGAGCAGTAGGAGAGAATGGCTCTGGGCTTAATTAGTGAAGATTAGTTCAACTGTAAAAGGTGCTTGGATTGTGGGTGGGGACTTTAATAATGCTCTCAATCTGAATGAGAGACTAGGCTCTGATATTCCTCTTGGTGAGGTTGAGAATTTTAGATTATGTTTAAGGCAAAGTCAACTGAGAGATTTAAAAAGGGGGAGTCAGTTTTACACTTGGAGTAATATGCAGGATGGAGTTTCTAGGGTATGTTCTAAGATTGATAGAGCCCTAGGAGATGATGGTTGGCTTACAAATTTTCAGAATTGTAGGATTGATTTTTTACCTGAGGGTTTGATGGATCATAGTCCTTTTGTTATCAATTTTTTGGATAGTTTTGGGGGTGGCAGGAAACCTTTCAAATTTTTCAATATTTGGGCTGACTGTGCCGATTTTTCTAAGGTGGTGAGGGATTCTTGGCAGCATCCTAAGCAAGGTACAACCATGTTTAGGGTAATTCAGAAGTATAAAGAGGTTAAGAAAGAGCTTAAAACTTTGAATTATCAACTTACCTCAACAATTGAAGATGAGGATACAGAAGCTGCTATTCTTCTCTCTGACATTCAAAGTAAACTGAATGCTGATCCCTGTAATGAAGCTTTGATTTCTCAGGAGATTGAAGCTAGGAAGAAGTTCAATTCTGCTCATACAAGGAAACTGAAATTTTTAAAACAGAAAGCCAAAGCAATATGGATTAAGGAGGGGGATATGAATACTGCTTTTTTCCATGATTGCATAAGGAAAAGAAGAATCGAAAATAACATTCACAGTATCCAGACAGATACTGGTGAGATCATTCATGACCCTAATGCTATTACTGACTCGTTTGTTAAATTCTATACAGGCATGCTTGACACTTATACAGCTCCTAAGAGATCAGTTCATAGAGAAGTGATAAATGAGGGTCCTGTTTTAGACACTAGCCAGCAAGACGAGCTCTGTAGAGATTTTTGTAGAGAGGATGTGTGAAGAGCTTTGTGGAGTATAGATGATGACAAAGCCCGAGGGCCTGATGGGTTTTCTAGCAGAATTTTTAAAGCTGCCTGGAATGTTGTCAGTGATGATGTGTGTTCAGCTATACTGGATTTTTTTGATACAGGCAGCTTATTGAAGCAGGTGAACACCACTCTCATCACTCTGGTTACTAAAATAGAAAATGCTTCAAGAGTAGATCAATTTCGTCCAATAGCCTGATGTAATGTCCTGTACAAGGTCATTTCTAAGATGCTGTGTGAAAGGCTCAAAGAAGTGCTTCCTGTTTTGATTGATGAGGTTTAGGGGGCCTTTATAAGTGGAAGGTCTATTCTAGATAACATTTTGGTTTGCCAAGATATATTAAAAGATTATAATAATAAGAGAAAGGCTCTTAGATGTACCATGAAGATAGATCTCAGAAAGCTTATGATTCTATTCATTGGGAGTTCATTCAGAGCATGCTTGTAGAACTTGGTTTTCCTACTAAATTTGCTCAATGGGTGATGTGTTGTGTGAGCACTCCCTCTTTTTCAATTGCGTTAAATGGTGGGATGCATGGTTTCCTTAAAGGGAAAAGAGGAATTAGACAAGGAGATCCCATCTCTCCCCTCCTTTTTGTGATTGTAATGGAATATCTTACTAGGCTGTTGAGGAAGATTGGTAAATTGAGAGATTTTACGTTTCACTCTAGATGCAAAAGTATTGGTCTAAACCACCCGTACAATTCAACACAGTATTATAAATCAGACAAATCACCTGGAAAAAAGCATCAACAACCACCCCAATCGGCTCACTCGATATGTGGAAGAAATTGGCCCTTAACATATATTATTGCCAACACACCATAACTCCACCAGGACATGACTGCGGACCACATATCTGTGCTTCATAATCTCCAGGTAGGCTACGAACAACGAGGTCGCTCGCCTCATGTTTTCCAACACGAGCTTCCAAAATGATGAACAACATCGGGTTAAATCTATTGTGCAGGGCTGCGAAGTGTTCCGTGAAGGAGGGACTTGTGCACCCTTGGGCGTTCCAAATTAGAATGTTCGACCCCCGAGCGAGTACGCCAAACTGTTCGGTGGCTGACGAAAGATGCTCTCCTTTATAGGTAACACGGTTGTACCGTTTACGAATGGGCCAGCGATGATTAACACTGGGTTTAAAGGTACAACCTTCAACTTGGAAACTCAGGTGGGTGTTACTAGTATCGATCGTCATCAGGTGGAGGGTATCCGTGAAAGACCCAACAAATATTGTGCGCCTCGTCGTGGGGAAACTGTAAGCAACTATGGAGTCGGTACTAAGACTGGGCTTCATGTCAACTGCTTCCTCTATTTCAGGTGGTAATGTGAGTGGGGACGCCGAGGAATAGAATCTGTTTATGAGCCAGTACAGCAAGACACAAGCTCCCTCGTCGTAGCAGCCTACCAAGTCCTCCAAAAGAGGAAGGTGCCCCGATTATAACACCATGCCTTCAGTTTGGCAGCACATTGACTGGAGGAGATGTACTCTATTGGACTGCACAGGCTGGTATATCCCATTGTAAAAGGTGTAGCAGTTTCTAAAATACTTAACTAAATTCAGGTTTAATTCGGATTCCCCCCTCTTTGTTTTTCGAAAATACAATATCGGTTGTTTCGGGTGGGGTAAGGGTTGGTGAGGTGAAACACAGTATTGCACAACGGAAGTTCTGGCCATTATTGTTGCTTTTAATGATAAATGGAAGGCAATGGATGCAGAAATACGGTAGGAAGTGAATTTATTTTTGGTGAAAATGTTTCAAATTCTTTTAAGCTGATGCATCAATTGCATTGTGTATTTTCTTGTCAAATACAACACAACGTCTTGGACATTGTGCCCAGGTACATTTGACTACTGTGGAACCATAAGCCTTCTAGTACAGAAGTAAATGTACTACTGTACTGTACGTATTGTTTAAGCTTCAACCTTCAGTTACGGTGGCAACTTTTGGAATGGACACCCTTAAACAGGCTGTGCTTAACAAATTGTTGAGGGATTATGAATGGGTTAGATTACGAAGGATAATAGGGAACGAGTTCTGATGTGTGGCATTTATGCCACCATTTTAACCCTTTTCACCACCGATTTCCTCCGGATTTGTAACTTGCTTATGCCTCTTTTCACCCCTTTTATCTTGATTTTAGTCACTTTAGCACCCTCTCGTATTTTTCCTCCCCTTTTGTCTTTTCTTCTGGTTTTTACCTCCTTTTTCTGCGTTTTGACAGCTCCCAGTGCTCATGTGCGATTAACGAATTAATAGCTCGAGTGGAGATGCCAAAGGAGCTTGCCAAGGGAGTGGAGATGCCAAAATGGAGAGGGCGCGCTGTTCTGATGGGCCGCGGGCGCGGGCTTGTAAGCCACGGGCGCGGACAGGAAAAGTCTGAAGCCAGCAGAAGAAAGTGGAGATGGCGAGCCGCGGGCGCGGAGCATAGGGGCCGCGGGCGCGACAAAGTAGCCCCGCGGGCGCATCACTTTCCCCCGCGGGCTCGACTTTCTGGGTTTTATGAGGCTATTTACCCAGCTTGGAGAAGGTGCGGCTGCCTGTTCGGAGAGCCCTCTCCCTTGCCCTTTTTCTTCCTTTTGGTAGAAGACTATAAATAGTCCCTTTCTTGAGTTTCTTAGCATCCACTATTCCATTGGCCCAAAAATCATTTGTAGAGAGAGAAGTTCATGGTTTCTAGAGAGAGAAAACACTAGTGTTCAAGAATCAATCTTTGTAATCAAATATTCAAGCTTTCTTCTAGATTGTTGCTACTACTTTGATGATTTGGTAATCTTTCATCTTTATAATATCAATCTTTACTTTTGTTTCTCTAGTTTTTGATCTTCTTTGTTTTCTTGCTCTTACTTGAGTTTATTTCCATAAATATTCAAGCTTTATTAGTTTCTTTGATTTCCTTTCAAGTTCGAATCATGTTAGGTTGTTTTGGTATTGAATACATGCTTATGTTAGTTGTTATGGCTATCCCTTTCCTACTAGCTTAGGTTTTTAGCTAGGGAAGGGGGTGAAAATCATGTGTATTTGAATATCTATTGATTATTGATTGGGACTTATTCTTGAGTTGATGATTTGAGCTATAATATGCTTGGAGTTAGTGTGTGCACCTCTAATCCCAAGAGTCTAGCTCTTGATTGAATGCGTGAGAATGATTTAATCTAGGTGTGAATGATTTCATCGACTTGCTTGAGTAGTTGCATGAGAATGAACTATCTTAGGTAGAGTTTATACTCCTAGAATCGGTTTCCCTTCGGTTCTCCTTGTTCATGATTGAATCCCCCTCTCCCTAGTGCTTTTGTCATTGTTATCTCTCTAATCTTGTCCATTTATTTGCTTTTAGAAGTTTTTAATCTATTTCCCTTATTTCTAGTTTATTCTAGCTCAATAGTAGTTGGTTTGTCCATAGAATTCTTCAAACACAAATCCAAATACCCTCTTTTGTTACTAGCAATTTCTCCTCGATTTTGTATTAATTGTGCTAAACCCCCGTTTCCTTGGGAATTGACCCTACCTTACCGCTATCTAAAGCAAAATTTGATAGAGTTAGGATAGGAGTTATAAATTGTAATTTTGATCTAGGATAGTAAACTAACGACCTATTGTCCACCGATCAAAATTTTGGCGCCGTTGCTGGGGAGCAAAATTTTGATCACCAAATGCGTTGAGGGTGTCCTGTCGGGTACAAGGAAGGGTGAAATTCATTTTGGAGAGATGGTAACTCGGATAGCCGAGAAGCTGGGGCATTTGGCTATGCTTGAATCTTGCACCCCTGTAGGGAAGAGTGATGGGAGTGATATCTGGCTCGACCTCGACCAACTAAAAACCATGAAATTCATCGCTGATACCGAGGATCGAGGAAAGACTTGGAGCTTACTTGTCTCCCACGAGCACCACTGTTTCCTGCCCAAGCCAGAATTCACTTCTTTCACGAGGGAAGGAGTCAATTACCTATGGTGGGTAAAGAAGGACTCAGGCGTCCTTCCTAGTGCTAGGATGGTCACGAGGGAAGGGTCCGGCCAAAGCAATGAGGGCACAGAGGATGAGTTCCACCTACAACAACAATAACAACAACAAGGATCAAGGCAACAACAACAACATCATCAACCTGACTACCAACAACAAATGGAGGCAATGCGAGCCCAAATGGAAAGCATGCAACTCGGCATGCAAGGTATGTTTGCTTCCCACCAACACCTCTCTTACCAAACCAACGCCTTATATGATTTGAGTGTGCGTAGAGGGGATGTCACTCCCCCGGTCAACTACCCTTATGTGCCGGCCCAACAAGGGCCCGTGCCATCTTGGGGGGGGGGGTGTCAACCAACCTACGTACCCATATTGGCAAGGGACCTCGGAACCTGCTGTGCCTAGGCGTGATTTCCCTAATGAGTCCGATCATTATGATTATCGGGTTTCGGGTGGGAGTGATTACAGGGGTGATCCTAACTACCCCTATGTCGACCCCTCTCACCCCGACCCCCTTGTCCAGCCCGAGCCATATGACCAGTTGTCCGCGTCCCAGCTTGACCTCTTCAAAGGTCATTATGGGTGGCCACCTGGCTACTCCGGAGGTTGGGACCCCTATGCCCCCCCATCAAGTTTCTCTTACGACGGTGGGAGCGCGGATAACGACGGTGCCAGCTTTAGTAGCCATTATTTTCCCCCTTGTTCTTTTTGTTCCCTCCCTTTGTCTTTCCCCCCTTATTACTAGTCCTCACGCCGCATCGAGGGCGATGCTTTACTCCAGTGTGGGGGGGTGTCTGAGTCAAAGGAGAGTGTTAGGGAATGCTTGAGGTGAGTGTGGGGGAAGGCACCTAGGACTCAAGGGACTATTTAGGGGTTTTGGGTGTAGGTGTCGTTGGTAGCGTTGTTGTTGTCTGGTGTCTATGATGTCCGTTTCTATGATGATGATGATGATATGATGACAATGTTTTGATGATGATGATTGCATAATGATGGGATGTTTGGGTAGTAGGTCATACCCAAAGAATTAAGTTCATGGATTTTCTCTCTCTCTAGTACTAACGTTCTTTTCTTTGTAGTGCTTGCCTTGTTTTTCTTTGTTTTCCTCTCTTTTATAGCTTGGAAGAAATCGAAAGCGACATGTGGAGGCACGGTAAATTGCTTGGTTGCTTTATTCTTTCTTCAAGAGACATTGGTGAGATCTTTCCTTTACTTTTATTTTCTCTTCTCGTGTCATGTTTAGTTTAGGATTTAGCTTAGGAAAGAGTTGAATGGTTCGAGGATGTTTGCATGCGGTTCCAAGGAACCTGGGATCGTTGGTATTGAGACCGAACGATCACTTGTATGTCGATTGGGATTTATTTGAATCTTTAAGCCTCTCATATGAACCTTCTTGATTCTCTCTTTCTTTTGTTCTACTTCCTTTTGTGTGATAAGCATAACTATGGCATGATGATATGGATGTGTTTTGGAACTTGCTTGCTACATTTGGATTCTATCTCCGTGATGATGCGTCCTTGAATGTTTGTCCTTTTTCTTAACTATGTGATGAGATGCACATTTTGAGATTGTTGTTGATTGAATTAGACAGGCCTTAGTTAAGGTAGCAAGGGTAAGAACTTGTGAGGGCGTTTGAACCCCTAGTTCACGGGATGTGGTATGATGGAGTTGCTCCCTGTACTGGATTTGAAGCCCTCTAGTTGGTATTTGCTTACTTTTCTCATCCCTTGTGAGGTTCTCTTGTTCATGCCTTCATCAACTTGTTGAGCGGCGTATTAGGATCCTCGACTATGCATGTTTGAATCCTTGTGTTGACTATTAGCTCCCAAGATCGCGACCTTGGACTTTTGAGGGAGGAAAAGGGTACTATTTCTCATTTTTGCTTATTTTCTCTATTATTTAGTTACAAATTTGATTTTTCTCTTTGCATCATCCCTCTTGCCAACCAATTTGAGCCTAATGTTTTCCCATTCTTGTGTCAACCTCATTACAAGCCTAGCGACCTATGTTTACCAACCCCTATTAGTTAGTGAAGCAATGGCTTTGCGAGGCGAGTGTGAAAGAGCGTCATGAATGTGAACAAATCATTTGTGGAATTGGTTTGTAATTCTAGAGTTGAATATGTAAAGAAGTTTGAAAAAAAAAAAACTTTATTTGATGAAATGAGGAATCTATTTATTTTGTATATATACTTGAATAAAGAGTGGTGATGCGAATGAAATCAAAATGTTTGGATATTCGTTTGAGTTGTGGTTGTGTTTTGAGTTTTGACCTTGAGGATTCCCCTTCCTCTTGCTTCACTTAGGAATTACCGCCACTATTTCAAATTGATATTCCGACCTCTACCTTAAGCCGTGTCATTACAACCCTTGTGAAGCCCCTTTGACTTTAAGAGTGCGTGATCAACAACCGGTGGAGGGAGATGGTTCTCAACCCTATGGAAAGAACGTGCATAGTTGAGATGTCGGGATGATCTTTTACCTCCTCAAATTAAATCTTTTTCCGGTTCCTTAATGGAATCATGAGGAGCCATCTAGGGGGACGATCTGAAGCTAGTGGGGAGAACGGGGACCGTTTTAGAGGGGATTAGGGCGGAAGATGACTCACTAGTTCTCTATGCTTAGTTGAGGCTCGACTCTTGCAATCTCTAGCATCTTGAGGCGTGCATGCATCACGTAGTTGAGAATAGCTAATATTCTTTGACGTTTTTGACATGATTGAGTCCAAATAAAGCATTGTCCTTTTGATCTCTAATGTTGTTTTTCCCAAAACCATGCCATATTATGTTTGTCTTTGTGGTGTTTGATTTTTCTTTCTTTCTTTGTCTTGCTTGAGGACAAGCAAGAGGCAAATGTGGGGGATTTTGATGTGTGGCATTTATGCCACCATTTTAACCCTTTTCACCACCGATTTCCCCCGGATTTGTCACTTGCTTATGCCTCTTTTCACCCCTTTTATCTTAATTTTAGTCACTTTAGCTCCCTCTCGTATTTTTCCTCCCCTTTTGTCTTTTCCTCTAGTTTTTACCTCCTTTTTGTGCGTTTTGACAGCTCCCAGCGCTCATGTGCGATTCACGAATTAATAGCTCGAGTGGAGATGCCAAAGGAGCTTGCCAAGGGAGTGGAGATGCCAAAATGGAGAGGGCGCGCTGTTCAGGAAAAGTCTGAAGCCAGCAGAAGAAAGTGGAGTTGGCGAGCCGCAGGCGCGGAGCATAGGGGCCGGGGGCGCGGCAGAGTAGCCCCGCGGGCGCGGCACTTTCCCCCGCGGGCGCGGCTTTCTGGGTTTTACGAGGCTATTTACCCAGCTTGGAGAGGGCGCGGCTGCCTGTTCGGAGAGCCCTCTCCCTTGCCCTTTTTCTTCCTTTTGGTAGAAGACTATAAATAGTCCCTTGCTTGAGTTTCTTAGCATCCACTATTCCATTGGCCTAAAAATCATTTGTAGAGAGAGAAGTTCATGGTTTCTAGAGAGAGAAAACACTAGTGTTCAAGAATCAATCTTTGTAATCAAATATTCAAGCTTTCTTCTAGATTGTTGCTACTACTTTGATGATTTGGTAATATTTCATCTTTATAATATCAATCTTTACTTTTGTTTCTCTAGTTTTTGATCTTCTTTGTTTTATTACTCTTACTTGACTTTATTTCCATAAATATTCAAGCTTTATTAGTTTCTTTGATTTCCTTTCAAGTTAGAATCATGTTAGGTTGTGTTGGTATTGAATACATGCTTATGTTAGTTGTTATGGCTATCCCTTTCCTACTAGCTTAGGTTTTTAGCTAGGGAAGGGGGTGAAAATCATGTGTATTTGAATATATATTGATTATTGATTGGGACTTATTCTTGAGTTGATGATTTGAGCTATAATATGCTTGGAGTTAGTGTGTGCACCTCTAATCCCAATAGTCTAGCCCTTGATTGAATGCATGAGAATGATTTAATCTAGGTGTGAATGATTTCATCAACTTGCTTGAGTAGTTGCATGAGAATGAACTATCTTCGGTAGAGTTTATACTCCTAGAATCGGTTTCCCTTCGGTTCTCCTTGTTCATGATTGAATCCCCCTCTCCCTAGTGCTTTTGTCATTGTTATCTCTCTAATCTTGTCCATTTATTTGCTTTTAAAAGTTTTTAATCTATTTCCCTTATTTCTAGTTTATTATAGGCTCAATAGTAGTTGGTTTGTCCATAGAATTCTTCAAACACAAATCCAAATACCCTCTTTTGTTACTAGCAATTTCTCCTCGATTTTGTATTAATTGTGCTAAACCCCCGTTTCCTTGGGAATCGACCCTACCTTACCGCTATCTAAAGCAAAATTTGATACAATTAGGATAGGAGTTATAAATTGTAATTTTGATCTAGGATAGTAAACTAACGACCTATTGTCCACCGATCAAGTTCAACTATAGTAATTATTGAGTAGTAAGTTGCCAACGTCCTCCTGAATATCATCCATTTCCTTTTATAGTGGTTCTTTTGAAAGGGGATTAGTACCATTCATGCAAAAGTGGTACCCTACGTATCCTAGTGGTACCCTGGATCAGATGATGTAGCAAATTGATTTATGAATAAACGTTAACTTGATTTGCATTAACACAAAACCAATCAATTTATAGTACAATGAATAAGATCTATTATCCTCTCTAAAAGTCTAGAACACCTAGATAAAGTAGGAAAAGATAATTCCTAATATTATCCAAAATCCATATACCCTAAATATTATCTAATTACCCTAAATTTATCTTAACAGATGACAAGGTAGACTATGAACTTGACACGTTGTATTGGTACTGTAGCATAACAATCCACGACGACCGTCTCATGTGATACATGGCACCACTAAGACAATAGGTTGCACCGATACGGACACAAACACGGACACGGGTACGATACGGACACGACAAAACGGTAATCCTAACATAGGGGACACGGGTACGGAAAATAACAAGACAAATTATATATCAAAAAAGCAAGTTTTTAACAACCTATTCAAAAAAACCCTAAATAATTAACCTGAAAACAAGTTCTTTACCGTAGCTAAATAATATTTTCCTAATTCACATACAATAATGTGCTATGAAATGTGTTTTGAAGGCGATCGTATTATAAGTCTTACCTTTTTCTCTCATACTTTACCTTAACTTTCTAATTCAAAAGGTTAAAAAGATGAGGTGACATATCAAAATGTAAACTGGATCGTAGGATACAATTCATCTCAAAGTGTGTAAATATATTAAAGACCTAGATGTAGTTTTTATGTGTGTGCATCGTGTGTTGAACGAGTGTCGGCGTCCGACACGGTGTCAGACACGGACACGACTGTTGGACGAAGTGTCCGTGCATCCTACCCACAAACACAACATTGGTATCACTATTTCCTGGGTGGTATAAAATATCTTATAAAAAGAACCACTGGGAAATGAAATGCATTATAACAAGTATGGTTTTGATTTTTAAATCATAACCTCTTGACAGAATAACACATTGAAAAACTATTGGATGATAGTGTTAATTCTAACAACTAAGTCACATACTTCGTAGGTTCTAGGAATGCTTTAGTGTAAGAATGCTACATCGCACGAGAATTTTAACTCACGATTGTTTGTGTTGGGGATATTATATTAAAAAATAGGGAGACAAAGAAGAAATCGGGAAAAAATAATAATTTTTCTGGCGTGAACGAAATCAGTTTCGTAAAATTAATATTTTGACTGTTAAACTACAACCCCTGGATCCCGAAATCACTTAGGAGATACAACGAAGACCAATCACAATTATGTGTAGAATAATAATTAGGGTAACACATAAATCCCTAGGAGGAGGGTATAATACGGGTCAAGTTGGGTTTGTTAAGCGAAATTAATCATTGCACAGTATTTTGAACAAGCCTTAGGGGTTTGGTTTATGTTAAACGTTTTTTACCTGACTGATTAATTCCAGAATTAATGCTAACGATTTACCTTGATTTATTGTTTGAACCTTGTGAATTGGTTAATAACCGTTATAATTGCTTGTTTTTTAACCGTTTTTGTATAGTAAACTGCTGTTTACTGAGTTAACGTTGCGGGAACTTAGCTTGAATCGTGTTAATCCAGCTACAGTACACATCAATTTTCAAAGTTTCGGGGTTCACCGGCAGACTATTTTTCAATCCTCCCTAAGAGCAAGATTATTGGAGAGGATATATGTCCTCTTGTGTGGGGTTTTTGCTGAGTTGGAGTAGTCTTCTTTGATATTGGGTAATGTAGAGGATCCTCAAGGGGAAGAGGATTCTCAACAACAATCCTCTTCTGGTGAAGAATTGAGCACCTTGTCCTTTGTGCCAAGAGGATGAAGTGTCAACCTTTTATTTGCTTTTTTGTTACATAATTTTGCTAACTCAAAAAAATTATAACGGTAATTAATCACAAACGGTAACATATTTTTAAAAACTAATTTTACCAACAGTTGTATTTTTTTTTTCTCTATAAAATGAACCTAATTTTGGCCATCTTTTATGCACCTCAATTTTACATCTTTTTCGCTCCTTCCTCTCTTTCCTCTCTTTTTATAATTTTCTTTTGTAATGGATGAATATAATCATAGTTATGGAAGAAATATGAATTTGGAAGAATATTTGTGGGCAAGATTTGAGCATACTAGTAATCGGTAAGGAAAAAAGAGGATAATTAGTTATTTGTCTTTAATTTCTTGTATTTGTTGTACTTTAGTGTATCAATTAGTGTTTTTATTCCTAATTTCATGTGTTATTGTATCAAAATATAGGTAAAGTATGGTAATTTTTATTATGTATGCTAATTATCGAATCCTAATTATTATTATTATTATCATTATTAGACCTTATCATTAAAGAAATCAATAAAAAATAATCTTACACAAAGAAAAAATTTGAAGGTGGGGCCATATTTATAGTATAAAATATATCAAGAGGATACCTTTTGATGTGGGAAAAATAAATGGAAGAGGATGGAAGAGAGGAAAGAGATAGTGGGAAATGAGGTGGATGAAAGAGAGTATGAGGTGTCAAAATAGGGTAAGGAGAGAGAATGTTTGAGAGGACAAAACCATCCTCACCAATATTTATGCTCTAAAAACAAGTCACGACAGTCGGAGCCATTGTTTTGACGGTTTACTGCACATTTTTGTAGAGTAGGTCCTACAACACTGTAGTCACATTATGAACATTGACGTAGTAAATTGTAGACAACAGTAGTCATGATATGCTTTCAGAAATCTCAGAGACTTTGGCATTGAGTTGTCAGTGTCAACCATATATCAGTTCACGATGATATGTGTATTGGCATTGCTTTGTCATTGGCCAAAAAAGTGTCACGTAAATTAAGGTGACTTACAATTCTTGAAACCATGTAATTGTCCCTCTACCCCACTCATACTTGGTAATATCTCATACAACCATTCGTAAATGTTATATGTAGTGTTGGTAATGCAATTGTGATGGAATAATAATTCTTGTACGTAGAAGAATTCAAAAAAAGAAGAATTTAACAAAAGAAGACTTCACATTGTATATACATATTCGAGTTTACAAATTTGCGATTATGAGGTTTATGTATAACTGGCGCTACAATACGATGGTAATTTAAGTCGGATAATAAAATGTACGTATAATGGTAATTGAAGTTGTTATTTATGTTTGTACGATAATATGTGTATGCGTTGGGTCGTACGTAAGGGTTGTTTTCCGAGCACATACCGAACCCTTTTGCATTGTTGAAAACTGAATGGGAACCCAGATACGAAATTCGTTGTAACCAATACACACAAAAACAAGAACAATTTCAGTGGAGAAACACCCTCAAATTTCCTAAAACTAGTAAATAATTTTACCAATTTATTCTTTATTACCCGGATCGACTGCGACCAAAATATTATTAGAACCACTAAATAATAAACAGAAACCAGATCGGATTAAAAACTTTTTAATCAGACTTGAAAATGTCGAGAAAACAAACCGTTTCACTCCGCAACCGGTTTGCAGCGACCCGTATTGCAATGCAGCCAATGCAGGGGTCTAATAGGTCAAATGAACAAATTATATCACACCCACAAGGCCAGAACCACTACACAGAAAACCAGAATTGGCATAGAACTAGTTCAGCTGTCTCACCCACACGGAAATACTCAATCCAAATGAGTTCCTCCACGCCTCCAAATCCCAACCACCACCGTAGTCCGATCCTTTCCGAATCCTGTCCGCCGTTGTAGAAAAGGAAGACCACGAGCCACCGTCGCAGCCTATTGGCGGATCTAGCGTGCGGCGTAGGGGCGCTGGTCCAAAAGGACGCCACGGAGTGTGCCAGTCATATGTTGCTCCGATCGTCGAAACAAAACAAAGAGGACGCCCTCCTAAACTGCCCAAGGTTCGTTCGGAAGAGGTTGTTTCTGAGAAAACCTAGAAAACCAAGAAATTGAATGGTGAGGACAAGCATTTTTCCGCTGAGGTAGCTGTTGAGGAGGAGCACAGGGACGTCGTTGGTCCTGTTGAGGAAAATAAGGGCGTTGCTTGTGAAGGTATTGCTGTTCAGCAAGTTATTGACATTCCAAGTGAGGACCCCGTTCAGGTAGAAGATGACGACGTCGATGATGTGGTTGTCCTTGCACCTGCCAATGCAATGCCAGGGCCTGTACAGCCTGTTGCGAATCTTCGGTCTGCAGCTAAGTAAGCAAGGGTTTGTCATCCAACTCCCGGCAACTTAATTCTAAAGATCTCATTCAGGGTTCGGAGCCTAAATGACGACGATCCCGGCCTTGATTATGAACTGAAGATCAATGAATCTTTCAAGATTATTTACTACGACTATGCTAGGAGGGTAGACAGTCACTCGGTTGATATTACTATCGTGAACGCTCGCGACATCGTTCACTCCAATAACAGTCCGGCGTTGGGTGGGATTGTGAGTGGGGCTGTCCTGTGGGTTCGGAGCAAGGTTCGGTTCTTATCCTTCCGTAGTTTGAAGTCTGTCATTTATCTTTAACTAGGTTAGGTCCCGTGCCATATATGCACCGTAATACTACTCTTTAATTAACATTATATTTAATTATTAAAAATTTTTACCAACAAATTAATAGCGTTTTGTTTTTTTAATCAAATGAAATTCTTAACAATATGTATTTTACTTATAAATAGATTTCTTTTTTGCAAACTATTATTCATTCTCTGTTATGTATGTTGCATTTTTTTTTCTCAATAATCAACTAACTTAAAAATATTTTTTCACATCTTTCTTGGAAAGCTTTTCATACATAATTAAATACAAAAGTCTGGTTTTTCAAAAAAAATCCTTGTTGTTATTAATTGTAAACTAGTACATAACCTTACATAGGTCATAAATTAAGTTAAGAAGTTTATGATATCAATTATTATTTGGAAGGATACACTAAATATTTTCTAATCTTTTTTTTTTAGGAAACTGTTTTGCAACATTTTATTTTGGTATAATAATTCTTTCCTATTTAGATATTTTAAAAAATAAAATAACTAAGGGACACACTAGAAAATGACACGTGTCATTGATGGTGTGTCTTTTAGTAAATACTGTAGTTATAGACTTATACATAGGTTGAGGTTCGCTGTTTATGTGTGGGTAATTTGGTTAATGGAGAAAACTGTTTTCTGATGAAATTCGACGACTTTTATGTCCACAAAATATAGTTGTTAACATTAGTGTTATTTCATTCGTCTTGAAATTAGGTCGTCCAAAAAAAAAAAACGTTCACTATACGTTAAATTTTAGTGAAATTTGCATTGTGATTGTCGTTTGCTGTTCCATCTAAATTTAACATCCTGTTTTTTTAAGTGATTATTGTCGTTCAATTTAAGTACAGCATATTCATATAGTGGAATAAGTACAGTGGCTTGTTTCGGAGTATTACACTTAGCCAATTATAAAGTTATTCATTTCGTTTAATTTGTGTTTTAACAATACTAATTTAAGCCGTTAATTAAAATACGTTTTAGTTGCTGAAATAAAACTCCAGTATTTATGTGTTTAAACTTAGTTACATTGTGAAGCTGAATGTCGTTTTCACGTAGGACCCTGAGGCCAACATGGATGTTCGTAAGAAGCTTGTCTATCTCCGAGAGTTTCGAAAGTGCAGTTAAGAAGAAGGTATTAGTCAATCTAGTTGATTCTCTAGACGACCTGTTTCGAGCTTGGAGTGAGGAGGTGAATGTGTGCCCAAGTAAAATCCTCATGATTCACGAGAACAAGGAGGTCTCGTCATTAATGGATGTTAGGGGTGCGGCCATGAGGAATGGCGATGAAATCTTTTGCTTCACAGACAAATAGGGCATGTGGAACCCTTACGTGTTTGTGTCTGTGAACGAAAATCAACTTCCCTTTTGTAGGATGTCTAATGATCCTTTGCGTATGGATGTTTCATTATGTTTTTGACTATGATCTGTGATGTAATGCTCCGTGTGGGTACATGTTGTGGTTTATTTGGTGTTAACTAGTTGGATTATATGATATATTTCGTTGAAGTGCTGTTAATACCCAATTATGTTTTCAAATCAGTTATGTGACGCTAAACTTATGTACAGTATGACATTGGAGGTAACCATACATCTTTTCGATTTAGAAATTATGATTAGTATGTTAGTATCCGTATTTATATACAATCAAATACCAATAACAATCAACTGTGTTGTCAAAGTATTTTAATTATGTGTACACATGCTTGACCTAATTTTGACTGAATACAATTAAAGTTTAATAATATTCCTCAATCTATTAAAACGATTGAATCCTAAATTAATACTCAATAAATTTTGAATTAAATAATTCTATTTTATTTGTTTATTTGTTTTTTAACAACACTTGAGTAATTGTAACAGTCAAAATCAAGTACAATTAATAGTCAAGTATTATTTTCAATGAAACTTATCGTGACAAGTAACAACAACTGAAATCAAAACTTTAAACCTATAATAAGAATGAAAATAAGGTATGAATATTGGAGCAAAAAACAATTTCAAAAGTTAAAACAGAATATTTGATGAATATTGGAACGGAAAATGGCAGTAAATAAAACATTGGAGCAAAATATTTGATGAATATGTCTTTGGATATTTATTAAATAAGGGTTTTAAAAATTCTTTTTGGAAATTACCTCTTATAAACTTTTCGATGTGATAATAAGGTTTTGTAAAATTCTTTTTGGAAATAACTGAAATAATTATTAACCATGTTTAAACTTTCCAATGAACATTGGAACAAGAAAATGGAAGTAATTAAAATTGTATATGATAAAACCTTTATAATATTCAAGGTATTTATTAACCTTGTTTCCCGCGCTTCCCGCGTCCCTATTGCCAAATACATGCATATGTACTTATTGCCAAGTACAGGGAATTAGCGGTACTTATGCCTTCACCCATTGAATTTTCAAATCACAACTCTTCACTCCACATTTTCATCTTCTCACTCCTCTTAAACTATCACTTTATCCATTATTTAAGCTCCCCGTTTTCTAACTCCACTTATTTCACCTTCATCTCCACCTCAAATTTCCTGAATTATTTCGTTTTTCTCTCCCAAACCTTCTAATTTCTCCCTCTCTAAAACGACCTTCCGAAGTTATGGTTGGTTTTTCTCCATAGTGACGCTATTCGCCACCTTAAGAAATCCCTCGATAGATACTGACGCTGCAGATAATTGAAATATGCCGGAACAGTAATAACAGCGCCCTTGACAATCAAAACGGTGAAGATGTAGCCCTTTTTAAGGGTGCTGGTATTACTGTTCCTGCAAATTTCAATCGTCTGCAGCCCGCAATCACTAGCGGGGCTAATGAAGTGACATTGGGTGACTAATTTTTTTTATTAAAAAATTTAATTAAATTGCGTTATTTGGTATCACATGAAAACTGCAAACCTAACCCCCAAGAAAGTTGAGTAAAATATCTTGTTTTTTAATTGAGATTCTTCTATAATTGTTAATGTTGTTAATGCCGCCATTGAACAAGAGAGCCAAAGCAAGAAAATTAGAGTCAGGAAGAGAGAGAAAGTGAGAGCTTATCTAATTTTTCTGGGATTGGAAAATGTGTTGGATTACTTTTTTAATTTGGAAAGCTGATTTCCTCGGCATTTTTTTTAAGGATGTTGGTCTACTTTTTTTAATGCTTTTTTCTAATTAAGTAAATTAGAATAGAAAATCTATTTTTGCCATATTCTTTGGTCTGTTTTCAACAAATCTAGTGTATTGGTTTAGCTTGTTTTCCGTAGGCTTTGAATAATTAAAAACTAGAAGGATGCAAGTGTTATTTTAGTTTAATATTTCACTTTAAATTGTTCGACTAATTTTTTTATTTTTAGATTTTAAATTTAAGTTTTGACCAACTACTGTGTTTGGATTTTTTTTTGGTTTTATTGTTTTTGGTTGTGATTTTTGTCAAATTATATGATATCCATAATCCGCCCCCCCAATTTGACTCGCTTGGCTCCTCCACTCAGCAGTATCTCTCGAGGGATTTTTTAAGGTGGCTTACAGCGTCATTATCCTGGAAACACCTATCATGCGCGAGGAAGTTAAGGTGGTTTTAGAGAGGGTGAAATTGGAAAGTTTGTGAGACCAGAAGAAAGAGAATGTTATATTTATAAGTACCCGGTGAGGTTGAATTTTATCATTAAGGTCTTAACTTGCAATGCTCTGATGTGAATATCTGGCCTTACTATCTGTTTGACATGGTTTAATTATTTGATTGATTATCACTTGCAGAATTTGGTCACGGCCAACTCATGCCCAGGCAGCTTAATCCCATCTAGATGGAAGTCGGTGTCATCGTTCTCCCTGTCACATCGGGAATCAGACCTGTAACTTCTCACACGAGCAGCCTGATGTAATAAAAAGTTTATATGAGTGTGATTAGAACATTTAGTATGACAGCACAAGCCACAGTCACGCAAATTATCGTTGTTCCTCCATGGCATTTTTTTATTTCTATTTTGAATTCTTTTCCTAAATGTTTCAAAAGTGTAATGGGGTGATTACGGGTAGAAGAGAGGTGATCTTGTAAGTGCTTTAGGGCTCTAAAGGAAGAAATAAAAAAAGTTTAAAAACCTACTTCTTGAACAATCCAAGTCGGAGCGGTAGGTTTTTTTTTGCCGAATTCCGTAATAATATATGTCTGTTTTCCTGCTGTTTTGCTTAACTTTACCGCTTTTACTTCAGTTTCAGTTACGCTACTTGTTTTTAAGCGTGGAATTAAATCTCGAAGCCTTTACACTAAATTTTATGCCGAACTTGATTTTATGTTCTGTACTTCAGTTGTATTTACGCAACTCGTTTTTAATCCTTGAAATGAATCTCAAAGCCTTGACACTGAATAGATAGATTTATGTACTACACCTTGAAAACTGCGTTCAAGAACTTGAAATTTTATACTTGCGCAGAATTGGCCATACTCTATACAACCCCCCTTGTAAAGTATACTTATTATCATGCTATTGAACCTATTGGCCATAGATATTAAATATTGACCCTTCATCCTTGCCGGAATTCAAAAAGAGTACTATAACAACCTTTTGACCATTTTCTGCTGTAGTCTTATTTATAGGTTATACTATAATTTTTTTGTCGTTTATATCAGTTGTGATTGTGACTTGGGAGTGGGTTGTACACGTTTTTTTATGATTGATCGACGTCAAAGCCTGATAATATGCAAGTTGTATTGTTCAATTCCAACGTATGTGTACATGCTATTATTAATTAATAGCCAAGTATCATTTTCAATGTAACTTATCTTAACAATAATTGGAATCAAAACTTCAAACCTATAATAAGAATTAAAATAAGGTATGAACTCCATTAAAAAGAAGGGGATAAAAAACAACTTCAAAAGTTAAAACAGAATATTTGATGAATATTAGAAGAGAAGAAAGGCAGTAAATAAATTATTGGAACAAAATATTTGATGAATAGGTCTTTGGATATTTATTAAATAAGGGTTTGATTAATTCTTTTTGGAAATGACCTCTTATAAACCTTTCCGATGTGGTACTTATGTTTTGAAAAATTCTCTTTGGAAATAACTTAAATAATTACTAACCTTGTTTAACCGTTCGGATGAATATCGAAACAGGAAAATGGCAGTAAATAAAATTGTTTTACTCTAGCTAAAGGTAGAAATAAATAAAAAGTTTGAACACTACGGGTTGAACAACCGCATTTTACTCTAGTTTTATTTACGCAACTTGTGTTTTAATCTTTGAATCCTTGATACTGAATAGTTAAATCAATTTAAAGCCTTGATACTGAATAGTTAAATCAATTTATTATACTTTGAAACTGCGTTCAAGACTTTTGAAATTTAATACTTGCGACATATGACCATACTCTATTCAACCACCCGATCTACTTATTATTCCATTACCCTATTGAACCTTCATCCTTGCCGGAATTAAAAAGTGGGAGATAATATGTGATTTTCTGTATGTTTGTTGGAATTCAAGGCCATTGCGTTATGGATATTACCATGTAATATGTCATGGTGATGATTCGTCTGTATTTATATGCAATCAAATCCCAATAACAATAACCATGTACTATGTTGTCAAAGTGTTCTAATTATGTGTACACATGTTTGACCTACTTTAAGACCAAATATGAATAGAATTAAAGTTTCATAATATTCCTCAACCTATTTTGACTAATTAAAAAGAGTTTAATCCTAAATTAATCCTCAATACGTAATGAGTTTATTTTAATTGACAACAACGCTTGACCAATTGCAATAGTCAAAATCAATTACAATTAATAGTCAAGTATTATTTTCAATGAAACTTATCTTAATAATAATTGAAATCATAACTTTAATACTATATTAAAAATGTCAAAATCAATTACAATTAATAGTCAAGTATTATTTTCAATGAAACTTATCTTAATAATAATTGAAATCATAACTTTAATACTATATTAAAAATGAAAATAAGGTATGAACGCCATAAAAAAGCAGGGGACGAAAAACAACTTAACAAGCTAAAACAGAAAATTTGATGAATATTGGACCAGAAAAATGGCAGTGATTTAAAAATAGGAACATAATATTTGATGAACATATCTATGGATATTTACTAAATTAGTTTTTGAACAATTCTGTTTGGAAATAACTTAAATTTTTGATAAAACCTTTCCGATTTTCAAGGTATTTAATGGTAGGCGTGTCGCGTACCTATCAAAAATAACCTAACAGACCAATACTTATGTAGACTGGCAAGTAAGGGTCGGATCCCAAGAGACTAAGGTTCAAAAATAATTAAATAGACTCGAATTTCTACTAAGCAAGAATCAATTATAATCAATTATCTAAGGAACTAAGTATGAGAAGAATTCGAAAATAATCTAAATGAGATGATTAAATCAAGTACTTAAAACATCCAAGATCTAGTTTCACCACAATTATTATCGATGCAATTGTAATTCTACCCTTAACATACGATTTCAATCGAACAGGGAAAAGTAAACCCTAATAAATACCAAGGATCTCTCTGAGTATCAATGGCCTCCCTAACATACAATCAATCCGATCCTATTATCATGGTATCATGCATATTAGAGACATTAAACACATTACTCTCACTTCCCAATTATCAAACCCAACTACTCTCGTGTTGAGAATCAAACCCTAAATTGATTAACTCAAATCCGTTTATACCCAACTCTCGCTGTGATAAAAACAATGGAATAATCGCAATACTATAGTTACGTCTAGCCTAGCATTGGCATAATCACAATCAATTTAGCAATTCAATTGTTAAAGTTATTAAAGAATTTAAAGATTTAATTCATGCATCAATAATAATAGGTCTACACTAGATCTTGAATTAAAGAATCTACTCACACATGATTAAAGAAACTAAAACAATAATAAATAATGAAAACATAATTAAATAACAAAGGATGAAAAATAAATACCAAATCTTGAATAAAATTGAAAGTAGAAAGCTTGAATCTTGAATCTTGAATTACAAAAACTTAGAAAAATAATGGAGAACTAGTTCTTAAGGTGAGAATAATAAAAAATAAAAACAAGGCTTAATGAATGAATAGCAAAGAAACACAACGCTAAAGAATATATACAAGCCTAAAAAGATAAGAAAACTCGGCTAAGCTTGGCGCACAAGATTCCCAGGAGGCACGGACGTGCCCCTTGATAGGTACGGACGTGCCTCTGTACGTAGCATAATTGTTGCAGCTTCTGTCTTCCAGGCACGGACGTGCCTGATGCTGGGCATGGACGTGCCCTCCTGCTAGGCACGGACGTGCCTAGGGTCGAAACAAAAGGATGCTGCATATGGCTTTGAGGCACGGTCGTGCCTCAGAGTAGGCACGGCCGTGCCTAGCTCTAAAGTTCTCTATTTTGCCTTTTCTTCAATCATCAAGCTTCATGGGCCTTGGCTTAATTTCATGGCTTCGTAATGGATCCAAATTAGCTTCATTATTCCTGAAAAACATCAAAAACCACAAAACTACCCATAAAAGCATCAGATTATCAAAACTAAACACAAATACACCGAAACAGACTCAAATACTCAACTAAACTAACAAATCTAACTAAAAATAAGCCAAATAACATACACAAAACACGACATATCAAACTCCCCCAAGCTAAACTAATGCTTGTCCTCAAGCATTTAACCATGAATCACAAGGGAGGAGAATGACAACTCCTCAAACAATCACAATGTGCCATCAAGTTCAAAACCACGATAAAAACGAAATCAAGAGTCAACATGCATAAAAACCACCATTCATCTCATATACTTGGACTTGACAACCAATCTTGCCACACATCTCCCCATACCTACTCAAACAAACATGAATAGTTCTCACTTTAGTTGTGAAAAATAAAAACAATAACGCTCATGTGTTTTTGGGGTGAAAAATGAAGCCACTCAACCTAAGCATAGCATGCATATCAACTTCACACAACCGGCCTCTTTAGGCTTTCAATGTTACTTTCTCCATTTTTAGTGATTGATGCAAACACGAAAATCATTAAATCCATATTAGGTAAGCTCGGTAAATAAGGGTTAGACGACGTATTTTTGGAATGTGGTGCTCAAAATAAAACAAATCCTAATCCCACTACACATTCAAATGTCGGGTTCAATCCAACCTTATTTCTTCCAACTCCATACAATTATAAACATAGCCCTTTATTCTTTCCTTCCATTTTTTTTCTTTACACAAAGAGGAAGGGATTAAATAAAAATAAAATGGAAGACTTCTCTATTCTTTTCAAAGGCCTTTGAGACCATATTTATTTTCTTCTTTTTTTTTTCATAATCTCCCTTCTTTTCTCTTTGTTTCCTTTTTTTTTCTTTTTTTTTTTTCATTTTTTTTTCCATTTTTTTTCGTTTTTTTTTTCAACATCATTCACACTCATAGGGCTTACAAATGTAAAATACCTTTAAAATAAACCTAGAAAAATAGCTCTAAAGCTTTAAATGTAGGGTATCAAGAAGGGGTTAATATGGCTCAAATTGGTTCAACCTACGGGTGAATGTAAAAAAAAATTAAATAAAAACAAAAAGAAAAAAAAAAACATGAAGGCCTAAAATGTGGAGGCTCTAATTTCTACAGGGAAATTTCAATCATCTTTTCGCGACATGCATCATAAAGTCTCAAATAGTCAAAAAGCAAGACCAAGAATTCGATTATATGAAGGACAATCTAATCACACAAGAAGAAACATGACTGAGGTAGAGTGAAATCAGTCAAATAAGGCTCAAGACTCTCACCGGGTACACAAACTATTCACATAAGTAGAGCGGGGAGACCATCCTGGCCACAACCTAGCTCAAATCCAAGCACATCAATGAATGGGTTTTCAAAAACTCTTTTTTTTTTCAAAAAGCACACATATGTGATTATAATCATAGAAGCATAGTCATGCAATGGCATATTATTCGACACTAGAAAGAAATAAACTACCCAAAAACTGAAATAAATATAATATATACAAGGTGAAAAGCATATCCTCCCCCAAGCTAAATCATACATTGTCCTCAATGTATGCATATAACAGTGTTAAATTAGGTAGGGGAAACAACCTACTGATCAGGAGGGGTGGGGGGAAAGCCATACCTCGGGTCGGTGCTAGGACCGCCCTGAAAGTGCTGTCGCATCATGCCCCCGATGTCATAGAACTCGGCCTGGAAGGTGGCGAGCTGATCTCGCAGGTCGCCGTAGGTGGTCGCCATGCTATCATGGGACATCGACAGGTTTGTGACCGCCCTCTACGTGTCACTGACGTCCCTCCTCAAGTCTCCCATGCCAAGCATGACATGGTTCATGTCGGCCCTCATGGAGGCAATCTGCTCCTCCAGGCTAGGTGGGCCTTCCATGTGCGCATGGCCTTCTCCTGCGTGCAGCTGGGCTCCCTCTCCCACATGCAATGGGACACCCTGAATATGCTGTGGTGGCCAAACGAAATCAGGAGGGATAATCCAAGTATCCCTCCCAGCCACCGGAGGAATCCCGAGCTTTGGGAGGAAAGCATAGGGAACCGGTCGTGGTAGAGTAGGACGACCGACTAGCCACTCGTAGCCTTGGTTCTGAGGGCGTCTCTTCACCTAGCTCATCTGTTGGAAGCTCTGAAAACTCAATGTGGTGGGGCCTCCGACCCTGTATTGGTCTAAACTTGCCCAATCCTGCACATAGCCAACAACCAACAAAGAAAGCATACCATCTATAGCAATGTCCCCGGACCCCATGGCTACGTTATATAGGTGATCTAAAAACCATGCCTCTGGGTTAATCATGTCATCATACTCAGTGGGGTCGGGGTGAGCTAACAAATTCCATAGAAAATAGAGCTCCTTGGCCGAGCAAACTCTCCCTGTGTTACATCTAGCAAATAGGGTCCAGGAAAAGAGTCGGCAGATAAGTCTCATGGCTGGGTGGATGATGCATGAGGTCTTAGTGTGGCTAGGGTCGTAGTCATCTAGCCCAGTCAAATCCCGCCATGTGTTAAGGTCACTGTAGCCAGTCAACCTACTGTAGTTTGGTCTACCTATTTGGCCATAGGTGGGGAAGCCTAGCAAGACATTAACTTCCCTCACCGTAAGGGTGTGACGTTCACCAAGATAATTGAATGAAACGTCTCTAGGGGTGTGGCCGTCGGGTCTACGACGGACTTTTAAGGTAGAAAGAAACTCGTATGTAATGTTGAAGTAGGTGTTGGCATGTTTGGCTAAGAAGCCACTCCATCCTAGCCGGCTAAGTATGCGTTGGACCTCACCTCCCATACCAAGGTTTCCATAGCCTCTTGGTCAAAGAACCGTGTAGGCACTAAAGGTCGGGATCTAAGGCGAAGAAAGTTCTTCATGTATTCCTCATTTCCTTTAAAATCAATCCTAAATGTCTCAATGGGTGGAATATGGGCAAGTGGTACGGGAGGAGGTTGTGGAACGGGAGGGGTTCTAAGGTTTTTGGAAGAGGTGTTTCTAGGGCGGTTTCTTCCTTGGTTAGAGGAGGAGGCCATAATTGCAAGTTCACAACAATGTATGTAGTTGAAGCACAAAGAACAGTCAATTAATCAACCACCTTTATCATAAACTCACAATTATCAACAATAATCAACTAAGTGCAAAATAAATTTCACAACTACACTACACCAAATTTTAATCACGATTATCAAAACAAATTAAACAACCCAAACACAACTAACTAACTCAAACAATTTCTATGAACAATTTGTAGCTAATTAAACATAAAAATCTAAAGAGAGAAAGTGCAAGATTAGAGGGTACCCAAGGTGTGGTGGGTGTTTAATACCCACAATTGATCCACAAATGTTGCAAATATCACCTTAGAATCCTTTCCTTGCTACCCAATTGCTCCAAGAAGTCTCAAATCAAAAAGCCCCAAATTGATTTTCAACCTAGGGTTCTTCGAAAATTTGCAAGAAATTGGGGTTTGGATTGATTTTTGATGGTAGTGGAGTGTATGATTAGAGTAGAAAGATTGAAAACTTGAAGATTGTTGTGAGATTTTGTGAAATAAGGTGGGAAATTGAGGGGGTGGCCGAAATTGGGGTAGAAAGAGAGGGGAGGGAAGCTCTTGAGTTTGAAAATTGAGAATATGTGAATGAGGGAAGGAGGGCAGCCATGCCTATGGGGGGGCACGGACGTGCTTCTTCAAAAATCGGGACACTGAAATTTCTGCCTCAGAGGCACGGACGTGCCTAATTATTCAGTTTTTTTTTTTTTTTTTTTTTTTTTTTTTTTTTTTTTTATGAAAAATAAAAGTAATAAAAAAAAACTGGAATACGGAAAACCTGAGGCACGGACGTGCCTCTCTAGAAATTCAACCCCCCAAACATTCTGCCTCAGAGGCACGAACGTGCCTTCTCAGGGGTACGGACGTGCCTCTGTAGATTTTGATTTTTTCTCCTTTTTCCTTCTTCTTAGCGCTTTTCCTCCTTGTTTCTTCTTCCTTTTGCTTACTTTTCACCTAATTTAACACCACGAACAAAACAAAAACTAGACATAAGAATCAAATAAAAAAAAAAAAAGAAAAACAAGATAAAATTAATGAAAATAATAAAGAAAGATTAACGAAATATGAGTAAAAATTCAAGAATGGGTTGCCTACCATTTAGCGCTTGTTTATAAGGTCTTTAGCTTGACTGTATGGCTTCTCGGGAGCTTGGTGATGGGGACGAGAGTGTGATATCCACCCCCTCATTGATGGGATCACCGACTCGGTAGTGCTTCACTCGCTGTCCGTTGACTTTGAAAGGTTCCCCTCTTGTGTTTTCCAACTCAATAGTGCCATAGGGGAAGACTTTCCTAATCTTGAACGATCCCGACCACCTAGACCGAAGCTTACCAGGGAATAATTTCAACCTAGAATTGAAAAGAAGGACTTTATCCCCTTCTTTAAATTCCCTTCTCACAAGACCCTTATCATGCCACCTTTTAGTCTTTTCTTTGTACAACTTTGAACTTTCATAGGCATCGAGGCAAAGCTCATCTAATTCGTTGAGTTGTAACAATCTATTCTCTCCCATCGCTTTAGCATCAAAGTTCAAACTTTTAATAGCCCAAAAAGCTCGGTGTTCTAGCTCGACTGGTAAGTGGCACGCCTTTCCATACACAAGTCTATATGGGGTTGTACCAATAGGCGTTTTAAAGGCCGTTCGGTATGCCCATAACGCATCATCAATCTTAACTGACCAATCCTTCCTTGTCCTTGCAACCATTTTCTCCAAGATAGATTTGATTTCTCGGTTGGACACTTCAACTTGGCCACTAGTTTGTGGATGATAGCCAATGCCAAGTCTGTGTTGTACTCCATATTTCTTCAACATTTCTTCAAACCGATGCTCCGTGAAATGTGTTCCCCTGTCACTGATCAAAACACGTGGTAAACCAAAACGAGGGAAAATTACTCTCTTGAAAAACTTACTTACCGCCTGAGCATCATTGGTTGGAGTGGCTATTTCTTCCACCCACTTTGAAACATAATCAACAACTAGCAGTATGTAATGGTTGCCATGAGAAGAGGGAAACGGACCCATGAAATCTATCCCCCACACATCAAACAACTCGACCTCGAGTATGTTGTTAAGTGGCATCTCGTTCTTCTTAAAAATTGTGCCAGTCCGTTGACATCTATCACATGCTTTGACATAGGCATAGGTATCCTTGAACATCGTAGGCCAATAAAATCCACATTGCAAAATCTTTGCAATTGTCTTCGAGGGGCTTGCATGTCCACCACAGGGTAAGTCATGGCAATGTGAAATAATGTTGCTTACCTCAGTTTCTGGAACACATCTTCGGATCATGGCATCCGCACATTGCTTGTATAGGAATGGATCATCCCAAAAATATCTCTTTACCTCAGAAAGAAATTTCTTCCTTTGTTGAGAAGAGTAGCCATGAGGCATTGTACCTGTTGAGAGAAAATTAACTAGGTCAGCAAACCAAAGGGATTCAGTCTGTAATAAAGCTAGTAAATGTTCAGCAGGAAAAGAATCATCAAAAGGATTATCATCTCCATCCTGGGGGTCAAGGAGAAGACGGGAAATACGGTCTGCAACAACGTTCTCTGTCCCTTTGGTATCCCTGATTTCGATGTCATAATCCTGTAGCTGTAGAATCCATCGGATCAACCTGGGCTTCGCATGTGTTTTGGTTATCAAGAACCTCAATGCTGCATGATCTGTATGTATGATGACTTTAGAACCTACCAAATAAGAATGAAACTTGTCAATAACATAAATAACTCCTAGCATTTCTTTTTCAGTTGTGGCATAATTTATTTGAGCAGAGCTCAAAGTCTTGCTAGCATAGTATATGGCATAGAGCTTCTTCTCATTCCTTTTCCCCAACACGGCTCCTACCGCATAATCGCTAGCATCGCACATGATTTCAAACGGCAGACTCCAATCTGGGGGTTGCATGACTGGAGCAGTGATTAAAGCTTCCTTCAACCTGTTAAAAGATTCAAGACAAGCATCAAAAAAGATAAAAGGGACATCCTTGGCCAATAGCTCAGTTAAAGGTCTAGCAATTTTCGAAAAATCCTTAATAAAACGCCGATAAAAACCTGCGTGACCAAGGAAACTTCGAACTCATTTTATAGAGTTAGGAGGTGGTAAGCGCTCTACGACCTCTATTTTAGCTCTATCAACCTCAATACCCTTATTAGACAAGACGTGACCTAAGACAATTCCCTGTTGTACCATAATATGGCATTTCTCCCAGTTTAAGATTAGATTAACTTCTTTACATCTTTGGAGCACCTTTTTCAAATTTTCAAGACATACATCGAAAGATGTTCCATAGACAGAGAAATCATCCATAAATACTTCCATAGAGTTTTCTATGAGTCCTGAGAAAATTGCCATCATACAACGCTGAAAGGTGGCAGGAGCATTACATAATCCAAAGGTGCCATATGGACATGTGAAAGTAGTCTTTTCTTGGTCACAAGGACGGATGTGAATTAGAAAGAAACCTGAATATCCATCCAAGTAACAGAAGAAGGAATGCTTTGCCAACCTTTCAAGCATCTGATCAATAAAAGGTAAGGGGAAGTGATCCTTCAGGGTGGCCTTATTCAACTTTCTATAATCTATACACATTCGCCATCCTGTGACAGTTCTACTGGTGACTGGCTCACCCTTGTCATTCTTGACAACGGTCATATCTCCCTTCTTTGGTACTACTTGTACAGGGCTAACCCACTTACTATCAGAGATATGGTAGATTATACCTGCAGTAAGCAATTTTAAAACCTCTTTTTTAACTACCTCCATCATATTAGGATTAAGTCTTCTCTGAGGTTCTACATAAGAGGCATGATTGTTTTCAAGAATGATCTTATGCATACAGAAAGAAGGATTAATGCCCTTGATATCATCAATGGTGTACCCAATGACACTTTTATATGTTTTCAAAACGTTGAGCAATTACTCCAATTCTGTGTCCTTGAGTTCAGCATTGACAATAACGGTATATTAATTATTTGGACCAAGATATGCATATTTTAAGTTAGAAGGGAGCGGTTTCAACTCTACCTCGGGAGGCTTAGAAATCTCCCCAATACTCATTACTTCCAATGTCTCTCTGATCGGGTTTTGATTTGGATCGGCCTTTGCTTCATCAAGTAACCTGGTATACTCCTTAGACTGCCAATCTCCATTATCATCTTCCTTCCCTAATAGCACTTGTTCAAGAGCATCATCATTCTGATTCAAGGGAAGTTGCTCATTCTGCAGCTCATCGAGAACATCAACCTGACAAATAGTGTCTCCCATAGTAGGAGCACCCATAACATTCAAAAGTGAGTATTCTAATTTTTCATCACCTACTTCAAAAGTAATCTTACCTTTCTTCATGTCTATAATTGCACCTGCAGTAACTAAGAAAGGTCTACCTAGTATGATAGGAACATTCACATCCTCATCCATCTCCATCACAACAAAATCACATAGAATGAAAAACTTACCTACTCGGAGGGGTACATCCTCAAGTACACCCAAAGGAAACTTCACTGACCTGTCTGCAAGTTACAGAGATATGCGTGTAGGTTTAAGTTCACCCATCTGCAGCTTCTTGCATATAGAAAGTGGAATGAGGCTCACACTTGCACCTAGATCACATAGTGTCCTGTTGATCTCAATATCTCTAAGCTTCACTGGAATTGAATAGCTACCTGGATCTCCTAATTTCTTAGGGAGAGTGTTCTGCAAAATAGCACTGCACTCTGCATTCAAAGAAACTGTAGTATTCTCTTCTAATTTCCTCTTGTTAGATAGCATATCTTTTAAGAATTTTGCATAAGAAGGCATCTCAGATATGGCATCTAGGAATGGAACATTAATATGAAGCTTTTTAAGAACATCGAGGAACTTACTAAACTTTTTATCAAGTTTAGCTTGTGCTAATCTTTGAGGAAAAGGAACCTTAGGCATATATGGAGTAGGTGGCTTTAGTGGTGTTTCCTTTGATGCTAATCTTCCAACTGCTTTCCACTCCTCAGAGTGACGACATTTATTTGGCCTTTTTGAGATTGTTCAGTCTGGCCCCGGAAAGGTTCCTGGAGTCTTTAGGGCTTGGCTAAATTGGTTGGCCAATTGGCTTATCTGATTCTCCATAAGTTTACCCTGAGCCTGCAACTGTTGGATAGAGCTATTTTGATGTTGGATGGCACTGTTTGTTGCGGTTATAAAGCTCTCTAATGTCACCTCTAGGCTTGATTTCTAAGGTTGTTGTTACATTGGTTGGTGGGCATTGGGTGTTTTCTGTTGGAAACCAAGTGGTGGTTGGTTGTAGGTGTTGGGTGGAGGTGGTGGTGGAGGGTTTTGTTATGCTTGGGAATTTTTGTATGAGAAGTTAGGATGGTGTTTCCATCCTTCATTGTAGGTGTTGGAATAAGGGTCATAAGGTCTCTTTGGGTTACAGGAGTAGAAAGCATTGGCTTGCTCGATTGACATCTCTTCCGTATTTTGCGAAATCTGTGGGCAATCTGGAGCAAGATGACCCTGCACATCACATAACTGACACAACTCCTGTGGGGTGTTAGAAGTTCCTGCTTGGAACTTATCAAACCTGCTTGTTAGTGCCTGCACAGAACTAGTTAGCATGGTTAAAGCATCAACATCAAGTTTACCTCCCTTTTTCACAGTGTTTCGGCCTCCAGGATGATGGTTATCTTTAGCCGCCATCTTCTCTATGAGCTCCCTAGCTTCAGTGGGGTTCTTTGTCAAGAGAGAACCTCCTGACGCAGCATCTATGTAAATACGGAACTCATGAGTCATGCCATTGTAAAAGGTCTGCATCAGAATCCAATCTGGAATGCCATGGTGAGGGCATTGTCTCTGCAATCTTTTAAATCTCCTCCAAGCCTCATAGAGAGACTCATCATCTGACTGCTTAAAAGTTTGTAGGTCATTCCTCAATCTTGCAGTCTTCTCATTCCCTAAAAACTTCACTAGGAAGGCCTTCACTAACTTGTCCCATGTATCGAACGAGCCAGTGCCTTGATCTCTTAACCACTCCTTTGCCCTGTCTTGAAGTGAGAAGGGGAAAAGGCGTAGTCTGATTGCATCATCTGTAACACCGTTCAACTTCATAGTATCACATTTCTCCAAAAAGCTATCTATATGACTTACGGGGCAATCATGTGGTAGCCCTGCGAATGAATCATTGGAAATGAACTGTATGAACTGTGGCTTGAGCTCGAAGTGCTGAGTCGTGACTGGTGGTCTTATGATGCTTGAAAGGACTCCGGTAGTCGTATCAGGAATACCGTACTCCAAGAGGGATCTCGTTGGTTGGTCTACCATGTTTCTCTTGCGTCTGTTCCTTGTTCTCCTTTTTCTTATAGTTGCCTCGATCACAGAATCAAATGGTTCAAGATCTTCTGAACCTGAGCTACGTGTGGGCATGCACAAGAAAAACTAGAGAAAAGTATCAAAAACACAAGGGAAAATAGCCGAAGCAACAAAATAAACTTAGTAAAGATGAATCACAAATAATTCTAATGAAACCGTTAGTCCCCGGTAACGGCGCCAAAATTTGGTATGCGTGTCGCGTACCTATCAAAAATAACTTAACATACCAATACTAATGTAGACTGGCAAGTAAGGGTCGGATCCCAAGAGACTAAGGTTCAGAAATAATTAAATAGACTCGAATTTCTACTAAGAAGGAATCAATTATAATCAATTATCTAAGGAAATAAGTATGATAAGAATTCGAAAATAATCTAAATGAGAAGATTAAATCAAGTACTTAAAACATCCAAGATCTAGTTTCACCACAATTATTATCGATGCAATTGTAATTCTACCCTTAACATACGATTTCAATCGAACGGGGAAAATTAAACCCTAATAAATACCAAGGATCTCTCTCGAGTATCAATGGCTTCCCTAACATAAAATCAATCCGATCCTATTCTCATGGTATCATGCATATTAGAGACATTAAACACATTATTCTCACTTCCCAATTATCAAACCCAACTACTCTCGTGTTGAGAATCAAACCCTAAATTGATTTACTCAAATCCGTTTATACCTAACTCTTGCTGTGATAAAAACAATGGAATAATCGCAATACTATAGTTACGTCTAACCTAGCATTGGCATAATCACAATCAATTTAGCAATTTAATTGTTAAAGTTATTAAAGAATTTAAAGATTTAATTCATGCATCAATAATAATAGGTCTACACTAGATCTTGAATTAAAGAATCTACTCACACATGATTAAAGAAACAAAAACAATAATAAATAATGAAAACATAATTAAATAATAAAGGATGAAAAATAAATACCAAATCTTGAATAAAATTGAAAGTAGAAAGCTTGAATCTTGAATCTTGAATTACAAAAACTTAGGAAAATAATGGAGAACTAGTTCTTAAGGAGAGAATAATAAAAAATAAAAACAAGGCTTAATGAATGAATAGCAAAGAAAAACAAAGCTAAAGAATATAAACAAGCCTTAAAAGATAAGAAAAATCGGCTAAGCTTGGCGCACAAGATTCCCAGGAGGCACGGACGTGACCCTTGATAGGCACGGACGTGCCTCTGTATGTAGCATAATTGTTGCACCTTCTGTCTTCCAGGCACGGACATGCCTGATGCTGGGCACGGACGTGCCTGGCTGCTCTGATGGGCACGGACGTGCCTAGGGTCGAAACAAAAGGGTGCTGCATATGGCTTGGAGGCACGGTCGTGCCTCAGAGTAGGCACGGCCGTGCCTAGCTCTAAAATTCTCTATTTTTCCTTTTCTTCAATCATCAAGCTTCATGAGCCTTGGCTTAACTTCATGGCTTCGTAATGGATCCAAATTAGCTTCATTATTCCTGAAAAACATCAAAAATAACAAAACTACCCATAAAAGGATCGGATTATCAAAACTAAACCAAAATACGCCGAAACGGACTCAAATACTCCACTAAACTAACAAAACTAACTAAACATAAGCCAAATAACATACACAAAACACGACATATCATTTATTAACCTTGTTTCCTGCGTCCTTTTATTGAGAAGTACGGAGTACATGCATATGTACTTATTGCTTTCATCCATTGATTTGTCAAATCACAACTCTATTCTCACCTTTTCACTCCTCTTAAACCGTTACTGCAACCATTATTTAAGCCCCCCTTTTCTTTATCTGATGTCTCCACCTATTTCACCTTCATCTCCACCTCAAAGCTTCATTTATTTAAGCAACGACGCCCCAAACAAAGTCCATTGCCTGTTAAATCCTAATTCTCTTTGTTTAGTTCCTGAATTATTTCAATTTTCTCTCCCAAACTTTCCAATTTCTCCCTCTCTAAAACCTCCTAACTTCCTCAATTATGGTAGGTTTTTCCTCCATAATGACGCTATACGCCACCTTAAGGAATCCGTCGAGAGCTACGTAGCAGGTCATTGGAATCAGGCGGATCAGTGAAAACAGCGCCCTTGACAATCAAATCGTCGAAGATGATGCCCTTGTCAAGGATGCTGTTATCAAGTTCCGGCTTATTTCAATAATCTGCAGCAGCCAGGGCGGGTCCAAAGTGGGTTCATTGAACCCACTGATTTTTTTACAACGGGTCCAAAGTGGGTTCATTGAACCCACTGAATTATTTACAAAAATTGACATTTTATTTGTGTGATATATTTCAAGAATTAAAGCCTAGTGGTCAAAACGCGTTTTTGGGTTCAAAACCCTGCCAAAAATTTTATACCCATTTACTCTACGTTTTGAACCTAAATGTCTCACTTTTTATACTATTTTCCGAGTAATTTAATCATTTTCTCTTTTGGGTATTTGTTTTTTTTGTAAATTGGTAATTGGTTTTCTACTATTTTTATCCAACTTGTGCTTAAAATTTCTTGAATTTAATTTTGGTAGCTGATTTTGTTAATTTTGTTAATTCGGTTTATTTGGTTACTAGTAGTCGCGCCAGAACCCAGATCGAAAGTGATGTTTGAATGTGTGACGAACTTTAGCTATCTACTTTGGGTTTTTGGGGTAAATTGTTGAAATTGGGGTCTTGGGGAAGTACCACTGTAGGTATTTCTTAAGGTGGCTTATAGCGTCATTACCTTGAAAAAACCTACCATAATTGAGGTAGTTAAGGAGGTTTTTGAGAGGGAGAAATGGGAATATTTGAGAGAGAAAGATGAAATGATTCAGGTCCTAAACTAAGAGAAAGAGGATTTTGCAATACAGCAGGAGATTTTAACAGATAAGATGGAAACAGATGAAAATTGGTTATCGATACTTGACGGGAGATATAACCAGAATGATGTGCCTGGATTTTGAAAGAGATGATATATTTACAAGTACGCGGTGTGGGAGAAATTTATCAGTAAGGTTTCACTTGCGATGCTCTTATCTGGAACATCAATCTAAACAACAGAACCCACAGTCACGCATATGATCATTTTTCCTCCATCGCATTTTTGTTATTCCTATTTTGAATTCATTTACTAATTGTTTCTAAAGTGTAATCGAGTGATTACGGGTATAAGAGAGATGATCTTGTAGGTGCTTCAAGGATGTAAAGGGAGAAATTAAAAAAAAAGTTTAAAAACCTAGGGGTTGAACAACCCCAGGCGGAGACGTACGCATTTTTTGCCGAAGTTCGTAATAATATGTCTTTTTTACTGCTTTGTCAATTTTTTGCTTTATTTTGCTGCTTCAATTTTACTTATGCAACTTTTCTTTAAGCCTTGTAGTAAATCTCAAAGCCTTGACACTTTACTAACCCAACATTTATTTAAGCCTTGTATTAAATCTCAAAGCCTTGACACTGAAAAGTTAAATCAGTATCAGTCTCTTTTCCTGCTTTTTTGCTTTATGTTGCTGCTTTTACTTCAAAATGCAGGTTGTATTGTTCAAGTCCAATATTTTCTAAGTATGTTTTCAAAGTTATAATCGGGTTAATTTTATAAAAATAAATTGGGATTAAATATTCACTTAGCTCTAGGCCTTGACCTTAAAATATTCACTTAGCTCAAGGCCTTCACCTTAACCCTTCAATGAAATACAAATAGAAATACAAATAACTAAGCTAATTAATTTCTATTTCTTTAAGGCCACTTCAGTACAAAACTGATTCATTCAATCATTAGTTTTGAAGACACTGTACGAATTATTTTACAAAGCCTCGAAAATAATCTCAAGACCTTAAAACAATTGACTTGCCCAATTGGAACAATATTCTATATTATTAATACAACAAACAATAGGAATGAATATCGTCAACTGACAAGAGTATTAAACAAAGTGAAAATCATAACCATATCCTAGAACATTACACTTTCCAAACTGAAAAAAATACAAACAGAACATTATTCAGAACATTCCACACTGAAAAAATTACAAATAGAAAGAGCGATACAAGTCGAAAATACAAATAAAAATACAAGTGTAACTGAGCTCATTGAACTGTCAGCTCAGGTATTCGGCCCCTCCTTTGCCTGGCCATGAAGTTAACCCCAGGCACTGGTAAATCATGCATCTGCATCCAAACAAAGTTACATCAGATTCAGATTCAATGTACACAGGTGAAACAGCTACTTTAAGGTCAAACCTCACATTATTCGCTCCAGCTTGTAGGGGTCCAACACTATCCCTTGCATCCCCTGGGTGTTGTTCACCGTAAGCAACATCCAATAGCTTCAGCCACACAACCAATTACCAATGGAAAAAAGGTTACTCTAAATCAGAACACTATGCATACTATGCAATATAATACAAATACAAAAGTGTTTACCCCTAGTTTCCCGTAGTCGCCGGACAACAATTTGTCTGATTTTGCTGCCTTGCCAATCTGCTCCATTGTCCACACTTTAATTCTTGGAAAAACATCCCACTGAATAGGATCCCTATCCAACCGATCCAAGTAAAATATCTGCCACATAATAAAAGCAAAATAAGCAATTACTAAACCACAAAAGAACAAGACAAAAAAGAACAACCAACAATACACTGAAACACATACTACGACAAATATTGCACACCCGCCGCATCCACTGGCAAACCCATTAGCATAGACACGTCGAGCAAAATTTTGTACGCTCTCTAGCAATTTCGACAAAACTAAAGAACACCAATCGTACTCAATCACCTCCATAGCATAGCTTACTGCAGGTAGTAGGTCAGACGCAAGCCGAGGTGACTGCATGGGACACAACACCATCTCTAAAGCAATTATCAAGAACAATGTCTCTCTTCCTCTCCAGCATCAAAACACCCCTCCAACCGATTCATCATATCTGAACTTAAAGGTATGCCTACAGACGTAAAGACCTAACCAGATTGTCTACTAGACTTGGACTCCCATGATTTACCATACTTGAGAATAAATCTCTGAACCTTCACACGATCATGTTGGGTCATGGTTTTAGTACTAGGAACAGTCCTAGAACCCATTGGTATCATTAGTACCCACCGAACCTGATTCTTTGAAAACCGAAACTCAAGTTCGTTGGGACTTCTAAGTATTTTACTGATTGGATCCACCCGTGTCATGACCTAGTATGCCAATTTTGCTAGGTAAATGCATATCTAAAGCAAGATGTAAAAGACTACCAAATCCCATCTCACAAACCCAACGTCTTCGCCTGTCATCAAATTTCTGACATATGCGCCCAAATGACTCGATGCGGCAACTCATGTGAGGAGGCTACCAATGAAATTACAGTAATTAAGTTAATGTTGCTATCCCACACCCACTGACAACTGAATTAACAAGCAAACTTACCTGACTTCTGGCCTTTGAATGTTCAGCCATCACCTCCGCCCTACATTTCACGGCCCCTCCATAACTTAATCCCTCATCCTAAGCATACCAGCAACCTAATTCATGCATAAACCTTAACTGTGCAAACAAAACAATTTCACACACGCAGAATAACATAATGTAGTGCCTTAAACAATTCTGGATACAAAGGCATGGTCTTCTGCTCACGTACATTACTCTTCTTAATGAGCCCGTACCCCTCTTCATCTTCAGCCCCAACCTTCATAACCACAACATACCAAAACATTATACCATGATTCAAAACATAATCACATCCCCATAAAAACCACAATTCAAAACACCAACACATCACCAGCCTACAGACTATCTTTTAAATTTAAATAACCCTCACCATTGTACGTTTACGCTTACCATTCCCCGCTGACATTTTCATAATCGGTAACATAAGAATACCCACAATAACCAATCAAAACGAATCGAATATTCATACCATTTCACACCACAACACAATATCACATAGAATGAACGAACAATGACCACCAATGATTGCACAATTCACCTCATTCCATGAAACTTAATAATGGAATGAGCAGCATAATTGCACCCATAATTTAAAAATTCCAATTAAATTCCGTAAATTCCACACATTCAATTAATTTATTCCGTTTACATCCAATAAATAAACATAATTGCAACAATTCCATTTTTTTAACAAGTTTCACCAGCATAATTGCACCCGTAATTTAAAAATTCCAATTAAATTCCGCAAATTCCACACATTCCATTAATTTATTCCGTTTACATCCAATCAACAAACATAATCGCAACAATTCCATTTTTTAACAAGTTTCACTTACATTCCGCTAATTCCATAATTTATCAATTACAGTCAAACTATTACCATATTTACCTTTGCTTGTACAGATCCGAAGTGGAACTGCAACCCTAGCATCGAATTAATTCTGTCAACAGAAACAATCGACATACAGAACATCGAACCCCAACCATAAAAAATTCAAAATACCGAAAAACAAAAAGCCAGTTCGAAATTACATTGAATGAGAAAGAACCTGGATACACCAACCATTTGAGTTGGGACCTCCTCGCCTTGAGTTCCGCTCGGAATTCAAGTTGGACCTCTTCAAGCCTTGTCGGGTTCGATTCCGCCTAGAATTCCAGTTCAGCTTCAACGAAGTCCAATTGAAATTTTCTTCGACTAGGGCTTCGGAGTTTTCATGAAACTCCATAAACGTCTAATGTTAACGGCGTCAATTATGACAAACCCAACATGAGTACAATTGGCAAACCAAGTAAAACACGTCAGCAAAATGAGGCCACATCACCCATCCACCAAGTGACTTATAGTAGGTGAAAAGTCGGCTATACCCCTGTGAGTAACATAACCTTTTACTCACTGTGAGTAATGGGGGCGCGGTAATCCAACCCTAATCATGATTTCTAGCCTACTAATCCAACCCTAAAACCTAGCATTTCGAATCTAAGGGAAGAAAGGCTAGTTACCTCTAATGAAGTCCACGAAAATAATCTTGAAGGAGAAGATAATTTGCCCCTTAGAACGTCTCAAAAATCCGCTGTAAAGTCACGCCCAAAGCAGTTCATTTGGCTTCGCTTTTGTGATGTTTTGGAGGGGGAGATGGAGCACGAAAACCTTGTAGAAGGAAGAAGCAATGAATACCAAAACCCACCTTGCTTCAATCCCTTGGATATTCATGGAAAAATGGAGAGAGAAAGATGAAGGAGATCGAAACATTTGTTGAAAGATAGAAACTGACGCTTGAAAGGGAGTGTTTTTGTGCATGAGTTTTAGCGAGGTGAAGGGGAGGAGTTGGGTAGCAACTTAGGTAGGTTTAATTAGGCTTAATGAGGGTGAATATGAGGGGTTACTTAGGGTAAAATGATCAGCTTCTAATCCCTCAAAGATGCTGTGTAAATCAGCCTAATATGGGCTCAAATGAAGCTCACAAACAAGCCTCATAATACATAGGTTCAAGGCTAATAATACACAGCCTTAGTTAACTATTCCTAGCTATGGCAGGGTCATCTACAGTTGATTCGAGTTATTTCGAGTTGGGTTAAGTTTTGAGTAGTTTTTAGTATTTATCATGAGCATGGTTGTAATGCCAACCGACTATTTGTGAAATTGTTGCAGGTGGTGGTGGAGACGTGGGGGAGAACTGGGCAGAATGTAGCGGATCACACTATCTATGTTTCAGCTCTTGGAACTGCTTTTCTGCTATTCAAAGCTTACCAAGTTACTAAGAATATCAATGATTTCACTCTTTGTTTAAAGATTGTCAAGTCTTGTGATCATGTTTTTCTCATTCTAGGCTAGTTCCCCAAATTGATTGCTACTTTTATATCTATTAAACCTTTTTTTCAAATACACACAAAAATAAAATAAAAAAAGCTTATAATAAAGAGATTTGATTCTTGCTTTGCGAAATTTTGTTGTTTATACATGATGATTGATGATGAGGGTTTAACAGGGATGTGACATTTATTTGTGGCCAGGCCGGAGTATGAACAATCAGAGCTGTTGTTGCTAAGCATGTGGGAGATGAGAAGTTGTTGAATTACTATCTGGATCAGTTTAAGCAGGTTTATTGAAAACAAAAAACTTGATCATGATTGTTATACTCTTTATTGTTATCATTTTTACAGTTTCTTTGGACTTGGTGGTTCTAATATTAAGGTCTTGATTGGTGGGAATAGGTAAATCTGCCCAAGAATATTCCGAACGAGTTATTGTCTGGTCGTGCTGGGTTCCTTCAGGCCTCTTTATTTGTAAACAAACATGTTGGTGAAGGGACGACTTCTCCAAAGCTTATGGTAAACATTAAAGCTTGTTCAAGTTGATTTTTGTTGTAGATAATTGGTTTCTTAGGCTTTTTGTTGGTTTCGTATATTATTGTATGATGTCGGTTGTTTAGGGTAAAAATACCCTTGACATGTGGACCAATGCCACTGTGACACGTATCCCTAAGCTCAACACTCAATGAGCCAATTAGAGCATGACACGTGTCTTTCAAAGGGGAAAAACAGGATTCAAGCCCATAACCCTAGAAATCGTAAAACGGTGGATAGCCCATCTACTTAGGTTAAATAACCTAAAAGGGCACCTGTCCTAAAGGGCTATATATACTGATCATTTACATCAGTAAAAGAACGAATCAATTCAATACACATTGAATAATATACACACATTCAGCTCAAAAAACAGAGAGTGAAACACTCGCATATTGAGGCTGTCCCAGACAGCCGGATGATCACTCCTTTCCTATGAGGAGCCTGATCCTATTTACATTCCGCACTTTTTTACATCCAAACACGTTTCTAACTTGATCGCCGGAGGCGGAACTCCCACCCCCAAGAGTTTCCGTTGTTTTGCAGGTACAGGTGCGTGGATTTAGTCTTGATGTTGTAACTCTCCCGCAGAACATCCAAAAAACCTCGAAACATTTTGCAGCTAAGTGTTGTTCCTTTTAGAATAACTCTATAAGGCCTATGGCCGGATGTTGAAGCCGATGGCCGGATGATATTTAAAACTGTCTACTCCAACATGAGCAGACGTAAGCTAAGTCCAAAACTTAGCAGCTAAGCCTTGTTCCTTTTAGAACAACCTAAAGAGGCCAATGGCTGGATAATATTGAGCGCTTACATGCCTGCTCGATGGCCTACAGTCCGCCTGATGTGGGGTTATCACCATAGTGGGGCTAAAAGCAATAAGAATCGACATCTGTCTAGTTCAGCGGCAATCATTATTATGATTGATTAACTTAGAAAATGTCATACCATTTAAGGTGTCAAAATTTTCCAAGTTAATCAAATCCCTTTTTTATTGAACTAGAAAAATGCCGACCAAAGAGGCTTAAAGGGTCTTACATTCGAAAGGAACAATCCCTCTTAAAAGAGAGTTTACTCCTTCCGAGGGGTTAATGTTTAGGGTAAAAATACCCTCACTACTAGAAAACAGGTCATTTCTGACGGAAAAATTCTGTCGGAAACACCCTTAATTCCGTCGTAAAACACTGTTCCGACGGAATTTCCGTCGGAACTGGTTGTCGGAACACCTTCTGTAGGTAAAATGGCCAATTCCGTCGGAAAATCCGTCGGAACAGTGTTTTCCGACGGAATTTACTCATCGGGAGAGGTTTTCCGGCCATTGGAAAGTCCGTCGGAAATTTCCGACAGAATTCAAATCCGCCGGAAATTTCTGACGGAAATTCCGTAGGAAACTGCTATAGAAAAAAATAAAAAAGAAAATGGACTGCCACCTCCGGCACCACCACCCACACCCAGACCCCCCCTCCCCACCCAGACCAGACCCCCCCTCCTAACATCAACCACCACCTTAACCCACCACCGTTACCCACCATCGTAAACCACCACCTTAACCCACCAAACCCCACCTTAACACAACACCGTTACCCACCACCGAAACCCACCAGACCCCACTTCACAACCAACCAAAACCCTCTAACCTTAACCCTAACGCACCCAAACTACCCTTACAACTGTAACAACACCAACCAAACCCACCGTGTCGTATTTCACCCACCCACCCACCGTATTTCACCCACCCCCACCCCACCTAACCCTAACCAAATCCACCCCACCTGCCTAGAAAACCCACCACCATCCTCACCCAGACTTCCCCCACCTTGACCACCGTACTTCACCCTCCCCTTTAACCCTTACCCACCCACCACCACACCCACCCAGACCACCGAAAAAACCGAAAAAATTCAGAAAAACGCAATAAAAAAGATTAATATATTAAAAAAAACAGATCTAACCCACAAATCGAACAATAACAAATCTATTATATAAATTGAATAATACAATAGTAGGAAAATCAAAATCCACAAAAAAATCGAATAAACAAAAACTAGATCTACAAATCTAAAATTAAAATCAGAAAAATAAAAATGAAAGATTCAAAAAATTGTTCTTCAAATTTGTTGATGTCGGTGGTGATTGTTGTGGTTGCTCGGTTGCCCGGTGAAGCCCTTAATTGTCGCGTCGTTGTTGTCGGTTTTAATGTTTTTTGCGTTGTTGTTGTTGGTTTTGAAACAGAGTGGAGAGTGAAAGGGGAGAAGAAACCGAAGAGTGAAAGAGAGAAATGGAGGAGAAGAGAAGAGTAAGTCTGAGAGGAGAGATGAGTAAGGGGAGAAGAGAACAGGGAGGAGAGGAATGAGAAGTGTGTGAGGAAAGGAGAGAGAAAGGGAAGAGAAGAAGAAGAGAGAGGGGGAAATAAGGAAGTGCGTGGCGGCTGAGGAGAAATAAGGGAAAATAGGGTTAGGATTTTTTTTATTATTATTTAATAGTTCCGACGGAAAATCTGTCGGAAATGTAGAATTCCGACGAAAAATATCCGTCGGAATATTCCGACGGATTTTAGTTCCGTAGGAGATTTAATGTTCCCACGGATAATTCCGTCGAAAATTTTCGACGGATTTTATTTCCGTTGGTAATTTACTATTCCTACGGAATATTCCGTCAGAACAGCCAAAATTTTCCTACGGATTTTAATTTCGTCGGAAATTTTTGATGGATTTCCTACGGAATAAAATTCCGTGAGAATTTCTGATTTTTTTGACGGAAATACGTATCCATCGGAAGAAGTCCATCGGTATTCGACCTATTTCTAGTAGTGCCTGAACATGTGGACCAATGCCACTGCGACACGTGTCCCTAAGCTCAGCGCTTAATGAGCCAATTAGAGCATAACACTTGTCTTTCAAAGGGGAAAAACGGGATTCAAGCCCATAACCCTAGAAATCGTAAAACGGTGGGTAGCCCATCTACTTAGGTTAAATAACCTAAAAGGGCACCTGTCCCAAAGGGCTATATATACTGATCATTTACATCAGTAAAAGAACGACTCAATTCAATACACATTGAATAACATACACACATTCAACTTAAAAAAACAGAGTGTGAAACACTCGGATATTGAGGTTGTCCCAGACAGCCGGATGATCACTCATCTCCTATGAGGAGCCTGATCCTATTTACATTCTGCACTTTTTTACATCCAAACAAGTTCTAACTTGATCGTCGGAGGCGAAACTCACATCCCCGTGAGTCTCCGTTGTTTGCCAGTTCAGACGCGTGGATCCAGTCTTGGTGTTGTAACTCTCCCACAGGACATCAAAAAATCCCTGAAACATCTGTGAAATTTAATGCTTTTATATTAAGCTTTGTTTTAGAGTGCATTTGTTCCTATTCCTAGCACTATAATTTCTGAAAGAGTTTGTTAATTGGTGATAAGTGATAACAACATTGTTTTCAAAGGTCATTTGCCACCGATATTATAGAGGATGGACGGAAAATGCCCAACAAGGGAAACTGGCCACTCATGTATGAATGGTATGGTGAGAGGTATTGGGTTGCTGCTCATGGACTGGCTGGGATCATGCATGTTTTGATGGAAACAGATTTGAAGCCGGATGAACGTGAAGATGTTACAAATACACTGTTATGCATTATTCAGAATCGTTTTCCTAGTGGTAGTTGATTACGGGATTTTTCCCCACCAATCACCATCTGACAATTGGACCAATCAGGTTCCGCCATGTGTCCGTCACATGGGCCAATAGGAGCCTGCCACGTGTCAAGCAATGATCCGTCCACTATGGACCAATTACGACACGACACGTGTCCTTCCCATGACACCTGGGATAACCGGTCACCTAGGCCCAACTTCCAAGGGAAGCCCAATCAGCCCAAGGTTAACCTAAACCTAGATTGACACGTTTCCCGAGGTTATAAATACCTCCCTTAATCCTCATTAAGGGAGATTACACGCTAAAAAGCAGATTACACACATTAAACACTCTCACCTAGAGAGACCCAATCACTTTAATTTCCGCATTAATTACTCCTTAATCAAGTACTAACTTGACCGTCGGAGGCGGATCTCCAACCATCCGGAGCATCCGTTTGTTTTGCAGGTACAAGCGTCCGGTTCCAGTCTCGGAATTGTAACTCTCCCGCAGGACATCAGAAAACCCCGAAACATTTGGCGCCGTCTGTGGGGAGAGTACTTCTGAGATGGCATCCACGTCTGTACCGACTCCTGAAGAGAGGCGTCCCCTAGACGACCCTCAAGTTCAGTCGGACCACGATACTGAGAATGAATTTGAAGTTGAAGCTCACACAGCTTCAGACGGGACCCTAAGGGCCCGACGTACCCGTCATACCGAAAGGAGGGAACGGGAACATCTTCAAACTGGAAGTGAGCCAGCAGGCGCACCGCCTCTTCGGCAGCAGCCGACTGATGGGTCTGCTCCCATCACAAGGAACGAACTCATGACCTTCATGAGGGACTTCAAGGGAGAAGTTCAAGAGTTGATCAACAAGAAGCAGCCTGCTCTGGACAAGGAGCAGTCGGCTAAGAAACCCTCCACTTCACTGAAGAGGAAACCAGTTCAAGGGCGAGAGGCGACCCCTCATCCTAAATCTAGGAAGTGGGAGCCACCTGCCCTTGATTTCACAAAATACCATTTCCCTACTCCAGGAAATAGGAAACCTGTTCTTCATATTCAGGCGGACGGGTCGAGGAAAACATACACAGACGCTCGGCTACTGCTAGAGTAGAAGAAGAGTAGCCGATTGTCAGAGTCGGCCTCTACTTCAAACTTCCAAGACAGTCTGCGAAATACCTCAATGAGGCATACTCAGTCGTATCGTGAGAGTCAGTCCAGCTTTCATAGCGACCAGGCGGTACCAAACTTACCGTTTGTACTGCAACAACAGTATTTTTTACAGCCACCTCCGTTTGGTGGACATGCAGCAAAAAATGTCCAACCTATGGACTGGCAGCTACGGTTGCTTAGACTTGGTGAACGGCCGTCGGCCTTCTTCAAGGAAATTACTGAAGCCGCTCAGCCGGCCAAAGTGAAAAATGTATTAGTAGGCGCCTATGACGGCACTACTAACCCAGAAGACCATCTGATGGCATTCACCAACCTGATGTACCTTCAAGGGTTGGATGATCCCACTTGGTGCAAGTGTTTCCCAGCGACTCTCAAAGGAATCGCACAACAATGGTTCGGCAACCTGCCGACTGGTTGTGTAAATAACTTCAAGACGCTTGCTTACTTATTCACCTCCAACTTCGCCATGAACATCCCTGCGAAGAAGACGACCCTTGATTTAGGAACAATTCAGCAGGGCGAGAAGGAGGGGCTTCATTTTTACATCAGGCGGTTTAACCTGATGAGAATACAGATTCAAGGGTTACCGGATGAAGTAGCCTATACTGACTTTTTCAGAGGTCTCAAAGACGGGTTGACCTTCTAATTTGATTTGGTTCGAAAGAGGGTGGCGACTCTTCAAGAGGCCTTGATTGAAGCGGAAGCCTATATACAGGCGACTGATCTTTGTAGTACGGTAAAAAAGTCAGACGGGAAAAGGTCCGACAAAAGAGAAGGAAGACAGAAACAGTCGTCAAACAAAGACGAGAAGAGAAAAGAGGTCTGGGCGGCTGATTCCTCTAAACAGCCGGCCCAGAAAAAGAAAAAAGAATTCAAACCATACTCCCTAAAGTATGCGTTTAACAAGGATAGCCAGTTTATCCTAAAGGAAATCAAGGGACGGATCTCAATTGAGAAGCCGGTCCCCATGAAGGGTTCTACAAACAACCGGAACCAAGAAAAATTATGTGCTTATCATGAAGATGTTGGTCATCACACCAATGAGTGTATCGGTCTCATGCGGTATCTGGACCGCCTGGCTGAGCAAGGTGATCTTGAAACTTATGTCAAGAAATCTACGGGGAACACTTCCTCAAAAAAGCAGTCGACCAAAAAGATTCAATAGGCCGACAGCTCCGATACAGATGATGCAGTCGTCTACACCATTGCAGGCGGCTTCTCAGGAGGCGGCCCCACTATTAGGGGCAACAAAGACAATATCAGACGGTTAGATGTAAATTCCGTTCACCAAGAACGGCCCTCCAAATATTCATTTCCTGAGATTGTCATCACTGAAGAAGATCTAGGAGGGGTAAGAGGGCCGCATGACGACCCTATCGTTATTGAATGTAAAGTGGCCAACCAGAGAGTTGGCCGAATCCTCATAGATACCGGAAGCTCCTCAGATCTCATCAGTAGCAAATGTCTGTCGAAACTAAAATATCAGAATGATTGCATACATCCGGCATCCCACCCTTTAGTAGGGTTTGGAGGAGGAGTCGTCCACCCAGTGGGACGAGTGGATTTACCCATCCGCCTGGGCGAAAAAGGGGAAGGAGGACACATGGTAGTCCGGTTCTTGGTAGTAAAAGAACTCCCGGCCTACAACATGATTCTGGGACGACCAACCTGAATAATTCCAAGGCTGTTATAATCCCATCTCTTATGTTGCTCAAGTTTGAGACGGATAATGGAACAGTCGGGTCCCTAAGAAGAGATCAGAGGATGGCCCGAGAGTGCTATCTCTCGGATGTCAAGCCCACTGTTTTGGCCACTGGGTCGAGTGGTGGAAAAATGTTCAAGAAGTAGGCGGCAAGAAGAGAAAGGCATCCCAGACAGGGGCCGCACAAAAAGACAGAAAATAGCAATCATTGGCAGAGGAGTGGTCGGATGAATTCCGCCTTCAGCCGGCTGGTGAGCATACGGACTTGATCTTAGACGATTCACGTCCTGAGCGAACAGTCAAAGTTGGGACGACTGCTCTGAGAGTCCTGGGTGACGACTTTCACACACTATTGAAAGAATACAAGGACATCTTTGCATTCGAAGTCCATGAAATGCCAGGCATTAGTCCTGATCTGTCGGTACATAAACTGGCCGTGGATCCGAAAAAGAAGCCGGTACGGCAGAAGAAGCGGAACCATGGCGAAGAAAGAAGTCATGCAGCAGCCGCCGAAATTAAAAAATTACTTGATGCAGGGTTCATTCGGCAATGTTACTTCCCAGACTGGGTTGCAAATGTGGTGCTTGTTAAAAAGCCGAATGACACCTGGCGAATGTGTGTAGACTACACAGACTTAAACAAGGCGTGCCCCAAAGACAGTTACCCTCTGCCTAAAATTGATAACCTGGTCGACTCAACAGCCAGCCATGCTTTGATGAGCTTTATGGACGCCTACTCTGGTTTCCATCAAATTCCTTTATGGAAGAAAGATCAGGAGAAGACGGCCTTCGTCACTGATCAGGAGTTATACTGTTACACGGTCATGCCGTTTGGTCTTAAGAATGCCCCGGCCACTTTCCAGCGAATGATAAACACTGTGTTCTTTGATCAAATTGGGAGAAATTTCGAGGCATATATTGATGATATGATTGTCAAATCTAAACTTCAGAAAGATCATCTGTCGGACCTCCGAGAAACTTTCGCCACACTCAGGCGGCACCATGTCATGCTCAATCCTAAGAAATGTGTCTTTGGAGTTGAGTCTGGGAAATTTCTCGGATTCCTTATCAATCAGAGAGGAATAGAGGCGAACCCTGAGAATTTGCAGGCGGTCATTGACATGCAGTCGCCTCGTACCATCCGAGAGGTTCAGAAGTTAACAGGTTGTCTGGCGGCCTTGGGAAGATTTCTAAGCCGATCAGGCGACAAATGCCTATAATTTTTCCAGGCAATTAAGAAAAAGGCAAGGTTTGAATGGGGGCCGGATGCTGAGGCGGCCTTCCAAAAATTGAAAGTTCACTTGCATTCCTTGCCGAGGCTGGTAAACCCTTTGCCCAAAGAAGTACTCTACATGTACCTGGCCGTCTCTGATCATGTGTTAAGCGTTGTTCTCCTTGCTGAAAGAGACGGCTGTCAGCTCCCGGTCTACTTTGTCAGTCATGTACTGAAAAATGCCGAGTTGAGGTATCCCTTAGTGGAGAAATTTGGTCTTGCACTCTTCATGGCTGTTAAAAAATTGAAGCCCTATTTTTTGGCACATGCAGTCGTCGTGTATACAGACCAACCTATCAAGCGGCCACTGACCATCATGGAGTCGTCAGGCCGAATGATCAAATGGGCCATAGAAATACATAGCCTCGAAGTTACTTTCGAGCCTAGAAAAGCAGTGAAGGGGCAAGCCTTTGCTGACTTTATTATTGAGATGACTCGTCCTCCTGACTCTCAAGTTACAGACCAAGTCTGGAAGGTATATGTGGACGGAAGCTCTACTTCAAATGGTTGTGGAGCAGGCGTCATATGTCAGTCGCCAGAGGGCGACAGGTACGAGTATGCTTTACGCTTCAGTTTTCAGGCCTCAAACAATGAGGCAGAATATGAAGCTTTACTAGCCAGAATCCGCATGTGCAAGGCGGCAGGAGCAAGAAAAATAGACGCTTGTTCCGATTCACAATTGATAGTGAGTCAGTACAATGGCGAATACGAAGCAACCCATCCGGCCATGTTCAAGTATTTACAGGCGGTCTGACAAGCAGTTGGCTCCCTTGAGGATTTCCATCTGACCCAAGTGCCGAGATCAGAAAACAACCAGGCGGATGCACTTTCAAAATTAGCATCATCCGCCTCCTGTGATACTCCTCGAACTGTTTTTTGGGAAGTAATGGAGAGGAGAAGCATTGAGGAAGAGCCTATTGGAATCTTAGACAGAAGCTCAACCTGGATGGATCCTGTTTTGGGGTTTTCTGATGTCCTGCGGGAGAGTTACAATTCCGAGACTGGAACCGGACGCCTGTACCTGCAAAATAACGGAGACTCCTGAGAGCTCCGCCTCTAACGGTCAAGTTAGTACCTGATTAAGGAGTAATTAATACGGAAATTAAAGTAATAAGGTCTCTCTAGGTGAGAGTGTTTAATGTAGGTAATCTGCTTTGTTAGCGAGATCAACCGGTTATTAGTGTGTTCCGTAACGTTTCTGTTCTGTTCCGTTCTTCAGGTGAGATTAATTAATTCATCCCCTTTAATGAGGATTAATTAAGTATTTATAGTCTTGAGAAGCGTGCCACTCTCTAGGTTTAGGGTAAACCTAGGGCTGACCGGGCCTCTAAACAGGATTGGGCCTTGTTGGCCGGTTTTCCCATTTGGCATGGGTGGACACGTGGCGTGTCTCAATTGGTCCGTAGAGGACGTATCTGTGATTGACACGTGGCAGGCTCCTATTGGCCTACGTGAAGGACACGTGGCGGAACCTGGTTGGTCCACTTGTCAGACGGTGATTGGTGGATAAAAATCCCCTAATCATTTGCCCCTCACAGGTGGCACGTGACTGGTCACGTGTCACCTGTGACAGGTGCCGCACGGTGACAGGCGACGGCCTGCTACAGGTGTCACCTTATAAATGGCCGAGAGATTTTCCCGCCCAAATTTTGAATTTGGAAGCGACCCTTCGCCTTCTCACTTTGCCTATATAAGGAAGTGCTGACTTCGGTCATTTTCACATTTGAGAACTTTGCGAGAACATTCGGACCCCTGAACTTGCTCTGACATTTCGGACCTTTTCTGCCTACCGCCTGTTCTGACAAGCCGACTGCACCGGATTTCCAGAACTTCATCAACCGTCACTCGTTCAGGTAACTCAGTTCTCTTACTCTTAATTTTCTTTTTGTTTTTTGAAATGGCACCACGGAAGCACACGACACGACCTAAGTTAGTGATCAGCCGGTCACCGGGGACGGCTGAATCTAGGACTAGGAGTGCCGCCTGCCCTTTTCTGGACCCATCTTTGCCCTTTATACAAAGTCCGACTGTATCTGTGTCTATGCAGAACGTGATGGCCAGAACAAAAAAGACTGCTATGATCTCAAACTCGGACGGCTCCTCCCAAAGAGTGCTCATTAGTGAAACATCTGACCAGGCGCCAGATGTAGAAGTGAAACGAGGCGGCTGCCAAGCCGACAGTTCTGAGGGAGGGGTCAAGGTGGTCCCTTCCCATTTCACCGTTGATATGTCTAATTTTCCTCCTGCTCCTTCTAAGGGAGAGGAGGCGGGCCCCTCTGGGAGAGGGGAGGAGTCGTCCTCTTCGGACTCGTCAGAGGATGAGTCCGAGTCCAGCTCTTCTGGCCACGCTTCTCCAGGCTCAAAAGAAAGAAACAGCCGCCTATAAGAGGCGAGGCTTTCTCATGCAGTTGAGAAGGGGGACAATTGGGCGGAGCCGTCCGCCTCTTACAGAGAGGAAAACACCCCTTACTACTGCACGGTACCCCGGGGCCGGATCGCAACCATGCAAGACAAAGTGGAGAGCTTTATAGCTAACCACAGAATGGGCCCCGAATTTTTACTGTTCGTGCCAGATCCAGAAGACACTGTCGTCTGGCCGGCTGGTACCAACTATGATGACGGCTGCTTTGGCTGCTATGTGGCGGCCATCAAAGCTGGACTGCGCTTCCCATTACATCCGGCTGTTCAGCGGATTTTAGATGGGTATGATTTGGGGTTATGGCAGTTAGCCCCCAACTCTTGGGTAAACGTACTCGGCTATGTGGCCGGGTGCGAAATGTACGGGGTGGAGCCAAGCTTTGAGGCTTTCGCCCACATGAACTATCTCAGCCAGACCCCTAAGTCAGGAGGTACCGGCTGGTATCAATTAACAAGCCATAGGGGCTACCTCATGACGAGAGGTAAGGCGAACAAATGGAAGGATTGGCGGAACACCTTCCTTATCATCGAGGGTTCAGACACGGAGCTGAACAAACGCTTTAACAAGTGGAATAGGGATCCGCCTCTTCTCGCAGGCGGCCGCAGCATGCCGCCTGTTCCCCCAAAGGCTAAAAAAGAGATCCTAGACAAAGGACTCTTCAAATTAGAGACTAGGGTGAACTCTACTTAAGGGGTACGAGAGCAAGTACCCCTGAACTGCGTCCCGAGCTTCAAGTGGCTCTATGACGAGTACTTTTTGGCCGCCTGTGGCCTCAGCAGTCGGTGCTCTAGAGGTAGCCGGCCTGTCAAATACTCTGTTTTTTCACGCTTTGTTTACTTGGGATCTTTACTAACTTTGCTGTTTATTTTTTGCAGCTGACGCCATGAGTAAAATAACAGCATCCAAGACTGCGGCGGCCATGTTGCGGGCCTCTCTCATGCAACAGTCTTGTACCGACTCCCCCAACAAGGGGGCACCCTTGGTAGGCTTCGAAACTCTTCCTCTTTTAGGAGTTGTCTTATGCATATACTAACTCTTTTTATTTTCAGTCGGGCACTCCAAGAGCTTCTTCCTCGCAACAGCCGGACCCCAAGGCCCGGAGGACGACTGTTGCAAGCTCTCCTGGGTCTTCCAGGAAAACAGTGGCGGCTGAGAAGCAGCCGGCCACTTCTTCTAAAACCCCGGCGGGGCCGCCTAGAAGTATGGACAATTACTTGTAAAAACTTTCACTTGCTTCCTTCTTGACTAGGTCTAACTTGCTTTTTTACGCTTGATGCAGCCGGCCCTCAGGGGCTTGACTTGGTAGAGGTAGCCAAGTCCATGATCAAAGTAGTTCCTCCATCTGAAAGGGAGGCGGTCAGGGGTGCCGGCACCCTTGACCTTGATGGGATTGCAGGGGTCCTTGCTGAGGTATACTTTTTGAGTATTTGAATTCCAGGACGCCTGTTATCTTTTTTGTTTGGAAACTGACGCCTGTTTTTTTATGTACTTAGGCCCTGCTCCGAGTTAACGGCCTTCGCAAGCCGCTTGATCGGAAGAACAAAGAGGTAAAGGCTGCAAAAGCTATGGCCGCCTCTAACTGTGATAAGGCAATGTTTCAAATTGCCCAAAATGAAGAACTGACCATTGATATTCTTTATTATCAGGCGCAGGCTACCGCCGCTGTTCGGGCTCAGTTAGAGGCGGCCCAGAAGAAGAATGACGAGCTGGAGGCGACCATCACAAATCTTAAGGCCGAGCTGAAACCTCTTCGCCAAAAAATGTACTCTTACGAAGCCATGGAGAAATCCTTGGCCAGCGTAAAAGAACGCCTGGTGAGCCAAGAGAAGAGTCTTACCCAAGAGCTCTCGGAAAAGGCCGAGCAAGAGAAGAAAGAGATCGTCCGGGAGATGATGGAAGACTCCGCTCAAATCCAGCGCATGACCTGGGGCCGCCTGTTCCCCAATGCCGAGTTTGCCTCTTGGGAAAGAACGTACCGCCAGTGTTCGGAAACATATAATCAAGAGATCCTGGCGGCTGCTGAAGAAGAGGCGTTGGGAGATGCGTTGGAGGAGGAGGAGGAGCCGGTTGTGGCGCTTGTGCCACTTGGGGGTGAGGCATCAAAAAAGGATGCAGCTGATGCCGAGTCCAGCAAGAAGAGTGCTGACCAGGCGGCAGCTGCTAATACTGAACTGCCCCCTTCTTAAGCTTAATGTATTTTTTCCACGGCCTGCGTGCCGTTTGCTTTGTATTTACCCGGCCAGGGGGCCGGGGCTTTGAATATTTTGCTGGTCTTTAATGACCGGATTATTTTTAATGAATTTTTGTTTTGCTTCAAATTTGTCTAAGTATTCCATATCTAATATCCCATTGTTCACTAGACCGACTGTTGTACATGGCCGAACGTTGCAGACAGGTACAAATAGTAAGTACGCCGCCTATGCCCCTAGACGACTGGTTGTCTGTTTCCAGGATAGACGATCAGTCGGCCATTTATTCAATCGGTATTCGAACTATTTTGTCTGGATCCTTTTTAGGCAGGCGTGCCTGTCTTTTTGTAATTTTAACCAAGTAGGAAAGTGGTCTGACCAAGTAAATAGAGTATTACCTAGTCGCCAAGGAATTAAGTAAGTAGGATAACAAGCGGCGGGTACCGGTTGTTTCCCTTTATTGCCAATGTTGTTGCCATACTAAGTTTGAGTGACTATTAAGTTAACATAGGAGTTACTTAGTCTTCGTCACAATCTAGATTGAGTAGTAGAGGTACCAGGCGGCGGAGGCCGGCTGATCCTCTTGATTTGCCAATGTTTGTTGGCTATTAACTCAATAGGTTACCTAGTAGGAATAGGGGTTTGAGTGCCCTTGTTTGTTAAAAACAGGCGGACGACTCAAACCTTTTAGGTTCCATACCAAATTTGAGGGAGTGACTATGAGTTAACGTTGGAGTTACTCAGTCGCCGTCACTTTTGTTTGAGAAGTAAAGGTACCAGGCGGTGTAGGCCGGCTAGACCCCTTGATTTGCCAATGTTGGCTATTAACTCAATAGGTACCCCCTGCATTTATCCCAAGTAATACAGGCGGTCATCTGACTCAGATGTCAACTGCTACCACTGGTTTGGTTAGTGATAGAGTTATCCTTGTCTCAAAAACGGCTACGTGGTTGCCCTTGGGGACAGTCGTATAGGTGCCGTGTAATTAGTTTATAGAACAATGTTCCACCCAAAAGGGAGCTGCTCTCTGCGACGAATTTCATCCGGAGGGATGCCGTCGGACGCCTGCTATGATGTTGGGACAGGTCGTATTAGTTTTTTAGATTTGATCAGTTGGCTTGGCGCCTGGTCTGATCATTCGGCCTGTGGCCTTGGTAAGTTCTTGGTGAACGTAGGTGCTAAATAAAAGAAGGGTAGCCGCCTGTTAGGCACAGGGTCGGCCAGGCCCTAATCTTTTTAGCTAAGTATTGTGAGTAAAATACTCAATGGAGAGTAGCCGACTGTAAAGGTACAGACGGCATGCCCCTCTGAAGATAGAGTGAAAAACTCAATGGAGAGTAGCCGACTGTAAAGGTACAGACGGCATGCCCCTCGTAATACAAAATTGAATAGTAAGTGCAAACTTTTATTAAGTAGCTCTTTACTTTACATCATTCAGAAGAAATATTTTTTAAGATTATCTACATTCCAAGTTCGAGGCAGCGGTTGTCCGTCTGGTGTTTCCAGACGGTAGGTACCGTCCCTGACTTCCTCATAGGTTCGGTAGGGTCCTTCCCAGTTGGGAGTTAGTTTGCCAGACTCATTAGCCCTACCAACTGCTTCCATTTTTCTAAGTACAAAGTCCCCTACTTTGAGTGGACGCCTGTGTACTTTTTTGTTGTATGATCTAGTCATTCTCAGGCGATAGATCTCATGGCGCACTCTCCTTGACATTCTCCAGGTCTGTTTTTTCACCACTTGACCTAGTGGCCATAACAGTGGGCTTGACATCCGAGAGATAGCACTCTCGGGCCATCCTCTGATCTCCCCTTAGGGAGCCGACTATTCCATTATCCCTCTCAAACTTGAGCAACATAAGAGACGGGATTATAACAGCCTTGGAATTATTCAGGGTTGGTCGACCCAGAATCATGTTGTAGGCCGAGAGTTCCTCTACTACTAGGAACCGGACTACCATGTGTCGTCCTTCCCCTTTTTCGCCAAGGCGAATGGGCAAATCTACTCGTCCCAGTGGGTGGACGACTCCTCCTCCAAACCCTATTAAAGGGTGGGAGGCCGGATGTATGCAGTCCGTCTGATATTTCAGTTTCGACAGACATTTGCTGCTGATGAGATCTGAGGAGCTCCCGGTATCTATGAGGATTCGGCCAACTCTCTGGTTGGCCACTTTACATTCAATAACGAGAGGGTCGTCATGCGGCCCCCTTACCCCTCCTAGATCCTCTTCAGTGATGACAATCTCAGGAAATGTATATTTGGACGGCCGTCCTTGGTGAACGGAATTTACATTTAACCGCCTTATATTATCTTTGTTGCCCCTAATAGTGGGGCCGCCTCCTGAGAAGCCGCCTGCAATGGTGTAGACGACTGCATCATCTGTATCGGAGCTGTCGGCCTGTTGATTCTTTTTGGCCGACAGCTTTCTTGAGGAAGTGTTCCCCGTAGATTTCTTGACATAAGTGTCAAGATCACCTTGCTCAGCCAGGCGGTCTAGGTACCGCATGAGACTGATGCAATCATTGGTGTGATGACCAACGTCATCATGATAAGCACAGATTTTATCTTGGTTCCGGTTGTTTGCAGAACCCTTCATGGGGACCGGCTTCTCAATTGAGATCCGTCCCTTTATTTCTTTTAGGATAAACTGGTTATCCTTGTTAAACACATACTTTGGGGAGTATGGTTTGAATTCTTTTTTCTTTTTCTAGGCGGCTGTTTAGAGGAATCAGCCGCCCAGACCTCTTTTCTTTTCTCATCTTTGTTTGACGACTGTTTCTGTCGTCTTTCTCTTTTGTCGAACCTTTTCCCGTCCGACTGTTTTATCGTACACAGATCAGTCGCCTGTATATAGGCTTCTGCTTCAATCAAGGCCTCTTGAAGAGTCGCCACCCTTTTTCGAACCAAATCAAACTTGAAGGTAGACCCGTCTTTGAGACCTCTAAAAAAGTCGGTATAAGCTACCTCATCCGGTAACCCTTGAATCTGTATTCTCATCAGGTTGAACCGCCTGATGTAAGAGCGAAGCCCCTCCTCGCCCTGCTGAATTGTTCCCAAATCAAGGGTCGTTTTCTTTGCAGGGATGTTCATGGCGAAGTTGGAGGAAAATAAGTAAGCAAGCGTCCTGAAGCTATTTACACAACCAGTCGGCAGGTTGCCGAACCATTGCTGTGCGATTCCTTTAAGAGTCGCTGGGAAACACTTGCACCAAGTGGGATCATCCAACCCTTGAAGGTACATCAGGTTGGTGAATGCCATCAGATGGTCTTCTGGGTTAGTAGTGCCGTCATAGGCGCCTACTGGTACATTTTTCACTTTGGCCGGCTGAGCGGCTTCAGTAAATTCCTTGGAGAAGGCCGACGGCTGTTCACCAAGTCTAAGCAACCGTAGCTGCCAGTCCATAGGTTGGACGTTTTTTGCTGTAGGTCCACCAAATGGAAGTGGCTGCATAAAATACTGTTGTTGCGGCACAAATGGTAAGTTTGGTACCGCCTGGGCACTATGAAAGCCGGAGTGACGGGAGGTGCCGCCTGACTGACTCTCATGGTACGACTGAGTATGCCTCATCGAGGCATTTCGCAAACTGTCTTGAAAGTCTGAAGTAGAAGCCGACTCGGACAATCGGTCACTCTTCTTCTGCTCTAGCAGTAGCCGAGCATCTGTGAATGTTTGCTTTGACCCGTCCGCCTTAATATGACGAACCGGTTTCCTATTTCCTGTAGGATAACGGAATTTTGTGAAATCAAGGGCAGGTGGCTCCCGCTTCCTAGATTTAGGATGAGGAGTCGCCTCTCGCCCTTGAACTGGCTTCCTCTTCAGTGAAGTGGAAGGTTTCTTGGCCGACTGCTCCTTGACTGAAGCAGGCGGCTTCTTGTTGATCAACTCTTGAATCTCTCCCTTGAACTCTCTCATGAAGGTCATGAGTTCGTTCCTTGTGATGGGAGCAGACCCATCAGTCGGCTGTTGCCGAGCAGGCGGTGCGCCTGCTGGCTCGCTTCCTTTTTGAAGATGCTCCCGTTCCCTCCTTTCGGTATGACGGGTACGTCGGGCCCTTAGGGTCCCGTCTGGAGCTGTATGAGTTTCAACTTCAAATTCACTTTCGGTGTCATGGTCCGACTGAACTTGAGGGTCGTTTAGGGGACGTCTCTCTTTAGGAGTCGGTACAGACTTGGATGCCATCTCTGAAGTACTCTCCCCACAGACGGCGCCAAATGTTTCGGGGTTTTCTGATGTCCTGCGGGAGAGTTACAATTCCGAGACTGGAACCGGACGCCTGTACCTGCAAAATAACGGAGACTCCTGAGAGCTCCGCCTCCAACGGTCAAGTTAGTACCTGATTAAGGAGTAATTAATACGGAAATTAAAGTAATAAGGTCTCTCTAGGTGAGAGTGTTTAATGTAGGTAATCTGCTTTGTTAGCGAGATCAGCCGGTTATTAGTGTGTTCCGTAACGTTTCTGTTCTGTTCCGTTCTTCAGGTGAGATTAATTAATTCATCCCCTTTAATGAGGATTAATTAAGTATTTATAGTCATGAGAAGCGTGCCACTCTCTAGGTTTAGGGTAAACCTAGGGCTGACCGGGCCTCTAAACAGGATTGGGCCTTGTTGGCCGGTTTTCCCATTTGGCATGGGTGGACACGTGGCGTGTCACAATTGGTCCGTAGAGGACGTATCTGTGATTGACACGTGGCAGGCTCCTATTGGCCTACGTGAAGGACACGTGGCGGAACCTGGTTGGTCCACTTGTCAGACGGTGATTGGTGGATAAAAATCCCCTAATCAGATCCAATCAGGGCATATCTGGCAAATGGTACCCTGCCGGATGATCATCAACAGGCGGCAGCACTGAAAAAACGAGCAACCAGTTTTGAAATAATAAAGGGAGAACTTCACAAAAGGGGGTACCTTCAACCCTTCTTAAAGTGTGTTACTCCAGAAAAGGGGCGAGAGATACTGGACGATCTTCACTCTAGTTACTGTGCTTCCCATATAGGCGGTAGGACGCTTGCTCAAGGGCAAGGCGGCAGGGCTACTTTTGGCCTACTTTAGAAGCAGATGCGATGGTGATGGTGAAAAAATGTGACAAGTGCCAAAGGTTTGGCAAACTAATTCACCGTCCGGCTACTGACCTCACTACCATTCATAACCCACTACCGTTTGCTAAGTGGGGCATGGATATTCTGGGTCCATATACGCCTGCTACAAACGGAAGGAGGTACATACTTGTTGCCGTCGACTACTTCACTAAATGGGTAGAGGCGGAGGCTGTAAAGGGAATCAAGACGAAGGATGTAATTTCATTCATTTGGAAAAATGTCATCACTCGGTTCGGGGTTCCCATGTCTATGGTTTTTGATAATGGTCCCAAATTTGAGACGTCTGTTCTCAAAAGCTGGTTGGGTGACCAAGGAATTGCACACTACTTTGCATCTGTCGGTCGTCCACAAGCAAACGGCCAGGTAGAAGCCTTTAATAAAATCATCTCAGACGGTCTCAAGAAAATGATTGAACAAGCAAGCAGCCTATGGGCGGATGAATTACCACATGTTCTCTGGGCCATTAGGACGACTGAAAAAGGGGCGACTGGAGAAACTCCATTCCTCCTAACTTATGGTGCGAAAGCTGTTCTTCCAATAGAACACTACGAGCCGACTCTTCGAGTAATGCTATATGACGAAGAGGCAAACTGGGAAGCCATGCGCCTGGCATTAGACTCACTTCCAGAAAGGAGGGGCAATGCTGTCTTGCGCCATGAAATTTACCGCCTGAGAATGACTAGATCATACAACAAAAAAGTACACAGGCGTCCACTCAAAGTGGGGGACTTTGTACTTAGAAAAATGGAAGCAGTTGGTAGGGCTAATGAGTTTGGCAAACTAACTCCTAACTGGGAAGGACCCTACCGAATCTGTGAAGAGGTCAGGGACGGTACCTACCGTCTGGGAACACCAGACGGACAACCGTTGCCTCGAACTTGGAATGTAGATAATCTTAAGAAATATTTCTTTTGAATGATGTAAATAGTCAAGGGCTACTTAATAAAAGTTTGCATACTTAATATTCAATTTTGTACTAAGAGGGGCACGCCTACTAACAAACAGTCGGCTACTCTCCATGTTTAATTTTTATTCTTACTTAAGAGGGGCAGGCCGCCTATACATTTACAGTCGGCTACTCTCCATTGAGTATTTTACTCTATCTTCAGCGAGGCATGTCGTCTGTACCTTTACAGTCGGCTACTCTCCATTGAGTATTTTACTTTATCTTCAGAGGGGCATGCCGCCTGTACCTTTACAGTCGGCTACTCTCCATTGAGTATTTGACTCTATCTTCAGAGGGGCATGCCGCCTGTACCTTTACAGTCGGCTACTCTCCTTGAATATTTTACTCTATCACCATAGGGTCATGTCGTCTGGACATATAGTCGGCTACTCTCCATAAAAGAGGGCCGACTGGTTCCAAACACACAGCCACCCCCCTTATACTTAACTAAAAATGATCAGGGCCTGGCCGACCCTGTGCCTAACAGGCGGCAACCCTCCTTTTACTTAGCACCTACGTTCACCAAGAACTAACCAAGGCCACAGACCGAATGATCAGACCAGGCGCCAAGCCAACTGATCAAATCTTCAAAACTAATACGACCTGTCCCAACATCATAGCAGGCGTCCGGCGGCATCCCTCCGGATGAAAGTCGTCGCAGAGAGCATCTCCCTTTTGGGTGGAACATTTCTCTATAAACTAATTACACGGCACCTATACGACTGTCCCCAAGGGCAACCACGTAGCCGTTTTTGAGACAAGGATAACTCTATCACTAACCAAACCAGTGGTAGCAGTTGACATCTGAGTCAGATGACCGCCTGTATTATTTGGGATAAATGCAGGGGGTACCTCTTGAGTTCATAGCCAACAAACATTGGCGAATCAAAAGGTTCAGCCGGCCTCCGCCGCCTGGTACCTTTACTACTCCAGCAGGAGTGACGGCGACTGAGTAACTCCAAAGTTAACTCATAGTCACTCTCTCAAACTTAGTATGGAGCCTAAAAGGTATGAGTCGTCCGCCTGTTTTTAGCAAACAGGGGCTCTCAACCACTACTCCTTCTAGGTTAACAACCTATGAGTTAAAAGCTAACAAACATTGGCAAATAAAGGGGAACAGCCGGTACCAACCGCTTGATACCTCTACTACTCAGTTACTTGGCGACTAGGTAACAATCATGTTTACTTGGTCACTCCTTAAAAATTTAGTATGAAACTAAAAAGGTGTTCATACAGCACCGGCTCACACTAGATTAAATATGGCGGGGAACAGTCGGCCTAGACGGCCTAAAGTCTCTAGCCTAAAAACATGACAAGTAGGAAACCACTTTCCTACTTGGTTAATTTTATATGACAAAACCGCCTTCCTAAAGGGGATCCAGTCTTTAAAATGGTTCGAATACCGATTGGATAAATGGTCGACTGATCGTCTATCCTGGAAACACACAACCAGTCGTCCAGGGGCATAGGCGGCATGACTAACTATCCGTACCTGTCTGCAACTATCGGCCATGTAAAACAGTCGGTATAGTGTACAATTGGATATCAAAATATTCAATACTTAAAACAAATTTGAAGCAAAACAAAAAATTCATTAAAAAGAAGCCGGTCATTAAAGACCGGCAAAATATTCAGAGCCCCGGCCCCCTGGCCGGGAAAATATAAACAAACGGCACGCAGGCCGTGGAAAGAAGACATAAAGCTTAAGAAGGGGGCAGATCTTCAATATCAGCAGCTGCATCCTTCTTTGATGCATCCTTCTTTGATGCATCCTTCTTTGATGCATTACCCCCAAGCGGCACAAGCGCCACTACCGGCTCCTCCTCCTCCTCCAACACCTCTTCCTCAGCAGCCGCCAGGATCTCTTGATTATATCTATCAGAACACTGGCCGTACGTTTTTTCCCATTAGGCAAAGTCGGCATTGGGGAAGAGGCGGCCCCAAGTCATGCGCTGGATTTGAGCAGAGTCTTCCATCATCTCCCGGACCAGCTCTTTCTTTTCTTGCTCGGCCTTTTCCGAGAGCTCCTGAGAAAGACTCTTCTCCTGGGTCACCAGGCGTACCTTTACACTCGCCAAGGATTTCTCCAAGGTTTCGTATGAGGACATCTTTTGGCGAAGAGGTCTCAGCTCGGCCTTGAGGTTGTTGATGGTCGCCTCCAGCTCGCTATTCCTCTTATGGGCCGCCTCTAACTGAGCCCGGATAGCGGCGGTAGCCTGCGCCTGATAATAAAGAATATCAATGGTCAGAACTTCATTTTGGGCAATTTGAAACATTGCCTTATCACAGTCAGAGGCGGCCATAGCTTTTGCAGCCTTTACCTCTTTGTTCTTCCGGTCAAGCGGCTTGCGAAGGCCGTTCACTCGGAGCAGGGCCTAAGTAAAAAGGGGAACTGGCGTCAGTTTCCAAACAAAAAGAAAACAGGACTCCTGGAATTCAAATACTCAAAAATACGCTAAGTATACCTCAGCAAGGACCCCTGCAATCCCGTCTAGGTCAAGGGTGCCGACACCCCTGACCGCCTCCCTTTCAGCTGGAGAAACGGCCTTGATCATAGACAAACGGATTAGACCTAGTAAAGGAGGGAGCAAGTCTAAAATTTACAAGAACAATTTCATACTTCTAGGTGGCCCAGCTGGAGTTTTAGAAGAAGTGGCCGGCTGTTTCTCAGCCGCCGCATGTTTCCTGGAAGAACCAGGAGAGCTCGCAACAGTCGTCCTCCGGGCCTTGGGGTCCAGCTGTTGGGAAGAAGAAGCTCTTGGAGTGCCCGTCTAAAAAAGAAGAAAAAAGTCAGTATATGCATAAACACAACTCCAAAAAGAGGGTGAAAGGTTCGAAGCCCACCAAGGGTGCCCCCTTGTTGGGGGAGTCGGTTGAAGACTGTTGCATGATGGAGGCCCGCAACATGGCCGCCGCAGTCTTGGAGGCGGTAATTTTGCTCATGGCGTCCGCTGCAAAAACAAATAGCAAAGTTAATAAAAGTCATAACAAGAAATGCACGGAACAACAGAGTATTCGACAAGCCGGCTACCTCTTGAGCACCGACTGCTGAGGCCACAGGCGGCCAAAAAGTACTCGTCGTAGAGCCATTTGAAGCTCGGGACGCAGTGCAGGGGTACTTGCTCTCGTACCCCTGAAGTAGAGTTCACCTTCGACTCTACTTTGAAGAGTCCTTTCTCTAGGATCTCTTTCTTAGCCTTGGGGGGAACAGGCAGCACGCTGCGGCCGCCTGCAAGAAGGGGCGGATTCCTGTTCCACCTGTTGAAGCGCTTGTTCAGCTCTGTGTCTGAACTCTCAATGATAAGGAAGGTGCTCCGCCAGTCCTTCCATTTGTTTGCTTTACCTCTCGTCATGAGGTAGCCCCTGTGGCTCGTCAATTGATACCAGCCGGTACCGCCTGCCTTAGGGGTCCGGCTGAGGTAGTTCATGTGGGCGAAAGCCTCGAAGCTCAGCTCCACCCCGTGCAGTTCGCACCCGGCCACATAGCCGAGTACGTTGACCCAGGAGTTCGGGGCTAACTGCCATAACCCCAACTCATACCCATCCAAGATCCGCTGAACAGCTGGATGTAATGCGAAGCGCAGCCCAGCCTTGATGGCCGCCTCGTAGCAGCCAAAGCAGGCGCCATCATAACTGGTACCAGCCGGCCATACGACTGTGTCTTCTAGATCCGGCACGAACACTAAAAAGCCGGGGCCCATTGTGTGGTTTGCGATAAAGCTCTCCACTTTCTCTTGCATGGCTGTGATCCGGCCCCGAGGTACCGTGCAGTAGTAGGGGGTATTTTGCTCTCGGTGAGAGGCGGATGGCTCCGCCCAATCGTCCCCCTTCTCAACTGCGTGAGAAAGCCTCGCCTCTTGTAGGCGACTGTTTTTCTCTTCTGTGTCCAGGGAAGCATGGCCAGAAGAGCTAGACTCAGAATCGTCCTCTGACGAGTCCGAAGAGGACGACTCTTCCCCTCTCCTGGAGGGGCCCGCCTCCTCTCCTTTAAAAGGAGCAGGAGAGAATGTAGAATTGTCAACTGTAAAATGGGAAGGGGTCACTTTGACTCCTCCCTCAGAACTGCCGGCTTTCAAGCCGCTTTGTTTCACTTCCACATCTGGCGCCTGGTCAGATGTTTCATTAATCGGCACCCTGTGGGAGGAGCCGTCTGAGTTTGAGATCCTGACAGTCTTTTTTGTTCTGGCCATCATGCTTTGCATAGACACAGATACAGTCGGACTTTGTATAAAGGGCAAAGATGGGTCCAGAAAAGGGCAGGCGGCACTCCTAGTCCTAGATTCAGCCGTCCCCGGTGACCGGCTGATCACTAACCTAGGTCGTGTCGTGTGCTTCCGTGGTGCCATTTCAAAAAAGAATAAAGTAAAGAGAAAATTAAGAGTAAGAGAACCGACGGTTACCTGAACGAGTGACGATTGATGAAGTTCTGAAAATCCTTTGCAGTCGGCTTGTCAGAGCAGGCGGTAGGCAGAAAGGGTCCAAAATGTCAGAGAAAGTTCAGGGGTCCGAATGTTCTCTCACAAAGTTTTCAAGTGTGAAAATGACCAAAGTCAACACTCCTTTATATAGGCGAAGTGAAAAGGCGAAGGGTCACTTCCAGAATTCAAAATTTTGGCGGGAGAATCTCTCGGCCTCTCGCCGAGTGACACCTGTAGCAGGCCGTCGCCTGTTACAGGGCGAGACCTGTCACAGGTAACACGTGACCAGTCACGTGCCACCTGTGAGGGGCAAATGATTAGGGGATTTTTCCCCACCAATCACCATCTGACAAGTGGACCAATCAGGTTCCGCCATGTGTCCGTCACATGGGCCAATAGGAGCCTGCCACGTGTCAAGCAATGATCCGTCCACTATGGACCAATTACGACACGACACGTGTCCTTCCCATGACACCTGGGATAACCGGTCACCTAGGCCCAACTTCCGAGGGAAGCCCAATCAGCCCAAGGTTAACCTAAACCTAGATTGACACGTTTCCCGAGGTTATAAATACCTCCCTTAATCCTCATTAAGGGAGATTACACGCTAAAAAGTAGATTACACACATTAAACACTCTCACCTAGAGAGACCCAATCACTTTAATTTCCGCATTAATTACTCCTTAATCAAGTACTAACTTGACCGTCGGAGGCAGATCTCCAACCATCCGGAGCATCCGTTTGTTTTGCAGGTACATGCGTCCGGTTCCAGTCTCGGAATTGTAACTCTCCCGCAGGACATCAGAAAACCCTGAAACAGTAGTTATCCGGCCAGTGAGGAAGATATCAAACGAGATGTTCTTGTACATTGGTGTCATGGGGCTCCTGGTGTTGCCCTTACTCTTGTTAAGGCATATCAGGTACATGTACTTGCGTCCTAATACTTTCACTAGGAATATTCTATGATTCCTTTCTTGGTATCATCATTCTTCATATCTTAATTGATTTAAACTTCCATTTGAGCAGCTTGAAGTTTCTCTAGGTATATTGATGTAGAACTAAAAGAAATATCTTCATCTACTATAGAAACACAACCAAGGCACCAACTAGGCAAAATCAACCCGTCACAACAATTGCTACTCCAATTCCAATTTATTTTTTTTGTTGATGTTTGCTGTATTGAATGCACAACCCTTTCAACAATATGTTTAGGCTTTTTACATCATGATTCGGATGTATAAGGCAACTAATTTCTCCTGTCGTAGATTTGGCTTCATCATTTGCTCTAATAATAGCGTGTCGTGCATTTTTTGAGGACTGCTTTACTAGTATGGTTAGTTAACAAATTAAAATTTGTTAATTTTTTGGGTAGGTTGATGTTTTTGTTATGTTGGTGTACGTGGTTGTTTTAGTTGGAAGTATATACTATTAAGATAATCGTAATAAATTGATTGGTGGGTTTCCCATGCCTTGAACAATAACTGTAAATTTTTACTTCATTCAGGGAACTACGAATCTTTTTCCTTTATTTTTCTACTCTCTCTTTCCCATATTTTGCCCTATAGGTGTTTGTTCACTTTGTTAATTATTGGTTGTGTAATGTTGATGAAGGAAAATAAGAATGGGTCCAGAATATTGTTTGTGGGAGGAAAATAGTGATCCTAAAGGGACACTCAAAAAAGGAAAGTAGAGCAAAAGTTAAGAGACAGAGGGAGTAGTTGACTTTAGCTTATTATTACGGAAAAATACTACGTTATACATTATAAGCGTGTTTGTTTTCCAAAGTACCTTTTTTAGAATTGCTAAACAATTGAACTTCAAGGTATGTTCCTGTCTTGGCTTTTTTATTGATTATTTATTTTATTTATTTATTTTTTATTTCTAGTGAGTAAATGAATCTTCTAAAAACACACATTGAACTTTAAATAGATTCTTTGTGACTCAAGAATATGGAGTGCTTGCTGATATACCTGATTGTTAGGTTAGTTGATATTTAAGCTGAAAATTCTACTAAGAAACCTTATCAGTATCCAATCTTTATTTAATTGAGAGTGCATATGTTGATGATCTCCAGTGGATTACTAATCTGCGATAAGCTGCAGTGCCATTTTTTATTTTTTTTTATTTATTCTTTTCCATGAGCTATCAGCTTATCATTATTAGAATAGCAGATTCTGTTTAAACTTCTCTGTTGATATTAGCCTTGATTGTTACTGAAATTATTATACAAATATTTAGGTATTCGGAGATACAGTATTTCTGGAGGCAGCCTCAGAGGCTGCTGAGGTGGTTTGGAGACGTGGACTGCTCAAGAGGGTTTGAATTTGCCATGGAATCAATGGAAATGCATATGTTTTCCTCTCTCTATACCGGTTGACAGGAAATTTGGGCTACTTGTAAAAAGCCAAAGCCTTTGCGTCCTTTCTTCTTGATAATGCCTCGAAACTAATTCCTTCCAGAGAGATGCACGGTGGGGACAATCCTTACTCTTTGTTTGAAGGGATTGGAGGTATGGCTTACCTGTTTCTAGATATGAAAGAACCAACATCTGCTAGGTTCACTACATATGAACTCTGAACTTGTGGGCGTGAATGAAATTTAGGCTTTGCTCATGTTTCAGATGGTAATTGTATCAAATAAGATCCGTTTCCAAGCTTTCCAGGTTATCTTTAAAGTCTTTTGTTCCATTGTAAGAAACAAGTAGGTCCTTTGTCCTGTATAGTTCTCTTGTATTTGAAAATTTCCAGACTTGTTTTTATCAGTATTTCCCTTTACTTACCTGATTTCACTCTAATGATGTTGTTATTTGCAATAACTGTGGTATATACACTTTTCACGAATAATAATTGTTCATCATAGAATAGAAGCCTTTATTGCTGGGAAAACTTTCTCCATTCTCTGATCGTATAGTATGTTTCTCTAATCTCATAGCTTACAAGACCAGACAGTACAACATCAAAACCAAAAGAAAAGTAATGTAGCTATTACTGAGCACTGCATTACGGTACATATAGCATATCTTCTGTAAAACTAATTATTTTACTGGGTGGAGTGTTTGTTGATGAAGGATATGATGTGTTCATTAACCTTGTTGGGCAACTGTGCTTGAACAAAATGGCTTCCTTCCGGCATGAAGACAATCTCCAGGTTAAGCACACTCTTCTTGATTGCTCGGCTATTTAAGTTTTCCTCCATGCCTGGGAATTTTAAGATAATGTTTTTCGCCCATGATAAGCAATGCTGGAGCTTTAACTTGTGGATTTGGAATATCAATATATACTTTGGTGCATGCTCCTACATTTAAACACAAAACTTGTTTCGGGGTTTTCTGTGTCCCTTGGGAGAGTTACATCCCAAAACTGGATTTCGCTCGCCTATACCTGCAAAACCACAGAAGCTTCGGATGGTCAGAGTTCCGCCTCTGACGGTTAACTTAGTAAAGATTCGGAGTAAAAGAGTGCAGAAAAGTAAATATCTTCCACTACTAGAAATAGGCCAAATTCCGACGGACTGTTTTCGACGGAGACGTGTTTCCGTCGGAAAAATCAGAAATTCCGCCGGATTGTTATTCCGTAGGAAATCCGTCGGAAATTTCCGACGGAATAAAAATCCGTAGGAAAATTTAGGCTGTTCCAACAGAATATTCCGTAGGAACAGTAAATTACCAACGTAAATAAAATTCGTCGGAACATTAATTTTCCGACGGATAAAATCCATCGGAACATTAATTTTCCTACGGAAATAAAATCTGTCGGAAATTTCCGACGGATTTTACACCATTTCCGACGGAATAATGTTAAAAAAAAAATAAAAAAATAAACCCAAAAAAAAAAACCAAAAAACCCTAATAACTTTCTCTCTCCTCTCCTCTTTCAATTCCTCTTCTCTTTCTCTCTCCTCTCCTCTTTAAAAGTTTCAATTCCTCTTCTCACGCCCCCCTCCATTCCTTTTCTTGCCTTTCTCTTTCCTGCTCTTCTTTCTTCTCATTCCCCTTTCTCTTTCCCCTCTCAACACAACCACATCCGCAACCACCTCAATCATGCATGACCTCAACAACCAGAACCACGCCTCATCTCAACAACCGCAACCACAACCTCAACAACAACCACACCCGCAACAACCACAAGAACCATCACGCGTCAAGCATCGTCAACCACCGTATTTGTGGAAATATGGGTTAAATATTGGTTAGTTTGTAGATGAAGGTTTATTTTTCACAAAATTTTTGATTATAATTATTTTTTTGATGAAATTGTAATGTAAGTTTAAAAATTTTGTAATTTAAGTTTGTAAATCTTGTTTTTCGGATTTTTAGACTATGTAATGTATAAATTATTTTCCCGATTTTTTGGTTTTTGTTTCTATTTTGGATTTTTGTTTTGGATGTTTATTTTTTTGGCGTTTATGAATTTTTTTTGTTTCGATTTGGTTTTTTTTTTTTCGTTTATCTGGGTGGGGTGGGGTGGGTGGGGGTCTGTGTGTGGGGTGGGTAGTATGGGTGTTTACGAATTTTGTTGTCATGGTTTGGTTTATTTTTTTTCGGTTTTCTAGGTGGTGTGGGTGGTGGTGTGGGGTGGGCGGTGGTCTGTGTGTGGGGTGGAGGGGTGGGTTGTGGTCTGGCCTGGGTGTGGGTGTGGGTGGTGTGGGGTGGGTGGGGGGGGTCTGTGTGGTGGTGGTTATGGTGTGTGGGGGGTCTGTATGTGGGGGGGGGGTGGGTGGTGGTCCGGTTCTTTGGAGTGGGTGTTGTGGGGTGGGTGTGGGTGGGGTGGGAAAATGGGTTGGACGTGGTGGTGGTGGGTGGTGTGGACTGGTGGCGGGGGTGGATCTGGGTGGGGTAAGGGTTAGGGGTGGGGCTGTTTTCTTTTTTTTTTTATTAACTTTTCCGACGGAAATTTCCGTCTGAATATACCTCTTTCGACGGAAATTTCCGTCGGAATATACCTCTTTCGACGGAAATATCTCCAATACCGACGGAAATTTCCGTCGAAAAACTGCGACGAAATTTCAATTAAAGTAAAAAAAAGCGCCAAGAGAAATAAATCCGTAGGAAATTCCGTCGGAATGGACCTTTCCGACGAAAATTCCCTCGGGATATAGCTAAATTCCTACAAAATATAATGCGACGGTGCCTTCCGTCGGAAACCGTCATTTTCGACGGAATTTCAGGATAATCTGAGGGATTATTTCCGTCGATGATTAGCTGTTTTCTAGTAGTGTTCTCGGATTCTGAAATCAGGTGTTTTCTCTGTTTTTCAGAATTGTTAATGATGTAATGATTGAACGTGTCCCCAAAATGGGGGGAATTTCCCTATTTATAAGGTCCTTAGGATTTGTGCCGCGGTCCTAGGTTACAAAAACCTAGGACTAATGGGCTGCGCCATTTAAGGCAGTCTAGGGAATTGGGCCTTGAAGGCCGCCAATACTATATGTATCTGCCTGCCACGTGTCTAGCCTTGGTAGGTCCACTTTGGGCTCTGCCTAGGGTGACACGTGTCACGCTCTGTTTGGTCCACGTGGCAGGGTAGAATTACCCAAATCATCACTACTACATTTTTTTTATCTATTGCAATCCCCAAATTTGTGGCATTAAGCGTCAAAATCCGTGGCATTAGGCCTAATGCAATGGCCATGTACCGTGGCATCTGTTGGCGTTGTAGTAGGTCTAATGCAACGGCATATGACCAATACCTGTTGCAACAGCATAAATTATCCGTGGCAATAGAGTACTGACTAATAACTATGATGAAATTGAACCTAATGCAACGGATGAAGCTAATTAATACAATGATAGGAGTACGTATCTACTGCAACGGATTGATCATTGGTTTTTTTTTGGGATGGAATAGTAATATAATATAAGTATAATTAGTCAGTACAAATCTAAATATTCTAATAGAAACAAAGTATCATTTATATATAATAATTATAATGCGAAATACGTACATTACAAAATATTACTTGCTTGTTTTTGGTATGACATACCCTACTAATAAAAACTAAAATTTATATAATCATCCAAAATACAAATTGTTAACATATATATAAGCCGGAATTCCAAATCTTCACAAAGCCGGAACTTGAATAAGAGTCGCCAACATATATGCACCATTTGTTAGATGACTAGTCACTATACTTCAGCTCCATTTAGCTCCCCATGCACCTACACATAAAATTGAAAAAATTAATAGAAATATAATTGAACTAAATTATAAATTATAATAGACCAAGGCCACAATCAACATGAGAAAAGTTCAAAACGCACAGATGATGGTTGTTTAATAGATGGCAGTAAAGAAGTTGCAATCAAGGTGTTCTAAAAGACCGAGGCCCCTAAGCAATTTAGCACTGAGGTTCGTAATTAGGCAACCAAATAGAGAATCATGATCTCTTGATATCATTTATGTTGTATGATATGAGAGCTAAAGCCTTAAGAAATGTTTTGGCACAAATTGAAGTGCTTGGTCGTATTTCTCACAAGAACTTGGTTTCTCTCGTTGGACACTGTAAACCAACTTGGCACTTATTTATGAGTTCATGGCCATGGGAGACTTGAAAGCTCTTCTCTGAGGTAAGACCTTGCATCCTAAAACTTCTACAGTCCTTTATTTTTTCCTAGCTGTTGCTCTTATTAATTGAACCAAATGTTTTTTTTTCCTTTCAACAACAATCAATTTGATTTTTGGGTGGTTTATGAACAGAATATTCTGACTCTATAAGCTGGAGAAAGAGAGTTGAGATAGCAATCGACACAGCTCAGGGTGAGAGATATAAGATAACATTCGTTTCTGCTTCTAAATCAGAATTTTTTATCAGATCACTCAGTATATTAAAATTTGTTGTGTAACTCTATATTTAGGATTGGATTACTTGCATCATGGTTGCAGCCCACCTAAAGTTCATAGAGATGTGAAACCCGCTAACATTCTTCTAAACAAAGAATTTCGAGCAAAGGTAGCTGATTTTGGGTTTTCCTAAATCTTCCCAGCTGAATATGTTTCAAATTTACAAACAAGGGTTGTTGAAACACTAGGCTATCTTGATCCTCAGTAAGTGAGCCATTTCATTCATTCATACATGACTATCTCACATATTCTAACACTCTTTTACCAAAGTAAAACTTTGATGCCACAATGATTTTAACAGGACAGGTGCATGAAAAAGGCGATGTTTACAGCTTTGGGGTTGTTCTGTTGGAGCTAATCACAGAGAAAACAGCAATAGTAAACAGAGTCATGAACTTGGGTAAATGGGTTAGGAGCGTGCTTGAAAGAGGGGATATAGCCAGCATACTAGAACAAAACCTGAAACAGAGTACGCGTATAAATGACAACTATCTCACTGTGTGGAAAGCAGTAGAACTAGCAGTGAGATGTATTCAGCTAGAAATTGCAGATAGGCCAACAATGACTCAAATAGTGACAGAACTCAAGGGTGTTTGAATATGATGAACACAAAAAGTTCTAGTTCAGCTAAAGACTCTCTAGAGATGATGAGCGCAGCTATTCCAAGTAGTACAATTTCAAGTAGTATGAAGAACACAGAAAGTACGAGTAGTAACTCAAGAATCTAACTCAATAATTATGTCCTTATTGATTGATAATTTAGAGATGTAGCAGGCTATAAAAAGCATGACCTCAGCAACAAAAACATACAACAATAAAAAGCAGCAGCGAACAACTAAAGCATCAACCATATAAAGAAAAAAAAAACAAAAGCAATAAAGCAATAGTGGGCATCAGAAAAAGACATCAATAGCAGCAACATTTCAACAGTAGGTTCAGATCACCAGCAAACAACAAATGCTAGAGAGAAGCAATATAAATATTTTATGTTACCTAATTAATTGTGGCACCATATTTAGAAGATTGCCCATTTTGGTCAACAAGAAGATGTGGCGCACTAGATGCATCCTTTGGAGGCAAGTGTAATTAGCAAGGAGAGTTAAAAAGCCTAAAACTAATAATATTAAGGGAGAACCCATATCAAAGTACAATCATTCTTCTAGTATTTTAAGAACCACCATCAAATAAACAATACAAATCAAGATAAACCATATTTGCAAATACGAGGGCACATTGGAGTAAAAATGCCTAACCCATCAAAGGAAATAACAAAGAAAATAACAAAAGACAGTTTCTTGAGATTGCTTAGTTGCTGGTACAAGGAATGGGTATTGTCCAGGATTCATAAATAAATATACACATGTGAAAAAAGCATAAACACAAAATACAACAATAAAAGGTAAATGACTAAATGTAGATGGACATAGATGTGTGTTCTGTATTTGATTGTATTAAAACAGCTCCAGTTTGATCAAGTCCAACGTATATGCAGTGCTAGTCATTCTATCCCATCAGGATTCAGAGCTACAAATTCTAAAAGCATTTAAACACAACGTATAGAGGAGATATATAGCAGATCCTCTAACTTTTACTTAACTCAACTGACTGTTACAAACTTACGGGATTCTTTTGCTGGGCTGCAAGTTGACACTCACTTAGTTTTGAAAGGAATGGTGTCCTTCCAACTAGTGTATTATTCGGATAGAGGGTTCAGAATTATTACAAAGCTAATTCTTCAGTAAGGTCAAGTGATCGGAATGCCTAGGTTGAGGCCGCTTCCGAGCAGTAATATTAAGGTATAATTAATATTACAACTTAATCTTAACTGAACCCTTCGGGTCGAACCCAATCGAACAACCAATCCGAGACGACGAATTAATTCGAAAGATTTAATGAGTTGTCGGAGTTTTACGAACACAAACGTCAGATATATCGAGCCTAGGGCGTCGAGACCGAGCGTCACAAAATCACAAGCAATAAGTACGAGCATAGCCGTAGCATCACATTGGCCTAGCCATGTGAAGTGCTAGGCTAGGCTAGCTCATCGCAAGCCTAGGCGCACCATGTGTGTGCTAGGCGCACAAGGCAGCCCATCGCAGCAGCATGCTTGCGTGTGTGCGTACCTTCGCATGGCACAGCAGCACCGCAACATGCGTGCTTGGGTGCCTAGATGCCATCGCAGCCTTCGCATGGCATGGCAGCACCTTCGCACAGCCCATCGCAAAAGCACAGCACCATCGCAGTGCTAGGCACTGGCGTGTGTGCGTGTGTGTGTGCCATCGCACAAGCACAACACCATCGCAGTGCTAGGCACTGGCGTGTGTGCGTGCGTGTGTGCCATCACACAAGCACAACACTATCGCAGTGCTAGGAACTTGCGTGTACGTGCGTGTGCATACCCAGGGCTATCGCACCATCGCAGCACACAACACAACACTAGGCAGCGTAGCCATGTGCGTGTGCATCGCACCACGCATGGCATTCTTGTGCGCGTGGCTGGCGAGGCATTGCCCAGCATGCGTGGCTCGCTAGCAGCACGCATGCTGGCTATGCGAGTGTGTGCGAGAAGGGGCTAGGCAGCAGCACTACGCAACAGCTAGTCTGGCTGTGCATGTGCGTGTGCGATGGCTGGGCAGCAGTGCCTAGCTAGCAGCACACAACGCCTACCAAGCAGCAGCAACGAAGGCATCACCCAGCACAACAGCATGCAGCGCGCATGTGCTGGCCTGGGCTGATACATATCTCCAAAGTTTATATTTTTTTTCCGGGTCCCGACTAACCTTCGGGGCTTAGGACGATCGGGTCGGGTTTGAGGGTATGAACCGTCGGAGGCCTTGCATTTGCGAGGTTGAAGTAAGAGCTCTATTAGTGAGCGAAGCACGCGTCTAGGGAATAATTCTTTATCCCTTATTCTTTTAATTATGTATTAATTATGTTTTGCATGCTTTAATTGCTTTAGTTATCGGGGCGGGTCTTGAGGGTTTCTTTACGCTCCTTTTAATTATTGCAATTATTTATTAATTAAGGTGTTTTAAAGTGGATTTAATTTCTGGTTTTGCTTTTCTAATTGGATAGGAAGCTCGTTTTAATTAATTTTAAAACTCGTATTTTTCTCGTTTTGGCTGTTGAACCTAGATTTTGGCTAAGAAATAGTTTTTTTTTGGGTGGAATCGACATTCTAAATCAGTTTTAACCCTCTATAAGAACTGTCCATAAGCCAAATTCGAACCAGAAACCTAGTTATTTGAGGTTTTTCTTTTCGTTTTCAACAAAAATTTTAAATCTCTTATGCCTTGATTTATGCAAGCATGTCAAGGGTAGATTGAATGCATTATTGCATCCCTATTCTACTGCAATTTAAATATCTTTTATGCCTGATTATGGAGTTATAATATGTGCTTAAGTAGATATGTTCTTTTTCACATAAACTTGTTTTTCACAATTATGCAAATAAATTGCATCAATGTGTGAATACTTGTTGTGAATGTGTAATTTTAAGTTCCTAGTATGTTAAAGATCTAATCTTTAAATGTTTAATTGATTGGAACTTTAACCCTAAATTCCATGTTGAACTAATTTTGGATTTTTTTATTTGGTTGATTAAAATCCTTGAAGTTCAAATGCTTGTGAGTAAATGTTGATTAATCTTCATGTTGGAAGATGTAATCTTGTTATTTTACACAAGTATAAAAGTTGGTAAATTTTATCATTGGATGATTAATTTATTTTTCCAACTCCCTATTTGTCAAATCCATTATTAATTTTCATATTGGTTAAATTAATTATGGACATAGCTCTTTCAATTTTTAAGCATCAAGAAAGACCTAAAAATGTTCCGAAGTAATTTTGAAAAATTAGGCTTGTGCACCGTTAAAATTGAATTTAATTAAGTTGAACTTGTTTTATTTTCATTTTTTCCCTAAATTAATTCTAAAATAAATTTGGAATTAATTTTGTGTCACAAACAAATCGAGATTAAAATCCCGAGAAAATGCACGTAAATCGAGGCAAAAACCCCAAGCGTCACCATGGCTAGCCAGGCTGCTTAGAAGCCCGCATGTAGGCTGCCTATGGTGCACACAGGTACCATGCAATGATGCAGTTGTGCGAGTGTGTGGCAAAAATTGTTGCCTGCTGTTGCGTGATGCCTGTGTTGGGTGCGTGGGCCTTAGGCTGCTCGCGTGCTTGTGCTGCTGCTGCGCCAGCAAGCAGCTAGCATGCGTAGCGTACTGCTGGTGCTAGCTAGCTGCCAACACCACACGCACAGGCCATGGGCTTCCTAGCAGCCATGGTGCGCAACCCACTAGGAATTGTGTGGGCTGTTTTTTTCTTAATTTCCAGCTATGTATTTTTTGCGAAAATTTTGCCGTTTTAAAATATTTATGTAATTATGTTAACGAGGTTAGACCTCGATTTTTCCGGCTTTTGCAAAATTTTTGATTTTTACAAATTTTGGGTTAACCGACTTAATTAATTGATTTAATTAAGGTGGATGCGGAATTTAGTGGGAGCTTGTCTAATTACGTGAACAAATTGCACCTTGGTAATACATAATGTATTAAACAACTTTGACTAGTTTTAATTAGGCGCGTTAATTGGATTAACCACCTAAGTTACTTACTAGTTTTGCGTGTTTACTTGTTTTATCTCGTAAAATGCATGGGTCATTCAGAAATAGTGAATGGGTGAATGAAAGATTGTTTCAAAACAGGTTTTGAGAAAAATGGCAACTAGTGGGACCCGACTAGGATAGAAAATACGAACTGCGTTCCGTTATGTATTTTTGTAAATCTAAATACGGTCTGCGTACCGTTAAGTATTTTGGTACTTTAGATTTATCTTAGTCGTAGTAGCTAGTAATTTTATTTTGGCCAAGATGTCTCAAGACGGCGTTTCGATGAAGACGAGCCAAGATGAAGGCCCTTGAAGATTTGAAGATTTCAAGGGGTCATGCTAGTTGCCAAATGCATCTATTTTATGCCTTATATATATTATTGTTATATATATTTTAATGTTAGATGCATGTATAGGATTTCAAATTGCGATGATTAGTTAAGTTCACTTAAATCAACCAACATAGAAACCCTAGGTCCCTTAAAATATTGAGCTAAAAATTTTGTCGTTCCAAGAACAACACTTACCGAACTAATGATGGGCTACGCCAAAGCGAGGCATCACTACTAGGTATACAATTTGTCTTGGTTAAGCTCACATATATTAGTAAGGAGTCCTTAGATGTCGTGGCAAAAAAGATAAAATGTCAAGAATGCATTAGATGCGACGTTTTATCAAATCGAGAGTATCTTAGTGCTATTAGCAATTGGATTGCTTACCCTAAAATATCTAGTGTTAAGACAAGCCAAAGCATGCTTAATCACTTTTTGATTTTTGGGATCTCGGAATCATTTTATTCTCGCCTAAAAGGGACAATTAATTAATGCGTGGATAAAATGCTCAATAAGATTGAAAATTTGCATGATCGCTTTTAAATTTCAAACTTATTGCTTTATGAATGGTTTTTCATTTAAAATTCTTTCAATTGTAGAACAATGTCTGCAAGTAACTCAAACAACAACCATGTGTGCCCGGAACTCCATGAAAAGTTGGCATTTTGTCTCAACTTGGTTAACTTTAAGGAGTGGGAGGAGGAACTCAAGAAAATTCTCCAGAATTGTTCCTTAGAGAATACTCTTGATACTCCCATTCCAAGCTTCTTCTCTAAGGGGATCATGACTGATGAGGCTCATGAAGAATGGTCTTCCAATTGCAAGAAAGTCTCACGACTCATGGCTAATTCCAATCTGGAAGATTGGAAGGAAAGCCTTTCCTCCTACCTTCCGAACATGTTCCTCAAAGCACTTGAGGATATTGTCAATGTAAGAGTCACCAAGAGTGACAATGGCAACTATGATAGACTCGTGTTTAATTTGACTAGGTCACTCTCAAACATGAAGATAAAGCCACCAAATGTGGGTTATCTTGCTAAGGAAAGGCGTAAGCTTTGGACAAAGGTCTACAATGCCAAATTGAGACCCGACATGCCCCTCCGACCTCATGTGCTTGGAATGACTAGGCTCTTCAAACACATGCAGCTTCTCGGAATCTCATTGGAGGATGAGATGGCGGGGCATATCTTGCTTGCTTCGCTTCACTTGGGCTATGATGCACTTAGAGTGCATATAGCTGCGGGAAAGGAGACACGCTCCTTAATGGAGATGGTGCAACTACTCAGCCGAGCCACCGCCTATGGAGTGACCGAGAGGCCCTTGAGAGCAAGGAGAAGGGAGTTCAAGAAGGTCAAGGCAAAGATGTGTTGCTTCTACTATGGTGGGCAAGACCACTACAAGAGAGAATGCAAGCTCTTTCGGGAAGAGGAGGAGAGGAATGGAGCATCTGCCTCAGGTATCTTCCTTAAACACTTGTGAATTATGCTTATCATAGGTATTAGATACCAAGTATGACTCAATTTATGTTGCCTTTTCAAGGACCAAGTGAGAAGCTTATCAAGTGTTAGTGCAAGGACAAGTAGATGACGAAGATGGTTTTTCGGTCGTGCTTGCATGCACTATTTTTTCTATGACATGTAATTAAACTAATCCTAGTTTTTATCATGCTTTTGAACATACTATGATCTATGGTGTTGGACACCTAGTTAATTTTGAATGTAAGACTTTGACAATAGTTGTTTCAAAATTGTCTTGCAAATATATGTTCAATGGAAACTGCATGTTATTACATATGATTAGACAAGAGTTGGTACCGCTAACTAAGACATCTAAGAGTTCAACTTCGTTAACAAACATTAGTAGATATGGCTATGTCTACCTAATAAATCTGAATCTTTTGAGAAATTCAAAGAATTTCATAAAGAAGTTGAGAATCAACTTGGCAAGAAAATTAAAGCACTTCGATCGGATCAAGGTGGTGAATATTTAAGCCATGAATTCGATGATCACTTGAAAGAAAATGGTATTCTTTCAGAGCTGACACCTCTCGGAACTCCTCAATGGAACGGAGTGTCCGAACGGAGGATCGAACCTTGTTAGACATGGTTCGATCTATGATGGGTCTTAGTGAACTTCCTATCTCTTTCTGGGGACGTGCGCTACAAACCGCGACACTAACACTGAACTGAGCTCCGTCAAAAGCTGTTGAAAAGACTCCATATAAATTATGGACTAAGAAACCTCCTAGGTTGTCTTTTCTCAAAATTTGGGGATGCGAAGCATATGTCAAACGATTAATTTCGGACATACTTCACCCCAAATCAGACAAGTGTTTCTTTGTGGGATACCCAAAAGAAACCAAAGGATATTGCTACTACAATAAATCCGAGAACAAAGTGTTTGTTGCTCGTGATGGTGTCTTTTTGGAGAAGGAACACCTTTCCAAAATGACAAGTGGGAGGAAAATCAAACTCGACAAAGTTCGAGAGGACGAGCAACAATGTCAACCTGTTAAAACTGACAATCTAAGTGCTTTGGAAGCAGCTGAGAAGATTGGTCAGAATCAAACAGACAATGTAAATGCTCAACCTATTATCCTTCGTAGGTCGCAACGGCAAAGATCTCGACCAGACACATACCTTGGTATTGTCTTAACCGATGATCAAGACATCTTAGTTATGGATGGTGATGAGCCAGCGACGTACAAACAAGCTATGACGAGCCCCGACTCTACTAAATGGTAAGAGGCCATGAAATCCGAGATGGACTCTATGTCTGAAAATCAAGTCTGGGACTTGGTGAATTTGCCCGAGGGTTACACACCCATTGGTTGCAAATGGATCTTCAAACTGAAGACAGACAAAGATGGAAATGTATCAATATACAAAGCTAGACTGGTGGCAAAAGGTTATAGACAAATCCACGGGATTGACTATGATGAAACTTTTTCACCAGTTGCAATGCTAAAGTCTGTCCGGATTATCTTAGCGATTGCTGCATATTACGATTATGAAATATGGCAGATGGATGTCAAAACCGACTTCCTAAATGGGATTTTGGAAGAAACTGTGTATATGACACATCCAGAAGGTTTTGTTGATCCAAGCAAAGCTGGAAAGGTATGCAAGCTTAAGAGGTCCATTTATGGACTGAAGCAGGCAAGCAGAAATTGGAATCTGCGATTTGATGAAGCCATTAGCAAGTTTGGTTTTATCAAGAATCCAGATAAGTCTTGTGTCTACAAGAAGGTCAGTGGGAGTGACATCGCATTCCTAGTCCTATATGTCGATGACATACTGCTCATTGGAAATAGCACAAAATTATTGGAGTCCGTAAAGGGCTGGTTGGGAAAGTGCTTTTCAATGAAGGACTTAGGAGAGGTACAGTACATATTGGGCATCAAGATCTACAGGGATAGATCTAAGAGGATGATTGGATTGAGTCAGAGTACTTACATTGATAAAGTACTGGCACGATTCAACATGGAGAATGCCAAAAGAGGGCATTTACCCATGTCCCATGGCGTAACTCTCAACAAGAAACAGTGTCCACAGACACCTGCTGAGCGAGATAGAATGGATCAGATTCCATATGCTTCGCTAATTTGTTCAATTTTTTATGCCATGATATGTACCAGGCCAGATGTATCGTATGCTTTAAGTGCTACGAGCCGATACCAATAAAACCCCGAAGAGGTGCATTGGACAGCGGCGAAGAATATCCTGAAGTACCTGAAAAGGAACAAGGATAAATTCCTGGTTTATGGTGGCCACAAATACCTGGTTGTTAAAGGTTACACCGACGCTAGCTTCCAGACTGATAGAGACGACTTCAAGTCACAGTCAGGCTACATATTTTGCCTAAATGGAGGAACGTTTAGTTGGAAGAGTGCCAAGTAGAGCACCACTGCAGACTCTTCAACTGAAGCCGAATACTTGGCTTCTTCAGAAGTCGCTAAGGAGGCTGTTCGGATTCGCAAGTTCATTAGTTAACTTGGTGATGTACCCTCCATCAAGGGTCCGATAGATCTCTATTGTGACAACAATGGAGCTATCGCTCAGGCTTGAGAGCCAAGAGAGCACCAGAAGGTCAAACATGTCCAAAGGCAATATCACATGATAAGGGAATGGAAATTCGAAGGTGAAATCAGAATTTGTAAGATCGGAACGGATGATAATGTGGCCGATCCTTTGACTAAACCTCTGCCTCAAGTGAAACACAACAAGCACATTGAGGCAATGGGAATCAAGCACATTGGAGACTGGCTTTGAAATTCTTTGTACATGTGTTTTAATTAAACTGGTCGTTTTATTGTAAGACACTGTATTGAAACCATTCATTTATGGAGTAATTAATTTTTCATGCAAATTCACTCCATTGCTATTTAATTGTGGTTTAGAAATAAATAATGAGTCCATTCGATTTATTGAAATATTCAAAACATGGTATCAAGACCATGTCTTGGATAAAGAAACACCTGTTAAGTGAACATTGAATATTTAAATCAAAAATTATCCCTAATCAAGGTCATTTAACTGATGGACGATTAATGACCACTGGAGATTAGTGTGTAGTATGATTTATAGGACCGTTTCTTGTGCTGCAAGGACATAGTAGTCATAAATCATTTCCACAGGTGCTAGTTTGGAACTGCACCGGATCGACCTATGAGAGTACTTTAAGAGATTCAAAATTGTCATAAGTACATTTCTCATTATAGCTATCGGAACTTATTTCCTCGACCATGAGTATTGTGAAGTTTTCTTGTTTGAGTACTAGTCTCTTTGATGTTGTGTAACATCTGCCGTAACTGGGGATCATAACGGGAACACTCAAGATATAAGATCCTCTTAGTAAGAGAAAGTTACAGTACAAGACTGGGAATGTCCCCCTATTAACAATAGGGAACATGTCTTTGTTGTTTATAAGGCCGCTCGAAGAGCGAGACTGTGAAAATGCATAACCGTGCTCAGATGGATTTTAGAAATCATCTGCTTATTGCCAGTTGAACTCGGAGATCGAGAAACACTTCTGAACGTAATAAGGATGACGATGAATCTTACCTTATAGTTCACGGAGAGACATTAAGCGACATATGAAGCGGGCTATACACTGTATGCACACTTGTCCGGAAGGACAAGTGGGAGATTGAAAGGAATGGTGTCCTTCCAACAAGTGTATTATTCTGATAGAGGGTTTAGAATTATTACAGAGCTAATTCTTCATTAAGGTCAAGTGATCGGATTGCATAGGTGGAGGCAGCTTCCGATCAGTAATATTAAGGTATAATTAATATTACAGCTTAATCTTAACTGAACCCTTTGGGTCGAACCAAATCGAACAACCGATCCGAGATGACGAATTAATCCGAAGGATTTAATGAGTCGTCGGAGTTTTACGAACACAGACGTCGGATATCGAGCCTAGGGCGTCGAGACCATGCGTCGCAAAATCACAAGCAACAAGTACGAGCATATCCGTAGCATCACATTGGCCTAGCCATGCCCAGCATGCGTGGCTCGCTAGCAGCACGCATGCTAGCTTTGCGAGTGTGTGCGAGGAGGGGCTAGGCAGCAGCACTACGCAACAGCTAGCCTGGCTGTGCGTGTGCGTGTGCGATGGCTGGGCAGCAGCACCTAGCTAGCAGCACAAAGCGCCTAGCAAGCAGCAGCAACAAAGGGATCGCCCAGCACAGCAGCATGCACACTTGAGTGGTACTATATAGGCATCTCCATTGTTGAGAATACCTTAAGTTCATAATACTCCAAAGTTTATATTTTGTCCGGGTCCCGACTAACCTTCGGGGCTTAGGACGACCGGGTCGGGTTCGAGGGTACGAATCGTCGGAGGCCTTGCATTTGCGAGGTTAAAGTAAGAGCTCTATTAGTGAGCGAAGCACGCGTCTAGGGTATAATTCTTTATCCCTTATTCTTTTAATAATGTATTAATTATGTTTTGCATGCTTTAATTGCTTTAGTTATCGGGGCGGGTGTTGGGGGTTTCTTTCCGCGTAGTCAATTACCTAATTACCTAGTATGTTTCATGTCTTTTCAACTCTAAAGGAAAGAGATCTGAAATTTCCTGATGTTTTTTTTTCGAAACCAAACCACCAAGTGCGAACTTTTACTCAGTAATTACCTAGTATGTTTTATGTCTTTTCTTAAACTGCGAAACTACCAGAGCATTAAAAAAAGAATTACAATTGATCTGAATCTTGATCATTAACTTTAATCAAGCGCAATTAGCCCCACACGAAAGCAACAAAGAAAATTCAGATATAATACTAATGTAGTTTAACCACATATAGTTACATGATTCACATGAAAACATCATTCCTGTAATATTTTTTAGACATCATTTGCATATATTGGTTTGATCTTCACTAAAGATTGAAAAGCAACAACCACTAGAAAAATGAATTCTCAAGAAAAACTAGTGTGGGTTATATCCATACAGGAAAAACTCAATGAGGCCCGGCAATTTATTACAAGAAAATCATGAGAGAAGTGTTGCATATATCGAATGCCTCGTCGCATAAGAGACGCCCAAGAGGGAAAAAAAATCTATGAGCCCCAGACCATATCCATAGGGTCGTACCATATTGGTGGTGAACTAGTTCAAGATAAGGATCTTTAAAAGTGGGTTGCTCTGTACCAAATCTTAAGACGTACAGGTCAAAACCTAAGCCTTTTCTTTGATACTGTCAGTCAAGTTGAAGATCAAGCAGCTAATGAGCCATATACAACAACGCACATATACACATGCAATAATGAAAAAAACAAAATCGACCTCCAATTATCAAATACAGTAAATTACAAGTGACAATAAATTTGATTGAATGGAATGTGAAAATAATTACAATGCAACAATAACTTGCAAGCTAAATTAGATTTTTATGACTTGTCACTAAAAAACACGCCTACATGCCAAATGTCATACAGCAGTTAAAATATATTACAACAATTTAAAAAAAGATAAATAAATAAACTTACATATATATTCAAGGCTATATACAAAAAAGCATTTGTAAGAGCCATACCATTAGCATATAAAAGATTATTTATATCGTCAAATAAATATTAAAGGTCCTGCTCGTGGTTTAATTAATACTTTAGAAATGGAAACACCCTAATTTCTTACTAGTGCATTTTATCTTCTTATAAACTATGCATCATTAAGAAAGATTCAAGGTTCTTAGTTTACAATATCATCAGCAACTGTATTCTCAGAGCAACAGACATAAGATATTGCTATTAGATCCATCAGCTAAGCAAATTAATGAGAAGTTTCCTGCCAGCATATAAAAGATTATTTATATAGTCAAATAAATATTAGAGGTCCTGCTCGTGGTTTAATTAATACTTTAGAAATGGAAACACCCTAATTTCTTACTAGTGCATTTTATCTTCTTATGAACTATGCAACATTAAGAAAGCCTCAAGGTTCTTAGTTTCCAATAACATCAGCAATTGTATTCTCAGAGCAACAGACATAAGATATTGCTATTAGATCCATCAACTAAGCAAGTTAATGAGAAGTTTACTACCAAGACAACCAAAATTTACATACATAAGAGAGAAACAGGGAAAAAAACTTCACACAAATTATTCACAGCTCACAAAAATGGATATAGCAATTAGAAAAAAGTAATAAACTTGGATCTCTAAAGTCTTACCCCATGAATGAACCAAATCAGCCACCCTAAATCAATATTCAACTTCATCCCAAATACATAAGAAAAAACTTCACATTTAATTCTCAAAAACGAAAATTCGTTGTTTACCTTGAACAGAATTTCGAGCAATTAGCTCAAGGAAGGGACATGCAAGAATGAAATTTAGACCGTCTGTGCCGCTATCAGCCACCACCGCCTGACTGCTGCTATAAGCCACCACCTCCAATCCTGACTGCCGCCTTCGTCTACTTCCTTATAATTATTTGCTTATTTTCCTCTTCGAATTTTTGAATGATTTTTTTTCGTGATTTTCACCTCAGATTTTTGAAGTGATTCTGGAGTTGAAGCAAATGTGAATGTGAGAAGCAAATGTACTGTGAATGTGAGATGATGGGGAAAATGGAGAATTGGGGGAAATTAAGAAAATGGAGAAAATGGGTGAGAATGGGTACTGTGAGAATGTGTGGAGAAAATAGGTGAGAATGGGTACTGTGAAAAGTAAAACACATGTTCAAAATTTTTGATGAAAAAATTAGAGGGAAGAATGCGCGCTTCTAGCTAAAATTTTTATGATACAACACTACCGTTGCATTAGCTGTAATTGCCGTTGCAATAGAGTAGGCTATTGCAACGGTTCTTTAGAGCTGTGGTAATAGCTCTACCTCTAAGAGCATTAGTTTAAAATTCGTGCCAATAGCCTACTCTATTGCAACGGTAATTAGAATACCGTTGTATTAGCCTTTATTATGTCGTTGCGTTTGGTCAAAAATGTAGTAGTGCATTTGCCCCTCACATGGGTGACGTGATGTGCCACGTGGCGTCTGTGACAGGCATCACTTGAACATTGGTGAATTGTTTGTTTACTGTTAACCTTCTTGGGTAAAATTAGGGTTGACTCCCAAATTTTAACCCCTCTATACATAGTTTTCACCCACCTCTCACTTTCGCACGTTTACGAGAAAGTCTTCGAGAGTGAGTCTTTGACTTTAAGATAATTAGTCTTTTTCTGAGAAAAGAACCTGCCGCCTACAACTTGTCTGTCTGTTCCTATAGCTGACTAAGACCTTTTAAACGTCCTCAGTACCTTCAAATCTAAGGTAACATCCTTCTCTTCTCTCTTTATTTTGATTTTACGTCTTTTCTTTTGAAAATGGTTTTCCAAACGCACACGGCACGACCTAGGTTAATGATCAGCCAGTCACCGAGACGAATGAATCTAGAACTATGAGTGCCAACTGCCCCTTCTTGGACTCCCCTATTACCACCACGTTCCCGCAGACAGGCGGAAGGGTATGGTTGACAAAGTAAGGAAATTCAGAGCTGACTATGTCATGGGACATGGCTTCATTATAAGCGTCCCGGATGCTGAGGACACTCTAGTCTGGCTAGAAGAGTCAAGCTACAGGGACGAATTTTTCAGCTGCTATGAGGCAACCATTCAAGTTGGTCTTAGATTCCTTCTCCATCCGGCTGTGGAGCGAATTTAAGATGGATACTAGCTGGGTATTTGGCAAGCTGCCCCCAACTCTTGGGTGAATATTCTAGGGTATGTTGCTGCTTGCGAGATGCTAGAGGTTGAGCCGTTCTTTGAGGCCTTCGCTCAAATGCACTATCTCAGTCGGACCCCGAAGGCAAGCGGGTCCGGTTGGTACACCCTTTTCAGCCATAAGGGTTACATGATGGTTGTCGGGAAGGAGTCCAAGTGGAAGGACTTGAGGAGCAAGTTTTACATTATCACCTCCCTTGACCGGATGAAAAACAAAAAATATAACCGGTGGAACCGGAATCCCCCTTTGCTCTCAAGCGGGGCTGAATTGCCGCCTGTCCCAAGAAGGGTCAGGGAGCAGATCTTGGGCAAGGGTCTCTTCAAAGTGACCGTTGGGTCTAATGAGGAGACTGGGGAGAAAGAAGTCAATCCTTACAGCTACATTCCCCACCATGATTAGCTAGCTGATGGGAATTACTTGGCCGCCTGCGGCTTGAGTGTTGAGAGGCCGAGAGGTAGACAATGTGTTTTTATTTTTTCAGTAAGACTTGATTGTTTTGTTCATCTTACTAACCACTTCCAACTTTTTTTGCAGACAGAGTAATGGAAAAGCTTTCGGCCTCCAAGAAGCCGGTTGCCCACTCTGCCGCCTACTACCGCTACATTTTGGGCAAGCGGAAAAACGAGGATCCGCCCAAGGTGAGCCATATTCTTAATTTAGTTGGATAGGTTGGAATTATTTTCACCACCTCCTATTTACTCTTTGGTCTATGTGCAAGGCGATTCAACCAAACCTACTCCCTCTTCTCAGCCGGACCCGAAGCTTCCAAAGCAGTTGTGCGGTGATGTGAAGACTCCTGGCAAGCCCAGAAAGCATGTGGCCCACAAGCTTGGCAAGACCAAGGCAGGAGACGGCTCCTACCCCCCGACTGGGGGAAAATCTCCAGCAGAGGCCTTAAAGAAGCAAGACGCCCATAAAGCGTCAAAGAGTGCTAGGGGTCCACTCGAAGCTGCTATCGGCTCAGCAGCGAGGGGAAGAAAACCCCCAAAAGACCAGGAGGCGGCCGGTAGGAACAACGCTCCAAGGATAGGGTGGGTGCTGGTGGAAGCAAGCTCCCTAGAAAGAGATGAGGCGGACGTAGGAGGTATTACAAGTTTTAACCCCTTGCCTTACCCATGTTTTAGGGTTTCCTAGTGACCCACACTACGCGGAAAGAAACCCGCCAAGACCCGCCCCCATATTAAATGGAATTTACAAGCAAAACATAATTAAAACATAATTAAGGATAAAAGATTATACCTTTGACGCGTGCTTCGCTCGACTATGAGCTCTTACTTGAACCTCGAAAACACGAGGCCTCCGACGGGATCGTACCCTCGAACCCGACCCGAGGGTCCTAAGTCTCAAAGGTTAGTCGAGACCCGGACAAATAAAATTATGAGTTTTACGAATCAAGGTTTACTCAAATCAAGAGTTGCCTTTTAATTCCAATCAAGGTTGTTCTTTCCCAAATACCCAAATTTTGGTATTTATAGGGAAATGAAACCTTAATCTTCATTTTTCAACCAATGTGGGAGAATGAATAATTTGGATAATTAATTTAATTCCAAAATAAATTAATAATCAAATCAATCACAATGCAACAAGTGTCAAGGGTAAAGAGAGAGTTAAGTGAGGACCAAGAGAAGTAGGGGGGACCATTGCCTTGCCCCCTAAGGCTTTTCCCAAGCCTTGGTCCCCACCCTCACAAAACCGGCATAGGGGCTGCTGGGCTGGCAGCCAGCTAGCATGCCAGCTAGCACTGCCAGCTAACCCAGCCAGCCAGCACAAGGCAGCAAGCATCAGCCCAGCCAGCCCCCATGCGCGTTGCGTGCTGCTGCTGGGTGATGCCTACGCTGCTGCTTGCTAGGCGCAGGGCGCTGCTAGCAAGCGTTGCTGGTTGCCTGACTCTTGCACGCACACGCACACCCAGGCCCTCGCACTCCCAGCATGCGTGCTGCTAGCGAGCCACACATGCTGAACATCGCCTCGCCATCAACACACACAAGCAAGCGAAGCTTGGTGCTGTGATGCTGCGATGGCTTGTATGCACACGCACTGAGCGAGGCTCGTGCTGCTGTTGCGATGCCTTCCACGCACACGCACACACGCACTGGCCTAGCCATGCGATAGTGTTGTGCTTGTGCGAGGGGTCTGCGATAGTACCTAGCACCCAGGCACGCATGCTGCGGTGCAGTGCCATGCGAAGGCACACATATGCGCAGCCATGGTACTACGATGGTGCAATAGGCTAAGGCACAAGTATACGCACACACGCACAGGCCTAGCCATGTGATGGTGCGATGGGTTGCGATAGTGCCTAGGCTTGCGCCTAGCCTTGCTAGGTGCATGTTAGCTCGAGTTAGCCTAGCGTTCACATGGCTAGGCAACTGTGATACTACTGCTACGCTCGAACTTGTTGCTTGTGATTTTGCGACGCTCGGTCTCGACGCCCTAGGCTCGATATCTGATGTCTTTGTTCATAAAACTCCGACGACTCATTAAATCCTTCGGATTAATTTGTCGTCTCGGATCGGTTGTTCGATTGGGTTCGACCCGAAGGGTTCAGTTATGATTAAGCTGTAATATGAATTGTACCTTGATATTACTGATCGGAAGCGGCCTCTACCTAGGCATTCCGATCACTTGACCTTACTGAAGAATTAGCTCTGTAATAATTCTGAACCCTCTAACAGAATAATACACTTGTTGGAAGGACACCATTATTTTTAATCTCCCACTTGTCCTTCCGGACAAGTGTGCATATAGTGTATAGCCCATTTCCTATCGCTTAATGTCTCTTCGTGAAATATAAGGTAAGATTCATCGTCATCCTTATTACGTTCAGAAGTGTTTCTCGATCTCCGAGTTCAACTGGCAATAAGCAGATGATTTCTAAAATCCATCTGAGCACGGCTATGAATTTTCATAGTCTCGCTCATCGAGCGGCCTTGTAAACAACAAAGACATATTCCCTATTTTTGATAGGGGGACATTCCCAGTCTTGTACTGTAAGTTTCTCTTACTAAGAGGACATAATCTCCCGAGTGTTCCCGTTGTGATCCTCAGTTAGGGCAGACGTTAGGCAACACCAAAGAGACTAGTTCTCAGAAAAGAAAACTTCACAATACTCATGGTCGAGGAAACGAGTTCGAATAGCTATAATGAGAAATGTACTTATGACAATTTTGAATCTCTTAAAGTACTCTCATAGGTCGATCCAGTGCAGTTCCAAACTGACACCTGTGCAAATGATTTATGACCATCATGTCCTTGCAGCACAAGAAACGGTGCTATAAATCATACTACACACTAATCTTTGGTAGTCATTAATTAGATGACCTCGATTAGGGATAATTTTCGATTTAAATATTCAATGTTCACTTAACAGGTGTTACTTATCTAAGATATGGTCTTGATACCCTGTTTTGAATATTTCCATAAATCGAATGGACTCATTATTTAATTCTAAACCACAATTAAATAGCAATGGAGTGAATGATAATTTTGCACAAAAATTAATTACTCCATTAATGAATGGTTTCAATATAGTGTCTTACATTTAAACAACCAGTTTAATTAAAACACTTTTACAGGGAATTTCAAAGACAGTCTCCGATGTGCTTGATTCCCATTGCCTCAATGTGCTTGTTGTGTTTCACTTGAGGCAAAGGTTTAGTCAAAGGATCGGCCACATTATCATCTAAGCCGATCTTGCAAATTCTGATTTCACCTTCGGATTTCCATTCCCTTATCATGTTAAATCGCCTTTGGACATGTTTGACCTTCTCGTGCTCTCTTGGCTCTCTGGCCTGAGTGATAGCTCCATTGTTGTCACAATAGAGATCTATCGGACCCTTGATGGAGGGTACATCACCAAGTTAACTAATGAACTTGCGAATCCGAACAGCCTCCTTAGCGACTTCTGAAGAAGCCAAGTATTTGGCTTCAGTTGAAGAGTTTGCGGTTGTGCTCTGCTTGGCACTCTTCCAGCTAAATGCTCCTCCATTTAGGTAAAATATGTACCCTGACTTTGACTTGAAGTCGTCTCTGTCGGTCTGGAAGCTAGCGTCGGTGTAACCTTCAACAACCAGGTCTTTATGGCCACCATAAACCAGGAATTTATCCTTGTTCCTTTTCAGGTACTTCAGGATATTCTTGGCCGCAGTCCAATGCGCCTCTCCAGGGTTTGATTTGTATCGGCTCGTAGCACTCAAGGCATACGAGACATCTGGCCTAGTACATATCATGGCATACATGATTGACCCAATTAGCGAAGCATATGGAATCTGATTTATTCTCTCTCACTCAATAGGTGTCTGTGGACACTATTTCTTGCTAAGAGTTACGCCATGGAACATGGGTAGATTCCCTCTCTTGGCATTCTCCATGTTGAATCGTGCGAGTACTTTATCAATGTAAGTGCTCTGGCTCAATCCAATCACCCTCTTAGATCTATCCCTGTAGATCTTGATGCCTAATATGTACTATGCCTCTCCTAAGTCCTTCATTGAAAAGCACTTTCCCAACCAGCCCTTTACGGACTCTAGTAATTTTGTGTTGTTTCCAATGAGCAGTATGTCATCGACATATAGGACTAGGAATGCGATGTCACTCCCACTGACCTTCTTGTATACACAAGATTCATCTGGATTCTTGATAAAACCAAACTTGCTGATGGCTTCATCAAATCGCAGATTCCAACTCCTGCTGGCTTGCTTTAGTCCATAAATGGATTTTTTAACTTGCAAACCTTTCCAGCGTTGCTCGGATCGAAAAAACCTTCTGGCTGTGTCATGTACACAGTTTCTTCCAAAATCCCATTTAGGAAGGCGGTTTTGACATCCATCTGCCATATTTCATGCAGCAATTGCTAGAATAATCCGGACAGACTTTAGCATTGCAACTGGTGAAAAGGTTTCACACTAGTAGAAAATTTGAAAAAGGCACCCCCCCTTTTCCCACCGGTTCTTAAAAACCGGTGTGAAAAGTGTTAAAAAAAAAGAGGGTAAAGGGATATGCCACCGGTTCAACCCAAACCGGTGGGAAAAGTATTTTCACAAACAGTTCGAACCGATGCGCAAATAAAAAAAAAACCACCTTAATTATAATCGTGAAATACTCTTTTTCTTCCTTCAGTACGTTTATTTCATTCCCTGCTTCCCCTTCAATTAATCTTCCTTCTCTCGTTCTCGCCTGCCCTCACCATGTCTCTCCTTCACGCATAGGTTGTCCTCCATTGAAGCGCATTCTGGGCTTTCTCACCTCCATTGCCGCGCAACTCCTCTCTTTCTCTCCATATATAGCTATCTCCTCCATTGAAGCGCATACTGTCGAGCTTTCTGACCTCCATTGAAGCGCATTTCGAGCTTTCCAACTCCATTTTAGCAGCTTCTAGGTAAGAAATATTTCTTGGTCTTCATAGTCTATTGAATAGCTTCGCAATCTAGGGTTAGTTGTTGATTTAGGATTTTTTGTTTATTGTGGTTTGCTTTGAAATTTTGGGTGGATTATGCAAACAAGCTCATAAATTACAAACATTAACTTCCTCAACTTGTTAGCTAGGGTTTGTCATTGAAGCGCGCACGACTCTACCTCCACCACAACGACCTCCTTATCACGGCGGCAGGGCCTTCTTTTTCTAGGGTTTATCGTCAATTCCCCCCTTTTTCTTCGATCTTTTTTGTTTGATATTTTTTTTTATTATTCAAGATTTCTTGTGTACTATGTGTGTTAGTGTGTGATTGCTGTTTGTTTTTGTTTCTTTGAGATGTACTAGTACAACTGTTAGTGTGTGATGAAACATAATTGATTGAAATTATGTTGTTCAAGCTTGATGGTATGTCTCTTTTCTCAACATTTATTGAATTTATATGATGAATCAAGTGTTGTGTTTGGTATCTGAATCGTATTTGTTCTTCATGGTTTTCAGTGAAGAGCTGAGTTGAAGGGGAGGGTTAGATGAGCTTTGAAGCACTCGTAGTCAATTGAATTGCGCACTAAGGATGTAAGTGTGATATTGCACATTATTGGTGAGCTAAAGATGTTTTGGATCCTTTTCAATTCTTTTCCCTACATTGGTTGATATGATATTTGCCTTAATTAGTGATAATCAGTTGTCACTTTTAATGTCATTGTCCTCATTAATATCGTTAGCAAGAGCCATTAAAACCACATGTTATCAGGCCATCAAATTAAGGGCTTAGCTTTCTTCCTTACTCATTCTCCTGTAGCTTAGTGACTGTTTGCGGCTTATGTTTGCTTATTTCATGGCTCTAATGATCAACTATAGCTTGTGAACTTTACGTAATGAGTATTGAATGAAATTAAGATCAATTTCTCGACAACGTATCACTGTTTAGAATTGGGATTTGAGTGCCCTTTCTGTGGGCTAATCTTATCTTTGATATTGCTCCAATAGCAAGAATTCAGCGTACCTTACATAGTAAATATCAAATTAGGGTTAAAACTTAAAAGTATGTTGTGTGGTTAATTAACACACCCTATATAATTTGGACATACGTCGGGATTTCCCTAATAATCTTTCATTGTATTGTCGGTAGATCATAATTTTGCCTTTTATATAGCTCATAATCGGCTCAACAGCGGGGGGAAGCAAACCCCCAAAAGACCAGGAGGCGGCCGGTAGGAACAACGCTCCAAGGATAGGGTGGGTGCTTGTGGAAGCAAGCTCCCTAGAAAGAGATGAGGAGGACGTAGGAGGTATTACAAGTTTTAACCCCTTGTCTTACCCATGTTGTAGGGTTTCGTAGTGAACCACACTACGCGGAAAGAAACCCACCAAGACCCGCCCCCATAATAAATGCAATTAACAAGCAAAACATAATTAAAACATAATTAAGGATAAAAGATTATACCTTTGACGTGTGCTTCGCTCGACTATGAGCTCTTACTTGAACCTCGAAAACACGAGGCCTCTGACGGGATCGTACACTCGAACCCGTCCCGAGGGTCCTAAGTCTCGAAGGTAAGTCGAGACCCGGACAAATAAAACTATGAGTTTTACGAATCAAGGTTTACTCAAATCAAGAGTTGCCTTTTAATTCCACTCAAGGTTATTCTTTCCCAAATACCCAAATTTTGGTATTTATAGGGAAATGAACCCTTGATCTTCATTTTTCAACAAATATGGGAGAATGAATAATTTTGATAATTAATTTAATTCCAAAATAAAATACTAATCAAATCAATCACAATGCAACAAGTGTCAAGGGTAGAGAGAGAGTTAAGTGAGGACCAAGAGAGGTGGGGGCACCATTGCCTTGCTCCCTAAGGCTTTGCCCAAGCCTTGGTCCCCACCCTCACAAAACCGGCATAGGGGCAACTGGGCTGGCAGCCAGCCAGCCAGCACAAGGCAGCAAGCATCAGCCCAGCCAGCCCCCATGCGCGCTGCGTGCTACGTCTGCTGCTTGCTAGGCGTTTGGCGGTACTAGCAAGCGTTGCTGGCTGCCTGGCTCTTGCACGCACACGCACACCCAGGCCCTCGCACTCCCAGCATGCGTGCTGCTAGCGAGCCACGTATGCTGGGCATCGCCTCGCCAGCAACACACACAAGTAAGCGCAGCTTGGTACTCTGATGCTGCGATGGCTTGTATGCACACGCAATGAGCGAGCCTCGTGCTGCTGCTGCGATGCCCTCCACGCACACGCACACACGCACTAGCCTAGCCATGCGATAGTGTTGTGCTTGTGCGAGGGGTCTGCGATGGTGCGTAGCACCCAAGCATGCATGCTGCGGTGCAGTGACATGCGAAGGCACGCATATGCGCAGCCATGCTGTTGCGATGGTGGAATAGGCTAAGGCACAAGTACACGCACACACGCACAGGCCTAGCCATGCGATGGTGCTGTGCTGGTGGTGCGATGGTTCGATGGGCTGCGATAATGCCTAGGCTTGCGCCTAGCCATGCTAGGTGCATGTTAGCTCGAGTTAGCCTAACGTTCACATGGCTAGGCCACTCTGATAATACGGCTACGCTCGAACTTGTTGCTTATGATTTTGCGGCGCTCGGTCTCGACGCCCTAGGCTCGATATCCGACGTCTTTGTTCGTAAAACTCCGACAACTCATTAAAACCTTCGGATTAATTCGTCGTCTCGGATCGGTTGTTCGATTGGGTCCGATCCAAAGGGTTCAGTTAAGATTAAGCTGTATTATGAATTGTACCTTGATATTACTGATCGGAAGCGGCCTCTACCTAAGCATTCCGATCACTTGACCTTACTGAAGAATTAGCTCTGTAATAATTCAGAACCCTCTATCAGAATAATACACTTGTTGGAAGGACACCATTCCTTTCACATGTTGGGTCAAGTTCAATCAACAGTCGACCAGCACTTTTGAAGACATCCGGTGTTATGACCGGATTTACGTTAGCTACTTACAAAGTATTGAATATGCAGATGTCCCCCAAAGGCCGGATATTCAGCATCTGGCGAAGACCATGCTAAGGGCCATTTCCCCCGAGGACAGGGAGTCTATCAGAGGAGTCGGCTCCCTCAACTTTGATGCCATCCTTGCTCTCCTTACTAAGGTGCAATAACTTGTAATTTTTATTTATTAATTTTTTTTTTGTGCAACTCTTCGAGCCGCTTGATGTTAATGTTTTGCCCCTTTTGCTGGATGCAGGCTATGCTGCGGGTGAACGGCCTTAAGAAGCCGTTCAACGAGAAGACCAAAGAGGTAAAACCGTGAACACTCGAGCCGCCTCTTCTCTAGATATATACGGCCGCGTTTGAGATTTCTCAAAATGAACTATTGACCACTGATATACTGAATTCTCAGCCGATGGCCAATCTGCAAGTCAAGGCCGATCTGGATGCAGCGAAGAGGCGGATATCCGAGCTGGAGAAGGAGGTTAAAGACCTCAAGGCCAAGCTCGAGCCCCTCTAGGAGGCAGATAATGAGGCAGACGAACTCCGCACCTAGGTGGAGAACCTCAAGAAGAGGCTCCAACACCAAGAGGTTCAAATCGGAAAGAAGTATACTTTAACAGCTGAGGAGGAGAAGGAGGCCCTGGTGAAGCAGATGATGGAGGACTGGGAGGCCATCATGCAGATGACTTGGCAGTTCTTCTTCCCTAGTACTGACTATGACGAGTGGAAGCATCATTTTGACGCAGCCGCCCTTGAGTTCAATGATAGGCTTTTGAGAAAATCCCAAGAGGAGGAGGAGGAGGAGTCCGATTATACTGGGGGGTCATCCAGGGGTCTGATTAGGAGGAGGAGCAGGAGATAAAAATGACCGGGGGCAGCTGACTGGGGAGAAAGAGGATGCGGCTATCGATACTGAGGAGCTCCCTCCTCATAATTAAGCTTGCTGTTTTTTTCTGCGGCCAGATAGCCATTTTATTATCTTTTCCGGCCTGTGTGCCGTGTATCTCTGTATCTTTTACCGACCAAGGGGTCGGGTAACTTGACAATTTCTGCCGGTTGTATCAGTTAACTCTTTTTTCGGTAGACCATGGTTGAATCATTCTTCCATAAGGCTGGTTTTGCCATATTACACTTGCTTTAAAAATTTTACGTCTTTGAATTTTTTATATGCATAGATTTTATCTAAGTATTTAACTAGCTCTTTTCTATGCAATTTTTCGCTATACTGGCACCGACTGTTTTTGCTCCTGGATGGCTGTGCGCTTGGTTCCAAAGGTGAATTAATTAACCTAGAAATTTTTTATACTTTATAGATAATGATTGGTTTCCAAGTCAATCAATCACTATGGTGATTGCCCCAAACCAAACGAACTGTCGGCCATCGAGTAGGCGGGTAAGCATTTAATATTATCCGGTCATTGACCTCATCAGATTATTTTAAAACGAACAATGCTTAGCTGCTAAGTTTTTGGACCTAGATTATACTTATTATTTGAAATTTTTCCACCTGTATTGCCCTTGTGCAATAGCTGGCATTTAACGGTGTACGTATCGAAAAAAGGTTGTATCCAACTGAGATAGTAACCAATTACCGTTTGTTATAACACAGGCAGTAATTTTTAGCTTTTTAGGTCTCTTGTTATATAGTTCGATTTAAACAGCTGCGAGCTTATCTTAATCCAGACAGTCGGTAGGGCCGTTTGTTTTTATGTTTATAGAGCAATGTACCACCCAAATGGGAGATGCTCTCTGCGACGAAGTCACCCAAATGGATGTCGCCGGATGTTTTGCTCATGTTGGAGCAGATGGTTGGAATATATTTATCCGCCTGCACATTGCGTAAGCGGTGTTCCCATTAGGAGACATATCTAGTATAGCAACAATAAGAAAAATGGAAAAAAAAGCCACTTTTCATTGATAAGCTTTTTATTTACAAAAAATTTACATGTCTCAGAAGTAGTACTTTTTAAAGTTATCTACATTCTAATTTTTAGCTAGCTTCCTGCCGTCTGGAGTTTTCAACCAGTAGGTGCCGCCTGTTACTTCTTCATAGATCCGGTAGGGACCTTCCCAATTGGGCGTCAGCTTGCCTTGCTCATTGGCTTTACCGCTTGGTTCCATTTTCCGTAACACAAAGTCCCCTACTTTCAAGGGCCGTTTGTGCACTCTTTTGTTATAGGCTCTAGTCATTCTCAGACGGTATATCTCATGACGCAAGGTGGCATTGCCCCTGGGCTCTAAGAGTGAGTCCAATGCTAGCCGCATGGCCTCCCAATTTGCGTCTTCATCATATAGCATGACTCGAAGAGTCGGCTAATATGGCTTCAGCACCGTATACCATTAGGAATGGGGTTTCGCCGGTTTCCCCTTTTGCTGTTGTTCAGATGGCCCACAGGACATGAGTTAACTCTTCTGCCCATAGGCTGCCAGCCTTTTAATTTTCTTTTGTGGGCCAAAAGTAGCCTTGTCGCCTGGCCTTACCCGCTAGTGCCCTACTACCTATGTGAGAGGCGTAGTAGCTCGAATGTAATTCCTCCAGAATTTCTTGCCCCTTTTCAGGGGTGACACACTTCAATAAAGGCTTAAGAAAACCCTTCTTGAAGAGTTCTTCATTTCGGATCTCAAAGTTGGCCATTTTTGGATAAGTATCCGGTAGGGTGCTGTCTAGCAGATAGGCCCGGATGTCATCCATCCAGGTTGAGCTTCGGTCCAGAATTCCAATGGGATCTTCTTTAATACTTCGTTTTTCCATTACTTCCTAGAAGACTAACTAAGGCGTATCACAGGAGGCAAACGATGCCAATTTTGACAAAACATCCGCCTAATTGTTCTCAAACTTAGGCACTTGTCTTATATGAAATTCATCAAGTGTCCCAGCTTCAGTTTTGACCGCTTGTAGATATTTTATCATAGTCGGATGGGTGGCCTCATAGTCACCATGGTATTGGCTTACAACCAACACTAGGCGAAAAACATAAATAGGCACTGGTTCAACCCACCCTATGGGCACCGGTTTTGAACCGTTGGGTATTTGAGGGATGCCAAATCTCTGAAGATTTGGCACCGGTTCAAAACCGGTGGCTATTTAAAGATTTGGCACCGGTTAACCGGTGCCAATTACCCATGGCGCGCTTTTTTGTTTTTTTTTTTTTTATTTCAATACAATAGGCACCGGTTTTGACTTAGAACTGGTGCCAAAAGTCCCCAAAAAAATTAAAAAAAAACTTTTGGCACCGGTTCTTTCCCAAAACCAATGCCAAAAATGCCCAAAAAAATTAATTTTTTTTTTTGTATTTTTTTCACTTAAATTGTACCAAATACTTATATATAATCATAATATACATAAAAACACATATATTTTCTTCAATTGAGATTTCAGTTGAATGCTGACTAGTACACTTGGATCTTGTTCTGGTTTGTTGAGAAGTTTGTTGTGTTGATACTACTGTGCTGCTGTCTGTTTTCCTTTTGCAGCCATGTTGCTGGTTTCTAAGGAGCTGTGATGCTGAGCTGCTGTGTTGCTAGGCTGGTTCTTGGTGGTGATGCAGATGTGTCTGTTTTCTGTGCAAGTTGTTGTCTTTGTCAGGACTTGCTGGGAGCTGCTGCTCATGGATTTAGAGTCCGTCTCCTTTGACTTTATGCTCAGCTGGTGCTGTTCTGTCTTCCTGTTTTCCTACAGGGCTTGCTGGTGTCTGCTTTGTACTGGTTGGGCTGCTATTTGGGTTCTGAGCAGTAGTGGTGTGGGATGGTGCTGCTGTTTTGGTGGGCTGCTGGTCTATTTTTTATTGGGTGCTGTTTTTTTATGGTGTGTTTGCTAGATGTGTGTAGGTGTTATTTTGGCCTCCTATGTATATGGGCTTGTTGTGTTTTTTCCAAACAATCTATTCAGTAGTGTTTCGGGGTTTTTTGATGTCTTGCGGGAGAGTTACAATTTCGGGACTGGTATCCTTGCGCCTGTACCTGCAAAACAACAAAGGCTCCTTGTGGTGGGAGTTCCGCCTCCGACGATCAAGTTAGAACTTGTTTGTGGAGTAAAGAGTGCGAAAAAGTCAAGGTTGGGAGATCTAGTTCCCTTAGGTGAGGAGTGATCTAAGTGTTTTTACTCTCTAGGTGAGTGTAATTAATGCTTAACCCCTCATTAATGAGGATTAATCAAGGTATTTATATGCCTTGGGATGCGTGCCAGTCCTAGGTTTAGGTCAACCTAGGGCTGATTGGGCTTCCACAAGACTTTGGGCCTAGGTGGCCGGTTTTCCCATTTGGCATGGGGGAGGCCACGTGTCGTAGCATAAGAAGTCCAAGGTGGGCTGATCAACACTTGACACGTGGCAGGCTCCAATTGGTCCATGTGACGGACACTTGGAAGAGCCTGAATGGTCCACTTGTCAGGTGATGATTGGTAGGGAAAAATCCCCTAATCATTTGCCCCTCTGAGGTGGCACGTGACTGTACACATGTCACCTGTGACAGGTGTCGGCCTGTAACAGGCGACGGCCTTCTACAAGTGTCGCCCTATGACGGGCCGAGCATTTTTCCCGCTCGTTTTTTGAATTTGGAGGCGACCCTTCGCATTCTCCTTTTTCCCTATATAAGGGCATGTTGACCAACTCTCGGACCCCTGAAGTTGAGCTCTGACACTTTGCAACTTTTAACCTGCCGATTATTTCTGACAGGACAACTGCTTTTGTTAGGCCTCTGCTCGATCAAGCTCTCCTTCAGAACTTAAGTTTCAGGTAACCGTCTGTTCCTTTATTTTTTTTGCTTTGCACTTTTTCTTTCTTTTTTGAAAATGAGACTTCAAAAGCATCCAGCACGACCTAGGTTAGCAATCAGCCAGTCACCAGGGACGGCTGAGTCTAGGACTAAGGGTGCCGACTGCCCTACGGTACTTCAAACTTTGCGCAAGTCCCGGTGTCTAACTGTCTTTGTATCTATGCAAGACAGCATGGCAAGAACAAAAAAGACAAAGAGGATTGAAAACTCTGATGGCTCCTCTTTCCGGGTTCAGATTAGTGAGTTGTCGGACCAGCCGCCTGATACCGCAGGGACCCAAGGTGGCCCTTCAGCCGGGAGCTCTAAGGAGGAAGCTAAGGTAGCCCCTTCCCACTTCACTGTTGACCTGGCCAATCAGCAGACGGCCCCTAAAGAAGAAGAGGGGTCGGCCCCCTCAGGGAGAGGGGAGGAGTCGGACTCTTCTGATAGTGAGTCTGACTCTAGCTCTTCAAGTCGCCTCTCTATAAACTCAGAGGAAAGGCACTCTCGTTTGCATGAGGCGAGACTTTCTCATGCTGCTGAAAAGAGGGACGGCTGGTCGGAACCATCCGCCTCTCACAGGGAGTTGAATACTCCTTACTATTGTCATGTCCCAAAGGGCCGGATCAAGGCCATGAAAGAACGAATATACTCTTTTTTGTCGGACCATGTGATGGGTCCTGATTTTCAAGTATTTTTGTCGGATGGTGAGGATACAGTCGTCTGGCCTACGGGAACAAGCTACAGGGACGCCTGTTTTGGCTGCTACGAGGCGGCCATTAAGGCTGGTCTACGATTTCCCTTGCATCCGGTCGTTCAACAAATCCTCGATGGATACGAGGTGGGGCTATGGCAGTTAGCCCCAAATTCCTTGTTCAACATCCTTGGCTATGTAGCCGGATGTGAAATGCATGGGGTGGAGCCGAATTTTGATGCGTTCACCCATATGAACTATCTTAGCCGGACCCCCAAAGCAAGCGGTACCGACTGGTACCAAATAACTAGCCACAAAGGCTATCTGATGACGAAGGACAAAGAAAATAAATGGAAGGATTGGAGAAACACCTTCCTCATCATTGCCAGCCTTGACAAGCTGCTGAACAAGCGCTACAATAGGTGGAACAAAGATCCGCCTTTTCTAGCATGCGGTCGAAGCATGCCCCTTGTTCCCCTCAAGGCTAGGGAAGAGATCCAGGACCGAGGGCTTTTCAAAGTAGAGATTAGGGCAAAATCTACTACTGGAGTACGAGAGCAAGTGCCCCTAAACTACGTCCCAGAGTTTCAATGGCTCTATGACGAGTACTTTCTGGCCGCCTGCGGCCTTAGCAGTCGGACCTCCAGAGGTAGCCGGCCACTTGTGAATGTATACATCTTTTGCTTTATTTTCGAATTGTTTTCTAACTCTTTGTGGTTCTTAATTGTAGCTGAAGCTATGGACCAGATTTCTGCATCTAAGAAGGCGGCCGCCTTGCTGCGGGCCTCCATCATGCATCAGAAGCAGAACTTTTCTGATTCTCCTACCAAGGAGACGCCCATAGTGAGTTTCTAATCTTTCAAACTTTGCCTTGAAAGCCTGCTATTATTAGTATTGACCATTCCATATTTTTTGTAGGCGGGCACGTCCAAACCCTCCTCTTCCCAGCAGCCGGATACGAAGGCTCGTAAACTGGTGATTGGGAGCTCTCCTGGCTCTGCCAGGAAGCAATCGGCTGACAAGCAGTCGATCACCCCACAAAGTGTGGGGAAACCATCACAAGTCCTTAAGGACAGTCGGCCGCCAAGAAGTATAAACTACTCTGCTAGACTTAACTTATTTCTTCATCGCTTTCTTCATGTTTTTGATGTTTCTCTTTTTTGGATGCAGGCGGCCCTCAAGAACCAGACTTGGTCCAAATGGCCAAGTCTATGATTAAGGCCGTCCCTCAAGAGGAGAGGGATGCGGTCAAGAGAATCGGCACCCTTGACCTAGACGGCATCATGGGTCTCCTTTCCGAGGTAGACTTAGAATATTTTTAAAGTGTTGACTTTGCGTGCCGCCTGTTATTCTCAAATCAAATGCCTGTTTTTCTTATTTCCAGACCATGCTGCGAGTACACGGCCTCTGAAGGCCAATCAGCGCCAAGAACAAAGAGTTAAAGGCTGCTAAAGCTATGGCCGCCTCTGACGTTGATAAGGTAATGTTTCAAATTGCCCAAAATGAAATTTTGACAACAGATATTCTTTATTATCAGGCGCAGGCCACTTCCACTATCCGCACCGAGTTGGAGGCGGCGAAAAAGATGAATAATGAGCTGGAGGCGACGGTCGAAGGTCTCCGAGATGAGCTGAAGCCGCTTAGGCAGAAGATGACCCAATTTGAAGTCATGGAAAAATCTTTGGCGACTATCAAAGACCGCCTGCAAAAGCAGGAGAAGAGCCTCATTGACGAGCTTTCGGCCAAGGCCGAGAAAGAAAAGATGGAATTGGTCCAAGCCATGATGGACGACTCGACTCAGATCATGAAAATGACTTGGACAACCCTCTTCCCAAAAGCTCACTATACCGCCTGGGATTAGAAGTTGACCGCTTGTACTGAAGAGTAAAACCAAACAATTATGGAGCAGGCGAATGAGGATGATGAGGTGGCCGACTCCAGCTCTGAAGAGGAAGAGGAGGTGGTGGCCCTGCAACCAATTGAGGTGGATGCGCATAAAACTCCTGCCCCTGAAGGCGAGTCGTCAAAAGAGGGGGCTTTGAAGAATCAAGCACCCGACTCTAAGCTCGATCATGCGGTAGTTGAAACCCAAGCTCCTCCCAATGTTTAAAGCTTTCATTTTTTCAAACTTTTCTCAGGCCTGCGTGCCGTTTGCTCTTGTATCACTTCACCCGGCTAAGGGGCCGGGCGTTATTGAATATTTTGCTGGTCTTTATGGCCGGCTGTTTATATGAATTTGGCGACCATCTTTCGATTGTCTTTGCTCACTGAATATTGTTCATGATTTGTTTTTTCTAAGTGTAGAGGATCCTACTATCCGCTTAAAATGTTTTAAAATTTGTAACTTATCGTAAGCCAATGATTGCGAATAGGTACTAGGTACCGACTGCCTATGCCCCTAGATGACTGGTTGTCTTGGTTCCAAGTTAGGCGACCAGTCGGCCATTTACCAGTCGGACCCCCAACGTATTTTAGGAAATACGTTAGGTTTGTTTAACTTTTTCAAGTAAGAAAGGAACATGCCGCTTATAACCAGCCCGCCTGGTTGTTAAAATAGGAATAGCTCTTGAGTCCCTGTTTGCCAAAAAGCAGTCGACCTACGAGCCAGATTTTTAAACATGTTTGGTTTGAAAAGAAATCATCTTAGTAGGGGTCGTGGTACGAGAGCTCTGGTTCGCCTTTAGACAGGCGGACTCGTCATACCTTTTTGGATCCTTACTAAGTGTGAGAGAATAACTTACTCGTCAGCTTTTATGCTTGAGTAGTAAAGGTACCATGCGGCGGAGGCCGGCTGATCCCCTTGATTCCACCCAAAAGGGAGCTGATCTCTGCGACGAATTTCATCCGGAGGGATGCCGCCGGACGCCTGCTATGATGTTTAGACAGGTCGTATTAGTTTAAAGATTGGATCATTTGGCTGGGCGCCTGGTCTGATCATTCGGCCATAGGCCTTAGGTAGTTCATGGCGCACTAAGTATAGTAGAGTAGCCGACTGTAAAGCTACAGCCGGTGTGCCCCTCTTAATTGAATGCATATTTGAGTGAAATGGAGAGTACCCGACTGTTTTACCAGTTGGCATGCCCCTCAATTGATGAGAAGATGGAGAGTAGCCGGCTGCTAATGGAGCAGGCGGCATGCCCCTCATAATACAAAATAGATGAAGCAAAATAGCAAACTTTTATTAGTAGCTCTTGGCTATTTACATCATTAAAAAATAATACTTCTTTAGATTATCTACATTCCAGGTTCCAGGCAAGGGTTGGCCGTCTGGTGTTTCCAGGCAGTAGGTGCCATCCCGGGCCTCTTCAAAGATTCGGTAGGGTCCTTCCCAGTTGGGAGTTAATTTGCCTGACTCATTAGCCCTACCGAATGCTTCCATTTTTCTTAGTACAAAGTCCCCCACTTTGAGTGGACGCCTGTGCACTCTTTTGTTATATGACCTTGTCATTCTCAGGCGGTAGATTTTATGGCGTAGGGTTGCATTGCCCCTTCGTTCTGGAAGTGAGTCCAATGTCAGGCGCATGGACTCCCAGTTCACCTCTTCGTCATACAACATTATTCGAAGTGTCGGCCTAGAGAACATGTGGTAGTTCATCTGCCCATAGGCCGCCTGCTCGTTCAATCTTCTTCTTAAGACCGTCTGAGATGATTTTATTGAAAGCTTCTACTTGGCCGTTTGCTTGAGGACGGCCGACTGATGCAAAGCAATGTGAGATGCCTTGGTCTCCAAGCCAATTTTTGAGAACAGAAGTCTTTAATTGGGGACCATTATCAAAAACCATAGACATGGGCACCCTGAACCGAGTGACGACATTTTTCTAGATGAATGAGATCACATCCTTCGTCTTGATTCCCTTAACAGCCTCAGACTCAACCCATTTGGTGAAGTAGTCGACAGCAACAAGTATGTACTTCCTACCGCCTGTAGCAGGCGTATAGGGACCTAGGATATCCATGCCCTACTTAGCAAACGGTAGTGGGCTATGGATGGCAGTAAGATCAGTAGCCGGGCGGTGAATTAACTTGCCAAACCTTTGGCACTTGTCACATTTTTTCACCATCTCCATGGCGTGTGCTTCTAAGGTAGGCCAAAAGTAACCTTGCCGCCTTGCTCGTTGAGCAAGCGAACTGCCGCCTACATGAGTGGCGCAGTATCTAGAGTGTAGATCTTCTAAGACCTCTCGTCCTTTTTCTAGGGTAACACATTTCAAGAGGGGTTGAAGGTACCCTTTCTTGAAGAGTTTCCCCTTTCGCATCTCAAAACTGGACGCTCGCTTTCTTAGTAAGGCCGCCTGGTGATGATCATCCAGCAAGGTGTCGTCTGTTAAATATGCCCTAATTGGGTTCATCCAGGTTGAACTTCGATCTAGAATTCCGATAGGATCTTCTTCAACACTCCTCTTTTCCATAATTTCCCAGAAAATGGTTCTTGGAGTGTCACAGGAGGCCGAGGATGCCAACTTTGAAAGAGAATCCGCCTGGTTATTTTCAGACCTGGGTACTTGAGTTAAATGAAACTCTTCAAGTGACTCGGCTGCTTGTCGTACCGCCTACAAGTATTTAACCATGGCCGGATGGGTTGCTTCGTATTCGCCATTGTATTGACTCACTATCAATTCTGAGTCAGAACAGGCGCCTATTCTTCTTGCCCCAGCCGCCTTACACATGCGGATACCGGCCAGTAAAGCTTCATATTCCGCCTCGTTGTTCGAGGCTTGAAAGTTAAAACGTAGAGCATACTCATACATATCGCCTTCTGACGACTGACATATGACGCCTGCTCCACAACCATTTGAGGTGGAGCTCCCTTCCACATAGACCTTCCAGATTTGGTCTGGAATTTGAGAGTCAGAGGGTCGAGTCATCTCTACAATAAAATCAGCAAATGCTTTCCCCTTTACTGCTTTTCTTGGCTCAAATGAAATTTCAAGGCTCTGAATCTCTATCGCCCATTTGATCAATCGACCTGACGACTCCATAGTTGTCAGTGGCCGCTTGATTGGCTGATCTGTGTATACAACGACCGAATGTGCCAAGAAGTAAGGCTTCAATTTTCTAACTACCATGAACAGAGCAAGTCCGAATTTTTCCACCAGGGGGTACCTCAACTCGGCATTCTTCGACACATGGCTGACAAAGTAGACCTGGAGCTGACAACCGTCTCTTTCAGCAAGGAGGACGACACTTAGAGCATGGTCAGACACTGCGAGATACATGCAGAGCACTTCTTTGGGCAAAGGACTGACCAGCCTTGGTAAGGAATGCAGATGAACCTTCTGTTTTTGGAAAGCCGCCTCAGCATCCGGCCCCCATTCAAACCTGGCTTTCTTTTTTATTACCTGGAAAAAGTAAAGGCACTTGTCGCCTGATCGGCTAAGAAATCTTCCTAGGGCCGCCAGACAACCTGTTAACTTCTGAACCTCTCGGACAGTGCGAGGCGACTGCATGTCAATGACCGCCTGCACTTTCTCAGGGTTCGCCTCTATACCTCTTTGATTAATGAGGAATCCGAGAAACTTCCCAGACTCAACCCCAAAAACACATTTCTTGGGATTTAGCATGACATGGTGCCGCCTGAGTGTGGTGAATGTTTCTCGAAGGTCGGCCAAATGATCCGTCTGAAGTTTGGACTTTACAATCATATCATCTATGTATGCCTCGACATTCCTTCCAATTTGGTCAAAGAAGACCGTGTTTATCATTCTTTAGAAGGTGGCCGGGGCGTTCTTCAAACCAAACGGCATGACCGTGTAGCAATACAACCCTTGATCAGCGACGAAGGCCACCTTCTCCTGATCTTTCTTCTACAAAGGAATCTGATGGAAGCCAGAGTAGGCGTCCATGAATCTCATTAGAGCATGGCCGGCTGTTGAGTCGACCAGGCTGTCAATCTTAGGCAATGGATAGCTATCCTTGGGGCATGCCTTGTTCAAATCATTGTAGTCCACACACATTTGCCAGGTACCATTCGGCTTCTTTACTAACACAACGTTTGCAACCCAGTCTGGGAAATAACATTGTTAAATGAACCCTGCATCAAGCAAGTTTTTAACCTCGGTGGCAGCCGCCGGACTACTTTCTTTACCATGGTTCCGTTTCTTTTGCCGGACCGACTTCTTTTTCGGATCCACAGCTAGTTTATGTACTGCCAAGCCTGAACTGATGCCTGGCATCTCATGTACCTCAAATGCAAAGATATCCTTGAATTCCTTCAAGAGTTGGTGAAAATCTTCACCTAGTACCGCAAGAGCAGTCGTCCCAACTTTGACTGTTCGGTCAGGACATGAGTCGTCTGGGACGACATTCATATGCTCACCAGTCGGCTGACGGCGGAATTCGTCTGACCGCTCCTCTGCAAGTGATTGCTATCTTTTTTCTTTTCTCTCGGCCCCCAGTTGGGTGGCCTTTCTTTTCTTGGCGCCTGCTGCGTGGGCAGGCGCATCCTCCTTGACTTGTGCAAGGTCATCGTTTTCTCCACTTGGGCCAGCAGCCGCTATAGTGGGTTTAATATCAGAGAGGTAGCACTCTCGTTCCATCTTCTGATCTCCCCTTAGGGAGCCGACTGTTCCATCATCTCTCTCAAATTTGAGCAGCATAAGAGAGGGAATAATGACAGTTTAGAGTTGTTCAGAGTGGGTCATCCCAAGATCATGTTGTAGGCTGACAGTTCTTCAACCACTAAGAACCGAACCACCATGTGACGACCCTCCCCTTTCTCACCCAAACGGATGGGTAGATCCACTCCTCCCACTGGGTGTACAACACTTCCTCCAAACCCTACTAAAGGGTGAGATACCTGGTGTATGCAGTCAGTTTTGTACTTGAGCTTTTCCAAGCACTTGTTGCTGATGAGATCAGAGGAACTGGCAATATCTATGAGGATTAGGCCAACTCTTTGGTTGGCCACCTTACATTCAATGACAATGGGGTCATCATGCGGCCCTCTAACACCTCCCAAATCCACTTCTGTGATGACAATTTCTGGGAATGAACTCTTGGCGGTTCGTGCTTGGTGAACGGAATTAACATCTAACCGCCTGATGTTGTCTTTATTACCCCTAATAGTGGGGCCGCCTCCTAAGAAGCCGCCTGCTATAGTGTAGACGATGGCGTCATCAATATCTGAACTGTCGGCCTATCGATGATTCTTCTTGGCCGACTGCTTTTGCTTGGGGGGAGCCTTCCCCTTGGAATTCTTGGCATAGGAGTCAAGATCACCCTTTTCAACCAGGCGGTCCAGGTAGCGCATGAGGCTAATACACTCATTGGTATCATGACCAATGTCTTCATGAAAATCACATAATTTCTTTGGGTTCCGATTACTCGCAGAACCTTTCATGGGGGTCGGCTTCTCAATGGTCATCCGGCCTTGAATTTCTTTGAGGATAGCTTGGCTATCCTTATTGAACTCATACTTTGGGGAGTATGGTTTAAACTCTTTTTTCATTTTCTGGGACGGCTAATCAGAAGAGTCGGCCGCCCAGACTTCTTTTCTCTTCTTATCATCTTTATTGGCCGACTGCTTTGGTCGGCTCTCTTTTTTGTCGAACTTTCTTCCATCCAACTGCTTCCTAGTATCGCACAGGTCTGTTGCCTGTATGTAGGCTTCCGCCTCAATTAATGCTTCTTGGAGAGTAGCAACTCTCTTTCGGACCAAGTCAAACTTGAAGGCCGACCCATCCTTTAGACCTCTGAAGAAGTCAGTGTAGGCTACCTCATCCGGCTACCCTTGTATTTGGATTCTCATCAGGTTAAACCGTCTGATGTAGGAACGAAGTCCCTCCTTTTCTCCCTGCTGTATAGTCCCTAGGTCAAGGGTCGTCTTCTTAGCAGGAATATTCATGGCGAAGTTGGAGGTGAACAAGTAGGCGAGGGTCTTGAAACTATTTACACAACCAGTCGGCAAGTTGTCGAACCACTGTTGTGCAATGCCCTTCAAAGTAGCTGGGAAGCACTTGCACCATGTGGGATCATCCAACCCTTGGAGGTACTTAAGGTTGGTGAACGCCATCAGATGGTCCTCTGGGTTAGTAGTGCCATCATAGGCGCCTACTAAGACATTCTTCACTTTGGCCAGCTAGGCGGCCTCTATAATTTCCTTGGAGAAGGCGGATGGCTGTTCTCCAAGTCTTAGGAACCGTAGTTGCCAGTCCAAAGGTTGGACGTTCCTTGCCGCCTGCCCTCCAAACAGAGGAGGCTGCAAGAAATATTGTTGTTCCGGCACGTATGGCTGGTGTGGCACATGCGGAGCCGACTGGTTTTTATGGGATCCGGACCGACGGGAGGTGCCGCCTGTCTGGCTATCATAGTTGGATTGTGAATACCTCATGGAGGTATTGTTCACACTGTCCTGAAAATCTGAAGTAGAGGCCGACTCTGACAGTCGGTCACTCTTCTTCTACTCTAGCATCAACCGAGCTTCAGTGTACATTTTCTTGTCCCATCCGCTTGAACATGACGAATGGGCTTTCTCCTCCCAGTTGACGGGAAGTGAAACTTCGTCCAGTCAATCATTGGTGGCCGACTAGCCCCAAGTTTTAGGTGAGGGGTTGCCGCACGATTAGTGACTGACTTCATCCTACCAGAGTGAGGATTTTTTAGCCGACGGTTCCTTTGCAGGAACAGGCGTTCTCTTCTTAATCAACTCTTGGATCTATCCCTTGAACCCCCTCATGAAAGTCATGAGTTCGTTCCTTGTAATGGGAGCAGATCCTTCAGTCTCCTGTTGTTGCTCAGGCGGTGGGCCGGCTGAATTGCTGGGTCCAGCTTGGCAATCTACCCTTTCCCTCCTTTCGGTGTGACGGGTGCATCGGACCCTTAGGGTTTCCACCTCGACCTCATTATCATTATCTTGGTCTGAGTACACTTGAAGGTCGTCCACTAGACGTCTCTCTTCTAGATTTGGTACAGACTGTGATGCCATCTCGAAAGTACTCTCCCCACAAACGACGCCAAAATGATCGGGGTTTTTTTATGTCCTGCGGGAGAGTTACAATTCCGGGACTGGTATCCTTGCGCCTGTACCTGCAAAACAACGGAGGCTCCTTGTGGTGGGAGCTCCGCCTCCGACGATCAAGTTAGTACTTGTTTGTGGAGTAAAGAGTGCGAAAAAGTCAAGGTTGGGAGATCTGGTTCCCATAAGTGAGGAGTGATCTAAGTGTTTTTACTCTCTAGGTGAGTGTAATTAATGCTTAACCCACCACTAATGAGGATTAATTAAAGTATTTATATGCCTTGTGATAGGCTTATCGCGTACCTAACAAAAATAACCTAACTATTCCTTCTAACTGTGTAGTAGGGCAAGTAAGGATCGAATCCCAAGAGACTATGGTTCATTCAATTAATCAGACTCAATTAATCACTAAGCACGTCACCAATCAATAATGGATGATAATAATCAACTAATATATTAAATAACACAATTAACTAGAGGAAATATTAATCAATAAACTAAAGCATCCAAGATCAAGCATTACCACGATTATGATTGATAAACTAATAAATCTACCCCCAATATATAAATCAATTGACAAGAAGAAAAGCAATCCCTAATAATAATACCAAAGGTCTCTTCCAAGTTATCAATGGCTTCCCAAATTAACTATCAAGCCTACTTCCGTGGAATCAAGCGAATAAGGGACATTAAACACCATGCCTAGATTCCTAATTATTCAATCATCTACTTCCGTGATGATCTTCAAACCCTTAATTGGAATAACCTAATCCCGTTAATACCCAACTTCCGTTGCAATAAGAACAAAGGGATGATAACAATACTAATTATTCCTAATCTAGTATTGGCATAAACACAATCAATTAAGCATGTCAATTGGGATTATTATTGGGGAATTTAAAGATCTACTTTATACATCAATCATAATCGGGCTTAGCAAGATCCCGGATTAAGGAAACTACTCACACATCATAATAAAATCAAAATCAAGTTCAAAAACAAGAAACAGTAAAGAAAACATATTTAGAGAACAGTGAATATCAGAAAAGAGTGAAGTAAGATAAATACCAATTACTCCAATTGAAAGAACTCAAATTGTTGATGAACAATTGATTAATCTGGGATTAAAAGATTGAAATTGCTTAAAGGAAATAAAACTAGGGTTCTTGAGAGTTTTCTAGGGCTTAAGGAGAAAAACTAATGAAAAACTCTCCTTAAAAGTTAATTACAAAAGGGTATTTATACCCTCAAAAGATAGAAATTCGGAAATAGCTGAAATCGCGCAATCTTGAACATCGCCCGGTCAGACCGGGCAAACCTCGCCCGATCGGGCGGAGGAAAGCTGCGTAAAATACGACAGTTTTCCTTCTTTGCCCGGTCAGACCGGGCGAACCTCGCCCGGTCGGGCGCGCGTAACACGTTTCCAGAATTGCATCTTCATAACTTGACTTCTTCATCGCCCGGTCTGACCGGGCGAAGCCTGCCCGATCGGGCGCGCGTTGCACCGTTCAGAATTGGGCTTCTTCCTGTGAACTCTTCATTGCCCGGTCTGCCCGGGCAAGCCATGCCCGGTCGGGCACTCCACATAAATTGCAGTTCTTGGCTATCAACTCTTCCGAATCTACTAAAAACACGTCCAATTACCTAGAAACGCTTCATATTCCTGAAAAGCTTACTAAAACAATCGAATACACTAAAGAAGAGATTGTTAGCAAGAAATGGCTCCGTAGAGCTCAAAACCATATAAAATTACTAAGTAAAACCGGGGAAAACCATTGTATAAAACACGTATATCAAATTCCCCCAAGCTAAACCTTTGCTTGTCCCTAAGCAAAGCAATGAATAAATAAATCAATACTTCACCCCAAAAGCAATTCAAATCAATAAATACGATTAAAGGTAAACTCGACAGTTATGCATCAAAGTCAACCAATCAAATCCATCTGACTACTCATCCTGTCTGACAATAGTCAAATAGAGCAAACCACAAGAGCATATAGAATTCAAGACTAGTGTTCACACACTCAACTCTCATTTATGTAGCGAGTAAAAGATATACTCGATCGCTCTCCATCCAACTCCTTTAAATGTGAACAATGCCCTCCCAAACTCACGCACTCGTGTGTTTAAAGAAAACAAGCACTCAACCTAGCAGTCGACTCGAAATATATCAAATCATTCTTTGCATTGGAAAACAACTAATTTCACATTCACACAACTCTATGCACAAAGGTCAGAAGGTCTTCAAAGCTTGTAATGTAAGGCTAGGATAAAAGGTAGGAAATATTTGGGAAAATGTAAGAGTAAAGCTATGCTTAAGGGAGCCAAAATCCTAATAAATAAAACCAAGGTCAAAATGAATTAATGACCAAATCATCTCCAACACAACTCAACTCTACCAAAAATTCACCAAACATCCAATTATATTAAAAATTTCCAACACTTAAAATTTCACTCATATATACAAAATATAAAATTATAGAACTTGAGTGAACAAACAAACTTTGAACTCTCCTTTTTTTTCTTGAGCAGCCTTCAATTAGAACACTTGAACATTGAAACAATTTTTTTCTTTTGCTCTTTCTTTTCCCTTTTTTTCATCTCACATTGGAATTTTTTCTTTGCACAATAAATTTTCAATTTTTTCAATCCACAACAATAAGAACAAATAAAAACTTCTCAAATCCACCCAAAATTGTGCAGATTACATGCACACTACAACTCCCTCACCTCACTCACTATTAGCTCCCCCAAGCCAAGCTTGGGACTAGTAACCAATGGGGCTTAAATAGGCTTGTAATGTGGCAAAATAAACAATAAAAGGGCACAAGCAACAACATGGGTAGCAAGAAGGGAACAAATGTATCTAATATCGTCTGAAAGCCACCTAGAGGAACAAATGCCTTCGTCCTCCTCAATGTGCATATTAATGAGTCATGCAAACATTACTCAAAGTTATAAACCAATACTCAACTTCATTGACATACCAGGAACTAACACACATTCCTAACCAAATCAACTAGTCAAGCACTATATTCACAAGTAGTTGGGCAAAATTGACTCATGTTAAGACATCCAAGTAATCAAACATCAAATCATGGCTAACCTATCCACAATACTCGTCATCATATACCAAGAATTAAAACAATTTTCATGAATGGGGCACAGGGAAGCATGATTTATTATTCATTGGATCGTATTTTTTGTATGTTTTTTTTTTTTTTTTTTTTTTTTTTTTAAAAAAAACAACTAAAATAACTACACTAAAATAAAACAAGAAAGATAAGAGAGATAAGGAGAGAGAGAGTACCACATGTACGAAGCAACTCCCCCAAGCTAAATGCGGCAATGGCCTCATTGCAGCGTAAGGAGAGCATAGGAATCTCGACGGCTCCTCAAAAAGAATCGGGTTGCCTCCCGCAAGCGCTTGTTTAGAAGGTCATTAGCTTGACCGTATTCATCCTCATTGAGTTCGTGGTGAGGAAGAGAATGTGATATCTGACTTTTCTTCAATAGGATCTCCCGCTCGATAGTGCTTCACCCTTTGTCCATTGACTTTGAAGGTGCCCCCGGTGTTGTTCCATAATTCAATGGTGCCATAAGGATATGCTTTGTAGACCGTGAAAGGGCCCGACCATCTTGACCTGAGTTTCCCTGGAAATAGTTTCAACCTTGAATTGAATAGAAGGACTTGCTCTCCTTCTTTCACAGAATTTGGAGGGGGAAGTTTCTCTATTACCTCTACTTTGGCTTTGTCCACCTCAATCCCTTTGTTTGAAACTACATGGCCTAAAACGATTCCCTGTTGTACCATAAAATGGCACTTCTCCCAGTTCAATATCAGATTGACATCCTGGCATCTATGGAGCACCTTTGTTAGATTATCAAGGCAAATATCGAAAGATGAACCATAAACAGAAAAATCATCCATAAAAACTTCCATAGAATTTTCTATGAGACCTGAGAAAATAGCCATCATACACCGTTGGAACGTGGCTGGGGCATTACACAGTCCGAATGGCATTCTGCGATATGCGAAGGTGCCATATGGACATGTGAATGTAGTCTTTTCCTGATCACAAGGGCGGATGGGGATTTGAAAAAAAACCGGAATATCCATCCAAGTAACAGAAAAAGGAATGGTTAGCCAATCGTTCGAGCATTTGATCAATGAAAGGCAAGGGGAAATGATCTTTACGGGTGGCTTTATTTAATTTTCTGTAATCAATGCACATCCGCCACCCTGTAACAGTTCTTGTGGCAACAGGCTCGCCTTTGTCATTCTTGACAACTGTCATACCTCCTTTCTTTGGTACTACTTGTACAGGACTAACCCACTTACTATCTGAGATAGGGTAGATTATTCCTGCAGCAAGCAATTTGAGAACCTCTTTCTTGACTACCTCCATCATAGTTGGATTTAGCCTTCTTTGAGGTTCTCTAGAGGAGGCATGATCGTCCTCAAGAATGATCTTATGCATACAAAAAGAGGGATTAATACCCTTGATATCATCAATGGTATACCCAATAACATTTCTATATTTTCTTAAAACAGCGAGAAGTTTCTCTAATTCAATGTTATTAAGCTCAGCATTAACAATAACAGGGTATGTATTTTTAGGACCAAGATATGCATATTTAAGATTAGATGGAAGGGGTTTCAACTGTACCTCGGGAGGCGTCGAACTCTCCCCAACACTCGATGTACTAAGGACTTCCTTGACTGGAGCGATGATTGGATTAGCTTTTGCGTCTTCTAGTAGCCTCGTGTACTCCCTTACTTCCCAATCTTCATCATGGATACTCCCTATCAACACCGTTTCAAGAGCATCTTCCTTTTTGATCAGGGGAAGTTGTTCTTGTTGTAGATCATCGAGGACATCCACTTGACAAATAGTCTCACCCATAGACGGATTTCCCATAGCATTCAGTAATGAATACTCCATTTTCTCATCCCCTACTTCAAATGTTATTTTCCCATTCTTCATGTCAATAATTGCACCTGCAGTAGCTAAGAATGGTCTACCAAGAATAATAGGGACATGGGCATCTTCTTCCATTTCCATAACAACAAAATCACATGGAATAAAGAATTTACCAACTCGCAATGGAACATCTTCAAGTATACCGAGGGGAAATTTAACTGACCTGTCTGCAAGTTGCAGAGATATCCTTGTAGGCTTTAGCTCACCCATTTGAAGCTTTTCGCAGATGGAGAGCGGCATAAGGCTTACACTTGCACCAAGATCGCATAGCGCTCTATTGATCTCTATATCTCCGAGCTTCACTGGGATTGAATAGCTGCCTGGATCACCTAGTTTCTTAGGAAGAGTGTTTTGCAGAATGGCACTACATTCTGCAGTTAGAGAAACAGTAGCATTCTCTGCAAGCTTCTTCTTGTTAGATAGCATGTCTTTCAAAAACTTTGCATAAGAAGGCATTTCAGAAATTGCATCCAAGAACGGTATATTAATGTGAAGTTTCTTAAGGATGTCTAGAAATTTACCGTACTTTTTCTCTAACTTAGCCTGGGCTAACCTCTGTGGGAAAGGGACTCTTGGCATGTATGGGGCGAGAGGTGGGATCGGTTCCCGTGGCTTTTCTTGAACATCATTCCTTGGAATTAGGCTGTCTGGATCTCCCGCCCGGTCGGGCAGTGATTGCCCGGTCTGACCAGGCGAAGAAGAGCTGCTTATGTTCTTCTGTTTGTCTGGAATTTCTTCTTGCGCCCGATCGGGCGGACCTTGCCCGGTCTGACCGGGCGAAGAAGAAATTCGCACAGTCCCCTGTTTTTCGTCGACTGCTTCTCGCGCCCGATCGGGCGGACATTGCCCGGTCTGACCGGGCGAAGAAGAATTTTGCAAAATCCCCTGTTTTTCACTCATTCCCTCAATATCTATCGTTGATGGTTCCCTTACGGGAAGGTCTTCCAACTGTTTTCCACTCCTTAAAATTACAGCATTCATGTGCCCCTTTTGTGGTTGCTCTGTTTGGCCAGGAAACGTACCTGGTGTTTTTGAAGATTGGCCGACTTGATGAGCAAGTTGGCTTATTTGATTTTCCATGAGCTTATTCTGGGCTTGTAACTGTTGGATGGAATTATTTGTGGTGTTGATGAAGTTCTCCATCATTAGTTCGAGATTGGATTTTTGAGGGAGTGGTTGCATAGGTTGCATGGGTTGTTGTACTAGGGGTGGTCTTGGTTGAAAACCAGGTGGATTATAATTGTTGTTTCGAGGTGGGGGCGGAGGTGGATTTTGCTGAGCCTGGGTGTTTTTGTATGAGAAATTTGGGTGATTCTTCCAACCTTCATTATAAGTATTAGAATGGGGATCGTATGGTCTTTTAGGGTTGGAATTGTAGAAGGCATTGGCTTCCTCAATTGATACCTCATTCGAATTTCGTGGGCAATTAGGTGCGATGTGACCTTGAGTATTACACATTTGACAAGTTTCTAGCACATTATTAGAAGATCCAGTTTGTAATCTATCGAACTTGCTTGAAAGTGCCTGCACAGAACTAGTTAAAAGAGTTAGAGCATCAACATCTAATTTACCTCCTTTCTTGACACTATTTCGGCCGCCTGGGTGATAGTTGTCATTGGCTGACATCTTCTCAACCAGCTCCTTTGCTTCGGTTGGATTTTTAGTTAAAAGGGAGCCTCCAGATGCGGCGTCGATATAGATCCGGAATTCATGGGTTAGACCGTTATAAAAGGTTTGGATTAACATCCATTCAGGTATGCCATGATGAGGGCACTGTCTCTGTAATCTCTTGAATCTCCTCCATGCGTCATATAAGGATTCTTCATCTGATTGCCTGAAAGTGGATAGCTCGTTCCTTAATCTTGCAGTCTTTTCTTGTCCCAAGAACTTGACCAGAAAAGCTTTTACTAGTTTATCCCATGTATCAAAGGAACCAGAACCCTCATCTCTTAACCATTCCTTCGCCCTATCCCGTAATGAGAATGGAAAAAGGCGAAGTCTAAGAGCATCATCTGTAACACCATTCAGCTTCATAGTGTCACACTTTTCCAAGAAACCATCTATATGATTCACTGGGCAATCAAGAGGTGTGCCAGCAAATGAATCATTGGATATGAATTGAATAAACTGCGGTTTCAATTCAAAATTCTGAGCGGTGATAGGTGGTCTAACAATGCTAGAAAGGAGTCCGGTTGTTGTGTCAGGGATACCGTACTCCAAAAGAGACTTTGTTGCTTGGTCTTCCATATTTCTGTTACCTGCTCTTCTTCTACTTCTTCGTCTTCTTGCAGTCGCTTCAATTTCTGAATCGAGAGGCACTAAGTCGTCTGACCCTGAGCGACGTGTTTGCATACAACAAAGAACTAGGCAAAGAACATCAAAAACACAGGAGGCAATAGCCGAAGCAACAAACAACGCTTAGTAAAAACGAATCACGGAAAATCAATATGAAACCGTTAGTCCCCGGCAACGGCGCCAAAAATTTGATAGGCTTATCGCGTACCTAACAAAAATAACCTAACTATTCCTTCTAACTGTGTAGTAGGGCAAGTAAGGATCGAATCCCAAGAGACTATGGTTCATTCAATTAATCAGACTCAATTAATCACTAAGCACGTCACCAATCAATAATGGATGATAATAATCAACTAATATATTAAATAACACAATTAACTAGAGGAAATATTAATCAATAAACTAAAGCATCCAAGATCAAGCATTACCACGATTATGATTGATAAACTAATAAATCTACCCCCAATATATAAATCAATTGACAAGAAGAAAAGCAATCCCTAATAATAATACCAAAGGTCTCTTCCAAGTTATCAATGGCTTCCCAAATTAACTATCAAGCCTACTTCCGTGGAATCAAGCGAATAAGGGACATTAAACACCATGCCTAGATTCCTAATTATTCAATCATCTACTTCCGTGATGATCTTCAAACCCTTAATTGGAATAACCTAATCCCGTTAATATCCAACTTCCGTTGCAATAAGAACAAAGGGATGATAACAATACTAATTATTCCTAATCTAGTATTGGCATAAACACAATCAATTAAGCATGTCAATTGGGATTATTATTGGGGAATTTAAAGATCTACTTTATACATCAATCATAATCGGGCTTAGCAAGATCCCGGATTAAGGAAACTACTCACACATCATAATAAAATCAAAATCAAGTTCAAAAACAAGAAACAGTAAAGAAAACATATTTAGAGAACAGTGAATATCAGAAAAGAGTGAAGTAAGATAAATACCAATTACTCCAATTGAAAGAACTCAAATTGTTGATGAACAATTGATTAATCTGGGATTAAAAGATTGAAATTGCTTAAAGGAAATAAAACTAGGGTTCTTGAGAGTTTTCTAGGGCTTAAGGAGAAAAACTAATGAAAAACTCTCCTTAAAAGTTAATTACAAAAGGGTATTTATACCCTCAAAAGATAGAAATTCGGAAATAGCTGAAATCGCGCAATCTTGAACATCGCCCGGTCAGACCGGGCAAACCTCGCCCGATCGGGCGGAGGAAAGCTGCGTAAAATACGACAGTTTTCCTTCTTTGCCCGGTCAGACCGGGCGAACCTCGCCCGGTCGGGCGCGCGTAACACGTTTCCAGAATTGCATCTTCATAACTTGACTTCTTCATCGCCCGGTCTGACCGGGCGAAGCCTGCCCGATCGGGCGCGCGTTGCACCGTTCAGAATTGGGCTTCTTCCTGTGAACTCTTCATTGCCCGGTCTGCCCGGGCAAGCCATGCCCGGTCGGGCACTCCACATAAATTGCAGTTCTTGGCTATCAACTCTTCCGAATCTACTAAAAACACGTCCAATTGCCTAGAAACGCTTCATATTCCTGAAAAGCTTACTAAAACAATCGAATACACTAAAGAAGAGATTGTTAGCAAGAAATGGCTCCGTAGAGCTCAAAACCATATAAAATTACTAAGTAAAACCGGGGAAAACCATTGTATAAAACACGTATATCACCTTGGGATGCGTGCTAGTCTTCGGTTTAGGTCAACCTAGGGCTGATTGGGCTTCCACAAGACTTTGGGCCTAGGTGGCCGGTTTTCCCATTTGACATGGGGGAGGCCACGTGTCGTAGCATAAGAGGTCCAAGGTGGACTGATCAACACTTGACATGTGGCAGGCTCCAATTGGTCCATGTGGCGGACACTTGGAAGAGCTTGAATGGTCCACTTGTCAGCTGATGATTGGTAGGGAAAAATCCCCTAATCAAGTAGTATTTGGTCTATACAATCCTCTAGTTAATTGCTTGCATGTAACTCAATTCAGGTCCAAACCATCCAATACACCTGAATTCCCTCACCTCGAACATCAGTCAAGTTTCAACCATACAATTAAAACAATAAACTTCTGTAGACTGCTGGAAAAGAAATGGTAGCTGCGATCACATATACCAACAACAAATTTGGAACTCAATATTTTCTTTTTTCTATTATAATAATAGTTCAAAATTCCATGAATGACACATTGTAGAGGGTCCAACCTTTAAACCATTTGTGCCAAAATTAATAAAGGAAATAAGAAAATAAATTTGGCCAGCAGTTCAAAACTGAAACTCATATTCAGCATGATAAAAAAGAACTCTAAGTATACCCAACTCACCTTCCACATCAAGGTGCCTTCCGTCTTTGAAAAACTCTTTAGCTAATTCATCCTGCAGAGAGCAAACTTATAAGTCAGGCAGGAGGAATGTAATTATAGGCAAAATTAAAAACATAGAATTTCAGCAGAACATCTTAATTCCTATCTAGGGTCTAAATATATACCTTCAAATGTTTTAATATACTGTTGAAACATATCCTGTCAAAGTTCCCACATATACTATCAAAAATTTTCCCAACAATATTTGCCTCTTGAATTTAGACAAAACAAACATGCTATTGGGCTTTTTTTTTTTTCCAAATTGTGACTGTTTCAATAACAACTCCCATCGAAATAAATAATAGGGTGTCATAGAACTTTAACTTCAGCTTATGCATTACCCAGCTGACCAAAGTAAAGCTTTGCAAAAACCTATTCCTTTTTAAATTATTTTCTAGACAAAAATATTAAAAAGGTAGCCATTTTTATGTGACTTACTATACAATAATCAATTTTCTGTTCCACTCTAAAATCAGAACTTGTATCCCAGGTGCACCAAAAATTGTGACCCTTAAAAGCAAGCAAGATGCTCGGGACAGGCATCCCTGAGACCCTGAGAGAAGGCATCCAACTCAAATACAAGAGATAGTCCCATATATGATGTCGGCTTCTAGAATACAATCAAAATCTATTAAAAAATTTGAAAAAAATCTATTAAAAAAAAATCTATTAAAATTGATGTTGGCTTCTAACAAGTAAGATTTTTCTTAAACTCTCACATCTGCTACTTACTAAGAAGCATATTTGAGAATGTCAAAGGCAGTCATGTGGGAAGTTAAGAAAGAGTTACCGAGAAGACTATATATAAAACAGGTGAAAGGAAAAACAACTGGAAGACCACAACATATCCAGCAACAACCAGTATAAGTAAGAACACAAAGACGGTCATCAGACTGCTCAAGAATATGGTTTTCATATTCTTACTTTGATACCTCATATGGTTTTCATACACCAAATTATAGATCAGAAATGTACCAGCTGTGAGAATCTTGTTCTTACTTAGAGAGATTTTTATAAGCCACTTCAGATTACTAAGATCGTCTCAAATGGACGACGAACCAGCTAAAGAGGGAATACTGCAGAAAAACATAAGGCCATCAAAGTAGAAGGCAAGAAGCTACTCCGTGATACTTACAAAAGACTAACTAAGATATACAAAGTACTCCATAATTAAGATTAGAAAGCATAAACAAAGCAACTTACATCTGCTGTTGAGAGTTTCAAGTCAGCAATGATTCCAGAATGTACAGTCTAAGTAGGACAACAGGTCAAAGAAGTCTTAATGAAAAGTGAAAACAGCCTAAACAACAAATCAATGAAGTGGAAGCACAACAGTAAAAAAATAACAGATTAATCACACAATTAAGACTGTAGAAGAGTGTATCCCTCTCATAGAGTCATTGGTAAAGAAATAACGTTTTTGCAACACAAACAAACTACATCAGATGGTTGACAACGAAAACAGGTAAGAACCAAAATTAGTATAAACACCACATTATTCATGTTACTAAAATGGAGATGCATATTACAAACGCGTAAATGTTAATGGAAAACTAAGGGTTCCACTGACAAAAAAATCATTAATCACCACATAAACAATAAGAATAGCTTTCAAGATGACTCCTTTCTGTAAGCAATGCTCTCCTTTCTGTACTCAGTACTAAATCATCAAAGTTACGTGAGTTCAGTTCAACTGATGCACTGGACTCAGACGACATTTCACTTGATCCTCCTGATTTTCCATTTAAATGATCCTTCATAAGTGTCTTTACCTGCACACAACTCACACATCTCAACATTTGTGTGTTCTCTTTCCAAAAATAATTCAGACTATGCTTGCCAAGTATGCATCAATAGTTTAATCCATCAACCACTTTCTTGTGATAAAACAAAAAGCATGCACAAGCAGGCACGTTCTCCTGTTAAAATAAATCCCAAAATAAATGAAAGGAAACTCATCTTCTAATTTATTTCTTACAAGCCCCATACAAACTTTAAAATCAGAACGTAAACCCCCTTTAATAGAAACCATTCTATACAAACTACGAGATATATTGGCCAAATAACAGTGAACAATTCTACTTTATGTTCCTTCAAACCCAGGCATACACATTACCTAATTCCTTACCCCCCCTGAATTGAGAACGGAACATTTAAACATGAATTTGGTACATTATGCCTAAATTGACAATACTCAGTAGTGAATAGAATACACATATCCAATCTCATACTAGCCAATTTGGTAACGTTGTTCCATACTTTGCCATGTATTTATGCACATAGCCACCCACACATCAACATCAACTCCTATTTGTTGATAAGAAAATATTGCGATGAAATCTACTACTATTTTTAGAGATCAACCCACACTAATATCATTTATTCCCACTAAAGCATGACGTATATGATACACCCATAAAGTTGCAGCTTAACGATGATTAGTATTACAATCAAAAAGTGGTACCATTTTTATCAAATTAATCCAACTCAAACAATTCAACTCAGTTCAATCCAACTCAAACAATTCAATTCAATCCAAGTACAACAACAATACCAAGACCAAATCAAACAACAATTCGAACAACAACAATCCAACAACACCTCAAAACCAATTCGAACAAGTAAACAACGCCCCAACACCAATTCGAATAACAAGTAAACAACATCCCCACCCGAACACCAATTCAAACAACAAGTAAACAACATCCGAACACCAATTCTAACAAGAACAAGTAAACAATACCCAAACAATAAGAACTCGAACATCAACTCTTAAAACTGATTTCATCCTAATTTCATCAAATTACCACTAAAAAACTGATTTTATCCAATCTCAATTACATTAAATTACAAATAAATAAAATTTAAATTTAAACTAAAAATTAAATTGCTTACCCATTTGATTTGAATTCAAAAATCCTTAAAATCAACATATTAACTTCGATAATACAATAATGAAACCCCAAAAACTAAAATAAATTCAATTATCTAATTAAAATTCAAAAACCCTAAAATCAAAAAAATTAATTAAACAATTCCCCACCCAGCCTGACAGCCACTCCCCAGCCCAGCCCCGATAGCCACCCCCCTGCACCACCACCGAAACCACCCTCTTTCCAGAGCCACATGAGCGCAATAGACTTCCCGCCCTAGCCCCACCAACGAAACCGCCCAAAACTTAAATTCCCCAACCCGAAACCAACCTAAACTCCCATCCCTTTCCCCACCCGAAACCTCCACCCCTTTCCCTGACCCTAGTTTACAAGAACTAACCCTAAATTCGAATTTCAAATCAATAACAAACCCTAGATTGCGAAAACTGAAATCGATAATCTAAAAAGGACAAAAACACATTCTTACCTCGAAGCTGCTTCAATGGAGGTGAGAAAGCTCGAATCCGCTTTAATGGAGAACTAATAGTACGCATAGTGGAGGAATGATATGGACAAAGCTCAGAATGCGCTTCAATGGAGAACTACGAGCACGCGTAATGGAGGAGAGATATGGAGAAAGGTGGAACTTCAGAGGTGGTCGAAGCTAAGAGAAGGGCAAAAACGAGAGTTAGGGAAAATCGAAAATGAAAAGCAAGGGGAAACAAAGAAAGAAGAAGAAGCAGAGTAACGCATACCTTTATACTTTTTTTTTTCTTTTTTAATTCGCACCGGTTTGAACCGTTTCTAATTACCATAGTTGGCACCTGTTTAAGGCGAACCGGTGTCAAAATCAAATTTGTAAATCCCGCCCATTTCTTTTGGCACCAATTTTCAAGAACCGGTGCTAAGGGGGGTGCCTATTTCATTTTTTCTACTAGTGCAACTGTGAATCTGAGCAGTCGTCAATCTTTCTTGTCCCTGCCGCCTTGCATATGCGGATGCCGACTAGCAGGGCTTCATATTCCGCCTCATTATTTGAGGCCTGGAACTTGAACCGTAGTGCATATTCATACTTGTCCCCTTTAGGAGACTAACATATAATTCCTGCACCACAGCCGTTCATAGTAGAGTTCCCATCTACATACAGTTTCCAAACCTGCTCAAGATTCTCCAGCTCAGTCGGCCTTGTCATTTCGATAATGAAGTCGGCTAATGCTTGTCCCTTCATTGCCTTCCTTGGTTCGAAAGAGATTTCAAGACTTTACATTTCAATAGCCTATTTGAGCATTTGGCCGGATGACTCCAAAGTTGTCATTGGCCGCTTGAGAGGTTGATCTGTGTAGACCACTACCGGACGGATGTGCCAAGAAGTATGGTTTCAACTTCTTGACTGCCATGAAAAGAGCAAGGCCAACTTTTTCAACTATTGGGTACCGTAGTTCAGCATTTCAAAGAACATGACTAATGAAATAGACTAGAAGTAGCCGTCTCTTTCAGCACGAAGAACGGTACTAAGGGCATGACCTGAGACGGCTAAATACATGTAAAGCGTTTCTTTGGGCAGAGGGCTAACAAGCCTTGGCAAAGAGTGTAAGTGTTCTTTCAATTTTTGAAAGGCCGCCTCATAATCATCCCCCCATTCAAACATAGTCATTTTTTCTGATTGCTTGGAAAAAACTAGAGTCATGTGTCACTTGACCAGCTGAGGAATCTCCCCAATGCCGCCAGGCAACCTCTTAACTTCTGAACTTCTTGGATAGTGCGAGGTGACTTCATGTCAATGACCGCCTGTGAAAGGAATGGTGTCCTTCCAACAAGTGTATCGAGGTACAATTGATATTATAGCTTAATCTTAACTGAACCCTTCGGGTCGAACCCAATCGAATCACCGATCCGAGACGACGAACTAATCCGAAAGGATTTAATGAGTCAGCAGAGTTTTACGAATACAGACGTCGGAAATCGATCCAAGGGCGTCGAGACCGAACGTCGCAAAATCACAAGCAACAAGTATGAGTGTAGCCGTAGCTAGGCTAGGCTAGCTCGTTGCAAGCCTAGGCGCACCATGTGTGTACTGGGCGCACCATGGTATGCTAGGCACTATCGCAGCCTAGGCGCGGCCTGGCAGCCTATCGCGAGCAATAGGCGCACCAGGCGCACCTAGCAACCCATAGCAGGCACCAGGCGCACCATCGCAGGCACTGGGTGGGTGTTGCGTGCGTGCATGCCTGGCATGGCAGCACCATCGCAGGCACCAAGTTCTAGCATGGGTGCCTGCCTAGCACTGGCGCAGCATGAGTGCTGACTTGTGTGCTAGCCTTCGCATGGCAGCACCAAGCATAGCATCATGCATATGCGAGGGCCTGGGCGCCAGCACAGTGCTAGGCCACGCACAGCAGCCCAGCATCACCACGCACCAAGGCTGATGTGTGATGCGTGGGCATGCGTGTGCAGGAGATGCTGCAAAGGTGTATGCGTGGTGTGCGAGGCAAAGGGGGCCAACATGCGTGGCTAGCTAGCAGCACGCATGCTGGGTGTGCGAGCATCTGTGAAGGGTGAAGCGTGGATGCGTGTGGTGCATGGGATGCCAGAGGCAGCACCAGCGCCAGCACGCACAAGCGCCTAGCACTGGCATGCACCAGCGCCTAGCACTGGGCAGCACTAGCGCCTAGCATTGGCACGCACCAGCGCCTAGCACTGGGCAGCTGCAGCGCCTAGCACCAAGCATGCGAGGCTGCTGGGCAGGCTGGTGCTGGCTGGCTTGGCTGGCTGGCACTACTAGCTGGCGTGCTAGCTGGCAGCAGCCCAGCAGCCCTTTTGGTGAGGTGGTTTTTTTAGGGTGGGGACCAAGGCTTTGGAAAAGCCTTGGGGAGCAAGGCAATGGTCCCCCCACCCCTCCATGATCCTCACCTAACCTTCTCTCTCCCTTTGACACTTGTTGCATAGTGATTGGATTTGTTTATTAATTTATTTTAGAAATAAATGAATTAGCAAAAGTATTCATTCTCCCACATTGGTGGTGGATGAAAAACCAAGGGTTCATTTCCCTATAAATACCATGCTTTGGTATTGGGAATGAACAACCTTGAGTGGAATTCAAAAGGCAACTCTAAGAAAGAGTAAACCTTTGATTCGTAAAACTCATAGTTATTTTGTCCGGGTCATGACTAACCTTCAAGACTTAGGACGCTCGGGTCGGGTCGAGGGTACGATCCGTCGGAGATCTCGTCCTTTCGGGATTTTTAAGTAAGAGCTCTTTGGGAGCGAAGAACGCGTCAAAGGAATAATTATTGTTCTTAATCTTGTTTAATTAAGTTTATTATGCTTGTTAATTGATTTAATTAAGGGGCGGGTCTTGGTGGGTTTCCTTCCGCGTAGTGTCGGGTCACTACGAAACCCTACAGCGGTATCGGAGCCACGCTTCTTTTTAATTCTTGCAATTTTTTTTAATTAAGGTGTTTTAAGAGAATTTAATTTTCTGGTTCATGTTCATCTAATTAGATTAGATGCTCGTTTTAATTATTTTTAAAACTCGATTTTATTTTCGATTTGGCTGTCGAACCCAAATTTTGGCTCAAAAATAGTGATTTTTGGGTGGAATCGACATTCTGGAACTGTTTCAATTCTTTTAGGGTTGTCCAGAAGCCAAATTCGAACCAGAAACCCAATTTTTCTGGGGTTTTCGTTTTTCAACGAAAATTTTAATTCTTTTTAAGCCTTGATTAATGCAAGCATTACAAGGTTAGATTAAATGCACATTTGCATCACTAATCTACTGGTTTTAAAATATCCTTGAGCATAATAATGGAGTTTTTATTAGTGCTTAAGTTGATATACCAATTTTTCACACAAACTTGTTTTCCACAAATTTTGCAAATAAATTGTAATAAAGTGTGAAAACTTGTTGTGATTTTGTATTTTAAGTTCCCAAATAATGGTAAAGTTCTAATCTTTAAAGGTTTAAATGATTGGAACCCTAACCCTAAATTCCATGTTGAACAAAGTTTGGATTTTTTCATGTTTGGTTGATTAAAATCCATTAAGTTCAATTACTTGTGAGTAAAATTTGATTAATCTTCATATTGGAAGATGTAATCTTGGTATTTTACACAAGTATGCAAGTTGGAAAATTTTATCATTGGATGGTTAATTTATTTTTCCAACTCCCATTTGTCAAATACATTATTAATTTGCATATTAGCAAGATTAATTTTGAACATAGCTCATTTTATTTTAAGCATAAAGTTAGACCTAATTTTGTTCAAAATTGAAATTTTAGATAATTTAGGCTTGTGCACCAATAAAATAAATTTATTTAAGTTAGACTTAATTTTATTTTATTTTTCCTCAAATTGATTCTAAAATGTAATTTAGAATTAATTCATGTCACACGTAAATCGGGATTAAAATCCCGAGTCATAACACGCAAATCAAGGCAAAACACCCAAGTGCCACCAAGGCTAGCCGGGCTGCCTAGCAGCCCACATGTGGCTGCCTGTGGTGCACACAAGGGTGAGCCATGATGCTGTTGTGCGCCTTTGTGTGGCGGGGAGGCATGGACTGTTGTGCGTGGACAGTGGCTGGGGCTGGCTTGCGAGGGATGTTGCTGGGCAGCAGGGCAGCAAGCCATAGCCCAGCGCACCACGAGCATCAAGAGGCGCCTGCCCAGCAGGCCAGATGCTCGCAAGCCAGCATGTGCAGCATGCTAGCAGGCAGCTGGCGCTAGTAGCACTGCTTGCTGAGCACAGCAAGCCTCACCCACGCACCATGGCGCCATGCCATGGGCTGCCTAGCAGCCATGGTGCGCACCCACCAAGGGTTTTGTTGGGTGGTTTTCCTTAATGTTTGAGCTATGATTTTTGCATTATCCCGTCTTTAAAATATTTTTGGTAATTATTTTAACGAGGCTAAAAACCTCGATTTTCGATTTTGCAAAATTTTGACAAATTATGGGTTATGCCGACTTAATTAATCGGATTAATTAAGTATGGTTGCGGAATTTAGTGGGAGCTTAATTAAGTGCGTAAGCATTTTGCGTTTAGAAATAATGGATTAAACCACTTTGACTAGTTTAATTAGGCGCGTTAATTGGATTAACCACCTAAGTTAGTTACTAGTTTTGCGTGTTTAATTATGTATTTCATAAAATTGCATGGGCCATTCACAAATAGTGAATGGGTGAATGGAAGAATTGTTTTCCAAACAGGTTCTTTGAAAATGGCAACTAGTGGGGCTCGACTAGGATAGAAAATACGGACTGCGTTCCATTATGTATTTTTGTAAATCTAAATACGGTCTGCGAACCGTTAAGTATTTTTGTACTATTAGATTAATCTTAGTCGTTCTAGCTAGCTTCTTTTATTTTATTTTGGCCAAGATGTCTCAAGACGGCGTTTCGACGAACACGAGCCAAGATGAAGACCCATGGAATTTGGAGATTTCAAGGGGTCATGCTAGTTGCCAAATGCATCTATTTTTATGCCTTATATATTGTTATTATATATGATTGCTAGATGCATGTCTAGGATTTCTATTATGTTGCGATGATTAGTTAAGTTCACTTAATCAACCAACATAGAAACCCTAGGTCCCTTAATAATGTTGAGCTAAAATTTGTCGTTCCAAGAACAACACTTACCGAACTAATGCCGTACGTGATGGATTACGCCAAAGCGAGGCATCACTACTTCCCTAGGAACGTAAGGTATACTAGGTATACAAGTTGTCTTGATTAAGCTCAATGATATCAGTAAAGAGTCCTTAGATGTCGTGGCAAAAGAGATAAAATGTCAAGAATGCATTAGATGCGACATTTTATCAAACCGAGAGTAACTTGGAGCTATTAGCAATTGGATTGCTTACCTTAAGATATTTAATGACTAAGACAAGCCAAAGCATGCTAAACCATTTCTTGATCTTTGGGATCTTAGAATCATTTTATTCTCGCCCATAAGGGACATTTTTTTAAATGCGTGGATAAAATGTTCAATAAGATTGAATATATGCATGAACGTTTTAATTTTCAACTTATTGATGTATGAATGGTTTTTCACTTCAAATTCATTCAATTATAGAACAATGTCTGCAAATAACTCAAACAACAATCAAATGTGTCCGGAACTCCCCGAAAAGTTGGCCTTTCCCTTAAACTTGGTCAACTTTAAGGAATGGGAGGAGGAACTCAGGAGAACTCTTCGGAATTGTTCCTTGGAGTATACTCTTGATACTCCCATTCCAAGCTTCTTTGCCAAAGGGATCATGACCGACGAGGCTCATGAAGAATGGTCTTCCAATTGCAAAAGGGTCTCACGACTCATGGCAAATTCCATCCCGGAAGATTGGAAGGAAACTCTTTCCTCCTACCTTCCGGACATGTTCCTCAAAGCACTTGAGGACGTTGTCAATGTAAGAGTCACCAAGAGTGACAATGGCAACTTTGTTGGCCTCATGTTTGACTTGACTAGGTCATTTTCAAACATGAGGATAAAGCCACCAAGCGTGGGATGTCTTGCTAAGGAAAGGCGCCGACTTTGGACAATGGTCTACAATGCCAAATTGAGACCCGGTATGCCCCTCCGACCTCATGTGCTTGTAATGACTAGACTCTTCAAACACATGTAACTTCTCGGAATCCCATTGGAAGATGAGATGGCGGGGCATATCTTGCTTGCTTCACTCCACTCGGGCTATGATTCACTTAGAGTGCATATCGCTGCGGGAAAGGAGACACACTCCCTCAAGGAGGTGGTGCAACTTCTTAGATAAGCCACCGCCTATGGAATGACCGAAAGGACCTTGAGAGCCAAGAAGAAGGAGTTCAAGAAGGTCAAGGCAAAGATGAGATGCTTCCATTGTGGCATACAAGGCCACTACAAGAGAGAATGCATGCTCGTCAAGGAAGACGGGATCACTCCAACTACCTCAGGTATCTTCCTTAACACTTGTAAATTAAGCTTATCATAAGGTATTGGATACCAAGTATGACTCACTCTATGTTGCCTACTCAGGGACCAAGTGAGAAGCTTATCAAGTGTTGGTGCATGGACAAGAAGACGACGAAGATGGTTTTTCGGTCGTGCTTGCATGCACTATTTTGTCTATGACATGTAATTAAACTAATTCTAGTTTTTCATCATGACTTTTGAACATATTATGATCCATGGTGTTGGACACCTAGGAATTTTGAGTGTAAGACTTTGACAATAGTTGTTTCAAGTTTGTCTTACAAATTTATGTTCAATTAAATTGCATGTTTTTACATATGATTAGACAAAAGTTGATACCACTAGCTAAGACCATCAAGTCGAATCAAACCTACTTGTGGCATTTTGTCTTGGCCACATTAACATCAAACGCATCAAGAAACTTCTTCAAGAAGGTGTTCTTGACTCATTTGACTTAGAGTCATTTGAAAATTGCGAAGGATGCTTATTAGGCAAGATGATAAAACAACCATTCTCCAAGTTGGGAGAAAGGGCAAGTGACTTATTAGGTCTAATACACACGGATGTATGTGGACCAATGAGCACACCCGCAAGACAAGGTTACCGATATTTCATCACTTTCACCGACGATTATAGTAGATATGGCTATGTCTACTTAATGTCGAATAAATCGGAATCCTTTGAGAAATTCAAAGAATTTCAGAAAGAAGTTGAAAATCAACTTGGCAAGAAAATTAAAGCACTTCGATCAGATCGAGGTGGCGAATATTTGAGCCATGAATTCGAAGATCACTTGAAAGAAAATGGCATTCTTTCAGAGTTGACACCTCCCGGAACTCCTCAATGGAACGGAGTGTCCGAACGGAGGAATCGAACCTTGTTAGACATGGTTCGATCAATGATGGGTCTTAGTGAACTTCCTATCTCTTTCTGGGGACATGCGCTACAAACTGCAGCACTAACACTGAATAGAGCTCCGTCAAAAGCTGTTGAAAAGACTCCATATGAATTATGGACTAAGAAACCTCCTAGGTTGTCTTTTCTCAAGATTTGGGGATGCGAAACATATGTCAAGCGATTAATTTCGGACAAACTTCACCCCAAATCGGATAAGTGTTTCTTTGTGGGATATCCAAAAGAAACCAAAGGGTATTACTTCTACAATAAATCCGAGAACAAAGTTTTTGTTGCTCGTGATGGTGTCTTTTTGGAGAAGGAACACCTTTCCAAAATGACAAGTGGGAGAAAAATCGAACTCGACGAATTTCGAGAGGACGAGCAACAATGTCAACTTGACAAAACTGACAATCTAGATACTTTGGAAGAGTCTAAGAAGATTGGTCAGAATCAAACAGACAATGTAAATGCTCAACCGATTACCCTACGTAGGTCGCAACGGCAAAGATCTCAACCAGACGATACCTCGGTATCGTCTTAACCGATGATCAGGACATCCTAGTCATGGATGGTGATGAGCCGGCGACATACAAGCAAGTTATGACGAGCCCCGACTCTGCAAAATGGCAAGAGGCCATAAAATCCGAGATGGACTCCATGTCTGAAAATCAAGTCTGAGACTTGGTGAATTTACCCGAGGGTTATACACCCATTGGTTGCAAGTGGATCTTCAAAGTGAAGACAGACAAGGATGGAAATGTATCAATATACAAAGCTAGACTGGTGGCAAAAGGTTATAGACAAGTCCACGGGATTAATTATGATGAAACTTTTTCACCAGTTGCAATGCTAACATCCGTCCGGATCATCCTAGCGATTGCTGCATATTACGATTACGAAATATGGCAAATGGATGTCAAAACCGCCTTCCTTAATGGAATTTTGGAAGAAACTGTGTATATGACACAGCCAGAAGGTTTTGTCGATCCAGGCAACGCTAGAAAGGTTTGAAAGCTGAAGAAGTCCATTTATGGACTAAAGTAAGCCAGCAGAAGTTGGAATCTGCGATTTGATGAAGCCATTAGCAAGTTTGGCTTTATCAAGAATCCAGATGAGTCTTGTGTATACAAGAAGGTCAGTGGGAGTGATATTGCATTCCTAGTCCTGTATGTCGATGACATACTGCTCATTGAAAACAGCATAAAATTGTTGGAGTCCGTAAAAGGCTGGTTGGGAAGGTGCTTTTCAATGAAAGACTTAGGAGAGGCACAGTACATATTGGGAATCAAGATCTACAGGGGTAGATCTAAGAGGATAATTGGATTAAGCCAGAGTACTTACATTGATAAGGTACTGGCTCGATTTAACATGGAGAATGCCAAAAGAGGGCATTTACCCATGTCCCATGGCATAAATCTCAGCAAGAAACAGTGTCCACAGACATCTGTTGAGCAAGAAAGAATGAATCAGATCCCATATGCTTCGCTAATCGGATCGATCATGTATGCCATGATATGTACAAGGCCAGATGTATCGTATGCCCTGAGTGCAACGAGTTGATACCAATCAAACCCAGGAGAGGCGCATTGGACTGCGGCCAAGAACATCCTTAAGTACCTGAAAAGGAACAAGGATAAATTCCTGGTGTATGGAGGCCACAAAGAACTGGTTGTTGAAGGTTACACCGACGCTAGCTTCCAAACTGACAGAGACGACTTCAAGTCACGGTTGGGGTACATATTTTGTCTGAATGGAGGAGCGTTTAGCTGGAAGAGTGTCAAGCAGAGCACTACTGCAGACTCTACAACTAAAGCCGAGTACTTGGCCGCTTCAGAAGCTGCCAAGGAAGTTGTTTGGATTCGCAAGTTCATTAGCGAACTTGGTGTTGTACCCTCAATCAAGGGGCCGATATATCTCTATTGTGATAACAATGGAGCTATCGCTCAGGCTAAGGAGCCAAGAGAGCACCAGAAGGTCAAACACGTGCAAAGGCGATTTCACATGATAAGGGAATGGAAATCCGAAGGTGAAATCAGAATTTGTAAGATTGACACAGATGATAATGTAGCCGATCCTTTGACTAAACCGCTGCCTCAAGTGAAACACAACAAGCACATTGAGGCAATGGGAATCAAGCATGTTGGAGACTGGCTTTGAAATTCCCTATACATGTGTTTTAATTAAATAGGATATTTAATGTAAGACACTGTATTAAAACCATTCATTAATGGAGTAATTAATTTTTGTGCAAAATTATCATTCACTCCATTACTATTTAATTGTGGTTTAGAATTAAATAATGAGTCCATTCGATTTACGAAAATATTCAAAACAGGGTATCAAGACCATGTCTTGGATAAAGAAACACCTGTTAAGTGAACATTGAATATTAAATCGAAAATTGTCCCTAATCGAGGTCATCTAACAAATGGATGATTGATGCCCTCCATAGATTAGTGTGTAGTATGATTTATAGCACCGTTTCTTGTGCTGTGAGGACGTGACGGTCATAAATCATTTGCACAGGTACAGTTTGGAACTGTACTGGATAAGACCTATGAGAGTACTTGAAGAAAATTTAAATGTTGTCATAAGTACATTTCACATTATGACTATCGGAACTTGTTTCCTTCGACCATGAGTATTGTGAAGTTTTCTTATTTGAGTACTAGACTCTTTGATGTTTCCAAACATCTGCCGTAACTGGGGATTATAACGGGAACACTCAGGAGACTATGTCCTCTTAGTAAGAAGAACTTACAACAAAAAGACTGGGATTGTCCCCCTACTAACAATATGGAAAATGTTTTGTTGTTTACAAGGCCGCTCGAAGAGCGAGACTGTGAAAATGCATGGTCGTGCTCAGATGGATTTTAGAAATCATCTGCTCATTGACAGTCGAACTCGGAGATTGAGAAACACTTCTGAACGTAATAAGGATGACAAAGAATCTTACCTTATAGTTCACGAAGAAACATTAAGTGACATAGGAAATGAGTTATACACTTTATGCACACTTGTCCGGAAGGACAAGTGGGAGATTGAAAGGAATGGTGTCCTTCCAACAAGTGTATGCTTCTGATAGAGGGTTTAGAATTATTACGGAGCTAATTCTTCAATAAGGTCAAGTAATCAGAATGCCTAGGTGGAGGCCGCTTCCGATCAGTAATATCGAGGTACAATTGATATTACAGCTTAATCTTAACTGAACCCTTCGGGTCGAACCCAATCGAATCACCGATCTAAGACGACGAATTAATCCGAAAGGATTTAATGAGTAAGCAAAGTTTTACGAATACAGACGTCGGAAATCGAGCCAAGGGCGTCGAGACCAAACGTCGCAAAATCACAAGCAACAAGTATGAGGGTCGCCGTAGCTAGGCTAGGCTAGCTCGTTGCAAGCCTAGGCGCACCATGTGTTTGCTAGGCGCACCATGGTGTGCTAGGCACTATCGCAGCCTAGGCGCGGCCTGTCAACCTATCGCAAGCAATAGGCGCACCAAGCGCACCTAGCAACCCATCGCAGGCACCAGGCGCACCATCGCAGGCACAGGGTGGGTGTTGCGTGCATGCATGCCTGGCATGGCAGCACCATCGCAGGCACCAAGTTCTAGCATGGATGCCTGCCTAGCACTGGCGCAGCATGAGTGCTGACTTGTGTGCTAGCCTTCGCATGGCAGCACCAAGCATCGCATCATGCATATGCGAGGGCCTGGGCGCCAGGACAGTGCTAGGCCACGCACAGCAGCCCAGCATCACCACGCACCAAGGCTGCTGTGTGATGCGTGGGCATGCGTGTGCAGGAGATGCTACGAAGGTGTGTGCGTGGTGTGCGAGGCAAAGGGAGCCAGCATGCGTGGCTAGCTAGCAGCACGCATGTTGGGTGTGCGAGCATGTACGAAGGGTGAAGCGTGGATGCGTGTGGTGCGTGGGATGCCAGGGGCATCACCAGCGCCAGCACGCACCAGCGCCTAGCAAAGGGCAGCACTAGCGCCTAGCACCAAGCATGCAAGGCTGCTGGGCAGGCTGGTGCTGGCTGGCTAGGCTAGCTGGCTAGGCTAGCTGGCAGCAGCCTAGCAGCCCTTTTGGTGAGGTGGTTTTGTGAGGGTGGGGACCAAGTCTTAGGGAAAGCCTTGGGGAGCAAGGCAATGGTCCCCCCCCACCCCTCCATGGTCCTCACCTAACCTTCTCTCTCCCTTTAACACTTGTTACATTGTGATTGGATTTGTTTATTAATTTATTTTAGAAATAAATTAATTAGCAAAATTATTCATTCTCCCACATTGGTGGAGGATGAAAAACCAAGGTTTCATTTCCCTATAAATACCATGCTTTGGTATTGGGAATGAACAACCTTGAGTGGAATTAAAAAGGCAACTCTAAGAAAGAGTAAACCTTTGATTCGTAAAACTCATAGTTATTTTGTCCGGGTCATGACTAACCTTCAAGACTTAGGATGCTCAGGTCGGGTCGAGGGTACGATCCGTCGGAGATCTCGTCTTTTCGGGATTTTTAAGTAAAAGCTCTTTAGGAGCGAAGCACGCGTCAAAGGTATAGTTCTTGTTCTTAATCTTGTTTGATTAAGTTTATTATGCTTGTTAATTGCTTTAATTAAGGGGCGGGTCTTGGTGGGTTTCCTTCCGCGTAGTGTCGGGTCACTACGAAACCCTACAGCCTGTATCTTCTCTGGATTGGCCTCTATCCCCCTTTGATCAATAAAAAATCCGAGAAACTTCCTAGACTCAACACCAAAGACACACTACTTGGAATTGTGCATGACCTTGTGCCGCTTGAGTGTGGTGAAGGTTTCTCAGAGGTCAACAAGGTGATCCGCTTGTTGCTTGGATTTGACTATCATGTAATCAATGTACGCCTCTACATTCCGACCAATTTGATTAATGAAGACTATATTAATCATTCGTTGGAAAGTAGTAGGTGCATTTTTCAAACCGAACGGAATCACAATATAACAAACTAGCCCGTGATCAGTGACGATTGTTGTCTTCTCTTGATCTTTCTTCCATAGGGGTATCAATAATAGGCGTTCATAAAGCTTATCAAAGCATGTCCGGCTGTAGAGTCGACCAAACTGTCGATCTTTGGAAGAGGGTAGTTGTCCTTCAGACATGCCTTGTTCAGATCAGTGTAATCAACACACATGCGCCAGGTACCATTCGGCTTCTTTACAAGCACAACATTCGCATCTAACAACTTTTTCACTTTGGCATCTAACAACTTTTTCACTTCGGCGGCTGCCGCCTGACTCCTCTCCTCGTTGTGATTTCTTTTCTTCTGCCTCACAGGTTTCTTATTTGAATCCATGGCGAGCTTATGTACAGCAAGATCCGGGCTGATGCTTGATACCTCTTCCACCTCAAAGGCAAAAATGTCCTTGAATTCTTTTAGCAAGTTGAGGAAGTTGTGCAAGTCTGCACCTTGCTTTGCAAATGCAACCATCTCCACCTTAATAGTACGTTCCGGACGGGAGTTGTCCAGAGCAATATTCATGTGTTCACGTGCCGGATGGGGACGGAGGTCGCCTGACCATTCCCCGGTCAGTAATTGATATTGCTTTTCTTTTTTAACAGCCACTGGCTAGTCGGCCTTTCTTTTCTTCCCGGCTTCTGGTGGAGCAGGTTCTTCCTCCTTAACATCGTCAAGGCTCCTCGCCCTGGCCGGCTGTGGCCATTGTGGGCTTGACATCTGAGAGGTAGCACTCTTTAACCGTCTTCTGATCCCCATTTAGGGAGCCAACAGATCTGTCGTCCCTTTCGAACTTCAGCAGCATGAGAGATGGGATAATGATGGCCTTGGATTCGTTCAGAGTTGGACGGCCTAAAATGAGATTATAGGCGGTCATCTCTTTCAAAACCAAGAACTTGACAACCATGTGGCGTCCCTTTCCTTTCTCCCCCAGTCGGATGGGTAGGTCAATCTGACCGACTGGGTGCCTAACCCTACCCCCAAAACCAACCAAGGGGTGAGTAACCTTGGCTTGTACTTCAGCTTGGACAAGCACTTGTAGCTGATGATGTCAGACGAGCTACCAGTATCCATAAGGATCCAACCAACCAGTTGGTTGGCCACATTGCATTCGATGACAACAAGGTCATCATGCGGCCGGCGGATTTCGCCTCAGTCCTTCATAGAAATGATAGCTTTAGGGAATGTGCTGGCAGACGCCTGGCCTTTATCAACTGAGTTAACATCCATATTTCTCAGATAGTCCTTGGTGCCCCTGATGGTTGGGCCCCCTCCAGCAAAGCCGCCTGCTATGGTGTAGATCGACTCTTTGTCAGTGTCCGAACTACTAGCAGGCTGGGCAGTCTTTTTGGATGGCTACCTTGGGTCTGTCTTCAGAGTCACCGTGGACTTGAGGATGTAAGATTTCAACGCCCATTTATCATCCAATCGTCCAACAGTCGCTTGAGACTATAGCAGTCGTTGGTGTCATGGCCAATATCTTCATGGAAGTGGCATTACTTGTTTTTGTTCCGATTTTTGGCAGAACCTTTCATTGCAGCGGGCTTCTCTATGGTCAATTGGTCTATTATCTCCATGAGGATGGAGTAGTAGTCTTTGTAAAACTCGTACCTTGGAATGTTCGGCTTAAACTCTTTGCTTTTCTTCTAGGCCGGCTAATCAGAATCCTTAACCGCACAGATTTCTTTTCTCTTTTTTCTCTCTTCAGCCTTTTGAGCCGGCTGTTCTTGCCGACTCCCTTTTTGTTTGTCAGACTTCTTAGAATCCAACTGCTTGCTGGTGGAGAAGAGCTCGGTTGCCTGTATATAGGCTTCCGCCTGCATCAGCGCTTCTTGAAGTGTACCAACCCTTTTTCTGACGAGGTCGAACTTAAAAGTTGACCCGTCCTTCAGACCCTTAAAGAAGTCTATGTAAGCAAAGTCGTCTGACAGTCCTTGAATCTGGATTCTCACCAGATTGAATCGCCTGACATATGATTGAAGCCCCTCTCTGTCCCCCTGTTGTACCGCGCCCAAGTCGAGGCTTGTCTTTTTGGCGGGTATATTCGTGGAGAAGTTAGAGGCGAACAAGAACGCAAGCGTCTTGAAATTATTGATGCACCCAGCCAGCAGATTGTCGAACCATTATTGGACGATGCCCTTCAATGTAGTTGGGAAGCATCGACACCACGCGGCATCATCCAGTAAGTACATGAGGTTGGTGTAAGCCATGAGGTGGTCTTCTAGTGGTACCATCATACCTACTAAGACATTTTTAACCTTGGCCAGTTGTGCCGCCTCGGTTATCTCCATGGAGAACGCAGAAGGTTGTTCCCCAAGTTTTAGCAGACGGAGCTGCTAGTCCAAAGGCTGGACGTTATATGCCGCCTGACCCCCCCCAAGAGAGCCGGCTGCATGTAAGGTTGAGCATACGGCCTGTATGGTTGCTGGGGCGCATACTGAGCCGAACCAATCACATGAGGGCCAGTGTAGACGGACGGGCCGCCTGACTGGCTCTCATGCATAGATTGAGAATACCTCATCGAGGTATTCTTGAAGCATTCTAAGAAACTCGACCTTAAAGCCGACTCAGACAGTTGCTGATTTTTCTTTTGCTCGATATAAGGACGAGCATCAGAATCTGTCTTCTTGGTGCCATCCGGCTGAACATGCCGAATGACCTTCCTCTTCTCTGTCTCGGGGAAGCAGAACTTAGACAGATCAATCAAGGGTCGAGTCCTCTCCTTTGTTTTAGAATGTGGAGTGGGCTCTCAGTCCCTAACAGACTTGTTCTTCTCAGAATGAGAAGGCTTCTTGGCCGACTGACCCTTGTTGGGACCAGCCGTCCTTTCGGTGATTAGATCCTTGATCTCTCCCTTGAAACTCGCCATGAGTTTCATGAGCTCATCTCGAGTAACAGGGGCAGTCTCCTCTGCTGCCTAGGGCTGACCAGATGGCTGGCCGGATGACTTGCCTAGACCCGATTGATCATTGCCCCGTTCCTTTATATCTTTGGGACAGATGCGTCTGGTTTTAAGTAACATCTGCGGCCACATACGTTTCGACCTCAAAGTCATCATTATCATGGTCCGAGTGGACCTCAGCTTCGGCAGTAGGCCGATTCTGACTATGAGGCGGTACAGACTCTTGTGAAACCGTCTTAGAGGTACTCTTCCCACAAACGGCGCCAAATGTTTCGGGGTTTTTTGTGTCCCTTGGGAGAGTTATGACAAGCGGTATTTTAGGTCGTTACTAAGACACCTCTATCAAATGATATTTGTAGTCCTAAACATGCAACTAAACGAGTATAGAGGCAAGTCAAGGGTCGAACACAGGGAAACGATTAAGCACCGCTATTTATCTCCTAATGTTAATCTAGTTCAATCAAGAAATATGGTGGGTAAAGTAATGACTAAAGGGGATAAAATAACAATTAAAACAAGCGCTAGGGGGAAGGATCAAACATGCTATGAATTCAACGAAGTTAGGCACCGGGAAATAAGTTTACATGCAAACCAAGCGACTCATACAAGGCAATATCAAGAATACCCTCTAATCACCTATCGGGATTAAGAGCTTTCCTAGCTAGCATACACTTACACTATCGTCGTAAGGCATACAAGCTAAGGTCATGCAATAATCAATCACCTAATGACTATTCCTAAATCATACTATCATCACGATTTAGTTCAAGTCATTCAACCACAACATGCATATGGCCATAAACATGGAGTGGTCAATAAGTATAAGCACAAGGAAGATTTAATCACAAATATTCCAAATTAACCTAGCCTAACATACATCAAACTCAAAGCATACCTTCACCAAACCCCCTAACAACAAGAAACTACTCACTATCCATAACTACAACTACAATCATACTAAGCAACATTATAACCAATGAAATAGTAAGAAAGACAAGGTTTTTATCAACTAAACTAACAAAGGTAGAAACTTTAATCATAAAAACAAGAGAAAATAGAGAAATATACCAAAACCTTCATTGAAATCCAAATAAAGAACCATACATCATCCAATCTCCAAGCTTGACCATACATCAATGTTGCAAAATACTTCCTCAAAAACTAAGAGTGAAACTAATGTTGATGGGCAATGAAATTACACTAAAAACTATCAAGATTCTTCAATACAAAAGTGGCTAAAACAATAACCTAGAAAAATTCCTCAAAAGCTCTCCTCCAAGGTTTCTATGCTAAAGTATCCTAATGATAGAATTTTGTCCAAAGTTAGCCGTTTTTTCCTCCCTTTTGTTGATTGGACTGAATTCGGGATTTGAATCAGCAGCAGACAGGCGCGCCCGCGCGTTAAATGATGGCGCGGCCGCTCCTCGAGATGCGCACCCGCTCCAAAGTGGGTATTTAATGGTTGGTCCAGCTCATCAGCGGCCGCGCTAAAGGGAGGCGCACCCGCGCTTATAGGTGGCGCGCTCGCTCCTCTGGTGGCGCGCCCGTGCCATTTGTCTGGTCTGGAATTCTTCCCATTTTGCCCTTGTTCCTTCCATCTCCGAATCAACGGCGTACACCTACAATCATGGAACAGGAAGGCAAAGCGTAATACAACGAAAGGGGAGGGGAGTATAGACTACCTAAACCACATGAATACACATTACGCATCACAAAGGTAGAATACTCGAACTAGGAGGATCATAGCAAAAACATACTAAAATGGATCGAATTATTACTAAAACTACTAGAAAAGACTACCCTAAGAGCGACATAAATGTCACTCATCAAGTTACGTCACCAAGACTGGATTCCTGTCACCTGTACCTGCAAAACCACGAATGGTCCGAGTTCTGCCTCCGACGGTCAATTTAGTAAAGATTCGAAGTAACAGAGTGCGGAAAAGTAAATATCTTCTCGGATTTCGAGATCAGGTGTTTTCTATGTTTTCGAGAATAATTAATGATGTAATGATTGTACGTGTCTCCAAAATGGGGGGAATTTACCTATTTATAAGGTCCTTGAGATTTGTGCCCCTGTCTTAGGTTACGGAAACCTATAACTAATGGGCTGCGCCGTTTTAGGGCAGTTTAGGGAATTGGGCCTTGAAGACCGCCAATTCTATATGAGGTATCTGTTTGCCACGTGTCTAGCCCTGGTATGATGCTTGGTTGGTCCACTTTGGGCTCTCCCTGGGGTGACACGTGTCACGCTCTGGTTGGTCCATGTGGTGGGGTAGAAACACCCAAATCAAAAGAAGTATGATGCTTTTGAATAAGTGTAGGGCTAATGGTACTCCAACCTTTCAGTGTTTTTGATACTTGTTCAATCCATCACTAAATAGTTTCTGATCATTTGTTGTATAATTTAAGGGTCATGCATATTTACATATATGGAACTTGCAGGGGTGTAAGGAATTTAGAATTTTCATACAATCTTGCATTAGTCGAAGGCCCTTTTCAGAGCTAGAACCAGGGGTAAACTTTAGGGTTATGCATATTTACCTATATGGAACTTGCAGGGCTGTACGGAATCCAGAATTTTCATACATTTTTGCATAAGTCGAAAGGTCCTGGTCAGGGGGGTAGTGTAACACTTGGAGCAACTAGGTCCATTATTTCCTGATCATCTCCAGCTACAGGAAGCTCGCTCCCTGAAAACAGTATGTAGATATTTCTTATCACTGTCTTAACGTCAAACCTACCAAAATCTGCCTCTGCCCTGGCTCCTGTTATAAGAAATAACTAGATTTTCGGTCACATAAATAAGCATGGGATGGTTATTATTTGCTACATTGAATAGATTAGTTACCTTCCACCGTATGACGTAGAATCCTGTAGGGAAATGATTTGAATTGACAGCAGTCGGTCCAGGTAGCATGAAAGGAACTCCTAAGATTATGAAACCAGACAATCGTTTAGGGTGGAGTACGGCTACTAGACTCACTATGATAGCTCCAAAGTCCTTCCCCACTAGGAAAACCTGCTCCATATGAATATTACTAGAATACACTCACCGTATTCAGCTTCTAGATTTATTCGCAAATGGACTGAAGTAAAAGGCCTGCACTTCAGAGATTTTACAGATAATACACAAACAAGATCAAAAGTTCAAATCTTTTCTGTTTGATCCTCTATGTTTTGGCCTCAATTTGGAGGGCGCCCCCATGGCAGTTTAGTCACGGTGGATTATAAAATTGTACCACTTTAGTCACGGTAGAACATTTTATTTACGAAACTGCCACTGCCACCGTGAGAAACAATTTTGTTTCTCCAGTGAGTAACAGAGATTTACTGCTCAATTTGCAGGTTAGGAAAGTTTATCCATAGATTTGGACGAGACAAATTTTGCTGTCACGAGTATTCTTAAATGATTTGGAGAAACGAACTTGATGAAATTACAAGTACTAGTGTGAGGAAGAAATGGAAATCGTGTATCCTGAACCTTATATTTCAGGTAGTTAAAATAACGAATTGCAGCAAAATGATTTCCCTGTATGAGCCATTTGAGCAAGTGCAAATCGGTCACAAAAAGAGAATGTTTCCTTGTCAATACTCAAAAAGTTGAGTACACCTACAACATCCTCGACAAAGTCAGTTGTCTTTTCAAGCTCAGGTGGCTGATCAGATAGACCGTAACATCTAAAATCAATGGCAATTGCGCGATATCCAGCCTCAGCAACAGCCACCATTTGGTGTCTCCACGAGTACCAAATTTCTGGAAAACCATGCAGGAAGAGCACTACTTTCCGACCGGCAGGTTATATTAAATTATTAACCACCAAAATCCTCAGAAATTTTATGATTACGAGTATCATATAAAATTTATTCAGTTTTAGGGTATGCATAAACCTGTTCCATCTCAGATATGTGAAGCTTTAGACTCATGTTTGTGCTGAATCTGCTCCATTGATGGCATGTACAGTAGCAAGAGTGATATCTGAAATGTTGGTAAGTACGAGGATAAAACTTAATCAAATCTCTATCTTGTTTTAGTCGGAGAGTTGGCGGGAATGTGGTAGGATGTCAGTATTATTTTGTCTCACTCTCAACTCTCGGGGTGAGGCTCGAACTTGAGACCTCCCTTAAGCGATATCAAGCTGCTTACCGCTTGAGCCAACTCTTGTTGGTTATGAATCCATGTTACCAGTACTATTTTGACTCGTTGGCAAGGTTACACACATAATGGCCTTTTTATTTTAATTTTTTTCTTGGTTCTACTTATGCTAGGGTGATAAAAAACGAGAATGATCACCATAAATGATAGTCATACAAAAAAGTGGGGCCAATTTAATATTATATTAAAATGTACTCTCTCTGTCTCGTAATAATCGACACGTTTGGACTTTTGCACTATTTATGTGCTTACTTTGACTATATTTGATCAAGTTTAGGTGCGGATTAGGTCACATCAAGTCATTGTTAATTGGAATATTTTTTGCTTATTAATTGTGCAATGTGGATATTGGCTCTAGTAAACGTTATTTCATATTGTTTGCTATGTTAGTCGGTTAGTATTAGTTTTCTCTATCCATACCGACTCTGACTTAGCTTAGGCTTTAATGAGCACCTTTGTATCACTATTCCCTAGTGGTTCAACTCTTAATTTACCCCTATACTTGTATTAGGGTAGCCAAGCGGTATAAATTTTGTTAGATCGTAGGTGAGTGAAATGTAAAGTGAAGTGAGTGAAATTATTTCATTTTGTAAGAAGAAAGAACATGTAATGAGGAAAGTAAGTAGGTCATCGTAGGTGAGATAAAAACATTTCAATAATGGCATATCGTATCCAAGTACGGAAGTGTGTCAAATAGTTTGAAACCATTAAAAGAGAGAAATGTGTCAATTATTCTGAAACGGCCAAAATAGTGAATTATATCAAATTGTCAATTATTATGATATAGGAGTACATAACTCTTCACTTGTCTTCTGAGTTATTGCAAAGAGAAGCAACTCAGTGTATAACAATTGCACTTGTGAGATCATCTGTAAGGATTTAACAGGAGTACCACTAATGAAATATACAAGTGATTTCTTTTCACAATTGACCAAAACTGCTCCTACAAATATCATTACTATTTCCTTCTGTAATTCTCTATTTCACTGTGTTTCCAAAAACAATAAGTTACCCTTCTAAATCCTAACCCAATACTCCAATAGTACTCATAACTTCAAAAATATCCCTGTCTACAAGCATATTTGCTCCAATAGTACTCGAACGTGCACTCGTAGACAATTAAGTACCACACTTTCAATGGATAAAAGTTGAAGCAATCGTTTATGATACTAAACGCACAGTATCTGCAAGCTCTACGTGGCCCTCCTTCAATCTATCATTTTCATTGAACAAACACTCGATTTCCTCCAGTGTCTTTCCTTTTGTCTCTGGAATAACCTTATGGACAAAGACAACCGAAATTGCCGATAATGCAGAAAAGATGAAGAAAGTTCCAGGCACAGAAATAGCGCTGGAAAGAGACAAGAAGGATAAGCTGACAAGCCCACTGCAAACCCTGTTAGCTGCAAAACCAACAGCAACTGCTTGAGCTCGTATCCGCAATGGATAAATCTCTGAAGTCAAAACCCAGCATATCGGACCTATCCCTACAGAGAAGAAGGCTACATCACCGCAAATAAATAATATTGCCAATGCAATCCCAACTGGCCCTTTCCCCATGAATGGCAAACTAAGTGTTATACAGAATAAGCAAACCGTTATCCCAATTGTGCTCGTGTACAATAACGGCTTCCTACCCACTCTGTCAATTAGGAAAAGAGCAACTAGTATAGCAGCTGTTTTAGTAACTCCTACAGCAACTGTTGCTGCTAATAGCTGACTGTTACCCTCAATCCCGGCTGTCTTAAGAATCGTTGGACTGTAATAAACTAAAGCATCTATTCCTGTAATTTGCTGGAAACATTGTAATCCAACACCTGCAGCAAGCATTTTATAAACCGCTGGACTAGGCCTTACAATTTCACGCCAAACAGCTTTCTCTTCAAGGTTCATGGATTTTGCTTTGCTCGCAGTTTGTAGGATATCATCAAGTCTTTCTGCCACTTCCTTTTCATCACCTATTGTGTTCATTAAAATTGTTCTTGCTTCATCAGTTCTATTCTGAAGAACAAGCCATCGTGGTGATTCCGGGATTATGAAGAGTGCAAAGCCTATTATTACAGAAGGAAGAATCCCTAAAGCAAGCATTACCCTCCAGTTAATATTTGCAGGTAGACCTGAAAATGCATAATTTGAGACATAACCAAGAAGAATTCCGATGTTAATGCAGATCTCAGGGAATGTTGTGAGAAATCCTCTTGAAATAGCAGGTGATATCTCAGCTATGTAAACACCCATGATGGTTGCTCCAAACCCAATACCAATTCCTGATAGGAGCCTTCCAACCATTAGAATTCGGAAGGAATAAGCAATTGTCATTATTAAACCTCCTAATTGAAATATGATTGCTCCTATAGCCATCGTCCATTTCCTTCCGATAGCATCTGATGTTCTTCCTCCTGCAAGGCTACCAATCAGTGAAACAATGCTTAAACATCCTACTAGTACTTCTTGTTGCACATCAGTTATCTTCAATTCTTCCTGGATAAATATGATTGCTCCGCTCATCACACCAACATCTGCATAAACAAAGGGCCTCACCTGATATGACTTCGATTTACAGACAGAAAAACTAAAACAGCCAAGGAAATAAATTGCTGCCGTTTTCTAGACATGATTTGAGGGAAAGTCCAACCTGTGTTCCTCACTAATATAAGTTTGTTGATTTATATTGCATTAAAAGCGTGTTATTACTCTGATAATTTTTACACAGTCAAGTTTCGGTGAAAAGAAAAGAGATCCAGAAACCTATTCAGCTTAGTCCAGAACAAAAACACTGGCAGATGTTGATATTAGGGAATCTAAAAAAATTGTTCTTGAAAATTTATACCAGTTGATCACTTGCATCTTTTTACGAAATTATGGATACTGTGTCTTTTCATTCCTATCCGTTATCAATAATAAGATCCAAATCAAGATGAAGGATCATGAATCGTTTCAGTTTAGTTATCTCAATAGCCACAAATCAGTCATATACCGTACAGTAATCTATTAGTCTGCTGCTGTCACCAGCACCATAAGGTATTCGAGATCTCTTCATCAACATACAGAAATTGGGTGCTTAAAAGCTTAGGACTGGGATTATTTACAAAAAAATTGCAATGAAATATATGAAAATTTTGTGAAGTCAGATTATTCATGTTTAATTACTAGACTAGATTGATGAGTTTGCATAACCAGGATTCCGATATGTCCAACAGCCATACCGAAGAAAACTATCCAAATCTTAATAACTATATAGTTGAACCATCTAAGTCAAACATCTGCAAAGGTTACATACCGTAGCCAAGGAGAATGGAGTTGACAGAAGCAAAAAAGGCACAAGCCATAACATAATTTCTGGTACTCTTTGTGATATCCTTCTCCTGATAGTTGCTTGAAGAATCACTATCAGGCGCTCCAACTTCAGCATCCATCCTTTTGTACTTGTTTTTACTTCCCAGATCAATGTTAGACATATCTGAACTTTCATTGTCCAACCCCATATCTCCTTTCAGCAGGCTCAGCAATTGCCTTCTGAAATGCAGGGATTGGCAAAGACGAACAAGCTGCAATTACAAAGCTTAATAGATGTTCCTTTCGGTAGCAGCTCTGTGTTGTATAAGATATTTTAGAGGATGAACAAGTTTTTATTTTCTGTGTTAATATTATTTTTATGTTACTTTTGTTGTTGGACATGAATGTGTATTTTTAAAATATAATCCATGTAATATGCCTGCAACTGCTGATGAAAGATGCAGTACTAATTTTAAAAATAGTTCCAAAAGATAGGCGTTTATAATATTGAATATTGATACAACTTGCATAGATTTAAAATAATAATGAGAACAGTTTTATAAGAAAATGAACCAGTTGCCTTTGTTGAATTATTTTATTTAGGTCAATGGAGTAATATGACTGGTAACCATGTGCATGCACGTACTTCCATAGATATTATACTACTATTGTAACTTGTCATAGCAATTTCTAAAAGGAAGAGAGAATTAACTAATGGCTTGTTAAAGTATCAGCAACTTGGTTATTTACAGTGTCCAGGAATCTAGTATTAACTTCACTGTTAGCATACCAGATGCAAGTATGGAGTATTGGGGTGGTAATGGCAGTATGTCAGTCAAGTTATACTCATTAATGGTCGAAAACCACCGTTTAATCATTCTAAAGATAAACAAACACCAATCAGATAGGTCACTTTTAGCAGCTCTAGCGCATTTGGAACTGCAAGATCAAGATGTACCAATCATCGAACCTGCAATGTCAAGATATACACAATTGTCGTAACTGAGAGGTCAAGATGTACACACCTCTAATAGCGGAAAAGCTACTATCTGCGTGACCCTAATCAGTCTCTGCACTGAACAAAAGGGGCCTTGAATTGATGAAACCGAAACATAGGCTATGCTGGACAGGTTGCTGACTAGAGACTGACTTCTGATATTTGAAATCAGTAAATTAAAGTGTAAAGCTGTAAATTATTTAATTGTGGGAATCATAATGAATTCACAAGCGTCTATTCTCTAACTGTTACTTCAGTTCTTTTTTATATGAGCTTCAGTAATGAACAAGAATAGGCTTTCAAGTGTCTGGCTTTCAAGGGAAGGTGATCATAGAAATAGCATATTAAACACACTGTAAACAGCAGAATAGCTAGCTATTTAAGGATAAAAACATGCATATCAAGATACTACATGGCTTGACAGTAAATACAGAGAAAAATCGTATTAAAACCATCAGGGCCTGCTAATTTCTTAATTTTGCATGTAGAGGGAATCCTTAAAGGTTCGCCTCCTACGACAGACTTCTTTTATATCAGTTCTTTTGAAAAAATATAGTTTTTGCAACCAATTTGAAAATGCATAAAAGCTGCTAGGTGACAATCATCCATGTCCGCAAAGTATTGGAGGGTAGTCACTGTTTTGGGGTTTTTTATGTGTCCTGCGGGAGAGTTACGTCACCTAGACTGCATCCTCTTCGGCTATACCTGCAAACAAACAGAAGCTCCGGTTGTGCGGAATTCCACCTCCGACGATCAAGTTAGTAAGGGTCGAAGGAGAGTAAAAGTGCGGAAAGTAAAGTACATCTTCTCGGATCCCGAGATCAGGTGACTTCTTTGTTGTAAGAGAATTGTATTTGATGTAATAAATGAAGGTGCCCCCAAAAATGGGGTAAATATCCCTAATTATAGGGCATTGGGAATCAGCGTCCTCTTCCTAGGTTATCAACCTAGGTAAATGGGCTGCGCCGTTTTACAGCGCCTCGGGTTTTGGGCCTTTGAAGGCCGCCATTTCCCTAATGATAGGGGATGCCACGTGTTAGCTGCTGATTGGTCGTTTTTGGACCAGTCTTGGGGTGACACGTGTTACTTTCTGTTGGACCACGTAGCCTGGGTATTTTTACCCAAATCAGTAACCAATTCACAGTTTACATAACAGAAGGAAACAAGATGAAAGTCAGTAGCCAATACTAACAATTAAGATTAACCAATATAGAAATCAGAAATAACAATACCACCCAGGATGAGATACAAGATGAATGCAATCATGCGAAGCATAGAATGATATATTTTCTGATTTATACACTGCACTGTTTCCTTCAATTCTACATTACCTTTGCACTACTTATCCTATCACTCTATTGAAAACATAACTGTTGGATACTTGGCTGCTGGATGCAGTAATATATAAAACATTCCTAAGCCAATCCAACAAGTTTTTCGCTAACCTCCCACAATTTTTTTGCTTTCTCTTCATCACTAGCTTCCTTTGACAGCTCATTTTCAAAAGATTTTGAATTCTTGTTCCAGCTCCAGTAAACCCCTGATTTCGTCAAACTCGGATCACTGACCACCTGTTAACAAAATATTTAACAGTTCAGCTACTGGGGTACAACTCATACAAGTTTCAATATCTTGTATTGTGATAACATACTATATGATCTAAACTCACCTGTGCAAGCCTATTTCCAGCCTCCTCCTCAGAAACATAACCTTTTGTAATGTATTTCTGGAAGGGTGGGAAAAGAGTTCTGAACAACGCAACATGATTCCTGAACAGACCAGTCTCAGCAATACATCCAGGGTAGAGTGATGCAAAAGTAATTCCAGTTTCTTCATGGAACCGCCTGTGGAACTCTTGCATAGTGAGCATGTTGCAAACTTTGCTGTCTTTGTAGGCCTTAGCACCATCAAATTCACCTCCATCAATCATTGATGAGGTGTTTACCCCATTCAGCCCTCCGGCAAGTCCCCTCAGATCTCCAAGGTTTGCCTTTGGAGGAACATTCCCAGCTACTGTATTTGAGTTCCCTGTTATAAAATCAACATTATTACATATCAGCAACATGTCTTGTATCCAATTTCTGATATAAATTACTCCGTAAGACAGTACTGCAGTATTTTACCTGTGATAGAGCCAACAATGATAAGACGCTTTGATGGATAGTCAGACTGCTTCAGGTCATCAATGAGCAACCTTGATAAAAGAAAATGCCCAAGGTGGTTGGTCCCAACACTAAGCTCAAAGCCATCAGCAGTAAAGGTAGGCTCTTTATCCGTAGGCAAATACACAGCCGCATTGCAAACCAAAACATCAAGAGGTTTACCAGAACGGCGAAAGTTATCTACAAATTGGCGTATGCTTTCGAGGGAGGCAAGGTCAAGGTGCATGACAGAGTAGCTTCCTTTGGGCATACCTACTCTAATGGCTGCTTTCTCTGCTTTGAGGAAATCTCTACAGGCCATGGTTACATGCCAATTTCCCATCGTTGAGAGGGCCTTGGCCGTGGCTAAGCCCAGCCCAGATGAGGCTCCTGTAATAACTACATTTCCCTTTCTTAGTGTCTTCTTTCCTTCAAGGGTAGCTTGGTCGACTGATGGTGATGCTGTCACTGTTTGAGCTTTAATCATTCCATTTCTCAATTCTTGCTGTTAAGAAAGAATTTTGTGTCAAAATTGAGGAACAATCATTCAACCATTATCTAGAAAATGAGGTATTGACCAATAACAAAAGAGAAGACAAGCAATGATAACATATCAATGTAGCCAATTAAACAGCAGATGAAAACTTACCAGTTACCACTTATAATATCTGGATTTCCAGAGGGAGTAATTTGATATGTAGTATTGGAATAATGTCATGCACATCTACTAGACATGAATATGTTTGATTTTTCAGAAGCAAATATAATAGTTCATGTTTAAAGATTTCTGAATCACATGTCAAGTTTGGATAAACGCAAGATTAAACTATGTATTTAGCAAACTACAAGTCCATCAACCATTCTGAGTAACATTCAAATCTAGGAAACTCTGGTAATTTCCTCCATAACATCCTCCATAAATTATTATATATCCAAGTAGGATCAAGTACTCAAATAAATTTAATAATCAATTATCAAGTTAATAAAAACTTGTATGCTGAAGTTTTAACTGACAGTCGCTAAGTTGAGAATACTAGAGACATTCCAAGACTACTTAACAAACTCAAACAACTTCTCATTACAAAACCACTAAGATTTGCTATACCGAAGTTCAGCATGGTTGTAAAACTGAATTCGATCATGTCTACTAAATTCGTACATAAAAAGGTTGTCATTCGCGCATATTTCACTAGCATGGTACAGACTTGTTTAATTATCAGTCACAAGCTTCTTAAGTAAAAGTACACATTACATACATGACCATCAGTCAAACTATGAGCAAGGTTGACAACAAACAAAGTTAATCTCAAACCAAACAAAGCCCAGATAATGTGTCTTGTTTTACCCTCGTAATATTTAATTTTATACTAGTATATATGTAGTTAGTTCCTTGCTCCACATATGATAAAACTTCATTTCACATTAATCACTTGTGTCCGATTCTCGACACTTCAACAAGGAAACACACACTTATTACTTAATTTTGGTCTAAATTAATACTAACTACGTAATTCCGTACATTATGAGATGCAACGTTTTACAGTTTACACTATTCAGACGCCCTATGACATAGAAACTAAGACAAAAAAAAAAAAAAAAAAAAAAAAAAAAAAAAAAAAAAAAAAAACCAAAACTCAATCAAAAAATTACAGCAATAAAAATTCACCTTAATCCTCAATGACGGAGCATAAAATTCAGCTTTCAAATGATCAGAGAATGAAACTCCAAAAAAGGATGTCTCTTTAAAACCAATGCATTTACCCTGATATCAAACCAAACCAATAAAATCATAATATACTAAAAACATTAATATTATGAAAACAAATTAATTAAACAAAAAAATAATGATGAAAATTGTGAGCTTACTTCTTTATGAAATGAGACAGAAGAGGGTACCAAAGATGCAGCCTGTAGCGCCATTGTAACAAGTTTATTTAAATTAACTTTAACAACGATGATTTAAACTTATTTTTGGGACGATTAAATGAGAAAATGTTAGAATGAATTGCGGGTGTTTTTTGATGATTTATTTTACGATTATGGGTAGGATAAGGTGGGCCGGTATAGACCGTTGATGGATTGGCCACGTCGACAAGATCAACCAATAAGGAATTGATTTTGGATTTTTGAAATTTCTAGAGTGATGAGAGAGAAGGTAATATTCAAACGTTTTGTTTTTTTAGCATTCTATTAGAGGGTTTTTAGTTGATTTATTGGGTTAATTTGCTTAAAGTGTATAGGTTTATGATTTTTACAAAATTAATGTTGGTAACACTGAGTTGTGAATTGTAGTTCTATTCAGGCCAAACTCTTTAATAAACTTGGTTTGTAATAAATTAGTAGGAAAAATAAACTTTAATAATCCCAACTATTGGTGGTTTACTTTTAATAATCTTAATTAAGGTTTATTATCTAATTATCCCAACTATGCTATGTTTTTGCCTCCAGTAGTCCCAACCTATCAACATCAAGTCAACGACCTGTTATAACAGGTTACCATGACACGTGTCAACACTTGATTGATCCAAAAAATTTTAAAAAAATTAAAAAAAAAATAACCCAAAATTCAGCCACCTTCCCCCACCACCAAACCCTAACAGCACCCATAAACACGCCGGCAAGCGGCCGACCACCCCCCTTAACCACCGAAACCGGTCGGCCACCCCATCTAACCTACCCTCGACCCCCGAAACCGCACAGCTAGCCACACACTGAACCTGTACACCATCACCAACATCAGCCCCATAATCCCCTCACCACTAATTCCAACCTACTCCACCGCCTACCTTCTTGCCACAATTGCAACGAAACCCAACAACTGAACTAGCCCTGCAATTCTCTTCAACGCCAACCTCAACAATCAACAACAACCCGCAAGAACAGAGCAAATTGCGATCGCCGGCAGTGAAAGGGAAGAATGAGAGGTCTACCAACGATCGCTATTGCTGCTGTTGGCCGGAATTCCTTGGTTGTTGCGGTGTCAGGCGGCGAGCAGGGGTTACCGTTGGTGAGCAGCGAATTGGTGTTCGATTACGGCTGAAATTCGGGTTGTTGGTGGCGGAGTTGGAGGTTGTTGTGGTTGGTGATGTTGAGGGGTTGCGTGGGTTGGTGCGGTGAGTGAGGGGTTGCGCCTGTGGTGAGTTTGCAGCTTATGGTTGCAGTGAGTGAGGGGTTGCGTCTGGGTTGCGTGGCTGGCTTAGGTGGTGGCCTGGTGGGATAGATCGTGGCTGGTGGTTTTAGGGGTTGGGTTTCTGGAATTTTTTTTTTTTTTAATTTTCTTAGATTTTATTTTAATTTGAAACCAATCGCGTGCTGACAAGTGGCTTTTAAAAATGTAAAAAATTAAAAATTTACCCCTTCAACAGGTTACCGGTCATTGGGACCATTGGAGGCAAACACATAGCATAGTTGGGATTATTAGATAATAAAGCTTAGTTAGGATTATTAAAAGTAAATCGCCGATAGTTGGGATTATTAAAGTGTATTTTTCCAAAATAGTATGGACCACTATTATTAGGGTCATTATGTTTAAATGTTGTTATTTTAAAATAAAGGACTTTAAAAGATCAATCAATCAATCAATCAATCAATAAATCTAAGCCTTTTTTTTTGGTAAATAGAGAATATTATTACCAAAAGGAGCTACAAAGCAGCAAACATGAATGCAAAAGCCCAAAGGCCTAAACTCCAATACACCGAGAGCCCCTAAAGGCAAATGAACACCGGCCAAGGACCAAGATCCAAAGGCCACCTTCTAGGAAGGGTTCCATAGAACCTTGGATCAAACACGACCCTTCTGAACTCAATGGAAAAGAGTTACCCTCTAGGAGGATTACCCAAAACCAAAGGAACAGGACAACGACAAACACAAAGCTTACAAGAAAAAAGGGCCTACAAAATAGAAAAGAAATGACAAAGCCCAAAACACCAACAACTAGGAGCTGCCACCAAAACCAAACAAAAAACAAGGCAACATCAAAGAACCAAGAAGGCAACAGCAAGCACCAAGAAACAACAATAATGCAACAGCAACAGCCAAGAACAGAACAACAACAGCAAGGCATAAGGCAGCAGCCACAACAGCAACAATGCAGAAAACAACAACAGCAACAGCAACCAAAAACCAACAACAACAACCAGAAACCAACAGCCTGAAACAATTGAGAACCTGCCTGTAGACTTCAAAACAAAACAAACCTAATAAACACAAACACCAGGCAACAGCAGCACACAGCAACAGAACACCAGCAGCAGCAAGCTGAAGCAAACCAGCAGTAGTAGGGCATAAGGCAACAACAACAGCTAGCAGAAACAACAGCCCAAACGAGCATCAAGCAGCATGCAGCAAGCAAACAACAAGCATACAGCAACAGCATGCAGACACAACACACTGAACAGAACAGCAGAAGCACAACCAGCACACTGAACCTGAACAGTAGCACTAGAGCACAAAGCAATAGCAACACCTGCAGAGAACCAAAAATAAGCACAAAAGCCAGCAGCACCTGACACACAAGCTGTAGACAACAGAACAGAAAACAGAAAGGCAGCAACTCGCACAGAACCCAACATAAGCCACAGCAGCAACTCAAACTAGCAACAAGCAGACTAAACCACCAGCTAAACAGCCCCTTAACATTAAATCATGAGAAATTTCCGAGCTCCTTCTAAGCATCTATAAGCAACTCTAAACACAATATTTCGAAACTCGGAATTAGCATCAACACAAGAACCATTAAACATGGTTGAGTTACATTGAATCCAAATGCTATAGACCGTTTCAGCAAAAAACATTAAGAATAAGTTCTTCCTCTCACCCGCTTTCCTACAATATCTCAAGGCCCAATCAACCTCCAATTGAAAGCTTTCAATAGACTTACTAATATGAAGCAAATCAAGCACCTTCTTCCAAATATTGCTAGAATAAGGGTACCCTAAGAAAAGGTGTTGAACACTCTCGGGCTCGCTTAAACAAAGCAAGCACACAGGATCACAATTGATCCTCCAAGAAATCAACCTATCTTTGGTTAGCATCCTATTCAAGATAGCCAACCACAAAATGAAAATACTCTTAGGAAAAGCTTTATTGTTGCACACAAGCCTCTTCCAACTCACTTTGGGACTTTGTTGTCTAATGAACTATAGATCTTCTTGATTTGAACTTTGCCATTTTGCTTCACAACATCCCATCCACCACAATTCTTAATAACCTCTCTACACTTAAGGATCTTCTTTAAAACCCATGATCATTTTTGAGGAAGAGATGTATTCCAAATATCTTTATTCCGGAAATAATAGATATGAACCCATCTCACCCAAAGATTATCAGCCTTATTACAAATGTCCCACACATTCTTACAAACCGCAGCAATGTTCCAATCCTCTAAAGCAAGAATATTCCAACCTCCACTTGCCTTAGGAAGACACAATTGTTTCCAAGACACAAGAGCTTTTTCTGTAGGATTAGAATTCCCTGACCACAAAAAGAACCGAAACCTAGCCTCAATCTCTTTTATGATTTTCTTAAGAAGAATGAAGATTTGAGACCAATAGGTTTGCATACCAAACAAGACACTCCGAATAAGCTGCAGCCGCCCAGCATCAGACAAAAACCTCACCGCCCAACTATCAACCCTTGAAGTTATTTTGGCAACCAAGGGCCTACATTGAAGAACATAGAGCTTTTTTGAAAAAAGGGGCACACCTAAATACCAGGAAGGAATACAACCAGCACTCATGCCAAGGATTTGGAGAAAAAGTGCCTTTTCATCATCAGAAACTCCACCAAAATAAGCCTCACTTTTATCCAAATTAGTAGAAAGACCGGAAGCATAAGAGAATTTGATAAAGGCTTGCATCGAAAGCTCAAGCGAAGTCAAGTCACCCCTAGCAAACAATAAGAGGTCATCAGCAAACATAAGGTGCGTAAGCTACAAGTTTTCACATCTTGGGTGAAAATTGAAGTTAGGATTAGAGCTCAAATCATGAAGGCACCTGGACAAATATTCCATGCTGATAGCAAATAAGAAGGGAGACAAAGGATCACCTTGCCTCAAGCCCTTCTTAGCTTTAAAAGGCTTCGAAGGAGCACCATTGATGAGAATAGAAAAAGAGACCGTAGTGATGCACCCAAGAATCCACTTAATAAACAAGCTAGGAAAACCAAGCTCACAAAGTACTACTTCAAGGAAACCCCACTTAATAGAATCATAGGCTTTTTTGAGGTCCACTTTAATCATGCACCTAGGAGGGATGAACTTGTGAGTGTAACCTTTTATTAACTCAGTGGCTAAAAGGATATTATCACCAATATGCTTCCCAAGAATGAAACAAGCCTGGGCATCATCCACAACCTCACCAATAACCCGCCCAAGTCTTGCAGTTATGATTTTAGACACAAATTTAATAAAGAACAGAGCAACAAGCAATGGGTCTAAAATCTTTCACATAAGAAGCATTAGGGACTTTGGGCACCAGGGTAACAGTTGTGCAATTCCACTGAAGGGGCATCACACCAGTGGCAAAGAACTCAAGCACAACAGCATAAATATCAGACTTAATAAACTCCCAAGCATGCTTAAAGAATTTATCATTAGATATACCTTTAAGAGCTTTATCATTAGATATACCTTTAAGAGCCTGATCAATCTCATCACAAGAAACAGGAGTAATTTAAAAATGCTTAGAAGAGGGAGAAAGCTGCTTACCAGACCTCAAAATAGCCAAATCAACACCAGGCAAAGAACCAGAACAAGAGCCTAACAGAGACTTATAAAAATCAAGGATCTCCTGCTCAATATCAGAAGGGGTACGAAGCAGAACATGGTGCTCATTGAGAAGAGAGTCAATTCTATTCCTTGCTTGCCTATGCTTCATCACAGAAAAGAAGTATTTGGAATTCCATTAGTGGGGTCGGTTACATGAACCAAAATCCTCCTCCATCTCTTACGATCAAATACTTCATGCACATGTAAATCCATATACTTCATATCCTTCTTAACTCCTTCCAAACAAGTCATTTTTTGTCTCCCTCTCTCTCGTTTAACCCCTCAATGGTCCCACTCTGCCACTCTTCGTACCAATGCACCATAAGATCTGTGTTTTACATGCCCGAACCAACGCAAGCGATTCTCCCTTTGTTTGTCGTCTTACAAATTAAAGATCTCAATGTTGAAAAAATCGTTATTATGTTACCTTAATAATGGTCATAAGAAATTAAAATTATATGTACTGAGAGTTTTAATATACCACAAATTTTTAGCTACATACCAGTGTAGCACCAAATATATATATGAACATATTATTATTATTATTATTATTATTATTATTATTATTATTATTATTATTATTATTATTATTATTATTATTATATTACTATTGAATTTTAATAACCACGAAAAGGTAACAACGATTTGATCTATGAAGGTTACACTCCATTCATAATTCATGAGATTACTAACTCTATAGTGGTCTTGAACCATAACTGGATATTCAGGGATGATGGTAGGGATTGAGTAATGAACCCAATTCCGCACGTATTGGCCTCTACTCGATTCTTATAGCGACATGTATTAATTGCAATTCAAAAGACAAACAACCAAGATTCAATTCGATCCAAACTAATTAATCTAAGTTGGTTGAATATCAAATGCACATATAAATCTAGTTATTTTGATCATTTGAATTAAGAAACAAGATTACTGGGAACCTAATAAACCGGTTGTTCAAATTATCTTATTAGGCGTGATTTTCAGTTACATATTCCCAATTAAACAATATGGGTGATCAAAACAAATAGAATATATCAAATAAATTAAATAAGCATGCATAAAAATATTAGAAGCAACTTGATAAATATTATATAAACAAATTAAAACCATCCTAATTATGATACTAAACAAATATTAATAAAATCCTAGGCATGATACTGACAAGATTTGTTTCGGGAATTTTTGAATGTCCTGCGGGAGAGTGATGAGTGACATTTATGTCACTCTTAGGGGTAGTATTTAGGTCTTTTTCCTCTTATTTTTCTTAGGTTTTTCCACCTCATTATCCTCTTATGGCTTCTTTTTGTGTTGATGAAAAGTAATGCTTATTTTGATAATCTTTATGCATTATTTTATCATCCCCATGCTCTCGTGAACTTTGGTATCTTCTGCAGGTTCCGTGACGGTCCTATGCATGGTGGGAGGCCCCTTGGCCAAGCATAGAAGCCATGGACAAAGGCAAGAGGAGCAAAAGGGAAGGAGAGGAAGCAAGAAAAGGAAGTGCAAGAGGAGGTGTGGCCGAACCTCTGAAAGGTCCGGTCGAACCTAGGTGTGGTCAAACTTTTGAAAAGTTTGACCGAACCTCCAGGGTGCAGTGAAGGCAGTGTCAAACCAGTTTTCAGCAATTTTGCAGGAGAGGTCGAACCTCAAAAGTTCGACCAAACAAGGATCAGGGAGGTTCGACCGAACCTACACAGGGTTCGACCGAACCTACCCTGAGTCCGACCGAACCTACCCAGAGTTCGGTCGGACCTTTTCCCAATCTCAGCCAATTTTGTACGGACTATTTAAGGTCCTTTTGAGATCGTTTAAAAGAGGGGAGAAGGAGGACAGTAGCCTAGTTTTCAGAAACCTCTCTTAGTTTGAAACATTCCTTAGGATTAATTTAGCTTAGTTTTCATCAAATCAAATCATTGTATTAGTGAAATTCAAGAATTATTCTCAAAGTTTGGCAATTTGTATTCAACATTTGAAGCTTCAATTAGTAATTTCTCCAACCTTCTTCCTTTTAATTTCAGATTTTATTTGGTATTTGCATGTTATTTAAATCTTCTTAGTTCTTGGTAATTTGTTATTGGATGATAGTTATTTCAATTGTTAACCACTTTTCCCCAATTATTGAAGAATTTAGAACCCTAATTCTTGATTGCATGTTGATAAACATGAGTTGTGAGTAGTTTTCTTGCTAGGGGTTGGGTGAAGCTCGACCTTTTGGGTTAACTATGCAAATGTGGGAGAAGCATTGATGTTTGTATTGCAATTAAATTGATTATATGAGATTGCTTGTTAGTTCCTCATGATAGGTTTAGCTACCCTTGACTAAGGAGCTTGATAGTATGATATGCCTAATTTGACATGGAAGTGTAAATTGAGTACGTCATTACTTATTGTAATTTGATTATGTATCATCTATTGCTAAACTAATGAGGAATCTAAGTTTAGTAGTGTGAGTTGTTTTCTAATTGCATGAGGTTGATTTTACATATAGTCCTTGCTATATCTTGTCTATTTTACTCCCCGTTTGCCTATTTGCCTTGGTTGAGTGGATCTCATTCCCTAGTATCTTTAATTCATTGATTTAGAACCATAGTTTGTTTGTCTTCTTGACGAACCCCAATTCACCAATTGACTTCGAGTTAGCTTAAGTGTAAAGATCTTTGGCAATCATATCCTGTTCCTTGTGGACCGAACTCTTACTTGTCATTATGCTTGGTTTGTAAGGTGTTTGTTAATAAATGTGTTTGATTGAGTGTGGAATGTACGACCGTTCTAACGCCCATCAGAGAGTTACAAGACCAAGAATGGAGACTCCTGTGGGTGGGAGTTCCACCTCCGACGATCAAGTTAGAACGTGTTCGGATGTAATAAGTGCGGAATGTAAATAGGATCAGGCTCCTCTCGGAAGAGAAGTGATCATCCGACTGACTGAGACAGTCTCAATATCCGAGCCTTAGCTCTCAAAGAGTGCACTTATGATGGGTTTAATGTGCAGCAATCAATGTACACGTGTGTTTTGGAATTTCTGAATGATGTTCCTCAGAGGGAACATCTCCCTTTTATAGGGCTTGAAAGGTGTGCCCAGTACTAGGTTTTCAGAAACCTAGGACAAACTGGGCTTGCTTAGGTATTTGGGCCATTAAAGGCCACTTTCCTAGTTGGCAATCTGACTGCCAAGTGTTGTGGCCTGATTGATCCACCTTAGACCTCTCACGAGGTGACACGTGGCGAGCTCTAGTTGGTCCACGTGGATGACACATGGCAAAGTTTTATTGGTCCACGTGGCGGGAGAAATCCCCTAATCATTTGCCACACAGGGGTGACGTGGCTTGCCACGTGGCGCCTGTGACAGATGTCACATCCTGATTGGCCAAACAATTTTTACACTTTTTTTTTTATTTTTTTAAAAATTTTTTAAATTTTTTTTTCTTCCCCTTGAAATTCACCCTTTGCGAACTACCCCAAGTCCAACTATCTATGTGTCTGTGCAGGACACCATGGCCAGAACTAAGAGAACCGCAAGGGTGACAAACTCAGACGGCTCTTCCTTCTATGCGTCTGTCAGTGAATTATCTAACGTGCCACCTGGTGCCCCAAGCACTCTCAGTGATTCCATTTTAGAAGAATCAGGGGAGGAGGTTCAAAATGACATGCCGAGCTTTGTTGATCTAGCCCATCAGGCGGACACCAGGTCCGAGAGCTCATACAACGACTCTGAGTCAAGTACTTCAAGCAAATTCTCAGATGAATCTAAAGAGAGGCACTCTCGGCTAGAGACTGCGAGAGAGTCCCTCTCTGTAGAATGGGAGCAAACTGGGTGGAGCCGTCTGCTACCAACCGAGAGCACTATGTCGCCTACTATCATCATGTTCCCGCAGGCAGGCGAAAAATGATGGCGGACAAAATTGGGAGCTTCAGAGCTGACCATGTCATGGGGCATGGTTATGTCCTATGCACGCCGGATGCTGAGGACATTGTAGTCTGGCTCGAGAAGTCCAGCTACGGGGACGCATGTTTTGGCTGCTATGAGGCGGCCATTAAGGCAGGCCTAAGATTTCATCTACATCCGGCTGTAGAGCGAATCCTAGACGGATACCAGCTTGGTTGCAAAATGCATCAAGTAGACCCCAGCTTTGAATCATTCGCCCACATGCATTACCTCAACCAGACCCCAAAAACAAGCGGGACCGGCTGGTACCAATTGTCAAGCCATAAGGGCTATATGGTGACTGTGGGGAAGGAGAACAAGTGGAAAGATTGGAGGAATACTTTCTACATTGTCTCCAGCCCTGACACTGTCGGGAATAAAAAGTTCAACAGGTGGAACAGGAACCCACCTTTCCTAACAGGCGGTTTTGAGCTGCCGACTGTTCCTCGTAAAGTAAAAACAGAGATCCTTGACAGAGGGCTCTTCAAAGTAGATATCCAAGCAAACCCTGAGACTGGGGCGAGGGAGTTCATTCCTCAAAATTATATTCCCCCAGTATAACTGGCTATATGATGGGACATATCTGGCCGCCTGTGGCCTTAGTGCAGAGATGCCGAGAGGTAGCTGACCGCCTGTTCAAGTGTCTTGTAAAACTTGATTAACTTTGTGTCAAACTAACTCTTGATTCATCTCTTGCAGACAAAGATACGGAAAAGCTCTCGGCCTCGAAAAAAGCTGCTGCCCAGTATCGGTCGACCATCTTGGGCAAGTGGTCAACTGAAGAGTTGCATGCTTTGTAGGCGCCCAAGGTGAACTTCTTTCAACTTTGAACAAGTCTCATTTAGCTTTTCTGCCGCCTGCTTATTACTTATTGTGGTTATTTTTGCTGGGCAACTTAACAAAGCCTTCCGACTCCTCACAGCCGGATCCTAAAATTAGGAAGCAGACGGTTGGTGACATAACGACTCCTGGGAAAGCCAGGAAACACGTGGCCTCAAGGCCAGGGAGCAACCAACCTTTAAAATCTCCAGCCGTCCCTGTGGGCAGTCGGTCTGAGAAGGAGAAGGAGAAGCAGACGGCTGCTGAAGGTATCAAAAACTTGTTTCCTTTTCCTTACCCTTTGAGGGTCAAATTCAATCAGCAGTCGTCTAGCACCTCTGAGAGCAGTTGGTCTATTGGCCGAATTTACACCAAGTACTTACAGGGTATTGATTGTGCAGATGTTTCCCAAAGGCTGGATCTTGTCCACCTGGCCAAGTCCATGCTAAAATCCGTCTCCCTTGAGGACAAGGAGGCGGTCAGAGGAGTCGGCACCCTCAACCTGGTTTCCATCCTTGCTCTTCTCGCTGAGGTATACTTGTAAAAATTTTCCATTTCTCAACATAAATTGTTAGCCTCCAGTAACTGACGTCTGTTTTTGGCCGGGTGCAGTCTATGCTACGAGTACACGGTCTTCGCAGGCCCAAAAGCGAGAAGACCAAAGAGGTAAAGGATGCAAAGGCTTAGGCCAGCTCTGTTTATGACAAAGCTATGTTCAAGATTGCTCAAAATGAACTTGTGACTACTAACATACTATAATATCAGGCGGCTACCAACTTACAGGTCAAAACGGACTTAAAGGCGGCCAAGAAGAGGATCTCGGAGCTGGAGTCGTCCGTTAAAGACCTCAAGGCTAAGCTCGAGCCACTTAGGGAGGCGGACCAAGAAGCAGTCGGCCTCCGCACTAGGGTGGACAAGCTCAAACTCCGCCTGCAGAACCAGGAGACCCAACTTGCCAAGAAATACCTCTCAAGGGCTGATGAAGAAAAGGAGGCCCTGGTCAAGGAGATGATGGACAACAACAGCGCCATCATGAAGATAACATGGGGGGCTCTCTTCCCAGAGACCAGCTATGAGAACAGGGAAAATCGGTTTGCTGCCTCCTCCAAGGAATACAATGAAAAAATCATTAACCAAGCCCAAGAGGGTGAGGAAGAAGAGGAGGAGGAGTCGTCTGTACCTACTTCAGGGGAGTCGGACCAGGAAGAGGAGAAGGAGGGGGAGGTTAATGAAAAAGAACAGCGGCCGACTAGGGACCAGAAGGATGCGGCTGCTGATGCTGATGTACCCCATCCTGCTTAAGCTTTCCCTTTTTATATCACCTTTTGCTTCGCCTTGCGTGCCGTTTGTGTTGTATCATTACCCGACCAAGGGGTCGGGGTTTTATTCACAATTTCAACTTTTTTGTCAGTTTTATGGCCAACTATTTATATGAATTATCCGGCAGTTTTTTTGGATTTTCCAATTTGCACTTTGCTTTGAATTGTTGCATTTCATAAAACTTTGAATTTTTGCATTTCATAAATTTTACTAAGTATAGCTTGACTTTTTCATGAATGCTTTATACCGCCTGTTCTTGTGGGCGATTGAGCGCCTGGTTTTCAAAGGTGAGTTTATTGTCTTGGAATTTTTGATACTTAAAGAGGATGACTAATGCCAATTAATCACTATGGTGATTGCCCCAAGCCAGGCGATCAGTCGGCCATCGCGTAGGCGAATACATAGTATAATCTGGCTCCTTGCCTCACTATAGTTCATTTACTAAGTTTTGTACTTAGTTCTTTTATTAGGTGTTAACTGGCCGTATGTTATGGTGCCCTATTTGCCAAAAAACAGGCTGTCTTGTTCGCACCATTTAGGTTCCGTGTTTGGTTGGTGGAGTGACTATGAGTTAACCTCTAGGGTTAATCAGTCTCCATCACTTGAACTTGAGTGAATAGAAGAAACAGTCGGCTGTGGCCGTATGTTGTTTCTCCATTTGCTAAGTTACTTAGCTTATTACCCAAATAGCTGCCAAGTTTAGAACTCAGCTTAAGCCAATTGTGTTGTCCCAAGCAATAACAGGCGGTTTCTGACTTAGATTTTAACTGTCTACTACTTGTTTGTAGTAAGCGGCACGTTTATCTTCGTCTCATGTCAAACGACTACGAGGTTGTCTTAGAGACATTTGGTAGGGTCGTTTGTTTTAGGTTTATAAAGCAATGTGCCACCCAAATAGGAGATGCTCTCTGCGACGAATTCACCCGGATGGATGTTGCCGGACGCCTGCTCATGTTTGGGGCAGACGTATTAGTTTAATTTTATTAGGATCATCCGGCCATGGACCTTAAGTTGATCATCCGGTCATCGGCCTCATTAGGTTGCTCAAAAAAGAACATAGTTGCTAAGTTGTCTAGACTTAGCATTTTTACTCATGTAAGAGTAGGTGATTAAAAGAAATAAGGCCGACTGTGTGTTGCACAGGCGGCTTTCCCCACTGGGAGGAGTTACAAAATACTGAGAAATAAATTACAAATTTTATTGATATGCTTTCATGTACAAATAATTTACAAATCTCAGAAGTAGTACTTTTTCAAGTTGTCTACGTTCCAAGTTCTGGCTAGCTGCCAGCCGTCTGGTGTTTCCATGCGGTACGTGCCGCCTCTAACATCTTCATAGATTCGGTAGGGGCCATCCTAATTAGGAATAAGCTTTCACTGCTCTTTGGCCCTACCGACTAATTCTACTTTTCGTAACACAAAGTCCCCTACTTTCAGGGGGCACTTGTGCACTCTTTTATTGTAAGCTCTCGTCATTCTCAGACGGTAGATCTCATGACGCAAGGCCGCATTGCCCCTATGTTCTGGAAGTGAGTCCAATGCTAGCTGCATGGCCTCCCAGTTAGCTTGTTCGTCATAAAGCATGACTCAAAGAGTCAGCTCATTGTGCTAAATAGGCAAAACAGCTTCAGCACCATAAGTCATGAGAAATGGAGTTTCACCAGTCGCCCCTTTTCCAGTCGTCTTGATAGCCCAAATAACATGCAACAGTTCTTCTGCCAACAAACCACCAGCCCGTTCAATTTTCTTTTATATACCATCTGAGATTAACTTGTTAAAAGCTTCAACATGGTCGTTTGCTTGAGGACGAACGACTGACGTAAATCAGTGGGAAATCCCTTGGTCTCCCAACTAATTCTTAAGAGTAGGAGTCTCAAATTGAGGACCGTTGTCAAAGACCATAGACATAGGCACCCTAAACCGGGTGATGACATTTCTCCAGATGAAGGAGATAACATCATTTGTTTTAATGCCTTTCGCCTCCGCCTCTACCCGCTTGGTGAAGTAGTCGAAAGTAACCAAAATGTATCTCTGTCCGCCTGTAGCAGGCGTATACGGACCCAGAATGTCCATGCCCCATTTGGCGAAAGGTACTGGGCTTTGGATAGCCGTCAGGTCAGTGGCCGGACGATGGACGAGCTTGCCAAACCTTTGACACTTGTCACATTTTTTCACCATCTCCATGGCGTCTGCTTCTAAGGTAGGCCAGAAGTATCCTTGCCGCCTAGCTCTCTTTGCTAGGGTCCTGCCGCCTATGTGGGAGGTGCAGAAGCCCGAGTGCAAGTCTTCTAGGACCTCTCGTCCCTTCTATAGGGTAACACATTTCAAAAAATGTTGGAGATAGCCTTTCTTAAAAAGCTCTCCATTGTTGATTTAAAATTGGCCGCACGCTTTTTTATTGCGACCATCTCTAGGTAAGTATCCGGCAAGGTTCTGTAGGATTTCGTAGTGACCCTCACTACGCGGAAAGAAACCCCCCAAGACCCGCCCCGATAACTAAAGCAATTAAAGCATGTAAAACATAATTAATACATAATTAAAAGAATAAGGGATAAAGAATTATACCCTAAACGCGTGCTTCGCTCACTAATAAAGCTCTTACTTCAACCTCGTAAATGCAAGGCCTCTGACGGTTCGTACCCTCGAACCCGACCCGATCGTCCTAAGCCCCGAAGGTTAGTCAGGACCCGGACAAAATATAAACTTTGGACTTTTACAAACTTAAGGTATTCTCAACAATGGAGATGCCTATATAGTTCCACTCAAGTGTTTTCTTTCCCAAATGCCAAAGCCTTGGTATTTATAGGGAAATGAACCCTTGGATTTCATTCTCCAACCAATGTGGGAGAATGAGTAAAATTCATAATTTATTTAATTCTAAAATAATTAATCAAGGCAATCACTATGCAACAAGTGTCAAGAGTAGAGAGAGAGTTAGGTGAGGACCAAGAGTAAAGGGGGGACCATTGCCTTGCTCCCCAAGGCTTTTCCCAAGGGTTGGTCCCCACCCCTCATAAAACCGGCACCAAGAGGGTTGCTGGGCTGGCTGCCAGCTAGCACGCCAGCATGCCCAGCCAGCATGCCCAGCCAGCATGCATCAGCCTAGGCCAGCACATGCGCGCTGCATGCTGCTGTACTAGGCGATGCCTTCGTTGCTGCTGCTTGCTAGGCACTGTGTGCTGCTAGCTAGGCACTGCTGCCCAGCCATCGCATACGCACATGCACAGCAAGGCTAGCTGTTGTGTAGTGCTGCTGCCTAGCCCCTCTTCGCACACACTCGCATAGCCAGCATGCGTGCTGCTAGCAAGCCACGCATGCTGGGAAATGCCTCGCCAGCCACACGCACAAGCATGCCATGCTTGGTGCGATGCACACGCACATGGCTACACTGCCTAGTGCTGTGCTGTGTGCTGCGATGGTGCGATAGCCCTGGGTATGCACACGCAAGCACACGCAAGTGCCTAGCACTGCGATGGTGCTGTGCTTGTTCGATGGCACACATGCACGCACACACGCCAGTGCCTAGCATTGCGATGGTGTTGTACTTGTGTGATGGGCTGTTCGGAGGTGTTGTCATGCCATGCGAAGGCTGCGATGGCATCTAGGCACCCAAACACGCATACTGCGGTGCAGCTGTGCCATGCGAAGGCACACACACACGCAAGCATGCTGCTTCGATGGGCTGCCTTGTGCGCCTAGCACACATGGTGCGCCTAGCACACACATGGTGCGCCTAGGCTTGCGATGAGCTAGCCTAGCCTAGCACTTCACATGGCTAGGCCAATGTGATGCTACGGTTATGCTCGTACTTGTTGCTTGTGATTTTGCGACGCTCAATCTCGACGTCCTAGGCTCGATATCCGACGTCTGTGTTCGCAAAACTCCGACGACTCATTAAATCCTTTGGATTAATTCATCGTCTCGGATCGGTTGTTCGATTGGGTTCCACCCGAAGGGTTCAGTTAAGATTAAGATGTAACATTAATTATACCTTAATATTACTGATCGGAAACGGCCTCCACCTAGGCATTCCGATCACTTGACCTTACTGAAGAATTAGCTCTGTAATAATTTTGAACCCTATATCAGAATAATACACTTGTTGGAAGGACACCATTCCTTTCAATCTCCCACTTGTCCTTCCGGACAAGTGTGCATACAGTGTATAGCCCATTTCCTATGTCGCTTAATGTCTCTTCGTGAACTATAAGGTAAGATTCATCGTCATCCTTATTACGTTCAGAAGTGTTTCTCGATCTCCTAGTTTGACTGTCAATAAGCAGATGATTTCTAAAATCCATCTGAGCACAGCCATGCATTTTCAGAGTCTCGCTCTTTGAGCGGATTTATAAACAACAAAGACATGTTCCCTATTGTTAATAGGGGGACATTCCTTGTCTTGTACTGTAAGTTTCTCTTACTAAGAGGATCTAATCTCTCGAGTGTTCCCGTTATGATCCCCAGTTACGGCAGACGTTAGGCAACATCAAAGAGACCAGTACTCAAACAAGAAAACTTCAGAATACTCATGGTCGAGGAAATAAGATCCGATAGCTATAATGAGAAATGTACTTATGACAATGTTGAATCTCTTAAAGTACTCTCATAGGTCGATTCGGTGCAGTTCCAAACTAGCACCTGTGCAAATGATTTATGACTACTATGTCCTTGCAGCACAAGAAACGGTGTTATAAATCATACTACACACTAATCTCTAGTGGTCGTTAATCGTCCATAAGTTAAATGACCTTGATTAGGGATAATTTTCGATTTAAATATTCAATGTTCACTTAACATGTGTTTCTTTATCCAAGACATGGTCTTGATACCCTGTTTTGAATATTTCCATAAATCGAATGGACTCATTATTTAATTCTAAACCACAATTAAATAACAATGGAATGTATAGTCCACAATTAAATAGCAATGGAGTGAATAGTAATTTTGCATGAAAAATTAATTACTCCATAAATGAATGGTTTTAATACAGTGTCTTACATTAAAACAACCAGTTTAATTAAAACACATGTACAGGGAATTTCAAAGCTAGTCTCCAATGTGCTTGATTCCCATTGCCTCAATGTGCTTGTTGTGTTTCACTTGAGGTAGAGGTTTAGTCAAAGGATCGGCCACATTATCATCCGTTCCGATCTTACAAATTCTGATTTTACCTTTGTATTTCCATTCCCTTATCATGTGAAATTGCCTTTGGACATTTTTGACCTTCTAGTGCTCTCTTGGCTCTCTAGCCTGAGCGATAGCTCCATTGTTGTCACAGTAGAGATCTACCGGACCCTTGATGGAGGGTACAACACCAAGTTCATTGATGAACTTGCGAATCCAAACAGCCTCCTTAGCGGCTTCTGAAGCAGCCAAGTATTTGGCTTCAGTTGTAGAGTCTACAGTGGTGCTCTGCTTGGCACTCTTCCAGCTAAACGCTCCTCCATTTAGGCAAAATATGTACCCTGACTTTGACTTGAAGTCGTCTCTGTCAGTCTGGAAGCTAGTGTCGGTGTAACCTTCAACAAGCAGGTCTTTGTGGCCACCATAAACCAGGAACTTATCCTTGTTCGTTTTCAGGTACTTCAGGATATTCTTGGCCGCAGTCCAATGTGCCTCTCCTGGGTTTGATTGGTATCGGCTCGTAGCACTTAAAGCATACGATACATCTGGCCTGGTACATATCATGGCATACATGATCGACCCAATTAGCGAAGCATATGGAATATGATCCATTCTCTCTAGCTCAACAGGTATCTGTGGACACTGTTTCTTGCTGAGAGTTACGCCATGGGACATGGTTAAATACCCTCTTTTGGCATTCTCCATGTTGAATCGTGCCAGTACTTTATCAATGTAAGTACTCTAGCTCAATCCAATCATCCTCTTAGATCTATCCCTATAGATCTTGATGCCAAATATGTACTGTGCCTCTCCTAAGTCCTTCATTGAAAAGCACTTTCCCAACCAGCCCTTTACGGACTTTGGTAATTTTGTGTTGTTTCCAATGAGCAGTATGTCATCAACATATAGGACTAGGAAAGCGATGTCACTCCCACTGACCTTCTTGTAGACACAAGACTTATCTGGATTCTTGATAAAACCAAACTTGCTGATGGCTTCATCAAATCGCAGATTCCAACTTCTGATTGCCTGCTTTAGTCCATAAATGGACTTCTTAAGCTTGTATACCTTTCCAGCGTTGCTTGGATCAACAAAACCTTCTGGCTGTGTCATATACACAATTTCTTCCAAAATCCCATTTAGGAAGGCGATTTTAAAATCCATCTGCCATATTTCATAATCGTAATATGCAACAATCGCTAGGATAATCCGGACAGACTTTAGCATTGCAACTGGTGAAAAAGTTTCATCATAGTCAATCCCGTGGATTTTTCTATAACCTTTTGCCACCAGTCTAGCTTTGTATATTGATACATTTCCATCTTTGTATGTCTTTAGTTTGAAGATCCATTTGCAACCAATGGGTGTGTAACCCTCGGGCAAATTCACCAAGTCCCAGACTTGATTTTCAGACATGGAGTCTATCTCGGATTTCATGACCTCTTGCCATTTAGCAAAGTCGGGGCTCGTCATAGCTTGTTTGTACGTCGCTGGCTCATCACCATCCATAACTAGGATGTCCTGATCATCGGTTAAGACAATACCAAGGTATTTGTCTGGTTGAGATCTTTGTCGTTGCGACCTACGAAGGGTAATGGGTTGAGCATTTACATTGTCTGTTTGATTCTGACCAATCTTCTCAGCTGCTTCCAAAGCACTTAGATTGTCAGTTTTATCAGGTTGACATTGTTGCTCGTCCTCTCGAACTTCGTCGAGTTCGATTTTCCTCCCACTTGTCATTTTGGAAAGGTGTTCCTTCTCCAAAAAGACACCATCACGAGCAACAAACACTTTGTTCTCGGATTTATTGTAGAAGTAATACCCTTTGGTTTCTTTTAGGTATCCCACAAAGAAACACTTGTCTGATTTAGGGTGAAGTTTGTCCGAAATTAATCGTTTGACATATGCTCCGCATCCCCAAATCTTGAGAAAAGACAACCTAGGAGGTTTCTTAGTCCATAATTCATATGGAGTCTTTTTAACAGCTTTTGACGGAGCTCGGTTTAGTGTTAGTGTCGCAGTTTGTAGCGCATGTCCCCAGAAAGAGATATGAAGTTCAATAAGACCCATCATAGATCGAACCATGTCTAACAAGGTTCGATTCCTCCGTTCGGACACTCCGTTCCATTGAGGAGTTCCGGGAGGTGTCAACTCTGAAAGAATGCCATTATCTTTCAAGTGATCGTCGAATTCATGGCTCAAATATTCGCCACCTCGATCCAATCGAAGTGCTTTAATTTTCCTGCCAAGATGATTCTCAACTTCTTTCTGAAATTCTTTGAATTTATCAAAGGATTCAGATTTATTCGACATTAGGTAGATATAGCCATATCTACTAAAATCGTCGGTGAAGGTGATGAAATATCGGTAACCTTGTCTTGCGGGTGTACTCATTGGTCCACATACATCCGTGTGTATTAGACCTAATAAGTCACTAGCCCTTTCTCCCAACTTGGAGAACGGCTGTTTTATCATCTTTCCTAATAGACATCCTTCGCAATTTTCAAATGCCTCCAAGTTGAATGAGTCAAGAACACCTTCTTGTATAAGTTTCTTGATGCGTTTGACGTTAATATGGCCAAGACGACAATGCCACAAGTAGGTTTGATTCGACTCGATGGTCTTAGCTCTTTTGGCGGTATCGTCAATGTTATAAACTTGTTTGTCAAGAGAAAGCACATAAAGACCATTTTCTGAATATGCCTTACCATATAAAACATTATCCAAATAAAATGAACAACTATTGTTCTCAATTCGAAATTCAAAACCTTTGGCGTCCAACACCGAAATTGAAATAATGTTTTTGGTAACTCTAGTTACATGATAACAATTGTCAAGTTCTAAAATAAGCCCAGAGGGCAAAGACAAACTGAGAGTTCCAATGGAGATGGCAGACATCCTTGCTCCATTGCCCCGACCCGAAGCTCGACCTCTCCCTTCTCTAGCCTCCTATTTATCCTTAGTCCCTAAGCATTGGAGCAAAGGTGTGAGCCACATCCGGTATCTAATACCCATGATGTTTTGCTAGCGAAGTTTAAGTCTATAACAAAAATACCTGATGAAGAAGCAACGGTGTCGTTCTTCTTATCTTCCTTGAATTTGAGGCAGTCCCGTTTCCAATGTCCCTTCTTCTTGCAGTAGAAACATTCGGAATCGAATTTGGAAGAGGCTACCTTTTTGTCCTTGCTGCGCTTGGTAGTGTTTGACTTAGGCGGAAAATTTCTCTTTTTCCCTTTAAAGCTCTTCTTCTTGCGCGGACGTTTGAATGGCTTGCCCTTCCTCACCATGAGCATGTCATGCTTGCCCTCATCCTTGAGGGTTTGCTCGGCTTGCTTCAACATACCATAAAGCTCAGTGAGGGTTTTCTCCATGCTATGCATATTATAGTTCATCTTCAACTGATCATAGCCTTTGTGAAGCGAGTGGAGAATGATGTCAATTGCGATCTGGGTTGAATACCCAGCATCAAGCCTTTCCATGTTCTCAAATAATCCAATCATTTTGAGAACATGCGGGCTGACTAGCTCTCCTTTCTTGAGCTTGCTCTCAAGGATCTGCTTGTGGGTTTCGAACCTTTCCGTTTGGGCCTGCTCTTGAAACATATTCTGAAGCTCAGAAATGATCTCAAAAGCCGTCTCCTTTTCAAAGAAAGTCTTTTGAAGGTCCGGAGACATAGTGGCCAACATGATGCATTTGACATCCCGATTGGCACTTTGCCATCGATTAAGGGCAGCTTGAGTGACCTCCTCATTGGGAGCGTCGGGAATTTCCTCATCAAGGACGTATTTCTTTTGTTCTTGCATTAGTACAATGCGCAGATTTCTTTGCCAATTAAGAAAGTTTGGCCCCTCAACTTTTCCTTGTCGAGAATTGAGCGTAAAGAGAATTAGTTGTTGTTTGAGTTACTTGCAGACATTGTTCTACAATTGAAAGAATTTGAAATGAAAAACCATTCATAAACCAATAAGTTTGAAATTTAAAAAGCGTTGATGCAAACTTTCAATCTTATCGAGCATTTTATCCACGCATTAATTAATTGTCCCTTTTAGGCGAGAATAAAATGATTCCGAGATCCCAAAAATCAAAAAGTGATTAAGCATGCTTTGGCTTGTCTGAACACTAGATATTTTAGGGTAAGCAATCCAATTGCTAATAGCTCTAAGCTACTCTCACTTTGATAAAACGTCGCATCTAATGCATTCTTGACATTTTATCTCTTTTGCCACGACATCTAAGGACTCCTTATTGATATCGTTGAGCTTAACCAAGAAAACTTGTATACCTAGTATACCTTACGTTCCTAGGGAAGTAGTGATGCCTCGCTTTAGCATAGCCCATCACATATGTGCATTAGTTCGGTAAGTGTTGTTCTTGGAACGACAAATTTTAGCACAATATTTTAAGGGACCTAGAGTTTCTATGTTGATTGATTTAAGTGAACTTAACTAATCATCGCAACATTTGAAATCCTAGACATGCATCTAACATTCAAATATATATAACAACAATATATATAAGGCATAAAAATAGATGCATTTGGCAACTAACATGACCCCTTGAAATCTTTCACGCAAAACCTGTTTTTCTCAAAACCTGTTTTGAAACCTGTTTTTGGCAACTAGCATGGCACACGCGCACGCAAAACCTATTCACGCATGACCACTAGTTGCCATTTTTCTCAAAACCTGTTTTGAAACAATCTTTCATTCACCCATTCACTATTTGTGAATGGCCCATGCATTTACGAGATAAAACAAGTAAACACGCAAAACTAGTAAGTAACTTAGGTGGTTAATCTAATCAACGCGCCTAATTAAAACTAGTCAAAGTTGTTTAATACATTATGTATTACTAAGGTGCAATTTGTTCACGTAATTAGACAAGCTCCCACTAAATTCCGCATCCAACTTAATTAAATCAATTAATTAAGCTGGTTAACCCAAAATTTGTCAAAATCAAAAAATTTTGCAAAAGCCGAAAAATCGAGGTCTAACCTCGTTAAAATAATTACATAAATATTTAAAAATGGCAAAATTTTCGCAAAAATACATAGCTCGAAATTAAGCAAAAGACAACCCACATAATTCCTAGTGGGTTGTGCACCATGGCTGCTAGGCAGCCCATGGCCTATGCGTGTGGTGCTGGTTGCTAGCAAGCACGCCTAACGCAGCCTACGCATGCTAGCTGCTTGCTGGCGTAGGCAAAAGTAGGCTGGTTGGCTGGGGCTTGCTGCCTCGTTGCCCAGCAGCAGCACAAGCACGCCGGCAGCCTAAGGCCCACACACCCAGCACATGCATCACGCAACAGCAGGCAACAACCCTTGCCACACACTCGCACAGCTGCATCATGGCGTGGCCCCTGTGCGCACCATATGCAGCCTACATGCGGGCTGCTGAGCAGCCCGGCTAGCCTTGGTGACGCTTAGGGTTTTTGCCTCGATTTGCATGCATTTTTCTCGGGATTTTAATCCCGATTTGTGTGTGACACAAAATTAATTCCAAATTTTTTTTAGAATTAATTTAGGGCAAAAATGAAAATAAAACAAGTCCAACTTTATTAAATTCAATTTTAACGGTGCACAAACCTAATTTTCCAAAATTACTTCGGAACATTTTTAGGTCTTTCTTGATGCTTAAAATTGAAAGAGCTATGTCCATAATTAATTTAACCAATATGCAAATTAATAATGGATTTGACAAATACGGAGTTGGAAAAATAAATTAATCATCCAATGATAAAATTTTCCAACTTTATACTTGTGTAAAATAACAAGATTACATCTTCCAACATGAAGATTAATCAACATTTACTCAAGAGCATTTGAACTTCAAGGATTTTAATCAACCAAATATGAAAATCCAAAATTAGTTCAACATGGAATTTAGGGTTAAAGTTCCAATCAATTAAACATTTAAAGATTAGAGCTTTAACATACTAGGAACTTAAAATTACACATTCACAACAAGTATTCACACATTAATGGAATTTATTAGCATAATTGTGAAAAACAAGTTTATGTGAAAAAGAACATATCTACTTAAGCACATTCCCAAACCAATGTGGGAGAATGAGTAAAATTGATAATTTATTTAATTCTAAATTAATTAATCAAGGCAATCACTATGCAACAAGTGTCAAGGGGAGATAGAGAGTTAGGTGAGGACCTAGAGTAAAGGGGGGACCATTGCCTTGCTCCCCAAGGGTTGGTCCCCACCCCTCACAAAACCGGCACCAAGAGGGCTGCTAGGCTGGCTGCCAGCTAGCACGCCAGCTAGCATTGCCAGCATGCCCAGCCAGCTTGCATCAGCCCAGGCCAGCACATGCGCGCTGCATGCTGCTGTGCTGGGCGATGCCTTCGTTGCTACTGCTTGCTAGGTGTTGTGTGCTGCTAGCTAGGCGCTGCTGCCCAGCCATCACACATTTACACACAGCCCCTCTTCGCACACACTCGCATAGCTAGCATGCGTGCTGCTAGCGAGCCACGCATGCTGGGCAATGCCTCGCCAGCCACACGCACAAGCATGCCATGCTTGGTGCGATGCACACGCACATGGCTACGCTGCCTAGTGCTGTGCTGTGTGCTGCGATGGTGCGATAACCCTGGGTATGCACACGCACGTACACGCAAGTGCCTAGCACTGCGATGATGCTGTGCTTGTGCGATGGCACACGCGCACGCACACACGCCAGTGCCTAGCACTGCGATGGTGCTGTGCTTGTGAGATGGGTTGTGCGAAGGTGCTGCCATGCCATACGAAGGCTGCGATGGCATCTAGGCACCCAAGCACGCATACTGCGGTGCTGCTGTGCCATACGAAGGCACGCACACACACAAGCATGCTGCTGCGATGGGCTGCCTTGTGCGCCTAGTACACATGGTGCGCCTAGCACACACATGGTGCGCCTAGGCTTGCGATGAGCTAGCCTAGCCTAGCACTTCACATGGCTAGGCCAATGTGATGCTACAGTTATGCTCGTACTTGTTGCTTGTGATTTTGCGACGCTCGGTCTCGACGCCCTAGGCTCGATATCCGACGTCTGTTTTCGCAAAACACCGACGACTCATTAAATCCTTCTGATTAATTCATCGTCTCGGATCGGTTGTTCGATGGGTTCGACCTGAAGGGTTCTGTTAAGATTAAGCTGTAATATTAATTATACCTTAATATTACTGATCGGAAGCGGCCTCCACCTAGGCATTTCGATCACTTGACCTTACAGAAGAATTAGCTCTGTAATAATTTTGAACCCTCTATCAGAATAATACACTTGTTGGAAGGACACCATTCCTTTCAGGTGCGGTCTGTTAAGTAAGCCTAGATGCCATCCATCCAGGTTGAGCTTGGATCTAGGATTCCAATGGGTTCCTCTTCTAATTCGGGGTTTTTTTATGTCCTTCAGGAGTGTTACAATTCCAAGACTGACTTCTGGACGCCTGTACCTGCAAAATAAACGGAGACTTCGGTGGGTGGGAGCTCCGCCTCCGACGATCAAGTTAGAACATGTATAAGGAGTAAAGTGCGGAAAGTAAATGGTCTCTCTCAGATTCCAAGAGAGAATCTGCAATGTGTAATTGCTCAGTTTCAGGCGTCAGATGTCTGACTTTCTCTAATGGAGAGTTAATGTGAATTGAATATTTCTGAATAGATGTTCCTTAGAGGGAAACATTTCCCTTTTATAGGATGTCGGAAATCATGCCCAATACTAGGTTTCAGTAAACCTAGAGGTGATTGGGCTTTTCCTAGGAGCTTGGGTCGTAGGAGGCCACTTTCCTAGTTGGTAATTCTGCCAGCCACGTGTCGTGACCTGATTGGTCCACCTTAGACCTCTCACGAGGTGACACGCGGCGGGCTCTGGTTTGCCCACGTGGCTGAGCTTCATTGGTCCACGGGGCAGAGAAAAATCCCCTAATCATTTGCCCCTCATAAGGGTGACGTGGCATGCTACGTGGCGCCTGTGACAGGTGTCACACCATTATTAGCAAACTGTTTTTACCAAAAAAAAATTTTCACTGTTTCTTGGAATTCACCCCCCTAGAAATAGGGGATGTCCAAATCATTTCTTGGACATTTCCAAAAAATTTCTAGAGAACTTTGTCTTTTTCTGAGAGAATACAACCGACTGCATCAGACCACCTACTTTACAGACCGCCTGCTCCTACAGCCGCTGTAGACTTTCGAGTACCTTCATCTTCATCTAGTAAAGGTAACCGTTTGTTCCTTTTTATTTTTTCATACTCTGTTTTTCTTTTTGAAAATAGTTTCCCAAAAGCACACGACACGACCTAGGTTAGTGATCAGGCAGTCACCGGGGACGGCTGAATCTAGAACTAGGAGTGTCGACTGCCCCTTGTTGGATCACCCTTTGCAAACTGCCCCAAGTCCGACTGTCTATGTGCCTGTGCAGGACACCATGGCAAGAACTAAAAGAACAACAAAGGTGACCAATTCAGACGGCTCCTATTTCCATGCGCCTGTCAGCGAGTTGTCTGACGTGCCGCCTGCCCCAAGTACCCCTAGTGATTCCATTTTAGACGAATCAGGGGAAGGGGTTGAAAATGCTATGCCAGTGCTTGTTGATCTGGAAAAACAGGCGGACTCTTCATCTGAGAGCTCAGATAGCGACTCTAAGCCAAGTACTTCAAATTGAGTTTCGGATGAATCTGAAGAGAGGCACTCTCGGCTAAAGACTGCGCGAGAGTCTCTTTCAGTAGACCTGGGACCAAGCTGGGCGGAGCCGTCTACTTCTAACCGAGAGTAGTACACCGCCTACTATCACCATGTTCCAAAGGGCGGGCGGAAGGTGATGGATGAAAAAATTGAGAGCTTAAAAACTGAACATGTCATGGGACATGGGTATGTAATCTGCACGCCGGATGCCGAGGACACGGTAGTCTGGCCCGAGAAGTCCAGCAACGGGGACGCCTGTTTTGGCTGCTATGAGGCGCCAATTAAGGCTGGCCTGAGATTTCCTCTGTATCCGGCTATAAAGAGGATTTTGTACGAATACCAGCTGGGTGTCTAACAACTAGCCCCTAACTCTTGGTTCAACATCTTGGGCTATGTTGCCGGCTGTGAGATGCATGAGGTAGAACTAAGCTTTGAGGCATTCGCCCATATAAACTACCTCAGCCGGACCCCAAAGACAAGCGGGACCGGTTGGTATCAGCTGTCTAGCCACAAAGGTTATCTGATGACTGTGGAGAAGGAGAATAAGTGGAAAGGTTGGAGGAACACTTTCTACATCATATCCATCCCTAACACAGTTAGGAACAAAAAATTTAACAGGTGGAATAGAAACCCACCTTTCCTAACATGCGGCTCTGAGCTACCGCCTGTTCCTCGTAAAGTCAGAGAAGAGATCCTTGACATAGGACTCTTCAAAGTAGTCATACAGGCGAACCCCGAGACCGGGGCAACGGAATTCATTCCTCAAAACTATTTTCCCAAGTATAAGTGGTTATACGATAGGACATACCTGGCCGCCTGTGGTCTAAGCGATGAGATGCCGAGAGGTAGCTGACCGCCTGTTTACATGTCTTGTGAAACTTGTTTTGTTTTGTATCAAACTAACTCCTTGATTCGTCTTTTGCAGAAAAAGCCATGGAGAAACTCTCGGCCTCCTAAAAGCTGCTGCTAAGTACCGCTCGACCATCCTTGGCAAGCGGCCCGCTGAAAAGTCGCCTGTTGTACAGGCGTCAAAGGTGAACTTTGAACTTTGAACTGAACAGCTTTCATTTAGATTTTTTGCCGCCTGTTTTTTTTTTCTTATTGTTGTTATTTTGCAGGGTACTCCAGCAAAGTCTTCCTCCTCCACCCAGCCGGCTCCTAAGGTTAGGAAACAGTCAGCTGGTGACGTGACGACTCTTGGGAAAACTAGGAAGCACGTGGCCTCAAGGCCAGAGGCCATGTACCCCCAAAATCTCCAGCCGTTCCAGGTGGCAGTCGGCAAGGGAAGGAGAAGGAGAAAGAGGCGGCCACTAAAGGTATCAAGGACTTGTGTCCCTTCCCTTACCCTTTGAGGGTCAAATCCAATCGACAGTCGCCAAGAACTTCTGAGAGCAGTTGGTCTATTGGCCGCATTTACACCAAGTACTTACAAGGTATTGATTGTGCAGATGTCCCTCAAAGGCCGGATCTGGTTCAGATGGCTAGGTCCATGCTGAAGGCCATCCCTGTCGAGGACAGTGAGTCTGTTAAGGGAGTCGGCAACCTTAACCTTGAGGCCATCCTATCTCTCCTGGCCGAGGTATACTTAGTAATTTTTTCCTTGCTTGAATAATTGTCTAGCTCTTGTTATTGATGACTGTTTTTTTTTTTTTTTTTTTTTTTTTTTTTACCGAGTGCAGTCAATGCTGCATGTGTATGGTCTCCGCAAGCCCCTGATCGAAAAGAACAAAGAGGTAAAGGCTGCGAAGGCCCGGGCCGCCTCTGATTATGACAAAGCTATGTTCCAGATTGCTCAAAACAAAATTCTGACCGCTGACATACTGTATTATCAGGCGTCTGCCAATTTGCAGGTCAAAGAGGACTTAAAGGCGGCCAAAAAGAGGATCTCCGAGCTATAGAAGTCCGTCTCGGACCTCAAGCCTGAGCTTGGGCCTCTAAGGGAGGCGGACCATGAAGCAGCCCGGCCTCCGTAGCCGGGTAGACAAGCTGAAGCAGAAGCTGGCCAACCAGGAAACCCAGCTTGCCCAAAAATACACTTTTCAGGCCGACGAGGAGAAATAGGCGTTGGTCAAGGACATGATGGAGGACAACAACTTCATCATGGAGATGACTTAGGCGGCTCTCTTCCCAAGGACCAGCTATCACTACTAGAAATAGACCGTTTTCCGACGGAATCGTTTCGACGGACTTAAATTCCGTCGGAAATTCCGAATTTTTCGACGAAATTTGGGTCTGTCAGAAAAGTCCGTCGGAATAGATAAGTTGCGACGAAAAATCCCTCAGAAATATTCAGACAGATTTTAAATCCGTAGGAAAATTCCGACGGATTTTAATTCCGTCGGAAATTTCCGACGAAATTTAACCCTTTTCCAACGGATTTTTATTTTATTTTAAAAAAAAATAAAAAAAAAAAACTAAACCCTACACTCCTAAATATACGGATCCCCTCCCCCATCCCTATTCATTTCTCTTTCCTCTCCTCTTCTCTCTCCCCGCCTCTCTTCTTGTTCTCTCCCTTCTCTTCTGGTTCTACTCTCATTCTCCTACTCTATCTTTTCGATCTCCTCCTTCTCTCCTCTTCTTCGATCTCCTCCTTCTCTCCTCTTCTTCTCTTCAACGGCGATACAGTACAACAATGCAACAACGACACCACCGCACAGCGACAATAACAACAACGACACCAGGGGCAACTACACCACCGCAACAACAACAACAGCACTAACCCCAGCAGCAACGACAACAACAACACCAATTCTGATTATAATTAATTTTTGATATAATTATAATGTTATTTTATTAATTTCAGAAGATAATTGTATAGTTATTTATTTTGTTTGATTTCAATTTTTTTTGTTTATTTTTTTCGATTTTTGGTTGTTGTTTCAATTTTTGGTTGTTGTTTTGATTTTGGGGGTTGTGGTTTCGGTGGTAGTGGATTTGTAGGTAATGGAATTGTGGCTAGATCTAGGTTGGTTGGCGTTTTCCGATTTGGTTTTTTTTTTCTCGTTTTTTCTTGGTGGGTGGGTTAGGTGCTTGGTTAGGGTGGGTGGGGTACGTTTGGTCAGGGTGGGTGGGGGAAGTTTGGTCGGGTCTGGGTTGGGGGGTGGGGGGTCTGGTCTAGGTTAGGGGGGTGGGGGTCTGGTCTGGGTTGGGGCTAGTTGTGTTGTGGGTAAAAAAATGGGGGTTTTGGTGGGCTGGGATGCGGGTTAGCGTTGGTTAGTGTGAGGTGGGGTCTAGTGGGTTAGGGGGTGGCGGTGGGGTGGGTTGGGGTGGTGAGTAGGGGTGTAAGCAGTGGTGGATTTGGGTGGGGTAAGGGTTAGGGGTGGGGCTGTTTTTTTTTTGTTTTTTTTTTATTGACTTTTCCGACGGAATTTCCGTCGGAATATACCTTTTCCGATGGGAATTTCCGTCGGAATATACCTTTTCTGACGGAAAAATTTCGTCGGAATATACCACTTCCGACGGAAATTTCCGTCGGAATATATACCTCTTTCGACGGAAATTTCCGTCAGAAACCTCTCCAACTCTGACGGAAATTTCCCTCGGAAAATTGCGACGGAATTTCAATTAAAGTAAAAAAAAAACGTTGAAAAAAATAAATCCGTCGAAAACTAGCCTACAAATGGTTTTGCGACGGACAGATTCCGAGGGAATTCCGTCGGAAAGATAGTTTCCGACGGAATTTCCGATGTTTCCGATGGATTTTTCCCGTCGGAATCAAACTGTTTTCTTGTAGTGTATGACAGCCGGAGGAATCAATTCACCACCAGTACACGAGAGTACAATGACAACATCATGGGGCAAGACCATGATGTAGAAAAGGAGGGTGGCGAGTCGTCTGATTCCACCCGTGGGAAGTCGAACAAGGAGGAGGAGGAGGCGGATGGCGAGAAAAAGGAGGAGCCGGCCGTTGATCAGAAGGATGCGGCTCCTAAATCTGAGAAGCCTCCTCAAGAAGCTTAAAGTCTTTTTCTTTGGCCTGCGTGCCACTTTGTATCATTACCCGACCAAGGGGTCGGGGTTTATTGACAATTTCAATTTTAACATTTCCAGTCGGTTATCTGGCCGACTGTTTATATTAATCATCCGGCTGTTTTTACCAGTATTCTTCAACTTTTGATTTTTTTGAATTTTTGCTTTTCATGAATTTTGCTAAGTGTATGTGGCTTGCCTCTTGCTTTCATGAATGCATTATATACCGACTGTTCTTGACCTTGGGCGACTGGCGCCTAGTTTTCAAAGGTGAGTTGATTGACTTAGAATTTTTGATACTTTTTAAGTATTACTAATTCTAGGTCAATTAATCACTATGGTGATTGCCCCAAACCAGGCAGACAGTCGGCCATTGCCCAGGCGAACACCTAGCATAACTCGGTTCTCGGCCTCAATAAAGTTCTTGACGAACCTAAGTTTCGTACTTAGTTTATTTTATTGATTATAAATAGTCCGTCTGTTTGGTGCTTGTATAGAACAGGCACCAATCTGGACATTTTTAATCAAGCTAAGGTAGCTTCATGGTGCTAGCAAAAATAGGAACAGTGGCCGAAGGCCGTTTTTTTGCAAAAAAACAGGCGGTTTCATTCGTACCTTTTAGATTCCAAATGTAGATTGTTTAGTGACTATGAACTTTTTAGGTTGATCAATCTCCGTCAATTGTACTTGAGTAATCAAAAGAAATAGTCGGCTGTGGCCGTCTATTGCGTTTGCAACTTAGAGGAATAGTGGCCGGATACCGTCTATTTGCCGAAAAACAGACGTCTTGGTTTGCACCGTTTAGGTTCCATCTTAAGTTTTCCGGAGTGACCATGAGTTAACCCTTGGAGTTAATCAATCTGTCACTTTGATTTGAGTGATTAGAAGAAACAGGCGGCTTTGGCCGCATGGTTCCTCTTTATTCGTCAAGTTTTGCTTGGCTATTTACTCAAATTAGGCCGACTGTATTGTCCCAAGAAATAACAGGCGGTTTCTGACTTAGATTTTAACTGTCTACTGCGTGTTTACAGTAGGGCTGTTTGTTTTAGTTTTATAGAGCAATGTGCCACCCAAATGGGAGATGCTCTCTGCGACGAATTCACCCGGATGGATGTCGCCTCAAGTTTTGGGACAGACGTATTAGTTTAATTTCAAAAAGATCATTCGCCCATGGGCCTTAAGTTGATCATCCGGCCTATGGCCTCACTAGATTGTTCAGAAAAGAACAGATTGTCAAGTGGCTTGCACAGGTGGCTTGCCCCCACAGAGGAGACTTGCACAATAATTGAAATAAATTACAAACTTTATTGATATGTTTACAAATGATTTACAAATCTCAGAAGTAGTACTTTTTTAAGTTGTCTACATTCTAAGTTCTGGCTAGCTGCCTGCCGTCTGGTGTTTCCAGGCGGTAGGTGCCGCCTCTAACTTCTTCATAGATTCGGTAGGGGCCATCCTAGTTACGAGTCAGCTTTCCCTGCTCGTTGGCCCTACCGACTGCTTCCGTCTTTCATAACACAAAGTCCCCTACTTTTAGGGGCCGCTTGTGCACTCTTTTATTGTAAGCTCTCGTCATTCTCAGACGATAGATGTCATGGCGCAAGGCTGCATTGCCCCTGCATTCTAGAAGTGAATCTAATGCTAGCCGCATGGCTTCCCAGTTGGCCTCTTCGTCATAAAGCATGACTCGAAGAGTCGGCTCATAGTGCTCAATAGGCAGAACAGCCTCTGCCCCATAAACCATGACAAATAGTGTTTCACCAGTCGCCCCTTTTTTAGTCGTCCTGATGGCCCACAGAACATGCGGTAGCTCGTCAGCCCATAGGCCGCCGGCTCTTTCGATTTTCTTTTTGATGCCATCAGAGATTAACTTGTTGAATGCTTCAACCTGGTCGTTTGTTTGGGAGCGGCCGACTGATGCAAAATAATGAGAGATCCCTTGGTCTTCAACCAGTTCTTGAGAGCAGACGTCTCAAATTGAGGTCCATTGTCAAAAACTATAGACATGGGTACCCCATACCGAGTGATGACATTTCTCCAAATGAAGGAGATGACATATTTGGTTTTAATGCCTTTGACTGCCTCTACTTCTACCCACTTGGTGAAGTAGTCGACTGCTACCAAAATATATCTCCGTCTGCATGTAGCAGGCGTATAAGGACCTAGAACGTCCATGCCCCATCTGGCGAATGGTACTGGGATATGGATAGCCGTCAGGTCAGTGGCCGGACGATGGATGAGCTTGCCAAACCTTTGGCACTTGTCATATTTTTTTACCATCTCCATGGAGTCTGCTTCTAGGGTAGGCTAGAAGTAGCCTTGCCGCCTAGCTCTCTTTGTTAGGGTCCTGCCGCCTATATGGGAGGCACAGAAACCTGAATGCAAATCTTAGAGGACCTCTCGGCCCTTCTCTAGGGTAACACACTTTAAAAGAGGTTGTAGATAAATCTTTTTGAAAAGTTCCCCTTTGTGAATCTCAATGTTAGACGCACGCTTTTTCATTACAATCATCTCTAGGTAAGTATTCGGCAGGGTGCCGTCTGTTAAGTATGCCCGGATGCCATCCATCCAGGTTGAGCTTCGATCAAGGACTCCAATAGGTTCCTCCTCAATGCTCCTTTTTTCCATCACTTCCCAGAAAACAGATCTCGGTGTATCACAGGAGGCGGATGATGCCAATTTGGAGAAGGCATCCGCCTGGTTATTCTCGAACCTGGGCACTTGACTTAGGTGGAATTCTTCGAGTGTCCCGGCCTCTTCTTTTACCGCCTGTAGATACTTGATCATAGCCGGATGTGTGGCTTCATAGTCAACATGATATTGGCTAACAATCAGTTGTGAATCAGAACAAGCGTCCACTTTCTTTGCCCCAGTCGCCTTGCACATACAGATGTCGGCTAGTAGGGCTTCATATTCTGCCTCATTGTTTGAGGCTTGGAACTTGAAACTTAGTGCATACTCATACTTGTCTCCCTTAGGAGACTGACATATGACGCCTGCACCACAGCCATTCATTGTGGAGCTCCCGTCCACATATACCTTCCAAACTACGTCAGGATTTTCTGGATCAACCGGCCTAGTCATTTCAACAATGAAATCGGCAAGTGCCTGCCCCTTCACTGCTTTCCTTGGCTCAAAAGTAATTTCTAGGCTTTGCATTTCAATTGCCCATTTAATCATTTGGCTGGATGATTCCATGGTTGTCAGTGGCTGCTTGATTGGTTGATTAGGGTAGACCACTACCGGATGTGCCAAGAAGTAAGGTTTCACCTTCTTGACTGCCATGAAGAGGGTCAGGACAAATTTTTCAATCATGGGGTACCATAACTCAGCAGTTTTCAGAACATGGCTTATGAAATAGACGGGAAGCTGGCAGCCGTCTCTTTCAGCAAGAAGAACGGCACTAAGAGCATGATCAGAGACGGCCAAGTACATGTATAACACTACCCTTGACAGAGGGCTGACGAGCCTCGACAAAAAGTGTAAGTGTTCCTTTAACTTTTGGAAGGCCGCCTCTGCATCCGTCCCCCATTCAAACATAGTCTTCTTCTTGATTGCTTGGAAGAAATAGAGGCACTTATCGCGTGACCAACTGAGGAATCTCCCCAATGCTCCACATTCCTTCCAATTACTTTTGATTATAGAAGTAATCGCCTGACCGACTGAGGAACCTCCACATTCCTTCCTATTCGATTAACGAAGATGTATTAATCATTTCCTGGAAGGTAGCAGGTGCATTCTTCAAGCCAAACGACATCACAGTATAGCAGAATAACCCTTGATCAGTGACAAATGCTGTCTTTCCTTGATTTTTCTTCCATAGGGGTATCTGGTGAAAGCCTGAATAGGCGTCCATGAAGCTCATCAAGGCATGGCCGGCTGTAGAGTCGACCAGAATGTCGATCTTTGGCCGGCTGTAGAGTCGACCAGACTGTCTTTTTTCCCGGCCATCATTTGGTTCACCTTTCTCTTCTTGCCGGCTGCTATTGTAGCAAGCGCGGCTTCCTTGACTTGGTCAAAGTCAGGTTTTTCTCCACTGGGGCCGGCTGCGACCACAGCGGGCTTGACATCAGAGAGATAGCAAAAGAGAAGGGATGATAACAGCTTCTGGTCTCCCCGTAGGGAGCCGACTGTTCCATCATCTCTCTCAAACTTGAGAAGCAAAAGAGAAGGGATGATAACAGCTTTGGATTCATTTAGGGTAGGGCGCCCCAAAATCATGTTGTAGGCCGTCGGTTCTTCAACAACTAAGAATCGGACCACCATGTGGCGTCCTTCCCCTTTCTCACCGAGACGAATGGGTAAGTTTATTCGTCCTACCGGATGTACCACACCACCCCCAAATTCTACTAAGGGATGAGAGACCTGGTGCATACTCTCGGGCTTGTACCTGAGCTTGGCTAGGCACTTGTGACTGATGGGATCAGATGAGCTCCCAGTGTCAATGAGGATTCGGCCAACTCTTTGGTTGGCCACTTTACATTCGAGAAAATAGGGTCATCATGCGGCCTCTTTATTTTCCCTTTGTCCTCCTCGGTAATAACGACTTTGGGGAAGTAGTCCTTGGACGCCTGTCCCTCGTCGACTGAGTTAACATCGAGGCGCCTAACATAGTCTTTATTTCCCCGGATGGTAGGGCCGCCTCTAGCAAAGCCGCATGCTATTGTATAGATCGGAGTTTCATCCGTATCCGAGCTATTATTAGAGTGGGGCTTCTTCTTGGACGACTATCCAGGGTTAGTCTGCAAGGTAACCTTGGACCTCAAGATATAAGACTTGAGGACTCCTTTATCAGCCAGACGGTCCAACAGCCGCTTGAGGCTATAGCATTCGTTGGTGTCGTGGCCAATATCCTCATGGTAGTGGCAGTATCTGTTTCTATTCCGATTTTTGGCGAAACCCTTCATAGGAGCCGGCTTGTCAATAGAGACCCGGTACTTAATCTCCATGAGGATGGAGTAACAGTCTTTATTCAATTCGTACTTTGGGGAGTACGTCTTCGCTTCTCTCTTTTTCTTCTGGGGCGGCTATTCAGAGGATTCAGCCACCTAGACTTGTTTTCTTTTCTTTTCTTCTCTCTTAGCCGGCCTTGATAACCGACTTTATTTTTTGTCAGACCTCTTTGAGTCCGACTGCTTATTGATGTTACAGAGCTCGGTCGCCTGTATATAGTCATCCGCCTCCATCCGTGCCTCTTGGAGGGTAGCCACCCTCTTTCTAACGAGGTCGAAGTTAAAGGCCGACCCGTCCTTCAGACCTTTGAAAAAGTCTATGTAAGCTACCTCATCTGACAGCCCTTGAATCTGAATTTTCATCAGATTAAAGCGCCTGATATATGAACGTAGCCCCTTATTCTCTCCCTACTATATGGCTCCCAAGTCAAGACTTATCTTCTTTGCAGAGATATTCATTGAGAAGTTTGACGCGAACAAATATGCCAGCGTCTTAAAGTTATTGATGCATCCGGCAGGCAGGTTGCCGAACCATTGCTCGGCGACGCCCTTCAATGTGGCCGAGAAGCATCTACACCAAGTAGGATCATCCAACCCTTGTAGATACATAAGATTGGTGTATGCCATCAGGTGGTCTTCTGGGTTGGATGTACCATCATAAGTGCCTACCAACACATTCTTCACCTTGGCCGACTGTGCGACCTTAGTTATTTCCTAGGAGAAAGCTAAAGGTTGTTCCCCAAGTTTTAGCAGTTGGAGCTGCCAATCCAAAGACTATATATTGGTGCCGCCTGCCCCCTGAAGAGGGTAGGCTGCATATAAGGTGGTCCATACGGCATGTATGGCCGTTGAGGCACATACGGGGCCGCCTGGAACATATGAGGACTAGAATGGGCGGACAGGCCACCTGTTTGGTCTTCTTAGTTTGATTGTGAATACCTCAGCGACGCATTCTGAAAACTGTCATTGAAGTTCGACGTGGAGGCCGACTCTGACAGTTGCATATTCTTCTTTTGCTGGATTATCATCCGAGCATCGGAATATGTTTTCTTGGAACAATCCGACTGTATATGCCGGATGGCCTTCCACTGCCCTGGCTCAGGGAATCGCAGTCCTGCCAGGTTTATTAAAGGCTTCCGTCCCTCCCTTGGTTTAGGGTAAGGAGTGGCCTCTCGGTCTTTGACCGGCTTTTTCCTCCCAAAATAAGAGGGCTTCTTGGCCGACTGTTCCTTGGTAGGGACAACCGTCCTTTTATCAATAAGATCCTTTATCTCCCCTTTGAAACTTGTCATGAGGGTCATGAGCTCAATTCTAGTGATGGGGGTGGATCCTTCTGTCGCCTGTACCTGCAAAACAAACGGAGACTCCGGTGGGTGGGAGCTCCGCCTCCGACGATCAAGTTAGAACGTGTATGAGGAGTAAAGTGCGGAAAGTAAATGCTCTCTCTCGGATTCCAAGAGAGAATCTGCAATGTGTAATTGCTCAGTTCGAGGCGTCAGATGTCTGACTTTCTCTGATGGAGAGTTAATGTGAATTGAATATTTTTTAATAGATGTTCCTTAGAGGGAAACATCTCCCTTTTATAGGATGTTGGAAATCGTGCCCAATACTAGGTTTCAGTAAACCTAGAGATGATTGGGCTTTGCCTAGGAGCTTGGGCCGTAGGAGGCCACTTTCCTAGTTTGCAATTCTGCCTGCCACGTGTCGGACCTGATTGGTCCACCTTAGACCTCTCAGGAGGTGAAACGTGGCGGGCTCTGGTTTGTCCACGTGGGTGAGCTTCATTGGTCCACGTGGCGGGGAAAAATCCCCTAATCATCTTCGATGCTCCTTTTTTCCATCACTTCCCAAAAAACTGACCTAGGTGTGTCACAAGAGGTGGATGATGCCAATTTGGAGAGAGCATCTGCCTGGTTATTCTCAAACCTAGGCACCAGACTTAGATGAAATTCCTCAAGCGTCCCAGCCTCTTCTTTGACCGCTTGCAAATACTTGATCATAGCCGGATACGTGACTTCATAGTCACCATGGTATTGGCTAACAATCAATTGTGAATCAAAACAGGCGTCAACTTTCTTTGCCCCAGCCGCCTTACACATGCGGATGCTGACTAGTAGGGCTTCATACTCTGCCTTGTTGTTCGAGGCCTGGAACTTAAACCGTAGTGCATATCCGTACTTGTCTCCTTCAGGAGACTGACATATGACGCCTGCACTACAACCATTCATTGTGCAACTCCCATCCACATATACCTTCCAGACTTGTTCAAGGTTTTCTAGATCGGCCGGCCTAGTCATTTCTACAATAAAGTCGGCAAATGCCTGTCCCTTCACTGCTTTTCTTGGCTCAAAAGTTATTTCAAGGCTTTAAATCTTAATCTCCCATTTGATCATTCGGCCGGATGATTCCATGGTTGTCAGTGGCCGCTTGATTGGCTGGTCAGTGTAGACCACAAACGGATGCGCCTAGAAGTAAGGTTTTAACTTCTTAACTGCCATGAAGAGGGCCAGGCAAAATTTTTCAACCATGGGATACCGTAACTCAGCATTCCTCAAGACATGGCTGATGAAATACACCAGGAGCTAGCAGCGGTCTCTTTCAGCAAGGAGAACGGCACTGAGAGCGTGATCAGAGATGGCTAAGTACATGTATAACACTTCGCTTAGCAAAGGGCTGACGAGCCTTGGCAAAGAGTGCATGTGTTACTTCAACTTTTGGAAGGCCGCCTCTGCATCCACTCCCCATTCAAACATAATATTCTTCTTAATTGCTTGGCTGAAATAAAGGAATCTACCTAATGCCGCCAGGCAACCTGTTAATTTTTGAACTTCTTTTACAGTGCAGGGCGACTTCATGTCTATGACCGCTTGTATTTTTTCTGGGTTTGCCTCTATCCCCCTTTGATAAATCAAAAATCTGAGGAACTTCCCAAACTCAACACCAAAAACACAATTCTTGGGATTAAGCATGACCTGGTGCCGCCTGAGTGTGGCGAATGTTTCTCGGAGGATTGTAAGATGATCCGTTTGTAGTTTGGATTTGACTATCATATCATCAATGTACGCCTCCACATTCCTTCCAATTTGGTTAATGAAGACTGTATTAATCATTCTCTGAAAGGTAGCAGGCGCATTCTTCAAACCAAACGGCATCACAGTATAACAGAATAACCCCTGCTCAGCGACGAATGCTATCTTTTCTTGATCTTTCTTCCACAGAGGTATCTGGTGAAAGCCTGAATAGGCGTCCATAAAGCTCATCAACAATTTTTTTTCACCTCGGCGGCTGCCGCCTGGGTTCGTTCTTCTCCGTGGTTCCTTTTCTATTGTCTTACCGGCTTCTTTTTAGGAACAACAACAAGCTTGTGGATGGCTAGATCCGGGCTGATGCCTGGCATCTCGTCCACGTTAAAGGCGAAGATGTCTTTGAATTCCTTTAACAAGTTGTGCAAGTCTGCATCAAGTGTAGCAAAAGTAGTCGTCCCCACCTTGACAGTTCGTTCAGGACAAGAGTCATCCAGAACGATTTCCATGTGCTCACCAGCCGGCTGGGGACGAAGTTCATTCTACCGTTCACAGGTTAATGATTGCTATTGCTTGTCATTTTTCTCTTCCACCATTTGGCTGGCCTTTCTCTTCTTGCCGGCTGCTGTGGCAGCAGGCGCGGCTTCCTTGACTTGGTCAAGGTCAGTAGTTTCTCCACTAGGGCCGGTTGCGACCACAATGGGTTTGACATCAGAGAGATAACACTCCCTGGCCATCTTTTGGTCTCCCCAAAGGGAGTCGACTGTTCCATCATCCTTCTCAAACTTGAGGAGCATAAGAAAAGGAATGATAACAGTCTTGGATTCATTTAGGGTGGGACGCCCCAAAATCATGTTATAGGCCGTCAGCTCTTCAACAACTAAGAACCGGACCACCATGTGGCGTCCCTCCCCTTTTTTGCCCAGACGAATGGGTAGGACTATTCGACCTACCGGACGTACCACACCACCCCCAAATCCTACTAAGGGGTGAGGAATTGGTGCATGCTCTCGGGCATGTACCTGAGCTTGGCCAGGCACTTGTGACTGATGAGATCAGACGAACTCTCATTGTCACTGAGGATTCGGCCAACTCTTTGGTTGGCCACTTTGCATTCGATGACAATAGGGTCATCATGCGGCCTCCTAACTTTGCCCCTGTCATCCTCAGTAATTACAACTTTGGGGAAGGAGTCCTTGAGCGCCTGCCCCTCGTCGACCGAGTTGACGTCGAGCCGTCTGATGTAGTCCTTATTACACCAAATCGTTGGGCCGCCTTTAGCAAAGCCGCCTGCTATTGTATAGATCGGAGTTTCATCAGTGTCCGAACTATTAGCAGAGTGGGGCTTCTTCTTAGACGACTACCCAGGGTTAGTTTGTAGGGTAACCTTGGACCTCAAAATATAAGACTTTAACGCTCCTTTATCAGCCAGACGGTCCAACAGCCGCTTGAGACTAAAGCATTCGTTGGTGTCATGGCTAATATCCTCATTGTAGTGGCAATATTTATTTTTGTTCCGATTTTTGGCGGAACCTTTCATAGAAGTCGGCTTCTCAATGGAGACCCGGTCCTTAATCTCCATAAGGATGGAGTGACACTCTTTATTGAATTCATACTTCGGGGAGTACGTTTTTGTTTCTCTCTTTTTCTTCTAGGACGGCTGTTCAGAAGTATCAGCCACCCAAACTTCTTTTCTTTTCTTCTTTCTTAGCTGGTTGTAATGACCGACTCTCTCTTTTGTTAGACCTATTTGAGTCCAACTATTTGTTGATGCTGCAAAGTTCGGTCGCCTGTATATAGGCGTCCACCTCCATCAGCGCCTCTTGGAGGGTAGCAACCCTCTTCCTGACAAGGTCGAACTTGAAGGCCGACCCGTCCTTCAGACCTTTGAAAAAGTTTGTATAGGCCACCTCATCAAACAATCCTTAAATCTGAATTCTCTTCAGATTGAACTGCATGATATACGAGCGTAGCCCTTCCTTCTCACCCTGCTGTATAGCTCCCAAGTCAAGACTTGTTTTCTTTGCAGGGATATTCATTGAGAAGTTTGACGCAAACAAGTATGCAAGCGTCTTGAAGTGATTTATGCATCCGGCTGGCAGGTTGCTGAACCATTGCTGGGCGTTGCCCTTCAATGTGGCCGGGAAGCATCTACACCATGCGGCATCATCCAACCCTTGAAGATCAATAAGCTTGGTGTATGCAATCAGGTGGTCTTCTGGGTTGGTGGTACCGTTATAGGCACCTACCAACACATTTTTCACCTTGGCCGGCTGTGCGGCCTCAGTTATTTCCTTAGAGAACGCAGAGGGTTGTTCTCCAAGTCTTAGCAGTTGAAAGGTGTCAGTCCAAGGGTTGGACATTGTGTACCGCCTGCCCCCCGAAAAGGGTCGGCTGCATGTAAGGTTGTCCATACGGCATGTACAGCTGTTGAGGCGCATACGGGGCTGCATAGAGCATCTGAGGACTAGAGTGGGCGGACATGCTGCCTATCTGGTTCTCACGGTTTAATTATGAATACCTCATTGAGGTATTTTGAAAGCTGTCTTACAAGTTCGACGTTAAAGCCGACTCTGACAGTTGTATGTTCTTCTTTTGCTGGATTAACATCCGGGCATCAGAATAAGTTTTCTTTGAACCATCCGGCTGTACATGCCGGATGGCCTCTCTCTTCCCTGGCTCAAGGAACCGAAGTCTGGCCAAATTTATCAAGGGCCTCTGTCCCTCCCTTGATTTAAGGTAAGGAGTGGCCTCTCGGTCTTTGACCAGCTTATTCTTCCCAGAATAGGAGGGCTTCCTTGGTGGAGACAATCGTCCGTTTATTCATTAGGTCCTTAATTTCCCCTTTGAAACTTGTCATGAGAGTCATGAGCTCGTTTCTAGTGATAGGGATGGAGCCTTCCGCCACCTGGGGTTGACCAGCTGGTTGGCTGACTAGTTCACTAGGGCCTACCTGTTCGTCATTCCGTTCCCTCCGTTCGTCAGGGGCTGTGTCTGTGTCAACCTCATAGTCGTCATTTGTATCCTGGTCTGTATAGACTTGGACCTCGGCCATAGGCCGCTTCTCATTAAGAGGCGGTATAGATTCTTGTAAAGTTATCTTAGAAGTACTCTCCCCATGGGCGGTGCCAAATGTTTCGGGGTTTTTTGAATGTCCTGCGGGAGAGTTACAACACTAAGACTGGCCTTTGGACGCCTGTACCTGCAAAACAACAAAGACTCTTGTGGGTGGGAGTTCCGCCTCCAACGATCAGGTTAGAACGTGTTCGAATGTAATAAGTGCGGAATGTAAATGGGATCAGGCTCCTCTCGGAAGAGGGGTAATCATCCGACTGACTGAGACAGTCTCAATATCCAAGCCTTAGCTCTCAAAGAGTGCAATTAATGCTGGGTTTAATGTGCATCAATCAATGTACACGTATGTTTTGGAATTTCTGAATGATGTTCCTCAGAAGGAATATCTCCCTTTTATAGGGTCTTGAAATGTGTGCCCAGTACTAGGTTTTCAGAAACCTAGGACTGACTAGGCTTGCCTAGGTATTTGGGCCATTAAAGGCCACTTTCCTAGTTGGCAATCTGCCTGCTACGTGTAGTGGCATGATTGGTCCACCTTGGACCTCTCACGAGGTAACACGTGGAGGGCTCTGGTTGGTCCACGTGGATGACACATGGCAGAGTTTAATTGGTCCACGTGGCGGGAGAAATCCCCTAATCAAGATTAATATATACACTCCCTCCGAACCATTTTTAAATACTTGCTCCACTTTCCATTTTCGCTCGTTTTTAAATACTTGCTCCATTTCCTTATTTGAAAAACTTTTACAATATTTAATTTAATTCTCTCAACTAGTGGACCCAACATAAATCATATTTTATTAATTTCATATTCTCTATCCTCCAATTCTCTCAACTACTTTTGCTTTTTACAATTTTTTATTCTTCTATTTGCGCTACTACCTCCTTATTTTATTTTTTTCTTCAATTTCTCCAAACTCCGCGCATGGAGAAATGGAGCAAAAATTTAAAAACAGAATGAGTAATGCCTAAACATGATACTAATAATTAAAAAAATCAATTCCTAAACATGATGCTAGCTAGCAAAAATAAATATTATAGAATTAATTAAATGAAGGAATAATTAAATTTACTTACTTCGATTGCGAAACCTTGCAACTACATCATGAATGAACTTTTAATAAACTTCAACGAAAAATATAAATCAAATAAAAAAAATTAAGTTCAAGAAAACAAATTAAATTGATTTTAGATTAAAACCCTCAGGGTTTATGATCAACCTTTCACGCTGTGGACTGCCGATAGAGCTTCGGGTGAATTATTGATGACTAAGAACACTAAAGGGAGGAATTTTGAAAGATAAAAGATTAAGAGTATTAGAGAGAATATGAGTAGAAAACTGTGCTCGTAACCCACGAAAGGCTACAATATATATAGGAAAATGACGGAAAAAAGATAGAAGATACATCGCTAGAAGGAAAAGACTATTGCTTTGCTACAATAACTGGCGCGACGCGATGGAAATGTCATGCCACGTCAACTCTTGTAGCATGAAAACAGTTTTGTCGCATGGCAACTGATCCTGGAAGTCTACTTTCCAACCCAATTATAATTAACCATGTCACGAACGTATCTAGATCAAAAGATATGGTCAAAATAGTGCAACGGTATCGGTTTTGGATCCAGTTTTTATGGTTTTTATTTTTATCATAACTTTTGATCCCGAACTCCGATTAAGACAAATAATATATCATTTGAAAGATCTGGATGTCTACTTTCCAACCCAATTTTAATTAACCAGGTCACGAACGTATCTAGATCAAAATATATAGTCAAAATAGTGCAACGTTTTCGGTTTTGGATAGAGTTTAGTATTTCGATCATATCTTTTTCATTATAGCTCGGAATTGGGCTTTTGATATATCATTGGAATGGTTATTTTAAGGGATATCCAACCATATAATATTTTTACAATAATTATGAGGCACAATAATCAGATTTTCTCGGTTTTGGGACTGCAATTATAAAAAGATGAAAATGGGCTAAGAGTTGTGGATTTTGGGTTAAGAAAAGTGTTTAGGCTATTGAAATGGCTAGAATGGCTTATGAAATGATATAAAATGGAAATGGAATGGATTTATAAGAAGGCTAGAACTGAAAGTTTTGAGATCCACAGGCAGATCCTTGAGAGCAAGCACAGGAAAGGAAAGCTACTCAACCCACATGTTCTTAAAATGATTGGATTATTTGAGAACATGGGTAGGCTTGACGCTAGGTACTCAACCGAGATGGAAATATACATCATTCTCCATTGCTTCATAGTGGCTATGATCAGTTCAAGATGAACTACAATATACACAACATGGAGAAAACCCTCAACGAGCTTCATGGGATGTTGAAGCAGGTCGAGCAAACGTTCAAGAATAAGGGAAAGCATGACATTCTTATGGTTAAGAAGCACATGCCATTCAAGCAAATGGGAAAGAAGACGAATGGTTACAAGGGGAAGGGCAAGAAGGCCAATCCACCTAAGCCAAAAGCTGCCAGAGGCAATAAGCAAAAGAAGGTAACTGCTTCTTCGTCCGATTCTAAATACTTCACTACAAGAAGAATGGGCAATGGAAACAGGATTGCCTTAAGTTCAAGGAAGATAAGAAGAACGAAAACTTGCTTCTACATCAGGTACTTATATTATAGACCTTAACTTTGCTAGCGATGCTTCATGAGTATTAGATACTGGATGTGGCTCACGCCTTTGTTCCAATTCTCAGGGACTAAGGAGAAGTAACAAGTTAGTGAAGGGAGAAATGCGACTATGAGTAGGCAATGGAGCGAGGATTGCTGCCTTGTCTATAGGAACACTTAATTTGTATATGCCCTCGGGCCTTGATTTAGAACTAAATAACTATTATCATGTTTCGAGTATAACTAGAAACATTATATCCATTTCGACGTTAGACGGCAAGGGTTTTGAATTCCGGATAAAGGACAATAGATGTTCGTTTATCTTAACAATGTTTTTTATGGTACGGGATATTGAGAAAATGGTCTTTATGTGCTTTCTTTAGACAAACAGATTTATATTGTTGAAAATACTACAAAAAGTGCTATGATAAACGGGTTAGATACCATTTACTTTTGGCATTATCGTCTACATATAAACATTAAACACATTCGAAAACTTCTAAAAGAAGGCATTTTGGATTCATTTGACTTATGGTTATTTGAAAAATACAAGTCTTTTTTACTTGGAAAGATGACAAAACAACCCTTCTCCAATTAGGAGAAAGGGCAACTGATCTATTAGGGTTCGTACACACAGATGTATGTGGCCCAATGAGCACGACCACATGGAATGGTTATTGATACTTCATCACATTCACGGACGACTTTAGTAGATATAGATATTGTTTCGGGGTTTTCTGATGTCCTGCGGGAGAGTTACAATTCTGAGACAGGAACCGGACGCCTGTACCTGCAAAACAAACGGAGACTCCTTGTGGTGGGAGCTCCGCCTCCAACGATCAAGTTAGTACTTGTTTGAGGAGTAATAAATGCGGAAAGTAAAGGTGGGAGATCTGGTTCCTCTAGGGGAGGAGTGATCAATGTGTTTAAACTTCTCTAGGTGAGAGTCATCAATTGCTGAATCCCCTTTAATGAGGATTAATTAAGTATTTATAGTCTTTGAGAAGCGTGCCAATCCTAGGTTTAGGTTAACCTTGGGCTGATTGGGCTTCCCTCGGAAGTTGGGCCTAGGTGACCGGTTATCCCAGGTGTCATGGGAAGGACACGTGTCGTGTCGTAATTGGTCCATAGTGGACGGATCATTGCTTGACACGTGGCAGGCTCCTATTGGCCCATGTGACGGACACATGGCGGAACCTGATTGGTCCACTTGTCAGATGGTGATTGGTGGGGAAAAATCCCCTAATCATTTGCCCCTCACAGGTGGCACGTGACTGGTCACGTGTTACCTGTGACAGGTTTCGCACTGTAACAGGCGACGACCTGCTACAGGTGTCACTCGGCGAAAGGCCGAGAGATTCTCCCGCCCAAATTATGAATTCTGGAAGTGACCCTTCGCCTTCTCACTTCGCCTATATAAGGGAGTGTTGACTTCAGTCATTTTCACACTTGAGAACTTTTTGAGAGAACATTCGGACCCCTGAACTTGCTCTGACATTTTGGACCCTTTCTGCCTACCGCATGTTCTGACAAGCCGACTGCACAGGATTTTCAGAACTCCATCAACGTCACTCGTTCAGGTAACTGTCGGTTCTCTTACTCTTAATTTTCTCTTTATTTTACTTTTTTTTGAAATGGCACCACGGAAGCACACGACACGACCTAGGTTAGTGATCAGCCGGTCACCGGGGACGGCTGAATCTAGGACTAGGTGTGCCGCCTGCCCTTTTCCGGACCCATCTTTGCCCTTTATACAAAGTCCGACTGTATCTGTGTCTATGTAGAGCATGATGGCCAGAACAAAAAAGACTGCCAGGATCTCAAACTCAGACGGCTCCTCCCACAGGGTGCCGATTAGTAAAACATCTGACCAGGCGCCAGATGTGGAGGTGAAACAAAGCGGCTTTAAAGCCGGCAGTTCTGAGGGAGGAGTCAAAGTGACCCCTTCCAATTTTACAGTTGACAATTCTACATTCTCTCCTGCTCCTTTTAAAGGAGAGGAGGCGGGCCCCTCCGGGAGAGGGGAAGAGTCGTCCTCTTCGGACTCGTCAGAGGACGATTCCGAGTCTAGCTCTTCTGGCCATGCTTCCCTGGACACAGAAGAGAAAAACAGTCGCCTACAAGAGGCGAGGCTTTCTCACGCAGTTGAGAAGGGGGACGATTGGGCGGAGCCATCCGCCTCTCACCGAGAGCAAAATACCCCCTACTACTGCACGGTACCTCGGGGCCGGATCACGGCCATGCAAGAGAAAGTGGAGAGCTTTATCGCAAACCACACAATGGGCCCCGGCTTTTTAGTGTTCGTGCCGGATCTAGAAGACACAGTCGTCTGGCCGGCTGGTACCATTTATGATGGCGCCTGCTTTGGCTGCTACGAGGCGGCCATCAAGGCTGGGCTGCGCTTCCCACTACATCCGGCTGTTCAGCGGATCTTGGATGGGTATGAGTTGGGGTTATGGCAGTTAGCCCCGAACTCCTGGGTCAACGTACTCGGCTATGTGGTCGGGTGCGAACTGCACGGGGTGGAGCCGAGCTTCGAGGCTTTCGCCCACATGAACTACCTCAGCCGGACCCCTAAGGCAGGCGGTACCGGCTGGTATCAATTGACGAGCCACAGGGGCTACCTCATGACGAGAGGTAAAGCAAACAAATGGAAGGACTGGCGGAGCACCTTCCTCATCATTGAGAGTTCAGACACAGAGCTGAACAAGCGCTTCAACAGGTGGAACAGGAATCCGCCCCTTCTTGCAGGCGGCCGCAGCATGCCGCCTGTTCCCCCCAAGGCTAAGAAAGAGATCCTAGATAAAGGACTCTTCAAAGTAGAGTCGAAGGTGAACTCTACTTCAGGGGTACGAGAGCAAGTACCCCTGCACTGCGTCCCAAGCTTCAAATGGCTCTACGACGAGTACTTTTTGGCCGCCTGTGGCCTCAGCAGTCGATGCTCAAGAGGTAGCCGGCCTGTCGAATACTCTGTTGTTCCGTGCATTTCTTGTTATGACTTTTATTAACTTTGCTATTTGTTTTTGCAGCGGAAGCCATGAGCAAAATTACCGCCTCCAAGACTGCGGCGGCCATGTTGCGGGCCTCCATCATGCAACAGTCTTCAACCGACTCCCCCAACAAGGGGGCACCCTTGGTGGGCTTCGAACCTTTCACCCTCTTTTTGGAGTTGTGTTTATGCATATACTGACTCTTTTCTTCTTTTTTAGACGGGCGCTCCAAGAGCTTCTTCTTCCCAACAGCCGGACCCCAAGGCCCGGAGGACGACTGTTGCGAGCTCTCCTGGTTCTGCCAGGAAACATGCGGCGGCTGAGAAACAGCCGGCCACTTCTTCTAAAACTCCAGCTGGGCCACCTAGAAGTATGAAATTGTCCTTGTAAATTTTAGACTTTCTCCCTTCTTTACTAGGTCTAATCCGTTTGTTTATGCTTGATGCAGCCGGCCCTCAGGAGCCTAACTTGGTCGAGGTGGCCAAGTCTATGATCAAGGCCGTTCCTCCAGCTGAAAGGGAGGCGGTCAAGGGTGTCGGCACCCTTGACCTAGACGGGATTGCAGGGGTCCTTGCTAAGGTATACTTAGCATATTTTTGAGTATTTGAATTCTAGGACGCCTGTTTTCTTTTTGTTTGGAAACTGACGCCTGTTCCCCTTTTTACTTAGGCCCTGCTCCGAGTGAACGGCCTTCGCAAGCCGCTTGACCGGAAGAACAAAGAGGTAAAGGCTGCAAAAGCTATGGCCGCCTCTGACTGTGATAAGGCAATGTTTCAAATTGCCCAAAATGAAGTTCTGACCATTGATATTCTTTATTATCAGGCGCAGGCTACCGCCGCTATCCAGGCTCAGTTAGAGGCGGCCCAGAAGAGGAATAGCGAGCTGGAGGCGACCATCAACAACCTCAAGGCCGAGCTGAGACCTCTTCGCCAAAAGATGTCCTCATACGAAACCTTGGAGAAATCCTCGGCGAGCGTAAAGGTACGCCTGGTGACCCAGGAGAAGAGTCTTACTCAGGAGCTCTCGGAAAAGGCCAAGCAAGAAAAGAAAGAGCTGGTCCGGGAGATGATGGAAGACTCTGCTCAAATCAAGCGCATGACTTGGGGCCGCCTCTTCCCCAATGCCGACTTTGCCTCATAGGAAAAAACGTACCGCCAGTGTTCTGATAGATATAATCAAGAGATCCTGGCGGCTGCTGAGGAAGAGGCGTTGGAGGAGGAGGAGCAGCCGGTAGTGGCGCTTGTGCCGCTTGGGGGTAATGCATCAAAGAAGGATGCAGCTGAAGCCGAGTCCAGCAAGAAGAGTGCTGACCAGGCGGCAGCTGCTGATATTGAAGATCTGCCCCCTTCTTAAGCTTTATGTCTTCTTTCCACGGCCTGCGTGCCGTTTGTTTGTATTTACCCGGCCAGGGGGCCGGGGCTCTGAATATTTTGCCGGTCTTTAATGACCGGCTTCTTTTTAATGAATTTTTTTGTTTTGCTTCAAATTTGTTTAAGTATTGAATATTCTGATATCCAATTGTACACTATACCGACTGTTTTACATGGCCGATAGTTGCAGACAGGTACGGATAGTTAGTCACGCCGCCTATGCCCCTGGACGACTGGTTGTCTGTTTCCAGGCTAGACGATCAGTCGGCCATTTATCCAATTGGTATTCGAACCATTTTAAAGACTGGATCCCCTTTAGGCAGGCGGTCCTGTCATTTGTAAAATTAACCAAGTAGGAAAGTTGTTTCCTACTTGTCATGCTTTTAGGCTAGAGACTTTAGGCCGTCTAGGCCGACTATGTCCCGCCATATTTAATCTAGTGTGAACAGGTGCTGTATGAATACCTTTTTAGTTTCATACTAAAATTTTTAAGGAGTGACCAAGTAAACATGATTGTTACCTAGTCGCCAAGTAACTGAGTAGTAGAGGTATCAAGCGGTGGGTACCGGTTGTTCCCCTTTATTCGCAAATGTTTGTTCGCTTTTAACTCATAGGTTGTTATCCTAGCAGGAGTAGTGGTTGAGAGCCCCTGTTTGCTAAAAACAGGCGGACGACTCATACCTTTTAGGCTCCATACTAAGTTTGAGAGAGTGACTATGAGTTAACTTTGGTGTTACTCAGTCGCCGTCATTCCTGCTTGAGTAGTAAAGGTACCAGGCGGCGGAGGCCGGCTGAATCTTTTGATTCGCCAATGTTTGTTGGCTATTAACTCAAGAGGTACCCCCTGAATTTATCCCAAGTAATACAGGCGGTCATCTGACTCAGATGTCAACTGCTACCACTGGTTTGGTTAGTGATAGAGTTATCCTTGTCTCAAAAACGGCTACGTGGTTGCCCTTGGGGACAGTCGTATAGGTGCCGTGTAATTAGTTTATAGAGCAATGTTCCACCCAAAAGGGAGCTGCTCTCTGCGACGAATTTCATCCGGAGGGATGCCGCCGGACGCCTTCTATGATGTTGGGACAGGTCGTATTAGTTTTGAAGATTGGATCAGTTGGCTTGGCGCCTGATCTGATCATTCGGCCTGTGGCCTTGGTTAGTTCTTGGTGAACGTAGGTGCTAAGTAAAAGGAGGGTAGCCGCCTGTTTAGGCACAGGGTCGGCCAGGCCCTAATCATTTTTAGTTAAGTATAAGGGGGGTGGCTGTGTGTTTGGAACCAGTCGGCCCTCTTCTATGGAGAGTAGCCGACTATATGTCCAGACGGCGTGCCCCTATGGTGATAGAGTAAAATATTCAATGGAGAGTAGCCGACTGTAAAGGTACAGGCGGCATACCCCTCTGAAGAGAGTAAAATACTCAATGGAGAGTAGCCGACTGTAAAGGTACAGACGGCATGCCCCTCTGAAGATAGAGTAAAATGGAGAGTAGCCGACTGTAAAGGTACAGACGGCATGCCCCTCTGAAGATAGAGTAAAATACTCAATGGAAAGTAGCCGACTGTTTGTTAGTAGGCGTGCCCCTCTTAGTACAAAATTGAATATTAAGTATGCAAACTTTTATTAAGTAGCCCTTGACTATTTACATCATTCAAAAGAAATATTTCTTAAGATTATCTACATTCCAAGTTCGAGGCAACGGTTGTCCGTCTGGTGTTCCCAGACGGTAGGTACTGTCCCTGACCTCTTCACAGATTCGGTAGGGTCCTTCCCAGTTGGGAGTTAGTTTGCCAGACTCATTAGCCCTACCAACTGCTTCCATTTTTCTAAGTACAAAGTCCCCCACTTTGAGTGGACGCCTGTGTACTTTTTTGTTGTATGATCTAGTCATTCTCAGGCGGTAAATTTCATGGCGCAAGACAGCATTGCCCCTCCTTTCAGGAAGTGAGTCTAATGCCAGGCGCATGGCTTCCTAGTTTGCCTCTTTGTCATATAGCATTACTCGAAGAGTCGGCTCGTAGTGTTCTATTGGAAGAACAGCTTCTGCACCATAAGTTAGGAGGAATGGAGTTTCTCCAGTCGCCCCTTTTTCAGTCGTCCTAATGGCCCAGAGAACATGTGGTAATTCATCTGCCCATAGGCCGCCTGCTCGTTCAATCTTTTTCTTGAGACCGTCTGAGATGATTTTATTAAAGGCTTCTACCTGGCCGTTTGCTTGTGGACGGCCGACAGATGCAAAGTAGTGTGCAATTCCTTGGTCACCCAACCAGCTTTTGAGAACAGGCGTCTCAAATTGGGGACCATTATAAAAAACCATAGACATGGGAACCCCGAACCGAGTGATGACATTTTTCCAAATGAATGAAATTACATCCTTCGTCTTGATTCCCTTTACAGCCTCCGCCTCTACCCATTTAGTGAAGTAGTCGACGGCAACAAGTATGTACCTCCTTCCGCCTGTAGCAGGCGTGTATGGACCCAGAATATCCATGCCCCACTTAGCAAACGGTAGTGGGCTATGAATGGTAGTGAGGTCAGTAGCCGGACGGTGAATTAGCTTGCCAAACCTTTGGCACTTGTCACATTTTTCACCATCTCCATTGCATCTGCTTCTAAAGTAGGCCAAAAGTAGCCCTGCCGCCTTGCCCGTTGAGCAAGCGTCCTACCGCCTATATGGGAAGCACAGTAACCAGAGTGAAGATCGTCTAGAATCTCTCGTCCCCTTTCTGGAGTAACACACTTTAAGAAGGGTTGAAGGTACCCCCTTTTGTGAAGTTCTCCCTTTATTATTTCAAAACTAGTTGCTCGTTTTTTCAGTGCTGCCGCCTGTTGATGATCATCCGGCAGGGTACCGTTTGTCAGATATGCCCTGATTGGATCCATCCAGGTTGAGCTTCTGTCTAGGATTCCAATAGGGTCTTCCTCGATGCTTCTCTTCTCCATTACTTCCCAAAAAACAGTTCGAGGAGTATCACAGGAGGCGGATGATGCTAATTTTGAAAGTGCATCCGCCTGGTTGTTTTCTGATCTCGGCACTTGGGTCAGATGGAAATCCTCAAGGGAGCCGACTGCTTGTCGGACCGCCTGTAAATACTTGATCATGGCCGGATGGGTTGCCTCGTATTCGCCATTGTACTGACTCACTATCAATTGTGAATCGGAACAGGCGTCTATTTTTCTTGCTCCTGCCGCCTTGCACATGCGGATTCCGGCTAGTAAAGCTTCATATTCTGTCTCATTGTTTGAGGCCTGAAAACTGAAGCGTAGAGCATACTCGTACCTGTCGCCCTCTGGCGACTGACATATAACGCCTGCTCCACAACCATTTGAAGTAGAACTTCCGTCCACATATACCTTCCAGACTTGGTCTGTAACTTGAGAGTCAGGAGGACGAGTCATCTCAACAATAAAGTCAGCAAAGGCTTGCCCCTTCACTGCTTTTCTAGGCTCGAAAGTAACTTCGAGGCTCTGTATTTCTATGGCCCATTTGATCATTCGGCCTGACGACTCCATGATGGTCAGTGGCTGCTTGATAGGTTGGTCTGTATACACGACGACTGCATGTGCCAAAAAGTAGGGCTTTAATTTTTTAACAGCCATGAAGAGTGCAAGACCAAATTTCTCCACTAAGGGATACCTCAACTCGGCATTTTTCAGTACATGACTGACAAAGTAGACCGGGAGCTGACAGCCGTCTCTTTCAGCAAGGAGAACAGCGCTTAACGCATGATCAGAGACGGCCAGGTACATGTAGAGTACTTCTTTGGGCAAAGGGCTGACCAGTCTCGGCAAGGAATGCAAGTGAACTTTCAATTTCTGGAAGGCCGCCTCAGCATCCGGCCCCCATTCAAACCTTGCCTTTTTCTTAATTGCTTGGAAAAAGTATAGGCATTTGTCGCCTGATCGGCTTAGAAATCTTCCCAAGGCCGCCAGACAACCTGTTAACTTCTGAACCTCTCGGATGGTACGAGGCGACTGCATGTCAATGACCGCCTGCACCTTCTTAGGGTTCGCCTCTATTCCTCTCTGATTGATAAGGAATCCGAGAAATTTCCCAGACTCAACTCCAAAGACGCATTTCTTGGGATTGAGCATGACATGGTGCCGCCTGAGTGTGGCGAAAGTTTCTCGGAGGTCCGACAGATGATCTTTCTGAAGTTTAGACTTGACAATCATATCATCAATATATGCCTCGACATTTCTCCCAATTTGATCAAAGAACACAGTGTTTATCATTCGCTGGAAAGTGGCCGGGGCATTCTTAAGACCAAACGGCATGACCGTGTAACAGTATAACCCCTGATCAGTGACGAAGGCCGTCTTCTCCTGATCTTTCTTCCATAAAGGAATTTGATGGAAACCAGAGTAGGCGTCCATAAAGCTCATCAAAGCATGGTCGGCTGTTGAGTCGACCAGGTTATCAATTTTAGGTAGAGGGTAACTGTCTTTGGGGCACGCCTTGTTTAAGTCTGTGTAGTCTACACACATTCGCCAGGTGCCATTCGGCTTTTTAACAAGCACCACATTTGCAACCCAGTCTGGGAAGTAACATTGCCGAATGAACCCTGCATCAAGTAATTTTTTAACTTCGGCGGCTGCCGCCTGACTTCTTTCTTCGCCATGGTTCCGCTTCTTCTGCCGTACCGGCTTCTTTTTCGGATCCACGGCCAGTTTATGTACCGCCAGATCAGGACTAATGCCTGGCATTTCATGGACTTCGAATGCAAAGATGTCCTTGTATTCTTTCAATAGTTTGTGAAAGTCGTCACCCAGGACTCTCAGAGCAGCCGTCCCAACTTTGACTATTCGGTCAGGACGCGAGTCGTCTAAGATCAGGTCCGTATGCTCACCAGCCGGCTGAGGGCGAAATTCATCCGACCGCTCCTCTGCCAATGATTGCTATTTTCTGTCTTTTCTTGCGGCCCCTGTCTGGGATGCCTTTCTCTTCTTGTCGCCTGCTTCTTGAACAGGCGCACTCTCCTTGACATTGTCAAGGTCTATTTTTCCACCACTCGACCCAGTGGCCATAACAGTGGGCTTGACATCCGAGAGATAGCACTCTCGGGCCATCCTCTGATCTCCCCTTAGGGACCCGACTGTTCCATTATCCCTCTCAAACTTGAGCAACATAAGAGATGGGATTATAACAGCCTTGGAATTATTCAGGGTTGGTCGTCCCAGAATCATGTTGTAGGCCGAGAGTTCTTCTACTACCAGGAACCGGACTACCATGTGTCGTCCTTCCCCTCTTTCGCCCAGGCGGATGGGTAAATCCACTCGTCCCACTGGGTGGACGACTCCTCCTCCAAACCCTACTAAAGGGTGGGATGCCGGATGTATGCAATCAGTCTGATATTTTAGTTTCGACAGACATTTGCTACTGATGAGATCTGAGGAGCTTCCGGTATCTATGAGGATTCGGCCAACTCTCTGGTTGGCCACTTTACATTCAATGACGATAGGGTCGTCATGCGGCCCTCTTACCCCTCCTAGATCTTCTTCAGTGATGACAATCTCAGGAAATGAATATTTGGAGGGCCGTTCTTGGTGAACGGAATTTACATCTAACCGTCTGATATTGTCTTTGTTGCCCCTAATAGTGGGGCCGCCTCCTGAGAAGCCGCCTGCAATGGTGTAGACGACTGCATCATCTGTATCGGAGCTGTCGGCCTGTTGATTCTTTTTGGCCGACTGCTTTTTCGAGGAAGTGTTCCCCGTAGATTTCTTGACATAAGTGTCAAGATCACCTTGCTCAGCCAGGCGGTCCAGATACCGCATGAGACTGATGCAGTCATTGGTGTGATGACCAACATCTTCATGATAATCACAGAATTTTTCTTGGTTCCGATTGTTTGCAGAACCCTTCATGGGGACCGGCTTCTCAATTGAGATCCGTCCCTTGATTTCCTTTAGGATAAATTGGCTATCCTTGTTAAACGCATACTTTGGGGAGTATGGTTTGAATTCTTTTTTCTTCTTCTGGGCCGGCTGTTTAGAGGAATCAGCCGCCCAGACCTCTTTTTCTCTTCTCGTCTTTGTTTGACGACTGTTTCCGTCGTCCTTCTCTTTTGTCTGACCTTCTCCCATCTGACTTTTTTACCGTACTACAAAGATCAGTCGCCTGTATATAGGCTTCTGCTTCAATCAAGGCCTCTTGAAGAGTCGCCACCCTCTTTCGGACCAAATCAAATTTGAAGGTCGACCCGTCTTTGAGACCTCTGAAAAAGTCAGTATAGGCTACTTCATCCGGTAACCCTTGAATCTGTATTCTCATCAGGTTAAACCGCCTGATGTAAGAACGAAGCCCCTCCTTCTCGCCCTGCTGAATTGTTCCTAAATCAAGGGTCGTCTTCTTCGCAGGGATGTTCATGGCGAAGTTGGAGGTGAATAAGTAAGCAAGCGTCTTGAAGTTATTTACACAACCAGTCGGCAGGTTGCCGAACCATTGTTGTGCAATTCCTTTGAGAGTCGCTGGGAAACACTTGCACCAAGTGGGATCATCCAACCCTTGAAGGTACATCAGGTTGGTGAATGCCATCAGATGGTCTTTTGGGTTAGTAGTGCCGTCATAGGCGCCTACTAATAAATTTTTCACTTTGACCGGCTGAGCGGCTTCAGTAATTTCCTTGGAGAAGGCCGACGGCTGTTCACCAAGTCTAAGCAACCGTAGCTGCCAGTCCATAGGTTGGACATTTTTTGCTGCATGTCCACCAAACGGAGGTGGCTGTAAAAAATACTGTTGTTGCGGTACAAACGGTAAGTTTGGTACCGCCTGGTCGCTATGAAAGCCGGACTGACGGGAGGTGCCGCCTGACTGAACCTCATGATACGACTGAGTATGCCTCATCGAGGTATTTCGCAGACTGTCTTGGAAGTTTGAAGTAGAGGCCGACTCTGACAATCGGACACTCTTCTTCTGCTCTAGCAGTAGCCGAGCGTTTGTGTATGATTTCCTCGACCCGTCCGCCTGAATATGACGAACAGGTTTCCTATTTCCTGGAGTAGGAAAACGGTATTTTGTGAAATCAAGGGCAGTCGGCTCCCGCTTCCTAGATTTAGGATGAGGAGTCGCCTCTCGCCCTTGAACTGGCTTCCTCTTCTGTGAAGTGGAGGGTTTCTTAGCCGACTGCTCCTTGTCCAGAGCAGGCGGCTTCTTGTTGATCAACTCTTGAATTTCTCCCTTGAAGTCCCTCATAAAGGTCATGAGTTCACTCCTTGTGATGGGAGAAGACCCATCAATCGGCTGTTGCTGAACAGGCGGTGCGCCTGCTGGCTCGCTTCCTGTATGAAGATGTTCCCGTTCCCTCCTTTCGGTATGACGGGTACGTCGGGCCCTTAGGGTCCCGTCTGAAGCTGTGTGAGCTTCAACTTCAAATTCATTCTCAGTATCGTGGTCCGACTGAACTAGAGGGTCGTCCAGGGGACGTCTCTCTTCAGGAGCCGGTACAAACGTGGATGCCATCTCAGAAGTACTCTCCCCACAGACGGCGCCAAATGTTTCGGGGTTTTCTGATGTCCTGCGGGAGAGTTACAATTCCGAGACTGGAACCGAACGCCTGTACCTGCAAAACAAACGGAGACTCCTTGTGGTGGGAGCTCCGCCTCCAACGATCAAGTTAGTACTTGTTTGAGGAGTAATAAATGCGGAAAGTAAAGGTGGGAGATCTGGTTCCTCTAGGGGAGGAGTGATCAATGTGTTTAAACTTCTCTAGGTGAGAGTCATCAATTGCTGAATCCCCTTTAATGAGGATTAATTAAGTATTTATAGTCTTTGAGAAGCGTGCCAATCCTAGGTTTAGGTTAACCTTGGGCTGATTGGGCTTCCCTCGGAAGTTAGGCCTAGGTGACCGGTTATCCCAAGTGTCATGGGAAGGACACGTGTCGTGTCGTAATTGGTCCATAGTGGACGGATCATTGCTTGACACGTGGCAGGCTCCTATTGGCCCATGTGACGGACACATGGCGGAACCTGATTGGTCCACTTGTCAGATGGTGATTGATGGGGAAAAATCCCCTAATCAGATATGTCTACCTAATGTCGCACAAATCGGAATCTTTTGAAAAGTTCAAAGAGTTTCAGAGTGAAGTAGAGAAACAGCTTGGCAAGAAAATCAAAGCAATTTGATCAGATTGAGGTGACGAATATTTTAGCCATGGATTCGACGACCATCTGAAAGAACATGGGATTCTTTCAAAGTTGACACCTCCCGAAACACCACAATGGAATGGGGTGTCCAAGAGGAGGAATAGACATATCATGGTTCGATCAATGATGGGTTTAGCCGATCTTCCAATATCCTTTAAGGACATGCACTTCAAACAGCAGCACTAACACTGAACCGCGCTCCATCAAAAGCTGTTCAAAAGACTTCATATGAATTATGAATGAAGAAACCTCCGGGTTGCTTTTTCTAATGATTTTGGGTTGTGAAGCATACGTCAAGAGACTCGTGTCTGACTAGCTTGCACCAAAATCAGATAAATGTTTATTTGTGGGGTATCCAAAAGAAACAAAGGGGTATACTTCTACAACCAATCTAAGAACAAAGGAACATCTTTCCAATAATGGGAGAAAAATCCAACTTGATGAAGTTTGAGAAGATGAGCAACAAAAGGAACCTGACACAGAAAGGGCTTTGGAAACACCTGTTGGTGAAAGTCAGAGTCAACCCGACAATGTTGATGCTCAACCTATCGCCCCGCGTAGGTTGCAAAATCAAAGAATTGAACTGGACATATACCTTGGTGTCTTGTTAATCGAGAATCGCGAAATCCTAGTGTTGGATAGTGATGAACCTGCAACGTACAAGCAAGCTATGACAAGCCCCGACTCTACAAAGTGGTTAGAGGCCATGAAGTCCAAGATTGATTCCATGTTTAAAAATCAAGTCTGGAACTTGGTTGATTTGCCCGAAGGTTACACAATTATCAGTTGTAAATGAATTTTCAAGATGAAAACTAACAAAGATGGAAATGTATATGTATACAAAGCTAGACTGGAGGAAAAAGGTTACAGGAAATTCACGGCCTTAATTATGATGAAACCTTTTCACAAGTTGTAATGCTTAAGTCTATCTAGATAATTCTGAAAGGAATGGTGTCCTTCGAACAAGTTTATTATTCCGATATAGGATTTTGAATTATTTACAGAGTTATTATTTAGTGAAGTCAAGTGATCAGAAAGTTGGGCTAGAGGCCATGCATCTCCAATCAATGAGAGTAATTATATAATCTCACAACTTTCCTTTGACTGAATCCAACGGGCCACACCCAAGCGTGCCATTGAACTAAGGCGAGGAATTAAGCCAAAGGTCTTAATACGTCGATCAAGATAATTTGTACTCAGACGTCGGATTCTGAGAGCGTCGAAACCGAACGTCGAGACAATTCTAGGAATCGACGAGACGGCAAAATAATCAAATACACATTGTGCCGTACTACACATGTGCGGCAAAGGCCAATAGGGGTGTCCATTATTCAGACTAAAAACCGAAATCCAATCTAATCTAAACCGAATTATGAATTCAGATCGGATCTGAACTTTAATTTTGATTGGATCAGATTGAAATTTTTTTAAAATTCAGATTTTCGGATCGATCGGATTGACTTTGTTTGTATCCAAAATACCGAAATAACCGAAATGTGAAACCGTTATTTTATAAATAAGGATTGTTAATTATTAATCATGTTAAACTATGCTTATAATTACAATAATATTAATCATGCAAAACTATGTTTTCAATACTTATATTAATCATGTATACTATGCTTTTTCAAATTGAATTTTTATAATTGAATTTTTTTTATAATCGCATTAGGCCGCATCGTATTTTAATCAGATTTTCGGATTGTATTCAAATAACCGAATTATAATTTGGATTAGATCGGATTGAATTTGGTAAGAAATTCGGATGAGATTGGATTTGAGAATTGAAACCCGAATTTTATTTCGGATCATGATTGGATTTGGGCTAAATCCAAACCAAATGGACACCCCTAAAGTCCAAAGCCGCGAGCACTAGGCCACCAACAGCCCTTGCAAGGCTTAGCGTATTGCTTGCTTTGGTTGCGGGCTGGCTGGGCAGCCTTGTGCTACCGCAAGCAGCAATAGCATGGTGTGCCAGCAAGCCCGCATGCTGGTTTCTCGCAGTAGGCTTGCTTGCACCGCGCGACAGCAAGCCCGCAACGAGCGTTGGCTTGCGAAGTCTTCTGTAAGGATAATATTGGAAGCAATTACATATTCTCATTAAACATGCAAAAGGTGATCAATAATAATAAATAAAATACAACATGATAATATTGGAAGCAATTAAGCCATAGAAACATAACGATTAGAATAAATACCAAAATCATGATAAAAATTGTTAGTAGCATAATAAAAAAAATTGGAGCATAATTACTTATTTTGATTACGTCTGTTTGCAGCTATAAAATAATAAACGTACTCCAAGCTATGAACCTCCAAAACGTCCAAGTTCAAAAGTCCACTTTCATGTTGCAAAAAGGCCAATAACTCATACCCAAGTTGTCAATAAAAAATCACCAAGTCCAAAAGATCAAAAGCCCAATGCTTCTTCAAACCAACCTCGTGGTGAGGTAAGCCCAACCAAAAGTCCAAGTTACACTCCAGGCCCGGACAACAATCTAAGCGAATTTGGGTCAAGTTCACCAGGTCGTACTCCAAGCTATAGTAGCTATAACCCAACTTTCATGACTGACCCAAGTGTTAGAGATAAGTCCAAGCGAGATGATCCTAACTATGATCCGGATGAAGATGACTATGCTGAAAGTGTTGCTTGAATGATTGAACAATGATTATGTTTATTTCTTTAATAATTGCCTTAAATGGCAAGGTTATACTTTTCTTTAATTATTAATGAGATGAAATTTTTTTTATTGAAATTTTCTCTATGTTACTAAGTGAATTAAATGCTTATGTGAGTAGAACTTGCTTTAATTTTCAAAGTATACCCAGGAAGTATGTCTTCAAGGATGAGAGACCATGTTAGAAGTAAGCGCACTGGTTCTAAAGTAGGGAAGGTCCTTAGAAAGTTAACCCATATCATTGAAAACATCACAAAAGTGGTGAACAAGGGAGACCGAAATTCTAACGTTAACTCTTACAGTGAAGTTTTTAAGAGAGTTGCTGCAGCCAAACCACTTACTTGGGAAAAGAAAACCCAGCTAGTCTTGAAAACTAGATTAGGGAGTTCGATAAGTTGTTTGATGTTATTAATTGCCCAAGTGAGCTAAGGGTGAACAATGGTGTTTATTATTTGAGGGAGGAAGCTGACTTATGGTGGGCCCAAAGAAAGGATGAGCTGTTGAAGAGACTAAACTTTGGGTGGGAGGAGTTTAAGGAAGCCTTAAGGGAGAAGTTTTACCCTTCCTACCTGAGAAAGCAGAAATGCGTGGAGTTTACCAACTTGAGGATGGGGAACATGTCTATCAATGAATTCTACAACAAGTTCATTGAGTTAATGAGGTTTTCCTCGGAAGCGGTCCCTACTGAAACCATTAAAGCTTAGAGATTTGAGCAAGGCGTAACCCTGACCCTCCAAGGGAAGCTAGGGGGAGTTACCTTTGAGACCTTAGATGAAGTCTATGGCCGTGCAGCCCACCTGTACGGAATCAAGGGGAGGGAAATGGAACATGTTGGAGAGAAAAGGAAGAACCCGAACTCTTTTCACGGGGGTGAAAAGAGGCTTAAGTCCAATGGTAACTACCAAGGAAATTCTGGAGATATGAGGGACAACAAGGCCAGGGGAGCTTTGGGAAAGGAAATGGAGGACAGTCGTCCAATTCTAGGGGAAATGGGAATCAAAGGAGTGAGAAGCCTCAAAGAAAGTATTTCTACAAGCAGTATGAGAAAGATCACCTAGGGAAGGATTGTGAGGGAAAGCCGGTAACTTGTCGTTACTGTCAGTGGTTGGGACACCGTGAGTATGAGTGTTACAAGAAAGAGGTTGATGTTAAGTCAGGGAAGGTGAAAGAATCTAGTGCTCCCAGCAAACCACCTCAGTCTAGTCACTAGTAGAAAAACTTAAATGGGCACCGCCAAATGCGAACCGGTTTTTAAAAACCGGTGCGAAATAAAAAGACGGGATTGAGGGAAAGAGTTTTTGCACCGGTTCTAACCAAACCGGTGCAAAAAATGAGTTAATCGCACCGGTTCAGTTTGAATCGGTGAAAAAGATGTTGTAAAATAAAAAAAAAAATCGATTATGTTATATAATATATGTATTTAGTGGTTGACCATATGATAATTCTAGAATATTCTAGATGTACTATGTTTATTATGCTACAAGGAAACCCTAATTGTATCACATGTATATATACATATGTACTCCCATATCATTCAACAATAAGAATATAGATCTATTCTCTCCCCTACTTTCTTCCCTTTCTCTTTAATTTCATAACACGTTATCAGCACCAAATCTCTAAATAATTAATAACTCTTTTGATTCCTATACATATACATTATTGCTAACTTCCCTCAATCAACCGTTTTCCATAATGTTTCTCTCCTCAATCTCTTCTCCTTCTAAACTAAAACTCTGCAACTCTAAATTTTCCAGATCGTCGTTTTTGAGATTTGAATAATGAGTTTCTGTCAAAATAATCGGACTCATAATTCAACGATCTACATTTTTAGTATGATTTGTTTTGTATTCGTTAATGGCTAATCTTCAAATTGGATTCGTTTTGCCAACTAAATTACGTGGCGCTTGGCGAAACAGAGACGACCGATTAATACGGGAAAACATCTTCAACTACTCTTGATTTGCAGTGCAATGATTTAACCCAACCAGCCGCCATTAATGAAAAGAAAAAAAAATCGAAGCTTTTTTGAATTTTGGGGGGGTTGAAGGAAGGTGAATTGGGTTTCTGGAATCATCTGATGGTGAATGTGGGGTTTGAATTTGTGTCTCCTAAAAGTATTTTGAAAATTGAGGAGAAGAAGAAGAAGGTGTGAGGTTTGAGGAGTGAGTGGAGTTTTAAGTCTGTATTTGGAAGGAAAAGGAAGAGACAAACTGAAATACAGACGGCTAATTTTATTAACGAGGATTGCACGATGAAAAGCTATTCGTAGTGGTGGTGTTATCACACAGTTCATTATATGCAAGAAAGTTATTTGGTCCAGCGATATATTATACTTCCGTCACTTTACTGGTATCCCTATATTCTTTTCTCCATATTTTACTGAATTTATCAGATTATTGCCCTTCTTGAAATAAAATAATTATAGGTTATTAGACTAGTTATTTGATTGATTTAATTTATATGCTCCATTTTTTTATTGAAAGGAAATATGAAGTTTATTTAATTTGGGATATGGCTATTGATTTGTTTCAGCTAAGTTGTCGTATTTGAATATGGCTAACTATTGATTTGTTTCGACTAATTTGTCTTATTTGAATAGCTATAATTTTGGAGAATGAAATCGGTGGTTTCATCATCAATCTCTGTTAAATTATGTGATGATCATAGTATATTGACTTTATTTTTTTTCAGTTTTAAATTCTCGGACATGATGATCTAATATACACAACCTGCTACTTCCAATTGTGTGTGGTTTACCATCACCATAGAGTGTTCAAGCTTATTAATTATGAACTGTTTTAATTGCTGTAGATTATTTTTGGATCTAGCTAAATTCCTATGAAATACATAAGATGTTAACTAAATTCTTCTTAAATTAGGCACCAAAGCTTGACTGTTAGATATGTGTTATAGGATTTAATGAAAACCCAAGTACTTTTATTCTATGATAAGCTGAGAGTTTTTCATTCATCACTTCTTTAGTACCCACTAGCTCATACAGAGTATTGAATTGAAGATCGCAATTTTTGTGGTGTGCCTTGTTTCCTTTGATGTTGAGTGAGTCTGTGAATATCAGGAAGGTGTGATTTAGAGAAAATGGTTGTTAAGCGTGTGATAAACTATGTTACAAAGTATTAGAATTGCATTTGGTTGGATTAGTTATTTCATTGGTTTTGGTTATAAAGAATAATCTTAGTTTTAACTTGGACAAGTTTGGTTGTTTCTTATTGTTTACTTTGTATTTGGTTTTATAAAGGTATTATAAACGAATTATGCTATTATAATCATTGTTTTTATTTCATGATTATGCCTATTGATTGCTACCAGACTTGATTAGCTTTATCGCATGATATTTTTTTGTGAATGTGATATGTTACTATTAATAATCTAAGGTTATTAATTACTCATGATAGTTTATAAATTATGAATATATTTATCTAAGCTAATTTCTAATTCATCGTTTATAATATTATACATTTCTCAAGGTATGTTTATTTTATAGATATAGATGGCATGTGTTTGGTATATTACTATATTGGTGTATTAAGTTCAATGCTAAAGAAATTCAAAGTAATTTTGAATTTGAAGACAATTCATTTATTTTATTAATTAGATGGAAAAGCAATTGATTGATGAATTAGTATTGTTTGTGATGACAATAATGTCTATTACATGCGATAAATATAATTTTTACGAAATGGTCAAGACAAGTATTGTACTACTAGTAACTAATACTCTATAATTGTATACCCCCTCCATTTTTGGGACTAAGTTTTAATTTTTGTTTAATACTGACACGATTTCATTGTTGAAATATTGATTAATGTGTGATAGGATTCGATTATATATATGATACTCTATGCCCGCATTAAGTTGAACTATATGAATGATGATGAGTAGATTGAACATGAAATACTTATGCATATGGACCCGAAGTTCCTTTTGAATGAGAGTTCATGTGATTGAAAGAAAGCAAGTTTGTATGATGTTTTCATGATTACAATTCATTGAAAAGTTCAATTAGAATTGCGAAAACATTTACTTGTACATATCTACTATTGGCCAAGAAATAATGTTTATGAGTTTATAATATGCAACATGACATTTGAGAAACTTTACATGATCAACGTTTTATTATGCCCATAAATATAAAAGGTTTTTTTTAAGATGAATGTAATTGGGCAAGAGGACATGATTAAGTGTTCTATAATTAAGTATAATATTATCTAAGCATGTTTTTGCTAAAAGGAAAACGTTACTTGATACATGACATTGCCAAAAGAATTTATAGCTTAAAAGGGGCAAGGATTTTAAAGGTTGTTGGATTGATTCCATACCCCCATATGCAAGGATTAGGGGGAGATTGTATGTATAAATAATAAAATATATTAATGGTCAGTTTGATACATACATATCAACGATTTATTTTATAGAAGTGGCCACATGTTAATTAAATATTTTGAAATGATACCGTCTTGAAGATGGATATAAATAAATGTCATTGATCATATACTAGTTGTAAATACTCCAATTAAAATTGATGTCCAGAATGACAACATCAATTATTGATGAACTTATAGCACGCCTGAAGCGTGATAAATCAATAGGTTCTAAAGATAATTACATATCTTTGAAAAGGAAGGGAGCCACTATTGACAATGACAAATTTTAGGAAGTGATAAATCCCATTTCATTTCTAGAAGAAATCACTTTTTGTAAAATTCATATGTTTTATGATAATATAAGAGATTCCTGAAGAGTATGAAATATCCAACAAGATTAACATGTATTAAGATTGCATAAAGTAAGTTTAATAAAGTGAACACTAGTGTTGGAAAACTGACCAAAGTTCAAATTCAGAGAAGTGATTGGATTTGATAGTTAAATTAGGCCATCCGGGTTTAATAATTACCCGTTATGAAACCTGAAGTTTCATTTGATAATGTGCTGACACTATCTCAATGTTAGATATATGAAATGAATTGAATGACAAGACATAACATTGAGATTGAGCTATAATAATTTGTGTTGATGAAAATTTTAAGAGTTAATAGGTTTTGATTTTCATATATAAGAAAGAGCAATAGGTGACCAGAAGTTCACCAAAATAACTTATATATTATTGTCAAGTATTAGATGATCAGAAGCTCACCAAATACACTATTTAAATCTTCAAAGATCCAAGAGATCACTATATAGTGGCTTTACACACAAGTGATTTCATTATTCTTGATTTGGGCTATTTTATGTCAGCACATAAGAAATAGAATAAGAAAATAGACAAATGCATAATAAATGTCTCTCCATTGACAGAAGAGAACCATATTATGGAAAATGTTAATAAAGAAATGATTCTTCTCCAGAAGAGATAAATGTTGTTTAATACAAATCTTCTGAGAGATAAATTTTGATTTTGATCCTCGCATGAGATGAATTTTAATGCAATACTAAGTTGGTATAGAATTAGACGCCCCTATAAATGAGATATTTTACCAACTTAGGGGGAGAAAAATTAGCAAAAGTTGGAAAATTCGGAAAATATATAATTGGTGATCCCTATAAAGGTAGTTTGAAAAGTTATATGCCAACTTTTGTCTATGTATTATCAAGATATGTTGCACATTTATGATTTGATTTGTATTCAGTTATGACTCATGTTGCATAGCGTTGAAGATATATTTTGGTCATATTATGTGTATACATTGAGATAAAATCTTGCCAATTATACTTGAATCACTAAACCTAAAGTGTGGGTTGTATGATCAGTTCTAAAATAAATATATGACATGTGGCAAGATAGTGCGGTTAACACTTTTAATGTTGTAATAATATATAAATATCATAGTGTATGAAATACCCAAAAGTGATATAGATATCTGAATTATTACAATAGATGGCCTATGATGTAAGAAAAGTTATGATGGTACCAAATGAGAAACGTATTCAGATATCATTGTCAAAATAGCATGCAAATTAAAATTGTATCTTTGAGGAATTAGATGATACCGGTAAATGATGGAACCGATATATAATATGCATATGCAGAAGGAATGGACTTGTGCATACGGGATCAGAAATATATGTCCATTTTGATGTCGACATGAAACTAAGATAATAAATCAAAAGCTTATCATGGACAAGAAGTCCAATGAAATATGAATGCTAATGATCAAAAGTTTATCGTGGACTAGTAGTCCAAATAGAAAATGGATTTCTGAAATCCACACTGTACCAGTGTTTGTATTTTTAAGTCTTTTTTTATATGCATGTTTGAGTTTTAAATTTATGACTTACTCATTGTATGTATAGGATGTAGTTTGATGCATTACTCATTACATATATATTTTGCTTAATGTTTTATCATGAATTCTACATTTCATATTGCATGCATTAGTCCTATACAACATTTGTGTTATATGTGAAAGTTTATGGTATGACGAGTTTATAATTATGATGAAGGCTTACAAGAAGAAGTTTATACTCCAATGGGCTTATAATTGTGATTAAAGTTTATATGATGATTGTTTCGGGGTTTTTTAAGGTGTCCTGCAGGAGAGTTATGATTCCAAGATTGAGCTGCCGATGCCTATACCTGTAAGATCACGAAAACTCCGGTTGGTAGGAGCTTCGCCTCCGACGATCAAGTTAGTATACGTACAGGAGGAAAGAATACGGAATAGGTAAAGTTCTTCTCGCTGATTGGGAGAATTCCGCAATTAATATTGCTCGCTATTAGCGTTTGTATTTATGAATCCCCAATAAATGAGGGTTGTCCCACTATTTATGGTGGGACAGATAAACTACTCATGGAAGACTCCAAGGACACGTGTCAACAGGGGATTGGAGTTGACCAATGGCGATATGCCACGTGTCACCAGCCCATTGGGCCACATGTCTAGGGTATTTTTACCCTAAACATTTGCCCCTCACGGGTGCTGACGTGGCTGTGCCACGTGGCACCTGTGAAGAGTTTTTTTTTTTTATTTTTTTTTATTTTTTTAATCTCTTGGATTCTGGCTGCTTGGGTGAAAAGGCGGGAGAAGAAGAAGGTGAAGAGTCAGGACTCTTCACCTTTTGAGGAGGAGCCTATAAATAGCCAAGTCCCCTCCCCAAGCCCTCATTTACAAACTTTGAAAATTTTCTGATTTTTGAGAGCAGCCGGTATTGAGAGTATTTCTGAGGTAGTTTCCGCGTGAGCATCCGATTTATAACCGTCTGGGGGGTTTGATAGCAAGCCAAATTTGCATCTGTACTTCAAACAACACAGCCGGCTCAAGAGACGCCTGTGTCTTCGCAAGCAAACCCAAGAAATTCTCAGCGACAAAGCGGTTTTCTCCTTCTTTCTTTTAGGTACCGCCTCTATTCTTTCAAGATCTTCCATGTATTTACGCTTGAGTCTTTTGTTTATTTTCTCGTTTATTTGTCCCATAGTTAGATGGACCCTTTATACCCCCATCCGGAACATAATAATGAGACCAGCCGGTCTGTTAGTACGGCTGAGTCTAGGACTGGAAATACCGCCTATAGACTCTGGGATTTGCCTTGCTTTTCTCCCAATCTGACCGTCTCCGTGTCTGTGCAGGACACAATGGCCAGAACCAGGAAGACGGCTGTGGACCCCAATTACAGAGGCGGTGGCTCTGACGAGTTGCCGCCTGATGAGAGGGCCCCTAACGAGGCGGCCGTGGGTTCTCCCGGAGGTACTCCTAGTACACCTAGTGATGGCATTCTAGGCTCTGATCAGGGAGGCGGTAAGGAAGCCGCCTCCGTAGAGCGAAAAAACACATCCTAGGAGGCCTCCTCCTCCGCTTCCGGCTCTGCACTCGGACCTATGGAGAGCAGCTCTAGCTTTCTAACACCATCCATCGATAGTGAGGAGGAGGAGAGACCCTCTTGGCAAACTAAGGGTGATCCTTTGATGATCACCGTCTCTGCCAAAGATAGGGCCATGATGCGGAGCAACTTGGCAGATTTCGTCCTCAAACGGCCCCTTGGGGCGGGATATAAATTGGTGATCCCGCCCGAGAAGGGGACAATTGCTTGGGAGGATGACCAGCACAATGCAGATGGCCGGTTTGGCTGCTACGAGGCGGCATTCTTAGCAGGGCTCCACTTCCCTCTTCATGACACGATAAAGGCCATACTAAGGGGGTATGGCCTGGGCATCTGGCAACTCACCCCCAACTCTTGGGTGAATATTCTTGGGTACATCACCGCCTGCGAAATGCAGGATCTGAACCCCGGCTGGGAGGCGTTTGCCCATATGCATTACTTGAGTAGGAGCCCAGGTGGCTGGAGAGCCTGGTACACCCTGACCACTTACCCCTAGTACCTCATGACGCTCGACAAACCGTCTAAGTGGTCGGACTGGAAGAGTCGTTTCTACCTGGTCAAGGCTCCAACCAACAAGGAAAACAGAGAGTTCCGGACATACAACCGGAAACCTGAACTTTTGGGGCAGAAATGCCGGATGCCCCCAGTGCCGGAGAGGGATAGAGAAGCAATATTGGACTCCCACTTTTTCGAGCTCGTCCCTTCCACCCTCTCAACCGGAGAGGTAATAAGGGTGCCCAGAAACTGGGTGCCTAAACATGAGTTTCTAAGGGATGAAGCCTTTTTGTCCGCCTGCGGGCTTAGCAGCATGTTCGAAAAACGTAGGTTAAAAGCCTCATCCGGCTTATTTACGCCGGATGACAATTTTCTTTTGATTACAATGCCTGTTTGCTATTGTCCTGACCTTGACCGGACGTATTTGATTTGTGTTTTGCAGAAGAAGCAAAGAACATGTTACCAATAGAGAAAACGCCTGCTAGGAAGGCTTCAGACATCTGTAAGGAGAATCTGGAGAAAAAACATGTTGCTCAGGCGGCTAAGAAGGTTAGATCGTCTGACTTATCTTTGATTTGTTTGCTTTACTCCCGTTTTTTGCTTGTTTTGTCCACCTGACCGTTTGTTACTTCGTTTCAGGATGGGAGCAAAGCTCCTCGCTCCCTACAGAAGCAGATTCGGCCAAGGCCGACTGTAGTGGAGCCTGCATCTAAGGTGCAGAAGACCACATCCGCCGCCCGGCCCTCTACCGGCGGTAAATCAATAAAGACCCCAGGCGGGTCTACTGCTGAAGTTGTGGCCTCAAGAGAGGTCACACCAATAAGGACCTCAACCGGTCCTTCTACTGACGGAGGCTTGAGAGGTCTCCAACAACAAGGAACAAATCCCTTCAACCTCGCGCTGTTTGACCTGCCCATGCGGGTTAAGTCTTATTCTCAGTCTCAACCGGGAGATTCTCCAATCAGCCGGCAATCAATAGGCGGAGCATATGCAGCTTTCTCACCGTCTGTTTCTGGTGCAGATAATTCCCCCCGCTGGCCGGATGTAGCTCAGTATGCCCGAGCCATGCTGAAAGCCGTCCCCCGGGAAAAGAAGGAGGCGATCCCTGGGATCAACACCTTCAACGCCGACCGTGTAATGGTCGAGCTAGCTGATGTAAGCTTGAAGTACCCACCGACATTTTATTTGATGTATGCACATCCGGTTTTTCTACTAACGCCGGTTGTATTGTTGCAGGCACTGCTGCGCGTGGAAGGGCTCAAAAAGGCCTACATACGCAAACGGGAGAAGGTAAGGAGTGCCAAACGTCTGGCGGATGACGCACATAATGTTGCTGAATATTCAATGATTGTGCATGACTTAGAAACTAAATCTATAATCATGCGACAGGCAGACCAGGTCAAGACCCTCCAGAAGGCCCTCAATGAGTCCAAGGTCAAATTTGACAATGTCAAGGTGGCGCTGGACAATGCCGAGAAGGAGCTCAAGGAACATGAGGAGCCCTTCAAACGGATGGATCAGGCGGAGAAGGCCAGCACCCGCCTGCAACAAGAGAATGACCGCCTGATAAAAGAGGCGGCTGCTACAAAGGGCAACTTCCAGGCCACCCTTGAAGCAGAACAAAGCCGGCTCATTGAGGAGAATGAGCAAGACTGCGAGAACAGAATGAAGAGGGCGTTCTCCATTATCCATCCGGGTACAGACTACAACGTCTGGGAGCTCGCCTACAAATATGTAGATCTTGCCATTCTGGCTGAAGAGGAGAATCAGCCGGGGCCTGAATACTATGAGAAGTGGGTTGAGGCGAAGTTCAAAAGGATTGATGAGGAAGCGGCCGCTAACGAGGAGGCTATTCAAGATGAAGTTGCTCCTGGCTCCGTCCCCATCATTGACCCGTCACACCCGGAAGGGACTCAGGCTCCGAGTGACCGGGTGACCGTGCAGATAGAATAGCAACGACCTCTCGGCCTGCGCGCCGTGCATTATCTTGTAATCGCGCCGGATGAGTCGGCTTATTCCGCCATTGTATTTTATTTCGGATATTAATATATATATTTTCTCACCGGCTGTGCCGGCTTTGTTGAATGATTTCTCCTATTTACACTTCTTTAAATTTTGCTTAGAAATTTCTTCAAGTACTATTACCATGTGAACCAGAGCCGGGGTGGGGTTAGGAATATTGTCCCCAGGATAGGTGACAGGTAGAGCTGCACTCAGCTAGGCGGCTATCCGTATGCCCCCGGTTAGGGACCGTCAATATTTAAACATGTACAACCCGGGTGAAAACACGGTTTTTTTTTTAGGTACCGTATGTATCTTGTTTTGTCTGGTTTCAGGCTGCGTTTTTTCGTTAGGAGCCCAAAGCTTAGGGCCTTGCTAACATTGATTGTGAACCGTGTGTGATTCTTGTTCGTAAAATTTGCTTGTGCGTAACATGTTTATTCTGCGCCTGCCTCTTCAGAAGGGGCAGGCGGTGGTCTAGATGTACTGGGAGTACCGGCTGCCTTTTTTGGGAGCTAGCTTCTGTTGGTACTGCATTTCAAAGAATAAACCGGCTGTACTTCTAGGAGTGCTAGTCAGCTATTCTTTGATGCGATGGATCATTCAAGTGGAAATAAATGACTTAATTTCCATTTATTATAACCGCCTGAGTTATGATCGCTAGAATAATTTACCAACCGAAAGGGAGATGTTCTCTTCGGTGAATTCACCCGTATGGGCGTCACCGGATGTTTTTAATGATAAGTGTGCCGCTTGTGTGGTGCACAAGACATGGCGTATGGGAATTGAATGATGAAGGTCGCTTGTGTTAAGCACAAGACATGGCTCATGGGAGTTATGTGATGGAAGCCGCTTGTGGTAAGCACAAGACCTAGCATAGGTATACAGACATGTAATGAACCACATTTTCCCATTAATCATTCGGTAATTACAAAAGATTTACAATTTACAATTCTCAGAAGTAGTACTTCTTTAAGTTGTCTACATTCCAAGTCCTAGGAAACCTCCTACCGTCTGGGGTTTCTAGGCGGTATGTGCCAACTCTAACCTCTTCAAAAATCCGGTAGGGGCACTCCCAGTTTGGGGTTAGCTTGCCCTGCTCATTTTCCCTACCGGTTGCCTCCATTTTGCGGAGTACAAAGTCCCCTACTTTCAAAGGCCGCTTATGTACCCGCTTGTTGTAGGCTCTGGTCATTCTCAGATGGTAGACCTCATGTCGTAAGGCGGCGTTGCTCCTTCGTTCTGGAAGAGCATCCAAGGCAAGACACATGGCCTCCCAATTGGCCTCCTCATCATACAACATGATGCGGAGGGTTGGCTCATAGTGCTCGATAGGGAGAATAGCCTCAATGCCGTATGTCACAAGAAACGGGGTTTCACCGGTTGCCCCTTTCTCAGTTGTTCTGATAGCCCAAAGAACATGAGGCAATTCCTCTGCCCATAGGCCACCAGCCTTTTCAACTTTTTTCTTAATGCTGTCTGAGATAATCTTATTGAAGGCCTCAACTTGTCCGTTTGCCTGGGGTCTGCCTATAGACGCAAAGCAATGGGAGATTCCCTGATCCCCCAACCAGCCCTTAAGCACAGGCGTTTCAAATTGAGGACCATTGTCAAAGACCATTGACATAGGAACCCAAACCGGGTGATGATGTTTTTCCAAATGAAGGAGATCACATCCTTGGTCTTTATGCCTTTGACTGCCTCTACTTCAACCCATTTGGTGAAGTAGTCTACGGCTACCCAGATGTAGCGTCGACCGCCTGATGCAGGCGTGTAAGGTCCCAAGATATCCATGCCCCATTTTTGCAAACGGGACCGGACTGTGTATAGCTGTAAGGTCTGTTGCCGGACGATGTATCAACCGGCCAAACCGTTGACACTTGTCACACCTCTTTACCAGATCCAGGGCATCTGCCTCAACAGTGGGCCAAAAATATCCTTGCCGCCTGACTCTTTTAGCCAGGGATCTGCCGCCTATATGTGAGGCACAAAAACCCGCGTGCAGATCTTCCAAGACTTCCTTTCCCCTTTCCGGGGTCACACACTTCAGAAATGGCTGCAAGTACCCCTTCCGGAGAAGTTCTCCTTGGTGCATAACAAAGCTCAAAGCTCTTTTCTTAAGTGCATCTGCTTCTGAAGGGACATTCGGCAAAGAGTCGTTTGTCAGATAAGTCCGGATGGGGTCCATCCAGGTGGTGCATCAGTCCACAATTCCAATGGGATCATGCTCAATGCTTCTTTTTTCCATGACTTCCCAAAAGACTGTCCTAGGCGCATCACAGGAGGTGGATGATGCCAATTTTGAGAGCGCATACACCTGATTGTTTTCAGACCGTGGCACTTGACTCAAATGGAATTCATCAAGGGACGCAGCCTTTTCTCTGACCGCCTGCTGATATTTGATCATAGCCGGATGGGTGGCTTCATAGTCACCGTGGTACTGGCTAACGATCAATTGAGAGTCTGAGTAGGCGTCAACTTTCCTTGCTCCAGCCGCCTTACACATACGTATGCCAGCTAGCAGGGCTTCATATTTTGCCTCGTTATTTGAGGCTTGGAACTTAAACCGTAGTGCATATTCAAACTTATCCCCTTCCGGAGAATGGCAAATAACGCCTACACCACAGCCGTTCGATGTAGAGCTACCGTCTACAAACAACTTCCAAACTTGATCAGAGCTTTCCGATTGCACCGGCCTATTCATCTCGACAATGAAGTCGGAAAACGCCTGACCTTTCACTGCCCGCCTGGGTTCGAAAGTTATTTCCAGGCTTTGTCTTTCAACAACCCATTTGATCATTCTATCGGATGACTATGGTGGTCATTGGGCGCTTGAGTGGCTGATCAGTGTATACAGTTACCGGATGAGCCACGAAGTATGGCTTCAACCACTTGACTGCTTTGTAGAGGGCCAACCCAAAATTTTCAATCATAGGGTACCGGAGCTCAGCCTTTCTAAGGACATGACTGATGAAATACACCGGGAGTTGATTGCCGTCTCTCTCAGCAAGGAGAACAGCACTAAGGGAGTGATCTGAGACAGCTAGGTACATGTAGAGAGCCTCCTGGGGTAGGTGGCTCACTAGCCTTGGTAAAGAATGCAGATGCTGCTTGAGCTTCTGAAATGCCGCCTCAGCCTCTTCTCCGCATTCAAACCTTGACCTCTTCCTAATTGCTTGGAAGAAATAGAGGCATTTGTCGCCAGATCGGCTGAGGAATCTCTCCAATGCTGCCAGGCAACCGGTGAGTTTTTGGACTTCTCTTACAGTGCGGGGTGACTGCATGTCAATAACCGCCTGTACCTTTTCCGGATTAGCCTCAATCCCCCTTTGGTCAATCAGAAATCCGAGGAACTTCCCAGACTCAACACCAAAGACACACTTCTTAGGGTTAAGCATGACCTTGTGCCGCCTAAGTGTGGTAAACATTTCTCGGAGGTCAGCTAGGTGATCCGTCTGTAGCTTGGATTTGACTATCATGTCATCGATATACGCCTCTACATTCCTGCCTATCTGATTACGGAAAACTATGTTTATCATTCGCTGAAATGTAGCAGGCACATTCTTCAACCCAAACGGCATCACTGCAACCCCTGACATTGACGAATGTCGTCTTTTCTTGATCTTTTTTCCAGAGGGGTATCTGATGGAAGCCTAAGTAGGCGTCCATGAAGCTCATCAAAGCATGACCGGCTGTAGAGTCGACCAGGCTGTCGATCTGTGGGAGCGGGTAACTGTGTTTGGGACATGCTCTTTTCAGATCCGTGTAGTCTACACACATCCGCCAGGTTCCATTTGGCTTTTTAACCAGGACAACGTTTGCTACCCAATCCGGGTAGTAGCATTGCCGAATGAACCCAACATCTAACAGCTTCTTGACCTCGGCGGCTGTCGCCTGAGATCTCCCCTCGCCATGATTTCTCTTTTTCTGCCTAACCGGCTTCTTTTTTGGATCCACGGCGAGTTTGTGGACAGCTAGATCCGGGCTTACGCCTGGCATCTTTTCCACTTCAAAGGCAAAAATGACTTTGAATTCCTTCAGCAGTTGGAGCAAATCTGCCCCCAACACTTTAAAAGCAACCGTCCCAACCTTGACGGTGCTGTCGGGCCGGTTGTCGTCTAGGACGACATCAACGCTCTCACCTGCCGGTTGGGGTCGAAAGTCATCCGACCTTTCTCAGGCAAGTGATTGCTATTGTTTTTCTTTTTTGGCGGGTGCCAATTGGTCCGCCTTTCTTTTCTTACCGGCTACCCTTGGAGCCGAGACTGCTGGATCGCAGTTATCAACATCTATGGGCTCACCTTGATCGGATGTACCCATAGTTGGTTTGACGTCAGAGAGATAGCACTCTCTAGCCATCTTTTGGTCCCCGTTTAAGGAACCGACTGCACCATCATCCTTCTCAAATTTGACCAGCATGAAAGACGGGATGATGACAGCCTTGGACTCGTTAACGGTCGGACGGCCAAATATCATGTTGTAGGCAGTCAGTTCCTCCACAACTAAGAACTTGACGACCATGTGGCATCCTTGCCCCTTTTCACCCAACCGGATAGGAAGGTCAATGCTTCCTACCGGATGCACCACTCCTCCCCCAAAACCGACTAAGGGGTGAGGCGCTTGTTGCATGCTGGTGGGCTTGTACTTGAGCTTTGTCAAGCACTGATAGCTGATTAGGTCAGATGAGCTCCCGGTATCTATTAAGATCCGGCCAACCTTCTGGTTGGCAACCTTACATTCGATGACGATGGGGTCATCGTGAGGCCGTTTGACCTTGCCGCGGTCCCTTTTAGAAATAAGGACCTCAGGAAAGGTGTCTTTCGATGCCTGACCCTCATCCACTGAATTGAACAGCTTCCTGATGTTGTCTTTTGTACCCCGGATGGTTAGGCCTCCACCGGCAAAACCGCCTGCTATTGTGAAAACTGTCTCTTCATCCGTTTCAAAGTTAGCAGGGCCGGGTTTTGTCGCCTGCCCCTTGTTTGTTTTGGGGTTGCCTTTGGGCTTTGGCAGGTAGGACTTTAGAGCTCCCTCGTCAGCTAGACAATCTAACTGTAGCAGCCATTAGTGTCATGGCCAACATCCTCATGGTATTGGCAGTACTTGCTCTTATCCCGACTGCTGGCGGGACTTTTCATGGCGGCCGGTTTCTAGAGGGACAACCGGTCCTTGATTTCCATGAGAATGGAGGAGCAGTCCTTCGTGAACTCGTACTTGGGGACGTACGGTTCAGATTTTCTTCTTGCCTTCTAGGCCGGCTAACCAGACCGTTCTGCCGCCCAGATTCCCTTTCTCTTGTCTTCCTTTTTTGCCGGCTGTTGTGGCCGGTTATCTTTTCTGTCAGATTTTTTGAAATATGACGGTTGCTTTACAGCACAAAGCTCCGTCGCCTGTATATAGGCTTTTGCTTCCATTAATGCCTCTTGGAGGGTGGCTACCCTTTTCCGGACGAGGTCGAACTTGAAGGTCGACCCATCCTTCAGACCCTTGAAGAAGTCTGTGTAAGAAACTTCGTTAGACAACCCTTGAATCTAAATTCTCATCAGATTGAACCGCCTGACATAGGACCGAAGTCCTTTCTTCTGGGTCGCCGAGAAGCATCGACACCAGGCGGCGTCATCCAACCCTTGTAGATACATGAGGTTGGAGTATGCCATTAGGTGGTCTTCCGGGTTGGAGGTACCATCATAGGCACCTACCAACACATTCTTGATATTGGACGGTTGTGCCGCCTGGGTTATATTTGGCGAGAACGCCGTAGGCTGTTCTCCCAAATTAAGCAGACGCAGCTGCCAATCCGTGGGCTAGAGCGGCTGCTACCCATGACCCCGAAGAGGCCTGGTGCAGAAAAAGGGGATCCACCCGGTACATATGGCGGACCATATTGTCCCGGCTGGATCACTTTGGGAACAGATCGCGCGGAGGGTTCGCGAGACTGACCCGCTTGGTCTGTTTCCGAGTGTCTGACGGAGGCACTGCGGAGGCTGTCAGGGAAGGTCGACGTTTAGGCCGACGCAGACAGCTACTGATTTCTCTTCTCCTGGAGAAACGTCCGGGCATCAGAGAAGGTTTTTTTGGATCCATCCGGCTGTAAGTGCCGAATGGCTTTTCTGTGATCCATTTGAGGGAAGCGGAGCCTATTTAAGTCGATCTGGGGCCCCTCCCCCACCTTGGGATTGGGATGAGGAGTGGGCACACGATCCTTCAAAGCCTTCTTCCCAGAGGATGAAGGCTTCTTGGCCGGCTGACCCTTCTGGGGGGTGGCTGACCGGATGAGATTCTTTATCTCGCCTTTGAAACTATTCATGAAAGTCATGAGTTCATTTCTCGTGACGGGAGCAGATCCAGCTGCTACCTGGGCATCCCCAACCGGCATACCGGTTGTGTTGTTGGGAGCAGCTTGGTTCTCACCTCGTTCCTTCATTTCTTTGGAACGGGTGCGTTTTGTTCTAAAGGACTCGTCTGGGGCCACATAAGTGTCAATTTCATAGTCGTCACCACTTTCATGGTCCGTCTGGACCTCAGGCTCGGCCAAGGGTCGTTTGTCCAGATTCGATGGTACGGTATCAGAAGTCATCTTGGAAGTACCCTCCCCACAGACGGTGGCAATGTTTCGGGGTTTTTTGAGGTGTCCTGCGGGAGAGTTACGATTCCAAGACTGAGTTGCCGATGCCTGTACCTGCAAGATCACGAAGACTCCGATTGGTAGGAGCTTCGCCTCCGACGATCAAGTTAGTATACGTACAGGAGGAAAGAATACGAAATAGGTAAAGTTCTTCTCGCTGATTGGGAGAATTCCGCAATTAATATTGCTCGGTAATAGTGTTTGTATTTATGAATCCCCAATAAATGAGGGTTATCCCACTATTTATAGTGGGACAGATAAATTACTCATGGAAGACTCCAAGGACACGTGTCAACAGGGGATTGGAGCCTTGTTGACCAATGGCGATATGCCACGTGTCACCAGCCCATTGGGCCACATGTTTAGGGTATTTTTACCCTAAACAATGACGAATAGCATGTTATGAATCATGCATGAAAAGTTCCCGCAAAACTTATATTCAACTTATTCAAATATCTAGCCCTTCAAATTCTATATTCTGGAAAAATGACAATGTTGATATTGTTATCAAACTCATGGAGAGTATTGGTGAATAAGTTATTCGGACATCAACCTGAAGTTTAACCAAGTGAGAGTTAATCGATTTTGTACACATTGGAGAACTCTCGTATAAAAGGCAAAATGTCTAAAGAAATAGTAATGAGATATATTATAGTAAGAATCATCTTAAGAACCATGATTAAAGTATATAACAAGACTTATGTTATATTAATACTAATTCATATAAATTTAGATAATGATATCAAGATATCACGGGTTGCCATAAATTATTATCAATATTTGATTATCAATAGCTACTTTTATGACCTTCATAAGTAGGCATAATGTTGATGGTAGGGCAACTTGAAACAAAGATGTCATATAAAATAGTGGTAAACGCAACATAGGTATTGTTCTCACAAGTATGGATAAATGAAGATGCTTTACAGTGAAGATTCAAGTTTGATCAGGGAGGATGAACTATCAAGGAATGTTATTCAGCTACAAGTATGAAGTTACTAAGGCATTGAATCATTACATCGGAAGATCTCAAGTTATGCATTCATCAGGGGGAGAAAATACGCGCTGCACTCTTTTTCCCTTAACTATGGTTTTGTCCCACATTGGGTTTTCCTGGTAAGGTTTTTAACGAGGCAACATGTCAAGGCATATTACGATAGTGTTGTACTCTTTTTCTTTCACTAGGTTTTATCCCTTCTGGTTTTTCTTAGTAAGATTTTAACGAGGCACACTATTCGATAATGGTCATCCAAGGGGAGTGTTGTATAATATATGTATTTAGTGGATGCCCATATGATAATTCTAGAATATTCTAGATGTACTATGTTTATTATGTTATAAGAAAACCCTAATTATATCACATGTATATATACATATGTAATCCCACATCATTCAGCAATAAGAATATAGATCTATTCTCTCCCCTATTTTCTTACCTTTCCCTTTAATTTCATAACAGGTTATAATAATCTTCTTTCATTCTCTTTCAATTCCTCGATCTTTCCTCCTCTCTCATCTGCCTCTCTCTCCTCTCTCTCCTCCATTGAAGCGTAGTCGACATTCTCCATTGATTTTTTTTTTTTTTGACAGGTACTACAGCGGATGATTTGTACCCTTTGTTCAATAGGTTTGGCAAGGTGTCGATGTTTTCATCCCTTGTGACCGCAGGTTTGTTAGGGTTTTCTCTTAAATCTCTCCTTTTTTTTTTTTTTTTTTTTCTTGGGTTTATGGGAATTTTGTTGATTATTGATTTTTTTGTCGATTGATTTGATTTTAGAACTGGAGAATCTCGTGGGTTTGCTTTTGTTCGATACAAGTATCAAGATGAAGCTGCCAAAGCTGTTGAAAAGCTTGATGGTTGGTTTTTATTTTTTCCCAATTTATCCATTTTTTTTCACTTTTAACTGTAAATTGAATTGTTATTCTTTTATTTGGGAGAAGAATTGGAATTGGGTTCTCCTTTAATTGTAAAATTATCGGGTTATTCCTCCAATTGGGTTCAACGTGCAGGCAAGGTCGTTGATGGCAGAGAGATAATGGTTCAGTTTGCAAAATATGGTCCTAATGCTGAGAAAATGTGAGTGATTACACAAATTTGTTCGATTTTTATTGGTTTTTTTTGGGTCTTTTGATTCTATATGTTGTTTTTGTGTGAAATCCTCTAGTTAAATTTCTTATATGTAGACAATGGATTAAGTTAGCTTAATTCAATGGTGAACTAATTATATATGGAGTAACAATTCAAAATACAAGTATTTTGGTAATCTGCTTAAGACAAGTGTATTGTTTTGCCAATTCAAGTTTCTCTTTTCCATATAGTTTTTCTTTGTTTCATCATATATTGATCGTTGCGTAGTGCTATACTAATGTAAAACAAAAATGAGTTCCTGAGATATGATGGGTACAGTTGATTTTGGAATTAATCTAAATTGGCCTCTTTTCATTTGTTAGTTTTGGTTCTAATTATTGAGGGGAATATATAATTGTTCTTAATCCTGGCCTTTTTCCTGTACCACATAGGAAAAGAAGTGTTGCTCTCTTAATTCTTACCTATAGTGTAGATCAGGATAATATGGACACACGGAAGTGCATAATTTGTTGCATTCGTGTCGTGGTGTTGGATTTGCTTTGTATTAGTTCAAGCCTCCTTTTGACATGTACTACGCTCATAGTTTTTGAAAAAATTGTTATTACTTGCCAACATATAGTGTCATGCAACTTTTGGAGTGGCTTGTACTGCTAAGAATTAGTTCTCATTTCTAATGGACTTTGTATTTTCTTGTTTTCAGTCAGAAGGGGAGAATACTAGAGCCAGTCAAGACAAAGGGAAGATCAAGAAGCCCTCGTCCTAGGTGAGCAACAAGATTCTAACTTTGATCTGTCCCTTTTGTTTTCTCCTAAGTTATTATTATTCATGCTACAATCTAATGCGTCTAATAAATTTGCTTTTAGACATCGGGATGACCACAGGGACAGAGATTATAGAAGGAGAAGTCGCAGGAGTAAAGACAGGTCTGATAGAGACAGGTATCGTGGGAGGGAGAAAGATTACCATGCGTTTCTTTTCGTATACACAAAACCCTGCCATGCATATACCTAAGTTTCCAACCGATCAAAAGATGCCCAAATACGACATTTCAAGTTTGTTGATATCTTGTCTATATCCTCCATTTCTGGTTGACTCAATATGTCTTCCAAAGAGGACTAACTGTAATGTTGATGGAGGAGCTCAAATTGCATCCAAAAGCTAGTTGATAGGTTTTCCAAAATTACCAAACCTTCCTGTAGAATTATAAATGCTATATACTCATTGGGTAGTAAGTGAAGCTAGATGATGATGCATAACTATAATCTTGGCTGTTCATCATTTTGGCTATGCAGATCTAGCTACATGACCTACATTTATCTTGTTTTGTTAAATAACCTTGTTTCTATCAAGACATGGTCTTCAAATTAGAGAATGCCCAGCCCAAATTTTATTAGCTCATTACATGGACTATGCTGACATAGCTACATTATTCTGGTTGTGTTCAATATCTTGTATGATCCAAATTCAGTAGCTTTTTTTCTTTTCCATATTTTTATAAAATAATCCTGCCCTTTCCATACTAGTGCTGGAGTCTGGACTAATTGTTACTTATATTAGACTGATAAATAATTCTTGAGAACATATGCATCATTTGGTTCTCTGCATAACTGACCTATTCGTTTGCTACTTCAGGAAGCCTTGTTCTGGATATAAAATGAAGGAGATGACTGGAAGTGGAATATTTGCTGGGTCTGAAGATGATATTACAGCAGAATCTGGGAGTGCTAATCCCAATTCGAATAAAACTGGATTGAGAGTTTATCAGGTTTATTTTCATTAATATACTTTGTACAAAGTATTTTTTTTGTAATGACACACCGGATCAACTCTTGACCCTTTCTCTTGTAACTGCCAATTGCAGGAAGCTGTTAATGGAATTAGCCAGATTTCTTTTAGTGTCGACAAAAGTGTGACCCCCAAGAAGCCTACGTCTCTGCCAGAGGTAGCAAAGCAACGTGAATTGAGTGGCACTCTAGAAGTTGAGGCAGACTCAAAGATCAAAAAGGGACTGTTAGATGCCAAGTGCAAGGAGCTCAGTGGAAATGACATTTTTGGCCCACCTCCGAAAAATCTTCCTCGATCATTGGCTGTTGCATGTTCATTGGAGTCAAAAGAAAAGGACATGGGTGAGCCAGCACCACAAACTGTCCGGAGATCTGTTAGAGTTTCCAACGTGAGTATACTAAGTTTTTAAGAGAGTGACTTAATCTTTTCTATTTTCTGGCTGTACTAAGTTGGTTTTCCCCTTATGTTGTTCTGTTTTTGTGGTCAGTAATTCGGGATCACTTGTTTAAATATAACCTTTATTGTGCATTGTCTTGAGTTTGCTATCCGTGTTTGGAGGACAATGATTGTAGAAAGGTAGGCTTTAGAGGACCGTAACAGAGAACATTTGAATATGAAATTTATATAATTGAATTCCCTGATTAGTGACTACTATACTGATAAAGTTGACAAAGTTTTTTCAAAGGATAAAAGTTTTGTAGCTGTAAGTCTCAAGTATTGTCATCCATTTTAGTATTTGACAAGTTTTCTTGCAAAGCTGATCATTAACATAATCTCTTTTTGTAGCCTGCTGGAGGACAGAGTAATATTATGTTTGGTGACGATCCTGCTGTCAAGTCAACAAGAAAGCTTCACAACCTGAAGTTCTAAGAGCTGACAGGTAACGACATCTTTAAGGGGGATGCTCCTGCAGAGTCAGCAGAGAAGCATCTCAGCAAGGCTAAGCTAAGAGAGATGAGTGGAAGCAATATATTTGCTGAGGGAGAGAAAGTAGAACCCCGAGATTATTTTGGTGGTGTGCGCAAGCCTCCTGGTGGAGAAAGCAGCATAGTTTAGTTTAGTTTAAGATTCTGTGTTAATCAGTAATCATGGCTATATATTGACCAACTGTTATCTGATATGATAGGACTGGCAAGAGCTCTTCCTGCCTTTTGTGCAGCACCCCTTGAGGGGTTTGTTAGCTAGCTAGCTTACCAGCACGGTAACTTTATATATATATGTAATATTACAGCCATTTTTAATGAAAATATGTAACTTTATTTATATGTTAGTGTTTATATATCAATTTAAGGGAAAAAAATGCAAAATTTTTTTTATTTTTTTTATGGGGCATTTTCAAAATCGGTGCTAAAAGTTTTTTTAAAAAATTTTAGGGCCATTTTTCGCACCGGTTCACAGCAAGAACCGGTGCGAAATCTTTTGGTTTTTGGCATCCCTCAAATAAGGACCGGTTCAAAACCGGTGCGAAATGGGGGTTTTGAACTGGTGCCCATTTGTATTTTTCGCCTAGTGAGTGGACCTACACCCAAGGTTGGAACCAGTAGCGTCTTGTGTTCGTGATGAGCAGTCGTGAGGCTGAAACTGCTAATAATGTGGTAATTGGTATTTTCCTTATAAGTTCTTTCTTGTGAAAGTTTTGTTTGATACGGGGGCATCCCATTCCTTTATTTCTAAGAGAGTAATTCGAATTCTCGGGTCAGAAAGTCCCGAGTCAGTTTCTCTAGATGTGGGGAAGTGACAGGCTAAAGTCGTATCACCTAATCAAAAGAATTACCTAAGTCCTCTAACTAAAGTAGATAGAGAAGTAGGGTCCAACCACGGGGAAACAAGTCATTCTATTCCTAAATAATTAATAAAATCTAAACTATTAAGTAGTAAAGTTGTTTTTGTGAGAATTAAACTAAGCAAAATAAATAAACTAAAGTAATTTGAATAAGGAAGGAAATCAATACATCAAAGCCTAGGGTTTAGGTTCACCAATAAATAATATTACAGGGTAAAACACAACAATCAATTATCAATGCATCAATTAATTAGATCATAAAGGGCTTTTGCTATGTATTACAATCACAGAATAAATCTACCGGTATTAAGTTGCATCTCTCGAATCTTGAATTAACCATTTATAAATAAACTTGCTTATTGAACCTAAGCCTAAACATCAATTCTCATCTCTAGAATCTTTAATCAATATTGCATAACTCATACAAATAAACCAGGCCTAATCTAATTGCATAACATTAAAACAATCAATAGGAAATTAACCAAAGCATTAACAATCAACAATAGTAAATTGCCCCTTCACATTATTTATGGATCCCCACAACCTTAGAAAATAAACTGCTCTCACATATTTAAATCTAAACTAAGCAAAGCAAATATAATAGACATAATTAATCAAAGCAATTAATTACTGAAAATAAGATGGAAGAAATCTTTACCAAAATAAACAGAAACAATTAATTGCATAAACTGAAAGTGTAGAGAGAGAAAACAAGAGTATTAACCAAAAACTTAAAACTAAAATATGTAAATTAAGTAATGGAAAAAAGATAATCGTATCTAGCTTAAAAAATGTATTTATACTTAAGCACAAAAATCCTAATTAAAAAAAAAAACAAATTAAATCGTCAAAACACCCTCAGAAACACACGCCTAGTCGGGCGGAGCTTCGCTCGGCCGGGCGCGCCTTTTTAACTATTGTATCTTCACTTGCGCCCGGTTGGGCGTGAGGCAGGGCGAAGGGCGCGTTTCTTCCTTCTACCTCGCCCGGCCGGGCGCCTTAGGGCGAGGCACCCACCGGGTCGGGCGAGCTCCCAGCCAAGCATGGAGTTCGATTTGGGCTACTTTTCTTGGCCAATTCCTGGTTTTCCACCTTAGTCCATTGCCTCGGTCTCTTCTTTGTCGAGCCCTTAATCACCGATTTGATGACTCTAACCGGTCTTGGGTTACGAAATATGGCGATAATTCTAAAATGCTCGTAGTGGTTCAAATAAGTCCGGGAAAATGCTCCAATCCGCAAATTTCCTATAAAATAATACCAAATCTACGAAAACACTAGAAAACACATATTAGTAATAAAAGTGGCTGCAAAGAGCCAAAAATACTCCTAAATATGACTAAGGGACGGGGTAAAATACTATGTAAAATGAACATATCAAACTCCCCCAAGTTAAACCTTTGCTTGTCCCAAAGCAAAGAGCTCATCAATGAACAAATAAAGTATACTTCACCCCAAAATCAATTAAAACCAAATATAACCAATTCAAGGCAAATCCAACACGTATGCATCAAAATCAACTAATCAAATTCATCCAACTACTCATCCTTCCTAACAATTGTCAAATAGAGCAAACCACATGTGTATATGGAATTCAAGACTTGTACTGACGCACTCTTCACTCTTTATGTGGCGAATATAAGATGTATCCGATCACTCCCCATCCAACCCCTTTAATGCGAACAATGCCCTCCCAAACTCACAACACGCGTGTGTTTAAGAAAACAAGCACTCAACCTAGTAGTGGACTCGGAATATTTCAAATCACTCTTTGCATTGATAAACAACTAATTTCACATCCATACAACTCTATGCACAAGGGTCGGAAGGTTTTCAAAGCTTGTAATGTAAGGCTAGGGTAAAATGTAGGATAAATTTGGGAAATTGTGAGAGTAAAGCCATGCTTTAGGGAGCCAATCCTAATAAACCACGGTCAAAAATAAATAATGACCAATCATCTCCAACACAACTCAACTCAACCAAATATTCACCAAACAACCAATTAAATCAATAATTCCCAACTCTTACAATCTCGCTCATAAAAAATATAATAATGAAGAACTTGAGCGAATCAAACAAACTCTGGAACTCTTTAACACTTGATTTTATTTTTGTTTTTTTCATTTTAACTCAAAAATTCTTGTTCTTTTGAACAACCTTCTCTTAGAACATTTGAACATCACATAAATTTTCCTTTTGCTCTTTTTTTCAACATTATGATTTATTTTTTAAAGAGAATTAATCTTTCAATAATCATCAAAATAAACCAAAATCAAGAACAAACAACTTCTCAACACCACCCAAATTGTGCAAATAACAAGCACACTACAAACTCCCTCACCTCACTAACTAATAGCTCCCCCAAGCCAAGCTTGGGACTAGTAACCAATGGGGAAAAATCGGCTTGTAATGTGGCTAATAAACAATAAAAAGTCAAGGAAACAACATGGGTAGCAAGAAGGGAACAAATGTATCTAAAATCATCCAAAGGCCACCTAAAAGAACAAATGCTTTTGTCCTCCTCAATGTGCATAATAGTGAATCATATAAACATTACTCAAAGTTGCAAACGAATACCCAAATTCATTGACATACCAGGAACTAACACACATTCCTCACCAAATCAACTAGTCAAGCACTATATTCACAAGTAGTTGGGCAAAATTGACGAATGTTAAGACATCGAAGCAATCAAACATCAAATTCTAGCTAACCTATCCACAATACTCATCATCATATACCAAGAACCAAAACAATTTTCATGTATGGGGCACAGGGAAGCATAATTTATCATTCATTGGATTGTATTTTTGTATTTTTTATTTTTTTCAAAGAAATAAAATCTACACTAGAAAGCAATTAAAACTATTCTAAACTAGAGAGAGAAAAGAAAGATACCTACATCCAAAAATCTCCCCCAAGCCAAAATCAGACAATGTCCTCATTGACTCGGGAATTAGCATAGCATGGCTAATCATTACCATCCTCATCCATTACACTAAATCCTCCTCCACTGCCACCTGCACCACCAGAAGAACTCCCACCAAAATAATTAGGGTTAACATTATCCCCTATCCCCCAAAAGGAAAGTCTTGGTCGTAGCCAGAAAATGAAGAGTAGTTTGTGTAAATACCACGGGAGTCGGGATCCACGTATCCCTGGGGTGGTGGATGGAACTAGTCAGGGTAAAGAGAGTCAGCAGGAATAGCACCACGACGAGCATAGCCGTCGTACATGGGATAAAGTCCCCTACACGTGTTCCGCTCAACATAGCCCACCCTCTGGTCAAGGGAACCAACTAGCCTCCTAATGTCACCTACCTGTGCCCTAAGCTCCCCCTGAGTCTCCTCTATCCTACTTATAGCCCGACCTATACTCTGTAGGTCCCAAATAGCCTCGGGGTCTAGCCTAGGCTGGTGTGGGGGTGGCTGAGGCACATGGGGTGGTGGTAGTGGTACCTCAGGGTGTGGCTATGGTGGTGATGGTGCACGTGGTTGGGGATGTGCCCGGCCTTGGCCATGGGCAACTAGAATATCATAAGTGTAAGAATCTTGCCCAGGGGGAAAGGCTGTCAGCTCGGGGTTAGGAAGAGGGAAAACGGGTGCGTAATCCTTCCCTACCCTTACATGCCACTCTAGGACTTTGCTACAGTTAGGTTTAACCCAGTTCAAAAATTGGAAGTACGACAAGTCCATAAGAGTATCCCTCCTACAGTTGGTCAACCCCTCGTATCTAGAATCATTAAACCCCGACTTCTTAATTGCTATCCTAGTGATTAGGCCACCACAATGGATAGGGGTCTTGACATTGTTACTGCAAGCATTGTCGTGCCTACTCAAATGAGTAATGATGTATCTAGCAATGTTTAATTTCCCGTACCCATAATGTCCTAGAATAGCTAGCTCGTTGGTTTGGGTGTTTTGAGGATCATGACGAGCTAGAAAACAAGTCCCCGAAAATCTTTGGAAGATTTTAGGGACGAGGTGGTGGAAAGGGAGTACGCTAGCATGTTGTGAATTTGGGCAAGGTTTGCCCGACAAAGCAAGATAAATATCATCTGCCTTATAATCTTCATGCCATTGGGTGGGGGGGGAAGAGGATCAAATACAAATAAATTTTCAAATTCTACATAAGTTAAATTAACATTTTTATTATTCAACTGAAAACGCAAATTAGGGCCATTATTTGATTGAACCACATTTATAGAGGATAAAAATTTGCATGTCAATTCCTTATATGTGGGATAGTGCATATCTACAAAATTTCGCATGCCAATATCGTTCATAAAATGTCTAACATGCTCATATAAACCTAAAGATTGAAGGGTGTCTCGGTGTAACCACCGAGAGGGATGTACCTCCTGTTCGTAGAGGTTGATGAGTCGTTCAGGTTGTTGCGAAGTTGTAATCTTGATCGTTGGCCAATGAGGTAGTTATAGAGCTGGTTCAACCGGTGCACTCGAGCCCGAACCGCGTCCCCCTTATGTTCTTGCCTCTTTCCAAACATCTTGAATATGGGTCATGAGCCGGTCGGGCACGCTACAGCACTATGAGTCCGATTTTTCCTTCTTTTCTTCAAAATTTGGCTAGCTCTTTTTCTCTAACCTGTAAAAAATACTCTAAAACACATTAAATTCTCTCCTTTCTTCTTCTGAAAGACAAAAAAAGGGAAAATAAAAATTCCAAAAAGCAAGAAAATACGGGTTGCCTCCCGCAAAGCCCTGGTTTATCTAGGTCCCACACGACCTTCTTACCATATGTCGATCAAGATGAGATGGAATCGATTAGGTGAAGTAATTCAACTGCACCAATTGTAGCCCCTTCATGATATAATTTCAATCTTTGGCCATTTACCTTAAAATCACCACCATGTTCATCATATAACTCCACAGAACCGAATTTGTTTGCCCTTTTAACAGTAAAAGGACCTGACCACCTTGACTTTAACTTTCCTAGGAAAAGTTTAAGTCTAGAATTGAACAACAAAACCTTATCACCCTCTTTGAATTCTCTCGGAAGGATCATCTTGTCATGCCATTTCTTGGTCTTCTCCTTGTAGACGCGTGCACTATCATAGGCCATCAACCTAAACTCATCTAGTTGGTTAAGTTGTAGTAGCCTCTTTTCTCCCGCTAACTTACATCCAAATTGAGCTCTTTAATTGCCCAATAAGCCATATACTCTAATTCCACCGGGAGGTGACATGCTTTCCCATACACAAGTTTATAAGGGGAAGTACCAATGGGGGTCTTAAATGCGGTTCTGTATGCCAAAAGAGTGTCATCCAACTTATCGCTCCAATCCTTCCTAGACTTTGCTACCACCCTTCTCCAAAATAGCCTTAATCTCACGGTTAGAAACCTCAACTTGGCCACTAGTTTGGGGATGGTAAGCTAAACTCGTCCTATGGTAGACACCATACTTCTTGAGAAGGGTATCTAACTTTCTCTCATGAAAGTGAGATCCTCCATCACTAATAACGGCTCTAGGGACTCCAAATCTTGGAAAAATGGTTTTCTTGAAGAGCTTATGGACCTTCTTGGCATCATTGGTAGGTGTGGCAATGGCTTCAACCCACTTAGATACATAATCAACCGCGACAAGGATATAACGATTCCGTTTTGATGAGGGAAAAGGTCCCATATAATCAACCCCCCAAACATAAAAAATTTTAACTTCCAAAATACAGGTTTGAGGCATCTCATGCCGCCGCGAAATGTTTCCAGTCCTCTGGCAAGAGTCACAAGCTTGGAAAAAAGAATGAGCATCCTTGAACATGGTAGGCCAATAGAAACCCGACTCATTGATCTTTGCTACTGTCTTAGTAGGACCATGGTGTCCTCCATATGGTGAGTTGTGGCATCTTGTAAGTACACCGTGAACTTCCTATTCTGGAACACATCTGCGAAATAGTCCATCTGCACACTCAAGAAAGAAAAAAGGATCATCCCAAAAATAATGTTTAACATCGTAAAGGAACCTCTTTTTCTGTTGGTAGGACAAATCAGGAGGTAGAGTACCACCCACCAAATAATTAGCATAATCGGCATACCAAGGGTGTTGCTCTACAACTGTAAACAAGCGGTCATCAGGGAAAGAATCATCTATAGGAAGAGAATCCTTACCCTCATCATACCTAATCCTCGACAAGTGATCTGCAATAACATTCTCTGCTCCCTTTTTATCTTTAATTTCCACATTGAAATCTTGGAGCAAGAGAACCAAACGGAGGAGCCTAGGCTTTGTTTTTGCCTTAGCTATAAGATATTTCAAAGCTGCATGATCAGTAAAAACAATAATTTTAGAACCAACTAGATATGATCTAAATTTTTCTAAAGCATAAATCACAGCAAGAAACTCCTTCTCCGTGGTGGCATAATTGATTTGGGCTTCATCCAAAGTTTTACTTGCATAATAAATAGCATGAAAAACGTTTTTCTTTCTTTGTCCTAGCACGGCTCGTACTGTAAAATCACTAGCATCACACATAATCTCGAAAGGAAGATTCCAATCGGGAGCACATATGATAGATGCTGATGTTAAAGCGTGCTTAATCCTATTAAAAGCCTCAAGACACTCGTCAATAAAATCAAATGGGGCATCCTTGAGTAAAAGCTAAGTTAGTGATTTAGCAATTTTAGAAAAATCTTTGATAAAGCGACAATAAAACCCTGCATGACCTAAGAAACTCTTAACTCCCTTAACATTAACTGGTGGAGGTAATTTCTCAATCACAGAAATTTTAGCTTTATCTACTTGTATACCCTTATCAGATACAATATGACCAAGAACCACTCCTTCTGTCACCATAAAGTGATAATTTTTCCCAATTTAGGACCAAATTGCATTCTTCACATCTTTTCAAAATTTTAGTGAGATTAGCTAGACATGCATCAAATGAAGACCTATACACACTCTAATCATCCATAAAGACTTCCATGATAGACTCTATGAACTCAGAAAAGATACTCATCATGCAACGTTGAGAAGTAGCAGGGGCATTACATAGACCAAAGGGCATCCTACGATATGCAAAAGTACCATAAGGACATGTAATGTGGTCTTTTCCTGATCTTCAGGGTGAATTGGAATTTGGAAAAATCCCGAGTATCCATCTAAATAGTAAAAGAACTTATGATAAGCTAACCTTTCCAACATTTGATCAATAAAAGGGATAGGGAAGTGATCTTTCTTGGTGGCAATATTTAATCTACGATAATCAATGCACATACGCCACCCTGTTACAGTTCTAGTGGGAATCAATTCATTTTTATCGTTTTTAATCACAGTCATCCCACCCTTTTTAGGAACTACCTATACAGGACTCACCCACTTTGAGTCAGAAATAGGATAAATAATACCTGCATCAAGTAATTTCATAACCTCTTTCTTGACTACTTCCTATATGTTAGGATTTAACTTTCTCTGGGGTTGAATACATGGCTTGTGATTGTCCTCTAAGTGTATCCTGTGCATACCAAAATCAGGGCTAATACCCTTGAGGTCATCAATTTTGTACCCAATTGCCCTATTGTGGGTTCGAAGAACCTCAAGAAGTTGGGAAGTTTGTAGGTCATCAAGTGCAGTACTAATGATCACAGGGTGTAATTCCTGTTCATCAAGAAATACATATTTTAAATGAGAAGGGAGAGGTTTTAGTTCAGGTTTCTTAACCTCTACAGGTTTTGAATCCTGAACTAATTTTACTACCTTCTTGCTCTCCTTAGGGTTAAGGTCTTCAAGTGTGAGAGCTATCTCTATAGCATCCACCTAACTGCTCCAAATACCAGCATCACCTGTAGTAAAATCACCACAAAGTTCTTCCTCCAAGGGACCCCTTGCAAGGATCTGTGGTAAGCTATCTTCACAAATAACATCAATCATATCAATCACATCAGTACTACAACAATTTTCCTCTAACATAGGACCTATCAAAACCTTCGTTCCCTAGATTAAAAGTGATATTATCATCTCCGACAAATAGAGTTAGTTTTCCATTTTTTTACATCAATAATGGCTCCTACAATTTGGAGGAAAGGTCTACCTAATATTATAGGAATTTGTGTATCCTCAGCCATGTATAAAACAACAAAATCAATAGGGACAAAAAATTTACCAACTCTAATAGGGACATCTTCTAGAATACCTAAAGGGTATTTAACAGAACGGTTTGCCATTTTCAAAGTAATGTTAGTAACTTTTAAATCACCCATATTAAGCTTTGAACACACAGACGATGGCATAACACTAACACTGGCACCCAAATCACATAATGCTTTATCAATGAAGACATTACCGATATGACAAGGAATAGAAAAACTGCTAGTATCCTTTAAGTTAGGTGGAGATTTATTTTGTAATAAAGCGCTACATTCCTCTGTAAAAGCTACAGTCTCTACCTCATTAAAGGCTCTCTTCCTAGTCAAAATATCTTTCATAAATTTAGCATATGCAGGAACTTGCGTAATTAACTCTGTGAAAGGAACTGTTACCTGCAAGTTTTTCACAACCTCTAGAAACTTACCAAATTGCTTATCCAACTTAGTCTTCAATTGTCTACTAGGGAATGGTAGTTTGATAACTGGTTTCTGTACATCTCCACTCTTGTCTTGAGTTGTAACTTTCTTTGAAGTTGTACCCTGCAATATATCATTAGAAATGTTAGTTTTACCCTAGAGCCCTACAGGGCCAGTAACAAGATCATTTGGTATAAAAGAATCAGGATTAGCAATTTTTGTTAAAACAGGTTCATCATCCTTAGGCATAGGAGGCCCATCATAGTGTGAACCACTCCTCAGAGTAATTGCATTTGCATGATCTATAGGTTGTACTGGCTGCAATGGTAGGACTCCCTGCTGGCGAGTTTCTAGAGTAGAGGAAAGTTGCGCAATTTGATTATCCATGATTTTATTGTGAGCTGAGATCGAATCAATTTGTGCATCCCTACTCTGCATGTGCTTTTGCATACTAGCTAACATCGTTCTAATTTCTGACAAGGTAAGGTCAGTAGATGGAGGTGGATTTGTGGTTGGGCCCTTTGGTTAGGAGGTTGGTAATATTTTTGATGTGCTTGTTGTGGCGCTTGTTGTTGTGGTTGTTGCAGAGGTGGAGGGTTTTGCCCATTGGTACTCCGGTAAGAAAGATATGGATGGTTTCGGAGACCAGGATTAAAAGTGTTGGATTATAAGCTATTCTGCCTATAGGTTTGGAAGACATTAACTTGCTCCATGGAACTCCTACAATCTTGTTCCCAATGACCTACAATTCCACAATTTTCAGAAAAAGCATCATTATTATTATTATTAACAGCAGAAACAGTAGCAACGGTGGTTGGAATAGCAGGAATAATATTATCTAATTACTGACAAATAGAAGTTAATTGAGCTTTCACAAAGGATATAGAATCGACACTATGTCTCCCTTTGTTTGCAAAACCTCTAGGATTCCCATATTGGGAATTGTGAATTGCCATCTCTTCGATAACTTTTCCTGCTACATCTACTTGAAGATTCATAAATCTTCCATTAGCTGATGAATCTAGGATTGATCTAGATGAATTTCCAATCCCGTTGTAGAAGGCTTGGATTATCTGCCACTGTGCTAGACCATGATGAGGACATTTTCTCTGCAAATCCTTAAATAATCTTTCCCAAGCTTCATATAAACTTTCATCAGCTTTTTGGGCAAAATTTTAGATTGAACTCCTTAACAAAGTTGTCCTCTCTGTAGGGTAGTATTTATTATAGAAATTCAAAGCAAGAGTATCCCAGTCAGTAATACCAAGTGCAGTTTTATTCAATCCATTGTACCATGATTTACCTTTACCACATAAAGAAAAGGGAAAAAGAATCTCCCTGATTTGGACCTGCGTGAACCCAGCTTGTCCAATAGTGTTGCAATATTTGCAAAAATCAAAGATGTGAAGATTTGGATCTTCACCCTTAGCTCCGCTCAATTGCTTCCTTTCAATCATAGTAATAAATTGGGGTTAAATTTCGAATTGTACCCCCTCGAGATTTGGTGTGGGAGCAAGATGTAGAAAATCTGCTAGGGACGGTTGCGAATAATCGCTGAGCTTACGAGGTGGTTGAGTCGTCATCTCTAATTCTGGTTCTGAAGAAACTTCTTTGTCGCTAGAATCAGATAGGGGTTCCAAAGGTGTACTACCCTTGGAAGTAGCTCTTACCTGTCTTAAAAGGTTCTTCTGTCTATGAAAAGAACGTTCGATTTCAGGATCAAATGGAATGTAACCTGATAGAGAAATCCTGGGCATAAACACAGAACTAAACAAACAAATATGAGAAACTGTCCCAAAGAACTTGCGTTGTTACGAAAGAAAATAATCTAGACTACGAAAATATTCAGGAATAAAAATAAAACCGTCTCCCCGGCAACGACGCCAAATTTTGACCGGCTAAAGTCGTATTACCTAATCAAAAGAATTACATAAGTCCTCTAACTAAAGTAGATAGGGAAGTAGGGTCGAATCCACAGGGAAACAAGTCTTTCTATTCCTAAATAATTAATATAATCTAAACTATTAAGTAGCAAAGTTGTTTTTGTGAGAATTAAACTAAGAAAAATAAATAAACTAAAGCAATACGAATAAGGAAGGAAATCAATAAATCAAAGCCTAGAGTATAGGTTCACCAATAAATAATATTCCAAGGTAAAACACAATAATCAATTATCAATACATCAATTAATCAGATCATAAAGGGCTTTCGCTACGTATTACAATCACATAATTAATCTACCGGTATTAAATCGCATCTCTCGAATCTTGAATTAACCATTTATAAATTAACATGCCTATTGAACCTAAGCCTGAACATCAATTCTCATCTCTCGAATCATGAATCCATATTGCATAACTCATACAATTAAACCAGGCTTAATCTAATTGCATAACATTAAATCAATCAATAGGAAATTAACCAAAGCATTAACAATCAACAATAGTAAATTGTCCCTTCATATTATTTATGGATCCCCGCAACCCTAGACGATAAACTACTCACACATATTTAAATCTAAACTAAGCAAAGAAAATAAAATAGACATAATTAATCAAAGCAATTAATTACTGAAAATAAGAAGGAAGAAACCGTTACCAAAATGAACGGAAACAATGAATTGCATAAACTCAAAGTGTAGAGAGAGAGAACAAGAGTATTAACCAAAAGTTTAAAACTAAAATATGGAAATTAAGTGATGGAAAAAATATAATCTTATCTAGCTTAAGAAATGTATTTATACTTAAGCACAAAAATCCTAATTAAAAAAAACAAATTAAATCGTCAAAACACCCTCAGAAACACGCGCCCGGACGGTTGGAGCTTCGCCCGGACGGGCGCACCTTTTGAACTATTGGATCTTCACTCGCGCCCAGTCGGGCGTAAGACAGGGAGAAGGGCGCGTTTCTTCCTTCTATCTCGCCCAATCGGGCGCGCCTTATGGCGAGGTACCCACCCGGTCGGGCGAGCTCCCGAGCAAGCATGGACTTCGATTTGGGCTACTTCTCTTGGCCCAATTCTGGGTTTTCCACTTTGGTCCATTTCCCCGGTCTCTTCTTTGCCGAGCCCTTAATCACCGAATTGATGACTCTAACCGGTCTTGGGCTACGAAATATGGTCATAATTCTCCAATGCTTGTAGTGGCTCAAATAAGTCTGGGAAAATGCTTCAATCCTGGATAGTGTAGTGTTCAAGAGCTTGACAGTGAAGAAAAGAAGAGTGATGGAAGTATACCTGTTGTAGAAGAGTTTCCTGATGTATTTCCAGATGAGATTCCTGGTATGCCACCAGTGAGGGATGTTGAGTTCACTATCGACCTAGTACCTAATATTGGACCTATTTCTAAAGCTCCATATAGGATGGCTCCAACTGAGATGAAGGAGTTGAAGACTCAGTTGGATGATTTGTTGGAAAAGGGTTACATTTGACCTAGTTCCTCACCTTAGGGAGCTCTAGTGTAGTTTGTAAAGAAAAAGGATGGAATTATGAGGTTGTGTATTAATTATAGAGAGTTGAATAAGGTGACGGTGAAGAATAAGTATCCATTACCAAGGATTGATGATTTGTTTGACCAGCTTAAAGGGGCTGGAGTATTTTCAAAGATAGACTTGAGATCAGGTTATCACCAATTGAGAATTGCGGAGCAAGATATTGCAAAGAGTGCTTTCAGGACCCGTTATGGTCATTATGAGTTCACAGTTATGTCTTTTGGTCTGACCAATGCACCAGTAGTGTTCATGGATTTGATGCATAGGGTTTTCAGGTCATATTTGGACAAGTTTGTGGTGGTGTCACGACGAAAAAGGTAATTTAGCACCGGTTCAAACCCCCCCTAAGGCACCGGTTTTGAACCGTTGGGGATTTGAGGGATGCCAAATCCTCAAAAATTTAGAACCGATTCAAAACCGGTGCCAACTTCAAAGGCGCGATTTTTTTTTTATTATCAACACTATTGGCATCGGTTTTAAGCAAGAATCGGTGCGAAAAACCCCACTTTAGGCACCGGTTTTTGCTTTAACCGGTGCCAAAAGTCTCAAAAAAAAATTTTAACAAAACTTTTGGCACCGGTTCTGGTCCAAACCGGTGCCAGAAATACCCCAAAAAAATAAAAATAAAAAAATAAAATAAAAATTTGCATTTTTTTCACTTAAATTGATATAGAAACATTAACATATATATAAAGTTACATATTTTCATTAAAAAAGCTGTAATATTACAAATTTCGTCCAAAAAAAAGTAAATAATCCAGACTTATCTCTGATCGACCTTTCTTGCATTTCACTTCAAACAAGGACCGGGACAACACCTAACACAAAGCCAAAACTACGGAGAACAAAACAAAAAACAGCAGCCCAAAAACACAAGAGGCCGAGAAAGCACCTACACACAGCTAGCAAAACACAGCATAAAACAAAAACAAAAAACAACCTCGCAGCCCACCAAAACAGCAACACCAAACCACACCACTACTGTACAGCACCCAAACCAGCAGCCCAACTAGTATAGAGCAGGCACCAGTAGGTCCCTGAAGAACAGCAGTCAGACAGCACCAGCTGAGCAGAAAGCTTCAAGGATCAGCCCATAAAACCTAGCACTCAGCAACACAGAATCAGAGCAAAGCAAATCAGCAAAACCGCAACTGAAAAACTGACCAGACCAAACGCAGAACAGCTACACAACAGGCCAGCAGATAGACAGACCATAGCAAACTCTTGATATCCATATAGTTCGCAGCCTACATATAATAATCACACAATTAGTTGAGTTAATACTCAATCGATTGACCAAGTAAATGTATATAGGATAACATATTCATTACACAGCTAAACCAAACATTTAATATATGAAGACAGCCAATTTGGGAAGAAGTATTTGCACAAAGATTACTCAAAACTCGATTTCGAAACAAATGCAACATGTTTAATATGAGTGTGTTGTTTCAGTGTTTCTTATGTAATAATATATACTTATTAGCAAAACATATATGAGCCATATATAATGTATTGTTTATTATGTTATTAGATTTTAAACCTTAGGAATTGATTACATGATTTTAGACATATATAGTCGAATGTCTATTATGCAACTTTTCATCATTACAATCATTGATACATTCATATCAAGTGATATCAAAAGCTAAGTTTTGTGAGTGTATATAAGCTCAGGAACGCAGAACAGCTACACAACAGGCCAGCAGATAGACAGACCATAGCAAACCAGTAGGGATAGAAAAAACAGAGCTCTAAGCAGGCACAGGAACAGTCAAACAACCCGAGCACACTGACTAGCTCAGCATCACAGTAGAACACAGCCTGCAGCAGCACACAATAGACAAAACAAGAGCTAGAGAAACAGCAACTCAAACCAGCAGATAGAAAAGAGACTCAGGGCATGAATCAAAGCTGAACAGACTCCAGAACACACGCCAAATCCAGAACTTATTGTTAGGACTTACCTGGAGAAATAGGAATGAGGTCAGAAACCAAAACTAATAGTGGTTAGGAGTAAGAAGAAGCAAGCTTACCTTAAAAGCATCAATGCAGTAGTATGCATACTTGTTAGCCTTAACATTCTCATCCAATAGAACATGTTCAGGAGGCATCCACAAGAACTACAACTACAAGTACCACAAGAGAAAATAGAAACAGACGTAAAGAAGAGATTTTCAAGAAAGCATTGTGAATATATCACTTTAAACACCTAAAAACCCTTTAGGCTATAGAGAATCTTAAGCTTTTTAAGCACCTAAAAACACTAGCAGTACTAATACCGAGAATGTTGCTAAGCTTCCTATTGCTAGAACTTTGACAAGCTTTTAGAGTTTACACGAACGAAGTGCCCAAAAAGGCCATGATCATTATGCCAACAAGGGACACAGTAAATCATATAAAAGGTGAAGGGTGGACCAGTAGAACTTAACAAGTCAAGCAGTAGAACGCAATGGTGACCTCTTTACACCATGGCCTTCTTGATCACCCATTGACCCTATTCTAAAGTAATTGGCTGTGAAGACTGAAGACTGCAAGAGCATCTGATTTCTGAAGTGGGAACATTCGAGTGGTGTCATGTATTTTCAACAATGCCAGATACCTAAAATACAGGTTCATTCGGGTACCATAAAGTGACCAATTAGTGACCAAAAATTAAGCATTTTGATTTTCATAAATTTAGCTTGGAAATTTAAGGGAAGCAACCAGGTGGATTAATTTGCATGTGATTAATTTTGGCTACACCAAGTAAAAATTCTCTTGGTCAGAATTTTGTTTTACCTTAATATCATAATTTACTAATTCAGTCAATCATTTGCCTATAAATAGGGGTGTAACTTCACAGAGAAAATTGTCAATGTAATCCATACAAATCTTGGATCCTTGCATTCGGGATTTCCTCTGCCGTAGTTCACAGAACATCAAACAGTATTAAAACTCAGCTTAAACAGGGAAAAAAAACCTAAATAACCAAAAACTAGGAGAGCATACCGAAGTTGGAATTCCAGTTATTGCGAAAAATCCCAGCAAAGGAGCATAGAAAACGCTATCCGTGTTCAAAAGTCCAAAAACGGGCTTTTGATTGACATATTCAAATATTGAACCAATCTGCACAATCCAATGTCAAATCCATTAAGACATAAATAGGAATATTAGAAGGTCATGCGTTATATTCAATTGACACATAAAAGGGAAACGATGAGGTAAAAAGGACTTATAAGATTGACCTCTTCTTTTCCCTAAGATTATGTTAAGTTAAGAGGGAAAATTAGATTTCCATTTCCCTCAGTTTGGTTTGTAAAGGGGTGAAAATAATCTCCATAGTTATTAAAAAGGTTTTCTAAAGGGTGCAAAAGATATTTAGTTAAGAAAGCCAAATTTTCTTCCCTTTTTCTCATCTCCCTCCTCTCTACTGTCCCACCTCTCCCCATAACCATTGAAACATACTGTCAATTGAAAATAAAATTCGATTTACATGTTTTCCAATGAACCAAAACATAACCTTAGATGGATGCCACATGACCACATCTTTACCTAAGTGCATACAATCCTAGGGTCCAAATTATAATCTATAGTGAAGGAACTTACAGCAGCTATAGCAGTAATAGCCGAGGCAAGAAAATAAACAAAGATAGGGACCTCAAATCCCTCCTTAAGTTCATTTAACTTGCCTTCATCACGAGCCCAAGGGGGTGGCTCATCCGAGTCAAGCTTAGCCCAAGAAGGGACTGATTCCTTAGACTTCTTACTCACCTTTGCAAACAAAGAACCGTTCTTCCTGCCAGCGTTAATCTGGTCAACTGTGAATCCTTTGATACTTCATCCTAAGCAGGGCAAATTCAGCATGGTAAAAGTAGCATCTTGACATCTTGGGTGAAGTAATTGTTGACCCTTCACTCTAAAGAACAAATTTATTGCACAAATGGAAGATGAACTTGCTGCAACCATAGCTTAAAGGATATTTTACTCTTAAATTTCCAGCTATATTGAACTGAAATGACATAATCACAAGACAAAAGTATCAAAACATGAGTGGAAATTAATAATCATGAGCAAAAAAATCAAATTGCAGTATAAAAACTGGTAATTGTTGTGACCCTAAGTCCCTATCCAAAACAATAATAGATTATCAACACAAGTTTCATCAAAGTTTCAATTTTTAACACAGAATCAGAACAGAAAAACAATGTTAAGTACCAAAAAAAAAAAAAAAAAAAAAAACAATGTTAAGTACCAAAATAATCCAATAGTTCATGAATTACACTGGTACAAGCATTCATTCAATTTAATTCCACAAATTGCAAATCAGCATACACAAAAACAATGTTAAGTACCAAAAAAAAAAAAAAAAAAAAAAAAAAAAAAAAAAACAACCCAGATAAATTTGAGCCCAGAATAAAGTATTTAAAACACACCCTGATGCAAAAACATACTGAAATGAAGAGTTGAAGAATATAAAGGTAAAGAGGAGAGAGAAAACAAACTTGGGAATTTGTACAATTTGACGGTGCGATCGATAGATCCAGAGGCAAGACAGGTGGAGTTAGGGCTAAGAGCTAAAGCGGTGACGCCGTCTCGATGGTGACGGAGATTCTTCATCGGGTTCGAAAGGAGGAGAGATTCATAGATAGAAATGGATGAATCTGATGAGGAACCACAAATCTCATTGAATTTCGAATATCAACCCAACAAATTAACTTGTTCAGAAGGAAGAGAAGAGCGAGATTATATTGTGAGAAGAACGAGAGAAGAACGACAAAATCAGAAGGAAGAGAAGAGAGATACAACGAACAGAGAATCAGAGATGAGAGAGAAGAGAAGAACGAACAAAGAAGAGAGGAGAGCATGAAAGAAAGAGGCGGATGAGAGGAAGAAGAAGATACGTTATAAACCGGGCTTTTTAAAAAAAAAATTGGCACCGGTTCAAACCGGTACTAAGTACTATAGTTGGCACCGGTTTAAGGCGAACCGGTGCCAACTCCATTGATTTCTTTTGTTTTGTTTTGTTTTTTTTGTTTTTTTTTTAAGTTAAACCGGTGCTAATTAAATGTGTTGGCACCGGTTTAGGTGGGAACCGGTGCCAACTCTGAATTTTTCATTCCCGCCCATTTCTTTTGGCACCGGTTTTCAAGAACCGGTGCTAAAGGGGGGGTGCCTATTTCAAATTTTCTACTAGTGTGTTTATTGACGATATTTTGATCTATTCAATCAAGGGGTAAAGAGGAGCATAAAGAGAATTTGAGACAAGTGTTGTCATGTTTAAGAGAGCATCAGTTGTATACAAAGTTGTCTAATAAGTGTGAATTTTGGTTGGAAAAAGTAGCATTTTTGGGCCATGTGATATCCAAGGAAGGAGTCTCAGTGGACCCAAGTAAGATTCGAGCTGTCAGTTGTTTAGGGGATTTTTCCCCGCCACGTGGACCAATAAGCACCTGCCACATGTCAACCACGTGGACCAATCAGGTGCTGCCACGTGTCATACTCCAGGAGGTCCAACATGGACCAACCAAGCCACGCCACGTGACACCTAGATTGCCAACCTGGAAAACGGCCAACAAGGCCCGAATCCCGAGGCAAGCCCAATCAGTCCTAGGTTTACCATTTAACCTAGTATTGGGCACGTACTTCGAGGCTATATAAACAGATAATTAGCCTCCATTAAACAGTTTTAATGAAACTAATTAAGAGATTACCCCACGTGCATACTTATTGCTAGACCTTACTTAGCATTAATTGCACACCTTCCAAGGTTGCGCACTGCAACTAGCCTGATCACTCCTCTCCTAGGAGGATCCAGATCACCTTTACTTTCCGCACCTTTTATTCCTAAACACGTTCTAACTTGATCGTCGGAGGCGGAGCTCCCACCAACCGGAGTTTCCGTTGTTTTGCAGGTACAGGCGCACGGATCCAGTCGCGGAGTTGTAACTCTCCCGCAGGACATCAAAAAAACCCCGAAACCAGTCGGTCCGCCGCTTATTCATCAACGGGCGGCCGAGGGATCTGCCCCCATCACCAGAAACGAACTCATGACCTTCATAAATAGTTTCAAAGGGGAGATCCAGGAACTTATCAACAAGAGGGCACCTGTTCCACCAAAGGAACAGTCGGCCAGAAGACCCTCCCAATCTGGGAGGAAGAAGCCTGTAAAGGATCGGGAGGCGACTCCTTACCCTAGAACTAGGGAGAGGGAACCGCCGGTGATCGATTTAACTAAGTACCGCTTCCCCTCACCAAGGAAGAAGAAGCCCATCCGTCATGTTCAGCCGGATGGGTCCAAGAAGACATACTCTGATGCTCGGATGCTACTCGAGCAGAAGAGGAATGACCGACTGTCAGAGTCGGCCTCCACGTCTGATTTTCAAGACAATTTACACAATACCTCCATGAGGTATTCAAAATGAAACTATGAGAGCCAGACGGGCGGCACCTCCTCTCGTTCTGGTTCTTAGAAGCATGATGTGGTACCGTATGTGCGTCCCTAGCCATACGTTCCGCAATCTCAATATTTCATGCAGCCTACTCCCTTTGGAGGACAGGCGACAAGGAATGTCCAGCCCTTGGACTGGCAGCTTCGGCTGCTCAAACTAGGAGAACATCCATCCGCTTTCTTTAAAGAAATAACAGAGGCCTCCCAGCCGGCCAAAGTAAAGAATGTGTTGGTAGGGGCCTATGACGGCACTACCAACCCTGAAGACCATTTGATGGCGTATACCAACCTTATGTACCTCCAAGGGTTGGATGACGCCACATGGTGTAAGTGTTTCTCGGCCACATTGAAGGGCATCGCCCACCAATGGTTTGGCAACTTGCCGACCGGGTGTATTAATAATTTCAAGACCCTTGCCTACCTGTTCACGTCAATTTTTTCAATGAACATCCCTGCTAAAAAGACCACCCTTGACTTGGGGGCCATACAGTAGGGAGAGAAGGAAGGACTGCGCTCCTACATCAAGAGGTTCAATCTGATGAGAATTCAGATACAGGGACTACCTGATGAAGTAGCTTACACGAAATTTTTCAAAGGTCTGAAGGACGGGTCGAACTTCAAATTCGACCTCGTCAGAAAGAGGGTGACCACCCTCCAAGAAGCAATGATGGAGGCGAACGCCTACATTCAAGCTACCGACCTCTGTAAAGTTGGAAAGCAGTCGGACCACAAGAAGTCAGAAAAAAGAGAGAGCCGGCCAAAGCAGTCGGCCAATAAAGAAGAAAGAAAAAGAAAAGAAGTCTAGGTGGCTGACTCCTCCGAGCAGCCATCCCAGAAGAAGAAGAAGGTATTCAAACCATACTCCCCTAAGTATGAGTTTAACAAGGATAGCTATGCCATCCTCAAGGAAATCAAGGACAGGAAGCCAGCTGCCATGAAGAGTTCCGTCAACAATCGGAACAAAGATAAATATTGCTATTACCATGAGGACATTGGTCGCGACACCAATGAGTGCATCAGCCTCAAGAGCCTCTTGGACCGCTTGGCAGACAAAGGGGACCTCAATTCCTATATCAAGAAATCAAAGGGTAACTAACAACCCAAACAGAAACAGCCGGGCAAGAAGAGGACGACACCTGCTGATAGTTCGGACACTGACGAAGCACAAATCTAAACTATAGCAGGCAGCTTCATAGGAGGAGGTCCTACTATCCGGGGCAACAAGGATAACATCAGGAGACTGGAGATAAACTCAGTCGACCAGGGACGGGCCTCCAAGAATTCGTTTCCTGAAGTTGTCATTACTGAACAAGACTTGGGAAAAGTCAGGGGGCCGCATGACGATCCCATAGTAATTGAATGCAAGGTGGCCAACCAAAGAGTTGTTCGGATTCTTATTGATACTGGGAGCTCATCTGATCTCATCAGTCACAAGTGCTTGACAAAGCTCAAGTACAAGCCCGAGAGCATGCACCCGGTGCCCCATCCCTTAGTAGGATTTGGAGGAGGGATCGTGAACCTAGTTGGACGGGTGGATCTGCCTATCCGCTTGGGCGAGAAAGGGGAGGGCCGTCACATGGTGGTCCGGTTCCTGGTGGTCGACGAACTCTTGGCCTATAACATGATCTTGGCCTATAACATGGTCTTAACTAGTTTTTTGGGCATCAAATAAGACGCAAAAAAAAAAAAATCTATTATACACTGTTAAAATTCATAGTTATTCCTCCTTCAAGCAATTTGAAGAGATGTTATAATATTCGAAGTACTACTGTTAAACCTAGGCGTGAAAGGTTAATTAAATTACTAATGGTTTAACAAATCTAAACTTTGATTAAATTTTATTTTTCTCATTTAATTTATTTGTTTTACTGAAGTTATTACTAAAACTCTATTCATGATGTAGCAATTTTAAGGGGACACGTTCAATGTAAGCGGTTATTTTTTTATTCGTTTTATTTTATTTATTAATTTTTTATTAACATATTAGGATTCCTATTAATTATTGTTGTCATGTTTATATAATTTAATTCGTGCCTTTTATAATATTATGTAGCTTCCAATATTTATATCGTATAATTTCTTACTTTGATCGCCCTTTTGCAAGTTTATTTAGGAATATTTAATTGAATTTCACACCTAATAAGACAATTTGAAAAATTGGTTTGGTTTCCTTTTTAATCTTGTGGATTTAATAAGTGATCACAATATTTAGAATTATGTGTGCATTACATATTCAACCAACTTGGTAATATTAGTTTGGATTGAATTGAATATTATTTGTTTGTCAATTAAATTGCAAAATAATACTTATCGCAATAAGCATCGAGTAGAGGCCAATGGGACGAAATTGTCTTATTGACTCAATTTCGTGTCTTAATCCCCGATCGTCCAGTCGTGGTTCGTGACCATATGGAATTACAATCTCATGGATTGTTAATGGGGCGTAACCTTCATGGATTAATATTCGTGGTTGTCTTTATTCCTTTAGTTAGAATCCATGAACGGTTTACAATAAAAGTTCCTCAAAAATTTGTTGACGGCTCCCTACTTTATCCCCTGTCCCTGTCGTATTAGTCAAATTCAACTTTATACAATTATCAAGCATACTCACGCATGCTAACATAGGCGCACTTCATGCGGCGCTTACAACCATCCTGTAGGGTAGTGTCCAAACCATGCAACAGCTGCACGTTCCAACCACTATCCTACCCCCAAACCACTGAACATGCTGCCCCTGCCCATTCTGACCACCAGAGCATCCACTGTGGCCCACCAGCAAGTACTACAACACGCAGCCATGGCTACTGCCACAAACCCCGTTTTTTTAGTGAATTAAATTTCACAACATTATTTAATTTGTAAAATTTAATTAATGGTCTTGGTAAATTAAACATAAACTCTTTTATGTCTAATCCGTAAACTTAATTAAAATATACATATTAATTAATTTAGAGCTATCCATACACGTAATTTTATCTCTAATCATGCAATTAAAACCCTTTTACATGAATTAATTAATCACACAAAAAACACTTTTAAGTATGAAAAAATATATTAAATTACATGAATTTAACATATTAAAATTCAAAAATACTTATGATTCATTACTCAAAATTTTCAAAAATTAATTAGGGCATCTAGGGTTGAAATTTTCAACTGGAGTTAGAAAAATTTGAGCAATTAAATCTTTATTTAATCAATTCCAATAGATTAAAATCATAGTCGGATTAGGTCATTAAATTCGTAATTCAATTCCTCTCCTTAATTAAATTAAAATTAGAATCAAATACATCAAAATAATTGCATTTTTGTGACCAATTAATTATATGTAATGGGCTAATTGATACCAATTTAGGGTTTCAGATAGTCTAAGTGAAATTTTATGAATCATATTTATATGCACCTACATAGGATCTAATGCATATACAGATTAACTTCGAATAAAACTTTGATTTCTAAATTCCTCTCTAGAAAATTCTACTATGCGTGAGATAAAATGCCTCAAATGTTACTCCTCTACTCGGTCCACTAGCTTAGATCAATACTCCACCAATGCTAGTTGGACGAGGGAACTTTCCTCTGTCTTGAGAGAGATGGTGAGAAAAAAATATTCTACCTTTGTTTTGTGAAAAGAGATCATGAAAATCGTATTCTTTTTTTTTCAAATCCCTATTTTTATATAATCAAATGGTAGATTAATTAAGGTCAGACTTTCCCCTCCCTTTTCTCTCTTTGGCCAGCCACCCTAAGGCCCTAATTACGCTTTGGGTTTCTTATTTGATCCAAACTTGTTGTGTGACATTATAAAATATGTTTAGCTAGATTGGCTTTAGGTTTATTTTGTTCAAGTCCAAAGGTCAATATTAGTCTCTATAAAGACATAAAGACAACCTAAATAAATAAAACATTATCTCTATTCATATTATATCTAGTAATTCGACGTGAGTCAGGGATGCAATTCTTCACAAAGTAGATCCATCACACTTGTAATTTTCAGATTATGCCAATAGTTTTATGTAGGAAAAAAAAAATAAAAAAATAAAAAAATAATAAAAATAAAAAAGAAAACAAAAAATCTACTACGTATAAGTGAAAGGAACCGTGTGGAGCCCAAACAAAAGAAAACAAATCGTGAGACAAAAAATCTAATATTCGGCTTCCTATAAAACCCTGCTGACAATCTCAAGTTGCTTCTAAATTCTTCAAAACAGACCCCATTCTCAGATTTTTCTCTCTTACAACATTCTTCTTCTCCAAACTTTCTTCCCCTCAAGTTTCCTGTCCATTATTCTAGAACCATCAACTTGCATACTGCATATTCTCCGCATCTCAATTTCAACCTTGATGATTTAGAGGATGCAGTATAAAATATTCTTTGCCTTTCATTTTTATTGATTCTAGTTGAATTTCAGCCTGGAATCAGCTCATCTTAATCGAATCCTCATCTTTTAAATCCTCCCTACTTGTTAGTATATTTTCTTTGTCCTTCCTATGATTAGGTTCCAATATTCGACTTCTTTTTTGGCCGAAAACTTTTGTATATAATTGAACGGCATCTTCACAAGGGATTAGCTAGGTAACTAGCAAGCAAGCAATTGTAAGGTTCTAATAATTTTGATCTTTTCTTAAGAGAAAATCAAAATCATGTCAAGTAGAAAGGCGAAGGAGATGATCGAGGGGACCGAGAATATGGGGAAGACAGTATGGGATAGAGATAAAGGGAAAGGAAATCCTCAACAACAGCAATGGACGCCAGTTTTTGATGAAGCGTCCAGTGCTGCTGCTGCTGCTGCAGGACGTCCCTCTAAGAAAATTCGAAGTCCGGAACGCCAGTTTATTCCATCCTCGCAATCACAGCTTTTTAATCCTTTCCCTTTTACAAATACTTCTTCAAAGATTGCATTTCCATTTACATTTGATGGTTCTTCCAATCAAATGAATCAGCCTCAGTTTTCTGATTTAAACACACAAACAATTCCACTACAGCAACAGCAACAGCAGCAGCAGATGATCTCGTTTAATCAAGGTTGTGGATATCAGTACCCGTATCAGCCTACGGCGTCGAATCAACAAATGCAGCAACTCCAATATTGGAGTGAAGCATTAAATTTAAGTCCAAGAGGAAGATTAATGATGATGAACAGATTTGCCAACCAAGGATTTGGACGGCAAATGCCTCAAGGGGGAAGCCCAGTGCCGCCTATCTCAACCACCAAGCTATATCGTGGCGTGAGACAGAGGCACTGGGGGAAATGGGTGGCAGAAATACGCCTCCCACGAAATCGAACACGGCTATGGCTCGGCACCTTTGACACTGCAGAGGATGCCGCCTTAGCATATGACAGGGAGGCATTTAAGTTACGAGGGGAGAATGCAAGGCTCAATTTTCCTGAGCTTTTTCTTAACAAAGGTAATAGTACTACACCTTCATCATGTACTCAACCTCAAGAAATGGAAGCCCCACCTCCACCACCTCCACCGGCCCCGGTGGAGGTAGTAGAACCAGAGTTGTCCTCAGGGGCTGCATCAAGTGATGTGACAGTGATGAGCGATCCAGCACAAACAGCCAGGGAAGGCGGTTCCGAGACCTCGGAATGGCCTTGGAAAGAAATGACAGATGCTTGGTTGAATGCAATTCCAGCTGGTTGGGGACCAGGAAGTCCTGTTTGGGATAATTTTAGTGATAATAATCTTTTCCTGCAACAAAACAACCCGTTCGCGTCGAATTTGAGTCACCCAGGTTATCATCAAGACCAACTAAACCAACAGGAAGAATTCTTTGGCTCATCACCATCTTTTTCCCCATCTTCTTGTCCTATGAGGCCTTTTTTCTCTAAGGATCAAGACTAGTTTCTTATCTTTACCCTTTCTATTTTTTCTTAAGATTCTCATATTTCATTTTTCATTATTCATAGGTTTTGTTCCCCAATTTCATTTTCCATTTCCTCTGTTTCTTTTCTCTGTTTCTTCTATTCTTTTTCACACTTTTGTTTTAGAATAACTTGAATGTTGTTTGCGTTACTCTAAGCCCTATATCGCTTTCTACTTCTATCACATCCAAACACACTGGCTTCAGATTTTTTTTTATAAAGCCAGAAAAACCCATCCATCTGCTCGCTGCATGTAGGCTGTTTATTATCAAGCCATTTGCAGATGTAATAGTCTCGATTTAGTTGTCACGTTACTAGTTCACTTTTAATCTCGGAAAGATGCAGTATTCTTGGGGGAAAAAGTTGATAGGAGTAGTTGGTAAAAAGGGCCATAGCAGAGATAGGTGCTTTGTTTCCCTTCTTTGTAGTTGGTACTTCCATCTCAAGCTATGCATTTTTCAGTAGCTAAAGATGGTTGTCCTTTTTATTTTTTCCTTAATTTTTTAGGATTTATTATATTGCTTTGGTAGTAGTGATTAACAGTATAATTAGGTATATCATTTTCGGATTATGTATTAATGTTGGTTGTTGATGTTGTATGCTCCTTTTTTCTTTCTTTTTTTTTTTTTTTTTCTTGACAGAGTTGTATGTTCCTTATTGACACTTTGTGTTATTCTCATATGTTTGTAATATATTATATGGTTTGCGACTAAGAAAACATATGTACCTTATATGCATATTAATTTAATGTTTGAGATATTTAGGGCTTCATTTGAAAATTATATTCCTGATTAAATGGTGTAGCCGTCCTTCAAAATACTACTAAACAAATCAAAGTCATAGTGTGCCTTTCGTGTTGGTAAGAGTTATCATTACTGCTCCGTATCAAGCTAGAATACCCTCTTATTATATACCCGAATATACAATTTATTTAAATTTAATATTTTGAAGGTATAATTTTTTGTGGTACTCCTTCTATATTTTATTTCTTGTTTGACTTTCTTTTGCGGTCGTATTTTATTATTTCCTTCATTTTCTTTTATGGAAACTTTATACGAAGGGAATATTTGATATATCATGTGCCTTAATGGTTAAGTATTGGCGCATAGTTACTATTTACATGGCAAGTAAATAGCAAGTATAAGACAAAAGAGTGGTGAAATATTTTTTTTTTCCTACTGGATTGTACCACTATTACCTAATGACTATAAATACTACTATTAAAACAACTTATACTTTAGTAGTATAAAATACATGTATGATAGTACATTAAAAATACCAGTGTAAGAATAATACGAGTAGTACATTAAAAATACCACGCAATAAAAAATCACAAAAATTAAGTGAATTTACCAGTTAACCCTTTTATATGCATCCCAAACAAATAGCTGCTATGTGCCTAGTTGCACTCTGCGTTAACAACAAATGCACTTGACTTTTAAGAAAATTGTCAACTAAAGTACTAAACATGGTCATAAAGATTACTGTTGTTGCACAACATAGACGTTGCTGACTAGAGAAGTACAATTTTCAATTTGAAGATCGACGGTGTGTTTGGATAAAGAAATGGGAAAGAAAAGAAGGGGGGGAGGGAAGAGAAAGGAAGGGGAGGGAAAAAAGATGAGTTTTCCTTCCAAATCTCTTCATTATTGGAGAGATTAATTTCTTCAATTTAATCCTTCCATTTCTCTCCCCTCCAATACCCTTCCTTCCTTATTTGTTATCCAAATGAAAGATAATCTATCCCTCTATTTCCCTTCCCTTTTTTTTCCTCATTTCCTTCAATCCGAACAAAGTGTTACTGAAAACAGTTATATTAGTTGAAGCAGTTCGCAATTTACACCAACCAAAATTTTTGGCTAATAATTAAGCCTCGTTTTTGTACAGTTCTCACAATATCAAAAAGAGAGTCAATATTTTTGTTCTTGATTTTCAATCTTCATAATTACTAATATGAGGAGGGAACCGACTTTCCCGCCCTCCCCATCTTGGCCTGTTGGATTCATTGACTTAACTTTTTTTTAATTAAGACATGATTGGCTTTTAGTTGAAATCTCATAAAAAGTTGATATATTTTTATACTGGTCAAATCTTATATTAATGTATTTTAATTTTTACTTTCATTTTTCTCAAGCACTTATAACTCTTTTAAGCTTTTTACTTTAAACCGTCTTTCGATTACAGTTTGTGATTTAAATATAATGAAATTTATATTCATATGGTATGTTGTTAGATTACTCTGAGAGTTTATATTGCTACTTTTTTAAAATTATGAGTAAACTCTTAAGAATAGTGTCGGGACTATTATGCCCCTTAAAATGTTTAATTTATTTACGTATTTAGCTTTTTAAAAGTATGACCACAATTTATGAATAGTGTTGAGATGATTGTGTCCCTAAATGTTTATTCACATATTTGCCCTCATTAATGTTAATTGGTTTTTTTTTTTTTTTTTTGAACTCTTAAGCATAGCGTGTGGACATTTATACCATTTTAAATATTTAATTCGTTAACATATTTTACTTAATTGATGCTACTAACAACGTCAAACCGAAAGAAATTCTGGACATGGCTAGCTATGACGCGGCTAACTATAATTCAAAACATCAATGTTTTATAAAGTTTATTAATTTAATAATAATTACAAATATTCATAGCTAAAATTATGCATTAATAACTTTTTTTCTTACTTTTCTCCTCTCTCCTATTTTAGGGTTTTAGTTTTCTTGGTCGTTTAGGCCGAAAATAGTCTAACTTCTTCGGATATTAGACTATCGACCTATTTTTCTTTAATTAAATTCAGATTTTTTAATTTGTTTAGCTATTTGCTGTGTTCTTTCCATTTGTGAGAGTCTTTCTCAATTTGCTTAGTTTTTCTAATTTTCTGAAATTTGATTCTCATCTATGAATGAGAATTTTATTTTCAAGAATCTATTAATAATTGGGAAGAAGATTTGGATTCGTATGGGTTTAAGGTTTGTCATCAACTCTATGATCATCAGAATGTAAACATAGATTGCGAATGTTTTAGTTGGAGTGGTGGAGTATGACCTATGTCAAATATGCTAAATATTTTAGTTTTGATTGTAAACCTATGTTATTTTCTCTAAATATGTGGTTTACATATTCATATTATTGTTGTAGCTGTCGTATGACTATTCATTATTATTGATATTATTTTACTTCCTCTAAAAAAAAAGTTATGCATTATTATGCATTAAACACAAAATGTCTCAAGTAAAAAAGAGGCATTCCAAAGGGATAACAGTTATGCAAGGCTAGATGCATAATCGGGGGCATTCTAGTAATTTTGTATGGAATTTTACGTACATACCCATGAATTGTAACGGGCTGACTAGTGCTCGTTACAAATGCCTGACTATTTGTAACGGTCGGTCGGGCACCGATTGTTACAAATAAGGATTGTGCCCGTTACCAAAACCTTCTTTTTTTTCCATTACAAATAGCAATTTTTCAATTCCACTAATGCATTGTGCGGTCATTCGTAAAGAAAGATCAGATAGTCGCTCCTTTACTTATGCAAAGCTAGTGTGCAGGCCAGTGTAAGTAGATCGATCTCTCTAATTGTTGTTAGTCATTTGGGCTACTAAATCTCATAATATTATGCCATTACTTTATGCAACGCCAAGTGAAGTGAAGACCTTTTGTTACAATTTTGACACTTATAAGTAGGGGTGTTCAAAAATACTCGACCCGCTTGACCTGACTCGATTACCCGAAGACCCGCAAAATACCCGATGGGTATTTGGCATTTTATTTCAATTTTACGGTACCCGACCCGCTAGAATTCCCAGTTTGCAGGTCGGGTCATGGGCCGGTCTGTTGAAGTCACAGGTACCTGTAATGGCCGTTTAAAAAATAAAAAAAATTTGGGGCTTTTTCTCTCTCCTCTTTTCTTCTTTTTTTTTTTTTTTTTTTTTTTTTTTTTTTTTTTTTTTTATGAAGGCCTCTTTTCTTTCTTGTGTTGTAGCCGTCCTCATGTCCACATTCCCTCTTCTCCACTTTCTCTCTCTTCTTTCACTCTTTTATGAGTTATCTCTTCTCCTTCCTTCTTCTCTAACTTATTTATCTTTCTCCCTCCTCCTCTCTCTTCTAATCTCTTAAATAAAGGTTTCTATCAAATTAATTTGCAATTTAGGTTTCTAAATTCTACATTGCTTTGCACACTTGTCCTCCTAGTAATTTTGAAGTGGCTCAACACACATTCGATAGGGCTCTTTGATCTTCTTTGGAGCGTATTGTTATTGCTTCGGGACCTGGGTATGGCGATTAGCAGTGGCGGCTAGCCACCTTACCATTTACGTTTGGAGGGCTTGGTGTTTATTCCGCAAGTGATGTTCGTCATTATACATTTCTTGCTTCTCGGTTACAATTTGTTGGGTTGCAGACAAAGCTTCTACGGCATGCTGGCATTATTAGTCTTGGTCGAGCCTGTAATACTCCGTATTTTTATACGTATTTTAATTTAAATTATTATTTTATAAAGTATTTAAATAATTCGAAATGAACTATTTGTGGTATTTTATTAATTTAAAAAGGTTTATTTTTAATAAAAGGTCCATTTTTATTCAATTAATATTTTGGAAATATTTATTTTATTATTTAGAAACTTTGGGGCATATTATTTTATGAAAGGAAATTTAAAGTCAATGGTATTTAAAGAAAGTCAATGACTAGTTTGATTAGGAGAAGGAATCATTAAGGGTAGAAGTGGAAATTTAAACTAGGAGGGTTTTGAGAGATTGTATAAATACTCATCATATAGCATGTTAGATCTTCCCAAAGGTGGAGAATACCCAAAGGTAAACTCTCTCTCTCCCCTCTTATTTTCTCTCCCTTAATTTTTCCCTCTCCCCTTTATTTTTACACACCCCACACGCACACACAAGGTGGCCGACCCCTCCACCTCCTACCGGCTGGCCACCAGTGCCAGCAGCAGCCCCCTCCCCGTCGTGTGGTGCGTTTTGATTCTAATCTAGCCTTAATTCAATTATTATTTTTGGGTTTTGTGATGATTTTGATGATGTTTGATTATGATTATTATGTATATAATTTTCAGATTCAGTTTTTGAATTAAAAACCCCCAAATTGAAAACCCTAGGTTTCTAAATTAATGTATATTGATGGAAATTGATTGTAGTTGGTTGGAATTATTGAAATAAGTGTTTTTAAACATAATTACAGCAATTTTGAATGTTTTTTATAAAGATGGAATTTTTATATAAAGGTTAAAATTATGTTTCTTGAAAGGATTTTAATTACCCATTAATTGGGAATAAAAGTAGGGGTTTTAAATTAATTTTCAGCTTATTTTAGAGGGTTTATAAGTGATTTAAAGAGTGTATTATTGCAGGAAATTTATATTGAATAGGTATTAATGTCTCTTTGTAATTTTGGGTTGTAGAAGATTTCCAAGTGAGTGATTTCGTGTAGTCGTGGCGATTTTGAGATCATATTCGAGGTACGTTTCGCGTACTCGGTAATTATTTAAATGTACAGAAGCATGCTAGGCTTTGTTAAATTAATTCCAAGGTAGTATCATGATAGGTAATGGTTGGAATTGTTGATTGGATTGATGTTGGTGATTGAATTGTGAAGTAAGAATATATTTTGTGAATTGATGATTGGAATTAATTATGTTGGCATGTTGAATATGAACCACACTTTTATTATTGGCATGATTGCGAGCATGTTTAATTAAACTAAAGGTTTAATTTGGTTTGGAATATAGAAAGGGAACTTTATTATGGTCCATATGATTTTTATTGATGCTTTAAGCATGAAAATTGAGCTATTAAGTATCTTAGTACACAGGTTTAAAATGTATTGCGGTGCCTAAGTGCACTTAAGGTGTTCTAAACACTAAGGGATAGGATTTGCGATGTTTTATGCGCTTAAGGTGTTATTTAACACCGAGGTAATTTAAAAAGGATTCAACATTAAATTTATGTGGTCAATAATTATTCAAGAATTATATTGGTGTGTTTGATTGTTGGAACGATTTATTATGATTGATTGTATTATGGTTTGAGAGTCATCACCAAGTCTAAAAATATGTAAATCACGTAAAGTGAAAGAGATTACGCGCCAAAACTCTTGAAACGTATATACCTTGAGTATGAACATATGGGGGGAGTTATACGAGTTTTTATTTGACCATAACTTCTACTGGGAGTACAGGACGCTGTATTTTCCTTTATTTATTTACGTGTAAGACGTCCAATCACTGTCATGTGGCATTTGCCTACCCGGTTAGATCTTGGTGTAGTTTACCTCAATTTATTTGGGGCAGGGATTTGGTGGGAAACCCGTTCGATGCATAATCAAATTAAATAAGCAATTTATTTAGCTATTTATTGGTTGCTTGCGTTGTATGCTTGTAAACAGGTGCAACAAGGTAAGTTGTGTGTTGTTAGGATGAAAGCATGTTAGTGTGTACTGTTTACGCTTATGTACTCAGCATTGCAAATTGTGTGTTTGTATGTTTGTTTGGCCTTGTAAGATCTTGGCCCTACGACGACCAATTTCTAATGGTGAGTAGTGGGGACAAAGTAAAGAGAAGCTTTTCAGGTGATAAAACATATTCATGATGGGTATGAGTGAAGAGTGAATCATGCTTAGTTTTTTATAAGAATATGATGTGGTTTATTATTTTGATTATCATATATTTTTCTTGTGAGGCTAACACAAAGGTTTTTAAAATTCTTTTTGGGTTGATAAGGGCCTACAATAATGGTTCCAAGTTGTAGGTTGACTTCGTTTGACTTTTGTTTGACTTTTTAAGTTAACTTGTTTTGAATGATTTTTGAAGTGAGTCTTCTGCTGTGAATCTTTGATAATTGCCTTAGCCATTTTCACGGTGGCGGTAATGTCTTAGAATTTCCTAACTCGTATTTTAAAAAGAGCAAAATAGGTATTTAAAAAGGGAAATAATTTATAAGGTGTTACAAAGCCTTTGAGGATGCGTTGAGTCAGTTTAATGGAACGGTGGAGTTTGACATTTTGAGTAATCCTAGTGTGGTTGATGCCCCTAAACTTATGAAAAATTGGCAGATATATATTTCACAAAGGTTACCGCTTCTGCAGAATTCGCCTTATCTTTATCTCCTTGACAATCAGCATTGTGGAAATTGCAGCAGGGAGATCATACCTCTGCTTGGCTTCAGGCAGTTCCTCTTTTGGGGTTCGGTCAGACGATGAGCGCTAAGACTTACCGATGTGTGTTGTGCTACCGCTTGGGTGTTCCATTGTTCACTATCTCGACATCGTGCTCTACTTGTTCAAGGATTTTTACTTGAGATATTTTCGATGATCACGCGGTGTCGTGTGTTGGAATTGTGGGTATTAAACATCGGCATAATGTTGTTCGGGATACCCTTGTTGATGTTTGCTATAGGTCTGGGATTACGGCGAGAAAAGAGGTTAACAATGGGTTGTCTGGAGGGAACGACAGTTCCCTCAGACCTGTAGATGTGTTACTTTATTTCCTAGGATCGTGGTCGCGATGTTTGTGTTGATTTGACAGGGTCTTCTCCCTTGACACAGTCTGGGCTATCTGACTTTGTTCTTGGACGGGGTGTGGTTGATGTGGCTCATCGAAAGCGATTTAAATATGAATCTCGTTGTCGAGCAATTGGATATGAATTCCTTCCCTTCTCCCTTTCTTCTCTAGGGGAATTAGACAGAGGTTGTTGTGTTGCTGAAGCGGGTTCAAAAGTTCTCGATGACTCAGGATATTGGGGCATGTGCTGCTGCTCATCTTTTCAACAGGATAAGATTTGTTATAGCTAGAGGAGTGGGGCCCAAATTGTATCCCGGTTTTCCACTAATTTCTATTATTTGACTTCGTTCCTAGTCGTGTTGTGTCGGTTGCGGCTCAGCAGAAGCGAGACAAGTATGGGGCGCGTTGCAAGGCTATTGGCTATGGTTTTCTTCTTTTCTCCTTTTCTTCATTAGGGGAATTAGAGAAGCATGTTGTTGCATTACTGAAGCGGGTTCAGACATTCGCAAGGACTCAAGATATAGGTGCTTGTGCTGCTGCTCACATATTCAGCAGGATCGGGTTCGCTATAACTAGAGGAGTGGGGGCCCAAATTGTGTCTCGGCTCCCCAATAATTTCTTATAAATTGTTTGACTTTGTAGGTTTTTGTTAATAATAATAATAATAATAATAATAATAATAATAATAATAATAATAATAATAATAATAATTTCTCTATTCTGGTGTTCTCAACTCTACTTTGCTCTACTTATCTCTGCTCTACTAGGTCTCTCTGCTGACATCTACATTTACTCTACTTTGCTCTTTTGACACCTGTTATACCTATTGAGCCCTTTAATGATTTGCTCTACTCTGCTAAGAGCAAGGTTGTAGTGTAATTTTTATAGCTTGATGGTGATAATAAAGAGTAATGCTCTAAGGATTTTTGTGAAATTTATGACCACAGAATCATAGGTTTGGGATTGTTATGCCATAAAGCGAGAATATAAGGGGACCAAAGCATGTATGCGTGCTGGATTAGTCTTTTTATGTAGATCATATGTCACTAATCTTGTTGACCAGATCTTTAAAATTGTCACTCCTATTAGCTTTTCCGAGTTGATGCTTACAATTCGGGTCAGATCATTTCCTTCAAGCTCATTGGTTATTTATTTATCATTCTAGAAAGATAATGTTATTTTTGCTTACACTAAAGTTAGCAAATTAAAATTTATTATTTATTTTTATAGTAAGAATCTAGCATACTCAATACGCTCAACCATAATACTGAAGGAAAACTTGGAACAAACCATACTATTGTTCAATTATTCCAACTGAAAAGTGTAACAAGGTCTACTTTTACTTTTATCACCCAATAACCTCTAGTTTAACTTCAAAGCAAAATATGTAGTTACAACTTCACTACACAGTTAGTGCCTGGTACAATGACTTTGATATTATTATTATTATTATTATTATTATTATTATTATTATTATTTTTTTTTTTTTTTTTTCAAATTCTATCTTTTTTTTTTCATTAGCATGATACAATTTTGTACTCCTTCTGTTAAATACGGATCTAGGTTGCACCCGCAATCAAGAGAGAGAATTCACTTCACAAGACTAGAAAAAGATTCCATTCCAAAACCATATGGCAATAGGAGGAGTAGCCCCTTAGCCTTATAAAATGTGTAACTCTATTTTTTTTTTTCTCAATGTAGAACACTTACATGTGTTGTTTGGAAAGTTTATATACTTCACCACTCCCTATCACATGTATGGTCCCTTAAAATTCGTCTCGTGATGTTTCACTGAGGCTGGAGCGCATTTTTCCACTCCCCCTCACATGGAACCACTCAATTTGGCCTAATGTACTCATTACTCAAGCTATTAAAGGTCCAAACTGTCGGCCTTATAAGGAATAGCTCTTTAGCCTTATAAAGTGTGTAACCCTCTATTCTTTTCTCAATGTGGAATACTTACATGTATTGTTTGGGAAGTATATACTTTAACACATTTCCATCATCTGTTGCTAAATGATCAGGTAAAGTTACATTCCTTCGAAAATGCCTGAAATATGCTACAATATTTTTACATTTAGGAACTCATCATTTATAAGTTAAAATAATCTCGAAATGGTTTCTAAAACAATTGCTCTGAGAAACCCCCTATCTAAAGGCAGCCCCCCAAAACTAAAAAATTTCGGGGTGCATAGCCTGTATTCTTAAATCTCTCCTTTCAAGGAGAGACAAATAATACCTAATCAAGGTGCCGAGTCACAAGTTGTTGACTCCCTTTGTACATTTCATGGTAAAAGGTAAAAAAATAAAAGGAAGTTTTGTATTTTAACACCACAAAAAAGACTAAAAATAGTTTTTAACTCCTTCAAAAAAAAAAAAAAATTATTTTAACACCAAAAAATTAAAAAAAAAAAATTTGATTTTACCACCACTTAATAGATTATGTCCAATAATCCGTTAAATGGAGTCCATGATGTCACTTGTCAATATTTTATTGGTAAAAAAAAAGAAAAATGTAAAAAAACATATAATTAAAAACCCTAAAACTAACCCAGCCACCCACCACCACCACCGATAGCGCAGCCCAGCTCTTGTGCCACCTCCAACGTACGAACTCACCCCTTTCTAGCCCACGACTACCGGGAAACCTACATCTCCCTTTCCCCAGCCCTAAATCGGCCGTTTCCCCACCAAAAACAACCACCTCTCCTCAAAAACGACCACCAAAATTGGCCACAAACGACTGAAATCGACCGGTTTGGGGTTGAATGGTTGATTTCAACCCTAAGCTGGCCAATTTCGGCCATTAGTGGCTGATTTCGTGGCCATTTTAGGGAAAAGGTTTCATTTTGGATGGTTTAGGGCTGCGAGAATCGGAGGTGGGTCGGTTCCGGTGGTCGGGGCTGGGGAGAGGGAATGGGTTACGGTGGTCTGTGCTGGGGAGGATGTGCGCCGGAGGTGGGGCGTGGGTAAAGGCTGCGCGTGTGGGTGGGGATACGATGCCGGTGGTGGTGGTGTGGGTGGCTGGCTTAAGTTTTAGGTTTTTTCTTTTTTTTTTTCTCTCTCTTTTTTAACCAATAATATATCGACACGTGTTATCGTGGACCCCACTTAATGGATTCTTGGACGAAATCTATTAAGTGGTGGTAAAATCATTTTTTTAAAAAAAATTTTTGGTATTAAAATATATTGTTTTGGGAGGTGTTAAAAACCATTTTCAGCCTTTATTTTGAGTGTTGAAATACAAAATTTCCAAAATAAACTCTCCACCCTAACTTAAAAAGTCAATAATCAGTTGGACTTCAATTAGCAAGTAGAAGTAAAGGAGTAATAATGTACTATTTAGTAAATCAATGGTAGGAAAATGATAAAAAGTTTTTGACGGAAAGTTGAAAATTGTGAAGAAGAAATTTACATTTTATATTAGAATTAAAAAATTCATGCAACAAAAATATTCAACGAATGAGATTTGAGAATTTAAATTCAAACAGTACATAGAGTAAAAACGACGAATATTAATTAATTATTTAAATTATCTAGAAAACAAGAAATCATCTTTTAATATTAGGATTTAAAAGATTCAAAAAAAAAATTATCTTTTGATATTAATGATTTTATACATTTATCCAATGAATGAAATAATGTTTTCATAATTTATTTTAACTAAATAAATTCAAGTATTACATAAGTAACTGTTGAATGGAATAATAAATTTAATCAATTTTATTAAAAACTTATGAATTTAATTTTTTTTTTCTTTTTTCTTTTTTACCTTTTTCAAACATTTACATGAAATTTATGTAAAAAAATTAGAATAGCAAAAATAAATTGTTAGAGATTAAGGGATAACAAGAAATATACAAAATTAATATCCAAACTAATACCATATCAGTTCAATAATACAAGAAATCACACATGTAATTTATAGTATTTCAATCAGGTCAATTCAGTTACTTGAACTATAATTTGGTTACCTGTGCTTTTGCTTGGGGTTTGAAAAATTAATAAAAAATCCATTTTAATACGATATTATTTCAGTTTAATAATTAATTAACTGTAATTTCGACTTTTTTTTTTCAATTTTTCCTTTTATTGCACCTTCCTACTCGAAGTATATAGCCCACTAATCGGTGCCAAGTTGATTTGTAGGAAGTCACAGAATGGTAGGACGGTTCTTTTCTTACGTAGCTACATAAAATAAAAAGTTGAAGCAAATGTTACTAGGTTTTTGCTTATGCTTAAAAAAAGGGTTCTCTCGGTAGGGATAATGAAGTTCATATAAGTTTACATATTAATTTTAGAAGGAGCCTTTGTTTTGAGCTTTTGAAAATTTAATTAGGCTTTAGTTTACACAAAATGGTAGTTTTACTACTTTCGTTGTTATAAATTAAATTTGCTGCATGATATATATCGATAATATATGCTCTGTATTTCAAATATGACATAACATTTCTAAATAAAGCGACATTTTTTTATTTAGTTTTGTGCTTGTGTTGCTTCTATACATTCCCCTTTATCTTATGCATTACTTACATTATTTGAATATTTAAGCACCTACATGTGTACATATTTTTTGTTAGCCCCTGTTCTTTTGAGTCTATGGGTAAAGCAGGGATAAGCAAGCAGAGCAGATTTCAGCAGAGCAGAGCTTCCAACATTAAAGAGCAGAGTAGATTTTAACAGAGCAGAGCAGAGCAGCTTAAAAGAATAGGACCTTACTTTATCTTGATTTTTTCATAGTCGCTAACCTTATTAATACTCTCTCAAATTGTCTTATAATCTTTAATTTGTATACAAATAATATATATTTAAAATCTTCGAAAACTGACTTAGTAATCATTAATTTTGGACCAATGAAACATAAAAGCATTATACATAAAAATAACTTGACTTGAAAGCACTCCACAAGTATCAAACAAAAAAATAAATAAATAAAAGTGTACTCTTTCGGCTTTCCTACATGAAGCAAAAATCAAATTACCAACGTTGTTTGTTGACGTTTATTTGCATGCTGCATGCTTAAAAACAAAAGTTTTCTTCCATGTCTTGTTTATAATTTGAAAAAACTCCTAGCTTGCCTAACCACGGGATTGACCCAATTATTAAAAACATGTTATTTAAAATTACATATTGCCTAGGCAGTATAAACTTTCTGTGGTTAACAACTTTAATATTTAATGATAAATACAGTTCTTGCTCTCTTTTTTTTTCATAATGAAAGGTAAACAAGAAGTTAGGATAATCTTCTCTCAATACTATACCCTAATTTATCAGAATAAATAAAAAAAGAAAATTTATTAATTATGAACGGAAAGGTAAATGCAAAATAAGGAAACATATATATATATATATAGAAGAAGATTGTAGAGAAAAGGTTATTAACAACTCCGATTATCTTATGATTTTGTTATAAAACTTAAACTAATACCATATTTGAAAGTGTGTGTTTTCTTATATGTAGCTCTAAAAATTTTATGTACTTGTTTATTTTTACTTGCCACATTTTAATTTGTATATATATATATATATATATATATATATATTTTTTTTTTTGAAAACTTAATTTGTATATCATTCGCCTATACAAACCACTTTTTTTTGTCCATTTTTGATAATTTATTGTTATAAGGAAAAATGTAGGCATGTCTCATATGAGATCTTGTTTCACTAATTTTGATTATGCTTTTATATATAGTCTAATTTTAATTAGTCTTTCCAAATTAGTAATTAAAGATATTATTTAATGTAATAATACGTTAACAAACGTAAAAATGAAAAGTGTTGCAAAAGAAAAAAATAATAGAGATCGAAAGTATATCATAATGGTTTGTCATATTACAATTGTTTATTGAAGTGTTTGCATCGTTGGAACATTGTATTACCACTAAAATTGTCAAATTGGTGTACTTGATTATTTCTTTATAGCATCTTGACCTTGGGAATGTTTTATCATTGAGATAACATTTTATTGTCTAGGAATCCTTATCAGCTTCATGGGAACTAACTAAATTGGACACACTTTCTTCAAGATATCTTATTTTGGTAAATAAAATTAATATATAGGAGGCTATGAGCAATGTTTAAAACTACTAAAAGCAACATAATTAGTCTAATCTTGTTGAGTAATCTTTACTTAAATTTAAAAAAATTGCCCCCACCCACCGGCCCATGAGATCATTATCGCATTTCTTATTCGCAACGGCAAGAAATAGATGAACTAGAAATTTGATATTGTTAATTAGTACGTAGTCAACAATAGATTTTATAAGTAATAAAAAAGTAAGTTATCTTCCTTTTTGTTCGTTTTAGATATTTTTGAATGATTATGACCTACACGTTAATCTGTATAAAGTACTCAACCCCTCTGCATATTATTCTCAATTTCTCATACTCTATTTGTACGAATTCTTCCTGTCCAATAGTATGACACAATTTTTCACATACAAAATGGAAAAGTTAATATGGATTTTCTTTGTTTTCAAGTGTTACAATTGATATAATGACTTTTTTTTTTTTTTTTTTTTTTTTTTTTTTTTTTTTGTTCTTTTAACAATTACACTACTCCCTCTATCCCATAATAATTGACACAGTTAAATTAGCACATATATTGATATACTTGTTTGACTTTATTTTTTATATAATTAAATACTAATGAAATTATTTTTAAAATTATATTATGAAACTTTATATTAATAAAAACTATTCTTGTCAAAAAAAAAAATAAAAAATAAAAACTATTATATACTTCATATACTTGTATTCTCCGTGTTTTTTTTTTTTATATTTTATTACACTTATGTACAAAAGAAACTATATCATATGAGATCTCGTTAAAAAAAAAATTAATGGGTCATATCAAAATTTCAACATTCATAATTAACATAAGTTCGTAATTAAGGATGATATGATTGGTCAAAAACGTGTGTTGGAGAACATGCAAAATACAATTGTATCAAATAAAAAAATGGAGGGAATATTTTGGTATGGAACAATATATTTTTCATACAATCTAAAATATTAAAACGTTATATAGCTATTTATACCAGATTCCAAACGTGAAAATTCTAAGGTATTCATCCTTCAAATGACTACCATTATACTAATCTTTTATTTGCTAATTTTTTATATAAAGATTAATTAAATTTTTTTTTTCTTATTTTTAAAATTATTTTTTGTTTTTTTATATTTTCATTGTTAATTTATGAATTATCTTTTTTAATTTCAGTAGTAATAAAAATTGAAATTTGTAATAGTTAGGAAAATTATAAAAAAAAAAATTAAAATTATTTTAAAATTAATAAATGAATTATAAAATTTAGATGAATGGTTCATAATTAATTTTGACATTAAAATATAAATCAAAATCGTATAATCGTAGTCAATAAAAAAAGATGACTTCTATAGAATCATCCAAATGAACCAAGATTTTCATGATACTAAACCAACTTTACCAATTGTCCTTGACACTTACATAAGTACATTGTAGCTTATAAGTTGATTAAATGTATATTTTATTTTTGTACGTATCACACTATACATATCTCTACCTTGCACGTAGTATATCTTCTGTGTTAAAACTTTACTTAACTAGACCAAATCATGTTCTAAAAGAAAAATTAAAAAAAAAAAAAAAAAAAAAAACTAGACCAAATCATGAGTAATCGAAACCCAGAGTTCTTTACCACATTCTCAGTTTCGTAAAAATCGCGATAATTCCTTTGTTTTATAATAATTGCAACACCTATATATTTTGAAATGACTCACTATTATTTTAATATTTTACTCTCCCACTTAACTCACTTTCATAAATATTTTATTATTTCTCTCCCCAACCAACCTCATTTATACTAATTTTTTTTTTATTTTTTTTTATTACATAGTATTTCTCTTTCTTACTAACTATACTTTATATTATAAAAAATTCTCTTTTGGTCCCACTTATAATTTTTCTCAAACTTCGTGCATATCCTAGTGTAGCGATTATTACGAAACGAAGTGAGTACGAAAGTAAGACGAAAGAGACCCACATAAAGCCGTAGCTTCGGCTTTTAATAACCAATGCTTGAATTAGAAAGAGTTCGAGCCCAAAATATAGTATAATGAGAATATATTTGACTACCAGCGGGAAGGATATTCGTGCACCCAAACATTATCATAGCTTAACTTAGCATGAATTATCTAAAATTAGTCATTTAGAGTTAACATGATTTACATATAGCGATAGGACATGACCTAGTGACTATAAGTCTTACAATTAAATTGAGGGTCTATACAATAAATCACAATTTCAAATTTAACATGTTGCAAGTTCAAATTCCCCATATTTATAGATTATTTTACGTAAATAGTATGGTAGACCTGGAACATGAATTAAAGCTTTTCGTCATAGGGTGGCAGTGAAGTAATCATATGTGTGAGGTTCTCAGATCTTTCTTTAAACCAAATCCAACAATTTGATGTCATAGTACGCATGCCTTCGTTTCTTTACTTGGCACAATGTCTTGCTGTTGATTTACTAATCATCAAAAGCATTATGATTCCATCTCCTAGTTATAGTTTTACTGCTCTTTGCCTCATATTAATTTTTATATTTCTTTTGCACACTCATGTAAAACAAAAAAAAATCAAAAAAAAAAAATTCAAAATAAAATTGTGAAAACCCTTGCCTTCTCTCCCACTCTTCTCTCTCCTAAACTCTAGCCTCTATTGGACTTATATTCTCCTAGAAGCCCAAAGGATGCAGCTACTAATACCTAAGGACAAGCAAATAAGGCAAATACAAGGAAACGGCTTGATTAGTTCGAATATAGCAAGAAGATTAATCTAGGAATCAATAAGGAAGCAATGCCAAAAATACCAAGATCGAATCAGGCAAGAGAATCAATCATCTTCGCTCAATTATGGAAAATGTACACGAATCCTAAGAATCTCTAGGTATAAATAGCTAAGAAACAATGTAAGGTTCATTCATACAGAAATACCAGAATATTATACTAAATATCTATCTATCTATAACTATATACTAAAGGCGAATTAGGAATGACACGTGTCATCTCCTAATTAAATATTTTCCCGCTTGTTTTTTTTCTTCTTTTGGTCAAACCCAAATAACAATAATATTTTCTTTCCATATTTAAGGTATTATATAATTAGAATAGTATTTTAGCCAAGGACTATGTATAATCATTCCATTTTTTTTCCTCCGACTTTATTATATTTGGCAATAAAGTCTATTTCAATTAGAGAAGAAAATATTTTAATAACATATATAATTGTATAATCTTTAATTTTCTACTCTTCATATTAATAATATCATAATGTGTCAAAATTTTGTGCAAAAATATTTTCAACTAAGAAAATTATAATAATACAATACGTACTCAATCTTAATTAATCGACAGCCTATTGCCTATTATGTACACCCGGGGTCATTAGTTCATTCAACCAACAAATGAGTAAAAATATTATTTACTCATTTGTTGATAAAATGAGCAAATGACCCTGGGTGTACAGTACACCCGGGTGTATATAAAAAATTCTATAACTAAACAATAAAAAAAAAATATATAATTTGTCGGAAATACAATTATTCCTTCTCTACTTCAACATAATAATGTTTAATTTGCAATAATAACCTATTAAAAAATTAATTAAACAAATGTTATTATATAAATAAAATCTATATATACTACTCATATATTATGTAATAAAAAAAAAATGGTTCACAAAGTAAAATAAAATCAAATAAATTTGCATCAAACATTGTGTCGAACAAGTATGTTAACAAATTAGGGACGAAGAGTATATTCATGTACGTTGTGTATTATATGAGTACTAATATAAAATTTATATTTTTTTATAAAGGGTAGTATAAAACTGATAGATGTTTGGTCGCCCATTCCTTACCACAAGTCAAACTCTAATAGATGTTCCTAAAAGACAAGTGACCATTAGGGCCCAGGATAAACATGTAGTGTTTAAGCTCTTTAATGAACATAATTTTATATTTGATGATGGTACTTATTTAAGAATTGATGCTAATAACCCTTTGGTTGATAAGTGTGTATGTGATATAAATCTTGTGAGAAACGAGGACAATATTCCACCAAATGATGTGTTTAGCTACATGAAAGTAAGTTCGGATACAAAGCATGTCAAATATAAAATGAAGGAGTCATTTGGAGGCGGATATTTTTATGGGCAACATCGCGGAGTTTCTTCTTTGTGTGGTGACCTAGGCTGAGCTAATAAAGAAGGTCAAGCTTAAAACCTTAAACAAGCGCTAAATGGGAGGCAACCCATTCCTTTTTATTTTATTTATTTTTTACTTTTTATTTTATTTTATTTATTTTGCCTTTTACATTTTTATTTTCCTGTTTTGTTAGTGTCTAGAAAACAAGCAAACAAAAAGGTCATCACCGCCCCGAGGTATGATTTTTCCCCTCCCGATCAGTAGACCTGTTTCCCTCTCCCCTTGTCCATTTTACACTGATTTATGCATACATTGAGGACAATGTATGGTTTAGCTTGGGGGAGGGTTCATTTTTCACCATGTATATATTAGTTTTTTTTTTAGTGTTTGGTTAGTTTTTCTTTCTTATTAGTGTCTTTGATATGCCATTACAGCTTATGCTTCTATGATAATGATCATACATGTGTGCTTTGTGAAAAGTTTTTTTTTTTTCGAAAACCCATTTACCAATTTTCTTGGAATTGAGTAGGTTTGTGGCTAGAATGGTCTCCCCGCTCTACTTATGTGAATAGTTTGTGTACCTGGTGAGATTTTTGAGCCATATTTGACTGATTTCATTCTAACTCAGTCGTACTTTTTCATGTGTGATTAGTTGTCCTTCATGTAATTGAATTATTGGCTTTGCACTTTGACTATTTGAGACTTGAATGATTCATGTTGCGGAAAAGTGATTGAAATTTCCCTTGTAGAAAATAGAGCCTCAACATTCTAGGTCCGCATAAATTTTATTTTTATTTTTGCATTCACCCGTAGGTTGAGCCACTTTGAGCCGTGTTTTCCCTTTTCTTGATACCCTACATTTAAAGCCATAAAGCCATTTTTGTAGGTTTCTTTTGAAGGAGCATTACACTTGTTTAAGCCCTATGAGTGACTTGTGAAAAAAAAAAGAGAAAAAAAAATTGAATGTTATTGAAAAGAAAAAAAAAAAAAGAACAGAAAAAAAAAGTTTTAAAATTCCATATATCCATACCTCAAAACAAAGAGGAGTTCTAAAAGTCTTCCTAAATCGTAAAATGCTATAAATCCCTTCTTTTTGCAAGTTTATAAAAGAGAGAGAGAAAAAAAATAAGTGATTGAAAAAAAAAGGGCTATGCTTATATTGTATGAAGTTGGAGGAAATAAGGTTGGTCTGAACCCGATATTTGAATGTGTAGTGGGATTAGGATTTGTTATACTTTTGAGCACCACATTCCCAAATAACGTCGTCCAACCCTCTATTAACCAAGCTTACCCTTTTTGGATTTCATGATTTTCGCAACTGCATCAATCTTTGAAAGTAGAGAAAGTCACATTGCAAGTCTAAAGAGGACAATTCATGTGAAGTTGACATGCATTTTATGCCTAGGTTGAGTGATCTCATATTTCACCCCGTAAATACATGAGCGTTTATTGCTTTTATTTTTAACAACTAAAGTGAGAGCTATTCATGTTTGTGTGAGTTGGTTTGAGGAGATGTGTGGTAAGATGTTTGTCGATTCCAAGTATGAGAGGTTTATGGTGGTTTTATGCACATTGATTCTAATTTTTACTTTCTTATTGATTTCAAATGATGGCACATTATGATGATTTGAGAAGTTGTCTTGCTCTTCCTTTGTGATTCATGGTCGAATGCTTGAGGACAAGCATTAGTTTAGCTTGGGGGAGTTTGATAAGCCGTGTTTTGTGCATAATTTTTAGCCTCTTTTTAGTTGTTCTTATTAGTCTAGCTTAGTATTTTAGTTCATTTTGGTTTGATTTGGTTTAGTTTCGATGATTCGATGCTTTTATGGGTAGTTTCGTTATTTTTGATGTATTTCAGGATTAATGAAGCTAATTTAGAGATTTTATGAAGTCATGAGACTAAACCGAGGCCCACGGACCTTCACGAAGCTCGTTGGTCGAAGAACGAGTCACTTAGGCCTTTTTGGAGTCAAGCACGACCATTTTTAAGAGAGGCACGCCCATGCCCAGCTTAGGCACGTCCGTGCTTGAGCCTCAGAAACTGAGGGAATTTCTCTGGAAGTGAGACACGTCCGTGTCTCATAGAGGCACGTCCGTGTCTCTGCTGCTGCCTTCAAATCTGCATATGAGGCACGTCCGTGCCCAATATAGGCACGTCCGTGCTTGGAGTCCAGAAGATGAGAAGAACCTTACTCGAAGTGAGGCACGTCCGTGCCTCTTAGGAGGGTTATGCGCTGAATTTTCTTACGTTTTCTTATCTTTTTGTTGGGAGTATAAATACCCCAGACTTTATTATATTTCAGGATCTAGCATTCCTTATTAGACCTAGTTGTCTCTAAAACTTTTACGTTGCTTTTGTACTTCAAGATTCAAGTTCTACTTTTGCAATATCCATTTATTTCAAGATTTGGTATTTTCCTTTCATCCCTTATTTCTTAATTATGTTTTCTTTGATTATTTTTGCTATTTCTTATTTCAATATGTGTGAGTAGTTTTTATATTCCAAGATCTAGGGTAGCCCAATTGTGATTGATGCATGAATTGATTCTTTAAATTCTCTAATGACAATTGCGATTATTTATGCTAATTTGATTGTGATTATGCCAATACTAGATTAGAGATAATTAGTATTGTTATTATTTCATACTTTTAATCACAACGAGAGTTGGGTTTTAACGAATTTGAGTAGATCAATTTAGGGTTTGAGATTCATCACGAGAGTAGTTGAATTGATAATTGGGAAGCGAAGTAAAGTGTTTAATGTCTCTAATTTGCATGATTCCATGAGAATAGGCTTGATTGTGGTTAGAGAAGCCATTGACACTCGAGAGAGGTCCTTGGTATTGATTAGGGTTTGCTTTTCCCCATGTTAATTGGATTTGTATGCTAGGGGTAGATAGATAATTGCATCGATCGTAATTGTGGTGATACTTGATCTTGGATGTTTTAGTTCATTGATTTATCACATTCTTTAGATTTATTGAGTTCTTTATATATTAGTTCTTAGAATATTTCACCATTGATTGTTACTTGCTTAGTGATTATTTGAGTCTATTTAAGTAGGTGAACCTTAGTTTCTTGGGATTCGATCCTTACTTGCCCGTCTACATAGTAGTGGTCTTGTTAGGTTATTTTTGTTAGGTACGCGACACGCCTACCAAAAACCTCATAACCCACATATTTCTTTCGTTTTATTTGATTTGTTATGTCTTTTTGCATCAATAATCTTGATATCTTTGGCATGAGTATAAATTGAAATTCTAGCTATTTTATTTCCTTTAAAAAATATTTTTCGTGATTTTTTTTGATACATAATTGTTGCATTATAATTCACTACAAAATTTAGTAAAACCGTGCATGGCACCGGACTTAAACTAGTTAACAATAAATGCGGCTATTAGGATCAACGTGCTTGTCCCTACTCAGTATTTGCCACTTACTTTCTCTAGTTCTTTCTTTACGATTTATTCGTTTATTTATTGTTTTTTTTGTTGTTTTGTATGTCTTTTGCAGGATTAATTATTAACACTCCTAAAACCTTAAGCAAATTCCTAGAACCACCCTTCTAAGATTTGCCCTAGATAGTCTCCATTGTTAATTTTGTAGGGGTTTCTATTGGATTTCACCAGTAGAAAGCTCCAATCTTTTATTTTTCTATTTTATTAATTTCTTAGGTAATAATAAAACTCTCTCGAAAAAAGGGTTTATCTCCTTTGAAAGACAAAGTTCTTACAATCTCATTCGAAAGACAGTGTTTATTTGCATTTGATATTGTCTCTAGTTGTATAGAGTTACAGTTGATTATTGCTCAGATTTGGGTTAACAAATCATCACAATAAGATATTACTTTCTTTTCTCACAAAATTAGAAGAGACAGTGAATCCACTCAAAAAGTTGTATGAGATAACAAATCGAGAATGTGCCGAATTGTTATATTTATGTATTTGGATTCTAAGCCCTTCCTGATGGTTAATTTTTGTTTAATTTTGTTAAATTTGTATCGTTAATTGTCAATTGCAGATGTCGTATGAATTTAATTAATGAAATTTAGTGTATCTTAGGACTTCTTTAAAAAACAATAACATATATAAGGTAAAAAAAAAAGGTGAAAATTTTGTAAATAACCACCGTTTAAAATACCTATTGAGAAATACCACCTATGTTTTTGAAAATTTTAAAATACCACCGCGTGAAATAAAAAAATAAAAGTATTTGATGAGATGATGGGAGACTTCATGGAAGTTAATAAATATTTTGGTGAAATCACATAGCTTACCAAAGCACTTGGAACATCTTATCCTAGCATTTGAAAGGATAAGGAAGTTTAATCTAAAAAAGAACCCGTTGAGGTGTGCACTTGGTACATAAGAAGTGAATAGAAGTGGATTAGAATAAGGCAAAAGCTATCTTAGGAGCTTCACCTCCGAAAAATAAGAAGGAGCTATAGTGATTCTTGGGACAAATAAACTATATTCGAAGGTTCATAAACTAGCTGGTAAAACCAAACTGTTTTCTCCACTCCTTAGATTAAAGCATGGAGAAGAGTTATAGGATTTTTATCTCGATTTACAAATTTATACAAAAATAATATGTAACTAGTTTAAGCCCCGTGTAACGCACGGTTTTTACTTAACTTAATTATGAATTACTATGTTAATTTTACAATAATTTAAAGAAAAAATCAATATTTTTAATTGAAACAAATACTTAAATATCTTTTACAAGAAAAAACTAACTTGAATTTTATATTATATTGGTATCAAAAGTTACTCATATTGATCATTAAACATTTAATAAAAACACAAATTTCATGATTATAAGATTTTATATAAGAATAAAATTTTATGTTATTTAATACCCATGCAATGTACTTATATACTCCATATGTCCTTATTTTGTTGGCATGTTTTGATCGGAACAATATTTTATAGCATATTTTGACCTGGACAAGTGTTTTATACAATTTTTAAGTGACTTATTTTTTGTGTAATTAATAATCAAGGTTTTTTTATTTTTATTTTATATTTATAGTTATTGAATTGTAGTATTATTATTATAAATAAATCAACAAATATATAACAAAAGTTAAAGTGTTAATCCTGGTTGGAGCAAAAAAACTTTCAAATGAAAAAATACGATGTAGAATGATACGGAGTATGAGAGTAGTACATTATTCTAATAATATTACCTTATATACGTAGCATATGTTGTTTATTATAGAAAATACCCATTATAAAATATATGAAAAATATGTTAAAATATTTTCATTGAATGCATATAGAATATACTTAGAATATAGTTGTCAAATTGAAAGTTAGATATTATAGGATATATCAATTAATATGCATGAGATTTAGAAAAAAAAAAAAAATAAATAAAAAAAGGAAGGAAAGTGAAAGTGGCGGGAATTTTTTTAATCAGAACATGACAAGTGTCTTGTGAGATTCACATTTAGTATTATGTTATTGATATGGAATTTATTTGAAAAGACACATTGTATTTCTGATGACGATATGTAATGTCGGATCATTACATAACTTGGAGAAATTAACCAAAAATCGTGAAGGAAATTTCATGAAGCTGGTAAATACATCCCCTCCTAAACTATGGGTATTTAAAGGGCATGTGTTAAACGTCGTTAAACATGCGTAACTGTTGAGGCAAATACTGTTTTTTGTCAACAAATCAAATAACCTACCTTATTTTAGAGTATTAGGGGGCTGCCCCTCAAGATACCAGTTTTAAAGATTGATAATTTTGCTAACGTAACAAAACAAACAATAAGGAAGCTTTCCTAAAGGAAGTAAAACAAGTTAGATTGCTTAAAGAAACGAGTAGATAAACATATGACAAAAGATACAAATGCATTTTATTAAATAAAGGACAGAGTCAGGTCTACAATTGTATAAGTTGAAGGAGAGGTTACCTCCATGGCCATACAATTGAAAAAGACGAACGATCTTCAATACGTACTAAGAAAACTATGCTATTGCTTGGCTACTAAGCCAAGGAAAACTAAGAAAGCTAAGAAGAAATCGTAAAAAAAAAATGCAATGCTTGTTGTTGATTGATGTGCTCCTCCCTTTCCTTCGGTCTTCATACTTCTATTTATAGACAAATTGGAGCAGTTATGGCCCATAACTGTTTTGCAGTTATGCTTCTTGGCGTCAACTTTCTTTGAAAATTGAATTGTCCACCTTTGCCTTTAAGCCGTTTCTTTCCGTATTGGGCATTTGGAAAATACCCGTCCACTTTCATTTATCCTTGTTTGTTTAGCCCCAAACCTTTTACTGACTCTATGGTCCAACTTACTTGGTCAATCGGATCAAAGCCAAGAAAAAGTAAGTAAGAGTAAAAAATCTTATTTAGGGTGTAACAGTAACAATGTGGTTCTGTGAGGAGGGTGTGCCCATCATAGGGGATCCTTCTCCTCTATGCCCATGATCGTTTAAAAGCCTAGGAGTTTACACTTTTAGAGTGAATTAGGATTTGAATTCCTGACTGTTTGGGGGACCATGAATTAGAATTGATTCTATCATTATGCTTTTTTGTAAGAAACTAATAAGGAGTCGCCAATGAGTTTTAAGGAAACTCATAAACCTCGTTCATGCCTTTCTACCAAGTAGAGTTCAAGGGATATTTATCACGAACCATAAGTTTACCCATGCCCAAATTGGTCTACTTGTACCAGAAACGAGTTCGGGAACGAGGGTACTAAAATAACGTTCCTTTTAAGGAGGAATCACTATTCTAGCCTAAGTGCGGCCTCTAATAGCTCTTCCTTTTTCACAATTTCATTACCAAACAATATATGCAACATGATACCTAAAACTAAGTTAGTTGAATTTATTTACACACGTTAATCATGTAAGAATTACATTGCAAATGTCGTTATTCTTATTTATTCAAATTCATGAAAGAATAAAAAGTAAACAAGATTTGCCTTGACTTAAGTGATAAAACAATCAATTAATTATTCAAATTCTAGTATTGATTAACGCAAGAATACTATGTGAATTAATTGATTAAAGTTTATTTAAAGTGATTAAACAACACTAATTAGTTGATTAAAAGTTGTTTAAGCAAGAAAAGAAAGGTGATTTATCTAAGTGCTCGGGAATTTACCACTTTTCCTTTCTAGATCTCCGTTTAGAACACTTATGGATTCCTTCTTGTTCGGGAACCTCCACCGTAAAAACAAATAATTAAAAAGGGTGAGCGTTTAGGACAAGGGATAATTAGAGCATAAGTTCACAAAGTTTTTGCTGACTTTTCGGGTTAGTTTCTGTGTGTTTAAAGGTTCGTATTGAACCTCTATTTATAGAGAATGGGTGACTTTAGGGTTTTGAAAATTCTACCGCACCAGGTGGCGCGAGCATCTCGAAGGGTCGCGCGCGGCTGCTCCGTGCAACTGATTAAGCTGCGTTGCAATAGGCAGCGCAACCTAATGTCTTGCGCATGCTGTGTGTTTAAAGGTTCGTATTGAACCTCTATTCATAGAGAATGGGTGACTTTAGGGTTTTGAAAATTCTACCGCAGTAGGTGGCGCGAGCATCTCGAAAGGTCGCGCGCGGTTGCTGCGTGCAAGTGATTAAGCTGCGTTGCAATAGGCAGCACAACCTATTGTCTTGCGCATGGCTTTATGGTAAGATTCGATTCAATATATTTATGATATTCAGAATATTTCGCGAGCGTATCACTAGAGGTTGCGCTGGGTGCCACGCACAACCTTGTGGATAGCGCTTACCACGCCAGCGAGACTCCTTGAGTTGCGCGCGGTTTTTCCTGCGACAGCCTTGGATTTTAATCTAGGCACCTTTAAATCTGTCAAAATTAGGTTTAATCTCAGGATTAGGCCTAATTGCTGATTGGACTTAGTGTTAGCAAGCTTTGGTTCATTTCGTAATGGGTCAAGCTAGTTCTTTTATGTGTTTAAGCCTTAATCAGTAGTCCATAAACATTCCACACTTTGATCGAGCACAAAGATGGTTTTATTTATCGTCATAGCACATCAGGTTGGGACATGAGACTAAAAGTAGATGTCTACAATTAGCCCCCACTTTGATCGAGTCTAGGATAGACGATGATCAAAGTAGCCAAGAGAATAAATCCGAGACTCATTCTGCGAAGTTCCTTAAGGATGAGGAATCTTTCAGTAATGTTTAGAATGTCGAAACTATTCTCTATTCGCTAAGTGTGCAAGACAAGTAGCTGCTAAGACTAAAAAAGTATATTTTGGATTTAGTGCGCTAATAAATCTAGATTGACCCTCTGCTAATGTAGAATGCTTTTACAAGTAGAGGTTGTCCTGGGTGACGTCATGTTATGAGAAGGTACCGGGTTTAAAAAAGAGTAAAGAGGATGATACCCTCTCAATATGTCATCGACGGTCTAAAGTCCCTCGATATGTCATTGAAACTTTAGTCCATGATTTTAACAAAGTAAAAGATGATAAAATGAGGGTGTTTCAGCATTTGTAGCTTAGCACTTGAATAAAAGATTGACATACGTTTGCCAAAACAAATACTCGATGTCCACAGAGATAGAAATACATGTCTTAGGACTAGAGGCACATATCCAAATCCAGTGAGAGAGAAGAAAATCGGCAACTCTCTCAGCAGTTTTGTCCATAAGATGAGAACACACGTCTCAGGACTAGGGGGCACATGTTTAAATGGCTTCAGTAGGGGCCAGTTCTTTATTTAGGGGGTGGACGAACACCCTAACTGTTCGGTAAAGCTAGAGTGCTTCCTAGCTGTCGAGAATATTTCAAACATCAACTTTGAGCCCCACCGTGATCAAGCATTTTGGCATGGTGGCGTCCAAAGGGAAGGAAGCTAGAGATAAAAGAGTCGCCAACAAGTTTTAGGAACATGTAAACCGTTCAGGGGTGTGAAGGTTACACCCCATTCACGATCACTGAGATCGCTAACTCCATACTGGTCCGGAACCATGACTGGATATTCGGGGATGATGGTACGAATCCAACCTATAGGAGATTGAACCCGCCTTAAGTCGGCCTCTACTTTATTCTTATGATATTCATGTGCGCTTTTCTATCAACATACATTTATCAAATTAATTCAAAGCATATTTAATCTACGTTGGTTATTATTAATGCACAAATAAACCTATTATTGACGATCACTTGAATTACAATCATATTAGCCTAAATCAAATTACTAATTATCTTATGAGGCGTGATTTCAAGTACAAATTCCCTTTAAACCTGCAAGAAAGGGTGTGATCAAGCAATAACAACAAATCATGAATAATCAAGAAATATATAAATAATTGACATAACAAATCATCATCATAATCAAAGCATGATAAAAACATGATTAATAGCAAGATCCTAGGTGTTTCGGGGTTTTTTGATGTCCCGTGGAAGAGTTACAATTTCGGGACTAGTATCCTTGCTCCTGTACCTGCAAAACAACGGAGACTCCTTGTGGTGGGAGTTCCGCCTCCGACAATCAAGTTAGAACGTGTATGAGGAGTGAATAGTGCGGAAAAGTAAAGGTTGGGAGATCTGGTTCCTCTAGGTGAGGAGTGATCTAAGTGTTTAGGTGAGTGTAATTAATGTTCTTCACCCCCATTAATGTGGATTAATGAAGGTATTTATATGCCGTGGGATGCGTGCTAGTCCTACGTTTAGGTCAACCTAGGGCTGATTGGGCTTCCACAAGACTTTGGGCCTAGGTGGCTAGTTTTCCCATTTGGCATGGGGGGGGGGGAGGCCACGTGTCGTAGCATAAGAGGTCCAAGGTTGACTGATCAACACTTGACACGTGGCAGGCTCCAATTGGTCCATGTGGCGGACACTTGGCAGAGTCTGAATGGTCCACTTGTCAGGTGATGATTGGTAGGGAAAAATCCCCTAATCATTTTCCCCTCACAGGTGGCACGTGACTGTTCACATGTCACTTGTGACAGGTGTCGGCCTGTAACAGGCGAAGACTTGCTACAAGTGTCGCCATATGACGAGCTTAGCATTTTTCCCGCTCGTTTTTTGAATTTGGAGGCGACCCTTTGCATTCTCCTTTTTCCCTATATAAGGGCATGTTGACCAAGTCTTTTGTTCACATTTGCGAACTTTTCAAGAGAACTCTCGGACCCCTGAACTTGAGCTCTGACACTTTGCAACTTTTGACTTGCCGATTATTTCTGACAGGACGACTGCTTTTGTTAGGCGTCTGTTCGATCAAGCTCTCCTTCAGAACTTAAGTTTCAGGTAACCGTCTGTTCTTTTATTCTTTTTTCTTTTGCACTTTTTCTTTCTTTTTTGAAAATGAGACCTCAAAAGCATCTGGCATGACCTAGGTTAGCAATCAGCCGGCCACCGGGGACGGCTGAGTCTCGGACTAGGGGTGCCGACAGCCCTGGGGTACGTCAAACTTTGCGCAAGTCCCAGAATCCAACTGTCTTTGTATCTATGCAGGACAATATAGCAAGAATAAAAAAGACAAAGAGGATTACTCTGATGGCTCCTCTTTCCGGGTTCAGATTAGTGAGCTGTCGGACCAGCCGCCTGATACCGCAAGGACCCAAGGTGGCCCTTTTGCCGAGAGCTCTGAGGAGGGAGCTAAGGTAGCCCCTTCCCACTTCACTGTTGACCTGGCCAGTCAGCAGGCGGCCCCTGAAGAAGAAGAGGGGTTGGCCCCCTCAGGGAGAGGGGAGGAGTCGGACTCTTCTGATAGTGAGTCTGACTCTAGCTCTTCAAGCCGCCTCTCTATAAACTCAGAGGAAAGGCACTCTCGTTTGCATGAGGCGAGACTTTCTCATGCTGCTGAAAAGGGGGATGGCTGGTCGGAACCATCCGCCTTTCATAGGGAGTTGAATACTCCTTACTATTGTCATGTCCCAAAGGGCCGTATCAAGGCCGTGAAAGAACGAATAAACTCTTTTTTGTCGGACCATGTGATGGGTCTTGATTTTCAAGTATTTGTGCCGGATGGTGAGGATACAGTCGCCTGGCCCGCGGGAACAAGCTACGGTGACGTCTGTTTTGGCTGCTACGAGGCGACCATTAAGGCTGGGCTTCGATTTCCCTTGCATCCGGTCATTCAACAAATCCTCGATGGATACGAGGTGGGGCTATGGCAGTTAGCCCCAAATTCTTGGTTCAACATCCTTGGCTATGTAGTCGGATGTGAAATGCATGGGGTGGAGCCAAATTTTGAGGCATTCACCCATATGAACTATCTTAGCCGGACCCTCAAAGCAAGCGGAACCGGCTGGTACCAAATAACTAGCCACAAAGGCTATCTGATGATGAAGGGCAAAGAAAATAAATGGAAGGATTGGAGAAACACATTCCTCATCATTGCCAGCCCTGACAAGCTGCTGAACAAGCGCTACAATAGGTGGAACAAAGATCCGCCTCTTCTAGCAGGCGGTCGCAGCATGCCGCTTGTTCCCCTCAAGGCCAGGGAAGAGATCCTGGGCGAGGGCTTTTCAAAGTAGAGATTAGGGCAAACTGTACTATTGGGGTACGAGAGCAAGTGCCCCTAAACTGCGTCCCAGAGTTTTAATGGCTCTATGACAAGTACTTTCTGGTCGCCTGTGGCCTTAGCAGTCGGACCTCCAGAGGTAGCCGGCCACTTGAGCATGTATACGTCTTTTGCTTTGTTTTCGAATTTTTTCTAACTCTTTGTGGTTCTTATTTGTAGCTGAAGCTATGGACCAGATTTCTGCATCTAAGAAGGCGGCCGCCTTGCTGCGGACCTCCATCATGCGTCAGAAGCGGACGTCTTCTGATTCTCCTACCAAGGAGACGCCCATAGTGAGTTTCTAATCTTTCAAACTTTGCCTTGAAAGCCTGCTATTATTAGTATTGACCATTTCATATTTTTCGCAGGCGGGCACGTCCAAACCCTCCTCTTCCCAGCAGCCGGATACGAAGGCTCGCAAACTGGCGATTGGGAGCTCTCTTGGCTCTGCCAGGAAGCAGTCGGCTGACAAGCAGCCGATCACCCAATAAAGTGTGGGGAAACCATCACAAGTCCTTAGGGACAGTCGGCCGCCAAGAAGTATAAACTGCTCTGCTAGACTTAACTTATTTCTTCATCTCTTTCTTCATGTTTTTGATGTTTCTCTTTTCTGGATGCAGGCGGCCCTCAAGAACCGGACTTGGTCCAAATGGCCAAGTCTATGATTAAGGCCGTCCCTTAAGAGGAGAGGGATGCGGTCAAGGGAGTCGCCACCCGTTGACCTAGACGACATCATGGGTCTCCTTTCCGAGGTAGACTTAGAATATTTTTAAAGTGTTGACTTTGCGTGCCGCCTGTTATTCTCAAATCTGACGCCTGTTTTTCCTTTTTCCATACCATGCTGAGAGTACACGGCCTCCGAAGGCCGATCAGCGCCAAGAACAAAGAGGTAAAGGCTGCTAAAGCTATCGCCGCCTCTGACGTTGATAAGGCAATGTTTCAAATTGCCCAAAATGAAAATTTGACAACTGATACTCTTTATTATCAGGTGCAGGCCACTTCCACTATCCGCACCGAGTTAGAGGTGGCCAAAAAGAAGAATAATGAGCTGGAGGCGACGGTCAAGGGTCTCCGAGATGAGCTGAAGCCGCTTAGGCAGAAGATGACCCAATTTGAGGCCATGGAAAAATCTTTGGCGGCTGTCAAAGACCGCCTGCAAAAGCAGGAGAAGAGCCTCACTAACGAGCTTTCGGCCAAGGCCGAGAAAGAAAAAATGGAATTAGTCCAGGCCATGATGGACGACTCGGCTCAGATCATGAAGATGACTTGGACGACCCTCTTCCCAAAAGCTCACTATGCCGCCTAGGAGAAAAAGTTCAACGCTTGTACTGAAACGTACAACCAACAGATCATGAGGCAGGCAGCTGAGGAAGACGAGGTGGTTGACACCAGCTCAGAGGAGGAAGAGGAGGTGGTGGCCCTGCAACCGATTGAGGTGGATGCGCATAAAGCTCCTGCCCCTGAAGGCGAGTCGTCAAAAGAGGGGCTTTGAAGAATCAAGCACCCGACGCTAAGCTCGATCAGGCGGTAGTTGAAACTCAAGCTCCTCCCAATGTTTAAAGCTTTCATTTTGTCAAACTTTTCTCCGGCTTGCGTGCCGTTTGTTCTTGTACCGCTTTACCTGGCTAGGGGACCGGGGTTATTGAATATTTTGCTGGTCTTTATGGCCGGCTGTTTATATGAATTCGGCGACCATCTTTCGGTCGTCTTTGATCACATAATCTTGTTTTATGCTTTATTTTTGCAAAGTATAGAGGATCCTACTATCCGCTTGTATGTCATACTGACTGTTTCGGCTAAAAATGTTTTAAAATTTGTAACTTATCGTAAGCCAAAGATTGCGAACAGGTACTAGGTACCGACTGCCTATGCCCCTGGACGACTGGTTGTCTTGGTTCCAGGTTAGGCGACCAGTCGGCCAATTACCCAGTCGGACCCCCAACGTATTTTAGGAAATACGTTAGGTTTGTTTAACTTTTTCAAGTAAGAAAGGAACATGCCGCTTATAACCAGCCCGCCTGTTTGTTAAAATAGGAATAGTTCTTGAGTCCCTGTTTTCCAAAAAGCAGTCAACCTACGAACCAGATTTTCAAACATGTTTGATTTGAAAAGAAATCATCTTAGTAGGGGTCGTGGTACGAGAGCTCTGGTTCGCCTTTAGACAGGCGGACTCGTCATACCTTTTTGGATCCTTACTAAGTATGAGAGAGTGACTTACTCGTCAGCTTTTATGCTTGAGTAGTAGAGGTACCATACGGCGGAGGCCAGCTGATCCCCTTGATTCACCAATTTTTGTTGGCTATTTACTCAAGAGGTACCGGCTGTACTTATCCCAAGTAATACAGACGGTCATCCGACATGGATGTTAATTGCTAACACTTGTTTGGTTTAGTGTTAGAGTTATCCTTGTCTTAAAAACGACTACGTGGTTGTCCTTGGGGACAGTCGTCTGGGTGCCGTGTAATTAGTTTATAGAACAATGTTCCACCCAAAAGGGAGCTGCTCTCTGCGACGAATTTCATCCGGAGGGATGTCGCTGGACGCCTGCTATGATGTTGGGACAGGTCGTATTAGTTTAAAGATTGGATCAGTTGGCTGGGCGCCTGGTCTGATCATTCGGCCATAGGCCTTAGGTAGTTCATGGCGAACTAAGTATAGTAGAGTAGCCGACTGTATAGCTACAGGCGGCGTGCCCCTCTTAATTGAATGCATATTTGAGTGAAATGGAGAGTAGCCGACTATTTTACCAGTTGACATGCCCCTCAATTGATGAGAAGATGGAGAGCAGCTTGCTGCTAATGGAGCAGGCGGCATGCCCCTCATAATAAAAAATAGATGAAGCAAAATAGCAAACTTTTATTAGTAGCTCTTGGCTATTTACATCATTAAAAAATAATACTTCTTTAGATTATCTACATTCCAGGTTCGAGGCAAGGGTTGGCCGTCTGGTGTTTCCAGGAAGTAGGTGCCATCCTGGACCTATTCATAGATTCGGTAGGGTCCTTCCCAGTTGGGAGTTAATTTGCCTGACTCATTAGCCCTACCGACTGCTTCCATTTTCTTAGTACAAGGTCCCCCACTTTGAGTGGACGCCTGTGCACTCTTTTGTTATATGACCTTTTCATTCTCAGGCGGTAGATTTCATGGCGCAGGGCTGCATTACCCCTTCGTTCTGGAAGTGAGTCCAATGCCAGGCGCATGGACTCCTAGTTCGCCTCTTCGTCATACAACATTATTTGAAGAGTCGGCTCGTAGTGTTCAATTGGAAGAACAACTTCTGCCCCATAAGTTAGGAGGAATGGAGTTTCTCCAGTCGACCCTTTTTCAGTCGTCCTAATGGCCCAGAGAACATGTGGTAGTTCGTCTGCCCATAGGCCGCTTGCTCGTTCAATCTTCTTCTTAAGACCGTCTGAGATGATCTTATTGAAAGCTTCTACTAGGCCGTTTGCTTGAGGACGACCGACTGATGCAAAGTAGTGTGAGATGCCTTGGTCTCCCAGCCAATTTTTGAGAACAGGCGTCTCAAATTGGGGACCATTATCAAAAACCATAGACATGGGCACCCCGAACCGAGTGATAACATTTTTCCAGATGAATGAGATCACATCCTTCGTCTTGATTCCCTTAACAGCCTCAGCCTCAACCCATTTGGTGAAGTAGTCGACTGCAACAAGTATATACTTCCTTCCGCGTGTAGAAGGCGTATAGGGACCTAGGATATCCATGCCCCACTTAGCAAACGGTAGTGGGTTATGGATGGCAGTGAGATCATTAGCCGGACGGTGAATTAACTTGCCAAAACTTTTGCACTTGTCACATTTTTTCACATTCTCCATGGCGTTTGCTTCTAAGGTAGGCCAAAAGTAACCTTGCCGCGTTGCTCGTTGAGCAAGCGACCTGCCCCCTACATGAGAGGCGCAGTATCCAGAGTGTAGATCTTCTAAGACCTCTCGTCCTTTTTCTAGGGTAACACATTTCAAGAGGGGTTGAAGGTACCCTTTCTTGAAGAGTTCCTGAAAGGAATGGTGTCCTTCCAACAAGTGTATTCTTCCGATAAAGGGTTCAGAATTATTACGGAGCTAATTCTTCAGCAAGGTCAAGTGATCGGAATGCCTAGGTGGAGGCCGCTTCCAATCAGTAATATCAATGTACAATTGATGTTACAGCTTAATCTTAACTGAACCCTTCGGGTCGAACCAAATCGAATCACTGATCCGAGACGACGAATTAATCCGAAAGGATTTAATGAGTCAGCAGAGTTTTACGAATACAGACGTCAGAAATTGAGCCTAAGGCGTCGAGATCGAGCGTCGCGAAATCACAAAGCAACAAGTACGAACATAGCCCTAGCACCACACTAGCCTAGCCATGTGGGTGCTAGGCTAGTTCAGGCTAGCATGCACCTAGCACGGCTAGGCGCAACCCTAAGCACACTAGGTGTGCTAGGCGCATCATCACAACCTAGGTACACCATAGCAGCCTAGGCGCGCCATGGCAACCTATCGCAGCCCTATGCCTAGTTGCTATCGCAGCCCTAACATGATGCGTAGGCACCATCGTTGCCATCGCAAGCACTAGGTGCATCTTGGGCACTATCGCAGCCCATCTCAAGTGCTATGCGCATCATAGCACACCATCGCAGCCCATCGCAAGTGCTATGCACACCATAGCAACCCATCGCACCATCGCAGCACAAGCACAACACCATCGCATGGCTAGGCTAGTGCGTGTGTGCGTGTGCTTGTGCCTTAGCCCATTACATCATCGCAACAAGCATGCCTGCGCACATGCGAGCCTTCGCATGGCACTGCATCGCAGCATGCGTGCTTGGGTGCTAGGCACCATCGCAGGCGCCACGCACAAGCACAACACCATGGTAAGCCTTGTGTGCTTGTGCATTTGCGTGGAGGGCATCGCAGCAGCAGTAGCATGCGAGTGTGTGTGCGGGGTTGGTGCGCATGGCTGGCAAGGCAAGGGGCCAGCATGCGTGGCTTGCTAGCAGCACGCATGCTGGCTATGCTAGCGTGTGTGCGATGGCGAGGGGTGATGCGTGCCAGGAGCCAGCACTAGCGCCTAGCTAGCGAGCAACAGCGTGGGCGTGCTGTGCATGCGAGGGAGCTGCTAGGCAGGCTCGTGCTAGCTGGCGTGCTAGCTGTCAGCAGCCCAGCAGCCTTGCTTAGGCCGGTTTGGTGAGAAGTGGGGACCAAGGCTTGGGCAAAGCCTTGGGGAGCAAGGTAATGGTCCCCCCCACCTCTTCATGGTCCTCACCTAACCTTCTCTCTCCCTTTGACACTTGTTGCATTGTGATTGAATTTGATTATTGATTTATTTTAGAAATAAATTAATTAGCAAATTATTCATTCTCCCACATTGGTTGGGGAATGAAGTTCAAGGGTTCATTTCCCTATAAATACCAAGCTTGGGTATTGGGAAATGAACAACCTTGAGTGGAATTAAAAAGGCAACTCTAAGTAAGAGTAAACCTTTGATTCGTAAAACTCATAGTTATTTTGTCCGGGTCTTGACTAACCTTCAAGACTTAGGACGCTCGGGTCGGGTCGAGGGTACGATCCGTCGGAGATCTCGTGTTTTCGGGATTTTGAAGTAAGAGCTCTTTGGGAGCGAAGCACGTGACAAAGGTATAATTCTTGTTCTTAATCTTATTTGATTAAGTTTAATATGCTTGTTAATTGTTTTAATTAAGGGGCGGGTCTTGGTGGGTTTCCTTCCGCGTAGTGTCGGGTCACTACGAAACCCTACAGCGGTAACGGAGCCACGCTCCTTTTAATTTTTGCAACTATTTTTTAATTAAGGTGTTTAAAAAGAATTTATTTTTCTGGTTCATGTTCTTCTAATTAGATTAGATGCTCGTTTTAATTAATTTTAAAACTCGATTTTATTTTCGATTTGGCTGTCGAACCCAGATTTTGGCTCAAAAATAATGATTTTTGGGTGGAATCGACATTCTGGAACAGATTCATACCTTTTAGGCTTGTCCAGAAGCCAAATTCGAACCAGAAACCCAATTTTTCTGGGGTTTTTCGTTTTTTTTAACGAAAATTTTAATTCTTTTTAAGCCTTGATTAATGCAAGCATTACAAGGTTAGATTAAATGCACATTTGCATCACTAATCTACTTGTTTTAAAATATCCTTAAGCATAATAATGGAGTTTTTATTAGTGCTTAAGTTGATATACCAATTTTTCACATAAACTTGTTTTTTACAAATTTTGCAAATAAATTGCAATAAAGTGTGAAAACTTGTTGTGATCTTGTAATTTTAAGTTCCTATAATGTTAAAGTTCTAATCTATAAAGGTTTAAATAATTGGAACCCTAACCCTAAATTCCATGTTGAACAAAGTTTGGATTTTTCATGTTTGGTTAATTAAAATCCATCAAGTTCAATTACTTGTGAGTAAAATTTGATTAATCTTCATATTGGAAGATGTAATCTTGGTATTTTACACAAGTATGCAAATTGAAATTTTTTATTTTTTTTTATCATTGGATGGTTAATTTATTTTTCCAACTCCCATTTGTCAAACCCATTATTAATTTGCATATTGGCAAGATTAATTATGGACATAGCTCTTTTTATTTTAAGCATAAAGTTAGACCTAATTTTATTCAAAATTGAAATTTTGGATAATTTAGGCTTGTGCACCAATAAAATAAATTTTATTTAAGTAGGAATTAATTTTATTTTATTTTATTTTCCCTCAAATTAATTCTAAAATGCAATTTAGAATTAATTATTGTCACACACAAAACGGAATTAAATTCTAGGAATTGGCACGCAAATCAAGGCAAAAACACCCAAGCGTCACCAAGGCTAGCCGGGCAGCCCAACAACCCACATGTGGCTACCTATGGTGCGCACAGGGTGTGCCATGATGTTGCTGTGCGCTGCTGTGTGGCGAGGAGGGAGCTGTGCAGTGCGTGTGCTGGTGCGTGGGCCTTAGGCTGCTGGTGCGCTTGTGCTGCTGCTGGGCAGCGAGGTAGCAAGCCCCAGCCAGCTAGCCCATTGCTGCCTGCGCCAGCAAGCAGCTAGCTTGCGTAGCATGATGCTGGTGTTAGCTAGCAAGGCAGGCTGTGCTAGGCATGCCTGCTAGCTGCAAGCACCATGCACCATGGCGTAGGGCCATGGACTGCCTAGTAGCCATGGTGCGCACCCACTAGGGGTTTTGTGGGAAGTTGTTGCTTAATATTTGAGCTATGCAATTTTGCAAATTTTTCAATTTCAAAATATTTTTGGTAATTATTTTAACGAGGCTAAAACCTCGATTTTCGGTTTTGCAAAATTTTGACAAATTATGGGTTATGCCGACTTAATTAATCGGATTAATTAAGTACGGATGCGGAATTTAGTGGGAGCTTAATTAAGTGCGTAAGCATTTTGCGTTTAGAAATAATGGATTAAACAACTTTGACTAGTTTTAATTAGGCGCGTTAATTGGATTAACCACCTAAGTTAGTTACTAGTTTTGCGTGTTTAATTATGTATTTCATAAAATTGCATGGGCCATTCACAAATAGTGAATGGGTGAATGGAAGATTGTTATTCAAAACAGGTCTTTGAAAATAGATACTAGTGGGGCCCGACTAGGATAGAAAATACGGACTGCGTTCCGTTATGTATTTTTGTAAATCTAAATACGGTCTGCGAACCGTTAAGTATTTTTGTACTATTAGATTAATCTTAGTCATTCTAGCTAGCTTGTTTTATTTCATTTTGGGCAAGATGTCTCAAGACGGCATTTCGAAGAAGACGAGCCAAGATGAAGACCCATGGAAATTGAAGATTTCAAGGGGTCATGCTAGTTGCCAAATGCATCTATTTTATGCCTTATATATTGTAATTGTATATGATTGCTAGATGCATGTCTAGGATTTCTATTATGTTGCGACGATTAGTTAAGTTCACTTAAATCAACCAACATAGAAACCCTAGGTCCCTTTAATAATATTGAGCTAAAATTTGCCGTTCCAAGAACAACACTTACCGAACTAATGCGCGTACGTGATGGATTACGCCAAAGCGAGGCATCACTACTTCCCTAGGAACGTAAGGTATACTAGGTATACAAGTTGTCTTGGTTAAGCTTAATGATATCAGTAAGGAGTCCTTAGATGTCGTGGCAAAAGAGATAAAATGTCATGAATGCATTAGATGCGACATTTTATCAAATCGAGAGTAGCTTGGAGCTATTAGCAATTAGATTGCTTACCTTAAGATATTTAATGATTAAGACAAGCCAAAGAATGCTTAACCATTTCTTGATCTTTGGGATCTCGGAATCATTTTATTCTCGCCATAAGGGACAATTTTTAAATGCGTGGATAAAATGCTCAGTAAGATTGAATATATGCATGAACGTTTCAACTTATTGATTTATGAATGGTTTTTCAAATTCTTTCAATTGTAGAACAATGTCTGCTAGTAACTCAAACAACAACCATGTGTGCCCGAAACTCCCTGAAAAGTTAGCTATCAAGCTTAACTTAACAAACCTAGCTATGTGGGTGCTAGGCTAGTTCAGGCTAGCATGCACCTAGCATGGCTAGGCGCAAGCCTAAGCACACTAGGTGTGCTAGGCGCATCATCGCATCCTAGGTGCACCATAGCAGCCTAGGCGCACCATGGCAACCTATCGCAGCCCTAACATCATGCCTAGTTGCTATCGCAACCCTAGCATGATGCGTAGGCACCATCGTTGCCATCGCAGGCATTAGGCGCATCTTGGGCACTGTTGCTGCCCATCTCAAGTGCTATGCGCACCATAGCACACCATCGCAGCCCATCGCAAGTGTTATGCGCACCATAGCAACCCATCGCACCATCGCAGCACAAGCACAACACCATCGCATGGCTAGGCCTGTGCATGTGTGCGTGTGCTTGTGCCTTAGCCCATTGCATCATCGCAACAAGCATGCCTGCGCACATGCGTGCCTTTGCATGGCGTTGCATCGCTGCATGCGTGCTTGGGTGCTAGGCACCATCGCAGGCACCACGCACAAGCATAACACCATGGTAAGCCTTGTGTGCGTGTGCATGTGCGTGGAGCGCATCGCAGCAGAAGTAGCATGCGAGTGTGTGTGCGGGGATGGCGCGCATGGCTGGCAAGGCAAGGGGCCAGCATGCGTGGCTTGCTAGCAGCACGCATGCTGGCTATGCTACCGTGTGTGCGATGGCGAGGGGTGATGCGTGCCAGGAGGCAGCACTAGCGTCTAGCTAGGAAGCAGCATCGCTTGACTAGCTAGCGAGCAGCAGCGCTGGGCGTGCTGTGCATGCGAGGGAGCTGCTAGGCAGGCTCGTGCTAGCTGGCTGGGCTAGCTGGTAGCAGCCCAACAACCTTGCTTAGGGCGGTTTGGTGAGAAGTGGGGACCAAGGCTTGGGCAAAGCCTTGGGGAGCAAGGTAATGGTCCCCCCCACCTCTTCATGGTCCTCACCTAACCTTCTCTCTCCCTTTGACACTTGTTGCATTGTGATTGAATTTGATTATTGATTTATTTTAGAAATAAATTAATTAGCAAATTATTCATTCTCCCACATTGGTTGGGGAATGAAGTTCAAGGGTTCATTTCCCTATAAATACCAAGCTTGGGTATTGGGAAATGAACAACCTTGAGTGCAATTAAAAAGGCTACTCTAAGTAAGAGTAAATCTTTGATTTGTAAAACTCATAGTTATTTTGTCCGGGTCTTGACTAACCTTCAAGACTTAGGACACTCGGGTCGGGTCGAGGTACGATCCGTCAGAGATCTCGTGTTTTCGGGATTTTGAAGTAAGAGCTCTTTGTGAGCGAAGCACGCGACAAAGGTATAATTCTTGTTCTTAATCTTGTTTGATTAAGTTTAATATGCTTGTTAATTGTTTTAATTAAGGGGCGGGTCTTGGTGGGTTTCCTTCCGTGTAGTGTCGGGTCACTACGAAACCCTGCAATTCTCCCTTTCGCATCTCAAAACTGGACGCTCGCTTTTTCAGTAAGGCCGGCTGGTGATGATCATCCGGCAAGGTGCCGTGTGTTAAATATGCCCTGATTGGGTCTATCCAAGTTGAACTTCGATCTAGAATTCCGATGGGATCTTCTTCAATACTCCTCTTTTCCATAACTTCCCAGAAAACGGTTCTTGGAGTGTCACAGGAGGCCGAGGATGCCAAATTTGAAAGAGCATCTGCCTGGTTATTTTCAGACCTGGGTACTTGAGTTAGATGAAACTCTTTAAGTGACCCGACCACTTGTCGTACCGCCTGCAAATACTTAATCATGGCCGGATGGGTTGCTTCGTATTTGCCATTATACTGACTCACTATCAATTGTGAGTCAGAGTAAGCGTCTATTCTTCTTGCCCCCTCCGCCTTACACATGCGGATACTGGCCAGTAAAGCTTCATATTCTGCCTCGTTGTTCGAGGCTTGTAAGTTAAAATGTAGAGCATACTCATACCTGTCTCCTTCTGGCGACTGACATATGACGCCTGCTCCACAACCATTTGAGGTGGAGCTCCCGTCCACATAGACCTTCCAAACTTGGTCTGGAATTTGAGAATCAGAGGGCCGAGTCATCTCTACAATAAAATCAGCAAAGGCTTGCCCCTTTACTGCTTTTCTTGGCTCGAATGTGATTTCAAGGCTCTGCATCTCTATTGCCCATTTGATCATTCGGCCTGACGACTCCATGGTTGTGAGTGGCCGCTTGATTGGCTGATCTGTGTATACGACGACCGAATGTGCCAAGCAATAAGGCTTCAATTTTCTAACTGCCATAAAGAGAGCAAGACCGAATTTTTCCACTAAGGGGTACCTCCACTCGCCATTCTTCAATACATGGCTGACAAAGTAGACTGGGAGCTGGCAGCCGTCTCTTTCAGCAAGGAGGACGGTACTTAGAACATGGTCAGACACTGCGAGATACATGTAGAGCACTTCTTTAGGCAAGGGGCTGACCAGCCTTGGTAAGGAATGCAGATGGACTTTCAGTTTTTGGAAGGCCGCCTCAGCATCCGGCCCCCATTCAAACCTTGATTTTTTCTTTATTGCCTGAAAAAAGTAAAGGCACTTGTCTCCTGACCGGCTGAGAAATCTTCCCAGGGCCGCCAGACAACCTGTTAACTTCTGAACCTCTCGGACTGTGCGAGGTGACTGCATGTCTATGACCGCCTGCACTTTCTCAGGGTTCACCTCTATACCTCTCTGATTGATGAGAAATCCGAGAAACTTCCCAAACCCAACCCAAAAACACATTTCTTGGGATTGAGCATGACATGGTGCCACCTGAGTGTGGTGAATGTTTCTCGGAGGTCGGCCAAATGATCCGTCTGAAGTTTGGACTTTACAATCATATCATCTATGTATGCCTCGACATTCCTTCCAATTTGGTCGAAGAAGAGCGTGTTTATCATTCTTTGGAAGGTTGCCGGGGCGTTCTTCATTAAAGCGTGGCCGGCTGTTAAGTCGACCAGATTGTCGATTTTTGGCAATGGGTAGCTATCTTTGGGGCACGCCTTGTTCAAATCAGTGTAGTCCACACATATTCGCCAGGTACCATTCGGCTTCTTTACTAGCACAACATTTGCAACCCAGTCTGGGAAATAACATTGCCGAATGAACCCTACATCAAGCAAGTTTTTAACCTCGGCGGCGGCCGCCTGGCTTCTTTCTTCACCATGGTTCTGTTTTTTTTTTCCGGACCGGCTTCTTTTTCAGATCCACAGCTAGTTTATGCACTGCAAGTCTGGACTGATGCTTGTCATCTCATGTACCTTAAATGTAAAGATATCCTTGAATTCCTCAAGAGTTGGTGAAAATCTTCACCCAGTACCGCAAGAGCAGTCATCCCAACTTTGACTGTTCTGTCAGGACGTGAGTCGTCAAGGACGACATCCGTATGCTCACCAGCCAGCTGAGGGCGGAATTCTTCTGACCGTTCCTCTGTCAGTGATTGCTATCTTTTTTCTTTTCTCTCGGCCCCTAGTTGGGTGGCCTTTCTTTTCTTGGCGCCTGCTGCGTGGGCAGGCGCATCCTCCTTGACTTGTGCAAGGTCATTGTTCTTTCCACTCGGGCCAGCATCCGCTACAGTGGGTTTAATATCAGAGAGGTAGCACTCTCGTGCCATCTTCTGATCTCCCCTTAGGGAGCCGACTGTTCCATCGATCATCCCTCTCAAATTTGAGCAGCATAAGAGAGGGAATAATGACAGCTTTAGAGTTGTTCAGGGTGGGTCGTCCCAAGATCATGTTGTAGGCCGACAGTTCTTCAACCACTAAGAACCGAACCACCATGTGACGGCCCTCTCCTTTCTCACCCAGATGGATGGGTAGATCCACTCGTCCCACTGGGTGTACAACACTTCCTCCAAACCCTACTAAAGGGTGAGATACCGGATATATGCAGTCAGTTTTGTACTTGAGCTTTGCCAAGCACTTGTTGCTGATGAGATAAGAGGAACTGCCGGTATCTATGAGGATCCGGCCAACTCTTTGGTTGGCCACCTTACATTCAATGACAATGGAGTCATCATGCGGCCCCCTAACACCTCCCAGATCCTCTTCTGTGATGACAATTTCTGGGAATGAACTCTTGGCGGTTCGTCCTTGGTGAACGAAATTAACATCTAACCGCCTGATGTTGTCTTTTTTGCCCCTGATAGTGGGGCCGCCTCCTGAGAAGCCGCCTGCTATAGTGTAGACGATGGCGTCATCAGTATCTGAACTGTCGGCCTGTCGATGATTCTTCTTGGCCGACTGCTTTTGCTTGGGGGAGTCTTCCCCTTGGACTTCTTGATATAGGAGTCGAGATCACCCTTTTCAGCCAGGCGGTCCAGGTAGCGCATGAGGCTAATACACTCATTGGTATCATGACCAATGTCTTCATGAAAATCACAGAATTTCTTTTGGTTCCGATCACTCGCAGAATCTTTCATGGGGGCCGGCTTCTCAATGGTCATCCGGCCTTGGATTTCTTTGAGGATAGCTTGGTTATCCTTATTGAACTCATACTTTGGGGAGTATGGTTTAAACTCTTTTTTCTTTTTCTGGGATGGCTGATCAGAAGAGTCGGCCGCCCAAACTTCTTTTCTCTTCTTCTCATCTTTATTGGCCGACTGCTTTGGTCGACTCTCTTTTTTGTCGAACTTCCTTCTATCCGACTGCTTCCCAGTATTACACAGGTCTGTCGCCTGTATGTAGGCTTCCGCCTCAATTAATGCTTCTTGGAGAGTAGCAACTCTCTTTCGGACCAAGTCAAACTTGAAGGTCGACCCATCCTTTAGACCTCTAAAGAAGTTAGTGTAGGCTACCTCATCCAGCAACCCTTGTATTTGGATTCTCATCAGGTTAAACCGCCTGATGTAGGAATGAAGTCCCTCCTTTTCTCCCTGCTGTATAGTCCCTAGGTCAAGGGTCGTCTTCTTAGCAGGTATATTCATGGCGAAGTTGGAGGTGAACAATTAGGTGAGGGTCTTGAAACTATTCACACAACCAGTCGGCAGGTTGCCGAACCACTGTTGTGCAATGCCCTTCAAAATAGCTGGGAAGCACTTGCACCATGTGAGATCATCCAACCCTTGGAGGTACATAAGGTTGTTGAACGCCATCAGATGGTCCTCTGGGTTAGTAGTGCCATCATAGGCGCCTACTAAGACATTCTTTACTTTGGCCAGCTAGGCGGTCTCTATTATTTCCTTGGAGAAGGCGGATGGCTGTTCTCCAAGTCTTAGCAATCATAGTTGCCAGTCCAAAGGTTGGATGTTTCTTGCCGTCTGCCCTCCAAACAGAGGAGGCTGCAAGAAATATTGTTGCTGCGGCACGTATGGCTGGTGTGGCACAAGCAGAGCCGACTGGTCTTTATGGGATCCGGACAGACGGGAGGTGCCGCCTGCCTGACTCTCATAGTTGGATTGGTAATACCTCATGGAGGTATTATGAAGACTGTCTTGAAAATCGGAAGTAGAGGCCGACTCTGACAGTCAGTCATTCTTCTTCTGCTCTAGCAACAATCGAGCATCTGAGTAAGTTTTCTTTGACCCATCTGCTTGAACATGACAAATGGGCTTTCTCTTCCCTGGTGAGGAAAAGCGATACTTTGTTAAGTCATTCACAGGCGGCTCCCACTTCCTAGAATTAGGGTGAGGAGTCACCTCTCGACCCTATACAGGCTTCCTCCTTTCAGACTGAGAAGGTTTTCTAGCCGACTGCTCCCTGGAGGGAGAAGGCGTCTTCTTATTAATGAGATCCTGGATCTCCCCTTTGAAGCTATTCATGAAAGTCATGAGTTCACTTCTAGTGATGGGAGCAGATCCCTCAGCCGCCTGTTGATGATCAAGCGGCTGGCTGGCAGGTTTACTAGATCCAACCTGGCAATCTTTTCGTTCCTTCTTTTTAGAGGAACGGGTTCGTCGAGCTCGTAAGGTCCCGTTTGGGGCCGTATGAGTCTCAACCTCGACCTCATTTTCAGTATCCTAGTCACTATAGACCTGAGGGTCGTCCATAGGATACCTCTTGCTCTGATTCGGTATAGACTGTGATTCCATCTCGAAAGTACTCTCCCCATAGACGGCGCCAAAATGTTTCGGGGTTTTTTGATATCCTGCGGGAGAGTTACAATTCCGGGACTGGTATCCTTGCGCCTGTACCCGCAAAACAACCGAGACTCCTTGTGGTGGGAGTTCCGCCTCCGACGATCAAGTTAGAACGTGTATGAGGAGTGAATGGTGCGGAAAAGTAAAGGTTGGGAGATCTGGTTCCTCTAGGTGAGGAGTGATCTAAGTGTTTAGGTGAGTGTAATTAATGTTCTTCACCCCCATTAATGAGGATTAATGAAGGTATTTATATGCCTTGGGATGTGTGCCAGTCCTAGGTTTAGGTCAACCTAGGGCTGATTAGGCTTCCACAAGACTTTGGGCCTAGGTGGCCGGTTTTCCCATTTGGCATGGGGGAGGCCACGTGTCGTAGCATAAGAGGTCCAAGGTGGACTGATAAACACTTGACATGTGGCAGGCTCCAATTGGTCCATGTGGCGGACACTTGGCAGAGCCTGAATGGTCCACTTGTCAGGTGATGATTGGTAGGGAAAAATCCCCTAATCAACTATTAGGGAAATCAAATTACTCACTTTGATGCCTCGTATTTCTTTCTGTCAAAACAATACACACATTAGTAAATTCAAGAAAGATTAAATCAAATAAATAAATCAAACAAGAATTGAAATATAGATTTGGGACCAAACCCTCAGAACTATCAACCTTTCACGTCGAGGTCGAAGGCAACTTTGAGAAGGGCTTGGAGTATTCAAGGCTCGTGATGGAAATATGGTGTATGATATCAAGAAGGTGTTGGGATGTGTTTAGGCTAGGCTAAGGATAGAAAGAAAGAGAGAGAGAAAAAAGCTTTTAGCTTAGAGAGGGGGTTAGATGATGATTGTTGGTGTTCAAGCTTGTTGATGGTTGAAAAACGGTTGAAACGACCTCTATTTATAAGAAAAAAGAGGGTCGAAGATAAAAAAAGAGTCAGTATCCGACTCGAAGTAAAGCGGGTTTCTATCGCGACATGATAGGCTTATCGCCGCCCGATAGGCTTATCGCGACGCAATAGGCTTATTGTGACGCAATAGGCTTATGGCAGCGCGATATTTCTATCCCTCAGCGATGCTTTTAGAAGATAGAATCCGTACTAAATCCGACTTCCAATCAAATTGGGTTAATCGAATTTCTGTACGTATTCTAATTTTATCAGAACTAAAATCATTAAAAAAACAAGTTTTTATCCTATATAAAATTCTTAAATCTTTTTTGTTCAAAAACAAGTCAAATTAGAACTTTCTAGAGGATTGTAGAAGCTAATAATAAGTCCTAAGGGATTTAGATTCTAAAACAACCTTCTAGAGGATTCTAGAAGCTTATAATAAATCCTAATTGGTTTAGAAATGGTGTTTAGGTTAATGGACCCTCCACATGGTCATTAGGTCGCTAGGTAAAGCTTTAGTATTTTTGCCATAACTTCTTCGTAATAAATCGAATTTGGGCTTATAATATATCGTTGGAAAGCTATTTTCAAACCCCATCCAACTACACAATTATTGGATTAGGATAAAGGACAAAATATACTTCTTTGGACGTTTTTATAAAGAGGACACGAAATGAATGATTTTTAGGACACGAAATAAATGATTTTGGTCTTAAAGACACGAAATGAATGATTTTGGAATAAAAAATTTAAGGAAAGGTTAGAAACGGTTAAGGCTAAAGGGAAATTCACGAGACTCTTCAACTCTTCACCAAACTCAATAATCAAAGACGTGAAAGGTACTCATCACTAGGTTTGGTTTTTGGGGAGGCATAATCAGGTGTCTACAGAAGCCCCCACTTTTACTGAGTTTGGAGAAACGTAAGTTTTGAAAATGAAAGTCGAAATAAGTCGATAGGGATGGAGAATGATTCAGAATGTTCTACGATCCTAAATCATTCTTTTTTAACATCGATACCTGCAGAAAAGTGTTAATTCTACAAATAAAGGAGTTAAGAAATGCGTATCTGGTGGTGATGACAATCCACTTTAGGAACAATTGCCAACACAATTCTTGAATGATGAGCGACAATCCGGTTCAGGGAAAGTTGTCGATGCCACGTAACAATCCATAATAGGAAATGTTGCAACGATGAAACGACAATCCGCATCTAAATTTTTTTGCCAAAGTCTAATTTGGGAAAAGTTGCGAATGTTGTGTAACAATCTGTCATAAGAACTTTGCGACGATCAACAATCCACGCCTTGGAACATAACTCTTGAAAGCAATCCACCTTAGAAATCTGCCAATGCTATGCGACAATCCTTTTAGCGGAATATTGCCACAATCGACAATCCGCGTCTTGGAACATTTGCAAAAAAGAGTCGATCGACAATCCGTCTCGGGAAAATTTGCCACTACTGAAAGGAATGCCAATCCACATTGGGGAACCTTTGCCGACTTATTGAGTTGAATAAATTAAAGAACCACGACAATCATTTGGGAAATATTTGCCATAGGGAACTGGGTGAATGACAATCTAATCACGAAAAAAATTGCCAAGATTTGATGAATTTATGACAATCCGAACTTGGAAAAATTTGTCAAATGGAGAAGGAGCGTAACAATCAACTCTTGGAAACATTGCGAAAGGAGATGAAAATCCAATCTTGGAAAAATTGCTAGATGAAGAAGGTACGTGACAATCCACTCTTGGAAACATTGTGAATTTAGATGATAGTCCAATTTTGGAAAAATTGCCTTATAAGTGATTTGCCTAAGCCGTGCAAAAAAAAAAAAAAAAAAAAAAATCAATTTTTGCCAACGGACCTGACAGTTGGTTGGCTTGAAGTTGACTCAAGGCTTGGTGTACTTGACTCATTGTGTAAGACTGAATATACTTAGATCGATTGGATGTGTAACTCACGTAGTTAAATCGACTCAATGTGAAAGTTGTGTGTACGACTTGTGTGTATAGAGTGTTGACTCAACTCGACGTAGTGACACAACATGACTCAATGTTCATGACTCGTGTGTGAATTGTGTTGTGATTATGCTCGTGCGACTCGAAAATGCAGAAAAGCAAAATTTTTTCCGTCATTTTTGTGGAGGGTACCGACTTTCTCTCGAAAAGTAAAACGTGAAAAGAGGTTGAAGTGTAGAGTGTTGGTGGAAAACGAGGTTTGTGAACTTCCTTAAGATGAAAAGAATGAATCAAGTGATGATGCATGTTGAATGAGCTTAAATAAGTGTATGTATTGGTCGTTGTATCTCGTGGCGCAAAGTTTGATGATTCGATAGTGAAAGTATTTGGGTAACTTAGGCGCGGAGGCTAAGTACTTCATACTTTGTAATGCAACGATGATTATGGTAATGAGTGATCTAAGATGACAAGGCATGCTTCAGGGTTGTATCAAGATTTCATGACAAAGGGTTCCTAAGGGAAGAATTTTTTGGCTATGTATTTGTGATGTGTGTGATAGTGACACTAAGGTTAAGCTATAAAGGCTAAGGGTGTGGAAAAATATTTTGAGAAGAGTCAAATGATGGTGATTCTTAGGCTGGGTAAGTTAATGATGTAGGGATCAAGCCTCCAAGTCCAGCTCTAAATGGATAGGGGTGAGCATTGGAGATTCCTTGATATGATCATGCCTGAATGTGAATATGAATGAATTATTATTACGGCCGCACCCCATGTGAGGTTGCCTACGTATCCGTTAGGAATTAGGCCGAATGTAGCTCTAGCCGAACCTCGCACAAGTGTGTGTATAACTCAAGGAGGTATTTTAAGGTTTGTAATGGGGTTAGGCTAAAGGTTGAAGAAGAAGAAGAGATAAAGGCTCAAGACCCTAGATAAGCCCCCAAGGTGCATTTGAATCTTGGTATTTGTATGCTTGAGGTTTCTCACTTTTGAACTCATTTTTCATTATTTTTTGCATTTGAAAATTGTTTTTGAATTTTCTTTTGTATAAGTGTGGGCAATCCCGATCATGCGGTCTATCACTCACTTGGCATTCATGTTTCTCAGGCACGGTGCCGAGCACTTGATAAGAGACGGAATCCGAGACGTGTTCATATCAAAGACATTGGAACACTTGCCCTTTTGCACACTTTTATTGCTTTTGAACTTTTTTTTTTTTTTTTGAACTTTCAAAATTTTGGTAAATGTCACTCAAGCTTTTGTATTTGGCTTTGATAATTGCATAAGTTACACACCATCCATCCCAAGGTTAGGTAAATGTGGGTTGACAAATTAAAATGTCTATCGTTAGACGAGGCTAAAAGTGGTTTATCAAGAAAGGGATTGTAATTCAAAGGGTGAAGGTGATATGATGTGGCTACAAGGGGTTCCTTAAATCATTGGTACACCTTGTGCTTAGCTCGACGTGGATTTTTTATTTTTTTATTTTTTTTAATGTAATGATCATATGGAAAGAAATAAATGCTCATGTTATTAAAATGGAAAAAGTAAAAAACATCAAACTCATGAAATAAATCTAAGGAAGATGAAGGGTGCCTATTCTAGACTTATTAAGGGAAAGGGGAAAACAAAAAAGAAAAGAATCATGAAATCTTGTCATTAGAGCCCGCCTCGTGCTTTGTGTTTATTATCACTTGGTCTTCTTGCCGACTGGAAGGAATGGAAGCTTGTTTGCATCGATGAGATCTTGAATGAGGTTTTGGAACCTATAACATTCATCTGTGGTATGACCATTGCCTCGATGATACTTGTAATAGGAATTGGGATTCTATCTTGAAGATCGCTTTTCTGGTGTTCGATCCTCACTGGGACCAATATGTTTGATTAAACCTTGATCATAAAGATGATCGAAAGCAACATCATAAGACATTCCAATAGATGTCAATTCCCTTTTAGGTTTCTTGGCTCTTGAAGTGTTTTTATCAAGGGCCTAGATTTCATTGGCATCGATGTTGTTAATGTAGTTGCTATGGGAAGAAGCGGAAATGGATTGTCGTTCATCCTGCCCTTGCCATTGTTGCCATTGTGACTAGCCTTCAAGTGGTCATCTTCGATGTTAATGCCTATGTCATAGATAGCTTTAAAGGTGCTTAAAGGTTGATATTTTAAATGCTTTTGATACTTCTCTTGAAGGTTCTTAATGAACATCCTTACAGATTCCTTCTCACTTGGAACTTCGATCAGCCTAGTAGAAGTTTTCTTCCATCTATTGTAGAATGTAGTGAAACCGACCTTCATTCTCTTTTTGTTTAAGAAGTTTGAGTTCCCTATGATCGGTTTCTACTTGAATATTACATTTGTATCTATTAATGAAAGCATGTGTAATAGCATCCCAAGTAGCCATTTTCTCAGAGTCCATAGTAATGAACCATTATTGACATACTGATTCTAAGGAAAGAGAGAAAAGTGAGGGAAAAACTTTCTTATCAACCCCCTTGATTCCCATGATTGTCTCAAAATCTCTCAAGTGAAAGTAAGGATTGTTAGTAGCCTTGAACTTAGGGATGTCATTGGCAGAGAACTTGTGCGGAAGATGTTCCTTGTCCAATGAGACCCCATTAGAACTTATCCCAAAGTACTTGTAGACAGCTTTGAAGGTGCTTAAAGGTTGATATTTTTTAAAAATTCTATCGATTATACCATGGATTCTTCCTCGTTCGTCGATGCCGAGGAGGTTCTAGGAGGACCAGCTTTAGACGAGGCGGTTCGCCCTCGAAAGAGGGTGACACGTCCTTGCTAGGAAGGTCGAGAGCGACGTGTCGATGCTGAGCGATGTCATCACGAGGAGGTGATTTGGGAGGGTTCTCCCAACTGGGATCCACAGGTCCTTAAATGAGACCCGGACCCACGTTTCGATTCGAGGTTGGCGCGGCATAGTGAGTTTCTTTGCGTTTCTATTTCCTTTTCCTTTTGTGTTTCTTCTCGAAACCTGTCATAACCGAATTTTTTTTAGAGTGAGCTCACATGTGCTTGTATGGCTCGAGTGACATGAGAGGTCGGTTTTAGAGCTTGCCCGAGGTAGCGAAAGAGATGATAGAGCTTTCGGGGATCAGTCCCCAGCTAGCAGCCCTTCTGGATCTATCGAGTCAGCCTGCGTCACTGGCTCTCCTTCAAGGGTTGTTAGAGTTTTGGTAGGATTTCACCAACACTTTTCACTTCCCATGGGGAGAGATGACGGTTACCCCTTACGACTTCTCTATGATTATAGGTTTTCCTTTCGGAGGCAAGCCTGTGGTTATAGAGAGCGTAATGTGGTCAAACGAGAGACTGCGTGACCTTGTGGGGGATCATCTTGCGGCGACCCTCCATGTGTATGCGCAGTCTAATCCGTACTCGGTTCTTGCCGATAGTTGTCGGTTGATGAGCTTGACCAACAGTGTACTCTTAAGTAGCTGGCTCGGATAAACACTGCTCATGTTCTCTCTGTCACTATTCCGAGTGATCAAGGAGAGCGTTTCGCCATTGGGTTACTTATTTGCCTCAGTGACTTGGGGGCAGATGGGTAACCTGAGATAAAAGGCGGAGGTGTCGTATGCCCGTATGCTTACTACTATGGGCAAGGTGACTTGAGTGATGGATTTTGCGGCAGCTACTGAGGTGCCCCAGATCTCCATTTCATGGCATGGCCGTATCCTTAAGTTACGTGTTCATTTTGTTTATATTTTTTGTTTTTTCTTTCATGGTTCTTTTTGTTTAATCACGTTTTGTTTTTGTCTCCTTTTTTTTAGGCATGGGGGTACTCATACCTGCCATTCTTAGCCCCCAGGACGCTCGGGCCAACTTCTTTCCCCATTGGCCATCGCTTAGCCGTAATAAAGAGGAAACGAGCTACTGCATCCGGCGACATCCGCCAGAGGATTCTTTCGGCTACTCGTGCGTCGGTGAGTATGGTTTTAACAACATATGTCTTTATTTCTTTAGTTGTCTCCATTTTTAAAATAAAGTTGTGTTTTGTAGGTCGACCTTCACCCCTGGGGCTTGGTAGTAGGGGTCCGAGGCCGTCCGGGCAGGCGCTGTTCGCTACCGTTTTTGGGCGCTCTATCAAGGACTCTCCGCGCTTCATCGGATGGACGCGTGATTTTTGGGTGAGAGCGTTGTCTGGCAGTTCTCATCCGAGCAGCCTTTGGTTCCTACGGATCCTCCGATCCGGATGCTGCGTCTGAATCTGCTGTCTATCGAGGATCGAGCTCAGGCGATCCTTGGTTATCCAGCATAGCAGCTAGTGTTTCCTAGAGTGTCTTTCTAGGCATTTGTCGCATCCAGACTGACTCCATTTCCGGCTGTTGTTCCGGTTAGCCTTTCTTTATCCAGATTCTGTTATGTTTTTTTTGGCGTTGGGATTTTTAACCCTTTATTTGTTTTTACTTTATTTTCTTTTTAAAGGGTTGAAAGGAATGGTGTCCTTCCAACAAGTGTATTATTCTGATAGAGGGTTCAGAATTATCAGGAAGTTAATTCTTCAGTGAGATCAAGTGATCGGAATGCCTGGGTGGAGGCCGCTTCCGATCTGTAATATTGTAGGGTTTCGTAGTGACCCGACACTACGCGGAAGGAAACCCACCAAGACCCGCCCCTTAATTAAAGCAATTAAACAAGCATAATAAACTTAATCAAACAAGATTAAGGACAAGAATTATACCTTTGACGCGTGCTTCGCTCCCAAAGAGCTCTTACTTCAAAATCCCGAAAAGACGAGATCTCCTACGGATCGTACCCTCGACTCGATCCGAGCGTCCTAAGTCTTGAAGGTTAGTTAAGACCCGGACAAAATAACTATGAGTTTTACGAATCAAAGGTTTACTCTTTTCTTAGAGTTGCCTTTTTAATTGCACTCACGGTTGTATCAAATCCCAATACCAAGCTTGGTATTTATAGGGAAATGACCCCTTGATTTCCAATCTCCCATCAATGTGGGAGAGTTGGTAAAATGACAATTATTTAATTTCCAAAATTAAATAATTAATCAACTCAATCACAAATCGACACATGGCACAATTACAGAGAAAGCCAAGTGAGGACCAAGGCTTGGGGGGACCATTGCCTTGATCCCCAATGCCATGAATTGGTCCCCACACACCATGCCCAAAACCGGGTCAAGGTGTGCTAGCTGGCTGCCAGCTAGTGTGCCAGCTGGGGCTGCCAGCTAGCGTACCTTGCTGCCCAGCACCCAGCCAGCCAGCCAGTGCACGCTGCTGCTTGGCTGTGCTGGTGCTATGTGCTGGCGCTGGGCGTTTCTAGCACCTAGTGCTGGCACTGGCCCCCAGCAGCCCCACGTACACACGCACATTCTTCGCGCCTCATTGCTAGCACAACCAGTATGCGTGCTGCTAGCGAGCCACGCATGCTGGCCGCACTTTCCCTCGCACCATGCGCACACACATGCCTCCCAGCCCACACGCATCAATGCGCCTGTAGTGCGAGGCTGCTTGTGCGAGGTCTAGCATCATGCTGGCGCCCAAGCTCTCGCATGTGGTGCGATGCTTGGTGCTGCCATGCGAAGGCTAGCACACAAGCATCCACGCACATGGTGCGCCATTGCCAGTCAGCCAACCATGCTAGCACTTGGTGCTTGCGATGGTGCTGCCATGCCAGGCACGCACACACGCAGTACCAGGTTAGCCCATTGCTGGCGATAGGTGCCATATGCACCCAGTCACCCACGCTAGCACGCTGCTAGCTGCGATGGGCTGCCTGCTGTCTGTGTGGCTTGCGATGGCTACCATGCGCACCAAGGCACCCATGCTAGCATGTTGCTAGTTTGCGATGGGCTGCTAGGGCGCGGCTAGGCTACGATGGTGCCTAGCACACCATGGTGCGCCTAGCACACACATGGTGCACTTAGGCTTGCGATGAGCTAGCCTAGCCTAGCTATGGCTACGCTCATACTTGTGGATTGTGATTTTGCGACGTTCGGTCTCGACGCCCTAGGCTGTAAAACTGTGTTGACTCATTAAATCCTTTCGGATCAATTCGTCGTCTCGGATCGGTGATTCGATTGGGTTCGACCCGAAGGGTTCAGTTAAGATTAAGCTGTAATATCAATTGTACCTCGATATTACTGATCGGAGGCGGCCTCCACCTAGGCATTCCAATCACTTGACCTTACTGAGGAATTAGCTCTGTAATAATTCTGAACCCTCTATCGGAAGAATAAACTTGTTGGAAGGACACCATTCCTTTCAATCTCCCACTTGTCCTTCCGGACAAGTGTGCATATTGTGTATAGCTCATTTCCTTTGTCACTTAATGTTTCTTCGTGAACTATAAGGTAAGATTCTTTGTCATCCTTATTACGTTCAGAAGTGTTTCTCGATCTCCGAGTTCGACTGTCAATAAGAAGATGATTTCTAAAATCCATCTGAGCATGGCCATTCATTTTCACAGTCTCGCTCTTCGAGCGGCCTTTTAAACAACAAAACATTTTCCCTATTGTTAGTAGGGGGACAATCCCAGTCTTGTATTGTAAGTTCTTCTTACTAAGAGGACATAGTCTCCCGAGTGTTCCCGTTATGATCCCCAGTTACGGAAGACGTTTGGAAACATCAAAGAGGCTAGTACTCAAACAAGAAAACTTCACAGTACTCATGGTCGGAGGAAATAAGTTCCGATAGTCATAATGAGAAATGTACTTATGACAAAATTTAAATTTTCTTAAAGTACTCTCATAGGTCTTATCCAGTACATTTCTAAACTGTACCTGTGCAAATGATTTATGACTGTCACGTCCTCGCAGCACAAGAAACGGTGCTGTAAATCATACTACACACTAATCTATTGCGGTCATCAATCGTCCATCTGTTAGATGACCTCGATTAGGGATACTTTTCGATTTAATATTCAATGTTCACTTAACATATGTTTATTTATCCAAGACATGGTCTTGATACCCTGTTTTGAATATTTCCGTAAATCGAATGGACTCATTATTTAATTCTAAACCACAATTTAATAGTAATGGAGTGAATGATAATTTTGCACAAAATTAATTACTCCATTAATGAATGGTGTTAGTACAGTGTCTTACATTAAATAAACCCGTTTAATTAAAACACATGTACAGGGAATTTCAAAGCCAGTCTACTATGTGCTTGATTCCCATTGCCTCAACGTGTTTGTTGTGTTTCACTTGAGGCAAAGGTTTAGTCAAAGGATCGGCTACATTATCATCCGTGCCAATCTTTCAAATTCTGATTTCACCTTCGGATTTCCATTCCCTTATCATGTGAACTCGCCTTTGCACGTGTTTGACCTTCTGGTGTTCTCTCGGCTCCCTGGCCTGAGCGATAGCTCCATTATTATCACAATAGAGATCTATCGGCCCCTTGATTGAGGGTACAACACCAAGTTCACTGATGAACTTGCAAATCCAAACAACTTCCTTGGCAGCTTCCGAAGCGGCCAAGTACTCGGCTTCAGTTGTAGAGTCTGCAGTGGTGCTCTGATTGACACTCTTCCAGCTGAACGCTCCTCCATTCAAATAGAATATATACCCTGATTGTGACTTGAAGTCGTCTCTGTCAGTCTGGAAGCTAGCGTCGGTGTAACCTTCAACAACCAGTTCTTTGTGGCCTCCATACACCAGGAATTTATCCTTGTTCCTTTTCAGGTACTTAAGGATGTTTTTGGCCGCAGTCCAATGCGCCTCTCCTGGGTTCGATTGGTATCGTCTCGTTGCACTCAGGGCATACGATACATCCGGCCTTGTACATATCATGGCATACATGATCGATCCGATTAGCGAAGCATATGGGATCTGATTCTTTCTTTCTCGCTCAACAGGTGTCTTTGGACACTGTTTCTTGCTGAGAGTTATGCCATGGGACATGGGTAAATGCCCTCTTTTGGCATTTTCCAAGTTGAATCGAGCCAGTACCTTATCAATGTAAGTACTCTAGCTTAATCCAATCATCCTCTTAGATCTATCCCTGTAGATCTTGATGCCTAATATGTACTGTGCCTCTCCTACGTCCTTCATTGAAAAGCACTTTCCTAACCAGCCCTTTACGGACTCCAATAATTTTGTGCTATTTCTAATGAGTAGTATGTCATCGACATACAGGACTAGGAATGCAATATCACTCCCACTGACCTTCTTGTATACACAAGACTCATCTGGATTCTTGATAAAACCAAACTTGCTGATGGCTTCATCAAATCGCAGATTCCAACTCCTGCTGGCTTGCTTTAATCAATAAATGGACTTCTTCAGCTTGCAAACCTTTCCTGTGTTGCCTGGATCGACAAAACCTTCTGGCTGTGTCATATACACAGTTTCTTCCAAAATCCCATTAAGGAAGGCGGTTTTGACATCCATTTGCCATATTTCGTAATCGTAATATGCAGCAATCGCTAGGATAACCCGGACGGACTTTAGCATTGCAACTGGTGAAAAAGTTTCATCATAGTCAAGCCCGTGGACTTGTCTATAACCTTTTGCCACCAGTATAGCTTTGTATATCGATACATTTCCATCTTTGTCTGTCTTCACTTTGAAGATCCATTTGCAACCAATGGGTGTATAACCCTCGGGCAAATTCACCAAGTCCCAGACTTGATTTTCAGACATGGAGTCCATCTCAGGTTTCATGGCCTCATGCCATTTTACAGAGTCAGGGCTCGTCATAGCTTGTTTGTATGTCGCCGGCTCATCACAATCCATAACTAGGATGTCCTGATCATGGCTCAAATATTCGCCACTTCGATCCGATCGAAGTACTTTAATTTTCTTGCCAAGTTGATTTTCAACTTCTTTCTGAAATTCTTTGAACTTTTCAAAGGATTCATATTTATTCGACATTAAGTAGATATAGCCATATCTACTATAATCGTCGGTGAAAGTGATGAAATATCGGTAACCTTGCCTTGCGGGTGTGCTCATAGGTCCACATACATTCGTGTGTATTAGACCTAATAAGTCACTTGCCCTTTCTCCCAACTTGGAGAATGGCTGTTTGATTATCTTGCCTAATAAGCATCCTTCGCAATTTTCAAACGAATCTAAGTCGAATGAGTCAAGAACACCTTCTTGAAGAAGTTTCTTGATGCGTTTGATGTTAATATGGCCAAGACGACAATGCCACAAGTAGGTTTGATTTAAATCGATGGTCTTAGGTTAGTGGTATCAACTTTGTCTAATCATATGTAAAACATGCAATTTAATTGAACATAAATTTGTAAGACAAACTTGAAACAACTATTGTCAAAAGTCTTACACTTGAAATTCCTAGGTGTCCAACACCATGGATCATAATATGTTCAAAGCATGATGAAAACTAGAAATAGTTTAATTACATGTCATAGACAAAATAGTGCATGCAAGTACGACCGAAAAAAAAAACATCTTCGTCGTCTTCTTGCTCTTGCACCAACACTTGATAAGCTTCTTCACTTGGTCCCTAAAAAGGCAACATTAAGTGAGTTATACTTGGTATCCAATACCTTATGATAAGCTTAATCTACAAGTGTTTAAGGAAGATACCTGAGGCGGATGCTCCATTCCTCTCCTCCTCCTCTCGAAAGAGCTTGCATTCTCTCTTGAAGTGGCTTTGCCCGCCACAGTAGAAGCAACGCATCTTAGCCTTAACCTTGAGATCCCTCCTTCTTGATGGTCTTTTGGTTGCTCCAAATGAGTTGGCCCGGTGCAGAAGCTCCACCACATTCTGTAAGGAATGTGTCTCCTTTGAATCAGAAATATATGCCTTCAATGCATCATATCCTAAGTGGAGTGAAGTGAGCAAAATATGACCAGCCGTTCCATCTTCTAGTGGAATTCCGAGGAGTTCCATGTGCTTGAAGAGCTTAGTCATTCTTGCCACATGGGGTCGGAGGGGCATACCCGGTCTCAACTTAGTGTTGCAGACCGTAGACCAAAGATGGTACCTCTCTTTCGCAAGACAACCTTGTTCCGACGGCTTTACATTCATGTCCGTAAGTGACCTAGTCACTTCAAACAAGAGTCCATCATTGTTGTCGTTGAAACTCTTAGAGAATCTCACACCGACAACATCCCTTAGTCCTCCAAGGAACAAGTCTGGGAAGAAGAATGGAAGTTTTTCTTTCCATTCTTCCGGGATGGAGTTAGCCATGAGTTGTGACACTAATTTGCAGTCTTTCGACCATGCACAATAAGTTTTGTCACTCAAGAGGGTCTTGGAACAGAGAGTTGGGAGGGAAGTATCCAGAACATACTCCTTGGAACAACTCCGGAGAGTTTTCTGAGTTCTTCTTCCCATTCATCAAGGTTTGTTAAGTTAAGCTTGATAGCTAACTTATTGGGGAGTTCCAAGCACATTTGGTTGTTGTTTGAGTTACTTAAAGCATTCATACATCAATAAGTTGAAATTTAAAGCGTTCATGCACTTATTCACACTTATTTAACATTTTATCCACGCATTTTAAGATTGTCCCTTATGGGCGAGAATAAAATGATTCTGAGATCCCAAAGATCAAGAAATGGTTAAGCATGCTTTGGCTTGTCTTAACCATTAAATATCTTAAGGTAAGCAATCTAATTGCTAATAGCTCCATGCTACTCTCGGTTTGATAAAATGTCGCATCTATTGCATTCTTGACATTTTATCTCTTTTGCCACGACATCTAAGGACTCCTTACTGATATCGTTGAGCTTAACCAAGACAACTTGTATACCTAGTATACCTTACGTTCCTAGGGAAGTAGTGATGCCTCGCTTTGGCGTAATCCATCACGTACGCGCATTAGTTCGGTAAGTGTTGTTCTTGGAACGACAAATTTTAGCTCAATATTATTAAGGGACCTAGGGTTTCTATGTTGGTTGATTTAAGTGAACTTAACTAATCATCGCAACATTATAGAAATCTTAGACATGCATCTAGCAAACATATATAATAACAATATATAAGGCATAAAAAATAGATGCATTTGGCAACTAGCATGACCCCTTGAAATCTTCAATTTCCATGGGTCTTCATCTTGGCTCGTCTTCGTCGAAACGCCGTCTTGAGACATCTTGGCCAAAATGAAATAAAAGAAGCTAGCTAGAACGACTAAGATTAATCTAATTAGTACAAAAATACTTAACGGTTCGCAGACCGTATTTAGATTTACAAAAATACATAACGGGACGCAGTCCGTATTTTCTATCCTAGTCGGGCCCCACTAGTTGCCATTTTCAAAGAACCTGTTTTGAAAGCAATCTTTCATTCACCCGTTCACTATTTGTGAACGGCCCATGCAATTTTACGAAATACATAATTAAGCACGCAAAACTAGTAACTAACTTAGGTCGTTAATCCAATTAACGCGCCTAATTAAAACTAGTCAAAGTGGTTTAATCCATTATTTCTAAACGCAAAATGCAAACGCATTTGATTAAGCTCCCACTAAATTCCTCTTCCGTACTTAATTAATCCGATTAATTAAGTCGGCAAAACCCGTAATTTGTCAAAATTTTGCAAAATCGAAAATCAAGGTTTTTAGCCTCGTTAAAATAATTAATTAAAATTATTAACACGGAAAAAATCGCAAAATCATAGCTCAACATTAAGCAAAATCACCCAACAAATCCCTTGGTAGGTGCGCACCATGGCTGCTAGGCAGCCCATGGCATGGCGCCATGGTGCGTGGGTGAGGCTTGCTGTGCCTAGCAAGCAGTGCCTCAAGCCCAGCTGCCTGCTAGCATGCTTCGCATGCTTGCTAGCACGCTGGTGCCTGCGAGCATCTGGCCTGCTAGGCAGGCACATCATGATGCTCGTGGTGCGCTGGGCTGGTGCTTGCTGCCCTGCTGCCCAGCAACATCCTTCGCAAGCCACCCCATGCACATCAGCCATGCCTCCCCGCCACGCAATATCATTATGCTTAATGATATTTTAAAACCAGTAGATTAGTGATGCAAATGTGCATTTAATCTAACCTTGTAATGCTTGCATTAATCAAGGCTTAAAAAAGAATTAAAACTTTCGTTGAAAAACGAACAACCCCAGAAAAAATGGGTTTCTGGTTCGAATATGGCTTCTGCACAACCGTGAAAGAGCTGAAACAGTTCCAGAATATCGATTCCAACCAAAAATCACTATTTTTGAGCCAAAATCTGGGTTCGACAGCCAAACCGAAAATAAAATCGAGTTTTAAAAATTAATTAAATCGAGCATCTAATCTAATTAGATGAACATGAACCAGAAAATTAAATTCTTTTAAAACACCTTAATTAAACAATAATTGCAAAAATTAAAAGGAGCGTGGCTCTGATACCGCTGTAGGGTTTCGTAGTGACCCGACACTACGCGGAAGGAAACCCACCAAGACCCGCCCCTTAATTAAAGCAATTAAACAAGCATAATAAACTTAATCAAATAAGATTAAGGACAAGAATTATACCTTTGACGCGTGCTTCGCTCCCAAAAAGCTCTTACTTCAAAATCCCGAAAAGACGAGATCTCCTACGGATCGTACCCTCGACCCGACCCGAGCGTCCTAAGTCTTGAAGGTTAGTCAAGACCCGGACAAAATAACTATGAGTTTTACGAATCAAAGGTTTACTCTTTTCTTAGAGTTGCCTTTTTAATTCCACTCAAGGTTGTATCAAATCCCAATACCAAGCTTGGTATTTATAGGGAAATGACCCCTTGATTTCCAATCTCCCATCAATGTGGGAGAGTTGGTAAAATGACAATTATTTAATTTCCAAAATTAAATAATTAATCAACTCAATCACAAATCGACACATGTCACAATTACAGAGAAAGCCAAGTGAGGACCAAGGCTTGGGGGGACCATTGCCTTGATCCCCAAGGCCATGAATTGGTCCCCACACACCATGCCCAAAACCGGGTCAAGGTGTGCTAGTTGGCTGCCAGCTAGTGTGCCAGCTGGGGCTGCCATCTTAGCGTGCCTTGCTGCCCAGCACCCAGCCAGCCAGCCAGTGCACGCTGCTGCTGGCCTGTTCTGGTGCTACGTGCTGGCGCTGGGCGCTACTAGCACCTAGTGCTGGCACTGGCCCCCAGCAGCCCCACGCACACACGCACATTCTTCGCGCCTCATTGCTAGCACAGCCAGCGTGCGTGCTGCTAGCTAGCCACGCATGCTGGCCGCACTTTCCCTCGCACCATGCGCACACACACGCCTCCCAGCCCACACGCATCAATGCGCCTGTAGTGTGAGGCTGCTTGTGCGAGGCCTAGCATCATGCTGGCGCCCAGGCTCTCGCATGTGGTGCGATGCTTGGTGTTGCCATGCGAAGGCTAGCACACAAGCATCCACGCACATGGTGCGCCATTGCCAGGCAGCCAACCATGCTAGCACTTGGTGCTTGCGATGGTGCTGCCATGCCAGGCACGCACGCACTCAGAACCCAGTGCTTGCCATGGTGCGCCTGGTGCCTGCGATGGTGCTGCCATGCCAGGCACGCACCCACGCAGCACCAGGGCCTGCGATGGTGCGCCTGGTGCGCCCATTGCTGGCGATAGGTGCCATATGCACCCAGGTCCCCATGCTAGCATGTTGCTAGCTTGCGATGGGCTGCTAGGGCGCGCCTAGGCTGCGATGGTGCCTAGCACACCATGGTGCACCTAGCACACACATGGTGCACCTAGGATTGCGATGAGCTAGCCTAGCCTAGCTATGGCTACGCTCATACTTGTCGATTGTGATTTTGCGACGTTCGGTCTCGACGCCCTAGGGTCGATTTCCGACGTCTGTATTTGTAAAACTCTGTTGAATCATTAAATCCTTTCGGATTAATTCGTCGTCTCGGATCGGTGATTCGATTGGGTTCGACCCGAAGGGTTCAGTTAAGATTAAGCTGTAATATCAATTGTACCTAGATATTACTGATCGGAAGCGACCTCCACCAAGGCATTCCGATCACTTGACCTTACTGAAGAATTAGCTCTCTAATATCTCTGAACCCTCTATCGGAAGAATACACTTGTTGGAAGGACACCATTCCTTTCAAATATTAGTGAACACCTAATATTACAGCTTTGTCTTGATTGAACCCTTCGGGTCGAACCCAAACGAACTGTCGATCCGAATCGACGAATCAATCCAAAGGATTTGATGAGTCACTAGAGTATTACGAACATATACGTCAGATATTGAGCCTAGGGCGTCGAGACCGAGCGTCGCAAAATCAAGTAGCAACAAGTTCGAGCTAAGTCGTAGCATCACATTGGACTAGCCATGTGGTTGCTAGGCTAGCTCGAGCTAGCACAACACCATCGCATCACCATGGGTGTGCGTGCGTGCGTGCATCGCTAGCACAACACCATCACAACACCATGGGTGCGCGCGCGTGCGTGCATCGCTAGCACAACACCATCGCACCACCATGCGTGCTTTCGTGTGTGCGTGCCTTCACATAGTAGCACGCTGTGCTTGCTTGCGTGTGTATGTGCCATCGCATAGCAGCACGCTGTGCTCGCTTGAGTGTGTGCGTGCCTTCGCATGGTAGCACCAAGCCCAGCCTAGCACTAATGTGCGCCCAACAACATGCGTGGCTCGCTAGCAGCACGCATGTGTTGGGGCGTGCTGGCAGGGGCATGCTGGCTGGCTGGCTGGCCAGCCTTGGTGCCTGGCGCCAGCAGGCAGCCTTGGCAGCCAAGGCAGGCTGCCAGCCATGTCTTTGTACTTGTTGCCGGTTTGGAGGAGTGGGGACCAAAGCTTGGTGGCTTCCCTTGGGGAGCAAGGCAATGGTCCCCCCCTTTGGTCATGGTCTTCACCTAACCTCTCCTCTCCTCATGCCACTTGTTGATTGTTGATTGCATTTTTTTATAATTTATTTTTGATTTAAATAAATTAGTTGAAAAATGCAACTATCCCACATTGATCATGAATGGGAGTGCAAGTTGCATTTCCCTATAAATACCCCATGATTGGGCATTTGGAAATCAACTTGAGTGGAACTCAAAAAAAGGCACCTCTTATTATTGAGAAAACCTTTACGTTCGTAAAACTCTAGTTTTATATTTGGTCAAGTCTCGACTAACCCTCTAGACGAAGATCGTTCGGGTCGGGTCGTGGGTACGAGCTGTTGGAGGCCGTCACGCTTGTGAGGCTTTAAGCTTCGAAGTAAGAGCTTGGTTTACGAGCGAAGCACGCTTCAAAGGTATTACTTCTTTATCCCTTCTCTTAATTATTGTTTAATTATGTTTATGCATGCTTTATTGCTTTAATTATTGGGGCGGGACTTGGGCGGGTTTCTCTTTCGCGTAGCGTTGGACGCTATGAAACCCAACAAGGGTCAAGCTGGGTGGTTGGGTGCCTTCCGTGGCAGAGATCTTGTATACCGACGCCTTCGGATCGATGATTCACGAGACTCTTTCGGCAGCGGAGGAGGAGGACATATCGTTCCAGCCCTCGTTGCTTTGTGATGCCGTGATCATTGGATGGTTGCAGTAAGTTTAATATTTTCTTTGTTCTTCAATTATTTTATCAATGTTATTAAATGAATGTGTATTAATATTTGATTTGGATTTTGCAGGATGTGCAACAGCCTTCTAGGAGTTGCCGGGCACCCTGATTCCATTATGTATATTTTTTGATTTATGGAAAATGTATATATATTTTTTACTTTTTATACATGCGATTTTTGTACATATGACATATTTTGTATATATCGCCATTTATCGTACTTTATTTTCCATAAATATGTGTGCAAAAAATTTGCAAAAATTTCTAAGGGAGGGAAAGGGTCCCCGAACTTACCCCCCTCAAAAAAGAACGAAAAGAAAAGGAAAGAAGGTAGAAATAAAAAGAAAGAAAAGAGAAGAAAAGATAAGAAAGGAAAAGAGAGAAAATAAAAATATAAAGAAAAAGAAAAGAGAAGGAAATAAGAAAAAAGGAAGTAAAAATAAAAATATAAAAAGGCAAGCGTAAGGGTTAATCGTAAAAAATCGTACAAATGTTTCCATTATTCGTTAAACGAGGTACGGAAGCAACCAAAAATATGCTGCGACAGAATAGGTGCGAGCAACTCTGTAGGTTACGTGCGGGTGTCGTGCGCATGTAAATGGATTGCGCGTGGATGGCGCGCGCAACTGCATGAGTTGTGTGCGTCACCTACGGGTGAACTTTCCTACGAGCGAATTTTGCCAAAAATCGGACCGTTTTGGTCTATTTAGACATGGTTACGTCTAGGCTTTTGATCATCTCACATTAATTTGTCACCAAAACTATAGCATTATTCAAAAGAATTTTATTACTCTCTCTTTTAATTATTACAATGGTGAAAACTTTTGAACAACGATTGAAACAATGGGTGACCTCTCTTTCTAGTGAGGATAAGTTAGCTTTCAAAATATACCACCTAGATGCCCTATTAAGCTACATGCAACTCAACATTAACTTTGATTTTCTTCATGCTGCCGTTAACCACAGGGAATCAAACCATCATCTTTTTCTCTTCAAAGGGGATGAAATAGTCCCATTATCTGGCGAGTTTGAGGCTTTACTAGGCTTCCTTGCAAATACTCTCCCAGTGACTTATGACCCTAACTTGTCAGATTCTAAACCTGCTTTTCAGCGATTTTTTTTGCTTGAATGACAATGATATGGCCACAATTGATACAGAGCATGGCGTGAATTTGATTCAATTCATCGAACATTTTGTAACTCCTCGAAACAATTTGACTAAACAACGTTTTAAAATTCGTGCTTTATGTTTTTGTCTTGTTGTTAATTGTTTACTTAGGATAGGCAAAGAATATGGAGATTATTCGATGGTGTCCATGAAAGGAATGGTGTCCTTCGAACAAGTGTATTATTTCGATAAAGGGTTCGGAATTATTAGAAAGCTAATTTTTCAGTGAGGTCAAGTGATCGGATTGCCTAGCTGGAGGCCGCTTCCGATCGGTAATATTAATGCATATTTAATATTACAGTTTAATCTTGAATGAACCCTTCGGGTCACACCCAATCGAGTAACCGAACCGAAACGACAAATTAATCCGAATGATTAAATGAGTCATAAGAGTATTACGAACATAGATATCGGATTTCGAGCTTAGAGCGACGCAAACCGAACGTCGATGATTCTAGGAATCGACGAGACATTAAATAATCAAACGACACGACATACTAGGCTAGCACAAGTACTTGCCGCACCACTCTAGTGGAGGCAAGGCCAAACCACAGCCCAAGCCCTCGTAAAGGGTCAGCATGGTGTTGGCTGGGGCATGCGGGGCTAGGCGTGCTATCGCCGCACAAGCTCTCGCATAGGCCGAGCAGCAAGCTAGCCGAGTGATGTGAGGCTGTGCGAGCTTGCCAAGCTAGCATGCGTGCTAGCACTGCTAGCTAGCAAGGCCTCGTTAGCAACTAGCCGCAAAGGCAGCCCACAAGCGAGCAGCGCCCAGCAGCAAGCTTGCAGGCCTGCTATGCTTGTTGGCCCAGCCGTGAGCTCTAGGGCTGCCCACATGGCACCCTTGTTGCCCTAGGCAAAGAATTGCTACATGGCGTGTGCTTAGAGGGGAGAGCTTTTTCTTAGGGAACAAGGGGACATGTGGTCCTCCCTTGTGGTCCTCACCTAACCCTCCCCCATGTGTGTGTTCTCCCACGTGGAAATATGATTGAAGTTTTTGGGAGCCTTTGCTTATAATTACCAACTTTAGGAGTTGGGATTATTCACTTGAGTTGAACTCAATAAGGCATCTCCTAATAGGTGAGAAAACCTTTATGTTCGTAATACTCTAGTATTATTTTGGTCTAACCCCGACTAAGCTTCGGGGTAGGGGCCGTTCGGGTCGGGTCTCAAGGGTGAGAGCCGTTAGAGGCTTGTGCATTTGCGGAGCTTTACGCTTTCAAGTTTGAGCTCTAAAAGGAGCGAAGCACGTATGAAGGGTATAATCGTCTTTCTCTCTCTCTCTTTGTTAATTAATTATGTGATTGTTAATTAATATGCATGTTTAGTTACTTTAATTTGTGTACGGATTTTGGGAGGGTTTCATTCCACGTAGTGTTGGACACTACGAAACCCAACAGTCCATAATAAAGCAAATAGAGGGATGTCAATCACCCGCCCCATTGGCCTTGGCGGAAATCATACTTTGCTTGAACCGGCATAGAATGGATCCAAACGAGAACGACTTCACTGGAAGTCCACTCCTTTTACAAGTACGGTTTTTTTTTTGTTTTTTTAGTACTCGTCAATGCGCGCAACCCTGGAAGTTGCGCTGGTATGTCCAGCGCAATCTTCATTGTTGCACGCGAATTGCGCACGCGACTGTTTTTCTTGCGCGTGCCACCTGCTGTTGTAATGTTCGCAATCGCACTTTTGTATTTTTTTTTTTCAGATTTGGCTTATGGGGTGCGTGCAAATCATTGATCAGCCACAAAACCTTGAGGCTAATGGAGTGAGATCGTTCCCTGGTCGTCGTATTCTTTACAAGCATAAGAATGAAGATGAATGGTCGGCCTTTTTCTTTCACGGGGTTCCTAACATACGCTTTGTTATTCCTTGGTGGAACATAAGTAGTATGGTTGGGAATAGTTCTAATTGTCCCTATATTCGCCTTTTAGGCCTTTCTAGTACTACTTATATATTTTAGGGCTGAAAGACGTCCCTGTTAGATTGAATATTGGACTAGCCTTCTAAAGTGGGTAGTGCAAAATCCCATGGCAAGCATAGTCTTATCTTCCTTTTACAAGGCTTAGATGAATGCGGTTGAATAGGGAGGATTAAATAAAGCTCATCAACAAAATCAAGGCGCTTTGGCTCACAATCCACCCAAGCCTTTAATGCAATCGGCCACCACTACTCCTACTAGTGGCCAAAACAAAGGAGTGAGGAGAAATTATATTTTTCCACATCTCCTAAGGCTTGTCCAAGAGAACCCAAAAGGAAGATTGGTACTAACCTGCGCATCAAGGAATAAAAATTAATGAGCCATCTTCAAATCCTCGAAAAAAAGCTCCTTCGAACTCCAAGGATAAGGGGAAAAAGGTAGAAAGGACTCCTATTTCCAATTTGAAAAATAATGTATGGGTCAAGAAGAAGGGAGAAGGCGAAAGTTCTAAGGTTACTGACAATACTGCAATGGATACCACTCCTCCTTTTCGACTATCACGATTGAGGATATAGTAAAATCTTAGACTGTTACACAATATTTAGTAGTACTCTATTTGAATAAAGTGTAATCACTACTAAAAGGTTTTTTTTTTTATTTTTTTTATTTTTTTTATATATATTATTATTACTATCTAAGTTTCAAGATGTACTTTTTGAATGATTTTATGCTTTGAATAAAAGAGGACTTTTTTATTTGACCGAATCAAAGATTGCCTACGTATTCATATCACGAAATCAGGTCTCGTGTAGTTCTTGTGCAATTTTATTTTTTTGTTTTTATTTTTCTTCAATCTTATTTGTAGGAATTAAATGAAAAATTAATCAAACTTTGTTTAGTAATTAAAATCAAAGTTTAGTTTTGATTTTCGAATATATATGAGAATTGAATGCCTCTTCGTTTTATAGCTAGTAACACTAGGCGAAAAACCCCAATCCCCACCGGTTCAAACCATACATTCCCCACCGGTTTTGAACCGGTTTTGATTTGGGGGGTGCGAAATCCCAAAAGATTTCCCACCGGTTCTAAACCGGTGGCAAAAACCATTTTTCCCACCGGTTTTGGAGTGAACCGGTGAAAAAAGCTTTTGATTTATGTTATAGTTGAGCACTTTTCCCACCGGTTTTGGGGTGAACCGGTGGCAAAACTATAACATTTCCCACCGGTTTTCACACTGACCCGGTGGCAAAAGTGCCCCAAAAAATTAAAATTTTTTTTTCTTTTTTTTTTGCATTTTTTTCACTTAAATTGTACCAAATACTTATATATAATCATAATATACATAAAACACATATATTTGCCTCAATAACTTGTAATATTACACTTTAAAAACTGAAAAAATAAAATAAAAAACATATAGCTGCTTTGCTGGGCCTGGTGCTACAACGTTGTGAACGATAGTGCATGTCAACAAGATAATTATAAAAGCTGCCCAGAACACCTCCGATAACTCCAAGAACTATCACAACCAGGATATCATAACTACTGTTGTTCTGCTTCTGCTACTGCTACTGCTGTTCTGCTACTGCTTCTGCTACTTTGTGTTCTGCTTGCTGTTCTGCTATTGCTATTCTGCTACTGCTTGCATTGCTTTGCTGTTCTGCTATTGCTATTCTGCTAATGCTTAAAAAAATGTATTTGTTGGAATCTGTGTTAATAAATTAGAAGAAACAAATCCATTCAGCAAGGTGATTTTTCTAAGAGCATAGCATGGATACTGGAAACTATATGCAACAAAATAACCTAATAAGGAACCATAGAGTTGCATGATACCTAAAGAGAAACATCAGACCCATAGTCTAAACTAGATGCAGCACTCTTTTCTGAAAGAAAGTAAAAGAACTTCAATCACTTGGACCACATGGCCTACAACCCGTACTATTCAGACACCTCATTTTAAATCGTGTTGACTGCTAGTTACTTGACACTCAAATAAGTGTGTAGACAATTTATTATCACATTTCGGACCAAAATCATCCAAAATCTTTCATAAAGCAGCTAAGTCTGACACTTAGACAAGATCTCCTATCCAATACAAATAGCCAATTCTGAGTAACATAGCTTCTTATCATCCATCTGTTTTCCCTCTCTCCTTCTTAGAGACAGTGTATTAGGACTGCCAGTTCATAAATCTAATTGTGTGGACAAAGCTAAAAAAGGTCAGAGCCCATACGCTACAAGTAACAACTAACAGCGGTACGAAAATCCAAGATAGAAACAGATAAGGTCAAAGTGAGGGTTAAATAAATTTCAAAGGAAAAGAAATACTTGGATAGGAGAGAATGTGTGGTCCAAAAAATCTAAATTATATAAGATTTACCGAGAAAGGAAAGATGCCAAGTGAGTACGAAATTCATGAAATGGACCAAAACAGAAAGTAGATAGCAATTCATGGAACGAAGGTAGTAGTTAATAATAAAATGGCACTTTGTATCATGATAGCAATAGAAAATTAAATGTTTGTAAAATAAGACAAAAGAAAACATCCATATAATAAAAGAAAAGACTGGCTTCATCATCAAAAACACCACATGCAATCCTAATAAGACAAAGGAAGATATCCATATACGAGTAATAGAAGAAAAACCTGCTTCATCATCAAAAACACCAAATACAATCCCTCCTAAAATAAAAATGCTAATATGATATTTTATGAGTCGACAAGGAATTCGTTTGACAAAATTTGTTGGCTAGTTAGTAAGGCATACACTGAAATTGCATGTTTATGCTTAGAAGCGTTAGACCTCAACTCATTTGAATAAGTCGTCTCAAGACCAGCTGATTGCAGCAAAAATAAGTTGTGAGACCGATCTCATCATACAACTATAATTCTAGCGGCAAAATGCCTCTGCCTATTGCTAGAAATTTGTTTGATCACCTCACATGAATGATGCAAACTACAATATCCCAACAGTAAAAATCAGTTCCTGCTTCATAGTTCAGAGAAATTTAAAGTTCAAATGCTTCATTATTATACATATGCAACAAGCTATGATCAATCAAATGATCCAGAATTCACAAATTAAGTTAAGAAATTATTAATCTGATCATATATATCCTTCTTCATTTTTAAGAATCTACATTTCTGTAACAAGTGAACTCTTTTAATTATTTCTTCCACAATTCAGATCAGATGAACCCGATTCGGATTTCATACACTTAACAGATTATCAAGCATATTCAAACAAATGATCCTCAGAAAATAACATATATACTGTACATAACTTTAACCGTATATGTTTACATCATCAAAATATGCATTAATAATATGAATTTTATTGTATGTCACCGACAAATATTTTAGATCAAGCAAAGAAAAGACAGCAACAGTCCAAATATGAGCCACAAAATAATAACAGAACTGCTAAAAATCAGCTGAGTTTAATCTGATAAAATTCTATTCCAACTTCCAAAACTACTACTATAATTAAACATTTCATAGCTTAATTAAACGTGATTAGCGCTAATAAGTCAAATTATGAAATATATGCAGATTCAACTATTCAAGGTATGCACATACCTTGTGGAGAAATCTGCCACCACCACCACCAAACAATCGAGTCGCCTCGTAAATGGTAACATGAAGAACACCATGTAATAGTATCTTCGCCATATTATATCAATCAACCTAAATCATAAATAATTGTATAAAATAAGAAAACATCATAATTATAAGCAATAATAACAACATTTTGTAGCAAATTCATCAGATTAATTATACACTATATCTATATAATTTTATTTTTAACTGAAACAAACCAATAGTAATCTCTGAACTTATTTATTTATTTTTTCAGAAAAAAACAGATGAAAAACAAAACAAAATAACAAAACTGAAAGCAATAAAAAAATTAAGGGAAAAACACCTGAGGTAAACAGGATTATAGCTTGCAAAATCCATGAACAAGCAAAATTCACAATAAACTCAGATCATTAACATATCATATTAATTTCCAAAAATCTAATCTAATTTTGTCAATATACTACTGATTAGTGCATTAACACAATTATACTCTTACAATCATCAAGCAGTGTACTAAAATACAAAGTTCTTGATAAGCCACTTCCTCACATATACTGGATTCAACATATACTATTTAGGACCACCAAGCTCATTACTTAAATCTTATTAGTTATAGACTACCACATGGCATAAGTGTACTGAAACGTAGTCTAAAGCATAAAAGCATCCGGTAGACATATTAAAAATACAGTAGGCTTACTCTGCATAAATACATTAATAAAAACTGAAAAATTAGTTAAACCATGAATATATAAATAATCTCCCCGACCTTTAAAAAAATTGGACCAAGACAAGAACCCCCCAAGACACAGCATGAAGTATATCTTGTTTGGATGCAAAGGCCAAACCAGAGAAACTCACCTCTACTGGCTCCAACTCTAGAGAAAATCTGATGCAAGTTATACAAAATGGGTGATCACATTCTGATAGCAAACCAAGCTTCCGTTCAAAGGCTGCTGTCTTAGCGAGGACACGTTCTAAGCACACACTGCACTCTATCTCTTGACTGCGTTTCAGCCGTACAACCACTCCCCAACCCAGCCACGACAGCCACCCCCACCTCCTGCACCACCACCGAAACCACCCTCCTTCCAGAACCACATAAGCGCAATAGACCCCCCGCCCCAGCCCCACCAACGAAACCGCCCAAAACTTGAATTCCTTAACCCGAAACCACCCTAACTCCCATCCCTTTCCCCACCAGAAACCCCCATCCGTTTCCCTGACCCGAAACCGCCGTAGACTCGAAACTCTACCCCTGAAACCATTCCCCCACCCCCAGAATTTGTGAATTTGTGTGTTTCCTATAAAATAAAATAAATAAACTACAATTCACAAATTAGCAACCAAAATTGACTCAATTATCAAACTAGACTCCAAATATTAAGTTAAATTCTTCGACTTTGAATAACCAATAGTTCAATTTTCCAACTTCGAATAACCCTAAATTGAGTATATACTAACAATTAAATACACGATTAACACTAGATTGTCAAAATTAATATTAGATGATTAAAGAAAAAGAAGCATCTAACCTTAGAGACTACTTCAATGGAGGAGAGAAAGCTCAGAAGCCCCTTCAATGGAGAATTTCGAGTACGCTTAAATGGAGGAGAGAGAGAGGAAAGAGTACAGCGAGAAACGCTTAAATGGACGAGGGAGAGAGGAAGGAGTACGGCGAGAAAGATATGAAGGAGTACAGAGAGAGGAAGGAGTACAGAGAGGTTCGTTTTAATGGAGGAGAGGGAGAGGAGAGAGAGGTAGCGCAGGAGAGAGGAGGAAATATCGAGGAATTGAAGGAGAAATAAAGAAGAATATAAGCGGTTTTTTTTATTTCAACACTTTTCCCACCGGTTTTGTTAGAACCGGTGTGAAAAACATACTTTTCCCACCGGTTTGGTTAGAACCGGTGGCAAATCCATTTTCCCTCTTTTTTTTTTTTATAAAACAAAACTTTTTCCACTGGTTTTCAAGAACCGGTGGCAAAAGGAGGGTGCCTTTTTCAATTTTTCTACTAGTGTAAAGATTGTAATCAATTTTCTTCGAGCGTAAAACTTTAAGTTCGCAATTCATCATCAGGTAGCGTGCGCAACCTTGTGAGTTGCGCGCGGCACCTGTGCTGCAAGTGTTTTATTATTTTTTTGTTTTTTGACCAAGGTGTGAAACGAGTGAATTTTTTTTTATTATCTTATTACCACCCCCCATGTGTGAGGAATTTTTCGTGGAGTTCGAAAAAAGCCGAACACTTGAATGGCTCGTTTCGATTGATATATTTTTTGTTCTACCCCCCTCCCCCCTAGTGTTGTGAATTTTACCGCAGAGTTCGGTAAAATTTAGAACACTTAAGTGAGAATTTTTTTTTTAATGCTATGAAATTTGATTTAGAATATTTGAATGAACGAGTTTGTCTAGAATTTATATGTAATATTTTTTAAGGCGATCAATATTTATTAGTTAACGGATTTCATCGCCATCAATATCCATTAATCTAGCTGCCTCACCTAATAACATTTCCATTACGCGGTATGGTCCTATCCAATTGGGTTTGAATTTCCCTCGTGGATCAGTTGGAGGACCTCTAACCTCTTTTAGTACAAAGTCACCTTCTTTAATATTATGAGGTCGTACCCTTTTGTTAAAATGTCACACAATGTGGTAGACTTGTACATGATGCAAAGCTTTTAATCGTCGTTCATCGAGGAATAAAAGCTCTTCATAAGTAGCTCGCACCCATTCAGCTTCTGGTAGCTTACTTTCGAGTACGATGAGTAGGGATGGTATTTTTAGTTCAATTGGTTAAACCGCGTCCATGCCAAAAACTAAGGAGTATGGAGTTACCCCTATTGATGTTCGTATGGACGTTCTATAACCCCAAAGAGCAAAGTGTAGTTTATTCGGCCAATCTTTACAATATTCTGCCATTTTCTTAATGATGACTATTATGTTTTTATTTGTCGATTTTACTGCTCCATTCATTTGAGGTCGTTATGGGGAAGAATGGTGATGTTTTACGTTGTAACAAGCTAAGAGGGTTTCAACTTCTACTTTGAATTGAGATCCTTGGTCACTAATTAGTTCGTGTGGAACTCCATATCTACAAAATATGTTTCGTTCGAGAAACTTTGCGACATGTTTAGAAGTGATATTAACGTAAGAAGCGGCCTCGATCCACTTAGTGAAGTAATCAATGGCTACTAATACGTACTCGTGTCCTCCCGTCCCTGTTGGAGAAGTTTTACCAATAATGTCAATTCCCCAAGTTGAGAATGGCCAAGGGGAAGTGAGATTATATAGTTCCGATGGTGGAAGATGTTGTAAGTTAGCAAACATTTGGCACTCTGGAAATTTCTTGACATACTGGATGCAATCGTGTTCCATTGTGGACCAAAAGTACCCTAAACGTGAGATTATTTTGGCAAGAATTTTTCCATTCATGTGAGGTCCACAAACACCTTTGGGCTTTTGTTTTTGTTGTTGTTGACGTCTCCTTCTTCCTTGTTGTTGACGTTGTTGTTGTTTTTGTTGTTGTTGTTGTTGAATAGGAGGAACCACCTCCACCTCATCTCCATCTTCCTCCTCATCACCACCCTCTTCATCATCTCCATCATCCTCCATTCTTGCACGCAAGAGGATACCCGAATCCTTTCTCACCCACCATGGGTGATTAACTTCTTCCCTAGTAAAGTAAGTGAACTCTGGTTTGGGGGGAGACAATGATGCTCAAGGGAGACAAGCAAGCTCCACGTCCTTCCCCTATCCTCCGTGTCCCCAATAAATTTCATGGTTTTCAATTGATCAATATCAAACCAAATGTCACTTCCATCACTCTTCCCAACGGGGGTGCAAGAACGTAACTTATCCTTATGCCCCAACTTTTCTGCTAACCTTGTCATCATCCCACCATAATGAATCTCCTTCGTTTTTCGTCCCCGAAAGAATAGCCTCAATACACTTGGTGAAGAGATAACCAAAATTATACCTATGACCCAAATCCGGCCGAGTAGAAAGTCACAAAACCCGGATTTCCTCCGCGGTTATCTTACCCGAGTCTTGCTTGTTGAATATCATGTACCCAAGAATTCGATGTAGAAGTCGAAGAGCGGGGTGCATGATCTGACTAGCCAAGGAGTAATTAGCATTGAAGTTATCCATTCTTGAGATGCTCTTCCACCATGCAAGGGGGTTATAATCATGTAAAGCCTCATGCTCAGGAAAGAAAAGGTTGGCATCGGGGTTAAGGTCGAGGAATTGATTGAATTGACGAAGATTCATGGTTTCCTTCTTGTTGAAAATTTGGAAGGAGATGGAAAGGTCTTTGTCTCCGGTGGCATGGCATTCAAAGGAAACTAGAAATTCAAGGGTAGGTTCTCGGTAGGTTGGATATGCATTGGCCACAAAGGAGCCTATCCTCAAATTGTTGAATAAAAACCAACAAACCTTATCTATGCCAAGCTTGGTTGTTGTGGCTTGGTGGTAGTTCTTGGTGGGTCGGATTTTTCGGGATAACATGTTGTCGTACATGGGTTTGTGGTGTTTATTATGGAATTTGAGTGGTGGCAAAGGTGGTGGTGGTTGCTCATTATTTTGAGGGGTTTGAGAAGTGGAACTTTGAGGCTCCTTCACACTCTTTCTCTTCTTAGAACCAATCACCATATTCGCAATCATCAAAATTCAATCAACACCACTCCAATTACAAGTAACAATCCCACTTAATACAACAAACTTTCATAATTCACACACTCCACAATCCACCAAACAACACAAATTAACCAAGATAAACCACTAACAATCACAAGTATCAACCAACAAACATCAATCAACCAAGAATTATCAACATATTTCAACACAAACTACCATTCATACATCAAAGTTCACCAAAGAAATCCACAAGTATAACAAATTTAAACACTAAAGCAATTGCTCAAAATTCAAATAAAACTAGAGAGGGAGTGATTATACCAACAATATGTGATCAAAATCAGCTCCAACGAGCCTCAAGAACATGAACCCCAAGCAAGCTTCAAGATTTACCAATGTAGAAAAGGAAAAATTACCACCGCAAAACCACGAAAAATTTTGACCCAAATTGATGTGAGAATGATGAAAGTAATGAAATTGATGTATTTTGATGGAAATTTCGAAGAAATTGAGGGGAATTTGATGGGTTTTGATGATGAGTTTGGAAGGTTAGGGTTTGAGGGAAAGGGGAATGTTAGAGAGAGAAACAAAGGGAGGTCAAAAATAGGGGGAAAATAAGAAGAATGGCTGCTCGAAGTCGAAATAACCGGGTTGTGAAACCCAGTTCACCGCGCCCGCGGGTCAAACTGCCACGCCTTCTCCTGGGGCGTGGCGAGCCATCTCCAGGAACTCAAGGATGAAACTTCAAAGCCCTGTCCGCGCCCTCTCCTTTCTCAGCTGCGCCCGCGGGTCCTTGGAGAGGGCTCTCCCTAGGCGCGGGCTGCACATTAAGCCTTGACCTAAATTTCAACCTTTTCTTCTTTCATAACTCATTCTTGGCTCTTGAAAACACGTCCCTTGAGGTTAGAACGCCCTCAATTCCTAGTCCACAAACTCATTGCCCAAAAGTTCAAGTACTTACAAAACAAAAGCCAAAGAACGTAAGATAAGAACCATAATAAAAATCAACTAAAACGACCAAATAGAGGAAATAAAGAAATAAAAGAGTTGAGAACTTGGGTTGCCTCCCGAAAAGCGCTTCTTTATGAGGTCACTAGCTTGACCATGGAAATTATCATCAAGAGGGTGGTTTAAGATCCATAGGATCAAGCCTCATGCATTCGATCAAACCAACTTAATCCTTGAAAAAATAGTGCTTCAAACGATGGCCATTAACCATGAACTTATGATCACCCGCCTCTAACTCAAAAGAACCATAAAGAGTAGTCTTTGAAATCACGAAAGGCCCCGACCATTTGGATTTAAGCTTTCCGGGAAACAAACGAAGCCTAGAATTGAATAACAACACCTTGTCTCCAACCTTAAAGCTCTTGTTTCTTATGTGATGGTCACACCATTTCTTGGTCTTCTTCTTATATAGCCTTGAGTTCTCATATGGATCATATCAAAGCTCCTCAAGTTCATTGAGCTTAAGCAATCTCTTCTCACCGGCCAATGACATATCCATGTTAAGCTCTTTGATAGCCCACCAAGCCTTATGCTCCAACTCAACCGGAAAATGACAAGCCTTCCCATAGACCAACCGATAGAGGTTTGTACCAATTGGATTCTTGTACGCCGTTTGTAGGGCCTAAAGTGTGTCACAAAGCTTAAGGGACCAATCCTTCCTTGATTTTTTCACCATCCTTTCAAGAAGATTCTTGATCTCTCTATTTGACACCTCCACTTGCCCTTGAGTTTGAGGATGATAAGGTAGACCAACTTTGTGATGAACTCCATACCTCTTGAGAAGAGCTTCAAGTTGCTTCTTGGCGAAGTGGGAACCTCCATCACTAATTAGCACCCTAGGAACCTCAAATCGAGGAAAGATGATCTTCTTGAAAAGCTTAAGCACAACCTTATGATCATTGGTAGGGGAAGGTATGGCTTCAATCCAGTTAGTTACATAATCAACCGCTACCAAGATGTACAAATTTCCACATGAAGAAACATAAGGCCCCATAAAGTCGACACCCCAAACATCAAAAGGCTCAACTTCCAAAATGTTTTGTTGAGGCATTTCATCTCTTTTGGTTATGCCACCACTTATTTGGCACCTATCACATCTATAAACAAACTTGTGAGCATCCTTATGCATCGTTGGCCGCCATAAGAGAGATTGAGAAATCTTTGCCACCGTCTTGTCAACTCCCCCATGTCCTCCATATGGCAACGAGTGGCAATGCTCATGAACTCCTTCAATTTCATGATCCGGAACACATTTCCGGAAAAGGCCATCTGCACATTGTTTGAAAATGTAAGGGTCGTTCCAAAAGTATCTCCTCACTTCTTTGAAAAACCTCTTCTTTTGTTGAGAAGAGAACTCTGAGGGAATGACTCAACAAGCAAGATAGTTGGCGATATTCATATACCATGGGCTAGATGTTGAAGCTATAGACATAAGAGTTTCAAATCCCATCTCCTAATTGATTGGTAAATCCTCCTTGTTCTCAAAAGGGGAAGCCTAGACAAATGATATGCCTCATAGTTCTCCGCTCTTTTCTTATCTCTCATCTCCATGTCAAAATCTTGAAGCTAAAGAACCCAACGGATGAGGCGTGGATTTGCTTCCTTCTTGGTCATGATATAGTGAACCACTATATGATCCGTGTACACAATCACTTTGGAGCAAATAAGATAGGACCTAAACTTGTTCATGGAAAACACAACCACAAGCATTTCCTTCTCCCTCGTTGTGTAATTCTTTTGAGCTTCATTAAGAGTTCTACTTGCATAGTAGATGACATAAGATCTTCCTTCTTTCTTTTTCCCAAGCATCGCACCTACTGCAAAATCACTCGCATCGCACATTAGCTTAAAAGGCAAGCTCCAATCCGGAGCTTGCACAACGGGAGAGTAAATGAGAGCTTCCTTGAGCTTTTGAAGCGCCTCAAGACAAGCCTCATTAAAGCTAAACACAACATCTTTCTTGAGTAATTCGGTTAAAGGTTTGGCGATTGATGAAAAATCTTTGATAAACCTCCAGTAAAAACCGGCATGCCCTAGAAAAGCTCTCACTCCCGTAATTGAAGTAGGAGGGGGCAACTTTGCAACCACCAAAACTTTGGCGGGATCAACCTCAATGCCCTTCTTTGACACTTTATGGCCTAGGACAATACCCTCCTCAACCATATAATGACATTTTTCCCAATTAAAAACCAAACTCATCTCTTCACATCTTTTCAAAAAAATTTCAAGATTATAAAGACAAGTGTCAAAAGACGAGCCACCAACACTATAATCATCCATGAAAACTTCAATCTCATTTATAAGCATCTCGGAAAAATTGGAAGTCATACATCGTTGGAATGCTGAAAGAGTATTGCATAACCCGAATGACATTCTTCAGTATGCGAATGTTCCATATGGACATGTGAAAGTAGTTTTATCTTGGTCATTTGGGTGGATAGGGATTTGGAAAAATTCGGAATACCCATCCAAAAAATAAAAGAAAGCATGGTGAAAAAGTCTCTCCAACATTTGGTCCATGAAGGGGAGAGGGAAATGATCTCCTCTCCTCCTTCTCCCTTGACGATAGTCATTCCACCTTTCTTTTGACCCGCGTAAACCGGGCTAAACCACTTGCTATCGGAGATAGCATAAATTATGCCCGCTTCACGCAATTTCAAAATTTCCTTCTTGACAACCTCTTGGAGGTTGGGGTTCAACCTTTTTTGAGGTTCAATTGAGGTGGATTGATTATCCTCAAGATGAATACGAAACATGCACAAAGAGGGGCTAATACCCTTAATATCGTCAATACTATACCCTATCACATCTCTATATTTTCTCAACACAACAAGCAATTTTTCCAAATCAAGACCATCAAGGGTAGCATTGACAATAATAGGGTATTCCCCTTCATTTCCAAGATAAGCATATTTCAAAGAAGGGGAAAGGGGTTTGAGTTCTACCTTGGAAGGAGGCTTGGAACTCTCCTCCAATTTCTCCTCCTTTTGTTCAAGCTCGTCTTCTTGTTGTTCAATCTCTTCTTCCTTTTCAGCTTCTTCCATGGCCATGACAAACTCTTTTGACTCTTGAGATTGGTACTCTTCCTTACATGTAAGAGCTTCAACCATTGAATCTTGAGGCTTCATCATGACCCTTCCCCAGCAATCTAACTCCTCATTAACAACATCAATTCTATAGCATTTTTCAACCATGGGAGTCTTGAGTAACTTGGAGAACTAAAAAACAATCTTCTTATTGGGCACCTCACATGTAATGTTATTGTTCTTGCAATTGATCACCGCCCCCAAAGTCTTAAGAGCTTCACGACCCAAGATAAAAGGAGTGTCAACATCTTCCTACATATCCATCACTACAAAATCACAAGGCACGTAAATGTGTCCAACTTGAATAGGAACATCCTTAAGCTCACCACAAGGTAACTTCACTGAACGATCAGCCAATTGGATCATCTTCCTTGTAGGGATCATTTCAATGTTAAGTTTTTGAGTAATGGATAGAGGAATCAAACTAACACTTGCTCCAAGATCGGCTAAGGCGCCCCTAGCTTCCATGTTCCCAATCTTTACCGGCAAAGTGAAACTTCCCAGATCTTTTTCCTTCTTGGGTATCTTATGTTGGATAAGTGCACTCACTTGATGGAGAACAGTTATGAGCTCATAATTTAGCTTCCTCTTGTTGGTGAGAATATCTTTGAGGAACTTGGAGTATGAAGGCATTTATGTGATAACTTCAATGAAAGGGAGATTAATGTGCAAATCCTTCATCACACTAAGGAACTTTGCAAACTTATTTTTTGAACTTCCTCTCCGCAAGTCGACCGGAAAATGGAACCGGCCCATCAAGATTCCTAGCCTCACTAGGAGTTGAAGTTGTCTTCTCATCTTTAAGCTTCTTCTTCTCCACACTTCCTTCTTTCACAACAACCTTCTCTTCCTCAACTTTATTGTCCTCACTCACACTTTCTTCTCCTCCCTTCTTTTCCTCACTAACCCCCTCCTTAGGACCTTTATGATGTACTCGATCTTAATGTGATTGCCTTGCAAGAGTCAGGTTTTATGTTGTGGGATGGGTTAGTTTGTGGTTGTTCGGGTAGAGTAGAAGGTGAATTGAAAAGGACTCTCTTGGCCAATTGAGCTAATTGTGAATCAACCATCTTGTTATTAGCCTTGACTTCTTGCATTTGTTGATTCATGGCTTGAAGATGTTGAAGAATTTGGGTTTGTGAAGAATCGGGTTGAGATGCTTTCCCTTGGATCCTTTGAGACACTTGATTTTGATTGTTGTATTGGTTTTGGTTATTGTATTGGTTGTTTCTTGGGTAGTTTCCTTTTGGGTTTTGGTTTTGAAGTGGAGGTGGGTTTTGGTATTGAGGGTTGGAGTTGTATGATGGTTGAGCTTGTTGACTCCGTTGTTGAGGTTGAGGTGAAAATCCGGGTGGTGGTTGTCTCTAAGCTACTCCACCGCCACTTCCCCTATATCCATCTTGCCTTTTGTTGTATGCCGCCACATGCTCGGGGCTCGAACCTCCGCAATAAGATGTATCGTGATTTGTACCACCACAATTTTGACAAGATAAAGAATTGACTTGAGAGGTGCTTGTCCCACTATTAACACTCGTATTCAACTTTACAAGACCTTTTGTCAAAAGATCAATTTGATGTTGCAATTGATCAACCTTCTCCAATTTATAAGTCCCACCTTTCCTTGGTGCATTCCTCCTTCTACCACCCCAAGAGTAGTTATTCGCTACCTCTTCAATTGTTTCTTCAACTTGAATTTGGGGGATCTTAATCAATTTTCCACCCGCCCCCGCATCCAAGTTAGCTTTAGACATAGGTTCCAATCCATCATAGAAGAATCACATGAGCAAGCTTTGATTGTATTCATGGTGAGGACATGCTTGTACCAAATCTTTCAACATTTCCCAAGCTTCACTAAGACTCTCATCCGCTTCTTGCTCAAATGATGCAATCTTCCTTCTCATTTCGGTAGTCTTTTCCTCGGAAATGAACCTCTTCAAGAATGCCTTGACTATCTCTCTCCACGTTGTGAGCAAATTTAGCTTGACTTGCTTGAGCCACTTCTTTTCTTTACCCGAAAGAGATTGTCGAAATAAGTGCATACGGATGTACTCTTAAGAAACTTGATTGGTTTGAAACATGGCACAAAGCTTAAGGAATCTATCAAGGTGCTCAATCGGATCTTCACATGGAGAACCCGAAAATTGTTCTGCTTGAACCATTCTAGTGTATTGAGGATGAATAGTAAAATTGGTTTCCGTGACGGGTAGAAAAATCCCTCCCGTGAGCTCATAATCCTCCGGATTTCCAAACTCACGAAACAAAACATCATCTTCTTGTCCTTCCATTGCCTCAATTTGAGAACTCGAATACCAAGAATCACTCTCACTCTCAACAATAACACCAAGACCTCGCGCCTCTTCTTGATAAAGCCTAAGGACTTGTCCCAAAGTACGGTCGATCTCGTGGTCAATGTAATGTGTGGGTGGTCCTTGAGACCTCCTTAGCATCCACCAAATCTAAGCAAACAATTAGCAATTACTAGCAAGAGAGTAAATGAACAAAAATGAAAAGCAACAAATCCAATAACAACAGTAATAAAAGTGCAATACTAGCCGTTTCCCTGGCAACGGCGCCAAAAATTTGATCGCCGGATAATAGGTCATGTCTACTATCTTAAATCAAATTAACAATTTATATTCCTAATCTAACTCTATCAAGTTCACACTAGATAGTGGCAAGCTAGGGTCGAACCACAAGAAAACGGGGCATTGCACAATCAAAGTGGAATAAAGAATCTGTTGAAAGTAATAAGGGGTATTTTGATTGTTTTTGTGAATTTCTATGATCAAATTAACTACTAGAAAGATTAAAACAAGCAAACTAAGAAAGTTCAAACTAGAAACACTAAAATAAGGATGGAAAGCTAGATTTGAGAGAACTATGATCAAAACACTAGGGAGAGGGGGTTCCAATCATGATCAACTAAGACAACAATGATAATCAACATGGATTCATGCCAAGGATTACAAATTCTACTCAAATAATTCATTCCCATGCAATTACTCAAGCAAATTGATGAAATAGATCAAAACTAAACTAGATCATTCCCATGCATCTAATTTAGAACTCAAATATTGGAATTAAAGGTGCACATCAATAACCGCAAGCAATTTAAGCACAAAATCATCAACTTAAGGCTAAATACAATCAATCATCAATATAATCTCAATCAATCATGATCTTCACCCCCTTCCCTAGCTAGATATCTAACCTAGGGAAGGGAAAATAACCATCACAACTACACTAAGCATGGACTCAATCTTAACAAAGCTAAACATGATTCAAATTCAAAGGAAAAAGTAATCAAACAAGTAAAATCAAGGAAATAGATGGAAATCAACACTATCAAAAGCAATTAAACCAAACAAAGGGGAGATAGTAAAGAGATTACTAGTATGAAGCTTGATTGATGAGGAAAGCATGAAATACTTGCATTGAATTGAGGAAATCTTGAAGAAATCTTGATTACAATGATGAAACTTAAAGTTTAAGAAAATTTATCTCTCTAAAATACTAGAGTTTATCTCACTACAAAGTTCTAATTATAATTGGAAAAATAGCCTCTAATAAAATTCATGAAAAAGTCTATTTATATTGCCTAAAGACATCGGAAATAACAAACTAAGGAGAGCCCTCTCAAACAATGCCGCGTCCTCGCCAAGTTGGATACGGAGTTGCAAAACCCACGAAGGCGCGCCCACGGCCTTTTATGACGCGCCCACGGGTTACTGATGGAGAGCCCTCTCCTAGTTGAGGAGAGGCCGCGGCTGGAAAACAGGGGAAATAAAGCCACGAATAGCCGCGCCTGCGGGCGACTCGGGAGAGCCCTCTCCAAGGGCGTGGCCAGGCTTTTACAGGTTCAAAAGATGAGCTCTAATTCATACAGTTCGTGCTCGCGCCTCCCTGCAGAGCTGCGCGCTCTCTCTCTTGAGCATCTCCTTCTCTTCCTTAGCCCCATTAGCTCCTTTAACTTCATCCTAAGGTGCCAAAAACCTTCAAAATCAACAAAGAAAAGATAAAAAAAAGATGAAAAACACGAGAAAGAACAAAAGTAACCAAAACAAAGGAAAAAACAATTAGAGAAGGCGCAAACAAGTGAAAAATGAGGGAAAATCATTAGTGAAAAGGGGTGAAATAGTGGCATAAATGCCACTCATCAACAACAAGACTACCAACAACATGACTACCTATAAGAGATGGCGGCTATGTGAGCACTAATGGAGAGCATGCAACTTAGCATGCAAGGTATGTTCGCCTCTTAACAACATAATTTCTTTCAAACAAATGCCCTTTATAATGCTAGTGTGCATAGAGGGGATGTCACTCCTCCGGTTAACTATCCATGTGTGCCGACTCATAAAGGGCCCGTGCCATCTTAGAGGGGTGACAACTAACCTACATACCCTTATTGGCCGGGTACCTCGGACTCCAATGTGCCAAGACGTGAGTTTCCCGATGAGTCCGGTCATTATGACTACCGGGTTTCGGGTGGGAGTGATTATAGGGGTGACTCTAACTACCCCTTTGTTGATCCCTCTCACCCTTTACTTCTAGTTCAACCTGAGCCATTTAACCAATTATCTGCATCCCAACTAGACCTTTTCAAGGGTCATTATGGGTGGCCTCCCGGTTATACCGGAGGTTGGGAACCCCATGGCCCCCCTTTGAGTTTTTCATATGATAGTTGGAATAGAGATGATAGTGGTGCCGACCCTAGTGGCCAATAGTTTCCCCCTTGGTTTGTTTGTTTTCTCCTCCCCTTTTTGGTCCCCCTTTTCATTTTATTTGCAAGTGAAGCATCGAGGACGATACCCTTATCTAGTATGGGGGGGTGTTTGAGTTAAAAGGGAGTGTTTTTGGGTAAGTGTGGGGGAAGGCACCAAGGACTCATGGGAATGACAAAGGGATTTTTGTGTTTTGGTCTTGTTGTTGGGTGTTGTTGTTAAGTGTTTTCGTAGCATTGTTTTTGTTTGTTGTTGGTGAATGATGTCTTGAATGATGATAATGATTGGATAATGAGTTGAGTTTGGGTAGTTAGTTGTGCCCAAAGTTTGAGTTTGTAGACTTTCTTTCTCTTTCTTTCTAACCTTTTTCTTTGTATTTTGTTTGTTTTTGCTTTTATCTCTCTCTCTTGTAGCTTTGAAGAAAATTGGAAGCAACATATGGAGCCATGGTAACTTGTAAGGTTGCTTTATTTGTCTTCAAGAAACATTTGGGTGAGATCTTTCCTTTACTCTTTTTCTTTGTTTTGGTGTGCTTAGTTTAGGTTAGTTTAGGAAGAAGTTGAATGGTTCGAGATTGTTTGCATTTGGTTCTAAGGAACTTGGATCGTTGATGTTGATATCGAACAATCATTGTGTGACGATTGTTAATTAATTGGATTTATATGCCTTGTTTGTGAACCTTTTTGGTTTTTTCCTCCTTCTTTTGTTTTGTTTTCCTTTTTGTGTGACAAACATGACTATGGCAAGATAAAATAAATATGTTTTGGAATTTGCTCATACATTTGGACTGGATTGCTTTGATGATGTACCTTAGAATGCTTATTTCTTCCTAATTGATGATGGAATACACAGTTTGAGAGTGCTTTTGGTTGAGTTAGACAAAATTTAAGCTAAGGTAGCAAGGTTAGAAAATATTGAGGACATTTGAAACCTTAGTTCACGGGAAAGTGTTAAGATGGAGTTGCTCTCTATAATGGATTTCAATCCCTTTAGTTGGTATTTGCTTACTTTTCATCCCTTGTGAGGTTTAGATTGTTCTGGCCTTCGTCATTTTGTTTTGCGGCGTATTAGGATCCTCGACTATGCATGTCTTAATCCTTGTGTTGTCCTCTAGCTTCCAAGATCCACTAGTAGAAAAAATGAATTACGCAGCGCACTTTTCGCACCGGTTCTTGAAAACTGGTGGAAAAAGAAATGGGCGGGATTGGGGAAAATACTTTTCCCATCGGTTCCTAATAAACCGGTGCGAAATCATATTTTTCGCACCGGTTCAAACCGGTGCGAATTACGAAATATAAAAAAAAAACTGGGCTGCTTTTCTTCTTTCTTTCTTTCTTTCTTTCTTTCCATGTTATGTACTTTTAATGTCCCTCTCGTTTTCGCCTTCGTTCTCTATCCAGAATCCCGAATTTTCACCTTCTCAATTGAAGTGGTTGTCCTAGCTTTCTCACTCCATTGAAGCAGCACCTCCGTCTCCATTGAATCGTGCTCTATATTCTCCATTGAAGCCGAATCTGAGCTTTCTCACCTCCATTGAAGCTACTCCTGGTTTGCTTCGATTTTGCTTCCTTTTGTTTTTGATTTTGTTTTTTTCAGCTGTTCTTGATTTTGATCTTCTTTGCGATTGATGAATTGTTGGTTGATTTTGTTGTTGTTGTTTTAGGGTTGTCGAATCTGGTTGTGTTATTCATGTGTTATTGGATTGATTTTTAATGGATTTACTCGTGAATTTGTTCTATGTTTGAGTGATTTTTGCCAATTGAGGTTAATTGGAAGAAATTAAGGGTTTTCTAATTTCTCGAGGCTTTTTGTGGAATGTTGGGGGAATTGGATATGGATAGGGGTTGCGGTGGTGGTTTTGTGGGTGCGGTGGTGGGTGTGGTTGTTGTAGTGGTGGTTTCATTGTTGCTGGTTGTCAGTTTTATTTGTGTCTAGTCAATATTGTTCACACAGATAATTAGAACTAGTTCAACTCTTGATTGAATAACCAGTCAAAGTTAATTAATGGCTCCCAATGTTTTAGGGGCAAGACTTCACAGATGTGTTGAGGAGATTGTATTTTCTTATACATACCCCAACCTAGATAGTGAGGTACGCTAACTCTTGTTCTCTCCATAACAAGTCATTACCTCAACTTAGAGCAAGTGCTATACTCTCTCAACAACTGTGACAAGCTAACAAAAATATGTTTTGTTTCAATATCTCAAGTCTCAAAACACATGAATCATTTATTGAAGGCACCATTCTGTGTACATCCAAAAATAGGTTAGCAGTTGTTCTTGCTTGTCTAAGGATATGTTGACAAGTTATGGATATTTTTGAGTTCTGTTTCAATAGTGTGAACCCTCCGCTTGAATTTGTCCGGCCCTTTGAATATATTTCTTTGATTTATCAAATTGTTAGACTTCTTTTCGAGAATCTGTTTCCAGAATATTTATGCATTATGAGCTTGTATAAAATCTCATTCCTTAAACTATTTTGTGTTGATGTTTAGGTCTTGTATGTGTTCCTATTGATCCCAACCAATGTGAGGACTTTGTTTAAAATGCCTAGGCTGTGTGATACTGGTTAAATTTGTTTAAAATGGAATGTGCTTAGTTGAATTTTTTGGAACTTATTCTTACTAAACTTTTTTTGCTAGAACTTTTTGTAATAAGCTGAGGATTCCGTGATGTACTTTTTGAGTATTATTTCGATCATTAGATTTTGCATCACTTCTGATTCTTTTGGTCTCTTCAGGTCATCCAATTACGCCACTCTGGTTATGATATAGCTTATTGTAGTAGCTTCATGTATGGTACACTCTACTCTTATTTTTAACCACATGATTGACACTGCTGCTGATTACTGAATTTTGATTATTTACTTTATAAAGGCTTGACTGGGACTACCCAATACTGGGATTAATATATGGTATACTCATATATTAATCATTGTTAAGATTTTGAAACTGATTTACCTTTCATTCACTTCAAAATCTTCTAGGTTAAGATATGGGATCCAAGTCTTCGTGGTTCTGAGCTTCGGGCCACTTTGCAAGGCCATACTGGGTAACTTCTACATCTTATATTTATTTCTTGTTTTCTCTTTGTCTTCTTTACATTTATTGATGTATATTCTTAAGTTTGATGTCTTCTAGAGCCGTGCGTGCTATAAGCTTTGACCGAGGAGAGTAGTGTAAATGTTGTGTGTCAAGTATTTGTTTGTAGTTGCATTTTAGTTTGCATAGTTTAAAATGTGTTTATCCTAACTTGTTTGATAGATGTATTAGCCAGTGTTCTGATTAATTTATGGAGTGGATATTGAATGCAATCTGCATTGGTGTAGTCAGGTTTATTGAGGTTTGTTAGGCAGGTTACCATTTTTTTTAAAAATGTGTAGGCTTCTCAGTGGTTTAGGAACTATGATAAATATGCTGAATTAGATCCTTTGGTTACGACTCTATGTTGTTGTTTGCTTTAATCTCAGTTTCTCAGTGGTTTAGGAACTATGATAAATATGCTGTTGTTTATGCTGTTTAATCATTAGAGTGTGATGTTAGATTTTTCCCAGTTTAGTGTGATAGTTATTAAGCTAGAAATGTATAGAGTTTGTTTAGCTGAGAGCAATGAAGTGAGAGTGCAACATGTTGCTGATCTTATCTGTCTCAAATCACTCAAACTTACCAATGTATGGCTAAAAGCTATGTTACATGGACTTGGGAACAGGTGTCGGACAAGGACACATGTCCAAGTGTCCGATCCGGCAAGTTCCAAAATTTTAGGACACAGGGATTCTGTCCGATATTTAGATACGGGTACATAGACACGTCAATACGTCACTTAAATTAATATAAATAAATTACATATTACAAAAGCTTTGAATTTTTTATTACGTCCACCCCTATTTTTTTTAATCTTAATTCCTTCCTCGGTAAATTATCCTAATAAATGACAATCTTCTTCCCTCCATCTTCCCTTTATCAATGGTGGTCTTTGAACAAGATGTGTTTTTCTTTCATGTTTCTCCTCTTTTTTTCCTCTCCACTCTTAATGGAAGTGTCCGAGTGCACCGTGTAGGGTCGGACACGTGTCCGTGTCGTATCGTGTCGACATGGATACTTCACAATTTTAGCCGTGTCCAATTAACATAGGCTAAAAGTATGCCTAGTATTTGTTTACTTTGGGTTGTGATCATGATTTTAAGCTCTTACATTGTTTAGGGTGCATTTGAGCAGATCCATTTTGCCCATGTAATTTATTAGGACAAGATAGCATACCAGTTACATGTTGCTTCATAATTAAGGGGAACAAAATGGGTTTCTTAAGTTGCTTTCTCTCTAACATGATGTGTAATTCAATATTCATACCTTCTTAATTGTCGTGCTTAACTAAAATGGTTTGGTGATTCTAACTGAATAACAATTGCAGCAAACACTGAATTTTGAATGTGTGTTCTGTTGCCTTTTTTTTTACTTATATTCATATCTTATAGATTCATCTCTTATAGATTTGGGTTTTTTATTTGCCATATTTGTTTTGGGGGGGGGGGGGGGGGGATCGGTGTGAGGTTGTTTTTCTTAAACTGAGATCGTGCAAGTTGCCTCAAATCTCTATTCTTCCTGCTTGTTTTCTTAGGCTGCTGTTTTGTCTGTTTTTTGCTACTGTCATGGTTTTTTGGTCAGGGTTTCAACTTGTTTGCCCTGTTCTGTGCTGGTGCCTGACTTGCTGGTGCTGTGTTGCTGTGTTTCTTGTTGGTGGTGTGTGTTTCTGTCTTGTTCAGGCTGTTAGGATGCCTGGTCTGAGCTTCTGGCTTTCTGTTTGCTATTCTGCTGGTCTGCTGTTCTGCTGTTCTGCCTGTTGTCTACTGTTGTGGTTGCGGTGCTGTGTTCAATGCTGCTTTGCTGACAAGTTGTTGTATGTTTGTGCTGCTGTTGCACTGTTGTGCTGTTGGTCTGCTGGTTTTGACAGCTCGTGCTGGGTCTGGTGCTAGATGCCTAGCCGTGGTGTAGCTTCTGGTTGCTGTTTTGCTTGTAGCTGCTGCTGGGGCTGCTGGTCATGGTGTGGCTGTGCTGTCTCATTCTCTGTTGCAGGCTTGGGGTCAGTGGGAGCTGCTGCAGTCTGCTTTTTTTTTGTCTAAGTTTTTATTCTATTTATCAAATATTGAAGAAAATATATGTGTTTTATGTATATTATGATTATATATAAGTATTTGGTACAATTTAAGTGAAAAAAATGCCAAAAGAAAAAAGTTTTTATTTTATTTTTTTGGGGCACTTTTGGCACCGATTTTGGAAAAGAACCGGTGCTAAAAGTTTTTTTAAAATTTTTTTGGAGACTTTTGGCACCGGTTCCAAGACAAAACCGGTGCGAAAAGTTCAATTTTTTCCACCGTTTTTCCTAAGAACCGGTGTGAAAAGTCCTTTTTCCCACCGATTTTGAACCGGTGCGAAATCTATGGGGTTTTAGCAACCCCCAAATACAACCCAGTTCAAAACCGGTGGGAAATGGGGGGTTTGAACCGGTGGGGAATTCATTTTTTCGCCTAGTGATCGTGACCAAGCAACTTTAGGGGAGGAAAAGGGCACCTTTTCTTATTTTTGTTTATATTTCTTTTTGTTTAATTACAAATTTGATTTTCTATTTTGCATCAACGTACTTGCTAACCAATTTGAGCCTAATGTTTCCCTTTCTTGTCTTAACCACATTATAAACCTAATGGCCTATGTTTTACCAACCCTCTTAGTTAGTGAAGCATTTAGCATGTGAGGTTTGAGTTTTGAGCATGTTGAATATGAACAAGAAGCACTTTGAGAATTGGTTTAAGTAAGGAATTTAAAGTTGAGCTTGAATATGAATATCTAAGAAAAGTTTGATAAGAAAGATGCAATTCAAGAAAATCAAATGAAGTTTCATAAAAACAAGTCATCCATAGTTAAAAAACAGGCAAGGACACCAAATAAGAGTTTATGAAAAAAAAAATAAAAAAAAAATTTATAAAAAAGAAAGCTTTGAAGTTCTTTTCCCTTAAATAAGTGTGGTAATGTAATGGAATTGAATTGATGGTTGTTTGTTTGAGATTTGGTTGTTTTCTTAAGTTTGTTTTTGAGAGTTGGCCAATCTTTTGCTTCACTTAGGAATTGCCACCAAATTTTCAAATTATTTACCTACCTATACCTTTAGCCATGACATTACAACCCTAGTAAAGACCCTTAGACATTAGAGGGGTGAGGTCAAAGACCGGTGGAGAGAGATGGATTTTAACCCTATGGAGAGAGTATGCATAGTTGAGATGTTAGGATGACATTATGTTTCCTCAAAATGTATCTTTTTCCGATTCCTTCGTGGAATCATGAGGAGCTAACTAGGGGGTAATATGAAGCTAGTGGGGAGAATGCGGACCGTTTAGGATAGGACTAGGGCGGAGAATGAAATCACTAGTTCTTTGTGCTTAGCTTAGGTTTGTCTCTTTCAACCATGATCATCTTAGAACGTATTTTCCCTCGTTTAATTGAGAAAGGCGAGTATTCTTTGGCGCTTGTCTTTTCTTTTGAGTCCGAATGGAGAATTTTCCACCCTAAAACTTGATTTGTTTTCCTAAGCCTTGCCATGTTGTGTTAGTCTTTATAGTGTTTGCCTTTTCTCTTTTCTCTTAAATTTTCTTGAGGACAAGCAAGAGGCAAGTGTGGGGGATTTTGATGAGTGGCATTTATGCCACTATTTCACTCTTTTCCCTAGTGATTTTCCCTCATTTGTCACTTGTTTGCGCCTTCTCTAGCTGTTTTTACCTTTGTTTTGGTTACTTTTGTTCTTTCTCATGTTTTTCCTGTTCTTTTATCTTTTCTTTGTTGATTTTTAAGGTTTTTGCCACTTTAGGATGTAGTTAAAGGAGCTAATGGGACTAAAAAAGAGGAGGAGATGCTCAAGAGAGAGGGTGCGCAACTCTGCATGGAGCTACGAGCGTGGGTCTTAAGGCCGCGAGCACGGACATGATGAATTGGAGCTCATCTTTTGAACCTATAGAAGGCTGGCCGCGCCCTTGGAGAGGGCTCTCCCCAGTGACCCGCGGGCGTGGCACATAAGGCTGCGTGTGTTGCTATTCGTGGCTTTGTTTCCCCTGTTTCCCAGCCGCGGCCTCTCCCCAACTGGGAAAGGGCTCTCCATCAGTAACCCGCGGGCGCATCATAGAAGACCGCAGGCGCAGCTTCGTGGGTTTCGTAACTCCGTACCCAGCTTGGAGAGGGCGCGACATTGTTTGAGAGGGCTCTCCTTAGTTCATTATTTCCGGTTTCTTTAGGCACTATAAATAGACTTTTTCTTGAATTTTATTAGAGGCTATTTTTTTCCAATTATAATACGAAACTTTGTAGTGAGAGAAACTCTAGTATTTTAGAGAGAGAAAGTTACATAAACTTTAAGTTTCATCATTGTAATTAAGATTTCTTCAAGTTTTCCTCAATTTAATGCAAGTATTTCTTGTTTTCCTCATCAATCAAGCTTCGTAGTAGTAATCTCATTACTCTCTTCCCTTTGTTTGGTTCAATTGCTTTTGATAGTGTTGATTTCCATCTATTTCCTTGATTTTACTTGTTTGATTGCTTTTTCCTTTGAATTTGGATCATGTTTAGCTTTGTTAAGATTGAATCCATGCTTAGTGTAGTTGTGATGGCTATTTTCTCTTCTCTAGCTTAGATTTCTAGCTTGGGAAGGGGGTGAAGATCATGATTGATTGAGATTATATTGATGATTGATTGGATTTAGCCTTGAGTTGATGATTTTGTGTTTAAATTGCTTGGAGTTATTGATGTGCACCTTTAATTCCAATATTTGAGTTCTAAATTAGATGCATGGGAATGAACTAGTTTAGTTTTGATCTATTTCATCAATTTGCTTGAGTAATTGCATGGGAATGAATTATTTGATTAGAATTTGTATTCCTTTGCATGAATCCATGTTGATTATCATTGTTGTCTTAGTTGATCATGATTGGAACCCCCTCTCGCTAGTGTTTTGATCATATTTCTCTCTAATATAGCTTTCCATCCTTATTTTAGTGTTTCTTGTTTGAACTTTCTTGATTTGCTTGGTTTAATCTTTCTAGTAGTTAATTTTATCATAGAAATTCACAAAAACAATCGAACCCTTTGTTGCTTGCAATAGATTCTAAATTACACTTTGATTGTGCAATGCCCCGTTTCCTTGTGGTTCGACCCTAGCTTGCCACTATCTAGTGTGAACTTGATAGAGTTAGGTAAGGAATATAAATTGTTGATTTGATTAAGGATAGTAGACACGACCTATTATCCGGCGATCATGTATCCTCCATAAGGCGTGTGGACTCGGGTTGGTCTATTCACAATAGGCTTTGACCATTCGGTCCCTTTTTACATAATCGACCATTAACCATCCCATAATGGGCTGCAAGAGTTATTAAGGTGCGCTGGTCTTTTGATGAAGTATTTGCAGGATATGTGCCATGAGTAATGTATTGGAGGATATGATTATACCATGGATTTTCCTTTTCAATGTCATTTAATTCCTCTATTGCGTTGCAATAAGCTGGTTCATCTCTTCTTTTAACGCATAATGGCATCATATTTAATTGATCACGAATGTTGATCATGGAAGCTAATTTTGCTAGCGCATCGGCAAATTGATTTTCGTCCTTGGGAGATATTTAAAATCAATGTAATCAAATTGCTCGATGAGTTGCTCTAGGTGTTCTTGGTATAATATCATTGTGGAGTTTTTAGTTTTCCATTTTTTGAGTTATATGATTTATTATTAAACAGGAATCTCCATATACCTCTAATTTTTGCACACCTATGCTAGCTGCTGCTTCTAATCTAATAATGCACGCTTCACAATCCGCGACATTATTAGTAGCCTCAAAGTCTAGTTTGGCAGAGATTGGAGTATGTGCTCCCATTGGACTTGTGAGTAACACTCTTACTCCACAACTCTTTTGGTTAGATGCGCCGTCGAAGTACATTACCGATTTGTCGTATTGTGTCATGAGAATCTCGTCATCCAGAAGATGAGTGGTTTTTTTGCACGACTTGTGTTGAATAGGATGTTGTGCCAGAAAATCGGATATTACTTTTCCTTTTATTGATTTTTCAAGAATATATTTGAGTTCGAATTCGGCCAACATCACCATCCACTTAGATATTCTTCTTTGTATGAGTGGTTGTTCAAACAAATATTTATTGGATTGTGTTGAGAAATCACGTGAGTGGTGTGGGGAAGCATATAATGTCGTAGTTTCTTAGTTGCCCACATAATGCTAAACACGATTTTTCTAAAGTGCTATACTTTGTTTCATATTGAATAAACTTTTTACTTATGTAGTATATTGCACGTTCGAATTTATCTACCTCTTGTGCGAGCATGGCCCCTGTGGCTATGTCCGTGACAGTGATATAAAGTCTAAGAGGTAGTTAGGGTACTGGTGGTGCTAAAACCGGAGGCTTTTGAGATAGCTTTTAACATTCTCAAAGGCCTCTTGGCATTGGTCGTCCCATTCATGTTTTTCTTCTTTTTTTAATTTTTTGAATATTTGCTAACAAGTATTGTTAAATTGGCAAAAAACCTCCTAATTTCTTTACTAATGAATCGACTAATGTACTGCAATTTGCCAAAAAACCTCCTAATTTGTTTTTCAGTTTGTGGGGGAGGCATGTCAATAATTGCCTTTATTTTTTAGGGATCGATCTCAATTCCACGTGTGCTTACTACGTATCCGAGCAACTTGCCGGAAGTTACTCCAAAAGTGCATTTTTGTGGGTTTAATCTCATCTTGTACTCTTTTATTTGAGTAACGAATTTGCATAAAGCTTTTACATGACCCATTCTCTCTTTTGATTTTACGATCATATCATCCACATATACCTCTATTTCTTTATGCATTATATCATTCAAGAGAGTCGTAGCCGTACTTTGGTACGTAGCTCTTGCATTTTCAAGACCAAATGGCATGATTGTGTAGCAATAAGTACCCCAAGGGCTTATAAAGCATGTCTTTTCTTCATCTTTTTTTGCCATTAGAATTTGGTTGTAACCCGCGTATCCATCCATGAAGGACAACATCGCGTGTTCAACTATATTATCTAGCAATATATCGATATGTGGTAAGGGGAAATCATCTTTTGGACTAGCTTTGTTTAGGTCCCTAAAGTCAACACACATGCAAATTCGTTCATCCTTTTTAGGGACTGGGACAATGTTTACTACCCATTCCGGGTAATTACATACGCGAATGAAACCTGCGTCTAATTGCTTTTGTACTTCTTCCTTTATTTTTAAAGCAACGTCCGGTTTCATTTGTCGAAGTTTTTGTTTTACTAGCTTAGACATAGGGTTCAAGGGAATGGTATGTTCCGCAATTTCCCTATCTATTCCGGGCATGTCCTTGTATGACCAAGCAAACACGTCTTCGAATTCTTTAACCGTCGATATGAGAGTCGATCGCTCTTCCGGATTTAAGGTTAAGCCAATTTTAACTTCTTTCTTGTTTTCATTTGTTCCTATATTGATCGTTTCAGTATCTTCGATCACATGATTATTTTTTTCTCGTTCATTCATTAATTCAATCAATATATTAATTTCATCATCTTCATTAGACTGATTATTATAGCATTCCAAAGATTCAAGAGGCATATACTCAAAAATAGAGCTCATATTATTAAAATCAAAAGAAATTACATCAAGAGAGCAATCCGTTTTGAGATCCTTGTCCTTAGAAGTAGAAAGTAAAGACTCAGTAATGGACACAAGGCCTAAATTTTCAGCTTCCTTAAAATTTAAACTAGACTCATCGTCGGATTCTTTGAGAATTTGCTCTTCGCCTGTGGTGATTTCCAACTTGTCACCCTTGTGGTTAATCCATTTGAAGGTCTTTCTCCATCCATGCTCGAAAGTGTTATTGAAAGAGGTAATCAATGAAGTTGGGTCGAAAGCTGCATCTTGGATGGCGTTATGATTAATCATGGTGGCAACATGATTTTGCTCTAGTCCAAATAGCAAGTTAAAAGCTTGCTTATTATAGCACCCTTGGGTTAGGTGTTTTGATTGAATGACACTTAAGTCATCATTCAAGAAGTAGAAATCGTTAAAAATCTCGAATCCAGGCTTCTTGATACCTTCAAGAACTAATGGTTTAGGAAAGTCATAGTATGGGTAGTTTTCCCCCTCCCTAATGAATTATCCATCGAGGGTTTGATTGTAAGGTGGGAGTAAGGAAATTATCCCTTTCTTGTTGTTATTTTTATGTGCCCTTAATTTTGGCATCGTGCCCTTAACCACTCTTGAATAAGATGTTGTTTACTATTGGGTGGAATATGGATCAAGCTTAAAAGGTACTTCAAGATTTTCATCCATTTCTAGCGTGTAGATAACCTCTGCGGCAAATCCCCACATATCTTCTTCATCATTGTCATGATTTTTTCTCTAGAAGAGATTGTTCGTTTATTGTAACTTTGAGAGAAGAAGCATGTATAGTAATATGAAGACCTTCGTAGTTCAACCTAATCATTTAATGGAGCGAAGATGGTATTGCTCCTAGTTCACGTATCCAAGGACGTCTAAGAAGAAGGTTAAATGTAGGTTTTATATCCATGACATGGAATTCAACCATCTTTTTTATTAGGTCTGAGGTAATTGGTAGCTTAACAATTCCACACACCGATCTCCTTGAATTATCATGGGCCCTAATGCTTTGTGTTGTTGCATGAAAATCTTTTTCTAGGTCTAGGTTTAGGAATTTTAAGATTCGTAATGGGCACACATTTGTGGCGGACCCATTGTCAACTAAAGTAAGAGGGATGTTGTATCCCTTGCACCCCACAGTTAAATATAATGCATTATTGTGAGTAGTGTCTTTTGATGGCAAATCATCACTAGTAAAGATGATTGATTTGTCTGATTTCTCGCTAGTAAGAAAGCTAATGAGATCCTGGGGAGTTGTGTCCGTACTTACAGACAAAGCAGTTACAACATTCATTTAAGAATTCCCGTGTTCCTTAGAGGTACTTAGGAGTTCTCAAATGCTAACATTTGCCTTAGATTGACGAAGTTGTTTAACCAATGGATCTTCTACCTTAGGTGGAGGTGGTATTGGTTTTTGAGTTTGAACTTGATTGGTTGAAGGTCCATAGGGTAGTGTTTGATAGACTCGCCTAGAACAAGTTAGATGATCAATCTCGTTTGGACTAGTCTTGGTGCTCGTGAACCAATTTTCTTCTAGAGGAGTTGAATGTGCCTCCATTTCTAAATGTTCCGTGAGTTGTGCTTGATGCCATTGTTCATCTAGGGAAAGGTTTGACAGATCTTATGATTTTCCCAACAAACGACCCTAATCAAGCGCTCCGATTGTTTTAACTTGGAGACAAGGTGGAGGTGGGACGGCGGCATATTTTGAGACATATAAGTCTTTAAAGTCGTCGTCTCATAATCCACACACTTCATTAGTTGCCCCCATGAGTGTTGTGGTTAGAGGTTTTCCTATGGGAGTGATGTAATCAAAAGGATTGAACTCATCACTCTTCACACGGTCCTCATTAATATGAAATATTTCCAGTGGGTAAACATTATTATTTGGCTTAGGCGTGGGAATTTTCCCATCGTCTACTAGATCTTGAACCTTGTATTTCAAAACATAGCAATGTTCAGTATCATTCCCAACACTCCTATGATAAATACAATAAGCATTAAGATCCCATTGAGGATTTCTTTTTTCTATGGGAGGAGGAGGTGTTGGCTCAGTTGGTGAGAGTAATCCTTTTTTATTTAACTTTTCTAATAATTCTTTATAACTCACAGGGAATTACGTGAATTTTCTTCCTATTGTCCACCTTCTTCGAGGATCATTATTATTATATTGCGTTGTATTATTATAATGTGTGGACGTCGTAAAAACATCAATAGAGGATGAAGTGTTATCATTCCCCTTCTTGTAGTTATTTTTAGGTGGGTGATGATGAGGCTTGTTTGCCTTTTTCTTAGCAATATCATCTTCAATCCTAGTGGCCACGAAATAGACCTTTTTAAAAGTGTCTAGTCTAAGGTGGCGTAGATACTTGTACTTTTCATGACAATTGTCAATGAACTTTTGTACTAACTCAAGTTCCAGCAACCTTTGGGCAAGGTTAGCCGCCTTTTCACGCCATCTACCATAGAAAACAAGGAAACCTTCATCAACAAGGAAACCTTCATCGTCTCCTTGCTTAAGCTTTTCAAGTTCACGCAAAGTTGATTTGATCTCTAAGTTGCTCTCATATTGGGTGATTAAAGCCGAAACTTCATCTTCCCATGTATATTTGATCTTGGCATCTAGCCCATGGTACAACTCTCTTGCGGCTGGTCTAGAGATAAAGGGAATGTCAAAGCATAGAGCTTAGGATCAACTCCCTTTAGAGCCATGGTGCTAGTAAAACTCACTAAATGATTTTTTGGGTTATTGGTCACCTTAAATATTGGTAAGTCTGTAGCTACAAACTTTTCTAGTAGAGTAAGTCCCACACGAGGAGTAAACTTTTCTGCGTTAACGTACTTGTTCCCCATTGTAGAACGAAGAACAAGTTTCTCCAACGTCTTCTCTCGTTCGGCTAAAGCATCCAATTTTTGTTACATAGCTAAAGCCTCGACCTCTTTCATTTCGGCTTTTTTGAGTTCCTTAATTCTTCTGACCTCGGCTTCTTGAGCCTTTTCCTCTCTCATGCAAATAATCTCTTCTTGGAGTTGATCGATGGTTGACATTATTGGACTAGGATGAGTTGACAAAGGAAGATGGTTCGAAAAGGGTGGATTGTTTGATGGTAAACGTAGAGCGCGATAGCCCGGGTGTCTTCGTTCCCAAGCTTGGTAACCAGCCCAAAAGGAAGTACGAGAGGTTAAGAAAACCGACACGCTTGCTTTAAAAAAAGAAAAGGAAAGAAACAAAATAAAAAAGAAAAAGGAAGACGCAAATTACGTTTAAAGGGATATCATCGCCTTCTAACAATTCATTAATAATGATATTGTTTAGATGAGCCAATAGTTGACGAAGAATTAAAATGGTCTCGTAGCAGAAGGCGTGCGCAAGCTACAGGGTCACGCGTGGTTGGCGCGCGCAGCCCCTGCACTTCCGCTTGGTGTGATCGCGCAACTTGTTCGAGTAGGATTTTTTTTTCGGACGATGGCTATTTTTTTTATGTATTTATATTTTTTGATTTTGTTTTTTGAAATATTTTTTTTAATCATATGATACCCCTTGAACGTGACTCAAAACTATGAAAGGACAACCTCGTAGTTGGGAGCCTAAGTTAAGACTAAAAGGAAAAAAGCTATCCAAAACACGTCACAAATAGTCATGTAATCACATAAGCATACGAGAAAATTATTAAATCACATAATGCCATTCTAAGGTCAAGGTTTTGGGTGTCCAAAGGTAACATATCTTAAGAAACGATGCATGAATCAATCACTCAACGTGTTGACCCATGACATAGGCTCCCAACATTTTGTTGGCGATATGGGTGGGATGATTGTTATTGATTTTGGGATAAAAGCCTAGTGTTGGCGTGAAAGGATTGGTGTCCTTTGAACAAGTATATTATTCCAATAAAGCGTTCGAAATTAATCATGGAGTTAATTATTCAGTGAAGTCGAGTGATCGGGAAGTTGGGCTAGAGGCCATCTCCGATTAGTGAGATTAATTATATTAATCTCACAGCTTTCCTTCTACTGAACCCATCAGGTCACACCCAAACGTACAACCAAACTAAGGTGATGAATTAAGTTGAAGGCCTTAATACGTCAAAGAAGAGGATTCGTACTCCGACGTTGGATTTCGAGCTTAGAGAGTCGAAACCGAACGTCGACTTAAATTCTAGGAGTTTACGAGACGTGCAAATAAGCCAAAAAACAGATATCAAGACAACATACGAAGCCCTAGCCATACGAGGGCTAGGTTAGTGTGGCTAGCAAGCATGCATGGCGCTTGGCCGCAAGCCTAGTAGCAGCACACGCATGCTTGCTGGGCGAGCGTGTTATGGCTCACAATCTAGCAACGCTGGCAAGGCTGGCTGCCAGCAAGCACTGGTCCTCGCTAGCAGCTGCTAGCCCTTGCCCGCTTGGCCTGCTAGTAAGCATGCAGCGGCCCGCTAGTAAGCGAGGCTTGCTGGTGCTTCCACGCAAGGCTTATAGGCCTGCGGCACAGCAGTCGAGCAGCACACAAGCAGCCCAGCTACACGCGTGGGCTTGCGGTATAGATAGGAAGCCCAAGCCAAGGAGGCCTTGACTGGCCATACCTTGGTGGCCAAGGGTGTTGACTGGTCATAGGCTATTGTGATTGGTGGGTTTGGTGACTTGGGGAACAAGGATGCCATGTGATTTCCACTTGTTGCTTGACTATTTGTTCTAGCTATTTAATTTAGTTTAGAATTAAACTAAATATTAGCTTTTTTCAACTTTGCAAAAGTCCCACATTGATTGGAAATCAAGGGGATGGAGATGCTTCTCCTATAAATACCCAAGGCATCCCTTGGGAATTCTTTGCAAGAGTTGAACTTTATAAAAGGTATATCCATTGAGAAAACCTTATAAAGAGATCCTCTTATTTAGTAGTGTTAATATTGCCTTAGCCGGTAATATTAGCAAAGATTGGGCGCGTCGGTGGACCACGTTGGAAGGTCCCGTTTAAGGCTCTTTCTCCGTTCGTGAGTTCGTGTTCGTGCTAGTGGAAAATACGCATCAAGGGTATGACCGCCTTTTCCTATATCTCTCTGTCTTTCCCTCTTATTGTTTCGGGGTTTTCTGATGTCCTGCGGGAGAGTTACAATTCCGAGACTGGAACCGGACGCCTGTACCTGCAAAATAACGGAGACTCCTGTGAGCTCCGCCTCCAACGGTCAAGTTAGTAACTGATTAAGGAGTAATTAATACAGAAATTAAAGTAATAGGGTCTCTCTAGGTGAGAGTGTTTAATGTAGGTAATCTGCTTTGTTAGCGAGATCAGCCGGTTATTACTGTGTGTAATTAATGTGTTTGTTCCGTAATATTTTCCGTAAACTTCTTCTCCTCCCCTTAATGAGGATTAAGGGAGGTATTTATAACCTTGGGAAACGTGCCCATCCTAGGTTTAGGTAAACCTAGGGCCGATTGGGCTTCCCTCGGAAATTGGGCCTGGGTGGCCGGTTTCTCCATTAGGCATGGAGTATGCCACATGTCGTGACATAACAGGTCCAAGGTGGACGAATAAGCGCGTGCCACGTGGCAAGCCCTGACAGTTCCAACTAGGGGACACTTGGCAGGACCTGATTGGTCCACGTGGCGCATTCCGATTGGGAGGAGCAAAATCCCCTAATCATTTGCCCCTCACAGGTGGCACGTGACTGGTCACGTGTTACCTGTGACAGGTGTCGCACAGTAACGGGCGACGGCCTGCTACAAGTGTCAGTCCGCGAAAGGACGAGAGATTTTCCCGCCCAAATTTTGAATTCTGGAAGTGACCCTTCGCCTTCTCACTTCGCCTATATAAGGGAGAGTTGCTTTGAGTCATTTTCACACTTTGAGAACTATTTGAGAACATTCGGACCCCTGAACTTGCTCTGACATTTTGGACTTTTTCTGCCTACCGCCTGTTCTGACAAGCCGACTGCACAAGATTTTCAGAACTTCATCAACCGTCACTCGTTCAGGTAACTCAGTTCTCTTACTCTTAATTTTCTTTTTATTTTCTGAAATGGCACCACGGAAGCACACGACACGACCTAGGTTAGTGATCAGCCGGTCACCGGGGACGGCTGAATCTAGGACTAGGAGTGCCGCCTGCCCTTTTCCGGACCCATCTTTGCCCTTTATACAAAGTCCGACTGTATCTGTGTCTATGCAGAGCAGGATGGCCAGAACGAAAAAGACAGCTAGGATCTCAAATTCAGACGGCTCCTCTCACAGGGTGCCGATTAGTGAAACATCTGACCAGGCGCCATATGTGGAAGTGAGACAAGGCGGCCTGGATGCCGGCAATTTAACAGTTAACAAATCTGCTCCTTTTCAAAGAGAGGAGGCGGGCCCCTCCGGGAGAGGGGAGGAGTCGTCCTCTTCAGACTCGTCGGAGGACGATTCCGAGTCAAGCTCTTCTGGCCAGGCTTCTTTGGGTACAGAAGAGAAAAACAGCCGCCTGCAAGAGGCGAGACTTTCTCACGCAGTTGAGAAGGGGGACAATTGGGCGGAACCATCCGCCTCTTACCGAGAGCTAAACACCCCCTACTACTGCACGGTACCTCGGGGCCGAATCACAGCCATGCAAGAGAAAGTGGAGAGCTTTATTGCAAACCACACCATGGGCCCCGACTTTCTAGTGTTTGTGCCGGATCCAGAAGACACAGTCGTCTGGCCGGCTGGTTCAAGTTATGAAAGCTCCTGCTTTGGCTGCTACGAGGCGGCCATTAAGGCAGGGCTTCGTTTCCCATTACATCCGGCTGTTCAGCGGATTTTGGATGGGTATGAGTTGGGGTTATGGCAGTTAGCCCCAAACTCTTGGGTCAACGTACTCGGCTATGTGGCCGGGTGCGAACTGCACGGGGTGGAGCCGAGCTTTGAGGCTTTCGCCCATATGAACTATCTCAGCCGGACCCCTAAGACAGGCGGTACCGGCTGGTATCAATTGACAAGCCACAGGGGCTACCTCATGACGAGAGGTAAAGCAAACAAGTGGAAGGACTGGCGGAGCACCTTCCTCATCATTGAGAGTTCTGACATTGAGCAGAACAAGCGCTTCAATAGGTGGAACATGAATCCGCCCCTTCTTGCAGGCGGCCGTAGCATGCCGCCTGTTCCCCCCAAGGCTAAGAAAGAGATCCTTGATAAAGGACTCTTTAAAGTAGAGTCGAGGGTCGACTCTACTTCAGGGGTACGAGAGCAAGTACCCCTGCACTGCGTCCCGAGCTTCAAGTGGCTCTATGACGAGTACTTTTTGGCCGCCTGCGGCCTCAGCAGTCGGTGCTCAAGAGGTAGTCGGCCTGTCGAATACTCTGTTGTTTCATACATTTGTTGTTTATCTTTTATTAACTTTGCTGTTTGTTTTTGCAGCTGACGCCATGAGCAAAATCACCGCCTCCAAGACTGCGGCGGCCATGTTACGGGCCTCTATTATGCAACAAGCTTCAACCGACTCCCCCAAAAAGGGGGCACCCTTGGTGAGCTCCGAACCTTTCACCCTCTTTTTGGAGTGTTTATGCATATACTAACTTCTTTCTTCTCTTTTTTTTTTTTTTTTTTTTTTTTTTTTTTTAGACGGGTGCTCCAAGAGCTTCATCTTCCCAACAGCCGGACCCCAAGGCCCGGAAGACGACTGTTGGGAGCTCTCCTGGTTCTGCCAGGAAACAGGTGGCGGCTGAGAAACAGCCGGCCACTTCTTCTAAAGCTCCAACTGGGACGCCTAGAGGTATGAAGTTGTCCTTGTAAATTTTAGACTTGCTCCCTTTGTTACTAAGTCTAAACCGTTTGTTTATGCTTGATGCAGCCGGCCCCCAGGAGCCTGACTTGGTAGAGATGGCCAAGTCTATGATCAGGGCAGTTCCTCCAGCTAAAAGGGAGGCGGTCAGGGGTGTCGGCACCCTTGACCTTGACGGGATTGCAGGGGTCCTTGCTGAGGTATACTTAGCATATTTTTGAGTATTTGAATTTCTGGACGGCTGTTTTCTTTTTTGTTTGGAAACTGACGCCTGTTTTTTGGTACTTAGGCCCTGCTCCGAGTTAACGGCCTTCGCAAGCCGCTTGATCGGAAAAAACAAAGAGGTAAAGGCTGCAAAAGCTATGGCCGCCTCTGACTGTGATAAGGCAATGTTTCAAATTGCCCAAAATGATGTACTGACCATTGATATTCTTTATTATCAGGCGCAGGCTACCGCCGCTGTTCGGGCTCAGTTAGAGGCGGCCCAGAAGAAGAATGACGAGCTGGAGGCGACCATCACAAATCTCAAGGCCGAGCTGAAACCTCTTCGCCTGAAAATGTACTCTTACGAAGCCATGGAGAAATCCTTGGCCAACGTAAAGGAACGCCTGGTGACCCAGGAGAAGAGTCTTACCCAAGAGCTCTCGGAAAAGGCCGAGCAAGAGAAGAAAGAGCTGGTCCGGGAGATGATGGAAGACTCCGCTCAAATCCAGCGCATGACCTGGGGCCGCCTCTTCCCTAGTGCCGACTTTGCCTCTTGGGAAAGAACGTACCGCCAGTGCTCAGATGCATATAATCAACATATCCTGGCGACTGCTGAAGAAGAGGCGTTGGGGAAGAGTTGGAGGAGGAGGAGGAGCCGGTAGTGGCGCTTGTGCCGCTTGGGGGTAAGGCATCAAAAATGGATGCAGATGGAGCCGAGTCCAGCAAGAAGAGTGCTGACCAGGCGGCAGCTGCTAATACTGAACTGCCCCCTTCTTAAGCTTTATCTATTCTTTCCACGGCCTGCGTGCCGTTTGCTTTGTATTTACCCGGCCAGGGGGCCGGGGATTTGAATATTTTGCTGGTCTTTAATGACCGTCTTATTTTTAATGAATTTTTGTTTTGCTTCAAATTTGTCTAAGTATTCCATATCTAATATCCAATTGTTCACTAGACCGACTGTTTTACTAACCGAACGTTGCAGACAGGTACGGAGAGTTAGTACGCCGCCTATGCCCCTGGACGACTGGTTGTCTGTTTCCAGGATAGACGATCAGTCGGCCATTTATCCAATCGGTATTCGAACTATTTTGTCTGGATCCTTTTTAGGCAGGCGGGCCTGTCTTTTGTAAATTTAACCAAGTAGGAAAGTGGTCTGACCAAGTAGATAGAGTATTACCTAGTCGCCAAGGAATTGAGTAGTAGAGAAAACAAGCGGCGGGTACCGGTTGTTTCCCTTTATTGCCAATGTTGTTGGCTTTTAACTCATAATTTTTTAACCTAGCAAGAGTAGCGATTGAGGGCCCCTGTTTGTTAAAAACAGGCGGACGACTCATACCTTTTAGGCTCCATACTAAGTTTGAGTGACTATTAAGTTAACATAAGAGTAACTTAGTCTTCGTCACAATCTAGATTGAGTAGTAGAGGTACCAGGCGGCGGAGGTCGGCTGATCCCCTTGATTTGCCAATGTTTGTTGGCTATTAACTCAATAGGTTACCTAGTAGGAATAGGGGTTTGAGTGCCCCTGTTTGTTAAACAGGCGGACGACTCAAACCTTTTAGGTTCCATACCAAGTTTGAGGGAGTGACTTATGAGTTAACGTTGGAGATACTCAGTCGCCGTCACTTTTGTTTGAGAAGTAGAGGTACCAGGCGGCGAAGGCCGGCTAGACCCCTTGATTCGCCAATGTTTGTTGGCTATTAACTCAATAGGTACCCCCTGTATTTATCCCAAGTAATACAGGCGGTCATCTGACTCAGATGTCAACTGCTACCACTGGTTTGCTTAGTGATAGAGTTATCCTTGTCTCAAAAACGGCTACGTGGTTGCCCTTGGGGGCAGTAGTATAGGTGCCGTGTAATTAGTTTATAGAACAATGTTCCACCCAAAAGGGAGCTGCTCTCTGCGACGAATTTCATCCGGATGGATGCCGTCGGACGCCTGCTATGATGTTGGGACAGGTCGTATTAGTTTTGTAGATTTGATCAGTTGACTTGGCACCTGGTCTGATCATTCGGCCTGTGGCCTTGGTAAGTTCTTGGTGAACGTAGGTGCTAAGTAAAAGGAGGGTAGCCGCCTGTTAGGCACAGGGTCGGCCAGGCCCTTATCTTTTTAGCTAAGTATTGTGAGTAGCCGACTGTAAAGGTACAGACGGCATGCCCCTCTGAAGATAGAGTGAAAAACTCAATGGAGAGTAGCCGACTATAAAGGTACAGACGGCATGCCCCTCGTAGTACAAAATTGAATAGTAAGTGCAAACTTTTATTAAGTAGCTCTTGACTATTTGCATCATTCAAAAGAAATATTTCTTAAGATTATCTACATTCCAAGTTCGAGGCAACGGTTGTCCGTCTGGTGTTTCCAGACGGTAGGTACCGCCCCTGACTTCCTCATAGATTCGGTAGGGTCCTTCCCAGTTGGGAGTTAGTTTGCCAGACTCATTAGCCCTACCAACTGCTTCCATTTTTCTAAGTACAAAGTTCCCTATTTTGAGTGGACGCCTGTGTACTTTTTTGTTGTATGATCTAGTCATTCACAGGCGATAGATTTCATGGCGCAAGACAGCATTGCCCCTCTTTTGAGGAAGTGAGTCTAATGCCAGGCGCATGGCTTCCCAGTTTGCCTCTTCGTCATATCGCATTACTCGAAGAGTCGGCTCATAGTGTTCTATTGGAAGAACAGCTTCCGCACCATAAGTTAGGAGGAATGGAGTTTCTCCAGTCGCCCCTTTTTCAGTCGTCCTAATGGCCCAGAGAACATGTGGTAGTTCATCCGCCCATAGGCCGCCTGCTCGTTCAATCTTTTTCTTGAGACCGTCTGAGATGATTTTATTAAAGGCTTCTACCTGGCCGTTTGCTTGTGGATAGCCGACAGATGCAAAGTAGTTTGCAATTCCTTGGTCACCCAACCAGCTTTTGAGAACAGGCGTCTCAAATTGGGGACCATTATCAAAAACCATAGACATGGGAACCCCGAACCGAGTGATGACATTTTTCCAAATGAATGAAATTACATCTTTCGTCTTGATTCCCTTTACAGCCTCCGCCTCTACCCATTTAGTGAAGTAGTCGACGGCAACAAGTATGTACCTCCGGCCGCCTGTAGCAGGCGTATATGGACCCAGAATGTCCATGCCCCACTTGGCAAACGGTAGTGGGCTGTGAATGGTAGTGAGATCAGTAGCTGGACGGTGAATTAGTTTGCCAAACCTTTGGCACTTGTCACATTTTTTCACCATCTCCATTGCATCTGCTTCCAAAGTAGGCCAAAAGTAGCCCTGCCGCCTTGCCCTTTGAGCAAGCATCCTACCACCTATATGAGAAGCACAGTAACCAGAGTGAAGATCATCTAGTATCTCTCGTCCCTTTTCTGGAGTAACACACTTTAAGAAGGGTTGAAGGTACCCCCTCTTGTGAAGTTCTCCCTTTATCATTTCAAAACAGGTGGCTCGTTTTTTCAGTGCTGCCGCCTGTTGAAGGTACCCCCTCTTGTGAAGTCCTCGATGCTTCTCTTCTCCATTACTTCCCAAAAAACAGTTCGAGGAGTATCGGAGGAGGCGGATGATGCTAATTTTGACAGTGCATCCGCCTGGTTGTTTTCTGATCTCGGCACTTGGATCAGATGGAAATCCTCAAGGGAGCCGACTGCTTGTCGGACCGCCTGTAAATACTTAATCATGGCCGGATGGGTTGCTTCGTATTCGCCATTGTACTGACTCACTATCAATTGTGAATCGGAACAGGTGTCTATTTTTCTTGCCCCTGCCGCCTTGCACATGCGGATCCCGGCTAGTAAAGCTTCATATTCTGCCTCATTGTTTGAAGCCTGAAAACTGAAGCGTAGAGCATACTCGTACCTGTCGCCCTCTGGCGACTGACATATGACGCCTGCTCCACAACCATTTGAAGTAGAGCTTCCGTCCACATATACCTTCCATACTTGGTCTGGAACTTGAGAGTTAGGAGGAAGTCATCTCTACAACAAAATCAGCAAAGGCTTGCCCCTTCACTACTTTTCTAGGCTCGAAAGTAACTTCGAGGCTCTGTATTTCTATGGCCCATTTGATCATTCGGCCTGACGACTCCATGATGGTCAGTGGCCGCTTGATAGGTTGGTCTGTATACACGACGACTGCATGTGCCAAAAAGTAGGGCTTCAATTTTTTAACAGCCATGAAGAGTGCAAGACCAAATTTCTCCACTAGGGGATACCTCAACTCGGCATTTTTCAGTACGTGACTGACAAAGTAGACCGGGAGCTGACAGCCGTCCCTTCCAGCAAGGAGAACAGCGCTTATCGCATGATCAGAGACGGCCAGGTACATATAGAGAACCTCTTTGGGCAAAGGGCTGACCAGCCTCGGCAAGGAATGAAAGTGAACTTTTAATTTCTGGAAGGCGGCCTCAGCATCCGGCCCCCATTAAAACCTTGCCTTTTTCTTAATTGCCTGGAAAAAGTATAGGCATTTGTCGCCTGATCGGCTTAGAAATCTTCCCAAGGCCGCCAGACAACCTGTTAACTTCTGAACCTCTCGGATGGTACGAGGCGACTGCATGTTAATGACCGCCTGCACCTTCTCAGGGTTCGCCTCTATTCCTCTCTGATTGATAAGGAATCCAAGAAATTTCCCAGACTCAACTCCAAATACACATTTCTTGGGATTGAGCATGACATGGTGCCGCCTGAGTGTGGCGAAAGTTTCTCGGAGGTCCGACAGATGATCTTTCTGAAGTTTAGTCTTGACAATCATATCATCAATATATGCCTCGACGTTTCTCCCAATCTGATCAAAGAACACAGTGTTTATCATTCGCTGGAAGGTAGCCGGGGCATTCTTAAGACCAAACGGCATGACCGTGTAACAGTATAACCCCTGATCAGTGACGAAGGCCGTCTTCTCCTGATCTTTCTTCCATAAAGGAATTTGATGGAAACCAGAATAGGTGTCCATAAAACTCATCAAGGCATGGCCGGCTGTTGAGTCGACCAAGTTATCAATTTTAGGCAGAGGGTAACTGTCTTTGGGGCACGCCTTGTTTAAGTCTGTGTAGTCTACACACATTCGCCAGGTGCCATTCGGCTTTTTAACAAGCACCACATTTGCAACCCAGTCTGGGAAGTAACATTGCCGAATGAACCCTGCATCAAGTAATTTTTTAACTTCGGCGGCTGCCGCCTGACTTCTTTCTTCGCCATGGTTCCGCTTCTTTTGCCGTACCGGCTTCTTTTTCGGATCCACGGCGAGTTTATGTCCGCCAGATCAGGACTAATGCCTGGCATTTCATGGACTTCGAATGCAAAGATGTCCTTGTATTCTTTCAATATCTTGTGAAAGTCGTCACCAAGGTTTCTTAGAGCAGTCGTCCCAACTTTGACTGTTCGGTCAGGACGTGAGTCGTCTAAGATCAGGTCCGCATGCTCACCAGCCGGCTGAGGGCGGAACTCATCCGGCCGCTCCGCTGCCAATGATTGCTATTTTCTTGCTTTTCTTGCGGCCTCTGTCTGGGACGCCTTTCTCTTTTTGCCGCCTGCCTCTTGAACAGGCGCACCCTCCTTGACATTGTCAAGGTTTGTTTTTTCACCACTTGACCCAGTGGCCATAACAGTGGGCTTGACATCCGAGAGATAGCACTCTCGGGCCATCCTCTGATCTCCCCTTAGGGAGCCGACTGTTCCATTATCCCTCTCAAACTTGAGCAACATAAGAGACGGGATTATAACAGCCTTGGAATTATTCAGGGTTGGTCGACCCAGAATCATGTTGTAGGCCGAGAGTTCCTCTACTACTAGGAACCGGACTACCATGTGTCGTCCTTCCCCTTTTTCGCCCAGGCGAATGGGTAAATCTACTTGTCCCAGTGGGTGGACGACTCCTCCTCCAAACCCTACTAAAGGGTGGGAGGCCGGATGTATGCAATCAGTCTGATATTTCAGTTTCGACAGACATTTGCTACTGATGAGATCTGAGGAGCTCCCGGTATCTATGAGGATTCAGCCAACTCTCTGGTTGGCCACTTTACATTCAATAACGAGAGGGTCGTCATGCGGCCCCCTTACCCCTCCTAGATCTTCTTCAGTGATGACAATCTCAGGAAATGTATATTTGGACGGCCGTTCTTGGTGAACGGAATTTACATCTAACCGCCTTATATTATCTTTGTTGCCCCTAATAGTGGGGCCGCCTCCTGAGAAGCCGCCTGCAATGGTGTAGACGACTGCATCATCTGTATCGGAGCTGTCGGCCTGTTGATTCTTTTTGGCCGACTTCTTTTTTGAGGAAGTGTTCCCCGTAGATTTCTTGACATAAGTGTCAAGATCACCTTGCTCAGCCAGGCGGTCTAGGTACCGCATAAGACTGATGCAGTCATTGGTGTGATGACCAACGTCATCATGATAAGCACAAATTTTATCTTGGTTCCGGTTGTTTGCAGAACCCTTCATGGGGACCGGCTTCTCAATTGAGATCCGTCCCTTGATTTCTTTTAGGATAAACTGGTTATCCTTGTTAAACGCATACTTTGGGGAGTATGGTTTGAATTCTTTTTTCTTTTTCTGGGCCGGCTGTTTAGAGGAATCAGCCGCCCAGACCTCTTTTCTTTTCTCATCTTTGTTAGACGACTGTTTCTGTCGTCCTTCTCTTTTGTCGAACCTTTTCCCGTCTGACTGTTTTATCGTACAAAGATCAGTCGCCTGTATATAGGCTTCTGCTTCAATCAAGGCCTCTTGAAGAGTCGCCACCCTTTTTCGAACCAGATCAAATTTGAAGGTAGACCCGTCTTTGAGACCTCTGAAAAAGTCGGTATAAGCTACCTCACCGGTAACCCTTGAATCTGTATTCTCATCAGGTTAAACCGCCTGATGTAAGAACGAAGCCCCTCCTTCTCGCCCTGCTGAATTGTTCCCAAATCAAGGGTCGTTTTCTTCGTAGGGATGTTCATGGCGAAGTTGGAGGCAAATAAGTAAGCAAGCGTCCTGAAGCTATTTACACAACCAGTCGGCAGGTTGCCGAACCATTGCTGTGCGATTCCTTTGAGAGTCGCTGGGAAACACTTGCACCAGGTGGGATCATCCAACCCTTGAAGGTACATCAGATTGGTGAATGACATCAGATGGTCTTCTGGGTTAGTAGTGCCGTCATAAGCGCCTACTAGTACATTTTTCACTTTGGCCGGCTGAGCGGCTTCAGTAATTTCCTTGGAGAAGGCCGACGGCTGTTCACCAAGTCTAAGCAACCGTAGCTGCCAGTCCATAGGTTGGACGTTTTTTGCTGCAGGTCCACCAAATGGAGGTGGCTGCATAAAATACTATTGTTGCGGCAAAAATGGTAAGTTTGGTACCGCCCGGGCACTATGAAAGCCGGACTGACGGGAGGTGCCGCCTGACTGACTCTCATGGTACGACTGAGTATGCCTCATCGAGGCATTTCGCAAACTGTCTTGAAAGTTTGAAGTAGAGGCCGACTCTGACAATCGGTCACTCTTCTTCTGCTCTAGCAGTAGCCGAGCATCTGTGAATGTTTGCTTCGACCCGTCCGCCTGAATATGACGAACCGGTTTCCTATTTCCTGTAGGATAATGGAATTTTGTGAAATCAAGGGCAGGTGGCTCCCGCTTCCTAGATTTAGGATGAGGAGTCGCCTCTCGCCCTTGAACTGGCTTCCTCTTCAGTAAAGTGGAGGGTTTTTTGGCCGACTGCTCCTTGACTGGAGCAGTCGACTTCTTGTTGATCAACTCTTGAATCTCTCCCTTGAAGTCCCTCATGAAGGTCATGAGTTCGTTCCTTGTGATGGGAGCAGACCCATCAGTCGGCTGTTGCCGAACAGGCGGTGCGCCTGCTGGCTCGCTTCCTGTTTGAAGATGCTCCCGTTCCCTCCTTTCGGTATGACAGGTACGTCGGGCCCTTAGGGTCCCGTCTGAAGCTGTATGAGTTTCAACTTCAAATTCACTTTCGGTGTCATGGTCCGACTGAACTTGAGGGTCGTCTAGGGGACGCCTCTCTTCAGGAGTCGGTACAGACTTGGATGCCATATCTGAAGTACTCTCCCCACAGACGGCGCCAAATGTTTCGGGGTTTTCTGATGTCCTGCGGGAGAGTTACAATTCCGAGACTGGAACCGGACGCCTGTACCTGCAAAATAACGGAGACTCCTGTGAGCTCCGCCTCCAACGGTCAAGTTAGTAACTAATTAAGGAGTTATTAATACGGAAATTAAAGTAATAGGGTCTCTCTAGGTGAGAGTGTTTAATGTAGGTAATCTGCTTTGTTAGCGAGATCAGCCAGTTATTACTGTGTGTAATTAATGTGTTTGTTCTGTAATATTTTCCGTAAACTTCTTCTCCTCCCCTTAATGAGGATTAAGGGAGGTATTTATAACCTTGGGAAACGTGCCCATCCTAGGTTTAGGTAAACCTAGGGCCGATTGGGCTTCCCTCGGAAATTTGGCCTGGGTGGCCGGTTTCTCCATTAGGCATGGAGTATGCCACATGTCGTGACATAACAGGTCCAAGGTGGACGAATAAGCGCGTGCCACGTGGCAAGCCCTGACAGTTCCAACTAGGGGACACTTGGCAGGACCTGATTGGTCCACGTGGCGCATTCCGATTGGGAGGAGCAAAATCCCCTAATCACTTATAATGTGTTTATTGTATGCTTTATTTACTCCATGTTTAATTGCTTTAATTTATGCACGGATCTTTGGGCGGGTTTTGTTTCCGCGCGGTGTCAGACACTGCAAAACACAACAGCAGATTCCGAGCCGCGTGCAATTAATTATTGTGACTAATAATTAATTTAGGTGATTTAAATTGGATTTAAATTTCTTGTTTAGTATCCTAATTAGATTAGGAACTCGTTTTTAATTGGATCAAAATCGTATTTTTGCTAATCGACATGTCACATGCATCATGTTGGTCACAATGTCTTTGGATCACCAAAAGTCCTTCTTTGGAAAGGAGACGGCTTTTGAGGTCATTTCTAAACTTTAGAACATGTTCCAAGAGCAAGCCCGAACTGAGCGGTTTGAGACCCATAGGCAGATCCTTAAAGGAAAGCTCAAGAAAGGAGAGCCGATCAACCCACATGTACTTTAAATGATCGGATTATTTGAGAACATGGAAAGGCTTGATGTTGGGTATTCAACCGAGATGACAATTAACATTATTCTCCACTCACTGCACAAAGGCTATGATTAGTTCAAGATGAACTATAATATGCATAGCATGAAGAAAACCCTTCGCGAGCTTCATGGAATGTTGAAGCAAGATGAGCAAACGCTCAAGGATGAGGGAAAGCATGATATGGTTATGGTCAAGAAGTGCAAGCCATTCAAGCGGTCGGGCAAGAAGAAAGGCTTCAAGGGCAAGGGTAAGACGACTTTTTGCCTAAGTCAAAAGCTACCAAGGGCAACAAGGAAAAGAAGGTAGCCTCTTCTCAATCCGATTCCATATGAATTATAGACGAAGAAACCTCCACAATTGTCTTTTCATAAGATTTAAGGTTGCAAAGTATATGTAGAAAGACTCATATCTGACAAGCTTGCACCAAAATCTGACAAATGTTTCTTTATGGGATATCCAAAAGAAACAAAGGGGTATTACTTCTACAACCAATCTGAGAACAAATCATTTTTTTGCTCGAGATAATGTCTTGTTAGAAAAGGAGCATTATTCCAAAATGACAGGTGGGAGAAATGTCGAACTTGATGAAGTTCGAGAAGGTGAGCAACAAAGTCAACCTAACAAAACTGACAATCAAAGTGCTTTCGAAGCAATTGTTGAAAATGGTCAAAGTCAAAATGACAAAGCAAATGCTCAATTTATTACCATACGTAGGTTGCAAAGGACAAGATATCAACCAGACAGATACCTCGGTGTTGTCTTAACCGAGAATCAAGACATCTTAGTTATGGATGCAGATAAGCCAGTGACATAGAAACAAGCTGTGATGAGCCCCGACTCTATAAAATGGTAAGAAGACATGAAATTCGAGATGGACTCTATGTTTGAAAATCAAGTCTGGGACTTGGTTGATTTGCCCGAAGGTTACACACCTATCGGTTGTAAATGGATTTTTAAGTTGAAAACCGACAAAGATGGAAATGTATATGTATACAAAGCTAGATTGGTGGCAAAATGTTACAGGCAAATTCATGGTGTTGATTATGATGAAACCATTTCGCCAGTTGCCATGCTTAAGTCCGTCCGGATTATCCTAGCAATTGACCATATTATGATTATGAGTTATGGCAAATGGACGTCAAAACCACCTTCCTAAATGGGATTTAAGAAGAAACTGTGTACATGACACAACTAGAAGGTTTTGTAGATCCAAATAATGCTAGAAAGGTATGCAAGCTTAAGAATTCCATTTATGGACTAAAGTAGGCAAGCATAAGTTGGAATATGCGATTCGATGAAGCCATTAGTGAGTTTGGTTTTATCAAGAATCCAGATGAGTCTTGTGTTTACAAGAAGGTCAGTGGGAGTGGCATCGCATTCCTTGTCTTATATGTCGATGAAATATTGCTCATTGGAAACAACATTCCAATGTTGGAGTCTTTAAAGGCTTAGCTTGGAATGTGTTTTTCAATGAAAGACTTGGGAGAGGCACAATACATGTTGGGCATCAAGATCTATAGGGGTAGATCTAAGAGGATGATTGGATTGAGCCAAAGTACTTATATCGATAAGGTATTTGCACGATTCAGGATGGTGGAAGCCAAGAGAGGCCACCTACCCATGTCTCATGGCGTAACTCTTAGCTAGAAACAGTCCGAAGACACCTGATGAGCGAGAGAGAATGAATCAAATTCCATATGCTTCGCTTATTGGATCGATCACGTATGGCATGATATGTACTAGGCTGAATGTATCCAATGCCTTGAGTACTACGAGCCGATACCAATTAGACCCAAGAGAGGCACATTGGACTACGGCCAAGAATATCCTAAAGTACCTAAAAATTAAATGAACAAGGATAAATTTCTAGTCTATGGTGGAAGTAATGATTTGGTTGTTGAAGGTTACACTGACGCAAGCTTCTAGACTGACAGAGACGACTTCAAATCACAATTAGGATATGTATTCTGTCTTAATGGAGGAGCGTTCAGTTGGAAGAGTATTACGTAAAGCACGATTGCAGATTTTACAACTGAAGCCGAATACATGGCAGCTTCAGAAGCAGTTAAGGAGGCAATTTCGATTCTTAAGTTTGTAGGTGAACTTGGTGTTGTCCCCTCATTAATGGGACCAATAGACTTCTCCTGTGATAATAGTGGGGCTATTGCTCAGGCTAAAGAGCCAGGGGAGCATCAGAAAGTCAAACATGTCATGAGGTGATTTCACATGATAAGGGAATGGAAGTCCGAGGGTGAAATCAGAATTTGCAAAATTGGAACGGACGACAATGTAGCCCATCCATTCACTTAACCTTTGCCTCAAGTGAAACACATCAAGCACGTTGTGGCAATGGTAATCAGACATATTGGAGATTGGATTTGAATTCCCTATTTGTGTATTTTAATTAAGTTGTGGAGATCTTAATGTAAACACTATGTTAAACCATTCATTTATGGAGTAATTTAACTATTCTGTAAATAATTATTCCATTTCTATTTAACTGTGGTTTAGAATTAAATAATGAGTCCATTCAATTTAAGAATATTAAAAATAGGGTATCAAAACAATGTCTTGGATAAAGGAACACCTATTAAGTGAACGTTGAATATCATATCAGAATTATCCCTAATCGAGGTCATTTGAAAGTTGGACGATTAATGACCGCATGAGATTAGTGCGTAGTATGATTTATAACATCGTTTCTTGTGCTACAAGGACAAAATTGTCATAAATAATTTGCAGAGGTATGAGTTTGGAACTATACCGGATCGACATATGAGAATACTTTAAGAGATTTAACAATCGTCATAAGTATATTACTCATTATAGCTATCGAAACCTCTTTCCTCGACCATAAGTATTGTTGGTTCTCTTGTTTGAGTACTAGTCCGCTTTGATGTTGTCAAACGTCTTCCGTACAAGGGGATTATAAAGGCAACACTCGGGCGGCTAGGGCCTCTTAGTAAGGGATGTTGACAATGTAAGACTGGGAATGTTCCGCTATTAATAGTAGGGAACATGTCTTTGTTGTTTACAAGGCCTCTTGAAGAGCGAGATTGTAAAAATGCATGGCAGTGCTCAGATGGATTTTAGAAATCATCTTGTTATTGACAGTCAAACTTGAAAATTGAGAAACACTTCTTGATTTAATAAGTATGACGAATCACATTCTACGGCATTGTTAGTCGCCTCAAAGTCTTTTTTTTAGAGATTGGAGTATGTGCTCCTTCTAGAGTTTTGAGTAATAATCCTACGCCATATCCTTTTTGGTTGGATGCATCATGGAAGTACATTACCCATTTTTCATATTGTGTCATGATAATTTCTTCATCTGGAAGATGAATGCCCTCTTCACGACTTGTTTGAATGGGATGTTGGGCCATAAAATCGGATATTACTTTTCCTTTAATTGATTTTTCAGGAATATATTTGAGGTGGAATTCGGGGAACATCACCAACCACTTGGATATTCTTCCTTGTATGGATAGTTGTTCAAACAAATACTTTATTGGATTGTGTTGAGAAATCAGATGAGTGGTGTGCGGAAGCATATAATGTCGTAGTTTTTTAGTGGCCGACACTAATGCTAAACATGTTTTTTTCTAAATTGATATATCTTGTTTCATATTGAATAAATTTTTTACTTATTTGCATGTTCTATTTTATCTACCACTTGTGAGAGCATGGCTCCTGTGACTGTGCACGTGACAATGATATAAAGTTTAAGAGGTATTTTGGGTACAGGTGGTGCTAAAATGGAAGGAGTTTTGAGATAACTTTTTACTCTCTCAAATGCCTCTTGGCATTGGTCGCCCCATTCATGTTTTTCTTCTTTTTTCAATTTTTTGAATATTGGTTCACAAGTCATTGTCAACTTACTAATGAATCGACTAATGTACTGTAATTCACCAAGAAACCCCCTAATTTGTTTTTCTGTTTGTGGGGGAGGCATATCAATAATTACCTTTATTTTCGAGGCATTGATCTTAACGCCATGTGTGCTTACTACGTATCCGAGTAACTTGCCGGAAGCTACTTCGAAAGCGCATTTTTATCGGTTCAATCGCATCTTGTACTCTTTTATTCGAGTGAAGAATATGCATAAATCTTTTGCATGACCCATTCTATCTTTGGATTTTACGATCTCATCATCCACATATATCTCTATTTCTTTTTCCATCATATCATGCAAGAGAGTTGTTTCGGGGTTTTCTGATGTCCTGCGGGAGAGTTACAATTCCGAGACTGGAACCGGACGCCTGTACCTGCAAAACAACGGAGACTCCTGGTGGTGGGAGCTCCGCCTCCGACGGTCAAGTTAGTACTTGATTAAGGAGTAATTAATGCGGAAATTAAAGTGATTGGGTCTCTCTAGGTGAGAGTGTTTAATGTGTGTAATCTGCGTTTTTAGCATGTGTTCTCTCTTAATGAGGATTAAGGGAGGTATTTATAACCTTGGGAAACGTGCCAATCCTAGGTTTAGGTTAACCTAGGGCTGATTGGGCTTCCCTCGGAAGTTGGGCCTGGGTGGCCGGTTTCTCCATTAGGCATGGAGTATGCCACGTGTCATGACATAATAGGTCCAAGGTGGACGAACAAGCGTGTGCCACGTGGCAAGCCCTGACAGTTCCAACTGGGGGACACTTGGCAGGACCTGATTGGCCCACGTGGCGCATTCCGATTGGTGGGAGCAAAATCCCCTAATCATTTGCCCCTCACAGGTGGCACGTGACTGGTCACGTGTTACCTGTGACAGGTGTCGCACTGTAACAGGCGACGGCCTGCTACAGGTGTCACTCGGCGAAAGGCCGAAAGATTCTCCCGCCCAAATTATGAATTCTGGAAGTGACCCTTCGCCTTCTCACTTCGCCTATATAAGGGAGTGTTGACTTTAGTCATTTTCACACTTGAGAACTTTTTGAGAGAACATTCGGACCCCTGAACTTGCTCTGACATTTTGGACCCTTTCTGCCTACCGCCTCCTCTGACAAGCCGACTGCACAGGATTTTCAGAACTCCATCAACGTCACTCGTTCAGGTAACCGTCGGTTCTCTTGCTCTTAATTTTCTCTTTATTTTATTCTTTTTTGAAATGGCACCACGGAAGCACACGACACGACCTAGGTTAGTGATCAGCCGGTCACCGGGGACGGCTGAATCTAGGACTAGGTTTGCCGCCTGCCCTTTTCCGGACCCATCTTTGCCCTTTATACAAAGTCCGACTGTATCTGTGTCTATGCAGAGCATGATGGCCAGAACAAAAAAGACTGCCAGGATCTCAAACTCAGACGGCTCCTCCCACAGGGTGCCGATTAGTGAAACATCTGACTAGACGCCAGATGTGGAAGAGAAACAAAGCGGCTTGAAAGCTGGCAGTTCTGAGAGAGGAGTCAAAGTGACCCCTTCCCACTTTCCAGTTGAAAATTCTACATTCTCTCCTGCTCCTTTTAAGGGAGAGGAGGCGGGCCCCTCCGGGAGAGGGGAAGAGTCGTCCTCTTCGGACTCGTCAGAGGACGATTCCGAGTCTAGCTCTTCTGGCCATGCTTCTCTGGACATAGAAGGCTTTCTCACGCAATTGAGAAGGGGGACGATTGGGCGGAGCCATCCGCCTCTCACCGAGAGCAAAATACCCCCTACTACTGCACGGTACCTCGGGGCCAGATCACAGCCATGCAAGAGAAAGTGGAGATCTTTATCGCAAACCACACAATGGGCCCCGGCTTTTTAGTGTTCGTGCCGGATCCAGAAGACACAGTCGTCTGGCCGGCTGGTACCAGTTATGATGGCGCTTGCTTTGGCTGCTACGAGGCAGCCATCAAGGCTGGGCTGCGCTTCCCACTACATCCGGTTGTTCAGCAGATCTTGGATGGGTATGAGTTGGGGTTATGGCAGTTAGCCCCGAACTCCTGGGTCAACGTACTCGGCTATGTGGCCGGGTGCGAACTGCACGGGGTGGAGCCGAGCTTCGATGCTTTCGCCCACATGAACTACCTCAGCCAGACCCCTAAGGCAGGCGGTACCGACTGGTATCAATTGACGAGCCACAGGGGCTACCTCATGACGAGAGGTAAAGCAAACAAATGGAAGGACTGGCGGAGCACCTTCCTTATCATTGAGAGTTCAGACACAGAGCTGAACAAGCGCTTCAACAGGTGGAACAGGAATCCGCCCCTTCTTGCAGGCGGCCGCAGCATGCCGCCTGTTCCCCCCAAGGCTAAGAAAGAGATCCTAGATAAAGGACTCTTAAAAGTAGAGTCGAAGGTGAACTCTACTTCAGGGGTACGAGAGCAAGTACCCCTGCACTGCGTCCCGAGCTTCAAATGGCTCTACGACGAGTACTTTTTGGCCGCCTGTGGCCTCAGCAGTCGGTGCTCAAGAGGTAGCCGGCCTGTCGAATACTCTGTTGTTCCATGCATTTCTTGTTATGACTTTTATTAACTTTGCTATTTGTTTTTGTAGCGGACGCCATGAGTAAAATTACCGCCTCCAAGACTGCGGCGGCCATGTTGCGGGCCTCCATCATGCAACAGTCTTCAACCGACTCCCCCAACAAGGGGGCACCCTTGGTGGGCTTCGAACCTTTCACCCTCTTTTTGGAGTTGTGTTTATGCATATACTGACTCTTTTCTTCTTTTTTAGACGGGCGCTCCAAGAGCTTCTTCTTCCCAACAGCCGGACCCCAAGGCCTGGAGGACGACTGTTGCGAGCTCTCCTGGTTCTGCCCGGAAACATGCGGCGGCTGAGAAACAGCCGACCACTTCTTCTAAAACTCCAGCTGGGCCACCTAGAAGTATGAAATTGTCCTTGTAAATTTTAGACTTGCTCCCTTCTTTACTAGGTCTAATCCGTTTGTTTATGCTTGATGCAGCCGGCCCTCAGGAGCCTGACTTGGTCGAGGTGGCCAAGTCTATGATCAAGGCCGTTCCTCCAGCTGAAAGGGAGGCGGTCAGGGGTGTCGGCACCCTTGACCTAGACGGGATTGCAGGGGTCCTTGCTGAGGTATACTTAGCATATTTTTGAGTATTTGATTTCCAGGACGCCTGTTTTCTTTTTGTTTGGAAACTGACGCCTGTTCTCCTTTTTACTTAGGCCTTGCTCCGAGTGAACGTCCTTCGCAAGCCGCTTGACCGGAAGAACAAAGAGGTAAAGGCTGCAAAAGCTATGGCCGCCTCTGACTGTGATAAGGCAATGTTTCAAATTGCCCAAAATGAAGTTTTGACCATTGATATTCTTTATTATCAGGCGCAGGCTACCGCCGCTATCCGGGCTCAGTTAGAGGCGGCCCAGAAGAGGAATAGTGAGCTGGAGGCGACCATCAACAACCTCAAGGCCGAGCTGAGACCTCTTCGCCAAAAGATGTCCTCATACGAAACCTTGGAGAAATTCTTGGCGAGCGTAAAGGTACGCCTGGTGACCCAGGAGAAGAGTCTTACTCAGGAGCTCTCGGAAAAGGCCGAGCAAGAAAAGAAAGAGCTGGTCCGGGAGATGATGGAAGACTCTGCTCAAATCCAGCGCATGACTTGGGGCCGCCTCTTCCCCAATGCCGACTTTGCCTCATGGGAAAAAACGTACCGCCAGAGTTCTGATAGATATAATTAAGAGATCTTGGCGGCTGCTGAGGAAGAGGCGTTGGAGGAGGCGTTGGAGGAGGAGCAGCCGGTAGTGGCGCTTGTGCCGCTTGGGGGTAATGCATCAAAGAAGGATACAGCTGAAGCCGAGTCCAGCAAGAAGAGTGCTGACCAGGCGGCAGCTGCTGATATTGAAGATCTGCCCCCTTCTTAAGTTTTATGTCTTCTTTCCACGGCCTGCGTGCCGTTTGTTTTGTATTTACCCGGCCGGGGGGCCGGGGCTCTGAATATTTTGCCGGTCTTTAATGACCGGCTTCTTTTTAATGAATTTTTTTGTTTTGCTTCAAATTTGTTTCAGTATTGAATATTCTGATATCCAATTGTACACTATACCGACTGTTTTACATGGCCGATAGTTGCAGACAGGTACGGATAGTTAGTCACGCCGCCTATGCCCCTAGACGACTGGTTGTCTGTTTCCAGGCTAGACGATCAGTCGGCCATTTATCTAATCGGTATTCGAACCATTTTAAAGACTGGATCCCCTTTAGGCAGGCGGTCCTGTCATTTGTAAAATTAACCAAGTAGGAAAGTGGTTTGACCAAGTAAACATGATTGTTACCTAGTCTCCAAGTAACTGAGTAGTAGAGGTATCAAGCGGTGGGTACCGGTTGTTCCCCTTTATTCGCCAATGTTTGTTGGCTTTTAACTCATAAGTTGTTAACCTAGCAGGAGTAGTGGTTGAGAGCCTTTGTTTGCTAAAAACAGGCGGACGACTCATACCTTTTAGGCTCCATACTAAGTTTGAGAGAGTGACTATGAGTTAACTTTGGAGTTACTCAGTCGCCGTCACTCCTGCTTGAGTAGTAAAGGTACCAGGCGGCGGAGGCCGGCTGAACCTTTTGATTCGCCAATGTCTGTTGGCTATTATCTCAAGAGGTACCCCCTGCATTTATCCCAAGTAATACAGGCGGTCATCTGACTCAGATGTCAACTGCTACCACTGGTTTGGTTAGTGATAGAGTTATCCTTGTCTCAAAAACGGCTACGTGGTTGCCCTTGGGGACAGTCGTATAGGTGTCGTGTAATTAGTTTATAGAGCAATGTTCCACCCAAAAGGGAGCTGCTCTCTGCGACGAATTTCATCCGGAGGGATGCCGCAGGACGCCTGCTATGATGTTGGGACAAGTCGTATTAGTTTTGAAGATTGGATCAGTTGGCTTGGCGCCTGGTCTGATCATTCGGCCTGTGGCCTTGGTTAGTTCTTGGTGAACGTAGGTGCTAAGTAAAAGGAGGGTAGCCGCCTGTTTAGGCACAGGGTCGGCCAGGCCCTCTTCTATGGAGAGTAGCCGACTATATGTCTAGACGGCATGCCCTTATGGTGATAGAGTAAAATATTCAATGGAGAGTAGCCGACTGTAAAGGTACAGGCGGCGTGCCCCTCTGAAGATAGAGTAAAATACTCAATGGAGAGTAGCCGACTGTAAAGGTACAGACGGCATGCCCCTCTGAAGATAGAGTAAAATACTCAATGGAGAGTAGCCGACTGTAAATGTATAGGCGGCCTGCCCCTCTTAAGTAAGATTAAAAATTCAACATGGAGAGTAGCCGACTGTTTGTTAGTAGGCGTGCCCCTCTTAGTACAAAATTGAATATTAAGTATGCAAACTTTTATGAAGTAGCCCTTGACTATTTACATCATTCAAAAGAAATATTTCTTAAGATTATCTACATTCCAAGTTCGAGGCAACGGTTGTCCGTCTGGTGTTCCCAGACGGTAGGTACCGTCCCTGACCTCTTCACAGATTCGGTAGGGTCCTTCCCAGTTGGGAGTTAGTTTGCCAGACTCATTAGCCCTACCAACTGCTTCCATTTTTCTAAGTACAAAGTCCCCCACTTTGAGTGGACGCCTGTGTACTTTTTTGTTGTATGATCAAGTCATTCTCAGGCGGTAAATTTCATGGCGCAAGACAGCATTGCCCCTCCTTTCAGGAAGTGAGTCTAATGCCAGGCGCATGGCTTCCCAGTTTGCCTCTTCGTCATATAACATTACTCGAAGAGTCGGCTCGTAGTGTTCTATTGGAAGAACAGCTTCCGCACCATAAGTTAGAAGGAATGGAGTTTCTCCAGTCGCCCCTTTTTCAGTCGTCCAAATGGCCCAGAGAACATGTGGTAATTCATCCGCCCATAGGCCGCCTGCTCGTTCAATCTTTTTCTTGAGACCGTCTGAGATGATTTTATTAAAGGCTTCTACCTGGCCGTTTGCTTGTGGACGGCTGACAGATGCAAAGTAGTGTGCAATTCCTTGGTCACCCAACCAGCTTTTGAGAACAGACGTCTCAAATTGGGGACCATTATCAAAAACCATAGACATGGGAACCCCGAACCGAGTGATGACATTTTTCTAAATGAATGAAATTACATCCTTCGTCTTGATTCCCTTTACAGCCTCCGCCTCTACCCATTTAGTGAAGTAGTCGACGGCAACAAGTATGTACCTCCTTCCGCCTGTAGCAGGCGTATATGGACCCAGAATATCCATGCCCCACTTAGCAAACGGTAGTGGGCTATGAATTGTAGTGAGGTCAGTAGCCGGACGGTGAATTAGCTTGCCAAACCTTTGGCACTTGTCACATTTTTTCACCATCTCCATTGCATCTGCTTCTAAAGTAGGCCAAAAGTAGCCCTGCCGCCTTGCCCGTTGAGCAAGCGTCCTACCGCCTATATGGGAAGCACAGTAACCAGAGTGAAGATCGTCTAGTATCTCTCGTCCCTTTTCTGGAGTAACACACTTTAAGAAGGGTTGAAGGTACCCCCTTTTGTGAAGTTCTCCCTTTATTATTTCAAAACTGGTTGCTCGTTTTTTCAGTGCTGCCACCTGTTGATGATCATCCGGCAGGGTACTGTTTGTCAGATATGCCCTGATTAGATCCATCCAGGTTGAGCTTCTGTCTAGGATTCCAATAGGGTCTTCCTCGATGCTTCTCTTCTCCATTACTTCCCAAAAAACAGTTCGAGGAGTATCACAGGAGGCGGATGATGCTAATTTTGACAGTGCATCCGCCTGGTTGTTTTCTGATCTCGGCACTTGGGTCAGATGGAAATCCTCAAGGGAGCCGACTGCTTGTCGGACCGCCTGTAAATACTTGATCATGGCCGGATGGGTTGCCTCGTATTCGCCATTGTACTGACTCACTATCAATTGTGAATCGGAACAGGCGTCTATTTTTCTTGCTCCTGCCGCCTTGCACATGCGGATTCCGGCTAGTAAAGCTTCATATTCTGCCTCATTGTTTGAGGCCTGAAAACTGAAGCGTAGAGCATACTAGTACCTGTCGCCCTCTGGCGACTGACATATGACGCCTGCTCCACAACCATTTGAAGTACAGCTTCCATCCACATATACCTTCCAGACTTGGTCTGTAACTTGAGAGTCAGGAGGACGAGTCATCTCAATAATAAAGTCAGCACAGGCTTGCCCCTTCACTGCTTTTCTAGGCTCGAAGGTAACTTCGAGGCTCTGTATTTCTATGGCCCATTTGATCATTCGGCCTGACGACTCCATGATGGTCAGTGGCCGCTTGATAGGTTGGTCTGTATACACGACGACTGCATGTGCCAAAAAGTAGGGCTTCAATTTTTTAACAGCCATGAAGAGTGCAAGACCAAATTTCTCCACTAAGGGATACCTCAACTCGGCATTTTTCAGTACATGACTGACAAAGTAGACCGGGAGCTGACAGCCGTCTCTTTCAGCAAGGAGAACAGCGCTTAACGCATGATCAGAGACGGCCAGGTACATGTAGAGTACTTCTTTGGGCAAAAGGGTTGACCAGCCTCGGCAAGGAATGCAAGTGAACTTTCAATTTCTGGAAGGCGGCCTCAGCATCCGGCCCCCATTCAAACCTTGCCTTTTTCTTAATTGCCTGGAAAAAGTATAAGCATTTGTCGCCTGATCGGCTTAGAAATCTTCCCAAGGCCGCTAGAAAACCTGTTAACTTCTGAACCTCTCGGATGGTACGAGGCGACTGCATGTCAATGACCGCCTGCACCTTCTCAGGGTTCGCCTCTATTCCTCTCTGATTGATAAGGAATCCGAGAAATTTCCCAGACTCAACTCCAAAGACACATTTCTTGGGATTGAGCATGACATGGTGCCGCCTTAGTGTGGCGAAAGTTTCTCGGAAGTCCGACAGATGATCTTTCTGAAGTTTAGACTTGACAATCATATCATCAATATATGCCTCGACATTTCTCCCAATTTGATCAAAGAACAAAGTGTTAATCATTCGCTGGAAAGTGGCCGGGGCATTCTTAAGACCAAACGGCATGATCGTGTAACAGTATAACCCCTGATCAGTGACGAAGGTTGTCTTCTCCTGATCTTTCTTCCATAAAGGAATTTGATGGAAACCAGAGTAGGCGTCCATAAAGCTCATCAAAGCATGGCCGACTGTTGAGTCGACCAGGTTATCAATTTTAGGTAGAGGGTAACTGTCTTTGGGGCACGCCTTGTTTAAGTCTGTGTAGTCTACACACATTCGCCAGGTGCCATTCGGCTTTTTAACAAGCACCACATTTGCAACCCAGTCTGGGAAGTAACATTGCCGAATGAACCCTACATCAACTAATTTTTTAACTTCGGCGGCTGCCGCCTGACTTCTTTCTTCGCCATGGCTCCGCTTCTTCTGCCGTACCGGCTTCTTTTTCGGATCCACGTCCAGTTTATGTACCGCCAGATCAGGACTAATGCCTGGCATTTCATGGACTTCGAATGCAAAGATGTCCTTGTATTCTTTCAATAGTTTGTGAAAGTCGTCACCCAGGACTCTCAGAGCAGTCGTCCCAACTTTGACTGTTCGCTCAGGACGTGAATCGTCTAAGATCAAGTCCGTATGCTCACCAGCCGGCTGAGGGCGGAATTCATCTGACCGCTCCTCTGCCAATGATTGTTATTTTCTGTCTTTTCTTGCGGCCCCTGTCTGGGATGCCTTTCTCTTCTTGCCGCCTGCTTCTTGAACAGGCGCACTCTCCTTGACATTTTCAAGGTCTATTTTTCAACCACTCGACCCAGTGGCCATAACAGTGTGCTTGACATCCGAGAGATAACACTCTCGGGCTATCCTCTGATCTTCCCTTAGGGACCCGACTGTTCCATTATCCCTCTCAAACTTGAGCAACATAAGAGATGTGATTATAACAGCCTTGGAATTATTCAGGGTTGGTCGTCCCAGAATCATGTTGTAGGCCGAGAGTTCTTCTACTACCAAGAACCAGACTACCATGTGTCGTCCTTCCCCTTTTTCGCCCAGGCGGATGGGTAAATCCACTCGTCCCACTGGGCGGACGACTCCTCCTCCAAACCCTACTAAAGGGTGGGATGCCGGATGTATGCAATCAGTCTGATATTTTAGTTTCGACAGACATTTGCTACTGATGAGATCTGAGGAGCTTCCGGTATCTATGAGGATTCGGCCAACTCTCTGGTTGGCCACTTTACATTCAATAACGATAGGGTGGTCATGCGGCCCTCTTACCCCTCCTAGATCTTCTTCAGTGATGACAATCTCAGGAAATGAATATTTGGAGGGCCGTTCTTGGTGAACGGAATTTACATCTAACCGTCTGATATTGTCTTTGTTGCCCCTAATAGTAGGGCTGCCTCCTGAGAAGACGCCTGCAATGGTGTAGACGACTGCATCATCTGTATCGGAGCTGTCGACATGTTGATTCTTTTTGGCCGACTGCTTTTTTGAGGAAGTGTTCCCCGTAGATTTCTTGACATAAGTGTCAAGATCACGTTGCTCAGCCAGGCGGTCCAGATACCGCATGAGACTGATGCATTCGTTGGTGTGATGACCAACATCTTCATGATAATCACAGAATTTTTCTTGGTTCCGGTTGTTTGCAGAACCCTTCATGGGGACCGGCTTCTCAATTGAGATCCGTCCCTTGATTTCCTTTAGGATAAATTGGCTATCCTTGTTAAAAACATACTTTGGGGAGTATGGTTTGAATTCTTTTTTCTTTTTCTAGGCCAGCTGTTTAGAGGAATCAGCCGCCCAGACCTCTTTTCTCTTCTCATCTTTGTTTGACGACTGTTTCTGTCGTCCTTCTCTTTTGTCGGACCTTCTCCCGTCTGACTGTTTTACCGTACTACAAAGATCAGTCGCCTGTATATAGGCTTCCGCTTCAATCAAGGCCTCTTGAAGAGTCGCCACCCTCTTTCGGACCAAATCAAATTTGAAGGTCGACCCGTCCTTGAGACCTCTGAAAAAGTCAGTATAGGCTACTTCATCCGGTAACCCTTGAATCTGTATTCTCATCAGGTTAAACCGCCTGATGTAAGAACGAAGCCCCTCCTTCTCGCCCTGCTGAATTGTTCCTAAATCAAGGGTCGTCTTCTTCGCAGGGATGTTCATGGCGAAGTTGGAGGTGAATAAGTAAGCAAGCGTCTTGAAGTTATTTACACAACCAGTCGGCAGGTTGCCGAACCATTGTTGTGCGATTCCTTTGAGAGTCGCTGGGAAACACTTGCACCAAGTGGGATCATCTAACCCTTGAAGGTACATCAGGTTGGTGAATGCCATCAGATGGTCTTCTTGGTGAGTAGTGCCGTCATAGGCGCCTACTAATAAATTTTTCACTTTGACCGGCTGAGCGGCTTCAGTAATTTCCTTTGAGAAGGCCGACGGCTGTTCACCAAGTCTAAGCAACCGTAGCTTCCAGTCCATAGGTTGGACATTTTTTGCTGCATGTCCACCAAACAGAGGTGGCTGTAAAAAATACTGTGGTTGCGGTACAAACGGTAAGTTTGGTACCGCCTGGTCGCTATGAAAGCCGGACTGACGGGAGGTGCCGCCTGACTGACTCTCATGATACGACTGAGTATGCCTCATCGAGGTATTTCGCAGACTGTCTTGGAAGTTTGAAGTAGAGGCCGACTCTGACAATCGGTCACTCTTCTTCTGCTCTAGCAGTAGCCGAGCGTTTGGGTATGTTTTCCTCGACCCGTCCGCCTGAATATGACGAACAGGCTTCCTATTTCCTGGAGTAGGAAAACGGTATTTTGTGAAATCAAGGGTAGTCGGCTCCCGCTTCCTAGATTTAGGATGAGGAGTCGCCTCTCGCCCTTGAACTGGCTTCCTCTTCTGTGAGGTGGAGGGTTTTTTAGCCGACTGCTCCTTGTCCAGAGCAGGCGGCTTCTTGTTGATCAACTCTTGAATTTCTCCCTTAAAGTCCCTCATGAAGGTCATGAGTTCACTCCTTGTGATGGGAGAAGACCCATTAGTCGGCTGTTGCCGAACAGGCGGTGCGCCTGCTGGCTCGCTTCCTGTATGAAGATGTTCCCGTTCCCTCCTTTCGGTATGACGGGTACGTCGGGCCCTTAGGGTCCCGTCTGAAGCTGTGTGAGCTTCAACTTCAAATTCATTCTCAGTATCGTGGTCCGACTGAACTAGAGGGTCGTCCAGGGGACGTCTCTCTTCAGGAGCCGGTACAAACGTGGATGCCATCTCAGAAGTACTCTCCCCATAGACGGCGCCAAGATGTTTTGGGGTTTTCTGATGTCCTGCGGGAGAGTTACAATTCCGAGACTGGAACCGGACGCCTGTACCTGCAAAACAACGGAGACTCCTGGTGGTGGGAGCTCTGCCTCCGACGGTCAAGTTAGTACTTCATTAAGGAATAATTAATGCGGAAATTAAAGTGATTGGGCCCTCTAGGTGAGAGTGTTTAATGTGTGTAATCTGTGTTTTTAGCATGTGTTCTCTCTTAATGAGGATTAAGGGAGGTATTTATAACCTTGGGAAACGTGCCAATCCTAGGTTTAGGTTAACCTAGGGCTGATTGGGCTTTTCTCGGAAGTTGGGCCTGGGTGGCCGGTTTCTCCATTAGGCATGGAGTATGCCATGTGTCATGACATAATAGGTCCAAGGTGGACGAATAAGCGTGTGCCACGTGGCAAGCCCTGACAGTTCCAACTGGGGGACACTTGGCAGGACCTGATTGGCCCACGTGGCGCATTCTGATTGGTGGGAGCAAAATCCCCTAATCAAGAGTCGTAACCGTTCTTTGGTACGTGACTCTAGCATTTAAGACCAAATGGCATAACTGTGTAGCAATAAGTACCCCAAGGAGTAATAAAGCATGTATATTCTTCATCTTCTTTTACCATTAGAATTTGGTTGTAACCTGCGTATCCATCCATGAAGGATAACATCGCGTGTTCAGCCATATTATCCATTAATATATCAATATGTGGTAGAGGGAAATCGTCTTTAGGACTAGCTTTGTTGAGGTCCTGAAGTCGAAACACATGCGAACTCGTCCATCCTTTTTAGGGACTGGGACGATGTTTGCTACCCATTCTGGACAATCATATGCAAGTGAAACCTGTGTCCAATTGTTTTTGTACTTCTTCTTTTATTTTTAAAGCAACGTCAGGTTTCATTCGTCGAAGTTTTTTTTTTTTTTACTAGTTTAGACATAGGGTCTAAGGGAATGGTATGTTCCGCAATTTCCCTATCTATTCTAGGCATGTCCTTGTATGACAAAGCAAACACGTCTTCAAATTCTTTAAGTGTCGATATGAGAGTCGATCACTTGTTTGGATTAAAGGTTACGCCAATTTTGACTTCTTTCTTGTTTTCATTTGTTCATATATTGATCATTTCAGTTTCTTCGATCATAGGATTCTTGCGTTCTTGTTCATTCATTAATTCAATCAATTTATTAATATCATCATCTTCGTTATATCGATTATTATAGCATTCAAAAGATTCAAGAGAAGGCATATGCTTAAAAATAGAGCTCATATTATTGAAATAAAAAGAAAGTACATCAAGAGAGGAATCCTTTTTGGGATCCTCGTCCTTAGAACTAGAAAGTAAAGACTCAGTAACGGCCACAAGGCCTAAATTTTGAGCTTCCTTAAAATCTAAACTAGACTCGTCGTCTGATTCTTCAAACACTTGTCCTTCGCCTGTGGTAATTTCCAGCTTGTCACCCTTGTGGTTAGTCCACTTGAAGGTCTTTCCCAGGTGATCAATAGAGTAGGGCTGAAGGCTTCGTCTTGGATGGCATTTTGATTGGTTATGGTAGCAACATGGTTTTGCTCTAGTCCAAATAGCAAGTTAAAGGTTTGCTTATCGTATTACCCTAGAGTTATGTGTTTTGATTGAGTGACACTTAAGTCATCATTCAAGAAGTAGCAATCATGAAAAGTCTTGAATCCAGGCTTCTTGATACCTTCAAGAACTAGTGGTTCTGGAAAGTCATAGCATGGGTAGTTCTCCCCCTCCCTAATGAATAGGGGTTTGATTGTAAGATGGGAGTAAGGAAATTATCCCTTTCTTGTTGTTGTTCCTACGTGCCCTTATTTTGGAATCGTGGGCTTCAAGTTCTTCCTGGGTTAGCTTATTTCTCAATCCAAAGAGAAGCTTTTATTTCGGATAGGAAGTAAGATAGATTTCTTCATTCCTATTCCTTAAGGCATCCTAAGAAAGTAACTACTCTTGAACAAGATGTTGTTTACTATTGGGGTGGAATATGGATCAAGTTTGAAAGGTACTTCAAGATTTTTATCTATTTCTAGTGTGCAGATAGGACTCCCGGTTGTGAATCCCCACATTTTTTTCTTCATTGTCGTGATTTATCTCTTTAAGAGATTGATCGTTTCTTGCAACTTTGAGAGGAGAAGCATTTATAGTCATAGGAAGACCTTGATAGTTCAACCTAATAATTTGATGCAGCGAAGATAGTATTGCTCCAAGTTTATGTATCCAAGAACGTCTAAGAAGAAGGTTGAATGTAGGTTTTATGTCCATGACATGGAATTCAACCATCTTTTGTTTTGGGCTTGTGGTAATTGCTAGCTTGACAGTTCCACACATTGATCTCCTTGAATGTCATAGGCCCTAATGACTTGTGCTGTTGCATGAAAATCTTTTTCTTGGTCTAGGCCTAGATATTTTGGGTTCGTAATGGGCACACATTAACGGCGGACCCATTGTCAACTACAGTAAGAGGGATGTTGTATCCCTTGCACCCCACAGTTAGATATAATGTATTATTGTGAGTGGTGTCTTTTAATGGAAAATCATCACTAGTAAAGATGAATATTTGTTGGATTTTTCACTAGTAAGCAAGCTAACGAGACCCTCAGAAGTTGTGTCTGTACTTACAGACAGAGAAGTTAAAGCATTCATTAGAGAATTCCTATGTTCCTTAGAGGTACTTAGGAGTTCCCAAATGCTATCATTCGCCTTAGATTGACGAAGTTGTTTGACCAATGGGTCCTCTATCTCAGGTGGAGGTGGTATTGGATTTTGAGTGACCTTGGTTGGTCAAAGATCCATTTCTTTGTGTTTGATTGACTCGCCTAGAACGAATTAGGTGATCGATCTCATTTTGATTAGTCTTGGTACACACAAACCAGTTGTGTTTGATGCCATTTTTAATCTAGGGGTAGGTTTGACAAAGCTTTTGATTTTCCCTAAAATTGATCCCAATCAAGCGGTCCACTTGTTTTAACTTAAAGACAAGGTGGAGGTGGGACGGCGGCATATTTTGAGACATATAGGTCTTTAAAGTTGTCATCCCATAATCCACACACTTCCTTAGTTGCCCCTATGAGTGTTGTGGTTAGAGGCTTTTTTATGAAAGTGATGTAATCTAAGGGATTGAAACATCGTTCCTTACATGGTCCTCATCGATGTGAAATATTTCCAAAGGATGAAGTGTTATCATTCCCCTTCTTGTAGTTGTTCTTAGGTTGATTATGATGAGGCTTGTTTGCCTTTTCTTTGGCAAGGTCATCTTCAATCCTAGTGGCCACAGAATAGACCTTTTGAAAAGTGTGTAGACCAAGGTAGCGTAGATGTATTTTGTACTGTTCATGACAATTGTCAATGAATTTTTGTACTAACTCGAGTTCGGCCGGCCTTTCGGCAAGGTGAGCCGCCTTTTCACACCATTTACCATATAAAGCAAGGAAACCTTCATCGTCGCCTAGCTTAAGCATTTCAAGTTCACGCAAAATTGATTTGAACTCTACGTTACTCTTATATTGGGTGATGAAAGTCGAAACTACATCTTCCCATGTGCTTTTGAATTTGGCATCTAGCCCATAGTACCACTCTCCTGCGGTTGGGTCTAGAGATAAAGGGAATGTCAAAGCATAGAGTTTGGGATTAACTCCCTTTAGTCCCATTATGGTAGTAAAACTCATTAGATGATTTTTTGGATTGTTAGTCACCTTAAACATTGGTAAGTCTGTGGCTACAAACTTTTCAGGTAGAGTATGTCCCACCGGATGAGCAAACTTTTCTGCGTTAAAGTACTTGTTCCCCATTGTAGAACGAAGAACAAGTTTCTCTAACGTCTTTTCTCGTTTGGCTAAATCATCAATTTTGTGTTTTATAGCTAGAGCCTCGGCCTCTTTCTTTTCGGCCTTTTCAATTTTTTTAAATCTTCTAGCCTCGGCTTCTTAAGCCTTTTCCTTTTCTCATGAAAATAATCTCTTCTTGGAGTTGTTTAATAGTTGACATTGTTAGACTAGTATGAGTTGTTAAAGGGAGATGGTTTGAGAGGGGTGGATTCTTTGTTGGTAAACGTAGAATGCGAGTGCCCGGTTCGAGCAGGATTTTTTTTTCGAATGATGGTATTTTCTTTATTTTTATTTAATTTTTAATTTTTTTTTAATGTTTTTCCAATCATATGGTATCCCTTGAACGTGACTCAAAACTACGAAGGGACAACTTCGTAGGTGGGAATCTAAGTTAAGACTAAAAAAGAGGAAAAACTATCCTATACACGTCGCAAATAGTCATGTAATCACATATGCATACGAGTAAACCATTAAATCACTTGATGTCATTCTAAGGTCAAGGTTTTGGGTGTCCAAAGGTACCATATCTTAAGAAACGATGCACGAATAAATCACTTAACGTGTTGACCCATGACATAGTTCTCCCAACATTTTGTTGGCAATATGGGTGGGATGGTTGTTATTGATTTTGGGATAGAACCTGGTGTTGGCGACCCCTAGTCAATGAGCTGAACCAATCCCCAATGTTTAGAAGGTGCTTAGGATTATGCATGATACAATGTTGCTTGTTTGGCTTTTACTTTTGTAAGTCTCGCTCTCAAACTAGAGATTATCCAAGTTAGCCCTCGTTACAACTCATAGGTAACCTAAGTTGGAAACCTTGAACAATAACTAAGAACTATTCTTGACTGTTTGGGCGACCTTGAACTAGAATTGGTTCTATCGTTACGCTTTTTTATAAGAAGCTAAAAAGGATTCGTCAATGAGTTTTAAGAAAACTCATAAACCTCGTTCATGTCTTTCTCCAAAGTAGGATTAAAGGGATATTTAGCATGAATCTTAAATTTACCCATGTTCAAATTGGTCTACTTGTACTAGAAATGAGTTCGGGAGCAAGTGTACTAAAATAACATTCCTTTTAGGGAGGAATCGCTATTCTAATCCAAGTGCGGCCTGTACTAGCTCATCCTTTTTCACTATTTCATCACCAAACAATATATACAACGTGATATCTAAAACTAAGTTAGTTGATTTTTTTTACAAGCATAGATCACATAAATATTACATTGCAAGGAATGTCATTATTCTTTATTATTCAAATTCGTGAAAAGAACAAGAAATAAACAATATTCATTTTGGCTTAGGTGATAAAACAATCAATTCATCATTCAAATTCTAGTCTTGATAAACGCAAGAATACTATGTGAAATTAATTAATTAAAGTTTATTTAAAGTGATCAAACAACACTAATTAATTAATTAAAAGTTGTTTAAGCAAGAAAAGAAAGGTGATATATCTAAGTGCTCGGGAATTTACCACTTTTCCTTGCTATATCTTCGTTTGAAACACTTATGGACTCCTTGTTCGGGAACCTCTACTGTAAGAACAAAACAATTAAAGGGTGAGTGTTTAGGACAAGAGGGATGATTATTGCATAAGTTCACAAAGTATCTGCTTACTTTTTATGCTAATTTATGTATGTTCAAAGCTCGTATTGAACCTCTATTTATAGGGAATAGGTGAGTTTAGGGTTTCGGACATTCTGCCGTAGCTATATAGATCAAAAAACCATATGTAAGGTTCCATCTTATTTGTTCTGAATAACCTTATCATTCACTCTCTCTCTCTCTCTCTCTCTCTTGCTCTTTGTAATTTTGCTCATTATGTTGATTTAACAATTGATTATATAGATAGGTATTTATTTGATTTGCTTGATGTTATGTGTGTCGAATTTTGAAAAAGAAAATATGAGCTGCCAACAACCTTGGGTTTCATTATCACAACATGTTGGGTTTTACGGTCTCTCGAACACCTTGCGAAACCAAACCCCAACGCAGACCACATGCATTAATTAATACAACGAATAAGCATATAATTAATAAAGCAATAAACACACAAGAGAGAGATAGAGTGAAGGGAAAAAATCGTCTTACCCTTACAACGTGCTTCTCTCAAAACACGACCCTTAAAAGCCTTTGGATCCGCAAGCGCGAAATCCACCTGCTTTGCACACCCACGTGCCTAAACAAGGTTCCTATCTTGTAGCTTTGATGAGACCGAACCAAAGTGGGAGTTTTACAAACTCTAAGGTTTTCTCACGCTTGTGGGAGATGCATTTTTGAAAACTACTCAAAGATGTGTAAATTCCCAACTCCCAAGGTTTTTATTTATAAGCAAAGTATCTCAAATCCCACAATAATCTTTCCATGTGGGAGAATTGGTAAAGTGAGAAAAAAAGCATTTAATTTAATTCTAAATTAAATTAAATACACAAAGCAATAAGTAAACAACAAGTGTCAGCATAAGAGAAGGGGTAGGTGAGGACTACAAGGACCAATTGCTCCCTTTGTTCCCCAATCAAGCCGCCAACTCAAAAAAACTGGCCCAACCATAACGTACTAGCGAGCGTGGCCTGCCTTGGGCACCAAGGCTGCCTCTTGGCGGCCTAGTCCCTCGGCTGGGCAAGCCAGCGACACATGGCCTTGCTCTCCTGCTCATGTAGGCCTCGCATGCTATGCGGGCTGCAGTGCGAGGCTACTGTTGCTCTCGCTGGGCAAGCAACGTGGGTTGGCTAGCGCTAGCAGCAGCTAGCGAGGCCCAACACGATAGCATGCGGTTGGCCTTGCTAGCGCTGCTAGCTTGCGGGCTCGCTAGCACTGCTAGCTTACAAGCTCGGCCAACACACATGCGTGGCTGGTAGGCTTGTGGCTAAGGCACGCACAAGGCTAGCAGCTTTGCTAGCCTAGCTAGCCTAGCCCTCGCATGGTTAGGCCAATGCTAGGCTAGGACTTTTGTGTTGACTTATGTTGTTGGACTTATTTCTCGTCTCGTCCATTCCTAGAATGGACTTAGCATTTGACAGTCTATGCTCGGAATCCGACGTCGGAGTTCGTAAAATCCTTATCGACTTATTTAATCCTTAGGATTAATTCGTCGCCTTTGTTCAGTTACACGATTGGGTATGACCCGTGTGGTTCAGTCAAGAGCAAGCTGTAAGATTATATATATTAATCTTACTGATCGGAAGCGGCCTCCTGCTAGGCATTTCGATCACTTGACTTCACTGAATAATTAGCTTTCTTAATTAATTCCGAACCCTCTATCGGGGTAATACACTTTTTCAAAGGACACCATTCCTTTTAATCTCCCACTTGTCCTTCCGGATAAGTGTGCTAAATATGTATTGCCCTTTTCCTATGTCTTTTAATGCCTCTTCATGAACTATAAGGTAAGATTCATCGTCACTCTTATTACGCCCAGAAGTGTTTCTCGAAATTCCGAGGTCAACTGTCAAGTATAGATAATTTCTAAAATCCATCTGAGCACGGCCATACATTTTCACATTCTCGCTGTTTGAGAGGCCTTGTAAACAACAAAGACATGTTTCCTATTGTTCATAGGAGGACATTCCCTTACTAAGAGACCTAGCCGCCTGAGTGTTGCCTTTGTAATTCCCTTTTATGGAGAAACAATTTTATAACATCAAAACAAACTAGTACGTAAATAAGCGAACTTACAATACTCATGGTTGAGGAAAGGGGTACTAATAGCCATACTGAGTAATATACTTATGATAATCATTAAATATCTTAAAGTATTCTCATAGGTCGATCTGGTATAGTTCTAAACTTATACCTGTGCAAATGAGTTATGACATTCATGTCCTTATAGCACAAGAAACAGTGCTATAAATCATACTACACAATAATCTCACATAGTCATTAGTCGTCCATCCTTCAAATGACCTTGATTAGTTATAATTTCGATATGATATTTAATTTTCACTTAATAAGTGTTTCATTATCCAAGACATTGTCTTGATACCCTATATTGAATATAGTCAAATCAAATGGACTTACCATTTAATTCTAAACCATAATTAAATGATCATGGAATAATAATAAATAATAATAATAATAATAATAATAATAATAATAATAATAATAATAAAAAAAAAAAAAAAAAAAAATAATAATAATAATAATAATAATAATAATAATAATAATAATAATAATAATAATAATAATAATAATAATAATAATAATAATAATAATAATAATTAATAATAATAATAATAATAATAATAATAATAATAATAATAATAATAATAATAATAATAATTAATAATAATAATAATAATAATAATAATAATAATAATTGCATTATGAATCTTTTCAATGTTTCTTCTTATTAAATGGTTTTCCGATCCGAAATATTTTAAGAGTAATACTTTTTATAAAACATTACAGAAATCACACCCATATCTAATATGCTTGATTTCTTTTGTGCAATTGTGAATGTTACAATTCACTTATTGCACAATTTTAGTTATAATTACTTTGCAAATCTTAACATCTTCATTATAACACTTTCATAATAAGATGATAAAATTTGAGTGTGTTATAGATTACATGTGATTTAAGATTTATTGCACAAGTGACGACTCCCACTCATTTTCATAATTTGAGACCTTCAACTTGGCAACCTACAATCATCAAAGTTCAAAAAGGAACTATCCATTGAACAACTTCCATATTATTGCCTCTAAGGCAATAATGCTTTGAACATATATTTTAGTATACTTTTTAATGATGCTTTGTTTGGATTTTACTCCAATCGGTTCACAATGATTTAGGATACCCTAATCATTTGTGATCTTGGAAATTTACCTCAAATTTTCGCACATTAGTCATGGATACAAGTCCATGTTACCATTCTCAATCCATGATGCATCTAAGCTCGTGCTTATAAATGTCTTCCTTATTAAGGATCTAATCCTTGTTAAGGTTGTGATTGCAACATCAAAACTCAAATTTTATATTTGTTTCCATGCATCATGAATTCATCCTCTTACTTAGCCAAGTACTTTGGATGTTCTTGAAACAGTCCATTACTCCGATTCAAGTGGATTGGTATTTTATACTTCTCATGCTTTAAGCATGCAAGTCATGTGATGATTCCTTATAGTAGCATACATGATGGATCTAATTGCAGAACTATTCCCAAATTGATCCCACTTATGTGACTTTTAGCTCATCCAGTTTCACTGATTCTCCCTTAACTGTTTGCTATATGATACGGTTGAAAGTCTTTACTAGAGTCTTTCATGTTTGACTTAGTATTTTCCTAGCTTATATATTTTTCAAAAATTTACTAACTCTATACATAATGGTTGAAAGCCTTTTTTAAATCCTTCATGTTTAACACGGTAAATTCCTTTACTCATTCAAACATTTTATTAAGTATATCCAATATATCTTAATTCCCACTATGTACTAAGTATCGCCTTAGCTTGGTTCATTATTGAAAAATACTTTCAAACCTAAGCATTTAGAATTTGATAGTCATTTTACATTAGAGTTCGTAAATTTCTTGTTGGACCTTACAAAATTGACTCTTGCTCCCACTACATTTCTTATTTAAAAGAATTTAAATGTTTCTTTATAAACCAAACCTTCTATTAACTTTATGCATAAACACAATCCAATTCCTACATGCAATGCTTCCCTTAATCCACCAATGGATTTTTTGAGCTTGCTTTTAAATCTAGCATTACTTAGATTTACAAAACCCTTAAACTATATCCATAGTCTCTTCCAAAATCCTATATTAGGAAGGCGGTTTTGATATCTAATTTTCCATATTTCATATGCGCAATTTTTGCTAGAATGATCACGAAAAGAATTAAGCATTCCGATTAATGAATAGGTTTCATTAAAATCAACGCCATGAATTTAATCGTGACCTTTTCAACCAATCTAGCTATGTATGCATATACATTTCCATATTTGCTAGTTTTCCCTTGAAGACATATTTACGATTGATGGGTTTTTACCCTTCATGCAAACTAATCAAGTTCCAAACATGATTTTCAAACATGGAGTCTATTTCGGATTTTCTGGCTTTTTACTATTTTCCGGAATTTCGATTTGTCGAAGCTATCTTTCAAGACACTATTCCCCTTACTATCCAATAGTGAATAATGTGCTTGAAAGTTTTAGATGCATTTCTAAATTAATAAAAACTTTATAGGATTTAATCCAAACCTTTAGTGAATTCTATACCTATACAGGGTAATTGCATCAACCACCGAGTTTAAAGGTGCTTCTAAAGCCCTTTGATTTTTTTTTATCTTACTCCAACACCTCTAAAGTTTAGTGAGTAATGAATACTCTCTTAAGGCACTTGTAAAGTCCTTTGATTATCCTTGATCAATTATTCTCATGAAGTCCTTCTAATGTCATCCGAGATATATTTCTCGTTTGTTTCTCGTCTCGATGGTCATCGAGTTCATTTTCCTCCTACTTGTCGTTTTGGAAATGTGTTACTTTCCAAAAAGACACCACTTAGAGTAACAAGTACTACGTTCTCAATTTGGTTGTTGAGGTAATGCCCCTAGTCTCACTTTATTTCTTATAAAGGGAGATGTATATTTTCTTTAGGTAAAAGTTTGTTGCGAAAACAAACAGTTAGCTCCCACTTGAGCTATCTTAGCCCTTATTGAGCCACTTAGCTCCCACAGTGCCAATAAGCTTCCACTGAGGCTAAGAGCCCTATACATATACTTGAAAAGACGCTAGAAACTATTTCTATCCATAACTGAGTATGGTGTCTTTTCTTAGCGTCGACACATCTATTTAGTGTAACATTAGTCATTGTGCAAATATTTAAGAACTTAATGGGAAGAGATGTGATCCATCATCGTTCAAGTTATTTCCAAATGGCTTTGAGGTCTCCGTCAAGACATACTATATTCTTTGTGGAACTGATTATGAAATTCCAATTTCATAACTTTGAGATGATCGCTCTTGGCTCAAGCAACCATCGCTCAATCTAATCTAGACGTTTTGATATCTTGCCAAGTCAATTCTATATTTCACTGAACTTTTGAGCTACTCAAGATCCAGTTTCTTTCACATTGGATGAATATAGTCATCTTCATTCAAATTCTTGTGAAAACATTGAAGTAATGGACACTTCTTTAGCTTTCGGAGTAAATTGTCTATACCAAGAACAATAGCTCCTTTCTTTGTCAGTTTCAAAAAGTAAGACTTCCTTGCCTTAGAACGATTCAAAATCGATCAACTTTCAAGAATCTATCTAATAGAGCCTTGAGTATGTTCTTGTAGATGTGAAATTTCTTAAGATATTCTGAACACAAATCATGTCCATGACCTGAACCTTGTTAGGGAATTGTTTGTTTATAATTAAGCACCCTTGACCAATGGCTTCAACAACAATGTCATTCAAATAAAACCAACAAATATTGTTCTTTTACTTTGAATGTAAGTCTTTCCGTGTGTAAAAAGAACATTTGTTAATTATGGAACACAATAACCACTATTTGTTCCAGCCTTAGTTTTAAAAAGGTCTTTAAAAAAATTAGAAGACCTTACATCTTTTCCAGCACCACATGCTTCATTCCAAGCTTGTAAGTCAATTAACTTAGCTTAACTTCAATGGTTTAGAGGTCACTTCAAAAGTGGAACACCCAAGTAGTATCCAATACTGGTGAAGATAAGTTGCTAAATTTGCTTTAATAACATGAACTCTACGGTAGAATTGGAATCTTGAATTCCATTTCTTTGTTCCTTGTTTCCTATATCTCTTATCATACATCATCTCATACCTTTAACAATCATTTCTTTAAGTGTTTCGACTTTTACACTTTGTTAGGCATCTAGTGCGCTGTGAAACAAAGTTCTTTTCCTTTAATTTGTACTTAAATAACAACATCAATGAGTTCTACTCATTAGTGTATAAAGAGAAAAGATATGTTGGTTATCAACCATTAATAAATTGAGTTTTCAAATCAATATTTCATGTTTATCAAAACTACCTAGTATTTTGATTATATGATGTCCAACCGTCCCTTCGGACTTAGCCATAAAAGTAATTTATGAGAAGTTGTATTTTAGAAATGTGCTTTCTTTTTTTGAGAACCATCCTTAAAAATTTTCTTTACCAATCGTTGGAAATATTATAAATTTGATTTTTGAATTTCTACAAAAATAAGTGCCAAGTATAACCATTTATCAAGATAACATAATAAGCTTTGAAATACATGCAAACTAGCAATTTCAATCAACTTATTAACGCTTTATTCAATTTGAAATTTGTCCCATATGCTTGAATAAAACAATTCCAAAACCCCCAAAATCAATAAGTGATTAAGCATGCTTTGGCTTGTCGTCGCATCTAATGCCTTTGTGACGCTTATCACGTTTTCCATAATATCTAAGGACTCCTTACTAATATTGTTTAGTTCAACCAAAATCAACGCGTATATCTAATATACCTTACTTTCCCAAGAAAGTGGTGATGCCTTGCTTTGGCATAGCCCATCATTAATTTTTCAAAGTATTAGTAAGTTTTTATTTTGTAATGACAAATTTTAACTCAATATTATTGGGACTTAGGTTTTCTATGTTGGTTGATTTCAGTGAACTAAATTAATCATTCAACATTGAAATCCTAAACATGCATCTAATATCAACATATATAAACAATATAAATAGATATTCAAAATATGCATGGTGAACTAGCATGACCCCTTGATCTTGGCTTCCTCTCCATCTTCTTGACTTCGCCGCGATCCATGCGTAAGCTAAAAATAGGAGTAATCTAAATAGGCTGAGTACAAAAATAATTAACGGCACGTATTCCATATTTAGATTTACAAAAATACATAACGGAACGCAATTTGTATTTACTATCCTAGTCGGACCATAATAGTCACCATTTGTAAAAACCTGCATAAGAACATTTATAATATTCCATTCACCCATTCACTTTAGAAGTGAATGGCCGATGCAAATTTTACAAACAATACGAGCAATAGTACAAATTTTGTATTCAACAAGCGTGCACTAGTCACTAACTTAGGTTATTAATCCAGTTAACCATGCCTAATTAAAACTAGTCAATTGTTTATCCAATTATGTGAACTAACGCAATAATAAGCATAAATAAAGCTTAACGAGCTCATAATCGATTAACGAAACTCCCACTAAAATCCACATCCATCTTAATTAAATTAATCCAATTAAATTTAATTAAGCACATCGAGTCAAATTTTGTCAAAATATGCAAGTACATGAAAAATTGAGGCTATTTTCTCGTTTTAAAACAACACCGCAAAACGCAAGCATAACCCGAGGCCACGCTTCCAAATAAAATGGCTGAGTGCTGCTAGGCTGTTTGCCGAGTACCCTTGTTGGCGCTCGCTAGATGCTGCCTAGCAGCCCCATGTGCCTTGTGTGTCGGTGCTAGCCGCACAAGCCTAGCATGCAGCGCACCAAGCACCCGCCAACAATCCGGAACCGCACAACATGCCAAGCATGCTAGTGTGCTACTAGTGCTAGCAACGTGTTTGTGTTGGGTTTCGTAGTGTTCGACACTACGCGGAAGAGAAACCCGCCCAAGACCTGCCAACTAATTAAAGCAACTAAACATGCAATCACATAATTAAAAAACAAGGAAGAGACAGAGAAAACACGATCATACCCTCGAAGAGTCCTTCGCTCGATAACGAGCTCTTACTTGTAAACTTAACCTCGCAAGTGCGAAGGCCTCCGACGACTCGCACCCTTTACCCAAACCGAGCGGTCTTAATCCCGAAGTTTAGTCGGGACTTGACCAAATAAAACTAGAGTGTTACGAACTTAAAGGTTTTCTCACTAATGATGAGATGCCTTATTAAGTACAACTCAAGTGATTTTTCCTTAACCCAAAACTTGGATATTTATAGGGAAGGGAGCCTTGATCTCCCTTCTTCCACCAATGTGGGAGAATTGCATTTTTCCACTAATTTATTTTAATCAAAAATAAATTAAAATGCAAAGCAATCACCAAGATCCAAGTGTTATATGGAAAGAAAGGATTGGTGAGGACCACCAAAGGGGGGGACCAAAACACCTTGCTCCCCAAGCCAAACACCAAGTAAATGGTCCCCTTCCTTGACCGGCCTGACCACGCCACATGGTTGGCTGGCAGCCTGCCTTGGCTGCTAAGGCTGCCAGCTTGCGCCTAGCACCAAGGCTGGGCTGCCCAGCCAGCCAGCACACGCATGCGTGCAGCAAGCAGGCCACACATGCGTTGCGAGCTGCTGCTGCGATGCGTGCTGCTGCTGCTACGCTAGCGAACACGCATAACACACGCACACACAACATGCCGATGCGATGCTTGTGCTGTGCGAGTGTGCTGCTGCTGCATTGCTTGCGGTTGGGTGCGTGGCCCAGTACACCAGCATGCTAGCATGCGCTAGCTGTTAGCTTGCTTGCGGCTTGTAGCACCAGCCATGCTAGCATGCTTGCCTACTTAGCCTAGCATGCAATGCATGTTAGGTTTGGGGCATGCCTTGCGATGCGCTTGGTAGCTTAGGCTAGCCTAGCATTCGTGTGGCTAGGGCAATCCGAGGCTATGGCCTACCTCGTACTTGTCGCTTGCTTGATTTCCCGTCTCGTCAAATTCTAAACTCGACTCGACTTGCGACGCTCGGATTTGACGCTCTAAGCTCGACATTCGACGTCTTTGTTTGTGATACTCTAATGACTCGATTCGTTGTCTCGGATTGGTTATTCGATTAGGGTTCGACCCGAAGGGTTCAGTCAAGATTAAGCTGTAACATTAATTATACATTAATATTATTGATCAGAATCGGCCTCCACTTAGGCATTCAGATCATTTGACCTCACTGAAGAATTAGATTTCTAATAATTCCGAACACTATATCAATATAATTACACTTGTTAGAAGGACACCATTCCTTTCAATCTCCCGCTCTTGTCCTTCCGGACAAGTGTGCAATTAGTGTATAGCCCATTTCGTATGTCGCTTAATGTCTCTTCATGACCTACAAGGTAAGATTATTCGTTATCCTTATTACGTCCAAAAGTGTTTCTCTATATGCGAGTTCGACTGTCAATAAGTGGATTATTTCTAAAATCCTTCTGAGCACAACCGTGCATTTTCACAGTCTCGCTCTTTGAGAGGCCTTGTAAACAACAAAGACATATTCCTTATTATTAATAGGGGGGACATTCCCAGTCTTGCATTGTTAGCTTCCCTTACTAAGAGGACCTAGCCGCCTGAGTGTTGCCGTTATAATCCCCTTTTACGGAAGATGTATGAAAACATCAAAACAGACTAGTACTCAAAAAAGAGAACTTATAATAGTCATGGTCGAGGGAAAAGGTTCTGATAGTTATAATGAGAAATATACATATGACGATTTTAAATCTCTTAAAGTATTCTCACAGGTCGATTCGGTATAGTTCTTAGCCAATTCCTTTGCAAATGATTTATGACAATCATGTCCTCGTAGCACAAGAAACGATGCAATAAATCATACTACACACTAATCTCAAGTGGTCATTAATCGTTCATCGTTTAAATGACCTTGATTAGGGATAATTTTCAATTGAAATATTCAATGTTTACTTAACAGGTGTTTCTTTATCCAAGACATGGTCTGGATACCCTGTTTTGAATATTATCATAAATCAAATGGACTCATTATTTAATTTTAAACCACAATTAAATAGAAATGGAGTAATAATAAATTTGCAGAAAATTTAATTGCTTCAAAACCGAATGGTTAAACATAGTGTTTTACATTAAAACATCAAGTTTAATTAAAACACATGTACAGGGAAATCAAAGCCAAGCTCTAACATGCTTGATTCCCATTGCCTCAACGTGCTTGTTGTGCTTTACTTAAGGCAAAGGTTTAGTAAATGGATCGGCTACATTGTCGTTCGTTCCAATCTTACAAATACTAATTTCACCCTCAGACTTCCATTCCCTTATCATGTGAAATCCCCGCTTGACATGTTTGACCTTCTGATGTTCCCTTAGCTCGCTGGACTGAGCAATAGCTCCATAGTTATCACAATAGAGGTCTATCGGACCCTTGATAGAGGGTACAAAATCAAGTTCACTAATGAACTTACGAATCCAAACCGCCTTCTTAGCTGCTTCCAAAGTTGCCTAGTATTCCACTTCAGTTGAAGAATATGCAATGGTGCTTTGCTTAGCACTCTTCCTACTGAAATCTCCTCCATTTAGGCAAAATATGTACCCTGACTGCAACTTGGAGTCGTCTCTGTCAGTCTGAAAGCTTGCGTCGGTATAATCTTCAACAACCAAATCATTACTACCACCATGGACCAGGAACTTATCCTTATTCCTTTTCAGATACTTTAGGATATTCTTGGCCGCAGTCCAATGCGCCTCTCCTGGGTCTGATTGGTATCGGCTCGTAGCACTCAAGGCATACGATACATCCGGCCTAGTACAGATCATGGCATACATGATCGATTCAATAAGCGAAGTGTATGGAATCTGACTCATCCTCTCTCGCTCATCAGGTGTTTGTGGACAATGCTTCTTACTGAGAGTTATGCCATATGACATGGGTTGGTGCCCTCTCTAGGCCCCTTCCATGTTGAATCGTGCCAGTACCTTTTCAATATAAGTACTTTAGCTCAATCCAATCATCCTTTTAGATCTATCCTTATAGATAATGATGACCAATATGTACTTTGCCTCTCCCAAGTCCTTCATTAAAAAGCACTTTTCAAGTCAGCCCTTTACGGACTCTAACAGTTTAGTGTTGTTTCTAATGAGTAATATGTCATCAACATATAAGACGAGGAATGCGATGTCACTCCCACTAACCTTCTTGTAAACACAAGACTCATCTAGATTCTTGATAAAACAAAACTTAATAATGGCTTCATCGAATTGCAGATTCCAACTTCTGCTTGCCTGTTTTAGTCCATAAATGGACATCTTAAGCTTGCATACCTTCCCAGCATTGCTTGGATTAACAAAACCTTTCGGCTGTGTCATATGCATAGTTTCTTCCAAAATCCATTTAAGGAAGGCAGTTTTGACATCCATTTGCCATATTTCATAATCATAACATGCGACAATCTATAGGATAATCTGAACGGACTTAAGCATGGCGACTGGCGAAAAGGTTTCATCATAATCAATGACGTGAATTTGCCTGTAACCTTTTGCCACCAGTCTGGCTTTGTATATAGATACATTTCCATCTTTGTCAATTTTCAACTTGAAAATTCACTTACAACTGATAGGTGTGTAACCTTCGGGCAAATCAACCAAGTCCCAAACTTGATTTTCAATGTGGAGTCCATCTCGGATTTCATGGCCTCCTGTCATTTTGTAGAGTCGGGGCTCGTCATAGCTTGTTTGTATGTCGCTGGCTCATCTCCATCCATAAATATGATGTCTTGATCTTCGGTTAAGACAATACCAAGGTATTTGTCGGGCTGAGATCTTGGTCGTTGCTACCTACATAAGGTAATAGGTTGAGCATTTTCATTGTCGTTTTGATTCCGACCAATGTCATTAGCTGCTTCCAAAGCACTTTGATTGTTAGTTTTTTCAGGTTGACTTTGTTTCTTGTCCTCTCGAACTTCGTCGAGTTCGATTTTCCTCCCACTTGTCATTTGGAAAGGTGTTCCTTCTCCAAAAAGACACCATCACGAGCAACAAACACTTTGTTCTCGCATTTTGTTGTAGAAGTAATACCCTTTGGTTTCTTTTGGGTATCCCACAAAGAAACACTTGTCTGATTTTGGGTGAAGTTTGTCAGAAATGAATCTCTTGACATATGCTTCGCAACCCCAAATCTTAAGAAAAGACAACTGTGGAGATTTCTCCGTCCATAATTCATATGGAGTCTTTTCGCCAGCCTTTGACGGAGCACGGTTCAGTGTTAGTGTCGGAATTAGAAGTGCGTGTCCCCAGAAAGAGATAGGAAGTTCACTTAGACCCATCATTGATCGGACCATGTCTAACAAGGTTTGATTCCTCCTTTCGGACACTCCGTTCCACTACGGAGTTCCGGGAGGTGTTAACTCCGAAAGAATACCATTTTCTTTTAAGTGATCGTCGAATTCGTGGCTCAAATGCTTGCCACCTCGATCCGATCAAAGTGCTTTGATTTTCTTGCCAAGCTGATTTTCAACTTCACTCTAAAACTCTTTGAATTTCTCAAAAGATTCATATTTGTTTGACATAAGGTAGACATAGCCATATCTACTGTAGTCGTCGGTGAAGGTAATGAAATATAACCTTGCCTTGCGGGTGTACTAATTGGTCCACATACATCCGTATGTATTAGACCCAACAAGTCACTAGCCCTTTCTCCTAACTTGGAGAATGGTTGCTTTATCATCTTGCCTAATAGACATCCTTCACAATTTTCAAATTACTCTAAGTCGAATGAGTCAAGAATACCTTCATGAAAAAGTTTCTTGATGCGTTTGATGTTAATGTGGCCAAGACAACAATGCCACAAGTAGGTTTGATTCTACTCGATGGTCTTAGCTCTTTTGGCAGTATCGTTAATGTTAAAAACTTGTTTGTCTAGAGAAAGCACATAAAGACCATTTTCTGAATATGCCTTACCATATAAAACATTATCGAAATAAAGCAAACAAGTATTGTCTTATATTTGAAATTCAAATCCCTTGGCGTCCAACGCAAAAATTGAAATAATGTTTTTGGTAACTCTTTGAACATGATAAGAATTGTCAAGTTCTAAAACAATCGCAGAGGGCAAAGACAAACTGAGAGTTCCGATGGATACGGTAGACATCCTGGCTCCATTCCCAACCCGAAGCTCGACCTCTCCCTTCTCTAGCCTCCTATTTATCCTTAGTCCAGGAGCATTGGAACAAAGGTGTGAGCCACATCCGGTATCTAATACCCATGATGTTTTGCTAGCGAGGTTTAAGTCTATAATAAAAATACTTGATAAAGAAGCAACGGTGCCGTTCTTCTTATCTTCCTTGAATTTGAGGCAATCTCGCTTCCAATATCCTTTGTTCTTGCAGTAGAAACATTCGGAATCGGATTTAGTAGAGGCTACCTTCTTGTCCTTACCGCTCATAGCAGCACTTGACTTAAGCGGAAAATTCTTCTTGTTTTTCCCTTTATAACTTCTCTTCTTGCCCGAGTGCTTAAATGGCTTGCCCTTCCTCACCATGAGCATGTCATGCTTCCCCTCATCCTTGAGGGTTTGCCCAGCCTGCTTTAAGATACCATGAAGCTCGGTGAGGGTTTTCTCCATGTTATAGTTCATCTTGAACTTATCATAGCCTTTGTGCAGCGAATGGAGAATGATATCAATTTCCATGTCGGTTGAATACCTAGCATCAAGCCTTTCCATGTTCTCAAATAATCCAATCTTTTTAAGAACATGCGAGCTAACTGGCTCTCCTTTCTTGAGCATGCTCTCAAGGATCTGCCTGTGGGTTTCGAAGCTTTCAGTTCAGGCCTGCTCTTGGAACATGTTCTGAAGTTCAAAAATGATCTCAAAAGCTGTCTCCTCTTCAAAGAAAGTGTTTTGAAGGTTTGGAGACATAGTGGCCAACATGATGCACTTGACATCCCAATTGGCACTTTGCCATCGGTTAAGGGCAGCCTGAGTGACCTCATCATTGGGAGTGTCGGGCATTTCCTCATCAAGGACGTATTCCTTTTTCTCTTACATGAGAACAATACGCAAGTTCCTTTGTCAATCAAGAAAATTTGGCCCACTCAACTTCTCCTTGTCGAGAATTAAGCGTAATGAAAACTTGTTGTTTAAGTTATTTGTAGACATGTTTCTACAATTGAAAGAATTTGAAATGAAAAACCATTCATAAACCAATAAGTTTGAAATTTAAAACATACATGCAAATTTTCAATCTTATCGAGCATTTTATCCACGCATTAATATTAGTTCTTTTTAGGTGAGAATAAAACGCTTCCAAGATCCCAAAAATCAAAAAGTGATTAAGCATGCTTTGGCTTGTCCTAACACTTAATATTTTAGGGTAAGCAATCCAATTTCTACTCTTGGTTCGATAAAACGTCGCATCTAATGCTTCCATGACATTTATCTCCATTGCCACGACATCTAAGGACTCCTTACTGATATCGTTGAGCTTAAAAAAGACCAACTTGTATACCTAGTATACCTTATGTTCCTAGGGAAGTAGTGATGCCTCGCTTTGGCGTAGCCCAGCGCATTAGTGCGGTAAGTGTTGTTCTTGGAATGGCAAATTTTAGCTCAATTTTATAGGGACCTAGGGTTTCTATGTTGGTTGATTTAAGTGAACTTAATAAATCATCGCAACATTTGAAATCCTAAACATGCATCTATCATACCATTCAATCATATATAAACACAATTTAAATATAGAAAAAAAGTAAAACATGCATTTGGCAACTAGCATGACCCCTTGAGTCTTCAAATCTCCATGGGTCTTTAGTGCAACTTCTTGGCTTGTTTTCTTAGAAACGCCGTCTTGAGACATTTCTGCCAAAAATGCAGCTACTAGTTACTACGACTAGGATTAATCTAAATATTAAGATAAAAAAAATACGCAACGGTACGTAGACCATATTTAGATTTACAAAAATACATATCGGATCACAGTCCGTATTTACTATCCTAATCGGGTCACACTAGCTGCCATTTTCACAGAACCCGTGAAACAATATACATTCCATCATCCATTCACTATTTGTGAATGGCCCATGAATTTTACAACAAAAAACAAGTAACAATGCATAACACGCCTAATTAAAACCAGTCAAAGTTGTTTATAATTTTATGTGATTAAGACGCAAATAGTTCAAGTAATTAACGAAGCTCCCACTAAATTCCGCATCCAACTTAATTAATCCAATAAATCAAGCCGGTTAACCCATATTTTGCCAAATTTTTTTGCAAGTGCCGGAGGAACCGAGGCCTAGCCTCGTTAAAATAATTAAATAAAATAATTAAAATCGGCCCAATTATCGCAAAAATTATCCCACCAAATGGCCGAGTGCCTAGCATCCGAGCCATGGGGCTAGGCTTGCTAGGCACTTATTGTGGGCTGTCTGCTTAGGGTGTTGGCGCTGGCAGCTTGTGGGTGGCCTGCTAGCATGGCTGGCTTGCAGCCCCTAGTGCCGCACAATATGCACCAGCACACGCACATACCACAAGCTTTGCACACACATCGTAGTACCAAGTGTACACCACACATGCACACACTAGTGCATCAACAAGGGTGTGTTTTGGACGATTTTCCCTCGATTTGCGTGCACTTCTCTCGAGATTTAATCCCGATTTGTGTGTGATAAAAAATTGATTCTTAATTTATTTTAGAACCAATTTAGAGCAAAATAAAAATAAAACAAGTCCGACTTAATTAAATTCAATTTTAATAGTGCACAAACCTATATTATTCAAGAACCATTATTTAAATCAATTTTAGGTTTATCTGGATGCTACTTATAGAAAGGCTATACTCATAATTATTTAACCATACATAAATTAATAATGAGATTTGACAAAATTAAAGAGGTTGGAAAAATAAACCCATTCATCTTATGCAAAATTTCTAACATTAACTTGTGTATAATTGAAAAATTACATCTTCCAATATGAAGATTAATTAAATTTCAATCACAAGTTTTGAACTTTTAGGACTTTAATCAACTAAAAAATGATTAAATCCAAAATTAATTCAACATGGAATTTAGCAAGCAAAGTTCCAACCAAATAAACAATTAAAGATTAGATCTTTAACATTTTAAAGGGACTTCAAAAATTACAAATTCACCATAAACATTCACACTTGAAGCAATTTATTTGCAAAAATGTGAAAATTTAAAGTTTATGTGAAATATGAACTCACCATTAAAAACCAATTATGACTTCAAAAACATGCTTAATAAGGTTTATAATTGTAATAGATTAGTGATGCAACCATACATTTAATCTACCTTTAACATGCCATAAATAATCAAGGTTTAAAGATTTAAAAATTTTCGACAAAAACAAAAAAACCCCTTGAAAAACATGTTTCTGTGTGGATTTTGGCTTCTGGACAGTCCTTTAAGTGGATCAAAAACGATTTAGAACATTGATTCCACCCAAAAATCACTATTTTTGAGTCGAAATCCGGGTTCGTTGCCCAAAATTAGTATAAATACAATATTAAAACTAATTAAAACAAGCTTCTAATGTAATTAGAAAGAAAAACCAGAGTTCAAATACATTTTAAACCCGCCCAAGACCCGCCTACTAATTAAAAGCAACTAAACATGCAATCACATAATTAAACAACAAGAGAGAGATAGAGAAAAGACGATCTTACCCTCGAAAAGTGCTTCGCTCGATAACGAGCTCTTACTTGACAGCTTAACCTCGCAAGTGCGAAGACCCCAACGGCTCGCACCCTCGAGCCAACCCGAGCGGTCTTAATCCCGAAGGTTAGTCGGGACTTGACCAAATAAAATTAGAGTGTTACGAACTTAAAGGTTTTCTCACTAATGATGAGATGCCTTATTGAGTTCAACTCAAGTGATTTTTTCCCAAACACCAAAACTAGGGTATTTATAGGGAAGAGAGCCTTGATCTCCCTTCTTCCATCAATGTAGGAGAATTGCATTTTTCCACCAATTTATTTTAATAAAATAAAAAAATTAAAATGCAAAGCAATCAAAAAGCTCCAAATGTTATATGGAGAGCAAGGGTTGGTGAGGACCACCAAGGGGGGGGGGGGGTACCAAAACACCTTGCTTCCCAAGCCAAACACCAAGAAACTGGTCCCCTTCCTTGACCGGCCTGACTAACGACATGGCTGGCTAGCAGCCAGCCTTGGCTGCCAAGGCTACTTGCTGGCGCCTAGCACCAAGGCTGGGCGCCCATCCAGGTAGCACACGCATGTGTTGCGAGCTGCTGCTACGATGCGTGCTGCTGCTACTTGGTGCTGCTACGCTAGCGAGCACGCATAGCACACGCACACATAGCACGCTGATGCGATGCTTGTGTTGTGCGAGTGCGCTGCTGCTTCATGCTTGCGGCTGGGTGCGTGGCCCAGCCCAGCAGCACGCTAGCATGCGCTAGCTGCTGGCATGCTTACGGCCTGCAGCACAAGCCATGCTAGCCTGCTTGGCCTAACACGCTATGCATGCTAGGCTTGCGGCATGCCTTGCGATGCGCTTGGTAGCTTGTACTTGTCTTAGCTCGTACTTGTCCGTGCGATGCTTGGCCTAGCTCATACTTGTTGCTTGCTTGATTTCCCGTCTCGTCGAATTCTAAACTCGACTTGACTTGCGACGCTCGGTTTCGACGCTCTAAGCTCGCAATCCGATGTCTTTGTTCGTAATACTCTAATGACTCATCTAATCCTTCGGATTGATTCGTCGTCTCGGATTAGTTATTCGATTGGGGTGCGACCCGAAGAGTTCAGTCAGGATTAAGCCGTAACATTAATTATACATTAATATTACTAGTAAAAAACGGCCTCCACCTAGGCATTCCTATCACTTGACCTCACTGAAGAACTAGAATTCTAATAATTCCGAACCCTCTATCAGAATAATACACTTGTTGGAAGGACACCATTCCTTTCAGCTTGTGTGTGCGCAAGTACTAGCAGTAGGTGCAGCTAGGCAGCCATGCCATATATGGGCTTGGTGTTGCCTAGCAGCCCCTGCCGTTGGGGCACACAAACACAAGCCCTCCTACACCACTGCCCGCCCATATACTCGCACAAAGTGGGAGCTGCTCTAGGCAGCAGCATTAATGTGGGAGCTTCCTAGCCTTGATTTTCGTCCAAATTTCGGAATTTTCAATCCTGAAAAATTGTGTGTCAAGTTTTAATTCTAAATCCAACTTTGAATTAATTAACAAGCAATTTTGAATTAAAAATAGAGTCTAACTACATTAATTCAAGGTTAGTGCAATAACCAAAAATATTTCCGAGAATCATTCTTGAATAACTCTAGGTCACTTTTGATGAAATAAAAAATTAAGGGCATGCAACATAATTAAATTAACTCTTCCGATGATTAAATTAATTACGTATTTGAAAAAACTAATTGAGTAAAATAATAACCATCCACTGAAAAATAATTTATTCAACCCATACATGTTTGAATATTTCAACCCTGAAATGAAGAACAATATTCAAGCATAAATGTGAACATTCATGATTATAATCAATTTCCAAAATTATTAAAACTTAATGTAAGTTCACTTTTGGATTTTAGTAAGTCAAAATTCAATCAATAAACCATTAAAGATTAAATCATTAACTATTTTAAGGGGTTATCAATCACATTCAATCATAAACTTAAGCATTTCAAGAAATCCAATTGCAAATGAACAATTTCCATGTTTTTGTGAATATTAGAGCGTTCCAAATCAAGCAACCAAATAATATCCAAAACATGCTTAATAAGGAATATAATTACAGTGGATTAATACTATAATCAATCACATAATCCAATAATTACATGTCATAATTAATCATGGTTTAAAGATTTAAAAAATTTTGTTCTAAACGAAAAATCCTTGAAAAACCACATTTCTAAGCATATTTTGGCCACTAAAAGCCAATTTTTAACCACTATGTGAATTAAGGTTGATTTAGAACATTGATTCCACAAAAAAAAAAAGAAAAAATAAAGAAAAAAAACTATTTTTGAGTCGAAATCTGGGCTCGTGATCATAATAAGGCAATAAACAAATTTTATCTAATAAAATCGAGATCCTAATACAATTGGGTTTCTAATCCAGGTTTTAAATCACCTTAATTAATTTTTAGTTGTAAAAGTTAAATGCAAGAGGCTTTTATACCGTTGTTGGGTTTTACAATGCGCGAGCACCGTGCGGAACCAAAACCCGCCAGGACCGCATGCATAATTATTACAACTAAATAAACATGCAATTAATAAAGCAATAAACACATAAGAGAGAGAGAGAGAGAGAGAGAGGAGGGAAAAGACCGTCTTACCCTAAATGCGTGCTTTACACGAACACGTGCACGACCTCTCGAATAAATAAGTATGCATAAAATTATTTGAAGCAACTCAATAATAATTAAAGAAACGAATTAAAAGTATCCTAAACATGATTTTATTAAATTATTAATAAACGATTCTAAACATGATGATAGCAATCAAAGTAATAAAAATAATTAGAGTAAATAAAGCAAGAGAATTAAATACTCACTCCGAATGTGCAACTTTGAATACAACATCATGAATGAATTGTCAGTAACTTCAAAAAAATAATAAATCAAAAGACTTAAATTGAAGAGTTAGAAAAACTTATTTCACCCTCAGTAAAAAGGGTAGAACCTTCGGATCTTGTTTTGGACATTGAATTACTTAAATAGGATTAGACTAAAGCTAGGAACGAACAATAGAAGTTATACGTCGAAGTTATAAGTCTAAGCCTTTTTTGTTGTATAGGATTAAATATACTTGCGGGGATGTCAAATTTACCTCTTTAAAAATCAGAAAACAGGGAGGAATTTATAGACTTAAAAAATCGGGTGAAGATATATTTTTGAAAGAAGATAGAGTTTCGAAAACGCGTTGTGCGGGTCAGCAGTTTTGTAGTTTTTGTTTTTATAATAACTCCAAAACCCGGAATAAGATAAATAGTATATCATTGGAAAGCTTTAGGAGTCTACTTTTCAACCCAATTAGAAAAAGAAATAAATCTTTTGTTCTAGATAGTGATTTTCCATTTGGTACCATTGTAGTTCGGGCTTTTCCACTTGGTACCCAATTTTTAGTTATATTCCAAATGCTATCATTCTATTTCAAGTTTTTCTCTACTATAGCATTTCATTAATTATATTATATGTTCTTCGATTAGGGTGTTATTAAAATTGCTCGGTTAAAGTTCTAAAAGGAGCTTTACCCCTTAGCGGCCCTAAGGTTCAGGTTTGAGGTTTCATTTTGTCTCAGCATGACTGCAAGAAAAATGTTTTAGCTTGGTTAATGTTTTAAGAGAACGTTTTAGCATGACTACAAAAAATGTCTCATTTTCTATATTTCGATTTTTTTAGTGCATAAGAAATGTTCGGTTAAAGTTTTGGGAGTCATTATGACTTTAAATATAAAAAATTGCAGTCGAAATTAGAAATAAAGGACTATAATCTCCCCAAACTAAAGTTACATTTAACGAAATGCTATAGTAAAGAATAAGTCAAAATTATAATGGTACCATGTGGAGTAAAACTAAAAATTGGATACCTAATGGAAAAACCATAACTATAATGGTACCGAATGGAAAATCCCTTCTAGATATGATCAAAATAGTGGAACGGTGTCAATTTTGGATAGAGTTTAGTATTTTAATCATATCTTTTTCGTTATAGCTAGGAATTGGACTTATCACGTATCATTAGAAAGATTTTTTCAAGGGCTATCCAACCGTGTAAAATTTTAATAAAAATTATATGGTATAAAAATCGAATTTGATCGGTTTTGAGATTGTAGTTATGAAAAGATAAAAATGGGCTAAGAAAATGGTTTAGGCTAACAAAATAGATAAAATTGATTTAAAAATAATTTTAAGCTAGGAAAAAAGGGCTATTAAAGTAATTCTCAGATCCATCAAACGAACCGGACCAAATTAGGCAATGAAGGTTGTTTCGTCATTGGGCTTTGGTCGGAGAGACATTTCTAGGTCTCTATAGAAGCTCCCACTTTAATTGAGTTTTTAGAGACATAAGTCTCGAAAACAAAAGTAAAATTAGTCGATAGAGACAGAGAATGGTTTAAAACGTTATGCGATTTTCACCACTATGTATACGTCGATACCTGCAAAAAAACGCTAGTTCCATAGGTAAAAGAGTAAAGGGATAGGAATGTGTATCTGACACAAATGCGTCGACACCAAAAACGTTTGGTAGCTTCTGATAGGCTGTCCTCGAGCATACCAAAGATAATCCTATCTGGGTCTCACTAACTAATAGCAAGGGTAAGAAAAGGTCGAACCCAAGAGAGGCGTTGAATCATCCACCAAAGTATTACCGTTTAAATAAGCTAAATCTAGTCAAATTTGGGTTGACCTGGTTTTAAATAACTTCTACTAGTTCAATTCAAGTAAGGCTAGGAGGAAATAAGAAATATTAAGAGGAATCTAGGGCTCGGGTTCTACCACCCAACTTCATCACAAAGCAAAATTAGAATGCAACAATCAAGGTGAAATAGGGGATAAAATAGGGGATGTCAGGCACCCTACTACTCTCTCAAGCAAGAGAGATTCCTTGAATCATGAATACAACCTACTCTCGTAGTTACAAGGCATAAAATAAGTGTTAAAGCATAATCACGATGAAATAAACATTGCCTTGACTCGAAATTCCTATTCTCATGGCATTTCAAGTCAATTAAGCATAAGGGAGCTAACTCAAGTTCATCTCTCAATCCTTTGTTGAGAAAGCTTGGATATATTGTCTTAACATTGCCCAAATACAAGTATTAAAAAGGAAACCACTTAAGCTCAACTAATTACATCCCACAATTACCAAATTATCACATGCAATAAATTATTAGTGACTACATTAAGGGTTTTACCCAACCCTAGAAAATAGACTACTCACAATCCATGGAAATTAAAGCAATTTAAGATTTCAAACCATTCATGAACAAATTCAAACCAAGAATTAAACTAATTAATAATCTAAGCTTACAAGAATTAAGGACACGGTTAACAACTAAGTAAAGAGATATAGAAGAAAAGAGTAAGAAATAGTTACTAAATAGCTTCAAATTGAGCAACAATGGTGGAACTTGTCTTCTACAATGATTTGATTTGAAATTTCCAAGATTAATAATTAAGATTTAAGCAATAATTTGAGAGTTTTGATGAACTAAAATTGCTAACTAAGAGGAAGGACTCTGAAAACTTGGATACCCCCTACAAAAGAACCCCTAGAGCTATTTATTCCCCCAAGTACATAGTAAACTCCGCAAAATAAAATTCGCAGGAACTATCGGGCGCGGCTGCGCCAAGGCCTGGAATGGCCGCTCCAAAGGACTAGAGAGGCCGCTCCATGGCTTAGAGAGATTGCGCCTTACTAAGTAAAAATGGTGCAGGAACTCCGTAGCAGGGTGGGGAGGGCTCTTCAAATAGGTGGAGAGGTCGCGCCCCAGTAGAAGGGGTCGCACACCTATGTTGGAGAGGCCTCTCCGTATTCTTCTTCCAATAAGGGGAGGCAGGAACTTCAGCAGCATGTTGGGGAGGGCTCTCGAAATAGAGAGAGAGACCGCTCCATGTGAAACGGCCGCGCACCTATGTTAGAGAGGCCACTCCTCACTCATTTATTTAATTTGTCTAAGGGAGGCAATAGCTACAACTACAAGGTGGAGAAGCCTCTCCACTGACCTAGAGAGGCCGCACTATGTTGGGAGGCCGCTCCTCAAACCGGAGAGGCCGCTCCCCTTAGTTTTCGCACTTTGCAAAATAGAGGCGGGATCTTCTGTTTGGGTTATGAAAGACCTTTCCACTGACCTGTAGAGGCCGTTCCTGAGTAATGATCGCACCACTCTTTGGAGAGGCCGCACAACTGCTATCTCCCCTTTATCTTTGTTTGAACTCGTTTGCCTTGGCTTCTTTCTATCATCATCTTCCTTTCAACTTTGGTTTGCCATCCATAGGGTTCATTGGTCGTGTTTAGACCTAAAATCTCAACAAAAACACTATTAACCCGTAAAGCATAAGATACACAGAAATTGCACAAAAATGGAGTAAAATTTAACCAAGACACCAAATTATCAAGTAACTAAAGTTCAATAACACCCTAAAATCATATCAAATAACAAGTTATCAAATCCCCCAAGCTAAGCTATTGCTTGTCCCCGAGCTATCATCACAAATGCGACAACTTGCTATAATAGAATCTAAGGAAAAGGAACAAGAAGAGAAGAGGCAAGCACAAAAATACGGACTCATATTGATCGTTATCACTTTTAACATTAGTGAGAAGCCAGTTAAACCCACAAGTCGCCTTATAGGACGAGTTTAGCTTTCGTGAGGTTTTCCAATGAGCTTAACCCACAGCTCACACAATCCACCACAATGTCATCAAAGACCATACACATAAATCAATTTTTTTATTTATTTGCCCAAGTTAACTCATCGGGATATGAATCATAAACAGGATAAATGACCAATTTTCGAACATTGACAACATAACAATGTACACATGAGTTGGAAACAAAGAAGGAAACTGAACAAGATTGCAATGGAACACTTCCTTAGATCTCTTACTAGTTCATGAGAGCACATCTAGCTATTCCACGTCTTTAACAAGCCCTCTTTTGGATATAAGATTGCAAGGTGCCAGCCCACCTCCCAAGACACACGTAAAAACCCCCAAGCTACACTTTAATTTGAGACTCTTATAATACAAAAGAAAAATGAGATGGTCTGGAGGTATCCAAAATTTGACCTCTAAAGATGAATATATTTGAGATTTTTCGGAATATTTTTCACTTCTTTTTCTTTTTTTTTCATTTCTTTCTTCTTTGGTCTAGCCTCTTTTAATTTTGAGCGACTCTTTTTTTATTAACAACTTGTGACTGAAAGGAATGGTGTCCTTCCAACAAGTGTATTATTCTGATAGAAGGTTCATAATTATTACAAGTCAAGTGATGGGAATGCCTATGTGGAGGCCGCTTCCAATCAGTAATATTAAGGTAAAATTAATATTACAGCTTAATCTTAACTGAACCCTTCGGGTCGAACCCAATCGAACAACCGATCCGAGATGAAGAATTAATCCGAAAGAATTAATGATTCGATGGAGTTTTACGAATACAGACGTCGGTTATTGAGTCTAGGGCGTCGAGACTGAGCGTCGCAAAATCACAAGCCACAAGTTCGAGCGTAGCCGTAGTATCACAGTGGCCTAGCCATGTGAACGCTAAGCTAACTCAAGCAACCATGCACCTAGCATGGCTAGGCGCAAGCCTAGGCACTATCGCAGCCCATCGCACCATCACAGCACAAGCACATCACCATCGCATGGCTAGGCCTGTGCGTGTGTGCGTGTACTTGTGCCTTAGCCTATCGCACCATCGCAGCAGCATGGCTGCGCATATGCGTGTCTTCGCATGGCACTGCACCACAGCATGCGTGCCTGGGTGCTAGGCACCATCGCAGGCCCCTCGCACAAGCATAGCACTATCGCATGGGTAGGCCAGTGCGTGTGTGCGTGTGCGTGGAGGGCATCGCAGTAGCAGCACGAGCCTCGCTCAGTGCTTGTGCATACAAGCCATCGCAGCATCACAGCACCAAGCTTCGCTTTCTTGTGCGTGTGGCTGGCGAGGCGATGCTCAGCATGTGTGGCTCGCTAGCAGAACGCATGCTGGGAGTGCGAGGGCCTAGGTGTGCGTGTGCGTGCAAGAGCTAGGCAGCCAGCAACGCTTGCTAGCGGCGCCCAGCGCCTAGCAAGCAGCATCTTAGGCATCACCCAGCAGTAGCACGCAGCGCGCATGGGGGCTGGCTGGGCTGATGCTTGCTGCTTTGTGCTGGCTAGCTGGGCTAGCTAGCAGTGCTAGCTGGCATGCTAGCTGGCTGCCAGCCCAGTAGCCCCTATATCTGTTTTGTGAGGGTGGGGACCAAGGCTTGGGCAAAGCCTTGGGGAGCAAGGCAATGGTCCCCCCCCCACCTCTCTTGGTCCTCACTTAACTCTCTCTCTCCCCTTGACACTTGTTGCATTGTGATTGATTTGATTATTAATTTATTTTGGAATTAAATTAATTTTCAAAATTATTCATTTTGCCACATTGGTTGGGAAATGAAGATCAAGGGTTCATTTCCCTATAAATACCAAAATTTGGATATTTGGGAAAGAACAACCTTAAGTGAAATTAAAAGGCAACTCTTGATTTAAGTAAACCTCGATTCATAAAACTCATAGTTTTATTTTTCCGGGTCTCGACTAACCTACAAGACTTAGGACGCTCAGGTCGGGTTCGAGGGTACGATCCCATCGGAGGCCTCATGTTTTCGAGGTTCAAGTAAGAGCTCATAGTCGAGTGAAGCACACGTAAAAGGTATAATCTTTTATCCTTAATTATGTTTTAATTGTTAATTGCATTTATTATGGGGGCGGGTCTTGGCGAGTTTCTTTCCGCGTAGTGTGGGTCACTACGAAACCCTACAGCGGTATCAGAGCCACGCTCCTTTTAAATTTTGCAATTATTGATTAATTATGGTGTTTTTTAAAATAAGATTTAATTTATGGTTTTGCTTTTCTAATTAGATTAAAAGCTCGTTTTAATTATTTTAAAACTCGTATTTTATCGATTTGGCTGTCGAACCCAGATGTTGGCTCAAAAATAGTGATCTTTGGGTGGAATCGACATTCTGAAACAGATTCAACCCTTATCGAGGGCAGTCTAGAAGCCAAATTCGAACCAGAAACCCACGTTTATGGGTTTTTTTTTCGTTTTTCAACGAAATTTTAAATCTTTTTAAGCCTTGATTAATGCAAGCATTACAAGGTTAGATTAAATGCATTATTGCATCCCTAATCTACTTCTATTTTAATTATCCTTGAGCATAATTATGGAGTTTAAATTAGTGCTTGAGTAGATAAGCTATTTTTCACACAAACTTGATTTTCACAATTATGCAAATAAATTGCATTAATGTGTGAATGTTTGATGTGAATGTGTAATTTTAAGTTCCCTAGTATGTTACAGTTCTAATCTTTAAAGGTTTAAATGATTGGAACTCTAACCCTAAATTCCATATTGAACAAAGTTTGGATCTTTCATTTTGGTTGATTAAAATCCATGAAGTTCAAATACTTGTGAGTAGAATTTTGATTAATATTCATATTGGAAGATGTTATCTTGTTATTTTACACAAGTATGAAAGTTGGAAAATTTTTATCATTAGATGGTTAATTTATTTTTCCAACTCCCATTTGTCAAATCCATTATTAATTTGCATATTGGCTAAATTAATTATGGACACAGCTCATTCAATTTTAAGCATATAGAAAGACCTAATAATTGTTTCAAAATAATTTTTTGAATAATTTAGGCTTATGCACCGTTAAAATTGAATTTAATTAAGTTAGACTTATTTTATTTTAATTTTTCCTCAAATTGATTCTAAAATAAAATTTAGAATTAATTTATGCCACACTTAAATCGGGATCAAAATCCCGAGTAAAATGCACGCAAATCGATGCAAAATCGCAAGCGTCACCAAGGCTAGTCGGGCAGCCTATAAGCCCACATGTAGGCTGCCTATGGTGCTCGCATGGCTGAGCATCAATGTTGCGTGGCTGTGTGGCGAGGGGTGCTAAGGTGCTGGCTTGGGCAGTGGCATTGGCTGCTGCTTGCTTGGGGCGCTGCCGGGCAGCGTGGTAGCAAGCACCAGCCAGCCCCCACTTGCTGGCAGGCGCCAGCATGCGACTAGGCATGCGTGGTGCTGGCCACCGTAGTGTGTTGTGCTGGGCGCAGCATGCTAGCACCTAGCGCGAGCACAACCCTTGATGCTGCTTGTGCTGTGTGGCGTAGGCTGCTGGCAAGCTTGTGCTGCTGCTAGGCAGCGAGGCAGCAAGCCCCAGCCAGCTATCCCACCGTTGCCTAGCAGCCATGGTGCGCAATGCACCATGCTTGGGTGGGGCTAGTTTGCTTATTTTTTTGAGTTATGTAATTTTACGAAAATTTTACCGTTTTAAATTATTTATGCAATTATCTTAACGAGGTTAGACCTCGGTTTTTCCGGCTTTTGCAAAATTTTGATTTTGACAAAATTATGGGTTCTACGACTTAATTAATCGGATTAATTAAGTATGGATGCTGAATTTAGTGGGAGCTTAGTTAATTACGTGAGCAATTGGTTTTAGAAATAATGGATTAAACAACTTTGACTAGTTTAAATTAGGCGCGTTAATCGGATTAACCACCTAAGTTAGTTACTAGTTTTGCGTGTTTAATTGTGTATTTCGTAAAATGCATGGGCCATTCACAAATAGTGAATGGGTGAATGAAAGATTGCATTCAAAATAGGTTATTGAAAATGGCAACTAGTGGGACCCGACTAGGATAGAAAATACGGAATGCGATCCGTTATGTATTTTTGTAAATCTAAATACGGTCTGCGAATCGTTAAGTATTTTTGTACTTTAGATTAATCTTAGTCGTACTAGCTAGTTATTTTATTTTGGCCAAGATGTCTCAAGACGACGTTTCAATAAAGCCGAGCCAAGATGAAGACCCATGGAAATTGAAGATTTCAAGGGATCATGCTAGTTGCCAAATGCATCAATTTATATTTGTTATATATGAATGTTAGATGCATGTCTAGGATTTCATATGTTGCGACAATTAGTTAAGTTCACTTAAAAAAAACCAACATAGAAATCCTAGGTCCCTTAATAATATTGAGCTAAAATTTGTCGTTCCAAGAACAACACTTACCGAACTAATGCGCGTATGTGATGGGCTACGCCAAAGCGAGGCATCACTACTTCCCTAGGAACGTAAGGTATACTAGGTATACCAGTTGTCTTGGTTAAGCTCAACGATATCAGTAAGGAGTCCTTAGATGTCGTGGCAAAAGAGATAAAATGTCAAGGATGCATTAGATGAGACATTTCATCAAACCGAGAGTAGCTTAGAGCTATTAGCAATTGGATTGCTTACCCTAAGATATTTAATGATTAAGACAAGCCAAAGCATGCTTAACCATTTCTTGATCTTTGGGATCTCGGAATCATTTTATTCTCGCCTAAAAGGGACAATTTATTAATGCGTGGATAAAATGCTCAATAAGATTGAAAATATGCATGAACGCTTTTAAATTTCAAGTTATTGATTTATGAATTGTTTTTCATTTCGAATTCTTTCAATTGTAGAACAATGTCTGCAAGTAACTCAAACAACAACCAAATGTGCCCGGAACTTCCTGAAAAGTTGGCCTTTTCCTTAGACTTGGTCAACTTCAAGGAATGGGAGGAGGAACTCAGGAGAACTCTCCGGAATTGTTCCTTGGAGTATACTCTTGATACTCGCATTCCAAGCTTCTTTGCCAAAGGGATCATGACCGATGAGGCTCATGAAGAATGGTCTTCCAATTGCAAAAAGGTCTCACGACTTATGGCAAATTCCATCCCAGAAGATTGGAAGGAAACCCGTTCATCCTACCTTCTGGACATGTTCCTCAAAGCACTTGAGGACGTTGTCAATGTAAGAGTCACCAAGAGTGACAATGGAAACTTTGATGAACTCGTGTTTGACTTGACTAGGTCACTTTTAAACATGAGGATAAAGCCACCAAACGTGGGATGTCTTGCTAAGGAAAGGCATCGGCTTTGGACCAAGGTCTACAATGCCAAATTGAGACGCGGGATGCCCCTCCGACCTCATGTACTTGGAATGACTAGGCTTTTCAAACACATGCAGCTTCTCGGAATCTTATTGGAGGATGAGATGGCGGGGCATATCTTGCTTGCTTCGCTCCACTCGGGCTATGATGCACTTAGAGTGTATATAGCTGCAGGAAAGGAGACACGCTCCTTAATGGAGGTGGTGCAACTACTCAGCCGAGCCACCGCATGCGGAATGACCGAGAGGCCCTTGAGAGCAAGGAGAAGGGAGTTCAAGAAGGTCAAGGAGAAGATGCGTTGCTTCTATTGTGGTGGGCAAGGCCACTAGAAAAGAGAATGCAAGCTCTTTAAGGAAGATGAGGAGAGGAATGGAGCATCTGCCTCAGGTATCTTCCTAAACACTTGTGAATTAAGCTTATCATAGGTATTAGATACCAAGTATGACTCACTTTATGTTGCCTTTTCAGGGACCAAGTGAGAAGCTTATCAAGTGTTGGTGCATGGACAAGTAGATGAAGAAGATGGTTTTTCGGTCGTGCTTGCATGCACTATTTTGTCTATGACATGTAATTAAAATAATCTTAATTTTTCATCATGCTTTTGAACATAATATGATCTATGGTGTTGGACACCTAGTTATTTTTCATGTGAGACTTTGACAATAGTTGTTTCAAAATTGTCTTGCAAATATATGTTTAATGGAAATTGCATGTTTTTACATATGATTAGACAAAAGTTGATACCGATAACTAAGACATCTAAGAATTCAACTTTGTTAACAAACATTAGTAGATATGGCTATATCTACTTAATGTCGAATAAATCTGAATCCTTTGACAAATTCAAAGAATTTCAGAAAGAAGTTGAAAATCAACTTGGCAAGAAAATTAAAGCACTTCGATCGGATTGAGGTGGCGAATATTTGAGCCATGAATTCGATGATCACTTGAAAGAAAATGGTTATCTTTCAGAGTTGACACCTCCCGGAACTCCTCAATGGAACGGAGTATCCGAACGGAGGAATATAACCTTGTTAGACATGGTTCGATCAATGATGGGTCTTAGTGAACTTCCTATCTCTTTCTGGGGACATGCGCTACAAACCGCGGCACTAACAATGAACCGCGCTCCGTCAAAAGCTATTTAAAAGACTCCATATGAATTATGGACTAAGAAACCTCCTAGGTTGTCTTTTCTTAAGATTTGGGGATGCGAAGCATATGTCAAGCGATTAATTTCGGACAAACTTCACCCCAAATCGAATAAGTGTTTCTTTGTGGGGATATCCAAAAGAAACCAAAGGGTATTACTTCTACAATAAATCTGAGAACAAAGTGTTTGTTGCTCGTGATAGTGTCCTTTTGGAGAAGGAACACCTTTCCAAAATGAAAAGTGGGAGGAAAATCGAACTCGACGAAGTTCGAGAGGACGAGCAACAATGTCACTCTGATAAAACTGACAATCTAAGTGCTTTGGAAGTAGCTGAGAAGATTGATCAGAATCTAACAGACAATGTAAATGCTCAACCTATTACCCTTCGTAGGTCGCAACGGCAGAGATCTCAACCAGACAGATACCTTGGTATTGTCTTAACTGATGATCAAGACATCCTAGTTATGGATGGAGATGAGCCAGCGACATACAAGCAAGACTTGGTGAATTTGCCCGAGGGTTACACACCCATTGGTTACACACCCATTGGTTGCAAATGGATCTGCAAATGGACAAGGATGGAAATGTATCGATATACAAGGCTAGACTGGTGGCAAAAGGTTATAGACAAATCCACGGGATTGACTATGATGATACCTTTTCACCAGTTGCAATGCTAAAGTATGTCCGGATTATTCTAGCGATTGTTGCATATTACGATTATGAAATGTGGCAGATGGATGTTAAAACCGCCTTCCTAAATGGGATTTTGGAAGAAACTGTGTACATGACACAGCCAGAAGGTTTTGTCGATCCGAGCAACGCTGGAAAGGTTTGCAAGCTTAAGAAGTCCATTTATGGACTAAAGCAAGCCGGCAGGAGTTGGAATCTGCGATTTGATGAAGCCATCAACAAGTTTGGTTTTATCAAGAATCCAGATGAATCTTGTGTATAAAAGAAGGTCAGTGGGAGTGACATCGCATTCCTAGTCCCATATGTCGATGACATACTGCTCATTGGAAACAACACAAAATTACTGGAGTCCATAAAGGGCTGGGTTGAAAAGTGCTTTTCAATGAAGGACTTAGGAGAGACACAGTACATATTAGGCATCAAGATCTATAGGGATAGATCTAAGAGGATGATTGGATTGAGCTAGAGTACTTACATTGATAAAGTACTAGCACGGTTCAACATGGAGAATGCTAAGAGAGGGCATCTACCCATGTCCCATGGCGTAACTCTCAGCAAGAAACAGTGACCATAGACACCTGTTGAGCGAGAGAGAATGGATCAGATTCCATATGCATCGCTAATTGGGTCGATCATGTAAGCCATGATATGTACCAGGCCAGATGTCTCGAATGCCTTAAGTGCTACGAGTCGATACCAATCAAACCCAGGAGAGGGGCATTGGACTGCGGCCAAGAATATCCTGAAGTACCTGAAAAAGGAACAACGATAAATTCCTGGTTTATGGTGTCCATAAAGACCTGGTATAACAACTTTCCCCACTTGAATCGGGACGTCCTTTAAGACTCCCAATTGGACTCTAACCGAGCGGTCGGCTAGTTGGATTGACATTTTGGTGGGGCTTATCTCTCCCAAATTAAACCTTTTGGCCATAGAGAGAGGCATAATGCTAACACTAGCCCCAAGATCACACAAAGCATTCATTAATTCAAGATCACCAACCTTCACCGGTATAGCAAAATTACCGGGGTCACCTAGCTTGTCGGGAAGGGAGATGGAATCACTTAACACATTTTGAATAATAGCACTTTTCAGCGTTAGAAGGGAGATAGAATCACTCTCCTCAAGCCTAATCTTGTTAGAAAGAAGATATTTCAGAAACTTTGCATATGTTGGCATTTGTGACAAAGCAAGAAGAAGTGGAATGTTTGGTTGAAGTCCTTTCATTTCATCGCGGAACTTGGAAAGCTTCTCATTTAGCTTATTCTCTATCACTCTATGAGGGAATGGAATACGAGGCTCATATGCTTTCGATTGAGCATGGCTGTTCACTTCTCCCTCGTCTCTATTTGAGGCACCCTCATCACTCATTTTAGACCTTCTTCTCGCCTCCTCACTCACTTCATTTTCGACCTCACTTTCATCTACCCAACAACCTCCCACATCTCCCTTTTTAGAAACCTGTTCTTTTATAATTGGAGCTTCATACCCTCCTTCCAAAATCGTGGTGATTAATTTTGCATTCTCTTTTGGATTCATTACTGTTGTGCTTGGAAATTGACCACCGAGGTTAGAAGGGCACCTAGCTTGTTGCGCAATTTGAGATGATTGACTTTCAATCATCTTATTGTCTGCTTGGAGTTGTTGAATTGAGCTACTAACTTCCCCATTGATCTAGGTTTTTTGGGTCATGATGGTTTCCAAAACGGATTCAATGCTTGATTTTTTAGGAGGAGGGGCTTGATTGTATTGGGATCTTTGTTTTGGTTGGGTGGCGATAAGGAGCTTATTCTTGTGGAGGGGTGATCGCCGGATAATAGGTCATGGTCTACTATCCTTGATCAAATGAACAATTTATATTCCTAATCTTACTTTACCAAGTTTACACAAGATAGTTGCAAGCTAGGGTCCAACCACAAGGACTAAGTGTATTAATTTGGGCTAATTAAACTAGTAGGAAGGTTTTGAGATAGAGAGATAAACAACTAAAACACTACTTACAGCAATCAACAAAAACTAGAGAAAGTGGAATCCAATTACATTAACGATTTTAACAACAAATTGAAAATTAAAAGATCATGATCTCAATTAGGAACAATCAACACATTTAACTCACTCCCACGCAATTAAGCATGTTAATTATCCTACTAAGCTAATTCTTTCCCGCGCAACTAGCCTAGCAAAGGTATGGAAGAATCTAGACTCTCAAGCAACTCACTTCCGCACAATTGATTGAAAGCACAATTAAAAACCTAGAATCAATTAGCTAAAAAGGTTCTAATCAATGTAAGCATCATCCACACACAATAATCAAGAATCAATTGCATACTAATCACAATCAAACATATAATTCATCAACATAACCTTGATCCATATCCCTAGAACAAAATCTAAGCAATCATAATGAAGAAAAAAATGGAAAACAAGGTAAAAAAAGAATTAAAGCAAGAATCAATTAATTAATCTAATTATCTACGTACTCTGATCAACAAAGAATTAAGCAAAAGCAAGAATAAAGGAAAGCAACAAAGGTGAGAGAAAGTCAGAAAAGCTCATTGAATAGATGAGAAGAGAATCCAAAAAATTTCCTTGAATAGGCTCATGAACAATAGAAGGGAGGGACATAAATAGGAGGGGATATGGTTAAATTTCCTTGAAGGAGGGACATGAGAAGAAGGGATAGGAGCAATGGTCTCACAAATGAACTTTTCCTCACCACCATTCGTCACGTCACCAATAAGAGCATGGAAGTCGTCAATCATTGAATCTTCAAAAGAAGGACACTCATGATCTCCATCTCCCTCAAACATCTAACTTCCAAGAGAAACTACATCATCCTCTCCGTCACAAAAACGAACAACAACTCCCTCAATATCTTTAAAGCCCAGATTCTCAAAACCATGCATGAATGGATGCAAATTCATTTCAAACTCATCCCTCTCCCATGAAGCATTCTCAATGAACTCATTCAAAAGGCTAAGATTTTTCATTTGAACCTTAAAGAACATTTTGGACATAACCTCAAACGAGTCCGAATACTCATGGATAGAAGAGTCACAATCATGCACTGGAAACTCATCACAATTAACAAAGGAAGGGGAGTTTAGATTCACAAAATCATCATCATCATCACTCTCAACTCTATTTCCTTCACTCCTATGCTCACTGATAGGATCCTCACAAACTCTTGGTTGCTGAAAAACATCATCATCATCTTTAACACACACATTGGTTTTGAATTTTCACACACAAGCATCAAAGATGACAATTGAATTTCTAATTCTTCTTTTCTCCTTTTTTCCTCCTCTAGACGCTCCTCACTCTTTTTCATTATCTCTAATTGACTTCTCATAGAATTATTATTCAACTCCTTACTAGGCCTAAGATCATTATCAAGCTCAATATGCCTAATTTAAGTTTCAAAAATAGCAATAAGAGATTTAAAAGGTGTAGAAGGTTGAGGTTCAACAAGGGAAGAAGGATCACAACCATGATTGGAAGCATTAGCGTTAGAAGCATGAGCATATTCATCATATTGGGGAGTGTGGGCGCAATCAAGCACATGAGATTCGTCTTTGAGGGAACTAAGCACATCACAAGAAGGCATGTTAAATAATGAAGAATATTGAAACACACCATGAGCATTAACTTGAGCATGTACCTCATCATTATTAACAATAGAGGAAATAGATTTGAAAGCATTTGTTCTAGGTCCACTATTGGGATCATGTGTCAAATCATGGGAAGTCATGCTAACATTTGAAGTATCAACACATTGCGTATTAATATTAGAATCATGATTACCCCTATTATAAACATCCAAAGAAAACCAAATATTAAAATCCCAAGCATCATCAATTGGCAATGCTCTAAATTCACCATTATACATGCTTTCAACTATGTCCCTAATTCGCTCATTCAAACCAAAATAACAAATCTCACAAGCCTCCCAAAGGCTACAACAATTATAGTCAAGAAATCCCTCATATCTATAAAGATATTCACAAAAAGGCTCATTCTCATATTGAGAAAAAGAGAAACATGCCATTTTTTGTTTTTCACAAACCAAACAAAAATAAAATAAAAGAAACATATATACAAAGACCTAGACTCAAGCAATTAAAACACTCAAACATAGACACCGTTCCCCAGCAACGGCGCCATTTTGACGTAGGATGAACTAGATCGTTGACTAATCCTCCCTAGAGCCAAACAAAAATTTATAATCACTCAACAAGCCTAAATACAAGTTTAGAGGTAGTCAAGGGTCAAACCACTAGGAACGGTTATGTTTAATTGCTTTCAATCCTCGCCTAAGCTAGATCGAAGTCAAGGGTGAAGAATAGAGTAACCAATACTAATCATCTACCAAATAAAAAAAGAAAACAAATGAAACACTAGGGAATGGGGATCAACAAGTAATCATGACAATTGCAACAACTTGGGAAGGTTAAGCTAATCAATGGTTGTGAAGTCTAATGATAAGAGCTATCAATTGGAATCAAAGAGCTATCTTCTAATCGTTAAGCTAGGTTTCCACTATGAATAACAAACTAAGAGAATCACAATCCAAACCAATCAACAATTGCAAATCCTAAATCAAGTGGTCATGTCATTAGGAATCACAATGCAATCCAGCATAGTTCTCAAGGCCTAATCAAACTACACACATGCAAACTTACATTAATCACTTTAATATCAACAATCACTCATACAAGTTTCACCCAAACCCTACAAAAACAACTACTCAAGAATCATCATCTACTCAACAAGCAAGTAATGAAATCAAGAATCAACAAAAATATGAAGAACAACTACACTAATCAAGATTCAATCATCAAAACCCAATCAAACAAATATGAAATTAAACAACGCAATAAGATGAGATAGAGTTAGAAATGCTTATTGATAATTGAGAAGAACTTCAATACAATTGTCACCCTTGCATCATCAATCACTGAAATCACCATTGAAATCTCTCACTGTCCCTCTCTAAATTTACTCCTAAATCTAACCCTAAAACTAGATAGAGAAAGTCTCAACTAAGCTAAAATTATGAGGAAAATAATGTCTAAAAAACTCTCTCCAAAAATCAAGTTTTAAAGTATTTATAAGAGGCTGGAAAACGAGCTCGAAATGAACCCGAAAGCAGGGTTGCGCGCAAACGCAGGCAGGCTACGCGCCCTCTCCACATCCATCGCACTCGCGATAAATTGGGTACGGAATGGACCTCGATTGCGCACCCGCGCAAGATGAAGATGAGCGCCCACGCTCCTTGCGCAAGACACTTCTTCGGTGCATGCATGATGTGAATGGTGCGCCCTTCATGATAGTCACTAAGCATGGAAGATTCAAATGGACTTGACGGTGGGTTCAACACCATGGTTTCATGAGAGTGCAGCTTTAGAGAGCAAGAGCTAGAACTTGGAGCATGCCACTTTCTTACTTCTTCAGCTTTCCCAATGCTATAAGCTTGCTCCAAAGGTATCTTCCAACTTAGTAACCCACCAATATCAGGACCTGAACCTCATACAATACCTACAACCACGAAAAGAGAACGAATAAAGGAGAAAACACTAGAAAATCCATAAAAACACAAAATAAAAGAGAATAAGGAAACTAAGGTGAAAATAAATAAAACTAAGCATTTATTAAGAAAGAAAGCTATGAAAAGAAGTTAAAAACAACCTAAAAACTCATCAAATGATTGCCATAAATGGCACTCATCAATAAATAAAACAAAAGGGGAGATGAGAATATACACTAACTTATTTTTGTAGGAATCACGGTCAATTTTAGCAACTAAAGACAAGCCATTTTAACCCTTTGATCACCCTAGTGGACGAGTGATGCTCTCGTGAGGATTTCCCAAGAGGTTAACCCACAACTCTCACAAACCAAACAAAAAAGGCAAAGCATCAATAAGAAAATTATAAGAAAAGGAAAGAAAACAAATGCTCTTGAAAGGACTTTCGCAAATGAACAAGCACAAATGGATGCAATTCTTTCTAAGCAAATAAGGTAGTGCTTGTTTCAAGATATCCAAGGTTGATTGAAACATAAAATATGCTAAGCATAGAGAACTAATAAGACAAAATTCACCTTCATCCCAAACAATCTTACCGTGTTCTGCCTAATAGTTTCAAATCCACCTCTAGCATCTCAATGATTCCTCGAAGGAACCGGAAAAGATGAGATTTTAGGGCTACTCGACATCGTGACTATGTAAACCGCTCCATATGCTTGACTCTCATCACCCTCCACCAACTTATGACTTAACCACAGAGGTCAAAAGGTCTTGAAAATGGTTGTAACGTATTGGCGAAGAGGGTAAAGGTAGGCTAAAATTTGAAATTTGGTGGTATACCTTAATTGTGAAGCAAAGGGTGATCAATCCTCAACACCATAATCAAGTAATCACCAAACAAAAACACATACACCCCCAAGCTTATTCAAAGCAAAAATCACAAACACATATACTAAATAAGCTTATTTAAAGCGTAAGACCACTTTACCCCAAGGTTAAATGGAGCATTGTCCTCAATGCTCTAAACTAGAGAAATCACACTGACATCAAAATATTTTTGTGTTTTTCATTTGTCACTTGTTTCTTTTTTTTTTTTTTTTGTTTTTTTTTTCCAAATCATTTGCGCATGCTTGCTTCTTCTCTTTTTCTTTTCTATTTTTACTTTATTGCTTTGTCCTCGCCTTTTTTAACTATGGACGGCTTTTTCAACTCGCATTTGCCTTTATTCACACAATCTAGACAATACAAACATGCTTTCATCAAAAAACTAAATATCCACACTTATACACCATAATCATCAACAAAATAAGGACCAATTGCTTTACAAAAACAAAAAATGGAAACAAAAATGAACCAAATGGCTCAAAAGCTAATAATATGGCAAGAAAAGAAGGTATAAAGCTCAAATGGTTAGTGTTTTGTGTTTTTTGGAGTCCCTCAGGAGAGTTACAATCCCTAGTATGCGCAGCCGACGCCTGTACCTTCAAAACAACAAAGATTCCGGTTGGTGGGAGCTCCGCCTCCGACGATCAAGTTAGTATACGTCCGGAGTAGTAAATTATACAGAAATAGTAAATACTTCTCTCGGATTCAGAGAGAATTCTGGAATGAATATTGCTTGATTTGTGTGTATTGTATTTATGGGTGAATTTTATGAATGCCTAATAAATGATTTTTGGTCCACTATTTATAGTGGGGGGAACTTGTCCCTCATCTAGGGTTCCATAGACATGTGGCACTAGGGGATTGGAGCCCTGTAGGCCTCTAAGAGGCTGACACGTATCAAAGGGCCATTGGGCCACGTGTCTAGGGTAGTTTTTTACCATAAACATTTGCCCCTCACAAGTGTGAAGCTCTGGGGAGTGACGGTTGGTCTACTTCCTTCCTCTCTCTCTTGTCTTCTCTTCTCTTTTCTTTTTGTTTTTTTTTTTAATTTGAATTTGAATTTGAGTGTTGAGGCCGAAGGTGACGGTTCACCTTCTGGGTTTCTCTATAAGTAGAGGTAACCCCCTCTCTCTTCCTCACTTTACAAATTTGCAAAAAATTTCTTAAGAGCTCTGATACCGGCTGCTTTTGTTCACAAAACTTTTTCCTCTCACACATCCGGCTACCGTTTGTGTGTACATTAAACCAAATCCTTAAAAACCGCCTGACCCTTCTTTGAAACTTTGGAATTTGCATTTTCTATACCCACAGCCGGCTTCTACCGTATCTGTTGTTTCTTAGCAACCTCTTCTTTCACCGGCTAAGGCATCTTTGCTTTCTTTTCAAAGCTTCCAACACACCCTTAGCCGGTCAAAACTGCCTGGGGTACTTTCAATCCCATTTTCAGAAAAACGCCTTCGTCCTCAAAGAAGCGTAGCAACTTTCAATAAGGGTACATCCGGAGTTCCTCCTGGGGTATCTACAAGCAGATTGAAGAAGTTCCGGCTGCTGTTGCAACTATACTTCATCTCATTTTTTTACAATTTTGGACATAAAAAAGGTACCGTCTCTACCCATTGTAACTTTTTTCATTTTTTCGGTTGTGTAGTTTGTATAGAATAAATGGGCTCTCCTATAACACACACGGCACAGCCTAAGAAAAAGGTCAGCCAGTCACTTGGGGCGGCTAAGTCTAGGACTAGGGATGCCGTCTGTGGGTGTTTGGACCACCCTTACTCTACTTCGAATCCGTCCGTCTCTATTCTTGTGCAAGACAGAATGGCTCGGATCAGACGGACGACAATTGACCCTGACTACCAGTCCGATGATGCAGCCGTGGATCCGGCTGCCCCTGTCAATAATAACCAGGCCGACGAACCGGCTTGGAATGTAACATGTGACGCACCAGGTGTGCCTAGTACACCTAGTGACGGTATTCTTGATGAGTGTGACTCAGACGGCAAGGAGTCCAGTTAAGAGTCCGCTTCTGATGAGCCTTCATCCTAATTAGAATTCCCTATTGAGGAGGACGCCTATAAGTGGCCGGCTGCTGGCAACCCCATTGAAGCAAATATGACTGCCAGGGATGTGGTTACCTTGAATGCCACTTTTCCTGCGTTCTTGGAAAAGAAACCGGTTGGGGTAGGCTCAGAGATTAGGGTGCCGCCTGTAGAGGCCATTGTTGGCTGGGATAATGACTTGTAACATGCCGACGACTATTTCGGCTGTTATGAGGCGGCATTCAAAGACGGTCTCCGGTCCCCCCTCCATAGTTGTATCAAAGCCATTTTAAGGGGGTATAACTTAGGCGTCTGGCAGCTGACTCCCAACTCTTTGGTCAACATACTAGGATACATAGCCGCCTGTGAGATGCAGGATATAAAGCCTTGCTGGGAGGCATTTGCACATATGCACTATCTCAGCCGGGCACCAGGCGGCTGGAATGCGTGGTATACTCTGACAACGCATCCGGAATATATGATGACCTTGGACAAGCCGTCCAAGTGGAGTAGTTGGAAGAGCAAGTTCTACGTAGTCTCTTCACCGACTCCCCAATTAAACCGCCGATTGCGAACCTACAATAAGAACCCGACACTTCTTGGGAAGAAGTGCGCTCTTCCAAAGGTGCTGGATGAGGCCTGGGACCAAATAATGGAGACGAGTCTCTTTAAGAAGACGACCCTCCCTCTAGATGATGGGAGTGTTGTTATAGTTCCCAAATTCTGGGTAACTCACCCGGATTGGTTCAAAGACGAGGTGTTCCTCTCCGCCTATCGTCTTAGTACTATGTTTACCAGACGTAGGTTATGTTTTCATCCGGTATATTTTGTTGTTTGCTTGCCTTATCCGGGTCTTTACTTGATCTTTTCTTTCCTTTTGTAGAAAAAGCTTCAAAGATGTTGCCTGCTGATAAGACACCGGATACATCGGATGCTCAAATCAGGAAGGAGCAGATAGAGAAAAACAAGTCGCAGTTGGCGGCGAAGGACGGCGGGGTAAGCGGTATTCCCCTTTTTTTATTGCCGACTGTATTACTTTGGTCTGAATTTGTGATTAACCGGTTGGATTTCCTTCTTTCAGGCCCGGAACCAAAAGGTCCAAGATGTTGTAGAGGACGGCTGGGGAGATAACCCAGCCAGCTGCAAAGGCACCAAGGGTGCCAGCTCCTACCCCTGCCGTTGCCCCATCTTCTGAGAAGCCGTTTGTAAGGGACATGCAAACCTCTGCAGGCAAGAGCCTAAGAGGTCTCATCCCGGCCATCGAGGCGGTGGTCGAGGAAGGAAGGGAGCCGGGTACTCCGGATGGTCAGGGCCAGACCACTACTGGCTCAAATGCGGCTGGGGGGAGCTAACCCCTCAGCAGGAAAAAGGTATGGCTTTCACCTTCGATCCTCCCGGGCCACTTCGGCCTATGCGAGTCAAATCCCAAGTGAGCCAATCCGGGAATTCCTTAGGCAGCCGTTAGAATATAGGCGCCGCCTATGCCCAGAACTTGACCCATAACTCTATTGTTGCAGATGCTACCTCAAGGTGGCCCAAGCTCAAGCAGTACGCAAAGAGGATGCTCCGGACCCTCACCCGGTCTAAAAAGGAGGCGGTGCCGGGTGTGCACCAGGTCAACCTTGACCGTATCAATTCTCTCCTGGCGGAGGTAATAAACCGACTGTGTTTTTTGTAAGTTCTTTCTTTTACCGGATATGTTTTTTGAATGGGACTAACTATTTTGTCGGCTGGTGCTGTAGGTGATGCCAAGGGTGGACAGTCTGCGGGTGCCCTTGCATAAAAAGCAAGAGGAGGTAAGGGATGCCCAGAAATGAGCATCTGACCTTATTGATGTTTCTCAGTTCAACGCCATTAGATATGACCTGAAAACTAAACGCCGGGAGATGACACAAGAGGAGCTTCTCAGGGAAGCTACTGCGGCTGCTGAGGCTGCAAATAAGAAAGCGGCTGACTTCGAGCTCCAGGTTAAGAACCTCCAAGCCGTTCTCAAGGCATTGGGAGAAGCTGACAAGGTGAACACCGAGCTTACGCTAGAAAGTCAGCCGGCTGAAAAATGAGCTAGCCCTGAACTAGTCAGCTCATAAAGAACAGCTAGCAGCAAAATAGCGACGTCTTGTTGCTGAAAACGAAACCGACTTCGAAGAGCGCATCAAGCTGGCTTGGAGGTTTTGTATGACTTCTTCGACCTTAGGTACAACTATGCCACTGAGGTATACGATACCAAGGTCCTTGGTCTAGACCCGCCGACTCCATTTGAAGAGTGGGCTGGTATAGGCGAGGAGGGCGACCAGACGGAAGCTCAGGATCAGCAGGCAGAGGTTCAGGACAAGCCGGCTCAAGATCAGCAGTAGCAACAGTAGACTTGTCATTTTTATTTCCTTCTTTTACCGGCCTGCGAGCCGTGTAATTCATATGCATTTCCCCGTCAAGGGACCGGCTGACATTTGATTTTTCAATATATATTTCCGACCAGTAAGTTTCCTTTCTTCCTCAGCTTTTGCAATTTTGTTTATTCGCAATTTGATTTTTGATTTTTTATTTTTACAAGTAATATGACTCATACGGTTTACCGGGTGTGTTGGCTGTACGTGCCCCTGGACGGTTGTCTGCTGACTTTCCAAGTAATAAGTAGACAACCGTCCATATAAACACCCGGTTGCCCGCTTTCAAAAATTGGTTATGTGGATGGATTAGCAGACGGTGCCTGCTAACCAGTATTCCATTGAGCCGGCTAGGGTGTATTCTTTGAGCATCCCTTTTTATGTCGTTAGATTGTACGTGGCCGGTTTTTTGACCGGCTGTTGGCATTTCAACCTTGGATTCTAAGTGCTAAGGTTTAGACCTTGCTAGATTCGATAGCATAACCGTTTAGGGTGCTTTTGAGCAAAAGCTGGTTATGGCATGACCAAGATTTTATGTGCCGTACGTACCGTCTGGTAGTACGGGCGGCTGTATTTTTCTATTTAGGGGTACCAGCTGTATTATTTTGAAGTATGGCCCGGGGGTACCGCATTGCAAAAAAGACCGGTTGTACTGTTTTGCAGTGAAGACCGGTTGTATCTTGGTTACAATGGATCATTCAAACAGCCGCGAGTTATCTTTAACCTTAGCTACTTGAGCCTTTTGATTTAAGACCGCTAGAACAATGTACCACCCGGAAGGGAGATGTTCTCTTTGACGAATTCACCCTAAATGGGCGTCGCTGGATGTCTGCTCATTTGGAGTAGACGGTTTAAATTTTTAGCTGGCCAGTTGGCCTTTTATTTTATAGATGTCGCCTGTGTATTGCACAAGACATGGCGTATGTATGCAAAAGAAAATTTGGAAATAAAGCATTCTCGTTAATATACTCTATTTACAGAAATTTACAAATTCCCAGAAGTAGTACTTTTTCAAGTTGTCTACATTCCAAGTTCTGGCTAGCTGCCTGCCGTTTGGTGTTTCCAGGTGGTAGGTGCCGCCTCTGACTTCTTCAAAAATCCGGTTGGGGCCCTCCCAATTAGGGGTTAGCTTCCCTTGCTCATTTTCCCTACCGGTTGCCTCCATTTTCCATAGCCCAAAGTCCCCCACTTTGAGGGGCCGTTTGTGTACTCTTTTGTTGTAAGCCCTCGTCATTCTCATACGGTATATCTCATGACGCAAGGCGGCATTGCCCCTGTGCTCTGGGAGTGAGTCCAATGCAAGATGCATGGCCTCCCAATTATCCTTTTCATCATAGAGCATGACTCCGAATGCTGGCTCATAAAGTTCAATAGGCAGGACGGCTTCAGTGCCGTATGTCATGAGAAATGGGGTTTCACCGGTTGCCTCTTTTTTAGTTGTTCTGATGGCCCAAAGGACGTGAGGTAACTCATCCGCCCAAAGAACGCCAGCTCATTCAATTTTCTTTTTTATGCCGTCTGAGATGAGCTTGTTGAAGGCTTCAACTTGACCGTTTGCTTGGGGGCGGCCAACGGATGCAAAGCAATGTGAGATCCTTTGATCCCCCAACCAGCTCTTGAGGGTAGGCGTTTCAAACTGAGGGCCATTGTCGAAGACCATAAACATAGGTACCCCAAACCGGGTGATGATATTCCTCCAAATGAAGGGGATGACATCCTTTGTCTTAATGCCCTTGACCGCCTCTGCCTCAACCCATTTGGTGAAGTAGTCTACAGCCACTAGAATGTATCTTCTTCTGCTTGATGTAGGCGTATAAGGAACAAAGATGTCCATTCCCCATTTTGCAAATGGAACCGGGCTATAGATTACAGTTAGCTCAGTTGTCGGACGGTGTATGAGCCGACCAAACCTCTGGCACTTGTCGCATTTCTTCACCAATCCTATGGCGTCTGCCTGAAGAGTGGGCCAGAAGTAGCCTTGCCACTTGGCCCTCTTTGCTAGAGTTCTGCCACCTATATGTGAACCACAAAGGCCCGCGTGTAGATTCTCTAGAACCACTTTTCCCCGCTCGAGGGTAGCACACTTCAGCAACGGCTGGAGGTAACCCTTTCTAAAGAGCTCCCCCCTGTACATTTTGAAGCTTAGAGCCCGCTTCTTCAATGATGCCGCTTCTGAAGGGGCATCCGAGAGAGTTCCGTCTACCAAATAATCCGAGATAGGGTCCATCCAGGTAGAGCTTCGGTCAAGAACTCTAATGGGTTCATGTTCAATGCTTCTTTTTTCCATGACTTCCCACAAGTGGCGGATGAGGCCAGTTTTTACAACGCATCCGCCTGATTGTTGTCTGACCAGGGCACCTGACTTAGATGAAATTCATCAAGTGTCCCAGCCTCATCTTTGACCACCTGCAGATACATGATCATTGTCGGATGGGTGGCATCATAGTCACCGTTGAATTGGCTAACGTTAAGTTGAGAATCTGAGTAGGTGTCAACTTTTCTTGCCACTGTCGCGTTACAAATGCGTATACCGGCTAGCAAGGCCTCATACTCAGCTTCATTGTTTGAAGCATGAAACTTGAACCGCATTGCATATTCATATGTATCCCCTTCCGGAGATTTTCAAATTACGCCTACACCATAGCCGTTCATTGTAGAGCTCCCGTCTACATATATCTTCCAAACCTGATCAATATTTTCCGGCTGAGCCGACCTTGTCATTTCAACAATGTTGGTGAACGCCTGACTTGTCAGTGCCCGCCTAGGTTCAAAAGTTATCTCTAGGCTTTGTACTTCAACAGCCCACTTAATCATTCAGCCGGATGACTCTATAATTGTCATTGGACGTTTGAGTGGCTGATCAGTATAAACCATCACCAGATGAGCAAAAAAGTAGGGTTTCAACCGCTTGACTACTTTGTAGAGGGCCAACCCCAAAATTTTCAATCATAAGGTATCGGAGCTCAGCATTTCTGAGAACATGGCTGATGAAATACACCGGGAGTTGTTTGCCGTCTCTCTCAGCAAGGAGAGCTGCACTAAGGGAGTGATCTGAGACGGCTAGGTACATGTAGAGAACCTCCTGAGGCAGGGGGCTCACTAGCCTTGGAAAAGGGTGCAAATGTTGCTTTAACCTCTGAAATGCCACCTCAGCCTCTTCTCCATACTCAAATCTAGACCTTAACCTGATTGCTTGGAAGAAAGAGAGGCATTTGTCGCCTGACCGGGTGAGGAATCTTCCTAATGCCGCTAGGAAACCAGTAAGTTTCTGGGCTTCCCTGATAGTGCAAAGTGACTTCATGTCAATTACCGCTTGTACCTTTTCCGGATTGGCCTTTATACCTCTTTGATCAATCTGAAATCCGAGAAACTTCCCAGACTCAACACCAAAGACACACTTTTTGGGATTAAGCATGACCTTGTGCTGCCTGTGGGTGGTGAAGGTTTCTCAGAGGTCGGCTAGGTGATCCGCCTGTAGCTTGGATTTGACTATCATGTCATCAATATACGCCTCTGCATTCCTTCCGATTTGATAGATGAAAACTGTGTTAATCATTCGTTGGAAAGTAGTAGGCACATTCTTCAACCCAAACGACATCACCGTGTAACAGTACAACCCCTAATTAGTGACGAAGGTCGTCTCCTCTTAATCCTTTCTCCATAAGGGTAGCTAATGGAAGCCTGAGTAGGCATCCATGAAGCTCATTAGGGCATGACCGGCAGTAGAGTCGACCAAGCTGTCGATCTTTGGAAGCGGATAACTGTCCTTTGGACATGCTCTGTTCAGATCTGTGTAGTTTACACACATCCGCCAGGTACCATTCGGCTTTTTTACAAGGACAATGTTTGCTACCCAATCTGGGTAGTAGCATTGCCTAACGAACCCACCATCTAACAATTTTTTGAGCTCGGCCGCTGCCACTTGAGATATTTCCTTGCCAAGATCCCTCTTCTTTGTCCTAACCGACCCCTTTTTGGGATCCACAACGAGTTTGTGGACACGAAGATCCGGGCTGATGCCTGGCATCTCTTCCACTTCAAAGGCAAAGATCTCTTTGAATTCTTTCAGCAGTTGGAGCAAGCTTGCTCCTAAATTATCAAAAGTAACCGTCCCAACTTTGACAGTTCTGTCGGCCGACTTTCGTCTAGGACGACATAAACTCTCTCACCAGCCGGCTAGGGTCGGAAGTCGTCCGACCTTTCCCCTGTTTGTGATTGCTATTGTATTTCTTTCTTGACGGGGGCCAATTGGTCTGCCTTTCTCTTTTTACCGGATGCCCTTGGAGCCGGCATTGCTTATCGCAGTTGTGAAGCTCTATGAGCTCTTCGCCGTGACCGGCTAAAGCCATAGTTGGTTTGATGTCTAAGAGATAACACTCCCTAGGCATCTCTTGGTCCCCATTCAGGGAACCGACCGTCCCATCCTCCCTCTCAAACTTGATCACCATGAGAGACGGGATGATGACTGCCTTGGACTCGTTGAAGGTTGGACGGCCAAAAATCATATTATGGCAGTCGGTTCCTCAACAACTAGGAACTTGACGACCATGTGCCGCCCTTCTCCCTTTTCACCTAGCCGGATGGGTAGGTCAATCCTTCCCACCAGATGCACCACCCCTCCCCCAAAACCGACTAAGGGGTGAGGAGCTTTATGCATGTTGTTGGGCTTGTACTTAAGCTTTGTTAAGCACTGATAGGTTATCAGGTTAGACGAGCTCCCGATATTGATTAGGATCCGGCCAACTCGTTGATTAGCAACCTTGCATTCGATGACAATGGGGTCATCGTGAGGCTGTCTGACCTTGCCTCGGTCCTTTTCAGAGATAAGGAGCTCAAGAAAGGCGTCTCTCGGCGCCTGGCCCTCATCTACTGAGTTGACCAGTTTCCTAATGTTGTCCTTGGTACCCCGGATGGTAGGACCCCCACCCGCAAAACTGCCTGCTATAGTGAAGACTGCCTCTTCGTCTGTTTCTAAGTTGGCAGCCGGTGACATGGACGGGTGTCCCTTGTTTTTCTTGGGGGTACCCTTGGACTTGGGTAAGTAGGACTTCAAAGCCCCCTCATCAGCCAGACGGTCCAACAGTCGCCTGAGGCTATAGCAACCGTTGGTTTCATGGCCAACATCCTCATGGAATTAGCAGTATTAGCTCTTGTTGTCCCGGTTGCTGACAAGACTTTTCATTGCTGCCGGTTTTTCAAGAGTCAACCGGTCTTTGGTCTCCATGAGGATGAACTCGTACTTTGGGACGTACGGTTCTGATTTTCTTCTGTTCTTCTAGGCTGGCTGACCAGATCAATCTGTCGCCCAGACTTATTTTCTTCCTTCTTTGCCGGCTGGGATGGCCGGCTCTCTCTCCTCTCGGAATTTTTATGGTCCGACGGATGCCTCACAGCACAAAGCTTCATCGCCTGTATATATGCTTCAGCTTCCATTAGTGCCTCTTGGAGGGTAGCAACCCTCTTCCTGACCAGGTCGAACTTGAAGGTAGACCCGTCCTTTTGATCCTTGAAGATGTCTGTGTAGGCAACATCGTCAGAAAGCCCTTGGATCTGAATTCTTATCAGATTAAACCGCCTGACGTAGGACCTAAGTCCTTCCTTCTCCCCCTACTGTATGGCCCCGAGATCGAGACTTGTCTTTTTGGCAAGAATGTTCATGTAGAAGTTTGACGTAAACAAGTACTCCAATGTTTTGAAGTTGTTGATGCACCCGGCTGGCAGGTTGCCAAACCATCGTTGGGCTATGCCCTTTAATGTAGCTGGGAAGCACCGACACCAAGCAGCATCATCTAACCCCTGTAAGTACATGAGGTTGGTGTAAGCCATTAGGTGGTCTTTTGGGTTGGTGGTACCGTCATAGGTACCGACCTACACGTTTTTAACATTGGCCGGTTGTGCCGCCTCGGCAATTTCCTTGGAGAAAGTCGTTGTCTGTTCCCCCAGGTTAAGTAGCCGGAGCTGCCAGTCCATAGGCTAGACCAGTTATGCCGCCTGACCCCCGAAGAGGGCCGACTGCATGTATGGAGATCCATACGGATGTACGGTGACCCGTACTGTACCAGCTGGATAATTTTAGGACCAGGACGTGCGGATGGGCTGCGCGACTAACTCCCTTCGTTTGATTCCGAATGCCTTATGGAAGCATTTCGGAAGTTGTCTGGGTAGGTCGACGTTGAAGCCGACGAGGACAACTGTTGATTTCTTTTTTCATGGATGAACATCAAGGCATCAGAGTAATTCTTCTTTGATCCATCCGGCTGTACTTGCCGGATGGGCTTCCTTTGCCCTGTCTCAGGGAAACAAAGCTTTGAGACGTCGATCGTGGGCCCATTCGCCACCTTTGGTTTCGGATGAGGGGTAGGCACACGATCTTTCAGTGCCTTTTACTCGAAGGAGGAAAGCTCCTTGGCCAACTGACCTTTATGAGAGCCAGTGGACTTGTTTAGAAGGCTCTTGATCTCGCCCTTGAAACTTGTCATGAATTTCATGAGTTCGTCTCTCGTGACAGGAGCAGCACCTTCTGCTGGCTGGGTTGCCCCAGTCGGCCTGTCGGTTGGGCTGCTTGGAGCAGTCTGGCTTTCACCCCGCTCCTTTATTTCTTTGGAGCGGATGTGTTTTGTTCTGAAGGACCTGTCTTGGACCACATAGGTGTCGACTTCATAGTCGTCACCACTGTCTTGGTCCGTCTGGACCTCAGGATCGACCATAGGTTGTTTGCCTTCAGCAGTAGGTACAGGTTCAGAAGTCATCTAGGAAGTACTCTCCCCATAGATGGCGCCAAATGTTTCTGGGTTTTTGGAGTCCCTCGGGAGAGTTACAATCCCTAGTATGCGCAGCCGACGCCTGTACCTGCAAATGTACCTGCAAAACAACGAAGACTGCGGTTGGTGGGAGCTCCACCTCTGACGATCAAGTTAGTATACGTCCGGAGTAGTAAATTGTACGGAAATGGTAAATACTTCTCTCTGATTCAGAGAGAATTCTTCAATGAATATTGCTCGGTTTGTGTGTATTGTATTGATGGGTGAATTTATGAATGCCCAATAAATGAGGTTTGGTCCACTATTTATAGTGGGGGGAACCTGTCCCTCATCTAGGGTTCCATGGACACGTGTCACTAGGGGATTGGAGCCATGTAGGCCTTTGAGAGGCTGACACGTGTTAAAGGGCCATTGGGCCACGTGTCTAGGGTAGTTTTTTACCCTAAATAGTTATTAAGAAGGCAAATGTAAACCTAAAACCAAAAATATAAAACTAATCCTAGCAAAGGAAAAATTATCACCCCGAAAAGATGCCTTTGTCCTTCCTAAATGGTTCAGTCGTGATCTCGGGAGATAAAAGTAAAATTCTAGATAAAGTAAGAGATAGTTAAGGATCCATGTGCTGCTCAAGCAAAATAGGTAGAAGGCTAGAAGTAATGAAACCTCACATGGTTGTAGAAAAAACTCACTATTAGCATCAAATACACTATAGGAAGCAACACTTTCTTACCACAAACAAGTAGACTAGGGCTACAAGGTCCCAAAAGTTCTAAACACACTACCTTAGCATACTCTATCCTAGAATCAACCAAGCATACTCTCTAAGAGTGTAAACCATTATCATTTAAGAAGAAAAGCATTCAACTATACAAGTCCAAAATTATTATGTCCAAAGCAAGAACAAAACAAAACACATTCAAATTTGACTTGATAGAAACAAAAATCTCTTTGGAGTTTTTCAAAATAAAAGAACATGGAATTGCATATACAATTGTGAATGACATATATGAATCAAAATCCCACCAACACATGATAGAATACCCTCCCCTAAGCTTGAATGAGACAATACACTCAAATCATAAATCATACAATCCATGGGAGGGGAAAAGAAAGAAATCAAACCAACTAACCGACACATTTCCAACAAGTCACCAACCATTAGAGTAAGAGTAAGGAAAGATATTACCGAATATAGGTGGGTATATATACCCGCAAATGACCTAATTAAACCTTTCAAACCCAATTTCTTCTAGAATTGAACCTTGTTTTCCATATGCTAGCGAAAATAGGAGTCAAACTTCCCTGATTCTTAATTCAAAAAAATTCCCCAAAGTATATCAAGTTATGTACCTAGCAAAAGGCACACAAACATTTCCATGAGAGAAAATCTATTTTAAAAAGAAAAGAAAATGAAAGCAATAAAACACGGGTTACTTCCTGAGAAAGGCTTGCTTAAGGTCCAAGCGTGAGCGCTTTAGTAAATAATATTGTAACGAACTCAAGAGCTTGTCAAATGCACTACTACGCATCTCGTAAGATAGAAGGTATGCACATGACAAAATGAGGGCGAGCAACAAGCTCAGTGCACACCTATGCGGTTGAGAAGAGTTATGCCAAGAAAAGGAATGGGAAAACAAGAATATATGAAAAAGAAGAAGAAATGACAGAAAAAGAAGAAGAAATGATAGAAATAGAAGAAGACATCCACTTCTAAACAAAATATTTTTGGGTCGCAAGATCCCCCTTTTCCTCAATAGAAGACGAATGAAGGACATGCAAAATATCACAGACAAGGGGATCCCCAATAGGCTCATTGACAAAAGAAGGGAGGGATATAGGATAGGAGGGGACATAGTTAAATTTCTTCGAAATAAGGACATGAGAAGAAGGGATAGGAGCAATGGTCTCACAAATAAACTCTTCCATACCACCATTCCTCACGTCACCAATAAGAGCATGGAAGTCAATCATAGAATCTTCAAAAGAAGGACACTCATGATCCCCATCTCCCTCAAACATCCAACTTCCAAGAGAAACTACATCATCCTTTCCATCACAACAATGAACAACAATTCCTTCAGTATCCTCAAAGCCCAAATTCTCAAAACCATGCATCAATGGATGCAAATTAATTTCAAACTCATCTCACTCCCACGAAGCATTCTCAATGAATTCATAGCTGCGGCTAAAGTTGCAAAAATAAGAGCCTTCAAAAGGCTATGATTTTTCATTTGAACCTCAAAGAACATTTTGGACATAACCTCAAACGAGTCCGAATACTCATGGATAGAAGAGTCTCAATCATGCACTGGAGACTCATCGCAATCAACAAATGGAAGGGGAGTTTAGATTCACAAAATAATCATCATCATCACTCTCAACTCCATTTCCTTCACTCCTTTGCTCACTAATAGGATCCTCACAAACTCTTGGTTGCCCAAAAACATCATCATCATCCTTAACAAACACACTGGTTTTGGAATTTTCACACACAAGCATCAAAGATGACAATTGAATTTCTAATTCTTCTTTTATCCTTCTTTCCTCCTTAAGACGCTGCACACTCTTTTTCATTATCTCTAAAGAATCAATTCCTTGCTAGGCCCAAGATCATTATCTAGCTCAATATGCCTAATTTGAATTTCAAAAATAGTAATAAGAGATTCAAAGGTGTAGAAGGTTGAGTTTCAACAAGGGAAGAAGGATCACAACCAAGATTGGAAGCATTAGCATTAGAAGCATGAGCATATTCATCACATTGGGGAGTGGGGGCGCAATCAAGGATATGAGATTCGTCATTGAGGGAACTAAGCACATCACAAGAATGCATGGAAAATAATGAAGAATATTGGAACACACCATAAACATTAACTTGAGCATGTACCTAGATTTTTTTATTTTAACCCCGCCACGTGGACCAACCAGAGCGTTACATGTGTCACCCTCCAAAGAGCCCAAAGTTGACCCACTAGGACTAGACACGTGGCAGACAGATATTTCATATGGAATTGGCGGCCTTCAAGGCCCAATTCCCCACAGTGCCTAAAAAAGGCTAGGAAGAGCCCAAAGTGGACCTACCAGGGCTAGACACGTGGCAGGCTGATATCTCATTGGGAATTGGCGGCCTTCAAGGCCCAATTCCCTAGACTGCCCTAAAATGGCGCAGCCCATTAGTCCTAGGTTTCTATAACCTAGGATAGGGGCACAAATCCCAATGACCCTATAAATAAGTAGATTTACCACACCTTGGGAGAAACATTCAATGATTCAATGATTTAGTGGTTGCACCATAATTAATTATCCCACATCACAGAAAACACCTGATCTCGGAATATTAGAAGATCTCAATGTGTTTTCCACACCTTTTTACATTCTGCATACACGTTCTATTTTGATCTTCGGAGGCGGAACTCCACCTAACCGAAGTCTCCGTTCTTTTGCAGGTACAAGCGCCTGGAACGCAGACTTAGTGACGTAACTCCCCCGAGGGACACAAAAAACCCAAAAACATGGCTTAAAGAAGACATACTCTGATGCTCGGTTCCTAATTAAGTAGAAGAGAAACCAGCAACTGTCTTAGTTGGCTTCAACGTCGACTTACCCAGAAAGCTTCTAGAATACCTCAATGAGGTATTCTCAATCTGCTAGGAGAGTTAGTATGGCGGCCCGTCCGTCCATACTGGCCCTCAGATGCATTCGGTCCCGTATGTGTCTCAGCAGCCATACATGCTGTATGGACAACCTTACATGCAACCGTCCCTCTTTGGGGGTGAGGCGGCACAAAACGTTTGGGTTGGCAGCTCATTCTACTAAAACTTGGGGAACAACATTCTGCGTTCTCTAGGGAAAACACCAAGGCGGCACAGCCGGCCAAGGTTAAAAAACTTTTGGTGGGTACTTATGATGGTACCACCAACCTTGAATATCACCTCATGGCACCTTATGTACTTGCAGGGGTTGGATGATGCCACCATGTTTCGATGCTTCCCGGCTACATTGAAGGGCAATTCCCTACAATGGTTTGGCAATGTGCCAGTAGGCTGCATTAACAGCTTCAAGACGCTTGCGTTCTTGTTTGCTTCAAACTTCTCTATGTATATCCCTGCCAAGAAAACAAGTCTTGACTTAGGTGCAGTGTAGCAGGGGGATAGTGAAGGGCTTCGGTCATACGTCAGGCGGTTCAATTTGGTGACAATCCAGATTCAAGGGCTGTCTAACGAAGTGACTTGTACAGACTTCTTCAAGGGGCTGAAGGACGGGTCGAATTTTAAGTTTGACCCCGTTAAAAAGAGGGTTTCCACCCTCCAAGAAGTGCTGATTAAGGCGGAAGCCTATATATATGCGACCGAGTGAAAGGAATGGTGTCCTTCCAACAAGTGATCATTCCGGTAGAGGGTTCAGAATTATTAGAAAGCTAATTGTTCAGTAAAGTCAATTGTTCGGAATGCCTAGCTGAAGACCGCTTCTGATTAGTAATATTAAATGTACAATTGATATTACAGCTTAACCTTGACTGAACCCTCCGGGTCGAACCCAATCGAACAACTGATCCGAGACGACGAATCAATCCGAAGGATTTAATGAATTTTCAGTGTTATACGAACAAAGACGTCGAATATCGAGCTTAGAGCGTCGAGAACGAGCGTCGCAGGTCGAGTCGAATGTGGGAGACGAGACGTGAAATCAATCAAGTTATAAGTTTGAGCCTAGCCGTAGCCTCGCATTGGCCTAGCCATGTGAATGCTAGGCTAGGCATGGTCCCAAGCAATGCGTGCCTAGCAATCCCTAGCACACGCACATCGCATGGCACAAGCATCGCATGATGTGTGCATGCGTGTGGTGTGTTGTGCATGCGTGGCTAGGCATAACCAACGCATTGTGCTAGGTATGAGCTAGCACTGCCTGCAAGCATCGCATGCATGGTGCGTGCTTGCTAGCATGCTAGACCAAGCACCCAACCATCGCAAGCATCGCAACATGCTAGCAGCGTGCTGAGCTGCGCGTGCTTACTAGCATGCTAAGCCCTGGCGCTGGCGCATTGCTAGCCCAAGCGTCGCACAACACCACGCCCCAGCCAGCAGCGTGCTGGGCATGCTGGGCTGTTCGTGTGTGCTAGTAGGAAGTAGCCTCGCATAGCACCACCTTGCACCACGCACCAAGTAGCAGCGAGGCATGCGTGCTGGCTGGTTGCGCATGCGAACTAGCTTTGCGTGTGTGCTAGCTGGCTGGCTGGGTTACCCACCCTTGGTGCTAGGCGCCAGCTAGCAGCCTTGGCAGCCAAGGCAGGCTGCCAGCCAGCCACATGGCTTGGTGGTCCGGTTTTGTGAGTGGGGACCAATGGTAAGCTTTGCTTGGGGAGCAAGGTGGGATGGTCCCCTCCCTTGGTGGTCCTCACCTTCTCCCTCTCTTCCCATTGCCACTTGTAACTTATTGATTGAATTGCAATTTTATTTTGTTTTGATTAAAATAAATAGGGAAACTTTCAAATCTCCCTCATTGACTGAGAATGGCAAATCAAGGTTCATTTCCCTATAAATACCCAAGTTTTAGGATTTGGGAAGAACACTTGAGTGGAACTTAAAAGGCATCTCCTTAGAAAAGTAAGAAAACCTTAAGTTCGTAAAACATTAGTTTTAAATGGTCAAGTCCCGACTAACGTTTGGGACTAGGACTGTTCGACTCGGGTTCGTGGGTACGAGCCGTTGTAGACCTTCGCATTTGCGGGGTTGAAGTTTTGATGTAAGAGCTCGGGATCGAGCAAAGTACGTGCCAAGAGTATGAATATCTTTACCTTCTCACTCTTAATTGTTGTTTAATTTGTGATAGCATGCTTAGTTTCCTTAATTAGAGGGCGGGTCTTGGGCAGGTTTCTCTTCCGCGTAGAGTCGGACTCTACGAAACCCAACAACGGTATCGGAGCCGCGCTCACTTTAATTTTTGTAACTAATAATTAATTAAAGTGATTTAAAATGGATTTAAATTTCTAGTTCTGCTTTATAATTGGATTAGTAGCTCGTTTTAATTAGTTTTAATCGTTTTTTTTTTTAATTTTGGCAGTTGAACCCCGATTTTGACTCAAAAATAGTAACTTTTTGGTGGAATCAATATTCAAAATCGTTTTTGACCCTTTTTTAGGATTGTCCAGAACCAAAATCCACCCAGAAACATGTTTTTCGAGGGGTTTTTTAGTTTTTGACGAAATTTTTTAAATCTTTTAACCTTAATTAATTATTGCATGTTGAAGGTAGATTAAATGTATGGTTGCATCCCTAATCTACTGCAATTATAAACCTCATTAAGCATGTTTATGAAGTCATAATTGGTGCTTAATTTGGTGTGTTCATTTTTCACATAAACTTGAATTCTTCACATTGTTGCAAATAAATTGCTTCAAGTGTGAATGTTTATAGTGAACTTGTAATTTTTGAAGTCCCTAATATTTCAAAGATCCAATCTTTAATTGTTTGTTTGGTTGGAACTAATTTTTGGATTTAATCATTTTTGTGTTGATTAAAGTCCTAAAATTTCAAAACTTGTTATTGAAATTAAATTAATCTTCATGTTGGAAGATGTAATTTTTCAATTTTACAAAAGTTATTGTTGGAAATTTTTCATTGGATGAATGGGTTTATTTTTCCAACCCCTTTAATTTTGTCAAATCTCATTGTTAATTTATATTTGATTAAATTAATTATGAGTGTAGCCCTTCAATTTTGTAGCATAAAGATAAACCAAAATTAATTCAAAGAATGGATCTTGAATAATTTAGGCTTGTGCACTATTAAAATTGAATTTATTTAAGTTAGATTTGTTATATTTTCCATTATTGCCCAATATTGATTCTAAAATTAATTTGGAATCATAATTATGTCACACATATATCGGGAATAAAATCCTGAGAAAAGGCACGCAAATTGAGGTAAAAACACCCAAGCGCCACCAAGGTTAGCCTTAGGTGCGCATGAGGGTGTTGCCACCACGAGATGCAGCTGCTGCAGTGTGGCGGGGAGAGTGCACATGTGTTGCGTGGTCTATGGCTTCTGGTAGGGCCTTGCGAGATCTGCTGGGAAGCGAAGCAACAGGCGCCAGCAAGCTTGCTAGCATGACTAGCATGCGTAGTGAGCTACTGGTGCTAGCATGCGTGGCATGCATTGCTGGCAAGCATGCTAGCGCCTAAAGCACGCAGCCCACGGTTTTGGGTGGGCAATTTTTGCGTGAGTTGGGCTATCGGTTTTTTGCATAATTTTGTCATTTTAATTATATTTAATTATTTTTACGCGGCTAGGCCTCGGTCTTTCCGGCTCTAGCAAAATTAATTAATGTTGACAAAATTTTGGTTAAGAGGCTTAATTAATTGGATTAGTTAAGTTGGATGCGGAATTTAGTGGGAGCTTCGTTAATTGCATGAATTAATTGCGTCTTAATCACATAAAATGTTAAACAACTTTGACTAGTTCTAATTAGGCGCTTAATTGGATTAACCACCTAAGTTAGTTACTAGTTCGCGTGCGTTATGCATTTTTTACTTGTTTTTCGTTGTAAAATGCATGGTCCATTCACATATATTGAATGGATGAATGGAATATATATCATTTCACAGGTTTCGTAAATACGGACTGCGATCCGTTATATATTTTTGTAAATCTAAATACGGTATGCGTACCATTGCGTATTTTTGTACCTTAATATTCAGATTAATGCTAGTCGTAGTAGCTAGTAATTAATTTCTTTTTGGCGGGGATGTCTCAAGACGGCGTTTCTATGTAGAAGAGCCAAGATGGTGTACCGAAGACTCTTGAAGATTTGAAGATCTCAAGGGGTCATGCTAGTTGCCAAATGCATCTTATTTCATATTTTCTACATATAATTGTAATTATATATGTGAATGATATGTTAGATGCATGTTTAGGATTTCAAATGTTGCTATGATTAATTAAGTTTGTTCACTTAAATCAACCAACATAGAAACCTTAGGTCCCTATAATATTGAGCCAAATTTTCCATTCTAAGAACGACACTTACCAAACTAATGCGCGTGGTAGCCAAAGCGAGGCATCACCGCTTCCCTAGGAATGTAAGGTATACAAGGTATACAAGTCGTCTTGGTTAAGCTCAACGATATCAGTAAGGAGTCCGTATATGTCGTGGCAATGGAGATAAAATGTCAAGGAGGCATTAGATGCGATGTTTTAACGAACCAAGAGTAGCTTGGAGCTATTACCAATTGGATTGCTTACCCTATAATATTAAGTGTTAAGACAAGCCAAAGCATGCTTAATCACTTTTTGATTTTCGGGATCTTGGAACCGTTTTATTCTTGCCTAAACGGGACAATTTTTAATGCGTGGATAAGATGCGTAATAAGGTTGAAAGTTTGCTTGAATTTTAAACTTATTAGGTTGTGAACATGATAAATGGTTATACTTTGCACTTATATTTGTAGAATTCTAAATCAAATTATATTGTTTTCAATGATTGGTAAAGGAAATCTTTTGAGAATGGTTCTCAAAGAAGAAAAGGCACTTCTAAAATACAACTTCTCATAATTGACTTTTATGAATTAAGTCCGAAAGGACGCTTGGATATCATGTATTCAAAATAATGGGTAGTTTTGATGAACATGGAATATTGAGTTGGAAAACTCAAATTGTCAATAGTTGACAACCAACATATCTTTTCGCTTCATACACAAATGAGTAGGACTCATTGATGTAGCAATTCAAGTACGAATTGAAGGAAAAGTGATGAGTGACATTTATGTCGCTCTTAGGGTAGTCTTTTCTAGTAGTTTTAGTAATAATTTGGTCCATTTTAGTATTTTTTGCTATGATCCGCCTAGTTTGAGTATTCTACCTTTGTGGTGCGTAATGTGTATTCATGTGGTTTAGGTAGTCTATACTTCCCTCCCCTTTCATTGTATTATGCTTTGCCTTCCTGTTCCATGATTGTAGGTGCATGCCGTTGATTCGGAGATGGAAGGAACAAGGGCAAACCGAGAGAATTCCAGACCAGACAAATGGCGCGGGTGCGCAACCAGAGGAGCGAGCACGCCACCTATATGCACAGGCGCGCCTCCCTTGAGCGTGGGCGCGTTGATTAGCTGGACCAACCATTAAATACCCACTTTGGAGTGGGCGCGCATTTCGAGGAGCGGCCGCGCCATCATTTAAAGCACGGGCGCGCCTTTGTTTGGCGCGGGTGCGCCTGTCTGCTGCGGATTCAAATCCTGAATTCAGTCCAATCAACAAAAGGGAGGAAAAACGGCTAACATGGTACAACATTCTATCATTAGGATACTTTAGCATAGAAACCTTGGAGGAGAGCTTTTTAGAAATTTTTCTAGGTTATTGTTTTAGCCACTTTTGTATTAAAGAATCTTGATAATTTTTAGTGTAATTTCATTGCCCATCAACATTAGTTTTACTCCTTGTTTTTGTAGAATTTTTTTTTTGCAACATTGATGTATGGTCAAGCTTAGAGCTTGGATGATGTATGGTTCTTTACTTGGATTTCAATGAAGGTTTTGGTATATTTCTCTATTTTCCCTTGTTTTTATGATTAAAGTTTCTACCTTTGTTAGTTTAATTTAGTTGATAAAAACCTTGTCTTTCTTACTATTTCATTGGTTATAGTGTTGCTTAGTAGGATTGTAGTTGTAGTCATGGATAGTGAGTAGTTTCTTGTTGCTAGGGGTTTGGTGAAGGTATGCTTTGAGTTTGATGTATGTTAGGCTAGGTTAATTTGGAATATTTGTGATTAAATCTTCCTTGTGCTTATACTTATTGGCCACTCCATGTTTATGGCCATATGCATGTTATGGTTGAGTGACTTGAACTAAGTCATGACGATAGTGAGATTTAAGAATATTCATTAGGTGATTTATTATTGCACGACCTTAGTTTGTATGCCTTATGACGATAGTGTAAGTGTATGCTAGCAAGGATAGCTTTTAATCCTGATAGGTGATTAGAGAGTATTTTTGATATTGCCTTGTATGAGTTTCTTGGGTTACATGTAAACCTATTTTCCGATGCCTAACTTCGTTGAATTCATAGAATGTTTGATAATCCTTCCCCCTAGTGCTTGTTTTAATTGTTATTCTATCCCCTTTAGTCATTACTTTACCCACCATACTTCTTGATCGAACTAGATTAACATTAGGAGATAGATAGCGGTGCTTAATCGTTTCCCTGTGTTCGACCCTTAACTTGCCTCTATACTCGTTTAGTTGCATGTTTAGGACTACAAATATCATTTGATAGAGGTGTCTTAGTAACGACCTAAAATACCGCCTGTCAAAAAGATGGAACTTTGTTTCATGGTGCATAGATGCTTAATTATGCCTAACAAAGTGTACAGGTCAAAGTAAAATGATCCTTAAATTTATGAGATGGTGTATGATAAGAAATATGGGAAACAAGAGACAAAGGAAAGGAATAAGATTCTTTCTCTACCCATGAGTTCATGCTATTATGGTCAACTTAGCAATTCGTTATCTTCATAAGTCTTGGATACCGCTTGAGTGTTCCGCTTTGAAATTGACCTCAAACCGTTGAAGACAAGCTAAGTTGTTGACTTACAAGCTTAGAATGTGTAGGGTTTCGTAGTAACCCTCACTACACGGAAGGAAACCTACCAAGACCCGCCTCGATAACTAAAGAATTTAAAGCATGCAAATATAATTAATGCATAATTAAAAGAAGAAGGGATAAAGAATTATACCCTAGACGCGTGCTTCGCTCGTTAAAAGTGCTCTTACTTCAACCTCGCAAATGCAAGGCCTCCGACGGTTCGTACCCTCGAACCCGACCCGATCGACCTAAGTCCTGAAGGTTAGTTGGGACCCAAAAAAAATATAAACTTTGGAGTTTTACCAACTTAAGGTATTCTCAATAATGGAGATGCCTTTATAGCTCCACTTAATTGTGTATTTTCCCAAATGCCAAAGCCTTGGTATTTATAGGGAAATGAACCCTTGAATTTCAATCTCCCACCAATGTGGGAGAGTGAGTAAATGTGATAATTTATTTAATTATAAATTAAATAATTAATCAAAGCAATCACTATGAAACAAGTGTCAAGGGGAGAGAGAGAGTTAGGTGAGGATCATGTCCATTGGGGGGGACCATTGCCTTGCTCCCCATGGCATGCTCCAAGCATTGGTCCCCACCTCTCACAAACCGGCACCAAGCAAAGTAGCTGGGCTGGCTGCCAGCTAGCATGCCAGCACACCAGCCAGCTAGCCCCAGCATGCACTGCCATCACGCACTAGCCCTAGCATGCTGCTGGGCTGCTGGGCGCTAGGCGCTGCTAGCATGGTGCTGCTGCCTAGCCAACGCACACGAACATGCACACGCACAACTTTGGTAGCACGTGTGTAGTGCTGCTGCCTAGCCTTTCTCCCACATACTCCATAGCCAGTATGCGTGCTGCTTCGGAGCCACGCATGCAGGGCATTGCCTCGCCAGCCACGCGCACAAGCATGTCATACTTAGTGCTGTGATAGCGATGTACATACACATGGCTACGCTGCCTAGTTCTGTGCTGTGTGCTGCGATGGTGAGCTGTGCGAAGGCTGCGATAGCCCTTAGGCACTCAAGCATGCATGCTGCGGTGATGCTGTGTCATGCGAAGTCACCCACACACGCAAGCATGCTACTACGATGGGCTACCTTGTGCGCTTAGCACGCATGGCATGCCTAGCACACACATGGTGTGCCTAGGCTTGCGATAAACTAGCCTAGCCTAGCACTCACATGGCTAGGCCAATGTGATGCTACGGCTATGCTTATACTTGTTGCTTGTGATTTCTGCAATGCTCGGTCTCGACGCCCTACGCTCGATATCCAACGTCAGTGTTTGTAAAACTTTGACGACTCAATGAATCCTTCGGATTAATTCGTCGTCTCGGATCGGTTGTTCGATTGGTTTCGACCCGAAGGGTTCAGTTAAGATTAAGCTGTAATATTAATTATACCTTAATATTACAGATCGGAAGCGGCCTCCACCTAGGCATTCCGATCACTTTGCCTTATAGAAGAATTACCTCTGTAATAATTCTGAACCCTCTATCAGAATAATACACTTGTTGGAAGGACACCATTCCTTTTAATATCCCACTTGTCCTTCCGGACAAGTGTGCATATAGTGTATATCCCATTTCCTATGTCGCTTAATGTCTCTTCGTAAACTATAAGGTAAGATTCATCGTCATCCTTATTACGTTCAGAAGTGTTTCTCGATCTCCGAGTTCGACTGTCAATAAGCAGATGATTTCTAAAATCCATCTGAGCACGGCCATGCATTTTCACAGTCTCGCTCTTCGAGCGGCCTTGTAAACAACAAAGACATATTCCCTATTGTTAATAGGGGGACATTCCCAGTCTTTTACTCTAAGTTTCTTTTACTAAGAGGACGTAATCTCCCGAGTGTTCCCGTTATGATCCCCAGTTACGGCAGACCGTTAGGCAACATCAAATAGACTAGTACTCAAACAAGAAAACTTCACAATACTCATGGTCGAGGAAATAAGTTCCGATAGCTATAATGAGAAATGTACTTATGACGTTTTAAATCTCTTAAAGTATTCTCGTAGGTCGATCCGGTGTAGTTCCAAACTGGCACCTGTGCAAATGATTTGTGACTAATATGTCTTTGCAGCACAAGAAACGGTGCTGTAAATCATACTACACACTAATCTCCAGTGGTCGTTAATCGTCCATCTGTTAAATGACCTCGATTAGGGATAATTTTTGATCAGTTAAATATGCAACGTTCACTTAATAGGCGTTTCTTTATCCAAGACATGGTCCTCATACCCTGTTTTGAATACTTCCATAAATAGAATGGACTCATTATTTAATTCTAAACCACAATTAAATAGTATTGGAGTGAATAGTAATTTTGCATGAAAAATTAATTACTCCATAAATGAATGGTTTTAATACAGTGTCATACGTTAAAACGACCAGTTTAATTAAAACACATGTACAGGGAATTCAAAGCTAATCTCCAACGTGCTTGATTTCCATTGCCTCAACGTGCTTGTTGTGTTTCACTTGAGGAAGAGGTTTAGTTAAAGGATCGGCCACATTATCATCCGTTTCGATCTTACAAATTCCGTTTTCACCTTCGGATTTCCATTCCCTTATCATGTGAAATTGCCTTTGGACATGTTTGACCTTTTGGTGCTCTCTTGGCTCTCTAGCCTGAGCGGCAGCTCCATTGTTGTCACTGTAGAGATCTATCGGACCCCTGATGGAGGTTACAACACCAAGTTCACTAACGAACTTGCGAATCTAAACAGCCTCCTTAGATGGTGCTTTGCTTGGCACTCTTCCAGCTAAACGCTCCTCCATTTAGGTAAAATATGTACCCTGACTGTGACTTAAAGTCGTCTCTATTAGTCTGGAAGCTAGCGTCGGTGTAACCTTCAACAACCAGGTCTTTGTGGCCACCATAAACAAGGAATTTATCCTTGTTCCTTTTCAGGTACTTCAGGATATTCTTGGCCGCAGTCCAATGCGCCTCTCCTGGGTTTGATTGGTATCAGCTCGTAACGCTTAAAGCATACGATACATCTTGCCTGGTACATATTATGGCATACATGATCGGCCCAATTAGCAAAGCATATGGAATCTAATCCATTCTCTCTCGCTCAACAGGTGTCTGTGGCCATTGTTTCTTGCTAAGAGTTACGCCATGGGACATGGGTAGATGCCCTCTTTTTGCATTCTCCATGTTGATTCGTGCCAATACTTTATTAATGTAAGTACTCTGGCTCAATCCAATCATCCTCTTAGATCTATCCCTATAGATCTTGATGCCTAATATGTACTATGCCTTTCCTAAGTCCTTCATTGAAAAGCACTTTCCCAACCAGCCTTTTACGGACTCTAGTAATTTTGTGATGTTTCCAATGAGTAGTATGTCATCGACATATAGGACTAGGAATGCGATGTCACTCCCACTAACCTTCTTGTAGACATAAGACTCATCTAGATTCTTGATAAAACCAAACTTGCTGATGGCTTCATCGAATCGCAAATACCAACTTCTACTTGTCTACTTTAGTCCATAAATGGACTTCTTATGCTTGCATACCTTTCTAGCGTTGCTTGGATCAATAAAACCTTCTGGCTATGTCATATACACAGTTTCTTCCAAAATCCCATTTAGGAAGGCGGTTTTGACATCCATCTGCCATATTTCATAATCGTAATATGCAGCAATCGCTAGGATAATCCGAAAGACTTTAGCATTGGAACCGGTGAAAAGGTTTCATCATAGTCAATCCCGTGGATTTGTTTATAACTTTTCGCCACCAGTCTAGCTTTGTATATTGATACATTTCCATCTTTGTCTGTCTTTAGTTTGAAGATCCATTTGCTACCGATGGGTGTGTAACCCTCAGGCAAATTCACCAAGTCCCAGACTTGATTTTCAGACATGGAGTCCATCTCGGATTTCATGGCCTCTTACCATTTAGAAGAGTCGGGGCACGTCATAGCTTGTTTTGTACGTCGCTGGCTCATCACCATCCATAACTAGGATGTCTTGATCATCGGTTAAGACAATACCAACGTATCTGTCTGGTTGAGATCTTGGCCGTTGCGACGTACGAAGGGTAATGGGTTGAGCATTTACATTGTCTATTTGATTCTGACCAATCTTCTCAGCTGCTTCCAAAGCACTTAGATTGTCAGTTTTATCAGGTTGACATTGTTGCTCGTCCTCTCGAACTTCGTCAAGTTTGATTTTCCTCCCACTTGTCAATTTGGAAAGGTGTTCCTTCTCCAAAAAGACACCATCACGAGCAACAAACACTTTGATCTTGGATTTATTTTAGAAGTAATACCCTTTGGTTTCTTTTGGGTATCCCACAAAGAAACACTTGTCTGATTTGGGGTGAAGTTTGTCCGAAATTAATCGTTTGACATATGTTTCGCATCCCTAAATCTTGAGAAAAGACAATCTAGGAGGTTTCTTAGTCCATAATTCATATGGAGTCTTTTCAACAGCTTTTGACGGAGCTCGGTTCAGTGTTAGTGCCGCAGTTTGTAGCGCATGTCCCCAAAAAGAGATAGGAATTTCACTAAGACCCATCATTGATCGAACCATGTCTAACAAGGTTCGACTCCTCCGTTCGGATACTCCGTTCCATTGAGGAGTTCCGGGAGGTGTTACTTTGAAAGAATACCATTTTCTTTCAAGTGATCGTCGAGTTCATGGCTCAAATAATCGCCACCTCGATCTGATCGAAGTGCTTTAATTTTCTTGCCAGGTTGATTCTCAACTTCTTTCTGAAATTCTTTGAATTTCTCAAAAGATTTAGATTTATTCGACATTAGGTAGACATTGCCATGTCTACTAATGTTTGTTAATGAAGGTGAATTCTTAGGGGTCTTAGTTTAAATAGTGGTATCAACTTTTGTCTAATCATATGTCAAAATCATGCAATTTTCATTGAACATATATTTGCAAGACAATTTTGAAACAACCATTGTTAAAGTCTTACATTCAAAATAACTAGGTGTCCAACACCATAGATCATAGTATGTTCAAAAGAATGATGAAAACTAAGATTAGTTTAATTACATGTCATAGACAAAATAGTGCATGCAAGCACGACCGAAATACCATCTTCGTCGTCTACTTGTCCTTGCACGTACACTTGATAAGCTTCTCACTTGGTCCCTAAAAAGGCAACATAAAGTAGTCATACTTGGTATCTAATACCTATGATAAGCTTAATTCATTCGCAAGTGTTTAAGGAAGATACCTGAGGCAGATGCTCCATTCCTCTCCTCCTCTTCCTGGAAGAGCTTGCATTCTCTCTTGTAGTGGCCTTGCCCACCACAATAGAAGCAATGCATCTTTTTCTTGACCTTCTTGAACTCTCTTCTCCTTGCTCTTAAGGGCCTCTCGGTCACTCTATAGGCGGTGGCTCGGCTAAGTAGTTGCACCACCTCAATTAAGGAGTGAGTCTCCTTTCCCGCAGCTATATACACTCTAAGTGCATCATAGCCCGAGTGGAGCGAAGCAAGCAAGATATGCCCCGTCATCTCATCCTCCAATGAGATTCCGAGAAGCTGCATGTGTTTGAAGAGCCTAGTCATTCCAAGCACATGAGGTCAGAGGGACATGCCGGGTCTCAATTTGGCATTGTAGACCTTTGATTAATTCAAAATTAATTCAAAGAATGGATCTTGAATAATTTAGGCTTGTGCACTATTATAATTGAATTTATTTAAGTTAGATTTGTTATATTTTCAATTATTTCCCAATATTGATTCTAAAATTAATTTGGAATCATAATTATGTCACACATATATCGGGAATAAAATCCTGAGAAAAGGCACGCAAATTGAGGTAAAAACATCCAAGCGCCACCAAGGTTAGCCTTAGGTGCGCATGAGGGTGTTGCCACCACGAGATGCAGCTGCTACAGTGTGGCGGGGAGAGTGCACATGTGTTACGTGGTCTATGGCTTCTAGCAGGGCCTTGCGAGATCTGCTGGGAAGCGAAGCAACAGGCGCCAGCAAGCTTGCTAGCATGACTAGCATGCGTAGAGCTACTGGTGCTAGCATGCGTGGCATGCATTGCTGGGAAAGCATGCTAGCGCCTAAAGCACGCAGCCCACGGTTTTGGGTGGGCAATTTTTGCGTGAGTTGGGCTATCGATTTTTTGCATAATTTTGTCGTTTTAATTATATTTAATTATTTTTACGCGGCTAGGCCTCGGTCTTTCCGGCTCTAGCAAAATTAATTAATGTTGACAAAATTTTGGTTAAGAGGCTTAATTAATTGGATTAGTTAAGTTGGATGCGGAATTTAGTGGGAGCTTCGTTAATTGCATGAATTAATTGCGTCTTAATCACATAAAATGTTAAACAACTTTAACTAGTTCTAATTAGGCGCTTAATTGGATTAACCACCTAAGTTAGTTACTAGTTCGCGTGCGTTATGCATTGTTACTTGTTTTTCGTTGTAAAATGCATGGTCCATTCACATATATTGAATGGATGAATGGAATATATATCATTTCACAGGTTTCGTAAATACGGACTGCGATCCGTTATATATTTTTGTAAATCTAAATACGGTATGCGTACCATTGCGTATTTTTGTACCTTAATATTCAGATTAATGCTAGTCGTAGTAGCTAGTAATTAATTTCTTTTTGGCGGGGATGTCTCAAGACGGCGTTTCTATGTAGAAGAGCCAAGATGGTGTACCGAAGACTCTTGAAGATTTGAAGATCTCAAGGGGTCATGCTAGTTGCCAAGTGCATCTTATTTCATCTTTTCTACATATAATTGTAATTATATATGTGAATGATATGTTAGATGCATGTTTAGGATTTCAAATGTTGCTATGATTAATTAAGTTCGTTCACTTAAATCAACCAACATAGAAACCCTAGGTCCCTATAATATTGAGCCAAATTTTCCATTCTAAGAACGACACTTACCAAACTAATGCGCGTGGTAGCCAAAGCGAGGCATCACCGCTTCCCTAGGAATGTAAGGTGTACAAGGTATACAAGTCGTCTTGGTTAAGCTCAACGATATCAGTAAGGAGTCCGTATATGTCGTGGCAATGGAGACAAAATGTCAAGGAGGCATTAGATGCGACGTTTTAACGAACCAAGAGTAGCTTGGAGCTATTAGAAATTGGATTGCTTACCCTAAAATATTAAGTGTTAAGACAAGCCAAAGCATGCTTAATCACTTTTTGATTTTCGGGATCTTGGAATCGTTTTATTCTCGCCTAAAAGGGACAATTTTTAATGCGTGGATAAGATGCGTAATAAGGTTGAAAGTTTGCATGAATTTTAAACTTATTATGTTATGAACATGATAAATGGTTATACTTTGCACTTATATTTGTAGAATTCTAAATCAAATTATATTGTTTTCAATGATTGGTAAAGGAAATCTTTTGAGAATGGTTCTCAAAGAAGAAAAGGCATTTCTAAAATACAACTTCTCATAATTGGCTTTTATGAATTAAGTCCGAAAGGACGCTTGGATATCATGTATTCAAAATACTGGGTAGTTTTGATGAACATGGAATATTGAGTTGGAAAACTCAAATTGTCAATAGTTGACAACCAACATATCTTTTCGCTTCATACACAAATGAGTAGGACTCATTGATGTAGCAATTCAAGTACGAATTGAAGGAAAAGTGATGAGTGACATTTATGTCGCTCTTAGGGTAGTCTTTTCTAGTAGTTTTAGTAATAATTTGGTCCATTTTAGTATTTTTTGCTATGATCCGCCTAGTTTGAGTATTCTACCTTTGTGGTGCGTAATGTGTATTCATGTGGTTTAGGTAGTCTATACTCCCCTCCCCTTTCGTTGTATTACGCTTTGCCTTCCTGTTCCATGATTGTAGGTGCATGCCGTTGATTCGGAGATGGAAGGAACAAGGGCAAACCGAGAGAATTCCAGACCAGACAAATGGCGCGGGTGCACAACCAGAGGAGCGAGCACGCCACCTATATGCACGGGCGCGCCTCCCTTTAGCGTGGGCGCGTTGATGAGCTGGACAAACCATTAAATACCCACTTTGGAGTGGGCGCGCATTTCGAGGAGCGGCCGCGCCATCATTGAAAGCACGGGCGCGCCTTTGTTTGGCGCGGGTGCGCCTGTCTGCTGCGGATTCAAATCCCGAATTCAGTCCAATCAACAAAAGGGAGGAAAAACGGCTAACATGGTACAACATTCTATCATTAGGATACTTTAGCATAGAAACCTTGGAGGAGAGCTTTTTAGAAATTTTTCTAGGTTATTGTTTTAAGATTTTTTTTTTGCAACATTGATGTATGGTCAAGCTTAGAGCTTGGATGATGTATGGTTCTTTACTTGGATTTCAATGAAGGTTTTGGTATATTTCTCTATTTTCCCTTGTTTTTATGATTAAAGTTTCTACCTTTGTTAGTTTAATTTAGTTGATAAAAACCTTGTCTTTCTTACTATTTCATTGGTTATAGTGTTTCTTAGTATGATTGTAGTTGTAGTCATGGATAGTGAGTAGTTTCTTGTTCCTAGGGGTTTGGTGAAGGTATGCTTTGAGTTTGATGTATGTTAGGCTAGGTTAATTTGGAATATTTGTGATTAAATCTTCCTTGTGCTTATACTTATTGGCCACTCCATGTTTATGGCCATATGCATGTTATGGTTGAGTGACTTGAATTAAGTCATGACGATAGTGAGATTTAATAATAGTCATTAGGTGATTTATTATTGCACGGCCTTAGTTTGTATGCCTTATGACGATAGTGTAAGTGTATGCTAGCAACGATAGCTTTTAATCCCGATAGGTGATTAGAGAGTATTTTTGATATTGCCTTGTATGAGTTTCTTGGGTTACATGTAAACCTATTTTCCGATGCCTAACTTCGTTGAATTCATAGCATGTTTGATAATCCTTCCCCCTAGTGCTTGTTTTAATTGTTATTCTATCCCCTTTAGTCATTACTTTACCCACCATACTTCTTGATCGAACTAGATTAACATTAGGAGATAGATAGCGGTGCTTAATCGTTTCCCTGTGTTCGACCCTTAACTTGCCTCTATACTCGTTTAGTTGCATGTTTAGGACTACAAATATCATTTGATAGAGGTGTCTTAGTAACGACCTAAAATACCGCCTGTCAAAAAGATGGAACTTTGTTTCATGGTGCATAGATGCTTAATTATGCCTAACAAAGTGTACAGGTCAAAGTAAAATGATCCTTAAATTTATGAGATGGTGTATGATAAGAAATATGGGAAACAAGAGATAAAGGAAAGGAATAAGATTCTTTCTCTACCCATGAGTTCATGCTATTATGGTCAACTTAGCAATTCGTTATCTTCATAAGTCTTGGATACCGCTTGAGTGTTCCGCTTTGAAATTGACCTCAAACCGTTGAAGACAAGCTAAGTTGTTGACTTACAAGCTTAGAATGTGTAGGGTTTCGTAGTAACCCTCACTACGCGGAAGGAAACCTACCAAGACCCGCCTCGATAACTAAAGAATTTAAAGCATGCAAATATAATTAATGCATAATTAAAAGAAGAAGGGATAAAGAATTATACCCTAGACGCGTGCTTCGCTCGTTAAAAGTGCTCTTACTTCAACCTCGCAAATGCAAGGCCTCCGACGGTTCGTACCCTCGAACCCGACCCGATCGACCTAAGTCCCGAAGGTTAGTTGGTAAACTTTGGAGTTTTACCAACTTAAGGTATTCTCAATAATGGAGATGCCTTTATAGCTCCACTTAATTGTGTATTTTCCCAAATGCCAAAGCCTTGGTATTTATAGGGAAATGAACCCTTGAATTTCAATCTCCCACCAATGTGGGAGAGTGAGTAAATGTGATAATTTATTTAATTATAAATTAAATAATTAATCAAAGCAATCACTATGAAACAAGTGTCAAGGGGAGAGAGAGAGTTAGGTGAGGATCATGTCCATTGGGGGGGACCATTGCCTTGCTCCCCATGGCATGCTCCAAGCATTGGTCCCCACCTCTCACAAACCGGCACCAAGCAAAGTAGCTGGGCTGGCTGCCAGCTAGCATGCCAGCACACCAGCCAGCTAGCCCCAGCATGCACTGCCATCACGCACTAGCCCTAGCATGCTGCTGGGCTGCTGGGCGCTAGGCGCTGCTAGCATGGTGCTGCTGCCTAGCCAACACACACGAACATGCACATGCACAACTTTGGTAGCAGGTGTGTAGTGCTGCTGCCTAGCCTTTCTCCCACACACTCCATAGCCAGTATGCGTGCTGTTACGGAGCCACGCATGCTGGGCATTGCCTCGCCAGCCACGCGCACAAGCATGTCATACTTAGTGTTGTGATAGCAATGTACATACACATGGCTACGCTGCCTAGTGCTGTGTTGTATGCTGCGATGGTGAGCTGTGCGAAGGCTGCGATAGCCCTTGGGCACTCAAGCATGCATGCTGCGGTGATGCTGTGTCATGCGAAGGCACCCACATACGCAAGCATGCTACTACGATGGGCTACCTTGTGCGCTTAGCACGCATGGCACGCCTACACATGGTGTGCCTAGGCTTGCGATAAACTAGCCTAGCCTAGCACTCACATGGCTAGGCCAATGTGATGCTACGGCTATGCTTATACTTGTTGCTTGTGATTTCTGCAATGCTCGGTCTCGACGCCCTACGCTCGATATCCGACGTCAGTGTTTGTAAAACTTTAACGACTCAATGAATCCTTCGGATTAATTCGTCGTCTCGGATCGGTTGTTCGATTGGTTTCGACCCGAAGGGTTCAGTTAAGATTAAGCTGTAATATTAATTATACCTTAATATTACAGATCGGAAGCGGCCTCCACCTAGGCATTCCGATCACTTTGCCTTATAGAAGAATTACCTCTGTAATAATTCTGAACCCTCTATCAGAATAATACACTTGTTGGAAGGACACCATTCCTTTTAATCTCCCACTTGTCTTTCCGGACAAGTGTGCATATAGTGTATATCCCATTTCCTATGTCGCTTAATGTCTCTTCGTAAACTATAAGGTAAGATTCATCGTCATCCTTATTACGTTCAGAAGTGTTTCTCGATCTCCGAGTTCGACTGTCAATAAGCAGATGATTTCTAAAATCCATCTGAGCACGGCCATGCATTTTCACAGTCTCGCTCTTCGAGCGGCCTTGTAAACAACAAAGACATATTCCCTATTGTTAATAGGGGGACATTCCCAGTCTTTTACTCTAAGTTTCTTTTACTAAGAGGACGTAATCTCCCGAGTGTTACGGTTATGATCCCCAGTTACGGCAGACCGTTAGGCAACATCGAAGAGACTAGTACTCAAACAAGAAAACTTCACAATACTCATGGTCGAGGAAATAAGTTCCGATAGCTATAATGAGAAATGTACTTATGACGTTTTAAATCTCTTAAAGTATTCTCGTAGGTCGATCCGGTGTAGTTCCAAACTGGCACCTGTGCAAATGATTTGTGACTAATATGTCTTTGGAGCACAAGAAACGGTGCTGTAAATCATACTACACACTAATCTCCAGTGGTCGTTAATCGTTCATCAGTTAAATGACCTCGATTAGGGATAATTTTTTATCAGTTAAATATTCAACGTTCACTTAATAGGCGTTTCTTTATCCAAGACATGGTCCTGATACCCTGTTTTGAATACTTCCATAAATAGAATGGACTCATTATTTAATTCTAAACCACAATTAAATAGTATTGGAGTGATAGTAATTTTGCATGAAAAATTAATTACTCCATAAATGAATGGTTTTAATACAGTGTCATACATTAAAACGACCAGTTTAATTAAAACACATGTATAGGGAATTCAAAGCTAATCTCCAACGTGCTTGATTTCCATTGCCTCAACGTGCTTGTTGTGTTTCACTTGAGGAAGAGGTTTAGTTAAAGGATCGGCCACATTATCATCCGTTTCGATCTTACAAATTCCGTTTTCACCTTCGGATTTCCATTCCCTTATCATGTGAAATTGCCTTTGGACATGTTTGACCTTTTGGTGCTCTCTTGGCTCTCTAGCCTGAGCGGCAGCTCCATTGTTGTCACTGTAGAGATCTATCGGACCCCTGATGGAGGTTACAACACCAAGTTCACTAACGAACTTGCGAATCTAAACAGCCTCCTTAGATGGTGCTTTGCTTGGCACTCTTCCAGCTAAACGCTCCTCCATTTAGGTAAAATATGTACCCTGACTGTGACTTAAAGTCGTCTCTATTAGTCTGGAAGCTAGCGTCGGTGTAACCTTCAACAACCAGGTCTTTGTGGCCACCATAAACAAGGAATTTATCCTTGTTCCTTTTCAGGTACTTCAGGATATTCTTGGCCGCAGTCCAATGCGCCTCTTCTGGGTTTGATTGGTATCAGCTCGTAACGCTTAAAGCATACGATACATCTTGCCTGGTACATATTATGGCATACATGATCGGCCCAATTAGCAAAGCATATGGAATCAAATCCATTCTCTCTCGCTCAACAGGTGTCTGTGGCCATTGTTTCTTGCTAAGAGTTACGCCATGGGACATGGGTAGATGCCCTCTTTTTGCATTCTCCATGTTGATTCGTGCCAATACTTTATTAATGTAAGTACTCTGGCTCAATCCAATCATCCTCTTAGATCTATCCCTATAGATCTTGATGCCTAATATGTACTATGCCTTTCCTAAGTCCTTCATTGAAAAGCACTTTCCCAACCAGCCTTTTACGGACTCTAGTAATTTTGTGATGTTTCCAATGAGCAGTATGTCATCGACATATAGGACTAGGAATGCGATGTCACTCCCACTAACCTTCTTGTAGACATAAGACTCATCTAGATTCTTGATAAAACCAAACTTGCTGATGGCTTCATCGAATCGCAAATACCAACTTCTACTTGTCTACTTTAGTCCATAAATGGACTTCTTATGCTTGCATACCTTTCTAGCGTTGCTTGGATCAATAAAACCTTCTGGCTATGTCATATACACAGTTTCTTCCAAAATCCCATTTAGGAAGGCGGTTTTGACATCCATCTGCCATATTTCATAATCGTAATATGCAGCAATCGCTAGGATAATCCGAAAGACTTTAGCATTGGAACCGGTGAAAAGGTTTCATCATAGTCAATCCCGTGGATTTGTTTATAACTTTTCGCCACCAGTCTAGCTTTGTATATTGATACATTTCCATCTTTGTCTGTCTTTAGTTTGAAGATCCATTTGCTACCGATGGGTGTGTAACCCTCAGGCAAATTCACCAAGTCCCAGACTTGATTTTCAGACATGGAGTCCATCTCGGATTTCATGGCCTCTTACCATTTAGAAGAGTCGGGGCACGTCATAGCTTGTTTTGTACGTCGCTGGCTCATCACCATCCATAACTAGGATGTCTTGATCATCGGTTAAGACAATACCAACGTATCTGTCTGGTTGAGATCTTGGCCGTTGCGACGTACGAAGGGTAATGGGTTGAGCATTTACATTGTCTATTTGATTCTGACCAATCTTCTCAGCTGCTTCCAAAGCACTTAGATTGTCAGTTTTATCAGGTTGACATTGTTGCTCGTCCTCTCGAACTTCGTCAAGTTTGATTTTCCTCCCACTTGTCAATTTGGAAAGGTGTTCCTTCTCCAAAAAGACACCATCACGAGCAACAAACACTTTGATCTTGGATTTATTTTAGAAGTAATACCCTTTGGTTTCTTTTGGGTATCCCACAAAGAAACACTTGTCTGATTTGGGGTGAAGTTTGTCCGAAATTAATCGTTTGACATATGTTTCGCATCCCTAAATCTTGAGAAAAGACAATCTAGGAGGTTTCTTAGTCCATAATTCATATGGAGTCTTTTCAACAGCTTTTGACGGAGCTCGGTTCAGTTTTAGTGCCGCAGTTTGTAGCGCATGTCCCCAAAAAGAGATAGGAATTTCCCTAAGACCCATCATTGATCGAACCATGTCTAACAAGGTTCGACTCCTCCGTTCGGATACTCCGTTCCATTGAGGAGTTCCGGGAGGTGTTAACTTTGAAAGAATACCATTTTCTTTCAAGTGATCGTTGAGTTCATGGCTCAAATATTCGCCACCTCGATCTGATCGAAGTGCTTTAATTTTTTTGCCAAGTTGATTCTCAACTTCTTTCTGAAATTCTTTGAATTTCTCAAAAGATTTAGATTTATTCGACATTAGGTAGACATTGCCATGTCTACTAATGTTTGTTAATGAAGGTGAATTCTTAGGGGTCTTAGTTTAAATAGTGGTATCAACTTTTGTCTAATCATATGTCAAAATCATGCAATTTTCATTGAACATATATTTGCAAGACAATTTTGAAACAACCATTGTTAAAGTCTTACATTCAAAATAACTAGGTGTCCAACACCATAGATCATAGTATGTTCAAAAGAATGATGAAAACTAAGATTAGTTTAATTACATGTCATAGACAAAATAGTGCATGCAAGCACGACCGAAAGACCATCTTCGTGGTCTACTTGTCCTTGCACGTACACTTGATAAGCTTCTCACTTGGTCCCTAAAAAGGCAACATAAAGTAGTCATACTTGGTATCTAATACCTATGATAAGCTTAATTCATTCACAAGTGTTTAAGGAAGATACCTGAGGCAGATGCTCCATTCCTCTCCTCCTCTTCCTGGAAGAGCTTGCATTCTCTCTTGTAGTGGCCTTGCCCACCACAATAGAAGCAATGCATCTTTGTCTTGACCTTCTTGAACTCTCTTCTCCTTGCTCTTAAGGGCCTCTCGGTAACTCTATAGGCGGTGGCTCGGCTAAGTAGTTGCACCACCTCAATTAAGGAGTGAGTCTCTTTTCCCGCAGCTATATACACTCTAAGTGCATTATAGCCCGAGTGGAGCGAAGCAAGCAAGATATGCCCCGTCATCTCATCCTCCAATGAGATTCCGAGAAGCTGCATGTGTTTGAAGAGCCTAGTCATTCCAAGCACATGAGGTCAGAGGGGCATGCCGGGTCTCAATTTGGCATTGTAGACCTTTGATTAAAGCCGACGCCTTTCCTTAGTAAGACAACCCACATTTGGTGGTTTTAACTTCATGTTTGAGAGTGACCTAGTAAAATCAAACACGAGTCCATCATAGTTTCCATTGTCACTTTTGGTGACTCTTACAATGACAAAGTCCCCAAGGGCTTTGAGGAACATGTTTAGAAGGTAGGAGGAAGGGCTTTTCTTCTAATATTTCGGGATGGAATTGGCCATAAAACTTTTGGTGACACTTACATTGACAACGTCCTCAAGGGCTTTGAGGAACATGTCCGGAAAGTAGGAGGAAGGGCTTTTCTTCTAATATTCCGGGATGGAATTAGCCATAAGTCGTGAGACTTTCTTGCAGTTGGAAGACCATTCCTCATGAGCCTCATCGGTCATGATCCCCTTAGAGAAGAAGCTTGGAATGGGAGTGTCAAGAGTGTACTCCAATGAACAATTCCGAAGAGTTTTCCTGAGTTCCTCCTCCCACTCCTTGAAGTTTACCAAGTTTAGGAAAAATGCCAACTTGTTGGGGAGTTCCGGGCACATAGAATTGTTGTTTGAGTTACTTGCAAACATTGTTCTACAATTGAAAGAATTAAAAATGAAAAACCATTCATATAATCAATAAGTTTGAAATTTAAAAACGTTCATGCAAATTTTCAATCTTATTGAGCATTTTATCCACTCATTTATAATTTGTCCCTTTTAGACGAGAATAAAATGATTCTGGGATCCTAAAGATCAAGAAATGGTTAAGCATTCTTTGGCTTGTCTTAATCATTAAATATCTTAAGGTAAGCAATCCAATTGCTAATAGCTCTAAGCTACTCTCAGTTTGATAAAACGTCGCATCTAATGCATTCTTGACATTTTATCTCTTTTTCCACGACATCTTTTTGGGGGTAAAATACCCCTAACAAATAGACCACTGTTAACGCAACATGTGTCCCAATAGCCTGATGACACGTATCACCAAACCCTAGAAGGGGATTGATCTCCTTCTCTATAAATAGAGGAACCATCCTCATTTATGAAATACCAACATAACATACATTGAATACACATTCAACCAACCCAAAAACTAAGCAATCTTCATTGCAGAACCCTCCTGACTCAGGAGGGGTTATTACTTATAGTACCCTCCTGACTCAGGAGGGGTTATTGAGCAATCTTCATTACAGAACCCTCCTGACTCAGGAGGGGTTATTACTTATAGTACCCTCCTGACTCAGGAGGGGTTATTGAGCAATCTTCATTGCCAGACCCTCCTGACTTAGGAGGGGTTATCACTTTCTGCGCATTACTCCTCAAACACATTCTAACTTGATCGTCGGAGGCGGAACTCCCACCTTTGGGAGTCTCCGTTGTTTTGCAAGTACAGGCAGCTGTAGGTTCGTCTCGGTGTTGTAACTCTCCCGCAGGACACCTTAGAAAACCCTAAAACATTTGGCACCGTCTATGGGGAGAGTAGTACTGAGATGACTTCACAGCAGTTTGTACCACCTCTTGATAGGAGGCGGTCTACAGTTGAGTTCGAAAACCGAGTGCCTCCTCCCTGTCCTAAATGTCTGAGCCGGCTCATACGCCACCCTACCCAGACAGCTTCTAGAATACCTCAAATGAGGTATTTACAATCAAACCATGGGGGATAGTCACGCGACATTATACCACAGGCGTCGTGAGGCGACTGTCTAGTACAGGAGGCGTCATATGACCGAATGTCAAGAGTCAGGCGGTCAAGCTTGTAAGATATTTTTATTTGTAAGCTGACCATCATTATTATGATTTTGATACCTAATTATTATTATAATTTTGATATCATTATTATTTTTAAATCATTAATATGATTTTTACATAATCATTATTATTATTTTTATCTTGTAAAAAAAAATTAAAAATATAATTAATTACAAGGGTTAGGCTATCTAACTCCCACTATGTATATAATTATGCAATGTTGGAGCCTCCACGTGCATATTGATATGCATTACAAGAGTAGTGCATGGTGGCCATGCATGAACCCCACAACACATGCACATCCGGCACTTTGACAACAAAGCACCTCATGGCAATCCACTACTATAAATTGTACGAAGGTTACTCTCATGCATGAGAGAAATAAAGCCATGCATTCTTGAGTAGTTTGTTACGACAAACAACTACAAACGGCATAAGTATGCGGCTCCGTCTTAAGCTATTTGCACCATATGGGCAGCCAGCATTCCCCGAGACACTCAAGCAAAACCGGCTGTGTGTGCTTTGTATAGGCAGCTTACAATCGGCACCCAAGAAAAACCGGCTGTGGGTCTATGTCTAAGTAAGCTAGCATTCGGTTGAAATCAGCATGGTTAGGCGCAAGCTCAACGGTTTGTTGCAACACGTTCATTGTTTCGAGCACACACAAGCGGCAAAGATGCAATAAGCTCAATTTGAGTATGCATCCAGAAAGCTCCTTCTCGCATACTCAAGCGGTGTTATGCCACATGTAGAAGGCATGCTTACAAAAATAAGCTCCGACAAGCAAGTGGTCTCCATTTGCACATCACCTAAACGGTGGCTTTTGGGGTCAAGCATTTGGGTATTTTAGTCGGCTTCGTATTTGCACACCAAGCAATCAACAAGCTCTAAACAACACAACTGGCATTCTCACCGGCTGTGTGTGCGCAAGCCCAATCAAGATCAATCCCCTTCTTGCGTTGTTATCAAAAGGGTGATGTGGCATTTGGTTGTCAGTATACATCCAACGAGCAACCGGCTTTATGTGTGAGCAGCGTGATGCTCTTAGCAAAGCCTAGCATCCGGCCAAGTATGCGGTTTATAACCGGCTACTTTACTCATGAAGAAGGATGGCCGTGCTGTATGTGTTGGTTGGTATGGATATGGCTATTGAAATTATAATTCTATTCCCCTAAACAGCAGGCATGAGGAAGCTCAATGAAGCGAAGCGACCTCCGTATGTAAGATCAACCACCAAAGAAACCCAAGCTCATTACCTGCAAAATTGCAGCCGTAGGAGCAGACTAGGCGGCAATAAACCAGGCAGCTAGCCTCCACCTCCGGCTATGAATGAAAACGGCTGTGAGTGTGAGTATCGAAAGATTAAACCCGGTTGTGTACAAACCAAAGCCACTCGGAGTGTTGAATAGATCAATCCGGTTGTAGGTACGCTCAAGCTAAGCCGGTTGTGAGTGCTTGAGCAAAATGACTCCTAGCAAGCTAAGCGTCTTGCCAAGCACTACCCATCCATCCGGCAATGCCACGCATGTCTTGCCTTCCAGCGAATGTTGTAGTATTAGTGTTAGAATCCAACTCCTTTTGATGTATTAGATTCCATTTAAGTGCTTTCCTAGAGTTTAGGTTATGTTTTCTTAGCTTGATGTCCTATTATTGTGTTACTGTCAGATCAGTGATCACTAGGGATTCTCCTTGTATGTCATTCAAAGCTCTTTAGAGGGCGAATGATTAATGAAATCTTAAAGCCTTCTACCAAGTGTTGCCTTGATATTATGCTTGTTTGTTGTTAGACCTTTATAGATATTGTGTCTTACTTGCATATTAGCTCCCCTCCAACCCAACTTGATGCGTTAAGGACTCATGGTTCAGACCCGCTTGTGCCCGCTTTGAAGTATCGGTCGTCACAAGCCCCGACCACCCGCACTCCGTCGCCCAGATAGACGTGAGTGCTCCTGAGATTCTATTGCCCGCTTGTGTTGCTTTGTGCTCACAAGCCCCTCTTCCTCTCAAGGCTAGCGTTCTTGCCGCCAAAAGGCTAGAGCGCGCCGCACGTTTTGGGTTCCAAACTCCCGGACCGTGACAGTTGGTATCAGAGCCGAGGCTCAAACCTCGTCGCAAGCAACCCGTGTAGGCACCAAGGAGGGCTACAGGAAGATGGAATTCGTAGAAGAAAGGCTCGCTTGGCTCGAGGAGAAGGCGGACAAATGGGCCGAGATCCAAGTCATTGTACACGAGCAAGCCGAGCAAATTGTGAAATTGATGGCTGACAGAGATGCCCTCCGCGAACAATTGCAATTTGTTCAAGGAATAGCCGACGAAGCACTTGAGAAATGTGCTACCTTAACGCGCGTTGTGGGCAGAGACGCACTGGGTGTTGATGCGGCAAAGATAAATCCGCCCAAACCTCGCGACTACAGTGGCGCTAGAGATGCGAAAGAAGTTGATAACTTCCTCTTCGACATGGAGCAGTACTTCCGAATATGTCAACTAAGTAACGATCAGAAGGTGGATACTGCCATCATGTACTTGTCCGAAGATGCTAAGCTGTGGTGGCGCACCAAGCACGCAGACATCGAAGCAGGAAGGATCAAGATTGATACATGGGCGGAGTTCAAAGAGGAACTCAAAGAACAATTTTACCCCGTCAACACAGCATTTGTTGCACGGATGAAGTTGCAAGAGTGCCGCCAGAAGGGTTCTCTTCGCAACTATGTTAAGGAATACTCGGCGATAATGTTGGACATCACAAACATGAATGAGAAAGATCGTGTGTTCAACTTTGTCAACGGGCTAAAGGAATGGGCACAGCGAGAGATTTTGAGGCAGAATATTGATACCCTCGCTGCTGCTATGTGTGCTGCTGAGAGATTGATGGACTACTCAGTCGGGAAGGGTCGTCAATCCGAGAAGGATTCAAGTGGGACGTCAACACGCTCTAACAGTCCGTCTCCAAGCTCTCCAAAGGGTACAGAGAACGGCTCACGAGTATCGTCCAACACCATTAATACATATCATAGAAGAAGTGGAGGAGGTGATGCCCAGAGACAAACATCTACCCCCTCCCACAACTCAGGAAACTCGAGGGCCGGCGCATCCTCGGCAAACACAAGGGCAATAAACTGCATACTTTGTCGAGGTCCACACAAATGGTGGGATTGCGAGCATAAAGAAGAACTTGACAAGATCCAAAAGAGATTGTCATCCATGTCCGTTCATGAGGCCACAAAAGAGACTGGCAGCGATGAGGAGCCCACATATAGGATGGGTTCCATACGACGCCTGAGTGCTATGAGAATGATAGCACCTCAAGAAGAACCAGAAGTCCGATATCTTTCGGCAATGCGAGTGATGGAGCCTTAGAAGAAGGCAACATCGAAGAAACAAGCTCGCACCAGAAACTTAGAGAAGCGGGAGATGAAGCCCATGGAGTTGGCAACATCCCAGATACACACCCGCCAAAACCAAAATCAGTCACAAGGTTCGAAGCAAAGAGCGACGAGCCAGAGAAACCAAAGAGACACCAAAGAAGAACCTCCCAAGAGAGAGGAAAAACAGTGGTTGAGCAAACAACGCAGGGCGCGTGCAAGGGATTACAAAGAAAATGGTCACCCAAGAGGCACCAGCCACAACTTGAAGCTCTCCACCACAGTCTCAAGGAAGCAGCTCCCCAACAGATGATGGTTGTTTCGGGGTTTTATGATGTCCTGCGGGAGAGTTACAATTCCGAGACTGGAACCGGACGCCTGTACCTGCAAAACAAACGGATGCTCCGGATGATTGGAGATCCGTCTCCGACGGTCAAGTTAGTACTTGATTAAGGAGTAATTAATGCGGAAATTAAAGTGATTGGGTCTCTCTAGGTGAGAGAGTTTAATGTGTGTAATCTGCGTAATCTCCCTTAATGAGGATTAAGGGAGGTATTTATAACCTCGGGAAACGTGCCAATCTAGGTTTAGGTTAACCTTGGGCTGATTGGGCTTCCGACGGAAGTTGGGCCTAGGTGACCGGTTATCCCAGGTGTCATGGGAAGGACACATGTCGTGTCGTAATTGGTCCATAGTGGACGGATCATTGCTTGACACGTGGCAGGCTCCTATTGGCCCATGTGACGGACACATGGCGGAACTTGATTGGTCCACTTGTCAGATGGTGATTGGTGGGGAAAAATCCCCTAATCAATGGTGGAAGCAGTTGTCCCCTTAATTAAACAGATTCCACTCCCAAGAGGAAATTTATAGATGAAGCTCTCAACAAGATGTTCGAGCCGAGCGACTCTAGAGACAAGCTCCTCGTCAACAAAGAAGATCCAGCTTAAGAGTCAGATAAGATTCCAGAAGATAGCCGCACTAACGGCGCATCCGAAACTTGAGATAGTTTAGGGTTTTCTAATTTTGATTGTAACTTTTGTAAGTCGACGAGGTCGTCGACAGCTTAAGTGGGGGAGGATGTTAGAATCCAACTCCTTTTGATGTATTAGATTCCATTTAAGTGCTTTCCTAGAGTTTAGGTTATGTTTTCTTAGCTTGAGGTCCCATTATTGTGTTACTGTCAGATCAGTGTTCACTAGGGATTCTCCTTGTATGTCATTTAAAGCTCTTTAGAGGGCGAATGATTAATGAAATCTTAAAGCCTTCTACCAAGTGTTGCCTTGCTTTTATGCTTGTTTGTTGTTAGACCTTTATAGATATTGTGTCTTACTTGCATATTAGCTCCCCTCCAACCCAACTTGATGCGCTAAGGACTCGTGGTTCGGACCCGCTTGTGCCCGCTTTGAAGTATAGGCCGTCACAAGCCCCGACCACCCGCACTCCGTCGCCCAGATAGACGTGAGTGCTCCTGAGATTCTATTGCCCGCTTGTGTTGCTTTGTGCTCACAAGCCCCTCTTCCGCTCAAGGCTAGCGTTCTTGCCGCCAAAAGGCTAGAGCGCGCCGCACGTTTTGGGGTCCAAACTCCCGGACCGTGACAATTAGCCACAACGCAACTCTCGCCTCCAACCCTGCATCCGGCATTACCCTAGCCGGAGCATGTTACTGCAATAACGTGAATCATTATTCTGATTGTATTGAATAAAAAAAAAATTAAATAAATAAATAAATAAAATAAAATAATTGCAAGGGTCCGGCTGCCTAACTCCCACTGTATATAATTATACAATGGTGGAGCCCTCATGTACAATTTTATACTCATTGCATGAGTAGTGCATGGTATGCACACATGAACAACCTCGCACACCTCCAGCCATGCATTCGTTTTGCTTGTTTCGAGAACACGTAAGTGGTCTTACACCGCTTGACCAAGCATGCTTGCGAATGTCAGCCAATCTTCATCACGCATGAGTTTTGCACCCAAGCACCCGGCTGGTGCACCGGTCAGGCGGCACTTATAAGACCAGCCGGCCAGCTCTCATATTTGCATACACAGCCAGGCGGCACTTTGCTCAATGGCAGCCAGGCGACTAGACTTCTCCGGATGTGGATACTTGAATCGTGATGCTTCAATCCAAGGCATACACAAGGCAAGCTCCTAAACCGGCTGTGAAGGACTTGGCTATGAAACAACCAGCCTTTCACACGCCAAACCAAGCACACGGCAGTGTTGCCGCTTGTGTGTACGTGGTTGCAAGTTAATTTGCAAAACTGGTTGGGTGGCACTAGTTGCACCATTCCAACCGATTATAAGTGCTTGTCTCAATATCGCAAAGCAGAAGCATGGGTCAGGCGGCACTATAAGAGCAGCCATTAGCCCCATTGCCGCATATGCATGGATAAGAGCAGCCATCAGCCCCATTGCTGCATATGTAGCCGGCATATGTGTGGAGATTTCCGTGGAGATTGCCGCATGTTGTTTTACTTGCGCATGTGTATCTTGTGAGTTAAGCTCAAGAAAATCAAGCGGTAACATGAGCATCCGGCTGTGTAACCCTTTATTAAGCATCTCGCAATTGCCATCCTCAAACATGAGCATAGCACCCGGCTGTGTGTGCTTTGTATAAAAGCCCATGCTTTATGAAATTCAACCGCCTTGTAGCACCGGCTATGTATATGGCAGCTAGACTATGTGCTTCGTTCGTCTTCTTCATTTCTCCATTGCAATGAAAGCCCTTCCTCTTGCATGAGCAAGTCAGGCGGCAATTTGCTCATTTCTAGCCAGGCGGCTAGCCATCACCCCCGGCTGTATGCACTTGCGAAGAAGTCCGGTTGAGACTCATATGAATGGGCATCCTCAAAGCTTGAGTGAGAAATTTATGCACCTAACAAGCTCAGCATACAAACGGTTCAAGGCATAGCAACCGGCTGTGTGTGCAGCTCTTAATCACGTTACGCTGCTGCCATGCAATTTCGATGGTGTCAGCCGGCACATTATACGCAAGCAACATCTAGCCAGGCTATTAATCAAGGAAAGCCGGCGTTATGCTAAAGGATGGAAGATCGATCGGTCGTCATGAAAAATACGGCTGCAAGTATACCGTGTGTGTATGGCTGCTGTGATACGCACGCCAATGCCGTAGCCAACCAGTGGCTGGCCAGGTGGCAACCACCTCATGCTGTGTACGAAACCGGCTGTGAGGTATGTGTAAGCAAGCCGGTGATTGATCCTTCTAATTGAGAGTGCGTGAGTCCTTATGGTATCAATAAGGCAGCCGGCAATTGATTAAAATCAACATGATCACACAAGTTCGTGCACGCTTGCAATATGCTGGTTGTTTTGAGAACACACAAGCGGCATTACCCCATTCACCATGGCATCAAAGCTCACAAGCATGGCATCATGCCGGCTGTGAGGGATGATGTGCCACGCTATCATTATTTAAAGGGTCAGCTATAGCTTCATGCCTCTTAACAACACAAGCAGCATGCACATGGAAAGTCACAAGAAGAGCCACAGCCTTTATACGATTGTGGGTAGGATGCTAAAACCGGTTGAGTGCACAAGGGGTAAGGATCGTGCATCTAGCATCTTCAAGCGTGAGCATTAAATGTCACACCTTGCGTAATTAAACCGGTTGTGAGTATATATTGGCAGACGTAAGCTATCTTGCTGGGGTGCTACGCTACCAGGCTTCTTAAGATTACAAGACAAGCGGCACCATCACAGTTTTCTCCAGCAGCCTGTACAGGAGGGGTAGTGCTCAGTGGCAACCAGACGGTTAGCCTTCCCCGTCCGTGGTTACTTAAATCGCATGATGCTCCTAGCGAAATTGACGGCTGTGATGTACTTGGCTAGGAAACTACAGCCATACACAAGCCTAGTTATACACACGGCACTATTGCCGGCTGTGTATATGGGAAATGAACTTTGAGAATTCCGAATGAGTTGCGAAGGAAAAGGAGCAACCAGGTACGTTCAGCTCTAACCAAGCGCTAAGCTCACCATGCATGCGGCACGAGGGAAGCACAACAAAGTGATGATGCATCCGCCATCCACATGTGCTACTTTATTGAAACCGGTTGTGTGTATGTGAATGAAAGCATGGTTGCAAGCTGCAATGGTAGCTTGGTTATCATTATTTTAATTAAAATAATGGATTGATCAAATCATTATTTAAATGATTAATCATTATTATGATTATTTTAGTATTAATCAAATGGTTGGTCATTACAATGATTATTTTAATCATTGATCAAACCAGATCAAACAAAAAAAAAAAAAAAAAAAAAAAACTAGCTGTGGAAGCATCCTTGCTAGGCCGGCTGTATGTATGTGGTTTGAGCCATGGACTGCCCGGTTGGGTGGTACTCTCGCCACCCCATTGAAAGCCGGCTGTGGGAACAATGATCAATGAGCACCCGACCCTTAATGGCATTATCACAAGTCTTTTAAGCTGAGTATTTGAAGCAGCCGTCCTTATCATGAGGCGGCCTCCGAGTGTAAGCACAAGCGTCGCTTCAAAGCAAATCGAATTTGCCGTATGAATGGCCATATGTACAAGGGTCAATACAACCTCATAAGAAGTGTGGGGTTGGACGCTTTTCTGCGATGGTACGGTGTGAAGCATTGCCTCCTGTGAAGCCTTGCCTCCTGTGAAGCCCTGCCTCCTGTGAAGCATTGCCTCCTGTGAAGCCCTGCCTCCTGTGAAGCATTGTCTCCTGTGAAGCCCTGCCTCCTGTGAAGCATTGCCTCCTGTATACATCTTGCCTCCTGTATAAGTGTTGCCTCCTGTATGGGTTATCCGTACAAGTATTCATCAAACCGACCCAAGGAAAGGTTGGATGAAGGTAGCCAGAGTCTCACTTTCCAGCCGCCTGTGGTCACACACTACAGCGGCCTGATTATACTTTGATAAAACCGTTAGTATATATGGGTTGAAGTTAAGCTACTCAAATCAAACCACCTGGGCACACTTCAACAGACTCCCTTGATCTTAAACTGCTCTCAGTCGGTGAACCGTCTGGGGTATCAGCTAGCAAAGCTTCAAGGAGTCACCTGGGTACTTCAACAGCTTGTTTTATTATCAAATGTATGAAGTCTCGCCGCATGTGTATGGGTCGATACAGCCCCTTGAAATAGCATGGCTGAAGACTGAGAGTTGGGCTGTGTGCCTTACCACACCAAAACGAGCAGCATGATCATGAAATCAAGCGGCTTGAGTAGTCAAGCAGGAGGCGTCTCAGCAAAGAGCCGCCCGTGTACTCGGAGCATCAAATTCACCTCTTGAATTCGAAACTAACCCAGGAGGCATTTCATGCTCGCCTGTCACCATTTGAAGAGCTTTGTATCATGAGTTAGCAGGAGGCATTTCAATGTCGTCCAGCATGTTGGCATCCTCTACCGGAAGGTACCATTCTAACAAACTCAGTACGAGTATTGTGTACATCCTTACTTGGTTTTCAATACCGCATTTTACTTTGTTTTTGAAAGTAGAACCACCACCTATGTAATATGTAGGCGGCAAAATTTAAAATAATCCGTATGCTCCAGCAGGCGTCCGGCGACGCCCATTCGAGTGAATTTGTGGCAGAGAACACTACCCTTCCGGGTGGAACATTGTTCTAAGCGATCAAGCGAAGGCCAATGGCCGGATGATCCTATTGAGGCCAATGGCCAGAGTGATCAAGCGAAGGCCAAAGGCCGGATGATCTTATTAAAATAAAACAATCCATCTGCCCCAGCAGGCGTCTGGCGACGCCCATACGGGTGAATTCGTCGCAGAGAACATCTCCCTTCCAGGTGGTACATTGTTCTAGCGGTCATAACTCAAACGACTTTAACCAGCTAAGGTTAAAGACACCTCACGGCTGTTTGAATGATCCATTGTAACCAAGATACAACCAGTTTTCACTGTAAAACAGTACAACCGGTATTTTCTGCAATGCGGTACCCCTAGGCTTTACCTTATGGTAATACAGCCAGTACTCCCCGCAGAAAAATAACAGCCGCCTGTACTACCAGATAGTACAAGCGCCACATGAAATCTTGGTCATAATCAGTGTTGCTTAAAGCATCCCCGACGGTTATGCACTCGAATGATCAAACAAGCGCCCCCTGGCCTAAATGATCAAATATAGGCCAACGACCATATAATATTGCATGCAAACCTCCACTTGATGGTCGACAGTCTGCCTAGGCTGGGGCTATCAGCATAGTGGGGCTAAAAGCTATAATCGTCGACATCCCTCTAGTTTAGTGGCAATCATTATTATGATTTGATTAACTCGGAAAATGTCATACCATTCAAGGTATCAAATTTTCCAAGTCAATCAAATCTCTCCCCAATTGAACTAGACAGATGCCGACCGAAGAGGCTCAAGCGGTCTCGTATTCGAAAGGAGCAATCCCTCTTAAAAAAGAGAGACTACTCCTTTCGAGGGGCTAATGTTTGGGATAAAATACCCCTAACAAACGGACCACTGTTAACGCAACATGTGTCCCAATAGCTTGCTAACACGTGTCACCAAACCCTAGAAGGGGATTGATCTCCTTCTCTATAAATAGAGGAACCATCCTCATTTATGAAAAACCAACATAACATACATTGAATACACATTCAACCAACCCAAAAACTGAGCAATCTTCATTGCAGAACCCTCCAGACTCAGGAGGGGTTATTACTTATAATACCCTCCTAACTCAAGAGAGGTTATTGAGCAATCTTCATTGCAGAACCCTCCTGACTCAGGATGGGTTATTACTTATGGTACCCTTCTGACTCAGGAGGGGTTATTGAGAAATCTTCATTGCAGAACCCTCCTGACTCAGGAGGGGTTATCACTTTCCGCACATTACTCCTCAAACACATTCTAACTTGATTGTCAGAGGCGGAACTCCCACCCTTGGGAGTCTCCGTTGTTTTACAGGTACAGGCAGCTGTAGGTCAGTCTCGGTGTTGTAACTTTCTTGCAGGACACCTCAGAAAACCCCGAAACAACATCTAAGGACTCCTTACTGATATCGTTGAGCTTAACCAAGACAACTTGTATACCTAGTATACCTTACGTTCCTAGGGAAGTAGTGATTTCTCGCTTTGGCGTAGCCTATCACATACGCGCATTAGTTCAGTAAGTGTTGTTCTTGGAACGACAAATTTTTAGCTCAATATATTAAGGGACCTAGGGTTTCTATGTTGGTTGATTTAAGTGAACTTAACTAATCATCGAAACATTTGAAATCCTAGACATGCAACTAACATTCAAGTATATATATAACAACAATATATATAGAGCATAAAAATAGATGCATTTGGCAACGAGCATGACCCCTTGAAATCTTGAAATCTTCAAGGCACGCACACACGCAAGATGCTGCTGCGATGGGCTACCTTGTGCGCCTAGCACGCATGGCGCGCCTAGCACACACATGGTGCGCCTAGCACACACATGGTGCGCCTAGGCTTTCGATGAACTAGCCTAGCCTAGCACTCACATGGCTAGGCCAATGTGATGCTAAGGCTATGCTCGAACTTGTTGGCTGTGATTTTGCGACGCTCGATCTCGACGCCCTAGGCTCAATATCCGACGTCAGTGTTCGAAAAACTCTAACGACTCATTGAATCCTTCAGATTAATTTGTCGTCTCGGATCAGTTGTTCGATTGGGTTCGATCCAAAGGGTTCAGTTAAGAGTAATCTGTAATATTAATTATTATACCTTAATATTACTGATCGGAAGCGGCCTCCACCTAGGCATTCCGATCACTTGACCTTACTGAAGAATTAGCTCTGCAATAATTCTGAACCCTCTATCAGAATAATACACTTGTTAGAAGGACATCATTCCTTTCAGAATGAAGCAAGTAGTGCTACATCAGTTGTAAGGTCATTTGTTTTGTTTAAAGTCCTTTTGAGCCAAGGCTGGAACGAATAATGGTTATTGTGTTCCATAATCAGCAAACAATTCGTTTACACACGGAAAGACTCACATTTAATTCAATAAAAGAGCAATAGTTGCGGGTTTTATTTGAATGGCATGGTTGTCTAAGCCATGAGTCAAGAATGCTAGATTATAAAGAAACATTTCCCTAACATGAAAACTCACAAGGTTTAAGTCATGGACATGATTTGTGCTCCAAACATCTTTAGCAATGTCACATCGACAAGAACCTACTCAAGGCTCTATTTGATAGATTCTTCATAGTAGATCGATTCGGAATCGTTCTAAGACAAGCAAGTCTTACTTGTTGAAATAGACAAAGAAAGAAGCTATTGTGCTTGGCATAGACCATTGACTCCAAAAGCTATAGAGGATTCCATTACTTCAACGTCTCACAAGAATTTGAAAGAATGTGCCTACATTCAACAAATGTGAACAAATTGGACCTTGAGTATCTCAAATGTTTAGTGAAGTATAGAATCAACTTGGCAAGATATCAAAACGTCTAGATTAGATCAAGCGATGTTTGCTTGAGCCAAGATTGACCATATCAAAGTTATGAAATTGAAATTTCATAATTAGCTCCACAAAGAATATAGTATGTCTTGACGGAGACCTCGATGCCATTTGGAAATGACTTGAATGTGATGGATCACATCCCTTCCTATAAAGTTCCTAAAGATTTGCACAAAATGACTAGTGTTACACTAAACAGAAAATTTATTAAAGCTATGAAAGGACACCATATTCAGTTATGGATAAAAATAGTTACTTGCATCTTTTCAAGTATATATGTCTAGGGCTCTTAGCTCAGTGGGAGTTCATTGGCTCAGTGGGAGCTAAGTGGCTCAACAGGAGCTAAGGTAGCTCAAGAAGGAGCTAACTGTTTGTTTCACAACGAACTTTTACCCAAAGACAATATACATGTCTCTTTGTAAGTTTTTAAGTGAGACTACGAGCATTACTTCCACAACCTAATTAAGAACATAGTATTTGTTGCTCTAAGTGGTGTCTTTCTGGAAAGTAACACATTTCTAAAACAACAAGTGGGAGGAAAATGAACTCGATGACCATCGAGATTAGCAACAAACTTAAAATGAGAATCTCCGAAGACTTTAGAAGGCCTTCATGAGAATGATTGATCAAGAATACTCAAAGGACTTTACAAGTGCCTTAAATGAGAATTCAATACTCACAAAACTTTAGAAGTAGTGGAGTAAGATCAATATAATCAAAGGGCTTTAAAAGCACCTTGAAACTCAGTGTTTGATGCAATTACCCGTATAGGTATAGAATTCACCAAAGGTTTGGATTGAATCCTATAAATTTCTATTAAGTTAGAAATAAACCTAAGACTTACAAGCATATTATTTACCATTGGATGGTGAGGGAATAGTGTCTTCTAAATTAGCTACGACAAATCAAAATTCTGAATAATGGTTAGAGGCCATAAAATCTGAAATAGACTCCATGTTTGTAAATCATGTTTGGAACTTGATTCATTTGCATGAAGGGTGAAAGACACATCAATTGCAAATAAGTTTTCAAGAAGAAAACTGACAAATGTGAAATGCATAGTGCATACAAACCTAGATTGGTTGAAAAGGATGCAATTAATTCACAGCGTTGATTTTAATAAAAACCTATTCACCAATCGGAACGCTTAAGTCTTTTCGTGATTATTCTAGCAAAATTGCGCATATAAAATATGGCAAAATAGATAACAAAACCGCCTTCCTAAAATGGGATTTTAGGAAGAGACTATGGAAATAGTCTAAGGGTTTTGAGAATCTAAATAATGCTAGATTTGAAAGCAAGCTCAAGAAATCCATTATGGGATTAAGTGAAGCATTGCATGTAGGAATTAGAACATATATTCTCATAAAGTCAATAAAAGGTTTGACTTATGGAGAATCATAGAAATTCTTATGGACAAGAAGTTTAGTGGGAGCAAGAGTCAATCTTGAATGGTCCAACAAGAAGTTTACGAACCTTGTTGTGAAATGACTACCAAATGCTAAATTCTTTGATTTGAAAGGATTTTCGGCAATGAACCAAGCAAAAGGCGATACTTAGTACATGGTGGGAATTAAGATCTATTGGATAGACTTAATGAAATGTTTAAACGTGTAGAGAAATTTACCATGTTAAACATGAAGACTTGAAAAGGCTTTCGACCCATAAAACTAAGTAAATATTTGAACTAAGTATAAGTTGGGCAAATACTAATTCAAACAAGAAACACTCTAGTAGAGACTTTCAACCATATCACATAGCAAACATTTTACCAAGACTCAGTGATAGTGGATGAGCTAAAACACTAGGCGAAAAACCCCAATCCCCACCGGTTCAAACCACACATTCCCCACCGGTTTTGAACCGTTCTTGATTTGGGGGGTGCTAAATCCTCAAAGATTTCCCACCGGTTCAAAACCGGTGGCAAAAACCACTTTTCCCACCGGTTTTGGAGTGAATCGGTGGCAAAAACATATGATTTATGTTATAGATGGAAGACTTTTCCCACCGGTTTTGGGGTGAACCGGTGGCAAAACCATGACATTTCCCACCGGTTTACCCATTGAAGCGATGCCAAAAGTCTCCAAAAAAAATTTAAAAAAAAACTTTTAGCACCGGTTCTTTCCAAAACCAGTGCCAAAAGTGCCCCAAAAAATTAAAAAAAAAAATTATTTTTTTTTGCATTTTTTTCACTTAAATTGTACCAAATACTTATATATAGTCATAATATACATAAAACCCATATATTTGCCTCAATAACTTGTAATATTACACTTTAAAGAACTAAAACAAAAATGGAAATATAAACACTAACATATATATTTTCTTCAAAAATAGCCAACCATGATGCACTGCAATAGAAGACAGCAGCCCACCCTAATAGAAACAAAAAACAGAAACAACCCAAACAGACACAGCCAGCAGGCTTCCAGCAGCAGGTTTCCAAACAAATGAGCATACCAAGCATAGCCACCCACCCAACACCTGCAGCAACCAAATCCAGCACATGAACTGCACCAGAGCCTGCAACCAGATCCCAATAGCCAGGAACAGCACAGCAACCAGAAACCAGAAACCCGAGCGTTTGTAAACCAGACCCTAGCAGACCTGAACTCAACAAAGCCAGAACCCAGCAAACCAAATCACTAATAACACTAATAAAAACTACTTATAAGATTGTTATAACAAAATTACCAAACAAACAGAGTGGATGAGCTTCATATAAACCAGAGATAGTTTGAAGACTGTGATAGTTGTTAAACACGCTCTCGAGACTAGAATACTGAGCTGGCTAGAGCTCCTGTGAGAAGGCACCTGTGCCTAGCTGTGTCAACCAAGGAGCATGAGTAAGCAACCTCAGTAGCTGCTCCAGGTTCACCTTTAAGACCCTTAAAGATTTACACCTAGCTACTAGTCTCTCAAGGGACGGAAAGCAGATTTCTGAATGAAGATTACAGAAATTTAGAATTTCCAATGAAGTAAAGTTTTCAGGAAAGCAACTCAACCAACAGCCACTGCGGTCATCAATTCCATTTTCCTGAACGTCGAGCTCAACTAAGTTCCTGGAAAAATAAAAACGTTACAATTTGATTAAAATGAAATTAACTCCACTATGCCATGCTAGCAGACAAGGTGAAAATTTATAATACAAATCAAAACTGAGGGAAAAATATATACATTAAAAAAAAAAGAAAAAAAAGCATGAAACTCTGAAAGCCAAACACCCTAGGCAACTAATATTTGCAACAATTCATCCACAAGAGTATAGGACTATGGAGTAGTCGTGTAGCCCTAGTCGATGCCGTAAACACAATAAAAGATGGAAAATATAGAGCACAAAGGCACTCAAATAAGGGACAACATGCCACATATTTGGTAATGTAAGACATTTTTCAATCAAGAATCAACAATCAAATTCTAATAAGAATAAATAGGAACATTAGGTTTCACATGTCAGGAATTTTTCATTTGTGCTTTCTTGTAGAGTTTATACATAAGCTAGGTGAAGTGCCAAACGAGCACATAATGGGATTAGAGCTTCAAAAGAAATAAAAACCATAAAGTTGCCAGAGTTATGGTCCAAAGGAGAAGACATAAATCACATCATAATCATCAATGTATACTCAACTAATAACACACAAGCTTGAGTACCACAATGTTTGTTAACAGACTAAGATGGAAATTGTTCCTACTTTAATTGTAAATTTTCTCGTCATTTACACAAACATTAGGCCTTGATTTGCGCTTCCATTTTCAGAAGCATGTGAAGACCAACCATTGCACTACAACGTAAATAAGTTATACATTATTACTTAATTAATTGGTTGCCATCAACTCGTTTTAAACATGTATTGAGATATAGCCCCAAATACAAGCTTTAAAAGGCAACTATATAAAAGGCAAAATTATGAGCTACCGACAATACAATGAAAGATTATTAGGGAAATCCCGACGTATGTCCAAATTATATAGGGTGTATTAATTAACCACACAACATAGTTTTAAGTTTTAACCCTAATTTGATATTTACTATGTAAGGTATGCTGAATTCTTGCTATTGGAGCAATATCAAAGATAAGATTAGCCCACATAAAGGGCACTCAAATCCCAATTCTAAACAGTGTATACGTTGTCAAGAAATTGATCTTAATTTCATTCAATACTCATTACGTAAAGTTCACAAGCTATAGTTGATCATTAGAGGCATGAAACAAGCAAACATAAGCCACAAACAGTCACTAAGCTACAGAAGAAAGGGGGGAATTTTTTTCTGAAAATTGTACCTTTTTTTATTTATTTTTTATTTTTTTATCTTTTATGGGGGTGGAGGAGAATGAGTAAGGAAGAAAGCTAAGCCCTTAATTTGATGGCCTGATAACATGTGGTTTTAGGCTCTTGCTAACTATATTAATGAGGACAATGACATTAAAAGCGACAACTGATTATCACTAATTAAGGCAAATATCATATCAACACAATGTAGGGAAAAGAATTGAAAAGTATACAAAACATCTTTAGCTCACCAATAATGTGCAATATCACACTTACATCCTTAGTGCGCAATTCAATTGACTACGAGTGCTTCAAAGCTCATCTAACCCTCCCCTTCAACTCAGCTCTTCGCTGAAAACCCTGAAGAACAAATACGATTCAGATACTAAACACAACACTTGATTCATCATATAAATTCAATCAATGTTGAGAAAAGAGACATACCATCAAGCTTGAACAACATAATTTCAATGAATTATGTTTCATCACACACTAACAGTTGTACCAGTACATCTCAAAGAAACAAAAACAAACAGCAATCACACACTAACACACATAATACACAAGAAATCTTCAATAATAAAAAAATATCAAACAAAAAAGATCGAAGAAAAAGGGGGGAATTGACGATAAACCCTAGAAAAAGAAGGCCCTGGCGCCGTGATAAGGAGGCCGTTGTGGTGGAGGTAGAGCCGTGCACGCTTCAATGACAAACCCTAGCTAACAAGTTGAGGAAGTCAATGTTTGTTATTTATGAGCTTCTTTGCATAATCCACCCAAAATCTCAAAGCAAACCACAAAGAACAGAAAATCCTAAATCAACGATTAACCCTAGATTGCGAAGCTATTCAATAGACTAGGAATACCACGAAATATTTCTTACCTCGAAGCTTCTACAATGGAGTTGGAAAGCTCGAAATGCGCTTCAATGGAGGTCAGAAAGCTCGACAGTATGCGCTTCAATGGAGGAGATAGCTATATATGGAGAGAAAGAGAGGAGTTGCACGGCAATGGAGGTGAGAAAGCCCAGAATGCGCTTCAACGGAGGAAAACCTATGCATGAAGGAGAGCCATGGTGAGGGTAGGCGAGAACGAGAGAAGGAAGATTAATTGAAGGGGAAGCAGGGAATGAAATAAACATACTGATGGAAGAAGAAGAGTATTTCACGATTATAATTAGGGTGGTTTTTTTTTTATTTGCACACCAGTTCGAACCGTTTGTGAAAATACTTTTCCCACCGGTTTGGGTTGAACCGGTGGCATATCCCTTTACCCTCTTTTTTTTTTTTTTTTTTTTTAACTTTTCCCACCGGTTTTAAAGAACCGGTGGGAAAAGGGGGGTGTCTTTTTCAATTTTTCTACTAGTGAAAGGTCACATGAATGGAACATATTGGGAATAATTCTGCAATTAAAACCATCATGTATGCTATGATATGGAGTCGTCACTCGACTTACAATAAAATACCAATCAATTTAAATCTAACTGATAAATCGTTAGATTATGATCAAGAAAAATCCAAAGTACTTTCATTAGTAAAAGGGGAGAAGTTATTGACGCATGGAAACAAATGTAATTTGAGAATTGATGTTGCAAGCACATCCTTAGCAAGGATTAGATCCTTAATAAAGAAGCCGTTTATAAGCACGAGCTAGAGCGCGTCGTGGCTTGAGAAGGGTAACATGGACGCGCATCCATGTATAATGTGTGGAAATTTAAGGTAAATTTCCATAATCACAAGTGATTAGGGTCTCCCAAATCATTGTGAGCCGTTTGGAATGAAATCCAAGCAAAGCACCATCAGAATGTTTACTGAAATATATGTTGAGAATATTGTTGCCTAGAAGGCAATAATAAGAAAGTGTTCAATGAAAAGTTCGTTATCAAACATTGATTATAGGTTTTCAAGTTGAAAGATCTCAAGTCATGAAAATTAGTGGGAGCCATCACTTGGACAATAAATCCTAAATCACATATGATCCACAACACTCTTTAAATTTTATCATCTTATTATGAAATTGTTCGATAATGAAGATGTTAAGATTTGCAAAGTAATAGTAGCTAACTTATGCAATATAAGTGAACGACAACATTCACTAGATTGCATGAAAGAAATCAAGAATATTAAATATGGGTGTGATTTCTATAACTGTTTTGTGAAGAGTGTTACTCTTGAAACATTTGGGGAAAACCAATTATCATAAGATGAAGCGTTGAAAAGTTTCATGGTGGAATAATATTTTACTAATAAATTCCACAAAATATTTAATTGTTGTTTAGAATTAGATAATGAGTCAATTTGATTTCTGAGAATATTCAAAACAGGGTATCAAGACTCAGGTGACTTGGATAAAGAAACACCTGTTAAGTGAACATTGAATATTTCAATAGAAAGTTATCCCTAATAAAGGTCATTTAAATGATGGACGATTAATGACCACTTGGGATTAGTGTGTAGTATGATTTATAGCACCGTTTCTTGTGCTACGAGGACATGATAGTCATAAATCATTTGCACAGGTACTAGTTTGGAACTGTATCAGATCGACCTATGAGAGTTCTTTAAGAGATTTAATAATCGTCATAAGTATATTTCTCATTATAGCTATCAGAACCTTTTTCCTCGACCATGAGTATTGTAAGGACTCTTGTTTGAGTACTAGTCCGTATTGATGTTGTCAAACGTCTGCCGTAAATGGGGATTATAACGACAACACTCAGGCGACTAGGTCCTCTTAGTAAGGGAAGCTTACAATACAAGCCTGGGAATGTCCCCCTATTAACAATAGGGAATATGTCTTTGTTGTTTATAAGGCCTCTCGAAGGGCGAGACTGTGAAAATGCATGGCCGTGCTCAGATGGAATTTAGAAATCATCTGTTTATTGACAGTCAAACTCGAGAATCGAGAAACACTTCTTGACGTAATAAGGATGACGGAGAATCTTACCTTATATTTCATGAAGAGACATTAAGAGACATAAGAAAAGGGCTATACATTAATTGCACACTTGTCCGGAAGGACAAGTGGGAGACTGAAAGGAATGGTGTCCTTCCAACAAGTGCAATTAATATTACAGCTTAATCTTAACTGAACCCTTCGGGTCAAACCCAATCGAACAACTGATCCCAGACGACGAATTAATCCGAAGGATCTGATGACTCGTCAGAGTTTTACGAATAAAGACGTCGGATATCGAGCTTAGAGCGTCGAGACCGAGCGTCGCAAGTCGAGTCGAATTTAGAATTCGACGAGACGTGAAATCAATCAAGTTACAAGTTCGAGCCTAACTGTAGCCTCGCATTGGCCTAGCCATGTGAGTGCTAGGCTAGGCAAGGTCCCATAAGCAATGCGTTCCTAGCAACCCTTAGCACATGCACATCACATGGCACAAATATCGCAAGATGCGTGCATGCGTGTGGTGGGGCTGAGCATGCGTTGTTAGGCATAGCCATCACATCATGCTAGGTATGAGCTAGCACTGCCCTCAAGAATCGCATGCATGGTGCTTACTAGCATGCTAGGGCCTGGCGCTGGCGCATTGCTAGCCGCAGCATCGCACAACACCATGCACCAGCCAGCAGCGTGCTTGGCATGCTGGGCTGTGCATGTGTGCTAGTGAGGCAGGCGTGCTGGCCGGCCTTGTGCTAGCTGGCTGCGCATGCGAACTGGCTCTGCGTATGTGCTAAGTGGCTGGCTCGGCTGCCCAGCCTTGGTGCTAGGTGCCAGTTGGCAGCCTTGGTAGCCAAGCCAGGCTGCCAGCCAGCCACGTGGCTTGGCGGTCTGGTTTTGTGAGTGGAGACCAATGGTTGGTCTTTGCCTTGGGGAGCAAGGTGGGATGGTCCCCTCCCTTGGTGGTCCTCACCTTCTCCCTTTCTTCCCATTGCCACTTGTAACTTGTTGATTGAATTTCAATTTTATTTTGTTTTGATTAAAATAAAATAGGGAAAATTGCAAATCTCTCACATTGATTGAGAATGGGAACACTTGAGTGGAACTAAAAAGGCATCTTCATAGAAAAGTAAGAAAACCTTAAGTTCATAAAAATCTAGTTTTTATTGGTCAATTCCCTACTAACCTACGGGGCTAGGACCGTTTGGGTCGGGTTTGTGGGTACGAGCCGTTGGAGACCGTCACATTTGCGAGGTTCAAGTTTTGTAGTAAGAGCTCGGGTATGAATATCTTTTCCTTCTCTCTCTTAATTGTTGTTTAATTTGTGATTGCATGCTTAGTTGCCTTAATTAGTGGGTTGGTCTTTGGCGGGTTTCTCTTCCGCGTAGAGTCGGACTCTACGAAACTAACACCGAGCTCTGCTCCATCAGCAAACAGTCCGACTTCAAGAAGTCTGACAAAAAAGAGAGTTGGCTAGCTCAAGTGGCTAAGAAAGCTGAATAGAGTAGGAAGAGAAAAGAGATCTGGGCTTTTGACGACTCTAATCAGTCGTCCCAGAAGAAAAAGAAAGAGTTTAAAACGTACGTCCCAAAGTACGAGTTTAACAAAGACTGCTACTCCTTCCTCATGGAGATAAAAGACCGTGACCACAGAGAAGCCGACTGCTATGAATGGTTCCGCGAAAAATCGGAACAAAACCAGGTACTGCCATTGCCATGAAGATATTGGCCACGACACCAACGACTGCTGTAGTCTCAAGCGTCTGTTGGACCGCCTGGCTGATATAAGGATGTTAAAGTCTTTCATCCTAAATTCTAAGGTGACTCTGAGGAAAAACCCTTGGCAGTTGTCCAAAAAGGATGCCCAACCTGCCATTATTTTGGGCACTAACAAAGAGCTGATCTACACAATAGCAGGCGGTTTTGCTGGAGGGGGCCCGACCATCAGGGGCACCAAGGACCATATCAGACGGCTAAAGTCACTAAAGTTGATGAGGCCCAGGCATCTACTGACACCTTCCCTGAGGTCATCATCACTGAAAGGATAGGGGCATGGTTCGCCGACCGCATAATAAGCCCATTGCATTGAGTGCAAAGTGGCCAACCAGAAGGTCGGCCGGATCCTCATTGACACCGAAAGATTGTTTGACATCATCAGCCACAAGTGCTTGTCAAAGCTTAAGTACAAGCCCGGCAGCATGCACAAGGTGTCTCACCCCTTGGTTGGCTTTTGGGGTGGGGTTGTGCACTCAGTCGTACGGATTGACCTGCCCATCCGGCTGGGGGAGAAAGGAGAGGGACGCCACATCGTAGTTCGGTTCTTGGTTGTAAAGGAGCTGACTGCCTATAATCTGATATTGGGTCGTCCAACTCTAAAAGAATCCAAGGCTGTTATTATTCCATCCCTGATGCTCTTGAAATTTGAGAAGGATGATGGGTCTGTTGGCTCCCTGAACGGGGACCGAAAGACGGGTAGAGAGTGCTACCTCTCAGACGTCAAACCCATAGTGGCCGCATCATGCCAGGGTGAGGAGCCAATAGACCTTGACGATGTCAAGGAACCCGAGCCTACTCCAACAGCAGCCGACAAGAAGAGAAAGGCCGACTAGCTGGTGGCCTTGAAGAAGGAAAAGAAATAGCAATCACAGATTAGAGAACGGTCGGATGAACTCTGTCCCCAGTCGGCAGGTGAACACACTAATATTGCTCTAAATAACACACGTCCGGAGCGTATTGTTAAGGTGGGGACGGTTGCTTTTACAAAATTGGGTGCATACTTGCATAATTTGTTGAAGGAATTCAATAACATCTTTGCCTTTGAAGTGGAAAAGATGCCAAGCATCAGCCCGGATCTAGCTGTCCACAAGCTCGCCGTGTATCCTAAAAAGAAGCCGGCTAGGCAAAAGATAAGAAACCACGCCGAGGAAAAAACTCAGGCGACAGCCGCCGAAGTGAAAAACCTGTTTGACGTCGTGTTCATCCGGCAGTGTTACTTCCTGAATTAGGTTACGAATGTTGTGCTTGTAAAGAAGCCGAATGGAGTGGCACATGTGTGTTGTTTACACTGACTTGAACAAGGCATGTCCGAAGGATAGCTATCCACTTCCAAAGATCGATATTCTGGTCGACTCTACAGCCGGACATGATTTGATGAGCTTTATGGATGCCTATTCAGGCTTTCAGTAGATACCCCTGTGGGAAAAAGATCAAGAGAAGACAACATTAGTCACTGATCAGGGGCTATTCTGCTATACAGTGATCCCGTTTGGCTTGAAATATGCCCTTGCTACTTTCCAATGAATGACTAATATAGTCTTCATTAATCAAATTGGGAGGAATGTAGAGGCGGTCATTGACATGAAGTCACCCTGCACTGTAAAAGAGGTTTAGAAGCTAACAGGTTGTCTGGCGGCATTGGGGAGATTTTTCAGCTGGTCAGGTGACAAGTGCCTCTATGTTTTCCAAGCTATCAAAAAGAAGACTAGGTTTGAATGGGGGGATGATGATGAGGCGGCCTCTCATAAATTGAAAGAACACTTACACTCTTTGCCGAGGCTTGAAAGCCCTCTGCCAAATGAGGCGCTCTACATGTACTTACCCATTTCAGACCATGCTCTCAGTGCTGTTCTCCTTGCTGAAAGAGAGGGTATCCAACTCCCGGTCTATTTTATCAGCCATGCTCTTCGAAACGCTGAACTACGTTACCCAATGGTTGAAAAATTTGGGCTGGCTCTTTACATGGTAGTCAAGAAGTTGAAGCATTACTTCTTGGCACATCCGGTTGTGGTCTACACAGACCAACCCCTCAAGCGGCCAGTGACAACCTTGGAGTCATCCGGTAGGATGCTTCAATGGACCACTGAAATGCAAAGTCTTAAAATCTCTTTCAAACCAAGGAAGGCAGTGAAGGGTTAGGCATTTGCCGACTTCATTGTCGAAATGACTAGGTTTGGAAATTGTATGTAGACGGGAGCTCTACTATGAACGGCTGTGGTACAGGAATTATATGTCAGACTCCTAGAGGGGACAAGTATGAATATGCACTACGTTTCAAATTCCAGGCCTCAAATAATGAGGCGGAATATGAAGCCCTACTAGTCGGCATCCACATGTACAAGGCGGCTGAGGCAAGAAAAATTGACGCCTACTCTTATTCACAATTGGTCGTGAGCCAGTACCATAGTGACTATTAGGCCACCCATTTAGCCATGTTAAAATATTTGCAGGCGGTGAAAGCTGAAGCTGGGACACTTAATGAATTTCACTTAAGTCAGGTGCCTAGATCTGAGAACAATCAAGCGGATGCTCTATCTAAATTGGCTTCATCCGCCTCATGTGATACGCCTCGGTTAGTTTTACAGGAAGTAATAAAAAAGCGAAGTATTAAAGAAGATCCCATTGGAGTACTGGACCGAAGCTCAACCTAGATGGATGGCATCCAAGCCTATTTGCTAGACGACACTCTGCCGGATACATATCCCGAAATGACTGCATTGAAAAAACGTGCAGCCAACTTTGAGATTCATAACGGAGAGCTTTTCAAGAAGAGTTTTCTACAACCTCTTTTAAAATGCATCACTCCTGAAAAGGGGTAAGAAATTCTAGAGGAATTGCATTCGAGCTATTGCGTATCTCACATAGGCGGTAGGGCAATAGCGGGTAGGGCTAGGCGGTAAAGCTACTTTTGGCCTACTCTTGAGGCAAACGCCATGGAAATGGTGAAAAATTGTGATAAGTGTTAAAGATTCGGCAAACTCATACACCGTCTGGCCTCTAATCTAACGGCCATCCATAGCCCAGTACTATTCGCCATATGGGGCATGGATATTCTAGGTCCATATACGCCTGCACCAGGCGGACGGTACTATATTCTAGTCACCGTTTACTAATTCACCAAGTGGGTAAAAGTAAAGGCGGTCAATGGCATAAAGACAAAGGATGTCATTTCCTTCATCTAGACGAATATCATCACCCGGTTTGGGGTACCTATGTCTATGGTCTTTGACAATGGACCTCAGTTTGAGACGCCTACCCTCAAGAATTGGTTGGGAGACCAAGGGATCTCCTACTATTTTGCATCTATCGGTCATCCCCAAGCAAATGGCTAGGTCGAAGCCTTCAACAAGCTAATCTCAAACGACATTAAAAAGAAAATTGAAAGGGTTGGCGGTCTATGGGCAGAAGAGCTAACTAATGTACTATAATCCATCAAAACAACAGCAAAAGGGTCAACCGGCGAAACCCCATTTCTCATGCTGTATGGTGCTGAGGTCGTCTTGCCTGTTAAGCACTATGAGCCGACTCTTTGAGGACTCACTCCCAGAGCGCAGGGGTAATGCCGCCTTGCGTCACGAGATTAACCGTCTGAGAATGACAAGAGCCTACAAAAAAAGAGTGCACAAACGGCCCTTAAAAGTAGGGGACTTTCTGTTGCGAAAGATGTAGGAAACCGGTAGAGCCAATGAGCAAGGAAAGTTAACTCCCAATTGGGAAGGCCTCTACCGGATCTATGATGATGTAAGAGGCGACACCTTCCGCCTGGAAACTCAAACGACAAGTAGCTAGCTAGAACTTGAAATGTAGATAACTTAAAAAAGTAGCACTTCTGAGACTTTGTAAATTTTTATAAACAAAAAGCCTATCAATGAAAAATTGCTTTTTGTTTCCAATTTTGATTATTTAAGCTTTATTAGATATCTCCCAATGGGAACAGCACATGTGTAATGTGCAGACAGCTAAATCTAGACCAACCGTTTACTCCAACATGAGTAAACATCCGGCGACGCCCATCTGGGTAAATTCGTCGCAGAGAGCATCTCCCATCCGGGTGGTATAGCTCTATAAACTAAAAAAGGAAACGGCCTTCCAGTAAGTATCTAATGAGACCTGGATAGCTAGAGATTACCGTCTGTTCTATAATAATTGGTAGCTGGCTATTATTTCATTTAGATAAGAGAACTCACTTATGTTCTTGCACCATTAAGACACCTGTTATTGCTTAGGGGAAATGTAGACGGCTAAATTTGAAAATATAAGCTAAGTCCAACACTTATCAGCTAAACATTGCTCGTTTTAAATGATTGAATATAGCCAATGGCCGTCCGCTACTAACTGTTTAGTCGTCTGCTCCAAAAAGAGCAAGACATCCGGCGACGCCCATGCAGGTGAATTCGTCGCAGAGAGCATCTCCCATCCGGGTAGCACATTGCTCTATAAAATCAAACACAAGTGGCAAAGATTGATTAACCTAATAAGGGCTAATTCACAGCCGTTTGACCTGAATAATATGAAAGGAATGGTGTCCTTCCAACAAGTGTATTATTCTGAGAGAGGGTTTAGAATTATTACAGAGCTAATTCTTCAGTATGGTTAAGTGACCAAAATGCCTAGGTGGAGGCCGCTTTCGATCAGTAATATTAAGGTATAATTAAATATTACAGCTTAATCCTAACTGAACCCTTCGGGTCGAACCCAATCGAATAACCGATCCGAGACGACGAATTAATGCGAAGGATTTAATGAGTCGACGGAGTTTTACGAATATAGACGTCGGATATCGAGCCTTGGGCATCAAGGCCGAGCGTCGCAAATTCACAAGCAACAAGTACGAGAATAGCCGTAGCTAGGCTAGGCTAGCTCATCGCAATCCTAGGCGCACCATGTGTGTGCTAGGCGCACCATGGTGTGCTAGGCGAGGCATAAGTGCTAGGCGCACAAGGCAGCCCATCGCAGCATTCGCATGGCATGGCAGCACCATCGCAAACCATACGCACCATGCACAGCCTTATCGCATGGCTAGGCCTATGCATGTGAGCGTGTGCATGTGCCTAGGCGCCATCGCAGACCACACACACCAAGCACAACCATCGTTGTGCTAGGCACTTGCGTATGTGCATGTGCATGTGTGTCTCGCACCATCGCAATAGCAGCCTCGCACAGTAGCATCATGCCAGGCATCCTTGTGTGTGTGCGTGTGTGTAGGCACCATTGCAGGCCACGCACCAAGCACAGCACACTTATGCGTGTGCGTGTGCGAGTGCTTGTGCATGCTGGCCTGGCTGTGCGTAGCTATGCAAGCATGCGTGGCTCGCTAGCAGCAAGCATGCTGCGTAGGCGTATGCGTGTGCATGCGAAGGGGAGAGCTAGGCAGCGAGCAGCGCCAAGCGCCTAGCAAGCCGCAACATGGGCATCACCCAGCACAGCAGCATACAGCGCGCATGGCTGGCTGGGCTGATGCTTGCTGCCTTGTGCTGGATGGGTTGGCTAGCTACCAGCTGCCCAGCAGCTTCTTGATGCCGATTTTGTGAGGGGTGGGGACCAAGGCTTGGGCAAAGCCTTGGGGAGTAAGGCAATGGTTCCCCCCACCTATTCATGGTCCTCACTTAACCCTCTCTCTCCCCTTGACACTTGTTGCATAGTGATTGCATTTAATTATTTATTTAATTAAGAATTAAATAAATTAATGATTTTGCACATGATCCCACATTGTAAAAGGAATGGTGTCCTTCCAACAAGTGTAGTATTCCGATAGAGTGTTCACAATTATTACAGAGCTAATTCTTCAGTAAGGTCAAGTGATCGAAATGCCTAGGTGGAGGCCGCTTTCGATTAGTAATATCGAGGTGCAATTGATATTACAGCTTGATCTTAACTAAACCCTTCGGGTCGAACCCAATCGAATCTCTGATCCGAGACGTCGAATTAATCCGAAAGGATTTAATGAGTCGACGGAGTTTTACGAATACAGACGTCGGAAATCGAGCCTAGGGCGTCGATACCGAGCATCACAAAATCACAAGCAACAAGTATGAGCGTAGCCGTGGCTAGGCTAGGCTAGCTCATAGCATGCCTAGGTGCACCATGTGTGTGCTAGGCGCACCATGGTGTGCTAGGCACCATCGCAGCCTAGGCGCACCCTGGCAGCCCATCGCAAGCTTGCAGCATGCTAGCATGGGTGCCTAGGTGCGCATGGCAGCCATCGCAAGCCACATAGGCACCAGGCAGCCCATAGCAGCTAGCAGCATGCTAGCGTAATGCCTGGGTGCATGTGGTGCCCTGTCGCAGTGCACAGGCCTTGCTAGGCACCATCGCAAGGCTTGGCACCACGCACAAGCACCATCGCAATGCCAGGGGCATGCGTGTGCGTGCGTGTGTGCCTCACAGCCTCGCACAGCAGCCGCGCTAATGCATGTGGGCTGGTGCGTGTGCGTGCAATGGCTGGCTAGGTGCTAGGCAGCAGCACCACGCATGCATGTGCGTGTTCGTGTGCGCATGCCTCGCACCAAGCACAAGTAGTGCTAGGCACTAGCTAGTGCGAGCGTAGCATGGTGCCAGTGCGTGTGGGCTGGCAATGCGTGAGGTGCAGCGATGGACGCGAGCATGTGCGTGGTGCATGGCGCATGGCTGGTGCGTGATGCATGTGCGACCAGCCAGTGCGTAGAATGCGAGGCCAGCGCCAGCGATGCCCAGCTAGCACTGGCTGTGCTAGCGATGCGATGCGAGAGGGAGATGCGTGGTGCGATAGGCAATGCCAGGCTGCCAGCAGCAGCATCGCCTAGCACTGGCCAGCACCAGCGCCTAGCATGGCCTAGCACCAGGCATGCGAGGCTGCTGGGCAGCACCATGCTAGCTGGCTGGGCTGGCCAGCGCCATGCTAGCTGGCAGCAGCCCAGCATGCCCCTTGTATGTGGCGGTTTGAGGGAGTGGGGACCAATTGGCTTAGAGCATGCCTTGGGGATCAAGGCAATGGTCCCCCCCCCCAAGGTTCATGGTCCTCACCTAACCTTCTCTCTCTATTTGACACTTGTTGCATTGTGATTAGTTTTGTTTAATAATTTATTTTAGAAATAAATTAATTAGCAAAAATACATTCTCCCACATTGGTGGAGGATGAAGGATCAAGGGATCATTTCCCTATAAATACCATGCTTGGTATTGGGATTTGAGACAACCTTGAGTGGAATTAAAATGGTATCTCTAAGAAAAGAGTAAACCTTTGATTTGTAAAACTCATAGTTATTTTGTCCTGGTCTTGACTAACCTTCAAGACTTAGGACGCTCGGGTCGGGTCGAGGGTACGATCCGTCGGAGATCTCGTCTTTTCGGGATTTTGAAGTAAGAGCTCTTTGGGAGCGAAGCACGCGTCAAAGGTATAATTCTTGTCCGTAATCTTGTTTGATTAAGTTTATTATGCTTGTTTAATTCCTTTAATTAAGGGGCGGGTCTTGGTGGGTTTCCTTCTGCGTAGTGTCGGGTCACTACGAAACCCTACAGCGGTATCGGAGCCATGCTCCTTTTAATTTTTGCAATTATTGTTTAATTAGGTGTTTTAAAGAATTTAATTTTCTGGTTCATGTTCATCTAATTAGATTAGATGCTCGTTTTAATTAATTTTAAAACTCGATTTTATTTTCGATTTGGCTGTCGAACCCAGATTTTGGCTCAAAAATAGTGATTTTTGGGTGGAATCGACATTCTGGAACTGTTTCAGTCCTTGTAGGGTTGTCCTGAAGCCAAATTCGAACTAGAAACCCAATTTTTCTGGGGTTTTTCGTTTTTCAACGAAAGTTTTAAGTCTTTTTAAGCCTTGATAAATGCAAGCATTACAAGGTTAGATTAAATGCACATTTGCATCACTAATCTACTGTATTTAAAATATCCTTGAGCATAATAATGGAGTGTTTATTAGTGCTTAAGTTGATATACCAAGTTATCACATAAACTTATTTTCACAATTTTGCAAATAAATTGCAATAAGGTGTGAAAACTTGTTGTGATTTTGTATTTTAAGTTCCCAAGTAATGTTAAAGTTCTTATCTTTAAGTGTTTGAATGATTGGAACCCTAACCCTAAATTCCATGATGAACAAAGTTTGGATTTCTTCATATTGTGGTTGATTAAAATCCATTAAGTTCAATTACTTGTGAGTAAAATTTAATTAATCTTCATATTGGAAGATGTAATCTTGGTATTTTACACAAGTATGCAAGTTGGAAAATTTTTATCATTGGATGGTTAATTTATTTTTCCAACTCCCTTTTGTCAAATCCATTATTAATTTGCATATTGGCAAGATTAATTTTGGACATAGCTCATTTTATTTCAAGCATAATGTTTGACATAATTTTGTTCAAAATTGAAATTTTGGATAAATTTAGGCTTGTGCACCAATTAAAATAAAATTTGTTTAAGTTAGACTTAATGGTTGTTTTATTTTATTTTTCCTAAAATTAATTCTAAAATATAATTTGGAATTAATTCATGTCACACGTAAATCGGGATTAAAATCCCGAGTCATAGCACGCAAATCAAGGCAACACACCCAAGTGCCACCAAGGCTAGCCGGGCTGCCTAGCAGCCCACATGTGGCTGCCTGTGGCGCGCACAAGGGCGCGCCTTGAGTGCTGCTATGCGCTATGTGTGTGTGGCTGGGATGCATGGCTGGGGTGCGTGGGGTGGCTGGGCTGGCTTGCGAAGCATGCTGCTGGGCAGCAGGGCAGCAAGCATCAGCCAGCGCACCACGAGCATCATGATGCGCCTGCCCAGTAGGCTAGATGCTCGCAGGCACCAGCGTGCTAGCAGGCATGCGAAGCATGCTAGCAGGCAGCTGGGATTGAGGCGCTGCTTGCTAGGCACAACCGGCCTCAACCACGCACCATGGCGCCATACCATGGGCTGCCTAGCAGCCATGGTGCGCACCCACCAAGGGATTTGTTGGGTGATTTTGCTTAAGATTGAGCTATGATTTTGCGATTTTTCCCGTGTCAATAATTTTTAATTATTTATTTTAACGAGGATAAAAACCTCGATTTTTGATTTTGCAAAATTTTGACAAATTATGGGTTATGCCAACTTAATTAATCGGATTAATTAAGTACGGATGCGGAATTTAGTGGGAGCTTAATTGAATGCGTTAGCATTTTGCGTTTAGAAATAATGGATTAAACCACTTTGACTAGTTTTAATTAGGCACGTTAATTGGATTAACGACCTAAGTTAGTTACTAGTTTTGCGTGTTTAATTATGTATTTCGTAAAAATTGCATGAGCCGTTCACAGATAGTGAACGGGTGAATGAAAGACTGCTTTCAAAACAGGTTGTTTGAAAATGGCAACTAGTGGGGCCCGACTAGGATAGAAAATACGGACTGCGTTCCGTTATGTATTTTTGTAAATCTAAATACGGCCTGCGAACCGTTAAGTATTTTTGTACTTTTTAGATTAATCTTAGTCGTTCTAGCTAGCTTCTTTTATTTCATTTCGGCCAAGAAGTCTCAAGACGGCGTTTCGACGATGACGAGCCAGGATGAAGACCCATGGAAATTGAAGATTTCAAGGGGTCATGCTAGTTGCCAAATGGATCTATTTTTATGCCTTATATATTGTTGTTATTATATATATGTTTTCTAGATGCATGTCTAGGATTTCTATGATGTTGCGATGATTAGTTAAGTTCACTTAAATCAACCAACATAGAAACCCTAGGTACCTTAATAATATTGAGCTAAAATTTGCCATTCCAAGAACAACACTTACCGAACTAATGCGCGTACGTGATGGATTACGCCAAAGCGAGGCATCACTACTTCCCTAGGAACGTAAGGTATACTAGGTATACAAGTTGTCTTGGTTAAGCTCAACGATATAAGTAAGGAGTCCTTAGATGTCGTGGCAAAAGAGATAAAATGTCAAGTATGCATTAGATGCGACATTTTATCAAACCGAGAATAGCTTGGAGCTATTAGCAATTGGATTGCTTACCTTAAGATATTTAATGGTTAAGACAAGCCAAAGCATGCTTTTCCATTTCTTGATCTTTGGGATCTCAGAATCATTTTATTCTCGCCCATAAGGGACAATCTTAAAATGCGTGGATAAAATGTTCAATAAGTGTGAATAAGTGCATGAACGATTTAAATTTCAACTTATTGATGTATGAATGGTTTTTCACTTCAAATTCTTTCAATTGTAGAAATCATGTCTGCAAGTAACACAAACAACAACCAAATGTGCCCGGAACTCCCCGATAAGTTAGCTATCAAGCTTAACTTAAAAAACCTTGATGAATGGGAAGAAGAACTCAGGAAAACTCTCCGGAGTTGTTCCAAGGAGTATGTTCTGGATACTTCCCTTCCAACTCTCTGTTCCAAGACCCTCTTGAGTGACAAAACTTATTGTGCATGGTCGAAAGACTGCAAATTAGTGTCATAACTCATGGCTAACTCCATCCCGGAAGAATGGAAAGAAAAACATCCATTTTCCTTCCCGGATTTGTTCCTTGGAGGACTAAGGGATGCTTTCGGTGTGAGATTCTCTAAGAGTTTCAACGACAACAATGATGGACTCTTGTTTGAAGTGACTAGGTCACTTACGGACATGAATGTAAAGCCGTCGGATCAAGGTTGTCTTGCGAAAGAGAGGTACCATCTTTGGTCTACGGTTTGCAACACTAAGTTGAGACCGGGTATGCCCCTCCGACCCCATGTGGCAAGAATGACTAAGCTCTTCAAGCACATGGAACTCCTCGGAATTCCACTAGAAGATGGAATGGCTGGTCACATTTTGCTCACTTCATTCCACTCAGGATATGATGCATTAAAGGCATATATTTCTGATTCAAAGGAGACACATTCCTTAAAGAATGTGGTGGAGCTTCTGCACCGGGCCAACTCATTTGGGGCAACCAAAAGACCATCAAGAAGGACGGATTTCAAGGTTAAGGCTAAGATGCGTTGCTTCTACTGTGGCGGGCAAGGCCACTTCAAGAGAGAATGCAAGCTCTTTCGGGAGGAGGAGGAGAGGAATGGAGCATCCGCCTCAGGTATCTTCCTCAAACACTTGTGGATTAAGCTTATCATAAGGCATTGGATACCAAGTATAACTCACTTAATGTTGCCTTTTTAGGGACCAAGTGAGAAGCTTATCAAGTGTTGGTGCATGAGCAAGAAGACGACGAAGATGGTTTTTCGGTCGTGCTTGCATGCACTATTTTGTCTATGACATGTAATTAAACTATTTCTATTTTTCTTCATGTTTTGAACATATTATGATCCATGGTGTAGGACACCTAGGAATTTCAAATGTAAGACTTTTGACATTAGTTGTTTCAAGTTTGTCTTACAAATTTATGTTCAATTAAATTGCATGTTTTATATATGACAAAAGTTGATACCATCAAGCTAAGACCATCGAGTCGAATCAAACCTACTTGTGGCATTGTCGTCTTGGCCACATTAACATCAAACGCATCAAGAAACTTCTTCAAGAAGGTGTTCTTGACTCATTTGACTTAGAGTCATTTGAAAATTGCGAAGGATGCTTATTAGGCAACATGATCATACAACCATTCTCCAAGTTGGGAGAAAGGGCAAGTGACTTATTAGGTCTAATACACACGGATGTATGTGGACCTATGAGCACACTCGCAAGGCAAGGTTACCGATATTTCATCACCTTCACCAACGATTATAGTAGATATGGCTATATCTACTTAATGTCGAATAAATCTGAATCCTTTGAAAAGTTCAAAGAATTTCATAAAGAGGTTGAAAATCAACTTGGCAAGAAAATTAAAGCACTTCGATCGGATCGAGGTGGCAAATATTTGAGCCATGAATTCGACGATCACTTGAAAGAATGTGGCATTCTTTCAGAGTTGACACCTCCTGGAACTCCTAAATGGAACGAAGTGTCCGAACGGAGGAAACGTACCTTGTTAGACATGGTTCGGTCAATGATGTGTCTTAGTGAACTCCCTATCTCGTTCTGGGGACATGCGCTACAAACAGCAGCACTAACACTGAATAGAGCTCCGTCAAAAGCTGTTGAAAAGACTCCATATGAATTATGGACTAAGAAACCTCCCAGGTTGTCTTTTCTCAAGATTTGGGGATGCGAAGCATATGTCAAGCGATTAATTTCGGACAAACTTCACACCAAATCGGATAAGTTTTTCTTTGTGGGATATCCAAAAGAAACCAAAGGGTATTACTTCTACAATAAATCCGAGAACAAAGTGTTTGTTGTTCGTGATTGTGTCTTTTTGGAGAAGGATCACCTTTCCAAAATGACAAGTGGGAGGAAAATCGAACTCGACGAAGTTTGAGAGGACGAGCAACAATGTCAACCTGACAAAACTGACAATCTAGATACTTTGGAAGCATCTGAGAAGATTGGTCAGAGTCAAAAAGACAATGTAAATGCTCAACCGATTACCCTACAAAGGTCGCAACGGCAAAGATCTCAACCAGACAAATACCTCGGTATTTTCTTAACTGATGATCAAGACATCCTAGTTATGGATGGTGATGAGCCGGCGACATACAAGCAAGCTATGACGAGCCCCGACTCTGCAAAATGGCAAGAGGCCATGAAATCTGAGATGGACTCCATGTCTGAAAATCAAGTCTGGTACTTGGTGAATTTTCCCGATGGTTATACACCCATTGGTTGCAAATGGATCTTCAAAGTGAAGACAGACAAAGATGGAAATGTAACGATATACAAATCTAGAATGGTGGCAAAAGGTTATAGACAAGTCCACGGGATTGACTATGATGAAACTTTTTCACCGGTTGCAATGCTAAAGTCTGTCCGGATCATCCTAGCGATTGCTGCATATTACGATTACGAAATATGGTAAATGGATGTCAAAACCGCCTTCCTTAATGGGATTTTGGAAGAAACTGTGTACATGACACAGCTAGAGGGTTTTGTCGATCCAGGCAACGCTGTAAAGGTTTGCAAGCTGAAGAAGTCCATTTATGGACTAAAGCAAGCCAGCAGGAGTTGGAATCTGCGATTTGATGAAGCCATCAGTAAATTTGGTTTTATCAAGAATCCAGATGAGTCTTGTGTATACAGGAAGGTCAGTGGGAGTGATATTGCATTCCTAGTCCTGTATGTCGATGACATACTGCTCATTGGAAACAGCACAAAATTGTTGGAGTCCGTAAAGGGCTGGTTGGGAAAGTGCTTTTCAATGAAGGACTTAGGAGAGGCACAATACATATTAGGAATCAAGATCTACAAGGATAGATCTAAGAGGATGATTGGATTAAGCCAGAGTACTTACATTGATAAGGTACTGGCTCGATTCAACATGGAAAATGCCAAAAGAGGGCATTTACCCATGTCCCACGTTATAACTCTCCACAAGAAATAGTGTCCGCAGACACCTGTTGAGCGAGAAAGAATGAATCAGATCCCATATGCTTCGCTAATCGGATTGATCATGTATGCCATGATATGTACAAGGCCAGATGTATGGTATGCCCTGAGTCCAACGAGTCGATACCAATCGAACCCAGGAGAGGCGCATTGGACTGCGGCCAAAAACATCCTTAAGTACCTGAAAAGGAACAAGGATATATTCCTGGTGTATGGAGGCCACAAAGAACTGGTTGTTGAAGGTTACACCGACGCTAGCTTCCAGACTGATAAAGACGACTTCAAGTCACAGTCGGGGTATATATTCTATCTGAATAGAGGAGCGTTCAGCTGGAAGAGTTCCAAGCAGAGCACCACTGCAGACTCTACAACTGAAGCCAAGTACTTAGCCGCTTCGGAAGCTGCCAAGGAAGCTGTTTGGATTCGCAAGTTCATTAGTGAACTTGGTGTTGTACCCTCAATCAAGGGGTCGATAGATCTCTATTGTGATAATAGTGGAGCTATCGCTCAGGCCAGAGAGCCGAGAGAACACCAGAAGGTCAAATACGTGCAAAGGCGATTTCACATGATAAGGGAATGGAAATCCAAAGGTGAAATCAGAATTTGTAAGATCGACACGGATGATAATGTAACCGATCCTTTGACTAAACCTTTGCCTCAAGTGAAACACAACAAACACGTTGAGGCAATCGGAATCAAGCACATAGGAGATTGGCTTTGATATTCCCTGTACAAGTGTTTTAATTAAACAGGGTTGATTTAATGTAAGACACTGTACTAAAACCATTCATTGACGGAGTAATTAATTTTGTGCAAAATTATCATTCACTCCATTACTATTTAATTGTGGTTTAGAATTAAATAATGAGTCCATTCAATTTACGAAAATATTCAAAACAGGGTATCAAGACCATGTCTTGGATAAAGAAACACTTGTTAAGTGGACGTTGAATATTTAAATCGAAAATTGTCTTTAATCGAGGTCATCTAACAGATGGATGATTGATGACCGCCATAGATTAGTGTGTAGTATGATTTACAGCACCGTTTCTTGTGCTGCGAGGACGTGACAGTCATAAATCATTTGCACAGGTACAGTTTAGAACTGTGCTGGATAAGACCTATGAGAGTATTTTAAGAAAATTTAAATTTTGTCATAAGTACATTTCTCATTATGTCTATTGGAACTTATTTCCTCCAACCATGAGTACTGTGAAGTTTTCTTGTTTGAGTACTAGGCTCTTTGATGTTTCCAAACGTTTGCCGTAACTGGGGATCATAACGGGAACACTCGGATTTCTATGTCCTCTTAGTAAGAAGAACTTACAATACAAGACTGGGATTGTCCCCCTACAAACAATAGGGAAAATGTTTTGTTGTTTAAAAGGCCGCTCGAAGAGTGAGACTGTAAAATGCATGGCCATGCTCAGATGGATTTTAGAAATCATCTACTTATTGACAGTCGAACTAGGAGATCGAGAAACACTTCTGAACGTAATAAGGATGACAAAGAATCTTACCTTATAGTTCACGAAGAAACATTAAGTGACAAAGGAAATGAGCTATACACAATATGCACACTTGTCCGGAAGGACAAGTGGGAGATTGAAAGGAATGGTGTCCTTCCAACAAGTGTATTATTCCGATAGAGGGTTCAGAATTATAACAAAGCTAATTCTTAAGTAAGGTCAAGTGATCGGAATGCCTAGGTGGAGGCCGCTTCCGATCAGTAATATTGAGGTGCAATTGATATTACAGCTTGATCTTAATTGAACCCTTCGGGACGAACCCAATCGAATCTCCGATCCGAGTCGTCGAATTAATCCGAAAGGATTTAATGAGTCGACAGAGTTTTACGAATACAGACATCGGAAATCGAGCCTAGGGCGTCGATACCGAGCGTCGCAAAATCACAAGCAACAAGTATGAGCGTAGTCATAGCTAGGCTAGGCTAGCTCATAGCATGCCTAGGTGCACCATGTGTGTGCTAGGCGCACCATGGTGTGCTAGGCACCATCGCAGCCTTAGCGCACCCTGGCAGCCCATCGCAAGCTTGCAGCATGCTAGCATGGGTGCGTAGGTGCGCATGGCAGCCATCGCAAGCCACATAGGCACCAGGCAGCCCATAGCAGCTAGCAGCATGCTAGCGTGCTGCCTGGGTGCATGTGGCGCCCTATCGCAGCGCACAGGCCTTGCTAGGCACCATCGCAAGGCTTGGCACCACGCACAAGCACCATCGCAATGCCAGGGGCATGCGTGTGTGTGCGTGTGTGCCTCGCAACCTCGCACACTGGCCTCGCACAGCAGCCGCGCTAATGCGTGTGGGCTGGTGCGTGTGCGTGCAATGGCTGGCTAGGTGCTAGGTAGCAGCACCATGCATGCATGTGCGTGTGCGTGTGCGCATGCCTCGCATCAAGCACAAGTAGTGCTAGGCACTGGCTAGTGCGAGCGTAGCATGGTGCCAGTGCGTGTGGGCTGACAATGCGTGAGGTGCAGCGATGGACGCGAGCATGTGCGTGGTGCATGGCGCATGGCTGGTGCGTGATGCATGTGCGACCAGCCAGTGCGTAGCATGCGAGGCCAGCGCCAGCGAGGCCCAGCTAGCACTGGCTGTGCTAGCAATGCGATGCGAGAGGGAGATGCGTGGTGCTATAGGCAGTGCCAAGCTGTCAGCAGCAGCAGCGCCTAGCACTGGCCAGCACCAGCGCCTAGCATGGCCTAGCACCAGGCATGCGAGGTTGCTGGGCAGCACCATGCTAGCTGGCTGGGCTGGCCAGCGCCATGCTAGCTGGCGTGCTAGCTGGCAGCAGCCCAGCATGCCCCTAATATGTGGCGGTTTGAGGGAGTGGGGACCAATTGGCTTAGAGCATGCAATGGTCCCCCCCCAAGGTTCATGGTCCTCACCTAACCTTCTCTCTCTATTTGACACTTGTTGCATTGTGATTAGTTTTGTTTAATAATTTATTTTAGAAATAAATTAATTAGCAAAAATACATTCTCCCACATTGGTAGAGGATGAAAGATCAAGGGATCATTTCCCTATAAATACCAAGCTTGGTATTGGGATTTGAGACAACCTTGAGTGGAATTAAAAAGGCAACTCTAAGAAAAGAGTAAACCTTTGATTCGTAAAACTCATAGTTATTTTGTCCGGGTCTTGACTAACCTTCAAGACTTAGGACGCTCGGGTCAGGTCGAGGGTACGATCCGTCGGAGATCTCGTCTTTTCGGTATTTTGAAGTAAAAGCTCTTTGGGAGCGAAGCACGCGTCAAAGGTATAATTCTTGTCCTTAATCTTGTTTGATTAAGTTTATTATGCTTGTTTAATTGCTTTAATTAAGGGGCGGGTCTTGGTGGGTTTCCTTCCGCGTAGTGTCGGGTCACTACGAAACCCTACACATTGATCATGAAATGGGATTCAAGTTCCCATTCTCTATAAAAACCCACTTGGTTGGGATTTTGAGAAGAACACTTGAGTGGAAAAGTAAAGGCAACTCCATTGTTGAGTATACCTTGAAATTCGTAAAACTCCAAGTTTATATTTGTCCGGGCCTCGACTAACCTTCGAGGTTTAGGACGCTCGGGTCGGGTTCGAGGGTACGATCCCGTCGGAGGCCTCGTATTTTCGGGGTTCAAGTAAGAGCTCATAGTTGAGCAAAGCACGCGTCAAAGGTATAATCTTTTATCCTTTATTATGCTTTTAATTATCTTTTGCATGTTAATTGCATTTATTATTGGGGCGGGTCTTGGAGGGTTTCTTTCCGCATAGTGTGGGTCACTACGAAACCCTACAGCGGTATCGGAGCCACACTCCTTTTAATTTTTGCAATTATTGATTAATTAAGGTGTTTTAAAGTATGATTTAAACTGGTTTTGCTTTTCTAATTAGATTAGAAGCTCATTTTAATTAATTTTAAAACTCATATTTTTTATCGATTTGGCTGTCGAACCCAGATTTTGGCTCAAAAATAGTGATTTTTGGGTGGAATCGACATTCTGAAACAGATTCAGCCCTCTACTAAGGCTGTCCAAAAGCCAAATTCGAACCAGAAACCCAAGTTTTTGGGGGTTTTTTCGTTTTTAAAGAAAATTTTCAATCTTTTTAAGCCTTGATTAATGCAAGCATTACAAGGTTAGATTAAATGCATTACTGCATCCCTAATCTACTGCTATTTTAATTATCCCTGAGCATAATTGTGGAGTTATAATTAGTGCTTGAGTTAATATGCTATTTTTCACACAAACTTGATTTTTCATAATTATGCAAATAAATGGCATTAATGTGTGAATGTTTGATGTGAATATGTAATTTTAAGTTCCCAAGTATGTTAAAGTTCTAATCTTTAAAAGTTTAAATGATTGGAACTCTAACCCTAAATTCCATATTGAACAAAGTTTGGATTTTTCATTTTGGTTGATTAAAATCTATGAAGTTCAAATACTTGTGAGTAAAATTTTTGATTAATCTTCACATTGGAAGATGTAATCTTGGTATTTTACACAAGTATGAAAGTTCGAAAATTTTTATCATTAGATGGTTAATTTATTTTTCCAACTCCCATTTGTCAAATCCATTATTAATTTGCATATTGGCTAAATTAATTATGGACATAGCTATTTCAATTTTAAGCATAAAGGAAGACCTAAATTATTTCAAAAATAAATTTTTGGATGATTTAGGCTTGTGCACCGTTAAAATTGAATATAATTAAGTTGGACTTATTTTATTTTCATTTTTTCCCTTAAATTAATTCTAAAATAAATTTGGATTAATTTTATGTCACACGTAAATCAGGATTAAAACCCCGAGAAATGGCACGCAAATCAAGGCAAAAACACCAAAGAGCCACCAAGGCTGCTTATGGTGCGCACAGGGGTGTGCCTTGAGGGGCTGCTGTGTGGCATGGGAGTTGCGTGCTGCCGTAGTGCTAGGTGTATGCTGCTGGAGTTGCTTGTGCGTGCTGCTGGGCAGCGAGGCAGCAAACCCCAGCCAGCCTGCCATACGCTGCCCGGCACCAGCTAGCATGCGCAGCATGCGTAGCGAGCTGCTAGTGCTGGCTGGCGCAACATGCTACGCTGGGCGTGGACGCTGGCACACAGCACAGCAGGCGCAGCACATGGGCTACCTAGCAGCCATGGTGCGCACCCACCAAGCAATTATGTGGGCTAGTTTGCTTGGTTTTTGAGCTATGTAATTTTGTGAAAATTTCGCCGTTTTAAACAATTTATGTAATTATTTTAATGAGGTTAGACCTCGATTTTTCCCGCTTTTGCAAAAAATTTTATTTTGACACATCATGGGTTATGCCGACTTAATTAATCGGATTAATTAAGTATGGATGTGGAATTTAGTGGGAGCTTAGTTGATTGCTTGAGCAATTTGCTTTTAGAAATAATGGATTTAACAACTTTGACTAGTTTTAATTAGGCGCGTTAATCGGATTAACCACCTAAGTTAGTTACTAGTTTTGCGTGTTTAATTGTGTATTTCGTAAAATGCATGGGCCATTCACAAATAGTGAATGGGTGAATGAAAGTTTGTTTTCAAAACAGGTTATTGAAAAAGGTAACTAGTAGGGCCCGACTAGGATAGAAATACGGAATGCGTTCCGTTATGTATTTTTGTAAATCTAAATACGGTCTGCAAACCGTTAAGTATTTTTGTACTTTAGATTAATCTTAGTCGTACTAGCTAGTTATTTTATTTTGGCCAAGATGTCTCAAGACGGCGTTTCAATGAAGACGAGCCAAGATGAAGACCTATGGAAATTGAAGATTTCAAGGGGTCATGCTAGTTGCCAAATGCATCAATTTATTCTTTATATATTATTATTATATGAATGTTAGATGCATGTCTAGGATTTCATATGTTGCGACGATTAGTTAAGTTCACTTAAATCAAACCAACATAGAAACTCTAGGTCCCTTTAAAATATTAAGCTAAAATTTGTCGTTCCGAGAACAACACTGACCGAACTAATGCGCGTATGTGATGGGCTACGCCAAAGCGAGGCATCACTACTTCCGTAGGAAAGTAAGGTATACTAGGTATACAAGTTGTCTTGGTTAAGCTCAACGATATTAATAAGGAGTCCTTAGATGTCGTGGCAAAAGAGATAAAATGTCAAGAATGCATTAGATGCGACATTTTATCAAACCGAGAGTAGCTTGGAGCTATTAACAATTGGATTGCTTACCTTAAGATACTTAATGATTAAGACAAGCCAAAGCATGCTTAACCATTTCTTGATCTTTAGGATCTCAGAATCATTTTATTCTCGCCCATAAGGGACAATTTATTAATGTGTGGATAAAATGCTCAATAAGATTGAAAATATGCATGAACGCTTTTAAATTTCAACTTATTGGTTTATGAATAGTTTTTCATTTCAAAATTTTTCAATTGTAGAACAATGTCTGCAAGTAACTCGAACAACAACCAAATGTGCCCGGAACTCCCCGAAAAGTTGGCCTTTTCCTTAAACTTGTTCAACTTCAATGAATGGGAGGAGGAACTCAGGAAAACTCTCCGGAATTGTTCCTTGGAGTAAACTCTTGATACTCCCATTCCAAGCTTCTTTTCCAAGGGGATCATGACCGATGAGGCTCATGAAGAATGGTCTTCCAATTGCAAAAGGATCTCACGACTCATGGAAAATTCCATCCCGGAAGATTAGAAGGAAACCCTTTCCTCCTACCTTCTAGACATGTTCCTCGAAGCACATGAGGACGTTCTCAATGTAAGAGTCACCAAGAGTGACAATGGCAACTTTGATGGACTCGTGTTTGACTTGACTAGGTCACTCTCAAACATGAAAATAAAGCCACAAAACGTGGGATGTCTTGCTAAGGAAAGGCGTCGGATTTGGACCAAGGTCTACAATGCCAAATTGAGACCTAGCATGCCTCTTCGACCTCATGTGCTTGGGATGACTAGGCTCTTCAAACACATGCAGCTTCACGGAATCTCATTGGAGGATGAGATGGCGGGGCATATCTTGCTTGCTTCGCTCCACTCGGGCTTTGATGCACTTAGAGTGCATATAGCTGTAGGAAAGGAGACACACTCCTTAATGGAGGTGGTGGAGCTACTCAGCCGAGCCACCGCATGTGGAATGACCGAGAGGCCCTTAAGAGCAAGAAGAAGGGAGTTCAAGAAGGTCAAGGTAAAGATGCGTTGCTTCTATTGTGGTGGACAAGGCCACTACAATAGAGAATGCAAGCTCTTTAAGGAAGAAGAGGAGAAGAATGGAGCATCTGCCTCAGGTATCTTCCTAAACACTTGTGAATTAAGCTTATCATAGGTATTGGATACCAAGTATGACTCACTTTATGTTGCCTTTTCAGGGACCAAGTGAGAAGCTTATCAAGTGTTGGTGCAAGGACAAGTAGACGACGAAGATGGTTTTTCGGTCGTGCTTGCATGCACTATTTTGTCTATGACATGTAATTAAACTAATCCTAGTTTTCATCATGCTTTTGAACATACTATGATCTATGGTGTTGGACACCTAGTTATTTTGCATGTAAGACTTTGACAATAGTTGTTTCAAAATTGTCTTGCAAATATATGTTCAATGGAAATTGCATGTTTTACATATGATTAGACAAAAGTTGATACCGCTACTTAAACTCCACTAAGAATTGAACTTCGTCAACAAACATTAGTAGATATGGCTATATCTACTTAATGTCGAATAAATCTGAATCCTTTGAGAAATTCAAAGAATTTCAGAAAGAAGTTGAAAATCAACTTGGCAAGAAAATTAAAGCACTTCGATCGAATCGAGGTGGCGAATATTTGAGCCATGAATTCGACGATCACTTGAAAGAAAATGGTATTCTTTCAGAGTTGACACCTCTCGGAACTTCTAAACAAAACGGAGTATCCGAACGGAGGAATCAAACCTTTTTAGACATGGTTCGATCAATGATGGGTCTAAGTGAACTTCCTATCTCTTTCTGGGGACATACGCTACAAACTGCGGCACTAACACTGAACCGACCTCCGTCAAAAGCTGTTGAAAAGACTCCATATGAATTATGGACTAAGAAGCCTCCTAGGTTGTCTTTTCGCAAGATTTGGGGATGCAAAGCATATGTCAAGCGATTAATTTCAGACAAACTTCACCCTAAATCGGAGAAGTGTTTCTTTGTGGGATATCCAAAAGAAACCAAAGGGTATTACTTCTACAATAAATTCGAGAACAAAGTGTTTGTTGCTCGTGATGGTGTCTTTTTGGAGAAGGAAAACCTTTCCAAAATGACAAGTGGGAGGAAAATCGAACTCGACGAAGTTCGAGAGGACGAGCAACAATGTCAACCTGATAAAACTGACAATCTAAGTGCTTTTGAAGCAGCTGAGAAGAGTGGTCAGAATCAAACAGACAATGTAAATGATGAACCTATTACCCTTCGTAGGTCGCAACGGAAAAGATCTCAACCAGGAAGATACCTTGGTATTGTCTTAACTGATGATCAAGACATCCTAGTTATGGATGGAGATGAGCCAGCAACATACAAGCAAGCTGTGACGAGCCCCGACTCTGCTAAATGGCAAGAAGCCATGAAATCCGAGATGGACTCCATGTCTGAAAATAAAGTCTAGGACTTGGTGAATTTTCCCGAGGGTTACACACCCATTAGTTGCAAATGGATCTTCAAATTAAAGACAGACAAGGATGGAAATGTATCTATATACAAGGCTAGACTGGTGGCAAAAGGTTATAGACAAATCCACGGGATTGTTTACGATGAAACCTTTTCACCGGTTGCAATGCTAAAATCTGTCCGGATTATTCTAGCGATTGCTGCATATTACGATTATGAAATATGGCAGATAGATTTCAAAACCGCCTTCCTAAATGGGATTTGGAAGAAACTGTGGACATGACACATCTAAAAGGTTTTGTCGATTCGAGCAACGTTGGAAAGGTTTGCAAGCTTAAGAAGTCCATTTATGAACTAAAGCAAGCCAGTAGGAGTTGGAATCTGCGATTTGATGAAGCCATCAGCAAGTTTGGTTTTATCAAGAATGCAGATGAATCTTGTGTATACAAGAAGGTCAGTGGGAGTGACATCGCATTCCTAGTCCTATATGTCGATGAAATACTGCTCATTGGAAACAACACAAAATTACTTGAGTCCGTAAAGGGCTGGTTGGGAAAGTGCTTTTCAATGAAGCACTTAGAAGAGGCACAATACATATTGGGCATCAAGATCTACAGGGATAGATCTAAGAGGATGATTAAAATGAGCCAGAGTAATTACATTGATAAAGTACTAGCACGATTCAACATGGAAAATGCCAAGAGAGGGCATCTACCCATGTCCCATGGCGTCACTCTCAGCAAGAAACAATGTCCACAGACACCTGTTGAGCGAGAGAGAATGGATCAGATTCCATATGCTTCGCTAATTGGATCGATCATGTATGCCATGATATGTACCAGGCCAGATGTCTCGTATGCCTTGAGTGCTATGAGCCGATACCAATCAAACCCTAGAAAGGCACATTGGACTGTGGCTAAGAACATCCTGAAGTACCTACAAAGGAACAAGGATAAATTCCTGGTTTATGGTGGCCATAAAGATCTGGTTGTTGAAGGTTACACTAACGCTAGCTTCCAGACTGATAGAGATGACTTCAAGTCACAGTCATGATACATATTCTGTGTGAATGGAGGAGCGTTTAGCTGGAAGAGTGCCAAGAAAAGCACCACTACAGATTCTACAACTGAAGCCGAATACTTGGCTGCTTCAGAAGCTGCCAAGGAGGCTGTTTGGATTCGCAAGTTCATCGGTGAACTTGGTGTTGTACCCTTTATCAAGGGTCCGATAGATCTCTACTGTGACAACAATGGAGCTATCGCTCAGGCTAGAGAGCCAAGAGAGCACCAGAAGGTCAAACATGTCCAAAGGCGATTTCACATGATAAGGGAATAGAAATCCGAATGTGAAATCAGAATTTGCAAAATCGGCACGGATGATAATGTGGCCGATCCGTTGACTAAAACTTTGCCTCAAGTGAAACACAACAAGCACATTGAGGCAATGGGAATCAAGCACTTTGGAGACTAGCTTTGAAATTCCCTGTACATGTGTTTTAATTAAATTGGTTGTTTTAATGTAAGACACTGTATTGAAACCATTCATTTATGGAGCAATTAATTTTTGAGCAAAATTATCATTCACTCCATTATTATTTAATTGTGGTTTAGAATTAATTAATGAGTCCATTTGATTTATGGAAATATTCAAAACAGGATATCAAGACCATGTCTTGGATAAAGAAACACCTATTAAGTGAACATTGAATATTTAAATCAAAAATTGTCCCTAATTGAGGTCATCTAACTGATGGACGATTGATGACCACCAGAGATTACTGTGTAGTATGATTTACATCACCGTTTCTTGTGCTGCAAGGACATGGTGGTCATAAATCATTTGCACTGGTGCCAGTTTGGAACTGCACTGGATCGACCTATGAGAGTACTTTAAGAGATTCAAAATTGTCATAAGTACATTTCTCATTATAGCTATCAGAACTCGTTTCCTCGACCATGAGTGGTGTAAAGTTTTCTTGTTTGAGAACTAGTCTCTTTGATGTTGCCTAACGTCTACCGTAACTTGGGATCATAACGGGAACACTCGGGAGATTAGATCCTCTTAGTAAGAGAAACTTACAGTACAAGACTGGGAATGTCCCCCTAAAAACAATAGGGAATATGTCTTTGTTGTTTAAAGGGCCGCTCGTAGAGCGAGACTGTGAAATGCATGGCCGTGCTCAGATGGATTTTAGAAATCATCTGCTTATTGACAGTCGACTCGGAGATCGAGAAACACTTCTGAACGTAATAAGAATGAGGATGAATCTTACCTTATAGTTCTCGAAGAGACATTAAGCGACATAAGGCTTTACACTATATGCACACTTGTCTGGAAGGACAAGTGGGAGATTGAAAGGAATGGTATCCCTCCAACAAGTGTATTATTCTGATAGAGGGTTCAGAATTATTACAGAGCTAATTCTTCAGTAAGGTTAAGTGATCGGAATGCCTAGGTGGAGGCCGCTTCCGATCAGTAATATTAAGGTATAATTAAATATAACAGCTTAATCTTAACAGAACCCTTCGGGTCGAACCCAATCGAACAACCGATTCGAGACGACGAATTAATCCAAAGGATTTAATGAGTCGACGGAGTTTTACGAATATAGACGTCGGATATCGAGCCTAGGGCATCGAGGCCGAGCGTTGCAAAATCAGAAGCATAGCCGTATCTAGGCTAGGTTAGCTAATTGTAAGCCTAGGCGCACCATGTGTGTGCTAGGCGCACCATGGTGTGCTTGGCGAGGCATGAGTGCTACGTGCATAAGGCAGCCCATCGCAGCCTTCGCATGGCATGGCAGCACCATCGCAACCACACGCACCTTGCACAACACTATCGCATGGGTAGGCCTATGCGTGTGTCCAAGTGCATGTTCCTAGGCGCATCGCAGACCACACGCACCAAGCACAGCCATCGCAGTGCTGGGCACTTGCGTGTGTGTCTCGCACCATCGCAACAGCAACCTCGCACAACAGCACCATGCCAGGCATCCTTGCGTGTGTGCGTGTGTGTAGGCACCATCGCAGGCCACGCACCAAGCACAGCACACCTATGCGTGTGCGTGTGCGAGTGCTAGTACATGCTGGCCTGGTTATGCGTAGTTATGCAAGAGGCAATGCCCAGCATGCGTGGCTCACTAGAAGCACTCATGCTGGGTAGGCGTATGCGTGTGCATGTGTAGGGGAGAGCTAGGCAGCCAGCAGCGCCTAGCAAGCCGCAGCATGGGCATCACCCAGCACAGCAGCATGCAGTGCGCATGGCTGGCTGGGCTTGTGCTGGCTGGTTGGGCTAGCTGGTTGGGCTAGCTGGCAGTGGTAGCTGGCATGCTTGCTGGCAGTAGCCCAGCAGTCCCTTGATGCCGGTTTTGTGAGGGGTGGGGACCAAGGCTTGGGCAAAGCCTTGGGGAGCAAGGTAATGGTCCCCGCACCTATTCATGGTCCTCACCTAACCCTCTCTCTCCCCTTGACACTTGTTGCATTGTGATTGCATTTAATTAATTATTTAATTTAGAATTAAAGAAATTAATGATTTTGCACATGATCCCACATTGACCATGAAATGGGATTCAAGTTCCCATTCTCTATAAATACCCACTTGGTTGGGATTTTGAGAAGAACACTTGAGTGGAAAAGTAAAGGCAACTCCATTGTTCAGTATACCTTGATATTCGTAAAACTCCAAGTTTATATTTGTCTGGGCCTCAACTAACCTTCGAGGCTTAGGACGCTCGGGTCGGGTTCGAGGGTACGATCCCGTCGGAGGCCTTGTATTTTCAGGGTTCAAGTAAGAGCTCATAGTTGAGCGAAGCACGCGTCAAAGGTATAATCTTCTATCCTTTATTATGCTTGTTAATTGTATTTATTATGGGGCCGGGTCTTGGCGGGTTTCATTCAGCGTAGTGTGGGTCACTACGAAACCCTACATAATCTAAAATGGAACCTAAATGGCATAAACAAAACTACATGTCTCATTCACACTAGCCGGTAACCGGTCGTCATTCCAACTTAGATTAAAATCTCATGCTAAGTCCAAAAACTTAGTAGCTAAGCATTGTTCGTTTTAGAACAATCTGATGAGGTCAATGGCTGGATAATGTTAAATGCTTATCCGCCTGCTCGATGGTCGACTGTTCGCTTGGTTTGGGGCAATCACCATAGTAAGTAATTGACTTGGAAACCAATCATACTCTCTAAAGTATCAAAAATTTCCAAGTCAATCAATTCACCTTTGGAACCAAGTCGTCCAGGGGCAGAAACTGCCAGTATAGTGAAAAAATTTCATAGAAAAAAGCAAGTTAAATACTTAGCTAAAGTCTATGCATATAAAAAATTCAAAGCAAGTGCAATATGACAATAACGGACTCATCGCCGGATGATTTATTGATTAACTTAGGCGACCCCATGGTCGGCTAAAAAAGAGTTAACCGGTACAACCGGCAGAAATTGTTTAGATACCCGACCCCTTGGTCGGAAAAAACATACAGAGATACACGACACGCAGGCCGGTGAAATTAAAAAAATGGTCGTCTAGCCACTAAAACAAATAGCAAGCTTAATTATCAAGAGGGAGCTCCTCAGTATCGACAACCGTATCCTTTTTCTCCCCACGGCTACCGGTCGTTTTCATCCTCCTGCTCCTCCTCCTGATCAGACCCCTTGGATGACCCCTCAGTAGAGTCAGACTCCTCCTCCTCTTCCTCCTCCTCCGCTTGGGATTTTCTTAGAAGCCTATCATTGAACTCAAGGGCGGTTGCTTCAAATTGATGTTTCCACCGGTCATAGTCTGTACCGGGGAAGAGGAACTCCCAAGTCATCTGCATGATGGCCTCGATATCCTCCATCATCTGCTTCACCAGGGCCTCCTTCTTGAAGTATACTTCTTTTCGAGTTGGACCTCCTGCTTTTGCAGCTTCTTCTTGAGGTTTTCCACCCGGGTGCGGAGTCCTTCTACTTCAATGTCCGCCTCCTTGAGGGGATCGAACTTGGCCTGGAGGTCCTTAACCTCCTTCTCTAGCTCGGATATCCGCCTCTTTGCTGCATCCAGATCGGCCTTGACCTGCAGATTGGCCGCCGCCTGAGAATATAGTATATCATTGGTTAGTAGTTCATTTTGAGAAATCTCAAACGCGGCCGTATCTAGAGAAGAGCCGATCCGAGCATTCGCGGCTTTTACCTCTTTGGTCTTCTTGTTGAATGGTCTTTTAAGGTCGTTCACCAATAGCATAGCTTATATCCGGCAAAGGGGCAAAACATTATTATCAAGCAGCTCGAAGAGTTGCACAAAAAAAGAAAAATTACAAGTTAATGCACCTCACCAAGGAGGGAAAGGATGGCATCAAATTTGAGGGAGCCGACACCTCTAATAGAGTCCTTGGGGGAAATGGCCCTAAGCATAGCCTTCGCCAGACGCTAAATATGAAAGCAATGGTGTCCTTCCAAAAGTGTATTATTCCAATAGAGGGTTCAAAATTGTTAGATAGCTAATTCTTCAGTGAGGTCAAGTGATTGGAATGCGTAGGTGGAGGTCGCTTCCGATCAGTAATATTAATGTATAATTAATATTACGTCTTACTCTTGACTGAAACCTTCGGGTCGCACCTAAATCGAATAAATGATCTGAGACGACGAATCAATCTGAAGGATTAGATGACTTATTAGAGTATTACGAACAAAGACGTTAGATATCGAGCTTAGAGCGTCGAAACCGAGCGTCGCAAGTCAAGTCGAATATAGGATTCGACGAGACGTAGAATAAATCGAGCAACAAGTACGAGCCAAGCCGTAGCCTTGCAATTACCTAGCCATGCGAGTGGTAGGCTAAGCGAGGGCACCAACCACATGCATGCTAGTATGGTGGGCATCGAACCCAGCCACATACATAGCCGCAGCTAGGCTGCGCTTAGCATGCAAGCAGCGTCCTTTGAGTATGCGTGTTATCGCTACGCGTGCTTCCTAGCATGCTAGGCCTAGCGCCCAGCCCCTCTCAGCATCGCAGCTAAGCCACACCTCTCGCACAGCAGCACGCATCGCAGCAGCAGCCCGCATTGCGTGCGTGGCCTGCTTGCTGCACGCATGCATGTGCAAGTTGGCTGGGCAGCCTAGCCCTTGGTGCCAGGCGCCAGCTGGGCAGCCTTGGCAACCAAGACAGGCTGCCAGCCAGCCATGTGGCGTGGTCAGCACCGGTCAAATGTGGGGACCGGTCTTGGTGTTTGGCTTGGGGAGCAAGGAGTTTTGGTCCCCTCCTTTGGTGGTCCTCACCAACCCTTGCTCTCCATATGACACTTGGAGCTTGTTGATTTCTTTACATTATATCTTGTTTTTTATTGAAATAAATTGCGGGAAAAATGCAATTCTCCCACATTAATGGGTTTGGGAAAAATCACTAGAGTTGAATTCAATAAGGCATCTCATCATTAGTGAGAAAACCTTTAAGTCCGTAATACTCTAGTTTTATTTAATCAAGTCCCGACAAACCTTCGGGATAAAGACCGCTCGGGTCGGGTTGAGGGTGCGAGTCGTCCGAAGCCTTTGCACTTGCGAGGTTAAGCTTTCAAGTAATAGCTCGTTATCGAGCGAAGCACGCTTTGAGGGTAAGATCGTCTTTTCTCTTTCTCTCTCTTTTGTTGTTTAATTATGTGATTGCATGATTAGTTGCTTTAATTAGTGGGCGGGACTTGGGCCGGTTTCTCTTCCGCGTAGTGTCGGACACTACGAAACCCAATAGCGGCATCGGAGCCGCGCTCATTTTAATTATTGTAACTAATTATTAATTGTGGTGATTTAAAATGGATTTAAATTCTAGTATTGCTTTCTAATTAGATTAGAAGGTACTTTTAATTAGTTTTAATCTCGTATTATACTAAATTTGGCTAACGAATCTAAATTTCAACTCAAAAATAGTGATTTTTGGGTGGAATCGATGTTCTAAATCGTTTTTGCCCCTCTCTGAAAACTGTCCACAACCCAAAATCCACCCAGAAACATGTTTTTCGAGAGGTTTTTTGTTTTGATGAAAAATTTTAAATCTTTAAACCTTGAATAATTATGGCATGTTAAAGGTAGATTAAATGTATGGTTGCATCACTAATCTACTGCAATTATAAACCTTATTAAGCATGTTTGTGAAGTCATAATTGGTGCTTAATTTGGTGAGTTCATTTTTCACATAAAATTGAAATTTTCACATTTTTGCAAATAAATTGCTTCAAGTGTGAATGTTTATGGTGAACTTGTAATTTTGAAGTCTCTATAAAATGTTAAAGATCCAATCTTTAATTGTTTATTTGATTGGAACTTTGTTTTCTAAATTCCATGTTGAACTGATTTGGATTTAGTCATTATGGTTGATTAAAGCCCTAAAAGTTCAAAAGTTGTGATTGAAATTTAATTAATCATCATATTGGAAGATGTAATTTTTCATTTATACACAAGTTAGTGTTGGAAAATTTTCATTAGATGAATGGGTTTATTTTTCCAACTCGTTTAATTTTGTCAAATGTCATTATTAATTTATGTTTGGTTAAATTAATTATGAGTATAGCCCTTCAATTTTGTAGCATGAAGATGAACCTAAATTAATATAAGGAAAAGTTCTTGAATTAATCTTGGTTTGTGCACTAAAATTGAATTTATATAAGTTAGACTTGTTACATTTTCATTATTGCTCAATGTTGATTCTAAAAAGAATTTAGAATCAAATTTATGTTACACATATATTGGGATTAATATCCCGAGATAAAAAACTCAAATCGAGGCAAGAATTGCCCAAGCACCACCTACGGCAAGTCGGGCTGCTTACGCATTCCACATGTGGCTACCGAGGAGCGCCTAGAGGTGCTCATGCCTCGAAGTGTTGTTGTTGTGTGGCGGGTTTGGTACACGCGGTGTGCGTGCTTGATGCATCAAGGATGCGTGGTGCTACGTGGTTGCTGGAAGATTTTGGGTGTAGCCTTTCAACTTTAAGCATCAAAGACAGACCCAAATTATTTCAAAGGGAAATTTTGGATAATTTAGGCTTGTGCACCATTAAAATTGAATTTAATTATGTAGGACATATTTTAATTTCATTTTGCCCTAAATTGATTCTAAAATAAATTTAGTATTAATTTTACGTCACACATAAATCGAGGCAAAAACACCAAAGCGTCACCAAGGCTAGCCGGGCTGCCTAGATGCGCACAAGGGTGCTTAAGCCTCGAGGTGTTGTTGTGCAGTGTGGCAAGGGGCTGCTGTTACGTGCTGCCTATGGTTGGGTGCGTGGGCCTTAGGCAGCTAGAGAGCTTGTGCGTGCTGCTGGGCAGCGAGGTAGCAAGCCCGCTGCTGCTAGCGCCAGCGAGCACCTAGCATGCGTAGCGTGCTCCTGGTGCTAGCTAGCATGGCATGCTGCGCTAGGCGATCTTGCTAGCAGCCAACACCACAAGCAACGCAAGGGGCTGCTTAGCAGCCATGGTGCGCAACCCTCGCATGTTGTTAGTAGGCTGTTTTGCTTGATTTTGGGCTATCGTCTTTTGTAAAATTTCGACGTTTTAATCTTATTTAAAATTTTAACGAGGTTAGACCTCGATTTTTCCGGCTCTTGCAAAATTTTAATTTTGACAAAATTTGGGTTGACCGGCTTAATTAATTAGATTAATAAAGTTGGATGCGGAATTTAGTGGGAGCTTATGAATTGTTTCGTGAACAAATTGCGCCTTAATAAACATAATATGTTAAACAACTTTGACTAGTTTTAATTAGGCGTGTTAATCGGATTAACAACCTAAGTTAGTTACTAGTTTTCGCGTGTTGTGCAATATTACTTATTTTTCGTCGTAAAATGCATGGGCCATTCACATATAGTGAATGGGTGAATGAAAGCTTGTTTCACAGGTTTCTCGAAAAATGGCAACTAGTGGGGCCCGATTAGGATAGAAGATACGGACTGCGTTCCGTTACGTATTTTTGTAAATCTAAATTCGGTCTGCGTACCGTTGAGTATTTTTGTACCTTAATATTTAGATTAATCCTAGTCGTAGTAGCTAGTAAGTTCATTTTGGCGAAGATGTCTCAAGACGGCATTTCGATGAAGACCCTTGAAGATTTGAAGATTTCAAGGGGTCATGCTAGTTGCCAAATGCATCTAATTTTATGCTTTATATATATTATTGTGCTTATATATATTTGAATGTTTGATTCATGTCTAGGATTTCAAATGTTGCAAAGATTAGTTAAGTTCACTTAAATCAACCAACATAAAAACCCTAGGTCCCTTAAAATATTGAGCTAAAATTTGTCGTTCCAAGAACAACACTTACCGAACTAATGCGTGTACGTGATGGGCTACGCCAAAGCGAGGCATCACTACTTCCCTAGGAACGTAAGGTATACTAGGTATACGAGTTGATCTTGGTTAAGCTCAACGATATCAGTAAGGAGTCCTTAGATGTCGTGGAAAAAGAGATAAAACGTCATGAATGCATTAGATGCGACGTTTTATCAAACCGAGAGTAGCTTAGAGCTATTAGTAATTAGATTGCTTACCCTAAAATATCTAGTGTTAAGACAAGCCAAAGCATGCTTAATCACTTTTTGATTTTTGGGATCTCGAAATCATTTTATTCTTGCCAAAAGGGACAATTTTTAATGCGTGGATAAAATGCTCAATAAGATTGAAAATTTGCATGAATGCTTTTAAATTTCAAATTTATTGGTTTATGAATGGTTTTCATTTCAAATTCTTTCAATTGTAGAACCATGTCTGCAAGTAACTCAAACAACCAATTTTTATTAAGATCAATTCTCGACAAGGAGAAGTTGAGTGGGCGAAATTTTCTTGATTGGCAAAGAAATTTGCGTATTGTTCTCATGCAAGAGAAAAAGGAATAGATCCTTTATGAGGAAATGCCCGACACTCCCAATGAGGAGGTCTCTCAGTCTTCCCACTATGTCTCCGGACCTTCAAAAGAATTTCTTTGAAAAGGAGACGACTTTTGAGATCATTTCTAAGCTTCAGAATATGTTTCTAGAGCAGGCTCGAACCGAAGGGTTCGAAACCCACAGGCAAATCCTTGAGAGCAAGCTCAAGAAAGGAGAGCCGGTGAGCCCGCATGTTCTTAAAATGATTAGATTGTTTGAGAACGTGGAAAGGCTCGATGCTGGGTATTCAACCGAGATGGCAATTGACATCATTCTCCACTCGCTGCACAAAGGCTATGATTAGTTCAAAATGAACTATAATATGCACAGCATGGAGAAAACTCTCACCGAGCTTCATGGTATGTTGAAGCAAACCGAGAAAACCCTCAAGGATGAGGGAAAGCATGATATGCTCATAGTGAGAAAGGGCAAGCCATTCAAGCGCTCGGGCAAGAAGAAGAGCTTTAAAGGTAAAAGGAAGAATATTTCGCCTAAGTAAAACACTGCCAAGAGCAGAAAGGACAAGAAGGTAGCCTCTTCCAAATCTGATTTCGAATGTTTCTACTGCAAAAAGAAGGGACATTGGAAACGGGATTGTCTCAAATTCAAGGAAGATGAGAAGAACGGCACCGTTGCTTCTTCATCAAGTATTTTTGTTATAGACTTAAACTTTGCTAGCAAAACATCATGGGTATTAGATACCGGATGTGGCTCACACCTTTGTTCCATTGCTCAGGGACTAAGGATAAATAGGAGGCTAGAGAAGGGAGAGGTCGAGCTTCGGGTCGGCAATGGAGCAAAGATGTCTGCCGTGTCCGTTGGACATCTCAGTTTGTCTTTGCCCTCTGGGCTTATTTTAGAACTTGATAATTGCTATCACGTTCCTAGAGTTACCAAAAACATTATTTCAATTTCGGCGTTGGACGCCAAGGGATTTAAATTTCCAATTAAGAACAATAGTTGTTCATTTTATTTCGATAATGTTTTATATGGTAAGGCATATTCAGAAAATAGTCTTTATGTGCTTTCTCTTGACAAACAAGTTTATAACATTAATGATACTGCTAAAAGGGCTAAGACCATCGAGTCGAATCAAACCTACTTGTGGCATTGTTGTCTTGGCCATATTAACGTCAAACGCATCAAGAAACTTCTACTAGAACGTGTTCTTGACTAATTCGACTTGGAGTCGTTTGAAAATTGCGAAGGATTTCTATTAGGAAAGATGATAAAGCTGTCATTCTCCAAGTTGGGAGAAAGGGCAAGTGACTTATTGGGTCTAATACATAAGGACGTATGTGGACCAATGAGTACACCCGCACGGCAAGGTTATCGATATTTCATTACCTTCACCGATAACTATAGTAGATATGGCTATGTCTACCTTATGTCGAATAAATCTGAATCCTTTGAGAAATTCAAAGAATTTCAGAGTGAAGTTGAGAATCAACTTGGTAAGAAGATAAAAGCGCTTCGATCGGGTCGAGGTGGCGAATATCTAAGCCATGAATTCGACGATCACTTGAAAGAAAATGGTATTCTTTCAAAGTTGACACCTCCTGGAAATCCCCAATGGAACGGAGTATCTGAAAGGAGAAATTGAACCTTGTTAGACATGGTTCGATCAATGAAAGGTATTAGTGAACTTCCTATCTGTTTCTGCGGACACGCATTACTAACTGCGGCACTAACACTGAACCGTGCTCCGTGAAAAGCTGTCAAAAAGACTCCATATGAATTATGGACTAAGAAACCTCCAAGGTTGTCTTTTCTTAAGATTTGGGGTTGCGAAGTATATGTCAAGCGATTAATTTCTAACAAGCTTCACCCAAAATTGGACAAGTGTTTCTTTGTGGGCTACCCAAAAGAAACCAAGGGGTGTCTTTGTATTACTTCTACAATAAATCCGAGAACAAAGTGTTTGTTGCTCGTGATGGTGTCTTTTTGGAGAAGGAACACCTTTCCAAAATAACAAGTGAGAGGAAAATTGAACTCGATGAAGTTCGAGAGGACGAGCAACAATGTCAACCTGATAAAACTGACAATCAAAATGCTTTAGAAGCAAGTGATAAGACTAGTCGGAATCAAACAGACAATGTAAATGCTCAACCTATTACCCTTCGTGGCAAAAGGTTACAGGCAAATCCACGAGATTGATTATGATGAAACATTTTCGCTAGTTGCAATACTTAAGTCCGTCCGGATCATCCTAGCGATTTCTGCATATTACGATTACGAAATATGGAAAATGGACGTCAAAACCGCCTTCCTTAATGGGATTTTGGAAAGGTATGTTGATCCAAGCAACGCTGGAAAGGTATGCAAGCTTAAAAAGTCCATTTATGGACTGAAGCAGCCAAGCAGAAGTGGGAATCTGCAATTTGATGAAGCCATCAGTAAGTTTGGTTTTATCAAAAATCCAGATGAGTCTTGTGTGTACAAGCAGGTCAGTGGGAGTGACATCACATTCCTAGTCCTATATGGCGATTACATATTGCTCATTGGAAACAGCACAAATTATTAGAGTCCGTAAAGGGCTGGTTGGGAAAGTGCTTTTCAATGAAGGACTTAGGAGAGGCATAGTACATATTGGGCATCAAGATCTATAGGGATAGATCTAAGAGGATGATTGGATTGAGTCAGAGTACATACATTGATAAAGTACTAGCATGATTCAGCATGGAGAATGCCAAAAGAGGGCACCTACCCATGTCCCATGGCGTAAATCTCAGCAAGAAACAGTGTCCACAAACACCTGTTGAGCTGGAGAGAATGAATCAGATTCCATATGCTTAGCTAATTGGATCGATCATGTATGCCATGATATGTACTAGGCCTGATGTATCGTACGCCTTAAGTGCTACGAGCCGATACCAATCAGACCTAGGTGAGGTGCATTGGACTGCGGCCAAGAATATCCTAAAGTACCTGAAAAGGAACAAGGATTCATTCCTAGTCTATGGTGGTCATAAAGATTTGGTTGTTGAAGGTTACACCGACTCTAGGTTCCAGACTGACAAGGACGACTTAAAGTCAAATTCAGGGTATATATTTTTCTTAAATGGAGGAGCGTTTAGTTGGAAAAGTGCCAGGCAGAGCACCACTGCAGATTCTACAACTGAAGCTGAATACTTGGCAGCTTCGGAAGTAGCTAAGGAGGCAGTTTGGATTCTTAAGTTCGTTTGTGAACTTGGTGTTGTACCCTCCATCAAGGGTCCAATAGATCTCTATTGTGACAACAATGGACCTATTGCTTAGGCCAGAGATCCAAGAGAGCACCAGAAGGTCAAACATGTCCAAAAGCGATTTCACATGATAAGGGAATGGAAATCCGAAGGTGAAATCAGAATTTGTAAGATCGGTACGGCTGACTATGTGGCTGATCCTTTGACTAAACCTCTGCCTCAAGTGAAGCACAACAAGCACGTTGAGGCAATGGGAATCAAGCACGTTGGAGATTGGCTTTGAATTCCCTGTACATGTGTTTAATTAAACTAGATGTTTTAGTGTAAAACACTATGTAGAAACCATTCATTTATGGAGTAATTAATTTTTCATGCAAAATTACTATTCACTCCATTGCTATTTAATTGTGGTTTAGAATTAGATAATGAGTCCATTCGATTTTTGAGAATATTCAAAACAGGGTATCAAGACAATGTCTTGGATAAAGAAACACCTCTTAAGTGAACATTGAATATTTAAATCGAAAATTATCCCTAATTGAGGTCATTTAACAGATGGATGATTAATGACCACTGGAGATTAGTGTGTAGTATGATTTACAGCACCGTTTCTTGTGCTGCAAGGACATAGTAGTCATAAATCTTTTGCACAGGTGCTTGTTTGGAACTGCACCGGATTGACCTATGAGAGTACTTTAAGAGATTTAAAAACGTCATAAGTACATTTCTCATTATAGCTATCGGAACTTGTTTCCTCAACCATGAGTATTGGGAAGTTCTCTTGTTTGAGTACTAGTCTCATTGATGTTGTCAAACGTCCGCCGTAACTGTGGATTATAACGGGAACACTCAGGTGATTAAGTCCTCTTAGTAAGAGAGGCTTGCAGTATAAGACTGGGAATGTCTCCCTATTAATAATAGGGAATATGTCTTTGTTGTTTACAAGGCCGCTCGAAGAGTGAGACTATGAAAATGCATGGCCATCCTCACATGGATTTTAGAAATTATCTGCTTATTGATAATCGAACTCGGAGATCGAGAAACACTTCTGGAAGTAATAAGGATAACGAAGATTCTTACGTTATAGTTGACGAAGAGATATTAAGCGACATAGGAAATAGGCTATACACTGTATGCACACTTGTCCGGAATGACAAGTGGGAGATTGAAAGGAATGGTGTCTTTCCAACAAGTGTATTATTCCGATAGAGGGTTCAGAATTATCAGGAAGCTAATTCTTCAGTGAGATCAAGTGATCGGAATGCCTGGGTGGAGGCCGCTTCCAATCTGTAATTAATATTACAGCTTTGTCTCGACTGAACCCTTCGGGTCGAACCCAAACGAACTGCCGATCCGAACCGACAAATCAATCCGAAGGATTTGATGAGTCACTAGAGTATTACGAACATAGACGTCAGATATCGAGCCTAAGGCGTCCAGACCGAGCGTCGCAAAATCAACAAGCAACAAGTTCGAGCGTAGCCGTAGCATCACATTATCCTAGCCATGTGGACGCTAGGCTAGCTCGAGCTAGCATGCCCTTTGCATGGCTAGGCGCAAGCCTAGGCGCACCATGTGTGTGCTAGGTGCACCATGCGTGCTAGGCGCACAAGGTAGCACCATTGCTAGCACTAGGTGCTTGTGTGAGTGCGTGCCTCGCATGGTAACACCATCGCAGCAGCGTGCTTGCGTGTGTGCGTGCCTTTGCATGGCACAGCACCACTGCAGCATGCGTGGTTGCGCCTAGGTGCTATCGCAAGCCGTCGCACAGCCTACGCATAACACAGCACTATCGCATGGCTAGGCCTGTGCGTGTGCGTGCTGGCCATGGAAGCAGTAGCACGCGTGCTTGCTTACTTGCGTGCGTGCCATCGCATGCCCAGCAGCCAGCAGCATGCGTGGCTCACTAGCAGCACGCATGTGCTAGCTGTACTGGCTGGTGCGTGATGGCCATGCTAGATGTGCACAGGCTGGCAGTGCTAGCTGGGCAACAAGGTGGGCTTCCAGCTTACTCCTTGCTTGAGGCGGGTTTGAGGAAAGCGAGGACCAAGGCTTAGAGCCATGCCTTGGAAAGCAAGGCAACGGTCCCCCCATGGTTATGGTCCTCACCTAACCTCTCCTCTCCTCATGCCACTTGTTGATTTGTAATTGCATTGTTTTATAATTTATTTTTTAATTAAATAAACTAGTGAAAAATGCAACTATCCCACATTGATCATGAATGGGAAGAACAAGTTGCATTTCCCTATAAATACCCCATGATTGGGCATTTGGGAAACAACTTGATTGGAAATCAAAGAGGCATCTCCATTGTTGAGAAAACCTTTAAGTTCGTAAAACTCTAGTTTTATACTTGGTCAAGTCTCGACTAACCCTTGAGACGAAGATCGTTCGGGTCGGGTCATGGGTAGAAGCCATTGGAGGCCGTCACGCTTGTGGGGCTTATTAGCTTCGAAGTAAGAGCTCAATTTGTGAGCGAAGCACGCTTCAAGGGTATTACTTCTTTATCCCTTTTCTTAATTATTGTTTAATTATGTTTATGCATGCTTTATTGCTTTAATTATTGGGGCGGGTCTTGGGCGGGTATCTCTTCCGCGTAGCGTTGGACTCTACGAAACCCACCAGCTACGGCCATGCTTGAACTTGTCACTTGCTTGATTTCTCGTCTCGTCGAATTCTAAATTCGACTCGACTTACGACGCTCGTTCTCGACGCTCTAAGCTCGATATCCGACGTCTTTGTTCATAATACTTTAATGACTCATCTAATCCTTCGTATTGATTCGTTGACTCGGATCGGTTACTCGATTTGGTGTGACCCGAAGGGTTCAGTCAAGATTAAGCTGTAATATTAATTACACATTATTATTACTAATCGGAAGCGGCCTCCACCTAGGCATTCCGATCAATTGACCTCACTGAAGAATTAGCTTTCTAATAACTCTGAACCCTCTATCGGAATAATACACTTGTTGGAAGGACACCATTCCTTTCACAAGCAAGACTTGAAAGGTACGCACTCGTGCCAGTCTAGTCCGAGGATAGGGAAAGTCTCCCCCGAGGGTATAACCACAGTCTATTGTGCAGGTTATCCCAGCAAACACCTAAATCCAGCCACTAGCTAGGCTCCGGAACTACACTCGGAATAATTGGCGCTAGAAGGAGGGGGTAGTTCAGACACCTTAGCTCAGCCAGTAAGCTTGTTCGAGGTTGGGAAAACCACATTGATGGGGCAAAAATCAGATTCGACGATTAAAACACCAATGACTGATAATACACAAACACCACAAAATAAACCCGATCATGGAAAAACAACCACACAATCAACTTCGATCAATACCCAAAACCCAAATCATGCTAGAAGTTCTTCCTGTATCACCAAAAACACCAACGAAGCTAATAAGCCAATTGGACCATCTCAAATAGTCCGATTTGAAATGCCGCCCACAAACCAGAAAAACGAGGTGATTACTCAAACACCGGCACGGAAGTTCTAGACGGTGCCGATACCTGAAGTATTGCAGAACCTGTCTTAGTGTAGCAAGGTCAGATGGCTGCCATGACGACTGTCCTGAACTCGTTTGGGAAAGGATCGAGTTCCACTCGCCTGTAGGTACCAGCCGGGCAGACTATTATCAGATCGCCTACACACAATTTAATCATAGAGCAGAAAGAGCTGGAATCCCTCTGGAAGAAGGTGAAGGAATTAGAGGTCAGAAACTAAGGCAGGGAGTGGAGCACGGAGGAGTCAGGCGATGTCCCAAACAATAACCTTCGTAGCAGATCCCCCACACATAGTCAATCCCTGAGCCCTGCGTGCTCCAAAAAGGAAAAGATCATGGTGATCTTTGAGGACTCACCCTTCTACAAGGAAATCATGGAAGAACCGATGGAGAAAATTAAGATGCTCTCGTGCAAGTACAATGGGTAAACAACTCCTAAGAACCATCTGTCTGCCTTTGGGAGTCACATGGTCTTATACACCAGAAGTGACTCGGTTTGGTGTAAGGCATTCCCCCCAACCCTGGAGGGATTAGTTGTAGAATAGTACCGATTACTGGATAAAGTATCAGTTTACTCGTACAATGGTTTGAAAAGGCTGTTCATGGACCACTTTATTACACTAGTGGATTGCACCGAAATGACAACATAACTAATCTCTTTAGAGGAGGGAGAGACTGAATCGCTCAGATATTTTATCACTTAGTTCAACAAAGAGGCGACGTTAATCACCAACATGAGCCAAGAAGTGGCATTGTTGGCAATGCTGAGCGGCATACTCCCAAGGACTGCTTTCAAAGAGTATATGTGCAGAAAGAATTTAAAAACTCTGGCAGAAGCCTTGGGTAAAGCACATGAGTTCATCAAAGGAGACGAAACAGACAAAGCCATGCGGGCAGGAAGGTCAGTCTCTGCCAAATTAGGCAGGAGGGCAGAGCCCGGCTGGGTAAAGGTAACGGGCAAGGCAAAACCCAATTCTGTTGGGTATGGCAGAGCGGACCAGCAGAGGAGAGACAATAAAAGGTCCTCAGGCCAGAGGGGACAGGGTAGAGGAAGATTGCAGGGCAGATATGAAGATTATACCCCGCTGACCCACAACCAATCTCACATCTTCAACGTGAACAAGCATGATGATGAGTGGTAGAGACCACCAAGGATGACTACGAGTAACTTGGACCCAAAAAAGTGGTGTGGCTTTCATAGAGACCACCAAGGATGACTAAAGAATGCATTCATCTTAAAGACAATATTGAAGACCTCATCAAAAGGGGGTACTTGAACCAGTTAAAACAATATTCTGGGCAGGACAGGAGCCGAGGCAATGATAGACCCATAAATTACCGGTGGAGGGATAATAGGAATGACAGAGCTAAACATGAAGAGAAAGACAAGGAAAAGAGAGAACTAAGGGATGTGATGGTGATCAGCGGTGGACTTGTTCATGGAGGAACAGTCAGTAGAGCCAAAGCTGACCACAGGGACATGGTCCATCAAGTAATGAGAGCAGGAAATGGCCACCACCGTGTTGGGTTTCCTGATGTCCAACACCACGCGGAAGGAAACCCGCCCAAAATCCGCACTCAAATTAAAGTAACTAAGCATGTATTAAGACCTTAATCACATGATTAACAAGAAGAGAGGGAAAGAATCATTACCTTTGTAGCGTGCTTCGCTCTCACTTAGAGCTCAAACTTGAAAGCGTAGAGTCCCGCAAATGCGCGAACCTCCAACAGCTAATACCGTCGCTACCGAACTGAGCCGGCCCCTACCTAGAAGCTTAGTCGGGGCTAGACCAAAAATTACTTTAGAACAAAAATTTTCTCTCTTTGGAGATCCCTTCAAGTTCACTAACTCAAGTGCCCTTTCCTATTAATGTGGGAGAGTTAGAAAAAATGAAAAATCTAATTCATTTTAATTCTAAATTAAATTAAATTATATAGCCAAATTAATCACCAAACGACAAGTGGCATGAGTAGAGAAAGGGGTTAGGTGAGGACCATAAGGGGAGACCATTATCCCCTTGCTCCCCAAGCAATCCAACAAACCGAGCTCCCCTCAAGGCACCACTCACGGCGCGTCAGCTGGCCCCCAAACCTTGAGCACTAAGGCATGCCTTGCTGACAGCCTGGTGCTTGACTTGGCCTACTAGCCAGCCCGCATGCACGCACGCATAACCAGCAAGCCTCGCACGCAATGCGGGCTGCTGTGTCTACTGTAGTTGCATTGCTTACGTTAGTACAGCCTAGCTAGCTATTGCGACCATGTGCGAGGCCTAGCGAGCATTTGCTTACTGCTGGCCTTGCGATGGTTCGGGGCTGGTTGCTGGCTTGCTTAGCGAGTGCGGCCATCCATGATGGCCTTGTGATGCGCGCATGGCATGTTCGGCCAGCATGCTCGACCATCCTAGGAATGCTGAGCTTGCGGCCGAGCCTTGCCTTGCGGAAATGGCCTTAGCTAGCCATGCTAGCCATCCAAGCCCTCAATCGGCTAGGCCATTTAGAGGCTAGGTTTTTCTCGTGTAATGACTTGTTTGGTCGATTTTTCTATCTTGTCCATTCTTAAATTCGACTCGACTTATGACGTTCGGCTTCGACGCTCTAAGCTCAGAATCCCACTTCTTTGTTTGTATATACTCTATTGACTCATTTAATCCTTCAGATTAATTCGTTGTTTCAGTTCGGTTACACGATTGGGTGTGACCCGAAGGGATCAATCAAAATTAAGTTGTAATATTATTTATACATCAATATTACTCATCGAAAGCGGACTCCTTCTAGGCATTTCATCACTTGACCTCACCAAATAATTAGCTTTATAATTAATCCCAAACCCTCTATCGGAATAATATAGTTGTTCGAAGGACACCATTCCTTTCAATCTCCCACTTGTCCTTCTGGACAAGTGTGCTAATAGTGTATAGCCTATTTCCTATGTCACTTAATGTCTCCTCATGAGCTATAAGGTAAGATTCTTCGTACTCCTTATTACGTCAAGAAGTGTTTCTCGATTTCCCAATTCGACTGTCATTAAGCAAAGATTTCTAAAATCCATCTGAGCACGACCATGCATTTTCACAGTCTCGCTCTTTGAGAGGCCTTGTAAAAAACAAAGACATGTTTCCTGTTATTAATAGGGGGATATTCCCAGTCTTGCATTGTCAGCTTCCTTTACTAAAAGGCCCTAGCCGCCCAACTGTTGCCTGTATAATCCCCTTTTACGGCAGACGTTTGACAACATCAAAGCGGACTAGTACTCAAACAAGAGAACTAACAATACTCATGGTCGAGGAAAGAGGTTCTGATAGCAATAATGAGTAATATACTTATGATGATTGTTTAATCTCTTAAAGTATTCTCATAGCTCGATCCGGTATAGTTCCGAATTAAGACATGTGTAAATGATTTATGACAATCATGTCCTTATAGCACAAGAAACAGTGCTATAAATCATACTACACACTAATCTCATGTGATCATTAGTCGTCCAACTTTTAAATGACCTAGATTAGGGATAGTTTTCGATTAAAATATTCAATGTGCACTTAATAGGAGTTTCTTTATCCAAGACATTGTCTTGATACCTTATTTTGAATATTCTTAAAATCAATTGGACTCATCATTTAATTCTAAACCACAATTAAATAGAAATAGAATAATAATTTACAGAAAAATTAAATTACTCCATAAATGAATGGTTTAACATGGTGTTTTACATTAAGATCTCCACAACTTAATTTAAACACACAAACAGGGAAATCAAAGCCAATCTTCAATGTGCCTGATTCCCATTACCTCAACGTGCTTGATGTGTTTCACTTGAGGCAAAGGTTTAGTGAATGGATCGGCTACATTGTCGTTCGTTCCAATCATGCAAATTCAGATTTCACCCTCGGACTTCCATTCCCTTATCATGTGAAATCGCCTCATAACATGTTTGACTTTTTTATCCTCCCTTGGCTCCCTTGCCTGAGCAATAGCCCCACTATTATCGCAGTAGAGGTCTATTGGTCCTTTTATTGAGGGGACAACACCAAGTTCACCAATGAACTTACGAAACCAAACTGCCTTCTTAGCTGCTTCCGAAGCTGCCACGTTTTCGGCTTCAGTTGTAGAGTCTGCAGTCGTGCTTTGCCTAACACTCTTCCAACTAACGCTCCTCCATTAAGACAGAATATGTATCCGGATTGTGACTTGAAGTCATCTCTGCCGGTCTGGAAGGTTGCGTCGGTATAACCTTTAACAACCAAATCCTTACTCCCACCATAGACTAGAAATTTATCCTTGTTCCTTTTCAAGAACTTTAGGATATTCTTGGCTGCAGTCCAACGCGCCTCTCCTAGGTCTGATTGGTATCGGCTCGTAGCACTCAAGGCATACGATACATCCGGCCTAGTACATATCATGGCATACATGATCGATCCAATAAGCGAAGCATATGAAATCTAACTCATCCTCTCCCGCTTATCAGGTGTCTTCGGACACTGTTTCTTGCTGAGAGTTATGCCATGTGACATGGATAAGTGGCATCTTTTGGCTTCCTCCATATTGAATCGTGCTAGTACCTTATCTATATAAGTACTTTGGCTCAATCCAATTATCCTTTTAGATCAATCCTGATTGATCTTGATGCCCAATATGTACTAGGCCTCTCCCAAGTCCTTCATTGAAAAACACTTCCCAAGCCAAGCCTTTACAAACTCCAACCTTGGAATGCTTTTTCCAGTGGGCAATATGTCCTTAACATATAAGACAAGGAATGCGAGGTCACTCCCACTAACCTTCTTGTAAACACAAGACTCTTTTAGATTCTTGATAAAACCAAACTCACTAATGGCTTCATCGAATTCTAGATTCCAACTTTTGCTTGCCAGCTTTAGTCCATAAATTGACTTCTTAAGCTTGAATACCTTCCCAGCATTATTCGGATCAACAAAACCTTTCGGTTGTGTCATGTACACAGTTTCTTCTAAAATCCCATTAAAGAAGGCGGTTTTGACGTTCATTTTCCATATCTCATAATCAGAATATGCGGTAATTGCCAGGATAATCCAGACGGACTTGAGCATGGTGACTGGCGAAAAGGTTTCATCAAAATCAACGCCGTGAATTCGCCTGCAACCTTTTGCCACAAATCTAGCTTTGTATACATATACATTTCCATCTTTGTCAGTTTTCAACTTGAAAATCCATTTGCAACCGATAGGTGTGTAACCTTCGGGCAAATCAACCATTCCCAGACTTGATTTTCAATCATGAATTCCATCTTGGATTTCATGGCTTCTTGCCATTTTGAAGAGTAAGGGATCGTATAAACTTTATTGTATGTCGCTGGCTCATTTTCATCCATAACTAGGATGTCTTGATTCTTGGTTAAGACAACACCGAGGTATATGTCTGGTTGAGATCTTGGCCTTTGTGAACTACGTAGGGTAATAGGTTGAGCATTTGCTTTGTTATTTTGACCTTGACTATTTTCAACAGTTGCTTCTGTTCCGGGGTAGCCCCGGAGCCTAGCTGGGAGTCTGGCCTGAACGTCGGTCAGAAGTCACCTGCACAATAATGGTGGTTATGCCCTCGGCAGTGGCTTCGAGGAATCCCCCTCTGACGGTTAAGTTAGTAAGGTTGTTTTATGAACAATAATGGATAAGTTATGAAAAATATGTGTCTAACCTCTTTCTTGTTTCATTTGGGTTATTATTTATAGTTATTCCATTCTTAGTGCTGCAGGTTGAGGCCTACTGAAGTCAGCCACAAAGCTGAGCCCCTTGGAGGCTGTCTCTGACTCCTAGATGGAGCTTGGTGAGGCTAGCCACGAGGCTGAGCCGTTGGGAGGTTTTCCCTGACCTTGGACCGGACTAGCCTGAGTGCGCACCTCCTAAGAGGTGCTAGGAACACGGGGCAGCTCACCGAGAGCTATCCTATACAACTAGCCCCTCAAGGGGTGGTTTGAGGTACTCTAGCCAGCTCTTGCTGACTAAATCTATTCTTCTGCCCTGAGGTTAGGAGCGTAGAAAGGCTCTACCGGAGCTATCCCATATAACTAGCCCCTCAAGCGGTGGTATGAGGTTCCCTTGCCAGCTCTTCCAAATGTCTGACTTTTGCTTGGTCATTTGAGGCTGATTTGAGGCTCAGAGAGTTCTGCTGAGTGTAGATGTGAGACTCAGGGGGGCTAGTTGTATGAGGAAGATTTCAGTCAGAACTTCCACCCGTTCAAATCAGTAGAACTTCTATCTAATAGCCAGAATGATTCCACCCGTTCTTACGGTGATGATGGCGAGTCTGAGTTTGCTTCTTCCTTTGAGTCGACTCGCTCAGGTGAGCCATCTAGGTCATCTGACCCTTTTTCTTCTATTAATTCTTATTGTCCCCTTCAAGTTATCTTTCCTCCTCCCCGTAATACTTCATCGGGGACTAAGGTTGCCGGTAGCGCTTCTGCTTCTTTTGCTGAGACCAGTGGTGGACGTTCTGGCCCTATTGGTGGTAGGGTGCGTAGTGGCACTTTTGACCATTATTGCGAGTAAGGTTTGATAACCTAGGGGGTTGCACTGCCTAACCTATTGTGTCTGCGGGTGCGGGTTGCTTGCTATACGCAACAGGCAGCGAAGGTTATGGCTAACCTTAACGTCGATACCCCTAAAAGTCCATTTCCTAATGTGTTTCCCTTGCGTTAATTTGCTTGGCTGGATAATATGTCTGATTTGCACCGTTTTGATCATTATGTATAGCACAGCTCCTCTTCTGCTGATATTCCAATGGCTACCCCCAGCCTCCCTTTCTTGGTGATGCTGCTCTGAATGCCTGCGAGCCTTGGTATGTGGATGAGGTGGTCCCTCCAGGTGACTCTACCTTTTATTTGGACCCTAAGCTCTAACTGGCGGATGCTGGCTACCCATCTAAAGTTGGCTGAATGTGGTAAAACATTCTATGGGGTGGGAGAGGGCTATGAGTTGGTACTGCCAAAAGCTGGGTCCAGCCTTGCCCATCCTCCAGCGGATCACATTGTTGTCTCTGCTTCTCAACTGGATCTTAGGCTGAGGTTTCCTTTAGACCTAACCTTAGACAAGTTGCTACGTGCCTTCAATATTCCTCTCTCTATGACGTTGCTTGCGTCTTTACCCAGTTTGATATGCTTGCTCTGGACAATGCGCTTCAAACGTTTTCCAGAGTCTTTCTCCTTATTTCACCAACTGCTTAGCTTTAAACGGAGTGCTTTTATTGCTGACTCTGGCTGGTTTTATCTTGCGCCCAAGCCTAAAAGAGTTTTGTCTTACCCTAAATTGGGTCGCTTTTGGCAAGGGAAGTTCTTTTGGCTGCGAGCCCCTGCCGATTTTGGCTGCCCCTGCTCTTTTTGCTGCGTTAGGTCGAATATGGGGGGTGTTACTCTACAAGAGGCTGATGTTGCCAAAGAAGCTCGGGCCTTTGATCACACTGAGGGTGAGTTTTATGCCCCCAAGACGTGGCTTACTAATGGAATATATGTTGTAGGAAATGCTCAGCTCTTTGCCATGCGCCTGTGCTCAACACATGAGTTAGGTAAAATTTTCCTTTTTGCCTTGCCATTATCTTTGTTTTGTTTTCTTCTTTGCTCTCTATAATACTGCGATTGACTTGCTTTTCTCGTATTCGCAGGTTATGATATGTTCGACAAAACGTTGCTGGGCATGGATAATACCTGGAAGCCTCTTGTCAAGACTCCAAGGTATCCTCCCTTCCTCCTTAAAGTGTTAGACGTTTACGCTGCTGCCCGTTTGGGCGAGACGCGTCCTCTGCCTGCGGAGTTTAGGCATGGTGATGCTACTGCTGGCACCTCTACTCGTTTTACTCCAACTGTTCGAGTAGAGGTTGAGCCTGAAGCTTCTACTGCTGGTAGTTAACAAGTAAGGGGGTTGCCGATTCTACCCATAAGTCTGGGTCGTTGGTGGCGCCGAATGCTTCGGCTGCGGCCTCCGGTCGGTGGACAACCCATAATGTCGATGAGGATTAGGATAAAGCCTACACTCGCAAAATCCCTGATGTTAATGAAACCTCTGACCGCACGGTTCACATGAACGATGAGTTTGCGGATTCCTTGTCCATTGCTACCTCTTTCGATGCTCCGACAACTGGTGGGGTCTCTGAGCCTATGCAAGTTGATGTATCCTCTGGGCAGGAGATGTAGGGTTTCATTTCTATTAGGCATGTTATGCCCTCCACTAATGAAGGGCTACCTCCTCTTTCTGAGAGTCGACCTCTCCCATCCTCTGTTTCTACCAGGCATGTTCTGCCCGAAATTCTTGTTGCTGCAGGATTAACTGTTGAACTTCCTACCTCTGCATTTTCTGGTGCTACGGTGATTCACATCCATGTTTCTCAACCACGATCATATCGCGATCGTCTGCGCAGCCGTCGCTGTGGTGGGCTTGCACCTAGTACTTCGAGTAGAGGAGCCCTACTCCTGTTATTGACTTGGAGCCTGTTTATCCTCCACGTGAGCCTTTTTCTCAAGAGAGCTAGAGTCTCTACCGTGGACAAGTTGCTTGCTTCAGCCTTTGGCCATTCTGAGCCAGTTACAGCGGTGAATTCTCAAGGTGGGGCTGCTCCTTCCTCTAGCAAACATAATCGCTATGTGAACCAATATAGGTTTATGTTTCTTCTAAATCCGCAGGCGGGGTTTTCAGGCCGGTTGGTCCCTTGGAGTTTTCTGAAGTTCACATTGACGCAACTCTAAGGTCTGCGCCATGTCCTTCTGAGGTGGCTTACGAGCCTTTCTGTCCTGCTCTAAATATCAGGGCTGACGAGTCAAATTTCCTTGATGATCCTCTTCAAGGAGGTACGTTAGGATATAGGCTTACTTAGGGCATTCGGCTTCCAGCTGACCTTAGGAATGTGCATGTCAGCGTTCCTGCTGCCATTGCCTGCCATGACCTACATGTTTTATTTTGCTCTTAGTTGCCCTTTATTTTCTTCGGTTTATTTTTGATTCTTACTGAACTTTCATTCTTCTTTGTTGGCTGCCTAGCTCACTCGCTCTGTCGGTGATCTGGCTAATGCTTTGCTCACTGTTGAGAAGAGGTATCAGTCTTAGAGTTCAAATTTAAAGGAGAAGGTGGCGGACTTGGAACGGGCTCAGAACGAGAAAGCAGAGTTGGAGCGTGGATTAAAGGAGAAGGATGATGCGTTGCGTGCTGCTCAACTTCAACTAACTAAGTACCTCCCGGCTGTGCAGAAGATAACTGAATGTGATGACGAGCTGAAGAGGACTCAAGCCCAACTGCAAAGTTTGGAGGTGATTGTTGCTCGTTTGGAGGGCGACCGTACTGCAGAACTTAATGCAGCTTGCAGGGATGCCTTAGTAGAGTTTGCCTCCTCTCAGACTTTTGCGGACTTGCTCACAAATAGACATAATAGAGGATGGGAGGCTGCTCGTAGGTGTGCTAATTATGTATTTGGTACAAAGAGGGATAACAAGTGAAGTTTGAGTAGTTTTAGAGCAGGGTTGATCAGGCTGGGAACCAAGATGTTTATGCATATCCCGCTGACCACCCACGCATCGCTGCCTGTGGTATTCCAGTTCACGCTATTCTTAATAAGGTTCCTGTTGAGTCTCCTGACCTTGTTGCTACTATTAGGGTAAATTCTCTTCCTTCCAACTAATAAAGGGTTGGCGGCCAACTCCCTCTTCCTCCAGCGGCTCCTCTGAGTACCCCTCTCCCCGCTCCATAGTAAGCTAGTGCTTATTAGCTTTTGCTTTCTTTTGCCATTGTGTTGTTTTTGAGATCTTTGATTGTCTTGGCTTACTGCCAGAACTGCTTGCTCTTCTCCTGTTTGTTAGAACAATATCTTTGTCTTTTTCAAATTTGCACTTTTGGTTTTTACTTAGTGCTAGGGGTTGTCTGCCATAGACTTTGCGGTTTATTTTGCTATACATATTCTGGTTTTCAGCTTTCTTCTTTTCCTTTGGTTGTGCGTTCTTTATCGCGCAATTTTATTTGATGTGCTCTGGGTTCAGTTGTTAAGGGAAGAGGGTACTCCTATTTTTGTCGTTTTGGAGCTCTCCCTTTACCTAGCAGACATTGCTGCCCCTTTGGCCGAGTTGCTGGCTAGCCTTGCCTAATAGTGTTCTCGGCTCTGGTTTACTTAGGCAAATTGTTACTTCAGGCATCCCCGTTGTAACAATTTCCTTCCAATTCTGAAAAAACACTTTCAACATGGGATTGTGGCCCTTTTGTTTTTCTTTTTCATGCTTGTACTCTGTCTCTAGGGCAGGATTCTGGGTTTTTGTGCCACTACTTTATTTTAGTGCGGTTTTGATTGTTATGCTGTTGTTTTTGTGAACAGGGTTTCTACCTTTGCTTTGTTATAGCGAGGCTTTAGTGAGATGAAAGCATTATGCTTCATTTTTCATAGCCTTTGTTGCAGCAGTCCCTGCTTCTCCCTGCTTGCATTGGCAGAAAAGTTTGATATCTTGCAAATAAACAAGTAAGCAATTTAATAAGATGTTACGTTCAAGGAATGGTCTCACGCAGAGGTTAGATATTCCGTTGAAAATTGAAAAACGCCTCACGCAGAGGTTAATGTTCCACTTCTTTAAAGTTATAACTTAGCCAAAATAAAAGTTAAGGCTTTTATTTACATAGAATTAAATAGGCAACTGAAATAAAAACATTGAGCTACATGAAAAACCTTTTTAAAACGTCAGCATTAAAGCTGTTTCTTAGGATGCAACCATCTTGATCAGAGAGCAGGTAGGCTCCTGGCCCTACCTGTTTGTGTATTATGAAGGGTCCTTCCTAGTTTGCACTCAGATTCCCATGAATCTTTCCTCTGCCAATGGCGGCTATTCTTCTCCGAACTAAATCCCCTTCACTGAGCTCTCTATGCTTTACCTTTCTGTTGTAGACCTTAGCCATTCTACTCTTCTGAGCAGCTAACCTCAGGGCAGCTTCTAGCCTAACCTCTGGCAGGAGATCCAACTCTTCTCTAAGTTTATCTTCGTTTTTCTTGCTATCATAATGCTATACCCTTAGATTTGGGAGGTGCACTTTGATGGGAACTATTGCCTCAGCTCCATACGCCAGAGTAAAAGGACTCTTCCCTATTGCTTCTATCTCTATGGTTCTGTTGGCCCATAACACCTTTGGGACTAAATCAGCCCATAAACCCTTGTACTCCTCCAATTTCTTCTATAGGGCGAACAATATCTGCTTATTAGCTGCATCTGCCTGCCAGTTACTCTGCGGGTGATAGACAGATGTGCTGGCATACTTCGTTTCCATCTCTTCTAGGTAATCTCTAATGGTTTCACAATCAAACTAGCAGCCATGATCGAACACTATACATTGTGGGATTTCGAATCTATTGATGAGAGTTTTCCATATGAACGTCTAGACCTGCGAGGCCTTAATGTACTTTGTAGCCTCTGCCTCTATCCATTTTATGAAATAGTCTATAGCAATGATAAAAACTTCCTGCCCCCTAAGCCAGTAGTGAATGGCCCTAAGTTGTCCATTCCCCACTGGGCAAAAGGGATAGGGTTGAGAATTGAACTAAGATCGTTAGCAGGCTGATTTATCACTAGGGATTACTTCTGGCATTGTTCACACTTCTTGACATAATTTAGGGCAACCTGGGTCAGGGTTGGCCAGTACGCTCCCCTCTAATGATTTCTACTGCTAGGGCTTTTCCCCCAGTGTGGATTGCGCAGATTCCTTCATGGACTTCTTTCATGACTTCTTGTTGTTCTCACTCTAGGATACATCTGAGGACGGGCTTTGAGTATCCTTTTCCACAAAAATCTCCATACAATACTACATATCTATATGCTTCTTTTCTTAGTGCCTTTGCTTGTTCTTCATTTTCAGGTAGCGTGTCGTGTAGCTTGTATGCCAATATGTGTGAGTACCATGCCCGTCTCTGGCCAGCGCAATTTACTTACTGCTGCTTCTCAATACTTTTTCCTTCCAAGACTTCTACCATCACAGTTCTGCTCAAACTCCACAGCGTTGAACTCGCTAGCTTGGAGATTGCATCCGCTTGAGCATTCTCAACCCTAGGGACCAACTCAATATCAAAGCTAACCAGATGGGCTATCAATTCTTTCACAGCTGACACGTATTTCTGCATCAGTGGCTCTCTTGCCTCATACTCCCCCCTGCGCTGACTTGCTACTAGTTACCAGTCAGTCTGAAGTTTTACTTTTTTAGCACCAACTACCAAACTTATCTTCAATCTTGCCAGCATGGCCTCGTACTCAACTTCATTATTGGAGGCTTGAAACTTGAATTTTATTGCATATTCGAACATGTTGCTGCCTTCCGGTGATACCATGATTACTCCAGCCCCGCAACCTGTGTTGGCAGCCGATCCGTCCATAGCCACCTTCCACGACCCAACCTCTTCTTCTATCTCTTCATAGCTTGCCTCTACTATAAAGTCTGCCAAAGCTTGAGCTTTTATTGATGTTCTAGGCTTGATTTCTAGCTCGTACTCAGTCAATTCTATTGCCCATTTTAGAAACCTGCCTGAGGCATCCATTCTTTGCAAAGCTTTTTCCAGCGGGTAATTTGTTAATATTTGTATCACATGAGCATCAAAGTATGGTTTCAGCTTTCTTGTAATAGTGACAACTGTTTAGGGTAAAAATACCATGTCCGCGTGGACCAATCGCGTGCTGACACGTGTCAGCATCAGAGAGGTTTTGAGAGAACCAACCTTTTGGTGACACGTGACACTTTAACCAATGAAAGGAGGACTAATCTCCTCTCAATATAAATAGAGGAAAATCCTCATTTATTATACATTCATAAATATACACACAAAAACCGAGCAATATTAATTGCAGAACATAATTCACTCGGAATCCGAGAGATAAACCTTTACATTCTGCACTTTTATACATCCGGACACGTTCTAATTTGATCGTCGGAGGCGTAACTCCAAGCAACCCGAGTTTCCGTGGTTTTGTAGGTACAGACTGTCGACGCGCATTCTTGGAATCGTAACTATCCCGAGAGACTCCAAAAACCCCAAAACATTTGGCATCGTCTGTGGGGAGACTACTTCTCAGATGGCATCCAAAGAGTCTGTACCGCCTGCTGAAGGCAAACGACCTACGGTCGAAGCTGAGGTCCAAACGGACCAAGACACTAGTGACGACCTTAAGGTCGACACCTATGTGGCCCTAGACAGGTCATTCAGAACAAGATGCACCCTAGCTGGTCCAAGCAGCCCAACCGTCAAGTCGGCTAGTACACCCCAGGCGGCAGAGGGTGCTGCCCTCGTTACAAGAGACAGACTCATGAAATTCATGACGAGTTTCAAAGGGGAAATCAAGGACCTGATAAACAAGTCAACTAGCACCAACAAGGGTCAGTCGGCCAAGAAGCCTTCTCCCTCCGGGAAGAAGCACGTGAAAAATGGTGTGCCTACTCCTCATCCTAAACCAAAGGGGGCGGATGGGCCCATGATCGACCTGTCAAAACTCCGTTTTCCTAAATCAAGGAAAAGGAAGGTCATCCGCCAAATTCTGCCGAATGGATCAAAAAGGACTTACTCAGATGCCCGGATGTTAATCTAGCAGTAGAGAAGTCACCAGTTGCACGAGTCAGCCTCAACGTTGACTTACCCAGACAGTTTCCAGAATACTTCAATGAAGTATTCGGAAACAAACCGAGAGAGTCAGTCACGAGGCATGTCAGCACGTACTGCCCTCAGACTATCCAGTCGGCTCCGTATGTGCCCCAACAGCCATACATGCCATATGGATCACCATACTTGCAGCCGACCCTCTTTGGGGGTCAGGCAGCACAAAATGTCCAGCCCATGGAATAGCAGCTCCGGCTGCTAAACTTAAGGGAACAGCCGTCAGCGTTCTCTAGGGAGATAACCGAGGCGGCTCAGCCGGCCAAGGTTAAGAACGTGTTGGTTGGTACCTATGACGTTACCACCAACCCGGAAGACCACCTAATGGATTATACCAACCTCATGTACTAATAGGGGTTGGATGACGCCGCCTGGTGTCGATTCTTCCCGCCTACTTTGAAGGTTTGGTTTGGCAATCTGCCAGCCGGGTGCATCAACAACTTCAAGACGCTGGCATACCGTTTCGCGTCCAACTTCTCTATGAACATCCTAGCCAAAAAGACAAGTCTTGACTAGGCAGCTATTCGGCAGGGAGATAGAGAAGGGCTAAGGTCCTATGTCAGGCGGTTCAATCTGATGAGAATTCAGATTCAAGGGCTGTCTAACGAAGTTGCCTACACATAATTTTTCAAGGGTCTAAAAGACGAGTTGACGGAGCTCTGATGGAAGCCAAAGCCTATATAAAGGCGACGGAGCTCTATGCCATCAAGAAGTCGTCGGAACCTAAAAAGTCCGACTAAAAAAAGAGCCGGTTAGCTCAGCCGGCCAAAAAAGAAGAAAGCAAGAAAAGAAAAGAAGTCTAGGTGGCGGATCATTTTTGTTAGCCGTCCTAAAAGAAAAAGAAAGAGTTGGAGCCATACGTCCCCAAGTACGAATTCAACAAGAACTGTTCTTCCATCCTCATCGAGATTAAATTTCGGTTGACCATTGAGAAACCGGCTGCAATGAAAAGTCCCATCAAAAGCGGGGACAAGAGCAAGTACTGTTATTTCCATGAGGATATAGGCCATGACACCAATGGCTGCTATAGCCTCAAGCGGTTACTAGACCTTCTGGCTGGTGATGGGGCTTTGAAGTCCTATATCCTGAAGTCCAAGGATAACCCCAGAACAAACAGTGGACAACCGTTCAAGAAGCCTGACAACCTTGCTATAAGCTCTGACACTGATGAAGAGCAAATCTTTACCATCGCAGGCGGTTTCGCGGGAGAGGTTCCTACCATCCGGGGCACCAAGGACAAAATTAGAAAGCTGGAGGTCAATTCAGTGGATGAGGGTCAGGCGTCGAAATACACCTTCCCTGAGGTCTTATCTCTGAGAAGGACCGAGGCAAGGGCAGGCGGCCTCATGATGACCCTATAGTCATCGAGTGCAAGGTTGCCAACCAACGAGTAGGCCGGATCATCATTCATACCGAGAGCTCGTCTAACCTTATCAGGTATCGGTGCTTGGCGAAGCTCAAGTACAAGCCTAGTAGCGTGCACAAAGTCTCTCTCCCCTTAGTTGGCTTTGGGGGAGGGGTAGTGCATCCAGTGGGGAGGATTGACCTACCCATCCGGCTAGGAGAAAAGGGGGAGGGACGGCACATGGTCGGAAAGTTCTTGGTGGTCGAGGAATTGACCGCCTATAATCTGATTTTGGGTCGTCTAACCCTCAACGAGTCCAAGGCAGTCATCATCCCATCCCTCATGCTGATCAAATTTGAGAGGGATGATGGGTCACTGGGTTCCCTGAATGGGGATCAGAAGACGGCAAGGGAGTGCTATATCTCAGACGTCAAGCCTACTGTGGCCGCAGCCGGCTAAGGCGAGAAGCCTATTGACCTTGATGACTTCAAAGAAGCCGAGCCTGCTCCCAAAGCAGCCGACAAAAAGAGAAAGGTGTACCACCTGGTGGCCGTAAAAAAAGAGAAGCAATAGCAATCATTGATCGGGGAACGGTCAGATGATCTCCATCCCCAGCCGGCTGGTTAAAATATTGACATTATTCTAGATGACAGCCGTCGTCCGGAACGAACCGTTAAAGTGGGGACGGTTGCTTTTGCCAAGTTGGGCGCAGATTTGCACCAACTGCTGAAAGAATTCAAAGACAATTTTGCTTTTGAAGTGGAAGAGATGCCAGGCGTCAGCCGGGATCTTGGTGTCCTCAAACTCGCCGTGGATCCAAAAAAGAAGGCGGTTAGGCAAAAGAAGAGGGATCACGGCGAGGAAAGATCTCAGGCGGAAACCGCCGAGGTCAAGAAGCTAATGGATGTCGGGTTCATTCGACAATGTTACTACCCCGATTGGGTAGCAAACGTTGTCCCTGTTAAAAAGCCGAATGGTACTTGTCGGATGTGTGTTGATTACAGATATCTAAAAAAGGCATGTCCGGAGGATAGCTATCCACTTCCAAAGATCGATAGTTTGGTCGACTCTACAGCCGGTCATGCCTTGATGAGCTTTATGGACGCCTATTCAGGCTTCCATCAGATACCCTTGTAGAAGAAAGATCAAGAGAAGATGACATTCGTCACTGATAAAGGGTTATTCTGTTATACGGTGATGCCATTAGGGCCGAAAAATGCACCTACTACCTTCCAATGAATGATTAATACAGTCTTCATTAATCAAATTGGGAGGAATGTGGAAGCGTACATTGATGACATGATAGTCAAATCTAAGCTACAGACGGATCACCTTTCTGTCCTTCGAGAAACATTCACCACCCTCAGGCGGCACAAAGTCATGCTCAATCCCAAGAAGTGTCTCTTTGGTGTTGAGTCTGGGAAGTTTCTTAGATTTTTTATTGATTAAAGGCGGATAGAGGCCCCCCCGGAAAAGTGAAAGGAATGGTGTCCTTCCAACAAGTGTATTATTCTGATAGAGGGTTCAGAATTATTACAGAGCTAATTTTTCAGTAAGGTCAAGTGATCAGAATGCCTAAGTGGAGGCCGCTTCCAATCAGTAATATTAAGGTGCAATTAATATTACAGCTTAATCTTAACTGAACCCTTCGGGCCGAACCCAATCGAACAACCGATTCGAGAGGACGAATTAATCTGAAGGATTTAATGAGTCGACGGAGTGTTACGAATATAGACGTCGGATATCGACCCTAGGGCGTCGAGATCGAGCGTCGCAAAATCACAAGCAACAAGTACGAGCATAGCCGTAGCTAGGCTAGGCTAGCTCATCGCAAGCCTAGACGCACCATGTGTGTGCTAGGAACACCATGGTGTCCTAGGCGCGCCATGGTGTGCTAGGCGAGCCATGCGTGCTAGGCGCAAGCCTAGGCATTATCGCAGCCCATCGCACCATCGTAGTAGAAGCACAGAACCATCGCAAGGTTAGGCCTGTGCGTGTGTGCGTGTGCTTGTGCCTTAGCCTATCGCACCATCATAGCAGCATGCCTGCGCATATGCGTGCCTTCGCATGGCACTGCATCGCAGCATGCGTGCCTGGGTGCTAGGCACCATCGCAGGCCCCTCGCACAAGCACAGCACTATGCTAGGCCTTGTGTGCGTGTGCGTATGCGTGGAGGGCATCGCAGCATGCGAGTGTATACGAGGAAGAGCTAGCAAGCAGCACCAAGCCCAGCATGCGTGGCTCGCTAGCAGCACGCATGCTAGGCCTTGCGTGCGTGAGTGCGATGGCTGGGCTATGCGTATGCTGGCCTGGCTGTGCTGGCTATGCGAGAGGGTGTGTGCGTGTGCAATAGCGAGAGAGGTAAGGGCCAGCACCAGCGCTAGCAGCTAGCAACGCCTAGCACTGGCACGCAGCAGCAACACAAGCATCGCCCAACGCCAACACGCATTGCCTGGCTGGGGATGCGAGGATGTTGGCTAGGCTGGTGCTAGCAGGCTGGGCTAGCTGGCACTGCTAGCTGGCGTGCTAGCTGGCAGTAGCCCTGCAGCCCTTTGCTTAAGGCGGTTTGTGGTGAGTGGGGACCAAGGCTTGGACAAAGCCTTAAGGAGCAAGGCAATGGTCCCCCCTACCTCTCTTGGTCCTCACCTAACCCTCTCGCTTCCCTTGACACTTGTTGCATTGTGATTGATTTAACTATTAATTTATTTTTGAAATAAATTAATTATCAAAATTATTCATTCTCCCACATTGGTTAGGAAATGAAGTTCTGGGTGCATTTCCCTATAAATACCAAAGGCATGGGTATTGGGAAATAAACAACCTTGAGTGGAATTAAAAAGGCAACACTTGATTTGAATAAACCTTGATTCATAAAACTCATAGTTTTATTTGTCCGGGTCTCGACTAACCTTCGAGACTTAGGACGCTTGGGTCGGGTTCGAGGGTACGATCCCGTTGGAGACCTCGTATTTTCGGGGTTCAAGTAAGAGCTCATAGTTGAGCGAAGCATGCGTCAAAGGTATAATCTTTTATCCTTTCTTGTGTTTTAATTATGTTTTGCTTGTTAATTGCATTTGTTAAGGGGGCAGGTCTTGGCGGGTTTCTATCCGCGTAGTGAGGGTCACTACGAAACCCAACAGCGGTATCGGAGCCATGCTCCTTTTAATTTTTTCAATTATTGATTAGTTAAGGTGTTTTAAAGTAAGATTTAATTTCTGGTTTTGCTTTTCTAATTAGATTAGAAGCTCGTTTTAATTAATTTTAAAACTCGTATTTTTATCGATTTGGCTGTTGAACCCAGATTTTGTCTCAAAAATAGTGATTTTTGGGTGGAATCGACATTCTGAAACAGATTCAACTCTTTTCAAGTTTTGTCCAGAAGCAAAATTCGAACCAGAAACCCAAGTTTTTGGGGTTTTTTCGGTTTTCAACGAAAATTATAAACCTTTTTAAGCCTTGACTAATGCAAGCATTACAAGGTTAGATTAAATGCATTATTGCATCCCTAATCTACTGCTATTTTAATTATCCTTGAGCATAATTATGGGAGTTTTAATTAGTGCTTGAGTTGATATGCCTTTTTCACATAAACTTGATTTTTCACGATTTTGCAAATTAATTGCAATAATGTGTGAATGTTTGATGTGAATGTGTAATTTTAAGTTCCTAAGTATGTTAAAGTTCTAATCTTTAAAGGTTTAAATGATTGGAACTCTAACCCTAAATTCCATATTGAACAAAGTTTGGATTTTTCATGTTTGGTGGATTAAAATCCATGAAGTTCAAATACTTGTGAGTAAAATTTTGATTAATCTTCATATTGGAAGATGTAATCATGGTATTTTACACAAGTATGAAAGTTGGAATATTTTATCATTGGATGGTTAATATATTTTTCCAACTCCCATTTGTCAAATCCATTATTAATTTGCATATTGGCTAAATTAATTATGGACATAGCTCATTTAATTTTTAAGCATAAAGAAAGACCTAAATTTGTTCAAAAAATAAATTTTTGGATGATTTAGGCTTGTGCACCACTAAAATTAAATTTGTTTAAGTTAGACTTATTTTATTTTATTTTCCTCAAATTGATTCTAAAAATATAATTTAGAATTAATTTATGCCACACATAAATCGGAATGAAATTCCAAATGAAATGCATGAAAATCGATGCAAAACCGCAAGCGTCACCAAGGCTAGCCGGGCTGCCTAGCAGCCCACATGTAGGCTGCCTGTGGTGCGCGCATAGCTGAGCATGAATTGTGCGTGGCTGTGTGGCGAGGGGTGCTAAGGCTGGGCTTGGGGCAGTGGCATTGGCTGCTGGTTGTTTGGGGCGCTGCTGGGCAGCGTGATAGCAAGCACCAGCCAGCCCCCACTTGCTGGCAGGCGCCAGCATGCGAGCAGGCATGCGTGGTGCTGGCCAGCGTAGTGTGCTGTGCTGGGCGCAGCATGCTAGCACCAAGCGCCAGCACAGCCCTTGATGCTGCTTGTGCTGTGTGGCGCAGGGCTGCTGGAGATGCTTGTGCGTGCTGCTGGGCAGCGAGGCAGCAAGCCCCAGCCAGCCAGCCCACTGCTGCCTAGCAGCCATGGTGCGCAATGCACCATGCTTGGGTGAGGCTTTGTTTCTTAATTTTGAGCTATGCAATTTTGCGAAAATTTTTTCGTTTTAAATTATTTATGTAATTATTTTAATGAGGTTAGACCTCGATTTTTCCGGCTTTTGCAAAATTTTAATTTTGACAAATTATGGGTTATGCTGACTTAATTAATCAGATTAATTAAGTATGGATGCGGAATTTAGTGGGAGCTTAGTTAATTACGTGAGCAATTTACTTTTAGAAATAATGAATTAAACAACTTTGACTAGTTTTAATTAGGCGCGTTAATTGGATTAACCACCTAAGTTAGTTACTAGTTTTGCATGTTTAATTATGTATTTCGTAATTTGCATGGGCCATTCACAAATAGTGAATGGGTGAATGGAAGATTGTTATCAAAACAGGTTATTGAAAATGGCAACTAGTGGGGCCCAACTAGGATAGAAAATACGGACTGCGTTCCGTTATGTATTTTTGTAAATCTAAATACGGTATGCGAACCGTTAAGTATTTTTGTACTATTAGATTAATCTTAGTCGTACTAGCTAGCATATTTTATTTTGGCCAAGATGTCTCAAGACGGAGTTTCGATGAAGACGAGCCAAGATGAAGACCTATGGAAATTGAAGATTTCAGAGGTCATGCTAGTTGCCAAATGCATCTATTTTTATGTTTTATATATATATATATTGTTGTTATATATGAATGTTGATGCATGTCTAGGATTTCTATATGTTGCGACGATTAGTTAAGTTCACTTAAATCAAACCAACATAGAAACCCTAGGTCCCTCAATAATAATATTGAGCTAAAATTTGCCGTTCCAAGAACAACACTTACCGAACTAATGCGCGTATGTGATGGGCTACGCCAAAGCGAGGCATCACTACTTCCCTAGGAACGTAAGGTATACTAGGTATAAAAGTTGGTCTTGGTTAAGCTTAACGATATCAGTAAGGAGTCCTTAGATGTCGTGGCAAAAGAGATAAAATGTCAAGGATGCATTAGATGCGACATTTTATCAAACCGAGAGTAGCTTGGAGCTATTAGCAATTGGATTGCTTACCTTAAGATATTTAATGATTAAGACAAGCCAAAGCATGCATTTCTTGATCTTTGGGATCTCAGAATCATTTTATTCTCGCCTAAAAGGGACAATTTTATAAATGCGTGGATAAAATGCTCAATAAGATGAATGGTTTTAAAATTTCAACTTATTGATTTATGAATGGTTTTTCATTTTAAATTCTTTCAATTGTAGAACAATGTCTGCAAGTAACTCAAACAACAACCAATTCTCTTGACGCTCAATTCTCGACAAGGAGAAGTTGAGCGGGCCAAATTTTCTTGATTGGCAAAGAAATTTGCGCATTGTACTAATACAAGAGATAAAGGAATACATCCTTGATGAGGAAATGCCCGACGCTCCCAATGAGGATGTCACTCAGGATGCCCTTAACCGATGGCAAAGTGCCAATCGGGATGTCAAATGAATCATGTTGGCCACTATGTCTCCGGAACTTCAAAAGACTTTCTTTGAAAAGGAGATGGCTTTTGAGATCATTTTCGAGCTTCAGAATATGTTTTAAGAGCAGGCCCGAACTGAAAGGTTAGAAACCCACAGGCAGATCCTTGAGAGAAAGCTCAAGAAAGGAGAGCCAGTCAGCCCGCATGTCCTCAAAATGATTGGATTATTTGAGAACATGGAAAGGCTTGATGCTGGGTATTCAACCGAGATGGAAATTGGCATCATTCTCCACTTGCTTCACAAAGGCTATGATCAGTTCAAAATGAACTATAATATGCATAGCATGGAGAAAACCCCCACCAAGCTTCATGGTATGTTGAAGCAAGCCGAGCAAACCCTCAAGGATGAGGGCAAGCATGACATGCTCATGGTGAGGAAGGGCAAGCCATTCAAACGTCCGGGCAAGAAGAAGAGCTTTAAAGGGAAAAAGAGAAATTTTCCGCCTAAGTCAAACACTTCCAAGCGCAACAAGGACAAGAAGGTAGCCTCTTCCAAGTCCGATTCTGAATGTTTCTACTGCAAGAAGAAGGGACATTGGAAACGGGACTGCCTTAAGTTCAAGGAAGATAAGAAGAACGGCCCCGTTGCTTCTTCATCAGGTATTTTTGTTATAGACTTAAACTTCGCTAGCAAAACATCATGGGTATTAGATACCGGATGTGGCTCACACCTTTGTTCCAATGCTCAGGGACTAAGGATAAATAGGAGGCTAGAGAAGGGAGAGGTCGAGCTTCGGGTCGGCAATGGAGCAAGAATGTCTGCCGTCTCCGTTAGAACTCTCAGTTTGTCATTGCCTTCTGGGCTTATCTTTGAGCTTGACAATTGTTATCATGTTCCTAGAGTTACCAAAAACATTATTTCAATATCGGCGTTGGACGCCAAAGGTTTTGAATTTTGAATTATGAACAATAGTTGTTCATTTTATTTCGATAATGTTTTATATGGTAAAGCATATTCAGAAAATGGTCTTTATGTGCTTTCTCTTGACAAACAAGTCTATAACATTGATGATACCTCCAAAAGGGCTAAGACCATCGAGTCAAATCAAACCTACTTGTGGCATTGTCGTCTTGGCCATATTAACGTCAAACGCATCAAGAAACTTCTACAAGAAGGTGTTCTTCACTCATTCGACTTGAAGTCGTTTGAAAATTGCAAAGGATGTCTATTAGGCAAAATGATTAAACAGTCATTCTCCATGTTGGGAGAAAGGGAAAGTGACTTATTAGGTCTAATACACACGGATGTATGTGGACCAATGAGTGCACCCGCAAGACAAGGTTACCGATATTTCATCACCTTCACCGACGATTTAAGTAGATATGGCTATATCTACTTAATGTCAAATAAATCTTAATCCTTTGAGAAATTCAAAGAATTTCAGAAAGAAGTTGAGAATCAACTTGGTAACAACATTAAAGCACTTCGATCGGATCGAGGTGGCGAATATTTGAGCCATGAATTCGACGATCACTTGAAAGAAAATGGTATTCTTTCAGAGTTGACGCCTCCCGGAACTCCTCAATGGAACGGAGTGTCCGAACGGAGGAATCGAACCTTGTTAGACATGGTTCGATCAATGATGGGTTTTAGTGAACTTCCTATCTCTTTTGGGGGACATGCGCTACAAATCGCGGCACTAAAACTGAACCGCGCTCCGTCAAAAGCTGTTGAAAAGACTCCATATGAATTTTGGACTAAGAAACCTCCTAGGTTGTCTTTTCTTAAGATTTGGGGATGCGAAGCATATGTCAAGCGATTAATTTCGGACAAACTTCACCCCAAATTGGATAAGTGTTTCTTTGTGGGATACTTAAAAGAAACCAAAGGGTATTACTTCTTCAATAAATCCGAGAACAAAGTGTTTGTTGCTCGTGATGGTGTCTTTTTGGAGAAGGAACACCTTTCCAAAATGACAAGTGGGAGGAAAATCAAACTCGACGAAGTTCGAGAGGACGAGCAACAATGCCAACCTGATAAAACTGACAATCTAAATGCTTTGGAAGCAGCTGGGAAGATTGGTCAGAATCAAACAGACAATGTATATGCTCAACGTAATACCCTTCGTAGGTCGCAACAGCAAATATCTCAACCAGACAGATACCTTGGTATTGTCTTACCCGATGATCAAGACATCCTAGTTATGGATGGAGATGATCCAGCGACATACAAGCATGCTATGACGATCCCCGACTCTGCTAAATGGAAAGAGGCCATGAAATCCGAGATGGACTCCATGTCTGAAAATCAAGTCTGAGACTTGGTGAATTTTCCCGAGGTTTACACACCCACTGGTTGCAAATGGATCTTCAAATTAAAGACAGACAAGGATGGAAATGTATCGATATACAAGGCTAGATTGGTGGGAAAAGCTTATAGGCAAGTCCACGGGATTGACTATGATGAAACCTTTACACCAGTTGCAATGCTAAAGTCTGTCCGGATTATTCTAGCGATTGTTGCACATTACGATTATGAAATATGGCAGATGGATGTCAAAACCGCCTTCCTAAATGGAATTTTGGAAGAAACTGTGTACATGACACAGCCAGAAGGTTTTGTCGATCCGAGCAACGCTGGAAAGGTTTGTAAGCTCAAGAAGTTCATTTATGGACTAAAGCAAGCCAGCAGGAGTTATGTTTTATCAAGTTATGTTTTATCAAGAATCCAGATGAATCTTGTGTATAAAAGAAGGTCAGTGGGAGTGACATTGCATTCCTAGTTCTATATGTCAATGACATACTGCTCATTGGAAACAGAAAAAAATTACTGGAGTCTGTAAAGGGCTTGTTGGGAAAGTGCTTTTCAACGAAGGACTTAGGAGAGGCACATTACATATTGGGCATCAAGATCTACGGGGATAGATCTAAGAGGATGGTTGGATTGAGCCAGATTACTTACATTGATAAAGTACTCGCACGATTCAACATGGAGAATGCCAAGAGAGGGCATCTACCCATGTCCCATGGCATAACTCTCAGCAAGAAACAATGTCCACAGACACTTGTTGAGCGAGAGAGAATGGATCAGATTCCATATGCTTCGTTAATTGGGTCGATCATGTATGCCATGATATGTACCAGGTCAGATGTCTCGTATGCCTTGAGTGCTACGAGCCGATACCAATCAAACCCAGGAGAGGCGCATTGGACTGCGGCCAAGAATATCCTGAAGTACCTGAAAAGGAACAAGGATAAATTCCTGGTTTATGGTAGCCACAAAGATCTGATTGTTGAAGGTTACACCGACGCTAGCTTCCAGACTGACAGAGACGACTTCAAGTCACAGTCAGGGTATATATTTTGCCTAAATGGAGGAGCATTTAGCTGGAAGAGTTCCAAGCAGAGCACAACTACAGTCTCTACAACTGAAGCCGAATACTTGGCTGCTTTAGAAGCTGCTAAGGAGGCTGTTTGGATTCGGAAGTTCGTCAGTGAACTTGGTGTTATACCCTCCATCAAGGGACCAATAAAGATCACTACTGTGACAACAACGGAGCTATCGCTCAGGCCAGGAAGCCAAGAGAACACCAGAAGGTTAAACATGTCCAAAGGCGATTTCACATGATAAGGGAATGGAAATCCGAAGGTGAAATCTGTAAGATCGGCACGGATGATAATGTAGCCGATCCTTTGACTAAACCTTTTCCTTAAGTGAAACACAACAAGCACGTTTAGGCAATGGGAATTAAGCACGTTGGAGATTGGCTTTGAAATTCCATAAGCATGTTTTTTAGTTAAACTGGTTTATTTAATGTAAGACACTGTATTGAAACCATTCATTAATGGAGTAATTAATTTTTGTGCAAAATTATCATTCACTCCATTGCTATTTAATTGTGTTTTAGAATTAAATAATGAGTCCATTCGATTTATGGAAATATTCAAAACAGGGTATCAAGACCATGTCTTTGATAAAGAAACACCTGTTAAGTGAACATTGAATATTGAAATCGAAAGTTATCCCTAATCAAGGTCATCTAACTGATGGACGATTGATGACCACTAGAGACTAGTGTGTAGTATGATTTACAACACCGTTTCTTGTGCTGCAAGGACATGATGGTCATAAATCATTTGCACAAGTGCAAGTTTGGAACTGCACTGGATCGACCTATGAGAGTACTTTAAGAGATTCAAAAATTGTCATAAGTACATTTCTCATTATAGCTATCGGAACTCGTTTCCTCGACCATGAGTATTGTGAAGTTTTCTTGTTTGAGAACTAGTCTCTTTGATGTTGCCTAACGTTTGCCGTAACTAGGGATCATAATGGGAACACTCGGGAGATTAGGTCCTCTTAGTAACAGAAACTTACAATGCAAGACTGGGAATGTCCCCCTATTTGACAATAGGAAATATGTCTTTGTTGTTTACAAGGCCGCTCGATGAGCGAGACTGTGAAAATGCATGGTCGTGCTCAGATGGATTTTAGAAATCATTTGTTTATTGACAGTCGAACTTGGAGATCGAGAAACAATTCTGAATGTAATAAGGATGACGATGAATCTTACCTTATAGTTCACTAAGAGACATTAAGTGACATAGGAAATGGGCTATACACTGTATACACACTTGTCTAGAAGGACAAGTGGGAGATTGAAAGGAATGGTGTCCTTCCAACAAGTGTATTATTCTGATAGAGGGTTCAGAATTATTACAGAGCTAATTCTTCAGTAAGGTCAAGTGATCGGAATTCCTAGGTGGAGGCCGCTTCCGATTAGTAATATTAAGGTACAATTAATATTACAGCTTAATCTTAACTGAACCCTTCAGGTCGAACCCAATCTCACAACCGATCCGAGATGACGAATTAATCCGAAAGATTTAATGAGTCGAAGGAGTTTTACGAATATAGACGTCGGATATCGAGCCTAGGGTGTCGAGACCGAGCGTCACAAAATCACAAGCAACAAGTATGAGCATAGCCGTAGCTAGGCTAGGCTATCTCATAGCAAGCCTAGGCGCACCATGTGGGTGCTAGGCGCGCCATGCGTGCTAGGCGCAAGCCTAGGCACTATCGCAGACCATCGCACCATCGCAGCACAAGCATAGCACCATCGCATAGCTAGGCTTGTGCGTGTGCTAGTGCTTGTGCCTTAGCCAATCGCACCATCACAGCAGCATGGCTACGCACATGCGTGCATTCGCATGGAACTGCATCGCAGCATGCGTGCCTGGGTGCTAGGCACCATCGCAGGCCCCTCGCACAAGCACAGCATCATGCTAGGCCGTGTCTGCGTGTGCGTATGCGTGGAGGGCATCGCATCAGCAGCAGCATGTGAGTGTATGCGAGGAAGAGCTAGCAAGCATCACCAAGCCCAGCATGCGTGGCTCGCTAGCAGCACGCATGCTAGGCTGGGCTATGCGTATGCTGGCCTGGCTGTGCAGGCTATGCGAGAGGGTGTGTGCGTGTGCGATGGCGAGAGAGGTAAGGGCCAGCACCAGCGCTAGCAGCTAGCAGCGCCTAGAACTTGCACGCAGCAGCAGCACAAGCATCGCCCAACGCCAGCACACATTGTCTGGCTGGGGATGCGAGGCTGCTGGTTGGGCTGGTGTTGGCTGGCTGGGCTAGCTGGCACTGCTAGCTGGCAGCAGCCCAGCAGCCCTTTGCTTGAGGCGGTTTGTGGTGAATGGGGACCTAGGCTTGGACAAAGCCTTGGGGAGCAAGGCAATGGTCCCCCCACCTCTCTTGGTCCTCACCTAACCCTCTCTCTCCCCTTGACACTTGTTGCATTGTGATTGATTTAATTATTAATTTATTTTGGAAATAAATTAATTATCAAAATTATTCATTCTCCTACATTGGTTGGGAAATGAAGTTCAAGGGTGCATTTCCCTATAAATACCAAGGCATGGGTATTGGGAAATTTACAACCTTGAGTGGAATCAAAAAGGCAACACTTGATTTGAATAAACCTTGATTCGTAAAACTAATAGTTTTATTTGTCCGGGTCTCGACTAACCTTCGTGACTTAGGACGCTCGGGTTAGGTTCGAGGGTACGATCCCGTTGGAGACCTCGTATTTTCGGGGTTCAAGTAAGAGCTCATAGTTGAGCGAAGCACGTGTCAAAGGTATAATCTTTTATCCTTTCTTGTGTTTTAATTATGTTTTGCTTGTTAATTGCATTTGTTATAGGGGCAGTTCTTGGCGGGTTTCTTTTCGTGTAGTGAGGGTCACTACGAAACCCAACAAAAAGGTACAGGCGGTAATTGACATGAAGTCTCCCCACACTGTCAAGGGAGAAAATGCTGAGGCGGCATTCCAGAAATTGAAAGAACACCTCCACTCATTGCCACGGTAGGTCAGCCCTCTAGTAGGAGAGGTTCTCTATATGTATTACGTCTTCTCAGATCATGCCCTCAGTGTATTTCTTCTAGCTGAGAGAAACTGCATTAAGCTCCTGGTCTATTTCATTACCATGTTCTCTGGAATGCTGAGCTACAATATCACTTTGTTGAAAAATTTAGCCTTGCCCTTTTCATGGCAATCAAGAAGTTGAAACTTTACTTCTTGGCATATCCGGTGGTGGTCTACACAGACAAACCCCTCAATCAGCCAATACAACCTTGGAGTCATCCAACAGAATGCTCAAATGGGCTATTGAAATGCAAAATCTGGAAATAACTTTCAAGCCAAGAAAGGCAGTGAAGGGTCAGGCGTTCGTCGATTTCATTGTAGAAATGACAAGGTCGGCTTAACCGAACAATGTTAATCAGGTCTGGAAGGTATATGTAGACGGGAGCTCTACTATGAACGGCTGTGGTGCAGGTGTAATTTGCAAGTCTCCGGAAGAGGACAAATATGAATACGCACTACGGTTCAAGTTTTAAGCCTCGAATAATGAGGCGGAGTATGAGGCCCTGCTAGCCGGTATCCGCATGTGTATGGCGGCAGGGGCAAGGAATGTTGACGCCTACTCTGATTCTCAGTTGATCGTTAGCCAATACCATGGTGACTACGAGGCCACCTATCAGGCTATGATCAAATATCTGCAGGCGGTCAAAGACAAGGCCGGGACACTTGACGAATTTCATCTAAGTCAGGTGCCCAGTTCAGAAAATAATTAGGCGGATGCACTCTCTAATTTAGCATCATCCGCCTCTTATGATACACCTAGGTCAGTCTTTTGGGAAGTCATGGAAAAAAGAAGCATTTAATATGACCCCATTGGAGTTCTTGAACAAAGCTCGACTTGGATGGATGCCATCCGGGCTTATCTGGCAGACGACACTCTACCGGATACACCTTCAGAAACAACTACATTGAAGAAGCGAGCCGCAAGTTTTGAGATCCATAATGGAGAACTCTTCAGGAAGGGTTACCTCCAACCGCTACTGACATGTGTTACCCCAGAAAGGGGGAATGAAGTTCTAGTGGATCTACACTCAGGCTTTTGTCCATCATATATAGGCGGCAGAACTCTAGCAAAAAGGGTCAGGCGGCAGGGCTAATTTTGGCCCACTCTTGAGGCAGACAACATGAAAATGGTGAAGAAGTGTGATAAGTATCAAATATTTGACAAGCTCATACACCATTCGGCCACTGATTTGATGGCTATCCACAACCCGGTTCCATTTGCAAAATGGGGTATGGACATCTTGGGTCCATATATGCCTGCTACAGGCGGACGGAGGTATATCTTTGTTGTTGTAGATTACTTCACCAAATGGGTTGAGGCAGAGGCGGTGAAGGGCATTAAGACAAAGGATGTCATTTCCTTCATTTGGCACCTATTTATAAGGCCAATGGCCGGATAGTTTTCAAACGGCCTACTCCAACATGAACAGGCAACCGGCGACGCCTATTTGGGAGAATTCGTTGAAGAGAGCATCACCCATTTGGGTGGTACATTGTTCTACAAACCATAACTCAAGCTGCTTTAACCGACTGTCTAAGTCAAAGATAACTCACGACCATTTAAATAATAAATTGAAACCGAGATACAACTGGTCGTCGCTTCAAAGAAACACAAACGATAACTGATATCTTGGTCAAATATAACTGATCTTTTCCCAAAGGCACTACAGCCGATTACAAACAAAAATTACGCAAGGTCAAATCCTTGGCAGTTAATTCATAACCTGGTTATGATGCATACACCCTGCCAATGGTCGCCTGCATCCTAACAAACAGCGATTGCAGGTTACCCAAAGGGTAACTCGCGGCAGGATTAACGAATAATCTTGGTTGGCCCTAGCCGGCATCGTTTACTAACCCAACTTGGAATAATTCTTCTTTAAACACGGTCAATGACCGGCTGTCTATCCGTCCAGATGCTTGTTTGGACGACTGCCTGCTTAGGGTTGGGCAATATTAAGCAAACAACCTTTCAAGGGCAAGTACCGGTAATGCATCCGGCATACCGCTTGTGCTGATTCAAATTGCAAAAAGAAAAATTGCAAAAATAAAAAGATTTGTACGTGCATACTAGAAAAATTGCAAAGATTGAAGAAAATTATGTCAAAGAAAAAACAGACTCAGTCGGCAAATTCTATTAATTAAATATCATTGTCAGCTGGAACTACGTCCGGGGAAAAGAATGACATGAAATACTCGGCTCGCAGGCCAGAGATAGAAAGAAAAACAATCAAGTCACTGCTGATGAGGCTGAGACGTCTGGCCCTGGCCAGATGGAGGAGCGTCTTGAGTTTGCTGGGCTTGAGCTTTGTTAGCCTCACCCGGCGCTCATTCTTCCGTTTGCTCTTCCTCTTCTTCCTCAACAATGCCAGCCCATTCCTCGAAGGGAGGCGGCTTCTCAACCCAAGGGTTTGAGCGTTGTACACCTTAGTGGCGTACTTGTACCTCAGGTCGAAACACTCCCATTTGGTGTTCGGGTGGATGAGGGTCCACACCATTTTCATGCGGGCCTCGCAGTCTCACTTATTCTTAGCAACGAGCCGGTTTTGCTTAGTATCCAGTTTAGTTTTTTTATCCGCCTGCATCTAGGCCAGCTCGTTCTTGAACCGGGAGACATCTTCCCGCAGCTAGTTGTTCTCCTTATCGGCCTCCCCTAATGCTTTGACGTCCGCTTGGAGGTTTTTAACTTGCAGCTCAAAATCAGCTGCCTTTTTGTTGGTCGTCTCAGCAGCAGCCATGAGCTCCTTGATTTTATCCTCCGGTCGCATATCCCGACTTTTAGTTTGTATTTCATACATTAAAGTGTTGTATTAAGTAACGTCAATAAGGTCAGCCACTCGCCTATTGGCGTATCTTACCTCCTCTTACTTCTTCCTCAAGGGAACCTTGAGGCCGTCTACTTTTAACATCACTTGCAAAACTAGCCGAAAAAGGGTTAGTCTTTCAATTATACTATAATCGGCAAAAGAGTAAAATTGTACAAAAGCACCCAACCCGCCCAATTACTTCAGCGAGTAGTGAGTTGATGCGGTCAATGTTGACTTGGTGTACACCCGGCACCGCTTCCTCTTCGGACTGGGTCAGAGTCCTCAGTATCCTCTTGGCATATTGGTGGAGGTCAGGCCAACGAGAAGAGGCATCTGCATCAACAGATTTATTTGTTAAGTATTGAGCATAGGCGGCACCTACAATCTGTCGGCTGCCTGAAGAATCTCCTGATTGGGTAGCTTGGGACTTGACTCGCATAGGCCCAAGCGGCAAGGGGAGAACAAAGGTGAGAGTCATACCTTCATTTTCAGGCTGAGGGGTCAACCCACCCCCAGCCGAATTAGAAGCAGACGCTACAGCAAGCAGCCAGCTTGAGGGAGTTTCAGGCTCCCTCGTCCCAACCTTAGCCGGGCCTGTGCTTAGGCAAAGGTCTTTCAGGCTCTTGCCTGCTGAGGTGGGCCTCTCAAGCACAGGCGGCCTGCCGGAAGAGGTAGGGGTAGCCGGATTCCTTCTAGACTTGGAAGGAGGCTTGGAGGGCTCATCGCCCGGTCTTTTCAGCATGTTGGTTAGGGAGCGAGGAACATTCCTGCTCCCCGTCTGAAAAAGCAACAAAAGCAACAAGTTAATATCAGAATTCACATTAAACTATACAAACCTTAATGTCAGTCGGAGCTTACCCCATCATCCTTGGCTGCCAGTTGGGCCCTTTTCTTCTCTAACTGATCCTTCCGGATCTGAGCAGCTGATTTAGCTGGTGTCTTCTCTGGAGGAACCATCTATAATCCTTTCTCTACAAAGAAGAAAATCAAATTCAAATGTCATTCAAGAATGATACAGATGGCATAAAGTGCCGGTTATCAGTCAACATACGTCTGCTAAACGTTGTGCTAAGGCCGCAGGTGGAAAGGAACGTCTCGTCCTTTAGCCAGTCCAGATGAGGGGCCCAGTTCTTGGGGACAATGACTTCAGTCCCATCATCCAAAGGCAGGGAAGTCTTCTTAAAGAGCCCCGTCTCCATTATTTGCGTCAAGGCCTCTTCCGGTACTTTAAGAAGGGCTCATTTCTTCCCAAGGAGAGTCGGGTGCGTATTATAGTGACGCAGACGGTGGTTTACACGCAGCGATGGTGAAGAAACCAAGTAAAACTTGCTCTTCCAGCTGCTTCATTTTGACGGCTTGTCAAGCGTCATCACGTATTTCGGATGCGTGGTCAATGTATAACAAGCATTCCAGCTGCCTGGGGCACGACTAAGGTAGTGCATATGTGCAAACGCCTCCCAGCTAGGCGTTATGCTCTGCATCTCGCAGACGGCAAAGTATCCTAATATATTCACCCAAGAATTGGGTGTTAACTGCCAAAAGCCAACGTCGTAGCCCCTTAGAATGGCTTTTATTGTATCATGAAGGGGAACCGAAGGCCGGCTTTGAATGCCGCCTCAAAGCAGCCAAAATAATCGTCGGCATGATCAAGGTCGTCATCGCAGATGACGGTTGCCTCTACAGGCGGCACAACACTTTCCCATCCTACCCCAACTGGGCGCTATTGTAAAAACCCGGGTAAGGTGGCGTTTAGAGTGACCACATCCCTGGCGGTCATGTGCGCCTCTGTTGGGTTATTGATTGAGGGTCATTTATATGTCTCTTCATCCTCTTGGGGGGCATCAGGTTCCATGGTAGACTATGAAGAGTCTGATTGTTGGACGGTCTCTTCACCGCCTTTACCCTCGGACTCTTCCAATATATCATCACTGTGCGTGCTGGGTACACCCGGATGGACATAATGTACAATGTCAGCCGGAGCTTCAGCTGAGCCGTCGGACTGGTATTCGGGGTCTACAGCCATGCGTCTCGTCCGAGCCATTCTATCTTGCACATGAAGAGAGACGGTCGGATTCGCAGAAGAGTAAGGGTGGTCCAAACACCCCCAGACGACATCTCCAGTCCTAGACGCAGCCGTATCCAGTGACTGGCTTACAACTGTCCTAAGCTGTGCCGTGTGTGTGTTGTGTGAGTCCATTATTCTTTACAAGCTATACAACTGGAAAAACTCAAAAAGTTGCACGGGTTAGGAATGGTACCTTGAAGATGCTTTGAGTGTGGAGATAGTAGGCTATCCTGATTAGCAGTCGGAAATCACTGTGTTGCTTTCTGATACCCAGACGGTTGCCCAGATGTACCCTCTTCAAGAGTAATTGAAAATCGGTGAACAACCCAACCGTTCCTCTAAAGTATTGCTTGATGATACCCCAAACGGTTGACTGATTGTGGGTGTATTGAAAGCAAAGGGAACTGGTCCAAAGACCCCTACACAGTTGACCGGCTGTGGGTGTATTAAAAGATAGGGGGATGACAAAAGACCCTTAGGCGGTTTTAGCAAGTTTTGAAAGAAGAGCACTCAGACGGTGACCAGTTGAGTGAGGAAAAGGAAGTCGGTTACGCAACAACTAGCAGCCAGTATCAGAGCTCTCTTTCTCAGAAAATTTTCTCAACAAAAATTTGCAAGGTGTGAAAATGAGAGGAGGGGGTCTCTACTTATAGAGAACCCCAGAAGGTGAATCGTCACCTTCCCAATTCGAATTCAAAATTCATATTCAAGAAAACAAATTTTAAAAAATAAAAAAAATAGAAGAGAGCAAAGGAGACGAAACATCACCTTCTTATAACATGACATCTGTCACAAGTGCCACGTGCCAAGCCTTATCACACTTGTGAGGGGAAAATGTTAAGGGTAAAAATACCCTGTCCGTGTGGACCAATCGCGTGCTGACACGTGTCAGTATCAAAGACGTACTGAGAGAACCAACCCTTTGGTGACACGTGGCACTCTAACCAATGAAAGGAGGATTGATCTCCTCTCACTATAAATAAAGGAAAATCCTAATTTATTATACATTGATAAATATACACACAAAACTCGAGCAATACAAATTGCAGAATTCTATCGGAATCCGAGAGAAAAACCTTTACATTCCGCACTTTTATACATCCGGCCACGTTTGAACTTGATCGTCGGAGGCGAAACTCCACCCAACCGGAGTTTCTATGGTTTTGCAAGTACAGACGGTCGATGCGCATTCTTGGAATCGTAACTCTCCCGAGGGACTCAAAATACCCCGAAACAACAACGGCTAGGGCCATTTTTTTTACTAGCACATATCTTTGTTCTTCCTGGGTTAGGACGTGGTTGACGAAATAAACTGGGTGCTGAGTTTTTCCTCTTTCCACAAGCAAGGATGACCCTATTGTTTGCTGCAACGCAGACACATATAATTGTAGCTTCTCTCCTACCCCCGGGCTTAACATCGTTGGTAGGCTGACTAAGTGTTCTTTTACTTTGGCAAATGCCTCCTTTTCTTCTTGTTCCCACTTAAACGTATGATTTCCCTCCAGGAGATGAAAAAATGGTATAGCCTTATCTGCTGACTTACTGATGAACCTGGAAAGGGCTTCCATTCTACCTTTCAACCTCATAACATCTTTGACACTCTTAGGCTCTGGGAGACTCAGAACAGCTTGTATTTTTTCTAGGTTTACGTCGATTTCCCTTTCACTCACCGAGAAGCCTAAAAACTTTCCTGTTATTACCCCAAATACACACTTCTTTAGGTTTATCTTTATGTGATACTTGTTCAGCGTGTTGAACGTTTCTTCCAAGTCAGAGATGTGATCGTGTGCTGTAAGACTCTTTACTATGGAATCATCTACGTACACTTCTACATTCCTCCCCTTCTAGCGAGCAATGACCTTGTCAATGGTTTCCTAGAATGTAGCCCCTGCATTCTTCAGGCCAAAAGGACATAGTTAAATACTCCTTCATCTGTGATGAAGGCAGATTTCTTTCAGTATGGCTCAAACAGGCTAATCTGATGGTAACCCGAGAAGGCATCAATAAAACTCAGAAGTGCATGCCCACTCGTCGAGTCTACCATCTGATCTATTCACGGCAGAGGATAGTAGACTTTTGGGCAGGCTCAATTTAGGTTTGTGAAGTCTACACACATTCTCCACTATCCGTTGGCTTTCTTGACCATTACTACGTTTGCTAGCCATTCTGAGTAGTCGCAAGGTTCTATGAACTTCGCAGCCAGGAGCTTGTCTACTTCTCCCTAGATAGCCTTATTCTTCTCTACGGAGAAATTTATCAACTTCTTCTTTACTGGTCTCGAGTCTTTCCTGAAATTCAGACGGTTTTCCATGACTTTTTGATCAATACCCGGCATTTCGTCCGCTGAGAATGCAAACACCTCCGCGTTCCATTTGAGCAACGCTACCAGGTTCACCCTAACATCAGGCTCAATGTCTTTCCCAATCTTCAATGTCCTAGACTCGTCTCCTTCAACAAGTGCAATTACTTCATGCTCCCCCTGTGGGGTTGGACGGGCTGCCTCTTCCTTCTCCTGCTCGAAATTTTCCATGGCCAGCCTCTGCTTCTCCTTTTCTTCCCTGTTCTCTTGCCTATTCCTTTTCCTATAAAATTTTTCTTCTTTTGCTACCTCTTATAGGACTTTAGGCTAAGAGCCGTATTTCACTAGGTTCCTAAGAGTAGTATTGTAACATTGCCTTGCTGTTTTTTGACAGCCTCTCAACATGGCTAAGCAGCCTCTGTTGTTAGCATAAGCCAGTGCCAAGTGTAACGTAGACACCACTCCGCTTATTTTGTGGATGAGAGGTCTGCCCATAATTACATTGTAAGGGGATTGAGAGTTTATGACAAGGAATTCCGCCGTCACGTTCCTGGCCTAAGCTCCTTCTCCCACTTGAACTAATATTTCTATTATCCCATCTGGTATCATTCTTGAGCCATCAAACCCTATGACTTCATAGTTCACCCCTCTGAGGTCCCTGCTTCCAGATGCATTTTATGGAAGGCGTCTATGAACATGATGTTGGTTAAACTAACTCCATCTACCAGAACTCTCCTGACTCTCCAATTCACAATTGTTATGGAAACTACTAGGGGATCATTGTGTGGGTATATGACTCCGTGCTGATCCTGCTCATCAAAAACCACCTTTGGCTGAGGAGGTGGCTGTGTCCATTTTCTGCGTTCATTATAATTCACTTGATGAACCATGTCTCTAAGTTAAATAATCCTTCATCTGTGATGAAGGCAGCTTTCTTTATGTCTGGCTCATACAGGCTGATCTGGTGGTAACCCGAAGGCATCCATAAAACATAGAAATGCTTGCCCACTCGTCGAGTCTACAATCTGATCTATTCTGGGCAGAGCATAGCAGTCTTTTGGGAAGGCTCGATTCAGGTCTGTGAAGTCCACACACATTCTCCACTATCCGTTGGCTTTCTTGACCATTACTACATTTGCTAGCCATTCTGATTAGTCGCAAGGTTCTATGAACTTCGCAGCCAGGAGCTTGTCTACTTCTTCCTAGATAGCCTTATTCTTCTCTACGGAGAAATTTACCAACTTCTGCTTTACAGGTCTCGAGTCTTTGCTGACATTCAGACGGTTTTCCATGACTTTTGGATCAATACCCGGCATTTCGTCCGCTGAGAATGCAAACACCTCCGCGTTCTTTCTGAGCAGCGCTACCAGATTCACCCTGACATCAGGCTCAATGTCTTTCCCAATCTTCAATGTTCTAGACTTGTCTCCTTCGACCAGTGCAATTACTTCATGCTCCCCCTTTGGGCTGAGAGCCGTATTTCCCTGTGTTCCATAGAGCAGTAATGTAACAATGCCTTGCTGTTTTTTTACAGCCTCTCAACTTGGCCAAGCACCCTCTATTGTTAGCATAAGCCAGCGCCAAGTGTAGCGTAGACACCACTCCGCTTATTTTGTGGATGAGAGGTCTGCCCATAATTACATTGTAAGGGGATTGAGAGTTTATGACAAGGAATTCTGCCGTCACGTTCCTGGCCTGAGCTCCTTCTCCCACTTGAACTAATATTTCTATTATCCCATCTAGTATCATTCTTGAGCCATCAAACCCTATGACTTCATAGTTCACCCCTCTGAGGTCACTGTTGTCCAAATGCATTTTATGGAAGGCGTCTATGAACATGATGTTGGTTGAACAACCTCCATCAACCAGAACTCTCCTAACTCTCCAATTCACAATTGTTATGGAAACTACTAGGGGATCATCATGTGGGTATATGACTCTGTGCTGATCCTGCTCATCAAATACCACCTTTGGCTGAGGAGGTGGCGGTGGTCATTTTCTGCTCATTAAAGCACTTTGATTGTCAGTTTGACTTTGTTACTCACCTTCTCGAACTTAATCAAGTTTGATTTTCCTCCCACTTATCATTTTGGAAAGATGCTCCTTTTCCAAAACGACACTTTGTTCACGGATTTGTTGTAGGAGTAATACCCCTTTGTTTCTTTTGGATATCTTAAAAAGAAACACTTGTTAGATTTTGGTGCAAGCTTGTCAGATATGAGTCTTTTGACATATGCTTTGCAACCAAAAATCTTAAGAAAAGACATTCGTGGAGGTTTCTTCGTCCATAATTCATATGGATTCTTTGCGACAGCTTTTGACGGAGCGCGGTTCAGTGTAAGTGTCGTGGTTAGAAGTGCATGTCCCCAAAAAGAGATAGGAAGATTGCTAAAACCCATCATTGGTCGTACCATGTCTAACAGAGTTCGATTTCTCCGTTTAGACACTCCATTCCATTGTGGAGTTCCAGAAGATGTCAATTCTGAGAGAATTCCATGTTCTTTCAGATGATCGTCGAATCCGTAGCTCAAATATTCGCCACCTCGATCTGATCAAAGTGCTTTGATTTTCTTGCCTAGCTGATTTTCCACTTCACTCTAAAACTCTTTGAATTTCTCAAAAGATTCATATTTGTGTGACATAAGGTATACATAGCATATCTACTGAAATCGTCCGTGAAAGTGATAAAATAGCGATAACCATTTCTTGCAGTTGTGCTCATTGGTCCACATACATCCGTGTGTATAAGACCTAATAAGTCACTAGCCCTTTCTCTCAACTTGGAGAATGGCTGCTTTATCATCTTGCCTAGTAAGCAGCCTTCGCAGTTTTCAAACAACTCTAAGTCGAATGAGTCAAGAATCCCTTCATGAAGAAGTTTCTTGATCCGTTTGATGTTAATGTGGCGACGACAATGCCACAAGTAGGTTTGATTCGACTCAATGGTCTTAGTTCTTTTGGTGGTATCATTAACATTTGTCTAGTCCCATTTAGAATGTGTGATCTCATAAAACATATAAGCAAGACATTTAAAATAACCATTATTATAGTCTTGTGATCAGAAAAACCCGCCGTCCAATGCCATAGATCAAAATATGTTCAATGGTAAGCAAAACATATAAAAAAAGAATTAGTTCTATTACAAGCCAAAGACAAATAATGTGCCTACAAGCACGACGGTAAGACCATCTTCATTTTCCGCTCGTAGTTGCACATCCACTTGTTGGAAGGACACCACTCCTTTCAAAGGGCTCAAGAATGATACCAGAAGGAATAATAGAATTGTCTGTCCAAGTGGGAGAGGGAGCTCAGGCCAGGAACGTGAGGGCATAGTTTCTCATCATTAACTCTCCATCCCCTTACAACGTGATAATGGGCAGGCCCCTCATTCACAAGATAAGTGGAGTGGTGTCCACGTTGCACTTAACAATAGCATACGCTAACAACAGAGGTTGTTTAGTCAAGTTGAGGGTTTGCCAGAAAACGGCAAGGTAGTGCTACATTACGGCCCTACGAAACCCAGTGAAGTATGGTTCTCTGCTTAAGGTCTCAGAAGAGTCAGCGAGGGAGGAAAAGGTCTCCAAAAAGAGGAAAATGTAGGAGTATAAAGAAGAAAAAGAAAAGCAAATGCTAGCCATGGAAAACTTTGAGCCTGAGAGGGAAGACGTAGCCCGTCGAACCCCAGAAGGGGAGCATGAGGTAGTTGCATTGGTCGAAGGAGATGAGTCTAGGACAGCGAAGATTGGGAAATACATTGAGCCTAATGTCAAAGTGAATTTGATAGCGTTGCTCTGGAAGAAAGAAGATTTGTTTGCATTTTCAGCAGACGAGATGTCAGCCATTAACCCAAAAATCATGGAACATCGCCTGAATGTTAGAGATAATTCGAGGGCAGTAAAGCAGAAGCTGAGAAATTTTTCCGTAGAAAAGAATAAGGCTATCAAGGAAGAAGTGGATAAGCTCTTAGCTACAAAATTTATGGAACCTTGTGATTACCCTGAATAGCTGGCAAATGTAGTAATGGTTAAAAAAGCCAATGGACAATGGAGGATGTGCGTAGACTTCACAGACTTGAATCGAGCCTGCCCAAAAGATTGTTATCCTCTGCCCATAATAGATCAGATGGTAGACTCGACGAGTGGGCACGCACTTCTGAGTTTCATGGATACCTTCTCGGGTTACTACCAGATCAGCCTGTACGAGCCTGGCAGGAAGAAGACAACATTCATCACTGACGGGGGAATGTTCAATTATGTCGCAATGTCTTTTGGCTTGAAAAAAGCAGGGGCAACATTTCAGAAAACCATGGACAAAGTCTTTGCTCACCAGAGAGGAAGAAATGTTGAAGTCTACGTCAATGATTCCATAGTGAAGAGCCTAACAATGCACAGCCACATCTCTGACCTAGAGGAAATATTTAACACACTGAACAAGTATCATATGAAGTTGAGCCCAATGAAGTGTGTCTTTGGGGTGAAGGCAATCAAGTTGTTAGGATTCCTAGTGATTGAAAGGGGCATTAATGCCAACCTAGAGAAAATACAAGCTGTCTTAAGTCTCCTATAGCCTAAGAATGTCATAGACATTCTTTCAGCTCTTGAAGGGCAATGGTACATTCAAATGGGAGCAAGCAGAAAAGGAAGCCTTTTCTAAGGTAAAGGAGCACTTAGTCAGCCTACCAACAATGACAAGTCCAGGGGTAGGAGAGAAGCTGCAGTTGTATGTATCTGCATCGCAACAAACAATAGGATCATCACCCAGTTTACTTTGTCAACCATGTTCTAACCCAAGCAGAGCATAGATACTCGTTGGTGGAAAAAATGGCCTTGGCAGTTATCACAACTACTAGGAAATTAAAACCATATTTTGATCCTCACGTGATACAGATATTAACAAACTACCTGCTGGAAAAAGCTTTGCAAAAATGGATGCCTCAGGAAGGTTACTAAAGTGGGCAATAGAGCTGACTTAGTACGAGCTAGAAATCAAGCCCAAAACGGCAATAAAAGCTTAGGTCCTAGTAGATTTCATAGTGGAAGCAAGCTACAAGGAAGTAGAAAAATAGATGGGAACATGGAAGGTGGTTGTGGACGGCTCATCTGCCCACACAAGTAGCGGAGCTGAAGTAATTATGGTATCAAAAGAAGGTAATGTCTTTGAATGTGCAATTAAGTTCAAATTCTAAGCCTCCAACAATGAAGCTGAGTACGAGGCTACACTGGCAGGCCTGAGGATGAGTCTAGCAGCAGGGACCAGGAAAGTGAAACTCCAAGTTGACTCGCAACTAGTAGCAAGCCAGCTTTGGGGGGAGTATGAGGCCAGAGAGCCGTTAATGCAAAAATATGTAGCTGTAGTGAAGGAGTTGACAGCCCAGATGGTTAGCTTTGATATCGAGTTGGTCCCCAGTGTTGAGAATGCTCAGGCGGACGCACTCTCCAAGCTAGCAAGTTTGACGTTGCAAATTCTGAGTAGAACTGTGACGGTAGAAATCTTAGAGGAAAAAAGTGTCGAGGGGCAGAAGCAGGTAAATTGCACTAGTCAGCGATGGTCCTAGTACTCAGACATATTGGCATACAAGCTGCACGAAACACTGCCCAATGATGAAAAGGAGGCGAAGATAATAAAGAAAGAATCATACAGATACGTGGTATTATATGGAGAACTATGCAGAAAAAAGGGTACTCAAAATCTGTCCTCAAATGTGTCCCGGATTGGGAGCAGCAAATAGTCATGAAGGAAGCCCATGAAGGGATCTACGCAAATCATATAGGAGGGAAAGCCCTGGCAGTGGAGATCATCAAACTAGGGGTATATTGGCCAACTCTAACCCAGGATGACATGAACTATGTCAAAAAATGTGAGCAATGCCAAAAGTACTCCCCGGTGATAAATCAGCCTGCTAACGACCTCACACCGATTCTCAACCCTATCCCGTTTGCTCAGTGGGGAATGGACATCTTAGGGCCATTCACCACTGGCTTAGGGGGCAGGAAATTCTTGATCATGGTTGTGGATTACTTCACAAAGTGGATAGAAGCGAAGCCCACAAAGTATATCAAGGCCTCTCAAGTCAGAACGTTCATATGGAAAACTCTCATTACTTGATTTGGGATCCCGCAGTGCATAGTGTTTAACCATGGCTGCCAGTTTGATTGTGACACCATCAGAGATTACCTTGAGGAATTGGGAACAAAGTATGCCAGCGCTTCTGTTTTCCACCCGCAGAGTAACGGGCAGGCAGAGGCAGCTAACAAGCAGATACTCTATGCCCTTCAAAAGAAGTTGGAAGAGCACAAAGGCCTGTAGGCTAACTTAGTCCCAGAGGTGTTGTGGGCTAACAGGAAAACAAAGAAAGAAGCAATGGGTAAAAGTCCTTTCTCCCTAGCGTATGGAGCTGAAGTAGTGGTTCTCATTGAAGTGCAACTCCCAAGTCTAAGAGTACAACACTATGATATTTAGAAGAATAAGGATAGAATGAGGGAGGAGTTAGATCTCTTGCCAGAATTTAGGTTGAAGGCTACCCTAAAGTTAGCTGCTCAAAAAAGTAGAATGACCAAGGTCTACAACAGAAGAGTAAGGCATAGAGAGCTTAGTGAAGGGGAATTAGTACTGAGACGAACAACTGCTGTGGGCAGAGGAAAGCTACAAGGAAAATTGAGCGCGAATTGGGAAGGACCCTTAATAATACACAAGCAGGTAGGCACGTGGGCTTACCTACTCTCTAACCAAGATGGCTACATCTTGAGGAATAGTTTCAACGCTGACGTTCTAAAGCGGTTTTTCATGTAGTTTGATGTTTTGCTTTAGCATTTTGTTTAGCTATACATGAAGGAAAAGTTTCAGCTTTATTTGGGCTAAGTTGTAATTTTAAGGAAGTGAAACATTAACCTCAGCGTGAGGCGTTTCACATTATCAATGGAATATTTAACCTCTGCGTGAGGCCTTTCCCTAAATATGATATTTTATTACATTACTTACTTGTTTGTTTGCAAAGGATTATATGTTTCTGCCAGAACAAGCAGGGAGAAGCTGGGATTGCTGCAATAAGGCGAACCCAGCACGAGCTAAGCAAAATAGAAAACAACGTATTCACCTCATTAAATCCTCACTACAATAAAGCGGAGGTAGAAACCCTGTTCATAGAAACAGTGGCATAACAATTAAACCGCACTAAAATAAAGTGGTGGCACAAAAACCCCAAGCCCCGCCCAAGAGGCAGGGGACGGGCAAGAAAACACAAACAAGAAGGCCACAATCCTGCGCTGAGGGTGTTTCCAGCCTTGGAAGGAAATTCATAAAATGGAGATGCCTGAAGTAACAGTTTGCCTAAATAAACCAAGGCTGGGAGCACTAGTAGGTAAAGGTAGCCAACAACGCAGTCAAGGGGCCAACAGTATCAGCTGGGAAGGGAGAGAACTCTAAACAGCAAAAAGAGGAGTACCCTCTCCTTCTGATGACTTAACCCAGGACACATCAAGCAAAAATACACAATAAAGAATGCGCAACCAAAAGAGAAGAAAGAAGCTAAAAGTTTAAGCAAGAACAGCAAAGCAAATCGCAAAGTTTGTGCCAGACAACCCTTAGCATTGAGTAAAAACCAAAGTGCAAATTCCAAAGGCACAAAAAGTATTATCTTAACAAACGAAGAAAAGATAAAAAGTTCTGGCACATAGCCAAGGCAAGTACAAGCCTCAAAAACCTATACAACCACTGACGGCCATACACCCCAATGGAAGAAAGCAAAAAACATTAGCTTACTACCAAACGAGGAGAGGGATACGTACTCAAATTAGCCACTGGAAGAAGAGGGAGATGGCCGCCAAAACCTTTATTGATTGGCAGGAAGGGCCTCCACCCCAATAGCAGCAGGAAGGTCAGGAGACTCAGCAAGGAGCTTGTTGAGAACAACATAGTCTGGTATGCCACAGGCAGCAACATGAGGGTGGTCAGCGAGATACCCATAGGCATCCTGGTTCCCAACTTGATCAACCTTACTCCAAAACTAATCAAACTTCACTTGTTGCTCCTCACTTGTGCTAAACACATGGTTAGCAAATCTGTGTGCAACCTCCCAGCCTCCATCATGCTTATCTGTGAGTAGATCCGCAAAGGTCTGTGAGGAGACAAACTCCACCAAAGCATCCCTGCGAGCTGCGTTAAGCTTCGCAGTATGGTCTCCCTCCAAGTGAGCTACAGTTACTTCCAAACTCTACACTTGGGCCTGAGCCCTTTTCAGCTCATCTTCACGCTCAGCCAGCTTCTGAGCAGCAGGGAGGTATTCAGCTAATTGGAGTTGAGCAGCACGCATCGCGTCATCCTTCTCCCCCAGTCCACGCTCCAGCTCTGCCTTCTCCTTCTAAACACGCTCCAGATCAGCAACCTTTTATTTAAGCTCGAACTTTGAGATTGGTACCCTTTCTCAACAGTGAGCAGAGCATTAGCCAGATCACCAATAGAGCGAGTGAGCTGGACAACCACCGTAGAAGGGAACAAAAACAATAAGAATTAGAGAATAACGAAAAGAAAACAAATAAGTAAAAACCTCATAAAATGAAGGAAAGTAAGAAACAAGTAGAATGATACGTTTGGTAGGTCATGGCAGGCAACGACAGCACGCATGCTGACATACTCGTTCCCAAGGTCAGCGGGGAGCCGAATGCCCTAGGTCAGCCTATACCCCAGAGTACCTCCCTGAAGAGTGTCGTCAAAATAGATTCGTCAGCCCAAACATTTAGGGCAGGGCAGATAGGCTCGTCAACAACCCCAAAAGGACACGGTGCAGGCCTTAGAGCTGCATCAATATCCACTTCAGAAAACTCTAAAGGGCTAGCTGCCCTAAAAACCCCGGCTGCGAATTTAGAAGAAATAGAGAAGGGATGAGTGTAAGTTTCCCCAAAATATTGATTCACACAGCGATTAAGTTCATTAGAAGCAAGAGCAGCCCTACCTTGAGATTTCAGCGCAGTGACAGGCTCAGATTAACTAGAAGCTGAAGCAAACAGCTCGTCTGCAGTGGGAACTCTAGCCCTTTTTGGAGAAGGCTCACGTGGAGGAGAGATAGCCTCTAAGTCAATAATAGGGGTAAGGACCTCTCTGCTAGAGGTGCTAGGTGTATGCCTACCACGGCGACGGCTGTGCAGACAATCACGGTAAGACCTTGTCTGAGAAATAGGGTTGTGAGTTACAACAATGCTAGAAAACACAGAAGTAGAAGTAGGGAGCTCAACAGTCCAGCCGCGGTAATAGAAAGTTTTGAGCAAAACATGCTCGGCAGAAGTGGAAGAGGGGAGAGGTTGACTCTCTAAAATAGGAAGTGAAGCTTCATTAGTAGAGGGCAGAACATTCCCAATTGAAATAGAACCTTAACGTTCAAGCCTAGAAGATACATCAACTTGCATAGACTCATATACTCCACCAGCACCAACAACGGTTGGAGTATCAAAAGATTCAGCGTTAAGTAGAGAATCTGCGAACTCGTTATTGCGGTGGCCCGTGCGGTCTGAGGTATCAGCATCATTAGGGACTTCGCGGTTATATACCCCATCCTTATTCTCGTCTACATTCTGGGCTGTCCACCATCAACGATCCAGACTTTTGGGGTGACTCGGCATTTCCCCTAACTTGATCACTGCCAGTAGTAGAAACTTCAGGCTTAGTCTCTGCCCGAACAGTAGGAGTAGAACGGGCAAAGACCCTAGTAGTGGTTGAACTATGTCTGAACTCAAGAGGGGGTGGACGTGACTCACCCAAGCGAGCACCAGCATAAACTTCTAACTTATCAAGAGGGAAGGGAGGATATCCTAGAGTCTTGACAAGAGGCTTCCAAGTATCATCCACACCCAGCAAAGCCTTGTTAAATTTGTCATAACCTAAAAAAGAGAAAAATAAGTCAGTCATACTATCATTGAGAAAAAAGCAGAAATAGGCAGAAATGAGTATAAGACAGACAGAATCTTACCAGACTCATGGGTCGAGCATAAACGCATGGCAGAGAGCTGAGCATTCCCTATAATATATAACCCATTGGGAAGCCATGTTTTGGGAGAACAGGACTCACCCTCAAAATGATCAAAGGCTTGAGCTTCTTTGGCAGCGTCAGCTGCCTACATAGTGATGCCACCCATATTTGATCTAACAAATCAAAAAGGGCAAGGGCACCCAAGTCAGCCGGAACACGCAACCAAAAGAATTTTACCTGCCAATCCCTAAAGCGGCCAGTTTGGGGTAAGATAAGACTCTTTTGGGTTTTGGTGCAAGATAGAACCAGCCAAAGTTAGCACCTGAAGGACTCTGTTTAAAGCTAAACAACTGATGAAACAGAGAGAGAGACTCTAGAAAGCGTTTGAAACGCACCGTCCACATCAAATATATCAGCGTATGCAGAGACGCAGGCAGAGTCAAGGAGAGAGGAATGTTGAAGGCACGGAACAGCTTGTGTAGAGTTGGATCCAAGGGAAACCTTAGTCCCACATCCAGCTGAGAAGCAAAAATGGCAATGTGGCCCGTTGGATGGTTGGCAAGGCTGGACCTAGCTTTGGGCAACACCAACTCATAACCTTTTCCCCTCCCGTAGAAGGTGTTGCCGTACTCTGCCAGCTTCAAGCGGGCAGCCAACATCCGCCACTAAGAGTTCAAGGAGTAGAGACGAGGACCATTATCTTTGTCGTCCAAATAAAAAGTGGAGTCACCTGGAGGGACTGAAAGGAATGGTGTCCTTCGAACAAGTGTATTATTCCGATAGAGGGTTCGGAATTATAAGAGAGTTAATTATTCAGTGAGGTCAAGTGATTGGAATGCCTAGCTGGAGGCCGCTTTCGATCAGTAATATTAATGTATAATTAATACTACAGCTTAATCTTGACTAAACCCTTCGGGTCACACCCAATCGAGTAACCGAACCGAAACGACAAATTAATCCAAAGGATTAAATGAGTCATTAGAGTATTAAGAACAAAGACGTCGGATATTTAGCTTAGAGCGTCAAAACCGAGCGTCGTAAGTCGAGTCAAATTTAGAATTCGACGAGACGAGAAATCAAGCAAACGACAACTTTAAGCTAAGTCGCAGCTTCGCATTGGCCTAGCCATGCAAAGGCTAGGGTAGCATAGGGCACCAACCACATCGCATGGCTGTGCCACAACCCAATCATGCATGTGCACGCTAGGCTTGCTGGCTTAGCATGCTTGCGGGGCTGGTGTGCCTAACTACACGCAAGTTAGCACCAACACGCATGGCTGGGCTAGTAGGGGCATGGCAGCAACTCCCTTGTGGGCAGCAAGGGCCTACTTAGCATGCTAGGCCATGCGAGCAACAATGCCGCATAGCACTAGGCCTAGCACGTAAGCTAGCCTGTGTGTGTGCTGCCTGTACCGCACATCACAAGGCCCAGCACGCAAGCTGGCCTATGCGTATGCTGGGTGTAGCAAGGCTGCAGCCAACCAGGCATTGCGCCCATGCCAGCCACGGCAGCCCGCATGAGGCAGCTCTTGCGTGTGGTTGTGCGTGTGAAGGCATGTGTTGGTTGGTTGCTTGGGGAGTACGGGGAGGATGGTCCCCCCCCCCCTTGTGGTCCTCACCTAAACCCTTGCTCACCACTTGACACTTGTTGTTTGTTGATTCACTTGCATTTCAATTTGATTTTTGAATGAAAATAAATAAAATAAAATGCATTTTACCAATTCTCCCACATTGATGGGAGATTGGAATTCAAAATCTCCCTTCCCTATAAAAATTAATCATTTGGCATTGGGAAGGGACACTTGAGTTGTGAATTTTAAATGATCTCCAAGAAGAGAATATCTTAATTCTAATAATCTAAATTTTCTTGGGGTAGCCCCGACTAAGCTTCGGGGTAGGGGCCGTTTGGGTCGGGTCTCGAGGGTAAGAGCTGTCGGAGGCTTGCGCATTTGCGGAGCTTAACGTTTTCAAGTACGAGCTCTTAGAAAGAGCGAAGCACGCGTCAAGGGTAAGATCGTCTTTCCTTCTTTCTCTCTCCTTGTTAATTAATTATGTGATTGTTAATTAATTAATATGCGTGATTAGTTACTTTAATTTGTGTTCGAATTTTGGGAGGGTTTCATTCCGCGTAGTGTCGGACACTATGAAACCCAACAGGGACCACCTCATCTACGTACCAAGGCTGACATGCGTTCAAGGCAGCATCTCCAAGAGATTGGGGTTGAGGAGCAGCTAATAAGGTATCAAAAGGAGTGGAGCTGCGCTCTGCATAATGGTCAAAACGGTGCACATCAGATATATCATCCAGCCAAGCAAATTCACGCAAAGGAAGAACATCAAGAAAGGAGCTCCTAGGAGCATCAGCAGGAGGGTTAGCCCTGACCTTAGCTGCTAGTTGTGCATGCCGAGCAGCACCCAGCCGCAGACGCAACAAGTGAGGCAGCGCAACCCCCCTGATCATCAAGACCCTCTCACAATAAGGGGCGAAAGTATCGGTGCGCACCCTTCCACGAAGGTAAGGATGGAACGCACTAGGATCAGAGCGTTCGCCGCTTGGTTTAGCAACGCAAGCAGAAGCGCCAGCGACGGGCACACTCCCCGACGAAACATTGCGGGGAGAAGGAAACACAACTTGAAGAGGGGAGTAAGAAGGGGGAGAAGAAAAAGGGACAGATGGCCTAAAAGGCTCACCTAAGCAAGTCGACTCGGAAAAAGAAGCGGACTCAAACTCGCCTTCACCGCCGTAAGAACGGACGGAATCATTTTGACTATCAGAAGCATCCGACATGGCCAAAAAGATCGAGGCTTGGAAAAAAGAAAAAAGAATACAAATTTCCAATAAGGGAGCGAAACAAGAAGAAAAAAAAAGAGGGAAAAAGGGACGATAGAAGAACCAATAAAAGAATGAACAGTACAAGTACAACGGCGACAAGAAATTACAACAACAACAAGGAAAGAATTGATCTTTGAACAAAAAAGAAGCACACAAGGGCAAATTAGCAACACTATAAAAGGAAAAAAAGAGCAATCTTTGGGAAAAAGTATATAATCAATTCAACAAGGGAAGTACAAAATGGTGGAAGATGGTTAAAAGATGATACCTTTTGATGAATGAGCAACAAATATGGGGCAACCAAAGCGTAATTCACGGAAAACTTGCGGCGGGTGGCACCCAAACAAATTGCAGAACTAGGAGCGAAGGAGATGGAGAAAAAGAGGAGTTGGAAGTCGGAGTAATACGAGAGTAACTGTGAAATGACAAAGTGAGTAAAGGGAAGGAGAGAGTGGAAGAGAAATTTTGAAATAAAAATGAGATTAGTATAAATGCGGAAGACGGAAAGAACGACACATTCATTTCATCACTGATCCATTATTATTCAACCTGAACCTTACTAACTTAAGCATCGGAGGGGGGGTTTCTCGAAGCCACCCCCGAGGACATAACCACCGTCTATATATTGTGCAGGTTATCTCAGCCACCAGCTAGGCTCCGGAACTACACCCGAAAAAGGCACCAATACCCATCTTCCTACATAATTCCGAAGCAAATCTCAATTTCCTAGGCAAAGTAGAACTCGGCGTCGTTCCCAATCCACCAACCAGAAGGGGGAAACGACATAATTCCTGCGTTCGCCGCCTGGTCCAACCATTCCCTTTCCTCCGGAGGCAAAGGCCTAGATCTTGAAGCCACGCTTCGGCCAGAGGTGCTAGCCAATCCCAAAGCCCGAGGCGACAATGTAGTCAAAGAAACGACACTAATTCCATGAAAGGAATGGTGTCCTTCCAACAAGTGTATTATTCTGGTAGAGGGTTCAAAATTATTAGAAAGTTAATTCTTCAGTAAGGTCAAGTGATCGGAATGCCTAGGTGGAGGCCGCTTCCGATCAGTTAAAATTAATGTACAATTAATATTACAGCTTAATCTTGACTGAACCCTTCGGGTCAAACCCAATCGAATGACCGATCTCAGACGACAAATCAATCCGGAGGATTTGCTGAGTCGTCAGAGTTTTACGAACAAAGACGTCGGATATCGAGCTTAGAGCGTCGAGAACGAGCGTCGCATGTCGAGTCAAATTCGGAATTTGACGAGACGTGAAATCAATCAAGTTACTGAAAGGAATGGTGTCCTTTCAACAAGTGTATTATTCTGATAGAGGGTTCAGAATTATCAGGAAGCTAATTCTTTAGTGAGATCAAGTGATCGGAATGCCTGGGTGGAGGCCGCTTTCGATCTCTAATATTAGTGAACAATTAATATTACAGCTTTGTATTGAATGAACCCTTCGGGTCGGACCTACACGAACTGCTGATCCGAACTGAAGAATCAATCCAAAGGATTTGATGAGTCACTAGAGTATTACGAACACAGACGTCTAATATCGAGCCTAGGGCGTCGAGACCGAGCGTCGCAAAATCAACAAGCAACAAGTTCGAGCAAAGCCGTAGCATCACATTGGCCTAGCCATGTGGTTGCTAGGCTAGCTCGAGCTACCACAGCACCATTGGTGTACGTGCGTGTGTGCATCGCTAGCACAGCACCATCGCAACATCATGGATGTGCGTGCGTGCGTGCATCGCTAGCACAACAACATCGCAGCACCATGCGTGCATGCATGTGTGCGTGCCTTCGCATAGCAGCACGCTGTGCTTACTTGCGTGTGTGCGAGCCATCGCATAGAAGCACGCTATGCTCGCTTGCATGTGAGCGTGCCTTCGCATGGCAGCACCAAGCCCAACGACCAGCACTGATGTGCGCCCAGCAACATGTGTGGCTCGCTAGCAGCACGCATGTGTTGGGGCGTGCTGGTAGGGGCATGCTAGCTGGCTGGCTGCCCAGCCTTAGTGCCTGGCACCAGCTGGCAGCCTTAGCAACCAAGGCAGGCTGCCAGCCATGCCTTTGTACTTGTTGCCGGTTTGGAGGAGAGGGGACCAAAGCTTGGTGGCTTCCCTTAGGGAGCAAGGCAATGGTCCCCCCTTTGGTCATGGTCTTCACTTAACCTCTCCTCTCCTCATCCCACTTATTGATTTTTGATTGCATTGTTTTATAATTTATTTTTAATTAAATAAATTAGTTGAAAAATGCAACTATCCCACATAAATCATGAATAGGAGTGCAAGTTACATTTCCCTATAAATACCCCATGATTGGGCATTTGGAAATCAACTTGAGTAGAACGCAAAAAAAGGAATCTCTTATTATTGAGAAAACCTTTAAGTTCGTAAAATTCTAGTTTTATATTTTGTCAAGTCTCAACTAACCCTCGTGACGAAGATCGTTCGGGTCGGGTCGTGGGTACGAGCCGCTGGAATTCGTCACGCTTGTGAGTCTTTAAGCTTCAAAGTAAGAGCTCGGTTTACGAGCGAAGCACGCTTCAAGGGTATTACTTCTTTATCCCTTCTCTAAATTATTGTTTAATTATGTTTATGCATGCTTTATTTCTTTAATTATTCGGGCAGGTCTTGGGCGGGTTTCTCTTCCACGTAGCTTTGGATGCTACGAAACCCAACAACAGTATGAGACCCGGCATGCCCCTCCGACCTCATGTGCTTGGAATGACTAGGCTCTTCAAACACATGCAGCTTCTCGGAATCTCATTGGAGGATGAGATGGCGGGGCATATCTTACTTGCTTCGCTCCACTCGGGCTATGATGAACTTAGAGTGCATATAGCTGCGGGAAGGGAGACACGCTCTTTAATGGAGGTGGTGCAACTACTTAGCCGAGCCACCGCCTATGGAGTGACCGAGAGGCCCTTAAGAGCAAGGAGAAGGGAGTTCAAGAACAAGGCAAAGATGTGGTGCTTCTATTGTGATGGGCAAGGTCACTGCAAGAGGGAATGCATGCTCTTCCGAAAAGAGGAGGAGGAGAGGAATGTGGCATCTACCTTAGGTATCTTCATTAACACTTGTGTTTAAATCTATTCATAGGTATTGGATACCACATATGACTCACTTTACGTTGCCTTTTTCAAGAATCAAGTGAGAGGACTTCACAAGTGGATGTGCAACTACGAGCAGACGACGAAGATGGTCTTTTGGTCGTGCTTGTAGGCACATTTATTTGTCTATAACTTGTCGTTAAACTAATCTTAGTTTCATCATGCTTTTGAACATACCCTGATCTATGGTGTTGGACACCAAGTTATTTTGATCGTAAGACTTTGAGAATAATTGTTTCAAAATGTCTATAGTAAGACAATTCATTACCTTCACCGACGACTATAGTAGATATGGTTATGTCTACCTTATGCCGAATAAATCTGAATCCTTTGAGGAAATTTAAGGAATTTCAGAGTGAAGTTGAGAATCAACATAGAAGAAGATTAAAGCACTTCGATCGGATCGAGGTGGCGAATATTTGAGCCATGAATTCGACGATCACTGGAAAGAAAATGGTAGCCGTAGCCTCACATTAGCCTAGCCATGTGAGTGCTAGGCTAGGCAAGACCCCTCGCAATGCTAGCCGCAAGCCTAGCATGCTAGGCGTGCTAGGGCCATGCGTGCTAACTAGCCATCGCACATCGCTAGGCATAGCCTAGCACTGCTCGCATGCATTGCAGCCTTGCGTGCTTGTTAGCGTGCTAGCGCCTAGCCATCGCAGCCACGCACCATGCTTGAGCATCGCATAGTGCAGCACAAAGCATCGCAAGCAATGCGTGTGTGCGAGGCTGTGCGTGCTGGGCCTCGCATGGCAGCAGGCTAGTGCTACGCAGCATCGCAAGCAACACGCACTAGCCAACAACGTTCTAGGCATGCTGGGCTATGGGTGTCTGCTAGCCAGCAGTAGCACGTTGTGCCTCGCATAGCAGCAGCGCCCAGCGTGCATGGCTCGCTAGTAGCACGCATGCACTGGCTGGCTGCGCATGCTTACGGTTGGATGTGCGTGTGTGTTTTCTGGCTGGCCAGGCTGCCCAGCTTTGGTGCTAGGAGCCAGCTGGCAACCTTGGCAGCTAAGGCAGGCTGCCAGCCAACCATTTGGCATGGTGGTCTGGTTTTACTAAGAAGGGACCATTGCTTGGTCATTGCCTTGGGGAGCAAGGTGGGTTAGTCCCCTCCCTTGGTGGTCCTCACCTTCTCCCTCCCCTCCTATTTCCACTTGTAACTTAGTGATTGAATTTGTAATTTTATTTTTGTTTTGATTAAAATAAAATGGGAAAATTGTAAACCTCCCACATTGATTGTGAATGGGAAATCAAGGTTCATTTCCCCAGAAATACCAAGGTTTTGGGATTTTGGAAGGACACTTTGAGTGGAACTACAAAGGCATCTCCTTAGAAAAGTGAGAAAACCTTAAGTTCGTAAAACTCTAGTTTTTATTGGTCGAATCCTGACTATTCTTCGAGACTAGGAACATTCAAGTCGGGTTCGTGGGTACGAGCCGTTGGAGACCTTCGCATTTGCGGGGTTCAAGTTTTGAAGTAAGAGCTCGCGCCAAGGGTAAGAATGTCGTTTCCTTCTCTCTCTTAATTGTTGTTTAATTTGTGATTACTTGCTTAGTTTCCTTAATTAGTGGGCGGGTCTTGGGCGGGTTTCTCTTCCGCGTAGAGTCAGACTCTACAAAACCCAACAGCGGATCGCAGTCGCGCTCACTTTAATTTTTGTAACTAATAATTAATTAAGGTGATTTAAAATGGATTTAAATTTATGGTTGTGCTTTCTAATTAGATTAGAAGCTCGTTTTAATTAGTTTTAATCTCGTATTTTTCTAATTTTGGCTGACGAACCCAGATTTCGACTCAAAAATAGTGATTTTTGGGTGGAATCGATGTTCTAAATTGTTTCTGATCCTTTTAGAGTTGTCCAGAAGCCAAAATCCACCCAGAAACATGTTTTTCGAGGGGTTTTTTCGTTTTTGACGAAAATTTTTAAATCTTTTAACCTTGATTAATTATTGCATGTTGAAGGTAGATTAAATGTATGGTTGCATCCCTAATCTACTACAATTATAAACCTCATTAAGTATGTTTATGAATTCATAATTGGTGCTTAATTTGGTATGTTCATTTTTCACATAAACTTGAATTTTTCACATTGTTGCAAATAAATTGCTCCAAGTGTGAATGTTTATGGTGAATTTGTAATTTTGGAACCCCCAAATATTTCAAAGATCCAATCTTTAATTGTTTATTTGGTTGGAACTTTGATTGCTAAATTCCATGTTGAACTAATTTTTGGATTTAATCATTTTTGTGTTGATTAAAGTCCTTAAAGTTCAAAACTTGTGATTGATTTTTATTACTCTTCATATTGGAAGATGTAATTTTTCATTTATACACAAGTTAAAGTTGGAAAATTTTCATTGGATGAATGGGTTTATTTTTCCCACCCCATTATTTTTGTCAAATCTCATTATTAATTTATATTTTGTTGAATTAATTATTATTGTAGCCCTTCAATATTTGTAGCATAAACAAATACCTAAATTGTTTTAAGAATGGTTCTTTAATAATTTAGGCTTGTGTACCATTAAAAATTGAATTTAATTAAGTTGGACTTGTTTTATTTTCATTTTTGCCCTAGATTGATTCTAAAATAAATTTAGAATTAATTTTATGTCCCACGTATAACAGGATTAAAATCCTGAGAAAAGGCACGCAAATCGAGGCAAAACACCCAAGCGCCACCAAGGCTAGCCAGGCTCCTCACGCAGCCCACATGTGGCTGCCATAGGTGCGCATAAGGGTGTTCCTCCTCGAGTTGATGCTACTGCTGTGTGGCTGGGCTTATGTGCGCTGTTGTGTGCTTGGTGCGTGGTGGATGGCTGCTGGCCATGCTTGTGCGTGCTGCTGGACAGCGAGGAAGCAAGCCCGAGCAAGCCAGCCATTTGCCTACCAGCGCCAGCAAGCAGCCAGCATGCGTAGCATGCGTAGCAAGCTGCTGGCGCCAGTAAGCGTGGCATGCGTTGCTGGGCAAGCATCAGCACCCAGCATATGCAGTCGCATCTCCCAAGTGCTGCTAGGCAGCCATGGTGCGCATCCCACGATTTTTAGGTGGGTCAATTTCTTGCTTGAATTGGGCTATCGGTTTTTGCAAATAATTTTCCATGTTAATTTTATTTAATTATTTTAACGAGGCTAGGCCTCGGTTTTTCGGGCTTTTGCAAAATTTTAATTTTGACAAAATTTGGGTTAACCGGCTTAATTAATTGGATTAATTAAGTTGGATGTGGAATTTAGTGCAAGCTTCGTTAACTGCATGAACTAATTGCGTCTTAATCACATAAAATGTTAAACAACTTTGACTAGTTTAATTAGGCGCGTTAATTGGATTAACCACCTAAGTTAGTTACTAGTTCGCGCGCGTTATGCATTGTTACTTGTTTTTCGTTGTAAAATGCATGGGCCATTCACATATAGTGAATGGATGAATGGAAGATATATTGTTTCACAGGTTTCGTGAAAATGGCAACTAGTGGGGTCCAATTTGGATAGTAAATACGGACTGCGATCCGTTATGTATTTTTGTAAATCTAAATACGGTCTGCGTACCGTTGCGTATTTTTGTACCTTAATATTAAGATTAATCCTAGTCGTAGTAGCTAGTATTTTTATTTTGGCGGAGATGTATCAAGACGGTGTTTCTATGAAGACGAGACAAAATGAAGACTCTTAAAGATTTGAAGATTTCAAGGGGTCATGCTAGTTACCAAATGCATCTTATTTCATGTTTTCTATATATAATTGTTCTTATATAGGTGAATGATATGTTAGGTGCATGTTTAGGATTTCAAATGTTGCGATGATTAATTAAGTTCACTTAAATCAATCAACATAGAAACCCTAGGTCCCTAAAATATTGAGCTAAAATATGTTATTCCAAGAACAACACTTACCGAACTAATGTGCGTATGTGATGGGCTACGCCAAAGCGAGGCATCACTACTTCCCTAGGAACGTAGGGTATACTAGGTATACAAGTTGTCTTAGTTAAGCTCAACGATATCGGTAAGGAGTCCTTAGATGTCGATTGCATTGGAGATAAAATGTCAAGGAAGCATTAGATGCGACGTTTTATCGAACCAAGAGTAGCTTGGAGCTGTTAGCAATTGGATTGCTTACCCTAAAATATTAAGTGTTAAGACAAGCCAAAGCATGCTTAATCACTTTTTGATTTTTGGGATCTTGGAATCATTTTATTCTCGCCTAAAAGGGACTAATGTTAATGCGTGGATAAAATGCTCAATAAGATTGAAAATTTGCATGAACACTTTAAATTTCAAACTTACTGGTTTATGAATGGTTTTTTCATTTCAAATTCTTTCAATTGTAGAAACATGTCTGCAAGTAACTCAAACAACAACTCTATGTGCCCGGAACTCTCCGACAAGTTGGCTTTTAGCCTTAACTTGGTCAACTTCAAGGAATGGGAGGAGGAACTCAAGACAACTCTTCGGAATTGTTCCTTGGAGTACACTCTTGATACTCCCATTCCAAGCTTCTTCTCTAAGGGAATCATAAGCGATGAGGCTCATGATAAATGGTCTTCTGATTAGAAAGTCACACATCCAATGGCTATTTCCATCCCGGAAGATTGGAAGACAAAGCTCTCCTTCTATTTTCTAGATATTTTCCTCAAATCATTGGAGGATGTTGTCAATATAAGAGTCACCAAGAGTGACAATGGCAACTATGATGGACTCGTGTTTGATTTGACTAGGTCACTCTCAAACATGAAGATAAAGCAACCGGATGTGGGTTGTCTTGCTAAGGAAAGGCGCCGACTTTGGTCAAGGGTCTACAACACTAAATTGAGACCCAGCATGCCCCTCCGACCTCATGTGCTTGGAATGACTAGGCTCTTCAAACACATGCAGCTTCTCAAAATCTCATTGGAGGATGAGATGGCGGGCATATCTTGCTTGCTTAACTCCACTCAGGCTATGATGCACTTAGAGTGCATATAGCTGCGGGAAAGGAGACACGCTCTTTAAAAGAGGTGGTGCAATTGCTTAGCCGAGCCACCTCCTATGAAGTGACCGAGAGGCCCTTGAGAGCAAGGAAGAGGGAGTTCAAGAACAAGGCAAGGATACGATGCTTCTATTGTGGTGGGCAAGGCCACTATAAGAGGGAATGCAAGCTCTTCCGAAAGGAGGAGGAGGAGCGGAATGTGGCATCTGCCTCAGGTATCTTCATTAACACTTGTGTTTAAAGCTGTTCATAGGTATTGGATACCATGTATAACTCACTTTATGTTTCCTTTTTAGGAACCAAGTGAGAGGAAATCACAAGTGAAAGGGTATTGGATACCATGTGTATCAACAAGCGGATGACAAAGATGGTCTTTTGATCGTGCTTGTAGGCACATTTATTTTGTCTATGACTTGTAATTAAACAATGGTTGTTTCTTATGCTTTTGAATATACTTTTGATCTATGGTGTTGGTCACCAAGTTATTTTGATCACAAGACTTAATCAATGGTTGGTTTGTTAAAATGTCTTGTTTATATGTTCTATAAAATTGCATATGTTTAGACAAATTTATGATACCGCCAAAAGGGCTAAGACCATCGAGTCGAATCAAACCTACTTGTGGCATTGTCGTCTTGGCCATATTAACGTCAAACGCATCAAGAAACTTATTCAAGAAGGTGTTCTTGACTCATTCGACTTGGAGTCGTTTGAAAACTGCGAAAAATGTCTATTAGGCAAGATGATAAAGCAGTCATTCTCCAAGTTGGGAGAAAGGGCAAGTGACTTAGTGGGTCTAATATATATGGATGTGTGTGGACCAATGAGTACACCCGCAAGGCAAGGTTATCGATATTTCATCACCTTCATCAACGACTATAGTAGATATGGTTATGTCTACCTTATGTCGAACAAATCTGAATCTTTTGAGAATTTCAGAGTGAAGCTGATAATCAACTTGGCAAGAAAATAAAAGCACTTCAATCGGATCGAGGTGGCGAGTATTTGAGCCATGAATTTAACAATCACTTGAAAGAAAATGGTATTTTTTCAGAGTTGACACCTCCCGGAACTCCACAATAGAACGGAGTATCCGAACGGAGGAATCGAACCTTGTTAGACATGGTTCAATCAATGATGGGTCTTAGTGATCTTCCTATCTCTTTCTGGGGACACGCACTTCTAACTGCAGCACTAACACTGAACTGTGCTCCGTCAAAAGCTGTCGAAAAGACTCCATATGAATTATTGACGAAGAAACCTCTGAGGTTGTCTTTTCTTAAGATTTGGGGTTGCGAAACATATGTCAAGAGATTAATTTCTGACAAACTTCACCCAAAATAAGACAAGTGTTTCTTTGTGGGCTACCCAAAAGAAATAAAGGGGTATTACTTCTACAATAAATCCAAAAACAAAGTGTTTGTTGCTCGTGATGGTGTCTTTTTGGAGCAGCTGTTTACATTGGTCAGAGTCAAACCGATAATGCAAATGCTCAACCTATTACCCTGGGTAGGTCGCAACGGCCAAGATCTCTACTAGACAGATACCTTGGTATTATCTTAACTCAAGATCAAGACATCCTAGTTATGGATGGAGATGAGCCAGCGACATACAAACAAGCTATGACGAGCCCCGACTCTGCAAAATGGAAAAAGGCCATGAAATCCGAGATGGACTCCACGTCTGAAAATCAAGTCTGCGACTTGGTTAATTTGCCCGAAGGTTACACACCTAACGATTGCAAATGGATTTTCAAATTTAAAGCAGACAAAGATAGAAATGTATCTATATACAAAGCTAGACTGGTGGCAAAAGGTTACAGGAAAATTCACAGAGTTGATTATGATGAAACCTTTTCTCCAGTTGCAATGCTTAAGTCCGTCCTGATCATCCTAGCGATTGTTGCATATTACGATTATGAAATATGGCAAATGGATGTCAAAACCGCCTTCCTTAATGGGATTTTGGAAGAAACTGTGTACATGACACAGCCGAAAGTTTTTATTGATCCAAGCAATGCCGGGAAGGTATGCAAGCTTAAGAAGTCCATTTATGGACTAAAGCAGGCAAGCAGAAGTTGAAATCTGCGATTCGATGAAGCCATTAGTAAGTTTGGTTTTATCAAGAATCCAGATGACTTTTGTGTCTACAAGAAGGTCAGTGGGAGTGACATCGCATTCCTAGTCCTATATGTCGATGACATATTACTCATTGGAAACAGCACTCAATTGTAAGAGTCCGTAAAGGGCTGGCTGGGAAAGTGCTTTTCAATGAAGGACTTGGGAGAGGCACAGTACATATTGGGCATCAAAATCTATAGGGATAGATCTAAGAGGATGATTGGATTGAGTCAAAGTACTTTTATAGATAAGGTACTAGCACGATTCAACACGGAAGGGGCCAAGAGAGGGCACCTACCCATGTCTCATGGCATAACTCTCAACAAGAAACAGTGTCCACGGACACCTGATGAGCGAGAGAGAATGAGTCAGATTCCATATGCTTCGCTTATTGGATCGATCATGTATGCCATGATATGTACCAGGCCGGATATATTGTATGCCTTGAGTGCTACGAGCCGATACCAATCAGAGCTAGGAGAGGCGCATTGGACTGCGGCCAAGAATATCCTAAAGTACTTGAAAAGGAAAAAGGAAAAATTCCTGGTCTATGGTGGTTGTAATGATTTGGTTGTATAAGGTTATACTAACGCGAGCTTCCAGACTGACAGAGACGACTCCAAGTCGCAATCAGAGTACATATTCTACCTTAATGGAGGAGTGTTTAGTTGGAAGAGTGCTAAGAAAAGCACCACTGCAGGTTCTACAACTAAAGCTGAATACTTGGCAACTTCGGAAGCAGCTAAGGAGGCAGTTTGGATTCGTAAGTTCATTGGTGAACTTGGTGTTGTACCCTCAATAAAGGGTCCAATAGACCTCTATTGTGATAACAATGGAGCTATTGCGCAGGCCAGGGAGCCAAGGGAACATCAGAAGGTCAAACATGTCAAGCGGCGATTTCACATGATAAGAGAATGGAAATCCGAGGGTGAAATCAGAATTTGTAAGATTGGAATGGACGACAATGTAGCCGATCCTCTGACTAAACCTTTGTTTCAAGTGAAGCACAACAAGCACGATGAGGCAATGGGAATCAAGCATATTGGAGATTGGCTTTGATTTTCCTGTATAAATGTTTTAATTAAACTCGATATCTTAATGTAAAACACTATGTTGAACCATTCAATTTTGGAGCAATTAAATTTTCTGCAAATTTATGATTACTCCATATCTATTTAATTGTGGTTTAGAATTAAATAATGAGTCCATTCTATTTCTGAGAATATTCAAAACAGGGTATCAAGACCATGTCTTGGATAAAGAAACACTTATTAAGTTACATTGAATATTTTAATCAAAAATTATCCTTAATCGAGATCATTTAAATGATGGACGATTAATGACCACTTGAGATTAGTGTGTAGTATGATTTATAGCACCGTTTCTTGTGCTACAAGTACATGATAGTCATAAATCATTTGCACAGGTACTAGTTTCGAACTATACCGGATAGACCTATGAGAATACTTTAAGAGATATCAAATCGTCATAAGTATATTTCTCATTATAGCTATCGGAACCTTTTTCCTCGACCATGAGTATTGCAAGTTCTCTTGTTTGAGTACTAGTCGTTTTGATGTTGTCAAACGTTTGCCGTAAATAGGGACTATAACGGCAACACTCAGGCGACTAAGTCCATTTAGTAAGGGAAGCTTACAGTACAAGACTGGTAATGTCCCCCTATTAACAATAGGGAATATATCTTTGTTGTTTACAAGGCCTCTCGAAGAGCGAGACTGTGAAAATGTATGGCCATGCTCGGATGGATTTTAGAAATCATCTGTTTCTTGACAGTCAAACTCGGGAATCGAGAAACACTTCTGGACGTAATAAGGATGACGAAGAATCTTACCTTATAGTTCATGAAGAGACATTAAGCGACATAAGAAAAGGGCTATACACAAATTGCACACTTGTCCGGACAGACAAGTGTATTATTCCGGTAGAGGGTTCAGAATTATTAGAAAGCTAATTCTTCAGTAAGGTCAAGTGTTCGGAATGCCTAGGTGGAGGCCACGTCCGATCAGTTAAAATTAATGTACAATTAATATTACAGCTTAATCTTCATTGAACCCTTCGGGTCGAACCCAATCAAACAACCGATCCGAGACGATGAATCAATCCGAAGGATTTGATGAGTCGTCAAAGTTTTACGAACAAAGACTTCGGATATCGAGCTTAGAGCGTCGAGAACGAGCGTCACAAGTCGAGTCAAATTTGGAATTTGACGAGACGTGAAATCAATCAAGTTACAAGTTTGTGCCTAGCCGTAGCCTCACATTGGCCTAGCCATGTGAGTTCTAGGCTAGGCAAGACCACTCGCAATGCTAGCCGCAAGCCTAACATGCTAGGCGTGCTAGGGCCATGCGTTCTAGCTAGCCATCGCACGTCGCTAGGCATAGCCTAGCACTGCTTACAAGCATCGTAACCTTGCGTGCTTGCTATCGTGCTGGCGCCTAGCCATCGCAGCCACGCACCATGCTTGAGCATCGCACAGCGCAGCACACAGCATCGCAAGCAATGCGTGTGTGCAAGGTTGTGCGTGCTAGCTGGGGCCAGGCATCGCTGTGCACCATGCTTGCTGGGCCTCGCATGGCAGCAGCCTAGTGCTACGCAGCATCGCAAGCAACACGCACTAGTCAGCAGCGTGCTAGGCATGTTGGGCTATGCGTGTGTGCTAGCCAGCAGCAGCACGTTGTGCCTCGCATAGCAGTAGCACCCAGCATGCGTGGCTCGCTAGCCGCACGCATGCACTGGCTGGCTGCGCATGCTTACGGCTAGTTGTGCGAGTGTGCTAGCTGGCTGGCCAGGCTGCCCAGCCTTGGTGCTGGGCACCAGCTGGCACCTTGGCAGCCAAGGCAGGCTGCCAGCCAGCCACTTGGCATGGTGGTACGGTTTTGCTAAGAGGGGACCAATGCTTGGCATTACCTTAGGGAGCAAGGTGGGTTGGTCCCCTCCCTTGGTGGTCCTCACATTCTCCCTCCCCTCCTATTGCCACTTGTAACTTGGTGATTGAATTGTAATTTTATTTTTGTTTTGATTAAAATAAAATGGGAAAATTGCAAATCTCCCACATTATTGTGAATGGGAAATCAAGGTTCATTTCCCTAAAAATACCAAGGTTTTGGGATTTTGGAAGGACACTTTGAGTGGAACTAAAAAGGCATCTCCTTAGAAAATTGAGAAAACCTTAAGTTCGTAAAACTCTAGTTTTTATTGGTCGAGTCCCGATTAACCTTCGGGACTAGGACCGTTCGGGTCGGGTTCGTGGGTACGAGCCGTTGGAGACCTTCGCATTTGCGGGGTTCAAGTTTTGAAGTAAGAGCTCAAGATTCGAGCGAAGCACGCGCCAAGGGTAAGAATGTCCTTTCCTTCTCTTTCTTAATTGTTGTTTAATTTGTGATTACATGCTTAGTTGCCTTAATTAGTGTGTGATTCTTTGGCGGGTTTCTCTTCCGCGTAGAGTCGGACTCTACAAAAGCCAACATTGTAGAGCCGCTAGAAGCGGCGGCGACACTAGCCCTAGCCCTAGGATTCTGGTCGCTATGGGGAGGCATCATCGCCAGAGGACGGTTCCGCCGTGAGATCAACTGCGGAACCTCCTCCTCCTCTTCATTACTCGGCTCAGACTCCACCTCTTTCTTTCCACGGTCGCCGGCCATTTTCGAAGGTGGTTGCGCGAAAGAGGGAATAAGAGGGGGTACTCGAAAAAGCAATAAAACCGAAGAAAATTTGAAGAAAATTACCTTGGTCAGACGCGGAATTTGCCGATCTATAAGTTCGGATCAACAAATTTCAGTTTTGAGCTTCGGATTGCTAAATATGAGTGAAAAAAGAAGAAGAGTTTAGCAGCGGTGATTAGCGATAAGAAATTCAAAATTAGCAAAATGAAATGAGGAGAGAATGTGGGACAAGCGGCTTAAATACCTTCCAAAAATGGAAATCTTGGGAGTCCACGCCATTAACACCCCCACTAACTCCACTTCAATGCTCTACCTCTCCGTCTTCTTCTCTGATTAACTGCCCACTAAACCATCCAAATTCCCAATTAAGTCCAAACTCCCATTATTGCCTCAACAAACACAATTATTTAAATGTTAATTAATCATTTGCTTCCCTCCATTTTGCAAGTCAAAACCCAATTCGTCAAATTTCTTAATCGAGTTCGGGGGGCAAGTTGTTTGGGTCTAATTTACTCCAATTGGGCCAGTCCACAAATGATTTAATTACAAAGCCCAAAAGAAGGTTCAACTCTCCTAATAAATGCAAAGTCAATCAAAGGCCAAGTCAACATGGCAAGCCCATTTGACTTCAAGGCCCAATTTATCTATCTGAGTAAGGTATAAAAGCCTTGAATTCTCTCTCTCTCTCTCTCTCTCTCTCTCTCTCTCTCTCTCTCTCAATTCATTCACTTCAAGCCTCAAGCACTAACTCTCTTCATAGCTTTCTCTCTCTAAACACTGTACTGGCTTCGGCATCGGAGGGGCCTTCCTCAGCACAACCCTCGAGACCAGTTTACGTGTGTTTGCTGTGCAGGAAACCCTCGTCCCAGTCATCACTTGGGGCCGAGTCCAGTATTCAGCCCACAAAAAAGGTGTAGACGAAGGACCTATTGTTTTCACCCGGAACACCCCTTTTTCCTCTCTCTTATTTTATGCATTATTATACACCTATAGGACAATGTGTATTTTAGCTTGGGGGGTATAAATATTTCTTAAAGTATAATACTAGACACCCCCAAGATGATGATAACTAAATATAAATTTGCTTTTTGAAATAGAATTTTGAAAAAAAAAAGGTTTTAAAACCCATAGCACTAATTGACTTAAAGTTAGACTGGTTTGTGGCTAGAATGGTCTCCTTGACTCGACTAATTCATGAAACTTTGATAATAGTGAGGTATTTAAGCCCTATAGACTGATATATATATGCACCAGTCTCTAATTTTTTTTTATGAGTGTTTGGATTTCTTTTCCTCTATGTGATGTGATTCTTGGACTTGCCTTGGCACTATTCGAGACTTTGTGATACGTGTATAGGGGAATGACTGAAGATTCCTTTAGGTAGTTAGAGCTTCAGAATATAAGCTTAAGATTCATAACTTATTTTTATTATTTTTCCATTCATCTTTAAGTTTGAAACTCTATTGAGCTTTATTCCCCCTCTTGATGCCTTACATTACATGCCTTAGAGCCTTTTTCTAGGTTTCTTTTTGATGGAGAATAATATGTTTTGTCATGCCCTATGAGTGTGTTTAAAAAAAAATAAAAATAAAATAAAAAGAAAGAATTGTCTATGCTCTAGCCTTGGATTGAAAAAGAAAAAAAATTGAGTTCTGGAAAAAGTCATGAATGTTGAGTTGGAAATAATGTTGCAGAAAGAAGATCAACGGTAATATTTGTAATGAAGAATATATGTTTTCCTTATGAAAAAGAAAAAAAAAGAGAGTTGATTTATAAAAATAAGGGCATAGCTATATGGATGTTTAGAGGATACAAAGTTGGTTCGAGAACCCGTATTTTGAGTATGTAGTGGGATTAGGAATTCTTTTATTTTAAGCACCACATTCCCAAATGACATCGCCCTACCTTACCCATAACCAAGCTTACCCTATTTCAAGGAACTCATGACCCTCGTATATGTGTCACCCCAATAAGTGGAGAAAGATGAAAGGCAAGTCTAAAGAGGAAGATCACATCGAGTCGACATGCATGAAATTGACGACTGAGTGTGAATGTAATAAACTCTAAACACATGAGAGATTTTTATTTTTCATTGCACAACTAAAGTGAGAAATTGTTTGCATATGACTAAGTTTGGCTTGGGGGAGATGTGTGGTAAGATGTTTGCTAATTTCAAGTGCTTGAGGTCTATAGTGGCTTTTCATTGACTTATTAGAGTTTGAATTCTGTGTTTGAAACAGCTTCTACAAATAAGAATATTTAGCACATAGTTGTAACTAGGGCAACAAGCTCATTCGACTCCCATGCTCGGTTATGTGCAACCAAATACCTATTCGTCGCCTAAATAGGAATGGGCGTCGACCCTTGTGCGACGAGCCCACGACAACCTAAATGGGGGACGACGAATTTGTTTCTTGTAGTGGGGGTTTTATCTTATTCATCCCTTGTATCTTGTATTGGATTGCTTGAGGATAAGCAACATTCTAGCTTGGAAAGTTTCATAAGTAGATATTATACCATTATTTTTGGGCAATTTAGGATGCTTTTACTACAGAATTTCAACATATAGTTCGTGTTTCTGTATGTTTTATCCAAGTTGGAATCGATTTCTTATATTATGGGTTTTTGGTTGTTATGTTGTGATTCAAGATGAAGTAGAGCATTTTGGAGTGATGATGAACATGCTATGGCATTTTGAGATGGATTGGTGAACTTCATTAGATTATTTGCAAGTCATGAGAAGTTGTATGTTAGAGTGCAAGATGATGATAATCCTATATGACTGTGTACCATGTACTACATGGTCGTGTGACTCTTCCGTCCACGCCTTCCAGCTACATGGTCGTGTACCCCTAACTACGTGGTCATGTGATATTTTCCATGTACAACTATTTGCTACATGGCCGTGTACTAGGAGCTACACGGTCGTGTGATGTCATCCATTGGCGGATTCATGTAGTAGAGTGGGGGTCAAATGACCCCACTTGGATTTCTAAAACTTTGTACAGGTGTCAATTTGTTATAAGGCAAAGAAAAAAATATACTGTAAAACTTAGTAGATTGAACCCGCTATACACAAAAAAATGGGAAAGTTGCTAGCCTTTGGTTAATAAAATAAAAGCTGTGCAAACTGACAAAGCCCACAAATAATAAAAAAAAAACCTAAGGAAACTAATGAAATACGTAGTATTTAGTATTTTCTCCAATTACCCATAAATTTTAACCCTTTACATCAAATCAATAGATACACAATCTGACACAATTTTTCCCTTTTGCAATTTTATCTATCCATTTCAATTTCCCCTTTTTCTTGTGTTGTGACCTGAGCTGTGAGTGCGGCAACCTGCAGGTATTTGTTTTTAATTAAATATCCCGTATTGATTTATTTTAATTGCATTCTAATTCTTATTGTAGGTTTCAACGAATATACAATTATACGAGTCACAATTTATATATTGAAGGTAAGTTTTGTCAAAAAGGAAAAACCTTGTATTATTTGTAGAATTATAGAAATTTGATTAAGTATTGTGATAATTAGTAGTTTTAATACTTATCTTACCATAAATTTATAACCTTAATTATTTGACTTTGACTTTGACTTTCTTGAACCCACTTATTCTGAAGTTTGGATCTGCCACAGTTGTAATCTCCATATGAAATCTACCTACACGGTCATGTACCCCTTAGCTACCTACACGAGCGTGCACATACATGATGGAATCTGAGATCGAGTAGAGACTAGCTACACGGTCGTATTGCACCTATCAGCACACGGTTGTGTACGTGTGTGCAGAAGATAATTTTTGTTTTTATTTATTAATGTTTTTTTAGAAAAGTATAAATAGTAGTTTTAACCCTATATTAAAACATCGAATTTATATTATAGTTTTTCCTATTCTACGTTGTTTTGTGATCTCACATAGAACTCCATTAAAGTATTCAACTTAATTCAATTTCAAGTATTTCTCTTTCATCTTTAATCACTTTAATCTTCTATTACTATTATTTATTCTTTAATTATTTGTCTTGTTATTTATTCTATCATAATGTGTGAGTAGTTTCATAATCTAGGGTTAGGTAGAACCCTAATATGGATTAATGTGTTATTTGATTCCCAATTCAATTAATTTATAACTCCTCGTTGCTAGGGTTGGTTTTATTATCAGTAATTAATTAGAAATAGCGTTATTGAATGTGATTAGGTTAACAATAAAAGTTGATTCTTAATTGATTTTAGAACCCTAATTAAAAGTAAGAAACTTTCTGCATGAAAATAGCTAATTGTTCTTGCTAGGACTTATAGGATGTCGTTCTTAATATCTTTAATATGTATGACTCTATGAAAATAAGTATGATTGCATGTTAAGGAAGTCATTTGTTGATGGAAAGATACTCTTGGTATTATTTTATGGAGCCTTTGGAATATTCATTGATTTAATTGAGGGATAGGGATAATCGTTTTAGTGCATTGATTCTTATTAGTGGGAATACTTAATCTTATATATCTTTAGTTCTTGATTGATTCCGTATTATTTCCATTTCTTATTAGTTAATATTTGTTTTAGTATAGATTTCTGAGCTTTAATTTGGTTACTTGCTTATTATTAATTTGAGTCTGTTAAATTAGTTATTTCTTAGTCTCTTGGTATGCGACCCTTACTTGCCTGTCTACATAGTAGTGGTCTTGTAGGTTATTTTTGTTAGGTACACGACATGCCTAACAATTTTCTTTTACGTGCTGAAAGCTTAAGAGCAATGGGAAAAACTTCCAAATTAACAAATAAGTTAAATGGATTTAGTTTAGTGTATTCCCACTGTGGTCGCCAAAAAACTTATTGAGGAAAATATTATTTTTTGCTAACAAGTCAAATACCCTATCTTGTTCTAGGGTATTAGGGGGCTCTCCCTCGAGTTACTGGTTTCAAAGACTGATAACCTTGCTAACGTAACAAAACAAAATAATAAGGAAGCTTTACCAAAGAAAGTAAAACAAGTTAGATTGCTTGAAAAAACGAGTACCTAAATATATGACAAAAGATACAAAACACATTCCATTAATTAAAGGATAGAGTCAGGTCTATAATTGCATAAGTTGAAGTAGAGGTTATCTCCATGTTCATACAATTGGAAAAAAACGGACGATCTTCAATACATGCTAAAAAAACTACACTATTGCTTGGCTACTAAACCAAGGGAAACTAAGAAAGATAAGAAGAAAGCTTAAAAGAAATTAAATACTTGTTGTTGATTGAGTTGTTGATGTCCTTTTCTTTGGACTTCGTGCTTCTATTTATAGACAAATTAGAGCGATTATGGTTGACTCCCATAACTGTAGGGTTTCGTAGTGACCCGACACTACGCGGAAGGAAACCCACCAAGACCCGCCCCTTAATTAAAGCAATTAAACAAGCATAATAAACTTAATCAAACAAGATTAAGGACAAGAATTATACCTATGAAGCGTGCTTCGCTCCTAAAGAGCTCTTACTTCAAAATCCCGAAAAGACGAGATCTCCGACGGATCGTACCCTCGACCCGACCCGAGCGTCCCAAGTCTTGAAGGTTAGTCAAGACCCGGACAAAATAACTATGAGTTTTACGAATCAAAGGTTTACTCTTTTCTTAGAGTTGCCTTTTTAATTCCACTCAAGGTTGTATCAAATCCCAATACCAAGCTTGGTATTTAATAAGGAAATGATCCCTTGATTTTTCATCCTCCACCAATGTGGGAGAATGCATTTTTGCTAATTAATTTATTTCTAAAATAAATCATTAAACAAAACTAATCACAATGCAACAAGTGTCAAATAGAGAGAGAAGGTTAGGTGAGGACCATGAATGGGTGGGGGGGACCATTGCCTTGCTCATCAAGGCCTTGCCCAAGATTGGTCCCCACCCCTTCACCTAAACCGCCACCTCAATGAGCATGCTGGGCTGCTTCCAGCTAGCACGCCAGCTAGCATGGCGCTGGCCAGCCCAGCCAGCTAGCATGGTGCTGCCCAGCTGCCTCGCATGCCTGGTGCTAGGCCATGCTAGGCGCTGGTGCTGGCCAGTGCTAGCTGGGCATCGCTGGCGCTGGCCTCGCATGCTACGCACTGGCTGGTCGCACATGCTTCGCATCACGCACCAGCCATGCGCCATACACCACGCACATGCTCGCGTCCCTCGCTGCACCTCACGCATTGCCAGCCCACACGCACATGCACACACTCGCACTAGCCAGTGCCTAGCACTGCTTGTGCTTAGGTGCGAGGCATGCGCACACGCACACGCACATGCATGTGTGGTGCTGCTGCCTAGCACCTAGCCAGCCATTGCACGCACACGCACCAGCCCACACGCATCAGTGCGGCTGCTGTGCGAGGCTAGTGTGCGAGGCTGCGAGACACACGCGCATGCCCTGGCATTGCGATGGTGCTTGGGCGTGGTACCAGGCCTTGCGATGGTGCCTAGCAAGGCCTGTGCGCTGCGATAGGGCACCACATGCACCCAGGCACCACGCTAGCATGCTGCTAGCTGCTATGGGCTGCCTGGTGCCTCTGTGGCTTGCGATCGCTGCCATGCGCACCTAGGCACCCACGCTAGCATGCGATGGGCTGCCAGGGTGCGCCTAGGCTGCGATGGTGCCTAGCACACCATGGTGCGCCTAGCACACACATGGTGCACCTAGGCATGCTACGGCTACGCTCATACTTGTTGCTTGTGATTTTCTGACGCTCGGTATCGACGCCCTAGGCTCGATTTCCGACGTCTGTATTCGTAAAACTCTGTCGACTCATTAAATCCTTTCGGATTAATTCGACGTCTCGGATCGGAGATTCGATTGGGTTCGACCCGAAGGGTTCACTTAAGATTAAGATGCAATATTAATTGTACCTTGATATTACTGATCGGAAGCGGCCTCCACCTAGGCATTCCGATCACTTGACCTTACTGAAGAATTAGCTCTGTAATAATTCTGAACCCTCTATCGAAATAATACACTTGTTGGAAGGACATCATTCTTTTCAATAACTGTTTTGCAGTTTATGTTTCTTGTCGCCAACTCTCTTTGAAAATTGAATTGTCTACTTTGCCTCCAAGCCGGTTTCCTTTCATTTTGGGCCTTTAGGTAATACCAGCCTACTTTCACTTATCCCTTTTTGTTTAACCCAAAACCTTTCATTGACTTCAATTGAATCAAAGTTAAGAAAAAGTAAAAAAAAAGTAAAAAAATCTGATTTTTGGGTGTAATAATTAAAACCCCCTCGTACACTACTTGAGGGAAATACGAATAGAGTTTATATGAATTTTCTTAAAACTCATTGGGGATTCTCTAAATAGTACAATTAAAAAAGATGATTAAGGGATTTTTCCCTACCATGTGGACCAATGAAGCCCTGCCACGTGTCATCCACGTGGACCAACCAGAGCCCACCACGTGTCACCTTGTGAGGGGTCCAAGGTGGACCAATCAGGTCATGACACATGGCAGGCAAATTGCCAACTAGGAAAGTGGCCTCCCACGGCCCAAATTCCTAGGCAAGGCCCAGTCAGCCCTAGGTTTACTAAAACATAGTACTGGGCACGTTTTCCAACACCCTATAAAAGGGAGTTGTTTCCCTCTAAGGGACATTTTTTATTCAAAAATACTTAATTCACATTAACTCTCCATTAGAGAAAGTCAGACACCTAACGCCTCAAACTGAGCAATCTCACGTTGCAGATACTCTCTTGAAATCCGAGAGAGACCTTTTACTTTCCGCACTTCACTCCTCATACACGTTCTAACTTGATCGTCGGAGGCGGAACTCCCACCCACAGGAGTCTCCGTTGTTTTGCAGGTACAGGCGTCCAGAGGTCAGTCTTGGAATTGTAATTCTCCCGCTGGACATAAAAAAAACCCCTAAACATTTGGCGCCGTCAGTGGGGAGAGTACTTTTGAGATGACTTCACAAGAACCTGTACCGCCCCTAAAATCCAGGTCTACTCGGACCAGGATACAGATGACGACTATGAAGTCACCACCCACACGACTCCCGATGGGTCCCTAAGAACAAGGCGCATCCGTCCCACTAAAAGAAGGGATCTATTCACCGACCAGGCAGGGCCCAGTGAAACGGCCAGCCGACTGGTCAGCTCAAGGTGGCTGAAGGATCCACCCCCATCACTAGAAACGAGCTCATGACTCTCATGACAAGTTTCAAAGGGGAGATAAAGGATCTTATTGATAAACGGACGGATGTCCCTGCCAAGGAACAGTCAGCCAAGAAGCCCTCTCAATCTGGGAGGAAAAAGCAGGTCAAGGACCGAGAGGCCACTCCTTACCCTAAACCAAGGGAGGGACAGAAGCCCTTGATAAACTTGGCTGGACTTCAATTCCCTAAGCCAGGGAAGAGGAAGGCCATCCGGCATATACAGCCGGATGGTTCCAAGAAAACATATTCCGATGCTCGGATGATAAACCAGTAAAAGAAGAATATGCAACTGTCAGAGTCGGCCTCAAAGTCAAACTTCAATGACAGCTTTCAGAATACCTCAATGAGGTATTCTCAATCAAACCGAGAGGACTCGGCAGGTGGTATGTCCGCTCACTCTAGTCCTCAGATGTTCCAGGCGGTCCCGTATAGGCCTCAACAACCATACATGCCGTATGGACAACCATATATGTAGCCTACCCTCTTCGGGGGGCAAGCGACACATAATGTCCAGCCTTTGGACTGGCAGCTCCGAGTGCTAAGACTTGGGGAATAGCCTTCAGCTTTTTCCAAGAAAATAACTGAGGCCGCACAGCCGGCTAGGGTGAAGAATGTGTTGGTAGGCACTTATGATGGTACCTCCAACCTAGAAGACCACCTGATGGCATACACCAACCTTATGTATCTTCAAGGGTTGGACGATGTCACATGGTGTAGATGCTTCTCGGCCACATTGAAGGGTGTCGCCCAGCAATGGTTCGGCAACCTGCCAACCGGATGCATCAATAATTTCAAGACGCACACATACTTGTTCGCGTCAAACTTCTTAATGAATATCCCTGCAAAGAAGACAAGTCTTGACTTGGGAGCCATACAGCAGGGAGAAAAAGAGGGGCTGCGCTCATATATCAGGTGCTTCAATCTGATGAAAGTTCAAATTCAAGGGTTGTCTGATGAGGTAGCCTACACAGACTTTTTCAAAGGTCTGAAAGACGGGTCGGCTTTCAAGTTTGACCTCGTCAGAAAGAGGGTGGCTACCCTCCAAGAGGCACTGATGGAGGCAGACACCTATATACAAGCGACCGAGCTTTGTAACATCAGTAAGCAGTCGGACTCAAAGAGGTCTGACAAAAAAGAGAGTCGGCCATCACAGCCGGCTAAGAAAGAAGAAAAGAAAAGAAAACAAGTCTGGGTGACTGAAACTTCTAAACAGCCATCATAGAAGAAAAAGAGAGAAGCGAAGACGTACTCCCCAAAGTACGAATTCAATAAAGACTGTTACTCCATCCTCATAGAGATTAAGGACCAGGTCTTTATTGACAAGCCGGCTCCTATGAAAGGTTCTGCCAAAAATCGGAACAAAAACAAATACTGCCACTACCATGAGGATATTGGCCACGACACCAACGAATGCTATAGCCTCAAGCGGCTGTTGGACCGTCTGGCTAACAAAGGAGTCCTCAAGTCTTATATCTTGAGGTCCATGGTTACCATTTAGACTAACCCTGGACAGTCATCCAAAAAGAAGTCGCACTCTGCTAATAGCTCGGATACGGATGAAACTCTGATCTATACAATAGCAGGCGGCTTCGCTGGAGGCGGCCCTACCATCCAGGGCAATAAAGACTATGTCAAGCGCCTCGATGTTAACTCAATCGACGAGGGAAAAGCGTCCAAGGACTACTTCCCCAAAGTCGTTATTACTGAGAATGACAAGGGTAAAATCAAGGGGCCGCATGATGACCCTATTGTCATTAAATGCAAAGTGGCCAACTAAAGAGTTGGCCGGATCCTCATTGACACTGGGAGCTCCTCTGATCTCATCAGTCACAAGTGCCTGGCCAAGCTCAAGTACAAGCCCGAGAGTATGCACCAGGTCTCTCATCCCTTAGTGGGATTTGGGGGTGGTGTGGTACATCCGGTAGGTCGAAAAGACTTACCCATTCGTCTGGGCGACAAAGGAGAGGGACGCCACATGGTGGTTTGGTTCTTAGTTGTTGAAGAACTGACGGCCTACAACATGATTTTGGGGCGCCCCACCCTGAATGAATCCAAGGATGTTATCATCCCTTCTCTTATGCTTCTTAAGTTTGAGAGGGATGATGGAACAGTCGGCTCCCTACGGGGAGACCAGAACATGGCCAGGGAGTGCTATCTCTCTGATGTCAAGCCCAATGTCGTCGCAGCTGGCCCTAGTGGAGAAACTACTAACCTTGACCAAGTCAAGGAAACCGCGCCTGCTCAGACAGCAGCCGGCAAGAAGAGAAAGGCCAACCCAATGGTGGCCGAGAAAAAAGATAAGCAATAGCAATCACTGACCGGTCAAAAGCCGGATGAACTCCGTCCCCAGCCGGCTGGTGAACACATGGACATCGTCCTAGATGACTCTCGTCTTGATCGGAATGTTAAGGTTGGGATGACTGCTTTTGCTGAGCTCGGTGCAGACTTGCACCACTTGTTGAAGGAATTCAAAGACATCTTTGCCTTTGAAGTGGACAAGATGGCAGGAATCAGCCCGGATCTACCCGTCCACAAACTTGCTATGGATCTTAAAAAGAAGCCGATAAGGCAAAAGAAAAGGAACAATGGTGAAGAAAGAAGCCAGGCGGCAGCCACCGAGGTGAAAAAATTGTTACATGTTGTGTTCATCCGCCTGGTAAAGAAGCCGAATGGAACCTGGCACATGTGTGTAGACTACACAGACTTGAACAAGGCATGTCCGAAGGATAGTTATCCTCTCCCAAAGATTGAAAGTCTTGTTGACTGTACAGCCGGCCATGCCTTGATGAGCTTCATGGACGCTTATTCAGGCTTTCACCAGATACCCTTGTGGAAGAAAGATCAAGAAAAGACGGCATTCGTCACTGATCAGGGGTTATTCTACTATACTGTGATGCTGTTTGGTTTGAAGAACGCGTCTGCTACCTTCCAGAGAATGATTAATATAGTCTTCGTTAATCAAATAGAAAGGAATGTGGAGGCATATATTGATGATCTCCGAGAAACATTCGCCACACTCAGGCGGAACCAGGTCATGCTAAATCCCAAGAAATGTGTTTTTGGTGTTGAGTCTGGGAAGTTCCTCGGATTTCTGATTGATTAAAGGGGGATAGAGGCCAATCCAGAGAAAATACAGGCGGTCATAGACATGCAGTCGCCCCGCATTGTAAAGGAAGTTCAAAAATTAGCAGGTTGTCTGGCGGCATTGGGGAGATTTGGTCAGGCGACAAGTGCCTCTATTTCTTCTAAGCAATAAAAAAAATACTATGTTTGAATGGGGGACGGACGCAGAGGCGGCCTTCCAAAGTTGAAGGAACACTTGCATTCTTTGCCAAGGCTCGTCAGCCCTCTGTCAAAGGAAGTGTTATACATGTACTTGGCCGTCTCTGATCATGCTCTTAGTGCCGTTCTTCTTGCTGAAAGAGACGGCTACCAGCTCCCCATCTTATTTCATCAGCCATGTCCTGAAGAATGCTGAGTTACGGTACCCCATGGTTGAAAATTTTAGCTTGGCCCTCTTCATGGAATTCAAGAAGCTGAAGCCTTACTTCTTAGCATATACGGTCGTGGTCTACACTGACCAATTCAACCAATCAAGCGGCCACTGACAACCATGGAATCATCCGGCCGAATGATTAAATGGGCAATTGAAATGCAAAGCCTAGAAATTACTTTTGAGCCAAGGAAAGCAGTGAAGGGGCAGGCACTTGCGGAATTCATTGTTGAAATGACTAGGCCGGCTGATCCAGAAAATCTTGACCAAGTCTGGAAGGTATATGTGGACGGGAGCTCCACAATGAACGGCTATGGTGCACGCGTCATATGTCAGTCTCCTGAGGGAGACAAGTATGAGTATGCACTACGTTTCAAGTTCCAAGACTCAAACAATTAGGCGGAATATGAAGCCCTACTAGCCGGCATCCGCATGTGCAAGGCGGCTGGGGCAAAGAGAGTGGACGCCTGTTCTGATTCACAACTGATTGTTAGCCAATATCATGGTGACTATGAAGCCACACATCCGGCTATGATCAAGTACCTACAAGCGGTAAAAGAAGAGGCCGGGACACTTGAAGAATTCCACCTAAGTCAAGTGCCTAGGTCTGAGAATAACCAGGCGGATGCCCTCTCCAAATTGGCGTCATCCGCCTCTTGTGACACACCAAGGTCTGTTTTCTGGAAGGTGATGGGAAAAAAGGAGCATTGAGGAGGAACCTATTGGAGTCCTTGATCGAAGCTCAACCTGGATGGATGGCATCCGGGCATACTTAATAGACGGCACCCTGCCGGACACTTACCTAGAGATGATTGTAATGAAAAAGCTGTTTCGGAGTTTTTGGAGTCCCTCGGGATAGTTACAATTCCGGGAATGTGTGCTGACCGTCTGTACCTGCAAAACCACGAAACTCTAGTTGGGTGGAGTTCCGCCTCCGACGATCAAGTTAGAACGTCTCCGGATGTATAAATGTGCGGAAAGTAAATGGATTTTCTCTCTGATTCAGAGAGAATTCTGCATTTAATATTGCTCGGTATTTTGTGTTTGTATTTATGAATGAGTAATAAGTGAGGACTTTCCTCTATTTATAGTAGAAGAGGATCAGTTCCCCTATTAGGGTTACAGTGCCACGTATCAGCATCCAATTGGATCCCATTAGGACTCTCTGGGGCTAACACGTGTCAGCATGCCATTGGGCCACGTGGCATACGGTAATTTTACCCCAAACATTTTCCCCTCAAAGGTGTGACATGGCTTGCCATGTGGCACCTATGACAGGTGTCACACTCTAGGAAGGTGACAGTTCGTCTCCTTTCCTCCATATTTTTTTTTAATTCGAATTTCGAATTTGAATTGGAGGGGGAGGTGATGGTTTGCCTTCTGCCCTTCCCATAAATGAGAGGCTCCCTCCTCTCATTTCAACACTTTACAAATTTTTCAAAAAACTTCTTGAGAGGAAAAGCTCTGACACCGGCTGCTTTGCATTCAACCAGCTTCTTCTTTTCAGACACATCCGGATACCGCCTGAGTGCTCTTTACTCAACTCTCTAAGGTACCGCCTGACTTTAGTCAATTCTCTTCTTGCTTTCAATAGACCAACAGCCGGTCTTTTACCGTCTGGGGCATCTTCAAGCCATTTTCTTTAAAAACGCCTGACCACTCGTTTATTTTCTTTAACTTTCAAAACATCTACAGCCAGTCTCTACCGCCTGTGGTATCTTCAAGCCACATTCAGGAAAAACGGTTGGATCTTCTGCAAATTTCAGTTGCTCTTCAAAGGGCTACGTCCGGGCACCGTCTGGGATATCTTCAAGCAACAATTCAGAGTTCGTCTGCTAGCTTAAAGGAGTCAACCGCCTTCCAAGTTTTTTCACAACTTCATGGTACCTTCTCTGCCCCTTGCAACTTTTTTGAGTTTTTCTCGGTTGTATAGGTTGTTAGAGAATAATGGACTCGCCCAACACACACATGGCATGACCTAGGACAATTATCAACCGGTCACCGGACACGGCTGAATCTAGGACTGGGGATGCCGTCTGGGGGTGTTTTGACCACCCTTACTCTTTTGCGAATTCGATCGTCTTTGTTCATGTGTAGGACAGAATGGCTCGGACTAGGTGGACGGTTGTAGACCCCGAGTACTAGTCAGGTGATTCAGCTGAAGCTCCGGTTGATGATGTTCCTTATGACAAACCGGGCGTACCTAGCACGCCTGGAGATGAGATCTTGGAGGAATCCGGGAGCTCAGACGGTGAAGAGACCGTCCAGCAATCCAACTCCACTGAGTAAACGATGGAGTCGGATGCCCCTCAAGAGGACGAGGAGGCATATAATTGGCCTTCAATAAATAACCCAACGGAGGCACACATGAGTTCCTAGGACGTGGTCACCATAAACGCAACCCTTCCGGCATTTTTGGAGAAGCGCTAGGTAAGGGCCGGAAGGGAGATTTTTGTGCCGCCTGTGGGGGAAGCCGTCGTCTGGGATGACGACTTGGATCATGCTGATGATTACTTCGGCTGCTACGAGGCGACATTCAAAGCTGGCCTCCGATTCCCCCTCCACAACACCATAAAGGACATTCTAAGAGGTTATGACCTTGGCGTCTGGCAGCTCACACCCAACTCTTGGGTGAACATTCTTTGGGATATAGCCGCCTGCGAAATGCAGGACATAACGCCTAGCTGGGTGGCGTTTGCACATATGCACTATCTCAGCCATGCACCAGGCGGCTGGAATGTGTGGTACACATTGACCACACATCCGGAGTATATGATGACTCTAGAGAAGTCGTCTAAGTGGAGCAGCTGGAAGAGCAAGTTTTACATGGTCTATTCCCCTTCTCCGCAACAGAACCACTGGCTGCGTCGCTACAACAAACACCCGGCTCTCCTGGGAAAGAAGTGTGCTCTCCCCAAAATACCGGAGAGGGCTTGGGATCAAATAATGGAGACGGGTCTTTTAAAGAAGACCACCCTTCCTCTGGATGATGGGACACAAGTCACTATCCCTAAATTCTGGGTCCCTTATCTGGATTGGTTTAAAGACGAGGCGTTCCTTTCCGCCTGCGGTCTTAGCACTTTTTAGAGCAAACGTACGTTGATTGCTAACCGACATCTTATGCCGCCTGTATGATGTTTGAATGATTTCTTATTTTATTTTTCTTCTTTGCAGAGAAAGGGCTGGAAATGGTTCCTCCAGAGAAGACTTCGGCTAAGTCAGCCGCTGAGATCAGGAAGGAACAACTCGAGAAAAAGAAGGATCATTTGGCAGCCAAAGACGATGGGGTAAGCACCGGTTGATCTTTGTACCGTCTATATGACTTGTAGCTCATTTTGATGCTAACCAATTGCTTTGTTTTCTTTTGAAAACGGGGAGCAAGAACGTTCCTTGCTCCCTAAGGCAAATGTTGTAGAGGCCGAGAGAGAAGCCCTCCCAACCTTCTTCACAAAGGCGGAAGGTCCCAATTGCCCCTGCCCCTGCCTCTTCCAGAAGACTATCGGCTCCTGAGAGGCCTACTTCAGCAGGAAAAAGTCTGCGAGATCTGGGCTTGAGCTTAAGGCCGGCTGAGGCCAGAACTGGGGATCCTGAGGTTCCCTCAAGCCGGGTGCTTGCTGTAGCATCCGGTTCTAATGCGGTTGGGGGTGGTGTTACCCCTCAGCCTGAAAATCAAGGTACTGCTCTCACCTTTGATCCCCCCTGGCCGCTTGGGCCTGTTCGAGTCAAGTCCCAAGCTACCCAGTCAGAGGATTCTTCAGGCAGCCGACAGAATATAGGCGCTGCAAATGCTCAGTACTTAACAAATAAATCTCATGATGCAGATGCCTCTTCTCGTTGGCCCGAAACTGCAATACTATGCCAAGAGAATGCTAAGGACCCTTACCCAGTCCGAAAAGGAGGCGGTACCGGGTATTAACCAGGTCAACATTGACCGCATCAACTCACTGCTGGCTGAGGTAATTTACCGGTTGGGGTGCTTTTGTGCAATTTTGTTCATTGCCGATTGTAGCATAACTTAGAAGCTAACTACTTTCTGGCTGACTTTGCAGGTGATGTTGAGGGTTGATGGGATGAAGGTCCCCTTGCGGAAAATGCAAGAGGAGGTAAGGGATGCCCAGAGACGGGCAGCCGAACTAATAGATGTTTCGTAATATAACTCCCTTATGCTTGAAATCCAAACTAAAAGCCGGGAGATGAAACAAGAGGAGCTGATCAAGGAGCTCACGGCTGCTGCTGATACAGCCAACAAAAAAGCAGCCGACTTTGAACTCCAAGTCAACAAGCTCAAGGCTGACGTCAAAGCCTTGGGGGAGGCTGACAAGGAGAACACTGAACTGAAGGCTGAGGTCAACCGGCTGAAAAATGAGTTGGCCCAAACCTAAGCGGAGCACAAGGACAAGTTAGCAACTGAACAAGACCGGCTGGTCACCGAGAACGAGTGCGACTGCGAGGAGCGCATGAAGATGGCCTGGTCCATGATCCATCCGGACACCGACTATGCCTTCTTCGACTTGAGGTACAAATACGTTACTGAAGTATTTAACGTTCAAGTTCTCGGACCGAGAAGCCGGTGCTTTTTGAAGAATGGGTCGGCATCCTAGAGGAGGAGGAGCACGCGGAAGAGATAATGTCGGGTGAGGCTGGAGAAGCCCCAACCCAGCAGACTCAAGAAACCCCTTCTTCCGGCCAGGGTCAGCCGTCACAACAACAGCAGCAGTAGCTCAATCTAGCATACATCCGGCCTGCGTGCCGTGTATTTTCTATATCTTTCCCCGGACATGGGTCCGCCTGACATTTTTAACTAAATATATACATGCCGACTGTGTCGGTTTTGCCTTGATATTATTTTCTTCAATTTTTTGCAATTTTTGCCTCGCATAAAATCTCCTTTTTTTTTGCGATTTGAATTGATACATGCGGTATGCCGGATGCATTGGCTCTGTCTGCCCCTGGACGGTTATTTGCTTATAGTTAATCCAACTCTAACCAGGAAGTTGTCCATATAAGCATCCGAACTAATAAATAGGCGGTCCTTGACCGTTTTTAATACAGAATTATTCCTAAGTTGGATCTGCTAGCGGTGCCGGCTAAACCCAACATAGATTACTCGTTTAACCGGCTGCGAATTACCCTTTGGGTATCCGGAAGTGCCGTTGATTGGTATGCAGGCGGCCTGTGACCAAACGTATGCATTTTAACCAATTGCGGATTAAATGACAAGGTTTTGACCTTGATTATGGAATTTGAAGCCGGCTATACTACTTTTTGGCAAAAGCCGGCTACGAACCAAGATTTATTTCACCGTCTGCGTTGCCTTGAGGCAATGGTTGGTTGTATCTTGATTTCGATTAATCATTCGAATGGCCATGAGTTATCTTTAACCTAGATAGTCGGTTAAAGCCGTTTGAGTTATGACCTGTAGAATAATGTACCACCCGAAAGGGAGATGTTCTCTTCGACAAATTCACCCAAATGGGCGTCACCGGATGCCTACTCATGTTGGAGAAGGAGTTTTATAATATGTTCGGCCATTAGCCTTATGAATAGCTAAGTTCGATACTTAGCCTTCTACTCAGTTAGAGTAAACGGTTGCCCGGTTGTGCATTGCACAGCTGGGACTTGGTAGTTGGCCGGTTGTGCATTGCACAGACGGGACTTTATACAAGATATAATAATAAAAATAGAGTACTCTTTCATTAATACACAATTTACAAAAAATTTACAAGTCCTTAAAAGTAGTACTTTTTTAAGTTATCTACATTCCAGCTTCTGCCTAGCTGCCTGCCGTCTGAAGTTTCCAGGCGGTAGGTGCCGCCTCTAACTTCTTCAAAAATTAGGTAGGGACCCTCCCAATTAGGGGTTAGCTTCCCTTGCTCATTTGCCCTACCGGTTGCCTCCATCTTTCGTAACACAAAGTTCCCCACTTTGAGGAGTCATTTGTGTACTCTTTTGTTGTAGGTCCTCGTCATTCTCAGACGGTAAATCTCATGACGTAAGGTGGCATTGCCCCTGCGCTCCGGGAGTGAATCCAATGCTAGACACATGGCCTCCCAATTTGCCTCTTCATCATAGAGCATGATTCGGAGTGTTGGCTCATAAAGTTCAATTGGTAGGACGGCTTCAGTGCCGTATGTCATGAGAAACGAGGTTTCACCGGTTGCCCCTTTTTCAGCTATTCTGATGGCCCATAGGACATGAGGCAACTCATCCGCCCATAGACCGCCAGCCCTTTCAATTTTATTCTTAATGCTGTTTGAGATGAGCTTGTTGAAGGCTTCAACTTGGCCGTTTGCTTGGGGGCGGCTAACTGATGCAAAGCAATGTGAGATCCCTTGATCTCCCAACCAGCTCTTGAGGGTAGGCGTTTTGAACTGAGGGCCATTGTCAAAGACCATAGACATAGGAACCCCAAACGGGGTGATGATGTTTCTCTAAATGAAGGAGATGACGTCCTTTGTCTTAATGCCCTTGACCGCCTCTACCTCAACCCATTTGGTGAAGTAATCTACAGCCACCAGGATGTACCTCCGCCCGCCTGTGGCAGGCGTATATGGACCCCAGATGTCCATGCCCCATTTTGCAAATAGAACCGGGTTGTAGATAGCCGTCAAGTCAGTGGCCGGACGGCGTATGAGCCGGCCAAATCTTTGGCACTTGTCACACTTTTTCACCATTTCCATGGCGTCTGCCTCAAGAGTGGGCCAAAAGTAGCCTTGTCGTCTGGCTCTTTTTGCTAGAGTTCTGCCGCCTATATGTGATGCACAAAAGCCCGAGTGCAAATCCTCTAGAACCTCTTTTCCCCTTTCAGGGGTCACACACTTTAGCAACGGCTGGAGGTAACCCTTTATGAAGAGTTCCCCCTTGTAGAATTCAAAACTTGAGGCTCGCTTTTTCAGCGCAGCCGCTTCTGAAGGGGTGTCCGGCAAAGTGTCGTCTGCCAGATAATCCCGAATGGCATCCATCCAGGTAGAGCTTTGGTCAAGAACTCCAATGGGATCATGTTTAATGCTTCTTTTTTCCATGAATTCCCAGAAGACTGACCTAGGCACATCACAAGTGGCGGATGATGCCAATTTGGACAATGCATCCGCCTGATTGTTTACTGACCTGGGCACCTGACTTAGATGGAATTCGTCAAGTGTCCCGGCCTCATCTTTGACCGCCTGCAGATACTTGATCATCGCCGGATGGGTGGCCTCAAAGTCACCATGGTATTGGCCTTACACATGCGTATACTGGCTAGCAGGGCCTCATACTCCGCCTCATTATTTGAGGCCTAGAACTTGAACCGCAGTGCGTATTCATATTTGTCCCCTTTCAGAGACTTCCAAATTACGCTTGCACCACAGTCATTCATAGTAGAGCTCTCGTCTACATGTAACTTCCAAACCTGATAATTATTTTCCGGCTCAGCCGGCCTTGTCATTTCAACAATGAAGTCGGCGAACGCCTGACCCTTCACTACCTATTTAGGTTCGAAGGAAATTTCCAGACTTTGCATTTTAATAGCCCACTTGAGCATTCTACCGGATAACTCCAAGGTTGTTATTGGTCGCTTGAGGGGTTGATCTGTGTAGACCACCACCGGATGTGCCAAGACGTATGGCTTCAACTTCTTGACTGCCATGAACAGAGCGAGGCCAAATTTTTCAACCAAGGGGTACCGCAGCTCAGCATTACGAAGAACATGGCTAATGAAATAGACCGGGAGCTGTATGTCGTCTCTCTCAGCTAGGAGAACGACACTGAGGACATGATCTGAGACGACCAAATACATATAGAGAGCCTCTCCTGCTAGAGGGCTGACCAGCCGTGGCAATGAGTGAAGGTGCTCTTTCAATTTCTGGAATGCAGCATCAGCATTCTCCCCCCATTCAAATCTAGTTTTCTTCTTGATTGCCTGGAAGAAGTAGAGGCACTTGTCACCTGACCGGCTGAGGAATCTCTCCAATGCCGCCAGACAACCGGTAAGTTTTTGGACTTCCTTGACAGTGCCGGGTGACTTTCATGTCAATTACCGCCTGTACCTTTTTTGAATTGGCCTCTATACCCCTTTGATTAATCAAGAATTTGAGAAACTTCCTAGACTCAACACCAAAGACGCATTTTTTGGGATTAAGCATGACCTTATGCCGCCTGAGGGTGGTGAAGGTTTCTCGGAGGTCAGCAAGGTGATCCGTTTGGAGCTTAGATTTGACTATCATGTCATCAATGTACGCCTCTACATTTCACCCGATTTGATTAATGAAGACCGTATTAATCATCCGTTGGAAGGTAGCAGGCGCATTCTTCAGCCCAAACGGCATCACTGTATAACAGAACAACCCTTGATCAGTGACGAATGTCGTCTTTTCTTGATCTTTTTTCCACAAGAGTATCTGATGGAAGCTTGAGTAGGCGTCCATGAAGCTCATCAAGGCATGACTGGCTGTAGAGTCGAGTAAACTATCGATCTTTGGAAGTGGATAGGTATCCTTCGGACATGCCTTGTTCAGATCTGTGTAATCAACACACATTCGCCAGGTACCATTCGGCTTTTAGACAAGGACGACATTGGCTACCCAATCCAGGGAGTAGCATTGTCGAATGAACCCGGCATCCAGTAGCTTCTTAACCTCAGCGCCTGCCGCCTAAGATCTTTCCTCGCCGTGGTTCCTTTTCTTTTGCCTAACCGGCTTCTTTTTTGGATCCACGGCAAGTTTGTGGACAGTAAGATCCGGGCTGACGCCTAGAATCTCTTCCACTTCAAAGGCAAAAATGTCTTTGAATTCCTTCAATAGTTGGTGCAAATCTACACCCAACTTTGCAAAAGCATCTGTCCCCACTTTTATGGTTCGTTTCGGACGGCTGTCATCTAAAACAATGTCAATATGTTCACCAGCCGGCTGGGGACGGAGATCCTCTTATCATTCCCCGATCAGTGATTGCTATTTCTTCTCTTTTTTTACGGCCACCAGGTGGCCCACCTTTCTCTTTTTGTTGGCTGCTTTGGGAGCAGGCGCAACTTCCTTAAAATCATCAAGGTCAATGGGTTCCTTGCCTTGGCCGGCTGTGGCACAGTAGGCTTGACGTCTGATAGGTAACACTCCCTAGCCGTTTTCTGATCCCCGTTCAGGGAACCCACTGACACGTCATCCCTCACAAATTTGATCAGCATGAGGGATGGGATAATGACTGCCTTGGACTCGTTTAGGGTTAGACAGCCCAAAATCAGTTGTAGGCGGTTAATTCCTCGACCACTAAGAACTTGACGACCATGTGTCGTCCTTCCCCCTTCTCTCCTAGCCGGATGGGTAGGTTAATCCTACCCACCGGATGCACTACTCCTCCCCCAAAGCCGACTAGGGAGTGAGAAACCTTGTGCATGCTGCTAGGCTTGTACTTGAGCTTTACAAAGCACTGATTGCTGATAAGGTTAAACGTGCTCCCGGTATCGATGAGGATCTGGCCCACTCGTTGGTTGGCAACTTTGCATTCAATGACAATTGGGTCATCATGAGGCCGCCTGACCTTTCCCCGATCCTTCTTAGAGATGAGGACCTCAGGGAAGGTGTCTTTCGACGCCTAGCTCTCATCCACTAAGTTGACTAGCTTCCGGATGTTGTCCTTGGTACCCTGGATGCTAGGACCCCCTCCCGCGAAGCCGCCTGCTATGGTGGAGATATGCTCCTCTTCAGTGTTAGAGCTCACAACCGGCTTCTTGGACGGTTGTCCATTGTTTGTTTTGGGGTTACCCTTGGACTTCACCATATAGGACTTTAGAGCCCCCTCATCAGCCAGACGGTCCAATAGCCGCTTGAGGCTATAGCAGCCATTGGTGTCATGGCCGACATCCTCATGGAACTGACAATACTTGCTCTTATCCCGACTGTTGATGGAAATCTTCATTGTTGCTTGTTTTTCAAGGGTCAACCGCTCTTTGACCTCCATGAGGATGGAGGAGCAGTCCTTGTTGAACTCGTACTTGGGGACGTACGGCTTCAACTCTCTCTCTTTTTCTTCTGGGACTGCTGACCAGAACGATCCGCCGCCCAGACTTCTTTTCTTTTCTTGCTCTCTTCTTTTTTGGCCGGCTGAGCAGACCGGCTCTCTTTCCTGTCGGACCTTTTAGGTTCCAACGAGTGCTTGATGGCGCAAAGCTCCGTCGCCTGTATGTAGGCTTCGGCTTCCATCAATGCCTCTTGGAGGGTAGCAACCCTCTTGCGGACCAGGTCAAACTTAAAGGTCGACCCGTCCTTCAGACCCTTGAAGAAGTCTGTATAGGCAACTTCGTCAGACAGCCCCTGAATCAGAACTCTCATCAGATTGAACCGCCTGACATAAGACCGTAGTCCATCCTAGTCTCCCTGCTGAATAGACCCTAAGTCGAGACTTGTCTTTTTGGCAGGGATGTTCATGGAGAAGTTGGACGCAAACAGATATGCAAGCATCTTAAAATTGTTGATGCACCCGGCCGACATATTGCCAAACCATCGTTGGGCTATGCCCTTCAATGTTGCCGGGAAGCATCGGCACCAGGCGGCGTCTTCCAACCCTTGTAGGTACATGAGGTTGGTGTAAGCTATTAGGTGGTCTTCCAGGTTGGTGGTACCATCATAGGTACCAACCAACACATTCTTAACCTTGTCCGGCTGTGCCGCCTCGGTTATCTCCCTGGAGAACGCCGACGGCTGTTCCCCAAGGTTTAGCAGTCGGAGTTGCCAGTCCATAGGCTGGACCTGCTATGCCGCCGGACCCCCAAAGAGAGCCAGTTGCATTGATCCATACGGCATGTATGGTTGTTGGGGCACATACGGAGCCGGCTGGATAATTTGACGGCCAGTACGTGCGGACATGTCGCGTGACTGACTCTCTCGGTTTGTCTCCGAATACTTCATAGAAGTATTACGGAAACTGTCTGGGTAAGTTGACGCTGAGGCCGACTCAGACATTTGTTGACTTCTCTTCTCCTTGATGAACATCCGGGCATCAGAGTAAGTCTTTTTTGACCCCTCCGGCTGAACTTGTCGGATGGCCTTCCTTTGCCCTGATTCAGGGAAACGAAGTCTAGATAAATCGATCAGGGGCCCATCCGCCCCCTTTGGTTTAGGGTTAGGAGTAGGCACCCAATCTTTAATGTGCTTCTTCCTGGAAGGAGAAGGCTTCTTGGCCGACTGACCCTTGTTGGAGCCAGTTGACTTCTTTATTATGTCTTTGACTTCCCCTTTAAAACTCATCATGAATTTCATGAGCTTGTCACAGGTGACGGGGGTTGTACCCTCCGCCGCCTGTTGCCCAGCAGGCTTGCCGGCTGGGTTGCTGGGACCAGCTTTGTCTTCGCCCTGTTCCATTGTTTCTTTGGAACGGGTGCGCCTTGTTCGGAATGACCCGTCTGGGGCCACATAAGTGTCAACCTCAAAGTCGTCACCACTATCCTGGTCCGTATGGACCTCATGTTCGGCCGTAGGCCACTTGCCCTCACCAAGTGGTACAGAATCGGATGCCATCTCAGAAGTACTCTCCCCATAGACGACGCCAAATGTTTCGGGGTTTTTGGAGTCCCTCGGGAGAGTTACAATTCCGGGAATGCGCGCCGACCGTCTGTACCTGCAAAACCACGAAACTCCGGTTGGGTGGAGTTCCGCCTCCGACAATCAAGTTAGAACGTCTTCGGATGTATAAATGTGCCGAAAGTAAATGGATTTCCTCTCTGATTCAGAGAGAATTCTGCAATTAATATTGCTCGGTTTTTGTGTTTGTATTTATGAATGAGTAATAAATGAGGATTTTCCTCTATTTATAGTAAAGGAGGATTAGTTCCCCTATTAGGGTTACAGTGCCACGTGTCAGCATCCGATTGGATCCCATTGGGCCTCTCTGGGGCTAACACGTGTCAGCATGCCATTGGGCCACGTGGCATAGGGTAATTTTACGCCAAACAAAAGCGTGCGTCTAACTTTGAGATTCATAAAGGGGAACTTTCAAGAAAGGTTATCTACAACCTCTTTTGAAGTGTGTTACCCCAGAAAAGGGCCGAGAGGTCCTCGAAGACTTGCATTCAGGGTTCTGCGCCTCCTACATAGGCGGTAGGACCCTATCAAAGAGATCTAGGTGGCAAGGCTACTTCTGGCCTACCCTAGAAGCAGACGCCATGGAGATGGTGAAAAAATGTGGCAAGTGCCAAAGGTTTGACAAGCTCATTCATCGTCCAGACACTGACCTGACGGCTATCCATAGCCTAGTACCATTCGATAAATGGGGCATGGACATTTTGGGTCCCTATACGCCTGCTACAGGCGGACGGAGATACATTTTGGTAGCAGTCGACTACTTTACCAAGTGGGTAGAAGCGGAGGCAGTCAAAGGCATTAAAACCAAAGATGTCATCTCCTTCATCTTGAGAAATGTCATCACTCGGTATGGGGTGCCCATGTCTATGGTCTTTTACAATAGACCTCAATTTGAGACGCCTGCTCTCAAGAACTGGTTGGGAGACCAAGGGATCTCTCATTGTTTTGCATCAGTTGGCCGCCCCCAAGGAAATGGCATTAAAAAGAAAATTGTAAAAGTCGGCGGCCTATGAACTGACGAGCTACCGGATGTTTTGTGGGCCATCAGGACGACTGAAAAAGGGGCGACTGGTGAAACTCCATTTCTCATGGTTTAAGGGGCAGAGGCTATTCTGCCTATTGGGCATTATGAGCCGACTCTTCGAGTCATGCTTTATGATGAAGAGGCCAACTAGGAAGCCATGCGGCTAGCATTAGATTCACTTCCAGAACGCAAGGGCAATGCAGCCTTGCGCCATGAGATTTATCGTCTGAGAATGACGAGAGCTTACAATAAAAGAGTGCACAAGTGGCCCTAAAAGTAGGGGACTTTGTGTTACGAAAGATGGAAGCAGACGGTAGGGCCAACGAGCAGGGAAAGCTGACTCCTAACTGGGATGGCCCCTACCGAATCTATGAAGAAGTTAGAGGCGGCACCTACCGCCTGGAAACACCATACGGCAGGTAGCTAGCCAGAACTTGGAATGTAGACAAATTAAAAAAGTACTACTTCTGAGATTTGTAAATTATTTGTAAACATATCAATAAAGTTTGCAATTTATTTCAATTACTGTGCAAGTCTCCTCAGTGGGGCAAGCTGCCTGTGCAAAACACAGTCAGCCTTACTTCCTTTTAATACTTGAGTAAAAACGTTAAGTCTAAATAACTTAACAATCTATTCTTTTTTGAACAATCTAATGAGGCCACAGGCTGGATGATCGTCCTAAGGCCCATGGCCGGATGATCTTTTTAAAATTAAATTAATACGTTTGTCCCAAGAAAAGAGTAGGCGTCTAGCGACATCCATTCGGGTGAATTCGTCGCAAAGAGCATCTCTCGTTTGGGTGGCACATTGCTATATAAACCAAAAACAAACGGCCATACCGAGTGTTTCTTAACTAAACCTCGCAGTCGTTTGGCCTGAGACAAAGATAAATGCACCGCTATACTATAAACACGCGGTCGACAGTTAAAATCTAAGTCAGAAACCGCCTGTTATTGCTTGGGACAATACAGTCGGCATAATTTGAGTAAATAGCTAAGAGAAACTTCGCGAATAAAGAGGTACCATGCGGCCAAAGCCGCCTGTTTCTGTAGGGTTTCGTAGTGACCCAACACTACGCGGAAGGAAACCCACCAAGACCCGCCAATTAATTAAAACAATTAACAAGCATATTAAACTTAATCAAACAAGATTAAGAACAAAAATTATACCTTTGTCGCGTGCTTCGCTCCCAAAGAGCTCTTACTTTAAAATCCCGAAAACACGAGATCTCCGACGGATTGTACCCTCGACCCGACCCGAGCGTCCTAAGTCTTGAAGGTTAGTCAAGACCCGGACAAAATTACTATGAGTTTTACGAATCAAAGGTTTACTCTTACTTAGAGTTGCCTTTTTAATTCCACTCAAGGTTGTTCATTTCCCGATACCCAAGCTTGGTATTTATAGGGAAATGAACCCTTGAACTTCATTCCCCAACCAATGTGGGAGAATGAATAATTTGCTAATTAAATTCAATCACAATGCAACAAGTGTCAAAGGGAGAGAGAAGGTTAGGTGAGGACCATGGAGAGGTGGGGGGGACCATTGCCTTGCTCCCCAAGGCTTACCGAAAGCCTTGGTCCCCACCCTCACAAAAACGCCTCACCCATAAGGGCTGCTGGGCTGCTGCCAGCTAGCACGCCAGCTAGCAGTGCCAGCCAGCCTAGCCAGCTAGTGCCAAAATGCCCAGCAGCCTCGCATGCTTAGTGCTGGTGCGTGCCAGTGCTAGGCGCTGGTGCGTGCTGGCGCTGGTGCGTGCTGGCCCTCGCATCCCACGCACCACACGCATCATCGCTGCACCCCTTCGCACATGCTCGCACACCCAGTATGCGTGATGCTAGCGAGCCACGCATGCTGACCCCCTTTGCCTCGCCAGCCACACGCACAATCCTCGCAACATCCCTCGCACATGCACTAGCTACGCACCATGCGCACTAGTCATGCACAGCGTGCATTGGCCTCGCACCACACGCACACCCACGCATCACACAGCAGCCTTGGTGCGTAGTGATGCTGGGCTCCTGTGCGTGGCCTAGCAATATGCTGGCGCCCAGGCCCTCGCACATGCATGGTGCGCTGGTTGGTGCTACCATGCGAAGGCTAGCACACAAGCCAGCACGCATGTTGCGATAGGCTTCTTGGTGCGCCTGGTGCCTTCGATGGCATCGATGGTGCTCCTAGCGCTTGTGGTGCTTGCAATAGACAGCGATGGTGCCTAGGCATCATGCTAGGGCTGCGATAGCGCCTAGGCATGATGCTAGGGCTGCGATAGGTTGCCATGGCGCGCCTAGGCTACGATGGTGCACCTAGGCTGCGATAGGTTGCCATGGCGCGCCTAGGCTACGATGGTGCACCTAGGCTGTGATGGTGCGCCTAGCACACCTAGTTTGCTTAGGCTTGCGCCTAGCCATGCTAGGTGCATGCTAGCCTGAACTAGCCTAGCATCCACATGGCTAGGCTAGTGTGATGCTAAGGCTATGTTCATACTTGTTGCTTTGTGATTTCGCGACGCTCGGTCTCGACGCCCTAGGCTCGATATCCTGCGTCTGTATTCGTAAAACTCTGCTGACTCATTAAATCCTTTCGGATAAATTTGTCGTCTCGGATCGGTGATTCGATTGGGTTCGACCTGAAGGGTTCAGTTAAAATTAAGATGTAACATCAATTGTACATTGATATTACTAATCGGAAGCGGCCTCCACCTAGGCATTCCGATCACTTGACCTTACTGAAGAATTAGCTCTGTAATAATTCTGAACCCTCTATCGGAAGAATACACTTGTTGGAAGGACATCATTCCTTTCAATCTCCCACTTGTCCTTCCGGACAAGTGTGCATACAGTGTATAGCCCATTTCCTATGTCACTTAATGTTTCTTCGTGAACTATAAGGTAAGATTATTTGTCATCCTTATTACGTTCGAAGTGTTTCTCGATCTTCGAGTTCGACTGTCAATAAGCAGATGATTTCTAAAAGCCATCTGAGCACGGCCATGCATTTTCACAGTCTTGGTCTTCAAGCAGCCTTGTAAACAACAAAACATTTTCCCTATTGTTAGTAGGGGGACAATCCCAATCTTGTATTGTAAGTTCCTCTTACTAAGAGGACATAGTCTCCTGAGTGTTCCCGTTATGATCCCCAGTTAAGGCAGATTTTAGGAAACATCAAAGAGTCCAGTACTCAAACAAGAAAACTTCACAATACTCATGGTCGGAGGAAACAAGTTCCGATAGTCATAATGAGAAATGTACTTATGACAAAATTTAAAATTTCTTAAAGTACTCTCATAGGTCTAATCCAGTACAGTTCCAAACTGTACCTGTGCAAATGATTTATGACCGTCACGTCCTGGCAGCACAAGAAACGGTGCTGTAAATCATACTACACACTAATCTATGGCGGTCATCAATCGTCCATCTGTTAAATGACCTCGATTAAAGACAATTTTCGATTTAAATATTCAATGTCCACTTAACAGGTGTTTCTTTATCCAAGACATGGTCTTGATACCCTGTTTTGAATATTTCCGTAAATCGAATGGACTTATTATTTAATTCTAAACCACAATTAAATAGTAATGGAGTGAATGATAATTTTGCACAAAATTATTTACTCCATTAATGAATGGTTTTAATACAGTGTCTTACATTAAATATCCTATTTAATTAAAACACATGTACAGGGAATTTCAAAGCTAGTCTCCAACATGCTTGATTCCCATCGCCTCAATGTGCTTGTTGTGTTTCACTTGAGGCAACGGTTTAGTCAAAGGATCGGCTACAGTATCATCTGTGCCAATCTTACAAATTCGGATTTCACCTTCGGATTTCCATTCCCTTATCATGTGAAATCGCCTTTGTACGTTTTTGACCTTCTGGTGCTCTCTCAACTCCCTGGCCTGAGCGATAGCTCCATTGTTATCACAATAGAGGTCTATCGGCCCCTTGATTGAGGGTACAACACCAAGTTCGCTAATGAACTTGCGAATCTAAACAGCTTCCTTGGCAGCTTCTGAAGCGGCCAAGTACTCGGCTTCAGTTGTAGAGTCTGCAGTGGTGCTCTGCTTGGCACTCTTCCAGCTAAACGCTCCTCCATTCAGACAGAATATGTACCCCGACTGTGACTTGAAGTAGTCTCTGTCAGTCTGGAAGCTAGCGTCGATGTAACCTTCAACAACAAGTTCTTTGTGGCCTCCATACACCAGGAATTTATCCTTGTTCCTTTTCAGGTACTTAAGGATGTTCTTGGCCGCAGTCCAATGCGCCTTTCCTAGGTTCGATTGGTATCGACTCGTTGCACTCAGGGCATACGATACATCTGGCCTTGTACATATCATGGCATACATGATCGATCCGATAAGCGAAGCATATGGGATTTGATTCATTCTTTCTCGCTTAACAGGTGTCTGTGGACACTGTTTCTTGTTGAGAGTTACGCCATGGGACATGGGTAAATGCCCTCTTTTGGCATTCTCCATGTGGAATCGAGCCAGTACCTTATCAATGTAAGTACTCTGGCTTAATCCAATCATCCTCTTAGATCTATCCCTGTAGATCTTGATGCCCAAAATGTACTGTGCCTCTCCTAAGTCCTTCATTGAAAAGCACTTTCCCAACCAGCCCTTTACGGACTCCAACAATTTTGTGCTGTTTCCAATGAGAAGTATGTCATCGACATACAGGACTAAGAATGCAACATCACTCCCACTGACCTTCTTGTATACACAAGATTCATCTGGATTCTTGATAAAACCAAACTTGCTAATGGCTTCATCAAATCGCAGATTCCAACTTCTGCTGGCTTGCTTTAGTACATAAATAGACTTCTTCAGCTTGCAAACCTTTCCAGCGTTGCCTGGATCGACAAAACCTTTTGGTTGTGTCATACACATAGTTTCTTCCAAAATTCCATTAAGGAAGGCGGTTTTGACATCCATTTGCCATATTTCATAATCGTAATATGCAGCAATCGCTAGGATGATCCGGACGGATTTTAGCATTGCAACTGGAGAAAAAGTTTCATCATAGTCAATCCCGTGGATTTGTCCATAACCTTTTGCCACCAGTCTAGCTTTGTATATTGATACATTTCCATCCTTGTCTGTCTTCACTTTGAAGAACCATTTGCAACCTTTGGGTGTATAACCCTCGGGCAAATTCACCAAGTCCCAGACTTGATTTTCAAACATGGAATCCATCTCGGATTTCATGGCCTCTTGCCATTTTGCAAAGTCGGGGCTCGTCATAGCTTGCTTGTATGTCGCCGGCTCATCACCATCCATGACTAGGATGTCCTGATCATCGGTTCAGACGATACCGAGGTATTTGTCTGGTTGAGATCTTTGTCGTTGCGACCTACGAAGGGTAATCGGTTGAGCATTTTCATTGTCTGTTTGATTCTGACCAATCTTCTTAGATGCTTCCAAAGTATCTAGATTGTCAGTTTTGTCAGGTTGACATTGTTGCTCGTCTTCTCGAACTTCATCGAGTTCGATTTTCCTCCCACTTGTCATTTTGGAAAGGTGATCCTTCTCCAAAAAGACACCATCACGAGCAACAAATACTTTGTTCTCGGATTTATTGTAGAAGTAATACCCTTTGGTTTCTTTTGGATATCCCACAAAGAAACACTTGTCCGATTTGGGGTGAAGTTTGTCCGAAATTAATCGCTTGACATATGCTTCGCATCCCCAAATCTTGAGAAAAGACAACCAAGGAGGTTTCTTAGTCCAAAATTCATATGGAGTCTTTTCAACAGCTTTTGACGGAGCTCTATTCAGTGTTAATGCTGCAGTTTGTAGCGCATGTCCCCAGAAAGAGATAGGGAGTTAACTAAGACCCATCATTGATCGAACCATGCCTAACAAGGTTCGATTCCTCCGTTCGGACACTCCGTTCCATTGAGGAGTTCCGGGAGGTGTCAACTCCGAAAGAATACCATTTTCTTTCAAGTGATCGTCGAATTCATGGCTCAAATATTCGCCACCTCGATCCGATCGAAGTGCTTTAAATTTCTTGCCAAGATGATTTTCAACTTCTTTCTGAAATTCTTTGAATTTCACAAAGGATTCAAATTTATTCGACATTAAGTAGACATAACCATATCTACTATAATCGTCGGTGAAAGTGATGAAATATCGGTAACCTTGTCTTGCGGGTGTGCTCATTGGTCCACATACATCCGTGTGTATTAGACCTAATAAGTCACTTGCCCTTTCTCCCAACTTGGAGAATGGTTGTTTTATCATCTTGCCTAATAAGCATCCTTCGCAATTTTCAAACGACTCTAAGTCGAATGAGTCAAGAACACCTTCTTAAAGAAGTTTCTTGATGCACTTGATGTTAATATGGCCAAGACGACAATGCCACAAGTAGGTTTGATTCGACTCGATGGTCTTAGTTTATTTGGTATCATTCCTATTTTCTTTGTGTAAAGCATGCAATTTAATTTGAACATATGTTTGAAAGATAATCTTTGAAACAACTACGTTAGAAGTCTTCATTTCAAACATCTTGGTGTCCAACACCATTGATCAAAATATTGTTCAAAATCACGACAAAACTAGAATTAGTTTTAATTACATCTCAAAGACAAAATGGTGCATGCAAGCACGACCGAAAAACCATCTTCGTCGTCTTCTTGCTCTTGCACCAACACTTGATAAGCTTCTCACTTGGTTCCTGAAAAGGCAACATGAAGTGAGTCATATTGGTATCCAATACCTTATGATAAGCTTAATTCACAAGTGTTTAGGAAGATACCTGAGATAGATGCTCCTTTCCTCTCTTCCTCTTCTCGAAAGACCTTGCATTCTCTCTTGAAGTGGCCTTGCCCACAACAATAGAAGCAACGCATCTTAGCCTTAACCTTGAAATCCCTCCTTCTTGACGGTCTTTTGGTTGCCCCAAATAAGTTGGCTCGGTAAAGTAGCTCCACCACATTCTTCAAGGAATGTGTCTCCTTTGATTCAGAAATATATGCCTTTAGCGCATCATATCCTGAGTGGAGTGAAGTGAGCATAATTTGACTAGCCATTCCATCTTCTAGTGGAATTCCGAGGATTTCCATGTGCTTGAAGAGCTTAGTCATTCTTTCCACATAGGGTCGGAGGGGCATACCCGGTCTCAACTTGGTGTTGCAGACTGAAGACCAAAGATGGTACCTCTCTTTCGCAAGACAACCTTGATCCGATGGCTTTACATTCATGTCTGTAAGTGACCTAGTCACTTCAAACAAGAGTCCATCATTGTTGTCGTTGAAACTCTTAGAGAATCTCACACCGACAACATCCGTTAGTCCTCCAAGGAACAAGTCCGGGAAAGAGAATGGAAGTTTTTCTTTCCATTCTTCCGGGATGGAGTTAGCCATGAGTTGTGACACTAATTTGCAATCTCTTGACCATGCACAATAAGTTTTGTCACTCAAGAGTTTCTTGGAACAGAGGGCTGGGAGGGAAGTATCCAGAACATACTCTTTGGAACAACTCCGGAGAGTTCTCCGAAGTTCTTCTTCCCATTCTTCAAGGTTTGTTAAGTTAAGCTTGATAGCTAACTTTTCGGGGAGTTTCGGGCACATATGGTTGTTGTTTGAGTTACTTACAGACATGGTTCTACATTTGAAAGAATTTGAAGTGAAAAACCATTCATATATCAATAAGTTTAAATTTAAAACGTTCATGCATATATTAAATCTTATTAAGCATTTTATCCACGCATTTAAAGTGTCCCTTATGGGCTAGAATAAAATGATTCCAAGATCCCAAAGATCAAGAAATGGTTAAGCATGCTTTGGCTTGTCTTAATCATTAAATATCTTAAGGTACGCAATCTAATTAATAATAGCTCCAAGCTACTCTCGGTTTGATAAAATGTCGCATCTAATGCATCCTTGACATTTTATCTCTTTTGCCACGACATCTAAGGACTCCTTACTGATATCGTTGAGCTTAACCAAGACAACTTGTATACCTAGTATACCTTACGTTCCTAGGGAAGTAGTGATGTCTCCCTTTGGCGTAGTCCATCACGTACGCGCATTAGTTCGGTAAATGTTGTTCTTGGAACGGCAAATTTTAGCTCAATATTATTAAGGGACCTAGGGTTTCTATGTTGGTTGATTTAAGTGAACTTAACTAATTGTCGCAACATAATAGAAATCCTAGACATGCATCTAGCAATCATATATAATAACAATATATAAGGCATAAAATAGATGCATTTGGCAACTAGCATGACCCCCTGAAATCTTCAATTTCCATGGGTCTTCATCTTGGCTCGTCTTCGTCGAAACGCCGTCTTGAGACATCTTGGCCAAAATGAAATAAAAGAAGCTAGCTAGAACGACTAAGATTAGTCTAATAGTACAAAAATACTTAACGGTTCGCAGACCGTATTTAGATTTACAAAAATACATAACGGAACGCAGTCCGTATTTTCTATCCTAGTCGGGCCCCACAAGTTGCCATTTTCAAAGACCTGTTTTGAATAACAATCTTACATTCACCCATTCACTATTTGTGAATGGCCCATGCAATTTTATGAAATACATAATTAAACACGCAAAACTAGTAACTAACTTAGGTGGTTAATCCAATTAACGCGCCTAATTAAAACTAGTCAAAGTTGTTTAATCCATTATTTCTAAACGCAAAATGCTTACGCACTTAATTAAGCTCCCACTAAATTTCGCATCCGTACTTAATTAATCCGATTAATTAAGTCGGCATAACCCATAATTTGTCAAAAATTTTGCAAAACCGAAAATCGAGGTTTTTAGCCTCGTTAAAATAATTACCAAAAATATTTTAAATTTGAAAAATTTGCAAACTTGCATAGCTCAAACATTAAGAAACAGCTTCCCACAAAACCCCTAGTGGGTGCGCACCATGGCTGCTAGGCAGCCCATGGCCCTGCGCCATGGTGCGTGGTGCTGGCAGCTAGCAGGCATGCCTAGCACAGCCTGCCTTGCTAGCTAGCACCAGCAGCACGCATGCGTAGCATTGCTGGCGCAGGCAGCAGTAGGCTGGCTGGCTGGGGCTTGCTGCCTCGCTGCCCAGCAGCAGCACAAGCGCACCAGCAGCCTAAGGCCCACGTACCAGCACACGCACTACACAGCTCCCTCCTCGCCACACAGCAGCGCACAACAACATCATGGCACACCCCTGTGCGCACCATATGCAGCCACATGTGGGCTGCTGGGCAGCCCGGCAAGCCTTGGTGACGCTTGGGTGTTTTTGCCTTGATTTGCGTGCCAATTCTCGGAATTTAATTCCGATTTGTGTGTAACAATAACTAATTCTAAATTACATTTTAGAATTAATTTGAGGGAAAATAAAATAAAATTAAGTCCTACTTAAATAAAATTTATTTTATTGGTGCACAAGCCTAAAATTATCCAAAATTTCAATTTTGAACAAAATTAGGTGTAACTTTATGCTTAAAATAAAATGAGCTATGTCCATTATTAATCTTGCCAATATGCAAATTTATAATGGGTTTGACAAATGGGAGTTGGAAAAATAAATTAACCATCTAATGATAAAAAAAAAAATCCAACTTGCATACTTGTGTAAAATACCAAGTGTTTCGGGGTTTTCTGATGTCCTGCGGGAGAGTTACAATTCCGAGACTGGAACTGGACGCCTGTACCTGCAAAACAACGGAGACTCCTGGTGGTGGGAGCTCCGCCTCCAACGGTCAAGTTAGTACTTGATTAAAGAGTAATTAATGCGGAAATTAAAGTGATTGGGTCTCTCTAGGTGAGAGTGTTTAATGTGAGTTTTTAGCGTTTTTCATGTAATCCCCCCTTAATGAGGATTAAGGGAGGTATTTATAACCTTGGGAAACGTGCCAATCCTAGGTTTAGGTTAACCTAGGGCTGATTGGGCTTCCTTCGGAAGTTGGGCCTGGGTGGCCGGTTTCTCCATTAGGCATGGAGTATGCCACGTGTCATGACATAATAGGTCCAAGGTGGACGAATAAGCGTGTGCCACGTGGCAAGCCCTGACAGTTCCAACTGGGGGACACTTGGCAGGACCTGATTGGCCCACGTGGCGCATTCCGATTGGTGGGAGCAAAATCCCCTAATCATTTGCCCCTCACAGGTGGCACGTGACTGGTCACGTGTTACCTGTGACAGGTGTCGCACTGTAACAGGCGACGGCCTGCTACAGGTGTCACTCGGCGAAAGGCCGAGAGATTCTCCCGCCCAAATTATGAATTCTGGAAGTGACCCTTCGCCTTCTCACTTCGCCTATATAAGGGAGTGTTGACTTCAGTCATTTTCACACTTGAGAACTTTTTGAGAGAACATTCGGACCCCTGAACTTGCTCTGACAATTTGGACCCTTTCTGCCTACCGCCTGCTCTGACAAGCCGACTGCACAGGATTTTCAGAACTCCATCAACGTCACTCGTTCAGGTAACCGTCAGTTCTCTTACTCTTAATTTTCTTTTTACTTTATCCTTTTTTTGAAATGGCACCACGGAAGCATACGACACGACCTAGGTTAGTGATCAGCCGGTCACCGGGGACGGCTGAATCTAGGACTAGGAGTGCCGCCTGCCCTTTTCTGGACCCATCTTTGCCCTTTATACAAAGTCCGACTGTATCTGTGTCTATGCAGAACATGATGGCCAGAACAAAAAAGACTGCCAGGATCTCAAACTCAGACGGCTCCTCCCACAGGGTGCCGATTAGTGAAACATCTGACCAGGCGCCAGATGTGGAAATGAAACAAAGCGGCTTGAAAGCCGGCTGTTCTGAGGGAGGAATCAAAGTGACCCCTTCCCATTTCACAGTTGACAATTCTTCATTCTCTCCTGCTCCTTTTAAAGGAGAGGAGGCGGGCCCCTCCGGGAGAGGGGAGGAGTCTTCCTCTTCGGACTCGTCAGAGGACGATTCCGAGTCTAGCTCTTCTGGCCATGCTTCTCTGGACACAGAAGAGAAAAACAATCGTCTGCAAGAGGCGAGGCTTTCTCACGCAATTGAGAAGGGGGACGATTGGGCGGAGCCATCCGCCTCTTACCGAGAGCAAAATACCCCCTACTACTGCACGGTACCTCAGGGCCGGATCAAGGCCATGCAAGAGAAAGTGGAGAGCTTTATCGCAAACCACACAATGGGCCCCGGCTTTTTAGTGTTTGTGCCGGATCCAGAAGACACAATCGTCTGGCCGGCTGGTACCAGTTATGATAGCGCCTGCTTTGGCTGCTACGATGCGGCCATCAAGGCTGGGCTGCGCTTCCCATTACATCCGGCTGTTCAGCGGATCTTGGATGGGTATGAGCTGGGGTTATGGCAATTAGCCCCGAACTCCTGGGTCAACGTACTCGGCTATGTGGCCGGGTGCGAACTGCACGGGGTGGAGCCGAGCTTCGAGGCTTTCGCCCACATGAACTACCTCAGCCGGACCCCTAAGGCAGGCGGTACCGGCTGGTATCAATTGACGAGCCACAGGGGCTACCTCATGACGAGAGGTAAAGCAAACAAATGGAAGGACTGGCGGTGCACCTTCTTCATCATTGAGAGTTCAGACACAAAGCTGAACAAGCGCTTCAACAGGTGGAACAGGAATCCGCCCCTTCTTGCAGGCGGCCGTAGCATGCCGCCTGTTCCCCCCAAGGCTAAGAAAGAGATCCTAGATAAAGGACTCTTTAAAGTAGAGTCGAAGGTGAACTCTACTTCAGGGGTACGAGAGCAAGTACCCCTGCACTGCGTCCCGAGCTTCAAATGGCTCTACGACGAGTACTTTTTGGCCGCCTATGGCCTCAGCAGTCGGTGCTCAAGAGGTAGTCGGCCTGTCGAATACTCTGTTGTTCCGTGCATTTTGTTATAACTTTTATTAACTTTGCTGTTTGTTTTTGCAGCGGACGCTATGAGCAAAATTATCGCCTCCAAGCCTGCGGCGGCCATGTTGCGGGCCTCCATCATGCAACAAGCTTCAACCGACTCCCCCAACAAGGGGGCACCCTTGGTGGGCTTCAAACCTTTCACCCTCTTTTTGGAGTTGTTTATGCATATACTGACTTTTTTCTTCTTTTTTAGACGGGCGCTCCAAGAGCTTCTTCTTCCCAACATCCGGACCCCAAGGCCCGGAGGACGACTGTTGCGAGCTCTCCTGGTTCTGCCAGGAAACATGTGGCGGCTGAGAAATAGCCGGCCACTTCTTCTAAAACTCCAGCTGGGCCGCCTAGAAGTATGAAGTTGTCCTTGTAAATTTTAGACTTGCTCCCTTTTTTACTAGGTCTAATCCGTTTGTTTATGCTTGATGCAGCCGGCCCTCAGGAGCCTGACCTGGTCGAGGTGGCCAAGTCTATGATCAAGGCCGTTCCTCCAGCTGAAAGGGAGGCGGTCAGGGGTGTCGGCACCCTTGACCTAGATGGGATTGCAGGGATCCTTGCTGAGGTATACAGCATATTTTTGAGTATTTGAATTCCAGGTCGCCTGTTTTCTTTTTGTTTGGAAACTGACGCCTGTTCCTTTTTACTTAGGCCCTGCTCCGAGTGAACGGCCTTCGCAAGCCGTTTGACCGGAAGAACAAAGAGGTAAAGGCTGCAAAAGCTATGGCCGCCTCTGACTGTGATAAGGCAATGTTTCAAATTGCCCAAAATGAAGTTCTGACCATTGATATTCTTTATTATCAGGCGCAGGCTACCGCCGCTATCCGGGCTCAGTTAGAGGCGGCCCAGAAGAGGAATGGCGAGCTGGAGGCAACCATCAACAACCTCAAGGCCGAGCTGAGACCTCTTCGCCACAAGATGTCCTCATACGAAGCCTTGGAGAAATCCTTGGCCAACGTAAAGGAACGCCTGGTGACCCAGGAGAAGAGTCTTACTCAGGAGCTCTCGGAAAAGGTCGAGCAAGAAAAGAAAGAGCTGGTCCGGGAGATGATGGAAGACTCTGCTCAAATCCAGCGCATGACTTGGGGCCGCCTCTTCCCCAATGCCGACTTTGCCTCATGGGAAAAAACGTACCGCCAGTGTTCTGATACATATAATCAAGAGATCCTGGCGGCTGCTGAGGAAGAGGCGTTGGAGGAAGCGTTGGAGGAGGAGGAGCCGGTAGTGGCGCTTGTGCCGCTTGGGGGTAATGCATCAAAGAAGGATGCAGCTGAAGCCGAGTCCAGCAAGAAGAGTGCTGACCAGGCGGCAGCTGCTAATATTGAAGACCTACCCCCTTCATAAGCTTAATGTCTTCTTTCCACGGCCTGCGTGCCGTTTGTTTGTATTTACCCGGCCAGGGGGCCGGGGCTGTGAATATTTTGCCGGTCTTTAATGACCGGCTTCTTTTTAATGAATCTTTTTGTTTTGCTTGCTTCAAATATGTTTAAGTATTGAATATTCTGATATCCAATTGTACACTATACCGACTGTTTTACATGGCCGATAGTTGCAGAAAGGTACGGATAGTTAGTCACGCCGCCTATGCCCCTGGACGACTGGTTGTCTGTTTCCAGGCTAGACGATCAGTCCGCCATTTATCCAATCGGTATTCGAACCATTTTAAAGACTGTATCCCCTTTAGGCAGGCGGTCCTGTCATTTGTAAAATTAACCAAGTAGGAAAGTGGTCTGACCAAGTAAACATGATTGTTACCTAGTTGCCAAGTAACTGAGTAGTAGAGGTATCAAGCGGTGGGTACCGGTTGTTATCCTTTATTCGCCAATGTTTGTTGGCTTTTAACTCATAAGTTGTTAACCTAGCAGGAGTAGTGGTTGAGAGCCCCTGTTTGCTAAAAACAGGCGGACGACTCATACCTTTTAGGCTCCATACTAAGTTCGAGAGAGTGACTATGAGTTAACTTTGGAGTTACTCAGTCTCCGTCACTCCTGCTTGAGTAGTAAAGGCACCAGGCGGCGGAGGCCGGCTGAACCTTTTGATTCGCCAATGTTTGTTGGCTATTAACCCGAGTGGTTACCTAGTAGGAATAGGGGTTTGAGTGCCCCTGTTTGCCAAAAAACAGGCGGTCTACTCAAACCTTTTAGGTTCCATACCAAGTTTGAGGGAGTGACTATGAGTTAACGTTGGTGTTACTCAGTCGTCGTCACTCTTGCTTGAGAAGTAAAGGTACCAGGCGGCGGAGGCCGGCTAGACCCCTTGATTCGCCAATGTTTGTTGGCTATTAACTCAAGAGGTACCCCCTGTATTTATCCCAAGTAATACAAGCGGTCATCTGACTCAGATGTCAACTGCTACCACTGGTATGGTTAGTGATAGAGTTATCCTTGTCTCAAAAACGGCTACGTGGTTGCCCTTGGGGACAGTCGTATAGGTGCCGTGTAATTAGTTTATAGAGCAATGTTCCACCCAAAAGGGAGCTGCTCTCTGCGACGAATTTCATCCGGAGGGATGCCGCCGGACGCCTGCTATGATGTTGGGACAGGTCGTATTAGTTTTGAAGATGGGATCAGTTGGCTTGGCGCCTGGTTTGATCATTCGGCTTGTCGCCTTGGTTAGTTCTTGGTGAACGTAGGTGCTAAGTAAGAGGAGGGTAGCCGCCTGTTTAGGCACAGGGTCGGCCAGGGCCTAATCTTTTTTAGCTAAGTATAAGGGGGGTGGCTGTGTGTTTGGTACCAGTCGGCCCTCTTCTATGGAGAGTAGTCGAGTATATGTCCAGACAGCGTGCCCCTATGGTGATAGAGTAAAATACTCAATGGAGAGTAGCCGACTGTAAAGGTACAGGCGGCATGCCCCTCTGAAGAGTAAAATACTCAATGGAGAGTAGCCGACTGTAAAGGTACAGACAGCATACCCCTCTGAAAGTATAACTCAATGGAGAGTAGCCGACTGTAAAGGTACAGACGGCATGCCCCTCTGGAGAAAGTTAAACATGGAGAGTAGCCGACTGTTTGTTAGTAGGCGTGCCCCTCTTAGTACAAAATTGAATATTAAGTACGCAAACTTTTATTAAGTAGCCCTTGACTATTTACATCATTCAAAAGAAATATTTCTTAAGATTATCTACATTCCAAGTTCGAGGCAACGGTTGTCCGTCTGGTGTTCCCAGACGGTAGGTACCGTCCCTGACCTCTTCCAGATTCGGTAGGGTCCTTCCCAGTTGGGAGTTAGTTTGCCAGACTCATTAGCCCTACCAACTGCTTCTATTTTTCTAAGTACAAAGTCCCCCACTTTGAGTGGACGCCTGTGTACTTTTTTATTATATGATCTAGTCATTCTCAGGCGGTAAATTTCATGGCGCAAGACAGCATTGCCCCTCCTTTCAGGAAGTGAGTCTAATGCCAGGCGCATGGCTTCCCAGTTTGCATCTTCGTCATATAGCATTACTCGAAGAGTCGGCTCGTAGTGTTCTATTGGAAGAACAGCTTCCGCACCATAAGTTAGGAGGAATGGAGTTTCTCTAGTCGCCCCTTTTTCAGTCGTCCTAATGGCCCAGAGAACATGTGGTAGTTCATCCGCCCATAGGCCGCCTACTCGTTCAATCTTTTTCTTGAGACCGTCTGAGATGATTTTATTAAAGGCTTTTACCTGGCCGTTTGCTTGTGGACGGCCGACAGATGCAAAATAGTGTGCAATTCCTTGGTCACCCAACCAGCTTTTGAGAACAGATGTCTCAAATTGGGGACCATTATCAAAAACCATAGACATGGGAACCCCGAACCGAGTGATGACATTTTTCCAAATGAATGAAATTACATCCTTCATCTTGATTCCCTTTACAGCCTCCGCCTCTACCCATTTAGTGAAGTAGTCGACGGCAACAAGTATGTACCTCCTTTCGCCTGTAGCAGGCGTATATGGACCCAGAATATCCATGCCCCACTTAGCAAACGGTAGTGGGCTATGAATGGTAGTGAGGTTAGTAGCCGGACGGTGAATTAGCTTGCCAAACCTTTGGCACTTGTCACATTTTTTCACCATCTCCATTGCATCTGCTTCTAAAGTAAGCCAAAAGTAGCCCTGCCGCCTTGCCCGTTGAGCAAGCGTCCTACCGCCTATATGAGAAGCACAATAACCAGAGTGAAGATCGTCTAGTATCTCTCGTCCCTTTTCTGGAGTAACACACTTTAAGAAGGGTTGAAGGTACCCCCTTTTGTGAAGTTCTCCCTTTATTATTTCAAAACTGGTTGCTCGTTTTTTCAGTGCTGCCGCCTGTTGATTATCATCCGGCAGGGTACCGTTTGTCAGATATGCCCTGATTGGATCCATCCAGGTTGAGCTTCTGTCTAGGATTGCAATAGGTTCTTCCTCAATGATTCTCCTAACCATTACTTCCCAAAAAACAGTTCGAGGAGTATCAGAGGAGGCGGATGATGCTAATTTTGAAAGTGCATCCGCCTGGTTGTTTTCTGATCTCGGCACTTGGATCAGATGAAAATCCTCAAGGGAGCCAACTGCTAGTCGGACCGCCTGTAAATACTTGACCATGGCCGGATGGGTTGCTTCGTATTCGCCATTGTACTGACTCACTATCAATTGTGAATCGGAACAGGCGCCTATTTTTCTTGCCCCTGTCGCCTTGCACATGCGGATTCCGGCTAGTAAAGATTCATATTCTGCTTCATTGTTTGAGGCCTGAAAACTGAAGCGTAAAGCATACTCGTACCTGTCGCCCTCTAGCGACTGACATATGACGCCTGCTCCACAACCATTTGAAGTAGAGCTTCCGTCCACATATACCTTCCAGACTTGGTCTGGAACTTGAGAGTCAGGAGGACGAGTCATCTCAACAATAAAGTCAGCAAAGGCTTGCCCCTTCACTGTTTTTCTAGGCTCGAAAGTAACTTCGAGGCTCTAAATTTCTATGGCCCATTTGATCATTCGGCCTGACGACTCCATGATGGTCAGTGGCCGCTTGATAGGTTGGTCTGTATACACGACGACTGCATGTGCCAAAAAGTAGGGCTTCAATTTTTTAACAGCCATGAAGAGTGCAAGACCAAATTTCTCCACTAAGGGATACCTCAACTCGGCATTTTTCAGTACGTGACTGACAAAGTAGACCGGGAGCTGACAGCCGTCTCTTTTAGCAAGGAGAACAGCGCTTAACGCATGATCAGAGACGGCCAGGTACATGTAGAGTATTTCTTTGGGCAAAGGGCTGACCAGCCTCGGCAAGGAATGCAAGTGAACATTCAATTTCTGGAAGGCCGCCTCAGCATCCGGCCCCCATTCAAACCTTGCCTTTTTCTTAATTGCCTAGAAAAAGTATAGGCATTTGTCGCCTGATCGGCTTAGAAATCTTCCCAAGGCCGCCAGACAACCTGTTAACTTCTGAACCTCTCGGATGGTACGAGGCGACTGCATGTCGATGACCGCCTGCACCTTCTCAGGGTTCGCCTCTTTCCTCTCTGATTGATAAGGAATCCGAGAAATTTCCGAGACTCAACTCCAAAGAAACATTTCTTGGGATTGAGCATGACATGGTGCCGCCTGAGTGTGGCGAAAGTTTCTCGGAGGTCCGACAGATGATCTTTCTGAGTTTTAGACTTGACAATCATATCATCAATATATGCCTCGACATTTCTCCCAATTTGATCAAAGAACACAGTGTTTATCATTCGCTGGAAAGTGGCCGGGGCATTCTTAAGACCAAACGGCATGACCGTGTAACAGTATAGCCCCTGATCAGTGACGAAGGCCGTCTTCTCCTGATCTTTCTTCCATAAAGGAATTTGATGGAAACCAGAGTAGGCGTCCATAAAGCTCATCAAAGCATGGTCGGCTGTTGAGTCGACCAGGTTATCAATTTTAGGCAGAGGGTAACTGTCTTTGGGGCACGCCTTATTTAAGTCTGTGTAGTCTACACACATTCGCCAGGTGCCATTCGGCTTTTTAACAAGCACCACATTTGCAACCCAGTCTGGGAAGTAACATTGCCGAATGAACCCTGCATCAAGTAATTTTTTAACTTCGGCGGCTGCCGCCTGACTTCTTTCTTCGCCATGGTTCCGCTTCTTCTGCCGTACCGGCTTCTTTTTCGGATCCACGGCCAGTTTATGTACCGCCAGATCAGGACTAATGCCTGGCATTTCATGGACTTCGAATGCAAAGATGTCCTTGTATTCTTTCAAAAGTTTGTGAAAGTCGTCACCCAGGACTCTCAGAGCAGCCGTCCCAAGTTTGACTGTTCGCTCAGGACATGAGTCGTCTAAGATCAAGTCTGTATGCTCACCAGCCGGCTGAGGGCGGAATTTATCCGACCGCTCCTCTGCCAATGATTGCTATTTTTTGTCTTTTCTTGCGGCCCCTGTCTAGGATGCCTTTCTCTTCTTGCCGCCTGCTTCTTGAACAGGCGCACTCTCCTTGACATTGTCAAGGTCTGTTTTTCCACCAGTCGACCCAGTGGCCATAACAGTGGGCTTGACATCCGAGAGATAGCACTCTCGGGCCATCCTCTGATCTCCCCTTAGGGAGCCGACTGTTCCATTGTCCCTCTCAAACTTGAGCAACATAAGAGAAGGGATTATAACAGCCTTGGAATTATTCAGGGTTGGTCGTCCCAGAATCATGTTGTAGGCCGAGAGTTCTTCTACTACCAGGAACCGGACTACCATGTGTCGTCCTTCCCCTTTTTCGCCCTGGCGGATGGGTAAATCCACTCGTCCCAGTGGGTGGACGACTCCTCCTCCAAACCCTACTAAAGGGTGGGATGCCGGATGTATGCAATTAGTCTGATATTTTAGTTTCGACAGACATTTGCTACTGATGAGATCTGAGAAGCTTCCGGTATCTATGAGGATTCGGCCAACTCTCTGGTTGGCCACTTTACATTCAATAACGATAGGGTCGTCATGCGGCCCTCTTACCCCTCCTAGATCTTCTTCAATGATGACAATCTCAGGAAATGAATATTTGGAGGGCCGTTCTTGGTGAACGGAATTTACATCTAACCGTCTAATATTGTATTTGTTGCCCCTAATAGTGGGGCCGCCTCCTGAGAAGCCGCCTGCAATGGTGTAGACGACTGCATCATCTGTATCGGAGCAGTCGGCCTGTTGATTCTTTTTGGTCGACTGCTTTTTCGAGGAAGTGTTCCCCGTAGATTTCTTGACATAAGTGTCAAGGTCACCTTGCTCAGCCAGGCGGTCCAGATACCGCATGAGACTGATGCATTCATTGGTGTGATGACCAACATCTTCATGATAATCACAGAATTTTTCTTGGTTCCGACTGTTTGCAGAACCCTTCATGGGGACCGGCTTCTCAATTGAGATCCGTCCCTTGATTTCCTTTAGGATAAATTGGCTATCCTTGTTAAACGCATACTTTGGGAAGTATGGTTTGAATTCTTTTTTCTTTTTCTGGGCCGGGTGTTTAGAGGAATCAGCCGCCCAGACCTCTTTTCTCTTCTCGTCTTTGTTTGACGACTGTTTCTGTCGTCCTTCTCTTTTGTCGAACCTTTTCCCGTCCGACTGTTTTACCGTACTACAAAGATCAGTCGCCTGTATATAGGCTTCCGCTTCAATCAAGGCCTCTTGAAGAGTCGCCACCCTCTTTCGAACCAAATCAAATTTGAAGGTCAACCCGTCTTTGAGACCTCTGAAAAAGTCAGTATAGGCTACCTCATCCGGTAACCCTTGAATCTGTATTCTCATCAGGTTAAACCGCCTGATGTAAGAACGAAGCCCCTCCTTCTCGCCCTGCTGAATTGTTCCTAAATCAAGGGTCGTTTTCTTCGCAGGGATGTTCATGGCGAAGTTGGAGGTGAATAAGTAAGCAAGCGTCCTGAAGCTATTTACACAACCAGTCGGCAGGTTGCCGAACCATTGTTGTGCGATTCCTTTGAGAGTCGCTGGGAAACACTTGCACCAAGTGGGATCATCCAACCCTTGAAGGTACATCAAGTTGGTGAATGCCATCAGATGGTCTTCTGGGTTAGTAGTGCCGTCATAGGCGCCTACTAATACATTTTTCACTTTGGCCGGCTGAGCGGCTTCAGTAATTTCCTTGGAGAAGGCCGACGGCTGTTCACCAAGTCTAAGCAACCGTAGCTGTCAGTCCATATGTTGGACGTTTTTTGCTGCATGTCCACCAAACGGAGGTGGCTGTAAAAAATATTGTTGTTGCGGCACAAACGGTAAGTTTGGTACCGCCTGGTCGCTATGAAAGCCGGACTGACGGGAGGTGCCGCCTGACTGACTCTCATGATACGACTGAGCATGCCTCATTGAGGTATTTCGCAGACTGTCTTAGAAGTTTGAAGTAGAGGCCGACTCTGACAATCGGTCACTCTTCTTCTGCTCTAGCAGTAGCCGAGCGTCTGTGTATGATTTCCTCGACCCGTCCGCCTGAATATGACGAACAGGTTTCCTATTTCCTGGAGTAGGAAAACGGTATTTTGTGAAATCAAGGGCAGTCGGCTCCCGCTTCCTAGATTTAGGATGAGGAGTCGCCTCTCGCCCTGGAACTGGCTTCCTCTTTAGTGAAGTGGAGGGTTTCTTAGCCGACTGTTCCTTGTCCGGAGCAGGCGGCTTCTTGTTGATCAACTCTTGAATTTCTCCCTTGAAGTCCCTCATGAAGGTCATGAGTTCACTCCTTGTGATGGGAGCAGACCCATCAGTCGGCTGTTGCCGAACAGGCGGTGCGCCTGCTGGCTCGCTTCCTGTATGAAGATGTTCCCGTTCCCTCCTTTCGGTATGACGGGTACGTCGGGCCCTTAGGGTCCCGTCTGAAGCTGTGTGAGCTTCAACTTCAAATTCATTCTCAGTATCGTGGTCCGACTGAACTTGAGGGTCGTCTAGGGGACGCCTCTCTTCAGGAGTCGGTACAGACTTGGATGCCATCTCAGAAGTACTCTCCCCACAGACGGCGCCAAATGTTTCGGGGTTTTCTGATGTCCTGCGGGAGAGTTACAATTCCGAGACTGGAACCGGACGCCTGTACCTGCAAAACAACGGAGACTCCTGGTGGTGGGAGCTCCGCCTCCAACGGTCAAGTTAGTACTTGATTAAAGAGTAATTAATGCGGAAATTAAAGTGATTGGGTCTCTCTAGGTGAGAGTGTTTAATGTGAGTTTTTAGCGTTTTTCATGTAATCCCCCCTTAATAAGGATTAAGGGAGGTATTTATAACCTTGGGAAACGTGCCAATCCTAGGTTTAGGTTAACCTAGGGCTGATTGGGCTTCCCTCGGAAGTTGGGCCTGGGTGGTCGGTTTCTCCATTAGGCATGGAGTATGCCACGTGTCATGACATAATAGGTCCAAGGTGGACGAATAAGCGTGTGCCACGTGGCAAGCCCTGACAGTTCCAACTGGGGGACACTTGGCAGGACCTGATTGGCCCACGTGGCGCATTCCGATTGGTGGGAGCAAAATCCCCTAATCACCAAGATTACATCTTCCAATATGAAGATTAATCAAATTTTACTCACAAGTAATTGAACTTGATGGATTTTAATCAACCAAACATGAAAAGTCCAAACTTTGTTCAACATGGAATTTAGGGTTAGGGTTCCAATCATTTAAACCTTTAAAGATTAGAACTTTAACATTATAGGAACTTAAAATTACAAGATCACAACAAGTTTTCACACTTTATTGCAATTTATTTGCAAAATTTGTGAAAAACAAGTTTATGTGAAAAATTGGTATATCAACTTAAGCACTAATAAAAACTCCATTATTATGCTTAAGGATATTTTAAAACCAGTAGATTAGTGATGCAAATGTGTATTTAATCTAACTTTGTAATGCTTGCATTAATCAAGGCTTAAAAAGAATTAAAATTTTCGTTAAAAAACGAAAAACTCCAAAAATTGGGTTTCTGGTTCGAATTTGGCTTCTGGACAGTCTTGAAAGGGTTGAATCTGTTCCAGAATGTCGATTCTACCCAAAAATCACTATTTTTGAGCCAAAATCTTGGTTCGACAGCCAAATCGAAAATAAAATCGAGTTTTAAAATTAATTAAAATGAGCATCTAATCTAATTAGAAGAACATGAACCAGAAAAATAAATTCATTTTAAACATCTTAATTAAAAAATAATTGCAAATATTAAAAGGAGCGTGGCTCCGATACCGCTGTAAGGTTTCGTAGTGACCCGACACTACGCGGAAGGAAACCCACCAAGACCCGCCCCTTAATTAAAACAATTAACAAGCATATTAAACTTAATCAAACAAGATTAAGAACAAGAATTATACCTTTGTCGCGTGCTTCTCTCCCAAAGAGCTCTTACTTCAAAATCCCGAAAACATGAGATCTCCGACGGATCGTACCCTCGACCCGACCCGAGCGTCCTAAGTCTTGAAGGTTAGTCAAGACCCGGACAAAATAACTATGAGTTTTACGAATCAAAGGTTTACTCTTACTTAGAGTTCCCTTTTTAATTCCACTCAAGGTTGTTCATTTCCCAATACCCAAGCTTGGTATTTATAGGGAAATGAACCCTTGAACTTCATTCCCCAACCAATGTGGGAGAATGAATAATTTGCTAATTAAATTCAATCACAATGCAACAAGTGTCAAAGGGAGAGAGAAGATTAGGTGAGGACCATGGAGAGGTGGGGGGGACCATTGCCTTGCTCCCCAAGGCTTACCCAAAGCCTTGGTCCCCACCCTCACAAAACCGCCTCACCCATAAGGGCTGCTGGGTTGCTGCCATCTAGCACGCCAGCTAGCAGTGCCAGCCAGCTAGCGCCAAACTGCCCAGCAACCTCGCATGCTTAGTGCTGGTGCGTGCCAGTGCTAGGCGCTGGTGCGTGCTGGCCCTCGCATCCCACGCACCACACGCATCATCGCTGCACCCCTTCGCACATGCTCGCACACCCAGCATGCGTGCTGCTAGCGAGCCACGCATGCTGGCCCCCTTTGCCTCGCCAGCCACACGCACCATCCTCGCAACATCCCTCGCTCATGCACTAGCTACGCACCATGCGCACTAGTCATGCACATCGTGCATTGGCCTCGCACCACACGCACATCCACGCATCACACAGCAGCCTTGGTGCATGGTGATGTTGGGCTGCTGTGCGTGGCCTAGCAATATGCTGGCGCCCAGGCCCTCGCACATGTATGGTGCGCTTCTTGGTGCTACCATGCGAAGGCTAGCACACAAGCCATCACGCATGCTGCGATAGGCTGCTTGGTGCGCCTGGTGCCTGCGATGGCAGCGATGGTGCTCCTAGCGCTTGTGGTGCTTGCGATAGTCAGCGATGGTGCCTAGGCATCATGCTAGGGCTGCGATAGCGCCTAGGCATGATGCTAGGGCTGCGATAGGTTTCCATGGCGCGCCTACGATGGTGCACCTAGGCTGCGATGGTGCGCCTAGCACACCTAGTGTGCTTAGGCTTGCGCCTAGCCATGCTAGGTGCATGCTAGCCTGAACTAGCCTAGCATCCACATGGCTAGGCCAGTGTGGTGCTAGGGCTATGTTCATACTTGTTGCTTTGTGATTTCGCGACGCTTGGTCTCGACGCTCGGTCTCGACGCCCTAGGCTCGATATCCGACGTCTATATTCGTAAAACTCTGCTGACTCATTAAATCCTTTCGGATTAATTCGTCGTCTCGGATCGGTGATTCGATTGGGTTCGACCCAAAGGGTTCAGTTAAGATTAAGCTATAACATCAATTGTACATTGATGTTACTGATCGGAAGCGGCCTCCACCTAGGCCTCCACCTAGGCATTCCGATCACTTGACTCATTAAATCCTTTCGGATTAATTCTGAACCCTCTATCGGAAGAATACACTTGTTGGAGGGACACCATTCCTTTCAGTTTCTTCTACTCACTCAAATCAAAGTGACAGAGATGGATTAACCCTTAGGGTTAACTCATAGTCACTCTGGCAAGCTTGAGATGGAACCTAAACGGTGCAAACTAAGCCGCATGTTTTTGGTAAACAGACGGTACTCGACCACTATTCCTCTAAGTTTCAAGCACAACATATGGACACAGCCGACTATTTCTTATTATTACTCAAGAGCACGTGACGGAGATTGATCAACCAAAAAAAGTTAACTCATAGTCACTCAACAATCTACAATTGGAATCTAAAAGTTACAAATGAGACCGCCTGTTTGTTGGCAAACAGACGGCATTCGCCCACTGTTCCTATTATACTTTGATTGAAAACATCCAAATTGGCACCTGTTCTGTACGAGCACCAAGCAAACAGACTATTTACAATCAACAAAATAAACTAAGTACAAAACTTAGTGACAAAACCGAGGTTCGTCAAAGAACTATTTTGAGGCCGAGAACCGGATAATGCTGAGTGTCCACCTATCGAATAGCCGCCAGTCTGCCTAGTTTGGGGCAATCACCATAGTGATTGATTGACTTAAAAATCAGTCATACTCAAAAGTATCAAAGATTTCCAAGTCAATCCATCAACCTTAGAAAACCAGGCGCACAGCCGGCCAAGGGCAAGAATAGTCGGTAAACCAAAATAATCGGCACTTGAAAACATACAAAAAGGCAAGCTACATACACTTAGCAAAAAGTGAAAAGCAAAAATTCAAAAACTTCAACAATGGATGAATACTGATGAAAACAACCAGATGATTGATGTAAACAGTCGGCCAGGTGACCGACTGGAAATGTTAATATTTCAAATTGTCAATAAACCCCGACCCCTTGGTCAGGTAAAGATACAGAACAAGCGGCACACAGGCCGAAGAAAGTTGACATAAAAGAATTGGAATTCAAGCAGCTGGAGGAGGACCTTCAGTGTCGGCAGACGCTTGATTTTGATCATCAATTAGCGGTTGTTCTTTATCGGCATTCGTCTCCTCCTCCGGCGGCTCCTCGTCAACATCCGCCTCCTGCTTGTCATCCTCTTCCTGGTCCGACTCCGCGGAAGTGGAGTCGGACGCCTCATCCTCTGCCTCCTCCTCGCCGTCTGCCTGCCCCATGATCTTCTTGTTGTATTGATCAGTACAGACGTCGGATTGGCTCCCCCGTTTTTCATAGCCGGTATCAGGGAAGAGGGCCGCCCAAGTCATCTTCATAATGGCGTTGTAGTCGTCCATCATGTCCTGAACAAGAGCCATCTTCTCCTCGCCAGCTTTCTTATTAAGTTTCTGGGTGAGGTCAGCCTCTTAATTCTGCAGGCGGCCCTTGAGCTTGTTCACCCGAGCGTGGAGTCCCTCGGCCTTCTTGTCTGCCTCCTTTAGAGGCGCCATCTCAGCTTTGAGGTCTTTAAAAGACTTCTCCAACTCCAAGATCTTTTTCCTGGCCCCCTCTAAGTCCTTCTTGGCCTGCAAAGTGGCGGACGCCTGATAATACAATATAGTGGTCAGAATCTCGTTTTGAGCTATCTGGAACATAGCTTTATCGGAATTAGAGGCGGCCATGGCTTTCACAGCTTTTACCTCTTTGTTCTTCTCGGTGATGAGTTTGTGGAGACCATACACTCGTAGCATAGACTGCAGTCGGCCAAAAACAGTCGTCAGTTACAAGCGACCAGGCAAATGTTAAATAAAATGAAAGAGAACTTTTTTACTAAGTATACCTCGGCAAGAAGAGCCAGGATGACCTCAAGGTTAAGGGTGCCGACTCCCTTAACAAACTCCCTGTCCTCAGCAGAAATGGCCTTCAGCATGGCCTTGGCCATCTGAACCAGGTCAGGCTCTTGAGGGGCATCTACAAGGTAGACCCTGATTAATACGTGGCATGAAAACAGAAAACCAGCCGCCTGAAATCAGAGGACTCGGTTGCTTGATGATACTTTGAAGATTTGAACAAATTATACCTCTCGCCGCCTCCTTTTCTCTTGGAGGCCGGCTGCTCCCAGGGGTGGCCGAAGTCCTTGCCCCGCTTTGGGGAGTCCTTCCTTGCCTTTCGGTCGTCTGTCTCCTAGCGTTGCCAGGAGTTGACACATCCCCAGTCGTCTTCTTCCTGGCCTTTGGGTCCGGCTGGGAAGAGGAGGAAGGTCTGACAGTGTCGCTCTGTAACAAGTCATTAAGTCAAAGACAAGCGATAGATAAAAAGGGAGAGAAAATTGTGCTAAGGTAAGGTAGCTCACCCTAGGCGCCTGTTTGGCAGGCGACTCCTAAGTGGACCGCTTACCAAGAATGGCTGCGCGGAGTTGGGCGGCTACTTTCTTGGAGGCCGAGATTTTGTCCATAGCTTTGTCTGCAAAAGATGAATCAAATGGTTAGACACAGAATCAGTCAAGTCTATCAAGACACTCTAAATAGGCGGCCCCCTACCTCTCGGCATCTCCTCGCTAAGGCCGTAGGCGGCCAGGTATGTCCCATCGTATAACCAGTTATACTTTGGGATGTAATTTTGAGGGACGAACTCCCTCACCCCAATCTGGGGTTCGCCTGTATTATAACTTTGAAGAGCCTTCGGTCAAGGATCTCTTTTTTTGCTCTTCGAGGACAGGCGGCAGGTCGGATCCGCCTGTCAAGTAAGGTGGATCCCTGTTCCACCTATTGAATTTTTTGTTCTTAACTTTGTCAGGGTGGGAGAAAATTTAAAAGGTGATCCCCCAATCCTTCCACTTGTTCTCCTTCCCCATAGTCATCATGTAGCCCTTGTGGCTAGTCAGCTGGAACCAGCCGGTCCTGCTTGTTTTTGGGGTCCGACTAAGGTAGTTCATGTGAGCAAAAGCTTCAAAGCTTGGCTCCACCTCGTATATCTCACAGTCGGCAACATAGCCCAAGATGTTGAACCATGAGTTTGGGGCCAGTTGCCAGAGACCTAGCTAGTACCCATCCAAAATCCTCTCTACAGCCGGATGTAGAGGAAATCTTAAACTAGCTTTAATGGCCGCCTCAAAGCAGCCAAAACACTCGTCCCTATAGCTGGACTTCTCTGGCCAGATTACCGTATCCTCGGCATCCGACACTATAAGAATGTAACCATGGATAGATCAATGATAGGAGGGTCATTCTGAACCTCCTCCCCTGATTCTGCCAAAATAGAATCACTTGGGGTGCTTGGGACGCCTGTTGGCATGTCCGAGATCTCGCTAATGGGCGCGTAAAATGAGGAGTCGTCTGAATTTGTTATCCTGGCCATTCTCTCTGTTTTTGCCATGGTGTCCTGCAAAGACACATAGACAGTCGGACTCTGGGCATTTCGCAAAGGGTGGTCCAGCATGGGGCAGGCAGCACTCCTAGTTCTAGATTCAGCCATCGCCGGTGACTGGCTGATCACTAACCTAGGTCGTGTCGGGTGCTTTTGGGCTACCATTTTTGAAAAAAGAAAAAACAAAGAGAAAGTGAAAAAGGGAACAGGCGGTTACCTTTGAGTAGAGACGTCTTGGATGAAAAACTGAGCGACTGAAGAAGCAGCCGGTCTGTAAACAAGAGGCAGTCGTCCAAAGTGTCAGATCAAACGTCCAAAGTTCTGTCTTAAAAAAGTTTCTAGAATGTCCAAATGATTTGGACACCCCCTATTTATAGGGGGGAATGTCAAGGGTAAAAAAAACGGTAAAAACCATTAGCCAATCATGGCGTGACACTTGTCACAAGCGCCACGTGGCATGCCACGTCACCCCTGTGAGGGGCAAAAGATTAGGGGATTTTTCCTCGCCACATGGACCAATGAAGCCCTGCCATGTGTCATCCACGTGGACTAACTAGAGTCCACCACGTGTCACCTTGTAAGGGGTCCAAGGTGGACCAATAAGGTCACGACACGTGGCAGGCAGAATTGCCAACTAGGAAAGTGGCCTCCCACGGCCCAAATTCCTAGGCAAGGCCCAGTCAACCCTAAGTTTACTAAAACCTAGTATTGGGCATGTTTTCCAATACCCTATAAAAGGGAGTTGTTTCCCTCTGAGGGACATTTTTTATTCAGAAATACATAATTTACATTAACTCTCCATCAGAGAAAGTCGGACACCTGACGCCTCAAACTGAGCAATCTCACGTTGCAGATACTCTCTTGGAATCCGAGACAGACCTTTTACTTTCCGCACTTCACTCCTCATACATGTTCTAACTTGATCGTCGGAGGCGGAACTCCCACCCACAAGAGTCTCCGTTGTTTTGCAGGTACAGGCGTCCAAAGATTAGTATTGGAATTGTAACTCTCCCGCAAGACATCGTCCAGAGGTCAGTATTGGAATTGTAACCCTCCCGCAGTATTGGAATGTCAAGGGTAAAAAAAAACGGTAAAAACCAATAGCCAATCATGGCGTGACACCTTTCACAAGTGCCACGTGGCATGCCACGTCACCCTTGTGAGGGGCAAATGAATAGGGGATTTTTCCTTGCCACGTAGACCAATGAAGCCCTGCCATGTGTCATTCACGTGGACCAACTAGAGCCCACCACGTGTCACCTTGTGAGAGGTCCAAGGTGGACCAATCAGGTCACGACATGTGGCAGGCAGAATTGCCAACTAGGAAAGTGGCCTCCCACGGCCCAAATTCCTAGGTAAGGCCCAGTCAGCCCTAGGTTTATTAAAACCTAGTACTGGGTACGTTTTCCAACACCCTATAAAAGGGAGTTGTTTCCCTCCGAGGGACATTTTTTATTCAGAAATACATAATTCACATTAACTCTCCATCAGAGAAAGTCAGACACCTGACGCCTCAAATTGAGCAATCTCACGTTGCAGATACTCTCTTGGAATCCGAGAGAGACCTTTTACTTTCCGCACTTCACTCCTCATACATGTTCTAACTTGATCGTCGGAGGCGGAACTCCCACCCACAGGGGTCTCCATTGTTTTGCAGGTACAGGCGTCCAGAGGTCAGTATTGGAATTGTAACTCTCCCGTAGGACATCAAAAACCCCGAAACAAAAGGCAACTGCGGTTTGTCTCCTCGCTTTTCTATGTCACTCAGATAGTGAGGAATACAATTAGATTAGAGTTTAGAGCTTTACATTTTATTAAAAAAAAATAAAACAAAAAAAACTTAGAACATTACATTATCCTTAGTGACTATCTTTGTAATAGTTTGTAAAGTTTATCAATGCAATGTAATACAATTCAACCTTCAATTACAAAATATAGATACGGAGTATAATTGTTAAAGGCGTTGGCTATACAAAATTCAAATTAAACACCATTTAACGGCGCATTTCTTGTGGGCTATGCAATTGGTGGCAGTGTGACGGTGACGTAGGTTGTGTAGATTAGTTGGTGTGGGTGGCTTTTTGTGTGGGTCAGTGATTGGTTGTTTGTGTGGGTCGATGGGTTGGTGTGGCTGACGGTTGGTTTGGATCTAGAGAGATGAATGTAGGATTGTGGGCGAAGAACAAACTCAACTAAAGAAAAACCTTTTTTCTTTTCCAATAAATGTAATTTTATTTTGTAAAAAAATACCGCACAAAACAGGTATGACTATCAAATGAGCATGTTAAATGGTTTTGAGTTACGAGTCAAAAAAAAGAATCAAAATCTACTAAACAAGTCAGATTAAGATCGGGTTTGTGAGTCGAGTTAAAATTATACGGGTCTACACACAAACCCACACAATGGACACAAGGAAGCACAAGAGACAAGTCTTTGTCACCGACTCTCCAGTCTCAACCCCATTTTCGTCATTTCACGTACCCCTAAAAATCCTCACTCACTCACACAGTCACACTCACTTTCTCTCTCTTTCCCTCCTCACCCACTTTCATCACTCTCTTTCTCTCACTCACTTCTCTTCTTTCTCTTTCCTCTTCATAATGGGAAGCCGCACTCAATCCCATCAGCTCAGAAACGGGCTCTTCGTTTCGGGCCGGCCCGACTCCCAGCCCAAGGAGCGCCCGCCCACAATGGCCGCGCGGGCGGTTCCGTACACTGGCGGCGACATCAAGAAATCCGGTGAACTCGGCAAGATGTTCGACATTACCTCCGCCACTCCACGCTCCAACACCACCACCGCAACATCCTCCTCCTCGCTTTCTCTCTCCTCTCCTCGCCCGCCACCTTCTCGGGCCTCATCCCAGCCCAACTCCGGGTCGGCTCGATCCGGGCCCAACTCCGGCCCGCTCCCTCCTCGCCTCAGCAACTCGGGGTCCTTTACCAAGAAGGTGTCGGGCCCACTCTCGCTCCCACCGACAGGTCTCATCACGTCCGGCCCGATTCGGAAGTCGGGTCAGCTCGACCCGGGTCAGCAACAAGTGGGTCCCACTGGGGGTGGGGGACAAGGGAAGATGGTGTATGGGACAGCTGTCACTAGTTTAGGGAGTGAAGGGGTGAAGTATGGGATGAGGGTTTCAAGAGGGGCAATGTGGGTATTTGGGATTGTGGTTTTGATGGGTTTGTTGATTGGGGTGTTTCTGATGGTTGCCGTTAAAAAAGCTGTGATCTTGGTGGTTTTTGCCGCGATTTTGGTTCCGATTTTCATGTGGTTAGGGTGGAATTATGCTTGGGGGAAGAGGGCAATCTTGGGGTTTGTTAAAAAGTTCCCTGATGCTGAGCTTAGAGGTGCTGTTGATGGCCAGTTTGTCAAGGTTACTGGGGTAAGTCCATTTTCTGTGTTAAATTTTTGATCAATTGATTTTTAAGCTTTTATTTTGTGATTGATGATGATGATAATGATATGTTTAGTTTTGTTTTTGGTTATGTTGTCATTTTTAGAGCCTTTTTTTATGTGATGTCATTACTCATTGGTTTTCACTTGGTTAATGTTGATTGCTACAATTTGGCATTTGCTTCATTCCATTTAGTCATTTTCATAGATGGAATTTGGGCTTAAACTCCTTTAGTAGTGAGTAGTAAGTAAAAGGTGTGGACAAAATACTTGCTTCATAGGTAAGCATACTGTTGAGTAGTTGATTAATGATTCATTCCTTTTCTGTAGTCATATCATTGATAGAACTAGTCATTGGCAAAAGTTGTGGATTATTATTCATTTATAATGGAAAAGAGAAGTGGGGTTGAGCTATTGTGCTTTTCTCAAATCTTAGGTGCTAGTCAAGCATTTGAAGGCTCGAGTTTAAAACTTAAAAGGGTAGTGAGAATTGGGCTTATAGAGTGCTGTAATGGTTGGTTTGTTATGCTTCTCAAGCTATTTGGGATCTGCTGTGCCTTTGATGTTGCTGAATGCTAATAGTTTAATGCGTGCTTTTGCACATTGTTCCTTGAGCTGGTAAAATAAAATTTGTATCTTGAGTTTGCATTTGCAAGAAAGGTTTCAAGGTGGTTAAGGCTATCCATGTGCCTACTGAAGTTCTCATTAAGTAAAAGGGAGCAGGTCGCTTGTAAGTTTAACTTGAATCTTGCAAGTGAGGGCAGAGACTAATAGGAGAAACGAAAATTGTTAACTTCTTTTAGCTTTCATTAAAGGGATTCAGCTTGAGTTCAGCGTAAATGTGGTATTGTACATTAGGTATGATGACTATTGGAAACCTTATCGTACTAGCTCTAGGGGGTAGTATCCAGTGGTTATGTTTATTTGAACTCATGGATTGGGAATCAACTTTAATCAGGATCCTTTGGTCTTAAGTAATGAATTTTGGAGACTGAGCAGTATTCCAAGTAGTGAAAAAAGGCTATGGAAAGCTACTGCAGGATGAGGTTTAGCTGGGGTTCTTGCTGATGGCTATTGTAATTCCTATTGTGACCAGTTTGAGGTGCAGATGCCTTAGTTGGATTCTACTAGTGATACTTCTCTTAGGTTTACTTGGAGTTCTTGGAAAGGCCAATAGTAGCTACACAAGCAAGCAACATGAAAATTGAATGATTGATCACCCATATTGGGTATTTAAGAAGATGGGATCAATCATGATTTCTGAATTTATGGATAAGTATTCCTCCTTTTCAACTGTTGTTTCCTTTGCAGATGCAAAAATATGAAAAAATTTATCTGAAGAGAGGACAAATAGTCCATAGAATGTGTCCTCACTCCACAGTCAGAAGATATCATGGAAGGGAACCATGTATTCTAAACTAATAGGCTGATAAAGTCACAAAATTAAGGTTCTTAATTGTCACAGGTAAAATACTCTGTTTTAAGATTATACAAGCAATTGCAAATGTGGTATGAGCATTAACATCATCATTTATGTCTTGATTCAAGGATCTAGTGAGATTTGCCTTGGGTCCTATGGAATGGGCTGTCTTGGGATTGCTAGTGTGTCTAATATGCTTTGCCTTGGTAATAAGACTGTTTAACTTTTGTTTAATACAAATATATCTAATAAGGATTGAATCAATCAAAGCCTTTATCTAATAAGTGGGGTCGGCTACATAAACCAGAAGTGATTATTCCGTGTAGTTATCCATATACTTCATATCCTTCCTAACTCTTTCTAACCAAGTCGTTTTCGGTCTCCCTCCCTCGTTTAACCCCTTCATAGTCCCACTCTTCCACTCTTCGTACCGGTGCACCCTCCGGTCTCCGTCTTATATGCCCAAATCAACGCAGGCGATATTCCCTTAGTTTGTCTGCAATACTCGCCACACCCACTTTCTTGCGAATAACCTTATTTATGATTCTATCTCTTAGAATGTTCCCGCACATCCAACGTAACATGCCGTATTTCCATAACCTCCATCTTTTCAATATGCTCCTTCTTTGAAGCCCAACATTCTGTACCATAGAACAACACTGGTCTCATGGCAGTCCTGTAAAATTTCCCCTTCAATTGTAAGGGAATGTTTTGGTCACATAACAAGTAAAATAGTTCCCTCACCTTATTTTAATTGGCATGCTAGTAGGGAGTGTGATCGATAGAATAAGCTACTCATGTTCTCTTACAACTGGTACAAGCAACAGTTTCCACCAGCCAAAGAGTTGTTAAGATTCCCAACTCAAATATAAGGTTTAATTAGCTTTTGTCGATATTTCTAACAAAGTTAAACAGTCAGCAAGATATTCACAACTACTACTCTCCCTTTGTTCCACAGTCTTTGCACCATGGGTGTTTGAACACAAATCAAGGAGAATGAAAAGTTACGAGAAAATTGTTATAAGGTGGTGTGAGTCCCCACCATTTGTGAAATTGTAGAGAGAAAATTACCTTGTGAGAAATGTAGCAAAAAGTTTGAGAAAAACCAAAAACAGAAAATGTTGTAAAGATTATGGAAGGGAGGGAGTATGCTTTGATTATCACTTGTAGTATAATCCACCTTACTGAGCTTGCTGATTATCAAAACACTAACGCCTGCCCCAAATTGGAAAGAGTAAGGAAGATAACTATGAGGGCAGGCGAAGCCTTGAGGAAAAATCTGGTAATTGCTCTGTAATTGGCTCATGTTCAGGGGCAACTAGACTGCTGTAATTGCTCTCAGACATAATGACAATCAAACTCTATGCCTCTATGTGCTTCGTCCATTTTGGAAAGTTTCTTTCAAATCTGCAATATAGATTGTTTTGAGAGGAATGGGAGCGACCCTAGGAACAATGTCAATTTACTGGCAACCCTTTCAATATACTTGTTTTCAGCTTCTGCTATTGCAAGGCCACTGTAGTTTGCAGTATGCTTTCTAGATTTACAGGATCTCGGACTTTGTCATGAAAAGGAGGAAGAAGCCATTGACCATATGTAATGAAGTTTGACACATAACTGTCGCTTTTTGTTGATTGATGAACTATGTCCTGCTGTTCAAATCACCCCCACAAAAAAATGTAAATTATAAATTATTTAACTCTTGTCATTATGGTATTGTTGTTGTATTACTGTCTCATGTCCTCTGTAATGTTTTTAATTTTACTTTTATTATTATAATCATTGTTAATAGAAGGTAAAGAAATTACTTTGTGAGAGAGCGGTTATTGATAATGGCTAGTGATAATTATTGAATTAAGCAGCTAAGCAATACGTGATGCACTAATGTTATTTATAATAATTAGCTCGCCTAATATCCAGTAAACGAATCACCTTTGCATCCATCAGTAGAGCAGAGAATTCTTTTTATTCTATTGAACTGCATCGATAGGACAGCATTTTATGGGCAGAAGAAAACTTAGGTTCCAACTCTTGGTGGTGTTGGTTTTTTTTTTTTTTTTTTTTTTTTTTTTTTTGTCTATAGGCCATGATATTTGATTTGTTGCTATATATTTACCTTCATGTGGTGAATTCGTGCAAGGCTACACTTCTAAATTGTGATTGTTGCTCATGTTCTTATGTGCCTATTTGAATATTTTGTGATTTTAATTTATATTAGTTGAGCCATTTTCTTTCTTTATGTTATCATTCTTACCATGATACATATATATCTTCCCCTGAAACTAAATTTTATTGCATACAACTGCAGGATGAAACGTATACTTAGACCTTGTTTTCCCCACTTTATATTTGCTGACCTAAACTTATTTTTACTGAATTGAACTTGTTTATTGAATATAACCTATTTTTACTCGATCAAACTTATTTTTACAAATTGAATTTATTATTACTGAACTGACTCTACTTTTTCTGAAATTATATTTAATGAATTGAACTTATTTTTACTGAATTTATTAAAGTAAACCTTCTCAGAATCTTATTTTGGTATGGATTGGCCTATGACCTTTAGTAACAAGCAATTTACTACTGTAGTAATTGTGATATCAGCGCAGTGGCACTTCCTTTCCCATTAAATCTTCACATTATACTCTCAGAAAAAAAGAACTTCGAAGTTATGTGCTCATCACTCATCAGTCATCTGTGCTTTGTAACTGTGAAATTATCATCTGTGTGGTGGTTTTATGTTTAATGTTTTTACTTGACATATGTAAATATGTAATTGCTAGATATTTCGTAAACATATCATTTTCAAAAGTCAAAACCATGTTATTTTACCTAACACTGAACATGCCTACTGGATATATAAGTATATAACTGTCAAAAGATTTTGTAGTTATAAATTTATATTTTTTTGTTCCTTTTGTATGCTTTATTAGCTGTGAAGTATATTATATGTCTGGATGCAGGTTGTTACATGTGGCAGTATACCTCTTGAATCGTCGTTCCAGAGGGTACCGAGGTGTGTGTATGTATCAACTGAGCTGTATGAGTACAAAGGATGGGGTGGGAAGGATGCAAACACCAAACATCGTTGCCTCTCATGGGGATGCAGGCATTCAGAGGTCAGTTAACTTAGTTCTTTTTTGGGCAGTTGTATATAGCATAGATATTGCTGTTATTGAACTGAAAGATCTTGTTGGACTTTCTTGTATGTAAGCGGCTTATTAGGTACATATATAGTTCTCTAGTGTTGGTTGCTCCAAAACCAGTCTAGAAGAAAAATGTAAGATTTTGATTTTCTACTTTTGAAAGTTTAATGATTGACACTATCATCTATTGCTATTGTCTATTAGGAGCCAGGTTCTATCCCTGGATCTTTACCATTACCATTAGTAATCAATACTGTCATAATCCTTTTCCCTCTGTAATTAATGGGAAATTCTCAATGGTAGCCTCAAACTTTTGTTTTTTATCAGTGGTAGCCAAACTTTTTTCTATTTATCATTGATAGCCTCATAGTTATTAATTTTCTACAACATGGCATTACTAATACTAAAAAGGTAAAATAACTTTTTAACTTAATGTTTTTGTGGTTAATATGATTAACTAAGGTTAGTAATAGGTTAGAAGTTATAACAGCCTATGTTTTTTTAATATTTGGCTCCAACATTTCCCTCCAAAAATTTCCCCTCTTAACCTAGCGTAGCAGCCACCCCTCTTTTATTAATATTTCTTCCTCTTTTTTCCATTGAAGATTTTTTCTTGCCATTACCATTAGAGATCTAGGATGATTGTATTACAACTGCAATATACGTGGGTTTTTCTTGTGAGAAAATGAAGATAATTTTTTTTTTTTTTAGATTAAATGAAGATACTGATATTGTTAATTAGAGCAGTAGCATGGTTTTCAATCCTGAGCATTAGTTCACCAAAATATTAGAGTTAAACAGCAAAATAAACACCTGATTCCCAATGTTAAACATGAGTACACAAAAACTAGTACCTAAAAATCATAACTAGGCATAGCATATCAACTACTTATGATTAGATGTTGATGCCCTATTTGTGTACTTGTTCTTCGTAACTGTGGCTGGTTGCTTCTTCTGATTCTTTATTCTTGTACTTTTCCTTGCAGTCACCCCTCCTTTACAGGTTTGGGTATTATGCCCAAATGCCTTGCAGTTGCTACATTGTACTGTTTTAGCTCTTTTACCTTTATTTGCTTCATCATCTGCTCTTTTTTGGTTCCTACAAGGTCTCCCCACACCTCTTTTCATTTTTGGTGGGTGTATGTAAGGCATGTTGATCTCTGGCCATTGTTCAATATCTGGTATTGACTTGATGCCATGGTTGTAAATTGCCTTATACCTCCTCAATGAGTACCATTCATGCACAAAAGTGTGGGGGTTTAGTTTTGTGTGTAATATTGCTCTCATGCCATGTTTACACGGAATACGTGACAGTTGCCATGCCCCACATAGGCATGTATGGTTCTTCAAGCTAACTGACTTTCCATCTAAAATTTTGTACTCTCCATCTCCACACATGAACGGCCTGCAGGTTCTAGAATCATGACTAAGCTTTTGAATCCTTTTTATAATGTCAGGACATATATCATTCCTTTCCCATTCTTCACATGCCTGTCTCCTAGTAGCTATTTTGACCATAGTATGTCTTCTAATGCCTTCAACAATAAGAAATTATTAATGTTAATGCATATTTTATTATAGAATAATAAAGAAATAAAGTAAAAAAGAAAAGGAAAAAATAACAAGAATAATATACCTTCTAAGAGAGTGAGGACAGGTCTGCATCTATCTATGCCAAGGGTCACATTAAAGCTTTCGACAAAATTAGTCTTATTCACATCACATTTAAGTTCTGGATTAAATTTGTGTTTGGTCCATCTACTCTGATCTCCCAAAGTCTACCAGATGGGTTAACCTTGTTCAATTGATCCATTGCCTTCTTAAAAGTGAAAGGTGAGTATGCCCCACAAGCTTTCCGGAACAAAAAGAGCATAAGAGGCCCGGGAAAGGCTTTTTTCCAGTTAGCACAAAGGTGTCTACAACAATACCTTCTAGGTGCTTCTGACCAAAGTTCATTAAGTGCCAAATCAATCCCCTACATACGTGGTATTGTATTATTACACTATATAAAATAATAAAAATAACTAATTAACAAAGTTAACTAAATCATAGTTGAAATAAAGAAGATACATACCTTCTGTCTATCTAAAATAAAACGGGCTTGCCCCAGTTTCTCAACATGAGAAACGTTGATGTTTCTCAACATGGCAAAATAGTAAATACTAGCAAATTTATAAATATTTTATTGTTTTTTTGTGGCTGACTTACCCTCTTCCTTCTCCTTCAACCATCCTCATGTTCTTCAAGCTTTTCCATCATCAATGGCAGACGAATTTCAACACCATGCCCAACACCACCAACTTCATGCCCAAAACCACAGACACCACAACAAACCCCAACCCCATCCTAAGAAAAATATATTAATTAAGGGCATAGTTAACCCTAAATGATAGTTGTGTGTTGTTAATTGTAAGATTTCTGTCCGTTGTCAAAGATATTCCCGATCTACAATCTTCCATTGTTAGGAGAGAGAGAGAGAGAGCAGTGAGGAGAGAGAGAGAGTAGTGTGTATGGGTTTTTGTTTTGCTGAAATGACACATGTACCCTTACTTGTTCTAGCAAAAATACGAAAATACCCCTTTGAGAAACATTGTATGATGAGAAACTTGTATTTACTCAAATAAAACACCAACTTTCACCCCTCCCACTATCTTTCAGTAGGTTCTTCAACTGCCAAACAAAAAAGAGCCAACTATCTGCATCTTCCCTGGAAACAATGGCCCAAGCAAAAGGGTAAAGCTCATTATTTGCATCCAAAGCTATTGTAGAAAGAAGTACTCCTCCATAGTTGCCTTTAAGATGAGCCCCATCCACACCAATCAAACTCCGGCAACCACTAACTAACCCATCTACTGCTGCCTTAAATGATGTGAATATGCTTTTGAAAATCAGTGGTCTTTCAGGGTCTCCTGATGCAACCCAACCACAAAATGCAGCAGATTCAGGGTTTGTCATCTTCACCATCTCACAATAATGTGGCAAATGAGCATAGGATTGATCATGGCTGCCATGTATTTCCATCAGTGCCCTATTTCTGACCCTATATAAAGTACTACAAGCCATTTGTATACCATATCTTTGGAACAACAAAATGTTCAAAGACTTTGAAGATATATCATTATTAGCTCTAATGTCCTCCATTAAAATCCTTGAGGCCCATAGACTAGTCACCATTGGATTGTTTGTATCTAATCCAGTGCAAGAGTGTTCAGCATTTTGAATTGACTTAATAGCCCATGTTAATCCATCTGGTAGCTTAGATGCATGTAATCTCCACCCACACCCTTCTGCATCACAACTAATTGTGTACCTTGAGTTGTTTGCCCTCTCAACTATGACAGAAAATCCACATTGTATATAGTAGTATCTGACTAAATCCCTTAAGTGTTGTTTGTCAATGAACAATTGCCAAGGTCTCAAAACTATCTTGCCAAAGTCTTCACTCTTATACAACTCCCCATTTTTGTACAATTTCAAGAAGTAATTGTCATCATCTTCTTCGTCATCTTCAAATACCGGATCATCAAAGGGGTCAAAATTGTCATGGATCAGTGGACCACCTTCATCCTCAGATGCACCACCTTCTTCATCTAAACTGACATCATCATCTTCCTCATCATCCAAATTGCTCTCTTGAATATAATCATCTTCTTCATCATTTTCTAAATCCTCATTATCATCATTGCTTAGGCTCATTACTGTGTTAACATACCTTCTCCTACTTCCTATTCCAATGCTTAGACTGTTACTACCTTCTAATACACCTTTCCTCCTTGCTGTTGTTAATTGAACTTTCCTCTTCTAAATTCATGTGCTATAGAAGACTTAGATTAACAACTTATATCAGAAAACCTCTCACTGCTATTGTTATTGTCAATTATATCAGGGGTAGGAATAACAGGAGTTGGTATAAGCTGATTTGGTAGCTTTTGTTTTCTAGGACTTCTCCTAAGAACAAGGATTGGTTCTGGTTGAGGTGGATGAATAGGTTGTGATGGATTACCTTGAGGGTCTTCATTGTATTTGGGTGTAGGTTCAGCAAGTGTGGGATTAATCCCTAACCATTCTTCAAATTTATACCCTTTTTGGTTTCCTCTACCACTACTCCTCCCCCTTCCTCTTCCTTTACCCCTCCCTCTACCCCTCCCTATTCCTCTTCTGTTAGGTGGGGAGTTACCCATATTAACCATGTCATTCCACATTATCTCTGTATCAAAGTTATAACTGTCATCCGCATTGGATGTCAAATTTGCATCATTCTCGCGTGTCTTTTTTCTTATAGGTACAAGCTTTTGCACTACATTAGGATTACTTGGGCCATCAATCACATAAGTAGTTGGTTCATGTACTGACTTCCCTATTAGGCTGGTGGTGTATACTTTGTTTACCTAGCCTATCGGATCTAATATCTTTAGCAGAGCTCACATCTGTAGGGTACTCAGCCTCACTCACCCATATGAATATCATAAGCTTATCATGTAGCCTATTAAACATCTCCATCAAATCATGGTCTGATTTAATTTCATATTGTTGCATATTATACACATATTCAAAGGAAGGATATTATGGAGTTAGTTTATTGAGTTTGCTAGCTACTTCTCTATAATCAGGTCAATTAACATAATCTTATCAATGTCATCAATTATAACATCAACATCATGTCCTAAATATTGAAATTTTAGTACTACTGGAGCATCCATTCTGCAAAATAATCAAAAACAACACCAGCAACTTGTATAAGATATCCCCTAAATCAAACTAATACGAAGTATTAATTACTCACAAATTCAATTCAAACATCAACCAAACCCTACAATATTTAACTGAATACACAATATTTCATTAACAAAATCTTACAACTATGTATAGTGGACATGAATTTCATAATTGCACTAACAACACAATCCACCAGCAACAATAACAAACAAAATGATCAAACTTTTTCAAAATTGCATACAAAGTGGCCACATACGAATCATACGGGGTCAAAATTGCATACCTTGCCTTATGCGATGATTATGCTCCAACTACCCACTCACAATACACTTTGCTCCAACAATTTCTGAATTTTGCTCAAAAAATAGAAGTAGCAATATCCTCTGCATATGACTCTTCGAAGAAAAAGGTGACTGATGATGGCGGTGAATGAAAAATAAAAGTACAAATGCCTTTTGAAATGGTTTGTTAGAGCAATTAAAATAGGTAGGTGGGGGGAGGGAATTAGATTAATTAAGAACTTAACATTTATAATTTAATCATGGTTAAGTTAAAAGGTGTTTTTAACCTTTTTAGTGTTAGTAATGCCATATTGTAGAAAATTATTAATTATGAAGCTACCAATGATAAATAGAAAAAAGTTTGGCTCAGTTTGAGGCTACTATTGAGAATTTCCCTTAATTAATTTAAGTTCCAGCGCTACCAATGAAGTTGACTTACCCTTCGTAGCTGGGAACTGTGCAAATAAATTAAAAGTAAGCTTAGGTTTGTACCAACTCCTAGAATTTTTTTTTTTTGTGAGTGTTGAATGGAAATAGAAAGTTAGAGATGCATGTGACGAGGAGAGAGAAAATGAAATGCCAACTTATAAAGGAAAGAAACATTGTTGCCCATAATGTGTAGTAGCCATTTTTAGTAAATGTTGCACATAATATGAAGCAGAAGTAGTATTTTTTTTTCCTTTAAATATTTTGAATTTGGAACTCTACTTCACCAAGATTTCATGTTGTGTTTGATCAAACAACTTTATGTTTCAATCTGGCTAACAACTCATTAATGGGACGTGGGGGGCGGGGGGTGGGGTGTTGATTCATTTGTTAGTATTAGGTTTGGGGTTAGGTATCTAACTTATTGGTTTGGATGAGTCATACCAAGAAAAACATACCTAAAATCATGTGTTAGGTTGCATAAAAACTTAAAAGTTAATCTCATTAGCCAAAATAAAAATTAACATTCTCTCTGTCACTCTATATTGGGGCACTCTACTGCTGCTCACATAATTTCAAAAACAAACTTAAATATTGTTGCCCACATCTCAAATCACGACCAAAATAGCTCCAAATCATACTCTATATAACTCATCACCAAAAGCATCGTAATGATCAAAGCAAATTTTTTTGATAGAGTCCAAAGAAAAAGGTAAGAAAAATCATTAGTTTCTTCCGGCTATTGCAGTTTCTAGCCTGCAGCAATGGTGGGCAATTGGTTGACTTGAAGGTTGCTGATTTTCATGAAGTTAGTTTGGTAACTTAGATTAAGTGTTGGAAATTAACGAAATTGTGGTGTAGCATTGATAGCATACGGAAATACAGATATAATTGTTTTAATGTTTTTGTTGATTCCGGACTTGAGGGTTTCTTCCAACCCACTCACCCTGTCCCTTGGTATGAGGACCTGATACCTTGGGGATTTGAAGAATGGAGACTTGGACAAAACAAGTGGTGTGGGTTTGGGTGATTCCAAACCTATACCAAACCCATACCTTGTAATGAACCAAACACCCACTTACAAATTCTTTCATAAGTGGGATTGGTCTTCTTGTCAAACTTTTTTGGTGTTGACTTTTCTTTCTCTGGAATACCACATTACCTGAATCTAGGTGTATAAAAATTTATTGCTTTTGCTTGCCTTTGAGACCATTCCAATTTGTGTGAATCAATATAGGGACTTGTGAAAAAATCTATTTTTGTGAAAAATATCCATCTTGTTGCATTTTTTTCTAAGCAGCTGCTGTATCTAAAACATATGTATTATATTTGCAGAAATATGTTGCAGATTTTTATGTGTCAGATTTCCACTCTGGATTAAGAGCCCTCGTTAAAGCTGGTTATGGAGCAAAGGTGGCCCCTTTAGTGGAAACTGCAACTGTTGTCGACATAACTAAAGAAAAGAGAGACTTGTCTCCAAACTTCTTGCAGTGGCTAGCTGATCGAAGTCTTTCTAGTGATGACCGCATAATGCGCCTAAAAGAAGGGTATTACTCTTCTGCCTAGCTTTACTCTAGCTTTTTTACTACCTATGTGCCAAAGGAAATCCTCCATTATTATTGGCATGGCTTGTTAAGGAAAGCATCCAAAGAAATAAGAGAAAGTAAAATATCATATTCTTTTAGGTTGCACCATTAAATAATTAGTTCTAATCTTTCCAAAAGAATTAGGTCGTTATCTTTGACGGGTGAGAACTCTGAGAAGAGCTGACCCTGGGCCTCTCCTGAAAATGAGGCTTGTGATGGTTCAGTTATGACGGACCAGGGCTGAGATTGTTCTGGTCAAGGTAATAATGCCTGCCTGACTGACTGGTCGTGTGCTGTATTGTCCATTTGCAGTCATTTAGTGTTTTTTAAAACTTCTTTTTTTTTTTTTTGATAAATTAGGTAATTAAATTAGGCCTTGTTGCTCTCTTTTGAGCTGAAAGCAGACCTGTTTCAGAACTTGCAACTTGGCCATACCTGTGCTTCTTCACCCCTGGTCAGGACTGGGGTGAACTGGCCTATTGGGGTGGCAGCTGTGGAGGGTGTTCAAGTTTTTGGTTTGAGTAGAACTAGAACCTAATGTCATTCTTGACAGTTCCTTCTCTTCACTTGTTCAGGTATGTTAAAGAAGGCAGTACTGTCAGTGTCATGGGCATTGTTCGGCGCCATGAGAATATCCTCATGATTGTACCACCCTCAGAACCGCTATCTACAGGCTGTCAATGGTTACGATGCCTCCTTCCGATGTATGTCGAAGGCTTAGTACTGCATTGTGAAGATAATCAAGATTCTGAAGTGGTTCCTGTGTAAGTACATAGATCTAGTTTCCTCGCATGTTTTTTCTTCTTTGAGTGGATTCCACAAGTACATATCTGCCCTGCGAAGACTGCAAAAAGGGCATGATGCTTTTCCATCCCTCTGTCCATAGATTTTCTGCTCTCAAGTGTATGTAAACCAGCCTCTAGCAGACACAAAAGGGGCTCAGAGGACGCAGGTGTGTAATAAGTAGAATTTCTCGAGTCTCTTATAAACCTTTCTGTGTTTAATTGGATCAAGCAAGTAGGGGGAGAAGTTTTCCTCATCAACACTATGAGAAAAGGAAGCTCGGGTTTTTCACGATGAGCCACGTATATTCTAAAGCTTTAGCTTTGTTTAGTGTAAATAAGCTACAACAAATCCGAAGAGCCCTATTTTCTTCTCTATTCTTCCGCATTTTTGTTTTCCTTTCAATTTTTCACGAAAGGTAGAGTATGCTCAACACTAGTGCTTTGTGTATTGATTATATAATTATGATTAAATGTTTTTCCATCCTTCAAGCATCTATGTAAGGTGTGCTCTCTGTTTTTTCATGCTGAGTTGCGACAATTGCTTTCCATATGGTGTGTTCTCTGTTTTTTCACGCTGAGTTGCGGCAATTGCTTTCCTTAAAAGGACGTAGAGGCATACTTTGTATTTCATACATGCTGTTCTACAACTAACCTGAATCACCTCTGCATGACTGCATCAATTGCATGAGCTTGGATGAGACAGCTGCAGAGCATGCTGCTAAGAATGAATTGAGAAATACTTCTCTTCTGTTCGAATGTAGTTGTCTTATTATTTCAAAGTATCTTAATATGATAAAGAATGCACCTGTGAATCTTTCCTTATCATTATTGTCAAGGACTTATGCTTTGTTTGGAGTGAAGAAATGGCGGGAAAAGAAGGAAAATGGAATAGGAGGGATGAAATATCTTTCATTTGGATAGGAAATGAGGAAGGAAGGGAGTTGAAGGGGAGATAAATGGAGGGAATCGAGAGATTAAACTGTAAGAAATTGATTCCTCCAACTTTGGAGAGATTTGAAAGGAAAACTCATCATTTTTCCCTTCCCTTCTCCTCCTTTTCCTTTATCTATCCAACGATAGTGCTAAGGTCCATTATACCAAGTTCTCGTCAAAAAAAAAAAAAAAAAAAATATAATAATAATAATGGTTACAAACCAAGTAACGCATAAAAAACTTAAGTTGAACAATTCTTGTGAGTTTTTGACATCTTAAAGTAGTAAATGGGAAAAATTATACAAAAGAGGGCAAATTAATGTTTGATTTCCTTCAATAGTAAGTTCATTTTGAATGCAATAGTGAAGGGAATATGACAAAAGTATGATGCAATTCTTTTTTCCTTTTAAATAGTAATTTATTTAAAGAAGGAAAATGAATTCTTTCAATTTCCTCTCCTTCTCTCGTATTAGATATCCACACCAAGTATGATGCAATTCCTTTTTCCTCTTTTCTTCCTTTTCCTCCATTTCTCTCTATTCAAACATAATGTTAAGGTTATCATATACAAGCCTGAATTGCTCAAGTAAAATTGACGTTTTCTTTATCACTAATTCGATTCAGCTTAGAAAAACAATCACAGAAATTCTAAGTATAGGGTGGCTTGTAATTAATTACCAAAGATTATAATTCCTAGAGTGATAAACTTTCTTCGAGATTGAGATACGCACGTTTTTATTTATTTATTTATATATTAGTGTAAAAAAGTGAAACTGGTCTTATTGTAAAGTTTTAAGTATAATTTGGTCAATTTTTTAAGACCAGATGCATCAGCCGTCATAAAATCATGTGGTCGATCCACTTAAGGAACACCTTATCTAGAAATAAAGTTAAGTCTCATAACAGTGATGAATTTATCATACAAAATTATTTGGTATAACCTTTTGTTACTTTCCATAATTAAGGTGGCATGTTACGTTAGTAATAATAAAACTTAAAAAGCAATTACCTATCGCCGGCGATCAAATTGGGCATCCTGGAAAATTATAATCTTAACTAGATTTAGTAATCAGTATCATATCTTTGACATCATAGAAGTATAGAACCCAAAAGCATTCGTTTCTATGTTTTTTTGACGTTACACCTTTCTTTATAGCCGTACTTACTCATTTCGAATGTTTGAAACATACTTTTATTGTTTGTTTGGCTTTATTTGACCATTTTCATTTATCACATTTGTCAATGTATAAATTTAACTACTACCTCAATATATTTTATATCTAACAAGTTAAATGGATATTATGATACGGAGTAAGATTTTTTGAAATAAATCAAACAAAATCTCACATGATTATATTTGACAGCCAAAGATAGTGTGTAAAAACTGCAAAAGAGACCTAGTTAAAAAAAAAAAGAACGAAAGAAGTATTTCATATGTTACATTTTATAGCCCATCTGTTTCATTACTTTACTTTAGCATTTTTACTACATTTTTTTTTACTATACTTGGTGAAAATAGGAGAAAATCCAAGTTTCACTTTGAGATAAATCTGTAAATGTATTTTTCTTTCACAATGTAATTTTTTTTCTTTAATTTTTTAAATAATAAAGGTGAAATAGTAAATAAAGTTGTGACAGGAGATAAACTGCAATGTTAATTTCAGAGATTAATCTGTGCTTCCTTTGAGAATAGTACTCACGTAATGACCTAGACTATACTTGGGAAGTAAGTAAAGGTTTATTGGATAAACGAACAAAAAAAATTATTATTAATTAAAGACATCCACAAAGTAAGAGTCTGTTCTGTTCATTTTATTTTAACTTATTTCAGTTTTAATAAGTTAAGATAAGTTCAGTTCAGGAAAAATAAGTTCTGATAAGGGTTACCAAAGTTCAAATTATAACTAAGTTAAGTTTTAATAAGGTTTAATAAGTTCAAATAAGTTCAGGTAAGTTCAGATACGTTCAGGTAAGTTCAGATAAGTAAAAATCAGGTGAATATAACACATCCTAAGCCCTTGAAGACCTTGATTATTTGGTTTTGGGATGATGTACTCTCTGTATCCCAAATACAAATTTTATTAAACCCAATATCGTAATCCTTAAAATTTATTTTTAATCACCTTTACCTGTTTTTTTTATTCACTTGTCCATCATACTCCATTCTCTCATTTTTTATTTATTTATTTATTTTTTAATATATTACCTCCGTTTTATTTTATTTGCAATAATGTGCCATTCATTAATATTGACAATATGTAGGTAAAGTTTAGATATGAATGGTAAACGAATCAAGAAAATTAAAGTTGCATGATGAAGAGGAGAGAGAGAAAAAAAAAAAAAGAAAGAAAAGTAAGAAAGAAACTATTGAAATGGAAATAGTATACAATTTTAATCTACAAAATGCCACTATATATCTATATCTCTCGTTTTTTATGCTACCTTCGTTTTAAATTATTTGCAACGATTAGACATTTTCAATTCACATTTTATGTTAAATCATTGCAAATTATTTGAAATGAAGATAGTATATACAATTTTAATCAACGAGATGCCACTATATTGTTTTTTATTCATCTCAAAAAAAAAAAAAAAAAAAAAGACTTTATTTGGAGACGGTTAGAGTAGTAAATGGAGTGATGGAAAACAAGTTTGCTTTGGGTTCTAAAATCATCAGTTAATGGGTTGCTGGCAATCATAATGGCGGATAAAATTTGCAATGGTCATACGAAGTTTATAGTCAATACTCGACAGTCGAAGATACTGCAAAAGAAGAAAGATTAACAAAATCATAATTAAGAGTAGCTATCCACTACGTTGATTAATATTACTATTTAAATTCAGAGGTGGAATAAATAAAAAGCATTCTAACTTCATTACTATTTAAATTTGCGGTTGACTACACCATGTGATCACTTGTAATGAACAAAGTAATTCCTATAATATTAACTGAGTAACCCCTATAATACTGACCGAGTAACCCCTACAACACTGATAAAGTAACCTATAACACTAACCGAATAACCCCTACAACACTAACAAAGTAACCCCTGTAACATTGAGTGAGTACCCCCTATAACACTAACGCGTAGCCCTTGTGATGGCCAGTTATATATAAGATTTTTTTTTTTAATAATATAAGTGAAAAGGGATTTCTTTAATAAAATATTGTCAAACGACAATCCATACAATTCTTAAGTAAACAAGAATTCCAGCATAAGTACATAACACCTTAAATCTAAATACATCACAGATTCAACTAATAATCGCCTTATTAAAATATTCATATGAAGCAATACAATCTGTGAGTTAGCATTAATTCGGCTTGTTGCAATCCACTGATACGTAGTCATTTGAGTGAAAATAATCAGCTCATGGTGTCCTCTGAATTCTTGTGAAGATTATGAAACCCTAAATCTTCAATTTTCACATACAAACAGAAACAGAAAATAAACACAAGAGAGAATCATCATCCCAAGGATGAGATTTGTTCATTAAAAGCAATTAAAAAGTTTTTCAAACTTAACACCGGTAAGAACACCAGTGAAAATACTTACAAAGATTCACAACTGAGACCAAGAGAAAAAGAGACGGAGAGAAAAGGGAGAAGAGAGAAGAAAAACCTTTAAAATAATGGAAAAATAATCTAGCAATGAAGGCGAAAAATCTTTCCCAGGAAAAAACACTAGAGGAAACTAAGAGAACACTTCCAAGAAGAAAACCTAGAGGGAACTATATTACATTGTTGTTATTAATGCTTAATTGGGTGTTTACAAAAATTGTAATTTCTATTGTGTGCCCACTTAACTAAAAAGTATTTCAAGAGTTTTTAAGCGGATAGCATTTATCATTACTTTTTTGAAATTTCATTTAGTAAAATTATTATATTAATTAAAAAAAAAAGCCATTTTCAAGAAAAAGAATAGTGTAAAAGACTTGTGAATCCAACAAATATTTTGTTTTTTTATATATAATACTTAATTAAATTTTGAATCCAACAAATAGGGAAAAATGAAATTAAAACAAGTCCAACTTAATTAAATTCAATTTAAATAGTGCACAAGGCTAAATTATTCAAGAACCATTCTTTAAATCAACTTAGGTCTATATTGATGCTTCAAAATTGAAGGGCTACATTCATTATTAATTTAATCAAATGTAAATTGATAATGAGATTTGACAAAATTAAGGGGTTTGGAAAATTAAACCCTTTCATCCAATGAAAAATTTCCCAACAACAACTTGTGTAAAATTGAAAAATTTACATCTTCCAATATGAAGATTAATCAAAATTCAATCACAAGTTTTGAACTTTAAGGACTTTAATCAACACAAAAATGATTAAATCCAAAATTTAATTCAACATGGAATTTTGCAATCAAAGTTCCAACCAAATAAACAATTAAAGGTTGAATCTTTGAAATTTTTAGGGGCTTCAAAATTGCAAGTTCACCATAAACATTCACACTCAAAGCAATTTATTTGCAGTAATGTGAAAAATACAAGTTTATGTGAAAAGTGAACACACCAAATTAAGCACCAATTATGACTTCATAAACATGCTTAATGAGGTTTATAATTGTAGTAGATTAGGGATGCAACCATACATTTAATCTACCTTCATCATGCAATAATTAATCAAGGTTAAAAGATTTAAAATTTTTCGTCAAAAACGAAAAACCCCTCGAAAAACATATTTCTGGGTGGATTTTGGCTTCTGGAGAATCCTAAAAGGGTCAGAAATGATTTAGAATGTTGATTCCACCCAAAAATCACTATTTTTGAGTCGAAATCTTGGTTCATCAGCCAAAATTATAAAAATACGAGATTAAAATAATTAAAACGAGCTTCTAATCTAATTAGAAAGCACAACCAGAAATTTAAATCCATTTTAAATCACCTTAATTAATTATTAGTCACAATAATTAAAGTGAGCGCGGCTCTGATACCGCTGTTGGGTTTCATAGCGTCCAACGCTACGCGGAAGAGAAACCCGCCCAAGACCCGCTCACTAATTAAAGCAACTAAATATTTTATCACATAATTAACAACATAAAGAGAGAAAGAGAAAAGACATTCTTACCCTCGACGCGTGCTTCGCTCGCAAATCGAGCTCTTACTTCGAAAGCTTGAGCGTCACAATCGTGACCGCCTCCAACGACTCGTACCCACGAACCTGGCCCGAACGGTCCAAGTCCCGAAGTTTAGTCGGGACCCGACCAATAAAATGGAGTTTTACGAACTTAGAGGTTTTCTCACCTAATGAGAGATGCCTCATTGAGTTCTACTCAAGTGTATTCTCAAATGCCCAACCATTGGGTATTTATAGAGAAAATCAACTTGTCATCCCATTCATGATCAATGTGGGACAATTGTATTTTCCTACTAATTTATTTTAATAAAAAAAAAATTAATAAGCAATGCAATAAATGAGTTACAAGTGGCAAATGGAGGAAGAGTGATTAGGTGAGGACCATTCCAAGAGGGGGGGACCATAGCCTTGGTGCCCAAGGCAATGCCCACAACTCTTGGTCCCCACACTCAAATCGGATCCTCCATGTGGCTGGGACAGCTGGCTGCCAGCCAGCCTTGCTGGCGCCTGGTGCCTTGGCTGTGCTAGCAAGCCACCCAGCACTCACATGTGCCCAGCCAGCAAGCTACGCACACCATGCGAGCTGTTGCTGTGCCATGACATGTGCTGGGTGCTGCCCAACAAGGCTACTAAGTGCTCGCCACTGCTATCCCCGTAGGATGCCCACCCCAGCCCGCACAGCACGCATAGCTAGCAAGGCCCAGCCCTGTGATGCTGCGTGCTTGCGAGAGGCTGGCTACTGGCCGCGCGCCATTTCCTAGCACCATGCAAGGCTGCCAGCGCCTAGCACCACGCATAGCCTTGCATGCTGAGCATGCTGCTATGCGATGCTCGGTGCGGGGCTGCGATGGCTTGTCGATGCTATTACCTATGATGCTAGCAAGGGTGCTAGCGCCCAGCACCACGCATAACATAGCATGCTGCTATGCGATGGTGTGTGGCTGGATAGCTAGGCGAGCAGTGCTAGCCCATGCCTTGCGCCAGCTCCTAGCAACCAAGGCCTAGCCTTGTGATGCTTTGGGCGCATGGCTTGCTAGCACACACGCAAGGCTACGATGCTTGCGGTGTTTAGCTAGCATGCATGAGCCTAGCACGCCTAGCATGCTAGGCTTGCGATGGGTATTGCCTAGCCTAGCACTCACATGGCTAGACCAATGCGAGGCTACGACTAGGCTCGTACTTGTAACTCGATTGATTTCATGTCTCGTCGAATTCTAAATTCGACTCGACTTGCGACGCTCGATCTCGACGCTCTAAGCTCGATATCCGACATCTTTGTTCGTAAAACTCCGACGACTCATCGAATCCTTCGGATTGATTCGTCGTCTTGGATCGGTTATTCGATTGGGTTCGACCCGAAGGGTTCAGTCAAGATTAAGCTGTAATATTAATTGTACATTAATATTACTGATCGGAAGCGGCCTCCACCTAGGCATTCCGATCAATTGACCTTACTGAAGAATTAGCTTTCCGATAATTCTGAACCCTCTATTTGAATAATACACTTGTTGGAAGGACACCACTCCTTTTACTTTCTAGGTAAGGTATACTCCCAAAATTTTCTTTAGAACATCAGCTTTATGCGATCCTTACTGACGTGATTGTGTTATGTCTGCAGTGCTTTTAATCTTGTCTAGGGGTGCTGGGCAAAGTGTCTGAGTTTACTAGGGCTTTTAAAGCCATGAAGAAGGAACGTGACTCTTTGTCTGAAAGGATCAAAGCATCGTTTGACGCTTTGAAGGGGGAGCGTGCTAAACATAAGGAATGTCGTACTAAATTGGAGCAGATGCAGAGCACCTTGAAAGTTGCTGCGAACGAGTCTCTTGACTTGGCTAGCTATTATCTCGACAAGGCTCGATTGGAGATCATGGTGGAGTTCCAGCAGGGCAAGCGTGAGGCTTGGGAATATGATGCTGAGAAGGTTGCCTTTGAGAAGTCTTACCCTAGGGAAACTCCTGTTCCAAGTTCACTTCTGCTGAGCTGTGCTGATAAGGAGGTGAACTTCCCTGTGATTGATGCTGTTAAAGTCTCTCCTGATGAATAGAAGGTCCTTGCTGACAAGATTGGAGAAAATTTGCTTGCAGTGTTATTTCCTTAGTCATTTCTAAACAATATGCTTTTTTATGTTTAAGTGTTTGTAATATTGCTGCCTTCGTGCCGCTTGATGTTTTTGCTTTTTGTTGCCTTTGTGCAATAGGATATTTTGTGTTTTTGTTGCCTTGCACAACTAAGTAATATATGCTTTATGCTTATTACTCTAGTTGTTTATGTTGTTGCGATGTATCCCAGTTGTATTACAGTTGTATTGCAATTGGGATGCAATATTGCTTACATGCCCTTCTTGTGGTAATTTGGTAGCTATACTTTCCTTGTTCTACAAGAACATTTCTACGCGTTGTTGTGCCTTATACAGTGATTGTATCCTTGAAAAACAGGAAAAGGCAGGGGTGGCCGTGGGTTTCCCCAACGACCCTCCAATGCTTAAGTCAGTACTCATAGTTCAAATAAGCGAAATTGATTAAGTAATGGGAAAAGAGGGTACCTTTCTTGTGTTAACATCGTAACTAGAACTGCTTCTTAGGAAGGTTTCCTTTCTGAGACACGCTTGTTTAGAAATACAAGTGGAGGGATTTCACACCTTTATCGTGTCTTGGCTGCCTTTAGTTAGGTTTTTGCGTACCTTAGAAATGATGAAGCTTTAAGTGTGTTGCGTTCTAGCTTGTTGGAATCTTTCCCTTATGTGTTCCTTAGTCTGTATGCTCCATTGCCTACTACCTTTGTGATCTCGTATGGACCTTCCCAGTTTGGTGCTAACTTTCCAACATTCACTTCCCTTGTGTTCTCGTATACCTTTCTGAGGACCTAATCTCCTACCTTGAAGACTTTGATTTTCACGTTTTTGTTGAAACTTCTTGCAAATCCTTGCTGATAGGCTGCCATTCTCATCTTGGCATCATCTCTGGTTTCTTCAACAGTGTCTAGGTTGTACGCTAGCTCTGATTAGTTTCTATCTTCTATCATCAGCCCATATCTTGCAGTTGGGACTTCCACCTCAGTAGGGATTTTTGCTTTAATTCCGTACACTAGTGAAAAGGGAGTATGCCCTGTTACGCCTTTTGGTGTTGTCCTATCTGCCCACATCATGTTAAGTAATTCGTCAGCCCATTTCCCTTTTGCACCTTCTAGTCTCTTTTTCATGTTGTTGATAAGGGCTTTGTTGCTTGACTCTGCTTGTCCATTTGCTTGAGGGTACCTTGGTGTGGATGTGATGAGTGATATGTTTCATTCCTTGCAAAATTTAATGGTTTTCTTACTGATGAGCTGAGATGCATTGTCAGTAATGATTTCAGACGGTACACCGAATCTACACAGAATGTTCCTTGTTTCGGGTGTTTTTAGTCCCTCGGGAGATTTACAATACTGGGTATGAGCGCCTACCTTCTGTACCTGCAAAACCACAATACTCCGGTTGGGTGGAGTTCCGCCTCCGAAGATCAAGTTAGTAGGATTTCGGATGAGTAAGCGTGCGAAAAGTAAATGTGTATTTCTCCCTGATTCAGAGAGATTCCGCAATTAATATTGCTCGGGTTTTGTGTATGTATTTATGAATCGGTAATAAATGAGGATTTTTCCCCTATTTATAGCAGATGAGGATCTGCTCCCCCATTGGGGGTATATTGCCACGTGTCAGCATCCAATTGGATCCCGTTGGGCCTCTGGTGGGCTGCCACATGCCATCATACTACTGGGCCACGTGGCATAGGGTATTTTTACCCTAAACATTTGCCCCTCACAGGTGTGACGTGGCGTAGCCACGTGTCACCTGTGACAGGTGTCAAGCACAGGGGAGGCGACGGTTGATTTGCTTCCCGCCTCTCTCTCTTGGATTCGAATTTTGAAAAGTTGAGGCAGAAGTTGGCGATTTGCCTTCTAGGCTTGTCTATAAATAGAGACGCACCCCTCTCTCCTCTTCACTTTACACATTTTGCAAAAAATTCTCTTGAGAGCTCTGATACCGGCTGCTTAATTGTGCACCCAACTTCCTTGTTCGAACACATCCGGATACCGGTTGAGTGCTTCTTCAATCAACTCACCCAGGTACCGTCTGGCTCTTGATTTATTCTTGATTTGAGTAGAACTATAGACGATCTTAAACCATTTGGGGCACCTTAAGCCCTTTCTTTCATTTCTTGCATTTGGTAGACCCATAGACGGTTTGGAACGTCTAGGGTATCTTCAAACCATGGTCTTCAAAAATAGACCCTCAGACAGTTATGGACCATCTGAGGTATCTTCAAACAATGGACTTTCCAATTAATGCATCCCATAGGCCCATAGACGGTGATATACCGCCTGTGGCATCTCTAAATAATGGTCTTCAAGGAGTTGCACTCAAAAGACCCACAAACGGTTACATGCCGTCTGGGGCATCTTCAAACAATAGTCTTTAATATTTTGCATTCAATAGACCCTCAACCGGGAATATTCCGCCTAGGTCATCTTCAAACAATTGCTTATCAAAACTTGCATTTCATAGACCCTCAGACGGCTAGGAGCCGTCTAGGGTATCTTCAAACAAAGGATCTTCAAATCAAGACGCACAGACAGTTTTGGACCGTCTGGGGTATCTTCAGACAATTGTTTTTCGAAACTAGACCCACAGACGGTTATGGACCGTCTGGGGTATCTTCAAACAATTGTTCTTTTAGTCTTGGATCCATCATACCCTCAGCCGGACTTAATCCGTCCGGGGTATGCTTGAGCAATTCTCTTCACAACTTGCTCATGATCTGCTCTGGTGAGGCCCTCAGCCGGTTCTTATGCCGTCTGGGGGTTCGTTGAGCAATTCTTCATGGAAACCGCTAGTTGTAGCCTTGAGTCATTCTTGTAAACCATTAAATTGACCCTCAGCCGAAAATGTTCCGCGTGGGGTATTTTTGAGTAGTATAGATTTTTTTTTTTAACTTGCCTTCATTAGACCTTCAGCCGGCCTTTATGTCGTCTGAGTTATCTTTGGGCATGCTTCCTTGATACCGCCTGGGGTATCTTTGAGCAAGATTTTGTGATACCTCTTGGGGTATCTTTGGGTGATTTTCTTCCAAAATGCCTGACTGTTTGTCCTTGTGCTTCAGGTTTTTTAAACGCAAACGGACTGCTCCGCTTGTGGCATCTTCAAGCCACACTTTGGAATCTCAGCCAAGTCTTCTTCAGACGTCTTCACATATTCAAGGTATCGCCTTTGCCCCCTGTAACCTTTTGAGTTTACCGGTTGTATAGGTTAGAGAATAATGGACTATCCCAATACACACACGGCACGGCCTAGGGCAGTTGTCAACTGGTCATCGGATATGGCTGAATCTAGGACTGGGGATGCTGTCTGGGGGTGTATGGAACGCCCTTACTTTTCTGCGAATCCGACCATCTCTGTTCATGTGCAGGACATAATGGCTCGGATAAGGAAAACGACTGTTGACCCCGAGTACAAGTCAGATGATTCAGCCGGAACTCCGGTTGAAGATGTTCCCTTTGATTAACCGGGCGTTCCAAGTACGCTTGGTGATGAGATTCTGGAAGAATCCGGGAGCTCAGGCGGTATGGGAATCGATCAGGAAACCGGATCTACTGATTCCTCTATGACGCCGGATGCCCCTCAAGATGACGAGGAGGCATATAACTGGCTTACAATAAATAATCCAATGGAAGCGCATATGAGCGCCCGGGATGTGGTGACACTAAACGCAACCCTCCCGACATTTTTGGAGAAGCGCCCGATAGGGACCGGCTGGGAGTTGGGTGTCCCGCCTGCGAGCGCGTTAGTTGTCTGGGAGGATGACCTGGAACATGCCGACAATTACTTCGGCTGCTATGAGGCGGCATTCAAAGCCGGCCTCCGGTTCCCACTCCATAGAACAATTAAGGCCATTCTTCGGGGTTATGACCTGGGTGTCTGGCAGCTCACACCCAACTCTTGGGTGAATATCATTGGATACATTGCCGCCTGTGAGATGCAGGACGTGACGCCTAGTTGGGAGGCGTTCGCGCATATGCACTACTTGAGCCGTGCCCCAGGCGGCTGGAATGCGTGGTACACTCTCACCACGCATCCGGAATATATGATGACCTTGGAGAAGCCCTCCAAGTGGACGAGCTGGAAGAGCAAGTTTTATTTCGTCTCTTCCCCATCAACGGCTGCTAATCACCGGATGCGCCGTTACAATAAGAACCCGACTTTATTGGGAAAGAAGTGCGCCCTACCAAGGGTGCCGGCTGAGGCCTGGGATGCCATTATGGAGCCGGGGCTATTTAAGAAGACCACTCAGCCACTGGATGATGGGACGCAAATCATTGTCCCCAAATTATGGGTCCCTCATCCGGACTGGTTCAAAGATGAGGCGTTCCTCTCCGCCTGCGGTCTCAGAACCTTTTGGGACAAAGGTTTACCGCTTAACTGGCGATTTATGCCGCCTGTATGGTGTTTGAGTGCTGTTGAATATTTTCCTTGTTATTTTGCAGAGAAAGGACTTGAGATGACTCCTAAAAAAACTCCGGCTAAGTCAGCCGCTAAGATTAGGAAAGAGCAGCTCGAACAGAAGCGAGCCCAACTTGCAACCCGAGCAAGTGGGGTAAGCACCGGCTGACCTTATGCTGTCTGTATTCCTTGTAATTAATTTGATTTTAATTCAAGCTTCATATTTTTTACAGACGGGGAACTAGAAAATTCCTCGCTCCCTAAGGCAAATGGTTAGGAGGCCGGGAGAGGAACTCCCGCAGCCGGCGTCGCAGAGGTGGAGGGTTGCAAGTGGCCCTGCACCAACTTCAGCCGGCAGGGCACTGCCTCCTAAAAGGCCCACGACCGCAGGTAAAAGCCTGCAAAGTCTGGGCTTAAGTTCAGAGCCAGCTGAGGCTGGATCTAAGGAGCCTGCTCCTTCTAGCCGGGTGCCTACTATTGCATTCCGGCTCAAATGCGGCTGGGGGTGGATGGGTTGAAAACCCCCTTGCGGAAGAAGCAAGAGGAGGTAAGGGATGCCCAAAAACGGGAAGCTGAATTAATAGATGTCTGTCAATATAACTCCTTAATGCTTGAAATCCAAACTAAATCCCGGGAGATGAAATAGGAGGAGCTCATCCAGCAGCTGACGGCTGCTGCTGATTCAGCCAACAAGACGGCTGCCGACCTACAGCTCCAAATTGACCAGCTCAAAACCGACATCCAAGCTCTGAAGGATGCGGAGAAGGAGAGTGCCGGGTTGAAGAATGAGGTCACCCGGCAGGGGGAGGAGTTGGACGAAGCCAAGAATGATCTGGTTAAGTCCAAAAAGGAAGCTCTAGACCAGCTGTCGGCTGAGCAGACCCGGATAGTCACCGAGAATGAGCGTGAATGCGAAGCGCGCATGAAGATGGCATGGTCCATGATCCACCTGGACACCGACTATGCCTTCTTCGACTTGAGGTACAAATACGCAACAAAAGTATTTGATGCTCAAGTACTCGGGATTAAGCAGCCGTCGCCTTTCGAGGGGTGGGCCGGCATTGGGGATGATCAGGCAGAGGGAGAAGTGCCGGGTGAGGAAACTCAACCCCAGCAGACCCTGGATGCCCCTAATGCCGGTCAGGGCCAGCAACCGGAGCAGCAGTAACAGCAACCTCAGCAACACCAGCAGTAGGATCTTTAAAATTCTTTCTTTTTACTGGCTTGCGAGCCGTGAATTTCTGTATCACTTTCTCGGACGGGGGTCCGGTTAACATTTGAATTTAAAATTTCAATATATATATAAACCGACTGTGTCGGTTTGCTTCGCATATTTTCAATTCTTTTCAGTTTTTGCAACTTTTGGATTCTTGCATTCTGTTTTGAATGAACTCTTGTAATATGACGGATGCACTGGCTATGTATGCCGCTGGACGGTTGGTTGCTTAGTCCAACCCTAAGCAAGCAGCCGTACATAATCATTCGGGTTATTGTAGAACAGAGTTGTCCGATTGCATACAGGCGGCTTAGGACCGGACGTATAGACAAGGTTCTGGCCTTGCTTCCATTGTCGTAACCAGCTGTAGTGCTTTCCTGCAAAGGCCGGATGCGCATTGACGTACAATTTGTCGCCTATACTGCCATGGGGCAATAGCAAGGCGGATGCTGGGGTCAACAGGGTTTGACCTTTCTGTACTGCGTTGGGGCAGTCGGTTGTGACCTATGATGCTATTTTCCGGCTGTATTGCCTTGGGGCAATAGCCGGTTGTAGTATGACAAAATTTGCCGGTTGTATTGCCTTGGGGAAATAGCCGGTTACGAATTTCAAGATGATTTTAAAGTTAATTAGGGTTGAACTTCAGGGTAGAAGTGGGGACCGACTATAGTGCTTTTTGGGCAAAGCCGGCTGATTAACAAGATTTAATTCACCGTCTGTATTGCCTTGGGGCAATAGCCGGGTGTATCTTGTTTGCGATAGGTCATTCGAACGGACATGGGTTCTTTAACCTAACCGGTTAAAGCCGTTTGAGTTCATGACGCATAGAACAATGTTCCACCAGGAACGGAGATGTTCTCTTTGACGAATTCACCTGGATGGGCTTCGCCGGATGCTTGTTCACGGATAGAGCAGGCGGTTTAAAATATGTTGGCTTTGGGGCCTTTACATAGCTAGGTTAGGTACTTAGCTTTTTACTCATTTTGAGCAAACGGGTGCCCGGTTGTGCATTGCACAATTAGGTCTTGATAGGTGCCCGGTTGTGCATTGCACAGGGGACTTGGAAGATTCCCAGATGTGCATTGCACATGGGACTTAAAATATAAGAAATAAAGCTGAAATAAAGTATTCCTTTCAATCATTTACTCTTAGAAAAAGTATTTACAATCTCCTTAGAAGTAGTACTTTTTCAAGTTATCTACATTCCAGGTTCTGGCCAGCTACCTGCTGTCTGGTGTTTCCAGCCGATAAGTGCCGCCTCTTAATTCTTTGAAAATCCGGTAGGGGCCTTCCCAATTGGGGATTAGCTTTCCTTGTTCATTTGCCCTACCGGTTGCCTCCATTTTTTGTAACACAAAGTCCCCCACTTTGAGGGGCCGCTTGCGTACTCTTTTGTTGTAAGCCCTCATCATTCTCAGACGGTATATCTCATGACGCAAGGCGGCATTGCCCCTGCGTTTCGGGAGTGAATCCAATACAAGGCGCATGGCCTCCCAATTAGCCTTTTCGTCATAGAGCATGACTCGGAGTGTTGGCTCATAAAGTTCAATAGGCAAGACGGCTTCAGTGCCATATGTCATGAGAAACGGAGTTTCACCGGTTGCCCCCTTTTCTGTTGTCCTGATGGCCCAAAGCACGTGAGGTAACTCATCCGCCCAAAGACCACCGGCTTTTTCAATTTCTTTTTTTATGCCGTCTGAGATGAGCTTGTTGAAGGCTTCAACTTGACCGTTTGCCTGGGGCCGGCCAATAGATGCGAAGCAGTGCGAGATCTCCTGATCTCCCAACCAATTCTTAAGGGTAGGCGTTTCAAACTGGGTTGTCAAACACCATAAACATAGGAACCCCAAACCGGGTGATGATGTTCCTTTAAATGAAGGAGATGACATCCTTTATCTTGATGCCTTTGACCGCCTCTGCCTCGACCCATTTGATGAAGTAGTCTACAACCACTAGAATATATCTTCTGCCGCCTGTGGCAGGAATATAAGGACCTAAGATGTCCATGCCCCATTTTGCAAATGGAACCGGGCTGTAGATAGCCGTCAGGTCTGTTGCCGGACGGTGTATGTGCCAGCCAAACCTCTGGCACTTGTCACATTTTTTCACCAATTCCATGGCGTCTGCCTCAAGGGTGGGCCAAAAGTAACCTTGCCGTCTGGCCCTCTTTGCTAGAGTCTTGCCGCCTATATGTGAGGCATAAAAGCCCGCATGCAGGTCCTCTAGCACCTCTTTTCCCTGTTCAGGGGTGACACACTTCAGGAACGGCTGGAGATAACCCTTTCTAAAAAGTTCCCCCTTGTACATTTCGAAGCTCAGAGCTCGCTTTTTCAGTGCCGCCGCTTCTGAAGGGGCATCCGATAGTGTGCCGTCTACCAAATATTCCCGAATGGGGTCCATCCAGGTTGAGCTTCGGTCAATAACTCCAATGGGATCATGCTCAATGCTTCTTTTTTCCATGACCTCCCAAAAGACTGACCTAGGCGTATCACAAGTGGCGGATGAGGCCAGCTTGGACAGAGCATCCGCTTGATTGTTTTCTTACTGGGGCACCTGACTTAGATGAAACTCGTCAAGTGTCCCCGCCTCTTCTTTAACCGCCTGAAGGTATTTGATCATTGTCGGATGGGTGGCCTCGTAGTCACCATTGAATTGGCTAACGATCAATTGAGAATCCGAGCAGACGTCAACTTTTCTCGCCCCTGCCGCCTTACACATGCGTATACCGGCTAACAGGGCCTCGTACTCAGCTTCATTATTTGAAGCTTGAAAGTTGAACCGTAGTGCATATTCATACGTGTCTCCTTTCGGAGATTTGTAGATTACGCCTGCACCACAGCCGTTCAAGGTAGAACTTCCGTCTACGAATAACTTCCAAACTTGATCGGTATTCTCCGGCTGTGCCGGCCTAGTCATTTCAACAATGAAGTCGACAAACGCCTGACCTTGAACTGCTCGCCTAGGTTCGAAAGTTATCTCTAGGCTTTGTATTTCAACAGCCCACTTGATAATTTTGCCAGATGACTCTATGGCAGTCATTGGACGCTTGAGTGGCTGATTAGTATAGACAGTCACCGGATGAGCCAAGAAGTAGGGCTTCAACCGCTTGACTGCTTTGTAAAGAGCCAACCCAAATTTTTCAATCATAGGGTACCGGAGTTCAGCATTTCTAAGTATGTGACTGATGAAATATACCGGGAGTTGCTTTCCGTCTCTCTCAGCAAGGAGGACGGTGCTAAGGGAGTGATCTGAGACAACTAGGTACATGTAGAGAACCTCCTTAGGCAGGGGGCTCACTAGCCTTGGCAAAGAGTGCAAATGTTGCTTTAACCTCTGAAATGCCGCCTCAACCTCTTCCTAGGGCCGCCAGGCAACCGGTTAATTTCTGGGCCTCCTTGACGGTTCGAGGTGATTTCATGTCAATAACCGCCTGGACCTTTTCCGGATTGGCCTCTATGCCTCTTTGATCAATCAGAAATCCGAGAAACTTCCCAGACTTTACGCCAAAGACACACTTCTTGGGATTCAGCATGACCTTATGCCGCCTGAGGGTGGTGAAGGTTTCTCGGAGGTCAGCTAGATGATCCGCCTGCAGCTTGGATTTGACTATCATATCATCAATATACGCCTCTACATTTCTTCCGATTTGATTGGAGAAAACCGTATTGATCATTCGTTGGAAGGTAGCAGGTGCATTCTTCAACCCAAACGGCATCACCGTGTAGCAGTACAACCCCTGATCAGTGACGAATGCTGTCTTTTCCTGATCCTTCTTCCATAAGGGGATCTGGTGGAAGCCTGAGTAGGCATCCATAAAACTCATTAAGGCATGACCGGCTGTAGAGTCGACCAGGCTGTCGATCTTGGGAAGTGGGTAGCTATCCTTCGGACATTCCTTGTTCAAATATGTGTAATCTACACATCCGCCAGGTACCATTCGGCTTCTTGACAAGAACAACATTTGCTACCCAATCCGGGTAATAGCATTGCCTAATGAACCCAGCATCCAGGAGCTTTTTGACCTCAGCGGTTGCCGCCTGAGACCTCTCCTCGCCATGATCCCTCTTCTTTTGCCTAACCGGCTTTATTTTGGGATCAACAGCTAACTTGTGGACAGCTAGATCCGGGCTGACGCCTGGAATCTCTTCCACTTCAAAGGCAAAAATGTATTTGAATTCTCTCAAAAGTTGGAGCAGGCTTGCCCCCAATTTTTCAAAAGCTACCGTCCCAACCTTGATTGTTCTGTCAGGACGCCTGTCGTCTAGGACGACATCCACATTCTCACCAGCCAGCTGGGGCCGGGAGTCATCCGGCCTTACCCCGACTAGTGATTGCTATTTTGTTTTTCTAGCGGGGGCCATCTGGTCCGCCTTTCTCTTTTAACCAGCTACCTTGAAGGCAGGCGCGGCTTCCTTGTCTTCGAGGTCAGCAGGTTCCTCATTATGACCGGCTACTGTAACAGTCGGCCTGACGTCTAAGAGATAGCACTCTCTTGCCGTCTTTTGATCCCCGCTTAGGGCACCCACTGATCCGTTATCCCTTTGAAACTTGATCATCATAAGAGAGGGGATGATGACCGCCTTAGACTCATTGAGGGTGGGTCGGCCCAAGGTTGTAGGCAGTCAATTCCTCGACCACCAAAAACTTGACAACCATGTGTCGGCCTTCCCCCTTATCTCCTAGCCGAATGGGCAGGTCAATCCTCCCCACCGGATGCACTACCATCCCCCAAAGCCGACTAGGGGGTGGGGAGCCTTGTGCATGCTGTTAGGCTTGTACTTGAGCTTTGTCAAGCATTGATAACTGATCAGGTCAGATGAGCTCCTAGTATTAATTAAGATCCGGCCAACTCGTTGATTGGCAACTTTGCATTCGATGACTATGGGGTCATCATGGGGCCGTCTGACCATGCCCCTATCCTTCTCAGAGATGAGGACCTCAGGGAAGGTTTCTTTCGACGCTTGACCCTCATCCTCTAGGCTGGATAACTTTCTGATGTTATCCTTAGTGCCCCGGATGGTGGGACCTCTGCTTGCGAAGCCGCCTGCTATGGTGAAAATATGCTCTTTGTCAGTTTTAGAGCTAGCAGCTGGTTTCCTAGACGGTTGTCCCCCGCTTGGTTTGGGGTTGCCCTTGGACTTCACCAGATAGGACTCCAAAGCCCCCTCATCAGCCAGACGGTCCAATAGCCGCCTGAGGCTATAACAACCATTGGTGTCATGGCCAACATCCTCGTGGAACTGGCATTACTTGCTTTTGTCTCTATTCTTTACAGAGCTTTTCATAGCAGTCGGTTTTTCAATTGTCAACCAGTCCTTTATCTCCATGAGGATGGAGGAGCAGTCTTTGTTGAGCTCGTACTTGGGGACGTAAGGTTCTAACTTCCTTTACTTCTTCTAGGACGGCTGACCTTGGCGGTCTGCTGCCCAGACTTCTTTTCTTCTTTTTTGGCCGGCTGGGTTGGCCGGTTGTCTCTCCTGTCGGACCGCTTAAGCTCCGACGGATGCTTGATGGCGCAGAGCTTAGTTGCCTGTATATAGTCCTCTGCCTCCATCAGCGCCTCTTGGAGGGTGGCTACCCTCTTACGAACCAGCTCAAATTTGAAAGTTGACCCATCCTTCAGACCCTTGAAGAAGTCTGTATATGCAACCTCGTCAGACAACCCCTTATTTGAATTCTCATCAGATTAAAACACTTGACATAGGAGCAAAGTCCCTCCTTGTCACCCTGTTGGATTGCCCCTAGGTCGAGACTTGTCTTTTTTGCAGGGATATTCATGGAAAAGTTGGACGCAAACAAATATGCAAGCGTCTTGAAGTTGTTGATACACCCAGCCGGCAAGTTGCCAAACCATTGCTGGGCAATGCCCTTCAATGTAGCCGGGAAGCATCTGCACCATGCAGCGTCATCCAACCCCTGTAGGTACATGAGGTTAGTGTATGTCATTAAGTGGTCTTCCGGGTTGGTGGTACCGTTTTAGGCGCCAACCAACACATTTTTAACCTTGGCCGGCTGTGCCGCCTCGGTTATCTCCTAGGAGAAAGCCAAAGGCTGTTCCCCAAGGTTTAGCAGCCGGAGCTGCTAGTCCATAGACTGGACCTGGTATGGCGCCTGACCCCAAAAAGGAGCCGACTGCATGAACAGAGATCCATAAGGCGCGTGTGGCTGTTGGGGCACATACGAAGCCTGCTGAATCACATTAGGGCCAGTACGTGCAGACACGCCGCGTGACTGGCTCCCTTGCTGCATCTCCGAGTGCTTCATTGAAGCATTTCGAAAACTGTCTGAGTAGGTCGACGTTGAAGCCGACTGAGACATGCTCTGACTTCTCTTCTCCTGGATGAACATGCGGGCGTTAGAGAAAGTCTTTTTTGACCCATCCGGCTGTGTATGCCGGATGGCCTTCCTTTGCCCTGATTCAGGGAAAGGAAGTTTTGAGAGGTCGATCAGGGGTCCATCCGTCCCCTTGGGTTTAGGGTGTGGAGTTGGCACCCGGTCTTTTATTTACTTCTTCCTGGAGGGTGAAGGCTTCTTTGCCGGCTGACCTTTGCTTGAGCTAGCTGACTTCTTGATTATGTCTTTGATTTCCCCCTTGAAACTAGTCATGAGATTCATGAGTTCGTCTCTGGTGACGGGGGCAGCACCCTCCGCCGCCTGGGGTTGTCCAGGGTGCTTGCCGCCTGGGTTGTTGGGATAAGCTTTGTCCTGACCCCTTTCCTTCTTTACTTTGGAACAGGTGCGTCTTGAACGGAATGACCCGTCTGGGGCCATATATGTGTCGACATCATAGTCGTCACCACTTCCACTTTCATGGTCCGTATGGACCTCAGGGTCAGCCGTAGGCCAGCTGCCCTCTGCATTCGGTACAACATCAGATGCCATCACAGTAGTACTCTCCCCACAGACGGCACCAAATGTTTCGGGTGTTTTTAGTCCCTCGGGAGAGTTACAATACTGGATATGAGCGCCTGACATCTGTACCTGCAAAACCACGAAACTCCGGTTGGGTGGAGTTCCGCCTCCGAAGATCAAGTTAGTAGGATTCCGGATGAGTAAGCGTGCGAAAAGTAAATGTGTATTTCTCCCTGATTCAGAGAGATTCCGCAATTAATATTGCTCGGGTTTTGTGTATGTATTTATGAATCGGTAATAAATGAGGATTTTTCCCCTATTTATAGCAGATGAGGATCTGCTCCCCCATTGGGGGTATATTGCCACGTGTCAGCATCCAATTGGATCCCGTTGGGCCTCTGGTGGGCTGCCACATGTCATCATACTACTGGGCCACGTGGCATAGGGTATTTTTACCCTAAATATTCCTTTTGATGAATGAAATGGCATGTTTGTCCTTGATGTCCTTGTATGCCTCGGCTTCAATCCATGTGGAGAAGTAGTCTGTCATTGCCAAGAAGTATACTCTTTGCCCTGATGAGGGAGGTAATTTAACTATATCTATTCCCCATTTCATATATGGCCACGGTGTCAGTGTTGAATACAGTTCTACGGATGGTTGATGAGTCAATGGTGCGTGCTTTTGACATTTAGTGAATTCCGCAGCGTCGTTTCTCATGCTGGGCCAATAATACCCCATTTTGAGGGCTCTGTTGGCTAAGTTCCTTCCTCCTAAATGATTCCTGCACTCTCTGATATGTAGGGATTGTAAGACCTGTTGTACTTCTTGTTTCTCCAAGCACCTTAAGTATGGACCAGCTGCTGACTTTTTGAAGAGTACGTTGCTGATAAGGCAATATTTGGATGCTTTCATGGCGAAAGCTTGTGCAGCTACCTTCCCTTTTGGTGTTACTTTGTTAGTGAGGAAATCTTTGAGGGGTTTGGTCCAACTATCTTCTTCATTAGTAGGGTCTGCTTGGATTTCATAGACGTTCATGGTTGATTCTTTTTCTATGGCTGGAGACATGATATGTACCAACGGTATTGCTCTGAACTCATCAGGATTAATATTGGATCCAAGGTTGGCTAGTTCATCCGCCTTAGTGTTCAAGTTCTTGGGTACTTGTGCGATTTTGAATTCTTCAAATTCCTTTGTGAGGCTCCTTACTACCTCCAGGTATGCAACCATTTAGGCATCTTTTGGTGCATATTCACCGTTAAATTTGTTTACAATGAGTAAAGAGTCAGAGATTACCTCTAGGTGTTTTATTTTTATGTCCCTAGCAAATGGCCAGGTTGAATCCTTCAATAAGTTAATCTCAGAAGGCATTAAGAAGAAATTAGAAAGAGTTGGCGGCCTATGGGCTGACGAATTACCACATGTTCTGTAGGCCATCAGAACGACTGAAAAAAAGGTGACTGGTGAAACCTCATTTCTCATGGTTTATGGGGCAGAAGTCGTCTATCTATTGAGCACTATGAGCCGACTCTTCGAGTCATGTTATATGACGATGAGGCTAGCTGGGAGGCTATGCGGCTAGCTTGGACTCACTCCCAGAACGCAGGGGCAATGCAGCCTTGCGCCATGAGATCTACCGTATGAGAATGACGAGAGCCTAGAACAAAAGAGTGCACAGGTGCCCCTTGAAAGTAGGGGACTTTGTGCTGCAAAAAATGGAGGCGATTGGTAGGGCCAATGAGCAGGGAAAGCTGACTCCCAATTCAGAAGGCCCATACCGGATCTATGAAGAAGTAAGAGGCGGCGCCTACCGCCTGGAAACACCATACGGCAGGCATCTAGCCAGAACTTGGAACGTAGACAACTTGAAAAAGTACTACTTCTAAGACTTGTAATCTTATTTTGTACTTAAGTATCAATGGAAGTTGCGTTGTTAACTTTTAATGTATTTCTCTCATGGTACCGTCTATATAATGTACAAGAGGCCTAATTTAATATTTCAAATTACTGCTCCAACATGAGCAAATTTAAGCTAAGTCTAAAAAACTTAGTGGCTATGTGTTGTTCCTTTTAGAAAACCTAATGAGGCCCATGGACAGATGATCTGACTAAGGCCGATGGCCCAATGACCTTTAATATATAAAAAATTTGTCTACCCGAACATGAGTAAATATAAGCTAAGTCTAACAAACTTAACAGCTATGAGTTGTTCTTTTTAACAACCTATTAAGGCCAATGGCCGGATGATATATGATTAAAACAATACGTCTGTCCCAACATGAGCAGGCGTCCGGCGACATCCATTTGGGTGAATTCGTCGCAGAGAGCATCTCCCATTTGGGTGGCACATTGCTCTGAACTGATCAAATAAGACAAGAATAACAAAGACTACCGATTTCTTTAAAACCTGCGGTAATCTATAATATCTAAGTCGGATACCGGTTATTGTTGCTCAGGGGCAACACAGTTGGCTAAATTTGAGGATATAAGCTAAGTTAAATATTTAGCAGCTAAATTGCATAAATAAGCTAAGTCTAACACTTAGCAGCAAAACATGCGAAGCAATCACATGCGGCCTTTTGCCGTCTATACATTTAAAATCAAGCGACAAAGACTTTACTTATAGTTGTTAACATTTAAAACCTAAAATGGGACCTAAAAGGTACGAATGAAACCACCTTCCTTATTGACACCAGACGGTATTCGGCCACTTTTCCTACTTAGGTTTACGAAGCAAAGCGTGGTTCGTCTAAAGAACTATATTAAGGCCGAGAGCCAGATAATGCTGTATGGTCGCCTATGCATTGGTCGACTGACCGCCTGGTTTGTGGTAATCACCATTGTGATTGATTGACTTAGAAATTAGTCATACTCCGTAAAGTATCAAAAATTCCCAAGCCAATCAATTCACCTTTTGAAACCAGGCGAACAGTCGCCCAGGGGCAAGAACAGTCGGTATATAAAGAAATCAGCATTCATGAAAAAAGCAACTTACTTATACCAAGAAATGCAAAAATTTTACGCAAGTACAAATTGGAGAAGCCGGCCAAAATTGCAGGATGATTCATATTAACAGTCGGCCAGATGCCCGACAAAAAAAGAGTTAAAATTGTTAATAAACCCGACCCCTCGATCGGTAAAGATACAAACAGAGCATGCGGCACGCAGGCCGAAGAAAGTTTGAATAAAAACAAGAAAGGCTTAAGCAGCATGAGGGGGCTGTTCAGCATCAGCATCCGCATCCTTTTGTTCCCCGGTCGGCTGTTAGTCTTTTTCGGCATCCGCCTCCTCCTCCTCCTGGTCCGTCCCCCTGGATGCGGAATAAAACGACTCGCCCTCCCCCTCTTCTCCATCTTGGGCTTGGCCCATGATCTTGTCATTGTACTCTTGAGTAGAGGCGGCAAACTGATTATTCCAGCCCTCATAGATGGCGTCCGAAAAAAGAGCCGCCCAGGTCATCCCCATGATGATGTTGCAGTCGTCCATCATGTCTTTGACCAAGGCCTACTTTTCCTCCTCGGCTCTAGAAGTGTATTTTTTGGCGAGCTGGACTTCCTGGTTAGCCAACCACTGTTTTAGTTTGTCAACGTGAGTACGAAGGCTGTCTGCTTCCCTCTTTGCCTCTTTGAGAGGCTCGAGCTTGGCCTTGAGGTCCTTGACCTGCTACTCCAGCTCAGAGACCCGCTTCTTCGCAACGTCCAAGTCAGCCTTGACCTGTAGGTTGGCGGTCGCCTGTGAATGTAGTATGTCAGTCGTCAATATTTTATTTTGAGCAATATGAAACATGGCCTTATCATGAGAAGAGGCGGAATGAGCATTCGCAGCTTTTATCTCCTTGGTCTTCTCATTGATGGGCCTGTGAAGACCGTGCACTCGCAGCATAGACTGCATTCGGCAAAAGAGATCATTAGTAACAGGCTGCCCTAAGAGAAAAAGGAAGTAAAAATTACAACGATACCTTAGCTAGAAGGGCGAGGATTGCATCCAAGTTAAGGGTGCCGACTCCCCGACTGACTCCCTGTCTTCAAGGGAGACGACTCTCAACATGGTCTTGGCCAGCTGTTTAAGATCTGGCCTCTGAGGGGTATCTGCACAATTAACATTTTTTAAGTACTTGGTGTAAACTCGGCCAATAGACCGACTGTTTTCAGAGGTAATAGACGACTGCTGATTGAACTTGACCCTACAGGGGTAAGGCAAGGGATTAAAATTTTTGATACCTTCAGCTGCCACTTCTTTCTCCTTATGAGGTCGGCTGACCTCAGGGACGGTTGGAGACTTGGGAGGATGGCTTCTCCCTAGTAGGCGTATCGCGTACCTAACAAAAATAAACCTAACGAGACCACTACTATGTAAACGGGAAAGTAAGGATCGAATCTCAAGAGATTAAGGTTCACCTAATTAAATAGACTCAAATAATCACTAGGCAAGTAACAAATCAATGGCGATGAACTTCTAAGAACTAATAATTAAAGGACTCAATTAAATCTAAAGGAAGTGATAAATCAATGAACTAAAGCATCCAAGATCAAGCATTACCACGAATATATAATCAATGCATAAATAATTCTACCCCTAATAACAATTCAATCGACAAGAGGAAAAGCATTCCCTAATCAATACCAAAGGTCTCTTCCGAGTTATCAATGGCTTCCCAAATCAACTATCAAGCCTATTTCCATGTAATCAAGCAAATAAGGGACATTAAACACAATACTTAACTTTCAGAATCATTCTATCATCTACTTCCGTGATGATCTTCAAACCCTTAATTGAAATACCCAAATCCCGTTAATGTTCAACTTCCGTTGCAATAAGAACAAAGGGATGATAACAATACTAATTCTTCCTAATCTAGTATTGGCATAAACACAATCAATCAAGAATGTCACTTGGAAATATTATTGGAGAAATTAAAGATTAAATCTAAGCATTAATCATATCCGGGCTTTGCAAGATGCCGGATTATGAATCTACTCACACATAATAGCAAAACCAATAACAAGATTTAATAGAGAGAACATAATCATGGTGATATTACTAAGCCATCATGGTGCTCTTTGACTTGTTGATGATGTAATCTCTCTAATGGTCTTCTTAGTTTCTCCACTAAATCCTACCAGCATCGTTGACTTGTTGATGATGTCTTTCTCGTTAATGTTCATATGTTTCACTGTATCGAGTATAATGATGTTGGCTTAGCTTCCATTGTCAACTAGGATCCTCTTGATTAAGCAGTTTCCGACTAAGAGTGATATTACTAGGCCATCATGGTGCTCTTCCATTGCATCACTTTCTTCAAATATGATTGGAGCGTCTATCTTTGCTTGCACCTTCTTGGCTGGCTTGTTCATGTTACTTTCTTTGGTGTTACGCTTTGCTGCTGAGTGCGTCAAACCTCACACTTCTGATCCTCCGGAGATGAAATTGATTGTTTTGACGATTTGAGGAGGAGGCGGGGGTCCACCTTGATTGGACTCTCTTTCTCTACCCGGAGCTTCGGACCTGTCCGTCATGAATTCCTTGAGATACCCCTTCTTCAGCAAGTAGGCAACCTCCATTCTGAGCGCCACACATTCATCAGTAGTGTGACCAATGTCTGAATGGAAGTCACATCACCTCAATGGATCTTTCTTTTATCCTGGCTTGTCGCTCTTCCTAGGCCATTGCACGGTATCTCCCATTTTGTTCAGGGTCCTAATCACACCTGCAGGGTTAACATTAAAACAATATTCATGTAATTTAGGAGGGAGTTGAGGATCTTCCCTCCAATCTTTTAATTCTCCCTCGACAACATTGACTGTTTCCTCCTCAAAGCGAGATCGCGGATAAGGCTTGAATTTATGATCCCTTCTTGGGAAGTTGTTGCTCCTTGTTGACGAACGATCTGGCTCGGGAGTCTTTCTTGTCTTTCTTGCATAGACATCTTCTTCGAACCTGACTTGGGCCATTGCTTTAGCTTGAACATCTTCGAAAGTTGTGTAGGGATCTTTGGTTATTTCCTTATAGTGCTCGCTATGGTCCAATAGTCCTCTTCTAAAAGCTTCAATAGTTGTCGGAGCATCACATTTGTGTATTCCAATCTTCTCCCTATTAAACCTGTTAAGGTAATCTCTCAAAGATTCTCCATGACTTTGCACGACTATGTACAGATCCGAAGATTGCTTCTCAATCTTTCTACCGGTAGCAAACTGGATTTTGAATAGGTTGACCATTCCATTAGAAGATCAAATAGTCCCATTATCTAAATTAATGAACCAAGTTAGGGCTGGACCTGACAAGGTGGATCCAAAGCCTTTGCACATGATTGCCTCCCTGATGTCTCTGGGATAGAGTTGGTCATCATTTTCTAATTGTAGAGGGACACGTGCTCATCAGGATCTGTTGTACCGTCGTACATGGCCATGCTGGGTATACTGAACTTTTTTGGCACTTCTACCATGGCGATCTCTTTTGAGAAGGGTGACTTGATGGAGCCATCTGCAGTTTCATCCTCCATGGGCTTTGGCACTCCGAAAATTTTTGCAATCTTTGCCTCGAAAGCCTTGAGGTACTCCTTGACCACCTTTTCTATCCTTCCCTTCTCAGTTCCTGCTTGCTTGCTTGCTCTTTTGGAAAGTACCTGCATCAATAAAACCTTCCACTAGTAGAAAAATATAAAAGGGCACCGATTCAAAACCCCCATATAGCACCGGTTTTAACCTGGTGTAGATTTGAGGGATGCTTAAAAAAAAGAACATTAGCACCGGTTCAAAACCGGTGCTAATAAATTTTTTTGGCACCGGTTCAAAACCAAAACCGTTGCCCTTAATGCCCCAGAAAAAAAAAAAAAATATATATATATATATATATATATATATATATATTTATATATTTTGCATTTTTTCACTTAAAATGATATAGAAACACTAACATATATATATAATTACATTATTTTCATTAAAAAAGGCTGTAATATTACAATTTTTGTCCAAAAAATAAAATAATCCAGACTTATCTCTGAGTACCTTTCTTGCATTTCATTTAACTAGCATATTTCAGACAAAGGATCAATTGAAAACCATAAGCCATCTTCATCAAAATAGCACACATCCCCCGTTTTTAGCCAACCATTTGAAGTGAGAGTTGAAACAGTCGCCTCATGATTGTTAAAGTAGCCTGCAACAATAATGTAAGACTTTAGGCAACATAGCATCTAAAAATAAATTGTGCTTGGCAGGGAGAACGATCGGACTAATTAATATCAGGTCTTAGATCGTGTTTGGCCAGTACTGGTACAGTTTTGAGTATTTTCAGTCTTAAAACAAAAGTTTATTAACAACTGCACATTAGCATTTTATTTATGGATTTGCATACTCTTTAATATAGATCTCCGCAAACCAGCAATAAGTTCAAAGAATACAGCACATGTGGAAATGTGTTAACCTTACCTTATCAAGTATTTGTTCGATTATTTCATCTGCCAACTTCAGTTCAGATTCACATAGAATTGCGACCAACATTTGCCTCACCTGCAAAATAATAAATATCAGCTCATATGAATATTATAACAAACTTGCTAACATGCAAGGTATACAAGTGTACTTTTACAAAGCATGTAGAATTATGATCAAGTGCATACTAGAACAACTAAGATATTAAAGGCACTTCTATGCAACCTAAAGGATCACCAAGCGAAGCATCACACCAAATAGCACTTGCGAATTGAAAAAACGTTGGTGTTGAAGCACCTGTTTTATCACTAGTTTAATTTAATTCCACAATCACTATAGTTTAGTGCACAATGATCATACAAGGTTATATGACCGGCCGACAACCATATTGCACAAATTTATGATCCCTCAAATCAGGGTCCACAGTATTGCAAAGTAAAACAATACATTGTTCAGACATCAAAGATTGTAAATGAAAGCTGAGGATTGAGGATTAGGGGATAGCAAACCCAGTATACCTCGTCGCGGTCAATATATCCTGTGCCATCCACGTCATAAAGCTTAAATGTGACTGCAATAGAAAAAGGATGAGTGTGAATAGATATACATGACCTAGGTTTCAGATATACAATATGTAGGACGATGTTAGAGAGACTTTGTATAAAACAAGGTTACATACAGTCTATCTTATCCTCTTGGGAGGCATTAGGATGGAAGACGTTCAACACTCTGACGAAGTCACCGAAGTCAGCTACTCCTTTCCTTTTAACATCGAACAAATCAAAGATCTGTGTACAAAAGGATTCACAGTTATTAAGGGTATAACATAATATTTACGGACACAAACTATCAAATGAAAAACAAATAAAGAAGAATATAGCTGAAGGTGTAGTGTCATCAATGTACAACATCAGTAGCAACATACCCGAGTAGCAAAAAGATTCTCTTTCTTCTTGTTTTTGAACAAATCTAACTGAAATTCCTCCTACAAACATACATTTATTATACTATGGTAAGGAAAAGCCATACATAGTCCAGAAATATTTCATATGCACAGGATATACAGAAATTAAGGATGCAATCGAGAAGCTACAGTACAAGAATCAAAACCCAACTCTAATTATGCAATATCAGACAAGTCAAACACTAGGACACATTAATTACCAATAATTTGGGTTCGTTCAGTTTCTGGTTGAAATTAAGGATCCAATATCATTCAGTTACATCATGTTGCATATTCGATTTCGGGTAGAACAATCTTGTTCCAAACCCTAAATTCAGACATGTTTGTCAGAATTTGGGGTTGAATCAAGATTTGTATAAGCTCATAGTCAACATCTAATTGACACTATAAAAATGGCCTTAAAATCTTAGTGAATCTTTACTACACCTTAAGCTGAATAAATAAAACCTTATAAAGTAGTACAACCTTGCAGGGGATTTCAGCATACACATGAATATGAAACAGAAGTTTCACATGCCTCACAAAGATGACACAAGCAACAAGGCAACAGAATATACTCAAAGCTAACATGGTAATATTGTAATGTATACCTTACTTATAAGCCCATCATCAATCACAGAACTGCTTATGCTCTTAAACAGCTCGAACAACGCTTCGACTTCACTAATAATAACTGAAAAGAGAGTAAAATTCATTTTAGTTCAGTCAAAACCTCACCAATCATATATTCTACTCATACAATCAGGTTATCTGAAAATCCAATTCAAGATCAGAGAGTTGTCGAGTTCATAACGATCACAAACTTTTAATCGATAGCATACATCCAAGGTAAATGTTGATAAGTATATTAGGTGACTCGTACTTCGTAGCTTTGTCCGCCCGATCGGGCGGACATTGCCCGGTCTGACCGGGCGGAAGAAGAAGAGGTGCCTGGCAAATTCGTTGAAGAAGCTGCTCTCGCGCCCGACCGGGCGAGCCTTCGCCCGACCGGGCGAGCCTTCGCCCGATCGGGCAGACCTTGCCCGGTCTGACCGGGCGGTGGGGGTTGGATACGTTGAAGCATTCGTATGGAGTTTTCTTCTCGCGCCCGATCGGGCAGACCTTGCCCGGTCTGACCGGGCGGAGAAGGAAAAATACGGAACGCGGATTTTGCGGTTTTAGGTTATCTTATTTTATTATCTTTTTGCCCAAGTATCTTTTAATTAGGGATTAATATAAAACCTCCCTAATATCAGTATTAGGGTTAAGAGAGACAGAGTGAAAGCCGTTCTTGAGAAATACAAGAATCATCTTTGTAATCTTTGCAGTTTATAGTGAAATCATTCGATCTCGGTGCCCGTGGACGTAGCTATCACATCGATAGTGAACCACGTAAATTCTTGGTGTTGTTCTTATTGTTTGCATTGAATTTCTTTATTGTTTTCTTGTTTGTTTACGACCTTTGCTTCCGCTGTCGCACAACAATTGGTATCAAGAGCTCAGGTTCAATCCTTGGAGAGTTTCTTGAAGATAACAATGGCAGGAGATTCAACAATAAGAATTGAGAAGTTTACCGGGAAAAATAGTTTCGGGCTATGGCAAATTAAGATGAAGGCTCTGTTAAAACAACAGCAGATATGGCGTCCGTTGGCTCCAAAGAGTACTACTTCGGAGTCAGGAGACGGACCGACTGACTCGCAGTTAGAAGTTATGGAAGAGAAGGCACACTCTACCATATTACTTAGTCTTGATGATCAAATCATCACGGAGGTGGCTGATCAGGAAACGGCGGCTGGATTGTGGCTGAAGCTGGAGTCATTGTATATGACTAAGTCGTTGACCAACAAATTATTACTGAAACAGCGGTTGTTTAGCCTCCGGATGCAGTCAGGTACTTCCTTACGGGAACATCTAGAAAAACTTAACTCTATTTTGCTTGATTTACGTAATTTAGATGTTAAAATTGATGATGAGGATGCTGCGTTGATTTTACTTGTATCTCTACCGTCTAGCTTTGAGAATTTTGTAGAGTCTTTTGTTGTTGGTAAGGATTCTATAACCTTAGAAGAAGTGAAGGCAGCACTTCATACTAGGGAACTCAGAATGAAAGCTACGAGTGATAATGGGGATAATGGTAGTGGGTTGTTTGTTAAGTCCGGAAAGTCTAAAAAGAATAAGGGGTTTAACAAGGGGAACAATGCTGGGTCGGGTGCTGGAAACGGCAAGGATGGATCTAGTAAAACTACTACTAAAACATGTTATTACTGTAAAGAACCGGGTCACTTTAGGAATAATTGTCCGGTGAGGAAAAACAAGTCCCAGGCTGCTGTAGTTGAAGAGAAACCGAATGAGAGCTATAATTCAGAGGAAGATTTAGCATTAGTCAGTTCTGCTAGGTCTGATGATTTATCTGATAACTGGGTTCTAGATTCGGGGTGTTCGTTCCATATGTGTCCACGTCGAGATTGGTTTGATACATATGAACCTCGCAATGGGGGTATGGTTATAGTCGGTAACAATGCTCCATGTAAGGTCACAGGTATTGGTTCCATGAGGTTGAGGACTGTTGATGGGCGGAGGTTAACTTTGACTAATGTACGGCATGTTCCTGCTTTAGGAAAGAATCTGATTTCATTGGGTACCCTGGATGAATTGGGGTACAATGGTGTGTTTTCAGATGGGGAGTTGTGTATTTTCAGAGGTTCTGAGTTGGTACTTAAGGGTATCAAAAGGAACACCCTCTATGTTTTTGAGGGTGTTACACTGCCTAGTTCTGCGGTTTGCGCATCTGTATCTCACCAGGAGATGACTAAGATTTGGCACATGAGGCTTGGTCATATGGGGGAGAAGGGGATGCAGCTATTGTCCAAGAGGGGTCTTCTATCCGGGGTCAAGGTTGCCAACCTTGAATTTTGTGAGCATTGTGTGTTTGGTAAGAAACACAGGTCAAAGTTCAGCAAGGGTGCTCACATTACTGATGCAGTGCTCGATTACATCCATTCAGATTGCTGGGGTCCATCTAGAGTTGAAGGTATGGGAGGTTACCACTATTTTGTGTCATTTGTTGATGACAAGTCCCGATACACATGGCTTAGGTTGCTTAAGTCAAAGGATGAGGCCTTCAAAGTTTTCAAGCAATGGAAAGCTTTGGTGGAAAATCGACAAGGAAGGAAGATCAAGAAGCTACGAACGGACAATGGGCTAGAGTTTTGCAAAGACGAGTTTAATCAGTTCTGTGCAGATGAGGGTATAGGTCGGCATCATACTGTCAGGAAGACACCACAGCAGAACGGTGTAGCAGAACGGGTTAATCAGACACTGCTAGAGAGAGTCCGATGCATGCTCTCTAATGCAGGGCTTGGGAGGAGGTACTGGAGTGAAGCTGTGTTAACAGCTTGTTATGTCATTAATAGGGGTCCTCATTCTGGAATTGATTCCAAGATTCCGTTTGAGATCTGGAGTGGTAAGTTGCCTAATTTTTCGAATTTGAAGATTTTTGGTTGTGTTGCTTATTATCATGTTATTGAGGGTAAGCTGGATCCACGAGCCAAGAAGGGGTGTTTTGTTGGGTACGGGGATGGTGTGAAGGGGTTTAGAATTTTTTCACCTTCGGAGGGTCGGGTCATTCTTAGTAGGGATGTTACTTTCGATGAAAACACCATGTATTCAATTAAAAATGCAGAGATTTCAGATTTGAGAAGGGAAGGAGACAATTTATTACAGACAGATGGGGTACTTGAGGTACATCAGTCTACCATTGCTGATTTACCTCGGGTACAATATATTGATGATGATGCTGATGTTCCAGTGCCGGGTACTCCTGAACCTGAGATTACTCCTACTCATTCTAACTCTGGGGATGAGGTGGAGCAATCTAATCAGGGGTCATCTAGTCAACCTGACACCATTCTTGAGATGCCTAAACGAGTTATCAAGAAGCCTGTTAGATTGATTGAAGAGATGGAGGGAAGAAATTGCTGTGTTGATGCGATGACAGGTTATGCATTGAGTGTAGCTGATGATGTAGAGTCATTTGAACCTGCCACATATAAACAAGCAATTAGTTGTAGTGAGTCTGCGCAATGGCTTGCCGCAATGGGTGAAGAGATGCAGTCCCTTTACAAGAACAGAGTGTGGGAACTGGTAAAGGTACCGGAAGGGAGGAAGCTTGTGGGTTGTAAATGGATTTACAAGAAGAAAGAAGGGTTGTCGGAAACTGAGCAAATACGTTTTAAGGCTAGGCTAGTTGCTAAGGGGTTCAGTCAGGTAGAAGGGGTTGACTTTGTTGAGATATTCTCACCTGTGGTTCGACATACTTCTATCCGTGTGTTATTGTCAATTGTAGCACATTTTGATCTTGAGCTGGAGCAGTTGGATGTTAAAACGGCCTTCCTTCATGGCGATTTGGAGGAGGAGATTCTGATGAAGCAGCCCGAAGGATTCGAAGCTCCTGGAAAGGAACACTATGCCTGCAGATTGCTAAAGTCATTGTATGGACTTAAGCAATCCCCCCGACAGTGGTACAAAAGATTAAAGGAGATGCTTAACTCGGAGTTTGACATGAAAGACTTGGGTGCAGCTAGGAAGATTTTGGGTAAGGAGATCTACAGGGATCGGGCTAGAGGTAAGCTTTTCTTGACTCAGAAAAGCTACATTGAAAAGATTCTGTCTCGTTTTGGGATGGAAAAATCGAAGCCTATAAGTACGCCAACTACTGTTAGTTGTAAGTTGTCTTTGTCTATGTCACCTCAATCAGAGGAGGAGTTGTCTTATATGTCTAGAGTTCCATATGCAAACGCGGTTGGTTGTTTGATGTATGCTATGGTCTGTACTAGGCCGGATATTGCGCATGCTGTTAGTGTTGTAAGCAGGTTTATGGCTCGACCTGGGAGGGAACACTGGCAAGGGGTGAAAAGGATTTTTCGCTACCTGAGAGGGACAGCTGATATTGGTCTTGTGTACGGGAATGGTAAGGAATGCTTGGTCACTGGGTACAGTGATTCTGATTATGCAGCTGATGTGGATACCAGGAGGTCTGTGACTGGTTATGTGTTCACTTTGGGTGGTTCTGTGGTTAGTTGGAAGTCTACATTGCAGTCATCAGTTACGTTGTCAACTACTGAAGCTGAGTATATGGCTTTAACTTCTGCAGCTAAGGAGTCTATTTGGCTCAAAGGCCTAGTAGGTGAACTGGGTATTGCACAGGATTTTGCTACAGTGTATTGTGATAGTCTAAGTGCGATTTGCTTAGCTAAAGATCAAGTACACCATGATCGGACGAAGCACATTGATGTCAGGTATCATTTCTTACGTACTGACAAGAGGATTAAGGTGAAGAAGATTGGGACTGCTGACAACCCGGCTGATTTCTTCACTAAGCCTGTTCCGTTTAGCAAGTTTAAACATTGCTTAGACTTGTTAAATATTGATTACTACGTGATGTAGTAGGCCCTGAGGGGCGAAGTTGGGGAGCTCCTGGTGTAGGTGTGTTGGCATTAAGGTGGAGCTTGCCCGGGGCTTGTGATGCAGGTGGAGCATTATGAGTTGTTATACTTGGAGACGAGTATGTGATGGGTCTTGGTTGAAGACTTATCGGGATGTATGGCTTATGCATGAGTCTTGCATCGGGTTTGGCTTGAGATGTTTTTTCACTATGTCTTGATGGGGTCGTTTGCTGACTACGAGTTCTCGTCAAGGTGGAGATTGTTGATAAGTATATTAGGTGACTCGTACTTCGTAGCTTTGTCCGCCCGATCGGGCGGACATTGCCCGGTCTGACCGGGCGGAAGAAGAAGAGGTGCCTGGCAAATTCGTTGAAGAAGCTGCTCTCGCGCCCGACCGGGCGAGCCTTCGCCCGACCGGGCGAGCCTTCGCCCGATCGGGCAGACCTTGCCCGGTCTGACCGGGCGGTGGGGGTTGGATACGTTGAAGCATTCGTATGGAGTTTTCTTCTCGCGCCCGATCGGGCAGACCTTGCCCGGTCTGACCGGGCGGAGAAGGAAAAATACGGAACGCGGATTTTGCGGTTTTAGGTTATCTTATTTTATTATCTTTTTGCCCAAGTATCTTTTAATTAGGGATTAATATAAAACCTCCCTAATATCAGTATTAGGGTTAAGAGAGACAGAGTGAAAGCCGTTCTTGAGAAATACAAGAATCATCTTTGTAATCTTTGCAGTTTATAGTGAAATCATTCGATCTCGGTGCCCGTGGACGTAGCTATCACATCGATAGTGAACCACGTAAATTCTTGGTGTTGTTCTTATTGTTTGCATTGAATTTCTTTATTGTTTTCTTGTTTGTTTACGACCTTTGCTTCCGCTGTCGCACAACAGTAAATATAGATGGAAGAGCTTACAAGCAGTTTGAGAAGCAAGGAAAACCGGGTCTTCGTTTCCAGGACATTGCAGCCTACTTGCAGTAGAATGAAAGCAACCCATATTTAAAGAGCAAGAGATCCACAACCACTAGAATAAAGTGCTATGGCTCTTTTATTGTATACTACATCACTAGTAAAACCATCTTTAACCTTGAAAATTTCAATTTCAAATTCAAAGCCAAAAATACAATCACTAATTAGTTAAAGCCAATCTTCAAATTTGATTGAAAAAAACCCAAATCTATGTCAGACCTTCTGATTCAAGAATTTGCAAAATTGTGATACATACATATTAATTTGAAGTTCCTAAAAAATAAAGTGAATTAACATTATAAAAATCAATAAAAATAGAATAATTCAACACATCATGGAACACCACTTTCAATACATGAACTTTTTGATTAAATAATTGTCAAAAATAGTGAACCACCATTATACCAGCAAGCTTTCCCTTTTTTTTTTCCCAGGTATATACTTCCCAATCTAATTAAATACAATTAATTTTATTACAACTTTTTAATTTTGGTTTTCGTTTAAAAAAACAAAAATCAAGCATTTCGCTTACTTCTTCGGCAGCAATAGAGATCTCGTTAGCCTTTTCCTCCGCTTCTTGGCGGATGAATCTAACCATCTGCTGGATTTGCTTTTGGACATCGGTCTCATTCATCTTCGGATCTGCAATTTCGGAAAATTTACAAAAACCCTAAGTTGAAAGAATCAACAACTATAACCAAAATAAAATCCGAGAATTTAAGTGTAGATCTAGAACAACATGAAATTGCAAAAATGAAAGAAAAAAAGATTGATCTAGAAAGAGAAAGAGAGAAATACCTGAATACCGAGCTCCCAAGAAGCATTTCTAAGCAATTTCAGGAGGACGGCTATGGCAGCATACCAGAAGAGGGGGAAGATGAGCTTTAATCGTCTCCCTCTTTCTCTCTTCTCTTATCTTCGTCTACTTCGCCCCATTGAAGCTTGGTTTGCTGCTGCATCTTTGTTGATTAGGGTTTGTTTGAGGAGAGAGGAAAGAGGAGAGAGAGATAAAACAAGACTGAGGAAACAGAAAGAAAGAAGAGGGGAAAGAGAAAGAAGGAAAAGGGACGTTTTTTTTATTACAATTGGTACCGGTTTGGTTTGAACCGGTGCTAATCACATCATTTCGCACCGGTTTGGTTTGAACCGGTGCGATTACTCTTTCCCTCAATCCCGCCTATTTTTTTGGCACCGATTTTTAAAAACTAGTGCGCATTTTGCGGTGCTCATTTATGTTTTTCTACTAGTGTTCATCCAGGGTTGCGTCCCTGTTGTTAGCTACTTTTTCCCCATTAGTAGGGGTATGGAAAGCTCCTGACAAATCAAGTTGCATGGCTATGCTTTCAGTATTCTTTCTGGAATTGACTGTTTTGGATGCAACCGACTGTATTTGGTTGCGGAGGGCTTCATTTTGTTTAGTTAGGCTAGGGAGTTTTGCCTCTGTTTGAACTTTTTTAGCAAATAGGGTTTCGATCTGGCTTTTCTATTGGTCTAAGGTTTGGCGGAATGCATTCATTCCCTCATGATTTCGGCTATGGTGAAGGGTACTGGTTGTCCTGTTATGCTTGGAAGGTGTTTCTTTTTGTCTTTTTAGAGAGTTTTTGGCAGGTTAACTGATTATCAGCCCCACGGTGGGCGCCAAATTGTTTAGGGCAAATCTTAGAGGGATGATTCTTGGAATTTAAAAGGTTTTAGGGGTAACAATAAAAAATCCTGCAAATAACAATCATAATAACCAAGAACAATAGCGCAATAAAGAATGAGTAAACTAACAAAGAAATAAGTGTAAAGAAGGCAATACTAAATAAGGATGGTCTCCTTGATCAGAATGAACACAAAATTTGTAAGTAACTTGCATATATTTCGAGTATTAATGTATGAATGAGGTTGTACATGTTTTGTTAGTTATTTATACTTAGGGATACCTAGGATTTACAAGTATTTACAGAATATATTCAAAAGAAGAAGATCTTTGCTTGTTTATTCTTCTTTCCTTGCGGCATTATGTATTTTTGGTATGCTTTCCTTACCGCCTTGCTGATTGATTCCCTTTCCATACTTGAGTCCATCAAGGCGTTGAAAGGAATGGTGTCCTTCCAACAAGTGTATTATTCTGATAGAGGGTTCAGAATTATTACAGAGCTAATTCTTCAGTAAGGTCAAGTGATCGGAATGCCTAGGTGGAGGCCGCTTCCGATAAGTAATATTAAGGTACAATTAATATTACATCTTAATCTTAACTGAACCCTTCAGGTCGAACCCAATCGAACAACCGATCCGAGACGGCAAATCAATCTGAAGGATTCGATGAGTCTTCGGAGTTTTACGAACACAGACGTCGGATATCGAGCCTAGGGCGTCGAAACCGAGCGTCGCAAAATCACAAGCAACAAGTTCGAGCGTAGCCGTAGCATCAGTATGGCCTAACCATGTGGACGCTAGGCTAGCTCGAGCTAGCATGCACAATGCATGGCTAGGCATTAGCGTGTGTGCGTGCGTGTGTGTCTTCGCATAGCACAGCACCATCGCAGTGCTAGGCACTAACGTGTGTGCGTGCGTGTGTGCCTTCGCACAACACTGCACCATCGCAGTGCTAGGCACTTGCGTGTGTGTGTGTGTGTGTATGCCTAGGCCTATCACCACACACCAGCCATCAAGCATATGTGTTGTGCGCATGTGCGAGAGACAGGGGCCAACACTACGTACCAGCCAGCAAGGCTATGCGTGTGTGTGTGCGTTGGCTAGGAAGGAGCACTACGCTATCAGCGCCCAGCAACCCAACAGCATGCAACACGCATATGATGGGTGTGCTGGGGCCAGTGTGCGCTGGCACCGTAAGCTGGCTGGGGTGTGCTGGCGTGCTAGCTGGCTGCCAGCCCAGCTGCCCTTTGTGAGTGGCGGTTTAGGAGAGGTGGGGACCAAGGCCGCAAGGCTTCCCTTGGGGAGCAAGGCTATGGTCCCCCCATGGGATATGGTCCTCACCTAACCCATTCTCCCCTCTTGCCACTTGTTGCTATGTGATTGCATTTGCTTAATAATTTATTTTAGAATTAAATAAATTAGTGCATTTGCACATGATCCCACATTGATCATGAAATGGGATTCAAGTCCCCATTCTCTATAAATACCCCTTGGTTGGGATTTTGAGAATACACACAACTTGAGTAGAACTCAAAAGGTATCTCCAACAGTTCAGAAAGCCTTAAGTTCGTAAAACTCCCTTTTTATTTTATCGGGTCCCGACTAACGTTCGGGACTTGGATCGCTCGGGTCGAGGTTCGTGGGTACGAGCCGTCGGAGACCTTGCGATTGTGGGGTTCAAGTAAGAGCTCTTTTGGTGAGCGAAGCACGTGTCTAGGGTATAACCTTTTCTCCCTTTTCTCTTAATTATGTATTAATTATGTTTTGCATGCTTTAATTGCTTTAGTTATCGGGGCGGGTCTTGGTGGGTTTCCTTACGCGTAAAGTGGGTCTCTACGAAACCCTACAACGGTATCGGAGCCGTGCTGCTTTTAATTATTGCAATTATTTATTAATTAAGGTGTTTTAAAGTAGATTTAAATTCTGGTTTTGCTTTTCTAATTAGATTAGAAGTACGTTTTAAATTAGTTGTAATCTCGTATTTTTCGGTTTTTGGCCTGGGAACTCTGATTTTGGCTCAAAAATATTGTTTTTTGGGTGGAATCGACGTTCTAAATCAGTTTCAACCTTCTTCGAGAACTGTCCAGAAGCCAAATTCGAATCAGAAACCTATTTTTTGAGGGTTTTTTCATTTTTAACGAAAATTTTAAATCTTTTATGCCTTGATTAATGCAAGCATGTCAAGGGTAGATTAAATGCATTATTGCATCCCTAATCTACTGCAATTTAAATTTCTTTTAAGCATGATTATGGAGTTATAATGTGTGCTTAAGTTGATATGTTCTTTTTCACATAAACTTGTTTTTCACAATTATGCAAATAAATTATTGCATTAATAAGTGAATGTTTATTGTGAATGTGGTAATGTTAAAGTTCCTAGCATGTTAAATATCCAATCTTTAAATGTTTAAATGGTTGGAATCTTGACTCTAAATTCCATGTTGAACTAATTTTGGATTTTTTCATATTTGATTGATTAAAATCCTTAAAGTTCAAATGCTTGTGATTATTTTTTATTAATCTTCATATTGGAAGATGTAATCTTGTTATTTTACACAAGTATAAAAGTTGGAAAAAAAAAAATTTCATTGGATGATTAGTTTATTTTTCCAACTCCCTATTTGTCAAAATCCATTGTTAATTTGCATATTGGTTAAATTAATTATGGACATAGCCTTTTCAATTTTAAGCATCAAGAAAGACCTAAAATATTCCAAGGTAATTTTGGAAATTTAGGCTTGCACACCATTAAAATTGAATTTAATTAAGTTGGACTTATTTTATTTTCATTTTGCCCTAAATTAATTCTAAAATAAATTTAGATTAATTTTACGTCAGAAGTATATCGGGATTAAAATTCCGAGAAAAATGCACGCAAATCGAGGCAAAAACCCCAAGCGCCACCAAGGCTAGCCGGGCTGCCCACGCAACCCGCATGTGGCTGCCTATGGTGCGCACAGGGCTGTGCCTTGATGTTGTGCTGCTGTGTAGCGAGGAATGCAGGGGCGCTGATGCGTGGGCAATGGGCCAAGGCTGCTGGAGCGCTTGGGTATGCTGCTGGGCAGCACGGCAGCAAGCCCTAGCCAGCCCGCCACTTGCTGGCAGGCGCCAGCGTGCTAGCCAGCATGCGCAGCATGCAAGGCAGGCTGCTGGTGCTAGCAGCGTAGCATGCTACGCTACGCGCTGCATGCTAGCACCACGCACCAAGCACCTCCCATGGGCTGCCTAGCAGCCATGGTGCGCAATCTACAAGGATACGAGCGAGCTGTTTTTGCTTAATTTCGGGCTATGTGTTTTGCGAAAATTTTGCCGTTTTAAAATATTTATGTAATTATTTTAACGAGGTTGGACCTCGAATTTTCCGGGTCTTGCAAAATTTTTGATTTTGACAAATTTGGGTTAACTGGCTTAATTAATTGGATTGATTAAGTTGGATGCAGAATTTAATGGGAGCTTAGCTAATTACGTGTACATATTGCACCTTAGTGATACCTAATTTATTAAACAACTTTGACTAGCTTTAATTAGGCGCGTTAATTGGATTAACCACCTAAGTTAGTTACTAGTTTTGCGTGTTTACTTGTTTTTATCTCTTAAAATGCATGGGTCATTCACAAATAGTGAATGGGTGAATGAAAGATTGTTTCAAAACAGGTTTTGAGAAAAATGGCAACTAGTGGGACCCGACTAGGATAGAAAATATGGTCTGTGTTCCGTTACGTATTTTTGTAAATCTAAATACGGTCTGCGTACCGTTAAGTATTTTTGTACTTTAGATTAATCTTAGTCGTAGTAGCTAGTAATTTTATTTTGGCAAAGATGTCTGAAGACGGCGTTTCGATGAAGACGAGCCAAGATGAAGACCCTTGAAGATTTGAAGATTTCAAGGGGTCATGCTAGTTGCCAAATGCATCAAATTTATGCCTTATATATATTGTTGTTATGTTCATATATATATATATATACATATATATATATATATGTATATATATATATATATATATATATATATATATATTGTGAATGATAGATGCATGTTTAGGATTTCGATATGTTGTGATGATTAGTTAAGTTCACTTAAATCAACCAACATAGAAACCCTAGGTCACTTAAAATATTGAGCTAAAATTTGTTGTTCCAAGAACAACACTTACTGAACTAATGGGCGTACGTGATGGGCTACGCCAAAGCGAGGCATCACTACTTCCCTAGGAACGTAAGGTATACTAAGTATACGAGTTGATCTTGGTTAAGCTCAACGATATAAGTAAGGAGTCCTTAGATGTCATGGCAAAAGAGATAAAATGTCAGGAATGCATTAGATGCGACGTTTTATTAAACCGAGAGTAGCTTAGAGCTATTAGCAATTGGATTGCTTACCTTAAGATATTTAATGTTAAGAGAAGCCAAAGCATGCTTAACCATTTCTTGATCTTTAGGATCTCGGAATCATTTTATTCTCGCCTTAAAGGGAAAATTTGCATGAACGCTTTTAAATTTCAAACTTATTGATTATATGAATGGTTTTCCATTTTAAATTCTTTCAATTGTAGAACAATGTCTGCAAATAACTCAAACAACAACCAATTCTCTTTACGCTCAATTCTCGACAAGGAGAAACTGAGTGGGCCAAATTTTCTCGATTGGAAAAGAAATTTGTGTATTGTTCTCATGCAAGAGCAAAAGGAATACGTCCTTGATGAGGAAATGCCCGACACTCCCAATGAGGAGGTCACTCAGGCTTCCCTTAACCGATGGCAAGTGACAATGATTGGATTGTTTGAGAACATGGAAAGGCTAGATGCTGGGTATTCAATCGAGATGGAAATTGACATCATTCTCCACTTGCTGCATAAAGGCTATGATCAGTTAAAGATGAACTATAATATGCACAACATGGAGAAAACTCTCACCGAGCTTCATGGTATGTTGAAGCAAGCTGAGCAAACCCTCAAGGATGAGGGAAAGCATGATATGCTCATGGTGAGAAAGGGCAAGCCATTTAAGCGCTCGGGCAAGAAGAAGAGCTTTAAAGGGAAAGAGAAAAATTTTCCGCCTAAGTAAAACACTGCCAAGGGCAGCAAGGACAAAAAGGTAGCCTCTTCCAAATCCGACTCCGAATGTTTCTACTGCAAGAAGAAGGGACATTGGAAACGGGACTGCCTCAAATTCAAGGAAGATAAGAAGAACGACACCGTTGCTTCTTCATCAGGTATTTTTGTTATTGACTTAAACTTCGCTAGCAAAACATCATGGGTATTAGATAACGGATGTGGCTCACACCTTTATTCCAATGCTCAGGGACTAAGGATAAATAGGAGGCTAGAGAAGGGAGAGGTCAAGCTTCGGGTTGGCAATGGAGCAAGGATGTTTGCCGTCTCCGTTGGAACTCTCAATTTGTCTTTGCTTTCTAGGCTTATTTTAGAACTTGATAATTGTTATCATGTTCCTAGAGTTACCAAAAACATTATTTCAATTTTGGCGTTGGATGCCAAAAGGTTTTTAATTTTGAATTAAGAACAATAGTTGTTCATTTTATTTCGATAATGTTTTATATGGTAAGGCATATTCTGAAAATGGTCTTTATGTGCTTTCTCTTGACGAACCAGTTTATAACATTAATGATACCGCCAAAAGGGCTAAGACCATCAAGTCAAATCAAACCTACTTGTCGCATTGTCGTCTTGGCCATATTAAGGTCAAACGCATCAAGAAAATTCTACAAGAAGGTGTTCTTGACTCATTCGACTTGGAGTCGTTTGAAAATTGCGAAGGATGTCTATTAGGCAAGATGATAAAACATCCGTTCTCCAAGTTGGGAGAAAGTGCAAGTGACTTATTAAGTCTAATACACATGGATGTATGTGGACCAATGAGTACCCGCAAGACAAGGTTACCGATATTTCATCACTTTAACCGACGATTTTAGTAGATATGGCTATGTCTACCTAATGTCGAAAAATCTGAATCTTTTGAGAAATTCAAAGAATTTCAGAGAGAAGTTGAGAATCAACTTGGCAAGAAAATTAAAGCACTTCGATCGGATCGAGGTGGCGAATATTTGAGCCATGAATTCGACGATCACTTGAAAGAAAGTGGTATTCTTTCAGAGCTAACACCTCCCGAAACTCCTCAATGGAACGGAGTGTCCGAATGGAGGAATGGAACCTTGTTAGACATGGTTCGATCAATAATGGGTCTTAGTGAACTTCCTATCTCTTTCTGGGGACATGCGCTACAAACCACGACACTAACACTGAACCGAGCTCCGTCAAAAGCTGTTAAATAGACTCTATATGAATTATGGACTAAGAAACCTCCTAGGTTGTCTTTTCTCAAGATTTTGGGATGCGAAGCATATGTCAAACGGTTAATTTCGGACAAACTTCACCCCAAATCAGACAAGTGTTTCTTTGTGAGATACCCAAAAGAAACCAAAGGGTATTACTTATACAATAAATCCGAGAACAAAGTGTTTGTTGCTCGTGATGGTGTCTTTTTGGAGAAGGAACACCTTTCCAAAATGACAAGTGGGAGGAAAATCGAACTTGACGAAGTTCGAGAGGACGAGCAACAATGTCAACCTGATAAAACTAACAATCTAAGTGCTTTGGAAGCAGCTGAGAAGATTGATCAGAATCAAACAGACAATGTAAATGCTCAACCCATTACCCTTCGTAGGTCGCAACAGCCAAGATTTGATGAAGGCATCAGCAAGTTTGGTTTTATCAAGAATCCAGATGAGTCTTGTGTCTACAAGAAGGTCAGTGGGAGTGACATCACATTCCTAGTCCTATATGTCGATGACGTACTGCTCATTGGAAACAACACAAAATTACTAGAGTCCGTAAAGGGCTGGTTGGGAAAGTGCTTTTCAACGAAGGACTTAGGTGAGGCACTGTACATATTAGGCATCAAGATCTACAGGGATAGATCTAATAGGATGATTGGATTGAGCGAGAGTACTTACATTGATAAAGTACTGGCACGATTCAACATGGAGAATGCCAAAAGAGGGCACCTACCCATGTCCCATGGCGTGACTCTCAGAAAGAAACAGTGTCCACAGACACCTGTTGAGCGAGAGAGAATGGATCAGATTCCATATGCTTCGCTAATTGGGTCGATCATGTATGCCATGATATGTACCAAGCCAGATGTATCGTATGCTTTAAGCGCTACGAGCCGATACCAATCAAACCCAGGAGAGGCGCATTGGACTGCGGCCAAGAATATCCTAAAGTATCTGAAAAAGAACAAGGATAAATTCCTGGTCTATGGTGGCCACAAAGATTTGGTTGTTGAAGGTTACACCTATGCTAGCTTCCAGACTAATAGAGACGACTTCAAGTCACAGTCAGGGTACATATTTTGCCTAAATGGAGGAGCGTTTAGGTAGAAGAGTGCCAAGCAAAGCACCACTGCAGATTATACAACTGAAGCCGAATACTTGGCAGCTTCAGAAGCCGCTAAGGAGGCTGTTTGGATTCGCAAGTTCGTCAATGAACTTGGTGTTGTACCCTCCATCAAGGGTCCGATAGATCTCTACTGTGACAACAATGGAGCTATCGCTTAGGCTAGAGAGCCAAGAGAGCACCAGAAGGTCAAACATGTCCAGAGGCGATTTCACATGATAAGGGAATGGAAATCCGAAGGTGAAATCAGAATTTGCAAGATCGGAACGAATGATAATGTGGCCGATCCTTTGACTCAACCTCTGCCTCAAGTGAAGCACAACAAGCACATTGAGGCAATGGGAATCAAGTACTTTGGAGATTGGCTTTGAAATTCCCTATACATGTGTTTTAATTAAACTAGACGTTTTAATGTAAGACACTTTGTTGAAACCATTCATTTATGGAGTAATGAATTTTATAATTTCTATTCACTCCATTGCTATTTAATTGTACTTTAAAATTAAATAATGAGTCCATTCGATTTATGAAAATATTCAAAACAGGGTATCAAGACCATGTCTTGGATAAAGAAACACCTGTTAAGTGAACATTGAATATTTAAATCGAAAATTATCCCAAATCAAGGTCATCTAACTGATGGACGATTGATGACCACCAGAGATTAGTGTGTAGTATGATTTACATCGCCGTTTCTTGTGCTGCAAGGACGTAATGGTCATAAATCATTTGCAGAAGTGATAGTTTAGAACTGCACTGGATAGACCTATGAGAGTACTTTAAGAGATTCAAAATTTTCATAAGTACATTTCTCATTATAGCTATCGGAACCTATTTCCTCAACCATGAGTATTGTGAAGTTTTCTTGTTTGAGTACTAGTCTCTTTGATGTTGCCTAACGTCTGCCGTAACTGGGGATCATAACGGGAACACTCGAAAGATTAGGTCCTCTTAGTAAGAGAAACTTACAGTACAAGATTGGGAATGTCCCCCTATTAACAATAGGGAACATGTCTTTGTTGTTTACAAGGCCGATCGAAGAGCGAGATTGTGAAAATGCATGGCCGTGCTCAGATGGATTTTAGAAATCATCTGCTTATTGACAGTCGAACTCGGAGATCGAGAAACACTTCTGAACGTAATAAGGATGACGATGAATCTTACCTTATAGTTCACGAAGAGACATTAAGCGACATAAGAAATGGGCTATACACTGTATGCACACTTGTCTGGAAGGACAAGTGGAAGATTGAAAGGAATGATGTCCTTCCAACAAGTGTATTATTCTGATAGAGGGTTCAGAATTATTACAAAGCTAATTCTTCAGTAAGGTCAAGTGATCGGAATGCCTAGGCGGAGGCCGCTTCCGATAAGTAATATTAAGGTACAACTAATATTACAGCTTAATCTTAACTGAACCCTTCAGGTCGAACCCAATCGAACAACCGATCCAAGACGGCAAATCAATCTGAAGGATTCGATGAGTCGTCGGAGTTTTACGAACACAGACGTCGGATATCGAGCCTAGGGCGTCGAAACCGAGCGTCGCAAAATCACAAGCAACAAGTTCGAGCGTAGCCATAGCATCACTATGGCCTAACCATGTGGACGCTAGGCTAGCTCGAGCTAGCATGCACAATGCATGGCTAGGCACACCTTGGGTGCTAGACGCACATAGCAGCACCATCGCAGTGCTAGGCACTAACGTGTGTGCGTGCGTGTGTGCCTTCGCACAGCTCAACACCATCGCAGTGCTAGGCACCGGCATGTGTGCCTTCACACACCACAACACCATCGCAGTGCTAGGCACCGGCATGTGTGCCTTCACACACCACAGCACCATCGCAGTGCTAGGCACTGGCGTGTGTGCGTGTGTGTGTGCCTTCGCACAGCACAACACCATCGCAGTGCTATGCACTTGCGTGTGTGTGGTGCGTGTATGCCTAGGCCTATCGCCACACACCAGCCATCAAGCATATGTGCTGTGCGCATGTGCGAGAGACCGGGGCCAGCACTACGCACCAACTAGCAAGGCTGTGCGTGTGTGTGTGTGTTGGCTAGGCAGCAGCACTACGCTAGCAGCGTCCAGCGCCCAGCAACCCAGCAGCACGCATATGCTGGGCGTGGTGGGGCAAGTGCGTGCTGGCACCGCAAGCTGGCTGGGGTGTGCTGGCGTGTTAGCTGGTTGCCAGCCCAGTTGCCCTTTGTGAGTGGCGGTTTAGGAGAGGTGGGGACCAAGGCCTCAAGGCTTCCTTTAGGTAGCAAGGCTATGGTCCCCCCATGGGATATGGTCCTCACCTAACCCATTCTCCCCTCTTACCACTTGTTGCTATGTGATTGCATTTGCTTAATGATTTATTTTAGAATTAAATAAATTAGTGCATTTTCACATGATCCCACATTGATCATGAAATGGGATTCAAGTCCCCATTCTCTATAAATACCCCTTGGTTGAGATTTTGAGAATACACACAACTTGAGTAGAACTCAAAAGGTATCTCCAATAGTTGAGAAAGCCTTAAGTTCGTAAAACTCTCTTTTTATTTGATCGGGTCCCAACTAACCTTCGGGACTTGGATCGCTCGGGTCGGGGTTCGTGGGTACGAGCCGTCGGAGACCTTGTGATTGCGGGGTTCAAGTAAGAGCTCTTGTGGTGAGCGAAGCACGCGTCTAGGGTATAACTCTTTCTCCCTTTTCTCTTAATTATGTATTAATTATGTTTTGCATGCTTTAATTGCTTTAGTTATCGGGGCGGGTCTTGGTGGGTTTTCTTCTGCGTAGAGTGGGTCTCTACGAAACCCTACAGCCGTTTGTCTTGATTTCATTTTATTTGACTCGCTTCTTGGATCTATTGGTCATGCCCTATGTCTTTTGGACTTCTTGGGAGTACGGGCCCAACAAGTTTGTGTTGCATTCCACTGCCTTCCCCTACCAATTTCAGTTTTATTTGAGAATGAGGGATAACTTAAGTGGTAAGAGCTCTCCACTCAGTTTTAGGTGATCCTGGGATCAATTCTAATCACTTGCCCTAGTGGCTCTCTAAAAACACGCAAAAAAAAAAAAAAAAAAAAAATAAAAAAAAAAAATCTAATTTTATTATCAACCAACAAATATATCATCCCGCAAAATATTTAAATATAAAAAATAAATCCTTCATTTTTAAAAACAAAAGCCTCATTGAACAAGACATGTATATTTGTCAGTGTAGATTTTGACCAATAATATATTTCATTATGAATAAACTTTAATTATAAAAGCATTCTCTTCGAAAACTACACATTTAGATGTCTCTAAAAAGTACCCACATAAATATATATATTTTTCTTAATTATAAATGTCTAACACCGACAGAATTGGGTTATGTAAATAGTGCAAAAAGTAAAATAGAGTACTTATTTTGAAACATAGGGAGAAAAAGTAAATTCTACCTTTGTGTCTTATTATTTGCAATTTTGGAGGGTTGCATGGAATCTCAAACAAAATTGGTTTATGATGGGCGTTAGAACGGTCGTACATTCCACACTCAATCAAACACATTTATTAACAAACACCTTACAAACCAAGCATAATGACAAGTAAGAGTTCGGTCCACAAGGAACAGGATATGATTGCCAAAGATCTTTACACTTAAGCTAACTCGAAGTCAATTGGTGAATTGGGGTTCGTCAAGAAGACAAACAAACTATGGTTCTAAATCAATGAATTAAAGATACTAGGGAATGAGATCCACTCAACCAAGGCAAATAGGCAAACGGGGAGTAAAATAGACAAGATATAACAAGGACTATATGTAAAATCAACCTCATGCAATTAGAAAACAACTCACACTACTAAACTTAGATTCCTCATTAGTTTAGCAATAGATGATACATAATCAAATTACAATAAGTAATGACGTACTCAATTTACACTTCCATGTCAAATTAGGCATATCATACTATCAAGCTCCTTAGTCAAGGGTAGCTAAACCTATCATGAGGAACTAACAAGCAATCTCATATAATCAATTTAATTGCAATACAAACATCAATGCTTCTCCCACATTTGCATAGTTAACCCAAAAGGTCGAGCTTCACCCAACCCCTAGCAAGAAAACTACTCACAACTCATGTTTATCAACATGCAATCAAGAATTAGGGTTCTAAATACTTCAATAATTGGGGAAAAGTGGTTAACAATTGAAATAACTATCATCCAATAACAAATTACCAAGAACTAAGAAGATTTTAAATAACATGCAAATACCAAATAAAATCTGAAATTAAAAGGAAGAAGGTTGGAGAAATTACTAATTGAAGCTTCAAATGTTGAATACAAATTGCCAAACTTTGAGAATAATTCTTGAATTTCACTAATACAATGATTTGATTTGATGAAAACTAAGCTAAATTAATCCTAAGGAATGTTTCAAACTAAGAGAGGTTTCTGAAAACTAGGCTACTGTCCTCCTTCTCCTCCTTTTTTAAACGATCTCAAAAGGACCTTAAATAGTCCGTACAAAATTCGCTGAGATCGGGAAAAGGTCCGACCGAACTCTGGGTAGGTTCGGTTGGACTCAGGGTAGGTTCGGTCGAACCCTGTGTAGGTACGGTCGAACCTCCCTGATCCTTGTTTGGTCGAACTTTTGAGGTTCGACCTCTCCTGCAAAATTGCTGAAAAACTGGTTTGACACTGCCTTCACTGCACCCTGGAGGTTCGGTCAAACTTTTTAAAAGTTTGACCACACCAAGGTTCGACCGGACCTTTCAGAGGTTCGGCCACACCTCCTCTTGCACTTCCTTTTCTTGCTTCCTCTCCTTCCCTTTTGCTCCTCTTGCCTTTGTCCATGGCTTCCATACTTGGCCAAGGGGCTTCCCACCGTGCATAGGACCGTCACGGAACCTGCAGAAGATACCAAAGTTCACGAGAGCATGGGGATGATAAAATAATGCATAAAGATTATCAAAATAAGCATTACTTTTCATCAACACAAAAAGAAGCCATAAGAGGATAATGAGGTGGAAAAACCTAAGAAAAATAAGAGGAAAAAGACCTAAATACTACCCCTAAGAGTGACATAAATGTCACTCATCAAACTCCCCCACACTAAGCCTTTGCTCGCCCTCGAGCAAAGCAAAGGAAAAAGAACAAGGGAGAAAGAATTAGTTATTCAAACATGCAAGGAACAAAAGAAAAACCGAAATTGCTTTTAGCAAAAGCAACAAGCCATTTAAACCCCAAGGTCGCCGATGAGGACGAGTTGTGATCTCGTTAGGGTTTCCAGAGAGCATACCCCACAACTCTTACAAAATTGCGTTCAAGACAAACCAAAAACAAGGGAAAAAGAAACAACAAATCCAACACAAATCATAGCCAAATCGAGCTTTTGGAGATAACAAACATGAATGAGTGTCAAACTTTCTGAGTAGTAGAAGTGAGCATGCAAGGGGATGCCGAAAGTTTATTGAAGGATAAGTTATGCTAAGCATAGAGAACTCAAACATGCACCACTCCCCCCGCATTCCATACAATCTTACCGCGTTCCCTCATCTAGATTCAAATCCGCCTTTGGAGATAGCATCAAGTGACTCCTCGAAGGAGCCGGAACAAAGATAAAACACTGCAAAATAGGGGAACCCGACATCTCACCAAGTCATGCCTTCTCCATATGCTTGAGTTCCAGCTCCCTCCACCGATTAGTGACTCAACCAACCTAGGTCAACAGGGCATTGAAAGGGTTATAACGATGGCTAGGGGGTAAGGGTGTGGAGGAATTTGGAAATTGGTGCTTAGCCTAACCATGAAGCAAAGGGTGATCAAGCCTCTTTTTCAAAATCAATCATCAACCAATTTTCAAACTACGTTGCCACAATCTTGAACTATAATGCCAAACACTTTTGAGCTTTCGCTTTCCTCTTACATCTTCATTCATCAACTCTTCGTTTGTCACATTCTCTAGGATTTACATTTGCTTTTCTTGAACATATATTCACAAAAACACTGCTTCACTTTCCAAGTAGAACCATTCCCTTCCAAATTTCAAATCAAAACTACAATAAGCCCTCATGGCTTGAGCTTCACGATTCTAAGGGTGAAAGTAAAACAAAAGAGCCATGGGCTTGCAATGTGCTATAATCAAGGAGGGGAAGATTCAACATGGTAAGGGCAAATGCAACCCAAAAATACAAAAGAAAAAAAAAAAAAAAACTAATACTAGAAAACAAAAATAGTCACCGAATGAAGAATGCCTTTGTCATTCGTAGGTTAGTTCGGTCTCGATCTCGGGAGCCAGACGCCAAGTTCTAGATCTAAGCATGCCTTGGTGAGGATCCTACGCCGCTCATACAAGTAATGTTGGAGGCTTGAACAATAAAGCTCACATCGGGTTACAAAAACCATCTCTAGGGCTTCAAATCCCCTAATGAGAGCAACACCTTCTTACCACAAACAAGTGAATTTGGGTTCGATGGGCCTAACGAGTTCTATAATAACTACCTTAGCATGAACATGTCCCAGAGTCAACCAATGGCAATCCTGAAGCATGCAAACTTATAACACTCAAGAAGCAAAGCATTCAAACACACGAGTCAACATTATTATGCTCGAAATGAAAATGAAACAACTAAGCTTTTCGTGGTTTTCCATGAATAAAAAGGAAAATCTTTTTCATTTTTTTTTTTTCACATTTTTCGAATTTTTTTTATTTTTTTTTAGTGCAAGGAGTACAAGAGAGATAAGAGGCTAGTAAACATATAATTCTCAATCGACAAACAAAGATCGTTCGGCATCAATACCAACGATCACCAGATTCCGAGGAATCAAATGCAAACAACCTCGAACAATCAACTCCATTCTAGTCTAAAATAACTATGCACACAAAGAAAAATAAAGGAAAGTAGGGAAAGATCTCACCAAATGCTGCTTGAAATAGAACACAAGGCAAAATTGCGATCTCACCAAGGTTTCCGGAGCTTGAGTTGCTCCTTATCCCATCATTTTGTGCTTCCGTTTTCAAGCTACAAGGAAAGTGGGCCAAAAGAAAAGAAACACTACAACTATACAAAGAAAAGTTAGTGAACAAAAGGAAAAGACTTGAATTATAAACAAAAGAAAATGATTGACAAAAAGCCATCTACAATATTTGGATTAAGGGATTTGGATTTTGGGATTTGGATTTTGAGATTTGGATTTTGGGATTTGGATTATGGGATTTGGATTTTGGGATTTGGATTATGGGATCAAGAGAGAAGAGGGAAAAACAACTTCAAAAATATTTTTTTTTTTTTTTTTTTTTAAAAAAAAAATGGTTCATAACATCATCATCATAAGAATATTACCAACCAAAAATCATCTCTAACTACAATAAATTCATTATCCGTGATGGTTCTCCATATGCACAAGCTACCATCCTACCACACTACCCTCCTATGTACACTTCAACCAAAAGGAACATCCTCCCCCACGCTAGTCTTTTGCACGTCTCGAGCAAAAGGAATAGGCATGAAAGTCCGGGGGGGGGGGGGAAAGGGAGGGAGAGAACCCTCATTGGGGGTTTCTATCCTCCCGTTCCTTAGGAGGGTTCATGAAATCAAACCCCGGGCGGTCCATGGATGGATGGAAAGGTTGGTTAAAGTGCTCATAGGGCCACCCTTGTGTACCCCAACCACCATCAAAAGGATTCGGGGTTGATGGACTTGCCGGATCATAGGCGTAGTCACACCCACCCGGCCGATAAGGGTTGTATGGTGGGGTACCAACACGTTGGGATGGGTCGATAGGACCTTCCCAATAAGCATAGGTGTTGGGGGAGGGGTTGTTAGGGTCATAGGGGTCCCAATGTGGAACTGGACCCTCTTGAGGCGGGTGGTAGGGATAGTTAACATAGGGCGTTTGAACGCCCGCTTGCACAAGACTATCATAGTTCATCCTTGCGTAGTACCCCCATTGTTCAATAGAAGCCTGATTATCAAAACGAATACCATCGAGGGTACTACGCAGGGCACTCATATCAAAAGGAGAAGAGGAAGAAGAAGAAGATGTCTCACCTCCCCCACTAGGGGGGGGGGGGAAGGGATGCTCCACTTGGTAGACCGGTTGAGGGTGAGAGATTGCACCGCGGGCTTGTTTTTTCCTTAATTCATCGGGGATAAATTTCGCGCAATCTTCCACCTTAGCGGGTTGGAAGGGTCTACCGAAGTGTGAGGAGGATCCGGGAGGACACACCATTCTTCTCCATTATCTATCAAGAGGATAAATTTGCGATTCTGGGTGGAGTAGTTGATGAAGCGTTGGTTGCGGAGAGCAACAATAGAAAGAGCATAAGGAGGGTAGCCGACGGCCTCTTCTTCTTTGTTTTGGAGCACATGGGGGAGCAAATCAATTTGGTCCTTGTAAGCTCCACCATTCAAAGAAAGGGCAATGAGGGTGATCATGCCCCCCATGTGTATCTCATCACCAAGCCGCCCATCTCGAGTGTCCAACAATCTCGAGATAAAAGTGGCGGAGCATTTGAACTTTAAACGCTGAGGATTGTCGACCAAGTAAAGGCAAGCTACCTCATCTTTCACCATAGAGTCGAGGTTTGCCTTGAAGAATACGGCATACTGAAGGAGCCGGGCAAAGTATCTCAAAGCAATATGGATGATGTTGTTGACCTTTGCGGTGTTAGTGCGAAAGATGGGCTTGGTGGAGATGCTCTGCCACCATTCTTGTTCATTATAGGGAATGCGACACATTGAGGTCATATCGGAAGGTCGATGCATCCCGGTTGCTTGCCAATGGAAGATCTCATTGAGCTCACTCTCGGTTAGGGAATGGTCTTCGTTGAACATACGAAAGTGAAGAATAATTTGAGATTCATTCCCTTCATCATCTTCTTCAATGACTTCCTTGCGGAGGGAAGCAAGGAACTCCAATGTGACGCGCTCATAGGTGTGAGCGTGGAGGTCAATGAACTCGCCCCAACCAAAGTTTTGTGCGAGCCGGACTACTTCATCCATGATGCCAAGCTTTCTTAAGGTGTTCCCGCAGAAGAACCTTGTAGATCGTATGGGACGGTCTATGAGGGTTTTATAGACATCCCAAAAGTTTTTGTTTGGAGCGATGATGCCATGATCATAGATGCCGGGTGGAGGAGGAAAATTTGACGATGAAGATTCACCCGTCCTCTTCCTCTTGGACTTGCTTTTGCCAAAAAGATGCATTGTGAATCTACAAAAATCGCCAAGAATTAACATTAGGAAGATTCAAGCCAAAAGGGGGCACAAGAAGCTCGTCGAGATTAAAAGTGTGTGCAATGAGAGTAAAAGCCATGAGTTGTGAAATAGATGTAGACGGTAGCAACAATACAATTCAAGGCATTAATGGACACTTATAAACCAAGGCATGAGCTAAAAATCCTATGGCAATCGAATGCAAATCCTAAGAAAACCTAGGCGAAATTGGGCATGACGTCCCCTAAAATTCATGAAATCCACTCAAAACTCATCGAAATCAAACCGAGAACAATGAGTAATAGTCACAAAATTCCATCCAACTCAAGAATTTCTCAATCAAAATGTAGCATGAACAACCTAGTGAAAGATTAACACATTCAAGCAAACAAATTGAAATCATGAAAACCCAAGTCATACATGCATATTCATCATGAAACAAGTTCTACTAACAACAACCAACCAATTACAACAAGGAAATCCCAATAACCACTTAAATCAAACAAGCCATGACTAACAATATCAATTATACCACATATCATACTTGAACATGTAAAACATGGTAAAACAAAGAGAAATTGAAGAAATGAGCTTGCAAAAGCTAGAATAACCATACCACAATTGATTGGAAGTAAGTAGAAATCAAGAAGTTTCAAGTCACTCAAACCCTAGAAATTGGGGAAAATTTAAGGAGATTGTAGGAATTGAGTAGTGGATGTAATGAAGTGAGGAGGGAAAAAGATAGGAGTGATTTTTATGGAGATTTGAGGTTGAAGGAGGGGTGACTATGGAGTATTAGGGTGAGAAGGAGAAGAAAAGGGAGAGGGAGAGCCGAATGTAAGAAGTAAGAGTGAGAAAGCAGCGGCTCAAGCCTATTAATTCTAGGCAAGCTCGAAAAAGGTTCGGTCGGACCTTATGAGGTTCGGTCGGACCATAATAAGTTCGACCAAACTTTTTGAAAGTTCGGTCGAACTTTTGGATTTTCCAGAAACTGCCAGAATTCAGCCTAATTTGATTTCCAGAACAGGAGCGGCCGAACTTTCTGGGGGTTCGGTCGGACCAGCATAGGTTCGACCAAACTTATGAAAAGTTCGGTCGAACTTTTTGATTTTCCAGAATTCGACAGTTTTTAGCCCATTTTGAGTTCTAGGGGAGGAGCGACCGAACTCTTGGGTGGTTCGGTCAAACTTTTGCAAAGTTCGGCCGAACCTTGTTGCAGTTTGGTCGAACACCCCTAAATCCCTCTATCTGAAAATTTGCACAAAACTTTCCCTCAAGACACACTAAAATACAACACAATCATGCCTAAGGTATATGGAAAATGCATTCTTTTTTTAAGGCAAGACAAACAAGAATACCAACACAAACCAAATACACGCAAAACCATCAATCCAAAGTTGTGAAAGAAGAAAAGAAAACATCAAGCAAATAGAATAGAGGAGGGTTAGAAACTCGGGTTGCCTCCCGGAAGCGCTTCTTTAACGTCACTAGCTTGACGTACTTCACACACTCAAGAGATGAGATTGCATTGCATTGACTCAATCAAACCAACATGAGCATCCTCATAATAAAGCTTGAGGCGATGCCCATTGACCTTGAATGACCTCGATCCATCCAAATCATTTAGCTCAACTGCTCCATGGGGGAACACCTCCTTAACGGTGAATGGACCACTCCACCTTGACATGAGCTTTCCGGGAAACAGTTTCATCCTTGAATTGTAAAGCAACACCTTATCTCCAACATTGAAGGTCTTCTTTTCAATTTGCCGGTCATGCCACTCCTTTGACCGGGTTTTGTACAAGCTTGCACAATCATAAGCATCCATCCGTAGTTCCTCTAACTCATGCAAGTCTAGCCACCTTTGTTCACCCGCACTCGCCAAATCAAAGTTGATCTTTTTGATAGCCCATTGAGCACGGTGTTCAAGTTCAACCGGAAGGTGACAAGACTTACCATATACAAGCCGGTAGGGGGTAGTGCTGATGGGGGTTTTGAAAGCGGTTCTATAGGCCCAAAGGGAATCATCTAGCTTGTCCGACCAATCTTTCCTATTCCTAGCCACTGTTTTCTCAAGAATTACCTTGATTTGGCGATTAGAAACCTCCGCTTGCCCACTTGTTTGTGGGTGATAAGTCGTGCCAAAGCGTTGATGGACCCCATTCTTTCTCAGCATCTTTTGAAACACATTATGAATAAAATGAGAACCATTATCGCTAACCATTGCTCTAGGGATCCCAAATCTTGGAAATATCACCTTTTTGAACATCTTCATCACTACCTTGTGGTCATTAGTTGGGGAGGCAATGGCTTCAACCCATTTAGAAACATAATCAACCGCCACAAGGATGTATTGATTTCCATTAGATGAGGGAAAAGGTCCCATGAAATCAATGCCCCACACATCAAACACCTCAAGTTCAAGAATCGGTTGTTGAGGCATTTCATTTCTCTTCGAAACATTACCGGTTCTTTGGCAAGAGTCACATGTTTTCACAAATCCCCATGAATCTTTGAAGATATGAGGCCACCATAACCCGCTTTGTAATACTTTGAAGGCTGTTTTGTTGGCACCCATGTGCCCTCCACAAGGATCGGAGTGGAACATCTTCAAAACGCTCTTCACTTCATCATTTGGCACACATCTACGGAGTAAACCATCTACTCCTCTTTTGAAAAGGATCGGATCATCCCATATGTAATGCCTTGCTTCCCTTTTCAACTTCTTCTTCTGGTTCCTTGAAGCATTTGGAGGAAACTCCCCACAAGCCAAATAGTTCACCAAATCCGCAAACCAAGGAAGATCTTTCTCGGCCAACAAGTAAAGCACATCATCTTTTAACTCATCACAAAATGGGACCCCATCGTCATTATCTTGCACGTTCTCTAACCGGGATAGATGATCCGCAACCACATTTTCGGCCCCCTTTTTGTCCCGAATCTCTACATCGAATTGTTGAAGTGATAGCACCCAACGAAGAAGACGAGGCTTGGACTCTTTCTTTGCCACAAGGTACCTAATAGCCGCATGATCAGTGTAGACAATAGTTTTGGAACCAATGAGGTAGTTCCAAAACTTCTCAAAAGCATGAACCACAGCAAGAAATTCTTTCTCTGTTGTGGTGTAGTTCCGTTGAGCTTCATTCAAGGTCTTAGACATGTAGTAAATCACGTGAAGCCTCTTCTCTACCCTTTGCCCCAATACTCCTCCAATCGCAACATCACTTGCATCGCACATAAGCTCAAATGGCAAATCCCATCTTGGCCCTTGCACAATTGGAGTTGAGATTAAAGCCTCCTTTAATTTGTTGAAAGCTTGGACACACTCTTCATCAAAAATAAAGATGGCATCTTTTTGAAGAAGAGCATTTAGGGGTCTAGCAATTTGTGAGAAATCCTTGATGAATCTCCTATAGAACCCGGCATGCCCCAAAAATGACCTTACTCCTCTCACATTGATTGGTGGGGGAAGCTTTTCTATCACTTCAACTTTGGCCTTGACAACCTCAATCCCTTTGTTTGAAATCTTGTGACCAAGGAAAATTCCCTCTTCCACCATAAAGTGGCATTTCTCCCAATTCAAAACCAAATTGACCTTCTCACATCTTTTCAAGCACTTGCCCAAGTTGGACAAACAATCCTCGAACGAAAGGCCCCCTACCGAGAAATCATCCATGAAAACTTCCATTTCGGCTTCAAGCATGTCCCCAAAAATACTCATCATGCATCTTTGGAAGGTTGCCGGTGTGTTGCAAAGCCCGAAGGGCATCCTCCTGTATGCAAAAGTTCCATAGGGACAAGTAAAAGTTGTTTTCTCTTGGTCATCCGGGTTTATAGGGATTTGAAAGAAACCCGAATAACCATCAAGAAAGCAATAATACTTGTGCTTGGTTAGTCTTTCAAGCATTTGGTCGATAAAAGGGAGAGGAAAATGATCCTTGTTGGTGGATGCATTTAGACGTCTATAGTCTATGCACATCCTCCAACCAGTCACCGTTCTTGTTGAAATGAGATTACCATTCTCATTTTCAACTACGGTCATTCCTCCCTTTTTAGGGACCACATGAACGGGGGAAACCCATCTAGAACTCGAAATGGGGAAGATGATGCCGGCATCAAGGAGTTTGGTGATTTCCTTCTTCACCACCTCCCCCATTTGAGGATTGAGTTTCCTTTGCCTCTCAATGGAAGGCTTAGCACCCTCCTCAAGTGTTATGTGGTGCATACATAAAGCGGGGCTAATACCTTTGAGGTTATCTATGGTATAGCCTAAAGCACCTTGGTGATCTCTCAAAACACCACATAACATTTGAGTTTGGCACTCGTTCAAAGAAGAATTCACAATAACCGGAAAAGTTGAATTGGGGCCCAGAAACTCATACCTTAGGTGTGATGGTAGAGGTTTCAACTCTACCATTGGAACACCCTTACCTTCTGTTGAGGTAGCTACTTCTAATGCATCATGTGTTGTGATTCCCATGCACACTTGCTCATTGCTTGATTCCGTACTTCCTTCAAGCATCTCTTCATACAATGCCATCTCTTTGCTTTGGTCACCTATCTTTTCCTTGTTCAAAAGGACATTCTCAAGAGCATCGTTAGTAGTGAGCAAGTGCTCATGCATAGAAGTTAGAATAGAATCAATAGTATCAATCATCATGCAATTATCAAGACTAGAGCTTGGATATTTCATGCTCTCATTCAAATCAAATTCTATCACCTCATCTCCTACCTTTAGTGAAATTTTAGCACTTTGAACATCTATTAAAGCACCCGAAGTAGCAAGAAAAGGTCTTCCTAGAATTATTGGAATGTTAACATCTTCATCCATCTCTAACACAACAAAATCCACCGGGATTACAAACTTCCCCACCCTTAGAGGAACATCCTCTACCTTACCCTTTGGGAATTTAATAGAGCGATAGGCCAATTGTAGGGTGATGTTGGTGGGTAGAAGTTCCCCTATCCCAAGTCTTTGGTATACCGAGTATGACATTAGGCTAACACTAGCCCCTAGGTCACACAAAGCATTATCAATTTGCATCTTGTATATTGCACATGGGATAGAAAAGTTACCGGGATCTTTTAACTTTGGTGGCATCTTATTCATGATAATAGCACTACAATTCTCGGTGAGATTCACCGTTTCCACCACATCACACTTTCTCCTTCCACTCAAAATATCTTTTAAAAACCTAGCATAGTTAGGCATTTGCTTGATAGCATCGGTAAAAGGGATTGAAAGGTGAATTTGCTTCAGTGTTTCAAGGAATTTTCCGAATTGCACATCTAATTTGTGTCTCACAAATTTATGGGATATGGAAGTCTTTGCAATTGTTTGGTTTCTTTTTCACTCTCTTTTTCTCTTCTCTCTTTCTCAAATTCTTTTTCTTTCTCACATTCTTTCTCCTTTTCATTCTCATGGTTTTGCTCTCTCTCTTGTTCAAAATCACTTTTAAAGGGAGGCTCACTCATGTTCACTTTCTCATTGTTTTCCTTAGGGACACTCTCTTCCAACACTTTCCCACTCCTAGTTGATATAGCATTCACCGGTTTCTTGAGGTCAAGTCCTTGGGTGGAAGTTTAGAAGTGCTAGCTCCCTCTTTTAAAGCATTGGCCAATTGAGAAATTTGTGTTTCAAGCATTTTGTTATGGGTCATTACTTCACTAAATTTCTTTTCACTTGAGGCCATGAAAGAATTGAACATTTTAGTTTGATTTTCCATCATTTCCTCCAAGCTAGACCTACTATGTGGTGCTTGTGCATAGTGGTTGTCTTGGGAAGCCCTATTACCTCTAGAATTCGAATTGGACGTATTTTGATTAGAAGAAACTCTATTATTATTGTTGTTCCAATTGTTCCGATTATTAGAGTTTCCCCCTTGGTGAAATTGCCCTTGATTCCCATAGTTTCCTTGATTATTATGATTATGGTTACCATAACCACCTTGTTGGTTGTAGTTACCTTGGGGATTTTGGTCCCTTTGGTTCCTACTTCCCCATTGATTTTGATTATGGTAATCGTAATCATTTCCTCTTTGGTTATAGGAATTCCCCCCTTGTTCTCTTCTATTTGGTGGTAAGTATCTTTGATTGTCATTCCTATGTCTATTATCATAAGACAAGGCATTGACTTGTTCATTTTCATTTTCATTACCATCTTTGTATTGGGGTTGGGGTTGTAAATCATAATTACAAGAAGAGGTATCATGGTCATAAGACCCACAATTTTCACAAAACAAACATCCATGAGGCATGTTATTAGAAGTAGAGGGAGAAGAGTTAGAATTCATACCTCTCCCCTTAGATTGGGAGGGATGCTCTTGTGTTGAACTAGAGGTCTCTAGTTTTGCCTTAATGGACGTCATCTCCTTTCCAAGGTTGGCGATTTGGGAGGTCAAATTGTTGATGGCATTAAGGTGATCAACGGAGTAAACCGCATTTCCTCCCTTGTTTAGAGAATCTCTCTCTCCTTCTTGCCAATCCATGTGGTGCCTCACCACATCCTCAATTATCTCTATGACTTGCTCCTCCGTCTTGTTCATAATCGGGCCACCCGCTCCTGCATCCAAGCTAGTCTTTCCTTGTGGGCTCAAGCCCCCATAGAAAATTTGAAGCACTTGATATGACGGAATGCCATGATGAGGGCACTCCCTTTGATATTCCTTGTATCGTTCCCATGCTTCATAAATGGTTTCACTAGCTTTTTGACGGAAACCTTGGATCAAAGCTCTTGCCTCGGCCGTCTTCTTTTGGGAATAGAATCTTCCTAAGAAAGCCGTGGTGACCTCGTCCCAAGTTCTCAAGGAGTTAGGCCTCACCTCCTTCTCAAGCCATTCAAGAGCTCTTCCTATCAAAGAAAAAGGAAACAACTTTAGTCTCACAAACTCTTGAGTTACCCCATTTACCTTGATCGTGTTACAATATTTTTCGAACTCGTTCAAGTGTGCAAGAGGGCTCTCATGTTTTGCTCCACTATATTGCCTCCTTTCAATCAAATTAATCATTGCGGGCCGAATCTCGAAGTCATTGGCTTGAGTAACGGGTGGAGCAATGCCGCTTGAAGCTCTATAAGCTCCCGGAGTTCCCAACTCCTTTAAAGGTCTTTGAGGTGGTGGTTCCGCGTCACCCATTTGATCTCGATCCTCCTCGAAATTGGTCTCTCTAGCTGGGGGAGTAGTAAACGGCCTAGAACCGGCTCTTTTTCTCCTTCTATAAGTTTGCTCAATCTCGGGATCGTAAGGTACCAAGATCCTGTTTTGAGTTCTGTGCATACACTCTCAACAAACGCAATTAGTACCAAGGCTACAAGTGTAGCCAAAAAGAGACAATCTTTTTGAAATTTTTTTTATGGTGAACTAGACTCAAGTAATCAATTAGCTATCAACAACACCGTTCCCCGGCAACGGCGCCATTTTGATGGGCGTTAGAACGGTCGTACATTCCACACTCAATCAAACACATTTATTAACAAACACCTTACAAACCAAGCATAATGACAAGTAAGAGTTCGGTCCACAAGGAACAGGATATGATTGCCAAAGATCTTTACACTTAAGCTAACTCGAAGTCAATTGGTGAATTGGGGTTCGTCAAGAAGACAAACAAACTATGATTCTAAATCAATGAATTAAAGATACTAGGGAATGAGATCCACTCAATCAAGGCAAATAGGCAAACGGGGAGTAAAATAGACAAGATATAACAAGGACTATATGTAAAATCAACCTCATGCAATTAGAAAACAACTCACACTACTAAACTTAGATTCCTCATTAGTTTAGCAATACATGATACATAATCAAATTACAATAAGTAATGACGTACTCAATTTACACTTCCATGTCAAATTAGGCATATCATACTATCAAGCTCCTTAGTCAAGGGTAGCTAAACCTATCATGAGGAACTAACAAGCAATCTCATATAATCAATTTAATTGCAATACAAACATCAATGCTTCTCCCACATTTGCATAGTTAACCCAAAAGGTCGAGCTTCACCCAACCCCTAGCAAGAAAACTACTCACAACTCATGTTTATCAACATGCAATCAAGAATTAGGGTTCTAAATACTTCAATAATTGGGGAAAAGTGGTTAACAATTGAAATAACTATCATCCAATAACAAATTACCAAGAACTAAGAAGATTTAAATAACATGCAAATACCAAATAAAATCTGAAATTAAAAGGAAGAAGGTTGGAGAAATTACTAATTGAAGCTTCAAATGTTGAATACAAATTGCCAAACTTTGAGAATAATTCTTGAATTTCACTAATGCAATGATTTGATTTGATGAAAACTAAGCTAAATTAATCCTAAGGAATGTTTCAAACTAAGAGAGGTTTCTGAAAACTAGGCTACTGTCCTCCTTCTCCTCCTTTTTTAAACGATCTCAAAAGGACCTTAAATAGTCCGTACAAAATTGGCTGAGATTGGGAAAAGGTCCGACCGAACTCTGGGTAGGTTCGGTCGGACTCAGGGTAGGTTCGGTCGAACCCTGTGTAGGTTCGGTCGAACCTCCCTGATCCTTGTTTGGTCGAACTTTTGAGGTTCGACCTCTCCTGCAAAATTGCTGAAAACTGGTTTGACACTGCCTTCACTGCACCCTGGAGGTTCGGTTAAACTTTTCAAAAGTTTGACCACACCAAGGTTCGACCGGACCTTTCAGAGGTTCGGCCACACCTCCTCTTGCACTTCCTTTTCTTGCTTCCTCTCCTTCCCTTTTTCTCCTCTTTCCTTTGTCCATGGCTTCCATAATTGGCCAAGGGGCCTCCCACCGTGCATAGGACCGTCACGGAACTTGAAGAAGATACCAAAGTTCACGAGAGCATGGGGATGATAAAATAATGCATAAAGATTATCAAAATAAGCATTACTTTTCATCAACACAAAAAGAAGCCATAAGAGGATAATGAGGTGGAAAAACCTAAGAAAAATAAGAGGAAAAAGACCTAAATACTACCCCTAAGAGTGACATAAATGTCACTCATCAGTTTATGAGTCTTAAATGGAGAGGGAAGGTAAAAATGTATTTAATGAGAAGAGAGAGAGATAGAAACAAATGACACTTTAAAAATAATAGAAAATATTTGTTCCAATAATATCAAACGGGGTAATAGTTATACTCCCTCCGTCCCTATTTTTTTGCCCCATTGCAAAAAATTGGGTCAAATTTCAATGATTTTGACCATAAATTCCCATTAATTAACAAGAGATAATATATTCATGTGAGGTGTTGTTGGATTCGTCTTATTGTACATGTATATTAATATCAAGTTTTTATAATTTTTACATGTAAGAAAATAAAGTTATATATACGTTGCAAGACAAATCTTGGAGACCGTTGATCGCCGGATAATAGGTTGTGTCTACTATTCTAGATCAAATCAACAATTTATATTCGTAATCTTACTCTACCAAGTTACACAAGATAGTGGCAAGCTAGGGTCTAACCACAGGGACTAAGTGTATCAATTTGAGCTAAGTAAACTAGTAGGTAGGTTGTGAGATAGAGAGAGAAACAACTAAACACTACTTAAAGCAATTAACAAGATACTAGGGAAAGGGGAATCTAATTACATTAATGAATTCAATAGAAAATTGCAATTAGATGATCATGACCTCAATTAGGAACGATCAACACTAACTCACTATCGCGCAATTAAGCATGTTAATTATCGTACTAAGCTAATTCACTCCCGTGCAACTTGCCTAGCAAAGGTATGGAAGAATCTAGACTCTCAATCAACTCACTTCCGCACAATTGATTGAAAGCACAATGAAGAACCTAGAATCAATTAGCTAAAAAGATTCTAGTCAATGTAAGCATCATCCAAACACAATAATCAAGAATCAATTGCATAATAATCACAACCAATCACTCTATTCATCAAACTAACCTTCATCCATTTTCCTAGAACAAAATCTAAGCAAACTTAATGAAGAAAACATGGAAAATAAGGTAAAACTAGAATTAAAGCAAGAATCAAACAAGTAAACTAATTGTCTACTCTAATCAAGAATGAATTAAACAAAAACAAGAATTAAACAAAGCAATAAAGGTGAGAGAAAGTTAGAAAAGCTCATTAAAGAGATGAGAAGAGAATCAACAAAGTTGCTTCTTCAATCTCTCAAATCTCTATTGAAATCCCAAGCTTTCTCTCTCTAAAACTACTCCTAAACTAGAGAGAGAGACTCCTAATCTAAGCCAAATCCTAGTTAGAGGAGAGAGAAAATGTAAAAACATCCCTCTTAAAGTCTAAACAAGGTCATCCTATTTATATTACAAGAAGAAAAATGGAGAAAAAACAAAGATAAAACGCAAAGGAAACCCAGAAACCTGCGCCCGCGGCAGCCACGGACGTGCCCGCGATGGCTAAGGGCCGCGCCCGTGGAGAGGCATCTCCGGGGCATCTAGAGGAAGCTGGCCAAAACTGGAAACCCGCAGGGCCGCGCCCGCGGTGGTTTGGACCGCGCCCTCTCCAGTTTGGGCCGCGCCCTCTCCTGTCTTGGTCATGCCCTCTCCTAGCCATCTCCGCGCTATCTCCGCTTTATCTTGTTAGCTTGTCCTCTTCTTCTCCACGGTTCTTGACTTTAAAGCTTCATCTTTTGAATCTTGGCCTCTCCTTGTCCCATAGAAACACTTAGACACTTCAAGTACCTAGACAAAAGATCAATGAAAGGCAAAAGTAAGAGAATAAAGAGGAAAACACGTAAAACTAAGCAAGAAACCGAGCATAATGCACGTTATTGTAAACTACGGCCTAAAAACATAAACTAAGACATTATTAACTAAAACAAGACTAAAAGGACTAGAATTAACCAAGATAGACCAAAATAAACCTAAAACTAAGGGAGAAAACCACCCTAAAATGTGTCACAAATGACACTTATCAACTGTGCAAAATAAAATGGAAAAAAAATAGGGACAGAGGAAGTACTGGTTAACATCCCATGGTGATAACAGTACACCATATGGCCCATACAAACCTAAACCAACATTATGAATATCCTTAATTTTACATTTTAAACCATGAACCCGAACCCACAACATAAATCATGCATCAACAAGGACAACGACACATCAAAATTGGAGATTATTACTCGTATCTTCTAATAATTCCTAAACAAATTAAACCTAAATACAATTACAACAGTCCATACAAACCCAAACCAACACTATGAATATCCTTAATTTTACATCTTTAAACCATGAACCCGAACCCACAGCATAAATCATGATCAACAAGGACAACGAAACATCAAATCGGAAATCATTACTCGTATCTTCTAATAACTCCTAAACCAATTAAACCTAAATACAATTACAGAAGTCCAATGACTAGGGTAGTAAGGAAGCAACATAAATATTTTAACCGAGGGATTCCATTGTTCCAATTTCCATTACAACAATGTTTAAATTTTAGTATTGGAGACCTACATAATAATTAACGCTTTGTTTGGATAGAAAACAAGGAAGGAAGGAAGGGGAGGGATATAAGAGGAAAGGAAGAGGGAAGAAAGGGAGGGGGAGGTGAGCTCCATTTTCCCTCCAAATCTCTCCAATTTTGGAGAGATTATGCTCATTAAAGAGAGAGGGAAAATGGATCCCTCCATCTTCTTTCCTTTCCTTCCCCCAATCCTTTACCCAAACAAGAGAGTTTGTCCCCCTCCTTTTCTCTTCCTTTCTTTTCCTTTCATTTCCTTCTATCCTAACAAATTAAAGTGTAATTGTGTGTTTGGATAAAGAAATGGGAAAGAAAAGAAGGGGAGGGAGGTGAGGGAGAGGGAGGAGAAAGGAAGGTGACAAGCATTAAATCGGTCGCTACAATCTAACTCTCAATCAAACAATACTTATACGAACACCCTATAACCAGTATAATGGCAAATAAAGGTTCGGTCCACGAAGAACGGGAGAACCTGTTAATCAATCCTAAAACCTAAGCTAGTTTGAAATCAATGGAAGATGGTGTTCTAAAATACTACTAATAAGATGAAATAATCAATAAACTAAGACACTAGGGAGAACGGGAATCCGCCTAACCATTGATAATTAAGCAATAAGGAATCATAGAGACAAACTGGATATGCAAAGACTATAAGTCTGATCAATATCATGTGATAGGAATACAACGGGCAATACTAAGCTTGGATTTCTCATGCACTTAACATTACTCGATACATAATCAAACCACATTCAATAATGAAATACTCAATTCATAATCTCTTGTTCAAACCAAGAATAACATGCAATCAAATTCAAGATTCTAGGTTAGCTACTCCTATTATAATGAATTAACATGCAATCGCATATAATCAATTTAATCACTATCCATTTATCAAAATCAATCCTCAATTACATAGATTACCTAGGTCGGGTTTCATCCCAAAACCCTAGCTAGGACACTACTCACACATATTCATAATCAAAGCAATAATGAATTCCAAAAGCATAATAGATACAAACATGAATTCTGATTAAGGAATAATAAAGCTTGATTAATAAACAAGAATGAATAATACCAATTGTATTGATGCGAATCAATGACAAAGTTTGGAACTTTGATATCCGATGTCAATGAGTAATACAAAGAATCCCAACGAATCTTGCTTCGAATCAATCCGGAAAACTACGATTAACTAGATCAAATCTATGGAATCTCAACTACGGAAGTGCTCTCTGAAAAAAACGTCTCTAATCTACCTCAAAAATCTGTCTAGAAACAACCCTTATAATTGGGCCCTTTTATATGTCTTCAAATCCGGAAAGTTGAATGCGCGACCCTTCTTGAATCAGTACGGCCGTGCTAGAAGTGGCACGGCCGTGCAAGCATGGCAGTAGCTGATCCGCAATATCTTCAATTTTGGCACGGCCGTGCTGAATTTGGCACGGCCGTGCTAACGCCTGGCACGGCCATGCGGAATCTGGCACGGCCGTGCTGAATCTTGCACTGGCACGGGCATGGAAATTGGCTGACACGGGCACTGGCCTGACTTGGCATGGAAAATGGCATGGTCGTGCTTCATCTCAGCACGGCCGTGTTGCCTGGTCAGAATTGCTGGGGCTGCCTGGCACGGGCGTGCCAAGTGTGGCACGGCCGTGCTACTTGTGCATCTTGTGTAAACTCTTGAAAAACCCCCTAGTTCCTCGCATACGACCAAGGTTGGCTCGATCACGTACCAATGGCTCGGGACCCGAGTAAACTCGGTCAATTATACCTGAAAACACATCAAAAACAACCCGAAACTCGTGAAGCACGTAATACAAGGGATGTAAGCATAACAAGGAATAAACGACCAAAACGGTCCTAAATACGTCCAAAATCATCCTATTATATGCTCTAAAGCGCGCCCTAAAGTGCGCTTATCAAAACCCCCAAGCTACCCTTTTGCTAGTCCTCGAGCAAAACTAAGGGATAAACACACACACAAGATCAAATAAACTATTGCCATTACATATAAGTCAAGTTTAAGCGCAGAATAAAGTCAACGGATCCTACTTAGAACAACCATGCATGGAATAAAAACTCACTCAAACAAGCAACGAGACACACAATCCAAGGTATCGTTGATCAAAATGTGAACAAGACCTAAGCCAAGCATAGAGAACAAAGGAATCATGCTTCCCTCTAAGCCCAACCAAAACAGCCACGTCCTCCCCTTTTGCTTCAAATCACCACCCTAATTGGCCCCTCGTGATTCCTCGAAGGAACCGGAAAAAGTGATATTTTGAGGAAATAACAAAGGTATCCCGACATCTCAATTACGCATAATCTTTCCATAGGGTTGAAAAGTATCTCCCTCCACCGTTTGAGAACCGAACACCTCTAAAGTCTAAGGGTCTTAAAAGGTTGTAATGTATTGGCAATGGGTAAGGTAGGTGAAAACAATTTAAAATGTGGAGTTAAATCCTAAATGAAGCGCAAGAATCACGATTCTAAAAAACAAAGCTCAAGAGATGCAATTCACATTCCACAATAAACATTGATCACACTCTCACACATCCCAAACTCTCTATGTTATACACACTCAAATCACCTTTTTCAGACTTTAAAGCTTTTATTTATATGTCCTTGCCTTTTTCACAATTCAGACGGCTTTTCTCTTTTTTTTATTTTGATTTTCTTTTCTTTTTTTTTCTTCTTCTTCATATTGCATCTTTACAATTAAGCTCACTTTCAAACTTTCTCAAACCAACTATCGATCATTATTCTTGATTTATACACAATAAGCTCAAACAAACCTTGCGAGGTAAACGCTTCACAACTAAGGGTTGGTAGAACATCGGCCATCGGGTTTGTAACATGGGTAACGAAGAATGAAATTAAAGGCTCAACATGGTTAGCAAGTAAGATGATGTAAAAAGAAAATTAATTTGTAACAAAACAAAATGAATAAGAATAAGAAAATGAAAAAGGTGCCCTCTTCCTCCCTTAAAAGTGTCAAGTCAGTCTCGGGAGCTACAAGTCAACACAAAGATCGAAACATGCGTAATCAAGGATCCAAATATGCCACTCAAAAAGAATGATGAAGGCTAGAACAATAAAACCTCACGGGATTCAAAAACAAAGCAACTACCAATTAAGGGGATCAAATCCACAAATGGGAAGCGACTCCGTCTTACCACAATTCAATGGCTTAGAGTTTCACACGATAACAACGTTCTATCTAGCTACCCTTCGCCTAGACTCGTCTACATTGATCAACAATAGACTCAAACTGTGTATTCATCACTGGCTTAAGTAGAGATAGGCATTCCACACACATTCATTCACGTTTTGAATCCAAATATGAGCATTATTCCAAAAGTTTATGCAATTAGACAAGTTTATCATGATCCAACAATATAGGAAAAAACTATGAGGCAACTCATATAAGCTAAACTACACATCCTCATAACAGAAGCTTTTCCTACCTATCACACACATATATACAACTAAGTAATCTAGACAAGTTAAATGGCACATAAAGAGCATAAAAATCACATAATAATCCCAATCGACAAACAAGTGATCAATTGATATCAATATCAACGATCCCAGGTTCCTTAGAACCGATCAAACATCCTCGAATCATTCAACTTCTTCCTAAACTAAACTATCCTAAGCACACAAAAAGAGAAAGGGAAAGATCTCACCAAATTTGCGTCCCGGGAGCTCCAATTAGCGGCCATAAATTGGTTCTTCGTACTCGTGCCGCTTCTTGAACGATCCCAAGCTGCAAAAAGAAGAGACATACTAGCAAACAAGTTAAGGTTAGTCCTAAGAAAGCAGTAAATCTTTTTGTATTTTTTTCTTTTCTATTTTTTTTTTTTAAAGAAAGCAAATAAAGACTAAACTACCCCTTATCTACAAACATAAGTAAGACCCCCCCCCAAGCTAGAATCAGACATTGTCCTCAATGTTTACACATCAAGGACTTACAAATGTGGGAAAGGGGCATCTAAGGGAAAAGGGAAAGGGATCACGAGCTAGGGCCGCCCGGGCCAGGAGGAAAGCGGGAGGCCATGTCGTCAACACTCCTCTTCAGATCTCTGAAGGTAGAGGCCATATCCGAGTTTTTCAAACGTAAACCCGCTACCTCGCTCCTCAAATCATCAAGTCCTTGGCGGAGCGAGGCGTAGTCTTGCGCCGGGATCTGCTGGGCCTCATCTGGGCCGCCCTCCTCCTCATCATCATCATCGTCAGCATCATCACCACCTTGGCCCCCATGGGCTTGTTCATCTCTAGGGTGAGCCTGTGGATTGCGGTCGACATACTCCGTGTTCCCGTCCTCGTGCCAGATGAAGTCAGGGTCGAAGATCCAGTTTTCCATGTTATATACGACCGTCCTTTCTAGATCGGGGAGGTAGGCATAAGGCTTCCCTACGACGAGCCATAAGTAGCAATCTGGCATGGTAGTCCCATCGAACCATTGCATGGCTTTTAGGGTGCGCATATCTAGTCTCGTCGTCCCTGGAACAGCCTGCAAGTGAGATAAATCAATGCCATTAAATTGGGCAAGGATGGTGATCATGCCACCAATAGTAATGTCGCCCCTCCCCCGGGCTACACCGTCTAGGTGGTCTACTAACCACGCCCCCATGCCTAGCCGCCCGTCCCCCCGGGTGAGATGCCACAAGACTGTAGCTCCCTAATGGAGACTACCCCCAAGCTATATCCCCTAGCGAAGATAGTAGAGGAAAAGGTCCTATGGGACAGTCTAAAGGCGGGATTGACGATGGAGGTCGCCTTATCTCTACGGGGGTCCTTATCTACCTTTCCCGTAATCTGACGCCAAAATGAACCCAGCTCATAGTGTTTGGAATGGCCATCCTTAGGACCATATTTCAGGTCGGATCGCCATCCAAAGGCAGCATTAACTTGGGCCATAGACATTTGAATAGTGCCCGAGTTCATTAATTGGAAGGACAAGTACCGGGGTGAGTTATTCTCATCCCGGTGTACGTACAAAGAAGCTAGAAACTCGAGGGTAAGCCTCTTATAGGTATGAGCATGCATGGTCAAAAAGGAATCAAAATTAGAATACGAAAAAAGTTGAACCATGTCGTTCTCAATCCCTAAAGCCCTAGCGGCCAAAGGGTCATAGAACTTTGTAGGCCGGATCGGTCGAATGGACAAGCTTAAAAATTTGTCCATGAAGGACGGATTTCCGAAAACAATGCCCATGGTGTCCACCGGTGGTGGAGCCACGGTTGAGGGTCCTTCGTCCCGACCCGACCTTCTACTAGATGTTTTGGTTCTTGGCATGGTGTGTGGATTAGATTAAGCACAAATTACTAAATAGCAAAGAAACTACACCTAAACCAAACAATGCAAGAACACACAATGATTCAATCAAGGAGTACTCTAAACAATCAAACCTAACATGCAATGTACTTAAACACACAATCACTAATTCACACAAGTAAGTGACAAAGAAGCACAAATCAATAGCAAAATATCAACAATAACAAGTGAAATTTGACAAAAATGGCAAAAGAAGAGAGTAAAGAACGAAATCACCCAATACACCACGAAATTGTGGCATGCCGAATTGTAGAGGGACCGAAAATCACTTCCACTAGCCTGAGGAATGCTTCAATGTACGTTGGATGTCGAATTCGTGAAGAGAATTTGGTGAATTAGGGTTTGCTGTGAGGATTTGGGGGAGGATTTTGGGGTTAGGGTTTGCTTAGAGGGAGAAAGGGGTATGAAAGTGTGAAGGATGATATAAGGAGATTGGGGAAATAAGAGGAAGATTGGGAAAAATTGATTTAAAGATGCGCGAATCCGGAATAAAACCTGTGCTGCACGGCCGTGCTATATTTGGCACGGCCGTGCTGAAAGTTTGGCACGGCCGTGCCAAATCTGGCACGGCCGTGTTGGACTGGCAGAACGGTGTTGCAGATTGGCACGACCGTGTCATTTTTGGCACGGCCGTGCTGCTGGGCTTGGGACTTAACTTTTTGACGCAACTTTTTTGGCACGGCCGTGTTGGCATGTTAGTAGGCTTTTTGAGTTTTAGCACGGCCGTGTCAAATTTGGCATGGCCGTGTTGAATTTCTGCTGAGGAAACCTTCTGATGGCACTGCCGTGCTGAAAATGGCACGGCCGTGCTGCCTGGTGGCACGGTCGTGCTCCCTGATGGCACGGTCATGCTGCCTGCTACAGCCTGCAGTCCTTTTTCTTCCTCTAATACATGCATCACTCCCGTTTTCCCGACTTCCAACTAGTCCTTTACCTACACAAAGACACACACATAACACATGAAAGGGAAACAAATTAGGAGCTAAACAAACAAAAAGGAAAACAAATGAAACTACTCTAAAAAAGCAAGAAAGTCGGGTTGCCTCCCGGAAGCGCTAAGTTTAACGTCGATAGCTTGACCTGGTCACATTCAACACTTGTGACTGCATTTGAATACATCAATCACACCAACATGGGCTCCTTCATAGTATATCTTCAATCGTTACCCATTTACCACAAAAGACTACAATCCACTCGAATCATAGAGTTCGACCGCCCCGGAAGGTAGAACCGCCTTGACGGTGAATGGTCCCCTCCATCTTTACATCAACTTACTGGGGAAGAGTTTCATCCTAGAATTGTACAAGAGGACCTTGTCCCCGACATGGAACACCTTTCGCTCTATTTTCTGGTCATGCCACTCCTTGGATCGCGATTTGTAGAGGCTTGCACTATCATATGCATCCATTCGAAGCTCCTCCAACTCATAAAGCTCCAACATCCGTTGCTCCCCCGCGCTTTCTAGATCAAAGTTTATCTTCTTGATTGCCCATTGAGCGCGGTGCTCTAATTCGACCGGGAGGTGACATGCTTTCCCGTAGACCAAACGGTGTGGGGTAGTGCCAATAGGAGTCTTGAAAGCTGTCCGGTATTCCCAAAGTGCATCATCGAGCTTGTCAGACCAATCTTTCCTATTCTTCGCAACCGTCTTCTCAAGAATAGACTTAATCTGTCGGTTGGAGACTTCCGCCTGCCGACTAGTTTGAGGGTGATAGGTTGTCCCGAACCTTTGATGGACTCCATTCTTGCGAAGCATTCTTTGAAAGGCCCCATGCACAAAGTGTGACCCGTTGTCACTTATAACTGCTCTAGGAACCCCGAACCTTGGAAATATTATCCTCTTGAAGAGCTTCACCACCGCCTTGTGGTCATTTGTTGGGGAGGCGATTGCTTCCACCCACTTAGACACATAATCCACTGCCACAAGTGTGTATTGGTTCCCACGGGAGGAAGGGAAAGGTCCCATGAAGTATATGCCCCAAACATCAAAGATTTCAAGTTCAAGTACGGGTTGTTGGGGCATTTCATTCTTCTTAGACACGTTTCCACTTCTTTGGCACGCATCACATGTCTTCACAAACGCCCACGAGTCTCTAAAGATGTGAGGCCACCATAGTCCACATTGAAAAACCTTTTGAGCCGTCTTGTCAGCTCCCATGTGACCTCCGCAAGGGTCGGAATGGCACATTTTCAGCACACTTTGAGTTTCATCATCCGGAACACACCTTCTTAGTAGACTGTCCACACCTCTTTTGAACAATATCGGATCATCCCAAATGTAGTGTCTAGCATCTCTCCTAAGCTTCTTCCTTTGGTTCTTGGTGTACTCGGGAGGGAGCTCCCCACAAGCTAAGTAGTTTACCAAATCCGCGAACCAAGGCAGTCCCTTCTCCTTAATGAGGTACAAGACATCATCCTTCAATTCATCACAAATGGGCATCCCATCATCATCTTGTTGTTCCCTTTCCATGCGTGAAAGGTGATCCGAAACCACATTCTCGGCCCCCTTCTTGTCCCGTATCTCCACATGAAATTGTTGCAAAGAAAAGACCCATCGGAGGAGACGTGGTTTGGACTCCTTTTTCAAAATTAGGTACTTGATAGCGGCATGGTCGGTGTAGACAATTGTCTTTGAACCAATGAGGTAGTCCCAAAACTTTTCAAAAGCATGAACGATGGCTAGGAACTCTTTCTCTATGGTGGTGTAATTCTTTTGTGCTTCATTCAAGGTCTTTGACATATAGTAGATTACGTGAAGCCTCTTTTTAACTCGTTGCCCAAGAACACCCCGATAGCCGTATCACTTGCATCACACATCAACTCAAATGGTAGGTCCCATCTTGGTCCTTGCACTATCGGAGCCGAGATCAAAGCTTTCTTGAGTGTGTTAAAAGCATGTAAGCACTCGTCATCAAACTTGAAATCAACTCCTTTTGCAGTAGGGCATTTAAAGGCTTTGCTATGAGAGAGAAGTCATTTATAAACCGCCCGTAGAAGCCTGCATGCCCTAGAAATTGTCTTACCCCTTTTGCATTGACCGGTGGTGGTAGTTTTGCGATGACTTTGACCTTTGCCTTATCCACCTCTATCCCGGCATTGGAGAATTTGTGACCAAGGACAATCCCTTCCTCTACCATGAAGTGACATTTCTCCCAGTTGAGGACCAAGTTCACCTTCTCACATCGTTTCAAGCACTTTCCCAAGTTCACCAAGCAATCATCAAAAGACGTGCCTCCAACTGAAAAATCATCCATGAAAACCTCCATCTCGGCTTCCAACATGTCCCTAAAAATGCTCATCATACACCGTTGAAAGGTGCCCGGTACATTGCATAGTCCAAAAGGCATTCTCCTGTAGGCAAATGTACCATATGGACAAGTAAAAGTTGCTTTCTCTTGGTCATCGGGGTTGATAGGTATTTGGAAAAACCCCGAATAACCGTCAAGAAAGCAATAGTACTTGTGCCTAGTTAGTCTTTCGAGCATTTGATCAATAAATGGGAGGGGAAAATGGTCCTTTTTGGTAGATGCGTTTAGACGTCTATAGTCTATGCACATCCGCCAACCAGTTACCGTTCTAGTTGAGATGAGCTCACCATTTTCATTCTCAACCACAGTCATTCCCCCCTTCTTAGGGACAACATGCACAGGGGAAACCCATCTAGAGCTCGAAATGGGGAAGATGATACCTGCATCAAGGAGTTTGGTGATTTCTTTCTTCACCACCTCCCCCATTTGAGGATTGAGTTTCCTCTGCCTCTCTATGGAAGGCCTCGCACCATCCTCGAGAGTTATGTGATGCATACATATAGCAGGGCTAATACCTTTGAGGTTATCAATGGTATAGCCTATGGCACTTTGATGCTCTCTCAATACATCACATAACTTCCGAGTTTGATCCGCATCTAAAGAAGAATTCACGATGACAGGGTAAGTTGAATTAGGACCAAGAAATTCATACCTTAGATGTGTTGGTAGAGGTTTTAATTCTACCTTAGGGGCCTCATTTACCTCTTTTGCATCGGCTATAGCAAGAGCATACTTGGTTGTGATCTCCATGTGCTTGTGTTCTCCTTCATCTCCGTCAAGAAATTTCTCTTCCATGTCCCTGTCCTCCTCGGTATCACTTGGCTCAAGATCATGGTTAGTAGAGAGAAATTGTGTATGCATACTAGAAACAATCAAATCAATAGTGTCAATCATCATGCAGTTTTCGGAACTAGAACATGGATATTGCATGCTTTTATTCAAATCAAAATCAAGGACCTCCTCTCCTACCTTTAAAGAAATCTTAGCACTCTTCACATGAATGAGAGCACCTGAGGTAGCTAGGAAAGGTAGTCCAAGAATAATGGGTATATGATTATCCTCATCCATTTCCAAAACCACAAAATCAACAGGTATCACAAATTTCCCAACCCGTAGGGGAACATCCTCCACCTTACCCTTAGGAAATTTGATCGAACGATCAGCTAACTGCAGGGTAATGTTGGTAGGAAGAAGTTCTCCTACCCCTAAACGTTGATATACAGAATATGGCATAAGACTAACACTAGCCCCAAGATCACATAATGCATTATCAATTTTCATTTTATTAATAGCACAAGGGATTGAGAAATTACCTGGATCTCCTAATTTAGGAGGCATTTTGCTCATAATGATTGCACTACAATTCGCAGTGAGGTTAACAGTTTCCACCCCATCACAATTCCTCCTACCACTCAAAATATCTTTCAAAAACCTAGCATAGTTAGGCATTTGCTTTATAGCATCATTGAATGGTATGGAAAGGTGAATTTGTTTCAAAGTCTCCAAAAACTTACCAAATTGGACATCTAGCTTGTGTCTCACGAACTTATGGGGGTAAGGAAGTTTTTGCAATAGATTTGGTTCTTTAACTTGCGTACCTTCCTTTTCTTTTGGGACCTCAATAGTTTTATCATTCTCTCTGGTCCTCTCATCCTCACTTTCTACAGCATTATCAGTGATAGGTGGAGTCACAGGTTGACTCTTTGGTGGTATTACATTATCGCTCCCTATCAAAGTCTTTCCACTCCTAGTGGTGATAGCATTCACAGAAATTTTAGGGTCAATACCTTGAGGCGGGAGTTTTGAAACTCCAACCCCATCTTTTATAGCACTAGCCAACTGATAAATCTGGGTTTCAAGCATTTTATTATGTGTCATCACTTCACTAAACTTTTTATCACTAGTGGCCATGAAAGTGTTGAACATTTTAGACTTTGCTTCCATCATCTCCTCCAAACTAGCCCTCTACGGTGGTCCTTGAGCATAGTAATTGTCATTTGGAGCTCGGGAACCACGCACATTAGATTGTTGGGGATTTTGATTTTGGAAGTTCCTGTTACCATTGTTATTCCAGTTTCCCCTGTTATTGGCATTCATGTTGTGATTGTATTGCCCTTGATTACCCTGATTACCTGCATTTTGTTGGTATTGATTTTGATTACCAAAGTTACCATGTTGATTATAGGATCCTTGGGGATTTTGGTTCCTTTGGTTCCTGTTTCCCCACTGGTTTTGCTGTTGGTTATCAAAATTATTACCTTGTTGATTATAATTGTTCCCTCTTTGATTTGGTGGTAAATATCTGTTATTGTCATTCCTAGGTCTATTATCATAAGACAAGGCATTGACTTGTTCATTATCACAATCATTACCATCATTAAAATTAGATTGAAATTGGGACTCTAAGTTACAGGCAGAGGTATCATGATCATAGGATCCACAGTTTTCACAGAAAGTACATCCAGCAGGCATATTATAGGAGTTAGAATTCGTACCTGCTCCCTTAGAATGGGATGGAAGATTTTGATGCGGTGGGGCATCGAGCTTTTCTTTGATAATAGACATCTCCTTACCTAGATTCGCAATTTGTGATGTCAAATTTCCAATTGCATTGAGGTGATCTACCGAATAGACCGCTCCTCCACTCTTGCTCGTAGCTTCCCGCTCTCCATCTTGCCGATCCATGTGGTGTCGTACCACATCTTCTATGATATCAATGACTTCTTCTTCGGTTTTGTTCATAATGGGGCCACCTGCTCCCGCATCCAAATTGGTCTTCCCTTGAGGACTCAATCCTCCATAGAATATCTGTAGTACTTGGTATGTTGGAATTCCGTGGTGCGGGCACTCTCTTTGGTACTCCTTGTACCTTTCCCATGCTTCGTAGATTGACTCCCCACTTCTTTGCCGAAATCCTTGGATCAACGCTCTGGCATCGGTCGTCTTCTTTTGAGAATAGAATCTTCCCAAAAATGCTGTCGTGACATCATCCCAAGTGTGTAGAGTGTTTGGTTTCACCTCCTTTCTCTAGCCATTCGAGGGCTCTCCCGATGAGTGAAAATGGGAAAATCTTTAATCTCACGAACTCTTAATTCACCCCATTGACTTTGATAGTGTTGCAGTACTTCTCAAATTCATTCAGATGAGCCAAAGGGCTCTCATGCTTGGCACCACTAAACTGCCTTCGCTCGATGAGGGTGATCATGGCCGGCCGGATCTCGAAGTCGTTGGCCTCAGTAGTGGGTGGAGCAATCCCACTTGAAGCTCTATACGCCCCAGGAGTTCCCAACTCCTTAAGGGGTCGTGGTGCTGGCCGATTAAGTTGGCGCGGAATGTCTGTCATTGGAACCTGTTGTGTGTTGTGTTCCTTTCCTTGAGAGATCGATGACGTCGATCAAGATTTACGATTGCTCTTCAAAGTCCTTTCGATTTCGGGATCGAAGGGTATTAACTCTCCCTGTTTAGACCTGCGCATACACACTAAACAAACCAGTCAAATAGCAGGGCTATAAGTGTAGCCAAAAAGAAAAATCATTTTGTATTTTTGTTTTAAGAACTAGACTCAAGAAATCAAAAAGCAATTAACAAACACCGCTCCCCGGCAACGGCGCCATTTTGACAAGCGTTAAATCGGTCGCTACAATCTAACTCTCAATCAAACAATACTTATACGAACACCCTATAACCAGTATAATGGCAAATAAAGGTTCGGTCCACGAAGAACGAGAGTAACCACTAATCAATCCTAAAACCTAAGCTAGTTCGAAATCAATGGAAGATGGTGTTCTAAAATACTACTAATAAGATGAAATAATCAATAAACTAAGACACTAGGGAGAACGAGAATCCGCCTAACCATTGGTAATTAAGCAATAAGGAATCATAGAGACAAACTGGATATGCAAAGACTATAAGTCTAATCAATATCATATGATAGGAATACAACGGGCAATACTAAGCTTGGATTTCTCATGCACTTAACATTACTCGATACATAATCAAACCACATTCAATAATGAAATACTCAATTCACAATCTCTTGTTCAAACCAAGAATAACATGCAATCAAATTCAAGATTCTAGGTTAGCTACTCCTATTATAATGAATTAACATGTAATCGCATATAATCAATATAATCACAATCCGTTTATCAAAATCAAACCTCAATTACATAGATTACCTAGGTCGGGTTTCATCCCGAAACCCTAGCTAGGAGACTACTCACACATATTCATAATCAAAGCAATAATGAATTCCAAAAGCATAATAGATATAAACATGAATTCTGATTAAGCAATAATAAAGCTTGATTAATAAACAAGAATGAATAATACCAATTGTATTGATGTGAATCAATGACAAAGTTTGGAACTTTGATATCCGATGTCAATGAATAATACAAAGAATCCCAACGAATCTTGCTTCGAATCAATCTGGAAAACTACGATTAACTAGATCAAATCTATGGAATCTCAACTACGGAAGTGCTCTCTGAAAAATACGTCTCTAATCTACCTCAAAAATCTGTCTAGAAACAACCCTTATAATTGGGCCCTTTTATATGTCTTCAAATCCGGAAAGTTGAATGCGCGACCCTTCTTGAATCAGCACGACCGTGCTAGAAGTGGCACGGCCGTGCAAGCATGGCAGTAGCTGATCCGCAATATCTTTAATTTTGGCACGGCCATGCTGAATTTGGCACGGCCGTGCTAACGCCTGGCACGGCCATGCTGAATCTGGCACGACCGTTCTGAATCTTGCACTGGCACGGGCATGGAAATTGGCTGACACGGGCACTGGCCTGACTTGGCACGGAAAATGGCACGGTCGTGCTTCATCTCGGCACGGCCGTGTTGCCTGGTCAGAATTGCTGGGGCTGCCTGGCACGGGCGTGCCAAGTGTGGCACGGCCGTGCTACTTGTGCATCTTGTGTAAACTCTTGAAAAACCCCCTAGTTCCTCGTATACGACCAAGGTTGGCTCGATCACGTACCAATGGCTCGGGAACCGACTAAACTCGGTCAATTATACCTGAAAACACATCAAAAACAACCCAAAACCCGTGAATCACGTAATACAAGGGATATAAGCATAACAAGGAATAAACGACCAAAACGGTCCTAAATACGTCCAAAATCATCCTATTATATGCTCTAAAGCGTGCCCTAAAGTGCGCTTATCAGAAGGGGGGGGAAGAAAGATGAGTTTTCCTTCCAAATCTCCCCATTGTTGGAGAGATTAATTTCTTACAATTTAATCCTTCCATTTCTCTCCCCTCCAATTCCCTTCCTTCTTTATTTGTTGTCCAAATGAAAGATAATCCATCCCTCCATTTCCCTTCCCTTCTTTTCCCTCCATTTCCTTCAATCCAAACAAAGTGTGAAGGATATTGATGACTAAATCATCATTATAATCAGTTTTTCTAACGTGTGAAAACAAATTCCCTATAATTATTTGTAACGAGGAATATCTACATTCTTAAAAAAGGTAAGTTTAAAATTTATTTGGAAAATAATTAAATCTTCATTATTTCCTCTATTACAAGATTTACCACATTTTTTACAAATATGTTATGCAATATATTTTAGTCAATTTCCTAATTAATACAATTATTTAAAAACAAATAAAAAAAATAATGCTAGCCTCATATAGGTACACTACTACTCCATACAATATATTCCAATTTTTTTTCTATTTTTAATGAAATCATTAATCAATTTATTTTTATCTATTTTTTTTTTTGACATATATATATTTTTTTTCTTAATGAAAACACCATACATTAGAAAAAGGTACTGTGTTGATTGTTAGACAAAATATAACAGTTGAAATAGTTTTTCTTGGGATAGTTTTGGTAAAACTCAAAAGCTTGTTCCTCAGATCAGTTAAAAAACATTGGCAAGTAAAGGGTTCAAAAACATTATTGTTGAAGTGCTCTCCATCTTGTAAGCGAGCTTTTATATCTTTAGAATGTTCATTTTCTAGTGGTATGTTTAAATCAAAAGAGGCTTCGATTGGCTTAATAACATTATATTGGAATTAATATGTGCATATAAATTTAGTAATTGAAAAAATAGATTATTATTAAATCACATAACATATAAATTTACAAATGTAAAAACTATACAACACCCAAAATTATATACACATAACTATTGTATACCCACCATTATCAAACCAAATGAAAATATAACTCAGATTAATTCTTATGTGAATATACAAACTGACTATTATGGACTGTTAGAAAATAAATTACTACAATACAACATCTAAAAAAAGTAAGATATAGTTATCTTGGATTACCTGATTAATGTCTTGAGGTTGCTATTGCATAAGTTCAATTAACAAAATATTTTGCCTTAGCTTATTCATTGAATGCAAGAAGAAAGGATAAAATATATAGTATGATTCAATATATTATAGGGGGAAAATGAATTATATTATAGTTATTCGTTATTGCTTATACTTCATGTGATATGTTGATTTATCATTATAGGTTAATAGTCAATATATATCCTTAGCACTGTCAAAAACCGAACCGAACCGGTGAAACCGAACCGATTCAAACCGATCCGAATGAGAACCGAACCGATTAAAAACCGATTTTTTGAAACCGAAAACCGACCCGAACCGCATTTTAGTAAACCCGAAACCGAACCGATCCGAATAACGTTAAACCGTTTTAGAACCGAACCAAATCTAAACCGAACCGGAAAGGAAACCGAACCGAAAATAAACCGAACCGTTTACAAACCGAAACCGTTTAAACCGTCATAAAAACCGTTATAAACCGAACCGTTATAAACCGAACCGTTTACAAACCGAACCGTTTACAAACCGAACCGTTTACAAACCGAACCGTTTATAAACCGAACCGCTTATAAACCGAACTGTTTATGAACCGAATTCTTATAAATCGAACCATTTACAAACTACTTACTACTAAGAGTGGTTATTGGGCGTGTCAGTGTGGGTCGATGCAAATCATTTAAGGGGCGAGTCGGTTGCAGGTCAAGATGAATATTTAGCGGGACAGAAATAATAACCAATAATTCGAGACAAATAAGGAACAACATATCAATATGTAATGTGACTAAAACTATTAATACTTGTTCTATGAAATTAAAACATTTTAACAATGAAGCAACACAATATATATTAAACATCACTAGTTCACTACAATACAACATCACGTCTTCTTAATTAGATGCAACACTTTCATCTATCACTTGTTTACCAATTTCAAGGACGTCTTCTTCAATATCACAATCATAACCACGTAACCAGTTTTGTGTGGTCACCAACTCGCAATAGAACATGCACAGCCAAACGTACAAATTTGGCACTGAGAGCTTCAAAATCCTTTCAATTGCATACAATAAGTTTGCTTTCAGAGGATGCTGTGAATTTTGTACAATTGGATTGATATACTACAAAAATAGCAACAACAAAAAACAAAAAACAAAATGTCAAGATAACGTCTGAGATAGGAAAGCAGGGGGAAAAGATGAAATTTAATAGATAAAAGGAACAGACATTGGTGTAAACCACTCAAACAGCAAGAATTCAGAAATATATGACCCCCAACCAAGATCCCAAAACAAGACTGCTAACCTCACATAACCATAACCTCACATAACCAAAGCCAGCAGTGGAATTCACATCTAAGTTTAAAATGAATGACCATCTGAATAATAGGGTGGTCTTTCTATTTTACATCTGAATTTTACATTTCAGTAAGTGGTCTTTCGTTCTAGCTAAGAGTTTCCTAATCTATAAGTCTAAATGCAGCAGAAGATTGTTAAAAATAAAATTCTAACAAGGATCAATCTCACATCTTGTATTATTCACAAATACTTCTTCAGATGATTAAACTTGAGGAAATCTTTAACACATTACTACCAATAAGATTCCAGTAACACCACTAATCTCAGCTATTAAACAATTTTAGAATACAGATAATGTATAAGAAATTAATTAGTGAAAAAATACATGTAATTGATTAATACGAAGTATAGTATATCACAGAATCATATAGCTGGGATGGTATGGTTGTAAAATCGTATAAATTGCTAAAAAAAAAAAAAAAACAAAAAAAAATCGGAAACAATCAAAATCATGAACAATCGGAAAAAAAATCGAGATTAACTTGAGTAAGTATAAATTTACCTTCAACTTAGCTTGAGAGTAGCTAGAGAGAGATTGAAAGAAGGTGCTGAGCTTGGAGATTGGAAGAAAGAACTGGAAGAAAGAACTGGAAGAAAGAAGCTAAGAACGAAAGAAGAAAGAAAGATGGGAAAAAAAAAAAAACTTATATATGACGGCTGAGAATCAAGGAAGAGAAGGAAGCTAGGGTTTTTTTCTTATTTTGGGAGGGAAATTCTAACTCAAAATATCTAAATTCTAAATCTAAAATTTGTTTTTCCTTTTGGTTTTTGGAGGGAAATTTCCCACCATTCATATTTTGAAGAAATTGTCAACCAAAAAATAAAATCAATTTTCCACTTTGTAATAATCAAAATTTTTAATTTTTGTTTAACAACATTAAACAAACTTTTATACAATTGATTAATTACATGGTTTCAAAAAAAAAACTAATTACATTTCTCGAATCCCGATAAAACGATATACACCTACATAATATCAGTTTTTAATTTTTTATAAATTTTTTTAACACACACATTAAAATATTAAGTTCTTTAGATTATAAAATGTGAATCAGTTAGCGTGTAAATGTCTAGCGTTGCAATTAATAAAAAAATCGAAGACCGTTTAATAATATAATGACGTCATATCTTAGAGAGCTAGTAATATTACGGATTTGTACGTATAAGCAATACACTTGTAATCGTGTAAACTTATAAATGATATAATTGACTAGTAGATTAGTACGTAAATACAAATTACTTAATTAGAAATGTGTTATGACTACATGAGTGATTGACTAATATCGTAATATGACTATATAGTATATAAGCAATTGTCAATTTAGCATAGCTGCATAATAGAATAATAGTGTACTAGACTATCCTACTCGGTAATATACTAATACCATTTCAGTATTTGATATGTTAGACTTAAGTTAAAAGTTAGTCTTTCTTATTAACTTGTTAGTCTAATTAAATAATTACTAATTACTAATTAGTGACTTAAGCCTTAGGGGTAAACCAGTAAAGGATATAGAATCAATATTACCTTCTTCTTCATTAATGTGTTCTTTCATTATATTGTATAAATCAAACTACTTTGTAATATCTTCATATATAACTTTATGCAAATATATAATGATAAACGAGCCTTAATTATCAGTCTTGTTGACTAATTAAGAATCGAATACCAAATTGCAAATTTCGATGTTACAACAACTCATCAAATCATGATTATGACACTGTTAACTAAATGATCAAATCAGAAGCAGATAATAATCTGATAGTAAAACAATAATACATTAATGCACTAAACTTTTATAATCTACTTCGTAATAAACTAGTAAGATCAGTATGGCTAAACTTGAATCATAACATGATATGTATTTATAAAAATAATGAGAATTTGCATATAATATGATGCCTCAATATGAAGTGATGAAGTCTCGGCTTGATATAAAACTTGTTAACTAGCAAAAAGTTAGAAAGTAGTACAAAATTTTTTGAAATCAAAAACAAATCTAGACTCGAACCGTAATTTAGTAAATCTGAAATAAAACCGATCTAAATAATGTTAAATCATAGAAGAACCAAACCCGTGAACGAACCGAACCAGTTATAACCGAACTAAAATAAAACTACACCAAAAAAGAACCGAACCGTTTCCAACCTGAAACTGTTTGAACCGGTATAATCACCATTTACACCGAACCATTAATAAACCGCAACCCGTTTGCACCAAACCGTTTACTACCGGGACTATTTACAACCCGTACCGTTTACAACCCGAACCGAATTTAAACCGAGTTAAAAACCGTTTACACCAAACCGTTAACAAACCGCAACCCGTCTGCATCGAACCGTTTACAACCCGGACTGTTTACATCCCGGACCATTTACAACCCGAACCAAATTTAAACCGGGTTAAAAACCGTTTACACCAAACCGTTAACAAACCGCAACCCGTCTGCACCGAACCGTTTACTACCCGGACCGTTTACAACCCGAACCGAATTTAAACCGGGTTAAAGACCGTTTACACCGAACCGTTAACAAACCGCAACCCGTTTGCACCGAACCGTTTACAAACCGAACCGTTTAGAACCCGAACCGAATTTAAACCGTTCAAGAATAAACCGAAACCGAACCGAACCGATAATTATTTAAACCGAACCGAAACCGACCCGTTAGACATTTAAACCAATTTCAAATCGACCCGATTTCAAACCGAACCGATTTCAAACCGAACCGAAACCGAACTGTCAAACCGTTTTGACAGTGCTATATATCCTAACTCTTAGTTAAAAAAAGAAAACATGTGGCCTCACAAAAAATAAAAAATAAAAAAATGTACCTAATTAAATTAAATGTATCTAGTCATATTTAATTGCTTACTCAAGTACTGTATTTACTTATAGAGTTACATCAATGTTATTAACCTTTCTCTCGTTTTCTCTAACATTCTCTTTTTCATAACTTTATTATAATCAATAACATTGAGACGGGATAGTTCTATCCCACCTATATCTTTACTGACTAATATAAGAAGCATAATGACTTTTGATTACCATACAATAATTATGAATTTGAACTTAAATATAATCTGATTACTTTGTAATTCTATTAAAGGTATCTTTACAGTTAAAAATAAAGACCACTCTTGGTCTGTAGTCCACAATATTATGAACAACCGTAATCTTGGAAAAGAAAAAAAAAAGGAAAAATAAAAAATGTGCATAACACTCGAATTCGAAGTTATAATATCATTACAGGCAAAAAAGACTAGTAATTGTTCTTCGGTAGGGACAACGATGACGACGAATGATTGATGAGCTAATGCATCGAACAACATCAAGAAACACATCCTCATCACAAGGGATCCACAATCTTAACATGGTGGGAGAGTCAACATGCTTGTCTCGTGCCAAATCAAGTAAAGCCACAAAACAAGGGTGTTTGAGCAACTCTATATTTATTATCACTCTTCATGTTATCTCCTATGTATACTACCATATGACCTCTATACTTAACTTTTTTTTTTATCTTCCTTTTTTGGCGGGCAGAAATAGCCTTTTGAACATGTAGTATTAAATTATAAATTAAGGTGGCTTATGACTACTTAAGAACAAACTAAGCTCAATTATTTAGGTGATGTTACCGATCTTTTTTTTATTAATACTAGTCTTTAATTCTCCATGCATGCTTCATTTAGCATCCAATAACATTTTCCCTGTTTTATTTGTCTTCACATGCTTTAATTTATTTAACATTCAGTAACTTCGGCCATTTTTTTTTTAATTTCCATTGAGCAAAGTTTACTTTACTACAGAACAAGTTAGGTAAAAAAATGGCACATGGGCTGGTTTACAAGTCATTAACTTTAACTCCCAAACTAAGGATTCCTGGATCTGGATTAAAGTTCTTTAAATCCGGCCTCTTCTAATTCACGGCCTTATTTGAAAACGAGAAAACGGTTCTTTGGGTTGATATTTAACTTAATTGGTATGCTGATACTAATGTCATAGCCTTGGTAGACTTGGACCTAGATCAAATCCCAAATCTTGATCTCATTGTAGATACCTTTATTACAGATGATAACTCTTGGGATCACTCTACTTCTCTTTGTCTTTCCGGCTGATCTGGATAAAAAAAAAAAAAAAATACGAGGCATTCCCTTACCTTCCTCTGTCATGGCTGATGAAGCTTATTAAGGTTTATCTTAAGATGGTCAATTTACGGTTAAATCTGCTACATGGTTAGTTCATAACCACTCCCCTATAGTTCTCCGAAGTGGGAATTTCATTAAATATGGAATTTGGATATTCCCCCTAAAATTCAGCTTTTTAATGGCAAATTCTCTATAATAGTCTTCCTACTCATCACACTTTTACTTCTAGGAGTATTAATGTTCATTGTCATTGTGCCTTCTATAACACCTGAAACCCAGGGTCATTTATTTTTGCATTGCCCTTTCTCTTTTCACCTTTGCTCTACCTCATTTAATTTGTTAGAAAATGGATTGGCATCCTTCCTCCTCCTTCTTTTTCCCTCCATGCTCTTTTATCTTCTCTTAAATTTCTATCTTAATGTCTGCTTCCCAAGTTTGTAATTATTTCATAAAGTATTTGAAAATGCAGAAATGTGACTGTTTTCAAAGCCTCAACCCTCTCTATCCATACAATTCTCTTCAGTGCTTTTTCTCTCTACCAAGAATGGCATGCTGGAAATTTTCTAGACTCGCTTCACCCCTCGTATACTAACTCTTCTCTTAATCCTCAGAACACCACATCTGATACGATCGTCTCATGGTCTTCTTCCCCAGTAGGGATTTCTTTTTTTGGTTTTTTTTTTTTTTTTTTTTTTGGTAAATCAGTGTAGAAATTTTACAGCTCAAAAAAACTTTTCACAGACAAGTCCCAATAGGGAGCAAACCACCAGGCTACAAACAGCCCAACAAACAAAATAAAGAAAAACCTATACAATGAGTTTTTCTATATTTTCTCTATCTACAATCTTTATCTTCTTAGAATTTACACCTAGAAGTCTGTTTCTCACCTCAAACTTTATACACTTTACAACTGTATCTATACATAGGACTTTCATATCCCAAAGAGCTACATTTCTAGCTCTCCAGATCTGATAGATGATTGCCAGAGCACATACTCTAAGCAGCCCTTTCTGGAAGCTTGAATGCTGATTTTTAATCTGCCTTAATAGCACTGTCAGGGTTCTAACATTGCATCTTGTATTCAACCAATGTAGGATCTGATCCCATATCTTCTTACTATATATAACTGCACTTGAAGGACAAATGATCACGTGACTCTGTCTCATCTCTACAAAGAAGGCAGTCTGTCAAAGTTCCCGCACCAAAACTATGTATTCTATCTCTGGTCATTAGTTTTCCCTGAATTGCCAGCCATGAGATAAACTTGTGTTTTGGAACAGCCCATCTTTCCCAGACAAATTTATCCCACCTGCATTTAGGGTAGCTAGGCCTTAAGACTTGAATGCTTATTAATCTTGTACCCTCCCTGCCCAAATTGACTAGCAGAGTAAAGATTCTTTAATTTCTCCTTTACTTCACACAGGTTTTTCCAATACCAACTTGCATCAGCCTGTGGCTTGTACTTAAACCAATCTTTCCCTTTCAAATATACACTGCTCACCCATTTGATCCATAGGTTCTCTTTCTTTTGTGCTATAGCCCAAACATGTTTGCCAAGAGCTGCAGTATTCCAGGTTTCATCATCTTGTATGCCTAATCTACCCTATGACTTTTTCTTGCACACATATCTCCAGGCCACATAACAAGCTTTGTGGTGCAGGCTTCCATGCCATAGAAAATTCCTACAGATGGCATTAATCTTCTCTAAAATGGCCTTAGGTAAGACCATGATTTGTGCCCAGTACACTTGGATGCTTAGAAGGACAGAATTTATCAGAGTTACTCTTGCTGCAAAAGAGAGATTTTTGGAGCTCTAAATCTTGATTCTAGAACACATTCTATCAACGAGATGTTCACACTAAACAACAGAAATCTTTTTTGAACAGATAGGGACACCCAACCTAAAAGGTAATCTACCTCTTGTGAAGCCTGTAGTCCGCAAAATTTCTTCTATTGTATAATCTTGTATACCAGCACAGTAAACTGATGTCTTCTCTGGGCTGGCTTGAATATCAGTAGCTTTAGGGAAGACTTGGAATCCCTTCATGAGTAGTTTTATAGATTTCAGATCTCCTTTAAAGCAAAGGATTAAATCATTTGCAAAACATAAGTGAGTGAGCCCTGCTGCCTTGCATCTGGGGTGAAACTTAAAATCAGTTTTGGAGCTGAATATTTTCAGAACCCGAGAAAGGTATTCAATGCATAGGACAAAAATTAAAGGAGAAAGAGGATCTCCTTGTCTTAATCCTCTCTTAGATTGAAAATAGCCATGTAGAGAGCCATTGATCATAAGAGAGAATCTTGGAGTTCTCACACACACTATAATGAGTTTTACAAAGTGCTCAGGGAAGTTGAGAGCCTGCATCATTTCCTCTATAAAGTCCCACTCCACAGTGTCATAAGCTTTCTTCAAGTCCAACTTGATGAGACAGCTAAGACTAGCACCAGAACGCCCATAATGTCACACTAAATCTTGACAAACCATGATATTGTGGACTATATATCTACTATGAACAAATGCACTTTGATTCTCAGCAATGAGATGAGGCAACACTTGTTTCAACCTATCACATAAGACTTTTGAAATGCACTTATAAAGTACATTACAGCAGGCAATTGGCCTAAACTCAGTCACATTGAGAGGAGACTTAGTTTTAGGAACCAATGTAATCGAGGTTGAATCTATTTCCTTCAAAAGCTTGCCAGTTTGCAGAAAATTCAATACAACCTTGCTTACATCTTCACCCACTATGTTCAATCTTTTCTTGAAGAAATTGCTCCCTAATCCATCAGGACTAGGTGCTTTATTCTCATTTATGTCAAACATAACTTTCTTTACTTTCTGCAAAGTAAAATCACTTGTTAAAGTGTCAGACATGGCTGTTGTGATCAGGATCCCAGATTGGACAACATGGTTATTAACATGTGATCTTTAGGTGGCAGCAGTACCCAGTAATGCATCATAGTACTCCAAGAAAGCCCTAGGAATGTCAACCATATCGACCTGTGTGCCCTGTATATCTTGAATAGTGTAAATCTTGTTCTGCATTTGTCTTTTCCTGAGAGCTCTATGAAAAATGGCTGTGTTCTGATCTCCTTCCATTGACCATTCCACTTTTGCTTTCTGTTTCAAGAAAGAAAAGTAAAGGTCCTGAGCTAGCAGCAACTCTTTTCTAGCCACATTTTCATTTTCTCTAGCAACATTGTCAGTTGGCTTGTTGTGGAGAGCAGTCTGACATTTGTCAAGGTTTTGCTTTGCCAAATTGTACTGGATTTCAACATTTTAAACTCTATTTTTGCTCAAAATGATCAAGCATCTCTTGACTTCCTCCAGCTTCTGCACCACACAATACATTGGAGTTCCTTGAACATGCTTCTGCCATGCTTGGGAAACAACACCTGCAAACTCAGTTCCATTGCTCCACATATTAAAATACCTAAAAGTTCTCTTGCCTCATGTAGGGAATATTTCATAAATCAACTTTGGGCCCCACTGTGATCATACAATTAAGCATGGTGGCGTCCAAAGGGAAAGAAGGTAGAGATAAAAGAGTCGCCAACAAGTTTAAGGAACATGTAAATCGTTCATGGGTGTGAAGGTTACACCCCATTCATAATTACGGAGATCGCTAACTCCATAGTGGTCCGAAACCATGACTGGATATTCAGAGATGATGTACGAATCCAACCTAAAAGAGACTGAACCCGCCCTAAATCAGCCTCTACTAAATTCTTATGATATTCATGTGTGCTTCCTGATCAACATACATAAAACAAGTTAGTCCTAAACCTATTTAAACTATGTTGGTTGAATATTAATGCACAAATAAATCTATTATTGGCGATCATTTGAAAAAATCATATTAGACCTAAAATCAAATTATTAGTTATCTTATTAGACGTGATTCAAGTACAAATTCCCTTTAAACCTGCACGAAAGGGCGTGATCAAGCAATAACAATAATTATGAATAATCAAGCAACATATTATAATTGACACAACAAATCATCATCATAATAACAAAGCAATATCTCCAAAATAATATTAGCAAGATCCTAGGCATGACTTTAAACGGATTAATAACAAACCCTACCATGTCACTAAATAATAAAAATCAAAGCTTTAGCCTAAGCATGATACTAGAAAGCAACATGATATAAGCAATATCAATTAACACCCTAACATGATACTAGAAATCAAAATCAACATCCTAACATGATACTAGAAATCATAAAGACATCCTAACATGATACTAGGAATTAAAATAATAGTCTAAGCATGATTTCTATATCAAAGGAATAAGGATTGTAGATTTACTCACTTTGATGTCTCGTATCTCTTTTTATCAAAACAATACACACGTTAGAAACTTCAAGAAAAAAATAAATCAAACTAAGTAAATAAATCAAATAATAATTGAAATAGAGTTTTGAGACCAAACCCTCAAAACTATCAACCTTTCACGTCAAGGTCGAAGGACACTACGAGAAGGGCTTGGACTATTCAAATCTCGCAAAGGTCGTATGATGTGATGTGTTTAGGCTAGGCTAAGAAAGAGAGAGAAAAGCTTAAAGCTTAGAGAGGGGGTTAGATGATCATTATTGGTGAATGAAAACGGAGGAAAACGTCCCTTTTTATAGGGAAAAGATTAGAAAAAGAGGCAGAATCCGACTCGGAGTAAAACGCCTTTCATCGCATGGCGATGGTTTCATCGCGTCGCGATGCTTATATCACTGCGCGATATTAGAATCGCCGTCCGATGATTCCATCGCTACGCGATGCTTTTCAAAAGATAAGGTCCGTACGGAATCTGACTTCCAACCAAATTGGGTCAGTCGAATGTCTGTACTTATCCCTATTTTATCAGAATTAATTTATTAATGTTTTATCCGATATAAAATTCTTAAACTTTATCGTTTCAAAAATAGGATAAATTAGAACCTTCTAGAGGATTCCAAAATATAATAATCAATCCTAAGGGATTTAGGACTCAAAACAACATTCTGGAGAATTCTAGAAACTTATGATAAATCCTAATGGTTTTAGAAATACAGTTAAGATAAATGGACCCTCAACCATGATCATTGGGTCCGCAGATAAGGCTCGATTTGGACCCAGTATAGTATTTTAGTCATAACTTCTTTATAACTTGTATTTGGGCTTATAATATATCGTTGGAAAGATTTTTTCAAACCCTATCTAACTACACAATCATTGGACCATGATTATGGACAAAAACAAACTGATTTGGACGTTTTTATAAAAAGGATACGAAAAGAATGATTTTAAGTACACGAAATGAATTATTTTGTGTTTAAAACATTTAAAGAGAGGTTAGAAATATGGTCAAGGCTAAAGGAAATTCACGTGACTCTTCAAATCTTCCCTTACTCGATAGTCAAAGACGTGAAAGGTACTCATCACGGGGTTTGGTTTTTTGGGAGACGTAATTAGGCGTCTACAAAAGCCCCCACTTTGACTGAGTTTGGAGAAACATAAGTTTCGAAAACAAAAGTCAAAATATTGATAGGGACAGAGAATGATTCAGAACGCTTGGCGATTCTAGATAATTCTTTTCAACGCCGATACGTGCAAAAAATTGCTAGTTATACAAATAAGGGAGATAGAAACGCGTATCTTGCACCGTCGAGTACACGCATCTTGTCTGATCTAATTTGTTTGACAACCTCCACAATGTTTCGTGAACGCCGTCAAAGACAGCATTGCTTCGCTATCTTCAGTTGTAGTGACAATCTTCCAAACCCTAGGGAACATCGTCAAAGGTGACCGTGCTTCGCCATCTTCAGTTTTGTGGCCATGCTTTGCCACGGCTGTGCTTCGCCGCCATTATCGTCGTTGTGGCTATGCTTCGCCATGGTAATGCATCGCCGCTGTTGTTGTCGTTGTGGCAGTGCTTCGTCGCTTCATTGTTCTTGTGGTCGTGCTTCGCCACTGTTGACAATCTCCTCCATGCTTCGGGACATCGTCGAAGACCGCAGTGTGTCGCCATTTTAAAAAATCTTACCATTGCTTCGACGTGACCAATTAATACTGACAACCTCCACACCCTAAGGAAAGCTATCGAAGATCTCAATGCTTAGTGATCCCCAAATCTCGCCAATGCTTTAAGCGGGGTTAACCCATGCTTCGCTATGCTGAATATGTGCTCCTCCAGTGCTTCGGTGGACTGCACCAGTGTATTGGTGCGATGAATTGTGCTCTGCCAATGCTTCGGCGCGTTTAAGTGTAACGAGCCGATGCTTAGGCGCTTGTGTATTTTGATGAGCCAATGTTTAGGCGCTTAAGTCATTGAAATGATCGTCATCAAACCGATCATCAACCAAACTTGTAATCGGGCCGATTACTAATCAAATCAATTGATAAGAGGCTAAATGGCGCACCTAGGAGCCCAAACATTAAATGTAGTCTGCATAATCCATTTATGGGATCCACAGAGTTTGACGCTAGCTGTAGCAGGCGCATCGCGCAACTTCAGGCTTCATCGCGCCGCGATGGGAGTATCGCATTGCAATATTTTCATCGCTCGGCAATATTTTTTCATTTTCCAGATTTGAACCCCTTCTTCTTCCTTTTTCCGGGGTTGCTCGTAATTTATTCATTTTTGCCGAAAACTTCAAAGTCTTTGTTCTTGGTCGTTTCCCAACCAAATCGCTTCAAACTGGTTGCAAATCGACGCTCTTCCATCCTAATTTGCTGATCTAGAAATGGTACTCCGGTGCTTTGTCCATATGAGTCCCCGGGCTCTTTTGCAGCTGGGGTGTCGTCTCAGTTTGCTGGTGGGACGTATGAGGTTTACTCATCGTCGCAGCAGGAACAACCTACTTCTTTTGCTGGCGGAGGTACTCAATGGGCTGGTCCTACCATTACCATTCCGACGACTAGTGATGCTGGTCAGGGGCTGGCCTCGCGGAGTGTAGTGTTTTATGATGCATTCGGTGTTCCTCGTCCTCTGGCACCGTAGTTGTTCTTGTGTTTATTCACTATGTAGGACTTTGCTTATGTTTATCTTGAGGTTGACCCAAGGTTTAGTGTTACTCAACTCATTGTGTGACTCAATGTGTTTAAATCAACTCGACTCAATGCGTTTTGACACATGTGTAGACTCAACTCGATGTTATGCGACTCAACGTGTATACATGACTCAACTGTGTTTGTGTGACTCGAAAATACAGAAAAGCAAAAAAATTCCGTCATTTTTTGTGGAGGGTATCGACTTTCTCCCGAAAAGAAAGACGTGAAAATGAAAAGAGGTAGAGTGTCGGTGAAAGATGAAGGTTTTGAACTTTCCCAAATGGAAAAAGAGATGAAAAGAATGAATGAAGCGATGGTGCATGTTTAATGAGCTTAATCAAGCGTATGCGTTGATGTTGTATCTCGTGGTGCAAGGATTGTAGCATCCTAGACTATCTTAATTAATGGTTCGGTAATGAAAGTATTTGGGTAACTTAGGCGCGGAGGCTAAGTACTTCACACATTGTGATGCAATGATGATTATGATAATGAGTGATTCTAAGATGACAAGGCGTGCTTCAAAGTTGTGTCAAGATTCCATGACAAAGGGTTCCTAAGGGAAGTATCATTTGGCTATGTATTTGTGACGTGTATGAAAGTGATGCTAAAGTTAGGCTGCAAAAGCTAAGGGTGTGGAAAAATATTTTGTGTGGAGCCTAATGAATATTTTGAGAAGAGCCAAATGATGGTGACTATTAGCCTGGGTAGGCTAATGAAGTAGGGATCAAGCCCCCAAGTCTAACTCTAAATGGATAAGGGATGAGCATTGGAGATCCCTTGATATGATCATGCATGAATGTAAATATGAATGTGATGAATGCATTTTTATTACGGCCGCACCCCAATGTGAGGTTGCCTACGTATCCGTTAGAAATCAGGCCGAACGTAGCTCTAGCCGAACCTTGCACAAGTGTGTGTATGCCTCAAAGAGGTCTTTCAAGGGTTGTGATGGGGTTAGGCTAAAGGTTGAAGAAAAGATAAAGGCTCAAGACCTAAAATAAGCCCTCAAGGTGTGCAACCTTGCATTTGAATCTTGGTGTTTGTATGCTTGAGGTTTCTCACTTTTAAATTTCTTTTGTTTATTTTTTGCATTTGAAATTTGTTTTTGAATTTTCTTTTGTATAAGAGTGGGCAATCTTGATCATGCGATCTATCATTCACTTGGCATTCATGTTTCTAGGCATGGTACCAAGCACTCGATAAGAGACGCAATCTGAGACGTGTTCGTATCAAAGACATGTTCATATCAAAGACATTGGAACACTTGCCCGACCTTTTGCACACTTTTATTGCATTTTGAACTTTTTTGTATTTTTTTTTTTTTTTTTTTTTGAACTTTCAAAATTTTGATAACTGTCACTCAAGCTTTTGTATTTGGCTTTGATAATTGCGTAAGTTACACACCATCCCATCCCAAGGGTAGGTAAATGTGGGTTGAAAAAATAAAAGGTATATCGTTAGACAGGGCTCAAAGTGGTTTATAAAGAAAGGGATTGTGTAATGAATGAAAAGGGTAAAGGTAATATGATGTGGCAACAAGGGGTGCCTCAAATCATTAGCATACCTTGTGCTTAGTTCGGCAATGATTTTTTGATTTTTTTTTTTTAATAAGTAAAATGCAATGTAATGGTCATATGCAAGGAAATAAATGCTCATTTTATTAAAATGGAAAGGGTGAAGATAAACTTATGAAATAACTCTAAGGAAGATGAAGGGTGCCTATGCTAGACTTATTAAGGGGAAGGGGAAAAACAAAAATAGGAAAAGAAGCATGAAATCTTTGTCATTGAAGCGCACCTTGTGCTTTGTGCTTATCACAACTCGGTCTTCTTGCCAGCAGCTGGGGGATGGGATCTTGTTTGCATTGATGAGATCTTGAATGAGGTTTTAAAACCTGTGACATTCATCTGTGGTATGGTCGTTGCCTCGATGGTACTTGCAATAGGAGTCGGGATTCCATTCGGGTGTTCTCTTTCCAGGGGGGATCTTGCATAGGCCCAATTGGAGTGATGATCCCTTGGCATGGAGTCGATCAAAGACGATATTGTAGCTTATTCAAATTAGGGTGAACTTTTTGTCTTGTTCCTTGGTCTTTAAAACATCTTTGTCAAGAGCCTAGATTTCATCGATGTAACTGCCATTTTGATGGAAAGAAGCGGAAGAAGGATTGTTGTTCTTCCTGCTCTTGCCATTGTCGGGCCATTGTTATTAATCTTTGCTTTCTTATTGCTCAAAGGAACATGAAGACAATTTGAATCTATGAAGTCTTGAATGTGATTTTAAGGGTGAAGCACTTTTCGATGGTGTGACCGTGGCCTCTATGATATTTGCAATATGAGTTTGGATCCCAATTGGGAAGCCGTTTCTCAGGTACTAGATCTTGGATTGGACCAATGGGATGATTGAGACCTTGACCATGGAGATAATCGAAAGCTTCATTATAAGTCATTCCTATTGGTGTGTATTCATCAATGGTTCGTTTTACCCGTGGCTTAGGAGCATTGAGTTTTTCCTTAAATCCTTGATGGGAAGAAGGAGTAGGAGGATACTCGTTCTTTTCATTCTTTCGATCCTGACGATGAGAGTTTTGTTCAATGACCATCATCCGATTCTCTAGGCCTTCCACCATATTCAAGAACATGGCAACGATATCTCACAGTTTATGAACGTCTTCTTTTAGAATTGACGAGTTTTCCCTGGTAATACTTAAGAAAACTTCTTCTTGATTAGCCATTATTATGAACCTTTTTTTTTTTTTTCTGCGTCGAATCGATCTATCAAAGAGTAGTACTTGAACAAAGGTGTTGTCTTTGATTAAACGCTCTTCTCTCCTTGAACAAACGCTGTGGAAAGGGAAAACATGGTCACTCATTGTCAATTACTTGACTCAAACTCGATTCAGCATGCATAGGTGTATGAGGTGAATGATATGTATGGGGAATGCAAGTAAGATGAGAGAATGTGGAAAGTTTTATAAGAAAGAAAGTGTAAGGTATGTGATGGTGTAAAAGGAAAGAGTGTATTTGTGGAAAGAAGTGGAAAAATCCAAGAATAGAATAGACCCTCAACTCAAATCATGGAAAAGAAGACTTATGCATGGACCTTAAGACATGCTCATAATGTGAAAAAAGTATGTACAAATTGTGTGAAGACTTGTGAGTGTACGTGATATGTTCGAGACTCGTGTCATGACCATGTGACTAGACATGTGGTTAGACTCATATAAGACCAAAGAAGATCTTGTTTATTCATTAAACCGGTTAATTATGAAAATTAGACTTGACACGAAAAGAAATAAAGAAGGTTGGACGCTACTTAAAAAGAACTCCTAAACTGGACAAGCTGTGGTATTTCGAAACATACGCCAAATGATAGATAAAATCCAGTGCTACAGATATATAGGTGGCATAACATGTAACTCTTTCTAAAACTCCGTCTATGATCTATAGGTTTATTGCCTCCTGTAAGGAAAATTTCAAACATTAACTTTGAGCCCCACTGTGATCATGCATTTAAGCATGGTGGCGTCCAAACGGAAAGAAGCTAGAGATAAAAGAGTCACCAACAAGTTTTAGGAACTTGTAAACCGTTCACGGGTGTGAAGGTTACACCCCATTCACGGTCACGGAGATCGCTAACTCCATAGTGGCTCGGAACCATGACTAGTTATTCGGGGATGATGGTATGAATCCAACCTAAAAGAGATTGAACCCGCCCTAAATCGGCCTCTACTTTATTTTTATGATATCATGTGCACTTCCCAATCAACATACATACAACAAGTTAGTCCTAAACCTGTTTAATCTACGTTGGTTGATTATTAATGCACAAATAAATCTATTATTGGCGATCACTTGAAATTAAAATCATATTAGACCTAAATTCGAATTATTAATTATTTTATTAGACGTAATTCAAGTACAAATTCCCTTTAAACCTGCAAGAAAGGGCGTGATCAAGCAATAACAATAAATTATGAATAATCAAGCAACATATTATAATTAACACAACAAATCATCATCATAATAACAAAGCAATATCTCCAAAATAATATTAGCAAGATCCTAGGCATGACTTTAAACGGATTAATAACAAACCCTACCATGTCACTAAATAATAAAGATCAAAGCTTTAGCTTAAGCATGATACTAGAAAGCAACATGATATAAGTAATATCAATTAACACCCTAACATGATACTAGAAACCAAAATCAACATCCTAACATGATACTAGAAATCATAAAGACATCCTAACATGATACTAGGAATTAAAATAATAGTCTAAGCATGATTTCTATATCAAAGGAATAAGGATTGTAGATCTACTCACTTTGATGCCTCGTATCTCTTTCTATCAAAATAATACACACGTTAGTAACTTCAAGAAAGAAATAAATCAAACTAAGTAAATAAATCAAATAATTATTGAAATAGCGATTTGAGACCAAACCCTCAGAACTATCAACCTTTCATGTCGAGGACGAAGGCAACTACAAGAAGGGCTTGGAGTATTCAAATCTCGCAATGGTCGTATGATGTGATGTGTTTAGGCTAGGCTAAGAAACAGAGAGAAAAACCTAAAGCTTAGAGAGAGGGTTAGATGATCATTGTTGGTGAATGAAAACGGAGGAAAACGTCCCTTTTTATAGGAAAAAAATGAGGGAAAAGATTAGAAAAAGAATCAAAATCCGACTCGGAGTAAAACGCCTTTCGTCGCGTCGCGATACTTATATCGCTACGTGATATTAGAATCACTGGCGATGATTCCATTGCTACGCGATGCTTTTCAGAAGATAAGATCCGTACGGAATCCGACGTCCAATCAAATTGGGTCAGTCGAATGTCCGTACTTATCCCTATTTTATCAAAATTAAATCTATTAAAAACACATATTTTATCCTATATAAAATTCTTAAACTTTATCTTTTCAAAAACAGGATAAATTAGAACCTTCTAGAAGATTCCAAAAGATAATAATCAATCCTAAGGGATTTAGGACTCAAAACAACATTCTAGAGAATTCTAGAAACTTATGATAAATCCTCATGGTTTTAGAAATACAGTTAAGATAAATGGACCCTCCACATGATCATTGGATCCGCAGATAAGGCTCGGTTTGGACCAAGTTTAGTATTTTGGCCATAACTTCTTCGTTATAACTCGGATTTGGGCTTATAATATATCGTTGGAAAGGATTTTTCAAGCCCCATCAAACTACACAATCATTGGACCCAGATTATGGACCAAAACAAACTGGTTTGGACGTTTTTATAAAAAGGATACAAAAAGAATGATTTTAAGGACACGAAATGAATTATTTTAAGTTTAAAACATTTAAAGAAATGTTAGAAATATGGTCAAGGCTAAAGGAAATTCACGAGGCTCTTCAACTCTTCAACTGACTCGATAATCAAAGACATGAAAGGTACTCATCACTGGGTTTGGTTTTTTGAAGAGACACAATCAGGTTTCTACACCTCCCATTTGATCGTCATACACAGATATAATCCCCGGCCAATGATCAAAATCACCCTCATTGCCAAAGAACATTTCTTCTTGTCTGAACAGGTTATCCCATTTGTCATTTCACATTCCCCTGTCTATTTTAAGGAAAACCCTGGCATCCCCACATTGCTTGTTATTCCAAGTGAAGAAGTTTCCTCCATACTTCATATCATAAAGACCACATTTCTTAATACAGTCTCTAAAATCAGCCATGTCTTTCCATGTTACAGCAGCACCTATCCTCTCTTTTGCCTCTAGAATACAATTGAAGTCACCCATGACAATCCAAGGATCATTAATGGAGACACTTAGAGCCATCAAATCATTCCACAAAGGTATTATTCTTTCAGAGTTAGCATTAAAAGCATAAACAAAAGTGTAGTGAAAACTCTCATTTATACTTTTTGGCTTAACAAAGCAATGAATAATCTGACTAGTGCACATGAGAATGCTCAAGTCAAAATATTGAGATTTCCATGCCACCAGAATTCTCCCACCTGGATGCATACTATTATTGCAAGTAAAGTTCCAACCCTAAAAAACTTTAAGGTAAAATTTGCCCATATTATGGGATTTTACCTTAGTTTCAAGGAGCCTAACTAAGACACAATTGTTAGCAGAAATTACCTGCCTTATTTTCATTTGTTTGCTTAGCAAGTTGGCTCCCTTCACATTCCATGACATGATTCTATCCATGACTGTCAGAGGGTATTCCACCTTCTGCAGAACGAGAGTCACCTGGTATCACCTCATCTTGTATTTCATCAAGGGCAGCAAATGCATTATGAGTGACAATTGCTTCCACCTGACTAGGACTTTTCCTAGCTTAATCCAGGATAGGCTGAAAAGAATTCTCAATATGTACTTCTCCAGGAACACTATTCTCCTTGTTTTCCTCATTTCCCTGTCTGTTTTGTTACCTTCTTTTCTTTTTCTGTATCTTTTTCCACCTGTGCCTTTGAGTTCTTCTTCCTCTTAGGCACCCATTTTGTTGTCTTTTTTCCTCTACAATCTTTAGATGTATGGCATAGTCATTTTCATGTGACACAAAGAACAGGTCTCCATTCATATGTCAGATTCACCATCACCCTATTGCCCTTCTCATTGACAAAAGTGATAGAATCAGGCAATTTCTGGTCAAACCCAACTTCTATCATGACTTTAGCAAAGTGCAGCTTCTCCTTTCATGCAGTAGCCTGATCCATTTTCACCCAATTCCCAAATTTACAAACAATCTTCCTCAATGATTTTTTTTCCCCAATATTTTAGATCAAGTTTACCAAATCAGGTGTCCAAGGTTTCAGAAATACAGGTTTATTGTCAAAAAGATTTTAGGTCCAGCAATCACCTTATCCCGATTCTCCATAGTATTAAATCGAACTATGAAGATCCCTTTCTCCTTCAAAGACACCTTATCAACACCCAGATTCCTCTAAATTCTTCGAAAGAAACCCTCCATTACAGTCAATGGCGGATTAGCTCCACAAATGAAGCAAACAACAGAAGAATTCTAATAATCAATTTCTTCTTGAATATCCTCTAAATAAATTACAATATCTGAAATATCATCAATCAAATTCATAAACTTATTTCAAACTCCCCCATTATCATCATTATCCCCAATTTTCACCATCAAAAGAATGCTGTAAATTCCTAGAAATAGAATTTGCATGTAAAACAAAGGGTTGAAAATTGGCAATACCTTGCTCCATGATCCCTTTGAGCTAGCTTTTACAGTACTAACCCAGTCTGAGAAAGTCCTTCGAACATGTTCTCGTTGCTCCAATTCCTCCAGAGAAGCTTTTGGTGATAGAATTGGCTCTTCCAGAAATTGTCGATTACTGGGTTTGACGACATTTCCTCCTCCAAATCTTTCAATGCTTCCTTCGATTTCTTATTCCTCTTTGTTTTTTGTGTGATTTTCTATTGTTTCTGCACAATTTTCGAGGAAGATTGTGCTCTAGTGCCCACTGCAATGGCGGTCCAAGCTCACGCGCTTAGACAAGGCTCACACGCTCTCTCTCTCTCTCTTTCTCAGCAGGATATTGCAAGTTAAAAAAAAAGAAAGAAATAACATGTTAAAAAAGGAAAGAAAACATACATATGTTGCAAATAATTTGTAGTTTTTCATTTACGGTAAATGTGACAAATTAAATAAATTAAAGGATAATTTGATGTTTGGTACCACCAAAATACCCTACTTTGATTTTTGGTACCTATTTAAAACTAGTTTTTATTTTACAACCTATCAAATTCTAAAAGTATAGCTATTGGTACCACTTAACGATTTTCGTTAGGGTTCTGTTAGTGGTTAGCTAATTAATTTTTTCTCGTTTTACGTGCTGAAAAATGTTCGATTAAAGTTTTAGAGGTCATTTTATTCCTTAGTGTTCCAAATTGAGCCCGGAATTGGTAAAAAAAATAATTTAAGTTCCTTGTTTTGTGTGTGATAAAATATATCGATTTGCATGTCATTATCATTTTTAGCCGTGAAAATTGTTCGGGTAAGATTTTGGAGGACGGTTTAGTTCTAAAGGGACCAAGTTGAGGTAGGAATTTGCCAAAAAAAAAAACGTGAATGCCTCGTTTATCAAAAATTGTTTGTTAGCTAGTCAAACCTCTTGATTTACCAAAAAAAAGTGACCATTATAGAATATAGTTTATTTAGCAATTGGCCATTGGCTGCTGGCGGTTTACTTGGCTGGTCTGACTAGCTGTTTGTATTGATTTCTTATGTTGGTTGTTTGAGTGTTGGCTCTTATTAAATATGTTTGGTACAGTTGATTGTTAGCTGCTAGGTTTTTTTTTTTATTTTTTTTTTATTTAATATAAAAATGACATTTAAGAACATTGGTATATTTTAAAATCTTTATTCAGTAATATACAATAATATGTATTCACAATTTATAAAACATATATATAATTGTTATTAAAAGCTCAAGATCATTGAACACAAATTTTTTATAGGAAATCCGACACCAAGATTGGTAATTGATTTCTAACTTTGTTGATAATTTGTAAATTTGAGATGGTGTCGTGTGACACTTCATTACAAAAATCTGGCTTGTGGTTGAATAAATATCAAGCTATGGAAAACAAAAAGTTCTTTTTAATAAACTACTAATTTATTTAAAAGCTAAGTTAGAAAAATTAAAGAACATAATTATCTAAGATACTGTACTCTTATAATGTTGATACGCATTCTTAAGTGCCCTGAACTTAGCTGCTATCTTATCATAATCTGGCAATTTGGGGTGTACATGACCTGGTGAAGTCGAGTTCCTTATACCGTCCAACTCCTCTACAGTCTGAGGTATCGATCGAATGATTTCTGTACTCTGTAACTCTATTTTATTCCCTGAGGCATTGTTGCAACACTAACATATGGTGCAACTCGTGCACGAGCCATGGTACCACATTCCAATTCTTCGATTTCTTCACCTTCAACTTGGTAATCGAGTGCATTTCCTAGCCCTTGTTCGTCGCTAATAGACCTATAATCATCATAATAATTCTCACATTGCAAATCATCTACAGTTTTTATTATCTCCCTAGATACTGATCTCCTCATCCTTTCACTAGTAATCATTTCGCCGTCTTTACCCCTTGTATCACTATAACTCATAACATTGTCATACAAGGAGGAAAAACTGAATACAAAGAATCTTTGATCCTGATCGATGCAGTGAAATTCATCTTTCATAGGCAACATGAACTCTTGTACATCGTCTAGGTAAATGATCGAATCCTCAGAATACTGAACTGAACTTTCTGAAGAACTGCTAGCTTTATCACTATTGTTTGGTTTCGTAACATCAATTGCACCTGTTTGATACTCATAGCAAGTGATCAGTCTTGCAATGGTCTGTACTTCTTGCAACGGAGTTTCGATAACAAGATTGGGAGATGGCAACACAATGGAAAAGTTAGTAGCAGGGCTACTTTGTTCTTTCTGTTCAACTTCATAAGATTCAGTAACCTGCAACAAAGTACTTTTTATGTTATTACATTTAAAATCACAAGCAAATTTAATCGCATTGATACGTAATGAGTATAGGAATCTATAGTTTGTGCTTGAAAATACGGCTTGTATTCAAGTGCTAACACCTCTGGTTTAAAGAAAAAACTTCTCACAATTTCATCCAACAATCTGTTCTTTTCAAATTCAGGATTTGACCGTGCGATTAGTTTTTCTTTCACCTGCAATTTCACCCAACTAATGCTTAAAAAATAGTAAGAAAATAATTGCAAAGTTTCTAGGTAATAAAAGAATAGAGTTAACCTGAAGGTTAACAAGGTTTCCAGGGTGCAATTCAACTGCACTGGTTATAAGCTTCGGACCATAGCGGTCCCTGAAGAGCTTCCTGACATGCCTAAGCTCTGGAACATCACCACATCTTGCTGAGGCAAAGATGAGTGTCGAAACAGCCTCGTTTAAATCATTGGGAAGATCCCTTCAAAATACCAAAATGCAATGCAATGCTATATGGTTATATGGATAGTACTAAACTGCATTCCAAATATTACTAAAGATTATGTAAAGCGAAACTTAGCTACATCAGTAAAATAGAGATACATACTTGTGTCGACGAATGTATGAATAATTGAGTAGTATAAACTTGGAGAATTGATCCAACAGTTCATATAGAGCTACCATATTCTCATCCAAATATAATTGATCAAGCTGCATAAATTGAAAATTTTCTGCAATTCAAACTAAGTAATCCTAGAATTTGTTGATAAAATATACCAAATAGTAATGTTGCATACCCTGTTTAAAGCAATCTGTTCATAGCCATTCTTCAGAAGCTGAGCAATGTCTTCTTTTGACTGCCTTATAATGGTAATTTTTTTGTTCTTCAGAATCTTCAGACGACATCGAACTTTCTTGATCAACTTTTTACTGAAACATATGAAGTAAAAAAAATGAGCAAAAAGTTATATTACACTACAATGTACAAAAAAAAAAGACCAAATGAGTGTATTTTTGTATACCACTTGGAAGCTTTTCTCCATCCAAATATAACGTTCAACATTTTCAAGCTCAAGTTTAAAAATTGTGGAGAAAAAATATGGAAAAACTAATTTTCTTTAGAGTTCGTTCTGCTAATGTTGGTAGTGGAGAGTAACCAATTTTGCATGTAAATTATAAAGGACAGAAATTTGTTTTTACAGTACCTCTCAACTTCATTGGTCAAGTCCACTTACTATACCCACAACCCACAAACGGTTAATTTTATTAAATTAATTAATTTTATTTATCAAAAATTATTGCTAATAATATTTGAGGTGTTTTGAAAAATGGAATTTAAAAAATGTACAACTCTTTAAGAGCATGTGCAATGGAGGGGATTCATGAATCCCCTTAATTCTTCTCTCTCATTCTCTCCTTTTAACACATCATTTCTCTTTCTTCCACATCATTTTCCACTATCTCCATCCTCTTCCTCTTCCTCTTTCTTTATTTTTTCCCACAACAAAGGGGATTCATGAATCCCCTTCCTTTCTATTTATGCCCCACCAACTTCTATTTTAGATATTTGTAAATTTAATATGACAAATTATTATAATTAGATTAATGACAATTTTAATATATTACAAAAATGTACAATTAATGATAATTTAAAATGCATAATTAGTAAATAGAACGGTTGTCATGCATATAAAATAGTTAAAAAGGAACATTGCAATACATTATGTAAAAAGACAATTCATGAAATTCGGAAACATAAAAATACATTAAAAGCCGATAATTGAAAAACAAGAAACTAAATCATAAATACATTTTATTTATAAGGTGAGTTGACAAAAGTGCTCCCAAACCTAGCCCATATATGTTCCAGCAAATCAATCTTCAAAGATATATTAATTTGTTTGTCACGAAGATTATCTCGTGTAGCCATCATTGTAGCTAAATTTTGATCTTTATAACGCCCAAGGGTAACGGTGAAAGTTGTTGCTCTTCTCCTTGATGATCCTGCTAGATTCTCAGGTTGTTCGGTGGAAAATTCCGTTGGATCCCAATAATTCATGTAATTACCGCGCTCATCTTCTACAATCATATTGTGCATGATAATACACGCCATCACGATTTTCCATAGCATTTCGACACTCCATGCCAAAGCCGGATGTCTAATTATTGCAAATCGAGCTTGTAGCACACCAAAAGCACGCTTAACATCTTTTCTAATACTCTCTTGTTTGATTGTAAACAACTTCTGTTTAGGGGTTTGTGGGGAGGTAATAGCGGAAATAAATGTTGCCCATTTTGGATAAATCCCATCTGTGAGATAATATCCTTGGTTATAGGTATTTCCATTCACAGTGAAATTAACTTGTGGAGCTCGACCATTTAAAATATCGTCAAAGACGGGAGAACGTTGAAGAACGTTTATATCGTTGCATGTCCCTGGCGTGCCAAAAAAGGCATGCCAAATCCATAAATCCCAAGAAACAACAGCTTCTAAGATCACCGTCGCCCTTTTAGATCTTCCTTAATACATTCCTTTCCATCCAGCTGGACAATTTTTCCATTCTCAATGCATGCAATCGATGCTCCCCATCATGCCAGGAAAACCCCTTTCTTCCCCTTGTTTAAGGAGACGAACAAGATCTTCGGCGTTTGGCTTCCGCAGGTATTCTGTTGAGAATTCATGAATCACTCCATCAACAAAGTGTATAAGACATTCTCTTGCCGTACTTGCCCCAAGTTTTAGATACTCATCAATTTGATCAGCTGGGCAACCATATGCTAACATTCTCATTGCTGCAGTGCATTTTTGAATTCCAGAAGCACCCAGTCGCATTGTGGCATCTGGATGTTGTTGAAAAAATCTATCAGTTGCACTCAACGTATTCACTATCTTCATGAATAGAGGTTTTCGCATACGAAACCTACGTCGTAACTTTTCATCACCGTATAATGGATGGTCACTAAAGTAGTCTGTAACTAATCGATCATGTGCTCCTTCACGATCTCTTGGAACGATCCACCTTGACATTTTTTCACGTCGTGAACCATGAACTTCTTGTTCTTCTACATCAGTATTAACAACATATCTTACTGTATCCTCTATCACTTGTTGTTGTCGATTTTCCTCAATAGAATCTAACAACATGGAATCGCATATTTCATCACTAGAAGTAGAAGAACTAGAATCAAAATTCATTTTACAATTTTTTGATAATATTTGTATAAAACTGAATGTTAATATTTGTATGACAATGATAGAATTATATGTGAATGAAACTGGTCAATATATAGACAATATGATCCACATGAACTAAGTAATAATGCAAGAGAATATTTTGGTAACACATTTCAAAATTTGAATTATGAGATGTATTTCAGAAGATTAGATTTTTGCATGACAATAATCTATAGCTTTTCAGAGATATGTATGGCTTTACAGAAAAGTTGACATATGAAGTAGATGTATCAATGCATGAAGTGACTACACACTGAATTTTGTTTTTTGTTTTTTACCACTCCTAATAATAATAATTACAAATTAATAATAATAATAATAATAACAGTCATAATAATATTAATTATAATAGTAACTATTACAATATGATTAAACATATATTAAAAACATTAAAAGATAAAAACTAATACATTAAAAAAATTAAAATAAATTCAGAAATAAATAAAACATTAAATAAAACTAATACATTAAAAACATGAAATAAATAAAACATTAAAATAACATATAAGAAGAACAACTTCATAAGAACTTATTACTAAATTCCTCTCTAAGCTTCTTGTACATTTCTACCTCAAATTCATCAAGGTTAGGTTTCATCATCAACATATTTAACATTTTGAACTTCATATCCTCTTCCTTTTGCCTTTTCCTTTCTTCATCTCGCTCTCGTATTAAGGCCATCATTCGTTCTCCTTGGTCATACCTCTTGTCACTACATTCTTCAAGAGTTGTATTGAACGAATCAAGGTTTATAGATGAAGACGAAGAACCAGATTCCATTGCTAGTCTCTTCGTCTTTTTTATGCCATCTGGTCGAGTTCGTGGTTTTCCACCTTCAACAGTTGGTGATTCTGGTTCAGATCGTTTTGCACTTCCTCCGCTTTCAGCAAGTAATTACATGACCTCATTCGGATCCCATTTTGGAAAATTTTGCATAACTTCAAAACAATGTTGCAAATGGAAATGTTTACCTTTGTTCGCCATTGCAAAAGCATTATGTGCACGTTTTTCAACATCTGCATCTGATTGTCCACTCTTTGGATGTCGTATCTCGTAACTGTATACCTCTACCCACTTGTTCACATTCGAATTAATGTGATCCCAACGTTGTTGTAAGGACTTAGTATTCCTCGTCTTCTAGAGCTCATCAGGATTTGCAAGTCGTGCTTGTTCGTACAATTTACAAGCTGCAGACCAAAATCCATTCTTAGTCCTTTTTGTATTTTTTGTAACATTTCCCCCGGCGTTGATGTAAGCCGAAACAAGTGCGTTATCCTCTGCTACACTCCATGAATTCCTCGGCATAGCCTCTCCAGGAGAAACTTCAACGACAACATCATCAAGATCCTTTAGATGTTACGCTTCTCGTACTTCTTCAGTTGGAGTTGCGTTCGTGCTACCTTCTCCTCCCGGAGAATGGTCCATAAGTTGGGTAAAATGTTGAGACATGGGAAATTATGGACTATGTTGAGAAAAATGTTGGTGATATTGGGTTGTATCATTTGGATTCATTGGTCTTAGTTGAATACCAAACCATTGTAAGGCAGCTTGAAATTGAGGATTATTGAGGATATTTGGATCAAAAGGATGATTATTTGAATTATTTTGAGAGTTTGGAATATTTTGAAAATTCAAATTTCTTCTTAAATTTGGATTATTTCGATCCATATTGAAAGATAAAATGTAATGACTTAAATTGAATATGAGTGAGATTAATAGGAAAAGGAGAGAAAATATGGAGAAAATGAAGATTTTGAAAATACGGCAAATTTAGGTTCATTTTATAGAGAAAAAAAAAAATATAACCGTTGGTGTTTTTTTTTTAAAAAAAAATAAGTTACAGTTTTTTTTTATTAGTGTTTGAATAATTATAACCGTTGTAAATGTCAACCAATTCGAAAGCAACAAATGTCAGCAAAAGCAACCAACAAGTGGGCCCCTGCCAGCCCGAGCGGCCAGCAGGAAGCTGCCACATTGCAGCTGCTGGTCCAACTTTTTTTTTAACTTTTTTTTTTCCTTTTTGTTTTTTTCCCCACCTTTTCCAATCCCCTTCCCCATCTTTTCTTCCTCTTCCCAAAGAGGATTTACCATATTCCTCTTCTTAAGAGGACTCCCCATTTCACCTCTACAATGAAGGGGATTCCTCTTAAGAGGAGAGAGAAGGCTAAGAGGAGGGTGAATCCCCTCCATTGCACATGCTCTGAGAGAAGTTCACCGCTCCTCTCATTATGAACAGTAGAACAGTATAGTGACGGTTATACCCTCGGTGTTTTGAGTTATTTCCGGTTTTATCTTTTCCTTTGTTCTTCAGCGCTTTGCCGAACTTAATATCCCTTTTCTTCTGTCCTTCCTTTCTCTTTCTTCTTCTTTACTCATTCTGAACTCCTTTTCTTTGCTCTTTCCCCTTTTCTCTCTCTTCGTTTCATTTGATTCAATCTCAATTTCATCCTCCATACATACTTATTCTCTTTCTCTCTCCTCCATGAGCAGCGTATTGAGCTTTCTTTCTCTTCTTGATTTTTCGTTTCCCCTCTTCCTTCCCTTTCATTTGTCAGACAACCACCAGGTACATTGTTTTTTTTTTTCTCATCAATGAATTAATTATAAACTTGGATTTTCGATTAGGTTTACGGCGCTGTTTTTAGTTTTGCATGTTGGGATTTAGTGTATATTGGTTTAATTTTTTGGGATTTAGTATAGATTGGTTTAATTTTTTGTGGATTGTTTGTAGTTTTAGTTATTTTTTAGGTTTTTTGTTTTTTGGCCATTGGGGTATCGTTGAGGATTTATTTGGTCGATTTGTGTTCGATTTTTTGGGTTTATTTGTTCGATTGGTTTTCGATTTTTTTGGGGTTTATTTCTATTTATTTTTTGATTTTTTTGGTTGAATTTATTTGGGTCGCTTCAATTTTATGTGATTTGGATCTAAGATCTTGATGTTTTTGTGATGATTATGATTTTTTTTAGTGAAGAAGAAGATGGTGAATCCTTCAATGGCGGAAAAGAAGGAGGAGCTTCTTTGATTATTGAGTTGAATGATAAATCGATGGTCACTGGTGGTGGCGTGGAAGATGTTTCAGTCAAAGGTAAGCCTTTTAGTTTATTTGCATGTTCTGATTTTCTTAATTAAATTGGATTTCTTGGGTTAAATTTAATAAACAAATGAACAATAATTAAGAAAACGGATAAAGAAGTAATACCCTTGAAGCGTGCTTCGCTCGCAAACCGAGCTCTTACTTCGAAGCTATTAAGCCTCACAAGCGTGACGGCCTCCAACGGCTCGTACCCACGACCCGACCCGAACGATCTTCGTCTCGAGGGTTAGTCGAGACTTGAACAAGTATAAAAATAAAGTTTTACAAACTTAAAAGTTTTCTCAATAATAGAGATGCCTTTTTTAGTTCCACTCAAGTTGTCTTCCCAAATGCCCAATAATGGGGTATTTATAGGGAATGGCAACTTGTATCCCCATTTCATGATCAATGTGGGATAGTTGCATTTTTCACTAATTTATTTAATTCCAAAATAAATTATAAAACAATGCAATTACAAATCAACAAGTGGCATGAGGAGAGGAGGGGTTAGGTGATGACCATGACCATGGGGGGACCATTACCTTGTTCGCCAAGGCATGGCTCTAAGCCTTGGTCCCCACTCTCCTCAAACCGGCTTCAAGCAAAGGAGTGAGCTGGCAGCCCACCTTGCTGCCTAGCTAGCACTGCCAGCTTGTGCACAGCTAGCATGGCCAGCACGCACCAGCCAGTACAGCTAGCACATGCGTGCTGCTAGCGAGCCACGCATGCTGCTCGCTGCTTGGTGCTGCCATGTGAAGGCACGCACGCACGCAAGCAAGCAAGCACATCATGCTGCTGCTGCCAAGGCCTGCACGCACACGCACACACGCACAGGCCTAGCCATGCGATAGTGTTGTGCTATGCGTAGGCTGTGCGAGGGCTTGCGATAACACCTAGGCACACAAGCACGTATGCTGCGGTGGTGCTGTGCCATGTGAAGGCACACACACACGCAAGCACGCTGCTGCCATGCGAGGCACGCAAGCACCTAGTGCTAGCGATGTTGCTGCCTTGTGCGCTTAGCACGCATGGTGCGCTAGCACACACATGATGCGCCAGGCTTGCACCTAGCCATGCAAAATGCATGCTAGATCGAGCTAGCCTAGCGTCCACATGGCTAGGCCAATGTGATGCTACGGCTACGCCCGAACTTGTTGCTTGTTGATTTTGCGACGCTCGGTCTCGACGCCCTAGGCTCGATATCCGACGTCTATGTTCGTAAAACTCTAGTAACTCATCAAATCCTTCGGATTGATTCGTCTGTTCGGATCTGCAATTTGTTTGGGTTTGACCCAAAGGGTTTAGTCGAGCCAAAGCTGTAATATTAATTGCTCATTAATATTAATCGTTCGGAAGCGGCCTCCACGCAGGCATTTCGATCACTTGATCTCACTGAAGAATTAGCTTCCTGATAATTCTGAACCCTCTATCGGAATAATACACTTGTTGGAAGGACACCATTCCTTTCAATCTCCCACTTGTCCTTCCGGACAAATGTGCATACAGTGTATAGCCCATTTCCTGTGTCGCTTAATGTCTTTCATGAACTATAAGGTAAGAATCTTCGTCATCCTTATTACGTCCAGAAGTATTTCTCGATCTCCGAGTTCGACTGTCAAAAAGCAGATGATTTCTAAAATCCATCTGAGCACGGCCATGCATTTTCTCAGTCTCACTCTTCGAGCGGCCTTGTAAACAACAAAGACATATTACCTATTGTTAATAGGGGGACATTCCCAGTCTTGTACTGCAAGCCTCTCTTACTAAGAGGACTTAATTTCCCAAGTATTCCCGTTATAATCCCCAGTTACGGCGGACGTTTGACAACATCAAAGAGATTAGTACTCAAACAAGAGAACTTCCCAATACTCATCGTTGAGGAAACAAGTTCCGATAGCTATAATGAGAAATGTACTTATGAAGTTTTTAAATCTCTTAAAGTACTCTCATAGGTCGATCCGGTGCGATTCCAAACTAGCACCTATGCAAATGATTTATGACTACTATGTCCTTGCAGCACAAGAAACGGTGCTGTAAATCATATATACTACACACTAATATCCAGTGGTCATTAATCGTCCATCAGTTAAATGACCTCGATTAGGGATAATTTTCGATTTAAATATTCAATGTTCACTTAACAGGTGTTTCTTTATCCAAGACATGGTCTTGATACCCTGTTTTGAATATTCTCAATATCGAATGGACTCATTATTTAGTTCTAAACCACAATTAAATAGCAATGGAGTAAATAGTAATTTTGCATGAAAAATTAATTACTCTATAAATGAATGGTTTCTACATAGTGTTTTACATTAAAACATCTAGTTTAATTAAAACACATGTACAGGGAATTCAAAGCCAATTTCCAACGTGCTTGATTCCCATTGCCTCGACGTGCTTGTTGTGCTTCACTTGAGGCAGAGGTTTAGTCAAAGGATCGGCCACATTGTCATCCATACCGATCTTACAAATTCTGATTTCACCATCTGATTTCCATTCCCTTATCATGTAAAATCGCCTTTGGACATGTTTGACCTTCTGGTGCTCTCTTGGCTCTCTGGCCTGAGCAATAGCTCCATTGTTGTCACAATAGAGATCTGTTGGACCCTTGATGGAGGGTACAACACCAAGTTCACTGACGAACTTACGAATCCAAACTGCCTCCTTAGCTGCTTCCAAAACTGCCAAGTATTCGACTTCAGTTGTAGAATCTACAGTGGTTCTTTGCTTGGCACTCTTCCAACTAAACGTTCCTCCATTTAGGCAAAATATATACCCTGACTATGACTTGAAGTCGTCTATTTCAGTCTGGAAGCTAGCGTCGGTGTAACCTTTAACAACCAAATCTTTATGGCCACCATAGACCAGGAATTTATCCTTGTTCCTTTTCAGGTACTTTAGGATATTCTTGGCCGCAGTCCAATGCGCCTCACCTGGGTCTGATTGGTATCGGCTCGTAGCACTTAAGGCAAACGATACATCAGTCCTAGTACATATCATGGCATACATGATCAATCCAATAAGCGAAGCATATGGAATCTGATTCATTCTCTCTCGCTCAACAGGTGTCTGCGGACACTGTTTCTTGCCGAGAGTTACGCCATGGGACATGGGTAGGTGCCCTCTCTTGGCATTCTCCATGCTGAATCGTGCCAGTACTTTATCAATGTAAGTACTCTGGCTCAATCCAATCATCCTCTTAAATCTATCCCTATAGAAATTGATGCCTAATATGTACTATGCCTCTCCTAAGTCCTTCATTGAAAAGCACTTTCCCAGTCAGCCCTTTACGGACTCTAATAACTTTGTGCTGTTTCCAATGAGCAATATGTCATCGACATATAGGACTAGGAATGCGATGTCACTCCCACTAACCTTCTTGTAAACACAAGACTCATCTGGATTCATGATAAAACCAAATTAACTGATGGCTTCATAAAATCGTAGATTCCAACTTCTACTTGCCTGCTTCAGTCCATAAACGGACTTCTTAAGCTTGCATACCTTTTTAGCTTTGCTTGGATCAACAAAACCGTCCTGCTGTGTCATATACACATTTTCTTCCAAAATCCCATTAAGAAAGGCGGTTTTGACGTCCATTTTCCATATTTCGTTATCGTAATACGCAGCAATCGCTAGGATGATTCGGACGGACTTAAGCATTTGATAAGTGTCATTTATGACACATATTAGGGCGTTTTTCTCCTTTAGTTTTAGGTTTATTTCGGTGTTTCTTTATTATTTCTATTCTTTTTAGTCTTGTTTTAGTTATCTTTTCCCTAGTTTATGGTTTTAGGCCTTAGTTGTGAATAATATGCTTTTTTGCTCGGTTTCTAGCTTGATTTGCATGTTTTTCTATGTGTTCTTTCACTCTTTTCTCTCTTGGTCTATTTGTGTAGGTGCTTGACGCTTTCTTTGATGCTTATGACCCGAGAAAAGGCAAGAAAGTTCAATAGAAGAAGCTTGAAGCTAAGAAAGAAGCTAAGAAGCTTGAGACAAGATAGCTTGAAGCTCGTAGAAGGCCTTAAACCGAGTCTTGTTCACTCTTCAGCCATAACTTTTGATCCACACATTTGATTGAGGCGATTCAAATTTCGTTGGAAACTAGACTTGAAGAGCTTTCCAACGATAGGTCGCACACCCCAAGACTCTTCCTAGAACAGAAGTTATGGCCGTTTGAATCTGCAAGACGCTGCCAGGCTGCGCAGCCGCCGCGGCCGCGGCCCTAACACCCGCGGGCGCGGACAGTGGTGCCGCGGGCGCGGCCATTTGTGCCGCGGGCGCGACACTCGGCTTTTCCGATCTTTGTAATTTTCTGGAGATGCCTTGCCGCGGGCGCGGCTCTTGCTACCGCGGGCACGGGGTTCTAGGTCTTTTACGAGCTTAATTTTTGGATTTCTTTCTTTCTCTTCTTGTAATATAAATAGAGCACTTCTTAGACTTCCTAAGGGGGGAGTTTTTGGGGTCTTCTCTCCTGTTTGAGGGGATAAAACCCCTTTGCCTTCTCCATCATTTTATCACTTAGATTAGGGCTTAGATTTAGTTTTATCTTTGTTTTGTAATTTAGTTTAAGAGTAGTTTAGAGGGAGAAAGTGAAGAGCTTCAATGGTAGATTGAAGAGGTTGAAGATGCAAAATGTGACATTGTTTTGGATTCATTTTCAATACTTCAATGAGCATTCTAAACTCTATCTCATTTATTGTTTTCTTTAATTATTGCTTTGATTAAGTTGCTCTTGTTATTGAATTTGTTCTTAGTTTAATGTTTTCCCTAATTTCTTGTTTACTTAGTTTAATTGTTTAGGTTTAATTGTTCTTGTTAGTTTGGTTTAATAGGTTTCTTGATTGTTCTTCTTTATTCTTGTTAGTTTAGATGGATTTAGTTTCTTTGTTTTTTTTTATCTAGTCATGTTAGTTTAGTTTCCTAGCTAGGGTTAGGGATGATTGTTGATTAATGTGCAAAATGAACACTTTATTGATGGTTTGATGGGGATTGTTGGTGTATTGAACTAAGAATGAAGGGCTTAATGCTTAGTGTCTTTTTAGCCAATCGATATCATGATTTAATTGCTATTATGCTAGTTGTACGAGAGTGAGCTAGTTTAATAGAAGAATTTCGTTGCTTGGTTGACCACGACCTCATAGGCGGGGTTGAGAGTCTAATGGCCTAGTGTGTGCGAGAGTGACCTAGGTTGTTAGGCAATTCTCCAATTTCAACTACTTGACCGATTAGATAATCAATAGTGTTTGTTTGCGTTTGATTAGTGCTAGTATATCGGTGCGTATGGTTATTTCTTGATGATTTGGATGTGCTCATTGAGGTGTGTTAATGCTTGCTTTCACTTTGGCTAATTGAATGCATGATTTAATTGCTACCCTATTTAGTTGCTTGGGAAAGAGCTATTTAGGTAGAAGAGAACCCCTTGAGTTGATCACGAGCCTTTGGCCGGGATTGGGTGTTTAATTGTATAGCGTGCTCGGGAGAGACCTAGATGATTAAGAGTTGCCCCTTACATTTTATTGCGAATGTACATGCTTATTGCTATTCTTGTGCTCGTCACATTAATTATGCTTGATTCCCCTTTCCTAGTGACTTTATTTCTTAGGTTCTAATTCCCTAGTTAGTTAGATCATCTTTTGTTTTAATCCACCCCTCATATCTCCTTTGACCTAGCTTAGTTGGTGGTAGTGTTGACGATAGTTTAGCCGTCTCTGCGGATCGACCCTTTACTTACCATTAGACTTGTCTAGTGTAGGTTTAGGTATAAAAATATTGTTTGGTAGAGGGATAGTTAGTCCAACGACCTAATCTAATCCGCTCTAATCAGCATTGCGACTGGCGAAAAGGTTTCATCATAATCAATCCCGTGGATTTGCCTGTAACCTTTTGCCACCAATGCTTTGTATACCGATACATTTCCATCTTTGTATGTTTTCAATTTGAAAATCCGTTTGCAACCGATGGGTGTGTAACCTGCGGGCAAATTTACTGAAAGGAATGGTGTCCTTCCAACAAGTGTATTCTTCCGATAGAGGGTTCAGAATTATTACAGAGTTAATTCTTCAGTAAGATCAAGTGATCGGAATGCCTAGGTGGAGGCCGCTTCCGATCAGTAATATCAAGGAACAATTGATATTACAGCTTAATCTTAACTGAACCCTTCGAGTCGAACCCAATCGAATCACCGATCCGAGACGACGAATTAATCCGAAAGGATTTAATGAGTCGACAGAGTTTTACGAATACAGACGTCGGATATCGAGCCTAGGGCGTCGAGGCCGAGCGTCACAAAAATCACAAGCGACAAGTACGAGCGTAGCCGTAGCACCACAATGGTCTAACCATGTGAATGCTAGGCTAGTTCGAGCTAGCATGCACCTAGCATGGCTAGGCGCAAGCCTAAGCACACTAGGTGTGCTAGGCGCACCATCGCAGCCCATCGCACCATCGCAGCACAAGCACAACACCATCGCATGGCTAGGCCAGTGCGTGTGTACGTGTGCTTGTGCCTTAGCCTATCGCATCATCACAGCAAGCATGCCTGCGCACATGCGTGCCTTTGCATGGCACTGCATCGCAGCATGCGTGCCTGGGTGCTAAGCACCATCGTAGGCCCCTCGCACAAGCACATCATCATGGTAGGCCTTGTGTGCGTGTGCGTGTGCGTGTGCGTGTGCGTGGAAGGCATCGTAGTAGCAGCAGCATGCGAGTGTATGCGAGGCTGGTGCGTGGTGCGAGGCTGGTGCGTGTGGCTGGCGAGGCAAAGGGCCAGCATGCGTGGCTCACTAGCAGCACGCATGCTGGCTATGCGAGCATGTGCGAGATAGGGTAGGCAGCAGCACCACGCATGCCTGTGCGTGAGTGTGTGCGATGCCCTGGCAGCAGCGCCCAGCGCCCAGCACAAGGCGTGGCTCGCTAGCAGCACACAAGTGCTGGGAAGGCTGGGTGATGCGTGATGTGCGTGCAATGGAGGTGCTGGGCAGCAAGGCAGTGCTAGCTGGCAGCACTAGCTGGCACGCTAGCTGGCAACCAGCCAGCCCTCCTTGAGCCGGTTTTGTGCTTGCTTGTGGGGACCAATCAAGGGCCTTGGGGAGCAAGGCAAATGGTCCCCCCACCAAGCCTTGGCCATCACTCATTAGCATGTGATTGTGCCACTTGTCGCAATGTGATTAAGTTGATAATTTATTTAATTTTAAATTAAATAAATTGTTGATTTTACCAACTCTCCCACATTGATGGGAGATTGGAAATCAAGGGTGCTCTTCCCTATAAATACCAAAGGCATGGGTATTGGGAAGAAACAACCTTGAGTGGAATTAAAAAGGCAACTCTTGTAATTAGAGTAAACCTTTGATTCGTAAAACTCATAGTTTTATTTGTTCGGGTCTTAACTAACCTTCAAGACTTGGGACGCTCGGGTCGGGTCGAGAGTACGATCCGTCGGAGATCTCGTAGTTTCGGGATTTTGAAGTAAGAGCTCTTCGGGAGCGAAGCACGCAACAAAGGTATAATTCTTGTTCTTAGTCTTGCTTAATTATTTTTATTATGCTTGTTAATTGCTTTAATTAAGGGGCGGGTCTTGGGGGGTTTCCTTCCGCGCAGTGTCGGGTCACTACGAAACCCTACAGCGGTATCGGAGTCACGCTCCTTTTAATTTTTGCAATTACTTATTAATTAAGGTGTTTTAAAAGAGTTTATTTTTCTGGTTCATGTTCTTCTAATTAGATTAGAAGCTCGTTTTAATTAATTTTTTAAAACTCGGTTTTATTCTCGATTTGGCTGTCAAACCCAGATTTTGGCTCAAAAATAGTGAATTTTGGGTGGAATCGACCTTCTGAAACAGTTTCAAGATTCTTTGAGGACTGTCCAGAAGCCAAATTCGAACCAGAAACCCATTTTTTCTGGGGGTTTTCGTTTTTCAACGAAAATTTTAATTCTTTTTAAGCCTTGATTAATGCAAGCATTACAAGGTTAGATTAAATGCAAATTTGCATCACTAATCTACTGTTTTAAAAATATCCTTAAGCATAATAATGGAGTTTTTATTAGTGCTTAAGTTGATATACCTTTTTTTTCACATAAACTTGTTTTTCACAAATTTTGCAAATAAATTGCAATAAAATGTGAAAGCTTGTTGTGAACTTGTAATTTAAAGTTCCTATATTGTTAAAGTTTTAATCTTTAAAGGTTTAAATGATTGGAACCCTAACCCTAAATTCCATGTTGAGCAAAGTTTGGATTTTTCATGTTTGGTTGATTAAAATCCATCAAGTTCAAATACTTGTGAGTAAAATTTGATTAATCTTCATATTGGAAGATGTAATCTTGGTATTTTACACAAGTATGAAAGTTGGAAAAAATTTTCATTAGATGATTAGTTTATTTTTCCAAACTCCCATTTGTCAAATCCATTATTAATTTGCATATTGGCAAGATTAATTATGGACATAGCTCATTTTTTTTTAAGCATAAAGAAAGACCTAATTTTGTTCAAAAAAAATAAATTTTTTGGATAATTTAGGCTTGTGCACCAATAAAATTAAATTTATTTAGTTTTAATTTTAATTTCCCTTAAATTGATTCTAAAATGTAATTTAGAATTAATCATGTCACACACAAATCGGAATTAAAATTCCGAGGAAATGCACGCAAATCGATGCAAAATCGCAAGCGTCACCAAGGCCAGCTGGGCTGCCCAGCAGCCCGCATGTAGGCTGCCTATGGTGCACGCAAGGGCATTGCACCAATGCGCGTGGCTGTGTGGCAGGGAAGGTGTTGAGCGTAGCAGCATAGGCTTGGCTGTGTGGTTGTGTGGAGTGCGCGCATGCTGGCTAGCATCAAGAGGCGCCAGCCCAGCAGGCCAGATGCTCGCAGGAACCAGTGTGCTAGCAAGCATGCCCAGCATGCAAGCAGGCAGTTGGCGCTAGCAGCAGAGCATGCTGGGCACAGCGTACCTCGCCTATGCACCATGGCACCAGGCCATGGGCTGCCTAGCAGCCATGGTGCGCACCCTCAAAGGGTTATGTTGGGGAAATTTTGCTGAAAACTTGGGCTATGATTTTTGCATTATCTCGTCTTTAAAATATTTTTGGTAATTATTTTAACGAGGTTAAAAACCTCGATTTTCGGTTTTGCAAAATTTTGACAAATTTTGGGTTATGCCAACTTAATTAATCGGATTAATTAAGTATGGATGCGGAATTTAGTGGGAGCTTATTTGATTACGTGAGCATTTGCGTTTAGAAATAATGGATTAAACAACTTTGACTAGTTTTAATTAGGCGCGTTAATCGGATTAACCACCTAAGTTAGTTACTAGTTTTGTGTGTTTAATTATGTATTTCGTAAAATTGCATGGGCCATTCACAAATAGTGAATGGATGAATGGATGAATGGAAGATTATTTTCAAAACGGGTTATTGAAAATGACAGCTAGTGGGGCCTGACTAGGATAGAAAATACGGACTGCATTCCGTTATGTATTTTTGTAAATCTAAATACGGTCTGCGAACCGTTAAGTATTTTTGTACTATTAGATTAATCTTAGTCGTTCTAGCTAGTTTATTTTATTTTGGCCAAGATGTCTCAAGACGGCGTTTCGATGAAGACGAGCCAAGATGAAGACCCATGGAAATTGAAGATTTCAAGGGGTCATGCTAGTTGCCAAATGCATCTATTTTTATGCCTTATATATTGTTATTATATATGTATGTTTGCTAGATGCATGTCTAGGATTTCTATGATGTTGCGATGATTAGTTAAGTTCACTTAAATCAACCAACATAGAAACCCTAGGTCCCTTAATAATATTGAGCTAAAATTTGCCGTTCCAAGAACAACACTTACCGAACTAATGCGCGTACGTGATGGACTACGCCAAAGCGAGACATCACTACTTCCCTAGGAACGTAAGGTATACTAGGTATACAAGTTGTCTTGGTTAAGCTCAACGATATCAGTAAGGAGTCCTTAGATGTCGTGGAAAAAGAGATAAAATGTCAAGGATGCATTAGATGCGACATTTTATCAAACCGAGAGTAGCTTGGAGCTATTAGCAATTGCATTGCTTACCTTAAGATATTTAATGATTAAGACAAGCCAAAGCATGCTTAACCATTTCTTGATCTTTGGGATCTCGAAATCATTTTATTCTCGCCTAAAAGGGACAATTTTATAAATGCGTGGATAAAATGCTCAATAAGATTGAAAATATGCATGAACGTTTTAAATTTTAACTTATTGATTTATGAATGGTTTTTCACTTCAAATTCTTTCAATTGTAGAACCATGTCTGCAAGTAACTCAAACAACAACCATATGTGCCCGGAACTCCCCGAGAAGTTGGCATTTTCCTTAAACTTGGTCAACTTCAAGGAATGGGAGGAGGAACTCAGGAAAACTGTCCGGAATTGTTCCTTGGAGTACACTCTAGACACTCCCATTCCAAGCTTCTACTCTAAAGGAATCATGACCGATGAGGCTCATGAAGAATGGTCCTCCAGCTGCAAGAAAGTCTCACGACTTATGGCAAATTCCATCCCGGAAGATTGGAAGGAAAGTCTTACCTCCTATCTCCCGGACATGTTCCTCAAAGCACTTGAGGACGTTGTCAATGTAAGAGTCACCAAGAGTGACAATGGCAACTTTGATGGACTCGTGTTTGACTTGACTAGGTCACACTCAAACATGAGGATAAATCCACCAAACGTGGGATGTCTTGCTAAGGAAAGGCGCCGGCTTTGGACAAAGGTCTACAATGCCAAATTGAGACCCGGCATGCTCCTCCGACCTCATGTGCTTGGAATGACTAGACTCTTCAAACACATGGAGCTTCTCGGAATCCCATTGGAAGATGAGATGGCGGGGCATATCTTGCTTGCTTCACTCCACTCGGGCTATGATGCACTTAGAGTGCATATAGCTGCGGGAAAGGAGACACGCTCCCTCAAGGAGATGGTGCAACTTCTTAGCCAAGCCACCGCCTATGGAGTGACCAAAAGGCCCTTGAGAGCTAAGAAGAAGGAGTTCAAGAAGGTCAAGGCAAAGATGAGATGCTTCCATTGTGGCATGCAAGGCCACTACAAGAGAGAATGCATGCTCTTAAAGGAAGAAGGGAACATTCCGACTACCTCAGGTATCTTCCTAAACACTTGTGAATTAAGCTTATCATAGGTATTGGATACCAAGTATGACTCACTTTAGGTTGCCTTTTCAGGGACCTAGTGAGAAGCTTATCAAGTGTTGGTGCAAGAGCAAGAAGACGACGAAGATGGTTTTTCGGTCTACTTGCATGCACATGTTTTGTCTTTGAGATGTAATTAAAACTAATCCTAGTTTTGTCATGCCTTTTGAACAATGTTTTGATCGATGGTGTAGGACACTTAGATGTTTGATATGAAAGACTTCTAACTTATTTGGTTCAAAGATTGTCTTTCAACATACGTTCAAATTAAATTGCATACTTTACACAAAGACAATGGATTGATACCAAACGAACTAAGCCATCTTAGAATTCACTTTCATTGACAATAAAAGATATGGCTATATCTACAATAATGTCAAATAAATCTGAATCCTTTGAGAAATTCAAGGAATTTCAGAAAGAAGTTGAAAATCAACTTGGCAAGAAAAAGCACTTCGATCTGATCGAGGTGGCGAATATTTGAGCCATGAATTCGACGATCACTTGAAAAAAAATGGTATTCTTTCAGAGTTGACACCTCCCGGAACTCCTCAATGGAACGGAGTGTCCGAACGGAGGAATCGAACCTTGTTAGACATGGTTCGATCAATGATGGGTCTTAGTGAACTCCCTATCTCTTACTGGGACATGCGCTGCAAACTACAGCACTAACACTGAATAGAGCTCTGTCAAAAGCAGCTGAAAAGACTCCATATGAATTATGGCCTAAGAAACCTCCTAGGTTATCTTTTCTCAAGATTTGGGGATGCGAAGCATATGTCAAGCGATTAATTTCGGACAAACTTCACCCCAAATCGGATAAGTGTTTCTTTGTGGGATATCCAAAAGAAACCAAAGGGTATTACTTCTACAATAAATCCGAGAACAAAGTTTTTATTGCTCGTGATGGTGTCTTTATGGAGAAGGGTCACCTTTCCAAAATGGCAAGTGGGAGGAAAATCGAACTCGACGAAGTTCGAGAGGACGAGCAACAATGTCAACCTGATAAAACTGACAATCTAGATGCTTTGGAAGCATCTAAGAAGATTGGTCAGAATCAATCTGACAATGAAAATGCTCAACCGATTACCCTTCGTAGCTCGCAACGGCAAAGATCTCAACCAGACAGATACCTTGGTATCGTCTTAACCGATGATCAGGACATCCTAGTCATGGATGGTGATGAGCCAGCGACATACAAGCAAGCTATGACGAGCCCCGACTCTGAAAAATGGCAAGAGGCCATGAGATCCGAGATGGACTCCATGTCTAAAAATCAAGTCTAGGACTTGGTGAATTTGCCCGAGGGTTATACACCCATTGGTTGCAAATGGATCTTCAAAGTGAAGACAGACAAGGATGGAAATGTATTGATATACAAAGCTAGACTGGTGGAAAAAGGTTATAGACAAATCCACGGGATTGACTATGATGAAACTTTTTCACCAGTTGCAATGCTAAAATCCGTCTGGATCATCCTAGCGATTGCTGCATATTACGATTATGAAATATGACAGATGGATGTCAAAACCGCCTTCCTAAATGGAATTTTGGAAGAAACTGTGTATATGACACAACCAGAAGGTTTTGTCGATCCAGGAAACGCTGGAAAGGTTTGCAAGCTGAAGAAGTCCATTTATAGACTGAAGCAAGCCAGCAGAAGTTGGAATCTGCGATTTGATGAAGCCATTAGCAAGTTTGGTTTTATCAAGAATCCAGATGAATCTTGTGTATACAAAAAGGTCAGTGGAAGTGATATTGCATTCCTAGTCCTGTATGTCGATGACATACTTCTCATTGGAAACAGCACAAAATTACTAGAGTCCGTAAAGGGCTGGTTGGGAGAGTGTTTTTTAATGAAGGACTTAGGAGAGGCATAGTACATATTGGGCATCAAGATCTACAGAGATAGATCTAAGAGGATGATTGGATTAAGCTAGAGTACTTACATTGATAAGGCACTGGCTCGATTCAACATGGAGAATGCCAAGAGAGGGCATTTACACATGTCCTATGGCATAACTCTCAGCAAGGAACAGTGTCCACAGACACCTGTTGAGCGAGAAAGAATGAATCAGATCCCATATGCTTCGCTGATCGGATCGATCATGTATGCCATGATATGTACAAGGCCAGATGTATCGTATGCCTTGAGTGCAACGAGCCGATACCAATCGAACCCAGGAGAGGCGCATTGGACTGCGGCCAAGAATATCCTAAAGTACTTGAAAAGGAACAAGGATAAATTCCTGGTGTATGGAGGCCACAAAGAACTTGTTGTTGAAGGTTACACCGACGCTAGCTTCCAGACTAACAGAGACGACTCGAAGTCACAGTCAGGATACGTATTCTGTCTGAATGGAGGAGCGTTTAGCTGGAAGAGTGCCAAGCAGAGCACCACTGCAGACTCTACAACTGAAGCCGAGTACTTGGCCGCTTCAGAAGCTGCCAAGGAAGCTGTTTGGATTCGCAAGTTCATCAGCGAACTTGGTGTTGTATCCTCAATTAAGGGCAGATAGACCCCTATTGTGATAACAATGGAGTTATCGCTCAGGCCAGGGAGCCGAGAGAACACCAGAAGGTCAAACACGTGCAAAGGCGATTTCACATGATAAGGGAATGGAAATCCGAAGGTGAAATCAGAATTTGTAAGATTGGTACAGATGATAATGTGGCTGATCCTTTGACTAAACCGCTGCCTCAGGTGAAACACAACAAGCACATTAAGGCAATGGGAATCAAGCATGTTGGAGACTGGCTTTGAAATTCCCTGTACATGTGTTTTAATTAAATACGATGTTTAATGTAAGACACTGTAATGAAACCATTCATTTATGGAGTAATTAATTTTGTGCAAAATTATCATTCACTCCATTACTATTTAATTGTGGTTTAGAATTAAATATTGAGTCGATTCGATTTACGGAAATATTCAAAACAGGGTATCAAGACCATGTCTTGGATAAAGAAACACCTGTTAAGTGAACATTGAATATTTAAATCGAAAATTGTCCCTAATCGAGGTCATCCAACAGATGGACGATTGATGACCGCCAAAGATTAGTGTGTGGTATGATTTACAGCACCGTTTCTTGTGTTGCAAGGACGTGAAAGTCATAAATCATTTGCACAGGTACAGTTTGGAACTGTACAGGATAAGACCTATGAGAGTACTTTAAGAAATTTAAAAATTGTCATAAGTACATTTCTCATTATGACTATCGGAACCTGTTTCCTCCGACCATGAGTATTGTGAAGTTTTCTTGTTTGAGTACTAGACTCTTTGATGTTTCCTAACGTCTGCCGTAACTGGGGATCATAACGGGAACACTTGGGAGACTAAGTCCTCTTAGTAAGAGGAACTTACAATGCAAGACTGGGATTGTCCCCCTATTAACAATAGGGAAAATGTTTTGTTGTTTACAAGGCCGCTCGAAGAGCGAGACTGTGAAAATGCATGGTCGTGCTAAGATGGATTTTAGAAATCATCTGCTTATTGACAGTCAAACTCGGAGATCGAGAAACACTTCTGAACGTAATAAGGATGACGATGAATCTTACCTTATAGTTCACGAAGAAGCATTAAGAGACATAGGAAATGGGATATACACTGTATGCACACTTGTCCGGAAGGACAAGTGGGAGATTAAAAGGAATGGTGTCCTTCCAACAAGTGTATTCTTCCGATAGAGGGTTCAGAATTATTACAGAGTTAATTCTTTAGTAAGATCAAGTGATCGGAATGCCTAGGTGGAGTCGCTTCCGATCAGTAATATCAAGGTACAATTGATATTACAACTTAATCTTAACTGAACCCTTCGGGTCGAACCCAATCGAATCACAGATCCGAGATGACGAATTAATCTGAAAGGATTTAATGAGTCGACAGAGTTTTACGAATACAGACGTCGGTTATCGAGCCTAGGGCGTCGAGGCCGAGCTTCACAAAAATCACAAGCGACAAGTACGAGCGTAGCCGTAGCACCACAATGGTCTAACCATGTGGATTCTAGGCTAGTTCGAGCTAGCATGCACCTAGCATGGCTAGGCGCAAGCCTAAGCACACTAGGTGTGCTAGGCGCACCATCTAAGCCCATCGCACCATCGCAGCACAAGCACAGCACCATCGCATGGCTAGGCCAGTGCGTGTGTTTGTGCCTTAGCCTATTGCATCATCACAGCAAGCATGCCTGCGCACATGCGTGCCTTCGCATGGCACTGCATCGCAGCATGCGTGCCTGGGTGCTAGGCACCATCGTAGGCCCCTCGCACAAGCACAACATCATGGTAGGCCTTGTGTGCATGTGCGTGTGCATGGAAGGCATCGCAGTAGCAGCAGCATGCGAGTGTATGCGAGGCTGGTGCGTGTGGCTGGCGAGGAAAGGGGCCAGCATGCGTGGCTCGCTAGCAGCACGCATGCTGGCTATGCAAGCATGTGCGAGATAGGGTAGGCAGCAGCACCACGCATGCCTGTGCGTGTTTGTGTGCGATGCCCTGGCAGCAGCGCCTAGCGCCCAGCACAAGGCGCGGCTTGCTAGCAGCACGCAAGTGCTGGGAGGGCTGGGTGATGTGTGATGTGCGTGCGATGGCGGTACTAGGCAGCAAGGCAGTGCTAGCTGGCACGCTAGCTGGCAGCTAGCCAGCCCTCCTTGAGCCGGTTTTGTGCTTGCTTGTGGGGACCAATCAAGGGCCTTGGGGAGCAAGGCAAATGGTCCCCCCCACCTAGCCTTAGGCATCACTCATTAGCAAGTGATTATGCCACTTGTCGCAATGTGATTAAATTGATTATTTATTTAATTTTGAATTAAATAAATTGTTGATTTTACCAACTCTCCCACATTGATTGGAGATTGGAAATCAAGGGTGCTCTTCCCTATAAATACCAAAGGCATGGGTATTGGGAAGAAACAACCTTGAGTGGAATTAAAAAGGCAACTCTTGTAATTAGAGTACACCTTTGATTCCTTAAACTCATAGTTTTATTTGTCCGGGTCTTGACTAACCTTCAAGACTTGGGACGCTCGGGTTGGGTCGAGGGTACGATCCGTCGGAGATCTCGTAGTTTCGAGATTTTAAAGTAAGAGCTCTTCGGGAGCGAAGCACGCAACAAAGGTATAATTCTTGTTCTTAGTCTTGCTTAATTATGTTTATTATGCTTGTTAATTGCTTTAATTAAGGGGCGGGTCTTGGGGGGTTTCCTTCCGCGTAGTGTCGGGTCACTACGAAACCCTACATTTACCAAGTCCTAGACTTGATTTTCAGACATGGAGTCCATCTCAGATATCATGGCCTTTTGCCATTTAGCAGAGTCGGGGCTCGTCATAGCTTTTTTGTATGTCGTTGGCTCATCTCCATCCATGACTAGGATGTCCTGATCTTCGGTTAAGACAATACCAAGGTATCTTTCTGGTTGAGATCTTGGTCGTTGCGACCTACGAAGGGTAATAGGTTGAGCATTTACATTGTCTATTTGATTCTTACCAATCTCATCACCTGCTTCTAAAGCATTTTGATTGTCAGTTTTATCAAGTTGACATTGTTGCTCGTCCTCTCGAACTTCGTCGAGTTCGATTTTCCTCCCACTTGTCATTTTGGAAAGGTGTTCCTTCTCTAAAAAGACACCATCACGAGCAACAAACACTTTGTTCTCGGATTTATTGTAGAAGTAATACCCTTTGGTTTCTTTTGGGTAGCCCACAAAGAAACACTTGTCCGATTTTGGGTGAAGTTTGTCAGAAATTAATCTCTTAACATATGCTTCGCAACCCCAAATCTTAAGAAAAGACAACCTTGGAGGTTTCTTAGTCCATAATTCATATAGAGTCTTTTCTACAGCTTTTGACGGAGCACGGTTCAGTGTTAGTGCCGCAGTTAGTAACGCATGTCCCCAGATAGAGATAGGAAGTTCACTAAGACCCATCATTGATCGAACCATGTCTAACAAGGTTCGATTTCTCCTTTCGGACACTCCGTTCCATTAAGGAGTTCCAGGAGGTGTCAACTCTGAAAGAATACCATTTTCTTTCAAGTAATTGTCGAATTCATGGCTCAAATATTCGCCAACTCGATCCGATCGAAGTGCTTTTATCTTCTTGCCAAGTTGATTCTCAACTTCACTATGAAATTCTTTTAATTTCTCAAAGGATTCAGATTAATTCGACATAAGGTAGACATAGCCATATCTACTATAGTCGTCGGTGAAGGTAATGAAATATCGATAACCTTGCCTTCGGGTGTACTCATTGGTCCACATACGTCCGTATGTATTAGACCCAATAAGTCACTTGCCCTTTCTCCCAACTTGGTGAATGGATGCTTTATCATCTTGCCTAATAGACATCCTTCGCAATTTTCAAACGACTCCAAGTCGAATGAGTCAAGAACACCTTCTTGTAGAAGTTTCTTGATGTGTTTGACGTTAATATGGCCAAGACGACAATGCCACAAGTAGGTTTGATTCGACTCGATGGTCTTAGCCCTTTTGGCGGTATCATTAATGTTATAAACTTGTTTGTCAAGAGAAAGCACATAAAGACCATTTTCTGAATATGCCTTACCATATAAAACATTATCGAAATAAAATGAACAACTATTGTTCGTAATCGAAATTCAAATCCCTTAGCGTCCAACGCCGAAATTGAAATAATGTTTTAGGTAACTCTAGGAACATGATAGCAATTGTCAAGTTCTTAAACAACCCCGGAGGGAAAAGACAAACTGAGAGTTCCAACGGAGACATCACACATCTTTGCACCATTGCCGACCCGAAGCTTGACCTCTCCCTTCTCTAGCCTCCTATTTATCCTTAGTCACTAAGCATTGGAACAAAGGTGTGAGCCACATCCGGTATCTAATACCCATGATGTTTTGCTAGCGAAGTTTAAGTCTATAACAAAAATACCTGATGAAGAAGCAACGGTGTCGTTCTTCTTATCTTCCTTGAATTTGAGGCAATCTCGTCTCCAATGTCCCTTCTTCTTGCAGTAGAAACATTCGGAATCGGATTTGGAAGAGGCTACCTTCTTATCCTTGCTGCTCTTGGTAGTGTTTGACTTAGGCGGAAAATTCTTCCTTTTTACTTTAAAGCTCTTCTTCTTGCCCGAGCGCTTGAATGGCTTGCCCTTTCTCACCATGAGCATATCATGCTTTCCCTCATCCTTGAGGGTTTGCTCGGCTTTCTTCAACATACCATGAAGCTCGGTGAGAGTTTTCTCCATGCTGTGCATATTATAGTTCATTTTGAACTGATCATAGCATTTGTGCAGCGAGTGGAGAATGATGTCAATTGCCATCTCGGTTGAATACCCAGCATCGAGCCTTTCCATGTTCTCAAACAATCCAATCATTTTAAGAACATGCGGGCTCCCCGGCTCTCCTTTCTTGAGCTTGCTCTCAAGGATTTGCCTGTGGGTTTCGAACCTTTCGGTTCGGGCCTGCTCTTGAAACATATTCTGAAGCTCAGAAATGATCTCAAAAGTCGTCTCCTTTTCAAAGAAAGTCTTTGAAGGTCCGGAGACATAGTGGCCAACATGATGCATTTGACATCCCGATTGGCACTTTGCCATCGGTTAAGGGCAGCCTGAGTGACCTCCTCATTGGGAGTGTCGGGCATTTCCTCATCAAGGACGTATTACTTTTGTTCTTTCATGAGAACAATACGCAAATTTCTTTGCCAATCAAGAAAATTTGGCCCACTCAACTTCTCCTTGTCGAGAATTGAGCGTAAAGAAAACTGGTCGTTTGAGTTACTTGCAGACATGGTTCTACAATTGAAAGAATTTGAAATGAAAAACCATTCATAAACCAATAAGTTTGAAATTTTAAAGCGTTCATGCAAATTTTCAATCTTATTGAGAATTTTATCCACGCATAAAAAATTGTCCCTTTTGGTGAGAATAAAATGATTCCGAGATCCCAAAAATCAAAAAGTGATTAAGCATGCTTTGGCTTGTCTTAACACTAGATATTTTAGGGTAAGCAATCTAATTTCTAATAGCTCTAAGCTACTCTCGGTTTGATAAAACGTCGCATCTAATGCATTCTTGACATTTTATCTCTTTTGCCACGACATCTAAGGACTCGTTACTGATATCGTTGAGCTTAACCAAGACCAACTTGTATACCTAGTATACCTTACGTTCCTAGGGAAGTAGTGATGCCTCGCTTTGGCGTAGCCCATCACGTACGCGCATTAGTTCGGTAAGTGTTGTTCTTGGAACGGCAAATTTTAGCTCAATATTTTAAGGGACCTAGGGTTTCTATGTTGGTTGATTTAAGTGAACTTAACTAATCATCGCAATATTTGAAATCCTAGACATGCATCCAACATATATATAAACACAATGATATATATAAAGCATAAAATAGATGCATTTGGCAACTAGCATGACCCCTTGAAATCTTCAAATCTTCAAGGGTCTTCATCTTGGCTTGTCTTCATCGAGCGCCGTCTTGAGACATCTTCGCCAAAATAAAATTACTATCTACTACGACTAGGATTAATCTAAATATTAAGGTGCAAAAATACTCAACGGTACGCAAACCATATTTAGATTTACAAAAATACGTAACGGAACGCAGTCCGTATTTTCTATCCTAATCAGGCCCCACTAGTTGTCATTTTTCACGAAACCTGTGAAACAAGCTTTCATTCACCCATTCACTATATGTGAATGGCCCATGCATTTTACGACGAAAAACAAGTAAAAATGCACAACACGCGAGAACTAGTAACTAACTTAGGTTGTTAATCCAATTAACACGCCTAATTAAAACTAGTCAAAGTTGTTTAACATATTATGTTTATTAAGGTGCAATTTGTTCACGAAACAATTCATAAGCTCCCACTAAATTCCGCATCCAACTTAATTAATCTAATTAATTAAGCCGGCCAACCTAAATTTTGTCAAAATTAAAATTTTGCAAGAGCCGGAAAAATCAAGGTCTAACCTCGTTAAAATTTTTAATTAAAAAATTAAAACGGCAAAATTTTGCAAAAGACGATAGCCCAAAATTAAGCAAAAAATGTCCCACTCAAACCTTGTGGGTTGCACACCATGGCTGCTAGGCAGCCCCATGGGATGTGCGTGATGCTTGCTGCTAGCATGTTGCGCCCAACATAGCACGCTACGCTGGCTAGCACCAGCAACTTGCTACACATGTTGGCTCGCATGCTTGCGCCTGCCAGCGAGTGGTGGGTTGGCTGGGGCTTGTACCATGCTGCCCAGCAGCATCCCCAAGCATCCAGTAGCCTAGGCCATGCACAAGCATCAGCGCACCAACATCCCTACGCCACACAGCGCGCTGTTTCGTGGCTTAGCCCCTGTACGCACCATATGCAGCCACATGCGGGCTGCGTGGGCAGCCCGGCTAGCCTTGGTCACGCTTGGGTGTTTTTTACCTCGATTTGCGTGTCGTTTCTCGGGATTTTAATCCCGATTTACGTGTGACATAAAATCAATTCTAAATTTATTTTAGAATGAATATAGGAAAAAATGAAATGAAATTAAGTCCAACTTAATTAAATTCAATTTTAATGGTGCACAAGCCTAAATCATCCAAAATTACCCTTTTGAAATAATTTAGGTCTTTCTTTGATGCTTAAAATTGAAAGGCTATACCCAACATTAATTTGACCAATATGCAAATTAATAATGATTTTGACAAAGTAGGGAGTTGGAAAATAAAACCAATCATCCAATGAAAAATGTTTCCAACTTTTAACTTGTGTAAAATAATAAAATTACATCTTCCAATATGAAGATTAATCAACATTTAATCACAAGTACTTGAAATTTAAGAACTTTAATCAACAAAAAAATGATTAAATCCAAAATTAGTTCAACCATGGAATTTAGAATCAAAGTTCCAATCATTTAAACACTTAAAGATTGGATCTTTAATATACAAGGAACTTAAAATTTCACATTCACAATAAACATTCACACTTTAATGCAATTTATTTGCATGATTGTAAAACAACAAGTTTATGTGAAAAATTGAACACACCAACTTAAGCACACATTATTACTTCATAACCATGCTTAAAAGGGTTTATAATTGCAATAGATTAGGGATGCAACCATACATTTAATCTACCCTTAACATGCATAAATTAATCAAAGCATAAAGATTTAAAATTTTTTGTCAAAAACGAAAAACCCCTCGAAAAACATATTTCAGGGTGGATTTTGGCTTCTAGACAAACCTAAAAGGAACAGAAACGACTTAGAACATCGATTCCACCCAAAAATCACTATTTTTGAGTCGAAATCTAGGTTCGACAGCCAAAATGAGAAAAATACGAGTTTTAAGATTAATTAAAACGAGCTTCTAATCCAATTAGAAAGAAAAACCAGAAATTTAAATCCATTTTAAATCACCATAATTAATTACAAATTGCAATAATTAAATAGAGCGCGGCTCCGATACCGCTGTTGGGTTTCGTAGTGTCCAACGCTACGCAGAAGAGAAACCCGCCCAAGACCCGCCCCAATAATTAAAACAATAAAGCATGCATAAACATAATTAAACAATACTTAAGAAAAGTGATAAAGAAGCAATACCCTTGAAGCGTGCTTCGCTCGCAAACCGAGCTCTTACTTCGAAGCTATTAAGCCTCACAAGCGTGACGACCTCTAACGGCTCGTACCCACAACCCGACCCGAACGATCTTCGTCTCGAGGGTTAGTCGAGACTTTACCAAGTATAAAACTAGAGTCTTACGAACTTAAAGGTTTTCTCAATAATGGAGATGCCTTTTTGAGTTCCACTCAAGTTGTCTTCCCAAATGCCCAATAATGGGGAATTTATAGGGAATGGCAACTTGTATCCCTGAAAGGAATGGTGTCCTTCCAACAAGTGTATTATTCCGATAGAGGGTTCAGAATTATTACAGAGGTAATTCTTCAGTAAGGTCAAGTGATCGGAATGCCTAGGTGGAGGCCGCTTCCGATCAGTAATATCAGGATACAATTGATATTACAGCTTAATCTTAACTGCACCCTTCGGGTCGACAACAATCGAATCTCCGATCCGAGACGTCGAATTAATCCGAAAGGATTTAATGAGTCGACAGAGTTTTACGAATACAGACGTCGGAAATCGAGCCTAGGGCGTCGATACCGAGCGTCGCAAAATCACAATCGACAAGCATGAGCGTAGCCATAGCTAGGCTAGGCTAGCTCATCGCAAACCTAGGTGCACCATGTGTGTGCTAGGCGCACCATGGAGTGCTAGGCACCATCGGAGCCTAGGCGCACCCTAGCAGCCCATCGCAAGCTAGTATGGGTGCCTATGTGCGCATGGCAGCCATCGCAGGCCACACAGGCACCAGGCAACCCATAGAAGCTAGCAAGCATGCTAGCGTGGTGCCTGGGTGCATATGGCGCCTATCGCAGGCCATGGCATCACCACGCGCACCATCGCAAGCACTAGGTGCTGCGTGCGTGCGTGTCTGGCCTGGCAGCACCATCGCAAGCACCAGGTGCTGGCATGGCTAGCTGCCTGGCAATGACGCGCCATGTGCGTGTGCTTGAGTGCTAGCCTTCGCATGGCAGCACTAAGCATCGCAGCACATGCGAGGGGCTGCGCGCCAGCTCGATGCTAGGGCCTGGCACTCGCATCCTCGCACACTAGCCTCGCACAAGCAGCCTTGCATGTGATACGTATGGGCTGGCAGTGCGTGGTGCGTGGCGCATGGCTGGTACGTGTGCGTGCAATGCCTGGCTAGGTGCTAGGCAGCAGCGCCACGCATGCGAGTGTGTGTACGTGCGCACATGCCTCGCATCAAGCACAAGCAGTGCTAGGCACTGGCTAGTGCTAGCGTAGGCATCGTGCTAGTGCGTGTGTGCGATGGGGTATGCGAATGGTGCGGGGGGGGGGGGGGGGGGCAGTGTGGCCAGCATGCGTGGCTCGCTAGCAGCACGCATGCTGGCTGTGCTAACAGTGAGGCGCGAAGAGTGAGTGCGTGGGCTGCTGGGGCTAATGCCAGCATTAGGTGGTAGCGGCGCCCAGCGCCAGCACGTAGCACCAGCACAGCCTAGCAGCAGCGTGCACTGGCTTGCTGGCTGGGTGCTGGGCATCAAGGCACGCTAGCTGGCAGCCCCAGCTGGACACTTGCTGGCAGCCAGCTAGCACACCTTGACCCGGTTTTGGGCATGGTGTGTGGGGACCAATACATGGCCTTGGGGATCAAGGAAATGGTCCCCCCAAGCCTTGGTCCTCACTTGGCTTTCTCTATATTTGTGCCATGTGTCGATTTGTGATTGAGTTGATTAATTATTTAATTTTGGAATTAAATAATTATCATTTTACCAACTCTCCCACATTGATGGGAGATTGGAAATCAAGGGATCATTTCCCTATAAATACCAAGCTTGGTATTGGGATTTGACACAACCTTGAGTGGAATTAAAAAGGCAACTCTAGAAAAGAGTAAACCTTTGATTCGTAAAACTCATAGTTATTTTGTCCGGGTCTTGACTAACCTTCAAGACTTGGGACGCTCGGGTCGAGTCGAGGGTACGATCCGTCGGAGATCTCGTCTTTTCGAGATTTTGAAGTAAGAGCTCTTTAGGAGCGAAGCACGCGTCAAAGGTATAATTCTTGTCCTTAATCTTGTTTGATTAAGTTTATTATGCTTGTTTAATTGCTTTAATTAAGGGGCGGGTCTTGGTGGGTTTCCTTCCGCGTAGTGTCGGGTCACTACGAAACCCTACAGCGGTATGGGAGCTACGCTCTTTTTAATTTTTGCAATTATTGTTTAATTGAGGTGTTTTAAAGAATTTATTTTTCTGGTTCATGTTCATCTAATTAGATTAAAAGCTCGTTTTAATTAATTTTTTAAAACTCGATTTTATTATCGATTTGGCTGTCGAACCCAGATTTTGGCTCAAAAATAGTGATTTTTGGGTGGAATCGACATTCTGGAACTGTTTTGAAGCCAAATTCGAACCAGAAACCCACTTTTTCTAGGGTTTTTCGTTTTTCAACGAAAGTTTAATTCTTTTTAAGCCTTGATTAATGCAAGCATTACAAGGTTAGATTAAATGCACATTTGCATCACTAATCTACTGGTTTTAAAATATCCTTGAGCATAATAATGGAGTGTTTATTAGTGCTTGAGTTGATATACCAAGTTATCACATAGACTTGTTTTTCATAATTTTGCAAATAAATTGCAATAAGGTGTGAGAACTTGTTGTGATTTTGTATTTAAAGTTCCAAGTAATGTTAAAGTTATAATCTTTAAGTGTTTAAATGATTGGAACCCTAACCCTAAATTCCATGTTGAACAAAGTTTAGATTTTTTCATATTTTGGTTGATTAAAATCCATTATGTTCAATTACTTGTGAGTAAAATTTGATTAATCTTCATATTGGAAGATGTAATCTTGGTATTTTACACAAGTATGCAAGTTGGAACATTTTTATCATTGGATGATTAATTTATTTTTCCAACTCCCTTTTGTCAAATCCATGATTAATTTGCATATTGGCAAGATTAATTTTGGACATAGCTCATTTTATTTTAAGCATAAATGTTGACCTAATTTTGTTCAAAATTGATAATTTTGGATAAATTTGGGCTTGTGCACCAATTAAAATAAAATTGTTTAAGTTAGACTTAACATTTGTTTTATTTTATTTTTCCCTCAAAATTAATTCTAAAATTTGATTTAGAATTGATTATTGTCGCACACAAATCGGAATTAAATTCCGAGTTAAATGCACGCAAAACAATGCAAAACCGCAAGCGTCACCAAGGCTAGTCGGGCTGCCTAGCAACCCACATGTAGGCTGCCTGTGGTGCGCATATGGCTGTGCATCGCTTGGTGCGTAGCTGTGTGGCGTGGAGGGGTTGTTGTGTTGTGTATGTGCTGGCGCGCAGGGGCCTTAGGCTGCTGGTATGCTTGTGCGGCTGCTGGGCAGCGAGGCAGCAAGCCCCAGCCAGCCAGCCCCTGATGCTTGTGCCAGCAAGCTGCTAGCATGCGTAGCATGCTGCTGGTGCTAGCATGCTAGGCAGGCTGTGCTAGGCGCACCTGCTAGATGCCAGCACCACGCACCATGGCGCAGGGGCCATGAGCTGCCTAGCAGCCATGGTGCGCCAAGCATCATTGGATGATGCTCTTCTTGCTTAAGGATGAGCTATGATTTTGCGATTTTTTCCGTATTAATAATTTTAATTAATTATTTTAACGAGGCTAAAAACCTCGATTTTCGATTTTGCAAAATTTTGACAAATTATGGGTTATGCCGACTTAATTAATCGGATTAATTAAGTACGGATGCGGAATTTAGTGGGAGCTTAATTGAATGCGTTAGCATTTTGCGTTTAGAAATAATGGATTAAACCACTTTGACTAGTTTTAATTAGGCGCGTTAATTGGATTAACGACCTAAGTTAGTTACTAGTTTTGCGTGTTTAATTGTGTATTTCGTAATATTGCATGGGCCGTTCACAAATAGTGAACGGGTGAACGAAAAATTGCTTTCAAAACAGGTTGTTTGAAAAATGGCAACTAGTGGGGCCCGACTAGGATAGAAAATACGGACTGCGTTCCGTTATGTATTTTTGTAAATCTAAATACGGTTTGCGAACCGTTAAGTATTTTTGTACTATTTAGATTGATCTTAGTCGTTCTAGCTAGCTTCTTTTATTTCATTTTGGCTAAGAAGTCTCAAGACGGCGTTTCGAGGAAGACGAGCCAAGATGAAGACCCATGGAAATTGAAGATTTCAAGGGGTCATGCTAGTTGCCAAATGCATCTATTTTTATGCCTTATTTATTGTTATTATATATATATGTTTGCTAGATGCATGTTTAGGATTTCTATGATGTTGCGATGATTAGTTAAGTTCACTTAAATCAACTAACATAGAAACCCTAGGTCCCTTAATAATATTGAGCTAAAATTTGCCATTCCAAGGACAACACTTACCGAACTAATGCGGGTACGTGATGGATTACGCCAAAGCGAGGCATCACTACTTCCCTAGGAACGTAAGGTATACTAGGTATACAAGTTGTCTTGGTTAAGCTCAACGATATCAGTAAGGAGTCCTTAGATGTCGTGGCAAAAGAGATAAAATGTCAAGTATGCATTAGATGCGACATTTTATCAAACTGAGAGTAGCTTGGAGCTATTAGCAATTGAATTGCTTACCTTAAGATATTTAATGGTTAAGACAAGCCAAAGCATGCTTATCCATTTCTTGATCTTTGGGATCTCGGAATCATTTTATTCTCGCCCATAAGGGACAATCTTAAAATGCGTGGATAAAATGTTCAATAAGTGTGAATAAATGCATGAACGCTTTAAATTTCAACTTATTGATGTATGAATGGTTTTTTTCACTTCAAATTCTTTCAATTGTAGAAAACATGTCTGCAAGTAACACAAACAACAACCAATTCTCTTTGCGCTCAATTCTCGACAAGGAGAAGTTGAGCGGGCCAAACTTTCTTGATTGGCAAAGAAATCTCCGCATTGTGCTAATGCAGGAGCAGAAGGAATACGTCCTTGATGAGGAAATGCCCGACGCTCCCAATGAGGAGGTTACTCAGGCAGCCCTTAACCGATGGCATAGTGCCAATCGGGATGTCAAATGCATCATGTTGGCCACAATGTCTCCGGACCTTCAAAAGACCTTCTTTGAAAAGGAGACAGCTTTTGAGATCATTTATGAGCTTCAGAATATGTTCCAAGAGCAGGCCCGAATGTTTCTACTTCAAGAAGAAGGGACATTGGAAAAAGGACTGCCTCAAATTCAAGGAAGATAAGAAGAACGGGAACGTTGCTTCTTCATCAGGTATTTTCGTTATAGACTTAAACTTCGCTAGCAAAACATCATGGGTATTAGATACCGGATGTGGCTCACACCTTTGTTCCAATGCTCAGGGACTAAGGATAAGTAGGAGGCTAGAGAAGGGAGAGGTCGAGCTTCGGGTCGGCAACGGAGCAAGGATGTATGCCGTCTCCGTTGGAACTCTCAGTTTGTCTTTGCCCACTGGGCTTGTTCTGGAACTTGAAAATTGTTATCATGTTCCTAGAGTGACCAAAAACATTATTTCAATATCGGCGTTGGGCGCCAAAGGATTCGAATTTCGAATAAAAAACAATAGTTGTTTTATATATTTTGATAATGTTTTATATGGAAAGGCACATTCAGAAAATGGTCTTTATGTGCTGTCACTAGACAAACAGGTCTATAACATCGAGAATACTGCCAAAAGGGCTAAGACCATCGAGTCGAATCAAACCTACTTGTGGCATTGTCGTCTTGGCCACATTAACATCAAACGCATCAAGAAACTTCTTCAAGAAGGTGTTCTTGACTCATTCGACTTAGAGTCGTTTGAAAATTGCGAAGGATGCTTATTAGGCAAGATGATCAAAAAGCCATTCTCCAAGTTGGGAGAAAGGGCAAGTGACTTATTAGGTCTAATACACACGGATGTATGTGGACCTATGAGCACACCCGCAAGGCAAGGTTACCGATATTTCATCACCTTCACCGAAGATTATAGTAGATATGGCTATATCTACTTAATGTCGAATAAATCTGAATCCTTTGAAAAGTTCAAAGAATTTCAGAAAGAGGTTGAAAATCAACTTGGAAAGAAAATTAAAGCACTTCGATCGGATCGAGGTGGCGAATATTTGGGCCATGAATTCGACGATCACTTGAAAGAATGTGGCATTCTTTCAGAGTTGACACCTCCTGGAACTCCTCAATGGAACGGAGTGTCCGAACGGAGGAATCGGACTTTGTTAGACATGGTTCGGTCAATGATGGGTCTTAGTGAACTCCCTATCTCGTTTTGGGGACATGCGCTACAAACAGCAGCACTAACACTGAATAGAGCTCCGTCAAAAGCTGTTGAAAAGACTCCATATGAATTATGGACTAAGAAACCTCCTAGGTTGTCTTTTCTCAAGATTTGGGGATGCGAAGCATATGTCAAGCGATTAATTTCGGACAAACTTCACCCCAAATCGGATAAGTGTTTCTTTGTGGGATATCCAAAAGAAACCAAAGGGTATTACTTCTACAATAAATCCGAGAACAAAGTGTTTGTTGCTCGTGATGGTGTCTTTTTGGAGAAGGATCACCTTTCCAAAATGACAAGTGGGAGGAAAATCAAACTCAACGAAGTTCGAGAGGACGAGCAACAATGTCAACCTGACAAAACTGACAATCTAGATACTTTGGAAGCATCTGAGAAGATTGGTCAGAGTCAAACAGACAATGTAAACGCTCAACCGATTACCCTACGTAGGTCGCAATGGCAAAGATCTCAACCAGACAGATACCTCGGTATTGTCTTAACTGATGATCAGGACATCCTAGTTATGGATGGAGATGAGCCGGCGACATACAAGCAAGCTATGACGAGCCCCGACTCTGCAAAATGGCAAGAGGCCATGAAATCCGAGATGGACTCCATGTCTGAAAATCAAGTCTGGGACTTGGTGAATTTGGCCGAGGGTTATACACCCATTGGTTACAAATGGATCTTCAAAGTGAAGACAGACAAAGATGGAAATGTATCGGTATACAAAGCTAGACTGGTGGCAAAAGGTTATAGACAAGTCCACGGGATTGACTATGACGAAACTTTTTCACCAGTTGCAATAAAGTCCGTCCGCATTATCCTAGCGATTGCTGCATATTACGATTACGAAATATGGCAAATGGATGTCAAAACCGCCTTCCTTAATGGGATTTTGGAAGAAACTATGTATATGACACAGCTAGAGGGTTTTGTCGATCCAGGCAACGCTGGAAAGGTTAGCAAGCTGAAGAAGTCCATTTATGGACTAAAGCAAGCCAGCAGGAGTTGGAATCTGCGATTTGATGAAGCCATCAGCAAGTTTGGTTTTATCAAGAATCCAGATGAGTCTTGTGTATACAAGAAGGTCAGTGGGAGTGATATTGCATTCCTAGTCCTGTATGTCGGTGACATACTTCTCATTGGAAACATCACAAAATTGTTGGAGTCCGTAAAGGGCTGGTTGGGAAAGTGCTTTTCAATGAAGGACTTAGGAGAGGCACATTACATATTGGGCATCAAGATCTACAGGGATAGATCTAAGAGGATGATTGGATTAAGCCAGAGTACTTGCATTGATAAGGTACTGGCTCGATTCAACATGGAAAATGCCAAAAGAGGGCATTTACCCATGTCCCATGGCATAACTCTCAGCAAGGAACAGTGTCCACAGACACCTGTTGAGCGAGAAAGAATGAATCAGATCCCATATGCTTCGCTAATCGGATCGATCATGTATATGACACAGCTAGAGGGTTTTGTCGATCCAGGCAACGCTGGAAAGGTTAGCAAGCTGAAGAAGTCCATTTATGGACTAAAGCAAGCCAGCAGGAGTTGGAATCTGCGATTTGATGAAGCCATCAGCAAGTTTGGTTTTATCAAGAATCCAGATGAGTCTTGTGTATACAAGAAGGTCAGTGGGAGTGATATTGCATTCCTAGTCCTGTATGTCGGTGACATACTTCTCATTGGAAACATCACAAAATTGTTGGAGTCCGTAAAGGGCTGGTTGGGAAAGTGCTTTTCAATGAAGGACTTAGGAGAGGCACATTACATATTGGGCATCAAGATCTACAGGGATAGATCTAAGAGGATGATTGGATTAAGCCAGAGTACTTGCATTGATAAGGTACTGGCTCGATTCAACATGGAAAATGCCAAAAGAGGGCATTTACCCATGTCCCATGGCATAACTCTCAGCAAGGAACAGTGTCCACAGACACCTGTTGAGCGAGAAAGAATGAATCAGATCCCATATGCTTCGCTAATCGGATCGATCATGTATGCCATGATATGTACAAGGCCGGATGTATCGTATGCCCTGAGTGCAACGAGTCGATACCAATCGAACCCAGGAGAGACGCATTGGACTGCGGCCAAGAATATCCTTAAGTACCTGAAAAGGAACAAGGATAAATTCCTGGTGTATGGAGGCCACAAAGAACTGGTTGTTGAAGGTTACACCGACGCTAGCTTCCAGACTGACAGAGACGACTTCAAGTCACAGTCGGGATATGTATTCTGTCTGAATGGAGGAGCGTTCAGCTGGAAGAGTGCCAAGCAGAGCACCACTGCAGACTCTACAACTGAAGCCGAGTACTTGGCCGCTTCGGAAGCAGCCAAGGAAGCTGTTTGGATTCGCAAGTTCATCAGTGAACTTGGTGTTGTACCCTCAATCAAGGGACCGATAGACCTTTATTGTGATAATAATGGAGCTATCGCTCAGACCAGGGAGCCGAGAGAACACCAGAAGGTCAAACACGTGCAACGACAATTTCACATGATAAGGGAATGGAAATCCGAAGGTGAAATCAGAATTTGTAAGATCGGCACGGATGATAATGTAGCCGATCCTTTAACTAAACCTTTGCCTCAAGTGAAACACAACAAACACGTTGAGGCAATGGGAATCAAGCATATTGGAGACTAGCTTTGATATTCCCTGTACAAGTGTTTTTTAATTAAACAGGGTATCAAGACCATGTCTTGGATAAAGAAACACCTGTTAACTGAACATTGAATATTAAATCGAAAAGTATCCCTAATCGAGGTCATCTAACAGATGGACGATTGATGACCGCAATAGATTAGTGTGTAGTATGATTTACAACACCGTTTCTTGTGCTGCGAGGACGTGACAGTCATAAATCATTTGCACAGGTACAGTTTGGAACTGTACTGGATAAGACCTATGAGAGTACTTTAAGAAAATTAAATTTTGTCATAAGTACATTTCTCATTATGGCTATCGGAACTTATTTCCTCAGACCATGAGTACTGTGAAGTTTTCTTGTTTGAGTACTAGGCTCTTTGATGTTTCCTAACGTCTGCCGTATCTGGGGATCATAACGGGAACACTCGGGAGTCTATGTCCTCTCAGTAAGAAGAACTTACAATACAAGACTGGGATTGTCCCCCTACTAACAATAGGGAAAATGTTTTGTTGTTTAAAAGGCCGCTCGAAGAGTGAGACAGTAAAATGCATGGCCATGCTCAGATGGATTTTAGAAATCATCTGTTTATTTGACAGTCAAACTCGGAGATCGAGAAACACTTCTGAACGTAATAAGGATGACAAGGAATCTTACCTTATAGTTCACGAAGAAACATTAAGTGACAAAGGAAATGAGCTATACACAATATGCACACTTGTCCGGAAGGACAAGTGGGAGATTGAAAGGAATGGTGTCCTTCCAACAAGTGTATTATTCCGATAGAGGGTTCAGAATTATTACAGAGGTAATTCTTCAGTAAGGTCAAGTGATCGGAATGCCTAGGTGGAGGCCGCTTCCGATCAGTAATATCAGGATACAATTGATATTACAGCTTAATCTTAACTGAACCCTTCGGGTCGAACCCAATCGAATCTCCGATCCGAGACGTCGAATTAATCCGAAAGGATTTAATGAGTCGACAGAGTTTTGGGAATACAAACGTCGGAAATCGAGCCTAGGGCGTCGATACCGAGCGTCGCAAAATCACAATCGACAAGCATGAGCGTAGCCATAGCTAGGCTAGGCTAGCTCATCGCAAACCTAGGTGCACCATGTGTGTGCTAGGCGCACCATGGTGTTCTAGGCACCATTGCAGCCTAGGCGCACCCTAGCAGCCCATCGCAAGCTAGCATGGGTGCCTATGTGCGCATGGCAGCCATCGCAGGCCACACAGGCACCAGGCAGCCCATAGCAGCTAGCAAGCATGCTAGCGTGGTGCCTGGGTGCATATGGCGCCTATCGCAGGCCATGGCATCACCAGGCGCACCATCGCAAGCACTGGGTGCTGCGTGCGTGCGTGCCTGGCCTGGCAGCACCATCGCAAGCACCAGGTGCTGGCATGGCTAGCTGCCTGGCAATGGCGCGCCATGTGCGTGTGCTTGAGTGCTAGCCTTCGCATGGCAGCACTAAGCATCGCAGCACATGCGAGGGGCTGCGCGCCAGCTCGATGCTAGGGCCTGGCACTCGCAGCCTCACACACTAGCCTCGCACAAGCAGCCTCGCATGTGATGCGTGTGGGCTGGCAGTGCGTGGTGCGTGGTGCATGGCTGGTGCGTGTGCGTGCAATGCCTGGCTAGGTGCTAGGCAGCAGCGCCACGCATGCGAGTGCGTGTACGTGCGCACATGCGTGGCTAGTGCTAGCGTAGGCATCGTGCTAGTGCGTGTGTGCGATGGGGTATGCGAATGGTGCGGGGGGGGGGCAGTGTGGCCAGCATGCGTGGCTCGCTAGCAGCACGCATGCTGGCTGTGCTAGCAGTGAGGCGCGAAGAGTGAGTGCGTGGGCTGCTGGGGCTAATACCAGCACTAGGTGCTAGCAGCGCCCAGCGCCAGCACGTAGCACCAGCACAGCCCAGCAGCAGCGTGCACTGGCTGGCTAGCTGGGTGCTGGGCAGCAAGGCACGCTAGCTGGCAGCCCCAGCTGGCACGCTAGCTGGCAGCCAGCTAGCACACCTTGACCCGGTTTTGGGCATGGTGTGTGGGGACCAACACATAGCCTTGGGGATCAAGGCAATGGTCCCCCCCAAGCCTTGGTCCTCACTTAGCTTTCTCTATATTTGTGCCATGTGTCGATTTGTGATTGAGTTGATTAATTATTTAATTTTGGAATTAAATAATTATCATTTTACCAACTCTCCCACATTGATGGGAGATTGGAAATCAAGGGATCATTTCCCTATAAATACCAAGCTTGGTATTGGGATTTGACACAACCTTGAGTGGAATTAAAAAGGCAACTCTAGAAAAGAGTAAACCTTTGATTCGTAAAACTCATAGTTATTTTGTCCGGGTCTTGACTAACCTTCAAGACTTGGGACGGCTCGGGTCGGGTCGAGGGTAAGATCCGTCGGAGATCTCGTCTTTTCGGGATTTTGAAGTAAGAGCTCTTTAGGAGCGAAGCACGCGTCAAAGGTATAATTCTTGTCCTTAATCTTGTTTGATTAAGTTTATTATGCTTGTTTAATTGCTTTAATTGAGGGGCGGGTCTTGGTGGGTTTCCTTCCGCGTAGTGTCGGGTCACTACGAAACCCTACAATCCCCATTTCATGATCAATGTGGGATAGTTGCATTTTTCACTAATTTATTTGATTCCAAAATAAATTATAAAACAATGCAATTACAAATCAACAAGTGGAATGAGGAGAGGAGAGGTTAGGTGAGGACCATGACCATGGGGGGACCATTGCCTTGTTCCCCAAGGCATGGCTCTAAGCCTTGGTCCCTACTCTCCTCAAACCGGCTTCAAGCAAAGGAGTGAGCTGGCTGCCCACCTTGCTGCCCAACTAGCACTGCCAGCCTGTGCACAGCTAGCATGGCCAGCACGCACCAACCAGTACAGTAGCACATGCGTGCTGCTAGCGAGCCACGCATGCTGCTGGCCGCTGGGCGCTGGGTGATGCCTGGCATGGTGCTACTGTGCGAGGCTGTTAGCATGTTGCTCGCTGCTTGCTGCTTGGTGCTGCCATGCGAAGGCACGCACGCAAGCAAGCAAGCACAGCTTGCTGCTGCTGCCATGGCCTACACGCACACGTACACGCACACGCACACACGCACAGGCCTAGCCATGCAATAGTGCTGTGCTATGCGTAGGCTGTGCGAGGGCTTGCGATAGCACCTAGGCACACAAGCACGCATGCTGCGGTGGTGTTGTGCCATGCGAAGGCACGCACACACGCAAGCACGCTGCTGCGATGGTGCTGCCATGCGAGGCACGCACCCACGCAAGCACCTAGTGCTAGCGATGGTGCTGCCTTGTGCGCCTAGAACGCATGGTGCGCCTAGCACACACATGGTGCGCCTTGGCTTGCGCCTAGCCATGCAAAGTGCATGCTAGCTCGAGCTAGCCTAGCGTCCACATGGCTAGGCCAATGTGATGCTATGGCTACGCTCGAACTTGTTGCTTGTTGATTTTGCGATGCTCGGTCTCGACGCCCTAGGCTCGATATCCGACATCTATGTTCGTAAAACTCTAGTGCTCATCAAATCCTTCGGATTGATTCGTCTGTTCGGATCGACAGTTCGTTTGGGTTCGACCCGAAGGGTTTAGTCGAGACAAAGCTGTAATATTAACTGCTCATTAATATTACAAATCGGAAGCGGCCTCCACCCAGGCATTCCGATCACTTGATCTCACTGAAAAATTAGCTTCCTGATAATTCTGAACCCTCTATCGGAATAATACACTTGTTGGAAGGACACCATTTCTTTCAATGTAATGCGTCGAAATACTGATTACTAGCGTTTAACCTTATAAATGGGCGTTGTGTATGAGTCGATGCGAAATTGAGCTCCATGTTTGAATTTTTAGGGAGAGGTTGTATACTCTGATGCCTGGGCAACGTCTAATTCCATTTTCGATCTCTTCTTTGAAACCTTTAGGATTGGACATCATACCCGGAGACTTATGGACCATGTAGTAGTTGTTGCATTGGATGACAAAGCATCTCGATGGTGCTTAAGTTTACATCTTCATTGCTATGCTCTTTTGCCTGAAGAGATTGATTTTTCTAAAGAGGCGTACTTTATGACACCCGATTACCTGAAAATGATGTGGAGAATGATCGATTTCCTGCGAAGTGTACTTGAAATGGGATACAATTTTGAATTCACTGTAAGCTTCTCCTCTTTGCTTTACTTGTCTAAACATCTGTGTAAGCTGTTATAGCTTCATTTATTTTTGCAGTCAAGTTTTTGTAGATGCATGAACAGATATCCTATTTCATTTCCTCTTTTGCATCTGCCTTAGTCATAGCGATTTATTCAAGTTGCTATATAATTTGAATTTGGATCTTGACATGTCGGTGCTTTTTAACCGTAGGCATCTGAAGTTGGTGGGCTCATCATGAATTAGGTCGGGGTGGCTACTGGTTTCGGTATCCCGTAGAAAGTGCTTCTTTTATGCCTGGGGTATTAGCCACAACTCGGTTTTCCCAAAATAATACGAAGTAAATACTGTTCTTAGAAATTTGGCAGAAAGATGAAGCTGATGCAATTAGAGGGTCTCCTCAGAAATCTTGATCAGTTTGCTTCACCAAAGGTATATATTTCTGTAAAACCCAACTTACAAATTCTTCTCAGTTTTCTAATTCCTCCCAATTTTTCTTTATTTCAATAAATTATTGCACAACATTTTTCTAATTCAATATTTTATATATGTTAATTAGTGTTGGATATTACTCCTTTGCTGCTGCAAATTGAACTTGAACAATACCCAACTGGCCCTCGTATTGCTTCTCGGATGTTATACACTGTATGTAATAATCCCATTACTTTCTTTGTTAGTATAACATTATTTTGTTGTTGATATGATTTGAAAGTTGTAGTCTTTTCGAAGTATGATCGATTTACTGGTCCGATAATTGATAGGTATTTTTGTTTCTTGAATTGGGTAGGCAAAGAATTCATTTGGAGATGTTAGTGATAAGGTGGTGGCTGATTTTGGTTGTGGGTGTGGCACATTAGGAATTGCTGCTGCTCTTTTGGGTGCAGAGTTAGTTTTTCTAGCATTTCTGTGAGCATGAGTGCTTGATTTGATGTTTAATGTACTTTGTCCGAAAATCGAGCTTTTATCAAATGATTGAATGTGTGAAGTACATCAGTCATATTTGTTTGTTTGTTGTCTTCTTTTTTCTTGGGCTGAAGTTGATTGCTATCAACAGTCATGTTATAGGTTTCGATGTGCACCATCTAATTTGCGCTCTAGCATGTTTTTTTATTTATTTATTTATTATAAATTTTCTTGTTAGACCTTCCTTGCAAGCTGAATAGAAGTATAAAGTGTTCCCAGTTGTTAATTTTGTCCTTACATGCGCTTGAATAGTAAGTATCTAATACATTTATGTCTTCTGCTTCCTTTACATAGTGATGCAGATTACTGGTTACTGTCGGATGGTGATGTCAGCATTACTGATATGTGGAGAACAGACTGTATCCTTTCACTTTTTTTTTTTTTCTTACGTTTCATTTTGTTGTATAAAACATAATTTTGTCAAGTTTCTGAAGAAAGAAACATGAACTTTGATTCCCTAACTCAATGATAGCTGGAGTTGAATGGAATGAATTAGGGACCATCCACGAAGACTATGCTGTGGCCAATGTTGGCACACCACAACCACAAAGCCCACATCCAAGTGCTACAGAAGTTCTACCTAATAACATGATGGGGAGGTGATTAACATAAAGTTCTGAGGGATTTGCCAATGTTGTCCATCTTGAATGCTTATGCTGGAACTGAACTGAGCTTCGTATATGTTGGGAAGGGAGCAGCATGACTTTGTGATGGTAGTGTGTAGATCAATAGGGTAATTGGTGCTAAATTTTATATAGTATGGGTAAGAAAACGAAGAATGAATCAGATTTGGTAAAATTAATGGAAGTTCCTTGCAAATAGATTCATTTTTTATTGTGAAATAAATCACTGTTGAATTGTTGAGTTATGGGGTTTGATTCCAATTATCAAATGTTGATTTCACAATTTAGGATTCTTTGTTAATTTATTTGTCTGTTTAGTTAATTTAGGGTTCTTCGTTAATTTATTTGTCTGTTTAGTTAATTCCAATTATCAAATGTTGATTAACCATCCTTATACATGAAATTCGCCATTGTAAGTGAAATTTTTGGCAAACAACTCATTATTAGTTTTTAGGTGTGCTAAAACCCATATGAAATCTACACTATTACAATAATAATGTATGAGGAAGAGATCTAATGTATGAGGATATCATTATTATTTCTCTTTAGCATTTTGTATACCATTAACACTATTACAATAATTTATGAGAATTACTAAACAACAATATTGTACAAAAGTATAATTAAGGATATTAATAGCTAAAATAAAGCATTGGAAAGCGTGAAATCACAAATGATATAGGGAGGGGAATGAGCTTGATGTTGAAAGCCTATCATTACCTGTCTAAGAGCCTCACAGAAACATGAATAAGTTATATAATCACTCCCGCTATCAACCTTTATAAAGGCAAATGCATCTTAAGCTGTCAATGAAGCTCTCCGAAGTAATGACTGTAAAGAAACAGATTGCCAATTAGATACATAGCTGAAAACTGCAACCTTATTTGCAAGCTTATTCAAAATAAAGTACTGTACTTTAGTTTTTTAATTCATTTAGTTGAAAACATCGACAATCCGGATGAGTGGAGCTACAGTGAGATGCAACAAAATAAATATATCAGAGTAGCTCACCAAGTTAGATTATCATAATCAATTGATAATTATGGTCTCTGAATTTCACAATGTTATTCAATAATCAAATCATGCTGTATCTATAATCTATAATCTATATCTATCTATAATAATAATAATAATAATAATAATAATAATAATAATAACTCTTAAAAAGTGAGAAGTTTACCCCCCTCTCTTTTGAACAGTAGAGCAGTGTTCGGATGGTTATACCCTCGCTGTTTTTATTTATTTACGGTTCTGCCATTGCATCTTGATTTCCTTTGATTTGTATCACGGTTATTTGCTGAAGATGGTTTTCAACCTCTGCTCCGGCCTTTCAACCTTGAATCGTTGCGGCTTGGACCTCGGCTAAGACCCTCGGCAACACCTTGGTTTCGGCGGCTCGAAGTAGCTTTGGCTGGCCTCGGCAATTGGAGGTGGTGGGCTGAAATACCTTCGGCATACCTCGGCAATGGAGTTTGAAGCTTCGGCCATGGCATAGAGCTTGAAGCTTTGCTCCGGCCTTTCAACCTTAAATCGTTGCGGCTTAGACCTCGGCTAAGACCCTCGGCCTCGGCAACACCTTGGTTTCGGCGGCTCGATGTAGCTTTGGCTGGGCCTCGGCAATTGGAGGTTGTGAGCTGAAACACCTTCGGCAAACCTCGGTAATGGAGTTTGAAGCTTCGGCCATGGCATAGAGCTTGAAGCTTCGGCGTTACTAGCCTCGGCTATGGAGCTTGAAGCTTCGGCGTTGTTAGCCTCGGCTATGGAGCTTGAAGCTTCGGCGTTGCTAGCCTCGGCTATGGAGCTTGAAGCTTCGGCACTACTAGCCTCGGCTATAGAGCATGAAGCTTCGGCGTTGCTAGCCTCGGCATGGCTCAAAAATGGAGCCTCGGCGAAGCTTGCTCAGAGGCTGGAAACTCGAACCTCAACCATGAGTGGTTTCGGCTGGGAGATCTTTTCCTCGGCGGAGCTTGCGAAGAGGCTAGGTAATGGAGAAACACCACCTCGGCTTGGAGAAGCCTTGAGCAATGCCGAACCAATTTGCTCGATTCGGATCTTTGAGCTTGGCATGAAGCTATTTAGCCTCTGCCATGAATGGCTTCGGCCTAGGGGAACCTCTGCCATAAATCAGCTCTGCCATGCCAACGCAACCCATGACCATCTATTAGCCCATTTTCAGAAATACCCTTCCAAACACCGTGTTTGAGTTCGATCAATTAACCCCTCCTAAAACCCTCATCCACCATTCCCATACTCCAGCGCCCAATTCTGTACTCCATCTCTCAAAAATGTTTTCTTCTTAACTGAAATTGAGCACAGATTAAGATTGCCCCCAAAATTACTTGATCGTCCATTAGAAGATGCTATCAAGGGTGAACTTGAATCCATCTTCTTGGACAAGGTTTTATCATCTTTCTTTTTTTGTTTTCTGGGTTTAATTTAGGGATTTGTTAAACATCGCCCACAAATTACTACATAAAGCCCACAAAATTCACTTGGTTTCCCAAAATTGCCCTTGACCTTAAAAAAAAAACACTCACACTCTCATCACTCACACTCTCATTGCTCATCTTCTTTCAACCTCTCTAAAAAAAAAAAATTTCAAAATAACGGCAATGTCGAGGCGGCAAGGCAAGGAAGTGGCGGCGGCGGCGGAGGGAAGGATGTCCCAAGGAGGAAAGGTATATTTTGTTTAAAAAAAAAAAAAAAAAGGGGAAAACCGCCGTGAACGCGGTGGGGCGCCCTGGCTGGACGCCCAGCCAGCGGTGGTGGCGCCAGATGCAGACGCCGCCACCAGTTGGCTGGCGCCTGGGCTGGACGCCACCGCCACGGTTGTGGCGTTTATTCTAGGCGCCGCAGCCGTGGCTGTGGCGTCCAGCCCAGGCGCCAGCCAACTGGTGGCGGCTTCTGCATCTGGCGCCACCACCGCCGGCTGGGCGTCCAGCCAAGGCGCCCCCCCCAATTTTTTTTTTTTTTTATTTTTTTTTAATTTTTTTAAAAAATTGTTTTTAATTTTTTTTTTTTTTTGTAATATAATTTTGAATTGTTTTTATATTTTGTTGTTTATTTTTATAAATTTTTTCAATTTCGTTGTATTTTTTCTACGTTTATATTTTGTTTACAATTATTTGTATGTTTTTAGTTTATTTGATTTGCGATGATGATTATTTATCGTATAAATTTTTGTATGTTTATATATTTTAAAATTTTGTGTAGGGTCGTCATGGTGGGGGGAAGAATATAGAGCTTCTTAGTAGAAGTTATTCAGTGGAGAGGTCGGGGCATAGACATGTCAGATCCCGTGGTATTTCGGCCTCAGTTCGTAGAGAACGGATCCACCGTCGGGATGAGGATGACGATGACGATGATGATGCTGAGGAGGGTGACCAGGAGGAGGAGCAGGAGGAGGGCGCAGATGAGGATGAGGATGTGGACGATGGCAGTGGACCGTATGATGATTACGGTCCATTCAGTCAGAGGGTTGATGACATGTACGAGACGCATATGGTGGAGGTGCGTAAGGGTAGGGGTGGTAGGTTTGTTAGTAGATCTGACACATCATCTGCGTCCACTGTATCCGGGGCAAGTAGGAAACGGTCGAGGGCGGGTAATGATTCTTGGGTTGTTAGGAGTGAGGTGCCCGGTGGGCCTGTTGACGGGAGTGTGATTCCTAGCTTTCTAGGACACATAGCTGCCCGTATTTGGGAGGACCAGGAGAGGCCTTCAGTTACGGGGTTGTTGAAATGTCATACCCGGGAAAAGACTTGTAGCTTTTTGCGTACATGGGCTGAGGCCTGGCCGGCGGAGAGCGAGATGTTCGAGCGACTGGAGGGCACTGGGGTGAAGCACGTTCCTGCCACCAAGCACGATAAGATTGACATTACGCTGATCACGGCTTTCATTGAGCGATGGCAGCCGGATACAAACTCTTTTCACCTTCCGTTCGGTGAGATGACGATCATGTTACATGACGTCGAGGCCATTCTGGGGATTCGTGTTGAGGGTAAACGACTTTGTGCAATTTCGCTGTACATCAACTCACGCACCAAACCGTAGTTGTCTTCGCCCATTTGAAAAACATCAGTCACGACCCGGAATCCGCAGTTACCATCTCCGATTACATCATTCCACCCTTCCAAGTACGACATGATGATCGCAGGTATCCTTTCCTTGTACGGAAACTGATCAACATCGTTTCTTCCTATTCACCATATAATTAATTATAGACAGTTAAGAAGGCAGGAGTAACACTTTAAAACTATGTGCAATAAAAACAACCAAAACGTACCAGTTCTCAGGGGCATATTCACAGACGATGAAGATTGACTACGACTAGATGACGATGTCCGACCACGAGAACGACCACGACCAAGACCACGGATATACTCAAACGCACTCCTGTTCCGCCGTTGTCGACCTCGAGGACGGTCAACTCCTTCGGGTTCCTCATAATCTAAGTTAGACGGGTGGAACATGTCATGAAGTACATGAGTAGCGTCACGAATAATAGAAGGATGGGTGGAGGACACTCGGTCGTACATCGAACGGAACTGCTCCAACTCCTCCTGTTCACGGTCGGCCGTTTGATTGTCTGCATGCTCACCAATAACAAGCGTCCTCCAGAATGCTGTCAACATGTAACGACGCCCTTTCTTCTGTAATAACGCGGTGAATGGTGCATGCGCAAGGTAATCCATGAGTTACTGAAATAGTACACCCACACCGAGTATACACTTCGTCAGCCAAGTCCCTCACCCTGTTCAGCTCAGTGAGAATCAACCCCAAGCAGTAGTGCGACACACGACCTTGGAGAATCTTAAATATAAAATGGCTATACATCGTACCATGTCGTCGTTTGGAGTCCTCTAGAGAGTTCCTGATGTCGTTCTTCTGAGTTTCAATTGACTTGTTCAGTCTAGCGAACAGTGTATCCAAAGCAGCGGTCGATGAATCAATCTAGTCCTTGGTAGCTCTATGAGCGCTCTCAACTCTACATGTTGTAGTGTTCCCAAAATGAAGTACCTGGTTTGTCCAATATTTGACAAACTTTTCCCTGTGAGGGACCCATTGATGCATCACATAGTCCACCAGTGCCGCACACCACTGGTACGAATCCCTGAAGTTAGCCAATGCTCGCTCATACGCTTCCTCTGTGGTAGCCTGTAGGATCTTCCGCCACTTACCATTCACTAATCTCTCTGCCATTTCCAAATTCTTCTTGAAAAGGTTGTAGGCTTTCACTTTCACGCAGTTGTTGATGTGCCATGTGCACAATAAGTGGTTCGATTCGGGAAACAGCTCTGCTATGGGGGCAAAGAGACCTCCCTCACAGTCGCTGACGATGGCTGCTGGATGAACATTAGGCCCGATGTAGTTTCTCAGCTTCTCCAACACCCAATAATAACTTGGAGCCGTCTCATCCCTGATGATTGCATGACCAATCAGAAAGTTCTGGTTCGTTGGAGCCATCCCAACCATCTCAACCAGAGGGAACTTGTACTTGTTTGTCTTGTACGTTGAGTCGATCAAAATCACAAATGGCCAAGACTTGATCATATCAGCACAATCAGGATGCACAAGGAAAAGATGAGTCACCTCCGCTGTATCTTCATCAGAATCAAACCAGAACAGGTAACCACGTGATTGTGCCTGGTGTAGCAGCTGCTGTATAGGGTTCCTTCCCTCTGACCGTTCAAACCTGAGTTGCTGTCTGACGTTGTAGATGTGTCTTCGGTTTGGATGGTCTTCTGGAAATTTCTCTAACACAGATGCTAATATTTTAGCAGGCTTCACTTGAGCATCACTCATTTCTTTCACAACTAGTTTCGCAGCAGGACTTAAGCCGCTCAGTTGTCGATACCCTCTTCATATACTATCATCTCATGGTTGTGATACCCCCATTTAGAGTAACCTATCACTTCCCAACCGTCACGACTCCGTAGTTGTCGAACCTTTACTCTGAACTCACACCCACAACCTTTCCGCTTTGTGTCAAACCGAGTGGCTGTACGAAAATCTCTTTCTTCTCTTTTGCGATAACGGTCACATCTCAAAATGCGATCCATTCTACCATCCCGTTGAGATTTATGAGTTGCTACTACCAAGCAAAATCCAGCTGCAATTGCAACCTGTTTTGCCCAATCAATCGCCTGTTGAGCTTCTTCGAATGGACCATCATGTCCAAATATCTCACTGTAATCATTTCCGTCTCCACCATATTCCTGCATCAATTATATATTACAATAAATACATTTAACGGATAATACATTTAATTTCTATATTTCCACATAATTAACACAAAAAAAAACATAATTATATATAATCAAACTTAATTTTTATAAAAACCTAATTCGAATTTTCAAACTAAATTTAAAAATATACCATTTCGAATTTTCAAATTTAATTTTAAAAAAACCTATTTCGAATTTTCAAATTTAATTTACAAAAAACCCATTTCGAATTTTTTTAAAAAATCATTTTCGATTTTTTTTTTCACAAAAAAATTAAATAAAAAACAACAAAATCAAAAAGGAAAAAATAAAAATTAATTATTAAAGGTGGCGTCTGCCAGTGCTGCCACAGCTACTGGACTGGCGCCTGGCAGGGCCGCCTCACCCAGTGGAGTGGCGTCTGCCCAGGACGCCAGTCTGGTGGTCTGGGCGTCTGGGCTGGACGCCACTCTGGTGGTCTGGGCGTCTAGCCTGGACGCCACTCTGGTGGTTCTGGCGTCCGGCTTGGACGTCCAGGCTACGGTTTGGGCGTCCACCCTAGGCGCCGGAGCCACTACGACGGTAAACCGTGAATTTTAACGGTGACTTACCTCGTTTTCCGTCGACGACGACGTACCTCCGGCGTCCCCCGCATCTCCGGCCTGCCATCCGGTCTCCCCCGGCGAGCCAGTACGGCTCCACATTTTTTACACCGAGATTATTTCAATTTTAGCAAAAGGGCATAATGGTCAAATCATAACATATTTGTGGGCTTTATATGGTAAATTGCGGGCGATGTTTAGCGTTTCACTTAATTTACTGATTAATCAAATTTCCCCTCTTTTTTTTATAATAATTCTAAATTTTAAAACGGTGGTTTAGGTGATTGCGAAACAGGTTTGTGTGTATCAATTTACGATATCAAATCAATTGATGGCGGCTTTGTATTACCTGTTGAAGGTGCTCCCACTTATACGGTATATGATTTTTCTCCTTTAATTTTTTTTGGTTGAGTAATTTGCAAAAAAAAAAAAAAAAAAAAAAAAAAAAAAAAAAAAAAAAAAAAAACTGGGTATTGGGATTAAATGACTTGAACTCCAATTAAGTTGAAGCTTTGGATAATTATCTTAGCATAAATTTCCCAGAAATGAACCTTTTTCAACAATATTGTTACTTCATGTTTAATTTTGAAATGGAAGGCACAACTTTTTACTACATTATGTCAATTATGTGTTAATTTTCAAAATTATGATTCTTGTTCGTGTTGTCATAGCAGAAATTGCTTATTGTGAAATAAATTGAGGCCCTTATGTCAAAATTATTATAGTGACTAGGAGTGTGCTTGTTAGGGTGATGCAAAGTACCGCGATAATTCAATGTTATAGTGACTATGGATGGTTGTATTGAATGGTTTCAGGTTATTTTTGAGAAGTTTTTGGAGAATTGTATGTTCATCGTTGACGGTTTGCCAGAAGTGGTGATTTGTAAATTGTGCACAAGTTTTTATTGCAATGCACGAGATGGTGAGGTGGCTTAGAGCTTTAAGGAGATGTTGAGGTGTGGGTTTTGAGGTTTAATTTTTTGAAATTGAAAATGGGTGCATCATCTGGAATTAGTCCCAATAGACAAGTGGAGGCTGTTAGATGAATTTGGGTTCTGCATAATTTGTATGGAACTGTATATTTTCTGTAGGATTTTTGGGTACTTAGATTGTTTTATCTGATTAATGAATTCTAAAAGCGGTAATGAGCTTTTATAATATTAGCAGCTTTAAGGATGCAAGATCAGAAATCATACCTTACTGGGGGCTTTTAGAAGAAAAACAAACTGAGTGGTTGTCAGATAAATGGAGATGCCAGAGGTCTTCCCCCCATCCTTGTGAAAATAGGTCCTTCCATATATATATGCTTATGCCTGTTTATTCTCTGTCGTCTTCTCTAGGAATGATCGATTTCTTTCTTGCAGAGGCATTTTCCATTCATATCGATTTGGGTTTTTCTGCACCATATTTTGATCTGTCGCTTCTTCGATCCGCCATGTTTATTTTGATTTGAGTTTCTCTACTTTGATGCGAGTATTAGCGAGATTTGGGGAAACGATTACTCATACATTAACGATCGGTCTTCTTCCAGTTGAAGAGGCGACGACGGCGGCGGCGGGTAATCAATTGGCGTTTGATTCACTGGTAATCCTATTATGTTTCTGATTTTAAGGGTTTTTTTTTTTTTGTATAATTCTTTGCTTGTTGATTTTTATGCCGTTTTCTGTAAATTTTAATTTTATGTAGCAGTATATTTTGTTTTGTTTTTTTATTTGAAAAAATGGGATGATGGGAGGGTTGTAGTTGAGGGTTTCATCTGTGAATTGAATCAGGATAATTTGATTAGATTCACTGTTCTTTGTAATGTTGTTGGTATCAATGACAATATTCTAAATTTCATATCCTGCTGCTTCTAATTTGCAAGGTTGTGCAATCCAAATCTTACAAATCTGGGTGTCTTAATAAGTTGAATGTGTTGGTAATATTTGTTCTGAATTCAACTCAAACTAATCTGAGAGAATTGTGTGTTTGAAACTCGATACACTTGCTTAGTGCGGCTTGAATTGCTGAACGTAGCATGTTCCTCTGATGGTTTTCTAGCAGTTTGCCTGTCTAAATGGTAGTCTGTAATATTGGTGCCAATTTCAAGTAGCATTTCTTTGCTGAACATAGCTTCAAATATGTTTCCTGCATTTCTTTGCTGAACATAGTTTCAAATTAGTTTCTTCTTTTGCTAGGCAGGAATGTTACTGGGGTAGAGTACAATTGAAAATTGCATTATAGTAGAATATAGAGGACTCTTGAAGGGCAGCTGCAGGAGTATGAATATGAAGAGAACTCTTGGCATATCTTGTGTCATAATGGGTAAGGTTTGTATAAATTTTGAGTATACTCGACTTGCACCTACTTGCACCATGTAAGTGAGATGTAGCCATTCGTAGGCTTTTAGTACGTAGTAAACAAATTACATACTGTATCCTTTGTATATAGCTTACCTCTATGGCTCTTTTAGGTGCTGCTTTTTGTTAATGTCAGGACTTAGGGCAATGAAATATAGGGTAAAGTGGCTATATTTTGATTGGTAAGGCATTGCTCCGTTAAAAGATACAAGGAACGTGGTGTATCTGAACTTTTGAAGTCGGCATCAAGTCTTTAGACTGTGAAGTTGTTTGGTAATTTGATAGAGTACTTAAAAGTTGAGTTGAAATGGTTGGGTTTGTGACTTTGTATGTAAGTGAGATGTAACCATTCGTAGGTTTTTAGTACGTAGTAAACAAATTACATACTGTATTCTTTGTATATAGCTTACTTCTATGGCTCATTTAGGTGCTGCTTTTTGTTAATGTCAGGACTTAGGGCAATGAAATATAGGGTAAAGTAGCTATATTTTGATTGGTAAGGCATTGCTCCGTTAAAAGATACAAGGAACGTGGTGTATCTGAACTTTTGAAGTCGGCATAAAGTCTTTAGACTGTGAAGTTGTTTGGTAATTTGAGAGAGTACTTACAAAGTTGAGTTGAAATGGTTGGGTTTGTGACTTTGTATTAGATAGTTTTGTGTTGGGTGATCTATTTTCATTTGCATGAGTTTGAAACTTTTTACCCTCTTATTTCCTGGCCAGGGATTGTGCTCAGAAGCAATTATTATTATGCCATTATGAAGGATTGGAGGTCCTGGTCGGAGGATAGCGAATGATCAGCTTGCAGATTTGATTATTGATTGTGAAGAAGATGCTGATACAGTAAGTCTTATTATCATCTGCTTCAGTGCTTCACTGACCTTGTTAAAAACCTCTTGGGTTGTTCAACATCTCTTGTGAACCTGTGGTTATGTTTTGGGATGAATGTTGTCTGTGCCAATGTTGATTCTGCTCGGCGTTTTGTCCAATGTAGCATTTTGAGATGAATTCAGATAATTTGCACCTAAGATCATGCTTTTGCTCTAAAGTGATGAATGCTGTATGAATTGCCTGCTAACTGTCGATATCTAAAAACTCAAACTTATATTTCTGCTATGTGTGGCTGGGGTTAGAACTTTGGATGCTGCAAGATGTCTCTGCTTTGGGATGAATGTTGCTGACATACTTATACCTTGATTTTTTTATTTTATTTTTTATTTTTCATGGCATATGGATACCTAGATAGCAGTGCACAAAATTCAGTTGTTATTAAACTTTTGATTCTGTTTCTCTTGTTGGTTTGACAATTCGCTTATTTTCTTCTTATTCGGTTGATTTTTCATCTCCAGTTTTTGAAATCCAGCCTTCTTCCCCTGAAACTGATCTTCTTACTTCTGATAAAGGTACCATTTTTTTTTTCTCTTTTTAATTTCTTCTGCATTTATTATTTTTTGATAACAATTTTCCTCTGTAGTTTATTTACTGGTTATATATACATTTTTGTGATTTTTCTGTTCAATTTTCATTTCATAATTTTATACAAGTATATTTTTTGTTGAGTTATTTAGAGTATTGTAGTGGAGAGCTCGCTCCACTTGTTAGCGCGCTCGTGCAAGGCAAGTGCGACCCGCTCCAAAAGCGCGACAAAATCGCGCTGAGTTTCTGGAAAATCTATCAGATTTTGGAGGCGCACCCGCGCCTCCGGATGGCGCGACCCGCGCCTAGGGCGCGACAAAATCGCGTCAGGTTTCTGGAAAATTGGATTTTTGGAAGAACAAGGAGCGCCCGCGCGAGCAAGTGGCGCGCCAGCGCGCAGGGGGTGGTGCGCCCGTGCCTCCTCGCTCGTCTTCGGTTTTGTGGTTATTCCCTTTATATCGTATCGATGCTTTGTTTTTGGATACACAAAAAAACTCCTTCCTCTCTGAAATTCTTCCCTCTTTACATTATTATGGAAGAACTTTGCAAACTCTTCTTTAATCCTCTATCATTAAAGTTTATTGATTGAGAATTTAATTATCTTATTACACATCTTTGTGCTTAGAGTGTGGTGTTGTCTATTGTATCTTAAAGTGAGTTTCCGGTTTCAACCCAAGCACCGAGGTGGGGGAAATTATCACTTTAGGAAAGTGTATACACGCCTTAGACAAGTATCCGGTATAGAAGACTCACGCGGTCATTGGTTTTCTCATGTTCTTAGGTGGTTTTCGGCTTGGAGTGAGGCAAGTAAAGAATCTTTCATATTAGTATTATTTTGTTGTAATTTTTGTTTTACATTGTTAATTCAGTGCTTGGTTTGTAATACTACGTTAAGTATTTGGTGTTGTAAATTTCGTTGGAATTTATACACATTCTAGGGTTTGTCCACCATAGTTAAGTGATTCTTGTTGTGTAGAATTGCATTGTAAACCCTAACAATTTAAAGTGATATTTGAACAACATGTCTAGTGTGAAAGAACTTACCACAAACTTTGTCAAACTCAAGAAGTTTGACGGTGTGGAATTTCGACGATGGAAGAAGATGTATTTTCTTCTTACATCGTTGAAGGTTGCCTATGTTATTAGCACTCCTAGACCAGTAGAACATTAAAATGAAACAATAAAGGATGTGCGTGAGATATCTAAGTGGGATAATGATGACTTTATATGTCGGGGATATATTCTCAATGGGATGGAGGATAATTTGTTTGATGTGTATCAACATGTTGAGTCGGTTAAAGAGCTATGGGAATCGTTAGAAAGCAAGTATATGGCGGAGGATGCTTCTAGCAAGAAATTCCTTGTAAGTAACTTTAATGATTTCAAATTTGTTGATGGTAGATCAATTATGGACCAATTTCATGAGATACAACGTATTTATAGTAACTTGAAACAATATGGAATCAATGTTGATGAATTGTTTGTTGTTTCGAGTATTATTGATAAGCTGCCCAATAGTTGGAAGGATGTAAAACATGACTTGAAACATAAAAAGGAGGACATATCTTTGTCCAATTTGGCTACCCATCTTCAAATTGAAGAAGGGATAAGGGCCATGGAGAAAGCTAAGGATGGAAATCCTAGCTCTTCCACCATCAATGTGATGGAGGAAGGCAAAACTAGTGCTTCAACTAGTGGTAAGAGGAAGATGTTTAATTCCTCTAGGGCAAGTCCAAGAAACAAAAGAACAACAACAAGTATGCTTGTTGGGAATGCGGTAAGACCGGACACCGCAAGAAGGACTGCTACATTTTCAAGAAGAAAATGGAGAAATCCAAGGATGGTCAAGCTTCTAAGAGCAAGGACCAACCCACCAAAGGTAATTTATTACATGAGGTTGAATTTAATTCCGGTATGGATTTAAATGCAACGGATCCTAACATTTTTATGGTGCAGGATGATGACTCATGGTGGATGGATTCGGGGGCTTCAAGGCATGTATGCAAGGTGAAGCATTGGTTCAAAACCTTTCACAAGGTTGGTGATGGAGAAGAGCTCTTTATGAGAAACAACTCTACCATCATGGTCCAAGGAAGAGGACAAGTTGATCTGATGTTTAGTTCGGGCAATAGTATCATCCTTAGGGATGTATTGTATGCTCCTAGTATTTCTAGAAATCTTGTATCAGGCCCAACCCTGAATAGACTTAGATATTAACTAGTTTTTGAAGCAGATACATGTATTATTACTAAGGGTAGCACTTTTATCGGACGTTGTTATTTGTCTCATGGTTTGTTTAAACTCTCATTAAGAGAGAAGTCTGTAATGTTGGATGATGTTGTTTTAATGTTGGTAATGACAATATTATGAATTTGTTTTCTTTATGGCATTATAGATTAGGTCATGTGAATTACAATAAGTTGAACTTCATGTCTAAACTAGAACTTATTCCACCATGTGATATTGCTCTTGATAAATGTACTACTTGCATGCTTAATAAGATCACTAGAACTCCTTCCAAGAAAGTTGAGAGATGTTCTAAGATCTTAGAAGTGGTTCATAGTGATTTGTGTGACTTTTATAGTACACCTTCTTTGGGAAATAAAAGATACATAGTTACGTTTATTGATGATTTTTCAAGATTTTGCTATGTGTATCTTTTATATTTCAAAGATGAAGCCTTGGTTAAATTTGATATTTATAAGAAAGAGGTAGAAGTGCAAGTAGAATCTTTAATTAAGAGATTGAGAACAGATAAGGGAGGGGAGTATTATGATCCTGCTTATTTCCAATCTTTGGGTATTATTCATGAGACTACAGCTGGTTATGCACCACAATCAAATGGTGTAGCTGAAAGGAAGAACAAAACTCTTCAAGAAATGGTTAATTCCATGCTATCTTACTCCGGGTTGAGTGAAGGGTTTTGGGGTGAAGCTATGTTGACGGCTTGTCACATACTTAACTGTGTTCCCACTAAGGGAAAAGATTCCACTCCTTATGAACTTTGGTACAAAAGGAAACCAAACTTGAAATATCTCAAAATTTGGGGTTGTAAGGCAGTTGTAAGAGTGTCCGGTAACAAAAAGAGAAAGCTCGGTGAAAGGGGCTTGGAATGCATTTTTATAGGTTATGCTGAGCATAGCAAAACCTATAGGTTCTATGTTATAGAACAAAGTGACTTTATTTCGAAACATTCGATTATTGAGTCACAGGATGCAATTTTTGATGAAAATCGTTTTTCATCAATGAGTAGACCTAAGGATCTACAAGTTAGTACCAAAGGAAAGGAAATTGTTGATTATGATGATCAACAAGAATCTCATGAATATTCATCTAATAATTAGGATGAGACTTCTCATATTAGAAGAAGTAAGAGACAAAGGAAACCTAAGAACTTCGGAGATGATTTTATAATCTATCTAGTTGAAGGATCTAGGGATGTCCTTAGCTTGACTACTCCATATTGTTTTAATGTGGATAGTGATCCAAAATCTTATAGTGAGGCCATATCTTCCCAAGATAGTGCATTTTGGAAAGAAGCTATAAATGATGAAATGGATTCCATCATGGGAAATGACACTTGGGTCTTAGAGGATTTACCTTCTGGTTGCAAACCTCTTGGTTGCAAGTGGATTTTCACTAGGAAAAGGAGACCGGATAGCTCCACAGTGAAATTTAAAGCCAGATTGGTAATCCAAGGCTTTAGGCAAAAGCATGGTGTTGATTATTTTGACACATATGCACCGGTAGCAAGAATAACCTCGATAAGGTTGTTAATTGCAATGGCTTCGGTATACAATCTAGTGATTCATCAAATGGATGTCAAAACGGCATTCCTTTATGGAGATCTAGAGGAAGAAGTGTATATAAAACAACCCGAAGGGTTTGCTTTGGAAGGACAGGAAAATAAGGTGTGTAAATTGGTTAAGTCATTATATGGACTTAAACAAGCACCAAAGCAGTGGCATCGGAAATTTGATGACACGATTTTGTCCTTTGGATTCAAAGTGAATCAAGCTGATAAGTGTATATATAGCAAATTTGATGACAAAGGTCATGGTGTCATCATTTTTCTATATGTTGATGATATGCTTCAAGTCTACAACAAGTAAAATTGACCAAGGAATTCTTATCCTCATCTTTTCCGATGAAGGATTTGGGGGAGGCGGATGTCATTTTGGGCATCAAGATAATTCGGGACAATGGAAGACTTATATTAAGTCAATCTCATTACATTGAGAAAATGATCAAACAGTTCAATACGTTTGATAAGTGTCCTGTAAACACCCCCATGGAACCCAATGTAAAATTGGTTAAGAATTCGGGGAAAACGATTTCCCAATTAGAGTATTCAAGGATAATTAGATTTGATGTATGCCATGACAAGTACAAGACTAGATATTGCATTGGCTGTGGGAAAACTTAGTAGATCTACTAGTAATCCGGGTGCACAGCATTGGTTTGCAGTTCGGAGGGTCTTGAGGTACCTTAAAGGTACATTAGACTATGGTTTGTCTTATAGTGGATTTCCTTCGGTTTTAGAAGGATATTCTGATGCAAGTTGGATCACTTACAAAGAGGATGACTCTTCTGTAAGTGGTTGGGTGTTCATGTTTGGGGGAGGTGCCATTTCATGGTCTTCCAAGAAACAAACTTGCATTGCCGATTCCACTATGGCAGCGGAGTTTATAGCTCTTGCCTCAGCTAGTAAGGAAGCTGAGTGGTTGAGAAATCTCATGTTAGAGCTGCCTTTATTGCCTAAGCCAATCTCACCAGTAGCTATTCATTGTGATTCGAATTCGGCTTTGATAAAGGCATATAGTCAAGTGTATAATGGTAAGTCTCGGCATATTTCACTAAGGCATAGCCTAGTGAAAGAGCTTATCAATGATGGGGTCATAAGTCTTGACTATGTTCCTACGAAAATGAATTTGGCGGATTGCTTTACTAAAGCAATGCCAAGACATTCCATCATATTTGCTTTCACTGGAATGGATTTATGTCCTAAAGCACAAATTTGTGAAACCCAATCTAACGCTTGAAGAAACATCAAGTCTTAGATTCAATGTGGTTGAATTACATTTTTGTTGTTTGTTAGCAATATTTGATGACCCATATTGCTATATTACTTGTGACGGTAAGGTAGCGTCAATTCAAAGTTCTCAAAGATTTAGAGTTGAGAAGCTCTAAATGAAAGTGTCTTGTCACGAGGACACACTTACGTATATGAGAACCTACCTATATAAGTTCGAAGTTTAGCCGCTTCAAGAAGTCTAGATGGACATATAGACTTTGATGAACTTATGAAAGATACGGACACATGGTTGTATAAAAGTGTCAAGTGATGTTAAATTCGAGTTATCTTGTGTGTATTTCACCTTCGAATGATTAGAGATATCCGTGTGATTCAATCCATATGGAAATCATGGGATATGATCATCGTTAAGTGTGTTATACTAAGTGTCAATTCAATCCGTAGGGACATTGACATTGATGCATGAGATGAAGCTTAATTGATGGAAGTAGAGAAGGATTTAAAGGAACACTCTAAATGGGGGAGGATTGTTGATTTATTTAGAGTGTTGTAGTGGAGAGCTCGCTCCACTTGTTAGCGCGCTCGTGAAAGGCAAACGCGACCCGCTCCAAAAGCGCGACAAAATTGCGCTTAGTTTCTGGAAAATCTGTCAGATTTTGGAGGCGCGCCCGTGCCTAGGGCGCGACAAAATCGCGTCAGGTTTCTAGAAAATTGGATTTTTGGAAGAACGAGGAGGAGCGCCCGCGCGAGCAAGTGGCGCGCTGCGCCCCATGGTGGCGCGCCCGCGCCTCCTCGCTCGCACCCGCGCCTCCTCGCTCGTCTTCAGTTTTGCAGTTATTCCCTTTATATCGTATCGATGCTTTGTTTTTGGATACACAGAAAAAAACTCCTTCCTCTCTGAAATTCTTCCCTCTCTACATTATTATTGAAGGACTTTGCAAACTCTTCTTTAATCCTCTATCATTAAAGTTTATTGATTGAGAATTTAATCATCTTATCACACATCTTTGTGCTTAAAGTGTGGTGTTGTCTATTGTATCTCAAAGTGAGTTTCCGGTTTCAACCCAAGCACTGAGGTGGGGGAAATTATCACTTTAGGAAAGTGTATACACGCCTTAGACAAGTATCCGGTATAGAAGACTCACGTGGTCATTGGTTTTCTCATGTTCTTGGTGGTTTTCGGCTTGGAGTGAGGCAAGTAAAGAATCTTTCATATTAGTATTATTTTGTTGTAATTTCTGATTTACATTGTTAATTCAGTGCTTGGTTTGTAATACTACGTTAATAATATGGTGTTGTAAATTTCGTTGGAATTTATACACATTCTAGGGTTTGTCCACCATAGTTAAGTGATTCTTGTTGTGTAGAATTGCATTGTAAACCCTAACATTTTTTTCCTTTTTTTTTTTATTTGGAAGTTTGGGGAATTTAATTTTAGCTTGAAAAAAGCTTTGTTCAATCAAATTTTGAATACTTAATTCAGTTCTATGAGTTATTACTTATTTATTTTGATATTTGAGTAGTTTTGCTAACACTAAATTGTGGAAATTAATTTTCAGGTGTATGCTATTCTTTGCTTCTATAAATTTTCTGATTTTATACTTTACCGGTAATTAGAATCAGTAGCAGAACTCTGTTTTTAAGCTTCATTTGATAGTTCAATCGTTTGCATTAACTAAATTTTTGTTTTGTAAATTATGAGAATGCCTTCATGTTGGGTTTAGAATACAACCTACCCTTAGCCCCTTCTAATCCTCCTCCACTTTTCCCGCCTTACAGGAGGATGATGAAAACACTTACCAGTGCTCCATCCTTTGATTCTCCGTCTTTTCTGTTTATATCACTTCTAAATGCTGTCTAACTGTCACTGGTGATACTTTACTGTTTTGAATTCATACTATGCTATGCTGGTTAGTTTGGGATTATATTGATTTGTTTAATTTTGTTTTTACTTTCTCAAATTTAATTGATTTAGGGTTTTTGATGAGTTTTGATTTTGGTTTGCAGCTTATCAGGAGCAATTTGGCTAAGTTAAAGGTACCCCTCCCGAATAGGAAGGTTATCAGGATCGGGATCCTACTTTGGATTGGTGAGAGGAGTAGGATCGAATCGGCAAAATCGGATCGTAGAATCGTAAGATTCTACAAAATTGATAAAAATAGTAATAAAAGGGTTGTTACATAATTAGATAACATTTTTTAAGCCATAAAAATGGTAAAATTTATAGTTTTTGTAGTTGGATAGTAATTTTCTTAGCTTAGAGAAAAGTTTGATTACATTAGGCTCATTTTATTAAGTAAAAAGTAAGATCGTACGATCTTGACCGATCCTACTCGATTCTGTCCGATCCTGCACGATTATGTCCGATCCTGATTGATCCTGTACAAACTAATAATAGTTTAAATGAAAAACAGGATTGTCCGATCCCACCCGATCCTGACCGATCCTGTACGATCTTGTGCGATCCTGACCGATCCTACAACGATCCTGCTTACTCTGCGATTCTGCATCTGATCCGAATCGTTTGGCTAAAATGGGATCGTAGGATCGCACGATCCTACGATCCGGATCGCGATTTTGACAACGATGTGAATAGGTCCACTTATCAGGAGCAATTCGGCCTAATATAATTAATCTGGATGCCAATTAGGTCCACTATTCTTCTTCGATTTCGCAAAAATTCGGATTGTGTATATACATATAATCTTTACGATTTCTGGGTTTAGGTTTAGATGTCTGGGAAATTTTAGGGTTTAGATTTTGAGAAGGGGTCAATGATGTCGCAACTGCAATTGCTGCTGCAAAATCGAATTCGCCAGCCTACGGTTTGTTTTCTTCAATTTCATTCTCTAATTGCTGATTTGTTTGATTTTAATTATCCAAAATGGGGTGGACCTTGAATTACAGAACACTACTGGGTATCTATCTACATGGAGGTCTGTGGAGAGAATGGCATCAGCTTCAGAAATTTTTGTTGCCAAAAATGTGTGTGGAATTAATCTATCAATCAGCGCTGATAATGCCAGGAATAATGCTTATAATTTTGACAAAATCGACGGTGTTGTTGGAATCATCAAACTTCTGGGTAATTTGGTTGCATCAGGACATGTAAATTTTAATTCCAATGCCCCATTGTCAGTTGTTACCGGCAGTTCTGGATTGCCTGATACAGGTGGCTCTATGTTTGATGATAAGGTTTCTCTTTTACTTTTTGCTCTGCAAAAAGGCTTTCCAGGCATCCCCAAGAAGACTTATGACTGCTAATGTGTACACAGCTTTACTGGCAGCCTCGGTATGACATCACTTTAAATTTTTATATTCATATTATTCTTCTCTGTTTGTTCATTAGTCTTGTTCAGTTTGTGGATTTACTAAACGAATTTGTGCCGCTAGAGTTAAGAAAAAAGTGTTCTTTAGGTTATGATAACGTGTCTCTTTGTCAGTTCTGGGAATGTGCTTCCAGAAGATAAGTAGATAACTTGATAAGTCTTTCTATTATCCATGAAAAAAATGTTTCTTTTGAATTTATGATACGATATTTTGAGTTGGGTGATTAGTTTTCTATGATTATAATTCCCAAGTTTCTTTGCTCATCTGCTTCTCTGCTTGTATAGTTGTGTTATGTTATTCTTCCAAAGACGCAACATAGACAATTTGTAAATTCAGCTGCTGTTGATTCATACAAGTTTTCACATAATTTTTTGACATGGATTTTGTCTTATTCTTTCAGATAAATGCTACTTCGACTGAAGATGGTTTGAACTTGTATGATTCTGGACATCGATTTGAACATGTACAGCTTTTGCTGGTTCTCTTAAGGTCACTTCCCTACGCATCTACAGCATTGCAATGTCGAGTGCTCCAGGTACTGCTCTCCACTCTTTTGTAATACACTAATAATATATGGTTGTCTTGTTGAAGAATTGAATCCCATAAAAGTTTTAATAGGTATTTTCCATACAGGTTAACATAATACATATTTTGGATTCTGGGTTTTGGACCTTGAAATTATTCATTATAGTTTTTGAATAGGAGAAAATGAGGTAGTGGTGATTGAAGGAAGATAAATAGTATTGACAATTGAAATTATATTGCTTCTTCTTTATGTTTTATTTTTTGGTGATTAGATTTAACTGTTTCTTATTTAGGCATTAACAGTGTAGCTACTTCTATGTGAAAAAAGGGAAGGAATACCTAAGGATATTTTTTTGGAAGGAAAGATTAAGAATACCAAAGGATTTTGGGAGGAGGAGGAGTTAGTGTAGAGATTCCCATTTTTGTTTTGGCCCTTTGACCTTTTATTTTTATTTTATTTTTACTTTTTTTATTTTATATATTTATTTTAATGTTTTTTAATTTGTTATAATAGTACTTAGTCCAACATGATTTCACACTTTTGGGTTATCTTGGGAGCTGTTCACTTGTAATTTTGTAAAATGTTCATAGTGACCTTTCTCAAACCATTTATGTTTGTTACTCATATGTTGTTACCACTCATTTAAATCTTTTTAAATTTTTTATGCTTGTTACTCTTTTAAAACTCTGGTAAGTGGCCCATATGCTCTTTCTTTTTCTCACTTTATACACCTTTTTTCCGAAGTCTTTCAACTGGTTATCTTGTTATGTCCTCTTTCTTTGTCAGATCTCGCATGGTTCCTTATGACAATTCATGTTAGCCGACCCATTTGGGTCTAAAGCTTAGTTGTTGTTCATAGTGACCTTATTTTTTTTACAAAAATTTAAAAATCAAATATTAGTATTTATTTTAATACAATTAAGAGGGTAATTTCACCTAGGTTAGGAGTGACTAGTACTAATTGCATGTAGCATTAGGTTAGGTGTGAAAGGAGCTACAGACGTGGGAGGTTTTTGTTTCAAGTTTATGTATTAGCGTTGAGGTGCGCAATATTGCGTACCTAACATGTTCTTTGAATTATATCGTGGTTGTACCTAATTGTTATTTGTCTGTCTATTTACAATCAGTAATATCATGAATTTGCTTTTCAATTCATGAAGTGCAGTCTTAAGTCCTCTTAACATAGTGCTGTGAGTTTTTGTTAAAAAGAAAAATTACATAATGCTGTAAGTTTAAGGAAATTTTCACTTTTGCTACCACCAAAACACATGTGTTTCACTTTTGCTACCCCTTTAAATTTTATTTTTATTTTACTACCACCTAAAAGCACATTTGTTAAAATTTGCTACCTGTTAACGGATTCAGTTACTATTTCCGTTAGTGAGATCCAGCCACCCTCAATGTCACCTTCCAGCCACCCCCTCCCTCCTCAGCCACCCTAACTGCCTCCCCGTCAGCCACCCAAAAAAAAAATAATAATAAAAATGTTGAAAAAAAAAAGAAAAATCAGCTGCCTCTTCTTCCTCCTTTCCTCCCTGCCTTCTTCTTCTTCTTCCTCCCTTTCCATTATTTTGGCTGCTCCCGTCAGCCACCCCTGCCCTGCCGGCGGCCGGCGCCCAAAGCTTTGGCCACCAGTCCACCACCCTAACAACCACTTGCCCCCTGAACTGCATCCTGCCATCGCCACCTCCACCACAGTCACGCCAGAAAAACCCTATAACCACCCCCAAAAACCCAACCTCATCCCCGAAAATTCTAAACCCCAACCCTTTCTCTTTCCTTCCTTCCTACCTCCTTCCTTTCTCTTTCCCTTCACTCTCCATTAATTCCGATCCCCTCCACCCTCTTTGCTGCTGCTGCTTCACAAGCTGAATTCCAAGGCCGGTTTCGTAGTGTCTCGGGTTCCATGGTCCCTCCTTATTCTCTCGTTTAAGGCCAAAATCAAGTTGAATATTGAGTCTGAAACCTTTTCCTCCCTTTATTGTCCTCAATTTCTCTCTCTTCGTTTTCAATTTCCGGCCGCCTCCTACCCTCTCTCGACACCGAAATCTCAGCTCGCCCCCCTTTTTCGATTTCTAGGTTTTCGGTGTTTTAGGTTCTGGGTTAGGGGTGGCTGTTTTGGGTGGGGAAAGGGGAGGGGGGTCGATTCAGGGTGGGGGAAGGGGAGGGAGGGTTGTTTTCCGGTTTCGGGGGTGGGGGTTGTGGCAGCGAGAAGGGGATAAGGGAGGGGGGTGGGATGCGTAGGTGGAGGAAAGGGAGGTGGATTGGAGTCACCAGCGCCGACAGGGGGAGGGTGGCTGACGGGAGCAGCCAAAATAATGGAAAGGGAGGAAGAAGAAGAAGGCAGGGAGGAAGGGAGGAAGAAGAGGCAGCTGGTTTTTCTGTTTTTTTTTTTTTTTTTTTTTTTTTTAATTTTTTTTTTTTTTTTAATTTTGAATAAACTTAACGGAACCCTGACGGTTTCTGTTAAGTGGTAGCAAATTTTAATAAAGGTGTTTTTGTGTGGTAGAAATGCATGTGTTTTGGTGGTAGCAAAAGTGAAATTACCCTTAGTTTAATGCAGCATTTTATACAAACTTTTAAGGTTTCTAAATTGCCGTCTACATGATTTCAGGATCTTCTGTTTTTGGCTTGCAGTCATCCAGATAACCGGAGCTTTCTAACTCAAATGGAGGAATGGCCTGAGTGGCTTTTGGAGGTTCTCATATCAATTTATGAGGTAGTGTCTCTATTCATTCTGGAAATGTCTAATTTGAAAATAAATTGCACGGAGGTGGAAATTGGAGTGTAAATGGAAATGGGAAATGGCCAATATGAAAAACTTACAGACATAAGATCATATGTACACTCGAATTGCTTGTGACATAAGACATAACTAAGATTATTGAGCAGATAATGTCAGTCAAAGAGAGAAGATGCTTGAGAGAAGATTGGTGATGTAGAGAGAGTCTAGAGATTCTGAAGGGAGTTGGGAGAGAAAAAGGGACATCACTTGTGATGGCTGCTTTTGTTATCAGCTCGAAAGGTTGATGGTCCAATTCTGTCAAGCTATGGATATATTGTGAGTCTCTACCCATATATAGTCCTGCTATGGTGTTCAATTTGGCTCAGGGAGAAAGGTTGGTGGAGAGGTGATTGTAAGAACTGAGATGCACTGAAATATAGTGAGCCATCTTTGGTCACATTTTATTTTTAAATTTTTTTTTTCACATTTTTTTTATTAAGTCATCTTTGGGTTATAGTGGCCTGACACTCTTTTAACGAAGTTTGTTGTCCTCAAGATGCTTTCAGACATTCCCTTAATGTCCTTTGACGATACTTGCTACTCCTCGAATTGTCCTTTCCTGCCCGTGCATACTGGGGATGTTTCAGGAACGGGAAATGTCACCCTTTTGCCCATTCTGTGCTTCATAGCTATGAAAAAGCATTACGAAACTGGACATATTCTTACGGTTATCGTTAGAAACTGGGGATATCTAACCCATGTGCTTTGTGTATGTGTATGAATCACTTGCGTACTGACGTCATTGTTCTCTTGTTTGATTAGAGAACTTCAGTGAAAAGCTTGAATTCTTCAAGTTTGGGAGATGTAGAAGATCTTATACACAGTTTCATGATCATCATGTTAGAACATTCAATGCGGCAAAAGGATGGATGGAAGGTGGGCTTACTTGGTGCAGTACTTATCTACCTTTATAGCAGGAATATAATATATAAACTTTTACAAATGTCTAAAGGGATTGTCTACAGCATACCTTCGAAAAGATGTTTAGTTAAATATGTTGATTTGTCTAATTGTGATTCCTTTCACTTCAGTGTGCCTCTTATTTATTATTCAAATACAAGAAAAAAGATAGCTTTTGTTTCTATTTCTTTTCATCTTTGTGCTTGAGTGAGTTATCTGGGAATCAGTCTGTTTCATAACTTTGTTGATCAATAGAGTTAAATTATAACTTAATATGTTAATCACTTTATTAATGACTTGGCCAATATGTTATCTTCTTATATCTGGTTGTTTTGAGTGCAATAGTATCATTTTTGGCCTTGCTGTTATTTCTTTTGCACAGGATATTGAAGCGACAATTCATAAGATCTGTCTTCTTAATTCAGCAGCAGCAACTTATTTCAGCAACTGTCTTCTTATTTCAGCAGTAGCAACTTATTTCAGCAACTGTCTTCTTATTTCAGCAACAGCAGCTTATTTCAGCAGATCGGTCTTCTTCAAGATTTTGAGCAACTTATTTCAGCATCAGTCTTATTTCTTCAAAGATTTTGATTCCAGCATCGGTCATCTTATTTCAGTAACTTATTTCAGCATTGGTCTTCTTCAAGATTTTGATTCCAGCAGCAGCAGCTTATTTCAGCATCGGTCTTCTTCAAGATTTTGATTCCAGCAGTAGCAACTTATTTCAGCAGCAGCAGCATCTTATTTCAGCAGCAGCAGCTTATTTCCAGCTACAGAAGCAGCTTATTTCAGCAACAGAAACAACTTATTTCAGCAGCAGCAGCAGATTTCAGCAGAAGCAAATTATTTCAGCAGAAGCTTATTTCAGCAGAAGCTTATTTCAGTAGAAGCTTATTTCAACAGAAGCGTATTTCAGCAGAAGCAGATTTCAGCAGAAGCAGCTTATTTTAGCAGAAGCAGATTTCAGCAGAAGATTATGTCAGCAGAAGATGATTTCAGCAGAAGCAGATTATTTCAGTAGAAGCAGATTTCAGCAGAAGCAGCTTTTTTTTTGCAGAAGATTATTTCAACAGCTTATTTCAGCAGCAGCAGATTTCAGCAGAAGCTTATTTTTGCAGAAGATGATTTCAGCAGTGCAGAAGCAGATTTTAGCAGCCGCAACAACAACAGCTTATTACGAAAGACTTTGGTAAACATTCTAATAAATGAATGCAAAAATACATTATGATTTCAATGTACTTATTTCGAAACAACTTCAAATATATTAGTAGAATTATGTATTTCTTAAATTTTACACATTTTTTTTTTACCATAAGATCATTGTTTTTTAATTAAGTTTATTTCATTACCATATTTATTAGTAATGTTTTACAACAATGGCTTTATGTAAATACCCAATTCTGTGCTATAAAACATTACTAAGAAATAAAGTGATATCCAAGTTTGATATTTACACTGTTTTCTTAATTTTTATTCATTTCACATTTTAAGTAAATTAGAAATGCTTACTAAAACAATGATCTTACTTTTCAATCAAATTAGAAAAGAAAACTTCAAAACCTTATGTTGTTGTTTTTTCCTTCAGCTTCATCGGTAGTTTACAGTGGTCCTAAACCTCTGAAGAAGAATTTCAAGATTAACTAATGAAAAGTACAAAAGTATTTTTCTTACCTTTTTTGTTTATGACAAAAGTACTTTCGTACTTACCTTTTTTAGTGAAATTATTTTACATCTATCCTATATAATAACTTTGAATGCAACAATCTTCTCTTAGATTACATTAAAACTAAAAATTTTAATGACATGCACAAAATACACAAACATAATTACCGTGTAACAGAAACATCGAATACAGTAATCACCAATAATAATCGCCGTCATTGGGGTGCCGCGCGCGAAAATAGAATATCTAATGTTATTTATGAAAATAGTAATTCAAAAAACTTCTTTTTAACAACATAATTTAAATTATATCTATCCCATATACTAACTTTGAATACAACAATCTTCTCTTAGATTACATTTAACAATTTAAATTTTAACGATATGCACACAATACGCAAACAAAATTACCGTGTAATAGAAACACCGAATAACACTAATAATAATCACCGCAATTGGGGAAGCGCGCGCGATCCCACAACTAGTGTATTTCTAATGTTACACTAAAATCTAAATTTACATTGTAGTATATAAAAAAAAATTCATATACTTCTAAGAAATTATATGTGTCAGTGTGACACATAGCTTCCCTCTCCTATGCAATATAAGTATGTCATAACATCTACTAAATCAGTTTAAATTTTTTTAAAGGTTTACAAAATTGCTTTTAAAAGAGGTTGAACTTTTGATCAACAGTAATTAAGTTTAAAACCTTACGGAGATTATCTTAGCTATTTTTTATTTATGTTTTCATTTTCAACTTAAGGAATAAAAGATAAATCTAAGTTTATTCGGCAGATAAACAATAAAACATTTGTCAAGTGACAACTTTGTATATATAAATCACTAACTTTTTAATAAATATGGGCCTAAAATGTCATATTGACTAGATTTTTTGTTAATTTACCTATGAAATTGCCGATTGATAAACATTTTTTGTTTAAGTGATAAATAAACTGGGAATTCTTCCAACTTAAATATATATGAGTTTCATGGAGTATGTGATTTTTTCCATTAGACCTTTTATAGTTGGTAAAATATCATCATATAATTTATATGTATTAGGAAACAAGTAATATATTATGATTGTTAAAAAAGTAATAATCCATGGTATCATTCTAGTCACACACTAGTTGTTACTTCGTATTAAATATGCCAAAATGGTTGTCTTGTCTTATTTATTTGTTCAAATAAGTACAAAAATAATGAAGTACATGTATATTATAAGCAATAGCTAATGGACCGTGTACAAAAAATTATTACGCAGATAGGAGTCATTTGGACTAAAAATTGTGGGCATTAAGGTCATATCCGTATTATTGAACAAAAGTATCGATTGATGAGAACAATACTTCCTCTATCTCTTATTTTTTGCCCTATTAAATTTTTTACGGTCTTAAAAAACGTGTATTCAAATGTATATTCATTATTTTTATATGCGTAAATTATAAAAATATGATACTATAAAATATACAATGAGACGATTCTAGCAAGATCTCACATGAACATATTATAACTTAGTCCGTTTTAGGTTGGAAGGAAATAGGAGGAAAAGGAAAGAAAAATCATTGTTACTTATGTTTGGTTATAAAAATAAACGAAATTTGATAAGAAATGAAAAAAAATGGAAGGAAAGCTCTCTTCACAAAATCTTCCCTTTTGGAGGAATTAGAGAGGAAAGGAAGAAATTAAATCTATCAAGTTTAAAATTAGTCATACCAAACAATAGATTACTCTCTTTTTCCTTCCTTTACTGATATCAAAACAAACATTAGATGATATAGTTTCTTTCCTTTTCCGTTCTCTCCCTTTCTCTTACCTTCCCTTCCTATCCCTTTCTTTCCTTTACTATTATTAAACCAAGTATAGCCTATAGATTAAAAAATATTCACGGTCAAAATTTTAAAAATTTGACCCATATATTTACAATACGGCAAAAATAAGGGATGAAAGGAGTACATAACATCAAATACCCTCCCCTGTGCATGCCACATCAACTTTTAAGTAGATCATAGCACTGAAAGGGTTAAAAAAAACAAAAAAAAAATTCATTTTAATCAATAATAATTCCCCATTATTATTAATTTATTAAATCAAATTCAATAGAAAACAAAAAGAACCTTAAATCACGTTCAACTTAAGTTACATTGTCAAATAATCTATTGAATTATACAATCCATTCAACATAGGAAAGTAGAATGAGATTTTATTTTTTATCAAGTCAAATTATTTTAGTTGAATTGTTAAAAAAATGTATTGAATTATATAATAAACATATAGTAAACAAACCTATTAAGAGATACCAAGTTAGATCCAAGGTCATATACGATAATTTTTAATAATTTTTCTTAAATTGAAACTACATTTAATAATAAAATATAAATTTGTCTATAATATTATGATGAATCCCTACTTTTTAAAAATTGAGAAAACTCAACTTTTTATGAATATTGTTTGGACAATTATACACTCTAAAATGTTTATTTACTTATTTGTCCTCATTCATTTTAATTGTCTTTTTTAACTCTTAGAATAGTATATGGACTTTTATAACCCTAAAAATATTTATTTACATGTTGTTCATCATTACTAACTGTTGACCTTATGATTTTGATGATGACACAACCTAACTTATTTACATACTAATAAGTGCTTGATTGTTTAAGTGTGTGATCAGATGCATTGAATAGGAGAATTAAGTTATGTTGCAAAGATTCCATGAGGAACAAGATAGCACAGGACAAAGTAATCCAAAAGAGAAAAGTTCCCTCACAGGAACTGACACTTTAGAGTTGGAGCCTTGAGAAGAGATGTTCCTCTTAAGGAACAGGAGCTTCGGAGTAGAAGCTTCACCAGAGAAGAAAAATTCCTTTGGAAGAACAGAAGTGTCAAAGTAGATACTTTATCAGAAAAACATGAAAACTAAAATATTTTTATGTTTTAGGATTAATGTAAGTATAAGAATTAAGTTTATACTCTAAATTAGCTATGTGGAATTGGCCTAAAAGAAAAGTTTGTGTGTTGCTTAATTTTACGAAAACCTATGGTTTAATTCTTATCCTTTTGATTTATGAAAAGATATTATTTTCTTTTTAATTTCGAAATCTCAGTTACAAAAATAAAATCTGCTCATATTTTCCAAAACTCGCGGACTACTCTCCATGACTTAGTCCATGTCATGGTCTTGCGCATTAAGGAGTTCATGTCCTTAATTTTAGGACATGATCAGTTTAGTGGGTAGAAAGTAGTGGCGTTAAGGCCAAGCAGCACAAGGCATTTTTCCTAAGCTAAAAAGGTTTATAAATAGCCAGTTATTTCAGTTGAAAAACTCACCCTTGCTCAAATAGATTTTATCTTTTATTTTCTTTAACAGAGTTAAGAGTCTAATTCCACACTAGTGAATTAGAGTGTTCTTATGTTCTTATACACTAGTAGAAAAACACAAATGCACATCGAGGAATTCGCACCGGTTCTTAAAAACTAGTAGGAAAAAAACGAGGCGAGATTTAGTGTAAGAGCAATGGCACTGGTTCAAACCAAACCGGTGCGAATTTCTTGAAATGGCACCGGTTCAAACCGGTGCTAATTGCTTTCCTAAAAAAACCCACCCCTTTTCCTTCTTTCTCTTTCCCCTCTACTTTCTTTTTGTTTCCTCAGTCTTTCGTTTTATCTCTCTCTTCTTTCTCCTCAACATCATCTCTTTCCCCCCATTCTGTTGTTCCTCACTCTCACTGTCTTCTTCCATCCACCATCTATTTATCTTCTTCTTCTTGGATTTCTAGGTTCGATTTTCCTAAAATCGATTTTCTATTCATCTTCTTCTTCTTTGTTTTTCTGGGTTCGTTCGATTTTCCTAAAATCGGTTTTCTATTCATCTTCTTCTTCTTCTTCTTTGTTTTTTTGGGTTCGATTTTCCTAAAATTGATTTCTATTCATCTTCTTCTTCTTCTTCATTTTTCTGGGTTCGATTTTCCTAAAATCGATTTTTGCAAATCAGAAACCTAGATCTATGTTTGAGTCCCTCGATGTCGGCCATGATTGTTTTCCCATTACACCTTGCATTATTTGAGAGTAACAATGAGGTTGAAAAGGGGTTAATCTTAGCCCTAATTGACGCACTTGAGCAGGGGTCGTCGTGGCCTGAGCTCCTTTACAGTTCCGGCAAGGGCCTTGACATAATGCTCCAACTGAGTCTTCCTGTTCGAAATGAACTTGCTTGCTAACATTTGTTGGTAGATTTCTGAAACCCTAACCTCTCTGTTATTTAAGTTTTCTAAATTTATTTTAATTCTATACTTAGAAGCATGTTTAAGTGGCGGATGAATGATTCATGTTGTATACCAGCATACGTTGCTGGCGGGCTGGATTATTGTTGCTGGTTATTGTTGCTGGATTATTGTTGCTGGATTATTGTTATGAATGATGAGCATGTGTACTATTAATGTGCCCAATGAACCTCTTTGAGCGGACATGTTGTGTGCTATAAATATCATAATGCGTTGAGTCCCTTGGCCGTAAATAGTTACACTAGGATAATCCATATGATGAAGGGACTCACTTTCATCATACAGCTTCTCACTGTGATTTGCTCCGGTTTGTCTGTTGAGGTAGCACAGTTTGAGAAGTTTTTGGATGAAAAAAACCCCCCTGATGGATTAATGAATTATTTGCTTTATTTTGAGGAAATTTGCGGTTTTTGTTGATGAATGTTGTTGTAATTTACGTTTTCTGTTGATGAATGAAGTGAGGTTTTTGTTGAGGAATGATGATGAATTTTGCGAATTTTTGAATTAACTTTACTCGTAACATATACGGAGTAGTACATGTCATGCATATAAATAACCCTAGGGAAAAAAGTTACCCTAGGGGGGGGGGGAGGTTTAGAGTAACTATGACCCCTATTTTGAGGGGAAATTATTACCCCTATACAACATTACCTTCAGTCCAAGCACTTAAAAAATGTTAGAATTTTTATTCATTAACTTGTCCTCCCCTATTACCGGCATTCCAGGCATCCCCTTAAAGTTTATTGTTTAATGTTTCAATTGGAGTATAATTTCTTCTTCATTTGTCACCTATATTACTAAGTTCCCCACACTCTTTTAATTCTACATTATTGACTTTTCTGTTTATTACTATCCTACTTGATAAGCACGAGTCCAAGTGATTCATTACACTCTTCACTTGCAATTGTTGTTGTAGTATGGTGATTATTAAGCTGCTGAAATCGAAACATATACGTGTTGTTGAATTTTCAAGTACAAGTAATGTCTTTTGTTATGCTTCCCCTGTACATAGAATCTTACAAAATCCTCACTTGATTGTCACCACCTTTTCATTGTAGTTTTGCTTTGCTTTTTTGCTTGCTTCAAAATTACTCAATTCTTAAACTTGTTCTCTCTAATTTTCACTTTCTTGTTTGCATCATTTTGTATAATTGAATAATTGAATAATTGATTCATAACAATACATGTACATCGGGGTGTTACACTCACACACACACACACACACACACAGCCACATAGGGCTTGATCATACACCCAGAGGAAATAGTAGAAGCATTAAACCTTTAGTAAACAAGAGTTGATAAATAAATTATCCTTATTGGACATCATACAAGTAGAGCTCGTATTCCGATTCTTCAATACCAATACATGTACACGCCGTTGTATAAGTTTTTGAATGCTCCCTTTGCACAATATAAGAACTAGGTGTATACATCTTCAAGCTAAAGGCCTAAGTTCAGTATGCATAATTCCACAGACTTGGTTATTACTTCATACTTCTAACTTTATCTAGCACATAAGAAGTACAAGTATATGTTAGATTGGTATTACTGAAGTGCTCACCTTAGCATTTGCTTCACCATTTCTCTTAAGATATGTGCATTTAGCCGGGATGAGATAGATGGGTATGTTGAGGCTGCTGCTAACTACATGGTGAAGGATGATCTCTCGATAACACCTTCCTCAACCATCTCGAGCAGCAACCTTGAGCACCAGCAGAGCATCCCAAACAACCAGCAAGAGCAGAACAACAAGAAACGTAGCAGTAAGCAAACCAGAAGCACCAAACCTAGGCTGTAGCAACCAGAAAATAGAGCAGAAGCAGCAGCTAAGACAAGGGGCAAAGACAAACAGCAGACAAAGCAGCCAACAACATAAGCAGAACAGTAACCAGCAAACGAACAACATCACCATTAGAAGCTTGCAATAGCAGGAACAAACAGCGGCATGTACACCATAGAAACACTCTAACCAGCATCCAGCAGCAGACACCCAGCAGAAGAAGCAGAAAGCAAAACACAACAAGCTGAACACTAGCACCAATCGGGACAGACACCACTGAAGCAACCACACACAACACCAGCATCCTTCCTAGCAACCGTTGTCGTTCTTCAGAGAAGCCAAGAACAGGCCTTAAGAACCCAAGAGCCTGATAACAGCTAGCAAAGCAAAACAGCAAAAAGGACCAACAACAGCAGCAGCCACCAGCAAGGTTACATCAACAGTAGCACCCTGTATTTTAATTTATTTTTTGGACCAAAGTTGTAATATTACAGCCTTTTTTAATGAAAATATGTAACTTTATATATATGTTAGAGTTTATATATAAATTTAAGTGGAAAAAATGAAATTTTTGTTTTTATTTTTTCGGGGAATTAAGGGCACCGGTTTTGAAAATAAAGGGGGGTTTTGAACCGGTGCGCATTTCATATTTTCTACTAGTAATACTAGAGTTAATTCTTTTGAGTTGTATTTTGGGGAATTGGGAAGTTTGAGTGAACTTTTGTTTTAGCTTTGAGTGAAGCTAGGAGAAAGAGAAGAGAAAGAGAAGAGAAGAGTAACAAGTTGGGTGACTTATTGCTTGGGGCTTTGAGTATTCAACCCTCCCTTCTTGTAGTATTCATTGAAACAACAATTGGTATCAGAGTCTAAGTTCTCGGAGAATCAGGAAACCCTGACGAGAAGGATCTTGGTCAAGATGAATACTCATGAAAAGCTCGAGGAAGGAAATTCAACTCAGAGGCCGCCTATGTTCAATGGTAAGTTTTATACTTACTAAGACCGAATGGAGATCTTAATCAAGGCAGAGAACTACCAAGTCTGGAGGGTCAATGAAGCCGGTGATTTTGAAGTTACCAAAACAAATGCTGAAAATGAGGTAATTCCTAAGCCCATGTCTGAATACGATAAGGAAGATTTTAACAAAATGGAAATCAATGTTATCACTAGGCGAAAAAGGGTCTTTAACACTGGTTCAAACCCCCCTTTGCGCACCGGTTTTGAACCGTTCCAGATTTGAGGGATGCCAAATCTCTAAAGATTTCGCACCGGTTCAAAATCGGTGGCAATTCAATGATTTAGCACCGGTTAACCGGTGCGAAATACCCTCTTTGGCACCGGTTAACCGGTGCGAAAAGGTGATGGCGCGCTTTTTTTGTTTTTCTTCAATATAATAGACACTGGTTAGAAGCCTGAACCGGTGCCTTTAACTGTGTTTTTTTTTCGGCAATAAATAATAATATTAATACTAATACTAATAATAATGATGAGAACCTGTACATCCTGCATTAATTGGACCATTTTTATATTATAATAACAATAATTATTATTTTTATTATAACATTATAAATAATAATAATAATTATTATTATAATATTATAAATAATAATAATAATTTCTAAATTGAAATAATAACAATATATAGATATTAATTAATAATCCCAAATGCAATACTAATTACAAACAATACTAATTAAAAAAAAGTGTCCTAATTACAAACAATACTAATCAATAATGTAGTTAACAAGTTCAACTAAAAATGATATTTACAAATTAAATGTGATGAAGGACGCCAACATGTCTCGAACTTCATTAAGTTCTTTGCTCGTCAACGGACCTCCCTTTTGTACCTTGCAAAACTTGGAATGAACAAAAAGTATGTTAAAATTAATAACTTAGGTTATGCATGTAAAATACATTTACAAGTTCAGTTAAGCAAAAATTTATTACTTAGGCCTATTTGACTACTAGGATGCCTATTTCCTACATTTCTCGTCAAATAAACACATTGTTACTCATAATGTCATTATTACTTAGTTATAGGCGGCTAAGGCTTGAAATCACATGAATTGAGCATTTCAAGTGTTTTAGGACGCATTTTGCTCCAAAATGGCCCAAGTAAGGCCTATTTGACTACTAGGATGCCTATTTCATACATTTCTTGTAAAATGAAATCATTCTTTCTCATAACATGTCATTATTACTTAGTTATAGGCGGCTAAGGCTTGAAATCACATGAAAAGAGCAATTTAAGGGTTTTTAGGGCGCATTTTCATCCAAAATGGCCCAAGTAAGGCCTATTTGACTACTAGGATACCTATTTCCTACATTTCTTATCAAATGAACTCATTATTTCTCATCACATGTCATTATTACATAGTTATAGGCGGCTAAGGATTGAAATTACATGAATTGAGCATTTCAAGTGTTTTAGGACACATTTTGCTCCAAAATGGCCCAAGTAAGGCCTATTTGACTACTAGGATGCCTATTTCCTACATTTCATATCAAATCAACTCATTGCTACTCATAAAATGTCATTATACTTGGTTATAGGCGGCTAAGGCTTGAAATCACATGAAAAGAGCAATTTAAGGGTTTTAGGACGCATTTTCATCCAAAATGGCCTAAGTAAGGCCTATTTGACTAATATGATGCCTATTTCCTACATTTCTTGTCAAATCAACTCATTGTTACTCATAACATGTCATTATTACTTAGTTATAGGCAGCTAAGGGTTGAAATTACATGAATGGAGCATTTCAAGTGTTTTAGGACGCATTTTGCTCCAAAATGGCCCAAGTAAGGCCTATTTGACTACTAGGATGCCTGTTTCCTACATTTTATGTCAAATGAACTCATTGTTACTCATAATATGTCATTATTACTTAGTTATAGGTGGCTAAGGCTTGAAATCAAATGAATTGAGCATTTCAAGTGTTTTAGGACGCATTATGCTCTAAAATGGCCCAAGTAAGGCCTATTTGACTACTAGGATGCCTATTTCCAACATTTCTTGTCAAATGAACTCATTATTTCTCATAAAATGTCATTATTACTTATTTATAGGCAGCTTAGGATTGAAATCACATAAAAAGAGCAATTTAACGGTTTTAGGACTCATTTTCATCCAAAATGGCCCAAGTAAGGCCTATTTGACTACTAGGATGCCTGTTCTCTACATTTCTTATCAAATGAACTCATTATTTCTCATAACATGTCATTATTACATGGTTATAGGCGGCTAAGGATTGAAATTACATGAATTGAGCATTTCAAGTGTTTTAGGACACATTTTGCTCCAAAATGGCCCAAGTAAGGCCTATTTGACTACTAGGATGCCTATTTCCTACATTTTTGTCAAATCAACTCATTGTTACTCATAACATGTCATTATTACTTAGTTATAGAAAGATAAGGCTTGAAATCACATGAATTGAGCATTTCAAGTGTTTTAGGACGCATTATGGTCCAAAATGGCCCAAGTAAGGCCTATTTGACTACTAGGATGCCTATTTCCTACAATTCTTGTCAAATGAACTCATTATTTTTGATAATTTAGAGTGTCGGAGGAGCGCTCGCACTTCTGAATCGCGCTCGCGCCAGTTTGGCGCGACCCGCGACTAAACCGCGATGAGTTTCTGGAAATTCTGGAAAAGTTTGGAGGCGCGCCCGCGCCTCCGGTTGGCGCGCCCACGCCATGGCATGGCGCGACCCGCGCCTAAACCGCGCTAACTTTCTGGAAATTTGAAGATTTTGGGCAAAGAAGGAGGCGCGCCCGCGCGGGCAGGTGGGGCGCCCGCGCCCTATGATGGCGCGCCCGCACTGCTGTGGTGGCGCGCCCGCGCCTCTTTGCACGCGCCCGCGCTTCTTGCCGTTTTGCGGTTTTATACGACGGTTGATTCTATTTATAATAGAACGTTGTTTTCGAAAGAGATTGATACATAACTTTTCTTTGTTATTATCCCTAAGGAATTCTCCATTTTTCTCTCAAAAATCTTGCAAACTTTTGTGAGAAATCTTCTTGATTTTAGTCTTCTTTGTGAATTATTCATCATCAATTTGTTTCTTAGTGCAAAGAACAATTGGGCTGACTTTTGTATCTCAAAGAGTATTTCCGGATCAAACCCAAGCACCATTGTTGGGGAAATTAAACTCTTTAGGAATGTATTCATACGCCTAAGTCAGTGTATCAAGGATTGAGACTCAAGTGGTCACCGGTTTTCTCATGTTCATGTTGGATGTAATAGCTTGGAGTAGAGGCAAGTAAAATATCTTTCACAACTAGTGTTTTCATTGTGTTTTTCTGTATTACTTTGATAAATTGGTGTTTGGTTGTAATACATTGAATTGTATTTGGATTTTTGTATAATTCATTATCAATTATACATAGTTAGGTTTTGTTCCCACAATTGTTATAGTAGTTCTTGTTTTAGAATTACTTGAAAACCTAACAATCTAAAGAGTTTAAGCGTTTAGAAGTAATCAAGCATGTCTAGTGTGAAAGAATTGACCACAAATTTTGTCAAACTCAAGAAGTTTGACGGTGTGGAGTTTCGGAGATGGAAGAAGAAGATGTACTTTCTTCTTACATCTTTGAAAGTGGCCTATGTTATTAGTACTCCAGGGCCTAGTGAACATGAGAAAGAATCCTTGGAAAATGTTCGGGAAATGTCAAAATGGGACAACGATGACTTTATTTGTCGTGGTCATATTTTGAATGGTATGGAGGACGATCTTTTTGTGTATCAAAATGTGGAGTCGGCTAAGGAGCTTTGGGAGTCCTTAGAAGGCAAATATATGGCTGAAGATGCTTCAAGTAAGAAATTTTTAGGAAATAATTTTAATAATTTTAAGTTTGTTGATGGTCGGTCCATAATGGACCAATTTCATGAATTACAACGAATCTATGGGAACTTGAAACAACATGGTATTTCTATGGATGAATTGTTTTTAGTTTCAAGTATAATTGACAAGTTGCCTGCTAGTTGGAAAAGTGTTAAGCATGAGCTTAAACACAAGAAAGAGGACATGTCTTTGTCCGAGTTGGCCACCCATCTTCAAGTTGAAGAAGGGATAAGAGCCATAAAAAGTGCTAAGGATGGGAATCCTAGCTCATCTACCATTAATTTGGTAGAGGAAGGAAAACCTAGTGCTTCCACTAGTGGAAAGAGGAAGAATAATACCTCTTTCAAGAAAAAGTCCAAGAAGCAAGCAAACAATAACAAGTTTGCTTGTTGGGAATGCGGTAAAGTTGGTCACCATAAGAAGGACTGCTTTTCTTACATGAAAAGAATGGAGAAAGCCAAGGAGGGCCATGCTAGTACTAGCAAGGAACAACCCACCAAAGGTAATCCAATTCATGAGGTTGAAATTAATTCCGGTTTGGATTTAAATGCAACGGATCCTAACATTTTTATGGTGCAGGATGATGACTCATGGTGGATTGATTCGGGGGCTTCAAGGCATGTATGCAAGATGAGGCATTGGTTCAAAACCTTTCACAAGGTTGGTGATGGAGAAAATCTCTTTATGGGAAACAATTCAACCATCAAGGTCCTTGGTAGAGGACAAGTAGAACTAATGTTTAGTTCGGGGAATGCAATCATTCTTAGGGATGTGTTGTATGCTCTGGAAATTAGTAGGAATCTTGTATCGGGGCCTTCCCTGAATAGTCTTGGCTATAAACTAGTGTTTGAAGCTAATAGGTGTATTATTACTAGAGGAACAAATTTCATAGGTCGTTGTTATTTATGTAATGGATTATTTAAGCTTGCTTTGAAAGACATGTATGGATTTGATGATGTTTGTTTGAATGTTGATGCAAGTGATAATCATGTTGATTTAAGTTTATTTGACTTGTGGCATTCTAGATTAGGACATGTGAATTATAATAAAATGCTTTTCATGTCCAAACAAGAATTGATTCCATGTTGTGATATTTCTCCTAATAAGTGTTCTACTTGCATGTTGAACAAGATCACTAGAACTCTATTTAAGAGAGTTGAGAGAAGTTCTAACATTTTAGAACTAATCCATAGTGACTTGTGTGATTTTCATAGTACGCCTTCTTTGGGGAACAAAAGATACATGGTCACTTTTATAGATGATTATTCTAGGTTTTGTTACGTGTATCTTTTGCATTCCAAAGATGAAGCTTTAACCAAGTTTGGTATTTATAAAAAGGAAGTAGAATTGCAAGTAGATTCATTTATTAAGAGAATTAGAACTAATAAGGGAGGGGAATACTATGATCCAAGTTATTTCCAATCTTTGGGTATAATTCATGAGACTACAGCTGGTTATGCACCACAATCAAATGGTGTAGCTGAAAGGAAAAACAGAACTCTAGAAGAAATGGTTAATTCCATGTTATCTTACTCAGGTTTGAGTGAAGGGTTCTGGGGTGAAGCAATGTTGACAGCATGTCACATTCTTAACCGAGTTCCCACAAAGGGAAAAGAATCTACTCCTTATGAACTTTGGTACAAAAGAAAGCCAAACTTGAAGTATCTCAAGGTTTGGGGTTGTAGGGCAGTCGTAAGAGTGCCCGGCAACAAGAAAAGAAAGCTCGGTGAAAGGGGCTTGGATTGCATATTTATAGGGTATGCTGAGCATAGCAAAACCTATAGGTTCTATGTAATAGAACAAAATTACTATATATCTGTTCATTCAGTTATAGAGTCAAGAGATGCAATTTTTGATGAAAACCGATTTTCATCAATAAGTAGACCGAAAGATCTACAAATTAGTGCCAATGATAGGGAGTTAGTAGAGCTGAATGATCAACTTGAAACTCATGAAAGTGCATTCGATTATGAGAATGTAGGACCTCCTCAATTGAGGAGAAGTACTAGAGAAAGGAAAAATAGGGATCCTCTAGATGACTTCATAATTTATTTGGTTGAAGGATCTAGAGATACCCTAAGTTATACTACTCCATATTGTTTCAATGTGGATAGTGACCCAAAGACTTATAGTGAAGCAATATCTTCCCAAGATAGTGCATTTTGGAAAGAGGCTATAAATGATGAGATGGATTCCATCATGGGGAATAACACTTGGGTCTTAGAGGATTTACCTTCCGGTTGCAAACCTCTTGGTTGCAAATGGATTTTCACTAGGAAAAGGAGACCTGATGGCTCCATAGTGAAATTTAAAGCCAGATTGGTTATCCAAGGCTTTAGGCAAAAGCATGGTGTTGATTATTTTGACACCTATGCACCGGTTGCAAGAATAACCTCGATAAGGTTGTTAATTGCAATGACTTCAGTATACAATCTAGTAATCCATCAAATGGATGTGAAAACGACATTCCTTTATGGAGATCTAGAGGAAGTAGTGTACATGAAACAACCCGAAGGGTTTGTTTTGGAAGGACAAGAAGATAAGGTGTGTAAATTGGTTAAGTCCTTGTATGGACTTAAACAAGCACCAAAACAGTGGCATCGAAAATTTGATGACACAATTTTGTCTTTTGGATTCAAGGTGAATCAAGCTGATAAGTGTATATATAGAAAATTTGATGACAAAGGTCATGGTGTCATCATTTGTCTATATGTTGATGATATGCTTATCTTTGGTACAAGTCTACAACAAGTAGAATTGACCAAGGAATTCTTATCCTCATCTTTTCAGATGAAGGATTTGGGGGAGCCGGATGTCATTTTAGGCATCAAGATAATTCGGGACAATGGAAGACTTATTCTAAGTCAATCTCACTATGTTGAGAAAATGATCAAATGGTTCAATATGTTTGATAAGTGTCCCGTGAACACCCCCATGGAATCAAATGTCAAATTGGTTAAGAATTCGGGGAAAACAATTTCCCAATTGGAATACTCAAGGATAATTGGTTCCTTGATGTATGCCATGACTAGTACAAGACCAGATATTGCATTGGCTGTGGGAAAACTAAGTAGATTTACTAGTAACCCGGATGCACAACATTGGTTTGCAATAAGGAGGGTCTTGAGGTACCTTAAGGGTACGTTAGACTATGGTCTATCTTATAGTGGATTTCCTTCAGTTTTAGAAGGATTTTCGGATGCTAGTTGGATCACTTACAAAGAGGATGACTCTTCTGTAAGTGGTTGGGTATTTATGTTTGGAGGAGGTGCCATTTCATGGTCTTCCAAGAAACAAACTTGCATCGCTGACTCCACTATGGCAGCAGAGTTTATAGCTCTTGCTTCAGCTAGTAAGGAAGCTGAGTGGTTGAGGAATCTCATGATTGAGTTGCCTTTATTGTCAAAGCCAATGCCACCGGTGGCAATCCATTGTGATTCCAATTCGGCATTGATAAAGGCTTATAGTCAAGTGTACAATGGTAAGTCTCGGCATATTTCACTAAGGCATAGCCTAGTGAAAGAGCTTATCCATGATGGGGTCATAAGTCTTGACTATGTTCCAACAAAGTTGAATTTGGCGGATTGCTTTACAAAGGCAATGCCAAGACATTCCATCATATTTGCTATGAATGGAATGGGTTTATGTCCAAAAACACAAATTTGTGAAACCCAATCTAACGCTTGAAGAAACATCAAGTCTTAGATTCAATGTGGTTGAATTGCATTTTTGTTGTTTGTTAGCAATATTTATGACCCATATTGCTATAGTACTTGTGATGTATGAGGTAGCGTCAATTAAAAGTTCTCAAAGGTTTAGAGTTGAGAAGCTCTAAATGTAAGTGTCTTGTCACAAGGGCACAATTACGTATATGAGAACCTACCTATATAAGTTCGAAGTTTAGCCGCTTTAAGAAGTCTAAAAGGACATATAGACTTTGATGAACTTATGAAAGATACGGACACATGGCTGTTTAAAGGTGTTAAGTGATGATTAATTCGATTTGTCTTATGTGTACTTCACCTTCGAATGATTGGATATATCCGTGTGATTCAATCTGTATGGAAATCATGGGATATGATCATCGTTAAGTGTGTTGTACTAGGTGTTAATTCAATCCGAAGGGACATTAACATTGATACATAAGATGTGGCTAGAAGATAGAATTGGAGAATATATAAAGAAGACACTCTAAATGGGGGAGGATTGTTGATAATTTAGAGTGTCGGAGGAGCGCTCGCGCTTCTGAATCGCGCTCGCGCCAGTTAGGCGCGACCCGCGACTAAACCGCGATGAGTTTCTGGAAATTCTAGAAAAGTTTGGAGGCGCGCCCGCGCCATGGCATGGCGCGACCCGCGCCTAAACCGCGCTAACTTTCTGGAAATTCGAAGATTTTAGGCAAAGAAGGAGGCGCGCCCGCGCGAGCTGGTGGCGCGCCCGCACTGCTGTGGTGGCGCGCCCGCGCCTCTTCGCACGCGCCCGCGCTTCTTGTCGTTTTGCTGTTTTATACGACGGTTTATTCTATTTATAATAGAAGGTTGTTTTCGAAAGAGATTGATACAGAACTTTTCTCTGTTATTCTCCCTAAGGAATTCTCCATTTTTCTCTCAAAAATCTTGCAAACTTTTGTGAGAAATCTTCTTGATTTTAGCCTTCTTTGTGAATTATTCATCATCAATTTGTTTCTTAGTGCAAAGAACAATTGGGCTGACTTTTGTATCTCAAAGAGTATTTCCGGATCAAACCCAAGCACCATTGTGGGGGAAATTAAACTCTTTAGGAATGTATTCATACGCCTAAGTCAGTGTATCAAGGATTGAGACTCAAGTGGTCACCGGTTTTCTCATGTTCATGTTGGATGTAATAGCTTGGAGTAGAGGCAAGTAAAATATCTTTCACAACTAGTGTTTTCATTGTGTTTTTCTGTATTACTTTGATAAATTGGTGTTTGGTTGTAATACATTGAATTGTATTTGGATTTTTGTATAATTAATTATCAATTATACATAGTTAGGTTTTGTTCCCACAATTGTTATAGTAGTTCTTGTTTTAGAATTACTTGAAAACCTAACAATTATTTCTCATAACATGTCATTATTACTTAGTTATAGACAGCTAAAGTTTGAAATCACATGAAAAGAGCAATTTAAGGGTTTAAGGTCGCATTTTCATCCAAAATGGCCCAAGTAAGGCCTATTTGACTACTAGGATGCCTATTTCCTACATTTCTTATCAAATGAACTTATTCTTTCTCATAAAATGTCATTATTACTTAGTTATAGGCGGCTAAGGCTTGAAATTGCATGAATTGAGCATTTCAAGTGTTGTAGGATGCATTTTCATCCAAAATGGCCCAAGTAAGGGCTATTTGACTATTAGGATGCCTATTTCCTACATTTTTTTATCAAATGAACTCATTCTTTCTCATAAAATGTCGTTATTACTTAGTTAAAGGCGGCTAAGGCTTGAAATTACATGAGAATTTCAAGTGTTGTAGGACGCATTTTCATCCAAAATGGCCCAAGTAAGGCCTATTTGACTACCAGGATGCCTATTTCCTTCATTTCTTATAAAATGAACTCATTCTTTCTCATAACATGTCATTATTACTTATATAGGTGGCTAAGGCTTGAAATTACATGAATTGAGCATTTCAAGTGTTTTAGGATGCATTTTGCTCCAAAATGGCCCAAGTAAGGCCTATTTGATTACTAGGATGCCTACTTCCTACATTTCTTGTCAAATCAACTCATTGTTATTCATAACATGGATATTACTTAGTTATAGGCGGCTAAGGGTTGAAATTATATGAATTGAGCATTTCAAGTGTTTTAGGACGCATTTTGCTCCAAAATGGCCCAAGTAAGGCCTAATTGACTACTAGGATGCCTATTTCTTACATTTCTTGTCAAATCACGTGTTAAGAGCTAATAAACTAAGTAAATGGCATACCTCATCAAGCTGTAGTGTGTCTCTACAACGACTCACTATGTCAAACATGAATCTCATCACGTATAGGCCACAATCAACTCCGTTATCTTGTTGTGCGCACTAGCATAGGAACAAAGTACATGAATCAAACATGCATAGAAAATTAGTAACATTTTACGCATTGTTTATTACGAAAATCACAATATCATGTAGCATTACCATCGGTAATTTCCATGTGGGACCTTGAGGAGCTCGACAATTTATCTTTTTCATAACACTATAGAAAAGCCAGATTAAATATGATTAGTATGCCTAATAAATGAGTTAGGTAATGGTAATCAACACTAGGTAGCTTTATTTACTTTTGCGGTATGGACTTCACGAGGAGATTTTTTGGATGAGGCAATCGAGCTGAATAAAAAAGGAATATTGTGTTACCGGAAACACAAATCACCAGCAAGGTCCAATGCAAACTACACAAATTCACAATAGACAAAGAAATCAATAATTAGCCATGTACAATCTATAAGCAGGGGAAACAAATGAATTTGACATGGTTAGACGTACTCCTCATAACATGGGACGAATATGAACTAGTATCCCGCACGCACTAATTCCTTGATACTCCGTTCAACATAGTACAACACGTCAGGGTGGTTGCCTAAGATTCTAGTAGTGGAGATCCGCTCGGGGCATAACCACCCAACTTGACACGGAGAATCAATGTCATGTAAGTGCTCCTGTAGTGCTCTGCATGCATGATAATAGAATATTAATGGAAAAATAAATGAAAATCACCACTAATTTGAATAACATAATTTGAGCGGCATTGAATTACCTCATGAATGTTTGAATGAGGGAAATGTTAAGCATTGAACCACTTAGAAATTCCTTCACATCTTCTTTGTTGAGCCATGCAATTGCATCGTCATCATAGTGGAACAATGCCTTGGGTAGTGCAACTTGAACAGGAGTGTCACTAGGCAACATACTAACACGGTTGTGTAGATAAGTTAAATCTTTAGAGAGCGATTGAAGGACCGTGTCTGCAACAAGTGGAGTGGCTTGCATAGCTGAACCTCTTGAAGAGTTCTTCTTCGACGCTTTTTCACTCTCTGACTGTTGTTCACTCCTCTTCTTTGCCACAGGTTGATCAATGCTTTTAGGCTGCTCGACCCTCCTTCTCTTTGAAGTTTGGCTTTTCTTCGAAATCTGATAAAGCAAATCATACAATTGGTTAGAAAATAAATCCATCCAACTCTTGGGAAGACAACCGGGCATAAAGTGAACCCAAAATCTTACCTCGTTGATCAACCTTACCCTAACACATGGCCATTACACAAAGCTACCTTTTGCTTCCTAGAGTGTAGTAATCCCATCCTCCTCTACGGGCACCAATACTAGGATGTACTCGAACCCCGCAATCATAGAATTGATCTCGACCAAGTAATGTTGTGGCCTAAGCGGTCGCAAATGGACCGTACCACTGATCGGTTGTGCACTACCATACGCAACCAACTCCAAAGCTCCATTGTTTGATAGCCCTGGGTGTAGAAGTGCACAACGGGTCTCTTCCTACACCAATTTGGAAGAAGAAAATTCATTACCGAAAACAAAACCGAAAACATCCGTACAACAACACACACAGAAACACACACAACAACACACAACAACACACACAGCAACATACACAGCCACAAACAACAGCAACACACATAGCCACACACAGCAACACACACAACCACAAACAACAGCAACACACACAACCACAAACAACAGCAACACACAGCAGCACACAACAACACACACAACCACATACAACAGCAGCACAGAAACAACAGGAAGACATTAGGCAGACAACAGGCAGGCAGCTGGCAGATAGCAGACAGGCAGACAACAGGCAGGCAGCAGGTAGGTAGCAGGCAGACAATAGGCAGGCAGCAGGCAGACAACATCATGACAACATGACAACACATAAACAACAAGCATGACAGCAGGAAGCAGGCCGACAGCAACATGACAGCAGCAGGCAGACAACACAGAAACAACGGTGAGACAGAAGTAGCACAGAAACAGGATAAAAACAGAACAGAAACACCAGATAGAAGCAGCACAGAAACATGACAGAATTAATACTATCACCTCGGACATCTCCTTTCCCGATCAATCGTTATGCAAGTAATACAATGGTCACTCTCTCAAACACCTCCAACATAACCGAGAACATTTACATAGAACTAAACAAATCACCTGTAAATCTGGAAATTCATGAGGTGTTGGATTATGAAGCTCCCTCGAGTTCGCATGTGTAGGAGTACCTTACGTAACTCAATATGAAAAAACTAATAGATATGAAACTACCTCATGTATGTCATCATCGTCTCCATGTATCCCATCTTCTCCTTATCCTTGTGGGTGACTACATGAGTCGACCGGTGTAGTCGAGGGGAAAGGCAAGCCGGGCAAGTTCATTTACTTCGCCCAAGCATTGAATTCTTCTCGTATCTCGTTGCGCACTTGTTCCTTGATTGATGCCACCGTGGCATCCAAGTCATGTGGGGAGTTCACACTTGCTCAGGATCTTCCTGATTTGGTATATTCTAGACCCATCACCTTTTCCCATCCTAGCAAGGTCCCTCCGGCACCTAATACCCGTCCTGGATGGTAGGGCTTTCCCAAAGCCAAGGTGAAAGGGTCCTTTTCTACTATTGGGACGAGCTTGCCTTTAACCAGTTCTTCAGTGTACTCAAGCTGCAGCAAAAACAAAAAGGCAACATCAAGTTAATGTTTTTGTAAAGTGATATTTATGCAAAAGCTTCATAAAGTTCACTAGTTCATAGTTGCTTACGAGTTTATCTGCCATTTCTTTGGTTTCCGGAGCTTTGATGATCCATTTTCTGGTTTTCTTGTCACGCAAATGCAGAGAATAAATGAAATCGCCAGCACGACTCACCAACGTAGTGGTCGTGGAGTCAGAGGGTTCTTTAGAGGACCCTAGAAGCGCAGTGGGGTATACTCCCTCCTTGACCCACGTTTCCCTCCATTCACCAAATGTCTTACACCCCATACGATGGGTGTATTGCCTCTGCAATGCATTTTTGGAAATTTGCTCCCTCAGTTCCTACATAATTAGACATGTTAGTATCATTACGTAAAAAAGAGTTAATAGTTTATACAATTGTCATCAGAATTACTTAAACTTACAATTGCTTCCTTTTTACTTTTTTGAAGAGCGAAAGCTTCCAAATCATCCTTTGATACGCTTGGCCATTTTTGCCATGGGAGTTGCTCTTCCTCGATGACTTCATCATCATTGCCACCTCCTTTCTTATTCTTTAGTTTTCTCACAACTGTCTTTGTGATCCACCCACGAACTAAGGTGGTCTTGAAGCCTTTGAATCTTTCCGCTAGTAAAGATTCAAACACCCTTCGCTTGGCGGCATCATTTGGAATATTAAACAGACTCTGCAAGCACAAATAAAAGTGATTATTAGTTTCCCCTCTTAAATAACAATAAAGTGAAGGTATTTATAATTGTGTAAATGTGCAAACAAAATACTTTCCCTTGTATCATTCCAAAATGTGTCAATCAAGTCTGGAGATACTTCCCGCCAACCAAGAGTAATGGGGAATTTGCGCACACAAATGCCAACGTCAACAGCATTTGGAGCCTTGTCATACTTCAGTACCATGGGAGCGACGGGTTTCTTGAAACTTGTCGTAGGACCCCTTGCCTTTTTCTTAGCCGGTGCCTTTACCCCCCTCCACTTTGTCCTTGGCTTTGAGTGTGGGAAGTATGATTCTCACCAACCGTCTCAGAAACTGCATTATCGATAGGAGGCGCTCGTTTAGCTGAAATTTCAAAGTCATCAAGCCTACGCTCCAACTCATCCTGAGCCTGATCTTCTGCCTCACCCAAATCAGGCTCCTTGTTCACATCATACAACTCGTCCTCATCCTCAGAGAAATCATCATCATCATCCTCTACATCCTCGACACAAATACGGTCCCGATCGTCAGCCATGAGATGTAAACACCTACCAATACAAACATAACACGTTATTAGTTGTAATATAAATAAATTTGTAAGGTAAAGTTATAATAAAATATAAATTAATGAATTATAATACAAATCAACATAGAAAATGGACAAGTGTAGGTCGTTTGTATCCCATATTTCAAATGTTTTAAAAGTTACTTCATTCATTTAAAAGAAAATGTGAAAAATGGGCAAGTAAGTTAACACTTTCATTCATTTTCACCTAACCTGTGATTTAATAATAATTTCAACGCCTACAATTTCAAAATTGCTGAAAAATAGTACCTCAATCTAAGATTCCTTCGTTGTGGTCTGATCACATATAATTGGCTTGGTCATCTATGTCATTTGTTACAACAGGTCTAGGAATAGTGGAAGGTGTCGAGTCATCAAACGCATCATATTCTTCCTCATCCTTGATATCTTTAATGCCTAGAATTCTTCTTTTGCCGGCTAGCACAATAGACCATTTTGAATCGGCTGGGTCAGTTACGTAAAACACTTGCTTAGCTTGAGATGCAAGGATGAATGGTTCCGCACTATCATTCAGATGGCCAAGATCTACAAGATGTAAAGTCATCATATTTGATATTACGCCTGATATTATCAACCCAATTACACCGGAAAAGAGCAACCGTGAAGTTACAATAATCAACCTCCCATATTTCTTGAATTCGACCATAGTATGACAATTCTGCATCAACAGGTGATTAATCCTTAGCACTTGCAAACTCCCTTGACGATGCCACAAGCGTTACACCATTGTTTTGGGTCGAGGAAGATTTCAAATCTTGACGCTCAGTCCAAAAAGTGTACCCATTTATGTCATATCCCTTAAATGAGCGAACATCATCCCTAGGACCATAAGCAAGCCACCTTACTGTATCAGTGACCCTCTCATCCATTCTACCCATCACTCGATCACGAAACCAATTCACAAACCTCTTATTATGCAACTGCATCAATGCCCTTTCACTTTTCGATGGGAATTCATCACGCAAACTAGCCATTTGCTCATCTAAGTATGGGTGAACATCTGCAACATGATGCAACACATATAGGTGTGCTTGTAAGAACTTATCTCGGTCTGGTGACATTCATTTCGACCCAATTGTGCCCTGAACATTAAGTCTCCCTTCATGTCGAGAAGTAGGAAGACAAATAGGTTCAGCAACGGCTATATAGTCGGCCACAAAATTACCAATCTCCTCACCCACGGTCCCTTGAATCATACTTCCTTCCAAGTTAGCCCGATTCCTTACCTTATTTTTCAATGTACCCATGTGTCTTTCAAAAGAATAGAACCACCTCATGAACACTGGACCGCACAATTTAATCTCACACACCAAATGAAGAATCAAATGCACCATTATGTCAAAAAATGAGGGTGGGAAGTACATCTCAAATTTGCACAAAGTCACAATCACATCCGCCTGCAAAGCATCAAGTGTACAAGGATCAAGCACTTTGTTGCATATTGTATTGAAAAACGAACAAAGGCTTGTAATAGCTTCCCTCACGTGCTTTGGTAAAATACCACGTATTGCAATTGGTAGGAATACTTGCATCAAAACATGACAATCATGGGATTTCATACTTGTCAGCTTCAATTCTCCATTTAAGGATATAAATCTTTTCATGTTAGATGTGTACCCTGATGGAACCTTAATGCCGCACAGACATGCACAAAACATCCGTTTTTCTACCCTTGACAATGTGTAGCAAGCCGGAGGTAAATAAGCCTTATCATCCTTGGCTTTTCCCGCATATTTCTTCTTCGACACATCCGTGGCTTTTCCCTTTCCCTTGCTCTTCCCGTTTCCTTTTTTCAAACTCATTTCAGTTTCCTTTTCCTGTTCCTTTCCCTTTCTAACCTTTTCCTGAGCCCATAATTCTGGACGAATCCCCATCTTTTTCAAATCTAACCGTGCACCCTTACCGTCCTTTGTTTTGCCTTGAATATTCATCAGCGTTCCCACAAGAGCATCACACACATTCTTCTCTATATGCATTACATCAAGACAGTGCCTAACATCATGTTCTTTTCAGTACGGAAGCTTCCAAAAGATTGATTCTTTTTTAAAGAGAGCAATTGAATCCGCAACTTTTTCTGTTTTCCCAAATAATGTTCGTATACCCTTAACTCGATCATAAACCTCCTCACCAGACAACGGCCTAGGCGCAGTCCCTCTTCCACTGTCCCATCGAAAGCCTTTTTCTGCCTACGATACGGGTGATCGCGCTTGAGCAACCTTCTGGTCCGCACGTACACCTCTTTGTGAGAATGATCAAGGCGGATGCTTGATGTGTCATCAATACAAATGGGGCATGCTTTTTTTCCTTTGTTCTTGTACCCAGACAAGTTGCCATATGCAGGAATATCATTAACGGTCCACATAAGAGCTGCACACAATGTGAACATCTCATTCTTACGAGCATCAAAAACGGAAACCCCTTCGTCCCACATCTTTCTCAAATCGTCAACAAGTGGCACAAGATAAACATCTATGTCGTTTCCAGGTTGCCTTGGCCCCGTTATCAAAAGTGAATGCATTACATATTTCCGTTTCATGCACAACCAAGGAGGCAAATTGTAGATCACTAAAAGTACCGGCCATCTGCTATGTTGGGTACTAAGAGTGCCAAATGGATTCATCCCGTCTGTGGACAAACCAAGCCTTAAATTTCTGACTTCATGACCAAATTCCCCAAACTTCATATCAATGTTCTTCCACTGCGGGGAGTCGGCTGGATGCTTCAACATTCTATTTTTCTTTCTTCCCTCTGCATGCCACCTAAGTTTTTAGCATCTTTTGGTGTTGAGAATAGACGCTTAAACCTTGGAATAATGGGAAGATACCACAACACCTTAGCAGGAGGTCCCTTCGTACCAGCATTGCAACTCATGCGCTTGTAACGCGACTTTTTGCATTGTGGACACTCCTCCAATTGTTCATATTCATTTCGATAAAGAATACAATCATTAGGACATGCATGTATCTTATTATACTCCAAACCAAATAGACACATGAGCTTCTTTGCGTAATAGTAAGACTTAGGAATTTAATTCCCGTCAGTCAACGTCTCACTTATCGCGGTCAACAAAGAAGTAAAACTATTGTCCGTCCACCCATGCATCGACTTAATGTTAAAAAGTGTTAGCACGGTTGATAGTTTGGACTATATTTTGCACCCAGGATACAAAGGCTTTTTAGAAGCCTCCGATAATGACTCAAACACGTCACCTTCAACACCACGCATCATCTCATCCACCCCTTCATCCTCGACCTCATCCACCTGATCATCCTCAAATCCATCCTCATCACCATTATTAATAATATGTTCACCATTCCAGTATTCCTTATCCACACGAATCTCATTGCTTCTATCATGCACATCATTTCCATTAACATTCCCACTGTACTCTCCTTCTTCACCGTGCCAAATCCACACATGGTATTTAAGCCTAAACCCATGACAAATTATATGATCTCTAATGATTTCAACACTATTGACCACCTTCACATTATTACAATCAACACAAGGACAATAGAGCCAATCGACACCCATTCTGCGCTGATAAGATGAAGCCCTCTCGCAAAACTCTTGAACCCCATTAAAGAATTCCAATGTATCACGTCTACCATACATCTAGCCACGATCCTTCTCTATTAAGTAAATTGTCTCTAAACGTAGCAACATATTACGAATAATGTATAATTGCTACATCTATTATATATGTAAATCAAATTCAAACACACACCATGCATATAACATTCATATAGATAAAAAAATTCATATATGCTTCCAAAGGGTCCTTATAACTCCAACCTAACCCATCCTTGAACGTGTAATCTCACTAGTGAATGTATGTCGACTTTCCAATTTTAAGGAAAATCCGGCAGCATTTCCCCCTACTTCTCCAAGTACACGATGTAGGTAATTACTTACCTACATATGTACCCAGAGAACAAGGTGAGGAAATGGTAAGCCAAGATGTTCCTTAAAATCGAAAAAAAAGACATACATTCACCACCTAAGTGAGAGTAAACGTTCAAGAACAGTCCCAACCGGGGACTATTCAAGACTTTCTCCTAATAAGAAAGCCTTGAACGGGTATCTAGGCATATGATGATGCAATCATTTCATATATTTTTGTATTTATTTGTCACTAAATAATACACAAGTTGTAATAGCATGAAAATTTTTTTATTAAATGAATAAAGAGACAGAAATATAGCTTAGTAAAGTGTATAATTGATACCAATATAGCAAGTACAATGGATGGATTATTTCTAACTTCCCACTTGAGCTAAATATGTAGTCTTCAAGCTAATAAACTTGTGCTTCAATTCACATATGTATCTATAAAAAAACAAAAAGAAAAAACAAAACAAAAAACAAAAGTTAGTAAGTATTTCATGGTTTGCTTGGTACATTAACGTTCATTCAAATACACCAACTTAAGAATCAAACATTAATACATAATGATGTTGTATTGTACCAAACCAATAATATACAAGAGAAAACATGACAGTTAAAATAATGGAATATAAGACCTTAATAAAAGTAATACAGACTATCTACCACACCACTCCTAGACTCCATTCAATACAACTAAACCAATGCCTCTAACAGCTCTAATGGTCTAAGAATAGACCAGGGCAAGAAAATTTGGGTGAAATCAATCCAAGAGATGGCAGAGCTCAGGCACAGCAAGTCCCTCGTTTATCTTACATTGAGCACACACATTGGCAATTGCAAGAGCAAGAACATGACCAAAACTTTGACAGTAACCTACCCTCAAGATAAGAAGACAGTACGTGTATCTTCTTGAACCCTAGTCATCACTTCATAGCCAGCAGTTAATGCCTTAATTGTTAAGGGTGATATGCCACAGTCCCCAAATCTGAAACAACAATCAAGAACATAGCTTAACAGATAAAGGTTAAAAATGAAATAGTACATCAATTGAAGTTCTTAAAGTCATTACGTAACACCAGCAAAAAACAAACAACATCAATTTTACCTATGCGAGGCAGCTAAGGATATAATTATCAGTGGCTAGAAATCTGTTGTTTCCCTCCCCTGCTCAAAATCTGACCACAACTCCTAAGCCATTAATCGTGAACAGCTAGACCCATTCTATTTTCACAACTCCTTCTAATACACTAGACCCTGGTATAACAGCTCCCTCACAACCCCCAATTCATCCACCAAATACCATCGTAGCCCAACCACCAAATAACACCAAACTCCCCTACTCCCTCACAGCCACCAATTCAATGACAAAACCTACATTACAAGAACCCTAAAAATTACTAAGCTGAAAAACAAATCCACGGAAACCCTATATTGCGAAGGAATTCGATAGTTTGCGCATACCACAAAAAACACTTACCTCGATGCTGCTTCAATGGAGGTGAGAAATCTCAAAATCTGCTTCAATGGAGAATAAAGCGCACGACCTTCAATGGAGGAGAGATATGGAGAAAGAAGGAGGTGCATGTAGCTGCTTCAATGGAAGTGAGAAAGCTCAGAACTTCAATGGAGTAAGGTGAAACCTAGGAGATGGTGGAAGAGAAGAGCGAAAAAACCAGGGAAATGTGTAAATGAAAATAGCAGGAGGAAAGAAAGACGTTGAGGCTTAAAGGGCGATTTATTTATTTATTTCTTTTATTTCGCACCGGTTTGAACTGGTGCTAATACAATATTTCGCACTGGTTTGGTTTGAACAGGTGCGAAATTTCTTTCCAACTTTTTTTTTATATATTTTTTATTTTTATTTTTTAATTAGCACCGGTTTGAACAGGTGCGAAAAATATAATTTTGCACCGGTTTGGTTGGAACCGGTGCGAAAAGTCAATTTCCCAATCCCGCCCATTTCTTTGCACACTGGTTTTCAAGAACCGGTGCGAAAGGGGGGGTGCCTATTTCATTTTTTACTTGTGTATGGCTGTAAAACTACTCCATCGTGGGCTTGGACCTCACGAACACAATCGTGTTATGGGGTGCAAGAACGCAAAAGAAATTTGGGATTTGTTGTAGATTACTCATGAAGGAACTAATGAGGTTAAGCGCTAAAAAATTGATCTACTTATATATTTCTAAGTATGAGAGATTTGAGATGCAACCAAAAGAAACCATTCAAGAGATGTTAACCCGATTCACTAACATTATAAATGAGTTAGTTTCTCTTGGTAGAAAAATTCCTACAGCTGAGCAGGTCAAGAAGGTCCTTCAAAGCCTCCCACAGGATGAAAGATAGAGAGCTAAAGTGACAGCCCTTCAGGAAACTAAGGACTTCACTATGTTCAATATCGAGCAACTGGCTGGTTCACTCATGACTTATGAGCAGCACCTTGGAGTTAGTAACAAACCTATGAAGAACAAAAGGCTGACACTTATAGATGATGATGAGGAAGACTCAGAAGTAGAGACGCACCTTAAGGAACTTTGTGAAAAAGTCTTGAATTCCTAAGCCTGATTATAGCTGCCCAAGTGTAGGTCCCATGACCACTTTATTAGAGACTGCCCCTAGTGGGAGAATGATAAAGGCAAGGGAAAGTTCAAGGAGCAAGGAAAGGAAAATTTAGCAAAGCAAACTATTCCAAGTTACACATGAAGAAAGCTACGATTGCTTCTTAGGGAGACTCAGACAGTGAAGAAGGAGAAGATGATCAACTAGATAAGGAAACTGCAAACCTTTGTCTTATGGCTAGATCAGATGATAACAGAGCCTACCTTGAAGAACTCCGGAAAGAGGTATTTCTTGATCCTAAACAGCTTAAAACTCTCTCTAAAGAAGTCTTAATTGATATATGTCTAGAAGAAGAAGAATACTTTAGTGAAACTTGTGTCAAGCTTAATGAATGTGAGAAAGCTCTCAAAATTGGAAAGAACATGGCACATGGTTGGAAACAGCCTATGCTACGGCTCAAAGCAAATTAAGAGAGCTAGACACTAAGTATAAACACATAACTAATATAGCTAATAGAATGAAGAATGACAGAATTCTCCTAAATGTTGAATTAACTCAGTATAAACTCATGAATTCTAATATTAGTTCTAGTAGTTCCTCAAATGATCAAATGAAAAAAATTCAGTGTTGATTTCAAAAATCTAAAAAATGAACTTTCGGTTTCGAAAACACAAAAGGATCAAATTGAGAAGGAACTGACTGCTAGAAAGGTTAGAAGCATATATCGAAAGGTCATACCTAAGTGGATCTTAGAAGCTCAAACAAAACGTACTGAAGGACTTAGTTATGTAGCCAAGAGAAAGGGAAAACAAAAGAAATATATAGAGCTTCCGAGCATGAAGATATGTACTTTTTGTGGTAAGACTAGACACCTCTATGAGCATTGTAGAAATAAAGAGGAAGCAAATTAAAGAATCTATAGGCAAGTATGGGTAAAGAAAACTGATATTGCATCCACATCCAAGGAACCCTAGGAAACTTGCATTCCTGATCCTAATGCTTAGTTTTCTTACAGGTTCTAGTGAGGGGGAAAAACTCGTGGTATCTCGACAGCGGGTGTTCCAAATACATGACAGGTGATAAATCAAAATTTCTCTCACTAGAAGACTACCCTAGAGGAATTTTAACCTTTGGGGATAATAAGATGGGTGAGATCATTGCAAAAGGAAAGATTGGAAGATCGAAGTCTCACTACATAGACAACGTGTTCTTGGTTGAGGGCTTGATGCACAACTTGATCAGTATATCACAATTTTGTGATAGAGGAAACTCTGTAAGTTTTACTTCTGATGCTTACCAAATCATCAACAACTCAGGAAAGATTGTTCTTGAAGGAACGAGAAGAGGGAACACATATACTGTTGACCTCAACTTAATCCCAAGGAACAACCTTACATGTGTGGGTGTTGTTGAAGACGATCCCTTGCTATGGCATAAACGTTTTGGACATGCTAGCTTTTCACTACTCGACAAACTAAGGTCAAGGAACTTGGTTGTAGGACTACCTACAGTTAATTTCCTACACAACAAAGTTTGTTATGCATGTGTGAAAGGCAAAAATGTTCGTTCATCTTTTAAATCGAAGAAAATGGTGAGCACCACAAAGCCTATGGAATTAATCCATATGAATTTGTGTGGTCCCATGAGAATTCAAAGCAGGAGTAGCAAGAAGTATATATGTTGGTTATTATTGATGAATATTCTTAATTCACTTGGGTGATTTTTCTTGCTAGCAAAGATGAAACCTTTGATGAGTTTGTTGCCTTTGCCATGAAAGTACAGAAGATCAGCGGCTATTTCATAATTCATCTCAGATCAGATCACGGAATTGAATTTGAGAACTTCAAGTTCGATGAGTTTTGCAGGGAAAATGGAATGAAGCACAACTTCTCAGGACCAAGAACTCCCCAACAAAACGGAGTTGTGGAAAGAAAGAATCGAACCCTAGAGGAAATGGCAAGAACGATGCTGATTGCAAGTGGATTGCCAAGAAACTCTGGGCTGAAGCCGTGACCATAACATTTTACATTCTCAACAGAGTAACAATCAGAAGCATCATCAATAAGACTCCAAAGAACTATTCAAGGGAAGAAAACCTAACATATCTCATCTCACGTCCTTCGGTTGTAAGTGCTTTTTACATAACAATGGTAAGAAAAACCTAGGTAAATTTGAGCGAGAAGTAAAGAGGCTATATTCCTTAGATATGCCTCTAATAGTAAAGCCTACAGAGTTTATAATAAAAATTCAATGTGTGTCGAGGAAAGCATTCACATAATATTTGATTAAGTTAACCAATTTGTGAGTGTACAGGAACAAGATGAAAATAATGATCTTGAAATTGGATTGATAAGAGATAAGGATGAAGAAGAAATTCAAAAGAAAACCAGAGAAGAGCAAACTGTTCCAGAGTTGAATCAATAGGAGAATGAAGAAGTTTCTCAGCCAGAAGAACAAGTCAATGAGGAACCAACAGAAGAAGAAAAAGCAGAAGGAACAGAGCAAGAAGCTCCTCAAATTGGAATTCCAGCAAGGGAATTTCAACCCAAGCCGTTCAAATATCAAGGTTTTCATCCTACTAATCTCATCATCAGTGTCATCGCTAAAGGAACTCAAACTAGATTGTAGATGATGAACTTCTGTGCCTTCCATGCATTTCTATCCATTCTAGAACCTCAAAATCATTTAGAAGCCTTGGGACATGCTGGTTGGATTGTGGCCATGCAAGAAGAGCTGAACGAGTTTGAGAGAAACAAATTTTGGCATCTCGAGCCTAACACAAAGAACAAGAAAGTCATTGGGCTCAACTGGGTGTACAGGAACAAGCTGGACGAGCATGGAGCCATAGTAAGGAACAAGGAAAGATTGGTTGTGAAAGGCTACAACCAATAGGAAGGTATTGATTTCGGTGAAACCTTTGCTCCAGTAGCTAGATTAGAAGCTTGATGAGTGCAATTTATGGCACTCATTTGATGAGTTTTTAAGTTGTTTTTACTTTCTAAATAAATGCTTGGTTTTATCCATTTTTTCTTTAGTTTCTTTATTCTTTCTTATTTTGTGCTTTTGTCCACTTTTGTGGATATTCTAGTGTTTTCTCCTTTATTTGTTCACTTTTTGTGGTTGTAGGTATTGTACGAGGTTCGGTTTTTGATATTGGTGGCTTACTAAGTTGGAAGATGCCTTTGGAGCAAGCTTATAGCATTAGGAAATCTCAAGAAGTAAGAAAGTGGCGTGCTCCAAGTTCTAGCTCTTGTGCTCTCAAGCTGCGCTCTCATGAAACCATGGTGTTGAACCCATGTCAAGTCCATTTGAATCTGCCATGCTTAGTGACTATCATGAAGATATTACGTGCACACACGAGGACCCATTTGCGAGCACACGAAGCTACGAAGCGTCGAAGGAACCCGAAAGAGCGCGGGCGCACTTCCTTATTTTCTGGATTGTTTCGAATTTGATTTCCCACCTCTTATAAATACTTATTTTAACTGATTTTGTAAAAAGAAGTGCTTTTTTAGACATTATTTTCCTCATAATTTTTGCTAGGTTTAGAGTTTCTCTCTCTACTTTTAGGGTTAATTTTAGGAGTAGTTTTAGAGAGAGAAAGTGAGGGATTTCAATGGTGATTTGAAAGATTGAAGATGCAAGGGTGACAATTGTTTTTAAGATCTTTTCAATTATCAATGAGCATTTTTAATTCTATCTCATCTTATTGCTTTGTTTAATTTCATGTTTGTTTGATTTGATTTTGATGATTGAATCTTGATTAGTGTAGTTGTTCTTCATATTTGTTGATTCTTGATTTCATTTGCTTTCTTGTTGATTAGATGATGATTCTTGAGTAGTTGTTTTGCTAGGGTTTGCGTGAAACTTGTATGAGTGATTTCTTGTGATGGAATTTGGAATTACGTTGATTGATTGTTGAGATTAAAGTGATTAATGTAAGTTTGCATGTGTGTAGTTTTATTAGGCCTTGAGAACTATGCTAAATTGCATTGTGGTTCCTAATGACAGGACCACTTGATCTAGGATTTGCAATTGTTGATTGGTTTGGATTGTGATTCTCTTAGTTTGTTATTCATAGAGGAAACGTAGCTTAACGATTAGGAAATTGCTCTTTGATTCCAATTGATTGCTCTTATCATTAGTCTTCACAACCATTGATTAGCTTAACCTTCCCAAGTTGTATCAATTTTCATGATTACTTGTTGATCCCTATTCCTTAGTGTTTCATTTGTTTGCTTCTTTTATTTGGTAGATGATTAGTATTAGTTACTCTATTCTTCACCCTTGACTTCGATCTAGCCTTGGCGCACATTGGAAACACTTAAGAATAACCATTCCTAGTGGTTCGACCCTTGACTTACCTTTATACTTGTATATAGGTATGTTATGTGATTATAAATTTTGTTTTGCTCTAGGGAGGATTAGTCAACGACCTAGTTTTCCCTACGTCAAAGCTATAAGAATATTAGTAGCTTTTGCTTCGTTTATGGGTTTCAAACTATATCAAGTGGATGTGAAATGTGCTTTTCTCAATGGTTATTTAATGGAGGATGTTTATGTTGAACAACACCTCCTGGTTTCGAAAATCCAAAATTTCCAAATCATGTTTTCAAGCTTGATAAAGCTCTTTATGGGCTTAAGCAAGCTCCAAGAGCCTGGTATGAAAGGCTTTCTAAGTTCCTTTTGAAAAATGATTTCAATAGAGGAAAAGTCGACAAAACTCTTTTTCTAAAATCTCAAGGAACTGATCTTTTAGTTGTTTAGATTTATGTAGATGATATTATATTTGGAGCAACTAACAGTGTTTTATGCAAGTACTTTGTTGAGCTAATGGGTAGTGATTTTGAAATGAGTATGATGGGTAAATTAAAATTCTTCCTTGGACTACAAATAAAGTAAACATCGGAAGGAATTATGATTCATCAGCAGAAGTATGTCAAGGAACTTCTGAAGAAATACAACATGGAGAATGCCAAAACAAATCACACACCCTTGGGAACAACAACCAGACTTGATGAGGATCCACAAGAAAAAAGTGTGGATCTAACCACTTACATAGGTATGATTGGTTCATTACTGTATTTTACAGCCAATAGGCCTGACATTTCATTTAGTGTTGGATTGTGTGCAAGATTTCAGTCGAATCCTAAAGAATCACATCTAACTACTGTTAAAAGAATTCTAAGATACCTCAAGGAACAAATGACTTGTGTCTGTTCTATCCTAGAAGTGATGACTTTATGCTTAGAGTATTTACTGATGCTGACTACCTGGAGACACCTGATTGTGTCTCCCCAAATACCAAACCTAGTGATGAGTATCTTTCACGTTTTTTATTATCGAGTTAGGTGAAGTGTTGAGGAGTCTCATGAATTTACTAAGCCTTGACCATTTCTTACCCTTTCATTAAATGTTTTAATCGAAAATTATTTGTTTCGTGCCTTTAAACCCTCACGAATTTACTAAGCCTTGACCATTTCTAACCCTTTCATTAAATGTTTTAATCCAAAATTATTTGTTTCGTGCCTTTAAACCCAAAAACGTTCATTTCATGACCTTAAAAATAAATCATTTCGTGTCCTCTTTATAAAACGTCCAAACAAGTTTATTTTGGCCCATAATCTAAGTCCAATAATTGTGTTGTTGGATGGGGTTTGAAAAGAGCTTTCCAACAATATATTATAAGCCTAAATCTGAGTTATAACGAAGAAGTTATGGCCAAAATACTAAACCGAGCCCAAATAAAACCTTACCTACGACCCAATGACCATGTGGAAGGTCCATTAACCTTAAAAACCATTCCTAAATCCCTTAGGATTTATTATTAGCTTCTAGAATCCTCTAGAAGGTTCTAATTTATCCTGTTTTTTGAAAAGATAAAAATTTAAAAATTTTACCTCGAATAAAACACTTGTTATTCACTAGGTTTAATTCTAATAAAATTAGAATATGTACGGAAATACGATTAACCCAATTTGATTGGAAGTCGGATTCCGTACGGATTCTATCTTCCAAATGTATCTCTAAACAATGCTTATATCGTGCTACGATACTAATATCACATAGCAATATAAGTATTGCGCCGCGATATAGCAGGCGTTTCGCTATACAATCTGTTTTACTCCGAGTCGAATTCTGACTCTTTTCTGATCTTTTCCCTCATTTTTCTTTATAAATAGAGGTCATTTTCCTTCGTTTTGATTCACCAACAATCATAATCTTAATCCCTCTCTAAGCTATAAGCTTCTCTCTCTCTCTTTCTTAGCCTTAGCCTAAACACATCACCCACCATACGACCTTTACGAGACTTGAATACTCCAAGCCCTTCTCGTAGTTACCTTCAATCTTGACGTGAAAGGTTGATATTTTTGAGGGTTTGGTCCCAAATCTATATTTCAATTATTCTTATTTGTTTATTTATTTGATTTAATCTTTCTTGAAGTTACTAACGTGTTTATTGTTTTGATAGAAAGAGATACGAGGCATCAAAGTGAGTAATTTGATCTCCCTAATATTTATTCCTTTGATGTAGAAATCACGCTTAGAATATTATTTTAATTCCTAGTATCATGTTAGGTTGTTTATTTTAATTCCTAGTATCATGTTAGGATGTTGATTTGATTCCTAGTATCATGTTTAGGGTGTTAATTAATATTTCTAATGTCATGCTTTCTAGAATCATGTTTAGGATAAAGTTTTCATCTTTATTATTTAGTGACATGCTAGGGTATGTTATTAATCTACTTAGTATCATGTCTAGGATCTTGCTATTAATCATGTTATTATGATGATGATTGTTGTGTTAATTATTATATGTTGCTTGATTATTCTTGATTATTGTTATTGCTTGATCACCCCCTTTTTTGCAGGTTTAAAGGGAATTTGTACTTGAAATCACGCCTAATAAGATAATTAATAATTTATTTTAGGGCTAATATGATTTTAATTCAAGTGATCGCCAATAATAGATTTATTTGTGCATTAATAATCAACTAATGTAGATTAAACAGGTTTAGGACTAACTTGTTGGATGTATGTTGATCGAAAAGTGCACATGAATATCATAAGAATTAAGTAGAGGTTGATTTAGGGCGGGTTCAATCTCTTTTAGGTTGGATTCGTACCATCATCCCCAGATATCCAGTCATGGTTCTGGACCACTATGGAGTTAGCGATCTCTGTGATCGTGAATGAGGTGTAACCTTCACACCCGTGAACGGTTTACAAGTTCCTAAAACTTTTTGGCGACTTTTTTATCTCTAGCTTCCTTCCCTTTGGACGCCACTATGCTTAAATGCATGATCACAGTGGGGCTCAAAGTTGATGTTTGAAATATTCCCTAAAGTTTTTGGCGACTCCACTGGGAAGGATTTCTAATTTTGATTCCTAAAATCTATTTTGGCAATTGACTTTAGAATGAGTGGATGAGACTTGAAAGATTCTTCATATTCATGTGCGTAATTTTGATTAATATTGTGGCATAAGCATAAAAAGGTCCGCATTGGAAAGACCATCCGAAATGCGTCAAAAACATAGGATTTTTACACGTAGAAAATGTCGGAAATATCATTCACAACTAGAATCGAAAAAATACTAGAAAATCAGACAATCCGAAGTACACCGAAAACAACCTCAAAGCATAGGAACCGTCGCGAGACGACAGGATCCATCGCCATGCGACAGGTATATCACGACGCGATATTGCTGTCGCTGTGCGATGGCTCCTGTTTTCTCGCGCCAAGTTCATCTGACATCGCGCCAGGAGTCTGCCTTCTTGTTTTGACCGATTCTAGTGACGTTTCGCCGATTCGACTTCCTGATTGAGTTGTTACTTCTTTTCCGAACCCATATGTGTTCTACATATGGTTTTAGCCCCTGGGAATTCACGCTCCATCTACCCAATCGAACGCTCCGTGCAACGATAGGTACATCCGAGTTTGTGAATTCACTAAACTATGGAAGCAAGTCTAACTTGTGGACTCCCATCCATATGCGCCAACCCTTCAAAAGGTAAGGCTTCCGCACAATGCAATTGCACTCATAACCATGGATCCTCTTTTACTATCATAATCCTTGAACTTTAGAGAACTAGAGCCATGGTTAGGTTACAAACTCATTGCATCATATTGTGACTATTTGACTAGTTGTGCATTCCTTACTAGTGCATATCTTGCTTGTGATTAAACTAACCTCTTGTGTTGACTTGTGTTCATAAAGTCTTAATAAACTAACTAATGCCTGAAAAAAGAACTTTGCTTAATTAATTAAATTGGATTAAAACAGTCTAAATATACTCGACCTACTAAGACTATAAGCTTCCGTTTTGAAATAATTACTGAAAATAAGTTAAACTACGTTCACTTCTGGTGCGAAAGTCTGGCTTGTAACGCCGAACGTTAGTTCTATCGCGACGCGATAGTTCCATCGTTTCGCGATGGTTCGATTTTCCTTTCTGATTCTTCGTGTCAAGTCTAAGCTTTTTTGATTAATTAATTTAAATAACCAAGGTCTTAATTTTGTTTTTGATTGAGTCTAACCACATAGTCCCATGGACATTACACGAGTCTTGACCCTGTCACTTTCACTTACTAGTCAATGCACACACTTTGTATATGTCTTCACCATGACCATGTCTAAAGTCTTGTGTGCGCTTTTCCGTCATTTTATTAGGGGGTAAGTCGGATATTGTCCTCCCAACATAAACCATGTTGCTTAAAATTTGATAAAATCCCCATACTTGATTCCCAAAATATGCACCCATTTTTTGATTTTTCAACCCCAATAAAAATAAAAGTCAATTCGAGCCAAGTCACTAAAAGTGTCAATGGTTTAATTTTACAGCACTTGGTCAAGGAGAAAAGGGCGCTTAATCAAAGATAACACCTTCATTCAAGTACTACTTTTCGATAGACTGATTCGACGCAGGAAAAAGTTCATAATAATGGCCAGTCAAGAAGAAGTCGACCAACTTAAACAAAGGGCTTAAAGGGCTTACCACCCAGGTCAACGACCCTAATAAGCAAGTGCCAGTTGAAACCATCAAGCGTATGGAGGACATCTTGAGTCAAATCTCTAATGACTATAAGTACCTTGGAATTAGTTCAAAAGGGGTCTCAGTAGACAAGGATCTTCTTCTGCAGAAGTTCTCTACTAATGACATCCTTAAGTTCAACCCCATCGACAATCCTTACTTTCATTTAAGGGCTTCCAAAACAATCATGGAAATCAAAGGGATCGACAAGAAGGTTTTCCCTTTACTATTCTCACTTTCTCTTGACCCCGTGTGCCAACAATGGTTCTTCTCCATGGACAACAAGAAAACTACTACATGGGAATCTATCACACATGCTTTAATTGATAGATATAAATGTAATATTCAAGTAGAAACTGATCATAGGGAACTTGTAATGCTAAAACAAAAAGAGAATGAAGGTTTTACTGCTTTCTATAATAAGTGGAAGGAAACTTCTGCTAGAATGATTGAAGTTCCTAATGAGAAAGAATCTGTAAGGATGTTCATTAAGAACCTCCAAGACAAATATCAAAAGCATTTAAAATATCAGTGCAATCTAAATACTTTCAAGGTCGTCTACAATATAGGCATTGTAATTGAATATAACTTGGCAAAACAAAAAGTTGCTAACAGTAGTAACAACAGTGGCTGGAAAGGAAAGAAGAATGACAATCCTTCTTCTTCCAAATACACCAACTCTAGTAACAATGTTAGTACCTTTGATCTAAGCCACGTTCTGGCCATGAATAATCAAGGACAGAAGAAACAATTTAGAAGATAGTTCACCCCCATTGGGATGAGTTACGATACCGCCTTTGATTGTCTTCATGTAAAGGGACTTATTATTCCTATTGGACCCATTCAAGATCCCGCACCTGAAAGGAGGTCATCCAATTGGAATCCAAACGCACACTGCAAGTATCATTAAGGCAGGGGCCACTCTATTGAAAGTTGTTGGAAATTGGAGGAAGCTATCCAACACTTAATCGATAACAACAAACTCCCAATGCCTCCTGCTAGCAAGAAGCCAAGCATCAGCAATTCTCCACTTGCTGATTCCCTGGCAATTTCTGATGAACAAGATCCAATAGATCCATTACTCCTCATTAAACCAATCAAAGATTATCTCTGGAAGAAATTCATGCCATTAAAGATGAAGAGGAGATTTTATTCGATACCATGAGTGCTTTCCAAGATGAAATTACTAATAAGAACGTTGGTAGTCAAGGTCCTACTAGGGAAGAAGTTAAAAGGAATGGTGTCCTTCCAACAAGTGTACTATTCTGATAGAGGGTTTGGAATTATTAGAAACCTAATTCTTCAGTGAGGTCAAGTGATAGGAATGCCTAGGTGGAGGCCTCTTCCAATCAGTAATATTAATGGGTAGTTAATATTACGGCTTAATCTTAACTAAACCCTTCGGGTCGCACCCCAATCAAATAACCGATCCGAGACGACGAATTAATCAGAAGGATTAGAAGAGTCATTAGAGTATTACGAAAAAGACGTCGGATATCGAGCTTGAAGCACCGAAACCGAGCATCATAAGTCGAGTTAAATTTAGAATTCGACGAGATGTAGAATCAAGCAAGCGAAAAGTACGAGCCAAGCCGTAGCCTCGCATTAGCCTAGTCGTGCGAGTGCTAGGCTAGGCGAGGTCCAAAACCGCATATGTGCTAGCGCGCCAAGCATTGCCCAGCACTCGCACATCGCACAACACGAGCATCGCAAGCTTCCATGCGTGTGTGTGTGCTGTGGCTATGCAGCACCAACCATCGCAGTATGCTCGGCATCGCACAACACAGCTCGCAGCATCACAAGCTATGCGTGCGTGTGCTATAGCTATGCGTGTTTGCTAGCGTAGCAACACCAAGAAGCAGCAACTGGGCCTCGCACATCGCTAGCACACTCGCAACGCGTCGCAGCAGCAGCAGCACGCAATGCATGCGTGACTTTCTTGTTGCGCGCATGAGAAGGCAGGGTGGCCAGTAAGCCCAGCCTTGGTGCTAGGCGCCTACTGGGCAGCCTTGGTAGCCAAGGCAGGCTTTTAGCCAGCCGAGCATGGGGACAACTGTACGGTTTGTAGAGGGGACCGGTTTTGGGGATTGCTTGCGGAGCAAGGGGGCTTTGGTTCCCCCCTGGTGGTCCTCACCTACCCTTTCTCACCATGTGCCACTTGGCACTTGTTGATTCATTTTTCATTTTTAATTTGTTTTGGATTAAAATAAATTGACGAAAAATGCAATTGTCCCACGTTAATGGGGAATGGGAAATCAAGGCTCGCTTCCCTATAAATACCCATGTTTTGGATTTGGGAAAAAGCACTTGAGTTGAACTCAATAAGGCATCTCCTTGAAAGTGAGAAAACCTTTAAGTCCGTAATACTCTAGTTTTTCCTTGGTCTAGCCCCGACTAACCTTCAGGGTAGAGACCGCTCGGGTCTGGTCGAGGGTGCGAGTCATCGGAGGCCTGCGCACTTGCGAGGCTAGAGCTTTCAAGTAAGAGCTCGTAAGCGAGCGAAGCACGTGTCAAGGGCAATAATGTCTTTTCTCTTTCTTTCTCTCTTTGTTGTTTAATTATGTGATTACATGTTTAGTTACCTTAATTAGTGTGCGGGTCTTGGGAAGGTATCATTCCGCGTAGTGTTGGAAGCTACGAAACCCAACAGCTATATCGGAGCCGAGCTCACTTTAATTACTGTGACTAATAATTAATTGAGGTGATTTAAAATGGATTTAAATTTCTGATTTTGCTTTCTAATTAGATTAGAAGCTCGTTTTAATTAGTTTTAATCTCGTATTTACACTAATTTTGGTTGACGAACCCAGATTCCACCCAAAAATAGTGAATTTTGGGTGGAATCGATGTTCTAAAACGTTTTTGACCTTCATTGAGGATTATCCAAAAGCCAAAATCCACCTAAAAACATGTTTTTCGAGGGGTTTTTCGTTTTTGACAAAAATGTTTAAAAGTTTAAACCTTGATTAATTATGGCATGTTAAAGGTAGATTAAATGTATGGTTGGATCACTAATCTACTGCAATAATAAACCTTATTAAGCAAGTTTATAAAGTCATAATTGGTGCTTAATTTGGTAAGCTCATTTTTCACATAAACTTGAAATTTCACAATTTTGCAAATTAATTGCTTCAAGTGTGAATGTTTATGTTGAATGTGTAATTTTGAAGTCCCTAATATGTTAATGATCCAATCTTTAATTGTTTATTTGGTTGGAACTTTGATTTCTAAATTCCATGTTGAACTAATTTTTGGATTTAATCATTTTTGAGATGATTTAAGTCCTAAAAGTTCAAAACATGTGATTGAAATTTAATTAATCTTCATATTGGAAGATGTAATTTTTCAATTATACATGGGTTAGTGTTGGAAATTTTTTATTAGATGAATGGGTTTATTTTTCAAACCTCTTTAATTTTGTCAAATCTCATTATTAATTTATGTATGGTTAAATTAATTATGAGTATGGCCCTTAAATTTTGGTTTGTGCACTATAAAATTGAGTTTATTTAAGTTAGACTTGTTTTATTTTCATTCTTGCTCAATGATGGTTCTAAAATCAATTTAGAATCAAATTTATGTCACACATATATCGTGATTAAATCCAGAGATAAAAGCACGTAAATCGAGGCAAAGATCGCCCAAGCACCATGTACGGCTAGCCGGGCTGCTCACGCAGCCCACATGTGGCTGCCGAGGTGCATATAGGGCCGCTCATGCCTCGAAGCGTTGCTGCTGTGTGGTGTGAGTGCCTGAGCTAGGTGCACGCTTGATGTTGCTCGCATGTGCTGCATTGTGAGGTGTTGCGTGAAGCTAGAGCCTGCGTGTAAGTGCTGCTAGGCAGTGAGGCTTACGAGGGCTAGCAGGGCAGCCACACGCTGCCAGCGCTAGCAACGTGCTAGCATGCGTAGCATGCTATGAGGCTTCTTGTGCCAGAAGGCGTGGCGTGCGCTGCTAACTAGGCAGGCTAGCACCCAAGCACGCATGGTGTGGCCTTGATGCCTAGCAAGCCTAGCCACATGGCTTGGATGCTAGGCACTCGGCCGTTTAGTGAGCTATGGTTTTGCATTATTTGGCCGTTTTAAATATTTTATTTAATTATTTAACGAGGCTAGGCCTCGGTTCCTCCGGCACTTGCAAAATAATTTGGCAAAATATGGGTTAACCGGCTTGATTAATTGGATTAATTAAGTTGGATGCCGAATTTAGCGGGAGCTTCGTTAATTACTTGAGCTATTTTATTGCGTCTAAATCACCTAATATGATTAACAACCTTGACTAGTTTTAATTAGGCGCGTTAATTGGATTAACCACCTAAGTTAGTTACTAGTTTGCGCGTGTTATGCATTGTTACTTGTTTTCGTTGTAAAATGTATGGGCCATTCACAAATAGTGAATGGATGAATGGAATGTATATTGTATCACATGTTTTGTGAAAATGGCAACTAGTGGGGCCCGACTAGGATAGTAAATACGGACTGCGATCCGTTATGTATTTTTGTAAATCTAAATAAGGTCTGTATACCATTGCGTATTTTTGTACCTTAATATTTTGATTAATCCTAGTCATAGTAACTTGTAGTTGCATATTTGGTGGAGATGTCTCGAAGACGGCGTTTCTAAGAAGACAAGCCAAGAAATCACATCAAAGACCCATGGAGATTTGAAGACTCAAGGGGTCATACTAGTTGCCAAATGCATCTTTTACTTATGTTTTATATATATAATTGTGTTTATATATGATTGAATGGTGTGATACATGCATGTTTAGGATTTCAAATGTTACGATGATTAATTAAGTTCACTTAAATCAACCAACATAGAAACCCTAGGTCCCTATAAAATTGAGCTAAAACTTTCCATTCCAAGAATAACACTTACCGAACTAATGCGTGCAGTGATGGGCTACGCCAAAGCAAGACATCACTACTTCCCTAGGAACGTCAGGTATACTAGGTGTTTTGGGTAAAAATACCCAGGGCCACGTGGCCCAATGAGATGGTGACATGTGTCACCTCAAGAGAGGTTCACAGAGAACCAATCCCGTGCTGACACGTGGCATCTCCAATCATTGGGAAAAAGGCGACCTTCCTAGCCCAATTCCCAAGATAGCTCACCATTACTAGGTTTCCGTAACCTAGGATGGCGGCATGCATTTCAAGACCCTATAAATAGGGAGATGTTCCCATTATGAGACACATTCAGAAATATTCACAAACAATAGAGCAATTATTAATTATAGATATTTTTCCTGATCTCAAAATCCGAGAAGATACTTTACTTTGCGCACTTTTTACAAACTTCATACACGTTCTAACTTGATTGTCGGAGGCGGAACTCCAACCAACCGGAGTCTCCGTTCTTTTGCAGGTACAGGCGCTCGGAATCAAATCTTGGTGTTGTAACTCTACCGAGGCACTTCTAAGATAGCTTCTAAAATAGCTTCACATGAGTCTGTACCGCCGTCTGTGGGGAGAGTACTTCTAAGATAGCTTCACATGAGTCTATACCGCCTGCTAATGAGAAAGGCCTTTGGCTGAAGTTGAGGTCTATATAGACCAAGATAGTGGTGACGACTTCGATGTCGACACCTATGTGGCCCCAGACGGGTCACTTAGAACAAGGCGCACCCGTCCTTTAGAAATACAGGAATGGGGCACTGATCAAGCTATCCCAAGTGTGCTAGCCTTAAAGCCGTATGAACCCCAGGCGGCGGAAGGCATCGCCATTACTCAAAACCATCTCATGGAATTCATGACAAGTTTCAAAGGGGAAATCAAAGATCTGATAAACAAAAAGACGGCTGGCTCAAGTAGGGGTCAATCAGCCAAGAAGCCTTCTCCCTCAGGGAAGAAGAAACCAGTCAAGGACCTGGTGCCTACTCCGCATCCCAAACCAAATGATAGGGATCGGCCCTTGATTGATCTAACCAAGATCCGTTTCCCTAAATTAGGGAAGAGGAAAGTCATCCGGCATATTTAGCCGGATGGCTTAAAAAAGACTTATTCTGATGCCCGGATGTTAATCCCGCAGAAGAAAAGCCAACAAATGTCTGAGTCGGCTTCAACTTTGACATACTCAAACACTTTTCAGAATCCCTCAATGAGGTATTCTCAATCCAACTGACCCTCAGATAATCCACTTGGCACCATATGTGCCTCAACAGCCATACATGCCGTATGGGCAACAATACATGGAGCATGCTCACTTTGGGGGTCAGGCGGCACTAAATGCCCAAACTTTGGACTGACAGCTCCGTCTGCTCAAACTTGGGGAATACCCTTCTGCGTTCTCCAAGGAAATAACCGAGGCGGCGCAGCCGGCTAAGGTTAAGAATGTGTTCGTAGGTACTTATGATGGTACCACCAACCCTGAAGACCACCTGATGGCTTACACCAAGCTCATGTACCTACTGTTGGGTTTCGTAGTGTCCGACACTATGTGGAAGAGAAACCCGCCCAAAATCTGCCCACTAATTAAAGTAACTAAACATGCAATCAAATAATTAAACAACAAAAGAGAGAGAAAGAGAAAAGACGTTCTTACCCTCGAAGCATGCTTCGCTCGACTACGAGACCATACTTGAAAGCTTAACCTCGTATGTGCGAAGGCCTCCGACGGGTCGCACCCTCAACCCGACCCGAGCGGTCTTAATCCCGAAGGTTAGTCGGGACTTGACCAAATAAAACTAGAGTATTACGAACTTAAAGGTTTTCTCACTAATGATGAGATGCCTTATCGAGTTCAACTCAAGTGATTTTTCCCAAACCCAAAACTTGGGTATTTATAGGAAAGGGAGCCTTAATCTCCCTTCTCCTATAAATGTGGGACAATTGCATTTTTCCACCAATTTATTTTAGATAAAAACAAATTTAAATGCAAAGCAATCAACAAGCTCCAAGTGTCATATGGAGAGCAAGGGTTGGTGAGGACCACCAAAGGGGGGGACCAAAACCCCTTGCTTCCCAAGCCAAACACCAAGCAAATGGTCCCCTCCCTTGACCGGGTTGACCACGCCACATGGCTGGCTGGCAGCCTGCCTTGGCTGTCAACTGGCACCTAGCACCAAGGCTGGGCAGCCCAGCCAGCAAGCAAAAACATGCGTGCAGCAAGTAGGCCACGCATGCGTTGCTACGATGCTGCTTCTTAGTGCGTGTTGCTGTGCCAAAGGCGTGGCTAGGTGCTGCTACTTGGTGCTGCTACGCTAGCAAGCACGCATAGCCTAGCACGCATAGTACACTACTGCGATGCTCGTGCTAGCGAGTGCGTTACTACTGCATTGCATGCGACTTGGTGCGTGGCTTAGCACATTAGCACGCTAGCATGCGCTAGCTGCTAGCATGCTTGCGGCCAGCAGCACTAGCCATGCTAGCATGCTTGACCTAGCACGCAATGCATGCTAGGCTTGCGGCATGCTTTGCGATGCGCTTGGTAGCTTAGGCCAGTGTGAGGCTACGGCCTAGCTCGAACTTGTAGCTTGCTTGATTTTCCGTCTCGTTGAATTTTAAAATCGAGTCGACTTGCGACGCTCGATTTCGACGCTCTAAGCTCGACATCCGACGCCTTTGTTCGTAATACTCTAATGACAAATCTAATCTTCAGATTGATTCGTTATCTCAGATTGGTTATTCGATTAGGGTGCGACCTGAAGGGTTTAGTCAAGATTAAGCCGTAACATTAATTATACATTAATATTACTGATCGGAAACGGCCTCCTCCTAGGCATTTCGATCACTTGACCTCACTGAAGATTTAGCTTTCTAATAATTTCGAACCCTCTATCGCAATAATACACTTGTTGGTTGACACCATTCCTTTCAATCTCCCACTTGTCCTTCCGGACAAGTGTGCAATTACTGTATAGCCCATTTCATATGTCGTTTAATGTCTCTTCATGAACTATAAGCTAAGATTCTTCGTTAACCTTATTATGTCCAGAAGTGCTTCTCGATTTTCGAGTTCAACTGTCAATAAGCAGATGATTTCAAAAATCCATCTGAGCACGGCCGTGCATTTTCACAGTCTCGCCCTTCGAGAGGCCTTGTAAACAACAAAGACATATTCGCTATTGTTAATAGGGGGCCATTCCTAGTCTAGCAATGTTAGCTTCCCTTACTAAGAGTACCTAGTCGCCTGAGTGTTACCGTTATAATCCCCTTTTACGGCAGACGTTTGACAACATCAAAACGGACTAGTACTTAAACAAGAGAACTTACAATACTCATGGTCGAGGAAAATGGTTCTGATAGCTATAATGAGAAATATACCTATGACAATTTTATATCTTTTAAAGTATTCTCATAGGTTGATCTGGTATAGTTCTAAACCAATACCTGTGCAAATGATATATGACAATCATGTCCTCGTAAGAAATGGTGCCATAAATCATACTACACACTAATCTCAAGTGGTCATTAATCGTCCATCATTTAAATGACCTTGATTAGGGATAATTTTCGAATGAAATATTCAATGTTCACTTAACAGGTGTTTCTTTATCAAAGACATGGTCTTGATACCCTGTGTTGAATATTCTCATAAATCAAATGGACTCGTTATTAATTCTAAATCACAATTAAATAGAAATGGAGTAATAATAAATTTGCAGAAAATTTAATTGCTCCAAAATCGAATAGTTCAACATAGTGTTTTACATTAAGAAATCAAGTTTAATTAAAACACATATACAGGGAAATCAAAGCCAATCTCCAACATGCTTGATTCCCATTGCCTCAACGTGCTTGTCGTCTACATTGTCGTCCGTTCCAATCTTACAAATTCTGATTTCACCCTTGGACTTCCATTCCCTTATCATGTAAAATCGCCGCTTGACGTGTTTGACCTTCTGATGTTCCTTTGGCTTCCTAGCCTGAGCAATAGCTCCATTGTTATCACAATAGAGATCTATTGGACCCTTGATGGAGGGTACGACATCAAGTTCACTAATGAACTTACGAATCCAAACTGCCTCCTTAGTTGCTTCCGAAGCTGCCAAGTATTTGGCTTCAGTTGTAGGATCTTCCGTGGTGCTTTGCTTAGCAGTCTTCGAACTAAACGCTCCGCCATTCAGGCCGAATATGTACCCTGACTGCGAATTGGAGTCGTCTCTGTCAGTCTAGATGCTTGCATCAGTATAACCTTCAACAACCAAATAATTACTACTACCATAGACCAGAAACTTATCCTTGTTCCTTTTAAGGTACTTTAGGATATTCTTGGCTGTAGTCTAATGCGCCTCTCTTGGGTCCGAATTATATCGGCTCGTAGCACTCAAGGCATACGATACATCTGGCCTAGTACATATCATGGCATACATGATCGATCCAATAAGTGAAGCATATGGAATCTGACTCATCCTCTCTCTCTCATTAGGTGTCTGTGGACACTGCTTCTTACTAAAAGTTATGCCATGAGACATGGGTAGGTGCCCTCTCTGTGCCCCTTCCATGTTGAATCGTGCCAGTACCTAATCAATTTAAGTACTTTGGCTCAATTCAATCATCCTTTTAGATCAATCCCTGTAGATCTTGATGCCTAATATGTATTATGCCTCTCCCAAGTCCTTCATTGAAAAGCACTTTCCAAGCAAGCCCTTTACGGACTCTAACATTTTAGTGTTGTTTCCAATGAGTAATGTGTCATCGACATATAAGACGAGGATTGCGATGTCACTCCTATTGACCTTCTTGTAAACACAAGACTCATTTGGATTTTTGATAAAACCAAACTTACTATTGGCTTCATCGAATCGCATATTCCAACTTCTGCTTGCCTGCTTTAGTCCATAAATGGACTTCTTCAACTTGCATACCTTCCCAGCATTGCATGGATCAACAAAACCTTCCGGGTGTGTCATATACACGGTTTCTTCCAAAAATCCCCTTAAGGAAGACGGTTTTGACATCCATTTGCCATATTTCATAATCATAATATGCAGCAATCGCTACGATAATCCAAACAGACTTAAGCATGGTGACTGGAGAAAAGGTTTCATCATAATTAACGTCGTGAATTTGCATGTAACTTTTGCCACCAATCTAGCTTTATATATAGATATATTACCATCTTTGTCGGTTTTCAATTTGAAAATCCATTTGCAACCAATAGGTGTGTAACCTTCGGGCAAATTAACCAAGTCCCAGACTTGATTTTCTATCATGGATTCCATCACGGATTTCATGGCCTATTCCCATTTTGCAAAGTCGAGGCTCGTCATAGGTTGTTTGTATGTTGCGGGCTCATCTCCATCCATAACTAGGATGTCTTGATCTTCGGTTAAGACAATACTGAGGTATCTGTCTGGTAGAGATCTTGGCTGTTGCGACCTACGCAAGGTAATAGGTTGAGCATTCGTATAGTCGGTTTGACTCTGACTAATGTCATTAGCTGCATCTAAAGCACTCTGACTTTGTTGCTCTTTTGGCGGTATCGTTAATGTTTAGGGTAAAAATTACCCTAGACACGTGGCCCAATGGGCTGGTGACACGTGGGGCATCGCCATTAGTCAACAGGGCTCCAATCCCCTGTTGACACGTGTCCTTTGTACCCTCCATGGGGGACTTGTCTGCCCTACTATAAATAGTGGGGTAAACCTCATTAATGGGGTATTCATAAATACAAACACTATTACCGAGCAATATTAATTGCGGAATTCTCCCAATCAGCGAGAAGAATTTTACCTATTCCGTACTCTTTCCTCCTGAACGTATACTAATTTGATCGTTGGAGGCGAAGCTCCTACCAACCGGAGTCTTCGTGATCTTGCAGGTACAGGCACCGGCAGCTCAGTCTTGGAATCGTAACTCTCCCACAGGACACATAAAAAAACCCTGAAACATTGGCGCCGTCTGTGTGGAGGGTACTTCTAAGATGACTTCTGATACTGTACCACTGAATCTGGACAAACGGCCCATGGCCGAACCTGAGCTCCAGACGGACCATGAAAGTGGTGATGACTATGAAATCAACACCTACGTGGCCCCAGATGGGTCCTTTAGAACAAAACGCACCCGTTCCAAAGAATTGAAGGAACGAGGTGAGAGTCAAGCTGCTCCCAACAACACAACCGGTATGCCGGTTGGGGAAGCTCAAGCAGCAGCGGAATCTGCTCCCATCACGAGAAACGAACTCATGACTTTCATGAATAGTTTCAAAGGCGAGATAAAGAATCTCATCCGTTCAGCCCCCCCTCAGAAGGGTCAGCCGGCCAAGAAGCCTTCATCCTCAGGGAAGAAGGCTCTGAAAGACCGTGTGCCCACCCCTCATCCAAAACCCAAAGTAGGGGAAGGGCCTCAGATCGATTTAAATAGGCTCCGTTTCCCTGAGATGGAGCACAGGAAAGCCATCCGACACTTACAGCCGGATGGGTCCAAGAAAACCTTCTATGATGCCCGGACGTTTCTCTAGGAGAAGAGAAATCAGCAACTATCTGCGTCGGCCTCAACGTCGACCTTCCCTTACAGCCTCCGTAGTGTCTCCGTCAGACACTCGGAGACAGACCAAGCGGATCAGTCTCGCGAACCCTCCGCGTGATCTGGTCCCAAAGTGATCCAGCCGGGACAATATGGTCCGCCATATGTACCGGGTGGATCCCCTTTTTCCGCACCAGGCCTCTTCGGGGGTCATCTGTAGCAGCCGTTCCAACCCACGGATTGGCAGCTGCGCCTGCTTAATCTGGGAGAACAGCCAACGGCGTTCTCGCCGGACATAACCCAGGCGGCACAGCCGCCTTAGGCCAAGAATGTGTTGGTAGGTGCCTATGATGGCACCTCCAACCCGGAAGACCACCTAATGGCATACTCCAACCTCATGTATCTACAGGGGTTGGATGATGCCGCCTGGTGTCGATGCTTCCCGGCTACCCTGAAGGGCATTGCCCAACGGTGTTTTGGTAATCTACCAGCCGGATGCATAAACAACTTCAGAACTTTGGCGTATTTATTCATGTCAAACTTCTCATTGAACATCCCTGCCAAAAAGACCAGCCTTGATCTTGGGGCAATACAGCAGGGTGAAAAGGAAAGACTCCGGTCCTATGTCTGACGAGAATTCAGACTCCAGGGCTGTCTGACGAAGTTGCTTACACAGACTTCTTCAAGGGTCTGAAAGATGGGTCAACCTTCAAGTTCGACCTCGTCCGGAAAAGGGTAGCCACCCTTCAAGAGGCATTAATGGAAGCAGAAGCCTATATACAGGCGACGGAGCTTTGTGCTGTAAAGCAACCGTTAGATTTCAAAAAATTTGACTGGAGAGATAACCGGCCACAACAACCGGCAAAAAAGGAAGACGAGAGAAAAGGAATCTGGGCGGCTGACCGGTCTGCTCATCCGGCCCAGAAGGCAAGAAGAAAATCTGAACTGTACGTCCCCAAGTACGAGTTCACAAAAGACTGCATCTCCATTCTCATGGAAATCAAGGACCGGTTGTGCCTCCATAAACCAGCTGCCATGAAAAGCCCCGCCAGTAGCCGGGATAAGAGCAATTACTTCCAATACCATGAGGATGTTGGCCATGACAATAATGGCTGTTACAGCCTCAGGCGGCTATTAGACCATCTAGCTGACGAGGGAGCTATAAAGTCTTACCTGCCAAAGCCTAAAGGCAACCCCAAAACAAACAAGGGGCAAACGACAAAAACCGATCCTGCTAACTCCAAAACGGAGGAAGAAACTGCCTTCACAATAGCAGGCGGTTTTGCCGGTGGAGGCCCAACCATCCGGGGAGCAAAAGACAACATCAGGAAGCTGGTCAACTCAGTGGATGAGGGCCAGGCGTCGAAAGACACCTTTCTTGAGGTCCTTATTTATGAAAAGGACCGAGGCAAGGTCAGACGGCCTCACGATGACCCCATCGTCATCGAATGCAAGGTTGCTTACCAAAAGGTTGGCCGGATCCTAATAGATATCGGGAGCTCGTCTGACCTAATTAGCTATCAGTGCTTGACAAAGCTCAAGTACAAGCCCACCAGCATGCAGCAGGCGCCTCACCCCTTAGTTGGTTTTGGGGGAGGAGTGGTGCATCCGGTAGGAAGCATTGATCTTCCTATCCGGTTGGGTGAAAATTGGCAAGGACGCCACATGGTCGTCAAGTTCTTAGTTGTGGAGGAACTGACTGCTACTACATGATATTTGGCTGTCCGACCCTGAACGAGTCTAAGGCTGTCATTATCCCGTCTCTCATGCTGGTCAAATTTGAGAAGGATGATGGTACAGTCGGTTCCTTAAACGGGGACTAGAAGACGGCTAGGGAGTGCTATCTCTCTGACGTCAAGCCAACTATGGGTACAGTCGGTCAAGGTGAGCCCATAGATGTTGATAACTGCGATCCAGCAGTCCCGGCTCCAAGGGCAGCCGGTAAGAAAAGAAAGGCGGACCAACTGGCACCCGTCAAAAAAGAAAAGCAATAGCAATCACTTGCCGGAGAAAGGTCGGATGACTTTCGACCCCAACCGGCAGGAGAGAGCGTTGATGTCGTCCTAGACGACAACCGGCTCGACAGAACCATCAAGGTTGGGACGGTTGCTTTTGAGGTGTTGGGGGCAGATTTGCTCCAACTGTTGAAGGAATTCAAAGACATTTTTGCCTTTGAAGTGGAAGAGATGCCAGGCGTAAGCCCGGATCTAGCTGTCCACAAACTCGCCGTGGATCCAAAAAAGAAGCCGGTTAGGCAGAAAAAGAAAAATCATGGCGAGGAACGATATCAGGCAGCAGCCGCCGAGGTCAAGAAGCTGTTAGATGCTGGGTTCATTCGGCAATGCTACTACCCGGATTGGGTAGCAAACGTTGTCCTAGTTAAAAAGTCGAACGGAACTTGGGGGATGTGTGTAGACTACACAGATCTGAATAGAGCATGTCCAAAAGACAGTTACCCGCTTCCACAGATCGACAGCCTGGTCGACTCTACAGCCGGTCATGCTCTGATGAGATTCATGGACGCTTACTCAGGTTTCCACCAGATACCCCTTTGGAAAAAAGATCAAGAGAAGACGGCATTCGTCACTGATCAGGGGTTATTCTGTTACACTGTGATGCCGTTTGGGTTGAAGAATGCGCCTGCTACATTTCAGCAAATGATAAACACAGTTTTTCTTCATCAGATAGGCAGGAATGTAGAGACGTATATCGATGACATGATAGTCAAATCCAAGATATAGACGGATCACCTAGCTGACCTCCGAGAAACGTTCACCACACTCAGGCGGCACAGGGTCATGCTTAACCCTAAGAAGTGTGTCTTTGGTGTTGAGTTTGGGAAGTTCCTCGGATTTCTAATTGACCAAAGGGGATTTGAGGCTAATCCGGAAAAGGTACAGGCGGTAATTGACATGCAGTCACCCCACACTGTAAGAGAAGTCCAGAAACTCACCGGTTGCCTGGCGGCATTGGGGAGATTCCTCAGCCGGTCTAGCGACAAATGCCTCTATTTCTTCCAAGCAATTAGGAAGAGGTCAAGGTTTGAATGGGGAGAAGAGGCTGAGGCCGCATTTCAGAAGCTCAAGCAGCATCTGCATTCTTTACCAAGGCTAGTGAGCCCTCTGCCCAGGAGGCTCTCTATATGTACCTAGCCGTCTCAGATCACTCTCTTAGTGCTGTTCTCCGTGCTGAGAGAGACGACAATCAACTCCCGGTGTATTTCATCAGTCATGTCTTTAGAAATGCTGAGCTCCGGTACCTTATGATTGAAAAATTTGGGTTGGCCCTCTACAAAGCAGTCAAGCGGTTGAAGCCCTATTTCCTGGTGCATTTGGTAACTGTATACACTGATCAGCCACTCAAGCGCCCAATGACCACCATAGAGTCATCCGGTAGAATGATCAAATGGGCTGTTGAAATGCAAAGCCTGGAAATAACCTTCGAACCCAGGCGAGTAGTGAATGGTCAGGCGTTTGCCGACTTCATTGTTGAGATGACTAGGCCGGTGCAACCGAAAAATCCTGATCAGGTTTGGAAGCTGTTTGTAGACGGTAGTTCTACAGCAAACGGCTGTGGTGTAGGCGTTATTTTCCATTCTCCGGAAGAGGATAAGTTTGAATATGCATTGTGGTTTAAGCAGAATATGAAGCCCTGCTACCCGGCATACGTATGCGTAAGGCAGCCGGAGCAAGAAAGGTTGACGCCTGCTCAGACTCTCAATTGATCGTTAGCCAATACCACGGTGACTACGAAGCCACCCATCGGCTATGATCAAATATCTGCAAGCGGTCAGGGAAGAGGCTGCATCACTTGATGAATTCCATTTGAGTCAAGTGCCACGGTCTGAAAACAATCAGGCGGATGCGCTCTCCAAATTAGCATCATCCGCCTCCTACGACACGCCGAGGACAGTCTTTTGGGAAGTCATGGATAAAAGAAGCATAGAGCATGATCCCATTGGAATTTTGGACCGAAGCGCTACCTGGATGGATCCCATCTGGGCTTATCTGACAGACGACTCTTTGCCGGATGTCCCCTCAGAAGTAGCTGCGCTCAAAAAGTGAGCTTTGAGCTTTGTTATGCACTAAGGAGAACTTCTCCGGAATGGACACTTACAACCGTTTCTGAATTGTGTAACCCTAGAAAGAGGAAAGGAAGTCCTGGAAGACCTGCATGCGGGCTTTTGTGCCTCGCATATAGGCGGTAGATCCCTGGCTAAAAGAACCAGGCGGCAAGGATATTTTTGGCCCACTCTTGAGGCGGATGCCATGGACCTGGTAAAGAGATGTGATAAGTTCCAACGGTTCGGCCGGTTGATTCATCGTCCGGCAACGGATCTCACAGCTATACACAGTCCGGTCCCGTTTGCAAAATGGGGGATGGATATCTTGGGACCTTACACGCCTGCTTCAGGCGGTCAGCGCTACATCTTGGTAGCCGTAGACTACTTCACCAAATAGGTTGAAGCAGAGGCGGTCAAAGGCATAAAGACCAAGGATGTGATCTCCTTTATTTGGAGAAACATCATCACCCGGTTTGGGGTCCCTATGTCTATGGTCTTCAGCAATGGTCCTCAATTTGAAACGCATGTGCTCTATGGCTGGTTGAGGGATCAGGGTATCTCCAATTGCTTTGCGTCTGTAGGAAGGCCCAGGAAAACGGACAAGTTGAGGCCTTCAATAAGGTTATCTCAGACGGCATTAAGAGGAAAGTTGAACGGGCTGGTGATCTATTGGCAGAGGAATTGCCTCATGTCCTTTGGGCTATCAGAACAACTGAGAAAGGGGCAACCGGTGAAACCCCATTCCTTATGGCATACGGCTCTGAGGTTGTCTTCCCTATTGAGCACTATGAGCCAACTCTCCGTGTCATTCTATATGATGAAGAGGCCAATAAGGAAGCCATGCGTCTTGCCCTGGATGCTCTTCCAGAGCGAAGGGGCAACGCCGCCTTAAGACAAGAGGTCTACCGTCTGAAAATGACTAGAGCCTACAACAAGCGGGTACACAAGCGGCCCTTGAAAGTAGGGGACTTTGTACTCAGCAAAATGGAGGCAACCGGTAGGGCTAATGAGAAGGGCAAGGTAACCCCAAATTGGGAGGGCCCCTACCGGATTTTTGAAGAAGTTAGAGATGGTACATACCGCTTGAAGACCCCAGACGATAGGAAGTTGCCTAGAACTTGGAATGTAGACAACTTTAAAAAGTACTACTTCTAAGAACTGTAAATCTCTTGTAATTACCGTATGATTAATGAGAACAGTTTGGTTCATTAAGTTTCTGTATCTCTACCATGTCATGTGCTTAACACAAGCGGCTTTCATCATTTAACTTTCCATATGCCAGGTCTTATGCTTAACACAAGTGGCTTTTATTATTCAATTTTCATGCGCTATCTTGGGCATTACCCAAGCAGCACATCCGGTGACACCCATACAGGTGAATTCACTGAAGAGAGCATCTCCCTTCTGGGTGGTAAATTGTTCTAGCGGTCAAAACTCAGGCGGATATAATAAATGGTCATCGGTCCCTAACCGGCGGCATACGGATAGCCGCCTGGCTAAGCTCAGCTCTACCAATCACTTATCCGGGGGGCAATATACTCATCCCCACTGCGTCTTTGTTTCGCACGGCAATAGTACTTGGAGAAATTTCAAAGCAAAATTTAAAGTGCAAGTAGGGAGAAATCATTTAACAAAACCGGCACAGCCGGTGAGAAAATATATATATTAATATCCAAAGTAAAAAACAATGGCAGAGTAAGCCGACTCATCCGTCGCGATTACAAAATAATGCACGGCGCGCAGGCCAGGAGATCGTTACTATTCTATCTGTACGGTCACCCGGTCCTCTAGAGCCTGAGTCCCTTCTGGGTGGTGACAGGTCAACGATGGGGACGGAGCCAGGAGCAACTTCATCTTCAATTGCCTCCTCGTTAGCAGCCGCTTCCTCCTCCATCCTCTTGAACTCCACCTTAACCCACTTGTCATAGGGTTCAGGCCCCGCCTTACCCTCCTCTTCAGCCAGAATGGCAAGATCTGCATATTTGTAGGCGAGCTCCCAGACGTTATAGTTTGTACACGGATGGATAATGGAGAATGCCCACTTCATCCTGTTTTCGCAGTCTTGCTGATTCTCCTCAATGAGCCGGCTCTGTTCTGCTTCAAGGTTGGTCTGGAAGTTGACCTTTGCAACAGCAGCCTCCTTGATCAGGCGGTCATTATCTTGTTGCAGGCGGGTGCTGGTCTTCTCCGCCTGATTTAGCCGCTTGAGGGGCTCCTCATGTTCCTTGAGCTCCTTCTTGGCGTTATCCAGCGCCACCTTGAGATTGTCCAATTTGACCTTGGACTCATTGAGGGCCTTTTGGAGGGTCTTGACCTGGTCCGCCTGTCGCATGATTATAGATTTAGTTTCTAAGTTATGCACAATCAATGAATATTCAGCAACGTTATAAGCGTTATCCGCATAACGTTTGGCTCTCCTTACCTCCTCCTGTTTGCGTATGTAGGCCTTTTTGAGCCCTTCCACGCACAGCAGTGCCTGCAAAAACACAACCGGTGTTAGTAGAAAAACCGGTTGTGCACATTACAAATAAAATGCCGGGTGGGTACTTTCAGCTTACATCAGCTAGCTCGACCATTACACGGTTGGCGTTGAAGGAGTTGATTCTAGGAATCGCCTCCTTCTCGTCCCGGGGGACGGCTTTCAGTATGGCCCGGGCATACTGAGCTGCATCCGGCCAGCGGGGGGAATTATCTTCACCAGAAACAGACGGTGAGAAAACTGCATATGCTCCGCCTATAGATTGCCCGCTGATTGGAGAATCTCCCGGCTGAGACTGAGAATAAGACTTAACCCGCATGGGCAAGTCAAGCAGCGCGAGGCTGAAGGGATTTGTACATTGTTGTTGGAAACCTCTCTGGCCTCCGTCAGTAGATGTACCAGTTGTGGTCCTTATTGGTGTGACCTCTTTCGAGGCCGCTTCAGTAATAGACCTGCCTAGGGTCTTTATTGTTTTACCACCGGTAGAGGGCCGGGTGGTGGATGTGGTCTTCTGCACCTTAGATGCAGGCTCCACTACAGTCGGCCTTTGTCGAATCTGCTTTTGCAGGGAGCGAGGAGTTTTTCTCCCATCCTGAAACGAAGTCACAAACGGTCAGGTGAAGAAATGGGCAAAACGGAAGTAAAGCAAACAAATCAAAGAAAAGTCAGACGGTCCAACCTTCTTAGCCGCCTAAGCGGCAAGCTTTTTCTCCAGATTCTCCTTGCGAATGTTTGAAGCCTTTCTAGCCGGTGTTTTATCTATTGGCAACATGTTCTTTGCTTCTTCTGCAAAAAATAAATCAAACACGTCCGGAAAAGGTCAAAACAATAGCAAACAGGCATTGTAATCAAGAGAAAATAGTCAACCGGCATAAACACGCCGGATGAGGCTTTTAACCTACGTTTTTCGAACATGTTGCTGAGCCTGCAGGCGGACAAAAAGGCCTCATCCCATAGAAACTCATGTTTGGGCACCCAGTTTCTGGGCACCCTTATTACCTCTCCGGTTGAGAGGGTGGAAGGGACGAGCTCGAAAAAGTGGGAGTCCAGGATTGCTTCCCTATCCCTCTCCGGTACTGGGGGTATCTGGCATTTCTGCCCCAAAAGTTCAGGTTTCCGGTTGTATGTCCGGAACACTCTGTTTTCCTCATTAGTTGGAGCCTTGACCAGGTAGAAGCGGCTCTTCCAGTCTGACCACTTAGACGGCTTGTCAAGTGTCATGAGGACTGGGGGTAGGTGGTCAGGGTGTACCAGGCTCTCCAGCCGCCTGGGCTCCTACTCAGGTAGTGCATATGGGCAAACGCCTCCAATCCGAGGTTCAAATCCTGCATTTTGCAGGCGGCGATGTACCCAAGAATATTCACCTAAGAGTTGGGGGTGAGTTGCCAGATGCCCAGGCCATATCCCCTTAGTATGGCCTTTATTGTGTCATGAAGGGGGAAGCGGAGCCCCGCTAAGAATGCCGCCTCGTAGCAGCCAAGCTAGCCGTCTTCTTGGTTCTGGCCATTGTGTCCTACACAGACACGGAGACGGTCGGATTGGGAGATAAACAAGGCAAATCCCAGAGGCTACAGTCGGTGTTTCCAGTTCTAGACTCATCCGTACTAATAGACCGGTTGGTCTCATTATTATGTTCGGATGGGGGTATAAAGGGTCCATCTAACTATGGGACAAATAAACGAGAAAATAAACAAAAGACTCAAGCAAAAATACATGAAAGAGCTTGAAAGAATAGAGGCGGTACCTAAAAGAAAGAAGGAGAAAACCGCTTGGTCGCTGAGAATTTCTTGGGATTGCAAAGACACAGGCGTCTCTTGAGCCGGCTGTGTTGTCTGAAGTGCAGGTGTAAATTTTGATTGCTATCAAACCCCTCAGACGGTTGTAAGCCGGATGATCACGCGATGTTTATCTCAGAAATGCTCTCAAATACCGGCTGCTCTCGAAAATAAAAAAATTCGCAAAGTTTGTAAATGAGAGTTCGGGGAAGGGACTTGCCTATTTATAGGCCCCTCCTCAGAAGGCGAAGAGTCCCGACTCTTCACCTTCTGCTTCTCCCGCCTTTTCACCCAAACAGCAAGAATCCAAGAAATTAAAAAAAAAAAAAAAAGGGTTCTTCACAGGTGCCACGTGGCACAGCCACGTCAGCACCTGTGAGGGGCAAATGTTTAGGGTAAAAATTACCCTAGACATGTAGCCCAATGGGCTGGTGACATGTGGCGCATCGCCATTAGTCAACAGGGCTCCAATCCCCTGTTAACACGTGTCCTTTGTACCCTCCATGGGGGACTTGTCTGCCTTACTATAAATAGTGGGGCAAACCTCATTAATGGGGTATTCATAAATACAAACACTATTACCGAGCAATATTAATTGCGAAATTCTCCCAATCAGCGAGAATAATTTTACTTATTCCGTACTCTTTCCTCCTGAACGTATACTAACTTGATCGTTGGAGGCGAAGCTCCTACTAACCGGAGTCTTCGTGATCTTGCAGGTACAGGCACCGGCAGCTCAGTCTTGGAATCGTAAATCTCCCGCAGGACACATCAAAAAACCCCGAAACAGTTAATGTTATAAGCTTGTTTGTCTAATCATATGTAAAATATGCAATTTTCATAGAATATATAAGCAAGACATTCGAAACAACCATTGTCATAGTCTTGTGATCAATATAACCCGGTGTCCAACACCAAATATCAAATTTAAGTATGTTCAAAAGCATTATAAACAAAGATTAGTTAATTACAAGCCATAGACAAAATATGCCTACAAGCACGACCGAAAGACCATCTTTATCGTCCGCTCGTAGTGCACATCCACTTGTGCAGCCCTCTCACTTGGTCCCTGAAATGGGAGCATAAAGTGAGTTAAATACGGTATCTAATACCTATGATTAGCTTTATACACAAGTGTTAATGAAGATACTTGAGGTAGATGAAACATTCCTCTCCTCCTCATCCTTTCGGAAGATCTTGCATTTCCTCTTGTAGTGGCCTTGTTCTTAGTGCACATCCACCACAATAGAAGCATCGCATCTTCGCCTTGTTCTTGAACTCCATCTTTCTTGCTCTTAAGGGCCTTTCAGTTACTCCATAGGAGGTGGCTCGGAGAAGAAGCTGCACCACCTTTCTTAAAGAGCGTCTCTCCCTTCCCGCAACTATATGCACTCTAAGTGCATCATAGCCCGAGTGGAGTGAAGCAAGCAAGATATGACCCGCCAACTCATCCTCCAATGTGATTCCGAGAATAAGTATGCTTTGCTTGTCTTAACACTTAATATTTTAGAGTAAGCAATCCAATTGCTAATAGCTCTAAGCTACTCTTGGTTCGATAAAACGTCGCATCTAATGCTTCCATGACATTTTATCTCCATTGCCACGACATCTAAGGACTCTTTACTGATATCGTTGAGCTTAACCAAGACCATCTTGTATACCTATTTGACCTTACATTCCTAAGGAAGTAGTGATGCCTAGCTTTAGCGTAGCCCATCACTACGCGCATTAGTTCGGTAAGTGCTGTTCTTGGAATGTGAAATTTGGCTCAATATTATAGAGACCTAGGTGAAAGGAATGGTGTCATTCGAACAAGTGTATTATTCTGATAGAGGGTTCAGAATTATTACAAAGCTAATTCTTCAGTAAGGTCAAGTGACCAGAATGCCTAGGTGGAGGCTGCTTCCGATCAATAATATTAAGGTACAATTAATATTACAGCTTAATCTTAACTGAACCCTTTGGGTCGAACCCAATCGAACAACCGATCCGAGACGACGAATCAATCGGATGGATTCGATGAGTCGTCGGAGTTTTACGAATACAAACGTCGGATATCTAGCCTAGGGTGTCGAAACTAAGCGTCGCAAAATAATAAGCAACAAGTACGAGCATAGCCGTAGCATCACATTGGCCTAGCCATGTGAGTGCTAGGCTAGGCTAGTTCATCGCAAGCCTAGGCGCACCATGTGTGTGCTAGGCGTGCCATGTGTGCTAGGCGCACAAGGCAGCACCATCGCAGCATCATGCTTGCGTGTGTGCGTGCCTTCGCATAGCACAGCACCACCGCAGCATGCGTGCTTGCGTGCCTAGGTGCTATCGCAAGCCCTCGCACAGCACAGCACCATCACAGTGCTAGGCACTTGCGTGTGTGTGCGTGTGTGTATGCCTAGGGCCATTGCACCATTGCAGCACAAAGCACAGCACTAGGAAGCATCGCCATGTGTGTGTGCATCGCTAGCACAGCACCAAGCAAGTGCGTGCTTGTGCGTGTGGCTGGCGAGGCAATGCCTAGCATGCGTGGCTTGCTAGCAGCACGCATGCTGGCTATGCGAGTGTGTATGCAAGAGGGCAGTGCGTGCTGGCTAGCAAGCAGCAGCAGGGAAAGGGGCCTCGCCCAGCACCGAGCACCCAACAGCATGCGTGGCTCGCTAGAATCACACATGTGCTTGCTGTGCTGGCTAATGCATGTTGTGCGTGCTAGCTATGCCAGCTGGTGCGTGCTGGCGTGCTAGCTGGCAGCCAGCCCAGCTGCCTTACTAGGTGGCTAATTGAGGTGTGGGGACCAAAAGCCTCAAGGCTTCCCTAGGGGAGCAAGGCAATGTTTCCCCCAAGGGACATGGTCCTCACCTAACTCTCTCTACTCTCTTGACACTTGTTGCATTGTGATTGCTTTTGATTAATTATATAATTTAGAATTAAATAAATCATCACAATTGCACATGATCCCACATTGATCATGTACAAGGGGTTCAAGTCCTCATTCCTTATAAATACCCCTTGAGTGGGATTTTGGGAATAGACACTTGAGTGGAACTATATAGGCATCTCCATTGTTGAGAATACCTTAAGTTCGTAAAACTCCAAAGTTTATATTTTGTTCGGGTCCTGACTAACCTTCAGGACTCAGGACGATCGGGTCAGGTTCGAGGGTACGAGCCGTCGGAGACCTTGCGTTTGGGGGTTCAAGTAAGAGCTCTTTTAGCGAGCGAAGCACACATCTAGGGTATAATTCTTTATCCCTCTTTCTCTTAATTATGTATTAATTATGTTTTGTATGCTTTAATTGCTTTAGTTATCGGGGCGGGTCTTGGTGGGTTTCTTTCCGCGTAGAGTGGGTCTCTACGAAACCCTACAGCAGTATCAGAGCCGCGCTCCTTTTAATTATTGCAATTATTTATTAATTAAGGTGTTTTAAAGTAGATTTAATTTCTGGTTTTGCTTTTCTAATTGGATTAGAAGCTCGTTTTAAAAAAGTTTTAAAACTCGTATTTTTCTCTTTTTGGTTGTCGAACCCAGATTTATGCTCAAAAATAGTGTTTTTTGGGTGGAATCAATGAGACCTATCCAGAAGCCAAATTCGAACTACAAACCCAGTTTTTTGAGGGTTTTTCGTTTTAAACAAAATTTTAAATCTTTTATGCCTTGAATAATGCAATCATGTCAAGGGTAGATTAAATGCATTATTGCATCCCTATTCTACTGCAATTTAGATATCTTTTAAGCATGATTATGGAGTTATAATATGTGCTTAAGTTGATAAGTTCTTTTTCACATAAACTTGTTTTTCACAATTATGCAAATAAATTGCATTAATGTGTGAATGTTTGTTGTGAATGTGTAATTTTAAGTTCCTAGTATGTTAAAGATCTAATCTTTAAATGTTTAAATGATTGGAACTTTAACCCTAAATTCCATGTTGAACTAATTTTTGATTTTTTATATTTGGTTGATTAAAATCCTTGGAATTCAAATGCTTGTGAGTAAATGTTGATAAATCTTCATATTGGAAGATGTAATCTTGTTATTTTACACAAGTATAAAAGTTGGAAAATTTTATCATTGGATGATTAATTTATTTTTCCAACTCCCTATTTGTCAAATCCATTATTAATTTGCGTATTGGTTAAATTAATTATGGACATAGCTCTTTCAATTTTAAGCATCAAGAAAGACCTAAAATATTCCAAGGTAATTTTGGAAATTTAGGCTTGTGCACCATTAAAATTGAATTCAATTAAGTTGGACTTATCTTATTTTCATTTTGTCCTAAATTAATTCTAGAAATAAATTTAGATTAATCTTACGTCGCACGTAAATCGGGATTAAAATCCCGAGAAAATGCACACAAATCGAGGCAAAACCCCCAAGCGTCACCAAGGCTAGTCTATGGTGCGCACAGGGGCTGAGCATCGAGCATGCGCTGCTGTGTGGCGAGGGATGCTAGGGCTGATGCGCGGGCAGTGGCCTAGGCTGCTTGAGTGCTTGGGCACGCTGCTAGGCAGCATGGCAACAAGCTCCAGCCAGCCCGCCACTTTTTGGCAGGCGCCAGCATGCAAGGCAGGCTGCTGGTGCTAGCAGGGTGGCATGCTACGCTAGGCGCTACATGCTAGCACCACGCACCAAGCACACCCCATGGGCTGCCTAGCAGCCATGGTGCGCAACCCACAAGGATAAGAGTGGGTTGTTTTTGCTTAATTTCGAGCTATGTGTTTTGTGAAAATTTTTGCCGTTTTAAAATATTTATGTAATTATTTTAACGAGATTAGACCTCGATTTTTCCGGCTCTTGCAAAATTTTTGATTTTGACAAATTTGGGTTAACCGGCTTAATTAATTGGATTAATTAAGTTGGATGCGGAATTTAGTGGGAGCTTAGCTAATTACGTGAACAAATTGCACTTTAGTAATTCATAATTTATTAAACAACTTTGACTATTTTTAATTAGGCACGTTAATCGGATTAACCACCTAGGTTAGTTACTAGTTTTGCGTGTTTACTTGTTTTATCTCGTAAAATGCATGGGCCATTCACAAATAGTGAATGGGTGAATGAAAGATTGTTTCAAAACAGGTTTTGAGAAAAATGGCAACTAGTAGGACCCGACTAGGATAGAAAATACGGACTGCGTTCCGTTACGTATTTTTGTAAATCTAACGGTCTGCGAACAGTTAAGTATTTTTTTACTTTAGATTAATCTTAGTCGTAGTAGCTAGTAATTTTATTTTGGCCAAGATGTCTCAAGACGGCGTTTCGATGAAGACGAGCCAAGATGAAGACCCTTGAAGATTTGAAGATTTCAAGGGGTCATGCTAGTTGCCAAATGCATCTATTTTTATGCCTTATATATTTGTTGTTATATATATATTTGAATGTTAGATGCATGTCTAGGATTTCAAATATTGCGATGATTAGTTAAGTTCACTTAAATCAACCAACATAGAAACCCTAGGTCCCTTTAAATATTGAGCTAAAATTTGTCGTTCCAAGAACAACACTTACCGAACTAATGCGCGTATGTGATGGGCTACGCCAAAGCGAGGCATTACTACTTCCCTAGGAACATAAGGTATACTAGGTATACGAGTTGATCTTGGTTAAGTTCAACGATATCAGTAAGGAGTCCTTAGATGTCATGGCAAAAGAGATAAAATGTCAGGAATGCATTAGATGCGACGTTTTATCAAACCGAGGTAGCTTAGAGCCAAAGCGTGCTTAACCATTTCTTGATCTTTAGGATCTCGGAATCATTTTATTCTCGCCTAAAAGGGACAAATTATTAATGCGTGGATAAAATGCTCAATAAGATTGAAAATTTGCATGAACTCTTTTAAATTTCAAACTTATTGGTTATATGAATGGTTTTTCATTTTGAATTCTTTCAATTGTAGAACAATGTCTGCAAGTAACTCAAACAACAACCAATTCTCTTTACGCTCAATTCTCGACAAGGAGAAGTTGAGCGGGCTAAATTTTCTTGATTGGCAAAGAAATTTGCGTATTGTTCTCATGCAAGAACAAAAGGAATACGTCCTTGATGAGGAAATGCCCGACGCTCCCAATGAGGAGGTCACTCAGGCTGCCCTTAAAAGATGGCATAGTGCCAATCGGGATGTCAAATGCATCATGTTGGCCACTATGTCTCCGGACCTTCAAAAAACTTTCTTTGAGAAGGAAACGGCTTTTGAGATCATTTCTGAGCTTCAGAATATGTTTAAAGAGCAGGCCCAAACTGAAAGGTTCAAAACCCACAGGCAAATCCTTGAGAGCAAGCTCAAGAAAGGGGAGCTGGTAAGCCCGCATGTTCTTAAAATGATTGGATTATTTGAGAACATGGAAAGGCTAGATGCTGGGTATTCAACCGAGATGTCAATTGACATCATTCTCCACTCGCTGCATAAAGACTATGATCAGTTCAAAATGAACTATAATATGCACAACATGGAGAAAACTCTCACCTAGCTTCATGGTATGTTGAAGCAAGCCGAGCTTTCCCTCAAGGATGAGGGAAAGCACGATACGCTCATGGTGAGAAAGGGAAAGCCATTTAAGCACTCAGGCAAAAAGAAGAGCTTTAAAGGGAAAAAGAGAAATTTTCCGCCTAAGTCTAACACTGCCAAGGGCAGAAAGGACAAAAAGGTAGCCACTTCCAAATCCGACTCCGAATGTTTCTACTACAAGAAGAAGGGACATTGGAAACGGGACTGCCTCAAATTCAAGGAAGATAAGAAGAACCGCATCATTGCTTCTTCATCAGGTATTTTTGTTATAGACTTAAACTTCGCTAGCAAAACATCATGGGTATTAGATACCGAATGTGGCCCACACCTTTGTTCCAATGCTCAGGGACTAAGGATAAATAGGAGGCTAGAGAAGGGAGAGGTCGAGCTTCGGGTCGGCAATGGAGTGAGGATGTCTGCCGTCTCAGTTGGAACTCTCAGTTTGTCTTTGCCCTCTAGGCTTATTTTAGAACTTGACAATTGTTATCATGTTCCTAGAGTTACCAAAAACATTATTTCAATTTCGGCGTTGGACGCCAAAGGTTTTCAATTTCGAATTAAGAACAATAGTTGTTCATTTTATTTCGATAATGTTTTATATGGTAAGGCATATTCAGAAAATGGTCTTTATGTGCTTTCTCTTGACAAACGAGTTTATAACATTGATGATACCGCCAAAAGGGCTAAGACCATCGAGTTGAATCAAACCTACTTGTGGCATTGTCGTCTTGGCCATATTAACGTCAAACACATCAAGAAACTTCGACAAGAAGGTGTTCTTGACTCATTCGACTTGGAGTCGTTTGAAAATTGCGAAGGATGTCTATTAGGCAAGATGATAAAACAGTCGTTCTCCAAGTTGGGAGAAAGGGCTAGTGACTTATTAGGTCTAATACACACGGATGTATGTTGGCCAATGAGTACACACGCAAGACAAGGTTACCGATATTTCATCACCTTCACCGACGATTTTAGTAGATATGGCTATGTCTACCTAATGTCGAATAAATCAAAATCTTTTGAGAAATTCAAAGAATTTCAGATAGAAGTTGAGAATCAACTTGGCAAGAAAATTAAAGCACTTCGATCGGATCGAGGTGGCGAATATTTGAGCCATGAATTCGACGATCACTTGAAAGAATATGTTATTCTTTCAGAGTTAACACCTCCCGGAACTCCTCAATGGAACGGAGTGTCCGAACGGAGGAATCGAACCTTGTTAGACATGGTTCGATCAATGATGGGTCTTAGTGAACTTCCTATCTCTTTCTGGGGATACGCATTACTAACTACGGCACTAACACTGAACCAAGCTCCGTCAAAAGCTGTTGAAAAGACTCCATATGAATTATGGACTAAGAAACCTCCTAGGTTGTCTTTTCTCAAGATTTGGGGATGCGAAGCATATGTCAAACGATTAATTTCGGACAAACTTCACCCCAAATCCGACAAGTGTTTCTTTGTGGGATACCTAAAAGAAACCAAAGGGTATTACTTCTACAATAAATCCGAGAACAAAGTGTTCGTTGCTCGTAATGGTGTCTTTTTGGAGAAGGAACACCTTTCCAAAATGACAAGTGGGAGGAAAATCAAACTCGACGAAGTTCGAGAGGACGAGTAACAATGTCAACCTGATAAAACTGACAATCTAAGTGCTTTGGAAGCAGCTGAGAAGATTGGTCAGAATCAAACAGACAATGTAAATGCTCAATCCATTACCCTTCGTAGGTCGCAACGGCCAAGATCTCAACCAGACAGATACCTTGGTATTGTCTTAACCGATGATCAAGACATCCTAGTTATGGATGGTGATGAGCCAGCGACATACAAACAAGCTATGACGAGCCCCGACTCTGCTAAATGGCAAGAGGCCATGAAATCCGAGATGGACTCCATGTCTGAAAATCAAGTCTAGGACTTGGTGAATTTGCCTGAGGGTTACACACCCATCGGTTGCAAATGGATCTTCAAACTAAAGACAAAGACAGACAAAGATGGAAATGTATCAATATACAAAGCTAGACTGGTGGCGAAAGGTTATAGACAAATCCACGAGGTTGACTATGATGAAAATTTTTCACCAGTTGCAATGCTAAAGTCTGTCCGGATTATCCTAGCGATTGCTGCATATTACGATTATGAAATATGGCAGATGGATGTCAAAACCGCCTTCCTGAATGGGATTTTGGAAGAAATTGTGTATATGACACAGCCAGAAGGTTTTGTTGATCCAAGCAACGCTGGAAAGGTATGCAAGCTTAAGAAGTCCATTTATGGACTGAAGCAGGCAAGCAGAAGTTGGAATCTGCGATTTGATGAAGCCATCAGCAAGTTTGGTTTTATCAAGAATCCAGATGAGTCTTGTGTCTACAAGAAGGTCAGTGAGAGTGACATTGCATTCCTAGTCCTATATGTCAATGACATACTGCTCATTGGAAACAGCACAAAATTACTAGAGTCCGTAAAGGGCTGGTTGGGAAAGTGCTTTTCAATGAAGGACTTAGGAGAGGCATAGTACATATTGGGCATCAAGATCTATAGGGATAGATCTAAGAGGATGATTGGATTGAGCCAGAGTACTTACATTGATAAAGTACTAGCACAATTCTACATGGAGAGTGCCAAAAGAGGGCACCTACCCATGTCCTATGGTGTAACTCTCAGCAAGAAAAAGTGTCCACAGACACCTGTTGAGCGAGAGAGAATGGATCAGATTCCATATGCTTCGCTAATTAGGTCGATCATGTATTCCATGATATGTACCAGGCCAGATGTATCGTATGCTTTAAGCGTTACGAGCCGATACCAATCAAACCCAGGAGAGGCGCATTGGACTGCGGCCAAAAACATCCTAAAGTACCTGAAAATGAACAAGGATAAATTTCTGGTCTATGGTGGCCACAAAGACCAAATTGTTGAAGGTTACACCGACGCTAGCTTCCAGACTGACAGAGACGACTCTAAGTCACAGTCAGGGTATATATTTTGCCTAAATGGAGGAGCGTTTAGCTTGAAGAGTGCCAAGCAAAGCACCACTGCAGATTCTACAACTGAAGCCGAATACTTGGCAGCTTCAGAAGTCACTAAGGAGGCTGTTTGGATTCGCAAGTTCGTCAGTGAACTTGGTGTTGTACCCTCCATCAAGGGTCCGATAGATCTCTACTGTGACAACAATGGAGCTATCGCTCAGGCTAGAGAGCCAAGAGAGCACCAGAAGGTCAAACATGTCCAAAGGCGATTTCACATGATAAGGGAATGGAAATCCAAAGGTGAAATCAGAATTTGTAAGATCAGAACGGATGATAATGTGGCCGATCCTTTGACTAAACCTCTGCCTCAAGTGAAGCACAACAAGCACATTGAGGCAATGGGAATCAAGCACGTTGGAGATTGGCTTTGAAATTCCCTGTACATGTGTTTTAATTAAACTGGTCGTTTTAATGTAAGACACTGTATTGAAACCATTCATTTATATAGTAATGAATTTTATATTTTATATTCACTCCATTGCTATTTAATTGTGGTTTAGAATTAAATAAAAAGTCCATTCGATTTATGGAAATATTCAAAGCAGGGTATGGTCATCTAACTGATGGACGATTGATGACCACCAAAGATTAGTGTGTAGTATGATTTACAGCACCATTTCTTGTGCTGCAAGGACGTATGGTTATAAATCATTTGCACAAGTGTTAGTTTAGAACTGCATTGGATAGACCTATGAGAGTACTTTAAGAGATTTAAAATTGTCATAAGTACATTTCTCATTATAGCTACCGGAACCTGTTTCCTCGACCATGAGTATTGTGAAGTTTTCTTGTTTGAGTACTAGTTTCTTTGATGTTGCCTAACGTCTGTTGTAACTGGGGATTATAACGGCAACACTCGGGAGATTAGGTCCTCTAGTAAGAGAAACTTACAATACAAGACTGGGAATGTCCCCCTATTAACAATAGGGAACATGTCTTTATTGTTTACAAGGCCGCTCGAAGAGCGAGACTGTGAAAATGCATGGTCGTGCTCAGATGGATTTTAGAAATCATCTGTTTATTGACAGTCGAACTCGGAGATCGAGAAACACTTCTGAACGTAATAAGGATGACGAGGAATCTTACCTTATAGTTCACGAAGAGACATTAAGAGACATAGGAAATGGGCTATACACTGTGTCCACTCTTGTCCGGGAGGACAAGTGGGAGATTGAAAGGAATGGTGTCCTTCCTACAAGTGTATTATTCTGATAGAGGGTTCATAATTATTACAGAGCTAATTCTTCAGTAAGGTCAAGTGATCGAAATGCCTAGGGGGAGGCCCCTTCCGATCAGTAATATTAAGGTACAATTAATATTACAGCTTAATCTTAACTAAACCCTTCGGGTCAAACCCAATCGAACAACCGATTCGAGACGACGAATCAATCCGAAGGATTCGATGAGTCGTCGGAGTTTTACGAACACAAACGTCAGATATCGAGCCTAGGGCGTCGAAACCGAGCGTCGCAAAATCACAAGCAACAAGTACGAGCATAGCCGTTGCATCACATTGGCCTAGCCATGTGAGTGCTAGGCTAGGCTAGTTCATCGCAAGCCTAAGCGCACCATGTGTGTGCTAGGCGTGCCATGCGTGCTAGGCGCACAAGGCAACACCATCGCAGCAGCATGCTTGCATGTGTGCGTGCCTTCGCATAGCACAGCACCACCACAGCATGCGTGCTTGCGTGCCTAGGTGCTATCGCAAGCCCTCGCACAGCCCTTCGCACAGCACAACACCATCGCAGTGCTAGGCACTTACGTGTGTATGCGTGTATGTATGCCTAGGGCTATCGCACCATCGCAGCACATAGCACAGCACTAGGCAGCATCGCCATGTGCGTGTGCATCGCTAGCACAGCACCAAGCAAGTGCGTGCTTGTGCGTGTGGCTGGCGAGGCAATGCCCAGCATGCGTGGCTCACTAGCAGCACGCATGCTGGCTATACAAGTGTGTATGCGAGAGGGCAGTGCGTGATGGCCAGTAAGCAACAGCAACGAAGGGGCCTCGCGTAGCCCCCAGTACCCAGCAGCATGCGTGGCTCGCTAGCATCACGCATGTGCTGGCTGTGCTGGGTAGTGCATGTTGTGCGTGCTAGCTATGCCAGCTGGTGCGTGCTGGCGTGCTAGCTGGCAGCCAGCCCAACTGCCTTGCTAGGTGGCGGATTGAGGTGTGGGGACTAAAAGCCTCAAGGCTTCCCTTGGGGAGCAAGGCAAAGGTCCCACCAAAGGGACATGGTCCTCACCTAACTCTTTCTACCCTCTTGACACTTGTTGCATTGTGATTACTTTTGATTAATTATTTAATTTAGAATTAAATAAATTATCACAATTTCACATGATCCCACATTGATCATGTACAAGGGGTTCAAGTCCCCATGACCTATAAATACCCCTTGAGTGGGATTTTGGGAATAGACACTTGAGTGGAACTATATAGGCATCTCCATTGTTGAGAATACCTTAAGTTCGTAAAACTCCAAAGTTTTTATTTTGTTCGGGTCCCGACTAACCTTCGGGACTTAAGACGATCGGGTCGTGTTACGGGGTTCAAGTAAGAGCTCCTTTAGCGAGCGAAGCACGCGTCTAGGGTATAATTCTTTATCCCTCTCTCTCTTAATTATGTATTAATTATGTTTTGCATGCTTTAATTGCTTTAGTTATCGGGGCGGGCTTTGGTGGGTTTCTTTCCGCATAGAGTTGGTTGATTTAAGTGAACTAAATTAAACATCACAACATTTGAAATCCTAACCATGCATCTATCATACCATTCAATCATATATAAACACAATTAATATATATATATATATATATATATATATATATATATATATATATATATATATATATATATATATATACATATTTATAGATGATAAGAAAAAGATGCATTTGGCAAATAGCATGACCACTTGAGTCTTCAAATCTCCAATGGGTCTTCGATGCATCCTCTTGGCTTGTCTTCTTAGAAACGTCGTCTTTAGATATCTCTTCCAAATATGAAATTACTAGTTACTAAGACTAGGATTAATCTAAATATTAAGGTATAAAAATATGCAACGGTACGCAGACCGTAGTTAGATTTACAAAAAAACATAACGGATCGCATTCCGTATTTACTATCCTAATCGGGTCCCACTAGTTGCCATTTTTACAAAACCTGTGAAACAATATACATTTCATTCATCCATTCACTATATGTGAATGGCCCATGGAAAAACAAGTAACAATGCATAACACGCGCAAACTAGTAACTAACTTAGGTGGTTAACACGATTAACATGCCTAATTAAAACTAGTCAAATTTGTTTATCTTTTTATGTGATTAAAATGCAATTCGTTCAAGTAATTAAAGACGCTCCCACTAAATTCCGCATCCAACTTAATTAATCCAATTAATTAAGCCGGTTAACCGTATTTTGCTAAATTATTTTGCAAGTGCCGGAAGAACCGAGGCCTAACCTCGTTAAAAAAATTAAATAAATACTTGAAACTGCCCAATTACAAAAAAATGATAGCCTATCATATGCCCAAGTGCCTAGCATCAAAGCCACGGGGCTAGGCTTTCTAGGCACCAAGCTTTGTGGCTAGCTTGCCTAGGGTGCTGGCCTGCCCAGCCAGCAGCGCACCCCACGCCTGCTGGCACCAAGAGCCTCGCAGCATGCTCGCATGCTGCTGGCGCTGGCAGCTTGTGGGTAGCCTGCTAGCGTGGCTGGCTTGCTGCCCCTATTGACGCACAAACCGCAACCTATTGCTCAGAAAACGCAGCACATAACAAACTAGCCGCAGCATCAAGTTTGCACTACCTTGCACACATCACACATTAGCGCATCAATGGGGCAAGGCACCTGACACACACGCAACTTGGCAGCCACATGTGGGTTGCGTGAGCAGCCCGGCTAGCCCAAGGTGTGTTTTGAACGGTCCTTGCCTTGATGTGCATGCACTTGCCTTGGGATTTTTTTAATCTCGATTTATGTGTGATAGAAATTAATTCTAAATTTATTTTAGAATCAATTTAGAGCAAAATGAAAATAAAACAAGTCCAACTTAATTAAATTCAATTTGAATAGTGCACAAACCTAAATTATTCAAGAACCGTTGTTTAAATCAATTTTAGGTTTATCTTGATGCCACAAATTGAAGGGCTATACTCATAATTAATTTAACCATACATAAATTAACAATGAGATTTGACAAAATAAAAGTGGTTGGAAAAAAAAACCTATTCATCTAATGAAAATTTTTCAAATCTAATTTGTGTATAATTGAAAAATTACATCTTCCAATATGAAGATTATTTAAACTTCAATCACATGTTTTGAACATTAAGGATTTTGATCAACTTAAAATGATTATATCCAAAAATTAGTTCAACATGGAATTTAGCAATCAAAGTTCCAACAAAATAAACAAATAAAGATTGGATCTTTAACATATTAAAGACTTCCAAATTACAAGTTCACCATAAACATTCACACTTGAAGCAATTTATTTGCAAAAATGTGAAAATTTCAAGTTTATGTGAAAAATAAACTCACCACAGAAAGAGATAGGAAGTTCACTAAGACCCATCATTAATCGAACCATGTCTAACAAGGATCGATTCCTCCGTTCGGATACTCCGTTCCATTGTGGAGTTTCGGGAGGTGTCAACTCTGAAAGAATACCATTTTCTTTCAAGTGATCGTCGAATTCATGGCTCAATACTCGCCACATCGATCCGATCGAAGTGCTTTTATTTTCTTGCCAAGTTGATTTTCAACTTCACTCTGAAACTCTTTGAATTTCTCAAAAGATTCAGATTTGTTTGACATAAGGTAGACATAACCATATCTACTATAGTCCTCGGTGAAGGTAATGAAATATCGATAACCATGCCTTGCAGGTGTACTCATTGGTCCACATACATCCGTATGTATTAGACCTAATAAGTCACTTGCCCTTTCTCCCAACTTGGAGAATGGCTGCTTTATCATCTTGCCTAATAGACATCCTTCGCAATTTTCAAACGACTCCAAGTCGAATGAGTCAAGAACACCGTCTTGAAGAAGATTCTTGATGCGTTTGATGTTAATGTGGCCAAGACGACAATGCCACAAGTAGGTTTGATTCGACTCGATGGTCTTAGCCCTTTTGGCGGTATCATCAATGTTATAAACTTGTTTGTCTAGAGAAAGCACATAAAGACCATTTTCCGAATATGCTTAACCATATAAAACATTATCGAAATAAAATGAACAACTATTGTCCTTAATTCGAAATTCAAAACCTTTGGCGACCAACGCCGAAATTGATTTAATATTTTTGGTAACTCTAAGAACATGATAGCAATTGTTAAGTTCTATAATAAGCCTAGAGGGCAAAGACAATCTGAGAGTTCCAACAGATACGACAGACATCCTTGCTCCATTGCCGACCCGAAGCTCGACCTCTCCCTTCTCTAGCCTCCTATTTATCCTTAGTCCCTGAGCATTAGAACAAAGGTGTGAGCCACATCCAGTATCTAATACCCATGATATTTTGCTAGCGAAGTTTAATTCTATAACAAAAAAAGAAGAAGCAACGGTGTCGTTCTTCTTATCTTCCTTAAATTTGAGGCAATCCCGTTTCCAATGTCCTTTCTTCTTGCAATAGAAACATTCAGAATCGGATTTAGAAGAGGCTACCTTCTTGTCCTTGCCACTCTTAGCAGCTCTTGACTTAGGCGGAAAATTCTTCTTCTTTTTCCCTTTAAAGCTTCTCTTCTTGCCCGAGCGCTTAAATGGCTTGCCTTTTTCTCACCAGGAGCATGTCATGCTTTCCCTCATCCTTGAGGGTTTGCTCAGCCTGCTTCAACATACCATGAAGCTCGGTGAGAGTTTTCTCCATGCTGTGCATATTATAGTTCATCTTGAACTGATCATAGCCTTTGTGCAGCGAGTGGAGAATGATGTCAATTGCCATCTCCGTCGAATACCCAGCATCAATCCTTTCCATGTTCTCAAATAATCCAATCATTTTAAGAACATGCGGGCTGACTGGCTCTCCTTTCTTGAGCTTGCTCTCAAGGATCTGCATGTGGGTTTTGAACCTTTCCGTTCGGGCCTGCTCTTGAAACATATTTTGAAATTCAAAAATGATCTCAAAAGCCATCTCCTTTTCAAAGAAAGCCTTTTGAAGGTCCGGAGACATAGTGGCCAACATGATGCACTTGACATCCCGATTGGCGCTTTGCCATCGGTTAAGGGCAGCCTGGGTGACCTCCTCATTGGGAGTGTCGGGCATTTCCTCATCAAGGACATATTCCTTTTGCTCTTTCATGAGAACAATACGCAAATTCCTTTGCCAATCAAGAAAATTTGGCCCACTCAACTTCTCATTGTTGAGAATTAAGCGTAATGAAAACCGGTTGTTTGACTTATTTGCAGACATGTTTCTACAATTGAAAAAATTTGAAATGAAAAACCATTCATAAACCAATAAGTTTGAATTTTAAAGCATTTATGCAAATTTTCAATCTTATTGAGCATTTTATCCACGCATTAACATTAGTCCCTTTTGGGCGAGAATAAAATGATTCCAAGATCCTAAAAATCAAAAAGTGATTAAGCATGCTTTGGCTTGTCTTAACACTTAATATTTTAGGGTAAGAAATCCAATTGCTAATATCTCCAAGCTACTCTTGGTTCGATAAAACGTCGCATCTAATGCTTCTTTGACATTTTATCTCCGTTGCCATGATATCTAAGGACTCCTTAATGATATCGTTGAGCTTAACCAAGACGACTTGTATACCTAGTATACCTTATGTTCCTAGGGAAGCAGTGATGCCTCGCTTTGGTGTAGCCCATCACCACGCGCATTAGTTTGGTAAGTTTCGTTCTTAGAATGACAAATTTGGCTCAATATTATAGGGACCTAGGGTTTCTATGTTGGTTGATTTAAGTGAACTTTTTAATCATCGCAACATTTGAAATCCTAAACATGCATCTAACATATCATTCACATATATAATTATAATTATATAAATAGAAAACATGAAATAAGATGCATTTGGCAACTAGCATGACCCCTTGAAATCTTCAAATCTTCAAGAGTCTTCGATGCACCATCTTGGCTCGTCTTCATAGAATACGTCGTCTTGAGACATCCCCGCTAAAATGAAATTACTAGCGACTACGACTAGGATTAATCTAAATATTAAGGTACAAAAATATGCAACGGTACACAGACCGTATTTTGATTCACAAAAATACATAACACATCGCAGTCCATATTTACTATCCTAATCGAGCCTACTGGGGCTTGCGAGCATCTCCAGCAGCCACGCACCACAAGCATCAAGCACCCCCCATTGTGCACTCCTAGCCTGCCACACAGCCGCATCACTTTGAGGTGGGAGCACCTCCATGCGCACTAAGGCAGCCACATGTGGGCTGCGTGAGCAGCCAGGCTAGCCTTGGTGGTGTTTGGGTGATTTTACCTCGATTAGCGTGCTATTATTTCGGGATTTTAATCCCGATATATGTGTGACATAAAATTAATCTAAATTTATTTTAGAATCAATTTAGAGCAAAATGAAAATTAAAATAAGTCGAACTTAATTAAATTCAATTTTAATAGTGCACAACCCTAAATTATTCAAGAACCATTCTTTAAATCAATTTAGGTCTATCTTGATGCTATAAAATTGAAGGGCTACACTCATAATTAATTTAATCAAATGTAAATTAATAATGAGATTTGACAAAATTAAAGGGGTTGGAAAATTAAACCCTTTCATCCAATGAAAAATTTCCAACAATAACTTGTGAAAAATTGAAAAATAACATCTTCCAACATGAAGATTAATTTAATTTCAATAACAAGTTTCGAACTTTTAGGACTTTAATCAACACAAAATGATTAAATCCAAAAATATTTCAACATGGAATTCAGCAATCAAAGTTACAAACAAATAAATAACTAAAGATTGGATCTTTGAAATATTAGAGACTTCAAAATTACAAGTTCACCATAAACATTCACACTTGAAGCAATTTATTTGCAACAATTTTAAAAAATCAAGTTTATGCAAAAATAAACATACCAAATTAAGCACCAATTATGACTTCATAAACATGCTTAATGAGGTTTATAATTGCAGTAGATTAGGGATGCAACCATACATTTAATCTACCTTCAACATGCAATAATTAATCAAGGTTAAAAGATTAAAAAAAAATCGTCAAAAACGAATAACCCGGTGAAAAACATGGTAAAAAACGGTTTAGAACATCGATTCCACCCAAAAATCACTATTTTTAAGTCAAAATCTGGGTTCGTCAGCCGAAATTAGAAAAAATGCGAGATTAAAACTAATTAAAAACGAGCTTCTAATCCAATTAGAAAGCACAACCAGAAATTTAAATCCATTTTAAATCACCTTAATTAATTATTAGTTACAAAAATTAAAGTGAGCGCGACTCCGATACCGCTGTTCGGTTTCGTAAAGTCCGACTCTACACGGAAGAGAAACCCGCCTAAGACCCGCCCACTAATTAAGGCAACTAAGCATGCAATCACATATTAAACAACAATAAAGAGAGAGAAGGAAAAGACATTCATACCCTTGGCGCGTGCTTCGCTCGATCTCGATCTATTACTTCAAAACCCGAACCCTGCAAATGCGAAGGTCTCCAACGGCTCGTACCCACAAACCCGACCCGAACGGTCCTAGTCCCGAAGGTTAGTCTGGACTTGACCAATAAAAACTAGAGTTTTATGAACTTAAGGTTTTCTCACTTTTCTAAGGAGATGCCTTTTTAGTTCAAATCAAGTGTTCTTCCTAAATCCCAAAACTTGGGTATTTATAGGAAAATGAACCTTGATTTCCCATTCTCAATCAATAAGGGAGATTTGCAATTTCCCTATTTTATTTTAATCAAAAAAAAATAAAATTGCAATTCATTCAACAAGTTACAAGTGGCAATGTGAGGAGAGGGAGAAGGTGAGGACCACCAAGGGAGGGGACCAACCCACCTTTCTCCCCAAGGCAATGACCAACCATTGGTCCCCACACAACAAACCGGACTACTCCTCCATGTGGTTGGCTGGCAACCTACCTTGGCTGCCAAGGCTGCCAGCTGGCACCTTGCACCAAGGCTGGGCAGCCCATCCAGCCAGCTAGCACACACGCACAACTAGCTCGCAATGCATGCGCAGCCAGCCAGCACAAGGCCAGCCAACACGCATGCCTCGCTGATGCTTGGTGCATGGTGTTGGGAGCTGCTATGCGAGGCTGTTGCCTGCTAGCACACTCGCACAACCCAACATGCCCAGTACGCTGCTAGCTGGTGCGTGGTGCTGTGCGATGTGCGAGGCTGCTGCTAGCAATGCACCAGGCCTTAGCACGCTAGCAAGCACGAACAGCCCAGCACGCTGCTAGCATGTGCGATGCTTGCGGCTAGTGATGGATGGGTGCTTGGCCTAGCATGCTAGCAAGCACGCACCATGCTTACGATGCTTGCGGGCTGTGCAAGCCTATGCCTAGCACGATGCGATGGCTACGCCTAGCCACGCATGCAAAGCCATACCACATGCATGCACGCATCTTGCGATGTTTGTGCCATGCGATGTGCATGTGCTAAGGGATGCTAGGCACGCATTGCTTGGGACCTTGCCTAGCCTAGCACTCACATGGCTAGGCCAATGCGAGGCTACGGCTAGGCTCGAACTTGTTACTTGATTGATTTCACGTCTCGTCGAATTCCAAATTCGACTCGACTTGCGACGCTCGGTCTCGACGCTTTAAGCTCGATATCCGACGTCTTTGTTCGTAATACTCTGATAACTCATCAAATCCTTCGGATTGATTCGTCGTCTTGGATCGGTTGTTCGATTGGGTTCGACCTGAAGGGGTCAGTAAAGATTAAGCTGTAATATTAATTGTACATTAATATTACTGATCAGAAGCGGCCTCCACCTAGGCATTCCGATCACTTGACCTTACTGAAGAATTAGCTTTATAATAATTTTGAACCCTCTACCGGAATAATACACTTGTTGGAAGGACATCAGTCCTTTCAATTTTTCAATCCGAAGGGCATTATTTTGTAATTGTACACCTTGGAACTTGCAACGAATGTCGTGGTTTTGCTCGGTCATCGGGGTGCATAAAGATCTGATGGTACCCAGAAAATGCGTCCATGAAGCTAAGCAGAGCATGGCCACTTGTCGAGTCAACTAGCTGATCTATCCTCAACAAGGAATAGAAGTCTTTCGGACATGCCCTATTTAGATCTGTGATGTCAACGCACATTCTGTAGGTGCCATTTGCCTTCAGAACCATCACAACATTAGCCAACCATTCCGGATATTGACAAGGTTCAATGAACCCTGCATCCAAGAGTTTTTTTACCTCGGCTGCGATGTCTTGGTTCTTCTGAGCAGAGTAGTTCCGCCTTTTCTTCTTAATGGGGCGGCATGCCGGGTCGACATTAAGCTTGTGAGAGATGAGATTCAGATCGATCCCGGGCATTTCTGATGCCGAGAACGCGAACACATCATTGTTACCCCGAAGCAGTTGGATTAGTTCAGCACGAACGTTTGGTTCGAGTCCCAGTCCGATGCTGACACATCTTTAGAATTTCCTTCGGCTGACTTTATTGACTCTGTCTGATTATCCAGTTCCATAGCTCTGGCACTGGATTCTTCGGATTCAGGTCTGTTGTCAATATCAGCAGACTTCCCAGACTCTGGCTGATCTTCTGAGTCTTTCGGCTCAGACGAAGAACTAGCCTTTTCTTCCCCCAAAGATTGTTCTTTTGTTGGGCTTCCTTGGGCCGAAGTACTTAATCATTTAGGCTTTTTCGCGCAACGGTCCTGCTCTTTTTCCTCCTCATCATCCCGTTCGTCGCGACAACCCTTGGATGGCTTGAGGTGGTTGCATCTTTGGGCTTCCTTTTGGCTTCCCTTTATTTTTTCAGAGTGTCCCTCATCCGAAACATATATCATTACTTGATGGTATGTCGAGAGAACTCACTGAATATCGTGAATGATGGGTCTCCCCATGATCACATTATACACAGACGGGGCATCCACGACCAGAAATTCAGCCATGATGCTTCGTGCTGCTCGGCCTTTGCCGATGGTGACAGGAAGAAGGATCTTCCCATCTGGATATGATGAAGAGCCATTGAATTCGGATACCGGGTAGGGTACCGGAGTTAAGTGCTTGGCCTCCAACTTCAGCTGGTCCAATGCTCCCCGAAAGAGGATATTCGCCCCGCTACCGCCGTCAATAAGGGTTCGCCAGACGTTGCGGTTAGCAATGCCCATTACAATCACCAATGGGTCATCATGAGGGTACACCACCCCCTTAGAATCTTTGGCTATGAGCAAAATGTTCGGCACCGGAGATTGAGGCGCTCGGAGCTCGACATGATTTATTTGATGGGGTTAAACCCCTCAAATGACGTTTCACTGCGCTTCGAGAAGTTCCTCCAAAAATGGCAAGAATGTCAAGGGTGTCCTTGTCTTGTTGCTTATCTTTTTCCGGAGAAAATCCAGATCTTTCCAATAGTCTCTCTCGGCTTTTTTTCTCCTCGGGACGATCCGCGAAGTACTTCTTCAGATAGCCCTTTCGAAGCAGATCTTTGATTTGGTCCTTCAGCTGGAGGCAGTCCTCGGTGCGATGTCCAGGAGATTCGTGGAACTCGCACCATCGGTCTTTGCCTTTCTGCTGATGCCATGGTGGCAGCGGGCTCGGCTTCTTGAACTCCCCTCGTGTTTGGTCGTGCTGTAGATTTTTAGCATGATGAAGAGTAAGGGGAGTTTAAGAATCGTATCTCCCCGTATAGGGGGCGATCTTTTCTTTCTTCAGCTCGGCAGCCGAGGACGGTTCTGAGGCCTTGTCCTTCCCTTTCCTCGATGTCGGGCCCTTAGACAGTTGTCCTTTAGCTTTCCCAGCCCCTGATTGGGACTGAGATTTTGTCTTGATCCATTCTTCGACTCGGATAAATTTATCCGAGGCATCCAAAGCTTCCTCCAAGGTTTGCGGGGGATGCATGACAATGAAGTCAACGAACTTTCCAACTTGCAGACCATTCCGTAGCGCAAATACGGCAAGGCCCTGATCCAGACTTGTAATTCTGGATGACTCGTTGCTGAAGCGAGTCAGATAATCACGGAGGCTTTCGTCCTCGGCTTGCTGCAGACTCATTAGTTATGCAGTTGTCTTCTCTCGGCGGTTTGCCATAGAAAATTTGCTCTTGAATTTGTTGGAGAGATCTTTCCAACCAGATATAGAGCCTTATTTTACCCCCTTGATGATCCACGATTGTGCAACACCTTTAAGGGTTGTTGGAAAATACTTGCACCAGGTAGCCTCGGACCTGGGGTTGAGATACATGTGCCCCTCGTAAGAGGCAATGTGATCCTTTGGGTCCGAGGTAAAACTAGCCTCGGGGGTTGTTCCAGGGAAGGCCCCTCTGATGCGAAAGTCAATATAGTGTTTAACAGAGAGAGAGAATGAGCTATGCAAGAGATTTGAGTGATTGAGGCTGATTGTGAATGAATGTAAAATGAAATAAGTTTTGGCTTTTATACTTTTGCTCAATTAAGGGACTTGGGCCCTTGGAGTCAAGTGGGCTTGCCACTTTGACCGGACCGTTGACTGACTTGGCATTGGGCTGTAGAGTTGAACCTTGCCTTTGGGTTTTGAATTGCATCATTTGTGGACCAGGCCCAATAGAGGATGAATTGGACCCAAACACAAGATTTAGGTAGTTTAATCTAGACTCGTTCAACATGGATGTTGAGACAATCTTTTTATAGAACCAATTAATATTGATTCCAACAAAATAGGAGATATATATGTTTTTATCCATGCCTAGAATGCAACTCCTATATATCAGCAGCATATATTTAGCCTGGTTGTACCCCTAAACAAATAACATTGCCTTTTAATCATTTTACCTCATCAAAAACACATTTTTTGGACATCTAATTTGTCTAAACCTATGACAAAAAATTGAATGATAAGGAGGAAATGGCGTAGATTCTAATATTAGCAGAGTAAAAGTAAACAAGGAAAAATATCCCATTGAATATTATTACCTTCCTTAAGATGTATTCAGGTCAACACCAACCGCCACCAAACTATGTAATGCTGCAACACCAATACGGTAATGTGCCACCCTATTATGCACCTCATCAACCGTATGGTCCGTATCCCCAACAACGTGCTATCCCTCAATATGAGAATCGACGATCAGGGTGTCATTGCTGCCTCAGGTTTATCTGTTGTGTCTATTGTCTTCTCTTTCTGTTGATATTTTTCATGGCATTAGGCCTTGTTTTGACCTACACTTTTTACAAGCCGAAAATTCCCATTTACAAATTAGAAGATTTTAGTGTTACAAGCTTTAATGTACAGCCTGACATGAGCATAGGTACACATTTTATGATTACTGTTAGAGCAGAAAATCCCAACACAAGAATTGGCTTCATTTACGGGAAAGACAGTACAATCACGGTCTCTTTTGAGGGTTCTGTTTTATGCAGTGGTAAGATGCCTGCATTCCATCAAGGACATGAGAACGTGACAATGATCAATATCCCATTAGCAGGGAATGCCGTGTTTGGGTCTGAACTTCATAAGGTTCTTACTGATGACCAACATCAGGGAAGGATTCCATTGATCGTTCAGGTTAAAGTTCCTGTTACTGTCGTTATGGATACGATCCCATTAAGACAGTTCGAGTTTCATGTAAGTTGTCATGTCACAGTTGATGATTTGAAGCCTGATAAGAAGCCCAAAATCCTGTCGACTACATACACATTTGGGATCGGAATATGATTAGTCCTTTTTTGGCAAAGATTTTGTTCAACAATGACGATGCTATATTATTTTTTTTTGTTATTATTTTGGTGATCAGCAATGCTATATTTAGAGTACGTGATTTGATATGGATTGACACAATTCTTTGCAACTCCCTCCGTGTTTTACCGAGTGTTACACGTTTTTTTTTGGCAAAAAACTACTTTCGTTTATTTTTATTTGCACCATTTGTGAATGCGCGGAGTTTTAGGAGAATGAATTTGATATAATAATATAATAATGTGAGTGGATTAATAATTTATTATGGTAAAAGTAATGTGGAAACCATGAAAGTGAAAGTATGTGAGAGAGAATAGTGATAAATTGAGTGGGGTTTAAAGCAAGAGAAAGAAATAATAAAATATAGTATAGAGTTATCATATATAGAAGCAATGTAAATAAAAATAAAAATTAAAAAAAAAATAAAAAAAAAACAACCATAAAAAGGAAGTGATGCAAATAAAAAAATCGGAGGGAGTACACTATAATATTATTTCCCGCCAAAACCTACTATTACTTTTTTTATATATTATTTCTTTTGTCCCCATATTCATTACTTTTCAATAAATTATTAACCCCGCTATCTTTCTTTTATTATTTTTTAATAGTTCAATTACCCCACTTAATTAAAGTGCCTAAGACTATGTGCGGGTCAAAGTGTAACTCTTATTGAAATACGGAGGGAGTATATACGTATTATTTGATACTCCTTTCGTTTTTTTTAGTGCCTTATTGGGGTGTGCGTGAAGATTTAAGCAACAGAGTAAAATAATATATATGTGGATATAGTTAGAAATAAAAAAATTGAAAAAGTAAGAAAAATATAATTAAACGACCACTAAGTATAATGTGTGAGAGAGAAATATTATAAAATGATGATGGGGGTCTAAAGAAAGAGAAGAAATCTAATCATATCACTAATAAATAAAGTCGGCCTCGCAGCCAGGCCACGAGACAACGACACTTGGTGATTAGGGGATTTTTACCCCGCCACGTGGACCAATCAAGACCATCCACGTGGACCAATCAGAGTCCACCACGTGTTACACAGTGAAGAGTCCAAAGTGGATCAATCAGGGCATGACACGTGGCAGACAGATATCTAACTAGGAATGGCTGCCTTCAAGGCCAAAATTCCTAGGCAGCCCAATCAGTCCTAGGTTTCTATAACCTAGGACTGGGCACGTGCTTCGAGACTCTATAGAAGGGAGATGTTCCCACCTTGGGAACAAGATTCACAAACATTTAGTGAGAGCATTAATTGCAGAATCAAACACACTTGAGAGTTTACACTTGGATATTAAGGCTGATTGCTATAGCCGGATGATCATTGCTCCCTTAAGAGGAACCTGATCCCATTTACATTCCGCACTTTTTACGCCCGAACACGTTCTAACTTGATCGTCGGAGGCGAAACTCCCACCCAACCGGAGTCTCCGTTGTTTTGCAGGTATAGGCGCCCGAAATCCGGTCTTGGAATTGTAACTCTCTCGAAGGACACAGAAAACCTGGAAACACTTGGCATTCCAGTTTTTCGTCAAGTGTTGCGCCACGTAAGAGATAATAAATAGGTGTTATTGTGACACATATGATGCTAAGTAAACGATTTTTGGATAGATTTTTTAAAATAAAATTGTTACATAGAGTTTTATTATTCTAATATTTCATATATACAAAATTAATCATAACTTTTAATAAATGTCCTATAACTCAATTCTATTTTCATCATCAAATTCGTTTTAAAAAGTTCCTTAAAACTAGATCCATTTATATTATATTTAATCACAAACTTTTATACGTAGCTGGCCAAACCGTGTCACCAATTATTACAAGATTAGAGTCACTTCGTTAGTGCTATAGGGGTTACTTGGTCGGTGTTATAGTGGTTACTCAATAAGTGTTATAGATAGGGGTTAGTTAGTCAGTGTTAGAGGTTACTCAGTTATTATCATAAGGGTTAGTCGATCAATTTTATAGGGGTTACTTCGTCTGGCTAGATGGTGTGGTTAGCTGCATACAAAATGCATTGTTATTTAATTTATTTAAAAAAATATTAGTGAATCAGTAAAATAAGTTTTAATCAATAAAAATAATTTTAGTTTGGTAAAAATACTTTTAGTTCAGTGAAAATAATTAAGTTCAATAAAAATAATTTCAAGTCAATAATAACATAAATATCTATTTACAAACAAAACTATACAAAGTACACTCCATATGATATTACATGACTTGAAGGTGCAACCATTGACATTTCATCATCATCACCAATTAATGCCTATATAGTCAAATGCACATGACTTCAAGGGGCTATTATCATCATTCAAAACTTTTGTTCGGAGACTCCCCTCTCTTCGAAGGCAATCGAAGGCACATTTATCAATATTCAGTGATCATCCCAAAGCGCGGAGGATTACTACTCATACGTTAATTGCAGGTTTCAAGAGGCGCAGAGACTTTTAATCTTTCATCATCAGGCACTTTTTCCGAGGATAGGAGAATTGTCAACTGTTGCTAACTTCTCGAGGTGTAGAGGTTTGCAGTTTCGTCCTGAGGCGCGGACACCTTTTTTGGTGTGATTTCCGAGACGTGGAATCTTACATATGGTGTTGTGAGCTACTCGAGGCGTAGGAGTTTACGATAGGATTCTCGAGGAGCATAATACTATCATTTATCATCCGATACTTTTCACGAGGCGTGGAAGATTATCATTCATTTGGTAGACTACATGAGGCGACTGAGTCTACGGCATATTTCCCAAGGCGCGAAGACTTGTCATCCCTTTCATTTAGTGGATCGCTCGAGGGGTAGTTATTAACGATTTGGTTCCTGAGGCGCGGAAGACTATCATTCGACATTCGGTAGATTTCTCGAGGCGCAGAAATCTAACAAATGTATTTGCTACCTGTAGGGAATTTTTCAACTCTGCCCTATTGTGGGTCATGTTTTTAGACATGGCGGCGCTCCAAGGAAAATAAGCTAGAGAAAAAAGAGTCGCCAACAAGTTTTAGAAACTTGTAAACCGTTCATGAATATAAAGGTTACACCCATTGTTATTGGGATCGCGATACAGATCGTAGGATCTACGATCTAATTTTTACCTAACGATCTGGATTGTTAGCAAAATCGCAATTAAGACGGGATCTTAGTAGGATCGTACGATCCCATTGATCCTACCCGATCTTACAAATCAACTAAATGGTAAGGAATTTTAGCCAATGTTTGGTAGGATTTCTGTCGGATCGGATAGGATCGCGTAGGATCGTATAGGATCGTACGATCCTACTTGATCCTATGTGATCCTACTAAATTTTTAAATTATTTAGTTTTCTAAATTATTTTTTGGGTTGCATTGTCTTAAACATATCTCCTCAGCTGAGGCACCATTATACCAATTACGGCTATCATACCCCTGATAACCACTATTATAATCACTTAAACTATTATAATCATTAACTTTTCAATAGTTACCAACTTACCACCAAATATTATCAGTCATAGCTAAATAAACACCACTAAACATTCAACAATCGCTCATTCAGCTTAGAAGCAACAACAAATTCACCATTCTTAAAGCAAGAAGAAAATCAAACAGGTTTTAGCAAGCAAAATACAAATCTACATAATAAAACGTGGGGAATACTCTGGTTATAATCACAAACCAAATATTAGCAACTAAAAATCAGAAGTCTACAACGAAATCAAACAGCGATGTATTGAATACACAAGTCTAAAACCTGAAAAAAAAAATTAGGGTTAAACAACACTAATAGCAGAAAAACATGAATCAAAAATAAAAAAAAGTAAAACCTAAGTTTAGATTTCGGGGGTACCAAAGCTATGACATGAGCAGCGATGAGAAGGACAACAAAATTGCAGATATTGAATTAAAATTGTTTCTGAAAACCCTAGCCATCGATGGAAACGCTTGCGGCGTAGTGGCGGAGAAGGAGATCGAAGAAAAAGGCGATGATGGGTTTCTGAGGAGAGAGAGGCGATGGTGGTGGACTGGTTGCTTGGACTGGTTAACTTTTCGGTGATGGTGGGTTTTTGAGGAGAGAGAGAGGCTAGATGAGAGAGAGAGGTAGATGAGGAAATGAAAGAGACCGGGTTTATTATTTATATTTACCAAGATTTTTGGCACCGGTTCGGTTTGAACTGGTGGGGAAAGTTTGTTTTTCGCACTGGTTCGGTTTGAACCGGTGGGGAAAACTAACTTTTCGCACCGATTTGGTTGGAACCGGTGCAAAAACTCTATTTCCTAGTCCCGCCTATTTTTTTCCGCACTGGTTTTCAAAAACCGGTGCGGATTGTGCGGTGCCTATTTCATTTTTTCTACTAGTGGACCTGGCATCCAGCCCAGCCTTGGTGCTAGGCGCCAGCTAGGTAGCCTTGGCAGCCAAGGTGGGCAGCCAGCAAGCTGTGCAAGGGAGGCCAACTCACGGTTTGTGGAGGGGACTGGTTTTAGGGGTTTGCTTGGGGAGCAAGTGTGGTATGGTCCCTCCCCTTCCTTCTTCCCCTAAATGGTCCTCACTTAACCTTGCTCACCATGTGCCACTTGGAGCTTGTTGATTCATTTTGCATTTTTATTTGTGTTATATTAAAATAAATTGGGAAAAATGCAATTCTCCCACATTGATGGGGCATGGGAATTCAAGGCTCCTTTTCCCTATAAATACCCAAGTTTTGGGTTTGGGAAAAAGCACTTGAGTTGAACTCAATAAGACATCTCCTTGAAAGTAAGAAAACCTTTAAGTTCGTATTACTCTAGTTCTTCCTTGGTCTAGCCCCAACTAACCTTCCGGGTAGAGACCGCTTGGTCAAGTCGAGGGTGCGAGCCGTCGGAGGCCTACGCACTTGCGAGGCTAGAGCTTTCAAGTAAGAGTTCGTAAGCGAGCGAAGCATGCGTCGAGGGTAAGATTGTCTTTTCTCTTTCTCTCTCTTTTGTTGTTTAATTATGTGATTGCATGTTTCGTTACTTTAATTAGTGTGCGGGTCTTGGGCGGGTTTCATTCCGCGTGGTGTTAGACACTACGAAACCCAACAAACCATTTATGTATGGAGCAATTTAATTTTTCTGCAAATTATTATTCCATATCTATTTAATTGTGGTTTAGAGTTAAATAACGAGTCCATTCGATTTGACGGCATTCAATATAGGGTATCAAGACAATTTCTTGGATAAAGAAGCACCTATTAAGTGAACATAGAATGTAATATCAAAACTATCCCTAATCAAGGTCATTTAAAAGTTGGACGTACAATGACCGCGCGAGATTAGTTTGTAGTATGATTTATAGCACTATTTCTTGTACTACAAGGACAAGAATGTCATAAATCATTTGCAAAAGTATTAGTTTGGAACTATACCGGATCGACCTATGAGAATACTTTAAGTGACTTAAAATCGTCATAAGTATACATTTCTAATTATTGCTATCGGTACCTTTTTTCTCGACCATACGTACTGTAAGTTCGCTTTTAAGAGTGCTAGTCTGTTTTGATGTTGGTCAAACGTCTGTCCTAAAAGGGGATTATACAGATGACACTCGGGCGACTAGTTCTCTTAGTAAGAGAAGCTTATCAATATAAGATTGGGAATGCCCTCCTATTAACAATAGGAAACATGTCTTTGTTATTTACAAGGCCTCTCGAAGAGCAAGACTGTGAAAATACATGATCGTGCTCAAATGGATTTTAGAAATCATCTGTATTTTACTACTAGAAAAATTGAAATAGGCACCCCCCCTTTAGCACCGGTTCGTGAAAACCGGTGCCAAAAGAAATGGGCGGGATTGAAAAATTCAGTGTTAGCACCGGTTCCAATCAAACCGGTGCCAAATCATATGATTAGCATCGGTTCAAACCAGTGCCAATTTAAAAAAAAAAAAAAAAAAAAAAAAAAAAAAAAGGTATGGAATAAAGTTGGCACTAGTTCGCCTTATATGGTATTTAGCACCGGTTTAAACCGGTGCCATTTTTGAAAAAAAAAACCCGGGCAAAATAAAAAAAAAATCAGGTATTCATTTCTCTGCTTCTTCTTCTTTCTTTCTTTCTTTCTTTCCCCCCTGCATTTCATTTCTGTTAACCCTAACTCTCGTTTAATTTCGCCCTTCTCTTAGCTTCGACCACCTTTCTCCATATTTCTCCTCCATTACGCGTGCTCGTAGTTCTCCATTGAAGCGCATTCTAAGCTTTGTCCATATCACTCCTCCACTACGCGTACTGTTAATTCTCCATTGAAGCGGATTCGAGCTTTCTCACCTTCATTGAAGCAGCTTTGAGGTAAAAATTTGTTTTGTCCTTTTTAGATTATCGATTTCAGTTTTCGCAATCTAAGGTTTGTCGTTTATTTGATTTTCGAATTTAGGGTTAGTTCTTGTAAACTAGGGTTAGTTTACTACTGCAACCCTCTTAATTTCGATTTGGGTTCTCTGGGTTTGGGTTTCACTTTGAGGTTTTTCTGGATTTGACTTTCTTTTAGGTAGTCAATGGGGAGGCAGTTTTGTGGGGGGTTTACAGGTTTCGTGGGTGGTCAGGGTGACATTATGCACCATCTTCCTATTTGCTCAGGTGAGGGGTCAATTAAATTAACCGCATATTTTGTTTTTCTCTTTTCTTTTCGCCTGGGTTTCCTCACGCTGCTAAAGATGTGCTTAAGGTCTTAAACTTTTATTAAATTAACCGCATATTTTTTTTTGAATTGTTAAGTTGTTTGATTTTGCTTATTTTGATTCACTCCAATGTATATAGAATATGGTTTTTGATGCGGATTCAAAAAAAAAAAAATTGTTTGCTAAAAGAGGTTTGTTGTCTTAATTTTTTTTTTTTTTTTTTTTTTTTTTTTGTTTAGTATGTTTGGTTGTAATAGTAATTGTTTAGTCATTGTTGATTATAAGCGGTTACTGCTGAGGAGCTGAGGGGAAACACAGGATCAGTGCTGGTTGTCGTGTATTTTGTGGTTTTTCTTAATGCTATTAACTACAAATTCCATCTGAAATTGTATGGGGTTTTACGTCAATATATTTCTTCTAATGCTACCTGGTTCAATGTACCACAACAATATTTGCTATCTGCTTATTACAACCAGTGGAGGGATGAATCAGGATCAGTGTTGGTTGTCTTTCATACTTTTTTGTTGTATGTCATTTTCAGATGTAGAATTGAAGAGTGAGTAGAATTGAACGGCTATAAGGCTGGTATTTAAATTGAAGTGTGAGTAGAATTGGGTCAAATTCGAATCTAGGAATTGATGAATTGGGTTTGATTTGATCAGTTTTTGAACTTGAAGGTTGAGATTTGATGTTTGGTTGTTTGGTTGAAAACTTGAGCTATTTACTTAATAGTAGTTAAGTTAAGTTGAGTTGCTCCTATTTTCTAAATCGCAACCTTCATGTTGTGTAATTTATTAGTTCAAAAAGAGAACAGTTAGCTTATCCAACCAAATTAGAGAACCTTCAAGTAGAGATATATTGGCTTCACAAATTCATGGGTTGACTAAACTTTTGGAAGATAATATCACCTTGCCCTTAATGCTCAGCATCACTCTTATAACGCTGAAGCTCTCTGTTTGTTTAGTTCCCTGTATCAGATACTTGTGAGTTGTGACTGGCAATCCCTCAACTTCTGGCAGGATTTCTTGCTAGACATGTCAGGTGAACTAAGTAACATTGTCTTGGTTGCTTGCCCTAGTTTAAAGCAGTAAGATAGGTTTCTATGGCTTAGTGTGTATGTTTGCTGGAGTGCCTTCTATTATATGACCTATCAGTTGATTTGGTGAAGTTTACATTCTATTTGATAGCTCAATGGTGTTACGGAGTAATTGGTTTAACTAGAATGCTAGAAGCAAGCTATACGAAGTATGAATGACCTTTTTGTTCTTATTATTTTCTTTCTTCCCCATTGGTCCTAGATTAAGTTTTTGCTTGTGTGGTAATCTATTTGGTTGACTATCTGTGTGTCTGGTTTTATTTACAAAATTGAAAAATAGCTCACAGTTCTTATAAATTTGAGCAATGGGCATAGAGGCAACATGTGTTAAGCAAAAGCTTGGGAATATGGTTGAGCAGATTAGGAAAGGAAGTGATGACAAAAATCTGTCTATATAAAATTCTTACTTTTCTTTTTCTTCCAAAACAGCAAATATTGGTTTAAACGTGAAAAAAGTTGTGAATCTCCTAAATTACTCTTTGTTTTCTTTGAAAGTCTATAGCAGTTCATCATTAGTTAACCAAATTAAGGAGCCATTTCCAGTCTAACCGATTAAAACAAACTATATTTCCTAACATTTTTTTTAATCATTTTACTTTGGAAGAAATAACAAGATTATGTGTTTTGTTTAATCCAGTGTCCGTCTCATATCCATTAAATTTGTTTTGGAAAATAGTTTGAGAATTCGGTTCAATGGAAGGCTGTTATTTGGGAAATGATTTGCAGTTCAACAGATCCTGTAATCACTCTGTTCTTCCAGATTGCCTGCAACCTTAATATCTATGTTACATTTTGTTTCTAGTGTAGCTGCTGTTTCATTTAATCTGATTTTATAATTAGTTTTTGATTAGTTTAAAATTCTTTTTTCCTTGATGCGCTTTACTGAGTTCTCAAAGATAATATACATCTAAGAACTTCTATTTGATCATATTTATCGTCTTACGAAATATTTGTTTCAACAACAGGAGGATCATGTGGCCCTTTTGTCTGCATTTTCAGAAATGGGACTCAAGTTGTGCATGGACTTACCTGAGCAGGCAATGGAAGTGACAACAGTATTCTTTCGTAACTCAACTCCCGCAAGTAAAGCTGCTGTGAGTGCCCAGTTTGGTGTTAAGGTCACTGTTTTTTAATCTAATCTATACTAATTTCATGTTCTCTGTCCAGGAAACATTGAAGAATTTCTCAGAAGAAAGAGCAAAAAAAATGAAAGCCTTACAAGAAAAAATGAAGCTTGATGACAAAGAAGCTAAACGATTTAGTCCTATAAGTACACTTGGTTTCAATGAATGATGCTACGATTGCTACACTATTTCTCCTGTCATATGTGTTTGTAAAAATTGTAATGGTTGCTTTTAGGTTGATGCCTTTCCTGGGGATATAGTGATTTTTGCACGGGTGCTAAATCTTTTGAGAGGCTAGGGCGTTAATGCTTCATAGATAATCTTTTTTTAATTCACCTTCATTAAACAATGTCTTGACTTTTGAGGTTAATATACATGGCTTGATATTAGTTAAACGTCTGACTTTGAAATAGGTCTTTCTGCTACAATGGAAGTCCGCATAGTCTACTTTGATATCATAAGACCAGCAGTAGCAGTGCAGAACCAGGACAACAGTACCAGTGCAGGCAGAAGACACACAGCAGCCAGAAACCTTGGACACTTCAAATTTTTTTGTGGACTAAAATTGTATTATTTTAGCCTTTTTTAATGAAATAATGTAACTTTATATATATGTTAATGTTTCTATAACAATTTTAGTGAAAAAAATGCAAAAAAAAAAAAATTATTTTTTATTTTTTTAGGGTATTTTTGGCACCGGTTTGGACCAGAACCGGTGCCAAAAGTTTTTTAAAATTTTTTTAGACTATAGGCACCGGTTTAAACGGTGCCTAAAGTGGGGTTTTTCGCACCGGTTCTAACTCAGAACCGGTGCCAATAGTATTGAAAATAAAAAAAAAATTTGGCGCCATGGTAGTTGGCACCGGTTAACTGATGCTAAATACTTTAGTTGGCACCGTTTTGAACCGGTGCCAAATTTTCTTGGATTTGGCATCCCTCAAATCCCCAACGGTTCAAAACCGGTGCTAGAGGGGGGGTTTGAACCGGTGCCCTTTTACCATTTTCGTCTAGTGTTTGGCAGTCGAACTCGGAATTTCGAGAAACACCTCTGAACGTAATATGGATGACGATATGTCTTACCTTATAGTTCATGAAGAGACATTAAGCGACATAGGAAGCATATTGCACACTTGTCCGGAAGGACAAGTGGGAGATTGAAAGGAATGGCGTCCTTCAAACAAGTGTATTATTCCGATAGAGGGTTTATAATCAATTACAGAGTTAATTATTCAGTGAAGTCAAGTGATCGGAAAGTCGGACTAGAGGCCATCTCCGATTGGTGAGATTAATTATATTAATCTCACAGCTTTCTTTTTACTGAACCCAATGAGTCACACCCAAGCGTGCAGCCAAAACTAAGGCGACGAATTAAAGCGAAAGTCTTAATACGTTAAACAAAAGGATACGTGCTCCAACGTCGGATTCCAAGCTTAGAGCGTTGAAGCCGAATGCCGAACGTCGAGTTAAATTCTAAGAATTAATGAGACGTACAAATAAGTCAAACAACAATAAATAAGTCAAAGTGCATAGCCCTAGCCTTGCATTGGCCTAGCCATGCGAGGGCTAGGCTAGCACAGCATGCCGCAAGGCAAGCATTGGCCGCAAGCCTAGCATGGTGCGCGCACGCACTAGTTGGGGGCCTATTGGCTGAGTGCATACCGTAAGCACTAGGCCACCAATAGCCCTCGCAAGGCACAACTTGCTGCTGGCCTTGCTTCCGTGCTGGCAGCCTAGTGCTACCGCAAATAGCAGCAGCATGGCGCGCCAAGCAAGCCTGCATGCTGTTTGCTCGCAGTAGGCCTGCTAGCAACGCGCGCCAGCAAGCCCGCAGTAAGCGCCAACTTACGAGGTCTGCTGTTAGGCCCATCAAGGCAGCCTTAGTGCCTATAGCTGGGCTGCCACATGGCGTGACTATAGGGTCTGGTTTTTTTGCTTGTGGGGCAAGAAGGACCTTATGGTCCTCAGCTAACCCTCCCATGTGATTGCCACTTGTTGTTAGATTATTTGTTATTTCATTTTAATTTGTTTTAGAATTAAATTGAATGCATTTATTTCTCAACTTTGCAAAGTCCTACATTGATAGAATATCAAAAGGGTGGATATGCTTATCCTATAAATACCCTAGGCTTACCTTGGGAATTGATTGTAAGAGTTGAACTGTATATAAGGCGTCTCCATTGAGAAAACCTTAAAATGAGATCCTTTTGTTAGTAGTTTTAATATTACCCTAGCCGATAATATTGACCAAACTTTGGGCGCGTGGGTGGACTGCGTAGGAGGAGTCGCATTTGAGGCTCTAGCTCCGTTTGTGAGTTCGTGTTCGTGCTAAGTGGAAAACACGCTTCAAGGGTATGAACGTCTTTTACCTCTTCTTTATCTCTCTCTCCTTTATCCTCTTCCTGAGGAAGTGGTTGGAATTAAGCCGTGTGGCGGTACCTGCCAAAAAAAAGGACTATTTTATTCGTTTTTGGGGCAGGGCCTTTCGTACTCTAATCCACAAATAAGTGCTTGGGCCACAAAAATGTTTATTGTTTTATTAATTATATGCATGTTTTGCTTTAGTCTCTTTAATTTGTTCATGTGCTCCTTCGGCGGGTTTTGGTTCCCTGCGGTGTTTGCACACCGTAAAACCCAACACAATTAACGCAAGATGCTTTATGGATTAATTTATTGAAAGTTGTTTAAAGTGAACAAACAACACTAATTAATTCCTTAAAGATGTTTTAGGACAAGAAAAAGAAAGTGATTTAACTAAGTGCTCGGGAATTACCACTTTTCCTTGCTAAATCATCGCTTACAATGCATATGGACTCCTTCTTGTTCAGGAACCTCCACCATAAGGACAAAATAATCAAAGGGGCGAGTGTTTGGGACAAGAGGGTTAAATCAATGCAAAAATTATGAAGTTACTAAATGTTTTTCTGGGAATTTTGTATGTTCAAAGCTGGTAAATTATTCCCTACCCAAAGAGAACAGCGAGGATTAGGGTTTTGACAATGCTGCCGTGGCAGGGGGCACGCGTAAGTTTGTTAATTGCGCTGAGCAGTAGAGCGTGATCTCCGTTCTTACGCGTGGTACTATGGTAAGATTCGATTCAGTATATGTGTAAGAAATTCTGAATCTGCATGAGCGCAATTCTGAATACCGCGGTGATGCGCTGCCCGCAACCTATAAAGTTGCACGCATCAGCTGAGATCGACTTCTTGAGTTGCGCGCAGATTTTCCAGTGGCAGGTCTTGTTTTTAATCTAAGCGCACTAACTCCGTCAGAAATTTAATTTAATTCGTGGATTAAACCTAATTTTTTAACTGGAACCTAATTAACATTAATTGAACTAATTTGTTTTTTTTTTTTAATTTTTAAGGTGAAAAGAATACACCGTCCTATATATAGAGTACATAGTGTAGGTCACCTTATTTTTTTAAATTAAAACTTTTGAGTTTTAGAGCATAACTAGTCTTTATAGTTCAGAACTTATTTCATTTTTTAAAAGACACAAATCACTAACTTGACATCGGAGTGTAATTTTGAAATTAGCTTGGCCAAGACATACATTTTCTTAACAAAAAGGATGAAGAATTGTATGCAATGAACTACTTATTTTTTAAATATATAGAAAGATAAGGTAGCTAATCATTGGGATACAAGATTGCTAGAAACAAAATTAGTTTCCATAAGAAATGCTCTATGCTCCGTTAAATTAGAAAGAAAAATATTATGTTGCCATGTGACAATTTAATTTACAATGCTATACGGTCTTAGTATTCACAAAGAAAGGAAAATAAGGAAACAAAAGTACCAAGTGATTAATATACTTGTTTAACAAATGTCCTTTATATTGTTGATATAGTCTGCGTTGTCTTCCTCTCTTTCCTTTTACCTCACCACCTCTAATCCAAAATGCCATTTTTAAGTTCCTCTGAATTCACCTTCACAAGCTTTGCACGACGTGTTTCGTCTTTCTCTTTCCCTTAACCATTTCTAATTTATCTCAACCTCCATTTTCAATAATTCTTTTTTTTTTTTCCATCATCAAATTACTACAAAAATGCTACAATAAAAGGTAATTAAGTTTTCGTTTATACACATGTAGCTTTCATTTATTTATTTAACAAGTTGTAAAATTTGGCATCTCTCTAACTAAACTTTATGTTCAAATTGAAAGATGTTTCTAAAATTTCTGTTAAAAAATAGATAGATAATCTTTTTCTGGAAAATTTTCATTGATTTGTCTCTCACCGTTCTTGGGTGGGTAGATTAGATATTGAAAGAATGAAACGTAGTTTTACAAATGATTACCTATCTTGAAATATTTACAACTAAGAATGTAATCATATATACATAATAATTACCATGTACATTTCAATTACCTTATTACCTTTTCATTTGGGATAAAAAAAATCTAGTGAATTCACGAAATTTAAAGGTTTTTATTATTATTATTATTATTATTATTATTATTATTATTTTTTTTTTTTTTTTTTTTTACAATTTTTAATAGTATGAGATTAAGGATTCATCGATGCATTTCTTCTTGTTTTTCTATGTATGAAGTATAATATCATGCCCATATTCATTAGTTTAATTATACCCATGTCATACAATATTATATGTATATTTTGTTTTGATTTTTGGAATATTTTTGTGTAGAATTTTATTTTAAATTCAGCAATGTCGTTGTCCATGATTATTCTTTTAATAAATATATTAACTAAATATTTAGCCTTTGTGTTGTAAGCTCACATATGTTGCCAACTTTTGGTGTAGGATTGAATTTTCATCTTTCGATAAAGTTGCTAATTTATCTAATTTAATCAACTTCTAAAAAATATGTTAAAAAAGTGTATTGCATTTAAAAGAAAATAGAGAAGAATGTGATATCATTTAGAAATGAGAAAGAGGTAAGTTTACATAGTGTTCGAATGTCAAATAATTTACTAGTGTTAATGTGGTTGGTATTAAGTAGAGCTGTGTCCAAATTGTATTGATCGATTTTTTTGGTTTTAATTATAACATATTATTTTCTACATACACAGATTTGTTATTGATGTCTATACATAGTGGTTCTAGCTAGTGCTATGGTTGGATCCCGAACATGGTTTGGTGGAATTCTCTATCGTTCAGGTCTTAGGCGTCATGGAAATGAAAAGTTTCTTGAATTTCAATTAACATCCCATCTGGTAAACCTTATTAATTTCCATGTATTGTACTTTCTTTTATTTCCTTGTGTTAACAACCAAGAAATTTTTTTTCTTTCCTAATTTAATATCATACCACTTTGACTTAATTTTTTGGTGATCTTGTATCCTTTCAATGAATGCAATTACTATTTGTGATATTGCATTTGGCAAATCAGCCATTATGGTGGATTAGCTAAGCACAATCTACAATACACGTCGGTCCTTACAAATGCACTACTACTTTTGCCTCATACATGTTTTAGGCCAACCCAAGTTTGGGAAAATGAGATATTGGATTGAAGCCTAGCATATGCACACAATTAAGACTAGCATATGCACACAATTAAACCACTAGTTGGTCGGCCCAACGCCAAGTTTAAATTAACTTTCAAACTTGGGCAAGGAATTTTCTTTCTAAGGAATATTATTACATCATCAAGGACTAGAACTATATGCAGTGCGTTCATACAATCTTCACAACATGATTTATGAATAGAATTATATAGTGTCTCATTATTACCTTAGCACATTAACAATCTCATATCAATCTTGACTCATTATTAAATACCTTGTTTGCTTTTTCATCTTACATATAATATAATGTCCTTTATTATCACAATAGATAGCATAATACTCTTTAATTATACAACTGTCTAATCAACAACTATTTTTGTTATAATGCGTTGAATCAATATGCTTTTATTCCTTATTTGGACCTACTTTTAGGGCTTACACATCTTTTGTATTATTGAAATATCTAGTTTGGGAAGAATTTTTATACTATAACATTCTTAATCGACGCTTCTTTTTTTGTTCTTTGACATCTTTCCAGGAACAAAGGTTACAAAGGTTGCGAGACAGATGTCAAGTTTCTTTTGATGAAACTCGCTCTGATCATCAAGTAAGCTTCCTTGCACTTTATTTTGTTAGTCGCTAAATCTTAGTTCTAATTAGTTATAACATTATTAATTTATAAAATCTTTATTTATTATGTACTTCTCTATCCACTTTGAATCCATTACCAGTGCCTCCCAAATCGAAAAAGAGAATGAACACAAGAAGGAGGACAATCAAACAAAGAATAAAATATAGGGTTTACAATTAGCTATTTAAACATGCAAGGGATCATAGCTAAACAATAGGTGGTCATCATGTAATTCTTGTTGTTTTCCACACCTTATTAGTTATCCCTAACATTTTAATTGAAAATTAATTAACTTGAAAATTCATTTATTCCTTAAAGGCTTGTTGTGCTTTAGCCACCTTCAAATATTTTTAACAATAACATTTTTTAAATCTTATAACTTCATTAGGTGTTGTTGGCTTGGGGATTTAAAATTTGTCTATAATGATGCATTGGTATGAACAATGTATAATAAAAAATCTCAAGGTGCACCTAAATCAATAAAGGTCCTACTATGCCTAGGCCAGTGCGCTTCGATTGATGTGTCGTGAGGTGCATATTTAGAAAAATTCACTATGGTGTCTTATGTGTGTCTTTGGTGAACCTCATGGCTCATGCACCTAAAATAAAACTGTGCCTTACCTACGAGCAAAAAAGAGCTCTATGCTAATTTCATAGGACTTGAATGTTGTTTTTATATACACTGGATATGATTGTTCAATATATTTTTGATAAAAACGTTGTTCATTTGCAATTAGACACTAGCAAATCGACAATAAATGTGTGTTTATGTACAGGAATCGCTAAAAGCATTGTGGTATGCTGCCTTTCCAAATGACCGTCTTACCGGTTTGGTTTCAGAACAATGGAAAGATATGGGTTGGCAAGGCTCAAATCCATCAACAGATTTTAGGTAAGGGGGTTTCTAGTCCATAAAGCACCATGCATATAACATGATGTTCAGTTCTAAATTAAAATTTTGTTTAAATTATAAAGTTTAATTAGCATAGATGATGTTTCCAATGCGTGTAATATGGAATTATGAGGATTCGGTAAGAATCAAACCATGTTTCATTACTAATAATCTAATTAGTAGATAATATTCGGATTTATTTGGTGTCACTTCACTATCAATAAAACAATCTCTGTTTTTTTATTTCTTTTTTTTTTTTTTTTTTTTTTTTTTTTTTTTTTTTTCACTACCATTTTTGGATGTTCATGAACCTAATCCCTAGCCTTGATTTTATGTGTCTTTAATGTTAAATGTTTTGATAAATGATGAACTCGTATAGATCTAAAATGAGAATATTGTACAAAGAAGAACTTAAGGATATCATCATGTCTGCTTCATACATGTTTTGCTCTATGTCATATAATAATTTTTTAACACTAAGCTAATGTTGGCTATTTTTTTAATAGGTATAATAATATGTTAAATATAGAAAGAAATTTATGAAATCAATTGATCTTGTTATCATCCTCATGAAATTTTTTCCTACATTATGATTAAATACAGGGGTTGTGGCTTCATATCACTGGAGAATTTGCTCTTTTTTGCCCGAACATACCCAGTAAATTCTCTCTTTACTCCACTAGTCTTATATATAGTTATAATAATATGATTAAATCAGTTCCTATGATTTCATCACTAATTTCTTTTTAGATTGTTTTATGTTATTCATTGGTTTTCTGTCTTAGCAACTTGAATATGTTTTCTCAAACTTCATGCACTTACAAATGCAGGTCTCTTTTCACAAGCTATTGCACAAGCAAGATGGCAAGAGAGCAATGTGGGAATATCCCTTTGCTGTGGCTGGGATTAATGTGACTTATATGCTTATTCAGATGTTGGATCTATTCTCAGGTTTGCCTGTGTGAGCTTTGATACCTATTGTTTTAAGCTAGCTCTCTACTTTCCTTCGTTTCTTTTTAGTAGCATCACTTTTCTAAAATGGAAGTTTCAAATTAGTTGCTTCACTTTCTTAGTTAGTTAATAAAGTTTCTCTATCTCTCTCCTATCACATGTATGATGGATTTTTTTTATTATTTTTTTCTCTCTCTTTTTTTTTTCTCTCTATCTCTCTCATCTCCAAATACATTAAAAAATTACAATACCGAAAATTTAAACTAAATACAATGGAACATACAAAAATACACTAAAATAGGACGAGATTATGCTGTACTTAGGATAATATTAGCCCTCCCCATATACATGCTGTTGGGATAACCTATGCTAATTTACCCTATGATTCTCCAATTTCTTAGAATGAAAAACATAGCATAAGGATTCATGGACATGTTTTTGTGAAGCATTGTGTGAGAAAGAAGAATAAAATAACTGATAATCTACATTGTCAATTAAATTGATTATATAGAGATTGACATGGCAGTTATTAATCCCAAAAATAACCGCCGTTCAATTCTATCCGAAAATCATCAATATAATTAATAAAAAATAAAATTTAAATAAATTGGCAATGTTAATCAAATATTATATTGATAAAAATACTACTAATCAAACCACTAGTATAACCATGACCAATTTCAATTACATAAGCCCAAACATATTGTTACACATAGCACACACAAATTAATAAACACATGCATGCTTTTATTTTCTTTCCATGTGGGAGAACTTTTCCCACCCTAAGGTTCACACAATTTGAAGACTATTTACAATAATATATTGTCTAGAAATCCGCACTTTACAAAGTCATGCAACTAAAAACAACGGAGAAATTGAAGCAGATATTTTGCCATTGTAAATACATTACTTTTTGACAAATTTAGGGTGAAAAACTTAAAGAATGACCTGTTTATTATTCATCAATAGATAGAGTATTTATACAAACTCAAAGTTTTATATGTGGCTGGCCACATGGTGTGGCCAACCATAATAAGGATTATTTCGTTAGTGTAATAGCGGTTACTTGGTCAGTGTTAAAGGGGTTACTTCGTCAGTGTTACCGGGGTTACTCGGTCAGTATTACAGGGGTTATTTGATTAGTGTTATATGGGTTACTTTGTTTTTTTATATGTGGCCACATGGTGTGGCCAGCCACACACAAGACGGGCTGTTATACAAAACCTACGCTCATAAGATAGGAAACAATTTTCCTAAAAAATATATTAACATAATCATAAACCTTGTTTCGGGGTTTTTTGATGTGTCATGCGGGAGAGTTACAACACTAGAACTGGTAGCCGACCACCTGTACCTGCACAAGCACGGAGACTCCGGTTGGTTGGAGTTCCGCCTCCGATGATCAAGTTAGAATACGTCCGAGTGAGTAAACGTGCGGAAAAGTAAATGGTCTCTCGGATTCCAGGAGATTCTGCAATTAATATAACTCGGTATTTGTATATGTATTTATGAAGGTGCATGAATGTGCAATAAATGAGGACTTTCCTCTATTTATAGTAGAAGGAGATCAGTTCCCCTATTAGGGTTACAGTGCCACGTGTCAGCAGAGGAGTGTATCCCATTGGGCCTCTCTGAGGCTGACACATGTTAGCATACCATTGGGCCACGTGGCATAGGGTAATTTTACCCAAAACAAACCTAAAGATATATTCTCTAACTAATATACATAAATAAACCTAAATATGTTATTTTCTTAATGATATCTACGGAAAATATATCATACATATATTTTTCGATATCTCATATCTCTAACACCCTCCCGCAATCGTAATGGCAGTAACACGAACGTTGCGATTGGAAATTCTTTTTTTGGTTGAAGTCGAGATGCACTACTTTGGTGATGTTGCCTTCAATTTTTTTTCCTTCTTTTTCAATGATGACAACGTTTATCTTTTTCGAACTCACCAGTCATCAATCAAGCAGGAACGTCATTCATTTCGAACTTGCAAATATAACAATTTTGGTTTTTTCATGAGCAAAACCGAGCTCCAATCAAATATTGGTTTTTCAGAGCAAACCACACTCATTTGTTTTTTCTAAGCAAAACCGAGCTCTAATCAAATATTGTTTGTTCAGAACAAACCACACTCAATCTCTTTTTGGTTTTATTTTAGAGCAAAACCAAACTCATATCAAAAGGAGCAAAATCATGCTCGAATCAAATTACAAACCCTGTCTCACGACACAAGGAGAACCAATATATCTTGTCTCATAACACAAGAGAGTTTTTTTTTTTTTTTTTTTTTTTTTTTTTTTTTTTTTTTAAAAGAAATTTCTTCATTTCCATAAAGATGCAACATTGGAGGAAACCCACACATACACTCCAACTTAACCAAATCATCACATACCACCGTATGTTTATTCCATCAATCACAATATCAAAAAGGTATCTCAAAGGCACTAAATGTGCACAGCAGAAGTATTAAAAAAATCTTATCTAATATATAAAGGGGAGTTTTTTCCCGACTTCTTAGAGAGCCACGTAGGATTGTGAATTTTAGTTATAACCAATCAAACAAGAGATTTATAATATTTTTTAGAATTAAATAATTCAAATGCCACATAAGCGAAATTGGCGAATGAGATTTTAAAGTTTAAATTAACTAAATATTCAATATTATCTTTTGATATTAGAAATTTTATCTAATATATAGCGAGAAAATTCTTAATTTAGTTTAAAATGAAAATAAAATAATACAATACGTATAACGATTAAAATAATAATTTTTATCACATACATTAAAAAAAATATTTGTTTTAAAAAAAATACAAATAAACTGTACATCACACGGGTTTCATCTAGTTAAATATATTTTTGGCTAAAGGTTTATCCCACGGTAGGTTTAATTATCTAACCCACTGGCAAGGGGGGGGGGAGGGGATATTTTTATGAACACTCCCAAGATCTTACTTGCTCTTGATACCATGACAAATTCGTATGAACTCGACTTATATCACACATATATTTTCCGATATCTCATATCTCTAACACTTTTGTAGTTACCAAAGCTAGCCATTGAAGTATAATCATTGTCGTTTATTATCAATTACTTTCTTAGTAATTTAATGCAAGTTCTTAATCCATTGGGCAACTTTTATATTTCTTTACACAATATACAAATTAAAGAATTTCTTTATTGTCTCATTACATTAGGATCATAAAAAATAACATGTGCGCATATGTAGTTTTTTTTTTTTTTTTTTTTTTTTTTTTTTTTTTTTTGACAAAGAGATCATTAAACGAAATAATATTATTACAATCTAGACTAAGTTAAAAAGTACAAGCCACACACACTATAAAAACTACTCATACAAACCAAAATAAAACAAAGCATTAAAAGTTGGTTAACATTATTACAACCAAAATCATATGTTTGATGCATGCTACTCATTGCAGATAAACCAAGATGCATTTCAGGAGTGAATTTTGTTAAGATGCTTGGAGGTGAGTTATTTTTTAGATTGCCAAACTACTTTTTTGGATAGGTATATTAATTCATGTCATTGAAATCAATATAACTTTATTTGGGTCGGGTCACACTTGCATTTATTGTTTATTACACATCAATCCCATAATATAGTGTACTAATTAGTTTTTAAGTGTATAGTCCTAAAATGTTCATTTAAAACAAAAATAAATAAATAAACAAATAAATAAATAAATAAATAAAAAATATTGTTTTTTAAAAACACATTTAACAAATTAGCCTCACAACACTAATATTATTTGAACAATGTCTCAATTTTATTTTGACAATATATGCCTGCTGCATTATTAAATATTCATTGAAAATAAAGTATTTCTTCGGTTGTGATATATGTAGCCCTTAGGGTTATGTATAAAAATAAAATATACTTCCTAAAATGAAATTAAAATGAAATTCATGACAAAATCACACACAGATCGGTGTAATTAATATTAATCTATCTTCAATATATTCTTTTTTTGCTTCTTATACATAGCCCTTAGGACTATGTTTATCATTTTTCTTATTTCTTTAATCCCAACATTTAAGCATGATTATTAATAGTTAAGTTTCAAATATTCTTCATTGATGGACTGTCTAAAGCTGACACGACTCGAAAAATTAACTTGGGAATGATCATAATTTTACTTGCTTGAAACCGAAATAATAGTGACCTGACTGAATCTGATATGACCTAATTTGAAATTAGCTTAAGATATACAGGCTGGGTTGATGTTTAAGGATCGGAGTTAAATCGAGTTTTCTCATTTCAGGTTTGAGCTTGGTTTAGACGAGGTTAATAATTTGCAGGTTATATTCGAGTTGAGTCATTTACAGGTCGAATCATGTTCGAGTTTGGGTCTTGAATTCTCAAGTCACTTATACCAAACTTGAACATGATATTGACTTGATATGTACTTAACTAGACCCATACCTAACCGTTGATCTTACAATTAGTCGATAATAAACTTAACACGAACTTGATAATAACCCAACCTGCTCCAAATGTAGCCCGATCCAACAATGGCCCGACCCAATATTGACCAGAACTCGCCGACAACCCAACTTATAATCGACATGACAAAAAATTAAACTAAACCCAAATAACATACTAACAAACCCATATCAAACCTGAATTGAGTAGATTTAAACTTGAAATGAATCAACTTGAACATAACTCAACATGAACCCAACTTGAACCTAATAAAATGCATGACTTGGCATCACTTGACTTGAATATTACAACACAAACTGAACCCCAGTAGATGAGCCCATCAAACCCTACATGACCTAGCCAAATTGACCTGACCTGCATTAACCTAACTCAAATCTAATCTGAACACTCAAATTGACAACTCTATTAGTGGAGCAAGTAAATCTCAAACTGATTGCAACAATTTTTCTTTAATCTCAACATCCATTATCGATTAAATTAATTTCAACTTGCTTTAATAATCTTTTTGCAAACATATTAAATAATTAAATTTATAACATTGTATCGTACTTATTTGTTAACTTTTATAAGTATACTCTTATGCTCCACGTTCAATAATTACCTTAAAATTAGAAACAAATACTGTATTATGGGACGAAGGGAGTATCTTATGTAGTATACCATGTGTACCAATTACAAAATATAACTCACAATAATGAATATTACATGCAATGGTCAGTTGTTATCAAATTTCGGTGGGACACTAAAACGAAATACCAAAGCTACAAAAGGTCATAAACTCATAACTCATAACATACTTCATGAATTGTTGTAGTTTTAAGCTAATCTAATTTCTAGGATATTTTGCATTTTACTAACAATAACCATTTTTTTTTAATAATATTTTTTTCATTTAAGAACTTATTAAAAGACAACATATTATATTATTTCACCACTTAATAATTTTCGTTAAGAAAATATAGTTAATTTCTATGTTATTATTTTTAAAGACCATCGATTTTTGTGCTGAAAACTTGTTTAATTAGGTTTTGGGGGTCATATTTGCTCTTAACAAAGGGGAATGAGAAGAGGGAAGAACGAGGACTTGGAGAAGGGGGTTTCTGCTAGAAGATGATGACAAGTGAGATGAAGGCCGTTGGTGTATGGGGAGGGAAGAAATGTGGTTGACAGAGGAGAGAGATGGGGTTTCTAGGGGGGGGGGGGCGGAGGGAGAAGATAGAGGTTTTCGATAAGGGGGAGGAAGGAGACGGGGTCGTCATTGAGGAGGTGGTTTGAGATGGGAGCTAGTGAGGGGGAGGCTGGAGATGGGTTCGCATGTGAAGGGGGAGGCTTGCTCGTGGGTGGTAGAAGGGAAGGTGGTCTACCATGGTGAGGGGAAAAAGAAATAATATGACTTTTTTTTAAAATAATTTAAATAATTAAATAAATTAGATGGTGACACGTGGATGAATAATCGGGTACAATAAGTGCCACTAAAATTGAATATGGATTCTAGTTCGGATTAGTAAATAATAATACAAAGTTGTAATAAAGTAGGGATTATTAGAATATTATTTCTATTTTTCTAAGATCAATTTCATCATAATTTTGTTGTGTATCATCTTCAAGTTTTCCTTTATAACTCTATTTCCCTTGGTTGCTTGCAGAAGATGAAGAGGCCTTTGATGTTCTATTTTGTATTGCTTTTGAAATGATGGACGGCCAATGGCTTGCTATGAATGCCTCGTACATGCAATTCAATGTATTGGTTCCTTTATACCCTCCCGTTGTTGACATCTTTGTTATTGGCTCCATTTCTTTCTTCAAACTATGTAATTGTTGCCCTTTTGTGCAGGATGTTTTACAAGCAACACGAACACAACTGGAGAGAGAGTTGTCTTTGGATGATATGCAAAGAGTACAAGATCTTCCAGCTTACAATCTCCTATACAAATAATCACTTATAAATTTTTAAATTTGGATCTCTTTTTGACTAGGGTGGTGTCGAAAATTATTTATGACATAAAAATGAATGGGAAATCGACCTGTTCTAGTCGGAAAGCAATGTGTGATTGTGTTGTATGGCATGCTGATAAAGCTAAGTTCACCGGGGATGTTTTTTCAAGATACATTCACTACGTGACTACTCCAATTCCTTTCGTTGAGAAACCACGTCACGTATCACCTTTGATCGGTCATAATGTAGGGTAGACCAAGTTGTATATATTGTTCTGTACAAATGATTACTCTTAGATTTTCTTACATTCATTGTAGCAATTGTTAATCCAAAAAATCTTTAGAATAAAAGACAAGTAATTCACAATACATTTAGGATATGATAAAGTGATTCTGAAATCATCATAATGTAATTACCCCTGCCACGTGGTCCAATGAGGGCCTGACACGTGTCACCCTCATACAGGTCCAAGGGGATCCAATAAGAGGATGCCACGTGGCATTGAACCCTAATGGGGGAGCAGATTCTCATTTGCTATAAATAGAGGAATCATCCTCATTTATTGGCATTCATAAATACATACACAAATCCCGAGCAATATTAGTTGCGGAATCTCCCAGAATCAGAGAGAAACACCCATTTTACTTTCTGCACACTTACTCATCCGGAATCATACTAACTTGATCTTCGGAGGCGGAACTCCACCCAACCGGAGTTTTCGTGGTTTTGCAGGTACAGAAGTCAGACGCTTATACCCAGTATTGTAACTCTCCCGAGGGACTCCAAAAACCCCCGAACATTTGGTGCCGTCTGTGGGGAGAGTACTAATGAGATGACATCTGATGCTGTACCGAATGCAGAGGGCAGCCGACCTACGGCTGACCCTGAGGTCCATACGGACCATGAAAGTGGCAGTGGTGACGATTACGACGTCGAAACCTACATGGCCCCAGACGGGTCATTCCGTTCTAGGTGCACCCGTTCCAAGGAAACAAGGGAACGGGGCCACGATAAAGTCGGTCCCAGCAACCCAGGCGGCAAGCCCGTGGGACAACCCCAGGCGGTGGAGGGTGCTGCCCCCGTCACCAGAGACGAGCTCATGAAGTTCATGACAAGTTTCAAAGGGGAAATAAAGGACATTATCAAGAAGTCAACTAGCTCAAACAAGGGTCAGCTGGCGAAGAAGCCTTCTCCCTCCGGGAAGAAGAAAATCAAAGACCTGGTGCCTACTCCTCACCCCAAACCCAAGGGGACGGAAGGGCCCCTGATCGACCTCTCCAAGCTTCACTTTCCCTGAATCAGGGCAAAGGAAGGTCATCCGGCATACACAGCCGGATGGGTCAAAGAAGACTTTCTCTGACGCCTTGATGTTCATCCAGGAGAAGAGAAGTTAGAGCATGTCTCAGTCGGCCTCTACGTCGACATACTCAGACAATTTCCAAAATGCTTCAATGAAGCATTCGGAGATGCAGCAAGAGAGTCAGTCACGCGGCGTGTCCGCACGTACTGGTCCTCACGTGATCCAGCAGGCTCCGTATGTGCCCCAATAGCAATACGCCCCGTATGGATCTCCATTCATGAAGTCGGCTCCTTTTGGGGGTTAGGCGGCATACCAGGTCCAGCCTATGGGCTGGCAGCTCCGGTTGCTAAACCTTGGGCAATAGCCTTCGGCTTTCTCCCGGGAAATAACCGAGGCGGCACAGCCGGCCAAGGTTAAAAATGTGTTGGTTAATACCTACGACGGTACCACCAACCCGGAAGACCACCTTATGGCATATACCAACCTCATGTACCTACAGGGGTTAGATGATGCCGCCTGGTGCAGATGCTTCCCGGCTACATTGAAGGGCATAGCCCAACGATGGTTTGGCAGCCTGCCGGCTAGGTGCATCAACAACTTTAAGACGCTTGCATACCTGTTTGCGTCTAACTTTTCAATGAACATCCCTGCTAAAAAGACAAGTCTCGACCTAGGGGCTATCCAGCAGGGTGACAAGGAGGGACTTCAGTCCTATGTCAGGCGGTTCAATCTGATGAGAATTCAGATTCAGGGACTGTCTGACGAAGTTGCATATACAGACTTCTTCAAGGGTCTGAAGGATGGGTCAACTTTTAAATTTGACCTTGTCCGTAAGAGGGTAGCTACCCTCCAGGAGGCGCTGATGGAGGCTGAGGCCTATATACAGGCAACTGAACTCTGCGCCATCAAGCACCCGTCGGAACCCAAGCGGTCTGACAGGAGAGACAGCCGGCCTACTCAGCCGGCCAACAAGGAAGAGAAGAAAAGAAAAGAAGTCTGGGCAGCAGACCGCCCAGGTCAGCCATCCACTAGTAGAAAATTTGAATTAGGCACCCCCCCTTAGCACCGGTTCTTGAAAAGCGGTGCCAAAATAAATGGGCGGGATTGGAAATTTGAGAGTTGGCACCGATTCTAACCTAAACCGGTGCCAAATAGCTTAATTAGCACCGGTTCAAACCGGTGCCATCCTTTATTAATAAAAAATAAAAAAAAACTGAAGCAGGGAGTGGAGTTGGCACCGGTTTAGAGAGTACCGGTGGCAATTACAGCAATTAGCTCCGGTTTGAACCGGTGCAAGTTTAAAAATAAAAAACCCGGGTGTTTTAATTATGCCCTTTGCTTCTAACGTCTCTGCCTCTGGTTTTCGCTGCTTTCCTCTTCTCTTCTGTTTTCGCTGCTTCCCTCTTCTCTTCTCTTTGCATTGCTTCCCTCTTCTCTTCTCTTTGCATTGCTTCCACTCCATTGAATTCGGGTTTAGACCTTCCATTGGAGCAGTTGCCGCCGCACGCACCACCTTCATCTCTCCTCCATTAAAGCATCTTCGAGGTAAGTATACCAGGTTTCAATTTCTCCATTGAATTCCTTCCCATTCATGGATTTTTGAGGATTTGCGAGTCATTTTAGTAATTGTAAGTTTCTTGTAATATAGGGTTTGTCAAATAAACGCGCAAGGCCCCCCTCCACAACGACCCTCCACATATATACTTAGCTTGTATATGGTTATGAAATGTAAGTTCTTGTTTTGATTTTTTAGCTATGTTACTTAATCTGTATGTGAGTATGTTGCTTGAATAGAACAAATTATGCTAATGTTGTATACGTGTGACATCTATTTTATATATATGCATGCTGGTTGGGGGGTTTTGGGGCTGCTGCTTGCTGGTTGTTGGGGGCTTCTAGGGCTGGTGGTGGTGTTGTTGTATGTGTGGCTGCTGCTGGTGGTGTTATTGTATGTGTGGCTACTGTTGTGAGTTGCTGTAGTGATTTGAGGTGATGTTTAGCTGCAAAGGGTGGAGAAGGTCTTGGGTGTTGGGTGTTTGGCGTGGTCGGTGATTAGGAGTAGTATGGCTACAATGGAGCTGAGGGAATGCGGGCTAGATGTGTAGTGTTTTGGTGTAGGTGTTTGAGTGAGGTAGTAGGGGAGCAAAATTAATAAATAAAACTTAGCCACTTATCTCTCGAATTATAAAATTGCAATTACTAAAATGAATAAATAAAACTTAGCCACCAGGGTTCAGTAGTAATAGGTCATATAAAATTGCAAAAATGCGAACCAAACATGTATAAATACATTGTGGCGATAAATTTGATATATAGGCGATATATAGGGTTAAGTAGTGTTATAAATTTTGTGGTTGTTGTGGTTTGTTGCCCCATTTTCTCTCTCATTCCTTAATCATATGCCCCTATATTTTCTTATTACCCATTTCTCATACTTACTAACTTTTGTTTATTCTTTTGTTTTTTCTTTTTTGCGTTTTTATAGATTCATATGTGATATGAAGTTCAATACCAGCTTGAAGACTACATATTTAGCTCAAGTGGGAAGTTAGAAAGATTACATCCATTGTATTGGTATGAATTATAAACTTCTCTAATAAGCTATGTATATTTCTTTCTCTATATTCTTTGAATAAAAGTTTTTTCATGACAAACTAAATACAACAATAAATATGTGAAATGCTTGCATCATCATATGCCTAGATACCTGTTCAAGGCTTTCTCATTAGGAGAAAGTCTTGAATAGTCCCCGGTTGGGACTGTTCTTGAACGTTTACTCTCACTTAGGTGGTGAATGTATGTCTTTTTTTTCGATTTTAAGGAACATCTTAGCTTACCATTTCCTCGATCACCATGTTCTCTGGGTACATATGTGGGTAAGTTATTACCAACATCGTGTACTTGGAGAACTACGGGGAAATGCTGCTGGATTTTCCTTAAAATTGGAAAGTCGATATACATTCACTAGTGAGAGTAAACGTTCAAGGATGGGTTAGGTTGGAGTGATAAGGGCCCTTTGGAAGCATATATGCATTTTTGTATCTATATGAATGTTATATGCATGTTGTGTGTTTGAATTTGATTTACATATATAATAGATGGTAGCAATTATACATGATTCGTAATATGTTGCAATGTTTAGAGACAATTTACTTAATGGAGAAGGATCGTGGCTGGATTCATGGTAGACGTGATACATTGGAATTCTTTAATGGGGTTCAAGAGTTTTGCGAGAGGGCTTCATCTTATCAGCGCAGAATGGGTTTCGATTGCCTCTATTGTCCTTGTGTTGATTGTAATAATGTGAAGGTGGTCAATAGTGTTGATATTGTTTAGGGTAAAAATACCCAATGCCACATGGCCCAGTAGAATCGTGACACGTGGCAGCTCACCAAAGGCCCAACGGGATCCAATCGGATGCTGCCAAGTGGCATCACAACCCTAATCAGGGAACATGTCTCCCCTACTATAAATAGAGGAATCCTCCTCATTTATTGGGCATTCATAAATTCATACACGAAACCCGAGCAATATTAATTGCGCAATCTTTCTAAATCAGTGAGAAAAACCTATTTACCTTCCGCACTATTACCCATCCGTAAATCATACTAACTTGATCGTCGGAGGCGGAACTCCACCCAACTGGAGTTTCGTGGTTTTGCAGGTACAGAAGTCAGGCGCGCATACTCCGTATTGTAACTCTCTCGAGGGACTAAAAACACCCGAAACAGTTGGCGCCGTCTGTGGGGAGAGTACTACTGAGATGGTATCCGATCCTGTACCGAATGTAGAGGGCAGCCGGCCTCCGGCTGACCATGAGGTCCATACGGACCATGAGAGTGGCAGTGGGGACGACTACGACGTCGAAACCTACATGGCCCCAGACGGATCATTCCGTTCTAGGCGCACCCGTTCCAAGGAAACAAGGGAACGGAGCCAAGACAAAGCTTGTCCCAGCAACCCAGGCGGCAAGCCTGTTAGACAACCTCAGGCGGAGGAGGGTGCTACCCCCGTCACCAGAGACGAACTCATGAACTCATGACTAGTTTTAAGGGGGAAATCAAAGATATAATCAGGAAGTCAGCTAGCTCCAGCAAGGGTCAGTCGGCAAAGAAGCCTTCTCCCTCTGGGAAGAAGCAAATAAAGGACCGAGTGCCTACTCCGCATCCCAAAAACAAGGCGACGGATGGGCCCCTAATCGACCTTTCGAAACTTCGTTTCCCCGAAACAGGGCAACGGAAGGCCATCCGGCATACACAGCCGGATGGGTCAAAGAAGATGTTCTCTGACGCCTGGTTATTCATCAGGGAGAAGAAAAGTCAGAGCATGTCTCAGTCGGCCTCAACGTCGACCTACTCAGACAGTTTCCGAAATGCTTCAATGAAGCATTCGGAGACACAGCAGGGGAGTCAGTCAGTCAGTATATCTGCACGTACTGGCCCTCATGTGATCAAGCAGCAGACCTGTATGTGCCCCAACAGCCCAGTATGGATCTCCATTCATGCAGTCGGCACCCTTCGGGGGCCAGGCGGCCTACCAGGTCCAGCTGCAAAACCTTGGGGAACAACCTTCTGCTTTCTCCCGGGAGATAACCGAGGCGGTACAACCGACCAAGGTTAAGAATGTGTTGGTTGGTGCGTACGACAGTACCACCAACCCGGAAGACCACCTAATGGAATACGCCAACCACATGTACCTACAGGAGTTGGATGACGCCGCCTGGTGTAGATGCTTCCCGGCTACGTTGAAGGGCATAGCCCAGCGATGGTTCGGCAACTTGCCGGCTGGGTGCATCAACAATTTCAAGATGCTTGCATACCTGTTTGCGTCCAACTTTTCCATGAATATCCCTACTAAAAAGACAAGTCTCGACCTAGGGGCTATCAAGTAGGGTGACAAGGAGGGACTTCGGTCCTATGTCAGGCGGTTCAATCTGATGAGAATTCAGATTTAGGGGCTGTCTGACGAAGTGGCATATACAGACTTTTTCAAGGGTCTGAAGGATGGGTCAACTTTTAAATTTGACCTAGTCCGCAAGAGGGTAGCCACCCTCCAAGAAGCGCTGATGGAGGCGGAGGCCTATATACAGGCAACTGAGCTCTGCTCTATCAGGCACCCGTCGGAGCCCAAGCGGTCCGACAGGAGAGACAGCCGGCATAACCAGCCGGCCAAAAAAGAAGAAAATAAAAGAAAAGAAGTCTGGGCAGCTGACCGCCCAGGTCAGCCGTCCCAGAAGAAACAAAGAAAGTTGGAACCGTACGTCCCAAAGTACGATTTCAACAAAGACTGCTCCTCCATCCTCATGGAGATAAAGGACCGGGTAACAATCGAAAAACCAGCTGCAATGAAAAGCTTTGTCAAGAACAGAGACAAAAGCAAGTATTGCCAGTTCCATGAGGACGTCGGCCATGACACCAATGGTTGCTATAGCCTCAGGCGGCTATTGGACCGTCTGGCCGATGAAGGGGTCCTGGAGTCCTATCTAGTGAAAACCAAGGGCAACCCCAAATCAAGTGGGGGACAGCCGTCCAAGAAGCCTGCTGCTAGCTCTGAAACGGATGAAGAACATATCTTCACCATTGCAGGCGGCTTCGCAAGCGGACGTCCCACTATCCGGGGTGCCAAGGATAAATCCGGAAACTATCCAACCCAGAAGATGAGGGCCAGGCGTCGAAAGACACCTTCCCTGAGATCTTCATCTCTTAGAAGGATAGGGGCATGGTCAGGCGGCCTCACGATGACCCCCTGGTCATCGAATGCAAAGTTGCCAATCAACGAGTTGGCCGAATCTTAATCGATACCGGGAGCTCATCTGACCTAATCAGTTACCAGTGCATGACAAAACTCAAGTATAAGCCTAGCAGCATGCACAAGACTCCCCATCCCCTAGTCGGCTTTGGGGGAGGAGTAGTGCATCCGGTGGGAATGATTGACTTACCCATCCGGCTAGGCGGTAAAGGAGAAGGGTGGCACATGGTCGTCAAGTTTCTGGTGGTCGAGGAATTGAAAGCCTACAACCTTATTCTGGGCCGCCCCATCCTTAACGAGTCCAAGGCTGTCATCATCCCATCTCTTATGATGATCAAGTTTCAGAAGGATGATGAATCAGTTGGTGCCCTAAGCGGGGATTAGAAGACGGCCAGGGAGTGTTACCTCTCAAACGTCAGGCCGACTGTAACAGCAGCCGGTCATACCGAGGAACCTGCTGACCTCGAAGAAGTGCCTGCCCCCAAGACAGTCGGCACGAAGCAAAAGGCGGACCAGTTGGGCCCCGCCAGAAAAACAAAATAGCAATCACTAGCCGGAGAAAGGCCGGATGAATCCTGACCCTAGCCGGTTGGTGAGAGCATTGATGTCGTCCTGGACGACAGCCGCCCTGACAGAACAGTCAAAGTTGGGACGGTTGCTCATGAAAAGCTGGGGGCAGACTTGCTCCAAATTCTGCGAGAATTCAAAGACATCTTTGCCTTTGAAGTGGAAGAGATGCCAGGCGTCAGCCCGGATCTAGCTGTCCACAAGTTAGCTGTTGATCCCAAAATAAAGCCGGTTAGGCAAAAGAAGAGGGATCATGGAGAGGAAAGGTCTCAGGCGGCAGCCGCCGAGGTCAAAAAGCTTCTGGATGCCGGGTTCATTCGGCAATGCTACTACCCGGATTGAGTAGCAAATGTTGTCCTTGTCAAAAAGCCGAATGGTACCTGGCGGATGTGTGTAGATTACACAGATCTGAACAAGGCATGCCCGAAGGATAGTTATCCCCTACCAAAGATCGACAGCCTGGTTGACTCTACAGCCGGCCATGCCTTGATGAGTTTCATGGACGCCTATTCAGGCTTCCATCAGATCCCCCTATGGAAGAAGGATCAGGAGAAGACGACCTTCGTCACTGACCAGGGGTTGTATTGTTACACGGTGATGCCGTTTGGCTTGAAAAATGCGCCTGCTACCTTTCAACGAATGATAAGCACGATTTTCATAAATCAAATCGGAAGGAATGTAAAGGCGTACATTGATGACATGATAGTCAAATCCAAGCAACAGGCGGGTCACATAGCCGACCTCCAAGAAACCTTCACCACCCTCAGGCGGCAAAAGGTCATGCTTAATCCCAAAAAGTGTGTCTTTGGTGTTGAGTCTGGGAAGTTTCTCGGATTTCTAATTGATCAAAGAGGCATAGAGGCCAATCGGATAAGGTGCAGGCGGTGATTGACATGTAGTCACCTCGCACTGTAAAGGAGGCCTAGAAGCTAATTGGTTGCCTGGAGGCACTAGGAAGATTCCTCATCCGGTCAGGTGACAAGTGCCTTTACTTCTTCCAAGCAATCAGGAAGAGGTCTAGATTTGAGTGGGGAGAAGAGGCTGAGGCGACATTTCAGAGGTTAAAACAACACTTGCATTCTTTGCCAAGGCTAATGAGCCCCTTGCCTAAGGAGGTTCTCTACATGTACCTAGCCGTCTCAGATCACTCCCTTAGTGCCGTCCTCTTTGTCGAGAGAGACGGCAAGCAGCTCCCGGTGTATTTCATCAGCCATATACTCAGGAATGCTGAGCTCCGGTACCCAATGATCGAAAAATTTGGGCTGGCTCTTTACAAAGCTTTCAAGCGGTTGAAGCCATATTTCTTGGCTCACCCGGTGACCGTCTATACTAATCAGCCACTCAAACGTCCAATGACTACCATAGAGTCATCCGGCAGAATGATCAAGTGGGCTGTTGAAATGCAAAGCTTGGAGATAACTTTTGAATCAAGGTGGGCAGTGAAAGGTTAGGCGTTTGCCGACTTCATTGTTGAAATGACTAGGCCGGCACAACCGGAGAATACCGATCAGGTTTGGAAGTTATTCGTAGACGGAAGCTCTACCTCGAACGGCTGTGGTGCAGGCGTGATTTGTAAAGCTCCGGAAGGAGATACTTATGAATATGCACTATGGTTCAAGTTTCAAGCTTCAAACAATGAAGCTGAGTATGAATCCCTGCTAGCCAGAATACGCATGTGTAAGGCAGTAGGGGCAAGAAAAGTTGACGCCTGTTCTGATTCTCAATTGATTGTTAGTCAATTCAATTGTGACTATGAAGCCACCCATCCGGCAATGATCAAATACCTTCAGGCGGTCAAAGACGAGGCAGGGACACTTGATGAATTCCATCTAAGTCAGGTGCCCTGGTCAGAAAATAATCAGGCGGATGCTTTGTCCAAATTGGCCTCATCTGCCACTTGTGATGCGCCTAGGTCAGTCTTCTGGGAGGTCATGGAAAAAAGAAGTATTGAGCATGACCCCATTGGAATTCTCGATCGAAGCTTTACCTGGATGGACCCCATCCAGGATTATTTGGTACACGGCACCTTGCCGGATGCCTCTTCAGAAGCGACAACACTTAAGAAACGAGCTTTAAGCTTTGAAATGTACAAGGGAGAACTCTTCAGAAAGGGTTACCTTCAGCTGTTACTGAAGTGTGTTACCCCCAAAAGGGGATAAGAAGTGCTAGAGGATCTACATGCGGGCTTTTTTGCTTCGCATATAGGCGGCAGGTCTCTTGCAAAGAGGGCCAGACGGCAGGGTTACTTTTGGCCCACCCTTAAGGCAGACGCCATGGATTTGGTGAATAAATGTGACAAGTGCCAAAGATTTGGCCGGCTCATACACCGTCCGGCAACTGATCTTACGGCTATCTACAGCCCGGTTCCATTTGCAAAATGGGGCATGGACATCTTGGGTCCCTATACGCCTACAACAGGCGACAGAAGATACATTCTGGTGGCTGTAGACTACTTCACCAAATGGGTTGAGGCAGAGGCGGTTAAAGGCATCAAGACAAAGGATGTCATCTCCTTCGTTTGGAGGAACATCATCACTCGGGTTGGGGTCCCTATGTCTATGGTGTTTGACAACGGTCCTCAATTTGAAACCCCTACCCTAAAAAATTGGTTGGGAGATCAAGGGATCTCACATTGTTTTTCATCTGTTGGCCGACCCCAAGAAAACGGACAAGTTGAAGCCTTCAACAAGCTCATCTCAGACGACATAAAAAAGAAGATTGAAAGAGCCGGTGGTCTTTGGGCGGATGAGTTACCTCACGTCCTTTGGGCCATCAGAACAACTGAAAAGGGGGCAACCGGTGAAACCCCGTTTCTCATGATATATGGCATTGAAGCCGTCTTGCCAATTAAGATTTATGACCCAACACTCCGAGTCATGGTCTATGACGAAGAGGCTAATTGGGAGGCCATGCGTCTTGCATTGGGTTCTCTCCCGGAACGCAGGGGCAATGCTGCCTTGCGCATGAGATATACCGGCTGAGAATGACGAGGGCTTACAACAGAAGAGTACACAAGCGGCCCCTCAAAGTGGGGGACTTTGTGCTACGAAAAATGGAGTCAACCGCTAGGGCAAATGAATAAGGAAAACTAACCCCATATTGGGAGGGCCCCTACCGGATTTTTGAAGAAGTAAGAGATGGCACGTATTGCCTGGAAACCCCAGACGGCAGGCCTTTAGCCAGAACCTGGAATGTAGACAATTTGAAAAAGTACTACTTCTAAGGAAATTGTAATTACTTTTTGTAAATAGAGTAAATGAGCAAAGGATACTTTATTTCAATTTTTTGTTTTAAAGTCCCATGTGCAATGCACACCCAGACACCTTTCAAAGTCCCGCGTGCAATGCACACCCGGGCACCTTTAAAAGTCCCGTGTGCAGAGCACAACCGGGCACCATTCAAAGTCTCTGTGCAAGGCACAACCGGGCACCTCTAAAAATTCCCTTGTGCAATGCACAACCGGGCTTCCTAAGTACCTAACTTAGCCGAATAAAGGCACAAAGCCAATATATCTTAAACCGTCTGCTTTAAATACAAAACAGGCATCCGACGACACCTATCCGGGTGAATTCGTTGAAGAGAACATCTCCCTTGCGGATAGCACATTGTTCTATGCGTCATATTCTCAAACGGCTTCAACCGCCTAGGTTGAAGATAACCCATGTACGTTTGAATGACTTATCGCAAACAAGATAAAACCGGCTATTGCCCCAATGCAATACAGACGGTAACTTAAATCTTGCTAAGCAGCCGGCTTTGCCCAAAAGCACTACAGCCGGACCCCGCTTCTATCCCGATTTTTACAATCATCTTCAAATTGACATTAGCTATTTCCCCAAGGCCATACAACCGATATAAATGCCTTATATTGCAACCGGCTATTGCCCCTAGGTAATACAGCCGGCAATTGACAACAATGTCAACTACATTTGTGCTTGGTTATTGCTCAAAAGCAATACAAGCGGTAATCCACATATTTATATATATCCGGATACCATTCAAGACGCATGCGTTCGGTACGATTCTATCCACATGGACGTTGAACTGAGCCAGCGTAGTCAACGAATTCAACTAACCCACCCTGTTGTACAACGCTCAAGGACCGCCTAATCGTTTGTCCGGATGTATATGGACGGCTGCCTGCTTAGAGTTGGTAACTATAAGCAAACAACCATCCAGGGGCAAGCAAGGTTCACACATCCGGCATATAGCATGATTTAACGATTTGATGCAAAAAAAATAAAGAGAAGAAAAGCGAGAAATTGAAAATATGCAAAGCAAACCGACACAGTCGGCACAAATATATTAAAAATATGTCAAATGTTAACCGGACCCCTGTCCAGGAAAACTGATACAAAAATTCAAGGCTCGCAGGCCGGTTAAAGAAAAGAAAGAAAAAATCCTACTGCTGCTGTTGCTGCTGCTCCAACTGCTGGCCTTGATAGGCGTTAGGGGCATCTTGGGTCTGCTGGGTTTGAGTTCCCTCATCTGGAACCTCACCTTCCGTGTGCTCCTCCCCTACGCCGGCCCACTCATCAAACGGCGCCGATTGCTGAAGCTCGAGAACTTGAGCATTAAATACTTTAGTTGTGTATTTGTACCTCAAGTCAAAGAAGGCGTAGTCGGTCTCCGGATGGATCATGGACCACGCCATCTTCATGCGTGCTTCGCAGTCACGCTCGTTCTCATTCACCAGCCGGGTCTTCTCAGCCGCCAGCTGGTTTAGAGCATCTTTCTTGGACTTGACCAAATCATTTTTGGCCTTGTCCAGCTCCCCCTGCAGCCGGGTGACCTCCTCCTTCAACCCAGTATTCTCCTTCTCCGTATCCTTCAGAGCTTGGATGTCAGTTTTGAGCTGGTCGATCTGGAGTTGACAGTCAGCAGCCGTCTCGTTGGCAGTGTCAGCAGCAGCCATCAGCTGCTGGATGAGTTCCTCTTGTTTCATCTCCCGGGCTTTAGTGTGGATTTCAAGCATTAGGGAGTTGTACTGACATACATCAATTAAATTGGCTGCCCGTTTCTGGGCATCCCTTACCTCCTCTTTCTTCTTTCGCAAGGGGGCTTTTAACCCATCCACTCTTACCATCGCCTGCAAGACCAACCGGTAATTGAGTTAGCAAAATTAAACTTAAAAACATAAGCTACCAAATCTCGCACAAAAGTACCTCATGCGTTAAAAAAGCAGATTGTGCAAAGCAACTACATCCGGCAACTTACCTCAGCCAGCAATGAGGTGATCTGGTCAAGGTTGACCTGGCTGACACCCGGCACAACCTCCCTCTCGGACCTGGTCAAGATCCTTATCATTCTCCTGGCATAGTTTTGCATGTCCGGCCAGCGAGAAGTGGTATCTGCATCATGAGATATATCGGTTAAGTGTTGGGAATAAACGACTCCTACATTCAGCCGGTTCCCGACCGAGTCTCCCGACTGAGAAGTATGAGACTTGACTCGAACTGGCCCAAGCGGCCAAGGGGGGTCAAAAGCTGAGTCCATACCTTGGTCATCCGGCTGAGGGGTGCCACCACCCCCAGCCGCATTGGAGCTAGATGCAATAGCAGGCACCCGGCTAGAAGGAGCAGGCTCCCTAGATCCGGTCTCAGCCGGCTTAGAGCTCAGGCTAAGACTTTGCAGGCTTTTTCCTGCAGTAGTGGGCCTCACAGGAGCCGGAGTCATGCCGGCTGATGGCGGAGCAGGGCCTCCTGAGACCCTGCGCCTTTGAGGAGGCGGTTGAGGAAGCTCCCCACCCGGTCTCACCATCTGGCGGATTGAGCGGGGAACATTCTAGCTTCCCGTCTGTAAAAAAACAATCCACAAGTCAGAATCAAGGTTATTAGCAAAATAAGCAAACGGTTATATGACAGCCGGTGCTTAACCCACTGGCCCGGGCAGCAAGTTGGGCCCGTTTCTGCTCCAACTGCTCTTTCCTGATCTCAGTGGCTGACTTAGCTGGCGTCATCTCAGGCGGAGTCATTTCTAAACCTTCCTCTGCAAAATAACAAGAAAAAGTTAGCATCATTTGCATATCATACAAACGGCATAAATTGCCGGTTAAGCAGTAGACCTTTGTTATACAAGGTGTTGAGACCGCAGGCGGAGAGGAACGCCTGGTTCTTAAACTAGTCCGGATGAGGGACCCAGAATAGAGGAACAATGATTTGTGTCCCATCATCCAAAGGCTCGGTAGTCTTCTTAAACAACCCCAGCTCCATTATAGCATCCCAAGCCTCAGCCGGTACCCTTGGTAGGGCGCACTTCTTTCCTAGAAGAGCCGGGTTCTTGTTGTATTGGCGCATCCGGTGATTAACAGTCGTTGAAGGGGAAGAGACGTAATAAAACATGCTCTTCCAGCTTGTCCACTTGGAGGGCTTCTCCAAGGTCATCATGTATTATGGATGCGTTGTAAGAGTGTACCAGGCATTCCAGCCGCTTGGGGCACGGCTTAGGTAATGCATATGCGCAAACGCCTCCCAGGTAGGCGTCACTTCCCGCATCTCGCAGGCGGCAATATAGCCGATGATGTTCACCCAAGAATTGGGTGTAAGCTGCCAGACCCCTAAGTCGTAGCCTCTTAAAATGGCTTTAATGCATCTGTGAAGGGGGAACCGGAGGCCGGCTTTGAATGCCGCCTCATAGCAGCCGAAGTAGTTATCGGCATGATTCAAGTCATCCTCCCAGACAACTGACGAGCTCGCAGGCGGGACACCTAACTCCCAGCCGTCCCCTACCGGACGCTTTTTCAGAAAAGCTTCGAGTGTTGCATTTAATGTCACAACGTCCCGGTTGCTCATGTGCGCCACCAATGGGTTGTTTACTGCCGACAAGCTGTATGCGTCCTCATCTTGTTGAGGGGCATCCGGCGTCATTGTGGACTTTGATGATCCGGCCTCTTGGTCGGTTTCTTCATCGCTTGAGCTTCCGGACTCTTCTAAAATCTCATCACCAAGCGTAGTTGGAACGCCTGGTTGATCGAAAGGTAACGGTTGGATTCTCATAAATGTAAGGGTGTTCCATGCACCCCCAGACGGCTTCCCTAGTCCTAGATTCAGCCGTATCTGGAGAACGGTTGACCACTGCCCTAGGTCGTGCCATGTGTGTATTGGGAGAGTCCATTATTCTCTAACCTATACAACCGGTAAACTCAAGAGGTTACTAAAGGGGCAAGGATGATACCTTGTTTTTATGAAGACGGTTGAAGAAGACTAGTGATGAAATTTCAAAGATATGTCTCTAACCTATACGACCGTTTGTGTTGAAAACCTAAAGCATAAATGTAAACAGTCAGGGATTTTGGAAGAAATTCACACAAAGATACCCCAGGTGGTATCAATAAAGTGTGTTCAAAGATATTACAATCGGTATCATGCAGTTTTACCCAAAGATACCCCAAGCAGTATCATAATGGCTTGCTCATAGATACCCCAGGCGGTATCAAGGAGGCTTGCTCAAAGATACCACAAACGGTATCACAACGTTTTGTTCAAATACACCCCATGCGGGATCAATAAAGCTCACTCAAAAATACCCCAGACGGGACACCTCCGTCTGAGGCTTCATTGAATGGTTATCAGAAACCAAGGATGCCTCAAGCGTTAATTATTGAAGGTTGCTTAAAGACCCCCCAGACGGCATGAGAGCCGGCTGAGGGTGTTTGAAGGGCAGGTCATGAACAAGCTATGAAGATCATTGTTTAAGCGCCCCCCAGGCGGTATAAGCCCGGCTAAGGGTGCGAAATATCTAAGTCTTGAAACATGGCTTGCATATACCCTAAACGGTCCATTACCGTTTGTGGGTCCAGTTTTGAAGAGCTATAATTTGAAGACACCTTAGACGGTCCAGAACCGTCTGTGGGTCTGACTTTGAAGAATCTTGTTTGAAGACCCCCCAGGCGGCTCCTTGCCGTCTGAGGGTCTATGAAATGAATATTTTGATAGGAAGTTTGAAGGTGGTCCAGGCGGAATATTTCCGGTTGAGGGTCTACTAGATGCAAAATGTTAGTCTGAAGATACCCCAAATGACATGTATCCGTCTGTGGGTCCTTTGAATGCAAATTCTTGAAAACCATTGATTGCAGATATCACAGGCGGTATATCACCGCCTGTGGTCCTATGGAATGCATTATTAAAGGTTAAGGTTTGAAGGTACCCCAGACGGTCCATACCGTCTCTAGGTCTATCATTTGAAAAGCAAGGTGTAAAGATGCCCCATCCGGCATATTACGACTGTAGGTCTTTTAAGTGCAACTACATGAAAACCAGTGTAATGGTGCACAGGCGCTATTCACCTTCTGTGGGGCTATGACATGCATTCAGAGTATAGTCCATTGATTAAGGATACCCCAGACAGCCCACCATCGTATGAGGGTCTATCTTTGAGGATCATGATTTAAAGATTCCCTAGACGGTCTACAACGTTTGTGGGCCTACCAAATACAAAGCATAAAAAGGGCTTATGGAGTCCCAGACGGTGCTTGACCGTCTGTGGTTCTACTCAAGTTAAGAAAGATAATCAAGTCAGACGGTACCTGGAGGGATTAAGTGAAGAAGTCCTCAACCGGTATCCGTATGCGTTTCAATGAAGCAACTGGTTGCACAAACTAGCAGCCGGTGTCAGAGCTCTGAAGAAAATTCTGAAAAAATTTATAAAGTGAAGAGGAGAGGGTGTGCGCTTCAATTTATAGGCAAAGACCAGAAGGCGAATCACCACCTTCTGTCTTAACCTTTCGAATTTCGAATTCAGGAGAGAGTGGCAAGAAGCAACTCAATCATCACCTCCCCTTTGCTTGACACCTGTCATAGGTGACACGTGGCTACGCCACGTCACACCCGTGAGGGGAAAATGTTTAGGGTAAAAATACCCAATGCCACGTGGCCCAGTAGAATCGTGACACGTGGCAACCCACCAAAGGCCCAACGGGATCCAATCGGATGCTGCCACATGGCATCAAAACCCTAATCACGGAACATGTCTCCCCCACTATAAGTAGAGGAATCCTCCTCATTTATTAGGCATTCATAAATTCTTACACGAAACCCGAGCAATATTAATTGCGGAATCTCTCTGAATCAGTGAGAAAAACCTATTTACCTTCCGCACTATTACCCATCCGTAAATCATACTAAGTTGATCGTCGGAGGCGGAACTCCACCCAACTGGAGTTTCGTGGTTTTTCAGGTAGAGAAGTCAAGCGCACATACTCTGTATTGTAACTCTCCCGAGGGACTAAAAACACCCGAAACAGATATCATTAGAGATCATGTAGTTTGTCGTGGGTTTAGGGTTAAATATCATGTGTTGATTTGGCACGGTGAAGAAGGAGAGTACAGTGGGGATGTTATTGGGAATGATGTGCATGATGATAGAAGAAATGACACATTGTTGATACTGGTGCTAAGGATGGATTTGAGGATGATCATGTGGATGAGGTCGAGGATGAAGGGGTGGATGAGATAATGCGTGGTTTTGAAGGTGACGGGTTTGAGTCATTATCGGAGGCTTCTAAAAAGCCTTTGTATCCTGGGTACAAAAAATACTCTAAACTATCAGCCGTGCTAACACTTTTTAACACTAAGTCGAAGCATAGGTGGACGGACAGTAGTTTTACTTCTTTGCTAAGCGCGTTAAGTGAGATGTTGCCCGATGGGAATGAAATTCCTAAGTCTTACTATTACGCAAAGAAGCTCATGTGTCCATTTGGTTTGGAGTATAAGAAGATACATGCATGTCCTAATGATTGTATTCTTTATCGAAATGAATATGAAAAATTGGAGGAGTGTCCACGATGTAAGAAGTCGCGCTACAAGCGCATGAGTTGCAATGCTCGCACGAAGGGACCGCCTGCTAAGGTGTTGTGGTATCTTCCCATTATTCCAAGGTTTAAGCGTCTATTCTCAATACCAACAGACGCTAAAAACTTGAGGTGGCATGTAGAGGGAAGAAAGAAAAACAGAATGCTGAAGCATCCAGCCAACTCCCCCGCGATGGAAGTACCTTGATATCAAGTTTGGAGAATTTGGTGATGAAATTAGAAATTTAAGGCTTGGTTTGTGCACGGACGGGATGAATCCATTTGGCACTCTTAGTACCTAGCATAGCACATGGCCGGTACTGTTAGTGATCTACAATTTGCCTCCTTGGTTGTGCATGAAATGGAAATACGTAATGCTTTCTCTATTGATATCGGGGCCAAGGCAACCTGGAAATGACATAGATGTTTATCTTGCGCCCCTTGTTGATGATTTGAGAAAGATGTGGGACGAAGGGGTTTTTGTTTTTGATGCTCATAAGAATGAGATGTTCACATTGCGTGCAGCTCTTATGTGGACCGTTAATGATTTTCTTGCGTATGGCAACTTGTCTAGGTATAAGAATAAAGGGAAAAAGGCATGCCCCATTTATATTGATGATACGCCAAGCAGACGCCTTGATCATTCTCACAAAGAGGTGTACTTGCAAACCCGAAGGTTGCTCAGGCACGATTACCCGTACCGTAGGCAGAAAAATGCTTTCGATGGGACAGCGGAAGTGGGGACTGCTCCTAGGACGTTAACTGGTGAGGAGGTTTAAGCTCGAGTAAAGGGTGTACGAAAAGTCTTTGGGAAATTTGAAAAAGCTACAGAGTCAACTGCTCTCTTTAAAAAAGGATCAATCTTTTGGTTGCTCCCGTACTGGAAAGAACATGACGTTAGGAACTGTCTTGATGTAATGCATATAGAGAATAATGTGTGTGATGCTCTTGTGGGAACGCTGATGAATATTTAAAGCAAGACAAAGGACGGAAAGGGTGCACAGGACGATTTGAAAAAGATGGGGGTACGTCCAGAATTGTGGGTTCAGCAAAGGGTTAGTAAGGGAAAGGAACAGGAAAATGAAAATGAGATGAGTTCAAAAAAAGGAAAGGGGAAGAGCAAGGGAAAGGGAAAGGCCACGGATGTGTCAAAGAAGAAAAATGAGGGAAAATCCAAGAAGGGAAAGGCCTATTTACCTCCGGCTTGCTACACATTGTCAAGGGTAGAAAAACGGATGTTTTGTGCATGTCTGTATGGCATTAAGGTTCCATTAGGGTACGCATCTAACATGAAAATATTTGTATCCTTAAATTGAGAATTAAAGCTGACAAGTATGAAATCCCATGATTGTCATGTTCTGATGCAAGTTTTCCTACCAATTGCAATACGTGGTATTTTACCAAAGCACGTGAGGGAAGCTATTACAAGCCTCTGTTCGTTTTTCGATACAATATGCAGCAAAGTGCTTGATCCTTGTACACTTGATGCTTTGCAGGCGTATGTGGTTGTTATTTTTTGCAAATTTGAGATGTACTTCCCACCCTCGTTTTTCGACATAATGGTGCATTTGATTCTTCATTTGGTGCGTGAGATTAAGTTGTGCGGTCCAGTGTTCATGCGGTGGTGCTATCCTTTTGAAAGACATATGGGTACATTGCAAGATAAAGTCAGGAATCAGGCTCACCCGGAAGGAAGTATGATTTAAGGGACCGTGGCTGAGGAGGTCGGTAATTTTGTGGCCGACTATATAGCCGTTGCTAAACCTATTGGTATTCCTACTTCTTGACACAAAGGGAGACTTGATGTTCATGGCACAATCGGGTCGAAACGAATGTCACCTGATCGAGATAAGTTCTTACAAGCGCACCTATATGTGTTGCACCATGTTGCAGATGTTCACCCATATTTAGACGAGCACATGGGTAGTTTGCGTGATGAATTTCCATTGAAAGGTGAACAGGCACTGATGCAGTTGCATAATAAGAAGTTTGTGAGCTGGTTTCGTGATCGAGTGATGGGTGGAAAGTATGAGAGTGTCATAGATACAGTAAGGTGGCTTGCTTATGGTCCTAGGGATGATGTTCACTCATTTGAGGGATATGACATAAAGGGGTACACATTTTGGACTGAGCGTCAGGATTTGAAATCGTCCTCGACCCAAAACAGTGGTGTAACGCTTGTGGCATCGTCAAGGGAGTTTGCAAGTGCTAAGGATAAATCACCTATTGATGCAGAGTTGTCATACTACGGTCGAATTCAAAAATATGGGAGCTTGATTATTGTGACTTCACGATTGCTCTTTTCCGGTGTAAGTGGGTTGATAATATCTGGCGTAACGTCAGACATGATGACTTTACTCTTGTAGATCTTGGCCACCTGAATGATAGTGCTGAACCATTCATCCTTGCATCTCAAGCCAAGCAAGTGTTTTACGTAAGTGACCCAGCCAACTCAAAATGGTTTATTGTGCTAGCCGGCAAAAGAAGAATCCTTGGCGTTGGAGATGTCGAGGATGAGGAAGAATATGATGCGTTTGATGACTCGGCACCTTTCACTATTCCTAGACCTGTTGTACCAAATGAGATAGACGACCAAGCCAATTACATGCGATTAGACCACGACGAAGGAATATTAGATTGAGGTACTATTTTTTGTTAGTTTGAAATTGTAGGCGTCGAAAGTATTATTAAATCACATTTTTAGGTGAAAATGAATGAAATTGTTAACTTACTTGCCCATTTTTATTATTTTCTTTTAAATGAATGAAGTAACTTACTTGCCCATTTTCGTTTTTGATTTGTATTACAATTGAGCAATTTATATTTGATTATATCTTTACCTTACAAATTTATTTATATTACACTTAATAACTTGTTATGTTTGTAATGACAGGTTTTTACATCTCATGGCGGACGATCGGTACATTTTAGGAGTCGAGGATGTAGAGGATGATGATGATGATGCATCTGGGGATGGGGACGAGCTATATGATGTCAACAAGGAGCGGGATTTGGGTGAGGCAGAAGATCAGGCTCACGATGCTTTGGAGCGTATGTTAGATGAGTTTGAAATTTCAGCTGATCAAGCGCCTCCTATCGAGAATGCAATGTCTGAGTCGTTGGGCGAGGATCAAAGTGGAGGGGGGGTGAAGGGACTAGCGCAGAAAAAGCTGAGGGGTCCGACGACAAGTTTCAAGAAACCTGTCGGTCCAATGGTCTTGGAGTATGACAGGGTAGGACAACCTACAAGCAAATAGCGTCGTCAGTATGCTATTCAAGTTGGGATTTGTGCGCGCAAAATCCCCATTACTCTTCGTTTGAGCGATGTACCTATTGGCTTGATAGACACGTTTTGGAATGATACAAGGGTAAGTGATTTGTTTCCACATTTATAAATTCCTTCAATTTATTGTTATTTAATGGGAAAACTAATAATGACTGTTATTTGTGCTTCCAGAGTCTATTTAACATTCCAAATGAGTACGCCAAGCGAAGGGCGTTTGAATCCTTACTTGCGACAAGATTCAGAGGCTTCAAGACCACCTTAGTTCGTCGGTTTATCACGAAGAAGCTTGTGAGAAAACCAAAGAACAAGAAAGGAGGGGCATGGATGATGAATTCATCGATGAAGAGAAACTCCCATGGAAAATATGGCCAAGTGTATCAAAGGAAGATTGGGATGCTTTCGTTCTTCAAAAAAGAAAAAAAGAAGCAATTGTAAGTACAAGTAACTCTGATGACAATTGTATAATATATTTAATATTTTGGTAGTTTTGAAACTAATATGTCTAATTATGTAGAAAATAAGGGAGCAGAATTCCAAGAATGCATTGCAGAAGCAATACTACCATCGTATGGGGTGTATGACGTTTGATGAATGGAGGGAGATGTGGGTGAGTGAGGGAGTATACCCCACTGCGCTTCTAGGGTCCTCCACAGTGTCCTCTGACTCCACAACCAGTACTTTGGTGAGTCGTGCCGGATATTTCTTTTGTTCTTTGCATTCTCGTGACAAGAAAACCGGAAAATGGTCCATCAAGGCTCCGGACACGAAAGAAATGGCAGATAAACTTGTAAGCAACTATGAATTGTGAACTGCATGAATCTTTTGCATATATATCACATTACATAAACACTAACTTGATGTTGCCTTTTTGTTTTTTGCTACAGCTTGAGTACACTAAAGAGCTTGTTGAAGGCAAGCTCGTCCCAACAGTGGAGAAGGACCCTTCCACCTTGGCTTTGGGAAATCCCTACTATCCAGGACGCGTATTGGGTGCAGGGGGAGCTTGCTAGGATGGGAGAAGGTGATGGGTCCGAAACATACCAAATCAGGGAGATCCCGGGCAAGTGTGAACTCGCTGGTCAACTTGGATGCCACGGTGGCATCAATTAAGGAACAAGTGCGCAACGAGATGCGAGAAGAGTTCAATGCATGGGCAAAGCAAATGAACTTGCCAAGCTTGCCTTTCTCCTCGACTACACCGGTCGACTCTTCTAGTCACCCACGAAAACAAGGAGAAGACGAGATACATGCAGACGAGGAGGTACATGATCAAGTGGTTTCTAATGTATAAGTTTTGACTTTTTGAGTTACGTGGGTTCTAATTAGCCTCGCACTATCAATACACTATTGCAGGTTAGTAATCCTGCACATGCGTACTTGAGGGAGCTTGAAAATCCAACACCTTATGACTTTCCAGTTCTACAGGTGAGTTGTTTAGTTTATTCCTTGGATGGTGATATTGGTTCTTTGATTCTGCTGTGAATTTGTGAAGTTTGTTGTGTTGTTTCTTTATATTGGATGAAGTTTGCGGTTTTATGTGTTGTAAATGTTCTTCGTTTCTTCGTTTGTTTCGTGTTTCTTCGTTCCTCTAAAGACAGGTTTCTATGCTGTTTCTGTGCTATTGTTGTCGTGTTTCTGTCCTGTCATGCTGTTTCTGTCATGCTTTTTCTGTGCTTGCTGCCTGCCTGCTTTCATGGTTGATCTGATGTTGTCGTCTGCTTGTTGTGCTTCCTGCTGTGATGTTGTGAGTTGTGCTGTGAGCGTGCTGTGTTGCTGATGTTTTCGTGTTGTGAGCTGTGACTACTGTTTCTGTCGAGCTGTGAGTCATGCTACCTGCTGTGATGCTGTGAGTTGTGTTGTTTCTGTGCTGTGTTGCTGCAGTTTCTGTGCTGTGAGCTGTGAACTGTGCTGAGTTGTGCTGTGAACTGTGCTGAGTTGTGCTGTGAGCTGTGAACTGTGCTGAGTTGCGCTGTGAACTGTGCTGTGAGCTGTGCTGTGAACTGTGTTGCCTGCCTGTGAGCTGTGCAGGCAGCAGACACCTGTGCAGCAGCTGTGCAGGCAGCAGGCGGCAGCAGTGCCGGCAGTGCAGCTGTTATTTTGTTGCTGCGCTGTTCCGCTGTTTTGCTCTTCCCTTTTTTTTGTTTTTACTTATTCCTTACAAGTGATATGCCAATTTTGTGCAGGAAGAGACCCGTTGTGAAATTCTTCACCCGGGCGAATCGCTTAGTGGAGCTTTGAATGTCGTTGCATATGGTAGTGCACAACCGGCCGAACAAGGTATGGTCCATTTGCGACCGCTTCGACCTGAGCATTATTCGGTCGGGATCCATTTTGTGGTTGCCGGGTTCGAGGACATCCTAATACCTGTGCCCGTAGAGGAGGATGAGTTTACTACACTTTGGGCGGCAAAAGGTAGTTTTATGCAATGGGCATGTGCTTGGATACGGTTGGTGAACCAGGTAATTAAGATTTAAAGTTCACGCTTTACTCTATACCCGATTTTCATCCCAAGAGTTGGATGAAATTCTTTTCTAACCATTTGTGTGATTTGTCTTATTAGCTATCGAGGAAAAGCCAAACTCCAAAGAAGAAGGTGGAGGGGCCAAAAAGCATTGATCAACCGATGCCAAAGAAGAGGAGTGAACATGGCTCGATGAGTGGAAAAGCGTCGAACAAGAGCTCTTCACGAGGTTCAACTATGCAAGCTACTCCACTAGTTGAAGACACGGTGCTTCAATCGCTCTATAAGGAGTTAACTTATCTGCATAACCGTGTTTGCCTGTTGCCTAGTGACAGCCCCATTCAAGTTCCACTACCTAAAGAAATGTTCCACTACGATGATGATGCAATGGCATGGCTATTCAAAGCAGATGTGAAGGAATTTCTAAGTAGTGCAATGCTTAACATTTCCTCATTCAAATATGCATCAGGTAATTCAACTAGTACTCTATTTATGTTATTCAGTTTAGTGGTGATTGTCGGTTGGTTTTTGATTAACATTTTATTATCATGCATACAGAGCACTCCAGGAGCACTTATGGGAGCTTGGTTCTCCATGTCAAATTGGGTGGTTATGCCCTTATCAGATCTCCACTGCTAGAATCTTAGGCAACCACGCTGACGTGTTGTACTATGTTGAACGGGGTATCAAGGAATCAGTGCGTGCGGGAGACATGTTTATATTTGCCCCATATTATGAGGAGTACATCAGATTATGCTTGTCAAATTCATTTGTTTTCCCAGTTTATATGTTGGACTTGCCTAATTATTGATTTGTTTGTCTCGTGTGAATGTATGTACGTAGTTATCATTGGACCCTATCGGTGATTTGTGTTTCCAGTAACACAATCTTCTTCTTTGATTCTGCTCGGTTACCTCAACCAAGAAAGCGCCTCGTGAAGTCCACACTGCAAAAGTAAATATAAATAGCTTCAATTCTTGTTATTGATTATCATAACCTAACTCATATGTATTAATTATACTAATCAAATTTGAACTTACTTTTCTATGTAGTGTTATGAAGAAGATAAATTCTCGAGCTCCTCGAGGTCCTACATGGAAATCACCGATGGTAATGCCACATGATATTATGATTTTCATAATATACAATGCGTAAGATGTACCTAATTTGCTATGTATGTTTGATTCATGTACTCTGTTCCTCATGCTAGTGCGCACAACAAGATAACGGAGTTGATTGTGGCCTATACGTGATGAGATTCATGTTTGACATAGTGAGTCATTGTACAAACAAACAACAACTTGAAGAGGTATGCCAGTTTGGTTGAAATTGCGTTCCAAAACGCCTTAATTGCACTTTTCTTGTAATTTCAAGCCTTAGACACCAATAACTAAATGATAAAGACATGTTATGACTATTTATGAGTTCACTTGACAAGAAATGTAGGAAATTAGTATCGTAGTAGTCAAAATGGCCTTACTCGGGCCATTTTGGTTGAAAATGCGTTCTAAAACCCCTTAATTGCTATTTTCTTGTAATTTTAAGCGTTAGTCACCAATAGTTAAGTGATAAAGACATGTTATGACTATTTTTGAGTTCACTTGACAAGAAATGTAGGAAATAGGCATCCTATTAGTCAAAATGGCCTTACTCGAGCCATTTAGGTTGAAATTGCGTTCTAAAACCCCTTAATTGCTATTTTCTTGTAATTACAAGCCTTGGCCACCTATAAATAAGTGATAATGACATGTTATGACTATTTATGAGTTCACTTGACAAGAAATGTTGGAAATAGGCATCCTAGTAGTCAAAATGGCCTTACTCGGGCCATTTTGGTTGACATTGCATTCTAAAACCCCTTAATTGCTATTTTCTTGTAATTTTAAGCCTTAGTAACCTATAAATAAGTGATAAAGACATGTTATGACTATTTATGAGTTCATTTGACAAGAAATGTAGGAAATAGGCATCCTAGTAGTCAAAAAGGCCTTACTCGGGCCATTTTGGTTGAAATTGCGTTCTAAAACCTCACAAGTGATATTTTCTTGTAATTTCAAGCCTTAGTCACCAATAACTAAGTTATAAAGACATGTTATGACTATTTATGAGTTCACTAGACAAGAAATGTAAGAAATAGGCATCGTAGTAGTCAAAATGGCCTTACTCTGGCCATTTTGGTTGAAAATGCGTTCTAAAACCCCTTAATTGCTATTTTCTTGTAATTTCAAGCCTTGGCCACCTATAAATAAGTGATAAAGACATGTTATGACTATTTATGAGTTCGTTTAACAAGAAATGTAGGAAATAGGCATCCTAGTAGTCAAAATGGCCTTACTCAGGCTATTTTGGTTGAAATTGCGTTCTAAAACCCCTTAATTGCTATTTTCTTGTAATTTCAAGTCTTAGTCACCAATAAGTAAGTGATAAAGACATATTATGACTATTTATGAGTGAACTAGACAAGAAATGTAGGAAATAGGCATCCTAATAGTCAAAATGGCCTTACTCGGGCCATTTTGGTTGAAAATGCGTTCTAAAACCCCTTAATTGCTATTTTCTTGTATTTTCAAGCCTTGGCCACCTATAAATAAGTTATAAAGACATGTTATGATTATTTATGAGTTCGTTTGACAAGAAATGTAGGAAATAGGCATCCTAGTAGTCAAAATGGCCTTACTCGGGCCATTTTGGTTGAAATTGCGTTCTAAAACCCCTTACTTGCTATTTTCTTGTAATTTCAAGTCTTAGTCACCAATAAGTAAGTGATAAAGACATTTTATGACTATTTATGAGTTAACTAGACAAGAAATGTAGGAAATAGGCATCCTAGTAGTCAAAATGGCCTTACTCGGGCCATTTTGGTTGAAAATGCGTTCTAAAACCCCTTAATTGCTATTTTCTTGTAATTTCAAGCCTTGGCCACCTATAAATAAGTGATAAAGATATGTTATGACTATTTACGAGTTCACTTGACAAGAAATGCAGTAAATAGGCATGCTAGTAGTGAAAATGGCCTTACTCGGGCCATTTTGGTTGATAATGCGTTCTAAAACCCCTTAATTGTTATTTTCTTGTATTTTCAAGCCTTGGCCACCTATAAATAAGTGATAAAGACATGTTATGACTAATTATGAGTTCAATAGACAAGAAATGTAGGAAATAGGCATCCTAGTAGTCAAAATGGCCTTACTCGGGTCATTTTGGTTGAAAATGCGTTCTAAAACCCCACAAGTGCTATTATCTTGTAATTTTAAGCCTTAGCCACCTATAAATAAGTGATAAAGACATGTTACCACTATTTATGAGTTCACTTGACAAGAAATGTAGGAAATAGCCATCCTAGTAGTCAAAATGGCCTTAATGGGGCCATTTTGGTTGAAAATGCGTTCTAAAACCCCACAAGTGCTATTTTCTTGTAATTTCAAGTCTTAGCCACCTATAAATAAGTGATAAAGACATGTTACGACTATTTATGAGTTCACTCCTACTAACTTACGTTTTGTGTATGTATTCCAAATTTTGCAAGGGACAAAAGGGAAATCCGTTCACGAGCGAGGAATTCAATGTAATTCGAGACATGTTGGCGGCCTACATCACATTTAATTTGTAAATATCATTTGTTTATGTTTTAACTAGCTTAGTGTAATACATTATTACTAATTGATTATGTTTGTTTGTAGTTATGACACATTTTTCTAATTAATATCATATTTTGGGATTGTTATCAATATTTATATCTTTGTTATTATTTTCAATTATTATTATTATTAATATATTAATAATAATAATTATTATTAATATAATAATAATAATAATAAAATTTATTATTATTAAAATTAATAATAATAATAATTATTATTATTAATTATCGGTATTATGTACATGATCTCATTATTATTATATTTATTAGTATTAATATTAATATATATTATTGCCGGAAAAAATAAATAAATAAATAAATAAAAAAACAAGTCAAAGGCACCGGTTCATGCTTAAAACCGGTGCCAACTACATTGAATTTAATAAAAAAAAAAACTGGCACCATTAAAGTTGGCACTGGTTAACCGGTGCCAAATTCTTTCGTTGGCACCGGTTAATTAAAAAAAAAACTAGCGCCATTAAAGTTGGCACCGGTTAACCGGTGCCAAATGCTTTAGGTTGCACCGGTTAACCGGTGCCAACTTTAATGGCGCTAGTTTTTTTTTTATTAAATTCAAGGTAGTTGGCACTAGTTAACCGGTGCCAAGTGCTTTTGTTGGCACCGGTTTTGAACCGGTGCCAAATTTTTTAGGATTTAGCATCCCTTAAATCCCCAACGGTTCAAAACCGGTGCCTTAGGGGGGGTTTGAACCGGTGCCAAATTAGGATTTTCGTCTAGTGATCCCAGAAGAAGCAAAGAAAGTTGGAACCGTACGTTCCCAAGTAAAAGTTCAACAAAGACTGCTCCTCCATCCTTTTGGAGATAAAGGACCGGTTGACAATTGAGAAACCAGCTGCAATGAAAAGCTCTGTCAAGAACAGAGACAAAAGCAAGTATTGCCAGTTCCATGAGAACGTTGGCCATGACACCAATGGTTGCTATAGCCTCAGGCGGCTATTGGACCGTCTGGCTGATGAGGGGGCTCTGAAGTCCTATCTGGTGAAGTCCAAGGGTAACCCCAAACCAAGCGGGGGACAACCGTCCAAGAAACCGGCTGCTAGCTCTAAAACCGATGAAGAGCACATCTTCACTATAGCAGGCGACTTCGTAGGAGGAGGTCCTACCATCTGGGGCACCAAGGATAGTATCAGGAGGCTTTCTAACCTAGAGGATGAGGGCCAAGCGTCGAAAGACACCTTCCCTGAGGTCTCCATCTCTGAGAAGGACAGGGTATGGTCAGGCGGTCTAATGATGACCCCATTGTCATCGAATGCAAAGTTGCCAATCAACGAGTTGGCCGGATCTTAATTGATATCGGGAGCTCGTCTGACCTGATTAGCTACCATTGCTTGACAAAGCTCAAGTACAAGCCTAGCAGTATGCACAAGGCTCCTCACCCACTAGTCGACTTTGGGGGAGGAGTGGTGCATCCGGTGGGAAGGATAGACCTACCCATCCGGCTAGGAGAGAAGGGGGAAGGGCGATACATGGTCGTCAATTTTTTGGTGGTCGAGGAATCGACTGCCTACAATCTCATATTGGGCCGTCCTACCCTCAACGAGTCCAAGTCCGTCATCATCCCGTCCCTCATGATGATTAAGTTTGAGAGGGATAACGGGTCAGTCGGTGCCCTGCGCGGGGACCAAAAGACGGCTAGGGAGTGCTACCTCTCAGACGTCAGGCCGACTGCTACGACAGCCAGTCATAACGAGGAACCCACTGACCTCGATGACAAGGACGCCGCGCCTGCTCCCAGGGAAGCCGGAAAAAGCGAAAGGCGGACCAATAGGCCCCAGCCAGACAAACAAAATAGCAATCACTAGCCGGCGAAAGGCCGGATGACTCCCGACCCCAGCCGGCTAGCGAGAGCATTAATGTCGTACTGGACGACAGCCGCCCTGACAAAACAATCAAGGTTGGGGCGGTTGCTTTTGAAAAGTTGGGAGCATACCTTCTCCAAATTTTGAGAGTGTTCAAAGACATTTTTTCCTTTGAAGTGGAGGAGATGTCAGGCGTCAGCCCGGATCTAGCCGTCCACAATTTAGCCGTTGATCCCAAAATAAAGCTGGTTAGGCAAAAGAAGAGAGATCATGGCGAGGAGAGGTCTCAGGCGGCAGCCGCCAAGGTCAAAAAGCTCCTGGATGCTTGGTTCATTCGACAATGCTACTACCCGGATTGGGTAGCAAATATTGTTCTTGTCAAGAAGCCGAATGGTACCTGGCGGATGTGTGTAGATTACACAGATCTGAACAAGGCATGTCCGAAGGATAGCTACCCACTTCCTAAGATCAACAGCCTGGTCGACTCTACAGCCGACCATGTCTTGATGAGCTTTCTGGACGCCTACTCAGGCTTCCATCAGATCCCCCTATGGAAGAAAGATCAGGAGAAGACGACCTTCGTCACTGATCAGGGGTTGTATTGCTGCACGGTGATGCCGTTTGGGTTGAAGAATGCACCTGCTATCTTCCAACGAATGAATAACACGGTTTTCATCAATCAAATCGGAAGGAATGTAGAGGCGTATATTTATGACATGATAGTCAAATCCAAGCTTCAGACGGATCACCTAGCCGACCTCCGAGAAACCTTCACCACCCTCAGGCGGCACAAGGACATGCTCGATCCCAAGAAGTGTGTCTTTGGTGTTGAGTCTAGGAAGTTTTCTCGGATTTCTGATTGATCAGAGAGGCATATAGGCCAATCCGGTACAGGCGGTGATTGACATGCAATCACCCCGCACTGTCAAGGAGGCCTAGAAGCTGACCGGTTACCTGGCGGCATTAGGAAGATTCCTCAGCCGGTCAGGTGAAAAGTGCCTTTACTTCTTCCAAGCAATGAAGAAGAGGTCTAGATTTGAATGGGGAGAAGAGGCTGAGGCAGCATTTCAAAGGTTAAAGCAACACTTGCATTCTTTGCCAAGGCTGTTGAGCCCCCTGCCTAAGGAGGTTCTCTACATGTACCTAGCCGTCTCAGATCACTCCCTTAGTGTTGTTCTCCTTGCTGAGAGAGACGGCAAACAGCTCCCGGTGTATTTCATCAGCCACATACTCAGAAATGCTGAGCTCCGGTACCCAATGATTGAAAAATTTGGGCTAGCTCTATACAAAGTAGTCAAGCGGTTGAAGCCCTACTTCTTGGCTCATCCAGTGACTGTCTATACTGATCAGCCACTCAAGCGTCCAATGATTACTATAGAGTCATCCGGCAAAATGATCAAATGGGCTGTTGAAATACAAAGCCTGGAGATAACTTTCGAACCTAGGCGGGCAGTAAAAGGTCAGGCGTTTGCCGACTTCATTGTTGGAATGACTAGGCCGGAACAGCCGGAAAATTCCGATCAGGTTTGGAAGTTATTCGTAGACGGAAGCTCTACCTTGAACGGCTGTGGTGCAAGCGTAATCTGCAAGTCTCCGGAAGGAGACACGTATGAATATGCACTACGGTTCAAGTTTCAAGTTTCAAATAATGAAGCTGAGTACGAGGCCCTGTTAGCCGGTATACGTATGCGTAAGGCGGCAGGGGCGAGAAAAGTTGACGCCTATTCTGATTCTCAATTGATTGTTAGCCAATTCAATGGTGACTATGAGGCCACCCATCCGACAATGATCAAATACCTTCAGGCAGTCAAAGACGAGGCGGGGACACTTGATGAATTCCATCTAAGTCAGGAGCCCTGGTCAGAAAATAATCAGGTGGATGCTTTGTCCAAATTGGCCTCATACGCCACTTGTGATACGCCCAGGTCAGTCTTCTAGGAGGTCATGGAAAAAAGAAGCGTTGAGCATGACCCCATTGGAATTCTTGACCGAAGCTCTACCTGGATGGATCCCATCATGGATTATTTGGTAGGCGGTACTTTGCCGGATGCCTCTTCAGAAGCGGCATCACTTAAAAAGCGAGCTCTGAGCTTCAAAATGTACAAGGGGGAACTATCCAGAAAGGGTTACCTCTAGCCGTTGCTGAAGTGTGTTACCCCAGAAAGGGGAAAAGAAGTGCTAGAGGACCTGTATGCGGGCTTTTGTGCGTCACATATAGGCGGCAGGACCTTAGCAAAGAGGGCCTGGCGGCAAGGCTACTTCTGGCCCACCCTTGAGGTAGACGCCATGGAATTGGTGAAGAAATGTGACAAATGCCAGAGGTTTGGCCGGCTCATACACCGTTCGGCAACAGATGTGACGGCTATCTACAGCCCGGTTCCATTTGCAAAATGGGGCATGGACATCTTAGGTCTAGCATTGGATTCACTCCCGGAGCGCAAGGGTAACGCTGCCTTGCATCATGAGATATAATGTCTGAGAATGACGAGGGCTTACAACAAGCAAGTACACAAGCGGCCCCTCAAAGCTGGGGATTTGTGTTACGGAACATGGAGGCAAACGGTAGGGCAAATGAACAAGGAAAACTAACCCCCAATTGGGAAGGCCCCTACCGGATTTTTGAAGAAGTAAGAGGCGACACCTACCGTCTGGAAACACCACACGGCAGGCAATTAGCCAGAACCTAGAATGTAGATAACTTGAAAAAGTATTACTTCTAAGGAGATTGTAAATACTTTTTGTAAAGAAAGAATGAATGAAAGGAATACCTTATTTCAATTTTTTGTATTAAGTTCCATGTGCAATGCACAACCGGGCACCCGTTTGCTCAAAAATAAGAAGCTAAGTACCTAACTCAGCTATTTAAAGGTCCAAATCCAACATATTTTAAGTCGCCTGCTTAAACCCTAAGTAGTTATCCGGCGACGCCCATCCGGGTGAATTCGTCGAAGAGAACATCTCCCTTCCGGGTGGTACATTGTTCTATGCGTCATAAACTCAAACGGCTTTGACTAGTTAGGTTAAAGATAACCCATGTCAGTTCGAATGACCTATCGCAAATAAGATACACCCGGCTATTTCCCCAAGGTAATACAGTCAGTGAATTAAATCTTGTTAAAGTAGCTGGCTTTGCCCAAAAACACTGCAGCCGGTTCCCGCTTCTATCTTGAAGTACAACCCTAATTAACTTCAAAATCATCTTAAAAATTGTAACCGGCTATTGCCCCAAGGCAATATAACCGACAAATTTTGTCATACTACAACCGGCTATTGCCCCAAGGCAATACAGCCGGAAAATAGCATCATAGGTCGCAACCGGTTATTGCCCCAACGCAGTACAGACGGTGATGTCGACCTTGATCAGCAGCCGACTTTTTCCCAAAAGCACCCCAGCCGGCTCAATGGTCCATACGTAAGGTCAAACCCTGTTGACCCCAGCAACTGCCTTGCTATTGCCCCATGGCAATATAGGCGGCGAATTACACTTTAGTGCGCAACCGGGTTTTGCAAAAAATCAATACAGCCGGGCACGACGTCTGAAACAAGGCCAGATCTTTTCTCATGCTTATGAAGGGTTTGAAGAGCATACGTCCGACCCTAGGTCGCCTGCATAAAGTCGGCAAACCTGTTGTAAAATAGTCAAGGATCTCCTATTCACTTATCCGGATAATTTTGGACGGCTGCCTGATTAGACTTAGCAACTAAACAGCCAACCATCCAGGGGCATACATGGCTAATACATCCGGCATATCACAAGAGTTCATGCAAAAATTGAAAAGAATTGGGATAAAATTCAAGTGGCAAAGAAAACCGACTCAGTCGGTATATGTATATATTAAAATAAAACTTGTTCAATGTTAGTCGGACTCCTGTCTGGTGAAAGTGATACATGAAATACACGGCACGCAGGCCGGAAAATTTGAATGAAACTAAAGCTTAAGGCTGAGCCGGGCCCTTGGAGGCGGTCTCCGAGGCACGAAGAGGGCCGATCTCTCCTTACGTTTCAGTTTGGGGCTCATCCTCTCCGTCTGAGCCGATCTCCGCCTGCATGGCTTCGATCTGCTTCTGCGCCCACTCCTCATAAGGCTCCGGAGCCGGTTGTTTCGACTCTAAGGCCTCAATAGCAAGATCAGCGTACTTATAAGCAAGCTCCCAGATGGCATATTCCGTGTCCGGATGTACCAGGGACCAAGCCATATGCATACGGTTGGCGCAATCTTGCTCATTCTCTTCAATGAGTCGGCTCTGTTCTGCTTCCAGGGTGGTTTGGAAGTTTTGACTAACTGAAGTTGCCTCCTTCTTTAGGCGGACGTTCTAATTCAGCAGCGAAGAAATTCTCCTTCCTGGTTAGTTCCAGGAGTTTGAGAGAATCCGACGCCCTCTTCACCTCCGCCTCACCATTCTCCTTCTCCGCTTGGAGATTGTGGAGCTTTGTGTTGGCTTCATTGAGAGACTTCTAGAGCGTCTTGATGGAGTCCGCCTGTTGCATGATTATGCCTTTAGTTTTCAATTCATGCATAATCATGGAATATTGGGCAACGTTATGAGCATTGGACGCATCCCGTTTAGCCCGTCTTACCTCCTCTTACTTGCGGGCGTAAGCTTTCTTGAGCCCCTCCATGCGAAGCAATGACTACAAAAGTATAAGCGGTGTTAGACGGGGTTAGACAGTATAATAACATAAACAGTTGGAGGAACGCATACCTTAGCCAGGTCGGCCATGACCTAGTCGGCATTGAAGGTGTTGATCCCTAGGATCGCCTCCTTATCCTCTTTTGGAACGGCCTTCAGCATCGCCAGGGCGTACTGCTGTACATCTGGCCAGCGAGGGGGGAGATCTGCACCAGAAAAAGATGGTGAGAAGGCAGCATACTTCCTTCCTATTGACTGCCGGCTGCCAGAAGAGTCTTCTAGCTGGAGCTGGGTGAAAGGAATGGTGTCCTTCCAATAAGTGTATTCTTCCGATAGAGGGTTCAGAATTATTACGGAGCTAATTCTTCAGTAAGGTCAAGTGATCGGAATGCCTAGGTGGAGGCCACTTCCGATCAAGAATATCAATATACAATTGATGTTACAGCTTAATCTTAACTAAACCCTTCGGGTCGAACCCAATCGAACCACCGATCCGAGACGACGAATTAACCCGAAAGGATTTAATGAGTCAGAAGAGTTTTACGAATACAGACGTCGGATATCGAGCCTAAGGCATCGAAACCGAGCGTTGCGACATCACAAAGCAACAAGTACGAACATAGCCCTAGCACCACACTGGCCTAACCATGTGGATGCTAGGCTAGTTCAGGCTAGCATGCACCTAGCAAGGCTAGGCGCAAGCCTAAGCACACTAGGTGTGGTAGGCGCGCCATCGCAGCCTAGGTGCACCATCGCAGCCTAAGCGCGGCCAGACAGCCTATCGCAAGCAATAGGCGCACCAAGCGCACCGAGCAACCCATCGCAGCTATCGCAGCCCTAGCATGAGGCTGGGCACCATCGCTGCCCATCGCAGGCACCAGGCGCACCTTCGCAGGTACTGGGTGTTGCGTGCGTGCGTGCGTGGCATGGCAGCACCATCGCTTGCACCAAGTGCTAGCATGGGTGCCTGGCTAGCATTGGCGTAGCATGCGTGCTGGCTTGTGTGCTAGCCTTCGCATGGCAGCACCAGGCAGCAGACCATGCATATGCGAGGGCCTGGGCGCCAGCATATTGCTAGGCCACGCACAACAGCCCAACATCACCACGCACCAAGGCTGCTGTGTGATGCGTGGGTGTGCTTATGGTGCGAGGCCAATGCACGCTGTGCATGACTAGTACGCATTGTGCGTGGCTAGTGCATGTGCGAGAGATGCTGCGAAGGTTGCTTGGTGGGCTGGTGCTAGCTGGCACTGCCTGGCTGGGATGCGAAGGCTGCTTGGTGGGCTGGTGCTAGCTGGCTGCCAGCCCAGCAGCTTGCTTGAGGCGGTTTTGTGAGGAGAGTGGGGACCAAGGCTTAGAGCCATGCCTTGGGGAGCAAGGAAATGGTCCCCCCCAAGGTACATGGTCCTCACCTAACTCTCTCTCTCTCTCCTTGACACTTGTTGCATTGTGATTGTATTTATTTATTAATTTATTTTAGAAATAAATTAATTAGCAAAATTATTCATTCTCCCACATTGGTTGGGGAATGAAGTTCAAGGGTTCATTTCCTTATAAATACCAAGCTTGGCTATTGGGAAATGAACAACCTTGAGTGGAATTAAAAAGGCAACCCTAAGTAAGAGTAAACCTTTGATTCGTAAAACTCATAGTTATTTTGTCCGGGTCTTGACTAACCTTCAAGACTAAGGACGCTCGGGTCGGATCGAGGGTACGATCCGTCGGAGATCTCGTATTTTCGGGATTTTGAAGTAAGAGCTCTTGGGAGCGAAGCACGCGTCAAAGGTATAATTCTTGTTCTTAACCTTGTTTGATTAAGTTTAATATGCTTGTTAATTGCTTTAATTAAGGGAAAGGTCTTGGCGGGTTTCCTTCCGCGTAGTGTTGGGTCACTACGAAACCCTACACCGGTATCGGAGCCACGCTCCTTTTAATTTTTGCAATTATTTTCTGTAATTAAGGTGTATTAAAAGAATTTAATTTTCTGGTTCATGTTCTTTTAATTAGATTAGATGCTCGTTTTAATTAATTTTAAAACTCGATTTTATTTTCGATTTGGCTGTCGAACCCAGATTTTGGCTCAAAAATAGTGATTTTTGGGTGGAATCGACATTCTGGAACAAATTCAACCCTTTTTGGGCTGTCTAGAAGCCAAATTCGAACCAGAAACCCAATTTTTCTAGGGTTTTTTGTTTTTCAACGAAAATTTGAATTCTTTTAAGCCTTAATTAATGCAAGCATTAGAAGGTTAGATTAAATGCACATTTGCATCACTAATCTACTGGTTTTAAAATATCCTTGAGCATAATGATGGAGTTTTTATTAGTGCTTAAGTTGATATACCAATTTTTCACATAAACTTGTTTTTCACAAATTTTGCAAATAAATTGCAATAAAGTGTGAAAACTTGTTGTGATTTTGTAATTTTAAGTTCTCATATAATGTTAAAATTCTAATCTTTAAAGGTTTAAATGATTGGAACCCTAACCCTAAATTCCATGTTGAACAAAGTTCGGATTTTTTCATATTTGGTTGATTAAAATCCACCAAGTTCAATTACTTGTGAGTAAAATTTGATTAATCTTCATATTGGAAGATGTAATCTTGGTATTTTACACAAGTATGCAAGTTGGAAAATTTTTATCATTGGATGGTTAATTTATTTTTCCAACTCCCATTTGTCAAATCCATTATTAATTTGCATATTGGCAAGATTAATTTTGGACATAGCTTATTTTATTTTAAGCATAAAATTAGACCTAATTCTGTTCAAAATTGAAATTTTGGTTAATTTTGGTTAATTTTATTTTATTTTATTTTCCCTCAAATTAATTCTAAAATGTAATTTGGAATTAGTTATTGTTATACACAAATCGGAATTAAAAATCCAAGGAAATGCACACAAATCGATGCAAAACCGCAACCGTCACCAAGGCTAGCCGGGCTGCCTAGCAGCCCACATGTGGCTGCCTATGGTGTACACAAGGCCATTGCACCAATGCACGTGGCTGTGTGTGGTAGGGAAGGTGCTGAGCGCAGTAATGCGTGGGGCACTGGCTGGGAAGAGGATGCCTATGCATGCTGGCTAGCAACAGTAGGCGCCAGCCCAGCAGGCAAGCAGCTCGCAAGCACCAGCATGCTAGCAAGCATGTGCAGCATGCTAGCAGGCAGCTGGGCTAGCAACGACGCATGCTTGGCATTGCAGGCCTCGCCCACGCACCATGGCACCATGCCATGGGCTGCCTAGCAGCCATGGTGCGCACCCTCAAGGGCTTTGTGGGACGTTTTGCTTAGTGCTTGAGCTATGTTTTTGCGATTCTTTGGCCATTTTAATAACTTTAAATAATTATTTTAACGAGGCTAAAAACCTTGATTTTCGATTTTGCAAAATTTTGACAAATTATGGGTTATGCCGACTTAATTAATCGGATTAATTAAGTACGGATGCGGAATTTAGTGGGAGCTTAATTAAGTGCATAAGCATTTTTCGTTTAGAAATAATGGATTAAACAACTTTGACTAGTTTTAATTAGGCGCTTTAATTAGATTAACCACCTAAGTTAGTTACTAGTTTTGCGTGTTTAATTATGTATATTGTAAAATTGCATGGGCCATTCACAAATAGTGAATGGATGAATGGAAGATTGTTTTCAAAACAGGTATTTGAAAATGGCAACTAGTGGGGCCCGACTAGGATAGAAAATACGTATTGCGTTCTGTTATGTATTTTTGTAAATCTAAATACGGTCTGCGAACCGTTAAGTATTTTTGTACTATTAGATTAATCTTAGTCGTTCTAGCTAGCTTCTTTTATTTCATTTTGGCCAAGATGTCTCAAGACGGCGTTTCGACGAAGACGAGCCAAGATGAAGACCCATGGAAATTAAAGATTTCAAGGGGTCATGCTAGTTGCCAAATGCATCTATTTTATGCCTTATATATATATATATATAGATTATTGTTATATATGATTTCCAGATGCATGTCTAGGATTTCTATTATGTTGCGACGATTAGTTAAGTTCACTTAAATCAACCAACATAGAAACCCTAGGTCCCTTTAATAATATTGAGCTAAAATTGGCCGTTCCAAGAACAACACTTACCGAACTAATGCGCGTACATGATGGATTACGCTAAAGCGAGGCATCACTACTTCCCTAGGAACGTAAGGTATACTAGGTATACAAGTTGTCTTGGTTAAGCTCAACGATATCAGTAAGGAGTCCTTAGATGTCGTGGAAAAAGAGATAAAATGTCAAGAATGCATTAGATGCGACATTATATCAAACCGAGAGTAGCTTGGAGCTATTAGCAATTGGATTGCTTACCTTAAGATATTTAATGATTAAGACAAGCCAAAGCATGCTTAACCATTTCTTGATCTTTGGGATCTCGGAATCATTTTATTCTTGCCATAAGGGACAATTTTAAATGCGTGGATAAAATGTTCAATAAGATTGAATATATGCATGAACGTTTTAAAATTTCAACTTATTGATATATGAATGGTTTTTCACTTCAAATTCTTTCAATTGTAGAATCATGTCTGCTAGTAACTCAAACAACGACCATATGTGCCCGGAACTCCCCGAGAAGTTGGCCTTTTCCTTAAACATGGTCAACTTCAAGGAATGGGAGGAGGAACTCAGGAGAACTCTTCGAAATTGTTCCTTGGTGTATACTATTGATACTCCCATTCCAAACTTCTTTGCCAAAGGAATCATGACCGATGAGGCTCATGAAGAATGGTCTTCCAATTGCAAAAGGGTCTCACGGCTTATGGAAAATTCCATCCCAGAAGATTAGAAGGAAAGTCTTACCTCCTATCTCCCGGACATGTTCCTCAAAGCACTTGAGGACGTTTTCAATGTAAGAGTCACCAAGAGTGACAATGGCAACTTTGATGGCCTCGTGTTTGACTTGACTAGGTCACTTTCAAACATGAGGATAAAACCACCAAGCGTGGGATGTCTTGCTAAGGAAAGGCGTCAGCTTTGGACAAAGGTCTACAATGCCAAATTGAGAACCAGTATGCCCCTCCGACCTCATGTTTTTGGAATGACTAGACTCTTCAAACACATGCAGCTTCTCAGAATCCCATTGGGAGATGAGATGGCGGGGCATATCTTGCTTGCTTCACTCCACTCGGGCTATGATGCACTTAGAGTGCATATCGCTGAGGGAAAGGAGACACACTCCCTCAAGGAGGTGGTGCAACTTCTTAGCCAAGCCACCGCCTATGGAATGACCAAAAGGCCCTTGAGAGCTAAGAAGAAGGAGTTCAAGAAGGTTAAGGCTAAGATGCATTGCTTCTATTGTGGCGGGCAAGGCCACTTCAAGAGAGAATACAAGATCTTTTGGGAAGAGGAGGAGAGGAATGGAGCATCCGCCTCAGGTATCTTCCTTAAAACTTGTGAAATAAGCTTATCATAGGTATTACATACCAAGTATGACTCACTTAATGTTGCCTTTTCAGGTACCAAGTGAGAAGCTTATCAAGTGTTGGTGCAAAAGCAAGAAGACGACGAAGATGACTTTTCGGTCGTGCTTGCATGCACTATTTTGTCTATGACATGTAATTAAACTAATTCTATTTTTTCGTCATGCCCTTTGAACATACTATGATCCATAGTGTTGGACACTTAGGAATTTTGAGTGTAAGACTTTGACAATAGTTGTTTCAAGTCTGTCTTACAAATTTATGTTCAATTAAATTGCATGTTTTTACATATGATTAGACAAAAGTTGATACCACTAGCTAAGACCATCGAGTCGAATCAAACCTACTTGTTGCATTGTCGTCTTGGCCATATTAACATTAAACACATCAAGAAACTTCTTCAAGAAGGTGTTCTTGACTCATTCGACTTAGAGTCGTTTGAAAATTGCGAAGGATGCTTATTAGGCAAGATGATAAAACAACCATTCTCCAAGTTGGGAGAAAGGGCAAGTGACTTATTAGGTCTAATACACACGGATGTATGTGGACCAATGAGCACACCCGCAAGACAAGATTACCGATATTTCATCACTTTCACCGACGAATATAGTAGATATTGCTATGTCTACTTAATGTCGAATAAATTTGAATCCTTTGAGAAATTCAAAGAATTTCAGAAAGAAGTTGAAAATCAACTTGGCAAGAAAATTAAAGCACTTCGATCGGATCGAGGTGGCGAATATTTGAGCCATGAATTCGACGATCACTTGAAAGAAAATGGCATTCTTTCAGAGTTGACACCTCCCGGAACTCCTCAATGGAACGGAGTGTCTGAACGGAAGAATCGGACCTTGTTAGACATGGTTCGATCAAAGATGGGCCTTAGTGAACTCCCTATCTCTTTCTGGGGACATGCACTACAAACTGCAGCACTAACACTGAAAAGAGCTCCGTCAAAAGCGGTTGAAAAGACTCCATATGAATTATGGACTAAGAAACCTCCTAGGTTGTCTTTTCTCAAGATTTGGGGATGCGAAGCATATGTCAAGCGATTGATTTCGGACAAACTTCACCCCAAATCGGATAAGTGTTTCTTTATGGGATATCCAAAAGAAACAAAAGGGTATTACTTCTACAATAAACCCGAGAACAAAGTTTTTGTTGCTCGTGATGGTGTCTTTTTGGAGAAGGATCACCTTTCCAAAATGACAAGTGGGAGGAAAATCAAACTCGACGAAGTTCGAGAGGACGAGCAACAATGTCAACCTCACAAAACTGACAATCTAGATACTTTAGAAGCATCTAAGAAGATTGGTCAAAATCAAACAGACAATGAAAATGCTCAACCGACTACCCTTCGTAGGTCGCAACGGCAAAGATTTCAACCAGACAGATACCTCGGTATCGTCTTAACCGATGATCAGGACATCCTAGTTATGGATGGTGATGAGCCGACGACATACAAGCAAGCTATGACGAGCCCCGACTCTGAAAAATGGCAAGAGGCCATGAAATCCGAGATGGACTCCATGTCTGAAAATCAAGTCTGGGACTTGGTGAATTTGCCCGAGGGTTATACACCCATTGGCTGCAAATGGATCTTCAAAGTGGAGACAGACAAGGATGGAAACGTATCAATGTACAAAGCTAGACTGGTGGCAAAAGGTTATAGACAAGTCCACAGGATTGACTATGATGAAACTTTTTCACCAGTTGCAATGCTAAAATCCGTCCGGATCATCCTAGCGATTGCTGCATATTACGGTTATGAAATATGGCAAATGGATGTCAAAACCGCCTTCCTTAATGGAATTTTGGATGAAACTGTGTATATGACACAGCCAGAAGGTTTTGTCGATCCAGGCAACGCTGGAAAGATTTGCAAGCTGAAGAAGTCCATTTATGGGCTAAAGCAAGCCAACAGAAGTTGGAATATGCGATTTGATGAAGCCATTAGCAAGTTTGGTTTTATCAAGAATACAGATGAATCTTGTGTATACAAGAAGGTCAGTGGGAGTGATATTGCATTCCTAGTCCTGTATATCGATGACATACTTCTCATTGGAAACAACACAAAATTGTTGGAGTCCGTAAAGGGCTGGTTGGGAAAGTGCTTTTCAAAGAAGGACTTAGGAGAGGCGCAGTACATATTGGGCATCAAGATCTAAAAGGATAGATCTAAGAGGATGATTGGATTAAGCCAGAGTACTTACATTGATAAGGTACTGGCTCGATTCCACATGGAGGATGCCAAAAGAGGGCATTTACCCATGTCCCATGGCATAACTCTCAGCAAGAAACAGTGTCCACAGACACCTGTTGAGCGAGAAAGAATGAATCAGATCCCATATGCTTTGCTAATCGGATCGATCATGTATGCCATGATATGTACAAGGCCAGATGTATCGTATGGCCTGAGTGCAACAAGTCGATACCAATCTAACCCAGGAGAGGCGCATTGGACTGCGGCCAAGAACATCCTTAAGTACCTGAAAAGGAACAAGGATAAATTCCTGGTGTATGGAGGCCACAAAGAACTGGTTGTTGAAGGTTACACCGACGCTAGCTTCCAGACTGACAGAGACGACTTCAAGTCACAGTCGGGGTACATATTCTGTTTGAATGGAGGAGCGTTTAGCTGGAAGAGTGCCAAGCAGAGCACCACTGCAGACTCTACAACTAAAGTCGAGTACTTGGCCGCTTTAGAAGCTGCCAAGGAAGCTGTTTGGATTCGCAAGTTCATTAGCGAACTTGGTGTTGTACCCTCAATCAAGGGGCCGATAGACCTCTATTGTGATAACAATTGAGCTATCGCTCAGGCCAGAGAGCCGAGAGAGCACCAGAAGGTCAAACACGTGCAAAGGCGATTTCACATGATAAGGGAATGGAAATCCGAAGGTGAAATCAGAATTGTTAAGATTGGCACGGATGATAATGTAGACGATCCTTTGACTAAACCGCTGGCTCAAGTGAAACACAACAAGCACATTGAAGCGATGGGAATCAAGCATGTTGGAGACTGGTTTTGAAATTCCCTGTACATGTCTTTTAATTAAATAGGATATTTAATGTAAGACACTGTATTAAAACCATTCATTAATGGAGTAATTAATTTTTGTGCAAAATTATCATTCACTCCATTACTATTTGATTGTGGTTTAGAATTATATAATGAGTCCATTCGATTTACGGAAATATTCAAAACAGGGTATCAAGACCATGTCTTGTATAAAGAAACACCTGTTAAGTGAACATTGAATATTAAATTGAAAATTGTCCCTAATCGAGGTCATCTAACAGATAGACGATTGATGACCGCCATAGATTAGTGTGTAGTATGATTTACAGCACCGTTTCTTGTGCTGCGAGGACGTGACGGTCATAAATCATTTGCACAGGCACAGTTTGGAACTGTACTGGATAAGACCTATGAGAGTACTTTAAGAAAAATTTAAATTTTTTCATAAGTACATATCTCTTTATGACTATCGGAACTTGTTTCCTCCGACTATGAGTACTATGAAGTTTTCTTGTTTGAGTACTAGACTCTTTGATATTTCCAAACGTCTGCCGTAACTAGGGATCATAACGGGAACACTCAAGAGACTATGTCCTCTTAGTAAGAGGAACTTACAATACAAGACTGGGATTGTCCCCCTACTAACAGTAGGGAAAATGTTTTGTTTTTTACAAGGCCGCTCGAAGAGCGAGACTGTGAAAATGCATGGCCGTGCTCAGATGAATTTTAGAAATCATCTGCTTATTGACAGTCGAACTCGGAGATCGAGAAACACTTCTGAACGTAATAAGGATGACAAAGAATCTTACCTTATAGTTCACGAAGAAACAATAAGTGACATAGGAAATAGGATATACACTATATGCACACTTGTCCGGAAGGACAAGTGGGAGATTGAAAGGAATGGTGTCCTTCCAACAAGTGTATTCTTCCGATAGAGGGTTCAGAATTATTACGGAGCTAAATCTTCAGTAAGGTAAAGTGATCGGAATGCCTAGGTGGAGGCCACTTCCGATCAGTAATATCAATATACAATTGATGTTACAGCTTACTCTTAACTGAACCCTTCGGGTCGAACCTAATTGAACCACCGATCCGAGACAATGAATTAATCCGAAAGGATTTAATGAGTCAGCAGAGTTTTACGAATACAGACGTCGGATATCGAGCCTAGGGCGTCGAGACATGTGGATGCTAGGCTAGTTCAGGCTAGCATGCACCTAGCAAGGCTAGGCGCAAGCCTAAGCACACTAGGTGTGCTAGGCGCGCCATCGCAGCCTAGGCGCGGCCTAGCAGCCTATCGCAAGCAATAGGCGCACCAGGCGCACCGAGCAACCCATCGCAGCCCTAGCATGAGGCTGGGCACCATCGCTGTCCATCGCAGGCACCAGGCGCACCATCGCAGGCACTGGGTGCTGCGTGCGTGCGTGTCTGGCATGGCAGCACCATCGCTTGCACAAAGTGCTAGCATGGGTGTCTGGCTAGCATTGGCACAGCATGCGTGCTGGCTTGTGTGCTAGCCTTCGCATGGCAGCACCAAGCAGCACACCATGCATATGCGAGGGCCTGGGCGCCAGCATATTGCTAGGCCATGCAAAACAGCCCAACATCAGCACAGACCAAGGCTGCTGTGTGATGCGTGGGTGTGCGTATGGTGCGAGGCCAATGCACGCTGTGCATGACTAGTGCGCATTGTGCGTGGCTAGTGCATGTGCGAGATATGCTGTGAAGGTGTGTGCGTATGGTGCGAGACAAAGGGGGCCAGCATGCGTGGCTCGCTAGCAGCACGCATGCTGGATGTGCGAGGTGTGTGCGTATGTGCGTGGGATGCTGGGGCCAGCGCTAGCACGCACCAGTGCCTAGCACTGGCACGCACCAGCGCCAAGCATCGCCCAGCACCAAGCAGCAATGCCTGGCTGGGATGCGAAGGCTGCTTGGTGGGCTGGTGCTAGCTGGCTGGGCATGCTGGCAGTGCCAGCTGGCTGCCAGCCCAGCAGCATGCTTGAGGTGGTTTTGTGAGGAGAGTGGGGACCAAGGCTTAGAGCCATTCCTTGGGGATCAAGGCAATGGTCCCCCCCAAGGTACATGGTCCTCACCTAACTCTCTCTCCCCTTGACACTTGTTGCATTGTGATTGTATTTATTTATTAATTTGTTTTAGAAATAAATTAATTAGCAAAATTATTCATTCTCCCACATTGGTTGGGGAATGAAGTTCAAGGGTTCATTTCCTTATAAATACCAAGCTTGGCTATTGGGTAATGAACAACCTTGAGTGGAATTAAAAAGGCAACCCTAAGTAAGAGTAAACCTTTGATTCGTAAAACTCATAGTTATTTTGTCCGGGTCTTGACTAACCTTCAAGACTTAGGACGCTCGGGTCGGGTCGAGGGTACGATCCGTTGGAGATCTCGTATTTTCGGGATTTTTAAGTAAGAGCTCTTTGGCAGCGAAGCACGCGTCAAAGGTATAATTCTTGTTCTTAATCTTGTTTGATTAAGTTTAATATGCTTGTTAATTGCTTTAGTTAAGGGACGGGTCTTGGTGGGTTTCCTTCCGCGTAGTGTCGGGTCACTACGAAACACTACACTGGGAGTGCTACTTGACCCGCATGGGCTTGCCAAGCAAAGAAGAATTGAAAGGATCTATTGTACTTTGTGATATTGGGCGAGGGTCATGACTGCCCTCAGCTGGTACCGAGACACCGGATGCCCTAGGCGGCGCCACTCCCTTGGATGCCTCTGGGACATCCGGCTGCCTGGAAGTAAGATCAAATCCCAGGCCTGTGTTTTTGACAGATTTACCCCCAACCGTCAGCCGGTTGGGGACTATCTAGGAGGAAGTCTTCCTCGCCTTATTTTGAGTGGCCGGCTCCTTCCCCGGCCGGGGCCTTATTAGCTTTGTAAGGGAGCGGGGCACTTTGCTCCCATTCTAAAATAAACGCGCAAAAGGTCAGCCGGAAAGATGTCAAACGGGAGTTGAAGGAAAAAGAAAGGAAAAGCAGTATACCTTATTTTTTGCCGCCTGGGCGACAAGTTTCTTCTCCGCATTTTCTTTGCCGATTTCTTTGGCAGATTTAGCCGGTGTTTTTTCTGCTGACAACATGGCTAAAGCTCACACTGCAAAAAGGAACCCATCCGGTTAGAAGAGAGTTGAGAAAGCATATCATGTACAAACGACAAAACAGGATCAAGCACTAGTGAAACCTACGTTTTTCAAACTGAGTGCTAAGTTTACAGGCGGACAAGAACGCCTCATCTTGAGGGAATTCGTGCTTAGGTACCCAGTTCTTTGGCACACTTATTAATTCCCCATTGGAAAGGGTGGTTGTGGTATGTTCAAAATACTTTGCCTCTATTATTCTCTCGTAGTCCCCATCCGGGATTCGAGGCTTTTTGCATTTGTGCCCCAGAAGGTCTAGCTTCCGGTTTTATATCCTATACTCCCGGTTTTCCTCCTTGGTGGGAGTAGAAACCAGATAAAACCTATTCTTCCAGTCCGACTACTTGGACGGTTTGTCTAGGGTCATCAAGTACTGAGGGTAGGTGGTCAATGTATACCAAGATCTCCACCCGCCTGGCTTCTACTCAGATAGTGCATATGGGCAAAGGCCTCCCAGCCGGGGTTAATGTTCTACATCTCGCAGGCGGAGATATAACCTAGGATGTTAACCCATGAATTAGGGGTTAAATGCCAAATACCCAGACCATACCCTCGAAGAATGGCCTTGACGGTGTCGTGCAAAGGAAAGCAGAGACCGGCTAGAAACGCCGCCTTGTAACAGCCGAAATACCCGTTTGAATTTGGCTGATCGTCTTCCCAGACTATAGTGCCCCATCTCAGGTGGCACGATTATTCTCTAATCTTCTCCTAGAGGATGTATTTTGATAAAGTCCTCTAAGTTTCTGGCAATGTTGGCCCTATCTTTTGCAGAGACGGTGATAAGGAAAGGGTCGCCCTTATTATTCCAGGTGGGCCTCTCCTCCTCCTCACTATCCACATCCGGCGTGAGAAGGCTGCTGCTACTGCCGCTTTGCTCTGAACTAGATGAGGAGGCGGTCTCTTCACCGCTCGCGTTCTCTGAAGGGTTTTCCTGTTCAACCCTGGAGGGAGAGGCAACATCTTCACCGCCTTCTTGACCCAACCCCAGTATTCCATCACTAGGAGTGCTCGGGGTGCCATGCGGAGATCCCCTTGTCATCTCAGCCTGATTAGAGTCAAGCGGCAGTTCTTCAAAGGTTTCCCCTCTGTGCTTTGGATCAACGACTGTTTGCCTAGTTCGAGCCATTGCGTCCTGCACAGAGACAGAGACGGTCGGTTTTGGAGATTAACAAGGAGAGTCCCAGTACCCAAAGGCGGCACCCCAAGTTCTAGACTCAGCCGTACCAAGAGACCGGCTGACCTCTAAATCGTGGTGTGTCGTGTGTGTGTTAGGTAAGCCCATTATTCTAATAGTATATACAACCAAGAAAATATAAAAACAACCTCCAAAGAAGCAAGGAACAAAGGCGTTACCTTGTAGTTGAAAGAAGATGTTGGTGAAGTTGAGATTGTTGACCAAAGATACCCCAGACGGTATAACTTTGAACAGACTGCAAATTGGCAAAAGAAAGTAAGGTTAATTACCATTGTTGCCTAAAGATACCACAGACGGAAGAAGCCGGCTGTGGTAGACATACATAACAAGTAGTCTGGAGTTCTTATGAAAGGTTTTCCAAAGACCCCCAGACGGTATAAACCGGTTGAGGACTGTTATAGGCAACCTATGAAGAAAATTGTACGGAACTACGACAGGCGGCAGAAAGCCGGTTGCGCATCCGTTAAAACAATAAATCAAGAGGCTGTTTGCAGATACCCCAGACGATATAAGATTGGTTGAGGTGTCAGCAAAGCATCTTTGAAAGGAATTGCTCGCACATACCCCAGACGGTGTGAGACCGACTGAGGGAACCGCAAAGAAATTCAAAAGAAAATTTTATTGAAGATACCCCAGACGGTGAAAACCGGCTGAGGGTTTATTGAATACAACTCACAATGAGATTGCTTAAGATACCCCAGGCGGTGAAAACCAGATGAGGGTCTATTGAATGCAACTCACAATGAGATTGCTTGAAGACACCCCAGACGGTGTAAACCGGCTAAGGGTATATTGCGTGCAATTCATCATGAGATTGTTTAAAGAAGCTCCAGACGGCACGAGACCGGCTGCAGCTTTATCAAAAATCAAGATTGAACAAAATGACAAGGTCAGACGGATACCTTAGTGAGATGGGCAAAGAAATACTCAACCGATATCCGGATGACTTGAGGTTGGAGGCTGTTTGCACGAAAAAGCAAGCGGGATCAGGAGCTCTCTCTTTTCTCTCAAATAATTTCTCTCTCTCAAGTTTGGCAAAGTGAAAAATGAAGAGGAGGGAGGTTCCTATTTATAGCCAATCCCAGAAGGTGAACCGTCACCTTCCCCCCCCCCCCCTCAGTTTCAAATTCTAAAAAATGGAGGGAAGGAGGTGAACAGTCGCCCTCCTGCATGGTGACAAGTGTCACAGGTGCCATGTGGCAAGCCACGTCCCACCTGTGAGGGGCAAATGATTGGGGTAAAAATTACCCCTGCCACGTGGTCCAATGAGGGCCTAACACGTGTCACCCTCATACAGGCCCAAGGGGATCCAATCAGAGGATGCCACATGATATTGAACCCCCAATGGGGGAGTAGGTTCTTATCTGCTATAAATAGAGGAATCATCCTCATTTATTGGCATTCATAAATACATACACAAATCCCGAGCAATATTAATTGCGGAATCTCCCTGAATTAGAGAGAAACACCCATTTTACTTTCCGCACGCTTACTCATCCGGAATCATACTAACTTGATCTTCAGAGGCGGAACACCACCCAATAGGAGTTTTCGTGGTTTTGCAGGTACAAAAGTCAGGCGCTCATACCCTGTATTGTAACTCTCCCAAGGGACTCTAAAAACCCCCGAAACAATTACCGTTGAAGAAATATATATTAGCTAGAATTGGTGGGGGATGGGAGGGGGTGGTTTCGACGTGGGGGTACGTGGGTCGACTGGCCATTTTTTGGGGTTAGGACTTAGGAGGGGGCCGGGCGGCCTGGCGGTTTTCGCTGGGGCATGGGGTTCTGGCTAGTGTTTACGTTGGGGAAAGGGGGGAAGGGTAGGGTCGGTTCTCTTTTTTTTTTATAATTATTTTAGACCAATCACATGTTGATACATGTTTAAGTGATATGTTGTAACAGGTCGTTGACTAGTCATTAATCGGTTGTGGCTGATGGAGGAAAACTCATGTCAAAGTTCAGATTATAAAAAAATAAACGAAAGTAGGGATGCCTTATTACTCCCTCAGTTTCATAATAATGGTAACACTTTCATTTTACGTATGTTTCATAATAATTGCAATACTACTATATTTGGAAAGAAATTCACTATTATTTATAATTGCTCTCTCCGACTAATCCCACTTCACAAATATTTTTTTAATTCTCTCTCCTACTAACCACACTAACATAACTTTTTTTTATTATTTCTCTTCCTACTAACTGTACTTTATACACAAATCCTCCAAAAAGAAGGTGTATGTTAATTTATTGTAAAACAAGTTAAAGTTATGTTAAAAGTACTTAAAATTACCCTATTATTTTTCTATTAATGAATTTTATATTACAATAAACTTATAATGTATTAGATTAATCATATTAGTGTTTATAGTATATAATCACGTATCTATATGAAATTACACATTAAAATAATTCAAACCAACGACAAATTAAAATTTACCCTTTAAGTGGTTAATGTTACCATAAAAAATAGTTAAATTTACGCTCAAACTGACCGTTTTACAATAAAATTAACGTACACCCGTTGTACCCAAGACTTCTTTATATTCTAGAAAATTATCTTTTGGTCTCCACCATATAATTTTCCTAAAACTACATGATACCCTAGTGTTACAATTATTACGTAACAGAGGGAGCATTATTATGTCATCTATTTTTTTTATTTTCATTATTTTACACTAAGCAATTAAAATATAATGTCAGGAATCTTCTTATTAATAAGATAACACAATGTTTTAACGTTATAAAACTTAATTTAATCTATCTGTGTAATTATATATGTAAGAAAATTTATACTTATTTGTCTAATCCACTCTTTCATCATATTTCTTTTTTGTTTCACTATATATATGCAAAATAAAAAGAAAATTAAATATGTTATAGTTGTATATTGTTATCCATGTTATTTTTATAAAAAGATCTAATAATATTTCTTTACAATTAAATATAGTGAAATTACTGGGCATGGCACATGACCAAACTTTGTTAAAATATTAATAATATACACACCAACATAAATTAAACTAGATCTCATATTAAAATGTTTGTTTTTAGATATAGAGAGAAATTTAGAAAATTTTATCTCAGTTTATTGTGGAACGGAGTGTTTATGAAGTAATGTCATTAAATATAAACAATCTAATCCCTCGTCTTCCTTCCCTAATTAAACTTTTATATGTGGTTTTATATATATATATATATATATATATATATATATATATATGTATATATATATATATATATAGAATCCAAGTCTTTTAATATCTACAATGCAAATATAATTTTTGCAAATTTTATCCAATATAAAATAAATATTTTTTGAGAAAATATTTAATAATAATACAAACACAAAATTTCATATGTGGCCGGAGTTACTTGTTCAGGGGTTACTCGATCGTTTTGGGGTTACATGTTCAAGGGTTAATCGATCGGTCAAGGGTTACGCGGTTAGGGGTTACTCGGTCAGTCAGGGATTACTTAATCGATCATGGATTACTTTGTCGGGAGTTAACCGGTTAGTGTATTGGTGTGTATCAATCGGCCACACGATGTGGCCAACCATATAAAATGGGATTTGTTAAACATCGCCCACAAATTACTACATAAAGCCCACAAAATTCACTTGGTTTCCCTAAATTTCCCTTGACCTTAAAAAAAAAAAACACTCACACTCTCATCACTCACACTCTCATTGCTCATCTTCTTTCAACCTCTCTAAAAAAAAAATTCAAAATAACGGCAATGTCGAGGCGGCAAGGCAAGGAAGTGGCGGCGGCGGCGGAGGGAAGGATGTCCCAAGGTGGAAAGGTATATTTTGTTTAAAAAAAAAAAAAAAAAAAGGGGAAAACCGCCGTGAACGCGGTGGGGCGCCCTGGCTGGACGCCCAGCCGGCGGTGGTGGCGCCAGATGCAAACGCCGCCACCAGTTGGCTGGCGCCTGGGCTGGACGCCACCGCCACGCCCAGACTTGGATATACGAGTATTTTCCTGCATTGCGACCACATCGTGACCCAGTTCCTATTGATGAGGGGATGTCGCGTGCTTGTGCGTGGAGTCCCCGCTCGGAGAAGAAGTCCGTTGACCGCCTCCGATCGATACGGTTATTGCTGGACAGGCTGTCCCCCTTAGAGGTAACGTTTATTTATAGAGTCTACATTTTATTATTTGCACATATTTTATTCATGTTATTATATTTTATATGTTGTAATTGTACAGGTGAACTGGATGCCTTTCGGCCCGAACCCTAGTGTTAGGGTACCCAGGACCCTGTACACGGGACTCATTCAGTATCGTGACATCGTCGAAGCGTACATGCCCCAGCGTTGTCTTCGCCAACTTGGATTTGTCCAAGTTGTCCCTCCTCCCCCGGCGTGCCCGATGAAGGCGGTCCGACCTGCATCTTCGAGGGAGTACGTCGTGGAATGGCCGGATATCATGACCGGGACGTGGGACCAGTTTCCGATGGTGGCTCGATTATGGACAGCGGAGTTGCAGCGGCCGCCCTCTGGGGTTACTCCCATGTGTGACCATTACTACATGGAATGGTTCAATTGGTATTCGCACCCGAGGTTGATCGCTGATCTCGACCACAGCGATGATGATTATGTGCCACCGCCTACTGCCACGGAAGCGGTATGTCTTTTATTATATTTATCGTTGTCTTTTAATTAAGTTTTATTTGTTGTTATTGTATTTCATCTTCTGTTTTTTGTTGTATGCAGTGGATGGGAAAGATAATGCAAGACGTTCAGAAACTCTCTCTTGAGAAGGACAGCATGAGTGCAACAGGGAGAGCTGTTGTTGATAGTCTGGAACAGACCCTTGCGCAGTGGGAGTCGTCGTCGAGGAGGGATTACTGATGGTTATTGTATTTTATTTATAGAACATTATGTTGGACATTATGTTGTAAAATTGTAACATTTTAGATTGTTCTTTTAGCTTCCAACTTAAACATATTATCAGTGCTGTTTTTAAATTTTGATATAACCGTTCGTGGATCCGCGCAACTTACCCATGCAACATATAGAATGCAGTAAGCAATACAATATAAAATATTAATGTTCTCATTAAAAGAGCAACGTACAAATAAGATTACAAATAAAGAATGTAAACAAGAAAAACTAAAATGCAGCTAGGGTGTTCCATTCGTGGATCCGGTCATTATATAGCGCATCCCAACCCTCTACGCTCGCTGTGCGAATGTTGTACCACCGATGTATAATCGGTGGCACCGGAAAATCGGTTGACATGTCTAGTCGGATGAAATGTCTGTATGACGACCCAAGAAACGCAATAGCTAGCTCTCTGACCAGTGTGGTGACAGTCTCCCGCGACCGCCAAGGGAGAACCGTGGTACAAGGATAATAAGCTTGACTATGCACTCCCAGGCCGAAATGCATGACTGCGCATTTGTAAATGTTTGCAACGGCAAACAGATCTAGGGGCGCGTCAAAATAATGATTTTCGCCGCAAGGTCCACCTCCCCACCGGATACATCGGAGAGCGCCATCCAAGTCATCCTCGTACACATGACGATAAACATTTCGGTTAGAGGCAATTTCGCTGTACATCAACTCACGCACCAAACCGTAGTTGTCTTCGCCCATTTGAAAAACATCAGCCACGACCCGGAATCCGCAGTTACCATCTCCGATTACATCATTCCACCCTTCCACGTACGACATGATGATCGCAGGTATCCTTTCCTTGTACGGAAACTGATCAACATCGTTTCTTCCTATTCACCAAATAATTAATTATAGACAGTTAAGAAGACATGAGTAACACTTTAAAACTATGTGCAATAAAAACAACCAAAACGTACCAGTTCTCAAGGGCATATTCACAGACGATGAAGATTTACTACGACTAGATGACGATGTCCGACCACGAGAACGACCACGACCATGACCACGGATATACTCAAACGCACTCCTGTTCCGCCGCTGTCGACCTCGAGGACGGTCAACTCCTTCGGGTTCCTCATAATCTAAGTTAGACGGGTGGAACATGTCATGAAGCACATGAGTAGCGTCACGAATAATAGAAGGATGGCTGGAGGACACTCGGTCGTACATCGAACGGAACTGCTCCAACTCTTCCTGTTCACGGTCGGCCGTTTGATTGTCTGCATGCTCACCAATAACAAGCGTCCTCCAGAATGAATGGACCTGATCAACATGTAACGACGCCCTTTCTTCTATAATAACGCGATGAATGGTGCATGCGCAAGGTAATCCATGAGTTACTGAAATAGTACACCCACACCGAGTATACACTTCGTCAGCCAAGTCCCTCACCATGTTCAGCTCAGTGAGAATCAACCCCAAGCAGTAGTGCGACACACGACCATGGAGAATCTTAAATATAAAATGGCTATACATCGTACCATGTCGTCGTCTGGAGTCCTCTAGAGAGTTCCTGATGTCGTTCTTCTGAGTTTCATTTGACTTGTTCAGTCTAGCGAACAGTGTATCCAAAGCAGCGGTCGATGAATCAATCCAGTCCTTGGTAGCTCTATGAGCGCTCTCAACTCTACATGTTGTAGTGTTCCCAAAATGAAGTACCTGGTTTGTCCAATATTTGACAAACTTTTCCCTATGAGGGACCCATTGATGCATCACATTGTCCACCAGTGCCGGACACCACTGGTACGAATCCCTGAAGTTAGCCAATGCTCGCTCATACGCTTCCTCTGTGGTAGCCTGTAGGATCTTCCGCCACTTACCATTCACCAATCTCTCTGCCATTTCCAAATTCTTCTTGAAAAGGTTGTAGGCTTTCACTTTCACGCAGTTGTTGATGTGCCATGTGCACAATAAGTGGTTCGATTCGGGAAACAGCTCTGCTATGGGGGCAAAGAGACCTCCCTCACAGTCGCTGACGATGGCTGCTGGATGAACATTAGGCCCGATGTAGTTTCTCAGCTTCTCCAAAACCCAATAATAACTTGGAGCCGTCTCATCCCTGATGATTGCATGACCAATCAGAAAGTTCTGGTTCGTTGGAGCCATCCCAACCATCTCAACCAGAGGGAACTTGTACTTGTTTGTCTTGTACGTTGAGTCGATCAAAATCACAAATGGCCAAGACTTGATCATATCAGCACAATCAGGATGCACAAGGAAAAGATGAGTCACCTCCGCTGTATCTTCATCAGAATCAAACCAGAACAGGTAACCACGTGATTGTGCCTGGTGTAGCAGCTGCTGTATAGGGTTCCTTCCCTCTGACCGTTCAAACCTGAGTTGCTGTCTGACGTTGTAGATGTGTCTTCGGTTTGGATGGTCTTCTGGAAATTTCTCTAACACAGATGCTAATATTTTAGCAGGCTTCACTTGAGCATCACTCATTTCTTTCACAATTAGTTTCGCAGCAGGACTTAAGCCGCTCAGTTGTCGATGACCCTCTTCATATACTATCATCTCATGGTTGTGATACCCCCATTTAGAGTAACATATCACTTCCCAACCGTCACGACTCCGTAGTTGTCGAACCTTTACTCTGAACTCACACCCACAACCTTTCCGCTTTGTGTCAAACCGAGTGGCTGTACGAAAATCTCTTTCTTCTCTTTTGCGATAACGGTCACATCTCAAAATGCGATCCATTCTACCATCCCGTTGAGATTTATGAGTTGCTACTACCAAGCAAAATCCAGCTGCAATTGCAACCTGTTTTTCCCAATCAATCGCCTGTTGAGCTTCTTCGAATGGACCATCATGTCCAAATATCTCACTGTAATCATTTCCGTCTCCACCATATTCCTGCATCAATTATATATTACAATAAATACATTTAAAGGATAATACATTTAATTTCTATATTTCCACATAATTAACACAAAAAAAAACATAATTATATATAATCAAACTTAATTTTTATAAAAACCCAATTCGAATTTTCAAACTAAATTTAAAAATATACCATTTTGAATTTTCAAATTTAATTTTAAAAAAACCTATTTCGAATTTTCAAATTTAATTTACAAAAAACCCATTTCGAATTTTTTTAAAAAATCATTTTCGATTTTTTATTTTCACAAAAAAATTAAATAAAAAACAACAACAAAATCAAAAAGGAAAAAATAAAATTTAATTATTAAAGGTGGCGTCTGCCAGGGCTGCCACACCCACTGGACTGGCGCCTGGCAGGGCCGCCTCACCCAGTGGAGTGGCGTCTGCCCAGGACGCCAGTCTGGTGGTCTGGGCGTCTGGGCTGGACGCCACTCTGGTGGTCTGGGCGTCTAGCCTGGACGCCACTCTGGTGGTTCTGGCGTCCGGCTTGGACGTCCAGGCTACGGTTTGGGCGTCCACCCTAGGCGCCGTAGCCACTACGACGGTAAACCGTGAATTTTAGCGGTCACTTACCTCGTTTTCCGTCGACGACGACGTACCTCCGGCGTCCCCCGCATCTCCGGCCTGCCATCCGGTCTCCCCCGACGAGCCAATACGGCTCCACATTTTTTACACCGAGATTATCTCAATTTTAGCAAAAGGGCATAATGGTCAAATCATAACATATTTGTGGGCTTTATGTGGTAATTTGTGGGCGATGTTTAGCGTTTCACTATAAAATACGTGCTACAATAAAAATTACATAAATGAAACTAAAAATTTGTTAAAAAAAAATGTTGAAAATACAATTTTCCTCTTATTATTGCCGGTCTGCTCCAACAATCTCGTTTTCACTTCCCTTTGGTCTTGCTTTGAATGAAAAACAGCAAAAAGGATTTTAAGAGCAGCCATATCTGAAATTTTTAAAACACAATATAGTCAAATTAAAGCAATTGCGATGGTGACTGGTGGCCGGTATGGGAACTAATTATACTTGTAACTTATATCAGGACGTCAGCGGAGAGAATAATAAACTATTCTTGCTAGGCATAAAAAATTTTATATGTTGGATGAACACAACAAATCTCAGCTAGCTCGAGATTTTTTTTTCCAAAACTTTCTTTTACATACGTACCTCTCGTTTACATTAATATTAGCATAGATGAAACAATTAAAAGATAATTTTTAAGGACATGCTTGGATTGAGAGAGATGTATTACTAGGGTAATAAAAGTCAAATTAAGCAAAATGAAAGTGAAAATAGGGAAGGAGGAGATAGTGATGGTGTGACTGTAAGGAAAGTTATGTAGTGATGGTTTGGTATGAGGTGAAGAAAGAGGAACTAATACCCTCATTTTAGGGGTTATAGTTATACTAGGGGGAGGGTGGGTAACTATTACCCTCATTATGAGGACAATAATTCTTCCATCTCTCTCTTTTTCTCATGGCACAATTACTTTATTTCATTTGTAAACACCATGCCTCCTACAATTACTTATACCTCTAATTACTTATATTTTTTCAAGTTTGACTTTTATTACCCCCAATCCAAGCAAGGCCTAAGAAGTAATCTCTTTTAGGAAATTTAATCTGATATGTTTTTAATATAAATTTGGCCATGGCCGGCCCTTACCTGGTAGCTACACAGGGTCCAAATATTTTGGGACCTCAAATCAGTAAAAACATTATACTACTTCCGTTTTTTAGTTGACACCGTTTGACTTTTACACTATTCACACAATACACTTTGACTCGTTTTTGCAATTTATAGATACGATAAAATATAATCATGTGAGATTTTGTTTGAATCGTCTCGATTTATATTTTGTTAATATCTACATTTTATAATTTATAGTGTTTAAAATTAGAGATATTAATCGTTAAAAACATGCGTAGACAAGCGTGATAATAAAAAGCGTGATAAAAAAAATTTGAGGTAGCAAATAACTTCTACTGCACTAATTTCATATCTATGTATGATATGGCTTAATTAGTGGTATATCGTCTTAAGATACTTCACAAGGGTGTTGGATTTAGATTTTATTTCTGGTAATAAGATAGTTTATTATAGTTTCTTCCAATATTATTATGTCTTTAATCCGTATATTTTATTTTGATATTAAGATAGATTTTTCTTTTTTTTTTGTTTGAAAAAGATATTTTAAAATATTTCATTTTTGGTATGTTTCATTTTTTATTATTATAACTTTAATAGCGTAATTTTTTATATTTAAAAACTTGCTTTCAAGCCTTCCAAAAAAGGTAAAAACTTAATTTTGTAAAAAAAAAATTTTTTTAAATAGAATGCAGAATTTTATACTCCATAGTTGTACAGGGGTTATAGGGGTTACATATTGGTTAGTATTACTGGGGTTACTAACAAATATTCGGTTAGTGTTACGCAATTACTCAATTAGTGTTACAGGGTTACTCGGTTAGTATATAGGGGTTACTCAGTCAGTGTTATATAGGTTATTTTGTTCTATTATAACCAGCCAGATGGTATGATCATCCGCACACAAAACACGTTGATTGTGAAGCAAAAAAATTAATTATCTGTGTATTTTCTGTGCAATTGGCCACACCGTGTAGCTTGTAAAAAAAAAGGGAGTAATTTCTATAATACGTAGTATCCCCTATTATACTAGCAGAGTTACTCCTTAATATACTTTTTACAACAAGAATTCCTGTCCTCTAGGTACTGGAAGACGACATGCTCTCTCTAGGTCCAATTTGTCATGGGGGAGGAGGGGCTACAAAAAGTTGCTAATATTTTCATAGATGGGTATGCTTGGAAGGTTGGGTCGGGTGAGACAATCAGGTATGCCAACATGAAATGGGTTAATGGCAAGGTGCCAGAGCTAGCTTCTAATCAACCTCTGAGAGGTGTGGGGGCAGGTATGGTTAGCAATTTAATTTTAGATCATCCGAGAAGATGGGACATAAGTCGTATCAGGGAGCGGTTTGAGTGGAATAGTGCCAAGGAAATTTTGAATCTGGAGTTATCAGAGGGCGTCAAGAAGATTTGTTGTATTGGTTATGTCATAAGTCTAGAAGATATACAACCAAGACGGGGTATGCTTACCTCCAAGGACTGAAAGGTCAAGACGGAGATAATCTCTTAGATTAAAATTTTTGTAAAATTATTTGGAGGCTCAATATCCCCCCAAAGTGGAGCCTTTTCATCCGGAAATTAGTTATGAATGGACTTGCAGTATAGGCTAATTTGCATCATAGAGGAGTACCAGTGGATTTGGCTTGTGATTTGTGTGGTAGGATAGGGATACGACTCATATTTTTCAGGAATGTATGGTAGTTAGAAGAATGTGGGATAATCGCTCACTAATTCTTAACTCAGAAACAACTGGATCTACTCAAATGCGACAATGGATTCACAGACATATCCTGCTTTTCTATAGCGAGGATGGTATCCATAGCAACAAAATTACTGTGTTTATAATAAACCTATGGTATTTATAGATCAACAGGAACGGAAGGATTTTTAAAGGGGAGGAAGGTGACTTGACCTTAACCGTCATCTTGAGAATGCAATGAAAGAACTAGACACTTATAGAGTTACACCAATGGCTCACGATGAAAACTCTATGAGTGGAACAAGACCTCTAAGCTTTAATTATGCATCACTGGGCTTGGATGTATACCAACTTCAACATAGCCTAGTGAGTTACCAAGGGGTTATAATTATGTTTGATGGTTCATGGCAGAAGCAGACAGGTAATGCAGGGCTTGGCTGTATGCTCATAAAGGAGGAGGATGAGGCAAAGTAAGGGGGAGGTCACTACTACAAGGCTGTCTCGAGTCTTCATGCGGAAGCAATGGCTTGTTTGGTGGCTATCAGGTGGGCTCAGGACAAGGGTTTCATGAAGATTATCCTCCTTAAGGACTGTGTTAATTTGGTCAGCATTTTGAAAAGGCGTCAAGAACTAGAAATGGGGATTCTTTGGACGATTAAGGATATTTGGAGGCATGCAAGTATGTTTCAAACTTGTGTAGTATAGAAGATTAGCAGGAACCAAGTTCACCAGGCACACCAACGAGCAAATGAGTGTAGAAACAATTTTACTAGCTTTGTTACTTAATTTTATTTGCATTTGTTGTTGTAAAAATAAACAATAAATAAATAAATATACTAATTGAATAACTCTTAAATAACAAATAATAAAATAACCCTTACAAAACTAACAAAATAACCTTTGTTTGTAAAAAAAAAAAAAATTAAATAAATAAATAAGTAAAATAAAATAAAATAAAATAAAAGGTAACTCTTCTATTTCTAAGTAACTCCTATAAGACTATAACTCTAACATGGTAATTGTTTCGGGGTTTTCTGATGTCCTGCGGGAGAGTTACAATTCCGAGACTGGAACCGGACGCCTGTACCTGCAAAATAACGGAGACTCCTGAGAGCTCCGCCTCCAACGGTCAAGTTAGTACCTGATTAAGGAGTAATTAATACGGAAATTAAAGTAATAAGATCTCTCTAGGTGAGAGTGCTTAGTGTTGGTAATCTGCGTCGTTAGCGAGATTAGCCGGTTGTTGATGTTCCGTAATAACTCTGTTCTTCTCTGCTTGATTTCTTGATTCTTCGATTGTTCAATTACCTAACTAATGAGGATTAATTAAGTATTTATAGCCTTGAGAAGCGTGCCACTCTCTAGGTTTAAGGTAAACCTAGGGCTGATCGGGCCTCTAGACTGGATTGGGCCTTGATGGCCGGTTTTCCCATTTGGCATGGGTGGACACGTGGCGTGTCTTAATTGGTCCGTGGAGGACGTATCTGTGATTGACACGTGGCAGGCTCCTGTTGGCCTTCGTGAAGGACACGTGGCGGAACCTGGTTGGTCCACTTGTCAGACGGTGATTGGTGGATAAAAATCCCCTAATCATTTGCCCCTCACAGGTGGCACGTGACTGGTCACGTGTCGCCTGTGACAGGTGTCGCACGGTGACAGGCGACGGCCTGCTACAGGTGTCACCTTGCAAACGGCCGAGAGATTTTCCCGCCCAAATTTTGAATTTGGAAGCGACCCTTCGCCTTCTCACTTTGCCTATAAAAGGAAGTGCTGACTTCAGTCATTTTCACATTTGAGAACTTTGCGAGAACATTCGGACCCCTGAACTTGCTCTGACATTTCGGACTTTTTCTGCCTACCGCCTGTTCTGACAAGCCGACTGACCCGTACTTCCAGGACTTCATCAACCGTCACTCGTTCAGGTAACTCAGTTCTCTTACTCTTAATTTTCTTTTTATTTTTTGAAATGGCACCATGGAAGCACACGACACGACCTAAGTTAGTGATCAGCCGGTCACCGGGGACGGCTGAATCTAGGACTAGGAGTGCGGCCTGCCCTTTTCTGGACCCATCTTTGCCCTTTATACAAAGTCCGACTGTATCTGTGTCTATGCAGAACGTGATGGCCAGAACGAAACAGACTGCTATGATATCAAACTCAGACGGCTCCTCCCAAAGGGTGCTCCTTAGTGAAACATCTGACCAGGCGCCAGATGTAGAACGAGGCGACTGTCAAGCCGACAGTTCTGAGAGAGGGGCCAAGGTGTTCCCTTCCCATCTTACCGTTGACATGTCTAATTTTCCTTCTGCTCCTTCTAAGGGAGAGGAGGCGGGCCCCTCTAGGAGAGGGGAGGAGTCGTCCTCTTCGGACTCGTCAGAGGACGAGTCCGAGTCCAGCTCTTCTGGCCATAGTTCTCCTGGCTCAGAAGAAAAAAATAGCCGCCTACAAGAGGCGAGACTTTCTCACGCAGTTGAGAAAGGGGACAATTGGGCGGAGCCGTCCGCCTCTTACAGAGAGGAAAACGCCCCCTACTACTACAGGGTACCCCGGGGCCGGATTGCAACCATGCAAGACAACGTGGCGAGCTTTATTGCTAACCACAAAATGGGCCCGGAATTTTTACTGTTCGTGCCGGATCTAGAAGACACTGTTGTCTGGCCGGCTGGTACCAGCTATGGTGACGGCTGCTTTGGCTGCTATGTGGCGGCCATCAAAGCTGGACTGCGCTTCCCATTACATCCGGCTGTTCAGCGGATTTTAGATGGGTATGATCTAGGGTTATGGCAGTTAGCCCCCAACTCTTGGGTAAACGTACTCGGCTATGTGGCCGGGTGCGAAATGTACGGGGTGGAGCCAAGCTTTGAGGCTTTCGCCCACATGAACTATCTCAGCCGGACCCCTAAGTCGGGGGGTATCGGCTGGTACCAATTAACAAGCCATAGGGGTTACCTCATGACGAGAGGTAAGGCGAACAAATGGAAAGATTGGCGGAACACCTTCCTAATTATCGAGGGTTCAGACACGGAGCTGAACAAACGCTTTAACAAGTGGAATAGGGATCCGCCTCTTCTCGCAGGCGGCCGCAGCATGCCGCCTGTTCCCCCAAAGGCTAAAAAAGAGATCCTAGACAAAGGACTCTTCAAAGTAGAGACTAGGGTGAACTCTACTTCAGGGGTACGAGAGCAAGTACCCCTAAACTGCGTCCCGAGCTTCAAGTGGCTCTATGACGAGTACTTTTTGGCCGCCTGTGGCCTCGGCAGTCGGTGCTCTAGAGGTAGCCAGCCTGACAAATACTCTTTTTTTTCACGCCTTGTTTACTTGGGATTTTTACTAACTTTGTTGTTTATTTCTTGAAGCTGACGCCATGAGTAAAATAACAGCATCCAAGACTGCGGCGGCCATGTTGCGGGCCTCGCTCATGAAGCAGTCGTATGCCGACTCCCCCAACAAGGAGGCACCCTTGGTAAGCTTCGAGAACTCTTCCTCTTTTAGTTGTCTTATGCATATACTAACTCTTTTTGTTTTCAGTCTGGCACTCCAAGGGCTTCTTCCTCGCAACAGCCGGACCCCAAGGCCCGGAGGACGACTGTTGCAAGCTCTCCTGGGTCTTCCAGGAAAACAGTGGCGGCTGAGAAGCAGCCGGCGACTTCTTCAAAAACCCAGGCGGGGCCGCCTAGATGTATGGACACACTTGTAAGAACTCACCCTTGCTTCCTTCTTGACTAGGTCTAACTTGTTTTTTCCTTTCACTTAATGCAGCCGGCCCCCAAGGGCTTGACTTGGTTGAGGTAGCCAAGTCCATGGTTAAAGTAGTTCCTCCATCTGACAGGGAGGCGGTCAGGGGTGCCGGCACCCTTGACCTTGATGGGATTTCAGGGGTCCTTGCTGAGGTATACTTAGCATTTTTTTGAGCTTTTGAGTTCCAGGACGCCTGTTAACTTTTCTGTTTGGAAACTGACGCCTGTTTTTCTTTGTACTTAGGCCCTGCTCCGAGTCAACAACCTTCGCAAGCCGATTGATCGGAAAAACAAAGAGGTAAAGGCCGCAAAGGCTATGGCCGCCTCCAGCTGTGATAAGGCAATGTTTCAAATTGCCCAAAATGAAGTACTGACCATTGATCTTCTTTATTATCAGGCGCAGGCTACCGCCGCTGTTCGGGCTCAATTAGAGGCGGCCCAAAAGAAGGTTGACGAGCTGGAGGGGACCGTCACCAACCTTAAGGCCGAGCTGAAACCTCTTCGCCAAAAAATGCACTCTTACGAAGCCATGGAGAAATCTTTGGCCAACGTAAAAGAACGCCTGGTGAACCAAGAGAAGAGTCTTACCCAAGAGCTCTCGGATAAGGCCGAGCAAGAGAAACAAGAGCTCGTCCGGGAGATGGTGGAAGACTCCGCTCAAATCCAGCGCATGACCTGGGAACGACCGTTCCCCAGTGCCGACTTTGCCTCATGGGAAAGAACGTACCGCCAGTGTTCGGAAACATATAATCAACAGATCCTGGCGGCTGCTGAAGAAGAGGCGTTGGACGGTGCGTTGGAGGAGGAAGAGCCGGTTGTGGCGCTTGTGCCACTTGGGGTTAAGGCATCAAAAGAGGGTGCAGCTAAGGCCGAGTCCAGCAAGAAGAGTGCTGACCAGGCGGCAGCTGCTGATACTGAACTGCCCCCTTCTTAAGCTTTAAGTATTATTTCTTTTTTTCACGGCCTGCGTGCCGTTTGCTTTGTAATTACCCGGCCAGGGGGCCGGGGTTTTGAATATTCTGCTGGTCTTTAATGGCCGGCTTATTTTTAATCAAATTTTTGTTTTGGTTCAAATTTGTCTAAGTATTTTTAATTTGTTCACTAGACCGACTGTTGTGTATGGCCGAACGTTAAGACAGGTACAAATAGTAAGTATGCCGCTTATGCCCCTGGACGACTGGTTGTCTGTTTCCAGGATAGATGATCAGTCGGCCATTTATTCAATCGGTATTCGAACTCTTTATTCAATCGGTCTGACCAAGTAAATAGTATTACCTAGTTGCCAAGGAATTAAGTAGGAAAACAAGCGGCGGGTACCGGTTGTTTCCCTTTATTGCCAATGTTGGATTTTAACTCGTAATTTGTTAACCTAGCAAGAGTATTGGTTGAGAGCCCTTGTTTATTAAAAACAAGTGGACGACTCATACCTTTTAGGCACCATACTAAGTTAGAGTGACTATTAACTTAGGAGTTACTTAGTCTTCGTCATAATCAAGATTGAGTAGTAGAGGTACCAGGCGGCGTAGGCCGGCTAGACCCCTTGATTCGCCAATGTTGGTTGGCTATTAACTCAATAGGTTACTTAGTAGGAATAGGGGTTCGAGTGCCCTTGTTTGTTTAAAACAGGCGGACGACTCAAACTTTTTAGATTCCATACCAAATTTGAAGGAGTGACTATGAGTTAACGTTGGAGTTACTCAGTCGCCGTCACTTTTGTTTGTGAAGTAGAGGTACCAGGCGGCGTAGGCCGGCTAGACCCCTTGATTCGCCAATGTTTGTTGGCTATTATCTCAATAGGTACCCCCTGCATCTATCCCAAGTAATACAGGCGGTCATCTGACTCAGATGTCAACTGCTACCACTGATTTGGTTAGTGATAGAGTTATCCTTGTCTCAAAAACGGCTACGTGGTTGTCCTTGGGGACAGTCGTATAGGTGCCGTGTAATTAGTTTATAGAACAATGTTCCACCCAAAAGGGAGCTGCTCTCTGCGACGAATTTCATCCGGAGGGATGCCGTCGGACGCCTGCTATGATGTTGGGACAGGTCGAATTAGTTTTGTAGATTTGATCAGTTGGCTTGGCGCCTGGTATGATCATTCGGCCGGTGGCCTTGGTAAGTTCTTGGTGAACGTAGGTGCTAAGTGAAAGAAGGGTAGCCGCCTGTTAGGCACAGGGTCGGCCAGGCCCTAATCTTTTTAGCTAAGTGTTTGAGTAAAATACTCAATGGAGAGTAGCCGACTGTAAAGGAACAGACGGCATGCCCCTCAGGAGATAGAGTGAAAAACTCAATGGAGGGTAGCCGACTGCAAAGGTACTGACGGCATGCCCCTCGTAATACAATTAAATAGTAAGTGCAAACTTTATTAAGTAGCTCTTTACTTTACATCTCTCAGAAGAAATATTTTTTAAGGTTATCTACATTCCAAGTTCGAGGCAACGGTTGTCCGTCTGGTGTTTCCAGACGGTAGGTACCGTCCCTGACTTCCTCATAGATTCGGTAGGGTCCTTCCTAGTTGGGAGTTAGTTTGCCAGACTCATTAGCCCTACCTACTGCTTCCATTTTTCTAAGTACAAAGTCCCCTACTTTGAGTGGACGCCTGTGTACTTTTTTGTTGTATGATCTAGTCATTCTCAGGCGATAGATCTCATGGCGCAAAACAGCATTGCCCCTCTTTTCAGGAAGTGAGTCTAATGCCAGGCGCATGGCCTCCCAGTTTGCCTCTTCGTCATATAGCATTACTCGAAGAGTCGGCTCGTAGTGTTCTATTGGAAGAACAGCTTCCGCACCATAAGTTAGGAGGAATGGAGTTTCTCCAGTCGCCCGTTTTTCAGTCGTCCTAATGGCCCAGAGAACATGTGGTAGTTCATCCGCCCATAGGCCGCCTGCTCGTTCAATCTTTTTCTTGAGACCGTCTGAGATGATTTTATTAAAGGCTTCTACCTGGCCGTTTGCTTGTGGACGACCGACAGATGCAAAGTAGTGTGCAATTCCTTGGTCTCCCAACCAGCTTTTGAGAACAGACGTCTCAAATTGGGGACCATTATCAAAAACCATAGACATGGGAACCCCGAACCGAGTGATGACGTTTTTCCAAATGAATGAAATTACATCTTTCGTCTTGATTCCTTTTACAGCCTCCGCCTCTACCCATTTAGTGAAGTAGTCAACGGCAACAAGTATATACCTTCTGCCGCCTGTAGCAGGCCTATATGGACCAAGAATGTCCATGCCCCACTTAGCAAACGGCAGTGGGCTGTGAATGGTAGTGAGGTCAGTAGCCGGACGGTGAATTAATTTGCCAAACCTTTGGCACTTGTCACATTTTTTCACCATCTCCATTGCATCTGCTTCCAAAGTAGGCCAAAAGTAGCCCTGGCGCCTTGCCCTTTGAGCAAGCATCCTACCACCTATATGGGAAGCACAGAAACCAGAGTGAAGATCATCTAGTATCTCTCGTCCCTTTTCAGGAGTAACACACTTTAAGAAGGGTTGAAGGTACCCCCTCTTGTGAAGTTCTCCCTGTATCATTTCAAAACAGGAGGCTCGTTTTTTCAGTGCTGCCGCCTGTTGAGGATCATTCGGCAGTGTCCCGTTTGTCAGATATGCCCTGATTGAGTCCATCCAGGTTGAGCTTCTGTCTAGGATTCCAATAGGGTTTTCCTCGATGCTTCTCTTCTCCATTACTTCCCAAAAAACAGTTCGAGGAGTATCGGAGGAGGCGGATGATGCTAATTTTGACAGTGCATCTGCCTGGTTGTTTTCTGATCTCGGCACTTGGATTAGATGGAAATCCTCAAGGGAGCCGACTGCTTGTCGAACCGCCTGTAAATACTTGATCATGGCCGGATGGGTTGCTTCGTATTCGCCATTGTACTGACTCACTATCAATTGTGAATCAGAACAGGCGTCTATTTTTCTTGCCCCTGCCGCCTTGCACATGCGGATCCCGGCTAGTAAAGCTTCATATTCTGCCTCATTGTTTGAAGCCTGAAAACTGAAGCGTAGAGCATACTCGAACCTGTCGCCCTCTGGAGATTGACATACGACGCCTGCTCCACAACCATTTGAAGTAGAGCTTCCGTCCACATATACCTTCCAGACTTGGTCTGGAACTTGAGAGTCGGGAGGACGAGTCATTTCTACAATAAAGTCAGCAAAGGCTTGCCCCTTCACTGCTTTTCTAGGCTCGAAAGTGACTTCGAGGCTCTGTATTTCTATGGCCCATTTGATCATTCGTCCTGACGACTCCATGATGGTAAGGGGCCGCTTGATTGGTTGGTCGGTATACACGACGACTGCATGTGCCAAAAAGTAGGGCTTCAATTTTTTAACAGCCATGAAGAGTGCAAGACCAAATTTCTCCACTAGGGGATACCTCAACTCGGCATTTTTCAGTACGTGACTGACAAAGTAGACCGGGAGCTGACAGCCGTCCCTTTCAGCAAGGAGAACAGCGCTTAACGCATGATTAGAGACGGCCAGGTACATGTAGAGATCTTCTTTGGGCAAAGGGCTGACCAGCCTCGGCAAGGAATGCAAGTGAACCTTTAATTTCTGGAAGGCGGCCTCAGCATCCGGCCCCCATTCGAACCTTGCCTTTTTCTTAATTGCCTGGAAAAAGTATAGGCATTTGTCGCCTGATCGGCTTAGGAATCTCCCCAAGGCCGCCAGACAACCTGTTAACTTCTGAACCTCTCGGACGGTACAAGGCGACTGCATGTCAATGACCGCCTGTACCTTCTCAGGGTTTGCCTCTAATCCTCTCTGGTTGATAAGGAATCCGAGAAATTTCCCAGACTCAACTCCAAACACACATTTCTTGGGATTGAGCATGACATGGTGCCGCCTGAGTGTGGCGAAAGTTTCTCGGAGGTCCGTCAGATGATCTTTCTGAAGTTTAGTCTTGACAATCATATCATCAATATATGCCTCGACGTTTCTCCCAATCTGATCAAAGAACACTGTGTTTATCATTCGTTGGAAGGTAGCCGGGGCATTCTTAAGACCAAACGGCATGACCGTGTAACAGTACAATCCCTGATCAGTGACGAAGGCCGTCTTCTCCTGATCTTTCTTCCATAAAGGAATTTGATGGAAACCAGAATAAGCGTCCATAAAACTCATCAAGGCATGGCCGGCTGTTGAGTCGACCAGGTTATCAATTTTAGGCAGAGGGTAACTGTCTTTGGGGCACGCCTTGTTCAAGTCTGTGTAGTCTACACACATTCGCCAGGTGCCATTCGGCTTTTTAACAAGCACCACATTTGCAACCCAATCTGGGAAGTAACATTGCCGAATGAACCCTGCATCAAGTAATTTTTTGACTTCGGCGGCTGCCGCCTGACCTCTTTCTTCACCATGGTTCCGCTTCTTTTGCCGTACCGGCTTCTTTTTCGAATACACAGCGAGTTTATGTACTGCCAGATCAGGACTAATGCCTGGAATTTCATGGACTTCAAATGCAAAGATGTCCTTGTATTCTTTCAACAGATTGTGAAAGTCGTCACCAAGGTTTCTTAGAGCAGTCGTCCCAACTTTGACTGTTCGGTCAGGACGTGAGTCGTCTAATATCAGGTCCGCATGCTCACCAGCCGGCTAAGGGCGGAACTCATCCGGCCGCTCCTCTGCCAATGATTGCTATTTTCTTGCTTTTCTTGCGGACTCTGTCTGGGACGCCTTTCTCTTTTTGTCGCCTGTTTCTTGAACAGGCGCACTCTCCTTGACATTGTCAAGGTCTGTTTTTTCTCCACTTGACCCAGTGGCCATAACAGTGGGCTTGACATCCGAGAGATAGCACTCTCGGGCCATCCTCTGATCTCCCCTTAGGGAGCCGACTGTTCCATTATCCATTTCAAACTTAAGCAGCATAAGTGACGGGATTATAACAGCCTTGGAATTATTCAGGGTTGGTCGACCCAGAATCATGTTGTAGGCCGAGAGTTCCTCTACTACTAGGAACCGGACTACCATGTGTCGTCCTTCCCCTTTTTCGCCCAGGCGAATGGGTAGATCTACTCGTCCCAGTGGGTGGACGACTCCTCCTCCAAACCCTATTAAAGGGTGGGAGGCCGGATGTATGCAGTCCGTCTGATATTTCAGTTTTGACAGACATTTGCTGCTGATGAGATCTGAGGAGCTCCCGGTATCTATGAGGATTCGGCCAACTCTCTGGTTAGCCACTTTACATTCAATAACGAGAGGGTCGTCATGCGGCCCCCTTATTCCTCCTAGATCCTCTTCAGTGATGACAATCTCAGGAAATGTATATTTGGACGGCCGTTCTTGGTGAACTGAATTTACATCTAACCGCCTTATATTATCTTTGTTGCCCCTAATAGTGGGGCCGCCTCCTGAGAAGCCGCCTGCAATGGTGTAGACGACTGCATCATCTGTATCGGAACTGTCGGCCTGTTGATTCTTTTTGGCCGACTGCTTTTTTGAGGAAGTGTTCCCCGTAGATTTCTTGACATAAGTGTCAAGATCACCTTGATCAGCCAAGCGGTCTAGGTACCGCATGAGACTGATGCAGTCATTGGTGTGATGACCAACGTCATCATGATAAGCACAGATTTTGTCTTGGTTCCGGTTGCTCGCAGAACCCTTCATGGGGAGCGGCTTCTCAATTGAGAACCGTCCCTTTATTTCTTTTAGGATAAACTGGTTATCCTTGTTAAACACATACTTTGGGGAGTATGGTTTGAATTCTTTTTTCTTTTTCTGGGCCGGCTGTTTAGAGGAGTCAGCCGCCCAGACCTCTTTTCTTTTCTCATCTTTGTTGGACGACTGTTTCTGTCGTCCCTCTCTTTTGTCGAACCTCTTCCCGTCCGACTGTTTTATCGTACACAGATCAGTCGCCTGTATATAGGCTTCTGCTTCAATCAAGGCCTCTTGAAGAGTCGCCACCCTTTTTCGAACTAAATCAAATTTGAAGGTAGACCCGTCTTTGAGACCTCTAAAAAAGTCAGTATAAGCTACCTCATCCGGTAACCCTTGAATCTGTATTCTCATCAGGTTGAACCGCCTGATGTAAGAACGAAGCCCCTCCTTCTCGCCCTGCTGAATTGTTCCCAAATCAAGGGTTGTTTTCTTCGCAGGGATGTTCATAGCGAAGTTGGAGGCAAATAAGTAAGCAAGCGTCCTGAAGATGTTTAAACAACCAGTCGGCAGGTTGCCGAACCATTGCTGTGCAATTCCCTTGAGAGTCGCTGGGAAGCACTTGCACCAAGTGGGATCATCCAACCCTTGAAGGTACATCAGGTTGGTGAATGCCATCAGATGGTCTTCTGGGTTAGTAGTGCCGTCATAGGCGCCTACTAGAACATTTTTTACTTTGGCCGGCTGAGCGGCTTCAGTAATTTCCTTGGAGAAGGCCGACGGCTGTTCACCAAGTCTAAGCAGCCGTAGCTGCCAGTCCATAGGTTGGACGTTTTTTGCTGCAGGTCCACCAAATGGAGGGCTGCATAAAATACTGTTGTTGCGGCACAAATGGTAAGTTTGGTACTGCCTGGGCACTATGAAAGCCGGACTGACGGGAGGTGCCGCCTGACTGACTCTCATGGTACGACTGAGTATGCCTCATCGAGGCATTTCGCAAACTCTCTTGAAAATTTGAAGTAGAAGTCGACTCTGATAATCGGTCACTCTTCTTCTGCTCTAGCAGGAGCCGAGCATCTGTGAACGTTTGCTTTGACCCGTCCGCCTGAATATGACGAACCGGTTTCCTATTTCCCGTAGGATAACGGAGTTTTGTGAAATCAAGAGCAGGTGGCTCCCGCTTCTTGGATTTAGGATGGGGAGTCGCCTCTCGCCCTTGAACTGGCTTCCTCTTCAGTGAAGTGGAAGGTTTCTTGGCCGACTGCTCTTTGACTGAAGCAGGCGGTTTTTTGTTGATCAACTCTTGGATCTCTCCCTTGAAGTCCCTCATGAAGGTCATGAGTTCGTTCCTTGTGATGGGAGCAGACCCATCAGTCGGCTGTTGCCGAGCAAGCGGTGCGCCTGCTTGCTCGCTTCCTGTTTGAAGATGCTCCCGTTCCCTCCTTTCGGTATGACGGGTACGTCGGGCCCTTAGGGTCCCGTCTGGAGCTGTATGAGTTTCAACTTCAAATTCACTTTCGGTATCATGGTCCGACTGAACTTGAGGGTCGTCTAGGGGACGCCTCTCTTCTGGAGTCGGTACAGACTTGGATGCCATCTCTGAAGTACTCTCCCCACAGACGGCGCCAAATGTTTCGGGGTTTTCTGATGTCCTGCGGGAGAGTTACAATTCCGAGACTGGAACCGGACGCCTGTACCTGCAAAATAACGGAGACTCCTGAGAGCTCCGCCTCCTACGGTCAAGTTAGTACCTGATTAAGGAGTAATTAATACGGAAATTAAAGTAATAAGATCTCTCTAGGTGAGAGTGCTTAGTGTTGGTAATCTGCGTCGTTAGCGAGATTAGCCGGTTGTTGATGTTCCGTAATAACTCTGTTCTTCTCTGCTTGATTTCTTGATTCTTCGATTGTTCAATTACCTAACTAATGAGGATTAATTAAGTATTTATAGCCTTGAGAAGCGTGCCACTCTCTAGGTTTAAGGTAAACCTAGGGCTGATCGGGCCTCTAGACTGGATTGGGCCTTGATGGCCGGTTTTCCCATTTGGCATGGGTGGACACGTGGCGTGTCTTAATTGGTCCGTGGAGGACGTATCTGTGATTGACACGTGGCAGGCTCCTGTTGGCCTTCGTGAAGGACACGTGGCGGAACCTGGTTGGTCCACTTGTCAGACGGTGATTGGTGGATAAAAATCCCCTAATCAGTAATCTCTATAAAACTAATCGGATAACCACATTGTTACACCTAAAAATCTAATTTTTTACTTTTTGTTTGACTTTCTTGACTTTGACCCAGTTGAGAAGTTTCTAGAGTTAGTGAAATGTCGTTGGGCTAGTTTTATAAAAACATAACATCAACTTGGCCGATATCACACAAAGGCCCAATAATATAGACCGGTTTAGGAGGCTAATGGATAATTTTAATTTTCAAAGTAGTATTGGCGCCAAGAAGCATAACCGTACAACAATTATGGGAGTCATCCATAACCGCTACATTTTGCCTATAAACAGAAGAGCAAGGATCGAAAGAAGACATTAACAAATCAATCAACAACAAACATTTCATTTCTTTTATGCTTTCTTCTTAGGTTTCGTAGTTTCCCTTGGCTTAGTGGCCAAGCGATAGTGTAGTTTAGCACGTAGAATATATTAAAGATTGTTCGTATTTTTCAATTGTATGACCATGGAGGTTACTTCTCCTTCAACCTGTACAATTGTAGACCTGACTATATCGTTTAATTAATGGAATGCATTTGTATGTTTTGTCATATGTTTATCTACTCGTTTCTTTAAGCAATCTAACTTGTTTTACTTCTTTTGGAAAAGCTTCCTTATTGTTTTGTTTTACGTTAGCAAGGTTATCAATCTTAGAAACCGGTAACTCGAGGGGCAGCCCCCTAATACTCTAGAACAAGATAGTGTACTTAACTTGTTGGTAAAGAGAAATATTTACCTCCACAAGTTTTTTTGGCGACCACAGTGGGAGAAAACTAGATTTAATCCATTTAACTTTGTTAATTTAGAAGTTTTTCCCATGGCTCCTATGCGTTCGGTACGTAAAGGAAACACTCAGGAAAATGTTAAATCATCTGAACACAATCCTGAAACTATTTTATAGGATCAACCAGATCTAGAAAATCAACTGCCAACAGAACACATGGCACGCCCTTTCGAACCATCTGAGCCTCATAAACAAAGGCAAGATGAGTCGTTTTAGAAGGAATAGAAAGCTAGTCTCTTACCAGAAACTTACTGAACATAATTTACACTGAATATGTGAAAATTATGAAGAGTCTGATGAAGGATTTAAAAGAAAATAATAGAGAGCAGTTTGATAACTACTATCATGTCATAATGGAAGAAACCGCCAGAGTTGTAACCGTCGAGTTGAGAAACTTTGACTCCATTACCCAACAAGCGGTTACTAGGCAGGTAGATAAAATTATTCTAAATATTAATGATACTCATAAACGCTAGTAACGTGGCATTATCAAAGAGTGTAGCAACCGAAGTGGTTATAACGCTTAAACCTTTAGTGTAGAAACATAGCCAACTCAATGAGAAGTTAATAAGTGTTTTAACCGCTTTAAGCAGTGGGATTACTAAAGTAAATCAAATGGATAACGTCCCTCTGGAATACCCTACAGTAGAGAATATGACAAGATCTCATCAAATCCGCCCTTCTGTCAATTTTAAGAAGTATTCCTCCTATTGGTTCTGATGAGGCGTATAGGGGTCAATAGAGGTGGTCAGTGGGCCGGGTTGGACCTAACCCACCCTGCCTCGCATGGTAGGTGGTTCAAATGGGTCAAGCCTAGATCCAACCCGGCACAACCCAGCACAACACATCTGAAAAGGTGGGTGTGTCGTCGGTCCAAAAATTTTAGCCTAGCCCATTTCGACGCATCCCATTTTGACCCACGTAATTCGGCCCAACCAGTCTAACCCACTTCGACCCACGTGATTCGGCCCACCCAACCCACAAACCCAACCAACCCGACCAAGCACGCACGACCCACACAACCCGTCAGCCACCTAACCCACTGGCCCACATAACCCGCCAGCCCACCCAACTCACCAACCCACACAGCCACACAGCTCACCAGCCCGCATAACCCACCAGCCCGCGTAGCCCGCACGCCTAACAACTATTTTCCGGATTTTGTTTGAAAAGTAAATACTACTTTTTTTGTATAAAGAAAAGTAACAGCTATTTTAATTGTTAGTAACAACTAGTTTTTTTAATCTAACGACTAGTTTGTTTTTGTATGATCATCCCCTCAATTTTTCATATAAATACAAATTTCATTTCACTCAAATTTCCACACAACTCAAGTTTTCTTTCTCTCTTACTAAAAAATTCTTAATTGTTCTCAAATTCTCAAGGGTTATTTAGTGTTATATAGAGTTTTATTTTTGTAAAAAAAATCTCCTTAGTATTATTATTACAATTCTTAAAATTCTCAAAATAAAAAAGTTCTTCTCCATTTTATTATTAGTAATCATAAAAAAAAAAAAATGGGATCAAGAGAAAGAATGCGAAGGAGTCAAAGTGGTGGTGCAAATTTTTCGTATGAAATTAATACGGAAAATTTAAACCTATTTGTCAATGAATATGGAGATTATGGTTTAGGAGATAGGAAAAATATTCAAACGTCTCCACCACAACATTTCTCCCACCAATCATCGAGTTCAACTATGCCACCTCAATCGCAACCAACATCTCAACATTCATCTCAAGATAATTTCTAATTTAATTTTTTTTGTTATGAATATTCTATTATTAATGATTATAAAGTTAGTTTAGTTTCCGATTTTGTTATGACTTATAATACCATGAAAAAATGCGTTTAAATTATTATAATTAAAATATTTGAAATTTAAAAGCTTATTTTCATGAATAGCGTTTAAAACTTAATTTCAATAATTTGATTTATGAAAGGTGGTGGCGGTGAAAGTAGAAGTCGAGCAAAAACTTCTTGGGTGTGGAAACATTTTGAACAACTTAACGTCACACCCCGGGATGGAAAACCGTTCAACCAAAGAGGTTCACGTGTACATGCCTAGTTTGCAAGGAGTTTGGTGCAAATGTCAAGTTATATAGTTGGAAATGGGAGATAGAACCGGAACCACGAGTCAGAATTCGCAAAATAAACACGAGTTGTTCGAAAATGGCCCCCGTCCTTCGAGAAGTGGGTTGCCTGTCCAAACAAAATTACATGGGTATATGAGCCATTTACCCGGCGGAGGTACACCTTTCATTTATAATAAAGATATAGTGATTCATGAATTAAGTACTTTAGTTATTGCTAATGAATACCCTTTTAGTTACGGTAAAAATGCAAACGTTGAGCATTTTAATAAAGTTGCATTACAACCAGCATTTACTCGTGTCCTTCGCAATACCCTAAGACGCTATACATGAACTTCTTATTATAAGTGTAGGAGTGGTTTGATTGAATTATTTCGTACTTTTGATAGTCGTGTTAGTTTTACAAGTGATACGTGGACTTCTAGTTTTGGCGAATCTTTTCTTTGCATTACTGCTCATTAGGTGGATGATGATTAATTTATTCAAAAATGTATACTTTGTTTTCAAGCTATGGAAGAAAGGCATACCGATTTTAACATCAAAGTTCGAATTATGGATTGTTTAAAAGATTTTCACTTGAATAATAAAGTTTTTTCTTTGTCTCTTGATAATACAGCTGCAAACACAAAGTGTATTGACTATTTGAAAAATGTCTCCGAGTTGCATTTGTTGTTGGGTGATCTCTTGCATGTTAGATATTATGCTCATATTTTAATTTTGTCTGTTCAAAAGGGTCTCGCTGAGTTGCAACCATTGCTAAACCCAATTAGAACTGTTATAAAATGGATTAGGATTACTTCCTCAGTTAGAAGAAAGTACATGGCTATGTGTAAAGAGAGAGGTCTTAAGAAAAGACAATGGTCTATTGATTCCCCTACCCGTTGGAATTCTACTTTCAATTTATTAAATGATGCTATAAAGTATCGTGACATTTTGACACAATTTACAATGAGACTCTTGTTGATCCTACTGAGTTAATAACCAAAAGTCATTGGACTAATGCTTCGTTTGTTCGTGATGTTTTAAATGCTTTTGATAACGCAACTCATATTTTCTCGTGACATGGGTCGTGTCGTGTGTCATGAAACCCCAACTCGTGACCCACCTAACCCTAACCCAGCTCGCACGACTCGCACAATGGACACCTTTATGGGTCAAGGGAGAGTTAATGGTTTAGGGCTAGGTTATGAGTCAGGCTATAACCATAATGGCCAGGGCCCATCTTCTTCTTCCCTGCCTCCACCGGTTACCACACACGCATTAACCTCTACAATGATGCAGAGATTGGTGTCAGTTATGCCAAATATGGTAATTGAAATCTATCAGATTCAACATGCCATACACAAGCTGTTGTATCTGCACAAAAGATGTCCTCTCAACCTATTAGCATGAATGGCTAACAATCATCTACACAAACTGGGAATTATAACCATTATCTACATGGATAAATAAACCCTACACAAGGTTCCTCAAGGAACCAGGGTCAGGCCAGGGGTCCATATAGAGAAAGATATCCAGTGATGTCTCAACCCAATCCTAATACCTTATTAGGAGGGACAGGCGTTGGTATAGAGTTTTCCATAATCATTAAGGGAACCAACAAAATCCTTTTCATGAGCAAGATACATCAGTTCAACCTAATGGTCAAATGCATGGTCAACCTCCACAAATGGGACAGGAACCCCTGGTTAGACAAGTGGAGGATATAATCTAGAGGGCTATGGGCCAGAACGGTGGATATGCTAGAAGGGGAACTTGTAGTCCATATCCTGAATGGATTGATAGGATGTATCCATTCCCAATAGGGTTCAAGGTTCCTGAATTCTCCTCTCTTTTCTCTGGCGACATTACAATGTTTGCTGAGGAACACTTGGTCAGATTCAACTGCTAGTGTAGAGAGGTGGCAGATAATGAATTCCTTAAGCTTAGAATGTTTTCTAGTCCTCTTACTAGTATTACCTTTTCTTGGTTTACTTAATTACCACGAAATTCAATTTAAAATTGGCAAGATATGCAAACTCAATTTCTTCGCCATTTTACTAGAATTGAAGCAGGGGTCACTATAGGTAATTTAGCCTAGATAGTATAAGAAAAAGGAGAACCTGTAGAAGATTACATTGAAAGGAATGGTGTCCTTCCAACAAGTGTATTATTTCGATAGAGGGTTCAGAATTATCGAAAAGCTAATTCTTGAGTAAGTTCAAGTGATCGGAATGTCTAGGTGGAGGCCGCTTCCGATCAGTAATATTAATGTACAATTAATATTACAACTTAATCTTGACTAAACCCTTCGGGTCACACCCAATCAAGTAACTGACCCGAGGTGACAAATCAATCCGAAGGATTAGATGAGTCGTCAGAGTATTACGAACAAAGACGTTGGATATCGAGCTTAGAGCGTCGAGATCGAGCGTCGCAAGTCGAGTCGAATTTAGAATTTGACGAAACGAGAAAAATCAACAAGCAACATGTATGTGCTAAGCCGTAGCCTCGCATTGGCCTAGACATGCGAGTGCTAAGCTAGCCTAGGCCACACACACCCATACCGAGCTTGCTAGCAGCGCATGCATGCTAGCATCGAAAGCTAGCAGCGCTGGCTAGCTAGCTGGTATGGCAAGGCTAGCATCGCGGGCGCGCTAGGCGGGTGCTATCATGCTATCGCCTCGCACATAGCAGCACTAGCATAGCATCGCAAGGCCAGCTGCAGCACGCAAGTGTTGGCCCTCGCTAGCAACGCTATGCGTGCTTGTGCATGTGTGCGTGCTAGCCAAGCAGCATCAACCGTTGTAACGTGCTGTGCGTGCTTGCTAGCGTAGCAGCACGTCACTATGTGTGCTAGCACTATGTGCGTGTATGGCTGGCGAGCAATGCCAGGCACCAGCGCCTAGCAAGCAAGGCCAGGCACCAGCGCCCAGCGAGCAAGGCCAGGCACCAGCGCCTAGCAAGCAGTACCAGGCACCTGGGCCCAGTATGCATGGTGTGGCTGCTGCGTGTGTGCGTAGGCTGGCTGGCTAGCAAGCCCAGCCTTGGTGCTAGGCGCCAGCTGGGCAGCCTTGGCAGCCAAGGCAGGCTGCCAGCCAGCCACATGGGATGTCTGGTTTTGGGCTTAATAGAGACCAAGGCTTGGAGCATTGTCTTGAGGAGCAAGGCTATGGTCCCCCCTTGGAAATGGTCCTTACCTAACCAATCATCCTCCATGTGCCACTTGTTGATTGTTGATTGCATTATTTATTAATTTATTTTTGATTAAAATAAATTAGTAGGAAAATGTAATTCTCCCACATGGATGGGAGAAGGGAGATTCAAGTCTCCTTTCCCTATAAATCCCTATGTTAAGGTTTTGGGAAAAACCACTTGAGTTGAACTCAATGAGGCATCTCCCTTAAGGTGAGAAAACCTCTAAGTTCGTAATACTCTAGTCTTTCTTGGTCTAGCCCCGACTAACCTTCGGGGTAGGGGCCGTTCGGGTCGGGTATCGAGGGTGGACTCCGTTGGAGGCTGTCGCACTTGCGAGGCTAGAGCTTTCGAAGTAAGAGCTCGATTTGCGAGCGAAGCACGCATCGAGGGAGATTCAAGGCTGTCCTCTTTTAATTATTTCTTAATTATGTTTATGCTTGTTTAATTGCTTTAATTATCGGGGCGGGTCTTGGGGGGTTTTCTTTCCGCGTTGTGTGGGTCACTACGAAACCCTACAGCGGTATCGGAGCTGCGCTCCATTTAATTATTGCAATTATTTATTAATTGAGGTGTTTTTAAGTAAGATTTAATTTCTGGTTTTGCTTTTCTAATTAGATTAGAAGCTCGTTTTAATTAATTTTAAAACTCGTATTTTTTGTCGATTTGGCTGTCGAACCTAGATTTTGGCTCAAAAATAGTGATTTTTGGGTGGAATCGACATTGTGGAACAGATTCAACCATTTTAGGGCTGTCCAGAAGCCAAATTCGAACCAGAAACCCAAGTTTTGGGGTTTTTCCGTTTTCAACGAAAATTTTAAATCTTTTTAAGCCTTGATTAATGCAAGCATTACAAGGTTAGATTAAATGCATTATTGCATCACTAATCTACTGCTATTTAAATTATCTTGAAGCATAATTATGGAGTTTTAATTAGTGCTTAAGTTGATATGCTCTATTTCACATAAACTTGTTCATTCACAATTTTGCAAATAAATTGTAATAATGTGTGAATACTTGTTGTGAATATGTAATTTTAAGTTCCCAAGTATGTTAAAGATCTAATCTTTAAATGTTTAATTGATTAGAACTTTAACCCTAAATTCCATATTGAACAAAGTTTGGATTTTTTTCATTTTTGGTTGATTAAAATCCATGAAGTTCAAATGCTTGTGAGTAAAATAAAATTTTGATTAATCTTCATATTGGAAGATGTAATCTTGGTAATTTACACAAGTATGAAAGTTGGAAGATTTTTATCATTAGATGGTTAATTTATTTTTTCCACCTCCCATTTGTCAAATCCATTATTTATTTGCAAATTGGCTAAATTAATTGTGCACATAGCTCATTTGATTTAATGCATCAAGTTAGACCTAAAATTGATTCAAAGAATGGTTCTTGAATAATTTAGGCTTGTGCACAATCAATATTGAATTTAATTAAGTTAGACTTATTTTATTTTCATATTTCCTCAAATTGATTCTATAATAAAATTTAGAATTAATTTATGTCACACATAAATTGGGATTAAAATCCCGAGAAAAATCCACGCAAATCAAGGCAAGAACACCCAAGCATCACCAAGGCTAGCCGGGCTGCCCACGCAACCCACATGTGGCTGCCTTTGGTGCGCATGGTGGTGTTCTCACCTCGAAGCGTTGCGGGACGGTGGCAAGGGAATGGATGCGCAAGGGATGTGCTTGTGGCATGTGGTGTGTGGCTGCTGGGATGCTCGCAGGGCTGCTGGGCAGTAAGGCAGGGAGCCCCAAGCAAGCCCAGCCACGCCAGCCAGCACGCATGTTAGCATGCGCAGCATGCTGCGATGCATGCTTGTACTGGCAAAGCGCAGCAAGGCCTTGCTAGGCAGGCTACCTGCACCCAAGCACAGCACAGCCGCAGCAATGATGCTAGGCCTTGGTTTTGTGTGGGATGTTTTTGGATGCATGGGCTATGTAATTTTTGCGAAAATTTTGCCGTTTTAAAATTATTTATGTAATTATTTTAACGAGGTTAGACCTCGTTTTTTCCGGCTTTTGCAAAATTTTTTATTTTGACAAATTATGGGTTTTTCCGACTTAATTAATCGTATTAATTAAGTATGGATGCGGAATTTAGTGGGTGCTTAGTAATATACGTGAGCAATTTGCTTTTAGAAATACTGGATTAAACAACTTTGACTAGTTTTAATTAGGCGTGTTAATCGGAATAACCACCTACTAGTTTTGTGTGTTTAATTATGTATTTCGTAAAATGCATGGGCCATTCACAAATAGTGAATGGGTGAATGGAAGATTGTTTTCAAAACAGGTTTTTGAAATGGCAACTAGTGGGGCCCGACTAGGATAGAAAATACGGACTGCGCTCCGTTATGTATTTTTGTAAATCTAAATACGGTCTGCGAACCGTTAAGTATTTTTGTACTATTAGATTAATCTTAGTCGTTCTAGCTAGTTTATTTTATTTTGGCCAAGATGTCTCAAGACGGCGTTTCGATGAAGACGAGCCAAGATGAAGACCCATGGAAATTGATGATTTCAAGGGGTCATGCTAGTTGCCAAATGCATCTATTTTATGCTCTCTCTCTCTCTCTCTCTTTATATATATATATATATATATATATATACATATTGTGATTATATATATATACATATTGTGATTATATATATATATATATATATATATATATACATATTGTGATTATATATATTTGAATGTTAGATGCATGTCTAGGATTTCAAATGTTGCGGTGATTAGTTAAGTTCACGTAAATCAACCGACATAGAAACCCTAGGTCCCTTAATAATATTGAGCTAAAATTTGTCGTTCCAAGAACAACACTTACCGAACTAATGCGCGTACGTGATGGATTATGCCAAAGTGAGGCATCACTACTTCCATAGGAACGTAAGGTATACTAGGTATACAAGTTGTCTTGGTTAAGGTCAACGATATCAGTAAGGAGTCCTTAGATGTCGTGGCAATGGAGATAAAATGTCACGGAAGCATTAGATGCCACGTTTTATTGAACCAAGAGTAGGTTGGAGCTATTAGCAATTAGATTGCTTACCCTAAGATATTAAGTGTTAAGACAAGCCAAAGCATGCTTAATCACTTTCTGATTTTTGGGATCTTGGAATCGTTTTATTCTCGCCTAAAAGGGACATTTTTTTAAATGCGTGGATAAAACGCATAATAAGATTGAAAGTTTACATTTCTAACTTATTATGATCTCGATAAATGGTTAAACTTTGCACTTATATATTAGTAGAATTCTTAATCAAATTATATTGTTTCCATTGATTGGTAAAGGAAATCTTATGAGAATGGTTCTCAAAAGGGAAAAAGCATTTCAAAATACAACCTCTCATAATTGACTTTTATGACTAACGCCCGAAAGGACGGTTGGATATCATGTTTTCAAAATACTAGGTAGTTTTGATAAACATGAAATATTGAGTTGAAAAACTCAAAATTGTCAATAGTTGACAACCAACATATCTTTTCGCTTCATACACAAATGAGTAGGACTCATTGATGTAGCAATTCAAGTACGAATTGAAAGAAAAGATGGAACTTTATTCCACGACGCATTAGATGCTTAATTATGCCTAACAAAGTGTAAAAGTCAAGGCTCTTAAAGAAATGACTCTTAAAGTTATGAGATGACGTATGATAAGAAATATAGGAAACAAGGAACAAAGAAAGGGGATAAGATTCTTTTCTTACCCATGAGTTCATGTTAACTTAGCAGCTCGTTATCTTCACAAGTATTGGATACTGCTTGAGTGTTCCGCTTTGAAAAGTGACCTCAAGACAATGAAGACAAGCGAAGTTATTGACTTACAAGCGTTGAATGAAGCAAGTACTGCTACATCAGTTGTAAGGTCATCTGTTTTGTTTAAAAGACCTTTTAAAATTAAGGCTGGAACAAATAATGGTCATTGTGTTCCATAATCAGCAGACGATCCGTTTACACACGGAAAGACTCACATTCAAAAGTAAAGAGCAATAGTTGCTGGGTGTACTTGAATGACATGGTCATATGAGCCATGAGTCAAGAATGCTTGATTATAAACAAACATTTCCCAACCATGAAACTCACAAAGTTCAAATTATGAACATGATTTGTGTTCCGAACAATTTTAGCAATGTCAAAACAACAAGAACATACTCAAGGCTCTATTAGATGGACTCTTGATAGATGATCTTTTTGGAATCATCCTAAGACAAGCAAGTCTTACTTGTTGAAATCGACAAACAATGGAGCTATTGTGCTTGGTATAGACAATTGACTCCGAAAGCTAAATAGAATTCATTACTTCAATGTCTCACAAGAATTTGTAAGAATATGGCTATATTCATCAAATGTGAGCAAACTGGACTTTGAGTAGCTCGAAAGTTCAAAGAATTATGGAATCGACTTGGCAAGATATCACAGCGTCTGGCTAGATTAGATCGAGCGATGTTTGCTTGAGCCAAGTGTGATCACATCAAACTTATGAAATTGAAATTTCATAAAGAGCTCCAAAAGAACATAGTGTGTCTTGACGGAGACCTCGATGCCATTTAGAAATGACTTGAATGATGATGAATCATATCCCTTCCTATAAAATTCTTAAGATTTGCACTAATGACTAAATGTTACACCAAACAAAAGTGTGGAAGCTAAGAAAGGACACCATATTCAGTTATGGATAGAAATAGTTTCTAGCGTCTTTTCAAGTATATGTCTAGGGCTCTTAGCTCAGTGGGAATTCATTGACTCAGTGGGAGCCAAATGGCTCAATAAAGGCTAAGATAGCTCGAGAAAGAGCTAACTGTTTGTTTCACAACGAACTTTTACCCAAAGACGATATACATGTCTCTTTGTAAGTATTCAAGTGAGACTACGGGCATTTCCTCCACAACCTAATTGAGAACATAGTATTTGTTGCTCTAAATGGTGTCTTTCTGGAAAGTAACGCCTTTCCAAAAAGACAAGTGGGAGAAAAATTAAACTTGGACTAAGTTCGAGAGGACGAGTTTCCAAAAAGACAAGTGGGAGGAAAATTGAACTTGGACGAAGTTCGAGAGGACGAGCAATAGTGTCAACCTGATAAAACTGACAATCAAAATGCTTTAGAAAGCAGTTGATAAGATTGGTCAAAATCTAACAGACAATGCAAATGCTTGAAATCGAACTCGACGAAGTTCGAGAGGACGAGCAACAGTGTCAACCTGATAAAACTGACAATCAAAATGCTTTAGAAAGCAGTTGATAAGATTGGTCAGAATCAAACAGACAATGCAAATGCTCGAAATCGAACTCGACGAAGTTCGAGAGGACGAGCAACAGTGTCAACCTGATAAAACTGACAATCAAAATGCTTTAGAAGCAGTTGATAAGATTGGTCAGATCAAATAGACAATGTAAATGCTCAACACATTGCCCCGTACAGGTATAGAATTCACCAAAGGCTTAGATTGAATCCTATAAATTTCTATTAAGTTAGAAATAAACCTAAGACTTACAGACATATTATTCACCATTGGATGGTGAGGGAATAGTGTCCTATAAATTAGCTACGACAAATCCAAATTCCGAATAATGTCTAGAAGCCAAAAAATCCGAAATAGACTCCATGTTTGCAAATCATGTTTGGAACTAGATTCATTTGCGTGAAGGGTAACAGACCCATCAGTCGCAAATAATTTTTCAAGGAGAAAACTGACAAATGTGGAAATTCATAAGCATACAAAGCTAGATTGGTTGAAAAGGATACAATTAATTCACGGCGTTGATTTTAATAAAAAACCTATTCACCAATCGGTACGCTAAAGTCTTTTCTTGATTGTACTGGCGAAATTGCGCATATGAAATATTGCTAAATACGAAACCGCCTTCCTAAAATTTGATTTTAGAAGAGACTATGGAAATAGTCTAAGGGTTTTGTAAATCTAAATAATGCTAGATTAGAAAGCAAGCTCAAGAAATCCATTGTGGGATTAAATGAAGCATTGCATGAAGGAATTGGAATATTTATTCTCATATAGCCAATAAAAGGTCTGGCTAATGAAGAATCATAGAAAATCTTATAAACAAGAAGTTTAGTGGGAGCAAGAGTCAATATTTTATGGTCCAAACAAGAAGTTTGTGAACTCTATTGTGAAATGACTTTCAAATACTAAATGCTTAGGTTTGAAAGGATTTTCGACAATGGACCAAGCAAAAAGGCGATACTTAGTACATAGTGGGAATTAAGATCTATTGGATAGACTTAATAAAACGTTTAAACGAGTAAGGGAATTTACCGTGTTAAACATGAAGGACTTGAAAAGGCTTTCGAACTATATGTATAAAGCTAAGTAAATGTTTGAACTAAGTGTAAGCTGGGCAAATACTAAGTCAAACAAGAAAGACTCTGGTAGAGACTTTCAACCATGTCACAGAGCAAACGTTTTAGCAAGACTCGGTGAAACCTGATGAGCTAAAAGTTACATGGATGGAATCACATTGGGAATAGTTCTGCAATTAAAACCATCATGTACGCTATGATATGGAATTGCCACAAACTTAAATGCTTAAAGCATGAAAAGTATAAAATACCAATCAATCTAAATCTAAGTGATGAATCGTTAGATTATGGTCAAGAAATTCCAAAGTACTTTGATAAGTAAAAAGGGGATGAGTTCTTGACGCATAGAAACAATTGTAATTTGAGAAATTGATGTTGCAAGCACATACTTAGCAAGGATTAGATCCTTAATAAGGAAGCCTCTTATAAGCACGAACTAAAATGTGTCGTGGCTTGAGAATGGTAACATGGATGTAAATCCATGTATAATGTGCGGAAATTTAAGGTAAATTTCCATAATCACAAGTGATTAGGGCCTCCCAAATCTTTGTGAATCGTTCAGAATAAAATCCGAGCAAAGCAACGTCAGAATGTCTACTGAAATATACGTTGAGAATATTGTTGCCTGGAAGGCAATAATGAGAATGTGTTCAATGGAAAGTTCGTTCTCGAACGTTGATTGTAGGTTGTCAAGTTGAAAGATCTCAAGTCATGAAAATGAGTGGGAGCCGTCACTTGGACAATAAATCCTAAATCACATATGATCCATAACAATCTCAAAATCTTATTGTCTTATTATTCGATAATGAAGATGCTAAGGTTTGCAAAGTAATAGTGGCTAAACCTATGCAATAAGTGAACAACAACATTCGCAATTGCATAAAAGAAATCAAGCATATTAAGTACGGGTGTGATTTCTATAAATGTTCAATGAAGAGTATTACTCTTGAATATTTGAAAGCCATTTATCATAAGATGAAACATCAAAGAGTTTCATGGTGGAATTAAAATTTTACTAATAAAATTCCACAAACTATTTGATTATGGTTTAGAATCAAATAATGAGTCCATTTGATTTGTGAAAGTATTCAAAATAGGGTATCAAGACCATGTCTTGGTTAAAGAAACACCTGTTAAGTGAACATTGAATATTTAAATAAAAAATTGTCCCTAATCGAGGTCATTTAAATAGATAGACGATTAATGACCACCAGAGATTAGTGTGTAGTATGATTTACAACACCGTTTCTTGTGCTGCAAGGACATAGTAGTCATGAATCATTTGCACAGGTGCTAGTTTGGAACTACACCGGATCGACCTATGAGAGTACTTTAAGAGATTCATAATTGTCATAAGTACACATCTCATTATAACTATCGGAACCTCTTTCCTCGACCATGAGTATTGTTGAAGTTCTCTTGTTTGAGTACTAGTCGTTTTAATGTTGTCAAACGTCTGCCGTAACTGGGGATTATAACGGCAACACTAGGCAGCTAGTTCCTCTTAGTAAGAAAGCTTACAATACAAGACTGGGAATGTCCCCCTACTAACAATAGGGAATATGTCTTTGTTGTTTACAAGGCCGCTCGAAGAGCGAGACTTTGAAAATGCATGGCCGTGCTCAGATAGATTTTAGAAATCATCTGCTTATTGATAGTTAAACTCGGAGATCGAGAAACACTTCTGAACGTAGTAAGGATGACGATGAATCTTACCTTATAGTTCATGAAGAGACATTAAGTGACATAAGAAATGGGCTATACACTATATACACACTTGTCCGGAAGGACAAGTGGGAGATTGAAAAGAATGGTGTCCTTCCAACAAGTGTATTATTCCGATAGAGGGTTCGAAATGTCTAGGTGGAGGCCGCTTCCGATCAGTAATATTAATGTACAATTAATATTACAGCTTAATCTTGACTGAACCCTTCGGGTCACACCAAATCGAGTAACCGATCCGAGGTGACGAATCAATCCGAAGCATTAGATGAGTCGTAAGAGTATTACGAACAAAGACGTCGGATATCAAGCTTAGAGCGTCGAGATCAAGCGTCGCAAGTCGAGTCGAATTTAGAATTTGACGGGACGAGAAAAATCAACAAGTAACAAGTATGTGCTAAGTCGTAGCCTCGCATTGGCCTAGCCATGCGAGTGCTAGGCTAGCCTAGGCCACACACACCCATACCGAGCTTTCCAGCAGCGCATGCATGCTAGCATCGAATGCTAGCAACGCTGGCTAGCTAGCTGGTATGGCAAGGCTAGCATCGCTGGCGTGCTAGGCGTGCTAGCATGCTATCGCCTCGCCTATAGCAGCAGTAGCATAACATCGCAAGGCCAGCTGCATCACTAGCATAGCATCGCAAGGCCAGCTGCCTTACGCAAGTGTTGGCCCTCGCTAGCAACGCTATGCGTGCTTGTGCATGTGTGCGTGCTAGCCAAGCAGCATCAGCCGTTGCAACGTGTTGTGCGTGCTTGCTAGCGTAGCAGCACGTCACTCTGTGTGCTAGCATAGCAAGCAAGGCCAGGCACCAACGCCTAGCGAGCAATTCCAGGACCCAGCGCCTAGCAAGGAAGGCCAGGCACCAGCGCCTAGCGAGCAATGCCAGGCACCAGCGCCTAGCAAGCAAGGCCAGGCACCAGCACCTAGCGAGCAAGGCCAGGAACTAGCGCCTAGCGAGCAAGGCCAGGCACCAGCGCCTAGCAAGTAGTACCAGGCACCAGCACCCAGCATGCATGGTGTGGCTGCTGCGTGTGTGCGTAGGCTAGCTGGCCAGCAAGCCCAGCCTTGGTGTTAGGCGTCAGCTGGGCAGCCTTGGCAGCCAAGGCAAGCTGCCAGCCAGCCACATGGGATGTTCAGTTTTGGGCTTAATGGGGACCAAGGCTTGGAGCATTGCCTTGAGGAGCAAGGCTATGGTCCCCCCTTGGAAATGGTCCTTACCTAACCAATCATCATCCATGTGCCACTTGTTGATTGTTGATTGCATTATTTATTAATTTAATTTTTATTAAAATAAATTAGTAGGAAAATGCAATTCTCCCACATGGATGGGAGAAGGGAGATTCAAGTCTCCTTTCCCAATAAATACCCATGTTTGGGTTTTTGGAAAAACCACTTGAGTTGAACTCAATTAGGCATCTCCCTTAAGGTGAGAAAACCTCTAAGTTCGTAATACTCTAGTCTTGCTTGGTCTAGCCCCGACTATCCTTTGGGGTAGGGGCCGTTCGGGTCGGGTATCGAGGGTGGACTCCGTTAAAGGCCGTCGCACTTGCGAGGCTAGAGCTTTCGAAGTAAGAGCTCGATTTGCGAGCGAAGCACGCATCGAGGGTATAGCTTCTCTCTCTCCTCTTTTAATTATTTCTTAATTATGTTTATGCTTGTTTAATTGCATTAATTATCGGGGCAGGTCTTGGGGGGTTTCCTTTCCGCGTAGTGTGGGTCACTACGAAACCCTACATACATTTAGGTTTAAGAATGCGAAGATTATATGTCCCTTAAATATACCTGAATTAGAGTTCGTGTCTATCGTCTAAAAGGGTTTATCTTTTCCTTTCAGGATAAAGTTTGAAGGACAGTGCTTCCCTGATTTAGTTGCTTTGCCTAGCATTGTAATGGCTTATGAGAGGTGTTTAGAAGAAGATTCTAGATTTAAACATAAGTATTATTCTAGTATGGCTGAGGAGTGTGATCAAGAAGATGACATGTATGAGGCAGCGATAACTGAATTTGTATAGGGTCCTTCATTTAAATGTCCTCCTTTAACTAATAAGAAATTCACTTATAAAAAAGATTTAAAATCTGATCAAAAGATAGAATACACCTTCAACATTAGGAGAGGTGATGAGATCTTTGATTGGCTTTTGTGTCATAAAAAGATTAAGTAAGCAGGGAGGCATAAAACTAGAAGTCCTGATGAGGTTCAAGGGAAGAACTACTGTAAATGGCATGACGCTTTTACACATAAGTGTAGCTATTGCATAATATTTAGAAATAATATTCAAGATGAAATTGATAAAAAAACACATAAATTTCCCTGATGAGAAAGTTAGCTCTTGCAAAGTAGAGTCAAAGTCTGAAGTCTATGAAATGAATTGTTTTATGGTAAGCACTGACATGGATATTGTACAGGATAACATACAAAGACAGAAAGAGGTTACTGTTGCAGTCAAATTATATGACAGCCTGCAGGCTAGTCAAGGATGGGATAATTGTGTCACCTCAATGTCAAGACGATGATTATGAGGATATGATAATATGAAGATAGCACTTTAGTTCCACTCCTGTTACTAATGACTGTTTGGCCTTCAAAAGGTATCTGAACAAAAAGATCAAAACGAATGCAGTGAAGGTTTCAGAGCGGCGATGAAACTTGCTATGTTCAATCCTAGAGGGAAACAGGACAAAACTAAGTCCTCTACGAATGGTCAAAAGGCTCATAGGTCACCTGACAAGACAAATAATCACAAACAAAAGGCATAGTCTTACAAAGAGGCAATGTAGTTATTTCCCATGCATGTTAAAGCGGTAGAGGGACTTAAGAATTTGCGACACAATCTTTGTCATTCTTGTACTGATTATTTCATTTTGAATTGTCAGGACTGAGACCATCCCACAAATGATCCTGATTGGATTTCCAGATGTATAGGGTAGTTCTTGCTAAACTATCTCCCACTCTCAGCCCCTCCGGGTGAAAGGAATGGTGTCCTTCCAACAAGTGTACTGTTCCGATAGAGGGTTCAGAATTATTAGAAAGCTAATTCTTTAGTGAGGTCAAGTGATCGGAATGCCTAGGTGGAGGCCGCTTCCGATCAGTAATATTAATGCATAATTAATATTACGGCTTAATCTTGACTGAACCCTTCGGGTTGCACCCCAATCAAATAAATGATCTGAGTTGACGAATCAATCCAAAAGATTAGATGAGTCATTAGAGTATTACGAAAGACATCGGATATTGAGCTTAGAGCGTCAAGACCGAGCGTCGCAAGTCGAGTCGAATTTAGAATTCGACGGCACGTGAAATCAAGCAAGCGACAAGTTCGAGCCTAGCCGTAGCCTCGCATTGGCCTAGCCATGCGAGTGCTAGGTTAGGCGAGGTCACCAACCCATGCGTATCATGGGTGCCTACCATCCCCTAGCACACGCATATTGCATGGCACAAGACTCGCAAGATGCGAGCATGCGTGTGTGTGGTGTGGTTGTACATGGCTGGGCGTGCTAGCATAGCAGCGCTAGCCATCGCATCATGATAGGCTAAGCACCAAGCCCCTCGCTAGCCCGCTAGCATCGCAAGGCCAGCAGCATGCAAGTGCTTGCTGGGCCTTGCTATCGCAAACATCGCAAGCATGGTGCCTTGCGTTCTTTCTAGCATGCTAGGGCCTAGCGCTCAGCTCTTCGTAGCCTCGCAGCAAGCTATGCAATCGCACAACACACGCATCACAGCAGTGTGCTGTGTGTGCGTTTATGTAGCTTAGCGTGCTTGCTAGCGAGCAACTGATAAGTGGCATTTATGCCACTATTTAGGCCTCAATTCCATGTCATTTCCCTACGCTTGGTTTTCCCCGTTTTTCCAATCAATACGCTAATTCCTTCTTAATCCCCTCTTATTTGCCTATTTGTAATACTTTTGGGATATTTCTTATGTTTTGTAGGCCGAAAAGGTGGAAGTCGAGAGAAGAGGAAAGTTCAGGAAGCCGTTCACGAGCCTCGAGAAGTCAAGCGCTATGGATCCATGTAAGAGGCCTTTAAAAGGGCTCTTTAGGCCTCAAAAGACCTCCCCAACGTTTCTGGAGATGCCTTGGAGAGGGCCAGGAGAGGGCGCAGCCCAATAACCCGCGGGCGCACAAAGGGGATAGTGAAAATCCGTAAGTTCGCAGCAGACAGACCCTTCCTTACTCTTTCGGCCATAACTTTTGATCTACACATTGAATTGAAGAGATTGAAATTGCGTTGGAAACTAGACTTAAAGGGATTTCCAACGGTAGGTCGCACGCCCCAAGAAGCCTTCTAGAACAGAAGTTATGAATGTCTGAATCTGCACGACACTGCCAGGATGCGCATCTATCGCGGGCGCGGCTTTCTGGGTCCTTTTCAATGGATTTTCTTCTTTCTCTTCTTGTAATTTAAATAGCATGAACTTCTTTAGACTTGGAGAGGGAGTTTTTGGGGTCTTATCTCCTCCTTGAGGGGATGAAACCCCTTTGCTTTCTCCATTATTTCACCACTTAGATTAGGGCTTAGATTTAGTTTTAATCTTTGTTTTGTATTTTAGTTTAAGAGTAGTTTAGAGAGAGAAAGTGAAGAGCTTTAATGGTGGATTGAGGAGGTTGAAGATGCAAAATGTGACATTGTTTTGGATTCCTTTTCAATACTTCAATGAGCATTCTAAACTCTATCTCAATTTTATTGCTTTCTTTACTTATTGCTTTCTTTGGTGTATTGAATGTATAGAGTAGTTGATTATTTCAATAGTTCCACTTTGTTGCTTTTCCCTTGTTCTTTATTGTTCTTATTCTTAGTTTCTTCATTGTTCTTCTTTATTGGTTAATGTTAGTTGTTCATTTTAGTTTAGTTTGTGTTAGATTCATTATCTTGTTGATTTAGTCATGTTAGTTTAGTTTCCTAGCTAGGGTTAGGGATGATTGTTGATTAATGTGCAAAATGAATACTTTATTGATGGTTTGATGGGGATTGTTGGTTTATTGAACTAAGAATGAAGGGCTTAATGTTTGGTGTCTTTTTAGCCAATCGATATCATGATTTAATCGCTATTATGCTAGTTTTGCGAGAGTGAGCTAGTTTAATAGAAGAATTTCGTTGCTTGGTTGACCACGACCTCATAGGCGGGGTTGAGAGTCTAATGACCTAGTGTGTGCGAGAGTGACCTAGGTTGTTAGGCAATTCTCCGATTTCATCTACTTGACCGATTAGATAATCAATAGTGTTTGTTTGTATTTGATTAGTGCTAGTATGTCGGTGTGTATGGTTATTTCTTGATGATTTGGAAGTGCTCATTGAGGTGTGTTAATGCTTGCTTTCACTTTGGCTAATTGAATGCATGGTTTAATTGCTACCCTATATAGTTGCTTGGAAAAGAGCTATTTAGGTAAAACAGAACCCCTTGAGTTGATCACGAGCCTTTGGCCGGGTTTGGGTGTTTAATTGTATAGCGTGCTCGGGAGAGACCTAGATGATTAAGAGTTGCCCCTTGCATTTTATTGCGAATGTCCATGCTTATTGCTATGCTTGTGCTCGTCACATTAATTATGCTTGATTCCCCTTTCCTAGTATCTTTATTTCTTAGGTTCTAATTCCGTAGTTAGTTAGCTATTTTCTTTTGTTTATATCCACCCCTCATATCTCCTTTGACATAGCTTAGTTGGTGGTAGTGTTGACGATAGTTTAGCCGTCTCTGCAGATCGACCCTATACTTACCATCAGACTTGTCTTGTGTAGGTTTAGGTATAAAATGTAGGGTTTCGTACTGACCCGACACTACGCGAAAGAAAACCCCCAAGACCAGCCCCTTAATTAAAGCAATTAACAAGCATAATAAACATAATTAAGCAAGACTAAGAACAAGAATTCTACCTTTGTAGCGTGCTTCGCTCCCGAAGAGCTCTTACTTCAAAATCCTGAAACTACAAGATCTCCGACGGATCGTACCCTCGACCCGACCCGAGCGTCCCAAGTCTTGAAGGTTAGTTAAGACCCGGACAAACAAAACGATGAGTTTCACGAATCAAAGGTTTACTCTAATTACAAGAGTTGCCTTTTTAATTCCACTCAAGGTCACTCATTTCCCAACACCCTTGAAGGGTATTCATTGGGAAATGGGTCCTTGGTTTTCAATCTCCCACCAATGTGGGAGAGTTGAAAAATCAATGATTTATTTAATTTCCAAATTAAATAAATAATCAATTAAATCATATTACGACAAGTGGCATGGTCACGTGCAAAGGAGTAGTGCTCAAGGTTAGGTGGGGGACCATATGCCTTGCTCCCCAAGGGGTGGATTTGGTCCCCACACTATTCCTTACAATCGTGCTATGGTTGTTGGGCTGGCAGCCAGCTAGCGCTGCCAGCTAGCACTGCCCAGCAGCATCCCAGCCAGCCAGTGCTTGCTGGGCGATGCTGGCATTGGTGCTGTGTGCTAGTGCCTAGCGCTGCTAGCACATTGTGCAGGTGCTGGCCCCAGGCAGCCCATGCACTGGCTGGCAGAGCACCCATGCCTCGCATAGCACGCATCAGCCTCGCACTAGACGCATCAGCCTTGCACCCCACGCACTAGCCTCGCACCCCACGCACCAGCCTCGCACCCCACGCACCAGCCTCGCACCCACGCACATGCGCCACACCTAATGCTAGCCCAGCCAGTGCGCCTACGCACGCAAGGGCCTAACAGGCGTGCTAGGCGATGCTACGAGGCATCCACGCAGCTGTGCTTTGTGCGTGTGGCCCTGCCATGTGCGCCCAGCATGGTGCTAGGGCTGCGATGGCGCCCAGCCATCCTAGGGCACGCATGGTGCGCCTAGGCATGCTGCTTAGGCTGCGATGGTGCCCAGCCATCCTAGGGCACGCATGGTGCGCCTAGGCATGCTGCATGGGCTGCGATGGTGCACAACCATCCTAGGGCACGCATGGTGCGCCTAGGCATGGTACTAGGCCCAGTCTAGCCTAGCAACCCACATGACTAGGCCAGTGTGGTGCTAGGGCTATGTTCATACTTGTCGCTTTGTGATTTTGTGACACTCGGTCTCGACGCCCTAGGCTCGATATCCGACGTCTGTATTCGTAAAACTCTGTCGACTCCTTAAATCCTTTCGCATTGATTCGTCATCTCGGATCGGTGATTCGTTTGGGTTCGACCCGAAGGGTTCAGTTAAGATTAAGTTATAATATCAATTGTACCTTGATATTACTGATCGGAAGCGGCCTCCACCTAGGCATTCTGATCACTTGATCTTACTGAAGAATTAACTCTGTAATAATTTTGAACCCTCTATCGGAAGAATACACTTTTTGGAAGGACACCATTCCTTTCAATCTCCCACTTGTCCTTCCGGACAAGTGTGCATACAGTGTATAGCCCATTTCCTATGTCTCTTAATGTTTCTTCGTGAACTATAAGGTAAGATTCATCGTCATCCTTATTATGTTCAGAAGTGTTTCTCGATCTCCGAGTTCGACTGTCAATAAACAGATGATTTTTAAAATCCATCTAAGCACGACCATGCATTTTCACAGTCTTGCTCTTCGAGCGACCTTGTAAACAACAAAACATTTTCCCTATTGTTAATAGGGGAACAATCCCAGTCTTTCATTGTATGTTCCTCTTACTAAGAGTACCTAGTCTCCCGAGTATTCCCGTTATGATCCCTAGTTACGGCAGACGTTAGGAAACATCAAAGAGTCTAGTACTCAAACAAGAAAACTTCACAATACTCATAGTCGGAGGAAACAGGTTCCGATTGTCATAATGAGAAATGTACTTATGACAATTTTGAAATTTCTTAAAGTACTCTCATAGGTCTTATCCAGTACAGTTCCAAACTGTACCAATGCAAATGATTTATGACTATCACGTCCTCGCAGCACAATAAATGGTGCTGTAAATCATACTACACACTAATCTATGGCGGTCATCAATCGTCCATGTGTTAGATGACCTCGATTAGGGACAATTTTTGATTTAAATATTCAATGTTCACTTAACAGGTGTTTCTTTATCTAAGACATGGTCTTAATACCCTGTTTCGAATATTTCTATAAATCGAATGGACTCATTATTTAATTCTAAACCACAATTAAATAGTAATGGAGTGAATGATAATTTTGCACAAAAATTAATTACTCCATAAATGAATGGTTTCGTTGCAGTGTCTTACATTAAACATCGTATTTAATTAAAACACATGTACAGGGAATTTCAAAGCCAGTCTCCAACATGCTTGATTCCCATCGCCTCAATGTGCTTGTTGTGTTTCACCAAAGGCAACGGTTTAGTCAAAGGATCGGCCACATTATCATCTGTGCCAATCTTACAAATTCTGATTTCACCTTCGGATTTCCATTCCCTTATCATATGAAATCGCCTTTGCACGTGTTTGACCTTCTGGTGTTCTCTCGGCCGCCTGGCCTGAGCGATAGCTCCATTGTTATCACAATAGAGGTCTATCAGCCCTTTGATTGAGAGTACAACACCAAGTTTGTTGATGAGCTTGCAAATCCAAACAGCTTCCTTGGCAGCTTTTGAAGCGGCCAAGTACTCGGCTTTAGTTGTAGAGTCTGCAGTGGTGCTCTGCTTGGCACTCTTCCAGCTAAACGCTCCTCCATTCAGACAGAATACGTATGCTGACTGTGACTTCGAGTCGTCTCTGTCAGTCTAGAAGCTAGCGTCGGTGTAACCTTCAACAACCAGTTCTTTGTGGCCTCCATACACCAGGAATTTATCCTTGTTCCTTTTTAGGTACTTTAGGAAACTCTTGGCCGCAGTCCAATGCGCCTCTCCTGGGTTCGATTGGTATCGACTCGTTGCACTCAGGGCATACGATACATCTAGCCTTGTACATATCATGACATACATGATCGATCCGATCAGCGAAGCATATGGGATCTGATTCGTTCTTTCTCGCTCAATAGGTGTCTGTGGACACTGTTTCTTGCTGAGAGTTATGCCATGGGACATGGGTAAATGCCCTCTCTTGGCATTCTCCATGTTGAATCGAGCCAGTACCTTATCAATGTAAGTGCTCTAGCTTAATCCAATCATCCTTTTAGATCTATCTCTGAAGATCTTGATGCCCAATATGTATTGTGCCTCTCCTAAGTCCTTCATTGAAAAACACTTTCCCAACCAGCCCTTTACGGACTCTAGTAATTTTGTGTTGTTTCCAATGAGAAGTATGTCATCGACATACAGGACTAGGAATGCAATATCACTCCCACTGACCTTCTTGTATACACAAGATTCATTTGGATTCTTGATAAAACCAAACTTGCTAATGGCTTCATCAAATCGCAGATTCCAACTTCTGCTGGCTTGCTTCAGTCCATAAATGGACTTCTTCAGCTTGCAAACCTTTCCAACGTTGCCTGGATCGACATAACCTTCTTGATGTGTCATATACACAGTTTCTTCCAAAATTCCATTTCGGAAGGTGGTTTTGACATCCATCTGCCATATTTCATAATCGTAATATGCAGCAATCGCTATGATGATCCGGACGGATTTTAGCATTGCAACTGGTGAAAAAGTTACATCATAGTCAATCCTATGGATTTGTCTATAACCTTTTGCCACCAGTCTAGCTTTGTATATCGATACATTTCCATCCTTGTCTTTCTTCACTTTGAAGATCCATTTGCAACCAATGGGTGTATAACCCTCGGGCAAATTCACAAAGTCCCAGACTTGATTTTCAGACATGGAATCCATCTCGGATCTCATGGCCTCTTGCCATTTTGCAGAGTCGGGGCTCGTCATAGCTTGCTTGTATGTCGCTGGCTCATCACCATCCATGACTAGGATGTCCAGATCATCGGTTAAGACGATACCGAGGTATCTGTCTGGTTGAGATCTTTGCCATTGCGACCTACGAAGGGTAATCAGTTGAGCATTTTCATTGTCAGTTTGATTCTGACCAATATTCTTAGATGCTTCCAAAGCATCTAGATTTTCAGTTTTATTAGGTTGACATTGTTGCTCGTCCTCTCAAACTTCGTCGAGTTCGATTTTCCTCCCACTTGTCATTTTGGAAAGGTGATCCTACTTCAAAAAGACACCATCACGAGCAACAAATACTTTGTTCTCTGATTTATTGTAAAAGTAATACCCTTTGGTTTCTTTTGGGTATCCTACAAAGAAACATTTATCCGATTTGTGGTGAAGTTTGTCTGAAATTAATCTTTTGACATATGCTTCGCATCCCCAAATCTTAAGAAAAGACAAACTTGGAGGTTTCTTCGTCCATAATTCATATGGAGTCTTTTCAACAGCCTTTGACGGAGCCCTGTTCAGTGTTAGTGCTGCAGTTTGTAGCGCATGTCCCCAGAAAGAGATAGGGAGTTCACTAAGACCCATCATTAATCGAACCATGTCTAACAAAGTTCGATTCCTCTGTTCGGATACTCCGTTCCATTGAGGAGTTCCGGGAGGTGTCAACTCTGAAAGAATACCATTTTCTTTCAAGTGATCGTTGAATTCATGGCTCAAATATTCACCACCTCGATCTGATCGAAGTGCTTTAATTTTCTTGCCAAGTTCATTCTCAACTTCTTTATGAAATTCTTTGAATTTCTCAAAGGATTCAGATTTATTTGACATTAAGTAGATATAGCCATATCTACTAATGTTTGTTAACGAAGTTGAACATTTAGATGTCTTAGTTAATGGTATCAACTTTTGTCTAATCATATGTAAAAACATGCAATTTCCATTGAACATATACTTGCAAGACAATTTTGAAACAACTATTGTCAAAGTCTTACATGCAAAATAACTAGGTGTCCAACACCATAGATCATAGTATGTTCAAAAGCATGATGAAAAACTAAGATTAGTTTAATTACATTTCATAGACAAAATAGTGCATGCAAGCACGATCGAAAAACCATCATCGTCGTCTACTTGTCCATGCACCAACACTTGATAAGCTTCTCACTTGGTCCCTGAAAAGGAAACATAAAGTGAGTCATACTTGGTATCTAATACCTATGATAAGCTTAATTCACAAGTGTTTAGGAAGATACCTGAGGCAGATGCTCCATTCCTCTCTTCCTCTTCTTGAAAGAGCTTGCATTCTCTCTTGAAGTGGCCTTGCCCACCACAATAGAAGCAACGCATCTTTGCCTTAACCTTGAAATCCCTCCTTCTTGACGGTCTTTTGGTTGCCCCAAATGAGTTGGCTCGGTGAAGTAGCTCCACCACATTCTTCAAAGAATGTGTCTCCTTTCTTTCAGAAATGTATGCCCTTAGTGCATCATATCTTGAGTAGAATGAAGTGAGCATAATATGACCAGCCATTTCATCTTCCAATGGAATTTCGAGGAGTTCCATATTCTTGAAGAGCCTAGTCATTCTTGCCACATGGGGTCGGAGGGGCATACCCGGTCTCAACTTGGTGTTGCACACCGTGGACCAAAGATGGTACCTCTCTTTCGCAAGACAACCTTGATCCGATGGCTTCACATTCATGTCTGTAAGTGACCTAGTCACTTCAAACAAGAGTCCATCATTGTTGTCGTTGAAAATCTTAGAGAATCTCACACCGACAACATCCCTTAGTCTTCCAAGGAATAAGTCCGGAAAAGAGAATGGAAGTTTTTTCTTTCCATTCTTCCGGGATGGAGTTAGCCATGAGTTGTGACACTAATTTGCAATCATTGGACCATGCAGAATAAGTTTCGTCACTCAAGTGTTTCTTGGTACAGAGGGTTGGGAGGGAAGTATCCAAAACATACTCCTTGGAACAACTCCAGAGAGTTTTCTTGAGTTCTTCTTCCCATTCTTCAAGGTTTGTTAAATTAAGCTTGATAGCTAACTTTTCGGGGAGTTCCGGGCACACATGGTTGTTGTTTGAGTTACTTGCAGACATTGTTCTACAATTGAAAGAATTTGAAATGAAAAACCATTCATAAATCAATAAGTTAAAATTTTAAAAGCGTTCATGCATATTTTCAATCTTTTTGTGCATTTTATCCACGCATTTATAAAATTGTCCCTTTTAGGCGAGAATAAAATGATTTCGAGATCCCAAAGATCAAGAAATGGTTAAGCATGCTTTGGCTTGTCTTAATCATTAAATATCTTAAGGTAAGCAATCCAATTGCTAATAGCTCTAAGCTATTCTCGGTTTGATAAAATGTCTCATCTAATGCATCCTTGACATTTTATCTCTTTTGCCACGACATCTAAGGACTCCTTACTGATATCGTTGAGCTTAACCAAGACAACTCGTATACCTAGTATACATTACGTTCCTAGGGAAGTAGTGATGTCTCGCTTTGGCGTAGTCCATCATGTACGCGCATTATTTCGGTAAGTGTTGTTCTTTGAACGGCAAATTTTAGCTCAATATTATTAAGGGACCTAGGGTTTCTATGTTGGTTTGATTTAAGTGAACTTAACTAATCGTCGCAACATATAGAAATCCTAGACATGCATCTAACATTCATATATAACAACAATATATATATAAAGCATAAAAATAGATGCATTTGGCAACTAGCATGACCCCTTGAAATCTTCAATTTCCATGGGTCTTTATCTTTGGTTCGTCTTCATCGAACTTCCGTCTTGAGACATCTTTGCCAAAATTAAAATAGCTAGCTACAACTACTAAGATTAATCTATAGTACAAACATACTTAACGGTTCGCAGACCATATTAAGATTTACAAAAATACATAACGGAACGCAGTCCGTATTTTCTATCCTAGTCGGGCCCCACTAGTTGCCATTTCAAAGACCTGTTTTGAATAACAATCTTCCATTCATCCATTCACTATGTGTGAATGGCCCATGCAATTTTACGAAATACATAATTAAACACACAAAACTAGTAACTAACTTAGGTTGTTAATCCGATTAACGCGCCTAATTAAAACTAGTCAAAGTTGTTTAATCCATTATTTCTAAAAGGCTCAAATAATCTACTAAGCTCCCACTAAATTCCGCATCCATACTTAATTAATCCGATTAATTAAGTTGGCATAACCCAAAATTTGTTAAAATTTTGCAAAACCGAAAATCGAGGTTTTTAACCTCGTTAAAATAATTACCAAAAATATTTTAAAGACGGGATAATGAAAAAATCATAGCCCAAGTTTTAAGCAAAAACGCCCCAACATAACCCTTGGAGGATGCGCACCATGGCTGCTAGGCAGCCCATGGCATGGCGCCATGGTGCGTGGGCGAGGCATGCTATGCCCAGCAAGCATCGCTGCTAGCGCCAGCTGCCTGCAAGCATGTTGCGCATGCTTGCTAGCATGCTGATGCTTGCGAGCAACTTGTGTGTTGGGCTGGCGCCTACTGATGCTTAGCCAGCATGCGCTCATCATAGCCCTGGCCAAGCCTACGCAGCTGCGCGTAGCTACCTTCCCTGCCACACGCAACGGTGCATTGCCCTTGCGTCCACCATAGGAAGCCTACATGCGGGCTGCTGGGCAGCCCGGCTGGCCTTGGTGACGCTTGTGGTTTTGCATCGATTTGCGTGCATTTGCTCGGAATTTTAATTCCGATTTGTGTGTGACATGATTAATTCTAAATTACATTTTAGAATCAACTTGAGGGAAATTAAAATTAAAACTAAGTCCAACTAAATAACTTTAATTTTATTATTGCACAAACCTAAATTATCCAAAAAATTTATTTATGATGAAAATTAGGTCTTTCCTTATGCTTAAAAACAATTGAGCTATGTCCATAATTAATCTTGCCAATATGCAAATTAATAATGGATTTGACAAATGGGAGTTGGAAAAATAAACTAATTATCTAATGATAAAATTTTCCAACTTTCATACTTGTGTAAAATACCAAGATTACATCTTCCAATATGAAGATTAATTAAATTTTACTCACAAGTATTTGAACTTGATGGATTTTAATCAACCAAACATGAAAAATCTAAAATTTTTTCAATATGGAATTTAGGGTTAGGGTTCCAATCATTTAAACCTTTAAAGATTAGAACTTTAACATTTTAGGAACTTAAAATTACAAGTTCACAACAAGCTTTCACATTTTTTTGCAATTTATTTGCAAAATTTGTGAAAAACATGTTTATGTGAAAAATGGTATATCAACTTAAGCACTAATAAAAACTCCATTATTATGCTTAAGGATATTTTTAAAACCAGTAGATTAGTGATGCAAATGTGCATTTAATCTAACCTTGTAATGCTTTCATTAATCAAGGCTTAAAAGAATTAAAATTTTCAATGAAAAAGGAAAAACCCCAGAAAAAATGAGTTTCTAGTTCGAATTTGGCTTTTGGACAATCCTTAAGAGGGTTAAAACTGTTTCAGAAGGTCGATTCCACCCAAAATTCACTATTTTTGAGCTTCTAATCTAATTAGAAGAAAATGAACCAGAAAAATAAACTCTTTTAAAACACCTTAATTAATAAGTAATTGCAAAAATTAAAAGGAGCATGGCTCCGATACCGCTGTAGGGTTTCGTAGGGACCCGACATTACGCGAAAGGAAACCCCCCAAAACCCGCCCCTTAACTAAAGCAATTAACAAGCATAATAAACATAATTAAGCAAGACTAAGAACAAGAATTATACCTTTGTAGCGTGCTTCGCTCCCGAAGAGCTCTTACTTCAAAATCCCGAACCGAGCGTCCCAAGTCTTGAAGGTTAGTCAAGATCCGGACAAACAAAACTATGAGTTTCACGAATCAAAGGTTTACTCTAATTACAAGAGTTGCCTTTTTAATTCCACTCAAGGTTACTCATTTCCCAACACCCTTAAAGGGTATTTATAGGGAAATGGGTCCTTGGTTTTCAATCTCCCACCAATGTGGGAGAGTTGAAAAATCAATGATTTATTTAATTTCCAAATTAAATAAATAATCAATTAAATCATATTACGACAAGTGGCATGATCATGTGCAAAGGAGTAATGCCCAAGGTTAGGTGGGCGACCATATGCCTTGCTCCCCGAGGGGTGGATTTGGTCCCCACACTATTCCTTACAACTGTGTTATGGCTGTTGGGCTAGCAGCCAGCTGGCATGCCAGGTAGCACTGCTCAGCAGTATCCCAGCCAGCCAGTGCTTGCTGGGCGATGCTGGCGCTGGTCCTGTGTGCTAACGCCTAGCGCTGCTAGCACATTGTGCTGGTGCTGGCCCAGGCAGCCTACGCACTGGCCGGCAGCGCACATGCCTCGCATAGCATGCAACAGCCTCGCACAAGACGCATCAGCCTCGCACCCCACACACTAACCTCGCACCCCACGCACCAGCCTCGCACCCCACGCACCAGCCTCGCACCCACGCACATGCGCCACACGCATTGCTAGCCCAGCCAGTGCGCCTAAGCACGCAAGGGCCTAGCATGCGTGCTGGGCGATGCTAGGACGCATCCACGCATTAGCACATGCGCCAGTGCCTAGCACTGGCTGTGCTTGGTGCGTGTGGCCCTGCCATGCGCGCCCAGCATGGTGCTAGGGCTGCGATGGCGCCCAACCATCCTACATGGTGCGCCTAGGCATGCTGCTTGAGCTGCGATGGTGCCCAGCCATCCTTGGGCACGCATGGTGCGCCTAGGCATGGTGCTAGGCCCAGTCTAGCCTAGCAACCCACATGGCTAGGCCAGTGTGGTGCTAGGGCTATGTTCATACTTGTCGCTTTGTGATTTTGCGACGCTCGGTCTCGACGCCCTAGGCTCGATATCCGACGTCTGTATTCGTAAAACTCTGTCAACTCATTAAATCCTTTCGCATTAATTCGTCGTCACGGATCGGTGATTGGATTAGGTTCGACCCGAAGGGTTCAGTTAAGATTAAGTTGTAATATCAATTGTACCTTGATATTACTGATCGGAAGTGGCCTCCACCTAGGCATTCCGATCACTTGATCTTACTAAAGAATTAACTATGTAATAATTTTGAATCCTCTATCGGAAGAATACACTTGTTGGAAGGACACCGTTCCTTTCATAAAAATATTGTTTGGTAGAGGGATAGTTAGTCCAACGACCTAATCTAATCCGTTGTCACCAGCAACACCAAGCCGACGCCACTCGCATAGCAAGCAGCACCAAGCAACATCACGCAACATCATCACAGCAATGCATGCGTTGGCTGGCTGTGTGGCTGCGCATGTGCGTGGGCAGGCTGGCCAGCACCTAAGCCTTGGTTCTAGGCGCCAACTAGCAGCCTTGACAGCCAAGGCAGGCTGCCAGCCAGCCAAGTGGTGAGGTGGTCCGATTTTTGTGTGGGGACCAATGGTTGGTGCTTGGCTTGGGGAGCAAGGTGAGTTGGTCCCCCATTTGGTGGTCCTCACCTACTCTCTCTCCCTCCTTGTGCCACTTGTAGCTTGTTGATTGAATTGCATTTTTAATTCGTTTTTGATTAAATTAAAATAGAGGAAAATGCAAATCTCCCACATTGATGGGTGAATGGAGATCAAGTCTCTATTCTCTAGTCTCTATCCTTAATTTTGTCAAATCTCATTATTAATTTAAAATTGATTAAATTAATTATGAGTGTAGCCCTTCAATTTTGTAACATCAAGATAGACCTAAATTGATTTAAAGAATGGTTATTGAATAATTTAAGCTTGTGCACTATTAAAATTGAATTTAATTAAGTTGGACTTTTTTTTTTTTCATTTTGCTCTAAATTGGTTCAAAAATAAATTTAGAATTAATTTTTTGTCACACATATATCAGGATTAAAATCCCGAGATAAAAGCACGTAAATCAAGGTAAAATCACCTAAGTGCCACCAAGGCTAGTCGGGTTGCTCACGTAGCCCGCATGTGGTTGCCTAGGTGCGCATGGTGGTGCTCCTACCTCAACTTGATGCTGCTGTGTGGCGGGCTGGGAGTGCACACTTGGTGCGTGCTGCTGTGTGGTGCGTGGCTGCTGGACGATGCTCGCAAGAGCTGCTGGGCAGCAAGGCAGCGAGCCCCAGCAGACCCAGCCACACACTCCCAGCGCCATCACACATGCTGCGATGCTGCTGGTGCCAGCTGGGGTAGCGTGCCTTGCTAGACAAGCATGACTGCGCCCAAGCACGCACAAGCCGCAGCCTTGGTGCCTAGCAAGCCTAGCCCCATGGATATGATGCTAGGCACTAGGTTTTAGTGGGCTGATTTTTATGTTACGTGGGCTATGAGTTTAGCGAATTTTTGCCGTTTTAGTTATATTTTATTATTTTAACGAGGCTAGCCCTCGGTTCTTCTGGCTCTTGCAAAAATAATTTTTACAAAATTTGGGTTAACTGACTTAATTAAGTTGGATGTGGAATTTAGTGGGAGCTTCGTTAATTGCATGAACTAATTACGTCTTAATCACATAAAATATTTAACAACTTTGACTAGTTTTAATTAGGCGGGTTAATTGGATTAACCACCTAAGTTAGTTACTAGTTTGCGCGTGTTATGCATTATTACTTGTTTATTATTGTAAAATGCATGGGCCATTCACATATAGTGAATAGATGAATGGAATGTATATTATTTCACAGGTTTTGTGAAAATGGCAACTAGTAGGGCCCGACTAGGATAGTAAATACGGACTGCGATCCATTATGTATTTTTGTAAATCTAAATACGGTCTGCGTACCGTTGTGTATTTTTGTAATTAATATTTAGAGTATTCCTAGTCGTAGTAGCTAATAGATGCTTAGTTGGCGTAGATGTCTCGATGACGGTGTTTCTAAGAAGACAACCCAAAGAAGTTGCATCGGAGACCCTTGAAGATTTGTAGATTTCAAGGGGTCACGCTAGTTGCAAAATGCATCTTATACTTATGATTTATATATATTGTGTTTATATATGATTAAATTGTATGATAGACGCATGTTTAGGATTTCAAATGTTGCGATGATTAGTTAAGTTCACTTAAATCAACCAACATAGAAACCCTAGGTTCCTATAATATTGAGCCAAATTTGACATTCCAATAACAACACTTACCGAACTAATGCGCGCGGTGATCGGCTACGCCAAAGCGAGGCATCACCGCTTCCCTAGGAACGTAAGGTATACTAGGTATACAAGTTGTCTTTGTTAAGCTCAAAGATATCAGTAAGGAGTCCTTAGATGTCATGGCAATGGAGATAAAAATGTCAAGGGAGCATTAGATGCGACGTATTATTGAACCAAGAATAGCTTGGAGCTATTCTTGGTTTGGATTGCTTACCCTAAAATATTAAGTGTTAAGACAAGCCAAAGCATGCTTAATCACTTTTTGATATTTGGGATCTTGGAATCATTTTATTCTCGCCTAAAAGGGACTAATGTTAATATGTGGATAAAACGCTCAATAAGATTGAAAATTTGCATGAACGCTTTAAGTTTCAAACTTATTGGTTTATGAATGAATTTTCATTTCAAATTTTTTCAAATGTAGAAACATGTCTGCAAGTAACTCAAACAACAACTCTATGTGCCCGAAACTCCCTGACAAGTTGGCTTTTAGCCTTAACTTGGTCAACTTCAAGGAATGGGAAGAGTAACTCAGGAAAACTCTTCGGAATTGTTCCTTGGAGTACACTCTTGATACTCCCATTCCAAGCAGCTTCTTTAAGGGAATCATGAGTGATGAGGCTCATGATAAATGGTCTTCCGATTGCAAGAAAGTCACACATCTAATGGCTAATTCCATCCCGAAAGATTGGAAGGAAACCTTCTATTTTCCGGACATGTTCTTCAAAGCACTTGAGGTTGTTGTCAATGTAAGAGTCACCAAGAGTGACAATGGCAACTATGATGGACTCGTGTTTGATTTGACTAGGTCACTCTCAAACATGAAGATAAAGCCACCGAATGTGGGTTGTCTTACTAAGGAAAGGAGCCGGCTTTGGTCAAAGGTCTACAATACCTAATTGAGACCCAGTATGCCTCTCCGACCTCATGTGCTTGGAATGACTAGGCTCTTCAAGCACATGTAGCTTCTCGGAATCTCATTAGAGGATGAGATGGCGGGACATATCTTGCTTGCTTCACTCCACTCTGGCTATGATGCACTTAGAGTGCATATAGCTGCGGGAAAGGAGACACTCTCTTTAAGAGAGGTGGTGCAATTGCTTAGCCGAGCCACCTGTTATGGAGCGACCGTAAGGCCCATGAGAGCAAGGAAGAGGGAGTTCAAGAAAAAGGCGAAGATGCGATGCTTCTATTGTGGTAGGCAAGGCCACTACAAGAGGGAATGCAAGCTCTTCCGAAAGTATGAGGAGAAGAGGAATGTGGCATCTACCTCAGGTATCTTCATTAAAACTTGTGTATAAAGCTATTCATAGGTATTGGATACCATGTGTAACTCACTTTATGTTTCCTTTTCAGGAACCAAGTGAGAGGGCTTCACAAGTGGATGTGCAACGACAAGCGGACAACCAAGATGGTCTTTCGATCGTGCTTGTAGGCACATTTATCTTTTCTATGGCTTGTAATTAAACAATGGTTGTTTCTTATGCTTTTGAACATACTTTTGATCTATGGTGTTGGACACCGGGTTACTTTGATCACAAGACTTAATCAATGGTTGGTTTTGAAATGTCTTGTTTATATGTTCTATAAAATTGCATGTTTTACATATATTTAGACAAATTAATGATACCTCCAAAAGAGCTAAGACCATTGAGTCAAATCAAACCTACTTATGGCATTGTCGTCTTGGCCACATTAACATCAAACGCATCAAGAAACTTCTTGAAGAAGGTGTTCTTGACTCATTCGAGTTAGAGTCGTTTGAAAATTGTGAAGGATGTCTATTAGGCTAGATGGTAAAGGAACCATTCTCCAAGTTAAGAGAAAGGGCAAGTCACTTATTAGGTCTAATACATATGGATGTATGTGGACCAATGAGTACACTTGCAAGGCATGGTTATAGATATTTCATTACCTTCACCGACGACTATAGTAGATATGGCTATGTCTACCTTATGTAAAACAAATCTAAATCTTTTGAGAAATTCAAAGAGCTTCAAGGTGAATTTGAAAATTAGCTTGGCAAGAAAATCAAAGCACTTCGATCGGATCGAGGTGGCGAGTATTTGAGCCATGAATTCGACGATCACTTGAAAGAAAATGGTGTTCTTTTAGAGTTGACACCTCCCGAAACTCCACAATGGAACAGAGTGTCCAAAAGGAGGAATCGAACCTTGTTAAACATGGTTCGATCAATGACGGGTCTTAGTAAACTTCTTATCTCTTTCTGGGCACACACACTTCTCACTGCGGCACTAACATTGAATCGTGCTCCACCAAAAGCTGTCGAAAAGACTTCATATGAATTATAGACGAAGAATCCTCCACGGTTGTCTTTTCTTAAGATTTGGGGTTGCGAAGCATTTGTCAACAGATTAATTTCTGACAAACTTCACCAAAAATCAGACAAGTGTTTCTTTGTAGGCTACCCAAAAGAAACCAAGGGGTACTACTTCTACAAAAAATCCGAGAACAAAGTGTTTTTTGCTCGTGATGGTCTCTTTTTAGAGAAGGAGTACCTTTCCAAAATGACAAGTGGGATGAAAATCGAACTTGACGAAGTTCGAGAGGTCGAGCAACAAAGTTAACCTGACAAAACTGACAATCAAAGTGCTTTAGAAGCAGCTAATGACATTGGTCAGAGTCAAACTGACAATGCAAATGCTCAACCTATTACCCTATGTAAGTCGCAACAGCCAAGATCTCAACCAGACAGATACCTTGGTATTGTGTTAACCGAAAATCAAGACATCCTAGTTATGCATGGAGATGAGCCAGCGACTTACAAACAAGCTATGACGAGCCCCGACTCTGCAAACTGGCAAGAGGCCATGAAATCTGAGATGGAATCCATGTCTGAAAATCAAGTTTAGGACTTGGTTAATTTGCTCGAAGGCTACAAACCTATTGGTTGCAAATGGATTTCAAGATAAAAATAGACAAAGATGGAAATGTATCTATATACAAAGCTAGACTGGTGGCAAAAGGTTACTGGAAAATTCACGGAGTTGATTATGATAAAACTTTTTCACCAGTCGCAATGCTTAAGTCCGTCCGGATTATCCTAGCGACTGCTGCATATTACGATTAGGAAATATGGAAAACGGATGTCAAAACCGCCTTCCGTAATGGGATTTTGAAAGAAACTGTGTATATGACACAATCGGAAGGTTTTGTTGATCCAAGCAATGCTGGGATGGTATGCAAGCTTAAGAAATCCATTTATGGAATAAAGCAGGCAAGCAGAAGTTAGAATCTGCGATTCATTGAAGCTATTAGTAAGTTTGGTTTTATCAAGAATCCAGATGAGTCTTGTGTTTACAAGAAGGTCACTGGGAGTGACATCGCTTTCCTAGTCTTTTATGTCGATGACATATTACTCACTGGAAACAACACTAAACTGTTAGATTCCGTAAAGGGCTTGCTTGGTATGTGCTTTTAAATGAAGGACTTATGAGAGACACAGTACATATTAGGCATCAAGATCTATAGGGATAGATCTAAAAGGATGATTGGATTGAGCCAAAGTAATTATATTGATAAGGTACTGGCACGATTCAACATGGAAGGGCCAAGAAAGGGCACCTACCCATGTCCCATGGCATAACTCTCAGCAAGAAGCAGTGTCCACAAACACCTGATGAGCGAGAGAGGATGTGTAAGATTCCATATGCTTCGCTTATTAGATCGATCATGTATGCCATGATATGTACTAGGCCGGATGTATCGTATGCCTTGAGTGTTATGAGCCGATACCAATCAGACCCAAGAGGCGCATTGGACTACGGCCAAGAATATCCTAAAGTACCTAAAAAGGAACAAGGATAAGTTTCTAGTCTATGGTGGCTGTAATAATCTGGTTGTTGAAGGTTATACTAACGTGAGCTTCCAAACTGACAAAGACGACTCCAAGTCGTAGTCAGGGTACATATTTTGCCTAAATGGAGGAGTGTTTAGTTAGAAGAGTGATAAGAAAAGCACCACTAAAACCGAATACTTGGATACTTCGGAAGCAGCTAAAGAGGCATTTTGGATTCGTAATTTCATTAGTGAACTTGGTGTTGTACCCTCCATCAAGGGTCCGATAGACCTCTATTGTGATAACAATGGAGCTATTGCACAGGGCAGGGAGCCAAGGGAACACCAGAAGGTCTAATATGTCAAGCGGCGATTTCACATGATAAGGGAACGGAAGTCCGAGGGTGAAATCAGAATTTGTAAGACTGGAACGGACGACAATGTAGCCGATCCATTGACTAAACCTTTGCCTCAAGTGAAGCACAAGAAGCACGTTGAGGCAATGGGAATCAAGCATGTTGGAGATTGGCTTTGAATTCCCTATATATGTGTTTTAATTAAACTTGATGTCTTAATGTAAAACACTATGTTGGAGCAATTAAATTTTCAGCAAATTTATTATATCTCCATTTCTATTTAATTGTGGTTTAGAATTAAATAATGAGCCTATTCGATAACTAAGAATATTCAAAACAGGGTATCAAGACCATGTCTTGGATAAAGAAACACCTGTTAAGTGAACATTGAATATTTTAATAAAAAATTATCCCTAATCAAGGTCATTTAAACGATGGACGATTAATGACCACTTGAGATTAATGTGTAGTACAATTTATAGCTCCGTTTCTTGTGCTACGAGGACATGATTGTCATAAATCATTTGCACAGGTACTAGTTTGGAACTGTACTAGATCGACCTATGAGAGTACCTTAAGAGATGTAAAAACCGTCATAATTACATTTCTCATTATAGCTATCGGAACCTTTTTTCTCGACCATGAGGATTACAAGTTCTCTTGTTTGAGTCCTATTCATTTTGATGTTGTCAAACGTCTGCCGTAAATGGGGATTATAACGGCAACACTCAGGCGACTAGGTCCTTTTAGTAAGGGAAGCTTACAGTACAAGATTGGGAATGTTCCCCTATTAACAATAGGGATTATGTCTTTGTTGTTTACAAGGCCTCTCAAAGAGCGAGACTGTGAAAATATATGGCCGTGCTCAGATGGATTTTAGAAATCATCTGTTTATTGACATTCAAACTCGGGAATCGAGAAACACTTTTAGAGGTAATAAGGATGACGAAGAATCTTACCTTATAGTTCATGAAGAGACATTAAGCAACATAGGAAAAGGGCTATACTTTAATTACACACTTGTCCGGAAGAACAAGTGGGAGATTTAAAGGAAGAACAAGTGGAAGATTTAAAGGAATGGTGTCCTTCCAACAAGTGTATTATTCCAATAGAGGGTTCGGAATTATTAGAAAGCTAATTCTTCAGTGAGGTCAAGTGATCGAAATGCCTAGGTGGAGGCCGCTTCCGATCAGTTAAAATAATGCATAATTAATATTACGGCTTAATCTTGACTGAACTCTTCAGGTCGCACCCCAATCGAATTATCGATCAGAATCGACGAATCAATCAGAAGAAATAGATGAGTCATTAGAGTATTACGAAAGAATACATCAGATATCGAGCTTAAAGCGTCAAGACCGAGCATCGCAAGTCGAATTTAGAATTCGACGAGACGTGAAATAAAGAAGGAGACAAGTTCGAGACTAGCCATAGCCTCGCATTGGCCTAGCCATGCGTGTGCTAGGCTAGGCGAGGTCACCAACCCATGCGTATCATGGGTGCCTAGCATCCCCTAACACACGAACATCGCATGGCACAAGTATCGCTAGCATAGCAGCGCCAGCCATCGCGTCATGCTAGGCCATGCACCAAGCCCCTCACTAGCCCGCAAGCATTGCAAGGCCAGCTGCACACAAGTGCTTGCTGGGCCTTGCTATCACAAACATCGCAAGAATGGTGCCTTGCGTGCTTGTTAGCATGCTAGGGCATGGCGCCCAGCTCCTCGTAGCCTTGCACCAAGCTATGCACTTGCACAACAAACGCATCGCAACAGCGTGTTGTGTGTGTGTGTGTAGCTTAGAGTTCTTGCTAGCGAGCAGCACCAAGCCCACGCCACTCGCATAGCAAGCAGCACCAAGCAGCATCACGCAACAGCATCGCAGCGATGCATGCGTTGGCTGGCTGTGTGGCTGCGCATGTGCTTGGGCAGGCTGGCAAGCACCCTAACCTTGGTGCTAAGCGCCAGCTGGTAGCATTGGCAGCCAAGGCAAGCTGCCAGCCAACCAAGTGGTGAGGTGGTCTGGTTTTTGTGTGGGAACCAATGGTTGGTGCTTAGCTTGGGGAGCAAGGTGAGTTGTTCCCCCTTTGGTGGTCCTCACCTACTCTCTCTCCCTCCTTGTGCCACTTGTAGCTTGTTGATTGAATTGCATTTTTATTTTGTTTTTGATTAAAAAAAATAGACGAAAATGCAAATCTCTCACATTGATGGGAGAATGGAGATCAAGTCTCAATTCCCTATAAATACCCAAGTTTTGGGTTTTGGGAAAAACACTTGAGTGGAACTAAAAAGGCATCTCCTTAGAAAAGTGAGAAAACCTTAAGTTCGTAATACTCTAAATTTTATTGGTTAAGTCCCGACTAACCTTCGGGGCTAAGAATGTTCGGGTCGGGTCGAGTGTGCGAGTCGTAGGAGGCTGTCGCACTTGCGAGGGTTGGGCTTTGAAGTAAGAGCTCGTGAATCGAGCGAAGCACGCGTCAAGGGTGAGAATATCTTTTTCTCCTTCTCTCTCTTTTACGTTGTTAATTATGTGATTAAATATTTAGTTGCTTTAATTAGTAAGTGGGCCTTGGGCGGGTTTCTCTTCTGCATATCGTTGGACACTACGAAACCCAACAACGGGGATGGCACACCTCGACTACCGTTGTGAAACTACTAAGTCTATAAGTCACCTAATTTGGCTCCCACTGGCCATAGTGGCTCCAGCTGAGTGCTCGACCAGGGTGAGTGGGTCACAGGCTCCGGTTGCCAGCTCGACTTAAGTGAGTCGGTTACTGGTTCTGACTGCCAGCTCGACCAAAGGGAGTCGGTTACAGGCTCCGACTACCAGCTCGACCAAGGTGAGTGGATTATAGGCTCCGGCAACCATCTCGACCAGAGTAAGTCAGCTCATCATGGAAATTAGGTTTATCATGAAAGGAATGGTGTCCTTCCAACAAGTGTATTATTCTAATAGAAGGTTCAGAATTAGTACAAAGCTAATTCTTCAGTAAGGTTAAGTGATCGGAATGCCTAGGTGGAGGCCGCTTCCAATCAGTAACATTAAGGTATAATTAATATTATAGCTTAATCATAATTGAACACTTCGGGTCGAACCCAATCGAACAACCAATCCGAGACGACGAATTAATCCAAAGGATTTAATGAGTCGTCGGAGTTTTACGAACACAGACGTCGGATATCGTGCCTAGGGCGTCGAGGCCAAGCGTCGCAAAATCACAAGCAACAAGTTCGAGCATAGCCGTAGCATCACAGTGGCCTGGCCATGTGAACACTAGGATAACCCAAGCTAGCATGCACCAAGCATGGCTAGGCGCAAGCCTAGACACACTAGATGTGCTAGGAGCACCATCGCTAGCACTAGGTGCTAGCATGCGTGCATGCCTAGCATCGCAGCACCATGTGCGTGTGTGCGTGCCTTCGCGTGGCACAGCAGCACCACAACATGTGTGCCTGGGTTCCTAGGCGCCATCGCAGGCCACACGCACCAAGCACAACCATCGCAGTGCTGGGCACTTGCGTGTGTGCGTGTGCGTGTGTGTCTCGCACCATCGCAGCAGCAGCCTCGCACAACAACACCATGCCAGGCATCGCCCTGTGCGTGTGCGAGTGCTAGTGCGTGCTAGCTATGCGAGAGGGCAGTGCATGCTGGCCAGCAAGCAGCAACAGCGAAGGGAGCCTCACCCAACGCCCAGCAGCATGCGTGGCTCGCTAGCAGCACGCATGTGCTGGCTGGTGCGCATTGCGTGCAGGGCAGTGATGTTGTGCGTGCTAGTCATGCCAGCTGGTGCATGCTGTCATGATAGGTGGATGCCAGCACTGCCATTGCTTGAGGCGGTTTGAGGTGAGTGGGGACCAAAGGCTTGGAGAATTCCTTGTGGAGCAAGGCAATGGTCCCCCCCAAGGTTCATGGTCCTCACCTAACTCTCTCTTCCTCCTTGAAACTTAGTGTATTGTGATTGATTTGATTATTAATTTAATTTAGAATTAAATTATTTATCAAATTACTCATTCTCCCACATTGGTTGGGGAATGAAAATCAAGGGTCCATTTCCCTATAAATACCAAGGCAGGGGTATTTGGGAAAGAACACACTTGAGTTGAAAAGTAAAGGAAACTCCATTGTTGAGGATACCTTGAAATTCGTAAAACTCTAGTTTATTTTGTCCGGGCCTTGACTAACCTTCGAGGCTTAGGACGATCGGGTCGGGTTCGAGGGTACGATCCCGTTGGAGACCTCGCACTATCGGGGTTCATGTAAGAGCTTATAGTTGAGCGAAGCACGCGTCAAAGGTATAATCTTTTATCCTTTCTTATGCTTTAAATTATGTTTTGCTTGTTAATTGCATTTATCACGGGGGCGGGTCTTGGCGGGTTTTATTCCGCGTAGTGTGGGTCACTACGAAACCCTACAGCGGTATCGGAGCCATGCTCCTTTTAATTTTTGCAATTATTCATTAATAAAGGTGTTTTAAAGTAAGATTTAAATTCTGGTTTTGCAATTAGATTAGAAGCTCGTTTTAATTAATTTTAAAACTCGTATTTTTCTCGATTTGGCTGTCGAACCCAGATTTTGGCTCAAAAATAGTGATTTTTGGGTGGAATCGACATTCTGAAACAGATTCAAACCTCTTTGAAACATGTCCAGAAGCCAAATTAGAACCAGAAACCCAAGTTTTTGGGGTTTTTTCGTTTTTCAACGAAAATTTTAAATATTTTTAAGCCTTGATTAATGCAAGCATTACAAGGTTGGATTAAATGCATTATTGCATCCCTAATCTACTGCTATTTTAAATATCCTTACGCATAATATGGAGTTTTAATTAGTGCTTGAGTTGATATGCTATTTGTCACACAAACTTGATTTTTCACAATTATGCAAATAAATTGCATTAATGTGTGAATGTTTGATGTGAATGTGTAATTTTAAGTTCCCAAGTATGTTAAAGATCTAACCTTTAAAAGTTTAAATGATTGGAACTCTAACCCTAAATTCCATATTGAACTAAGTTTGGATTTTCATTTTTGGTTGATTAAAATCCATGAAGTTCAAATACTTGTGAGTAAAATTTTGATTAATCTTCATATTGGAAGATGTAATCTTGGTATTTTACATAAGTATGAAATTTGGAAATTTTTTATCATTAGATGGTTAATTTGTTTTTTTCCGACTCCCATTTGTCAAATCCATTATTAATTTGCATATTGGCTAAATTAATTATGGACATAGCTCATTCAATTTTAAGCATAAAGAAAGACCTAAAAATTGTTTCAAAATAATTTTTTGAATGATTTAGGTTTATGCACCATTAAAATTGAATTTAATTAAGTTAGACTTATTTTATTTTAATTTTTCCACAAATTTATTCTAAAATAAAATTTAGAATTAATTTATGCCACATATAAATCGGGATCAAAATCCCGAGTAAAATGCACGCAAATCGATGCAAAACCGCAAGCGTCACCAAGGCTAGCTGGGCTGCCTAGCAGCCCACATGTAGGCTGCCTATGGTGCGCGCATGGCTGAGCATCAATAGTGCGTGGCTGTGTGGCGAGGGGTGCTAAGGCGCTGGGCTTGGGTAGTGGCATTGGCTGCTGGTTGCTTGGGATGCTGCTAGGCAGCGTGGTAGCAAGCACCTGCCAGCCCCCCACTTGCTAGGCGAGCTAGCATGCGTAGCATTCGCAGCAAGCAGCTGGTGCTGGCCAGCGTAGTGTGTTGTGCTGGGCGCAGCATGCTAGCACCAAGCGCCAGCTCAGGCCTTGATGCTGCTGGTGCGTGTATGGCGTAGGCTGCTAGCGAGCTTGTGCTGCTGCTAGGCAGCGCGGCAGCAAGCCCCAGCCAGCCAGCCCACTGCTGCCTAGCAGCCATGGTGCACAATGCACCATGCTTGGTTGTGGCTACGTTGCTTAATTTTTGAGTTATGTAATTTTGTGAAAATTTTACCGTTTTAAATAATTTATGTAATTATTTTAACGAGGTTAGACCTCGATTTTTCCGGTTTTTGCAAAATTTTGACAAATTATGGGTTATGCCAACTTAATTAATCGGATTGATTAAGTATAGAGGGGGAATTTAGTGGGAGCTTAGTTGATCGCGTGAGCAATTTGCTTTTTAGAAATAATGGATTAAACAACTTTGACTAGTTTTAATTAGGCGCGTCAATCGGATTAACCACCTAAGTTAGTTACTTGATTTGCGTGTTTAATTATGTATTTCGTAAATATGCATGGGCCATTCACAAATAGTGAATGGGTGAATGAAAGATTGTTTTCAAAACAGGTTATTGAAAAAGGCAACTAGTAGGGCCTGACTAGGATAGAAAATACGGACTGCGTTCCGTTATGTATTTTTGAAAATCTAAAAATGGTCTGCGAACTGTTAAGTATTTTTGTACTTTAGATTAATCTTAGTCGTACTAGCTAATTATTTTATTTTGGCCAAGATGTCTCAAGACGGCATTTCGATGAAGACGAGCCAAGATGAAGACCCTTGGAGATTTGAAGATTTCAAGGGGTCATGCTAGTTGCCAAATGCATCTATTTTTATGTCTTATATATATTATTGTTATATATGAATGTTAGATGAATGTCTAGGATTTCTTATGTTGCGACGATTAGTTAAGTTCACTTAAATCAACCAACATAGAAACCCTAGGTCCCTTAATAATATTGAGCTAAAATTTGCCGTTCCAAGAACAACACTTACCAAACTAATGCGCGTATCTGATGGGCTACGCCAAAGCGAGGCATTACTACTTCCCTAGGAACGTAAGGTATACAAGGTATACAAGTTGTCTTGGTTAAGCTCAACGATATCAGTAAGGAGTCCTTAGATGTCGTGGCAAAAGAGATAAAATGCAAGAATGCATTAGATGCGACATTTTATCAAATCGAGAGTAGCTTAGAGCTATTAGCAATTGGATTGCTTACCTTAAGATATTTAATGATTAAGACAAGCCAAAGCATGCTTAACAATTTCTTGATCTTTGGGATCTCGGAATCATTTTATTCTCGCCTAAAAGGGTCAATTTTATTAATGCATGGATAAAATGCTCAATAAGATTGAAAATTTGCATGAACGCTTTTAAATTTCAACTTATTGGTTTATGAATGGTTTTTCATTTCAAATTCTTTCAATTGTAGAACAATGTCTACATGTAACTCAAACAACAACCAAATGTGCCCGGAACACCCTGAAAAGTTGGCTTTTTCCTTAAACTTGGTCAACTTTAAGGAGTGGGAGAAGGAACTCAGGAAAACTCTTTGGGATTGTTCCTTAGAGTACACTGTTGATACTCCCATTCCAAGCTTCTTCTCCAAGGGGATCATGACCGATGAGGCTCATGAAGAATGGTCTTCCTCCTACTCATGTCAAATTCCATCCCGGAAGATTGGAAGGAAAGCCTTTCCTCCTACCTTCCGGACATGTTCCTCAAAGCACTTGAGGACGTTGTCAATATAAGAGTCATCAAGAGTGACAATGGCAACTATGATGGACTCGTGTTTGATTTGACTAGGTCACTCTCAAACATGAAGATAAAGCCACCAAATGTGGGTTGTCTTGCTAAGGAAAGGCGTCGGCCTTGGACAAAGGTCTACAATGCCAAATTGAGACCCGGCATGCCCCTCCGACCTCATGTGCTTGGAATGACTAGGCTCTTCAAACACATGCAGCTTCTCGGAATCTCATTGGAGGATGAGATGACGGGGCATATCTTGCTTGCTTCGCTCCACTCGGGCTATGATGCACTTAGAGTGCATATAGCTGCGGGAAAGGAGACACGCTCCTTAATGGAGGTGGTGCAACTACTCAGCCGAGCCACCGCATGCGGAGTGACCGAGATGCCCTTGAGGGCAAGGAGAAGGGAGTTCAAGAAGGTCAAGGCAAAGATGCGTTGCTTCTATTGTGGCCGACAAGGCCACTACAAGAGAGAATGCAAGCTCTTTCGGGAAGAGGAGGAAAGGAATGGAGCATCTCCCTCATGTACCTTCCTTAAACACTTGTGAATTAATCTTATCATACGTATTAGATACCAATTATGACTCACTTTATGTTGCCTCTTCAGGGACCAAGTGAGAAGCTTATCAAGTGTTGGTGCAAGGACAAGTAGACGACGAAGATGGTTTTTCGATCATTCTTGCATGCACTATTTTGTCTATGACATGTAATTAAACTAATCCTAGTTTTCATCATGCTTTTGGACATATTATAATCTATGGTGTTGGACACCTAGTTATTTTGAATGTAAGACTTTGACAATAGTTTTTTTCAAAATTGTCTTGCAAATATATGTTCAATGGAAATTGCATGTTTTACATATGATTAGTCAAAAGTTGATACCGCTAACTAAGACATCTAAGAATTCACTTTCACCGACGATTTTAGTAGATATGATTATATCTACTTAATGTCGAATAAATCTGAATCTTTTGACAAATTTAAAGAATTTCAGAAAGAAGTTGAGAATCAACTTGGCAAGAAAATTAAAGCACATCGATCAAATCGAGGTGGCGAATATTTGAGCCATGAATTCGATGATCACTTGAAAGAAAATGGTATTCTTTCAGAGTTGAAACCTTTTGGAACTCCTCAATTGAACGGAGTATCCGAACGGAGGAGTCGAACCTTGTTAGACATGGTTCGATCAATGATGGGTCTTAGTGAACTTCCTATCTCCTTTTGGGGACATGCGCTGCAAACAGCGACACTAACACTGAACCGAGCTCCGCCAAAAGCAGTTGAAAAGACTCCATATGAATTATGGACTAAGAAACCTCCTAGGTTGTCTTTTCTCAAGATTTAGGGATGCGAAGCATATGTCAAACTATTAATTTCGGACAAACTTCACCCCAAATCAGACAAGTGTTTCTTTGTGGGGTATCCAAAAGAAACCAAAGGGTATTACTTCTACAATAAATCCGAGAACAAAGTGTTTGTTGCTCGTGATGGTGTCTTTTTGGAGAAGGAACACCTTTCTAAAATGACAAGTGGGAGGAAAATCGAACTCGACGAAGTTCGAGAGGACGAGCAACAATGCCAACCTGATAAAAACGACAATCTAAGTTCTTTGGAAGCAGCTGAGATGATTGGTCAGAATCAAACAGACAATGTAAATGCTCAACCTATTACCCTACGTAGATCGCAACGGCCAAGATCTCAACCAGACAGATACCTCGATATTGTCTTAACTGATGATCAGGACATCCTAGTCATGGATGGCGATGAGTCAGCGACTTACAAACAAGCTATGACGAGCCCCGAATCTGCTAAATGGAAAGAGGCCATGAAATCCGAGATGGACTCCATGTCTGAAAATCAAGTCTGGGACTTGGTGAATTTGCTCGAGGGTTACACACCCATTGGTTGCAAATGGATCTTCAAATTGAAGACAGACAAGGACGGAAATGTATCAATATACAAAGCTAGACTGGTGGCGAAAGGTTATAGACAAATCCGCGGGATTGACTATGATGAAACCTTTTCACCAGTTGCAATGCTAAAGTCTGTCCGGATTATTCTAGCGATTGCTGCATATTACGATTATGAAATATGGCAGATGGATGTCAAATCCGCCTTCCTAAATGGGATTTTGGAAGAAACTGTGTACATGACACAACCAGAAGGTTTTGTCGATCCGAGAAACGCTGGAAAGGTTTGCAAGCTTAAGAAATCCATTTTTGGATTAAAGCAAGCCAGCAGGAGTTGGAATCTACGATTTGATGAAGCTATAAGCAAGTTTGGTTTCATCAAGAATCTAGATGAATCTTATGTATACAAGAAGGTTAGTGGGAGTGACATCGCATTCCTAGTCCTATATGTCGATGACATACTGCTCATTGGAAACAGCACAAAATTACTAGAGTCCGTAAAGAGCTGGTTGGGAAAGTGCTTTTCAATGAAGGACTTAGGAGAGGCACAATACATATTGAGCATTAAGATCTACAGGGATAGATCTAAGAGGATGATTGGATTGAGCCAGAGTACTTACATTGATAAGGTACTGGCACGATTCCACATGGAGAATGCCAAGAGAGGGCATCTACCCATGTCCCATGGCGTAACTCTCAGCAAGAAACAGTGTCCACAAACACCTGTTGAGCGAGAGAGAATGGATCAGATTCCATATGCTTCGCTAATTGGGTCGATCATGTATGCCATGATATGTACCAGGCCAGATGTATTGTATGCCTTGAGTGCTACGAACCGATACCAATCAAACCTAGGAGAGGTGCATTGGACTGCGGCCAAGAATATCCTGAAGTACCTGAAAAGGAACAAGGATAAATTCCTGGTATATGGTGGCCATATAGACCTAGTTTTTGAAGGTTACACCGACGCTAGCTTCGAGACTGACAAAGACGACTTCAAGTCACAGTTAGGGTACATATTCTGTCTGAATGAAGGAGCGTTTAACTGGAAGAGTGCCAAGTAAAGCACCACTGCAGATTCGTACAACTGAAGCCGAATACTTGGTTGTTTCAGAAGCCGCTAAGGAGGTTGTTTGGATTCGCAAGTTCATCAGTGAGCTTGGTGTTGTACCCTCCATCAAGGGTCCGATAGATCTCTACTATGAGAACAATGGAGCTATCGTTGAGGCTAGAGAGCCAAGAGAGCACCAGAAGGTCAAACATGTCCAAAGGCGATTTCACATGATAAGGGAATGGAAATCCGAAGGTGAAATCAGAATTTGCAAGATCGACACGGATGATAATGTGGCTGATCCTTTGACTGAACCTTTGCCTCAAGTGAAACACAACAAGCACGTTGAGGCAATGGGAATCAAGCATATCGGAGACTGGCTTTGAAATTCCCTGTACATGTGTTTTAATTAAACTATATGTTTTAATGTAAGACACTATATTGAAACCATTCATTAATGGAGTAATTAATTTTAATGAAAAATTATTTTTCACTCCATTGCTATTTAATTGTGGTTTAGAATTAAATAATGTGTCCACTCGATTTATGGAAATATTCAAAACAGGGTATCAAGACCATTTCTTGGATAAAGAAACACCTGTTAGTGAACATTGAATATTTTAATCAAAAATTGTCCCTAATCGAGGTCATCTAACTAATGGACGATTGATGACCACCAGAGATTAGTGCGTAGTATGATTTACAGCACCGTTTCTTGTGCTGCAAGGACGTAATGGTCATAAATCATTTGCACAGGTGCCAGTTCGGAACGGCACTAGATCGACCTATGAGAGTACTTGAAGAGATTCAAAATTGTCATAAGTACATTTCTCATTATAGCTATCGGAACTCGTTTCCTCGACCATGAGTATTGTGAAGTTTTCTTGTTTGAGTACTAGTCTCTTTGATATTGCCTAACGTCTGCCACAACTAGGGATCATAACAGGAACGCTCAGGAGATTATGTCCTCTTAGTAAGAGAAACTTACAATGCAAGACTGGGAATGTCCCCCTATTAACAATAGGGAACATGTCTTTGTTGTTTACAAGGCCGCTCAAAGAGCGAGACTGTGAAAATGCATGGCCATGCTCAGATGGATTTTAGAAATCATCTGCTTATTGACAGTAGAACTCGGAGATCGAGAAACACTTCTGAACGTTTCACGAAGAGACATTAAGCAACATAGGAAATGGGCTATACACTGTGTGCACACTTGTCCGGAAGGACAAGTGGGAGATTGAAAGGAATGGTGTCCTTCCAACAAGTGTATTATTCGGATAGAGGGTTCAGAATTATTACAGAGCTAATTCTTCTGTAAGGTCAAGTGATCGGAATGCCTAGGTGGAGGCCACTTCCGATCAGTAATATTAAGGTATAATTAATATTCCAGCTTAATCTTAACTGAACCCTTCGGGTCGAACCCAATCGAACATCCGATCCGAGACGACGAATTAATCCGATGGATTTAAAGATTTGTCGGAGTTTTACGAACACAGACGTCGGATATCGAGCCTAGGGCGTCGAGGCCGAGCGTCGCAAAATCAAAAGCAACAAGTTCGAGCATAGCCGTAGCATCACAGTGGCCTGGCCATGTGCACACAAGGCTAACTTGAGCTAGCATGCACCAAGCATGGCTAGGCACAAGCCTAGACACACTAGGTGTGCTAGGAGCACCATCGCTAGCACTAGCTACTAGCATGCGTGCATGCTTAGCATCGCAGCACCATGTACGTGTGTGCGTGCCTTCGCATGGCACAACAACACTACAACATGTGTGCCTGGGTGCCTAGGCGCCATCGCAGGCCACACACACCAAGTACAGCCATCGCAATGCTGGGCACTAGCGTGTGTGCGTGTGCGTGTGTGTCTCGCACCATCGCAGTAGTAGCCTCACACAGCAGCACCATGCCAGGCATCGCCCTGTGGGTGTGCTTGTGCGAGTGCTAGTGCGTGAAAGCGATGCGAGAGGGTAGTGCATGCTGGCCAGCAAGCTGCAGCAGTGAAGGGAGCCTCGTCGAGCGCCCAACAGCCCAGAACATGCGTGGCTCGCTAGAAGCACGCATGTGCTGGCTGGTGCGCATTGCGTGCTGGGCAGTGATGCTGTGCGTGTTAGTCATGCCAGCTGGTGCATGCTAGCGTGATAGGTGGCTGCAAGCACATCCATTGCTTGAGGCGGTTTGAGGTGAGTTGGGACCAAAGGCTTGGAGAATGCCTAAGGGAGCCAGGCAATGGTCCCCCCCAAGGTTCATGGTCCTCACCTAACTCTCTTTCCCCCCTTAACACTTGTTGCATTGTGATTGATTTGATTATTAATTTAATTTAGAATTAAATTATTTATCAAAATTACTCATTGTCCCACATTGGTTGGGGATTGAAAATCAAGGGTCCATTTCCCTATAAATACCAAGGCATGGGTATTTGGGAAAGAACACACTTGAGTTGAAAAGTAAAGGAAACTCCATTGTTGAGCATACCTTGAAATTCGTAAAACTCTAGTTTATTTTGTCCGGGCTTTGACTAACCTTCAAGGCTTAGGACGATCGGGTCGGGTTCGAGGGTACGATCCCGTTGGAGACCTCGCACTATCGGGGTTCAAGTAAGAGCTCATAGTGAGCGAAGCACGCGTCAAAGGTATAATCTTTTATCCTTTCTTATGCTTTAAATTATGTTTTTCTTGTTAATTGCATTTATTATGGGGGCGGGTCTTGGCGGGTTTCATTCCGCGTAGTGTGGGTCATTACGAAACCCTACATATCATACACTATAAATACCCCCACATATGCCGCATAAAGGGGGTTGATTAATATCACTCTCTCTCTTTAAGCATATTAAGCTTTCTACTCTCTCAAAAGGCAAACACTTACTTAGCCATCAGAGGGGGGTTCCTCAAAACCACCCCCGACGACAGTTTACCTTCTCTTTCTTGCAGATCCATTAATAGTGTTGACGAAGGGTCTAGCTATTTAGCCCGAGATCCCTGCAGGCAGCCCGAGACTCCAGCTGTGCTGTCAGTGGTTAGGATATTCCTATCGGAGTACACCCGAAATAATTGGCGCTAGAAGGAGGGGTCGAACCAAACCTGATCTTGAAGAACTAGTCGAATGAGTTTTAAGGCCAAGAAGGTGAGAGAGCGGAGGATAAGCTTAACCCACCACCAACGGAAGTGGCGGTTAAAAGTAGATCACTAATTTCAACCTCGTATTCATCTGGATCTAGCACCAAAGTAATAGTGCAAAGCAAGGAAGGCAAGTCAGGCTAGTTGAAAAGCTAAATCTAGGCGTTTCTATTTTCTCCATGTTAAGATCGATTAGCTCTAATATTGAGTGGCCTCAAGACCCATCACCAATTCCGCAATCAGGCAAAGTTCTCCATCCCTATATATACTGTTGTTTAATATTTTTCATAGAAGCACAAATTTAGGCATTAAGCCTGTTACAATAATCTCATGAGAAGTGCGGGAATACGGCAGAAACCGTGATAGATTAGAAATCCAAACCTGCATATATGTGAAATTACATGATTAAGAGTTATTAGTTATGGAATTACGTGAATGACTTCAACGTTGGACATATTAATTTTGCTTCCTCTTTGCATTGGGCTTGTGGTATGGATTTTTGAATGTAAAGAATAGATAAATATTTCATGGCCAAATTATAATTAAGTAGATTTGAGTTAGATGTTAAGAAGACGTTTATCATAAATGTACTCAAAATACGAGGAAAAGGAATATACATAGTAGGTGTTTGATGAAATGTCCTGGAGAAATATTAGAGCTGGGTATTTGAAGTTAGCACTACGCAAGAGTCTTACACATGGTTGGTGTTTGATTAAATGTCGAAGAAAACCTGATGAGATAATTCGTTCACCATTAGTAAAATTTATGAGTGACAAAAGAGGAGTTTATTATGAGCATGCTTTAGCTACAGTTTATGAAGACATTTTGATATGTCAAGAGAAGCATTAGCTTACCCTGTGCCCATGAAGTGCCCAGAAGGTAATTAAGCCGGAGAACGGAAGCTCCTGCGAGAACCTGTGGATTTATCTGGGACCATATTTCTTCTGCAATTTTGTTCATAATTCAAAGAGACTCAATCTCGTGCTTGATCCAGAAATTGAAAGCTGGTTGTAGAAGAATTAAGTGAAAGGATTAAGGGCTCAAACTAATTGCAATCAACCCACAACAGATGATGAATGAAATCATGATTACAAGCATGAATGGTATGACATTTAAATGCCCCTCACAAATCTCTCACAAACCCTCTCTATGTGTTTATGTTTTTGTGAATACACATAAAAGAGGCTTAGTAAAATTATATATAGTCTAGGTATTAAATGACAATCTAGGGGCTAGCAATTAATCAAGCACATGGGCTGAAATCGCACCGTAGAAACAGAGCAGCGGGGGTTTGACCAAACCTATCCAAAGTTCGGTCAATCCTAGGGTGGTGCAGTCGAACTCCCTTAAGCTTCAGTCGCACCGATGCTAGAAACGAAAGTGTTGTTGCTACTGCCTCAAAAACATGGTTTGATCGGACCCATGCATGTTCGGCTGAACTTTTCACAAGTTTGGTCGAACTCCTTGTTCGATCGAACTCCCAACCAATAGCAGCTTCTAGCTATTCACCTTATGCTTCCATGCATTGATTCATCACCACACTAATTCTAACAATCTCCCACTTGGAGATAGGATCAATCATGCACCATAGACTATCACATATACACTCCTTCCTCATGAACACTCAACACATTCATCAAAATAATTTTCACCATAGCGCAACACTCCTTCAAATTAATGATGGAGTCCAATTGAGGTCTTACACAACCTCAACTTGTCACTAGAAACAACTTTAGTGAGCATTTCCGCCGAATTCTTGGAACCAGCAATCTTCCTCAAACACATCGTACCATCCTTCACCAAACTCCTAGTGTATTGATAACGCCTCTTGATGTGTTTAGTGCGATAATGAAACATAGGATTCTTAGCCAATTGAACCGCACTTTTGCTATCACTATACGACGCACAAACATCTTGTTTCATGCCCATTACTTCAAATAAACCCTTCAACCATTCCATCTCCTTTCCCGCTTCCGACATAGCCACATACTCGGCTTTCGTCGTAGACATAGAGACACACTTTTGGAGCTTGCTCATCCAACTAATGGTCGTACCACAAATAAAACACACATACTCGAAAGTGCTTTTGCTTGAATTATAACATCCTCCAAAATCTGCATCAACAAAACCTTCCAAAACAACTCCATTTCTCCTAAAGCAAAGAGCCATACTTGAAGTACCCAACAAATACCTCAATAGCCACTTCACGGCTTCCCAAAGTCTCTCACCCGGATTTGACATGAACCTACTAACAACTCCCACTGTGTAAGCAATATCTGGCCTAGTGCAAATCATAGCATACATCATGCTACCAACGGCCGAAGCATAAGGAACAATGGCCATTTTTTCCTTTTCTTCCCTTGCCTTTGGGCAATCCTCCTTAGTCAACATGTGCTCACTTGAAAGAGGTGAGCTTTGAGGCTTCGCATCAATCATGTTAAATCTTTTAAGCAGCTTCTTGACATACTCCTCTTGAGATAACTTAAACACACCCGTTGAGCTATCCCTAGAAATTCTCATGCCAATTATTTGCTTGGCCTCACCCAAGTCTTTCATCTCAAATCTTCTTAACAACTTCTTTTTCAAGTCATTGACAATTTGCATACTATTTCCCGTAATCAACATATCATCAACATACAAAAGTAAATAGATATAGCCATTGTCATGCCTTTGAAAGTACAACAATGATCACCTTCCGTTCTCACGAAACCATTGCATAGCATGAAATTGTCAAACTTTTTGTACCATTGTCTCGAAGCTTGTTTTGGCCCATAAAGACTCTGTTTAAGTTTGCACAAGTTCTCTTGACTCAGAACTTGAAACCCTTCCGGTTGCTTCATGTAGATTTCCTCCTCCAAATCACCATGTAAAAATGCGGTTTTTACATCTATTTGCTCAAGAAATAATAAGTCCTCTGAAACCACTATAGCCAACAAGATCCTTATAGTGGTCAACTTCACAACTAGAGCAAAGATCTCGTGATAAACAATGCCCTCCTTTTGTAAAAAACCTTTCACCACAAGTCTTGCCTTGTACCGAATTGTACCATCCCGTTCTTCTTTCTTTCGAAAGATCCACTTGCAAAAAAGTGCTCTCTTGCCCTTCAACAACTCAACCAATACCCAAGTGTTTTTCTTCTCCAATGAACACATCTCATCTTCCATTTCTTTCTCCCACTTCAACGAGTCACCCATGTCCATTGCCTCTTGATAACATTTCGGCTCATCGGAATCCGTCAATAACATATTACGCAAGGATGGAGAATATCGGTTTGGTGGCTTGATTGGTCTTGATGATCTCCTCACCGTTGGTGGTGTAGAAGGCTCTCCTTGAACCACAAGGGGCTCACCTTAACTTCTACTTGTTCAACCTCTTTGCCACTTCTAGCTTCACCATCTAGCTCAACAAATTCCCACTCATCTCCAATTGATTCTTTCTCAATGGATTTTCCACCAAAGTTGTCCTTGTACAAGAAGCTTTCATCAAAAGTGATGTCACAATGCCTAAAAATATTTCGATTCTTAGGATCCCACAATCTATAACCATATTTCTCACATCCATACCCGATGAGTAACATTTGATGGCCTTTGGGTCTAGCTTGTCTCTCTTCTCGGATTGCAAATAGGCCACACAACCAAAGGTCTTCAAGTGAGTGTAGGTTACCTCCTTACCACTCCACTCCTCCTCTGGTATCTTGAATTCTAAAGGCACCGAAGGTCCACGGTTTATCAAGGAGCCGCGGTACTAACGGCATCCGCCTAAAAGCATTTTGGGAGGCCCGCAAACAACCTCATACACCTTGCCCTCTCATGTAAGGTCCTATTCATCCGCTCTGCTACCCCGTTTTGGCGAGGTTACCGGGAATGGTCCTCTCCAAAACAATGCCATACTCCATACAAATGTTCTTGTAAGCTTCCAAATTATACTCTCCTCCATTGTCGCACTTGATTTCCTTAATTGTCTTGCCCGAAGCATTTTCAACCTCCGCCTTCCAAGTCTTGAACTTCTCATTCACTTCCGACTTGTACTTCATGAAATACACCCATACTTTCCGTGTTGAATCATCAATGAAAGTAACAAAGTAGTGAGAACCACCAAGGGACGTTATGGGGCATGGTCCCCACACATCCGTGTGCACAAGTTCTAACTTCTCCTTCTTCAAGGAACGTTTGGTTTTTGTGAAAGACACCTTCTTTTGCTTGCCAAAAACACATGTCTCACAAAATTTCATGTAGATTGATTTCAACCCCGAAAACTTACCCTTTGAAGCTAGAATTTTCATCCCTTTCCCACTCATGTGACCAAGCCGAGTATGCCAAAGCTTAGTCTCATCATTTGCGGTTATAGCAATCATGCTTGTACACCCTAAGGTAGTGTACAAAGTACCGGTCTTCGTGCCCGTAGCCACCACCATAGGTCCCTTCGACACCTTCCAAGTACCCTTACCAAACATGGTTCTAAAACCGCTTGAGTCTAGTTGACCCACCGAAATCAAATTCTTCCTTAGCTTAGGTATGTACCTAACATCTTCAAGCTTCCATGAGCTCCCACTTGAACTCTTGATCATGACATCTCCCTTCCCCACAATATCAAATAGTTCATCATCCGGAAGGTACACCTTTCCAAACTTGCCGCTCTTGAAGTTTTGGAAAATCTCCTTACATAGAGAAGAATGGAATGAAGCTCCCGAATCAAAGATCCAAGACTCAATGGGACTATCAACGCTCAAGATCAACGCATCACCAATTTCTTCGCTTGATGCCAAGCTAACCGATGAACTAGCATCATCGTGGTTCTTGTGGTTTGAACTATCCTTCTTCTTGGGATCAGGACATTCCCTCTTTGTATGCCCTTTCACACCACAACCCCAACACACAATGTTCACCTTCCTTTTCGACTTAACTCTCCCTCTACACTTCGATCTTCCTCTTTGATCACCTCTTTGTTGTCTTCCACGTCCCATACCTTCACTAGAATAAGCACCACCCGATGACTCACCCGAGTTCTTCCTTCTCAAGCTCTCACTCAAGATTAAGTCCCTCACATAATCACACTTCAACTTCAACTTTCCGGAAGAGTTGCTAATGGCGGCTACAATGGTATCTCAACTTCTGGGAAACGATGACAACAAAATCAAGGCCCTCACTTCATCATCAAACTTGATCTCAACTTAAGCTAGTTGAGAGATTATCGAATTGAATTCATTTATATGTTAGGGGGGGGGGGAACCACTATCATTCATCTCACTTTCAAACAAACGATGCATCAAGATCACCTTGTTCATAGCCAATGGCTTCTCATACATATTGGACAATGCTTTGATCACACCAATCGTCGTTGACTCGTTGTCACATCTTTGAAATTGTAAGCAACACTCTTTTCCAATGTCAATCTAATCACTCCAAGAGCTTGTCTATCCAATACTTTCCACTCATCTTCCTTCATACCCAATGGTTTACTAGTAAGGGGCAAATATAGGTTCTTTTGATACAAATAGTCCTCTATTTGCATCTTCCAAAACCCAAAATCCTTCCCATCAAACTTCTCAATTCTCAACTTGCCTTCTTCCATTGCAAATCAAACACACAAAGTTCACAGTAGGTTTTCAACAACAAAGAATGCAACTTGACACCCAAGATTCAAACTTTGAACACATAAGGATCCAAACTTTGTAACTCAATCACAAATTCAAGTTTAACACAAACCCTAAATCACTAAAACACCAAAGATTCAAACTTGGCTCTGATACTAATTGAAAGTATTAAGGGCTCAAACTAATTGCAATCAATCCACAACAATGAAGAACAAGCAAGCACATCAACTAAGAACAACCATGAAGAAATTAAAGCAAGTAAAAGAGAGGCAATGTAACCGTGGGAAAACCCGAGAACTGGGATAAAAAACCCACCATTGCACTATGGAGTAGTATTGATGATGAATGAAATCAAGATTACAAGCATGAATGTATGATATTCAAATGCTCTATGTTGGAATCTTAGCCGCATGAAGTCGACCAGATTGTCTATCTTAGGCAGTGGGTAGCTGTATTTTGGGCATGCTTTGTTTAAATCAGTGTAGTCCACACACATGCGCCAGGTACCATTCGGCTTTTTAACTAGTACAACATTTGCAACCCAGTCAGGAAAGTAGCATTGCCGAATGAACCCTGCATCAAGCAACTTTTTAACCTCGGCGGGAGCCGCCTGACTTCTTTCTTCACCATGGTTCCGCTTCTTTTGCCTGACCGGCTTCTTTTTCGGATCCACGACCACTTTATGTACAGTCGGGTCAGGACTGATACCTGGCATTTCGTGAACTTCGAATGCAAAGATATCTTTGAATTCCTTCAACAGTTGGTGAAAATCTTCACCCAATACTTCAAGAGCAGTCGACCCTACCTTGACTGTTCGGTCAGGACGTGAGTCGTCCAAGACAACATCCATGTGTTCGCCAGCCGGCTGAGGGCGGAATTCGTCCGACCGCTCCTCTGCCAGTGATTGCTATCTTTTTTCTTTTCTCTCGGCCCCCAGTTGGGTAGCCTTTCTTTTCTTGCCGCCTACTACTTGGGCAGGCGCATCCTCCTTGATGAGCTCAAGGTCCATTTTTTCACCAGTTGAGTCAGTAGTCGCCACAGTGGGTTTGATATCCGAGAGGTAACACTCTCGTGCCATCTTCTGATCTCCCCTCAGGGAGTCGACTGTTCCATCATCCCTCTCAAATTTGAGCAGCATAAGAGAGGGAATAATGACAGCTTTAGAGTTGTTCAGGGTGGGTCATCCCAAGATCATATTGTAAGCCGACAGTTCTTCTACCACTAAGAACCGAACCACCATGTGACGGCCCTCCCCTTTCTCACCCAAACGGATAGGAAGATCCACTTGTCCAACTAGGTGTACAACACTTCCTCCAAACCCTAATAAAGGGTGAGATACCGGATGTATGCAGTCAATTTTGTACATAAGCTTTGCCAAGCACTTGTTGCTGATGAGATCAGAGGACCTGCCGGTATCTATGTGGATCCGGCCAACCCTTTGGTTGGCCACCTTACATTCAATGACGATGGGGTCATCATGCGGCCCCCTAACTCCTCCCAGATCTTCTTCTGTGATGACAATTTCAAGAAATGAACTCTTGCCGGTCCGTCCTTGGTGAACAGAATTAACATCTAACCGCCTGAGATTGTCTTTGTTGCCCCTGATAGTGGGGCCACCTCCTGAGAAGCCGCCTGATATAGTGTAAACGACGACATCGTCAATATCTAAAATGTCGGCCTGCCGATGATTCTTCTTGGCCGACTGCTTGCTTGGGTGGAGCAATCCCCTTGGACTTCTTGACATAGGAGTCAAGGTCGCCTTTTTCAGCCAGGCGGTCCAGATAGCGCATGAGGCTAATACATTCATTGGTTTCATGACCAATTTCCTCATGAAAATGACAGAACTTATCTTGGTTCCGATTGCTTGCAGAACCATTCATGGTGGCCAGCTTCTCGATTGAGATCCGGCTCTTGATTTCTTTGAGGATAGCTTGGCTATCCTTGTTAAACGCATACTTGGGAAAGTATGGTTTGAATTCTTTCTTCTTTATCTAGGCCGGCTGTTTAGAGGAGTCGGCCGCCTAGACTATTTTTCTCTTTTTCTCATCTTTATTTGCCGACTACTTTGGTCGGCTTTCTTTTTTGTCAGACCTCCTTCCATCCGACTGTTTTCCAGTGTTACAGAGATCAGTCGCCTGTATATAGGCTTCTGCTTCAATTAATGCTCCTTGGAGAGTCGCAACTCTCTTTTTGACCAAGTCGAACTTGAAAGTCGACCTATCCTTGAGACCTCTGAAAAAGTCAGTGTAGGCTACCTCATCCGGTAGCCCTTGTATTTGAATCCTCATCAGGTTAAACCGCCTGATGTAGGAACGGAGTCCCTCCTTCTCACCCTACTGAATAGTCCCAAAGTCAAGGGTCGTCTTTTTAGCATGAATGTTCATAGCAAAACTGGAGGTGAACAAGTTGCCGAACCATTGTTGTGCGATTCCCTTGAGAGTGGCTGGGAAGCACTTGCACCAAGTGGGATCATCCAACTCTTGGAGGTACATTAGGTTGGTGAACGCCATTAGATGATCTTCTGGGATAGTAGTGCAATCGTAGGCGCCTACTAACACATTCTTCACCTTGGCTGGCTGTGAGGCCTCAATAATTTCCTTGTAGAAGGCGGACGACTGTTCTCCAAGTCTGAGCAACCGTAGTTGCTAGCCCAATGGTTGGACATTTCTTGCCACCTGCCCTCCAAACAAAGGAGGTTGCAAGAAGTATTGTTGTTGCGGTACGTATGGCACATTCGGTACCGATTGATCTTTATGAGATCCGAACCGACGGGAGGTACCGCCTATCGGACTCTCATAATTTGATTGAGTGTACCTCATGGAGGTATTATGCAAACTATCTTGAAACTCTGAAGTAGAGGCCGACTATGACAGTCGGTCATTCTTCTTCTGCTCTAGCAACAGTCGAGCATCTGAGTAAGTTTTCTTTGACCCATCCGCTTGTACATGATGAATGGCTTTCTCTTCCCTGGTGAGGGAAAGCGATACATTGTTAAATTAATTACAGGCAGCTCCCACTTCCTAGAATTAGGGTGAGGAGTCGCCTCTCGACCCTGTACAGGTTTCCTCCTTCCAGACTGAGAAGGTTTTCTAGCCGACTGCTCCTTAGAGGGAGTAGGCGTCTTCTTATTGATGAGATCCTGAATCTCCCCTTTGAAGCTATTCATGAAAGTCATGAGTTCACTTCTAGTGATGGGAGCAGATCCCTTGGCCGCCTGTTGATGATCAAGGGGCTAGCCGGCAGGTTTGCTAGATCCAACCTAGCAATCTTTTCGTTCCTTCTTTTCAGAGGAATGGGTTCGTCGAGCTCGTAAGGTCCCGTCTGGGGCCATATGAGTCTCAACCTCGACCTCATTTTCAGTATCTTGGTCACTATAGACCTAAGGGTCGTTCGTAGGACACCTCTCGCTCTAAGTTGATACAGACTATGATGCCATCTCGAAAGTACTCTCCCCACAAACAGCGTCAAAATGTTTCGGGGTTTTTTGATGTCCTGCGAGAGAGTTACAATTCCGCGACTAGATCCGTGCGCCTGTACCTGCAAAACAACAGAGACTCCGGGTGGTGGAAGCTCTGCCTCCGAGGGTCAAGTTAGTAATTGTTTGAGGAGTACTGAGTGCGGAAAAAGTAAAGGTTGGGCGATCAGGTTCCTCTAGGGGAGGAGTGATCAATGCGTTTAGGTTCTCTAGGTGAGAGTAATTAAATTGCTTAATCCCCTTTAATGAGGATTAATTAGAGTATTTATAACCTTGAAAAACGTGTCAAATACTAGGTTTAGGTTAACCTAGGGCTGACTGGGCTTCCCTTGGTAATTGGGCCTAGGTGACTGTTTGGCCTATCTGGCATACGGAGGCCATGTGGCGTGACACGACCGGTCCATGGTGGACAGATCAACTCCTGACACGTGGCAGGCTTCTATTGGCCCATGTAGTGGACACTTGGCAGAGCCTGAATGGTCCACTTGTCAGATGGTGATTAGTAGGGAAAAATCCCCTAATCAGAGAGCCCACTCCGCATCCTAAAAAAAAGGAGAGGTCTCGGCCCTCGATTGATCTGTCTAAGTTCGCTTCTTCGAGATAGAGAAGAGGAAGGTCATTTGGCATGTTCAGCTGGATAGCACCAAGAAGACATTTTCCAAAGCTCGCCTTTACATAGAACAAAAGAAAAATCAGCCACTATCTGAATCCGTTTCAACGTCGAGTTTCCCAGATAGTTTCAAGAATAACTCGATGAGGTATTCTCAATCTATACAAGAGAGCCTGTCAGGCGGTCTGCCGTCCATACAGGTCCTCAGATGATCGGCTCGGCCCCGTGTCAGGCGGTCTGCCGTCCATACAGGTCCTCAGATGATCGGCTCGGCCCCGTATCTGAATCGTAAAACTCTAACAACTCATCAAATCGTTCGGATTGATTCGTCATCTCGGATCGGTTGTTCGATTGGGTTCGACCCGAAGGGTTCAGTCAAGATTATGCTGTAATATTAATTGTGCATTAATATTACAGATCGAAAGCGGCCTCTACCTAGGCATTCTGATCACTTGACCTTACTGAAGAATTAGCTTTCTAATAGTTAGGAGCTGTTGATGAGGCCCTCTACCGGAATAATACAATTGTTAGAAGGACACCATTCCTTTCAAGTAGACATAAGCTAAGTCCAATACTTAGGAGCTGTTGATGAGGCCAATAGCCAGATAACTTAAAATCACCGCCTGCTCCAACATGAGTAGGCAACCGGCGATGCCCATCCGGGTGAATTCGTCGCAGAGAGCATCTCTCATTTGGGTGGCACATTGTTCTATAAACTTAAAAACAAACGGCCCTACTGATTGTCTAGATTAAGATAACTCACAGCCACTTGCATGATAAACTGAGACCCGGATAACTTTGTTTACCGCCTGTTCTATACTAATCGCTAATTGGTATCTTGGTTGGATATAATCGGTTGTTGCTCAGAAGCAATATAAACGGTTACAATTGTAGATCTAAGCTAAGTCAAAACCTCAGCGGCTAAAACATTCCTTGTTTAAAACAACTACACACGGCCAATGATCGTCTGTTGCTAAATGTTAATACGTCTGCTCCAAGAGCAAGACTTCCGGCGTCATAGCAAAAGCGCCTGTCATTCCAACATAGAGTTAAATCATGACGTCATAATTAATCCCGAGAACTAAACACTGATTAATCCCAGGATTCAATCTTAGCCGGTTGACCACCATTATCTAAGTAGAAACCATGACGTCATAGCAAAAGTGCCTGTCATTCCAACATAGAGTTAAATCCTTAAAATTGATTCAGATACGGTCAATGACCGTCTAACGTTCAATCTGGATGCTCAGTGGACAACTGTCCGCTTGGGTTGGGGCAATCGCCAAGCGCACATTTTTCCAGGGGAAAATACAACTTGTGCATCCGGTAATACGTGCATGTTGAAAAAATTGCAAAGATTGAAAAATTAATGCAAGTTGCAAAGATTGGCAAAACCGACACAGTCGGTAAATTATATTATAAAAAACCGACAAAATAGCCGGGAGAGATATTGTTAATCGGATACGCATCTGGAGAAAAAGAATGTTGAAATACATTGAAATACTTGGCATGCAGGCCAGAAACAAAAGCAGAGAAGTTTAAGCTTGAGGGGGTTTGTCTGCAGGTTGCCCTAGTTGAGCTTGATCAACCGACACTTTCTCTTCCTCCTCTGCACCATCAGCAGTATCCTCATCCTCCTCTGCAAGCTCCTTCTTAACCCACTCTTCGAAGGGCTCAAGCTCCGGCTGACCCTCATCCTTTGCTAGGATAGCAAGATCTGCGTATCTGTATTTGTAAAGAAGTGCCCGGTTGGGGATGGATGGGAGGTTGTAGTACCGCCTGTGGAGGCAACCGTCGTTTGGGATGACTAATTTGATCATGCCGACGACTATTTTGACTACTATGAGGCGGCATTTAAAGCCGGCCTCCAGTTCCCCCTCCACAATGCAATAAAAGCCATTCTAAGAGGCTACGACCTTGGCGTTTGGCAGCTAACACCCAATTCCTAGGTGAATATATTAGGATACATAGCCGCCTGCGAGATGTAGGTTATCACGCCAAGCTGGGAGGCATTGACGTATATGCACTACCTCAGTCGTGCCCCAGGCGGCTAGAATGCGTGGTATACATTGACCGCGCACCCGGAGTTCATGATGACGCTGGACAAGCCGTCAAAGTGGAGCAGTTGGAAGAGCAAGTTTTACTTGGTTTCTTCTCCATCTTTACGCCTAAACAACCGGCTGCGTCGATACAATAAGCACCCGGCTCTCCTTGGGAAGAAATACGCCCTTCCCCGCGTCCCGGAAGAGTCCTGGATGCAAATAATAGAGATGGAATTCTTCAAGAGAACCTCCATGCCTTTGGATGATGGGACTGAAATCGTTTGACTTGTTGATTTTCTTTTTTTGCAGAGAAAGGATTAGAAATGGTGCCTCTAGAGAAGAGGCCTTCTAAATCTGCTGCCCAGTTCCGGAAGGATCAGTTGGAAAAGAAGAGGGCCCAACTGGCGGCCAAGGACGATCGGGTTAGCTCCGGCTGAGCTCTTTTTACCGTCTGTATAGTTTGATGTCAATTCTGATATTAACCGGTTGTTTTGTTTCTTTTTCAGACGGGGAGCAAGAATGTTCCTCGCTCCCTTGCTAAGATGCTATAAAGGCCGGTTGAGGAGCCTTCTCAACTTCCTTCCAAGACAAGGAGGGTTTCGGCTGCCCCTACCTCTTCTGGGAGGCCGCCAGTGCCTGACAGGCCAACCTCAACAGGCAAGAGCCTGAAGGACCTCGGTCTAAACACCGGGTCGGCTGAGGTCGAGACGAGGGAGCCTGAAATGCCCTCGAGCCGGCATCTTGCTATAGCAACCGGCTCCAATGCGGCTGGGGGTGAGGTGACCCCTCGGACTGAAAATCAAGGTGTGGCCTTCATCTGTGATCCCCCCGACCGCTTGGGCTTATGCGAGTCAAGTCCCAAGCTACCCAATCAAGGGATTCTTCAGGCAGCCGGCATAATATAGGTGTCGCCTATGCTCAATACTTAACAAATGAATCTGTTGGTGCAGATGCCTCTTCCCGTTGGCCTGACCTCAAACAATATGCAAAGAGGAAACTGAGGACCCTCACCCGGTCCGAAAAGGAGGCGGTGACGGGTGTGCACCAGGTCAACATTGACCACCATTAACTCGCTACTCGCTAAGGTAATTTGCCGGTTGGGGTACTTTTGCATAATCTACTCTTTTTGCCGGATGTATCGTTATTGAGAGACTAACCCTTTTACGGCTGATTTTGCAGGTGATGCTAAGGGTAGACGGCCTCAAGGTTCCTTTGAGGAAGAAGCAAGAGGAGGTAAGAGACGCCAATAGGCGGGCGGCTGATCTCATTGATGTTACTCAATACAACACCTTAATGTATGAAATTCAAACTAAAAGCTGGGTGATGGAACAGGAGGAGCTTATCAAGGAGCTCACTGCGGCTGCAGACACGGCCAACAAGAAGGCGGCTGACTTTGAGTTGCAAGTGAAAGACCTTCAAGCCGATGTCAAGGCGCTGGGGGATGCCGACAAGGAAACAGACGTCTCCCGACTGAAGGAGCTGGCCCAGGCGCAAGCAGACCACAAAGCCGAGCTGGCGGCCGAGCAGGACTGGCTGATCACCGAGATCGAGCGTGATCGCGAGGAACGCATGAAGATGGTCTGGTCCCTTGTCCACCCGGACACCGGCTGGGCGTTCTTTGACCTGCGGTATAAGTCGGCTCCCTTTGAGGAGTGGGCCGGTCTCCAGGGCTTGGAGGACGAGCAGGAGGAGCATGCGGAAGAAGAAGCGCCGGTTGATGCCAATCCGGCTCAATCCCAGCAAATTCAAGACGCTTCCCCGTCCGGCCAGGGCCAGACGTCTCTGCCTCCCCAGCAGCAACAATGATCTTAGCATTTTTATTTCCGGCCTCCGTGCCGTGTATTTTTTAATGCATTTGTTTTCCTCAGACGTAGGTCTGGCTGACAATCATTTTCCTATTAGCCACTTTTTATGAAATTTGCCGGCTAGGCCGGTTTTGATTCTATTTGATATTTGTTTCCATTTTTGCAATTTTCTAGTATGCTCGTACAAATCTTTTTTCTTTTTTCCAAGTGACTCATTACATGCGGTAAGCCCCTGGGCGGTTATTTGCTTAGTAATTTCCCCACCCTAAGCGGGCAGCCGTCCAATCAAGCATCCGGAAAGGTAATAGACGGTCATTGACCATATTTAAAGAAGTAGAATTATTCTGTAAGTTGGATTAGCAGACGGTGCCGGCTAGGTCCAACCTAGATTATTCGTTTAACCGGGCTTAGGCATCATAACCAGGTTATGAATTAGCTGCTAAGGTTTGAAACAACGACCGGTTGCATCTAGATTTTGAATTAGTCAAACGACCGTGAGTTATCTTTAACCTAGATAGTCGATTAAAGTCGCTTGAGTTGTGATTTATAGAACAATGTACAACCCGAATGGGAGATGCTCTCTTCGACGAATCCACCCAAATGGGCGTCGCCGGTTGCCTGCTCATTATGGAGCAGGCGGTTTAAAGGTTATCTGGCCATTGGCCTTATAAATAGCTGCTAAGTTTGGGACTTAGCTTATATCTACTCAAGTTAGAGTAGACGTATGCCAGGTTGGGTATTGCATAGATGGGATTTGTACAAGAAAACATAAATAAAGCATCTTTTCATTAACATACTCTATTTACAAAGATTTACAAGTCTTTAGAAGTAGTACTTTTTCAAGTTCTCTACATTCCAAGTTCTGGCTAGTTGTCTACCGTCTGGAGTTTTCAGGCGCTAGGTGCTGCCTCTAACCTCTTCAAAAAACCGGTAGGGGCCTTCCGAATTAGGGGTCAGCTTTCCTTGCTGATTGGCCCTACCGGTGGCCTCCATTTTTCGTAACACAAAGTCCTCCACTTTTAAGGGTCGTTTGTGCACTTTTCTTTTGTAGGCTCTCGTCATTCTCAAACGGTATATCTCATGACACAAGGCGGCATTACTCTTGCGCTCCGGGAGGGAATCCAATGCTAGACGCATGTCCTCCCAATTAGCCTCTTCATCATAGAGCATGATTCGAAGTGTTGGCTCGTAATGTTCAATAGGCAGGACGGCTTCAATGCCATATGTCATGAGAAATAGGGTTTCACCGGTTGCCCCCTTTTCAGTTATTCTGATGGCCCATAGGACATGAGGCAACTCATCTTCCCATAGACCGCCAGCCTTCTCAATTTTCTTTTTGATGTCCTTTGAAATGAGCTTATTGAAAGCTTCAACTTGGTCTTTTGCTTAGGGACTGCCGACTTATGCTTGCCAAATTTTTGACACTTATCACACTTCTTCACCATTTTCATGGTGTCTGCCTCAAAAGTGGGCCAAAAGTAGCCCTGCCACCTGGCCCTTTTTGTTAATGTTCTGCCACCTATATGTGATGCACAAAAGCCTGAGTGCAGATCCTCTAGAAATTCTTTCCCCCTTTTAAGGGTAACACATTTCAGCAGCGGCTAGAGGTAACCCTTCCTGAAGAATAATCCATTACGGATCTCAAAACTTGCGGCCCGCTTCTTCAGTGCAGCCGCTTCTTAAGGGCCATCCGGCAAAGTGTCATCTACTAGATAAGCCCAGATGACATCCATCCAAGTCGAGCTTCAGTCAAAAACTCCAATGGGATCATGTTCAATACTTCTTTTTTCCATGATTTTCCAAAAGACTGACTTAAGCATATCATAGGAGGCGAATGATGCCAGCTTAGAGAGTGCATCCGCCTGATTGTTTTCTGACCTGGGCACCTGACTTAGATGAAATTCGTCAAGTGTCCCGGCCTCATCTTTGACCGCCTAAAGGTATTTGATCATAGCCGGATGGGTGACCTCATAGTCACCATGGTATTGGCTAACGATCAACTGAAAGTCTGAATAGGCGTTAACCTTTCTTGCTTCTGCCGCTTTACAGATGCGGATAATGCTAGCAGGGCCTCATACTCTGTATCATTATTCGAGGCCTGAAACTTGAACCGTAGTGCATATTCATACTTGTCCCCTTCCGGGGATTGGCATATTACCCCTGCACCGCAACCGTTCATTGTAGAGCTCCCGTCTACATACACCTTCCAAACCTGATCAAGATTTTTTGACTGAGCCGGCCTTGTCATTTCGACAATGAAGTCGGCAAACACTTGACCCTTCACTACCTTTCTAGGCTCGAAAGTTATTTCTAGGCTTTGCATTTCAATAGCCCATTTGAGCATTCTACCGGATGACTCTAAGGTTGTCATTGGCCGCTTGAGGGGTTGGTCTGTGTTGACCACCACCGGATGAGCCAAGAAGTAGGGTTTAAACTTCTTTACTACCATAAAAAGGGCAAGGCCAAATTTTTCAACCAAGGGGTACCGTAGCTCAGCAATACGAAGAACATGGCTAATGAAATAGACCGGGAGCTGAAAGCCGTCTCTCTTAGCTAGGAGAACGGCATTGAGGGCATGATCTGAGACGACCAAGTACATGTACATGACCTCCCCGGCTAGGGGGCTAACCAAACTTGGTAACGAGTTCAAGTGCTCTTTAAATTTTTGAAATACCACCTCTTTGATAATGCGAGGTGACTTCATGTCAATTACCGCCTGTACCTTTTCCGGATTGGCCTTTATCCCCCTTTGATCAATCAAAAATCTGAGAAACTTCCTAGACTCAACGCCAAAGACACACTTCTTTGGATTAAGCATGAACTTGTGCCGCCTGAGGGTGGTGAATGTTTCTCGGAGGTCAGCAAGGTGATCCGTCTATAGCTTATATTTGACTATCATGTCATCAATGTACGCCTCTACATTCCTCCCAATTTGATTAATGAAGACAGTATTAATCATTCGCTGGAAAGTAGCAGGCGCATGCTTCAGCCCAAACGACATCACAGTATAACAGAATAACCCTTGATTAGTGACAAATGTCGTCTTCTCTTGATCTTTTTTCCACAAGGGTATCTGATGGAAGCCTGAGTAGGCATCCATGAAACTCATCAAGGCATGACCAGCTGTAAAGTCGACCAGACTGTCGATCTTTGGAAGTGGATAGCTATCCTTCGGACATGCCTTGTTCAGATCTATGTAATCAACCCACATCCGCCAGGTACCATTCGGCTTTTTAACAAGGACAACGTTTGCTACCCAGTCCAGGTAGTAACATTGCCGAATGAACCCGACATCCATCAGCCGCCTGAGATCTTTCCTCGCCGTGATTTCTCTTCTTTTGCCTAACTAGCTTCTAGTTTGGATCCTCGACGAGTTTGTGGACAGCAAGATCCGGGTTGACGCCCGGCATCTCTTTCATTCAAAGGAAAAAATGTCTTTGAATTCTTTCAGCTGTTGGTGCACATTTGCACCCAACTTGGCAAAAGCAATTGTCCCCACCTTAACGGTTTGTTCTGGATGGCTGTCGTCAAGAACAATGTCGATATTGGGGATGGAGATCATCTGACCGTTCCCCGATTAGTGATTGCTATTGCTTTTCTTTTTTGACGGCCACCAAGTGATCCGCCTTTCTCTTTTTGTCGGCTGCTTTAAGAGCACGCGCGGCTTCCTTGAAGTCATCAAGGTCAATGGGTTCATCGCCTTGGCCGGCTGCGGCCATAATAGGCTTGACGTCTGAGAGATAGCACTCCCTTGTTGTCTTCTGATCTCCATTCAGGGAACCCACTGTCCCATCATCTCTCTCGAATTTCAGCTGCATGAGGAATGGGAGGATGACTGTCTTAGACCCGTTGAGGGTTGGACGGCCCAAAATCAGATTATAGGCGGTCAATTCCTCAACCACCAAGAACTTAACGACCATGTGCCGTCCCTCTCCCTTTTCTCCTAGCCGGATGGGTAGGTCAATCCTCCCCACCGGATGCACTACTCCTCCCCCTTAACCAACTAAAGGGTGAGAGACTTTGTGCATGCTGCTAGGCTTGTACTTGAGCTTTGTCAAGCATCGATGGCTGATAAGGTCAGACGAGCTCCCGGTATCAATAAGGATCCGGCCCACTCGTTGGTTGGCAACCTTGCATTCGATGACTATGGGGTCATTATAAGGCCGCCTGACCTTGCCCGGTCCTTCTCAGAGATGATGACCTCAAGGAAGGTGTCTTTTGACACCTGACCCTCATCCACTGAGTTGACCTCCAGCTTTCGGATATTGTCCTTGGTGCCCCGGATGGTAGGATCCCCTCCCATGAAACCGCCTGCTATAGTAAAGATTTGCTCTTCATTAGTGTCAGAGCTTATAGCAAGGTTGTCAGGCTTCTTGGACGGTTGTCCACTGTTTATTCTGTGGTTACCCTTGGACTTCAAAATGTAGGACTTCTAAGCCCCCTCGCCAGCCACTAGAATTGTCCGCCACCAAGACTTCTTTTCTTTTCTTTCTTTTCTTTTTTGTCGGAGTTTTTAGGGTCCGACGGCTGCTTGATGGCACAAAGTTCCGTCGCCTATATATAGGCTTCGGCTTCCATAAAAGCCTCTTGGAGGGTTGCCACCCTCTTTCTGACCAAGTCGAATTTGAAAGTCGACCCGTCTTTCAGACTCTTGAAGAAGACTGTGTAGGCGACTTTGTCAGACAGCCCTTGAATCTGAATTCTCATCATATTGAACCGCCTGACATAGGACCTTAGCCCTTCTCTATCTCCCTACTGAATAGCCCCCAAATCAAGACTTGTCTTTTTGGTTGAGATGTTCATAGAGAAGTTGGACGTGAACAAGTATGCGAGCGTCTTGAAGTTGTTGATAAATCCGGCTTGCAGATAGCCAAACCATCGTTGGGCTATACCCTTCAATGTCGTCGGGAAGCATCGGCACCAGGCGGCGTCATCCAACCCCTGTAAGTACATGAGGTTGGTGTAAGCCATTAGGTGGTCTTCTAGGTTTGTGGTACCGTCATAGGTTCCAACCAACACATTCTTAACCTTGGCCGGCTGAGCCGCCTCGATTATCTCCCTGGAGAACGCCGACGATTGTTCCCCAAGGTTTAGCAGCCGGAGCTGTCAGTCCATTGGCTGGACATTTTGTGCCGCCTGACCCCCAAAGATGGTCGGCTACATGTAGGGTGATCCATATGGCATGTATGGCTATTGGGGCACATAGGAGCTGGTCAGATTATCTGAGGACCAATACGTGCGGACAAGCCGCGTGACTGACTCTCTCAGTTTGTTTCCGAATACTTCATCGAAGTATTCTGGAAACTGTCTGGGTAAGTTGACGTTGAAGCCGACTCAGACAACTGTTGACTTTTCTTCTGCTGGATTAACATCCGGGCATCTGAGTAAGTCTTTTTTTATCCATCTGGAACTTGCCGGATGGCCTTCCTTTTCCCTGATTCAGGGAAACGGAGCTTTAATAGATAAATCATGGGCCAATCCGTCCCCTTTGGCTTAGGATGAGGAGTAGGAACACGATCCTTCACGTGCTTCTTCCTTGAGGGAGAAGGCTTCCTGGCCGCCTAACCCTAATGGTGCCAGTCGACTTGTTTATCAGGTCCTTGATTTCCTCTTTGAAAATCGTCATGAATTTCATGAGTTCGTCTCTAGTAACGGGGGCAACACCCTGCGCCGCCTAGGGTTGCCCAGCCGGCTTGACGGTTGGGTTGCTTAGACCAGCTTTGTCTTTGCCCCGTTCCCTTGTTTCCTTGGAACGGGTGAGTCTTGTTCTGAGTGACCCGTCTAGGGCCACATAGGTGTCGGCATCGAAGTCGTCACCACTCTCTTGGTCTGTATAGACCTCTACTCCGGCCAAAGGCCGGTTCTCATAAGCAGGCAGTACAAACTGCTGTGAAGTCATCTTAGAAGTACTCTCCCCACAGACGGTGCCAAATGTTTCTGGGTTTTTGGAGTCCCTCGGTAGAGTTACAATTCTAAGAATGGATGTCGATCGTCTATACCTGCAAAACCCAGAAACTCTGGTTGGGTGGAGTTCCGCCTCCGATGGTCAAGTTAGAACGTATTCGGATGTTAAAAGTGCGGAATGTAAAGATTTTTCTCTCAGATTCCGAGAGAATTCTGCAATTAATATTGCTCGAATTTAGTGTTTATATTTCTGAATGTGCAATAAATGAAGATTTCCCTCTGTTTACAGTGTTTGGGATCAGTTCCCCTTTCATGGGTTGGAGTGCCACGTGTCACCAGAGGGTTGGTTCTCTAAAAACCTCTCTGATGCTTACACGTGTCAGCATGCCATTGGTCCACGTGGACAGGGGTATTTTTACCTTAAACAGTTAAGTTCCAAATTTATTCCCCTTAATATGATTTTTGGATAAACAACTTTCAAGAAGTTGGAGAGTTACGTGGTTTTACCACGATATACTGAAGTAACGGATAATTTTAACCGTCAAGGGAGTGACGCAAAAGTGATTATAAATACGAGTAGTCAATTCACTCAAAATTTTCCTTCTTCATTAAGACAATTTTATTTCTCTCTCTTACTTTCTCTCTCTAAGAAATTCAATTTGTCAGAGTTCTTCAACCACATAAAGGGAAATGTATACCCTGATGTACAATTGCGCTTGCCAATTGTGGTAAGAAGAGATCTTTGAGCGCCATAGGATCAACTGGCTCCTTACAGAGCCTAGCGATGATGAATTTGGGGACTATCTCGATGATCTTGGGCTGCAAAATCGCGTGGCGACGCTCCAAGATGATCCAAGATATTAGAAGGCATCACAATAAGTATATCGCTGTATATATTTAGCCTTAAGTTTTGTTAAAAGAGCATACACAATTCAAAACTTATAAATTTTGAAATGCTCCTATTTTGTAATTATTTTATCTTTATAAATATTGAGTAATGTTTTTATTTTGTGCTTGATATTTGCAGAGTTAGACATACACAATGCTTAATTGCTTGTAAGGTCATAACTTGGTTGGTCTCAAACGCCATCAACCACCCAAATTAGGGGGGGCATTTGTTACACACAAAAATCAGATTTTTGACTTTTTATTTGACTTTCGTGACATTGACCGAGTTGAGAAGTTTCTGGAGTTAGTTAAAGGTCGTTGGGCTAGTTTGATAAAAACATAACAACAACTGGGCTGATATCACGCAGATGCCCAATAACATATAGACCGGTTTAGGAGGCTAATGGATAAATTTAATTTTCAAAGTAGTGTTGGCGACAATAAGCATAATCGTACAACAGTTATGAGAGTCAGCCATAACCGCTCCATTTTGCCTATAAATAGAAGTGCAAGGATAGAAAGAAGACATTAGCAAATCAATCAACAACAAGTATTTCATCTTTTAAGCTTTCTTCTTAACTTTCGTAGTTTCCCTTGGCTTAGTAGCCAAGCGATAGTGTAGTTTAGCACGTAGCATGTATTTAAGATTGTTCCTCTTTTCCAATTGTATGACAATGGAGGTAACCTCTCCTTCAACTTGTACAATTGTAAACCTAACTCTATTTTTTAATTAATGGAATGCATTTGTATCTTTTGTCATATGTTTATCTAGTCGTTTCCTTGAGCAATCTAACTTGTTTTAATTCTTTTGGAAAAACTTCCTTATTGTTTTGTTTTACGTTAACCAGGTTATCAATCTTTGAAACCAAAACTCGAGAGGCAGCCCCTTAATACTCTAGAATAAGATAGAGCAATATTTACATCACCACACATGATGACTGACAACTTTTTGTGATCAGCCACGTATGAAAATTAGTAAATTACAATTAGATGTCTCACCAGAAAAACATAAATAAATAAATAAATAAATAAAAATAAAAACAATTAAACGTTTCCTCGTTTAACAAGCAGCCGTATTAGAAAACAATAATTTCTTGCTTAATATTTTAAAATCTTTGTACCAGGACGTTATTGTACAAGACGCACTCCAATCTTGATTTAACATCAATTTATGCAATTATTTCCATTCTAGAATACTGATTTGTACAGTACCACATTATAATTGCATTGTTATGATATTATAATATATGCAACAGTAAAGGTGAATGATTAGTTTTATATTTCTGTAGCAGTATTAGTTTAGAAAATTCAAACCAAATCATCCTACATTCATACTGAATTATTTAATTATCAACTTCATATATGTAATTCTTCAGATTGATTTTATTACTATATTTTAATTCGTTATAAAAATGTATCTTGATGTCGTATCTAAAAACCAAGGGTGCTGGTTAGCACGATTGTCCTATAAATAACGCGCAAACTTCTCCATAATTTATATACATCTACTAAAAAAAAGCAAAAGAACAAGAGTACAAAAAGAGAGAGATGAGCAACTTAAACACAAACAATAATGTTAATGAGGATACTAATGAGCTCCTTCAAGGCCAAGCTCAAGTGTTCAATCACTTGTTTGGCTTCGTCCATTCGCTAGCGATAAAATCGGCCGTGGAGCTCCGCATAGCTGATATCATACACTCCCATGGCCAACCAATGAGCTTATCACACATAGCTTCGAAACTAGACTGTACATCTCCTGCTGTACCATGTCTTGCGCGTCTCATGCAACTCCTAGCATGGAACAAAATCTTCACCGTTGATTATAATCGAAAATCATCATCAAAAGATGATGAAGGAGAGGCTTTATATGGTCTTACTCCTACATCTATATGGCTTTTACATGATAATGAGTTAAGCCTTGCTCCTATGTTTCTCACCTTCACCCACCCTTCGATGATGGCCCCGTGGCAAGAGATAGGTCGTTCGATCAACGAAGGTGGGACCGCCTTCGAGATAGCCTATGGTGAAAGTATTTGGGAGAAGGGGTCTAAGGATGATCAGTTCAATAAGCTATTTAATACAGGAATGGCATCCGTTACTAAGACTATATTGGATGCTATTTTGTGTGGGTATAAGGAAGGGTTTAGTAAACTCGAAGGAACCCTAGTTGATGTTGGTGGTGGTATTGGGAAAGCTGTGGCAAAGATTGTTGAGGCTCACCCACATATTAAGGGAATCAATTTTGATCAGCCTCATGTTGTTGAAACCGCCCCTCAATTTCCTGGTATCACCCATGTTGGTGGTGACATGTTCAAGGACATCCCTTCGGCCGACACCGTCTTTATTAAGGTACACTCTTATAACTCATTGATACACTAGCCTATATTAGTAGCAAATCCTAGCTTGTTGAAGCATATATAGCTATGAAAGTCCCTCATCGATAATAGAGGAAAGGGTAACGCACTTAATAAGGCTAAAAGGTTATTCTGATCTTTCGAATGATTACCTTCTAGTTTCCAGCTAGATGATACTACTTTTGTCATGTAATAAAGTGTACTTTCCCTTTCTTTTAACAAAGATTGTGAACTAGACTCGTATTTAACAGCTTAATTTAACAAATATGGAGAATGACCTAAGACTTCCAATCATAAATTATTGTATTTTAGTTGGTGCATGTGATTTGGTTATTTTATTAAAATGTTGTATAACTTATTACATTCTTAATAATTAATGCAGTCCGTTTTGCATGATTGGGGAGATGATGATTGCATCAAGATTTTGAAGAACTGTCAAAAGGCAGTATCAAAAAACAAAGGAAAGGTGATTATAGTAGACATAGTTCTAAATATGGAAGGTAGAGGACTTTTTGATGAAACAAAGTTAGGTTGTGATCTGTTGATGATGGCACTTTGTGTTGGTGGCAAAGAGAGAACACAACATGAGTGGAACAAACTGTTAAAAGAAGCTGGCTTTGCTCGTCACAACATCATCACAATTCCTGCGTTTGTTTCAATTATTGAGGCTTTCCCCCTTGAAAATTAATTAAACAATTGAAGTCATGCTAGCCTTTTCTAGTTTTATCAAGTATGCTCTTTTGTATTCACCTTCACCCCCACCCCTCTCACACACAGGGATGGGGTGGGTGGGGTTGAGTGTCGAATTATATTAATAAGTACTTTGTATTAATAAGCAGTGTTGTATGTTAATGTAACTATTTCACGTTAAACAAAATATAAGATTTCTGTTTAATTTGAATTTATTGTAAGCATGAAAAGTAATTGTATGTTATACTTCGGTAATTGATTGTTACTATAATACGAAGTATTAAATAAATTTGCTATATAAATTTTATTTAATTTTAGAACTATCAAAAATACAAAAATTAGATTGTGCTACCAGTTAACTTAGCTTCTTCCGTTAGGTTCCATTAGTGGTCAACTATTAAACTTTATTTCTCGTTTTATGTGCCCAAAATTGTTCCGCTTTGATTTTGAGGGTCATTTTGGGTCTTAAGGAACCAAATTGCACTTGGATTTGGCAAAAAAATAATATAAATGTTTGTTTTGCTTATTAAGAAATATCTAGATTTGCAGTGACGGCAACAAACCCTGAGTCTATGTTATTTCCATCATCATCCTTTTCTTTCTCTTTTCTTTCTTCTTCTCAGATTTGTTGTCTGTCCGAGAGTAGGTGAACTTGGACTTCAAGACATACGATTTGAGCATGCCCTTCTCGGCCAGCTTATCTAGCAACCTCTTCAAATTGTTGCAGTTGTTCGTGTCATGCCCCACATCCTTGTGGTAATGACAGTACTTGTTCTTGTTTCTGTACTGTGCCGGCCCTCTCAAAGACTGAGGCTTTTCGAACTCGAACTTGTCTTTGATTTCCATCAAAATTGAATAACAATCTTTGTTGTACTCGTACTGAGGCTCGTATGTCCTGGCTTTCTTTGCCTTCGTCTGTTGGCAGCCGGCCTCCTAGACTACTTTTCTTTTGTTGCTTCCTTCCTTATTTTTCCCAGCCGAGTCTTGCTAAGAAGATTGTTTCTTCTCGGCCCCCTTGGCCGGCTCTTCTGATTTTGTAAGGGAATAAAAATTAGCTACCTCAATATATGATTCGGCCTCCCGCAGAACACCTGTGTATGTCCGAATCTTTTTCCTGATCAGATCAAACTTGAAACCATTATGCCTTAAACCTCGAAAGGAACTCCGAGTAGGCCATCTCATCCGGCAGATTCTGAGTTTGAGCTTTCTCCAAGTTGAACCTCTAGACGTACGAGCGCAACCCCTCTTTCTTTCCTTGGACGATGGTTACCAAATTAAGACTAGTCTTCCGGGGTGGAATATTGTAGGAGAAGTTTCCAACAAATAATAAGTTGAGCATTGTGAAGCAATTGACTTACGAGCGCAACCCCTCATTCTTTCCTTGGACGATGGTTGCCAAGTTAAGATTAGTCTTCCGGGGTGGAATATTGTAGGAGAAGTTTCCAACAAATAATAAGTTTAGCGTTGTGAAGCAATTGATGCATCCGGCCGGCAGACTATTAAACCAGTCTTGAGCCAAACCCTTGAGGGTAGCCGGGAAGATCAAAGGTGGAATCATCCACACTCTGCAAGTACATCAGATTTCTATACAAGGTAAGATGCCCTTCCGGGTTGCCTGTACCGTCATAGACACCCACTACTACGCTCTTCACTTTAGCTGGAGGAGTAGAGTTGAGAATTTCTTGAGAAAACGAAAGCGGCTTGTCACCAAGATTCAACGAGTGCATTTGCTAATCAATAAGCTGAGATTGTGCGGCCGGTCCGCCCAGGTATGCTGCCTAGTCATACAGCTAGCCATACTGCCCGTACTGCCCATAGATAGGGGGAGTAGGCGGCAGAATTACAACATAATTCTAGGGCATCTGGAATTGAGGTGGTTGAGTTAATAGAACTAGCGTTGGAGTATGGTGAGCTTGACTCCTGCTGGTCCTGACCGATCTGGTATGCTTGGAGGGAGTATGGTTGAAGAATTAATCCGGCATGGTAGAAGTGGAGGCAATGTCCGAGTAGTGTGCTTGCTCCCGCCGCTTATGCCGGAGATAGTCTCTAGCACCTTTCCAGCGCTGGGACGACTCGTTTGGTGTTGGGTTTTGTAGCGTCCAACACTACGCGGAAAAGAAACCTGCCTACTAATTAAAGTAACTAAACATGCAATCACATAATTAAACAACAAAAGAGAGAGAGAGAAAGAAGACCATACCCTCGATGCGTGCTTCGCTCCCATAGAGCTCGGACTTCAAAGCCTTAGCTCTGTAAGCGCAAGAGCCTCCGACAAAGTACACCCTCGAGACCTGACCCGAACGGCCTCTAACCCGAAGGTTAGTCGGGGCTAGACCAAGAAAAGACTAGAGTATTACAAACTTAAAGGTTTTCTCACCTATAGGGAGATGCCTTAAGTTCAACTCAAGTGGTTTTTCCCAAGCCCAAAACTTGGGTATTTATAGGGAAAAGAGACTTGATCTCCCTTCTCCCAACAATGTGGGAGAATTGCATTTTTCCACCAATTTATTTAAATCAAAAAACAAATTAAAATGCAAAGCAATCAATAAGCTCCAAGTGTCACATGGAGGGAGAAGGTTGGTGATGACCACCAAAGCGGGGACCAAAACATCTTGATCCCCAAGCCAAACACCAAGAAATGGTCCCCTCCCTTGACCGGGTTTAATCACGCCACTTGGCTGGCTGGCAGCCTGCCTTGGCTGCCAAGGCTGCCAGCTGGCGCCTAGCACCAAGGCTAGGCAGCCCAGCCAACCAGCACACTGCCAGCCAACACATGCATGTGATGCTTCTACTTGGTGCGTGCTGTTGTACGAGTGGCGAGTGCTGCTTGGTGCTACTACGCTAGCAAACACGCATGCACAGCCCAGCACACATAGCATGCTGTTGCGATGCTGCGATGCTGCTGCTTGGTGCTGCTCGCTAGCAAGCACGCATGCACAGCCCATAGCACAAGCACGCATAGTGTGCTGCTGTGCGAATGTTATGCGTTGCATGCTTGCGGCTGGGTGCGTGGCCCAGCACACGAGCACGCTAGCATGCGCTAGCAGCTAGCATGCTTGCAGCCATGTGCACCAGCCTCGCTAGCATGCTCGGTCTAGCACGCAATGTATGATAGGCATGCAACATGCCTTACGATGCGCATGGTAGCTTAGGTTATCCTAGCACTCGCATGGCTAGGCTAATGCGAGGCTACGGCCTAGCTCGAACTTGTCGCTTGCTTGATTTCCCATCTCGTCGAATTCTAAACTCGACTCGACTTGCGATGCTCAGTTTCGACGCTCTAAGCTCGGCATCCGACGTCTTTGTTCGTAATACTCTAACGACTCATCTAATTCTTCAGATTAATTCGTCGCCTCGGATCGATTACTCGATTGGGTGTGACCCAAAGGGTTCAGTCGAGATTAAGCTGTAATATTAAATACACATTAATATTACTGATCGGAATCCACCTAGGCATTCCGATCACTTGACCTCACTGAATATTTAGCTTAATAATTCCAAACCCTCTATCGGAATAATACACTTGTTGGAAGGACGGAGTTCCTTTTAATCTCCCACTTGTCCTTCCGGACAAGTGTGCAGTTAGTGTACAGCCCATTTCCTATGTCACTTAATATCTCTTCATGAACTATAAGGTAAGATTCTTCGTCATCCTTATTACGTCCAGAAGTGTTTCTCGATTTCCCAGTTCGACTGTCAATAAGCAGATGATTTCCAAAATCCATCTGAGCACGGCCATGCATTTTCACAGTCTCGCTCTTCAAGAGGCCTTGTAAACAACAAAGACATGTTTCCTATTTTTAATAGGGGGACATTCCCAGTCTTGCATTGTTAGCCTCCTTTACTAAGAGGACCTAGCCGCCCGAATGTTTCTGTTATAATCCCCATTTACAGCAGACGTTTGACAACATCAAAACGGACTAGTACTCAAACAAGAGAACTTACAATACTCATGGTCGGGGAAAAAGGTTCCGATAGCTATAATGAGAAATATACTTATGACGATTTTAAATCTCTTAAAGTATTCTTATAGGTCGATCTGGTATAGTTCTAAACCAATAACTGTGCAAATGATTTATGACAATTATGTCCTCGTAGCACAAGAAACGGTGCTATAAATCATACTACAAACTAATCTCAAGTGGTCATTAATCGTTCATCATTTAAATGACCTTGATTAGGGATAAAAATCGATTAAAATATTCAATGTTCACTTAATAGGTGTTTCTTTATCCAAGACATTGTCTTGATACCCTATTTTGAATATTCTCATAAATCAAATGGAATTTTTATTTAATTCTAAACTACAATTAAATAGTTTGTGCAATTTATTAGTAAAATTTTTATTCCACTATGAAACTTTTCAATGTTTCATCTCATGATAAATGGTTTTCCCCAAATTTTTCAAGAGTAACACTCTTCACAAAACATTTATAGAAATTATACCCATATTTAATATGCTTGATTTCTTTCATGCAATTCTGGTGAATGTTGTCGTTCACTTATTGCATAGGTTTAGATATGATTACTTTGCAAATCTTAGCATCTTCATTATCGAACACTTTCATAATAAGATGATAAAATTTGAGAGTGTTATGGATCATATGTGATTTAGGATTTATTATCCAAGTAATGGCCCCCACTCATTTTCATGATTTGAGACCCTTCAACTTGACAACCTACAATCATTAACATTCGACAACAAACATTCCATTGAACACCTTCTTATTATTGCCTTCCAGGCAACAATATTCTCAGCATATATTTCAGTAGACTTTCTGATGGTGCTTTGCTCAGATTTCATTCCAAACGGCTCACAATGATTTGGGAGACCCTAATCACTTGTGATTTTGGAAATTTACCTTAAATTTTCTCACATTATACATGGATACGCGTCCATGTTACCATTCTCAAGCCACGACGCATCCTAGATCATTCTTATAAACGTCTTTCTTATTAAGGATCTAATCCTTGCTAAGGATGTGCTTGCAACATCAATTCTCAAATTACATTCGTTTCCATGCGTCAAGAACTTATCCCCTTTTACTTATCAAAGTACTTTGGATTTTTCTTGATCATAATCTAACGGTTCATCACTAAGATTTAAATTGATTGGTATTTTATACTTCTCATGCTCCAAGCATGTGAGTTGAGTGACGACTCCATATCATAACATACATGATGGTTTTAATTGCCGAATTATTCCCAATATTGTTCCATTCATGTGACCTTTTAGCTCATCCAGTTTCACCGAGTCTTGCTAAATTGTTTTCTATGTGATACGGTTGAAAGTCTCTACTAGAGTCTTTCTTGTTTGACTTAGTATTTGCCTAGCTTATACTTAGTCCAAACATTTACTTAGTTTTACACATATAGGTCGAAAGCTTTTCAAAGTCCTTCACGTTTAACACGGTAAATTCGTCTACTCGTTTAAACATTTCATTAAGTCTATCCAATAGATCTTAATTCCCACTATGTACTAAGTATCGGCTTTTGCTTGGTCCATTGTCGAAAATCCTTTCAAATCTAAGATTTTAGCATTTGACAGTCATTTCACAATAGAGTTCGTAAACTTCTCGTTGGACAATACAAGATTGACTCTTGCTCCCACTAAACTTTTTCATAAGAATTTATGTGATTCTCCATAAGCCAAACCTTATATTAACTTTATCGGAATACAAGTTCCAATTCCTACATGCAATGCTTCACTTAATCCCACAATGGTTATCTTGAGCTTGCTTTAAAATCTAGCATTATTTAGAATTACAAAACCCTTAGACTATTCTCATAGTCTCTTCCAAAATCCAATTTTAGGAAGGCGGTTTCGTTATCTATTTTGCCATATTTCATATGCGCATTTTTCCTAGAATAATCACAAAAAGACTTAAGCGTTCCGATTGGTGAATAGGTTTTTATTAAAATCAACGCCGTAAATTAATTATATCCTTTTCAACCAATCTAGCTATGTATGCTTATGCATTTCCACATTTTTCAGTTTTCTCCTTGAAAACTTATTTGCAATTTGATGGGTCTTTCACCCTTCATTCAAATGAATCAAGTTCCAAACATGATTTACGAACATGGAGTCTATTTCGGATTTTATGGCCTCTAACCATTATTCGGAATTTAGATTTGTCGTGGCTAATTTACAAGACACTATTCCCTCACCATCCAATGGTAAATAGTATGCTTGTCTTAGGTTTATTTCTAACTTAATAGAAATTTATAGGCTTCAATCAAAGCCTTTGGTGAATTCTATACCTATACGGGGTAATTGCATCAAACATTGAATTTCAAGGTGCTTTTAAAGCCCTTTGATTATATTGATCTTACTCCACCACTTCTAAAGTTTTGTGAGGATTGAATTCTCATTTAAGGCACTTGTGAAGTCCTTTGAGTATTCTTGATCAATCATTCTCATGAAGCCCTTCTAAAGTCTTCGGAGATTCTCAGTTTAAGTTTGTTGCTAATCTCTATGGTCATCGAGTTCATTTTCCTCCCACTTGTCGTTTTGGAAATGTGTTTCTTTCTAGATTGACACCACTTAGATCAACAAATACTATGTTCTCAATTAGGTTGTTGAAGTAATGCCCGTAGTCTAACTTGAATCCTTACAAAGAGACATGTATATTGTCTTTGGGTAAAAGTTCGTTGCGAAAAAAACAGTTAGCTCCTTCTCGAGCTACCTAATCCCTTATTGAGCCACTTAGCTCCCACTAAGCCAATGAACTCCCACTGAGCTAAGAGCCCTAGACATATACTTGAAAAGAAACCAGAAACTATTTCTATCAATAACTGAATATGGTTTCCTTTCATAGCTTCGACAATTTTTGTTTAGTGTAACACTAGTCATTTGTGCAAATCTTTAAGAACTTTATAGGAAGGGATGTGATCCATCATCATGCAAGTCATTCTTAAATGGCGTCGAGGTCTCCATTAAGATACTATATTCTTTGTGGAGCTCATTATGAAATTTCAATTTCATAAGTTTGATATGATCACTCTTGGCTCAAGCAAACATCGCTCGATCTAATCTAGACGTTTTGATATCTTGCCAAGTCGATTCTATACTTCATTTAACTTTTGAGCTACTCTTTCAAATTCTTGTGAGACGTTGAAGTAATGGAATCCTCTTTAGCTTTTGGAGTCAATTGTCTTTCAAATGCTTGTCTTAGAACAATTCCGAATTGATAAACTATCAAGAGTCTATCTAATAGAGCCTTGAGTATGTTCTTGTCGATGTGACATTGCTAAAGATGTTTGGAACACAAATCATGTCCATGACTTGAACCTTGTGAGTTCTCATGTTAGGGAAATGTTTGTTTATAATCTAGCATTCTTGCCTCATGGCTTAGACAACCATGCCATTCAAATAAAACCCGCAACTATTGATCTTTTACTTTGAATGTGAGTCTTTCCGTGTGTAAATGGATCGTTTGTTGATTATGGAACACAATAACCATTATTCGTTCCAGTCTTGGCTTAAAAGGACTTTAAACAAAACAAATGACCTTATAATTGATGTGGCACCACTTGCTTCATTCTAAGCTTGTAAGTCAATAACTTAGCTTGACTTCAATGGTTTGAGGTCACTTTCAAAGTGGAACACTCAAGCAGTATCCAATACTTGTGAAGATAACGAATTGCTAAGTTGACCATGAACTCATGGGTAGAAAAGGAATCTTATTCCTTTCTGACCTGGGCACCTGACTTAGATGAAATTCTTCAAGTGTCCCGGCCACATCTTTGACCGCCTAAAGGTATTTGATCATAGCCGGATGGGTGGCCTCATAGTCACCATGGTATTGGTTAACGATCAACTGAAAGTCTGAATAGGCGTTAACCTTTCTTGCTTCTACCGCTTTACACATGCGGATAATGCTAGCAGGGCCTCATACTCTGTCTCATTATTCGAGGCCTGAAACTTGAACCGTAGTGCATATTCATACTTGTCCCCTTCCGGGGATTGGCATATTACCCCTGCACCGCAACCGTTCATTGTAGAGCTCCCGTCTACATACACCTTCCAAACCTGATCAAGATTTTTTGACTGAGCCGGCCTTGTCATTTCGACAATGAAGTCGGCAAACACTTGACCCTTCACTACCTTTCTAGGCTCGAAAGTTATTTCCAGGCTTTGCATTTCAATAGCCCATTTGAGCATTCTACCGGATGACTCTAAGGTTGTCATTGGCCGCTTGAGGGGTTGGTCTGTGTTGACCACCACCGGATGAGCCAAGAAGTAGGGTTTCAACTTCTTTACTGCCATAAAAAGGCAAGGCCAAATTTTTCAACCAAGGGGTACCGTAGCTCAGCAATACGAAGAACATGGCTAATGAAATAGACCGGGAGCCGAATGCCGTCTCTCTTAGCTAGGAGAACGGCATTGAGGGCATGATCTGAGACGACCAAGTATATGTACATGACCTCCCCGGCTAGGGGGCTAACCAAACTTGGCAACGAATTCAAGTGCTCTTTAAATTTTTGAAATACCACCTCTTTGATAATGCGAGGTGACTTCATGTCAACTACCGCCTGTACCTTTTCCGGATTGGCCTTTATCCCCCTTTGATCAATCAAAAATCTGAGAAACTTCCTAGACTCAACGCCAAAGACACACTTCTTGGGATTAAGCATGAACTTGTGCCGCCTGAGGGTGGTGAATGTTTCTCGGAGGTCAGCAAGGTGATCCGTCTATAGCTTATATTTGACTATCATGTCATCAATGTACGCCTCTACATTCCTCCCAATTTGATTAATGAAGACAGTATTAATCATTCGCTGGAAAGTAGCAGGCGCATGCTTCAGCCCAAACGACATCACAGTATAACAGAATAACCCTTGATCAGTGACGAATGTCGTCTTCTCTTGATCTTTTTTCCACAAGGGTATCTGATGGAAGCCTGAGTAGGCATCCATGAAACTCATCAAGGCATGACCAGCTGTAAAGTCGACCAGACTGTCGATCTTTGGAAGTGGATAGCTATCCTTCGGACATGCCTTGTTCAGATCTGTGTAATCAACCCACATCCGCCAGGTACCACTCGGCTTTTTAACAAGGACAACGTTTGCTACCCAGTCCAGGTAGTAACATTGCCGAATGAACCCGACATCCATCAGCCGCCCGAGATCTTTCCTCGCCGTGATTTCTCTTCTTTTGCCTAACTAGCTTCTAGTTTGGATCCTCGACGAGTTTGTGGACAGCAAGATCCGGGTTGACGCCCGGCATCTCTTCCATTCAAAGGCAAAAATGTCTTTGAATTCTTTCAGCAGTTGGTGCACATTTGCACCCAACTTGGCAAAAGCAATTGTCCCCACCTTAACGGTTTGTTCCGGATGGCTGTCGTCAAGAACAATGTCGATATTGGGGATGGAGATCATCTGACCGTTCCCCGATTAGTGATTGCTATTGCTTTTCTTTTTTGACGGCCACCAAGTGATCCGCCTTTCTCTTTTTGCCGGCTGCTTTAAGAGCACGCGCGGCTTCCTTGAAGTCATCAAGGTCAATGGGTTCATCGCCTTGGCCGGCTGCGGCCATAGTAGGCTTGACGTCTGAGAGATAGCACTCCCTTGTTGTCTTCTGATCTCCATTCAGGGAACCCACTGTCCCATCATCTCTCTCGAATTTCAGCTGCATGAGGAATGGGAGGATGACTGTCTTAGACCCGTTGAGGGTTGGACGGCCAAAAATCAGATTATAGGCGGTCAATTCCTCAACCACCAAGAACTTAACGACCATGTGCCGTCCCTCTCCCTTTTCTCCTAGACGGATGGGTAGGTCAATCCTCCCCACCGGATGCACTACTCCTCCCCCTTAACCAACTAAAGGGTGAGAGACTTTGTGCATGCTGCTAGGCTTGTACTTGAGCTTTGTCAAGCATCGATGGCTGATAAGGTCAGACGAGCTCCCGGTATCAATAAGGATCCGGCCCACTCGTTGGTTGGCAACCTTGCATTCGATGACTATGGGGTCATTATAAGGCCGCCTGACCTTGCCCGGTCCTTCTCAGAGATGATGACCTCAAGGAAGGTGTCTTTTGACACCTGACCCTCATCCACTGAGTTGACCTCTAGCTTTCGGATATTGTCCTTGGTGCCCCAGATGGTAGGATCCCCTCCCATGAAACCGCCTGCTATAGTAAAGATTTGCTCTTCATTAGTGTCAAAGCTTATAGCAAGGTTGTCAGGCTTCTTGGACGGTTGTCCACTGTTTATTCTGTGGTTACCCTTGGACTTCAAAATGTAGGACCTGAGGCTATAGAGCCATTGGTGTCATGGCCTATATCCTCATGGAAATGGTTGTACATGCTCTTGTCCCAGCTTTTGATGGGACTTTTCATTAAAGCCGGTTTCTCAATGGTCAACCGGTCTTTAATCTCCATGAGGATGGAGGAGCAGTCCTTGTTGAACTCATACTTGGGGACGTACGACTTCAACTCTTTCTTTTTCTTCTGGGACGGCTGACCAGAATTGTCCGCCACCAACACTTCTTTTCTTTTCTTTCTTTTCTTTTTTGTCGGAGTTTTTAGGGTCCGACGGCTGCTTGATGGCACAGAGTTCCGTCGCCTGTATATAGGCTTCGGCTTCCATCAAAGCCTCTTGGAGGGTTGCCACCCTCTTTCTGACCAAGTCGAATTTGAAAGTCGACCCGTCTTTCAGACTCTTGAAGAAGACTGTGTAGGCGACTTTGTCAGACAGCCCTTGAATCTGAATTATCATCAGATTGAACCGCCTGACATAGGACCTTAGCCCTTCTCTATCTCCCTACTGAATAGCCCCCAAATCAAGACTTGTCTTTTTGGTTGGGATGTTCATAGAGAATTTGGACGTGAACAAGTATGCGAGCGTCTTGAAGTTGTTGATAAATCCGGCTTGCAGATAGCCAAACCATCGTTGGGCTATACCCTTCAATGTCGTCGGGAAGCATCGGCACCAGGCAGCGTCATCCAACCCCTGTAAGTACATGAGGTTGGTGTAAGCCATTAGGTGGTCTTCTGGGTTTGTGGTACCGTCATAAGTTCCAACCAACACATTCTTAACCTTGGCCGGCTGAGCCGCCTCGATTATCTCCCTGGAGAACGCCGACGATTGTTCCCCAAGGTTTAGCAGCCGGAGATGCCAGTCCATTGGCTGGATATTTTGTGCCGCCTGACCCCCAAAGATGGCCGGCTACATGTAGGGTGATCCATATGCCATGTATGGCTATTGGGGCACATAGGAGCTGGTCAGATGATCTGAGGACCAATACGTGCGGACAAGCCGCGTGACTGACTCTCTCAGTTTGTTTCCGAATACTTCATCGAAGTATTCTGGAAACTGTCTGGGTAAGTCGACGTTGAAGCCGACTCAGACAACTGTTGACTTTTCTTCTGCTGGATTAACATCCGGGCATCTGAGTAAGTCTTTTTTTATCCATCTGGAACTTGCCGGATGGCCTTCCTTTTCCCTGATTCAGGGAAACGGAGCTTTAATAGATAAATCATGGGCCAATCCGTCCCCTTTGGCTTAGGATGAGGAGTAGGAACACAATCCTTCACGTGCTTCTTCCTTGAGGGAGAAGGCTTCCTGGCCGCCTAACCCTAATGGTGCCAGTCGACTTGTTTATCAGGTCCTTGATTTCCTCTTTGAAAATCGTCATGAATTTCATGAGTTCGTCTCTAGTAACGGGGGCAACACCCTGCGCCGCCTGGGGTTGCCCAGCCGGCTTGACGGTTGGGTTGCTTAGACCAGCTTTGTCTTCGCCGCGTTCCCTTGTTTCCTTGAAACGGGTGAGTCTTGTTCTGAGTGACCCGTCTAGGGCCACATAGGTGTCGACATCGAAGTCGTCACCACTCTCTTGGTCTGTATAGACCTCTACTCCGGCCAAAGGCCGGTTCTCATAAGCAGGCAGTACAAACTGCTGTGAAGTCATCTTAGAAGTACTCTCCCCACAGACGGTGCCAAATGTTTCTGGGTTTTTGGAGTCCCTCGGTAGAGTTACAATTCTAAGAATGGATGTCGATCGTCTATACCTGCAAAACCCAGAAACTCTGGTTGGGTGGAGTTCCGCCTCCGATGGTCAAGTTAGAACGTATTCGGATGTTAAAAGTGCGGAATGTAAAGATTTTTCTCTCAAATTCCGAGAGAATTCTGCAATTAATATTGCTCGAATTTAGTGTTTATATTTCTGAATGTGCAATAAATGAAGATTTCCCTCTGTTTACAGTGTTTGGGATCAGTTCCCCTTTCATGGGTTGGAGTGCCACGTGTCACCAGAGGGTTGGTTCTCTAAAAACCTCTCTGATGCTTACACGTGTCAGCATGCCATTGGTCCACGTGGACAGGGGTATTTTTACCTTAAACAGTTAAGTTCCAAATTTATTCCCCTTAATATGATTTTTGGATAAACAACTTTCAAGAAGTTGGAGAGTTACGTGGTTTTACCACGATATACTGAAGTAACGGATAATTTTAACCGTCAAGGGAGTGACGCAAAAGTGATTATAAATACGAGTAGTCAATTCACTCAAAATTTTCCTTCTTCATTAAGACAATTTTATTTCTCTCTCTTACTTTCTCTCTCTAAGAAATTCAATTTGTCAGAGTTCTTCAACCACATAAAGGGAAATGTATACCCTGATGTACAATTGCGCTTGCCAATTGTGGTAAGAAGAGATCTTTGAGCGCCATAGGATCAACTGGCTCCTTACAGAGCCTAGCGATGATGAATTTGAGGACTATCTCGATGATCTTGGGCTGCAAAATCGCGTGGCGACGCTCCAAGATGATCCAAGATATTAGAAGGCATCACAATAAGTATATCGCTGTATATATTTAGCCTTAAGTTTTGTTAAAAGAGCATACACAATTCAAAACTTATAAATTTTGAAATGCTCCTATTTTGTAATTATTTTATCTTTATAAATATTGAGTAATGTTTTTATTTTGTGCTTGATATTTGCAGAGTTAGACATACACAATGCTTATATTGCTTGTAAGGTCATAACTTGGTTGGTCTCAAACGCCATCAACCACCCAAATTAGGGGGGGCATTTGTTACACACAAAAATCAGATTTTTGACTTTTTATTTGACTTTCGTGACATTGACCGAGTTGAGAAGTTTCTGGAGTTAGTTAAAGGTCGTTGGGCTAGTTTGATAAAAACATAACAACAACTGGGCTGATATCACGCAGAGGCCCAATAACATATAGACCGGTTTAGGAGGCTAATGGATAAATTTAATTTTCAAAGTAGTGTTGGCGACAATAAGCATAATCGTACAACAGTTATGAGAGTCAGCCATAACCGCTCCATTTTGCCTATAAATAGAAGTGCAAGGATAGAAAGAAGACATTAGCAAATCAATCAACAACAAGTATTTCATCTTTTAAGCTTTCTTCTTAACTTTCGTAGTTTCCCTTGGCTTAGTAGCCAAACGATAGTGTAGTTTAGCACGTAGCATGTATTTAAGATTGTTCCTCTTTTCCAATTGTATGACAATGGAGGTAACCTCTCCTTCAACTTGTACAATTGTAAACCTAACTCTATTTTTTAATTAATGGAATGCATTTGTATCTTTTGTCATATGTTTATCTAGTCGTTTCCTTGAGCAATCTAACTTGTTTTAATTCTTTTGGAAAAACTTCCTTATTGTTTTGTTTTACGTTAACCAGGTTATCAATCTTTGAAACCAAAACTCGAGAGGCAGCCCCTTAATACTCTAGAATAAGATAGAGCAATATTTACATCAACACACATGATGACTGACAACTTTTTGTGATCAGCCACGTATGAAAATTAGTAAATTACAATTAGATGTCTCACCAGAAAAACATAAATAAATAAATAAATAAAAAATAAATAAAAACAATTAAACGTTTCCTCGTTTAACAAGCAGCCGTATTAGAAAACAATAATTTTCTTGCTTAATATTTTAAAATCTTTGTACCAGGACGTTATTGTACAAGACGCACTCCAATCTTGATTTAACATCAATTTATGCAATTATTTCCATTCTAGAATACTGATTTGTACAGTACCACATTATAATTGCATTGTTATGATATTATAATATATGCAACAGTAAAGGTGAATGATTAGTTTTATATTTCTGTAGCAGTATTAGTTTAGAAAATTCAAACCAAATCATCCTACATTCATACTGAATTATTTAATTATCAACTTCATATATGTAATTCTTCAGATTGATTTTATTACTATATTTTAATTCGTTATAAAAATGTATCTTGATGTCGTATCTAAAAACCAAGGGTGCTGGTTAGCACGATTGTCCTATAAATAACGCGCAAACTTCTCCATAATTTATATACATCTACTAAATAAAAGCAAAAGAACAAGAGTACAAAAAGAGAGAGATGAGCAACTTAAACACAAACAATAATGTTAATGAGGATACTAATGAGCTCCTTCAAGGCCAAGCTCAAGTGTTCAATCACTTGTTTGGCTTCGTCCATTCGCTAGCGATAAAATCGGCCGTGGAGCTCTGCATAGCTGATATCATACACTCCCATGGCCAACCAATGAGCTTATCACACATAGCTTCGAAACTAGACTGTACATCTCCTGCTGTACCATGTCTTGCGCGTCTCATGCAACTCCTAGCATGGAACAAAATCTTCACCGTTGATTATAATCGAAAATCATCATCAAAAGATGATGAAGGAGAGGCTTTATATGGTCTTACTCCTACATCTATATGGCTTTTACATGATAATGAGTTAAGCCTTGCTCCTATGTTTCTCACCTTCACCCACCCTTCGATGATGGCCCCGTGGCAAGAGATAGGTCGTTCGATCAACGAAGGTGGGACCGCCTTCGAGATAGCCTATGGTGAAAGTATTTGGGAGAAGGGGTCTAAGGATGATGAGTTCAATAAGCTATTTAATACAGGAATGGCATCCGTTACTAAGACTATATTGGATGCTATTTTGTGTGGGTATAAGGAAGGGTTTAGTAAACTCGAAGGAACCCTAGTTGATGTTGGTGGTGGTATTGGGAAAGCTGTGGCAAAGATTGTTGAGGCTCACCCACATATTAAGGGAATCAATTTTGATCAGCCTCATGTTGTTGAAACCGCCCCTCAATTTCCTGGTATCACCCATGTTGGTGGTGACATGTTCAAGGACATCCCTTTGGCCGACACCGTCTTTATTAAGGTACACTCTTATAACTCATTGATACACTAGCCTATATTAGTAGCAAATCCTAGTTTGTTGAAGCATATATAGCTATGAAAGTCCCTCATCGATAACAGAGGAAAGGGTAACGCACTTAATAAGGCAAAAAGGTTATTCTGATCTTTCGAATGATTACCTTCTAGTTTCCAGCTAGATGATACTACTTTTGTCATGTAATAAAGTGTACTTTCCCTTTCTTTTAACAAAGATTGTGAACTAGACTCGTATTTAACAGCTTAATTTAACAAATATGGAGAATGACCTAAGACTTCCAATCATAAATTATTGTATTTTAGTTGGTGCATGTGATTTGGTTATTTTATTAAAATGTTGTATAACTTATTACATTCTTAATAATTAATGCAGTCCGTTTTGCATGATTGGGGAGATGATGATTGCATCAAGATTTTGAAGAACTGTCAAAAGGCAGTATCAAAAAACAAAGGAAAGGTGATTATAGTAGACATAGTTCTAAATATGGAAGGTAGAGGACTTTTTGATGAAACAAAGTTAGGTTGTGATCTGTTGATGATGGCACTTTGTGTTGGTGGCAAAGAGAGAACACAACATGAGTGGAACAAACTGTTAAAAGAAGCTGGCTTTGCTCGTCACAACATCATCACAATTCCTGCGTTTGTTTCAATTATTGAGGCTTTCCCCCTTGAAAATTAATTAAACAATTGAAGTCATGCTAGCCTTTTCTAGTTTTATCAAGTATGCTCTTTTGTATTCACCTTCACCCCCACCCCTCTCACACACAGGGATGGGGTGGGTGGGGTTGAGTGTCGAATTATATTAATAAGTACTTTGTATTAATAAGCAGTGTTGTATGTTAATGTAACTATTTCACGTTAAACAAAATATAAGATTTCTGTTTAATTTGAATTTATTGTAAGCATGAAAAGTAATTGTATGTTATACTTCGGTAATTGATTGTTACTATAATACGAATTATTAAATAAATTTGCTATATAAATTTTATTTAATTTTAGAACTATCAAAAATACAAAAATTAGATTTTGCTACCAGTTAACTTAGCTTCTTCCGTTAGGTTCCATTAGTGGTCAGCTATTAAACTTTATTTCTCGTTTTATGTGCCCAAAATTGTTCCGCTATGATTTTGAGGGTCATTTTGGGTCTTAAGGAACCAAATTGCACTTGGATTTGGCAAAAAAAATAATATAAATGTTTGTTTTGCTTATTAAGAAATATCTAGATTTGCAGTGACGGCAACAAACCCTGAGTCTATGCTATTTCCATCATCATCCTTTTCTTTCTCTTTTCTTTCTTCTTCTCGGATTTGTTGTCTGTCCGAGAGTAGGTGAACTTGGACTTCAAGACATACGATTTGAGCATGCCCTTCTCGGCCAGCTTATCTAGCAACCTCTTCAAATTGTTGCAGTTGTTCGTGTCATGCCCCACATCCTTGTGGTAATGACAGTACTTGTTCTTGTTTCTGTACTGTGCCGGCCCTCTCAAAGACTGAGGCTTTTCGAACTCGAACTTGTCTTTGATTTCCATCAAAATTGAATAACAATCTTTGTTGTACTCGTACTGAGGCTCGTATGTCCTGGCTTTCTTTGCCTTCGTCTGTTGGCAGCCGGCCTCCTAGACTTCTTTTCTTTTGTTGCTTCCTTCCTTATTTTTCCCAGCCGAGTCTTGCTAAGAAGATTGTTTCTTCTCGGCCCCCTTGGCCGGCTCTTCTGATTTTGTAAGGGAATAAAAATTAGCTACCTCAATATATGATTCGGCCTCCCGCAGAACACCTGTGTATGTCCGAATCTTTTTCCTGATCAGATCAAAATTGAAACCATTATGCCTTAAACCTCGAAAGGAACTCCGAGTAGGCCATCTCATCCGGCAGATTCTGAGTTTGAGCTTTCTCCAAGTTGAACCTCTAGACGTACGAGCGCAACCCCTCTTTCTTTCCTTGGACGATGGTTACCAAATTAAGACTAGTCTTCCGGGGTGGAATATTGTAGGAGAAGTTTCCAACAAATAATAAGTTGAGCATTGTGAAGCAATTGACGTACGAGCGCAACCCCTCATTCTTTCCTTGGACGATGGTTGCCAAGTTAAGATTAGTCTTCCGGGGTGGAATATTGTAGGAGAAGTTTCCAACAAATAATAAGTTTAGCGTTGTGAAGCAATTGATGCATCCGGCCGGCAGACTATTAAACCAGTCTTGAGCCACACCCTTGAGGGTAGCCGGGAAGATCAAAGGTGGCATCATCCACACTCTGCAAGTACATCAGATTTCTATACAAGGTAAGATGCCCTTCCGGGTTGCCTGTACCGTCATAGACACCCACTACTACGCTCTTCACTTTAGCTGGAGGAGTAGAGTTGAGAATTTCTTGAGAAAACGAAGGCGGCTTGTCACCAAGATTCAACGAGTGCATTTGCTAATCAATAAGTTGAGATTGTGCGGCCGGTCCGCCCAGGTATGCTGCCTAGTCATACAGCTAGCCATACTGCCCGTACTGCCCATAGATAGGGGGAGTAGGCGGCAGAATTACAACATAATTCTAGGGCATCTGGAATTGAGGTGGTTGAGTTAATAGAACTAGCGTTGGAGTATGGTGAGCTTGACTCCTGCTGGTCCTGACCGATCTGGTATGCTTGGAGGGAGTATGGTTGAAGAATTAATCCGGCATGGTAGAAGTGGAGGCAATGTCCGAGTAGTGTGCTTGCTCCCGCTGCTTATGCCGGAGATAGTCTCTAGCACCTTTACAGCGCTGGGACGACTTGTTCGTTGTTGGGTTTTGTAGCGTCCAACACTACGCGGAAAAGAAACCTGCCTACTAATTAAAGTAACTAAACATGCAATCACATAATTAAACAACAAAAGAGAGAGAGAGAAAGAAGACCATACCCTCGATGCGTGCTTCGCTCCCATAGAGCTCGGACTTCAAAGCCTTAGCTCTGTAAGCGCAAGAGCCTCCGACAAAGTACACCCTCGAGACCTGACCTGAACGGCCTCTAACCCGAAGGTTAGTCGGGGCTAGACCAAGAAAAGACTAGAGTATTACAAACTTAAAGGTTTTCTCACCTATAGGGAGATGCCTTATTAAGTTCAACTCAAGTGGTTTTTCCCAAACCCAAAACTTGGGTATTTATAGGGAAAAGAGACTTGATCTCCGTTCTCCCAACAATGTGGGAGAATTGCATTTTTCCACTAATTTATTTAAATCAAAAAACAAATTAAAATGCAAAGCAATCAATAAGCTCCAAGTGTCACATGGAGGGAGAAGGTTGGTGATGACCACCAAAGCGGGGACCAAAACATCTTGATCCCCAAGCCAAACACGAAGAAATGGTCCCCTCCCTTGACCGGGTTTAATCACGCCACTTGGCTGGCTGGCAGCCTGCCTTGGCTGCCAAGGCTGCCAGCTGGCGCCTAGCACCAAGGCTAGGCAGCCCAGCCAACCAGCACACTGCCAGCCAACACATGCATGTGATGCTTCTACTTGGTGCATGCTGTTGTGCGAGTGGCGAGTGCTGGTTGGTGCTACTACGCTAGCAAACACGCATGCACAGCCCAGCACACATAGCATGCTGTTGCGATGCTGCGATGCTGCTGCTTGGTGCTGCTCGCTAGCAAGCACGCATGCACAGCCCATAGCACAAGCACGCATAGTGTGCTGCTGTGCGAGTGTTATGCGTTGCATGCTTGCGGCTGGGCGCGTGGCCAAGCACACGAGCACGCTAGCATGCGCTAGCTGCTAGCATGCTTGCAGCCATGTGCACCAGCCTCGCTAGCATGCTCAGTCTAGCACGCAATATATGATAGGCATGCAACATGCCTTATGATGCGCATGGTAGCTTAGGCTAGCCTAGCACTCGCATGGCTAGGCTAATGCGAGGCTACGGCCTAGCTCGAACTTGTCGCTTGCTTGATTTCCCATCTCGTCGAATTCTAAACTCGACTCGACTTGCGATGCTCAGTTTCGTAATACTCTAACGACTCATCTAATTCTTCAGATTAATTCGTCGCCTCGGATCGATTACTCGATTGGGTGTGACCCAAAGGGTTCAGTCGAGATTAAGCTGCAATATTAAATACACATTAATATTACTGATCGGAAGCAGCCTCAACCTAGGCATTCCGATCACTTGACCTCACTGAATATTTAGCTTAATAATTCCAAACCCTCTATCGGAATAATACACTTGTTGGAAGGACGGAGTTCCTTTTAATCTCCCACTTGTCCTTCCGGACAAGTGTGCAGTTAGTGTACAGCCCATTTCCTATGTCACTTAATATCTCTTCATGAACTATAAGGTAAGATTCTTCGTCATCCTTATTACGTCCAGAAGTGTTTCTCGATTTCCCAGTTCGACTTTCAATAAGCAGATGATTTCCAAAATCCATCTTAGCACGGCCATGCATTTTCACAGTCTCGCTCTTCAAGAGGCCTTGTAAACAACAAAGACATGTTTCCTATTGTTAATAGGGGGACATTCCCAGTCTTGCATTGTTAGCCTCCTTTACTAAGAGGACCTAGCCGCCCGAGTGTTTCTGTTATAATCCCCATTTACAGCAGACGTTTGACAACATCAAAACGGACTAGTACTCAAACAAGAGAACTTACAATACTCAAGGTCGGGGAAAAAGGTTCCGATAGCTATAATGAGAAATATACTTATGACGATTTTAAATCTCTTAAAGTATTCTTATAGGTCAATCTGGAATAGTTCTAAACCAATACCTGTGCAAATGATTTATGACAATTATGTCCTCGTAGCACAAGAAACGGTGTTATAAATCATACTACAAACTAATCTCAAGTGGTCATTAATCGTTCATCATTTAAATGACCTTGATTAGGGATAAAAATCGATTGAAATATTCAATGTTCACTTAATAGGTGTTTCTTTATCCAAGACATTGTCTTGATACCCTATTTTGAATATTCTCAGAAATCGAATGGACTTTTTATTTAATTCTAAACCACAATTAAATAGTTTGTGGAATTTATTAGTAAAATTTTTATTCCACTATGAAACTTTTCAACGTTTCATCTCATGATAAATGGTTTTCCCCAAATTTTTCAAGAGTAACACTCTTCACAAAACATTTATAGAAATTATACCCATATTTAATATGCTTGATTTCTTTCATGCAATTCTGGTGAATGTTGTCGTTCACTTATTGCATAGGTTTAGATATGATTACTTTGCAAATCTTAGCATCTTTATTATCGAACACTTTCATAATAAGATGATAAAATTTGAGAGTGTTATGGATCATATGTGATTTAGGATTTATTGTCCAAGTAATGGCCCCCACTCATTTTCATGATTTGAGACCCTTCAACTTGACAACCTACAATCATTAACATTCGACAACGAACATTCCATTGAACACCTTCTTATTATTTCCTTCCAGGCAACAATATTCTCAGCATATATTTCAGTAGACTTTCTGATGGTGCTTTGCTCGGATTTCATTCCAAACGGCTCACAATGATTTGGGAGACCCTAATCACTTGTGATTTTGGAAATTTACCTTAAATTTTCTCACATTATACATGGATACGCGTCCATTTTACCATTCTCAAGCCACGACGCATCCTAGATCATGCTTATAAACGGCTTTCTTATTAAGGATCTAATCCTTGCTAAGGATGTGCTTGCAACATCAATTCTCAAATTACATTCGTTTCCATGCGTCAAGAACTTATCCCCTTTTACTTATCAAAGTACTTTGGATTTTTCTTGATCATAATCTAACGATTCATCACTAAGATTTAAATTGATTGGTATTTTATACTTCTCATGCTCCAAGCATGTGAGTTGAGTGACAACTCCATATCATAACATACATGATGGTTTTAATTGCCGAATTATTCCCAATATTGTTCCATTCATGTGACCTTTTAGCTCATCCAGTTTCACCGAGTCTTGCTAAATTGTTTGCTATGTGATACGGTTGAAAGTCTCTACTAGAGTCTTTCTTGTTTGACTTAGTATTTGCCTAGCTTATACTTAGTCTAAACATTTACTTAGTTTTATACATATAGGTCGAAAGCCTTTCAAAGTCCTTCACGTTTAACACGGTAAATTCGTCTACTCGTTTAAACATTTCATTAAGTCTATCCAATAGATCTTAATTCCCACTATGTACTAAGTATCGCCTTTTGCTTGGTCCATTGTCGAAAATCCTTTCAAATCTAAGATTTTAACATTTGACAGTCATTTCACAATAGAGTTCGTAAACTTCTCGTTGGACAATACAAGATTGACTCTTGCTCCCACTAAACTTGTTCATAAGAATTTATGTGATTCTCCATAAGCCAAACCTTATATTAACTTTATCGGAATACAAGTTCCAATTCCTACATGCAATGCTTCACTTAATCCCACAATGGTTATCTTGAGCTTGCTTTAAAATCTAGCATTATTTAGAATTACAAAACCCTTAGACTATTCTCATAGTCTCTTCCAAAATCCAATTTTAGGAAGGCGGTTTCGTTATCTATTTTGCCATATTTCATATGCGCATTTTTCCTAGAATAATCATAAAAAGACTTAAGTGTTCCGATTGGTGAATAGGTTTTTATTAAAATCAACGCCGTAAATTAATTATATCCTTTTCAACCAATCTAGCTATGTATGATTATGCATTTCCACATTTTAAATCACCTTAATTACTTATTAGTTATAATAATTAAAGAGAGCGCGGCTCCGATACCGTTGTTGGGTTTCGTAGCGTCTAACACTACGCGGAAGAGAAACCCGCACGAGACCCGCCCACTAATTAAAGTAACTAAACATGCAATCACATAATTAAATAACAAGAGAGAAAGAGGGAGATAGAAGACCACACCCTCGATGCGTGCTTCGCTCCTATAGAGCTCGGACTTCAAAGCCTAAGCTTCGTAAGCGCGAAAGCCTCTGACGAAGTCCACCCTCGAGACTCGACCCGAACGGCCTCAACGCCGAAGGTTAGTCGGGGCTAGACCAAGAAAATACTAGAGTATTGCGAACTTAAAGGTTTTCTCACCTATAGGGAGATGTCTTATTGAGTTCAACTCAAGTGGTTTTTCCCAAACCAAAAACTTGGGTATTTATAGGGAAAGGAGACTTCATCTCCCTTCTCCCATCAATGTGGGAGAATTGCATTTTTCCACCAATTTATTTTAATCAAAAAACAAATTAAAATGCAAAGCAGTCAACAACCTCCAAGTGTCACATGGAGGGAAAAGGTTGGTGAGGACCACCAAAGGGGGGACCAAAACACCTTGTTCCCCAAGCCAAACACCAAGCAATAGTCCCCTCCCTTAACTGGGTTTGACCACGCTACTTGGCTGGTTAGCAGCCTACCTTGGCTGCCAAGGCTACCAGCTGGCGCCTAGCACCAAGGCTGGGCAGCCCAGCCAGCCAGCACATGCATGCGCTGCTGCTGCTGCTTGGTGCGCGCTATTGTGCGAGTAGCGAGTGCTTCTTGGTGCTACTACGCTAGCAAGCACGCATGCACAGCCCAGCACGCATAGCATGCTGCTGCGATGCTGCTACCTGGTGCTTCTCGCTAGCAAGCACGCTTGCACAGCCCATAGCACAAGCACGCATAGCGTGCTGCTGTGCGAGTGCTATGCGTTGCATGCTTGCGGCTGGGAGCGTGGCCCAGCATACGAACACGCTAGCATGCGCTTGCTGCTAGCATGCTTGCGGCCATGTGCACCAGCCTCGCTAGCATGCTCGGTCTAGCACGCAACGCATGATAGGCATACAACATGCCTTGCGATGCGCATGGTAGCTTAGGCTAGCCTAGCACTCGCATGGCTAGGCCAATGCGAGGTGGCCTAGCACATTAGCATGGCTAGGCCAATGCGAGGTGGCCTAGCTCAAACTTGTCGCTTGCTTGATTTCCCGTCTCGTCGAATTCTAAACTCCACTCGACTTGCGACGCTCAGTTTCGACGCTCAAGCTCGATATCCGACGACTTTGTTCGTAATACTCTAACGACTCATCTAATACTTTCGGATTAATTCGTCGCCTCGGATCGGTTACTCGATTGGGTGTGACACGAAGGGTTTAGTCAAGATTAAGCTGTAATATTAATTATACATTAATATTACTGATCGGAAGCGGCCTCCACCTAGGCATTCTGATCACTTGACCTCATTGAAGAATTTGCTTAATAATTCTAAACCCTCTATTGGAATAATACACTTGTTGGAAGGACACCATTCCTTTCATTCGCCTTCCTCTTTGGCTGCTAAGTCTGCCTCCCAGCCGATTGTGTTTTCTGAAGGAGCCTGGACCAGTTCATCCGGGGCACCCTTGGTGACCTTGCATGTCGTCTGAATGGGGTGTTCCCAGCATCCACATTGTTGGCCGTCTTGGCCTGAGGTTTCTTTCGGACACCCTCGCCTTCTCTTATGGACAGCTGTCTAGAAGAAGAGGGGATCTTACTCACAGCTGTCTAGAAGAAGAAGAAGGCCTTCAAGAAAGCAGCTATGACCGGGGGATCCTCCGCCTCATGGAATGAAGCGGTAAAAGGATCGCTAAAGTTGATTGTGGCGATTATATTCTTTACATTCCCGTCCTCACCAGGACCAAGTGTCTGACCATCTTTAGCCATTTCAAACGTGTATCCCGACATATGGCACCAAATGTTTCAGGGTTTTTTTTGGAATCCCTCGGGATACAAGTCTTGAACACGACCGGATTGACTCGGACACCTGCAAAAAAACGAATATTCCGATTGACGGAATATTCGCCTCCGACAATCAAGTTAGTGACAGGAAAACGAAGTAATGTAGAGAGAGAAAGTAGAGAGAAGTTGTTTCAATGCTCTTGAATGATGTCTTAATCCCCACTCCCATCATAAATGATTGGGGTATTTATAAGGGCGGGAAAGTGTGCCACATTAGAGCTAGTGCCCTAAAACGCTGGGCTCTGATTGGCGGCGTAATCAAATAAGGATACGTGTCCTTTGGGGGCGCCGTTTTACGACTTTCTTGGGATTTGGGCATCCTGATGTAAGGAGGTCTTTATCTCATTAAGGTGCTCTTAGGGTTGCTACGTGTCATCTTCCTATAGTGACACGTTTCTCCCTTTAATTGGGCCACGTGTCACTATGGGATTGGACCACGTGTTAGGGTATTTTTTACCCTAACAAACACCATTCCGCCCCTCCCTTCTTTTCATTAAGTGGAAAACTTTAAAAGCAATAAGAGCCTTATTTATGATCAAGCGATTAGGGACAAAAGTACTCTGATTTACTGAAATAATTGATCCAAGCATCGATACAATTTATTTGAAAGAGTTATAGAAATAATTTTATTGAGCACATTACACAAATTAATGGGTCTAAACTCTGTCATTCATTCTAACCGGATCATTACATTTCGGAATTAAAACAATACAAGTGCAATTTACCTCATTAAGATTCACCTCGCCCCTCCATCACTCCTTCAAAAACCAAAAAATATCATTTCCCACAGTGCTCCAAAACTTCTAAAAAACCAATGTATGCATTCCATCCGGCCTCAGAGCTTTATTAGGGTGCACTGGAAAAAGAGCAGCTCGAATTCCACCCCCTGGGTAGGTTATGTTTCCAACTTCGCCCCCATATCCTCTGTCAAAAGAGACTTGATACCCTCAATAGTTGTCTTATACTCACTTGGATTGTACGACGCGAAGAGCTTCCCAAAATAATCTAAGATAACAACCTCAACTCCATCCCTTTTTTCAAAGTCTTCCAATTTTTGTTGTCATCATACAAACCCATAATGGAGTTGCGCATTCTACGCTGGCTAGCTTTATGTTGGAAGTACGTACTTAGTATTGTTGTCCTCGTCCCGAAGCTCATTTGCACGTGCCCTTGAGTACCAATACGACTCCTCAAGTCTGCGAAGTTCATCAATTTCATCACAGATAGCATTACATTGTCTAAGCAGTCTTGCGTCAAGTTGGTCCCCTTGGATATCATGTAAACACTGAACAACATTTTTTTTATGCTCTTTTTTATAACACCGAAAGTTGCAGCAGCCCAAGAAGAAAGACTTTCTGCCAATCTCGCCATTATGTGGTGTATTGGATTGATCATACCAAGTAGCCATGATTCGGACACAACCTTCCTACAATCTTCATTCGAGAGCCAAAGTACCTCAAAGAAAAATATCTTCCCTTTCTTGTCCCTCTCATTTTTTTCCCCAAACCTGAGAAGGATTGCCGAGTGGTCAGAGTGACAAAGTGGGAATTTAAGAGCCTCCTAGTAAAGGAAATGAGAACACTAATCCCTCGTAGCAAGATATATATCCAAGCGTTCTCTCACCAATGTCTCAACCGTAGTGCCTCGTTGCTAAGTAAATATACTACTCCTATAGCCAAGATCACGAAACACGCAATCATCTACCACACTTCAAAAGTTTGCCTCTCACAGCACCACCACTCTTTTCATTCATACCTAAGATTTCATCAAAGTCTACGAAGCATAGCGTAAGAAGAGAGCTATTAGCCTTTAGATTCCTCAATAATCTCAAGTTTTATGTTTATTCTCAGTTTTAAGCCAGCCATACACACCAATTGCCTTCCACAACGGAACATCATTGTCATCACAAACATTAACCTCAATATGGTGAGCCGAGAAAGAACACACATTAACATCTATCTCCTTCCACCGCATTCCCAAACCACCTGATCTCTCCTCACTACTTAGACAGATACCATTTGAGTAACCATTCCTATTATGAATTAATTCCAATCTACAGTTACCAATTTTTGTTTCCATCACAAAAATAATGTTTGGCCGATCTCGAGCCTTAACTGACAATGGATTGCCAAGCCCAAAGCAGTTCCAACTAAAGATTTTCATTATCCTTCGCGGAGTTGGCTACACCCAACCTTTCTTACTTGAGTGGAAATCACCCCAACATTAACATCATGGAGCCCCTCACTCTCTTAGGCCCCCCAATATCATTCCCTATTACTGCAATGTCATTAGTAAGCTTAAATTTATGCTTACCAAGCTGCAAAATTTAGCAGTTTCATCAATCTCCATACTTACGTACTCAAGTCCCTGATTACATGCAACCTGTTTGACGTTCCTACTCTACGATTTTTCAGTAGAGGCTCCACACGAAAACACAAAAGGCCCATCAGTACTAGTAAAAAATCCCGTGACAATGTCAACACCCCCACTCTTCACACCCTTAGAGCATGAGCATTGGTGAGGTTACTCACACCTATGCAAATCACCTTATTTATTTATCTCTTTTCCAAATCATCTTCAACCTCACTTTCCACTATCTTCAGCTACTAGTATAAGTCACCTTAATTATTTATCTACAATGGTGAGGTTACTCACCATTCTCTCTCCTAATTTTTTTATACTACCCCATCATTTATTCTTTCTCACTCTTGTTTTATTTATTATTTTTTAAAACATGTATTACTCTCTATTATTTATTTGTAATTTTTGAACTTACATAATTAATTAAAAAAGTTAAACATTGTTAATTTTTTTCTTTTTAATTAGAGCATTTTAAATAGAACAATATTAATAATCACTTGTGTATGTAAGTTGTTTCAATTTTTTTTCTAATTTTTGAAATGAAAAGTACAAAAATAATATAATATTTAAATAACATAGCTTATATAGCAAAGACATCTATTAAAAATTAAAATACAATGTTCATTAACAACGACTTTGGTCATCTCTTCATTCGTTGCCGAAACGTCCCCATATATGCTCAACCAAGTCATTTTTTAGTGCAATATGGGTCTCCCTATCACGAACATTATTTCTATTTTCCATATAACCATTTAGATTGAGCCTATCCAATCGTCCACTTCTCACGGTAAATGGTTGGTTGTTGTTACCAGTTGGTGATCCAGCTAAATTTTGCGGTTGATCATTGATAAATTCAGTTGCATCATAATGCAAATATCCATCTCGCTCATCTTCAACAATCATATTGTGCATGATAATACAAGCCATTACGATTTTCCATAAAATTTTGGTCGACCATGCTAGACTTGGTTGACGTATTATTGCAAATCGAGCTTGTAACACTCCAAAGGCACGTTCAACGTCCTTTCGATAACTCTCTGTTCTTGGTAAATAATTTGTGCTTACCAGTTTGTGGATGTTTGATTGCTGGGATAAATGTTGCCCATTTCGGATAGATACCGTCTGTAAGATAATAACCCATATTGTATGTATTTCCATTGACATTGAAGGTAACCTCTGGAGCTTTTCCCTCACATATATCAGAGAACACCGGCGACCGTTGGAGGACATTTATATCATTACAAGAACCTGGAGTGCCAAAAAAAGCATGCCATATCCACAAGTCTTGCGAAGAAACAGCCTCCAAGATCACCGTTGTTGTTTTACTTCTACCTTGATACATTCCTTTCCATGCACGCGGACAATTTTTCCACTCCCAATGCATGCAATCAATGCTGCCCATCATACCAGGAAATCCACGAACATAACTTTCACGGAGGAGTCGTTCAGTATCCATATTACTCGCTCTCCTCAAGTACTCTGGTCCAAATTGAGCTACGACCCCTTCAACAAAGTGAGCAAGACCTTCTCTTGCAGTACTTGACGCAATTTTAAGATACTCGTCAACTGCATCGGCAGATGTACCGTATGCTCGAATTGCTGCAGTGCATTTTTGGAGGGGGGATGCACCTAGTCTTCCGGTGGCATTCGGCCTTTGTTGAAAGTAAACATCACTTTCGCTTAGTTTATTAACAATGCGTGTGAACACATTCTTACGCATGCGAAACCGTTGACGAAACATATTATCAGGGTACAATGGTTGGGGACTAAAGTAATCGTTATATAACTGAATATCAGCATATTCTCGATCTCTTGGTACATACCACCTTTGGTACGTAGGTTCAAGAGTGAAGGGGACCTGGTAAGGTGATGTTACAAAGGGAACAACAGCTATATTGATCGCTTCCTCGATAAATTCATCTTCTTTTCGCCTTTGGGTAATTGATTCATGCCACTCTACATAGTCGTTCACCATGTAATCAAATAACCCTGAACTAGATGAACTAGAAGAATTTGAATCAGAGTTCATTTTGTAATATTTTTTGGTAGAGCGGAAGAGAGAGGTTTTTTTTTTATGTAGAAATAATACTTATATTTATGTATTGAAATATGAAGTGTAGCCCCCTTATTTATAACTTCTAAAATTATTCAAAACAAATAACTAGTAATTATTATGATATATGGGCACACAAGTATAAGAGATATGATTTTCGATAAGGTTTACAGATTTTTTACATTGGTAATTCATTGAATGGATAAACAACTCAAAAAGATTACATTTCTGATAAGGTTTGTAGATTTCTTTTGTATAACAATTCAATGTATGGGTACACATAACAGCAAAAGAAGAGATTCTCTGATATTGCTTACAGATTTTCTGTCAACATGTGACATTTCAATGTAGCATTGCATGTCGGTCATATTTTACAACATTTCTCATTATGGAGCTAATTTTATATTATTATTTACAAGAAATAATTTATTGGGTAATAAACAAAGAGCATTTAAATTACGCATATTTCGTAGTGGAAATTCCGTCGCTATACAGCCTGTTTCTTGTAGTGGAAATTGTCAAAACAACATAAGTAACATTACATCAATTAAAACTAGAATAATACACATGTAGTTTGACTACCTTAATTGATATTTAAACTAGCCTAGAAGATGTGCAAATTCTTGCTTTAATTTTAGATATATTTCCTTTTCTTCTTCAGATAGAATTGGTTTTGCAAGGACACTAAATAGCTTGAACCTTTTTTCTTCTTGTTTCTTTCGAGCTTTGATGGCATCTCGCTCCTTTTGATACTCTAGCATACGTTCTGCTACATCAATTCGCCTTTCATCAACATCTTTGTGTTGACCTTTCATCGCATTCATCTCTAATAGGGCTTCGATAAACGACTCTAAATTTTTAATTTCAGAACTACCCCCTATTTGAATTCCAGAATTGACAATAGATTTACCTTTTCTTTTTTATGCTTTCACCCCGTCAGGACGACGGCGACGAGTATGAGGTTTTGGACCTTCATCAGTTGGAGTATCTGGTTCTGATCTTTTCGAATTGCCACCATCACTAGAAGGTAAATCCAGGCTATTGACTTCCATTTGTCTAACTCTCTCAACATCTCCCAACAACCAATTAAACCAAAGCGTGAACCATTACACGTCCCTCTATATATTTCATGAGTTTCGGTCATTTTATCATGAGCGTTGGTACCACTCATATACCTTTTTTTTGCTTCACTATAGCAACCAACCCATGTACTCACATCTTTATTTATTCTTGCCCACCGACTTTTCATAGATCTTAAAGTTCTAGGGCGCATGGTGGATGGATTTTCTTCTCTGGCTTGATCATAAAGGGATTGTATGTTCCTCCAAATTACGGCCAAACTTTGATCTGTTGCCGTCTCTGGATCTTCAACTGAACATTCTACCCAAGCCGAAACGAGCGTATCATCTTCTTTTGCACCCCATTTTTCTGCCCTGACAACAGTGTTGCTCCCGTGGGGAGCTTCGATAACATCATCATCACCTACACCGTCAACATCATCATTACCTTGTTATGGAACCCTTGGATCATCGGGTGGGGTTAAGTTACTGCTTCTTTCTCCCTCAGGAGTTGTTGGACTATTTTGAATTATTTGGTTCACACCATAATGTTGTGACATCGGGAACATAAAACCAGATGGATAATTTTGGGGAATTTGTTGCAAATTTTGGTTTGAGAATTGTTGTGTGTAATTTTGGTTTGGAAATTGATTTGGAAATTGTTGTAGAAATTGTTGGTTTGGATGCATTGGTTGGTTAGGAATGTTATAAAATAACATTCTTTGAGCATTTGGATTAGTAGGGTTATTTGGATCAAAATGAAAATTACTTTGGAAATTTGGAGAATTGGAAGATTAGTTATTTGGATTATTTTGAGAGGAACCACTTTCGTAATTAGGATTATTAAGATCCATAATCACAAAATATTTTTATAATGAAAAATAGAAGGGTGAAATTTTAAGGGTGAAAAAACTATATCAATATTAGGCTCTATTTATAGATAAAATTATAAGTATACCGTTGGAGAAATTAATTTTTCGAATATGTTAAAATGAATTGAAAAATTACCGTTAGAGCAATAATTGCAATATTGAGTGTAAAAGATATAAAGAGTCGTTGCATTCTACAGCATCTCAAGAAAATAGCAATACAACTTCTCATATTCATGACAAGTGTCATGTGATAATTGGACTTCAAAAAAAAATCAGACTCCTTTGTTAAAGAAGTCGACAACTCACAGCAAATGTCAGTCACGCTTCAGAGGTTGCTACCTCTTAGTGAGAGTATGTAATGAGTCACCCATTGCAATGGTAAGCTAGCTCACAAGAGGAGAGAGAGAGTTATGAGGAGGGTTGCTCCTCACCGATGTGCATGCTCTTACTTCCTTCCACCACACTATGCTGAGCTTCCTCCAAAGATGACAAAAATGACTTGTGCACATTGTCAGTAGCATAAGAGGCGTCCCTACCCACAAGAAGATCACTCCCTTATCCAGCAAAGTTTCATCAAGAGTAGGAACATTCTCGAGGGATGGGTCATTCTCTCTAGTAACAAATAATTCCCACCATCACTCCTCTAATACAGCCCTACCAAACCAAACAAATCACCATATCCACCATGTCTGCTGTAATTTCAACATTTAAACTTTAATTCCACCTTTTCTAATTTCTCAAGAGCATCAACTTTGAGAGGCAACCAACCATTTCACTAGCAACATCAAGTCATCAAAAATACTGAAGCAACGTTGACCACCGGCATGCACTTCTTCCACAAACTTCTGCAAAATTCCCACCTTATTTCCCGACTAATTGGACTCTCTTACAACAGTCACATTGTCATTGATAGTGTACGGCTTATGTTTCTGAGTACTCTTCGGAGTGCTAGCGTATGGTATCAAATGTCCTAGATATTAAGTCTAAGTATTGTCTAAATGTCCTTCGGCTCCACCTAGCAAAGGTATGTCTTGGGAGCTCCGCCTGCAAAACAGAGAAGATTAGCTGCCTCGGAGGTGTGACTCGGAAAGGCCCCTCCGATGCTTAAGTCAGCGAGTGTACTTTCTAGAGAGAGTGTATTTAGAGAGGGAAAGTAGAGAGAGAAGGAGAGAGAATCAGAAAAGTCCCCATCATTAATGAAAGATAAGCTATTTATAGATGTACTTTTCAGGTGACAAACCTGTACTTGAGAGGACAGATTAAGAGCAAATCTATACTTTGTAATGATTAATGATGGGCTAGATCATAGAGGGGTACTTTTGTCATTTAAAGTCATTGGGCTTAGGACAATGGACTAGGCCCAAACAGCTTATATATTTTATTTGATCCAAAACTAAATAAAGGAATTAAATAGAATAATAGTGAAATTAAATGGGTAAGTTAATTAAAAGAACCCCTTATGCGGGGAAAAAAAAAACCGAAATCGCAAAAATATTTGAAAAGTGATCAAAACAAAACTTGAAAATTATTGGGAATGTGTTGATGTTTTGATGAAAAGCAGGCTAAGATTGGCCAGAGTTGGAAAAGACTAAAGGAGGTGGTGGTGGGAAATAACCATGGTGGTGCTGTAATGGTTTGAGAATATTGATGGCGAGAGTAAGAGGGTGCATGGTTGCTGGCAGATGAAGAAAAGAGAGAGGCAATGAATTAAAAAATAAATAATCACACTAATCATGACTTGCCACGCAGCATGATAATCTGCTCAAAAGGTTTCAATCGGTAATTAGATCATTTTGAGAAGATACATGCTAAAATTTGGATTATACTTGAATAAATTATAGTTGGGATTAATATTGGAAGAGGGGTCATAGTTAGGATTATTGCTGTGAATTTTTCCAATAAAATACTAATTGAAATTGTTAATTTTTTCCCAAGGTGATGAAAAGTTATTTGAAGGTTAGGATCTAGTTATTAGTGATTAGGGGATTTCTACCACGTCACGTGGACCAATCAGGGTCTGCCACGTGGACCAATCAGAGTCCGCCACGTGTCATCCTAAGGATAACCCAAAGTGGACCTACCAGGGCACGACACATGGCAAACAGATATTTGGCGGCCTTAAAGGCCCAAATCCCGAGGCCCGTCAATCCAAGGTTTCTAAACCTAGGATGGGCACGCATTTCGAGACCCTATAACAGGGAGATGTTTCCTTAAAGGAAACACATTGAATACAACCAGAGGATTAACTGCGGCATTAATTACCCTCCAGAGTTTACACTTGGATATGGAGGCTGTCTGAGATGGTCGAATGATCATTTCTCTCCAAAGAGGAACCTGATCCCATTTACTTTTCGCACTTTTTACATCCGAACATGTTCTAACTTGATCATCGGAGACGGAACTCCACCCAACCGGAGTCTCTGTTGTTTTGCAGGTACAGGCGCCTAGAGTTCAGTCTTGGAATTGTAACTCTCCCGCAGGATCGGACACTAAAAAATCCTGAAACATTTGGCGCCATCTGTGGGGAGAGTACTTCTAAGATGGCTTCGCAAGAACTTGTACCGCCTCCCAATGAGAAGTAGCCTATGGACGACTTTGAGGTCTATTCGAATCATGACACTTATGACGACTTTGAAGTTGAAACCTATAAAGCTGCTGATGGTTCACTTAGAACCAGGCACACCCGTCCCTCGGTAATAAAGGAGCAGGGCATAGATCAAGTTGGTCCAAGCGACCCAGCTGATCAGTCATCTGGACAGCACCAGGCGGCAGAAGGCACAACTCTTGTTGCTTGAAACGAGCTCATGGAATTCATGGCAAGTTTCAAAAGGGAGATTAAGGACTTAATTAGAAAGCACACGGCTGTCTCCAACAAGGGACAATCGACCAAGAAACCTTCTTCCTCAGGGAAGAAGAAATCAGTCAAGGACCGCGTGCCTACTCCTTATCCTAAACCAAAGGAGGGGGACTGGCCCTTGATTGATCTTTCCAAAATTTGTTTCCCTGAAATAGAGAAGAGGAAGCCCACCATTCGACATGTTCAGCCGAATGGCTCAAAAAAGACGTATTCTGATGCCCGGATGTTAATCCACCAGAAGAAGAGTCAACAAATGTCTGAGTTGGCTTCAACGTCGAATTTCTCAGACAGTTTTCAGAATACCTCTTTGAGGTATTCGTCATCAAACCGAGAGGGTCAGTCAGGCGGCTTGTCCGTCCACTCTGGCCCTAAGATAATCCATTCGGCTCCGTATGTGCCCCCGCAGCCATACATGCCATATGGACAACCTTACATGCAACCGGCCCTCTTTAGGGGTCAGGCGGCATAAAATGTCCAACCTTTGGACTAGCAGCTCCGTCTGCTAAAACTTGGGGAACAACCTTCTGCGTTCTCCAAGTAAATAACCGAGGCTGTAGAGCCGGCCAAGGTTAAAAATGTTCTGGTGGGTACCTATGATGGTACCATCAACCTAGAAGATCATCTCGTGGCATACATCAACTTTATGTATTTACAAGGGTTGGATGATGCCTCATGGTGTCGATGCTTCCCGGCTACATTGAAGGGCGTCGCTCAACGATGGTTCGGCAACTTGCCAGCCGGATGCATCAACAGCTTCAAGACGCTTGCGTACTTGTTTGCATCCAACTTCTCTATGAACATCCCTGCTTAGAAAACAAGTCTTGACTTGGGAGCAATACAGCAGAGAGATAAAGAAAGGCGGTCATATATCAGGCGGTTCAATCTGATGAGAACTTCAGATTCAAGGGTTGTCTAATGAAGTGGCCTATACAGACTTCTTTAAAGGTTTGAAAGACGGATCGACCTTTAAGTTCGATCTTGTCAGAAAGAGGGTTGCAACCCTCCAAGAAGCACTGTTGGAGGCGGACGCCTATAAATAGGCGACCGAACTCTACAACCTCAGTAAGAAGTTGGACTCAAAGTAGTCTGACAAAAAAGAGAGTCGGTAAACTCAGCCGGCCAAAAAAGAGAAAAAGAGAAAAGAGGTCTGGGCGGCTGATAACTCTGAACAGCCGTCCCAGAAGAGAAACAAAGAAAGTAAATCGTACATCCAAAAGTAAGAGTTTAACAAAGACTGTTACTCCATCCTCATGGAGATCAAAGACCGGGTGACCATTGAAAAGTCGGCTGCTATGAAAGGTTCCGCCAGAAACCAGAACAAACATCAATATTGCCATTTCCATGAGGACATTAGCCTTGACACCAACGACTGCTATAGTCTCAAGCGGTTGTTGGACCGTCTGGCTGTTAAAGGGGTGCTTAAGTCTTACATTCTGAGATCCAAGGTTACCTTGCGAACTAACCATGGGCAACCGTCCAAAAAGAAGTCTCAACCTGTTAATAGTTCAGACACCGATGAAGAACTGATCTATACAATAGCAAGCGGCTTCACTGGAGGTGGCCCAACAATCCAGGACACCAAGAACTACATCAGGCGGCTAAATGTCAACTCAGTGGACAAAGGGCAGGCGTCTAAGGACACCTTCCCTGAAGTTATCATCACTGAGAAACACAGGGGCAAGGTCAGGCGACCGCATGATGACCCCACTGTCATTGAATGCAAAGTGGCCAACCAAAGGGTAGGCCGAATCCTTATTAACACCGCCAGATCGTCTGATCTCATCAGTCACAAGTGTCTGGCAAAATTGAAGCACAAGCCAGGCAGCATGCACAAGGTATCTCACCCCTTAGTTGGTTTTGGGGGTAGAGTTGTGCATCCGGTAGGCCGGATAGATCTACCCATCCGGCTAGGGGAGAAAGGAGAAGGACGCCACATGGTAGTCCGGTTCTTGGTCGTTGAAGAGCTGACCGCCTATAACTTAATATTGGGCCGTCCCACTCTGAATGAATCTAATGCTGTCATAATTCCATCCCTCATGCTCCTAAAATTTGAGAGAGATGACGGATCTGTTGGCTCCCTAAGAGGATATCAGAAGACAGCTAGGGAGTGCTACCTCTCGGACGTCAAGCCTATTGTGGCCGCATCCGGCCAAGGTGAAGAGCCAATAGATCTTAGAGAAATCAAGGATGTTGCGCCTGATTTAATAGCAGCCGGCAAAAAGAGAAAGGCCGACCAGTTGGTGGCTGTGAAAAAAGAAAAGTAATAGCAATCACTGACCGGGGAACGATCGGATGAGCTCCGTCCCCAGTCGGCTGGTGAACACATTGATATTGCTCTGGACGATAAACGGCCAGAGCGAACTGTTAAGGTTGGGATGGGCTGCTTTTGCAAACTTGGGTGCAGACTTGCACAATTTGTTGAAAGAATTCAAAGACATTTTTTCTTTTGAAGTGGAAGAAATGCTAGGCATAAGTCCGAATCTTGTTGTTCACAAACTTGTTGTGGATCCCAAAAAGAAGCCTGTTAGGCAAAAGAAAAGGAACCATGGCGAGGAAAGAAGTCAGGCGGCCGCCGCCGAAGTTAAAAAGTTGTTAGATGCTAGGTTGATTCGGCAATGTTTCTTTCCAGATTGAGTGGCAAATGTTGTGCTTGTCAAGAAGCTGAATGGTACCTGGCGCATGTGTGTTGACTACACGGATTTGAACAAGGCATGTCCAAAGGACAGTTATCCTCTTCCAAAGATCGACAGCTTGGTCGACTCTACAGCCGGCCATGCCTTGATGAGTTTCATGTACGCTAACTCAGGCTTTCATCAGATACCCTTGTGAAAAAAAGATCAAGAGAGACGGCATTCGTCACTAATCAGGGGTTATTCTGCTACACCGTGATGTCGTTTGGTTTGAAAAATGCGCCTGCTACTTTCCAGCGGATGATTAATACAGTCTTCATTAACCAAATTGGGAGAATGTAGAGGTGTACATTGATGATATGATAGTCAAATCCAAACTACAGGCAAATCACCTTACTGACCTCCGAGAAGCATTCACCACACTCAAGCGGCACAAGGTCATGCTCAATCCCAAGAAGTGTGTCTTTGGTGTTAAGTCTGGGAAGTTTCTTGGATTTCTTATTGATCAAAGGGGGATAGAGGCCAACCTAGAAAAAATACAGGCGGTCATTAACATGAAGTCACCTCACACTGTAAAAGAAGTTCAAAAATTAACAGGTTGTTTGGCGGCATTGGGGAGATTCCTCAGCCAGTCAGGCGACAAGTGCCTTTATTTCTTCCAAGCTATAAAAAAGAAGACTATGTTTGAATGGGGGGCGGATGCAGAGGAGGCCTTTCAAAAGCTGAAAGAACACTTGCACTCTTTGCCAAGGCTTGTTAGCCCTTTTCCAAAGGAAGTGTTATACATGTACGTAGTCGTCTCTAACCATGCTCTCAGTGCTATTCTCCTTGCGTAAAGAGACAGCACCCAGCTCCCGGTCTATTTCATCAGTCATGTTTTAAGAAATGCAGAACTGAGATATCCAATGGTTGACAAATTTGGCCTTACCCTCTTCATGGCAGTAAAGAAGTTAAAACCTAACTTTTTGGCACATCCGATTGTAGTCTACACAGACTAACGTATCAAGCGGCCAATGACAACCTTGGAATCATCCGGCCGAATGATCAAATGGGCGATTGAAATTCAAAGTCTTGAAATCTCCTTTGAACCAAGGAAGGCAGTGAAGGGGCAGGCGTTTGCCGAATTCATTGTCGAAATTACAAGGCCGACTGATCCGGAAAATCTTGATCAGGTTTGGAAGGTATATGTGGATGGGAGCTCTACAATGAACGGCTGTGGTGAAGGCGTCATATGTCAATCTCCTAAAGGAGATAAGTATGAATATGCACTGCGGTTCAAGTTCCAGGCCTCGAATAATGAGGCAAAATATGAAGCCCTACTAGCCGGCATATGCATGTGCAAGGCGGCAGGGGCAAGAAAAGTTGACGCCTGCTCTGATTCACAATTGATCGTTAGCCAATACCATGGTGACTATGAGGCCACCCATCCGGCCATGATCAAATATTTGCAGGCGGTCAAAGAAGAGGTTAGGACACTTTATGAATTTCAACTAAACCAAGTACCCAGGTCAGAGAACAATCAGGTGGATGCTCTCTCTAAGCTGGCATCATCCGCCTCTTGTAATACACCTCGGTCAGTCATTTGGGAAGTTATGGAAAAAAGAAGCATTGAACAAGATCCCATTGGAATTCTAGACCGAAGCTCAACCTGGATGGATGGAATCTGGGCTTACCTAGCAGACGGCACCTTGCCGGATACTTATCCAGAGATGGTTGCAATGAAAAAACGTGCGGCCAATTTTGAAATCCATAATGGAGAACTTTTCAAGAAGGGTTATTTACAACCTTTATTGAAATCCATCACCCAAGAAAGGGGGCGAGAGGTTCTAGAGGACCTGCATTCGGGCTTTTGCGCCTCTCACATAGGCGGAAGGTCCCTAACAAAGAGGGTCTGGCGGCAAGGCTACTTTTGGCCCACCCTTGAAACAGACGCCATGGAAATGGTGAAGAAATGTGATAAGTGTCAAAGATTTGGCAAACTTATACACCGTCCGGACACTAATCTGACGGCCATTTACAGCCCAGTACCATTCGTCATATGGGGCATGGACATTCTGGGTCCGTATACGCCTGCTACAGGCGAACAGCGATATGTTCTAGTTGATGTTACTACTTCACCAATGGGTAGAAGCAGGGGCAGTCAAAGGCATCAAGACAAAAGATTTTATCTCCTTTATCTGGAGAAATGTTATCACTCGGTTTGGGGTACCTATGTCTATGGTCTTTGACAATGGCCCTCAGTTTGAGACGTCTACTTTCAAGAGTTGGTTGGGAGGCAAAGGGATCTATCACTACTTTGCATCAGTTGGTCGTCCCCAAGCAAACGGCTAGGTTGAGGCCTTCAACAAGTTAATCTCATATGGCATTAAAAAGAAATTTGAAAGAGTTGGCGGTCTATGGGCGAATGAGTTGTCGCATGTCCTATGGGCCATCAGAACGACTGAAAAAGGGGCAACTAGTGAAACCTCATTTCTCATGGTTTATGGTGTTGAAGCTGTCATGCCCATTGAGCACTATGAGTCGACTCTCCGAGTCATGCTTTATAATGAAGAGGCTAACTAGAAGGCCATGCGGCTAGCATTGGACTCACTCCCGAAACGCAGGGGCAATGCTGCCTTACGTCATGAGATTTACCATCTGAGAATGAGAAGAGCTTGCAACAAGAGAGTATACAAACGAACCTTGAAAGTGGGGGACTTTGTGTAACGGAAAATGGAGGCAATCGGTAGGGCTAATGAGCAGGGAAAGCTGACTCCCAATTGGGAAGGCCCCTACCGGATCTATGAAGAAGTAAGAGGCGGCAGCTACCGCCTGGAAACACCAGACGGCAGGTAGCTAGCCAGAACTTGGAACGTAGACAACTTGAAAAAGTACTACTTCTAAGACTTGTAAGATTTTTGTAAATAAAAGCACATCAATAAAAAGTTGCTATTTGTTCTCAATACTTTTTATTTTATGCATTCTCCCAACGGGAATGTCGTTTGCGCAATGTGCAGACGGCCTTATTTAAGCCTATCGTCTACTCCAACATGAGTAGATATAAGTTAAGTTTAATACTTAGCAACTATTAACGAGGCCAATGGCCGGATGATCTTTATGAGGCTAATGGCCGGATGATCTTTATGAGGCCAATGGCCGGATGATCTTTAAAAAATACGTCTGCTCCAATATAAGAAGGCGTCCGACGACGCCCATCTGGGTGAATTCGTTGCAGAGAGCATCTCCTATTTGGATGGCACATTGCTCTATAAACTTAAAACAAACGGCCCTACCGACTGTCTAGAATAAGATAAGTTCGCAGCCGTTTGAATTGATCAAATGAGACTAAGTTAATGAAACAGCCGACTATTTTAATACAAGAGGTACCCATTTACAATCTTGGTCAGATACCGCCTGCTATTGCTCAGGAGCAATACAGACAGCTAAATTTGAGGATATAAGCTTAGTCCAAAACTTAGCAGCTAAACTTTAAAACCAACTAGTTACGGCCATAGGCCGTCTACTTCTTGAATAAAACTCAAATCCATCTGCTCCAACATGAATAAGCATCCGGCGACAAAGACTGAGTAACCTAATAAGGGGTAACTCACAGTCGTTTGACTTGAATAGTCTAAAATAGAATCTAAACGATACGAACCAAACCGCATGTCTCATTGACACCAGCCGGTATTCGGCCATTTTTCCCACTTAGGTTAATGAAACCAAGAAAACTAAAAGCTACCGCCTGTAATATAACAAGCGGCCGCTACCTTGGTTGGATATCCCGGTTGACGCCTACTATTTCCCAGGAACAATACAAACGGCTAATTTACAAAAACCAAATAAGCTAAGTATAAACACATAAGCAGCTAAGCATGGTTCGACCTAGAACTATATTAAGGCCATTGGAAGGATGATGTTGAACGCTTACCCGCCTGTGTGATGGCTGACTGTCCGCTTAGTTTGGGGCAATCACCATAGTGGTTGATTGACTTAAAAATCAGTTATACTCTCTAAAGTATCAAAAATTTCCAAGTCAATCAATTTACCTTTGAAAACCAGACGCATAGCCGCCCAGGGGCAAGAACAGCCGGTATAGTGAAAAAATTAAAATTTCATAGAAAAAACAAGTTATACTTAGCTAAAATCCATGCAAATTGAAAATTAAAAAACGAGTGCAAAATGGAAGAACCGCCATAATGGTTCATATATTAGCCAACCATATGGTCGACTAAAATGAGTTAACCGGTACAACCGGCAAAGATTGTCAAATAACCCGACCCCTCGGTCGGTGAAAATACAAGGAAACATACGGCACGCAGGCCGAAGAAAGTAATACATGGCCACCCGACCGTAGAAAAACAATTCGAGGCTTAAGCTTCATGAGGGGGCTTCTCAATGTAAGCAGCCGCATCCTTCTCTTCCCGAACCGGTTCTTGGTCCTTTTCAGCTTCCTGCTCCCCTTCCTGGTCAGATCCCTCGGCTGAATCAGACGACTCCTCCTCCTCCTCTTCCTCTTCCTCTTCCTCTTGAACTTGATTCAGGAATTTATCATTGTACTCTTTGGAGGAGGCGGCAAACTGATTCTTCCACTAGTAGAAAAAGAGAAATAAGCAACCCCCCTATGGCAACGGTTCATGAAAACCGTTGCCAAATTAAGTGAGCGCCATTTTTAAAAAAAAATAAAATAAATTGGTTACGTTTGGCAACGGTTAACCGTTGCCAATTGATTAAATTTTAAAAAAAAATAAACAAATAAATAAAAGGGGTAGATTTGGAAACGGTTAACCGTTGCCAATTTAAAAAAAAACCCGGGTTTTTGAATACTACTGTATACTCCCTCGTTCAAGCAAACGTTCTTCTTCTCTCAGCTCTGTTTTTGCTTTCACCTCCAAAAACGCGCGCCTTCCCTCAGCTCTCCCCAAACCATTCCTCCATTGAAGCTTCCATTGAAGGGTCCATTGAAGCTATTGCCTCCTCACGCACGTAGTGGGTCTGGGTTTGTTCTTCTTCCTCCTCACGCACGCACTCAGCTCTTCTCTTCTGCCTCCCTCCATATATGCTTGCATTATTGAAGTATGTAGCAGCTCCTCCATTGTTATGGCGCTCCTCATTGCTAGGTAAGTCGTAATAGCGCTCCTCCATTGTTATGGTTTTCGAGGAATTGGTCTTTAAATTAGTTAATATTGACAAGTTTCTTGTAATTGCTAGGGTTTGTCAATAATTGCTACTTAACTCCTCCATTTATACGCGCAAGGCTCAGCTCCCCCTCCATTGAACGCATAAGGCTCCCCCTCCACAAATGTAAGGCCTTTTTTAGTTGTTATTGTTGCTGTTTATAAGCTGAGTACAAGCTACATTTACCTATATTTCTAAATTGTTATGAGAACTTTATTTATCATCACTAATAAAGTTGAGAATTTTATTTTGTTTATAGGATAATTTAGTCCTTTTTATTTAAGAGAACAAAGTTAAGAGTTTAGGGTTTAGGGTTTAGGGTTTAGGGTTTAGGGTTAAGGGTTTAGGGTTTAGGTTTTGAATATACTTTTCTTTATGAGTTGCTTCTCACTATATATATGCGTGTTTCAGGCTAAGAAAAAGGTGTCAAGGGCTTCTAGGGTAAGATCATCAGTTTGGAGAGTGGGCGGAAAACATCCTGGTATCTTACTCTGACTGTCCTTGTTCTTGCTCACTAATATCATTCTTATCTTTTCCCTTAATCTAGATTTCTATTTGTGATCTATATAGGTTACACTGAAAAAGATTATTAGGAATTTTTGGGCGAAGCATAGACCTTGGCATTGACCTTCTATTTGAGAGTGTTGAGCCTTTATAGGTACTCAGGTATATATATATATATATATATATATATATATATATATATATATATATATATATATATATATATATATATATATATATATATATATATATATATATATATATATATATATATATATATATATATATATATATATATATATATATATATATATATATAACTTTATGTGCTTTAAATAAGTTCTTGGTTGCACATTTTTGTGGAGATGGTGTGTGATATAACTTTAGTGCATCTTCTATCATGATGTGTGATTAATCCATTGTTTTTTAATTGATTGCATGTATCACATCATATTCCTAGATACCCGTTCAAGGCTTTCTCATTAGGAGAAAGTCTTGAATAGTCCCCGGTTGGGATTGTTCTTGAACGTTTACTCTCACTTAGGTGGTGAATGTATGTCAGTTTTTTCGATTTTAAGGAACATCTTGGCTTAGCATTTCCTCGATCACCATGTTCTATGGGTACATATGTGGGTAAGTAATTACCTACGTCGTGTACTTCGAGAACTGGGGGAAATGCTGCCGGATTTTCCTTAAAATTGAAAATCTGATATACATTCACTAGTGAGAGTAAACGTTCAAGGATGGGTTAGGTTGGAGTGATAAGGACCCTTTGGAAGCATATATGCATTTTTGTATCTATATGAATGTTATATGCATGTTGTGTGTTTGAATTTGATTTTTATATATAATAGATGTAGCAATTATACATTATTCGTAATATGTTGCCATGTTCAGAGACAAATTTACTTAATGGAGAAGGATCGTGGATGGATGTATGGTAGACGTGATACATTGGAATTATTTAATGGGGTTCAAGAGTTTTGCGAGACGGCTTCATCTTATCAGCGCAGAATGGGTTTCGAGTGCCTCTATTGTCCTTGTGTTGATTGTAATAATGTGAAGGTGGTCAATAGTGTTGATATCATTAGAGATCATGTAGTTTGTCGTGGGTTTAGGGTTAAATATCATGTGTGGATTTGGCATGGTGAAGAAGGAGAGTACTTGGGTATGATGTGCATGATGATAGAAACAATGATATCCTTGTGGACGAGGAATACAAGAATGATGAACATATTGTTGATGATGGTGCTGAGGAGGGATTTGAGGATGATCATGTGGATGAGGTTGAGGATGAAGGTGTGGATGAGATGATGCGTGGTTTTGAAGGTGACGTGTTTGAGTCATTATCAGAGGCTTCTAAAAAGCCTTTGTATCCTGGGTGCAAGAAATACTCCAAACTATCAGCCGTGCTAACTCTTTTTAACATTAAGTCGAAGCATGGGTGGACGGACAGTAGTTTTACTTCCTTGTTGAGCGTGTTAAGTGAGATGTTGCCCGATGGGAATGAAATTCCTAAGTCTTACTATTACGCTAAGAAGCTCATGTGTCCATTTAGTTTGGAGTATAAGAAGATACATGCATGTCCTAATGATTGTATTCTTTACCGAAATGAATATGAACAATTGGAGGAGTGTCCAAGATGCAAGAAGTCGCGCTACAAGCGCAAGAGTTGCAATGCTGGTACGAAGGGACCTCCTGCTAAGGTGTTGTGGTATCTTCCCATAATTCCAAGGTTTAAGCGTCTGTTCTCTTTACCAAAAGACGCTAAAAACTTGAGGTGGCATGCAGAGGGAAGAAAGAAAAACAGAATGCTGAAGCACCCAGCCGACTCCCCGCAATGGAAGAACCTTGATATGAAGTTTGGGGAATTTGTTGATGAAGTCATAAATTTAAGGCTTGGTTTGTGCACGGACGGGATGAATCCATTTGGCACTCTTAGTACCCAGCACAGCACATGGCCGATACTTTTAGTGATCTACAATTTGCCTCCTTGGTTGTGCATGAAACGGAAATATGTAATGCTTTCACTCTTGATATCGAGGCCAAGGCAACCTTGAAACGACATAGATGTGTATCTTGCGCCATTGGTTGATGGTTTGAGAAAGATGTGGGACGAAGGGGTTTCCGTGTTTGATGCTCATAAGAATGAGATGTTCACATTGCGTGCAGCTCTTATGTGGACCGTTAATGATTTTCCTGCATATGGCAACTTGTCTGGGTATAAGAATAAAGGGAAAAAGGCATGTCCCATTTGTATTGATGATACGCCAAGCAGACACCTTGATCATTCTTTCAAACAGGTGTATTTGAGGACAAGAAGGTTGCTCAGGCGCGATCACCCGTACCGTCGGCAGAAAAAGGCTTTCGATGGGACGGTGGAAGAGGGGACTGCTCCTAGGCCACTGACTAGTGAGGAGGTTTACGGTCGGGTTAAGGGTGTACGAACAGTATTTGGGAAATCTGAAAAAGCGGCGGAATCAGTTGCTCTCTTTAAAAAAGAATCAATCTTTTTGTTGCTCCTGTACTGGAAAGAACATGACGTTAGGCACTGTCTTGATGTAATGCATATAGAGAAGAATGTGTGTGACGCTCTTGTGGGAACGCTGATGAATATTCAAAACAAGACAAAGGACGGAAAGGGTGCACGTTTAGATTTGGAAAAGATGGGGGTGCGTCCAGAATTGTGGGTTCAGCAAAGGGTTAGTAAGGGAAAGGAACAGGAAAAGGAAAAAGAAATGGGTTCGAAAAAGGGAAAGGGGAAGAGCACGGGAAAGGGAAAGGTTGCGGATGCGTCGAAGAAGAAAAATGAGGGAAAAGCCAAAGAGGGGAAGGCCTATTTACCTCCGGCTTGCTACACATTGTCAAGGGTAGAAAAAAGGATGTTTTGCGAATGTTTGTATGGCATTAAGGTTCCATCAGGGTACGCATCTAACATGAAAAGATTTGTATCCTTAAATGGAGAATTGAAGCTGACAAGTATGAAATCCCATGATTGTCATGTTCTGATGCAAGTTTTTCTACCAATTGCAATACGTGGTATTTTGCCAAAGCACGTGAGGGAAGCTATTACAAGCCTCTGTTTGTTTTTCAATACAATATGTAGCAAAGTGCTTGATCCTTGTACACTTAATGCTTTACAGGCGGATGTGGTTGTGACTTTGTGCAAATTTGAGATGTACTTCCTGCCCTCGTTTTTCAACAAAATGGTGCATTTGATTCTTCATTTGGTGCGTGAGATTAAGTTGTGCGGTCCAGTGTTCATGAGGTGGTGCTATCCTTTTGAAAGACACATGGGTACATTGCAAGATAAAGTTAGGAATCGGGCTCACCCGGAAGGAAGTATGATTCAAGGGACCGTGGCCGAGGAGATTGGTAATTTTGTGGCCGACTATGTAGCCATTGCTGAACTATTGATATTCCTACTTCTCGACATGAAGGTAGACTTGATGGTCATGGCACAATCGGGTCGAAACGAATGTCACCTGATCGAGAGAAGTTCTTAAAAGCACACCTTTATATGTTGCACATGTTCACCTATATTTAGACGAGCACATGGCTAGTTTGCGTGATGAGTTTCCGTCGAAAGGTGAAAGGGCACTGATGCAATTGCACAATAAGAAGTTTATGAGTTGGTTTCGTGATCGAGTGATGGGTGGAATGGATGAGAGTGTCACAGCTACAGTAAGGTGGCTTGCTTATGGTCCTAGGGATGATGTTCGCTCATTTGAGGGATATGACATAAATGGGTACACATTTTGGACTGAGCGTCAAGATTTGAAATCATCCTCGACCCAAAACAATAGTGTAACGCTTGTGGCATCGTCAAGGGAATTTGCAAGTGCTAAGGATAAATCACCCGTTGATGCAGAGTTGTCATACTACGGTCGAATTCAAGAAATATGGGAGCTTGATTATTGTGATTTCACGATTGCTCTTTTCAGGTGTAAGTGGGTTGATAATATCAGGCGTAACGTCAAATTTGATGACTTTACTCTTGTAGATCTTGTCAACCTGAATGATAGTGCCAAAACCATTCATCCTTGCATCTCAAGCTAAGTAGGTGTTTTACGTATCTGACCTTGCCGACTCAAAATGGTCTATTGTGCTAGCCGGCAAAAGAAGAATACTTGGCGTTGGAGATGTCGAGGATGAGGAAGAATATGATGCCTTTGATGACTCGGCACCTTTCACTGTTCCTAGACTTGCTGTGCCAAATGAGATAGACGACCAAGCCAATTACATGAGATCAGACCACAATGAAGGAATATTAGATTGAGGTACTGTATATTTTCTGTTAGTTTGAATTGCAGGCGTAGAAAGAATTAAAAAATCACATTTTAGGTGAAAATGAATGAAATTGTTGAATTACTTGCCCATTTTTCTTATATTCTTTTAAATGAATAAAGTAACTTGCATCACCATTTTCTATGTTTATTTGTATTATAATTCAGCAATTTATATATGATTATAAGTTTACCTTACAATTCAGCAGCTAATAACGTGTTATGTTTGTAATGACATGTTTTAACATCTAATGGCGGACGATCAATACCGTGCTTGAGTTGAGGATGTTGAATCTAATGATGATGATTCATCTAATGATGGGGACCAGCTGTATGATGTGAACAAGGAACCTGATTTGGGTGAGCCAGAAGATCAGGCTCAAGATGTATTGGAGAGAATGATAGATGAGTTTGAAATTGCAACTAAGCAAGCGCCTCCAATCGATAATGCCATTATGGAGCCGTTTCGTGAGGATCAAAGTGGAGGGGGGGTGCAGGCACCAGCGAAGAAAAAGCAGAGGGGTCCGACGACAGCTTTCAAGAAACTTGTCGGTCCTATGGTCTTGGAGTATGACAGGGTAGGGCAACCCTCAGGTAAATGGCGTCGTCAGTATGCTGGTCAAGTTGGGATTTGTACGCGCAAAATCCCCTTTACGCTTCGTATGAGCGACGTACCTACAGGCTTGATTGACACGTTTTGGAGTGATACCAGGGTAAGTTTTATGGAATCCACATTATTTATAAACAATTTCAATTTATTGTTATGTTATGGGCAAACTAATAATGTTTGTTATTTGTGCTTGCAGAGTCTATTTAACATTCCAAATGAGTACGCCAAGAGAAGGGTGTTTGAATCCTTACTTGCGGCAAGATTCAGAAGCTTCAAGTGTAACTTAGTTCGTCGGCTTATCACAAAGAAACTTGTGAGGAAACCAAAGAACAAGAAAGGAGGTGGCAGTGATGTTGATGTCATCGATGAAGAGAAACTCCCTTGGCAAATATGGCCTAGCATATCGAAGGATGATTGGGAAGCTTTCGTTCTTCAAAAATGTAAAAAAGAAGAAATTGTATGTTTAAAGAACTCTGATGAAAATTGTGTTGTAATTTATCGTCTTTTTTATTAGTAATGAAACTAACATATCTTTTAATGTAGGAAATGAAGGAGCAGAATTCCAGGAATGCATTGCAAAAGCAATACCACCATCATATGGGAGCAATGACATATGATGAATGGAGGGATACGTGGGTGAGTGAAGGAGTATACCCCACTACGCTTCTAGGGTCCTCCACAGCGCCGTCTGACTCCACGACCAGTACTTTGGTGAGTCGTGCTGGGGATTTCTTTTGCTCTATGCATTCGCGGGACAAGAAAACCGGAAAATGGTCCATCAAGGCTCCGGGAACCAAAGAAATGACAGATAAGCTAGTAAGCAACTATGAACTAGTGAACTACATTATTCATTTGCATGTATATCACTTTATATAAACACTTACTTCATGTTGCCATTTTGTTTTTGCTACAGCTTGAGTACACTGGAGAGCTTGTTGAAGGCAAGCTCGTCTCGACGGTAGGAAGGACCCCTTCACCTTGGCTATGGGAAAGCCCTACCATCCGGGACGGGTATTAGGTGCTGAGGGGAGCTTGCTAGGATGGGAGAAGGTAATGGGTCCCAAATATACCAAATCTGGAAGATCCCGAGCAAGTGTGAACTCGCCACAGAACTTCGATGCCACAGTGGCATCAATTAAAGAACAAGTGCGCAATGAGATGCGCGAAGAGTTCAATGCATGGGCGAAGCAAATGAATTTGCCGACCTTGCCCTTTTCCTCGACAACACCGACCGATTCAAGTAGCCACCCACGAAGAGAAGGAGAACAGGAGATAAATGCACGCGAGGAGGTACATGATTAGAATTCAACTCTATAAGTTTTGATATGTTGAGTTACGTGGGTACGGTTCTAATTAATGTTTCACTATCAATACACTATTAAGATTTAGATTTCACGCTTTAATCTTTTCTTCCCAAGAGATGGATGGAAATCTTTTCTAACCATTTGTGTGATTTGTCTTATTAGCCATCGAGGAAAAGCCAAACTCCAAAGAAGAGGGTGGAGGGGCCAAAGCAGAGGAGTGAACATGGCTCGGTAAGTGGAAAAGCGTCGATGAAGAGCCCTTCACGAGGTTCAGATACGCAAGCTACTCCATTAGTTGAAGACACGGTGCTTCAATCGCTATCTCAGGAGTTAACTTATTTGCATAACCGTGTTTGCGTGTTGCCTAATGACAGCCCCATCCAAATTCAACTTCCTAAGGAATTGTTCCACTGCGATGATGATGCAACGGCATGGCTATTCAAAGAAGATGTGAAGGAATTTCTAAGTGGTGCAATGCTTAACATTTCCCTCATTCAAATATCCATGATGTAATTCAACTAGTACTCAATTTATGTTATTCAGTTTAGTGGTGTTTGTCGTTTGGTTTTCGATTAACATTGTGTTATCATGCATGCAGAGCACTCCAGGAGCAAATATGGGAGCTTGAATCTCCTTGTCAAGTTGGGTGGTTGTGCCCTTAGCAGATGTCCACTGCTAGAATCTTAGGCAACTCCGCTGACGTGTTGTACTATGCTGAACGGGGTATCAGGCAATCAGTGAGTGCGGGAGACAAGTTCATATTCATCCCATACTATGAGGAGTACGTCTGATTATGCTAGTCAAGTTCATTTGTTTTCCCAGTTTATTTGTTGTAATAGGCTAACTATTGATTTGTTTGTCTCGTGTGTAGTTATCATTTGACCCTACTTGTGATTTGTGTTTCCAGTAACACAATCTTCTACTTTGATTCTGCTTGGTTACCTCAAGTAAGAAAGCGCCTCGTGAGGTCCATACTGCAAAAGTAAGCATTTAGTTTGTTTCACTTCTTGTTATTCATTTTCATATCTTAACTCATATGTATTGATTATACTAGTCAAATTTGAACTTATTACTTTGATTTTTTGTAGTACCATGAAGAACATAAATCCTCGATCTCCTCGAGGTCCTACATGGAAAGCACCCAAGGTAATTCACCCATGATGTTGTGATTTTCTTACTTTACAATGCTTAAGATGTTGCTTATTTGCTATGCATTTTGATTCATGTGCTTTGTTCCTCATGCTAGTGCGCACAACAGGAAAACGGAGTTGACTGTGGCCTATACGTGATGAGATTCATGTATGACATAATGATGAGTCATTGTACAGACACACGTCAGCTTGAAGAGGTATGCCATTTTGGTTGAAATTGCGTCACAAAACCACTTACTTGCTCTTTTCTTGTAATATCAAGCATTAGGCACCTATAACTAAGTGATTATGACATGTTTTAACTAGTTATGAGTTCAATAGACAAGAAATATAGAAAAAAGGCATCCTACTAGCCAAAATGGCCTTACTTGAGCCATTTTGGTTGAAATTGCGTCACAAAACCTTTTACTTGCTCTTTTCTTGTAATCTCAAGCATTACTCACCTATAACCAAGTGATTATGACATTTTTAACTAGTTATAATATCAATAGACAAGAAATATAGAAAAAAGGCATCCTACTAACCAAAATGGCCTTACTTGAGCCATTTTGGTTGAAATTGCGTCCCAAAACCTCTTACTTGCTCTTTTCTTGTAATCTCAAGCATTAGTCACCTATAAATAAGTGGTTATGACATGTTTTAACTAGTTATGAGTTCAATAGACAAGAATATAGAAAAAAGGCATCCTACTAGCCAAAATGGCCTTACTTGAGCCATTTTGGTTGAAATTGCGTCCCAAAACCTCTTACTTGCTCTTTTCTTGTAATCTCAAGCATTAGTCACCTATAACTAAGTTATAATGACATGTTTTAACTAGTTATGAGTTCAATAGACAAGAATTATAGAAAATAGGCATCCTAGTAGCCAAAATGGCCTTACTTGAGCCATTTTGGTTGAAATTGCGTCCCAAAACCACTTACTTGCTCTATTCTTATAATCTCAAGCATTAGTCACCTATAACTAAGTGATTATGACATGTTTTAACTAGTTATGAGTTCAATAGACAAGAAATATAGAAAATAGGCATCCTAGTAGCCATAATGGCCTTACTTGAGCCATTTTGGTTGAAATTACGTCCGAAAACCTCTTACTTGCTCTTTTCTTGTAATCTAAAGCATTATTCACCTATAACTAAGTGATAATGACATGTCTTAACTAGTTATGAGTTCAATAGACAAGAATTATAGAAAATAGGCATCATAGAAACTAAAATGGCCTTACTTGGGCTATTTTGATCGAAAATGCGACCTAAACCCTCATATTGCTATTTTCTTGTAATTTCATTCCTTAGTCACATATAACTAAGTAATAATGTCATGTTTTAACTAGTTATGAGTTCAATAGACAAGAATTATAGAAAATAGGCATCATAGTAGCCAAAATGGCCTTACTTGAGCCATTTTGGTTGAAATTGCGTCCCAAAACCACTTACTTGCTCTTTTCTTGTAATCTCAAGCATTAGTCACCTATAACTAACCCCAATTATTATTAATTCACTTCTACTAACTCACATTTTGTGTATTCTAAGTTTTGCAAGGGGCAAACGGGACAGCCATACACGAGCGAGGAACTCCATGTAATTCGGGAGATGTTGGCGACCTACATCACATTTAATTTGTAAATATCGTTTACTAGCTAGCTACTTCATCAATCCTAACCTTAGCTTACTAATTATGTACTATACATGAAACATTTTTCTAATTTATATCATCTCTTGCGATTGTTATTATTATTTATGTTTTGTTATCAATAATACTAATTATTGTTACTATTATCATAATAATTATTATTATTATTACTATTATAATATTAATAATAATTATTATTAATATTAATATTATAATAATAATAATAATTATTATTAATATTAATATTATAATATTAATAATATTGCAGCCAAAAAAAAAAAAAACAGGTCAATATTATTGCAGCCAAAAAAAAAATACAGGTCAATGGCAACGGTTAACCATTGCCAATATTTATTATTAAAAAAAAAAAAAAAAAAAGCGCGCCATTGTATTTGGCAACGGTTAACCGTTGCCAATTATATTTAAAAACAAAAAAAAAAAATGGGCGCCATGGTCAATGGCAACGGTTAACCGTTGCCAATTGATTGAGTTGGCAACGGTTTTGAACCGTTGCCAATTATTTTGGGATTTGGCAACCCTCAAATACGCAACGGTTCAAAACCGTTGTCTTTGGGGGGGTTTGAACCATTGCCAATTTGCTCTTTTCGTGTAGTGTTCCAACCCTCGTAGCCAGCATCCGGGAAAAGAGCCTCCCAAGTCATCTTCATGATGGCATCGCAGTCGTCCATCATCTATTTGACCAGGGCCTCTTTCTCCTCCACAGCCCTTGAAATATACTTCTTGGCGAGTTGGACTTCCTGATTGGTCAGCCTTGCCTTGAGCTTCTCCACCCGAGTGCGGAGGCCGGCTGCTTTAGTGTCCGCCTCTTTGAGGGGCTCCAGCTTAGCTTTGAGATCCTTTAAAGTCGTCTCCAGCTCGGAGATCTGCCTCTTCGCAGCCTCCAAATCGGCCTTGACCTGCAGATTGGCGGCCGCTTGAGAATATAGTATGTCAGTGGTCAATAGTTCATTTTGAGCAATCTGAAACATGGTTATATCTAAAGAAGAGGCGGCACGAGCATTCGCAGCTTTTACCTCTTTGGTCTTATCGTTGATGGGCTTTCTATGTCCATGCACTCGCAACATAGACTGCATTTGGCAAAGAGCAAAACATTAGTATAGGCGGCTCAAGGAGTTGTGTGAAAAATTAAAATAATAATAAGTTAAAATACCTCAGCTAGAAGGGCGAAATGGCATCAAGGTTGAGGGTGCCGACTCCTTTAACTGACTCCCTGTCCTCAAGGGAGACGGCTCTCAGCATGCTCTTGGCCAGCTGTTGAAGATCCGGCCTTTGAGGGGCATCTACACAACCAACATTTTGTAAATACTTGGTGTAAATTCGGCCTATAGACCGGCTGCCTTCAGAAGTACTAGGCGACTGCTGATTAAATTTGAACCTTCAAGGGTAAGGAAAGGGGGTAAAGCTGGTAATACCTTCGGTCGCCTCCTTCTCCTTTTAGGGCCGGCTACTCTCAAGGCCGGTTGGGGATTTTCCCCCAATAGGAGGATGGGTCCTTCCTTGCCTACTGGCCACATGTTTCCTGGATCTACCATGAGTCGACACATCGCCAGCTGTCTGCTTCTAAAGCTTCGGGTCCGGCTGGGAAGAAGGAGAAGGCTTGTTGGAACCGCCCTGCACATAAATTGAAAAGTGTAAGAAGCAGGCGGGAAAAAAAATCAAACTTAGCCAAAATTAAAGATTATGGCTCACCTTAGACACCTTCGTGGCGTCCGCCTCCTCGGCCGTCCGCTTGCCCAAGAGCGAGCGGTAGTAGGCGACTGGCGTTTTGGTAGACAAGAGCTTCTCCATTGCTTTGTCTGCATGGAAAATTTTAAATGGTTAAGAAAAATACATAAAACAATCAAAGTCTTACTAAGCATTCGGTCTGCATGGAACTAAGCATTCGGTCGACTACCTCTCGGCCTCTCTAGACTTAGACCGCAAACGGCCAGATAGTTCTCATCCGACAGCCAGTCATATCAGGGAATATAACTTTGGGGAACGATTTCCTTCACCTCGGTTTCCTCATTAGGCCGTATGGTCACTTTGAAGAGACCCTTATCTAAGATCGCCTCTCTGGCCTTTCTGAGAACAGGAGGCAACTCAGATCCGCCTGATAGCAGAGGTGGGTTCCGGTTCCACCTGTTGTATTTTTTGTTCCTCACTTTGTTAGGGAAGGATACAATGTAGAACTTGCTTCTCCAGTCCTTCCATTTGTTTTCCTTCCCAAGTCATCATGTAGTCTTTGTGGCTTGACAAAGTGTACCATCCGGACCCGCTTGTCTTTGGGGTTCGACTAAGGTAATGCATGTGGGCGAACGCCTCAAAGCTTGGGTATATCTCTTGCATTTTGCAGGCGGTAACGAAGCCTAGAATATTTATACAAGAGTTTGGGGTCAGTTGCTAGATACCCAGCTGGTATCCATCCAAAATTTTCTCCACGACCGGATGGAGGGGGAATCTAAGGCCGGCTTGAATGGCCGCCTCATAGCAGCCAAAGCATTCGTCCCCGTAGTTGGACCCTTCTGGCCAGACTACGGTGTCCTCGGCATCCGGTACACATAAAATAAAGCCATGTCCCATGACATGGTCAGCTCAAAAACTCCCCACCTTGTCAGCCATTGATTTCCGCATGCCCGCGGGAACATGATGATAGTAGGCAGCAAATTGCTCACGGCGACTAACAGACGGCTCAGCCCAACCCTCGCCCTTTTCCACAGAAAGGGACTCTCTCGTTGTCTCCAGCCGAGAGAGCATTTCCTTAGAGTCGTTGTAGGATCTACCAGAAGTAATAGGCTCGGACTATCTGTCAGAGCCGTTGGATCTATCGTCCGCCTGAGGATCCTGTTGAATAGAGCCGGAGGCATCACTCTCCAACTCCTCCCCTGATTCTAGCAAGATTGAATCATTGGGGGTACTTGGGGTGCCAGGCGGCACGTCGGAGATTTCGCTAAAGGCGCCCTAAATGAGTCGTTCGGGTTCTGCTGCCTGGCTGTTTGTTTAATTCTTGCCATGGTGTCTTACACAAACACAGAGACAGTCGGACTTGGAGAAGTTCGCAAAGGGTGGTCCATCAAGGGGCAGTCGGCACTTCTAGTTCTAGATTCAGCCGTCCCCGGTGACCGGCTGATCACTAACCTAGGTCGTGCCTTGTGCTTTTGGGAAACCATTTTCAAAAAGAAAAGAAACAAAGTAAAATATGAGAGAAAAGCAGGCAATTACCTTTGGTTTGAAGGTGTTGTTGACGCTCGGAAAAAGTCTTGGGTGGCAGTAGAATTAGGCAGTCAGGTAGCAGGCGACAGGTGCTTTTCTCAGAAAAAGACAAGTTCTTTTCTAAAAGTCAAAGATTCTATGTTCGAAAATCTTGAGAATGTGCGAAAAAATGATTGGGGCATGACCCTTATATAGGGGGGTAAGAATTTCAGGGGGCACCCGTGAGAAATGTTCCGGAAGAAGAAACGGCGGTAAAAAACCGTTCGCCTATACGCATGTGACACATGTCATAGGCGTCACGTGGCAATCCACGTCACCCCTGTGAGGGGAAAATGATTAGGGGATTTTTACCCCGCCACGTGGACCAATCAGGGTCCGCCACGTGGACCAATTAGAGTCTGCAACGTGTCATCCTAAGGAGAACCCAAAGTGGACCTACCAGGGCACGACACGTGGCAGACAGATATTTGGCGGCCTTCAAGGCCCAAATCTCGAGGCCCGTCAATCCAAGGTTTCTAAACCTATGATGGACACGCATTTTGAGACCCTATATAAGGGAGATGTTTCCTTAAAGAAAACACATTGAATACAACCAGAGCATTAACTGCAACATTAATTACCCTCGAGAGTTTACACTTGGATATGCAGGCTGTCTGAGATGGTCGGATGATCATTTCTCTCCAAAGAGGAACCTGATCCCATTTACTTTCCGCACGTTTTACATCCAAACACGTTCTAACTTGATCGTCGGAGGCGAAACTCCACCTAACCGGAGTCTCCGTTGTTTTTCAGGTACAGGCGCCCAGAGTCCAGTCTTGGAATTATAACTCTCCCGCATGACACTAAAAAGCCCCGAAACAATTAGGATTGCAAATAAGCAAAGCAATGCATCTATGAAAATGTTAACGACTCCGGATACAATTGAGAATTACCTACGAGTGTGACATAAATGCATAAATCACTAAAGCATGTCACTCAGATGATCAAATTAAATATTTAATTAGGAAATAATTATCTACAAAAGTCTAATTAATGAGGACTTAAGGAGTCTTTATAATAATGTAATGCTTCAACTTTTTGGCTTGATTGATTGTATTGATTGCCACGTGGCACCTTTCACATGTATTAGAAGTATGTCATATTATTGTAATAAGCACATCATTCATTTTACTGTAAACATGTTTCAATAGTAATAAAAATGTTTATCACAAGGTTTGAACACAAGACCAATAACAAATGAATTAATATTCTTAAATTACCAACTCAGGTATCTTTTAATTATGCTTCATATTCAATTATAGTACACTAAATACTTTAATTTGTACAAAACATTAATTTGAGAGCGTTTATTTAGTTTCATTAATTATTATTATTATTCACTTATTTTTTGTAATTATATAGTTTATGATTTTATAACTCACATAATATTTATTGATATTCAAAGTAAAACGCAATGCATTGCCCGGACCACACATTAGTTAAAAGTTAAGAGCTGCCTTTATACATGGAAAACTCAATACTCTAGATGGGGCAATAATTCATTTATAGATCAAGATCAATGAATTCGCCATTTCTTGTTTGGAATTTATGGTTTGTGTAATGATCTTAATGTTCTATATCATGCTCTTGCCTTCAATGATGTTTTGCAAGTTTAAGAAACCTACTATAAATTATATGGTGAATGAGTATAGTTGCAAGCTTACAACCTCGATAAAGAGGATCTCAGCCTCAAGTAAATACAATATCCAAAGACTCAAGTAATTGCAAATGGTGCCTAAGTGTTCTTAGTTGGTAATCGAGTTATTAGGATTGTGAAAAGACCAAAATACTTCTTTTTGGTAGCAAGGCTTTGTTTGGTACCAATTTAAATTTTTTTGGTATAACATGTGTACCAACTAAGAACAATTTTTAGTACCAACTAAGTTTTGTTAGTTTTTAATGCCTCTAGTTACTAGAGGATGGGACTTCTCAAATATTATCTAACAAACAATATTTTGGCAATTTTATTTCATACAAGGAATTACCCATCTTCAGACTAATAAATCAATGACTTTTTGTTGGGGAAAATACAAGTTAATTTTTTTTTTTACGCAAATCGTTAATGAAGAGGATAAAATCGACATTATCATGAATTATTTAGGGGAATTGTTGTAAATTTACCCGAATGAATTGTAACTTGATTAACGGCGCCGTTACTTCTTAGCTTCCTCCTTCCTCCATCCTCCATTGAAGCTACCTCCTCCTTCTTCCTTCCATTAAAACTTCCCCCTCCTAATTGATCATTCTTCAATCTCCACCATTTCAACTCCATCTTCGAAAATCAAGCTCAAAACACGCTTCAATGGAGGATGGGTCATCCCTACCCATTGGGGTGACCATGCCCTTAATTTTTACCCTTTATTCATAGGTTTTTCATTTAATTTGGCGGCGAAACTGCCGGAGATGGTGTTGTCGGTAGAAGGTGGAGATAAGGAAGATAGTGTCGATGGAAGGTGGACACGAGGAAGATGATGAATATGGTGGTGTTGGTGGAAGGGTGGAGATCGGGGAACGAAGAAGAAGGAAGCTTCAATGGTGGTGTCGGTGGATTAACGCCAAAACATCGTTATGTTCACTCCATCTACAACAATGCTATTACAAAAAGATTAATCGGGACTTGCTCCTTTTGCTAACTAGCTATTTGTAATACATGTTCCTATGCAAAGAAGTCCTCACCATGTGAAGATAAGTCGATAAATACTTTTCCTAAGTTGATAATGAAATTTTTCTCATGAATTCATGAGTTCTTTTTTTTTTCCCCAAAAATTTTTCATGTGTCAATGCTATGAGAGTGAACTAAGTGGATTATTCCAAGCCAAAATCTCCACCGGATGTTTCTACGGTAGTATCATTTTATTTTAATGATAAATAATATGATATGTTCATACTTTCACATTATATTATGGATACAATTAGTCTTCTAACATCTACAATACAAATATAATTTTTAGATTTTTTTTTTTTAAAGTAACGTTAGGCAAGCAATATTATTAAATCAAATCGAGTTCCACCAAAGTTAGGAAGCTTTGGGGGAAATTGTCAAACCATACAAGCATCGACTCACTATAATATTTTTCGAGAAACTATATAATAATAATAATAAAAATTACATAAATGAAACTAAAATTTGATAAATAAAACAAATGCTGATAAAACTTTTTATTCCAAAATAGAGTAATACGAAGTATAATTTAGATCTTGGAGAAAAATATGTCAATTATGAACTACATAATCATTAAGATAAATTAGAAAATAACACCCCAAAATTGTCACGATTTTGATTATAACACCAAAAAAAAAAAAAAAACCAAAAAATTGGTTTCACCACCACTTAACTTTGTCATCCAAAAAAAACCGTTAAGTGGGCCCCACACAGTACACGTGTCAATCAACTATTGGATTGAAAAAAAGAAAAATTAAAAAAAAACAGAAGAAATACCCTATAATCCTAACCCAACCACCACAGGCGCCGGTTCCCACGGCCGTTAACCCTACCCTACCACGACCGTCACCCCAACCCAACCCCCATCGTTGTCTCCCCCCCCCCTGAAACCATCGTCGAACAACCAGACCCCAACCCAAACCAGCCCAGCCCACATCGTCTTCTCCCCGACCCGAATCCATCGCCGAACCACCCAAACCCCAACCCTAACTAGCCAAGCCACTGTCTCCGAACTCCTTTACCCTACCCAAAGTCGTCGCTGAAACCCCGATCCACACTGGCACACCCATACCCAAACCCACAAACCGCCCTACTCCTCTCACCCTCACCTGAAACTAAATCGGGGCTGGTTATTTCGTGGATACGGTTAGGCTGATTTCGACGGTCGAGGGTGGTCGGCTAGCTGGTTTTGTGGGTCGAGGGTGGTCGGTTGGGATTGGGTGATGGCGGTGGGGGATGGGTTGGAGAACGGCGGTAGGAACCGGCGACGCCAATGGTGGCTGGGTAATTTTAAGGTTTTCCTTTTTAAAAAAAAAAAAAATTTAATCCAATACATAATTGAGAAGTGTACAATGTAGGACCTACTAACGGTTTTTTGGATGGAAAAGTTAAGTGGTGGTGAAATCAAAATTTTGTGTTTTTTGGTGGAATTATAATATAATTTTTTTCTGTGTGGTGTTATAATCAAAATCGTGGCTTTTTTGTGGTGTTATTTTCTAATTTACCCCAATCATTAACATTATGATAGTCATATTTCAAATGACCATTATAAAATTTTCACACTAAACTTGATCAAAAACTCCTTTTATTATAAGTAACTTTAAACTGCTTAAAATAAAAGTTTTTCTTTTTCTTTTAAAGATCCTTGGTTTCTTTGTTCTAAAATTGGTGTCATGGTTTATTCCCATAAACACCAACACTTATTGTGAGAATCATTGAGATGTTTTATATAAAGAACAATAACACACACACATACATAGAGATAGATGTGACTATGTGATGCAATAAGAGCTTTTTACAAAGCGTTTTTCCAAGCATCTTTCATTGATTCATTACATTGAAATAGAGAAGAATATACACCACAACCCCTTGAAAAACTAACAATTTGAACAAAGTAGTACATGCTCTGCCTTTTTCTCTACATTTTATCCACATTATTCCATGGACCAATCCACCCATGACTTGAAAAAGCAAGATAACCAACTTCTTTTGCTCAGGATAAAGTAATCCATATTGAGTACCTCAAAGATTGGAGAGGGGGGCTAAAGCTCTAGATAAGCCTCCACTATCGACGCCACGAAATCAACCAACTACTACTCTTATCAGCTCCTTAAGGTCCCTACTACCATATCCACCATTGCCACGACTCGTAGTCAGGCTCTAAACTCATCACTTATCAGCCGTTGCTTAAGCAAAGTTTTCGGATTCACCTATGCCAAATTCTACTAAGTTAAAATGAACAAGAAACCGGATCGAAAGGTCTAGTACTTATATGGATGCTTGGCTGTGCTGTGCATTACAGGGACACTCAGGGGGTTTTCGACCTTTTATATTTTTGCTAATTTAGGTGTTCTCGACAGACAGACGAAATTAGATACATTTTTTTAACGGAAAACCAAAAACAAGAAGAGATAAACCACAAGAAAAATGGGAGAACTCTTGGGTCAGTTTCCTTTACAGTGGGTTAAAGCAGAGGATTTGTGTTAAGAGATCAATCAAGGATTGAAACACGTTTCAGCCACGCCTAATCCCGGTGAAATAGTTAAAGTCATGGTGTTGAACTCTAAGTTGTTTAAGCCAAGAATCAGCAACACTCAAAAGTGACACAACTCGATCCTGGTCCCGGCCGCCCCTCCCCGAAACCCACACGCTTCCTTGCATCTTGTAAGTGGCAAGACCAAAAGCTGGGAGAGGGATGCCTTCTCCTTCCTTTCTCTTCCTTATCCATTCTGGGGCCACCATGTCGTCGTCGTGGTCCATATCTAGTTTCATGACAGCAACATTTCGGTAAGAAACACGTTGGAATTTAGAAAATATTTAGACTGCTTGACATTAATGTTAATATCACAAAACCATACAAATTAATAGTCCAAATTATACAATGTATACAAAAATTTGTCATCATTTCTTCTTTATCCCAACTGAAATGATGGCAAGAAATATACGAGTACTTGGTTAGAGTCTAATAGATATTTATTGTAATATGTCACATGTTCAATTCAGAGCGATTGAGACTAGAGTATCAAAAAGACAAAAACTGCCCCGACTTGAAACAGTTGGACTCAACACGATATTACTCAATACAGTACTTGATCTAAATGAGCACAATAGTTCAGCATGAGTTAAATCCAAAATAACCAGATCAACCTAGACCCAATCCAAACTCGACTGAGAACACGGATTAACACCTCATTGAGACAAACCAATTTTAGAGGGTGCATTTTCAAACATGGCAATCAGTAACAAAAATCAAATAAAATTTGACAATAAATCAAGTCAAGTGATTTGACAGCATACCTTGAAACGAGGATGAAAGGGTGTGGTAAGTCAAGAAGCATGTAGACAAGTCCTTTATGGTTTTCCCCATTGGAATGTGATATATTGGATACCTGCACCAATGTTGACATAATGACATTGGTTAGCATCACTGCACTAATTGATTTGTTGAAATGTGATATTCACTCTGAAAATTACTTCCTGTATAATACTATGATGTAATACTCGCAAACTAATTTTGTACGAGTATTTAAGTCAAAAAAATTTGAGTCATAATACTACATTCGTCTCATAATATAATGATTGTATGTTTTTTAGGATGTATGTCCTCAAAGGTTATCTCTATTTTAATATTTTGAAATTAATTTTATAAATTTATAAGTCGTCAAAATGAGCCATAATACTCTCTATTTGTCCCATTATATAATCCTTATATTCCATTTTAAATGTCATAAGTGTTAGGTACTCCACTACTAAAATGTTTTTTTTTTGGTGCCCACTACTTCTATGTTTAAATCTTGTGTAATTTATTACTCCGTATTAATTTTTTAAGACTAAAAGTATCCTTACTTTCTACTTAGTCTACCAAAAATACTCTTTGTACAAAAAACTATGTCATCTTATCCATTCAATGTTTATATTGTAATATATTATCTCTAATAATTTAAACCACCTTATTCATACACCCACTCACTCGCCAATTTTTAAAAAATTTTGTGTAAATGTTATGATCAAATGGAAACACAGGTAAAATTTGGGTAAATTATGTGCTTTAAAAAAATACGTCAACTTAGAAAAATGTATTTACCAGGCAACAGCCATCCAACTAGCGGGAGAGAGATCCACACTCTTTAATGACATTAATCCAGGGTATCTCCGAGCTAATTCACTAATCTGAACAACCAAAAATAGACAAAATTGTTAGCATACAAGAATGAATATTCTTTGTTCACTAGAGCCAAAAATTGTGAAACATTCAACAAACTTTGTTTGCACATTCATGTGTCACAATCAAAATACAAAAATTTAACCTTTTATGCTCAAGAGATGTAACAAAATTCTTTTACTTTTTCCGGCAAAAGTATATATAAAAAAAGAAAATGTAAATGGACTTGAAGATGATAGCATTATACAAGATTGTCAAATATGGTCACTAGTAACACTGAGCCAATAAGTGGTTATTATAATTGCAATATGACACGCACGCTTGATATAATGCTATACCATAATCACCCACCAAGTTACAAAGTCTTAAAAACTTTGGGAAAAAAAAAAAAAAAGAGAGAGAGAGAGAGAGAGAGACTTGGGATCTATAAGTAACAGGTGTATACATCAGAATTTTTCTAAATCTAAATCTTTATCCAGAATTTATCTATTGATATGTACAAATATAACTAAAAAGAAGTTAGAAATAACACATCATTTTATCGTGAAAAGTGTATGACGCTAAAAATCTTTGAAAGTTAAAACGTCATAACCATATTCTATACTCTGTACTCAGTATCATTTAAACATTATACTTTTCGATTTTTAAATATCTTATTTGATAAATTTATTAAATTATCATTTTCCTAAGACATATCATCAGTATCTGATTTAAATAATCTAGTTAACATAAATGTTTATTTTCCATTTTATAAAAAAAATAGACTACAAAAATTTTCTTCCACTTTTCCATCCCTTATTTCTTTCAAGACCATTAAAATTATGTCATATTTCTTATTTTTGTTTTCATTTTTATTCTTATTTGCCTTTTTCGGCTATTTATATTCTATACACTAGACTTTCATATACCAAATAATTTAATAATATGAAAATACTACCTCCGTTTTTTTAGTTGACACATTCTGATTTTAGCACTATTCACACACTTCTCTTTGACCTTATTTTGTGATTCATACGTAATGAAAAATATAGTTAAGTAGGATTTTATTAGATTATTAGATTCGTCACGATATATATTTACAAAATATCAATTTTTATAATTTTTTCTTATCGGTAATTCAAAAAAAAAAATTGAATTTATGCATTAATAAACGTGATAAAAAAACAAAGGTATGAAATACATATTATAATTGACAAAAGTATTAGAAAATATCGACGTAGTACATTAAGTGGTGAGACTTATGCAAATATTTATCCTACCAATCTCGTACAATAGACATTGCACACTATAATACTCTTGATTTTGCCTTGATCAAATCTGATCCATTAAATTACTACTTTCTAAGAGTAAATAAACCATTTTGTTTAAATACCTATAACTAATTGCCTTATATTTCTTATAAGAAAATGATATTAATATGATCCTAATACGAGTATATTTTATATTTCACAATAATTCAATATGTTCCCTAGTATATTGAATCTAGACGGTAATAGAAAATAGAATCACTTGTGAATGTAATGTTCTTAAAACTTGAGATAATAAACTGGAGTAACTTTTTTAATCTCTCAATAAATTTTCATTGGTTGTAAATAAAAAGTTGCTTGCAATGAGAACATTGGGAAGACATAAATTTGGCAAAATAAAAGGGTAAGAATATTAGCTAACCATTCACAATTATAATCCATCGAATACTCCTAAGCCACTTAAAGTTTACCACATTTTTCTGTTTATAAGTTCCTAAAAAGTATCTTCATATTCATACCATAATGTTTATGGAGAATCAAAATTTTACTCTCACCAAAATTACTTTAGATCCTACCACTCAATATTCTTAATATTCAGTAATAGACTAATAGCTAATTGTTAAGATACAAACTTTTTTGACACAAAGATACACACTAACAACAAAGAAGAATAGCTAAAACTCAATGTGACACTCTTTGTTATATTGATCACAATAATTAATAAATAAATTAAATTTTTTAACAAGTTCAACCCAATCTGTCCCTATAAAAAATGAAAAAATAAAAACTAATAATCTCACCTTTTAGTGGTCTTCTCAAAATAATTCCACCTTCAATTAATCTCAAAATAATCCCACCTTTACACCTTATCTTCTTAAAATAGTCTTTTTTTTTACCTATTACTTATTAAACAGGTTTAAATCATTCTTTGTTTTTTTTTTTCAATAAGGCCCTTCTAGTCTTCTATCACCGTAACACAACCAACAACACCAAGACTCCAAGGGTTTTATCCTCACCAACTACCATCAGCAAAGCCACCTCCTTCTTTGCCACTTGCCAGCCATCAAAACCCACTTTGGAATCTCACATGTTTTTGACCCAAATTGAAAATCCCAAACCCGATTATATCTGCCCCTTGAAAACCACACTACCCACCACCCTGAAACCAGACCTTAACCAACCCAAAAACCCACTCCAACACCCAAACTCCAACCCTTCCTCCACCACCAAAATCTACCTCACTAAAATTCCACCCAATCCACTCAAAAACCCGTCCCACCGACGCAGAATGGCTTGTGGTGCAGGGGTGTTTGTTAACTACGACGACGATGCTGAAGGAGAGGAGAGAGAAAGGACAGCAGAGGGGGCGCAAACACTAAGGCTGGTGGTTTTGAGGGGGGAGGGGTAAAAGGATGGGAAGGTATGAGAGAGAAAGCTTTTCTACTAATTAGAGTTAAAATAAAAAAAAAACTCTAAATCAATAGAAACATGACACGTGTTAAATCAACTTGTTAACCCGGATAACAACTAATCAATGACTATTTTGAGGATGAAGTTAAAAGGTGAGATTAATTAGAGATTAATTAAAGTGGGACTGTTAGAAAAGACTACTAAAATATGGGATTATTAATTTTTAATTTTCCTATAAAAATTACCAGTCATTAATAGATATTTCCTACTTAAATGACTCGGGGCCCACCTCCTCTCCCTTCTTTGAAATTATCACTCATTAAGACGTGACGAGAAAAACTGTACAAGATAAGAATAAAAAACAATGGATATTATAAATTCTCATAAAATTTGACTTTTTTTTTTTTTTTTTTTTTTACTATAATACAATTTTTCAACAAACAACTTTTTGCTTTAGGCCATCAATAATCATAGTACAAGATGACGAATAAATGGCACTGCCTAGCAAAGTAGCAAATTATATTGGATTGGTTAAAACTCTAATGGTGAGTTGGTAACATCAAATTACGCACATAAAATATTCGCGAGTAAAATGTAAGATAATATCAGAGTATAAACCTATCAAAACTTTTTCAATTTTACAATCAAATTTGTCAAATTTTATTAGAATTAAGTATTGATAATATAATCTTATGTTAAAAAGTGTAAACTATCAATATACACCGTGTGTAAGTTGAAGGTTATTTTTAATATTGTTTATTTGATGATTAATCGAGCAATTAAAAAATTAAAAAATAACTTTAACTGTATTTTGTGCCAAGGTGTATATAACAATATTTAGCTCTAGTTAAAAGTGGAATTTGATGAAGAGAGGCAAGTGATTGAAAAGACGAGAAGAGTTACCTTGTCCATAAGAGGAACTCTACCATACGGAGTTGATCTCTCAAAGTATTGACAATAGAGGTAACCCAACCTATCATTCAATTGCCACAAGTTTTCTTGTTCAAATCCACCTTCTTCGGATGAACATCCATCCCATCTCGACAATTCACTTTCATCACTACACGACTCGCTATACGAATCTCTCGTTTCGCCATCGGCTGAGTCCGTATCCTCCCTATAACATCAACAACAACAACCCATTGAATATATCATAACCAACATTATTATTATTAATCGGAGAATGTATATTTCAAGCAATTTAATGTTAAATATGATGACAATGAATCAGTTGACAAATAAATCTACCTGAAAATAGGAGGAGAAGGAGTGCTGGTAAAGATTTGTATTGCGGAGAGATAAGGAACATAGTATTGTACAAGAGTTTCACCCGAATCAAGAACAATGGGAACACCCGCACCATAAGCACTCCATTCATCATAACAGTTCCAAAGATCACTTAACCTGAAATATTCCACATTTTCTCTTTCCCATGGATGCCATAATCTATTCAAGTTCCTCATCTCTGACTGCAAACAACATGCACACAGATTATAATTATATTATTTTTGATTAAAATTGATTTGAATCCAATTATAAAAGATGCGATCTTTGCAGAATTCGATAATCACGAACCTTAGGGAGGAATTGGGAAGGAGCGACAGGGGTAGTGCAATGGAGGAAGCAATCGAGGTTGGAATGCATTGATCCTGATTCTACAACAACCATGATTGACTGATTAATATTGATTTAAAGGGAGAAAATTAATCTAGGGTAGGGAGAAAGGGAGCCTGTCTCCCTAAACTCTTAGGGAAAAAAAAAGAAAAAAAAAAGAAGGTAAAAATGGAAAAAAGAAAACAGAGAAGAAAAAAAAAGGGAAGAGAGATTGTCGGAGGATACTTCTTTCCTTAGGATAGAGAGAGAGGAAGGAAGATGTAAACGGGGTTAGAATTAGTATTTGACGGTTTAGACAGCGGAAATACTACTCCATATAACGGAGTACTCCGTAGCATTATTTTCCGGAGGATTTATAATTTTTTTTTCTTTTTTTTACTCCACAAAAATAAATAATACTCCGTTATTTTAATATTACGGAGTAATTAAGACCCAAAAAATTAAATAGTATTAAAACAACGATAACTTGCTTATTATTTCCACGAAAATTCGGGGAGACCAAAGCAGAAGAAGTAAAATTTAGGGAATTGAAAATCTTTAAGCTAACTCAAAGTAAACCACCTTCTGTTTCGTAATGTATTGATCAATTTCTGCGAGTTCATAAAGAAAAGTCATCAATATTTACATGATATCCAATATTCTCCGCAATTAAATATTGTTTTTAAATGTGATGAAAAATGAATTAGGAAATTATGTCGACCGAATATAGTTAGAAGGATGACAGGAGGACCAAGAACACGTAAAATTTACGCAAAAATAAAAAGAATTGAACAGAAAATCCAGGTTTTCAGAGCCCTTTAACAAATTGATGACGGAAACAAGAGAGAGAAGGAAAGGAGGAGGAAAAGTACGGGTATGATGATCAAATTCAATAAGGGAAAGGGGGGTTTATAAATTGACAATGAAAGTTGGTTATTTAATATTTTATTGTTTAAAAATAATAATAAGATAAAGAAAATTGGAAGAAGTTGAATGGTGGAGGTAGGAGAAAGATAGTAGAATAAGTCCTCCAATATGATTAAATAAAGATATCAAGTAATGGGGGAGTAGATTTATGTCATTAATTAGTTTTATCTGTCCTACTCCAGAGATTTTATGCAAATTATATTATATTCACCACTTTTTTTGGTTACACCCTCGATCCCAATATAGGTCATGTTATCTTGATTTACAGCATATAAGTTGTTTATTTTAGAAATTTATTTGAGGTCGATTATATTCTAAGGAGAATTTGTGTAATTAGTTTCGATAAAATTTTGTTATTTAACTCAATTGTATTTGTAATTATTTGTTAATTCTTCTTAATTATTAAGTACTTTTTAAATTTCTAATTATTATTAGCTTTGATGTGATCTAGTCTAGCTAATGATAGAGTATGTATAATTGTCTCAAAAAAAAAATGATAGATTATATAAATTAATTTTGAACTTCAACCATCAATTCAAATTTTGAGTGAGTTGATTTATTAAGATGGTATCAGAGTTGTTTAGGGTAAAAATTACCCTAGACACGCGGCCCAGTGGCCTTGCGACACGTGGCAGCCCGCCATGGGTCAACAAGGCGCCAATCCCCTGTTGACACGTGTCCCTTGAACCCTAGATGGGGTACTGGTCTCCCCACTATAAATAGTGGGTCAGACCTCATTTATTGGGTATTCAAAAAAACATCCATAAATACAAACACCAATCCCGAGCAATATTAATTGCGGAATCCTCTTGTATTAGCGAGGAGTACTTACTTGTTCCGCACTTATTACCTCCTTTACGTTACTGACTTGATCGTCGGAGGCGGAGCTCCCACCAACAAGAGTCTTCGTGGTTTTGCAAGTACAGGCGTCGGTTGCACATACTAGGGATTGTAACTCTCCCGTAGGACACACCAAAAACCCCCGAAACATCTGACACCGTCTGTGGGGAGAGTACTTCCTAGATGGCTTCTGAAACTGTACCAACAAATGAAGGCAAACGGCCTACGGTCGAGCCTGAAGTCCATATGGACCAAGACAGTGGTGACGATTATGAAATCGACACCTATGTGGCCCCAAACGGGTCCTTCAGAACAAAACACATCCGCTCCAAAGAAATAAAGGAGCGGGGTGGAAGTCAGGCTGCTCCAGGCAGCTTAACCGGTAGGCCGACTGGGACAACCCAGGCGGCAGAAGGTGCTGCTCCCGTCACGAGAGACGAACTCATGAAATTCATGACAAGTTTCAAGGGCGATATCAAGAGCCTCCTAAACAAATCCACTGGCCCTCATAAGGGTCAGCCGGCTAAGAAGCTCCCATCCTCCGGGAAACAAGCACTGAAAGATCGTATGCCTACCCCTCACCCGAAACCAAAGGTGGCGGATGGGTCCACGATCGACGTCTCAAAGCTTCGTTTCCCTGAGACAGGGCAAAGGAAGCCCATCCGGCAAGTACAGGCGGATGGATCAAAGAGGACTTACTCTGATGCCCGGATGCTTATCCAAGAAAAGAGAAGTTTACAGCTGTCCGCGTCGGCTTCAACGTCGACCTACCCAGACAGCTTCCGAAATTCTTCCATAAAGCATTCAAAATCAGACAAAGGGAGTCAGTCGTTCGGTCCGTCCGCGCGTTTTGGTCCCAAAATTATCCAGCCGGTACAATACGGGTCATCGTACATGCCGTATGGATCTCCATACATGCAGCCGGCCCTCTTCGGGGGTCAGGCGGCACAACCGGTTCAGCCTATGGACTGGCAGCTCCAGCTTCTTAACCTTGGGGAACAGGCAACGGCATTCTCCAGGGAAAGTACCAAGGCGGCACAGCCGGCTAAGGTGAAAAACGTGTTGGTAGGTGCCTATGACGGTACCGCCAACCCAGAAGATCACCTAATGGCCTATTCCAACCTCATGTACTTACAGGGGTTGGATGATGCCGCCTGGTGTTGGTGCTTCCCGGCTACATTGAAGGGCATAGCCCAACGATGGTTTGGCAACCTACCAGCCGGATGCATCAACAACTTCAGAACTTTGGCGTACTTGTTTACGTCGAACTTCTCAATGAACATCCCTGCCAAGAAAACGAGCCTCGATCTTGGGGCCATACAGCAGGGAGAGAAGGAAGGACTTAGGTCTTATGTCAAGCGGTTCAATCTGATGAGAATTCATATTCAAGGGCTGTCTATTGACGTTGCCTACACAGACTTCTTCAAGGGTCTGAAAGACGGGTCGACCTTCAAGTTCGACCTGGTCAAAAAGAGGGTTGCCACCCTCCAAGAGGCATTGATGGAAGCTGAAGCCTATATACAAGCCACGGAGCTTTGTGCCGTGAGGCACCCGTCGGACCCCAAAAAGTTTGAACGAAGAGAGAGTCGGCCATCCCAACCGGCAAGGAAAGAAGAAAAGAAAAGAAAAGAAGTCTAGGCGGCGATCTAGTCAGCCGGCCCAGAAGAGCAGAAGAAAGTCAGAAACGTACGTCCCAAGTACGAGTTCACCAAGGACTGCTCCTCCATCCTCATGGGGATCAAAGACCGGTTGACTCTTGAAAAACCGGCAGCAATGAAAAGCCCCGTTAGCAGCCAGGACAAGAGCAAATATGACAATTCCATGAGGATGTTGGCCATGACACCAACGGTTGCTATAGCCTCAGGCGGCTGTTGGACCGTCTGTTTGAGGAGAGGGCTCTGAATTCCTACTTACCCAAGTCCAAGGGTGCCCCCAAGACAAACAAGGCACACTCATCCAAACCAACGGCTGCTAACTCTGAAACAGTCTTCACTATAGCAGGCAGTTTTGCGGGTGGAGGTCCTACCATCAGGGGTACCAAGGACAATATCAGGAAGCTGGTCAACTTAGTATATGAGGGCCAGGCGTCAAAAGACACCTTTCCTGAGGTCCTCATTTCTGAAAGGGACCGAGGCCAGGTCAGGCGGCCTCACGATGACCCCAATCGTCATCGAATGCAAGGTTGTCAACCAACGAGTTGGCCGAATCTTAATTGATACCGAGAGCTCGTCTTACCTGATAAGCTATCAGTGCTTGACAAAGCTCAAGTACAAGCCCAGCAACATGCATGAGGCTCCTCACCCCTTAGTCGGTTTTGGGGGAGGGGTGGTGCATCCGGTGGGTAGGATTGACCTACCCATCCGGCTGGGAGAAAAGGGGCAAGGGCGGCACATGGTCGTCAAGTTCCTTGTTGTTGAGGAGTTGACCGCCTACAATATGATTTTTGGTCGCCTCACCCTCAACGAGTCCAAGGCTGTCATCATCCCGTCTCTCATGCTGATCAAGTTTCAGAAGGATGATGGGGCAGTCGGTGCCCTGAATGGGGACCAAAAGACGGCTAGAGAGTGTTACCTCTCAAACGTCAAACCAACTATGACTTCAGCCGGTCATGGCGAAGGACCCATAGAACTGGATAACTGCGATCATGCAGTGCCGGCTCCAAGGGCAGCCGGTAAAAAGAGAAAGGCGGACCAACTGGCACCCGTCAAAAAAGAAAAACAATAGCAATCACTGACCAGTGAACGGTCGGATGACCTCCGAACCCAGCCAGCTGGTGAGAGCGTTGATGTTGTCCTAGACATTGGGGGCAAACTTGCTCCAACTGCTAAGGGAGTTCAAAGACATTTTTGCCTTTGAAGTGGAAGAGATGTCAGGCGTCAGCCCGGACCTTGCTGTCCACAAACTCGCCGTTGATCCCAAAAAGAAGTCGGTTAGGCAAAAGAAGAGGAATCACGGAGAGGAAAGATCTTAGGCGGCAGCCGCCGAGGTGAAAAAGTTGCTAGATGCTGGGTTCATCCGGCAATGCTACTACCCGGATTGGGTAGCAAACGTTGTCCTTGTGAAAAAGCCGAATGGCACCTGGAAGATGTGTGTAGACTACACAGATCTGAACAGGGCATGCCCGAAGGATAGTTATTCGCTTCCAAAGATCGACAGCCTAGTCGACTCTACAGCCGGTCATGCTCTGATGAGTTTCATGGACGCCTACTCAGGTTTCCATCAGATACCCCTGTGGAAAAAAGATCAAGAAAAGACAACAATTGTCACTGATCAGGGGTTATATAGTTACACGGTGATGCCGTTTGGGTTGAAGAATGCGGCTGCTACATTCCAACGAATGATTAACACAGTTTTTCTCAATCAAATTAGAAGGATTGTAAAGGCGTATATTGATGACATGATAGTCAAATCCAAGCTACAGACGGATCACCTGGCTAACCACTGAGAAACCTTCACCACCCTCAGGCGGCACAAGGTCATGCTTAACCCCAAGAAGTGTGTCTTTGGTGTTGAGTCTGGGAAGTTTCTCGGATTTCTAATTGATCAAAGAGGCATAGAGGCTAAAACAACATTGTAGAGGCATTGGGGAGGTTCCTCTGCCGGTCAGGCGACAAATGCCTCTATTTCTTACAAGCAATCAGGAAGAGGTCAAGATTCGAATGGGGTGAAGAGGCTGAGGCGGCATTTCAGAGACTAAAACAACATCTGCACTCTTTGCCAAGGCTAGTGAGACCCCTGCCCCAGGAGGTTCTCTACATGTACCTAGCCGTCTCATATCACTCCCTTAGTGTTGTTCTCCTTGCTGAGAGAGACGGCAACCAGCTCTCGATGTATTTCATCAGCCACGTTCTCAGAAATACTGAACTCTGGTACTCAATAATTGAAAATTTTGGGCTGGCTCTTTACAAAGCAGTCAAGCGGTTGAAGCCCTACTTTTTGGCACATCCAGTTATTGTGTATACTGATCAGCCACTCAAGCGGCCAACGACTGCAATAGATTCATCCAGCAGAATGATCAAATGGGCTGTTGAAATACAGGGCCTGGAGATAACTTTCGAACCCAGGCAGGCAGTGAAAGATCAGGCGTTTGCCTACTTCATTATCGAAATGACAAGGCCGGTACAGCCGGAAAATTCGGATCAGATTTGGAAATTATTTGTAGACGGAAGCTCTACTATGAACGGCTGTGGTGCATGCGTAATCTGTCATTCTCTAGAAGGGGATAAATATGAATATGCACTACGGTTTAAGTTCCAAGCCTCAAACAATGAGGCGGAGTACGAGGCTTTGCTGGCTGGTATACACATGTGCAAGGCGGCAGGGGCAAGAAAAGTTGATGCCTGCTTTGATTCTCAATTGATCGTCAGCCAATTCCATGGGGACTATGAAGCCACCCATCCGACTATGATCAAATATCTGCAGGCGGTCAGAGAGGAGGATGCGACACTTGACGAATTCAATCTACGTCAAGTGCCACGGTCCGAGAACAATCAGGCGGATGCACTCTCCAAGTCGGCATCATCCGCCTCCTGCGATGCGCCTAGGTCAGTCTTTTGGGAGGTCATGGAAAAAAGAATTATTGAATATGATCCCATTGGAGTTCTTGACCGAAGCTCTACCTGGATGGACCCCATCCGGGCTTATATGACAGACGGCACTCTGCCAGATGTCCCTTTAGAAGCAGCTGCTCTTAAGAAACGAGCTCTTAGCTTTGTAATGCATCAAGGGGAACTCCTCCGAAAGGGGTACCTGCTGCCGCTTTTGAAATGTGTTACCCCAGAGAAGGGGAGAGAAATCCTAGAGGATCTACATGCGGGTTTTTGTGCATCACATATAGGCGGCAAATCCCTGGCTAAGAGAGTCAGGCGGCAGGGCTATTTTTGGCCCACTCTTGAGGCAGATGCCATGAATTTGGTGAAGAGGTGTGATAGATGTCAGAATTTTGGCCGGCTAATACACCGTCCAGCCACTGACCTAACAGCCATTCACAGTCCAGTTCCCTATGCAAAGTGGGGCATGGACATTCTGGGACCATACACGCCTGCTTCTGGCGGTCGCCGTTACATCTTGGTTGATGTGGATTACTTCACCAAATGGGTTGAAGCAGAGGCTGTCAAAGGCATAAAGACTAAGAATGTAATCTCCTTCATTTGGAGAAACATAGTCACCCGGTTTGGGGTTCCCATGTCCATGGTTTTTGACAATGGCCCTCAGTTTGAAACGCATGTCCTCAAGAGTTGGTTGGGAGATCAAGGGATCTCACATTATTTTGCATCCGTTGGTCGGCCCCAAGCAAACGGCCAAGTTGAATCCTTCAACAAACTCATCTCAGACGACATAAAAAAGAAAGTTGAGAGAGCTGACAGTCTTTGGGCAGATGAGTTACCTCATGTCCTTTGGGCCATCAGAACAACTGAAAAAGGGGCAACGGGTGAAACCCCGTTTCTCTTGACATACGGCACTGAAGCCGTCCTGCCTATTGAACTTTATGAGCTAACACTCCGAGTCATGCTCTATGATGAGGAGGCTAATTGGGAGGCCATGCGTCTTGCATTGGACTCACTCCCGGAGCGCAGGGGCAACACCGCCTTGCGTCATGAGATATACCGTCTAAGAATGACGAGGGCCTACAACAAAAGAGTGCACAAACGGCCCCTCAAAGTGGGGGACTTTGTGCTACGGAAAATGGAGGCATCCGGTAGGGCAAATGAGCAAGGGAAGCTAACTCCTAACTGGGAGGGCCCCTACCGCCTGGAGACCCTAGACGGTAGGCAGCTAGCCAGAACTTGGAATGTAGACAACTTGAAAAAGTACTACTTCTGAGAAATTGTAAATTTTTGTAAATAATGTATTAATGAGAATGCTTTATTTCCAAATTTTCCTTTTTTGCATACAGTCGCCATGTCCTGTGCAAAATGCAGGCGGCAACTATAAATTAAAGGCCAATCGGCCAGCTAAAAATTAAATTGTCTGCTCCTAAAGAGCAGACATACGACGACGCCCATTTGAGGTGAATTCGTCGAAGAGAACATCTCCCTTCCGGGTGGTACATTGTTCTAGCGATCATAAATCAAACGGCTCTAACCGACTGTTTGAATGATCCTTTGTAACCAAGATACGACCGGTCTCCACTGCAAATAGTACAATCGGTCATTTCCACAAAGCGGTACCCTCGGGCTTTACTTCAAAAGTAATACAGCCGGTACCCCAATAGGAAAAACAGCCGCCTGTACTACCAAATAGTATAGGCGGCACAAGAAATCTTGGTCATGCCATAACCAGCTTTTATACAAAGACACCTCGAACGGTTATGCCACTGAACCTGGCGAGGTCCAAACCTTGGCATTTAACAAACGACTGATCAACTGCCGGCCAAATAACCGGCTGCATATACACATGGCAAAACGGGGTGCTTTACGAGTACACCCCAGCCGGTTAATTATGTGATCAGTTTTCTTCAAGCAATCAAGCACCGCTTGTCTGTCTAACCGGGTGCACATGTGGATGTCTGTCTGTTAACCTTTTCAAGTTAACAACCAGCCATCCAGGGGCAAACTCAGTAACCCCACTCGGTATATATAGGAAGTCAGGCGTCATTATACTTGCAAAAATTTGAGAAAATTAGAAAAATTTGCGAAATAAACTGAGAATCAAATCAAGGCAAAGCTGACATAGTCGGCGAAATATATTAAATAAAAATAAAAATTGATAATGTTGAAATTTTTAACCGGACCCCCGTCCGGTGAAAGTAGATACAAAGATACACGGCACATAGGCTGGAAATTACACTCATTCAATTTCAAGAGTCAGCCGGGTTTTTGGTGTTTGAGCACTGGGTGCCTGAGTCTGCTGCGGCTGGGCCTGGTTGGCATCAGTTTCAAGGCCAGGGAGGTTGGCGGTTTCCTCAACTTTTGCATGATCCTCCTCCTCCTCTTCGACCACCTCAGCCCGCATCTTCTCAATATCCTTTTTGGCGCATTGCTCATAGGGCTCTGGTGCCGGCTAACCCTCCTCCTGTGCCAGAATGGCAAGATTTGCAGATCGATAGGCGAGCTTCTAGGCGATGTAGTCAGCCTCTGGGTGAATTAGGGAGAACGCCAACTTCATGCGGTTCTCGTAGTCTTGCTCATTCTCCTCAATGAGCCGGCTCTGTTCCGCCTGAAGGGTTGCCCCGAAGTTTTTCTGAGAAGTGGCAGCCTCCTTCTTCAGGAGATCATTTTCCTTCTTCAGGGAGGAGTTCTCCGTCTGTGCCTTATTCAAGGTCTTGAGAGAATCCTCGCGGCTCTTCAGCTCCGTCTCAGCATTGTCCAGCGCCACCTAAAGGTTGTCAGCTTTGACCTTCGACTCATTGAAGGCCATTTGAAGGGTCTTAATCTGGTCCGCCTGTTGCATGATTATAGATTTAGTTTCTAAGTCATGCACAATCATTGAATATTGAGCTACATTATGGGCGTCATTGGCGTCCCGTTTGGCTCTCCTTACCTCCTCTTACTTGCGTGCATAGGCTCTTTTCAGCCCCTTTACGCGCAGCAATGACTGCAAAGACACAACCGGTGTTAGAAAAAACCGAACAAGTATGAGTTTATGGTTTAAAGAAAAGACGGATGTATAAGATTACCTCAGCCAAGCTAACCATCACACGGTTAGCATTGAAGGCGTTGATCCCAGGGATCGCCTCCTTCTCGTCCTTAGGGACGGCTTTCAGCATGGCTCGGGCGTATTGTGTCACGTCCGACCAGCGAGGAGATTTATTTGCACCGGAAACAGACGGTGAGAAAAGAGCAAACGCCCCTCCAATAGATTGCCGGCTGGATGACAAATCCTCGGCTGGAGTTAGGAGTAAGACTTGACCTGCATGGGCAGGCCAAGCTAAGTAGAGTGAGATTGAAGGGGTCATCCGTACCTTGGGTCTCCTGAGTGCCGCGTGGGCCTTTTTCAGTACCGCCTGTTTTTTAAGATGCCGGAGGGACGTCCGACCTCCCGTGCGAAAGGTCGAACCCTAGTCCGGTGTTTTTCACCATTTTGCCGCCGACAGTCACTCGGTCAGCATGAGAGGTCTTTTGGACCTTAGGAGCAGGCTCCTCCCCAACCGGCCTTTGCCGGAGTTGTTTGGAAAGAGAGCGAGGAACCTTGCTCCCATCCTGAAACGAGGCAAAAAGGGGTCAGACAGTTAGATTTGAAATAATTGGGAATAGAAGAAAAGGCAAAGCAAACAAGCAATAGAGTAATGCGCAAATAGTTCAGGCGGAGTTACTTTCTTGCCCGCCTGGGCAGCCTTTTTCTTCTTTGCATTCTCCTTTCGGAACTCAGAGGCTTTCTTAGCAGGCGTCTTGTATGTTGGCAACATAGCTAGGCCTTCAGCTACAAAATAACAATGAGACGCCTGGTTAGAAAAAGTACAAAAACGAACGTCTAAGCGAAGCAAGAAACATACATCCGACACAAGTTGGCCGGCTGAGTTCTCCAACCTACATTTTTTAAACATGGTGTTCAACCCGCATGCGGACAGGAACGCCTCGTCCCTCGAGAATTTATGTTTGGGTACCCAATTCTTGGGTACACTGATGAGTTCACCGGTTGAGATGGTGGAAGTGGTGAGCTCAAAGAAACCGGCCGGACTCTATTATTGCTTCATAATCCCCATCCGGTATTTGGGGCATTTTACATTGTTGCCCAAGTAACTCGGGCTTCCGGTACGTCCGGAGCTCCCGATTTTCTTCATTGGTTGGAGCTTTGACCAGGTAGCAGCGGTTCTTCCAATCCGACCACTTCGACGGCTTGTCAAGCGTCATTAAGTATTTGGGATATGTCGTCAAAGTGTACCAGGCCCTCCAACCGCCTGGGCTCCGGCTTAGATAATGCATATGGGCGAAAGCCTCCCAGCCAGGGTTCAGGTTTCGCATTTCGCAGGCGGCAATATACCCCAGTATATTTACCCAAGAATTGGGGGTAAGTTGCCAGATGCCTAGGCCATAGCCCCTGAGTATGGACTTTATTGTGTTATGAATGGGGAAGCGGAGCCCCGCTAAAAAAGCCGCCTCATTGCAGCCAAAGAAGCCGTCTGCATTGCGCTGGTTGTCTTCCCAGGCAATGGTCCCCATCTCAGGTGGGACGACTAACTTTTACCCTTCTCCTAAGGGCCATTTGAGTATGAAATTAGCTAAGTTTCTCTACATGTTAGCCCTGTCTTTTGCAGAGACGGAGATCATGAGAGGGTCGCCTTTATTGTTCCATGTAGGCCTCTCCTCCTCCTCGCTATCCACAGACGACGTGAGATAGCTGCTGCAGCTGTCGCTCCTGTTAGAGCTGGACTCAGAGCCGGAACTGGAAGCGGGGTTCTCGTTTCTTGCTGAGGTTTCTTGATCCTCAGCTCCAGAAGCAGAGGCGGCTTCCTCACCGCCTCCACTGTAAGACCCTAGAATTCCATCACTAGGGGTGCTTGGGGTGCCTTTTGGAGATCCCCTTGCCATCTTATCTGGGATCCTCTCCTCAGGCGGCGACTCTTCTGAGCTTCCGCCTCTATAATTGGGATCCACAGCCGTCTTCCTTGTTCTGGCCATTGTGTCCTGCACAGACACGGAGACGGTCGGATTGGGAGATGAACAAGAAAGATTCCAAGGCCCGGAGGCGGCACCCCCAGTCCTAGACTCAGCCGTACTGAGGGACCGGTTGGTCTCAAAGCTATGTTCCGGGTGTGGGTATAAAGGGTCCATCTACTTATGGAACTAATAAAGAAAAAAGCAAGAAATAAGCACAAACGTAAATACATGGAAGAGCTTGAGAGAACAGAGGCGGTACCTAAGTTAATTGAGAAGGAGACTGCTTGACCGAACAGGAAAATCCTCAAGTGGCTTGCGAAGGTACAGGCGTCCACGTAGCCGGATGTGTTCTCTGAGTAGCAGCTGTAAATTTGCGATGATGTTCACAACACCATCATACGGCAGAAAATTCTTTGAAGGAAGCGAAAAGCCGGATGTGCACTCGGGAAATTTCTGGAGAAGTTTGCTCTCAAAACCGACTGCTCTCAAAATCTTTGAAAATTGCTTAAGGTTGTAAATGTGCACATGGGGGAGGAGTTTTGCTATTTATAGGCAATCCTCAGAAGGCGAACCCTCGCGCCTTTTCACCTTCTGCCTCTTGCACTTCAAAAATTCGAATTTAAATTCGAAAAATAAAACGTCTCAGGCGCCACGTGGCACTGCCACGTCAGCACCTGAGAGGGGAAAATATTTAAGGTAAAAATTACCCTAGACACGCGGCCCAATGGCCTTGAGACACGTGGCAGCCCGCCATGGGTCAACAGGGCGCCAATCCCCTATTGACACGTGTCCCTTGAAACCTAGATGGGGTACTGGTCTTCCCACTATAAATAGTGGGTCAGACCTTATTTATTGGGTATTAAAAAAAACATCCATAAATACAAACACCAATCCCAAGCAATATTAATTGCGGAATCCTCCTGTATTAGCGAGGAGTACTTACTTGTTCCGCACTTATTACTTCCTGTACGTTAGTGACTTGATCGTCGGAGGCGGAGCTCCCACCAACCGGAGTCTTCGTGGTTTTGCAGGTACATGCGTCGGTTGCACATACTAGGGATTGTAACTCTCCCGCAGGGCACACCAAAAACCCCCGAAACAAGAGTCATTGTAACATAAAGGTCATGGGTCCAAATATAATCCACCCTTTCCTTTTAAATTAGAATATTAAGTTATGGGTAAGGAGAGGCTTATGCCCCTTCCCCATTATGAGGGGGTGTGATAGAATATATAAATCAATCCTAGGCTTTAAATAGACCTAACAATCATGATCTAACCCGATATTTACTTGAATTAATTGACCCGAACAAATCCGATACCCGAAGTGAATAGAACTAAAACTACTCCGTACCTTATACTTGAAATGACCCGAACCAAAAATGTTTGTGTAAGTTAATACCCAAAATGACCGAATCGATTAAAGCCAAACAATTACATTTCCTAAAACAACACTAATAATTATGAAGTATAACAATAACATTAATAAATTTATCAATTTGAATTTGACTCAAACATGACCAAAAGTTTATTTGGACCCAAATTGACTTGACCCAAAACAACCCCACTCGAACTTGACCCAAAATGTTGACATGATACCCGACCCGACCAAATTATCTGTTGACCCAAAACCAACCCAAAACCCGAATGACCTAATTCAATACGATATTTATTTACCTGACCTGAAATGACCTAACCAATACCCGACCCGAACAACCCATTTTCCAGGTATAGTTTCAACCATCAATTTAAAATTTTGATTATCTTATTCTAATTATAGGAAGTAGTAAGTTTGTAAATGTAGCATCGTTATTCAATTTTTTTCATCTGTTCATTCATTTTACAAGTTTATACATACTTGTATCACAAATTCTTATATATGGCTAGCTACATGGTGTGGCCACTTCACTTAATCACATATAAGACAATTAATAGGGGTTACGGTGATGAGTAAATGGGGTTAACTTAACATATATGTAGGTTACTTAAATGATAAAAAAGGGTTACTCTCTTAAATAAGTGAAATTATTCTTTTATTTTTTAAAACAAAAGAATAGGGGGTTACTCGAATGAACAAATTGGGTTACTTATTTCTAAATTACTTGATTTTACTCATATAATGAATTTAGGTTACTTTTATGGACAATAAAATGGAGTTACTCTTATGAAAAAATGAGGTTATATTACTCATACATATTAATGAATATTACTCTTATAAACTAATGTGGCCACACCGTGTGACTAGCTACATACAAGACTTATCCTACTTGTATATATCTTGTTTTACCAAAACTATAAAATTGGCACTTTGTTAAATACATTAGTTACTGTCACACAGTTTTCTTTCTTTGTTCTACTTGATCTTTACATAGTTTTCTAAGGCAATTTGTAATAACAATTTTCAAAGTAGGTGTGATTAAAAATTATATAAATTGTATAGCTGGAAAATAAAAATTGAGCAAAAATATTATCAAAATTTAACTAAAGTCTTGAATTATACTTGTATCTATCTACAATGTACTTTTTATTAGAATTCTACTAGGTTAGTGCCCGTGTGATGCACGGATTTAACCAAAAAAAATTGAGTAAATTAAAATTGTATATTATTTAAATAGTTTTAAAATCAATACATAACTTACTACAATAATAATAATGTTTGATACTCTAAACCTTAATTCAATGGTACGTAGGAAGTGGGGAAAAAATAAAAAAATAAAAATAGGGATGTGATATGATGAGATGAGATTAAATAGAGGGAAGAGAGTTTAGCGCTCGATAGTCAAAGCGATCTTGTGATCTTTGGGAAAAAGAAAATAGTTAATGATTTTATTTTTCCCACCACAACTTAAATTGCATCTCATTAAATAAAAAAAAATGATTACCCAAAAAAATAACCAAATAGGAAATCATATTATACAAACAATCTTTTAAAAGTTCTTTGCAAGAGAAGATACGAATTATAACATATTTAGAATAAATTTTTAGTTGATTGTGTATATATAGAAGATGTAAGAAAAGCAATAATAAATCATCAATTATATAAATATTTTCTAAAACATTTTTGTAGGATAAGAAGGAAGATATTTTGGAGAAAAAATATTGCACCAGGAATTAACACGTATCATTCCTGGTGTCTATTTTAGTACTAGACTAAGTCTCGTGTCATGCATGGTAATTTTCACTATTTATTATTAGTTTAACACTATATTTAATCATAAAAATTATCTAATTGCATGCAAAATAAGATGAAAAACTCGTAGTTACAAAAATAAAAATAAAATTATGTCATACTACAGAAAATCATGGGAGTATTTGACGGGCGTTAGAACGGTCGCACATTCCACACTCAATCAAATAAATTTATTATAATCCTAAACTAACCCCTAAACAAGTCTAGTGGTAAGTTCGGAGTCGAACCACAAGGAACGGTAATGCTAGATTGTTCTTAATCTAATGCCTAAGCTATGCCGAAGTCGATTTACGGATAAAGGACACTACAACTACACTAAAACACATATAAAGAACAAGGTATGATAAAGTCTACTAGGGGAAAAGATCCACTTTGAACAATTAACAAGTTAATGGGAATCGATTTGATAATCAATCATGCAAAGAAAGAATTAAAATGGGAATTAATTACCATTAAGAGCAATCTCTCAAATTCCTAGCCTAGATCCCTCATTGACTAGGAGCATAGAAGAAATTTACCCAAAATGCAATCAAATATATAAATTCTAATTCACAATCCCTTGTCAAACTAGAACTAACATGCAATTAAGTTTGCTATCTTGGGAGATCAATCCAATCTAAAACAAACAACATGCCATCATCAGTTCAATCAATTTAATCACACAATTATCATCAAATTTATCTCAAATAACTCAATTAACCATAACAAAGCTTCACTCAACACCTAGTAGAAGGAAATCTACTCAAACATGATTAACAAAGCAATTAATAAAGCATAAAGAGAGAAGAGAGTAAGAAATGCTCATTGATATAAAATGGAGATCTTCAAATCATCAAATTCCTCCTTTGATTATCCAAAATCCATGAAAACCATTGTGCTCCTCACTTTCTCTCTCCAAAATTTTGAGAGTTTCTCTCTCTAAAAACCTAAAAACTAACTTAAAAACTATTCTAAACTGAAAAATCTTTTTTCTTTAATGAGCAAAAAAAACTATTTATACCCCTTACAAAATTGCTTAGGAAGCTCCGCAAAAAGTCAGCTGAAACGGGAAAAGGTCCGGTCGGACTCAGGGTAGGTTCGGCCGAACTCAGGGTAGGTTCGGTCGAACCTCCCTGATCCTTGTTTGGTCAAACTTTCCTGGTTCGACCCCTCCTGTAAACATGCTGAAAACTTGGTTGAAACTGCCTTGGAGGTTCGGTCGAACTTTTCAAAAGTTTGACCACACCTTGGTTCGACCGAACCTCTTAGAGGTTCGGCCACACCTCCTCTTGAACTTCCTCTTCTTGCTTCCTCTTCTTCCCTTTTGCTCCTCATGTCTTTGTCCATGCCTCCATACTTGGCCAAGGGGCCTCCTACCGTGCTTAGGACCGTCATGGAACCTGCAAAAGATAGCAAAGATCACGAGAGCATGGGGATGATAAAATTATGCATAAAGATTATCAAAACAAGCGCAAATAAGCATACTTTTCATCCATAAAAGAAAAGGAAGCCATAAGAGGAGAAAAGAGGTAGAAAACCTAAGAAAAACAGGAGAAAAGAGACCAATACACTACCCCTAAGGGTAACATAAATGTCACTCATCAAACACCCCCAAGCTTAACTTTTGCTCATCCTCGAGCAAAACAAAACAAACACAACGAAAAACGATGTATATTTTTTTTTTTAAAAACAATAAAATAAAATAAAACTAGAAGAGAAAGAATATACACTAACTCACTTTCGTAGGAATCACGAATGCATTTAGCGCAAGCATCAAGCACTTTAAACCCCATAGATCGCTCTAGAGGACGAGTAAGCTCTCGTAAGGGTGTCCTAAGAGTTTAACCCATAACTCTTGACAAAAATCAAGGCAAGGAAATAAATAAGTAAAATAAAATAAATCGAAGTAAGAGAAAAGTTACAAGCGTTCTAGAGTGGACTTTTATGATGGAACAAACACTAATGAATGTCAATCTTTCTAAAATAATAAAGGTATGCACGTTCTAAGATGTCCAAGGTTGATTGAAACATAACATATGCTAAGCATAGAGAACTAAAGGAAACACATTCCACCTTTTGTTTCAACCAATCAAACCACGTTCTCTCTACTAGTTTCAAATCCACTTTCAAGTTAGCTTCTCATGATTCCACGAAGAAACCGGAAAATAAATAAGAAATTAAAAACATTGAGAAGGTTACCCGACATCTTGGCTATGCAAACTCGCTCTATAGGCTTGATTCCTGTTTCCCGCCATCATTGAATGACTTAACCCTCTAGGATCAAAAGGACTTTCAAGGTATTAACATATAAGCTAGGAGAGTAAAGGTGTGGAGAACTCTTGAAATTGGTGGGAAACCTATGTGAAGCACGGGTGGAACTTCTTCCACAAGATCCAAACGATTCCAAAACAAAAGTGCCAAGTATGCTTATTAAATAACTTTCCCCCAAGCTTATTTAACACAAAATAACAAAAACAGGGAGAACAACAATAACAAAACCTTTTTTTTTTGTGCTTTACATTCTTCTTTACTTTTTTTTTTCAATAATTCCTTTTTCCAAGCCCTTTTTTTTTTTTTTTTTTTTTTAAATGTCCTTGCCTCTTTTAACTTTGGACGGCTTTTTCTCAAAATGTATTTGGTTTTAAGCAAAAAATTATATACAACACATACTTGCTTTGCAAATGAACTTATAATTCTAAACTTGCACCATAAACAATAAAACAAGCTCCAAAACAAAATTGCTTCACAAACTAAATGTAGGATTTAAAGTGAAACCAAGGCTGGAAGGCTTGTATTAAGGTTAGAGAAAAGAATGTATATGGCTCAAATGGGCTAGTAATAGGGGCAATTGCAAACCAAATCCAAAATTGAAAATTAATCCTATAAAAAGAGAAATGTCTTTGTCATCCCCTAAAGTGGCTCAGTCGCGATCTTGGGAGCTAAAAGTCAAGTTCTAGATATGAGAATGCAATAGCCAAGGATCCAAATATGTCGCTCAACAAAGTATGATGAAGGCTAGAACAATTATACACCACTAGGGATAGCAATAACTAACTCTTGATTTCATATCCACTATAGAGAGCAACTCCATCTTACCAAAAGCAAGTGAACTAGAGCTTCATGGTCCCAAAGTTCTTAGCCAACTACCTTAGCATACCATATCCTAGAGTCAACCTAACACATTCTCAAACCGTGCACACCTCTAAAATTTAGGAAGAAAGACATTCAAGAATACAAGTCCAAAAGTATTATGTCCAAAGCAAGAACAAAAGAAAATACATTGCAAATTTGCCTTGATAGAAACAAAAATCTTTTTGTGATTTTCAAGACATAGAAAATGGAAAAGCATATACAAATGTGCATGGAATATATATGAATCAAAATCTAACAAATATTATAGAATACCCTCCCCCAATCTTGAATGAGACAACATGCTCAAACATAAATCAAATAATCCATGGGAAGGGAAAACAAGGAGATCAATCCAACAACCCAACATATCTCCTATTTCAAAGTCACTTTAGGTATCAACCAATGGAGAAAGAGCAAGGAAAGATATTACCGGATTTTAGGTGGGTGTATATACCCTCAAATGACCCAATTAAACTTTTCAAAGCCACTCTTCTCAAGAATTGAATCTTGTTTTCCATATGCTAGCAATTGTGGTGCCAAACTTCCTTGATTCTTGATCCAAACCAATGCACCAAAGTATATCAAGTTATGTACCTAGAAAAAGGCACACAAAAATTTCCATGAGAGAAAATCTATTCTAAAAAGAAAAGAAAATGAAAGCAATAAAACACGGGTTACTTCCCGAGAAAGGCTTGCTTAAGGTCCAAGCTTGACCGCTCTAGTAAATAATATTGCAACGATCGCAAGAGCTTGTCAAATGCACTACTACACATCTCATAAGATAACAAGTAAGCAAATGATATAAGAAGGGCATGCACCAAGATTAGTGCACGCAAAAGAAGGTGAAGAGGGAGTTTCCAAGAAGAAGAAGAATCAAAAGAAAATTCAAGAAAATAAGAAGAAGAATAGAAAGGCAAACTCTCTTCACAAAAATCTTTTTGGGTGGCAAAATCACCCTTTTCCTCAATTGAAGACGAATGAGGGACATAAAAATCTTCATAGGCAAGGGGTCCCCAATAGGCTCATTAACAAAGGAAGGAAGGGATATAGGAGTGTAGGGGATATGGTTGAAATTCCTTGAAAAAGGGACATGAGAGAAGGGGATAGGAGCAATGGTCTTACAAATGGTCTCTTCTTCACCACCATTCCTCAAATCACCAATTTGAGCATGAAAATCAATCATAGAATCCTCAAAAGAAGAACACTCATGATCATGATCTCCCTCAAACATCCAACTTCCAAGAGGAACTACATAATCTCCTTCACTACAATCATGAACAACAACTCCCTTAACTTACTTAAAGCCTAAAATCTCAAAGCCATGCATGAATGGATGCAAATTCATTTCAAAATGGTCTCTCTCCCATGAAGCATTCTTAATGAACTCACTCAAAAGGCTATGGGTTTTCATTTGACACTCAATAAACACATTAGACATAACCTTAAATGAATCCAAATCCTCATGGATAAAAGGATCACAATCATGCACTTGAGACTCATCAAGATGGGAAAAAGGGTTAGGATTTTCAAAATCAACACTCTCTTCATTCTCAACTCCTTCACCATCACTCATATGCTCACCAATGGGATCCTCACACTCTCTTGGTTGCTCAAAATCATCATCATCATCCTCAACACACACATTAAATTGGGATTTTTCACAAACAAGCATCAAGGGTGACAATTGGCTTTCTAACTCTTCTTTTCTTCTCCTTCCCTCCTCAAGACGCTCCTCATTCTTTTTCATTATCTCTAATTGACCTCTCATAGAATTAAGAATCATTTCCTTACTAGGCCCAAGCTCATTATCAAGCTCAATGCACCTAATTTGAGATTCAAAAGTAGCAATAAGGGATTCAAAAGGTGTTGAAGGTTGAGGCTCAACAAGAGAAGAAGAAGTACAACCAAAATTGGAAAAATCAACATTAAGATCATGAGCATATACATCATATTGGGGAGTGGGGGCACAATCAAACACATGAGATTCATCATTAAGGGAACGAAGCACATCACAAGAAGGCATGGTAAATAATGAAGAATATTGAAACACACCATTAGCATCAACTTGAGCATGTACCTCATCATCATGAACAAAAGAGGAAATAGAGTTGAAATCATGTGTTTTAGGTTCACTTAATGGATCATGTAACAAATCATGGGAATTCATGCTAATATTATAAGTATCAACACATTGCATATCAATAATAGAATCATGATTACCCTTATTATAGACATCCCAAGCAAACCAAACATAAAAATCCCAAGCATCATCAATTGATAATGCTCTAAATTCACCATTATGCATGCATTCAACTTCATCCCTAGTTTGCTCATTCAAACCAAAATAACAAATCTCACAAGCCTCCCAAAGACTAAAACAATCAAAATCCAAATATCCCTCAAGTCTATTGAAATATTCACAAAAAGGCTCATTGTCATATTGAGGAAACGAGTTACTTACCATTTTTTTTACAAAAACAAGCAAAAATAAAAAAAAATAAAATAAAAAGAAAAGTATACACAAAGACCTAGACTCAAGCAATCAAAAACAATCAAGCATTGACACCGCTCCCCGGCAACGGCGCCATTTTGACGGGCGTTAGAACGGTCGCACATTCCACACTCAATCAAATAAATTTATTATAATCCTAAACTAACCCCTAAACAAGTCTAGTGGTAAGTTCGGAGTCGAACCACAAGGAACGGTAATGCTAGATTGTTCTTAATCTAATGCCTAAGCTATGCCGAAGTCGATTTACGGATAAAGGACACTACAACTACACTAAAACACATATAAAGAATAAGGTATGATAAAGTCTACTAGGGGAAAAGATCCACTTTGAACAATTAACAAGTTAATGGGAATCGATTTGATAATCAATCATGCAAAGAAAGAATTAAAATGGGAATTAATTACCATCAAGAGCAATCTCTCAAATTCCTAGCCTAGATCCCTCATTGACTAGGTGCATAGAAGAAATTTACCCAAAATGCAATCAAATATATAAATTCTAATTCACAATCCCTTGTCAAACTAGAACTAACATGCAATTAAGTTTGCTATCTTGGGAGATCAATCCAATCTAAAACAAACAACATGCCATCATCAATTCAATCAATTTAATCACACAATTATCATCAAATTTATCTCAAATAACTCAATTAACCATAACAAAGCTTCACTCAACACCTAGTAGAAGGAAATCTACTCAAACATGATTAACAAAGCAATTAATAAAGCATAAAGAGAGAAGAGAGTAAGAAATGCTCATTGATATAAAATGGAGATCTTCAAATCATCAAATTCCTCCTTTGATTATCAAAAATCCATGAAAACCATTGTGCTCCTCACTTTCTCTCTCCAAAATTTTGAGAGTTTCTCTCTCTAAAAACCTAAAAACTAACTTAAAAACTATTCTAAACTGAAAAATCTTTTTTCTTTAATGAGCAAAAAAACTATTTATACCCCTTACAAAATTGCTTAGGAAGCTCCGCAAAAAGTCAGCTAAAACGGGAAAAGGTCCGGTCGGACTCAGGGTAGGTTCGGCCGAACTCAGGGTAGGTTCGGTCGAACCTCCCTGATCCTTGTTTGGTCGAACTTTCCTGGTTCGACCTCTCCTGTAAACATGCTGAAAACTTGGTTGAAACTGCCTTGGAGGTTCGGTCGAACTTTTCAAAAGTTTGACCACACCTTGGTTCGACCGAACCTCTTAGAGGTTCGGCCACACCTCCTCTTGAACTTCCTCTTCTTGCTTCCTCTTCTTCCCTTTTGCTCCTCATGTCTTTGTCCATGCCTCCATACTTGGCCAAGGGGCCTCCTACCGTGCTTAGGACCGTCATGGAACCTGCAAAAGATAGCAAAGATCACGAGAGCATGGGGATGATAAAATTATGCATAAAGATTATCAAAACAAGCGCAAATAAGCATACTTTTCATCCATAAAAGAAAAGGAAGCCATAAGAGGAGAAAAGAGGTAGAAAACCTAAGAAAAACAGGAGAAAAGAGACCAATACACTACCCCTAAGGGTAACATAAATGTCACTCATCAGTATTACATGCACGACTAATACAAATAATTACAAATTACGTCACAAAGTTATATATAATGTAGAAAAATAATATTTTTGCTGAATGTGTATAAATGGTATATAATTATCAAATAGAAAGGAAATATAATTGCATAGTATTAAATATTCTCTAAGAAGCTTTGACGAAAAAAAATTATCTTGGCGGGAAATTTTTTAAAAATAATGAATTACACATGTCATTCTTGGTTTCACGTTTAATATAATATATAGTTATATTTATAGATTTATGTGTTAAAGTCAATTTGATACAATATAACGTAAAAGATGTTTTTATTATTTAATACTATAAATTAAATCCATTTGAGTGTAATAGATTAGGAAAAAAAAATCATTTTACGCAAATAATATTAATATTAGTAATAAGAATCTTTAATTGCTATTATAATATATAAATTAAGTATACTTCACTATTCAAAAAATATATAAAAATAAATAAATATGTTTCGGTATATAATATTATTGTCTTAAATAAGTTGTCAATTAAAAAGATATAAAAAAAAATAAAGTTAGAATAATAATTATTTTAGAAAAATGGTTTTTGGAGGGAAAAAACAACACCACGGAGTAACATGTGTCATTTTCGGTGTCTATTTTAGTATTATGTTATGTTATTGATATATTGTTATTGATTGATTACTATTTTATTTCTATAGAATAAATAAATACTTTGTAAAAGAATATGGAGGGCCTAATATATAAATATAATATTTTTCAATATATTTTGTCATATGCATCTTTTTAGAAAGAAAACAAATGCCTTGTTATCCATAACTTTTTATTTTTTTTACTCGGTAAGGTCAACCAGCCCCAGCTGAAGGCTCCTATCACTGGAAACCTAGCTGGCAATTCCCTAGAGGGGTAGGGGGTAGGATTTGTCGCTGGTGAGGATCGAACCTCGCACCTCAAGATGCGAGGCGACCTCTTGTGTCACTGCACGAAGAGGTCTCCCTTGCCTCGTTATCCGTATACAGTATCCCTCATTGCACTAAAATAATAATAAAAAAAGAATACTATATCACTCAAACTTATATATAAACGTGGTACAAGTACTTTCTTTTGTTTATATTATTTGTGATTTACCTTGTCACATTTGTTTTTAGGATCTTACTAATGAGCGTTTCGGCCCCTACTAGAGCTTAAGATAACTAATTATTATATAAATTAAAATAATATTAAGTTCGGAATACATGTCAAAATCTCAGGTTAATCAGTTTAATAACTTGTTGGATAGCTTGTACACCAATTCTAATACCGGATACCCAAAATTTGAAACTAAAATCGTAGAAAATTGTTACTAAAACAGTGAAACTCAAATCATTAAAGGTTTCAATTTGGGTATCCGGTTCAGATTCGATGAGATCGGATCGGATTGGGTGTATTTCAAATTTCAATCTTCGCCTATAATTTCTACTTCTACTTAGCAGCCCAAATAAAGTACCCTTCCTTAAATAATTGTGTCCATACTAGTCGAAAGTTGAATCAAATTTTTTTTGAATTGATTTTAGATTGGATCGGTTGGGTCAGGTTATTATACCTCTACAAATCATAAATCAATCTAACCCAAAGTTAAGAAGAAAAAAAAAAGAATAATAATTAAGGCACAAATTATAACAATAAGCTATCTTGCCCTGGAACTTATATTGAGTGGTTCCTTGTTCTAGTTTTCATTTTAAAAACTCTTTACAAAATGTTTAAGTTTTATCTAGAATTTTGACAAGGTAGCCTCATTTTCAAAATAAATGTCCCATTTTTCATAAACTGTCGATTTAAAATAAATATCGCCTTTCTAATTTTAGAAATCTTCACTATTAAAATTAAGAATTCTTCTTCCATGTTTTTTAAGTGTTACACTTGTCAAATACGGCTGTGTTATTTTAAGTGTTACAGTTCCTTTTTTGGCAAAAAAACTACTCCCTCCGTTTTTTTTTATTTGCATCACCTGGTGATGCGCGGAGTTTTAGGAGAGTAATATAATATTGTGAGTGGGTGAACATTTTATTATAGTAAAAGCTAGATGGGGATCATGAAAGAGAAGGAATGTGAGGGAAAATAAATATTTTTATTATATAAGTAGGGATTATAAAGGAGAGAGAAATGATAAAATAATTTAAGTGGGGTTTAAAGTAAGAGGGAGAAATGATAAAATATAGTATAAAGTTACCAAATAAGGAAGTGATGCATTTAAAAAAAAACACCCATAAAAGGAAAGTGATGCATTTAAAAAAAAAATCGAAGGGAGTAAATTTTAATGTAATATTTCTCAACTCTCATGGTCCCCACTCAAACCTACTGCTACTTTTTTTTTTATTATTTATTTTTATATTATTTCTTTTCTTTTATATTTATTACTTTTCGATAAACTATTAATCCCATTATATTTCTTTTATAATTTTTTTAATACTCTAATTATTCCACTTATTATTTTGTATAAGTCAATTAAATTACCTAAAATTATGTGTCGAACAATGTGTAACACTTAAGATTTTTATAATATGATTATATGAGCAAAATAAATAAATATGCGTGAAGAATAAAAAGTACAAGTAGTAAGTGAAATGCGTAGTAGTTTAAGTAATACGTTTTTGTCAATGGATTGAAATTTTCATAAATGTTTAGACGAATTAGACCCACTTAAGTTTGTGGAGGACAAGGCTTGGTCCATAGATTAGCTGTCTTAGGAGCAAGTAAAATTTTCGGATTTTTTCAATGGGTTGGGCTCTCCTTTAATTTTTTTTTTTTTTTTTTTTTGAATTTAAAAAAATGCAAATAATTACTAGACGGAAAAAATCTATCACGCGTCCTCCTATGCGGAAAATTGTGGTACGGATCATGAGATGCTCAGAACCGTTAGATGTCACCATTTTGATTATTTGTGCACCGGCATATCATAACGAGGGAAGCTCATAGAGTACCATTGCGTCCCAAAGAAAAATCTTGTACACATCTAACTATAATATGTCACACTCACATCATCATGGAAAATGATGATAATTATAAAGGAATAGTTAAAATGGTAAGATTTGTAATTTAACACTTGTTTTTGTTTTTTTAGTCAAGAGGCTAAAGTAGTTGGTTAATTCTCTGACATTCAGACGTGATGTCATGGGTTGAATATAATCAAGCTCATTTTAGAAGGGATTTCCCTAATATTTCCCATTCTAGAATGAGTCTTCTCCTTACTATTAAAAAAATTCATGGAAAATGATGAAGTCCTTAGGTAGTTAGGTATGCATTATCCCTACCTTTCAAATTCCACAATATGTGTTACTATTCAAAGGAATAGTGTTATGCCGGTTAAACCTTAAGCTCTTCATAGTATTTGCGAAATTGCCATTGTTGTTTGTTGACTTGCTTTGACTTTTTTTTTTTTTTAAATAATAAAAAAAAACAAAAGGGGATGAAATTAAGGCGTGAGACTAGGGGTGTACACCGGTCCAAAACCGGACCGGACCTGGACCGGACCTGTTTGGACCGGAGACCTGAATTAGAGAATTTTGAGGACCGGAGACCGGACCTGAATCAACAGGTCCGGTTTCGGGTCAGACCTGAAAATTCAGGTTCGGTCCGGGTTTAGACCTGAACAGACCTGAATTTGTATTTTCCCTTTTTTTTTCTTTATTCAAGCCAAAGTTTTGACTAAAAACTATCATCAACAACCTCCTACGAACAACCCACCACCACTAATACATACACCCCTACGCACAGCCCACCACCACAAGCTTCTTTCCTTCTACCACCTACCCCAACTCACCCCTTAACCACCTTAACCCCCTTAACCCAGACACCATAACCCCAACAACCCAGACCCATTGATACCCACCCATAACCCAGAAAAACGAAAAAATTGAAAAAAAAACCCACCACCGTCAGGCATCCACCGCACCCACAACCCAGAAAAACAAAAGAAAAAGAAAAAAACCCAAATCGATTCCACACATACATCCAACATCCGAACAAAAAACAAAAAAACGAACAAAAAAATCGCAAAAAACAAATTATACATAAATTGTCAGAAAATCCGAGAAAAAAAAAACAGAAATTTCGAAAAAATAGATCTACAAACTTAAATTACAAAATTTATAATTTTACATTACAATTTCATTAAAAAAGATAATTATAATCGTAAATTATGTGAAAAATAAAACTAGATCTACATACTAACCTATATTCAACTAAAACTAAAGTATAAACAAACTCTGGTGACGGCAGATGGTGGACGACGGGGCCTCGATGTTGGACGACGGTGCTCCAATCCCACGATGCTGGAGCCAGGAAGAGAGAAGAGGAGAGGAAGAGGAGTCGTTGAGAACCAGAAAGAAAGGGTGAGATTGAGAATCAGAGAGGAAGAGGGGAGATTGAGAATTAGAGAGGAGGAGGGGATACTGAGAATCAGAAAGGATAAGAGAAAAGGTGAGAGGAGAAGAGGCGTTGCTGAATAGTTGAAGTATTAGGTTTTTTAGGCTTTTATATTTTTTTTATATATATATTATATAAAAAATCCGGGTTTCAGGTCCGGACCTGAAAACCCCGGTTTTGGACCTGATCCGGACCGGAACCGGAAACCTTGAATTTCAAGGACCGGGACCGGACCTGAATCTACAGGTCCGGATCAGGTCCGGTCCCAACAGGTCCGGTTCAGGTCGGTTTTCAGGTCCGGTCCTGTTTATGTACACCCGTACGTGAGACAGCCTTCTTGTTTTAAGGCATGACATGCTTTCTCTCTCCTTTGAACCAATCTTTCTCACTTTCCTTTTTCTGTTTTTACCATCTGCTTTCTCACTTACCCATTGTCTTTCATTGTAATTTTTGGACAGAGATGAACTCTCCATTGAAGCGGCTTCTGAGCTTATTCCTCCATTGAATTGAAGCAGATTCTGAGGTCAGATTTTGTCCTTTCTTATGTACATCGTCTTTCAGTTTGAAGGTCAAATTTTTATTTCACCCATATTTTTTTAATAGATGAAACAAAGAATATACCTTAATCGCCTCAAACTCGACGACAACCTCGTTGACGACGGTGTAGTTGCACGCGCTGAAATCGGAAGGGTGGATCGGAAGAGCTTCGGAGAATCTTAGCCTTCTGTTCACTCAATTAAGGTAAATTTTTATTGCCTTTTTCTGTAATTTTGGTTATAATGTCAGATTAATTGGGTTTGTGGGATGAATTGGGTTATTTTTCTTGGCTTAAAAAAGAGATATTTAAGATCGAAAAAAATAATACTACTATTGAAATCAATCATAAAATCAGAAATTCATATTATATTGCATGAATAGATTACCCATAATAAATTGAGGAAATTTACTGCTAGAGATCTATACATCGTCATATTAGAGATGACCCATAATACCATAATACCATGAATAGAATGCATGAGTAGATTACCCATAATACCATGTGTTCCTTATATGTAATCAGAGATGGGTCTGCTCAGATTGTTGGTGGGTGTAGCTGGAATTGCCTCAAAGAGTGTTGCATACAAGTATTCGATGAAATTCCTCTTTGAACTCATTATTAATTTATACTTTGTATGTGTTTTTTAAAAGGATTTATAATGAATGCATGTTGTGTTATTGGTATTTGATGGATTGTGTTTAATTGGGATTTTGTCTTATATTTAATGGATTGTGTTTAATTGCCTCAAAGAGTGTCGCATACAAGGTATTTGCCTTATAGTTATATACATTTAGTTATTCGTTTATCAGATTGTTGGTTAAATTTGGTTTGTGAATCGTGTTCCGAGTGGAAGACTACTATTGGTTTTTTGTGACGTGTTGGATATAAATGATGGTGGCTTAGATTGGAAAGTTGAAATTTTTGGTCTTTTGTTGCTTTTCCTCTATATAGTATTATTGAGGTACTTAATTATATAGATTGTGTTAGATTTCGGGAAAACTCCTCAAATTGGAGTATGTACCATTGATCAATACATATAGAGTTTTACAAGACTCGTAATCCTAGTACAATAAGGATACAAAATATATACAAAACATATCCTAATCTGCGACAAATATTATCATAATTATAATATCTATCACACCCCCGCAGTCATAGCAGGAGGAGGTCGTACGCTAAGATTGGATCTAAAATCCAAAAATAAGTCTTGTGGTAGGCGTTTTGTGAAAATGTCCGCAAACTGATAACTAGAAGGAACATGTAGAACCCAAACTTGTACCAAAGCAACCTTTTCTCGAACAAAATGAATGTCCATCTCCACATGCTTGGTGCGTTGGTGTTGTACCGGGTTACCAGAAAGGTAGATAGTATACTCGATTTAGATAAAGTATGTTGATGCTTAGATGAGAAAGCAGTAATAACCCGATTTGGAACAACGGGTATGGGGATAACCTCCCCCGTCAGCGTCAGTGTAAGTAATCAATCGATGAGAAGCAGACGGATATAGATGTAATTTATGATCAATGGTACCCTGTATATAACGCAGAATGCGTTTCAAAGCATCATAATGAGATTCCCGGGGATCATGCATAAATAGACATACCTATTGTACCGCATAGGCAATATTTGGCCCGGTGAAAGTGAGATACCGAACTGCTAAACTGCGATACAGAGTGGGGTCTCGGAAAGGTGGTCCTGCATCTGCACTAAGTTGTCAACATAAAGAAGCAAATATGCAACCTGTCAGAAGAGGTAGCTGATATAATATCATCAACATAAAGAAGCAAATATGCCATATCATCACCATGTCGAAAAGTAAAAAGAGAGGTGTCACTTTTAGCAATGACAAAAACCAATCTGACCAAAAAGTTCGCAAAGCGTTGGTACCAAGCTCGAGGAGCTTGCTTCAACCCATATATAGCCTTACGAAGTCAACATACATAGGAGGGTGCTCTCCGATCAACAAAACCCGGAGGTTGATGCATATATACCGTTTCCTGCAAATCACCATGTAAAAAGGCATTTTTGACATCTAATTGATGAATCAACCACTTTTTAGCCAAAGCTAAGCTGAAAACAGTACGAATAGTGGCCGGTTTAACTACCGCACTGAAAGTCTCATCACAATCTAAACCAACTTCTTGCGACCTACCATCACAAACAAGACGAGCTTTGTGCCTTTCAAGGTCACCATTAGACTTGTACTTGTGCTTAAATAACCACATACTATTAACAATGTTCACCCCCGTAGGCCTAGGTACCAATTCCCAAGTCCCTGTTTTAATAAGAGCATCAAATTCATCTTGCATTGCCGCACTTTAGTAAGAGCATTTTTATATGTCTTAGGGAATTATGTGAAGGGATGGTCATATTAGCTTGGTGACATTTGGGGTTTGGTTTAAAAATTCCGTGTTGACTACGAGTCACACGAGGGAAAGGTGTTAGGGGGGTGAGTGGGCCGAATGGGCATGATGCCCCTTAATGGGGGGGGCGTATATGAGGAATTGCAAGTAGTTGGAGTAATGGGTTGGATCGGTGAACTTAAAGAATTGGAGGAAGTAGGCTGATTTGGCGAAGCGGGCCCAACAGGAAGGTTAGTGGAGTTGGGTTGATTTGTGCGCAAGGGAAAAGTGGGGTGTGTTAGTGGGCTGCTAGGTGGCGGACTGATTTGGTTTGGTGAGGGCGGTGTGGACTGATTTGTGTGGGGAGTTCAGGCTTACGTTTGACGCCATAATGGAGATAGTAAAGGACTTGGCTCCGTATCCTCGAGAAAAGAGTAGTCATATTTTTTAAATTGACTTAGATTATGAAACAGAAATTGAGTCTCATCAAATGTGACATGACGGGAAATAATGATCTTATGCGTGGAAAGGTCAAGACACTTATAACCTCTATGGTTGGTTGGATATCCTAAGAAAACACATGGAGTGGATCTAGGGGCCAACTTGTGAGGGGCCGTAGCTGATAGGTTAGGAAAACAAAGATAACCAAAGACTCGTAAATGATCATAGGACGGAGTTTTACGAAACAAAGCATAAGTGAGAGTCCTATTGGCAAGAGCTTTGGTAGGCATGATGTTAAGAAGATAGGTTGCCGTTTCTAGAGAACCTACCCAATAGGAAGGAGGAATCAAAGCATGAATAAGAAGAGTACGAGAGATGTTATTCAAGGTTCGGATCATGCGTTCGGCCTTCCCATTTTGAGATAAAGTGTGTGGACAAGAAAAACGGAAAACTAAGCTGTTAGTGACACAAAATAGTTTAAAAGGATCATTATCAAATTCTCTACCATGGTCACTTTGAAAGGATTTAATTGGCCGTTCAAATTGAGTGGCAACATAAGCTCTAAAATTCAAAAAAGATTGAAAGGCTTGTGATTTGAATTTTAATGGAATAGTCCACACAAAATGAGTAAAATCATCCAATAGTACTAAATATTATTTGTGACTTTGATAGCTACGAATAGGTGAAGTCCACAAATTGGCATGAATAATTTCAAAAGTAGTAGAAGTAGTACTATTAAAATTATGAAACGGCAAACGCACATGTTTTCCTAATTGACAAGAATTGCAAAAAGTAAAATCATGCTCCTTATTACATGAAATATGATTTCTAGACCGAAGAAAGCTTAAAACTGAATTTCTCGGGTGCCCAAGGCGATCATGCGAAGAGGGTGTAGAGGCAGCAGTGAGTGTGGTAGCAAGACACGTGGATGAACTAGTGTTAGTGGTCACAGGATATAGGTCCCCCGAACTATTGCATCTTGTTATTACCTTCCCCGTACGAAGATCCTTCATTGAAAAACTAAAGGGATCAAATTCAATTGACACAGAGTTATCAGAAGTGAATTTACGAACAGAAATAAGGTTTTTAACGAATTGAGGTGCTAAAAGAACATCACAAAGATTGGGGGGGTTTGGAGTTAGGAAAAGTGGTGTGACCGTAACCTGTTACCGGAATGCGACTACCATTACCAACTAAAATATGATTATTGGTGCTCAAACTAAAAAGGGGCATGAGAGTACCTGAATTGTTGGTCATGTGTGAAGTTGCTCCGGAATCCACGTACCATGAGTTGTCTTGCGAGAGAGACATAGTAGCAAAAGAGTTCCCCAACTCGGTAGGAGTCATGAGCGGTCCATAGGTAGGGGCTTGATAAGCCTGGTACGGAGCCTGAAATTGTTGTTGGGGATATTGGGCCACATATGCAGCCCGTTGTTGCTGAGGTGCGGGCCGATATTGAAATTGAGCTTGTTGAGGGTATGGAGAAGGAGCTACTGCCCATTGTTGAGGTTGTTGGTGGGCCCAAGGGGATGGATTGGCCCATTGGATAGGCTGATTTGGACTTTGTTGTTGTTGTTGTTGTTGCTGCTGTTGTCCATTCTCTCTCCCACGACCCCTGCCTTTCCCCTTGCCATTGCCTCCTTTACCACGACCTCACCCCCCACCTCTTCCAGCACTGTGACGCTGCTGCTGCGACGACGGTGATGCGGCCGGTGTAGGAGCAGCACTAGTGGGTGCAATGGTGGAGTTTTGGGCAACGAAAGAAGCCGATTGTGAGCCTTGATTGTTGGAGCGACGGGTTTCCTCGGGCGTGACCGGGCTGTTTCAAAAGAGGGGAGGGGTTCTGTTTGTTGAATGATGGTGGCTACGTTGTCGTAATCCGTGTTGACGAGGCCAGAGACGAGCCGGATCACGAGCTTTTGTTCCGTAACCAGTTGATCAACTGCGGCAAGTTGGTCCTTAAGATTCTTGAGTTGTTGGCAATAGGAACTAATGTCAGAGAAATTTGATAGATGAAAGAGATTAAATTGATAACAAAATTGTATCTTGAAAAATATCCCTCAAGTTGTTCCAAATTTTGATGTGCCGAATCTCCCTTGCAAAGGATTGTTTGAAGAAGGTCCACAGATATTGTTCCATAAATCCATTGCTTAGACAATGGAGTCAAGCCTAAGCCATAGCGATGTTGAGATATCAGTGGGGCGAGGAATTGATGAATCAATGTGGTCAAGAACATTAAAGGCATGACAATGAACCTCAAAGAGTTCAACCCAGTTCGAATATTAAACTTTTTCCCGATCAAGAATCAACAGAATTGCATTCTTGATATTGTTGATTGAGAGAGCCGGGTGGTACTCCGTCGACGGTGGAGGTGGTGGTGGAGTGGGCTGGTCGTCATCCTTTGCCATGGAGAAACGCTGCTACTGGCTTTGCTAGAAGAACTCGGCTTTGAATTGCAACGCACTACCAAAAAGTATACCGAAGGCAATTTACTAAAGTCAACAATTAAAAAAAAAAAACTAATTAAAGTAACAATGTCAGTGCTTGCAATCGGTGAGAGAAAGTATAATATGACAAAGCTACAATCAATATGAGAATTAATTATAGCTAAAAGTCAAAAAATAATTTGCAGAAGCTAGATCGAAACCTAAAGCTGTGATATCATGTTAGATTTCGGAAAAATTCCTCAAATTGGAGTGTGTACCATTGATCAATATATGTAGAGTTTTACAAGACTCGTAATCCTAGTACGATAAGGATACAGAATATATACAAAACATATCCTAATCTGCGACAAATATTATCATAACTATAATATCTATCAGATTGTTTCGGCAAAGAACCGTCGATGAATATCGGGTATGTGTACAATAAGATAGAGATAGAACTAAAACACAAAACTTGGTGCTCACAATAATTCTCTCTCACTTCCCTCACTACAGCAGAAGGAATCGTCGCTGTTCAACAGAATGCCTTCATGCTTTGCGTTGTGGTAATTTTCCTCGAATTTTCCCTTTTCTACGGGATCAGATTCAAAGCGTTTCAATTTTTCTTTTTAATTTTGTTTAATTTTGATTGTAAATTCAATTTTAGGATTCCGATAATCTTAGAGAGCTCCCAAGTACTCCACTCAAATGCTTTGGGAGCTCCGTACCTCTTAACTTTCTCCTCACAAGTATTTCAAACTCTGTAATTTATTGTTTTATGAATTTTTTGCAGATTTTTATAATTCATTCTGATTTTTAATCATGTTTTGGAAGATATGCAAGCTTTCGATGAGTTGAGGAAGCTGGAATTGTTCTTCAAGGATGAGAGCAGGCATGGTCTTTCAGTTTCGGGTCTCTATGAACTTTTTCAGCATGCTGGCAATGTGTTACCGAGTCTGTAAGTCTTAATCTAAGAACTCATTTTCGTAATTGTGTATTGAATGTTGCTATTGGAAAATTTGGAAGACTGAACTCATTTTTGGCTATTTATGTGCTTTGGTTTGTGATTAGAGCTATCATTGTGTGGTTGATTATTTTTGGAGGGAGGGGGAGTGCGGAAGCAATAAATTTTATAGTGTGGCTCTTTGGACCTACCTTGAGAAGGGAAAATCCTACGAGTGCGTAAATGATTTGTGGCCTATGTTTAATAAAATGAATTACATTTTTACCACAAAAATATACCCATAATAGTTGGGTTATTGTATTGACCTTGAATATTTGACAAACACTAAATTTAGGCTTAATCATGAGAGAATTAATGAAATATCATGAACTTGGGTTTTTGGTAACATGTTTTAATTGAGAATATGACGCGGGGGGTAATTTTGATGGGGGGCTCTTTTCTAGCTTGCTGGATCAAGTCATTGGTAGTTTCAAAGAAATCTAGATATGCTAATTTCCCCTTATTTGCTCATTAGTTTTCACTATAACCGGTATCTTATCTCTTTCTTTCCCTCCTGAGTCCTGACCATTTGTTATGTAATAGCAATAGGGGGAGCCAGGGAAGGCATTTTAATGATATGAATTGACGATAGGGGTGGGGGGGCCATTTAAGTAGTTACATCATGAGCCGTCGTCTTAAATAATAAGCTATTTAGTTAGAAAGAGAGCTCTATAAACAAAGCTAATGATAGAGAGGAGTCATGTTGAATATTGTGATGACTGGTTAGTTTGTGCAATTTCCCATTAAAAAAAAATAACAAAAAAGATCAACACACAGACACACCAAACAAACATTTTCTGCTTGCATTGAATGAGAACTATGGGCAATTTGATGAGCCATTTTATGTATTTTGTTGAACTTTATTTGTAAATACTTCATCTTGATATATACAGACTTAGTTAGTATTAATTAAAACTTATCTGCTGTTTTTTCTTTTTCTTTTTCTGCAGATTATGAAACTTAATGATATGTGTGTTGGCAGTTGAGTTATCAATGAGAGTTAGTTGATCTGCTCATTTGGAATTGTAGAATCAGTTCTTTGGAGATAGTTGATTAACTGAATACCTCTGGAGCTGGTTTTATTGATTTATGGATGGAGATGAATATGCATTCTGCTTTACCAATGCAGACATCAAGTGGAAATTGTTACAATGAATTGAAAGTTCCTGAATCATACACTTCTCCTCTACCAGTTCTGGCTAATCCTTTCTTTGTGTCATCGTCAAGGGAAATGATTGCAAACAGTTTACAGATGCAGGCTGACCCTATAGTTCTCATATTGGTTCTTCCAGTAGTGCTTCTCCATTTGTAGGCAGATTCATATCACGACATTAATAGACTTATGCTGGCTGAATGGCACGATGCAGATGAAGCTGGAAAAGAAGAGGTCATCATCAATGGATAAGATTATGAAGAAGTTGAAATCTGCTCAGAAGAAAGCTCAGAACATGAGGAGCACAATACCAACCAGTCAGACGCTTCAGGTGTCTAAAACGAGCAATAATGCAGTATCTTTCCGGACTCGTCTGATGGGTTCCCTCAGTGGTTGTTTTACATGCCATGCTTTCTAAACTGAAGGTAAATTATTTATATACTAGGGGAATGTTAATAAATTTAATGTCATTAGATTATCAAAAGAGTAGTCTATATTTCTGCGTTGTACACTTGTACTGTCCATATGAACTGTCATGTTAACATGTTTGCAATACATTGACATTTTGTGCGTGTGAATTATAGGACATCTATAAGTATATTTGCAGTCAGATTTCGATAATGATTCTATTCAATGCTCATAACCTCATATAGAATAACATAGGTAACCTTTTTAATACTCTATGGTGAGAACTAGAGCTTTAATTATTTGGTCCGATTTTTGTTAGTCAAGACATTCTTATGCTTAAGCTCCTTACTTTTGGAGACCAAATTAATTAACATTTGATCTATCAACTTAGATTGACTTGACCAATTATTTACTGCCACTCTTCTTTTCGAGGGAAAGTGTAAGCTCAAAGATGCTGTAAATGAACGTTTCTCGACCATTCTTTTTATGATAACCTTCCATTTCCTTGCAACATTTCAATTTATTTCAGCAGCAAACTCACTGATCAATTTTGCAGGCTCGCAGCAGGACTCTTTCAGCTGGAACAGTATACAAACTGGTACACAGCATGCTGCATGCTTCATATACAATGCTACAGCCGGTCAACCGGTGCCCATTTAGCTAGTACTTGAAACATTTCTTTGTCCTCTTCGAAATGTTGTTTTGTTCACTCCGCTCTTTTTTTTTTTTTTTTTTGGAGATAGGGGGTGGGGGGATGTCTAGCAGGGATCCAGATTATATTGTAGTGTATATTTAAATTGTTGTGGATTTGACGAATAATGTGCTATGGTCAAAATTAAGGCACGACCTGACACTCGATACGTTGCACGACAACGAAAGGCGACTGACGACCCTGTAATTGACTCAGCGAAAGATAAGGAAGTGATAAAGGTCCATGATGGCACTATAGCTATTTCCCAGCAGTTTGCTCAGTAAAAGTGATTCAAACCTCAACCTCAACCAGATAAGTCCAGAAGTCGAAAATAAGTCCCAAGACTTCGTCAACAACCGATTCCCTATTTCTTAGGGGAACGGATACAAGCTTCCAATGACACTTAAGCTAGGGTTTAAACGCTCATGATTAGCATTATAAATAGCATAATAATTGTACTAAGCAAGGACACAGTTCATACGCACTCTACCCTCAATTCTAAGCTTTCATACTCATTGCATTCAAAGTAATTCATAGTGAAACTGTGGTCTTGCACCCACTTGCAGTTTTTCCCACATTTGGGTTTTCTGCGTCATCAAAATACCTTGTCCTTTACTTGCTTTAACCTTAGTTTTATTCGTTTTCTATAGTTAATCCTCTAGCCATTGAACGTCCTAGCCTTATGTCGCCTTTAGGCGAAATTTGGCAAAAACAATTTGGCGCCCACCGTGGGGCCGGCGACTAGATTTTCGTTCAATTCCAAAAACCTCGCCCTTTGACCACTGGTCCAGCCTTCATGGTTTCTTCAGAAGAAAACATGACCCTCGAGCAGCTCATGCAGGAAGTTCGCAAGACTAAAGAAGAGCTCGTGCAGCAGAAGGCGGAGAACGCACGTCTCGCTTATGAGAGCCAGAAGAGCGTAGATACCCTCAGGAAAGAGTTGGACTTCGTCCGCAGCAACGTGCCAGGTCGGCGTCGCAATACCAACGACATCCCCATCATGATGAACCTGGACTTCGAAGAAGAATCAAGTGCTGATGAGGAAGACGAAGAAAATATTGCGGAGCGCACCAATCAAGAGGATGACGACAAGGCAGATCCGACAGCTCAGAGGTTGAACAAGATCGAGGCCCAGAACGCCAAGTTGCTCCGCCTGCTAAAGAGGCTGCCATTGCGCCAGTTCTAATCGTGATGGAAGAACCTGATGGCTTCGCTGCGTCGCCCTTCGTGGAAGAGATAACGATGGCTGACATCCCCAGAAGGCTCAACATTCCCCCTCCAGCGATGCTTTATGATGGAAGCACCTGCCCGTTGGAGCATGTCAATCATTATAAGCAAATTAAGGATATGGTAGTATTCCATCCCCCGCAACCTGCTCGAGCCAGTCCTCTGCAAATCTTTTGGAGCTACCCTTACAGGGCCTGCCCTTGAATGGATGTGTGATATCAAACGAGGCTCCATTACTAATTTTTAAACTTTGTGTAACATTTACAACAAGTTCAACAACAGTTGCAAAGTGAAAAGCAAACGAGCAACCTGTACCGCATCGTCTAGACAAATGGGGAGTCCATCAAATCGTACTTCAGCAAGTTCAACAAGCAAATGATTGGCATCAAAGGATATGACGTCTGAACAGCCATAGAAGCCTTTAAGAGAGGATTGTCGCTAGATTCGAAGCTATACAAAGAGCTGACCAAATACCCTTGCACGACCTTTGAAGAAGTCAGGACTCGCGCCCTAGCCCAGATGCGAATGGAAGACGACATCGCTATCAGAAAAGGCATCAAGCTTGCAACTGCCGCTAGCAACGAAAGGATCGACAGAAGGTCCAACGACAAGAAGAACTAACGTCGTAAACCCTATGACAGGCTAGCTTAGGTAAACAATGTCAATAATGTCGATAAAGCTAACAATGCACAAAGCTCTGTTGACAGGTCTCAAAAGCAAGATGCCAACGCATACCCCGAGATTATTGAGTACGGATTCTGCGTCGACATCGGGGGCGTTGTGAATGCCTTGCATTCCTTAGGCGCCTTCGCCCGTTGGCCCAGGAAGAGCAAGAGGCCAAATGAAAGTAAAGACAAATCCAAGTGGTGCGACTAGCATAGCGACCATGGCCATTGTACTGAAGATTGCAACGCCTTAAGGAAAGAAATAACCTTCCTCTTAAAGAAAAGGTCATCTAAAGGAGCTAATGGGAAAAGGTAAGTCAAGCGACAAAGAGATGACGTCCCAGCAGCCTCCTAAGGCCTAGACAATCTCTAAAGTAGTTAATGTTAACTCTTGTGGATCCGATATTTGTGGACTAACGTACTCTGCAGCAAAAAAAATAGCAAGAATAGGTAACCCCGAGGAAGCTGTTCCAAAAGACGCAAGATTAAATCAAGACAAAGCTCTGGAAGCATTGGTGATCTCCTTCGACGATTGCCACTTGGGAGACTACCAAGAAGAGCATCATGGTTTATTAGTGATATCCCTCACCATTGGCAATTGCCTCCTGCGAAGAGTGTTAGTCAACGGAGGAAGCTCAGCCAATGTTCTCTTCAAAAGTACCTTAAAAGACATGGGAATCGACACCAGAGACGACGTTAGAAAGTCAACCGTTCTGTAGGTTTCAGCGGAGAAGCCCTCAATATAAGTGGAGAGATCGTGCTGCCTACATATGCTCAAGGTGTCAACCTGTCAACGCGCTTCAACGTCGTGGATTGCCCGTCGGCCTATAATGCCATCATTGGTCGACCTTGGATCCATAGGATGAAAGCCGTCCCCTCAACGTACCATCAGACAATCTTTCCAGCCAAGTGGGGTATGTAAGAAATCAAAGGAGAAAGGAAAGAAGCTAGAAAATGCTACAGTTCTACCTTGAAGCCGTCCAAGAGGACGGTATAGCAATTACAGCAAGGATCAGCGTCAGAGGAGCCTGACGAACAAGCAATAGACGAAGTGGCGCTGGATCCCAGCAACCCGTCCGAATTAGGGTGTCGCTCGACCCAGGTATAAGGTTTGAACTCATTGAATTTCTTAAAGCTAATGCAGATTGCTTTGCTTGGTCGCATGAAGATATGGCAGGTATTAGCCCTGACGTAATCACTCACAAGCTAAACAATGACCCCAACCATCGACCAATCAAGCAAAAGCGACGAAAGTTCGCACATGAAAGAAATCCAGTGATCATGACGAAGTAAAAAAGCTGATCGAAACAGGAAAAATAAGAGAAGTTAAGTACACCGACTGGCTAGCAAACGTCGTGGTGGTTAGCAAAAAGAATGAAAAATGGAGAGTGTGCATAGACTTCACCAACTTGAACAAAGCATGCCCAAAAGATCCATTCCCCCTGCCTCATATCGACACAATGGTCGACGCAACTGATGGGCACGAACTGCTCACCTTCATGGACGCATATTCAGGGTACAACCAAATATTGATGCACCTGGAAGATCAAGAGATGACAGCCTTCATGACGGACAAAGGAATATACTGTTATAAAGTCATGCCTTTTGGCTTGAAGAACGCAGAAGCGACGTACCAAAGACTCGTCAATAAAATGTTCAAAGATCAACTAGGAGATACGATAGAGGTGTACATCGATGACATGCTGGTCAAATCAAAGAAAGCCGTTGATCACATCGGACACCTCAAGCAGTCCTTCGACGTCCTAAGACAATATGGTATGAAACTAAACCCTGCTAAATGTTCTTTTGGAGTCTCTGTAGGAAAATTTCTAGGGTACATCGTGACCCAGCGAGGTATCGAAGCAACTCCTGATCAAATCAAAACCACAATCAATAGTTAATCCCCAAGGAACGTCAAGGAAACCCAAAAGGTGACAGGACGCGTCGCAACACTAAACAGATTCATATCCAAGTCGTCCGACAAATGTCACCTTTTACAACGTCCTGAGAAAAAACAAAGGGTTTGAATGGACGGAGAAACATGAGAAAGCTCTTTTGGACTTGAAGCAGTACATGGCATCACCGCCACTTCTTTTCAAACCAAAAGAACATGAGACGTTGCAACTATACCTACCAGTAAACACGACATCAGTTAGTGCAGTTCTTCCAAGGGAGGACGACAACCATCAGTTGCCCGTCTATACGTCAGTAAGTCTTTGCTTGACGTAGAGACCAGGTATTCTTCCCTTGAAAAATTAGTACTTGCTTTGGTTACAGCAGTTAAAAAGTTACGTCATTATTTTGAAACCCACCTAGTGGTGGTACGAAGTAACTTTCCTATCAAGCCTGTCTTGCGTAAACCAGAGTTAACAGGTAGAATGGGCAAGTGGAGTGTCGCCCTAAGCGGGTACGACATCAAGTACTTGCATAGGATGGCAATAAAGTCCCAGGCACTAGCAGACTTTGTGGCAGATTTCAGCTCGGATTTGGAGCCATTAGCCACCCAAGAGTTAGAGGAAATAAATAGTGCATGCCAAGAAGCAATTTGGACGATGTTCTGTGATGGCTCGTCGAACCAGAGAGGCGTCGGGTCAGGCGTTGTGCTAAAATCGCCATAAGGGGACATGATCGTACAATCCATTTGCTGCGACTTCAAGGCAACCAACAATGAAGCAGAATAAAAATCACTAATTGCAGGCAGACCGTCGCGTCAGACTTAAAAGAAATTGGTTTGAACGTCTATAGTGACTCTCTGCTCATCATTAGTCAATTAAATGGAGAATTCACAGTTAAAGACTAAAAAATGATGGCCTACTTGGAGATTGCCAAGAGGAAAGCAAAGCAGTACAACCCATTCACGATCAAACAAGTCCCAAGAGACAAGAACACTCAAGCTGACGCCCTAGCCAACCTAGGCTCGACACTCAGAAATTCGCCCTTCAGCACCATTCCTTTGGTCCACCTGCAAAAGCCGTCAGTTGACACATCCCAAATTCCTAACGTCATGACGATAGACGCTACTCCCAATTGGACGATGCCAATAATCAAATACTTGAAAGACGACGTCTTGCCAGACAATCCTCTCGAAGCAAGAAAACTCAGGTATAAAGCATCTAGATACACCATATTACATGACGTGCTATTCAAAGTGTTTTCCACAGGTGTTTTTTGCAGAGATGCCTTGTCGGCGACGAGCGACAAAAAGTCTTACAGGAACGCCACGATGGGGAATGCGGGAACCATTCTAGAGGCCGCAGCTTGGCAAACAAGCTTCTACGAATCGGCTACTTTTGGCCAACCATAAAGAAAGACGCGGAAGCTTACGTTGCGAAGTGCGAAAGCTGCCAGCGTTATGCAGGATTGACGCATAAGCCACCTGAGATGTTGTACCCTACGCTGTTCCATGGCCCTTCATGAAATCGGGGATGGACATAGTAGGAAAGCTACCAACAGCCCCTGGGCAAAAGATCTTCATGCTCGCACTAACGGACTACTTTTCAAAGTGGATCAAGGTTGACTCGTTCACTTAGGTACGCGACAGAGAATTCATTTCATTTTTATGAATAACATAATTTGCAGGTTTGGAATCCCCTCCGAGATCGTTTGTGACAACGAATCACAATTCATAAGTGACAAACAAGACGACTTTGCGAGAAATGGAATATCAAACTTTGCATGTCCACACCAAGATACCCTCAAGCCAATGGTCAAGTCGAGTCGAGCAATAAAACATCATCCAATCCTTAAAGAAGCGACTCAAGTCAGCCAAAGGAAAGTGGGCTGAAGAACTCTCGTTGGTCCTATGGGCGAACAGGACAACCCCTAGGACGTCGATTAGACAAACCCCGTTCTCCCTTGTATATAGGTGTGAATCAGTCTTACCATCTGAAGTACGCATCCGAACAGCAAGATACGGTCTCATGACGACAGATCAAAACAACATAGAACTGTCGGCCGACCATGACACATCTAAAGAGCTAAGGGAAGCAGCGTACGTCAGAATGGTAGCGCAACAATAAATTGTTGCACGAACTTTTAACAAGAACGTTAAAGCCAAAGTATTCAAAGTAGAAGATTGGGTGTTAAGAAAAGTCTTCCAAAACACCAAAGATCCGACAAACGACAAATTAGGTCCGACGTGGGAAGGACCCTACCAGATCCTCGACGTCGCTGGTAAAGAGGCATACAGACTTATGTCCAAAGAAGGTAAGATCGTTCCTCGAAGCTGGAACGCGACGCATCTTAAACTTTACCATTTTTTGGTAAAGACCTAAGGTACAACGCCCGATCTTAAGTCTTAAAGTTATTTTTTAATTTTACATTTTGGACAACGGGTACTGACTTAGGCATCGGAGGTCCGTTGGCAAAAACGCCAACAACCAAGTCCTAACGCTTGCTTTGCAGAAAACGCAAGGGCTTCAAACGCCAGATTTGGACGAGACACGATAGAACGTCAGTCGCGACCAGAGATAACTTACTGCCATGGAAAAAGAATATCTTACTATCGACATCAACTCTTGGCCAATTGACGTACGACATCAGATATTGGGGGCAACACCCACCCACGTATTACATACGTACTAAAGTGTTTTCAAGTTTTTGCCTAAGTATCAAAGTTACTAAGTGTAGCAGTTGAAAGCATAGCGAAATTCATGAAATTCGCACTTAGAAAAACTTCCTAAGTTCGTTTAAATTTTGTATTCTTTTCACAAAGGTTGTACGCATGATATTCAAAGTAATAAAACACACGACATTTTTTATGCATAGCACAAAGTTTTTGCAGGATTCACAAAGTTTGCAAAAAAGACTGACTGTTCCACGACAGCTAGTAAAAATACAGCGCTAGAAGATTGTTCAAAGTACTTAAAAAGCAGGAAATGAACCTGATCGTCCCATGACGACCAGTAAAGAGTACGCAAAAATAGAAATAGTTCAAGGCAGCAGAAAGTTCAACAGTACGACAAAAGGCAGAGACAACAAAAGTCAAGCATCATCAGCATTGACGCCAATATTTGCAGAAGTATCACCAGCATGGAGCCTAACATCTGCAGGGGCATCAACTTCTGTAGTAGCCTCGATGGTCTTTGCACCGAAAGCTGCATCATCAACCTTTTCCAATGAGTCCGCAGTAGAACGGTCATCCTCACTAGGAGCCTTAATATCTGAAGCCAGATTCGTCGCAGTACCCAAAGACACCAGGAAAACATCCACCTCCTTCTAAGCATCTTTAGTGATCAGACAACCGTCGAGGAAACGCTTCAGCAATTTGGCACGAGCAGTCAGTTGGTCAAGGCACTTGGAGTTTTGCGTATCCTCACAAACTTCAGCTATGGATGCCTCCAGCTCAGATACCTGCTTGCCCTTCTCTTCTAATAAAGCATTCAACTCAGAAATCTGCTTCAACTTCTCTCCTAAAGCCTTCTTTAACTTGGTCGCCTCCCCCTCAGCAGTTGATAGTGCTAACAGTAGCACGAAGATAGTTCATTTCCTTCTCCCCAGAAATGAAGTGACCTCGCACCGCCACTAGATCCTGCAAAGCCTGTACAAGAGATAGTTAGAGGTCGCACGACATGACGTCATACAAGAAGAAAGAGCAAAGGCTAAATGGGAAATTACATTGAGCTGAAGCGACACCGCTTCACTAATGATACTAGATGGCGTCATTTTCTCTAAACGTTTTTCAGCACCAGGAAACAACAACTTCTCAGCAGAAGGCCAAAGGGAGGACGACATAGATGTACCTGAGAGGAAATTAGCTGGTACGCGTACCATGTAATCAGAATCCTTAGGTGCCTTGGGTGGTATCTCCTTAGCACGAGGAGAGGTACGTATCTGGAGAGGCTTGACGTCCAAAACCTTGATGTCCGACTAATCATAAACAGTTTGTTTCTTCTTCTTCGTTGCGTGTTCCACCATCTCATTGAAAGACATCGCAGTTCTCTTGGTCTTCCCAGATTGTGCCTCTAAAAGAACAACGCACGTCAAAACAAGAAGCAACAAAATAAAAAATAAAACAAGTGAAGCACAACCAACTTACCAGACGCCATCTCTTGTTCACCGCCTTCTTCTTCCTCAACCTCTTCAACTGCGACGGGGCGCACAAATGTTCAATATTCCTTAGCAATGCTTAGCACAACCTCCACTTTGCGCAAACTTTTCCTCCCAGGAGTCACGACGGCGACGTCAATTTCTGCAACAAAGCAAGCCATAAGAACACATGTCAACAAAGCAAACCACAACGAATCCAGCACGCGTCTTCCCCTAAAGACTCCTTGTCAACAAACAAATAACGCGCTTCCAACTGCGATCATTCACCTTCCCAGCTTTCTCCACCAGAGCAAGGTGTCCTCTCTTTAGTATCAAGGTACACCTATTCTTCTTAGTAATTTGCAATTTATAAGCGTAAATTAAATCTGACAGGTCGTATGGCTCCTTCCAATCTTTGGTCACTTTTTCGATGACGTGAGCTATCGTCTAAAATTGAGGCATCACTTGCCCTAGACTTAGGTCCAAGACTCCCATCAAAGATCGCGGCAGGGACCAAATTGAAAGGTGTACCCCAACCTAAAAGGGTACTCGTACAATACGATGTGCACATTCCGGCATCCCTACCAAAGCGACAAAGGACGCCACATCTTCCTCTGCAAGGTCACTTGGTGATCATCATTATATTGTCCGCCATATCGCCAACAACTTTACTCTCCCCTCTTTCCAAAACCCTAAACGAAAACCTAGTTCGCTGAGGCAAATTCGGCTTACCAGACATACGCAAGCAACAAATTGAAAAGAAATTAAGTCGAAGTACAAGAGTTACCTGGTGAAATTGGCTGGAATTAGTTGAAAAAGCTCGAAGTGCTAGAAGAATTCAAAAAGATTGAATCACTTTGAGGATTTTTTGGAGAGAGAAAATGCAAAGATTTAGGAAGTGTGTAGAAGTGGAAAAGAGAAGAGGCACAATTATTTTTGCAATAATTGTTTCGGGGTTTTCTGAGGTGTCCTGCGGGAGAGTTACGATTCCAAGACTGAGCTGCCGATGCCTGTACCTGCAAGATCACGAAGACTCCGATTGGTAGGAGCTCCGCCTCCGACGATCAAGTTAGTATACGTACAAGAGGAAAAAGTACGGAAAAGGTGAAGTTCTTCTCGCTGATTGGGAGAATTCCGCAATTAATATTTCTCGGTAATAGTGTTTGTATTTTTTAATGTCCTATTAATGAGGTTTGTCCCACTATTTATAGTGGGACAGACAAGTCCCCCATGTAGGGTTCCAAGGACACGTGTCAACGGGGGATTGGAGCCCTGTTGACTAATGGCGATACGCACTACTACATTTAAGAGCTAATACAACGGCTTTTTCCGTTGTATTAGGTGTCAAAAACTGTTGTATTAGACCTAATACAACGGCTAGCAACCGTCAGATTTGGTGGGGTTGGATTAGGTCTAATACAACGGCAAAAGTGACCTAATCCAACGGATTGAGCAATCCGTTGTATTAGGTTCCCTTTTTTTGTTTTTGGGAATAATTGGACCTAATCCAACGGATTAAATCTTTTTTTTTTTTTTTTTAATCCGTTGTATTAGACCTTTTTTTTTTTTTTTTTTTTTTTGAAAATCGTTGTATTAGGTAATTTTCTTAATATTTTTTTTGGAATATATAATTATATATTATACCAATATATATATATTATATATAATTAATTAGTTTAAATCTAAAAGGTATAATATATAATAATATAAATTATATTAGTATATTTATAATTAAAAATAAACGAAGTGTATATAATATATTCATTGCATTACAAAATAGACGAAGTGTCGATACTAACTAATTATAAATGAAAGTTCACTAATTAATTAACAATCGTTTGAAATAAAATTAGTACTTGCAATAGATACATAAAATCAACATTAGTCCGTACTTCATTCATCCCGGGGTAGCTCATCGTCATCAAGGACCTACATGTAAAAATAATAATAATAATAATAATATATCAGGACAAGTAATGTATATAATTCAACATTAGGGACAAGTAACAAATAATATAATGCATATAAGCCAAACAAAAGCTAAAACAAGTAATGCATAAGCCACAACACCAACAACGTAACAACAACAATAACAACACCAATTGGGGAAATTAAATGACGCACAACAACACGAACACACAACAAAACACAACGCACAACAACACAACAACACGACACAACATCACACAACGCAGCACACAGCAGCAGCAGGCAGGCAGGCAGGCAGGCAGCAGCAGGCAGGTAGCAGCAGCAGGAGGCAGGCAGCAGCAGCAGCAGAGGCAGGCAGGCAGCAGCAGAATAACTGTACTGTACTGTCTTCCATTTCAAATGCCATATGATGCTATAAGTAATCAGAATACCTTTATACATATCACTGGAGTCCAGAGCTGAGTGGAATTCTAAGGTTTCACCTCATAAATTGAGGGTCTCACATGGTATCATAAATGCCTATTTTCATCAATTAGTCTCCACCAGACTATATATGTCCTAACCACTCTTTAGTAAGATACTTCATGAATAATAATAGTGTTTAACTTAATTAAACAACAATAAGGAATCCCTAAATTCAGAAAGATACTCCTGGAAATGAGAACTAAGATGTTTAGTTGCTTTATTGATAGTGACTCTCATCCTAGCCCCAAAACTTGAGTTTCCAAAAATTTAAGACGAGCAAAAAAATATATTTCAAAACAGAATAAATTGGATGACAAATCTAATATTGCTAGTGTAGATGAGCAAACCTGTCTTTGAACAAAATTAATCATCTAAGTAAATAAGTTCGTTCATTCGTACAGATTTATGCTCCCAGTCCTCAGTGGACAACTTGTTAGTCCTAGGCTGATATTAGATGGGACCATCCATGTGATATCTAGAGAGCTAACTCTGTCCAAAAGGGAAAAAAAATAGTTAAATGCAATCCACATGCGTCAATAAAAAAGGTTTACCTTGCCTAAGCAAAAATCTAATGCAAGTCTTTGCAATTTTCCACCAGAAATATTCATAGCTTCTTGATCCATTAACAGCTCAATTCAAAAAAGCTTTATAACATTTGAAATAAATTGGGGATTAGCATATATCAATAGTCTTGCTACAACATATAGCCAAATTCATTCCTTACTTCACCCAAATTGTAAATGAATCTAGATGAAAAAACAATATGGTCAATTTGTTTGCTATGAAACCACACATCCACTTCAATAAGCACTATTAGCTTGTCAAACTGCTTATATATATATATTTTTTTTTTTAAGTTTTTTTTTTATAATTCATCCCTCACCACTTTCTTTTAAACTTCATTATTTCAGTACTTGTAAGTGTAGATACTAGTATCACATACTGTTAAGCTTTTTACCCATCTAACAATTGAACGAATTCACTAAAACTTCCCCATGTACCCACTCCCAAAGTCCCAAAGCTAAGTCTCAATACAGCACCTTCACCCAAAACTCTACTGTACCCCCTCCCCCCAAACCCAACACACAAAATCAATATTCTTATAATTTATACACTACTCTAATACCACCAGGGAAAAAAGGAAAAAAAAAAAAAAAAGTATATATATATATATATATATATATATATATATATATATATATATATATATATATATATATATATATATACATGCCTCAAAGTCAGATACAACAACAAGAACACTCTGGATATGGATATGTAAAAGTTGTGCATCCTAAAAATAATTAATAGGTATCTAATTATGTACTACAATTTAATCAACCTAATTTGTAATCTTGAGTTGAAGAACCTTCGTATACTCCAAAGATTTTAACAAGGTTCAACATAGTTATCTAGTGATTAGGATGGGGTCATTGGGTTATAATGCAAGCTGATACGATACAAAGACCCTATAATGAAAAACAAATATTGACAACTAAGAATCATGGATTTAAAAAACAGAAGGAAAAATATAAAGGAAAAGAAGATGAAACAGGAAAGTACATTTCTCTTTAAAGAACCTGATTCATTTTCTTATCCTAAAATCATTCTTTGTACAAATGATTAATCAAATTACAAGGGTGTAAAGCTTTTTGCATCATACAATGCAAGAAAAAATTTAAACATCAATACATTCATAGCCCTCCTAAACCTATTTAAAATTATATGTTCAGTTACAACCAAAGTATTTTTTACAGAGTGGGTTCAGTCTTTTACAACGATACATGTTAAGTGGGGAATTTTTGGGTTAGACTTTTCATTATAAGATTCGAAAGGTTGATAATTATGATAAATTAGCTAAGAGATACTATGCAAATCTTACTACTGTAAGTATGATCCTGAAATTTAAAAACATTCCCACAAATAATTTGATAAGAAATATCTTTTGTTCAAAGATCCATTAATTTCAAGTAGTGCAAACTCATATAAACGAAAATCATAGACCTATTTAAAGAAAAACCAATACATAGTATATTCATTTATTTCAAAAATAAAAATGCAGAAAACTAATTAACGTATGAACTAGAAAGGAATGTATATACCTTGTCATGAAATCCCCTAAATTCTTGAAAAGAATGAATATAAATTTGAAACATATCAGCAAATACATATTTGAAAACGAAATTAAACAAAGAGAAACACTTAATTACCAATCGAAACATGTAATAGATGGGGAAAAAAGCCCCTAAAATTGATACTTTATAGGGAGAGAAAAACATACTTGAATTAGGCTGTCGAAAAAATTAAGATAGATTATTGAAATAATCATCAATTTTGTTTCCTCAATTTGTGGTAGATCTAAAAGATCATGCAAAAGAGAGGGAATTAGAGAAACAATTGATTTGACAGAGGAATACGAATGATATATTATCAAATTTATCATCAAGATTACTAGAAATTGACAACCAAATAAGGAATTTTCTACAATTTAAAGCCCAATTCACCGAATTAAAAAACAAAAAACCAGAAAAAATCAAAATAACAAAATAAACATAAAAACAAAAACCCTTGAAATTAAAATCTAAAGAGAAAGGAGAAAATACCGAAAAACAATTAGAATGTATACCAAATATGATGAAATCAAAGAGCTTCTTCCAGTTTAGTTTGTTGCTGGGTCTGCAATTTTGGAGAGCGATGAATTGATGAGAGAATTTTAGTGAAGGCTAAGGTTTAGTTATTGGAGAGTAAAAGGAACGGTTTTGATGTTTTCCGGCTTTTCCCCCAATTTAGTTCAAGTTCGCAAGCTACATGTGCTTATCACGTGATTAATATTCAGGACGCTTATTTGGGTCAACAATAAGTGAGGACGCTGAAAAGCGTCGAAAAAACACGGGAATCCAATTTTCCACTGACGCTTTGTTGACTGCGTCGAAAAACAATGGGTTTTGTAGTAATTGCCACTGATATATGCTACTGGACTGCTGATGACAGTGTTCGAGGTACAAACTATCCTAATTTCTGTAAGCAAGTTTCAGATTACATGACATATCTTTTGCTTAGGCAGAAGTCATTGGTACCACTGGTGGTGGGAATGTATGAGATTCGATTCGAGGATACGTGTGAAGAGGCTAAGAAGGTTATGAACCGGAACGTAGATAGTGGTTTGTTTACAAGAATATGTGCAGGGGCTAAGAAGTTTGTAACCAAGAAATTGATGTATCAGATTTCATAAGTAGAAGGCCAAAATACATGTCCAAAAAAATACAGCATTAAACAAAAAAAAACGATTGATAGAAATAAACAACAATCCAATCCGATCAATAAACAAGCAACAATGAAATGCAAAAGTCAAACGATAAATAAAAAAAAAGGATCAAAATGCAGAAAATATAAGTAAAATTAGCTGATTGAACACGGAATATGTCAATAATCTTGCTCCACAGTGAGTACATAAGTCCTTAAGATGCAAACAGAGGTTCTGCATGGTTAAGTATAGGATATCACATTCTCACTAGAAATAAAATCTGATCATATTTTCTTCTTAAAATTAAAGAACCTATTGCACGAAACACATTTCTTTAAGCATCTAATGACAGAAAGCTCTACATTGTATTAGTAGAACAAAAATTGGAAAATGTAACCTATTGTATTAGACACTAGACAAGAGATTCTCCTTGAAGTTGCATGTGAAAAGGTAATGCTGCTTGACTAGGGATCTTGAATCTGCCCATGGATTTATATTGACTTCGTGTAAATAAGCATGCTAGGTATATCAAAATAAGGGAAGCAATAGTAAACGCCTAATTATTACTTGCTGAAACATAGAATTGAGCACAAGGCACATGGTCTGCTACTAAAGAAATCAAAGCTAGCTTAAACTACTTGCAGAGTCACATGCCTAATAATGAAGCCTTTAGCAGATTCAATTACAATGAATGAAACTAATCATAATGCCAAAACATTCAATTGTTTGTTAAACTTGACTTCTGGTAGAAATTATAACAAAACAAGTTAAATAGCATAAATATTTTCCATGATTAACCATAAGTAATGGACTGAAAACATTTGAAAGTAACAACTAAGTGAAATTCTCATTCCTAATAACAGTGAAAATAAATTAAATCCAACCAAATCTTAAACACAATAACCTCCCAAAACAATAATGGCACAGCATAAAAGTGAAATTAAAGATGAAATTAGAAGCAAAAACTCACGGTGCTAAAACTAATCGGAAATGGTTTCGAACAAGACTCTCCATCTCATCAAATGACTCCACACCAGTCTCCCAGATAATATGCAAATTTGGCCGCTGCTCCAACATTTGAAAGTATATATTAAATAGAGCAATGTTCATAGAATTAGCCCCAAAGGATCCCCCAAGCACTAGCAGCACCACCACCTCAGAATCTGAAACGGCTAACAGAAGGTTTATGCAGATCCTATATCAGTCCATGATTCACAAAGGGAAATTTTTACTTCAGTAGTAGTACGTCTTGTGTGTTATGTCTTTAGATTGCAGTAAGATTTATTTATGTGTTTTGATATTGCCCTGCATTGTCTTGAAATTAGATAAGTTTTACAATATTACTAGTGTGTAGATACTAGATAGATTATGCAATTTAATTTATTGGCAGCACCTTTGTTTTCGCTATATATATAAGCGAGGGAAGTAACACTGACAAATCCTAAGTGGAAATCAAGTATTCCCAAATAAACCCCCAACAAAAATTAGGGTTCATAAATCGAAAAACCACCCCCAACAACCACCCTCAAGCAAGCAATCAGCCACATGCAACATTCGAACAAATCAATAAATCGAAATCCAAAGATTCGAGCAATCAGCCACATGCAAGGTTTAATCTAACACTAAATACAAAACAAAATCAACAAATCCATAATTGGTAGACGAAAATTCAAGGTATACCTACCTTAGATAGAGATTCGAGCACAGCAGAACGAAACGGCGAGGTAGGAGACGACGCAGCGGTGGCGAGGGAGGAGAACGAAGGAAGGAGCAGCGGCGAGTTGAGGGAGGAGAACGAAGGAAGACTGAGCTGAGAAGTTTGGGAAATGGGGTTTCAATTTCATTTTTGGCTTTAATATTTCAGCATTTCTCGGTTTTTTTTCTTTTGTTTTTTTTTTACTCATCCGTTGTATTAGGTCTTAATCTTTTTTTATTTTTTGGGGCTGATCCGTTGGATTAGCTCAACTGATCCATTGGATTAGCTCCAACTGAAAAATAGAAAAAAGATTTGGGAACACTATCCTTTGTGTTAGAAGAATAATCCGTTGTATTAGTTCATCTAATACAATGGATTAGTTTATCTAATACAACGGTTAGTATAAACCGTTGTATTAGCCTTGTTTTAGTGTAATACAACGGATTAGCCTAGTCTAATACAACGGTATGAAATTAGCCGTTGTATTAGCTATTTTTGTACCGTTGCATTAGATAAAAAATGTAGTAGGGACGCCACGTGTCACCAGCCCATTGGGCCACGTGTCTAGGGTATTTTTACCCTAAACATTTGCCCCTCACAGGTGCTGACATGGCTGTGCCACGTGGCACCTGTGAAGATCTCTCTCTCCCTCTTTTTTTTTTTTTTTTTTTTTTGAATCTCCTGGATTCTGGCTGTTTGGGTGAAAAGGCGGGAGAAGCAGAAGGTGAAGATTCAGGACTCTTCGCCTTCTGAAGAGGAGTCTATAAATAGCCAAGTCCCCTCCCCAAGCCCTTATTTACAAATTTGGAGAATTTTCGATTTTCGAGAGCAGCCGGTGTTGAGAGCATTTCTGAGATAGTTTCCGTGTGAGCATCCGGTTTATAACCGTCGGGGGGGGGGGGGGGGTTTGATAGCAAGCTGAATTTGCATCTGCACTTTAAACAACACTAGCGGTTCAAGAGACGCCTGTGTCTTCGCAAGCAATCCCAAGAAATTCCCAGTGACCAAGCGGTTTTCTCCCTCTTTCTTTTAGGTACCGCCTCTATTCTTTCTAGCTCTTCCATGTATTTACGCTTGAGTCTTTTGTTTGTTTCCCCATTCATTTGTCCCATAGTTAGATGGACCCTTTATACCCCCATCCGGAACATAATAATGAGACCAGCCGGTCCGTTAGTACGGTTGAGTATTGGACTGGAAATACCGCCTATAGACTCCGAGATTTGCCTTGTTTATCTCCCAATCCGACCGTCTTCGTGTCTATGCAGGACACAATGGCCAGAACCAGGAAGACGGCTGTTGACCCTAATTACAGAGGCGGGGGCTCTGACGAGTTACCGCCTGATGAGAGGGCCCCGACTGAGGCGGCTATGGGATCTCCCGGAGGTGCCCCTAGTACGCCTAGTGATGGCATTCTAGGCTCTGATCAGGGAGGCGGTGAGGAAGCCGCCTCTGTTTCTGATGCGAGGGAGCGAAAAAACTCATCCCAGGAGGCCTCCTCCTCTGCTTCCGGCTCTGCACTCGGACCTGTGGAGAGCAGCAGTAGCTATCTAACACCATCCGTCAATAGTGAGGAGGAGGAGAGACCCTCCTGGCAAACTAAGGGTGACCCCTTGATGATCACCGTCTCTGCCAAAGATAGGGCCATTATGCGGAATAACTTGGCAGATTTTGTCCTCAAACGGCCCCTTGGGACTGGATATAGACTGGCGGTCCCTCCTGAGAAGGGGACAATTGCCTGGGAGGATGACCAGCGCAACGTAAATGGCTGGTTTGGCTGCTACGAGGCGGCATTCTTGGCGAGGCTCCGCTTCCCTCTTCATGACACAATAAAGGCCATACTCAGGGGGTATGGCCTGGGCGTCTGGCAACTCACCCCCAACTCCTGGGTGAATATTCTTGGGTACATTGCGGCCTGCGAAATGCAGGATCTGAACCCCAGCTGGGAAGCTTTTTCCCATATGCACTACTTGAGTAGCAGCCCAGGCGGATGGAGAGCCTGGTATACCCTGACCACTTACCCCCAGTACCTCATGACTCTCAACAAACCGTCTAAGTAGTCGGACTGGAAGAACCGCTTCTATTTGGTCAAGGCTCCAACCGAAGAGGAGAATAGAGAGTTCCGGACATACAACCGAAAACCTGAACTTTTGGGGCAGAAATGCCGGATGCCCCCAGTGCCGGAGGAGGATGAAGAAGCAATACTGGACTCCGGCTTTTTTGAGCTTGTCCCTTCCACCCTCTCAACCGGAGAGATAATAAGGGTGCCCAGAAACTTGGTGCCTAAACATGACTTTCTAAGGGACGAAGCTTTTTTGTCCACCTGTAGACTTAGCAGTATGTTCGAAAAACGTAGGTTAAGGGCCTCAGCTGGCTAACTTACGCCGGCTGACAATTTTCCTTTGATTACAATGCTTGTCTGTTATTGTTCTGATCTTGACCGAACGTATTTGATTTGTGTTTTGCAGAAGAAGCAAAGGACATGTTGACAACAGAAAAAACGCCTGCCAAGAAGGCTTCAGACATCCGTATGGAGAATCTGGAGAAAAAGCTTGCTGCGCAGGCGGCTAAGAAGGTTAGACCGTCTGACTTATCTTTGACTTATTTGCTTTACTTCTGTATTTTGCTCGTTTTTCCGTCTGACCCTTTGTTGCTTCGTTTCAGGATTGGAGCAAAGCTCCCCGCTCCCTACAGAAGTATATTCGGCCGAGGCCGACTGTAGTGGAACCTGCATCTAAGGTGCAGAAAACCACATCCACCGTCCGGCACTCTACCGGCGGTAAATCAATAAAGACCCCAAGCGGGTCTACTGCTGAAGTTGTGGCCTCAAAAGAGGTCACACCAACAAGGACCACAACCGGTCCATCAACTGACGGAGGCCAGAGAGGTCTCCAACAACAAGGTACAAATCCTTTCAACCTCACGCTGCTTGACCTGCCCATGCAGGTTAAGTCTTATTCTCAGTCTCAGCCGGGAGATTCTCCAATCAGCCGGCAATCCATAGGCGCAGCATATGCAGCTTTCTCACTGCTGTTCCTGGTGTAGATAATTCCCCCCGCTGGCCGGATGCAGCTCAGTATGCCTGGGTCATGCTGAAAGCCGTCCCCCGGGACGAGAAGGAGGCGATCCCTGGGATCAACACCTTCAATGCCGACCGTGTAATGGTCGAGCTAGCTGATGTAAGCTTGAAGTGCCCACCCGGCATTTTATTTGATGTTTGCACATCCGTTTTTTTCTACTGACACCGGTTGTATTGTTGCAGGCACTGCTGCGCGTGGAAGGGCCCAAAAAGGCCTACATACGCAAACAGGAAGAGGTAAGGAGAGCCAAACGGTCTGCGGATGACACACATAATGTTGCTGAATATTCAATGATTGTGCATGACTTAGAAACTAAATCTATAATCATGCGACAGGCGGACCAGGTCAAAACCCTCCAAAAGGCCCTCAATGAGTCCAAGGTCAAATTTGACAATCTTCAGACGGCGCTAGACAATGCCGAGAAGGAGCTCAAGGATCATGAGGAGCCCCTTAAGCGGTTGGATCTGGCGGAGAAGGCCAGCGACAACCTGCGAAAAGAGAATGACCGCCTGAAAAAAGATGCGGCTGCTGCAAAGGATAACTTCAAGGCCACCCTTGAAGAAGAACAGAGCCGGCTCATTGAGGAGAATGAGCAAGACTGCGAGAACAGAATGAAGAGGGTGTTCTCCCTTATCCATCCGAGTACAGACTACAACGTCTGGGAGCTCGCCTACAAATATGCAGATCTTGCCATTCTGGCTGAGGAGGAGGGTCATTCGGGGCCTGAACCCTATGAGAAGTGGGTTGAGGCGGAATTCAAAAGGATGGAATTGGAGGCGGCTGCTAACGAGGAGGCTATTCAAGATGAAGTTGCTCCTGACTCTGTCCCCACCGTTGACCCGCCACACCCGGAAGAGACTCAGGCTCCGAATGACCGGGTGACCATGCAGATAGAGTAGCAACGACCTCCCGGCCTGCGCATCGTGCATTATCTTGTAATCGCGCCGGATGAGTCAGCTTATTCTGCCATTGTATTTTATTTTGAATATTAGTATATATATTTTCTCACCGGCTGTGCCGGTTTTGTTGAATGATTTCTCCTTATTTGCACTTCTTTAAATTCTGCTCTATGCCAAGTTTCTTTTAAATTTCTTTAAGTACTATTGCCGTGTGAACCTGAGACGGGGTGGGGTTAGGAATATTGCCCCCTGATAGGTGACTGGTAGAGCTGCACTCAGCCAGGCGGCTATCCGTATGCCCCCGGTCAGGGACCATTAATATTTAAACACGTACAGCCCCGGTTAAAGCACGGTTTTTAAGTAGCGTTTATATTTTGTTTTGCCTGGTTGCCGGCTGCGTTTGTTCATTAGGAGCCCAAAGCTTAGGGCCTTGCTAACATTGATAGCGAACCGTGTGTGGGGTGCTTTTGCGTAAAATTTGGTTAGTATAAGCATATTTACCCTGTGGTCTAGATGTAGTGGGAGTACCGGCTGCCTTTTTTGGGGCTAGCTTCTGTTGGTACTGCTTTTCAAAGAATAAACCGGCAGTACTTTTGGGAGTGCTAGTCAGTTATTCTTTGATGCAATGGATCATTTTGGCGGAAATAACTAACTTAATTTTCATTCATTATATCCGCCTGAGTTATGACCACTAGACAATTTACCACCCGGAAGGGAGATGTTCTCTTCAGTGAATTCACCCGTATGGGCGTCACCAGATGTTTTTTAGTGATAAATGTGCCGCTTGTGTGATGCACAAGACATGGCGCATGGAAATTAAATGATGAAAGACGCTTGTGTTAAGCACAAGATATGGCGTAGGTATACAGAAATGTAATAAACCAAGCTTTTCCCATTAATCATACGGTAATTACAAAAGATTTACAATTCTCAGAAGTAGTACTTTTTAAAGTTGTCTACATTCCAAGTTCTAGGCAACCTCCTACCGTCTGGGGTTTCCAGGCTGTATGTGCCATCTCTAACCTCTTCAAAAATCCGGTAGGGGCCCTCCCAGTTTGGGGTTAGCTTGCCTTGCTCGTTTGCCCTACCGGTTGCCTCCATTTTGCGGAGTACAAAGTCCCCTACTTTCAAGGGCCGCTTGTGTACCCGTTTGTTGTAGGCTCTAGTCATTCTCAGACGGTAGACCTCATGTCGTAAGGCGGCATTGCCCCTTCGCTCTGGAAGAGAATCCAAGGCAAGACGCATGGCCTCCCAATTGGCCTCCTCATCATACAGCATGATGCGAAGAGTTGGCTCATAGTGCTCGATAGGGAGAACAGCCTCGGTGCCGTATGTCATTAGGAACGGGGTTTCACTGGTTGCCCCTTTCTCAGTTGTTCTGATAGCCCAAAGAACATGAGGCAACTCTTCTGCCCATAGACCACTAGCCCTTTCAACTTTTTTCTTAATGCCGTCTGAGATAATCTTATTGAAGGCCTCAACTTGTCCGTTTGCCTGGGGCCTGCCTACAGACGCAAAGCAATGGGAGATTCCTTGATCCCCTAACCAGCCCTTGAGCACAGGCGTTTCAAATTGAGGACCATTGTCAAAGACCATAGACATAGGGACCCCAAACCGGGTGATGATGTTTCTCCAAATGAAGGAAATCACATCCTTGGTCTTTATGCCTTTGACCGCCTCTACTTCAACCCATTTGGTGAAATAGTCTACGGCTACCAAGATGTAGCGTCGACTGCCTGATGCAGACGTGTAAGGTCCCAAGATATCCATGCCCCATTTTGCAAACGGGACCGAACTGTGTATAGCTGTAAGGTATGTTGCCGCTCGATGTATCAACCGGCCAAACCGCTGGCACTTGTCACACCTCTTCACCAGATCCAGGGTGTCTGCCTCAAGAGTGGGCCAAAAATATCCTTGCCGCCTGACTCTTTTAGCCAGGGATCTACCGCCTATATGTGAGGCACAAAATCCCGCGTGCAGATCTTCCAAGACTTCCTTTCCCCTTTCTGGGGTCACACACTTCAGAAAAGGCTGCAAGTACCCCTTCCGGAGAAGTTCTCCTTGGTGCATAACAAAGCTCAGGGCTCGTTTCTTGAGCGCAGCTGCTTTTGAAGGGACATCCGGCAAAGAGCTGTTTGTCAGATAAGCCCGGATCGGGTCCATCCAGGTGGCTCTTCGGTCCAAAATTCCAATGGGATCATGCTCAATGCTTATTTTTTCCATGGCTTCCCAAAAGACTGTCCTAGGCGCATCACAGGAGGCGGATGACGCCAATTTGGAGAGCGCATCCGCCTGATTGTTTTCAGACCGTGGCACTTGAATCAATTGGAATTCATCAAGTGACGCAGCCTCTTCCCTGACTGCCTGCAGATATTTGATCATAGCCGGATGGGTGGCTTCATAGTCACCGTGGTATTGGCTAACGATCAGTTGAGAGTCTGAGCAGGCGTCAACTTTCCTTGCTCCAGCCGCCTTACACATACGTATGCCGGCTAGCAGGGCTTCATATTCTGCCTCGTTATTTGAGGCTTGGAACTTAAACCGTAGTGCATATTCAAACTTATCCCCTTCTGGAGAATGGCAAATACGCCTGCACCACAGCCGTTTGCTGTAGAACTACCGTCTACAAACAACTTCCAAACATGATCGGGATTTTCCGGTTGCACCGGCCTAGTCATCTTAACAATGAAGTCGGCAAACGCCTGACCTTTCACTGGCCGCCTGGGTTCGAAAGTTATCTCTAGGATTTGTATTTCAACAGCCCATTTGATCATTCTACCGGATGACTTTATGGTGGTCATTGGCCGCTTGAGTGGCTGATCAGTGTATACAGTTACTGGATGAGCCAGGAAGTAGGGCTTCAACTGCTTGACTGCTTTGTAGAGGGCCAACCAAAATTTTTCAATCATAGGGTACCGGAGCTCAGCATTTCTTAGGACATGACTGATGAAATACACCGAGAGCTGATTGCCGTCTCTCCCAGCAAGGAGAACAGCACTAAGGGAGTGATCTGAGACGGCTAGGTACATGTAGAGAACCTCCTAGGGCAGAGGGCTCATTAGCCTTGGTAAAGAATGCAAATGCTGCTTGAGCTTCTGAAATGCCGCGTCAGCCTCTTCTCCCCATTCAAACCTTGACCTCTTCCTAATTGCTTAGAAGAAATAGAGGAATTTGTCGCCAGACCGGCTGAGGAACCTCCCTAATGCCGCCAGGCAACCGGTGAGTTTTTGGACTTCTCTTACAGTGCGGGGTAACTGCATGTCAATTACCGCCTGTACCTTTTCCGGATTAGCCTCAATCCCCCTTTAGTCAGTCAGAAATCCGAGAAACTTCCCAGACTCAACACCAAAGACACACTTCTTAGGGTTAAGCATGACCTTGTGCCACTTGAGTGTGGTGAACTTTTCTCGGAGGTCGGCTAGGCGATCCGTCTGTAGCTTGGATTTGACTATCATGTCATCGATATAAGCCTCTACATTCCTGCCTATCTGATGGCGGAAAACTGTGTTTATCATTCGCTGAAATGTAGCAGGCACATTTTTCAACCCAAACGGCATCACTTTGTAACAAAATAACCCCTGATCAGTGACGAATGCCGTCTTTTCTTGATCGTTTTTGCAGAGGGGTATCTGATGGAAGCCTGAGTAGGCGTCCATGAAGCTCATCAGAGCATGACCGGTTGTAGAGTCGACTAGACTGTTGATCTGTGGGAGCGGGTAACTGTCCTTTGGACATGCTCTGTTCATATCTGTGTAGTCTACACACATCCTCCAGGTACCATTCGGCTTTTTAATCAGGACAACGTTTGTTACCCAATCCGGGTAGTAGCATTGCCGGATGAACCTAGCATCTAACAGCTTCTTGACCTCGGCGGCTGCCGCCTGAGATCTCTCCTCGCCATGATTTCTCTTTTTCTGCCTAACCGGCTTCTTTCTTGGATCCACGGCGAGTTTGTGGACAGCTAGATCCGAGCTTACGCCTGGCATCTCTTCCACTTCAAAGGCAAAAATGTCTTTGAATTCCTTCAGCAGTTGGAGCAAGTCTGCCCCCAACACTTTAAAAGCAACCGTCCCAACCTTGAAGGTTTTGTCCGGCCGGCTGTCGTCCAGGACGACATCTACGCTCTCACCGGCTGGATGGGGTCGAAAGTCATCCGACCTTTCTCCGGCAAGTGATTGCTTTTGTTTTTCTTTTTTGACGAGTGCCAGTTTGTTTGCCTTTCTTTTCTTACCAGCTGCCCTTGTTGCCGGGATTGCGGGATCACAATTATCAACATCTATGGGCTCGCCATGATCGGATGTACCCATAGTTGGTTTGATGTCAGAGAGGTAGCACTCCCTAGCCGTCTTCTTGTCCCCGTTTAGGGAACCGACTGTACCATCATCCTTCTCAAATTTGACCAGCATGAGAGATGGGATGATCACAGCCTTGGATTCGTTGAGGGTCGGTCGGCCAAATATCATGTTGTAGGCAGTCAGCTCTTCCACAACCAAAAATTTTACGACCATATGGCATCCTTGCCCCTTTTCACCCAGCCGGATGGGAAAGTCAATGCTTCCCGCCGGATGCACCACTCCTCCCCCAAAGCCGACTAAGGGGTGGGGCGCCTGATTCATGCTGCTGGGCTTGTACTTGAGCTTTGTCAAGCACTGATAGCTGATTAGGTCAGACGAGCTCCCGGTATCTATTAAGATCCGGACAACTTTCTGGTTGGCAACCTTGCATTCGATGACAATGGGGTCATCGTGAGGCCGCCTGACCTTGCCCCGGTCCTTTTCAGAAATAAAGACCTCAGGAAAGGTGTCTCTCGACGCCTGGCCCTCATCTACTGAGTTGACCAGCTTCCTAATGTTGTCTTTGGTACCCTGGATGGTTAGGCCTCCGCCGGCAAAACCGCCTGCTATGGTGAAGATTGTCTCTTCATCCGTTTCAGAGTTAGCAGGGCTAGGTTTTGCCGCCTGCCCCTTGTTTGTTTTGGGGTTGCCTTTGGGATTTGGCAAGTAGGATTTTAGAGCTCCCTCGTCAGCTAGACGATCTAACAACCGCTTGAGGCTGTAGCAGCCATTAGTGTCATGGCCAACATCCTCATGGTATTGGCAGTACTTGCTCTTATCCTGGCTGCTGGCGGGACTTTCATGGCGGCCGGTTTCTGGAGGGACAACCGGTCCTTGATCTCCATGAGAATGGAGGAGCAGTCCTTTGTGAACTTGTACTTGGGGACGTACGGTTCAGATTTTCTTCTTGCCTTCTGGGCCGACTGACCAGACCTCTTTGCCACCCAGATTCCTTTTCTCTTGTCTTCCTTTTTTGCCGGCTGCTGTGACCGGTTATCTTTTCTGTCAGATTTTTTGAAATCTGACGGTTGTTTTACAACACAAAGCTCCTTCGCCTGTATATAGGCTTCTGCTTCCATTAATGTCTTGTGGAGGGTGGCTACCCTTTTCCGGACGAGGTCGAACTTGGAGGTCGACCCATCCTTCAGACCCTTGAAGAAGTCTGTGTAAGCAACTTCGTCAAACAGCCCTTGAATCTGAATTCTCATCAGATTGAACCGCCTGACATAGGACCGGAGTCCTTCCTTGTCACCCTGCTGTATTGCTCCAAGATCAAGGCTGGTCTTTTTGGCAGGGATGTTCATTGAGAAGTTTGACGTAAACAAGTACGCCAAAGTTCTGAAGTTGTTTATGCAGCCGGCTGGTAGGTTACCAAACCACCGTTGGGCAATGCCCTTCAAGGTCGCCGGGAAGCATCGACACCAGGCGGCGTCATCCAACCCCTGTAGATACATGAGGTTGGAGTATGCCATTAGGTGGTTTTCCGGGTTGGAGGTACCATCATAGGCACCTACCAACACATTCTTGACCTTGGGCGGCTGTGCCGCCTGAGTTATGTCTGACGAGAACGCCGTAGGCTGTTCTCCCAAATTAAGCAGACGCAGCTGCCAATCCATGGGTTGGAACGGCTGCTGGCCATGACCCCCGAAGAGGCCTGGTATAGAAAAAGGGGATCCACCCGGTACATATGGCAGACTATATTGTCCCGGCTGGATCACTTTGGGACCAGATCGCGCGGAGGGTTTGCGAGACTGACCCCCTTGGTCTGTTTCCGAGTGTCTGACGGAGGCACTGCTGAAGCTGTCAGGGAAGGTTGACGTTGAGGCCGACGCAGATAGCTGCTGATTTCTCTTCTCCTGGAGAAACGTCCGGGCATCAGAGAAGGTTTTCTTTGATCCATTCGGCTGTAGGTGCCGGATAGCTTTTCTTTGCTCCACTTAAGGGAAGCGGAGCCTATTTAAGTCGATCTTGGGCCCCTCCCCCACCTTAGGCTTTGAATGAGGAGAGGGCACATGATCCTTCAGAGCCTTCTTCCCAGAGGAGGAAGGCTTCTTGGCCGGCTGACCCTTCTAGGGGGTGGCTGACCGGATGAGATTCTTTATCTCGCCTTTGAAACTATTCATGAAGGTCATGATTTGTTCCTCATGACAAGAGCAGATCCCGCTGCTGCCTAGGCATTCCCAACCGGCATACCGGCTGTGTTACTTGGAGCAACTTGGTTCTCACCTCGTTCCTTCATTTCTTTGGAACGGGTGCGTTTTAATCTGAAGGACATGTCTGGGGCCACATAGGTGTCGACTTCATAGTCGTTACCACTTTCATGGTCTGGTTGGACCTCAAGCTCGGCCAAGGGCCGTTTTTCCGGATTCGATGGTACAATATCAGAAGTCATCTTGGAAGTACTCTCCCCACAGACGGCGCCAAATGTTTCGGGGTTTTCTGAGGTGTCCTGCGGGAGAGTTACGATTCCGAGACTGAGTTGCCGATGCCTGTACCTGCAAGATCACGAAGACTCCGATTGGTAGGAGCTCCGCCTCCGACGATCAAGTTAGTATACGTACAGGAGGAAAAAGTACGGAAAAGGTAAAGTACTTCTCGCTGATTGGGAAAATTCCGCAATTAATATTGCTCGGTAATAGTGTTTGTATTTTTTAATGTCCCATTAATGAGGTTTGTCCCACTATTTATAGTGGGACAGACAAGTCCCCCATGTAGGGTTCCAAGGACACGTGTCAACAGGGGATTGGAGCCCTGTTGACTGATGGCAATACGCCACGTGTCACCAGCCCATTGGGCCACGTGTCTAGGGTATTTTTACCCTAAACAATAATTCGGTGAAGTTAATGTAGCTGGGTTCAAATTGTTAGTGGGATGATGGGAAGTTAGGATTGTTCCCTTGAGTTACCCATGATCATGTCAACAATCAGGGGCAAACTGTTATGGTCAAAATTAAGGCACGACCTGATGCTCGACACGTCGCACGACAACGAAAGGCGACTGACAAACTTGTAACTCACTCAGCAAAATATAAGGAAGTGATAAAGGTCCATGATGGCACTATAGCTATTTCCCAGCAGTTTGCTCCTTAAAAGTAATTCAAAACCTTAATTAGATAAGTCCAAAAGTCGAAGATCCTGATTAGGGGGTTTTCCCCGCCCAATCAGTGTATGCCACGTGGACCAATCAGGTCCTGCCAAGTGTCCTCCATTTGGACCTCTCTAGGCCTGCCACGTGGCACACAACCATTTGTCCACCATGGACCAATTATGCCACGCCAAGTGGCCTGCTGTTTGCCACCTAGGAAAATGGCCACCTAGGCCCACCTTCCGGGAAAAGCCCGATCAACTCTAGGTTGATCTAAACCTAGAGTTGGGCACGCTTCCCAAGACTATAAATACATTAATTAATCCTCATTAAAGGGGATTCAGCAATTAATTACTCTCACCTAGATAAGCCAAAACACATTGATCACTCCTCACCTTGAGGGACCAAATCTCCCACCTTTACTTTCCGCACTTATTTACTCCTCACACAAGTACTAACTTGACCGTCGGAGCGGAGCTCCCACCACAAGGAGTCTCCGTTGTTTTGCAGGTACAGGCGCAAGGATACCAGTCCTGGAATTGTAACTTTCCCGCAGGACATCAGAAAACCCCGAAACATTTTGGCACCGTCTGTGGGGAGAGTACTTTCGAGATGGCATCACAGTTTGTACCGAATCAAAGCGAGAAGCGTCCTATGGACGACCCTCAGGTCTATAGTGACCAGGATACTGACAATGAGGTCGAGTTCGAGAATCACACGGCCCCAGACGGGACCTTAAGAGCTCGACGAACTCGTTCCTCCGAAAAGAAGGAACAACAGGATTGCTTGGCTGGATCTAGCAAACCTGCCGGCCAGCCGCTTGATCATCAACAGGCGGCCGAGGGATCTGTCCCCATCACTAGAAGTGAACTCATGACTTTCATGAATAATTTTAAAGGGGAGATCCAGGATTTCATCAATAAGAAGACGCCTGCTCCATCCAAGGAGCAGTCGGCAAGAAGACTCTCCCAGTCTGGGAGGAAGAAGCTTGTAAAAGATCGTGAGGCAACCCCTTACCCAAAGCCTGGGGCAAGGCAACCGCTAGTGATCGACCTAATGAAGTATCACTTTCCTTCACCAGGAAAGAGAAAGCACATCCGTCATATTCAACCGGATGGGTCGAGGAGAACATACTCTGATGCTCGAACGTTGTTAGAGCAGAAGAAGAGTGATCGACTGTCAGAGTCGGCCTCAACGTCTGATTTTCAAGACAGTTTACACAATACCTCCTTGAGGTATTCGAACTCAAATTGTGACAGTCAGACAGGCGGTACCTCCCACCGGTCCGGCTCCAAGAAAAACCAGGCGGTACCGCATGTGCCACCCCAGCCATACGTGCCGCAACCTCAATATTTCATGCAGCCTACTCTGTTTGGAGGACAGGCGGCAAGAAACGTCCAGCCTTTGGACTGGCAACTTAGGTTTCTTAGACTTGGAGAACAGCCGTCCGCCTTCTCCAAGGAAATAATTGAGGCCGACCAGCCGGCCAAAGTGAAGAATGTATTGGTAGGAGCCTATGATGGCACTACAAACCCAGAGGATCATTTGATGGCAGTCACCAACCTTATGTACCTTCAAGGGTTGGATGATCCCACATGGTGTAAGTGCTTCCCAACCACATTAAAAGGCATTGCTCAACAATGGTTCGGCAACCTGCCGACTGGTTGCGTAAACAATTTCAAGACCCTAGCCTACCTGTTTACCTCCAATTTTGCGATGAACATTCCTGCTAAGAAGACGACCCTTGACTTGGGGACAATACAACAGGGAGAGAAGGAGGGACTCCGTTCCTACATCAGGCGGTTTAACCTGATGAGGATTCAGATACAAGGGCTGCCGGATGAGGTAGCCTATACTGATTTTTTTCAGAGGACTTAAGGATGGGTTGACCTTCAAATTTGACCTTGTCAGAAAAAGGGTGACCACCCTCCAAGAGGCCATGATGAAGGCGGATGCCTATATTCAGGCAACCGACCTCTGTAATACTGGGAAGCAGTCGGATAGCAAGAGGCCCGACAAAAGAGAAAGCCGACAAAAGCAGTCGGCCAATAAAGAAGAGAAAAAGAGAAAAGAAATATGGGCGGCCGACTCCTCTAAACAACCGTCCCAGAAAAAGAAGAAAGAATATAAACCATACTCTCCCAAGTATAAGTTCAACAAGGATAGCCACGCTATCCTCAATGAAATCAAGGGCCGGATTTCAATTGAGAAGCCGACCGCCATGAAAGGTTCGGTTAGCAATCGGAACCAAAGCAAATTTTGCCATTTTCATGAAGACATTGGTCATGAAACCAATGAGTGTATAAGCCTCAAGCGTTTTCAAGACCGCCTGGCAGAAAAAGGTGATCTTGACTCCTATGTTAAGAAGTCCAAGGGAAATGCTCCTCCCAAACAAAAACAGGCGGCCAAGAAGAAGCACAGGTCGACTAACAATTCTGACACTGATGACGCCGTCGTCTATACTATAGCAGGCGGCTTCGCAGGAGGCGGCCCCACTATCAGGGGCAACAAAGACAACATCAGGCGGTTAGATATTAATTCCGTCAACCAAGGACGGACCTCCAAGAGTTCATTCCCAGAAATTGTCATCACAGAGGAAGACTTGGGAGGCGTTAGGGGGCCGCATGACGACCCCATTATTATTGAATGTAAAGTAGCCAACCAGAGAGTTGGCCGGATCCTCATAGACACCGGCAGTTCCTCTGATCTAATCAGCAACAAGTGCTTGGCAAAGCTCAAGTACAAACCTGACTGCATACATCCGGTATCTCACCCTTTAGTGGGGTTTGGAGGAAGCGTCGTACACCCAGTGGGATGAGTGGATCTACCCATCCGTCTGGGTGAGAAAGGGGAGGGTCGTCACATGGTGGTTTGGTTCTTAGTTGTTGAAGAGCTCTCGGCCTATAACATGATCTTAGGGCGACCCACCCTGAACAATTCCAAAGCTGTCATCATTCCATCTCTCATGCTGCTCATCAAGTTCGAGAAGGATGATGGAACAGTCGGCTCCCTAAGAGGAGACAAGAAAATGGCACGAGAGTGTTACCTCTCGGATATTAAACCCATTGTGGCGACTGCTGGCCCAAGTGGAGAGAAAAAGGACCTTGAACAAATCAAGGAGGATGCGCCTGCCCAAGCAGCAGGCGGCAAGAAAAGAAAGGCTGCCCAATCGGGGGCCAAAAGAAAGGAAAAGCGATAGCAATCATTGGCCGAGGAGCGGTCAGACGAGTTTCACCCTCAACCGGCTGGTGAACATGTGGATGTCGCTCTGGACGACTCACGCCCTGACCGAACAGTTAAGGTTGGGACGATTGCTCTTGTGGCACTTGGTGATGATTTTCACCAACTCTTGAAGGAATTTAAGGATATGCATTCGAAGTACATGAGATGCCAGGTATAAGTCCAGACTTGGCAGTGCATAAGTTAGCTGTGGATCCGAAAAAGAAGCCTGTCAGGCAAAAGAAATGGAACCGCGGTGAAGAAAGAAGCCAGGCGGCTGCCTCCGAGGTTAAAAAACTACTTTATGCAGGGTTCATTCGTCATGGTCGTCTATGTCATTTGGCACAACAGGTTTCGGAACAGTGAAAGGTGTGTAGTCATCAAATGCATCATATTCATCCTCATCCTCAACATCTCTATTGCCTAGGATTCTTCTTTTGCTAGCTAGCACAATAGACCATTTTTAATCGACTGGGTCAGTTACGTAGAACACTTGCTTAGCTTGAGATGCAAGGATGAATGGTTCCGCACTATCATTCAGGGGGCCAAGATCTACAAGAGTAAAGTCATCATATTTGACGTTACGCCTGATATTATCAACCCACTTACACTGGAAAAGAGCAACCGTGAAGTTACAATAATCAAGCTCCCTTGAATTCGACCATAGTATGACAATTCTGCATCAACGGGTGATTTATCCTTTGCACTTGCAAACTCCCTTAACGATGCCACAAGCGTTACACCACTGTTTTGGGTTGAGGAAGATTTCAAATCCTGACGTTCAGTCCAAAAAGTGTACCCATTAATGTCATATCCCTCAAACGAGCGAACATCATCCCTAGGACCATAAGCAAGCCACCTTACTGTATTAGTGACACTCTCATCCATTCTACCCATCACTCGATCATGAAACCAACTCATAAACCTCTTATTATGCAACTGCATCAATGCCCTTTCACCTTTCGATCGAAATTCATCACGCAAATTAGCCATGTGCTCGTCTAAATATGGGTAAACATCTGCAACATGGTGCAACACATATAGGTGTGCTTGTAAGAACTTATCTCGGTCAGGTGACATTCGTTTCGACTCGATTGTGCCATGAACATCAGGTCTCACCTATGGTCCCTTGAATCATACTTCCTTTCGGGTGATCCCAATTCCTTACTTTATTTTGTAATGTACCCATGTGTCTTTCAAAAGGATAGCACCACCTCATGAACACTGGACCGCACAACTTAATCTCACGCACGAAATGAAGAATCAGATGTACCATTATGTCAATAAATGAGGGTGGGAAGTACATCTTAACTTTGCACAAAGTCACAACCACATCCGCCTGCAATGCATCAAGTGTACAAGGATCAAGCACTTTGCTGCATATTGTATTGAAAAACGAACAAAGGCTTGTAATAGCTTCCCTCACGTGCTTCGGTAAAATACCACGTAGTGCAATTGGTATGAATACGTGCATCACAATGTGACAATCATGGGATTTCATACTTGTAAGCTTCAATTCTCCATTTAAGGATACAAATCTTTTCATGTTAGATGCGTACCCTGATGGAACCTTAATGTCATACAAACATGCACAAAATATCCAATTTTCTACCCTTGACAATGTGTAGCAAGCCGGAGGTAAATAAGCCTTTTTTTTTTTTTTTTTTGGTAATTAAGGCAATATTATTACCAAGTAATAAAAAGTTACAACCTATAAAATACAAGTTGCAACTCTCCAAAGCTACACAAGCCTATACATAGGCACACAACCTCCTAAAACATTCCATATCCTACAAAGAGACCACCTTCTAGGAAGGGTGCCTCTAGGAGGAGAGGGAGCAACTGGACCCAGGGAGGTGGCACCTTCTATGAAGGATACACCCCACAAACCCAACAAGAACAAGTTCTCAAATTACAAACAGATAGCTACAAGCATACACGGCAAAGAAAACAAAACAGAAACAGGCTAATTATAGACATAAACTTGTAAGTTGTAAAGCCATTGACAGTGCCTCCTCTTCCAATTGCAATTAATCAGCTGCCTGCTTCTCTGTACAATCTCTGCACGAATCATTTTACAAACAACTCTAGGATGAATTATGACCTTTAGCCAAAATGCTTTGTTCCTTGCAAACCAAATCTGGTAGACTATAGCAGCCAGGGCAGCATAGCACACCTTCTTCTTAATAGGGTCTTGTATCACTTCTCCCCATCTCTTCCAAGAAGTATCAATGTCAAACAGGGCTTCAGGTACATCCAACCAGGCACTAATGCTTGCAATAAATTTCCTGCTATAATCACAATCAAAGAATAGATGCTTCTTGTCTTCATCAGCATTGCCACACAGTAGGCATGATCTCTCCTGACAAACACCCCAATCATTGAGCATAATTCTTGTTTTCAATCTGTTTTGCATTGCTAGCCAAAGAATAAAGGAATGCTTAGGAATATTAAAACTATTCCAAACCTAGGAGTTCCAGGTGACCTCTTGTTGAGGAACCTGAAGCCACTTATAAACAGTTGTGTAGGTTTCGTAGTGACCCGACACTACGCGGAAGGAAACCCACCAAGACCCGCCCCTTAATTAAAACAATTAACAAGCATAATAAACTTAATCAAACAAGATTAAGAACAAGAATTATACCTTTGACGCGTGCTTCGCTCCCAAAGAGCTCTTACTTCAAAATCTCGAAAAGACGAGATCTTCGACAGATCGTACCCTCGACCCGACCCGAGCATCCTAAGTCTTGAAGGTTAGTCAAGACCCGGACAAAATAACTATGAGTTTTACGAATCAAAGGTTTACTCTTTCTTATAGTTGCCTTTTTAATTCCACTCAAGGTTGTTCATTTCCCAATACCCAAGCTTGGTATTTATAGGGAAATGACCCCTTGAACTTCATTCCCCAACCAATGTGGGAGAATGAATAATTTTGCTAATTAACTTATTTCTAAAATAAATTAATAAATAAATCCAATCACAATGCAACAAGTGTCAAAGGGAGAGAGAGGGTTACGTGAGGACCATAAACCTTGGGGGGACCATTGCCTTGCTCCCCAAGGCATGGCTCTATGCCTTGGTCCCCACTCTCCTCATAAACCGCCCCAAGCATGCTACTGGGCTAGCAGCCAACTGGCACTGCCAGCATGCCCAGCTTAGCTAGCACCAAACCACCAGCAGCCTTCGCATCCCAGCCAGGCAGTGCTGCTTGGTGCTGGGCGATGCTTGGAGCTGGTGCGTGCTGGCGCTGGTGCTGCCCCTGGCATCCCACGCATCACACGCATCCATGCTAAGCCTTTCGCACATGCCCGCACACCCAGCATGCGTGCTGCTAGCGAGCCACGCATGCTGGCCCCCTTTGTCTCACACACCATGCACACATCTTCGCACATGCCCTTGCACACGCACTACCCACGCACCATGCGCACTAGTCATGCACAGCGTGCATTGGCCTCGCACCACAGGCACCAGCCCACACACATCATTGCTGCTGCTGTGTGAGGCTGCGAGGCACACACGCACACACACGCAAGCCATTGGCATTGCGATGGTGCTGTGCGTGGTGCCATGCCTTGCGATGGTGCCTGGCCTTGAGCTTGCGTGCTGCGATAGCCTGCCACATGCACCCAGGCTAGCACGCTACTAGCTGCGATGGGCTGCCTGGGGCTTGTGGTGCTTTGCGATAGGCTGCCATGCGCATGCCTAGGCTGCGATGGTGCGCCTAGCCATGCTAGGTGCATTCTAGCTCGAAGTAGCCTAGCATCCACATGGTTAGACCATTGTGGTGCTACGGCTACACTCGTACTTGTCGCTTGTGATTTTGCGACGCTCGGTCTCGACGCCCTAGGCTCGATTTCCGACGTTTGTATTCGTAAAACTCTGCTGACTCATTAAATCCTTTCGGATTAATTCGCCGTCTCGGATCGGTGATTCGATTGGGTTCGACCCGAAGGGTTCAGTTAAGATTAAGCTGTAACATCAATTGCATATTGATATTACTGATCGGAAGCGGCCTCCACCTAGGAATTCCGATCACTTGACCTTACTGAAGAATTAGCTCCAGAATAATTCTGAACCCTTTATCGGAAGAATACACTTGTTGGAAGGACATCATTCCTTTCAAGTTGGGATGCTGTAATCCCTGCTCAGCCATCCTTCAGTGTGAAAACCCTCTTTTAGCTTGTCCTTGACCTTGCACAACTTTTTCCAAGCCCAGCCTGCATTCTTTTTAGGCTTGTAATCCCACCAGTCCCCATCCTTAATGTACACAACATGCACCCACTTGAACTAGAGAGTATCCTCTTTCTGAGCTATCTTCCAGATGTACTTTCCCAGGGCTGCACTGTTCCAGATTCCACAATCCCTCATGCCAAGTCCACCTGCTTTCTTCGGTTTGCATATCCAATCCCAAGAAATAGGGGGGGACTTCCTCAAAACAACATCTCCTCCCTATAAAAAAGCCCTACACAACTGAGCAATTCTATTTATAACTCCAGTTGGGAGAAGGACACACTGAGCCAAATATGTTTGCAGGCTAAGAAGGACTTTTAATCCTTGGTTTTTCCCTCATATTTCTTCTTCGACGTATCCATGGCCTTTTCTTTTTCCTTTCCCTTTTCCTTGCTCTACCCCTTTCCTTTTTTCGAACTTATTTCATTTTCCTTTTCCTGTTCCTTTCCCTTTCTAACCATTTCCTGAGCCCACAATTCTGGATGAACCCCCATCTTTTTTAAATCTAACCGTGCACCCTTTCCATCCTTTGTTTTGCCTTGAATATTCATTAGCGTTCCCACAAGAGCATCACACACATTCTTCTCTATATGCATTACATCAACATAGTGGCTAACGTCATGTTCTTTCCAGTACGGAAGCTTCCAAAAGATTGATTCTTTTTTAAAGAGAGCAGTTCAGTCCGCAACTTTTTCTGTTTTCCCAAATAATGTTCGTATACCCTTAAATTGAGCATAAACCTCCTTACCAGTCAATGGCCTAGGCGCAGTCCCCTCTTCCGCTGTCCCATCGAAAGCCTTTTTCTGCCAACGGTACGGGTGATCGCGCCTGAGCAACCTTCGGGTCCGCATTTACACCTCTTTGTGAGAATGATCAAGGCGTATGCTTGGTGTGTCGTCAATACAAATGGGGCATGATTTTTTTCCTTTGTTCTTGTACCTAAACAAGTTGCCATATGCAGGAAAATCATTAACGGTCCACATAAGAGCTGCACGCAATGTGAACATCTCATTCTTATGAGCATAAAAAACGGAAACCCCTACGTCCCACATCTTTCTCAAATTGTCAACAAGTTGCGCAAGATAAACATATATGTCGTTTCCAGGTTGCCTTGGCCCCATTATTAGTAGGGAAAGCATTACATACTTACGTTTCATGCACAACCAAGGAGGCAAATTGTAAATCACTCAAAGTAACAGCCATGTGTTGTGTTGGGTACTAAGAGTGCCAAATGGATTCATCCCGTCCGTGCACAACCCTAGCCTTAAATTTCTGACATCATCACTAAATTTCCCTCACTTCATATCAATGTTCTTCCATTGCAAGGAGTCGGCTGGATGCTTCAGCATTCTGTTTTTCTTTCTTCCCTCTGCATGCCACCTCAAGTTTTTAACGTCTTTTGGTGTTGAGAATAGACGCTTAAACCTTGGAATAATGGGAAGATACCACAACAGCTTAGCAGGAGGTCCCTTCATACCAGCATTACAACTCATGTGCTTGTAGCGCGACTTCTTGCATCGTGGACACTCTTCCAATTGTTCATATTCATTTCGATAAAAGAATACAATCATTAGGACATTCATGTATCTTCTTATACTCCAAACCAAATGGACATATGAGCTTCTTTACATAATAGTAAGACTTAGGAATTTCATTCCCGTCAGGCAACATCTCACTTAACGCGGTCAACAAAGAAGTAAAACTATAGTCCGTCCACCCATGCTTCGACTTAATGTCAAAAAGTGTTAGCATGGCTGATAGTTTGGAGTATTTTTTGCACCCAGGATACAAAGGCTTTTTAGAAGCCTCTGATAATGACTCAAACACGTCACCTTCAACACCACGCATCATCTCATCCACCCCTTCATCCTCGACCTCATCCACCTGATCATCCTCAAATCCATCCTCATCATCATTATCAATAATACATTCATCATTCCTGTATTCCTCGTCCAACGAATCTCATTGCTTCTATCATGCACATCATTCCCATCAACATCCCCACTGTACTCTCACTGCCAAATCCACACATGGTATTTAAGCCTAAACCCACAACAAATAACATGATCTCTAATGATTTCAACACTATTGACCACCTTCACATTATTACAATCAAAACAAGGACAATAGAAGCAATCGACACCCATTCTGCACTGATAAGATGAAGCCCTCTTGCAAACCTCTTGAACCCCATGAAAGAATTTGAATGTATCACGTTTATCATACATCAAACCACGATCCTTCTCCATTAAGTAAATTGTGTCTAAACATAGCAACATATTACGAATAATATATAATTGCTACATATATTATATATGTAAATCAAATTCAAACACAAACCATGCATATAACACTCATATAGTAAAAAAATGCATATATGCTTCCAAACGGTCCTTATCACTCCAACCAAACCCATCCTTGAACGTCTAATCTCACTAGTGAATGTATGTCGACTTTCCAATTTTAAGGAAAATCCGGCAGCATTTCCCCCTTGTTCTCCAAGTACACGATGTAGATAATTACTTACCCACATATGTACCCAGAGAACAGGGTGAAGAAATAGTAAGCCAAGATGATCCTTAAGATAAAAAAAAAAGACATACATTCACTACCTAAGTGAGAGTAAACGTTCAAGATCAGTCCCAACCAGGGAGTATTCAAGACTTTCTCCTAATGAGAAAGCCTTGAACGGGTATCTAGGCATATGATGATGCCAGCATTTTATATATTGTTGTATTTATTTGTCATTAAACAATACACAAGTTGTAATAGCATGAACAACTTTTTATTAAATGAATAAAGAGAAAGAAATATAGCTTAGTAAAGTTTATAATTCATACTAATATAGCAAGTACAATGGATGTATTCTTTCTAACTTTCCACTTGAGCTAAATATGTAGTCTTCAAGCTAAATTTGTGCTTTAATTCACATATGAATCTATAAAAAAAATAAAATGAAAAAACAAAACAAAAAACAAAAGTTAGTAATTAATTAATACCTATATACATTGCTAAAGTATAATGCACAATTAATCAAACTAACAATTGCTAATCACTAATTGTTTTAAAATTTAGATTAATTAATGTAATTTCACTAATTTATTCACTAATTTATAACACAATATCTAATCACTAATTCAACCACATTATATTTTACATACCAAAATTCAATTAACTTCACTAAGTTATCAACGTGTATTAAGTTTAAATAAGACAATGAGCATATACATAAACTCTAACAAGTTATGCAAAGAAAAAAAAAAAAAGCAGAATAAAGTCAATTCATCAGAAAAATAAATTGGTGAGTATAACCTTAATGTTGATGAATTTCAAACAACAAAAATTAAAACTAACCCTAGACTACAAGAGAACTTCACGGTGGTATGTCGTTGGAGGACGCAGTTGCAGGTGGCGGTAGTGGTTGAGGGGGAGCCGTGTGCGTAAGTGAGACAGCTTACAGCAAGAACCCTAGATTACAAGAACGCCCAAATTACTATACTGAAAATCAAATCAACGACAAACCCTAGATTGCGAAAACTGAATTCGATAATTTAAAAAGGACAAAAACAAAATCTTACCTCGAAGCTGCTTCAATGGAGGTGAGAAAGCTTAGAATCTGCTTTAATGGAGAATTAAGAGCACGCGTAATGGAGGAGAGATATGGATAAAGCTCAGAATCCACTTCAATGGAGAACTACGAGCATGCGTAATGGAGGAGAGATATGGAGAAACCAAGGAGGGAAAACAGAAGTGAAAACAAAGGAGGGAAAACTAAAATGAAAATTTTGGGGAAAGAAAGAAGAAGATCCTTTTTATTTTATTTTTAATTCGCAACGGTTTGAACCGGTGCTAATAACTTTATTTCGCACCTGTTTGGTTTGAACTGGTGCGATTACTCTTTCCCTCTGTATATATATATATATATTTATATTCTTTTTTATTCTTTTTTTCTCTTATTTAATTCGCACCAGTTTGAATTGGTGCTAAAAACATAATTTCGCACCGGTTTGGTTGGAACCGGTGCGAATACTCTTTCCCACAATCCCGCCTAATTTTTTAGCACCAGTATTAAGAAACCGGTGCGCATTCTGCGGTGCTCAGTACTGTTTTTCTACTAGTGTGAAGTGGGAGTAGTGTAAAGTTTAAAGTTCGATAAAAGCAACAAACAAACATGGTTCAAACCATAATTGGTTCACCCCATGCTAATGTGCCTCTTCAAGAAGGCCAGTAGGAGTATATAAATCTCAAAAGAGTTCAAGAGGCTAGAAAGAGTTCAAGAAAAGTTAATTCGAGAATCTTGAAGAAATTCGAGAAGTAATCGAATAAAAGCAACAATATGAGCATGATTCACCATATGTTATAAATGACAACACGTGGTCTCATTAAGATAAATGGGAATACTAACTATTTGTAGAAGGTAGTACATTACAAGTGCACACCCTGTATTGTCGTTTCTCATTGAAAATTAAGCAAAGTTATAGTATAAGTTTCAATTGTTGCATAAAGACCCACAATGATGACTAGCATATCTACAACTTAGCCAAAGAAATATGATTTCATATTGACTAAAAATGCTAAAATATTGATTTTGGAACATAATGATTATGTAAGTAAGAAAGATGATTTGACAAATTAAAACTCCAAATAGTTCAAAAACCATGGAAATCTGAAATAGATTCTAAGTCTGAAAGCAAGTGTGTGACACTTGATTAATTTGCCAAATTGGGTAAGACCCATTGTAAGCAAAAACGGACAAGAAAGAAAAATGTTTTCTAAGCAAAGAAAAGACTTGTTAAAGGATTCAAGGAAATCATAGTATGACTATGATGAAACCTTTAGATTAGTCATGTTACCAAGATCTATTAAAGATATTTTAGTGATTTCTACCTTATGATATTTGGTAGATGGATTTCAAAAACGCTTTCTTGAAGTGGTTCATGAAAGAAGATTTTTATATGATACAATCAGAATGGTTTTGAAAATCCAATAATCCTAAGGATGCATAAGAGGTCCGTTTATGGATCAAAGTAAGCATCATGGAGTTAGAATCATCAATTTAATGAGTTAATCAAATCAGTTGATATTCTCATAAATAAAGGTCTTGTGCATACAAGATGTTTAGTGGGAGCTATATAGTCTTCTTGGTCTAATATTTAGATGCCATATTTCTTACAAAGAGCGATTATTCCATGTTTGAAGGGTCAAGTGATGGTTAATGCATTTTGTATGAAAACCCTTTAAGAGAAAGATGAGTACATTTGGGAATTAAAATCTATAACGATAGGTCTCGAAAGATGTTTGAGCTTAGTTAAGAAATTTATATTGATAAGATTCTTATGAGGTTCAATATTAAGTTGAAAGTAGTTTCAATCCCATGTAACATGGCACATTTGTTAACAAGATTCAATGCTTTGAGAAATGTTGATGAAATTAAAGTTTTGAGTGATGCTCCTTGTGCATTTTGCAAAGGATGCATCATGCATGTCATGGACTATACTTGTCTACTTGATTCATATGTTTTGAGAATATGTGGTGATAGATTTCAATAAAAAAAACCAATGTAACATTGTAATACAATTTAGAAATTCCTAAATTCCTTGCAGAAGGATAAAGGAAGACTCTTAGTGTATGGAAATGAAGATTATTATAAAATTTAAAAGTTGAAAAATTCATGTTTATGAGAATGTCTCATGAATTGTATCAACTAAACTATTTCAATAGCCTAAAGATACAAAGGGCTCATTTGAAATCAACATGATGGTGGATGGTTTTGATTGTGTGCTAGGGAGTCACAATTGCAAAATTATCAGTCGTGTTTCCCTATGTTTATCAATTGAAATAAAGTTTCAATCTTATTTAATCATGGTTTAGTATTAAATTAAATGTCCAAAATATTTATGAATTGAAGGGATCATCAAATACATGATTTGGTAAATGAAACCCCACAGGTGAACTAACTTCATAAATTATTTAAGTTCCTAGTTCGAAATCATTAAATTGGACATAAATGATTTCAATAAATGAACTGACATGTAAGATTGATTGGATAACGCAGTTTCATGGGCTATAAGGGCATAGAGGTACTCGGTCAATCACATGGATATGCAAGATCGAACTATTGACCTACTTTGAAGTTCAAGTATAGAACTTCCGGATATATTAGTGGTTTCCTTTGACATGAGTGGAACACTGGTTTCATTCAATGATGGATTTAACATTGGTACATCACAACATCATGCCGTAAAAGGGGACTATGTATAAAGAGTGTTTCTTGGTTATTTTAAAAGTTATGTAGGAGCTTTGGTTGCCACAAGACTGGATTGAGTCTACCTGTATAAATAAAAAAATGTGTCATGGCCCCTTAAAGAGGGAGAATTTAGAAAATGCATGGCCGTGCTCAAATGGATTACATAGTAATCATTTGTTTTGCAATTCTAACTCATATTTTAAGAAATGATTTGTAGGTTAATATGATCTCGACAAGTGATGCAATCATATTATCAAATCAGACACTAATTGACTTATAGAATTTGAATATTGCATACTGTAGGGAATTTTTCAAACTCAACTTTGAGCCGCACTTTGATGATGCTTTTAAGCATGGTGGCGTCCAAAGGGAGGGAAGGTAGAGATAAAAGAGTCGCCAATAAGTTTTAGGAACTTGTAAACCGTTCACGGGTGTGAAGGTTACACCCCATTCACGATCAGGGAGATCGCTAACTCTATAGTGGTCCGAAACCATGACTGGATATCCGGGGATGATGGTACAGATCCAACCTAAAAGAAATTGAATCTGCCCAAAATCGGCCTCTACTTAATTCTTATGATATTCATGTGCGCTTTTCGATTAATATACATTCATTAAATTAATCCTAATTATATTTAATCTACATTGGTTGATTATTAATGCACAATCAAATCTATTGTTGGTGATCACTTGAATTAAAATCATATTAATCTAAATTAAATATTATTAATTATCTTATTAGGCATGAGTTCAAGTACAAATTACCTTTAAACCTGCAAAAAGGCATGATCAAGCAATAACAATAAGTCATGAATAATCAAGCAACAAATAATTGATTGACACAACAATCATCATCATAATAACATCATCAAAACATTATTAGCAAGATCCTAGGCATGATACTAAACGGATTAATAACAAACCCTAGCATGTCACTAATAAAAAGGATCAAAGCTTTAAATTAAACATGATACTAGAAATCATAAAAACATCTTAACATGATTTCTATATCAAAAGAATAATTAAGTTATCGAAATACTTACTTTGATGCTTCGTATCTCTTTCTATCAAAACAATACACGCATTAGTAAACTTCAAGAAAGATTAAATCACATAAACCAAATAAATCAAATAAGAATTGAAATATATATTTAGGACCAAACCCTTAGAACTATCAACCTTTCACGTCGAGGTCGAAGGCTGTGTATTTGGACGTGTTTGGGCTAGGCTATGAAAAGAATCAAGAGAGAGAGAAAGTTTTAGAGAAAGGATTAGATGATGATAATTGGTGATCAAGCTTGTTAAGATTGAAAACGGGGTGAAACGACCTATATTTATAGGGAAAAAAGAGGTTCAAAGGATCAGAAAAGAGAAAAAATTCGACACGGAGTAAAACAGGTTCCATAGCGACGTGACAGGTCCATCGTGGTGCGATGATCCTGCAATTTTGCGGTTTCTGTTTTTATCATATCTTTTGATCCAGATTTCACTATAAGATCAATAAAATATCGTTAGAAAGTTCTAGAAGTCTAATTTTTAACCCAATTAGAATCAGATTGATATCCATTGTAGAATAAATGATATGATCGAAATAGTGGAACAATGTCAGTTCTGGATAGAGTTTGGTATTTTCATCATATCTTTTCCGTGTCTAATCGAAATGATATATCATTGGAAAGATAATTTCAAGGGCTATCCAACCATCCAAGATTTGGATTATAATTATAAAGCACGAAATTCAGTTTTGACCGGGATTAGGATTGTTAAAAGAGAAGTTTTATTCAATCTCAAACTCTTTGATCTTTATCTTTTCGAAAAGGATAGATTAGAACCTTTTAGATGATTCTAGAAGCTCCTATAAATCCTAATTGGTTTAGGATTGGGATTAAGGAATTTGGACCCTCACATGATCATTGGGTCGTAGATAAGGTGGACCTAGACTCGATTTTGGCTTGGTTTAGTATTTTGGCCATAACTTATTCGTTATAAGTCGGATTTGGGCTTATAATATATCGTTGGAAAGCTCTTTTCAATATCCATTCCACTAAATAATAACTGGACCAGGATTATGGACCAAAACAGACTGTTTTGGACGTTTTATTATAAAGAGGACACAAAATGAATGATTTTGGTTAAAAAATTTAAGGAATTGTTAGAAATGGTCAAGGCTAAAGGGAAATCACGAGACTCTTCAACTCATCACCTAACTCGATAATCAATGACGTGAAAGGTACTCATCACTGGGCTTGGTTTATGGGGAGACAATTAGTTGTCTACAGAATCCCCCACTTTGACTGAGTTTGGAGAAACGTAAGTTTCGAAAACGTTAGTTAAAGTAGATCTAAAGGGACGGAGAATGATTCAGAACGTTCTGCGATCCTAAATCATCTTTTTAATGCCATTACCTGTAGAAAGCGTCAATTCTAAAGGAGTTGAGAAATATGTATTTGGGGGTGATGACAATCCACTTTAAGAACAGTTGCCAACACAACTCTTGAATGATGAGCGAAAATCCGGTTTAGGGAAAGTTGTCAATGCCACATATCCATCATAGGAAATGTTTCCACAATGAAACGACAATCCGCATCTCGGAAAATTTCCGAAATCCAATTTAAGAAAAGTCACCAATGCTTCGTAACAAGCCGTCATAGGAAATATTGCTATGATTAACAATCCGCACCTTGGAACATAACTCTCAAAAGACAACCCACTTCGGAAAATTTGCCAATGCAATGTGACAATCCTTTTTAGGAGAACATTGCAACAAGCAACAATCCGCGTCTTGGAACAATTGCCGGACGTGCCAAAAAACAATCTGCTTTAGGAAAAATTGCCACTACTGAAATGAATGACAATCCAGGCCGGGAACCTTTGCCGAAATGTTGGATAATGACCCATGACAACCCTTTGGGAAATTTTGCCATAAGGAACTAGGTGAATGACAATCCAATTTTTGGAAAAATTGCCAAGGACTTAATGAACGCGTGACAATCTAAACTTGGAACAAATTGCCAAAGGAGGTGACAATCCATTTTTGAAAAAATTTCCAAATGGAGAAGGACCGTGATAATATACTCTTGGAAACATTACCAAAGGAGATGACAATCCAATCTTGGAAAAATTTCCAGTTGAAGAAGGTGCACGACAATCCACTCTTGGAAACATTGCCAAAGGAGATGACAATCCAATTTTGGAAAAATTGCCGTATAGGTGATGTGCCTAAGCCCTGCAAAAAAAAAAAAATCAAATAAAAAAAAAATCAAATTTTGCCAAAGGACCTTGACAGTTGGTTGGCTTGAGGTTGACTCAAGGCTTGGTGTTACTCGACTCATTGTGTGACTCAATGTAGTCAACTTGATTAGACTCGATGTACTCAACTCGAATCGATGTGTTTTGACATGTGTGCATGACTCAATGTGCGTGACTTGTGTGTATAGTGTGTCGACTCATGTGATTGTGCTCGTGCAACTCAAAAATGCAAAAAAGCAAAAATTTTCCGTTATTTTTGTGGAGGGTACCGACTTTCACTCGGAAAGAAAGACGTGAAAATAAAAAGAGGTAAAGTATTGGTGAAAAATGAAGTTTTTTAAACTTCCTCAAAAGGAAAAGAATGAATCAAGCGATGGCGCATGTTTTGTGAGCTTAATCAAGTGTATGCATTGATGTTGTATCTCATGGTGCAAGGATTGTAGCACCCTAGGCTATCCCTGTTGATGACTTGATAATTAAAGTATTTGGGTAACTTAGGCGTAGAGGCTAAGTACTTCATACTTTGTGATTCGATGATGATTATGATAATGAGTGATCTAAGATGTTAAGGCATGCTTCAGGGTTGTATTAAGATTTCTTGACAAAGGGTTCCTAAGGGAAGTATTATTTGGCTATGAATGTGTGATGTGTGTGAAAGTGACACTAAGGTTAGGCTGGAAAGGCTAAGGGTGTGAAAAAATATTTTGAGAAGAGGCAAATGATGGTGACTCTTAGGCTGGGTAGGCTAATGAAGTAGGGATCAAGCCCCGAAGTCTAGCTCTGAATGGATAGGGATGAAAATAGGAGATTCTTGATTTGATCATTCATGAATGTGAATAAATAATTATTACGGCCGCACCCCAATTTGAGGTTGCCTACGTATCCGCTAGGAATCAGGCTGAACGTAGCCCTAGCCAAACCTCGCACAAATGTGTGTATACCTCAAGGAGGTCTTTCAAGGGTTGTAACGGGGTTAGGTTAAAGGTTGAAAAAGATAGGATAAAGGCTCAAGACCCAAAATAAGCCCCCAAGGTGTGCAACCTTGCATTTGAATCTTGGTATTTGTATGCTTAAGATTTCTCATTTTTGAACTTTCTTTTATTTGCTTTTGTATTTGAAATTTGTATTTGAATTTTCTTTGGATAAGTGTGGAAAATCGCGATCATGCGGTCTATCACTCAATTGGCATTCATGCTTCTCAGGAACGGTTCCAAGCACTCGATAAGAGACGCAATCCAAGACGTGTTCATATCAAAGACCTTGGAACACTTGCCCTTTTGCACACTTTTATTGCTTTTTAAGCTTTTTGAAATTTTGGTAAAAATCACTCAAGCTTTTTTACTTGGCTTCGAAAATTGCATAAGTTTCACACTTTCCCATCCCAAGGTTAGGTAGATGAGGGTTGAAAAAAGAAAGATCAATCGTTAGACGAGGCTCAAAGTGTTTTATCAAGGAAGGATTGTATATTCGAAAGGGGTAAGGTGATATGACGTGGTTACAAGGGGTGCCTCAAATCATAGGTACACCTTATGCTCAGCTCAGCGTAGATTTTTTTCTTTTGTTTTGTTTTTTGAAATGCAATGCAATGATCAAATGCAAGGAAATAAAATGCTCATATTATTGAAATAGAAAGGGTGAAATCAAACTCATGAAGAAAAATGATGGAAGGTGATAGGGGGTGCCTATGCTAGACTTTATGAGGGTAGGGAAAATCAAGAATAATAAAATAATCATGAAATCTTGTCGTTGAAGCCCGGCTCGTGTTTTGTGTTTCATCTTTGTCAATTACATGACTTGAACTCGATTCAACATCTATAGATGGGGAAATATTATAATGTATGAGGGGAATGATATGTATGGGGAAGCATGAAAGAGGAAAGTATGTGAATGTGGAAAGTGTGTGGTATGTAATGTATGAAATGTGATGTAAAGGGAAAGAATTAATTTGTGGAATGTTATGGAAAAATCCGGGAATATAATGGACCCTCAACTCAAATGACCGGGAAGGACGACTCATGCATGGACCTAAGACATGGTCATGGTGTAAAACAAGTATGTACAAAGTGTGTGCGATGACTCGTGAGTGAAAGTGATATGTGCAAGACTCGTGTGATGACCATGGGACTAAGTATGTGATTAGACTCAAGCAAAAACTATGTTAATACCTCATTTATATATTAAATCAGTTAATTATGGAAATTAGACTCCACACGAAGACTCGGAAAAGAAAAAACCGAACCATCACGTGGCGATGGAACTATCCCGTAACGCTAGTTCCATCGCGGCGTGACATGACTGCCGCGGCGCGATGGACCTGGTGTTTTACGGCACAGACCAAATTTTCGCACCAATAATGGAACGTCAATCTAGTTTGTTTTTGGTGATCCTTTTGAAGGTTTAAGCCTATGAACTACTAGGTCGAGTATGTTTAGACTTTATGAGTTCGAATTGTTGGGTTTCGTGATGTTCAACATCATGTGGAAGGAAACCCGCCCAAAATCCGCACACAAATTAAAGTAACTAAGTACGTATTAACAAGAGGAGAGAGAAAGAATCATTCCCTTTGACGCGTGCTTCGCTCTCACTAGAGCTCAGACTTGAAAGCGCAGAGTCCCGCAAATGCATGAACCTCTGATGGCTAACACGTGCGCTCCCCAAACCAACCCAGCCCTTACCCCGAAGCTTAGTCGGGGCTAGGCTAATAATAACTTAGAGTATTAGAACGAATGTTTTCTCTTCTTGGAGATCCCTTCAAGTTCAGAATTCAAGTGTTCCTTCCCAATGCCAAATGATTGGTATTTATAGGGCAAGGAGCCCTTGAGATTTCATCTCCCATCAATGTCGGAGAGTTGAAAAAAATGCAAAATGGAATTTAATTTATTTCTAAATTAAATTAAATATCCAAATGAATCACCAAACGAAAAGTGGCAAGGGGAGAACAGGTGGTTAAGTAAGGACCACATGGGGGGACCATCCACCCCTTGCTCCCAAAGCAATCCTCACAACCGGTCCTCACACACACAATGCACCACTCACGGCACACCAGCTAGGCGTGGCCTGCCTTAGGCGCCAAGGCTGCCTTGCTGGCGGCCTGGCCCCTTGGCTGGGCCTGCCAGCTGGTCGCATGTGCTTGCAGCCCAGCAAGCACACCACGCATGCATGCAAGTTGTTGCTGGGCATGCTGGTGGTGCTACCGCAAGCTCTTGCGAGCTTCTGCTGCTGCACTGCTATTGCTAGCATTGCCTAGCTAGCTACCGCTATCACTCGCAAGGCACATCAAGCATCTGCATGCTGCTGGCATTGCTAGCGATGGTGCGGCTAGTGCTAGCACGCTAACATGCGCGCCAGCAATGCTGACCATGCTGCGCCAGCTAGCTAGAGATGCTAGCATGCTAGCTAGCTAGGCATTTCGCAGCCTTGCTAGCCATATTTCTCTAGCAATGTCTTGTCGTTTGGTCGATTTTTCCGTCTCTTGGATTCCTAAATTCGACTTGACTTACGACGCTCTAAGCTCGAAATCCGACGTCTTTGTTCGTAATACTCTATTGACTTATTAATCCTTCGGATTAATTCCTCGATTTGAATCAATTCTACTATTGGGTGTGACCCGAAGGGTTTAGTCAAGATTAAGCTATAATATTAATTATGCATTAATATTATTGATCGAAAGCGGCCTCTAGCTAGGCATTCCGATTAATTGACCTCACTAAATAATTAGCTGTCTAATTAATTCCGAACCCTCTATCAGAATAATACACTTGTTCGAAGGACACTATTCCTTTCAATCTCCTACTTGTCCTTCTGGACAAGTGTGCTAATTATGTATAGCCTATTTCCTATGTCACTTAATGTCTCTTCATGAATTATAAGGTAATATTCTTCGTCATCCTTATTACGTTCAAAAGTGTTTTTCGATTTTCGAGTTCGACTGTCAATAAGCAAATGATTTCTAAAATCAATCTGAGCACAGCCATGCATTTTCACAGTTTTTCTCTTCGAGAGGTCGTGTAAACAACAAAGACATGTTCCCTGGCCTATTGTTAATTAGGGGACATTCCCAGTCTTGCATTGTTAGCTTCCCTTACAAAGTGGCCCTAGCCGCCCAACTGTTGCCTTTATAATCCCCTTTTACGGTAGACGTTTGACAACATCAAAGCGGTCTAGTACTCAAACAAGAGAACTACCAACATTCATGGTCGAGGAAAGAGGTTCCGATAGCTATAATGAGCGATATACTTATGACGATTGTCAAATCTTTTAAAGTATTCTTATAGGTCGATTCGGTATAGTTCCAAACTAATACCAGTGCAAATGATTTTAACAATCATGTCCTTGTAGTACAAGAAATAGTGTTACAAATCATACTACACACTAATCTCACGCGATCATTAGCCGTCCAACTTTCAAATGACCTCTATTAGGGATAATTTCGATATGATATTCAACGTTCACTTAATAGGTGTTTCTATATCCAAGACAATTGGTGTTATGGATACTCAGTTTATGGGAGGTAGTATGGGATCCTTAGTAGGGGAAAAGATCACCCGATTGATTATGTATGCTACCAATAATTAATCCCCCTTATTATAGTATGTGCTTTCAGGGGGGCACGCATGCAAGAAGGAAGCTTGAGCTTAATGCAAATGGCGAAAATCTCATCTGTTTTATATGATTATCAATCAAATAAAAAGTTATTTTATGTATCAATACTTACATCTCCTACAACTGGTGGGGTGACCGCCAGCTTTGGTATGTTGGGGGATATCATTATTGCTGAACCGAACGCCTAAATTGCATTTGCGGATAAAAGAGTAATTGAGCAAACATTGAATAAGATAGTACGTGAAGGGTCACAAGCAGCCGTGTTTTTATTCCATAAGTGTTTATTCGATCCAATCGTACCACGTAATCTTGTAAAAGGCGTTCTAAGTGAGTTATTTCAGCTGCATGCTTTTTTCCTTTGAATCCAAATAAAGGCGAGGATTAAGGGCAATTTTTATATTTGTATCAAAAAGTGTATTTTATTCCAAAATTAGGATGTCGCGAACCAAAAACCCCCATGCTTATTTTCTTTATATTCCAATTAAAAAAACTTTTTGTTTGTATCTTTCGTCGAGGAGTCTTTATTTGAAATACCTCTTGGATCGGACTCTAACAACTGCTTTGGAAATTGAATTTATAATAAATCCTCTATTTTTCGATTTTTTTGAATTAGTAAAAGCAAAAGAAAGAAAAAAAGACAAAGTAAACGCGATTATCATATATTATATGTAGAAATCAAATTGGTTTTTTAGTTCTACATCTCTTGTACTTATTCTATACTATATTCATTCTATAGAATTTTAATTAATTAATTTTAATATAATAAGGTAATAACAAACAAACAGGTACAATTACAATATCATAAATCGAGGTACCCAGTCTATGATAACTATGAAGTTTCCCTCAATTTTTATGCCTTTAGTAGGCCTAGTATTTCCAGCCATTGCAATGGCTTCTTTATTTCTTCATCTTCAAAAAAATAAGATTGTTTAGATCGTATCGTCAAAATCTCATTTTTAAAAACTTAGACTTGAATTATAATATAGATATATGTTTAGCGAAATGGTATAACACGTTATTTCTTCCGAACATAAATGAACGAGCTCTTATGTATGTGATGTAAATAGAAAAATGACAATACATTATAGGGGTAGATGTTATTATTTTGATCAAAGTAAAATAAAAAACAGAAATAAATAAAAGTGAAACACCACTGACATCAAAATAGGACTAGTTGATGTGAGTTACATTAGAAACAAGACAAAGTAAGGAAAGTACAATTCATTTAGGGTATTCTTTCAATTCAAATTAAATGCAATCGGATCTAGTATGAATTAGCGATCAGAACATATATGGGTAGAACTTATAACGGGATCTTGAAAAATAAGTAATTTCTTTTGGGCCTTAATCCTTTTTTCGGTTCATTAGGATTCTTGTTGGTTGGAATTTCCTGCTATCTTGGTAAGAATTTGATATCTTTATTTCCTCCCCAGCAAATTCTTTTTTTTCCACAAGGGATCGTGATGTCTTTCTATGAGATTGTAGGCCTCTTTATTAGCTCATATTTGTGGTGTGCAATTTCGTGGAATGTGGGTAGTGGTTATGATCGATTCGATAGAAAAAAGGGAATAGTCTGTATTTTTTGCTTGGGATTCCCTGGAAAAAAATCGTCGCATCTTTTTCTGATATCTTATAAAAGATATTCAGTCTATTAGAATAGAACTTAAAGAAGGTATTTATACTCGCCGTGTTCTTTGTCTAGAAATCAAAGGACAAGGAGCTAATCCTTTAACTCGTACTGATGAGAATTTTACTCCATGAGAAATGGAACAAAAGGCGGCTAAATTGGCCTATTTCTTGCATGTACCAATTAAAGGATTTTGAAAAAATGAACGAAAATACCGAACGTTTTCTTAACTTGGTGTATACAAAATCTAGAATACGTTTTTCTATGGCATACCTTAACAGAAATCTCATCAGAACGCCCACTCGGGTCAACGTAGACGTATATAAAACAATCAAAGGGGGTAAACTATTTATGTCTACAAATACAAACCAATTCAATTCCATAGAATTTCCAGTATTTGTAATTGATATATTACATACAAAACAAAGTAATCATGTAAATTTTATCGCTTTTTTTAGTAATCTTTTGTTCGCTTTAATGATGAAATAATTTGATTTCTTATAAATTCTAATTATAACGAGAATTAAATTATCCAAATTCTGTCGCGTTTTGCCATCCAATTTTATTATCACATTCAAGTCTTAAATTCTTTTTTTGTGCTTTGGTTAATTTGTTCAATTTTTTGAAATATTTTCTATTTTGGTAGAAAGTGAGTTCTTTCATCTTGAAAAAAAAAAATATTCATTAATTGAAAAAGACGAAATGGCTCTGCCGGGTATTCGTCGAAAGCAATTCCTTCCTTTCGATGAATACCCGGTTGGGTTCATTAACAATTTGTAGATGAAAAAAAATGGATAAAAAGAAAGCAGCTATTCCTTTTCTATATCTTGTATCTATAATATTTTTACCCTGGTGGATTTATCTAGCATTTCAAAAGAGTCTGGAATCTTGGGTTATTACTTGGTGGAATACTAAGGAGTCTTAAACTTTTTTGAATGATATTCAAGAAAAAAAATCTTCGCGAAAAATGGATCTAATTCGAGGAGCTCCGCTTGTTGAACGAAATGATAAAGGAATGTCCGGAAACACATCTACAACAGCTTCGTATAGGAATCCACAATGAAACGATTCAATTGATCAAGACGTACAATGAAATTGTATCCATATGATTTTGCACTTCTCCACAAATTTAATTTGTTTCCTTATTCTAGGTGGTTATTCCATTCTGGCAAATAAAGAACTTATTCTTCTTAATTCTTGGGTTTAGGAATTCCTATATAATTTTAGCGACACAATAAAAGCGTTTTCCATTTTTTTAGTAACCGATTTATGTATCGGATTTCATTCGCCCCAAGGTTGGGAAGGCTGTGCATCGTTTTGCGTGCATTTTACTCAGAATTTTAATTCCGATTTGTGTGTGACAATAATCAATTCTAAATTACATTTTAGAATTAATTTTGAGGGAAAATGAAATAAAATTAAGTCTAACTTAAACAAATTTATTTTTTTGGTGCACAAGCCTAAATTTATCCAAAATTTCAATTTTGAACAAAATTAGGTCAAACTTTATGCTTAAAATAAAATGAGCTATGTCCAAAATTAATCTTGCCAATATGCAAATTAATAATGGATTTGACAAATGGGAGTTGGAAAAATAGATTAACCATCCAATGATAAAAAATTTTCCAACTTGCATACTTGTGTAAAATACCAAGATTACATCTTCCAATATGAAGATTAATCAAATTTTACTCACAAGTAATTGAACTTAATGGATTTTAATCAACCATAACATGAAAAAAAAATCCAAACTTTGTTCAACATGGAATTTAGGGTTAGGGTTCCAATCATTTAAACCTTTAAAGATTAGAACTTTAACATTATTTGGGAACTTAAAATACAAAATCACAACAAATTTTCACACTTTATTGCAATTTATTTGGAAAATTTGTGAAAAACAAGTTTATGTGAAAAATTGGTATATCAACTTAAGCACTAATAAACACTCCTTTATTATGCTCAAGGATATTTTAAAACCAGTAGATTAGTGATGCAAATTTGCATTTAATCTAACCTTGTAATGCTTGCATTAATCAAGGCTTAAAAGAATTAAAATTTTCGTTGAAAAAACGAAAAACCCCAGAAAAATTGGGTTTTTGGTTCGAATTTGGCTTCTGGACAATCCAAACAGGGATTAAACAGTTCCAGAATGTCGATTCCACCCAAAAATCACTATTTTTGAGCCAAAATCTAGGTTCAACAGCCAAATCGAAAATAAAATCGAGTTTTAAAATTTAATTAAAACGAGCATCTAATCTAATTAGATGAACATTAACCAGAAAATTAAATTCTTTTAAAACACCTTAATTAAAAAAATAATTGCAAAAATTAAAAGGAGCGTGGCTCCGATACCGCTGTAGGGTTTCGTAGTCACCTGACACTACGCGGAAGGAAACCCACCAAGACCCGCCCCTTAATTAAAGCAATTAACAAGCATAATAAACTTAATCAAACAAGATTAAGAACAAGAATTATAACTTTGACCCGTGCTTCGCTCCCAAAGAGCTCTTACTTCAAAATCCCGAAAAGACGAGATCTCCGACGAATCGTACCCTCGACCCGACCCGAGCGTCCTAAGTCTTGAAGGTTAGTCAAGACCCGGACAAAATAACTATGAGTTTTACGAATCAAAGGTTTACTCTTTTCTTAGAGTTGCCTTTTTAATTCCACTCAAGGTTGTTCATTTCTCAATACCCAAGCTTGGTATTTATAGGGAGATGAACCCTTGCATTTCATTCCCCAACCAATGTGGGAGAATGTATAATTTTCTAATTAATTTTTTTTTTAAAATAAATTAATAAATAAATCTAATCACAATGCAACAAGTGTCAAATGGAGAGAGAAGGTTAGGTAAGGACCATGGAGGGGTGGGGGGGACCATTGCCTTGCTCCCCAAGGCTTTCCCAAAGCCTTGGTCCCCACCCTCACAAAACCACCTCACCTAAGAGGGGTGTTGGGCTGCTGCCAGCTAGCACGCCAGCTAGCATGGTGCTGGCCAGCCCAGGCAACTAGCATGTGCCTGCCCAGCAGCCTCGCATGCTTGGTGCTAGGCTATTCTAGGCGCTAGTGCTGGCCAGTGCTAGGCGCTGGTGCTGCTGGCTGTCTACCACTACCTATCGCACGCACACACATCTCTCTCGCATCCTATTGCTAGCACAGCCAGCATGCGTGCTGCTAGCGAGCCACGCATGCTGGCCCCTTCCTTCCCACCATCAACGCTGTGCACCATGCATCCCTCGCACACGCATCAGCCAGTGCCTAGCAATGTTATGCTTGGTGCGAGGCACGCACACACGCACCAGCCCACACGCATCATTGCTGCTGCTGTGAGAGGCTGTTATGCGAGGATGCGAGGCTAGGCTGTGAGGCACACATGCACACAAACGCAAGCCCTTGGCATTGCGATGGTCCCTGGCCTTGAGCTTGCGTGCTGCGATGGCCTGCCACATGCACCCAGGCACCCAAGCTAGCACGCTGCTAGCTGCGATGGGCTGCCTGGTGCTTGTGGAGCTTGCGATAGCTACCATGCGCACCCAGGCACCCATGCTAGCATGCTGCTAGCTGCGATGGGTTGCTAGGTGCACCTGGTGCGCCAATTGCTTGCGATAGGTGTCATGCGCACCCAGGCACCCATGCTAGCATGCTGCTAGCTTGCGATTGGCTGCCATGGCACGCGTAGGCTGCGATAGTGCCTAGCACACACATGGTGCGCCTATGCATGCGATGAGTGCCATGCGCACCCAGGCACCCATGCTAGCATGCTGCTAGCTTGCGATGGGCTGCCATGGCACGCCTAGGCTGCGATAGTGCCTAGCACACACATGGTGCACCTATGCATGCGATGAGCTAGCCTAGCCTAGCTATGGCTACGCTCATACTTGTTGCTTGTGATTTTGCGACGCTCGGTCTCGACTCCCTAGGCTCGATTTCCGACGTCTGTATTCGTAAAACTCTGTCGACTCATTAAATCCTTTCGGATTAATTCGTCGTCTCGGATCGGTGATTCGATTGGGTTCGACCCGAAGGGTTCAGTTAAGATCAAGCTGTATCAATAGTACCTCGATATTACTGATCGGAAGCGGCCTCCACCTAGGCATTCCGATCACTTGACCTTACTGAAGAGTTAGCCTTGTAATAATTTTGAACCCTCTATCGGAAGAATACACTTTTTGGAAGGACACCATTCCTTTCACGATATCAGTAAGGAGTCCTTAGATATCGTGTCAAAAGAGATAAAATGTCAAGAATGCATTAGATGCGACGTTTTATCAAACCAAGAGTAGCTTAGACCTATTAGCAATTATATTGCTTACCCTAAAATATTAAGTGTTAAGACAAGCGAAAGCTTGCTTGATCACTTTTTGATTTTTGGGATCTCAAAATCATTTTATTCTCACTACAACGGAAAAATTATTAATGCGTAGATAAAATTCTCAATAAGATTGAAAATTTGCATGAACGTTTTTAAATTTCAAACTTATTAGTTTATGAATGGTTTTTCATTTCAATTCTTTCATTTGTAGAGTCGTGTCTTCAAGTAACTCAAACAACAATTCTATGTGCCCGGAACTCCCCGACAGGTTGGCCTTTTGCCTCAACTTGGTCAACTTTAAGGAGTGGGAGGAGGAACTCAGGAAAACTCTTCAAAATTGTTCCTTGGAGTACACTCTTGACACTCCCATTCCAAGCTTCTTCTCTAAGGGGATCATGACCGATGAAGCCCATGAAAAATGGTCCTCCGATTGCAAGAAAGTCTCACGACTTATGGCTAACTCCATCCCGGAAGAATGGAAGGAAAAGCTCTCCTTCTATCTACCGGATATTTTCCTTAAATCATTGGAGGATGTTGTCAATGTAAGAGTCACCAAGAGTGACAATGGAAACTATGATGGACTTGTGTTTGATTTGACTAGGTCACTCTCAAACATGAAGATAAATCCAGCGAATATGGGTTGTTTTGCTAAGGAAGGGCGTCGGCTTTGGACAAAGGTCTACAATGCCAAATTGAGACCCGACATGCCCTTCCGACCTCATGTGCTTGGAATGACTAGTCTCTTCAAACACATGCAGCTTCTCGGAATCTCATTGGAAGATGAGATGTCGGGGCATATCCTGCTTGCTTCGCTCCACTCGGGCTATGATGCACTTAGAGTGCATATAGCTGCGGGAAAGGAGATACGCTCTTTAATGGAGGTGGTGCAACTGCTTAGCCGAGCCACCGCCTATGGAGTGACCGAGAGGCCCTTCAAAGCAAGGAGAAGGGAGTTCAAGAACAAGGCAAAGATACGGCGCTTCTATTATGATGGGCAAGGCCACTACAAGAGGGAATGCAAGCTCTTCCAAAAGGAGGTGGAGGAGAAGAATGTGGCATCTGCCTTAGTTATCTTCCTTAGCACTTGTATACAAGCTATTCATAGGTATTGGATACCAAATATGACTCACTTTGCGTTGCCTTTTTTCAGGAACCAAGTGAGAGGGATTCACAAGTGGATGTGCAACTACGAGCGGACGACGAAGATGGTCTTTTGGTCGTGCTTGTAGGAACATTTATTTTGTCTATAACTTGTAATTAAACTAATCTTAGTTTCATCATGCTTTTGAACATACTATGATCAATGGTGTTGGACACCAAGTTGTTTTGATCGTAAGACTTTGACAATAGTTGTTTCAAAATGTATTGTTTATATATGTTCAATGGAAATTGCATGTTCTTACATATGATTAGACAAATGTTGATACCGCTGACAAAACTAAGACAATTCATAGTAGATATGGTTATGTCTACCTTATGTCGAATAAATCTGAATCCTTTGAAAAATTCAAAGAATTTCAGAGTGAAGTTGAGAATCAACTTGGCAAGAAGATAAAAGCACTTCGATCGGATTGAGGTGGCGAATATCTGAGCCATGAATTCGACGATCACTTGAAAGAAAATGGTATTCTTTCAGAACTGACACCTCCTGGAAATCCTCAATGGAACGGAGTATCCGAAAGGAGAAATCGAACCTTGTTAGACATGGTTCGATCAATGATGGGTCTTAGTGAACTTCCTATCTCTTTCTGGGGACATGCGTTACTAACTGCTACACTAACACTGAACCGTGCTCCGTCAAAAGCTGTCGAAAAGACTCTATATGAAATATGGACTAAGAAACCTCCAAGGCTGTCTTTTCTTTAGATTCGGGGTTGCGAAGCATATGTCAAGAGATTAATTTCTGACAAGCTTTGCCCGAAATCAGACAAGTGTTTCTTTGTGGGCTACCCAAAAAAAACCAAGGGGTATTACTTCTACAATAAATCCGAGAACAAAGTGTTTGTTGCTCATGATGATGTCTTTTTGGAGAAGGAACACCTTTTCAAAATGACAAGTGGGAGGAAAATCGAACTCGACGAAGTTCGAGAGGACGAGCAACAATGTCAACCTTATAAAACTGACAATCAAAATTCTTTAGAAGTAGTTGATAAGATTAGTCAGAATCAAACAGACAATGTAAATGCTCAGCCAATTACCTATGTAGGTCGCAACGGCCGTGAAATGACAGATACCTTGGTATTGTCTTAATCAAAGATCAGGACATCCGAGTCATGGATGGAGATGAGCTAGCGACATACAAACAAGCTATGACGAGCCCCGACTCTGCTAAATGGCAAGAGGCCATGAAATCTGAGATGGACTCCATGTCTGAAAATCAAGTCTGGGAATTGGTAAATTTGCCCGAAGGTTAGACACCCATCGGTTGCAAATGGATTTTCAAATTGAAAACAGACAAACATGGAAATGTATCAGTATACAAAGCTAGACTGGTGGAAAAAGGTTTCAGGCAAATCCACGGGATTGATTATGATGAAACCTTTTCGCCAGTCGCAATGCTTAAGTCCGTCCGGATCATCCTAGCGATTGCTGCATACTACGATTACGAAATATGGCAAATGGATGTCAAAACCGCCTTCCTTAATGGGATTTTGGAAGAAACTATGTATATGACACAACGGAAGGTTCTGTTGATCCAAGCAACGCTGGAAAGGTATGCAAGCTTAAGAAGTCCATTCATGGACTGAAGTAGGCAAGCAGAAGTTGGAATCTGCGATTTGATGAAGCCATCAGTAAGTTTGGTTTTATCAAGAATCTAGATGAGTCTTGTGTTTACAAGAAGGTTAGTGAGAGTGACATCGCATTCCTAGTCCTATATGTCGATGACATATTGCTCATTGGAAACAGCACAAAATTATTAGAGTCCATATAGGGCTGGCTTGGAAAATGCTTTTCAATGAAGGACTTAGGAGAGGCACAGTACATATTAAGCATCAAGATCTATAGGAATAGATCTAAGAGGATGATTGGATTGAGCCAGAGTACTTACATTGATAAAGTACTGGCACGATTCAGCATGGAGAATGCTTAGAGAGGCACCTACCCATGTCCCATGGCGTAACTCTCAGCAAGAAACAATGTCCACATACACCTATTGAGCGAGAGAGAATGAATTAGATTCCATATGCTTCGCTTATTGGATCGATCATGTATGCCATGATATGTACTAGGCCTGATGTATCGATCAGTGAACTTGGTGTTGTACCCTCCATCAAGGGTCCGATAGATCTCTATTGTGACAATAATGGAGCTATTGCGCAGGCTAGAGAGCTAAGAGAGCACCAGAAGGTCAAACATGTCCAAAGGCGATTTCACATGATAAGGGAATGGAAATCCGATGGTGAAATCAGAATTTGTAAGATCGGAACGGTGACAATGTGGCCGATCCTTTGACTAAACCTCTACCTCAAGTGAAGCACAAAAATCAAGTCGAGGCAATGGGAATCAAGCACGTTGGAGATTGGCTTTGAATTCTTTGTACACGTGTTTTAATTAAACTAGATGTCTTAATGTAAAACACTATGTAGAAACCATTCATTTATGGAGTAATAAATTTTTTATGCAAAATTACTATTCACTCCATTGCTATTTAATTGTGGTTTTGAATTAAATAATGAGTCCATTCGATTTCTGAGAATATTCAAAACAGGGTATCAAGACCATGTCTTGAATAAAGAAACATCTGTCAAGTGAACATTGAATATTTAAATCGAAAAATTATCCCTAATCGATGTCATTTAACTGATGGACGATTAATGACCACTAGAGATTAGTGTGTAGTATGATTTACAGCACCGTTTCTTGTGCTGCAAGGACATAGTAGTCGTAAATCATTTGCACAGGTGCTATTTTGGAACTGCACCGGATCGACCTATGATAGTACTTTAAGAGATTTAAAAACGTCATAAGTACATATCTCATTATAGCTATCGGAACCTGTTTCCTCAACCATGAGTATTGTCAAGTTATCTTGTTTGAGTACTAGACTCTTTGATGTTGTCAAACGTCCACCGTAACTGGGGATTATAACGGGAACACTCGGGAGATTAGGTCAGAACTCGGAGATCGAGAAACACTTCTGAACGTAATAAGGATGACGAAGATTCTTACCTTATAGTTCATGAAGAGACATTAAGCGGCATAGGAAATGGGCTATACACTATATGCACACTTGTCCGGAAGGACAAGTGGGAGATTGAAAGGAATAGTGTCTTTAGAGCAAGTGTATTATTCTGATAGAGGGTTCAGAATTATGAAAAAGCTAATTCTTCAATGAGATCAAGTGATCGGAATGCCTCGGTGGAGGCCGCTTCCGATCCGTAATATTAATGAACAATTAGTATTATAGATTTGTCTTGGCTGAACCCTTCGGGTCGAACCCAAACGAACTATCGATCCGAACCGACGAATCAATCCGAAGGATTTGATGAGTCACTAGAGTATTAAGAACACAGACGTCGGATATCGAGCCTAGGGCGTCGAGACCGAGCGTCGTAAAATCTACAAGCAACAAGTTCGAGCGTAGCCGTAGCATCATAATGGCCTAGCCATGTGGACGCTAGGCTAGCTCGAGCTAGCATGCACTTTGCATGGCTAGGCGCAAGCCTAGATGCACCATGTATGCTAGGCGCACCATCGCTAGCACTAGGTGCTTGCATGTATGCATGCCTCGCATGGCAGCACCATCGCAGCACCATGCGTGCTTGCGTGCGTGCCTACGCATAGCACAACACCATCGCATTGCTAGGCCTATGCGTGTGTGCATGCATGCCATCGCAGCAGCAGCATGCTGTGCATGCGAGCTAGGAGCATCGCCCAGCAAGCAGCAAGCTAGTAGCCTCACCCAGCAGCCAACAACATGCGTTGCTCGCTAGCAGCACGCATGTGCTGGGCGTGCTGGCTGGTGCGTGATGTGCATGCTAGCTGTGCTGGCTGTTACGTGCTGTGCGTGCTAGCCGTGCTAGCTGGTACGTGTTGTGCGTGCTGTGCGTGCTAGCTGGCTCCTAGCTTAGCTATGCTTGATGTCGGTTTATGAGAGGTGGGGACCAAGGCTTAGAGCCATGCCTTGGGGATCAAGGCAATGGTCCCCCCCATGGTTATGGTCCTCACCTAACCTCTCCTCTCCTCATGCCACTTGTTGATTAGTGATTACATTGTTTTATAATTTATTTTGGAATTAAATAAATTAGTGAAAAATGCAACTATCCCACATTGATCATGAATGGGAGTGCAAGTTGCATTTCCCTATAAATACCCCAAGATTGGGCATTTGGAAATCAACTTAAGTGGAACTTAAAAAGGAATCTCTTATTATTGAGAAAACCTTTAAGTTCGTAAAACTCTAGTTTTATACTTGGTTAAGTCTCGACTATCCCTCGAGGCGAAGATCGCTCGGGTCGGGTCGTGGGTACGAGCCGTTGGAGGCCGTCACGCTTGTGAGGCTTTAAGCTTTGAAGTAAGAGCTCGGTTTGCGAGCGAAGCACGCTTCAAGGGTATTACTTCTTTATCCTTTTTCTTAGTTATTGTTTAATTATGTTTATGCATGCTTTACTGCTTTAATTATTGGGGTGGGTCTTGGGCGGGTTTTATCTTCCGCGTAGCGTTGGACGCTACGAAACCCAACAATTTAAATTCTGGTTTTGCTTTCTAATTAGATTTGAAGCTCGTTTTAATTAGTTTAAATCTTATATTTAACTAATTTTGGCCAACCAACCCAGATTTCGACTCAAAAATAGTGATTTTTGGGTGGAATCGATGTTATAAATCGTTTTTGAACCTATTTAAGGATTGTCAAGAAGCCAAAATCCACCCAGAAACATGTTTTTCGAGGGTTTTTTCGTTTTTGACGAAAAAATTTAAATCTTTAAACCTTAATTAATTATTGCATGTTAAAGGTAGATTAAATGTATGGTTACATCACTAATCTACTGTAATTATAAACCTTATTAAGCATGTTTAAGAAGTCATAATTGGTTCTTAATTTGGTGAGTTCGTTCTTCACATAAACTTGAAATTGCCACATTTTTGCAAATAAATTGCTTCAAGTGTGAATCTTTATGGTTGGAACATTGATTGCTAAATTCCATGTTAAAGATCCAATCTTTAATTGTTTATTTGGTTGGAACATTGATTGCTAAATTCCATATTGAATTAATTTTTTGATTTAATCATTTTTTAGTTGATTAAAGTCCTAAAAGTTTAAAACTTGTTATTGAAATTTAATTAATCTTCATATTGGAAGATGTAATTTTTCAATTTCACACAAGTTAGTGTTGGAAATTTTTCATTGGATAAAAGGGTTTAATTTTCCAACCCCTTTAATTTTTTAAATATCTCATTATTAATTTACATTTGGTTAAACTAATTATGAGTATAGCCCTTCAATTTTGTAACATCCAGACGAACCTAAATTGATTTAAGAATGGTTCTTGAATAATTTAGGCTTGTGCACTACTAAAGTTAAATTTAAATAAGTTGTACTTGATTTATTTTCATTTTTGCTCTAAATTGGTTCTAAAATAAATTTATAATCAATTTTATGTCACACATAAATCGGGAATTAAAATCTCGAGACATGTGCATGCAAATCGAGGCAAATCCGCCCAAAACGCACCCTTAGGCTAGCCCATGTGGCTGCCAAGGCGCGTGGTGGGGCTGCCTTGCTGCATGGTGCGTGGCTGCTGGAAGATGCTCGCAAATGCTGCTGGGCAGCAAGGCATGCGAGCCCTAGCAAACCCAGCCACTCGCTACCAGCACTTGCATGCACGCAAGCATGCGTAGCATACTGCGATGATGCTGGTGCCAGCAGGCGTAGCATGCTATGCTAGGCAGGCATGCTTGGGCCCAAACACGCATAGTCGTAGCCTTGGTGCCTAGCAAGCCTAACCCTATGGCTTGGATGTTAGGCACTCGGCTTTTAGTTGGGCTATGTGTTTTGCGAATTTTTGCCATTTTATTTATTTTATTTAATTATTTTAAGGAGGCTAGGCCTCGGTTCCCCTGGCACTTGCAAAATATTTTGACAAAATTTGGGTTAACCGACTTAAAATTGGATTAATTAAGTTGGATGCGAAATTTAGTGGGAGCTTCGTTAATTGCTTGAACTAATTGCGTTTTAATCTCATAAAATGTTTAACAACTTTGACTAGTTTCAATTAGGCGCGTTAATTGGATTAACCACCTAAGTTAGTTTCTAGTTCGCGCGTGTTATGCATTGTTACTTGTTTATCATTGTAAAATGCATGGGCCATTCACAATAGTGAATGGTTGAATGGAATGTATATTGTTTCATAGGTATTGTGAAAATGGAAACTAGTAGGGCCCGACTAGGTTAGTAAATACGGACTGCGATCCGTTATGTATTTTTTTATATCTAAATACGGTCTGCGTACTGTTGCGTATTTTTGTACCTTAAAATTTAGATTATTCCTAGTCGTAGCAGCTAGTAGTTGCATAGATTAGCGGAGAATGTCTGAAAACGGCATTTCTAAGAAAATAAGCCAAGAAGTTGCATTGGAGACCCTTGAAGATATGAAGACTCAAGGGGTCTTGCTAGTTGCCAAATACATCTTATACTTATGATTTATATATATTGTGTTTATATATGATTGAATTATATGATAGATGCATGTTTAGGATTTCAAATGTTGTGATGATTAATTAAGTTCACTTAAATCAACCAACATAGAAACCCTAGGTTCCTATAATATTGAGCCAAACTTTCCATTCCAATAACAACACTTACTGAACTAATGCGCGTGGTGATGGGCTACGGCAAACAAGGCGTCACCGCTTCCCTAGGAACGTAAGGTATACCTAGTATACAAGGTTGTCTTGGTTAACCTCAACGATATCAGTAAGAAGCCTTAGATGTCGTGGTAATGGAGCTAAAATTTCAAGGAAGCATTAGATGCGACATTTCATTGAACCAACAGTAGCTTTGAGCTATCAGCAATTGGATTGCTTACCCTAAAATATTAAGTGTAAAGACAAGCCAAAGCATGCTTAATCACTTTTGATTTTTGGGATCTTGGAATCATTTTATTCTCGCTTAAAAGGGACAAATGTTAATGCGTGGATAACATTCTCAATAAGTTTGATAACATTCTCAATAAGTTTGAAAATTTGCATGTACGCTTTAAATTTGCATGTTTTACATATGATTAGACAAATTGATGATGCCGCCAAAAGAGCTAAGACCATCGAGTCGAATCAAACCTACTTGTGGCATTGTCGTCTTTGCCACATTAACATCAAACGCATCGAGAAACTTCTTCATGAGGGTATTCTTGACTCATTCGACTTGGAGTCGTTTGAAAATTGCGCAGGATGGTCTGTTAAGCAAGATGATAAAGCATCGATTCTCCAAGTTGGGGGAAAGGGCTAGTGACTTATTAGCTCAAGTACATACGGATGTATGTGCACCAATTAGTACACCAGCAAGGAATGGTTATCGATATTTCATTACCTTCACGAACGATTATAGTAGATATGGCTATGTCTACCTTATGTCGAACAAATCTGAATCGTTTGATAAATTCAAAGAGTTTCAGAATGAAGTTGAAAATCAGCTTGGCAAGAAAGTCAAAGCACTTTGATTGGATCGAGGTGACGAGTATTTGAGCCATAAATTCGACGATCACTTGAAAGAAAATGGTTTTCTTTTAGAGTTGACACCTCCCGGAACTCCATAATCGAACGGAGTCTCCGAAAGGAGGAATCGAACCTTGTTAGACATGGTTCGATTAATGATGGGTCTTAGTGAACTTCCTATCTTTTTCTAGGGACACGCACTTCTAACCGCAGCACTAACACTGAACCGTGCTCCGTCAAAAGCTGTCGAAAAGACTCCATATGAATTATGGACGAAGAAACCTCCACGGTTGTCTTTTCTTAAGATTTGGGATTGCGAAGAATATGTCAAGAGATTAATTTCTGACAAACTTCACCGAAAATCTAACAAGTGTTTCTTTGTGGGCTACCCAAAAGAAATCAAGGGATAGATCTAAGATGATGATTGGATGGAGCCAAAGTACTTATATTGATATGGTATTGGCACGATTCAACATGGAAGGGGCCAAGAGAGGGCACTTACCCATGTCACATGGCATAACTCTCAGCAAGAAGCAGTGTCCACAGACACCTAATGAGAGAGGATGAATCAGATTCCATATGCTTCGTTTATTGGATCGATCATGTATGTCATGATATGTACTAGGCCGGATGTATCGTATGCCTTGAGTGCTAGGAGCCGTTACCAATCAGACCCAGGAGAGGCGCATTGGACTGCTGCCAAGAATATCCTAAAGTACCTGAAAAGAAACAAAGATAAGTTCCTGGTCTATGGTTGTAGTAATGATTTGGTTGTTGAAGGTTATACTGACGTGAGCTTCCAGACTGACATAGACGACTCCAAGTCACAGTCAGGGTACATATTCTGCATAAATGGAGGAGCGTTTAGTTGGAAGAGTGCTAAGCAAAGCACCACTGCAGATTCTAACACTAAAGCTAAATACTTGGCAGCTTCGGAAGCAGCTAAGGAGGCAGTTTGAATTCGTAAGTTCATTAGTGAACTTGGTGTTGTACCCTCCATCAAGGGTCCGATAGAACTCTATTGTGATACCAATGGAGCTATTGCTCAGGCCAGGGAGCCAAGGGAACACCAGAAGGTCAAACATGTCAAGAGGCGATTTCACATGATAAGGAGATGGAAGTCCGAAGGTGAAACCAGAATTTGTAAGATTGGAACGGACGACAATGTAGCCGATCCATATACTAAACCTTTTCCTCAAGTGAAGCACAACAAGCAAGTTGAGGCAACGGGAATCAAGCATGTTGGAGATTGGCTTTGATTTCCCTGTATATGTGTTTTAATTAAACCTGATGTCTTAATGTAAAACACTAAGTTTAACCATTCGGTTTTGGAGCAATTAAATTTTCTACAAATTTATTATTACTCCATTTCTATTTAATTGTAGTTTAGAATTAAATAATGAGTCCATTCGATTTATGAGAATATTCAAAATAGGGTATCAAGACAATGTCTTGGATAAAGAAACACATGTTAAGTGAACATTGAATATGTAAATCGAAAATCATCCCTAATCAAGGTCATTTAAATGATGAGAGATTAATGACCACCGGAGATTAGTGTGTAGTATGATTTACAGCACCGTTTCTTGTGCTGCAAGGATATGATAGTCATATATCATTTGCACAGGTACTAGTTTGGAACTGTACCGGATCGACCTACACTACAAGAAAAGAGCAAATTGGCAACGGTTCAAACCCCCCCAAAGGCAACGGTTTTGAACCGTTGAGTATTTGAGGGTTGACAAATCCCAAAATAATTGGCAACGGTTCAAAACCGCTACCAATTCAAGTAATTGGCAACGGTTAACCGTTGCCATTGACCATGGCGCCCTTTTTTTTTGTTTTTAAAAATAATTGGCAACGGTTAACCGTTGCCAATTGCTTGAGTTGACAACGGTTAACCGTTGCCATTGACCATGGCGCCCTTTTTTTTGTTTTTAAAAATAATTGGCAACGGTTAACCGTTGCCAATTGCTTGAGTTAACCGTTGCCAAATACAATGGCGCGCTTTTTTTTTTTTTTTTAAATATTGGCAACGGTTAACCGTTGCCATTGACCTGTATTTTTTTTTTTTTTTTTTGCTGCAATATTGACCTGTATTTTTTTTTTGGCTGCAATATTATTAATATTAATAATAATAATTAATATTATTATAATATTAATAATAATAATTAATATTATTATAATATTAATATTAATAATAATAATTATTATTATTATAATATCAATATAAATATTAATATTATAATAATAATAATTATTAATATTATAATATAATAATAATAATAATTATCATGATAATAGTAACAATAATTAGAATTATTAAAAACAAAACATAAATAATAATAACAGTCGCAAGAGATGATATAAATTAGAAAAATGTTTCATGTATAGTACATAATTAGTAAGCTAAGGCTAGGATTGATGTAGTAGCTAGCTAGTAAACGATATTTACAAATTAAATGTGATGTAGGTCGCCAACATCTCCCGAATTACATGGAGTTCCTCGCTTGTGTATGGCTGTCCCGTTTGCCCCTTGCAAAACTTAGAATACACAAAATGTGAGTTTGTAGAAGTGAATTAATAATAATTGGGGTTAGTCAAATGTGACTAATGCTTGAGATTACAAGAAAAGAGCAAGTAAGTGGTTTTGGGACGCAATTTCAACCAAAATGGCTCAAGTAAGGCCATTTTGGCTACTATGATGCCTATTTTCTATAATTCTTGTCTATTGAACTCATAAATAGTTAAAACATGACATTATTACTTAGTTATATGTGAATAAGGAATGAAATTACAAGAAAATTGCAATATGAGGGTTTAGGTCGCATTTTCGATCAAAATAGCCCAAGTAAGGCAATTTTGGCTTCTATGATGCCTATTTTCTATATTTATGTCTATTGAACTCATAACTAGTTAATACATGTCATTATCACTTAGTTATAGGTGACTAATGCTTGAGATTACAAGAAAAGAGCAAGTAAGAGGTTTTGGGACGCAATTTCAAACAAAATGGCCCAAGTAAGGCCATTTTGGCTACTAGGATGCCTATTTTCTATATTTCTTATCTATTGAACTCATAACTTATTAAAACATGTCATAATCACTTAGTTATAGGTGACTAATCCTTTAGATTACAAGAAAAGAGCAAGTAAGTGATTTTGGGACGCAATTTCAACCAAAATGGCTCAAGTAAGGCCATTTTGGCTACTAGGACGCCTATTTTCTATATTTCTTGTCTATTGAACTCATAACTAGTTAAAACATGTCATTATCACTTAGTTATAGGTAACTAATTCTTGATATTACAAGAAAAGAGCAAGTAAGAGGTTTTGGGACGCAATTTCAACCAAAATGGCTCAAGTAAGGCCATTTTGGCTACTAGGATGCCTATTTTCTATAATTCTTGTCTATTGAACTCATAAATAGTTAAAACATGACATTATTACTTAGTTATATGTGACTAAGGAATGAAATTACAAGAAAATAGCAATATGAGGGTTTAGGGCGCATTTTCGATCAAAATAGCCCAAGTAAGGCCATTTTGGCTACTAGGATGCCTATTTTCTATATTTCTTGTCTATTGAACTCATAACTAGTTAAAACATGTCATAATCACTTATTTATAGGTGACTAATGCTTGAGATCACAAGAAAAGAGTAAGTAAGTGGTTTTGGGACGCAATTTCAACCAAAATGGCATACCTCTTCAAGCTGACGTGTGTCTGTACAATGACTCATCACTATGTCATACATGAATCTCATCACGTATAGGCCACAGTCAACTCCGTTTTCCTGTTGTGCTCACTAGCATGAGGAACAAAGCACATGAATCAAAATGCATAGCAAATAAGCAACATCTTAAGCATTGTAAAGTAAGAAAATCACAACATCATGGGTGAATTACCTTGGGTGCTTTCCATGTAGGACCTCGAGGAGATCGAGGATTTATCTTCTTCATGGTACTACAAAAAATCTAAGTAATAAGTTCAAATTTGACTAGTATAATCAATACATATGAGTTAAGATATGAAAATGAATAACAAGAAGTGAAACAAACTAGATGCTTACTTTTGCAGTATGGACCTCACGAGGCGCTTTCTTACTTGAGGTAACCGAGCAGAATCAAAGTAGAAAATTGTGTTACTGGAAACACAAATCACAATTAGGGTCCAATGATAACTACACACGAGACAAACAAATCAATAGTAAACCTATTACAACAAATAAACTAGGAAAACAAATGAACTTGACTAGCATAATCAGACGTACACCTCATAGTATGGGACGAATATAAACTTGTCTCCCGCACTCACTGATTGCCTGATATCCCGTTCAGCATAGTACAACACGTCAGCGGAGTTGCCTAAGATTCTAGCAGTGTACATCTGCTCAGGGCACAACTTCCCAACTTGACAAGGAGATTCAAGCTCCCATATTTTCTCCTGGAGTGCTCTGCATGCATGATAACAAAATGTTAATCGAAAACCAAACGACAAACACCACTAAACTGAATAACATAAATTGAGTACCAGTTGAATTACCTCATGGATATTTGAATGAGGGAAATGTTAAGCATTGCACCACTTAGAAATTCCTTCACATCTTCTTTGAATAGCCATGCCGTTGCATCATCATCGTAGTGGAAAATTTCCTTAGGAAGTTGGATTTGGATGGGGCTGTCATTAGGCAACACGTAAACACGGTTGTGCAAATAAGCTAACTCCTGAGATAGCGATTGAAGCACCGTGTCTTCAACTAATGGAGTAGCTTGTGTAGCTGAACCTCGTGAAGGGCTCTTCATCGACGCTTTTCCACTCACCAAGCCATGTTCACTCCTGTTCTTTGGCCCCTCCACCCTCTTCTTTGGAGTTTGGCTTTTCCTCGATAGCTAATAAGACAAATCACACAAATTGTTAGAAAAGATTTCCATCCAACTCTTGGGAAGAAAAGATTAAAGCGTGAAATCTAAATCTTAATTACCTGGTTCATCAACCGTATCCAAGCAGATGGCCATTGCACAAAACTACCTTTTGCTGCCCAGAGTGTAGTGAACTCATCCTCCTCAACGGGCACAAGTATTAAGATGTCCTCGGACCCGGGAACCACTGAATGGATCCCGACAGAATAATGCTCATGTAGAAGAGGTCGAAGATGGACCGTACCTTGTTCGGCCGGTTGTGCACTACCATAGGCAACAACATTCAAAGGTCGATCATATGATTCGCCCAGGTGAAGAAGTTCACAACTGGTCTCTTCCTTCACCAATTAGGAAGATACTTCATTTAAATATTCATAACTAAGTATCTTAGGTGTAATATAGGAGTTAATTCAAGCATTGAGCTAAAATCATAAAAAATGGGCAAGTTAGAACTCATTTAGGCCATTTTGAACCGTAAATACTCTAAATGAACCTAAAACTTGTGAAGTTGATTTTTTTATGTTGTTTCAAGCCATAAATATTCATAACTAAGTATCTTAGGTGTAATATAGGAGTTAATTCAAGCATTGAGCTAAAATCATAAAAAATGGGCAGGTTAGAACTCATTTAGGCCATTTTGAACCATAAATACTCTAAATGAACCTAAAACTTTTGAAGTTACTTTTTTAATGTTGTTTCAATCCATAAATATTCATAACTAAGTATCTTAGGTGTAATATAGGAGTTAATTCAAGCATTGGGCTAAAATCATGAAAAATGGGCAAGTTAGAACTCATTTAGGCCATTTTAAACCGTAAATACTCTAAATGAACCAAAAACTTGTGAATTTGCTTTTTTTATATTGTTTCAAGCCATAAATATTCATAACTAAGTATCTTAGGTGTAATATAGGAGTTAATTCAAGCATTGAGCTAAAATCATGAAAAATGGGCAAGTAAGAACTCATTTAGGCCATTTTGAACCGTTAACACTTTAAATGAACCTAAAACTTGTGAAATTGCTTTTTTTATGTTGTTTCAAGCCATAAATATTCATAACTAAGTATCTTAGGTGTAATATAGGAGTTAATTCAAGCATTGAGCTAAAATCATGAAAAATGGGCAAGTTAGAACTCATTTAGGCCATTTTGAACCGTAAATACTCTAAATGAACCTAAAACTTGTGAAGTTGCTTTTTTTATGTTGTTTCAAGCCATAAATATTCATAACTATGTATCTTAGGTGTAATATAGGAGTTAATTCAAGCATTGAGCTAAAATCATGAAAAATGGGCAAGTTAGAACTCATTTAGGCCATTTTGAACCATTAACACTTTAAATGAACCTAAAACTTGTGAATTTTTTTTTTATGTTGTTTTAAGCCATAAATATTCATAACTAAGTATCTTAGGCGTATAGGAGTTAATTCAAGAATTGAGCTAAAATCATGAAAAATGGGCAAGTTAGAACTCATTTAGGCCATTTTGAACCATTAACACTTTAAATGAACCTAAAACTTGTGAAATTTCTTTTTTATGTTTTTTCAAGCCATAAATATTCATAAATAAGTATCTTAGGTTTAATATAGGAGTTAATTCAAGCATTGAGCTAAAATCATGAAAAAATGGGCAAGTTAGAACTCATTTAGGCCATTTTGAACCATTAACACTTTAAATGAACCTAAAACTTGTGAAATTGCTTTTTTTATGTTGTTTCAAGCCATAAATATTCATAACTAAGTATCTTAGGTGTAATATAGGATTTAATTCAAGTATTGAGCTAAAATCATGAAAAATGGGCAAGTTATAACTCATTTAGGCCATTTTGAACCATTAACTCTTTAAATGAACCTAAAACTTGTGAAATTGCTTTTTTTATGTTGTTTCAAGCCATAAATATTCATAACTAAGTATCTTAGGTGTAATATAGGAGTTAATTCAAGCATTGAGCTAAAATGATGAAAAATGGGCAAGTTAGAACTCATTTAGGCCATTTTGAACCATTAACACTTTAAATGAACCTAAAACTTGTGAAATTGCTTTTTTTATTTTGTTTCAAGCCATAAATATTCATAACTAAGTATCTTAGGTTTAATATAGGAGTTAATTCAAGCATTGAGCTAAAATCATGAAAAATATGCAGCCTCCTCGCGTGATTCCCAATGAGAAGGAGAATGAGAAGGAGAAGGAGAAGGAGAAAGAGAATGAGAAGGAGAAGAAAGAGAAGGAGGAGGAGGAGAAGGAGGAGAAGGAGAAGGAGGAGGAGAATGAGGAGAAGGAGAAGGAAGAGCAACACCAACAACACAACACAGCAAAGAAACACCATTTCACAGCCAACTTAACCATTTCACAACACAATCCAAAAAACCAATATCATTATCCAAACAAGTAAGTAAAAAATCACCTGTAGAATAGGAAAGTCATGAGGTGTCGGAGTATCAAGCCCCCTTGAGTTCGCATGTGAAGGAGTACCAATCTGCAATAGTGTATTGATAGTGAAACATTAATTAGAACCGTACCCACGTAACTCAACATATCAAAACTTATAGAGTTGAATTCTAATCACGTACCTCCTCACGTGCATTTATCTCCTATTCTCCTTCTCTTCGTGGGTGGCTACTTGAGTCGGCCGGTGTTGTCGAGGAAAAGGGCAAGGTCGGCAAATTCATTTGCTTCGCCCATGCATTGAACTCTTCGCACATCTCATTGCGCACTTGTTCTTTAATTGATGCCACTGTGGCATCGAAGTTCTGTGGTGAGTTCACACTTTCTCGGGATCTTCCAGATTTGGTATATTCGGGACCCATTACCTTCTCCCATCCTAGCAAGCTCCCCCAAGCACCTAATACCCGTCCCGGATGGTAGGGCTTTCCCATAGCGAAGGTGAAGGGATCCTTCTCTACCGTCGGGACGAGCTTGCTTTCAACAAGCTCTCCAGTGTACTCAAGCTGTAGCAAAAACAAAATGGCAACATGAAGTAAGTGTTTATATAAAGTGATATGCATGAAAATGAATAAAGTAGTTCACTAGTTCATAGTTGCTTACTAGCTTATCTGTCATTTCTTTGGTTTCCGGAGCCTTGATGGACCATTTTCCGGTTTTCTTGTCCCGCGAATGCATAGAGCAAAAGAAATCCCCAGCACGACTCACCAAAGTACTGGTCGTGGAGTCAGATGGCGCTGTGGAGGACCCTTGAAGTGCAGTGGGGTATACTCCTTCACTCACCCACGTATCCCTCCATTCATCATATGTCATTGCTCCCATATGATGGTGGTATTGCTTTTGCAATGCATTCCTGGAATTCTGCTCCTTCATTTCCTACATTAAAAGATATGTTAGTTTCATTACTAATAAAAAAGACGATAAATTACAACACAATTTTCATCAGAGTTCTTTAAACATACAATTTCTTCTTTTTTACATTTTTGAAGAACGAAAGCTTCCCAATCATCCTTCGATATGCTAGGCCATATTTGCCAAGGGAGTTTCTCTTCATCGATGACATCATCATCACTGCCACCTCCTTTCTTGTTCTTTGGTTTCCTCACAAGTTTCTTTGTGATAAACCAACGAACTAAGTTACACTTGAAGCTTCTGAATCTTGCCGCAATTAAGGATTCAAACACCCTTCGCTTGGCGTACTCATTTAGAATGGTAAATAGACTCTGCAAGCACAAATAACTAACATTATTAGGTAGCCAATAACATAACAATAAATTGAAATTGTTTATAAATAATCACATCAAAAAAACCTACCCTGGTATCATTCCAAAACGTGTCAATCAAGCCTGTAGGTACGTCGCTCATATGAAGCGTAATGGGGATTTTGCGCGCACAAATCCCAACTTGACCAGCATACTGACGACGCCATTTACCTGAGGGTTGCCCTACCCTGTCATACTCCAAGACCATAGGACCGATAGGTTTCTTGAAAGCTGTCGTCGGACCCCTCTGCTTTTTCTTCGCTGGTGCCTGCACCCCCCCTCCACTTTGATCCTCACGAAACGGCTCCATAATGGCATTATCGATTGGAGGCGCTTTCTTAGCTGCAATTTCAAACTCATCTATCATTCTCTCCAATACATCTTGCGTCTGATCTTCTGGCTCACCCAAATCAGGATCCTTGTTCACATCATACAGCTGGTCCGCATCATTAGATGAATCATCATCATTAGATTCAACATCCTCAACTCGAACAGAGTATTGATCGTCCGCCATTAGATGTTAAAACCTGTCATTACAAACATAACACGTTATTAGCTGCTGAATTGTAAGGTAAACTTATAATCATATATAAATTGCTGAATTATAATATAAATAAACATAGAAAATGGTGAAGCAAGTTACTTTATACATTTAAAAGAATAAAAGAAAAATGGGCAAGTAATTCAACAATTTCATTCAGTTTCACCTAAAATGTGATTTTGTAATTCTTTCTACGCCTACAATTCAAACTAACAGAAAATATACAGTACCTCAATCTAATATTCCTTCATCGTGATCTGATCTCATGTAATTGGCTTGGTCGTCTATCTCATTTGGCACAGTAGGTCTAGGAACAGTGAAAGGTGCCGAGTCATCAAAGGCATCATATTCTTCCTCATCCTCGACATCTCCAACGCCAAGGATTCTTCTTTTGCCGGCTAGCACAATAGACCATTTTGAGTCGGTAGGGTCAGATACGTAAAACACCTGCTTAGCTTCAGATGCAAGGATGAATGGTTCCGCACTATCATTTAGGTTACCAAGATCTACAAGAGTAAAGTCATCAACTTTGACGTTACGCCTGATATTATCAACCCACTTACACTTGAAAAGAGCAATCGTGAAGTCACAATAATCAAGCTCCCATATTTCTTGAATTCGACCATAGTATGACAACTCTACATCAACGGGTGATTTATCCTTAGCACTTGCAAACTCCCTTGACGATGCCACAACCGTTACACCACTGTTTAGGGTCGAGAACGATTTCAAATCTTGACACTCAGTCCAAAATGTGTACCCATTTATGTCATATCCCTCAAATGAGCGAACATCATCCCTAGGACCATAAGCAAGCCACCTTACTATAGCTGTGACACTCTCATCCATTCCACCCATCACTCGATCACAAAACCAACTCACAAACTTCTTATTGTGCAACTGCATCAGTGCCCTTTCACCTTTTGACGAAAACTCATCACGCAAACTAGCCATGTGCTCGTCTAAATATGGGTGAACATCTGCAACATGGTGCAACACATAAAGGTGTGCTTGTAAGAACTTCTCTTGATCAGGTGACATTCGTTTCGACCCGATTGTGCCATGACCATCAAGTCTACCTTCATGTCGAGAAGTAGGAATACCAATAGGTTCAGCAACAGCTACATAGTCGGCCACAAAATTACCAATCTCCTCGGCCACGGTCCCTTGAATCATACTTCCTTCCGGGTGAGCCCGATTCCTAACTTTATCTTGCAATGTACCCATGTGTCTTTCAAAAGGATAGCACCACCTCATGAACACTGGACCGCACAACTTAATCTCACGCACCAAATGAAGAATCAAATGCACCATTATGTCGAAAAACGAGGGCGGGAAGTACATCTCAAATTTGCACAAAGTCACAACCACATCCGCCTGTAAAGCATCAAGTGTACAAGGATCAAGCACTTTACTACATATTGTATTGAAAAACGAACAGAGGCTTGTAATAGCTTCCCTCACGTGCTTTGGCAAAATACCACGTATTGCAATTGGTAGAAAAACTTGCATCAGAATATGACAATCATGGGATTTCATACTTGTCAGCTTCAATTCTCCATTTAAGGATACAAATCTTTTCATGTTAGATGCGTACCCTGATGGAACCTTAATGCCATACTGACATTCACAAAACATCCGTTTTTCTACCCTTGACAATGTGTAGCAAGCCAGAGGTAAATAGGCCTTCCCCTCTTTGGCTTTTCCCTCATTTTTCTTCTTCGACGCATCCGCGGCCTTTCCCTTTCCCTTGCTCTTCCCCTTTCCCTTTTTCGAACCCATTTCTTTTTCCTTTTCCTGTTCCTTTCCCTTACTAACCCTTTGCTGAACCCACAATTCTGGACGCACCCCCATCCTTTCCAAATCTAAACGTGCACCCTTTCCGTCCTTTGTCTTGTTTTGAATATTCATCAGCTTTCCACAAGAGCGTCACACACATTCTTCTCTATATGCATTACATCAAGATAGTGCCTAACGTCATGTTCTTTCCAGTACGGAAGCTTCCAAAAGATTGATTCTTTTTTAAAGAGAGCAGTTCAGTCCGCAGCTTTTTCTGTTTTCCCAAATACTGTTCGTATACCCTTAAATCGAGCATAAACCTCCTCACCAGTCAATGGCCTAGGCGCAGTCCCCTCTTCCGCTGTCCCATCAAAAGCCTTTTTCTGCCAACGGTACGGGTGATCGCCCCTGAGCAACCTTCTTGTCCTCAAATACACCTGTTTGAAAGAATGATCAAGGCGTCTGCTTGGCGTATCATCAATACAAATGGGACATGCCTTTTCCCCTTTATTCTTATACCCAGACAAGTTGCCATATGGAGGAAAATCATTAACGGTCCACATAAGAGCTACACGCAATGTGAACATCTCATTCTTATGAGCATCAAACACGGAAACCCCTTCGTCCCAAATCTTTCTCAAATCATCAACCAATGGCGCAAGATACACATCTATGTCGTTTCCAGGTTGCCTTGGCCCCGATATCAAGAGTGAAAGCATTACATATTTCCGTTTCATGCACAACCAAGGAGGCAAATTGTAGATCACTAAAAGTACCGGCCATGTGATGTGCTGGGTACTAAGAGTGCCAAATGGATTCATCTCGTCCGTGCACAAACCAAGCCTTAAATTTCTGACTTCATCACCAAATTCCCCAAACTTCATATCAAGGTTCTTCCAATGCGGGGAGTCGGCTGGGTGCTTCAGCAGTCTGTTTTTCTTTCTTCCCTCTGCATGCCACCTCAAGTTTTTAGCGTCTTTTGGTAAAGAGAATAGACGCTTAAACCTTGGAATTATGGGAAGATGCCACAACACCTTAGCAGGAGGTCCCTTCGTGCCAGCATTGCAACTCTTGCGCTTGTAGCGCGACTTCTTGCATCTTGGACACTCCTCCAATTGTTCATATTCATTTCGGTAAAGAATACAATCATTAGGACATGCATGTATCTTCTTATACTCCAAACCAAATGGACACATGAGCTTCTTAGCGTAATAGTAAGACTTAGGAATTTCATTCCCATCGGGCAACATCTCACTTAACACGCTCAACAAGGAAGTAAAACTATTATCCGTCCACCCATGCTTCGACTTAATGTTAAAAAGAGTAAGCACGGCTGATAGTTTGGAGTACTTTTTCCACCCAGGATACAAAGGCTTTTTAGAAGCCTCCGATAATGACTCAAACACATCACCTTCAAAACCACGCATCATCTCATCCACACCTTCATCCTCAACCTCATCCACATGATCATCCTCAAATCCCTCCTCAGCACCATCATCAACAATATGTTCATCATTCTTGTATTCCTCGTCCACACGGATATCATTGCTTCTATCATCATGCATATCATACCCAATAACATCCCCACTGTACTCTCCTTCTTCACCATGCCAAATCCACACATGACATTTAACCCTAAACCCACGACAAACTACATGATCTCTAATGATGTCAACACTATTGACCACCTTCACATTATTACAATCAACACAAGGACAATAGAAGCACTCGAAACCCATTCTGCGCTGATAAGATGAAGCCGTCTCGCAAATTTCTTGAACCCCATTAAAGAATTCCAATGTATCACGTCTACCATACATCCATCCACGATCCTTCTCCATTAAGTAAATTGTCTCTAAACATGGCAACATATTACGAATGATAATGTATAATTGCTACATCTACTATATATATAAATCAAATTCAAACACACACCATTCATATAACTTTCATATACATACACAAATGAATATATGCTTCCAAAGGGTCCTTATCACTCCAACCTAACCCATCCTTGAACGTTTACTCTCACTAGTGAATGTATGTCAACTTTCTAATTTTAAGGAAAATCCGGCAGCATTTCCCCCCAGTTCTCCAAGTACACGACGTAGGTAATTACTTACCCACATATGTACCCAGAGAACATGGTGATCGAGGAAATGGTAAGCCAAGATGTTCCTTAAAATCGAAAAAAAAAAACATACATTCACCACCTAAGTGAGAGTAAACGTTCAAGAACAGTCCCAACCGGGGACTATTCAAGACTTTCTCCTAATGAGAAAGCCTTGAACGGGTATCTAGGCATATGATGATGCAAGCATTTCATATATTTATTGTTGTATTTAGTTTGTCATTAAATAATACACAAGTCTAATAGCTAGCATGAAAAAACTTCCTTCACTATTATTTCAACACAATGTCCACATTCTAAATGATGGCATAATTCCAAATAAAAGAAATCTTGTGACATTCTTAAATATCCAAGGTCTTCATGAAAAAAAAACAAACAAGCCACCACATATTTTCCAAGTTGAAATGTACCTGAAACTGGCGCCTTAGACTAACCGTGACAAGAAGCTAGGTCGTTGTGGAGGGGGAGCAATGCACGTCTATTGACAAACCCTACATTACAATAAAATTATAATTACTAAATTGAAAACCAAATCCTCAAAAAACTCAAGAGTACGAAGGAATTCATCAATGGAGTAAGTAAAACCTAATTTGCTAGCTACTTACCTTGAAGCTGCTTCAATGGAGGAGAGATGGGTATGGAGTACGAAGGTCCAGTATCTGCTTCAATGGAGGTGAGAAAGCTCACACAGCCCTTCAATGGAGGTGAGAAAGCTCGCACAGCCCTTCAGTGGAGATGGAGGGAGAAGAGAAGAGGGATTGCGTGGGAGTTGAAGACAAAACGAATTGAAGGAATGAGGAAGAAAGACGTTGTCTTCAATGAACAGGGGAGATGAGTTGAATGAAGAGGAGGGGAAATTGTCTTCAATGGAGGTACCTCGCACCAGGCCACTTCAATGGAGGAACAAAGAGGGGAGCAAGTTGAATGAAGAAGGAGGAGGGAAAACGCAGAAGGTTTTTTTTTTGCAATTGAATGAAGACGATAGATGAACAGTGAGAGTAGGGAAAACCCGCAATTATTTTTTAAATTTTGCAACGGTTAACCATTGTCAAACCTTTACCTTTTATTTTATTTATTTTTTTTTAAAAAAAAGGCATTTGGAAACGGTTAACTGTTGCCAATGTCAATCATTTTAAAAAAAAAAAAAAAATTGGCAACGGTTAACCGTTGCCAACTCTGATATTTAAAATGGCGCTCACTTAAGTTGGCAACGGTTTTCATGAACCGTTGCCATAGGGGGTTTGCCTATTTCTTTTATTCTTCTAGTGCTATGAGAGTACTTTAAGAGATTTATAATCGTCATAAGTACATTTCTCATTATAGCTATCGGAACCTCTTTCCTCGACCATGAGTATTGTAAGTTCTCTTGTTTGAGTACTAATCGTTTTGATGTTTTCAAACGTTTGCGGTAAATGGGGATTATAATGGAAACACTCGAGCGATTAAGTCCTCTTAGTAAGGAAAGAAAACAACACAAGGCTGGGAATGTCCCCGTATTAATAGTAGGGAATATGTCTTTGTTGTTTACAAGGCCTCTCGAAGAGCGAGACTGTGAAAATGCATGGTCGTGCTCAGATGGATTTTAGAAATCATCTGCTTATTAAAAGTCGAACTCAGAAATCGAGAAACATTTCTGGACGTAATAAGGATGACAATGAATCTTACCTTATAGTTCATGAAGAGACATTAAGCGACATATGAAATGGGCTATACACTAACTGCACACTTGTACTGAAGGACAAGTGAGAGATTGAAAGGAATGGTGTGCTTCCAACAAGTGTATTATTCCGATTAAGGGTTCAGAATTATTAGAAAGCTAATTCTTCAGTGAGGTCAAGTGAGCGAAATGCCTAGGTGGAGGCCGCTTCCGATTAGTAATATTAATGCATAATTAATATTACGGCTTAATCTTAACTGAACCCTTCGGGTCGCACCCCTATCAAATAACCGATCCGAGACGACGAATCAATCCGGAGGATTAGATGAGTCATTAGAGTATTACGAACAAAGACGTCGGATATCGAGCTTAGAGCGTCGAAACCGAGAGTCACAAGTCGAGTCGAATTTAGAATTCGATGAGACGTAGAATCAAGCAAGCAACAAGTACGAGCCAAGCCATAGCCTTACATTGGCCTAGCAATGCAGGTGCTAGGCTAGGCGAGGGCACCAACCGCATGCATGATAGCGTGGTGGGCATCGTACCCAGCCTCACGCATAGCCGCACCTAGGCTGCGCTTAGCATGAAAGCATCGCAAGCATGTTGCGTATGCATGCTATGCGTGCTTGCTAGTATGCTAGGGCCTAGCGCCCATCTCTTTGCAACCTCGCACCTAGCAGCGTACTCGCACAACACACGCATCGCAGCAGCGTGCTGTGTATGCGTGTGCGTGTGCGTAGCTGTGCGTGCTAGCGTTGCAGCACCAAGCAGCAGCATCGCATGCGTTCTGGCTGGCTGCGCATATGCTGCGTACTGGCTGGTTGCGTATGTGATGTTGTAGGGTTTCGTAGAGACCCACTCTACACGGTAGGAAACCCACCAAGACCCGCCCCGATAACTAAAGCAATTAAAGCATGCAAAACATAATTAATACATAATTAAGAGAAAAAGGAGAAAGAGTTATACCCTAGACACGTGCTTCGCTCACCAAAAGAGCTCTTACTTGAACCCCGCAATCACAAGGTCTCCGACGGCTCGTACCCACGAACCCCCACCCGAGCGATCCAAGTCCCGAAGGTTAGTCGAGACCCGATCAAATAAAAAAGGAGTTTTACGAACTTAAGGCTTTCTCAACTATAGGAGACACCTTTTGAGTTCTACTCAAGTTGTTGTATTCTCAAAATCCCAACCAAGGGGTATTTATAGAGAATGGGGACTTGAATCCCATTTCATGATAATGTGGGATCATGTGCAATTGCACTAATTTATTTAATTCCTAAATAAATTATTAAGCAATTGCAATCACATAGCAACAAGTGGCAAGAGGAGAGAATGGGTTAGGTGAGGACCATATCCCATGGGGGGACCATTGCCTTGCTCCCCAAGGGAAGCCTTGAGGCCTTGGTCCCCACCTCTACTAAACCGCCACTCACAAGGGTAGCTATGCTGCGAGCTGCTGGGTTGCTGGGCGCTGCTCAGCGTAGTGCTCCTGCCTAGCCAATGCACACACACGCATAGCCTTGCTGGCTGGTGTTTCGGAGGTTTCTGAGGTGTCCTGCGAGAGAGTTACAACACCGAGACTGACCTACAGCTGCCTGTTCCTGCAAAACAACGGAGACTCCCAAGGGTGGGAGTTCCGCCTCCGACGGTCAAGTTAGAACGTGCTTGAGGAGTAATGTGCGGAAAGTGATAACCCCTCCTGAGTTAGGAGGGTTCTGCAATGAAGGTTGCTCTATAACCCCTCCTGAGTCAAGAGGGTACTATAAGTAATAACCCCTCCTGAGTCAGGAGGGTTCTGCAATGAAGATTGCTCAATAACCCCTCCTGAGTTAGGAGGGTACTATAAGTAATAACCCCTCCTGAGTCAGGAGGGTTCTGCAATGAAGATTGCTCAGTTTTTGGGTTGGTTGAATGTTTATTCAATGTATGTTATGTTGGTTTTTTTATAAATGAGGATGGTTCCTCTATTTATAGAGAAGGAGATCAATCCCCTTCTTGGGTTTGGTGACACGTGTCAGCAGGCTATTGGGACACATGTTGCGTTAACAGTGGTCCGTTTGTTAGGGGTATTTTACCCCCAAACATTAGCCCCTCGAAAGGTGTAGTCTCTCTTGTTTAAGAGGGATTGCTTCTTTCGAATACGAGATCGCTTGAGCCTCTTTTGTCGGCATCTGTCTAGTTCAATTGGGGAGAGATTTGATTGACTTGGAAAATTTGATACCTTGAATGGTATGACATTTTTCGAGTTAATCAAATCATAATAATGATTGCCGCTGAAGTAGACGGATGTCGACGATTATAGCTTTTAGCCCCACTATGCTGATAGCCCCAGCCTAGGCGGGCTATCGACCATCAAATGGAGGTTTGCATGTAATATTATCGGGTCGTTGGCCTTTATTTGATCATTTAGGCCATTGGCCGTTGTTTGATCATTCGAGGGCATAACCGTTTGGGATGCTTTAAGCAACGCTGGTTATGGCATGACCAAGATTTTATGTGCCGGTTGTACTGTCTTGCAACGAAGAACCGGTTGTATCTTGGTTACAATGGATCATTCAAACAGCCGGGAGTTATTTTTAACGTTAGCTGGTTAAAGTTGTTTGAGTATATGACCGCTAGAACAATGTACCACCTGGAAGGGAGATGTTCTCTTCGACGAATTCACCCGAATGGGCGCCGGCGGATGCCTAAGTTTTACAGACAGATTTGTTTTATTTTTTATCATCCGGCTGTTGGCCGTCACTTGATCATTCAAGTGCATAACCGTTTGGGATGCTTTGAGCAACGCTGGTTATGGCATGATCAAGATTTCATGTGCCGGTTGTACTGTCTTGCAGCGAAGAACCGGTTGTATCTTGGTTACAATGGATCATTCAAACAGTTGAGAGTTATTTTTAACGTTAGCCGATTAAAGCTATTTGAGTTTATGACCGCTAGAACAATGTACCCCCCGGAAGGGAGATGTTCTCTTCGACGAATTCACCCGAATGGGCGTCGGCGGATGCCTGAGTTTTACAGACAAGTTTTTTTTATTTATTATCATTCGGCCGTTGGCCATCGCTTGATCATTCAAGTGCATAACCGTTTGGGATTCTTTGAGCAACGCTGGTTATGGCATGACCAAGATTTCATGTGCCGGTTGTACTGTCTTGCAGCGAAGAACCGGTTGTATCTTGGTTACAATGGATCATTCAAACAGCTGTGAGTTATCTTTAACCTTAGCCGGTTAAAGCTGTTTGAGTTATGATCGCTAGAACAATGTAGCACCCGGAAGGGAGATGTTTTCTGCGACGAATTCACCCGAATGGGCGTCGCCAGACGCCTGCTAGAGCAGACGGATTGTTTTAAATTTTGCCGCCTGCACATTGCACAGGCGGTGGTTCTACTTTCGAAAAACCAAGTAAAATGTGGTATTGAAAACCAAGTAAGGGTGTACACAATACTCGTACCGAGTTTGTTAGAATGGTACTTTCCGGTGGAGGATGCCAACATGCTGGACAACATTGAAATGCCTCCTGCTAGCTCATGATACTAAGCTCTTCAAATGGTGACAGGCGGTTATGAAATGCCTCCTTGGTTAGTTTCGAACTTAAGTGTCAGGAGCGCTGTCAACCCATATACATGCAGCAAGACTCAAGGCAACATACTCGGGGAAAAGAGTAATAATTTGTTGAGGTACCCAAGCATTCTTCTGAAGCTCTACTTGATGATACCCCAGACGGTTAGATTTGAGTAGCTTAACTTCGATCCATATATACAAATGGTTTTATAGAAGTGTGATCATGCCATTGTAGAGCGCGATTACAGGCGGTTGGAATAGTGAGACTCAGGCGTCCTTCATTCAACCTTTCCTTAGCTCGACTTGGTGAATAATTGTGCAGCCAACCCATGTAGAAGGCAACACTTATACAGGAGGCAGGGCTTCACAGGAGGCATGATGTATATAGGAAGGAAGACGTGTACAGGAGACAATGCTTCTCACCCTACCAACGCAGAAAAGCGTCCAGCCCCACACTCGGCTATTCATGCAATCATTGCACCCTAAGCCGGTTTCCATGGTGTGACAAGAGTATCACCCAACCGGACAGCTCATGGCTCAGACTCCATATATATAGAAGGCTTAGCAAGGATGCTTTCCCAGCCGATGACGATGGCGTAATGCATGCATGCACCATTCATACAGAATTTTCAAGGCGCATTGCACATATACAGTCGTCAATTTTTTTTTTTAATCATAATAATGATGTAATCAATAACAAAAATAACTATAATAATGGCCAACCATTTTAAATAATGATTTGATCCACTTACTTCTTTAATCAAAGTATAAACGCATCATGAACCTCATGATACCCAAGCACTTGTAGCTCGCAACATGCATACTCTATAGTGTAACACAAGCGTTGCTTACCCAGTTTCATGAGCTAGTCCTCGACCACACACACACAACCTCGCACACATGCAACCGGTTGTGGGAATGGAGCTGGCAAGACGCTTAGCTTGCTAGGAGCACCATGCTATTTAAGCACTCACAGCCGGCTTGGTTAATTCCTCTTTCATGCTCGCACAGCCGGCTTCCGTTGTAAACTCATGGTCGTCCGGCCACTAGATGTCGTCTGCCCCCGTGTCAACAAAGAACAGCAGCTCACACACTCCCACCCGTAGCAACTTAATTCCGCTTGGTCCATACACAACCGGTTTATATGTTTGTCGTATGAGCTACCTATGGTAGTCATTGCCATTATGAGAATCATCGTGATTGTGACTTAGCATACACACAGCCGCGTTAGAGGTGCCGAGTGCATGGGTACTTCTCGAATGTTTATGTGGGTTTCGATCAAGTGACGGCTGATTTAATGATACCATAAGGACCTAAAGCCGGTTTCGATTAATGAAGCTTTGCGTAGCAGCAGCTCCAACTATGCAGCCGGCCTTTGAGCGCATGGAGGCTGGTTGTCGTTGGTTGTGCACACAAGCACACACAGCCGGATACTTGATTAGTAGTTGTGTGGCAATGCAATTGTGCAACCACATCCGGCTTATGGAGACGGATGGGGGTAGCTTGACTCACTAGACCTGACGACGACCTTACTACATACACAACCTTGCACACATGCATCCGGGGACAACGCCGATTTCAAGCTACTTATACAAAGCATACACAGCCGGTGCATTGGCCGTTTTAAAATTTAACAGCTTGCTTTGAAGGTTAGACATCTATATAGCCGGATTCCTTGCTTGATACTTGTAGCTCTTGTGCATAGCCAGCTGCTCATGCTTCTGTACTTGTCATGGAGCTAGAAAACACACCGCCTGGGTATTATGCGTGCAGACGGCTGTTGGATACATATGAGCGTCAAGCAGCCCGCTTCACAAGCTCGAGAGGGTATTAAGGTCGCATTCTCCTTAATGTCGTTTGGCCCAATTGGAGAGAATAGCTAGGCCAGCATACTCACAGCAGGCTTCAAGATATCTTCATGGACATATGGACATTGAAATGTCGGCTGATGGTAAGTGCATAAAGAATCGTCTTCCTTAACATGATGATGCCTCTCGGTTTATCATATGCCAGCTCCTAAGCTCCTACGTATTTACAGTCGGCTTCTATGACGCCTCAGGCATTCAAATGCCGGCTTCGTAGTCGGAGCTTGATGGTGTTGCAAGCACGCTTGCATTATGAGGCAAAATGCCGTCTGCAAGCACGTTGTAAGCATGATGAGTTCCCGAAATGCGTGGTGACTGTGTTAGTGTCGCCTGACTTGTGCTCGTGCAAGGGGGAACTTGTTGCAATGGTGAGTAAAGATGATGGACGAAGCACTAGCATTACATGCGAGTAACCCAATCTCTTACGCGAGTAACCAAGGCTCAAAGTCATGCGAGTAACCCAGGCTCTTACGCATAACAGCCAGCCCTCCTAGCGTAATGCCGCTTGTGTTGTATTGAGCTGGTTAGTGTTGCAAGCGTGGCTTCCTCAACAGCTTGGCTTGACTTGGATACACACACCAGGAGTGATTTCCGGCTGACTCCATTGATAAGAGCATGGAGTAGCAGCAGCGTCAAGCAACACATACGGCTTTTGCCCACTTCATGCCGCTTGTATTGCTGCCATTTGTGTATGAAGGATTGTTCATGCATGGCCTCCATGCAATATTCATGTAATTCATATAAGTATGTACGTGAGGCCTCCACCATTGTATAATTTATATACATAGTGGGAGTTTAGGCGGCCTAACTCTTGCAATTTTCAAATTTTTGTTTTTTTTTAAAATTAATCATAATAATGATATGATAGTAGGAAAAGCTTATAAGCATTCCGGCTGACCCTTGACAGTTGGTCATTTGACGCTTGTAGCACTTGACACTTGGTCTTATGACGCCTCCTGTACTGGACAGTTTGACCTTACGACGCCTGAGGCATTTGACAGTCGGCCTTATGGCGTCCCTATACTGGACAGTCGGCCTCACGACGCCTGGGGTACTTGACCGCCTGTATAGTATGCTTACAACGGAGCCTCCGGACGACTGTGAATTTAGCAGACCCTGCTCACACGCACAGGCGCTCATTGTGGCCGCCTGCATATAGCTTGGTATGTCAACATGTAGACTGATTGAAAGGCTTGCCGGCTGACTGAGAGGTTGCTTGGGGGCATGATGTTGCCTGTATAAGCATGGGGCAAGTACGACCTCATGAAGCTTGTGGCACTGGACCTTAGGCCTCATAGTGCCTGTTGTGCTTGACCAGTGGCCGCACGGCGCATGTAGTACTTGGCATTCGGCCACATGATTCCTCCTGTGCTTGACAGTTGATCTCATAACGCCTGCAGTACTTGGTATTCCAATGCTTTTGCATTCGAGAACACACAAGGTTGTTTTGCCGCCTGACCCCTAAAAAGGGGTCGGCTGTAAGCATGACTGTCCACACAGCATGTAGGGCTTGCTGAAGCACATATTATGCCGGGTGAATTCTGAGGGCCAAAAGGGACGGCCAAGCCTCCTGACTAACCCTCTTGGTTTGATTGTGAATACCTCATTTGAGGTATTCTAGAAGCTGTCTGGGTAGGGCGGCGTTCAAGCCGGCTCAGACATTTAGGACAGGGAGGAGGCACTCGGTTTTTGAACTCAACCATAGGTCGCCTCCTGTCAAGACGTGGTACAAACTGGTGCGAAGCCATCTCAGTGGTACTCTCCCCAAAGACGGCGCTAAATGTTTCAAGGTTTTCTGAGGTGTCTAGCGAGAGAGTTACAACACCGAGACTGACCTACAGCTGCCTATACCTGCAAAACAACGGAGACTCCCAAGGGTGGGAGTTCCGCCTCCAACGACCAAGTTAGAACGTGTTTGAGGAGTAATGTGGGGAAAGTGATAACCCCTCCTGAGTCAGGAGGGTTCTGCAATGAAGGTCGCTCTATAACCCCTCCTGAGTCAGGAGGGTACTATAAGTAATAACCCCTCCTGATTCAGGAGGGTTCTGCAATGAAGATTGCTCAATAACCCCTCCTGACTCAGGAGGGTACTATAAGTAATAACCCCTCCTGATTCAGGAGGGTTCTGCAATGAAGATTGCTTAGTTTTTAGGTTGGTTGAATGTGTATTCAATGTATGTTATGTTGGTTTTTTTTATAAATGTGTATAAGCGCCTAGCATGCAAGCAAGGCCTAGCCTTGCGATACTTGGGCGCATGGCTTGCTAGCATATGCGCAAGCACCTAGCACGCCTAGCATGCTAAGCTTGCGATGAACTAGCCTAGACTAGCACTCACATGGCTAGGCCAATGTGATGCTACGGCTATGCTCATACTTGTTGCTTGGGATTTTGCGACGCTCGGTTTCGACGCCATAGGCTTGATATCCGACGTCTGTGTTCGTAAAACTCCGACGACTCATCGAATCCTTCGGATTGAATCGTCGTCTCGGATCGGTTGTTTGATTAGGTTCGACCCGAAGGGTTCAGTTACGATTAAGCTGTAATATTAATTGTACCTTAATATTACTGATCGGAAGCGGCCTCCACCTAGGCATTCCGATCACTTGACCTTAGTGAAGAATTAGCTCTGTAATAATTCTGAACCCTCTATCAGAATAATACACTTGTTGGAAGAACACCATTCCTTTCAATCTCCCACTTGTCCTTCCGGACAAGTATGCATACAGTGTATAGCCCATTTCCATGTCACTTAATGTCTCTTCGTGAACTATAAGGTCAAATTCATCATCATGCTTATTACGTTCAGAAGTGTTTCTTGATCTCCGAGTTCGACTTTTAATAAGCAGATGATTTCTAAAATCCATCTAAGCACGGCTATGCATTTTCACAGTCTCGCTCTTCGAGCGGTCTTGTAAACAACAAAGATATGTTCCTTATTGTTAATAGGGGGACATTCCCAGTCTTGTACTGTAAGTTTCTCTTACTAAGAGGACCTAAACTCCCAAGTGTTCCCGTTATGATCCCTAGTTACGGCAGACGTTAGGCAACATCAAAGAGACTAGTACTCAAACAAGAAAACTTCACAATACTCATGGTTGAGGAAACAGGTTCCGGTAGCTATAATGAGAAATGTACTTATGAAAATTTTGAATCTCTTAAAGTACTCTCATAGGTCTATCCAGTGCTGTTCTACACTAGCACTTGTGCAAATGATTTATGACCATTGCGTCCTTGCAGCACAAGAAACGGTGCTTTAAATCATACTACACACTAATCTCTGGTGGTCATCAATCGTCCATCAGTTAGATGACCTTGATTAGGGATAATTTTCGATTTAAATATTCAATGTTCACTTAACAGGTGTTTCTATATCCAAGACATGGTCTTGATACCCTGTTTTGAATATTTCCATAACTCGAATGGACTCATTATTTAATTCTAAACCATAATTAAATAGCAATGGAGTGAGTATAAAATATAAAATTCATTACTCCATAAATGAATGGTTTCAATACAGTGTCTTACATTAAAAACACTAGTTTAATTAAAACACATGTACAGGGAATTTCAAAGCCAATCTCCAACGTGCTTGATTCCCAGCCTCAATGTGTTTGTTGTGCTTCACTTGAAGCAGAGGTTTAGTCAAAGGATCGGCCACATTATCATCCGTTCCGATCTTGCAAATTCTGATTTCACCTTCGGATTTCCATTCCCTTATCATGTGAAATCGCCTCTGGACATGTTTGACCTTCTGGTGCTCTCTTGGCTCTCTAGCCTGAGCGATAGCTCCATTGTTGTCACAGTAGAGATCTATGAGACCCTTGATGGAGGGTACAACACCAAGTTCACTAATGAACTTGCGAATCCAAACAGCCTCCTTAGCGGCTTCTGAAGCCACTAAGTACTCGGCTTCAGTTGTAGAATCTGCAGTTGTGCTTTGCTTGACACTCTTCCAGCTAAACGCTCCTCCATTTAGGAAAAATATGTACTCTGACTGTGACTTGTAGTCGTCTCTGTCAGTCTGGAAGCTAGCGTCGGTGTATCCTTCAACAATCAAGTCTTTGTGGCCACCATAGACTAGGAATTTATCCTTGTTCCTTTTCTGGTACTTCTGGATATTCTTGGCCGCAGTCCAATGCGCCTCTCCTGGGTCTGATTGGTATCGGCTTGTAGCGCTTAAAGCATACATTACATCTGGCCTGGTACATATCATGGCATACATGATCGATCCAATTAGCGAAGCATATGAAATCTCATACATTCTCTCTCACTCAACAGGTGTTTGCGGACACTGTTTCTTGTTGAAAGTCACGCCATGAGACATGGGTAGGTGCCCTCTTTTGGCATTTTCCATGTTGAATCGTGCCAGTACTTTATCAATGTAAGTACTCTGGCTTAATCCAATCATCCTCTTAGATCTATCCCTATAGATTTTGATGCCTAATATGTATTGTTCCTCTTCTAAGTCCTTCATTGAAAAGCACTTTCCCAACCAGCCCTTTACGGATTCTAGTAATTTTGTGTTGTTTCCAATGAGCAGTATGTCATCGACATATAGGACTAGGAATGCGATGTCAATCCCATTGACCTTCTTGTAGACACAAGACTCATCTAGATTCTTGATAAAGCCAAACTTACTGATGGCTTCATCAAACCGCAAATTCCAACTTCTTCTTGCCTGCTTTAGTCCATAAATGGACTTCTTAAGCTTGCATACCTTTCCAGCGTTGCTTGGAACAACAAAACCTTCCGGCTGTGTCATATACATAGTTTCTTCCAAAATCCCATTTAGGAAGGCGGATTTGACATCTATTTGCCATATTTCATAATCGTAATATGCAGCAATCGCTAGGATAATCCGGACAGACTTTAGCATTACAACAGGTGAAAAGGTTTCATCATAGTCAATCCCGTGGATTTGTCTATAACCTTTCGCCACCAGTCTAGCCTTGTATATTGATACATGTCCATCTTTGTCTGTCTTCAATTTGAATATCCATTTGTAGCCGATGGGTGTGTAACCCTCGGGCAAATTCACCAAGTCCTAGACTTGATTTTCAGACATGGAGTCCATCTCGAATTTCATGGCCTCTTGCCATTTAGCAGAGTCGGGGCTCGTCATAGCTTGTTTGTATGTCGCTGGCTCATCACCATCCATAACTAGGATGTCCTGATCATCGGTTAAGACAATACCAAGGTATCTGTCTGGTTGAGATCTTAGTCGTTGCGACCTACGAAGGGTAATGGGTTGAGCATTTACATTGTCTGTTTGATTTTGAACAATCTTCTCAACTGCTTCCAAAGCACTTAGATTGTCAGTTTTATTAGGTTGACATTGTTTCTCATCCTCTCGAACTTCGTCGAGTTCGATTTTCCTCCCACTTGTCATTTTGGAAAGGTGTTTCTTCTCCAAAAAGACACCATCACGAGCAACAAACACTTTGTTCTCGGATTTATTGTAGAAGTAATACCCTTTGGTTTCTTTTGGGTAGCCCACAAAGAAACACTTGTCTGATTTGGGGTGAAGTTTGTCCGAAATTAATCGTTTGACATATTCTTCGCATCCCCAAATCTTGAGAAAAGACAACCTAGGAGGTTTCTTAGTCCATAATTCATATGAATCTTTTCAACAGCTTTTGACGGAGCTCGGTTCAGTGTTAGTGTCGCGGTTTGTAGCGCATGTCCCCAGAAAGAGATAGGAAGTTCACTAAGACCCATCATTGATCGAACCATGTCTAACAAGGTTCGATTCCTCCGTTCAGACACTCCGTTCCATTGAGGAGTTCCGGGAGGTGTTAGCTCTGAAAGAATACCATTTTCTTTCAAGTGATCGTCGAATTCATGGCTCAAATATTCGCCACCTCGATCCGATCGAAGTGATTTTATCTTCTTGCCAAGTTGATTCTCAACTTAACTCTTAAATTCTTTGAATTTCTCAAAGGATTCAGATTTATTCGACATAAGGTAGACATAGCCATATCTACTAAAATCGTCGGTGAAAGTGATGAAATATTTGTAACCTTGTCTTACGGGTGTACTCATTGGTCCACATACATCCATTTGTATTGGACCTAATAAGTCACTTTCCCTTTCTCCCAACTTGGAGAACGGTTGTTTTATCATCTTGCCTAATAGACATCCTTTGCAATTTTCAAACGACTCTAAGTCGAATGAGTCAAGAACACCTTCTTGTAGAAGTTTCTTGATGCGTTTGACGTTAATATGGCCAAGACGACAATGCCACAAGTAGGTCTGATTCGACTCGATGGTCTTAGCCTTTTTGGTGGTGTCATTAATGTTATAAACTTGTTTGTCTAGAGAAAGCACATAAAGACCATTTTCTGAATTTTCCTTACCATATAAAACATTGTCGAAATAAAATGAACTACTATTGTTCTTAATTCAAAATTCAAAACCTTTTGCGTCCAATGCCGAAATTGAAATAATGTTTTTGGTAACTCTAGGAACATGATAACAATTGTCAAGTTCTAAAATAAGCCAAGAGGGAAAAGACAAACTGAGAGTTCCAACGGAAACGGCAAACATCTTGGCTCCATTGCCGACCTGAAGCTCGACCTCTCCCTTCCCTAGCCTCTTATTTATCCTTAGTCCCTGAGCATTGGAACAAAGGTGTGAGCCACATCCGGTATCTAATACCCTTGATGTTTTGCTAGCAAAGTTAAAGTCTATAACAAAAATACCTGATGAAGAAGCAACGTTGACATTATTCTTATCTTCCTTGAGCTTGAGGCAGTCCCGTTTCCATGTCCCTTTTTCTTGCAGTAGAAACATTCGGAGTCGGATTTGGAAGAAGCTACCTTCTTGTCCTTGCTGGTCTTGGCAGTGTTTGACTTAGGCAAAAAATTCTTCCTTTTTCCTTTAAAGATTTTCTTCTTGCCCGGACGCTTGAATGGCTTGCCCTTCCTCACCATGAGCATGTCATGCTTGCCCTCATCCTTGAGGGTTTTCTCAGCTTGCTTCAACATACCATGAAGCTCGGTGAGGGTTTTCTCCATGCTATGCATATTATAGTTCATCTTGAACTGAACATAGCCTTTGTGAAGCGAGTGGAGAATGATGTTAATTGCCATCTCGGTTGAATACCCAGCATCAAGCCTTTCCATGTTCTCCAATTATCCAATCATTTTGAGGACATGCAGGCTGACTGGCTCTCCCTTCTTGAGCTTACTCTCAAGGATCTGCCTATGGGTTTCGAACCTTTCAGTTCGGGCCTGCTCTTGGAACATATTCCGCAATTCAGAAATGATCACAAAAGCCGTCTCCTTTTCAAAGAAAGTCTTTTGAAGCTCTGAAGACATAGTGGCCAACATGATATATTTGACATCCCGATTGGCACTTTGCCATCGGTTAAGGGCAGCCTGGGTAACCTCCTTATTGGGAGTTTCGGGCATTTCCTCATCAAGGACGTATTCCTTTTGCTCTTGCATAAGTACAATGCAAAAATTTCTTTGCCAATTAAGAAAATTTGGCCCGCTCAACTTCTCCTTGTCGGGAATTGAGCGTAAAGAGAATTGGTTGTTGTTTGAGTTACTTGTAGACATTGTTCTACAATTGAAAGAATTTGAAATGAAAAACCATTCATATAATCAATAAGTTTGAAATTTAAAAGCGTTCATGCAAATTTTCAATCTTATTGAGCATTTTATCCACACATTAATAATTTATCCCTTTTAGGCGAGAATAAAATGATTCCGAGATCCCAAAAATCAAAAAGTGATTAAGCATGCTTTGGCTTGTCTTAACACTAGATATTTTAGGGTAAGCAATCCAATTTCTAATAGCTCCAATCTACTCTCGGTTTGATAAAACGCCGCATCTAATGCATTCTTGACATTTTATCTCTTTTGCTACGACATCTAAGGACTCCTTACTAATATCGTTGAGCTTAACCAAGACCAACTCGTATACCTAGTATACCTTACGTTCCTAGGGTAGTAGTGATGCCTCACTTTGGCGTAGCCCATCACGTACGCGCATTAGTTCGGTAAGTGTTGTTCTTGGAACGGCAAATTTTAGCTCAATATTTTAGGGACCTAGGGTTTCTATGTTGGTTGATTTAAGTGAACTTAACTAATCATCGCAACATATCGAAATCCTAAACATGCATCCATCATTCACAATATATATATATATATATATATATATATATATATATATATATATATATATATATATATATATATATGTATATATGTATATATGTATATATATATATATATGTATATATATATGTATGTATATATATATGTATGTATATATATATATATATATACATATATATATATATATATATATAAGGCATAAATTTGATGCATTTGGCAACTAGCATGACCCATTGAAATCTTCAAATCTTCAAGGGTCTTCATCTTGGCTCGTCTTCTTCGAAACGCCGTCTTGAGACATCTCTGCCAAGAAACTAATTACTAGTTACTACGACTAAGGTTAATCTAAAGTACAAAAATACTTAACGGTACGCAGACCGTATTTAGATTACAAAAATACTTAACGGAACGCAGTCCGTATTTTCTATCCTAATCGGGTCCCACTAGTTGCCATTTTCTCAAAACCTATTTTGAAACAATCTTTCATTCACCCATTCACTATTTGTGAATGGCCATTGCATTTTACGAGATAAAAGAAGTAAACACGCAAAACTAGTAACCAACTTAGGTGGTTAATCCAATTAACGCGCCTAATTAAAACTAGTCAATGTTGTTTAATAAATTATGTTTTATTAAGGCGCAATTTGTTCACGTAATTAGCTAAGCTCCCAGTAAATTCCGCATCCAACTTAATCAATCAAATTAATTAAGCCGGTTAACCCAAATTTGTCAAAATCTTGCAAGAGCCGGAAAAATCGAGGTCTAACCTCGTTAAAATAATTACATAAGTATTTAAAACGGCAAAATTTTCACAAAACACATAGCCCGAAATTAAGCAAAAACAACCCACTCATTTCCTTGTGGGTTGCGCACCATGGCTGCTAGGCAGCCCATGGCATGTGCGTGATGCTTGGTGCAAGCATGCTGCGCCCAGCATATCACACTACGCTGGCTAGCACCAGGTGCTTGCTACGCATGCTGGCTCTCATGCTGGCGCCTGCCAGCAAGTGGTGGGCTGGCTGAGGCTTGCTACCATGCTGCCCAGCAACATTCCCAAGCATCCAGCAGCCTAGGCCACTACCCAGGCACCAGTGCACTAGCATCCCTTCGCCTCACAGCAGTGCCATTTCGAGGCTTAGCCCCTGCGCGCACCATAGGCAGCCCGGCTGGCCTTGGTGGCGCTTGGGGTTTTTACCTAGATTTAAGTGCATTTTTCTCGGGATTTTTTAATCCCGATATACTTGTGAAGTAACATTAATCTAAATTTATTTTAGAATTAATTTAGGGCAAAATGAAAATAAAATAAGTCCAACTTAATTAAATTCAATTTTAATGGTGCACAAGCCTAAATTTCCAATATCACCTTGGAATATTTTAGGTCTTTCTTGATGCTTAAAATTGAAAAAGCTATATCCATAATTAATTTAACCAATATGCAAATTAATAATGGATTTTGACAAATAAGGAGTTGGAAAAATAAACCAATCATCCAATGAAAAAGTTTCCAACTTTTAAACTTGTGTAAAATAACAAGATTACATCTTCCAATATGAAGATTAATCAAAAGTAATCACAAGCATTTGAACTTTAAGGATTTTAATTAACCAAATATGGAAAAAAAAAATATCCAAAGTTATTTCAACATGGAATTTAGAGTCAAGATTCCAACCATTTAGACATTTAAAGATTGGATCTTTAACATGCTAGGAACTTTAACATTACACATTCACAATAAACATTCACTCATTAATGCAATTTATTTGCATAATTGTGAAAAACAAGTTTATGTTAAAAAGAACATATCAACTTAAGCACATATTATAACTCCATAATCATGCTTAAAAGATATTTAAATTGTAGTAGATTAGGGATGCAATAAAGCATTTAATCTACCCTTGACATGCTTTCATTAATCAAGGCATAAAAGATTTAAAATTTTCGTTGAAAACGAAAAAACCCTCAAAAAATGGGTTTCCGGTTTGAATTAGGCTTCTGGACAGCCCTTATAAGAGTTGAAACTGATTTAGAACGTCGATTCCACCCAAAAAATACTATTTTGGAGCAAAAATCCGAGTTCTTAGGCCAAAAACCGAAAAATACGAGATTAAAACTATTTTAAAACCGTACTTCTAATCTAATTAGAAAAGCAAAACCAGAAATTAAATCTACTTTAAAACACCTTAATTAATAAATAATTGCAATTATTAAAAAGAGCACGGCTCCGATACCGCTGTAGGGTTTCGTAGAGACCCACTCTACGCGGAAGGAAACCCACCAAGACCCGCCCCGATAACTAAAGCAATTAAAGCATGCAAAACATAATTAATACATAATTAAGAGAAAAGGGAGAAACCCACCTAGACGTGTGCTTTGCTCACCAAAAGAGCTCTTACTTGAACCCTGCAATCGCAAGGTCTCCGACGGCTCGTACCCACGAACCCTGACCCGAGCGATCCAAGTCCCGAAGGTTAGTCGAGACCCGATCAAATAAAAAGGGATTTTTACGAACTTAAGGCTTTCTCAACTATTGGAGATACCTTTTGAGTTCTACTCAAGTTGTTGTATTCTTAAAATCCCAACCAAGGGGTATTTATAGAGAATGGGGACTTGAATCTCATTTCATGATCAATGTGGGATCATGTGCAATTGCACTAATTTATTTAATTCCAAAATAAATTATTAAGCAAATGCAATCACATAGAAACAAGTGGCAAGAGGAGAGAATGGGTTAGGTGAGGACCATATCCCATGGGGGGACCATTGCCTTGCTCCCCAAGGGAAGCCTTGAGGCCTTGGTCCCCACCTCTCCTAAACCGCCACTCACTAGGGTAGCTGTGCTGCGAGCTGCTGGATTGCTGGGCGCTGCTTAGCGTAGTGCTGCTGCATAGCCAACGCACACACACGTATAGCCTTGATGGATGGTGCGTAGTGCAGGCCCAGGGCATTCGCACTCAGCGCATAGACAGCATGCGTTATGCTAGCGAGCCACGCATGTAGGGCATTGCCTCGCCAGCCACACGCACAAGCACGCTATTGCTTGGTGCTGTGCTAGCGATGCACACGGACATGGCGATGCTGCCTAGTGCTGTGCTATGTGCTGCGATGGTGTGATGAGCGATGCAAGGTCTTGCCTAGCGCCAACGCCTAGCATGCAAGCAAGGCCTAGCCTTGCGATGCTTGGGCGCATGGCTTGCTAGTATATGCGTAAGAACCTAGCACGCCTAGCATGCTAAGCTTGCGATAAACTAGCCTAGCCTAGCACTCACATGGCTACGCCAATGTGATACTACGGCTATGCTCGTACTTGTTGCTTGGGATTTTGCGATGCTCGGTCTCGATACCCTACGTCTGTGTTCGTAAAACTCCGACGACTCATCGAATCCTTCGGATTGATTCTTCATCTCAGATCGGTTGTTCGATTGGGTTCAACCCGAAGGGTTCAGTTCAGATTAATCTGTAATATTAATTGTACCTTAATATTACTGATCGAAAGCGGCCTCCACCTAGGCATTCCGATCACTTGACCTTACTGAAGAATTAGATCTGTAATAATTCTAAACCCTTTATCAGAATAATACACTTGTTGGAAAGACACCATTCCTTTCAGATGCGTGCTGGCTGGCTGGGCTGCCCAGCCTTGGTGCTAGGCGCCACCTGGCAGCCAAGGCAGGCTGCTAGCTAGCCATGTGGTATGGTCAGCCGGTTAAGGGAGGGGACCAAGGGGCTGGTGTTTGGCTTGGGGAGCAAGGTGATTTGGTCCCCCCCCCCTTTAGTGGTCCTCACCTACTCTCTCCCTCCATGTGACACTTGGAGCTTGTTGATTGTCTTGCATTTTTATTTTGTTTTTGATTAAAATAAAATAGAGGAAAATGTAAATCTCCCACATTGATGGGAGAAAGGAGATCAAGTCTCCATTCCCTATAAATACCTAACTTTTGGGTTTGGGAAAAATCGCTTGAGTTGAACTTAGTAAGGCATTTCATCATTAGTGATAAAACCTTAAAGTTCGTAATACTCTAGTTTTATTTGGTTAATTCCCGACTAACCTTCGGGATTAAGACCTTTCTGGTGGGGTCGAGGGTGAAAGCCGTAGGAGGTCGTCGCACTTGCGTGGCTCGAGCTTTGAAGTAAGAGCATGTGAATCGAGCGAAACACGCGTCAAGGGAAAATTGTGTCTTTTCTCTTTCTCTTTCTTATGTTGTTAATTATGTGATTGCATATTTAGTTGCTTTAATTAGTGGGCGGGTCTTGGGCGGGTTTCTCTTCCGCATAGCGTTGGATGCTATGAAACCCAACAGGATTTGACTATCATGTCATCAATATACGCCTCTAAATTCCTCCCTATTTGATTAATGAAGACTGTATTAATCATTCGTTGGAAAGTAGCTGGCGCATTTTTCAAGCTAAACGACATCACAATATAGCAAAATAACCCCCTGATCAGTGTCGAATGTCGTCTTCTCTTGAACTTTTTTCCACAAGGGTATCTAGTGAAAGCCTGAATAGGCGTCCATAAAGCTCATCAAGGCATGTCTGGCTGTAGAGTGGACTAGACCGTTGATCTTTGGAAGTGGATAACTATCCTTCGGACATGCCTTGTTCAAGTTAGTGTAATCAACACACATGCGCCAAGTACCATTCGGTTTCTTCACAAGCACAACATTCGCAACCTAATCGGGGAAGTGACATTGCCGAATGAACCTGGAGTCTAACAGCCTTTTCACTTCGGCGCCTGCTGCCTGACTTGAAAGGAATGGTGTCCTTCCAACAAGTGTATTATTCCGATAGAGGTTTCAGAATTATTAGAAAGCTAATTCATCAGTGAGGTCAAGTGATCGGAATGCCTAGGTGGAGGCCGCTTCCGATCAGTAATATTAATGTGTAATTCGTATTACGGCTTAATCTTGACTGAACCCTTCGGGTCACAGCCAATCGAGTAACCAATCCGAGACGAGGAATCAATCCAAAGATTAGATGAGTCATTAGAGTATTACGAACAAAGACGTCGGATATCGAGCATAGAGCGTCGAGACCAAGTATCGTAAGTCGAGTCGAATTTAGAATTCGACAAGACGTGGAATCAAGCAAGCAAAAAGTACAAGCCAAGCCGTAGCATTGCATTGGTCTAGCCATACGAGTGCTAGCTAGGTGAGGTGCCAAACCGCATGCGTGCTAGCGTGCCTGGCATTGCCTAGCACACGCACGTCGCAAGATGCGTGCCATGAGTGTGTGTGTTGTAGCCTTTCATGCGTGGCTAAGCGCGCTAGCTAGCATAGCAGCACCAGCCGCAACATCGCTAGCATCGCAGCATGATGAGAATAGCCCAACACATCACAACCTCTCACATAGCAGCCACGCATCGCAGCGTGCTGTGGCTGGGCATGCTTGTGTACTGAGCAGCACTCTTGCATAGCAGCATCACGCACCCAGCAGCAGCGTGCTAGGCATGCTGAGTTGTGCGTGTGTGCTAGCGAGCAGCACCAAGCACCACGCTACTCGCATAGCATCAGCACGCACCAAGCAGCAGCATACGCTGGCTGGCTGGGTGCTAGCTGGCTGTGCGCATGTTGCGTGCTAGCTGGCTAGGCTGCCCAGCCTTGGTGCTAGGCGCCAGCTGGCAGCCTTGGCAGCTAAGGCAGGCTACCAGCCAACTAAGTGGCGTGGTGGTGCGGTTTTGTGTGGGGACCAATATTGAGGGTTTTGCTTGGGGAGCTACGGGAGAATGGTCCCCCCTTGTGGTCCTCACCTAACCCCTTGCTCACCTCTTGACACTTGTCATTTGTTGATTCACTTGCATTTCAATTTGATTTTTGAATTAAAAATAAATTGGATAAAATGCATTTTACCAACTCTCCCACATGGATGGGAGATTGAAGTTCAAGAGCTCCCTTTCCTATAAATACCCATCATTTGGGATTGGAAAGGGACACTTGAGTTGAACTCAATGAGGCATCTCCATTTAGGTGAGAAAACCTCTAAGTTTGTAATACTCTAGTCTTATCTTGATCTAGCCCTGGCTAACCTCCCGGGTAGAGACCGTTCAGGTCAGGTCTCGAGGGTGGACTTCGTCGGAGGCTTTTGCGCTTGCGAACCTAAGGCTTTGAAGTCCAAGCTCTATAGGAGCGAAGCACGCGTCAAGGGTAAGAATGTCATTTCCCTTTCTCTCTTTAATGTTGTTAATTATGTGATTAAATATTTAGTTGCTTTAATTAGTGAGCGGGTCTTGGGTGGGTTTCTCTTTTGCGTAGCGTTGGACGCTACGAAACCCAACATCGGTATCGGAGCCGCGCTCATTTTAATTAATGTAACTAATAATTAATTGAGGTGATTTAAAATGGATTAAAATTCTGGTTTTGCTTTCTAATTAGATTAGAAGCTCGTTTTAATTAGTTTTAATCTCGTATTTTTACTAATTTTGGCTGACGAAACCATATTTCGACTCAAAAATAGTAATTTTTGGGTGGAATCAATGTTCTAAATCATTTTTGATACTTTAAGGGATATCCAGAAGCCAAAATCCACCCAGAAACATGTTTTTCGAGGGGTTTTTCGTTTTTGACGAAAAATTTTAAATCTTTAAACCTTGATTAATTATGGCATGTTAAAGGTAGATTAAATGTATGGTTGCATCACTAATCTACTGCAATTATATACCTTATTAAGCATGTTTATGAAGTCATAATTGGTTCTTAATTTGGTGAGTTCATTTTTCACATAAACTTGAAATTTTCACATTTTTGCAAATAAATTGTTTTAAGTGTAAATGTTTATGGTGAACTTGTAATTATGAAGTCCCTTATATCTTAAAGATCCAATCTTTAATTGTTTATTTGGTTGGAACTTTGGTTGCTAAATTCCATGTTGAACTAATTTTTGGATTTAATCATCTTTTAGTTGATTAAAGTCGTAAAAGTTCAAAACTTGTTATTGAAATTTAATTAATCTTCATATTGGAAGATGTAATTTTTCAATTTTACACAAGTTGTTGTTCGAAATTTTTCATTGGATGAAAGGGTTTATTTTTCCAACCTCCTTAATTTTGTCAAATCTCATTATTAATTTATTTGGTTAAATTAATTATGAGTGTAGCCCTTCAATTTTGTGGCATCAAGATAGACCTAAATTGATTTAAAGAATGGTTCTTGAATAATTTAGGCTTGTGCACCATTAAAATTGAATTTAATTAAGTTGGACTTGTTTTATTTTCATTTTTGCCCTAAATTGATTCTAAAAAAGATTTAGAATTAATTCTATGTCACACGTATAACGGGATTAAAATCCTGAGAAAAGGCACGCAAATCGAGGCAAAAACAACCAAGCGCCAACAAAGCTAGTCAGGCTGCTCACGCAGCCCACATGTGGCTGCCTTAGGTGCGCATAAGGGTGCTCCACCTCGAGATGCAGCTGTAGCTGTGTGGCTGGTCATATGTGCGCTGTTGTGGTGGATGGCCGCTCGCCATGCATACTTGTGCGTGCTACTGGGCAGCGAGGCAGCAAGCCTGCCATTTGCCTACCAACGCTAGCAAGCAGCTAGCATGCGTAGCAAGCTGCTGGTGCCAACAAGTGTGGCATGCGTTGCTGGGCAAGCATGCCAACACCTAGCCCATGCAGCCGCAACTCCCAAGCGCTGCTAGGCAGCCATGGTGCGCATCCCACGAATTTGGGGTGGGTCGATTTCTTGCTTGAATTGGGATATCGAGTTTTGCAAAATTTTTATCGTTTTAATTTTATTTAATTATTTTAACGAGGCTAGGCCTCGATTTTCCGGCTTTTGCAAAATTTTAATTTTTTGACAAAATTTGGGTTAACCGACTTAATTAATTGGATTAATTAAGTTGGATGCGGAATTTAGTGGGAGCTTCGTGAATTGCATGAACTAATTGCGTTTTAATCACATAAAATATTTAACAACTTTGACTAGTTTTAATTAGGCGCGTTAATTGGATTAACCACCTAAGTTAGTTACTAGTTTACGCGTGTTATGCATTGGTACTTGTTTTTTGTTGTAAAATGCATGGGCCATTCACATATAGTGAATGGATGAATGTAATGAATATAGTTTCGCAGGTTTTGCGAAAATGGCAACTAGTGGGGCCCGACTAGGATAGTAAATACGGACTGCGATCCGTTATGTATTTTTGTAAATCTAAATACGGTATGCGTATTTTTGTACCTTAATATTTAGATTATTCCTAGTCGTAGTAGCTAGTAGATGCATAGTTGGCGGAGGTGTCGCGAAGACGGCGTTTCTAAGAAGCCAAGCCAAAGAAGTTGCATCAGAGACCCTTGAAAATTTGAAGACTCAAGGGGTCATGCTAGTTTCCAAATGCATCATTTACTTATGTTTTATATATATAATTATGTTTATATATGATTGAATAGTATGATAGATGCATGTTTAGGATTTTAAATGTTGCGATGATTAATTAAGTTCACTTAAATCAACCAACATAGAAACCCTAGGTCCCTACAATATTGAGCCAAAATTTGCCATTCCAAGAACGACACTTACCGAACTAATGCGCGTGGTGATGGGCTACGCCAAAGCGAGGCATCACCGCTTTCCTAGGAACGTAAGGTATACTAGGTATACAAGTCGTCTTGGTTAAGCTCCACGATATCAGTAAGGAGTCCTTAGATGTCGTGGCAATGGAGATAAAATGTCAAGGAAGCATTAGATGCGACGTTTTATCGAACCAAGAGTAGCTTGGAGCTATTAGCAATTGGATTGCTTACCCTAAAATATTAAGTGTTAAGACAAGCCAAAGCATACTTAATCACTTTTTGATTTTTGGGATCTTGGAATCATTTTATTCTAGCCTAAAAGGGACAATTTTTTAATGCGTGGATAAGACGCGTAATAAGATTGGAAGTTTGCATGAATTTCAAACTTATTATGTTATGAACTTGATAAAGGTTATACTTTGCACTTATATTTGTAGAATTCTAAATCAAATTATATTGTTTTCAATAATTGGTAAAGGAAATCTTTTGAGAATGGTTCTCAAAGAATGGAAAGGCATTTCTAAAATACAACCTCTCATAATTGACTTTTATGAATTAAGTCCGAAAGGACGGTTGGATATCATGTATTCAAAATACTGGGTAGTATTGATGAACATGTATTATTGAGTTGGAAAACTCAAATTGTCAATAGTTGACAACCAACAAATCTTTTCTCTTCATACACAAATGAGTAGGACTCATTGATGTATCAATTCAAGTACGAATTGAAGGAAAAGATGGAACTTTGTTTCATGGCGCATTAGATGCTTAATTATGTCTAACAAAGTGTAAAGGTCAAAGTACTTAAAGAAATGATTCTTAAAGTTATGAGATGGTGTATGATAAGAAATATAGGAAACAAGGAACAAAGGAAAGGAATAAGATTCTTTTTCTACCCATGAGTTCATGCTATTATGGTCAACTTAGCAATTCATTATCTTCATAAGTATAAGATACTGCTTAAGTGTTCCGCTTTGAAAGTGACCCCAAACCATTGAAGACAAGCTAAGTTATTGACTTACAAGCTTAGAATGAAGCAAGTAGAGCTACATCAGTTGTAAGGTCATTTGTTTTGTTTAAAGTCCTTTTGAGCCAAGGCTGGAATGGTTATTATGTTCCATAATCAGCAAACGATCCATTTACACACGTAAAGACTCACATTCAATAAAAAGGAAATAGTTGTGGGTTTTATTTGAATGGCATGGTTGTCTAAGCCATAAGTCAAGAATGCTAGATTATAAACAAACATTTCCCTAACATGAAAACTCACAAGGTTCAAGTCATGGAAATGATTTGTGTTCCAAACATATTTAGCAATGTCACATCGACAAGAACATACTCAAGGCTCTATTAGATAGACTCTTGATAGTTGATCGATTCGGAATCGTCCTAAGACAAGCAAGTCTTACATGTTGAAATTGAAAAATAAAGGAACTATTATGCTTGGCATAGACAATTGACTCCAAAAGCTAAAGAGGATTCCATTACTTCAACGTCTCACAAAGAATTTGAAAGAATGTGGCTACATTCAAATGTGAACAAACTGGATCTTGAGCAGCTCAAATGTTCAGTGAAGTATAGAATCGACTTGGCAAGATATCAAAATGTCTAGATTAGATCGAGCGGTGTTTGCTTGAGCCAAGAGTGATCATATCAAACTTATGAAATTGAAAATTCATAATGAGCTCCACAAAGAATATAGTATGTCTTGACGGAGACCTCGATGCCATTTGGAAATCACTCAAATGATGATGGATCACATCCCTTCATATAAAGTTCTTAAAGATTTGCACAGATGACTAATATTACACTAAACAAAATTGTCGAAGCTATGAAAGGACACCATATTCAATTATGGATAAAAATAGTTTCTAGCGTCTTTTTAAGTATATGTCTAGGGCTCTTAGCTCAGTGGGAGTTCATTGGCTCAGTAAGAGTTCATTGACTTAGTGAGAGCTAAGTGGCTCAATAAGGGCTAAGGTAGATCAAGAAGGAGCTAACTATGTTTCACAATGAACTTTTACCTAAAGACAATATACATGTCTCTTTGTAAGTATTCAAGGGAGACTACGGGCATTACCTCCACAACCTAATTGAGAACATAGTATTTGTTGCTCTAAGTGGTGTCTTTCTAAAACGACAAGTGGGAGGAAAATGAACTCAATGACTATCGAGATTAGCAACAAACTAGAATTAAGAATATCCGAAGACTTTAGAAGGGCTTCATGAGAATGGTTGATCAAGAATACTCAAAGGACTTTACAAGTGCCTTAAATGAGAATTCAATAATCACAAAACTTTAGAAGTGGTGGAGTAATATCAATATAATCAAAGGGCTTTAAAAGCACCTTGAAACAAAGTGTTTGATGCAATTACCCATATAGGTATAGAATTCACCAAAGGCTTGGATTGAATCCTATAAATTTCTATTAAGTTAGAAATAAATCTATACTATTTACCATTGGATGGTGAGGGAATAGTGTCTTGTAAATTAGCTACGACAATGGTTAGAGGCCATAAAATCCGAATTAGACTCCATGTTTGTAAATCATGTTTGGAAGGGTGAAAGACCCATCAATCGCAAATAAGTTTTCAAGAAGAAAATTGACCAATGTGAAATGCATAGTGCATACAAAACTAGATTGGTTGAAAAGGATACAATTAATTCACGGTGTTGATTTTAATAAAAACCTATTCACCAATCGGAACGCTTAAGTCTTTTCATGATTATTCTAGCAAAATTGCGCATATAAAAATATGGTAAAATAGATAACGAAACCGCCTTCCTAAAATGGGATTTTAGGAAAAGACTATGAAATTAGTCTAAGGGTTTTGAGAATCTAAATAATGCTAGATTTAAAAGCAAGCTCAAGAAATCTATGTGGGATTAAGTGAAGCATTGCATGTAGGAATTGGAACATGTGTTCTCATAAAGTCAATAAAAGGTTTGACTTATGGAGAATCATAGAAATTCTTATGAACAAGAAGTTTAGTGGGAGCAAAAGTCAATCTTGAATGGTCCAACAAGAAGTTTACAAACCCTATTGTGAAAAGACTATCAAATGCTAAATTCTTAGATTTGAAAGGATTTTCGACAATGGACCAAGCAAAAGGCGATACTTAGTACATGGTGGGAATTAAGATCTATTGGATAGACTTAATGAAATGTTTAAACGAGTAGAGGAATTTACCGTGTTAAACATGAAGGACTTGAAAAGACTTTTGACCCATAAAACTAAGTAAATGTTTGAACTAAGTCAAACAAGAAAGACTCTAGTAGAGACTTTCAATCGTATCACATAGTAAACAATTTAGCAAGACTCAGTGAAACTTGATGAGCTAAAAGGTCACATGAATGGAACATATTGGGAATAATTCTGCAATTAAAACCATCATGTATGCTATGATATGGAGTCGTCACTCAACTTACATACTTAGAGCATGAGAAGTATAAAATACCAATCAATTAAATCTAAGTGATGAATCGTTAGATAATGATCAAGAAATATCCAAAGTACTTTGATAAGTAAAAGGGGATAAGTTCTTGACGTATGGAAACAAATGTAATTTGAGAATTGATGATGCAAGCACATCCTTAGCAAGGATTAGATCCTTAATAAGGAAGCCGTTTATAAGCACGAGCTAGAATGCGTCGTGGCTTGAGAATGGTAACATGGACGCGCATCCATGTATAATGTGCGGAAATTTAAGATAAATTTCCATAATCACAAGTGATTAGGGTCTCCCAAATCATTATGAGCCGTTTGGAATGAAATCCGAGCAAAGCACCATCAAATGTTTACTGAAATATATGTTGAGAATATTGTTGCCTGGAAGGCAATAATAAGAAAGTGTTCAATGGAAAGTTCGTTGTCGAACATTGATTGTAGGTTGTCAAGTTGAAAGATCTCAAGTCATGAAAATGAGTAGGAGCCATCACTTGGACAATAAATCCTAAATCACATATGATCCATAACACTCTCAAAATTTTATCATCTTATTATGAAATTGATCGATAATGAAGATGCTAAGATTTGCAAAGTAATAGTAGCTAAACCTATGCAATAAGTGAACGAAAACATTCACCAGATTGCATGAAAGGAATCAAGCATATTAAATATGGGTGTGATTTCTATAAATGTTTTGTGAAGAGTGTTACTCTTGAAACATTTGGGGAAAACCATTTATCATAAAATGAAACGTTGAAAAGTTTCATGGTGGAATAAAATATTACTAATAAAATTCCACAAACAATTTAATTGTGGTTTAGAATTAAATAATGAGTCCATTCAATTTTAAAGAATATTCAAGACAGGGTATCAAGACCATGTCTTGGATAAAGAAACACCTGTTAAGTGAACATTGAATATTTCAATCGAAAATTATCCCTAATCAAGGTCATTTAAATAATGGACGATTAATGACCACATGAGATTAGTGTGTAGTATGATTTATAACACTGTTTCTTGTGCTACGAGGACATGATAGTCATAAATCATTTGCACAGATACTAGTTTGGAACTGTACCGAATCGACCTATGAGAGTACTTTTAGAGATTTAAAAATCATCATAAGTATATTTCTCATTATAGCTATCGAAACCTTTTTCCTCGACCATGAGTATTGCAAGTTCTCTTGTTTGGGTACTAGACATTTTGATGTTGTCAAACGTCTGTTGTAAATGGGGATTATAACGGCAACACTCAAGCGACTAGGTCCTCTTAGTAAGAGAAGCTTACAGTACAAGACTGGGAATGTCCCCCTATTAACAATAGGGAATATGTCTTTGTTGTTTACAAGGCCTCTCGAAGAGCGAGACTATGAAAATGCATGGCCATGCTTAGATGGATTTTAGAAATCATCTGTTTATTAACAGTCAAACTCATGAATCGAGAAACACTTCTGGACGTAATAAGGATGACGAAGAATCTTACCTTATAGTTCATGAAGACACATTAAGTGACATAGAAAAAGGGCTATACACCTTTTGCACACTTGTCCGAAAGGACAAGTGGGAGATTGAAAGGAATGATGTCCTTCCAACAAGTGTATTATTCCGGTAGAGGATTCAGAATTATTAGAAAGCTAATTCTTCAATGAGGTCAAGTGATTTGAATGCCTAGGTGGAGGCCGCTTCCGATCAGTAATATTAATGTGTAATTCATATTACAGCTTAATCTTGACTGAACCCTTCGGGTCACACCCAATCGAGCAACCGATCCGAGACGACGAATCAATCCGAAGGATTAGACAAGTCATTAGAGTATTACGAACAAAGACGTCGGATATCGAGCTTAGAGCGTCGAGACCGAGCGTTTTAAGTCGAGTCGAATTTAGAATTCGATGAGACATGGAATCAAGCAAGCGACAAGTACGAGCCAAGCCGTAGCATCGCACTGGTTTAGCCATGCGAATGCTAGGCTAGGCGAGGTGCCAAACCGCATGTGTGCTAGCGTGTCTGGCATTGCCTAGCACACGCACATCGCACAGCACGAGCATCGCAAGATGCGTTCCATGCGTGTGTGTGTTGTGGCCTTGAATGCGTGGCTAAGCGTGCTAGCTAGCATAGCAGCACTAGCCGCATCATCGCTAGCATCGCAGCATGTTGGGCATAGCCCAGCACATCGCAGCCTCTCGCATTGCAGCCACGCATCGCAGCGTGTTGTGGTTGGGCATGCTTGTGTGCTGAGCAGCGCTCTCGCATAGCAGCATCACGCACCCAGCAGCAGCGTGTTAGGCATGCTGGGTTGTGCGTGTGTGCTAGCGAGCAGCACTAAGCACCACGTCACTCGCATAGCATTAGCACGCACCAAGCAGCAGCATACGCTGGCTGGCTGGGTGCTTGCTGGCTGTGCACATGTTGCATGCTAGATGGCTGGGCTGCCCAGCGTTGGTGCTAGGCGCCAGCTGGCAGCCTTGGCAGCCAAGGTAGGCTGCTAGCCAGCCAAGTGGCGTGGTGGTGCGGTTTTGTGTGGGGACCAACATTGAGGGTTTTATTTGGGAGCAAGGGGAGAATGGTCCCCCCTTGTGTTCCTCACCTAACCCCTTGCTCACCTCTTGACACTTGTCATTTGTTAATTCACTTGCATTTCAATTTGATTTTTAGATTAAAAATAAATTGGATAAAATGCATTTTACCAACTCTCCCACATGGATGGGAGATTGAAGTTCAAGAGCTTTCTTCCCTATAAATTCCCATCATTTGGGATTGGGAAGGGACACTTGAGTTGAACTCAATGAGGCATCTCCCTATAAAGTCCGAGCTCTATAGGAGCGAAGCACGCTTTAAGGGTAAGATTGTCATTTCCCTTTCTCTCTTTGATGTTGTTAATTATGTGATTAAATATTTAGTTGCTTTAATTAGTGAGCGGGTCTTGGGTGGGTTTCTCTTCCGCGTAGCATTGCACGCTACGAAACCCAACATAACTTCTCTCCTCGCCGTGGTTTCTTTTCTTTTGCCTAATCGGCTTCTTTTTGGGATCCACGACGAGCTTGTGGACAGCTAGATCCGAGCTGATGCTTGGCATCTCTTCCACTTCAAAGGCAAAGATGTCTTTGAATTCATTTAACAAATTGTGCAAGTCTACACCCAGCTTGGCAAGAGCAGCCGCCCTAACTTTAAGAGTACGCTCCAGAAGGTTATCGTCCAGAGCAATATCAACATGTTCACCAGCCAGCTGGGGAAGGAGTTCATTTAACCGTTCCCCGGTCAGTGATTGCTATTTCTTATCTTTTTCCATGGCCACCAACTAGTCGGCCTTTCTCTTCTTTCCGGCTACTGTTGGAGCAGGCTCAGCTTTCTTGACATTGTCAAGGTCTATTGGCTCCTCACCCCGGCCGGCTGCGGCCACTGTGGGCTTAACGTCTGAGAGGTAGCACTCTCTTGTCGTCTTCTAGTCCCCGTTCAGGGAGCCAACAGACCCATCATCCTTCTCAAACTTCAACAGCATGAGGGATGGAATAATGACGGCCTTGGATTCTTTTAGAGTCGGATGGCCTAATATCAGATTATAGGCGGTCAGCTCCTCTACGACCAAGAACTGGACTACCATGTGGCGTCCCTCTCCTTTTTCCCCCAGCCGGATGGGTAGGTCAATCCGTCCGATTGGGTCCACAACTCCACCCCCAAAACCAACCAAGGGGTGAGAAACCTTGTGCATGTTGTCGGGCTTGTACTTCAGCTTTGACAAGAACTTGTAGCTGATGATGTCAGACGAGCTTTCGGTGTCAATGAGGATCAGGACGACCTTCTGGTTAGCCACTTTGCACTCAATGACAATGGGGTCATCATGCGGTCGGTGGACCTTGCCCCTGTCCTTTTCAGTGATGATGACCTCAGGGAAGGTGTCAGTAGACGCCTGGCCCTCATTAACTAAACTGACATCCAGCCGTCTGACATGGTCCTTGGTGCCCCTGATGGTTGGGCCCCCTCCATCAAAGCTGTCTCCTACTGTGTAGGTCGGTTCTTTGTCAGTGTCCGAACTACTAACAGTTTTGGCATATTTTTTGGATGACTACCTGGGGTTTGTCTTCATGGTCACCTTAGACTTTAGGATGTAAGACTTCAACACCACTTTATCAGCCAGACGGTCCAATAGCCACTTGAGACTATAGCAGTCGTTGGTGTCGTGGCCAATATCCTCATGGAAGTGGTAGTACTTGTTTTTGTTCCGATTTTGGCGGAACCTTTCATAGCAGCGGGCTTCTCTATGGTCACCCGGTCCTTTATCTCCATGAGGATGGAGTAGCAGTCTTTGTTAAACTCGTACTTTGGGACGTCCGGTTTAAATTCTTTCTTATTCTTCTAGGATAGCTGATGAGAGTCATTAACCGCCCAGATCTCTTTTCTCTTCTTACTCTCTTCAGGTTTCTTAGCCGGCTGAGCTTGTCGACTCTCTTTTTTGTCAGACTTCTTGGAGTCCGACTGCTTGCTGATGGAGCAGAGCTCGGTCGCCTGTATATAGGCTTCCGCCTCCATCAGCGCTTCCTAGAGGGTGGCAACCCTCTTTCTGACGAGGTCAAACTTAAAAGTCAACCCGTCCTTCAGACCCTTGAAGAATTCTGTATAAGCCACATTGTCAGACAGCCCTTGAATCTGGATTCTCACCAGATTGAACCGCCTGACGTATGACCGAAACCCTTCTCTATCCCCCTGCTGCACTGCACCCAAGTCAAGACTTGTTTTCTTGGCAGGGACATTCATATAGAAGTTAGAAGCAAACAAGAACGCAAGCGTCTTAAAGCTATTGATGCAGCCGGCTGGCAAGTTGCCGAACCATTTTTGGGCGATGCCCTTCAATGTAGCCGGAAAGCATCGGCACTAGGTGGCATCATCCAACCCCTGCAAGTACATGAGGTTAGTGTAGGCCATGAGGTGGTCTTCAGGGTTGGTGGTACCATTATAAGTACCAACCAAAACATTTTTAACCTTGGTCGGTTGTGCCGCCTCGGTTATTTCCTTAGAGAACGCCGAAGGTTGTTCCCCAAGTTTTAGCAGACGGAGTTGCCAGTTCTAAGGTTGGACGTTATATGTCGCCTGACCCCCAAAGAGGGCCGGTTACTTGTAAGGTTGTCCATACGACATGTATAGCTGCTGAGGCACATACAGGGCCAAATGGATCATCTGAGGGCCAGTGTGGATGGACGGGCCGCCCGACTGACTCTCTCGTACAGATTGAAAATACCTTATTGAGGTATTCTGGAAGCTGTCTGGGTAACTCGACGTTGAAGATGACTCAAACAGTTGCTGGTTTCTCTTCGGCTCGATTAGGAACCGAGCATCAAAGTATGTCTTTTTTGAGCCATCCGGCTAAACATGTCGGATGACCTTGTTCTTCCCTGTCTCATGAAATCGGATCTTGGAAAAATCAATCAAGGGACGCTTCCCCTCCTTTGATTTAGGATGTGTTGTGGGCTCTCGATCCCTGACTGGCTTGTTCTTCTTAGAAAGAGAAGGCTTCTTGGCCGACTAACACTTGCTTTGACTAGCCGTCCTCTTTGTGATCAAATCCTTGATCTCTCCCTTGAAACTCGCCATGAGTTTCATTAGCTCATCTCGGATAACAGGGGCAGTCTCCCCTGCCGCCTGGGGTTGACCAGATGGCTGGCCGGACGACCTGCCTGGACCCGATTGATCATTGCCCCGTTCCCTTATATCTTTGGGCCGGATGCGTCTAGTTCTGAGTGACCCATCTGCAGCCACATACGTTTTGACTTCAAAGTCATCAGTATCATGGTTCGAATGGACCCCAGCTTCAGTCGTAGGTCGTTTCTCTTTAGGAGGCGATACAGACGGTTGTGAAGCCATCTTAGAGGTACTCTCCCTACAGACGGCGCCAAATGTTTCAAGGTTTTCTATGCCCCTCGGGAGAGTTACGTCACTAAGTGTGGATTCCGGGCGCCTGTACCTACAAAACAACAGAGACTCCAGGTGGTGGGAGCTCCGTCTCCGACAATCAAGTTAAAACTAGTCGAAGAATGTAAAAGGGTGCGGAAAGTAAAGTAAGATCTTCTTGGATTCCGAGATCGGGTGTTTTTCTCTAATGTGAGAGAATTGATTGTGTTATCAAAATTGAATGGGTTCTTTTTTTTCCAAAGTGAGGTAAATCTCCCTATTTATAGGGTCATTGGTAAATGTGCCCCTATCTAGGTCATTTTGACCTAGATTTTAGGAGCTGCGCCGTTTTGCGGCTTTTCTCGGGAATTGGGCCCTAAAAGCCGTCTTTTTCCCCACTGGTTGAAAGTGCCACGTGTCAGCTAAGGATTGGTTCAGTTTTGAACCTCTCCTAAGGTGACACGTGTCACCCTCTGATTGGGCCACGTGGCCTGGGTATTTTTACCCAAAACAACTGGCATCCAAAGTTCCTTCGGTTCAGCCTTCGGTCGTTGATTATCTCCCTAGCATCTCTCTACCGACTCAGCTGACCTGACTCTCGCCGGGCTACAGAAGACTGGTATGGTCGTGACCTACGAGTCTCTTGGGGATGAGGCTGAGAGGATGCTTGATGGGGTTGGGCCAGAGAAGCTAAGGGTTAGGCTGTGGAGCGTCCCTAACTTACCTTGCCCCCCGCCCTGGTTCACATGTGCCCATAGGCTCTCCTCAAGGTTTTTATTGATTTGGGCTGTCAGCTGCTCCAAATCCCGATGAGTGACTACATGAGGGCTAGTCACCTCTCCCACGGACTTGCTTCGAGCTTGGTGTACAACCTCCTCAACTACATGATTATGCCAAGTTGAAAGAATTGGAGCTTTTCTAGTAACATCTTGATATCGAGGACGCTTAGTGTTCACCATAGCTTTTTGTTTGTTATCCCCACAGACGGCGCCACCTGTTTCTGGAAACCAAATGCTCCTAGGAGTGTTAGGGTAAGGTATCAAGATGTCCTGGAATCCAAGTCTAATTGTCCAAAGGTCAGAGAGCTTCGCCTTGCAAAGGTATATCCGAGGGCTCCGTCTTGATGTCTGAGGGCTCGGCCTGCAAAGCAGAGAAGGTTAGCTGCCCCGAGGGTGTGACCTGAGAAAACCCCTCGATACTTTAGTCAGCGAATGTACTTTCTAGAGAGAGAAAGTAAAGGGGGAGTTTACTTAGAGAGAGAAAGTAGAGAGAGAAGAAGAGAGAATTAGAAAAAGTTGTCATCATTAATGATTGGAGAGTTATTTATAGTTGTACTTTCAGGTGGCAAACCTGTACTTAGTTGGACAGATTAGGGGTAAATCCATATTTTGTAATGATTAATGGTGGGCTGGATCATGAAGGGGTATTTTCGTCATTTCATGCCATTGGGCTTAGAACTTGGACTATGTCCAAACACTTACTATAACTTAACTTTGTCTATTAGCCTCTTAATGACCCACTATGAAATTGATGTTAATGATCTAGATACTTCACGAATCACAACTCACAAGCGATAAATACCAACGGTAAAATGCACTCATAACTTTCAAATTGCAACATGAAAGTGAGCCCCTTCTTGTCCACCTACTCAAGTACACGATTCCACACATCATTTTTCCCATTTATATAGGACAAATTGTACGCAAAAGTGCCAAACCCACAACATTCTTGATTCTCACTCCACTAATTCAATCCTTGTTTACATTTAACTTCAACGATCAACTCTTTCCTACAATCATGAACAACACTACCACCATGACCGTTCCCGGAAACCCCTACCTCCACGCTTCCCCCGCTCCACCGCCATCATCATCTTCCGACACCTTCAACAATCTTGGACGTAAACTCGAAACCGCCACCAAAAAAGCCGAAACCTTCGCTGGTAACCTCTACAACCACCTCAGAACCGGACCCGGGTTAGTCGATGTTGCCATGACACGGATCGAGCAGGCAGGTCGTGTCATCGCCGATGGCGGTTGCGACAATGTTTTCCGCCGAGAGTTTGGGAGTGTCAATGGTGAGAAGCTTAAGAAGACTTATGCTTGTTATCTGTCCACCACTAGCGGGCCGGTGATGGGTACGCTTTATGTATCGAATAAGCGAATTGGGTTTCGGAGTGATTCGCAGGTTTGGAGTGGACCGGTTGGCGGGCCAGGCCAGTGGGTTTACTACAAGGTGATGGTGATGTTGGATCAGGTGTTGGCTATGAACCCATCGTCGAACCCGAATAAGCCGGCTGAGAAGTATATTGAGATCTTGACTAAGGATGGACATGAATTTTGGTTTATGGGGTTCATTTCATATGATCAGGCTCTTAAGAATTTGTACAAGTCTCTTCAACATTGTACTTGATTGTAATTTTTCGATCTGTTGTACTGTAATCGATTTAGTTGATATATGAAATTTGTCAACTTTGTATGCAGAAAATAACTATCCTCTGCTAGTAATTTGTCAAATGCTCTTGGTTATACAAGTATACAACCGTGTGAGATTCTGGTTGATTCGAATGAAAAAGTTTTTATCTGTGAACACAATGAATAGATCTTAAAGAGACCGATCAAGGCAACCAGCATAACAACTTACAGATAATTTCTTCGTGCTCTGTTCAAATTTTCGGACAGATGAGATTTCTGATTGTGAAACCAGTGAAGATTTAAGAGCAGTTAAGACGAAGTTGACCCTTGAAATAAAATGGAAAAACATATGCAAAACAAACAAGGTCATCTAAAATAAAAAAAAACGTATGCAAAACAAACAAGGTCATCTGTACATGAGCTTTATACCGAAAACAAGACCCAAAAGGACAGCGGACTAGCTGACACTAACAATAAGATGGCTGCAAAAAGATTGATACATTTTACCGGAAATGAGAAGAATGAATGTTAGCCATATATCTACTCATGTCCTTTACATTTCATTTGGTGTACAACACAACTATTTCACAGCAAAACAGGAACCAGCACAAACCTTCTACAACATGTAACTTTCTCCAGAAATCAGCCCAGAATCATGTAGAAACCAGACTCTATCCCATAATTTAAATCATTAAGAATGAATCATGAATTTGGCTTTTCTTCTGAAAATCTAGGAAGCTGAACAAGTGAATTGACGCGAGTTACCCCTTCCAAACCAGACCAATTCTGATCTTCATTTAAAACAGATCCCACAGTAGGTACTACTTCAACAGGTAATCTACGGAAAGAATCATTCTCTTCTGATGATCTAACGGTCATGTTTCTCTGGAAAGATGGTTCAGAATTCTGACCATCATCAGATTCCATTGCTGCACCAGAATGGTTGCTTTGGATTGTCACAGAGGAGAAGCCTTGTTCATCGTAATCTGATTCTGTATCCATTTTACCATCCAAAAATAAACAAACAACAGCACAGTCATCCATCTTTGAGGTGGGATATTTGAGCTTCCATTCACGGGCAGCTGCTTCAACCAGTACACGTGCTGCTGATGCTCTGGAGGGAGCTGTGGATACTATTTCTACCACTTCCTCATTACTCAATACATCCCAAACCTGGGAAAAAAAAAATTAATAATAAAAATAAAAAATAAAGAGAGAGAGAGAGAATAAACTATATAAGTAAACCTATTTGTCTTCGTCCCAAAATGTAGAGAGTGACTCATGACTTGAGAAGCAATATTTCAAGAGACCTAAACATGTCATGGCATGCTGCAAGCAAGTTACCCGTATGTATTTTTCCCAATAAGATCAGATACACATCACTCACTTATCTTTTCTTCTTCCAGACAAATAGATACAATGAAACAACAGAATGTATATCTGGCAATCAAAAAAGAGCTGAATACATCTCAAAAACTACAAACTCTCTTCTTAAATGAAGTTCCCATTACCTCAAGCAAGAATAAAAGATAGGATTACTCGTGGAAGAAATCACAGGTATTATACAATTTCACTGTACGTAGGCAACTGTGCCAGTGTTTGGTTAGAAGATAGGAAACTGTCCTCATTCAAGTTGGAAGGATGCAATTACCGAGTGGGTACAGTTAATGGAAGGGCTGAGCAAACTGTAAAAATCAACTTTTATATGAGTTTTACTTCGATGAAAAACCAAAGCTTATTTTATCCAATTATACCAAAGGTGATCATGCCAAATATTTGCACACTAAAGGCCCAAGCCCCCCTTTCCTGTTTACACCCCGAAATTGTTGTGGAAGATCCTTAAGCAGAACACTTCTAGCAAATTTGTGCTCATGCAAAAAAAAAAGAATTACGATTTAAACCATGTACCACTAGATGACTTTCCCACAAGAGTAACAATTAATAACAATTGAAACAATGGGATCAGCTTCAACAATTGAAATGGAAATAACAATGTAAAAAAGTTATTTTGAGCTACCATATAGGTGAAGATAAGGGAGAAAACAGCCATCTGAAATTACAAACCCAATGGCCAATACTCAACCTTAGAAGAAAAGAAAAAGAGCCATAGCACTTAATCAACACTTCTCTAGGACTCCAAGCTCACAAAAATATAATTGTGCTCATGTTTGAAAAAGAGTTGGGTCTTGAACAATGTACCGCCATGTGGCTTACTAACAAGGACTACAACCAATCAGTTCTTTGACTTGCTATATACAAAGGAACCAGCATCAAGTATAGAAATACCCACAAACAAGGTAGTTTAAGTGATACACTGATTTCGTTCAAGTAAAAATAAAATAAATAAATAAAAATAGAGAGAGAGAGAGAGAGAGAGAGAGAGAGAGAGAGAGAGAGAGAACAGCCATTCTAAAAGCACCGGTCTTTGTGGGGCTTCCAACACCCAAAGGCTAATACTCAACCTCAAAATCCGCATAGTACAAATTCAGCACTACTCTCAAACTACAAGCTTACACAATCAGCAAAAATACTATGTGTTATTCTGGTCTCCGAAGGATAAATTAGACCACCACTTCCATCCACATATTCATTGCATCACAGAAGAGCCAAAAAGCAACCATACAGCACATCACCTGTCCCCTCTTCTTAATGTTTTGGATTTTGGGTAATCATGAGAACTTGACACAATTTGGCTTTGATTCAATCATATCAAATTCTTTTGGAAGATTGGGCTTATCTCCATGACAAAACAATCACTTTCTAAGAAACTAAATAATCATCAATCCCATCTTCGTTCCAATCATATCCAAGTTGTTCAGTCTTATATTAGTTACAAGTTATGAGAGAATTGCACAAAAGCAGATTGGAAAACTAATCTCAACTAAGATATTTAGCCTATTTTTAGTAGTTTCATCTACTAACTCCGTTAATTTTTAATTGCAACAAAGGAATTTTTTACATCTCACAGATAATACCCTTTTATTGCAACTAAAAATTAACGGAGGTAGTAGTATTACATATTGTGATTACATTTTAAGGGGAGCAAACAAGATCAAACTTTCCTAGTTTATTACTTTATTGTAGACAGAATGAATTGAAATAAGTTATCCCTTAAAATACTCTTCCAAGGCTTGGAATGGCTCTCCAAAATGATTTCAAGATAACTCCAAGGAAAACTTTAGGCCAAGCAAGGAAGGATAAGCTTAGAAAAATATGATTTGTGATGATCTTTACAAAATAGAAGGCATATTCATGACTTTCAACAAACCTAAGATTGTAATGGACGTAGTGAGAATCCTGCTTTCTAAAAAGAGATCCCACCCTGCAACTGCTTGATCAAAACCAAAAACCATATTCCACAAATTTTCATCAACTCATTTCAGAGTTGCAAATTAGATCCTTGGTCTGAATTCCCTAACTCACTGTCAAAGCAGTAAGATTATAAACTTAATTTCATTGAGCTAGCAATGAAATATACTATATATATGAGATAAACACGGATGAACTTGAGAACCTGCAAAACTATATTTCCATAATAACAAATTCGACCAGTCTAGTGCATTTAAATTCACCCAAATATTTGTTTGAACAGACAAGATGCCATATTGCCAATCCCATCCAGTCGAAGAAAGCAGACTAGTATCTTTAAAATAAATGTACTATATCCATAAACAAGTCTCAACATCTTTGCTATTGATGGTAACAGAAAGTCGACAATAGTTAGTCAAATCAGTGCCATTGAAGTGATTTAACAGGTATTATATTAGTCATATTGTGAATGCCAGGAAACAACAAATGGACAGAAGCACACTTACCCCATCAGAGGCCATTACGATGAACTGATCTTTATCTGTCAAAGTTACGTGAAAAAATTCTGGTACAGAGATAACCCCGTATTCCTTTAGACAGAAGTCACCAAATGCTCGTGCCATTGCTAACCCAGGAGCATCATCAAATGGCAACCAAACTCTAGGAACTTCAGGTTCATCTTGCAATGCAAACACCCTACCCTTGCACCGTTTTATCCTTTCGGCTTCCCCTACAACGAAGCTTTCACAGCTAATTAGATTTGCTCCAGGGGGACAAAACCAGAATTTTACAATAATACACACTTACTCGGTAAATCTGGCTTCAGATCAACAGTTAATTGGACTGCTATCAAAGCATCATTACTGTCCTTAGACCCCATGATTGCTCGTGAATCGCCAATATTTCCCATGAACAGATTCGAACCCTGCAACCTCAAAAAGAATTAAATTTGGGAGAAGAATCCCAAAGTATCAATAAAATAAAAGATTATAGACAATGACACACTTGTTTCACAATAGTAACAGCTGTGCTACCACTGCAAAAGCAATCCACATTAGGATGTGACCTCAACTCTTTATCCATAGCCTTGTATGATTTAAGAAAAACATCCCTCCACACTGAGCTAATACTATCTTCAATTGAACCATCTTTCTCAGCTTCTACACCCTCAGATTTAATGTCACCATTACAACAAGCTCCACTTGGCCCAACTTCCTTCATCTGGCAAGCGTTTATAAATGACAACAGCTTTAATGGCAAAGCATCCCTCACTCTGCGAGCAACAAGATGGCCATGAGGCCCATGCCCATCAAATACACCACAAAATGTCACATCATCTGCCATGAAATCCTGCAGCACAAATGATTCAAATGTTAGCTACAATATAAAGCTCCATGTGCATAACAAGAGAAAAAAAAAAAAAAGTTGAAAGAATACTCACTTCCCACACTATCATGGCATCCTGGTTTATCCCCTTGCGACCCTGCTGGGTGAATATACATGAACTACGACTCTTCCCATTCATAAAAATCCGATTAGGTATCGATGACAGATGTTGCAGTGTGGCAACATGGTCAGAGAAAGTTCTCTTATTCCTCTTCCGACCACACAATCCCATCCCTAAGCAAGACGATGATGATGACACTGCTTCTCCATTGCTCCCACTACTAGTTGAAACACAGCCACCCATTTGCTCAAAACCAGAAAACCCAACACATTGGATCAAGTTCAACCAAGGAAGATTTCTCCTTTAATTTCCTCCTACAACGGATCTAAACACAAATAAGTATATTAACATGAAAACTCAAGTTCAAGATTACTCCAACATAGAGAGTACCCACATTTTACCAAACCCTTGAATACGGATATAACAACACACCACGCGTCAAACAGTGTACACTAATAGAAAAACTACGACTTCTCAGTTCTCACTATTCAATCTCAAGTCAAATTTGTTGATCCATTGGACGATACGTTTACTGGTGACCATACCAACCAAACAAACATCAATCACAATGCCAGCATTAAACAAAAAACCCCAATAATTTATTCGATATATACCAATAACGACACATACAATCAACAAATATAAACAAATCTCCCCTACTAATTAAACAACAGTATCAGTATTATATTACTCAACCATGTGACCAAGCATTTAGAATATAAACCAGAGTGTCCTCGTCATCTTGTCCTTCATGCAATTCGCTAATTCGATACGAATAAAATTTTCCCTAATTGTTTTTACCAACAAGTAGCAGTCAAAATTCCTAATGTTGAGCAAACCCAAAACCCCAAATTTTGGAAAATTAAAAAAAAAAAGTTACAATTATATACTACTCCGTACTAATGCCAGCAAAGATTCAACGGATAATTCCATAAATAATTGGACAAGTTAAAAAATGGTTCAAATTACAATAAATCTAGGGCAATCAACTAACTTGCTAATGTTCTTCATCTCCTACTCCAAAAAATTATAATTAATTATTCATAGCAAAGAAATTAAGCAAATAAGAAATCTTACCAGTTAACTATTGCAGGATATTCAGAACCCTAAGAAGGGTAGATTCAAAATTGGAAACTGAAGATAAGAAAATATTGAAAAGTTAGAGAGAGAAAAGAGGCGCAAAAAATGAAAAAATGATAAATAAAAAAAAGTAAGAAAAAGACGAATAAAGTTGGGATTTATTGTCAAACAAAAACCACTATCTGATAAAACTGAGAAAAAATTAAATAATTAAATACAAAAAAAAGGAGAAAAGACACATGAGATCCACCATTTGAAAAACAAACACCCAGAAAAGTTGAGAAAATGGAAAAAGGAGTCAAAAATGTGAATATTCAGAGAAATTCAACAGTTTAAGTAATAAATAAATAAACAAAAAGAGAAAAGACCTAGAAGAATAAATGGAGGAGATAAGAGAGGAAGAAGAAGAAGAAGAAGAAGAAGAAGAAGAAGAAGGAGGAGGTTGGGTGGTAATAAAGAGAGAGAGGTGGAGGAAGGTGGTGAGCATTGATTGTGAAAGCAAAGCAGATAGAAAAAGTGAAGAGAGAGTGATGAATGAAAGAAAAGGGGTAGTTACTGTTAGGCTGGACGAGAGGGGGAATTCATGATGTACTGATGGATGGGCCGATGGGTGCGATACATAATAGACAGATATCCAACCTTTTTTTAAATTTAATTTTGGTGTAGTACTTAGTTGATTCGGTCTCTAGGGGTGTTAAATGCTGACTCGATCATTCTGATTAGATCGCAATCTTATTTCGAGAATGATCTAATATGAAATACAATGTTATAGTGATTTAAGCGTGTGAGTTATACTTAAAGTAGACTCGACCCGAATAGATTCGACAAAACTTGGTCTAGTGACTCGAATCAATACCTTTATTCGTCAGTTTTTGTTTGCACCATTCAAATTCTAAGTTGTGTTATTTCTTTATTTTGGTATAGTGACACACTAGCTTTGGTGTTGAGATTTAAGAAAATATTCCCCCTCAATTTTTTTTTATTGTAACATTAGGAATTTGGGATTACTCAGCCTTGCCAATGTAATTTTTATATCATAAACATATTTAAGTATACGTTGGTAAATATTACTAACTCTTTTTTTTTTTAGTTGAAACGTTTTAACTTTAACACTATTCACTCACTCCCATTTGACTGTGTTTTGTGCTTTATACCTAATGAAAAATATAGTCATGTGGGGATCTTGTTAGATTCGTCGCGATATGTATTCTCAAAATATCAACTTTTCATAATTTTTGTTTATCGGTAATTAGAGATATTAATGGTTGAAGTTGTGCATTGGCAAACGTGACTAAAGAAACGTGTCAATTAAAAAGAAACGGAGGAAGTATAAAAAGTTACTCCATCTGTTTTCTATCGTTTATCCTATTAGGAATCTTGAGAAATTCTAACGGAAATGTAATTTAGTAATTAAAATAGTTTATCTATACTAAAAAATATTGTTATGAGAGATCTTGTTAGACTAGTCTTGATTTTTAGTTTCAAAATATAAAATTTTTATAATTTTTTATAATGCATAGCTTGAGATATTTTGATTACAATATTATTGAAAACCGTGAAGATACCAAATGGGACAAACATTTATAAAAAGAGGGAGTAATATTTTAAAAGTATTAATCGAGACTAATCTAAAAAGACCCCACATGACTATACTTTTTTCCAACATATAAATCATATAAGACTTTTAAAAGCATATGTGTGAATAGTGTAAAAACTCAAACTTTGCGATTAAAAAAAATAGAAGAAGTATACAAAGTGTATAGAGTGATAGATATGTGTACAATTAAATTTTCATACTAGAAAATTAATTAAAAAATGTTAAAGTAGGGAACAAAGGAAAGATATGTAATTTAACCGAGGTTAGTCCGATGCAATGCACGAGTTTAGCAATAATTTTTTTTTGCTTTTATGTGTGTAATACAGAGTATAATTAGTTTAGGCAAAACATAATAGCTCATGAGACATCTCATTCGATAAATTGAGCTATACCGAAGGATAGGATGTTAAACGTTATAATTATATACTATATTGTATACTTCATATTTAATATAAAATAAAAACCTATTTTGTAGGATTCATTTGATATTGTTGTGGTTTTCTGTTTTTTGCTTTTTTAAATCATGTGATGTATGTCATTTAATAATTATATATTATATTGTATACTTCATTTTTAATACTTCGTATAAATTGAAAACCAATTTCTAAGGGTTCTTTTGGTATCGTTGTAGTATTATCTATTTTTTTCTTTTTTTTTAAATCGTTTGATATATGTCATTAATAAAGCAAATATTGGTCAATTTTATTAGAATCATGCTTATTTTGTAGACTTACAGCAGGAAAGGGCAAAACAACTTTTTCTAGTTTCCTGTTTTTTAGTTAAAAAAATGAAAACAAAATACAATCCCCAATAAGCCTATATGTTAGCATTATTTAGTGGTTTCTTCTTTCAATAAAACAATTGAAGAACAATTAAAGAGTGGAAACCTCAAACCTATACAATCACTATAAAATGTATAGAGTAGGAGGAAATAAAAAGTTTCTAGGAAAATAAAATAGTCCAACCTCCAATTTTTATTTTATTCTTACTCTATGAAAATTGTGTAGTTAGTCAATTTAATCATAAAATATTTTAGGAAAATGTACAACTTATTTACCATTTTCAAACCTTTATTTATCTTAAAAAAAAATGAAGCCACTAACAGTTTTGGCAAGAACTTTTTTTTTAAGAAGTTAACACATGAACAATAATGATGTTAGCGGAAATTTCTTTTCTTAATTAAAGTTATAGACGTAAACCAAAAAATATTTAATAAACTAATACCAGCAACTTTTTGGTGCAACAGGCCACACCGTGTGGCATGAAAGGAATAATGTCCTTCCAACAAGTGTATTATTCCGATAGAGGGTTCGGAATTATTAGAAAGCTAATTCTTCAGTGAGATCAAGTGATCAAGATGCCTAGGTGGAGGCCGCTTCCGATCAGTAATATTAATGAGTAATTAATATTACAACTTAATCTTTGTTAGGTTTACAATGAATTTCAAACTAGAAAACACTTATAATATCAGTGTGGGAAACAAAACCTAAATATATAATTACAAAACAAGGTAATGTAATTAAACAAACACAACAATGGTGTTCCAATCAAGTATTATAATCTAGAAATTACAGAAATTTCAAAAGAAAAACACTAGTGAGAAGATTAATCACACTTGCCTAAACTCCAAGCCGAAGAACCACACATGAACATGAGAATCAAATTGCCCCTTGAGACTTCGATCTTGATACACTGTCAAAGGCGTATGAATACTTTCCTAAAGAGATTAATTTCCCCCACACGGTGCTAGGGTTAATCCGGAAATTCCCTTTGAGATAAAATTGACAGCTCTTTCCGTTCTTAGCACAAAGATTCGAAACTCATGAATGAATCACAAAGAAGGCTAAAATCAAGAAGATTTCTCAAAATAGTTTGCAAGAAAATTTAGAGAAAATATGGAGAATTCTTAGGGAGAAGAATTGAGAATAATGTTCTGTATATTTTGCTTTCGAAAAACTCATTCTATATAAAATAGAATCAACAGTCGCATAAAACCGCAAAACGGCAAGAAGCGCGGGCGCGCTTCTAGCTCGTGTGGGCGCACCTCCTTCTTTGCCTAAAAACTTCGATTTTTCCAGAAAGTTAGCACGATTTATGCGCGGTTTGGGCGCGGGTCGCGCCATGCCATGACGCGGGCGCACCTCCAAACTTTCCAGATTTTCCAGAAACTCATCGCGGTTTATGCGCGGTTTTATCGCGGGTCACGCCTAGCTGGCGCGAGCGCGATTCCGTAGAGCGAACGCTCCACTCCGACACTCTAAATTATCAACAATCCTCCCCCATTTAGAGTGTCTTCTTAATACATTCTCCAAATCTATCATTTAGCCACATCTTATGCATCAATGTTAATGTCCCTTCGGATTGAATTAACACCTAGTACAACACACTTAACGATGATCATATCCCATGATTTCCATATGGATTGAATCACACGGATATATCCAACCATTCGAAGGTGAAGTACACATAAGATAAATCGAATCATTCATCACTTGAGACTTTTAAACAGCCATGTGTCCGTATCTATCATAAGTTCATTAAAGCCTATATGTCCATCTAGACTTCTTGAAGCGGCTAAACTTCGAACTTATATAGGTAGGTTCTCATATACGTAAATGTGCCCTTGTGACAAGACACTTACATTTAGAGCTTCTCAACTCTAAATCTTTGAGAACTTTTAATTGACGCTACCTAATACATCACAAGTTCCATAGCAATATGAGTCATTAAATATTGCTAACAAACATAAAAAATGCGATTCAACCACATTGAATCTAAGACTTGATGTTTCTTCAAGCGTTAGATTGGGTTTCACAAATTTGTGTTTTTGGACATAAACTCATTCCATTCATAGCAAATATGATGGAATGTCTTGGCATTTCCTTAGTAAAGCAATCCGCCAAATTCATTTTTGTTGGAACATAGTCAAGACTTATGACCCCATCATTGATAAGCTCTTTCACTAGGCTATGCCTTAGTGAAATATGCCGAGACTTACCATTGTACACTTGACTATAAGCCTTTATCAAAGCCGAATTGGAATCACAATGGATTGCCACCGGTGGCATTGGCTTAGACAATAAAGGCAACTCTATCATGAGATTCCTCAACCACTCATCTTCTTTACTAGCTGAAGCAAGAGCTATAAACTCAGTTGCCATAGTGGAATCCGCAATGCAAGTTTGTTTCTTGGAAGACCATGAAATGGTACCTCCCCCAAACATGAAAACCCAACCACTTACAGAAGAATCATCTTCTTTGTAAGTGATCCAACTAGCATCCGAAAAGTCCATACAATGACTTAACCAATTTACACACCTTATCTTCATGTCCTTCCAAAACAAACCCTTCGGGTTATTTCATATACACTTCTTCCTCTAGATCTCCATAAAGGAATGTCGTTTTGACATCCATTTGATGAATCACTAGATTATATACCGAAGCCATTGTAATTAACAACCTTATTGAGTTATTCTTGCAACCGGTGCATAGGTGTCAAAATAATAAACACCATGCTTTTGCCTAAAGCCTTGGATAACCAATATGGCTTTAAATTTCACTATGGAGCCATCCGGTCTCCTTTTCCTAGTGAAAATCCACTTGCAACCAAGAGGTTTGCAACCGGGAGGTAAATCCTCTATGACCCAAGTGTTATTTCCCATGATGGAATCCATCTCATCATTTATAGCCTCTTTCCAAAATGAACTATCTTGGGAAGATATTGCTTCACTATATGTCTTTGAGTCACTATCCACATTGAAACAATATGGAGTAGTAGAACTAAGGACATCCCTAGATCCTTCAACCAAATAAATTATGAAGTCATCTAGAGGATTCCTAAGTTTCCTTTCTCTAGTACTTCTCCTCAATTGAGGAGTTTCAACATTCTCATTATCGAATGGACTTTCATGAGTTTCAAGTTGATCTTTCAACTCTACTATCTCCCTATCATTAGCACTAATTTGTAGATCTTTCGGTCTACTCATTGATGAAAATCGATTTTCATCAAAAATTGCATCTCTTGACTCTATAACCGAATGAACGGATATATAGTCATTTTGTTCTATTACATAGAACCTATAGGTTTTGCTATGCTCAGCATAACCTATAAATATGCAATCCAAGCCCCTTTCACCGAGCTTTCTTTTCTTGTTGTCGGGCACTCTTACGATTGCCCTACAACCCCAAACCTTGAGATACTTCAAGTTTGGCTTTCTTTTGTACCAAAGTTCATAAGGAGTAGATTATTTTCCCTTTGTGGGAACCCGGTTAAGAATGTGACATGCTGTCAACATTGCTTCACCCCAGAACCCTTCACTTAAACCAGAGTAAGATAGCATGGAATTAACCATCTCTTCAAGAGTTCTGTTTTTCCTTTCAGCTACACCATTTGATTGTGGTGCATAACCAGCTGTAGTCTCATGAATTATACCCAAAGATTGGAAATAGATTGGATCATAGTATTCCCCTCCCTTATCAGTTCTAACTCTCTTAATAAATGAATCAACTTGCAATTATACTTCTTTTTTTGTAAATATCAAACTTGGTTAAAGCTTCATCTTTGGAATGCAAAAGATACACGTAACAAAACCTAGAATAATCATCTATAAACGTGACCATGTATCTTTTGTTCCCCAAAGAAGGCGTACTATGAAAATCACACAAGTCACTATGGATTAGTTCTAAAATGTTAAAACTTCTCTCAATTCTCTTAAATGGAGTTCTAGTGATATTGTTCAACATGCAAGTAGAACACTTATTAAGAGAAATATCACAAGAAGGAATCAATTCTTGTTTGGACATGAAAAGCATTTTATTGTAATTCACATGTCCTAATCTAGAATGCCACAAGTCAAAATAAACTTAAATCAACATGATTAATACTTGCATCAACATTCAAACATAAATCATCATTACAAACATACTTGTCTTTTAATGAAAGCTTAAACAAACCATTATCCAAGTAGCAACGACCTATAAACATTACACCCCTAGTAATTATGCATCTATTAGCTTCAAATACTAACTTATAGCCAAGACTATTCAAGGAAGGCCCGGATACAAGATTTCTACTAATTTCCAGAGCATACAACACATTCCTAAGAACTATTGCAGTCCCCGAACTAAACATAAGCTCAACTTGCCCTCTTCCAAGGACCTTGATGGTAGAGTTGTTCCCCATGTAGAGGTCTTCTCCATCAACAACCTTTTGAAAGGTTTTGAACCAATGTTTACTCTTGCACACGTGCCTTGAAGCCCCCGAATCAATCCACCATGAGTTATCATCCTGCACAACAAAAATGTTAGGATCCGTTGCATTTAAATCCAAACCGGAATTAAATTCAACCTCATGAATTGGATTACCTTTGGTGGGTTGGTCCTTGCTAGTGCTAGCATGGCCCTCCTTGGCTTTCTCCATCCTTTTCTTAAAGGAAAAACAGTCCTTCTTGCGGTGTCCAACTTTACCGCATTCCCAACAAGCAAACCTTTTGTTGTTTGCTTGCTTTTTGGACTTTCCTTTGGAAGAATTATTATTCTTCCTCTTTCCACTAGTAGATGCACTAGCTCTCCCATCATCTACCATATTCACGGTAGATGAGCTAGAATTTCCATCCTTAGCTCCTTCCATGGCACATATCCCCTCTTCAATTTGAAGGTGGGTGGCCAAACCGGACAATGTCATGTCCTCTTTCTTATGCTTTAAATCATGCTTCACATTTTTCCAACTAGGGAGCAATTTATCAATTATTCTAGAAACAACAAACAGCTCATTCACAGCAATACCATGTTGTTCTAAGCTACCATAGATACGTTGCAACTCATGAAATTGATCCATTATGGATTGACCATCAACAAACTTATAATTATTAAAATTACTGAATTTCTTGCTTGAAGCGTCTTCCGCCATGTATTTGCTCTCTAAGGACTCCCAAAGCTCCTTAGCCGATTCCACATTTTGGTAGACATCAAACAAGTCATCCTCCATCCCATTCAAGATGTGACCACGACAAATGAAATCGTCGTTGTCCCATTTTGATCTTTCCCGAACGGATTCCAAGGTCTCATTCTCATGTTCATTTGGCCTTAGAGTACTTATAACATAGGCAACATTAAGAGAAGTAAGAAGAAATACATCTTCTTCTTCCATCTCCTAAATTTAACACCGTCAAACTTCTTGAGTTTGACGAAGTTAGTTGTAAGTTCCTTCACACTAGACATACTTGACAATTCTAAGTATTAATCCCTTTAGATTGTTAGGTTTATAGTGAATTTCAAACTAGAAAACACTTATAATATGAGTGTGGGAAACAAAACCTAAATATATAATTACAAAACAAGGTAATGTCATTAAACAAACACAACAATGGTGTTCCAATCAAGTATTATAATCTAGAAATTACAGAAATTTCAAAAGAAAAACACTAGTGAGAAGATTAATTACACTTGCTTAAAACTCCAAGCCGAAGAACCACACATGAACATGAGAATCAAATTGCCCCTTGAGACTTCGATCTTGATACATTGTCAAAGGCGTATGAATACTTTCGTAAAGGGATTAATTTCCCCCACACGGTGCTAGGGTTAATCCGGAAATTCCCTTTGAGATACAATTGACAACTCTTTCCGTTCTTAGCACAAATCGAAAACCGATGAATGAATCACAAAGAAGGCTAAAATTAAGAAGGATTTCTCAAAATAGTTTGCAAGAAAATTTAGAGAAAATATGGAGAATTCTTAAGGAGAAGAATTGAGAATAATGTTATGTATATTTTGCTTTCGAAAAACTCATTCTATATAAAATAGAATCAACCGTCGCATAAAACCGTAAAACGGAAAGAAGCGCGGGCGCGCCACCACAGCAGCGCGGGCGCGCCTCCTTCTTTGCCTAAAAACTTCGGTTTTTCTAGAAAGTTAGGGCGATTTATGCGCGGTTTGGGTGCGGGTCGCGCCATGCTATGACGCGGGCGCGCTATCCGGAGGCGCGGGCGCGCCTCCAAACTTTCCAGATTTTCCAGAAACTCATCGCGGTTTATGCGCGGTTTTGTCGCGGGTCGCGCCTAGCTGGCGCGAGCGCGATTCCGTAGAGCGAACGCTCCACTCCGACACTCTAAATTATCAACAATCTTGATTGAACCCTTCGGGTCGCACCCCAATCGATTAACCAATCCGAGACGACGAATGAATCCGAAGGATTAGATGAGTCATAAGATTATTTCGAACAAAGACGTCGGATATCGAGCTTAGAGTGTCGAAACCGAGCGTCGCAAGTCAAGTCGAATTTAGAACTCGACGAGACGTAGAATAAAGCAAGCAACAAAGTACAAGCCAAGCCGTAGCCTCGCATTGGCCTAGCCATGCAAGTGCTAGGCTAGATGAGGGCACCAACCGCATGCATGCTAGTGTGGTGGGCATCGACCCCAGCCATATGCATAGCCGTAGCTCGGCTGCGCTTAGCATGCAAGCATCGCAAGCATAGTGCTATGCGTATGCGTGCTGTGGCTATGCATGCTTGCTAGCATGCTAGGCAAAGCATTCAGCCCCTCACAGCATCGCACTCGCATAGCACAAGCAACGCAAGCAGCGTGCTGTGTGTGCGTGTGTTATGCGTGCTTGCTAGCGTAGCAGCTAGGCCTCGCCCCTCGCTAGCACACACACAGCAGCAGCAGCAGCAGCCCGCAATGCATGCGTGGCTTGCTTGCTGCACGCATGCAGTGTACGAGCTGGCAGCCAGCCCAGCCTTGGTGCTAGGCGCCAACTGGGCAGCCTTGGCAGCCAAGGTGGGAAACCAGCCAGCTGTGCGTTGGAGGCTAGCTCACGGTCATAGGGAAGACTGGTCTTGGTGGCTTTACTTGGGGAGTAAGGAGCTTTGGTCCCCCCCCCCCCTTGGTGGTCCTCACCTACCCTTGCTCTCCCCATGCCACTTGGCGCTTGTTGATTCATTTTGCATTTTAATTTGTTTTAGATTAAAATAAATTAGGAAAAATGCAATTCTCCCACATTGATGGGAAAAGGGAGATCAAGGCTCCCTTCCCTATAAATACCCAAGTTTTGTGTTTGGGAAAAATCACTTGAATTGAACTCAATAAGGCATCTCATCATTAGTGATAAAACCTTTAAGTTAGTAATACTCTAGTTTTTCTTAGGTCAAGTCCCGACTAACCTTCGGGATAAAGACCGCTCGGGTCGGGTCGAGGGTGCGAGCCGTCGGAGGCCTACGCACTTGCGAGGCTAAAGCTTTCAAGTAAGAGCTCGTAAGCAAGCGAAGCACGCGTCGTGGGTAAGATCGTGTTTTCTCTTTCTTTCTCTTTTGTTTTTTAATTATGTGATTGCATGTTTAGTTACATTAATTAGTGTGTGGGTCTTGGGCGGGTTTCTCTTCCGCGTAGTGTCTTGATTTGGTAAGCTCATTATTCACATAAATTTGAAATTTCACAATTTTGCAAATTAATTGCTTCAAGTGTGAATGTTTATGGTGAATGTATAATTTTGAAGTCCCTAATATGTTAAGATCCAATCTTTAATTGTTTATTTGGTTGGAACTTTGATTTCTAAATTCCACGTTGAACTAATTTTTGAATTTAATCATTTTGAGTTGATTAAAGTCCTAAAAGTTCAAAACTTGTGATTGAAATTTAATTAATCTTCATATTTGAAGATGTAATTTTTCAATTATACACAAGTTAGTGTTGGAAATTTTTCATTAGATGAATGGGTTTAGTTTTCCAACCTCTTCAATTTTGTCAAAACTCATTATTAATTTATGTATGGTTAAATTAGTTGTAAGTGTAGCCCTTCATTTTTGTAGCATCATGATGAACCGAAAATTGATTTAAAGAATGGTTCTTGAATAATTTTGGATTGTGCATTATAAAATTGAATTTATTTAAATTAGACTTGTTATACTTTCATTCTTGTTCAATGTTGGTTCTAAAATAAATTTAGAATCAATTTTTATCACACATAAATCAAGATTAATTCCCGAGTTAAGTGCACGCAAATCGAGGCAAAACCGCCCAAAACACACCATTAGGCTAGTATATGTGGCTGCCAAGGTGCGTGTGTGGGCCGCCTTGCCTCGTTGATGCGTTAGTGTGTGGTGTGTCCAAGTGTGGTGCACACTTGGTGCTGCAGTATGTGCTTGGTGCATCGAGGATGCGGAGATGATGCACGCAAGGTGTTACGTGGAGCTGGAGCCTGCATGCAAGTGCTGCCAGGCAGTGAGGCTTGCGAGTGCTAGCAGGCCAGCCACACGCTGCCAGTGCCAGCAACGTGCTAGCATAGCCAAGGGCCTTGGTGCCTAGAAAGCCTAGCCCCATGGCTTGGATGGTAGGCACTTGGCCATTTGGTGGGCTATTTATTTGTTTTTTATTTTTTTTTGCATTAATTGGGCCGTTTTAATTATTTTATTAAAAATTATTTTAACTAGGCTAGGCCTCGGTTCCTCCCGCCCTTGCAAAATAATTTGGCAAAATATGGGTTAACCGACTTGATTAATTGGATTAATTAAGTTTGATGCGGAATTTAGTGGGAGCTTCGTTAATTACTTGAGCTAATTTATTGCGTCTTAATCACATAATCGGTTAACAACTTTGACTAGTTTTAATTAGGTGCTTTAATCGGATTAACCACCTAAGTTAGTTACCCTAGTTTACGCGTGTTATGCATTGTTACTTGTTTTTCGTTGTAAAATGCATTGGCCATTCACATATAGTGAATGGATGAATAGAATGTATATTCTATCACAGGTTTTGTGAAAATGGCAACTAGTGGGGCCCGACTAGGATAGTAAATACGGATGCGATCCGTTATGTATTTTTGTAAATCTAAATAAGGTTTGCGTACCATTGCATATTTTTTGTACCTTAATATTTAGATAAATCCTAGTCATAGTAACTAAGAGTTGCATATTTGGTGGAGATGTCTCGAACACGGCGTTTCTAAGAAGACAAACCAAGAAGTTGCATTAAAGACCCATGGAGATTTGAAAACTCAAGGGGTCATGCTAGTTACCAAATGCATCTTTTACTTATGTTCTATATATATATAATTCTGTTTATATATGATTGAATGGTATGATAGATGCATGTTTAGGATTTCAAATGTTGCGATGATTAATTAAGTTCACTTAAATCAACCAACTTGGAAACCCTAGGTCCCTATAAAATTGAGCCAAATTTGCCATTCTAAGAACAACACTTACCGAACTAATGCGCGTAGTGATGGGCTATGCCAAAGCGAGGCATCACTACTTCCCTAGGAATGTAAGGTATACTAGGTATACAAGTTGGTCTTGGTTAAGCTCAACGATATCAGTAAGGAGTCCTTAGGTGTCTTGGCAATGGAGATAAAATGTCATGGAAGCATTAGATGCGACGTTTTATCGAACCAAGAGTAGCTTAGAGTTATTAGCAATTGGATTGCTTACCTTAAAATATTAAGTGTTAAGACAAGCCAAAGCATGCTTAATCACTTTTTGATTTTTGGGATCTTGGAATCGTGTTATTCTCGCCTAAAAGGGACTAATATTAATGCGTAGATAAAACGCTCAATAAGATTGAAAATTTGCATGTATGCTTTAAATTTCAAACTTATTGGTTTTATGAATGGTTTTTGATTTCAAATTATTTCAATTGTAGAAACATGTCTGCAAATAACTCAAACAACAACACTATGTGCCTGGAACTCCTCGACAAGTTTGCTTTTAGCCTTAACTTGGTCAACTTCAAGGAATAGGAAGAGGAACTCTGGAAAACTCTTCGGAATTGTTCCATGGAGTACATCCTTGATACTCCCATTCCAAGCTTCTTCTCTAAGGGAATCATGAGCGATGAGGCACATGATGCATGGTCTTCTGATTGCAAGAAAGTCTCACGACCAATGGCTAATTCTATCTTGGAAGAATGGAAGGAAAAGTTCTCCTCCTACCTTCCGGACATGTTCCTCAAAGCACTTGAGGACGTTGTCAATGTGAGAGTCACCAAGAGTCTTAATGGCAACTATGATGGACTCGTGTTTGATGTGACTAGGTCACTATCGAACATGAAGATAAAGCCACCGGAAGAAGGTTGTCTTGCTAAGGAGAGGCGCCGACTTTGGTCAAGGGTCTACAATACCAAATTGAGACCCGGTATGCCCCTCCTACCTCATGTGCTTAGAATGACTAGGATCTTCAAGCACATGGAGCTTCTCGGAATAGGGAGGATGTGGTGGCGGGTGATATCTTGCTTGATTCACTCCACTCGGGCTATTATGCACTTAGGGCGCATATAGCTGCGGGAAAGGAGAGACGCTCTTTAAGAGAGGTGGTGCAGCTGCTCACTGAGCCTCCTCATATGGAGCAACCGAAAGTCCCTTAAGAGCAAGGAAGAGGGAGTTCAAGAACAAAGCGAAGATGCGATGCTTCTATTGTGGTGGCCTAGGCCATTACAAGAGGGAATGTAAGATCTTTCAAAAGGATGAGGAGGAGAGGAATGTTTCATCTACCTCAGGTATCTTCATTAACACTTGTGTATAAAGCTATTCATAGGTATTGGATACCATGTTTAACTCACTTTATGCTCCCATTTCAGGGACCAAGTAAGAGGGCTTCACAAGTGGATGTGCAACTACGAGCGGACGATAAAGATGGTCTTTCAGTCGTGCTTGTAGGCACATTTTTGTCTATGGCTTGTAATTAACTAATTTTTATTTATCATGCTTTTGAACATACTTTGATCTATGGTGTTGGACACCGGGTTACATTGATCACAAGACTATGACAATGGTTGTTTCGAATGTCTTGCTTATATGTTCTATGAAAATTGAATGTTTTACATATTATTAGACAAACAAGTTTATAATGTTAACGATACCACCAAAAGTGCTAAGACCATTAAGTCGAATCAAACCTACTTATGGCATTATCGTCTTGGCCACATTAACATCAAACGCATCAAGAAACTTCTTCATGAAGGTATTCTTGACTCATTTGACTTAGAGTCGTTTGAAAATTGCGAAGGATGTCTACTAGGCAAGATGATAAAGCAGCCATTCTCCAAGTTGGGAGAAAGGGCTAGTGACTTATTCGATCTTATACATACGGATGTATGTAGACCAATGAGTACACAAGCAAGGCAAGGTTATCAATATTTCATCACCTTCACCGACGACTATAGTAGATATGGTTATGTCTACCTTATGTCGAACAAATCTGAATCTTTTGAGAAATTCAAAGAGTTTCAGGGTGAAGTTGAAAATCAGCTTGGCAAGAAAATCAAAGCACTTTGATCGGATCGAGAGTATTTGAGGCACGAATTCGACGATCACTTGAAAGAAAGTGGTATTCTTTTAGAGTTAACACCTCCCGGAACTCCACAATGGAACGGAGTGTCCGTAAGGAGGAATCGAACCTTGTTAGACATGATTCAATCAATGATGGGTCTTAGTGAACTTCCTATCTCTTTCTTGGGACACGCACTTCTAACCGCGGCACTAACACTGAACCGAGCTCCATCAAAAGCTGTCGAAAGATTTCATATGAATTATGGACGAAGAAACCTCCACGGTTGTCTTTTCTTAAGATTTGGGGTTGCGAAGCATATGTCAAAAGATTGATTTCTGACAAACTTCACCCAAATTCAGACAAGTGTTTCTTTGTGGGATACCCTAAAGAAACCAAAGGGTATTACTTCTACAACAAATCCGAGAACAAAGTGTTTGTTACTCGAGATGGTGTCTTTTTAGAGAGGGAACACCTTTCCAAAATGACAAGTGGGAGGAAAATCAAACTCGATGAAGTTCAAGAGGACGAGCAACAAAGTCAACCTGACAAAACTGACAATCAAAGTGCTTTAGAAGCAGCTGTTGACATTGGTCAGAGTCAAACTAACAATTTTTAAAGTCAAACTGACAATGAAAATGCTCAACTTATTACCCTGCGTAGGTCGCAACAGCCAAGTTTTCAACCAGACAGATACCTTGGTATTGTCTTAACCGAAGATCAAGACATCCTAGTTATGGATGGAGATGAGCCGGTGACATACAAACAAGCTATGACGAGCCCCTACTTTGCAAAATGGCAAGAGGCCGCGAAATCCAAGATGGACTCCATGTTTGAAAATCAAGTCTGGGACTTGGTTGATTTGCCGGAAGGTTACACACCTATCGGTTGCAAATGGATTTTCAAGTTGAAAACTGATAAAGATGGAAATGTATCTATACACAAAACTAGATTGGTGGGAAAAGGTTACAGGAAAATTCACGGCATTGATTATGATGAAACCTTTTCGCCAGTTGCCATGCTTAAGTCCGTCCAGATTATCCTAGCGATTACCGCATATTTTGATTACGAAATATGGCAATTGGATGTCAAAACGACCTTCCTTAATGGGATTTTGGAAGAAACTGTGTACATGACACAGCCAGAAGGTTTTGTTGATCCAAGCAATGCTAGGAAGGTATGCAAGCTTAAGAAGTCCATTTAAGGACTAAAGCAGGCAAGCAGAAGTTGGAATCTGCGATTCGATGAAGCCATTAATAAGTTTGGTTTTATCAAGAATCCAGATGAGTCTTGTGTTTACAAGAAGGTCAGTGGGAGTGACATCGCATTCCTCGTCTTATATGTGGATGATATATTACTCATTGGAAACAACACTAAACTGTTAGAGTCCGTGAAGGGCTGGCTTGGAAAGTGCTTTTCAATGAAGGACTTGGGAGAGGCACAATACATATTTGGCATTAAGATCTATAGGGATAGATTTAAAAGGATGATTGGATTGAACCAAAGTACTTATATTGATTAGATACTAGCACGATTCAACATGGAAGGGGCCAAGAGAGGGAACCTACCCATGTCACATGGCATAACTCTCAGCAAGAAGCAGTGTCCACAGACATCTAATGAGCGAGAGGGGATGAGTCAGATTCCATATGCTCCGCTTATTGGATCGATCATGTATGCCATGATATGTACTAGGCCGGATGTATCGTATGCCTTGAGTGCTACGAGCCTATACCAAGAGGTGCATTGGACTGCGGCCAAGAATATCCTAAAGTACCTGAAAAGGAACAAGGATAAGTTTCTAGTCTATGATGGTAGTGATGATTTGGTTGTTAGAGGTTATACCGGCGCGAGCTTCCAGACTGACGGAGACGACTCCAAGTTGCAGTTAGGGTACATATTCTGCCTAAATGGAGGAGAGTTTAGTTGGAAGAGTGCTAAGCAAGGCACCCCTACAGTTTCTATAATAGAAGCCGAATACTTGGCAGCTTCGGAAGCAGCTAAGGAGGAAGTTTGGATTCGTAAGTTCATTAGTGAACTTGATGTTGTACCCTCCATCAAGGGTCTAATAGACCTCTATTGTGATACAAATAGAGCTATTTCTCAGGCCAGGGAACCAAGGGTACATCAGAAGGTCAAACATGTCAAGAGGAGATTTCACATGATAAGGGAATGGAAGTTCGAGGGTGAAATCAGAATTTGTAAGATTGGAACGAAAGACAATGTAGCCGATCCACTAACTAAACCTTTGCCTCAAGTGAAGCACAACAAGCACGTTGATGTAATGAGAATCAAGCATGTTGGAGACTGGCTTTGATTCCCTATATATGTGTTTTAATTAAACTTGATGTCTTAATGTAAAACACTATGTTGAACCATTCGGTTTTGGAGTAACTAAAATTTCTGCAAATTTGTTATTACTCCATTTCTATTTAATTGTGGTTTAGAATTAACTAATGAGTCCATTCGATTTCTGAGAATATTCAAAACAGGGTATCAAGACCATGTCTTGGATAAAGAAACACTTGTTAAGTGAACATTGGATATATCAAATCCAAAATTATCCCTAATCAAGGTCATTTAAATGATGGACGGTTAATGACCACTTGAGATTAGTGTGTACTATGATTTATAGCACCGTTTCTTGTGCTACGAAGACATGATCGTCATAAATCTTTTGCACAGGTATTGGTTTGGAACTATACCAAATCGACCTATGAGAGTATTTTAAGAGATCTAAAATCGTCTTAAGTACATTTCTCATTATAGCTATCGGAACCTTTTTCCTCGACCATGAGTATTGTAAGTTCTCTTGTTTGAGTACATACTAGTCCGTTTTGATGTTGTCAAACGTCTGCCGTAAAAGGGGATTATAATCGCAATACTTGGGCGACTAGGTCCTCTTAGTAAGGGAAGCAAACAATGCAAGACTGGGAATGTCCCCCTACTAACAATAGGGAATATGTCTTTCTTATTTACAAGGCCTTCGAAGAGTAAGACTGTGAAAGTGCATGGTCGTGCTCAGATGGATTTTAGAAATCATTTGCTTATTGACTGTCGAACTCGAAAATCGAGAAACACTTCTAGATGTAATAAGGATGACGAAGAATCTTACCTTACAGTTCATGAAGAGACATTAAGTGACATAGGAAATGGGCTATACCCTAACTGCACACTTATCCGGAAGGACAAGTGGGAGATTGAAAGGAATGGTGTCCTTCCAACAACTGTATTATTATGATAGAGGGTTTGGAATGATTAGAAAGCTAATTCTTCAGTGAGGTAAAGTGATCGGGATGCTTGGGTGGAGGCCGCTTCTGATCGGTATTATTAATGGGTAATTAATATTACAACTTAATATTAACTAAACCCTTCGGGTCGCACCCCAATCGAATAACCGATCCGAGACGACGAATCAATGCGAAGGATTAGATGAGTCATTAGAGTATTACGAACAAAGACGTTAGATATCGAGCTTAGAGCGTCGAAACCGAGCGTCGCAAGTCAAGTCGAATTTAGAACTCGACAAGGCGTAGAATCAAGCAAGCGACAAGTATGAGCCAAGCCATAGCCTCACATTGGCCTAGCCATGCGAGTGCTAGGCTAGGCGAGGGCACCAACCACATGCATGCTAGCGTGGTGGGCATCGCACCCAGCCACACGCATAGCCGCAGCTAGGCTGCGCTTAGCATGCAAGCATCGTAAGCATAGTGCTATGCGTATGCGTGCTATGGTTGTCCATGCTTGCTAGCATGCTAGGCCAAGCACCTAGCCCCTCGTAGCATCGCTGCAACATCGCACTCGCACAACACAAGCATCGCAAGCAGCGTGCTGTGTGTGCGTGTGCTGTGCGTGCTTGCTAGCGTAGTAGCACCAAGCAGCAGCTAGGCCTCACCCCTCGCTAGCACACGCAGAAGCAGCAGCAGCCCGCAATGCATGCGTGGCTTGTTTATTGCGAGCTGGCAGCCAAGGTGGGCAGCCAGCCAGCTTTGCGTTGGAGGCCAGCTCACGGTCATAGGGAAGACCGGTCTTGGTGGCTTTGCTTGGGGAGCAAGGAGCTTTGGTCCCCCCCTTTGGTGGTCCTCACCCTACCCTTGCTCTCCACATGCCACTTGGCGCTTGTTGATTCATTTTGCATTTTAATTTGTTTTAGATTAAAATAAATTGGGAAAAATGCAATTCTCCCACATTGATGGGAAAATGGAGATTAAGGCTCCCTTCCCTATAAATACCCAAGTTTTAGGTTTGGGAAAAATCACTTGAGTTGAACTCAATAAGGCATCTCATCATTAGTGAGTAAACCTTTAAGTTCGTAATACTCTAGTTTTTCTTTGGTCAAGTCCCGACTAACCTTCGGGATAAAGACTGCTCGGGTCGAGTCGAGGGTGCGAGCCATCGAAGGCCTACGCACTTGCAAGGCTAGAGCTTTCAAGTAAGAGCTCGTAAGCGAGCGAAGCATGCGTCGAGGGTAAGATCGTCTTTTCTCTTTCTCTCTCTTTTGTTGTTTAATTATGTGATTGCATGTTTAGTTACATTAATTAGTGTCCGGGTCTTGGGCGGGTTTCTCTTCCGCGTAGTGTCGAACACTACGAAACCCAACATGGCAGGGGTTACCCGAGTTATTTTGTTAGGGGTTACCCGAGTTATTCAGTCAGGGGTTACTCGGTCATGCATTACTTGAGGAGTTCAAACAGGGGTTACTTAAGGGGTTCACTCGGTCAAGGGTTACGTGAGGGGTAACTCGGTCAGGGGTTACTCGAGTTACTCGGTCAAGGGCTACTCGAGTTACTCGGTTAGGGGTTACTTGGTCATGGGTTACTCAAGTTACTCAGTCAGGGGTTACTCGAGTTGCTCGGTTAGGAATTGTTTAAGGAGTTCAGTTAGGGGTTACTCGAACAATTCAGTCAGGGGTTACTTAAGGAGTTCGGTCAGGGGTTACTCGGTCAGAGGTTACTTGAGGTTACTTAAGGGGTTACTCAGTTAGGGGTTACTTGGTCAGGGGTTACTCGAGGGGTTCGGTTATGGCTTACTCGAGGGGTTACTCGATCAGGGGTTACTCAGTCAGGAGTAACTCAAGTAACCCTTGACCGAGTAACTCGAGTAACCCCGACAACTCGAGTAACTGCTGATCGAGAAACTCGAGTAACCCCGACAACTCGAGTAACCCCGGCAATTTGAATAATCCTTGACCGAGTAACTCGAGTAACCCCTGCCGCATGATAGAGTAGGCGGCATATAAAAAATCGTGATGTAATACAAAGTACAAAGAATAATTATTTCTATAAATAGAAGTGTGTCAATTAAAAAACCAAGAGACTACTTTTACATTTTTTAGTTTCGCAGATAGAGATAAAAGTAGTCGGACCAAATGTAATGAGTGTCATAATATTATTATTACTTTTTTAATAAATGGGTGTGATAATATTGTAGTGAGATCCTACAATTAAATGTAATATGAAATTCAAATAAATGAAGTACAAGTAAAAATAAAAAAGAAAAATTGTTCATAATAATCCCACCTTTGAATTATTATGGGTTACTTTTAAATAATCCCACTTTTACCCTCAATTTGCTCTCAATTGTCCCGGTTAATTAGTTACATGTTAAAAATGGTAATTTTTTTTTGGGTTTAAAGTACATGCGTCACCATACAATTTGTCTAAAATTTTAAATTTAAAACAATGAATTAAAAAAAAGGGAGTCATCCAGCCACCACCTCCGCCAGCCCAAGCCACCGCACTCGATTCCGAATTGCAATAATAATCAGATCGGAGCTCGCGTCGTCGTCATCGCTATTGTGGGTGGTCTGGGCGGTCTAAATCGAGGCTAGGGATAGTGATGAAGGCCGAAGTTGTGGTGGGAGATTATGAGGGAGGCCGAACTCGAGCCAGGAAAAGGGAAGGGAGGCCGGGATTGGGACAAAGATGGGGTTTTCGAGGGTGGCAAGATGATTTTATGGGCCGGAAAAGGGACAAGGGAAGAGGAGAGGGTCGAAAACATGGCGGGGGGAGGGGGATGGAGGTTGGGATCGGGACGGGGAAAGGTTTCGAAGGTGTTTGGTGGTTCAGGGGGAAGGATACGGCGGTCGGCGCGTTCAAGGGGAGGGGTATGACGGTCGGAGCATCACGCCGCGTCGCTCCAGCGCTGAGGGGACGGCAGGCGGTCGAGCTGGTGGGAGTGGGCTGCTGTGGTAGGTGGTTAGGCTGGTGGGGGTGGTTTTGTATTTATTTTTCGATTGTGTTTGGTGGTTTAGGGGAGGGGGTTTAGGTGCGCCGCCGGTGCCGGCGCTTGCACTAGGGTTGGAGGTCTGGGTGACCGGAGCCACGAGGTAGGGGTGTCAGGGGTGGCGGGGAAGGCTTAGATTGGTGGTCGTTTTTAAATAATTATTAATTTTGTTTATTTTTTCTTTAAAAAAATTTAACTTTTTTTATAATTTATTATATTTTTATTTTTTTGACAAATCACAGGCCGACATGTGTCAAATAACTTGTTATAACAAGTTACATGACCGGTTAGGATCATTTTGAGCGGATTGATATCAAAGGTGGTATTATTTAAAAATAACTCAAAGGTGGGATTATGTTTAGCGGACGCCCCAAACGTGGGATTATTCCGGGCAATTTTTCCAAATAAAAATGAGGCAACCACTAAGAAACTGGGAGTATTGTTATTACTCTCTTTGTTTTGTTATAAATACAATAGTTTTACTAGTGTATAAGTCAATATACAACTTTGCTCATTAATATGTTTAATTATAAATTAGTAATAAGTATAAAACTTGATACGATGAAAACATACATAAAGACTAATCACTAATCTAAAATATATTACACAACAAATATGTTTTTCTTATATATTGGTAATAAAATATAGTCAAAGTAATTATTCCCTCTGTATTTAAATAATTGAAACGTTTTGCCCTTTTTGCAATATTTATCTTATTCACTTTTAATAATGTTTATAATTTATATATAAGAATAAATATAATCTTGTGGGCACTTGTTGGAATCGTCTCAATGAATAGTTCATTAATATTCAATTATTATATTTTTACTTATTGAAAACTAAAGATATTATAAGTCAAAGTTTTGTATTAATATATGTGCATAAGAGAAACGTTTCACTTATTTATATACAAAGAGAAATAAAATAGAGGAAGAAGAGGTAGAAAAAGAGAAAGGGAATGAGAGTTGAAGTGGATAAGTGACTTCCCCCACACACAGTAAACTATTCAATGAAAAATCAACTAGTTCAACAAACACCAAGCATCTTATTAACTTTTTTATGGGTTTTGGAAGATAAAGGTTATCTTTTTGAGATATTAGCAGCAAAATTATTACGAAGTATTTATTAGGCGCAAAATGTGTGTAGTTTGGATTGGACATGGTAAGAACAAGAAATATTGCATATATAGAAAGATGATAACGGGCTAAGAAGGATTTCGTGGGTTGACGATTTGGGTTGCGATTTTGATCGAACCAATATAAATTTTCTTAGAAAGCTGTAAGGATAATAATGTAATACTTTCTCCGTTTTTGTATAGTTGTAACACTTTTGTTTTTACGCTTGTTGATCCATAAATTCAATCGTTAATATCTTTAATTACCAATATATAAAAATTATAAACATTTGATATTAAAATAGTATAAATCGAGATGAATCTAACAAGATCTTGCGTGACTATATTTTTGCATATCTATAAATCATTAAAGCTAGTCGAAGTGGAACACATGAATAGTGTAAAAGTCAAACTGTTCCAACTATAAAAAAACGGAGAAAGTACGAAGCACAATCTCGAGCCTAAGATATCATCAATAAGATTTTAATTAAGTAGACATAAATTGAACCAATCAAAATGTGATGATTAAAAAAAAAAATTTCTTTATTATAAATCTATATCAATACCAATATATTGAAGCAGCATTTTTTTGTACTATCATAACGAATTTGAGAGAGAACTTATATTGAAAGAAAAATTGACAAGTACTAGTAAACACACACATATTTAACGTATTTAACCAAAAACCCGTTGGTAATGTCCACATGTAGGCGAGAGTAATAGTTTTACTGATGTTGAGGAAAAACAAAATACAGATTTAGAAAAATTGAAACTAACCACAGAATTTACAGATTGATTGCCTCTTAGATTTCTCGATCTATTCCTATAAATTTCTCTTAGAACTCAAAGAAGAGAGATACACATAAGACTTCCACATTTCTAAACTATGACTGAATTGACCTTCATAAAACCATAGGTGAGACTATAAAGAACTCCGTAATGAATTGAAATGATCGCTCGAAAGCGGAACTGTTGGCAAAAAAACTACTTAATGGCAACTATGGAAGTCGCGCATTGGTAATGTCGAGTGTAACTTTTAAAGTTATGCTGCCTGCTGGCGAGCGTACATGCGCAAGAGATCTTGCTTGAACAGCCGTACATACTTCCCTTTGTGAGCTATAGTTCACCCGCCTAAGAGCTCTATCTCTAAATTTGTCGCAACCTTCATTTGACCCTAAAACATTCAAGGCATATTTCTTATGAATCTCCACTTTGACTTGAATCCCTTCATAATAAAACTAGTGTACTAGATGCATTGATCAAAATGCTAGATGTACATAAACAAACGGATGTACCGGATGCGTAGGGTGTTAATGTACCAAGCTTGTTGGTGAACTGCTCGACACTCGACTAGACTAAATCTCGGTATAGGCACGGCTTGAGTGAGAAGCTCGGCTTTGCTCAAGATCTTTACAAAAAAAAAAAAAAAAAAAAGGGAAAGAAATAATCCCACATTGAAAGATAGGAGCAAGGGATAGAATATGAGAGTTATAAAAGCAAACTTTGATTGTCTTACAAACAATGACTTCTTATATTCATATCACATATGGAGTCAGTGTAACATTTTTATTTGACGTATGTAGCCTTATTTAGTATTATATCTCATCTTAAAAGTATATCCCGTGAATAATGGTTGGAAGATAGGTAATTATAATCCATTATCAAATTATATCTCATATAGATTGATAGCTCCTTTCACAAACACTTCACAAGGTTTTTCTTTGGAAGTTTGTTGTAAAACAATTTCACAATTCTTTCATCAAGGTCTTGGCATAAATTCTTATTATTACGATCATATCACAATGTTTTGAATACCTTGCCAAGTAAATGTTTTGACTCAAACTTTCACCATTACAATCATATTGTAATGTATTTATTATCTTATCAAGTTGACAACTTATACGTTCATTATGGCTCAAACCATATCTAACAATGTTCAATTTTTCCTTTTTGACACGCCGTTCAATTGTGGTGTTCCAGGAGGAGTTAATTGTGAAATAATTCCACAATATCTTAGATGATCATCGAGTTCTTGGCTTAAATACTTTCTGTTTCGGGGTTTTTTGATGTCCTGCGGGAGATTTACTATTCCGGGACTGGTATCCTTGCGCCTGTACCTGCAAAATAACGGAGACTCCTTGTGGTGGGAGTTCCGCCTCCGACGATCAAGTTAGAACGTGTATGAGGAGTGAATAGTGCGGAAAAGTAAAGGTTGGGAGATCTGGTTCCTCTAGGTGAGGAGTGATCTAAGTGTTTAGGTGAGTGTAATTAATGTTCTTAACCCCCCATTAATGAGGATTAATGAAGGTATTTATATGCCTTGGGATGCGTGTTAATCCTAGGTTTAGGTCAACCTAGGACTGATTGGGCTTCCACAAGACTTTGGGCATAGGTGGCCGGTTTTCCCATTTGGCATGGGGGATGCCACGTGTCGTAGCATAAGAGGTCCAAGGTGGACTGATCAACACTTGACATGTGGCAGGCTCCAATTAGTCCATGTGGCGGACACTTGGCAGAGCCTGAATGGTCCACTTGTCAAGTGATGATTGGTAGGGAAAAATCCCTTAATCATTTGCCCCTCACAAGTGGCACGTGACTGTTCACATGTCACCTGTGACAGGTGTCGGCTTGTAATAGGCGACGACTTGCTACAGGTGTCGCCCTATGGCGGGCCGAGCATTTTTCCCGCTCGTTTTTTTAATTTGGAGGCGACCCTTCGCATTCTCCTTTTTCCCTATATAAGGGCATGTTGACCAAGTCTTTTGTTCACATTTGCAAACTTTTTAAGAAAAATCTCGGACCCCTGAACTTGAGCTCTGACACTTTGCAACTTTTGACGCCGATTATTTCTGACAGGACGACTGCTTTTGTTAGGCGTCTGTTTAATCAAGATCTCCTTCAGAACTTAAGTTTCAGGTAACCGTCTGTTCCTTTATTGTTTTTGCTTTTGCACTTTTTCTTTCTTTTTTGAAAATGAGACCTCAAAAGCATCCGGCACGACCTAGGTTAGCAATCAGCCGGTCAGCGGGGACGGTTGAGTCTAGGACTAGGAGTGCCGACTGCCCTGCGATGCTTCAAACTTTGCGCAAGCCCCGGAATCCAACTGTCTTTGTATCTATGCAGGACAGTATGGCAAGAACAAAAAAGACAAAGAGGATTGAAAACTCTGTTGGCTCCTCTTTCCGGGTTCAGATTAGTGAGCTGTCGGACCAGCCGCCTGATACCGCAGGGACCCAAGGTGGCCCTTCTACCGAGAGCTCTGAGGAGGGAGCTAAGGTAGCCCATTCCCACTTCATTGTTGACCTGGGCCAGTCAGCAAACGGCCCCTAAAGAAGAAGAGGGGTCGGCCCCCTCAGGGAGAGGGGAGGAGTCGGACTCTTCTGATAGTGAGTCTGACTCTAGCTCTTCAAGCCGCTTCTCTATAAACTCAGAGGAAAGGCACTCTCATTTGCGTGAGGCGAGACTTTCTCATGCTGCTGAAAAGGGGGACGGCTAGTTGGAACCATCCGCCTCTCATAGGGAGTTGAATACTCCTTACTATTGTCATGTCCTAAAGGGCCGGATCAAGGCCATGAAAGAACGATTAGACTCTTTTTTGTCGGACCATGTGATGGGGCCTGATTTTCAAGTATTTGTGCCAGATGGTGAGGATACAATCGTCTGGCTCGCGGGAACAAGCTGCGGTGACGCCTGTTTTGGCTGCTACGAGGTAGCAATTAAGGCTGGGCTTTGATTTCCCTTGCATCCGGTCGTTCAACAAATCCTCGATGGATACGAGGTGGGGCTATGGCAGTTAGCCCCGAATTCCTGGTTCAACATCCTTGGCTATGTAGCCGGATGTGAAATGCATGGGGCGGAGCCGAATTTTGAGGCGTTCACCCATATGAACTATCTTAGCCGGACCCCCAAAGCAAGCGGTACCGGCTGGTACCAAATAACTAGCCACAAAGGCTATCTGATGACGAAGGGCAAAGAAAATAAATGGAAGGATTGGAGAAACACCTTCCTCATCATTGCTAGCCCTAACAAGCTGCTAAACAAGCGCTACAATAGGTGGAACAAAGATCCGCCTCTTCTAGCAGGTGGTCGCAGCATGCCGCTTGTTCCCCTCAAGGCTAGGGAAGAGATCCTGGACCAAGGGCTTTTCAAAGTAGAGATTAGGGCAAACTCTACTACTGGGGTACAAAAGCAAGTGCCCCTAAACTGCGTCCTAGAGTTTCAATGGCTCTATGACGAGTACTTTCTTGCCGCCTGCGGCCTTAGCAGTCGGACCTCCAGAGGTAGCCGGCCACTTGAGCATGTATACGTCTTTTGCTTTGTTTTCGAACTTTTTCTAACTCTTTGTGGTTCTTATTTGTAGCTGAAGCTATGGATCAGATTTCTGCATCTAAGAAGGTGGCCGCCTTGCTGGGGACCTCCATCATGCATCGGAAGCGGACCTCTTCTGATTCTCCTGCCAAGGAGACGCCCATAGTGAGTTTCTAATCTTTCAAACTTTGCCTTGAAAGCCTGCTATTATTAGTATTGACCATTTCATATTTTTCGCAGGCGGGCACGTCCAAACCCTCCTCTTCCCAGCAGCCGGATACAAAGGCTCGCAAACTGGCGATTGGGAGCTCTCCTGACTCTGCCAGGAAGCAGCCGGCTGATAAGCAGCCGATCACCCCACAAAGTGTGGGGAAATCATCACAAGTCCTTAGGGACAGTCGGCCGCCAAGAAGTATAAACTGCTCTGCTAAACTTAACTTATTTCTTCATCGCTTTCTTCATGTTTTTGATGTTTCTCTTTTTTGGATGCAGGAGGCCCTCAAGAACCAGACTTGGTCCAAATGGCCAAGTCTATGATTAAGGTCGTCCCTCAAGAGGAGAGGGATGCGGTCAAGGGAGTCGGCACCCTTAAAAGGAATGGTGTCCTTCCAACAAGTGTATTATTCCGATAGAGGGTTCAAAATTATTACAGAGCTAATTCTTCAGTAAGGTCAAGTGATCGGAATGCCTAGGTGGAGGCCGCTTCCGATCAGTAATATCAGGGTACAATTGATATTACAGCTTAATCTTAACTGAACCCTTCGGGTCGAACCCAATCGAATCTCCGATCCGAGACGTCGAATTAATCCAAAAGGTTTTAATGAGTCGACAGAGTTTTACGAATACAGACGTCGGAAATCGAGCCTAGGGCGTCGATACCGAGTGTCGCAAAATCACAAGCAACAAGTATGAGCGTAGCCGTAGCTAGGCTAGGCTAGCTCATAGCATGCCTAGGCGCACCATGTGTGTTCTAGGCGCACCATGGTGTGCTAGGCACCATCGCAGCCTAGGCGCACCTTAGCAGCCCATTGCAAGCTAGCATGGGTGCCTAGGTGCGCATGGAAGCTATCGCAAGCCACACAGGCACCAGGCAGCCCATAGAAGCTAGCAAGCATGCTAGCGTGGTGCCTGGGTGCATGTGGCGCCTATCGCAGGCAATGGCCGCACCAGGCGCACCATGGCAAGCACTAAGTGCTGCGTGCGTGCGTGCCTGGCTTGGCAGCACCATCGCAAGCACCAAGTGCTGGCATGGTTGGCTGCCTGGCAATGGTGCGCCATGTGCGTGTGCTTGAGTGCTAGCCTTCGCATGGTAGCACCAAGCATCGCAGCACATGCGAGAGGCTGCGCGCCAGCGTGATGCCAGGCCTCGCACAAGCAGCCTCGCACCACAGGCGCATTGATGCGTGTGGGCTGGCAGTGCGTGGTGCGTGGCGCAAGGCTGGTGCATGGCGCATGGCTGATGCGAGGCATGTGCGACCAGCCAATGCATGGGTTGCGAGGGCCAGCATCAGCGATGCCCAGCAGGCACTAGCTGGGCGATGCATGGCTGCGCATGCGATGGCAAGGCTGCACCACGCATATGTGTGTGTGTATGCCTGCGATAACAACAAGGCAGCACCACGCATATGTGTGTGCGTATGCCTGCGGCAGCGATGCCCAGCAAGTGCTAGCTGGGCGATGCATGCTGTGCGTGCGATAGTGGCGCTGGGTAGATTGGTGCGTGATGCATGGTGCGCCAGCCAAGCAAGCTAGCTGGCTCTGCGTGCTGGCAGCGCCAGGTGGCAGCCAGCCTAGCTGCCTTGCAAGTGGCGGTTTGAAGGGGAAGTGGGGACCAAAGCCACCAAGCTTCCCTTGGGGAGCAAGGCAATGGTCCCCCCCCCATGGGATATGGTCCTCATCTAACCCATTCTCTCCTTTTGCCACTTGTTGGCTTGTGATTGTTTTGCATAATTATTTATTTTAGAATTAAATAAATTATTGCAACTGCACATGATCCCACATTGATCATGAAAAGGGGTTTTAAGTCCCCATTCTCTATAAATACCCACTTGGTTGGGATTTTGAGAATACAACCTTGAGTGGAATTAAAAAGGCAACTCTAAGAAAAGAGTAAACCTTTGATTTGTAAAACTCATAGTTATTTTGTCCGGGTCTTGACTAACCTTCAAGACTTAGGACGCTCGGGTCGGGTCGAGGGTATGATCCGTCGGAGATCTCGTCTTTTCGGGATTTTGAAGTAAGAGCTCTTTGGGAGCGAAGCACGTGTCAAAGGTATAATTCTTTTTCTTAATCTTGTTTGATTAAGTTTAATATGCTTGTTAATTGTTTTAATTAAGGGGCGGGTCTTGGTGGGTTTCCTTCCGCGTAGTGTCGGGTCACTACGAAACCCTACAGTAGTATCGGAGCCACACTCCTTTTAATTTTTGCAATTATTGTTTAATTAAGGTGTTTTAGATAATTTATTTTTCTAGTTCATGTTCATCTAATCAGATTAGATGCTCGTTTTAATTAATTTTAAAACTCGATTTTATTATCGATTTGGCTGTCGAACCCAGATTTTGGCTCAAAAATAGTGATTTTTGGGTGGAATCGACATTCTGGAATTGTTTCAACCCTTTTAGGATTGTCCAGAAGCCAAATTCGAACCAGAAACCCAATTAATCTGGGGTTTTTCGTTTTTCAACGAAAGTTTTAATTCCTTTTAAGCCTTGATTAATGCAAGCATTACAAGGTTAGATTAAATGCACATTTGCATCACTAATCTACTGGTTTTAAAATATCCTTGAGCATAATAATAGAGTGTTTATTAGTGCTTAAGTTGATATACCAAGTAATCACATAAACTTGTTTTTCACAATTTTGCAAATAAATTGCAATAAGGTGTGAAAACTTGTTGTGATTTTGGATTTTAAGTTCCCAAGTAATGTTAATGTCTAATCTTTAAGTGTTTAAATGATTGGAACCCTTACCCTAAATTCCATGTTGAACAAAGTTTGGATTTTTTCATATTTTGGTTGATTAAAATCCATTAAGTTCAATTACTTGTGAGTAAAATTTGATTAATCTTCATATTGGAAGATGTAATCTTGGTATTTTACACAAGTATGCAAGTTGGAAAATTTTTATCATTGGATGATTAATTTATTTTCCAACTCCCTTTTGTCAAATCAGTTATTAATTTGCATATTGGCAAGATTAATTTTGGACATAGCTCATTTTATTTTAAGCATAATGTTTGACCTAATTTTGTTCAAAATTGAAAATTTTGGATAAATTTAGGCTTGTGCACCAATTAAAATAAAATTTGTTTAAGTTAGACTTAATGGTTGTTTTTTTTTCCCTAAAATTAATTCTAAAATATGATTTGGAATTAATTCATGTCACAAGTAAATCGGGATTAAAATCCCGAGTCACAGCACGCAAATCAAGGCAACACACCCAAGTGCCACCAAGGCTAGCCGGGCTGCTTAGCAGCCCACATGTGGCTGCCTATGGTGCGCACAAGGGCGAGGCTTGATGCTGCTATGCGCTGTGTGTGTGTGGCTGGGATGCATGGCAGGGGTGCGTGGGGTGGCTGGGCTGGCTTGCGAAGCATGCTGCTGGGCAGCAGGGCAACAAGCATCGGCCAGCGCACCACAAGCATCATGATGCGCCTGCCCAGCAGGCCAGATGCTTGCAGGCCGAAGCGTGCTAGCAAGCATGCGAAGCATGCTAGCAGGCAGCTGGGCTTGAGGCGCTGCTTGCTAGGCACAGCAGGCCTCAACCACGCACCATGGCGCCATGCCATGGGCTGCCTAGCGGCCTTGGTGCGCACCCACCAACGGTTTTGTTGGGTGATTTTGCTTAACGTTGAGCTATGATTTTGCGATTTTTCCCGAATTAATAACTTTAATTAATTATTTTAACGAGGCTAAAAACCTCGATTTTCGATTTTGCAAAATTTTGACAAATTATGGGTTGTGCCGACTTAATTAATCGGATTAAATAAGTACGGATGCGGAATTTAGTGGGAGCTTAATTAAATGCGTTAGCATTTTGCGTTTAGAAATAATGGATTAAACCACTTTGACTAGTTAGTTACTAGTTTTGCGTGTTTAATTATGTATTTCGCAAAATTGCATGGGCCGTTCACAAATAGTGAACGGGTGAATGAAAAATTGCTTTCAAAACAGGTTGTTTGAAAATGGCAACTAGTGGGGCCCGACTAGGATAGAAAATACGGACTGCGTTCCGTTATGTATTTTTGTAAATCTAAATACGGTCTGCGAACCGTTAAGTATTTTTGTACTATTTAGATTAATCTTAGTCGTTCTAGCTAGCTTCTTTTATTTCATTTTTGGCCAAGAAGTCTCAAGACGACGTTTCGACGAAGACGAGCCAAGATGAAGACCCATGGAAATTGAAAATTTCAAGGGGTCATGCTAGTTGCCAAATGCATCTATTTTATGCCTTATATATTGTTATATATGATTGCTAGATGTATGTCTAGGATTTCTATGATGTTGCGATGATTAGTTAAGTTCACTTAAATCAACCAACATAGAAACCCTAGGTCCCTTAATAATATTGAGCTAAAATTTGCCATTCCAAGAACAACACTTACCGAACTAATGCGCGTACGTGATGGATTACGCCAAAGCGAGGCATCACTACTTCCCTAGGAACGTAAGGTATACTAGGTATAAAAGTAGTCTTGGTTAAGCTCAACGATATCAGTAAGGAGTCCTTAGATGTCGTGGCAAAAGAGATAAAATGTCAAGTATGCATTAGATGCGACATTTTATCAAACCGAGAGTAGCTTGGAGCTATTAGCAATTGGATTGCTTACCGTAAGATATTTAATGGTTAAGACAAGCCAAAGCATGCTTGACCATTTCTTGATCTTTGGGATCTCGGAATCATTTTATTCTCGCCCATAAGGGACAATCTTAAAATGCGTGGATAAAATGTTCAATAAGTGTGAATAAGTGCATGAACGCTTTAAATTTCAAATTATTGATGTATGAATGGTTTTTCACTTCAAATTCTTTAAATTGTAGAAACATGTTTGCAAGTAACTCGAACAACAACCAAATGTGCCCGGAACTCCCTGATAAGTTAGCTATCAAGCTTAACTTAACAAACCTTGATGAATGGGAAGAAGAACTCAGGAAAACTCTCCGGAGTTGTTCCAAGGAGTATGTTCTGGATACTTCCCTCCCAACTCTCTGTTCCAAGACCCTCTTGAGTGACGAAACTTATTGTGCATGGTCAAAAGACTGCAAATTAGTGTCACAACTCATGGCTAACTCCATCCCGGAAGAACGGAAAGAAAAACTTCCATTCTCCTTCCCAGATTTGTTCCTTGGAGGACTAAGGGATGTTGTCGGTGTGAGATTCTCTAAGAGTTTCAACGACAACAATGATGGACTCTTGTTTGAAGTGACTAGGTCACTTATGGACATGAATGTAAAGCCATCGGATCAAGGTTGTCTTGCGAAAGAGAGGTACCATCTTTGGTCTACGGTCTTCAACACTAAGTTGAGACCGGGTATGCCCCTCCGACCCCATGTGGCAAGAATGTCTTAGCTCTTCAAGCACATGGAACTTCTCGGAATTCCACTAGAAGATGGAATGGCTGGTCATATTTTGCTCACTTCACTCCACTCAGGATATGATGCATTAAGGGCATATATTTCTGATTCAAAGGAGACACATTCCTTAAAGAATGTGGTGGAGCTTCTGCACTGGGCCAACTCATTTGGGGCAACCAAAAGACCATCAAGAAGGAGGGATCTCAAGGTTAAGGCTAAGATGCGTTGCTTCTACTGTGGCTGGCAAGGCCACTTCAAGAGAGAATGCAAGCTCTTTCGGGAGGAGGAGGAGAGGAATGGAGCATCCGCCTTAGGTATCTTCCTTAACACTTGTGGATTAAGCTTATCATAAGGTATTGGATACCAAGTATGACTCACTTAATGTTGCCTTTTCAGGGATCGAGTGAGAAGCTTATCAAGTGTTGGTGCATGGGCAAAAGACGACGAAGATGGTTTTTCGGTCGTGCTTGCATGCACTATTTTGTCTATGACATGTAATTAAACTATTTCTAGTTTTATCATGCTTTGAACATATTATCCATGGTGTTGGACACCTAGGAATTTCAAATGTAAGACTTTTGACAATAGTTGTTTCAAGTTTGTCTTACAAATTTATGTTCAATTAAATTGCATGTTTTACATACGACAAAAGTTGATACCACTAAGCTAAGACCATCTAGTCGAATCAAACCTACTTGTGGCATTGTCGTCTTGGCCACATTAACATCAAACGCATCAAGAAACTTCTTCAAGAAGGTGTTCTTGACTCATTTGACTTAGAGTCATTTGAAAATTGCGAAGGATGCTTATTAGGCAAGATGATCAAAAAAACCATTCTCCAAGTTGGGAGAAAGGGCAAGTGACTTATTAGGTCTAATACACACGGATGTATGTGGACCTATGAGCACACCCGCAAGGCAAGGTTACCGATATTTCATCACCTTCACCGACGATTACAGTAGATATGGCTATATCTACTTAATGTCGAATAAATCTGAATCCTTTGAAAAGTTCAAAGAATTTCAGAAAGAGGTTGAAAATAAACTTGGCAAGAAAATTAAAGCACTTCGATCGGATCGAGGTGGCGAATATTTGAGCCATGAATTCGACGATCACTTGAAAGAATGTGGCATTCTTTCAGAGTTGACACCTCCTGGAACTCCTCAATGGAACGGAGTGTCCGAACGGAGGAATCGGACCTTGTTAGACATGGTTCGGTCAATGATGGGTCTTAGTGAACTCCCTATCTCGTTCTGGGGACATGCGCTACAAACAGCAGCACTAACACTGAATAGAGCTCCGTCAAAAGCTGTTGAAAAGACTCCATATGAATTATGGACTAAGAAACCTCCCAGGTTGTCTTTTCTCAAGATTTGGGGATGCGAAGCATATGTCAAGCGATTAATTTCGGACAAACTTCACCTTAAATCAGATAAGTGTTTCTTTGTGGGATATCCAAAAGAAACCAAAGGGTATTACTTCTACAACAAATCCGAGAACAAAGTGTTTGTTGCTCGTGATGATGTCTTTTTGGAGAAGGATCACCTTTCCAAAATGACAAGTGGGAGGAAAATCGAACTCGACGAAGTTCGAGAGGACGAGCAACAATGTCAACCTGACAAAACTGACAATCTAGATACTTTGGAAGCATATGAGAAGATTGGTCAGAGTCAAACAGACAATGTAAATGCTCAACCGATTACCCTACGTAGGTCGCAACAACAAAGATCTCAACTAGACAGATACCTCGGTATTGTCTTAACTGATGATTAGGACATCCTAGTTATGGATGGTGATGAGCCGGCGACATACGAGCAATCTATGACGAGCCCCGACTCTGAAAAATGGCAAGAGGCCATGAAATCCGAGATGGACTCCATGTCTGAAAATCAAGTCTGGGACTTGGTGAATTTGCCCGAGGGTTATACACCCATTGGTTGCAAATGGATCTTCAAAGTGAAGACAGACAAAGATGGAAATGTATCGATATACAAAGCTAGACTGGTGGCAAAAGGTTATAGACAAGTCCACGGGATTGACTATGATGAAACGTTTTCACCAGTTGCAATGCTAAAGTCCGTCCGGATCATCCTAGTGATTGCTGCATATTACGATTACGAAATATGGCAAATGGATGTCAAAACTGCCTTCCTTAATGGGATTTTAAAAGAAACTGTGTATATGACACAACCAGAGGGTTTTGTCGATCAAGGCAACGCTGGAAAGGTTTGCAAGCTGAAGAAGTCCATTTATGGACTAAAGCAAGCCAGCAGGAGTTGGAATCTACGATTTGATGAAGCCATCAACAAATTTGGTTTTATCAAGAATCCAGATGAGTCTTGTGTATACAAGAAGGTCAGTGGGAGTGATATTGCATTCCTAGTCCTGTATGTAGATGACATACTTCTCATTGGAAACAACACAAAATTATTGGAGTCCGTAAAGGGCTGGTTGGGAAAGTGCTTTTTAATGAAGGACTTAGGAGAGGCACAGTACATATTGGGCATCAAGATCTACAGGGATAGATCTAAGAGGATGATTGGATTAAGCCAGAGTACTTACATTGATAAGGTACTGGCTCGATTTAACATGGAGAATGCCAAAAGAGGGCATTTACCCATGTCCCATGGCATAACTCTCAGCAAGAAACAGTGTCAACAAAAACCTGTTGAGCGAGAAAGAATGAATCAGATCCCATATGCTTCGCCAATCGGATCGATCATGTATGCCATGATATGTACAAGGCCGGATGTATCGTATGCCATGAGTGCAACGAGTCGATACCAATCGAACCCAGGAGAGGCGCATTGGACTGCGGCCAAAAATATCCTTAAGTACCTGAAAAGGAACAAGGATAAATTCCTGGTGTATGGAGGCCACAAAGAACTGGTTGTTGAAGGTTACACCGACGCTAGCTTCTAGACTGACAGAGACGACTTCAAGTCACAGTCGGGGTATATATTATGTCTGAATGGAGGAGCGTTCAGCTGGAAGAGTGCCAAGCAGAGCACTACTGCAGACTCTACAACTGAAGCCGAGTACTTGGCCGCTTCGGAAGCTGCCAAGGAAGCTGTTTGGATTCGCAAGTTTATCAGTGAACTTGGTGTTGTACCCTTAATCAAGGGACCAATAGACCTCTATTGTGATAATAGTGGAGCTATCGCTCAGGCCAGAGAGCCGAGAGAACACCAGAAGGTCAAACACGTGCAAAAGCAATTTCACATGATAAGGGAATGGAAATCCGAAGGTGAAATTAGAATTTGTAAGATCGGCAGGTTGATAATGTAGCCGATCCTTTGACTAAACCTCTGCCTCAAGTGAAACGCAAAAAACACGTTGAGGCAATGGGAATCAAGCACATAGGAGATTGGCTTTGATATTCCCTGTACAAGTGTTTTAATTAAATAGGGTTGATTTAATGTAAGACACTGTACTAAAACCATTCATTAATGGAGTAATTAATTTTTGTGCAAAATTATCATTCACTCCATTACTATTTAATTGTGGTTTAGAATTAAATAATGAGTCCACTCGATTTACTGAAATATTCAAAACAGGGTATCAAGACCATGTCTTGGATAAAGAAACACCTGTTAAGTAAACATTGAATAATAAATCGAAAAGTATCCCTAATCGAGGTCATCTAACAGGTGGACGATTGATGACCGCAATAGATTAGTGTGTAGTATGATTTACAACACCGTTTCTTGTGCTGCGAGGATGTGACAGTCATAAATCATTTGCACAGGTACAGTTTAGAACTGTACTGGATAAGACCTATGAGAGTACTTTAAGAAAATTAAATTTTGTCATAAGTACATTTCTCATTATGGCTATCGGAACTTATTTCCTCATACCATGAGTACTATGAAGTTTTCTTGTTTGAGTACTAGGCTCTTTGATGTTTCCAAACGTCTGCCGTAACTGGGGATCATAACGGGAACACTCGGGGGTCTATGTCCTCTTAGTAAGAATAACTTACAATACAAGACTGGGATTGTCCCCCTACTGATAATAGGGAAAATGTTTTGTTGTTTAAAAGGCCGCTCGAAGAGTGAGACTGTAAAATGCATGGCCATGCTCAGATGGATTTTAGAAATCATCTTCTTATTGAAAGTCGAACTCGGAGATCGAGAAACACTTCTGAACGTAATAAGGATGACAAAGAATCTTACGTTATAGTTCACGAAGAAACATTAAGTGATAAAGGAAATGAGCTTTACACAATATGCATACTTGTCCAGAAGGACAAGTGGGAGATTGAAAGGAATGGTGTCCTTCCAACAAGTGTAATATTCTGATTGAGGGTTCAGAATTATTACAGAGCTAATTCTTCAGTAAGGTCAAGTGATCGGAATCCCTAGGTGGAGGCCGCTTCCGATCAGTAATATCAGGGTACAATTGATATTTTAGCTTAATCTTAACTAAACCCTTTGGGTCGAACCCAATCGAATCTCCGATCCGAGACGTCGAATTAATCCAAAAGGATTTAATGAGTCGACTGAGTTTTACGAATACAAACGTCGAAAATCGAGCCTAGGGCGTCGATACCGAGCGTTGCAAAATCACAAGCAACAAGTATGAGCGTAGCTGTAGCTAGGTTAGGCTAGCTCATAGCATGCCTAGGTGTACCATGTGTGTGCTAGGCGCACCATGGTGTGCTAGGCACCATCGCAGCCTAGGCGCACCTTAGCAGCCCATCGCAAGCTAGCAGCATAATAGCATGGGTGCCTGGGTGCGCATGGCAGCTATCGCAAGCCCCACAAGCACCAGGCAGCCCATCGCAGCTTCCAACGAGCTAGCCTTGGTGCCTGGGCGCTCATGGGACCTATCGCTAGCCTGTCGCACCAAGCACAACACCCATGAGCATGTGCATAAGTGTGAGCATCATCGCAGCCCCCTAGCACCACGCACAACACCATCGCTATGCTAGGCACATGCGTGGATGCGTGTGCGTGTGCACCATAGCACAACAAGTTGGCAAGGCAGTGCTGGCCTTGCGTGAGTGCTAGGCACCATCGCAGGCCACGCACCAAGCACAGCTAGCTGGCAAACAACGATGGCCTTGCGTGTGTGCTAGGCACCATCGCCGGCCACGCACCAAGCACATCGCTAGTGCGTGCTGGCTTGGATGCACGTAGCTGTGCGAGCATGGGCGAGTAATTCTGGCATGCTAGGTGCCATGCGTATGCTGGTGCGTGTGTGCGTGCCTTGCACCAAGCATAGCAGTGCTAGGCACTGGCTGATGCGTGTGCGAGGGATGCATGGTGCGCAGCGTGGATGGTGCGAAGGAAGGGGCCAGCATGCGTGGCTCGCTAGCAGCACGCATGCTAGCTGTGCTAGCAATAGGATGAGAGAGAGATGCTTGTGCGTGCGATAGGCAGTGCTGGGCAGCCAGCAGCACCAGCGCCTAGCATTGGCCAGCACCAGCGCCTAGCACAGCCTAGCACCAGGCATGCGAGGCTGCTGGGCTGGCCAGCACCATGCTAGCTGGCGTGCTAGCTGGCAGCAGCCTAGCACCCCTCTTAGGTGAGGTGGTTTTGGTGAGGGGTGGGGACCAAGCTTGGGCAAAGCCTTGAGGAGCAAGGCAATGGTTCCCCCCACCCATTCATGGTCCTCACCTAACCTTCTCTCTCCTTTTGACACTTGTTGCATTGTGATATGGTCCCCACCTAACCCATTCTCTCCTTTTGCATCTTGTTGGCTTGTGATTGTTTTGCATAATTATTTATTTTAGAATTAAATAAATTATTGCAATTGCACATGATCCCACATTGATCATGAAAAGGGGTTTCAAGTCCCCATTCTCTATAAATACCCACTTGGTTGGGATTTTGAGAATATAACCTTGAGTGGAATTAAAAAGGCAACTCTAAGAAAAGATTAAACCTTTAATTCGTAAAACTCATAGTTATTTTGTCCGGGTCTTGACTAACCTTCAAGACTTAGGACGCTCGGGTCAGGTCGAGGGTATGATCCGTCGGAGATCTCGTCTTTTCGGGATTTTGAAGTAAGAGCTCTTTGGGAGCGAAGCACGTGTCAAAGGTATAATTCTTGTCCTTAATCTTGTTTGATTAAGTTTATTATGCTTGTTTAATTGCTTTTATTAAGGGGCGGGTCTTGGTGGGTTTCCTTCCGCGTAGTGTAGGGTCACTACGAAACCCTACAACCCTTGACCTAGACGACATCATGGGTCTCCTTTCCGAGGTAGACTTAGAATATTTTTAAAGTGTTGACTTTGCGTGCCGCCTGTTATTCTCAAATCTGACGTCTGTTTTTCCTTTTTCCAGACCATGCTGAGAGTATACGGCCTCCGAAGGCCGATCAGCACCAAGAACAAAGAGGTAAAGGCTGCTAAAGCTATGGCCGCCTCTGACTTTTATAAGTCAATGTTTTAAATTGCCCAAAATGAAATTTTGATAACTGATATTCTTTATTATTAGGCGCAGGTCACTTCCACTATCCGCACCGAGTTAGAGGCGGCCAAAAAGAAGAATAATGAGCTGGAGGCGACGGTCAAAGGTCTCCGAGATGAGCTGAAGCCGCTTAGGCAGAATATGACCCAATTTGAGGCCATGGAAAAATCTTTGGCGGCTGTCAAAGACCGCCTGCAAAAGCAGGAGAAGAGCCTCACTGACGAGCCTGCGTGCCGTTTGTTCTTGTATGGTTTTACCCGGCCAAGGGGCCGGGGTTATTGAATATTTTGCTGGTCTTTATGGCCGGCTGTTCATATGAATTCGACGACCATCTTTCGGCCGTCTTTGATCACGGAATCTTGTTTTATGCTTTATTTTTGCAAAGTATAGAGGATCCTACTATCCGCTTATATGTCATACCGACTGTTTCGGCTAAAAATGTTTTAGATTTTGTAACTTATCATAAGCCAAAGATTGCGAATAGGTACTAGGTACCGACTGCCTATGCCCCTGGACGTCTGGTTGTCTTGGTTCCAGGTTAGGCAATCAGTCGGCCATTTACCCAGTCGGACCCCCAACGTATTTTAGGAAATACGTTAGGTTTGTTTAACATTTTCAAGTAAGAAAGGAACAGCCCGCTTATAACCAGCCCACCTGTTTGTTAAAATAGGAATAGTTCTTGAGTCCCTGTTTGCTAAAAAGCAGCCGACCTACGAACCAGATTTTCAAACATGTTTGGTTTGAACAGAAATCATCTTAGTAGGGGTCGTGGTACGAGAGCTCTGGTTCGCCTTTAGGCAGGCGACCTTGTCATACCTTTTTGGATCCTTACTAAGTATGAGAGAGTGACTTACTCGTCAGCCTTTATGCTTGAGTAGTAGATGTACCAGGCGGTGGAGGCAGGCTGTACTTATCCCAAGTAATACAGACGGTCATCCGACGCGGATGTTAACTGCTAACACTTGTTTGGTTTAGTGTTAGAGTTATCTTTGTCTCAAAAACGGCTACGTGGTTGTCCTTGGGGACAGTCATCTGGGTGCCGTGTAATTAGTTTATAGAACAATGTTCCACCCAAAAGGGAGCTGCTCTCTACGACGAATTTCATCCGAAGGGATCGCCGCCGGACGCCTGCTATGATGTTGGGACAGGTCGTATTAGTTTAAACATTAGATCAGTTGGCTGGGCGCCTGGTCTGATCATTTGGCCATAGGCCTTAGGTTGTTCATGGCGAACTAAGTATAGTAAAGTAACCGACTTTATAGCTACAGGCGGCGTGCCCCTCTTAATTGAATGCATATTTGAGTGAAATGGAGAGTAGCCGACTGTTTTACCAGTTGGCATGCCCCTCAATTGATGAGAAGATGGAGAGTAGCTGGCTGCTAATGGAGCAGGTGGCATGCCCCTCATAATACAAAATAGATGTAGCAAAATAGCAAACTTTTATTAGTAGCTCTTGGCTATTTACATCATTCAAAAATAATACTTCTTTAGATTATCTACATTCCAGGTTCGAGGCAAGGGTTGGCTGTCTGGTGTTTCCAGGCGATAGGTGCCGTCCTCGACCTCTTCATAGATTCGGTAGGGTCTTTCCCAGTTGGGAGTTAATTTTCCTGACTCATTAGCCCTACCTACTGCTTCCATTTTTCTTAGTACAAAGTCCCCCACTTTGAGTGGACGCCTATGCACTCTTTTGTTATATGACCTTGTCATTCTGAGGCGGTAGATTTCATGGCGCAGGGCTGCATTGCCCCTTCGTTCTGGAAGTGAGTCCAATGCCAGGCGCATGGACTCCCAGTTCGCCTCTTCGTCATACAACATTATTCAAAGAGTCGGCTCGTAGTGTTCAATTGGAAGAACAGCTTCTGCCCCATAAGTTAGGAGGAATGGAGTTTCTCCAATCGACCCTTTTTCAGTCGTCCTAATTGAAAGGAATGGTGTCCTTCCAACAAGTGTAATATTCCGATTGAGGGTTCAGAATAATTACAGAGCTAATTCTTCAGTAAGGTCAAGTGATCGGAATGCCTAGGTGGAGGCCGCTTCCGATCAGTAATATCGAGGTACAATTGATATTTTAGCTTAATCTTAACTAAACCCTTCGGGTCGAACCCAATCGAATCTCCGATCCGAGACGTCGAATTAATCCAAAAGGATTTAATGAGTCGACTGAGTTTTACGAATACAAACGTCGAAAATCGAGCCTAGGGCGTCGATACTGAGCGTTGCAAAATCACAAGCAACAAGTATGAGCGTAGCTGTAGCTAGGTTAGGCTAGCTCATAGCATGCCTAGGTGTACCATGTGTGTGCTAGGCGCACCATGGTGTGCTAGGCACCATCGCAGCCTAGGCGCACCTTAGCAGCCCATCGCAAGCTAGCAGCATAATAGCATGGGTGCCTGGGTGCGCATGGCAGCTTTCGCAAGCCCCACAAGCACCAGGCAGCCCATCGCAGCTTCCAACGAGCTAGCCTTGGTGCCTGGGCGCTCATGGGACCTATCGCTAGCCGGTCGCACCAAGCACAACACCCATGAGCATGTGCATAAGTGTGAGCATCATCGCAGCCCCCTAGCACCACGCACAGCACCATCGCTATGCTAGGCACATGCGTGGATGCGTGTGCGTGTGCACCATAGCACAACAAGTTGGCAAGGTAGTGCTGGCCTTGCGTGAGTGCTAGGCACCATCGCAGGCCACGCACCAAGCACAGCTAGCTGGCAAACAGCGATGGCCTTGCGTGTGTGCTAGGCACCATCGCCGGCCACGCACCAAGCACATCGCTAGTGCGTGCTGGCTTGGATGCACGTAGCTGTGCGAGCATGGGCGAGTAATTCTGGCATGCTAGGTGCCATGCGTATGCTGGTGCGTGTGTGCGTGCCTTCCACCAAGCATAGCAGTGCTAGGCACTGGCTGATGCGTGTGCGAGGGATGCATGGTGCGCAGCGTGGATGGTGCGAAGGAAGGGGCCAGCATGCGTGGCTCGCTAGCAGCACGCATGCTAGCTGTGCTAGCAATAGGATGAGAGAGAGATGCGTGTGCGTGCGATAGGCAGTGCTGGGCAGCCAGCAGCACCAGCGCCTAGCACTGGCCAGCACCAGCGCCTAGCACAGCCTAGCACCAGGCATGCGAGGCTGCTGGGCTGGCCAGCACCATGCTAGCTGGCGTGCTAGCTGGCAGCAGCCTAGCACCCCTCTTAGGTGAGGTGGTTTTGGTGAGGGGTGGGGACCAAGCTTGGGCAAAGCCTTGAGGAGCAAGGCAATGGTTCCCCCCACCCATTCATGGTCCTCACCTAACCTTCTCTCTCCTTTTGACACTTGTTGCATTGTGATATGGTCCCCACCTAACCCATTCTCTCCTTTTGCCACTTGTTGCTTGTGATTGTTTTGCATAATTATTTATTTTAGAATTAAATAAATTATTGCAATTGCACATGATCCCACATTGATCATGAAAAGGGGTTTCAAGTCCCCATTCTCTATAAATACCCACTTGGTTGGGATTTTGAGAATATAACCTTGAGTGGAATTAAAAAGGCAACTCTAAGAAAAGAGTAAACCTTTAATTCGTAAAACTCATAGTTATTTTGTCCGGGTCTTGACTAACCTTCAAGATTTAGGACGCTCGGGTCAGGTCGAGGGTATGATCCGTCGGAGATCTCGTCTTTTCGGGATTTTGAAGTAAGAGCTCTTTGGGAGCGAAGCACGTGTCAAAGGTATAATTCTTGTCCTTAATCTTGTTTGATTAAGTTTATTATGCTTGTTTAATTGCTTTTATTAAGGGGCGGGTCTTGGTGGGTTTCCTTCCGCGTAGTGTAGGGTCACTACGAAACCCTACAACCCTTGACCTAGACGGCATCATGGGTCTCCTTTCCGAGGTAGACTTAGAATATTTTTAAAGTGTTGACTTTGCGTGCCGCCTGTTATTCTCAAATCTGACGTCTGTTTTTCCTTTTTCCAGACCATGCTGAGAGTATACGGCCTCCGAAGGCCGATCAGCACCAAGAACAAAGAGGTAAAGGCTGCTAAAGCTATGGTCGCCTCTGACTTTGATAAGTCAATGTTTTAAATTGCCCAAAATGAAATTTTGATAACTGATATTCTTTATTATTAGGCGCAGGTCACTTCCACTATCCGCACCGAGTTAGAGGCGGCCAAAAAGAAGAATAATGAGCTGGAGGCGACGGTCAAAGGTCTCCGAGATGAGCTGAAGCCGATTAGGCAGAAGATGACCCAATTTGAGGCCATGGAAAAATCTTTGGCGGCTGTCAAAGACCGCCTGCAAAAGCAGGAGAAGAGCCTCACTGACGAGCCTGCGTGCCGTTTGTTCTTGTATGGTTTTACCCGGCCAAGGGGCTGGGGTTATTGAATATTTTGCTGGTCTTTATGGCCGGCTGTTCATATGAATTCGACGACCATCTTTCGGCCGTCTTTGATCACGGAATCTTGTTTTATGCTTTATTTTTGCAAAGTATAGAGGATCCTACTATCCGCTTATATGTCATACCGACTGTTTCGGCTAAAAATGTTTTAAAATTTGTAACTTATCATAAGCCAAAGATTGCGAATAGGTACTAGGTACCGACTGCCTATGCCCCTGGACGTCTGGTTGTCTTGGTTCCAGGTTAGGCAATCAGTCGGCCATTTACCCAGTCGGACCCCCAACGTATTTTAGGAAATACGTTAGGTTTGTTTAACATTTTCAAGTAAGAAAGGAACAGGCCGCTTATAACCAGCCCGCCTGTTTGTTAAAATAGGAATAGTTCTTGAGTCCCTGTTTGCTAAAAAGCAGCCGACCTACGAACCAGATTTTCAAACATGTTTGGTTTGAACAGAAATCATCTTAGTAGGGGTCGTGGTACGAGAGCTCTGGTTCGCCTTTAGGCAGGCGAACTTGTCATACCTTTTTGGATCCTTACTAAGTATGAGAGAGTGACTTACTCGTCAGCCTTTATGCTTGAGTAGTAGATGTACCAGGCGGTGGAGGCAGGCTGTACTTATCCCAAGTAATACAGACGGTCATCCGACGTGGATGTTAACTGCTAACACTTGTTTGGTTTAGTGTTAGAGTTATCCTTGTCTCAAAAACGGCTACGTGGTTGTCCTTGGGGACAGTCATCTGGGTGCCGTGTAATTAGTTTATAGAACAATGTTCCACCCAAAAGGGAGCTGCTCTCTACGACGAATTTCATCCGAAGGGATCGCCGCCGGACGCCTGCTATGATGTTGGGACAGGTCGTATTAGTTTAAACATTAGATCAGTTGGCTGGGCGCCTGGTCTGATCATTTGGCCATAGGCCTTAGGTTGTTCATGGCGAACTAAGTATAGTAAAGTAACCGACTTTATAGCTACAGGCGGCGTGCCCCTCTTAATTGAATGCATATTTGAGTGAAATGGAGAGTAGCCGACTGTTTTACCAGTTGGCATGCCCCTCAATTGATGAGAAGATGGAGAGTAGCTGGCTGCTAATGGAGCAGGTGGCATGCCCCTCATAATACAAAATAGATGTAGCAAAATAGCAAACTTTTATTAGTAGCTCTTGGCTATTTACATCATTCAAAAATAATACTTCTTTAGATTATCTACATTCCAGGTTCGAGGCAAGGGTTGGCCGTCTGGTGTTTCCAGGCGATAGGTGCCGTCCTCGACCTCTTCATAGATTCGGTAGGGTCTTTCCCAGTTGGGAGTTAATTTTCCTGACTCATTAGCCCTACCTACTGCTTCCATTTTTCTTAGTACAAAGTCCCCCACTTTGAGTGGACGCCTATGCACTCTTTTGTTATATGACCTTGTCATTCTGAGGCGGTAGATTTCATGGCGCAGGGCTGCATTGCCCCTTCGTTCTGGAAGTGAGTCCAATGCCAGGCGCATGGACTCCCAGTTTGCCTCTTCGTCATACAACATTATTCAAAGAGTCGGCTCGTAGTGTTCAATTGGAAGAACAGCTTCTGCCCCATAAGTTAGGAGGAATGGAGTTTCTCCAATCGACCCTTTTTCAGTCGTCCTAATTGAAAGGAATGGTGTCCTTCCAACAAGTGTATTCTTCCGATAGAGGGTTCAGAATAATTACAGAGCTAATTCTTCAGTAAGGTCAAGTGATCGGAATGCCTAGGTGGAGGCCGCTTCCGATCAGTAATATCGAGGTACAATTGATATCACAACTTAATCTTAACTGATCCCTTCGGGTCGAACCCAATCAAATCTCCGATCTGAGACGACAAATAAATCCGAAAGGATTTAATGAGTCGACAGAGTTTTACGAATACAGACGTCGGAAATCGGGCCTAGGGCGTTGATACCGAGCGTCGCAAAATAACAAGCAACAAGTACGAGCGTAGCCGTAGCTAGGCTAGGCTAGCTCATCGCAAGCCTAGGCGCACCATGTGTGTGCTAGGCGCACCATGGTGTGCTAGGCGCACCATGGTGTGCTAGGCACTATCGCAGCCTAGGCGCGCCCTAGCAGCCCATCGCAAGCTAGCAGCTTACTAGCATGGGTGCCTAGGTGCGCATGGCAGCTATCACAAGCCCCACAAGCACCAGGCAGCCCATCGCAGCTAGCAGCGTGCTAGCCTGGGTGCCTGGGCGCTCATGGGCACTATTGGTAGCCTGTCGCACCAAGCACAACACCCATGTGCATGTGCATAAGTGTGAGCATCATCGCAGCCCCCTAGCACCACGCACATCATCATCGCTATGCTAGGCACATGCGTGGGTGCGTGTGCGTGTGCACCATAGCACTACAAGCTGGCAAGGCAATGCTAGCCTTGCGTGAGTGCTAGGCACCATCGCAGGCCACGCACCAAGCACAGCTAGCTGGCAGACAGCGATGGCCTTGCGTGTGTGCTAGGCACCATCGCAGGCCACGCACCAAGCACAGCGCTAGTGCGTGCTGGCTTGGATGCACGTAGTTGTTCGAGCATGGGCGAGTAATGCTGGCGTGCTAGGTGCCATGCGTATGCTGGTGCGTGTGTGCGTGCCTCACACCAAGCATAGCAGTGCTAGGCACTAGCTGATGCGTGTGCGAGGGATGCATGGTGAGCAACGTGGATGGTGCGAAGGAAGGGGCCAGCATGCGTGGCTCGCTAGCAGCACGCATGCTAGCTGTGCTAGCAATAGGATGCGAGAGAGATGCGTGTGCCTGCGATAGGCAGTGCTGGGCAGCCAGCAGCACCAGCGCCTAGCACTGGCCAGCACCAGCGCCTAGCACAGCCTAGCACCAGGCATGCGAGGCTGCTGGGCTGGCCAGCACCATGCTAGCTGGCAGCAGCCTAGCACCCCTCTTAGGTGAGGCGGGTTTGGTGAGGGGTGGGGACCAATTTTGGGCAAAGCCTTGAGGAGCAAGGCAATGGTCCCCCCCACCCATTCATGGTCCTCACCTAACCTTCTCTCTCCTTTTGACACTTGTTGCATTGTGATTAGATTTTTTTATTAATTTATTTTAGAAATAAATTAATTAGCAAAATATACATTCTCCCACATTGGTTGGGGAATGAAACACAAGGGTTCATTTCCCTATAAATACCAAGCTTGGGTATTGGGAAATGAACAACCTTGAGTGGAATTAAAAAGGCAACTCTAAGAAAAGAGTAAACCTTTGATTCGTAAAACTCATAGTTATTTTGTCTGGGTCTTAACTAACCTTCAAGACTTAGGACGCTCGGGTCGGGTCGAGGGTACGATCCGTCGGAGATCTCGTCTTTACGGGATTTTGAAGTAAGAGCTCTTTGGGAGCGAAGCACGCGTCAAAGGTGTAATTCTTGTCCTTAATCTTGTTTGATTAAGTTTATTATGCTTGTTTAATTGCTTTAATTAAGGGGCAGGTCTTGGTGGGTTTCCTTCCTCGAAGTGTCGGGTCACTACGAAACCTTACACTAATGGCCCAGAGAACATGTGGTAGTTCGTCTGCCCATAGGCCGCTTGCTCGTTCAATCTTCTTCTTAAGACCTCTGAGATGATCTTATTGAAAGCTTCTACTTGGCCGTTTGCTTGAGGATGGCCGACTGATGCAATGCAGTGTTAGATGCCTTGGTCTCCTAGCCAATTTTTAAGAACAGGCGTCTCAAATTGGGAACCATTATAAAAAACCATAGACATGGGCACCCCGAACCGAGTGATGACATTTTTCCAGATGAATGAGATCACATCCTTCATCTTGATTCCCTTAACAGCCTCAGCCTCAACCCATTTTGGTGAAGTAGTCGAATGCAACAAGTATGTACTTCCTTCCACCTGTAGCAGGTGTATAGGGACCTAGGATATCCATGCCCCACTTAGCAAACGGTAGTGGGCTATGGATGGCAGTGAGATCAGTAGCCGGAAAGTGAATTAACTTGCCAAACCTTTGACACTTGTCACATTTTTTCACCATCTTCATGGCGTCTACTTCTAAGGTAGGCCAAAAGTAAGCTTACCGCCTTGCTCGTTGAGCAAGCGACCTGCCGCCTATATGAGAGGCGCAAATATCCAGAGTGTAGATCTTCTAAGACCTCTCGTCCTTTTTTTGGGGTAACACATTTCAAGAGGGGTTAAAGGTACCCTTTCTTGAAGAGTTCCCTCTTTCGCATCTCAAAACTGGACGCTCGCTTTTTTCAATAAGGCCGCCTGGTGATGATCATCCGGCAAGGTGCCATCTGTTAAATATGCCCTGATTGGGTCCATCCAGGTTGAACTTCGATCTAGAATTCCGATAGGATCTTCTTCAATACTCCTCTTTTCCATAACTTCCCAGAAAACGGTTCTTGGAGTGTCATAGGAGGCCGAGGATGCCAACTTTGAAAGAGCATCCGCCTGGTTATTTGCAGACCTGGGTACTTGAGTTAGATAAAACTCTTCAAGTGACCCGACCGCTTGTCGTACCGCATGCAAATATTTAATCATGGCCGGATGGGTTGCTTCGTATTCGCCATTATACTGACTCACTATCAATTGTGAGTCAGAGCAGGCGTCTACTCTTTTTCCCCAGCCGCCTTACACATGTGGATACCGGCCAGTAAAGCTTCATATTCCGCCTCGTTGTTTGAGGCTTGGAAGTTAAAACGTAGAGCATACTCATACATGTCGCCTTCTGGCGACTGACATATGACGCCTGCTCCACAACCATTTGAGGTGGAGCTCCCGTCCACATAGACCTTCCAGACTTGGTCTGGAATTTGAGAATTAGAGGGCCGAGTCATCTCTACAATAAAATCAGCAAATGCTTGCCCCTTTACTGCTTTTCTTGGCTCGAATTTGATTTCAAGGCTCTGAATCTCTATTGCCCATTTGATCATTCGGCCTGACGACTCCATGGTTGTGAATGGCCGCTTGATTGGCTGATTTGTGTATACGATGACTGAATGTGCCAAGAAATAAGGCTTCAATTTTCTAACTGCCATGAAGAGAGCAAGACCAAATTTTTCCACTAAGGGGTACCTCAACTCAGCATTCTTCAACACATGGCTGACAAAGTAGACCGGGAGCTGGCAGCCGTCTCTTTCAGCAAGGAGGACAGCACTTAGAGCATGGTCAGACACTTGCGAGATACATGTAGAGCACTTCTTTGGGCAAGGGACTGACCAGCCTTGGTAAGGAACGCAGATGGACTTTCAGTTTTTGGAAGGCCGCCTCAGCATCCGACCCCCATTCAAACCTTGCTTTCTTCTTTATTGCCTGAAAAAAGTGAAGGCACTTGTCGCCTGACCGGCTGAGAAATCTTCCCAGGGCCGCCAGACAACCTGTTAACTTCTGAACCTCTCGGACTGTGCGAGGTGACTGCATGTCTATGACCGCCTGCACTTTCTCAGGGTTCGCCTCTATACCTCTCTGATTGATGAAAAATCCGAGAAACTTCCCAGACTCAACCCCAAAAACACATTTCTTGGGATTGAGCATGATATGGTGCCGCCTGAGTGTGGTGAATGTTTCTCGGAGGTCGGCCAGATGATCCGTCTGAAGTTTGGACTTTACAATCATATCTTTTATTTATGCCTCGACATTCCTTCCAATTTGGTCGAACAAGACCGTGTTTATCATTCTTTGGAAGGTTGCCGGGGCGTTCTTCAAACCAAACGGCATGACCGTGTAGCAATACCACCCTTGATCAGTGACGAAGGCCGTCTTCTCCTGATCTTTCTTCCACAACGGAATTTAATGGAAGCCAGAGTAGGTGTCCATGAAGCTCATTAAAGCGTGGCCGGCTGTTGAGTCGACCAGATTATCGATTTTTGGCAACGGGTAGCTATCTTTGGGGCACGCCTTGTTCAAATCTGTGTAGTCCACACACATTCGCCAGGTACCATTCGTCTTCTTTACTAGCACACATTTGCAACCCAGTCTGGGAAATAACATTGCCGAATGAACCCTGCGTCAAGCAACTTTTTAACCTCGACGGCGGCCGCCTGGCTTCTTTCTTCACCATGGTTCCGTTTCTTTTGTCGGACCGGCTTCTTTTTCGGATCCACACCTAGTTTATGCACTGCCAAGTCTAGACTGATGCTTGGCATCTCATGTACCTCAAATGCAAAGATATCCTTGAATTTCTTCAAGAGTTGGTGAAAATCTTCACCCAGTACCGCAAGAGCAGTCGTCCCAACTTTGACTGTTCGGTCAGGACATGAGTCGTCCAGGACGACATCCGTATGCTCACCAGCCGGCTGAGGGCGGAACTCGTCTGACCGCTCCTCTGCCAGTGATTGCTATCTTTTTTCTTTTCTCTCGGCCCCCAGTTCGGTGGCCTTTCTTTTCTTGGCGCCTTCTGCGTGGGTAGGCGCATCCTCCTTGATTTGTGCAAGGTCATTGTTCTCTACACTTGGGCCAGTAGCCGCTACAGTGGGTTTAATATCAAAGAGGTAGCACTCTCGTGCCATCTTCTGATCTCCCTTTAGGGAGCCGACTGTTCCATCATCGCTCTCAAATTTGAACAGCATAAGAGAGGGAATAATGACAGCTTTAGAGTTGTTCAGGGTGGGTCATCCCAAGATCATGTTGTAGGTCGACAGTTCTTCAACCACTAAGAACCGAACCACCATGTGACGACCCTCTTCTCTCCCATACGGATGGGTAGATCCACTCGTCCCACAGGGTGTACAACACTTCCTCCAAACCCTACTAAAGGGTGAGATACCGGATGTAGGGAGTCAGTTTTGTACTTGAGCTTTGCCAAGCACTTGTTACTGATGAAATCAGAGGAACTGCCGGTATCTATGAGGATCCACCCAACACTTTGGTTGGCCACCTTACATTCAATGACAATGGGGTCATGATGCGGCCCCCTAACACCTCCCAGATCCTCTTCTGTGATGACAAATTCTGGGAATGAACTCTTGGCGGTCCGTCCTTGGTTAACGGAATTAACATCTAACAGCCTGATGTTGTCTTTGTTGCTCCTGATAGTGGGGCCGCCTCTTGAGAAGCCGCCTGCTATAGTGTAGACGATGGCGTCATCAGTATCTGAACTGTCGGCCTGTCGATGATTCTTCTTGGCCGACTACTTTTGCTTGGGGGGAGCCTTCCCCTTGGACTTCTTGACATAGGAGTCAAGATCACCCTTTTCAGCCAGGCGGTCCAGGTAGCGCATGAGGCTAATACACTCATTGGTATCATGACCAATGTCTTCATGAAAATCACATAATTTCTTTTGGTTCCGATTACTCGCAAAACCTTTCACGGGGGCCGGCTTCTCAATGGTCATTCGGGCTTGGATTTCTTTGAGGATAGCTTGGCTATCCTTATTGAACTCATACTTCGGGGAGTATGGTTTAAACTCTTTTTTCTTTTTCTGGGACGGCTGATCAGAAGAGTCGGCCGCCTAGACTTCTTTTCTCTTCTTCTCATCTTTGTTGGCCGACTGCTTTGGTCGGCTCTCTTTTTTGTCGAACTTTCTTCCATCCGACTGCTTCCCAGTATTACACAGGTCTGTCGCCTGTATGTAGGCTTCCGCCTCAATTAATGCTTCTTGGAAAGTAGCAACTCTCTTTCGGACCAAGTCAAACTTGAAGGTCGACCCATCCTTTAGACCTCTGAAGAAGTCAGTGTAGGCTACCTCATTCGGCAACCCTTGTATTTGGATTCTCATCAGGTTAAACCACCTGATGTAGGAACGAAGTCCCTCCTTTTCTCCCTGCTGTATAGTCCCTAGGTCAAGGGTCGTCTTTTCAGCAGGAATATTCATGGCGAAGTTGGAGGTGAACAAGTAGGCAAGGGTCTTGAAACTATTCGCACAACCAGTCGGCAGGTTGCTGAACCACTATTGTGCAATGCCCTTCAAAGTAGCTGGGAAGCAGTTGCACCATGTGGGATCATCCAACCCTTGGAGGTACATAAGGTTGGTGAACGCCATCAGATGGTCCTCTGGGTTAGTAGTGCCATCATAGGCGCCTACTAAGACATTCTTCACTTTGGCCGGCTGGGCGTCCTCTATTATTTCCTTGGAGAAGGCGGATGGCTGTTCTCCAAGTTTTAGCAATCGTAGTTGCCAGTCCAAAGGTTGGATGTTTCTTACCGTCTACCCTCCAAACAGAGGGGGCTGCAAGAAATATTGTTTCTGCGGCACGTATGGCTGGTGTGGCACATGAAAAGTCGACTGGTCTTTATGGGATCCAGACCGACGGGAGGTGCCGCTTGTCTGACTCTCATAGTTGGATTGGGAATACCTCATGGAGGTATTATGAAGACTGTCTTTAAAATCGGAAGTAGAGGCCGACTTTGACAGTCGGTCATTCTTCTTCTTCTCTAGCAACAATCGAGCATCTGATTAAGTTTTCTTTGACCCATCCGCTTTAACATGACGAATGGGCTTTCTCTTCCTTGGTGAGGGAAAACGATACTTTGTTAAGTCAATCACAGGCGGCTCCCACTTCCTAGAATTAGGGTGAGGAGTCGCCTCTCGACCCTGTACAGGCTTCCTCCTTCCAGACTGAGAAGGTTTTCTAGCCGACTGCTCCTTGGAGGGAGCAGGCGTCTTCTTATTAATGAGATCATGGATCTCCCCTTTGAAGCTATTCATGAAAGTCATGAGTTCAATTCTAGTGATGGGAGCAGATCCCTCGGCCGCCTGTTGATGATCAAGCGGCTGGCCGGCAGGTTTACTAGATCCAACCCGGCAATCTTTTTCGTTCCTTCTTTTCAGAGGAACGGATTCGTCGAGCTCGTAAGGTCTCGTCTGGGGCTGTATGAGTCTCAACCTCGACCTCATTTTCAGTATCCTGGTCACTATAGACCTGAGGGTCATTCATAGGACGCCTCTCGCTCTAATTTGGTACAGATTGTGATTCCATCTCGAAAGTACTCTCCCCACAGACGGCGCCAAAATGTTTCAGGGTTTTTTGATGTCCTGCGGGAGAGTTACAATTTCGGGACTGGTATCCTTGCGCCTATTCCTGCAAAACAACGGAGACTCCTTGTGGTGGGAGTTCCGCCTCCGACGATCAAGTTAGAACGTGTATGAGGAGTGAATAGTGCGGAAAAGTAAAGGTTGGGAGATCTGGTTCCTCTAGGTGAGGAGTGATCTAAGTGTTTAGGTGAGTGTAATTAATGTTCTTAGCCCCCCATTAATGAGGATTAATGAAGGTATTTATATGCCTTGGGATGCGTGCCAGACCTAGGTTTAGGTAAACCTAGGGCTGATTGGGCTTCCACAAGACTTTGGGCCTAGGTGGTCGGTTTTCCCATTTGGCATGGAGGAGGCCACGTGTCGTAGCATAAGAGGTCCAAGGTGGACTGATCAACACTTGACACGTGGCAGGCTCCAATTGGTTCATGTGGCAAACACTTGGCAGAGCCTGAATGGTCCACTTATCAGGTGATGATTGGTAGGGAAAAATCCCCTAATCACTTTCCACCACGATTGAATCGTAGTGCTTTAGTTTTCTTGCCAAGTTGATTTTGAACTTCATTCTTGACCTTTTAAACTTTTTCAAAACTTTTACACTTGTGCTTCAACTAAGAACAAGTGATTATATCTTTCATTGTCCGTCTCTAGTCATTGAACCTTAGGTTTTCTTACAACGATGCATTCGACCTTGAGTTCACGTCATCATTTCTCTAAAGAATGACTTTGTCAATTTTCAAATTAGAATGATATTTACATATATTAATAGGTTTTAAATCTAATGATACTTAGAAGTCCATCCCTTTGGAGCTTCTACATGCAATGTTAATTTTTATTTGAATCAATTGACATTTTTAGAGACAATTTATATATATTTATTTATATCTACCTGATAAGTGTCATTTATGACACATTTTAGGGTGTTTTTCTCCCATAGTTCTAGGTTTATTTTAGTCTTGTTTTAGTTATGTTTGTCTTAGTGTATGTATTTAGGCCTTAGTTGTGAATAATGCGCTTTTTGCTCGGTTTCTAGATTGATTTGCGTGCTTTTCAATGTGATCTTTCACTCTTTTCTTTCTTGGTCTATTTGTCTAGGTACTTAGCACTTTCCTCGATGTTGATGACCCGAGAGAAAGCCAGAAAATTCATAAGAAGAAGCCTTGTAGCCAAAAAGAAGCAAAGAACCAAGCAAGAGCAAGCAGCACAAGAACCAAGCAAGCGCCAGCAAAATGCCGTGACACGGTCAGCTTTGCCGTGAAACGTTCTCTGTCGTGACACGATCAGCTCTGCCGCGACATGGTCGGCTTTGCTGTGAAACGGTCAGCTTTGCCATGACACGGCCAGCCCTGCCGTGACACAGTCAGCTCTGCTGTGACACAGTTAGACATGCCATGGCGCGGCAGTCTTCCTTAGCCCACCGCGGGCGCGGTGTTTCGTTTTTCCAAATTTCACTTCGTTCTTGTAGATGCCCCGAAGATGCCCCACCGTGGGCGCGGCGGTGTGGTGCGCGGTGCTCTGGGTTCTCTTTACGCTTAATCTCCGATTTTTCTCCTTTTTCTTCTTTTACTATAAATAGTGTACGACCCTATTTTTGGGGGAGCCTTCTTTGAGAATTATTTTAGTAGATTTTTTACACTTTCTCTCTCCTCTAATTAGGATTAGGGTTAGATTAGGATTTTCTCTCTCTAGTTTAGGACTAGTTTTAGAGAGAGAAAGCTTGGGATTTTAATGGAGATTTGAGAGCTTGAAGAAGCAATTATGTGGATTTTCTTCTCAATTATTCAATGAGCTTTTCTAACTTTCATCTCTCACCTTTAATGCTTTCTTTAATTCTTGTTTTTGCTTAATTCTTTGTTGATTAGAGTAGGTTATTAGATTACTTGTTTGATGCTTTCTTTAATTCTTGTTTTACTTTGTTTTCCATGTGTTCCTTCATTATGATTGCGTAGACTTTGATCTAAGGAAATGGATGAAGGTTATTTTGATGGATTGAATGATTGGTTGTGATTGGTATGCAATTGATTCTTGATTATTGTGTGTGGATGATGCTTAAATTGATTAGAATCTTTTTAGCTAATTGATTCTAGGATTTTAATTGTGCTTTCAATCAATTGTGCGGAAGTGAGTTGATTGAGAGTCTAGATTCTTCCATTCCAATGCTAGGCTAGTTGCACGAGAGTGAATTAACTTAGTAGGATAATTAGCATGCATAATTGCGCGGGAGTGAGTTGAGTGTGTTGATCATTCCTAATTGAGATCATGATCATCTAATTGCAATTTATTGTTGAATTCATTAATGTAATTGGATTCCACCTTCCCTAGTATCTTGTTGATTGCTTTAAGTAGTGTTTTACTTGTTCCTCTCTCTATTTCACATCCTTCCTACTAGTTTAATTAGCTCAAATTGATACACTTAGTCCTTGTGGTTCGACTCCGAACTTGCCTCTATGCTTGCTTAGTGGTTAGTTAGGAATTTATAAATATTGTTTGATATTAGCTCCTGAGATCATGACCAAGCCACTTTAGGGGAGGACAAGGGCACCTTTTCTCATTTTGGTTTATATTTCTTTTTGTTTAGTTACAAATTTGATTTTTTGTTTTTTTGAAATTTGGTTATTTCCTTAAGTTTGTTTTTTGAGAGTTAGCCACTCTTTTGCTTCACTTAGGAATTGCCACCAAAAATTCAAATTATTTCCCTACCTATACCTTTTTCCATGACATTACAACCCATGTAAATACCCTTAGACTTTAAAGGGGTGAGGTCAACGACCGGTGGGGGGAGATGGACTTCAACCCTATGGAGAGAGTATGCATAGTAGAGATGTCGGGATTGTTTCGGGGTTTTCTGTGTCCCTCGGGAGAATTACAATTCCAAGACTGGATTCGGAGCGCCTGTACCTGCAAAACAACGGAGACTTGGGTTGGGTGGAGTTCCGCCTCCGACGATCAAGTTAGAACATGTTCGGATGATGTAAAAAGTGCGGAAAGTAAATAAAGTATCTTCTCGGATTCCGAGATCGAGAGTGTTCTTTGAGGTGAGAGGTAAATATCTACAATTAATGATTGCTCTGTTTTCAGTGAGTGTTTGTGAATTGAATGTGTTTCCCTAAAGGAAACATCTCCCTTTTATAGGGTCTCGAGATGCGTGCCCGTCCTAGGTTAAGAAGCCTAGGACTGACTGGGCTGCCTTGGGATTTGGTCCTTGAAGGCTGCCAAACCCTTTTTGAATATCTGTTTGCCACGTGTCGAGCCCTGCTAGGTCCACATTAGTCTCTCCTAAGGGTGACACGTGGCGGACTATGATTGGTCCACGTGACTAGGTAAAAATACCCTAATCATTTGCCCTTCACAGGGGTGACATTGCTTGCCACGTGGCGCCTGTGACATGTGTCACATGCGGATAGGCGAACGCTTTTTACTGTTTTTACCTTCTAGAACATTTTTCAGGGGTGCCGCCTGAAATTCTTATCCTCCTATATAAGTGTCCCACCCTCCACCATTCTTGCACATTCTCGAGAATTTTCGGACAGAAGGCTTTTTAACTTTAGGAAAGAACTTGTCATTTTTCTGAGAAAACCAACTGTGCCTGTTTTCTACAACCGTCCAAGTCCTCTTCCAAGCGCTAATAGTACCTTCAAACTAAGGGTAACTGCCTGCTTTCCTCTCGTATTTTAACTTTGTTTCTTTTCTTTTTGAAAATGGTTTCCCAAAACAATACGGCACGACCTAGGTTAGTAATCAGCCAGTCACCGGGGACGGCTGAATCTAGAACTAGGAGTGCCGACTGCCCCTTGCTGGACCACCCTTTGCAAAATTCCCTGAGTCTGACTGTCTCTATGTCTATGCAAGACACCATGGCCAGAATTAAACAAATGTCAAGGCAGCACAACCTGGATGGCTCCTTTAGCGCGCCTATTAGTGATCTCTCTGATTTTCCGCCTGGCACCCCAAGTACCTCCAATGATTCTATTTTGCAAGAATCAGGGGAGGAGTTTGAAAGTGATGCCTCTGGCTCTATTCAATAGGCCCCCCAGGCGGACGCTAGGTCCGACGGCTCAGACAGCGAGTCCGAGCCTAGTACTTCTAGCAGAGTCTTTGATTACTCTGATGAAAAGCGCTCTCGGCTGGAGATAGTGAGAGAGTCCCTGTCTTTTGAAAAGGGCGAGGGCTGGGTCGAGCCGTCTGCTTCCCGTCGAGAGCAATTTATCGCTTATTATCATCACGTTCCCGCGGGCAAACGAAAAACAATGGCTGACAAGGTGGGGAGTTTCAGGTCTGACCATGTCATGGGACATGGCTTCATTTTGTGTGTGCCGGATGCTCAGGACAACGTAGTCTGGCCAGAAGGGTCAAGCTACGGGGAGGAATTATTTAGCTGCTATGAGGCGGCTATTCACGGTGGTCTTAGATTCCCCCTCCATCCGGCTGTGGAGAGAATTCTTGATGGATACCAGCTGGGCATCTGGCAACTTGTCCCAAACTCTTGGGTAAATATTCAGGGCTTTGTTGCCGCCTGCGAAATATTAAAGGTGGAGCCAAGTTTTGAGGCATTCGCCCATATGCACTATCTCAGCCGAACCCCAAAAGTGAGCGGGTCCGGATGGTACACTTTATCTAGCCAAAAAGGCTACATGATGACAATTGGGAAGGAAAATAAATGGAAGGACTGGAGAAGCAAGTTCTACATTGTTTCTTCCCCTGACAAGTTAAAGAACCAAAAATACAAATGGTGGAACCAGAACCCCCCTCTACTCTCAAGCGGAACTGAATTGTCGCCTATTCCTAGAAAGGCCAAAGAGAAGATCTTGGACAAGGGCCTTTTCAAAGTGATCGTTCGGTCAAATGAGGAGACTGGGGTGAAAGATATCATTCTTCAATTTATATTCCCCGCTATGATTGGCTATCTGATGGGGATTATCTGGCCGCTTGCGATCTGAGTGTAGAGAGGCCAAGAGGTAGACGACCGAATGTGTTTAGATTTTTAGTAAGACTTGATTTTTTTGTTCAGCTTACTTAACCATTTAAATCTTCTTATGCAGACAAAGCAACGGAAAAGCTCTCATCCACAAAGAAGTCGGCTGCCTACTACCGCTCGCTTTTGGGTAAGCGGAAATGCGAGGAGCCGGATGCCGTAAAGACGCCCAAGGTGAGCCATACTCTTTAATCTGGCTAAGTTTGATTTATTTTACCCGCCTGCTTCTCACTCATTTTGGTTTATGTGCAAGGCAGCTCCTTCAAACCCTCTCCTTCTTCTTAACTTCACCCGAAGCTTCAAAAGCAGACGGCCGGCGATGTGGGGACTCCAGGAAATACGTGGCCCACAAGGCAGGAAAGACCCATCCTCCAATTGGGGGAAAGTCCCCAGCTGGCCTTGAGAGTAGCAGGCCCCCAAGGGAGAAGGTGGTTGCCGAACGTATTACAAGCTTTAATCCCTTGCCCTACCCTTGTAGGGTCAACTTCAATCAATAGTCAACCAGTACTTCTGAAAGCAGCCAGTCTATAGGCCGAATTTACACCAACTATTTACAAAGTGTTGAATGTGTAGATGCCCCTCAAAGGCCGGATCTTCAACAGCTGGAAAAGACCACGCTGAGGGCCATCACTCTCGAGGACAGGAAGTCTGTTAGAAGAGACGGGACCCTCAATCTTGATGCCATTCTTGCTCTCCTTGCTGAGGTACTTTAACTTGTTATTTTTACTTTTTTGCGCAACTCTTTGAGCCGTTTGGTACTGATGTTTTCCCTTCTTTGTCGGATGCAGTCTTAGAAAACCGCCTAGCGAGAAGACCAAAGAGGTAAAAGCTGCGAATGCTCGGGCCACCTCTTCTCTAGACACAGCCATGTTTCAGATTGCTCAAAATGAATTATTGATCACTGACATACTATATTCTTAGGCGGCCGCCAATCTGCAAGTCAAGGTCGATCTGGACGCAGCGAAGAGGCGGATCCAAGCTGAAGAAGGAGTTAAGGACCTCAAGGCTAAGGTCCAGCCCCTCAAAGAGGCGAACACTGAAGCTGCCGGACTCCGCACTCGGGTGGAGAAACTCAAGCCAAGGCTGCAAAACCAGGAGGTCCAACTTTCCAAGAAGTACACTTCAAGGGCTGAAGAGGAGAAAGAGGCCCTGGTTAAGCAGATGGTTGACGACTGTGACGTCGTCATGGAGAGGACATGGGGGGCTCTTTTCCCGGATGCTAGCTATGACGGTTGAAAGAATCAGTTTGCCGCTGCCTCTAAAGAATACAATGATAAACTCTTGAATTAAGCTCAAGAGGAAGAGGAGGAGGAGTCGTCTGATTCTGCCGAGGGATCATCCAGAGGGTCCGATCAGGAGGAGGAGCAAGATGGCAAAAAAGACCGGGAGCCGACTAGGGAGGAAAAGGATGCGGCTGCCTATACTGAGAAGCCCCCTCCTAAAGCTTAAGCCTTGTGATGTTTTTCTGCGGCCTGATGGCCATGTATTAATTTCTCCGGCCTGCGTGCCGTTTGTTTCCTTGTACCTTAACCAACTAAGGAGTTGGGTTTTTTAAAAATTCTTGCCGGTTGTACAGGTTAACTCTTTTTAGTCGCCCATGAGGTCGACTAAGTTTATTTATGAATCATCCTGCCATTTGGCCGGTTTTTCCATTTTGCAAGATGTCTTTGAATTTTTGCATTTCATAGTTTTAGCTAAGTATTTAACTTGCTTTTTCAATGAATTTTTTCAGTATATACCGGCTGTTTTTGCCCCCGGGCGGCTGTGCGCCTAGTTTTCAAAGGTAAATTGATTGACTTGGAAATTTTGATACTTTAGATAGTATGACTGGTTTCCAAGTCAATCAATCACTATGGTGATTGCCCCAAACCAGGCGGACAGTCGGCCATTGCTCAGGCGAGTAAGCGTTCAATAGTATCTAGCCATTGGCCTCATTAGATAGTTCTAAGACAAACAATGCTTAGCTGCCAAGTTTTTTTACTTAGCTTATTTTATTATTTGGAAATTTGCCGTTTGTATTGCACCTGGGCAATAACAGGCGTTAAGCAGGATATCTAACCAAGATAGCGGCCGCTTGTTATATTACAGGCGGTAGCTTTTAGTTATCTTGGTTTCATTAACCTATAGGAATAACGGCCGAATACCGGTTGGTGTCAATGATACATGCGGTTTTGTTCGTTCCGTTTAGGTTCCATTTAGAACGTACAGGGAAAACGGCTGTGAGTTAGCCTTTGTGGGTTAATCAGTCTTTGCCGCTTATTTTTGGGCTTATAGAGCAATATGCCACCCAAATGGGAGATGCTCTCTGCGACGAATTCACCCGGATGGGCGTCGTCGGACGCCTACTCATGTTAGAGGAGACGGATGCTTAGATGCTAAGTTTTATACTTAGCTTATTTTTCAATAGTTGCTAAGTATGGACTTAGCTTTTATCCTCAAATTTATCCGTCTGTATTGCCCCTAAGCAATAGCAGGCGGTATCTAACCAAGATAGTAGCTGGTTTCTGTTTTGTTATACAACAGTCGGTAACCCTTGTTATTTATGTCTCATTTGATCAATTCAAACAGCTGCGAGGTTATCTTAATCCAGACAGTTGGTAGGGACATTTTTTTAGTTTATAGAGCAATGTACCACCCAAATGATATGGGAGATGCTCTCTGCGACGAATTCACCCGAATGGGCGTCGCAGGATGCCCGCTCATGTTGGTGCAGGCGACAGTTTGTAATATTATCCGGCCATTGGCCTCATTAGGTTGTTCTAAAAGGAACAACGCACAGCTGCTAAGGTTTTAGACTTAGCTTATGTCTACTCATGTTGGAGCAGACATAAGATTTTAATAAGACCGCCTGCACAATGTATAGACGGTACTCCCATTGGGAGACGTACATAAAAACAATAAAAAATAAAAAGCAACTCCTTATTGATGGGCTTTCTACTTTACAAAAATTTACAAGTCTTAGAAGTAGTACTTTTTTAAGTTGTCTATATTCCAAGTTCTTGCTAGCTGCCTGCCGTCTGGAGTTTCCAATCGGTAGGTGCTGCCTCATACTTCCTCATAGATCCGATAGGGGCCTTCCCAATTGGGAGTCAGCTTTCCCTCCTCATTAACCCTACCGGTTGCCTCCATTTTCCGTAAACAAAGTCCCCCACTTTTAAGGCCCGTTTGTGTACTCTTTTGTTGTAGGTTTTCGTCATTCTAAGATGGTAAATCTTATGACGCAAGGCGGCATTGCCCCTGCGTTCCGCGAGTGAGTCCAATGCTAGCCGCATGGCTTCCTAGTTAGCCTCTTCGTCATAAATCATGACTCGAAAAGTCGGCTCATAGTGCTCAATGGGCAAGACAGCTTCAGCACCTTAAACCATGAGAAATGGGGTTTCACCAGTCGCCCTTTTTTCAGTTGTTCTTGAAAGGAATGGTGTCCTTCCAACAAGTGTATTCTTCCGATAGAGGGTTCAAAATTATTACAGAGTTAATTCTTCAGTAAAATCAAGTGATCAGAATGCCTAGGTGGAGGCCGCTTCCGATCAGTAATATCGAGGTACAATTGATATTACAGCTTAATCTTAACTGAACCCTTCGGGTCGAACCCAATCGAATCACCGATCCGAGACGACGAATTAATCCGAAAGGATCTAATGAGTCGACAGAGTTTTACGAATACAGACCTCGGATATCGAGCCTAGGGCGTTGAGACCGAGCGTCGCAAAATCACAAAGCGACAAGTATGAACATAGCCCTAGCACCACACTGGCCTAGCCATGTGGATGCTAGGCTAGTTCGAGCTAGCATGCACTTAGCATGGCTAGGCGTAGCCTAGGCGCACCATCGCAACCTAGGCGCACCATCGCAGCCTAGGCGCACCATCATGGCCTATCGCAAGCAATAGGCGCACCAGGCGCACTTGGCAGCCTATCGCAAGCACTAGGCGCACCTGGCAGCCTATCGCAAGCACTAGGCGCACCAGGAGCACCTGGCAGCCTATCGCAAGCAATTGGCGCACCAGGCGCACCAGGCAGCCCATCGCAGCATGTGTGCTGGCTTCCGTGGACCTGGGCGCCAGCACATTGCTAGGCCACGGACAGCAGCCCAGCATCACTACGCACCAAGGCTGCTAGGTGATGCGTGGGTGTGCGTGTAGTGCGAGGGTGATGCATGTTGTGCGTGACTAATGCACATGGTGCGTGACTAGTGCATATGCTGTAAGGCTGATGCGTATGGTGGGAGGCAAAGGGGGGCCAGCATGCGTGGCTCGCTAGCAGCACGCATGCTGGCTATGCGAGCATGTGCGAGAGGTGCAGCGAGGATGCGTGTGGTGCGTGGGATGTTGGGGCCAGCGCCAGCATGCACCAGCACCTAGCACTAGCACACACCAACGCCAAGCATCGCCCAACACCAAGCATGCGCTGCCTGGCTGGGATGCGAACGCAGCTAGGTGGGCTGGTGCTAGCTAGCTGGGCTAGCTGGCACTGCTAGCTAGCAGCAGCCCAGCAGCCCTTTGGTTGAGGCGGTTTTGCGAGGGGTGGGGACCAAGGCTTGGGCAAAGCCTTGGGGAGCAAGGCAATGGTCCCCCCCACCTCTTCATGGTCCTCACCTAACCTTCTCTCTCCCCTTGACACTTGTTGCATTGTGATTGAATTTAATTATTAATTTATTTTAGAAATAAATTAATTGCCAAATTATTCATTCTCCCACATTGGTTGGGGAATGAATTTAAAAGGTGCATTTCCCTATAAATACCAAAGGCATGGTATTGGGAAATACACAACCTTGAGTGGAATTGAAAAGGAAACTCTTGTAATTAGAGTAAACCTTTGATACGTAAAACTCATAGTTTTCTTTTGTCCGGGTCCTGACTAACCTTCAAGACTTGGGACGCTCGGGTCAGTTCAAGCGTACGATCCGTCGGAGATCTCGTAGTTTCGGGATTTTGAAGTAAGAGCTCTTTGGGAGCGAAGCACGCAACAAAGGAAAAATTCTTGTTCTTAATCTTGTTTGATTAAGTTTATTATGCTTGTTAATTGCTTTAATTAAGGGGCGGGTCTTGGGGGGTTTCCTTCCGCGTAGTGTCGGGTCACTACAAAACCGTACAGTTCTGATGGCCTATATGACATGCGGCAACTCATCCGCCCATAGACTGCCAGCTCTTTCAACTTTCTTTTTAGTACCATCTGAGATTAACTTGTTGAAGGCTTCAACCTGGCCTTTTGCTTGGGGACGGCCGACTGATGCAAAGCAATGAGAGATCCCTTGGTCTCCCTACCAATTCTTGAGAGTAAGTGTCTCAAACTGAGGGCCATTGTCAAAGACCATAGACACGGGTACCCCAAACCGGGTAATAACATTTCTCCTAATGAATGAGATAACATCTTTTGTCTTGATGCCTTTGACCGCCTCTACTTTTACCCATTTGGTGAAGTAGTCAACAACAACCAGGATATACCTCCGTCTGCCTGTAGCAGGCATATACGGACCCGGAATGTGCATGCCCCATTTGGAAAATGGTAATGGGCTGTGAATGGCCGACAGATCAGTGGCCGGACGGTGTATGAGTTTTCCAAATCTTTGACACTTATCACATTTCTTCACCATTTCCATGGCGTCTGCTTCAAGGGTGGGCCAAAAGTATTGCCTCCTGGCCCTCTTTGCTAAGGACCTGCTGCTTGTGTGAGAGGCACAAAAGCCCGAGTGCAGGTCTTATAGAACCCTTTGCCCCCTTTCTGGGGTGATGCATTTCAATAAAGGTTGCAGATAACCCTTCTTGAAAAGTTCTCCATTATGAACTTCAAAGTTGGCCACACGTTTTTTCATTGCAACCGCTTCTGGGTATGCATCCGGCAAAGTGCCGTCTGCTAGATAAGCTCGGATGCCATCCATCCAGGTTGAGCTTCGGTATAAAATTCCAATGGGATTTTGTTCAATACTTCTTTTTTCCATAACTTCCCAAAAGACTGATCGAGGTGTATCACAAGAGGCGGAGGATCCCAACTTAGAGAGAGCATCCACCTGATTGTTCTCGGACCTGGGCACTTGACCTAGATGAAATTTATCAAGTGTCCCAACCTCTTCCTTGACTGCTTGCAAATATTTGATCATGGCCGGATGGGTGGCCTCACCGTGGTATTGGCTAACGATCAATTGTGAATAAGAATAGGCGTCCAGTTTTCTTGCCCCTGCCGCCTTGCACATGCGGATTCCGGCTAGTAGGGCTTTATATTCTACCTCATTATTTGAGGCTTGGAAATTGAACCGTAGTGAGTATTCATATTTGTCTCCTTCAAGGGACTAACATATGACGCCAGCACCACAGTCGTTCATAGTAGAGCTCCTGTCCACATATACTTTCCAAACCTAATCAAGGTTCTCCGGCTCAACCGACCTTGTCATTTCGACAATGAAGTTGGCAAATGCTTGTCCCTTCACTGCCTTCCTTGGCTCGAAAGAGATTTCAAGGCTTTGAATTTCAATATCCCATTCGAGCATTTGCCCAGATGATTCCATGGTTGTCATTGGCCGCTTGATAGGTTGGTTTGTGTAGACCACAGCCGGATGTGCCAAGAAGTAAGGTTTTCACTTCTTGACTGCCATGAAAAGAGCAAGGCCAAACTTTTCAACCATTGGGTACCTCAGTTCTGCATTTCTTAGAACATGGCTAATAAAATAGACTAGGAGCTTGGTCCTGTCTCTTTCAGCAAGGAAAACAACACTGAGAGCATGATCTGAGATAGCTAAGTACATGTAAAGCGCCTCCTTTGGCAGGGGGCTAACAAGTCTTGGCAATGAATGCAAATGTTCTTTTAACTTCTAAATGGCCGCCTCAGCATCCGCCCCCCATTCAAACATAGTCTTCTTTTTTATAGCTTGGAAGAAATAAAGGCACTTGTCGCCTGACCGGTTGAGGAATCTCCCCAATGCTGCCAGACAACCTGTTAATTTTTGAACTTCTTTGACAGTGCGGGGTGACTTCATGTCAATAACCGCTTGTATCTTCTCTAGGTTGGCCTCATTCCCCTTTGATCAATCAGAAATCTGAGAAACTTCTTGGGATTGAGCATGACCTTGTGCCGCCTGAGTGTGGCGAATGTTTCTCGGAGATCAGCAAGGTGATCCGTCTGTAGCTTGGATTTGACTATCATATCATCAATGTACACCTCTACATTTCTCCTTATTTGATTAATGAAGACTGTGTTAATCATCCGTTGGAAAGTATCAGGCGCATTTTTCAAACCAAACGACATCACGGTGTAGCAGAATAACCCCTGATTAGTGACGAATGCCGTCTTCTCTTGATCTTTCTTCCTCAAGGGTACCTGATGAAAGCCTGAGTAGGCGTCCATAAAACTCATCAAGGCATGGTCGGCTGTACAGTTGACCGAACCGTCGATCTTTGGAAGAGGATAAGTATCCTTTGGACATGCCTTGTTCAAATCTGTGTAATCAACACACATGCGCCAAGTACCATTCGGCTTCTTGACCAACACAACATTTGCAACCCATTATGGGAAATAACATTGTCGAATGAACCCAGCATCTAACAGCTTTTTTACTTCGGCGGCTGCCGCCTGACTTCTCTACTTGCCATGGTTCCTTTTCTTTGCCTAACTGGCTTCTTTTTAGGATCTACAGCAAGTTTGTGAACAGCAAGACCCGGGGTGATGCCTGGCATCTCTTCCACTTCAAAGGCAAAGATGTCTTTGAATTCTTTCAACAGATTATGCAATTCTGCACCCAAACTCGCAACAGCAGCCGTCCCAACCTTAACAGTTCACTTTGGACGACTGTCATCCAGAGCAATATTGATGTGTTCACCAGGCGGCTGGGGACGGAGCTCATTTGACCGTTCCCCGGTCAGTGATTACTATTGCTTTTCTTTTTTCACAACCACTAACTGGTCAGCCTTTTTCTTTTTGCCGGCTGTTATTGAAGAAGGCGCAACATCCTTGATTTTGTCAAGGTCTATTGGCTCTTCACCTTGGCCGGATGCGGCCACAGTAGGCTTGACGTCTGAGAGGTAGCACTCTCTAGCCGTCTTCTGATCTCCTCTTAGGGAGCCAAAAGACCCATCATCCTTCTCAAATTTAAGGAGCATAAGGGAAGAATGATAATGGCCTTGGATTCATTTAGAGTGGGCCGGCCCAATATCAAATTGTAGGCGGTCAACTTTTCAATGACCAAAAACCGAACTACCATGTGGCGTCCTTCCCTTTTCTCCCCTAGCCAGATGGGTAGGTCAATCTGGCCTACTAGATGCACAACTTTACCCCCAAAACCAACTAAGGGGTAAGATACCTTGTGCATGCTTTCAAAGTTGTACTTTAGCTTTGCTAAGCACTTGTGGCTGATGAGGTCAGACGAACTGCCAGTGTCAACGAGGATCCGGCCTACCTTTTGGTTGGCCACTTTGCATTCAATGACTATGGGGTCATCATGCGGTCGCCTAACCTTGCCCCTGTCTTTTTCAGTGATGACAACGTCAGGGAAGGCGTCCTTAGACGCCTGCCCCTCGTCCACTTAGCTGACATCCAGCCGCGAAATGTAATCCTTGGTGCCCCGGATTGTTAGGCCTCCTCTAGTAAAGCCGCCTGCTATTATATAGATCGGTTCTTCATCAGTGTCCGAACTATTAACAGGTTGGGACTTCTTTTTGGACGGCTGCCATGGTTAGTTTGCAGGGTAACCTTAGACTTTAGAATATACGACTTGAGTACCCCTTTATCAGCAGTCGGTCCAACAGCTGCTTGAGACTATAGCAATCGTTGGTGTCATGGCCAATGTCCTCATGGAAGTGGCAATACTTATTTTTGTTCCGGTTCTTGGCAGAACCTTTCATAGTAGCCAGCTTCTCAAAGGTCACCTGGTCTTTGATCTCCATGAGGATGGAGTAGCAGTCCTTATTAAACTCGTACTTTGGGACGTACGGTTTACTTTCCTTCTTATTCTTCTCAGACGGCTGTTCAGAGTCATAAACTGCCCAAAATTCTTTTCTCGTTTTTTGGTCAGCTAATCTGGCCAACTCTATTTTTTGTCAGACTGTCTGGAGCCCGACCTTTTGCTGACGGAGCACAGCTCAGTCGCTTGTATATAGGCTTCCGTCTCCATCAGACATCAGGCGGCATCATCCAACCCCTTTAAGTACATGAGGTTGATGTAAGCCATTAGGTGATCCTTAGGGTTGGTGGTACCATTATAAGTACCCACCAACACATTCTTAACCTTGGCCGGCTGGACCACCTCGGTTATATCCTTGGAGAACGCAGAAGGTTGTTCCTCAAGTTTGAGCAGATGAAGCTGCCAGTCCAAAGGTTGGACATTCTGTGTCGCCTGACCCCCAAAAAGTGATGGTTACATGTATGGTTGACCATACGACATGTATGGCTGTTGTGGCACATACGGAGCTGAATGGATTATCTGAGGGCCAATGTGGACGGACAAGCCCCCTTACTGACTCTCGATTTGATTGCGAATACCTCATTAAGGTATTCTGAAAGCTGTTTGGGTAATTCGACGTTGAAGCCGACATAGACAATTGTTGGGTTTTAGTCAACTTGATATACACCCGGGCATCAGAATATGTCTTTTTTGAGCCATCTGGTTGAACATGCCAGATGGCCTTCCTCCTCCCAATTTTTGGAAATTTAGATCTTAGAAAAGTCAATCAAGGGCTTGTTCTCCTCCTTCGATTTAGGATGGGGAGTAGGCACTTGGTCCTTGACTAGCTTCTTGGCCGATTGACCCTTGGTGGAACTAGTCGTCTTCTTGTTGATCAAGTCTTTGATCTCCCCCTTGAAACTTGTCATGAATTCCATGAGTTCGTTTCGAGTAACGGGGGATATGCCTTCTGCCGCCTGGTGATGTCCAGACGGGTGTTCGGGCGGCTCACTTGGACCAACTTGTCCTTTACCCCGTTCCCTTGTTTTCATGCGACGGGTGCGCCTGGTTCTAAGTGACCCATCAACAGCCACATATGTTTCGACTTCAAAGTCGTCATCAATGTCATTGTCCGAATAGACCTCAAAGTTGGCGGTAGGCCGTTTCTCATTAGGAGGCGGTACAGGTTCTTGTGAAGCCATCTTAGAAGTACTCTCCCCATAGACGGCGCAAAATGTTTCGGGGTTTTCTGTGTCCCTCGGGAAAGTTATAATTCCAAGACTGGATTTCGGGCGCCTGTACCTATAAAACAACGTAAACTCCGGTTGGGTGGAGTCCCGCCTCCGACGATCAAGTTAGAACGTGTTCGGTTGATGTAAAAAGTGCGGAAAATAAAGTATCTTCTCGGATTCCGAGATCGAGAGTGTTCTTTGAGGTGAGAGGTAAATATCTGCAATTAATGATTGCTCTGTTTTCAGTGAGTGTTTGTGAATTGAATGTGTTTCCCTGAAGGAAACATCTCTCTTTTATAGGGTCTCGAGATGCGTGCCCGTCTTAGGTTAAGAAGCCTAGGACTGACTGGCTGCCTTGGGATTTGGGCCTTGAAGGCTGCCAAACCCTTTCTGAATATCTGCCTGCCACGTGTCGAGCCCTGGTAGGTCCATTTTAGGCTCTCCTAAGGGTGACACGTGGCGGACTCTTATTGGTCCACGTGGTGGGTAAAAATCTCCTAATCAAGGATGACCTTATGTTTCCAGATAAATATATCTTTTTCCGGTTCCTTCGCGGAATCATGAGGAGCTAACTAAGGGGATTTGAAGCTAGTGGGGAGAAAGCGGCCTGTTTTATATGGGACTAGGGTGTAGGATAAAATCACTAGTTCTCCATGCTTTGCTTAGGTTTGTCTTTCTCAACCATAAGCATCATAGAACGTGTTTTGCCTCAATTAATTTAGAAAGGTGAGTATTATTTGGTTCTTGTCTTTTCTTTTAAGTCCAAATGGAGCACTTTCACCCTAAATCTTGATTGGTTTTCCTAAGCCTTGTCATGTTGTGTTAGTCTTTGTAGTGTTCTTTTTTCTCTTTTCTCTTAGTTTTGCTTGAGTGCAAGCAAGAGGCAAGTGTGGGGGATTTTGATGAGTGGCATTTATGCCATTATTTTGCCCCTTTTTAATAAGGATTTACCCCATTTGTCACTTGTTTGCGCCTTCTCTAGCCATTTTACCCTTATTTTAGTTTTATTTGCTTTCTCTCATGATTTTCTTCTTCTTTTAGCTTTTCTTGTGTTTTCTAGCTTTTTATCCTTGTTTTGCAGGGTATTGGGTGCTTTTGGATGAAGAGAGACAAGCTGCGCTTGGTTTAGAAGTGGAGAGATTCTAGTTGGAGAGGGCGCGCAACATTCCAGAAGGCCGCGGGCGCGGATGCATGGGCCGCGAGTGCGGAGAGAAGCTTTTGGAGATTATCCAGGTTCCTGTTGAAGGTTGCCCGCGCCCCAGGAGAGGGCTCTCCCCAGACCACCGCGGGCGCTGCATATGAAGCCGCGGGCGCGGAACTCTGCTTCCTTGTTTTCCCCTGATCTTGCGCCGCGACCTCTCCTCTATTAGGCAAGGTTTCTCCTGCAGCCACCGTAGGCATGGTGATCTTTACCGCGGGCACGGTCCCTGGGGTCTGACTTGTGTGTACCTAGAAGATAGAGGGTGCGGTTTAGTTCATTATTTTCGGATTTGTTAAGCACTATAAATAGGCTTTTTCTTGTATTTATGATTATTTAATTTTCCAAATATTATTAGAACTTTATAAAGAGAGAAACTATTGGTATTTTAGAGAGAGAAAGTTGCTTAATCTTCAAATTTCATAATTGTAATCAAGATTTCTTTAAGTTTTGTTCAATCCAATGGTAGTAATTTCATGTTTTCTTCATCAATCAAGCTTCATAGTAGTAATTTCTTAACTCTTTCCTTTTTGCTTGGTTTAATTGCATTTGATAGTGTTGATCTTCATTCATTTGCTTGTTTGATTGAATTACTTTGATTTTTAATCATGTTTTGTTTTGTTAAGATTGAGTTCATGCTTAGTGCAGTTGTGATGGCTACTTTCTCTTCTCTAGCTTAGATTTCTAGCTAAGAAAGGGGGTAAAGATCATAATTAGCTTGGATGATTATGATGATTGATTGGATATTGCTTTGAGTTGATGATTTTATGCTTTAATTGATTGGAATTATTGTCGTGCACCTTTAATTCCATTACTTGAGTTTTAAATTGGATGCACGGGAACGATCTAGTTTAGTGTTGATCCATTTCATCAATTTGCTTGAATAATTGCATGGGAATGAATTATTTGGGTAGAATTTGTATTCCTTGGCATGTATCCATGTTAATCATCATTGTTGCCTTAGTTGATCATGATTGGAACTCCTTCTCCCTAGTGTTTTGATCTTATTTCTCAAATCTAGTATTTCATCTTCTTTTTAGTTCTTTTAGTTTGATTTTACATCATTTTTTTGCTTTTGTCATTTGTAGTAGTTTAATTGGATCATTGAATATAACAAAAAAAATCAAAATACCCCTTGTTACTTTGCAATAGATTCTTAATTTCACTTTGATTGTGCATTTCCCCGTTTTCTTGTGGTTCAACCCTAGCTTGCCACTATCTTGTATGAACTTGATAGAGTAAGATTAGGAATATAAATTGTTGATTTGATTTAGGATAGTAGACCACCACCTGTTATCCGGCGATCACTACCATGTAAAATTTTCTAACCTATTTAGCTATTCAAAACACACTTTGATTCAAATAAGCATAGAATAACATTTAATCCATGTTTTGAATCTTCAATTCTTAGTCATTACAAACATTGATTGGTGTTTCTATAATGGCAAGAATAAATAACATTTATTTAATTCTAGCCAATTACAAGGTAAGTTGAAAATGTAAGCTTATACTTATAAAATTGCAACTTTTGCTTCTAAACTTGTAGATTTTACTTGTGAAGTAGCAAAATTTGCTTTTAAACTTGTAGATTTATATCTCCCTTAGTTATACTTCTTCTTTTAGTTCAACCACATTCTTAAATGAGAGAACTATACATGACATAACTTGTCCAAGAAGTTTGAAAATGCTAAATCAGTTTTTATAATATACTTCTTAGACTGGAACATTTCCATTCTTTTACCTTCCAACTGTATGAGGTAGTTTCTAATCAATTGGAATTGGTCCATTTAATTGGAAACATTTGTCGTTCAAAACAACTTTTAGCATATAAGTATTAGGTTTTAGAAGTAGCAACTTACTTGCATTTGTTTAGCTTATAGCTCTTTAATGCCTTACTCATATATTCTTAAACCTTTCCTTTATGAGATAATTTAGGATAATTGAGCAAGATTCCAAAAGATAAGGATTGACATGGTGATGTGATTATCCCTAATTAGTTTGGTAATTGATTTAAAATTGTTGATTGGCTAATAATTAGGACCTAAGTTTGATAGGATAATCTCTAAAGATAAATATGATTCATCTTTTAAGATTAAAATAAGATTTGATTCTATCTCATGCTTAATTTAAAATATATGATATTTTATTGATGGTCATGAATAATATATGATATTATCTCATCATATGATTAAATATGAGATATTTTAAGACTATGTTGAGTTAATTAAGAACACTCGATGTTTAAATTTAGGCAAGCATGTCCACATGATTTTATTATGGGAAACTTTAAATTTTAACACCACAAAATAGTCAGAAAATGGATTTCAACACTACAAAAATAAAAATTAAGCTTTTATTTTAACACTACAAAAATTTTAAAAAATTGGTTTTTACCACCACTTAACTGATTCATGGATGGAATCCGTTAATAGGGTCCACAATGCTTACGTGTTAGCATATTATTGAAAAAAAAACCCCTAAACTTACCCAGCCACCCCATCCCCACCGTCGGCTGGGCAACGCCGACCACTACCCCACCCAAACAACTCCATTCCCGCCCTAGCCACCGCAAACTCCGCCCCCTCCCAAAAACTGACAGAATCTCTCCAACAGCTATTCAAAACGGGCGATCGTTTTTCAGACCACCCAAAAATAACCACTAGTAAGGCCGCTAAGGGTCGAAAACGGCCGATTTAGGGCGTGAGTGGTTGAGATGGACACAAATTGGTCAATTCTGAAAGGAATGCTATGCTTGCGTGCCTGCGTAGGTGCACCAAGGAGCAGCACGCTATGCGATCTAGGCCTTGCATAGCAGCAGCCTAGCACCTCGCCTAGCAATGCATAGGAGCAGCCCAACATGCGTGGCTTGCTAGCAGCACGCATGCATGGGCGTGCTGGCTGGACAGCCCAGCCTTGGTGCTAGGCGCCAGCTGGTAGCCTTGGCAGCCAAGGCAAGCTGCCAGCCAGCCCAGTGGCATTGACAGCCGGTCAAGGTGGGGACCAATGGTTGGTGTTTGCCTTAGGGAGCAAGGTGGGTTGGTCCCCTCCCTTGGTGGTCCTCACCTTCTCCCTCTCCTCCCATTGCCACTTGTAACTTGTTAATTGAATTGCAATTTTATTTTGTTTTGATTAAAATAAAATAAGAAAATTGCAAATTTCCTACACTGATTGAGAATGAGAAATCAAGGTTAATTTCCCTATAAATACCCAAGTTTTGGGATTTGGGAAGAACACTTGAGTGGAACTAAAAAGGCATCTCCTTAGAAAAGTGAGAAAACCTTAAGTTTGTAAAACTCTAGTTTTTATTGGTCAAGTCCCAACTAACCTTCGGGACAAGGACCGTCTGGGTCGGGTTCGTGGGTACGAGCCGTTGGAGACCTTCGCATTTGCGGGGTTCGGGTTTTTGAAGTAAGAGCTCGGGATCAAGCGAAGCACGCGCCAAGGGTATGAATTTCTTTTCATTCTCTCTCTTAATTGTTATGCTTAGTTGCCTTAATTAGTGGGCGGGTCTTGGGCGGGTTTCTCTTCCATGTAGAGTCGGACTCTACGAAACCCAACAAATTCCGACCGTAAGCGGTGTTTTTGGTGGTCGTTTGTAAAATGGCCGGCCTTTTTTGGTGGCTGTTTGGGAGAGGTTGCCGGGTTTAGGGTAGGAGAAAGGGAGGGGGAGGAATTTCCGGTGGCTGGGACTAAGAGAGGGGGTGTTTGGGTGGTGCAGTGGCCGGCGCCGCCGTGCCGGCGGTGGGGATGGGGTTGCCTAGTTTAGTTTAGGGTTTTTGTGTTTTTTTTTTAATTTAAAATTCTTCTTTTTTTTCTAAACTAATAATATGACGACACGTGGCACAATGGACCCCACTTAACGGATTTTTGGATGGCAACCGTTAATTGGTGGTAAAATCAAATTTAATAAGTTTTCGATGGTGTTAAAATAATATTTTTTTTTTGTAGTGTTAAATCCATTTTCGCGTTTATTATTGGTGTTAAAGTTTAAAATTTCCTTTATTATTTGCCAATTTTATAATATATGATATTATATTGCTATATATATAATGACTAGTATGGCCCAGTAGATTACTAGATACGATTTGCGCACGTGATGTATTTTTGTAATCTAAATACAGTTTGCGCACCATTATGTATTTTTGAAAATTAAATGTTTTAGTAGACTAAATAGAATTACAGGTTGTAGTTAATCCAAGAAGCCCATGAAGTGAAGGCCCATGGTGAATCAGGGATGGTGATCCATGAAGATTCAAGTAGGAGCATTTACTTTATTAGTTTTCTTATGATTAAGGGGCCATACTATGTCTTGTTTATTTATGCATTAGTAGATTATGCATGCTAGGTTTTATTGATGTTGATGATGATGTGCTAGAGTTCACTAAATTAATCACAACATTATAAATCTAGGTCCGGGTAATATTGAGACATGCATTTCTAATTTAATACCCAACAATCCCTCGATCATAAGTGATGGGTCATGCCAAAGCTGGGTGTCATTTGTTATCTTGGGTAATTTGAGGTAAATCAAGTTTTACACATTTAATTGGTTCTGCTCAACAAGATTACCTAAAGGGTTCCTAATCTTGAAGCAAAGGGTAATAATTAAACATGAGATGGTTAATTATTCAACCAAGAGTTGTAAGAGTTGCAATTAATGAAGAGTTTAATTACCTTGAAAATGTAATGTTGATGGTGTGGTACTTGGTTTTTAGTGGATAATAAATTGGTGTATAGAGGTTCAACTTAGATGTTCGATAAGACTTTTAAAGAAAAAAACTTAGAGTCCGCCACCTTATTTTTACCTGAATAAGGACGGATTTTAAAACAGTCAATTTAAAGAAATAAAACTTAAAATATGCTACTAACTCCGAAAAAAAATAAGGCACAATCTTGGGTTCGGGATTTAAGTTAAGAGAATTGAACGTCTGGAACTCGCCTTCTCTTCCGCTCTAAAGAACGAACTCTTACTATTGTGTTGTTTAAAAAAGAGTTTATCATAGGTATAATATATAAAATCAAATTTTAAGGTATGTTAGTCACACAAAATGATATAATAATTAGCATAAGGTAGGTTTAAGCACCGAAGTTGCACTACGTACCGATCATAGTTGGATTTGAATTCCTCACGGATCAAAACCATCGTAGTTCGAATCATAAGCGTCATTTTTTGTAGGTGGGTTTTTCGTGATCTTTGACGGATTCACTCATAAAAGTAAAATGAACCACCTCAGTTAAGGCAAATCACCCCGATTAGTGATTATCAAAATTGTCCTTTGAACAAGACAATTCAACAAATGCATCCCAATTGACGACTTTTTTAGTGGGTCAAGGTATTTTTTGGAGTGAAATGATAAGGGTTCACTATATAATCTCACTTTGGGTTTAAAATCACTCGAGGGTAATTTTTGTAATGTTTTAAGGGTTATGTGTTTGTGGCTAATGGAATTGGCTAAATAAAACACGGCACCTGTCAAGGCCTTACTTCCAAATAAAAGGGAACAATAAACTATTTAATCATATCCAATTTTCAATTAATCCATCGGGAAATTATAATGGGATATAGGCTTATTTTTATGGAGATGAATAATTGTTACAACTTTGTACAACTAAATAATTAATCTTAACCTCATGTTTGGAAATGAGGCCATTACCTTATATTAATTATCTTTAATTATTTAGACAATCATGCATTGTTTTGATTCATTCTTGTGTACAAAAGGGTTTGAAATAAAATGTACACAAAATTATAAAGACTTTTATTTCTAATGTCATCTTAAAATAAATTAAAGCTTCCTAAATCATTTTATTTCTGATGTCATCTTAAAATTAAAATTAATTTTTCTTAAAACTCTTTTGTACTTTTTCTAAAATTATCTTAAAAAAAATTAAAGCTCTTTAAGATTTCTCTTATTTCTAAAGTCATCTTTAGATAAAGTTAAAATTAAGCTCAAATCACTTAACAATAAAAAGTTATAAGTTAAAATTTCATAACATAGTGTAGTATAGGTTCCATGACACCATTGGTATCTTAATGTAATTTAGTGCAATTTTAATATTTATTTTTAAGGAATTAAGAAAGTGTTTTTTTATTTATTTTATTTATTTTATATTTATTATTATTATTATTATTATTATTATTATTATTATTATTATTATTATTATTATTATTATTATTATTATTATTATTATTATTATTATTATTATTATTATTATTATTATTATTATTTACTTTAGACAGCTTGAACGAAAAAAGTTCATTAAAAATCAAAAAAAAATTGAAAAAATTATTGTAAGATACCGTTGGGAAGCTCTTAAACAATCCTATAATTTGAGCTAAAGGAAAGGAGTTGATTCAAGATGTAAGATATGTTAAATTGGTGAACTTTAGAACGTAGTAAGTTACTCCTTATTTTTGAACATTCTTTACATAAACTCTTACTTCCTTAGGTCATTAAACTCACCTTAAGAAGGAAATTATTCTTAATACATTTTTTAGACAAACACATGAATGCATTAACCCTTTATATTTTAATACATTAGACAAAAAAAAATTCAAATGCAACTAAACCCCTTTTTTTTCCATATCCTCTTGCCTCACCAGTAGGCTTGGTTTTCTAATATGGAGTAATGAAATATTTAGGGCTAATTTAGCACCTAATATCGCCATTACTCCTATTAGTAACATCACATGGAAAAAAACACATTAGTTAGCATGATAATAATAATTAAGAAAATTGAGAAAGGAAGAAGAATAATACCTTGAGCTAGATGTAGCTATTTTTTTTTCTTTCGTAAAAAAAGATGTAGCTAGTTTTTAGATAACACCTTTGGCTTACCAAGATTAAAGGATGAGATCTCCTTAATTAAAGTGAATTAAGAGAAGGATAAGTGATATTTTCAAAACTTTTGAGATATTAAGAGAAACAAGTGAAAATAAAGCTAATGAACTTCTTTTTTTTTGGATTTTGATTAAAAAAAATAAACTTGAATCAATTATATTCTTGAAAATTAAAGCTAGATCTTAAGAAATAAACTATTTTTTTTTTGTTTTGTATTGTTTTTTGTTTTTTTGTTTTTTAATATGGACTAGGAATACTTAATGAATTAATCTATTTTTTTTTTGTTTAAACAGTGATAACAAATAACAATAATACATGAACTTAAAGAAAAATATTTTTTGTGGTTTTTTAAAGGAATTAGAGATAATAACAATACTTAAATAAAAATAGAAATGGTAGTATAACTATATGATGTTTTTTTATAAGATAATAACTTAAAAATAAAGCTAAATTAGAGGTATTTTAACTAAAGCAAAAGATTAGAGAATGATTTTTTTAAGAGAGAATTTTTAGGGAGAGGTTTTGTAGGATTTTTTAGGTTTATTGAAATATGAAAATTAGGGGTGTATTTATAGGAAAATAAAAGGGTTAATTTGTAAATAAAAAATAAATAAAGGATACTTAAAGGGTTTAGATTGTAAATATCTAGATTTTGGTAATAATGAAAATCTTTTTATTAAATTCTTTTGTTTTATATGTAACAAACTAATTAATCTGCTTTAAGAAACTTAAACTGATAAAATAATGAAAATCGTAATTAATTAGACTCTAATAATCATATAGTAAAAAAGTTCTAATATGTCATGGTATTACAAAAAGAAAAATATAGAATCGTGCCATGTCAAAACTAAAAAATACTCATGTGGCATACATATGACAGAGTACCTAAACCAATTAAGTGATTATTTATGGACCTTATAATTCATTACACTCACCAAGGTACTGAAACAATACTTATAAGATAAACATCTCCTTAAGATATTTACTCAAGGGCATAAGGTTATAATACTAGTAGAGCTGGACAGAATATTTTTGGGGCTTATACCCTGACATGTATTAACTTTTACCCTTATTGGGTCGTACATATAAATTTACAAAAGGACAACCAATCATATGACAAAATCTTATAAAGAAAAAGTATTACAAACAATGAAAAATAACAACCCTTTCTGGCAAAGGTGAGGTGTAAAGTAATGTAAATTACCTTATGTATATACTATGTAAAGTCATACAACATAGAGTTGACGTGGTGAAGGGTAAAGTATACTATGTAAAGTCATACAACATAAATTCGACTTGGTCAAGGGAAAAAATTATTCCCTTAATCGGACAACTTGAAAAGTGTAAACTTTTATCATGCCTTACTCTATTTAAACACAAGTTTATATTTATCACTGTCGTATTATTTCACTATTGATCATAAATTGATAAAAGATACAAAACTAGATCAAAATAACAGAAATGCGAAAAAATATCGTAAAACATCCATCCTATATTTACGCGCGACGCTCTGTGATAATAAAGGCTTGAATAGTAGCATAATGGTATGAATAGTGCATAGTGGCTTGAATAGTGGCATGTATTAATGGGCTTAGTCATGGGAATAGTAATTTGTGAATAGTAGTATGCAATACTACGAGTGGCGATACGTGAATTGCGTATATCATCCAGCTGTTTCAATTATCGTTAGATATTTATTAATACACTTGGTCCGAATCTAATATTAACCGTGGGATAAAAAAAAAGGTAGTATTATTTTAGTCTGCGGCTCGTAGTGGTAAAAAGTGTACATCCAAGGAAGTTCTTTTAGCACCATGACGTGTAATATCTTTTTATGTGTGGCAATCTTTATTTTAGAAAAAAAGAAATTTTTGTCATTTCCCCTACTTTTTGTTGGGCATTTATATGACTATTGTGCACGGATCGTGTTTCGGGGTTTTCAGTGTCCTTCGGGAGAGTTACAATTCCAAGACTGGATTTTGGGCGCCTGTACCTGTAAAACAACGGAGACTCTGGTTGGTGGGAGTTCCGCCTCCGACGATCAAGTTAGAACGTGTTCGGATGTAAAATGCGTGGAATTTAAATGGGAACAGGTTCATCTTAGGAGAGGAATGATCATCCGGCTATGGCAAACAACCTTCATATCCGAGTGTAAACTCTCAAGTGTGTTTAATTCTGCAATTAATGCTCTCACTAAGTGTTTGTTTTTTAATCTCGTTCCCCAGGTGGGAACATCTCCCTTTTATAGGGTCTCGAAGTACGTGCCCAGTCTTAGGTTACAGAAACCTAAGACTGATTGAGCTGCCTAGGAGCTTGGGCCTTGAAGGCAACCATTCCTAGTTGGATACCTGTCTTCCACGTGTCGTGCCTTGATTAGTCCACTTTGGACTCTTCACTGAGTGACACGTGGCGAACTCTAGTTGGTCCACGTGGAAGGTCTTGATTGGTCCACGTGGCGGGGTAAAAATCCCCTAATCATGTTCCCCTCCCAGGGGTGACGTGGCTTTCCACCTGATACCTGTGACAGGTGTCACATGCGGATTGGAGGACAGTTTTTTTTTATCGTTTTCCCTCTCTCTTTTTTTTTTTTTTGAATATTGGAATTTCAGGGGTGCCCATTGAAATTCTTACCCTCTCTATAAGGGTGGCGCCCCAATCATTTTTCGCACCTTCTCAAGATTTTAAGACATATAATCTCTGGACTTTTTAAGAAAGAACTTGTTATTTTTTAAGAGAAACGACTGCCGCCTGTCCCAGACCGCTTGTTTTTACAGCAGTCTGAGAACTTTTTAAGCGTCTTCAGCACTCTTAAACCAAAGGTAACCGCATGCTTTTATCTCTTTATTTCTTTCCTTTTTGAAAATGGTTTCCCAAAAGTACACGGCACGACCTAGGTTAGTGATCAGCCGGTCACCGCACACGGCTGAATCTAGAACTAGGAGGGCCGACTGCCCCTTGCTGGACCACACTTTACAAACTTCTCTGAGTCCGATTGTCTATGTGTCTGTGCAGGACAACCAGAATTAAGCAAATAGTCAGGCAACAATACACGGACGACTCCTTTAGAGTGCCTCTTAGCGAAATCTCGGACGTGACACCTGGCACCCCAAGTACCCCCAATGATTCACTATTACAAGAATTAAGGGAAGGATTAGAGAGTGAAGTCTCGAGCTCTGTTGGCCAGGCCCCTCAGGCGGACGCTAGGTCCGACAGCTCGGACAGTGAGTCTGAGCCTAGTACTTCTGGTAGATCCTCCAATGACTCCGAGGAAATGCGCACTCGGTTGGAGACAGCGAGAGAGTCCCTTTCTGTGGAAAAGGGCGAAGGTTGGGCTGAGCCGTCTGCTACCCGCCGAGAGGAATTTGCCGCTTATTATCATCATGTTCCCGCGGGCAGGCGGAAAGCAATGGCTGATAAAATAGGGACTTTTAGAGTTCAACATTTCATCATGGGACATGGCATTATCTTAGTTGCGCTGGATGCCGAGGACACCGTAGTCTGGCCAGAGGTGTCCAGCTACGGGGACGAGTGCTTTGGCTGTTATGAGGCGGCCATTCAGGTTGGCCTTAGATTTCCCCTCCATCCGGCCATGAAGCAAATCTTAAACGGATACCAACTGGGTGTCTTGCAACTTGCCCTAAATTCTTGATTTAATATCCTAGGCTATGTTGCCGCCTGCAAAATGCTGGAAGTAGATCCCAGCTTTGAGGCATTCGCCCACATGCATTACCTTAGCCGAACCTTAAAAACAAGCGGGTCCGGCTGGTATACTCTGTCTAGCCACAAGGGCTACATGATGACCATTGGGAAGGAAAACAAATGGAAGGACTGGAGAAACAAGTTCTACATTGTATCCTGTCCTGACAAAGTGAAGAACAAAAAGTTCAACAGGTGGAATAGGAAGCCACCTTTGCTATTAGGAGGATCTAAACTGCCGTCTGTTACTAGAAAGGCCAAGGAGGAGAACTTGGAAAAATGCCTCTTCAAGGTGACCATCCTGCCTAATGAGGAAACCGGAGTGAGAGAGGTCATACCTCAAAGTTATATCCCTCATTATGATTGGCTATTTGACAGGAACTATTTGCCCGCCTGCGGCCTTAGTGTTGAGAGGCCGAGAGGTAGTTGGCCGAATGCTTTAGTTCTTTTGTAAGACTTTTATTGTTTTATATATCTTACTAAGCCATTTAAAATCTCTTGTGCAGACAAAGCAATGGAAAAACTCTCGGCCACCAAGAAGCCAGCCGCCTACTACCGCTTCTTTTTGGGCAAGGAGACGTCTGCTGCTCAAACGCCCAAGGTGAGCCGTTCTTTGATTTGGCTAAGTCTTTATATACTTTTCCTACCTGCTTCTTACTCATTTTGGCTTATATGCAGGGCGATTAAGCCAAACCTTCTCTATCTTCACAACCGGACCCGAAGCTTCAAAAGCAGACGACCGGCGATGTGACGACTCCTAGTAGGTCTAGGAAACATGTGGTGGCCCAGAGGCCTGGAAGGACTCATCCTCCCAAATCCCCAGCCGGCCCTGAGAGAAGTAGGTGCCCGAAGGTATTTCAAGCTTTAGTCCTTTGCCTTATCCCTGTAGGGTAAAATTTAATCAGTAATCGACCAGTACTTCTGAAAGTAGCCGGTCTATTGGCTGAATTTACACCAATCATTTACAAAGTGTTGATTGTGCAGATGCCCCTCAAAGGCCGGATCTTCAACACCTGGCCAAGACCATGTTGAGAGCCATATCCCATGAGGACAGGGAGTCAGTTAGAGGAGTCGACACCCTCAACCTTGATGCCATCCTCGCTCTTCTTGCTGAGGTATTTTTGACTTATATTTTTTACTTCTTTTTTCTTTACACAACTCTTAGAGCCGCCTTTTATTGATGTTCTCCTTTGCCGAATGCAGTCTATGTTGCGAGTACACGGTCTTCGTAGGCCCACAAATGAGATGACCAAAGAGGTAAAAGCTGCGAATGCTCGGGCCGCCTCTTCTCTAGATACAACCATGTCTCAGATTGCTTAAAATGAAATATTGACGACTGACGTAATGTATTCACAGGCGACCGCCAACCTGTAGGTCAAGGCTAATTTGGACGCTGCGAAGAGGCGGGTCTCTAAGATGGAGGAGCAGGTCAAGGACCTCAAGGCTAAGCTTGAGCCCCTCAAAGAGGCAGACCAAGAAGTAGCCGGCCTCCGCACTCGGGTGGACAAACTCAAGGCCAGGCTGCAAAACCAAGAGTTCCAACTCGCCAAGAAGTATACTTCAAGGGATGAGGAGGAGAAAAGAGGCCCTGTTTAAACATATGATGGACGACTGCGATGCTATCATGAAGATGATTTGGGAGGCCCTTTTCCCGGATGCTGGCTATGACGGCTAGAAGAATCAATTCGCCGCCTCAAGAGTACAATGATAAACTCCCAAATAAAGTTCAAGAGGAAGAGGAAAAAGAGGAGGAGGAGTCATCTGATTCGGCCGAGGGGTCCGGTTAGGAGGAGGAGCCGGATGCTGAAATGGAACAGAAGTCGACTAGGGAAGAGAAGGATACTGATGCTGATACTAAAAAGCCTCCTCCTGAAGCTTAAGTCTTGAGTAGTTTTTTCTGCGGCCGGATGGCCATGTATTTACTTCTTTAGCCAGCGTGTCGTATGCTTCAACGTATCTTTACCGACCAAGGGGTCGGGTTTATTAACAATTCTTGTCGGTTGTACAGGTTAACTGTTTTTGTCGGTCATGAGGCCGACTATGTTTATGAATCATCCGGCTATTTGGCCGGTTTCACTAATTCACACTTGCTTTAAATTTTTTCATTTCATAATTTTTCTAAGTATAACTTGCTTTTTGTTTAAATGCTTTTTTCATTATACCGACTGGTCTTGCCCCTGGGCGGTTATACGCTTGGTTTTCAAAGGTAAATTGCCCCAAACCAGGCAGTAGTTGGCCATTGCACAGGCGGGTAAACTTTCAACATTATCCGGCCTTCGGCCTTATTATAGTTCTTAAGACGAACCATGCTTAGCTGCTAAGTTTTTATACTTGGCTTATTTTGTTGATTGTAATTTGGTCTTTTGTATGATACCTGTACAATAGCAGCCGTCAAACGGGAAATCTAACCAAGATAACGACCGCTTGTTATATTACAGGCGGTAGCCTTAATATTCTTGGTTTCGTTAACCTAAGTAGGAATAGTGGCCGAATATCGACGGGTGTCAATAAGATAGGCGGTTTTGTTTGTACTATTTATGTTCCTTTTTAGGTTACTCAGAACAACCGACTGTGAGTTAGCCCTTTGGGTTAATCAGTCTTTGTCGCTTGATTTTGAGTCTATAGAAGAAGCAGACAGCCAACGGCTGCATGTAGTTGCCTCGTATGTTTAGCCACTAAGTTTTGGACTTACCTTATTCTTGCAATTAGCTGCTAAGTATTGTACTTAGCTTATATCCTCAAATTTAGCCGACTGTGTTGCAACTGAGCAAAAGCAGTCGATATTCGACCCAGATATTACAGATTACCGCTTGTTTTTAGAACAATCGGTAGTCTTTTTTATACTAGTCTCATTTGATCAACTGCAAATGGCCGTGAACTATACAGTCGGTAGGGCCATTTGTTTTTAAGTTTATAAAGCAATATGCCAACCCAAATGGGAGATGCTCTCTATGACGAATTCACCCAGATGGATGTCGCCGGACGCTTGCTCATTTTGGAACAGACATATTTTTTATATTATCCGGCCATTGGCCTTACATCCGGCCATTATCCTCAATAGGTTGTTAAAAGGAACAACGAATAGATGCTAAGTTTTTAGACTTACCTTACATCTACTCATGTTAGAGCAGACTTTTAAAATGTTAATAAGGCCGCCTGCACATTGTGCAGACGGTAGATAAAGATAAAAGATGTAACTTTTTATTGATACTTTTAAGTAAAAAAAATTACAAGTCTTAGAAGTAGTACTTTTTTAAGTTGTCTACATTCCAAGCTTTGGCTAGCTGCCTGCCATCTGGTGTTTCTAGGCGTTAGGTGCCGCTTGTTATTTCTTCATAGATCCGGTAGGGTCCTTCCCAATTCGGAGTCACCTTTCACTGCTCATTGGCCCTACTAGTTGCCTCCATTTTTTGTAACACAAAATCCCTTACTTTCAAGGGTCGCTTGTGTACTCTTTTGTTGTAGGCCCTCGTCATTCTTAGACGGTAGATCTCATGGCACAAGGAAGCATTACCCCTACGTTCCGGGAGTGAGTCCAATGCTAGCCTCATGACCTCCCAATTTGCCTCCTCTTCATATAGAATGTCTCGAAGAGTCGGCTCATAATGCTCAATAAGCAAGACAGCTTCTACACCATAAACCATGAGAAATGGGATTTCACCAATCGCCCTTTTTCAGTCGTCCTGATGGCCCATAGAACATGCGGTAATTCATCCGCCCACAGGCCGCCGACTCTTTCTACTTTCCTTTTAATGCCATTTGAGATTAACTTGTTGAAGGCTTCTACCTGGCTGTTTGCTTGAGGGCGGCCGACTGATGCAAAACAATGAGAGATCCCTTGGTCTATCAATGAATTCTTGAGAACAGGCGTCTCAAACTGAGGACCATTGTCAAAGACCATAGATATGGGTATCCGAAACCGGGTGATGAAATTTCTCCAGATGAAGGAGATGACATTCTTTTGTCTTAATGCCCTTGATCGCCTTTGCTTCTACCCATTTGGTGAAGTAATCAACAGCTACCAAGATATACCCTTTATTCGCTTGTAGCAGGCGTATATGGACCCAGAATGTCCATGACCCATTTGGCGAATGGTACTAGGCTGTGGATGGCCGTCAGATCAGTGGTCGGACGGTGTATGAGTTTTCCAACCTTTGAAACTTATCGCATTTTTTCACCATTTCCTTGGCGTTTGCTTCTAGGGTAAGCTAGAAGTAACCTTGCTGCCTGGTTCTCTTTGCAAGGGTCTTGCCGCCTATGTGGGTGGCGCAAAATCCCGAATGCAAGTCTTCTAGAAGCTCTTGTCCCCTTTCTAGGATGACACATTTCAACAAAGGTTGAAGGTAGCCCTTCTTGAAAAGTTCTCCATAATGAATTTCAAAATTGGCCACACGCTTTTTCATTGCGACCATTTCTGGATAAGTATCTGGCAAAGTGTCGTATGCTAAGTATGCCCTGATGCCATCCATCCAGGTTGAGCTTCGGTCTAGACTAACCGATGGGTATCACAAGAGGCGGATGATGTAAGTTTAGAGAGAGCATCCGCCTTATGGTTCTCTGACCTGGGCACTTGAATTAGATGAAATTCATCAAGTGTCTCAGCCTCTTCTTTAATTGCCTGCAAATATTTGATCATGGCCGGATGGGTGGCTTCATAGTCGTCATGGTACTGGCTGACGATCAATTGTGAATCAAAGCAGGCGTCAACTTTTCTTGCCCCTGCCGCCTTACACATGTGGATGCCGGCTAGTAGGGCTTCATATTCTGCCTCATTATTTGAGGCTTAGAACTTGATTCGTAGCAAATATTCATGCTTATCTCCTTCAAGAGATTGACACATGACGCCTGCACCACAACCGTTCATGGTGGAGCTCTTGTCCACATATACCTTCCAAACCTGATAAAGTTTTTCCGGATCAGTCGGCCTTGTCATTTCGACAATGAAGTCGGCGAACGCCTATCCTTTCACTGTCTTCCTTGGTTCGAAGGAAATTTCAAGGCTTTAAATTTCAAGCGCCTATTTGATCATTCAGCCGGATGATTCCATGGTTGTCATAGGCCGCTTAATAGGTTGGTCTGTGTAGACTACAACCGGATGCGCCAAGAAGTAAGGTTTTAACTTTTTGACTGCCATGAAGAAAGCAAGTCCAAACTTTTCAACCATGGGGTACCGTAGTTCTGCATTTCGTAGAACATGACTGATGAAGTAGACCGGGAGTTGGGTGCCGCCTCTTTCAGCAAGGAGAACAACACTGAGCGCATAGTGTGAGATGGCTAGGTACATGTACAATAATTCCTTTAGCAAAGGGCTAACAAGCCTTGGCAAAGAGTGCAAGTGTTTCCTTCAATCTCTAAAAGGCTGCCTCAGCATCCGCCCCCCATTCAAACATAGTCTTCTTTTTTATAGCTTGGAAGAAATAAAGACACTTATCGCCTGACTATCTGAGAAATCTTCCCAAAGCCGCAAGACAACTTGTTAATTTTTGAACTTCTTTTACAGTGCGAGGTGACTTCATGTCAATGACCACATGTATTTTTTCAGAGTTGGCCTCTATCCTCCTTTGATCAATCAGAAATTTGAGAAACTTCCCAGACTCAACACCAAAGACACACTTTTTTGGATTGAGCATGACCTCGTGCCGCCTGAGTGTGGCGAATGTTTCTCGGAGGTCGGCAAGATGATCCGCCTGTAGTTTGAATTTGACTATCATGTCATCAATGTACGCCTCTAAATTCCTCCCAATTTGATTAATGAAGATTGTATTAATCATTCGTAAGAAGGTAGCAGGTGCATTTTTCAAACCAAACGACATCACAGTATAACAGAATAACCCCTGATCAGTGACGAATGTCGTCATCTCTTGATCTTTCTTCCACAAGGGTATCTGATGGAAACTTGAATAGGCGTCCATGAAACTCATTAAGGCATGGCCGGTTGTAGAATCGACCAAACTGTCAATCTTTGGTAGAGGATAACTGTCCTTGGGACATGCATTGTTTATGAAAGGAATGGTGTCCTTCCAACAAGTATATTCTTCCGATAGAGGGTTCAGAATTATTATAGAGCTAATTCTTCAGTAAGGTCAAGTGATCGGAATGCCTAGGTGGAGGCCGCTTCCGATCAGTAATATCAATGTACAATTGATGTTACAGCTTAATCTTAACTGAACCCTTCGGGTCGAACCCAATCGAACCAACGATCCAAGACGACGAATTAATCCGAAAGGATTTAATGAGTCAGCAGTGTTTTACGAGTACAGACGTCGGAAATCGAGCCTAGGGCGTCGAGACCGAGCATCGTAAAATCACAAGCGAAAAGTACGAGTGTAGCTGTAGCACCACAATGGTCTAACCATGTGGATGCTTGGCTATTTCGAGCTAGCATGCCCCTAGCATGGCTAGGCGCACCATCGCAAGCTCAAGGTACACCATCGCAAGCTCAAGGCGCACCATCGCAGCCTAGGCGTGCACATGGCAGCCTATCACAAAGCACCACAAGCCCCAGACAGCCCATCGCAGCTAGCAGCATGCTAGCCTGGGTGCCTGGGTGCGCATGGCAAGCAGTCGTAAGCGCCACAAGCACCAGACAGCCCATCGCAGCTAGCAGCGTGCTAACTTGGGTGCCTGGGTGCGCATGGCAAGATGTCGCAAGCGCCACAAGCACCAGGCAGCCCATCGCATGGCAGGCTATCGCAAAACCAAAGCACCACGCACAGCACCATCGCAGTGCTAGGCACATGCGTGTGTGCGTGTGCGTGTGCACCATCGCCCAACAGCACGCAGCTGTGTGCTTGTGTGCGTGCCTTCGCATGACAACACCAAGCACATTGAGCTAGCAAGAAACGCTGGCCTTGCGTGGGTGGGAACCATCATAGGCCACGCACGAAGCACAGCGCACCTATGTGTGTGCGTGCCTCGCACCAAGCATAGAAGTGCTAGGCAATGGCTGATGCGTGTGCGAGCGTTGCGTGGTGCATGGTGCGTAGCGTGCTACGTGCGTGGTGCGTAGGATCGTGCGAGGGAAAGGCCAGCATGCGTGGCTCGCTAGCAGCACGCATGCTGGCTGTGCTAGCAATGGCGCGCAAGGAGAGTGTGCGTGGGTTGCTGGGGGCTAGTGCCAGCACTATGTGCTAGCAGGGCCCAGCGCCAGCACACAAGCACCAGCACCAACCCAGCAGCAGCACGCACTGGCTGGCATTATGGTGTTTGTGGCGCTTGCGATTTTGTGCAAGGTTGTGGGGACCAAATCAAGCCCTTGGGGAGCAAGGCATATGGTCCCCCACCTAACCTTGGCCACCACTCCTTTGCATGAGAACATGCCACTTGATTATCTTGATTATTTATTTAATTTGGAAATTAAATAAATGATTGATTTTCAACACTCCCACATTGGTGGAGGATGAAAAACCAAGGGTTCATTTCCCTATAAATACCATGCTTGGGTATTGGGAAATGTACAACCTTGAGTGGAATTGAAAACGCAACTCTAAGTAAGAGTAAACCTTTGATTCGTAAAACTCATAGTTATTTTTTCCGGGTCTTGACTAACCTTCAAGACTAAGGACGCTCGGGTCGGGTCGAGGGTACGATCGGTCGGAGATCTTATGTTTTCGGGATTGTGAAGTAAGAGCTCTTTGGGAGCGAAGCACGCGTCAAAGGTATAACTCTTGTTCTTAATCTTGTCTGATTAAGTTTAATATGCTTGTTAATTGTTTTAATTAAGGGGCGGGTCTTGGTGGGTTTCCTTCCGCGTAGTGTTGGGTCACTACGAAACCCTACAGCGGTATCGGAGCCACGCTCCTTTTAATTTTTGCAATTATTTTTTAATTATGGTGTTTTAAAAGAATTTAATTTTCTGGTTCATGTTCTTCTAATTAGATTAGATCCTCGTTTTAATTAATTTTAAAACTCGATTTTATTTTCGATTTAACTGTCGAACCCAGATTTTGGCTCAAAAATAGTGATTTTAGGGTGGAATCGACATTCTGGAACAGATTCAACCCTTTTTGGGCTGTCCAGAAGCCAAATTCGAACCAGAAACCAAAATTTTCTGGGTTTTTTTCGTTTTTCAATGAAAATTTTAATTCTTTTTAAGCCTTGATTAATGCAAGCATTACAAGGTTAGATTAAATGCACATTTGCATTACTAATCTACTGGTTTTAAAATATCCTTAAGCATAATAATGGAGTTTTTATTAGTGCTTAAGTTGATATACCAATTTTTCACATAAACTTGTTTTTCACAAATTTTGCAAATAAATTGCAATAAAGTGTGAAAACTTGTTGTGATTTTGTAATTTTAAGTTCCCAAATAATGTTAAAGTTCTAATCTTTAAAGGTTTAAATGATTGGAACCCTAACCCTAAATTCCATGTTGAACAAAGTTTGGATTTTTCATGTTTGGTTAATTAAAATCCATCAAGTTCAATTACTTGTGAGTAAAAATTTGATTAATCTTCATATTAGAAGATGTAATCTTGGTATTTTACACAATTATGCAAGTTGGAAAATTTTTTATCATTGGATGGTTAATTTATTTTTCCAACTCCCATTTGTCAAATCCATTATCAATTTGCATATTGGCAAGATTAATTTTGGACATAGCTCATTTTATTTTAAGCATAAAATTAGACCTAATTTTGTTCTAAATTGAAATTTTGGATAATCTAGGCTTGTGCACCAATAAAATAAATTTTATTTAACTAGGACTGAATTTTATTTTATTTTAATTTTCCTCAAATTAATTCTAAAATGTAATTTGAAATTAATTTATGTCACACATAAATCGGAATTAAAATCCGAGGAAATGCACCCAAATCAATGCAAAACTGCAAGCGTCACCAAGGCTAGCCGGGCTGCCTAGCAGCCCACATGTGGCTGCCTATGGTGTACGCAAGGCTATTGCACCAATGCGCGTGGCTATGTGTGGCAGGGAAGGTGCTGGGCGTAGCAATGCGTGGGGCACTAGCTGGGCAGAGGCTGCCTATGCATGCTGGCTAGCAGCAGTAGGCATCAGCCCAGCACGCAAGCAGCTCGCAAGCACCAGCATGCTAGCAGGCAGCTGGGCTAGCAGCGATGCTTGGTGGGCATTGCAGGCCTCGCCCACGCACCTTGGTGCCATGCCATGGGCTACCTAGCAGCCATGGTCCGCACCCTCAAAGGGCTTTGTGGGACGTTTTGCTTAGTGCTTGAGCTATGATTTTGCGAATTTTTGGCCATTTTAATAATTTTAAATAATTATTTTAACGAGGCTAAAAACCTCGATTTTCGATTTTGCAAAATTTTGACAATTTATGGGTTATGCCGACTTAATTAATCGGATTAATTAAGTACGAATGTGGAATTTAGTGGCAGCTTAATAAAGTTCGTAAGCATTTTGCGTTTAGAAATAATGGATTAAATAACTTTGACTAGTTTTAATTAGGCGCGTTAATTGGATTAACCACCTAAGTTAGTTACTAGTTTTGCGTGTTTAATTATGTGTTTCGTAAAGTTGCATGGGCCATTCACAAATAGTGAATGGGTGAATGGAAGATTGTTTTCAAAACAGGTCTTTGAAAATGGAAACTAGTGGGGCCCGACTAGGATAGAAAATACGGACTGCGTTCCGTTATGTATTTTTGTAAATCTAAATACGGTCTGTGAACCGTCAAGTATTTTTATACTATTAGATTAATCTTAGTCGTCCTAGCTAGCTTCTTTTATTTCATTTTGGCCAAGATGTCTCAAGGCAGCGTTTCGAGAAAGACGAGCCAAGATGAAGACCCATGGAAATTGAAGATTTCAAGGGGTCATGCTAGTTGCCAAATGCATCTATTTTATGCCTTATATATTGTTATTATATATGGTTGCTAGATGCATGTCTAGTATTTCTATTATGTTGCGACGATTAGTTAAGTTCACTTAAATCAACCAACATAGAAACCCTAGGTCCCTTTAATAATATTGAGCTAAAATTTGTCGTTCCAAGAACAACACTTACCAAACTAATGCGCGTACGTGATTGATTACGCCAAAACGAGGCATCACTACTTCCCTAGGAACGTAAGGTATACTAGGTATACAAGTTGTCTTGGTTAAGCTCAACGATATCAGTAAGGAGTCCTTAGATGTCGTGGCAAAAGAGATAAAATGTCAAGAAAGCATTAGATGCGACATTTTATCAAACCGAGAGTAGCCTGGAGCTATTAGCAATTAGATTGCTTTCCTTAAAATATTTAATGATTAAGACAAGCCAAAGCATGCTTAACCATTTCTTGATCTTTGGGATCTCGGAATAATTTTATTCTCTCCCATAAGGGACAATTTTAAATGCGTGGATAAAATGCTCAATAATATTGAATATGTGCCCGGAACTCCCCGAGAAGTTGGCCTTTTCCTTAAACTTGGTCAACTTCTAGGAATGGGAGGAGGAACACAGGAGAACTCTCCGAAATTGTTCCTTGGAGTATACTCTTGATACTCCCATTCCAAGCTTCTTTGCCAAGGGAATCATGACCGATGAGGCTCATGATGAATGGTATTCCAATTGCAAAAAGGTCTCACAACTTATGGAAAATTCCATCCCGGAAGATTGGAAGGAAAGTCTTACCTCCTATCTCCCGCACATGTTCCTCAAAGCACTTGAGGACGTTGTCAATGTAAGAGTCACCAAGAGTGACAATGGCAACTTTGATGGCCTCGTGTTTGACTTGACTAGGTCACTTTCAAGCATGAGGATAAAGCCACCAAACGTGGGATGTCTTGCTAAGGAAAGGCGCCGGCTTTGGACAAAGGTCTACAATGCCAAATTGAGACCCGACATGCCCCTCCGACCTCATGTGCTTGGAATGACTAGAATCTTCAAACACATGCAGCTTCTCGGAATCCCATTGGAAGATGAGATGGCAGGGCATATCTTGCTTGCTTCACTCCACTCAGGCTATGATGCACTTAGAGTGCATATCGCTACGGGAAAGGAGACACACTCCCTCAAGGAGGTGGTGCAACTTCTTAGCCAAGCCACCGCCTATGGAATGACCAAAAGGCCCTTGAGAGCTAAGAAGGAGTTCAAGAAGGTCAAGGTAATGATGAGATGCTTCCATTGTGGCATGCAAAGCAACTACAAGAGAGAATACATGCTCTTCAAGGAAGAGGGGATCACTCCGACTACCTCAGGTATCTTCCTTAACACTTGTGAATTAAGCCACTACAAGAGAGAATGCATGCTATGTCTACTTAATGTCGAATAAATCTGAATCCTTTGAGAAATTCAAAGAATTTCAGAAAGAAGTTGAAAATCAACTTGGCAAGAAAATCAAAGCACTTCGATCGGATCGAGGTGGCGAATATTTGAGCCATGAATTCGACGATCACTTGAAAGAAAATGGCATTCTTTCAGAGTTGACACCTCCCGGAACTCCTCAATGGAACGGAGGAATCGGACCTTGTTAGACATGGTTCGGTCAATGATGGGTCTTAGTGAACTCCCTATCTCTTTCTGGGGACATGCGCGACAAACTGCAGCACTAACACTGAATAGAGATCCGTCAAAAGCTGTTGAAAAGACTCCATATGAATTATGGACTAAGAAACCTCATAGGTTGTCTTTTCTCAAGATTTGGGGATGCGAAGCATATGTCAAGCGATTAATTTTGGACAAACTTCACCCTAAATCGGATAAATGTTTCTTTGTGGGATATCCAAAAGAAACCAAAGGGTATTACTTCTACAATAAATCTGAGAACAAAGTATTTGTTGCACGTGATGGTGTCTTTTTTGAGAAGGATCACCTTTCCAAACTGACAAGTGGGAGGAAAATCGAACTCGACGAAGTTCGAGAGGACGAGCAACATTGTCAACCTGACAAAACTGACAATCTAGATACTTTAGAAGCATCCAAGAAGATTGGTCAGAATCAAACAGACAATGAAAATGCTCAACCCATTAACCTTCGTAGGTCGCAACGGTAAAGATCTCAACCAGACAGATACCTCGATATCGTCTTAACCGATGATCAGGACATTCTAGTAATGGATGGTGATGGGCCGGCGACATACAAGCAAGCCATGACGAGCCCTGACTCTGCAAAATGTCAAGAGGCCATGAAATCCGAGATGGAATCCATGTCTGAAAATCAAGTCTGGGACTTGGTGAATTTGCCCGAGGGTTATACACCCATTGGCTGCAAATGGATCTTCAAAGTGAAGACAGACAAGGATGGAAATGTATCAATATACAAAGCTAGACTGGTGGCAAAAGGTTATAGACAAGTCCACGAGATTGACTATGACGAAACTTTTTCACCAGTTGCAATGCTAAAATCCGTCCGGATCATCCTATCGATTGCTGCATATTACGATTATGAAATATGGCAAATGGATGTCAAAACCGCCTTCCTTAATGGAATTTCGGAAGAAACTGTGTATATGACACAGCCAGAAGGTTTTTGTCGATCCAGGCAACGTTGGAAAGGTTTGCAAGCTGAAGAAGTCCATTTATGAACTGAAGCTAGCCAGCAGAAGTTGGAATCTGCGATTTGATAAAGCCATTAGCAAGTTTGGTTTTATCAAGAATCCAGATGAAACTTGTGTATACATGAAGGTCAGTCGGAGTGATATTGCATTCCTAGTCCTGTATGTCGATGACATACTTCTCATTGAAAACAGCACAAAATTGTTGGAGTCTATAAAGGGCTGGTTGGGAAAGTGCTTTCCAATAAAGGTCTTAGGAGAGGCATAGTACATATTGGGCATCAAGATCTACAGGGATAGATCTAAGAGGATGATTAGATTAAGCCAGAGTACTTACATTGATAAGCAACTGGCTCGGTTCCATATGGAGAATGCCAAACGAGGGCATTTAACCATGTCCCATGGCGTAATTCTCAGTAAGAAACAGTGTCCATAGACACCTGTTGAGCGAGAAAGAATGAATCAGATCCCATATGCTTCGCTAATCGGATCGATCATGTATGCCATGATATGTATAAGGCCAGATGTATCGTATGCCCTGAGTGCAACAAGTCGATACCAATCGAACCCAGGAGAGGCGCATTGGACTGCGGCCAAGAACATCCTTAAGTACCTGAAAAGGAACAAGGATAAACTCCTGGTGTATGGAGGCCACAAAGAACTGGTTGTTGAAGGTTACACCGACGCTAGCTTCGAGACTGATAGAGACGACTTCAAGTCACAGTCGGGGTACATATTCTATCTGAATGAAGGAGCATTTAGCTGGAAGAGTGCCAAGCAGAGCACCACTGCAGACTCTACAACTGAAGCCGAGTACTTGGCCACTTCAGAAGCTACCAAGGAAGCTGTTTGGATTCCCAAGTTCATTAGCAAACTTGGTGTTGTACCCTCAATCAAGGGGCTGATAGACCTCTATTGTGATAACAATGGAGCTATTGCTCAGGCCAGGGAGCCGAGAGAGCACCAGAAGGTCAAACACGTGCAAAGGCGATTTCACATGATAAGGGAATGGAAATCCGAAGTTGAAATCAGAATTTGTAAGATCGGAACAGATGATAATGTAGCTGATCCTTTGACTTAAATGCTGCCTCAAGTTAAACACAACAAGCACATTGAGGTGATGGGAATCAAGCATGTTGGAGACTGGCTTTGAAATTCCCTGTACATGTGTTTTAATTAAATAGGATATTTAATGTAAGACACTGTATTAAAACCATTCATTAATGGAGTAATTAATCTTTGTGCAAAATTATCATTCACTCCATTACTATTTAATTGTGGTTTAGAATTTAATAATGAGTCCATTCGATTTACGGAAATATTCAAAACAGGGTGTCAAGACCATGTCTTGGATAAAGAAACACCTGTTAAGTGAACATTGAATATTAAATCGAAAAGTATCCCTAATCGAGGTCATCTAACAGATGGACGATTGATGACCGCCATAGATTAGTGTGTAGTATGATTTACAGCACCGTTTCTTGTGCTGCGAGGACGTGACGGTCATAAATCATTTGCACAAGCACAGTTTGGAACTGTACTGGATAAAACCTATGAGATTACTTTAAGAAAATTTAAATTTTTGTTATAAGTACATTTCTCATTATGACTATCGGAACTTGTTTCCTCCGACCATGAGTACTGTAAAGTTTTCTTGTTTGAGTACTAGACTCTTCGATGTTTCCAAACGTTTAGCGTAATTGGGGATTATAACGGGAACACTCAGGAGACTATGTCCCCTTAGTAAGAAGAACTTACAATATAAGACTGGGATTGTCCCCCTACTAACAATAGGGAAAATGTTTTGTTGTTTACAAGGCCGCTCGAAGAGCGAGACTGTGAAAATGCATGGCCGTGCTCAGATGGATTTTAGAAATCATCTGCTTATTGACAGTCGAACTCGGAGATCGAGAAACACTTCTGAACGTAGTAAGGATGACAAAGAATCTTACCTTATAGTTCACGAAGAAACATTAAGTGACATAAGAAATGAGCTATACATTGTATGCACACTTTTCCGGAAGGACAAGTAGGAGATTGAAAGGAATGGTGTCCTTCCAACAAGTGTATTCTTCCGATAGACGGTTCAGAATTATTACAGAGCTAATTCTTTAGTAAGGTCAAGTGATCATAATGCCTAGGTGGAGGCCGCTTCCGTTCAGTAATATCAATGTACAATTGATGTTACAGCTTAATCTTAACTGAACCCTTCGGGTCGCACCCAATCGAACCACCGATCCAAGACGACGAATTAATCCTAAGGGATTTAATGAGTCAGCAGAGTTTTACGAATACAGACGTCGGAAATCGAGCCTAGGGCGTCGAGACCGAGCATCGCAAAATCACAAGCGACAAGTACGAGTTTAGCCGTAGCACCACAATGTTCTAACCATGTGGATGCTAGGCTAGTTCGAGCTAGCATGCACCTAGGACGGCTAGGCGCAAGCCTAAGCACACTAGGTGTGCTAGGCGCACCATCGCAAGCTCAAGGCGCACCATCTCAGCCTAGGCGTGCACATGGCAGCCTATCGCAAAGCACCACAATCCCCAGGCAGCCCATCGCAGCTAGTAGTGTGCTAGCCTGGGTGCCTGGGTGCGCATGGGAAACTGTCGCATGCGCCACAAGCACCAGGCAAGCCATCGCAGCTTGCACCGTGCTAGCCTGGGTGCCTGGGTGCGCAGGCAGGCTATCGCAGCAACATAGCACCACGCACAGCACCATCGCAGTGCTAGGCACATGCGTGTGTGCGTGTGCGTGTGTGCGTGTGCGTGTGCACCATCGCCTAGCAGCACGCAGCTGTGTGCTTGTGTGCGTGCCTTCGCATGGCAGCACCAAGCACAGTGAGCTAGCAAGCAACGTTGGCCTTGCGTGTGTGGGCACCGTCGCAGGCCACGCACGAAGCACAGCGCACCTATGTGTGTGCGTGCCTCGCACCAAGCATAGCAGTGCTAGACACTGGCTGATGCGTGTGCGAGCGTTGCGTGGTGCATGGTGCGTAGCGTGCTACGTGCGTGGTTCGTAGGATGATGCGAGGGAAGGGCCAGCATGCGTGGCTCGCTAGCAACACGCATGCTGGATGTGCTAGCAATAGCACGCAAGGAGAGTGTGCGTGGGCTGTTGGGGGCCAGTGCCAGCACTATGTGCTAGCAGCGCCCAGCGCCAGCACACAAGCACCAGCACCAGCCCAGCAGCAGCACGCACTGGCTGACTGGCTGGGTGCTGGGCAGCAAGGCACTGCTAGCTGGTAGCCCTAGCTGGCAGCTAGCTAGCCCTCCCTTAACCCGGTTTTGTGCAAGGTTGTGGGGACCAAATCAAGCCCTTGGGGAGCAAGGCATATGGGGAGCAAGGCAATATGTTTAACTTGATTATTTATTTAATTTGGAAATTAAATAAATGATTGATTTTCAAAACTCCCACATTGGTGGAGGATGAAAAACCAAGGGTTCATTTCCCTATAAATACCATGCTTGAGTATTGGGAAATGAACAACCTTGAGTGGAATTGAAAAGGCAACTCTAAGTAAGAGTAAACCTTTGATTCGTAAAACTCATAGTTATTTTATCCGGGTCTTGACTAACCTTCAAGACTTAGGACGCTCAGGTCGGGTCAAGGGTACGATCCGTCGGAGATCTCGTGTTTTTACGATTTTGAAGTAAGAGCTCTTTGGGAGCGAAGTACGCGTCAAAGGTATAATTCTTGCTCTTAATCTTGTTTGATTAAGTTTAATATGCTTGTTAATTGTTTTAATTAAGGGGCGGGTCTTGGTGGAATTCCTTCCGCATAGTGTCGGATCACTACGAAACCCTACAATTTAAATCTGTGTAGTCAACACACATGCGTCAAGTACCATTCGGCTTCTTGACAAGCACAACATGGCAACCCAATCTGGGAAGTAACATTGCCGAGTGAACCCAGCATCCAGCAGCTTTTTTACCTTGGCGGCTGCCTCCTGACTTCTTTCTTCACCATGGTTCCTTTTCTTTCACCTAACCAGCTTCTTTTTGGGATCCACAACAAGTTTATGAACAGTTGATCCAGACTTATGCCTGGCATCTCTTCTACTTCAAAGGCAAAAATTTCTTTGAATTCTTTTAACAAATTGTGTAAGTCTGCACCTAAGTTTGCTAAAGCAACCGTCCCAACCTTAACAATTCCCTCTGGCTATGTGTCGTCCAGAGCAATATCAATGTGTTCACCAGCCGGCTAGGGACGGAGTTCAATTCATCCGACCGTTCCCCGGTCAGTGACTACTATTGTTTTTCTTCTTTAATGGCCACCAACTGGGCGACCTTTCTCTTTTTGCCGCCTGCCATAGGAGCGGGCGCAGCTTATTTGACCTCATCTAGGTCTATTAGCTCATCACCCTGGCCAGATGCGGCTATATTGGGCTTGACATCAGAGAGATAACATTCGACCTACCTTTTAGTCCCCATTCAGGGAGCCGACAAATCCGTCATCTTTCTCAAATTTAAGGAGAATAAGGGAAGGAATTATAACAGCCTTGGATTCATTTAGAGTGGGACGACCCAATATCAAGTTATAGGTCGTCAGCTCTTCAACAACCAAGAGACAAACAACCATGTGGCGTCCTTCTCCCTTTTCCCCTAGCCGGATGGGTAAATCTATCCGGCCTACCGGATGCACAACTCCACCCCCAAAACCAACTAAGGGGTGAGATACCTTGTGCATGCTTTCAGGTTTGTACTTGAGCTTTTCCAAGCACTTGTGGCTAATGAGATCAGAGGAACTGCCAGTGTCTATGAGGATTCGACCTACCTTTTTGCTGGCCACTTTGCACTCGATGACAACGGGGTCATCATGCGGTCTTCTGACCTTGCCCGTATCTTTATCAGTGATGATAACTTTAGGGAAAGTGTCCTTGGATGCCTAGCCCTCACGAACTAAGTTGACATCCAGCCGCCTGATGTAGACCTTTATACCCCGGATGGTTGGGCCGCCTCCAGCAAAGCCACCTGCTATTGTATAGATCGGTTCTTCATCAGTGTCCGAACTATTAGCAGGTTGAGGCTTCTTTCTGGACGACTGTCCATGGTTAGTTTGCAGAGTAACCTTGGACCTTAGAATAAAAGACTTGAGCACTCCTTTGTCAGCAAGACGGTCCAACAACAGCTTGAGACTATAGTAGTCGTTGGTGTCATGGCCAATGTCCTTATGGAAATGACAATACTTGTTTTTGTTCCGATTTTTAGCAGAACCTTCCATTGCAGCCGGCTTCTCAATGGTCACCCGGTCATCGACCTCCATGAGGATGGAGTAACAATCTTCGTTAAACTTGTCGGGTTTCGTAGCGTCCAACACTACGCGGAAGAGAAACCCACCCAAGACCCGTCCACTAATTAAATTTGAAAGGAATGCTGTCCTTCCAACAAGTGTATTCTTTCGATAGAGGGTTCAGAATTATTACGGAGCTAATTCTTCAGTGAGGTCAAGTGATCGGAATGCCTAGGTGGAGGCCGCTTCCGATCAGTAATATCGAGGTACAATTGATATTACAGCTTAATCTTAACTGAACCCTTTGGGTCGAACCCAATCGAATCACCGATCTGAGACGACGAATTAATCCGAAAGGATTTAATGAGTCAACAGAGTTTTACGAATACAGACGTTGGAAATCAAGCCTAGGGCGTCGAGACCGAACGTCGCAAAATCACAATCGACAAGTATGAGCATAGCCATAGCTAGGCTAGGCTAGCTCAACGCAAGACTAGGCTCACCATGGTGTGCTAGGCACTATCGCAGCCTAGGCGCGCCCTGGCAGCCCATTCCAAGCTAGCAACAGGCTAGCATGGGTGCCTGGGTGCGCATGGCAGCTATTGCAAGCCCCACAAGCACCAGGCAGCCCATCGCAGCTAGCAGCGTCCTAGCCTGGGTACCTGGGTGCTCATGGGAGCCACCCAAATGCATGTGCGTAAGTGCGAGCACCATCGCAGCCCCCTAGCACCACGCACAGCACCATCGCTGTGCTAGGCACATGCGTGTGTGCGTGTGCGTGTGCACCCTAGCACAACAAGCTGGCAAGACAGTGTTGGCCTTGCGTGAGTGCTAGGCACCATCGCAGGCCACGCACCAAGCACAGCTAGCTGGCAGGCAGCGATGGCCTTGCGTGTGTGCTAGGCACCATCGCAGGCCACGCACCAAGCATAGCGCTAGTGCGTGCTAGCTTGGATGCACGTAGCTGTGCGAGCATGGGCGAGTAGTGCTGGCATGCTAGGTGCCATGCGTATGCTGGTGCGTGTGTGCGTGCTTCGCACCAAGCATAGCAGTGCTAGGCACTAGCTGATGCGTGTGCGAGGGATGCATGGTGCGCAGCGTGGATGGTGCGAAGGAAGGGGGCTAGCATGCGTAGCTCGCTAGCAGCACGCATGCTGGTTGTGCTAGCGATAGGATGCGAGAGAGATGCGTGTGCGTGCGATAGGCAGTGCTAGGCAGCTAGCAGCACCAGCGCCTAGCACTGGCCAGCACCAGCGCCTAGCACAACCTAGCACCAGGCATGCGAGGCTGCTGGGCAGGCACGTGCTAGCTGGCTGGGCTGGCCAGCACCACGCTAGCTGGCGTGCTAGCTGGCAACAACCCAGCACCCTTCTTAGGTGAGGCGATTTTGGTGAGGGGTGGGGACCAAGCTTGGGCAAAGCCTTGAGGAGCAAGGCAATGGTCCCCCCACCCATTTATGGTCCTCACCTAACCTTCTCTCTCCATTTGACACATGTTGCATTGTGATTAAATTTGTTTATTAATTTATTTTTGAAATAAATTAATTAGCAAAATATACATTCTCCCACATTGGTTGGGGAATGAAACACAAGGGTTCATTTCCCTATAAATACCAAGCTTGGGTATTGGGAAATGAACAACCTTGAGTGGAATTAAAAAGGCAACTCTAAGAAAAGAGTAAACCTTTGATTCGTAAAACTCATAGTTATTTTGTCCGAGTCTTGACTAACCTTCAAGACTTAGGACGCTCGGGTCGGGTCGAGGGTACGATCCGTCGGAGATCTCGTCTTTTTCGGGATTTTGAAGTAAGAGCTCTTGGGAGCGAAGCACGCGTCAAAGGTATAATTCTTTTTCTTAATCTTGTTTGATTAAGTTTATTATGCTTTTTTAATTGCTTTAATTAAGGGGCGGGTCTTGGTGGGTTTCCTTCCGCGTAGTGTCGGGTCACTACGAAACCCTACAGCGGTATCGGAGCCACGCTCCTTTTAATTTTTGCAATTATTGTTTAATTAAGGTGTTTTAAAAGAATTTAATTTTCTGGTTCATGTTCATCTAATTAGATTAGATGCTCGTTTTAATTAATTTTTAAAACTCGATTTTATTTACGATTTGGCTGTCGAACCCAGATTTTGGCTAAAAAATAGTGATTTTTGGGTGGAATTCACATTCTGGAACTGTTTCAATTCTTTTAGGGATGTCCAGAAGCCAAATTCGAACCGGAAACCCAATTTTTCTGGGGTTTTTCGTTTTCAATGAAAATTTTAATTCTTTTTAAGCCTTGATTAATGTAATCATTACAAGGTTAGATTAAATGCACATTTGCATCACTAATCTACTGGTTTTAAAATATCCTTGAGCATAATAATGGAGTGTTTATTAGTGCTTAAGTTAATATACCAATTTATCACATAAACTTGTTTTTCACAAATTTTGCAAATAAATTGCAATAAGGTGTGAAAACTTGTTGTGATTTTGTATTTTAATTTCCCAAATAATGTTAAAGTTCTAATCTTTAAAGGTTTAAATGATTGGAACCCTAACCCTAAATTCCATATTGAACAAAGTTGGATTTTTTCATGTTTTGGTTGATTAAAATCCATTAAGTTCAATTACTTGTGAGTAAAATTTGATTAATCTTCATATTAGAAGATGTAATCTTGGTATTTTACACAAGTATGCAAGCTGGAAAATTTTATCATTGGATGGTTAATTTATTTTTCCAACTCCCATTTGTCAAATCCATTATTAATTTGCATATTGGCAAGATTAATTTTGGACATAGCTCATTTTATTTTAAGCATAAAGTTTGACCTAATTTTGTTCAAAATGGACATTTTGGATAAATTTAGGCTTGTGTAGCAATAAAATAAATTTATTTAAGTTAGACTTAATTCTATTTTATTTTCCCTCAAATAAATTCTAAAATGTAATGTAGCATTGATTATTTCCACACACAAATCGGAATTAAAATTCCGAGTAAAATGCACGCAAAACGATGCAAAACCGCAAGCGTCACCAAGGCTAGTCGGGCTGCCTAGCAGCCCACATGAAGGCTGCCTGTGGTGCGCATATGGCTATGCATCGTTTGGTGCGTGGCTGTGTGGGGAGGGAGGCTATGGTTGGGCTTGGGCAGTGGCCTTGGCTGCTAGCTGTTTGAAGGCGCTGCTGGGCAGCGTGGTAGCAAGCACCAACCAGCCCCCACTTGCTGCCAGGCGCCAGCATGCGTGGTGCTGGCCAGCGTAGTGTGTTGTGTTGGGCGCAGCATGCTAGCACCAAGCGCCAGCCTAGCCATCCAATGCTGCTGTTGCGTGTGTAGCGTGAGCTGCTGCTGGGCTTGTGCTGCTGCTGGGCAGCGAGGCAGCAAGCCCCAGCCAGCACACACTGCCTTAGCAGCCATGGTGCGCCATGCATCATAGGCTAAGGCCATGGTGCTCACCCACCAAGAGTTGTGTTGGGTGATTTTGCTTAATATTTGAGCTATAATTTTGCGATTATCCCGTTTTAATAATTTTAATTAATTATTTTAACGAGGCTAAAAACCTCGAATTTTGATTTTGCAAAATTTTGACAAATTATGGGTTATGCCGACTTAATTAATCGGATTAATTAAGTACAGATGCGGAATTTAGTGGGAGCTTAATTAAATGCATAAGCATTTTGCGTTTAGAAATAATGGATTAAAAACTTTGACTAGTTTTAATTAGGCGCGTTAATTGGATTAACGACCTAAGTTTGTTACTAGTTTTGTGTGTTTAATTATGTATTTCGTAAAATTGCATGGGCCATTCCCAAATAGTGAACGGATGAATGAAGAATTGTTTTTCAAAGCAGGTTCTTTGAAAATGGCAACTAGTGGGGCCCGACTAAGATAGAAAATACGGACTGCGTTCCGTTATGTATTTTTGTAAATCTAAATACGGTCTGCGAAACGTTAAGTATTTTTGTACTATTAGATTAATCTTAGTCGTTCTAGCTAGCTTCTTTTATTTCATTTTGGCCAAGATGTCTCAAGACGGCGTTTCGACGAAGACGAGCCAAGATGAAGACCCATGGAAATTGAAGATTTCAAGGGGTCATGCTAGTTGCCAAATGCATCTATTTTACGCCTTATATATTGTTATTATATATGATTGCTAGATGCATGTCTAGTATTTCTATTATGTTGCGACGATTAGTTAAGTTCACTTAAATCAACCAACATAGAAACCCTAGGTCCCTCAATAATATTGAGCTAAAATTTGTTGTTCCTAGAACAACACTTACCGAACTAATGCGCGTACGTGATGGATTACGCCAAAGCGAGGCATCACTACTTCCCTAGGAACGTAAGGTATACTAGGTATAAAAGTTGTCTTGGTTAAGCTCAACGATATCAGTAAGGAGTCCTTAGATGTCGTGGCAAAAGAGATAAAATGTCAAGTATGCATTAGATGTGACATTTTATTAAACCGAGAGTAGCTTGGAGCTATTAGCAATTGGATTGCTTACCTTAAGATATTTAATGGTTAAGACAAGCCAAAGCATGCTTAACCATTTCTTGATCTTTGGGATCTCGGAATCATTTTATTCTCGCCCATAAGGGACAATTTTTTAACTGCGTGGATAAAATGTTCAATAACTTTGAATATGTGCATGAACGCTTTAAATTTCAACTTATTGATGTATTAATGGTTTTTCACTTCAAATTCTTTCAATTGTAGAATCATGTCTGCAAGTAACTCAAACAACAACCCAATGTGCCCGACACTCCACGAAAAGTTAGCTATCAAGCTTAACTTAACAAACCTTGATGAATGGGAAGAAGAACTCAGGAAAACTCTCTGGAGTTGTTCCAAGGAGTATGTTCTAGATACTTCCCTCCCAACTCTCTATTCCAAGACCCTCTTGAGTGACGAAACTTATTGTGCATGGTCGAAAGACTGCAAATTAGTGTCACAACTCATGGCAAACTCCATCCCGGAAGAATGGAAAGAAAAACTTTCATTCTCTTTCCCAAACTTGTTCCTTGGAGGACTAAGGGATGTTGTCGGTGTGAGATTCTCTAAGAGTTTCAACGACAACAATGATGGACTCTTGTTTGAAGTGACTAGGTCACTTACGGACATGAATGTAAAGACATCGGATCAAGGTTGTCTTGCGAAAGAGAGGTACCATCTTTGGTCTACGGTCTGCAATACCAAGTTGAGACCGGGTATGCCCCTCCGACCCTATGTGGAAAGAATGACTAAGCTCTTCAAGCAAATGGAACTCCTCGGAATTCCCCTAGAAGATGGAAAGGCTGGTCATATTTTGCTCACTTCACTCCACTCGGGATATAATGCATTAAAGGCATATATTTCTGATTCAAAGGAGACACATTCCTTGAAGAATGTGGTGGAGCTACTTCATCGGGCCAACTCATTTGGGACAACCAAAAGACCATCAAGAAGGAGGGAACTCAAGGTTAAGGCTAAGATGTGTTGCTTCTACTGTGGCGGGCAAGGCCACTTCAAGAGAGAATGCAAGCTCTTTCGGGAAGAGGAGGAGAGGAATGGAGCATCCGCCTCAGGTATCTTCCTAAACACTTGTGGATTAAGCTTATCATAGGTATTAGATACCAAGTATGACTCACTTAATGTTGCCTTTTCAGGGACCAAGTGAGAAGCTTATCAAGTGTTGGTGCAAGAGCAAGAAGACGACGAAGATGGTTTTTCGATCGTGCTTGCATGCACTATTTTGTGTATGACATGTAATTAAACTAATTCTAGTTTTCATCATGCCTTTGAACATATTATGATCCATGGTGTTGGACACCTAGGAATTTCAATTGTAAGACTTTGACAATAGTTGTTTCAAGTTTGTCTTACAAATTTATGTTCAATTAAATTGCATGTTTTACATATGATTAGACAAAAGTTGATACCAGTAGCTAAGACCATCGAGTCGAATCAAACCTACTTGTGCAATTGTCGTCTTGGCCATATTAACATCAAACGCATCAAGAAACTTCTTCAAGAAGGTGTTCTTGATTCATTCGACTTAGAGTCGTTTGAAAATTGCGAAGGATGCTTATTAAGCAAGATGATAAAACAACCATTCTCCAAGTTAGGAGAAAGGGCAAGTGACTTATTAGGTCTAATACACACGGATGTATGTGGACCAATGAGCACACCCGCAAGGCAAGGTTACCGATATTTCATCACTTTCACCGACGATTATAGTAGATATGGCTATGTCTACTTAATGTCGAATAAATCTGAATCCTTTGAGAAGTTCAAAGAATTTCAGAAAGAAGTTGAAAATCAACTTGGAAAGAAAATTAAAGCACTTCAATCGGATCGAGGTGGCGAATATTTGAGCCATGAATTCGACGATTACTTGAAAGAAAATGGCATTCTTTCAGAGTTGACACCTTCCGGAACTCCTCAATGGAACGGAGTGTCCGAACGGAGGAATCGGACCTTGTTAGACATGGTTCGGTCAATGATGGGTCTTAGTGAACTCCCTATCTTGTTCTGGGGACATGCGCTACAAACAGCAGCACTAACACTGAATAGAACTCCGTCAAAAGCTGTTGAAAAGACTCCATATGAATTATGGACTAAGAAACCTCCTAGGTTGTCTTTTCTCAAGATTTGGGGATGCGAAGCATATGTCAAGCGATTAATTTCGGACAAACTTCACCCCAAATTGGATAAGTGTTTCTTTGTGGGATATTTAAAAGAAACCAAAGGGTATTACTTCTACAATAAATCTGAGAACAAAGTGTTTGTTGCTCGTGATGGTGTCTTTTTAGAGACGGATCACCTTTCCGAAATGACAAGTGGGAGGAAAATCGAACTCGACGAAGTTCGAGAGGACGAGCAACAATGTCAACCTGACAAAACTGACAATCTAGATACTTTGAAAGCATCTGAGAAGATTGGTCAGAGTCAAACAGACAATGTAAATGCTCAACCAGTTACCCTACGTAGGTCGCAACGGCAAAGATCTCAACCAGATAGATACCTCGGTATCGTCTTAACCGATGATCAGGACATCCTAGTTATGGATGGTGATGAGCCGGCGACATACAAGCAAGCCATGACGAGCCCCGACTCTGCAAAGTGGCAAGAGGCCATGAAATCCGAGATGGACTCCATGTTTGAAAATCAAGTCTGGGACTTGGTGAATTTTCCCGAGGGTTATACACCCATTGGTTGCAAATGGATCTTCAAAGTGAAGACAGACAAGGATGGAAATGTATCAATATACAAAGCTAGACTGGTGGCAAAAGGTTAAAGACAAGTCCACGGGATTGACTATGACGAAACTTTTTCACCAGTTGCAATGCTCAAATCCGTCCGGATCATCCTAGTGATTGCTGCATATTATGATTACGAAATATGGCAAATGGATGTCAAACCGCCTTCCTTAATGGGATTTTTGAAGAAACTGTGTATATGACACAGCCAGAAGGTTTTGTCGATCCAGGAAACGCTGGAAAGGTTTGCAAGCTGAAGAAGTCCATTTATGGACTAAAGCAAGCCAACAGGAGTTGGAATCTGCGATTCGGTGAAGCCATTAGAAAGTTTGGTTTTATCAAGAATCCAGATGAGTCTTGTGTATACAAGAAGGTCAGTGGGAGTGATATTGCATTTCTAGTCCTGTATGTCGATGACATACTGCTCATTGGAAACAACACAAAATTTTTAGAGTTCGGAAAGGGCTGGTTGGGAAAGTGCTTTTCAATGAAGGACTTAGGAGAGGCACAGTACATATTGAGCATCAAGATCTACAGGGATAGATCTAAGAGGATGATTGGATTAAGCAAGAGTACTTACATTGATAAGGTACTGGCTCGATTCAACATGGAAAATGCCTAAAGAGGGCATTTACCCATGTCCCATGGCTAATCGGATCGATCATGTATGCCATGATATGTACAAGGCTAGATGTATCGTATGCCCTGAGTGCAATGAGTCGAAACCAATCAAACCCAGGAGAGGCGCATTGGACTGCGGCCAAGAACATCCTTAAGTACCTAAAAAGGAACAAGGATAAATTCCTAGTGTACGAAGGCTACAAAGAACTGGTTGTTGAAGGTTACAGCGACGCTAGCTTCCAGACTAACAGAGACGACTTCAAGTCACAGTCGGGGTACATATTCTGTCTGAATGGAGGAGCGTTTAGCTGGAAGAGTGCCAAGCAGAGCACCACTGCAGACTCTACAACTGAAGCCGAGTAGTTGGCCGCTTCAGAAGCTGCCAAGGAAGCTGTTTGGATTCGCAAGTTCATTAGCGAACTAGGTGTTGTACCCTCAATCAAGGGGCCGATAGACCTTTATTGTGTCAATAATGGAGCTATCGCTCAGGTCAGGGAGCCGAGAGAACACCAGAAGGTCAAACACGTGCAAAGGCGATGTCACATGATAAGGGAATGGAAATCCAAAGGTGAAATAAGAATTTGTAAGATCGGCACGGATGATAATGTAGCCGATCCTTTGACTAAACCTTTGCCTCAAGTGAAACACAACAAGCACATTGAGGCAATGGGAATCAAGCATGCTGGAGACTGGCTTTGAAATTCCCAGTACATGTGTTTTAATTAAATAGGATATTTAATGTAAGACACTGTATTAAAACCATTCATTAATGGAGTAATTAAATTTTTGTGCAAAATTAACATTCACTCCATTACTATTTAATTGTGGTTTAGAATTAAATAATGAGTCCATTCAATTTACGGAAATATTCAGAACAGGGTATCAAGACCATGTCTTGGATAAAGAAACACCTGTTAAGTGAACATTGAATATTTAATCGAAAAGTGTCCCTAATCGAGGTCATCTAACAGATGGACGATTGATAACTGCCATAGATTAGTGTGTAGTATGATTTACAGCACCGTTTCTTGTGCTGCGAGGACGTGACGGTCATAAATAATTTGCACAGGTACAGTTTAGAACTGTACTGGATAAGACCTATGAGAGTACTTTAAGAAAATTTAAATTTTGTCATATGTACATTTCTCATTATGACTATCGAAACTTATTTCCTCCGACCATGAGTACTGTGAAGTTTTCTTGTTTGAGTACTAGACTCTTTGATGTTTCCAAACGTCTGCCGTAACTAGGGATCATAACGAGAACACTCGGGAGACTATGTCCTCTTAGTAAGAAGAACTTACAATACAAGACTGGGATTGTCCCCCTACTAACAATAGGGAAAATGTTTTGTTGTTTACAAGGCCGCTCGAAGAGTGAGATTGTGAAAATGCATGGTCGTGCTCAGATGGATTTTAGAAATCATCTGCTTATTGACAGTCGAACTCGGAGATAGAGAAACACTTCTGAACGTAATAAGGATGACAAAGAATCTTACCTTATAGTTCACGAAGAAACATTAAGTGAGGACAAGTGGGAGATTGAAAGGAATGGTGTCCTTCCAACAAGTGTATTCTTCCGATAGAGGGTTCAGAATTATTACAGAGCTAATTCTTCAGTGAGGTCAAGTGATCGGAATGCCTAGGTGGAGGCCGCTTCCAATCAGTAATATCAAGGTACAATTGACATTACAGCTTAATCTTAACTGAACCCTTCGGGTCGAACCCAATCGAATCACCGATCTGAGACGACGAATAAATTCGAAAGGATTTAATGAGTCAACAGAGTTTTACGAATACAGACGTCTGACATCAAGCCTAGGTCGTCGAGACCAAACGTCGCAAAATCACAATCGACAAGTATGAGCGTAGCCATAGCTAGGCTAGGCTAGCTCAACGCAAGCATAGGCGCACCATGTGTGTGCTAGGCGCACCATGGTGTGCTAGGCACTATCGCAGCCTAGGCGCGCCCTGGCAACCCATTGTAAGCTAGCAACATGCTAGCATGGGTGCCTGGGTGCCCATGGCAGCTATCGCAAGCCCCACAAGCACCAGGCAGCCCATCGCAGCTAGCAGCGTGCTAGCCTGGGTGCCTAGGTGCTCATGGGGACTATCGCAGCCCTATCGCACCAAGCACAGCACCCAAGTACAGCGCTAGTGCGTGCTAGCCTGGATGCACGTAGCAGTGCGAGCATGGGCGAGTAGTGCTGGCGTGCTAGGTGCCATGCGTATGCTGGTGCGTGTGTGCGTTCTTCGCACCAAGCATAGCAGTGCTAGGAACTGGCTGATGCATGTGCGAGGGATGCATGGTGCGCAGCGTGGATGGTGCGAAGGAAGGGGGCCAGCATACGTGGCTCGCTAGCAGCACGCATGCTGGTTGTGCTAACGATAGGATGCGAGAGAGATGCGTGTGCGTGCGATAGGCAGTGCTGATTGTGCTAGCGATAGGATGCGAGAGAGATCAAAATTACAATTTATAACTCCTATCCTAACTCTATTAATTTTTTTTAGATAGCGTTAAGGTAGGGTAGATTCCCAAGGAAACGGGGGTTTAGCACAATTAATACGAAATCGAGGAGAAGTTGCTAGTAACAAAAAGGGGGTATTTGAATTAGTGTTTGAAGAATCCTATGGACAAACCAACTACTATTGAACCTAGAATAAACTAAAAACAAGGAAAATAGATTAAACACTCTTAGAAGCAAATAAATGGACAAGATTAGAGAGATAACAATGACAAAAGCACTAGGGAGAGGGGGATTCAATCATGAACAAGGAGTGCTAATGAAAACCGAAAGGAAACCGATTCTAGGAGTATAAACTCTACCTAAGATAGTTCATTCTCATGCAACTACTCAAGCAAGTCGATGAAATCATTCACACCTAGATTAAATCATTCTCATGCATTCAATCAAGGGCTAGACTCTTGGGATTAGAGGTGCACACACTAACTCCAAGCATATTATAGCTCAAATCATCAACTCAAGTATAAGTCCCAATCAATAATCAATAGATAGTCAAATACACATGATTTTCACCCCCTTCCCTAGCTAAAAACCTTAGCTAGAAGGAAAGGAATAGCCATAACAACTAACATAAGCAAGTATTCAATATCAACACAACCTAACATGATTCTAACTTGAAAGGAAATCAAAGAAACTAATAAAGCTTGAATATTTATGAAGGTAAACTCAAGTAAGAACAATAATACAAAGAAGATCAAAAACTAGAGAAATAAAAGTAAAGATTGATATTATAAAGATGAAAGATTACCAAATCATCAAAGTAGTAGCAACAATCTAGAAGAAAGCTTGAATATTTGATTACAAAGATTGATTCTTGAACACTAGTGTTTTCTCTCTCTAGAAACCATGAACTTCTCTCTCTACCAATGATTTTGGGCCAATGGAATAGTGAATGCCTTAAAAACTCAAGCAAGAGACTATTTATAGTCTTCTACCAAAAGGAAGAAAAAGAGCAAGGGAGAGGGCTCTTCGAACAGGCAGCCGCGCCCTCTCCAAGCTGGGTAAATAGCCTCGTCAAACCCAAAATGCCGCGCCCGCGGGGGAAAATGCCGCGCCTGCGACTCGTCATCTCCACTTTCTTATGCTGGCTTCAGGGTTTTCCTGTCCGCGCCCGCGCCCGCGGCCCATCTGAACAGTGCGCCCTCTCCATTTTGGCATCTCCACTCCCTTGGCAAGCTTCTTTGGCATCTCCACTAGAGCTATTAATTCGTGATTCATACATGTGCGCTGGGAGCTGTCAAAACACACAAAAAGGAGGTAAAAACTAGAAGAAAAGACAAAAGGGGAGGAAAAATACGAGAGGGAGCTAAAGTGACTAAAATCAAGATAAAAGGGGTGAAAAGAGGCATAAGCAAGTGACAAATCCGGGGGAAATCGGTAGTGAAAAGGGTTAAAATGGTGGCATAAATGCCATACATCAAAATCCCCCACACTTGCCTCTTGCTTGTCCTCAAGCAAGACAAAGAAAGAAAGATAAATTAAACACCACCAAGACAAACATAACATGGCATGGTTTTGGAAAAACAACATTAGAGATCAAAAAGACAAATGCTTTATTTGGACTCAACCATGTCAAAAACGTCAAAGAATATTAGCTATTCTCAACTACGTGATGCATGCACGCCTCAAGATGCTAGAGATTGCAAGAGTCAAGCCTCAACTAAGCATAGAGAACTAGTGAGTCATCTTCCGCCCTAATCCCCTCTAGAACGGTCCGCGTTCTCCCCACTAGCTTCAAATCGTCCCCCTAGATGGCTCCTCATGATTCCACGAAGGAACCGGAAAAAGATTCAATTTGAGGAGGTAAAAGATCATCCCGACATCTCAACTATGCACGTTCTTTCCATAGGGTTGAGAACCATCTCCCTCCACCGGTTGTTGACCACACACTCTTAAAGTCAAAGGGGCTTCACAAGGGTTGTAATGACACGGCTTAAGGTAGAGGTCGGAAGAACAATTTGAAATAGTTGAGGTAATTGAAAGGAATGGTGTCCTTCCAACAAGTGTATTATTCCGATAGAGGGTTCAGAATTATTACAGAGCTAATTCTTCAGTAAGATTAAGTGATCGAAATGCCTAGGTGAAGGCCGCTTCCAATCAGTAATATCGAGGTGGAAATGATATTACAGCTTGATCTTAACTGAACCCTTCTGGTCGAACCCAATCGAGTCTCCGATCCGAGACGTCAAATTAATCCGAAAGGATTTAATGAGTCGACAGAGTTTTACGAATACAGACGTCGGAAATCGAGCCTAGGGCATCGATACCGAGCGTAACAAAATCACAAGCAACAAGTATGAACGCAGCCGTAGCTAGGCTAGGCTGGCTCATAGCAAGCCTAGGCGCACTATGTGTGTGTTAGGCGCACCATGGTATGCTAGGAACCATCGCAGCCTAGGCGCACCCTGGCAACCCATCGCAAGCTAGTAGCATTCTAGCATGGGTGCCTAGGTGCGCATGGCAGCTATCGCAAGCCACACAGGCACCAGGCAGCCCATAGCAGCTAGCAAGCATGCTAGCGTGGTGCCTGGGTGCATATGGCGCCTATCGCAGGCAATGGCCGCACCAGGCGCACCATGGCAAGCACTAGGTGCTGCATGCGTGCGTGCCTAGCTTGGCAGCACCATCGCAAGCACCAAGTGCTGGCATGGTTGGCTGCCTTGCAGTGGCGCGCCATGTGCGTATGCTTGTGTGCTAGCCTTCGCATGGCATCACCAAGCATCGCAGCACATGCGAGAGGCCGCGCACCAGCTTGATGCTAGGCCTCGCACAAGCAGCCTCGCACTACAGGCGCATTGATGCGTGTGGGCTGGCAATGCGTGAGGTGCAGCGAGGGACGCGAGTATGTGCGTGGTGCGTAGTGCATGGCTGGTGCGTGATGCATGTGCGACCAGCCAGTGCGTAGCATGCGAGGCCAGTGCTAGCGATGCGATGCGAGAGAGAGTGTGCGTGGTGCGACAGGCAGTGCTAGGCTGCCAGCAGCAGCAGCGCCTAGTACTGGGCCAGCACCAACGCCTAGCATGGACTGGTACCAGGCATGTGAGGCTGCTGGGCAGCACCATGCTAGCTGGATGGGCTGGCCAGCGCCATGCTAGCCGGCGTGCTAGCTGGCAGCAGCCCAGCATGCCCCTTGTATGTGGCGGTTTGAGGGAGTGGGGACCAATTGGCCTAGAGCATGCCTTGGGGATCAAGGCAATGGTCCCCCTCCAAGGTTGATGGTCCTCACCTAACCTTCTCTCTCCATTTCACACTTGTTGCATTGTGATTAGTTTTGTTTAATAATTTATTTTAGAAATAAATTAATTAGCAAAAATACATTCTCCCACATTGGTGGAGGATGAAAAATCAAGGAATTATTTCCCTATAAATACCAAGCTTGGTATTGGGATTTGAGACAACCTTGAGTGGAATTAAAAAGGCAACACTAAGAAAAGAGTAAACCTTTGATTCGTAAAACTCATAGTTATTTTATCCGGGTCTTGACTAACCTTCAAGACTTAGGACGCTCGGGTCGGGTCGAGGGTACGATCCGTCGGAGATCTCCTCTTTTCGGGATTTGGAAGTAAGAGCTCTTTGGGAGCGAAGCACGCGTCAAAGGTATAATTCTTGTCCTTAATCTTGTTTGATTAAGTTTATTATGCTTGTTCAATTGCTTTAATTAAGGGGCGGGTCTTGGTGGGTTTCCTTCCGCGTAGTGTCGGGTCACTACGAAACCCTACAGCGGTATCGGAGCCACGCTCCTTTTAATTTTTGCAATTATTGTTTAATTAAGGAGTTTTAAAGAATTTAATTTTCTAATTCATGTTCATCTAATTAGATTAGATGATCGTTTTAATTAATTTTTTTAAAACTCGATTTTATTATCGATTTGGCTGTCGAACCCAGATTTTGGCTCAAAAATAGTGATTTTTGGGTGGAATCGACATTCTGGAATTGTTTCAGCCCTATTAGAGTTGTCCAGAAGCCAAATTCGAACCAGAAACCCAATTTTTTCTGGGGTTTATCGTTTTTCAACGAAAGTTTTAATTCTTTTGTAAGCCTTGATTAATGCAAGCATTACAAGGTTAGATTAAATGCACATTTGCATCACTAATCTACTGGTTTAAAAATATCCTTGAGCATAATAATGGAGTGTTTATTAGTGCTTAAGTTGATATACCAAGTAATCACATAAACTTGTTTTTCACAATTTTGCAAATAAATTGCAATAAGGTGTGAAAACTTGTTGTGATTTTGTATTTTAAGTTCCCAAGTATTGTTAAAGTTCTAATCTTTAAGTGTTTAAATGATTGGAACCCTAACCCTAAAGTCCATGTTGAACAAAGTTTGGATTTTTTCATATTTTGGTTGATAAAAATCCATTAAGTTCAATTACTTGTGTGTAAAATTTGATTAATCTTCATATTGGAAGATGTAATCTTGGTATTTTACACAAGTATGCAAGTTGGAAAATTTTTATCATTGGATGGTTAATTTATTTTGTCCAACTCCCTTTTTTTGTACATGCAAGTTGGACATAGCTCATTTTATTTTAAGCATAAAGTTTGACCTAATTTTGTTCAAAATTGAAATTTTGGATAAATTTAGGCTTGTGCACCAATTAAAATAAAATTTCTTTAAGTTAGACTTAATGGTTGTTTTGTTTTATTTTCCCTAAAATTAATTCTAAAATATAATTTGGAATTAATTCATATCACACGTAAATCGGGAATAAATTCCCGAGTCATAGCACGTAAATCAAGGCAACACACCCAAGTGCCACCAAGGCTAGCCGGGCTGCCTAGCAGCCCACATGTGGCTGCCTGTGGTGCGCACAAGGGCGAGCCTTGAATGCTGCTATGCGCTATGTGTGTGTGGCTGGGATGCATGGCTGGGGTGCATGGGGTGGCTGGGCTGGCTTGCGAAGCATGCTGCTGGGCAGCAGGGCAGCAACCATCAGCCAGCGCACCACGAGCATCATGATGCGCCTGCCCAGCAGGCCAGATGCTCGCAGGCACCCGTGTGCTAGCAGGCATGCGAAGCATGCTAGCAGGCAGCTGGGCTTGAGGAGTTGCTTGCTAGGCATAGCAGGCCTTAACTACGCACCATGGCGCCATGCCATGGGCTGCCTAGCAGCCATGGTGCGCACCCACCAAGGGATTTGTTAGGTGATTTTGCTTAACGTTGAGCTATGATTTTGCGATTTTTCCCGTGTCAATAATTTTTAATTATTTATCTTTACGAGGCTAAAAACCTCGATTTTCGATTTTGACAAAATTTTCGACTTAATTAATCGGATAGAGGGTTTAATGAGTCGACAGAGTGTATTATTCCGATAGAGGGTTCAGAATTATTACAGAGGTAATTCTTCAGTAAGGTCAAGTGATCGGAATGCCTAGGTGGAGGCTGCTTCCGATCAGTAATATCAGGGTGCAATTGATATTACAGCTTAATCTTAACTGAACCCTTCGAGTCGAACCCAATCGAATCTCCGATCCGAGACGTCGAATTAATCCGAAAGGATTTAATGAGTCGACAAAGTTTTACGAATACAGACGTCGGAAATCGAGCCTAGGGCGTCGATACCGAGCGTCGTAGAATCACAAGCAACAAGTATGAGCATAGCCGTAGCTAGGCTAGGCTAGTTCGCAGCATGCCTAGGTGCACCATGAGTGTGCTAGGCACCATCGCAGCCTAGGCGCACCCTGGCATCCCATCGCAAGCTAGCATGGGTGCCTAGGTGCGCATGGCTGCCATCGCAGGCCACATAGGCACCAGGAAGCCCATAGCAGCTAGCAAGCATGCTAGCGTGGTGCTTGGGTGCATATGGCGCCTATCGCAGGGCCATGGCAGCACCAGGCGCACAATCGCAAGCACTAGGTGCTGCGTGCGTGCGCTTGAGTGCTAGCTTTCGCATGGCAGCACTAAGCATCGCAGCACATGCGAGGGCTGGGGGCCAGCTCGATGCTAGGCCTGGCACTCGCAGCCTCGCACAAGCAGCCTCGCATCACAAGCGCATTCATGCGTGTGGGCTGGCAGTGCGTGGTGCGTGGTGCGTGGCTGATGCGTGTGCGTGCAATGCCTAGCTAAGTGCTGGCTAGCAGCGCCACGCATGCGAATACATGTGCGTGTGCGCATCAAGCACGAGCAGTGTTAGGCACTGGCTGGTGTTAGCATAGGCATCGTGCCAGTGCATGTGTGCGATGGGGTATGCGAGTGATGCGACGGTCAGTGCGGCCAGCATGTGTGGCTCGCTAGCAGCACGCATGCTGGCTGTGCTAGCGATGCGATGCGAAGAGAGAGATGCGTGGTGCGATAGGCATTGCTAGGCGGCCAGCAGCAGCGTCTAGCACTGGCCAGCACCAGCACCTAGCATGGCCTAGCACTAGGCATGCGAGGCTGCTGGGCAGCACCATGCTAGCTGCTGGGCTGGCCAGTGCCATGCTAGCTGGCGTGCTAGCTGGCAGCAGCCCAGCTGCCCATGTGGTGGCGGTTTAGGTGAAGGGGTGGGGACCAATCTTGGGCAAGGCCTTGAGGAGAAAGCAATGGTCCCCCCCCCCCACCCATTCATGGTCCTCACCTAACCTTCTCTCTCTATTTGACACTTGTTGCATTGTGATTAGTTTTGTTTAATAATTTATTTTAGAAATAAATTAATTAGAAAAATTCATTCTCCCACATTGGTGGAGGATGAAAAATCAAGGGATCATTTCCCTATAAATACCAAGCTTGGTATTGGGATTTGAGATAACCTTGAGTGGAATTAAAAAGGCAACTCTAGAAAAGAGTAAACCTTTGATTCGTAAAACTCATAGTTATTTTGTCCGGGTCTTGACTAACCTTCAAGACTTAGGACGCTCCGGTCGGGTCGAGGGTACGATCTGTCGGAGATCTCGTCTTTTCGGGATTTTGAAGTAAGAGCTCTTTAGGAGCGAAGCACGCGTCAAAGGTATAACTCTTATCCTTAATCTTGTTTGATTAAGTTAATTATGCTTGTTTAATTGCTTTAATTAAGGGGCGGGTCTTGGTGGGTTTCCTTCCGCGTAGTGTCGGGTCACTACGAAACCCTACAGTGGTATCAGAGCCACGCTCCTTTTAATTTTTGCAATTATTGTTTAATTAAGGTGTTTTAAAGAATTTATTTTTCTGTTTCATGTTCATCTAATTAGATTAGATGTTCGTTTTAATTAAATTTTAAAACTCGATTTTATTATCAATTTGGCTGTCGAACCCAGATTTTGGCTCAAAAATAGTGATTTTTGGGTGGAATCGACATTCAGAAGCCAAATAAGAACCAGAAACCCAATTTTTCTGGGGTTTTTCGTTTTTCAATGAAACTTTTAATTCTTTTTAAGCCTTGATTAATGCAAGCATTACAAGGTTAGATTAAATGCACATTTGCATCACTAATCTACTGGTTTTAAAATATCCTTGAGCATAATAATGGAGTGTTTATTAGTGCTTAAGTTGATATACCAAGTTATCACATAAACTTGTTTTTCACAATTTTGCAAATAAATTGCAATAAGGTGTGAAAACTTGTTGTGATTTTGTATTTTAAGTTCCCAAGTATTGTTAAAGTTCTAATCTTTAAGTGTTTAAATGATTGGAACCCTAACCCTAAAGTCCATGTTGAACAAAGTTTTGATTTTTTCATATTTTGGTTGATAAAAATCCATTAAGTTCAATTACTTGTGAGTAAAATTTGATTAATCTTCATATTGGAAGATGTAATCTTGGTATTTTACACAAATATGCAAGTTGGAAAATTTTATCATTGGATGGTTAATTAATTTTTCCAACTCCCCTTTTGTCAAATCCATTATTAATTAGCATATTGGCAAGATTAATTTTGGACATAGCTCATTTTATTTTAAGCATAAAGGTTGACCTAATTTTTGTTCAAAATTGATAATTTTGGATAAATTTGGGCTTGTGCACCAATTAAAATAAAATTATTTAAGTTAGAATTAACATTTGTTTTATTTTATTTTTCCCTCAAAATTAATTCTAAAATTTGATTTAGAATTGATTATTGTCGCACACAAATCGGAATAAAATTCCGAGTTAAATGCACGCAAAACGATGAAAAACTGCAAGCGTCACCAAGGCCAGCCGGGCGTCCTAGCAGCCCACATGTAGGCTGCCTGTGGTGCGCATATGGCTGTGCATCGCTTGGTGCGTAGCTGTGTGGCGTGGAGGGGCTGTTGTGTGGTGTATGTGCTGGCGCGCAGGGGCCTTAGGCTGCTGGCATGCTTGTGCGGCTGCTGGGCAGCGAGGCAGCAAGCCCCAGCTAGCCAGCCCCTGATGCTTGTGCCAGCAAGCTGCTAGCATGCGTAGCATGCTGATGGTGCTAGCATGCTTGGCAGGCTGTGCTAGGCGCACCTGCTAGCTGCCAGCACCACGCACCATGGCGCAGGGGCCATGAGCTGCCTAGCAGCCATGGTGCGTTAAGCATCATTGGATGATGCTCATCTTGCTTAAGGATGAGCTATGATTTTGCGATTTTTCTGTATTAATAATTTTAATTAATTATTTTAACGAGGCTAAAAACCTCGATTTTCGATTTTGCAAAATTTTGACAAATTATGGGTTATGCCTACTTAATTAATCGGATTAATTAAGTACGAATGCGGAATTTAGTGGGAGCTTAATTGAATGCGTTGGCATTTTGCGTTTAGAAATAATGAATTAAACCACTTTGACTAGTTTTAATTAGGCGCGTTAATTGGATTAACGACCTAAGTTAGTTACTTGTTCTGCGTGTTTAATTATGTATTTCGTAAAATTGCATGGGCCGTTCACAAATAGTGAACGGGTGAATGAAAATTGCTTTCAAAACAGGTTGTTTGAAAATGGCAACTAGTGGGGCCCGACTAGGATAGAAAATACGGACTGCGTTCCGTTATGTATTTTTGTAAATCTAAATACGGTCTGCGAACCGTTAAGTATTTTTGTACTATTTAGATTAATCTTAGTCGTTCTAGCTAGCTTCTTTTATTTCATTTTGTCTAAGAAGTCTCAAGGCCGTGTTTCAAGGAAGACGAGCCAAGATGAAGACCCATGGAAATTGAAGATTTCAAGGGGTCATGCTAGTTGCCAAATGCATCTATTTTATGCTTTATATATTGTTATTTATATATGTTTGCTAGATGCATGTCTAGGATTTCTATGATGTTGCGATGATTAGTTAAGTTCACTTAAATCAACCAACATAGAAAACCTAGGTCCCTTAATAATATTGAGCTAAAATTTGCCATTCCAAGGACAACACTTACCGAACTAATGCGCGTACGTGATGGATTATGCCAAAGCGAGGCATCACTACTTCCCTAGGAACGTAAGGTATACTAGGTATACAAGTTGTCTTGGTTAAGCTCAACGATATCAGTAAGGAGTCCTTAGATGTCGTGGCAAAAGAGATAAAATGTCAAGTATGCATTAGATGCGACATTTTATCAAACCGAGAGTAGCTTGGAGCTATTAGCAATTGGATTGCTTACCTTAAGATATTTAATGGTTAAGACAAGCCAAAGCATGCTTATCCATTTCTTGATCTTTGGGATCTCGGAATCATTTTATTCTCGCCCATAAGGGACAATCTTAAAATGAGTGGATAAAATGTTCAATAAGTGTGAATAAATGCATGAACGCTTTAAATTTCAACTTATTGATGTATGAATGGTTTTTCATTTCAAATTCTTTCAATTGTAGAACAATGTCTGCAAGTAACTCGAACAACATCCAAATGTGCCCGGAACTCCCCGAAAAGTTGGCATTTCCCTTAAACTAGGTCAACTTTAAGGAATGGGAAGAGGAACTCAGGAAAACTCTCCGGAATTGTTCCTTGGAGTATACTCTTGATACTCCCATTCCAAGCTTCTTTGCTAAAGGGATCATGACCGACGAGGCTCATGAAGAATGGTCTTCCAATTGCAAAAGGGTCTCATGACTCATGGAAAATTCCATCCCGGAGGACTGGAAGCAAACTCTTTCCTCCTACCTTCCGGACATGTTCCTCAAAGCACTTGAGGACGTTGTCAATGTAAGAGTCACCAAGAGTGACAATGGCAACTTTGATGGACTCGTGTTTGACTTGACCAGGTCACTTTCAAACATGAGAATTAAGCCACCAAATGTTGGGTGTCTTGCTAAGGAAAGGCAACAGCTTTGGACCAAGGTCTACAATGCTAAATTGAGACCAGGCATGCCCCTCCGACCTCATGTGCTTGGTATGACTAGGCTCTTCAAGCACATGCAGCTTCTCGGAATTCCATTGGAAGATGAGATGGCGGGGCATATCTTGCTTGCTTCACTCCACTCGGGCTATGATGCCCTTAGAGTGCATATCGCTGCGGGAAAGGAGACACACTCCCTCAAGGAGGTGGTGCAACTACTCAGCCAAGCCACTGCCTATGGAATGACCAAAAGGCCCTTGAGAGCTAAGAAGAAGGAGTTCAAGAAAGTCAAGGCAAAGATGAGATGCTTCCATTGTGGCATGCAAGGCCATTACAAGAGGGAATGCATGCTCATCAAGGAAGAGGGGATCACTCCGACCACCTCAGGTATCATCCTTAACACTTGTGGATTAAGCTTATCATAAGGTATTGGATACCAAGTATGACTCACTTAATGTTGCCTTTTCAGGGACCAAGTGAGAAGCTTATCAAGTGTTGGTGCATGGACAAAAGACCACGAAGATGGTTTTTCGGTCGTGCTTGCATGCACTATTTTGTCTATGACATGTAATTAAAACTATTTCTAGTTTTATCATGCTTTGAACATATTATAATCCGTGGTGTTGGACACCTAGGAACTTTAAATGTAGGACTTTTAACAATAGTTGTTTCAAGTTTACAAATTTATGTTCAATTAAATTGCATGTTTTACATATGACAAAAGTTGATACCACTAAGCTAAGACCATCGAGTCGAATCAAACCTACTTGTGGCATTGTCGTCTTGGCCACATTAACATCAAACACATCAAGAAACTTCTTCAAGAAGGTGTTCTTGACTCATTTGACTTAGAGTCATTTGAAAATTGCGAAGGATGCTTATTAGGCAAGATGATCAAACAGCCATTCTCCAAGTTGGGAGAAAGGGCAAGTGACTTATTAGGTCTAATACACACGGATGTATGTGGACCTATGAGCACACCCGCAAGACAAGGTTACCGATATTTCATCACCTTCACCGACGATTATAGTAGATATGGATTTATCAACTTAACGTCGAATAAATCTGAATCCTTTGAAAAGTTCAAAGAATTTCAGAAAGAGGTTGAAACTTAACTTGGCAAGAAAATTAAAGCACTTCGATCGGATCGAGGTGGAGAATATTTGAGCCATGAATTCGACAATCACTTGAAAGAATGTGGCATTCTTTCAGAGTTGACACCTCCCGGAACTCCTCAATGGAACGGAGTGTCCGAACGGAGGAATCGGACCTTGTTAGACATGGTTCGATCAATGATGGGTCTTAGTGAACTCCCTATCTCGTTTTGGGGACATGCGCTACAAACAGCAGCACTAACACTGAATAGAGCTCCGTCAAAAGTTGTTGAACTATGGACTAAGAAACCTCCTAGGTTGTCTTTTCTCAAGATTTGAGGATGCGAAGCATATGTCAAACGATTAATTTCGGACAAACTTCACCCCAAATCGGATAAGTGTTTCTTTGTGGGAGGACGAGCAACAATGTCAACCTGACAAAACTGACAATCTAGATACTTTGGAAGCATCTGAGAAGATTGGTCAGAGTCAAACAGACAATGTAAACGCTCAACCGATTACCCTACGTAGGTTGCAACGACAAAGATCTCAACCAGACAGATACCTCGGTATTGTCTTAACTGATGATCAGGACATCCTAGTTATGGATGGTGATGAGTCGGCGACATACAAGCAAGCTATGACGAGCCCCGACTCTGCAAAATGGCAAGAGGCCATGAAATCCGAGATGGACTCCATGTCTGAAAATCAAGTCTGGTACTTGGTGAATTTGCCCGAGGGTTATACACCCATTGGTTGCAAATGGATCTTCAAAGTGAAGACAGACAAAGATGGAAATGTATCGGTATACAAAGCTAGACTGGTGGCAAAAGGTTATAGACAAGTCTACGGGAATGACTATGATGAAACTTTTACACCAGTTGCAATGCTAAAGTCCGTCCGGATTATCCTAGCGATTGCTGCATATTACGATTACAAAATATGGCAAATGGATGTCAAAACCGCCTTCCTTAATGGGATTTTGGAAGAAACTGTGTATATGACACAGCTAGAGGGTTTTGTTGATCCAGGCAACGCTGGAAAGGTTTGCAAGCTGAAGAAGTCCATTTATGGACTAAAGCAAGCCAGCATGAGTTGGAATCTGCGATTTGATGAAGCCATCAGCAAGTTTGGTTTTATCAAAAATCCAGATGAGTCTTGTGTATACAAGAAGGTCAGTGGGAGTGATATTGCATTCCTAGTCTTGTATGTCGATGACATACGGCTCATTGGAAACAGCACAAAATTTTTGGAGTCCGTAAAGGGATGGTTGGGAAAGTGCTTTTCAATGAAGGACTTAGGAGAGGCACAGTACATATTGGGCATCAAGATCTACAGGGATAGATCTAAGAGGATGATTGGATTAAGATAGAGTACTTACATTGATAAGGTACTGGCTCGATTCAACATGGAAAATGCCAAAAGAGGGCATTTACCCATGTCCCATGGCATAACTCTCAGCAAGAAACAGTGTCCACAGACACCTGTTGAGCGAGAAAGAATGAATCAGATCCCATATGCTTCGCTAATCGGATCAATCATGTATGCTATGATATGTACAAGGCCGGATGTATCGTATGCCCTGAGTGCAACGAGTCAATACCAATCGAACCCAAGAGAGGCGCATTGGACTGCGGCCAAGAACATCCTCAAGTACCTGAAAAGGAACAAGGATAAATTCCTGGTGTATGGAGGCCACAAAGAACTGGTTGTTGAAGGTTACACCGACGCTAACTTCCAGACTGACAGAGACGATTTCAAGTCACAGTCGGGGTATATATTCTGTCTGAATGGAGAAGCGTTTAGCTGGAAGAGTGCCAAGCAGAGCACCACTGTAGACTCTACAACTGAAGCCGAGTACTTGGCCGCTTCGGAAGCTGCCAAGGAAGCTGTTTGGATTCGCAAGTTCATCAGTGAACTTTGTGTTGTACCCTCAATCAAGGGGCCGATAGACCTCTATTGTGATAATAGTGGAGCTATCGCTCAGGCCAGAGAGCCGAGAGAACACCAGAAGGTCAAACACGTGCAAAGGCGATTTCACATGATAAGGGAATGGAAATCCAAAGGTGAAATCAGAATTTGTAAGATCGGCACGGATGATAATGTAGCCGATCCTTTGACTAAATCTTTGCCTCAAGTGAAACACAACAAAAACGTTGAGGCAATGGGAATCAAGCACATAGGAGATTGGCTTTGATATTCCCTGTACAAGTGTTTTAATTAAACAGGGCTGATTTAATGTAAAACACTGGACTAAAACCATTCATTAATGGAGTAATTAATTTTTGTGCAAAATTATCATTCACTCCATTACTATTTAATTGTGGTTTAGAATTAAATAATGAGTCCATTCGATTTAACGAAATATTTAAAACAGGGTATCAAGACCATATCTTGGATAAAGAAACACCTGTTAAGTGAACATTGAATATTAAATCGAAAAGTATCCCTAATCGAGGTCATCTAACAGATGGACGATTGATGACCGCCATAGATTAGTAAGTAGTATGATTTACAGCACCGTTTCTTGTGCTGCGAGGATGTGACAGTCATAAATCATTTGCACATGTACAGTTAGAACTGTACCGGATAAGACCTATGAGAGTACTTTAAGAAAATTCAAATTTTGTCATAACTACATTTCTCATTATGAATATCAGAACTTATTTCCTCCGACCATGAGTACTGTGAAGTTTTCTTGTTTGAGTACTAGGCTCTTTGATGTTTCCAAACGTCTGCCGTAACTGGGGATCATAACGGGAACACTCGAGAGTCTATGTCCTCTTAGTAAGAAGAACTTACAATACAAGACTGGGATTGTCCCCCTACAAACAATAGGGAAAATGTTTTGTTGTTTTAAAAGGCCGCTCGAAGAATGAGACTGTAAAATGCATGGCCATGCTCAGATGGATTTTAGAAATCATATGCTTATTGACAGTCGAACTCGGAGATCGAGAAACACTTCTGAACGTAATAAGGATTACAACGAATCTTACCTTATAGTTCACGAAGAAACATTAAGTGACAAAGGAAATGAGCTATACACAATATGCACACTTGTCCGGAAGGACAAGTGGGAGATTGAAAGGAATGGTGTCCTTCCAACAATTGTATTATTCCGATAGAGGGTTCAGAATTATTACAGAGCTAATTCTTCAGTAAGGTCAAGTGATCGAAATGCCTAGGTGGAGGCCGCTTCCGATCAGTAATATCGAGGTGCAAATGATATTACAACTTGATCTTAACTGAACCCTTCGAGTCGAACCCAATCGAATCTCCGATCCGAGACGTCGAATTAATCCGAAAGGATTTAATGAGTCGACAAAGTTTTACGAATACAGACGTCGGAAATCGAGCCTAGGGCGTCGATACCGAGCATCGCAAAATCACAAGCAACAAGTATGAGCGCAACCGTAGCTAGGCTAGGCTGGCTCATAGCAAGCCTAGGCGCACCATGGTGTGCTAGGCACCATCGCAGCCTAGGCGCACCCTGGAAACCCATCGCAAGCTAGCAGCATGCTAGCATGGGTGCCTAGGTGCGCATGGCAGCTATCGCAAGCCACACAGGCACCAAGCAGCCCATAGCAGCTAGCAAGCATGCTAGCGTGGTGCCTGGGTGCATATGGCTCCTATCGCAGGCAATGGTCGCACCAGGGTCACCATGGCAAGCACTAGGTGCTGCGTGCGTGCGTGCCTGGCTTGGCAGCACCATCGCAAGCACCAAGTGCTGGCATGGTTGGCTGCCTGGCAGTGGCGCGCCATGTGCGTATGCTTGTGTGCTAGCCTTCGCATGGCAGCACCAAGCATCGCAGCACATGCGAGAGGCTGCGCGCCAGCTTGATGCTAGGCCTCGCACAAGCAGCCTCGCACCACAGGCGCATTGATGCGTGTGGGTTGGCAATGCGTGAGGTGCAGCGAGGGACGCGAGTATGTGCGTGGTGCGTAGTGCATGGCTGGTGCGTGATGCATGTGCGACCAGCCAGTGCGTAGCATGCGAGGCCAGTGACAGCGATGCGATGCGAGAGAGTGTGTACGTGGTGCGATAGGCAGTGCTAGGTTGCCAGCAGCAGCAGCGCCTAGCACTGGGCCAGCACCAGCGCCTAGCATGGCCTGGCACCAGGCATGCGAGGCTGCTGGGCAGCACCATGCTAGCTGGCTGGGCTGGCCAGCGCCATGCTAGCTGGCGTGCTAGCTGGCAGCAGCCCAACATGCCTCTTGTATGTGGCGGTTTGAGGGAGTGGGGACCAACTGGCCTAGAGAATTCCTTGGGGATCAAGGCAATGGTCCCCCTCCAAGGTTAATGGTCCTCACCTAACCTTCTCTCTCCATTTGACACTTGTTGCATTGTGATTAGTTTTGTTTAATAATTTATTTTAGAAATAAATTAATTAGCAAAAATACATTCTCCCACATTGGTGGAGGATGAAAAATCAAGGAATCATTTCCCTATAAATACCAAACTTGGTATTGGGATTTGAGACAACCTTGAGTGGAATTAAAAAGGCAACTCTAAGAAAAGAGTAAACCTTTGATTCGTAAAACTCATAGTTATTTTATCCGGGTCTTGACTAACTTTCAAGACTTAGGACGCTCGGGTCGGATCGAGGGTACGATCCGTCGGAGATCTCGTCTTTTCGGGATTTTGAAGTAAGAGCTCTTTTGGAGCGAAGCACGCGTCAAAGGTATAATTCTTGTCCTTTATCTTGTTTGATTAAGTTTATTATGCTTGTTTAATTGCTTTAATTAAGGGGCGGGTCTTAGTGGGTTTCCTTCCGCGTAGTATCGGGTCACTACGAAACCCTACAGTAATTCCTAAGTGAAGCAAGAGGAAGGGAAATCCTCAAGGTCAAAACTCAAAACACAACCACAACACAAACGAATATCCAAACATTTTGATTTCATTCGCATCACCACCCTTTATTCAAGTATATACAAAATAAATAAATTTCTCAATTCATCAATTAAATTTTTTTTTTTAACACTCTTTTCCAAACTTCTTTACATATTCAACTCTAGAATTACAAACCAATTTCACAAATGATTCATGCTCACATTCATGACGCTCTTTCACACTCGCCTCGCAAAGCCATTGCTTCACTAACTAAAAGGGGTTGGTAAACATAGGTCGCTAGGCTTGTAATGAGGTTGAGACAAGAATGGGAAAACATTAGGCTAAAATTGGTTGGCAAGAGGGTTGATGCAAAGAGAAAAATCAAATTTGTAACTAAATAAAAGTGAAAATAAACAAAAATGAGAAATGATGCCCTTTTCCTCCCTCAAAAGTCCAAGGTCACAACTTGGGAGCTAATAGTCAACACAAAGATTCAAACATGCATAGTCGAGGATCCTAATACGCCGCTCAACAAGTTGATGAAGGCATGAACAAGTGAACCTCACAAGGGATGAGAAAAGTAAGCAAATACCAACTAGAGGGCTTCAAATCCACTACAGGGAGCAACTCCATCTTACCACATCCCGTGAACTAGGGGTTGAAACGCCCTCACAAGTTCTTACCCTTGCTACCTTAACTAAGGCTCGTCTAATTCAATCAACAACAATCTCGAAATGTGCATCTCATCACATAGTTAAGAAAAAGGACAAACATTCAAGGATGCATCATCACGGAGATAGAGTCCAAATGTAGCAAGCAAGTTCCGAAGCACATCCATATCATCATGCCATAACTATGCTTATCACACAAAAGGAAGTAGAACAAAATAAAGAGAGAATCAAGAAGGTTCATATGAGAGGCTTAAAGATTCAAATAAATCCTAATCGACATACAAGTGATTGTTCGGTCTCAATATCAACGATCCCAGGTTACTTGGAACCGCATGCAAACATCCTTGAACCATTCAACTCTTTCCTAAGCTAAATCCTAAACTAAACACGACACGAGAAGAGAAAAGAAAAGTAAAGGAAAGATCTCACCAATGTCTCTCGAAGAAAGAAAATCCCAATCGACATACAAGTGATCGTTCGGTCTCAATACCAACGATCCCAGGTTCCTTGGAACCGCATGCAAACATCCTCGAACCATTCAACTCTTTCCTAAGCTAAATCCTAAACTAAACACGACACGAGAAGAGAAAAGAAAAGTAAAGGAAAGATCTCACCAATGTCTCTCGAAGAAAGAAAAAAGCAACCAAGCAATTACCGTGCCTCCACATGTCGCTTTCAATTTCTTCCAAGCTACAAAAGAGAGAGAAACAAAGAAAAACAAGGCAAGCACTACAAAGAAAAAAAAGTTAGTTATCATCATGCCATAACTATGCTTATCACACAAAAGAAAGTAGAACAAAAGAAAGAGAGAAAATCCATGAACTAAAATCTTTGGGTATGACCTACTACCCAAACATCCCATCATTATGGAATCATCATCATCAAAACATTGTCATCATATCATCATCATCATAGAAACGGATAGAAACGGACATCATAAACACCAGACAACAACAACGCTACCAACGACACCTACACCCAAAACCCCTAAATAGTCCCTTGAGTCCTAGGTGCCTTCCCCCACACTCACTTCAAGCATTCCCTAACACTCTCCTTTGACTCAAACACCCCCCCACACTAGAGTAAAGCATCGTCCTCGATGCGGCATGAGGACATGTAATAAAGGGGAGGGAAGACAAAGGGAGGGAACAAAAAAAACAAGGGCGAAACTAATGGCCACTAGAGCCGGCATTGTCGTTATCCGCGCTCCCACCGTCATAAGAGAAACCTGAGGGGGGGCCATAGGGGTCCCAACCTCCGGAGTAGCCAGGTGGCCACCTATAATGACCTTTGAAGAGGTTAAGCTGGGACGCGGATAACTGGTCATATGGCTCGGGTTGGACAAGGGGGTCGGGGTGAGAGGGATCGACATAGGGGTAGTTAGGATCACCCTTGTACTCACTCCCACCCGAAACCCGATAATCATAATGACCGGACTCATCAGGGAAATCACGCCTAGGCACAGCAGGGTCTGAGGTCCCTTGCCAATATGGGTCCGTAGGTTGGTTGTCACCCCCCCCCCAAGATGGCACGGGCCCTTGTTGGGCCGGCACATATGGGTAGTTGACCGGGGGGGTGACATCCCCTCTACGCACACTCAAATCATATAAAGCGTTGGTTTGGTAAGAGAGGTGTTGGTGGGAAGCAAACATACCTTGCATGCCGAGTTGCATGCTTTCCATTTGGGCTCGCATTGCCTCCATTTGTTGTCGGTACTCGAGTTGATGATGTTGTTGTTGTTGCTGCGATCCTTGTTGTTGTTGGTGGTGGAACTCATCCTCTATGCCCTCATGGCTTAAGCCGGACCCTTCCTCCGTGACCATCCTTGCACTAGGAAGGACACCTGAGTCCTTCTTTACCCACCATGGGTAATTGACTCCTTCCCTCGTGAAGGAAGTGAATTCCGTCTTGGGCAGGAAATAGTGGTGCTCGTGGGAGACAAGTAAGCTCCAAGTCTTTCCTCGATCCTCGGTATCTGCGATGAATTTCATGGTCTTCAGCTGGTCGAGGTCGAGCCAAATATCACTCCCATCGCTTTTCCCCACGGGGGTGCAAGATTCAAGCTTAGCCACATGCCCCAGCTTCTCGGCTATCCGAGTGACCATCCCTCCAAAATGAATTTCACCCTTCCTTGTACCTGAGAGGACACCCTCAATGCATTTGGTGAATAGAAACCCGAATTTTATTCTGTGCCCAATTTTCGACTGTGTGGCTACCCATAATATCCGGATTTCCTCGGTTGTAATCTTCCCCAAGTCTTGTTTATTAAAGACCGTGTACCCGAGAATTCGATGCAGAAGTCTGATGGCTGGGTGCATGATCTGGCTGGCTAAAGAGTACTTGGAGTTGAAGGCGTCCATTCTCGAAATGACCTTCCACCAGTGAAGGGGCTCATAGGCATGGAGGCCCGCATGCTCGGAGAAGAACATATCGGCATCGGGGTTGAAATCCAGTAGTTGGTTAAACTGGCAGAGGGTGAAGGTTTCTTTTTTGTTGAAGAGTTGGAAGGAGATGGAGAGATCATTATCTCCTGCGGTATGGCTTTCGAAGAAAGCAAGAAACTCTAGGGTAGGCTCTTTGTAGGTTCGATATGCGCTTGACACAAAGGAACCAAGCCCGAGGTTGTTGAACAAGAACCAACAATCCTTATCGATGTCAAGCTTGGTGGTGGTGGGGTGGTGATAATGCTTGGTTGGTCTCAACTTCCTGTTTAGGAGGTTGTCGTAGATGGGTTTGTGGTTTTTGTTGTGGAATTTGAGGGGTTGTAGAGGTGGTGGAGCGGTTTGGGGCGTTGGTTCATTTTGTTAGGGGTTTGAGGATGACGAACCTTGAAGTTCCTTCCCACTCTTTCTCTTCTTTGAACCAAACACCATAATTACTCACACAAATTTCAAGCACCAAGAAATACTCCCAACAAATCACAACAATAAACACTACCAACAAACTTTCAAATCCAAGCAATCACCACAAGGAACACTTCCAAGAGACACCAAGAACAACCTACAACAAAGCAATCTATACCAAGAGACAACTATAATAAACAACAACTCTAAAATCAATAATGATCAAGATAATAGATAAATACAAAATAGGAGTTCAAACATCAACAATTCCAACATGAAAAATCACAAACATGAAATTTTCTCAAACAACGATATACTTAAAATTCAAAGGAAATATAGAGTAAGGGAGAAATTTATACCAACAATGAGTTCAAACAAGTACTCTTACTAGCCTTTGAAGAAGCAATGAATCCCACCTCCAAGAACTCCCTAATAGTGGAAGCAAATCCCACACAAGAGAAAGTACCAAAAATTTGGGGTTTTTTGGGGGTGAAAATTCAGATTTTGTTGAGAAAAAGTGAAGGAAAATGAGGGAAATTGTTGAATTTTTGATGGAGTTTGATGATTTGGGAAGAGAAATTGAGGTAGAATGGGTTAGGGTATGGAATGGGGTAAGGAGTAGAGAGAGAAAGGGGGAAAAACCTGATATGGAATTGGTGTTTGATTTTCGGGCATATGGCTGGGATTAAACCAAAGAATTCACAATTCTGAAGGGCCGCGCCCGGGGGTCTATGGGCCGCGCCCGCGGCATGCCCTGTTCGCGCCCGCGAGTTCGTATGCTGCGCCCGCGACTTTGGGGTTTCAGGTTTCTGGTTTTCTGAACTGCAGGATGCCACGCCCGCGAGGTGGAACTGCGCGCCCGCGGAGGTGCCTGTCCGCGCCCACGGAGGTATACGCCGCGCCCGCGGCTTTTTCTGTCCGCGTCCTCTCTCGGCATCTCTGAGCCATCTCCATCTTCTGAAGAAAAATTGAAAACCCCTGCCGCGCCCGTGGGGCCTTCTGTGCGCGCCTGCTCCAACTATCTCCCAGGCATCTCCACTTAATCATGAAAACAGGAGGGGGGCCTGCCGCGCCCGCAGGCCTATGGGCCGCGCCCGCGGGTGGCTTGTGCGCGCCCTCTCCAGGGTTCCTCCTGGGCATCTCCACCTTCTCTTCTTCCAAACTCCTTCTCCTCTCCAAACTCAACTTAATAGATAAAAAACCCAAAGATCAAGGTACCTAATGAAAGAACAAACACACACAATAAGAGATTGAAGAAAAATCATTCAAAAATAATCAAAGACAAAAAACACAAAATCAAAAGGGTTGAGAACTCGGGTTGCCTCCTGAGAAGCGCTTCTTTATAAGGTCATTAGCTTGACCATTCACATCATCTTCAAGAAAGTGGCTTAGGATCCGGCGGATCGAGCCTCATGCACTCAATCATGCCAACTTGATCATTGCAATGGTAGAGCTTCAAACGGTGGCCGTTAACCATGAACTTGTTCCCATTCGCTTCTAACTCAAAAGACCCATAAGGAGTTGTTTTCGAAATTGTGAAAGGCCCCGACCATTTTGACTTAAGCTTTCCTGGGAACAAACGGAGCCTAGAATTGAATAACAACACCTTGTCCCCAACCTTAAAGCTCTTGTTCCTTATATGTTGGTCGTGCCACCTCTTGGTCCTCTCCTTGTAGAGTCTTGAGTTCTCATAGGCATCATAGCGGAGCTCCTCAAGTTCATTGAGCTTAAGAAGCCTCTTCTCGCCCGCCAAGGTCATATCCATATTGAGCTCTTTGATCTCCCACCAAGCTTTGTACTCTAACTCAACCGGAAAATGACAAGCTTTTCCATAGACCAATCTTTAAGGGGTAGTACCAATCGGGGTCTTGTAAGCCGTCCTTAGAGCCCAAAGCGTATCATCAAGCTTGAGAGACCAATCTTTTCTATACTTGTTTACCATCCTCTCAAGAAGGTTCTTGATCTCCCTATTTGATACCTCCACTTGTCCTTGAGTTTGGGGGTGGTATGGTAGGCCGATTTTATGATGAACCCCATATCGTTTGAGGAGAGCTTCAAGTTGTTTCTTGGCGAAGTGAGAACCACCATCACTAATAAGAACTCTTGGAACCCCGAATCTTGGGAAGATGATCTTTTTTAGAAGCTTGAGCACAACCTTGTGGTCATTGGTGGGCGAGGGTATAGCTTCGATCCACTTGGTCACATAGTCCACCGCCACCAATATATAGAGATTGCCACAAGAGGAAACAAAAGGCCCCATAAAGTCGACCCCCCATACATCAAAGGGTTCAACCTCCAAAATATTTTGTTGAGGCATTTCATCACGCTTGGTTATGCCCCCACTCCTTTGGAACTTATCACATCTAGCTATGAATTTGTGGGCATCCTTGTGCATTGTTGGCCACCAAAGAAGAGATTGAGAAATTTTGGCCACGGTCTTTTCTACTCCTCCATGCCCACCACATGGCAATGAGTGACAATGCTCAAGCACCCCTTCGATCTCATGATCCGGAACACATTTTCTAAAAATCCCATCTCCACATTGCTTGAATAAATAAGGGTCGTTCCAAAAATACCTCCTCACTTCCTTGAAAAACTTTTTCTTTTGTTAAGAAGAGAATTCCGGGGGAACGACACCACATGCTAGGTAATTGTCAATGTCCGCATACCAAGGGCTTGATGTTGATGCAATGGCCATAAGAGCCTCAAAACCCACTTCTTCATTGATAGGCACGTCTTCTTTAGTCTCAAAAGGAAGTCTCGATAGATGATCCGCTACATAATTTTCCGCTCCCTTTTTGTCCCTCATCTCCATGTCAAAGTCTTGGAGAGAAAGAACACAACAAATGAGACGCGGTTTTGCTTCCTTTTTGGTCATAAGGTAGCGGACCGCTATGTGATTCGTGTAGACTATCACCTTTGAGCATATGAGGTAAGACCGGAACTTATCCATGGCAAAGACAACCGCTAGAATTTCCTTCTCCGTTGTGGTATAATTCCTTTGAGCTTCGTCGAGCGTTCTACTTGCATAGTAGATGACACAAGATCTTCCTTCTTTCTTTTTCCCAAGTACGGCACCTACTGCAAAATCACTTGCATCGCACATTAGCTCAAAAGGCAAGCTCCAATCCGGAGCTTGCACAACAGGAGAGGAGATGAGGGCTTCCTTGAGCTTTTGGAATGCCTCAAGGCAAGCCTCATCAAAATTGAACACAACATCCTTTTTGAGTAACTCGGTTAAGGGTTTGGCGATAGATGAAAATTTTTTGATAAACCTCCGGTAAAAACCGGCATGCCCAAGAAAAGCTCTCACTCCCGTGACGGAGTTAGGAGGGGGCAACTTAGCAATCACCGAAACCTTAGCCGAGTCTAATTCAATGCCCTTTTTTGATACTTTATGGCCTAGGACAATACCTTCCTCGACCATAAAGTGGCATTTTTCCCAATTCAACACTAAACTCGTCTCTTGACACCTTTTCAAAACTTTTTCAAGGTTAATAAGACATGTGTCAAAAGACGATCCACCAACACTAAAATCATCCATAAAAACTTCAATTTCATTCTCAAGCATTTCAGAAAAAATGGAAGTCATGCATCGTTGGAAAGTTGAGGGAGCATTGTATAACCCGAATGGCATTCTTCGGTATGCAAATGTCCCATATGGACACGTAAAAGTAGTTTTCTCTTAATCATTTGGATGGATAGGAATTTGGAAAAAGCCGGAATATCCATCCAAAAAGCAAAAGAAAGCATGATGGGAGAGTCTTTCCAACATCTGATCCATGAAGGGGAGAGGAAAATGATCTTTCTTAGTGTTCTTGTTCAACTTCCTATAATCAATGCACATCCTCCACCCGGTCACCGTCCGGGTGGAGATTTCCTCTCCTCCTTCTCCCTTGACAATGGTCATTCCACCCTTTTTGGGAACTACGTGAACCGGGCTAACCCACTTGCTATCGGAGATAGCATAGATTATACTCGCTTCTCGCAATTTCAAAATTTCTTTCTTGACAACCTCTTGGAGGTTGGGGTTCAACCTCTTTTGAGGCTCAATGGAGGTGGATTGATCATCCTCAAGGTGAATAAGATGCATGCATAAAGAAGGGCTAATACCCTTGATGTCATCAATGTTATACCCTATCACATTTCTATATTTTCTCAAAACAATAATCAATTTTTCCAAATCAAGACCATTAAGGGAAGCATTGACAATAATGGGGTATTCCCCTTCATTTCCAAGATAAGCATATTTCAAAGAAGGGGGAAGGGGTTTGAGTTCTACCTTGAAAGGAGGCTTAGAACTCTCCTCCAATTTTTCCTCCTCATGTTCTAGCTCATCATGCTTAGTATCACTCTCTTCCTCCTCTTTGGCTTCTTCAATGGCCATAGCAAACTCCTTTGCTTCTTGGGAGAAGTAATCTTCCTCACATGTGAGAGCTTCAACCATTGGATCTTGAGGACTCATGATAACTCTTCCCAAACGATCTAGCTCTTCATTAACAACATCAACCCTATAGCACTTCTCAACCATGGGGGTCTTGAGTAGCTTAGAGAATTCAAAAACAATTTTTTCATCAGGTACCTCACATGTAATGGTATTGTTCTTACAATTGATTACCGCCCCCAAGGTCTTAAGAGCTTCACGGCCCAAAAACAAAGGTGTATCCACATCTTCTTCCATATCCATCACTACAAAGTCACATGGCACATAGATATGGCCAACTTGAATAGGGACATCTTCAAGCTCACCACAAGGTAGCTTCACCGAACGATCGTCCAATTGAATGGTTTTCCTTGTGGGGATCATCTCAATGTTAAGCTTTTGAGCAATGGATAAAGGGATCAAACTAACACTTGCTCCGAGGTCGGCTAGGGCACCCCTAGCTTCCATGTTCCCATGCTCCGAGATCATCCTCAAGGTGAAGCTTCCCGGATCCTTTTGCTTCTTCGGCATTTTGTGTTGAACAAGTGCGCTCACTTGATGGGGAAGAGTGATAAGCTCATCATTGAGCTTCCTTTTGTTGGTGAGAATGTCTTTCAAGAACTTGGAGTATGAGGGCATTTGTGTGACAACCTCAATGAAAGGGAGGTTAATGTGTAAGTTTTTCATCACACTTAGAAACTTTGCAAATTTATCGTTCAATTTTCTCTCCGCAAGCCGACTGGGAAAAGGAACCGGTCCATCAAGGTTTCTAGCCTCGCTAGAAGTTGAGGATGTCACCACATCCTTAGACTTCTTTTTCTCCATACTCTTCTCTTTCTCATCAACCTTCTCTTCTTCAACTTTTTTATCTTCACTCATCTTCTCTTCTCCTTCCTTCTTTTCCTTGCCATCCTCTTCCTTGGGACCCTCATAAGATGTACCCATTCTCAATGTGATTAACTTGCAACAGTCGGGTTTCACAATATTGGAAGGGTTGGTTTGTGATTGTCCGAGCAAAGTGGAAGATGAGTTGAAAGGAAACCTCTTGGCCAATTGTGCTAGTTGTGAATCAACCAACTTGTTATGAGCCTTGACTTCTTGCATTTGTTGATTCATGGCTTGAAGTTGTTGAAGAATTTGAGTTTGAGTAGAATCGGGTTGAGATGCTTGCTCTTGACTTCTTTGAGTTGCTTGGGTTTGATTTTGTTATTGGTGTTGATTATTGTTTTGGTTGTTTATTGGGTAGTTTCCTCTTTGATTTTGGGTTTGGAATGGAGGTGGGTTTTGATATTGGGTTTTGGAGTTGTATGGTTGTTGAGCTTGTTGATTCCATTGTTGAGATTGGGTTGCAAATCCGAGTGGTGGTTGTCTCCAAGCTACTCCTCCACCATTTCCCCTATACCCTTCTTGCCTTGTGTTGTATGCCGCTACATGCTCCGGGCTTAACCCTCCACAATAGGATGTATCGTGGTTGGTGCCACCACAATTTTGACAAGAGAAAGAGTTGATTTGGGAGGAGCTTGAACCACTAGAACACTTGTATTCAACTTGGCAAGCCCTTTTGTCAACATCTCAATTTGATGTTGTAATTGGTTGACTTTCTCCAACTCATACTTCCCACCTTTCTTTGGCGCATTCCTCCTTCTTCCTCCCCAAGAGTAGTTTTTAACTACCTCTTCAATTGTTGCTTCAACTTGATTTTGAGGGACTTTGATAAATTGTCCACCCGCCCTCGCATCCAAATTAGCTCGAGACATCGGTTCCAAACCATCATAGAAGAACCTCATGAGTAAGCTTTGATTGTATTCATGGTGAGGACATGCTTGCACCAACTCTTTAAACCTCTCCCAAGCTTCACTAAGGCTTTCCTCCGCCTCTTGTTCAAAAGCTGCTATCTTCCTCCTCATCTCGGCAGTTTTCTCTTCGGAGATGAACCTTTTCAAAAATGCTTGGACAATTTCCCTCCATGTTGTGAGAGAATTAGGCTTGACTTGCTTGAGCCATTTCTTTTCTCTCCCCGCAAGAGATTTCCGAAATAGGTGCATCCGAATGTATTCTTAAGAAACTTGGTTGGTTTGTATCATGGCATAAAGTTCGAGGAACCTATCAAGGTGCTCAATGGGGTCTTCACTTGGCAAACCCGAGAATTGCTCCGCTTGAACCATTCGAGTGTGTTGAGGATGGATGGTGAAGTTAGTTTCAGTGACGGGTAACAATATCCCACCGGTGAGCTCATAATCCTCCGGATTACCGAACTCACGAAATAAAACATCCGCTTGTTGTCCTGCCATTTCGTCACTTTGGGAATGTGAGGAACAAGAATCACTCTCACTATCAAAGATTGCACCAAAACCTCGTCCCTCTTCTTGATAGAGTCTACGGACTTGTCTCAAGGTTCGATCGATTTCGTGATCAAGGTTGTGAGTAGGTGGTCTTTGAGATCTTCTTTGCATTCACCAAAGCTAAGCAAACAATTAGCAATGACTAGCAAGTGGAAAAAGAACTAAACAAAAAGCAACAAAATCCACAAATCACGCAAATAAATGTGCAAATCTAGCCGTTTCCCCGGCAACGGCGCCAATATTTTGATCGGTAGACAATAGGTCGTTAGTTTACTATCCTAGATCAAAATTACAATTTATAACTCCTATCCTAACTCTATCAATTTTGTTTCAGATAGCGGTAAGGTAGGGTCGATTCCCAAGGAAACGGGGGTTTAGCACAATTAATACGAAATCGAGGAGAAGTTGCTAGTAACAAAAAGGGGTATTTGAATTTGTGTTTGAAGAATCCTATGGACAAACCAACTACTATTGAACCTAGAATAAACTAAAAACAAGGAAAATAGATTAAACACTCTTAGAAGCAAATAAATGGACAAGATTAGAGAGATAACAATGACAAAAGCACTAGGGAAAGGGAGATTCAATCATGAACAAGGAGTGCTAATGAAAACCTAAAGGAAACCGATTCTAGGAGTATAAACTCTACCTAAGATAGTTCATTCTCATGCAACTACTCAAGCAAGTCGATGAAATCATTCACACCTAGATTATATCATTCTCATGCATTCAATCAAGGGCGAGACTCTTGGGATTAGAGGTGCACACACTAACTCCAAGCATATTATAGCTCAAATCATCAACTCAAGAATAAGTCTCAATCAATAATCAATAGATAGTCAAATACACATGATTTTCACCCCCTTCCCTAGCTAAAAACCTTAGCTAGAAGGAAGGGAATAGCCATTACAACTAACATAAGCAAGTATTCAATATCAACACAACCTAACATGATTCTAACTTGAAAGGAAATCAAAGAAACTAATAAAGCTTGAATATTTATGAAGGTAAACTCAAGTAAGAACAATAAAACAAAGAAGATCAAAAACTAGAGAAATATAAGTAAAGATTGATATTATAAAGATGAAAGATTACCAAATCATCAAAGTAGTAGCAACAATCTAGACGAAAGCTTGAATATTTGATTACAAAGATTTATTCTTGAACACTAGTGTTTTCTCTCTCTAGAAACCATGAACTTGTCTCTCTACCAATGATTTTGGGCTAATGGAATAGTGAATGCCTTAAAAACTCAAGCAAGAGACTATTTATAGTCTTCTACCAAAAGGAAGAAAAAGGGAAAGGGAGAGGGCTCTCCGAACAAGCAGCCGCGCCCTCTCCAAGCTGGGTAAATAGCCTCGTCAAACCCATAATGTCGCGCCCGCGGGGGAAAATGCCGCGCCCGCGGGGATTCTCTGCCGCGCCCGCGGCTCCTATGCTCCGCGCCCGCGGCTCGCCATCTCCACTTTCTTCTGCTGGCTTCAGGGTTTTCCTGTCCGCGCCCGCGGCCCATCTGAACAGCGCGCCCTCTCCATTTTGGCATCTCCACTCCCTTGGCAAGCTCCTTTGGCATCTCCACTCGACCTATTAATTCGTTATTCGCACATGAGCGCTGGGAGCTGTCAAAACACACAAAAAGGTGGTAAAAACTAGAAGAAAAGACAAAAGGGGAGGAAAAATACGAGAGGGAGCTAAAGTGACTAAAATCAAGATAAAAGGGGTGAAAAGAGGCATAAGCAAGTGACAAATCCAGGGGAAATCGGAAGTGAAAAGGGTTAAAATGGTGGCATAAATGCCACACATCACCAGCGCCTAGCATAGCCTAGCACCAGGCATGCGAGGCTACTGGGCAGGCACATGCTAGCTGGCTGGGCTGGCCAGCACCATGCTAGCTGGCGTGCTAGCTGGCAGCAGCCCAGCACCCTTCTTAGGTGAGGCGGTTTTGGTGAGGGTGGGGACCAAGCTAGTACAAAGCCTTGAGGAGCAAGGCAATGGTCCCCCAACCCATTCATGGTCCTCACCTAATTAACCTTCTCTCTCCATTTGACTCTTGTTGCATTGTGATTAGATTTGTTTATTAATTTATTTTAGAAATATATTAATTAGCAAAATATACATTCTCCCACATTGGTTTGGGAATGAAATACAAGGGTTCATTTCCCTATAAATACCAAGCTTGGGTATTGGGAAATGAACAACCTTGAGTGGAATTAAAAAGGCAACTCTAAGAAAAAAGAGTAAACCTTTGATTCGTAAAACTCACAGTTATTTTGTCCGGGTCTTGACTAACCTTCAAGACTTAGGACGCTCGGGTCGGGTCGAGGGTACGATCCGTCGGAGATCTCGTCTTTTCAGGATTTTGAAGTAAGAGCTCTTTGGGAGCGAAGCACGCGTCAAAGGTATAATTCTTGTTCTTAATCTTGTTTGATTAAGTTTATTATGCTTGTTTAATTGCTTTAGTTAAGGGGCGGGTCTTGGTGGGTTTCCTTCCGCGTAGTGTCGGGTCACTACGAAACCCTACAGTTCTCAATATATACTTTAGTAGATTTCCTAATGATGCTTTGCTTGGATTTTAATCCAACTGGCTCACAATGATTGCTTACCTTAACATATTAGTGTGTAGTATGATTTACAGCACCGTTTCTTGTGCTGCGAGGACGTGACGGTCATAAATCATTTGCACAAGTACAGTTTAGAACTATACTGGATAAGACCTATAAGAGTACTTTAAGAAAATTTAAATTTTGTCATTAGTACATTTCTCATTATGACTATCGGAACTTATTTCCTCTGACCATGAGTAATGTGAAGTTTTCTTGTTTGAGTACTAGGTTCTTTGATGTTTCCAAACGTCTGCCGTAACTGGGGATCATAACGGGAACACTTGGGAGACTATGTCCTCTTAGTAAGAAGAACTTACAATACAAGATTGGGATTGTCCCCCTACTAACAATAGGGAAAATGTTTTGTTGTTTACAAGGCCGCTCGAAGAGCAAGACTTTGAAAATGCATGACCGTGCTCAGATGGATTTTAGAAATCATCTGCTTATTGACAGTCAAACTCGGAGATCGAGAAACACTTCTTAACGTAATAAGGATGACAAAGAATCTTACCTTATAGTTCACGAAGAAACATTAAGTGACATAGGAAATGAGCTATACACTGTATGCACACTTATCCGGAAGGACAAGTGGGAGATTGAAAGGAATGGTGTCCTTCCAACAAGTGTATTCTTCTGATAGAGGGTTCAGAATTATTACGGAGCTAATTCTTCGGTAAGGTCAAGTGATCGGAATGCCTAGGTGGAGGCCGCTTCCGATCAGTAATATCAATGTGCAATTGATGTTACAGCTTAATCTTAACTGAACCCTTCGGGTCGAACCCAATCGAATCACCGATCCGAGAAGACGAATTAATCCGTAAGGATTTAATAAGTCGACAGAGTTTTATGAATACAGACTTCTGACATCGAGCCTAGGGCGTCGAGACCGAGCGTCGCAAAATCACAATCGACAAGTATAAGCGTAGCCATAGCTAGGCTAGGCTAGGCTAGCTCATCGTATGCGCTAGGCGCGCTATAGCATCCTTAGCGTGATAGCTAGGCACCATGGCTGGCGATCGCTAGCACCAGGCGCGTCAACATAGCCCTGACATCATGCCTAGGCGCTATCACAGCCCTAGCATGATGTTGGGCGCCATCGCAGCCCATCGCAAGCCAGTGAGCATCACTAGGCGCACCATGCGTGCCCTAGGATGGCTGGGCACCATCGCAGCCCATGCAGCATCACTAGGCGCACCATGCGTGCCCTAGGATAGCCTGGTGTTGTAGCGGCCTTAGCACAATTATGGGCGCATGGCAGGACCATACGCACCAAGTACAGCTAGTGCTAGGCACTGGCGCATGCGTGGTGCGTGGTGCTTGGGCGAGGCATGTGCGTGCATGGTGCTCGGTGCATGGCCGAGGCTGATGCGTGTGGTTGTGCGAGTGTGTGCGAAGGGGCTAGCAAGCTAGCAACGTCAAGCCAAGCATGCGTGGCTTGCTAGCAGCACGCATGCTAGGCATTGCGTGCGAGAGGGGCTGATGCGTGGCGCACATGATGTGCGAGTGTGGTGCGTCTGGCTGGCGAAGCGAGAGGCTAGCATGCGTGGCTCGCTAGCAGCACACATGCTAGGCCATGCGAGCATATGGTGCAGCGATGATGCGTGGGATGCTGGCACCAGCGCCAGCAAGCACCAACGCTGCTGCTGGGCTTGTGCTAGCATGTTGGGCTAGCTGGCACAGCCAGCTGGCGTGCTAGCTGGGAGCTGGCCAGCAGCCTTGGGTGATGCGATTTTGTGAGGGTGGGGACCAAGGCTTTGGGAAAGCCTTGGGGAGCAAGGCATTGGTCCCCCCACCTCTCCATGGTCCTCACCTAATGCTTTCTCTCCCTTTGACACTTGTCGAATTGTGATTGCATTTATTTATTAATTTATTTTAGAAATAAATTAATTAGCAAATTATACATTCTCCCACATTGGTTGGGGAATGAAATGCAAGGGTTCATTTCCCTATAAATACCAAGCTTGGGTATTGGGAAATGAATAACCTTGAGTGGAATTAAAAAGGGAACTCTAAGAAAAGAGTAAACCTCGTAAAACTCATAGTTATTTTGTCCGGGTCTTGACTAACCTTCAAGACTTAGGACGCTCGGGTTGGGTCGAGGGTATGATCCGTCGGAGATCTCGTCTTTTCGGGATTTTGAAGTAAGAGCTCTTTGGGAGCGAAGCACGCGTCAAAGGTATAATTCTTGTTCTTAATCTTGTTTGATTAAGTTTATTATGCTTGTTTAATTTCTTTAATTAAGGGGTGGGTCTTGGTGGGTTTCCTTCCGCGTAGTGTCGGGTCACTACGAAACCCTACAACAAGGCCCAGCAAGCACTTGTGTGCTGCTGGCCTTGCGATGCTTGCGGCAGGGCTGCTCTATGCGAGGCACTAGCATGCCAGCACGCCTAGCGCGCCAGCGATGCTGGTCCTGCCACACGAGCTAGCTAGCCAGCGCTGCTAGCATGCGATGCTAGCATGCATGCGCTTCTAGCAAGCTCGGTATGGTGCGAGGCCTAGGCTAGCCTAGCACTCGCATGGCTAGGACAATGCGAGGCTACGGCTTAGCTCGCACTTGTCACTTGTTGGTTTTTCTCGTCTCGTCGAATTCCAACTCGACTCGATTTACGACGCTCGGTTTTGACGCTCTAAGCTCGATATCCGACGTCTTTGTTCGTAATACTCTAATGACTCATTTAATCATTTGGATTAATTCATCGCCTTGGATCGGTTACTCAATTGGGGTGTGACCCGAAGGGTGCAGTCGTGATTAAGCTGTAATATTAATTATACATTAATATTACTGATCGAAAGCAGCCTCCACCTAGGCATTCCGATCACTTGACCTTACTAAAGAATTAACTTTCTAATAATTCTGAACCCTCTATCTGAAGATTCTTTCTTTTTCTTCTAGGACGGCTGCTCGGAGCTACTGGTAGTGCAGATTTCCTTTCTCTTTTTATTCTCTTCTTCCTTAGCCGGCTGTGATGGCCGACTCTCTTTTTTGTCAGACCACTTTGACTCTGACAGCTTACTGATGTTGCAGAGTTCGATCGCCTGTATACAGGCGTCCGCCTCCATCAGTGCCTCTTGGAGGGTAGCAACCCTCTTTCCGACGAGGTTGAACTTAATGGCCGGACCATCTTTCAGACCTTTGAAAATGTCTGTATAGGGCACTTCATCAGAAAACCCCTTGAATCTGAATTCTCATCAGATTAAACCACCTGATATATGACCGAAGCCCTTCTTTATCTCCCTACTGAATGGCACCCAAGTCTAGACTTGTTTTCTTAGTAGGGATGTTTATAGAGAAATTGGACGCAAATAAGTATGCAAGTGTCTTGAAATTGTTGATGCATCCGGCTGGCAAGTTGCCGAACCATTGTTGGGCGACGCCCTTTAATGTGGCTGGGAAGCATCGACACCAGGCAGCATCATCCAACCCCTGTAAATACATGAGGTTGGTGTAGGCCATGAGGTGATCTTCCAGATTAGTGGTATCATCATAGGTACCTACCAAAACATTTTTAACCAGCCTCGGTTATTTCCTTGGAGAAGGGAGAGGGTTATTCCCCAAGCCTTAGTAGACGGAGGTGCCAGACTAAAGGTTAGACGTTTTGTGCTACCTGCACCCCAAAGAGGGTCGGCTTCATGTAAGGTTATCCATACGGCATGTATGGCTACTAAGGCATGTACGGACCCGAATGGATTATCTGAGGGCTAGAGTGGACGGACAGGTTTCCTGGCTGACCTTCTCGGTTTGATTGCAAATACGTCACTGAGGTATTCTGAAAGCTGTCTTGGTAAATCGACGTTGAAGCCGACTCAGAAACATGTTGACTCTTCTTCTGCTGGATTAACATCCGGGCATCAGAATAAGTCTTCTTTGTGTTATCCAGCTAAACGTGCTGAATTAGCCTTCCTCATCCCTGTCTCAGGGAATCAGATCTTTGTAAGATCGATCAAGGGTCGCTTCCCCTCCTTTGATTTAGGATGCGGGGTGGGTTCTCAGTCCTTGACAGACTTGTTCCTCACATAATGGGAAGGGTTCTTGGCCGACTGCTCCTTGTTAGAGCCAGCTGACTTTTTATCGATGAGGTCCTTTATCTCCCCCTTGAAACTTGTCATGAATCACATGAGTTTATCTCGAGTGACTAGGGTTGTGCTTTTGGCCACCTAGGGTTATCCAGACGGCTGTCCGGATGGCTGACTTGGACCTGTTTGATCATCACCCTATTCCCTTCCTTCTATGGGACGAGTGCGTCTTGTTCTGAGTGAACCGTCGGCAGCCATATATGTTTCGACTACAAAGTCGTCATCAATGTCTTGGTCCGTATAGACCTGAGCGCCGGCCATAGGTCGTTTCTCACTAGGATGTGGTAAAGACCCATGCGAAGCCATCTCAGAAGTAATCTCCCCACAGACGGCGCCAAATGTTTTGGGGTTTTCTGTGTCCTTCAGAAGAGTTACAATTCCAAGACTGGACTCTGGGCGCCTATACCTGCAAAACACCAGAGACTCCGGTTGGTGGGAGTTCCGCCTCCGACGATCAAGTTAGAACGTGTTCAGATGTAAAAAGCGCCGAATATAAATGGGTTCAGGTTCCTCTTACGAGAATAATGATCATCCGACTATGGCAAACAACCTCAATATCCGAGTGTAAACTCTTAAGTGTGTTTAATTCTGCAATTAATGGTCTCACTGAGTGTTTGTTTTTTTATATCGTTCCCCAGGTGGGAACATCTCCCTTTTATAAGGTCTTGAATTATGTGCCTAGTCTTAGGTTACGGAAACCTAGGACTGATTGGGCTGCCTAGGAGTTTGGGCCTTGAAGGCAGCCATTCCTAGTTGGATACCTGTCTGCCATGTGTCGTGCCCTGATTGGTCCACTTTGGACTCTTCACTAAGTGACACGTGGCAGATTCTGGTTGGTCCACGTGGATGACACGTGGAAGGTCTTGATTGGTCCACGTGGCAGGGTAAAAATCCCCTAATCAGGTCAAACAATGTCTATTTATCCCCTAATTAGGTAAAAAATTACTCTAACACTCTAAATGAAAAGACTAATACACTTATTGTACTTTGGAGGGTCAAACAATGTTTGTTTATAGCTCCATAAAAAAATGACACATTTTCCTAAGGAGACAAAATGTCGTATTTTTATACTATACGATTGTCATACATATATGCATAATAATACGGTATACACTTTTTACTATATAAAAGGAGATTACCCTTATCCAAATCTCCACTCACCACTTATTTCTTATCTCCTTCTACCTTCCTTCTTAACCGAAAAAGACCAAGAAAATCTCCATTAATTCGGCCACAATATTCCAAAATAACCAAGAAGATCAACTTATCTTCACTTTCGAAGAAGACATGAGAATGATAAGGGTGTACTTCAGGTACATTGTGGGGTTAATGGTCCTCATGATGGGTGCATTAATTTACTTACTAATTAACAAGTGAAGCCTGAAATTACTTCGGTGGAGCACAGGAAAAATGCATATGGTGTCAGCCATACTTCGATTTTTGTAATTTAGGAGTGTAGAAGTACGAATTGTAACATGCATTTTGGAAATTATGGTTAAAAAATATTATTATTACTCGTGTTTTTCGTCTTAAATAGCTTAAATATTGTGATTAAGTTTATAAAAAATATTTTAGCATATACTTGTGTTATTACCAAATAATTAAAAAAAACGATAGCAAAATAATAATAATTGTTGTAAAAATAACAATTATAAAATAAAAATAAAAATAAAAATATTAATGATGATAATAATAATAATAATAATAATAATAATAATAATAATAATAATAATAATAATAATAATAATAATAATAAATAATCACAATAGTAGGATGACGTAGGGAAAACTAGGTCGTTGACTAATCGTCCTAGTGTCAAACAAAATTTATATTCACTTAACAAACCTAAATACAAGTATAGAGGTAAGTCAAGGGTCAAACCACTAAGCTAGGAACGGTTATGTTTAAGTGTTTCCAATATGCGCCTAAACTAGATCGAAGTCAAGGGTGAAGAATAGAGTAACTAATACTAATCAACTACCAAAACAAAGAAGCAAACAAATGAAACACTAGGGAATAGGGATCAACAAGTAATCATCACGATTGCAACAACTTGGGAAGGCAGTGGACTTGATTTTGGCTGCTCTTAATTAGGAAATATTCCCTGTTTCGCACTTCACTAACATACACCATCACAACCGTTCGATCATCAAGCTCCATTAAAATCAACGGCTCAAAAACATCAGACCGTGTACACACATCAATGGGTCTTCGCGCGCGCACTATCTGGGTCTTGGTGGTCGAATGAGCTGTCGACAGTTGCCGTAATGGAATGAAGTGGCTCGGCGGTTTGACGCGGGTCTTGGTTGGTTGTGGTGGTGATTGATTGTTGTAATTGGTGGCTGAAATGGTGATTGAGGGGGTTGAATTCATGATTGCGGGTGGCGGATTGGTGGACCAGGATTGTCGTTGCAGTGGCTGATTTGTGCGGCTGTTCTGCGATTAATTGCTATTGTTGGTGCGCTTGTGTTGGTGCGGAAGAATGGTGGCTGATTGGTGGTTGTGTCTGGTCGGTTTGTAATTGTTGGTGTTGCGTGGCTATTGCTGGTGGGAGTTGGTGGTTGTTGCGGGGGCTTGAATTGGTGGTGTTCTGTTACGTGTTGTTGTTTGTATTGCGGTGTGGAGTGTGGTGTTGGAGAGGTGGTTGCTTAGATAAACTGGAGTGCAGGGGCTGGGCTGATGTGTGTTTATTGTTGCGGGAGCAAAGGAAATGCGTGAGAGGGGAGTTGGTGGTGTGAAGCGTGGCTGGCCGAGTGTTGCAGTGAGTATAGTTGGTGGGCACGAGCATCATCCTCATAGCAAGCTCGTGCTACCCACTCGAACAGGCAGTCCCAAAATGAGTTTACGGTGGGTTCAACACCACCCGGCTTGAGAACGCAGTTTTGCGAGCGTAAAGAAGAATTGAACTTAGAATATTCACGAAAAAATGAAGTAAAGTAAAACTAAACATAACAAACAAAAGTAATAGAAATAAAATGAAAACGAAAAGAACGAAAGAAATCAACATAAAAAGAAAAGAAAATAAAGGAAAGGAAAATGAAATGAAATGAAAATAAAAGCAAAACTAAAACTATAAAATCTATATTAAAAGAAAAACAACTAAAACTACGAATTAAGGCCTAAAATCATAAAAAATTTTGATCAATGAGATGCATGCTTTTTTTAAAAAGAAAGAAAATCCCAGTTGATTTTTAATTAATTTACAACTTAAACGTTGGCTTTGGTGCAGTTGAAAAACTGGCTTAAAAAGAGAGTGAAATTCTCACTCAATTGCAACACAAATGTTAGCTTAGGTGCAGTTGAAAAACAAGCTTAACCTTGTATCAATTAACTACCGATTTTAGAAGAAAAATCCCATATGTCTAAATTTCGATGGATGTATATTGGATTCTCTAAGGCAAAGATCAAAATCCCAGATCGCATGAATTTGAAGAATAGAAACAATTATTATTGAAAGAACATAACATAATCTATGGAATTCGGATACAAAAACACTAGACGAAAAAGATAAAAATGCACCGGTTCAAACCCCCCCTTTGGCACCGGTTTTGAATCGTTGGGTATTTGAGGGATGCCAAATCCATGAAAATTTGGCACCGATTCAAAACCGGTGCCAACTAAAGCATTTGGCACCGGTTAACCGGTGCCAACTACATGCTTTGGTACCGGTTAACCGGTGCCAGCTACATGTTTTGGCACCGGTTAACCGGTGCCAACTACTATGGCGCGTTTTTTTTTTTCAATACTATTGGCACCGGTTCAAAGCAAGAACCCGTGCCAAAAGTGTAAAAAAAAAATTTAAATAACTTTTGGCACCGGTTCTGGTCAAAACCGGTGCCAAAAATACCCCAAAAAAATAAAAAATAAAAAAATTTATTTTTTTGCATTTTTTTCACTTAAATTGATATAGAAACATTAACATATATATAAAGTTACATTTTTTCATTTTTTCTGTTAACTTTCATACACAAACAGCAAGACCAACTCAACTAAAACAAAATAGGTAAACAGCAAGACCAACTCAACTAAAACACAACGACCTCCTAAAAAAACAGCTTGTAAACAAACACCAAACGAAACACAGCAAATAAAAACCAACACCCAGCAAAACATGACAAAAAACAGCAGCAGCCATTTGAGCAGGACCATGCACAGCCAGCTAATCAAAAGCATCAGCAAACAAAGTCAGCACAGGACTGGGAACACAGCCTGCACCAGCACCCTAGTAAACCAGCATCACAAGAACTCAGCTACACAGGAACACAACAGCTCCAATCCACATCAAAGCAACACACAACACTTCATAATCAGGATGAACAAAAACACAGCAGCCCCCAGAAAACAAGAACTCAGCATCACAAGAACGCAGCAGCTCCAAGACACAACACAGCAACACACAGCAATGCAACCCAGAAAAAACGAAAGCACAGCATCAGGTCAGAAACTTCCTACAGGCCCTGACAGAGACAGAAACTCCCTACAGGCCCTGACAGAGACAGAACCAGCCAGCAAAACAATAAAAACAAAGGCAAGCACACCCTGCTGCACAGAAACGCAGCAACACAGCCCTAGCACTGCACCCAGCCTGCATCAGGAGCGCAGCAACCCAGCAACTCAAAAAGTCAGCAACACACATCCAAGAATAAATTTATGTCAATAACAAATTAACAAGTACACATGCACCAAGTATATATCAGTTATATATGTTGTACTACAATTCAAATAACATAGATCCAGCCTATGTGACATTTGATACATTCAGAAAGCTATATGCTACTTGAGAACTGCTAGTTTGCTAAATGCTACGGAGTATAACATAAATTACTGTTTACTGAAATATAAGTTTTCAACTATTCTATGTTTTATAGCTCATTTGAAATATATTGAGGGTAATTAAAGAAAAAGAAAACAAACAGTGGCAAAATGAATTGAATGAAAAAGCAAATGGATACAGAAATTTGTCTTAAAAACCTTCACTAAACAAAGCTAACAATGGAATTAGAAAGACTCATGCTCATCCAATTAGATATGAGATACTGTTAAAATCAACACCAAAAGTCAAGAAAAATATCTCAATTTCTCATAGTCAGCCTGTGCGTTCCCTCCCAAATTTGTTTTCATGATAAAAACTCTGTAAACCAATGATATAAAAGTGGCAAAACATCGGAATTATACTTACAAGGCATCAACAGCAAGCATTCTACCAATCTGGTGTCTTGAGTTGCCAGGGATTGAAAGTTGAACATGAGTCACTGGAAAGAACCTAATCAGTCAGCGGAAGCACAAATACAAGTCACCAACTAAACCATAATTAGTTCACACAACGAGAAACTATAAATACATCCAATTTTTCTATTAAAAAGCAGAGGAGAATTCATAGAGGAAGGCTCTAGATGAGAGTAGAACCTGTGCATTTCATTACAAAATGTTAGAAAAGAGAGCTTTCTAGAATCGGAAATGATAACCAACATGCCTTTCCCCATAACCTGCAGAAGGAATAAAATATGCATTCAATTACAATGCAATAAAAGAGATGTAGCCATTATGAGCATTAACATGAGGGTTCCTTACATCATGTAAAACCTGTGAGTTATTTCACACAGATAGTTTTGGAGGAAGACATGTGGTTTAGAGTTGTAATCTGCTTCTTGATTTATTTAAATATAACATTCTTATTATAAGAAGTGAATATATGACAGGGGCAAAGTGCAAAAGCAATAGACCAATGGCAACCACAAGTCCTGAATACAAGAGAGCCCAATGACAGCAGGAATACAGAAGAGGATACTCAAGTAGAAGCAACACGATGATCATAATGTTTTTCCTTAACCAGAAAATAGGAAGAAAAAAATTCCAAACAATTCAAAAGATGCCCAGATATACTCAGCAGTCAGCACCTATTCAAAAGTTGGGTTGAGGTGTGCTATGATTGCTCATAATTTACTGGGCATGTTAAATTGAACTGTTATGTCTTTTGCCATTTAAAGATACATGAGATCTTAATTTTAATAATTCAGCTAACCTTCTGAATTTCCATTTTGCTGCAGCAGGAACTTCTACTGGTGGTAAGGCTTCTTGCTTCCAGCCGATTAAAGCATCAAATGCATTGAAATGAATTTTAGTGCCACTAGCTAAATGCTTAAGAATTAAAGAACTGTTTCTAAATATCATCTCAGGAAAGTGAGTTGTCTTTAGTTTTTCTTCCCAATTACAATTACAAAATATAGTACCACCAGAACAAAGTTAAAATAGGGCAAGTAAACAAAATTCATATAGCGCTAAGGTAGTACGAAGTAATTAAGATCTGAAGAAAGGATTAGTTGCAAGTTAAGTACACACACATGCTGACATGCATAGAAAAGGTTAAGGGACTAGAACACCAGATTATTGAGAATATTTTCTGACATTAACTCTCCAACTACCACGACTCCCATGTCTGGCAGTGCATCTAAAATCTCAAACAGATACTTGTATATTTATTGGTATGATCCCTCAAAATACTTAAAATGCTAATTGAAATACTTTAAGAAACTTTCTAAATATGTGTCATATATTTCAAATAAGTCTGACATTGCTGAAAGGTCAGAGAGACGGCTAATTTTTCTTTCAACAATTACGTTAAATTACAAATCTTCCAAAGAAACAATTCACACTTTTAAACCAGCACCACAGGTAGGAGGATAAGCATGACTAAATGACTTAAACATCTTACTCCCTCACAAGAATCCCAACACTATATATTTAAACAGAAATCTGCAGCATGTAGAAACGAAAGAAAAGAGCCTTTTCCTTTTTACTTTTCTGGATGAGAAATACATAAGAATGCTAAGGATTCAAGACTACTGCATTCCTAACTATAAACATCATCACGTGAAACTGCATATGAACCAATCATCAAAAGTTGGTCAAAACCGTACACAAGTTTGAGAGATCAACAAACAAAAAGTTGGTGCTGAGCTCGTCAAAATAGGGGCTCCTACTATTTCAAACTAATTATAATAGCTCTAATTTGTCACAAAAAAAAAGTTGTTTAAATTGCTAACACAAAAAAAAAAAAAAAAAAAAAAAAAAAAAAAAAATTAAGGAGCAAAGTGTTTACCTTAACTACCAGCACAATTCATGTTTAAGTGAATATATATATAGAACCCAACTGAGTGACAGAAAATCTTAGAAGAACCTATATGGACAGACCAGATACAAAAATTCTGCACCGGGATATTTTCTTTTAGATTTTCCAAGCATGTCACAATGAAGAAAAGCTCCAGTAAAAATCCACACTAAATACAACTCCTTAGTAATGTAAATGATGCAGCCTAAATAATACTTGCACTTCTTAGAATATGGTAGAGTGACTAGAAGTGGAAGATAAGTAAGATGTCAAAGTTTGAGTAATGATCACTGATTAGGGGATTTTGCTCCCACCAATCGGAATGCGCCACGTGGACCAATCAGGTCCTGCCAAGTGTCCCCCAGTTGGAACAGTCAGGGCTTCCCACGTGGCACGCGCTTATTCGTCCACCTTGGACCCGTTATGTCAAGACATGTGGCATACTCCATGCCTAATGGAGAAACCGGCCACCCAGGCCCAACTTCCGAGGGAAGCCCAATCGGCCCTAGGTTTACCTAAACCTAGGATGGGCACGTTTTCCAAGGTTATAAATGCCTCCCTTAATCCTCATTAAGGGAGAGAACAGAAACATTACGGAAAAAACACATTAATTACACACAGTAATAAGCGGCTGATCTCGCTAACAAAGCAGATTACCTACCTTAAACACTCTCACCTAGAGAGACCAAATCACTTTAATTTCCGCATTAATTTCTCCTTAATCAGGTACTAACTTGACCGTTGGAGGCGGAGCTCCCAGGAGTCTCCGTTATTTTGCAGGTACAGGCGTCCGGTTCCAGTCTCGGAATTGTAACTTTCCCGCAGGACATCAGAAACCCCGAAACATTTGGCGCCGTCTGTGGGGAGAGTACTTCTGAGATGGCATCCAAGTCTGTACCGACTCCTGAAGAGAGGCGTCCCCTAGACGACCCTCAAGTTCAGTCGGACCATGATACCGAAAGTGAATTTGAAGTTGAAGCTCATACAGCTTCAGACGGGACCCTAAGGGCCCGACGTACCCGTCATACCGAAAGGAGGGAACGGGAGCATCTTCAAACAGGAAGCGAGCCAGCAGGCGCACCGCCTGTTCGGCAACAGCCGACTGATGGGTCTGCTCCCATCACAAGGAACGAACTCATGACCTTCATGAGGGACTTCAAGGGAGAGATTCAAGAGTTGATCAACAAGAAGCCGCCTGCTCCAGTCAAGGAGCAGTCGGCCAAGAAACCCTCCACTTCACTGAAGAGTAAGCCAGTTCAAGGGCGAGAGGCGACTCCTCATCCTAAATCTAGGAAGCGGGAGCCACCTGCCCTTGATTTCACAAAATTCCGTTATCCTACAGGAAATAGGAAACCTGTTCGTCATATTCAGGCGGACGGGTCGAAGCAAACATTCACAGATGCTCGGCTACTGCTAGAGCAGAAGAAGAGTGACCGATTGTCAGAGTCGGCCTCTACTTCAAACTTTCAAGACAGTTTGCGAAATGCCTCGATGAGGCATACTCAGTCGTACCATGAGAGTCAGTCAGGCGGCACCTCCCGTCAGTCCGGCTTTCATAGTGACCAGACGGTACCAAACTTACCATTTGTGCCGCAACAACAGTATTTTTTGCAGCCACCTCCGTTTGGTGGACCTGCAGCAAAAAACGTCCAACCTATGGACTGGCAGCTACGGTTGCTTAGACTTGGTGAACAGCCGTCGGCCTTCTCCAAGGAAATTACTGAAGCCGCTCAGCCGGCCAAAGTGAAAAATGTACTAGTAGGCGCCTATGACGGCACTACTAACCTAGAAGACCATCTGATGGCATTCACCAACCTGATGTACCTTCAAGGGTTGGATGATCCCACTTGGTGCAAGTGTTTCCCAGCGACTCTCAAAGTAATCGCACAGCAATGGTTCGGCAACCTGCCGACTGGTTGTGTAAATAGCTTCAGGACGCTTGCTTACTTATTTGCCTCTAACTTCGCCATGAACATCCCTGCGAAGAAAACGACCCTTGATTTGGGAACAATTCAGCAGGGCGAGAAGGAGGGGCTTCGTTCTTACATCAGGCGATTTAACCTGATGAGAATACAGATTCAAGGGTTACCGGATGAGGTAGCTTATACTGACTTTTTCAGAGGTCTCAAAGACGGGTCTACCTTCAAATTTGATTTGGTTCGAAAAAGGGTGGCGACTCTTCAAGAGGCCTTGATTGAAGCAGAAGCCTATATACAGGCGACTGATCTTTGTACGATAAAACAGTCGGACGGGAAAAGGTTCGACAAAAGAGAAGGACGACAGAAACAGTCGTCTAACAAAGATGAGAAAAGAAAAGAGGTCTGGGCGGCTGATTCCTCTAAACAGCCGGCCCAGAAAAAGAAAAAAGAATTCAAACCATACTCCCCAAAGTATGCGTTTAACAAGGATAACCAGTTTATCCTAAAAGAAATCAAGGGACGGATCTCAATTGAGAAGCCGGTCCCCATGAAGGGTTCTGCAAACAACCGGAACCAAGATAAATTATGTGCTTATCATGATGATGTTGGTCATCACACCAATGACTGCATCAGTCTCATGCGATACCTAGACCGCCTGGCTGAGCAAGGTGATCTTGACACTTATGTCAAGAAATCTACGGGGAACACTTCCTCAAAAAAGCAGTCGGCCAAAAAGAATCAGCAGGCCGACAGCTCCGATACAGATGATGCAGTCGTCTACACCATTGCAGGCGGCTTCTCAGGAGGCGGCCCCACTATTAGGGGCAACAAAGACAATATCAGGCGGTTAGATGTAAATTCCGTTCACCAAGAACGGTCGTCCAAATATTCATTTCCTGAGATTGTCATCACTGAAGAAGATCTAGGAGGGGTAAGGGGGCCGCATGACGACCCTCTCGTTATTGAATGTAAAGTGGCCAACCAGAGAGTTGGCCGAATCCTCATAGATACCGGAAGCTCCTCAGATCTCATCAGTAGCAAATGTCTGTCGAAACTAAAATATCAGACTGATTGCATACATCCGGCCTCCCACCCTTTAGTAGGGTTTGGAGGAGGAGTCGTCCACCCACTGGGACGAGTAGATTTACCCATCCGCCTGGGCGAAAAAGGGGAAGGACGACACATGGTAGTCCGGTTCCTGGTAGTAGAGGAACTCTCGGCCTACAACATGATTCTGGGTCGACCTACCCTGAATAATTCCAAGGCTGTTATAATCCCATCTCTTATGTTGCTCAAGTTTGAGAGGGATAATGGAACAGTCGGCTCCCTAAGGGGAGATCAGAGGATGGCCCGAGAGTGCTATCTCTCGGATGTCAAGCCCACTGTTATGGCTACTGGGTCAAGCGGTGAAAAAACAGACCTTGACAAGGAGAGTGCGCCTGTTCAAGAAGCAGGCGGCAAAAAGAGAAAGGCATCCCAGACAGGGGCCGCAAGAAAAGCAAGAAAATAGCAATCATTGGCAGAGGAGCGGCCGGATGAGTTCCGCCCTCAGCCGGCTGGTGAGCATGCGGACCTGATCTTAGACGACTCACGTCCTGACCGAACAGTCAAAGTTGGGACGACTGCTCTGAGAAACCTTGGTGACAACTTTCACAAACTATTGAAAGAATACAAGGACATCTTTGCATTCGAAGTCCATGAAATGCCAGGCATTAGTCCTGATCTGGCGGTACATAAACTAGCTGTGGATCCGAAAAAGAAGCCGGTACGGCAAAAGAAGCGGAACCATGGCGAAGAAAGAAGTCAGGCGGCAGCCGCCGAAGTTAAAAAATTACTTGATGCAGGGTTCATTCGGCAATGTTACTTCCCAGACTGGGTTGCAAATGTGGTGCTTGTTAAAAAGCCGAATGGCACCTGGCGAATGTGTGTAGACTACACAGACTTAAACAAGGCGTGCCCCAAAGACAGTTACCCTCTGCCTAAAATTGATAACCAAGTCGACTCAACAGCCGGCCATGCCTTGATGAGTTTTATGGACGCCTATTCTGGTTTCCATCAAATTCCTTTATGGAAGAAAGATCAGGAGAAGACGGCCTTCGTCACTGATCAGGGGTTATACTGTTACACGGTCATGCCGTTTGGTCTTAAGAATGCCCCGACTACCTTCCAACGAATGATAAACACTGTGTTCTTTGATCAGATTGGGAGAAACGTCGAGGCATACATTGATGATATGATTGTCAAGACTAAACTTCAGAAAGATCATCTGTCGGACCTCCGAGAAACTTTCGCCACACTCAGGCGGCACCATGTCATGCTCAATCCCAAGAAATGTGTATTTGGAGTTGAGTCTGGGAAATTTCTCGGATTCCTTATCAATCAGAGAGGAATAGAGGCGAACCCTGAGAAGGTGCAGGCGGTCATTGACATGCAGTCGCCTCGTACCATCCGAGAGGTTCAGAAGTTAACAGGTTGTCTGGCGGCTTTGGGAAGATTTCTAAGCCGATCAGGCGACAAATGCCTATACTTTTTCCAGGCAATTAAGAAAAAGGCAAGGTTTGAATGGGGGCCGGATGCTGAGGCCGCCTTCCAGAAATTAAAAGTTCACTTGCATTCCTTGCCGAGGCTGGTCAGCCCTTTGCCCAAAGAGGTTCTCTACATGTACCTGGCCGTCTCTGATCATGCGTTAAGCGCTGTGCTCCTTGCTGAAAGAGACGGCTGTCAGCTCCCGGTCTACTTTGTCAGTCACGTACTGAAAAATGCCGAGTTGAGGTATCCCCTAGTGGAGAAATTTGGTCTTGCACTCTTCATGGCTGTTAAAAAATTGAAGCCCTACTTTTTGGCACATGCAGTCGTCGTGTATACAGACCAACCTATCAAGCGGCCACTTACCATCATGGAGTCGTCAGGCCGAATGATCAAATGGGCCATAGAAATACAGAGCCTCGAAGTTACATTCGAGCCTAGAAAAGCAGTGAAGGGGCAAGCCTTTGCTGATTTTATTGTAGTGATGACTCGTCCTCCTGACTCTCAAGTTCCAGACCAAGTATGGAAGGTATATGTGGACGGAAGCTCTACTTCAAATGGTTGTGGAGCAGGCGTCATATGTCAGTCGCCAGAGGGCGACAGGTACGAGTATGCTCTACGCTTCAGTTTTCAGGCTTCAAACAATGAGGCAGAATATGAAGCTTTACTAGCCGGGATCCGCATGTGCAAGGCGGCAGGGGCAAGAAAAATAGACGCCTGTTCCGATTCACAATTGATAGTGAGTCAGTACAATGGCGAATACGAAGCAACCCATCCGGCCATGATCAAGTATTTACAGGCGGTCCGACAAGCAGTCGGCTCCCTTGAGGATTTCCATCTGATCCAAGTGCCGAGATCAGAAAACAACCAGGCGGATGCACTGTCAAAATTAGCATCATCCGCCTCCTCTGATACTCCTCGAACTGTTTTTTGGGAAGTAATGGAGAAGAGAAGCATAGAGGAAAACCCTATTGGAATCCTAGACAGAAGCTCAACCTGGATGGATTCAATCAGGGCATATCTGACAAACGGTACACTGCCGGATGATACTCAACAGGCGGCAGCACTGAAAAAACGAGCCACCTGTTTTGAAATGATAAAGGGAGAACTTCACAAAAAGGGGTACCTTCAACCCTTCTTAAAGTGTGTTACTCCAGAAAAGGGACGAGAGATACTAGACGATCTTCACTCTGGTTACTGTGCTTCTCATATAGGTGGTAGGATGCTTGCTCAAAGGGCAAGGCGGCAGGGCTACTTTTGGCCTACTTTGGAAGCAGATGCAATGGAGATGGTGAAAAAATGTGACAAGTGCCAAAGGTTTGGCAAACTAATTCACCGTCCGGCTACTGACCTCACTACCATTCACAGCCCACTACCGTTTGCTAAGTGGGGCATGGACATTCTGGGTCCATATACGCCTGCTACCGGCGGAAGGAGGTACATACTTGTTGCCGTCAACTACTTCACTAAATGGGTAGAGGCGGAGGCTGTAAAGGGAATCAAGACAAAAGATGTAATTTCATTCATTTGGAAAAATGTCATCACTCGGTTCGGGGTTCCCATGTCTATGGTTTTTGATAATGGTCCCCAATTTGAGACGCCTGTTCTCAAAAGCTGGTTGGGTGACCAAGGAATTGCAAACTACTTTGCATCTGTCGGCCGTCCACAAGCAAACGGCCAGGTAGAAGCCTTTAATAAAATCATCTCAGACGGTCTCAAGAAAAAGATTGAACGTGCAGGCGGCCTATGGGCGGATGAACTACCACATGTTCTCTGGGCCATTAGGACGACTGAAAAAGGGGCGACTGGAGAAACTCCATTCCTCCTAACTTACGGTGCGGAAGCTGTTCTTCCAATAGAACACTACGAGCCGACTCTTCGAGTAATGCTATATGACGAAGAGGCAAACTGGGAAGCCATGCGCCTGGCATTAGACTCACTTCCTGAAAAGAGGGGCAATGCTGTCTTGCGCCATGAGATCTATCGCTTGAGAATGACTAGATCATACAACAAAAAAGTACACAGGCGTCCACTCAAAGTAGGGGACTTTGTACTTAGAAAAATGGAAGCAGTTGGTAGGGCTAATGAGTCTGGCAAACTAACTCCCAACTGGGAAGGACCCTACCGAATCTATGAGGAAGTCAGGGACGGTACCTACCGTCTGGAAACACCAGACGGACAACCGTTGCCTCGAACTTGGAATGTAGATAATCTTAAGAAATATTTCTTTTGAATGATGTAAAGTCAAGAGCTACTTAATAAAAGTTTGCACTTACTATTCAATTTTGTACTAAGAGGGGCACGCCTACTAACAAATAGTCGGCTACTCTCCATGTTTAATTTTTATTCTTACTTAAGAGGGGCATGCCGTCTGTACCTTTACAGTCGGCTACTCTCCATTGAGTATTTTTACTCTCTTCAGAGGGGCATGCCGTCTGTACCTTTACAGTCGGCTACTCTCCATTGAGTTTTTCACTCTATCTTCGGAGGGGCATGCCGTCTGTACCTTTACAGTCGGCTACTCTCCATTGAGTATTTTACTCACAATAGGGGCATGTCGTCTGGACATATAGTCGGCTACTCTCCATAAGAAGATGGCCTACTGGTTCCAAACACATAGCCACCCCACTAATACTTAGCTAAAAAAAAAAAAAAAAAAGATTAGGGCCTGGCCGACCCTGTGCCTATCAGGCGGCTACCCTTCTTTTAGCATCTACGTTCACCAAGAACTTACCAAGGCCACAGGCCAAATGATCAGACCAGGCGCCAAGCCAACTGATCAAATCTACAAAACTAATACGACATGTCCCAACATCATAGCAGGCGTCCGGCGGCATCCCTCCGGATGAAATTCGTCGCAGAGAGCAGCTCCCTTGTGGGTGGAACATTGCTCTATAAACTAATTACACGGCACCTATACGACTGTCCCCAAGGGCAACCACGTAGCCGTTTTTGAGACAAGGATAACTCTATCACTAACCAAACCAGTGGTAGCAGTTGACATCTGAGTCAGATGACCGCCTGTATTACTTGGGATAAATGCAGGGGGTACCTCTTGAGTTAATAGCCAACAAACATTGGCGAATTAAGGGGTCTAGCCGTCCTCCGCCGCCTGGTACCTCTACTTCTCAAGCAAGAGTGACGGCGATTGAGTAACTCCAATGTTAACTCATAGTCACTCCCTCAAATTTGGTATGGAACCTAAAAGGTTTGAGTAGACCGCCTGTTTTTTGGCAAACAGGGGCACTCAAACCCCTATTCCTACTAGGTAACCTATTGAGTTAATAGCCAACAAACATTGGCGAATCAAGGGGATCAGCCGGCCTCTGCCGCCTGGAACCTCTACTACTCAATCAAGTGTGACGGAGACTAAGTAACTCCTATGTTAACTTATAGTCACTCCCTCAAACTTAGTATGGAGCCTAAAAGGTATGAGTCGTCCGCTTGTTTTTATCAAACAGGGGCTCTCAACCACTACTCCTGCTAAGTTAACAAATTACGAGTTAAAAGCCAACAAATATTGAATAGAGGGAAACAACCGGTACCCGCCGCTTGTTATCTCAACTACTTTGGCGACTAGGTAACACTCATGTTTACTTGGTCAGACCACTTTCCTACTTGGTTAAATTTACAAAAGACAGGACCGCCTGCCTAAAAAAAAAAAGGATCCAGTCTTTAAAATAGTTCGAATACTGATTGGATAAATGGTCGACTGATCGTCTATCCTGGAAACAGACAACCAGTCGTCCAGGGGCATAGGCGGCGTGACTAACTTTCCGTACCTGTCTGCAACTATCGGCCATGTAAAACAGTCGGTCTAGTGAACAATTGGATATTGGAATATTCAATACTTAGACAAATTTAAGGCAAAACAAAAATTCATTAAAAATAAGCCGGTCATTAAAGACCAGCAAAATATTCAAAGCCCCGGCCCCCTGGCCGGGTAAATACAATGCAAACGGCACGCAGGCCGTGGAAAGAATACATAAAGCTTAAGAAGGGGGCAGTTCAGTATTAGCAGCTGCCGCCTGGTCAGCACTCTTCTTGATGGACTCGGCTTCAGCTGCATCCTTTTTTGATGCCTTACCCCCAAGCGGCACAAGCGCCACTACCGGCTCCTCCTCCTCCAAAGCTTCCTCCAACGCCTCTTCTTCAGCAGCCGCCAGAATCTCTTGATTATATGTATCCGAACACTGGCGGTACGTTCTTTCCCAAGAGGCAAAGTCGGCACTGGGGAAGAGGCGGCCCCAGGTCATGCGCTGGATTTGAGCGGAGTCTTCCATCATCTCCCGGACCAGCTCTTTCTTCTCTTGCTCGGCCTTTTCCGAGAGCTCTTGGGTAAGACTCTTCTCCTGGGTCACCAGGCGTTCCTTTACGCTGGCCAAGGATTTCTCCATGGCTTCGTAAGAGTACATTTTCAGGCGAAGAGGTTTCAGCTCGGCCTTGAGATTTGTGATGGTCGCCTCCAGCTCGTCATTCTTCTTCTGGGCCACCTCTAACTGAGCCCGAACAGCGGCGGTAGCCTGCGCCTGATAATAAAGAATATCAATGGTCAGTACTTCATTTTGGGCAATTTGAAACATTGCCTTATCACAGTCAGAGGCGGCCATAGCTTTTGCAGCCTTTACCTCTTTGTTCTTCCGATCAAGCGGCTTGCGAAGGCCGTTCACTCGGAGCAGGGCCTAAGTACAAAGAAACAGGCGTCAGTTTCCAAACAAAAAAGAAAACAGGCGTCCAGAAATTCAAATACTCAAAAATATGCTAAGTATACCTCAGCAAGGACCCCTGCAATCCCGTCAAGGTCAAGGGTGCCGACACCCCTGACCGCCTCCCTTTCAGCTGGAGGAACTGCCCTGATCATAGACTTGGCCATCTCTACCAAGTCAGGCTCCTGGGGGCCGGCTGCATCAAGCATAAACAAACGGATTAGACTTGGTAAAAAAGGGAGCAAGTCTAAAATTTACAAGGACAACTTCATACCTCTAGGCGGCCCAGTTGGAGTTTTAGAAGAAGTGGTCGGCTGTTTCTCAGCCGCCACCTGTTTCCTGGCAGAACCAGGAGAGCTCCCAACAGTCGTCTTCCGGGCCTTGGGGTCCGGCTGTTGGGAAGATGAAGCTCTTGGAGCACCCGTCTAAAACAGAAGAAAAAAGTCAGTATATGCATAAACACTCCAAAAAGAGGGTGAAAGGTTCGGAGCTCACCAAGGGTGCCCCCTTTTTGGGGGAGTCGGTTGAAGCTTGTTGCATAATAGAGGCCCGCAACATGGCCGCCGCAGTCTTGGAGGCGGTAATTTTGCTCATGGCGTCAGCTGCAAAAACAAACAGCAAAGTTAATAAAAGATAAACAACAAATGTATGGAACAACAGAGTATTCGACAGGCCGACTACCTCTTGAGCACCGACAGCTGAGGCCGCAGGCGGCCAAAAAGTACTCGTCATAGAGCCACTTGAAGCTCGGGACGCAGTGCAGGGGTACTTGCTCTCGTACCCCTGAAGTAGAGTCGACCCTCCACTCTACTTTAAAGAGTCCTTTATCAAGGATCTCTTTCTTAGCCTTGGGGGGAACAGGCGGCATGCTACGGCCGCCTGCAAGAAGGGGCGGATTCCTGTTCCACCTATTGAAGCGCTTGTTCAGCTCAATGTCTGAACTCTCAATGATGAGGAAGGTGCTCCGCCAGTCCTTCCACTTGTTTGCTTTACCTCTTGTCATGAGGTAGCCCCTGTGGCTTGTCAATTGATACCAGCCGGTACCGCCTGTCTTAGGGGTCCGGCTGAGATAGTTCATATGGTTGAAAGCCTCGAAGCTCGGCTCCACCCCGTGCAGTTCGCACCCGGCCACATAGCCGAGTACGTTGACCCAGGAGTTTGGGGCTAACTGCCATAACCCCAACTCATACCCATCCAAAATCCGCTGAATAGCCGGATGTAATGGGAAGCGAAGCCCTGCCTTGATGGCCGCCTCGTAGCAGCCACAGCAGGCGCTATCATAACTGGAACCAGCCGGCCAGACGACTGTGTCTTCTGGATCCGGCACAAACACTAGAAAATCGGGGCCCATGGTGTGGTTTGCAATAAAGCTCTCCACTTTCTCTTGCATGGCTGTGATTCGGCCCCGAGGTACCGTGCAGTAGTAGGGGGTATTTAGCTCTCGGTAAGAGGCGGATGGTTCCGCCCAATTGTCCCCCTTCTCAACTGCGTGAGAAAGTCTTGCCTCTTGCAGGCGGCTGTTTTTCTCTTCTGTACCCAAAGAAGCATGGCCAGAAGAGCTTGACTCGGAATCGTCCTCCGACGAGTCCGAAGAGGACGACTCCTCCCCTCTCCCGGAGGGGCCCGCCTCCTCTCTTTGAAAAGGAGCAGATTTGTTAACTGTTAAATGGGAAGGGGTCACTATGACTCCCCCCACAGAATTGCCGGCATCCAGGCCGCCTTGTTTCACTTCCACATCTGGCGCCGGCGCCTGGTCAGATGTTTCACTAAGCGGCACCCTGTGGGAGGAGCCGTCTGAATTTGAGATCCTAGCTGTCTTTTTCGTTCTGGCCATCCTGCTCTGCATAGACACAGATACAGTCGGACTTTGTATAAAGGGCAAAGATGGGTCCGGAAAAGGGCAGGCGGCACTCCTAGTCCTAGATTCAGCCGTCCCCGGTGACCGGCTGATCACTAACCTAGGTCGTGTCGTGTGCTTCCGTGGTGCCATTTCAGAAAATAAAAAGAAAATTAAGAGTAAGAGAACTGAGTTACCTGAACGAGTGACGGTTGATGAAGTTCTGAAAATCCTGTGCAGTCGGCTTGTCAGAGTAGGCGGTAGGCAGAAAAGGTCCAAAATGTCAGAGCAAGTTCAGGGGTCCGAATGTTCTCAAAAAGTTCTCAAAGTGTGAAAATGACTCAAGACAACTCTCCCTTATATAGGCGAAGTGAGAAGGCGAAGGGTCACTTTCAGAATTCAAAATTTGGGCGGGAAAATCTCTCGTCCTTTCGCCGACTGACACCTGTAGCAGGCCGTCGCCTGTTACAGTGCGACACGTGTCACAGGTAACACGTGACCAATCACGTGCCACCTGTGAGGGGCAAATGATTAGGGGATTTTGCTCCCACCAATCGGAATGCGCCACGTGGACCAATCAGGTCCTGCCAAGTGTCCCCCATTTGGAACAGTCAGGGCTTCCCACGTGGCACGCGCTTATTCGTCCACCTTGGACCTGTTATGTCAAGACATGTGGCATACTCCATGCCTAATGGAGAAACCGGCCACCCAGGCCCAACTTTCGAGGGAAGCCCAATCGACCCTAGGTTTACCTAAACCTAGGATGGGCACGTTTTCCAAGGTTATAAATACCTCCCTTAATCCTCATTAAGGGAGAGAACAGAAACATTACGGAAAAAACACATTAATTACACACAGTAATAAGCGGCTGATCTCGCTAACAAAGCAGATTACCTACCTTAAACACTCTAACCTAGAGAGACCAAATCACTTTAATTTCCGCATTAATTTCTCCTTAATCAGGTACTAACTTGACCGTTGGAGGCGGAGCTCCCAGGAGTCTCCGTTATTTTGCAGGTACAGGCGTCCGGTTCCAGTCTCGGAATTGTAACTCTCCCGCAGGACATCAGAAAACCCCGAAACAATCACCAAGATCATACATGACGTTACTTCGCACATACATGTCAGCCCGAAAATTTTCAAATTCGCAACAAAAAATCAAAACACTTCTCGCAGTTCATAAATTTATTACAACTGGATACCTAGGTTACTCGGATTCAGGTAAGTTTCCAAGTTTCCAAAAATTTCCAATGCTGAGGATCCGACAAGAGAACCCGAGGTGAAATGAAGAGTCCAAGTTACATAAATAACCCAAACTATGATCAGAATCAAAACTAAGATTCAGAAAGAACAAAGCGCACAAAATCAACCTAAAATATAAAATTTCCCGTCCTTATTTTTCAACGATGCTAAACAATTAACCTAAAATGTAAGTCAATAAATTCATCACAATTAAGATAATTTCAACCTGACCAAAATTCCAGAATAAAATGTTCAGAAATGCTAAAGTGAAATGTAAACAAGGAATTAGAGAATGAAAAGAAGGTAATACAGTTGAAGCATGAGTAAATTACGAAATTGAACGGAGGGTGGCCGGCGCAGGGTGAGTGGCGGCGGGTCCCTACATCAGAACAGTGTTGTTGACGTTTTTCCTTGTCAATTACCCTCAGGACTGCAAGACCACCTGCAGAGCACACCGGGTTTCCTCCGTAAGTATTAAATTGAATTTTCTGAGCCAATACGCTAGCAATCTCAGGTGTGGTCACCACTGCTCCAAGGGGTAGGCCATTGCCGATACCCTGCAACATTATGTTAAGTTCTGGTCAGATAAAAGACATTATGTTAAATCAAAATAAGTACTACAGCTAGAGTATACTAAAAGACCTTTGCATTGTCACTATATCAGGAATAACGCCTTGTGTTTCAAAGCCCCAATACTTGCTCCTTGTTCTACCAAATCCAGTCTGAACTTCATCAGCAATGCAGACTCCTCCATCCTTACGTACCATATCATACACCAGCTTCAAATATCCAGGAGCTAATTCAACTGCTCCTCCAACACCCTAAACATAAATAACAAGTACCATTGAGTTACAGTAACTAAAAACAAGTAACTTTTGAAGCACGAAACAAAGAGACAGGTAAACCTGAATTGTTTCAGCAATGAAGCCTGCTATTTTACCAGATGTGCCATAATCAATGTAATCTGAACTGTCAAAATCGACCACCGCAGCCACCCTGAGCACCCAAGAAACCCCTAAACCCCCCACAAAACTGCCTCCCCATTGACTACCTAAAAGAAAGTCAAATCCAGAAAAACCCCAAAGTGAAACCCAAACCCAGAGAACCCTAATCGAAATTAAGAGGGTTGCAGTAGTAAACTAACCCTAATTTACAAGAACTAACCCTAAATTCGATAATCAAATAAACGACAAACCCTAGATTGCGAAAACAAAAGGACAAAAACAAATTTTTACCTCGAAGCTGCTTCAATGAAGGTGAGAAAGCTCGAATCCGCTTCAATGGAGAATTAACAGTACGCGTAGTGGAGGAGTGATATGGACAAAGCTCAGAATGCGCTTCAATGGAGAACTACGAGCACGCGTAATGGAGGAGAAATATGGAGAAAGGTGGTCGAAGCTAAGAGAAAGGCGAAAACGAGAGTTAGGGATAACGAAAATGAAATGCAGGGGGGAAAGAAAGAAAGAAGAAGAAGCAGAGAAATGAATACCCCGATTTTTTTTTTTTTTATTTCGCCCGGTTTTTTTTTTCAAAAATGGCACCGGTTTAAACCGATGCTAAATACCATAGTTGGCACCGGTTTAAGGAGAACCGGTGCCAACTCTTTCCCATACTTTTTTTTTTTTTTCATAAGTTGGCACCAGTTTGAACTGGTGCTAATTAAATGCTTGGCACTGGTTTTGGTTAGAACCGGTGCCAACTCTGAATTTTTAAGCCCCGCCCATTTATTTTGGCACCGGTTTTCAAGAACCGGTGCTATAGGGGGGTGCCTATTTAGTTTTTTCTACTAGTGAAACATCAGATGGTTAGTATTGAGTTTGCGGAAAAGCAAACTCTTTTGGCTTCGTTTTTTTGGAGCCATTATCACCACCCCCCCTATATAAAGGGTGGTGGTGTTCATTCATTTCCACACCAAACCATCCTTTCTCCTCCCTTTCCTATTCTTTCTCCTTCTTTCCTCCATCTTTTCCCTCTAAAAAAAATGAATGAAATGTATCAAGAAATTAATGAAATTAGTGGAGCTAGAAAGCTCCAACTGAAAGAGGTGGTAGAAAATATTTCTCCACCACGTCTTTCTCCTTATACTAGTGACTTTACCAAAACCATCACTCCCCTTTTGTATATTCAACCTCGGTATGATATGATTCATGCTGCTGTTGAATTTTGGGATGAAGAACGCCATGTTTTTCGCTTCGGAGAGACAAAAATGACCCCTCTTCTAGAAGAAGTGGAGGGTTTATTAGGTCTCCCTAAACGAGGCCGTGTGATTACTCCTACTGACCCAAGGGGAAATGATGCAGTTATGAGGGATTTACTAGGCATACCATGCAATATGGTAAGCAATTAGCACCTGCTTGTTATTTTGATGCTAGAGAATTTTCTTACAACTTTCTCTTTATAAATTGAGTCAAGGAGCCAGTTAGGGCCTTTCATCCTGGGCGAGCTCATGATGGGGCTTGACCATTTGAAGCAAAACCCTGGGGATTTTGTCAAAGGATGTCAAATTGTGCTTCAACTTTGGCTATGTGAGAAATTCAAGCTATCTAGGCCGCTTACTCGAATTCCTTACCAAACCCAACTGTTGGGTTTCGTAGCGTCCAACGCTACGCGGAAGAAAAACTCGCCCAAGACCCGCTCCCTAATTAAAGTAATTAAACATGCAATCACATAATTAACAACATAAGAAAAAGAAAGAGAAAAGACATTCTTACCCTTGACGCGTGCTTCGCTCCCATAAAGCTCAAACTTCAAAGCCTTAGCTCCGCAAGCGTGAGAGCCTCCGACGGAGTCCTCCCTCGAGACCCGACCCGAATGGCCTCTACCCCGAAGGTTAGTCAGGGCTAGACCAAGAAAAGACTAGAGTATTACGAACTTAAAGGTTTCCTCATCTATAGGGAAACACCTTATTGAGTTCAATTCAAGTGATTTTTTCCAAACCCAAAACTTGGGTTTTTATAGGGAATGGAGACTTGATCTCCATTCTCCCATCAATGTGGGAGATTTGTATTTTTCTCTATTTTTATTTTGATCAAAAACAAAATAAGATGCAAGGCAATCAACAAGGTCCAAGTGTCACATGGAGGGAGAGAGTAGGTGAGGACAACCAAAGGCGGGGACCAAATAACCTTGCTCCCCAAGCTAAGCACCAACCCTTAGTCCCCACACAAAATCGGACCACCTCGCCACTTGGCTAGCTGCCAGCCTGCCTTGGCTGCCAAGGCTGCCAGCTGGTGCCTAGCACTAAGGCTGGGCTGCTAGCCAGCCTGCCCGCGCACATGCGCAGCAAGCCAGCACACACAGCCAGCTAGCACACGCATGCGCTGCTGCCTGGTGCGTGTTGTTGTGCGAGTGGCATGGTGATTGGTGCTGCTCGCTAGCGCGCACACACAGCCCAGCATGCATAGCACGCAGCTACTTGGTGCGGCTTGCTAGCACACACACGCACAACCTAGCATGCCTAACACGCTGCTGCTTGGTGCGTGACGCTGTGCGATAGGCGAGGCCTAGGAATGCTTAGTGCGTGCCATTGCCTAGCACGCATAGCCCATAGCACAAGCATGCATAGCGAGCTGCGGTGCGTGTGCTATGTGCTTCCTGGTTGCGGTAGCAAGGCCCAGCAAGCACTTGCGTGCTACTGGCCTTGCGATACTTGCGGGCTGTGCTTAGCCATGCCTATCATGATGCGATGGCTGTGCTTGTATGCTAGCAAGCACGCCTAGCCACACATGCATAGCCACAGCACATGCACGCATGGCACGCATCTTGCGATGCTAGTGCCTTGCGATGTGCGTGTGCGAGGCGATGCTAGGATCGCATGGGATGGTGACCTTGCCTAGCCTAGCACTCGCATGACTAGGCCAATGCGAGGCTATGGCTTGGCTCGAACTTGTCGCTTGCTTGATTTCACGTCTTCTCGAATTCCAAATTCGACTCGACTTGCGACGCTCGGTCTCGACGCTCTAAGCTCGATATTCGACGTCTTTGTTCCTAATACTCTAACGACTCATTTAATCCCACTAGTAGAAAAAATGAATTAGACACCGCACCTTTCGCACCGGTTCTTGAAAACCGGTGGCAAAAGAAATGGGCGGGATAAGCTAAATGACTTTTCGCACCGGTTCCTATTAAACCGGTGCGAATTACAAACGAAAAAAAGGGAGTAAAGGGATTTGCCACCGGTTCTAACCAAAACCGGTGCGAAATGTTAAAAAAAACCGGTTTAAGTCTTTCTTTCTTCTTCTTTCTTTTTCCCCCTGCTTTCCCTCTTCGTTCTGCTCTTCTCTCTCCCTCCCATTTACGCGTCTCCTGCTCTTCCTCCCAGCTTTCCCTCCCCGTTTTCGCATCTTCCTCTCGTTTTCGCATCTCCTTCTGCACTCCATTGAAGCAGCTCGCTCTCTCTCCATTGAATTTGTTTACGCGCTTTCTCACTCCATTGAAGCAGCACCTCCATTGAACCAGCTCTGGCCTCCATTGAACTCACTTCGAGATAAGATTTTTCTTGTGGTTGTGCGAATTCATTGATTATCTTTTGGCAATCTAGGGTTTGTCGTTGATTTTCTGTTCAATTTAGTAATTTTAGGGTTGTGGTAATATAGGGTTTGTCATTGAAGCGCGCACGGCTACACCTCCACTCTAACGGCCTCCTTGTCACGGCTACACCTCCACCGATTCTGAGCTTTCTCACCTCCATTGAACCAGCTTCGAGGTAAGATGATGGTTTTACCTTTAGTTTGCCTGATGAACCATGATAATCTCTAATAAAAAGGACTATAATGGACGGACTTGAATTTTCTTTACCTAAACTCCTTAAACTTGGTTGAAATGTTCTCTGTCCCCTGTAATTAGCATTTTAGCATTCCTTTTTTAGCAGCCTAAATGGCAATTAGCATGTTAACACTTGGATATTTATCCTGTAGTTGAATTGTTCTGAATTGGTGTTCTTGTATGATTTTTATGGGGTTTTGAATTTTAATTTGATAAATCCTGTTATGGAACCACATTACATGAACCGATTTTGGATTTTCGGAAAAAGTTGTTGTGATGCATGAAATTGTGATGGTTTATGTTTGTTTTTCATTATAAATGATTAAATAATTTAATTGATGGGAAGATGGTATAATTAGAACGATTATTGTTAAGAGATATCGTAGAATTATGTTATCGTCTCTTAAGATGATTTTAGTTAGACTTCTCTATGTATTTAATCATGTCTTCTAGCAATTTCAAGTGCTGATGCTATTGAATCAAGAATGTGAGACTATTTGCATAGGAAATCATAAGATATAAAGTGGGGTTCTTGGGTTTTAGAGTTTTGGTAATTAAAGTTTGAATGCAATTACTAAATTCCTTTTTGTGCCTAATTGTGAATAAAGAAGTAAAAATAACTCTGTAAAATCATTGAATTTTAAACCGCCTTTTTTGTTTTTTGAAATAATATTACGGTGTCGTATATATTTTTCTTACATGCTCTTTTTTGGTTTATTTTTCCCCTGCAGATGCTAGATTATAATGTTCCAGGAGGTGAGGAAGTTCTGTCCTTTTACAATTTACTCATTTTAAAAATAAATACTGGGCCATGTTTGGAATATGAAGGATGTTTGGCATTTGATTCTCTGCTCTATCTTGTGTTTGTTCTTTTGGAAGAAAAAAAAATTGTTTAAAATGTTTTATGGTCACCTTGATTTTTTTATTTTACTTTATTTTTTTTTTGATATTGAGGAAATAATTGTTTTATACGAAGTATATCTTATGAGTGACAAGAATAAACAAAAATAAAGATAATAATAAGTTCCTCTACTAGATTTATGATGTATCATTTTAAAAAATTTCACCGAATGATGTGATGGTTATGAAAATTTGAAATTCAAAAGGCAGTAAAAGTTTAAAATATGTCCTTCTTCCTTGTATACTTTGAAATTTATGTAGCTTAACTTTCAGAAGAACAAGATATTGAAGATATTAATGTCATAAGGAACAAGTAGAATATCTAATTTCAGAAGCTTAAGACACCTATATACAAACAACGCAAGCCTTAACCCAATTTTTTTTGGAATTCCACAAGTTAATTTACGTTACATTTTGGTGCTGATTTTGTGTCTTGCAGGGAAGCTAAATCGCGGGCTTTCTGTTATTGACAGCTACAAACTGTTAAAGGAAGGAGAAGAGCTGACTGATGATGAAGTCTTTCTTGCTTCTGCCCTGAGGTGGTGCATTGAATGGGTATATAGATATGAATTTTCACTGAAGTTATGTAGCAGTCCCTTATTTTGATCTTTTAGGGATATCACTAACAGGATTTTTCTATTTCTGGTCCCTCTCTCTAACAGCTTGAAGCATATTTTCTCGTTCTTGATGACATCATGGATAACTCTCATACAAGGCGTGGTAAACCTTGCTGGTTCAGAGTTCCTAAGGTTTGCTTCTGTTGTGAAAATGAGCCTTTAAAAATAGTATTTTATTTATACTGCATTATAAGCTTGCAAAATCAGTATTTAATGAAAATTTTATCCTGTCAGGTTGGGATGATTGCTGTCAATGATGGAATAATACTTCGAAACCAAATCCCAAGAATTCTCAGGAAGCATTTTAAGGACAAGAAGTACTATGTTGACTTGTTGGATCTGTTTAATGAGGTAACGATGCTTTGTAAAGGGTTCTCTTTTCACCTTAATTATCTTTTCACGACCCAAGAACATTGCCTTTTGTTTTAAAATCTTTGCATAATCCATTATGGAGATATAGGCTCTAGACTTGATTGCCGGCCCCCTTAAAGCTTTAAACAAGTGGGAAAGAGGATGAAATGTTAGATATCTTGGTCCCTAGGGATAGTTGACCCGATTTGAGGGTTGATTTCTCAAGCTTTATAATTGCTGATAAAATCATATAATTCTTCCTTGTTTGGATTGAACTATACATAAGTATTGGAAGGGAAGGAAAATACTAATATGAAAGTCCCTGTAAAATTCTTGTTTCACACTTTCTGTTGCATTGGTGAAATTTGGAAGGAAAGAATGATTTAAATTCTTTTTTCTTTTTATTCTTTTTTTAAATAAAGGCTTCTGTGCAGAACAACTTATTTTTCCTCTACGTAGAGATTGATCTTTAATATATTCTAGCTGAAAAGTAAATAACCACAGTAGAGAAAAATTTGAAAAATCAGGATGAAGTTTTATTGGACGACACATGAGGTAATTTATTCAAGTGACCATTTAGGTAAGGGGTGGCTTCTATTTGTGTTGATTTTGAATAGGATCTGAGGTGATCTAGCCATTTTTTTTAGAAATATATTAATATACCCAATGTATACAATAAAGGAAAAGAAATTACTTCATGCTGGAAATACATTGTCTATGCCTTCTAATCATATCTGACCAATTCATGTTGTATTTATAACATTTTTAAGGCTTATAGACTGTGAAGTGATACATATTTTTGTATTGCTTGTCAAGCAATTGGATTCATTTAATCACTGGGAACCAGCAACTTTTATTTTACGGCGCTCAGGTTTTCAAGTAAAGATCAATAAAACAGGAGCTCTTTAAATTGCTGATGAATATAACTGCAACATTTTAATTTTACGGGAACCAGCAACTTTTATTTTATGGCGCTCAGCTTTTATTTTTGCATTTAGTTGTTCCAACTTGTGAAATATAGCTGCAACATTTTAATTTTTATTGTTCTCTCTTGAGACCAGCACAAATTTAGGACAGAACATATCTGTAGTCTGGAGGCTCTAGCACTCTGCAGGTTGAGAACTTTTCTCTTCTGCAACTGCCAGTGCATCTTCAAGCGGCTTGATAGCTGACTGAGCTTCTGAGACATTGGTAGTCAAAGTTTCAATTTCAAGCAGTGCATTCTCCAACTGTTGCTGCGCCTGTTCTTTCATCACATCACAGTCGCTTAAGTACCCATCATGCCATCTTAAGTATCAGCAGATAAGGCTTGGAAGAATGGAGGGCAGCAGCAATTCTACCAGCGCCGTACTAACCAGCCTAACCAGGTACTTTTGGGCTATGATAATGTGGCATTAGATTAATGACTTCAGTAATGTAGGCATGTAGCTATGTCTTTTACCTTTTTTTTATTCGTATGATAGCTTCCTAGTGCCTTTGCAATCTCAGTTTGGTTACTCAGATGTACTTGCCTTCCCCTCCCTTCTCTGGTTAACTACCTACCTTGTATTCCTTTTCATTTTCTAGAATTAATTCTTTCTTTTGAGGTAATGTAGTAGTTAAAATCTCTACTTGATCATTTATAAGTTAACAATAACAATGGATCCTCTACATCACTTTTATGGAGTATTAAAGTGTATCATTATTCTAGCATGTGAATGCTAAATATCTATGGATTCTGTTTAGGAAACTAGATTATTTATATAGACGTCATGAACTTTGTTGTGCTGGTCATTATTTAAGGATTTCCAATTGGATTCTATAAAAACTTCATTTCAAGATTTGGATTTGCGTGAAATACAGTTTGTAATTTTGTCGTTCTGCTTGGTTTTAAAGCTGCATATTTTGGGTTTGATGGATGTCCTGTTGTCCTCTAGACTACGGTACGGAAGAGAAGGGGGGGGGGGGGGTTGCTGATTTTGTTTGGTGCCATCCAAGGAATATTCATCTTCTGGCAATATATTTGAGTATTAGTACTTAAATTCTACTATATTTTGCGGTCACCTAAAAATATGTTGTGTGTAAAATAAAACTTCTGACTTGCTTTTCAAGTTTATTAATGTGGTCAGTCAAAAATATTTTCGCAGGCAGCTTATGGGTTTACAAGATCATGGAACGACTTTGATAAAGGAACTACTGCTCCAAACACCAGTTATGGTTAGAAGTTCGAAGCCACTGACAACAAAAGCTATGGCATGAAAAGTGGTTCGTCCTGCTTTAAATGTGGCCAGGAAGGGCACTGGGCAAAATATTGCCCAACTACTACATCCAACGTAGCTGCTGGTGCGATAGAAAACCAGAAGTTCGAAGCCACTGACAACAGAAGCTATGGCATGAAAAGTGGTTCATCCTGCTTCAAATGCGGCCTGGAAGGGCACTGGGCAAAAGATTGCCCTACAATTACATCAAATGTAGCTGCTGGTGCGATAGGAAACCAATCAACTGACTCCTGGTTTGCAAGAGAAGCTGCCACCAACTGACTCGAGGCTTAGGCCAGATTAGAGACACTTGGAAAATGGTGAATATGAGCTGGCAAATACAGAGAAACTTAGACTTGAACAGTTGCAAAGACAGGTATGTGTTTGGCTGAGTAAAGCTCATTAACAACTCCTCAAACTGGCAAATGCAGACAAACTCAAACTTGAACAATTCCTCAGATAATTGTATCGCCATTTTTTATTTTAGTTTTTTTAAGTGTAATATTACAATTTATTGAAGAAAATATGTGTTTTATGTATATTATGATTATATACAAGTATTTGGTACAATTTAAGTGAAAAAAATGCAAAAAAAATAAAATAAAATTTTGGGCACTTTTGGCACCGGTTTTGAACAGAACCGGTGCTAAAAGTTTTTTTATAATTTTTTTGCCACTTTTGGCACCGGTTCAATGTGTAAACCGGTGGGAAATCTCATGGTTTTGCCACCGGTTCACTCCAAAACCGGTGGGAAAAGTTGTTTTGGCCACCGATTTTGAACCGGTGGCAAATCTTTTGGGATTTAGCACCCCCCAAATCAAAACCGGTTCAAAACCAGTGGGGAATATGTGGTTTGAACCGGTGGGGATTGGGGTTTTTCGCCTAGTGTTCTTCGGATTAATTCGTCGTCTCGGATTGGCTAATTGATTGGGCGTGACCCGAAGGGTTCAGTCAAGCTTAAGCTGTAATATTAATTACACATTAATATTATTGATCGGAAGCAGCCTCCCCCTAGGCATTCCGATCACTTGACCTTACTAAAGAATTAACCTTCTAATAATTATGAACCCTTTATCGGAATAACACACTTGTTGGAAGGACATCATTCCTTTCAATCTCCCACTTGTCCTTCTGGACAAGTGTGAAATATGTCACTTAATGTCTCTTCATGAACTATTAGGTAAGATTCTTCGTCATCGTTATTACGTCCAGAAGTGTTTCTCGATTCCCAAGTTTGACTGTCAACAAGCAGTTGATTTCTAAAATCCATCTGAGCATGGCCATGCATTTTCACAGTCTCGCTCTTCGAGAGGCCTTGTAAACAACAAAGAAATATTCCCTATTGTCTGTAGTGGGGACATTCCCAGTCTTGCATTGTTAGCTTCCCTTACTAAGAGGACCTAGCCGCCCGAGTGTTGCTGTTATAATCCCCATTTACGGCAAACGTTTAACAACATCAAAACGGACAAGTACTCAAACAAGAGAACTTATAATACCCATGGTCGAGGAAAAAGGTTTCGATGGCTATAATGAGAAATATACTTATGACGATTTTTAAATCTCTTAAAGTATTCTCATAGGTCGATCCGGTATAGTTCTAAACCAATACCTATGCAAATGATTTATGACAATCATGTCCTCGTAGCACAAGAAACGGTGCTATAAATCATACTACACACTAATCTCAAGTGGTCATTAATCGTCCATCATTTAAATGACCTTGATTAGGGATAATTTTTGATTGAAATATTCAATGTTCACTTAACAGGTGTTTCTTTATCCAAGACATGGTCTTGATATCCTGTTTTGAATATTCTTTAAAATCGAATGGACTCGTTATTTAATTCTAAACCACAATTAAATAGTTTGTGGAATTTTATTAGTAAAATTTTATTCCACTGTGAAACTTCCAAATGTTTCATCTTATGATAAATGGTTTTCCCCAAATGTTTTAAGAGTAACACTCTTCACAAAACATTTATAGAAATCACACCCATATATATTATGCTAGATTTCTTTCATGCAATTCTCGTGAATGTTGTTGTTCACTTATTGTATAGGTTTAGCTATTATTACTTTGCAAATCTTAGCATCTTCATATCGAACAATTTCATAATAAGATGATAAAATTTTGAGAGTGTTATGGATCATATGTGATTTAGGATTTATTGTCCAAGTGATGGCTCCCATTCATTTTCATGACTTGAGATCTTTCAACTTGACAACCAACAATCAATATTCGATAATGAACTTTCCATTGAACACTTTCTTATTATTGCCTTCCGGGCAACAATATTCTCAACATATATTTCAGTAGACATTCTGATGGTGCTTTGTTCGGATTTCATTCCAAATGGCTCACAATGATTTGGGAGACCCTAATCACTTGTGGTTATGGAAATTTACTTAAATTTCCGCACATTATACATGGATGCGCGTCCATATTACCATTCTCAAACCACGACACATTCTAGCTCGTGCTTATAAACGGCTTCCTTATTAGGGATCTAATCCTTGCTAAGGATGTGCTTGCAACATCAATTTTCAAATTACATTTGTTTCAATACGTCAAGAACTCATCTCTTCTACTTATCCAAGTACTTTGGATGTTCTTGATCCATTACTGAGATTTAAATTGATTGGTATTTGATACTTCTCATGCTCTAAGCATGTAAGTTGAGTGACGACTCCATATCATAGAACACATGATGGTTTCAATTGCAGAATTATTCCCAATTTATTCCTTTCATGTGACCTTTTAGCTCATCCAATTTCACCGAGTCTTGCTAAATTATTTGCTATATGATACGGTTGAAAGTCTCTCCTAGATCCTTTCTTGTTTGATTTAGTATTAGCCTAGCTTATACTTAGTTCAAACATCTACTTAGTTTTATACACATGGGTTGAAAGCCTTTCAAAGTCCTTCATGTTTAACAAGGTAAATTCCTCTACTCGTTTAAACATTTCATTAAGTCTATCCAATTGAAAGGAATGGTGTCCTTCCAACAAGTGTATTATTCCGATAGAGGGTTCAGAATTATTACAGAGCTAATTCTTCAGTAAGGTCAAGTGATCGGAATGCCTAGGTGGAGGCCGCTTTCGATCAGTAATATCAAGGTACAATTGATATTACAGCTTAATCTTAACTGAACCCTTCGGGTCGAACCCAATCGAATCTCCGATCCGAGACGTCGAATTAATCCGAAAGGATTTAATGAGTCGACAGAGTTTTACGAATACAGACGTCGAAAATCGAGCCCAGGGTGTCGATACCGAGCGTCGCAAAATCACAAGCAACAAGTTTGAGCGTAGCCGTAGCTAGGCTAGGCTAGCTCATAGCATGCCTAGGTGCACCATGTGTGTGCTAGGCGCACCATGGTGTGCTAGGCACCATCGCAGCCTAGGCGCACCCTGGAAGCCCATCGCAAGCTAGCAGCATGCTAGCATGGGTGCCTAGGTGCGCATGGCAGCCATCGCAGGCCACAAAGGCACCAGGCAGCCCATAGCAGCTAGCAGCATGCTAGCGTGGTGCCTGGGTGCATGTGGTGCCCTATCGCAGCGCACAGGCCTTGCTAGGCACCATCGCAAGGCCTGGCACCACGCACAAGCACCATCGCAATGCTAGGGGCATGCGTGTGTGTGCGTGTGTCCCTTGCAGCCTCGCACACTACCTCGCACAGCAGCCGCGCTAATGCGTGTGGGCTGGTGCGTGTGCGTGCAATGGCTGGCTAGGTGCTAGGCAGCACCACCACGCATGCATGTGCGTGTGCGCTTGCCTCGCACCAAGCACAAGCAGTGCTAGGCACTGGCTAGTGCGAATGTGTACATGTGCGTGTGGGATAGCAATGTGTGGGTTAGCAATGCGTGAGGTGCAGCGATGGACGCGAGCATGTGCGTGGTGTGTGGCGCATGGCTGGTGCGTGATGCATATGCGACCAGCCAGTGCGTAGCATGCGAGGCCAGCGCCAGCGATGCCCAGCTAGCACTGGCTGTGCTAGCGATGCGATGCGAGAGAGAATGCTAGGCAACAGCAGCGCTAGGCTAGCAGCATCAGCGCCCAGCAGCTCGCAGCGTGCTAGGGCTGATGCGTGCTTGGCCAGTGCATGCTAGCACTGCCTGCTAGCATACCAAGCTGGCTGGCTGCCCAGCCTTGGTGCTAGGTGCCAGCTGGCAGCCTTGGCAGCCAAGGCAGGCTGCCAGCCCAGCTGAACATGTAGTGGCGGTTTAGGTGAAGGGGTGGGGACCAATCTTGGGCAAGGCCTTGAGGAGCAAGGCAATGGTCCCCCCCCCACCCATTCATGGTCCTCAGCTAACCTTCTCTCTCTATTTGACACTTGTTGCATTGTGATTAGTTTTGTTTAATAATTTATTTTAGAAATAAATTAATTAGCAAAATACATTCTCCCACATTGGTGGAGGATGAAAAATCAAGGGATCATTTCCCTATAAATATCAAACTTGGTATTGGGATTTGAGACAACCTTGAGTGGAATTAAAAAGGCCACTCTTGAAAAGAGTAAACCTTTGATTCGTAAAACTCATAGTTATTTTGTCCGGGTCTTGACTAACCTTCAAGACTTAGGACGCTCGGGTCGAGTCGAGGGTACGATCCGTCGGAGATCTCGTCTTTTCGGGATTTTGAAGTAAGAGCTCTTTGGGAGCGAAACACGCGTCAAAGTATAATTCTTGTCCTTAATCTTGTTTGATTAAGTTTATTATGCTTGTTTAATTGCTTTAATTAAGGGGCGGGTCTTGGTGGGTTTCCTTCCGCGTAGTGTCGGGTCACTACGAAACCCTACAGCGGTATCGGAGCCACGCTCCTTTTAATTTTTGCAATTATTGTTTAATTAAGGTGTTTTAAGGAATTTATTTTTCTGGTTCATGTTCATCTAATTAGATTAGATGCTCGTTTTAATTAATTTTTAAAACTCTATTTTATTATCGATTGGCTGTCGAACCCAGATTTTGGCTCAAAAATAGTGATTTTTGGGTGGAATCGACATTCTGGAACTGTTTCAATCCTTTTAGGGTTGTCCAAAAGCCAAATTCGAACCAGAAACCCAATTTTTCTGGAGTTTTTCGTTTTTCAACGAAAGTTTTAATTCTTTTTAAGCCTTGATTAAAGCAAGCATTACAAGGTTAGATTAAATGCACATTTGCATCACTAATCTACTGGTTTTAAAATATCCTTGAGCATAATAATGGAGTTTTTATTAGTGCTTAAGTTGATATACCAAGCTATCACATAAACTTGTTTTTCACAATTTTGCAAATAAATTGCAATAAGGTGTGAAAACTTGTTGTGATTTTGTACTTTTAAGTTCCCAAGTATTGTTAAAGTTCTAATCTTTAAGTGTTTAAATGATTGGAACCCTAACCCTAAATTCCATGTTGAACCAAGTTTAGATTTTTTCATATTTTGGTTGATTAAAATCCATTAAGTTCAATTACTTGTGAGTAAAATTTGATTAATCTTCATATTGGAAGATGTAATCTTGGTATTTTACACAAGTATGCAAGTTGGAAAATTTTTATCATTGGATGGTTAATTTATTTTTTCCAACTCCCTTTTTTGTCAAATCCATGATTAATTTGCATATTGGCAAGATTAATTTTGGACATAGCTCATTTTATTTTAAGCATAATTTTGACCTAATTTTGTTAAAAAAAAAAATTGAAATTTTGGATAAATTTAGGCTTGTGCACCAATTAAAATAAAATTTGTTTAAGTTAGACTTAATGGTTGTTTTATTTTATTTTCCCTAAAATTAATTCTAAAATATAATTTGGAATTAATTCATGTCACACGCAAATCTGGATTAAAATCCCGAGTCATGGCACGCAAATCAAGGCAACACACCCAAGTGCCACCAAGGCTAGCCGGGCTGCCTAGCAGCCCACATGTGGCTGCCTGTGGTGCGCACAAGGGCGAGCCTTGAATGCTACTATGCGCTATGTGTGTGTGGCTGGGATGCATGGCTGGGGTGTGTGGGGTGGCTGGGCTGGCTTGCTTCGCATGCTGCTGGGCAGCAGGGCAGCAAGCATCAGCCAGCGCACCACGAGCATCATGATGCGCCTCCCCAGCAGGCCAGATGCTCGCAGGCACCAGCGTGCTAGCAGGCATGCGAAGCATGCTAGCAGGCAGCTGGGCTTGAGGCGCTGCTTGCTAGGCACAGTAGGCCTCAACCACGCACCATGGCTCCATGCCATGGGCTGCCTAGCAGCCATGGTGCGCACCCACCAAGGGCTTTGTTGGGTGATTTTGCTTAACGTTGAGCTATGATTTTGCGTTTTTTCCCGTATTAATAATTTTAATTATTTTAACGAGGCTAAAAACCTCGATTTTCGATTTTGCAAAATTTTGACAAATTATGGGTTATGCCGACTTAATTAATCGGATTAATTAAGTACGTATGAGGAATTTAGTGGGAGCTTAATTAAATGCGTTAGCATTTTACGTTTAGAAATAATGGATTAAACCACTTTGACTAGTTTTAATTAGGCGCGTTAATTGGATTAACGACCTAAGTTAGTTACTAGTTTTGCGTGTTTAATTATGTATTTCGTAAAATTGCATGGGCCGTTCACAAATAGTGAACGGGTGAATGAAAAATTGCTTTCAAAACAGGTTGTTTGAAAATGGCAACTAGTGGGGCCCGACTAGGATAGAAAATACGGACTGCGTTCCGTTATGTAATTTTGTAAATCTAAATACGGTCTGCGAACCGTTAAGTATTTTTGTACTATTTAGATTAATCTTAGCCGTTCTAGCTAGCTTCTTTTATTTCATTTTGGCCAAGAAGTCTCAAGACGGCGTTTCGACGATGACAAGCCAAGATGAAGACCCATGGAAATTGAAGATTTCAAGGGGTCATGCTAGTTGCCAAATGCATCTATTTTATGCCTTATATATTGTTATATATGATTGCTAGATGGATGTCTAGAATTTCTATGATGTTGCGATGATTAGTTAAGTTCACTTAAATCAACCAACATAGAAACCCTAGGTCCCTTAATAATATTGAGCTAAAATTTGCCATTCCAAGAACAACACTTACCAAACTAATGCGCGTACGTGATGGATTACGCCAAAGCGAGGCATCACTACTTCCCTAGGAACGTAAGGTATACTAGGTATACAAGTTGTCTTGGTTAAGCTCAACGATATCAGTAAGGAGTCCTTAGATGTCGTGGCAAAAGAGATAAAATGTCAAGTATGCATTAGATGCGACATTTTATCAAACCGAGAGTAGCTTGGAGCTATTAGCAATTAGATTGCTTACCTTAAGATATTTAATGGTTAAGACAAGCCAAAGCATGCTTATCCATTTCTTGATCTTTGGAATCTCGGAATCATTTTATTCTCGCCCATAAGGGACAATCTTAAAATGCGTGGATAAAATGTTCAATAAGTGTGAATAAGTGCATGAACGCTTTAAATTTCAACTTATTGATGTATGAATGGTTTTTCACTTCAAATTCTTTCAATTGTAGAATCATGTCTGCAAGTAACTCGAACAACAACCATATGTGCCCGGAACTCCCCGAAAAGTTAGCCTTTCCCTTAAACTTTGTCAACTTCAAGGAATGGGAAGAGGAACTCAGGAGAACTCTCCGGAATTGTTCCTTGGAGTATACTCTTGATACTCCCATTCCAAGCTTCTTTGCTAAAGGGATCATGACCGACAAGGCTCATGAAGAATGGTCTTCCAATTGCAAAAGGGTCTCACGACTCATGACAAACTCCATCCCGGAAGACTGGAAGGAAACTCTTTCCTCCTACCTTCCGGACATGTTCCTCAAAGCACTTGAGGACGTTGTCAATGTAAGAGTCACCAAGAGTGACAATGGCAACTTTGATGGACTCGTGTTTGACTTGACCAGGTCACTTTCAAACATGAGAATTAAGCCACCAAATGTGGGTGTCTTGCTAAGGAAAGGCGACGGCTTTGGACCAAGGTCTACAATGCTAAATTGAGACCAGGCATGCCCCTCCGACCTCATGTGCTTGGTATGACTAGGCTCTTCAAGCACATGCAGCTTCTCGGAATTCCATTGGAAGATGAGATGGCGGGCATATCTTGCTTGCTTCACTCCACTCGAGCTATGATGCACTTAGAGTGCATATCGCTGCGGGAAAGGAGACACACTCCCTCAAGGAGGTGGTGCAACTACTCAGCCAAGCCACTGCCTATGGAATGACCAAAAGGCCCTTGAGAGCTAAGAAGAAGGAGTCCAAGAAAGTCAAGGCAAAGATGAGATGCTTCCATTGTGGCATGCAAGGCCATTACAAGAGGGAATGCATGCTCATCAAGGAAGAGGGGATCACTCCGACCACCTCAGGTATCTTCCTTAACACTTTTGGATTAAGCTTATCATAAGGTATTGGATACCAAGTATGACTCACTTAATGTTGCCTTTTCAGGGACCAAGTGAGAAGCTTATCAAGTGTTGGTGCATGGACAAAAAGACGACGAAGATGGTTTTTCGGTCGTGCTTGCATGCACCATTTTGTCTATGACATGTAATTAAACTATTTCTAGTTTTACCATGCTTTGAACATACTATGATCCATGGTGTTGGACACCTAGGAATTTCAAATGTAAAACTTTTAACAATAGTTGTTTCAAGTTTACAAATTTATGTTCAATTAAATTTCATGTTTTACATATGACAAAAGTTGATACCACTAAGCTAAGACCATCGAGTCGAATCAAACCTACTTGTGACATTGTCGTCTTGGCCACATTAACATCAAACGCATCAAGAAACTTCTTCAAGAAGGTGTTCTTGACTCATTTGACTTAGAGTCATTTGAAAATTGCGAAGGATGCTTATTAGGCAAGATGATCAAACAACCATTCTCCAAGTTGGGAGAAAGGGCAAGTGACTTATTAGGTCTAATACACACGGATGTATGTGGACCTATGAGCACACCCGCAAGGCAAGGTTACCGATATTTCATCACCTTCACCGACGATTATAGTAGATATGGCTATATCTACTTAATGTCGAATAAATCTGAATCCTTTGAAAATTTCAAAGAATTTCAGAAAGAGGTTGAAAATCAACTTGGCAATAAAATTAAAGCACTTCGATCTGATCGAGGTGGCGAATATTTGAGCCATGAATTCGACGATCACTTGAAAGAATGTGGCATTCTTTCAGAGTTGACACCTCCCGGAACTCCTCAATGGAATGGAGTGTCCGAACGGAGGAATCGGACCTTGTTAGACATGGTTCGGTCAATGATGGGTCTTAGTGAACTCCCTATGTCGTTCTGGGGACATGCGCTACAAACAACAGCACTAACACTGAATAGAGCTCCGTCAAAAGCTGTTGAAAAGACTCCATATGAATTATGGACTAAGAAACCTCCCAGGTTGTCTTTTCTCAAGATTTGGGGATGCGAAGCATATGTCAAGCGATAAATTTCTGACAAACTTCACCCCAAATCGGATAAAGTGTTTCTTTGTGGGATATCCAAAAGAAACCAAAGGGTATTACTTCTACAATAAATCCGAGAACAAAGTGTTTGTTGCTCGTGATGGTGTCTTTTTGGAGAAGGATCACCTTTCCAAAATGACAAGTGAGAGGAAAATCGAACTCGACGAAGTTCGAGAGGACGAGCAACAAAGTCAACCTGAAAAAACTGACAATCTAGATACTTTGGAAGCATCTGAGAAGATTGGTCAGAGTCAAACAGACAATGTAAATGCTTAACCGATTACCCTACGTAGGTCGCAACGACAGAGATCTCAACCAGACAGATACCTCGGTATTGTCTTAACTGATGATCAGGACATCCTAGTTATGGATGGTGATGAGCCGGCGACATACAAGCAAGCTATGACGAGCCCCGACTCTGCAAAATGGCAAGAGGCCATGAAATCTTAGATGGACTCCACGTCTGAAAATCAAGTCTGGGACTTGGTGAATTTGCCCGAGGGTTATACACCCATTGGTTGCAAATGGATCTTCAAAGTGAAGACAGACAAAGATGGAAATGTATCGATATACAAAGCTAGACTGGTGGCAAAAGGTTATAGACAAGTCCACGGGATTGACTATGATGAAACCTTTTCACCAGTTGCAATGCTAAAGTCCGTCCGGATCATCCTAGCGATTGCTGCATATTACGATTACGAAATATGGAAAATGGATGTCAAAATCTCCTTCCTTAATGGGATTTTGGAAGAAACTGTGTATATGACACAACCAGAGGGTTTTGTCGATCCAGGCAATGCTGGAAAGGTTTGCAAGTTGAAGAAGTCCATTTATGGACTACAGCAAGCCAACAGAAGTTGGAATCTGCGATTTGATGAAGCCATCAGCAAGTTTGGTTTAATCAAGAATCCAAATGAGTCTTGTGTATACAAGAAGGTCAGTGGGAGTGATATTGCATTCCTAGTCCTGTATGTAGATGACATACTGCTAATTGGAAACACCACAAAATTGTTGGAGTCCGTAAAGAGCTGGTTGGGAAAGTGCTTTTCAATGAAGGACTTAGGAGAGGCACAGTACATATTGGGCATCAAGATCTACAGGGATAGATCTAAGAGGATGATTAGATTAAGCTAGAGTAATTACATTGATAAGGTACTGGCTCGATTCAACATGGAAAATGCCAAAAGAGGGCATTTACCCATGTCCCATGGCATAACTCTCAGCAAGAAACAGTGTCCACAGACACTTGTTGAGCGAGAAAGAATGAATCAGATCCCATATGCTTCGTTAATCTGATCGATCATGTATGCCATGATATGTACAAGGCCGGATGTATCGTATGCCCTGAGTGCAACGAGTCGATACCAATCGAACCCAGGAGAGGCGCATTGGACTGCGGCCAAAAAATCCTTAAGTACCTGAAAAGGAACAAGGATAAATTCCTGGTGTATGGAGGCCACAAAGAACTGGTTGTTGAAGGTTACACCGACGCTAGCTTCCAGACTGACAGAGACGACTTCAAGTCACAGTCGGGGTATATATTCTGTCTGAATGGAGGAGCGTTCAGCTGGAAGAGTGCCAAGTAGAGCACCACTGCAGACTCTACAACTGAAGCCGAGTACTTGGCCGCTTCGGAAGCTGCCAAGGAAGCTGTTTGGATTCGCAAGTTCATCAGTGAACTTGGTGTTGTACCCTCAATCAAGGGACCGATAGACCTCTATTGTGATAATAGTGGAGCTATCGCTCATGCCAGAGAGCCGAGAGAACACTAGAAGGTCAAACACGTGCAAAGGCGATTTCACATGATAAGGGAATGGAAATCCGAAGGTGAAATCAGAATTTGTAAGATCGGCACGGATGATAATGTGGCCGATCCTTTGACTAAACCTTTGCCTCAAGTGAAACACAACAAACACGTTGAGGCAATGAGAATCAAGCACATAGGAGATTGGCTTTGATATTCCCTGTACAAGTGTTTTAATTAAACAGGGTTGATTTAATGTAAGACACTGTACTAAAACCATTCATTAATGGAGTAATTAATTTTTGTGCAAAATTATCATTCACTCCATTACTATTTAATTGTGGTTTAGAATTAAATAATGAGTCCATTCGATTTACGGAATATTCAAAACAGGGTATCAAGACCATGTCTTGTATAAAGAAACACCTGTTAAGTGAACATTGAATATTAAATCGAAAAGTATCCCTAATCGAGGTCATCTAACAGATGGATGATTGATGACCGCCATAGATTAGTGTGTAGTATGATTTACAGCACCGTTTCTTGTGCTGCGAGGACGTGACAGTCATAAATCATTTGCACAGGTACGGTTTAGAATTGTACTGGATAAGACCTATGAGAGTACTTTAAGAAAATTTAAATTTTGTCATAAGTACATTTCTCATTATGGCTATCGGAACTTATTTCCTCAGACCATGAGTACTGTGAAGTTTTCTTGTTTGAGTACTAGGCTCTTTGATGTTTCCAAACGTCTGCCGTAACTGAGGATCATAACGGGAACACTCGGGAGTCTATGTCCTCTTAGTAAGAAGAACTTACAATACGAGACTGGGATTGTCCCCCTACTAATAATAGGGAAAATGTTTTGTTGTTTAAAAGGTCGCTCGAAGAGTGAGACTGTAAAATGCATTGCCATGCTCAGATGGATTTTAGAAATCATCTGCTTATTGACAGTCGAACTCGAAGATCGAGAAACACTTCTGAACGTAATAAGGATGACAAAGAATCTTACCTTATAGTTCACGAAGAAACATTAAGAGACAAAGGAAATGAGCTATACACAATATGCACACTTGTCCGGAAGGACAAGTGGGAGATTGAAAGGAATGGTGTCCTTTCAACAAGTGTATTACTCCGATAGAGGGTTCAGAATTATTACAGAGCTAATTCTTCAGTAAGGTCAAGTGATCGGAATTCCTAGGTGGAGGCCGCTTCCGATCAGTAATATCAAGGTACAATTGATATTACAGCTTAATCTTAACTGAACCCTTCGGGTCGAACGCAATCGAATCTCCGATCCGAGACGTCGAATTAATCCAAAAGGATTTAATGAGTAGACAGAGTTTTACGAATACAGACATCGGAAATCGAGCCCAGGGCGTCGATACCGAGCGTCGCAAAATCACAAGCAACAAGTATGAGCGTAGCCGTAGCTAGGCTAGGCTAGCACATAGCATGCCTAGGTGCACCATGTGTGTTCTAGGCGCACCATGGTGTGCTAGGCACCATCGCAGCATAGGCGCACCATGGCAGCCCATCGCAAGCTAGCAGCATGCTAGCATGGGTGCCTAGGTGCGCATGACAGCCATCGCAGGCCACAAAGGCACCAGACAGCCCATAGAAGCTAGCAGCATGCTAGCGTGGTGCCTGGGTGCATGTGGTGCCCTATCGCAGCGCACAGGCCTTGCTAGGCACCATCGCAAGGCCTGTCACCACGCACAAGCACCATCGCAATGCCAGGGGCATGCGTGTGTGTGCGTGTGTGCCTTGCAGCCTCGCACACTGCCTCGCACAGCAGCCGCTCTAATGCGTGTGGGCTGGTGCGTGTGCGTGCAATGGCTGGCTAGGTGCTAGGCAGCAGCACCACGCATGCATGTGCGTGTGCGTGTTCGCTTGCCTCGCACCAAGCACAAGCAGTGCTAGGCACTGGCTAGTGCGAGTGTGTACATGTGCGTGTGGGACAGTAATGTGTGGGCTAGCAATGCGTGAGGTGCAGCAATGGACGCGAGCATGTGCGTAGTGCGTGGCGCATGGCTGGTGCGTGATACATATGCGACCAGCCAGTACATAGCATGCGAGGCCAGCGCCAGCGATGCCTAGCTAGCACTGGCTGTGCTAGCGATGCGATGCGAGAAAGAATGCTAGGTAGAAGCAGCGCTAGGCTAGCAGCATCAGCGCCCAGCAGCTCTCAGCGTGATAGGGCTGATGCGTGCTAGGCCAGTGCATGCTAGCACTGCCTGCTAGCATACCAAGCCGGCTGGCTGCCCAGCCTTGGTGCTAGGTGCCAGCTGGCAGCCTTGGCAGCCAAGGCAGGCTGCCAGCCCAGCTGAACATGTAGTGACGGTTTAGGTGAAGGGGTGGGGACCAATCTTGGGCAAGGCCTTGAGGAGCAAGGCAATGGTCCCCCCCCCCACCCATTCATGGTCCTCAGCTAACCTTCTCTCTCTATTTGACACTTGTTGCATTGTGATTAGTTTTGTTTAATAATTTATTTTAGAAATAAATTAATTAGAAAAATACATTCTCCCACATTGGTGGAGGATGAAAAATCAAGGGATCATTTCCCTATAAATATCAAACTTGGTATTGGGATTTGAGACAACCTTGAGTGGAATTAAAAAGGCAACTCTTGAAAAGAGTAAACCTTTGATTCGTAAAACTCATAGTTATTTTGTCCGGGTCTTGACTAACCTTCAAGACTTAGGACGCTCGGGTCGGGTCGAGGGTACGATCCGTCAGAGATCTCGTCTTTTCAGGATTTTGAAGTAAGAGCTCTTTGGGAGCGAAGCACGCGTTAAAGGTATAATTCTTGTCCTTAATCTTGTTTGATTAAGTTTATTATGCTTGTTTAATTGCTTTAATTAAGGGGCGGGTCTTGGTGGGTTTCCTTCCGCGTAGTGTCGGGTCACTACGAAACCCTACACCAATAGATCTTAATTCCCACTATGTATTAAGTATCGCCTTTTGTTTGGTCCATTGCCAAAATCCTTTCAAATCTAAGCATTTTAGCATTTGACAGTCATTTCACAATAGAGTTCGTAAACTTCTTGTTGGACCATACAACATTGACTCTTGCTCCCACTAAACTTCTTGTTCATAAGAATTTCTATGATTCTCCATAACCCAAACTTTTTATTAATTTTATGAGAATACATGTTCCAATTCCTACATGCAATGCTTCACTTAATCCCACAATGGATTTCTTGTGTTTGCTTTAAAATCTAGCATAAATTAGAATTACAAAACCTTCAGACTATTTCCATAGTCTCTTCTTAAGATCCCATTTTAGGAAGGCGGTTTCGTTATCTATTTTGCCATATTTCATATGCGCAATTTTGCTAGAATAATCACAAAAAGACTTAAGCGTTCCGATTGGTGAATAGGTTTTTATTAAAATCAACGCCGTGAATTAATTGTATCCTTCTCAACCAATCTAGCTATGTATACATTATGCATTTCACATTTGTCAGTTTTCTCCAGAAAAACTTATTTGCGATTGATGGGTCTTTCACTCTTCATGCAAATGAATCAAGTTCCAAACATGATTTACAAACATGGAGTCTATTTCGGATTTTTTGGCCTCTAACCATTATTCGGAATTTGTATTTCTCGTAGCTAATTTACAGGACACTATTCCATTACCACCTAATGGTAAATAGTGTGCTTGTAAATTAATTCAATCCAAGCCTTTGGTGAATTTTATACCTATACGGGGTAATTGCATCAAACACTAAGATTCAAGGTGCTTTTAAAGCCCTTTGATTATATTGATCTTACTCCACCATTTCTAAGGTTTTGTGAGTATTGAATTCTCATTTAAGGCACTTGTAAAGTCCTTTGAGTATTCTTGATCAACCATTCTCATGAAGCCCTTCTAAAATCTTCGGAGATTCTGAGTCTAAGTTTGTTGCTAATCTTGATGGTCATCGAGTTCATTTTCCTCCTGCTTGTCGTTTTGGAAATGTGTTACTTTCCAGAAAGACGCCACTTAGAGCAACAAATACTATGTTCTTAATTAGGTTGTGGAAGTAATGCCCGTAGTCTCACAAAGAGACATGTATACTGTCTTTCAGTAAAAGTTCGTTATGAAATAAACAGTTAGCTCCTTCTCGAGCTACCTTGGACCTTATTGATCTACTTAGCTCCCACTGAGTTAATGAACTCCCACTGAGCTAAGAGCCCTAGACATATACTTGAAAAGACACTAGAAACTATTTCTATCCATAACTGAATATGGTGTCCTTTCATAGCTTCGACAATTTTTCTGTTTAGTGTAACACTAGTCATTTTGTGCAAATCTTTAAGAACTTTATAAGAAAGGATGTGATCCATCATTATTCGAGTCATTTCCAAATGGCATCGAGGTCTCCGTCAAGACATATTATATTCTTTGTGGAAATCATTATGAAATTTCAATTTCGTAACTTTGATATGATCACTCTTGGCTCAAGCAAACATTGCTTGATCTAATCTAGACATTTTGATATCTTGCCAAGTCGATTTTATACTTCACTGAACATTTGAGCTACTCAAGGTCTACTTTGTTCACATTTGATGAAAGTAGCCACATTCTTTCAAATTCTTGTGAGATGTTGAAGTAATGGAATCCTCTTTAGCTTTTGGAGTCAATTGTCTATGCCAAGCACAACAGTTCCTTTCTTTGTCGATTTCAACAAGTAAGACTTGCTTGTCTTAGAACGATTCTGAATTGATCTACTATCAAGAGTCTATCTAATAGAGCCTTGAGTACGTTCTTGTTGATGTGACATTGCTAAAGATGTTTGGAACGCAAATCATGTCCATGACTTGAACCTTGTGAGTTTTTATGTTAGGGAATGTTTGTTTATAATCTACCATTCTTGACTTGTGGTTTAGAAAACCATGCTATTCAAATAAAACCCGTAACTATTGCTCTTTTACTTTGAATATGAGTCTTTCCGTGTGTAAACGGATCGTTTGCTAATTATGGAAGACAGTAACCATTATTCGTTCCAACCTTGGCTCAAAAGGACTTTAAACAAAACAAATGACCTTACAACTAATGTAGCACTACTTGCTTCATTCTAAGCTTGTAAGTCAATAACTTATCTTGTCTTCAATGGTTTGAGGTCACTTTCAAAGTGGAACACTCAAGCAATGTCCAATACTTATGAAGATAACGATATGCTAAGTTGACCATAATAACATGAACTTATGGTTAGAAAAGGATTCTTATTCCTTTCCTTTGTTCCTTGTTTCCTATATTTCTTATCATACATCATCTCATAACTTTAAGAATTATTCTTAAAGTACCCTGACTCTTACACTTTTTTGGTCATCTAATGCGCCGTGAAACAAAGTTCTATCTTTTCTTATAATTCGTACTTGAATTACTACATCAATGAGTCCTACTCATTAGTGTATGAAGCGAAAAGATATGTTGGTTGTCAACTATTGACAATTTGAGTTTTTCAAATCAATATTTCATGTTTATCAAAGCTACCTAATATTTTGAATACATGATATCCAACTGTCCTTTCGGACTTAAGTCATAATAGTCAATTATGAGAGGTTATATTTTAGAAATGACTTTCCATTATTTGAGAACCATTCTCAAAAGATTTCCTTTACCAATCATTGAAAACAATATAATTTGATTTAGAATTCCACAAATATAAGTGAAAAGTATAACCATTTATCAAGTTCATAACATAATAAGTTTGAAATTCAAAGCATACATGCAAACTTTCAATCTTATTACGCCTCTTATCCACGCTTTAAAATTTGTTCCTTCTAGGCGAGAATAAAACGATTCCAAGATCCCAAAAATCAGAAAGTGATAAAGCATTCTTTGGCTTGTCTTAACACTTAATATTTTAAGGTAAGCAATTCAATTGCTAATAGCCCTAAGCTACTCTTGGTTCGATAAAACGTCACATCTAATGCTTCCTTGACATTTTATCTCCATTGCCTTGACATCTAAGGACTCCATACTCATATCGTGGAGCTTAACCAAGACGACTTGCATACCTAGTATACCTTACGTTCCTAGGGAAGCAGTGATGCCTCGCTTTGGCGTAGCCCATCACCACTCACATTAGTTCGGTAAGTGTCGTTCTTGGAATGACAAATTTGGTTCAATATTATAGGGACCTAGGGTTTCTATGTTGGTTGATTTAAGTGAACTTAATTAATCATCGCAACATTTGAAATCCTAAACATGCATCTATCATACAATTCAATCATATACAAACACAATATATATAATTCATAAGTATAAGATGCATTTGACAACTAGCATGACCCCTTTAAATCTTCAAATCTTCAAGGGTCTCCGGTGCAACTTCTTTGGCTTATCATCTTAGAAATGTCGTCTTTGAGACATCTCCTCCAACTAAACAACTACTAGCTACTACGACTAGGAATAATCTAAATATTAAGATACAAAAAATACGCAACGGTATGCAGACCGTATTTAGATTTACAAAAATTCATAACGGATCGCAGCCTGAATTTACTATCCTATTCGGGCCCCATTAGTTTCCATTTTCACAAAACCTGTGAAACAATATAGATTCCATTCATCCATTCACTATATGTGAATGGCCCATGCATTTTCAATGATAAACAAGTAACAATGCACAACACGCGCAAACTAGTAACTAACTTAGGTTGTTAATCCAATTAACACGCCTAATTAAAACTAGTCAAAGTTGTTAAATATTTTATGTGATTAAAACGCAATTAGTTCAAGCAATTAACGAAGCTCGCACTAAATTTCGCATCCAACTTAATTAATCCAATTAACTAAGTCGGTTAACCCAAATTTTTTTAAAAATATTTTTGCAAGAGTCGGAAGAACCGAGGCCTAGCCTCGTTAAAATAATTAAAACGACCCCTATTACGCAAAACAATAGCCCACAACATGCCCTAAGTGCCTAGCATCAAAGCCACGAGGGTAGGCTTGCTAGGTACTAAGGCCGTGGCTGCTTGCCTAGGGTGTTGGGCTGTGCACCATGGCTGCCTTGCAGCCTCTAGGTGCCGTGGCTGAGCGTGTTGGTCTGCCTGCCTAGCTAAGAAACCGCCATGCTTGCCGGCACCACACGCACCGCAGCAAGCTACACATGCTTGCGTGCATGCTGGTGTTGGCAGCGTGTGCTGGGCTTGTTGGGGCTTGCTGCCTTGCTACCCAGCAGCATGCAGGCACCTTCACACAGCACACATGTCATCCTCGCACAACCATTGCACCAAGCACAACCTTGCACACACACACATCGTAGCACCATGCACCACACTTGCACACACTAGCGCATCTACGAGGTAAGGTAGCCTATCACGCACCTTGGCAGCCACATGTGAGCCGCTTGAGTAGTCCTGCTAGCCTAAGGGCGTGGCTTAGGCGATTTTGCCTAGATTTGCGTGCACTTGCCTCGGGATTTTAATTCCCGATTTATGTGTGATAAAAAAATTAATTCTAAATTTATTTTAGAACCAATTTAGACCAAAATGAAAATAAAACAAGTCCAACTTAATTAAATTCAATTTTAATAGTGCACAAGCATAAATTATTCAAGAACCATTCTTTAAATTAATTTAGGTCTATCTTGATGCTACAAAGTTGAAGGGCTATACTCATAATTAATTTTACCAAATATAAATTAATAATGAGGTTTGACAAAATTAAAGGGGTTGGAAAATTAAACCCCTTCCAACAGTAACTTGTGTGTTTTGAACAAGTTAATTAAATTTCAATAACAAGTTTTGAACTTTTAGGACTTTAATCAACTCAAATGATTAAATCCAAGAATTAGTTCAACATGGAATTTAGCAATCAAAGTTCCAACCAAACAAACAATTAAAGATCGGATCTTTAACATATTAGGGACTTTAAAATTACAAATTCACCATAAACATTCACACTTGAAGCAATTTATTTGCAAAAATGTGAAAATTTCAAGTTTATGTGAAAAATGAACTCAACAAATTAAGCACTAATTATGACTTCATAACATGCTTAACAAGGTTTATAATTGCAGTAGATTAGTGATGCAACCAACATTTAATCAGCATTTAACATGCTATAATTAATCAAGGTTTAAGATTTTAAATTTTTTCTTCAAAAACGAAAAACCCTTCGAAAATCATGTTTTTAGGTGGATTTTGGCTTATGGACAGTCTTCAAAGAGAGTCAAAAACAATTTAGAACATCGATTCCACCGAAAAAACACTATTTTAAAGTCGAAATCTGGGTTCGGAGGCCAAAATGAGTAAAATACGTGATCAAAACTAATTAAAACGAGCTTCTAATCTAATTAGAAAGCAAAACCAGAATCCATTTTAAATCACCTCAATTAATTATTCGTTACAATAATTAAAATGAGCGCGACTCCGATACCGCTGTTGGGTTTCGTAGTGTCCAACGCTACGCGGAAGAGAAACCCGCCCAAGACCCGCTTACTAATTAAAGCAACTAAACATGCAATCACATAATTAACAACATAAGAGAGAGAGAGAGAGAGCGAAAAGACATTCTTACCCTTGACGCGTGCTTCGCTCCTATAGAGCTCGGACTTAAAAGCCTTAGCTCCGCAAGCGCGAGAGCCTCCGACGGAGTCCAACCTCGAGACCCGACTCGAACGGCCTCTCCCTCGAAGGTTAGTCGGGGCTAGACCATGAAAAGACTAGAGTATTATGAACTTAAATGTTTTCTCACCTATAGGGAGATGCCTCATTGAGTTCAACTCAAGTGATTTTTCCCAAACCCAAAACTTGGGTATTTATAAAGAATGGAGACTTGATCTCCATTCTCCCATCAATGTGGGAGATTTGCAGTTTCCTCTATTTTATTTTAATCAAAAACAAAATAAAATGCAAGGCAGTCAACAAGCTCCAAGTGTCACATGGAGGGATAGAGTAGGTGAGGATCACCAAAGGGGGGGATCAAATAACCTTGCTCCCTAAGCCAAGCACCAACCCTTGGTCCCCACACAAAACCGGACCACCTCGCCACTTTGGCTAGCTACCAGCCTGCCTTGGCTGCCAAGGCTGCCAGCTGGTGCCTAGCACAAAGGCTGAGCTGTTGGCTATCCTGCCCATGCACATGCACAGCCAGCCAGTACACACAGCTAGCTAGCATACGCATGGGCTGCTTCCAGGTGCGTGCTCCTGTGCGAGTGGCGTGGTGCTTGGTGCTGCTCGCTAGAACACACGGACAACCTAGCATGCCTAGCACGCTGCTGCTCGGTGTGGCTTGCTAGCACACACACGCACAACCTAGCATGCCTACTACGCTACTGCTTGGTGCGTGATGTTGTAAGATAGGCGAGGACTAGGGGTGCTTGGTGCATGCCATTGCCTAGCACGCATAGCCCATAGCACAAGCACGCATAGCGAGCTGCGGTGTGTGTGCTATGTGCTGCCTGCTTGCGGTAGCGAGGCCCAGCAAGCACTTGTGTGCTGCTGGCCTTGCAACGCTTGCGGGCTGTGCTTAGCCATGCCCAGCATGATGCGATGGCTGGTGCTTCTATGCTAGCAACCACGCTAGCCCACGCATGCACAACCATAGCGCATGCACGCATGGCACGCATCTTACGATGCTAGTGCCATGCGATGTGCGTGTGCTAGGCGATGCTAGGCACGCATCGGATGGTGACCTTGCCTAGCCTAGCACTCGCATGGCTAGGCCAATGCGAGGCTACGGCTTGGCTAGAACTTGTCGCTTTCTTGATTCCACGTCTCGTCGAATTCTAAATTCGTCGCGACTTGTGACGCTTGGTCTCGACGCTCTAAACTCGATATCTGATGTCTTTGTTCGTAATACTCTAACGACTCATTTAATCCTTGGATTAATTCGTCATCTCGGATCGGTTACTCGATTGGGTGTGACCCGAAGGGTTTAGTCAAGATTAAGCTGTAATATTAATTACACATTAATATTACTGATTGGATGCGGCCTCCACCTACGCATTCGATCCCTTCACCTTACTGAAGGATTAGCCTTCTAATAATTCTGAACCTCTATCGGAATAATACACTTGTTGGAAGGACACCATTCCTTTCATTGACATATTCGAGAGAGAGGTTTTTTTTTCTTATATTCCGTCAACGTTGCAACAAGGGTGCATGGACAAATCTTTTTTCTGAAGCAGATGTGGAATGGATTACTTCATTTCTTAATATAAGTTCTATAACAATTAGCTCTAGTAGGTGTAGAGGGGTTCAACTTCCAGGATTGTGTCGTGTCACTTTCTACCTTCCTTGGAGATGTTTGAGGCAAGCAGGCCAACTTCAACGACTCCTTGAACTCTATGAGCTTCCAGCGTTACCATGCACTACCTATGTTATTGGTAGTGTGCAAGCTCTTATAGCATCATTGTGTGTACGACAATTTGCACAAATGTTCCCAACACTTGCAGTTCTTGAAGATGATGTTCCATCCGTGTTTTACACAACATGGTTGTTGGAGGACCTCAAGGATGATGCTTAAACAAATCCTTACAAGGGTTTTTTCCTATTATATTTCAGTTTTGTACTCGTATTTCCCTTGTGTGTATGTTTTTTTTTTCCAAAAGAAAAGACAATATCTGAAGGCATTGGTTTTTTAGGGATAAAAGTTTCTCTTAAGTGTGGTGTATGTGGTCGTTGTTTTTATGGTTCAAAAAAAGAGAAAAATGTAATTGTAATCTCGCCAAAAAGCGAGGGAGTTTGTGTTATGTTTGAATGAAATAAAAATGTCCATTTGTTTGGTGTATTCATATTTTGTTAGATATCGACTAGATCATGATCTTTTAATAAAATGAATTTTTCTATATGACTCTTAGGCATGCAATTCAAATATGAATGAAATCTAAACTCTAACATGATACACATATGCCAATCCAAAACCAGTAGGATTTTCATGGGTTTTTTTTTTTTTGTTTTTGTTTTTGTTTTTTTTTTCTGCGAATCTCATAAATATAGCATTGTATTGATGAAAATCAAGCATAATACTTTTTTAATTGATCAAGGTTGGTGACTGAACGAACTCATTTCCATCAAGATCCATTAATTTTACAACTCCTGCTAGGGTAAGGTGTTTAACTAGAAATGGACCTGACCAGTTTGGCTTAAATTTTCCACTTGGATCGTGAATTGGTTCTCGATTTTTTTTAATTACCAAGTCTCCATGAATATTCCTTTCCCTGACCTATTTAATAAAAGCCTGCACAATGTGTCTTTGATAGAGTTTAATATTATGAAGGGCTTGTAACCTTCGTTCACTTGCTAGGAAAAGTTCATCATATCGTTCTGTAAAACATTGTTATTCAGATATCTCACTTTCATTCATTACGCAGAGTGATTAAATCTCTGTCTCGACTGGAAGAAGTGGGTCCATTCCATATCAAAGAAGACGGAGTAGTCCTAGTTAGTGTTCAAATGGATATTCTATACCCCCAAAGTACATATGGAAGTTTATCGGGCCATTATCTAGCCTTATCTGTCATCTTGGCGATTATCGTCTTGATGGTTTTGTTAGCTGCTTCAATAGCTCCGTTGGTTTGAGGACGATACATCGATGATTGGTGATGCCTGATTTTGTACTTTTCAAGGGTCTTTTTAAGATGTCCTTCGAATAGCGAACCATTGTCGGAGATAATTTCAAAAGGTACCCCATACCGACATATGATGTTATTAATCACGAATTTTGAGACTTATTTCACCCCTAGATTTGAATATAATGACGCTACCACCTATTTCAAAAAATAGTCAACATGTACGCCAAAATATATTGATGCTCGTTCGAAGCTTTGGGATGTATTTGCCTCATAATATCTATGCCTCAACTGGAAAAGGGCCATGGTGAAGTAAAATTATTCAAACTAACAGGCAGCATGTAATTAAGATTTGCAAATATCTGACATTTTTTGCATGTTCGTACGAATTGGATACAATCACTTTCCAAGGTGGTCCAATAATACCATTCTCGAAGAATCTTTTGAGTAAGAATCCTTCAATTCATATGAGGTCCATATTCTCCCCCATGTACTTCTTCCATGATCCTTTGTGTCAGTTCCCAATCAATGCATAATTGCAAGCTTCCATCAAAACTTTTATGATATAGCAAACCTTTTAATGTCGTGAAATGAGAAGCTAGACTTCGAATAACCAACCGATCTTTCTTGTGGCTTCCCTCATGATACTCTCCATCGATTAAATACTTCTTAATATCAGTATACTAAGCATCCTCATTATCTTCCTTGGTTAACAGAGCAATTGTTGGTTCAAAATTAACCACCAGAATTTCTTTTTCTACAATCATTACCGACTTTACCTTTATATCATCATCCCAAGTCAAATTCACCGCAAGGTTTGCCAAAGCATCGGTGAAGCTGTTTTGCTCACGGGGGAGATGCTTGAACTCTATTTCTTCAAAGTATGGGATAAATTGCTGAAGATACTCTGTGTACATTTGCAACCTTTCGTCCCGAACTTTCCAAACTTTAATTGTCTGGGAAATTTTGAGATAAGAATCATCGTATACCATGAGATGTTTTGCACCAGCTCCTAAAGCAGCTTTAATTCCGTAGATGCAAGCTTCATATTCAATCGTGTTATTCGTCGTTGGGAAACTAAGTTTCATAGAGAATGGAATATGTACTCCATTGGGATCAATTAAAATACTCCTGTACCATTGCTCCTTCTGTTGGAGGCTTCGTCAAAGTGCATTTTCCATTGTGACGTACTAAGACAGATGATATTTTTATCTAGAAAATCACCATCAAATTCATCACCTGATATTGGTCCATCAGGTAATGCTTCAGATATAGCCCTCCCTTTGACAGAATTTTGGTTCACACACTTAATGTCAAATTTTGACAATATTTCATGCCACCTTGTTATTCTTTCACTTAAGATCGGTTTCTCAAAGATGTACTTGATTGGATCAAACCTCAAAACTAGATAAGTAGTATGTGCTTGTAGATAATGTCGAAGCTTCTTCATTACGTAAATAAGGGCAATGTAAGATCTTTCTAATGAAGTGTATCTAGTTTCATATTCAAGGAACTTATTGCTGAGGTAGTAGATAGCTATTTCCTTCCTGGTACCCTATTGGTATTGTGCTAAAAAAGCTCCCATGGCCGTTTCTGTGGTAGTAAGATATAATATTAAGGGTTGCCCCACGTTCGACGACATTAAAACCGGAGGATTGGAGAGGTATTCTTTCATTGAATCGAAAGAAGCTTGACATTCATCATTTTATTTTATAGGAACATTTCACTTAAGTAGCTTAAATATAGGTTCACACCGGGTTGTCAATTGAGATATGAACCTACTAATATATTGGATTCTAACAATAAATCCCCGAATCTCCTTTTTTGTTCTTGGTGGGGTAAGCTCTTGTATAGCCTTTACCTTGTCAGAGTCTACCTTAGTTCTGTGTTGACTCACAAAAAAACCCATAAGTTACTCTAAATACGCATTTTTTAGGATTTATCCTCAGATTATATTTTCTAATTCTATAAAAAAATGATTTTAAAGCATCGATATGTGTTTAATCACGATCATGACTTTTGACAATCATGTCATCAATATAGACCTCTACTATATCATGGATGAGCACATGCAAAATTGTCGTTACAGCCCGTTGATAGGTGGCCCCAACATTCTATAATCCGAAGGGCATTGCTCTATAACAAAAGGTCCCCCATGAGGTGATAAAAGAAGTTTTTAACATATCCTCTTCTGACATGAGTATCTGGTTGTACCCTGATAATCCGTCCTTGAATGAGAACATGGCGTGTCCGGCAGTGTTATCAACCAGAACAACAATATGGGGCAACGAAAAATAGTCTTTTGGTGATGCTGAATTCAAATCCCTAAAACCAATGTACACTTAGACCCTTCCGTCTTTCTTGGGATCTACCACCACATTTGCCAACCATTTTGGATGCTTGATTGGTTTAATGAAGTCAACATCAAGTTGCTTTTGAATTTCTTCTTTAACTTTGAGATTAACTGATGAGTGCAATTTATGGCACTCAATTGGCATTATTTAGGGATGATTTTAGTTGCTTTAATAGCGTTCTTTATTATTTTTCCCTTAGTTTTAGTCTTTTATTCTCTAGTTGGTCTCATTCTAGTCTTTTCTACCTTTTTCTTGTATTTTCGTGGATTTTATCATCTTTTCCCTTTTACTAGTTTCCCTTTCTTTATTTTCAGGTCTAAGGTGAAGTCCAAGGCCCTTCATGGTGATTCCTCGGGTTAGAATATGCTCAAGTGCAAGGTGGAAGCTCTCATATAGCTCACAAAGTAAAGGAAGGCTTACTCCAGGACTTGATGCTTGCGCCCTCATGTTGCGCTCACATGAAAGGATGGTGTTGAATCCACCGTATACTCATTTTGGGACTGCCATCCCCAATGACAATCAAGAGGAGCGCACCTCTTGCATTGAAGAAGGCACGAAGGAAGTTCCCTATTACAATGGCGCGGGCGCGCATTCATCGGGTGCGGGCGCGCAGGGTGCTGGCGCGGGCACGCCACTTGAGCTCTCTATTCCCTACGCCATTTTTTGCGACCGCGCATTCTGGAGAGAGCGCATGCTTGTACGTGTTTCTTTTGGACGTCCAATTTATTTCTCCTTAGTAAGTTATACTAAATATAGGTTTTCCTTCTATTTTTAGAGAGGAAAGGTTTCGGAGTTAGTTTGGGGAGCTCTTAGATTTTAGAGAGAGAAACTCTTGGATTTTGATTTGTACTTCAACATTTGCTTCAATCAAGTTTGGATTTCCTTCAATCAATGATAATTAGTGAGATTTTCTTCCTTTAATTCCTCTCCATTGCATGAATTTGCTTTTGGTTCATGACTGATATTTTGACTTGTTGATCTTTTGGGTAATAGTTTAATTGATTTTGAATTTCTCCTTGATTTAGTTTAAGATGATGATGTTTGCGATTTACTTAGTTTTGTTCTTCAATTTCAATATGCTTAGTGAGTAGACTCTTTGCTAGGGAGATGGTGAAACATGCATGAATGATGGATTATGCTAATTGATGGATTTTGATTGATTGAATGTTGTGATTAATTTAGTTGATAGAAGTGTGCATGTGGTTGAATTGTTAAGGAGTGATCAACCTTGATTTTCAAGCTAGATTGCATTGTGATTTCTAATGACACGAACCATTGATTTAAGGATTGCAATTATTGATTGAATTTGATTTGTGATTCATCTTGCTAGTCATTCATAGAGGAAACCTAGTTTGACTTCTAGGAGATAACCCTTTGAGTTCTCTTGATTGCAATTATTGTCCTCCTTTACAACATATGGTTGATTGATTTCCCCTTAATTGGCATAACCATCATGATTGTATGTGGATCCTATCCCTAGTGCTTTTGATATTGAATTCCCTCTTTTATTAATTTGTTTGAAACCATAGTTAGTCATATTCAACATCCTTCTTATTCTTCAAAATAGCTTGACCTTATGCAATAGTAACCCTCCTCCCATTCCACGTGGTTCGACCTTTGACTTACCTTATACTTGGTTTAGGATTGGTCGAGTGTTTATAAATTTGTTGATAAAGTTTTGAGAATTTAACGACGTGTTTAGACCCACTTATAAAATGGCGCCGTTGCCAAGGAATGGCATAGTTTTTTGCTATAGTTGTTGAGTGTATTTCATTATATTTGAAAAACACAAAAATATTTTTCCCTTTTTGGCTACATTTGTAGCCGTGCTACTAATAGTTTTTTTGAGATGGTATGCATAGAGCACGTGGTCGCTCTCTAGTGCCATTTGATCCGAAAATAGAGAGGACAATTACGAAGATAAGAGTTACTAGGCGTTCCTCAAGTGCTCTAAGACAAGAAGAAGAACAAGAAAGAATTGGAGAAAACCCAAGAGTGGCGTTGAAGGAATTGAGAATTCCGGGTGCATATAGGTTCGAGAGCGGGATTGCTTCACCTATAACACCGGCGAATGATTCTGAAATTAGACCGGAAAATGATTACTTTGATAGAGAGGCGACAATTTAGTGGGGACAAGCATGAGAGTCCTTTAAACCACCTCAAAGAATTTGAAAAGTATTGCGACACTATCAAAGTGAACGGAGTTTCACAAGAGTTCATTTCGTTTGAAGCTTTTCCCCTTTTCTCTCATAGGACGTGCCTTGGAATGGTTGGATAAAGAAGTCAAGCTAAACTCATTAAGGACATGGGATGTGGTTACCAAGGAATTTCTATCCCGGTTTTACTCCCAAAAGAAAACGGCGAAGGCAAGAGCACTTATCTAAAGTTTCAAGCAAAGATCCAATGAAGGCCTCTATGAAGCTTGGGAAAGGTACAAGGATTATCGAAGAGAGTGTCCTCACCACGGAATTCCTACCTACTGAATCATTCAAATCTTTTATGGTGTCCTAAGCCCTCAAGGGAAGTCTTGTCTTGATGCGGGAGCCAAAGGGCCCATAATGAACAAAACGGAAGAGGAAGTTCTGGACGTTATTGAAGATGTAGTGAGGCACTACATGGATTGGCAAGACGGTGAAAAATAGTCAACTAGCAGGAGTAACTCTTCGGTGTACTCGGTTGATCATCTTAATGCCATCAACAACTTGTCGTCACAAATCTCAAATTTAGGGAAGGAGATGACTTTTATCAAGGCCAAATTAGAGAGTGCTTCGTCTCTAGCACCTATGTTGGGTTTCCTAGAGTCCGACTCTACACGGAAGAGAAACCCGCCCAAGACCCGCCCACTAATTAAGGCAACTAAGCATGCAATCACAAATTAAACAACAATTAAGAGAGAGAAGGAAAATACAATCTTACCATTGGCGCGTGCTTCGCTCGAATCCCAAGCTCTTACTTCAAAACTAAAACCCCGCAAATGCGAAGGTCTCCGACGGCTCGTACCCACGAACCTAACCCGAACGGTCTAAGTCCCAAAGGTTAGGCGGGACCCAACCAATAAAAACTAGAGTTTTACAAACTTATGGTTTTCTCACATTTCTAAGGAGTGTTCTTCCCAAATCCCAAAACCTTGGTATTTACAGGGAAATGAACCTTGATTTCCCATTCACAATCAATGTGGGAGATTTGCAATTTTCCCATTTTATTTTTACCAAAACAAAAATAAAATTGCGATTCAATCAATAAGTTACAAGTGGCATAAGGAGGATGAGAGATTAGGTGAAGACCATTTCTAGGGGGGGGGGGATCATTGCCTTGCTCCCCAAGGCAGAGCTTCAACCCTTGGTCCCCATAAGTAAACTCAGCCCTCCCCTCCAAGTGGCTGGCTGATAACCTGCCTTGGCTGTCAAGGCTGCCAGCTGGTGCCTAGCACCAAGGCTGGGCAGCCTGGCCAGCCAACCAGCACACACGCACAGCCAGCCGGAAGCATACGTAGCCAGCCAGTGCATGCGTGCTGCTAGTGAGCCACGCATACTGGGCGCTGCTACTAGGCGAGGCATAGTATGCTGCTTGGTGCGTCAATGCTAGGCGCTGCTACACGAAGCACACGCACAACCCAGCATGCCCAGCACGCTGCTGACTGGTGCGTGGTGCTATGCTATGCTACAGCTGCCAGCGCCTATCATGCTAGCGAGGCCTAGCCTTGCGATGCTTGCTGGGCTAGCTGTGCGCAAGCGCCTAGCATGCTAGCAAGGCCTAGCCTTGCGATGTGTGCTGGGCTAGTTGTACGCCAGCGCCTAGCATGCTAGCAAGGCCTAGCCTTGAGATGGTTGCTGGGCTAGTTGTGCGCCAGTGCCTAGCATGCTAGCAAGGCCTAGCCTTGTGATGGCTGGGCGCAAGGCATGCTAGCACACACGCAAGGCTGCGATGCTTGCGCTAGCTAGCTAGCATGCATGGGCTTAACACGCCTAGCATGCTAGGCTTGTGGCTAGCATTGTGATGCACATGCTAGCTCGAGATAGCCTACTCCTCGCATGGCTAGGCCAATGCGAGGCTACGGCCTAACTCGAAATTGTAACTTGATTGATTTCACGTTTCGTTGAATTCTAAATTCGACTCGACTTACGACCCTCGGTCTCGATGCTCTAAGCTCGATATCCGACGACTTTGTTCGTAAAACTCTAACGACCCATCAAATCCTTCTGATTGATTTGTCGTCTCGGATCGGTCATTCGATTGGGTTCGAATCGAAGGGTTCAGTCAATATTAAGCTGTAATATTAATTGTACATTACTATTTTTGATCGGAAGCGGCCTCCGCCTAGGCATTCCGATCACTTGACCTTACTGAAGAATTAGCTTTCTAATAATTCTGAACCCTCTACCGGAATAATACACTAGTTGGAAGGACACCATTCCTTTCAACCTATTCTTCCCTCCCAATTTAAGGGGAGAAGTACATCTTCTAACTCTAATTCCCCTTCCTCCTCTAATAACATTCCAAGTGGATGCTTGTTTTGTGATGTATGTGGTTCATATGATCATGATGCTTTTAATTTCCCTCATGCTTTTTCGGATGGATGTGATGATTTTGATTGTAATGAGAATGAGCATGTGAATTCCGTGTCTAATAATAACAATGGTCCAAAGTTTGATAACCAAAGAGGCAATTGGATTAGGAACTATTACAACCAAGGCGATTTTGACAATTATAACCAAGGTGGTGGTTACAGGAACCATGGAAACAAAGGTTTCTGAGTTAACTATAACCATCAAGGTTATAGTAGCCAAAATCAAAGCCAAGGTTATGGTCATCATAATCAAGGTTATGGTAACCATAATCAAAGCTATGGCAAAAATAAAAATAGGGGTAACTTTCAAAACAATGCTCAAAGGGGTCCCCCACCCGGTTTTGTTCCAAAGACCCAAGGTCAAGGTGATAATTCTTATGCTCAACCATCTTCTTCTAGGTCTAATTTGGAGGAAATCATTGAAATTCAAACCAAATTGTTGAACACATACATGTCGGTTAGTGAACCAAATATCCAAATTAGTTAGTTCTTTGAAAGACAATGCAAGCCATTCTTTTTTACCTTCCCAAGGTCTTGACCTCAAGGAACCGGTTTATTCTTTCACCACTAAAAGTGGCAAAGTGCTAGAGGAGAGAGTTTCTAAAAGGAGTCAAGAGAAGGAAAAGGTGAGTGACTCATTTAGTGATGATGAGCATGATGTGCCTAGCAAGAACAGTAAGAGTTCTAATGAGAATGGCAAGGAGAAAGAGATAATACAAGATGAGGTTATCAAACCCAAACTTCCCTACCCCCAAAAGTTCATGAGGCACAAATTGGATGAACAATTCAGGAAATTCATCGAGATGCTTAAGCAAATTCATCTTTCGATTCCTTTCATCGATGTTTTTGTAACGTTTCGTAGTGACCCGACACTACGTGGAAAGAAACCCACCAAAACCCGCCCCTTAATTAAAGCAATTAACCAGCATAATAAACTTAATCAAACAAGATTAAGAACAAGAATTATACCTTTGACGCGTGCTTCGCTCCCAAAGAGCTCTTACTTCAAAACCCCGAAAAGACGAGATCTCCGACGGATCGTACCCTCGACCCGACCCGAGCGTCCTAAGTCTAGAAGGTTAGTCAAGACCCGGACAAAATAACTATGAGTTTTACGAATCAAAGGTTTACTCTTTCTTAGAGTTGCCTTTTTAAATCCACTCAAGGTTGTTCATTTCCCAATACCCAAGCTTAGTATTTATAGGGAAATGAACCCTTGAACTTCATTCCCCAACCAATGTAGGAGAATGAATAATTTTGCTAATTAATTTATTTCTAAAATAAATTAATAAATAAATCCAATCACAATGCAACAAGTGTCAAAGGGAGAGAGAAGGTTAGGTGAGGACCATGGAGGGGTAGGGGGGACCATTGCCTTGCTCCCCAAGGCTTTCCCAAAGCCTTGGTCCCCACCCTCACAAAACCACCTCACTTAAAAGGGGTGCTGGGCTGCTGCCAGCTAGCACGCCAGCTAGCATGTGCCAGCCAGCCCAGCCTAGCTAGCACCAGCCCATCAGCAGCCATCGCATCCCAGCCAAGCAGCGCTGCTTGGTGCTGGGCGATGCTTGGCGCTGTTGCGTGCCAGTGCTAGGCGCTGGTGCTGCCCCTGGCATCCCACGCACCACATGCATCCACGCTTCACCCTTCGCACATGCTCGCACACCCAGCATGCGTGCTGCTAGCGAGCCACGCATGCTGGTACCCTTTGCCTCGCACACCACGCACACACCTTTGCAGCATCTCTCGCACACGCACGCCATCGCATCACACAGCAGCCTTGGTGCGTGGTGATGATGGGCTGCTATGCGTGGCCTAGCACTATGCTGGCGCCCAGGCCCTCGCATATGCATGATGCGATGCTTGGTGCTGCCATGCAAAGGCTAGCACACAAGCCAGCACTCATGCTGCGCCAGTGCTAGGCAGGCACCCATGCTAGCACTTGGTGCCTTCGATGGTGCTGCCATGCCAGGCACACACGCATGCAGTACCTAGTGCCTGCGATGGTGCGCCTGGTGCTTGCGATGGGTTGCTAGGTGCGCTTGGTACCTGCGATGGCTTGCTAGGTGCGCCTATTGCTTGCGATAGGCTGCCAGGCCGCGCCTAGGCTGCGATAGTGCCTAGCACACCATGGTGCGCCTAGGCTTGCGACGAGCTAGCCTAGCCTAGCTACGACCACGCTCATACTTGTTGCTGGTGATTTTGCGACGTTCGGTCTCGACGCCCTAGGCTCGATTTTCGACGTCTATATTCGTAAAACTCTGCTGACTCATTAAATCCTTTCGGATTAATTCGTCGTATCGGATCGGTGATTCAATTGGGTTCGACCCGAAGGGTTCAGTTAAGATTAAGATGTAATATCAATTGTACCTCGATATTACTGATCGGAAGCAGCCTCCACCTAGGCATTCCGATCACTTGACCTTATTGAAGAATTAGCTCTGTAATAATTCTGAACCCTCTATCGGAAGAATACACTTGTTGGAAGGACACCATTCCTTTCAGTTTTGTAACAAATGTCAAACTATTCTAAGTTCCTTAAGGAAATATTTAGTGGCAAGAGAGAGTGCAATGTGGTTGATTCGGTGAGTGTTGAGGAATGTTGTAGTGCTCTTATCCATGATGACCTACCCCCAAAGATAAAAGACCTGGGGAATATCTCCATCCCTTGCAATATTAATGGAAAATTGTTCCAAAATGCTCTTTATGATCTTGGTGCTAGTGTTAGCATCATGCCATATTCCGTCTTCAAGAAGCTTAGGTTAGGTGAGCTCCTCCCAACCAACATGGCCCTACAATTGGCCGACCGTTCTATTAAGTTCCCCAAGGGTAGAGTTGAGGATATCCCCCTCAAGATAGGAGAATTCAGTATCCCCGTTGACTTCATTGTGCTAGAGATTGCGGAAGATGACAATATTCCTATCATTTTAGGGAGACCATTCTTAGCCACTTTGGGGGCTTTGATTGATGTGAAGGGTGGTCTTATTACTTAGTGTGTTGGTAATGATAAGTCAAGTTTTAAACTCAAGTCGATGCATAAGTCTCTATCCTATGTGCAAGGAATTATGTGCATTAATTCATTTCCCTTGAATGATGATGCTTACATGTTTGTGTCTTCTACTAATGATATGCTTATATCTTGTGATGATATTCCTAAATGTGTTGAAAGCAAGATTGTTAGTGAAGAAGTTAAGGAGCCCTCAAAGCTTAAGAATGAGTTTGAAATGCCTTCTTGGTTTGAGCTTTCTTTGAAGGATGACGAGAATAGTTTTTCAAGTGTTGGTCATGTGGAGCTCCAAACTCCAAGGAAGAAGAAATCAAGGAAGAAAAAGAGAGTTCCCAAGAAAACGAAAGAGAAATTGAAGCATAACAAGTTTGATCCGGTTTCTATGATTCAAGATGATATGTCTCGTGATGTGATTTTTCCCAAGATTAATAATGACTTTACCCTCTCCACCACTTTGGACAAGGTGGTCTTCTTTGACTCTCCGTGATTTGGAGGGCAGGTCAAGCTAGGGACCTTAAATTAGCGCTTCCCGAGAGGCAACCCGACCTTCTAACTTTCTTTTCTCATTACTTGATTTCATTTTGAAGTTACTAATATGTATTTTGAGTATAGTTTGTTTTCATTTCTTTTCCTTATCTTGTCTTGTAGATCAAATGTAGATTTCTTAGAGCTACGTGGAGGTGTGAGCTCCCCTTTGCTTCTTTTCTATGCTTAGCTTGGATCCTTGGTGAGATTTTTCTATTTTCCCTTCTTTATTTTCTTTCATTGGTTGCTTTAGGATAGTTTTAGCTTAGGAGGAGTTGAACGGTTCGAGGATGTATGGTATTAACACTTAGTGTGTTTGGGATCTTTGACATTGTGGTCAAACGATCATTGTTTGTCGATTGGGATTTACTTGCACATGCTTATGTCCTTTTAGCTTCTCACTCCTTCTTTATTTCTCTTTTTTCTTTTAAGAAACCTTAATCAAGGTAGTTTTTTCAAAATGTGTTTTTTTATCGCTCTTTGTTTGGACAGTTAACATTGGTCTTGTGTATTTGAATGATTTCTTTCTTTGTGGTACATGTGTGCATGATTTGGAGTGTTAGTGGTTGATTCTAGGATATTGCATGCTAAGGTAGCCTGTCTAAGAACTTTAGGGTCCATGAAGCCTTAGTTCACTAAAAGTGGTAAGATGGTGTTGCTTTTCATAGTGGATTTGTTACCTTTGGGTTAGTATTTGTTTTAAAAGATCCATTGAGAGGTATATTGTTCAAGCCTTCATCATCTTTGTTGAGCGGCGTTTTGGATCCTTGGCTATGCATATTTTAATCTTTGGTTTGTCCACTAGCTCCCGAGATCGAGACCGAGCCACTTTAGGGGAGGAAAAAGGCTTTTTTCATGTTCTTTTGTGTTCCTTTTATTTAGTTACTTTCCTGTTTTTCTTTTACATTCACCCTCTTTCTACCTCTTTGAGCTTACTTCCATTTATTCGGTTACTAGCCACATTACAAGCCTATTGACCTTTACCCTTAGTTTGAATTTGAAGCTTATTTTGGTTGGACACTCGTTTGTCAATAGTTTGAATTTATGGCGGTTGAGTTCGAATGTATGGAAAGTTTGTGATATATATGCAAGAAGAACAAGAAGTGTGAAATAAAGGGTGCATAATGGTTATTTTTGAGTGTTATACAAGTAAAAAAAAAGTTATAGTTCAATAAGTGTGAAATGTCATGAATTACACCAATGATATCATTGTTATGATCGTTTTCCGAGTTTAAGCATTAAGGATAATGCTTTGTTTAAGCTTGGGGGAGCTGGGGAGAGTTGCTTTTCTTTTAAGAGTTAAAGTTTGGTGTATTTGTTTAATAAGCTTGGGGGAGATGTAATTTTTTTTTATTTGATAATTGGTGACTTCTTAAGTTTGTTTTGGAGAGATGGCCACTCTTTCGCTTCGCTTAGGAATTACCACCAAATTTTCTATTTTTCACCCACCTATACCTTAACCCATGACATTACAACCTTTCAAAGTCCTTTAGACCTTAGAGGGTTGAGTCACAAGTTGGGGGAGGGAGATGGTTTTCAAGCCTATAGAGAGGAATGTGTATAGCTAAGACGTTGGTATAACCTTCTCATGTTTTTCATTTCCTTATATTTTTCCGGTTCCTTCGAGGAATCATGAGGAGCTAACTCAAGGGTTGATTTGAAGCTAGTGGAGAGAACGCGGTAAGACTAGTGCGGACAAGGGTGGATTGAGTCTCCTATAGTTCTCTATTCTTAGTATGTTCTATGGTTCAATCAACCATTGACATTTTATAACATGCATACATATATTGTCTAAGACGTCTCTCATTCATTGTTATTTGCTTCCTTTTCAATTGTCCAACTCAAGAGCTCGTTTCGTTTTTGATTTCTTGATTTTTATTGCTTTGCCTTGACTTGGGTTACTAGAGTTATGGGTTAAACTCTTTGGAAAACCTAACGAGACCTCACTCTTCCTCAATGGCAACTTTAGGGTTTTAAGGGCTTGTTGTAGCTAAAAACAAAACCGTGATTCCTACGAAAGTGAGTTAGTGTATATTCTTGTCCCCTTCTTTTCCTTTTCCTTTATTTAAATAAATCTTTCATCCTACTCCTACTTTCTTTTGTTTTTGCTCGAAGACGAGCAAAAGTTTAGCTTGGGGGAGTTTGATGAGTGCCGTTGATGGCACTCAAATGGCTTTATTTTCGGATGATTTTAGTTTCTTTAATTACTTTCTTTATGCTTTTTCCCTTAGTTTTAGTCTTTTATTCTCTAGCTGGTCTCATTCTAGTCTATTATACCTTTTTCTTGTTTTTTCGTGGATTTTATCATCTTATCCCTTTTACTTGTTTTCCTTTCTTTATTTTCAGATCTAAGGTGAAGTCCAAGGCCCTTTATGGTGATTCTTCAGGTTAGAAGATGCTCAAGTGCAAGGTGGAAGCTCTCATATAGCTCACAAAGCAAGGGATGTCTTACTCCAAGACTTGATGCTTGCGCCCTCATGCTGCGCTCACATGAAAGTATGGTGTTGAACCCACAATAAACTCCTTTTGGGACTTCCATCCCCAATGACGATCAAGAGGAGCGCACCTCATGCATTGAAGAACGCACGGAAGAAGTACCCTGTTACAGTGGCGCGGGCACGCCACCTGATCTTTCTGTCCCTACCCCATTATTTGGGACCGCGCATTCCGGAGAGAGGGTGTGCCTGTATGTGTTTCTTTTGGACGTCCACTTTATTTCTCCTTAGTTAGTTATACAATATATAGGTTTTCCTTCTATTTTTAGAAAGGGAAGTTTTTGGAGTTATTTTGGGGAGCTCTTAGATTTTAGAGAGATAAACTCTTGGATTTTGATTTGTACTTCAACATTTGCTTCAATCAAGTTTGGTTTTCCTTCAATCGATGATAATTAGTGAGATTTTCTTCCTTTAATTCCTCTCCATTGCTTGAATTTGCTTTTGGTTCATGATTGATTGTTTGACTTGTTGATCTTTTGGGTAATAGTTTGATTGATTTTGAATTTCTCCTTGATTTAGTTTAAGATGATGATGTTTGCGATTTACTTAGAATTGTGCATGTGGTTGAATTGTTAAGGAGTGATGAACCTTGATTTTCAAGCTAGATCGCATTGTGATTTCTAATGACCCGAACCATTGATTTAGGGATTGCAATTATTGATTGTATTTGGTTTGTGATTCTTCTTGCTAGTCATTTATAGAGGAAACCTAGTTTGACTTCTAGGAGATAACCCTTTGATTCTCTTGATTGCATTTACTGTCCTCCTTTACAACATTTGGTTAATTGATTTCCCCTTAATTGTCATAACCATCATGATTGTATGTGGATCCTATCCCTTGTACTTTTGATATTGAATTCCTTCTTTAGTCTAGTTTTTTGAGACCATAGTTAGTCATTTTGAACATCCTTCTTATTCTTCGTAATAGCTTGACCTTAGGCTATGGTAACCGTCCTCCCATTCCTCGTGGTTTAGGATTGGTCGAGTGTTTATAAATTTGTTGATAAGGTTTTAAGAATTTAACAACGCATTTAGACCCACTTATCAAATGGCGAAGTTTGGTTTCATTCTACGAAGCTTTTGTTGCTTTAACTTACTATTGGGGTAGAGAGGTGTAATACCCCTCATGATTTCTTTAAAAGGATTTAATATACTACTCATACTAACAAGGTGCATCTTCCTTTTAGCGAGCTCATATGCTAAGATACTCGACAGTTAAGCGTGCTTGGCTGGGTGTAGCCTTGGGATGGGTGACCTCCTTGGAAGTTTTCTTGGGGTGCGCATGAGTGAGTACAAAATGCGCCGGAAGGACTTGTGTTGGTCTGTGATGACAGTTGTTGGTCCTTGATGCGCATTTCGTGACAATAGGCCCCTCCCTAATTTGTTTGGGGTCGGGGTGTTATAAGAGGTATACGATGTTTAGTAATATCATTATTAACACCAGGCATATCAGCATAAGTCCATGCAAACACATCAACATATTCTTTTAATTTCTTGTACGCAAACATGTTTATAAAAAACTCTTTCGATATCTTCATGATATGAGATACTGGGCAGTGTATGGATAAATGATTAGCTAGATGACGAGCTATCAGCTTTATAGTCGTCTGAGGTTGAGGATCGAAAGGTATGCGGTTTAGAGAAAGATAAATATTGTTGATTATTTATAAGGAACTATTCTTGAATTTTTGGTTGGATATTGTTTTCAACTTTTGTTTCTGTTCGGGTGATCAGAGCAGTGGTATCGAATTGGGCTTCATAATAAAAAAAATTGGTGAAAATAGATGTCTTAAAACACCTTGCTTCAAATGGTCGGCCCAATCAATATCTTCTTTAAGTGTTGGTTTTTTCTTAAACCATTTCTTAATAAATTCCTCATTCCTTGTCTCTACAAAGAAAATCTCTAAACCAGGGAGATTTGTTCTTTATCCAAGTCATACCATGGTTCGGGAAACTCGTAAAATGGCTCAGTGTCATTTTGTAACACAAATTGCCCCTTCAAGGTGAGAGGCTTCCTTTTCATGACATGGGAACTTATTTTGTCATCAAAACCCAAGCCATGGCGATTTCGCTTATCAGTTATCGAGATGGGGTGTCTCATGCCTTCACCATTTCGTCCCAAACCAGTACCTGGAACGTAACCCATTTTTAACATCAATTGGAGACCTCTGGTAAGTGTTTGTGGTATTAGGTCTTGGATTTCTTTAATATAATCCGGAGGTAGATTAGACTTTTGAGTTTGGTTGGTCATTGGTTGGCAAAGGATACCTAAACAATAAACATATTAGATCAGAATTTCCTCTCTCGTTTTATTTATTTTTTTATTTTTCTTTTTTATTTTTTTTTTAAAAAAAATGTAAATGATAAATGAAAAAAATGCATGCGGGGAAAACATACACATATATTTTTTTTAAATAATGGCTTTATAATACGGTGAACGTTGTTAAGTTAGATAAGTTAGTGGGGGTGTTCATTTCCTTAAAACAAATTTCTTTTATTTATTTCAGGTTGCACCATAAGGTTGTCTATGTATCTCCAAGATAGATTTTGTACTTGTAAACTTTTTTTTTGCCTTTTACTTTTGGAGAATCAGACCCATCGTAGTTCATGATAGAGGAAGTTTTTTTTTTTTTTTTAAACAGCTGCACTCAATTAGAGTTGCCTACGTACCCCAATAACAATGTGCGTGCAAGTACAATTTTTGTGTATGATCATGAAATAGTGTTCTGGGGGATCAAGCTGTACGTAGTTCTTTGTACCAAAAGAAAACATAAAGAACGAAGAAAAAAAAAATGCCTGGTTTACATAGTTCCTACTACCCCTCTAATTTATCTTTCTTTATGGAGGGTAAGGTAGATATCACAATATTGTTATAGTATTTGCAGATGTTTCCTTTCCCAAGTAGACATATTTCATAGGCTTCAAGGTTTTCGACGGTCCCAGAGCAGCCTTTCTTATTATCTTGTTGAGATATCTTCCTCGAATAGTGACGAACAATCAAGAGAGTGGGATCGTCTTCGTGTGTGGAAGTGGAGAGGAAATTTATAGATTCTTTCTGATTTAGACAAGAAATTCCAGTTGTGCGCTTCATGCATCAATGGAGGGCGTGACACTCATTAGTGTCATGACCATGTAACTGATGATAGTGAAAATATTTGTTGAGATTAAGCCCAAAATGATCAGCTCCTGCTCGGCGAGGAATTGGTTTGATAAGACCTTGCTCGAGCAGTTAATGGAACATATTAGCTTGAGAGCCTTCTGGTTGCGTCGGATTTGTTTCTAGTGGATTAAACCTGGCGTGGGCTGGAATGATGATTCCCCAATCGATGAGATCCAGGATTGTAGAATTAAGGTCATAACAAACATCTGTTCTATGCCCTTATTGATGACAATAGCTACAATATTGTCTCATGTCGATTCCATGTAGTGGTAATGAATACACGTAGCTTTTTTCCAGAAGAAAACCCTTTTTGCTCAAACGATCATATACCACACTCAACGGTTCGTCAATTCGAGTGAATATCCTCCTGTTAGCCATTTCACCTTGAGGGTTCACTTTAGGTCTCCTTTCTTGTAGTCGATAGGCATCAATTTCGAAACCCTGTCTCTCCATGTGAGAGAGGTCGGTGTATTTGACGGAGACCATGTGACGATAATAAAAATCATTTAACGTCCTCAGTAATATCAACATGAACTCTCGATTAGTAATAGGAAAGCGAAGTTGAGCCCGAATGTAAGAGCATCTTGAAAAGAGATGTGAAAATAGTTCCCGGTCACTTAGTTCCAATTCACTAGCTTCAGTTTTTGGTTGTCAGCCTGTCGAAATTTAAGTACCCAATAACTGGATGCTTGAGCAACTTCTCCTCAGGAACTTTTACTTGTTGGTCCTTAAGTATAACACCAAGATAATGCGGTCCATCAAGACTTCAGTTGAACAACATGGGAAAATGCTCTTCTAGAACTTGTAAGGGATGTAATGTGTTCACAAAGTTGTATAAATGGAGAATGGGATCACCCAACCCATTGAATTTCTCAAATTGTAGGAGATTATGGTAACGATCTTCATGCCTATAATTAGGGTAAAGGATCAATTCTTCTGGGTACACTAACCTTCTATAGAACAGAACATCGAAATCCAAATCAATATCCTCATCCCTAGATCTTTTCTTAGATCCCTCATCACGACCCTGTCTAAAAATAATTACTTGTCTAAGATTCTCCTTTAAAAGAAGGGTCATTGTATTTTAAATTTTTAGGCTCCTCTCTTGCCTTATATACATCGGAACCATTTGTTCCACCCCTATCTTCTCGTGAATTAATCTCAAAGTCATTGTCATCTTCTAGAAGCTCTTCTTCAAGATATCCATCCTCTGGGTCTTCCACAATGTCTTGTCTTCTTCTTCCGAATCTTCTTCGGTTTCTTCTTCTTCCTCCAAGTCCTCTTCGGTTTCTTCTTCTTCTTTCCATGAGCCATAGAATAAAACCCAATATTATGAATAGTGAATCCATCCAATCAACTACCTTCTCTTTCATCTAAGTGGAGCGTAGATTTTCCAATACTTGAGACATTCATAACTTCTGGATTACCCACGAGTGTCACTGCACCATGATCCATGAGCAATTTCATATTTTGGTGTAAGGTTGAGGCCACCGCCTAGATCTCATGAAGCCATGGTCTACCCAACAAAATATTAAAGCATGCTTCGATGTCAATTATCACGAATTCAACATTTCTAGCCACTGGCCCATATTCCAAAAGTAGCTCAATTGATCCCAAAACATCTCTTTTGGCATTGTCGTAAGCCTTAACAACCTGGCTTGATGGCGTCAAATCTTCTTTTAGATAACCGAGCTTTGACATAACTCGATAAGGACATACATTGATGGCAGAACCATTTTCAATAAGCACTCAAGGTATTGTCCATCCATTGCATTTTACGGTTATGTGCGAGTTATTATGGTTGACACTCTTTGGGAGATCATTTTCGGTAAACATCAAAGTGCGATCAACCCCATGAATAAGTCATACCATTTGATCTGGTGCTATGGATGGATTTATTAAAACCTCATTAAGATGTCTCAGTACGACAACTCGATGGGATTGTTAATGGGTTAACAACTTGCATATTGAAACATTTGCATTAACCTCCTTCATGTGCATGATAGCGTCATCTTCTTCCTTACTCCCCTCCGCTAACTCTTTTCCCTTTTATTTCCTTGTCAAGGCTTCCAAAGGATTCTCCTCTTCAAGGTATGAAGGTTTGAAATGACGACCGACTTGCGTTAATAGAGCCATATGTATTTCTTCATCATCACTAAGATCATCAAGGTAGGTCGGACGTCGAATGTTATAGGGAGTAGTAAATTGTGCTCTGGTGTTCTTCTCAACAATAGACAACACAGAGGAAGCATCCTCATCGTCGTCTATTAGACAAAATGCTCCATCATAACCCACGGTGGCACACATCTCAGAGAGCAGGTCTTTGCTGAAAACAAAATTAGGACCTTTGCACGGTAAAACCTTGACCCTTTGCTGAGTGGAGTGATCATACACAAAAAAACACATAGTTTTCGAACAATGTCATTTCATACATATGAGGAGTATTACAAACCATTAGTTATGTTGGATCAAAATTCTTGCTATAGGTGGAGATGGTGTTTATACAGAAAGGAGGTTTATGATCGGGAAGAGGATTGTTAGTGATGCTTGGTTGGCTGTTTTTAAATTTATCAGAGGATGCCCTAACCAAAAGCCTTCCTCCATCCACTAGGTCTTAAATACGGTGCTTGAATGCCGTACAATTTTCAATATCATGCCCAAGCCCTTGATGGAATTCATAGAGCTGGTTCAGGTTGTAATTGGGAGGAGGATTTCTTGGGGTGGCCTTGGGTTCAAAGGTTGAACAAGGTTTGCCTTTTTTAGTTTGGAGATGGCTTGAGCATAGGTCATGTTCAAAGGGGAAAAATTTCTCTGTGGCCTGAGCTGGAATGCTGGAGCAACACCAATATTGTGTAACAAGTTTGCCGATTTTGAGAGTATTGAGTTATTGTTATTGATTTTTCTATTGCCTCCAAACTTAGGATTATAAGAGGTGTTACTACTGCTCCCCTCATCCTTCTTGATATCTCCCTTTTTTTATTAAATCATCCACTAAGGCTCTTATTGATATGAGAGCCTTGAGGAAAGCCATTCATCCCTGATAAACAGGAAGAAAATTCTTAACAATCATCTGTAATTATTCTTCTTCATTTAGCCTATTTACCATCTCTGCAGCTTTATTTCTCCACCTGGTGATGAAGGCAGAAAATGTCTCATTATGGTTATGCGCAGTAGCCTCCAAATCCCTCCTTGTTACATCAATTTCTTCATTATATTTGTATTGGCTAGAAAATTCTCGCACAATATCAGCCCACAAAGATTTCTTTGAGTTTTCCGGATTAAGAAACCAATGAGCAGCAGCCCCATCTAAATATTGTTGAAACAGTTGTGCCATCAAGGGTTCATCAATACCCCAAGGACTCATGGCCCCTACGTAAAGTTTCAAGAAATTGGTGGGACTTTCCATAGCATCGAACCTCGTCAGATTCGGCATTTTAAACCTAGACGGTAACCATGCTTTCAAAAATAAAGTTAATCCATGAATATCAACCCATGGTTTTGCCTTAGTCATGCATTTTAGTACTTCCTGGAGCCTGGGAACATCTTCCTCGATCTTGGTAGGAGTTACTCTATCACCATTTCCATCACCTAAATGCAATGGTGAAGCTAACTCTGAATCATGAAGAGGAGGAGGGGCACTTGCCCTCTGTCTTAACAAACTCTATATTGTTTGTTCCATAGTATCTTGACGATCAAGGGTAGCTTGCATCATTCCTCGAAGATCGTTAGATAGATCAGGGTTTAGCGAACTTTCACGACTAGGAATCTTTGACATTTTGCTCGGTGGTGGAGAATGAATTTCCCTTGGAATCGAGTCACCGAGGGAGAATGCTACAGAATTGAATTGTAAACTGTGAGAAGAGGTTTGACGGACAAGCCTAGATCCTGTACGAGTCTAGGTGGATTTCCTGGGGTAAAAAGGGAATATTACTGTGGGCAAAAAAAATTTTCTTTAACAAGCTAAAAAAGATAATAAAAATGAATAAAAGGTTTTAAAAGAAATGAACACCCCTTTTTTTCTAAATACAGTTTAAAAAAAGTTTTAGACTTGGACCCAACTATAAAGATTCCTTGTGTGTTAAACACACTATTGGTTTTAGGCTTATAAAAACATAAAACCTGAATAAGGTGATTGCCAGATAATAGGTCGTGTCTACTATCCTTGATCAAATTAACAATTCATATTCCTAATCTTACTCTACCAAGTTTACACAAGAAAGTGGCAAGCTAGGGTTGAACCATAAGGAGTAAGTGTATTAATTTGAGCTAATTAAACTAAGTAGGAAGGTTGTGAGATAGAGAGAGAAACAACTAAAACACTACTTAAAGCAATTAACATAAACTAGGGAAAGTGGAATCCAATTACATTAATGAATTCAACAACAAATTGCAATTAAAAGATCATGATCTCAATTAGGAACGATCAACACACTCCACTCACTCCCGCGCAATTAATCATGTTTATTATCCTACTAAGCTAATTCACTCCCTCGTAACTACCCTAGCAAAGGAATGGAAGCATCTAGACTCTCAATCAACTCACTTCCGCACAATTGATTGAAAGCACAATTAAGAACCTAGAATCAATTAGCGAAAAAGATTGTAATCAATGTAAGCATCGTCCAAACACAATAATCAAGAATCAATTGCATACTAATGACAATCAATCACTCAATTCATCAACATAACCTTCATCCATTTCCCTAAAACAAAATCTAAGCAAACATAATGAAGAAAAACATGGAAAACAAGGTTAAAAAAGAATTAAAGCAAGAATCAAACAAATAATTAAACTAATTATCTACTCTAATCAACAAAGAATTAAGCAAACAAGAATTAAACAAAGCAATAAAGGTGAGAGAAAGTTAGACTAGCTCATTGAATGGAGGAGAGGAGAATCCACAAAATTGCTTCTTCAAGCTCTCAAATCTTCATTGCAATCCCAAGCTTTCTCTTTGTAAAACTACTCTTAAACTAGAGAGAGAAACTCCTAATCTAAGCCTAATCCTAATTAGAGGTGAGAGAAAATGTAAAAACTTCCTTCTTGAAGTCTAAGGAAATTATCCTATTTATTATACAAGAAAAGAAAGAAGGAAATCTGGAAATTAAGATCGAAAAACACCTAGAAGACCGTGCCCGCGGTTGCCGGAGCCGCGCCTGCAATAGCAGCTTCTCTGAGGCATCTCTAGGAAGTTGCAAAGGCTGGGAAAAGCAGAGAGTTGCGACCGTGGCAGCATCAGCTGCTCCCACGGCGGTTTGGGCTACCGCGCTGCTGGCTGTGCTACTCTTTGCTATTGCAGTGCTGCTGCTTGGCTACCACTTTCAGCTGCTTGAGGTGATGCTTGGGGTGCTCGGAGGGTTCTAGCATTAAGTGCTACAATTGCTCAACTTCTTTGCTTCTTTCTTAGCTTCAAGCTTTTTTTATTGAACTTTCTTGCCTTATCTCGGGTCATAATCAATGAAGAAAGCACCAAGCACCTACAATAGACCAAGAGAGAAAAGGGTGAAAGAACACATAGGAAAACATGCAAATCAAGCTAGAAACCGAGCAAAAAGCATATTATTCACAACTAAGGCCTAAAACCATAAACTAAGACAAAGATAACTAAAACAAGACTAAACGTACTAGAAATAACAAAGAAACACCAAAATAAACCTGAAATTAAGGGAAAAACCACCCTAAAATGTGTCATAAATGACACTTATCATAAGAATATTTCACTCAAACTTGTTTTCTCTCTAAAATCTCAAGTGTTATCTTTTATGATTTTTTTCACTTTGCTTAAATTTGAGATATGGATCCTAATGCCTCACGTGTTAGAGATTTTATTCACTTCTTCTCTAACACTTTGCGCTCTTCTCTCTAAGTTACATGAAAGGGAATGCAACGAGATTCTTGGTTCAACACGACCAGAAGATAATCCATCTCAATTTTCTAGGGAGAACCTTTCTCTCCCCTACGATTAAAATTCTCCGGCTATCCCACCTTCAATTCCTCTAGTGAAACTCGCACTAGTGAGTGGTCCTGTAGGGTTTCGTAGTGACCCGACACTACGCGGAAGGAAACCCACCAAGACCCGCCCCTTAATTAAAGCAATTATACAAGCACAATAAACTTAATCAAACAAGATTAAGGAAAAGAATTATACCTTTGACGCGTGCTTCGCTCCCAAAGAGCTCTTACTTCAAAATCCCGAAAAGACGAGATCTCCGACGGATCGTACTCTCGACCCGACCCGAGCGTCCTAAGTCTTGAAGGTTAGTCAAGACCCGGATAAAATAACTATGAGTTTTACAAATCAAAGGTTTACTCTTTTCAAGAGTTGAGTTTTTAATTCCACTCAAGGTTGTCTCAAATCCCAATACCAAGCTTGGTATTTATAGGGAAATGATCCCTTGGTTTTTCATCCTCCACCAATGTGGGAGAATGTATTTTGCTAATTAATTTATTTCTAAAATAAATTATTAAACAAAACTAATCACAATGCAACAAGTGTCAAATAGAGAGAGAAGGTTAGGTGAGGACCATGAATGGGTAGGGGGACCATTGCCTTGCTCCTGAAGGCCTTGCCCAAGATTGGTCCCCACCCCTTCACCTAAACCGTCACCACATGGGCAGCTGGGCTGGCAGCCTGCCTTGGCTGCCAAGGCTGCCAGCTGGCGCCTAGCACCAAGGCTGGGCAGCCAGCCAGCTTGGTATGCTAGCAGGCAGCGCTAGCACGCACTGGCCTAGCACGCATCAGCCCTAGCACGCTGCGAGCTGCTGGGCGCTGATGCTGCTGGCCATACGCTGCTGCTGCCTAGTACTCTCTCGCAATGCATCGCTAGCCCAGCCAGCATGCGTGCTGCTAGCGAGCCACGCATGCTGGCCGCACTAACCCTCGCATCATGCGCATAACCCATTGCCCACACGCACTGGCACCATGCCACACTAGCACTAGCCAGTGCCTAGCACTGCTTGTGCTTGGTGCGAGGCATGCGCACACGCACACGTACATGCATGCGTGGTGCTGCTGCCTAGCACCTAGCCAGGCATTGCACGCACACGCACCAGCCCACACGCATCAGTGCGGCTGTTGTGCGAGGCTATTGTGCGAGGCTACGAGGCACACACGCACACACACGCATGTCCCTGGCAGTGCGATGGTGCTTGTGCGTGGTGCCAGGCCTTGCGATGGTGCCTAGCAAGGCCCGTGCACTGCGATAGGGCACCACATGCACCCAGGCACCACGCTAGCATGCTTGCTAGCTGCTATGGGCTGCCTGGTGCCTGTGTGGCTTGCGATGGCTGCCATGCGCACCTAGGCACCCATGCTAGCTTGCGATGGGCTGCTAGGGTGCGCCTAGGTTGCGATGGTGCCTAGCACACCATGGTGCGCCTAGCACACACATGGTGCACCTTAGGCATTCTACGAGCTAGCCCAGCCTAGCTACGGCTACGCTCATACTTGTTGCTTGTGATTTTGCGACGCTCGGTATCAACGCCCTAGGCTCGATTTTCGACATCTGTATTCGTAAAATTCTGTCGACTCATTAAACCCTTTCGGATTAATTCGACGTCTCGGATTGGAGATTCGATTGGGTTCGACCCGAAGGGTTCAGTTAAGATTAAGCTGTAATATCAATTGTACCTCGATATTACTGATCGGAAGCGGCCTCCACCTAGGCATTCCGATCACTTGACCTTACTGAAGAATTAGCTCTGTAATAATTCTGAACCCTCTACCAGAATAATACACTTGTTGGAAGGACACCATTCCTTTCAATATCCCACTTGTCCTTCCGGACAAGTGTGCATATTGTGTATAGCTCATTTCCTTTGTCACTTAATGTTTCTTCGTGAACTATAAGGTAAGATTCTTTGTCATCCTTATTATGTTCAGAAGTGTTTCTCGATCTCCGAGTTCGATTGTCAATAAGCAGATAATTTCTAAAATCCATCTGAGCATGGCCATGCATTTTACAGTCTCACTCTTCGAGCTGCCTTTTAAACAACAAAACATTTTCCCTATTGTTAGTAGGGGGACAATCCCAGTCTTGTATTGTAAGTTCTTCTTACTAAGAGGACATAGACTCACGAGTGTTCCCGTTATGATCCCCAGTTACGGCAGACGTTAGGAAACATCAAAGAGCCTAGTACTCAAACAAGAAAACTTCACAGTACTCATGGTCTGAGGAAATAAGTTTCGATAGCCATAATGTGAAATGTACTTATGACAAAATTTAATTTTCTTAAAGTACTCTCATAGGTCTTATCCAGTACAGTTCTAAACTGTACCTGTGCAAATGATTTATGACTGTCACGTCCTCGCAGCACAAGAAACGGTGCTGTAAATCATACTACACACTAATCTATTTCGGTCATCAATCGTCCATCTGTTAGATGACCTCGATTAGGGATACTTTTCGATTTAATATTCAATGTTCACTTAACAGGTGTTTCTTTATCCAAGACATGGTCTTGATACCCTGTTTTGAATATTTTAGTAAATCGAATGGACTCATTATTTAATTCTAAACCACAATTAAATAGTAATGGAGTAAATGATAATTTTGCACAAAAATTAATTACTCCATTAATGAATGGTTTTAGTACAGTGTCTTACATTAAATCAACCCCGTTTAATTAAAACACTTGTACAGGGAATATCAAAGCCAATCTCCTATGTGCTTGATTCCCATTGCCTCAACGTGTTTGTTGTGTTTCACTTGAGGCAAAGGTTTAGTCAAAGGATCGGCCACATTATCATCCGTGCCCATCTTACAAATTGTGATTTCACCTTCGGATTTCCATTCCCTTATCATGTGAAATCGTCGTTGCACGTGTTTGACCTTCTTATGTTCTCTCGGTTCCCTGGCCTGAGCGATAGCTCCACTATTATCACAATAGAGGTCTATCGATCCCTTGATTGAGGGTACAACATCAAGTTCACTAATGAACTTGCAAATCCAAACAGCTTCCTTGGCAGGTTCTGAAGCGGCCAAGTACTCGGCTTCAGTTGAAGAGTCTGCAGTGGTGCTCTGCTTAGCACTCTTCCAGCTGAATACTCCTCCATTCAGACATAATACATATCCCGACTGTGACTTGAAGTCGTCTCTGTCAGTCTGGAAGCTAGCGTCGGTGTAACCTTCAACAACCAGTTCTTTGTGGCCTCCATACACCAGGAATTTATCCTTGTTCCTTTTCAGGTACTTAAGGATGTTTTTGGCCGTAGTCCAATGCGCCTCTCCTAGGTTCGATTGGCATACGATACATCCGGCCTTGTACATATCATGGCATACATGATCGATCCGATTAGCGAAGCATATGGGATCTGATTCATTCTTTCTCGCTCAACAGGTGTCTGTGGACACTGTTTCTTGCTGAGAGTTATGCCATCATGGGTAAATGCCCTCTTTTGGAATTTTCCATGTTGAATCAAGCCAGTACCTTATCAATGTAAGTACTCTGGCTTAATCCAATCATCCTCTTAGATCTATCCCTGTAGATCTTGATGCCCAATATGTACTGTGCCTCTCCTAAGTCCTTCATTGAAAAGCACTTTCCCAACCGGCCCTTTACGGACTCAAATAATTTTGTGCTATTTCCAATGAGCAGTATGTCATCTACGTACAGGACTAGGAATGCAATATCACTCCCACTGGCCTTCTTGTATACACAAGACTTATCTGGATTCCTGATAAAACCAAACTTGTTGATGGCTTCATCAAATCGCAGATTCCAACTCCTGCTGGCTTGCTTTAGTCCATAAATGGACTTATTCAGAGTGCAAACCTTTCCAGCGTTGCCTGGATCAACAAAACCCTCTAGCTGTGTCATATACACAGTTTCTTCCAAAATCCCATTAAGGAAGGTGGTTTTGACATCCATTTTCCATATTTTGTAATCGTAATATTCAACAGTCGCTAGGATAATCCGGACGGACTTTAGCATTACAACTGGTGAAAAAGTTTCATCATAGTCAATCCCGTGGACTTGTCTATAACCTTTTGCCACCAGTCTAGCTTTGTATACCGATACATTTCCATCTTTGTCTGTCTTCACTTTGAAGATCCATTTGCAACCAATGGGTGTGTAACCCTTGGGCAAATTCACCAAGTCCCAGACTTGATTTTCAGACATGGAGTCCATCTCGGATTTCATGGCCTCTTGCCATTTTGCAGAGTCGGGGCTCGTCATAGCTTGCTTGTATGTCGCCGGCTCATCACCATCCATAACTAGGATGTCCTGATCATCAGTTAAGACAATACCGAGGTATCTGTCTGGTTGAGATCTTTGCCGTTGCGACCTACGTAGGGTAATCGGTTGAGCATTTACATTGTCTGTTTGACTCTGACCAATCTTCTTAGATGCTTCCAAAGTATCTAGATTGTCAGTTTTGTCAGGTTGACATTGTTGCTCATCCTCTCGAACTTCGTCGAGTTCGATTTTCCTCCCACTTGTCATTTTGGAAAGGTGATCCTTCTCTAAAAAGACACCATCACGAGCAACAAACACTTTGTTCTCGGATTTATTGTAGAAGTAATACCCTTTGGTTTATTTTGGATATCCCACAAAGAAACACTTATCCGATTTGGGGTGAAGTTTGTCCGAAATTAATCGCTTGACATATGCTTCGCATCCCCAAATCTTGAGAAAAGACAACCTGGGAGGTTTCTTAGTCCATAATTCATATGGAGTCTTTTCAACAGCTTTTGACGGAGCTCTATTCAGTGTTAGTGCTGCTGTTTGTAGCGCATGTCCCCAAAACGAGATAGGGAGTTCACTAAGACCCATCATTGACCGAACCATGTCTAACAAGGTTCGATTCCTCCGTTCGGACACTCCATTCCATTGAGGAGTTCCGGGAGGTGTCAACTCTGAAAGAATGCCACATTCTTTCAAGTGATCGTCGAATTCATGGTTCAAATATTCGCCACCTCGATCCGATCGAAGTGCTTTAATTTTCTTGCCAAGTTGATTTTCAACCTCTTTCTGAAATTCTTTGATCTTTTCAAAGAATTAAGATTTATTCGACATTAAGTAGATATAGCCATATCTACTATAATCGTCGGTGAAGGTGATGAAATATCGGTAACCTTGCCTTGCGGGTGTGCTCATAGGTCCACATACATCCGTGTGTATTAGACCTAATAAGTCACTTGCCCTTTCTCCCAACTTGGAGAATGGCTGTTTGATCATCTTGCCTAATAAGCATCCTTCACAATTTTTAAATGAATCTAAGTCAAATGAGTCAAGAACACCTTCTTGAAGAAGTTTCTTGATGCGTTTGATGTTAATGTGGCCAAGACGACAATGTCACAAGTAGGTTTGATTCGACTCGATGGTCTTAGCTTAGTGGTATCAACTTTTGTCATATGTAAAACATGAAATTTAATTGAACATAAATTTGTAAACTTGAAACAACTATTGTTAAAAGTTTTACATTTGAAATTCCTAGGTGTCCAACACCATGGATCATAGTATGTTCAAAGCATGGTAAAACTAGAAATAGTTTAATTACATGTCATAGACAAAATGGTGCATGCAAGCACGACCGAAAAACCATCTTCGTCGTCTTTTTGTCCATGCACCAACACTTGATAAGCTTCTCACTTGGTCCCTGAAAAGGCAACATTAAGTGAGTCATACTTGGTATCCAATACCTTATGATAAGCTTAATCCAAAAGTGTTAAGGAAGATACCTGAGGTGGTCGGAGTGATCCCCTCTTCCTTGATGAGCATGCATTCCCTCTTGTAATGGCCTTGCATGCCACAATGGAAGCATCTCATCTTTGCCTTGACCTTCTTGAACTCCTTCTTCTTAGCTCTCAAGGGCCTTTTGGTCATTTCATAGGCAGTGGCTTGGCTAAGTAGTTGCACCACCTCCTTGAGGGAGTGTGTCTCCTTTCCCGCAGCGATATGCACTCTAAGTGCATCATAGCCCGAGTGGAGTGAAGCAAGCAAGATATGCCCCGCCATCTCATCTTCCAATGGAATTCCGAGAAGCTGCATGTGCTTAAAGAGCCTAGTCATACCAAGCACATGAGGTCGGAGGGGCATCCCGGGTCTCAATTTAGCATTGTAGACCTTGGTCCAAAGCCGTCGCCTTTCCTTAGCAAGACACCCAACATTTGGTGGTTTAATCCTCATGTTTTAAAGTGACCTGGTCAAGTCAAACACGAGTCCATCAAAGTTGCCATTGTCACTCTTGGTGACTCTTACATTGACAACGTCCTCAAGTGCTTTGAGGAACATGTCCGGAAGGTAGGAGGAAAGAGTTTCCTTCCAGTCTTCCGGGATGGAATTTGCCATGAGTCGTGAGGCCCTTTTGCAATTGGAAGACCATTCTTCATGAGCCTCGTTGGTCATGATCCCTTTAGTATAGAAGCTTGGAATGGGAGTATCAAGAGTATACTCCAAGGAACAATTCCGGAGAGTTTTCCTGAGTTCCTCTTCCCATTCCTTAAAGTTGACCAAGTTTAAGGGAAAGGCCAACTTTTCGGGGAGTTCCGGTCACATATGGTTGTTGTTCGAGTTACTTGCAGACATATTTCTACAATTGAAAGAATTTGAAGTGAAAAACCATTCATACATCAATAAGTTGAAATTTAAAGCGTTCATGCACTTATTCACACTTATTGAACATTTTATCCACGCATTTTAAGATTGTCTTTTATGGGCGAGAATAAAATGATTCCGAGATCCCAAAGATCAAGAAATGGTCAAGCATGCTTTGGCTTGTCTTAACCATTAAATATCTTATGGTAAGCAATCCAATTGCTAATAGCTCCAAGCTACTCTCGGTTTGATAAAATGTCGCATCTAATGTATACTTGACATTTTATCTCTTTTGCCACGACATCTAAGGACTCCTTACTGATATCGTTGAGCTTAACCAAGACAACTTGTATACCTAGTATACCTTACGTTCCTAGGGAAGTAGTGATGCCTCGCTTTGGCGTAATCCATCACGTACGCGCATTAGTTCGGTAAGTGTTGTTCTTGGAATGGCAAGTTTTAACTCATTATTATTAAGGGACCTAGGGTTTCTATGTTGGTTAATTTAAGTGAACTTAACTAATCATCGCAACATCATAGAAATCCTAGACATGCATCTAGCAAACATATATAATAACAATATATAAGTCATAAAAATAAATGCATTTGGCAACTAGCATGACCCCTTGAAATCTTCAGTTTCCATGGGTCTTCATCTTGGCTTGTCTTCCTCGAAACGCCGTCTTGAGACTTCTTGGCCAAAATGAAATAAAAGAAGCTAGCTAGAACGATTAATCTAAATAGTACAAAAATACTTAACGATTCTCATACCGTATTTAGATTTACAAAAATACATAACGGAACGCAGTCCGTATTTTCTATCCTAGTCGGGCCCCACTAGCTGCCATTTTTAAACAACCTGTTTTGAAAGCAATTTTTCATTCACCCGTTCACTATTTGTGAACGGCCCATGCAATTTTACGAAATACATAATTAAACACGCAAAAGTAGTAACTAACTTAGGTCGTTAATCCAATTAACGCGCCTAATTAAAACTAGTTAAAGTGGTTTAATCCATTATTTCAAAATGCAAAATGCTAACGCATTTAATTAAGCTCCCACTAAATTCCGCATTCGTATTTAATTAATGTGATTAATTAAGTCGGCATAACCCATAATTTGTCAAAATTTTGCAAAATAAAAAATCGAGGTTTTTATCCTCGTTAAAATAATTAATTAAAATTATTAACACGGGAAAAATCGCAAAATCATAGCTCAATTTTAAGCAAGAAGGGCATCATCCAATGATGCTTGGCGCACCATGGCTGCTAGGCAGCCCATGGCCCCTGCGCCATGGTGCGTGGTGCTGGCAGCTAGCAGGTGCGCCTAGCACAGCCTGCCTAGCTTGCTAGCACCAGCAGCATGCTACGCATGCTAGCAGCTTGCTGGCACAAGCATCAGGGGCTGGCTGGCTGGGGCTTGCTGCCTCACTGCCCAGCAGCCGCACAAGCGTACCAGCAGCCTAAGGCCTCTGCGCGCCAGCACATGCACCACACAACAGCCCCTCCACGCCACACAACTACGCACCAAGCGATGCACAGCCATACGCGTACCAGAGGCAGCCTACATGTGGGCTGCTAGGCAGCCCGGCTAGCCTTGGTGGCGCTTGCGGTTTTACATCGTTTTGCGTGCATTTTACTCGGAATTTAATTCCGATTTGTGTGCGACAATAATTAATTCTAAATCAAATTTTAGAATTAATTTTTAGGGAAAAATAAAATAAATCAAATGTTAAGTCTAACTTAAACAATTTATTTTAATTGGTGCACAAGCCCAAATTTATCCAAAATTTCAATTTTGAACAAAATTAGGTCAAACTTTATGCTTAAAATAAAATGAGCTATGTCCAAGATTAATCTTTCCAATATGCAAATTAATCATGGATTTGACAAAAGGGAGTTGGAAAATTAAATCAATCATCCAATGATAAAATTTTCCAACTTGCATACTTGTGTAAAATACCAAGATTACATCTTCCAATATGAAGATTAATCAAATTTTACTCACAAGTAATTGAACTTAATGGATTTTAATCAACCAAAATATGAAAAAATCCAAACTTTGTTCAACATGGAATTTAGGGTTAGGGTTCCAATCATTTAAACACATAAAGATTAGAACTTTAACATTACTTGGGAACTTAAAATACAAAATCACAACAAGTTTTCACACCTTATTGCAATTTATTTGCAAAATTGTGAAAAACAAGTTTATGTGATAACTTGGTATATCAACTTAAGCACTAATAAACACTCCATTATTATGCTCAAGGATATTTTAAAACCAGTAGATTAGTGATGCAAATGTGCATTTAATCTAACCTTGTAATGCTTGCATTAATCAAGGCTTAAAAAGAATTAAAAGTTTCATTGAAAAACGAAAAAACTCCAGAAAAATTGGGTTTCTGGTTCTTATTTGGCTTCTGGACAACCCTAAAGGATTGAAAAAATTCCAGAATGTCGATTCCACCCAAAAATCACTATTTTTGAGCCAAAATATGGGTTCGACAGCCAAATTGATAATAAAATCGAGTTTTAAAATTTAATTAAAACGAGCATCTAATCTAATTAGATGAACATGAACCAGAAAAATAAATTCTTTAAAACACCTTAATTAAACAATATTTGCAAAAATTAAAAGGAGCGTGGCTCCGATACCGCTGTAGGGTTTCGTAGTGACCCGACACTACGCGGAAGGAAACCCACCAAGACCCGCCCTTTAATTAAAGCAATTAAACAAGCACAATAAACTTAATGTATTCCACTCAAGGTTGTCTCAAATCCCAATACCAAGCTTGGTATTTATAGGGAAATGATCCCTTGGTTTTTCATCCTCCACCAATGTGGGAGAATGTATTTTGCTAATTAATTTATTTCTAATATAAATTATTAAACAAAACTAATCACAATGCAACAAGTGTCAAATAGAGAGAGAAGGTTAGGTGAGGACCATGAATGGGTGGGGGGACCATTGCCTTGCTCCTCAAGGCCTTGCCCAAGATTGGTCCCCACCCCTTCACCTAAACCGTCACCACATGGGCAGCTGGGCTGGCAGCCTGCCTTGGCTGCCAAGGCTGGCAGCTGGCGCCTAGCACAAAGGCTGTGCAGCCAGCCAACTTGGTATGCTAGCAGGCAGCGCTAGCACGCACTGGCCTAGCACGCATCAGCCCTAGCACGCTGCGAGCTGCTGGGCGCTGATGCTGCTGGCCATACGCTGCTGCTGCCTAGTACTCTCTCGCATCGCATCGCTAGCCCAGCCAGCATGCGTGCTGCTAGCGAGCCACGCATGCTGGCCGCACTAACCCTCGCATCATGCGCATACCCCATTGCCCACACGCACTGGCACCATGCCACACTAGCACTAGCCAGTGCCTAGCACTGCTTGTGCTTGGTGCGAGGCATGCGCTCACGCACACGTACATGCATGCGTGGTGCTGCTGCCTAGCACCTAGCCAGGCATTGCACGCACACGCACCAGCCCACACACATCAGTGCGGCTGCTGTGCGAGGCTATTGTGCGAGGCTGCGAGGCACACACGCACACACACGCATGCCCCTGGCAGTGCGATGGTGCTTGTGCGTGGTGCCAGGCCTTGCGATGGTGCCTAGCAAGGCCTGTGCGCTGCGATAGGGCACCACATGCACCCAGGCACCACGCTAGCATGCTTGCTAGCTGCTATGGGCTGCCTGGTGCCTGTGTGGCTTGCGATGGCTTCCATGCGCACCTAGGCACCTATGCTAGCTTGCGATGGGCTGCTAGGGTGCGCCTAGGCTGCGATGGTGCCTAGCACACCATGGTGCGCCTAGCACACACATGGTGCACCTTAGGCATGCTACGAGCTAGCCTAGCCTAGCTACGGCTACGCTCATACTTGTTGCTTGTGATTTTGCGACGCTCGGTATCGACGCCCTAGGCTCGATTTCCGACATCTGTATTCGTAAAACTCTGTCGACTCATTAAATCCTTTTGGATTAATTCGACGTCTCGGATCGGAGATTCGATTGGGTTCGACCCGAAGGGTTCAGTTAAGATTAAGCTGTAATATCAATTGTACCTCGATATTACTGATCGGAAGCGGCCTCCACCTAGGCATTCCGATCACTTGACCTTACTGAAGAATTAGCTCTGTAATAATTCTGAACCCTCTATCAGAATAATACACTTGTTGGAAGGACACCATTCCTTTCAGGTCTACCTTAAGGACTTTGGGGAGTATGGTTTGAATTCTTTTTTCTTTTTCTGGGCCGGTTGTTTAGAGGAATCAGCCGCCCAGACCTCTTTTCTTTTCTCATCTTTGTTAGACGACTGTTTCTGTCGTCCTTCTCTTTTGTCGAACCTTTTCCCGTCCGACTGTTTTATCGTACAAAGATCAGTCGCCTGTATATAGGCTTCTGCTTCAATCAAGGCCTCTTGAAGAGTCGCCACCCTTTTTCGAACCAAATCAAATTTGAAGGTAGACCCGTCTTTGAGACCTCTGAAAAAGTCAGTATAAGCTACCTCATCCGGTAACCCTTGAATCTGTATTCTCATCAGGTTAAATCGCCTGATGTAAGAACGAAGCCCCTCCTTCTCGCCCTGCTGAATTGTTCCCAAATCAAGGGTCGTTTTCTTCGCAGGGATGTTCATGGCGAAGTTAGAGGCAAATAAGTAAGCAAGCGTCCTGAAGCTATTTACACAACCAGTCGGCAGGTTGCCGAACCATTGCTGTGCGATTCCTTTGAGAGTCGCTGGGAAACACTTGCACCAAGTGGGATCATCCAACCCTTGAAGGTACATCAGGTTGGTGAATGCCATCAGATGGTCTTCTGGGTTAGTAGTGCCGTCATAGGCGCCTACTAGTACATTTTTCACTTTGGCCGGCTGAGCGGCTTCAGTAATTTCCTTGGAGAAGGCCGACGGCTGTTCACCAAGTCTAAGCAACCGTAGCTGCCAGTCCATAGGTTGGACGTTTTTTGCTGCAGGTCCACCAAACGGAGGTGGCTGCAAAAAATACTGTTGTTGCGGCACAAATGGTAAGTTTGGTACCGTCTGGTCACTATGAAAGCCGGACTGACGGGAGGTGCCGCCTGACTGACTCTCATGGTACGACTGAGTATGCCTCATCGAGGCATTTCGCAAACTGTCTTGAAAGTTTGAAGTAGAGGCCGACTCTGACAATCGGTCACTCTTCTTCTGCTCTAGCAGTAGCCGAGCATCTGTGAATGTTTGCTTCGACCCGTCCGCCTGAATATGACAAACAGGTTTCCTATTTCCTGTAGGATAACGGAATTTTGTGAAATCAAGGGCAGGTGGCTCCCGCTTCCTAGATTTAGGATGAGGAGTCGCCTCTCGCCCTTGAACTGGCTTCCTCTTCAGTGAAGTGGAGGGTTTCTTGGCCGACTGCTCCTTGACTGGAGCAGGCGGCTTCTTGTTGATCAACTCTTGAATCTCTCCCTTGAAGTCCCTCATGAAGGTCATGAGTTCGTTCCTTGTGATGGGAGCAGACCCATCAGTCGGCTGTTGCCGAACAGGCGGTGCGCCTGCTGGCTCGCTTCCTGTTTGAAGATGCTCCCGTTCCCTCCTTTCGGTATGACGGGTACGTCGGGCCCTTAGGGTCCCGTCTGAAGCTGTATGAGCTTCAACTTCAAATTCACTTTCGGTATCATGGTCCGACTGAACTTGAGGGTCGTCTAGGGGACGCCTCTCTTCAGGAGTCGGTACAGACTTGGATGCCATCTCAGAAGTACTCTCCCCACAGACGGCGCCAAATGTTTCGGGGTTTCTGATGTCCTGCGGGAGAGTTACAATTCCGAGACTGGAACCGGACGCCTGTACCTGCAAAATAACGGAGACTCCTGGGAGCTCCGCCTCCAACGGTCAAGTTAGTACCTGATTAAGGAGAAATTAATGCGGAAATTAAAGTGATTTGGTCTCTCTAGGTGAGAGTGTTTAAGGTAGGTAATCTGCTTTGTTAGCGAGATCAGCCGCTTATTACTGTGTGTAATTAATGTGTTTTTTCCGTAATGTTTCTGTTCTCTCCCTTAATGAGGATTAAGGGAGGCATTTATAACCTTGGAAAACGTGCCCATCCTAGGTTTAGGTAAACCTAGGGCCGATTGGGCTTCCCTCGGAAGTTGGGCCTGGGTGGCCGGTTTCTCCATTAGGCATGGAGTATGCCACATGTCTTGACATAACAGGTCCAAGGTGGACGAATAAGCGCGTGCCACGTGGGAAGCCCTGACTGTTCCAACTGGGGGACACTTGGCAGGACCTGATTGGTCCACGTGGCGCATTCCGATTGGTGGGAGCAAAATCCCCTAATCAGTGATCATTACTCAAACTTTGACATCTTACTTATCTTCCACTTCTAGTCACTCTACCATATTCTAAGAAGTGCAAGTATTATTTAGGCTGCATCATTTACATTACTAAGGAGTTGTATTTAGTGTGGATTTTTACTGGAGCTTTTCTTCATTGTGACATGCTTGGAAAATCTAAAAGAAAATATCCCGGTGCAGAATTTTTGTATCTGGTCTGTCCATATAGGTTCTTCTAAGATTTTCTGTCACTCAGTTGGGTTCTATATATATATTCACTTAAACATGAATTGTGCTGGTAGTTAAGGTAAACACTTTGCTCCTTAATTTTTTTTTTTTTTTTTTTTTTTTTTTTTTGTGTTAGCAATTTAAACAACTTTTTTTTTGTGACAAATTAGAGCTATTATAATTAGTTTGAAATAGTAGGAGCCCCTATTTTGACGAGCTCAGCACCAACTTTTTGTTTGTTGATCTCTCAAACTTGTGTACGGTTTTGACCAACTTTTGATGATTGGTTCATATGCAGTTTCACGTGATGATGTTTATAGTTAGGAATGCAGTAGTCTTGAATCCTTAGCATTCTTATGTATTTCTCATCCAGAAAAGTAAAAAGGAAAAGGCTCTTTTCTTTCGTTTCTACATGCTGCAGATTTCTGTTTAAATATATAGTGTTGGGATTCTTGTGAGGGAGTAAGATGTTTAAGTCATTTAGTCATGCTTATCCTCCTACCTGTGGTGCTGGTTTAAAAGTGTGAATTGTTTCTTTGGAAGATTTGTAATTTAACGTAATTGTTGAAAGAAAAATTAGCCGTCTCTCTGACCTTTCAGCAATGTCAGACTTATTTGAAATATATGACACATATTTAGAAAGTTTCTTAAAGTATTTCAATTAGCATTTTAAGTATTTTGAGGGATCATACCAATAAATATACAAGTATCTGTTTGAGATTTTAGATGCACTGCCAGACATGGGAGTCGTGGTAGTTGGAGAGTTAATGTCAGAAAATATTCTCAATAATCTGGTGTTCTAGTCCCTTAACCTTTTCTATGCATGTCAGCATGTGTGTGTACTTAACTTGCAACTAATCCTTTCTTCAGATCTTAATTACTTCGTACTACCTTAGCGCTATATGAATTTTGTTTACTTGCCCTATTTTAACTTTGTTCTGGTGGTACTATATTTTGTAATTGTAATTGGGAAGAAAAACTAAAGACAACTCACTTTCCTGAGATGATATTTAGAAACAGTTCTTTAATTCTTAAGCATTTAGCTAGTGGCACTAAAATTCATTTCAATGCATTTGATGCTTTAATCGGCTGGAAGCAAGAAGCCTTACCACCAGTAGAAGTTCCTGCTGCAGCAAAATGGAAATTCAGAAGGTTAGCTGAATTATTAAAATTAAGATCTCATGTATCTTTAAATGGCAAAAGACATAACAGTTCAATTTAACATGCCCAGTAAATTATGAGCAATCATAGCACACCTCAACCCAACTTTTGAATAGGTGCTGACTGCTGAGTATATCTGGGCATCTTTTGAATTGTTTGGAATTTTTTTCTTCCTATTTTCTGGTTAAGGAAAAACATTATGATCATCGTGTTGCTTCTACTTGAGTATCCTCTTCTGTATTCCTGCTGTCATTGGGCTCTCTTGTATTCAGGACTTGTGGTTGCCATTGGTCTATTGCTTTTGCACTTTGCCCCTGTCATATATTCACTTCTTATAATAAGAATGTTATATTTAAATAAATCAAGAAGCAGATTACAACTCTAAACCACATGTCTTCCTCCAAAACTATCTGTGTGAAATAACTCACAGGTTTTACATGATGTAAGGAACCCTCATGTTAATGCTCATAATGGCTACATCTCTTTTATTGCATTGTAATTGAATGCATATTTTATTCCTTCTGCAGGTTATGGGGAAAGGCATGTTGGTTATCATTTCCGATTCTAGAAAGCTCTCTTTTCTAACATTTTGTAATGAAATGCACAGGTTCTACTCTCATCTAGAGCCTTCCTCTATGAATTCTCCTCTGCTTTTTAATAGAAAAATTGGATGTATTTATAGTTTCTCGTTGTGTGAACTAATTATGGTTTAGTTGGTGACTTGTATTTGTGCTTCCGCTGACTGATTAGGTTCTTTCCAGTGACTCATGTTCAACTTTCAATCCCTGGCAACTCAAGACACCAGATTGGTAGAATGCTTGCTGTTGATGCCTTGTAAGTATAATTCCGATGTTTTGCCACTTTTATATCATTGGTTTACAGAGTTTTTATCATGAAAACAAATTTGGGAGGGAACGCACAGGCTGACTATGAGAAATTGAGATATTTTTCTTGACTTTTGGTGTTGATTTTAACAGTATCTCATATCTAATTGGATGAGCATGAGTCTTTCTAATTCCATTGTTAGCTTTGTTTAGTGAAGGTTTTTAAGACAAATTTCTGTATCCATTTGCTTTTTCATTCAATTCATTTTGCCACTGTTTGTTTTCTTTTTCTTTAATTACCCTCAATATATTTCAAATGAGCTATAAAACATAGAATAGTTGAAAACTTATATTTCAGTAAACAGTAATTTATGTTATACTCCGTAGCATTTAGCAAACTAGCAGTTCTCAAGTAGCATATAGCTTTCTGAATGTATCAAATGTCACATAGGCTGGATCTATGTTATTTGAATTGTAGTACAACATATATAACTGATATATACTTGGTGCATGTGTACTTGTTAATTTGTTATTGACATAAATTTATTCTTGGATGTGTGTTGCTGACTTTTTGAGTTGCTGGGTTGCTGCGCTCCTGATGCAGGCTGGGTGCAGTGCTAGGGCTGTGTTGCTGCGTTTCTGTGCAGCAGGGTGTGCTTGCCTTTGTTTTTATTGTTTTGCTGGCTGGTTCTGTCTCTGTCAGGGCCTGTAGGGAGTTTCTGTCTCTGTCAGGGCCTGTAGGAAGTTTCTGACCTGATGCTGTGCTTTCGTTTTTTCTGGGTTGCATTGCTGTGTGTTGCTGTGTTGTGTCTTGGAGCTGCTGCGTTCTTGTGATGCTGAGTTCTTGTTTTCTGGGGGCTGCTGTGTTTTTGTTCATCCTGATTATGAAGTGTTGTGTGTTGCTTTGATGTGGATTGGAGCTGTTGTGTTCCTGTGTAGCTGAGTTCTTGTGATGCTGGTTTACTAGGGTGCTGGTGCAGGCTGTGTTCCCAGTCCTGTGCTGACTTTGTTTGCTGATGCTTTTGATTAGCTGGCTGTGCATGGTCCTGCTCAAATGGCTGCTGCTGTTTTTTGTCATGTTTTGCTGGGTGTTGGTTTTTATTTGCTGTGTTTCGTTTGGTGTTTGTTTACAAGCTGTTTTTTTTAGGAGGTCGTTGTGTTTTAGTTGAGTTGGTCTTGCTGTTTACCTATTTTGTTTTAGTTGAGTTGGTCTTGCTGTTTGTGTATGAAAGTTAACAGAAAAAATGAAAAAATGTAACTTTATATATATGTTAATGTTTCTATATCAATTTAAGTGAAAAAAATGCAAAAAAATAAATTTTTTTATTTTTTATTTTTTTGGGGTATTTTTGGCACCGGTTTTGACCAGAACCGGTGCCAAAAGTTATTTAAATTTTTTTTTTACACTTTTGGCACGGGTTCTTGCTTTGAACCGGTGCCAATAGTATTGAAAAAAAAAAAACGCGCCATAGTAGTTGGCACCGGTTAACCGGTGCCAAAACATGTAGCTGGCACCGGTTAACCGGTACCAAAGCATGTAGTTGGCACCGGTTAACCGGTGCCAAATGCTTTAGTTGGCACCGGTTTTGAATCAGTGCCAAATTTTCATGGATTTGGCATCCCTCAAATACCCAACGATTCAAAACCGGTGCCAAAGGGGGGGTTTGAACCGGTGCATTTTTATCTTTTTCGTCTAGTGTTTTTGTATCCGAATTCCATAGATTATGTTATGTTCTTTCAATAATAATTGTTTCTATTCTTCAAATTCATGCGATCTGGGATTTTGATCTTTGCCTTAGAGAATCCAATATACATCCATCTAAATTTAGACATATGGGATTTTTCTTCTAAAATCGGTAGTTAATTGATACAAGGTTAAGCTTGTTTTTCAACTGCACCTAAGCTAACATTTGTGTTGCAATTGAGTGAGAATTTCACTCTCTTTTTAAGCCAGTTTTTCAACTGCACCAAAGCCAACGTTTAAGTTGTAAATTAATTAAAAATCAACTGGGATTTTCTTTCTTTTTAAAAAAAGCATGCATCTCATTGATCAAAATTTTGTGTCTTTTCTCAAACATTGATTATCGTTTTATTTAAACTCAATCAATGTGGGGCAATCTGTACACACCAAATTTTGATCCTATGATGAGCGTCATTTATGGCGCTTTATTTAAAGAATAAATTTTAGGTCCTTTTTCTATGTTTTCTTTCTTTATTTTCCTCTATTTCTCTTAATTTTAATTGATTTTCCATTTTAATAACTCATTTTGATTTTCGATTAGTTTTTATGAGTTTTTTTTTTTTATTTTTTTTTTTTATGATTTTAGGCCTTAATTCGTAGTTTTAGTTGTTTTTCTTTTAATATAGATTTTATAGTTTTAGTTTTGCTTTTATTTTCATTTCATTTCATTTTCCTTTCCTTTATTTTCTTTTCTTTTTATGTTGATTTCTTTCGTTCTTTTCGTTTTCATTTTATTTCTATTACTTTTGTTTGTTATGTTTAGTTTTACTTTACTTCATTTTTTCGTGAATATTCTAAGTTCAATTCTTCTTTACGCTCGCAAAACTGCGTTCTCAAGCCGGGTGGTGTTGAACCCACCGTAAACTCATTTTGGGACTGCCTGTTCGAGTGGGTAGCACGAGCTTGCTATGAGGATGATGCTCGTGCCCACCAACTATACTCACTGCAACACTCGGCCAGCCACGCTTCACACCACCAACTCCCCTCTCACGCATTTCCTTTGCTCCCGCAACAATAAACACACATCAGCCCAGCCCCTGCACTCCAGTTTATCTAAGCAACCACCTCTCCAACACCACACTCCACACCGCAATACAAACAACAACACGTAACAGAACACCACCAATTCAAGCCCCCGCAACAACCACCAACTCCCACCAGCAATAGCCACGCAACACCAACAATTACAAACCGACCAGACACAACCACCAATCAGCCACCATTCTTCCGCACCAACACAAGCGCACCAACAATAGCAATTAATCGCAGAACAGCCGCACAAATCAGCCACTGCAACGACAATCCTGGTCCACCAATCCGCCACCCGCAATCATGAATTCAACCCCCTCAATCACCATTTCAGCCACCAATTACAACAATCAATCACCACCACAACCAACCAAGACCCGCGTCAAACCGCCGAGCCACTTCATTCCATTACGGCAACTGTCGACAGCTCATTCGACCACCAAGACCCAGATAGTGCGCGCGCGAAGACCCATTGATGTGTGTAAACGGTCTGATGTTTTTGAGCCGTTGATTTTAATGGAGCTTGATGATCGAACGGTTGTGATGGTGTATGTTAGTGAAGTGCGAAACAGGGAATATTTCCTAATTAAGAGCAGCCAAAATCAAGTCCACTGCCTTCCCAAGTTGTTGCAATCGTGATGATTACTTGTTGATCCCTATTCCCTAGTGTTTCATTTGTTTGCTTCTTTGTTTTGGTAGTTGATTAGTATTAGTTACTCTATTCTTCACCCTTGACTTCGATCTAGCTTAGGCGCATATTGGAAACACTTAAACATAACCGTTCCTAGCTTAGTGGTTTGACCCTTGACTTACCTCTATACTTGTATTTAGGTTTGTTAAGTGAATATAAATTTTGTTTGACACTAGGACGATTAGTCAACGACCTAGTTTTCCCTACGTCATCCTACTATTGTGATTATTTATTATTATTATTATTATTATTATTATTATTATTATTATTATTATTATCATTAATATTTTTATTTTTATTTTTATTTTATAATTGTTATTTTTACAACAATTATTATTATTTTGCTATCGTTTTTTTTAATTATTTGGTAATAACACAAGTATATGCTAAAATATTTTTTATAAACTTAATCACAATATTTAAGCTATTTAAGACGAAAAACACGAGTAATAATAATATTTTTTAACCATAATTTCCAAAATGCATGTTACAATTCGTACTTCTACACTCCTAAATTACAAAAATCGAAGTATGGCTGACACCATATGCATTTTTCCTGTGCTCCACCGAAGTAATTTCAGGCTTCACTTGTTAATTAGTAAGTAAATTAATGCACCCATCATGAGGACCATTAACCCCACAATGTACCTGAAGTACACTCTTATCATTCTCATGTCTTCTTCGAAAGTGAAGATAAGTTGATCTTCTTGGTTATTTTGGAATATTGTGGCCGAATTAATGGAGATTTTCTTGGTCTTTTTCGGTTAAGGAAGGTAGAAGGAGATAAGAAATAAGTGGTGAGTGGAGATTTGGATAAGGGTAATCTCCTTTTATATAGTAAAAAGTGTATACCGTATTATTATGCATATATGTATGACAATCGTATAGTATAAAAATACGACATTTTGTCTCCTTAGGAAAATGTGTCATTTTTTTATGGAGCTATAAACAAACATTGTTTGACCCTCCAAAGTACAATAAGTGTATTAGTCTTTTCATTTAGAGTGTTAGAGTAATTTTTTACCTAATTAGGGGATAAATAGACATTGTTTGACCTGATTAGGGGATTTTTACCCTGCCACGTGGACCAATCAAGACCTTCCACGTGTCATCCACGTGGACCAACCAGAATCTGCCACGTGTCACTTAGTGAAGAGTCCAAAGTGGACCAATCAGGGCACGACACATGGCAGACATGTATCCAACTAGGAATGGCTGCCTTCAAGGCCCAAACTCCTAGGCAGCCCAATCAGTCCTAGGTTTCCGTAACCTAAGACTAGGCACATAATTCAAGACCTTATAAAAGGGAGATGTTCCCACCTGGGGAACGATATAAAAAAACAAACACTCAGTGAGACCATTAATTGCAGAATTAAACACACTTAAGAGTTTACACTCGGATATTGAGGTTGTTTGCCATAGTCGGATGATCATTATTCTCGTAAGAGGAACCTGAACCCATTTATATTCGGCGCTTTTTACATCTGAACACGTTCTAACTTGATCGTCGGAGGCGGAACTCCCACCAACCGGAGTCTCTGGTGTTTTGCAGGTATAGGCGCCCAGAGTCCAGTCTTGGAATTGTAACTCTTCTGAAGGACACAGAAAACCCCAAAACATTTGGCGCCGTCTGTGGGGAGATTACTTCTGAGATGGCTTCGCATGGGTCTTTACCACATCCTAGTGAGAAACGACCTATGGCCGGCGCTCAGGTCTATACGGACCAAGACATTAATGACGACTTTGTAGTCGAAACATATATGGCTGCCGACGGTTCACTCAGAACAAGACGCACTCGTCCCATAGAAGGAAGGGAATAGGGTGATGATCAAACAGGTCCAAGTCAGCCATCCGGACAGCCGTCTGGATAACCCTAGGTGGCCAAAAGCACAACCCTAGTCACTCGAGATAAACTCATGTGATTCATGACAAGTTTCAAGGGGGAGATAAAGGACCTCATCGATAAAAAGTCAGCTGGCTCTAACAAGGAGCAGTCGGCCAAGAACCCTTCCCATTATGTGAGGAACAAGTCTGTCAAGGACTGAGAACCCACCCCGCATCCTAAATCAAAGGAGGGGAAGCGACCCTTGATCGATCTTACAAAGATCTGATTCCCTGAGACAGGGATGAGGAAGGCTAATTCAGCACGTTTAGCTGGATAACACAAAGAAGACTTATTCTGATGCCCGGATGTTAATCCAGCAGAAGAAGAGTCAACATGTTTCTGAGTCGGCTTCAACGTCGATTTACCAAGACAGCTTTCAGAATACCTCAGTGACGTATTTGCAATCAAACCGAGAAGGTCAGCCAGGAAACCTGTCCGTCCACTCTAGCCCTCAGATAATCCATTCGGGTCCGTACATGCCTTAGTAGCCATACATGCCGTATGGATAACCTTACATGAAGCCGACCCTCTTTGGGGTGCAGGTAGCACAAAACGTCTAACCTTTAGTCTGGCACCTCCGTCTACTAAGGCTTGGGGAATAACCCTCTCCCTTCTCCAAGGAAATAACCGAGGCTGGTTAAAAATGTTTTGGTAGGTACCTATGATGATACCACTAATCTGGAAGATCACCTCATGGCCTACACCAACCTCATGTATTTACAGGGGTTGGATGATGCTTCCTGGTGTCGATGCTTCCCAGCCACATTAAAGGGCGTCGCCCAACAATGGTTCGGCAACTTGCCAGCCGGATGCATCAACAATTTCAAGACACTTGCATACTTATTTGCGTCCAATTTCTCTATAAACATCCCTACTAAGAAAACAAGTCTAGACTTGGGTGCCATTCAGTAGGGAGATAAAGAAGGGCTTCGGTCATATATCAGGTGGTTTAATCTGATGAGAATTCAGATTCAAGGGGTTTTCTGATGAAGTGCCCTATACAGACATTTTCAAAGGTCTGAAAGATGGTCCGGCCATTAAGTTCAACCTCGTTGGAAAGAGGGTTGCTACCCTCCAAGAGGCACTGACTCTAATGATACGACTGAGTATGCCTCATCGAGGCATTTCGCAGAGTGTCTTGAAAGTTTGAAGTAGAGGCCGACTCTGACAATCGGTCACTCTTCTTCTGCTCTAGCAGTAGCCGAGCGTCTGTGAATGTTTGCTTCGACCCGTCCGCCTGAATATGACGAACAGGTTTCCTATTCCCTGTAGGAAAACGGAATTTTGTAAAATCAAGGGCAGGTGGCTCCCGCTTCCTAGATTTAGGATGAGGAGTCGCCTCTCGCCCTTGAACTGGCTTCCTCTTCAGTGAAGTGGAGGGTTTCTTAGCCGACTGCTCCTTGACTGGAGCAGGCGGCTTCTTGTTGATCAACTCTTGAATCTCTCCCTTGAAGTTCCTCACGAAGGTCATGAGTTCGTTCCTTGTGATGGGAGCAGACCCATCAGTCGGCTGTTGCCGAACAGGCGGTGCGCCTGCTGGCTCACTTCCAGTTTGAAGATGTTCCCGTTCCCTCCTTTCGGTATGACGGGTACGTCGGGCCCTTAGGGTCCCGTCTGAAGCTGTGTGAGCTTCAAATTCAAATTCACTCTCGGTATCATGGTCCGACTAAACTTGAGGGTCGTCTAGGGGACGCCTCTCTTCAGGAGTCAGTACAGACTTGGATGCCATCTCAGAAGTACTCTCCCCACAGACGGCGCCAAATGTTTCGGGGTTTTCTGATGTCCTGCGGGAGAGTTACAATTCCGAGACTGGAACCGGACGCCTGTACCTGCAAAATAACGGAGACTCCTGGTGGTGGCAGCTCCGCCTCCAACGGTCAAGTTAGTACTTGATTAAGGAGTAATTAATGCGGAAATTAAAGTGATTGGGTCTCTCTAGGTGAGAGTGTTTAATGTAGGTAATCTGCTTTGTTAGCGAGATCAGCCGGTTATTACTGTGTGTAATTAATGTGTTTTTTCGTTATCCCCCTTAATGAGGATTAAGGGAGGTATTTATAACCTTGGGAAACGTGGCCATCCTAGGTTTAGGTTAACCTAGGGCCGATTGGGCTTCCCTCGGAAGTTGGGCCTGGGTGGCCGGTTTCTCCATTAGGCATGGAGTATGCCACATGTCATGACATAATAGGTCCAAGGTGGACGAATAAGCGCGTGCCACGTGGCAAGCCCTGACAGTTCCAACTGGGGGACACTTGGCATGACCTGATTGGCCCACGTGGCGCATTCCGATTGGGGGGAGCAAAATCCCCTAATCAATAGGTATAAATAAATAAAATCAATTTTTAAGGCATGTTAGTCACACAAAATGATATATTAATTAGTATAAGGTAGGTTTGAGCACCGAAGTTGCACTACGTACCGATCATAGTGGGATTTGAATTTACTCACAGATCAAAACCATCGTAATTCGGGCAAATGTCATGTTTTAAATAGCCAATTCCATTGGGATTTTAATTTGGGTCGTTGATATATGCGTCATTTTTTGTATGTGAGATTTTAGTGATCTTTGACGGATTCACTCATAAAAGTAAAATGAACCACCTTGGTTGAGGCAAATCACCCTGATTAGTGATTACCAAAAATGTCCTTTGAACAAGACAATTTAACAAATGCATCCCAATTGACGACTTTTTTAGTGGGTCAAGGTATTTCTTTGAGTGAAATGATAAGGGTTCACTATATAGTCTCACTTTGGGTTTAAAATCACTTGAGGGTAATTTTTGTAATGTTTTAAGGGTTATGTGTTTGTGGCTAATGGAATTGACTAAGTAAAACACAAAACCTGTCAAGACCTTACTTCCAAATAAAAGGGAACAATAAACTATTTAATCATATCCGATTGTCAATTAATCAATCGGGGACTTATAATGGATTATAGGCTTATTTTTATGGAGATGAGTAATTGTTACAACCTTATACAATTAAATAATTAATATTAACCTCATGTTTGGAAATGAGGCCATTACCTTATATTAATTATCATTAATTATATAGACAAGCATGCATTGTTTTGATTCATTCTTGTGTATAAAAGGGTTTGAAATAAAATGTTCACAAAATTATAAAAAACTTTTATTCTAAAGTCATCTTAAAATAAATTAAAGCTTCCTAAAACATTTTTTATTTCTGATGTCATCTTACAAAAAATTAATTTTTCTTAAAACTCTTTTGTTCTAAAATAATCTTAAGATAAAAATAAAGCTCTTAAGATTTCTCTTATTTCTAAAGTCATCTTTAGATAAAGTTAAAATTAAGATAAAATCACTTAACAATAAAAACTTATAAGTTAAAATTTCATAACATAGTGTGTTATAGGTTCCATGACACCATTGGTATCTTAATGTAATTTAGTGCAATTTGAATATTTCTTTTTAAAGAATTAAAAGAGAAAACGTGTTTTTTTTTTATTTTTTTTTTATGCTTTAGACAGGTTGAACGAAAACAATTCATTAAAAATCATAGAAAAATAAAAAAAAAAAATTATTGTAATACATGGTTGGATAGCTCTTGAAAAATCTTATAATTTAACCTAAAGACATGGAGCTGATTTTGGACGAAAGATTTGTTAAATTGGTGAACTTTAGGACGTAGTAAGTTACTTCTTATTATTGAACATTCATTACGTAAACTCTTACTTCCTTAGGTCGTTTAAACTCACCTTAAGAAGGAAATTATTATTAATACATTTTTTAGACAAACACATGAATGCATTAACCCTTTATAGTTTAACACATTAGACAAAAATTAAATGTAAATGCAACTAAACCCCCTTTTTTCTATATCCTATCACCTCACAGTAGGCTTTGTTTTCTAATATGGAGTAATGAAATATTTAGGGCTAATTTAGCACCTAATATCGCCATTACGTACTCCTATTAGTAACATCACATGGAAAAAAAACACATTAGTTAGCATGATAATAGTAATTAAGAAAATTGAGAAGGTAGAAGAATAATACCATAAGCTAGATGTAGTTATTTCCTAGATAACACCTGTTGCTTACCAAGATTAAAGGATGAGATCTCCTTAATTAAAGTGAATGAAGATAAGGCTAAGTGATATATTTGGAACTTTTGAGATATTTAGAGAAACAAGTGAAAATAAAGCTAATGAACTTTTTTTATTTTTTTTGATTAAAGAAAATAAACTTAAAGTAATTATATTCTTGAAAACTAAAGCTAGATTCTTAAGAAATAAACTAATTTTTTTTTTTGTTTTTTTTTAAAATATGGACTAGGAATACTTTGGGAATTAATCTAATTTTTTTATTTAAACAATGATAAGAAATAAACCCTAAAACTTACAGAAAAATATTTTTTGTGGTTTTTTATCGGAATTAGAGATAATAACAATACTAAAATAAAAATAGAAATGGTAGTATAACTATATGATGCTTTTTATAAGATAATAACTTAAAAATAAAGCTAAATTAGAGGGATTTTAAATAAAGAAAAAGAATAGAGAAGGATTTTCTCAGAGAGAATTTTTAGAGAGAGGTTTTATAGGATTTCGTTGGTGTATTGAAATAAAAAAATTAGGGGTGTGTTTAAGGGAAAGGATTAATATAGTTTTTTAATCCCAACTTTCACCAATTTACTTTCATTAATTCCAACTTTGGATTATCCCTTAATAATCCCAACTTTTAGGTGGCCTATCTTTCTTCATACCCAAACCTGTCAACAAAAGTCAATGATCTAATTTTCTAGTCACTTGACACGTGTCAAGCTGTAAGTGGTCCAAAAAATAAAAGAAATTAAAGAAAAAATCAATTAACAAAAAAAGAAAAAAAAATATCAAAACCCGCCACCACCAGCCCACAACCACTGGCGGTGGCCCCTTCCTCCATAGCCAACCCCGAACCACTGCCTCCCTAGCCCCAACCCCCAAAACCTCCCCCAAAACCGCCCTAAACCCATGAAACTGGCCCCCTCCACCTCCCTCACCCACTAAACCAGCCATAACCAAACCCTTGCGCTGAAACCGCCACCCATAAATCCCGAAACCACCCATAACCAAAGCCTACGTCCCTGAAACCGTCCCCATCCCCTCCCCCACCCACAAAACCACCTGTAAAATCTCGAAATCACCTCCCCCACCCCTGAAACCACCTAAAAACGCAGCCCGCTCCCTTTCTTTCTCCTCTAATTGCCGGATAACGTAACCAATGGGAGTGATGGGAGGGTTTCCGGTGGAAGGAGGGCTTTCGGCAGGTCAGAAAAGTGGAGTTGGGGGATCATAGAGGTTAACGGGTGTGGGTCTTAGCGGCTGAGGAAGTGCGACCACCAGTGTTGGGTGGCTGGTGGTCTTTGGTTTTTTTTTTCTTTTATTTTTTTCCTTGTTTTTTGCTTTTTAATTTAAATTAATTTCTTTTTATATTTTTTAATCAATTAGAGTGCAACACGTGTCATATAATTTGTTTTAAAAAAAATTGACCATTTCTTAAAGTAACTAGTAAACCAGATTGAAGAAAGAAAACACAGGTGAAAGTTGAGATTATTGCAGAATAATCAGAAGTTGAGATTATTCAAAATAAATCGGCCAAAGTTGGGACTATAAGAGTGTATTAATCCTATAGGAAAAGAAAAGGGTTAATTTGTAAATAAAAAACAAATAAAGGATAACGGGTTTAGATTGTAAATATCTAGATTTTGGTAATAATAATAATCTTTTTATTAAATTCCTTTTTTTTATATGTAACAAACTAATTAATCTGTTTTAAGAAACTTAAGCTGATAAAATAAAATAAAAAAAACCATAACTAAATTAGACTCTAATAATCATATAGTAAAAAAGTTCTAAAATGCCATGGTATTACAAAAAGAAATATATATGACCGTGCCATGTCAAAACTCCAAAATACTCATGTGGCATGCATATGACAGAGTACCTAAACCACTTAAGTGATTATTCATGAACCTCATAAATCATTACACTCACCAAGGTACTGAAACAATACTTATAGGATAAACATCTCATTAAGATATAAGCTCTGAAATTTCCTCAATGGCATAAAGTTTTAATACTAGTAGAGCCGGACAGAATATTTGTCATGAAACCAATGAGTGTATAAGCCTCAAGCGCTTTCTGGACCGCCTGGCTGAAAAAGGCGATCTTGACTCTTATGTCAAGAAGTCCAAGGGGAATGCTCCTCCCAAACAGAAACAGGCGGCCAAGAAGAAGCACAGGTCGGCTGACAGTTCTGACACTAACGACACCGTTGTCTATACTATAGCAGGCGGCTTCGCTGGAGGCGGCCCCACTATCAGGGGCAACAAAGACAACATCAGGCGGTTAGATGTTGATTCCACCAACCAAGGACGGACCTCCAAGAGTTCATTCCCGGAAATTGTCATCACAAAGGAAGACTTGGGAGGCGTTAGGGGGCCGCATGACGACCCCATCATTAGTGAATGTAAATTAGCCAACCAGAGAGTTGTCCGGATCCTCATAGACACCGGCAGTTCCTCTGATCTAATCAGCAACAAGTGCTTAGCAAAGCTCAAGTACAAACCTGACTGCAAACATCCGGTATCTCACCCTTTAGTAGGGTTTGGAGAAAGTGTCGTACACCCAGTGGGACGAGTGGATCTACCTATCCGTCTGGGCGAGAAAGGGGTGGGTCGTCACATGGTGGTTCGGTTCTTAGTTGTTGAAGAGCTCTCGGCCTATAACATGATCTTAGGGCGACCCACCCTGAACAATTCCAAAGATGTCATCATACCATCTCTTATGTTGCTCAAGTTTGAAAAGGATGATGGAACAGTCAGCTCCCTAAGGGGAGATCAGAAAATGGCACGAGAGTGTTACCTCTGGAATATTAAACCCACTGTGGCGACTACTAGCCCAAGTGGAGAGAAAACGGACCTTGAACAAATCTAGGAGGATGCGCCTACCCAAATAGCAGGCGGCAAGAAAAGAAAGGTCGCCCCATTGGGGGCCGAAAGAAGGGAAAAGCGATAGAAATCATTGGCCGAGGAGCGGTCAGACGAGTTCCGCCCTCAGCCGGCTGGTGAACATGTGGATGTCGTCCTAGACGACTCACGCCCTGACCAAATAGTTAAGGTTGGGACGACTGCTCTTGCGGCCCTTGGTAAAGATTTTCACCAACTCTTGAGGGAATTCAAGGATATTTTTTGCATTTGAGGTACATGAGATGCTAGGTATCAGTCCAAACTTGGCAGTGCATAAGTCAGCTGTGGATCCGAAAAAGAAGCCGGTTAGGCAAAAGAAACGAAACCATGGTGAAGAAAGAAGCCATGCGGTTGCCGCCGAGGTTAAAAAATTACTTGATGCAGGGTTCATTCGGCAGTGTTATTTCCTTCACTGGGTTGCAAACGTTGTACTCGTGAAAAAGCCGAATGGTACCTGGCGCATGTGTGTGGACTTCACAGACATGAATAAGGCGTGCCCCAAAGATAGTTATCCATTGCCCAAGATCGACAGTCTAGTCGACTCTACAGCCGGCCACGCCTTAATGAGTTTCATGGACGCCTACTCTGGTTTCTATCAGATTCCTCTATGGAAGAAAGACCAAGAGAAGACGGCCTTTGTCACAGATCAGGGCCTATACTGTTACACAGTCATGCCGTTTGGTCTAAAGAACGCCCCGGCCACCTTCCAGAGAATGATAAACACGGTGTTCTTTGATCAAATTGTAAGGAACATCGAGGCATACATAGATGATATGATAGTGAAATCAAAACTCCATACGGACGATTTGACAGATCTCCGAGAAACATTCACCACACTCAGGCGGCACCATGTCATGCTCAATCCCAGGAAGTGTGTTTTTGGAGTTGAGTCTGGGAAGTTCCTCGGATTTCTTATCAATCAAAGGGGCATAGAGGCTAACCCCAAAAAAGTGCAGGCGATCATAGACATGCAGTCGCCCCGCACAGTCCGAGAGGTCTAGAAATTAACAGGTTGTCTGGCAGCCTTGGGGAGATTTCTCAGTCGATCAGGCGAGAAATACCTTTACTTCTTTCAGGCAATCAAAAAGAAGGCTATGTTTGAATGGGGGCCGGATGCCGAGGCGGCCTTCCAGAAGCTGAAAGCACACTTGCACTCTTTACCAAGGTTGGTCAGCCCTTTGCCAAAAGAGGTCCTCTATATGTATCTAGCAGTGTTTGACCATGCTCTAAGTGCCGTCCTCCTTGCTGAGAGGGACGGCTGCCAGCTCTCAGTCTATTTTGTCAGTCACGTGTTGAAGAATGCCGAGTTGAGGTACCCCCTAGTGGAAAAATTTAGCCTTGCCCTCTTCATTGTAGTTAGAAAATAGAAGCCCTACTTCCTGGCACATTCGGTCGTGGTATACACAGGCCAGCCAATCAAGAGGCCATTGACAACCATGGAGTTGCCAAGTCGAATGATCAAATGGGCAATAGAAATTCAGAGCCTTAAAATTACGTTTGAGCCAAGGAAAGCCATGAAGGGGCAAGCATTTGCTGACTTTATAGTAGAGATGACTCGGCCCTCTGATTCTCAAATTCCAGACCAAGTCTGGAAGGTTTATGTGGATGGGAGCTCCACAGCGAATGGTTGTGGTGCAGACGTCATATGGCAGTCGCCACAAGGCGACAAGTACGAGTATGCTCTGCGTTTTAACTTCCAAGCCTCGAACAATGAGGCGGAATATGAAGCTTTATTGGACGGAATCCACATGTGCAAGGCGGTTGGGGCAAGAAAAATAGACGCTTACTCTGACTCACAGCTAATAGTAAGCCAGTTTAATGGCGAATACGAAGTAACCTATCCGGCCATGATTAAATATTTGCAGGTGGTACGTCAGGCGGCTGGGTCACTTGAAGAGTTTCTTTTATCTCAAGTAACCAGGTCCGAGAACAACCAGGCGGATGCTTTCTCAAAGCTGGCATCTTCAGCCTCCTGTGACACGCTAAGGACCGTTTTCTGAGAAGTTATAGAGAAACGAAGTATTGAGGAAGAGCCTATTGGAATTCTGGATAGGATTTCAACCTGGATGGACCCAATTAGAGCCTATTTAACAGCTGACACCTTGCCGAGTGATCAATACCAGGAGGCCTTACTAAAAAAACGAGCGTCCAACTTTGAGATACGCAAGGGGGAACTCTTCAAGAAAGGGTATCTTCAGCCCCTCCTGAAATGTGTTACCCTCGAAAAAGGACGAGAGGTCTTAGAAGATCTAAATTCAGGGTACTGCGCTTCTCACGTAGGCGGCAAGTCGCTTGCTCAAAGAGCAAGGCGGCAAGGTTACTTTTGGCCTACATTGGAAGCAGATGCCATGGAAATGGTGAAAAAATGTGACAAGTGCCAAAGGTTTGGCAAGTTAATTCATCGTCCGGCCACAGACCTCCTATACCATTCGCTAAGTGGGGCATGGATATCCTAGGTCCCTATACGCCTGCAACAGGCGGCAGGTGGTATATACTGGTTGCAGTTGACTACTTCACCAAATGGGTGGAGGCAGAAGCAGTTAAGGGTGTCAAGACCAAGGACATCATCTCCTTCATATGGAGGAATGTCACTCGATTTGGAGTGCCCATGTCTATGGTTTTAGATAATGGCCCCCAATTTGAGACGCTTGTTCTCAAAAATTGGCAAGGAGACCAAGGCATCTCACACTGATTTGCATCAGTCGGCCTTCCACAAGCAAATAGCCAAGTAGAAGCTTTCAATAAAATCATCTCATACAGTATTAAGAAGAAAAATGAAAGAGCAGGTGGCCTATGGGCAGACGAAGTACCGCATGTTCTTTGGGCCATTAGGACGACTGAGAAGGGGCGACTGGAGAGACTCCATTCCTCCTAACTTATGGGGCAGAAGTTGTTCTACCAATTGAACACTACGAGCCGACTCTTCGTATAATGTTGTATGACAAAGAAGAAAATTGGGAGGCCATGCGCCTAGCATTGGATTCACTCCCAGAATGAAGGGGCAATGCAACCTTGCACCATGAAATCTACCTCCTGATAATGACAAGGGCATATAATAAAAAGGTACACAGGCGTCCACTCAAAGTAGGGGACTTTGTACTCCGTAAGATGGAAGCAGTCGGTAGGGGTAATGAGTTAGAAAAATTTATGAAAAGGTCAGGGACGGCACCTACTGCCTGGAAACACCAGACAGCCAACCCTTACCTCGGACTTGGAATATAGATAATCTAAAGAAGTATTATTTTTTAATAATGTAAATAGCCAAGAGCTACTAATAAAACTTGCTATTTTGCTTCATTTTTATTGTAAACTGTGGGGCATGCCGCCTGTAACATTAGCAGACAACTACTCTTTATCTTTCTTTAATACGAACTGAATACAAAGGGGCATGCCAACTGAATAAACCATTGGCTACTCTCCATTTTCTTTACTTTTTACTGTTTCAAAGGGGCATGCCGCCTGTAACTTTACATTCGGCTACTCTCCTATAGTTGTTCACCATGAACTAAACAAGGCCTATGGCCGGATGATCAGGCCAGGCGCCTAGCCAACTGATCCTTTCTTTTAAACTAATACGACCTGTCCCAACATCATAGCAGGCGTCCGGCGACATCCCTCCGGATGAGATTCGTCGCAGAGAGCAGCTCCCTTTTGGGTGGAATAATGCTCTATAAACTAAGTACAAGGCACCTAAACGAATGTCCCCAAGGACAAACCACGTAGCCGTTTTGAGACAAGGATAACTCTAAACACTAACCAAACAAGTGTTAGCAATTGACATCCGAGTCAGATAACCGCCTGTATCACTTGGGATAAGTACAAGGGGTACCTCTTGAGTTAATAGCCAACAAAAATTGGCGAATCAAGAGGATCAGCTGGCCTCCGCCGTCTGGTACCTCTACTACTCAAGCAAGAGAGATAATGATTGGGTAATCTCAAAGATTACTTATAGTCACTCCCACATACTTGGTGTGGATCCAAAAAGCAACGATGAGTCCGCCTGGATAAAGGCAAGCAAGGACTCTATTTCTATTTAAACGAACAGGCGGCCCTACTACAAGCGGCCTGTTCCTTTTAACTTGAAAAAGTTAAGTAGACCTAACGTGTTTACTAAGATGTGTTGGGAAACCGACTGGATACATGGCCGACTAGTCGCCAATCTGGAGCCAAGACAACAAGTCGTCTAGGGGCATAGGCAGTCGGTACTTGATAAACTTTGCTTGCAAAAAATTTTAAGCAAAATTTTAAGCAAATTCTAAAAAACGTACAAAGCCGAAACAGTCGGTATAGCATTCAAGCACATGTCAAGGACCCTCTATACTTGGCAAAAATAAAGCATAAACAAGATTTTGTGATCAAAGGCGACCGAATCGCCGCCCAAATTAGTATTAACAGCCGGCCATAAAGACCGGAAAAATATTCATAAACCCCGGCCCCCGGCCGGGTAAAGTGAATACAAGAACAAACGGTACGCAGGCCGGAGAAAAGTTTGAAAAATAAAAAGCTTTAAGCATTGGGAGGGGCTTCGGGGTTAACTGCCGCCTGATCGAGCTTAACTACGGGCGCCGGATCCTTCAAGGCATCCTCTTTGGTTGACTCGCCTTCAGGAGCAGGAGCTTTCGGCACATCCACCTCCTCCATTGGCTGAAGGGCCACCACCTCTTCTTTCTCATCAGAGTTGGACTCGGCCCCTTCCTCTTTCTTCTCGTCCTCCTCAGCCGCCTGCTGCATGATCCTTCTGTTGTACTCTTCAGTACAAGCGTTGAATTTCTTGTCCCATGCAGCATAGCTAGCTTTCGGGAAGAGGGATGACCAGGTCATCTTCATGATATTAGCCGAGTCCTCCATCATGGCCGGGGCAAGAGCCAGCTTCTCAGTCTCGGCCTTCGCCTTAAGATCTTTAGTGATGGCCAACTCCTGCTTCACAAAGCGATCCTTGACAGCATCCAAGGACTTCTGAAGGCTCTCGGCATGATGGGCAATATGTTATAGGGGTCGCAGCTCATCTTTGAGGCTCTTGACCGTTTGTCCAGCTCCTGGTTCTTTTTGTTGACCGCCTCCAACTTGTCATTGATCTCCAAAGTGGCCTGAGCCTGATAATAAAGAATATCAGCTGTCAAAATTTAATTTTGAGCAATGTGAAACATTGCCTTTTCAAAGTCAGAGGCGACCATGGCTCTGGCAGCTTTTACCTCTTTGTTTTTGGCGCTGATCGGCCTACGGAGGTTGTGTACACGGAGCATGGTCTGAAAAAGGAGCACCAGACGTCAGATTTGCAAAAACAGGCGGCAGGCAAAGTCATTCAACATTTAACAAAAAATGCTAAGTATACCTCAGAGAGGAGACCTATGATTCCGTCTAAGTCAAGGGTGCCGACTCCCTTGACCGCATCCCTCTCCTCTAGAGGGACGGCTTTAACCATAGACTTGGCCATTTGGACCAAGTCTAGTTCTTGTGGGCCGCCCAAATTCAAAGACAAATTGTTAGAACAAGAGAGAGAATATCAAAGGAAGAAAAATTTAACAAGGGCCGAAGGAGCCGGTTATACCTCTTGGAGGCTGGCTGTCCCTTGGGACTTGTACTTCTGTTCCCCCACTCTTGGGGGTTTGCGGATGCTTCTCATCCGCCTGTTTCCTGGAGGTGCCAAGCGTACTCCCAGTGGCCAGTTTGCGTGCTTTCGCGGCCGGCTGCTAGGAGGAAGAGGGTTTGGACGAGCCCACCTGCAAAACCATAGAAGATTAGCATTGGCAAAGAAAAGCTTTCAAAGGAAAAAATCTCGAAGGTTCGGAACTTACTATTTGCGTCTCCTTGGCAGGAGAGTCAACAGAGGTCCGCCTCTGGCTCATGATCGAGGCTTGCAGCAAAGCAGCCGCCTTCTTTGATGTAGAGATTTGATCCATAGCCTCGATTAAAAATAGGCGACAAAGAGTTAGTTAAAATTGAATAAATAAATCAAGTAATGCATGTAGAGGCACAAGAGGCCGGCTACCTCTGGAGGTCTGACTGCTAAGGCCACAGGCGGCCAAAAAGTACTCATCATATAGCCACTGAAATTTGGGAATGCAGTTCAAAGGCACCTGCTCCTGTACCCCAGTAGTAGAGTTTGCACATATCTCTACTTTGAAGAGTCCTTAGTCAAGGATCTCCTCCTTGGCCCAGCGAGGAACAGGCGGCATGCTACGGCCGCCTGCAAGAAGAAGCGGATCCCTGTTCCACCTATTATACCGCTTGTTCAGGAGTTTATCAGGGCTAGAGACTAGCAGGAAAGTGTTTCTCCAATCCTTCCACTTGTTCTCCTTCCCCCTAGTTTTCATATATCCTTTGTGGCTCGATATCTGGTACCAGCCAGTACCGCTTGCCTAGGGGGTTTGGCTTAAATAATTCATCTGGGCGAACGCCTAAAAATTCGGCTCCACCCCATGCATTTCACATCCGGCCTAAAAATTCGGCTCCACCCCATGCATTTCACATCCGACCAGTCGACCCCTTTTTCGACTGAATGAGAAAGTCTCGCCTAATGAGGGCTAGAATGCCTTTCTTCTAAGTTAAGTGAAAGGCGACTTGAAGAGCTAGCCTCAGACTCACTATCAAAAGAGTCTGAATCCCCTCTCCTTGAGGGGGCCGACCCCTCTTCTTCAGAAAGGGCCGACTGTTGACCAGCTAAGTCAACTGTGAAATTGGAAGGGGCCACCTTGGCCCCCTCCTCAGAGCTCTCGGCTACAGAGCCACCTCGGGTCCTTGCGGTGTCAGGCGGCTGGTCCGATAGCTCACTAATTTGAGCCCGGAATGAAGAGCCATCAGAGCTTTAAATTCTCTTTGTTCTTTTTGTTCTTGCCATACTGTTCTGCATAGATACAAAGATAGTTGGATTCCGGGACTTGCGCAAAGTTTGAGGTACCGCAGGGCAGTCGGCATCCCTAGTTCTAAACTCTGCCGTCCCTGGTGACCGGCTGATTGCTAACCTAGGTAGTGCCAGATGCTTTTGAGGCCTCATTTTCAAAAAGAAAGAAAAAAGTGCAAAAGCAAAGAAAAAAAGGATAAAGGAACAGACGGTTACCTGAAACTTAAGTTCTGAAAGGGCGCTTGATTAAACAGGCGTCTAATAAAAGCAGGCGGTTGGTGAAGTCAGTTGTCCAGAAAATCAGAGCTCAAGTTCAGGGGTCCGAGAGTTCTCTTGAAAAGTTCGCAAATGTGAACAAAAGACTTGGTCAACATGCCCTTATATAGGGTAAAAGGAGAATGCGAAGGGTCACTTATGAATTTAAAAAATGAGCGGGAAAAAGCTCTCGGCCAATCACAGGACGACACCCGTAGCAGTCCGTCGCCTGTTACAGGCCGCCACCTGTCACAAGTGACATGCGACCAGTCACGTGCCACCTGTGAGGGGCAAATGATTAGGGGATTTTCCCCGCCCAATCAGCATACGCCACGTGGACCAACCAGGTCCTGCCAAGTGTCCTCCATTTGGACCTCTCAGGGCCTGCCACGTGGCACATAGCCATTTGTCCATCATGGACCAATTATGCCACGCGAAGTGGCCTGCTGTTTTCCACCTAGGAAAAGCCCAATCAGCTCTAGGTTAAACTAAACCTAGAGTTGGGCACGCTTCCCAAGGTTATAAATACACTAATTAATCCTCATTAAAGGGGGTTAAGCAATTAATTACTCTCACATAGAGAAGCCAAAACACATTGATCACTCCTCACCTTGAGGGACCAGATCTCCCACCTTTACTTTCCGCACTTATTACTCCTCAAACAAGTACTAACCTGACCGTCGGAGGCGGAGCTCCCACCACAAGGAGTCTCCGTTGTTTTGCAGGTACAGGCGCAAGGATACCAGTCCCGGAATTGTAACTCTCCCGCAGGACATCAGAAAACCCCGAAACACAAGGCACTTCGATTTTTAGGATTTTCGTGATTTTTCTTTCTTATTTTTTATTACCATTTCCCTCAATAAGTCTAGGATAGGCACCATCCATCATTTCTTATATTTACTTAATGAATTTTTTTATACCTTTTCCATTTTAATAAAATGAGTATTTCTTTCCTTGCATATGATCATTGCATTGCATTTCAAAAACATAAAAGAAAAAAAAATAAAAATCCTCGTCGAACTAAGTACAAGGTATACCAGTGATTTGAGGCACCCTTAGTAGTCACATCATATCACCTTTACTGTAGCACCCCCAAATCTCCCTCTACGGAAATACTACTATAATACGTATAATTACACCATAGAGATAGACTTAGGTGTATTACCGCCGCGTGATTACGCAAGGCTACCAAAACTACTAACCAAAACCAATATTTTGCAGCGGAAACTCAAACTCTTTCTTTATTAATAATAACTATAAATAGAAACCATTGTCATTAGTACTCATAAATAAACAAAGACCAACAATCCTAATTCTACGTGAAGAACATTCCCGGGACTCCCATATGCTCAATTATTGACTCCACCTGAATATAGTCAACATTGCTTACCATTAAGGTAAACAGGGCGAACCAAAACAAATAGGAAATACGGATTAGCAAATTATGCTAAGTACGATAAGTACAAGATATTGTAAACTCAATTTATTTGCAAACATGCTTTTAAAAACCAATTCCAATGTTAATCCAATAATTCCAAAACTCGTGATTAAAAATCAATTCCAATAATTCAATAATTCGATAAAACGATTTATAAAACCAATTCCTCTTTTGAAAACCAATTCTCAAATATTCTCATAAACAATTCAAATAACTCAATAACTCAATAATAATGATTAGTAAAATCAATTATTTTTGAAAACTCAATCTCCTCTCTTAGTGTGGACACCCCCCAACCTAGTCTCCTACTATTTCAAGGCTATTCTTGAGGAAAGACTAGGTCATACAAAGTACATAGTCTTCAGTGAATCCGCATAGTGGGATTAATATAATAATTATGGCTGTAAAGCTTTTTAATAAAATCCTCTTTAAATTCCTCTTTGAATAAAATCAAACTTTTCAAAAACTTCTTTTATATTTAATTCAACAAGCTCTTAAAATCAAACCCTTTTTTTTCAAAAACTCCTTAAAACAATCCAACATACTTTGGAAAACTAAACTCCTCTAAATATAATAATTTCAAACCATTCAAAACATGATATAAAATCAATCCTCCAATTCATTTATCAAAACCAATTTTTAAAACATGCTTTATTACATAAATCATAATTTAATTCAATCATCATAAAACTCATGTAAAACATGATTATTCAATCCAATGAATTTCAAAGATATCTAGCCACCTAAACGTACCTTGATACCGAATATCAATCAACACTTTGCACTTTCAAAATTCAATCACGAATACACCTTGCAATTAATATAACCATAAGGTTATCACAACATCTTTAGACATAAACACGAATCTAATGTGCATGCACTATAAAACTCTTTCAAAACTAATACTTTAATATAAATTTATAGCTTTGAAATAGGTATTTATATTTTAGAAAACTAACCATGAAGAAAGTAAAGGAATTGGATTAAAGAGAATTAAATTTGCGTTGGAAAGAATAGGCAGAACTTGTAGAGGCCATAACTCCTTTGATATAACTCTGAATTGGGTGATTCTTTAGCCTAACCTCAAGGATTTTTTAAATGGAACAATTTTTTGTGAATTAAAAAAACCCCAAAACCGAATAGAAGTTCCCGAAAATTGGCTCCAAAGATATACGGGCTGATTTTCTTTTAGAAAAGAGGAGAAGAAAAGTAGGAAAAGGTTGAGGGAAAAGAATAGTAGGAGAGAAGAACAAAATTGAGTTTTTGGTGTGAATAATATGAAAGGTATGAGGGGGTATTTATTGGCTAGCTCATGCAAGAATTATGGTAGGAGAATGTAGGAAGAATTATGGTAAATTGGTTTAAGGAAATTATTTGGAGAAGAGAGTTTAAAAATAAGGAAGGTTTAATATTATGGTGACTAAGAAATAATTAATTATGAAAAGTGTGTTGTCTTGAAAAATAATATGGCAAATGGCTTTGCTTGGGGAATAATCAAGAATGATTTAAGGTAGGGCAAGAAGATGATCAAATATTTAGGAGATAGAAAATAAGAATTAAGGAAAATAATAAAGTTGAGGAAATAATTATAATACAAAAATTACCAAAATTATTTTTCTTAAAATACAATATGGTGGCCGAAAATTTGTACTTTTCAAAGCTCATATTTTTGGACCTCCCTTTAAATATTAAGGCAATTATTTTGCTAGTTTTTAAGGAATAAAAATGATTGTGTAAATATTATATTTTGTATAAAATAATTAATTAGAAAAATACCAATTATTCACTAATTAATTTAACTAAGAAAATCAGATTTTCTACACTTAGAAAACGCGAAAATCTTAGCTAACTAATTAGGGGAATTCAGCCCTTTTAAGTTAAATAAGAAAATATAATTTTGCTTAATTAAAATATCCGAAATATATATGAATAATCCGGTTTTTAAAATAAAATAAATGGATAATAAATCTTATCCAAAATAATAGTTGAGTTTTGAAAATGTTGTTGGCGCCAAAATTCAAATATCATTTTGATTCAAAATATCAAATAGTAAAATAAATTAATAAAATATCCTTTTAAGAAAATACTAATTAATTAATTAATTAATTAGATAATACGTTTCAAAAATACGGGGTATTACAGTTTACCCCCCTTAAAGAAGTTTCGTCCCGAAACTTAGCAAAAATAAAAAGAAATTGATTTTAAATTCTTTGACTCATGCACATCCTAACCAGGCTCAAGATCATAACTAACTCAAGAAAGACTCAAAATTACTCAAAAAATAACTTGAAAAGCCAACGCGCGAAACTCTATCGCACTTTACCCCCCTTAAAAGGAGTTACGCCCCCGTAAATCGACCAACACATTAACTCATCAACTATATTAACACTTTATAAACAATCATTAACCAAAGTAAGGAAAATTCAACAAGTTTCAAACTTCCAAAAGAGCTTAGGTTTTAAAATGATTTGTTTACTAAAGTAGTGAGAAAACTCGTAAAATATTTTTATGAGTCATTCGAAAAATTTAAAATACTTTCATAAGGAGAAATCGTTGAAAACACTATAAGGTATGAACTGAAATCAAAATATTTAATAAAAGATTTTAAGAGATCTATAAAAAATTTCAATCTACACAATTATTTAAAAACAAGGAATACAAAACTTTTTTTTGAAAATATATTTGAAAATTCATTTTGCATACTTGTAAAATACTTGTTTTAATAAAAATCTTACTTTTTCCTAAAGATACTCTATAATTACAATAATCACATATTCAACTTCATAGCAAAGATTGTCATAGGTACCAAGTATAAAAAGGAACGTATCTCATCTTGACCCTCTTATCTCTCGTAGATTAATAACTTATCTCAGGGTATCTTCCAAAAGTATTTACAATTTTCCCAACAATTTCATGAATCCTGGTAATACAACCTCAAAACGTAATTATTAACTCTTAGTCTCTTCAAATAACATAATACTTCACCTTTAAAAAATTCAAAAACTCGATAATCTTTTCTCATAACTTCAAATTCCTCAATCAGGTTGTAATAATCCATAACTTATCTCTAAGGCAATTCATTAAATATTTCAATTGATTCTTCCATCATTAATAACTTCTCTATATCAATTAATTTCGTTGTCAATCCCTTAGACTAAATCTTTTAAGTAACCATCCAAACAATCATTCCTTAACTAACTTCAATAAATCCCTTCACAAGGTATTATTTCTTCAAAATAACTTCAATTTAAAATAAATTCCTTTATCTCAAATACTATTTCTTATACTTCCTTTCACTTTCATTAACCCAAAATCCTTTAATCTTTGTATTAAGTTTCTTCAAAGATTCAACCATCAACAATTTTGCTTTAAATAATCATCACAATACTCATCCTCGCAATATGGATACTTTCCACCTTTAGATTTAAACGATCATAAATTAACGCTAATATCCAATTCATATCTCCCTGAAATTCATACCTTACTCCAACACTTATATAGAACCAATTCAACTCATCATTACCACAAATAATATTTCCATGATCAACATAAATCATATTCCAAAGAATTAGTAAACACTTAATAACACAAATCCTCCAATTATTCATGATAACAATCCAAAATAACTCCTTATTTCACATGGTAATCATCAAATCCTTTAAACTCAAAATAACAACTCAACCATATTGACCACATGTAAACTTCGATGATCCAAATACTTTCCACATATCACATAGTTAATTATACCGAATAAGGTTAAAGAAATTAATCAATAGAAAATTCACACTTAAATGAATAAACCAATACAACAACTTATTGAAACTCACAGTCATTCCAAAATACGATTTTAATGAAAGAAATATTTCACAAAAACACATAACATCTATTTCCATATAAGGAAATTATTTACCAGTTTCAACATTAGGAACACTCATTAGAAAATTCTCATTCCACCAATAATCTTGGAATTCATATATTTCGTCATATAAACCATGTAAATATCATATATACACACAATTTCATGATGTACACATGAAAATAATTATTTCCATCTTCCACTTGATATAAGCAAATATGTATCTTCCACCTTGGAATTGAAATTCCATAAAACTTCAACATGCAATCAGAATTTGAACAATTAACTTTTTAATGAAAACTTCACATGAAACTTGAAAATTCAAATGCTATCATAATTCAACTTTTATTAATGAGAGTCGCATAGAAGGATTCAAAAATCTTAAACCAAACAAAATTCTAACAACATAGAAAACATATCAAATCATTTAGAGCTTTCACGTTCACAATTATTCATTATGAAAACACGCCCCTTAGGAACATTCCCTCTAATGCTACTGGTTTCAACTTGTGATCCTCTAGATAGAGGTGGCTTGAATGGGTTCTTACTCTCTTGAACTTTCCCTTCCTTTACATCAGATTCCTTCTTGAAGCACTCATATTCACAGGGTCCTAGCTTTTGACAATAATGACAAGTCACTGGGTTACCTTCACAATCTTTCCCAGGGTGGTTCTTCTCACACCTTCACAAAAAATACAATCTCTTGGGATTCTCACTGTTTCCTTAATTCCCATTTTCTCGAACATTGGTTTCTTGTCCATCATTTCCCTTCGCAATGTTCCCTTTATTCTCCTTTCTTCCATTAAAACCTCCATTCTCATGAGAATTCCCATTTAGCTTGAGTTTCTTTTCACCTCCGTGAACAGACTCAAATTTCTTTCTTTCCTCTCCCTCAGAACTCTCAATCTCCATTCCCTTAATCCCGTACAAATGGGCAGCATGACCATAAACTTCATCCAAGGTTTCAAAAGTCACTCCCCCTAGCTTCCCTTGAAGGGTTAAGGTTAGGCCTTGCTCAAATCTCTGGGCTTTTTCAGTTGGGACAATTTCAGGTGCAAACCTCACTAGTTCAATGAATTTATTGTAATACTCACCAATAGACATACTTCCCATCTTGAGATTGGTAAACTCCATACACCTTTTCTTTTTCAGGTAGGAAGGGTAAAACTTCTCCCTCAAGGCTTCCTTAAACTCATCCCACCCAAAGTTAGGTCTCTTCAACAACTCCTCCTTTCTTTGGGTTCACCACAAGTCAGCTTCCTCCCTTAGGTAGTAAACACTATTGTTCACCCTCAGCTCACTTGGGCAATTGATGGCATCAAACAACTTGTCAAACTCCCTAATCCAATTTTCAAGACTGGCTGGGTCCTCCTTTCCCAAGTACACAGGTGGTTTAACTGCGGCTATCCTTTTAAACGTTTCACTGTAAGAAATCCAATTCAGAATGAAGGTTTCCTTGGTTCACCACTTGCGTGATGTTTTCAGCTATGTTGGTTAACTTCCTAAGGACCTTGCCTACTTTGGAACCAGATCCCCTATTTCCCATTCTTGAAGACATAATTCCTGGTTATTCATACCATTCTTGAAAATTAAAAGGAATACACCATGAAAATACTTAATTCATTCCAAAATATAGAAAAATTGGAAACAAGAATCACTTCACTGAAGACATTTATTAAAAGCATATAAACTACTTCAACCACTTAATCAGAATTCTCAGAATCAAAATCTTCATTGGAAGGATCATAATCTAGATCATCATAGGTTGCCTTACCATCCACTCAATAAGCTTAAAAACTAGGCCAAGTGTAGTAGGATTTCTAGTTGGGTAACTGGGTTGTAATTACTGTAATTTGGAGTATGGCTTGAGCTTTGAATTGGCTATAAATTGGGCTATAATGTGGGCTAGAAAATCCACAAATTGGCTTAGAAGAAATAATGTTGGACCTTTAGAGAGGGTGGATGATACTCTAGGCTTAGTAATCTTTTATATCAATATGAAGCATCATGAACTTTGGGCCTTTTGCAATGTGAAAATTGGTTGTTGGGCTTAGACGCCTACATGAGGTAGGAGTCTCATAACTTGGAGTAGGAGAAGGAGAAGGATAATTCTTATGTCTTTTAAAAGGTGGTATGGATTCATCAATGGAAGAAACAAACTCTTTATGAAGTCTTGGATAAACAAAAGGTAGTTGGGAGTGCAAGTAATGAAGTTGATCATATTCTTTCAAGGTTTGGTCTCCCCAACTTTGGTGGTTCCACAATTCTCCTCCTAGGTTGATAGTAAGATTTAAGGTAGTACAAATCCCTTTTGAATCGAGTCAAGGTTGCTAGCCGCTTTCACTCATGATGGTGCTTCTCATTCTCAAAGAAAGATTCATACTTTTTAACTTTAGGCCAGGTAAATGGGCTAGAGATAATAGAACTAGCCATGGTGGTTGAGTAAATACTTTAAGGTCGAACTTCTCATAAAGAGACTGAAAAAGGTAGTTATTATAGTCACAAAATCATTAATATGTACTAATCCCTTCAACTTTTAAGTAATAAATATTAAAGAATTTTTTTCATCCAACATTTATATAAATAAATCACTTCAATAAACACATGAATACTATTCAAGATGAGCAATTCAAATCATAACTCAATGAATTCCATTTGCATGAAACAATATGTATAAATCAACAAATATAACTTAAGATGACTCAGCTATGAGCATCAAAACACCAAAATAATAATTTATTCCTCATAGCATCAACCATTTTTATCTTGTTTACACATATAAATTATCATTTCAATGGTATTTCACATAAGCAACTCAACTCATAAATTCCATTTGCATTAAGTAATTCATAACTTAATCAACCAAGTATAACTTAAGAGCACCCAACCATGGGCAATAACTCAACATTTTGGACCTATGACCATAACTAAGGTGCTTTAACACCAATTTTAATGCACGCATAATCACACAACTCAAGTTTCAAATAGTTTCAATTATTTTGGTTTTCGAAAATAATAATAATGTACTTAAGTCATGATATAGGACGGTCGAGTCCGCGTCTCCCAGGAAAGTTACCTACAGCGTCGAGGCGAGCCTTTCTTAGAAAGAGAGGCGTGCCTATTATAGGCCTCCGTAGAGAACCCGAGCATCCTTTTCTCAATCATCTTTCCACAAATAGGAAAATAGTTTTTATATAAAAGTAAAGCTTTTGACTTTCAGACACAAATGTGAAACTCTATCTATCCTATATGCCCTCTTAAGTCTACCCACAATTTTTATTATTCCCAGTTTTACTCTTTTTAGTTTCTTGAAAACTGATACCACTTTGTAACACCCCCAAATCTCCCTCTATGGAAATACTAGTATAATACGTATAATTATACCATACAGATAGACTTAGGTGTATAACCGCTGCGTGATTACGCAAGGCTACCAAAACTACTAACCAAAACCAATACTTTGCAGCGTAAACTCAAACTCTTTCTTTATTAATAATAGTTATGAATAGAAACCATTTTCATGAGTACTCATATATAAACAAAGACCAAAAATCCTAATTCTGGGTGAAGAAAATTTTCGGGACTCCCATATGCTCAATTATTGACTCCACCTTAGTCAAAACTGCTTACTATTAAGGTAAATAGGGCGAACCAAATCAAATAAGAAATACAGATTAACAAAATATGCTAAGTACGATAAGTGCAAGATAATGTAAACTCAATTTATTTGCAAACATACTTTTAAAAACCAATTCGAATGTTAATCCAATAATTCCAAAACTCATGATTCAAAATCAATTCCAATAATTCAATAATTCGATAAAATGATTTATAAAACCAATTCCTCTTTTGAAAACCAATTCTCAAATATTCTCTAAACAATTCAAATAACTCAATAACTCAATAATAATGATAAGTAAAATCAATTATTTTCGAAAACTCAATCTCCTCTCTAAGTGTACACACCCCCCAAGGTAGTCTCCTACTATTTCAAGGCTGTTCTTGAAGAAAGACTAGGTCATACAAACTCCACAGTCTTCAATGAATCTGCATAGTGGGATAAATATAATAATTATTCTTGTAAAGCTTTTTTAATAAAATCCACTTTAAATTCCTCTTTGAATAGAATAAAGCTTTTTAAAAACACCTTATGTATTTAATTCAATATGCTCTTAAAAACAAACCCTATTTTTTTCAAAATCTCTTTTAAAACAATCCAACATACTTTTAAAAACCATTCTTTTAATATAACTCTTCGCGTAATCTTTCGATATAACTCTGAATGGGATGATTCTTGAGCCTAACCTCAAGGAGTTTTTGTGAGAAACAATTTTTCGTGAAATAGTAAACCCCAAAACTGACCAGAAGTGCCCGAAAATTGGCTCAAAAGATATACGGGCTGATTTTCTTTTAGAAAAGAGGAGAAAAAAAGTAGGAAAAGGTTGAGGAAAAATAAGGGTAAGAGAGAAGAAGAGAATTGAGTTTTGGTGTGAAGAATATGAGACATATGAGGGGGTATTTATAGGCTATCTCATGCAAGAATTATGGTAGGAAAATGTAGGAAGAATTATGGTAAATTGGTTTAAGAAAATTACTTGGAGAAGAGAGTTTAATTATTAAGGAAGGTTTAATATTATGGTGACTAAGAAATAATTAATTATGTAAAGTGTGTTGTCACGAAAAATAATATGGAAAATGGCTTTGCTTGGGGAATAATCAAGAATGATTTAAGGTAGGGAAATAAGATGATCCAATATTTAGGAGATAGAAAATAATAATTAAGGAAAATAATAGAATTAAGGAAGATAATTAAAATACAAAAATTACCAAAATAAATTTGCTCAAAATACAATATTGTGGCCGAAAATTTGAGCTTTCCTAAGCTCATATTTTCGGACCTCCAATTAAATATTTAGCTAATTATTTTTCTAGTGTTTACGAAATAAAAATGATTATGTAAATAATATATTTTGTATAAAGTAATAAAAGTAGCAATTATTCACTAATTAATTGAACTAAGAAAATCACATTTTCTACACTTAGAAAATCCAAAAATCCTAGCTAATTAATTAGGGAAATTCATCCCTTTTAAATTAAATAAGAAAATATTATTTTTCTTAATTCAAATATCCGAAATACATATAAATAATCTAATTTTAATAATAAAATAAATGGATAATAAATCTTATCCAAAATCCAAAATAATACTTGAGTTTTGAAAATGTTGTTGGCGCCAAAATTCAAATAGTAAAATATATTACTAAAAATACCCTTATAGAAAATACCAATTAATTAATTAATTAATTAGAAAATATGTTTCAAAAAATACGGGTATTACATTTACCCCTTTCGAATATACAATCCTTTCTTGATAAACCACTTTGAGCCTCACCTAATGATTGACCTTTCTTTTTTCAACCCACATCACCTAACCTTGGAATGGGATGGTGTGCAACTTATGCAATTTTAAAAGTCAACTACAAAAGCTTGAGTGATTTTTACTAAAGTTCCAAAGCTTCAAAAGTTTAAAAATCAATAAAAGTGTGCAAAAGGGTAAGTGTTCCGTTGTCTTTGATATGAACACGTCTCAGATTGCGTCTCCTATCGAGTGCTCGGTACTGTGTCTGAGAAACATGAATGCCAAGTGAGCAATAGACCGCATGATCGGGATTTCCCACACTTATCCAAGAAGATTCAAATCCAAATCTAAAATGCAAAAACAACAAGTTCAAAGTGAGAAATATCAAGCATACAAATACCAAGATTCAAATGCAAGGTTACACACCTTGGGGGCTTTTTTTGGGTCTTGAGCCTTTATCCATTCTTTTTCAACCTTTAGCCTAAGCCCGTTACAACCCTTGAAAGACCTCCTTGAGGTGTGCATACACTTGTGAGAGGTTCGGCTAGAGCTACGTTCGGCCTTACTCCTAAAGGATACGTAGGCAACCTCACATTGGGGTGCAGCCATAATTAAAATGCATTCACTCATAATCACATTCATGCTTGATCATATCAAGGCATCTCCAATGCTCAACCTTATCCATTTAGAGCTAGATTAGGGGGCTTGATCCCTACTTCATTAGTCTACTCAACCTAAGAGTCACCATCATTTGGCTCTTCCCAATACATGTTTCCATACCCTCAGCCTTTGTAGCCTAACCTTAGTGTCACTCCACCACAAAAAAAGTCCATATCAAAACGGAATTCTAACGAAGGAATTCAATACGTTTCTAAACTAGAGACGAAATTAAAAAATTTGTCTCTAAATTAATTTAGAAACGGAATTTAAAAGTCAGTTTCTAAATTACAGACGGAATTAAAAAATATGTCTCTAAATTAGAAACGGAATTGAAAATCCGTCTCTAAATTAGAAACGATTTATTTCTGTTGCTAAATTAGAAACGGATTTTTTCTGTTGCTAAATTTAGAGACGGATTTTTTTTTCGTTGCTAAATTAGAGAAGGATTTTTTTTTTTTTCCGTTGCTGATATGAGCGATGGATTTTTTAATTCCGTCTCTAAATTATTTTTGAAACGAATCATGTAAAATATTACTTTAGAGACGAATTATGTAAACTAAAATCCATCTCTAAACCAGAAACAGAGTTTCAAATACGTCTCTAAACTAGAGACGGATTTGAAAATCCGCTTCTAAACTAAAGACGGATTTGAAAATCCGCTTCTAAAGTAGAGACAAATATTAATTTCCGTCTCTAATATTCCTTTTACTTATTATCAATTATGTGCGTGGAAGTAAACAAATAAAATATTTGGTATAGTTGGTAAGAGTTTCACTATGTGACTTTGAGGTCACGGGTTCGACTCCTACCTATTGAGATTCTTGAGATTAGGGATTCAAGGAGCCTTACATGCAATGCCGAATCGGGTTGACCCGAGTAAGGTGGAACTGAATAGCATCTACTTTTAGATACAAAATAATTTTTTCTGTTGCTAAATTTAGAGACAGATTTTTTTTTTCCGTTGCTAAATTTGAAGACGGGTTTTTTTTTCCTGTTGCTGATATGAGCGACGGATTTTTTCTTTTTCCGTTGCTAAATTTAGATACGGATTTTTTTTTCCGTTGCTAATACCAACGACAGATAAAAAAAATCTATTGCTGAAGCCAGGGACGGAGATAAAAATCCTTTGCTAAAACCAGGGACGGAAATAAAAATTCGTTGTTATGTTCAGCAACGGAAAACAAATACAACGTCGCTGGTCTCTTTTGGAGACAACATTTTTGCGAACGGAGTAATTTTGTTTCAAAATCTGTCGCTACCATATATCTAGCAACGAATTTGATCTAGCAGAAAAGTACAATCTAGCAACAGATTTGATCTGTTGCTAAATTCCTATATTTTTGTTGTGCTCTCACACACATCACAAATACATACCCAAATAATCCTTCCCTTAGGAACCCCTTGTCATGAAATCTTAATATAACTCGGAAACATGCCTTGTTATCTTCGATCACTCATTATCATAGTCATCATCCCATCACAAAGTATGAAGTACTTAGCCTCAGAGCCTAAGTTACCCAAATGCTTTCATTATCGAATCATCAACTAAGATAGTCAAGGATGCTACTAACCCTACACCATGCGGTACAATGATTAATGCATACACTTGATCAAGCTCATTCAGCATGCATCATTACTTTTTTTTATTTTTCTTTTCATCTTTTACCTTTTAGGGAAGTTCAAAAACATCGCTTTTCACCAACACTTTACCATTTTTCATTTTCACGTCTTTCTTTTTGGGAGAAAGTCGGTACCCTCCACAAAAATAACAGGAAGTTTTTGCTTTTCTGCATTTTCGAGTCGCACAAACACAATCACAACACAATGCACACACGAGTCATAAGCTATGTAGTGTCAAAACACATCGAGTTACACAATGAGTCAAGTACACCAAGCCTTGAGTCAACCTCAAGCAAACCAACTGTCAAGGTCCTTTGGCAAATTTGACTTTTGCAAGGCTCAAGCACATCCCCTATGCGGCAACTGTCAATTTTTCCAAGATTGGATTGTAACATCAACTTACAATGTTTCCAAGAATGGATTGTCATAGCTTCTTCATTTGGCAATTTTTCCAAAAACGGATTGTCACAAGTCATTTCCCTTGAAATTTTTTTCAAGATTGGAATGTCATTCACCGAGTTCACTATGGTAAATTCCCAAAGAGGATTGTCATGGGTCATTATTCAATATTTCGGCAAAGGTTCCACGACGTGCATTGTCATTCATTTCAGCGTGGCAAATTTACCAAAGCGGGTTGTCGTTTGGCTCGTTCGGCAAATGTTCCAAGACGCGGATTGTCAATTTTGGCAACATTTTCCTAATTGGATTGTCGCATAGCATTGACAAATTTTTCGAAGTGGATTGTCTTCGAGAGTTATGTTATGAGGCGTGGATAGTCGATCGTAGCAATATTTCCTATGACGGGTTGTTAAACAGCATTGGCAACTTTTCCTAAATCGGACTTTGGCAATTGTTCCGAGAAGCGGATTGTCGTTTTATCATGGCAACATTTCCTATGGTGGCATTGACCACTTTCCCTGAATCGGATTGTCGCTCATCATTCAATATTTGTGTTGGAAGCTGTTCCCAAAGTGGATTGTCATCACCCCAAGATACGCGTTTCTCTTCCTTAACTCCTTTATATGTGGAACTAATGTTTTCAGTAGGTATCGGAGTTAAAAAGGATGATTTAGGAATGCAGAACGTTCTGAATCATTTTCCACCCCTATCGACTTACTTTGACTTTTGTTTTCAAAACTTACATTTCTCCAAACACGGTCAAAGTGGGGGCTTTTGTAGACACCTGACTCTGTCTCCTTGAAAACCAAACCCAGTGATGAGTGCCTTTCATGTCTTTGATTAACGAATTTAGTAAAGAGTAGAAGAGTCTCATGAAGTTTCCTTTAGCCTTGACCATATTCCTAATCTTTCCTAAATTGCTTTAACCCAAAATCATTCATTTCGTGTCTTTAAAATCATTTATTTTGTGACCAATCCATAGAAACGTCAAAAATAGATTATTTTTATGCATAATCCCGGTTCAATTATTGTTTATTTGGATGGGGCTTAAAAAGATCTTTCCAATGATTTATTATAAGCCCAAATCCGACTAACAACGAATAAGTTATGGCCAAAATACTAAACCAAGCCCAAACCAGACCTAGGTCCATCTTACCTAAGACCAAATGATCATGTGAAGGTCTACAACCCGAATTTCCATTCCTAAACCAATTAGAATTCCTTAGGAGCTTTTAGAATCCTCTAGAAGGTTCTAATTTATCCTTTTCATAAAAGACAAAGATCAAAGACTTTTAGATCGAATAAAACTTCTCATATGATAGTCCTTATCATACTGAAATTCAAAGACGTCCGGATCTGTTTCACAAATATAATTCCATTAAAATCAAACTACATACGACTATTTTATCCTCAGAAACCAACGCAGGATGATAGAACAAACGCGTCGCGTCAGATATATTGCACCGCGATAAGGTCCAATGATCTGCGATACAACTGTAGCCCCGCGTTGGAAAGAGTTCTATTCCGTTCCGAATTCTGATTTTTTCCGATCATCTAGACTCTTTTTTTTTTCCTTATAAATAGAGGTCGTTTTTCTGTTTTCAAATCGACTAGAACAGTCAATCATAAGCTACAATTAGCTAAAATCACCTAGCTCCAATCTACATCAATCCTTAGCCATAGCCTATAAACATTCTTGATAATCTCCCAAACCATTCACAATAAATCATTCACGAGATTCGAATACTCCAAGCCATCCTCAGCGTTGCCATCGACCTCGACGTGAAAGGTTGATAGTGTTGGGTTTCGTAGCATCTAACGCTACGCAGAAGAGAAACCCGCCCAAGACCCACTCACTAATTAAAGCAACTAAACATCCAATCACATAATTAACAACATAAGAGAGAGAAAGAGAAAAGACATTCTTACCCTTCACGCGTGCTTCGCTCGATTCACGAGCTCTTACTTCAAAGTTCAAGCCACGCAAGTGCAACGGCCTCCTATGGCTCGCGCCCTCGACCCGACCCTAAAGGTCTTAATCCCGAAGGTTAGTCGGGAGTTGACCAAACAAAACTAGAGTATTATGAACTCAAAGGTTTTTTCACTTTTCAAGGAGATGCCTTTTTGAGTTCAACCCTCAAGTGATTTTTCCCAAACCCAAAACTAGGGTATTTATATGGAAGGGAGCCTTGATCTCCCTTTTCCCATCAATGTGGGAGATTTGAATTTTCCTCTATTTTATTTTAATAAAAAAAAAAAAAAAATTGCAAGGAAATGAACAAGCTCCAAGTGGCACATGGAGGGAGAGAGTAGGTAAGAACCATTCAAGGGGGGGCCAAGTCCCCTTGCTCACCAAGCAATCCTTCAATTTTGGTCCCCACACAAAACCACACCACCTCACCACTTGGCTGGCTGGCAGCCTGCCTTGGCTGCCAAGGCTGCCAGCTGGTGCCTAGCACCAAGGCTAGGCAGCTTAGCCAGCCAACTCGCAACATATGTGCAGCCAGCTAGCACGCAGCCAGCCAGCACACGCATGCGCTGATGCCGCTGTTTGGTGTGTGCTGCTGTGCGAGTGGCGAGTGCTTGGTGCTGCTCGCTAGGAAGCACGCACAGCCAGCTTCTGCTGCTTGGTGCTGCTACGCTAGCTACCACGTACAGCCACACACACGCACGCGTGGCATGCGATGCTGCGTATTGTGCTATGCGATGCCTAAGCGTGCTGCGATGCTAGCAATGATGCAGTTGGTGCTGCAATGTTAGCAAGCACGCCCAGCCATGTATGCACAGCCACAACACACACACACATGGCACGCATCTTGCGATGCTCGTGCTGTGCAATGTGCGTGTGTTAGGCAATGCTAGGCACGCTAGCACGCATGCGGTTTGGGACCTCGCCTAGCCTAGCACTTGCATGGCAAGACCAATGCGATGCTACGACTTGATTCTACGTCTCGTCGAATTCTAAATTCGACTCAACTTGCGACACTCGGTCTTGACGCTCTAAGCACAATATTTGACGTCTTTGTTCGTAATACTCTAATGACTCATCTAATCCTTCGGATTGATTCGTCATTTCAGATAGGTTATGCGATAGAGGTGCGACCCAAAGGGTTCAATGATGATTAAGCCATAATATTAATTATGCATCAATATTACTGATCGAAAGCGGCCTCCACCTAGACATTCCGATCACTTGACCTCACAGAAGAATTAGCTTTCTAATATTCTGAACCCTCTATTGGAATAATACACTTGTTGGAAGGACACCATTCCTTTCAATCTTCCACTTGTCCTTCCGGACAAGTGTGCAATTAGTGTATACCCCATTTCCTATGTCGCTTAATGTCTCTTCGTGAACTATAAGGTAATATTCTTTGTCATCCTTATTATGTCCAGAAGTGTTTCTCGATTCCTTATTTTGACTTTCAATCAGCAGATGATTTCTAAAATCCATCTGAGCACGACCACGCATTTTCACAGTCTCGCTCTTCGAGAGGCCTTGTAAACAACAAAGACATATTCCCTATTGTTAATAGGGGGACATTTCCAGTCTTGTATTGTTAGCTTCCCTTACTAAGGGGACCTAGTTGCCCGAGTGTTGCTGTTATAATCCCCATTTACGGCAGACGTTTGACAACATCAAAAAGACTAGTACTCAAACAAGAGAACTTACAATACTCATGGTGGAGGAAAAAGGTTCCGATAGCTATAATGTACTTATGACGGTTTTTAAATCTGTTAAAGTACTCTCATAGGTCGATCCGGTACAGTTCAAAACTAGTATATGTGCAAATGATTTATGACAATCATGTCCTCGTAGCACAAGAAACGGTGTTATAAATCATACTACACACTAATCTCAAGTGGTCATTAATCGTTCATCGTTTAAATGACCTTGATTAGGGAAAATTTTCGATTGAAATATTCCATGTTCACCTAACAGGTGTTTCTTTATCCAAGACATGGTCTTGATACCCTGTTTTGAATATTCTTAGTAATCGAATGTACTCATTATTTAATTCTAAACCACAACTAAATAGAAATGGAGTAATAATAAATTTTGGAAAATTTAATTGCTAGCTCCAAGACCTAATGGTTCAACATAATGTTTTACAACAACAAGTATTTGGCTAATGAACTTACGAATCCAAACTGCCTCCTTAGTTACTTCCGAAGCTGCCAAGTATTTGGCTTCAGTTGTAGAATCTGCAGTGGCGCTTTGCTTAGCACTCTTCCAACTAAACGCTCCTCCATTTAGGCATAATATGTATCCTGATTGCGACTTGGAGTCGTCTCTATCAGTCTGGAAGCTCGCGTCAATATAACCTTCAACAACCAAATCATTACAGCCACCATAGACCAGAAACTTATCCTTGTTCCTTTATAGGTACTTTAGGATATTCTTGGCCGCAGTCCAATGCACCTCTCCTGGGTCTAATTTGTATCGGCTCGTAGCACTCAAGGCATATGATACATCTGGCCTAGTACATATCATGGCATACATGATCGATTCAATAAGGGCGAAGCATATGGAATCTTATTCATCCTCTCTCGTTCATCAGGTGTCTGTGGACACTACTTCTTGCTGAGAGTTATGCCATGTGACATGGGTAGGTGCCCTATTTTCGCCCGTTCCATGTTGAATCGTGCCAGTACCTTATCAATATAAGTACGTTAGATCAATCCAATCATCCTTTTAAATCTATACCTATAGATCTTGATGCCCAATATGTACTGTGCCTCTCCCAAGTCCTTCGTTGAAAAGCACTTACCAAGCCAGCCCTTTACGGACTCTAACAGTTTAGTGTTGTTTCCATTGAGTAATATGTCATCGACATATAAGACTAGGAATGCGATGTCACTCCCACTGACCTTCTTGTAAACACAAGACTCATCTGGATTCTTGATAAAACCAAACTTACTAATGGCTTCATTGAATCGCAGATTCCAACTTCTGCTTGCCTGCTTTTGTCCATAAATGGACATCTTAAGCTTGCATACCTTCCCAGCATTGCTTGGATCAACAAAACCTTCTGGTTGTTTCATATATATAGTTTCTTCCGAAATCCCATTAAGGAAGACGATTTTGACATCCATGTGCTATATTCCATAATCATAATATGCAGCAATCGCCAGGATAATCTGGACGGACTTAAGCATTGCGACTGGCAAAAGGTTTCATCATAATCAACGCCATGAATTTTCCTGTAACCTTTTTTGCACTAGTCTAGCTTTGTATATCCATCTTTGTCTGTTTTCAACTAGAAAATCCATTTGCAACCAATAGGTTTGTAACCTTCGGGCAAATCAACCAAGTCTCAAACTTAATTTTCAGACATGGAGTCCATCACGGATTTCATGACATCTTGCCATTTTGCAGAGTCGGGGATCATCATAGCTTGTTTGTATGTCGCTGGCTCATCTCCATCCATAATTAGGATGTCTTGATCTTCGATTAAGACAATACCAAGGTACGTATCTGGTTGAGATCTTGGCCGTTGCGATCTACGCAAGGTAATAGGTTGAGCATTTGCATTGTCGATTTGACTTTGACCAATGTCATTAGCTGCTTCTAAAACACTTTGATTGTCAGTTTTGTCAGGTTGACTTTGTTGCTCGTCCTCTCGAACTTCATCGAGTTCGATTTTCCTCCTACTTGTCATTTTGGAAAGGTGTTCCTTCTCCAAAAATACACCATCACGAGCAACAAATACTTTGTTCTCGGATTTGTTGTAGAAGTAATACCCCTTGGTTACTTTCGGGTAGCCCACAAAGAAATACTTGCCAGATTTTGGGTGAAGTTTGTTAGAAATTAATCTCTTGACATATACTTCGCAACCCCAAATCTTAAGAAAAGACAACCATGGAGGTTTCTTCGTCCATAATTCATATTGAGTCTTTTCGACAACCTTTAACGGAGCATGGTTTAGTGTTAGTGCCGTAGTTAGTAGTGCGTGTCCCCAAAAAGTGGTAGAAAGTTCACTAAGACCCATCATTGGTAGAACCATGTCTAACAAGGTTCAATTCCTCCGTTCGGACACTCCATTCCATTGTGGAGTTCCGGGAGGTGTTAATTATGAAAGAATACCATTTTCTTTCAAGTGATCGTCAAATTCGTGGCTCAAATACTAGCCACCTCGATCCGATCGAAGTGGTTTGATTTTCTTGCCAAGCTGATTTTCAACATCGCTCTGAAATTTCTTAGAATTTCTCAAAAGATTTAGATTTGTTCGACATAAGTAGACATAGCCATATCTACGATAATCGTCCGTGAAGGTAATGATATATTAACAACCATTCCTTGTAGATGAACTCAATGGTCCACATACATCTGTATGTATTAGACCTAATAAGTCACTAGCCCTTTCTCCTAACTTGGTGAATGACTGCTTTATCATCTTGCCTAACAGACATCCTTCGTAATTTTTAAACGACTCCAAGTCAAATGAGTCAAGAATACCCTCATGAAGAAGTTTCTTGATGCGTTTGATGTTAATGTGGCCAAGACGACAATGCCACAAGTAGGTTTGATTCGAATTGATGGTCTTAGCTTTTTTGGAGGTATCATTAATGTTATAAACTTTTTTATCTAGAGAAAGCACATAAAGACCATTTTCTAAATATGCCTTACCATATAAAACATTATCGAAATAAAACGAACAACTATTGTTCTTAATTCGAAATTCAAATCCCTTGGCGTCCAACGTCGAAATTGATATAATGTTTTTGGTAACTCTTGGAACATGTTAACAATTGTCAGGTTCTAAAACAAGCCAGAGGGCAAAGAGAAACTAAGAGTTCCAACAGATACGACAGACATCCTGGCTCCATTGCCGACCCGAAGCTCGACCTTTCCCTTCTCTAGCCTTCTATTTATCCTTAGTCCCTGATCATTGGAACAAAGGTGTGAGCCACATCCGGTATCTAATACCCATGATGTTTTGCTAGCGAAGTTGAAGTTTATAATAAAAATACCTGATATAGAAGCAACGATGTCGTTCTTCTTATCTTCCTTGAATTTGAGGCAATCCCGCTTTCAATGTCCTTTCTTCTTACAGTAGAATCATTCGGAATCGGATTTAGAAGAGGCTACCTTCTTGTCCTCGCCGCATTTAGCAGCACTTAAGTTAGGCGGAAAATTCTTCTTTTTTTTCCCTTTAAAGGTTCTCTTCTTGCCCGAGCGCTTAAATGGCTTGCCCTTTCTCACTATGAGCATGTCATGCTTCCCCTCATCCTTGAGGGTTTGCTCAGCCTGCTTCAACTTGCCATGAAGCTCGGTGAGAGTTTTCTCCATGTTGTGCATATTATAGTTCATCTTGAACTAATCATAGCCATTATGCAGCGAATGGAGAATGATGTCAATTGCCATCTCGGTTGAATACCCAACATCAAGCCTTTCCATGTTCTCAAACAATCCAATCATTTTAAGAACATGCGGGCTGACTGGCTTTACTTTCTAGAGCTTGCTCTCAAGGATCTGCCTGTGGGTTTCGAACCTTTTAGTTCGGGCCTACTCTTGGAACATATTATGAAGTTGAGAAATGATTTCAAAAGTTGTCTCCTTTTCAAAGAAAGTCTTTTGAAGGTCCGGAGACATAGTGGCCAGCATGATGCACTTGACATCCCGATTGTCACTTTGCCATCGGTTAAGGGCAGCCTGAGTGACCTCCTCATTGGGAGTGTCGCATTTCCTCATCAAGGACGTATTCCTTTTTCTCTTGCATAAGAATATTACGCAAGTTCCTTGGCCAATCATGAAAATTTGGCCCACTCAACTTCTCCTTGTCGAGAATTGAGCGTAACTGGGTTGATTAAGTTATTTGCAGACATGTTTTTTACAATTGAAAGAATTTGAAATGAAAAACCATTCATAATCCAATAAGTTTGAAATTTAAAGCATTCATGCAAATTTTCAATCTTATTGAGCATTTTATCCACGCATTAACATTAGTCCCTTTTAACCGAGAATAAAATGATTCCAAGATCCCAAAAAATAAATAAGTGATTAAGCATGCTTTGGCTTGTCTTAACACTTAATATTTTAGGGTAAGCAATCCATATACTAATAGCTCCAAGCTACTCTTGGTTCGATAAAACGTCGCATCTAATGCTTCCTTGACATTTTATCTCCATTGCCACGACATCTAAGGACTTCTTACTGATATCGTTGAGCTTAACCAAGACGACTTGTATACCTAGTATACCTTACCTTCCTAGGGAAGCGGTGATACCTCGCTTTGGCGTAGCCCATCACCACGCGCATTAGTTCGGTAAGTGTTGTACTTGGAATGGCAAATTTAGCTCTATATTAAAGGGACCTAGGGTTTCTATGTTGGTTGATTAAAGTGAACTTAATTAATCATCGCAACATTTGAAATCCTAAAACATGCATCTATCATACAATTCAATCATATATAAACACAATATATATAAATCATAAGTATAAGATGCATTTGGCAACTAGCATGATCCCTTGAGTCTTCAAATCTTCAAGGGTCTTCGATGCAACTTCTTGGCTTGTCTTCTTAGAAACGCCGTTTTCGAGACATTCTCCGCCAACTGTGCAACTACTAGCTACTACGACTAGGAATAATCTAAATATTAAGGTACAAAAATACGCAACGGTACGCAGACAATAGTTAGATTTACAAAAATACATAATGGATCGCAGTCCATATTTACTATCCTAGTCGGGCCCCACTAGTTGCCATTTTCACAAAACTTGTGAAACAATATTTATTACATTCATCTATTCACTATATGTGAATGGCCCATGCATTTTACAACGATAAACAAGTAATAATGCATAACACGTGCAAACTAGTAACTAACTTAGGTGGTTAATCCCATTAACGCGCCTAATTAAAACTATTCAAAGTTGTTAAACATTTTATGTGATTAAGATGCAATTAGTTCAAGTAATTATCAAAGCTCCCACTAAATTCCGCATCCAACTTAATTAAGTCGGTTAACCCAAATTTTGTCAAAATATTTTGCAAGTGCTGGAGGAACCGAGGCCTAGCCTCGTCAAAATAACTAAATAAAATAATTAAAACGATTCCAATTACGCAAAACAATAGCCCACAACATGCCCCAAGTGCCTAGCATTAAAGCCACGGGGCTAGGCTTGCTAGGCACTAAGGTCGTAGCTTGCTTGCTTAGGTTGCTGGGGTGCCCACCACGGCTGCTTGCTGCCCCTATGTGCCGTGGCTGTGCGTGCTGGCATGCCTGCATAGAAAAGCACGCCACGCTTGCTGGCATCACACGCATCGCAGCTAGGGCTGAGCAAAAATATCTGAAAATCCAAAATCCGATGATCCGATCTGCATCTGATCCGAAAATTATGGATATCCGATCCGAAAATGTTATCGGATCGGATATCAGATCCGAAAAAATTGGATATCGGATCGGATAACGGATATCAAAATTTGGATATCCGATATCCGAAGAAACATATACCAAACCCTAAAGTTTGAGACCCCCTCACTCCCAATATAAATCCCTTCAGACATTAACCCCCCCAACCTGCCTCTCTCTGTCTCTTCTCTCTCCTCTTTTGGGGCTCTATCCTCTTATAGTCTTCTCTATCATCAACCACTAACTTTCTCTCTCCTCTTCTAGTTTCCTCTATCATCAACCTCTAACTTTCTTTCTCCTCTAAATTTAAGTATCTCATTTTCTCAGATCTAGAACAATGGGACCCACCGACGAGTGAAAAACCTTAGTAACGACGTCGTTCTTGCACCAATGAAACGACACCATATCATCCCCTCTTATAGCAGCATTATAGCAAATGTCACAGTAAAGTGAGAAAACAGAGGAAGACGAAGAAGAAGCAGCATCGTCACTGAAATTACCATAGTATCCTCCATCAAATCCTCCAACATAACCAAACTCGAATCTTCATAAACGCTCGAATTCAAATTCATTAACATCACATATTTCTCCCTTTCTCTCTCCATTTCTTGAATCATCCTCATCCTACTCACATACTCCAAATACTCAGACACCTTAAGGTTTGATAAATACAAAGTAATATATATCATGTATGATAAATTGACGATGTAATCTTTTTTTTTAGAAAATTAATGATGTAATCTATCTAAGTTGATTGTTTATGAATTTTAATGTCCTAAGACACTACGAATTCTGTTCAATTTTCATTTTCTGAAGATGTTTTTCTTTCAATTAGTAAATTAATGTCAATTGGTAAAAATAAATAAATAAATAAATAAATAAAATCGGTTAGTGGATATCCGAACTATCGGATCCGATATCCGAATATTTCGGATCGGATATCAAATTTAAGAATTTTCGGATTTGGATATCTGATCCGAAATTAATTTCGGATTGGATATCAATTCCGTGCTCACCCCTAATCGCAAAAAGCTACGTATGCTTGCGTGCATGCTAGTGCTGGCAGCGTTTTCTGGGGCTCGCATGCCCTTGCTGCCTAGCAGCACTTGCGGTCACCTTCACACAGCACATGCATCTTCTCACACAGCCCATATCACCAAGTGTGCATCACACTCTCACACACACACCATCATACACTAGCGCATCTACGAGGCAAGACAACCCATCACGCACCTTGGCAGCCACATGTAGGTTGCTTGAGAGGCCCGGCTAGCCAAAGGGCATGTCTTGGGCGATTTTGCCTCGATTTGCTTGCACTTGCCTCGGGAGTTTTATTCCCGATTTATGTGTGATAAAAAATTAATTCTAAATTTATATTAGAACCAATTTAGAGCAAAATGAAAATAAAACAAGTCCAACTTATTTAAATTCAATTTTAATAGTGCACAAGCCTAAATTATTCAAGAACCATTCTTTAAATCAATTTAGGTCTATCTTGATGCTACAAAATTAAAGGGCTATACTCATAATTAATTTAACCGTACCTAAAATAATAATGAGATTTGAAAAAATTAAAGAGGTTGGAAAAAATAAACCCATCCATTTAATGAAAAAATTTCCAACACTAACTTTTGTATAATTGAAAAATTACATCTTTCAATATGAAGATTAATTAAATTTCAATCACAAGTTTTGAACTTTTAGGACTTTAATCAACTCAAAAATGATTTAATCCAAAAATTAGTTCAACAAGGAGTTTAACAATCAAAGTTCCAACCAAATAAACAATTAAAGATTGGATCTTTAACATATTAGCGACTTCAAAATTACAAGTTCACGATAAACATTCACACTTGAAGAAATTTATTTGCAAAAATGTGAAAATTTCAAGTTTATGTGAAAAATGAACTCACCAAATTAAGCACCAATTATAACTTCATAAATATGCTTAATAAGGTTTATAATTGCAGAGGATTAGTGATGCAACCATACATTTAATCTACCTTTAACATGCCATAATTAATCAAGGTTTAAAGATTTAAAAAATTTCGTCTAAAACGAAAAACCCCTCAAAAACCCTAAGTGGATTTTGGCTTCTGGACAGTTCTCGAAGAGGGTCAAAAACGCAAAACCAGAATTTAAATCCATTTTAAATTTCCTCAATTAATTATTAGTTACAATAATTAAAAAGAGTGCGGCTTTGATAACACTATTAGGTTTTGTAGCGTCCAACGCTACGCATAAGAGAAACCCGCCCAAGACCCGCTCACTAATTAAAGCAACTAAACATGCAATCACATAATTAACAACATAAGAGAGAGAGAGAGAAAAGACATTCTTACCCTTCACGCGTGCTTCGCTCAATTCACGAGCTCTTACTTCAAAGCTTAAGCCACGCAAGTGTGACGACCTCCTATGGCTCGCACCCTCGATCCGACCCGAACGGTCTTAATCCCGAAGGTTAGTCAGGACTTGACCAAAAAAAACTAGAGTATTACGAACTTAAAGGTTTTCTCACTTTTCAAGGAGATGCCTTTTTGAATTCAACTTAAGTGATTTTTCCCTAACCCAAAACTTGGGTATTTATAGGGAAGGGGGCCTTGATCTCCCTTTTCCCATCAATATGGGAGATTTGCATTTTCCTCTATTTTATTTTAATCAAAAACAAAATAAAAATGCAAGCCAATCAACAAGCTCTAAGTGGCACATGGAGGGAAAGAGTAGGTGAGGACCATTCAAGGAGGGGACTAAATCCTCTTGCTCATCAAGCCATTGAGCTCGTAACACATGCGCAGCCAGCTAGCACGTAGCCAGCCAGCACACGCATGCGCTACTGCCGCTGCTTGGTGCGTGCTACTGTGCGAGTGGCGAGTGCTTGGTGCTGCTCGCTAGCAAGCACGCACAGCCAACTAGGCATTAATATTACTAATCGGAAGCGGCCTCCACCTAGGCATTCCGATCACTTGAACTCACTGAAGAATTAGCTTTCTAATAATTCCGAACCCTCTATCGGAATAATAAACTTGTTGGAAGGACACCATTCCTTTCAAATAGTTCTAAGGATTTGGTCTTAAATCTATATTTCAATTCATAATTGATTTATTTACTCTATTGATTTAATTTTCTTGAAGTTTACTAATGAATGTATTGTTTTAATACCAAAAAGGTTGAGGCATCAAACTAAGTAACTCAATCACCCTTATTATTATTCTTTGATTTTGGAGTTGAAATCATGTTTACAATGTTATTTTAATTCCTTGTATCATGTTTAGGATGCTTGTTATGATTTCTAGTATCATGTTTAAAATAACGTTTTGATTTTGTTATTAGTGACATGCTAGGATTTTTTATTAATACGTTTAGTATCATGCCTAGGATCTTACTATTAACGATGTTTTGATGATGTTGTTATGATGATGATTGTGATATTAATCATATGTTGCTTGATTAATAATGATTTATTGTTATTCCTTGGTCACACCCCCTTTTTGCAGGTTTATAGAGAATTTGTACTAGAAATCACGCGTAAAAAGATAATTAATAATTTGATTTTAGGCTAATATGATTTTAAAAGGAATGGTGTCCTTTGAACAAGTGTATTATTCCGTTAGAGGGTTTGTAATTATTAAAAAACTAATTATTTTAGTGAGGTCAAGTGATCGGAATGCCTAACTGGAGGCCGCTTCCGATCAATAATATTAATGCATAATTAATATTACAACTTAATCTTGACTAAACCCTTCAGGTCACACCCAATCGAGTAACCGAACCAAAACGATGAATGAATCCGATGGATAAAATGAGTCATTAGAGTATTACGTACAAAGACGTCGGATTGCGAGCTTTAAGCGTTGAAAACGAGCATCGTAAGTCAAGTCGATTCTAGGAATTGACAAAGAAGAAAAATCAACCAAACAACAATTTAATACATAGCCCTAGCCTCATGTTGGCCTAGCCGAGGGAGGGCTAGGCTGCAAAGGGTTGCTAGCCATAACCGCTAGCAAGGCCGCAAGCCTAGCAGCCCTACTCGGGTGCTGGCTAAGGCTTGCTGGCCGAGCAAGCATGCTAGCAGTGCTAGCAAGGCCAGCAGCAAGCTAGCGCGTTGTGCCTTGCTGGCAGCTGCTATCATTGGCTACCCGGGCTAGCATGCCTAGGCACACGCAGCACAACAACAATGCCCAGCAGCGAGCATCCCGCATATGCGTGGCACGATGCTGCGGGCTTGTGCGAGAAAGCAGCACGACACCATCAGCTAGCTCGCAAGAGCTTGCGGTAGCAACGCCAGCACACCCAGCAGCAACCAGCATGCATGCGAGGCACGCTTGTTGGGTTGCACACACACGCAACCAGCCAGCAGGCCCAGCCTAGGGGCCAGGCCGCCAGCGAGGCAGCCTTGGCACCCAAGGTAGGCCACGCCAGCTAGGATGATGCGTGTGGGGCGTGTGCATGGAGTGGGTTGTGGGATTGCTTGGTGAGAAAGGGGAGGATGGTCCCCCCACCCGTGTGGTCCTCACCTAACCACTTGCTCTCCGCTTGACACTTGTTGTTTGTTGATTTATTTGCATTTTAGTTTGATTTTTGAATTAAATTAAATTGAATAAATGCCTTTTTACCAACTCTCCCACATTGATTGGAGATTGGAATTCAACGGTTCCTTTCCCTACAAATACTTATCATTTGGCATTGGGAAAGGGCACTTGAGTTGTGAACTTGATAGGATCTCCACAAGCGATAACACTTTCGTTCTAATATTCTAAGTACTTTTGGTCTAGCCCGGACTAAGCTTCAGGTTAAGGGTTGTTCGGGTCGGGTCTCGAGGGTGAGAGCCGTTGGAGGCTAACGCATTTGTGAAGCTCTTTGCTTTCAAGTACGAGCTCTAAGAAAGAGCGAATTACGCATCAAGGGTATGATCGTCTTTTCTTTCTCTCTTTTAATTAGTTGTGTGATTGTTAATGAATATGCATGTTAGTTACTTTAAGTTGTGTGCGGATTTTGGGTGGGTTTCCTTCCGCGTAGTTTAGGACACTACAAAACCCAACAACGGTATCGGAGCCGCGCTCATTTAATTATTGTAACAAATAATTAATTAAGGTGATTTAAATGGATTAAAATTTCTGGTTTTGCTTTCTAATTAGATTTGAAGCTCGTTTTTAATTAGTTTTAATTTCGTTTTAATGCTAATTTTGGCTAAAGAACCAAGATTTCGACCAAGAATTAGTGAATTTTGGGTGGAATCAATGTTCTAAATAAGTTTTGATGCTCTTTGAGGGCTGTCCAGAAGCCAAAATCCACCAAGAAACATGTTTTTCGAAGGGTTTTTCGTTTTTGATGAATTTTTTTTTTAATCTTTAAACCTTGATTAATTATGGCATGTTAAAGGTAGCTTAAATGTATGGTTGCATCACTAATCTACTGTAATAATAAACCTTATTAAGCATGTTTATGAAGTCATATTTGGTGCTTAATTTGGTGAGCTCATTTTTCACATAAACTTGAAATTTCACATTTATGCAAATCAATTGCTTCAAGTGTGATGTTTATGGTGAATTTGTAATTTTGAAGTCCCTTAAAAATGTTAAAGATCCAATATTTAATTGTTTATTTGTTGGAACTTTACTTTCTAAATTCCATATTGAACTAATTTTTGGATTTAATCATTTTGAGTTGATTAAAGTCCTGAAAATTCAAAACTTGTGATTGAAATTTAATTAATCTTCATATTGGAAGATGTAATTTTTCAATTATACACAATTTAGTGTTGGCAATTTTTTAATTAGATAAATGGGTTTATTTTTCCAACCCCTTTAATTTTGTCAAATCTAATTATTAATGGTTGAATTAATTGTGAGTATAGCCCTTCATTTTTCTAGCATCATGATGAACCAAAAAAAATTGATTTAAAGAATGGTTCTTGAATAATTTTGGTTTGTGCACTATTAAAAATTGAATTTATTTAAGTTAGACTTGTTATATTTCTTATTCTTGCTCAATGTTGATTCTAGAATAAATTTAGAATCAATTTTTTGTCACATAAATATCGAGAATCCCGAGATAAAATCACACAATTCGAGGCAATGACCGCCGAAGCACACCATAAGCACACCATAAGCAGCCCACATGTGGTTGTCGTGGTGTGCATGGGGCTGCTTAGGCCTCAAAGCGATGCTGCTAGGTGGCGGGTGGGGCTAGGTGCACGCATGTTGCTACATGCATAGTGCGGTGTGTGCGTGTTTGGTGCATCAAGGATGCAAGGGTGATGCGCACAAGGTGCTACGATAAGGGTGCCTTGGTGCTGCAATGTGTTGCTAGGCAACATAAACTCGCATGATTTAGGACCTTTGAGGCCATCTCTTGTATGAGTGCAAGTGCACTGATGTGGCCGGTGTAACGCATATCCGACATTGAGATCACTCCCACGTGCTTGGGTCACAAGAGGTTGTGCGGGTGCGGCCGCACAAGGCACCTCAAGCCTTAGTGCTAAACACTTAGGGATCATACTGCATCGTTGGGCTATATGTTTTTGCTATTTTGCTGTTTTAATTATTTTATTTAATTATTTTAACGAGGCTAGGCCTCGGTTCCTCCGGCACTTGCAAAATAATTTGGCAAAATATGGGTTAACTGGCTTAATAAATTGAATAAATTAAGTTGGATGCGGAATTTAGTGGGAGCTTCATTCATTACTTGAGCTAATTTATTGCGTTTTAATCACATAATCGGTTAACAACTTTGCCTAGTTTTAATTTGGCGCGTTAATCGGATTAACCACCTATGTTAGTTACTAGCTTACACGTGTTATGCATGGTTACTTGTTTTCTGTTGTAAAATGCATGGGCCATTCACAAATACTGAATGCATGAATGGAATGTATATTGTATCACAGGTTTTCTGAAAATGGCAACTAGTGGGTCCCAATTAGGATAGTAAATACGGACTGCGATCCGTTATGTATTTTTGTAAATCTAAATACGGTCTGCGTACCATTGCGTATTTTTGTACCTTAATATTTAGATTAGTCCTAATCATAACAACTAGTAGTTGCATATTTGGTGGACATGTCTCAAAGACGGCGTTCTAAGAAGAAGAGCCAAGAGGATGCATCGAAGACCCTTGGAGACTTAAAAGGGCCCAAAAAGGGCACCTACCCATGTCACATGGTATAACTCTCAGCAAGAAGCAGTGTCCACTAACACATGATGAGCGAGAGAAGATTAATCAGGTTCCATATGCTTCGCTTATTGGATCAATCATGTATGCCATGATATGTACTAGGCCAGATGTATCGTATGCCTTGAGTGCTTTGAGCCGATACCAATCAGACCCAGGAGAGGCGCATAGGACTGCGGCCAAGTATATCCTAAAGTACCTAAAAAGGAACAAGGATAAATTTTTGGTCTATGGTGGGAGCAATGATTTGGTTGTTGAAGGTTATGCCGACGCGAGTTTCCAGACTGACTGAGACGACACCAAGTCGCAGTCAGGGTACATATTCTGCCTAAATGGAGGAGCATTTAGTTGGAAGAGTGCTAAGCAAAGCACCACTGCACGTTCTACAACTGCAACCGAATACTTGGCCGCTTCAGAAGCAGCTAAGGAGGCAGTTTGGATTCGTAAGTTCATTGGTGAACTTGATGTTGTACCCTCCATCAAGGGTCTGATAGACCTCTATTGTGATAACAATGGAGCTATTGCTTAGGCCAGGGAGCCAAGGGAACATCAGAAGGTCAAACATGTCAAGAGGTGATTTCACATGATAAGGAAATGGAAGTCCGAAGGTGAAATCAGAATTTGTAAAATTGGAACAGATGACAATGTAGCCGATCCACTCACTAAACCTTTGCCTCAAGTGATGCACAACAAGCACTTTAAGGCAATGGGAATCAGGCACGTTGGAGATTGGCTTTGATTTTCCTGTTACGTGTTTTAATTAATTTTGAGATTTTAATGTAAAACACTATGTTGAACCATTCGGTTTTGGAGCAATTAAAGTTTCTGCAAATTTATTATTACACCATTTCTATTTAATTGTGATTTAGAATTAATTAATGACTCCATTCGATTTCTAAGAATATTCAAAGTAGGGTATCAAGACCATGTCTTGGATAAAAAAAAACACCTGTTAAGTGAACATTGAATATTTTAATCGAAAATTATCCCTAATCAAGGTCATTTAAATGATGTACGATTAATGACCACTTGAGATTAGAGTGTAGTATGATTTATAACACCGTTCTATGAGGAAATGATTGTCATAAATCATTTGCACAGGTTTTGGTTTAGAACTATACCAGATCGACCTATGAGAGCACTTTAAGAGATTTAAAATCGTCATAAGTATATTTCTCATTATAGCTATTGAAACCTTTTTTCTCGACCATGAGTATTGTAAGCTCTCTTGTTTGAGTACTAGTCCGTTTTGATGTTGTCAAACGTCTGCCGTAAATTGGGATTATAACGGCAACACTCGGCCGGCTAGGTCCTCTTAGTAAGGGAAGCTAACAATACAAGACTTGGAATGTCCCCCTATTAACAATAAGGAACATGTCTTTGTTGTTTTCAGCGAGACTGTGAAAATACATGGCCGTGCTCTGATGGATTTTAGAAATCATCTTCTTATTAACAGTAGAACTCGGAAATCAAGAAATACTTCTAGACGTAATAAGGATGACGAAGAATCTTACCTTATAGTTCATGAAGAGACATGAAGTGACATAGGAAATGGGCTATACACTAACTGCACACTTGTTCGGAAGGACAAGTGGGAGATTGAAAGGAATAGTGTGCTTACAGCAAGTGTATTATTCCTATAGCGGGTTTGAAATTATTAGAAAGCTAATTCTTCAGTGAGGTCAAGTGATCGGAATACCTAGGTGGAGGCCGCTTCCGATTAGTAATATTAATAAATAATTAATGTTACGGCTTAATCTTGACTGAACATCGCACCCCAATCGAGTAACCGATCCGAGATGACGAATCAATCTGAACGATTAGATGAGTCATTAGAGTATTACGAACAAAGAAGTCGGATACCGAGCATAGAGCGTCAAAACCCAGCGTCACAAATCAAGTCGAATTTAGAATTCGACGAGACGTAGAATCAAGCAAGCAAAAAGTACGAGCCAAGCCGTAGCCTCGCATTGGCCTAGCCATGCGAGTGCTAGGCTAGGCAAGATCACCAACCTCATGCACGGTAGGCATCGCCCAGCACTCGCATATCGTACAACACAAGCATCGCAAGCATCGTGCCATGCGTGTATGTGCTATGGATGTGCGTGCTTGCTAGCATAGTTTCACTAGTTACAAGCAGCATTTGGGCCTCGCTAGCACATGCACATCGCACAACACAACTCGCAGCATCGCAAGCAGCGTGCTATGCGTGCGTGTGCTATGGTTGTGCGTGCTTGCTAGCATGCAGCACCAGCCACAAGTAGCAAGTGGGCATCACTACCACACGCAACGTAGTAGCAGCAGAAGCCCGCAATGCATGCGTGGCTTGCTTGCTGCGCTCTTGCGTATGCGAGCTGGCTAGCCAGCCCAGCCTTGGTGCTAGGCGCCAGCTGGGCAGCCTTGGCTGTCAAGGTGGGCAGCCAGCCAGCTGTGCATGGGGGCTAGCTCACGGTCATAGGGGAAGACCGGTCTTGATGCCTTGCTTGGGAAGCAAGTGAGGTATGGTCCCCCCCTACTTCCTTTAGTGGTCCTTACCTACCCTTGCTCACCATTTTCCACTTGGCGCTTGTTGATTCAATTTACATTTTAATTTGTTTTTGGATTAAAATAAATTGAGCAAAATGTAATTCTCCGACATTGAAGGGAGATGGAAAATCAAGACTCCCTTCCCTATAAGTACCCTTGTTTTGGGTTTGGGAAAAAGCACTTGAGTTGAACTAAATAAGGCATCTCCTTATAAGTAGGAAAACCTTTAAGTTCGTAATACTCTAGTATTTTGTTGGTCTAGCCTCGACTAACCTTTGAGGTTGAGATCGCTCAGGTCGGGTCGAGGGTGCGAGCCTTCAATAGCTTACGCACTTGCGAAGCTAGAGCTTTCAAGTAAGAGCTCGTAAGCGAGCGAAGCATGCGTCAAGGGTAAGATCGTCTTTTCTTTTTCTCTCTCTTTTGTTGTTTAATTATGTTATTGCATGTTTAGTTACATTAATTCGTGTGCGGGTCTTGGGCGGGTTTCATTCCGTGTAGTGTCGGACACTACGAAACCCAACATATTTTGCATTGTTGCTTGTTTTATGTTGTAAAATGCATGGGCCATTCACATATAGTGAATGGAATGGAATGAATATTATATCACAGGTTTTATGAAAATGGCAACTAGTGGGGCCCGATTAGGATAGTAAATATAGATTGCGATCCGTTTTCTATTTTTGTAAATCTAAATACGGTCTACGAACCGTTGCGTATATTTGTACCTAAATATTTAGATTAGTCCTAGTCTTAATTTCTAGTAGTTGCATAATTGGTTGAGATGTCTCGAAGACGGCGTTTTTAAGAAGACAAACCAAGAGGATGCAATGAAGACCCTTGAAGAATTGAAGACTCAAGTTCTAGGGATCATGCTAGTTGCCAAGTGCATCTTTTATTTATGTTTTCTATATATAATTTTGCTTATACATGAATGATATGTTAGACGCATGTTTAGGATTTCGAATGTTGTGATGATTAATTAAGTTCACTTAAATCAACCAACATAGAAACCCTAGGTCCCTATAAAATTGAGTCAAATTTGTCATTCAAAAATAAGACTTACCGAACTAATGTGAATAATGATGGGCTATGCCAAAGCTAGGCATCACTATCTCCCTAGGAACGTAAGGTATACTAAGTATACAAGTTGATTTTGGTTAAACTCAACGATATCGGTAAGGAGTCCTTAGATGTCGTGGCAATGGAGATAAACTTCACGAAAGCATTAGATGCGACGTTTTATCGAACCAAGAATAGCTTAGAGCTATTAGCAATTAGATTGCTTACCTTAAAATATTAAGTGTTAAGACAAGCCAAAGCATGCTTAATCACTTTCTGATTTTTGGGATCTTGGGATCGTTTTATTCTCGCCTAAAAGGGACAATTTGAATGCATGGATAAGACGCTTAATAAGGTTGAAAGATTGCATATATGCTTTAATTTTCAAACTTATTATGTTGTTATCTTGATAAATGGTTAAACTTTGTACTTATATTTTTAGGATCTTAAATCAAATTATATTGCTTCTAATGATTAGTAAAAGGAAATATTTTTAGAATGGTTCTCAAAGGAAGAAAAGGCATTTCTAAAATACAACTTCTCATAAATGACTTTTATAACTAAAGTAGGAAAGGACGGTTGGACATCAGGTATTTAAAATACAAAGGAGTTTTGATAAACATGATGTATTGAGTTGAAAACTCAAATTGTCAATAGTTGACAACTAACATATCCTTTTGCTTTTTACACAAATGATTAGGACTCATTGATGTAGTAATTCAAGTATGAATTAAAGGAAAACATAGAACTTTGTTTACAGCGCACTAGATGCTTAATTATGCCTAACAAAGTATAAAAGTCAAAGCACTTACAGAAATGGTTCTTAAAGGTTATGATATGATGTATTATAAGAAATATAGGAAACAAGGAACAAAGCAAAGGAATAAGATTCCATTTATACCCATGAGTTCATGTTATTGTAGTTAGCTTAGCAACTCGTTCTCTTCACCAGTATCAGATACTGCTTGAGTGTTCCACTTTGAAATGACTTGAAACTATTGAAGTTAAGCTAAGTTATTGACTTACAAGCTTAGAATGAAGCAAGTAGTGCTACATCGGTTTTAAAGTAAGTAGTGCTTTGTTTAAAGACCTTTTAAGCTAAGGCTAGACCGAAAAATGGTTATTTTTTTCCACAATAAGCAAACAATCCGTTTACACACGGAAAGACTCACATTCAAAATTAAAGAACACTAGTTGTTGGTTTTATTTGAATGGAATGGTTGTTTAAGCCATGAGTCAAAGATGCTTGATTATAAACAAACATTTCTCTAACATGAAAACTCACAAAGGTGAAGTCATGGACATGATTTGTGTTCCGAACATCTTTAGCAATGTCACATCGACAAGAAGGTACTCAAGGCTCTGTTAGATAGACTCTTTATAGTTGATTCAAAATCGTTCTAAGGCAAGCAAGTCTTACTTGTTGAAGCCAACAAAGAAAGGAGCTATTGTGCTTGGTATAGACAACTGACTCCAAAAGCTAAAGAGGATTCCATTACTTCAACGTTTTCACAAGAATTTGAAGAATATGGCTATATTCATCAAATGTAAACTAACTGGATCTTGAGTAGCTCAAAAGTTCAGTGAATTGAAGTATAAAATCAACTTGGCAAGATATCAAAACGTCTAGGTTAGATCGAACGATGTTTGCTTGAGCCTAGGGTGATTAGATCATCTCAAAGTTATGAAATTGGAATTTCATAAATAGCTCCACAAAGAATATAGTATGTCTTCACGGAGACCTCGATGCCATTTGAAAATTACTCGAACGATGATGGATCACATCGCTTCCTATAAAGTTCTTAAATGATTTGCACAGAGACTAATGTTACACTAAATAAAATGTCGAAGCTAAGAAAGAATGCCATATTCAGTTATGGTTAGAAATAGTTTCTAACGTGTTTTCAAGAATATGTCTAAGGCTCTTAGCCTCAGTGGGAGCTCACAAGCTCATTGGGAGCCAAGTGGCTAGATAAAGGCTAAGATAGCTCAAGTCTGAGCTAACTTTTTGTTTCACAATGAACTTTTACCTAAAGACAATATACATGTCTCTTTGCGAGACTACAAGCATTACTTCCACAACCTAATTGAGAACATAGTATTTGTTGTTCTAAGTGGTGTCTTTCTGGAAAATAACACATTTCCAAAATGACAAGTGGGAGGAAAATGAACTCGATGACCATCGAGATTAGCAACAAACTAGAACTGAGAATCTCGGAAGACTTTAGAAGGGCTGCATGAGAATAATTGATCAAGAATACTCAAAAAGACATTACAAGTGCCCTATGAGAGAATTCATTACTCACAAAAATTTAGAAGCTAGTGTCAAAGTAAGATCAACATAATCAAAGGACTTTAAAAGCGCCATGAAACTCAGTGTTTGATGATATTACCCCGTATAGGTATAGAATTCACCAAAGGTTTGGATTGAATCCTATAAATTTCTATTAAGTTAGAAATAAACCTTAGACTTACAAGCATACTATTTACTATTAGATGCTAAGGGAATAGTATCTTGTAAATTAGCTACGACAAATCCAAAGTTCCAAATAATGGTTAGAGGCCATAAAATCCAAAATAGACTCCATATTTGAAAATCATGTTTGAAACTTGATTAATTTGCATGAGGGGTAAAGACTCATCAATAGTAAATAAGTTTCAAGGAGAAAACTAACAAACATTGAAATGTATATGCATACATAGCTAGATTGGTTGAAAAGGATATAATTTAATTTACGGAGTTAATTTTAATAAAAACCTATTAACCCGTTGGAATGCTTAAGTCTTTTCGTGATTATTCTAGCAAAATTGCGCATATAAAATATGGCAAAATAGATACCAAAAACCGCCTTCCTAAATAGGTATTTGGAAGAGACTATGGAAATAGTTTAAGGGTTTTGAAAATCTAAATAATGCTAGATTTGAAAGAAAACTCAAGAAATCCATTGTGGGATTAAGGGAAGCATTGCATGTAGGAAATGGAACGTGTTTTCTCATAAAGTTAATAGAAGGATCGGCTTATTGAGAAACATAGAAATTGTTTTAAATATGAATTTTAGTGGGAGCAAAAGTCAATTATGTAAAGGTCCAACAAAAAGTTTACAAACTCTATTGTGAAATGACTATTAAATGCTAAATGATTAGATTTGAAAGTATTTTCGATAATGGACCAAGCTAAAGGCGATACTTAGTACATATTGGGAATTAAGATCTATTGTATAGACTTAATAAAATTTTTAAACGAGTAAAGGAATTTAAGGTGTTTAACATGAAGGACTTTGAAAGGCTTTCGACCCATATGTATAAGAACTAAGTATATGTTTGAACTAAGTATAAGCTAGGCAAATACTATGTCAATTAAAGAAGACTCTAGTAGAGACTTTCAACTGTACCACATAGCAAACAGTTTAGTCAGACTCGGTGAAACTGGATGAGCTAAAATATCACATGAATGGAATAAAATTGGGAATAATTATGCAATTGAAACTATCATGTATGCTACGATATAGAGTTGTCACACGACTTACATGCTTAGAGCATGTAAAGTATAAAAGTACCAATCAACTTGAATCTAAGTAATGGATAGTTAGGTTATGATCAAGAACATCCAAAGTACTTGGATAAGTAAAAGGGATGAGTTCTTGATGCATGAACACAAATATAATTTGAGTATTGATGTTGCGAGCACAACCTTAATAACGATTAGATCCCTAACAAGGAAGCCATTTATAAGCACGAGCTAAGATGCGTTGTGGCTTGAGAATGGTAACATGGATGTGCATCCATGTTTAATGTGTGGAAATTTAAGATAAATTTCCATGATCACAAGTGATTAGGGTACTCCAAATTATTGTGAGCCATTTTGAGTGAAACCTAAGCAAAGAATCATTAAGAAGTCTACTAAAATATATGTTGAGAATGTTGTTGCCTTAAAGGCAATAATAAGGAAGTTTTTCAATGGATAGTTCGTTGTTTAACGTTGATGCTTGTGGATTGTCAAGTTTAAGATCCCAAATCATGAAAATAAGTGGGAGCCATCACTTGGACAATAAATCCTAAATTACATATAATCCATGACACTCTCGAATTTTATCATCTTATTATGAAAGTGTTTGAAAATGAAGATGCTAAGATTTGCAAAGTAATCATAACTAAACCAATGTAATAAGTGAACCACAACATTCACAATTTCATAAAAGAAATCAAGCATATCAAATATGGGTGTGATTTCTATAAATGTTGTGTAAAGAGTATCACTCTTAAAACATTTGGGGAAGTCCATTTATCATAAGATGAAACGTTGAAAAGTTTCATGGTGGAATGAAAATTTTACTAATTATTCCACAAACTATTTAATTGTGGTTTAGAATTAAATAATGAGTCCATTCGATTTTTGAGAATATTCGAAATAGGGTATCAAGACAATGTCTTGGATAAAGAAACACTTATTGAGTCAAAAATAAATATTTTACTCGAAGATTATTCCTTATCAAGGTCATTTAAATGTTAATGACCACTTGAGATCAGTGTGTAGTATGATTTATAGCACCGTTTCTTGTGCTACAAGGACATGATTGTCATAAATCATTTGCACAGGTATTTGTTTGGAACTATACCGAATCGACCTATGAGAATACTTTAAGAGATTTAAAATCGTCATAAGTAAATTTCTCATTATAACACCTCTTTCCTCGACCATCAATATTGTAAGTTCTCTTGTATGAGTACTAGTTCGTTTTGATGTTGTCAAACATCTGCCGTACAAGGGGATTATAACATAAACACTCGGGTGGCTAGGTCGTCTTAGTAAAGGAAGCTAACAATGAAAGACTGAGAATATCCCCCTATTAACAATACGTAACATGTCTTTGTTGTTTACAAGGCCTCTCGAAGATCGAGACTGTGAAAATGCATGGCTGTGCTTAGATGGATTTTAGAAATCATCTCCTTATTAATAGTCAAACTCAGAAATCAAGAAACACTTTTAGACGTAATAAGGATGACGAATAATCTTACCTTATAGTTCATGAAGAGACATTAAGTGACATAGGAAATAGGCTATACACGAATAGCGCACTTGTCCGGAAGGACAAGTGGGAGATTGAAGGGAATGGTGTACTTCGAACAAGTGTATTACTCCAATAGAGGGTTCGGAATTACTAGAAACCTTTCAGTGAGGTCATGTGATCGGAATGCCTAGCTGGAGGCCGCTTCCGATCATTAACATTAATTCATAATTAATATTACAGCTTAATCTAGATTGGACCCTTCAAGTCACACCCAATCAAGTAATCGAACTTAAACGACGAATTAATCCGAAGGATTGAATAAGTCATTAGAGTATTACAAACAGAGATGTCGGATTGCGAGCTTAGAGCCTTGAAACCGAGCGTCGTAAGTCAAGTCGATTCTAGATATCAACGAAGACAAAAAACAACCAAACAGCTAGTTAATACATAGCCCTAGCCTCGCGTTGGCCTAGTTGAGCGAGGGCTAGGATATAAAGGGATGCTAATCATAACCGCTGGCAAGGCTGTAAGCCCAGCAGCCCTACAGGGGTGCTAGCTGGGGCTTGCCGGCCGAGCAAGCATGATAGCAGTGCTAGCAAGGCCTGCCGCAAGCTAGCGCGCTGTGCCTTGCTGGGCATTTGTTAACATTCTCTACTCGGGCTAGCATGCCTAAGCACACGCAGCACAACAGCAATGCGCAGCAGCGAGCAGCCCGCATATACGTGGCACGCTGCTGCGGGCTTATGCGAGGAAGCAGCACAGCAGCATCAGCTAGCTCGCAAGAGCTTGCGGTAGCAGCTCCAACATGCCCAGCAGCAGCCCGCATGCATGCGAGGCACGCTTGTTGTGTTGTACACACACGCAACCAGCCAGCAGGCCCAGCCTAGGGGTCAGGCCGCTAATGAGGTAGCCTTGGAGCCCAAGGCAGGCCACGCCAGCTGGGATGATGCGTGTGGGGCGTGTGCATGGAGTGGTTTGTGGGATTTCTTGGGGAGCATGGGGAGGATAGTCCCCACTTTATGGTCCTCACCTAACCAATTGTTCTCCACTTGATACTTGTTGTTTGTTGATTCATTTACATTTTAATTTGATTTTTGAATTAAATTAAATTGAAGAAATGCCTTTTTACCAATTCTCCCACATTGATGGGAGATTGGAATTCAAGGGCTCATTTCCCTATAAATACCAATCTTTTGGCATAAGGAAAGGGCACTAGAGTTATGAATTTGAAATGATCTCCACAAGCGAGAACACTTTTGTTCTAATACTCTAATTACTTTTTGTCTTGCTCCGACTAAGCTTCGGGGTAGGGACCGTTTGGGTCGGGTCTCGAGGGTGAGAGTCGTTGGAGGCTTACGCATTTGCAAAGCTCTACGCTTTCAAGTACGAGCTCTAAGAAAGAGCGAAGCACACATCAAGGGTATGCTCATCTTTTCTTTCTCTCTCTTTTAATTAGTTATGTGATTGTTAATTAATATTCATGTTTAGTTACTTTAATTTGTGTGCGGATTTTGGGAGGGTTTCATTCCGTGTAGTGTTGGACACTATAAAACCCAACAGAGTTTAATTCAAGTGATCACCAATAATAGATTTGATTGTGCATTAATAATCAACCAACATAGATTAAACAGATTTAGGATTAAATTGATGTATATATGCTGATCGAAAAGCGCACATGAGTATCATAAAAATTAAGTAGAGGCCTATTTTAGGCGGGTTCAATCTCTTTTAGGTTGGATTCATACAATCATCCCTGAACATCAAGTCATGGTTCCAGACAGCTATGGAGTTAGCGATCTCCGTGATCGTGAATGGGGTGTAACCTTCACACCCGTGAACGGTTTACAAGCTCCTAAAACTTGTTAGCGACTCTTATCTCTAGCTTCTTTCGGTACCCTCCACAAAATGATGGGAAATTTTTGCTTTTCTGCATTTTCGAGTCGCACAAGCACAATCACAACAGAATGCACACACGAGTCATAAGCCATGTCGTTTTAAAACACATTGAGTCGATTTGAGTACATCGATTTACACAATGAGTCAAGTACACCAAGCCTTGAGCCAACCTCAAACCAACCAACTGTGAAGGTCCTTTGGAAAAATTTGATTTTTGTAAGGCTCAAGCACATCTCTTATGTGGCAACTGAAAAATTTTCCAGGATTGGATTGTCACCTCAACTGACAATGTTTCCAAACGTGGATTGGCACATACCTTCTTCAATTGGCAATTTTTCTAAAAACGGATTATCACAAGTCATTTTCCTTCGCAATTTTTTCGAGATGGGATTGTCATTCACCGAGTTCGCTGTGGCAAAATTCCTAAAGAGGTTCTCTTGGGTCATTACTCAATATTTTGGCAAAGGTTCCCCGAGGTGGATTGTCATTCATTTGAACGGTGGCAAATTTCCCAAAGCGGGTTGTCGTTTATCTCGTCCGGCAAATGTTCCAAGACGCGGATTGTCAATTGTTGCAATATTTTCCTAAATGGATTGTCGCACAACATTGACAAATTTTCCGCATTGGATTGTCTTTTGATACTTCTGTTCCAAGGCGTGCATTGTCGATCATAGCAATATTTCCTATGACGAGTGTTACACATCATTGGCAACTTTTCCTACATTGGACTTTGGCAGTTGTTCCGAGACGCGGATTGTTGTTTCATCATGGCAACATTTCCTATAGTAGCATTGACAACTTTCCCTTTACTGGATTATCGCTTTTCATTCAAGATTTGTGTTGGCAACTGTTCCTAAAGTGGATTGTCATCACCCCCATATACGCATTTCTCTCCCTTAACTCCTTTATTTGTGGAACTAACGTTTTCAACAGGTATCAGCATTAAAAAGGATGATTTAGGATCGTAGAACGTTGTAAATCATTCACTACCCCTATCGACTTACTTTGACTTTTGTTTTCGAAACTTACGTTTCTCCAAAGTCAGTCAATATGCGGGCTTCTGTAGACACCGGATTGTGTCTCCCCAAAAACCAAGCCCAGTGATGAGTACTTTCATGTCTTTGATTAACAAGTTTGGTAAGGAGTTGAAGAGTCTCATGAAGTTCCCTTTAGCCTTGACCATATTCCTAGTCTTTCCTAGAATGTTTTAACCCAAAATCATTCAGTTAGTGTCTTTAAAATCATTTATTTCTTGTCCAATCCATAAAAATGTCAAAACTTGATTATTTTGATCCATAATCATAGTTTAATTATTGTTTAGGTGGATGGGTTTGAAAAGAGCTTTCCAACGATATATGGTAAGCCCAAATCCGACTTAAAACGAATAAGTTATGGCCAAAATACTAAACCAAGCCCAAACCGGACCTAGGTCCATTTTACCTACGACCCTATGATCATGTGAGGGTTTAAATATCACATTCCCAATCCTAAACCAATCAGGGTTCCTTAGAAGCTTCTAGAATCCCTTAGAAGGTTCTAATTTATCTTTTCTGAGAAGATAAAGGTAAAAGAGTTTGAGATTGAATAAAACTTCTCATATGATACTCCTTATTTTATTCAAATTCAAAAATGTCCGGATATGTTTCAAAAACCTAATTCCATTAGAAATAAAACTCCTTACGGCTTTTTTATCCTTGGAAACTAACGGAAGATGATAGAACCAACGCGACACGTCTGATCTATCGCATCGCGATAAGGTCCAACGCGCCGCGATACACCTTTCGCCCCACGTTGGAAAGAGTTCTAATCCATATTCTGATTTTTTAGGATCGTCCTGACTCTCTTTTTTCTTTATAAATAGAGCTTATTTTCCCATTTTCAAATCGGCTAGAACCATCAATCATAAGCTACAATTACCTATAATGACCTAGCTCCAATCATCATCAATCCTTATCAATTATCAATTATCCATGTTTTTAGCCTTAGCCTAAACACATCCTTGATACTCTCCCAAATCAGTAACAATACCTCATTCACGAGATTCGAATACTCCAAGCCATCCTCGGCGTTGCCTTTGACCTCGACGTGAAAGGTTGATAGTTCTAAGGGTTTGGTCTTAAATCTATATTTCAAATCATATTTGATTTATTTACATTATTGATTTAACTTTATTGAAGTTTACTTTTTTTTTAATAGTAAGAAGGTTGAGGCATCAAAGTGAGTAATTCAATCACCCTTATTATTATCCTTTGATTTTTGGAGTAGAAATCATGTTTACAATGTTGTGCTAATTCCTAGTATCATGCTTAGGATGGCTTGTTGTGATTTCTAATATCATGTTTAGGATAACGCTTTGATTTTGTTATTAGTGACATGCTAGGATTTGTTATAAATCTGTTTAGCATCATGCCTAGGATCTTACTATTATCAATGTTTTGATTATGTTATTATGATGATGATCATTGTATTAATCATATGTTGCTTGATTTTTCATGATTTATTGCTATTGCTTGATCACGCCCTTTCTTGCAGGTTTAAGGGGAATTTGTACTTGAAATCATGCCTAATAAGATAATTAATACTTCAATTTTAGGCTAATATGATTTTAATTCAAGTGATCACCAATAATAGATTTCATTGTGCATTAATAATTAACCAACGTAGATTAAAAAAGGTTTAGGATTAAATTAATGTATGTATGTTGATCGAAAAGTGCACCTGAGTGTCATAGGAATTAAGTAGAGGCCTATTTAGGGCGGGTTCAATCTCTTTTAGGTTGGATTCGTACCATCATCTCCGAACATCCAGTCATGGTTCAGAACCACTATGGAGTTAGCGATCTCCGTGATCGTGAATGTGGTGTAACCTTCACACCTGTGAATGATTTACAAGTTACTAAAACTTATTGGCGACTCTTTTATCTCTAGCTTCTTTTCCTTGAAACGTCGTCATGCTTAAAAGAATGACCCACAGTAGGGCCTAAGGAGTTGAAAATTCCCTATGGAAGCCCTAGGCTTCATGACCTAAAGGTCGTTCATTCCTTTCTCCGTCAACAAGTAAAGGCTATAGTTGTAGGTATCCCTGTCACTACTGATGCCTCCACCATGAGAATCCACCTGGTTGACAACCCGATCATTCACGTAGATCATGATGAGCACGATGAAGATTTGTGGGGCTTTAATGCCAAAGAGGTCTTTTTTATCGAGGAAGATGAAAAGACCCCACTTGACTATGACCTTCACTCAAATCTCGTTGTCAATGCTTTTCTAAAGAGACAAGGACACTTTCCTGGAATGACTCTAGGAAAGAAGAAAGAAAGAGCTCAATGCATGGAGCTACCAAGCCTCCCAAAAAGGGATAGTTTTGACTTGGATTTGAGCCAACTCTAGAAGACCTTAAGCAAGCCTTGAACAAGTCCAATGCACGAAGAAAGGCTCGTAGCCAGAAAGATGTGATACCAATAGATCCACATCCTCTTACTTTGAATGGAGACTTCATAAAAGAGGGAGAAGATTACCCATGCTACGAATTTCCTTCACCACCTTTTACGGACGGAATACGCCAGCCTAGGTTTGAGATCTTCTTAGACTGCAAATTTTTGGATAAGATTCCCAATCCTACCTACAGGGAATGTGCACTTCCATGCTTTGACTTAAATGTCATGGGTCTTCTTTTCGGGTACGAGACAAATATGCATAAGTGTGTCGAGGATAAATCCATGCTCATACAAACTGCTCTAGCTACAAAGTGAGAACTTTGACCACTCCAAGATCATTACTCCATCAGAAGGACTACTCCAAGGATGGCGCAAGACCGTGAAAGTGACTACACCAAGTGGAAAGAAGATAACCATAACTACGAGAGAAGGCCCCACATTTGATGAATCTGAGTCGTCTAGGTCCGAGTCTAAGTCTGAGTCTTCTTTAGAGTCTTCTATTCTTGAGTCTTCTAAGTCTCTGTTGTTGCACCTCCTACTATCCCTCTTACCATAGAGTTTACGCCTAGAATAGTTAGTAACCAGGTACCCACAGACCTTTCTGTTTTTGATTTAATGGTTCAAGAGTTTAATAATATGACTTCTTCCGCTTACCCTTCGTGTTATTCCCTTACCCATGATGACGAATATTGCCTTGGTAATAATGAAAATGACAAAGAAATAATTAAAGAAATGGAAGCACTTGAGAATAAAACTGCAATAATTGAAGAAACTGAAACTGTTGACCTCTTAAAAGACACCACCATCAAAAGAGAAGTTAAAATTGGATTAACTCTATATCAAGATGAACGAGCTGAATTAAATAAATCTACTTGCTTAATTTATCGATGTTTTTGCTTGGTCATATGAAGATATACCAGGTATAACCAGAGAAATTGCTCAACATACTATACCACTAATTCCGGCAATGAAACCTATAATACAAAAGCTATTCCAAATGAAACCCGACGTGGCGCTTAAAATAAAAGATGAAATCAAGAAACTAATAACTGCAGGTTTTATCACGGTATCCAAGTATCCAAAATGGGTCGCGAACGTGGTACCGGTTCCAAGAAGGATGGTAGAGTAAGAATGTGTGTGGACTATAGGGATCTCAACAAGGCAAGCCAAAAAGACGATTTCCCTCTACCTCACATCGACATTCTAGTAGATTATACAACAAATCATGCACTTCCCTCGTTCATGGATGGGTACGCAGGTTACAACCAGATTCTCATGGAAAAGGAAGATATGGAAAAAACTACTTCACAACACCATGGGGCACTTACTGCTACACGGTGATGCCATTCAGGTTGAAAAACGCAGGTGCCACTTACCAAAGAGCAGCGACTGCCTTACTTCATGACATGATATATAAAGAAGTTAAGGTGTACGTAGACGATATGATTTTAAATTCCAAATATCGTCCTTGGTCACCCAATAGCCTTGAAAAAGTTCTTTAAAAGACTCCACAAATATAACATGAGGCTAAATCCAACCAAGTATGCATGGAAGCTTTTAGGCTATGTCATTAGCTTTAGAGGGATTGAAATAGAACCAAGATCAAGGCTATCATGTCCATGCCACCGCCCAAGACCGAGAAACAAATTCGAGGATTCATTGGCCGGTTGCAATACATAAGTAGGTTCACATCAAAACTTACCACAGTATGTGAACCAATATTCAAGAAACTCAAGAAGAATGTACCAGCAGTATGGGATGGATGAGTGTCAAGAAGCCTTTGAAAGGATCAAAGCCTATCTTGCGAATCCTCTAGTACTAGCACCAGCATTGCCAAACATTCCTCTTCATCTATACTTGACAGTCACCAAGGAAACAATGGGGGTTATGCTCGCTCAAAAGGTAGAAGGTAAAGAGAATGCCATCTACTACCTAATTAAGTAAGAAGATGTTTGAGTATGAGGTTCGCTACACGCCACTTGAAAAATTATGCCTCGCACTAGTGTGGGCCACAAAGAAGCTAAGGCATTACATCCTTGTACACACAGTTCATGTGGTGTCTCGAATGGATCCCCTCAAATATCTCTTTGAGAAGACCACACTTAGTGGAAGAATATCAAGATGGATAGTCACATTAGCAAAGTTTAATCTAAAATTTGTGCCCCAAAAGTCCATTAAGGGATCCGCAGTTTCAGACTTCTTGGCTGACTTTCCCCTTAAAGACTCAACGCCAGTACAAGAAAATGAGTTTCTTGATGAAGAATTGCTTGTCACGGAAGATAATACTTGGACGCTATACTTCGGCGGTGCATTAAATCATAAAGGGTGTGGCATAGGAGTCTTATTGGTGACACCTAATGAAGACCATATTCCAATCTCAATAAAACTTAGCTTCGATTTTACCAACAATGCTGCAGAATACGAAGCTTGTATAGTGGGTCTCGAAACAGCATTGACACTTGGGGTCAAAAAGCTTCGAATATTTGGAGACTAATCCCTTATCATCAATCAGATTTTCAAGCGATGGAAGGTGAGGAGTGAAAGCCTAGATCCATACCAAACTTACTTGGAAACTCTCATTGATCAACTCGACAAAGTGGAGTACACATATCTACCAAAGGAAGGGAACCAATTCACGGATGCCTTAGAAAGACTAGCCTCAATGGTTAGAATTCCTAAGGAAACTGAGCAAATGCCTCTAACTATAGAGAAAAGGCATGAGCCCACTTATTTCCAAGCCCTTGAGGATGAAGAAGAAGTGTCCAATAGGACGAAGAAGAGCCTTGGTACACGGACATTCTCAACAATGTCACTAAAGGGGAATATCAACCTAATACTGACAAGAGAGCAAAACGTGCTTTGAGACTCCTAGCTTCACATTATGTACTTATCGATGCTGAGCTCCATAAAAGAGTACCTAAAGGATGAGCTCTCCTATGTGTAGGCAAAAAGGAGGCACAAAAGGCAATGGGGATCATCCACGACGGAGCATGCGGAGCGCACATGAATGGCAAAATGCTAGTCCAGAAAGTCACGCGCCAAGGCTATTATTGGACTACCATGAAATGGATTGCCATCAATATGTTAAAAGGTGTATAGAATTCAAAATATATGCCAATTTGCAACATGTTTCTCCTTCCCTCCTTTACACTTACATATCTCCATGGACATTCTCAACTTTGGGCATAGACATCATTGGGAAAATTACTCCACTAGATTAGGAGGCCATAAATACATCCTTGTCGCCATCGATTATTTCACCAAGTGGGTTGAAGCAGCATCATATGCAAAACTCACTACTAAGCATGTGGCACTCTTTATAGAAAGGAATATCATATGCCGATATGGAGTCCCACATGAGATGATAAGTGATGATGGTACTCACTTTCAAGCTGAATGTGAAGACCTGCTTAAAAAGTATGGTATTCAACATCATCACTCAACGCCATATAGACCTCAAGCAAATGGTGTGGTAGAAGCAGCCAACAAAAATCTAAAAACAATCATCGAAAAGATGACAAAAAACTACAAGGATTGGCCTGCTAAACTTCATTTTCCTCTTTGGGGATATCGCACGTCAATCCGCTCATCCAAAGGAACTACGTCGTTCTCCCTGGTTTACAGAATGGATGTCGTGCAACCTGTAGAGCTAGAAATACCTTCCTTGCGCATAGCATTGGAAAGTAAGCTTGACAAGGTCGAATAGACAAGGGCACAATATGAAGAGCTAATTCTACTTGATGAAAAATGACTAGAAGCCTTACATCATGTCAAATGTTATCAAAATCGCATGGCTAGACACTTTAATAAAAAGGTCAAGACAAGAAACATCAAGGAAGGAGACTTGGTGTTGAAAGCACTCAAAAAGAATGTACTAGACCCAAGAGGGAAGTTCAGGCCTAATTGGTCTGGTCCATACATTTTGAAAGCTATCCTATTTGGAGGTGCAGCTAAGTTAACAGATATGGACGGCAATGAATTCTCCAGTACGACAAACCTTGACCAATTAAAGAAATTCTACCCATGATCTAAGGAGTTTTTTTACTCAAGAGAGCTACATTTGTCCTGATACCTTAATACTAAGAATACGTAGGCAACCCTTCCGTAGGGTGCGGCCGCCTTAAAACTTAAAATACCAGTCTTTAGAGACACCTCGTCGAAGTAGAAAATCAGAAAAAGCGAAGAAAAAAACACAACATCCAATGCAGGACGATAAGCCTAACGCGTCGCGATGGCCCTAACGCCGCGCGACAAACGTGACATCGTGCGATGATTCCCGAGCTTCGTGCCAATTAATTGCGAACACTTAGTAGCTTCTCAGCCTTCGAATTAATTTGAAATTTTTTTGAAATCAGTACTCAGATTTTTTGAATAAATTACATGATCACAAATAATTAACAAAATACATGAAAATGTAAACCAATTTTTGAGAAGCTTCGGAGTTGAAAACAAATAATTTGACTCATATTTGGGATCCCCAAAAGCGTAGTTCAATTTAAAATTGTTTGAGAGTTTTAGCAATTCAAACTCGGATTCTTCAATGACAAAACTTTGCAGACCTTTGCTGCAACTTCCAGTTAAAGAGGTTGCTGCAAACAATGCGAGTCATGGGGACGCATATATGTGCAATGTGACATATCACCCTAGTCCTTCCATTGCTCCCAACTTCTGTACTTGGGAAATTATTTCAAATAAAAATTATATTGAGAATAAATTTAATTTTATTAATGGTTAAAATTGTATTGATAATTAAGCAAATTGAAAACTACATTATCAATGGCATTACACCTTATTAAAATAAAATTAACCTTCAACTAAATTGTCTAATAAAATTAAAAGCAAAGCAATACTCTAAATCTACTTTTCTTTCTCATTACGAGCCTTTTTCCAATTCTTATCCTTGTCTTTATCATCTGATAATTCTTTTACCAATAGTGAGCCCTTAGATGAGTAAACATAAACTTTTAAGGAAGAAGTTTCTCTTATTGCAAAGACCCCCACCTTTTTCTCAAACCAAACTTTCTTTTTCTTCTCCATTGGAATAGCTTTTCTCTTCCCTTTACCCTCTATAACACTTTTCTTTTTCAGGCATGACAGGAGTCTTAAACACAATTCTTGAGCCCAGACGTTCTATAGGTGGAGTCTTATTGTCCCCTAGGCGATCTTTTACACTTTTCTCTGCACCCTTAGTGTCCAATTTGCGAGCCTTATTCTTATCCTCTTGGTTTTAAGTGAGTAACCATTGCTTATATTCCTGAGACAAGGGAGGAGGAGTTCTATCAGACACGATAGTCCACAATGGTCTCGCGTACCAATAATCATTGAACCTCTCAACATTCTTTGAAACAGAATATTCATGAGGACAGCGATCATCACCAACAGGGATAGTTTGTGCAAGTCCATATTGTCTCATCACTCTACAAGGAAAATAAAAAGTCAATTTTGATAAGCTTGGGATGCGCAGAAAGATTGATTGTTGACTCCTTTCATCTTCTCAATCTTCCACTATGGAACCTACCTGATGGAGAAATCGCAAGTTTAGAAGATTTTACTCCACTTTCGATAGCCCCTCTTTATATAAAAGCGTTTCTTCCTTCTCACAAGACAATTTGGAGTATACTTTTCAACATCATCAAGAGGATTAATCAATCCCAATCGTTCCATTAGCCAAATTTGCAAGCAGAGAAATTAATTGTCATAACATTACAAAATTAAATATTTATTTTATTTATGTAATTTAAAGTATTGATTTAATACCTGTAATAATAAAGGAGATCCTCGAATTGGTGCTTTAGGATCCTTTTTCAATTCATCCAAACCTATCATTGTTTCTCCAACAATTACAGGCATGGGATTTTTCTCGGCGTCAACTTGTTCCATAATTGATACTAATATGGCTTGACCCATGTGGCTACTACCATTATAATGAATAAAACTTGACTAAACATGCAAAATAAAAAGGCTCTTCTTCTATAGATATGAAAAGAATTAGACTTAGGTCTATTAAAGAAAAAAGATGCAAATTTTCTTAGATCTACTTCTTTTCCATGAACTATAGAATTTAAATCGGCTTCCCTAAGATTATAAAAACGCTCAAAATTCTTATAATAATACTCACATATTGTATGGATTACGGCAAGATGCCTAAAAGGAAAGCCAAAAATAGCTCCAAATTCCTCCGGCAGGGGGCTAATTTAATTGTTTCCTAGCCTAAAACAACGAGTTTTGGGATCCCAATATTCTATTGCAGCATGAATAAAATCACTATCAAATTCAACGCTCCTAAGACCCAATAGGCCATTCATGTTGAAATATTCAAGCTCTTTTCGCTCACCATTGGTCAAAGACCGACACAATTCACGAGTGATCTCATTAAAAATTTTAGTCATGATTGCTAGAATATAGATGCTAGAAGAATATGAAATCTAAAGGCTTGAATTATGTCGAATATGACATATTCGAGGGTTTTTTATAACCAAAAATCGACCCATAAGCAAAAACCAGTCGGAGCCAGATTTCTCGAAACAAGTGCGTTGCGACAGACTGGTCGCGTCACGACTATACCATCACGTCGCGTTAAAGGCTAATGCGTCGCGATGATCCCTGACGTTCTGCAATGAAATTTTTGAGTCCAATGCTCTTTGATTTGATTTCTAATAGAACTAGTATTTTATTATTCGATTTTGATCCAAACTAAGTTATTCATCCTTTCCCATCTTAGCCCAAAAATTCTTACCTTTTCCTATGACAATTCAACCTCTTTATCACACTCACTTATTTTCCCTCATTTCCTTTTTTTGGGGAGAAAGTCGGATACCCTCCACAAAAATGATGGAAAAGTTTTGCTTTTCTACATTTTCGAGTCGCACGAACACAACATAATGCACACACGAGTCATGCACATTAAGCCCGTTATGTTACCGTGTCATCGAGTCGAGTCTACACATATGAGTCATGCACTTAAAGTCTAGTCGAGTCAAATCACATTGAGTCGAGTTGAACATGAGCATGAGCAAAGTCCTATAGTTCAAAGTACAGATAAAGGTACGTTCAGGCTCTGGTGGACGACGCTTCCGATAAAATTACATAGATCAATGAAGAAGATCGAAAAATGTAAAGCTTTACAAAAAATTTGAGACTAGTTGAATTTAGTATGGGTAACGGCAGCTAAATGAAAATTCCTGATCCCAACGCAGCACAACAAACCCTGTCGCTGCGTGATGAAACTTGACGTTGCCACGTCAGCTTTTGAGTCCTACAGGACGAATTGCTGGACGATGATTATTCACCCGAGCCTCATGATGAGAAATTAATTTTTCCTGAGCAATTGATGAACAAATCATTCTTCCTTAAGCCTCGTGATGAGCAACTTATCAAAGATCTTTGATTGATGATCAGCCCGATCACGATCACATTTGATTGATGATCGTCCTGATGAGATCACATTATAATTGGACACATTTAAGAAGGTGATCGGCCCGATTATGATCACATTTGAGAAGGTGATTGGCCCGATTACGATCGCAATTTCCAAAGATGGTTCGATAGGACTCTCGAAGCTAGAAAAAACCATTAGAGGAAGATTTCCACGTAAATCAATTTGAGGTTTTACGATAGGTTTTCTGAAGCGTGTGAAACTATCACTCCCAAAGCAAGAAGGCAAGAAATTTTGAAGATGGCTCAAAGAAAAGTGGTCTTCAATAGCGCTCCCTGAGATGCAGAGGTTGTCACCCAATTTGAGAAGACGGCTCAAAGCAAAGTGGTCTTCAACAGCGCTCCCTGAGAATGCGGAGGTTATCACCCAATTTGAGAAGATGGCTCGAAGCGTAGCGGTCTTCGACAACGCTCCCTGAGAATGTGGAGGTTGTCAAACAACACAATTTTGATTCAACAAAATACCACCCAGAGACGTGTGCTCGGCAAACCTAGATACGCGTTTCTTTCCCCTTAACTCCTTTATTTGTAGAACTGACGCTTTCTACAGGTATCGAAGTTAAAAAGGGTGACTTAGGATCGCAGAACGTTCTAAATCATCCTTTGTCCCTACCGATTTACTTTGACTTTTGCTTTCAAAACTTACGTTTTTCCAAACTCAGTCAAAGTGGGGGCTTCTGTAGACACCTGATTGTGTCTCCCCAAAACCAAACTCAGTGACGAGTACCTTTCACGTCTTTGATTAACAAGTTCGATAAAGAGTTGAAGAGTCTCGTGAAGTTTCCTTAAGCCTTGACCATATTCCTAACCTTTCCTTAAATGATTTAATCCAAAATCATTCATTTCATGCCTCTAAACCCAAAATCATTCATTTCGTGTCTTAAAATTATTCATTTCGTGTCTAAGTTATAAAAACGTCGAAACTAGATTATTTTGGCCCATAATCTCAGTCCAATTATCATTTAGATGGATGGGGCTTGAAAAAATCTTTCTAACGACATATTATAAGCCCGAATCCGACTTAAAACGAATAAGTTATGGCCAAAATACTAAACTGAGCCCAAACCAAATCTAGGTCCACCCAACCTACGATCCAATGATCATATGAGGGTCCAAATATCTTATTGCCAATCCTAAACCAACTAGGATTCTTTATGAACTTCTAGAATCCTCTAGAAGGTTCTAATTTATCCTTTCCAAAAAGATAAAGATCAAAAGAGTTTGAAGCCGAGTAAAACTTCTCATATGATAGTCCTTATCCCGTTCAAATTAAAAGACGTTTGGATATATTTCCCAAATCTAATTCCATTAGAAATTAAACTCTATACGGCTTTATTATCTTCAGAAATAATCACTGAACGATAGAACCAACGCGACACGTCAGCTTCATCACGCCGCGATGGAGACTATCGCGCCGTGACAATTTTGTCGCCCCGCGTCAAGAACAGTTTTATTCTGTTCCAAATTCTAATCTTTTTTATCGTCCATACTCTCTTTTTTCCCTATAAATTGAGGTCGTTTTCCCCTGTTTTAAATCATCAATAATTACCATCATAATTCTCATCACAACCCGAAATTCTCAATTCCAATGCTCTTAGCCTTAGCTTAAACACATCCTCGATACTCTCCCAAATCAGTCATAATACCTCATTCACGAGATTCGAATCCTCCTACCAATACTCGATGTTGACTTCGACATTGACATGAAAGGTTGATAGTTCTGAGGGTTTGGTCCAAAATCTATATTTCAATTCATATTTGATTTACTTATTTTATTGATTTAACTTTCTTGAAATTTACTAACGCGTGTATTATTTTAATAGCAAGAAGGTTGAGGCATCAAAGTAAGTAATTCAATTACTTAATTATTCTTTTGAATTTTGAGTAGAAATCATGTTTACAATGTTATATTAATTCCTAGTATCATGTTTAGGATGCTTGTTATGATTTCTAGTATCATGTTTAGGATAATGCTTTGATTTGATTATTAGTGACATGCTAGGATTTGTTATTAATCCATTTAGTACCATACCTAGGATCTTACTAACAATGTTTTGATGATGCTTTTTGTTGGGTTTTGCGGTGTCAGACACCCCGCGGAAACAAAACCAAAAAATCGGATTGCATGCATAATAATTACAACATAAACAAAGGCATGCAAATAAACAAAACACGAACACATAAAGAGAAGAGAGAGAAAGAAACTCACCCTAGACGCGTGCTTCACTCACTTAATGAGCTCGGACTTGAAATCTTCAAGCTCCGCAAGTGCAAAACCTCCGACAGCTCACACCCCCGCTCATCAAACCGGAACCGCCCCATAGCTTAGATGGGGCTAGACCAAAATTAACTTAGAGTTTACGAACTAAGGTTTTCTCACTTTTGGAGATCCCTTAGAGTTCACCAACTTAAGTGAGTATTCCCAATACCCAAGGTAGGTCTTTATAGGAAAATACTCCTTGGAGTTTCCATCAACTTTCCATGTGCGAGAGTTGATGAAATGCCAAAAAGAATGAATTAATTTAATTGCAAATTAAATTAAATGGCATAAGTAATTAGCAAATGACAAGTGGCAATGCATGGGAGGGGTTAAGTAAGGACCAAAACCCCTCCCCTTGGAGAGCAAGCAAAAGCTAATTCACCTTGGTCAACAAGGGGATGACCGGCCATATGCCTTAGGCCTCAAGGCTAGCCTAGCTGGCGGCCTTGCCCTCGGATGGGCCTGCTAGCATGCCACAAGCCTAAGCGAGCTAGCGGGCTGCTGCTAGGCCTGCTTGCATGCTTGCGGACTGATGTTAGCTCTACTAGCTCGCCCAGCAAGGCAACGCGCGCATGCCTCACTGCTAGCTTGCTAGCTCGGCTAGCATGCCCGGCCAGCGCACATAAGTAGCTGATGGGCCTGTTGTCGAGGCCAGTCCATGGCTAGCAGCCATGCTAGCTAGTGCGGCCTCGTTGATTCCTTGAAATGACTTGACGTTCGACGCTTGGCTTCGACGCTCTAAGCTCGGAATCCGACGTCTTAGTTCGTAAAATCTCTATCGAGTTATTTAATCTTTCGGATAATTTGTTGCCTTGGTTCGGTTACACGATTGGGTGTGACCCGAAGGGTTTAGTCAAGAGGAAGATGTTATATTAATTATTCATTGATATTATTGATCGAAAGCGACCTCTAGCTAGGCATTCCGATCACTTGACCTCACTGAATAATTAGCTTTCCTAATTAATTCTGAACCCTCTATCGGAATAATACACTTATTTGAATGACACCATTCCTTTCAATCTCCCACTTGTCCTTCCGGAAAAGTGTGTTGTTTGTGTATATCCTGTTTCCTATGTCACTTAATGTCTATTCATGAACTATAAGGTAAGATTCTTTGTCATCCTTATTAAGTCTAGAAGTGTTTCTCGATTTTCAAGTTCGACTGTCAATAAGAAGATGATTTCTTAAATCCATCTGAGCACGACCATGCATTTTTCACAGTCTCGCTCTTCGAGAGGCCTTATAAACAACAAAGACATGTTCTCTACTGTTAATAGGGGACATTCCCAGTCTTGCATTGTTAGCTTCCCTTACTAAGAGGCCCTAGCTGCCCGAGTGTGGCCTTTATACCCTTGTATGGCAGACGTTTGACAACATCAAAGTGGACTAGTACTCAAACAAGAGAACTAATAGTACTTATGGTTGATGAAAGAGGTTCCGATAACCATAATGAGTAATATACTTATGACGATTGTTAAATCTCTTAAAGTATTCTCATAGGTCGATCCGATATAATTCCAAATCAATATCTATGCAAATGATTTATGTCATTCTTGTCCTTGTAGCACAAGAAACGGTGCTATAAATCATACTACACACTAATCTCACGTGGTTATTAGTCGTCCAACTTTCAAATGACCTTGATTAGGGATAATTTCGATATGATATTCAACGTTCACTTAATAGGTGTTTCTTTATCCAAGACATTGTCTTGATACCCTATGTTGAATATCGTCAAATCGAATGGAATCATTATTTAATTCTAAACCACAATTAAATAGTTTGTGGAATTATTAGTAAAATTTCATTCCACTATGAAACTTTTTCAACGTTTCATCTTATGATAAATGGTTTTCCCCAAATGTTTTAAGAGTAATAATCTTTACAAAACAATTATAGAAATCACCCCCACATATAATATGCTTAATTTCTTTTATGCAATTGCAAATGTTGTGTTCACTTATTACATAGGTTTAGTTATCATTACTTTGCAAATCTTAGCATCTTCATTATCGAACTCTTTCATAATAATTAAGATGATAAAATTTGAGTGTGTCATGGATTACATGTGATTTAGGACTTATTGCCCAAGTGATGGCTCCCACTTATTTTCATGATTTGAGACCTTTAACTTGGTAACCTATAATCGTCAAAGTTCAACAACAAACTATCCATTGAACAACATCCTTATTATTGCCTCCAAGGCAGCAATGTTCTCAACATATAACTTAGTAGATTTCCTAATGATGCTATGCTTGTATTTTACTCCAACTGGCTACCAAAGATTTAGATACCCTAATCATTTGTGATATGGAAATTTACCTTAAATTTTTCGCCCAATATACATGGACATAAGTTCATGTTGTCATTCTGAAGCCACGACGCGTCTTAACCTCGTGCTTATAAATGGCTTCCTCATCAAGGATCTAATCCTTGCTGAGGTTGTGCTTGCAAAATTAATACTCAAATTATATTTGTTTTCATGCATCAAGAACTCATCCTTTTAATTAACCAAGTACTTTGGATGTTCTTGATCATAATCTAAAGATCCATTGCTTAGATTCAAGTTGATTGGTATTTTATACTTGTCATGCTCTAAGCATGCAGGTCATGTGACGATTCCGTATCGTAGCATACATGATGGATTCAATTGCAGAATTATTCCCAATTTCATCCTATTCATGTAACTTTTAGCTCATCCAATTCCACTGAGTCTTGCTAAACTGTTTGCTATATGATACAGTTAAAAGTCTCTACTACAGTCTTTCTTGTTTAACTTAGTATTTGCCTAGCTTGTACTTAGTTCAAACATTTGCTTAGTTTAATACATATGGGTCGAAAGCCTTTTCAGGTCCTTCATGTTTAACACGGTAAAATCCTTTACCTGTTCAAACATTTCATTAAGTCTATTTAATAGATCTTAATTCCCACTATGTATTAAGTATCGTCTTTAGCTTGGTCCAATATTGAAAAATTCTTTCAAATTTAAGCATTTAGAATTTGATTTTTATTTTACAATAGAGTTCGTAAACTTCATATTGGACCTTACAAAATTGACTTTAGCTCCCACTAAACTCCTTTATTCAAAGAATTTCCATGTTTCTCAACAAGCCAAACCTTATATTAACTTTATGAGAAAACACATTCCAATTCCTACATGCTTCCCTTAATCCACCAATGGATTTCTTGAGTTTGCTTTCAAATATAGCATTATTAATATTTACAAAACCCTTAGACTATATCCATAGTCTCTTTCAAAAATCCCATTTTTAGGAAGGCGGTTTCGTTACCTATTTTGCCATATTTCATATGCGCAATTTTGCTAGAATAATCACGAAAAGACTTAAGCATTCCAATTAGTGAATAGGTTTTATTAAATCAACACTGTGAATTTAATTGTAACCTTTTCAACCAATCTAGCTATGTATGCATATACATTTCCATATTTGTTAGTTTTCTCCTTGAAAAATTATTTGTGATTGATGAGTTTTTACCCCTCATGCAAATTAATCAAGTTTCAAACATGATTTTCAAACATGGAGTCTTTTTGGGATTTTATAGCCTCTAACCATTATTCGGAATTTGGATTTATCGTAGCTAATTTATAAGAATCTATTCCATTACCATCCAATAGTAAATAGTATGCTTGTAAGTCTTAGGTTTATTTCTAAATTAATAGAAATTTATAGGATTCAATCCAAGCCTTTGGTGAATTTTATACCTATACGAGGTAATTGCATCAAACACTGAGTTTCAAGGTGCTTTTAAAGCCCTTTGATTATATTGACCTTACTCCCATACTTCTAAAGTTTTGTGAGTAATGAATTCTATCTTAAGGCACTTGTAAAGTCCTTTAAGTATTCTTGATCAATCATTCTCATGAAGCCCTTCTAAAGTCTTCCAAGATTCTCAATTTTTAGTTTGTTTCTAATATCGATGGTCATCGAGTTCATTTTCCTCCCACTTTTCGTTTTGGAAATGTGTTATTTTCCAGAAATACACCACTTAGAGCAACAAATAGTATGTTCTCAATTAGGTTGTGGAAGTAATGTCCATAGTCTCATTTGATTGCTTACAAAGAGACATGTATATTGTGTTTAGGTAAAAGTTCGTTGTGTAACAAACAGTTAGCTCCCACTTAAGCTACCTTAGCCCTTATTGAGACACTTAGATCCCACTGAGTCAATGAGCTCCCACTAAGGCCAAGAGCCCTAGACATATACTTGAAAAGACGCTAGAAACTATTCCTGTCCATAACTGAATATGGTGTCTTTTTTTAGCTTTGATAATTTCGTTTAGTGTAACATTTGTCATTTGTGCATATCTCTAAGAACATTATAGGAAGTGATGTGATCCATCATTGTTCAAGTCATTTCTAAATGGCATCGAGGTCTCCGTCAAGACATACTATATTCTTTGTGGAGCTAATTCTGAAATTCCAATTTCATAACCTTGATATGATCACTCTTGGCTCAAGCAAACATCGCTCGATCTAATCTAGACGTTTAGATAACTTGCCAAGTCAATTCTATACTTCACTGAACTTTTGAGCTAATCAAGATCTAGTTTGTTCACATTTGATGAATATAGCCATATTCTTTTAAATTCTTGTGAAAACGTTGAAGTAATGGAATTCTCTTTAGCTTTTGGAGTCAATTTTCTATACCAAGCACAATAGCTCCTTTCTTTGTCGGTTTCAACAAGTAAGACTTCCTTGCCTTAGAACGATTTCGAATCGATCAACTTTCAAGAGTGTATCTAATAGAGCCTTGAGTATGTTCTTGTTGATGTTTTATTGCTAAAGTTAGACGAAACACAAATCATGTCCATGACTTGAACCTTGTGAGTTTATGTTAGGGAAATGTTTGTTTATAGTCAAGTATTCTTGACTCATGGCTTAAACAACCATGCCATTCAAATAAAACCAACAACCTTGTGAGGTCACCTGGAAAGTGGAACTCTCAAGCAGTATCTAATACTTGGGAAGATAAGTTTCTAAGCGAACTACGATAACATGAACTCATAGATAGAATTGGAATCTCAAATTCCTTTTCTTTGTTCCTTCAACTCATAAATCGAAAAGGTATGTTGGTTGTCATTCATTGACAAATTGAGTTTTTAACTCAATACTTCATGCTTATCAAAACTACCTAGTATTTTGAATACATGATGCCCAACCGTCCTTTCGGACTTAGCCATAAAAGTCATTCATGAGAAGTTGTATTTTAGAAATGCCTCTTCTTTCCTTGAGAACCATTCTCAAAAGATTTTCTTTACCAATCGGTTGAAACATTATAATTCGATTTAGAATTCAAGAAATATAAGTGCAAAGTATAACCATTTATCGTGATAACATAATAAGCATTGAAATACATGCAAACTAGCAATTTCAATTATCTTATTAACGTTCTGTTCACACATTTATAAATTTGTCCCGATTAGGCGAGAATAAAACAATTCCAAGATCCTAATAATCAATAAGTGATTAAGCATGCTTTGGCTTGTCTTACCAATTAATATTTTAAGGTATGCAATCTAATTTCTAATAGCTTCAAGATATTCTTGGTTCGATAAATTGTTGCATCCAATGCTTCCTTGACGATTAAACTAACGTATATATGATTCCTTGCTTTAGCAAGCCCACCAACAAACCTTACTTCCCTAGGAAAGTAGTAATGCCTTGCTTTGGCATAGCCTATTACTATTCTCATTAGTTCCGTAAGTGTCATTTTGGAATGACAGATTTACCTCAATATTCTTTGGGACTTAGGGTTTCTATGTTGGTTGATTTAAGTGAACTAAATTAATCATTTAATATTCGAAATCCTAAACATGCATCTAATATCGCAATTATATATAAGAAAAATATATATAAGGCATAAATAAAGATGCATTTGGCAACTAGCATGACCCCTTGAAACTTGAATCTTCAAATCTTCAAGGGCCTTCATTGCATCTTCTTGGCTTCGTCTTCTAAGAAACGCTTTGAGACATCACCATCAATTATGCAACTACTAGAAAATCTAGGACTAATCTAAACAATTTAAGTACAAAAATACTTAACGGCACGCAGTCCGTATTTAGATTTATAAAAATACAAAACGGAGTGTAGTCCGTATTTACTATCCTAGTCGGGCCCCAATAGTTGCCATTTTGTAAAAACTTGCATTAGAATATTTATTCCATTCATCCATCCACTTCTAAAGTGATTGGCCCATGCATTTTACAAAATAAATCAAGCAATAATGCAAAACGAGCGGAAACTAGTAACTATCTTAGGCGGTTAATCCGATTAATGTGCCTAATTAAAACTAGTCAAAGTAATTCCGATTATGTGAATTAACGCAATAATAATAGCTCAAAACGATTAATGAAGCTCCCACCAAATTCCACATCCAACTTGATTAAACTTAATCCAATTAAAATTAATTAAGTTGGTTAACGCAAAAAAAAATTCAAATAATTTTGCAAGCGCCGGGGAAAAAACCAAGGCCTAGACTCGTTTTAAGTAAAACAAACCCGCAAAACCGTAAAATTAATAACCCCTCAATGACCGAGTGCCTAGCATCCAAGCCATGAGGCTAGGCTTGCTAGGCACCCAACCTAGCTATTATGCGCAGGTGCTGGCCATATAGCCACACCAGTGTGCAAGCGCCTGCCTGCACTAGCATCGTCGCAGCATGCCCAGCATGCTTATGTGCCGCTGGTGCTTGCAACATGCTGGCGCGCATGCATGTGCTGGTCGCATGCGTTACTAGACAGCCTTGCCTTGCGGCTGGGCGATGCCTGGCAATCGCGCCCCCACGCAACACGCATCACGCGCACACACTCGCACATGCCTTGGCTCGGAAACAACATGTGGGCTGCCACAAGCAGCCCTGCTAGCCGAGCCTAGGTGCTCGAAGCATCGGCTTCGATTTTGTGCTTGTTGTGCTTCCGGATTTTATTCCGAATTTTTTATGTGACATAAAAATTAATTAACTAATATTGAGCAATATTGAAAATAAAACAAGTCCAACTTAATTAAATTCATTTTTAGTGCACAAACCAAAATTATTCAAGAACCATTCTTTAAATTATTTTTCGCTCAACTTGATGCTACAAAAATTGAGGGTTATTCTCACAATTAATTTAACAATCATAAATTAACAATAAGATTTGACAAAATAATTGAATTAATAACCAATCATCCAATGAAATAATTTATCCAACACTTACTTATGCACAATTGAATATTGTAACCTTCCAATATGAAGAACAATAATATTTCAAGCACAAGTATGAACATTTAAGATTTTAATCAACTTCCAAAATGATTAAAAAACCAAAAATTAGTTCATTATGGATTTTAGCAAGTTAAGATTAAACCATTTAAAGATTGAATCTTTAACATTTTAAGGGCTTCAAAAATCATATCCCCTTAAACTTTCACACTCCAAGCAATTAATTTGCAAAAAATGTGAAATTTCAAGTTTATGTGAAATTAAGAGCTCACCAAATTAAGCAACCAATACAACTTCATAAACATACTTAATAAGGTGTAAAATTGCAGAAGATTAATGGTATAATCAAACACATAATCCAACAATTTCATGCCATAATTAATCAAGGTATAAAGATTTAAAAAATTCCGTTCCAAACCAAAAATCCCTCGAAAAACCACTTTTTGGGTGGATTTTGGCTTCTAGAAGGTCATTTTTAAACACTTTTGTGGATAAAGAATGATTTAGAGCGTTGATTCCAACCAAAATTCAATATTTTTAGTCAAAATCGGGGTTCAAAAGCCAAGATTAGCATAAATACGATTTAATCTAATTAAAAACGAGGTCCTAATCTAATTAGGATGCTAAACCAGAAAATTAAATCCATTTATTCACCTTAATTAATTTTTAGTTGTAAAAATTAAATGCAAGAGGCTCTTATACCACTATTGGGTTTTGCGGTAACCGACACTGCGTGGTAACAAAACCCGAAAACCGGATCCCATGCATAATATTTATAACATAAACAAAAGCATGCAAATAAACAAAGCACGAACACATAAAGAGAAGAGAGATAAGGAAACTCACCCTAGACGCGTGCTTCGCTCACTTAATGAGCTCGGACTTGAAAGCTTCAAGCTCCGCAAGTGCGAAACCTCCGACGGCTCACACCCCCGCTCACCGAACCGGAACCGGCCCCTACCACATAGCTTAGACGGGGCTACACCAAAATTAACTTAGAGTTTACAAACTAAGTTTTTCTCACTAGCTCGGCTTGCTTGCTGGCCTTCTTGGGCAAACCGGCTTGGGGCTGCTTGTGGTGCGCATGCCCATTAGGCTGCCCCAGCCAGCCCGCACGCCACGGCCAGCTAGGCCTTGCGGTGGCTTGGTGCTTTGGTGCTTGCGACCCTTAGCCACTTGCCTTCGATCCGAGGTGTGGCTAAGGCTTGTGCTATCCTTGTAATTTTAGCACGATACGTCATTTGATTATTTTTCTCGTCTTCGTCTATTCCTATAATCGACGCTCTAAGCTCAGAATCCGACGTCTTTACTCGTAAAATCTCTATCGACTCATTTAATCCTTTGGATTTATTCGTCGCTTCGGTTCGGTTACAAGATTGGGTGTGACCCGAAGGGTTCGGTCAAGATTAAGCTATAATATTAATTATTCATTAATATAACTGATCGGAAGCGACCTCCAGCTAGGCATTCCGATCACTTAACCTCACTGAATAATTAGCTTTCTAATTAATTTCGAACCCTCTATCGGAATAATACACTTGTTCGAAGGACACCATTCCTTTCATTTATGATAGTTGTTGTATTGATCATATGTTGCTTGATTATTCATGATTTATTGTTATTGCTTGATCATGCCCCTTTTTACAAGTTTAAAGGGAATTTTTACTTGAAATCACACCTAATAAGATAATTAATAATTTGACTTAGGTTCAATATGATTTTGATTCAAGTGATCACCAATATTAGATTTGATTATGCATTAATAATCAACCAACATAGATTAAACAGGTTTAGGATTAATATAATGTATGTATATTGATCGAAAAGCGCACATGAATATCATAAGAATTAAGTAGTGGCCTATTTAGGGTGGGTTCAATCTCTTTTAGGTTGGATTCGTACCATCATCCCCGAACATCCAGTCATGGTTTCGGACCACTATGGAGTTAGCGATCTCCGTGATCGTGAATGGGGTGTAACCTTCACACCCGTGAACGGTTTACAAGTTCCTAAAACTTGTTGGCGACTCTTTTTCTCTAGCTTCTTTTCCTTGGAACGCCGCATTCCTAAAAGCATGAACCACATGTAGGGAGAGAGGTGAAAAATTCCCTACACAGGGTCTTTCAAGTACTCTTTAATCTCCTCTCTCAAGTCTACGTCCTAAGCAAGGATATTGTATTTATGTACTTCTGCCTTCACTTTTTCATCTTAAAAGAAATGAACGGTTAAAATAAATGAAATGCTTATTGTTGAGTTATTTGCTGATGTCTTTTTTCGATCCATGCACTTCTCGTTATAGGCAAAATGGAGTGGTTATGGATAATTCCCATAACTGTTGTGCGGTTATGCTTCTTAGCACCAACTCTAGTTTGAAAGTTAAAATCATCCATTAGCCTTCTAATCTGGTCTAAATGTAATTGGGCCTTAGTGTGATATCAGCCCAATGGCTATTATGTTTTAATCAAACTAACCCAAAGACCCTTCACTGACTCTAGGACTTCTAAAAGTCAAAAATCTGATTTATGGGTGTAATAGTCACTATGGGATATGACCACATGGTAGGGGTATTTTTACCCTAAACACATAAAATTGATAAACATCAAGCAGGTTATTTGACATACCATTAAGAATGTGACCACGGCAAATGTAGTCATCGTTCTGCTATTTGTTCCTCTGTCTAGCGGCATACAATGTCTCGTTTTCCTCCTCCCAAGGCTTCGGGATTGTGAGAACATAAGCCACACCGAGTGATGTCTACAGAAAATGCATCTTTTTGCCATCTTCGAAAATCCACACCCTAATACTTTTTCAATTTGTGGAAATTCAACATCATTTCCTTCACAATTGCCATCTTTGTAGGATTATACTTTTGGATTGTTGGGGATTTTACTAATTACCAAAGGTCACAAAGATAAAAATGGAAATGAACTACGATAATCTTCGAAGCATGAACGGGATAACTTTCCATAAAGTATAATTTTGACCGTATACTACAACCGAGTATCACGAAAGTCACTTAGGAGATACAACGAAGAACAAATGCAATTACTTGTAGGATAATGTAACCCAAGTGTTTGTAAATTGTGATGATGAACAATAAACATAAACTTGCAAAGAACAATCAAGAGGATGAGAGAAACTGATTATATAATATATATATACATATATATACACATATATATATATATGTATATATATATATGTATATATATGTATATATATATATATATATATATATGTATATATATGTATATATATATATATACATATATATATATATGTATTTATATATATATGTATATATATATATGTATATATATATGTGTGTGTGTGTATATATATATAAATATGTATATATATATATATATATATATATATATATATATATATGTATAAATATGTATATATATATATATGTATATATATACCTCGGGAGAGTTGCGTCACTAAAATTGATTTCCCTGCCGGCTGTACCTGCAAAACAACGGAATCTCCTGTTGGTAGGAGTTCCGCCTCCGACGATCAAGTTAGACTCAAGAATTGGGCCCTGAAGGCCGTCTTTTTCCCTGCTGATTGGGAGTGCCACGTGTCAGCTGGTCCTTTTTGGACCTTTCTTGGGGTGACACTTATCACCCTCTAATTGGGCCATGTGGCCTGGGTATTTTTACCCAAAACATTTGCCCCTCACAAGGGTGACGTGGTGTGCCACGTGGTGCCTATAACACTTGTCACTTACAAGGATGCCCCTGAATTTACCCCTCTATAAATAGAATTTTACCCCCCTCATTTTTGACATTTTTCGAAAAAGTATAGAGAGAGAAAGTCAAACATTCTAGAGAGAGAGAATCTGACAACTGCCTGTGTATTTCTTAGACAATTGCCTCATTTCTTGCCCGCCTGTTACAGCCGGTCAACGCTTGACAATTTCCAGAAACACTTAAGGTACCGTCTCTATTCCTCTTACTCTTTTACCGTTTGTGTATATAGCATTAAATAAGATGGATTCACCATCAGCACACACGGCATAACCTAGGTCAGTAGTCAGCTGGTCTCCTGGTACGGCTGAGTCTAGGACAGGAGGTGTCGCCTCTAGGTGTTTGGACCACCCTTGTAATTTCCCCAAATTCGACCGTCTTTGTGTCTGTGCAGAACACAATGCCTAGGTTAATGTGGACTACACTTGATCCAGACTATAGAGAGGAAGGTATAGACGATGTTCTGCCTGATGAGGTGGAACCGATTGGCAAGGAAAGAGAGTCTTCTCCGGGTGCACCTAGCATTCCTAGTGATAGTATCCTGGAGGAATCTAATGATGAAGTTGAGTCCGAACAAAGAGACAGTGAAGAGATTGGCTTTATATCCAGCTTAGAGATGGACGGTGGAGAGAGCGCCTCTGGATCTGGCACTGAGGAGAGTAGTGGCTCATTATCCCCGCTTGAGGATAGTGAGGAAGAAGAACAAAAGAAGTGGAATAAAGAAACACAGCCCTTACGGATCCATGTTTCCGCCAGGGATAGGGCTAACATGGAACAAGGTTTGGAGAACTTCAAGAAGAAACGTCCTCTTAGAGTGGGCTATACCATACAGGTGCCGCTTGAGCTTGGCACCATTTCTTGGAAAGATAACCAACCAAACGCCATCGAGTACTTTGGCTGTTATGAGGCGGCATTCCTAGCCGGTCTCTGCTTCCCCCTCCATGATGCAATAAAGGCAATCCTTCGAGGATACGGCCTTGGCGTGTGGCAGTTGACCCCAAACTCCTAGGTCAACATTCTAGGCTACATTGCCGCTTGTGACATGTAGAACCTCCATCCCGGCTGGAAGGCTTTTGCTCAAATGCATTACCTGAGCTGTAACCCAGGCGGATGGAGGGCTTGGTACACCTTGACAACCCATCCGGAATACCTCATGACCTTAGACAACCCATCTAAGTGGTCTGATTGGAGGAACCGGTTTTATCTTATTTCTGCCCCGAAACGGCGAGAAAACTTCGAGTATCCCTGCTATTATAAGAAGCCGGATCTGTTGGGCCAGAAGTGTGCCAAGCCCAAGGTTCCAGACGCCAACTAGGAGGCAATAATAGAGCCAAATTTCTTTGGGGTGACTACCATGCCCCTAGCAACCGGCGAGTTAATAAGCATACACAAAAACTGGGTACCCAAGCATGAGTGGCTGAGGGATGAGGCATTCTTGTCCGTCTGCGGTCTCTATGTTTGATAGACGTACGTAAAATAGACATTCGACAGTTTTATGCCGTCTCTATTGTTTCTAACTTGTGAACTCTTGTTTGTTTGATGATATGACAGACAGTTCTTTTTGCAGAAACCGGCAGAAGCATGCTTCTTGAAGGCAAGACGCCTGCCTTCTCTACAGCTCAAATAAGAAAGGAGAATGTAGAGAAAAAGAAGGCCCAGCTGGCAGCCAAGGGTCATGTATGAACTGCTTGCACTAGTCTTTCTTCTCTCTCTTACATATAAAGACGGCTATGACCAACTGTATACTTATTGTTTGCATTTTCCTGTCTAAGATGGAGACAAGGGGCCTCCTAGATCCCTTACCAAGCTAATCAAATGGAAGCCGAATGACGAGGTTACAAGCTCTACTAAGACCAGAAAGGTGTCTTCTGCTCAGACGGCTCCTGATTTTCCGCTTGGGAAGGGTCATCTGACCATGGCAGGAAGAGTATCAGGAACCTTAGTCGTGGGATAGACCTCTCCAACAAGTCGGGTGCCTTTGAGGTGCCGAAGGGTGGCGAGCCACCCAAAGCTGCGAGCGGTTATGCAGCGGCTGTGGGCGATCTAAGCCTTCAGCAACATCCCTAAGGTACGAATGACCCCTTCGACTCCCCCTTTGAGCTTGCATTGGTTGGACCATGTGGGTTAAGTCACGTTCTCAGCTACAGTCGGAGGGTTCCTCAAGCAGCCGGCAGTCTGTTGGTGGCGCCTATGTAGCTTTCTCACCAAATCTACCTGATGCTGCAGATCAATCCCCTCGGTGGCCGGATGTGCAACAATTCTCCATGACCATGCTGAGGTCTATACCTAAGGAGGATAAGGAGGCCATCCTTGGGATTCAGTCGTTCAATGCCGAACGCATCCTCACCCTACTGTCTGAGGTATAGTAAATTAATTCAGATTCTTTTAGTATAATGTCGGTTCTGTTTCTAACATACCGTTTACATTTATACAGGCAATTTTGAGAGCTGATGGGCTGAAGAAGTCGTATGCTCGCAAGAAGGAAGAGGTAAGGAGGACCAATAAACGGACGAATGAGTCCGCTGACATTGCCCAGTATCAGAATACCATAAATGATCTTGAGACTAAAGATGAGCTAATGACGCAGACGGAATCCATCAGGCGTCTGACAGCTGTTCTTGTTGAGGCTAACCTGAAAGCCACCAATTTTGAGGCGGCGCTCAAGAATGCCTAGACGGACCTCAAAGCTCTGGAGGGCGCCGACAAAGAAAGCACCACCCTCCGAGCAGACGTCAACCGTCTAAAGAATGAAATGGCTGCTTCCTAGGCCAACTTCAGGGTAACTCTAGAGGCTGAGCAAAGTCGCCTTATTGAGGAGAATGAACAAGACTGCGAGGACCGGATGAGGATGGCGTGGGACCTTGTGCATCAGGGTGCTGATTATGGCGTCTGGGCTTTGATCTACCAGTGTGCAAATCTTGTTCTTTCTACAAGGGCTGAAGGGAAGCCGGAGCTTGAACCGTTTGAGGAATGGGTAAACAAGGAGGCCTTGGACAGTGAGGAGCCAGCTCAGGTTGAAGGGGAGGGAGAGGAGCAAGAGCAAAGACAAAGGATGCACAAGTGAACTCTGCTATACCTCCGCCTAAGATGGATGCGGCGAGGGCCACGCCTTAGCAAAATTAGCTTTTATTATTTCTATTCGGCCTTTGGCCGTCTGCATTTCCGGCCTGCGTGCCAAGTATTTCAATTGTATTTTTTGACAATCTTTTTCAATTCCCCGGATGTAGATCCGGTTTGACAATCACTCTCCCGACCTTTTGGTCGGGTTTTATTTATGAAATGATCGACTGAGTCGGTTTTGTTAAATTTTTCAATTCTTTCCGTTTTTTACTTTTGATATATATACGCTTCGATTTTGCCTAACTTGTTACTTGCATGCGGCAACTAATAAGCCTGCTAGTCTTTTGCCCCTAGGCGGCTGTGTGGTTGATTTCAAAATAAATTGATTGACTAAGGAAATTTTGATACTTTAAGGACTATGAGAGGTTCTTTGGTCAATCAATCACTACCATGATTGCCCCAAGCCAAGTACACAGCAATCCAAGATTAAGGCGGTACTATCTTGAACACCCAAATGTTCACCGTTTGGGTCATCTGTGAAATTCGACTTAATTATCCATGAATATACTCAAGCGTCTTTTTGCCCCATTAAGAGGATTTCTCGAGTTAAAAAATTATTATAAGCTTTTAATCTAAGTTGGAATAACGGCCAAATACCGGGTGGTGTCAAATAGGACCTGCGGTTTACTTACGCCGTCTAGGTTCCATTTTATATTATTTAGGTCTAACGGCTATGAACTAGCCCTTATTAGGTTAGTTAGTCTTTGTCGTTTGTGTTTGATTTTACAGAGCAATGTGCCACCCAAATGGGAGATGCTCTCTATGACGAAATCACCCAGATGGGCGTCGCCGGATGTCGTACTCATGTTGGAGCAGACGGTTGGTTTAGATTTGGCCATCTGCACATTGCACAGGCGGTGTTCCCATTCAGGGAGACATATCTAATAAAGCATATATAATAGAAATTGAAAACAAAATGCAATTTTTCATTGATAGGCTTTTTATTTAAAAAAAATTTACAAGTCTTAGAGGTAGTACATCTTTAGATTGTTTACATTCCAAGTTCTTGCTAGCTTCCTACCGTCTAGAGTTTCCAGGAGGTAAGTGCCACCTCTTACTTCCTCATAGATCTGTTAGGGACCATCCCAATTGGGCGTCAACTTGCCTTATTCATTGGCCCTACCGGTTGCCTCCATTTTCCGTAACACAAAGTCCCCTACTTTCAAGGATCGTTTGTGCACTCTCTTGTTATAGGCTCTTGTCATTCTCAGACGGTATATCTTATGACACAAGGTGATATTGCCCCCTACGTTTTGGAAGTTAGTCCAATGTCAGTCGCATGGCCTCCTAGTTTTCCTTTTCATCATATAACATGACTCAAAGAGTCGGCTCATAATGCTCAATAGGCAAGACGGCCTCAGCACCATACACCATGAGGAATGGGTTTTTGCCGGTTACCCCTTTTGTTGTCGTTCTGATGGCCCATAGGACATGGGTTAACTCTTCTTCCATAGAACGCCAGCCCTTTTAATTTTCTTTTTTATGTCGTTTGAGATTAGCTTGTTGAAGGCTTCAACCTGGCCGTTTTTTTGGGGACGGTCGACCGATGCAAAACAGTGACAGATCCCTTGGTCTCCCAGCCAATTCTTGAGGGTAGGTGTCTCAAACTGAGGGCCATTGTCAAAAACCATAGACATAGGTACCCCGAACAGGGTGATGATGTTCTTCCAGATGAAGGAGATGACATCCTTTGTCTTGATGCCTTTGACCGCCTCTTCCTCTACCTACTTAGTGAAATAGTCAACGGCAACTAGAAAATACCGTCGTCCTCCTGGCGCAGGCGTGTACGGACCAAGAATTTCCATGCCTCATTTGGCGAACGGTACTAGGCTATAAATGGTCGTCATATCGTGGTAGGACGGTATATGAGTTTGCCGAATCTTTGGCACTTATCACACTCCTTCACCATTTCCATGGCGTCTGCCTCAAGAGTAGGCCAGAACTAGTGGCCCTTTCTACTAGAGCTCTACCGCCTATGTGTGAGGCACAAAAGCCCGAATTTAGATCTTCTAGAATTTCAAGAGAGGTTTCAGAAAGTCATTCTTGAAAAGTTCTCCTTTACGGATCTCAAAGTTGGCCGCACGCTTTTTCATTGCAGCCATTTCTGGATATATATCTGGCAGACTGTCGTCTAGAAGATATGCTCGGATGTCGTCCATCCAGGTTGAATTTCGGTCAAGAACTCTAATGGGATCTTCCTTAATACTTTGTTAAACGGCACCTTAGAAAGAGCATCCGCCTGATTGTTCTCCGACCGGGGCACTTGACTTAGATGAAATTCATCAAGTGTCCCAGCCTCTGCTCTGACCGCCTGCAAGTATTTGATCATAGTCGCACGGGTGTCGTCATAGTCACCATGGTATAGGCTAACTACCAATTGAGAATCAAAGCAAGCGTCAATTTTTCTTACTCTTGCCGCCTTGCACATGCGGATGTCGGCTAATAAGGCTTCATATTCTGCCTCATTATTTGAGGCCTGGAACTTGAATCTTTGTGCATATTCATATTATCCCTGCACCACAACCATTCATGGTAGAGCTCCCATCTACATACACTTTCCAAACCTGATCAAGATTTTCCGGTTCTACCGGTTTTATCATTTCAACAACGAAGTCGGCGAACACCTGACCCTTCACCGCTTTCCTCGGTTCGAACTTGATTTCAAGACTTTGCATTTCAATAGCCCATGTGAGCATTCAGCCGGATAACTCTAAAGTTGTCATTGGCCGCTTGAGGGGTTGGTCTGTATAGACTACCACCGGAGGTGCCAAGAAGTAAGGTTCCAACTTCTTGACTTCCATGAACAAGGCTAGACCGAATTTTTCAATCATAGAGTACCGGAGTTCTGCATTTCGAACCATATGGCTAATGAAATAGACCGGGAGCTGATTGTCGTCTCTCTCCGCAAGGAGAACAGCACTGAGGGAATGATCTGAGACTGCTAAGTACATGTAAAGTGTCTCCTTTGGCAAAGGGCTGACAAGCCTTGGCAAGGAGTGCAAATGTTGTTTCAATTTTTGGAAAGCCGCCTCAGCATCATCCCCTCAGTCAAACATAGTCTTCTTTCTGATTGCTTGGAAAAAATAGAAGCACTTGTCACCTAACTAGCTAAGGAATCTCCCCAATGCCGCTAGACAACCGGTTAATTTCTGAACTTCCTTTACAGTGCGAGGTGACTTCATGTCAATAATCGCCTGTATCTTCTCTAGGTTTGCCTCTATCCCCCTTTGATCAATTAAAAATCCGAGAAACTTCCCAAACTCAACACTAAAGACACACTTCTTGGGATTGAGCATGACCTTGTGCCGCCTGAGTGTGGTGAAGGTTTCTCGGAGATAAGCAAGGTGATATGTCTGTAGCGTGGATTTGACTATCATGTCATCAATGTACACTTCTACATTCCTTCTAATCTGATTAATGAAGACCGAGTTAATCATACGTTAGAAAGTAGCAAGCGCATTCTTCAAGCCAAACGACATCACAGTATAGCAGAATAACCTTTTATTAGTGACGAATGTCGTCTTCTCTTGATCTTTTTTCCACAAGGGTATCTGATGGAAGCCGGAATAGGCATCCATAAAACTCATCAAAGCATGTTCCGCTATTGAATTGACCAGGCTGTTGATCTTTAGAAGCGGGTAACTGTCCTTCGAACATGCCTTGTTCAGATCAGTGTAATCAACACACATGCGCCAAGTACCATTCGGCTTCTTGACAAGGACAACATTCACAACCCAGTCTGGGAAGTGACATTGCCGAATAAACCCGTCGTCTAACAACTTCTTGACCTCGACGGCTGCCGCCTGAGATCTCTCCTCGTCGTGATTTCTTTTCTTTTGCCTGATAGGATTCTTCTTTGGATCCACGGCGAGCTTGTGGACAGCAAGATATGGGCTGATGCCTAGCATCTCTTCCACTTCAAAGGCAAATATGTCATTGAATTCTTTCAGCAGATGGTGCAAGTCTGCACCTAGTTTTGCAAAAGCAACCGTTCTAACCTTTAAAGTACACTCCGAACGTGTGTCATCTAGAACGATATCCATATGTTCTCCAGCCGGTTGGGGATGAAGGTCATCTGACCGTTCCCCGGTCAGTGATTGCTATTGCTTCTCTTTTTTGACAGCCACCAGCTGGTCCGCCTTTCTTTTCTTGCCGGCTGCTGGTGGGGAAGGCTCTTGCTCCATAACATTGTCAAGGTCTATTTGCTCCTCATCCTGGCCGGCTGCTGTCACCGTGGGCTTGACGTCTGGGAGATAGCACTCTCGGGCCGTCTTCTGGTCCCCATTCAGGGAGCCAACAAAACCGTCATCTTTTTCAAACTTTAGCAGCATGAGGGATTGGATGATGACGGCCTTGGATTTGATCAAAGTCGGACGACCCAAAATCATATTATAGGCGGTCAGCTCTTCCACGACTAAGAACCGAACGACCATGTGGCGCCCCTCTCCCTTCTCTCCCAGCCGGATGGGCAGATCAATCCGTCCGACTAGGTGCACAACTCCACCCCCAAAACAAACCAAGGGGTGAGTGACCTTGTGCATGCGGTCGGGCTTGTACTTTAGCTTGGACAAACACTTGTAGCTGATGGTGTCAAAAGAGCTACCAGTATCAATGAGGATCCGGCCAACCTTCCACCTTGCATTCAATGACATTGGGGTCATCATGCGGCCGGCGGACTTTGCCCCAGTCCTTTTCAGTGATGATGACCTCAGGGAATTTGTCGGTTGACGCCTGACCCTCATAAATGGAGCTGATATCCAGCCGTCTAACATGGTCCTTAGTGCCCCTAATTATCGGCCCCCCACCGACAAAGCCACCTGCTATGGTGTAGATTGGCTCCTTGTCAGTGTCCAAACTACAAGTAGGCTTTGTTGGCCTTTTTGACCGTTGTCTAGGGTCTTTTTTAGGGTCACCTTAGACTTGAGGATGTAAGATTTCAACACCCCCTTATCAGCCAATCTATTCAACATCTGCTTAAGGCTATAGCAGTCATTGGTGTCATAGCCAATATCCTCATGGAAGTGGCAGTACTTGTCTTTATTCCGGTTTTTGGTCGGACCTTTCATTGTTACAAGCTTCCCAATGGTCACCCGGTCTTTTATCTCCACGACGATGGAGTAGTAGTCTTTGTTAAACTCGTACTTTGGGACGTACAGTTTAAACTCTTTCTTTTTCTTTGGGGACGGCTGATTAGAATCCTCAACCGCCAGATTTCTTTTCTCTTCTTGGTTACTTCAGCTTTGTGAGCCGGTTGTTCTTGCCGACTCCCTTTTTTTTTGTCGGACTTCCTTGAGTCCGACTGCTTACTGGTGGAGCAGAGCTTGGTCGCCTATATATAGGCTTCCACCTCCATCAGCACTTCCTAAAGAGTGGAGCTTGGTCGACTACTTTGGGACGTACAGTTTAAACTCTTTCTTTTTCTTTGGGGACGGCTGATTAGAATCCTCAACCGCCCAGATTTATTTTCTCTTCTTGGTTACTTTAGCTTTGTTAGCTGGTTGTCCTTGCCGACTCCCTTTTTGTTTGTCGGACTTCCTTGAGTTCGACTGCTTACTGGTGGAGCAGAGCTTGGTCGCCTATATATAGGCTTCCACCTCCATCAGCGCTTCCTAAAGAGTCGAGATCCTCTTCCAAACGAGGTCGAACTTGAAGGTCAACCCGTCTTTCAGACCCTTGAAGAAGTCTGTGTAAGCAACATCATCATATAGCCCTTGGATCTAGATTCTCACCAGATTGAACCGCCTGACATATGAGCGGAGCCCCTCCCTATCTCCCCATTATACCGCGCCCAAGTCAAGGCTTGTCTTTTTGGCGGGTATGTCCATGGAGAAGGCTGAGGCGAACAAGAACGCAAGCGTCCTGAAATTATTTATGCACCTCGTCGGAAAATTGTCGAACCACTGCTGGGCAATGCCCTTCAGCATGGCTGGGAAGCACCGGCACCATGCGGCGTCATCCAACCCCTACAAGTAAATGAGGTGGGTGTATGCCAATAGGTGGTCTTCTGGGTTGGTGGTACCATCGTAAGTACCCACCATGACATTCTTAACCTTGGCCGGCAGTGCCGCCTCGGTTATCTCCTTGGAAAACGCAGAAGGTTGTTCCCCAAGTTTTAGCAGACGTAGTTGCCAGTCCAGTGGCTGGACGTTATATGCCGCCTGACCCCCGAAGAGGGCAGTCTGCATGTAAGGTTGGGCATACAGCCTATATGGATGATGGGGCACATACGAGGCTGAGTGGATTATTTGAGGACCTGTATGGACAGACGGGCCGCCTGACAAGCTCTTCAGAATAGATTGAGAATATCTCATCGAGTTATTCTTAAAGTTGTTTGGGAATGTCGACGTTGAAGCCGAGTAAAACAGTTGATGGTTTCTCCTTTGCTCAATAATAATTCGAGCATCAGAGATAGTCTTCTTGCTGTCATTGGGGTGTGTTTGCCGGATAACCTTCCTCTTCCCCGGCTTAGGGAGGTGGAACTTGGTCCAATCAATCAAAGGTCGGGTCCCCTCCTTTGTTTTTGGGTGCGGAGTGGGCTCCCTATCCTTGATCGACTTAGCCTTCTCACAGCGAGAGGGCTTCTTGGCCGACTGACCCTTGCTGGGATCAATCTTCCTCTTGCAGATCAGGTGCTTCATCTCTCCCTTGAAACTTGTCATGAATTTCATGAACTTTTCTCTGGTGACGTGAGCAGACTGTCTTGCCGCTTGGGGCTGGCCGGATGACTTACTCGGACCTGCTTGATCATCGCCCCGTTCCTTGTTGTCTTTGGAACGGATGCACCTAGTAATAAGAGATCCATATGCGGCCGTATATGTTTCGACCTCTAGTTCTGTATCATGGTCTGAATAAACCTTAGCCGTAGGCTGCTTAATCTCAGGGGGCGGTACAATCCCTTGAGAAACCATGTCAGAGGTACACTCCCCACAGACGGCGCCAAATGTTTTGGGGTTTTTTATCCCTCGGGAGAGTTACGTCACCCGGACTGATTTCCCTGCCGGTTGTACCTACAAAACAACGGAACCTCCTGTTGGTAGGAGTTCCGCCTCCAACGATCAAGTTAGAATCGGTCGAAGTAAGGTTAAAAGTGAAGAAAGTAAAAGTAGATCTTTTCGAATCCCAAGATCAGGTGTTTTCTCTGATGTGAGAGAATTAATTGTGTTGTAATAAATGAACGTGTCCCCAAAATGAGAGAAATCTCCCTATTTATAGGGTCGTTGGTAAATGTGCCCCTACTTAGGTACTTGAATACTTGAATGAAGTATTCGGATACAAACCGAGAAAGTTTTCAGAATACTTGAATGAAGTATTCGGATACAAACCGAGAAAGTCAGTCACGCGGCTTGTCCGCACGTACTGGCCCTCAGATTATCCAGCCGGCTTCGTATGTGCCATACATGCAGCTGGCCCTCTATGGGGGTCAGGCAGCACTGAACGTCCAGCCTATGGACTGGAAGCTCCAGCTGCTAAACCTTGGGGAACAGCCGTCGCCGTTCTCTAGGGAGATAACCGAGGCGGCTCAGCCTGCTAAGGTTAGGAATGTGTTGGTCGATACCTATGACGGTACCACCAACCCGGAAGACCACCTAATGGCTTACACCAATCTCATGTACTTATAGGGGTTGGATGACGCTGCCTGGTGCCGATGCTTCCCGGCGACATTGAAGGGCATATCCCAACAATGGTTTGGCAATCTGCCAGCCGGTTGCATCAATAACTTCAAGATGCTTGCATAATTTATCGCGTCCAACTTCTCTATGAACATCCCATCCAAAAAGACAAGTCTTGATTTGGGGGCTATTCAGCAGGGAGATAGAGAAGGGCTAAGCTCCTATGTCAGGCGGTTCAATCTGATGAGAGTTCAGATTCAGGGGCTGTCTGACGAAGTAGCCTACATAGACGGGTCGACTTTCAAATTCAACTTAGTCAGAAAGAGGGTGGCTACCCTCCAAGAAGCTCTAATGGAAGCCGAAGCCTATATACAAGCGACAAAACTTTGTGCCATCAAGCAGCCGTCAGACCCTAAAAAGTCAGACAAAAAAGAGTCGGTTAGCTCAGCCAGCCAAAAAAGAAAAGAGCAAGAAAAGAAAAGATGTCTAGGTGGCGGACAATTCTATCCAGCCGTCCCGGAAGAAAAAGAAAGAGTTGAAGCCGTATGTCCCCAAGTACGAGTTCAACAAGGATTGCTCCTCCATCCTCATGGAGATTAAAGACCGGTTGACCATTGAGAAACCGGCTGCAATGAAAAGTCCCATCAAAAGTCGGGACAAGAGCAAGTATTGTCATTTCCATGAGGATATAGGCCATGACACCAATGGCAACCGTCTAGCTGGTGAGGGGGCTTTGAAGTCCTATATTCAGAAGTCCAAGGTTAACCCCAGAACAAACAGTGGCCAGCCGCCCAAGAAGCCTGACAACCTTGCTATAAGCTCTGACACTGATGAAGAGCAAATTTTTACTATAGCATGAGGTTTCGCGGGAGGGGGTCCTACCATCCGGGGCACCAAGGACAACATCAGAAGGCTGGAGGTCAACTCAGTGGATAAGAGCCAGGTGTCAAAAGACATCTTCCCTGAGGTCATCATCTCTGAGAAGGACTGGGGCAAGGTTAGGCGACCTCATGATGACCCAATAGTCATCGAGTGCAAGGTTGCCAGCCAACGAGTGGGCTGGATCCTCATTAATAGCGAGAGCTCGTCTGACCTTATCAGCTATCGGTGCTTGGCAAAGCTCAAGTACAACCCTAACAGCATGCACAATGTCTCTCACCCCTTGGTTTTGCAGGAGGAGTAGTGCATCCAGTGGGGAGGATTAACCTACCCATCCGGCTTGGAGAAAAGGGGGAGAGATGAAACATGGTCGTCAAGTTCTTGGTGGTTGAGGAATTGATTGCCTACAATCTGATTTTGTGTCGTCCAACCCTCAACGAGTCCAAGGTAGTCATCATCCCATCCCTCATGCTGATCAAATTTAAGAGGGATGATGGGTTAGTGGGTTCCTTGAATGGGGATCAGAAGACGTCAAGGGAGTGTTATCTCTCTGACGTCAAGCCTACTATGGCCGCAGCCGGCCAAGGCGAGGAAATTATTGACCTTGATGACTTCAAGGAAGTCGCGCCTGCTCCTAAAGCAGCCGGAAAAAAGAGAAAGGCGGACCACTTGGTGGCCGTAAAAAAAGAGAAGCAATAGCAATCACTGATCTAGGAACGGTCAGATGATCTCCGTCCCCAGGCGGCTGGTCAAAATATCGACATTGTTCTTGACAATAGCCGCCTAAACGAACCGTTAAGGTGGGGATGGTTGCTTTTTCCAAGTTAGGTGCAGACTTGCACCAACTACTGAACGAATTCAAAGACATCTTTGCCTTTGAAGTGGAAGAGATGTCAGGCGTCAGCCCGGATCTTGCAGTCCACAAACTCGCCATGGATCCAAAAAAATAAGCCTATTAGGCAAAAGAAAAGAAATCACGGCGAGGAAAGATCTCAGGTGGCTGCTGCCAAGGTCAAGAAGCTGATGGATGCCGGGTTCATTCGGCAATGCTACTACCCGGATTGGGTAGCAAACGTTGTCCTTGTTAAAAAGCCGAATGGTACCTGGCGGATGTGTGTCGTTTACACTGATCTGAGCAAGGCATGTCCAAAGGATAGCTATCCACTTCCGAAGATCGACAATCTAGTCGACTCTACAGCCGGTCATGCCTTGATGAGCTTCATGGACGCCTACTCAGGCTTCCATCAGATACCCTTGTGGAAAAAAGATCAAGAGAAGACGGCATTCGTCACTGATCAAGGGATATTCTATTACACGGTGATGTCGTTTGGGCTGAAGAATGCGCCTGCTACCTTCCAACAAATGATTAATACAGTCTTCATTAATCAAATTGGGAAGAATGTAGAAACGTACATTGATGACATGATAGTTAAATCTAAGCTACAGAAGGATCACCTTGCTAACCTCCGAGAAACCTTCACCACCCTCAGTTGGCACAAGGTCATGCTTAATCCCAAGAAGTGTGTTTTTGGTGTTGAGTCTGGGAAATTTCTCGGATTTTTGATTGATCAAAGGGGGATAAAGGCCAACCCGGAAAAGGTACAGGCGGTAATTGACATGAAGTCACCCCGCACTGTCAAGGAAGTTCAAAAACTTACCGGTTGTCTGGCGGTATTGGGGAGGTTCCTCAGTCGGTCAGGTGACAAGTGCCTCTACTTCTTCCAGGCAATCAAAAAGAAGACTAGATTTGAATGGGGGGAAAATGCTGAGGCGGCATTCCAGAAATTGAAAGAGCACCTCCACTCATTGCCACGGTTGGTTAGCCCTCTAGCATGAGAGGTTCTCTATATGTAGTTGGTCGTCTCAGATCATACCCTCAGTGTCGTTCTCCTAGCTGAGAGAGATGGCATTTAGCTCCCGGTCTATTTCATTAGCCATGTTCTTCGAAATGCTGAGCTGCGGTACCCCTTGGTTGAAAATTTTGGCCTTGCTCTTTTCATGGCAATCTAGAAGTTGAAACCTTACTTCTTGGCACATCCGGTGGTGGTCTACACAAACCAACCCCTCAAGCGGCCAATGACAACTTTGGAGTCATCCGGCAGAATGCTTAAATGGGCCATTGAAATGCAAAGTCTGGAAATAACTTTTGCACCAAGAAAGGCAGTGAAGGGTTAGGAATTCGCCGACTTCATTGTCGAAATGACAAGGTCGGCTCAGCTGGAAAATGTTGATCAGGTTTGGAAGTTATAGGTAGACGAGAGCTCTACTATGAACGGTTGTGGTGCAGGCGTAATTTGTAAGTCTCCGGAAGGGGATAAATATGAATATGCACTACGATTCAAGTTCCAAGCCTCAAATAATGAGGCAGAACATGAGGCCCTGCTAGCCGGCATCCGTATGTGTAAGGCGGTAGGGGCAAGAAAGGTAGACGCCTGCTCTGATTCTTAGTTGATTGTTAGCCAGTACCATGGTGACTACGAGGCCACCCATCCGGCTATGATCAAATATCTGCAGGCGGTCAAAGATAAGGCCAGGACACTTGACGAATTTCATCTAAGTCAGGTGCCCATGTTAGAAAATAATCAGGCGGATGCACTGTCTAAGTTGGCATCATCCGCCTCTTGTGATACGCCTAGGTCGGTCTTTTGGGAATTCATGGAAAAAAGAAGCATTGAACATGATCCCATTGAAGTTCTTGACCGAAGCTGATGGATGCCATCCGGGATTATCTGGCAGACGACACTTTGTCGGATGCCCCTTCAGAAGCGGCTACATTGAAGAAGCGAGCCGCAAGTTTTGAGATCCATAATGGAGAACTCTTCAGGAAGGGTTACCTCCAGCCGCTGCTAAAATGTGTTACCCCAAAAAAGGGGAAAGAAGTTCTAGAGGATCTGCACTCGGGATTTTGTGCATCACATATATGTTGGGTTTCGTAGCGTCCAACGCTACGCGGAAGAGAAACCCGCCCAAGACCCGCTCACTAATTAAAGCAACTAAATATTTAATCACATAATTAACAACATAAGAGAGAGAAAGAGAAAAGACATTCTTACCCTCGACGCGTGCTTCGCCCCTATAGAGCTCGGACTTCAAAGCCTTAGCTCCGCAACCGCGAGAGTCTCTGACGGAGTCCACCCTCGAGACCCGACCCGAACGGCCTCTAACCCGAAGGTTAGTTGTGGCTAGACCAAGAAAAGACTAGAATATTACGAACGTAAAGGTTTTCTCACCTATAGGGAGATGCCTTATTGAGTTCAACTCAAGTGTTCTTCCTAAAACCCAAAACTTGGGTATTTATAGGGAATAGAGACTTGATCTACATTCTCCCATCAATGTGGGAGATTTAAATTTTCCTCTATTTTATTTTAATCAAAAACGAAATAAAATACAATTTAATCAACAAGCTACAAGTGGCAAAGGGTGAGCAAAGGTAGATGAGGACCACTAAGGACGGGGGATCCAAAATTCCCTTGCTCCCCAAGAAAGGCCACCAAGCATTGGTCCCCACAAAAACTCAAGAGTAGCCCACGCATAGTTGGCAGCTAGCCTGCCTTAGCTGCCAAGGTTGCCTAGCTGGCGCCTAGCACCTTGGCTGGGCTGGCTGCTGCTGCTGTGTGGCGTATGCTAGGCGCTGCCTGGCAGCTGCTGCTTGTGCTAGGCGCTGCCCAGCACACAAGCACGCTTAGCCTCTGCACATAGCATACTACGATGCTAGGCGATGCTGCGATGCGTTGTTGTGTGTGAGAGGCTGCGATGCGTGAGGCTGCTATGCTAGCACACATCTCCATAGCACAACACGCATAGCGCACTGCTGCTGTGCTTAATTTAGCGATGATGTGGCTGGGTGCGTGGCTCAGCAAACTAGGACGCTAGCATGCGCTAGCTGCGGTGCTAGTATGATTGCGGCCTTGTGCACCAGCCTTGATAGCATGCTTGCGCTATGCCTAGTGATGCACATGGCATCTTGAGATAGCCTAGCACTCGCATTGCTAGGAAAATGCAAGGCTACGGCTTAGCTCGAACTTGTCGCTTGCTTAATCTCTTGTCTCATCGAATTCTAAATTCGACTCGACTTGCGACACCCGGTCTCAACGCTCTAAGCTCAATATCCGATGTCTTTGTTCGTAATACTCTAATGACTCATCAAATCCTTCGGATTGATTCGTCGATTCGGATCGGTTACTCGATTGGGTGTGACCTGAAGGGTTCAGTAAAGATTAAGCTGTAATATTAATTACACATTAATATTACTGATCGGAAGCGGCCTCCACCTAGGCATTCTGATCAGTTGACCTCACTGAAGAATTAACTTTCTAATAATTCTGAACATTCTATCGGAATAATACACTTGTTGGAAGGACACCATTCCTTTCAATATATGCGGCAGAACTCTAGCAAAAAGGGCCAGGCAGCAAGGCTACTTTTGGCCCACTCTTGAGGCAGACGCCATGGAAATGGTGAAGAAGTGTGACAAGTGCCAAAGATTTGGCAAACTCATACAACGTCCGGCCACTAATTTGACGGCTATCTACAACCCGGTTCCATTTTCAAAATGGGGCATGGACATCCTAGTTCCATATACGCCTGCTACAGGCGGACGGAGGTACATCTTGGTCGCTGTAGATTACTTCACCAAATGGGTTGAGGCAGAGGCGGCCAAGGGCATTAAGACAAAGGATGTCCACAATAGAAGAGTGCACAAACGGCCCTTGAAAGTGGGGGACTTTGTGTTACGGAAAATGGAGGCCACCGGTAGGGCCAATGAGCAAGGAAAGCTAACCCCCAATTGGGAAGGCCCCTACCGGATTTTTGAAGAAGTTAGAGGCGGCACCTACCACCTGGAAACTCCAGACAGCAGGGAGGTAGCCAAAACTTGGAATGTAGATAACTTGAAAAAGTACTACTTCTGAAGACTAGTAAATCTTTGTAAATAGAGTATGTTAATAAAAAGATGCTTTATTTATGTTTTCTTGTACAAAGTCCCATCTGTGCAATGCAAAACCGGACATACGTCTGCTCTAAATTGAGCAGATATAAGCTAAGTCTCAAACTTAGCAGCTATCTATAAGGCCAATGGCCGGATAGTCTTCAAACCGCCTTCTCCAACATGAGCAGGCAACCGGCGACGCCCATTTGAGTGAATTCGTCAAAGAGAATATCTCCCATTTTGGTGGTACATTTTTCTATAAATCATAACTCAAGCGGATTTAACCGACTGTTTAGGTTAAAGATAACTCACAGCCGTTTGAATAATCAATTGAAACCTAGATACAACCGGTCGTTGCTTCAAAGCAACACAAACGGTAACTGATATCTTGGCCAAATATAACCGGTCTTTTCCCAAAGGCACTTCAACATGTTACAAACCTAAATTAAGCAAGGTCAAAACCTTAGCAGTTAATTCATAACCTGGTTATGATGCCTACGCCCGGCCAATGGCCGCCTGCATCCTAACAAATGGCGATGACAGCTACCCAAAGGGTAACTCGTAGCGGTTAAACGAATGGTCTAGATTGGTCCTAGCCGGCACCGTCTGCTAATCAAACTTAGAGAATAACTCTACTTCTTTAGATACGGTTAATGACCCGTCTGTCTAACCGTCCGGATGCTTGTTTGGACGGCTGCCTGCTTAAGGTTGGGCAATATCAAGCAAACAACCGTCCAGGGGCAGGTAAAGCCAATGCATCCGGCATACCGCATGTGCTAAGTTAAATTGCAAAAAGAAAAATATTTGTACGAGCATACCAGAAAAATTGCAAAAATTGAAGCAAATTATATCAAAGGCAAATATGGGCAAAACCGACTCAGTCGGCAAATTCTATTAATCAAATATCATTCTCAGCCGGAACTACGTCCGGGGAAAAGAAGAATACATGAAATACTCGGCTCGCAGACCAGAGATAGAAAAAGAAAAACAATCAAGATTCACTGCTGCTGGGGAGGCTGAGGCGTCTGGCCCTGGCCGGATGGAGGAGCATCTTGAGTTTGCTGAGGTTGAGCTTCATTAGCCTCGCCCGGCGCTCGTTCTTCCGCCTGCTCCTCCTCATCTTCCTCGACAATGCCAGCCCATTCCTCGAAAGGAGCCGGCTTCTAAAGCCCAAGGGTTTGAGCGTCGTACACCTCGATGGTGTACTTATACCTTAGCTCGAAAAACTCTCATTCGGTGTCCGGGTGGATGAGGGTCTAGGCCATTTTCATGCGAGCCTCGCAGTCCAGCTCATTTTTAGCTACCAGTCGGTCCTGCTCGGCTTCCAGCTTGGCCTTGTGGTCAGCCTGCGTCTAGGCCAGCTCGTTCTTTAGCTGGGAGACGTCTGCCCTTAGTTGGGTGTTCTCCTTGTCGGCATCCCCCAGCACTTTGACGTCAGCTTGGAGGTTCTTAACTTGCAGCTCAAAGTCAGCCGCCTTCTTGTTGGTCGCGTCAGCAGCTGCAGTGAGCTCCTTGATTGTCTCCTCCTATTTCATCTCCCGGCTTTTAGTTTGTATTTCATACATTAAAGTGTTGTATTGAGTGACGTCAATAAGGTCAGCCGCCCGCCTATTGGCATCTCTTACCTCCTTTTGCTTCTTCCTCAAGGGAACCTTGAGACCGTCTACTCTTAACATCACCTAAAAAACCAGCCGGAAAAGGGTTAGTCTCTCAATTATGTTACAACCGGCAAAAGAGTAAATTGTACAAAAGCACCCCAACCGGCCAATTACCTCAGCAAGCAGCGAGTTGATGCGGACAATATTAACCTGGTGCACACCCGGCACTGCCTCCTTTTCGGACCGGGTGAGGGTCCTCAGCATCCTCTTGGCATATTGTTGGAGGTCAGGCCAACAAGAAGAGGCATCTGCATCAACTGATTTTTTTGTTAAGTATAAAGCAAAGGCGACACCTACATTTTGTCGGCTGCCTGAAGAATCTCCTGATTGGGTAGCTTGGGACTTGACTCGCATAGGCCCAAGCGGCCATGGGGGATCAAAGGTGAAAGCCATACCTTCGTTTTCAGGCTGAGGGGTCATCCCACCCCAAGCCGCATTGGAACCGGTCGCTACAGCAAGATGCCGGCTTGAGGGAGTTTCAAGCTCCCTCGTTTTAACCTCAGCCGGCCTTGTGTTTAGGCCAAGGTATTTCAGGCTTTTGCCTGCTGAGGTGGGCCTTTTAGGCACATGCGGCCTTTCGGAAGCGGGAGGAAAAGCCGGAGTCCTCCTGCACTTGGAAGGAGGCTGGGAGGGCTCCTCGCCCGGTCTTTTTAGCATCTTGGTTAGGGAGCGAGGAACATTCTTGCTCCCCGTCTGAAAAAGAAACAAAGCAACCGGTTAATATCATAATTGACATCAAACTATACAGACGGTAATATCAGCCGGAGCTTACCCCATCATCCTTGGCCGCCAGTTGGGCCCTCTTCTTCCCTAACGGATCCTTCCGGATCTGAGCAGCCGATTTAGCGGGTGTCTTCTCTGGAGGCACCATCTCTAATCCTTTCTCTGCAAAGAAGAAAATCAGTCAAAATCCATTCAAGCATGATACAGACGTCATAAAGTGTCGGTTATCAGTCAACATACGTCTGCTAAACATTGTGCTAAGGCCACAGGCGGAAAGGAACGCCTCGTCCTTTAGCCAGTCCGGATGAGGGACCTAATTCTTGGGGACAATAACTTCAGTCCCATCATCCAAAGGCATGGAGGTCTTCTTGAAAAGCCCCGTCTCCATTATTTGCATCCAAGCCTCTTCCGGTACTTTAGGAAGGGCGCATTTCTTTCTAGGAGAGTCGGGTGCTTGTTGTAGTGACGCAGCCGGTGGTTTAGATGCAACGATGGGGAAGAAACCAAGTAAAACTTGCTCTTCCAACTGCTCCACTTTGACGGCTTATCAAGCATCATCATGTATTCCGGATGCGTGGTCAACGTATACCACGCAATCCAGCTGCCTAGGGCACGACTGAGGTAGTGCATATGGGCAAACGCCTCCCAGCTAAGCGTTATGTCCTGCATCTCGCAGGCGGCGATGTATCCTAATATATTCACCCAAGAATTGGGTGGTAATTGCCAAACGCCAAGGTCGTAGCCTCTTAGAATAGCTTTTATTGTATTATGGAGGGGGAATCGGAGGCCGGCTTTGAATGCCGCATCATAACATCCAAAATAGTCGTTGGCATGATCAAGGTCGTCATCCCAAACGGCGGTTGCCTCTACAGGCAGCACCACAAATTTCTATCTTTGTCCTCACGCCCAACCGGGCGAAGGCTCGCCCTACTTGGCGGTAAAGCTGCAATTTACTTGCTTACTCCCGTTCCCAGTCGGGCGAGCATGGCCTAATTGGGCGGTTGTTCTTCCTTCTTTACCGAGTCAAACTTGCTCTATTACTTTGCTTTGCTTAATTAATTTCACCATAACCATGTCAATCAAGCTTAGAAAACATGAATTATATCTTCCATACTCTAAATTATTCTACAATAATAATAATAATTCTAACAACACACAACTAATAATAATAATAATAATAATCTTCACTTGGGGAATTAGAGAAGGAGGCTGTTGAGTTGCTAAAGCGGGTTCAGAGGTTCTCGACGACACAAGACATTGGGGCTCGTGCTGCAGCTCATATCTTCACTAGGGTAGGCTTTGCTATAGCTAGAGGAGTGGGGGCCCAGATTGTTTCTTGGCTTCCCACTAATTTATTGTAGGTTGTATGACTTTGTCTGTTTTTGAGATAATAATAATAATAATAATAATAATAATAATAATAATAATAATAATAATAAACATTCTAAAAACACAATTAATAATAATAAAAATAATAAACATTCTAAAAACACAATTAATAATAATAAAAATAATTCTAATAACAATAATATTAACAAATACGGGAAAATCCAAAAAAAAATTTAAAACTCCCAAATATTTCGTAAACCCTATAATGAATTGCCTAGAATTTTCGAAACATCTTATGGTGTTCGAAAAAACTGGGCGGTTTTGGCAAAATGCCTAGTTTTTCGAATACCCTGGGTAGATTCGAAAAATCTAGACGGTATTCGAAAAACTAAGGTGTTTTAGCCTGTGGTATTCGAAATTTTTAGGCAGTTGCCTGGAAAAACTTAAAACAAAAGAATTTAAACGACGTACTGACTCCGTAAGCTTCAGGGAGCATCGTAGGTGGTGTTCCCCGTCCATCATCGTCCATGAGATCCAACGAATTTGATTTGCAAAATATAAATTATTTGGTTAATTTTGAAAATTATTGTTAGTTGTTGGTGGTTGACCGATGGCCGGTGACCACTAGAGAGGGCGGTCAAAATTTTTGTGAAGAGTGAAAGTGGTAAGTTGAGGTAAATTTTTACTTTATAACAAGGGTTAGAACGTATTGTTAGGCTAGCGTTATCAAATTTGTCCAAAAGAATCCCCTATTAAATCATTCGTTAAATCACTCATTTTTTCTCTTTGAAGTCTCACCCTCCGAACAATTTCAATTTCCCCCCTTTCTGTCTGTCTGATTTCTGTTCTCTCTCCTCGACTCCCCCTCCTACTTCTTCTCCCGTCGAAACTTTCAGAATCTTCACTTGAAGAACCTCTCAGGATTTTCTTCGCACTCAGAGAAATGGAGGTGATGATGGAGCTTTCTCTCTCCTCAACCTCATCTTTCTCCCATGGCGAACCTTTTTTCGATCCTCGACCACCTCAACCGTCTCCCATAACTTCAATATCTGTCAACATACGAAGCTGTAAGTTTCGGCGCTTTTAAGATTTCATCTGATTTTTATTTTTCTTTTAAAGATTTCTCGTAGCCTTTTCGCCATCTTTGGAAGCTAATTTTAGTTCAAGAAAATTGGATTTCGTTGAATTTTTCTGCAATTATGAACATCTAGTTGTAATTGTACTGTTAATTGGGGATTTATGTTGATATGATTACGTTATAGTTTTTCTGTAGATTCTAGGGTTTGTGCTGTGGAAATTTGGTAGAATTTTCAATTTCTGTTTGAAATTGAGCTATTGGTGATGGCGGATAAGGAATTAGGGTTTGTAAAGCCGAGTGCACCAAACTTAAAGGAACAACTTGCTAGGAAAACCTTAAAGAATGTTAGATTGCAGGGGCATACATATGTTGATCTTAGAGAAGATGGGAAGCGATTTATTTTTTTCTGTACCTTGTGTTTGGCGCCGTGTTATAGCGAGGATGTTTTGCTTCAGCATTTGAAAGGGAACCTCCATAAGCAGAGGTATGCTGCAGCTAAGGCCACATTGATAGGAGAGAATCCTTGGCCTTTTAACGACGGTGTTCTTTTCTTTCATAACTCTGATGAAGAAGAGAAAGATGCGCCATCTCAAGGCTATGAGAAAAATAAGTTGTTGAATGGTCATGAACATTCGAGCAATCTTGCTATCGTTATTTACAGCGATGTCTCAAAATCAGTTGGTGATGGGCATACAAATGGGAATGAGGACAGTAGGGATGATTGTTTAGGTGATGATTTTCAGCCTCATGATGCAGACTTTGCTAATGAGTTGGTAATTCCCGGGGTTATTGGCAAGGAAGAAGTATCTGACCTACATGTGAGACTAATAGGATATGGGAAGATTTCTGCAAGGATTTCGGAAAAGGATGGGGTTCATAGTGGTATTCAACGACTTTGGTGTGAATGGTTGGGGAAGAGGGGCGGTGCAAGTAATAATATACACTCTATTCTGCCTTCACATGACTTTGCTATTGTGACTTTTGTTTACTATTATGACTTGGGAAGACAGGGGCTGTTTGACGATATTAAGACTTTATTGATTACTGGTGGGGAGGATAGTAGTAATGATGGTGGCTCTACGAAGAGAAGAAAGAAATCAACATCTGATTCAGAAGATGTTAACGAGGCATTGAGCCAACAGTGTTATTCATCCGGGGAGGATTCTCAAAGTTCATCTACCACAACGAGTTCAGCTTTGCTTTTTCATCGTTATGATGACCAAATTCTACAGTCTAGGATCATTTCTAACAAATCTTTAAGGCGACAATTAAGAAAGCAGCGCCGAACAGCATCTGAGAAAATGTGTGACATCTGTCAACACAAAATGTTGCCTGGAAAAGATGTAGCTACTCTGTTGAATCTGACTACTGGACGATTTGCATGCTCTAGCAGAAATGTGCATGGGGTAAGTCCACCTTTTATTGTTTGTCAATCTGTCATCATTTATCAGGTGTTGAGGTTATATAAAACAAAATGAATTTCGTTACTGATTGTATATTATACTTGGTGTTCTTTTATCTATAGTGTCAAAGTAGACTAATATCTAACAACTTTGAAAACACATTTCTGAGAGAGTTTTATGGCAGATCCTTCATCCTACCTAAGTAGTAAGTATTCCCCCTTCCCCAACCTAAGTAATAAGGAGAGGCAGAAAGAATGAGTGGGAAAGGGTGGGAAAAACTTATCTTGACACACCAACTAAAATTTCTCTGATATGATTTCTGGTAGGCATTCCATGTATTCCATACTTCCTGCCTCATTCACTGGATACTACTATGTGAGCATGAGATGTTCATGAAGCCGCCAGTGCTTCCCAAAGTGAGGCGCAGATCAAAAAGGACAAAATCTAAAGTCAATCAGTTGGAGACAGAGTGCAAAGCAGATAATGTTGTCAAGCACAAGCAAACAAGGAAGGAAAGTGAAGAGAAGACATCCAGTGACCAAATCAATTCAGTGTTTTGCCCAGATTGCCAAGGCACCGGCTTGCACATTGAAGGAGATAATTTGGAACAACCGAACGTACCTCTTTCAGAGGTTTGTTCTCAACATCCAAGTTTTATACCTTCATTATTGCTACTCAAGTTTATACTTCTCTTTAGTTTTCCATATGATTCTTATTTTCATGCTGGTCCTATTTTGGTTAATTGATTTTAATCTATTCATTTAATCTATTTTCCAATGGGAAATTGTGTGAATTCATCATCTCAATGCAGATAAACTCTATCAGCAGATTATTATCCGAATCTAACTGCCCTTTTCTTTTTTAGATGTTCAAATATAAAATTAAGGTGAGCAATACACATAGAGCATGGATGAAAGATCCAGAAGTGTTGGAGAATTGCTCAACGGGATTTTTGTTTCCAGCACAAGTAGATGATGCTGAGGTATTTAGTATGGATAATTAGTACCTTCCGCATTATTGACTATTGACTCTAAAGTGAAGATTGATATCCTGTATGAAAATTTTTACTGTCAGGGAAAGGTGGCCCACTTGAAGTTGCTACAATTTTACAGGGCTGATGAAGAGAGCTGGTGCCAGAGTTCCTGAAATTCACTTGTTCTTAGCTACCATTAAGCAATGAGCATGGTCTTCTTGCTACAAACAATTGTGGATGGTCTTCACTCTTCAGTAGAATTTCCTGGTTTGGTTGATATCATGCCTTGTACATGGATCTTTTTTAGTAGGATATAAAGGTTAGCTGTTGGAATCTTAGTTGGATGTAAAGAAGTAGCTGTGGATATTTGTAAATCAATGGTCATTTGATAGACTCACAGATTATGCTTCTACTCACATGAATTTTTAGCTATCAATAATAGAGAATGTTCGTATATACTACTAATAAGCTCTCGATTGTAGTGAATACATCTTATTTTGCCAATGTGTAGCAGAGACAACTTTAGGCTATCTAGCATTCAAGCAATCAAGCTCTTGGTTCATTTTGTGTTCAGTTGTCTTTTGTGAAGCAAAGCAATAAGCTATTGTCTGTGTATTCTGTCTTGTTAACATTTTTGCTGAGAAAATCATTCTTGTGGAAATCTATGGGCTACTGGAAGAGGCAACCCCTCTCTGATATGAGATGGATGCTGAGATGGTGAGTATGTTAGAAAATTTGTGATTCAACTTTTGTCCAATTGAGCAGATTGGTAAATAAAATAGACTCCTACCGACAATATGGTAAAAATAAATAAATAATAATAACTCTTGCGTCAAATTGGTAAAAAAACGCTAACCCTAAGCGACAATTTGGTAAAAAAATAATCTTAGGTGACAATAAACTTAATAAATAATAAAAATCCGACAAATTACTAGCAAATACTTAATTTAATTTGTTTTTTCTGGTTATTTTTTTTAAAAAAAAATTCCATGAATATAATTTTCCAACCCTTTTTATGGAAATAGCAATTTGAAGAAAAAAAATGTTTAAATATCAATTTTCACTTAAGTTTCATACACCATTAACGAATTTATTTAAAAAGGGGTTAGAAATAAATTTGGTATCGGTATTTGACAAAATAAAAAGAGGATGACATATGTTTCGGGGTTTTCTGATGTCTTGCGGGAGAGTTACAATTCCGAGACTGGAACCGGACGCCTGTACCTGCAAAACAAACGGATACTCCGAGTGATTGGAGTTCCGCCTCCAACGGTCAAGTTAGTACTTGTTTAGGGAGTAATTAATGCGGAAAAAAGGTAAATGAGTCTCTCTAGGTGAGAGTGTTTAATGTGCGTAATCCCCTTTAATGAGGATTAATGAAGGTATTTATAAACTTGGGAAGCGTGCCACTCTCTAGGTTTAGGTTAAACCTTGGGCTGACTGGGCCTCCCTCAGGGCCTTGTTGGCCGGTTAACCCATGTGTCATGGGGTGGACACGTGTCGTGTCGCAATTGGTCCATGGTGGACGGATCACTGACTGACACGTGTCAGGCTCCTATTTGCCCACATGAAGGACACGTGGCGGAACCTGATTGGTCCACTTGTCAGATGGTGATTAGTGGGAAAAATTCCCTAATCATTTGCCCCTCACAGGTGGCACGTGACTGGTCACGTGTTACATGTGACAGGTGTCGGATCGTAACAGGCGACAGCCTGCTACAGGTGTCACTTGGTGAAAGGCCGAGAGTTTTTCCCGCTCAAATTTTGAATTTGGGAGTGACCCTTCGTCTTCTCATTTTGCCTATATAAGGGCGTGTTGACTTCAGATATTTTCACACTTGAGAACTTCTATAAGAGAACACTCGGACCCCTGAACCTGCTCTGACATTCCGGACATTTCCTGCCTACTGCCTGCTCTGTCAAGTCGGCTGATACTCAGACTTTCCAGATTTTCGTCAACTTCTCACTCGTTCAGGTAACCGTCGGTTCTCTCATTCTTTTACTTTATTTTTTCCTTTTTGAAATGGCACCACGGAAGCACACGACACGACCTAGGTTAGTGATCAGCCGGTCACCGGGGACGGCTGAGTCTAGGACTAAGAGTGCCGCCTGCCCTTTTTCGAACCAATCTTGGCCCTTTATACAAAGTCCGACTGTCTCTGTGTCTATGCAGAACATAATGGCCAGAACAAAAAGAACTGCTAGGATCACAAATTCGGACGGCTCCTCCTACCAGGTGCCGATTAGTGAGACATCTGATCAAGCGCCAGATGTTGAAGTGAACCAAGGCGGCTTGGCCGCCGACAACTCTGAGGGAGGGACCAAGGTGGTCCCTTCCCATTTTACAGTAGACATGTCTACATTTTCTCCCGCTCCTGTTGAAGGAGAGGAGGCGGGCCCCTCTGGGAGAGGGGAGGAGTCGTCCTCTTCGGACTCTTCAGAGGACGAGTCCGACTCTAGTTCATCCGACCATCCTTCTCTAGACACAGAGGAGAGGCACAACCGCCTGCAAGAGGCGAGGCTTTCTCATGCAGTAGAGAAAGGGGGCAATTGGGCGGAGCCATCCGCCACCTATAGAGAGCAAAACACCCCCTACTACTGCACGGTTCCAAAAGGCCGGATCAAGGCCATGCAAGAGAAAGTAGGGAGCTTTATTGCAAACTATGTAATGGGCCCTGGCTTTTTAGTTTTTGTGCCGGATCTGGAAGACACAGTCGTCTGGCCGGCTGGGACCAGTTACGATAGCGCCTGCTTTGGCTGCTATGAGGCGGCCATCAAAGCTGGGCTGCGCTTCCCCTTACATCCGGCCGTTCAGCGGATCCTGGACGGATATGAGTTGGGGTTATGGCAGTTAGCCCCAAATTCCTGGTTCAACGTTCTCGGCTATGTAGCCGGGTGCGAAATGTATGGGGTGGAGCCAAATTTCGAGGCTTTATCTCACATGGATTATCTCAGCCGGATCCCTACGGCAGGCGGTACCGGCTGGTACCAATTGACGAGCCACAGAGGCTACCTCATGACAAGAGGTAAAGAAAACAAATGGAAGGATTGGAGAAGCACCTTCCTCATCATTAAGAGTTCAGACAAGGAGCTGAACCAACGCTTCAACAGGTGGAACCGAGATCCGCCTCTTCTTGCAGGCGCTCGCAGCATGCCGCCTGTTCCTCCAAAAGCTAAAAAAGAGATCCTAGACCGAGGACTCTTTAAAGTAGAGACCAGGGTCGACTCTACTACAGGGGTACGAGAGCAAGTACCCCTGCACTGCGTCCCGAGCTACAAATGGCTCTATGACGAGTACTTCCTGGCCGCCTGTGGCCTCAGCAGTCGGTGCTCAAGAAGTAGCCGGCCTGACGAATACATGCTTTTGCAGGAATTATTTTTATGAACTTTCCTAACTTTCGCCTTTATTCATGCAGCGGAAGCCATGAGCAAGATTACCGCCTCAAAGACTGCGGCTGCTATGTTGCGTGCATCCCTCATGCAGCAACAATCTTCAGCTGACTCTCCCAACAAGGAGACGCCCTTAGTAAGTTCCCAGCTTTCGCCTTTCTCCTTTTTATGTTAAAAAGGTTGGATTGATACATGTACTAACCGTTTGTGTTTTTTTTTTTTTTATAGACGGGCACACCAAGAACTTCCTCCTCCCAACAGCCGGACTCCAAGGCCCGGAAGACGACTGTTGCGAGTTCTCCTGGTACTGCCAGGAAACAGCCGACCACTCCTTCTCAAACTCCTAGTAGGCCGCCTAGAAGTATGAAACTGCCCTTCTAGATTTGGACCTACTTTCCTTTTGCTTTCTCTAACATTCTTGTTCACTCTTGATGCAGGCGGCCCTCAGGAACCGGACCTGGTCGAAGTGGCCAAGTCCATGATCAAAGTCGTCCCTCCGGCAGAGAGAGAGGCGGTCAGGGGTGTCGGTACCCTTGACCTGGATGGAATAGTAGGGCTTCTTGCTGAGGTATACATGGCATATTTTTGTTGTTAATTCCAGGACATTTGTTTTTTATTTGAAATATGACACCTGTTTTCTTTTACTCAGTCCCTGCTCCGAGTAAACGGCCTTCGCAAGCCCTTTAATGAGAAGAACAAAGAGGTAAAGGCTGCTAAAGCTATGGCCGCCTCTGACTGTGATAAGACAATGTTTCAAACTGCCCAAAATGAAATTTTGACAACTGATATTCTTTATTATCAGGCGCAGGCCACTTCTGCTATCCGGGCTTAGTTGGAGGCGGCCCAGAAGAAAAATAATGAGTTGGAGGCGACCATCCAGAACCTCAAAGCCGAGCTGAGGCCTCTTCATAAAAAAATGTCCTCATACGATACCTTGGAGAAATCCTTGGCGCATGTCAAGGAACGCCTGGAAACCCAGGAGAAGAGTCTCACCGAAGAGCTCTCGGCAAAGGCTGAGCAAGAGAAGAAGGATTTGGTCCGAGAGATGATGGAGGACTCAGCCCATATCCAGCGCATGACCTGGAGCCGCCTCTTTCCAAATGCCGACTTTGCCTCTTGGGAAAAACAATTTCGCCAATGCTCTGAAAGGTATAACCAAGAGGTCCTGGCGGCTGCTGAGGATCCGATTGTGGCCTTGGTGCCGATTGGGGTAGATGCGTCCAAGGATGGTGCAGCTGAGGCCGAATCAAGCAAGAAAAATGCTGATCAGGCGGCGGCTGCTATTGTTGAAGATCTGCCCCCATCCTAAGCTTATGTCCTCTTTTTTTTTCTTCGGCCTGCGTGTCGTCTGTTTCTTTTTTACCCGGCCAAGGGGCCGGGGTCTTGAATATTTGTGCCGGTCTTTATAGCCGGCTGTTAATAGAATTTAGCGACCATCTTTTTAGGTCGCCTTATCTATCAAAATTTCGAATTGTGCTATCTTTGCTAAGTGTCGAAACTCTGATATCCAGTTGCATGTCATACCGACTGTTTTGTATGGCCGATAGTTGTAGCCAGGTATAATGTAGGGACTGCCTATGCCCCTGGACGACTGATTATCTGTTTCTAGGCTAGGCGATCAGTCGGCCATTTATCCAACCGATCCCTAACATATCTTGATGGCTGGTTCCCCTCTAGGTAGGCGGTTCCGTCATATTTTTTGAAATTTGCCAAGTAAGAAAGTGATTACCTACTTGCCATGGTTTTAAGTAGTAGAGGCACTAAGCGGCATAGGCCGGCTAGTCTCTGATGTGAACTTAGTAAGAACAGGCGACATATGAACACCTTTTTAGTTTTAAACCAAGTTTTAAGGAGTGACTATAAGTAAACATGATCGTTACTTAGTCGCCGCCACTATTGTCTGAGTAGTAGAGGTATCAAGCGGCGGGAGCCGAATGTTCCCCTTTATTCGCCAATGTTTGTTGGCTATTAACTCAGAAGGTACCGGCTGTACTTATCCCAAGTAGTTCAGTCGTTTATCTGACACGGATGCTAACTGCACACACTTGTTGGACTAGTGAGAGTTATCCCTGTCTTAGAAACGGCTACGTGGTTGTCTTAGTTAGACAATCATATAGGTGTCGTGTAATTATTTTATAGAACAATGTTCCACCCAAAAGGGAGCTGCTCTCTGCAACGAATTTCATCCGGATGGATGCCGCCGGACGCCTGCTATGATGTTGGGACAGGTCGGATTAATTTAAAATTTAGATCAGTTGGCATGTCGCCTAGTCTGATCATTTCGGCCATAGGCCTTAAATAGTTCTTGGTGAACTATGTGGGAGAGTAGCCGGTTGTATAGAACAAGCGGCATGCCCCTCTTAATTAAACGCATAAATAAAAAGCATGGAGAGTAGCTGACTGTTTTACCAGTAGACATGCCCCTCTTAATACAAAATAAATGAAGTGAAATAGCAAACTTTTATTAGGTAGCTCTTGGCTTTTTACATCATTCAAAAATAATATTTTTTGAGATTATCTACATTCCAGGTTCGAGGCAAAGATTGGCCGTCTGGTGTTTCCAGGCGGCAGGTGCCATCCCGGACTTCTTCACAGATTCGGTAGGGTCCTTCCCAGTTGGGTGTTAATTTGCCGGACTCATTAGCCCTACCGACTGCTTCCATCTTTCTTAGTACAAAGTCGCCCACTTTCAGTGGTTGCTTGTGTACTTTTTTGTTATATGATCTGGTCATTCTCAGGCGGTAAATTTCATGGCGCAAGACTGCATTGCCCCTCCTTTCTGGGAGTGAGTCCAGGGCCAGGTGCATGGACTCCCAGTTCACCTCTTCATCGTATAACATAACTCGAAGAGTCGGCTCGTAGTGTTCAATTGGGAGAACGGCCTCCGCACCATAGGTTAGGAGAAATGGAGTCTCTCCCGTTGACCCTTTTTTATTCGTCCTAATGGCCCAGAGGACATGTGGTAGTTCATCTGCCCATAGGCCGCCTGCGCGTTCAATCTTTTTCTTGAGACCGTCTGAGATGATCTTATTAAAAGCTTCTACTTGGCCGTTTGCTTGTGGACGGCCGACTGATGCAAAGTAATGTGAGATGCCTTGGTCTCCCAACCAGCTTTTGAGAACAGGCGTCTCAAATTGGGGACCATTGTAAAAAAACCATAGACATGGGAACCCCAAACCGAGTGATGATATTTTTCCAGATGAATGAAATCACATCCTTCGTCTTGATTCCCTTGACAGCCTCTACTTCTACCCAATTAGTAAAGTAGTCGACTGCAACAAGTATGTACTTCCTACCGCCTGTAGCAGACGTATAGGGACCCAGAATATCCATGCCCCACTTAGCAAACGGTAGTGGGCTATGGATGGTAGTGAGGTCAGTAGCCAGACGGTGAATTAGCTTACCAAACTTTTGACACTTTTCACATTTTTTCACCATCTCCATTGCATCTGCTTCTAAAGTAGGCCAAAAGTAACCCTGCTGCCTTGCCCGTTGAGCAAGCGACCTGCCGCCTACATGGGAGGCGCAGTAACCAGAGTGAAGATCTTCTAGTATCTCTCGCCCCTTTTCTGGAGTAACACACTTCAAGAAGGGTTGAAGGTACCCTCTTTTGTGAAGTTCTCCCCTTATCATTTCAAAACTGGACGCTCGTTTTTTCAGTGCAGCCGCCTGGTGATGGTCATCTGGCAAGGTGCCGTCTGTCAGATATGCCCTGATTGGATCCATCCAGGTTGAACTTCTATCTAAGATTCCAACAGAGTCTTCCTCGATGCTTATTTTCTACATCACTTCCCAGAAAACGGTTCGTGGAGTATCACAAGAGGCCGAGGATGCTAATTTTGAAAGAGCATCCGCCTGGTTGTTATCAGATCTTGGTACTTGAGTCAGATGAAAATCTTCAAGGGATCCGACTGCTTGTCGTACCGCCTGTAAATACTTGATCATAGCCGGATGGGTCGCTTCGTATTCTCCATTGTACTGACTCACTATCAATTGTGAATCAGAACAGGCGTCTATCTTTCTTGCCCCAGCCGCCATGCACATGCGGATTCCGGCTAGTAAAGCTTCGTATTCTGCCTCGTTGTTCGAGGCCTGAAAATTGAAACGTAGAGCATACTCGTACCTGTCGCCCTCTGGCGACTGACATATGACGCCTGCTCCGCAACCATTTGAGGTGGAGCTCCCGTCCACATATACCTTCCAGACTTGGTCTGGAACTTGAGAATCAGGGGGGCGAGTCATCTCTACAATAAAATCAGCAAAGGCTTGCCCCTTCACTGCTTTTCTAGGCTCGAATGTGACTTCGAGGCTATGAATTTCTATTTCCCACTTGATCATCTGGCCTGACGACTCCATAGTTGTCAGCGGCCGCTTGATTGGTTGATCTGTATACACGACGACTGCATGTGCCAAGGAATAAGGCTTCAATTTTTTGACGGCCATGAAGAGAGCGAGGCCGAACTTTTCCACTAAGGGATATCTTAACTCGGCATTTTTTAGTACATGACTGACAAAGTAGACCGGGAGCTGGCAGCCGTCTCTTTCAGCAAGAAGGACAGCGCTTAGAGCATGATCAGAGACGGCCAGGTACATGTAAAGCACTTCTTTGGGCAAAGGACTGACCAGCCTCGGCAAGGAATGTAAGTGAACTTTTAATTTTTGGAAGGCCGCCTCAGCATCCGGCCCCCATTCAAACCTTGCCTTCTTCTTTATGGCCTGGAAAAAGTAAAGACACTTGTCGCCTGATCGACTTAGAAATCTTCCCAAAGCCGCCAGTCAACCTGTTAGCTTCTGAACCTCTCGGAGGGTACGAGGCGACTACATGTTGATGACCGCCTGCACTTTCTCTGGGTTTGCCTCTATTCCTCTCTGATTGATGAGGAATCCGAGAAATTTCCCAAACTCAACCCCAAATACACACTTCTTGGGATTGAGCATGACATGGTGCCGCCTGAGCGTGGCGAAAGTTTCTCGGAGGTCCAACAGATGATCTATCTGAAGCTTAGACTTAACAATCATATCATCAATGTATGCCTCGACGTTCCTCCTAATCTGGTCAAAGAATACACCATTTATCATTCTTTGGAAGGTGGTCGGGGCATTCTTCAGACCAAACGGCATAACCGTGTAGCAGTATAACCCTTGATCAGTGACGAAGGTCGTCTTCTCCTGATCTTTCTTCCACAAAGGGATTTGATGAAAGCCAGAGTAGGCGTCCATAAAGCTCATCAAAGCATGGCCGGCTGTTGAGTCGACCAACTTATCAATTTTGGGCAGAGGGTAACTGTCCTTGGGGCACGCCTTGTTTAGGTCCGTGTAGTCCACACACATTCGCCAGGTACCATTCGGCTTTTTAACAAGCACAACATTTGCAACCCAGTCTGGGAAGTAACATTGCCAAATGAACCCTGCATCAAGTAGTTTCTTAACTTCAGCGGATGCCGCCTGACCTTTCTTCGCCATGGTTCCGCTTCTTCTGCCTTACCGGCTTCTTTTTCGGATCTACGGCCAATTTATGTACCGCCAGGTCAGGACTGATTCCTGGCATTTCATGGACTTCAAGTGCAAAGATGTCTTTGTATTCTTTCAAAAGTTGGTGAAAATCTTCACCCAGAACTCTCAGAGCAGTCGTCCCAACCTTGACTGTTTGGTCAGGGCGCGAAACGTCTAGGACTAGGTCCGTATGCTCACCAGCCGGCTGAGGGCGGAATTCGTCTGACCGCTCCTCTACCAGTGATTGCTATTTTTTCTCTTTTTCTTGCGGCCCCCAACTGGGCAACCTTTCTTTTCTTGCCGCCTGCTTCCTGAGCAGGCGCATTCTCCTTGACAGCGTCAAGGTCTACTTTTTCACCACTTGACCCAGCGGCCATGACAGTGGGTTTGATATCCGAGAGGTAGCACTCCCGAGCCATCTTCTGATCTCCCCTTAGAGAGCTGACTGTTCCATCATCCTTCTCAAATTTGAGCAACATAAGAGATGGGATAATGACAGCTTTGAATTATTTAGGGTGGGTCGTCCTAGGATCATGTTGTAGGCCGAGAGCTCCTCAACTACTAAGAACCGGACCACCATGTGGCGACCCTCCCCCTTTTCACCCAGGCGAATGTGTAAATGGACTCGCCCTACCGGGTGGACAACTCCTCCTCCAAACCCTACTAGAGGATGGGATACCGGATGTATGCAATCAGTCTTGTATTTAAGCTTTGACAGACATTTGCTACTGATAGGCCGTCGTCAAGCCTGCCAAAGAAAATAATTCCTATCTTGGTCTCACTAACTAGTAGCAAGGGTAAGAAAGGGTCGAACCCAAGAGAGGCGTTGAATCAACCACCGAGTACTACCGTTTAAATAAGCTAAATGAATTTTAAATTGGGTTGGTTATGAGTAACTTCTTCTAATTCAATTCAACTAAAGCTAAGAGGAGATTAACAATATTATGAGGAATCTAAGGCTTGGGTTATACCACTCAATTTCATCATAAATCACAATTAACATGGAACAATCAAGGTAAATGAAGGTTCAATGGGCACTCAAGAGGGGGGGGGGGTGAATTGAGTGTTAAGTAATCGTTGGCTAATTTTGCTTCTTTTCGGATTATGTGTGAGGAACCAGTTGTGCTGGTTCCCGTACGCAGCGGAATATAAATAAGCAATAAAGAAGACAACAAATTTAACGAAATAAAACAAAGCAATAAAGAACACAACAAATTTAACGAGGTTCAGCCAACTCAGGCCTACGTCCTCCTATCCTAAGTTCTTTATTAATCTACTCCGAAAAACAAAGACAAAGAACACTCTGCTGTTCCCTACTCCGGGAACCAGCAAACCCCACACTCTACTCCGAGTGTGCTCTCAACTTACACTCGTAAGCCCAATATGTTTGAACTCACAAACACTCACCCAGCCTTTAACCCCTTTGTTAAAGACTCAATACAAGAATCAAGAACTCCCCTTTGATCTCACTTCTACGAAGCTAATTAAGAGAAAACGTTTAAGTACTAGAATGCTCTTGTATATGACTTGATGAATGGGATTAGTGCTTAAGTATATGCTCTCAAATAATTGCTCTTTTAATTTCTGGAGAGGCACACGAAATATGTGAAATAAGATGAGTTTATATAAGCTTAGATTCCTAAAACCTAGTTTCCTTAAATCACACAATCTTAGAGAATAAGATATAATGTAATTTTAAGAAAGTTTTTATCTTATTTGATTTAATCACAAAGATAGAATCAATTAAGATAAATACTCCTAGTTTTTAGGTAACCAAGAATATTTCATCTTATTTCCTGCTGCACAAAATATTTTCAAAATAATCTTTTCGAAAAAAAATCTTTTTGTAAAATCTTTTTCCAAAACGGCAGCTCGAATACAGTGAACCTGGTTCCCCGACCTGGTTCCCTGAATTGAAACATGTTATGAAACCTGTTCCAACTTTGTACCAGATTTCATATCATACTTCAATATACTTTTAAGCACTTATATAACCCAAACATGCAAGCATACTACGGAGCATATTACATGAAAACCTAGATAACATATTAAAGCATAAATCGTCTTTTCTTCATGTAATCTTCAAGACTTGAATCTTCCTTGAATACTTCTATTATGAGCAAACAATCTTTCTTCGAAATATCTTCGAAAGGCTTCTATGCTCCAAGTCTTGGAATCAACTCAACTACTGCACATGTAACATGGTTAATGCACAATAAAGAGTATGTGACTGCTTTACCACGTAGCAACCATGGAAACAGTACATACTGGTTCCCTACCAGTACATAACACTTTTATCATATAACTGTTCCCTGTATAAAGACAAGTTAGTTCAATAAGAAAACTCATGTAAGTAATAACTTGTCTGGGGAAACAGTGTTCTATGTTAGCTGGTTCCCCCAACTGTATCGAACACTTTCAAGGACCTGTTTCCCTTAGCTGTTTGTCATCATTCAAAACTATCAATCAAAACCTAAGGGACTCAACAAATTCCCCCTTTTTGATGATGACAAACTCTTGAAGTTCTTGAACCTGTGGACATGCTCAAAAAGAAAAACCGTCAAAAACTTCAAGGACTCAAAACTCTTTGGAACAAGTCAGTTAGGCCAACTGGTTCCCTAAACAGAAAATAGAAAATACGAAATAAAAAGACTCAAACTGACTCAATCTAAACTAGCTAAACCTTAGGCTTCAACTTCAGACTACTTCCCCCTTTTGGCATCATTAAAAAGTATCCACAAGTAAAAGCAATGTGCACAAGTTAATGTGCTTATCCATACAATGGCATCAACCACCATTCAAGCATTATGCTGCAAAAAGAGATTAGTCAAACAGTTCATACCATAGCAGAGTTAGTAGTTCATACAAGCCAACAAAGTTCAACCAAGGAAGCCCAAATCCATCCAAAAAGAAAGTTCATGGAATGGAGAGAAGTAGACAGACCAACAAAATCAGTTATTTAAGAATAAACATGAGGATGAGGAAAACAAGAACAGAAACAGCATCACTCCTCATCATCATTCTCGTTCCCTTCCTCCTCCTCGAACTTTGCAACATCTTCTGTATTATCATCTGATTCCTCTTCATCCTTGTCACCATGCTCTGCTTAAACCAAAATCATTATATTACTAAGCATATTCTTGTGATTCCCCAATCTGTTTCAAAACCACTTCCTGACCTGCTGGTTCCTCTATTTTTTTTTATTTTTTTATTTTTTTTTTTTTTTTTTTTTTTTTTTTATTTTTTTTTTTTTTTTTTTTTTTTTTTTTTTTTTTTTTTTTTTTTTTTTTTTTTTTTTTTAAAGAAAGCATGAGAGATATGTACTGATTCAGAATGTTCTCCTTGTTGCATAACGAGTGCAAAACTGTTCTCCTTGTTGCATAACGAGTGCAAAACTAGCATCACATCAATCAAGCAAAGAGGTTCTTGCTGGTACCCTTTTTCTCTTGGTTCCTGGAACAGCGTCAATGGACTGTTCCTCCTGCACCTTCTCAGTGAACTTCTTTAATTGAGTTATTCTACTTCGTACCATGGTCTTAGCAGTGGGTGTCTCCTCATAATAACCAACAACCTCTATTTCATCCTTTTCACTCTGACTTTTCTGAATTTCCTCCAACTTCGGGCTTAAGGACATTTATGCTTCCTTCTGATGTTCCCCCTGAGACTGAGCTGGTTCCTTGAGTGAACAGTAACCGAATGAACAATGATGAATTTAAAGCATACGAGAGAGAGAAAGAGAATTTCGAGTGATGATGATTGATGATCTGCACAAAGGGTTAGTGTATATTTTTAACAATGAAGCACAAAGAGAGAAGAAGGAAAGAAAAGAGTTAGTTGAGCCAATAAAAAGCAACTGTAAAGGATATTTTTAAATTGAAATCAAAAATTTGGTAATTATCTTTTACCATAATTATCTCAACCAACTATAAATAAGGCATATGATATGTTTGCCTTTTATATGGGATTAAATAACTGAAATAAGATAAATTCCTTCCAAAAGGAAATATCTTATAGTAATCTTCCGAAAATAAAAGATATTATCGGATGACATATCAGAGCTGGTCTGCTGTTTCCCTTTGCTGGTACCTGTATAGAACCATGTCACGCTGTTTCTGGCAATTCAGCCTGATTTCACCTGTTTCTTACAACAATGATTCTCAATCCTTTTGAGATTTTGAACCATCTACACAACACTTGAAAGATATCAACATAAGTATGTACACACACTATACAAGAGAATACCATTCTAACCAATCATTGAAGGAAGTAATTGAAGCCAATACCTAAAATCTAACTAGACCTAAAAGGACTCTTAACCTACAAAAAGACTCTCTACACAAAGGCTTTGTGAAGATATCAGCAATTTGATCTTCACTTTTACAAAACAACATCTCCACCAATCCTTTTTCCACATTGTCTCTTAAAAAATGGTGTCTTATTTCAATGTGTTTTGTCTTGGAGTGTTGCACAGGATTCTTTGAAATATTGATTGCACTAGTGTTATCACAAAAAATAGGAACACTTTTATAAATAACACCAAAATCTTTCAGCTGGTTCCTTATCCACAGTAGCTGGGAACAGCATGAAGCTGCAGCTATATATTCAGACTCTGCCGTGGATAGGGCCACTGAATTTTGCTTTTTAGAACCCCATGAAATTAGACAAGAGCCAAGAAAGTGTGCCATACCTGATGTGCTCTTTCTATCAACTAAGAAACCAGCATAATCTGCATCTGTGTATCCAATAAGATCAATGGTACTGCCTTTGGGGTACCACAATCCCAGATTTGCTGTTCCTACAAGATACCTAAGTATCCTTCTAACAGCCTTCAAGTGAGATTCCTTTGGATTGCTTTGAAACCTAGCACACAAACCAACAGAAAACACAATGTCAGGTCTACTAGCTGTTAGGTAAAGTAGAGAACCTATCATTCCTCTATAAAGAGAAGCTTCAACATCTTTTCCCTTAAGATCAGCATCTAATTTTGTAGATGGGGGAACAGGTGTATCATAAGCTTTGCTGTTCTCCATGCCGAATTTTTTCAGCAACTCTTTTAAGTACTTTTGTTGATGGATCATTATTCCATCATCCATTTGCTTAATCTGCAGCCCTAGGAAGAATCCTAGTTCTCCCATCATGCTCATTTCAAATTCACTCTGCATAAGATTAGCAAATTCATCACATAAAACCTGATTAGTAGCACCAAATAAAATATCATCAACATAAATTTGTACTACAATCAAGTGTTTCCCCCTAGTTCTTATGAACAAGGTCTTGTCTATTGTTCCCCTCTTGTAATCATTTGCCATCAAGAAATTGGACAATCTTTCATACCAAGCCCTCGGAGCTTGTTTCAACCCATATAATGCTTTGTCCAACTTGTACACATGTTGGGGGAAAGGTGCATCTTCAAAACCAGGTGGCTGCTCCACATATACTTCTTCCTTTAAATATCCATTGAGGAAGGCAGTCTTTACATCCATCTGAAACAGCTTAAAATTCATGTGAGCAGCATAAGCAATTAAAATCCTAATAGCCTCTAGCCTAGCTACTGGTGCAAACGTCTCATCATAGTCAATTCCTTCTTGTTGATTGTACCCTTGCACCACTAGCCTTGCTTTGTTTCTGACTATAGTACCAAGGTCATCTAACTTGTTTCTAAAGACCCATCTAGTGCCAATGACTGATCTTTCCTTGGGACGGGGAACCAGGTGCCAAACCTGGTTCCTCTGAAACTGATTTAACTCATCTTGCATAGCTAGTACCCAATCAGGATCAGTCAATGCCATTTTATAGTCAGTAGGCTCTACATTAGACAAGAAAGAATAGAAAGCACAAAAGTTTTGAAAAACATTTGTTCTCGTTTGAATCCCCTTATTTATATCACTAATTATTTGATCAGTGGGATGAGAAGATTGATATCTATAACTTTTAAAATTAAGACTGTTTTGTGCTTTCTCATTAAGTTGGGAACCAGCATGTTCATGGATCTCTCCTTCTTCTGAGGAGCCAGGAGGATTCACATTCATGCTGTTTCCTCTATCATTACTTACCTCAGGTTCAGGGGTGGTACCTTCTTCTGTTCCCCCTGAACTCATTACCTGTCTATTATTTGAGGAACCATCAGGACTTGGTTCCCCTTCAGAGTCCTCATTATCTTCATTTTCTTCTCTAGGCACTTCATCATTATCATCTGGTGGAGTATTTGGTAGGCCTAGATCTGCTTGCACTTCATCCGTGGGACCAGTATACTGGTTCCCCGTGAAATCCATCAATCCAATCACTTCATCAGGTTGTACCTGCGCAATCTCAGAAGACATGTTAAATTCATCAAAAATGACATGGACACTCTCCTCAACACGAAGAGTCCTTTTATTAAAGACTCTATATGCTTTGCTGTGAGAAGAGTATCCAAGGAAGATTCCCTCATCACTTCTAGGATCAAATTTATCAAGCTGGTCCTTCCCATTATTATGCACATAACATTTACATCCAAAAATGCGAAAATATGTAATGTTGGGCTTTCGACCTTTAAGAAGTTCATAGGGAGTCTTATTTAACTTTGGTCTAATGAGACCTCTATTCAATATATAGCAAGCAGTGTCAACAGCTTCTCCCCAAAAACTCTTTGGGAGACCACTCTCAATGAGCATCGTCCTTGCCATCTCCTCAAGAGTTCTATTCTTCCTTTCTACAACACCATTTTGTTGAGGTGTTCTAGGGGCTGAGAAGTTGTGATTAACTCCATGTTCCCTACAATAATCAATAAAGTTAGCATTATCAAATTCAGTACCATGGTCTGATCTTACCGAGACCAGCTTGTGGGTGAGCTGGTTCTCCACTTGTTTCACCAATGTTACCCATTCTTCAAACGTTTCATCCTTTGTGTGTAACATCATTACCCAAGTGTACCTAGAATAATCATCAACCATAACACAGACATATCTATGACCTCTTCGACTTTGTACTCTCATGGGACCACACAAATCAATGTGTACAAGTTCGAAGGGTCTGCTGGTACTCAAAACAGTTTTAGGCTTAAAAGAGATTTTGACCTGTTTCCCCCTTACACATTCAGAACAAACTTTATCAGCTTCATACTTAATGTTAGGAAGGCCTACAACTAAGTCACGTGTTTTAAGTTTGTTTAGAAGTGTTAGGCTAGCATGTCCAAACCTCTTATGCCAAATCCATTGATTATTGTCAGAAACAGCTTTCAAACAGATGGACTTGTCTTGAGGGATTTTATCTAAGAAGGTGATGTAAACATCATGCTTCCTGGTTCCCTCACATACAAGTTCTCCTGTTTGTGAGTTAACTATGTGACATAGGTTGGCTTGAAACTCAACTATATTACCTTTGTCACATAATTGAGAAATACTCAAGAGATTATGTTGCAAGCCTTCAACATAATAAACATCATCTATTGCGTTAGAAAGTGTCTTACCAACCTTACCTAAACCAGTGATGGTTCCCTTGCTGTTATCCCCAAAGGTGACACTTCCTCCATCAAAGGCCACTAGTGAAAGGAATTGATCTTTATCCCCGGACATGTGTCTTGAGCAACCACTGTCCAAATACCAATAGGTGTCTCCCTTCACTCTAGCCTGCAAGAGCAAATCAAACATTAGTTTTAGGAACCCAAACATACTTGGGTCCCTTTTCAACAACATTAACATCTTGTTGATCCTTTCTTCTCCATACATATTTTACACCCTTGCTGTTCTTATTAGCACTAATTTTCTTAGCTGGACATTCATGCATTTTATGTCCATTTTTACCACAATGAAAACACACATGCATCTCTTTAGTCATGACATACTTGCCTCGTTGATATTCTTTGATCCAGGTGGTTTCTCTGGGAGACCAGTTAGTCCTGGTTCTCTGTCTAATATAACCAAGACCCACTTTTCCTCTGTTTCCTCTTGATGAAGTCAGGTAATTTAAGGATTCTTGAGCATTCAATAATTTGTCCACATGTCTATGACTATCATTAAGTTCTTTTTCTCTGGTTTCAAGTGTTTTAGTTAACAATTCGTTTTTCTCTTTAAGAAAATCAAAGTTACTTTTTAAAGCTTCGAATTGTAGATTAAGCTTTGAAACCATAGAGTCAATAGACATGTCAACAACCACTGGTTGCTTGTCCTTTTTCAGTTGATTGATTTCCGCATGCAAATCACAAATATTACTTTCATACTTATCAATCGTATTACTGACATCTACACTGGTACCTGTAGGGGAAACAGTGAACTGTGCAGCTTTAAGTGAAGCAATTTCCTTGTGAGAGTTTTCCAGGTTGTAAGCCAATGTTTCAAAGGCCTTCAACAAGGAAGTTCTAGTACACGAATTTGCTTTACTTATAGCTACTGAAAAATCAAGAGTATCACTAGTGGTTGATAAGTCTCTAGGGAACCAGGAGGTCAGATCCTCTTCACCATCAATTGGTTCAAACGATCTTTCCTTTTCTAGTTCCACTTTACACTTGTCCAATTCAACCTCTAGTTCTGCTACTTGATTTTTTAGTTCATAACAGACTCCTTCTAGATGATCACAACTAGCAATAGCAATATTACATTCACCACGTTTTTCTTTTAATTCTCTTTTGCAAGTTATGTATGTTTCACTTAGTTTATAGCATTCATCTAGTAAGGAATCAATACAAGCAAGCATATTTTCTCTATCATATTCATGCATATCTTCTCTAATTTGCTCTAAGCTTACCTTGCGTTCATGTAGTACATCCTTCTTTGCCATAAAGCATTTGTTGAATGTACTGGTTCCCCCTCTGGTTCCTGGACCAGTGCTGTTTTCCTTGATGTTTGTAAAGGCAGTTAGGCAAACATCTGAGTTGGGTGATCCTTCTTCCTCATCTGACCCTGAGTCAGAGTCTCCCCACATGGAAGCTATCATGGCATTCTTGTATGCTTGTTTATCTCCGGATTTAGACTGTTTGTCATTCCACTTAGGACAATCTCGAATAAGATGTCCTTTTTCTCCACACTTGAAACATCCTGTAGAAGAAGAATTAGAGTTAGATTTTTTATAGTTTTTAAAATGCTTACCTTTGAAATTCTTTCTTTGATCTCGAAGAGATCTCTCAAATCTTTTTGCAATCATGCTAATTTCATCTTCATCATCTTCTACTGTTCCCTTAAGCGCCATGCCTTTTGCTGGTTCCTTCTCAGACTTAGAGTCAATCAGCATCTCATGAGTCATAAGGGAACCAATCAGCTGTTCCAGAGACAAGGTAGACAGATCCTTTGCTTCATATACTGCTGTTACCTTGGCTGTCCATGCATCTGTTAAACTACGCAATAATTTTCTCACAAGATCCTCGTCAGATAAATTTTTACCAAGAGATCTAAGATCATTTACAATAGTCATAAACCTACGAAAGCAATCATTGATTTTTTCATTTTTATTCATGGCAAACAATTCATATTTAGACATGATTAAATCAATTTTAGACCGTTTTACCTCACTGGTTCCCTCAAACGCAAGTTCAAGGGTGTCCCATATCTCCTTAGCACTACTGCAGCCAGATATACGATTTGTTTCGGTCTCACCTATTGCTTGTTGTAGTATTGACATTGCCTTAGCATTCTTCTCCAGCAACTTGTAATCAGCAGTGACCAATTCGCTATCTTTCTTGGGAACCTGGTTCCCCTCAACATCTGTCTTGAGAATGATATTAGGACCATTTTTAACTACGAGCCAGCATTCATAATCAATACCCATGATAACATTCTGGATCCTGTTCTTCCACCAAGCATAATTATTTCCATTAAACTTGGGTGACTTGTTGTCATAACCGATTGCACTTAATTCTTGAGTACTCATTCTTAACTCCTCTAGATGTTACTCTTTCGAGAAGCTTAGGCTCTGATACCAATTGAAGGTTCAATGGGCACTCAAGAGGGGGGGGGGGTGAATTGAGTGTTAAGTAATCGTTGGCTAATTTTGCTTCTTTTCGGATTATGTGTGAGGAACCAGTTGTGCTGGTTCCCGTACGCAGCGGAATATAAATAAGCAATAAAGAAGACAACAAATTTAACGAAATAAAACAAAGCAATAAAGAACACAACAAATTTAACGAGGTTCAGCCAACTCAGGCCTACGTCCTCCTATCCTAAGTTCTTTATTAATCTACTCCGAAAAACAAAGACAAAGAACACTCTGCTGTTCCCTACTCCGGGAACCAGCAAACCCCACACTCTACTCCGAGTGTGCTCTCAACTTACACTCGTAAGCCCAATATGTTTGAACTCACAAACACTCACCCAGCCTTTAACCCCTTTGTTAAAGACTCAATACAAGAATCAAGAACTCCCCTTTGATCTCACTTCTACGAAGCTAATTAAGAGAAAACGTTTAAGTACTAGAATGCTCTTGTATATGACTTGATGAATGGGATTAGTGCTTAAGTATATGCTCTCAAATAATTGCTCTTTTAATTTCTGGAGAGGCACACGAAATATGTGAAATAAGATGAGTTTATATAAGCTTAGATTCCTAAAACCTAGTTTCCTTAAATCACACAATCTTAGAGAATAAGATATAATGTAATTTTAAGAAAGTTTTTATCTTATTTGATTTAATCACAAAGATAGAATCAATTAAGATAAATACTCCTAGTTTTTAGGTAACCAAGAATATTTCATCTTATTTCCTGCTGCACAAAATATTTTCAAAATAATCTTTTCGAAAAAAAATCTTTTTGTAAAATCTTTTTCCAAAACGGCAGCTCGAATACAGTGAACCTGGTTCCCCGACCTGGTTCCCTGAATTGAAACATGTTATGAAACCTGTTCCAACTTTGTACCAGATTTCATATCATACTTCAATATACTTTTAAGCACTTATATAACCCAAACATGCAAGCATACTACGGAGCATATTACATGAAAACCTAGATAACATATTAAAGCATAAATCGTCTTTTCTTCATGTAATCTTCAAGACTTGAATCTTCCTTGAATACTTCTATTATGAGCAAACAATCTTTCTTCGAAATATCTTCGAAAGGCTTCTATGCTCCAAGTCTTGGAATCAACTCAACTACTGCACATGTAACATGGTTAATGCACAATAAAGAGTATGTGACTGCTTTACCACGTAGCAACCATGGAAACAGTACATACTGGTTCCCTACCAGTACATAACACTTTTATCATATAACTGTTCCCTGTATAAAGACAAGTTAGTTCAATAAGAAAACTCATGTAAGTAATAACTTGTCTGGGGAAACAGTGTTCTATGTTAGCTGGTTCCCCCAACTGTATCGAACACTTTCAAGGACCTGTTTCCCTTAGCTGTTTGTCATCATTCAAAACTATCAATCAAAACCTAAGGGACTCAACAGTAAATTAATGGGATAAATTAGGGGAAGTCATCTAAAGCACCCAACTACTCTCTCAAGCTAGAGGGATTACTTGAATCATGAATACAACCTACTCTTGTGGTTACATAGCATAAAACAAGTGTTAAAGCATAATCACGATGACATAAACATTCCCTTGACCGGTAATCCCTATTCTCATGGCATTTCGGGTCAATCAAGCATAAGGGAGCTGACTCAAGTTCATCTCTCGATCCTTCGTTGAGAAAGCTTGGATAAATAGTTCTAGCAATGGCCATATACAAGAACTAAGCAATTAAACCACTTAAGCTCAACTAATTAACATCCCACAACAACCAAATTAACACATGCAACAAGTAATTAGTGACTACATTGAGGGTTTTGCCCAAACCCTAGAATTTAGACTACTCACAATCCATGGAGGTTAAATCAATTAAAGATTTCAAGCAATTCATGAACAAGTTCAAACTAAGGATTAAGCTAATTAACAATCTAAACATGCAAGAACTAGCAAATAATTAACAACAAAGTAAAGACAAGTAGAAAAGATGAGTAAAAAATGGTTACTATGAAGCTTCAAAGTGAGAAACAATGGTGGATTTTGTCTTCTACAATGATTGAATTTGAATGTTTCCAAGCTAATAATTGAGAACTAACTAATGATTTTAGAATTTAATGTTCTAAGACTACAATTAAGAGGAAAGCTCTAAAAAAACTGCATCCCCGTACAAATGAGCTCAAAGGGGGTATTTATAAGACCCCCAAATAAAAAGGACGGAGAAAACAAGAATCGGGCTTGACTGCAGGTCTGCACGGACGTGCCAGGTTTCGCACGGACGTGCAGACCAATCTTCACGGACGTGCTGCCTTACGCACGGCCGTGCAGGGCATGGCAGAAGCTACTGCTTAGGCTTGCAATCTTGCACGGACGTGCAGCCTCTTCTGCACGGACGTGCCAACTTAAGCACGGTCGTGCAAGCCTTAGCAAAATGTTCTAAGTTTCTGGAGCACTCCTGCACGGACGTGCAAGGTCTGGCACGGCCGTGCAGCCTCTTGGCAGAATGATGAAACTTTATGAAACCTCCTGCACGGACGTGCAAGGTCTGGCACGGCCGTGCAGGGTCTTCTAAGCCCTTTTTCCATCTTTTCTTATATATTGCTCCTTTCCTTGGCTTCTTTCAACCATCTTCTTGCTTCTAACCTCGACTTGGTGTCCATGGGCTCCACTTGTTCGTTCTTTTGAACCTAGAATCTCAACAAAAACACCAACAACCCGTGAAGCATAGGATACACAAAAATTGCATAATAATAGAGTAAAAATGAACCAAAACGCAAATTTTATCAAGTAAACTAGGTTCAAAACACCCTAAAATCATATCAAATAGAAAGTTATCAAATCCCCCCAAGCTAAGCTTTTGCTCGTCCTCGAGCAAAACAAACATGTCAAACCAAAGGAGGGAAGCAACTTGCTAACATCAATCCAAGGAGAGACAACAAGAGGGAAGCATAAATACTCAAATCCGCATGGTGACAACCATCATCACTTTTAGCACAAGTGAGAAGCAATTTAAATCTCTAAGTCGCCTTAGAGGACGAGTTTTTATCTCGTGAGGGTTTCCAATGAGCTTAACCCACAACTCACACAGACCATGACAAAACTATCAATTACACAAATTCCAATGTTTTTATCACCCAAGTCAACTCATTGGGATATAAATCGCAAGCAAGTCAAGTGAGCAACTTTCAAGGATTACCAATCATATAAATGTACACTTGAGTTGGGGGTAAAGAGGGAAACTAAGCAAGGTTGCATTAGGATACTTCTTTAGACCTTTTACTAGTTCATTAGAGCACATCTAGATATTCCAAAGTTGTAACAAGCCCTCTTTCGGTTATAAAATCTCAAAATGCTAGTCCACCTCCCAAAATGCACACCCAAGGCCCTTTAATTACACTCTAACTCGGGAATTTCACAAGAAACAATAAACAACATATTCGACAATGTGTGGGAGGCATCCACAAGTTGACCTCTAAAGAAAAGAAAATCAAAATTTTGAGAATTTTGGGGGAGTTTTTGTTCTCCCTTCTTTTCTATTTTATTTATTTATTTTTTTTATTTTTTTTAACAGTATTGCCCTCGCCTCTTTTAACTGTGAGCGGCTCTTTCTTTATTCGAAACGTGTGGCTTATTATGCCACTTATTACACATAATACAAGTAGAGCTAATTCCTTCATAGAGTTTCATTTCGGGGAGGAGAGGAGGCACATTAAGGGCATAAGGGACCGCAATTTGACTCAAACATATCCTACTTTAGGCAAATTTGACAATATCCTATGCTAGACGTGCAATTGAGCATTCATCGACTTTCATTTCATATACACTAATGCAACCAGGATTAATAGACCTCTAAATGACCCCAACTCTTGCATACACCCTTCTAAAAGAACTTTTACTCATCACTCAAGAGTCAAGCAAGCAAAACATATTAGCGTCATCATTTGAGTTTCATCCTTGGGCAATTTTCATTTTTCAGTATTTTTTCGTTTTTCAATTTTTTTTTTTTTTTTTTTTAGTAAGAAATGAAAAATTACAGCATTAGGCTAGCTAAACTAAGCATAAAAAAAAAAAAAAAAAAAAAAAAAAAAAAAAAAAAAAAAAAACTATACATCTAAATAAAAAGATAAGAGAGGTATTCACAAGATAAGAAATTTGGATTTAGGGTATTGGATTTCAAAGGGAACAAATTTGGATTTAAAGGATTTGGATGTTAGGGAAGAAGGGAATGGGAATAAACAAAATGCAACTCAATCATGAAAACACGAAAACACAACACAATGACACATGAGAAAACACTCCCCCCCAAGCTATTATAAACATTGTCCCCAATGTTAAAGCAATGCAAGCACAAAGAGAAGGGGAGGAAGAAACTAACTCATTGGTTCGGGCCCCCTTGGGAGCTTGAGCCCCCTGGGTAGAGATGCCGGTACACATTTCGGAAATCGCCCAACTCCAGTCTAAGACCCTCGAAACTTGTTCTCATTCCGTCAAAAGAAGTCCTCATGTCTTCGTTGGACTTCCTCATGGTCTCAAATTCGGTGGGCATGCGGGGAAAGTTCGCATTCATGTTGGCGATTTGCTGCTCAAAAGCAAGGTAGGGGTTGTTTTCACCCACGCCTTGATCTTGGTACCCCTCTTGGTTCCCTTGTTCGAACTCGTGTTGTTGATGAAATTGTTGATGCTGAAATTGTTGATGTTGTTGTTGATGATGTTGTTGTTGATGCTGCTGCTCTTGTCCTTGCTCTTCTCCCTCTTCACCGGGAGCCCAAGGAAAGTCCAATGCGAAAATCCAATTGCCTTGGTCATAGATGGTGGTGGCTTCCGGGTCAGGGAGATAGGCATAGGGACGCCTACTCACCAACCACAAGTAGGGGTAGTTCCCCTCTACATCCGTGAGCCACTTCATGGCCCTCAATGACTGCATGTCCAACTGTGTCGGTCCTGGGACAATCACTTCATCTGCAAAATTAAGGTTAAGAGCAACAACAATAATAGTAATCATGCCACCAATGGTGATGTTGCCGGATCCTGTGGCAACATCCTCAAGGTGGTCTACAAACCAAGACCCCACATCCAGGCTAGTGTTACCCTCACTCAAGTGCCAAAGGAAGTAGAGCTCCCTTGTGGACACCACCCCCGAGCTATCCCCCCTAGCAAACGTCGTGTTTGCTATAGTGCGCTGTGAAAGTCTGAATGCAGGGTGGATAATGGCGGTGGCCTTATCGGACCTAGGGTTGTACTCAAAAGCCCCCGAGATTCTTCTCCAAAAATCTCCCGCATTATAGCCACGGGGTTGCCTATCCTTAGGTCCGATGGTTCCGGTTGTGGGCCACCCAAAAGCTTGGTTAACTCTAGCTATAGTCATTTTGTGATATGTGTTCATGAGTTGGAAGGTTATGTAGCGGGGGGTCCTCGTGGTGTCCCGATGCACATAAAGGGTGGAGAGGAATTCAAGGGTTAGTCTCCTATATGTTTGGGCATGTAATTGTAGCCAAGAACCTAAGTCGGTACCCTCAAACAACATCCTAACATCGTCACCCACCCCTAGGGCATTGGCTACCTCTTCATCGTAAAACTTAGTGGGTCTAATTTGCCTCCTACTATTCCTAAGAAAGTTGGCCGAAAAGGCCGGGTCATTGAAAATTATTCCCATTGTATCCACTTGAGGTGGAGCAACGGGAGGAGGAGGTGATGGGTTCCTAAGTCTAGCGGAGGAGGTGTTTCTTGGGCGGTTTCTTCTTGACATGTTTGGTTCTTATGCAAAACAATTAAACACGCCACAAAAATTAAAGTCACCACACCAAACAATTCAAGGCTTAATCAACACCAACACAACACCACACAAATCACGTAGGGGCTCTAAGTACACCACCTATGATCAAGTTTAATCAACACAAAAACAACCAAGATGGTCTTCACTATTTCAATTCACAACAATTTAACACCAAGGGTTGAAAAACTCATGCATTTATGTCAACAATTCATCACAATCAAAAACACAACTAGGCTAGCATGCTCTTCATTCACCAAATAAAATCCTCCAAATTCTACTCACTTACAAACACCAAATTTTCACAAAATTCATAACACACTATCAATGTCAACAATGCTTAACATATATCAACAATTATTCCCTAACTACCAATTCAAACAACTTTTCAAGCAAAATTAAGCACAAAATATCAAGATTGTAAGTATGGAAGTAGTGAGTAGAAAGAACGATTATACCGGGTCTAACGTGGGTGTAAAACCCGCAAATGAACTTTTCTAACCTTCCTTGTGCTTGCTTGAGCCTCCTTATTCAACCAATTGCTTTGATTTTCAACCCACAAGAAAACCCCCAATTTGATTTGTTTGTTAGGGCTTGAAAAATTTGGGTGTTTTTTTTTTGGGTTTAAATATGGAGAATGGAGTAGTATTTTGTAAATTTGTTGAAAAGGAGTGAGATTTTTGATGAAAAATGTTGAATGTGGGTGAGAATTTGAGTGTTTGATGGAGTTTAAGAGGAGGAGGAAGATGGAGTTTAGAGAGAGAGAGGAGAGAGAATCGTGAGGTTGAGAGTGAGAATTTTTTTTTTATGCTGTCAAACCTGCTGAATTGGGCCTTATACTGGGGCTGCACAGACGTGCAGGGTTGGCACGGACGTGCAGCTTCATTCAGAAGCGCTACTAGTTTCTGCCTTCGACAGCACGGACGTGCAGAGTTAGGCACGGTCGTGCCACTTAAGTTGCACGGACGTGCGGGTATTGAACGGACGTGCAGCTCCAGCCAGAATAGTTGACAGTTTCTGTCTTCCAGTGCACGGACGTGCAGACTCCAGCACGGACGTGCCACATAGTTTGCACGGCCGTGCTGAGTTGGCACGGACCTGCAGAAACTCAAATTTCAATACTTCGATTTTCTGCTGCTTCTGCTCTCATCTGCACGGACGTGCGGTGTTTTGCACGACCGTGCAGAGCTGATGGTGCACGGTTTCCAGCTTTTTTTTTTTATTATTATTATTATTATTATTATTATTACTTCTCTTTTCAATAAATACCTACAAAAGATAAAATAAAAAAGTTAGTAATAATAGAAATAAAACAAATGAAATAATAATATTTGAGAGAGAATGAGGAACTCGGGTTGCCTCCCGGAAGCGCTTCTTTAACGTCACTAGCTTGACGACATTGCGAGATCAAATGTTAGTGAGGAATATCGAACTCATCAAGGTGAACAACTTTTTCCTCTTCATTCACAAAACCGTCAAAGTACGCCTTTAACCTTTGGCCATTTACTTTGAACGGTTCACCATTTTCCTTGGAAATTTCGATTGCACCATATGGGAACACCTTCTTGACGGTAAAAGGTCCACTCCATCTTGATTTTAGCTTACCCGGAAACAACTTCAACTGGGAATTGAATAGTAGGACCTTGTCACCTTCCTTGAACTCCCTTTTGTTGATATGCTTGTCATGCCAAGCCTTGGTCTTTTCCTTGTAGATCCGTGCATTCTCATATGCATCCAATCTTAGCTCTTCCAAGGCATGGAGGTCAAGCAACCTCTTTTCACCGGCACTTTGAAGGTCAAAGTTCAACGTTTTAATAGCCCAATGAGCACGATGCTCAAGTTCTACCGGTAAATGGCATGATTTCCCATATACAAGCTTGTAAGGGGTGGTGCCAATTAGAGTCTTGAATGCGGTGCAGTAAGCCCATAGAGCATCATCTAGCTTCGTAGACCAATCCTTTCTAGACCTATCCACCGTCTTCTCTAAAATCACCTTTATCTCCCGGTTTGAAATTTCGGCTTGACCACTTGTTTGAGGGTGGTAAGCCAATGACACCTTGTGCCTCACACCGTACTTCCCAAGAAGAGCTTGGAAGGAACGCTTTGCAAAATGCGAACCTCCATCACTAATGACAGCACGTGGCACCCCAAACCTCGGAAAAATGACCTTCTTGAAGAGTTTGACCACCACCTTAGCATCATTAGTAGGAGATGCAACCGATTCTACCCACTTTGACACGTAATCGACGGCCACAAGAATGAATTTATTCCCAAAAGAGGTCGGGAAAGGCCCCATAAAATCTATGCCCCATACATCGAAAATCTCCAACTCAAGAATGTTGTTCAACGGCATTTCACTTCTTCTTGAAATATTGCCGGTCCTTTGACACTAGTCACAAGCTTTCACTACACCCCACACATCTTTGAACATTGAAGGCCAATAGAAACCACATTGTAAGATCTTTGCCAAGGTTTTGTTAGCACTCATATGTCCTCCACAAGGTGAGGAGTGACACATTGTGATAACACTTTCAATCTCATCATTTGGGACACACCTTCTAAAAAGGCCATCAACACCTTGTTTAAAGAGCAAGGGGTCGTCCCAAAAGTATTGGCGAACATCATGAAGAAACTTCCTTTTTTGTTGATAGGTGAGGTCGGGAGGAAGAATAGAGCAAGACAAGTAGTTTGCAATGTCCGCAAACCATGGTGCCGGTGCTTGAAGGATAGCAAATAGTCGATCATCCGGAAATGAATCATCAATTGGCAAGTTATCAAAATCACCTACAAAGATAGGCAACCGTGAAAGATGATCGGCCACAACATTTTCGGCACCCTTCTTGTCTCTAATCTCAATATCATAATCTTGCAAGAGCAAGACCCACCGTATCAATCTTGGCTTAGGTTCTTTCTTGGACAAGAGGTACTTCAAGGCCGCATGGTCGGTGAAGACTATGACCTTAGAGCCCAACAAGTAGGACCTAAACTTCTCAATTGCATGAACAATGGCTAGAAACTCCTTTTCTGTGGTTGTGTAATTCCTTTGTGCCTCATCCAATGTTTTGCTAGTATAATAGATAGCATGCAGATTCTTGTCCTTCCTTTGTCCAAGAACGGACCCAACGGAAAAATCCGAAGCATCACACATAAGCTCGAAAGGAAGCTCCCAATTAGGGGGTTGAATGATAGGAGCCGAAATCAAGGCCTCCTTTAACCTATCAAATGCTAGCAAAAAATCATTAGTAAACACAAAAGGGGCATCTTTTACCAACAATTGAGTGAGCGGCTTTGCGATTTTTGAAAAATCCTTTATGAACCGGCGGTAAAAACCCGCATGTCCAAGAAAGCTCCTTATCCCCTTCACATTTGTAGGGGATGGGAGGCGCTCAATTACTTCAATCTTGGCACGATCTACCTCAATTCCCCTACTAGAAATCACATGACCAAGAACAATTCCCTCCTCTACCATGAAATGACATTTCTCCCAATTCAAAACTAAGTTCACCTCTTGACATCTTTTTAACACTTTAATCAAATTTGAAAGACAAGTGTCAAAAGATGAACCAAAAACAAAAAAGTCATCCATGAATACCTCAATTGATGATTCAAGCATGTCGGAAAAAATAGACACCATACACCTTTGAAATGTGGAAGGTGCATTACAAAGCCCAAATGGCATTCTTCGATATGCAAAGGTGCCAAAAGGACATGTGAATGTAGTCTTTTCTTGGTCCTCGGGTTGGATTGGGATTTGAAAGAATCTCGAGTATCCTCCAAAAAGCAATAATGACTATGTGATCCTAGTCTTTCCAATATTTGATCAATGAAGGGGAGTGGGAAGTGGTCTTTCCAGGTGGATTTATTCAATTTTCGATAATCAATGCACATCCTCCACCCGGTGACCGACCTCGTGGAAATGGTCTCACCCTTATCATTTTTTATGATGGTCATGCCTCCCTTTTTAGGCACAACTTGAACCGGGCTAACCCACTTACTATCGGAGATAGGGTAGATTATGCCCGCCTCAAGAAGTTATAAAACTTCTTTTTTCACCACTTCCTTCATATTGGGATTAAGCCTTCTTTGGTGCTCAATCGAGGAAGCATGATCATCATCAAGTAGAATTTTATGCATGCATATGGTGGGACTTATCCCCTTAATGTCATCAATTTTGTACCCAATGACATATCTATACTCCCTTAAAACAATTAGGAGTTTCTCAAGAGAGGTGTCATCGAGCTTAGCATTGACAATAACGGGATAATTCTCACTATCATCAAGAAAAGCATATTTAAGTAGAGGGGGAAGGGGTTTAAGTTAAACCTTAGGAGGAGGCGTAGTCCTCTCCTCTTTTGCCTCCACGTTAAGCACTTCAAATTTCATCACCTCGTGGGCCAAAGGTTGGTTGAGCAAGAGATCATACCCCTTTGCTTCTTCCCCCTCATCAACTAAGCTTCCCGTTAGGGTAGCTTGTAAAGGATCACTTTCATACAATCTTTCTCGGAACTCTTCTAAGTCCCTCTCCAATGTGTCAATTCTATGAACCTCATCAATCAATGGCTTTTTCAAAGTTTGTGAGAATGAGAATGAAATTTTCTCATCTCCCACATTCAAAGTCAATCTTCCTTCTTTCATATCAATCACCACTCCCGCGGTGTTCAAAAATGGTCTCCCCAAAATGAGGGGTACTCTTGAATCTTCTTCCATCTTCATTACTACAAAATCACATGGCACAAATACTCTTCCAACTTGAACTGGCACATCTTCAAGAATCCCCAAAGGTAGCCTAACCGTGCGGTCGGCTAGTTGTAAGGACATTCTTGTTGGTTTCAAGTCTCCAACTTTCAAGCTCTTTGCAATATAATAGGGCATCAAGCTCAACCTTTCCCCAAGATCACATAAAGAATTTATAGCTTCCAAATCTCCAATATTCACCGTTATTGCATAGCTACCGGGGTCACCAAGCTTTTGGGGAAGCTTGTTTTGAATGATTGCACTCACCTCCTTAGGAAGGGAGATGGTTGCACTCTCTTCAAGCCTACTCTTTTTGGATAGAAGATCCTTCAAAAATTTTGCATAGGTAGGCATTTGTGACATAGCATGAAGAAAGGGGATGTTCACTTGAAGTCCTCTCATGAATTCAAGAAATTTTGAAAACTTCTCATTCAACTTCTTCTCTACAATTCTATGAGGAAATGGAATGGGGGGCTTATATACTCTCATAGGGGGCTTTTCTACTCTTTCTTCATATCCCTCATCTTTCTTTGTGGCTCCCTCATCACTCTTTTGCTCTTTTCTCTCAACTTCAACTACTTCATTTTCAAAATCATCCTCACTTCTCACCACAACTCCCTCATCTCTCTTTTGTGGCTCCTCTTCACTCATAACCGGGCCCTCATAGCCTCTTCCCGATCTTAAAGTAATAGCCTTATCTTGCTCCTTTGGGTTCACTATCGTTGAGCTTGGACAATGACCACTAGGATTGGAGGATGAACTTCCAACTTGTTGTGCAATTTGAGCCAATTGACTCTCCATTATTTTATTATGTGCTTGGAGTTGTTGGATGTTTGCATTCATATCCGCATTGTTCCTTATTTGTTGAGTCATGAAAGTTTCAAGAACGGACTCAAGGCTAGTCTTTTGAGGAGGTGGAGGAGGAGGAGCGGGTTGGTTATATTGTGATCTTTGGTGGTTTTGATCCCTTTGGTTGGGATGGCGGTATGGAACTTGTTGGTTTTGAGAATGAGGTTGGTTGTAGTGGTTTTGAGGTTGGGTTTGATTTTGGTTGTAGTTATTTTGTGGGGGGCCTTGGTTGTATTGCTTCCATCCCGTGTTTTGTTAGGGCTTCCAACTTTGATTGTGGGATTGGGAGTATTGTTCATTCCTTTGCCCAATTGCCGCCGCTTGCTCTTGATTCGTTGAGTTGCAATAAGAGGACAAGTGATCATTTCCTCCACAAGTCTCACAAGACATGACTTGTGAGGAAGAGCTTGAGGGTGTGAGGGTGGCTTGATCTAACTTGTGAGCTAGCATATCAAACTTTGATGCAATAAGATCTATTGCACTAAGATCATGAATTCCGCCCTTCTTTGTTTGAGGTTGCCTTCTATCACCTCCATATGCATAATGCTTGGCCACTTCTTCAATCATCTTATATGCATCATCCACCGATAGCTTTTTGAAGCTACCACCGGCCCCCGAATCAAGGTTGGCCCTTGAAATAGGAGTAAGACCATCATAGAAGCTTTGTACAAGGATCCATGATGTAAAACCATGGTGGGGGCATTTCCTTGTGTAATCTTTGAAACGCTCCCAAGCTTCACCCAATGTTTCATCAATGTCTTGATTAAAATTGGTGATCTTTCTTCTTAATTCGGCGGTCTTTTTCGGAGGAAAATACTTTCCAAGAAAGGCTCTAGTGACTTCGTCCCATGTACTCAATGATCCCTCTTCAACCGTTCTCAACCAATGTTTTGCTTTATCACGGAGGGAGAATTGAAACATGTGCATACGGATGAACTCTTCCGAAATGTTGTTTTTCTTGATGGTTGTACACAACTCAAGAAAGTTGTCCAAATGAGCAAAAGGACACTCATGAGGACTACCTCCGAATTGATCGCTTTGAATCATACGGATGAGTTGAGGTGAAAGTTCAAAGTTGTTTGCATTTGTGGTGGGAAGACGTATGCCACTCCGAAGTTGGAATGCGTTGGGGTGGTCATAGTCTCTTAACAATGGTTGAGGAGGATTCTCTCCCATGTTATCTTCTTCGTTAGCTCCAAAAACCTCTTCCGGATCGGAATCCGAATATACAATGGAAAACTCGGGTGTGCCTTGCAAGAGTCTCCTCACGTTTCTCAAAGTCCTATTTAGCTCTGGATCAACGGGAATAAGCGGTGATTGCTTACTCTTTCGTGTCATGCAAAGTCAAACAAAGCTAAGAAAAACGTTAGCAATGACTATCGCAAGTTAAACACACATAAACTAAAATTAAGGTAAGAAAACTACTATACATATACACACATCTAGTCTCATTCAACAATAATACATTCAATGTGACTTTGCCTCCCCGGCAACGGCGCCAAAATTTGATAGGCAGTCGTCGAGCCTGCCAAAGATAATAATTCCTATCTTGGTCTCACTAACTAGTAGCAAGGGTAAGAAAGGGTCGAACCCAAGAGAGGCGTTGAATCAACCACCGAGTACTACCGTTTAAATAAGCTAAATGAATTCTAAATTGGGTTGGTTATGAATAACTTCTTCTAATTCAATTCAACTAAAGCTAAGAGGAGATTAACAATATTATGAGGAATCTAAGGCTTGGGTTATACCACTCAATTTCATCATAAATCACGATTAGCATGCAACAATCAAGGTAAATTAATGGGATAAATTAGGGGAAGTCATCTAAAGCACCCAACTACTCTCTCAAGCTAGAGGGATTACTTGAATCATGAATACAACCTACTCTTGTGGTTACATAGCATAAAACAAGTGTTAAAGCATAATCACGATGACATAAACATTCCCTTGACCGGTAATCCCTATTCTCATGGCATTTCGGGTCAATCAAGCATAAGGGAGCTGACTCAAGTTCATCTCTCGATCCTTCGTTGAGAAAGCTTGGATAAATAGTTCTAGCAATGGCCATATACAAGAACTAAGCAATTAAACCACTTAAGCTCAACTAATTAACATCCCACAACAACCAAATTAACACATGCAACAAGTAATTAGTGACTACATTGAGGGTTTTGCCCAAACCCTAGAATTTAGACTACTCACAATCCATGGAGGTTAAATCAATTAAAGATTTCAAGCAATTCATGAACAAGTTCAAACTAAAGATTAAGCTAATTAACAATCTAAACATGCAAGAACTAGCAAATAATTAACAACAAAGTAAAGAGAAGTAGAAAAGATGAGTAAGAAGTGGTTACTATGAAGCTTCAAAGTGAGCAACAATGGTGGATTTTGTCTTCTACAATGATTGAATTTGAATGTTTCCAAGCTAATAATTGAGAACTAACTAATGATTTGAGAATTTAATGTTCTAAGACTACAAACTAAGAGGGAAGCTCTAAAAAAACTGCATCCTCGTACAAATGAGCTCAAAGGGGGTATTTATAATACCCCCAAATAAAAAGGACGGAGAAAACAAGAATCAGGCTTGACTGCAGGTCTGCACGGACGTGCCGGGTTTCGCACGGACATGCAGACCAATCTACACGGACGTGCTGCCTTACGCACGGCCGTGCAGGGCATGGCAGAAGGTACTGCTTAGTCTTGCAATCTTGCACGGACGTGCCAGTTATGGCACAGACGTGCAGCCTCTTCTACACGGACGTGCCAACTTAAGCACGGCCGTGCAGGCCTTGGCAGAATGTTCTAAGTTTCTGAAGCACTCCTGCACGGACGTGCAAGGTCTGGCACGGCCGTGCAGCCTCTTGGCAGAATGATGAAACTTTCTGAAACCTCCTGCACGGACGTGCAAGGTCTGGCACGGCCGTGCAGGGTCTTCTAAGCCCTTTTTTCATCTTTTCTTATATATTGCTCCTTTCCTTGGCTTCTTTCAACCATCTTCTTGCTTCTAACCTCGGCTTTGTATCCATGGGCTCCATTTGGCCGTTCTTTTGAACCTAGAATCTCAACAAAAACACCAACAACCCGTGAAGCATAGGATACACAAAAATTGCATAATAATAGAGTAAAAATGAACCAAAACGTAAATTTTATCAAGTAAACTAGATTCAAAACACCCTAAAATCATATCAAATAGCAAGTTATCAGCTACTGATAAGGTTGGAGGAACTACCGGTATCTATGAGGATTCGGCCAACTCTTTGGTTGGCCACTTTGCATTCAACAACAATTGGGTCGTCATGCGGCCCCCTTACCCCTCCTAAATCTTCTTCTGTGATAACAATTTCAGGGAACGAATTTTTGGAGGGCTGTTCTTGGTGAACAGAATTGACGTCTAGCCGCCTGATATTGTCTTTATTGCCCCTGATGGTGGGGCCGCCTCCTGAGAAGCCGCCTGCTATTGTGTAGACGACTGCATCATCTGTATCAGAACTGTCGGCCTGTTGGTTCTTTTTGGCTGACTTCTTATTCTTTGAGGAAGTATTCCCCTTAGATTTCTTGACATAGGAGTCAAGGTCTCCTTGTTCAGCTAGGCGGTCTAGGTACCGCATGAGACTGATGCATTCGTTGGTTTCATGACCAACGTCTTCATGATAATGGCAGAATTTTTCTTGGTTCCGGTTGCTCGCAGAACCCTTCATGGGTGCCGGCTTCTCAATTGAGATTCGTCCCTTGATTTCTTTTAGGATAGCTTGGCTATCCTTGTTGAACGCATACTTTAGGGAGTATGGTTTGAATTCTTTCTTCTTCTTCTGGGCCGGCTGTTTAGAGGAATCAGCCGCCCAGACCTCTTTTCTCTTCTTATCATCTTTGTTGGACGACTGCTTTTGTCGGACTTCTTTTTTGTCGGACCTCCTTCCGTCCGACTGCTTTCCAGTACTACATAGATCAGTCGCCTGTATATAAGCTTCTGCTTCGATCAAGACTTCTTGAAGAGTCGCCACCCTCTTTCGAACCAAGTCAAACTTGAAGGTCGACCCGTCCTTGAGACCTCTAAAAAAGTCAGTATAGGCCACCTCATCCGGTAGCCCCTGGATCTGTATCCTCATCAAGTTGAACCGCCTGATGTAGGAACAAAGCCCCTCCTTCTCACCCTGCTGAATCGTCCCTAGGTCAAGAGTCGTCTTCTTTGCAGGTATGTTCATGGCAAAATTGGAGGTAAATAAGTAAGCAAGCATCCTAAAGTTGTTCACACAACCAGTCGGCAGGTTGCCGAACCATTGCTGTTCAATTCCTTTGAGAGTTGTTGGGAAACACTTGCACCAAGTGGGGTCATCCAACCCTTGGAGATACATTAGGTTGGTGAACTCCATCAAATGGTCTTCAGGGTTAGTAGTGCCGTCATAGGCGCCTACTAACACATTTTTAACTTTGGCCGGTTGAGCGGCTTCAGTAATTTCCTTGGAGAAAGCCGACGGCTGTTCTCCAAGTCTGAGCAACCGTAGCTGTCAGTCCAAAGGTTGGACATTTTTTGCCGCTTGTCCTCCAAACAGAGGTGGCTGCAGAAAATATTGTTGTTGCAGTACAAATGGTAAGTTTGGTACCGCCTGGTCGTTATGAAATCCAGACCGACGGGAGGTACCGTCTGTCTGACTTTCATGATTGGACTGAGTATACCTCATAGAGGTATTGCGCAGACTATCTTGAAAATCTGAAGTAGAGGCCGACTCTGACAGTCGGTCGTTCTTCTTCTGCTCAAGCAATGACAGCAATTGGGTCGTCATGCGGCCCCCTTACCCCTCCTAAATCTTCTTCTGTGATAACAATTTCAGGGAACGAATTTTTGGAGGACTGTTCTTGGTGAACAGAATTGACGCCTAGCCGCCTGATATTGTCTTTATTGCCCCTGATGGTGGGGCTGCCTCCTAAGAAGCCGCCTGCTATTGTGTAGACGACTGCATCATCTGTATCAGAACTGTCGGCCTGTTGGTTCTTTTTGGCTGACTTCTTATTCTTTGAGGAAGTATTCCCCTTAGATTTCTTGACATAGGAGTCAAGGTCTCCTTGTTCAGCTAGGCGGTCTAGGTACCGCATGAGACTGATGCATTCGTTGGTTTCATGACCAACGTCTTCATGATAATGGCAGAATTTTTCTTGGTTCCGGCTGCTCGCAGAACCCTTCATGGGTGCCGGCTTCTCAATTGAGATCCGTCCCTTGATTTCTTTTAGGATAGCTTGGCTATCCTTGTTGAACGCATACTTTGGGGAGTATGGTTTGAATTCTTTCTTCTTCTTCTGGGCCGGCTGTTTAGAGGAATCAGCCGCCCAGACCTCTTTTCTCTTCTTATCATCTTTGTTGGACGACTGCTTTTGTCGGACTTCTTTTTTGTCGGACCTCCTTCCGTCCGACTGCTTTCCAGTACTACATAGATCAGTCACCTGTATATAAGCTTCTGCTTCGATCAAGACTTCTTGAAGAGTCGCCACCCTCTTTCGAACCAAGTCAAACTTGAAGGTCGACCCGTCCTTGAGACCTCTAAAAAAGTCAGTATAGGCCACCTCATCCGGTAGCCCCTGGATCTGTATCCTCATCAAGTTGAACCGCCTGATGTAGGAACGAAGCCCCTCCTTCTCACCCTGCTGAATCGTCCCTAGGTCAAGAGTCGTCTTCTTTGCAGGTATGTTCATGGCAAAATTGGAGGTAAATAAGTAAGTAAGCATCCTAAAGTTGTTCACACAACCAGTCGGCAGGTTGCCGAACCATTGCTGTGCAATTCCTTTGAGAGTTGCTGGGAAACACTTGCACCAAGTGGGGTCATCCAACCCTTGGAGATACATTAGGTATGTGAACTCCATCAAATGGTCTTCAGGGTTAGTAGTGCCGTCATAGGCGCCTACTAACACATTTTTAACTTTGGCTGGTTGAGCGGCTTCAGTAATTTCCTTGGAGAAAGCCGACGGCTGTTCTCCAAGTCTGAGCAACCGTAGCTGTCAGTCCAAAGGTTGGACATTTTTTACCGCTTGTCCTCCAAACAGAGGTGGCTGCAGAAAATATTGTTGTTGCAGTACAAATGGTAAGTTTGGTACCGTCTGGTCGTTATGAAATCCAGACCGACGGGAGGTATCGTCTGTCTGACTTTCATGATTGGACTGAGTATACCTCATAGAGGTATTGCGCAGACTATCTTGAAAATCTGAAGTAGAGGTCGACTCTGACAGTCGGTCGTTCTTCTTCTGCTCAAGCAATAGCCGAGCGTCTGTGTATGTTTTCTTCGACCCGTCCGCCTGTAAATGACGAACGGGCTTCCTCTTTCCTGGTGTGGGAAAGCGGTACTTTGTGAAATCAAGCACAGGCGGCTCCCACTTTCTAGAGTTAGGATGAGGGGTCGCTTCTCGTCCTTGAACAGGCTTCCTTCTTCCTGAACAGGGAGGTTTTTTAGCCGACAACTCCTTGGCCAGAGCAGGCGTCTTTTTGTTGATCAGTTCCTGGATTTACCCCTTGAAGCCCCTCATGAAGGTCATGAGTTCGTTTCTTGTAATGGGAGCAGATCCTTCAGCCGCCTACTGCTGATCAGGCGGTATGCCGACTGGATCACTGAGTCCAGTTTGATGATCTTCCCGTTCTCTTCTTTCGGTGTGACGGGTACGTCGGGCCCTTAGGGTCCCGTCTAAGGCTGTGTGTGCTTCAACCTCAACCTCATCTTCGATATCATGATCCGACTGAACTTTAGGGTCGTCCAGGGGACGCCTCTCTTCTGGAGTCGGTACAGACGTAGATGCCATCTCAAAAGTACTCTCCCCACAGACGGCGCCAAAATGTTTCGGGGTTTTCTGATGTCCTGCGGGAGAGTTACAATTCCGAGACTGGAATCGGACGCCTGTACCTGCAAAACAAACGGATACTCCGAGTGATTGGAGTTCCACCTCCAACGGTCAAGTTAGTACTTGTTTAGGGAGTAATTAATGCGGAAAAAAGGTAAATGAGTCTCTCTACGTGAGAGTGTTTAATGTGCGTAATCCCCTTTAATGAGGATTAATGAAGGTATTTATAACCTTGGGAAGCGTGCCACTCTCTAGGTTTAGGTTAAACCTTGGGCTGACTGGGCCTCCCTCAGGGCCTTGTTGGCCGGTTAACCCATGTGTCATGGGGTGGACATGTGTCGTGTCGCAATTGGTCCATGGTGGACGGATCACTGACTGACACGTGTCAGGCTCCTATTTGCCCACATGAAGGACACGTGGCGGAACCTGATTGGTCCACTTGTCAGATGGTGATTGGTGGGGAAAATTCCCTAATCAACATATAAATTCAAAACTTTAAATGGGAAAAATAAATTTAAAAAACACAGAACGACTTAAATTAAGATTTTTGAAGATTTTGTCGAATAAAAGTACGCCATCTTTTTTTTATTTTTTATTTTATGCATTACTTCTCTTTTATGGGTGTTTTTTTAATGTATCACTTTTATTTTTGATAACTTTTATACTATATTTTATCATTTCTCTCTCTTACTCTAAAATCCACTCAAGTTATTTTATCATTTCTCTCTCTCCCATGGTCCCCACTTGATTAAATAATGTAATAAAAATATCTACTCCCTCACATACTTTGTCTTTCATGGTGCTCATCTAACTTTTACAATATTATTCACCCACTCAAAATATTACTTCATTCGTTCTTTTTTTATTGCATCATAGGGGTTTTGGAGGCAAAATTTAGTAGTGGGAAAAAGTAAGAGAGGGAAACGTAAAAATACAAAATTGTCCATGTAATGTAAAGATTAAATAAAAAGTAAGTGTGAAAAAGTAAGGGTATGTTGGGTATTTGCAGTGTGAACATAGATATTTTTTGTCCTAAAATGGAAGTGATGCAATATTTGTGAAACTTCCCTAAAAGGCAAGTGATGCGATATTAAAAGAACGGAGGAAGTACATTACTAGATTAGTACTGTGTGATGCACAATTTAAAATAAAATAAAAATTCAATAAAGAGTATAAATAATAATTCACAAAAGGAGGTTTTTGGTTAATTGATGTCCACACTTGTAGAATTATTCTCCCAACATTGAATTTGGAAGGACAAAATAATGGGAAAAAATAATGGCACAAGCAATTTTAAAGGGAATATTTCATGATAAATTGACATATGTACAATGGTGATGTAAGCGGTTTTTATTTTACTTATAGTTATACACTCTTCTAAGGCCTGTTTGGTTGACAACATAAAATGGGGGAAGTGAAAATTCATGGGATTTGATAAATTGAAGAGTTGTTTAGTTGACACAAAAAAAACAAAAATGAGGGAAGTGGAAATTTATGGGAATTTCAACTTCCCACAAAACAAGGGAAGTAAATTACCTAGCCCCACCTACGTCAATCAAAATTCATGGGATTTCTAAATTCCCACATTGCCAACCAAACAAATTTAGGAAATTCCTAGGAATTTCATTAGGGAAATAACTTCCCATGAAATACAATTTCCTATGGAAATTTAATTCCCATGTCAACCAAACAAGGCGTAAAACTCTATGCATCAGCAAATGATGCATTTTTAAAAAATAAAGGGAGTAGATTTTTTGGTCTAAATGCCGTAGGACTTAATTGTTATTTTTTACCAAATTGCCACTTATGGTTAGTTTTTTTTTTTACCAAATTGTCACTAGATTTTATTTTTTTATTTATTTTATTTATTATTTATTAATTTTTTTTTTTTTTACCAATGTGGTCAACTGGCCTTCAACTTTTCAAAGGGTTTGATGCATGAGGTAGCACATTTAGGAGATTTCTAGGTGTCATAAAGAAAGCTTTTGTTTTTGTTTCACTCTGCGGTGAAGGTGATGGATGAGCTCACCCTGGGGATTTGGGAATGAAGGGAAAATTCTCTGAAGTAGTCTGGTGATAATGCAACAAAGGCCTTTGTTCTAGAATCCGACTTTGTTGTGATAAAATGAGCTGATAACTATGGACTTTGAAAATGTTGTACAAGGGCATTGGTCAAGGAATTAGTCTCTCGGATTTTAAATAAAGAGTTGTCAACATTATTCAGTAATAAAATCAACTTATTTTGCGAGTGGTGTGGTTGTACAGGATTTCCTAGCAGGTCATCAAATCAAGTGTTATTTTCCGTAGAAAAATTGAGTTGTGTTAGTTAAAATAACATCCGTTTTTCTAAAATATTCTAGAAAATTCTAGTTGTACTATAATTCAAACTAAAAACAGAATGTTCTCAATAATTCAAACTTGTTGGAAAGTTCAAAATGATAACATTGATCTAATGATGGTTCAACGCAAACCACAATGACTTAAAATTCGGTTTAGTTCAATTGTTCCCAACAAAGTTCATTATTCTCAGCTTAACGGGATTTGTCATTCAAAATGAAGGAAACCTCACGAGATTATGACGGAGCAAATCAAGCCAATATTAAATTTCAAAATATGTGTACATCTTAAAAACAATACGGAGTGATCTTTAGGGAACCAACTTGCCAAGTCTCAAGTAATGAACATTCATCAGTTATCATTTTATAATACCACAAATTTTGCAATTCGCATATTACAGATTTACAAAACTCTTTATATTCGCATATTCACCCACTGATCCTATGAAATTACTTTCTACCTTATAGCTTATATGAACATAATAATCAGCAATTTCAGCACTTTACAATAAGTCACATAAGCATGACATGAGTCCGTCTGTATACATTCGATATCCCAAGTTCAATGACGAAATCAAGTTATCCTGATTGACAGTCTGCAGCATGCAAATTGATCATATACCAGCCATGCTCATTTTCATATATACAAGTATAAAATTGTTACATGTAAGTTGTGGCAGTCAGGCAGGGAACATTCGTCTCAAAACAGTAGCAGGCACAATATAACACAACACCAGAAGAAAAAATTTACTCTGCTCAGTGACCTATCAACCTGCATCATATGCCATCTGCCTCGTGCACTACTGGTGGTCACAACACTATATGTGTTTGGATAAGCAGAAAGTGTATCTTGTGAGTTCCCAAGAATCAGAGCATCAATCATATTACTGAACATCTCAATCATAGGATTGTATGTAGTGGTTCCTGCAAGCTCGAATGCAGGTGACTGGGAGTTGACATCCAGAGTGCTGTATGGATTTACTTGGTGATGATGTGGGTGGAAACCATGGTAATGAAGTTGTTGGCCCGGTTGTTGTAAACTACTGGATGTAGTGGTGGTTATAAGTGCGTGAACCCCACATCCAGGACTGTTAGGCCTCTGCGGCACCAAGAAATCAAGCTTGGTGCCCTTGCTATCAGTTGGTTTCCTAGACTGTCCCCGGCCATAGAGAGGTATCAATGTACTCTGTAAAACTTCAGCTTTGCAAACGGGACATTTGGGTTGTTGCTCAGAGCTTTCAAAGGAGCTTCTCTGGGAATGCATCCACTTGTAGATGCAAGGCCAGCAGTATAGGTGACCACAAAATGTTACAACTGGTTCTTGAACAAGGTCTAGGCAGATATTGCAGTCAAAACCACCAGATGAATTACTCTCTTTCCCAGCATCTATAGTTGACGGTGAATTCCATTTACTCATGTCTCCCCTGCTGCACCTGCTTTGTGTTGCAGGCTGTTCACAGTACTGCTCCATGGACAATGTTTCCTCAATGAGCCTAAGAATAACTTATCATGTCAGAATTATGTGCAAAAGTTAACAACAATAGCGCTAGAAAAAGAATTAAAACTATAACCTTTGCAGCTGAAAACTGAAACTCAAACATTGTATGTAGAAGCAAATCTTTAACCATTAACACATTATATGATTAATTAATGCAACTGATTGCCATAATGAAGGATGCTTTAAAAATTTAATCACATCAATGACAAAGTCAATCAAACAAGAAAAGACATATAACACAAACAAATTGCAAAGATAAGTTGAGAAGCTATAAAAGTTAAAGCACAAATGGGTCCACAATAAAGAATTTTTTAAAAAATAATGGAAGCATGTGAGAATTGTCAAGCAAATCTTATCCGAAATAAGATATGATAACATTTTGGAAACAATCAATCATTTTTATTGTTTGGTAAGGCCATTACAAATACTTTAAGCAACAGGGATAAACAAAGATAATACTTCGTACTATTATATTATTAATAGGCGGCAAACAGTGAAGGGTTATTGTCAACTGTCAAATAGTAACACGCAAATTGATATTTCGACTTATTCAGGGAATGGAACTTTGAAATTTCCATGTCAATATTGCCCTTCTTTTTTAAATACTATAATAAATTAAACATGCTTAAAAACTTAACGCATAGAAATCTTCCATTGGCAAGACCTCTTCAAAGACTGAACATAACCAAAAGAGAGGACAAAAGCTTTCACTTAACAAACAACTTGACTCTTGTCCTAATAAGTAAAATCTTACTTTAAACTTGGCAATTGCAATGACTTTAATCACAACTTTTGTTTGTTCTGCTAACAATGAATGAGAGACATATTTCAAGATTCTACTTCAAGCGTGATTTCATTGTAATTTGGTACTCTATTCTCAAATAAAAATAGAAATCATTTTCTCCTACACCCCTAAAGAGAATGGTGGATGATGAACGAGGTGAAACAAGACAACAAAAAAGTTTCGGATGCAACCCCAAAAAGTTATAATACAAAATAATGAATGACTGCGTAGGTTGGATTACAATCCACAGTAATAATATGCAGGAAACACGCTTGATATGATCAAACTCCCTCCTAGAGGTTCCAAGCCTAACATTCTCCAACTTTTGATTTTAAGAAAATAGGGCAACTAACTTTGACACAATTTCAAATACAGCCCCACCAATACGCAAAGCATGTGCTCATAATTCTTAATTTCCTTTTCCCCTTCTCTACGAGTGGTTGTTTGCTTTATATGCTATTCTTTATGCTTGTTATACCATCTTTAAACCTACACAAATTGGTTTTTTCCATCTAAAGTTACGAAAATATAAGTCTGATGAGGCCCACTAAAGTACTAAATTCAATGAAGAGCAACAAAATTCAATTTACAACAAAAAAAGGTTCGAAAGTGAAAGGTTTAAATAAGGATAATCAAGTTCATTTTACAACTAAAAATGTACTCCTAAGTTGAAAACATGTTCTCATGGGTTCAAGAGAAGGAATTTTTGATGAAATGAAAGAAACCTATAATTACAACTACGACTAGAACTTCGCTATTATTTTACCCCTATTAGTTATCTCTTGCTTAATGATGTTAACACCCTTCATGATGTCAAAATGAATTAATGACTCCTAGTTTGACACATTTTAGATTACGTAATGACAAGAAGAAAGCAATGATCCAACACTTGTAAATACGGAGTAGCTTTTTGTATAAAATCATATTATGTACTCTATATTTGACAACTAATACCGAAGGCATTGTATTTCTCACTATAGTAGGGTTTATATCTGGACGATCCCAACACCCACGCACACAACTTAATATAGCATTACATCTTTTCTGGGACCATAATGAATCAATGTGGGAGGTTAGTATGTCATGAATGTAGTTGGGCAATTAACATCATAGCTGCCCACAGCTTCACACCCACCGCCCCACCACAAAGAGAAACAAGAAAAATCCTAATTGCTAAGTTAGAAATTCCTAGTTTATGTTTCCGCACACGGAATTCGTCTTCTGAAATACGAAACACAACCAAGATCTGAACTCATCAGCAAAAACAAAACTATCCCTAGTTTGTGTTCCCGCTCACAAATTCGTCTTCTAAAAGACGAAACACAACAAGATCCGAACTCATAAGCTAGAACAATAACTATTAGTATAATCAGTACAACATATTAAGTACAAACCAATACAAATTTGTGATTAAATCAACAAAATTGAAAAAAAAAAAAAAAAAAAAAAAAAAGAAGCTAAAGTAATCAAAAACACTTGAATCAATCAACTCACCAACAGTCAATAGCAACGGAGACTACAACAGCAGCAACAAAGTAAAAGGACTCGAAAAATTGCAAAAAAAAAAAAAAAAAAAAAAAGGTAGTTTTACAAATTTAATTCATTTTTATTTTTTCAAAAGTAATTTTTGGCTTTATTACATAATTAAGCATCAAAGTTAAATTGTAGGAGACATACCAAATCGTCGAAGAAAAGAATAACAATTTCCAAGGAAAAGTAAAGTAAAATGGAAAGCAGACGTTTTCTTCAACCGATTAAAAAAAAAAAGCTTTAATTAAAAAATACTAATCAATTTGCAAAATTAATTGAAAATTAGTAAAAACGGAAAAAATTATCAAAAACAAAGATGAAAAACAAAATATCAGCAAAAGGCAAATTAGATAAAATAGGGGATATATTCATAATGATTATACTTAGACGTTAGGATAGCTTATTTAAATAAATCCGCTACAAAACTCATAAAAATCAAGAACAACCAACAAAACAGTGAACATCAAAGAAAAACATAAATTCAGTAAATAGAAAGATCTAATTCAGATTAGAGAGAAGAACATACCAATTAATGATTCAAAAGTGTGGTAGTAGTTTATTAATTTCTTGATTCTTGGTTGATTGTTGAATTTTAGGAAATGAATTATACAAGAGAAGTAAAAGTAAGAGAGGTGAGAGAAAATGTGCGAATAGAGAGGAGAAAGGAGATATGGGGAAGGTTCTATTTATACGGAATATAGATAAAGACATGGACTTACTCCTATTGAGGTGGGGTGAGTTGAGGTGGAGTGGGGTGAGAAGAATTTTTGGATAAAACTGAAGAGTCGTCACTTGTCAGTTTTTGTGCAAAAACTTTAATCCTTTTCTCCGATTAATTAGCACAAATTCTTGAAAAAAGGCGAGTATAAGTTAATTTAATATCATATCATATTATATTATTAATTAATATATAAAAAAGCGGGTATAAGTTAATTTAATATCATATCATATTATATTATTAATTAATATAAAGTTGATCTCACTGTCAGGTTATGAGACAGCGTCACTCGACATTTCAGTTTTTCGCCAAGTGCCGCGCCACGTAGGCGACAAAAAGGTATTATTGTGACACGTTGATGTTAAGTAAGCGATTTTTTGATATATTTTTAAAGATAAAAATGTTATATAGAGTTTTATTATCATTGTACTTCTAATATTTCATATATACAAAATTAATCATACCTTCTAATAAATATCTTATAACACAGTTTTATTTCCATCATAAAATTCGTTTTAAAAAATTCCTTAAAATAATATCCATTTATAATATACTAGATGAAACCCGTGCGATGCACGTTTTGTTTGAATTCTTTAAAACAATTTTTTTTTTTTTTTTTTTTTGTATTTATTTTCAAAAATTTGTTATATATTTAGAAAAAATTCATAATATCAAAAGATAATATTTTATATTTAATTAATTTAAACATAAAAATCTCATTCGCCAATTTTGCTTACGTGGCATTTGAATTATTTAATTCTAAAAGAAATTAATAATCTCTTATTTAATTGCCTACAACTAAAATTTATAATCCTACCTGGCGTGCGAGGAAAATTTAATCCTACGTGGCTCTCTAAAAACCCGAGGAAAAAACTCCCCTTTATATATATACTAGTTAGTGCACCGGGCGTTGCCCTGAATACTAGGGGTGGGACTTCGGTCTGGCAGTTCGGTTTGACCTCAGTTTGAAACGGTTTCGGTTTGAAACGGTTCGGGTTAAAACGGTTTCATTTAGACGGCGGGTCGGTTCAGTTCGGTTTTGATTAGTCACAGGTCGGTTCGATTTCGGTTTATTTTTGTACGATTTAAATTCGGTTCGGGTCATAAACGGTTCGGTTTATAAACAGTTCGGGTCATAATCAGATCGGTTAGAAACGGGTCGCTTCAGGGGCGGATTTACTCGGGTCAATGCCGGTTCAGTTTTTAAACGGTTCGGTTAATAATCGGGTCGGTTTGAAACAGGTCGGTTCAGGGACGGGTTTACCCGGGTCAATGCCCGTTCGGTTTATAAACGGTTCGGGTCATGATCTGACCGGTTTGAAACGGATCGGTTCAGGGGCGGTTTTACCGGGTCAACGTCGGTCCGGGTTCATATCGGTTCGGGTCATGAACGGATTATTTTGAAATGGGTCGGTTCAGGGGCGGGTTTACCCGGGTTAATGCTAGTTCGATTCATATCGGTTCGGATTATACTCGGTTTGGTGCTAAAATCGTTCGGGTTAGTTTGGTAATCAGTTAAATTGGATCGGGTTGAAATCGAGTTCTAAAAGTGGTTTTGACCAGTTAGCGCGTTTTGTTTTATATCAAGTTGGGACTAGTATTTCCATTTCTTTAGCGGGTCGGCATAGGTTGGTGAAAAAAATAATGGATCGAGTAGAAATTGGGTTTTAAGAGATTTTTGACCGGTTAGCTATTTTCGTTTTATATAAAGTTGGGACTTCGTCACTTTATTTTCAGACATCGGATTATATACAATTACACAAATCTTCATTTATTCAATTATTCTATATCATGTTAATATGTTATGTTTCAAGTTTGGTTATACTCTTGTTGTTGTTTATTCGATATTATCATATTAGTCTATTACAAATTTATAATGTATTAATGTATTATTGTTTCATTATTAAATATATATTATTAGGTTATCAGCTTCTTGTTGGATTGTTTTAGATATCGTGTCATGACCATGTTTTGATGAGTTGCTACTTTGAATACGATAAATCGATTCAGATATCAGATTATATAGAATTACAGAAATTCTCATTCATTCTATATCATGTTAATGTGTTATGTTTCAAATGTGGTTATAGTCTTGTTGTTGTTTATTAAATATTAGTCTATTACAAATTTATAAGGTATTAATGTATTATTGTTTCATTATCAAATATTATCAGGCTATCAGCTTCTTGTTTTAATTGTTTTAAATATCGTGTCATAACCATGATTTGATGAATTGGTACTTTGAATACGATAAATCGATAATTGATATTGTAATAAACTAATAATTTAATGTTACGGAACTATATTTGGATGTTTAATTAAAATCACGATTATTCAATTTTCCATTAGTCTAATAAAGTAATAATTGACAATTGTTTGTAACTATTCCATAATTTTGGTGTTTAAGTTATATTGCTGAATTACTCTGTTGTCTTACCCTCTCTAATCACCTTTTAAGATTACGTGCCTACAAGGCTGCAACATATATATGTTGCAACTTGCAAGTTAAAGAAAACGGGTGGGGAAGTAGAAGTATTCAATTAGATCGATCATCAACTGTTTTAAGTTTTAATAATCAGATACATTTATCGATTATCTATACATACCAATGATAGTATGATACCAATCGTACCATACATTATTATTTATTACATATACTGATATACATATAACTAATATACATTAAATATGTCATATTGAATCAATTCCAATTTCCAAACATTTGTGTTTCTTACAATTTATAAGTTACATAAAGTTAAGAGTGCAGTAGTGTTTTTATTAGTACGTAGCTATGAATAAAAAAACCATACTATCCAAATCCATTATCCCATGATCTGTGTCACCGTCTTATATTAAATATCAGTCATTGATTTGCATGTCATCTAACGGGCTATCATCGCACACATTCCAATTCACGATCCGTGTGTTTTCTTTTCCACCAATCAGATCACTCTTACCATCGTCTCTTTAGTACTCTTTTTTTGTTTCTCTCTCGTTTTCTTAATCCTCTTTTGTAATATTATCAATAATATGCTCACTGCTCTCTCGTTTTCTCTCTCATCTCCTCTTCCTTCTTCCTTCTTCTCCCTTCTTCCGTCTATGTTCTCCTTTCTTCCATCTCGTTTCTCCGTCTTCGTCCACCGACACTACGCACGACGGTTTTTATGGTCAAATTCGACCACGAAACTCTGGATCTAGTTGTTTCATGATCAAATTTGGCCTTTTAAAACCAAATTTGAGGCCAAATTCAGGATTAATATATAAGGTGTTTTCGTTCTTCCTTTTTTTATTTTCTGTTTTTCTTTTTAATTTTTTTTCAAGTTGTGCGCAACGGAGGGGGCCGAGTTAGGGTGGGTGTGGCGGCGGTTAGACTGGGTTCGGGTGGGTGGGGAGGGAGGATTTTTCGAGGGAGGGAGGGAGTTTTATGGTGGGTGAGCAATTAGAGTGAGTTGGGGGGTTTCGAGGATGTTGGGTTTCGTGGGGGTGGGTGGGGTGGGGTTACGGTGGGTTTGGGTTTTTTTTTCGATTTTTTTGTATGGGGTGGGGTGGGGTGTGTTACGGTGACGGTGGTGGGTGTGGTTGGGGTTGGGTCTGTTTTTTTTTTTTTTTTTTTTTTTTTTTTTACAGTGACGGTGGTGGGTGGGGTGGGGTGGGGTACGTTACGGTGATGGTGGTAGGTGGGGTGGGGTATGGGTCTGGGTTTTTATTATTTACGGTGACGGTGGTGGAATGGGTGGGGTAAGGTTTGGGTCTGGGTTTTTTTATTTACGGTGGGTGGTGGGGTGGGGTGGGGTGGGTTACGGTAATTATGGTGGGTGCGGGGGTGGTGTTAGGGTGGGTCTGGGTTGACGTTGGTGGGGTGGGGGTGGGTTACGGTAACGGTGGTGGGGTGGGGGTGGGTTACGGTAACGGTGGTGGGTGGGGGTAGTGTTAGGGTGGGTCTGGGGTGACGGCGGGGGTGGTGTTAAGGTGGGTTACGGTGGTGGATGGGTGGAGGGTGGTTGGATTGGGTGGGTGGCCAAATTTTTTCATTTTTTTTATTTAATTTATAACTCCTAATTTAGTTATACAAGAATATAATTTTAATTTTATAATAGCAAAAAAATTTACAAATTTAAATCAATAATTATATGTAAAAAAAATTGTACTGTTAAATTACATTAAATATCAAATATATTTCGTGGAATTCTAACAAATTGTTAAAGGCTGTAAATAGTTCAATTTGAATGGAACGGGTTGTAAACGGTTCGGTTTAAATAGTTTGTAATCGGATCGGTTTAAACGGGTTGCGGTTTGAAAATAGTTCGGTTTAAACGGTTTAATGGGTTATAACAGTTCGGTTTAAATGGTTAGCGGGTTGTAAATGGTTCGATTTAAACGGTTTTTTCCTACGGTTTAAACGGTTTCGGTTTATAAACGGTTCGGTTTAAACAGTTAGCGGGTTAACATTAATCGGTTCAAACGGTTTCGGTTTATAAACGGTTTGGTTTGTTATTGGTTTATGGTTCGTAACGGGTTAACATTAATTGGTTCCGTTCGGTTTCGGTTTGACATTATACGGTTCAATTCGGTTTTCGGTTTAAAATTAGCGGGTTATAAACGGTTCGGTCCGTGATGGTTCGGTTCGGTAACGGACGGTTTCACGGTTCGGTTTGAAAAGTCCCACCCCTACTGAATACCCATTTTAGAGAGTACACTTATTTGTGAACATGTTTTGTATTATTATTGATTAGGAGAATTTTCCCTTAATCACCCCTCGCCATGCGGACCAATCAGGCCCTGACAAGTGTCACCCAGTTAGACTTATTAGGACCTGCCACGTGGCACACTTCAGCTGGTCCACCATGGACTTCCTATGCTATGCCATGTGGCCCTTCAACCTTGCCTAAACAGGTAGCAGATTGGGCCCAAATCCCAAGAAAGCCTAGTCAGTCCTAGGGTTGGGCAAAAACCCTAGAACCCGGCACGCTTCCCAATGCTATAAATACTGTCATAAATGCTCATTAATGACATAGACTGTTCACAAGAAACACACGGATTGCACAAATCCCAAGACAATCACACACCACTCGGTACCGCCTGCTAGACCCGTCCTAGCATCCGGGATCTATTTACATTCGCATTACAACTCCTTCATTCGCTAACTTGATCGTTGGAGGCGGATCTCCCTACCCAAGGAGTCTCCGTTATCTTGTAGGTACAGGCGCGTGGTTCCAGCCTCAAAGTTGTAACTCTCCCAAGGGACACAGAAAACCCCGAAACTTTTTGGCGCCGTCTATGGGGAGAGTACCTTTGAGATGGCATCACAATCTGTACCGACTAATAGTGACAAGCGTCCTGAGGACGACTGCCAAGAAGACGAGCCTCATGTTTCTTCTAATCAGGACACTGAGCCTCAAGTTGAGACTTACACGGCCCCAGACGGGTCCTTGAGGGCTCGACGCACTACCCCTCGTGAAAGGCAGGAACGGCAAGACCAGGCTGGTCCAGGCCAAACAGTCGGACCTTCGGCTGACTCTCATCAAGCGGTCGACCGGATAGCTCCTGTCTCAAGGAATGATCTTATGACCATCATGAGAAGTTTCAAGGGTGAGATTAAAGATCTCATCAACAAAAAGACGGTTGTCTCCCAAAAAGGGCAGTCGAGCAAAAAGCCTTCCTATTCAGGAAAGAAAAAGTCATTGAAGGACCGTGAGGCAACCCCCCACCCTCGCCAAGAGGAGAGGCGGGTACCTCTAGTCAATTTGTCCAAGCACCGTATCCCTGCCTCATTGGGAAGGAAACCAATCCGCCTGGTTCAACCAGACGGCTCAAAGAAATCCTACTCAGACGCCCGGCTGCTGATTCAGCAGAAAAGGAGCCAACAGCAGTCTGAGTCGGCCTCCACTTCTGATTTTCTTGACAGTATGCAAAACACTTCTATGAATCATTCAAAATCAAACTATGAGATCCGGACAGGCAGTGCACACTCTGGTTCTAGCTCTCATTAACAATAGTCGGCACCATATGTCACTCAGCCGCCATATGTGCCGCAAACTCACTACTTTTTGCCACCTCCTCCTTTTGGGGGTCAGACAGCTAAGAATGTCCAGCCTTTGGACTGGCAGTTACGATTGCTTCAACTTGGAGAACAACCAACCGCCTTCTCCAAGGAAATCTTACAAGCCGCCCAGCCGGCTAAAGTGAAAATGTGTTAATAGGCGCCTATGATGACACCACTAACCCAGGATCACCTGATGACATTCACCAATCTAATGTACCTTCAAGGATTGGACGATGCCACATGGTGTAGGTGTTTTCCTGCCACTCTGAAGGGAGTCGCCCAACAGTGGTTCCGCAACCTGCCGGCCAGCTGTATTAACAACTTCAGAACATTGGCTTATTTGTTTGCATCAAACTTTTCCATGAATATACCTACCAGGAAGACGACTCTTGATCTAGGAGCCGTCCAGCAGGGAGAAAAGGAGGGATTACGCTCCTACATAAAGAGATTCAATCTGATGAGGATACAAATACCCAACCTTCCGGATGAAGTAGCCTATACTGATTTCTTCAAGGGATTGAAAGACGGGTCGAACTTCAAATTCGATTTAGTCAGAAAAAGAGTGGCTACTCTCCAAGAGGCAATGATGGAGGCTGAGACCTACATACAGGCAGTCGACCTCTGTCACATGGGAAAGCAAGGGGACCAGAAAAGGTCCGAGAAAAAGGAGGGTCGTTCACAGAAAGCGGCCCCCAAGGAAGAGAAAAAGAGAAAAGATGTCTGGATGGCCGACTCCACTAGTCAGCCGCCCAGTAAGAAGAGAAAAGAATTCACTCCATACTCCCCCAAATATGAGTTCAACAAAGACAATCATACCATTTTCAAAGAAGTTAAGGGACGACTCTCACTTGAGAAGCCGACACCTATGAAGGGTGATCCTAGCAAGCGCAACCAAGGCAAGCACTGCCATTTTCATGATGACGATGGGCATGAGACCAACGAATGCATTAGTCTCAAGCGTCTGCTGGATCAGTTGGCTGAAAAGGGTGATCTGGACTCTTATATCAAGAAACCTAAAGGAAAATAGCCCCCCAAACAAAATCAGTCGGCCAGGCAAAAAAGACAGAAGCCGGCCGACAGCTCTGACACTGATGAAGCTGCCATCTATACAATAGCAGGCGGCTATGCAGGGGGAGGCCCGACTGTTTGGGGAAACAAGGATAACATCAGACAACTGGATGTTAACTCTGTTAATCAGGGTGAGACCTCTAGTACCTCGTTTCCAGAGGTTATTATTTCTCAGAAATATTCGGGTGGTGTCCGACGGCCGCATGACGACCCAATTGTCATCGAGTGTAAAGTGGCCAGTCAAATAGTCGGCAAGATACTTATTGATACAAGGAGTTCGTCGGACCTCATCAGCCATAAGTGCTTGACCAAGCTCAAGTACAGGCCTGAGAGTATACAGCCTGTCTCCCATCCTCTCGTAGGAATTGGAGGGGGAGTCGAGTTGACTTGCCCGTCCGTCTGGGTGAGAGAGGTGAGGGCCGCCACATGGTCATTCGTTTCCTGGTTGTGGAAGAACTTACTGCCTACAACATAATCCTTGGGCGCCCCACCCTTAATGACTCTAAAGCAGTTATCATTCCATCCCTTATGTTGCTCAAGTTTGAGAAGGATGACAAAACAGTCAGTTCCATAAGGGGGGACCAGAGAATGGCCAGAGAAATTTACCTCACTGACAACAAAACAACGGTAACTTCAGACGGCCCAACTTGCAAAGCCATAGAAGAAGCGTCTGCCCAAGACGCAGGCGGCAGGAAGAGAAAAGCCTCCGAGACGAAGGTCAAGAAAAATCATAAGCAATAGAAATCACTGGCTGGGGAGCTGCCGAATGAATTCCGCCCTCAGCCAGCTGGGGAGCACGTAGATGTTGCCCTCGATGACAGTCGTCCAGACCGATCTGTTAAGGTGGGGACGACTGCTCCGACTGAACTTGGCAATGACCTTCGCCAATTGCTGAAAGAGTTCCAAGATATTTTTGCATTTGAGTTGCATGAGATGCCAGGTATTAGTCCAGACCTGGCGGTACACAAGCTAGTTGTCGACCCAAAAAAGAAACCAGTACGACAGAAGAAAAGGAATCATGGTGAAGAAAGAAATCAGGCGGCCGCTGCCGAGGTAAAGAAGTTACTTGATGCGGGATACATTCGGCAGTGTTTCTATCCAGAATGGGTTGCAAATGTGGTGCTAGTCAAGAAGCCGAATGGTTCCTGGCTCATGTGTGTGGACTACACTGATTTAAACAAGGCATGTCCGAAAGACAGCTATCCTTTGCCAAAGATCGACGGCCTGGTCGACTCAACAGCCGGCCATGCCTTGATGAGCTTCATGGACGCCTACTCAGGCTTTCACTAGATCCCTCTATGGAAAAAAGATTAAGAGAAAACTGCCTTTGTCACAGATCAGGGACTCTATTGTTACACGGTCATGCCGTTTGGTTTGAAGAATGCCCCGACAACCTTCCAGAGAATGATAAACACTGTGTTTTTTGAATAAATTGGAAGAAATGTGAAGGCGTATATTAATGATATGATTGTAAAGTCAAAACTCCAAACGGACCATCTGGCAGACCTCCGAGAAACATTCGCCACACTCAGGCGGCACCGAGTCATGCTTAATCCAAAAAAGTGTGTCTTTGGAGTTGAGTCTGGGAAGTTTCTCGGATTCCTGATAAATCAAAGGGGAATAGAGGCAAATCCCGACAAGGTGCAGGCGGTCATTGACATGCAGTCGCCTCGCACCGTCCGAGAGGTACAAAGGCTAACAGGCTGCCTCGCCGCTCTCGGAAGGTTTCTTAGTCAGGCAGGCGACAAGTGCCTCTACTTTTTCCAGGCAATTAGAAAGAAAGCAAAGTTTGAATGGGGACCGAATGCTGAGTCAGCCCTCCAAAACTGAAAGAGCATCTGCATTCCCTGCCGAGACTCGTCAGTCCTTTGCCAAAAGAAGTGCTTTACATGTATCTCACAGTATCAGATCATGCTTTAAGTGTCGTCCTCTTAGCTGAAAGAGACGGCTGCCAACTCCCAGTCTACTTTGTCAGTCATGTCTTGAAGAATGTAGAGTTAAGGTACCCACTGGTGGAGAAATTTGGACTCGCCCTGTACATGGCAGTGAAGAAATTGAAGCCTTATTTCCTGGCACATCCGGTTACGTTGGCAGGTATTGTATAGTTGAGATGACCATGGAATCGTCAGGACGGATGATAAAGTTGGCAGTTGAGATCCAAAGCCTTGAGGTTACGTTCGAGCCCAGAAAAGCTGTGAAGGGGCAAGCCTTTGCAGACTTTATAGTTGAGATGACCCGGCCACCAGAAAATGAAGAAATTGGCAAACTCTGGAAAGTCTATGTTGATGGGAGTTCCACAGCAAATGGTTGTAGGGCAGGTATTGTATGTCAGTCGCCAGAGGGCGACAGGTATGAATATGCGCTTCGTTTCAAGTTTCAGACGTCAAACAACGAAGCTGAGTATGAAGCCCTTTTGGCTGGTATCCGCATGTGCAAAGCAGCCGGGGCAAGAAAGATAGCCGCCTGTTCTGATTCACAACTCATAGTCAGCCAGTACAATGGGGATTATGAAGCCACTCATCCGGCTATGGTCAAGTACCTAGAGGCCGTGAAACAGGCGGCAAGCTCGCTTGAAGATTTCCAGTTAACTCAGGTCCCAAGGTCCGAGAATAACCAGGCGGACGCCTTGTCCAAACTGGCATCCTCGGCCTCATGCGACACCCCTAGAACTGTATTCTGGGAGGTAATGGAAAAACGGAGTATTGAGGAAAACAACATTGCAGTCCTTGACAGAAGCTCAACATGGATGGACCCAATCAGGGTATACCTAACAGACGGCACCTTGCCGGATGATCATCATCAGGCGGCCTCACTAAAAAAGCGAGCGTCCAGTTTTGAAATGATAAAGGGGGAACTCTACAAGAGAGGGTACCTTCAACCCTTCTTGAAATGTGTTACCCCAGAAAAGGGCGAGAGGTCCTAGAAGACCTACACTTTGGATATTGCGCCTCTCACATAGGCGGTAGGTCGCTTGCTCAGAGAGTCAGGCGGCAAGGGTACTTCTGGCCGACTCTGGAGGCAGACGCCATGGATCTGGTTAAAAAGTGTGACAAGTGCCAGAGGTTTGGCAAATTGATTCATCGTCCAGCTACAGATCTAACGGCTATCCACAGCCCAATACCATTTGCTAAGTAGGGCATGGATATTTTAGGACCCTATACGCCTGCATCAGGCGGCAGGAGATACATCCTGGTAGCAGTAGACTACTTCACCAAATGGGTGGAGGCCGAGGCAGCTAGGGGCATCAAGACCAAGGATGTAATCTCTTTCATTTGGAGGAATGTGATCACTCATTTTGGGGTTCCTATGTCCATGGTTTTTGACAAAGGTCCTTAGTTTGAGACGCCCGTTCTCAAAACTTGGTTGAGAGATCAAGGCATTTGCCTACTGCTTTGCATCAGTCGGACGGCCGCAAGAAAACGGCCAGGTCGAAGCATTTAACAAAATCATCTCAGACGATATAAAGAAGAAGATTGAAAAAGCAGGTGGCCTATGGGCAGACGAACTACCACATGTTCTTTGGGCCATAAGGACGACTGAAAAAGGAGAGACTGGAGAAACACCTTTCCTCCTAACATATGGGGCAGAAGCTGTCCTACCCATTGAGCACTATGAGCAGACTCTCCGAGTTATGATGTATGATGAAGATGCAAATTGGGAAGCAATGCGCCTAGCATTGGATTCCCTTCCAGAACGTAGGGGCAATGCTGCCCTACGCCATGAAATATACCGCCTGAGAATGACTCGAATCTACAACAGAAGAGTACACAAGCGCCCACTCAAAGTAGGGGACTTTGTACTAAGAAAGATGGAATCAGTCGGCAGGGCCAACGAGTTGGGAAAGCTAACTCCTATCTGGGAAGGACCCTACCGAATCTATGAGGAGGTCAGGGATGGCACCTACCGTCTGGAAACTCCAGAGGGCCGACCCCTACCTAGGACTTGGAATGTAGACAATTTGAAAAAATATTACTTTTGATGTAATTATTTAAAGTTTATTAATGAAAGTTCCAAGTTTACCTTCTTTTCATATGTTTAAAAAGGAGTACACTCCGTCTGTCCCAAGACAGGCGGATAGCCTCCAACACATATTTACTAAAGGGCACGCCTGTTTGCCCGCCATACGGCTAATCAACCTAGGCACCAAGCCGCTTGATTACGCTTAATTTTTAAATTAATACGACCTGTCCCAATAAATAGTAGGCGTCCGACGACATGCCATTTGGATGAGATTTGTCGCAGAGAGCAGCTCCAATTTGGGTGGAATAATGCTCTATAAACTACTTACACGGCCCCTATACGGCTGTCCCCAAGGACAACGTATCCGTTTTGAGACAGGGATAACTCAACACTTTTATAAGTGTCAGCAGTTGACATCTGCGTCGGATAGCCGCCTGTATTACTTTGGATAAATACAGGAGGCGCCCTCTGAGTTAATAGTCAACAAAAATTGACGAATCAAGGGGATTAGTCGGCCATTGACGACTGATACCTCTACTACTTAGGATTAGGAGCAGCGACGATTGGTTAACACCATAGTTAAACCATAGTTGTTCTTCCATACTTGGACCGGAATCCTAAAGGTTTGAGCAGTCCGCCTAGTCTTTGGCAAAAGGCACTCAAACAAACATTCCCACTAAGAAATACTAAATGAATCTGAACAATCTAGAAGGACCTCTCGGTGTCCGACTGGATGTGATAACGACTGATACACCCATCTGAATTGACCGTCATCTAAACAACAAGCGTCCTACTATGTTTCTCGTAAACAAACCAAGGAACTTACGACAGTCGATAAAACAGCGACTAGCCGACTGTGCTCTAAGAACTAGGCGACTCCCGTGACTTGAAATGCACTGTAAGTTGATTAATTCAGTCGATACCTTACCACTGTGACTAAGTGCATTTCACTCAAGCCTGGTTATGTTTTGCTACTGAGGTCTGACTGTCTATGGCCGACTAGTTACTCTCTTTTCAAGAAGTAACCTAGTCGTCCAAGGGCAAGGGCAGTCGGCATCAGGATTCAACAATTTAGCTAAAAAGTTTAACATGGATACGCCATACAAGCGGCTATTAAGTCGCGACATGCAGAATGTTTGGCAAATTCAACAAAAACAAAAGTCAAAAGATAAACAGCATATGCAACAGCAAAAGACGACTCAACAGTCGCCAAATCATATCAAATTAAAGCCAGACAAGCTGGCAAAGTTAAGTTAAAACCAGACAAGTTGGAAAAATATTCAGAATCCCCGGCCCCCTGGCCGGGTAAAGATATACAAAAACAAACGGCACGCAGGCCGAAGATAAGATTGAATATAAAAAGCTCTAAGTTTGTGGTAGAGTTTCGGTATTGACTGCCGCCTGATCAGCAAGGGACGCCTGGTTCTGAGAGGCATCCTTCTTACTTGTCTCGGCATCAGGGGCAGCTTCTTTAGATGCTTCCACCACAATCAGCTGCAGGGCCACCACCTCTTCCTCCTCTTCTGAGCTGGACTCGACTGCCTGGTCCTCCTCAGCCGCCTGCTGCATGATTTGTTGGTTGTAGTTTTCAGTACAAGCAGCGAATTTCTTCTCCCAGGCGGCATAATGAGCTTTTGGAAATAGATCCATCCAGGTCATCCTCATGATTTGAGCAGAGTCGTCCATCATGGCCCGGGCTAGCTCCATTTTCTCTTTTTCGGCCTAAGCCGAGAGCTCATCAGTAAGGCTCTTCTCTTGCTGGACCAGGCGCTCTTTAGTCGAAGCCAAGGATTTCTCTAAGGTCTCGAACTGAGTCATCTTCTGTTTAAGCGGCCTCAGCTCATCCTTGGGGCTCTTGACCGTCGCCTTCAGTTTGTTGTTCTTCTTTTTGGCCGCCTCCAACTCAGCACGGATATTAGCAGTGGCCTGCGCCTGATAATAAAGAATGTCAGTTGTCAAAAATTCATTTTGGGCAATTTGAAACATTGCCTTATCAGCGTCAGAGGCGGCCATAGCTTTAGCAGCCCTTACCTCTTTGTTTTTGGCGTTGATCGGCCTACGAAGGCCGTGTACTCTCAACATGGTCTAAAAACAGGAAAAACAGGCGTCAGATTTGAGAAAAGCAGGCGGCATGACAAGTAATAAAGTTTAAAAATATTCTAAGTCTACCTTAGAGAGGAGACCCATGATGCCATCCAGGTCAAGGGTGCCGACTCCCTTGACCGCGTCCCTCTCCTCTTGAGGGACGGCCTTAATCATAGACTTGGCCATTTGGACCAAGTCTGGCTCTTAAGGACCGCCTGCATAAAAAAAGAGAAACATCAGAAACATGAAGAGAGTGAAAGAAATAAGCAAGTCTAGCAGAGCTGGCTATACTTCTCGGCGGCTGTGTCACAACAGGCGGTGGGTTCCCCACACTTTGTGGGGTGGCCGACTGCTTGTCAGCCGATTGCTTCCTGGTAGATCCAGGCGTACTCTCACTAGTTAGCTTCCAAACCTTCGAGTCCGGTTGGTGGGAGGATGAGGGTTTGGAAGTGCCCATCTGCAAAGGAGACGAGTGGTCAATATTCATCAAGCAGTCTTTCAAAGACGAATTTTAAGAATCGACGCTCACTGTGGGCGTCTCCTTGGCAGGAGAACCAGAAGCGATTCGCTGCTGTTGCATTATGGAGGCTCGCAACATGGAAACTGCCTTCTTGGAAGCAGTAATTTGGTCCATAGCCTCAACTACAAATGAGAACCACAAAAATTAGAAAAGTATTCAAACAAGTCAAATTGAAGGGTACATATTTTCAAGTGGCCGGCTACCTCTGGAGGACCGACTGCTAAGGCCACAGGCGGCCAGGAAAAACTCGTCATAGAGCCATTGAAACTCTGGGACGCAGTTTAGGGGCACCTGTTCTTGTACCCCGCTAGTAGAGTTTGCCATAATCTCTAATTTAAAAAGCCCTCGGTCTAGGATCTCTTCCCTGGCCTTGAGGGGAACAAGCGGCATGCTCCGTCCGCCTGCAAGAAGAGGCGGATCCTTGTTCCACCTATTGTAGCGTTTGTTCAGCAGGCGCTCGGGGCTAGAAATGATGAGGAAGGTGTTTCTCCAATCCTTCCATTTATTCTCTTTGCCTTTGGTCATAAGATAGCCCTTGTGACTTGTTATTTGGTACCAGCCGGTACCGCTTGCTTTGGGGGTTTGGCTGAGGTAGTTCATATGGGCGAACGCCTCGAAATTTGGCTCCACCCCATGCATCTCACATCCGGCTACATAGCCAAGTATGTTGAACCAATAATTGGGGGCCAGCTGCCACAACCCAATCTGGTATCCGTCTAAAATGGCCTCGACGGCCGGGTGAAGAGGAAATCGAAGGCCGGCCTTAATAGCTGCCTCGTAACAACCAAAGCAATGGTCCCCATAGCTGGAACCAGTCGGCCAAACTACAGTATCATCTCTATCGGGGACCGACACTAAGTAGTCGTCCCCCATTACATGGTTGGAGATAAACTCTCCAAATCTCTCCATCATAACCTTCCGCCTCCCTTCAGGCACATGGTGAAAATAAGGGGCGTAAAAGTCTCGGTAGGAAGCCATGGCTCGGCCCAGTTCTCCCCCATCGACACACTTAAAGACTCTCTAGCTGTGTGAATCCTAGAATACAGCTCTTCAGAGTCGAGAGAGTTTTGGCTCTCGCTACTGGCGTCCGACTCGTCGCTAGAGTACGACGAGTCATTTGGTTGTAAAGGTTCGGTAGGTGTCGCCTCTGTTTCAGAAGACGACTCCTCAGTTTCGTTTGGGGTTTGAGAGGGTTCAGCAGGGACCGCCTCCTTCTTAGGAGACGACTCCCCAGAGTCATTAAAAATTGAGTCGCTAGGTGTGCTTGGGATACCAGACCTATGATCAGGAAGGTCAATATATGTATACGAGCCGTCTGAGTTAGTTATTCGGCTAGTAGTCTTGATTCTTGCATGACGTCTTGCACAGACATGGAAACAGTCGGATGCTGTGCAAAGGACAAGGGTGGTCCTAGAAAAGTGGAGTCGACACTCCTAGTCCTGGATTCAGCCATCCCCGGTGATCGACTAATCGACAACCTAGGTCGTGCCGAGTGTCTTTGAGACACCATACTTTGTAAAATAAAAGAAGAAAAAGATTCAAAGAATGGATGTTTACCTGAAGTTGAAAGTTGAAGTAGACTGGAAGTAGGCGTCCGAGAAGAAAGTAAGCGGCTGGGTACGACTGCTCCGTAAAATCGCAAAAAGCTGGGGTTCGAGAGATCTCTTTATGGAAATAATGTGAACAAAAGACTTGTTGACCAGCCCTATTTATAGGGAAAGAAAGAGCAGAAGAGCATTCAAATTCAAAAATTTGGGCGGGAAAATACTCGGCCAAGCTATCCGTCGACACCTGTCGCCTCCCCATTGGACGACGCTTTTCACAGGTCACACGTGCCAGGTCACGTGCCACTTGCGAGGGGCAAATGATTAGGAGGATTTTCCCTTAATCACCCCTCGCCATGTGGACCAATCAGGCCCTGACAAGTGTCACCCAGTTGGACTTATCAGGACCTGCCACGTGGCACACTTCAGCTGGTCCACCATGGACTTCCTATGCTATGCCATGTGGCCCTTTAGCCTTGCCTAAACAGGTAGCAGATTGGGCCCAAATCCCAAGAAAGCCCAGTCAGTCCTAGGGTAGGCCAAAAACCTTAGAACCTGGCACACTTCCCAATGCTATAAATACTATCATAAATGCTCATTAATGACAGAGACTGTTCACAATAAACACACGGATTGCACAAATCCCAAGACAATCACACACCACTCGGTACTGCCTGCTAGACCCCGTCCTAGCATCCGGCACCTATTTACATTCCGCATTACAACTCCTTCATTCGCTAACTTGATCGTTGGAGGCGGAGCTCCCTACCCAAGGAGTCTCCGTTATCTTGCAGGTACAGGCGCGAAGTTCCAGCCTCGAAGTTGTAACTCTCCCAAGGGACACAGAAAACCCCGAAACAATTATTATTATTATTGTTGTTGTTGTTGTTGTTGTTGTTGTTGTTGTTGTTATTGTTGTTGTTATTATTATTATTATTATTATTATTATTATTATCATTATTCTTATTATCATTATTATTATTATTATTATTATTATCATTATTATTATTATTATTATTATTATTATTATTATTTTAGAATATTAGATAAAAAAATAAAAAATTAATGATACTTGGCCATATTTATATTTCTGCGGTTATTCATATAAGAGTAAAATTCTATTGTTAATTGGATATTCATATTAATTATAATATGTGGTGTGTTATTTTAAGTAAAATTTTATTGTCAATAAGAAGATAAATTTTTTATTTCAAAAGAATTATAAATTATTTTATGTATACTTTTTTATACTAAACAAATCTATCCAATCTTATCTAACGTGGCATCTAATCTAATTAAAATAATATCTATTTGTCGCCTACATGGCTCGACACTTGGCGAAAAACTAGAATGCCAAGTGTCACTGTCTCGTCGCCTGGCTACGTGACCGACTTTATTTATTAGTGATATGATATTATATGATATGATATTGGTAAAAAAAAATTATCTAGTTTTGTGCTCGGGAAATGTCCGGATTATTGATAAAATTTTAGGATAAACTTTTTGGCTTGAATATTTATTAATACGATCATGTAATCCCTTTTGATAATGCAGGATATTTAGACATACGATATCCTATCGGTTATTTATACGATAGTGTACTTTTTGTAATTTTGTTTGTAATAGATATCTATGTTATAATGGACTTGAAATTATTGTTATTGAACTTAAATTATTTTTACCGAACTGAAAGTATTTTTACCAAACCAAAATTGTTTTTACTAGTTAAAACTTATTTTTGTTGATTCTCTGTTATTTTTTTTACTAAATTAAATATAGGATTAATACCATTTTTTAATCCCAACTTTGACCAATTTATTTTTATTAATCCCAACTTTTTATTCCTCAATAATCCCAACTTTAAGGTGGCCTATCATTCTTCAATCTCAAAAACCGGTAACCTGATGAAAGGGTTAAAAAAAATTTAAAATAAATGTTTGACACGTGTCACATGTTAATTGCTTCAAAAAATTAAAATAAATAAATAAAATCAAATAAATTAAGAAAAAACAGAAAAACTAATAATAAAAATTAAAAAACTGAAATTTTTTTTTTAAAAAAAAACTCTCCTCCCTACCAACCACCACCATCCCCCTAGCCAAGCCGGAATCCGCCGCCACCTCGCCTGAAACCTCCCCTTTCCCCTTCCACTCCGACGAAAACAACCACCTTCCCCAGCCCCACCCCCGAAACTACCCCCTCCCTTCCCCCCACCCCCGAAATCGCCTCAAACCAACCCCCTACAATCCGCGAAACCACCACCCTCCCACCTGCTTGCCCGCTCGTGAAACCACCCCAACCTCCCTCCTTATCTTCTTTTCCGCCTAGATCCGCTAGTCGTTGGTGGTTTTGGTGGATTCGAGTGTTTCGAGGGAAATGGGTTTTGGCAAAGGGGGCTGGAGTTTCAATGGTTTCGGGAGAAGTTAGGGGTGAAAATGGTGGCTTGATGGTGGTTTCAAGAGAAGAAGGTGGGGGTTGTGAGTGGTTTTGGGGGAAGAGAGTGAGGCTGCGGGTGGTTTTGGGGAAGGGAGTGAAGCTGCAGGTAGTTTCAGGGGAATTTGGTGGTTTTCGGTGGGATTGGGGAGGGAGATGGTGGTTTCCGGTGCGGGCTAGGGAGGAGGCGGTGGGGCTGCGGTGGGATGGAGGTGGCTGGCTGGTTTTTGTGATTTTTGGTTTTTTTTTTGTTTTTTTTATTTATTTTTTTAAAATTTTTGGACCAATCAGGACTTGAAATGTGTCAAGTGACCTGGTACAACAGGTTAAGAAACCGGTTGAGTATGAGGAATGATAGGCCATATCAAAGTTGGGATTATTGAGGAATAATCCAAAATTGGGATTAATAAAAATAAATTGGTCAAAGTTGGGATTAAAAAATGGTATTAATCCTTAAATATATTATAGATTGATCTTATTTTAAAGAACTTTTTGAAACGGATTTTATGATGGAAATAAAATCGAGTTATAGGATATTTATTAAAAGCTATGATTAATTTTGTATATATGAAATATTAGAAGTATAGTGATAATAAAACTATATACACCATTTTTATCTTAAAAAATCTATCCAAAAATCGCTTACTTAGCATCATATGTGTCACAATAATACCTATTTGTTGCCTATGTGGCGCGATACTTGGCGAAAAACTTGGAATGCCAAGCGTCGTTGTCTTGTGGCTTGGATGCGAGATCGACTTTATTTATTAGTGATATGATATATTATATTTAAAGTTAACAAAATAATAGAGAATTTGTAAAAATAAGTTTTAATCAGTTTAAATAATTTTGGTTTGGTAAAAAATACTTTCAATTTAGTAAAATAATTTAAGTTCAATAACAATAATTTAAAGTCAATGATAACAGAGATATTTATTTACAAACAACACTACAAAAAATGCATTATTCTATAAATAAGTGATAGGATGTTGTATGTCTAAATATCCTGCATTACCTAAAAGGATTACATGACCATATTAATGGACATTCAAGCCAAAATAAAGATTATCCTAATTGAAATTTTATGAACAATGCGAGCATTGCCCGAAAGCAAAACTAGTCACTAATATATAAAGCCGGTCTTGTAGTTAGGCCACGAGACAATGACACTTGACATTCCTTTTTTTCACCATATGTCGCACCACATAGGCGAAAAATAGGTATTGTTGTGACACATATGATACTAAGTAAGCGATTTTTGGATAGATTTTTAAGATAAAATTGTTTTATAGAGTTTTTTTATCGGCAGAATTCTAATATTTCATATATACAAAATTAATCATAACTTAAATATCCTATATTATGTTCTATTTCCATCATCAAATTCGTTTTAAAAAGTTCTATAAAATAAGTTCCATTTATAATATATTTAATCACAAACTTTTATACGTAGCTGGCCAAATTGTGCCAACTATTACAAAAGTTACTTCGTCAGTGCTATAAGGGTTATTTGGTCAGTGTCGTAGTGGTTACTCAGTCAGTGTTATAAATATATAGGGGTGAGTTACTTAGTCAGTGTTAGAGGTTGCTCAGTTAGTATCACAGGGGTTACTCGGTCAGTTTTATATGGGTTACTTTGTTCGTCCAGATGGTGTGGCTAGCCGCATACATTATGCATTGTTATTTAATTTATTTAAAATAATAGTAGAGAATTGAATCAATAAAAATAAGTTTTAATTAGTTAAAATAATTCTACTTTGGTAAAAATACTTTCAATTCAGTGAAAATAATTTAAGTTCAATTAAAATAATTTCAAGTCATTAATAACATTAATATCTATTTACAAGCAAAACTACAAAAAGTACACTACATATGATATCGTATGTCTAAATATCATTCATTTGGGTATTTTTACCCAAGTCATATGGACCAATAAGAGCACGACACGTGTCACCCTAGGGAGAGCCCAAAGTGGACCTACCAGGAAATGACACGTGGCAGGCAGATATTCCAAAGGAAATGGCGGCCTTCAAGGCCCATTGTCCAAGAAGGTCGCAATACGGCGCAACCCACCAGACCTAGGTCAGAGTGACCTAGGTAAAAGCACAATTATCGATGACCCTATAAATAAAGAGATTTACCCCTATTTAGGGGGCACGTTTATTTATTACATTGCAATCAATTCTTTTACTATACAACAAAGAAAACACCTGATCTCGGGATCCGAGAAGATATTTAAACTTTCTGTTTTTTACTTCGAATACGTACTAACTTAATCGTCGGAGGCGGAACTCTGACCAACCAAAACTTTCCGTGTGTTTGCAGGTACAGCCGACGAGGACCCAGACTTAATGACGTAACTCTCTCGTAGGACATCCAAAAAACCCCGAAACAATCATACATTATTAAAACGAATGATTTGACCGTATTTAACATTCAAGTTAAAATGTTATCTTAAAATGTTATCAACCATTTGGGCATCGCCCGGGCACAAAACTAGTATATAAATAAAGTAGGCATATTTCGGGAACATTCAGCACGCCACATAAGCAAAGATATTATTTTGACCAATTAAAAATTAGATTTGTATTTTATTTTAGAATTAAAAAATTCACTCACCACCTAGCAAAAGTGACGAATGAGATTTAAGGATTTTTTCACGTAGGTAAAAACAACGAATATTGATTTATTAAGATTTTAAATATTTAAAAAACTAAAGCTTTATCTTTCTTTAAAGAACTAAAAATTATCTTTAGATATAAAAATTTATATTATTTTTAAAAAAAATTATACAAAATGATTTATTAAAAAAATCATGAATCTACCGCACGATATTGTTTCGACCAATGACAAAATTAAATTTGTATCTTATTTTAGAATAAAAATATTCTTCGGCACCTAAGCAAAATTAACAAATGAAATTTAACAATTTAGATTCAATTTACACGTATCTTTAAGACAACGAATAGTGATTGATGCAAAAGTTCCATAAAATGTTATGAGAATTTTATTTTACTTATACATTAAAAAAAATAAAAACTATACAATTCTGATAAAATTTTAATCTTAATAATAATAATAAAAAAAATATATTAAACTTAAAAAATAAATATAACGTTCAATAATAATTATTCAATTTTAAATTATGAAAATCAATTTCTTTCAAAAATATAAAAAGTTTAAAAAGATGTTCAATATTGGATTAGATTGAAAAAAGATAATAACATATAAAATAATTATAATGAAATATAAAATTAAAAATAATGTAATAATAGAATAGTAATAATGCAAATTAAAAATTACGTTCAATTAAAATTAAAAACATGTTTACGATAAAAAAGTAACGATAAAATATGAAAAGTTATTATAATTAAATATATATACTAAAAAAAACTTATAATAAACTACGTTGAATCAAAACAAAAAGAGTTTTATTAAAAAAAAATCAATACAATTTTTTTTTTTAAATAATCAATACAAAAAATGTTCAATTGCGGGTTACATATATATATATAAACCTTTAGAATAAAAAAAAAATCCTTTCTCATTTTCTTGCACAAACAAAAAAATCGTTCATTATTTATCATTTATTTGACTATATTAAGTACTATATTACAAAGTTTATCATATTCATGATAAAATTTTATCACCACTTTAAACTCATCATTTTTTTCAAGCCTATATAAAACCATCTTATGTTAATAACACAATTAAATGTACAATTTTATGAAAGTAAAGTATTATCTCAAGTGCCTACAATTTTTACAGCAAAAAAACAAGTGATGAACGACGATCATAACTAGGAGCCAAATTGTTAATTTTGCAAGAGGGAAAATTAGAGTATGCGACTCAACAACTAACAAAATCAGCGATTCATGACATAACACACAGTCTGGCCGAGAACCCCTATAACAATAACGGAGATATGTTAGATATAAGGAAGGTCATTCATTTTTCACCGTGTACACGCTATGAATATTTTAATGTTATATGTAATTCAATTCATTAGTGTTATAGGGGTTCTCGGTCAGACTTTGTAAAAAGAAAATCTTTATTTCTATGATTAATTTAAAAGAAATTAGAATATAAATAAAATTTAATAGAGAACCACAAATCAAAATCAATATAACAAAAAAAACCGTGTATCGCACAGGCTTACATTTTATAAGCAAAAGTGACAAATGAGATTTAAGAATTCTTCCATGTAGGTAAAAACAATGTATAGAAATTCAGGATTTAAATTATTTAAGAAAACTAAAATTTATCTTTTTTTTTTTTAAAAAAAAAGAACTAAAAGCTATCTTTAGATATTAGGATTTATTTTTAACAAAATTTATATATTAGGATTTAAATTAATTAAAACCAAAAATTATATTTTAATATTAGGATTTAAATTATTTAAAAAATAAAAAATTATCTTTTGGTATTTATGGTTTTATCTAAATATCCGATGAGTTAGATGATATTATCATAAAAAAAATTTAAAAACTTATAAGGCAAGAAAAAACATTACCTTCTTTAAACATGAAATTTATGTCAAAAATATTAAATAGAAAAAAAAAAATTGTATGAGATTAAGATATCACAAGAAATATACAAAATTCTATATAAAAAAACCTAAAAACTTTGTTATTCATGCAAATGCAAAAAAGAGATTTATATTTTATTTAAGAATTACAAAATTCAATCACCAAAATTAAGGAATGAGATTTGACATATTTAAATGCACATAGATAAAAAAAAATATTAGGATTTAAATAGTTTTGAAACAAATAATTATCTGATAAATTCAAATTAAATACTAACTCTCATTTCATTTAATAACATCTTACATACTAAACAAAAAAATTAGTAATTTATGATTAAAGTTTATCTATATATATATATATATATATATATATATATATATATATATAAAATAACACTTATATAAACAAATTTATCAATAACCACACAATTATCATTTAAATTTATCAACATATGAAATATTGAAAAAGAATCAACTAAAAATACGTTCAATTTTTTTTTAAATGAAAATTGTGAAACATAAATGTTAAAAAATTGACACTAAAATTTTTACAAATTTATTTATAACCCTACAATAATCATTTAAGTTATCTAAATAAAAAAAAATTGAAAAATAATACTTCGTAAACAAAAAAGACGCTCTAATTAAAAATCTATGAAGTAAATGAGAAGATAAAATATGAAAAGTAACAAAAATTAAATATGCGATTGTCATAAAATTTAATCTATATAAATAAAACCTATCGAGTTTTAATTTTAATCAATGGAAAAAATTGAAAAAGATTGTACGTAATACATTCAATTTAAAAGTTGATTTAAAAAATGAAAATCTAATCTAAATGTTACGAGTAGTTTTTATTTTTCCAAAGATTTTAGAGCCCACATAAGAAACTATCAATTTTTAGACATGAAAAAATAGATTTGCAATTTAATTATGAATTAAAATATTCAATGACCAACATAAGCAAAACTAACAAATAAGGTTTTAGTGTTTAAATTTATTAGAGCTTAAATTAAATTAAGAATAAAAATTTTCTTATAATATTATGAATCTCATTTAAATATCCAACAAATGAGATCCATGAGAAATATACTAAATCTTAACTAAATAAAAGAATTATAATTGAATTTAGAATTAAAATATTCAATTATGTAAAACAATATCAAATAAGCGTGAATTTATTATTGAATTTAAATTCAATATTAAATTAATAAAGAAATAATTGTTCAATATTATGGATCTTATCCAAATTTCTATATAAAAGAAAATTTTATAACTTTGAATTTATTAAAACCGTGCATCACTCGGGCTTACATCTAGTTTATTATAAAACGGGTTAAAGTTATTTGAAAAGTATTTAAAGTTATCCTTTATATTACAAAAGTTCTTATTTTTCTACAGAAAATTTTTCAAAAAAAATTCTTTAAATAGCACCATTTTGCGGAAAAAAAATCTTTTAAAAGCTTTTTGGCGAAAATAAACCACTAAGTTCATATTTTTGCAAAAGGGTACCTGTTTACTTTTTTGATTTTTTTTTTAAAAGGTGGGTACTTGTTTACTTAATTACCCTCTAATTTACTTAATTACACTCTAATTTCCTCTAATTACCCTCTAACCCACCTAATTATTTAATAATTAAATTTAATTTATAAAAAAAACCAACACCCCCTACTAAACCCGCCACCCAGATCCCTCCACCCCCGGCGACCGACCCTCTCTTTCCCCCTTATCCCCGCCGACAACCACCCTTCCCAAAACCTTAACCCGGACAACCCTCCCTCTTCCCTTCCACCACCATATACATCAATCCCTCCTTTCTATCTCCCCCCCTCTTTTCCACCATTGTTAAACCTTTAAAACCCTAATTCCTTCATTATGGCGAATTGTGGTCTTTGGTGGTCGATTGTGGCGCGAGCAGAGCTAGGTTAGGTGGCGAATTGGACTGCTAGGTTGATTAAGGGAGGAATTGCTGCTACACTGTTGGTGGGGTGAGGTGGTGGCAGTAGTGTGCTGCTGCGGTGTTGTTTGGGTTTAAGTGAGAATGGAGGTAGCTACGGGCAGGGATGGTAGCGAGGTATTGTTAGGCTGGAGATGGAGCAGAGGAGGCTGCTGCGAAGGTGGTGAATGGTTGATATGTTCATTTTATATAGTGTTTTACCCCCGTCCCTTGGTCATATTTAGGAATATTTTTGGCTCTTTAGAGCCACTTTTATTACTTATATGTGTTTTCTAGTGTTTTCATAGATTTAGTATTATTTTATAGGATATTGCATATTTGGAGCATTTTTCTGGACTTATGATAAGCCACTATGAGCATTGGAGAAATATGACCATATTTCGTAGCCTAAGACCGGTTAGAGTCATCAAATCGATGATTAAGGGCTCGGTGAAAAAGAAGAGTTCGAGGCAATGGACCAACTTCAAGGCCCCAAAGAGGAAATCCGGATTGGGCCAAGAGAGTGGCCCAATTGAAGAAACTCCCTTGCCCGAGAGCTTGCCCGACCGGGGAGTGCCCTCGCCCTGAGGCGCGCCCGGCTGGGTGAGGCAGAAGGAAGAGAAGCATCCTCGCCCTGAGGCGCGCACGACCCGGCGCGAGTGATGATCTTCTCACCAAAAAGCCGGGCCCGACCGCGCAATCATCCACCTGACCAGGCGCGTGTTTTTTAGGGTGTTTTGCGATTTTAATCTTCGTTTAAGTTTAGGATTTCTAGCTTAAGTATAAATACGCTTTTCTAAGCGAGTGATACCTACGTCTTTCATTAGTTAAATTCTCAGATTTTAGTTTTAAGCTTTTGGTTAATACTCTTGTTTCTCTCTCTACACTTTTAGTTTATGCAATTCATCATTTCCGTTTATTTTGGTAACGATTTCTTCCCCTTTATTTTCAGCAATTAATTGCTTTGATTAAATATGTCTTGTTTATTTTCTTTGCTTAGTTTAGATTTAAATATGCGTGAGTAGTTTTATTTCTAGGGTTGTGGGGATCTATAAATAATATGAAGGGGTAATTTATTATTGTTGATTGTCAATGTTTGATTGATTTCCTATTGATTGATTTAATGCTATGCAATTAGATTTGGCTAGGTTTAATTGTATGAGTTATGCAATATTTGTTCGAGATTCGAGAGATGAGAATTGATGGTTAGGCTTAGTTTCAATAGGCAAGTTAATTTATAAATGGTTAAGTCAAGAATCAAGAGATGTGATTTAATACCGGTAGATTAATTTTGTGATTGTAATACGTAGCGAAAGCCCTTTATGATTTGATTAATTGATGCATTGATAATTTATTGTTGTGTTTTACCCTGGAATATTATTTATTGGTGAACCTATACCCTAGACCTTGATTTATTGATTTCTCCCTAGTTTAATTTGCTTTAGTTTATTTATTTTCCTTAGTTTAATTCTCATAAAAACAAATTGGCTACTTGATAGTTTAGATTATTTTAATTACTTAGGAATAGAAAGACTTGTTTCCCTGTGGATTCGACCCTACTTCCCTATCTATTTTAATTTGTGGTTTTAGAAATCACTTTTAATTAGTTGATACGACATTAGCCCGTCAAAATTTGGCGCCGTTGCCGGGGAAACGGTTTTATTTTTATTCCTGATTATTTCTGTAGTCTAGATTATTTTCTTTCGTCTTAAAGAACACAAGTTCTTTGGGATAGTTTCTCATATTTGTTTGTTTAGTTATGTGTTTATGCCCAGGAGTTCTAGATCAGGTTACCATTCCATTCGATCCTGAAATCGAACGTTCTTTTCATAGACAGAAGAACCTTTTTAGACAAGTACAAGCTACTTCCGAGGGTAATACACCTTTGGAACCCCCATCTGATTCCAGTGACACAGAAGTTTCTTCAGAACCAGAATCAGAGATGACGACTCAACCACCTTGCAAGCTTAGTGATTATTCGCAACCGTCCCTGATGAATTTTCCACATCTTGCTCCTACACCTAATCTCGAGGGAGTACAATTCGAGATTAAACCCCAGTTTATTACTATGATTGAAAGGAAGCAATTTAGCGGAGCTAAGGGTGAAGATCCAAATCTTCATATTTTGGAGTTTTGCCAATATTGCAACACTATTAGACAAGCTGGGGTCACGCAGGACCAAATTAGGGAGATTCTTTTTCCCTTTTCTTTATGTGGTAAAGCTAAATTATGGTACAATGGATTTAATAGGACTACCCTTGGTATTACTGACTGGAGTACTCTTGCTATGAATTTCTATAATAAATATTATCCTGCAGAGAGAACAACTTTGTTAAGGAGTTCGATCCAAAATTTTTCCCAAGAAGAAGATGAATCTTTATATGAAGCTTGGGAAAGATTTAAGGATTTGTAGAGAGAATGCCCCCATCATGGGCTAGCATAATGGTAGATAATCCAAGTCTTCTACAACGGGCTTGGATATAATTCAAGAATGATTTTGGACTATACAGCTAACAGAAGATTTATGAATTTAGATGAGAATATAGCGAGCAATGTTGTCGAAGAAATGGCTATTCGTAATTTCCAATATGGGAATCCCAGAGGATTTGCAAATAAGGGAAAACACCAAGTCGGTTCTATATCCTTTTTGCAAGCACATTTGACTTCTATTAGCCAGAAACTAGACAATATTAATAATTCTAATTCATCTATCGTTGCTAATGTTTCTGCTATTGGTACTAACTCTGCAATAATTTGTGAAAATTGTGGTCTTGTAGGTCATTGGGCGCAGGAATGTGGGAGTTCACTTGAGAAAATTAATGCTTTTCAGACCTATAAGAAAATTAAGCCATACTCTAACACCTACAATGCAGGGTTGAAAAATAACCAAAATATGTCGTACAATAGTATAAATGTGCTTAACCCCCCACCACAGGTACAACAACCACATCAGAGGTACTATAGACCTCCACATCAGAGACCACAACAGGTTGTTACTCCTCCATCTGATTCTAGCCTATCAAAAATCAAAACTATGTTAGCCAATATGCAGAAGCACATGCAGAGTAGGGCTGCGCAAATTAATTTGATTCTAGCTCATAATAAAATCATGGATAATCAAATTGCGTAACTTTCCTCTACTCTACAAACTCGCCAACAGGGAGCCCTACCATCGTAGCCAGTACAATCTACAGATCACGTGAATGCAATTACCCTAAGAAGTGGTTCAAAATACGATGGGTCTTCTGTGCCCAAAGATGATGAACCTATCATTACAAATATTGCTAATCCTAATTCTATTATACCAAATATTGTTGTTACTAGCCCTGTAGGGCCCTAAAGTGAAAATAACTCTTCTGATAATAAATTGCAGGGTAAAAATCAAGATAAGATCAGAGATGTGCAAAGTCCTGCTATCAAACTTCCATTCCCAAATAGACATCTTAAGAGGAAGTTAGATAATCAGTTTGGTAAGTTTTTGGAGGTTGTCAAAAATTTGCAGGTAACAGTTCCTTTAACATAATTAATTACTCAAGTTCCTGCATATTCTAAATTTATGAAAGAAATTTTGACTAGAAAAAGATCTAATAGTGAGATAGAGACGGTTGCTTTTAGTGCAAAATGTAGTGCTATATTACAGAATAAATCTCCACCTATACTAAAAGATTCGGGTAGTTTTTCTATTCCTTGTCATATTGGTAATCTGATGATTGATAAAGCTTTATGTGATTTGGGTGCTAGTGTAAGTGTTATGCCATTATTTGTGAGCTCTAAATTAAATATGGGTAAATTAAAAGCTACCAATATTACTCTGCAAATGGCCGATCGTTCTGTTAAATACCCTTTAAGTGTTTTAGAGAATGTTCCTATTAGAGTAGGTAAATTTTATATACCTGTTGATTTTGTTGTTCTTGATATGGAGGAAGATTTGCAAATTCCGATTTCTTTTAGTAGACCATTCCTTCATACTACAGGGGCAATAATAGATGTGAAAAGTGGTAAACTTAAATTATGTGTAGGGGATGATAATATTACTTTTAATCTAAATAATGTCCCTAAAAGCCCCATGTTAGAAGAAAAGTTCTTTAGTATTGGTGTGGTTGATGTAGATAATTTTTCTAATAAGCCCCAAGCTCTTGTTAGAGATCCCTTGAGCCGATACTTCGTGTTGCATCTTCCACAGGAAAAACTGCTACATGTAAAGATGAAGTGGATGCTATAGAAAGACCTCTAAGTTGTGTAGGGCTTGGGTTTGAAGATGAACAAGTGGAGAAAAATGAGCAAGTTGCGAAAATCGAGCCTGTAGTGAAAGTCCCACCCGATCGGGTGGCATTTTCTCAATCAAGAAAAAATATGAAGAAATTCAAGGCCAAAGAGAAATCTCGAGCAGCTAGTAGCAAGAAACCACCTATTCGTACCTTGGAGGCAGGCCCGGTCGGGCGCGAGAGCGTGATAGCAAAACTAGCCAACTTCAAAACGCCATAACTTTTGCGTTCCTTAACGAAATTTTGCGTGTGACCTATCGTTGGAAATCTCATCAAGTCTACTTTTCAATGAAATTGGAATCACTGCACTATCATTTATATAAAAAAAGTTATGATCAAAATAGTGAACCTGACTCGTTTTTTCTTCTTTTCTTACTAACACTTTGTTTCTTTTTCGTCCAGAACTGTACCAAAGTGATGAATTGTGATGCTTGGGATGGTGGTGGCTACGAGTTTGATGATGAGGGGTAGTCGCTTGGATTACTACCTTCCCTTTAAGCCAATGAGGACATTGTCTGATTTAGCTTGAGGGGGATTTCTTGTATATATAAGTACTCTTTCTTTCCCTTTTCTTTTTATTTTCTTTGGTGAGCTTAGTTTAGTTTAGTTTGTTTTCTTTCTTATTATAGTTTTTATTACTTTCTTAGGTTAGATCTAATGCTTTAAAAAAAATAAAAAAATCCAAAAATACGATCCAATGAATGATAAATCAACCTTCCTTGTGCCCCATACATGAAAATTGTTTTGATTCTTGGTATATGATGATGAGTATTGTGGATAGGTTAGCCATGATTTGATGTATGATTGCTTGGATTCCCTAACATGAGTCAATTTTGTCCAACTATTTGTGGATTTGGTGCTTCGCTAGTTGATTTGGTTAGGAATTGTGTGTTAGTTCCTGGTATGTCAATGAAGTTGAGTATTGGTTTGCAACTTTGAGTAATGTTTGTATGGCTCCCTATTATGCATATTGAGGAGGACGAAGGAATTTGTTCTCTTAGGTAGCCTTCAGATAATTTTAGATACATTTGTTCCCTTCTTGCTACCTATGTTGTTGCCTTGACTTTTTATTGTTTATTAGCCACATTACACATCCGATTTTTCCCCATTGGTTACTAGTCCCAAGCTTGGCTTCGGGGAGCTATTAGTGAGTGAGGTGAGGGAGTTTGTAGTGTGCTTATCATTTGCACAATTTGGGTGGTTGAGAAGTTATATTGTTCTTTATTATGGTTTATTTTTGATGATTTTGAAAGTTGAATTTTCTTGAGAAGAAATAAAGCATGATGATATCAAAAAAAGAAGTTCAAGGAAAAAATGAGCAAAATAAAAAAAAAAATTTAGTGTTCAAGGGTTTTAATTGAAGGTTGCTCAAGAAAAATTCAAGTTGAAAAGAAAGACTTCAAGGTTTGTTTGATTCACTCAAATTCTACATTTTTATATTTATATGAGTGAAATTGTAAGTGTTGGAAAATTTGTGAAATATTGGATTAGTTGTTTGGTGAATTTTTGTAGTGTTGAGTTATGTTGGAGATTTATGGTCATTATTTATTTTTGACCTTAGTTTTACTAGGATTGGCTGTTGGGTTTCGTAGAGTCCGACTCTACGCGGAAGGGAAACCAACCCAAGACCCGCACACTAATTAAAGTGACTAAGCATGCAATCACTAATTAAACAACAATAATTAAGAGAGAGAAAGAAAAGACATTCTTACCCTTGTCGCGTGCTTCGCTTGAATCTCGAGCTCTTACTTGAACCCCACAAATGCAAGGTATCCAACGGCTCGTACCCACGAACCCGACCCGAACGATCCAAGTCCCGAAAATTAGTCGAGACCCGACCAATAAAAACTAGAGTTTTACGAACTTAAGGTTTTCTCACTTTTCTAAGGACATGCCTTTTTAGTTCCACTCAAGGGTTCTTCCCAAATCCCAAAACCTTGGTATTTATAGGGAAATGAACCTTGAATTCCCACTCTTGATCAATGTGGGAGATTTGGAATTTTCCCATTTTATTTTAATTAAAACATTATTTAAAATTGCAAAACAATCAATAAGTTACAAGTGGCACAAAGAGGAAGAGAGATTAGGTGAGGACCATCTCCAAGGGGGGGATCATAGCCTTGGTGCCCAAGGCAATGCCCACAACCCTTTGGTCCCCACTTGGTCAAAACCGGCATCCTCCATGTGGCTGGCTGGAAGCTTGCCTTGGCTGCCAAGGTTGCTAGCTGGCGCTTAGCACCAAGGCTGGGCAGCTGGCTAGCACACACACGCACATATCGCAGCCAGCCAGCAAGCACCCTATGCACACCCAGCATGCGTGCTGCTAGCGATCCATGCATGCTGGGCGCTGCTGCTAGGTGCGTTATGCTGGGCGCTATAATGCTAGGCACACGCACACGCATCATTGATGTTTCCTAGCGCTGTGCTAGCGAGGCACACGCACACGCACACGCTGTTGCCTGGTGCTGTGCTAGCGAGGCAACCGCACACGCACACGCTACTGCTGCTTGGTGCTGTGCTAGCAATGCACACGCACACGCACACGCGTCGTTGCTTGGTGATGTGCTAGCGATGCACACGCACACGCACTCTGCTGCTTGGTGCTGTGCGATGCTGTGCTAGCAAGGCTGCCAGCGCCTAGCACCACGCATAGCATAGCACAGCACGCCTAGCATGCTGCTATGCGATGGTGTGTGGCTTCGATGGTGCGACGAGCAGTGCTAGGCCTTGCCTAGAGCTAGCGCTTAGCATGCTAGCAAGGCCTAGCCTTGCGATGCTTGGGCGCATGACCTGCTAGCACACTCGCAAGGGCCTAGCACGCCTAGCATGCTAGGCTTGTGATGGGTCTTGCCTAGCCTAGCACTCACATGGCTAGGCCAATGCGAGGCTACGACTAGGCTCGTATTTGTAACTTGATTGATTTCGCGTCTCGTCGAATTCTAAATTCGACTCGACTTGCGACGCTCGATCTCGACGCTCTAAGCACGATATCCGACGTCTTTGTTCGTAAAACTCCGACGACTCATCAAATCCTTCGGATTGATTCATCGTCTCGGATCGGTTGTTCGATTAGGTTCGACCTGAAGGGTTCAGTCAAGATTAAGTTGTAATATTAATTGTACATTAATATTACTGATTGGAAGCGGCCTCCACCTAGGCATTCCGATCACTTGACCTTACTGAAGAATTAGCTATCCAATAATTCTGAACCCTCTATCGGAATAATATACTTGTTGGAAGGACACCATTCCTTTCAATCTCCCACTTGTCCTTCCGGACAAGTGTGCAATTGTGTATAGCCCCTTTCCTATGTCGCTTAATGTCTCTTCATGAATTAATAGGTAAGATTCTTCGTCATCCTTATTACGTCCAGAAGTGTTTCTCGATTTCGGAGTTCGACTATCAATCAACAGATGATTTCAAAAATCCATCTGAGCTTGGCCATGCATTTTCACAGTCTCGCTCATCGAGAGGCCTTGTAAACAACAAAGACATATTCCCTATTGTTAATAGGGGGACATTCCCTGTCTTGTACTGTAAGCTTCCCTTACTAAGAGGACCTAGCTGCCTGAGTGCTGCCGTTATAATCTCCATTTACGGCAGACGTTTGACAACATCAAAACGACTAGTACTCAAACAAGAGAACATGCAATACTCATGGTCGAGGAAAAAGGTTCCAATAGCAATAATGAGAAATATACTTATGACAATTTGATATCTCTTAAAGTGTTCTCATAGGTCTATCCGGTATTGTTCCAAACTAGTACCTGTGCAAATGATTTATGACTTTCATGTCCTCGTAGCACAAGAAACGGTGCTCTAAATCATACTACACACTAATCTCAAGTGGTCATTAATCGTTCATCGTTTAAATGACCTTGATTAGGGACAATTTTCGATTAAAATATTCAATGTTCACTTAACAGGTGTTTCTTTATCCAAGACATGGTCTTGATACCCTGTTTTGAATATTCTCAAAAATTGAATGGACTCATTATTTAATTCTAAACCACAATTAAATAGATATGAAGTAATCATAAATTTCCAGAAAATTTAATTGCTCCAAAATTGAATGGTTCAACATAGTGTTTTACATTAAGACATCAAGTTTAATTAAAACATCTATACAGGGAAATCTAAACGAATCTCCAATGTTCTTGATTCCCATTGCCTCAACGTGCTTGTTGTGCTTCACTTGAGACAAAGGTTTAGTCAAAGGATCGGCTACATTGTTCTGATTTCACCTTCGGATTTCCATTCCTTTATCATGTGAAATCGCCGCTTGACATGTTTGACCTTCTAGTATTCCCTTGGCTCCCTGGCCTGAGCAATAGCTCCATTGTTATCACAATAGAGGTTAATTGGACCCTTGATTGAGGGTACAACACCAACTTCACCAATGAACTTACTAATCCAAACTGCCTCCTTAGCTGCTTCTGAAGCTGCCAAGTACGTAACTGACTTGATCGTCGGAGGCGGAGCTCCAACCAACCGGAGACTTCGTGGTTTTGCAGGTACAGGCGGTGAAGGGCATTCTTGGAATTGTAACTCTCCCGTAGGACACATAAAAAAACCCCGAAACATTTGGCGCCATATGTGGGGAGAGTACTTATGAGATGACTTCAAACCCTGTACCACCGGATCAGGACAAGCGGCCGTTGGCCGAGCCTGAGGTCCAGACGGACCATGAAAGTGGTGATGACTATGAAGTCAACACCTATGTGACCCCAGACGGGTCCTTCAGAACAAAGCACACCCGCTCTAGGGATAAGAAGGAACGGGATAACAACCAAGCTGCTCCAGGCAACCCAGCCGGCAACCCGGTTGGAGCTGCTCAGGCGGCAGAAGGCTCTGCTCCCGTCACCAGGAACGAACTCATGACCTTCATAAATAGTTTCAAGGGTGAGATCCAGAACCTCATTCGGTCAGCTACTCCCAAAAAGAGTCAGCCGGCCAAGAAGCCTTCCTCCGGGAAGAAGACGATCAAAGACCGGGTCCCTACCCCTCACCCAAAGTCGAAGGAGGGGGAGGGCCTTAGGTTTGATCAAAACAGGCTCCGCTTCCCTCAGGCGGAACTCAGAAAACCCATCCGGCACTTACAGCCGGATGGTACAAAGAAGACTTTCTTTTGATGCCCGGACGTTCCTCCAGGAAAAGAGAAGTCAAGCGTCTGCGTCAGCTTCGACGTCGACCTTCCCAGACAGTTTCCGTGACACCTCTAACAGGCGTACGGGAACAAGCCTAGGGAGTCAGACGGGAGAACCCTCCGCCCGGTCTGGACCCCCTTTTACCCAGCCGGGTCTCTTTGGCGGGCACGCGCAGCAGCCGTACCAGCCCATGGACTGGCAGCTGCGCCTGCTTAATTTGGGAGAACAACCCACAGCGTTCTCCCCTGAGATAACCCAGGCGGCACAGCCGGCTAAGGTTAAAAACGTGTTGGTAGGTGCCTATGATGGTACCTCCAACCCAGAAGACCATCTAATGGCCTACTCTATCCTCATGTACCTACAGGGGTTGGACGATGCCGTCTGGTGCCGATGCTTCCCGGCTACCCTGAAGGGCATTGCCCAACGGTGGTTTGGTAATCTACCAGCCGGTTGCATCAACAACTTCAAAACTTTGGCGTACTTATTTACGTCAAATTTTTCAATGAATATCCCTGCCAAAAAGACTAGCCTTGATCTAGGGGCAATACAGCAGGGTGACAGAGAAGGGCTCCGGTCCTACGTCAGACGGTTCAATCTGATGAGAATTCAGATTCAAGGACTGTCTAACGAAGTTGCTTACACAGACTTCTTTAAGGGTTTGAAGGATGGGTCAACCTTTAACTTCGACCTCGTCCGGAAAAGGGTAGCCACCCTTCAAGAGGCGTTAATGGAAGCTAAAGCCTATATACAGGCGACGGAGCTTTGCGTTGTAAAGCAGCCGTCGGACTCCAAAAAATCCGACAGAAGAGACAGCCGACAACAGCAGCCGGCTTAAAAGGAAGAAAAGAAGAGAAAAGAGGTCTGGGCGGCAGACCGACCTGGTCAGCCGGCTCAGAAGCTCAGAAGGAAATCATAACCGTACGTTCCCAAGTACGAGTTCACAAAGGACTGCTCCTCCATCCTCATGGAGATCAAGGACCGGATGTCTCTCGACAAACCGGCTATGATGAAAAGTCCCGTAAGCAACTTGGACAAAAGCAAATATTGTCAGTATCATGAGGACGTTGGCCACGACACTAATGGTTGCTATAGCCTCAGGCGGCTATTAGACCGTCTGGCTGATGAGGGGGCTTTGAAGTTCTATCTGCCCAAAGCCAAGAGTAACACCCTGACCAAGAAGGGGCAGACGGCAAAAACTATGCTTGCCAACTCTGAGACAGATGAAGAGACAACCTTCACCATAGCAGGCGGCTTTGCCGGAGGGGGTCCCACCATTAGGAGCACCAAAGATAACATCAGGAAGCTGGTCAACTCAGTTGATGAGAGCCAGGCGTCGTAAGACACCTTTCCTGAGGTCCTTATTTCTGAAAAGGACCGAGGTAAGGTCAGGCGGCCTCATGACGATCCTATAGTCATCGAGTGTAAGGTTGCCAATCAGAGAGTTGGCCGGATCCTAATAGATACCGGGAGCTCATCTGACCTGATCAACTATCAGTGCTTGACCAAGCTCAAGTACAAGCCCAGTAACATGCACCAGGCCTCACCCACTAGTTGGTTTTGGGGTAGGGGTAGTGCATCTGGTAGGGAGCATAGATCTCCCCCTTCGGCTGGGTGAGAAGGGGGAAGGACGTCATATGGTTGTAAAATTTCTAGTTGTAGAAGAACTTGCCGCCTACAACATGATCTTTGGCCGTCCGACCCTCAACGAATCCAAGGCTGTCATCGTCCCCTCACTCATGCTCGTTAAGTTTGAAAAGGACGACGATGCAGTCGGTTCCCTGAAAGGGGATCAGAGGACGGCTAGGGAGTGCTATCTCTCTGACGTCAAACCAACTATAGGGGCAGCCGGTGACGGCAAGCCCATAGACCTTGATAACTGCGATACAGCAGTCCCGGCTCCAAGGGCAGCCGGTAAGAAAAGAAAGGCGGACTGAACGGAACCCGTCAAATAAGAAAAATAACAATCACTAGCCGGGGAAAGGTCGGATGACCAACGACCTCAGCCGGCTGATGACTACCTTGATGTCGTCCTAGACGACAACCGTCCTGACCGAACCGTCAAGATTGGGACGGTTGCTTTTGAACGGTTGGGAGCAGACCTACTTTAACTTCTTAGGGAATTCAAATACATCTTTGCCTTTGAAGTAGAGGAGATGTCAGGCGTTAGCCCGGATCTAGCCGTCCACAAGCTCGCCGTGGATCCTAAAAAGAAGCCGGTCAGGCAGAAAACGAGGGATCACGGTGAAGAAAGATCTCAGGCGGTAGCGGCTGAGGTCAGAAAACTGTTAGATGCTGGGTTCATCCGGCAATGCTACTACCCGGATTGGGTAGCGAACGTTATCCTTGTGAAAAAGCCGAATGGTACTTGGCGGATGTGTGTAGACTACAAAAATCTGAACAAAGCATGTCCCAAGGACAGTTAATCGCTTCCAAAGATTGACAGTCTGGTCTACTCCACAGCCGGTCATGCTCTGATGAGTTTTATGGATGCCTATTCAGGTTTCCATCAAATACCCCTATGGAAAAAGTATCAAGAAAAGACGGCCTTCGTCACTGATCAGGGATTATTTTGTTACAAGGTGATGCCGTTTGGGTTAAAGAATGCACCAGCTACATTCCAGCGCATGATAAACACAGTTTTCATCAACCAGATTGGCAGGAATGTAGAGGCGTACATTGATGATATGATAGTCAAATCCAAGCTACAGACGGATCACCTACTGGACCTCCGAGAAACATTCACCACACTCAGGCGGCATCTGGTCATGCTTAACCCAAAGAAGTGTGTATTTGGTGTTGAGTCTGGGAAGTTCCTTGGATTTTTGATCGACCAAAGGGGCATAGAGGCTAATCTAGAAAAAGTACAGGCGGTCATCGACATGCGGTCTCCCCGCACTGTAAAAGAAGTCTAGAAGCTGACCGGTTGCCTGGCGGCGTTGGGGAGATTCCTCAGCCGGTCAAGCGACAAGTGCCTCTATTTCTTCCAGGCCATCCGGAAGAGGTCCAGATTTGAGTGGGGTGAAGAGGCGGAAATGGCATTTCAGAAGCTAAAGCAACACTTGCACTCTTTGCCAAGGCTAGTGAGCCCCCTACCCTGGGAGGTTCTCTACATGTATCTAGCCGTCTCTGATCATGCCCTCAGTGCCGTTCTCCTGGCTGAGAGAGACGGTAACCAGCTCCCGGTGTACTTCATCAGCCATGTTCTTATCCGGTACCCTATGATCGAAAAATTTGGGTTGGCCCTGTTCGTAGCAGTCAAGCGGTTGAAGCCCTACTTTTTGGCTCACCCGGTGATCGTATATACAGACCAGCCGCTCAAACGCCAATGACTACCATCGAGTCATCCGGCAGAATGATCAAGTGGGTTGTTGAAATACAAAGCCTTGAGATAACTTTTGAACCTAGGCGGGCAGTGAAAGGTCAGGCGTTTGCCGACTTCATTGTCGAGATGACTAGACCGATGCAACCGGAAAATCCTGATCAGGTTTGGAAGTTATCTGTAGACGGTAGTTCTACAGCGAACGGTTGTGGTGCAGGCGTTATATGCCATTTTCCGGTAGGGGATAAGTTTGAATATGCACTACGGTTCCAGTTCCAAGCCTCAAATAATGAGGCAGAGTTTGAAGCCCTGCTAGCTGGTATACGCATGTGTAAGGCAGCAAGGGCAAGAAAAGTTAGCGCCTGCTCAGACTCTCAGTTGATCGTTAGCCAGTACCATGGTGACTACGAGGCCACCCATCCGGTTATGATCAAATATTTGCAGGCGGTCAGAGAAGAGGCCGTGTCACTTGATGAGTTTCATCTAAGTCAAGTGCCCCGGTCCGAGAATAATTAGGCGGATGCCCTCTCCAAACTGGCATCATCCGCCTCCTGTGATGCACCTAGGACGGTCTTTTGGGAAGTCATTGAGAAAAGAAGCATTGAACATGATCCCATTGGAATCCTAGACCGAAGTGCCACCTGGATAGATCCCATCCGGGCTTACTTGACAGACGGTACTCTACCGGATGTCCCTTCTGAAGCAGTAGCACTCAAGAAGCGTACTCTTAGTTTTGTTATGCATCATGGGGAGCTCCTCCACAAGGGGTACCTACAGCCGTTTTTGAAGTGTGTAACCCCTTAAAGGGGAAGAGAAGTCCTAGAGGATCTGCACGCGGGGTTTTGTGCCTCACACATAAGCGGCAGGTCCCTAGCTAGAAGAACCAGACGTCAGGGGTACTTTTGGCCCACTCTTAAGGCAGATGCCATGGATTTGGTGAAACAGTGTGACAAATGCCAAAAGTTTTCCTGGTTGATACATCGACCGTCAACCGACTTGACAGCCATCCATAGTCCAGTTCTGTTCGCAAAGTGGGGCATGTAAATTCTGGGTCCTTATACGCCTGCATCAGGCGGTCGTCGCTATATTTTGGTGGCAGTGAACTACTTCACCAAATGGGTTGAGGCAGAGGCGGTCAAAGGCATAAAAACAAAGGACGTGATCTCCTTCATCTGGAGAAACGTCATCACCCGGTTTAGGGTTCCAGTGTCTATGGTTTTTGACAACGGACCACAATTTGAAACGCCTATCCTCAAGAGCTGGTTGGGGGACCAAGGAATCTCCCATTGCTTTGCATCCGTTGGCCGTCCTCAGGCAAACGGGCAAGTTAAGGCTTTCAACAAGCTAATCTCAGACGGTATAAAGAAGAAGGTGGAAAGAGCCGGTGGACTATGGGCAGAGGAATTACCTCATGTCTTTTGGGCCATCAGGACAACTGAAAAAGGGGCAATCGGTGAAACCCCAATTCTTATGACATACGGCACCGAGGCGGTACTCCCCATTGAGCATTATGAGCCAACTCTCCGCATCATGTTGTATGATGAGGAGGCCAATTGGGAAGCCATGCGGCTTGCACTGGATGCTCTCCCAGAGCGAAGGGGCAACGCAGCCTTGCGTCATGAAATTTACCGTCTGAGAATGACAAGAGCCTATAACAAGCGGGTTCACAAACGACCCTTGAAAGTAGGAGATTTTGTGCTTCGCAAAATGGAAGCAACCGGTAGGGCCAATGAACAAGGCAAATTAACCCTAAATTGGGAGGGACCCTACCGGATCTTTGAAGAAGTACGAGACGACACATACAGCCTGAAAACCCCAGACGGTAGAAAGCTGCCTAGAACCTGGAATGTAGACGATCTCAAAAAGTATTACTTCTAGAAATTGTATAGCTTTTGTAAACTTCTGCATAATTAATGAGAAAAATTTACTACAAATTATGCTTACATGCGCCATGTCTTGTGCTTACCACAAGCGGCTCTTCTTACAAAATTTCCATGCGCCATGTCTTGTGCTCAACACAAGCGGCCCTGAGAACTAACGAATCATCCGGTGACACCCATACGGGTGAATTCATCGAAGAGAACATCTCCTATTTGGGTGGAAAATTGTTCTAGTGATCAAACGTCAAGCGTCCCTACCCGCCTGAATGATCCATTGCACCAAAGAAACGCGGGCTAGCATTCCCAAACATGCATCCGGCTCACTCTTTGGGTTAAGTACCACCAAGGGCTGTTCTCAAAACAGACAGCTGGTACCCAATGTCGTTGCCTGATCCACTAAGAGAAGGCAGGCCTCAAACATTTGGTTTAGGCCATAACCCATGCAAGGGTGTCCTTGCAAAAGCCCAACCGGCAAATGGACACCCTAAACCGGCTGGCATTCATTCTAACGATTAGCACTTAGCTAAATTATTAACATTCGTACTATGGAATATGGATAGCCGCCTGGCAGCATTTCACTTCTGCCAGCCTCCTATCCAGGGGCAGTTACCCTAACCCATGCGGAAACATACTTACAATATTTTTTAACTTTGGCAAAAAAGTGCGGAAGAAATTGCAAAGGAAATTCATTCAAAGTCGGATCAGCCGGTGGAAATGTTAAACAGAATAAACCGGCACAGCCGGTGAAAATATGAAATGTTTACAGAATAAACCGGCACAGCCGGTGAAAATGTATATCAATACTTAAAATAAAAAATAACAGCTGAATAAGCCGACCCTTCCGGCGCTATTACAAAATAATGCACGGCACGCAGGCCGGGAGGTCGTTGCTATTCTAGCTGCACTGTCACTCGGTCAGCCTGAGCCTTGTTCCCTTCCGGATGAGCTGGGTCGGTGGTGGGAACGGAGCCGGGAGCAACCTCATCCTCGACTGCCTCTTCGTTGCCAGCCGCCTCCGCCTGCATCCGCTGGAACTCGGTCTCAACCCATTGCTCATAGGGTTTAGGCCCCGGCTTGCCCTCCTCCTCAGCCAGAATGGCAAGATCTGCGTATTTGTAGGCGAGCTCCCAGACGTTGTAGTCTGTACTCGGATGGATAATGGAGAACGCCCTCTTCATCCGGTTCTTGCAGTCCTGCTCATTCTCCTCAATGAGCCGGCTCTGTTCAGCTTGGAGGGTGGCCTAGAAGTTGTCCTGTGCAACAGCCGCCTCCCTGACCAGGCGGTCATTCTCTATTTGCAGTCGTTTGCTGCTCTTCTCCGCCTGGTCAAGCCGCTTGAGGGGCTCCTCATGCTTCTTGAGCTCATCCTCAGCATTGTCAAGGGCCGCCTGAAGATTGTCCACTTTGAGCTTGGACTCTTTGATTGGCCTGTTGGAGGGTCTTGACCTGATCCGCCTGTCGCATGATTATAGATTTAGTTTCTAAGTCATGCACAATCATTGAATAGTGGGCAACGCTATGTGCGTCATCCGCAGAACATTTGGATCTTCTTACCTCCTCTTGCTTGTGGATGTAGGCCTTCTTGAGCCCCTCCACGTAGAGCAGTGCCTGCAACAACACAGCCGGTATTAGTAGAAAAACCGGATGTGCATACTACAAATAAAATGCCGGATGGGTCCTCATCAACTTACATCGGCCAGGTTGACCATTATACGGTCGGCATTGAAGGTATTGATTCCAGGAATCGCCTCCTTCTCGTCCCGGGGGACGGCTTTCAGCATGGCCTAGGCATACTGAGCAGCATCTGGCCAGCGTGGTGAATTATCTGCACCAGAAACAGACGGTGAGAAAGGTGCATATGCTCCGCCTACGGACAACCGGCTGATCGGAGAATCTCCCGGCTGAGACTGAGAATATGACTTAACCCGCATGGGTAGGTCAAGCAGCGTGAGGTTGAAGGGGTTTGTACCTTGTTGGGAAGCTCTCTGGCCCTCGGCAGAAGATGGACCGGTTGTGGTCCTTATTGGGGTGACCTCTTTCGAGGCCGTTTCAGCATTAGACCCGCCTGGGGTCTTTATTGTTTTACCGCCGGTGGTAGTCCGGGCGGTGGAAGCAGTTCTCTGCACCTTATGTGCAGGCTCCTCAACAGTCGGCCTTTGCCGAATCTGCTTTTGCAAGGAGCGAGGAGCTTTGCTCCCATCTTGAAACGAAGACACAAACGGTCAGGTGAAGAAATAGCCAAAATAGCACCACGACAAATTAGTCAAGAAAGAGTCAGGCGGTCGAACCTTTTTAGCCGCCTGAGCGGCAAGCTTCTTCTCCAGATTCTCCTTTCGGATATCTGAAGCCTTTTTAGCGGGTGTCTTGGCGGTGGGCAACATGTTCTTCGCTTCTTCTGCAAAACACAAATACATCCGGTTAAAACCATAATAATATTGCACATTGCAATCAAAAGAAAATTGTTAGCCGACATAAAATTAACCAGCTGAGGCTGGTAACCTACGTCTTTCGAACATGCTGCTAAGCCCGCAGGCGGATAAGAAGCACTCGTCCCTAAAAAACTCGTGTTTGGGCACCTAGTTTTTGGGCACCCTTATTATCTCTCCGGTTGAGAGAGTGGTAGAGGTTAGCTCAAAAAATCTGGAGTCCAATATGGCCTCCCTGTCATTATCCGACACTGGGGGCAGCCGACACTTCTTCCCCAAAAGCTCTGGCTTCCGGTTATAGGTCCGGAACTCCCTATTCTCTTCTTCAGTCGGAGCTTTGACCAGATAAAACCGATTCTTCCAGTCCGACCATTTAGATGGCTTATCCAGCGTCGTCATGTATTGGGAATAAGTCGTCAAAGTGTACCAGGCTCTCCAGCCGCCTGGGCTTCTACTTAAATAGTGCATGTGGGCAAACGCCTCCCAACCGGGGTTGAGATCCTACATCTCGCAAGCGGCGATGTACCCGAGTATGTTCACCCAGGAATTAGGGGTGAGTTGCCAGATGCCTAGGCCATATCCCTTAAGTATGGCCTTTATTGTGTTGTGAAGAGGGAAGCGGAGCCCGACCAGGAAAGCCGCTTCATAACACCCAAACCAGCTGTCCGCGTTGGGTTGGTCATCCTCCCATACAACCGTCCCATACCCCCCCAGTACTGAAAGCTTGTAACCACCTCCAAGCGGCCGTTTGGTGATGAAGTCCATTAGGGAGGACTGCATGAGGGCCCTTTCCTTAAGAGAGACGGCTATCATGAGAGGGTTGTTTCTACTTTGCCAAGTAGGCCTCTCCGCATCCTCACTATCTTCAGACTCGGTCAGATAGCTAGAGCTACTACTTTCGATTCGACTGGGGAGTTAGGATCCTCATTGATGGATCCTGGCAGCTCAGCCTCCTGAGCAGGGGAAGTCTCCCCGTTGTAGGAGCCTAGGATGCTATCGCTGGGGGTGGCGGGGATGCCCCCGGATGATTCTCTAGCTACCTCGTCCGGGGCTTGTCTCTCAAGTGACAACTCGTTTGAGTTCCCGCCTCTATAATTGGGGTCCAAAGCTGTTCCCCTAATTCTGGCCATTGTGTCCTGCACAGACACGGAGTCGGTCGATAAAGGCGTTGAAAAGGGGAAATTCCAAAGATTAGAGGCGGCAGATCTAGTTCTAGACTCAGCCGTACTAATTGACTGGCTGAGTTCACAACCATGTTCCGGGTATGGGTATAAAGGGTCCATCTACCTATGGGACTAATAAATAAAAGCACAAGCAAAAGAGGCAAACGGAAATACATGGAAAAGCGAGAAGGAATAGAGACGGTACCTAGAGGAACGGAGAATTTGCTGAAACCTCAAGAAATTTCTTGGGGATTCTTGAAAAGACACAGACGGTCTGAAAATCGGCTGAGTTCTCTTGGGTACCCTCACGAAAAAACTTTGCTTGCTCGCTACCTCACAGGCGGTCTGAGAACCGGCTGCTCTCAACTATCAGATTTCCGTCTGATCTCAACTCTCAAATACTGGATGCTCTCAGAATTCGAGAAATTTTACGAAGTTTGTAAATGAGCTCTCGAGGGTGCCTCTCTCTCTCTATTTATAGGGTTTGTCCCAGAAGGCGAAGAGTCACGACCCTTACCCTTCTGCTTTTCCCTCTTCCTTCAGTTAGAATCTGACGAGGTACCAAAAAAAAAAAAAAAAATTTGTTATTATTCTTCTCAGGCGCCACGTGGCACCTTGTCACGTCAGCACCTGAGAGGGGCAAATGTTTGGGGGTAAAAGATACCCCAGCCACGTGGCCCTATGGCTAAGCGACACGTGGCACCCAGCCATTGGTCAGCAGGGCTCCAATCCCCTGCTGACACGTGTCCATTGAACCCTAAATGGGGGACCAAGGCTCCCCACTATAAATAGTGGAAGGATCCTCATTAATGGGCATTCAATTCAAGATATTCAATACATTCTTAACTACTTACACCAAACCCGAGCAATATTAATTACAGAATTCTCCCATTACGTGAGAAGTAATATTCACTATTTTACGCACTCTTTTCCTCCTGTACGTAACTGACTTGATCGTCGGAGGCGGAGCTCCAACCAACCGGAGACTTTGTGGTTTTGCAGGTACAGGCGGTGAAGGGCATTCTTGGAATTGTAACTCTCCCGTAGGACACATCAAAAAACCCCGAAACAATAACCTTCAACAACCAACTCATTACAGCCACCGTAGACCAGGAATTTATCCTTGTTCCTTTTCAGGTACTTTAGGATATTCTTGGTCGCAGTCCAATGCGCCTCTCCTGGGTCTGATTGGTATAGGCTCGTAGTAGTCAAGGCATACGAAACATCCAGCCTAGTATATATCATGGCATACATGATCGATCCAATAAGCGAAGCATATGGAATCTGACTCATTCTCTCTCGCTCACCAGGTGTTTGTGGAAACTGTTTCTTACTGAGAGTTATGCCATAGGACATGGGTAGGTGCCCTCTCTTGGCCCCTTCCATGTTGAATCGTGCCAGTACCTTATCAATGTAAGTACTTTGGCTCAATCCAATCATCCTCTTAGATCTATCCCTATAGATCTTGATGCCTAATATGTACTGTGCCTCTCCTAAGTCCTTCATTAAAAAGCACTTTCCTAGCCAGCCCTTTATGGACTCTAACAGTTTAGTGCTGTTTCCAATGAGTAATATGTCATCGACATATAAGACTAGGAATGCGATGTCACTCCCACTGACCTTCTTGTAGACACAAGACTCATCTGGATTCTTGATAAAACCAAACTTACTAATGGCTTCATCGAATCGCAGATTCCAACTTCAGCTTGCCTGCTTTAGTCCATAAATGGACTTTTTAAACCTGCATACTTTCCCAGCATTGCTTGGATCGACAAAACCTTTCGGCTGTGTCATATACACAATTTTTTCCAAAATCCCATTAAGAAGGGGGTTTGGACATCCATTTGCCATATTTCGTAATCGTAATATGCAGCAATTGCGAGGATTATCCGGACGGACTTAAGTATTGCAACTAGTGAATAGGTTTCATCATAATCAACTCCGTGAATTTGCCTGTAACCTTTTGTCACCAGTCTAGCTTTGTATATAGGTACATTTCCATCTTTGTCTGTTTTGAATTTGAAAATCCATTTGCAACCGATAGGTGTATAACCTTCGGGCAAATCAACCAAGTCTCAGACTTGATTTTCAGACATGGAGTCCATCACGGATTTCATGGCCTCTTGCCATTTAGCAGAGTCGGGGCTCGTCATAGCTTGTTTATATGTCGTTGGCTATCTCCATCCATAACTAGGATGTCTTGATCTTCGGTTAAGACAATACCAAGGTATCTGTCTGGTTGAGATCTTGGCCATTGCGACCTACGCAGGGTAATGGTTTGAGCATTTAAATTGTCGGTTTGACTCTGACCAATGTCAACAGCTGTTCTAAAGCACTTCGATTGTCAGTTTTGTCATGTTGACTTTGTTGCTCTACCTCTCGAACTTCGTCGAGTTCGATTTTCCTCCCACTTGTCATTTTGGAAAGGTGTTCCTTCTCCAAAAAGACACCATCACGAGCAATAAACACTTTGTTCTCGGATTTATTGTAGAAGTAATATGCTTTGGTTTCTTTTGGGTAGCCCACAAAGAAACACTTGTCCGATTTTGGGTGAAGTTTGTCAGAAATTAATCTCTTGACATATGCTTCGCAACCCCAATTCTTAAGAAAAGACAACCTCGGAGGTTTCTTGGTCCATAATTCATATGGAGTCTTTTCGACAGCTTTTAACGGAGAACGGTTCAGTGTTAGTGCCGCAGTTAGAAGTGCGTGTCCCCAGAAAGAGATAGGAAGTTCACTAAGACCCATCATTGATCGAACCATGTCTAACAAGGTTCGATTCCTCCGTTCGGATACTCCGTTCGATTGTGGAGTTCCGGGAGGTGTCAACTCTGAAAGAATACAATTTTCTTTCAAGTGATCGTCGAATTCATGGCTCAAATACTCGCCACCTCGATCCAATCGAAGTGCTTTTATTTTCTTCCCAAGTTGATTTTCAGCTTCACTCTGAAATTCTTTGAATTTCTCAAAAGATTCAGATTTATTCGACATAAGGTAGACATAACCATATCTGCTATAGTCGTCCGTGAAAGGTAATGAAATATCGATAACCTTGCCTTGCGGGTGTACTCATTGGTCCACATACGTCCGTATGTATTAGACCCAATAAGTCACTAGCCCTTTCTCCCAACTTGGAGAATGGCTGCTTTATCATCTTGCCTAATAGACATCCTTCGCAATTTTTAAACGACTCCAAGTCGAATGAGTCAAGAACAACTTCTTGTAGAAGTTTCTTGATGCGTTTGACGTTAATGTGGCCAAGACGACAATGCCACAAGTTGTTTGATTCGACTCGATGGTCTTAGTCCTTTTGGCGGTATCATAAATTTGTCTAAACATATGCAAGTTTATAAAACATAAGACATTTTAACAAAACAACCATTGATTAAGTCTTGTGATCAAAATAACTTAGTGTCCAACACCATAGATCAAAAATATGTTCAAAAGCATAATAAAACAACCATTGTTTAATTACAAATCATAGACAAAAAAAATGTGCCTAAAAGCACGATCAAAAGACCATCTTTGTCGTCTGCTTGTAGTCGCACATCCACTTGTGAAGCCCTCTCACTTGGTTCCTGAAAAAGGCAACGTAAAGTGAGTCATATGTGGTATCCAATACCTATAAATAGCTTTCTACAAGTGTTAAGGAAGATGCCTGAGGTAGATGAAACATTCCTCTCCTCCTCCTTTTGGAAGGGCTTGCATTCCCTCTTGTAGTGGCCTTGTCCACCATAATAGAAGCATCGCATCTTCGCTTTGACCTTCTTCTTTAAGGGTCTTTTGCTTGCTCCATGAGAGGTGGCTCGGGGAAGGCGCTCTACCACAACTCTTAAAGAGTGAGTCTCCTCTTCCGCAACTCTATGTGCCCTGAGAGCATCATAGCCCGAGTGGAGAGAAGCAAGCAAGATATGACCCGCCATCTCATCCTCCAATGGGATTCCGAGAAGCTCCATGTGCTTGAAGAGCCTAGTCATTCTAAGCACATGAGGTTGAATTGGCATACCGGGTCTCAATTTGGTATTTCATACCGTTAACGAAAGCCGGTACCTTTCCTTAGCAAGACAACCCTTTTCCGATGGCTTTATCTTCATGTTCAAGAGTGACCTAGTCAAATCAAACACGAGTCCATCATAGTTTCCATTGTCACTCTTGGTGACTCTTATATTGACAACGTCCTCAAGTCCTTTGGGGAACATGTCTGGAAAATAGAAGGAGAGCTTTTCCTTCCAATCTTCCAGGATGGAATTAGCCATACGTCGTGAGACTTTCTTGCAATCGGAAGACCATTTTTCATGAGCCTCATCGGTCATGATCCCCTTAAAGAAGAAGCTTGGCATGGTAGTATCAAGAGTGTACTTTAAGGAACAATTCCGAAGAGTTTTCCTGAGTTCCTCCTCCCACTCCTTGAAGTTGACCAAGTTAAGGCTAAAAGCCAACTTTTCGGGGAGTTTCGGGCACATAGAGTTGTTGTTTGAATTAATTGCAGACATGTTTCTACAATTGAAAGAATTTGAAATGAAAAACCATTCATAAACCAATAAGTTTGAAATTTAAAGCGTTCATGCAAATTTTCAATCTTATTGAGCATTTTATCCACGCATTAACGTTAGTCCCTTTTAGGCGAGAATAAAATGATTCCAACATCCCAATAATCAAAAAGTGATTAAGCATGCTTTGGATTGTCTTAACACTTAATATTTTAGGGTAAGCAATCCAATTGCTAATAGCTCCAAGCTACTCTTGGTTCGATAAAATGTCGCATCTAATGCTTCCTTGAAATTTTATCTCTATTAACACGATATTTAAGGACTCCTTACCGATATCGTTGAGCTTAACCAAGACAACTTGTATACCTAGTATACCTTACGTTCCTAGGGAAGTAGTGATGCCTCGCTTTGGCGTAGCCCATCACATACGCGCATTAGTTCGGTAAGTGTTGTTCTTGGAATGTCATATTTTAGTTCAATATTTTAGGGACCTAGGGTTTCTATGTTGGTTGATTTAAGTGAACTTAATTAATCATCGCAACATTTGAATCCTAAACATGCATCTAACATATCATTTTAAATATATAAGAACAATTATATATAGAAAACATGAAATAAGATGCATTTGGCAACTAGCATGACCCCTTGAAATCTTCAAATCTTAAAGGGTCCTCATCTTGGCTCGTCTTCATAGAAACGCCGTCTTGAGACATCTTCGCCAAAATAAAATTACTAGCTACTACGACTAGGATTAATCTAAATATTAAGGTACAAAAATACTCAACGGTACGCATACCGTATTTAGATTTACAAAAATACATAACGGATTGCAGTCCGTATTTACTATCCTAATCGGGCCCCACTAGTTGCCAATTTCACGAAACCTGTGAAACAATATATTTTTCATTCATCCATTCACTATATATGAATGACCCATGCATTTTACAACAAAAAACAAGTAACAATGCATAACGCGCTCGATTTAGTAACTAACTTAGGTTGTTAATCCAATTAACGCGCCTAATTAAAACTAGTCAAAGTTGTTTAACATTTTATGTGATTGAGATGCAATTATATCATGCAATTAACGAAGCTCCCACTACATTCCGCATCCAACTGGATTAATCCAATTAATTAAGCCGGTTAACCCAAATTTTGTCAAAATTAAAATTTTGCAAGAGCCGGAAAAACCAAGGTCTAACCTCGTCAAAATAATTAAATAAATTAAAAACGACAAAAATTTGCAAAGCGATAGCCCAAGATTAAGCAAAATAGCCCACCCCTAAAACTCGTGGGCTGCGCACCATGGCAGCTAGTCAGCCCTTGTGTTGCGTCTGATGTTGGGTGCTAGCATACTCTCCCAGCGTAGCACGCCATGCTAGCTAGCACCAGCAGCACGCTACGCATGCTAGCTACTCACTGGCGCTGGCAGCAAGTGGCAGGCTGGCTAGGGCTTGCAGCCTCGCTGCTCAACAGCACGCACAAGCACCTCCAGCAGCCTATGGCCACGCACATAGCATCAGCGCACAACAGCCCCTCGCCACACAACAGCAGCACCTCAAGGCACAGCAGTCCTGTGCGCACCATAGGCAGCCACATGTGGGCTACGTGGGCAGCTCGGCTAGCCTTGGTGGCGCTTGGGTGTTGTTGCCTCGATTTGCGTGCATTTTCTCGGGATTTTAATCATGTTGTACGTGTGACATAAAATTAATTCTAAAGCTATTTTAGAATCAATTTAGGGAAAAATAAAATAAAATAAGTCCAACTTAATTAAATTCAATTTTAATGGTGCACAAGCCTAAATCATCCAAAATTGCCTTTGAAATAATTTAGTTCTTTCTTGATGCTTTAAAATTGGAGGGCTACACCCGTAATTAATTAACCAAAATGCAAATTAATGATGAGTTTTGACAAAATAGGGAGTTGGAAAAATAAACCCTTTCATCCAATGAAAAATTTCCCAACAATAACTTGTGTAAAATTGAAAAAATTTACATCTTCCAATATGACGATTAATAAAAAATTCAATCACAAGTTTTGAACTTTAAGGACTTTAATCAACACAAAAATGATTAAATCCAAAAATTAGTTCAACATGGAATTAAGCAATCCAAGTTCCAACCAAATAAACAATTAAAGATTGAATCTTTGAAATTTTAGGGGCTTCAAAATTGCAAGTTCACCATAAACATTCACACTCAAAGCAATTTATTTGCAATAATGTGAAAAATACAAGTTTATGTGAAAAGTGAACATACCAAATTAAGCACCAATTATGACTTCATAAACATGCTTAATGAGGTTTATAATTGCAGTACATTAGGGATGCAACCATACATTTAATCTACCTTCATCATGCAATAATTAATCAAAGTAAAAAGATTTAAAAAATTTCATCAAAAAACAAAAAACCCCTCGTGGGTTCGTCAGCCAAACTTAAAAACAAAATACGAGATTAAAAATAATTAAAACGAGCTTCTAATCTAATTAGAAAGCAGAACCAGAAATATAAATCCATTTTAAATCACCTTAATTAATTATTAGTCACAATAGTTAAAGTGAGCGCGACTCCGATACCGCTGTTGGGTTTCGTAGAGTCCGACTCTACGCAGAAGGGAAACCCACCCAAGACCCGCACACTAATTAAAGCGACTAAGCATGCAATAACTAATTAAACAACAATTAAGAGAGAGAAAAAGAAGACATTCTTACCCTTGTCGCGTGCTTCGCTCGAATCCCGAGCTCTTACTTGAACCCCGTAAATGCAAGGTCTCCGACGACTCGTACCCACGAACCCGACCCAAACGATCCAAGTCCCGAAGGTTAGTCGGGACCCGACCAATAAAAACTAGAGTTTTACGAACTTAAGGTTTTCTCACTTTTCTAAGGAGATTCCTTTCTAGTTCCACTCAAGTGTTCTTCCCAAATCCCAAAACCTTGGTATTTATAGGGAAATGAACCTTGAATTCCCACTCTTGATCAATGTGGGAGATTTGCAATTTTCCCATTTTATTTTAATTAAAACAAAATTAAAATTGCAAAGCAATCAATAAGTTACAAGTGGCATAAAGAGGAAGAGAGATTAGGTGAGGACCATCTCCAAGTGGGGGACCATAGCCTTGATGCCCAAAGCAATGCCCACAACCCTTTGGTCCTCACTTGGTCAAAACCAGCATCCTCCATGTGGCTGGCAGGCAGCCTGCCTTGGCTGCAAAGGCTGCCAACTGGCGCCTAGCACCAAGGCTGGGCAGTTGTTTAGCACACACACGCACATATCGCAGCCAGCCAGCAAGCACCCCACGCACAGCCAGCATGTGTGCTGCTAGCGAGCCACGCATGCTGGGCGCTGCTGCTAGGTGCGTTGTGCTCGGCGTTGCAATGCTAGGCACACGCACATGCATCATCGCTGCTGCCTAGTGTTGTGCTAGCGAGGCACACGCACACGCACACACTGCTGCCTGGTGCTATGCTAGCGAGGCACACGCACACGCACACGCTGCTGTTGCTTGGTGCTGTGCTAGCGATGCACACGCACACGCACACGCATCGCTGCTTGGTGTTGTGCTAGCAATGCACACGCACACGGGCACTGTTTCTTAGTGATGTGCGATGCTGTGCTAGCAAGGTTGCCAGCGCCTAGCACAACGCATAGCATAACACGCCTAGCATGCTGCTATGCGATAGTGCGTGGCTTCGATGGTGCGACGAGTAGTGTTAGGCCTTGCCTAGCGCCAGCGCCTAGCATGCTAGCAAGGCCTAGCCTTGTGATGCTTGGGCGCATGGCCTGCTAGCATACAAGCAAGGGCCTAGCATGCCTAGCATGCTAGGCTTGCGACGGGTCTTGCCTAGCCTAGCACTCACATGGCTAGGCCTGTGAGGCTACGACTAGGCTCGTACTTTTAACTTGATTGATTTCGCGTCTCGTCGAATTCTAAATTTCACTCGACTTGTGACGCTCGATCTCGACGCTATAAGCTCGATATCCGACGTCTTTGTTCGTAAAACTTCGACGACTCATCAAATCCTTCGGATTGATTCGTCGTCTCGGATCGGTTGTTCGATTGGGTTCGGCCCAAAGGGTTCAGTCAAGATTAAGCTGTAATATTATTTATACATTAATATTACTGATCGGAAGCGGCCTCCACCTAGGCATTCCGATCACTTGACCTTACTGAAGAATTAGCTATCCAATAATTCTGAACCCTCTATCGGAATAATACAGTTGTTGGAAGGACACCATTCCTTTCATTGGCTCCGTAAAGCATGGCTTTACTCTCACATTTTCCCAAATTTATCTTACCTTTTACCCTAACCTTACGTTACAAGCTTTAAAGACCTTCCAACCTTTGTGCATAGAGTTGTATGGATGTGAAAGTAGTTGTTTATCAATGCAAAAAATGATTTGACATATTTCGAGTCGACTATTAGGTTGAGGATCTTCCGACCTTTGTGCATAGAGTTGTATGGATGTGAAAGTAGTTGTTTATCAATGCAAAAAATGATTTGACATATTTCGAGTCGACTATTAGGTTGAGTGCATGTTTTCTTAAACACACTAGTGTTGTGAGTTTGGGAGGGCATTGTTCACATTAAGGGGGTTGGATAGAGAGCGATCGGATACATCTTATATCCGCTACATAAATTGTGAAGAGTACGTGAGCACTAGTCTTGAATTCCATATACTCTTGTGGTTTGCTCTATTTGACAATTGTTAGGGAGGACGAGTAGTTGGATGGATTTGATTGGTTGACTTTGATGCATATTTGTTGGATTTGCCTTGAATTAGTTATGCTTGGTTTTAATTGATTTTGGGTGAAGTATGTTTTATTTGTTCGTTGATGAGCTCTTTGCTCTGGGACAAGCAAAGGTTTGTCTTGGGGGAGTTTGATATGTTCATTTTATATAGTGTTTTACCCCCGTCCCTTGGTCATATTTAGGAGTATTTTTGGCTCTTTAGAGCCACTTTTATTACTAATATGTGTTTTCTAGTGTTTTCGTATATTTAGTATTGTTTAATAGGATATTGCAGATTTGGAGCATTTTCCTGGACTTATGATAAGCCACTACGAGCATTGGAGAAATATGACCATTTTTCGTAGCCCAAGACCGGTTAGAGTCATCAAATCGGTGATTAAGGGCTCGGTGAAAAAGAAGAGTTCGAGGTAATGGAACGACTTCAAGGCCCCAAAGAGGAAATTCGTATTGGTCCAAGAGAATGACCCAATCGAAGAAACTCCCTTGCTCGAGAGCTTTCCCGACCGGGGAGTGCCCTCGCCCTGAGGTGTGCCCGGCCAGGAGAGGCAGAAGGAAGAGAAGCGTCCTTGCCCTGAGGCGCGCCCGACCCGGCGCAAGTGAAGATCTTCTCACCAAAAAGGCGGGCTCGACCGCGCGATCATCCGCCCGACTGGGCGCGTGTTTGTTAGGGGTGTTTTGTGATTTTAATCTTCATTTAAGTTTAGGATTTTTAGCTTAAGTATAAACACGCTTTTCTAAGCGAGTGACGACTACGTCTTTTATTAGTTAAATTCTCAGATTTTAGTTTTAAGTTTTTGGTTAATACTCATGTTACTCTCTCTACACTTTTAGTTTATGCAAATTCATCATTTCCGTTTATTTTGGTAACGATTTCTTCCCCTTTATTTTCAGTAATTAATTGCTTTGATTAATTATGTCTTGTTTATTTGCTTTGCTTAGTTTAGATTTAAATATGTGTGAGTAGTTTTATTTCTAGGGTTGTGGGGATCCATAAATAATATGAAGGGGTAATTTATTATTGTTGATTGTCAATGCTTGATTGATTTCCTATTGATTGATATAATGCTATGCAATTAGATTTGACCAGGTTTAATTGTATGAGTTATGCAATATTGATTCGAGATTCGAGAGATGAAAATTGATGTTTAGGCTTACTTTCAATAGGCTAGTTAATTTATAAATGGTTAAGTCAAGATTCGAGAGATGCGATTCAATACCGGTAGATTAATTCTGTGTTTGTAATACGTAGCGAAAGCCCTTTATTATCTGATTAATTGATGCATTGATAATTGATTGTTTTGTTTACCCTAGAATATTATTTCTTAGTGAACCTACACCCTAGATCTTGATTTACCGATTTCTCCCTAGTTTAATTTGCTTTAGTTTATTTATTTTCCTTAGTTTAATTCTCATAAAAACAAATTGGTTACTTGATAGTTTAGATTATTTTAATTACTTAGGAATAGAAAGACTTGTTTCTTTGTGGATTCGACCCCACTTCCCTATATATTTTAGTTAGTGGTTTTAGGAATTACTTTTGATTAGGTGATATGACTTTAGCCTGTTAATGGTGCGGCAACAGCCTAATTACTGTCAGGGGAGGGAGTGGATGCTGGCTGGTGGTAGGGGTGGTGGTTTTTGTTCTTTTTTAGTTAGAGGGTAATTAGAAAAATTAGAGTTTAGTGAAGTGAATTAGAGGTACCAGGTTGTCTTTAACAAAAAAAAAATTCACATTCGGGTTTTCTTTTGCCAAAATGCTAAAATCGGGTTTTCTTTTGCAAAAAAGCTTTTAAAAGGTTTTTTTATTTTTATTTTCTCCGCTATCTAGTGCTTTTAAAAGATTATTATTGACAACTTTAGGTTGAAATGATAAGTCTCAATTGGAAAAGGAAATTATGTAATGTATTAGATAATCATATTGGAAATCTCACATTATAATGTAGGTTGAAAAGATAAATGAAGGAAAGATAAGTGAGCTATATATTGTAGGTTGAAAAGATAAGGCTCAATCAATGAGGCTCCAAAGGGCTACCAAAAATATGGATTTTATGTCAAGGCTACATTATAAGTGAGCAACTTTAAAAAGCTCACTTATCTTTTCAACCTACATTATAAATTTTTTTCTAATTTGTCAACTCTTGACTTCTACCTTAAAATACAATCATAAGTATCCATCCAATATTTCAATTTCTCAATTGCTTGAGCATCCTGATTCTTCAAAGGAATATTGGAGTGGTCAACAGCAAGCCTAACTGGAATGTCATGTAAAACATTCCTAGCCTCATCTAAGTTCTCAGCAACCTTAGCAAAATGTTTAGAATTAAGCCTTTTAAAACCAGATTTAACAGATTTCAGCTTCTTTCAACAATAACCATGGAATTGCCAATAACAAAGAGGTCCCAGTGAGATTTAACAACCTCATGGAAATCAGCATGAGAAGCTAAACAGTTGAGAAAAAGAAAAGGCCTACCCTTTCTAAGAACAGAATGACCAATATCAGCTAGGATAGGGCAGTGATCAGAAAGAGAGATTTAGTTTGCCCATAAGTAACTATAAACAAGCAATAAGGAGTTAATTCATGCATTTACAAGTTCACTTGGGCAAAAACGGCCTAAAATAACATGTAATAGCTACCAACATTCCCAAACTTTCTATTTCTTACTAAATTTCAATGTAATGACTTATACTAAACTTATATACCATGTTTGTATTGTTGATAACTATAAACAAGCAATTAAGAGTCAAATTCATCCATTCACAAGTTCACTTGGGCAAAAATGGCCGAAATTGGCATGTAATAGCTACTAACATTCTCAAACTTGTCATTTTCACTCTAAAGTTCAACCAAATGACTTATACTTGGCTTATATACCATTTTTGAATTGTTGGTAACTATAAACAAGAAATTAGGAGTCAAATTCATGCATTTACAAGTTCACTTGGGAAAAAATGGCCTAAAATGCCATGTAATAGCTACTAATGTTCTAAAACTTGTTATTTTCTTTCTTAATTTCAATGTAATGACTTATACTAAGCTTATATACCATGTTTGTATTGTTGGTAACTATAAACCAACAATTAGAGTCAAATTCATGCATTTACAAGTTCACTTGGGCAAAAATGGGCTACAATGGCATCTAATAGCTACTAACGTTCCCAAACTTGTTATTTTCACTCTAAATTTCAATTAAATGAATTATACTAAGCTTATATACAATTTTTGTATTGTTGGTAACTATAAACAAGCAATTAGAAGTCAAATTCAAGCATTAACAAGTTCACTTGGGCAAATATGGCCTAAAATGCCATGTAATAGCTACTAACGTTCCCAAACTTGTTATTTTCTTTCTAAATTTAAATGTAATTACTTATACTAAGCTTATATACCATATTTAAATTGTTGCTAACTATAAACAAGCAATTCAGAGTCAAATTCATGCATTTAAAAGTTCACTTGGTCAAAAATGGCCTAAAATGGCATGTAATAACTACTAACATTCCTAAACTTGTAATTTTCTTTCTAAATATCAATGTAATGACTTATACTAAGCTTATATACCATCTTTGTATTATTTCTAATTGTAAACAGTACAACAAAAAAGGTTTATAGCAACACCATTTTTTGCAACAGTTTAATTAGTGTTGCTATAAGCAAACATATTATAACACATTTTACTTTATGAATATGATGTGTCTCGTTTTATTTAAAACTGTTTCTATACAAAAAATATGGCAACACTTTTAAATGAATGGGTTATTATTGCATATAGGCATATAGCAACAGCGAACAATTTACTACTAGGGCTGAGAAAAACTCTCTGAAAATTCGAAAATCCGATGATCTGATCCGACAATTATGGATACTCGATCCAAAATCAATTTCGGTTCGGATATCCGATCCAAAATATTCGGATATCGGAACGGATATCGAATATCAAAATATTAAATTTTGGATATCCGATATTCGAAAAAAAATCGGATTTTGGATTTCGGATATCAGATATCCGATCCGATACCCAAATAAATCACTTACTTTTTTTTACAGTTCAATTACTCTGTTTACTTCTTTAGTATTTATACCCATTCTCTCTAAAACCCTACCCTAATTTCATTTCCTAATATCCCTCATTCACCGCCTCTTTCTCTTCTTTCTCCATCTTATCTCCTCTCATATTTGCTCCTCGTCGCCGCGCTCTTTATCTCTAATCTCCTCACGGTGGCTTCCTTTGCTCCTTCTCCACCAGTGGCGACTCCCTCAGTTCTCGAGGTTTCCCCCGCGTGAGTGCGTGACGTCAAATAAAACTACTGAGAGGACCTTAGGTAGTTGCCTGACTAGGTGCCCTCCATCACCATCTCCCCATGTTCATTCTCTTGTGATTTTAAAGATTCTTAACTTGGTGGGTATTGGGTAATATCTTTGTAGCAACTAGTAAATATTGATTGTATAATTAAATTAATACTCGTAGCAATTAGTGTTGATTGTAGCACATTGGTGGGACATTTCTAAAAATTAGTTGTAATTTTAAAATTCCTACTGTATTTAATCTATCTCCTTATTCCTTATTTATTTATTTATTTATTTATTTATTTATTTATTTATTTATTTATTTATTTAACCATTGTTCAGGTTATAATAGATTAATCTTTAGGGAAAAGGGTCTGCAAGATAAAACAAAATTCATTGTATATTTTGCCTTTAAAAAAAATCAAATTTGCTATTTAAATAAAAACCATATTATTAAAAGTGATCGGATATTTGATATCTAAACTATCCGATCCAAAATTTTCGGATATTCGAGAACTCGGATATCCGAATATTTCGGATCGGATACGGATATCGAATATAGGAATTTTCGGATTCGGATATCCGATCCGAAATTGGATTGGATATCCGATCCGTGAATACCCCTATTTAATACTATATCCTTTAAAAAAATAAAATAATATGGGCTTTGAAAATTTTCAGTAGGCCGTTCTATATTTTGGTTTTCCACTCCTGATTTTCATTCACCAAATTAAACCCTATTTCTTGTTCTTCTCTCCTCATTCACTTCTCAGACTGTAATTAATTGGCGAATCGTCTCAAGGATTAGGTAAAGAGGGATATTCAACGGTTTAGCGGAATATTCTATCTTCAAGATTGACCAACAAGGTTAACTAGTTGTAATTTGGTGTTTTTAATTTTTTCAATTTGATATTATTATCACGATTCTAAAGTATTTAATAGGGGATATTACGTTTGATAAAGGCTAATGGGATTCTTTTGATATAAAAATTAGGAAATTTGTATGATTTGATATAATAAGGAAAAATAGGGTTCTCTAGATGTAAAAATTAGGGAATTTGCATGATTTAATTTTATCAAATGGGAAATTGGTGTGATGTAATTAGGAAATCTGTATGATATAATTTATCAGATGGGAAATTCGTTTAATATAATTTTTGCATGATATTATTTTATTATATGGGCAATTCGTATGATATAAATGTCAAGAATATAGCATGAACATGTGTAGGATGAAAACTAAGCCTATTCCAAGCTTTTTCCTTGTTTTATTTATAAACTAATCCCGTGTAAGCGTAGTGTTTAACTCTTAGTCGTAGAGAAGGTTGAGAAGGTAGTATCTACTGCTTATTTGTAATTGAGAGGTAGATATCTGGCAAATGCTAGAGTTTTGTCAGGCATAGTACAATTTTTTCCCTCTCTTGATCATTTGGTTCACCTTGATTCAATCTTCTATGTGACCTAATCTTCAATGTTATTTCAATCTCCTAGTGGAGTAATGGCGATCCTTGTAAGCATCAAGCAGAGACTCCAACTAATTATTACCAAATATTCATGATTGGTGCACCTGTAAAAGCTTTTTATATATTAGAAGGAGTAGGAGAATGAATTGATCTAAAAGCTTTTATTAGGTGCAATGGTTTATCAGCTAAATTGTTATATGATTTAAGTACATCACAAAAGCTAAATAAATTTCTAACAATTCTGAATTCATTAGATGGTTCAAAGTATGCACAAGAGTTTAGAGAATAAGGGCTCGACAATATTGCTCAACCATTGTTGTAAAAGAGTAAAAACCATGCAAAAGGAAAGGAGAATGTGAATTCTGACGAAGATGATCAAGACCATGTGCTTGATGAAGAATATTGTGATCTTGAGGAGTTTGAGATGTCTTGAGAGAGAGAGAGAGGTTTAATTGAAGCAACAAACAGTATACCTAAGAAGGTTCTTTTTCCTTTTTTTCATGATTTTTCTCCCTCTGGCTAATGTTTATTTTATACTGATTACCTTGATGTTCTTATGCTAGAAGGTAAGAACTACAGAGCAACCACCTAGGAAGAATAAGAAACAGCCATTGTGCTCATCTATGACAATGGACGATTTCCCTATCGCTCAACATCAAATGGATCCAGTTAAAGCACGATAAATACATCAAGATGTGCAGCAGACAAAAGTCTAAGCGCCCACTTTAGACCATTGCTCCAACTAAAAAGCCGAGGAGAATCTGTTTTCGCACAAGGTTTATCTTTAATTCTCCACCCCTTTAAAAATCATGAAAAATCTTATGGTCTAGTAAACTTTCAAGTTATTTAATCTAAGATCAGACAACCTTTCCTTGTCTGTTAATTCCCTCCGTCTTATTTGTACGTACTCTCACAACTTTATCTGTTTTTTGTATTATTATATAATTTTCTTTGGGTATTGTATTACATTCTTTTTCTCACTATCACCCTCAATAGCAACACATACATAACAACCTTACTACAGTCATGCCAACAACACGCACAAAAAAACTGATGCTTCTATAATAAGCCTCTTCTCTTATTATACGTAATTAGCAGTAAACAATGAACAAAATGCAGGAGCTGCCTCTGTGCAGACTACTACTGAGAGTAGTGTAGCAGGGGGGTTCTGCTGTTCAGGAGTTGTTGTTAGTGCAAGGTCTGATGTTGTTGATGCAAGGCTTACTGCTTCTGGTGCAGGGCGTGTTGCTGCCAGTGCAGGACATTTATTTTGGTGGCAGTTAGTAAAAATATGTGTCGGCTAAAGAGATAGGATATAGGAGATAAGAGATCATATATTATATATTGGTTAGTTTATAAGCTAATTAGACCTACATTTTTTATTTAACTTATGTGTCATGCTTTGTTTAAAGTATATGTGATGTATCGAACAAAGTGTTCCTGTTGCTCATTCTTAGTGGTTATATAATTCTATACTCCCTCCGTCCCATAATACTTGGGACGTTGGGGTGGACACGTAGTTTAAGAAAATTACAAGTGGGTCCATTTAAAAAATTTGTTTATTATATAATGGATTCTCTTTTGTATTTTTATATTGTAAGAAAACAAAAAGTGAGGTGGTGAGGGTAGTGAGGAGAGAGAAAATGTAAGATTTAATTGGGTTTTGGGATTTGTGGTCCCAAAGAGAGTATATGAAAATATTTTTTTTATTAGTGGTCTCATTCCATATTTGGTAACGTGTCAAGTATTTTGGGACGGACGAAAATGGTAACTGTGTTTAGTATTATGGGACGAAGGGAGTATTTGATTTGAGATATATTTGTTTTATATTGAATACTATTTTAATTGATTCTTCACAAGAGTCTTATTAATATTATTTTTTATTATTATTATTATTTTTTTGCAGGAGACTACATATCCAAGTATGAAGTGCTCCATCGTGAATTTAATTATTACCTTTTCAACTAATCTAGCTATGTATACATATACAATTCCATATTTGTTAGTTTTCTCCTTGAAAACTTATTTGCATTTGATGGGTCTTTACCCTTCATGAAAATTAATCAAGTTTCAAACATGATTTTCAAACATGGAGTCTGTTTCGGATTTTTATAGCCTCTAACCATTAATCGGAATTTGGATTTGTCGTAGCTAATTTACAAGACACTATTCCCTTACCATTCAATAGTAAATAGTATGCTTGTAAGTCTTAGGTTTATTTCTAACTTAATAAAAACTTTACAGGATTCAATCCAAGTCTTTTGGTGAATTCTATGCCTATACGGGGTAATTGCATCAAACACTGAGTCTCAAGGCACTTTTAAAGCCCTTTGATTATATTGATTTTACTCCCACACTTCTAAAGTTTTTGTGAGTAATGAATTCTCTTATAAGGCATTTGTATAGTCCTTTGAGTATTCTTGATCAATCATTCTCATGAAGCCCTTTTAAAGTCTTCCGAGACTCTCATTTCTAGTTTGTTGCTAATCTCGATGGTCATCGAGTTCATTTTCCTCCCACTTGTCATTTTGGAAATGTGTTATTTTCCAGAAAGACACCACTTAGAGCAACAAATACTATGTTCTCAATCAGGTTGTGGAAGTAATGCCCGTAGTCTCACTAAAATGCTTACAAAGAGACATTTATATTGTCTTTGGGTAAAAGTTCGTTATGAAACAAACAGTTAGCTCCCACTCGAGCTACCTTAGCCTTTTATTTTTTTTAATTCAATAACAAGAAGGAGCTGCAAAGCAGCAAACAACAAACACCATAGAGCCAGAAGGCAAAACAACACCCCAAACAACACAAGCCTCGAGGGCAACCAACCACCAGCCACGGAATAAAAACCGAAGGCCACCTTCTAAGAAGTGTTCCTAAGATTTTTGAACCCAAATAAAGGCTCACCTGAACTCAAAGGAAAAGAACAACCCTCTAGGAGGGCGACCCCAAACCTAAGGAACATGACAACACGAAGGAACAAGAAAACAAAGACTAAAAAAGAGCCTCAAAACAGCCAACAACACAAGGAGACAAAATTCAACAAAATCAACAAAAAAAGCAAAAAACAAACAACAAGAAAAATCAACAAAATAGTAGCTGTAGACAATGCAGCCAGCACAAACCGCAGCAGGACACAAGACCACCAGCAGCCATAAACACCAAGAGACAACGACCTACCCAACAGGGCAATACAGCAAACCCAGCAAAGTAACAGTAGAAGAAACCAGCAACAGCAGTAGCCACCAGCAGAACCAGCAAGGTTATAGCAGCAGCAACACCTGTCAACAGCAGATAGAACCAGGCAGGAAGGCAAAAGCTGGAACACACAAAGTAGGAAGCAGCTGAAACAGGTAGGGAAGCACCAGCAAACAGAGCAAAAGCAGCATCAACACTAGCACCCCTAAACAGCACCCAGTAAACCCATCACAATCAACCAGGCAGTAGCAACACAACAAGAGCAAAACAGCAGCAGCCAAGAAAGTAGAGCAACAGAAACAGCAGGCTGAACAAAGTACAGCGACAAACAAATAGTGCAGCCGGAACCTCAATTAGAAATTAGCAGCAATTTCCTATCACCAGTAATACAGCGGCAAGCAACCTTAAAAACAATCTCTTTAAAAACAACATCAACTGGATTACATTTTCCTTGGAACATTGTTGCATTTCTCTGCAACCAAATGCTGTAAAAAGATTCAGCAAGGAACATTAAATGCAACCTGCTACTAGGCTTAGATTTCCTGCAATGTCGGATTGCCCACTCAACTTCTAATCAAAATTCTTCACTGCCTTCCTACAATTCAACAAATCCAAAACATGTTGCTAAATTTTTCGAGAGTAACTACAATGAAAGAAAAGATGTTGAATGGTTTGCGGTTCCCGGAGGCAAAGTAAGCAAATAGGATCACAATTCATATTCCACTTCAGCAATCTCTCCTTAGTCACAATCGCCCCCAAATTGTAAGCCAAAGAATAAAAAGACTCTTAGGGGAGGCTTGCTATTACAAAGTAACCTCTTCCAACACACTTTGGGAGCTTGGTGTCGAAGAAGGTCATAAACCTTCCTAATTCTCATTTTCCCTCCTTCTTGAACTGTATCCCAACCACCTAGTCGATCAACAACTTCCCTGCATTTAAGGAATTTCCTTAAAACCCAAGAACACTTTTGAGGAGCAAGAGCATCCCAAACATTCTTATTCTTGAAATAGTATGTATGCACCCACTTGACCCATAACGAATCAGATTTATGAGTGATGTCCCAAAGCACTTTGCAAATAGCAGCAAAATTCCACTCAACTAAAGAAATGACATTCCACCCCCCACTAACTCTAGGAAGGCAAACTTGCTTCCAAGAGACAAGAGCTTTCTTTGTAGGATTAGAAATACCGGTCCAAAGAAAGGATCTAAATCTAGCCTCAATCTCAGCCATAATTTTTTTGGGAAGAATGAAGATTTGAGACTAGTAAGCCTGAATCCCAAAAATCACACTTTTGATAAGTTGCAGCCTACCAGCATAAGAGAGATGCCTGGTAGTCCAACTATCAATTCTAGAGGTAACCCTAGTAACAAGAGGCTTACATTGTTGAACAGAAAGCTTTTTAGAAGACAAAGGAACTCCAAGGTACCTAAAAGGAATAACCCCTGAGTCCATTCCAAGAATCTGCTCGATTTGCTCCTTCTCCTCCATAGAAATACCTCCACAATACACTTCACTTTTATCAAGTTTAGCTGCAAGAAAGAGGTTGCAGAAAACTTTCCAAAAGCAGAAAAAAGAAGATTAATAGATATAACATCTGCTCTTGCAAACATCAAAAGGTCATCAGCAAACATGATATGAGTGAGATTCAATTTCTCACATCTTGGGTAAAAATTAAAATCAGGCAAAGCAGAAAGCTCATGTAAACACCTAAAGAGATACTCCATACCAATAGCAAATAAGAAAGGGGACATAGGATCCCCTTGTCTTAAACCTTTCCTAGCTGGAAAAGGAGGGGAAGGCACTCCATTAATCAACATAGAGTAAGAGACAGTTGTGATGCACCCCATAATCCAGTCAACAAAGATGATAGGAAACCCAAGCTCATACAACACAGATTTCAAGAAAGGCCACTCAATTATATCATACGCTTTTTAAAATTCAACCTTAAGCATACATCTTGGGGTGATAAATCCATGAGTATAGCCCTTAATGAGCTTAGTAGCAAGCAAAATATTATCCCTAATGTGCTTTCCAGGAATAAACCCAGCCTGAGCTGGATCAACAACTTCGCCAATAACACCAGAAATCCTAGCAGTTAAGATCTTAGAAATGATCTTACAAAGAACATTGCAACAAGAGATATGCCTAAAATCCTTAACATAGGAAGGGTTAAGAATTTTAGGAACAAGAGTGATTGTAGTACAATTCCACTGCATAGCCATTCTGCCATTATTGAAAAAATCAAAAACTGCCTCACAAATATCATCCTTCACAATCTCCCAAGTGTGCTTGAAAAATTTGGAGTTAAAACCATCAATCCCAGGAGGTTTATCATCATTGATATCCTTTAAAGAACTATTGATTTCATTAACACTAACAGGGACAATAAGAGCCTTTTAAGCAACACTTAAAAGCTTCCTCCCAAATCTCATGGTAGCCAAATCAATACCACCTAAAGAACTAGCACAAGTTCCCATTAAGGCTTTTAAGAAACCTGTCACCTCCTTCTCAACATTATCAGGAGTTTTAAATAACACATGCTGAGCATCAAAAATAGAATCAATCCTAGATCTTTCTTACCTGTGTTTCATAACATTAAAAAAAATACCTAGTATTAGAGTCACCAAGCTGCACCCAATCCACCCTAGACTTTTGCTTGTAGATACTTTCCTGAACTCCCCTCCAATATTTAAGATTACAAATAACTTGCTCCTTTTGCTCAATAAGGGAGTTATAAAAAAAAACCATTCGAGAGCTGCTCCTGGATATCAAAAAGGGAATACTGAGCATCCTCAATCTTCCCATCAATATTATTAAACTGATTAACATTAAGCTCTTTCAGCTTAACTTTCACATTTTTTAGCTTTACCCAAACCCTCACCATTAGGGAGCCATGAACACCGCCACTCCAAGTCTCATGCACTGCACCAGAGAAGTCAGCATGACTGATGAGACAATTCAGAAACCTGAAGGGCCTTCCTTTCCCAGGAAGAGAGGGAAAAACTTCAATAAGCATCGGGGAATGATCAAAAAGAGAAGGAGGCAAAAAAACAGCTTCAAAATTAGAAATTGCTGAAGCCAAGCATAATTAACCAAACCTCTATAAATTCTAGACTAGATTCTTGGCCCACCATGAGATTTATTAGACCAAGTAAAAAAAATGCCCCTTACTCTTGAGTTCAACAAACTCCATACACTCAACAAATCTTCGAAAATCCCTAGTCTTATAATCAGAAACTGGGTTCCCACATATTTTATCTTCATCATTCAGGACCGAATTAAAATACCAAGCACAAAGCCAAGGTATAGAACTTAAACCAAGCTATTGAATACCACTCCAAAGCTGCTTCCTATCAGAAATAATATGTAGGCCATAAACAAAGATACACAGAATATGTCGTTGAAGGTCTTTGGTAGAAACAACACAATGCACAAACTGCTCATGATTACTCACAATATCAACAGAAAGCTTGTCATTCCTCCGCCCAACCCAGATTCGACCCCTATGAGAATAATCATAATTCGACACCCAGGTAAAACTATTACAAACTTTCCTCTAAACCTTAACATTATTCTTCTGCTTCACTTTTGTCTCAAACAAAACACAAACATCTCTATTACATCTAGAAAGCACCTGTCGAACATCAGCTACCTTATCTGGGTCATTTAGACCCCTTGTATTCCATAAAGTAACGATCATTCTCCCAAAGGGGGCTTACCCTTGCTTGGTTCCTTATTTGCCTACATACCCTGACCATCACCCACAGGATCAATTAAAGCAGCAAACTGATTACTATAGCTAGTATCACATTGAGAAGCAACTACTTCCTTTCCTTTCTTTCTCACTATATTCCAATCACCACCATTAGCCTACTTGTTGACAATCTGGCCAGTACCCATTGTAACCTTTGGAACCTAGGTTTTCTTCTGTTGAGACTGAAGTTGAGGCTAAGGCTTCTTCAACACTTGCTAAGCATAGGACATAGGCTTATCCTATTGCTCAACACAAACATGCCTAACCTTATTGCATTTCCCATAAAAAGGAGGTACCCAGTCATATTCAACATTCAACTCCACTAACTCACCATCCGGGCTCTCAACCCAAATAGACTTAGCCAACGGCTTTGTCACATCAATTTCCACAAGCAACCGAGCAAAGGAGACCCTCAACTGCCTTGCAGTACATTCATCAGAACAAAGCGGAACACCAAGCAAACTCCCAATCCTACTCAAAGTCTCCTTACCCAACAATTTAATGGCAAATTAGGCAGTCTGACCCATAAAGGAACGATATGCAAGACCTCAGCAATAAAATCAAACTTTTCTGACCACTATTTCACAGTAATCGGTTTTCCATTGTACATATGCAGGCCATTACACAAGACAGAATTTAAATCACCAAATGAACAGAAATTGACAATAAAGTAGCCATCATCATGCCAAAAAAACCTCAGGCTTAGCAATACTACTCCAATGTTCAGCAATAAATCTATGCATAGAAACAATCGAAGGAGAAAAACCAACAACATACAAAATAGCAGCATTACACCATTTCTGGGTACCCTTAGCAATCTCAATAGGTAAAATAGCTACAGGCTTACCTTCTTTTATCTGCAGTGACACAAAGCTAAGAGCGGCACCCTTAGCGTTCAACTTGCCCTAATACCCTCCACCTTGATTTCCATTTGCACCCACTAGAGCATCAGCAGAAAGAGAAGCATTAGCACCATGAACTGGCTGAGGACCAGCAGCAGTAAATGTTGAAGGCATCAGTAGTAAGCATTAGCCCTTATTGAGCCACTTAGCTCCCACTGAGCCAATGAGCTCCCACTGAGGCTAAGAGCCCTAGACATATACTTGAAAAGACGTTAGAAACTATTTCTATCCATAACTTAATATGGTGTCTTTTCTTAGCTTTGACAATTTTGTTTAGTGAAACATTAGTCATTTGTGCATATCTCTAAGAACGTTATAGGAAGAGATGTGATTCATCATCGTTTGAGCCATTTCCAAATGGCATCAAGGTCTTTGTCAAGACATACTATATTCTTTGTGTAGCTAATTATGAAATTCCAATTTCATAACCTTGATATGATCACTCTTGGCTCAAGCAAACATCGCTTGATCTAATCTAGACATTTTGATATCTTGCCAAGTCGATTCTATACTTCACTGAACTTTTGAGTGATGAGTGCCATTTATGGCACTCAAATAGCATTATTTTGGGATGGTTTTAGTTGTTTGTGTAGCTTTCTTTATGCCTTTTTCCTTAGTTTTAGTCTTTTATTCTCTAGTTGATCTCATTTTGGTTATTTCTCCCTTTTTCTTGTATTTTCGTTGTTTTTATCGTCTTTTCCCCTTTACTTGTCTTCCTTTCTTTATTTTCAGGTTTAAGGTGAAGTCCAAGGCCCTTCATAGTGATTCCTCAGGTTAGAAGATGCTCAAGTGCAAGGTGGAAGCTCTCATATATCTTACAAAGTAAGGGGTGGCCTACTCCAAGACTTGATGCTTGCGCCCTCATGCTGCGCTCACATGAAAGTATGGTGTTGAACCCACCGTAAACTCATTTTAGGACTGCCATCCTCAATGAAGACCATTAGGATCGCACCTCTTGCATTGATGGACGCACGGAGGAGATCCTCTGCTTTAGGGGCGCGGGCGCGCAGGCTTGAGGCGTGGGCGTGCATCCGTCGTGTGCGGGCGCGCCACTTGAGTTCCAAGTTTTGTACCCTTTTCTTCGCGGTCGCGCATTTCGATGTGAGGGCGCGCCTGTACGGGTTTCTTTTGGACGTCCACTTTATTTCCCCTTAGTTAGTTATTCTAGAGGGAGAATTATGCATAGTATTCATTAGGGAGGCTAGAGAGAGAAAGTTCTTAGATTTTAGAGAGAGAAGCTTGAGAGAATTGGATGATTTCTACATTTGATTTCCTTCTACTTTGAATGCAAGCACAATTCCTTTGATTTTTGACTAAATTTTGTAAGAATCTTCTTCTTCTTAATTCAATCTTTTACATTTGATTTTGATACTTTGTTGCATTTTCAAGTTTATTGATTTATTTGATTCTTAATAGTTTGTTTGCAATGATGATGATGATTTTGATGATAAGTTTAGTTTTGTTCTTCATTTCCACCATGCTTAGTGAGTAGATTCCTTACTAGGGTGATGGTGAAACATGCGTGAATGATGGATCATTACTAATTGTTGGATTTTAATTGATTGAATGATGTGATTAAATTGGTTGATAGAATTGTGCATGTGTTTGAATTGTTAAGGAGTAGCTAACCTTGATTTTCAAGCTAGATTGCATTGTGATCTTTAATGACACGAACCATTGATTTAGGGATTACATTTATCGATTGAATTTGATTTGTGATTCTTCTTGCTAGTAATTCATAGAGAAAACCTATCTTGACTTCTAGGAGATAACCTATTGGATTCTCTTGATTGCAATTACTATTTTCCTTTGCAACATTTGGTTGATTGATTTTCCTTCAATTAGCATAACTATCATGATTGTATGTGGATCCTAATCCCTAGTGCTTTTGATATTGATTTTTTTTAATCCAATTTTGCTTTGTTTGTTTAGCTCACTCAACTACACATTCATGTACTATTCAAGATAGCTTAACGCATAGACCATAGTGATTGACCCCCCATTTCTCGTGGATCGACGACCCTCGACTTACCCTATACTCGGTTTAGGTTTAGTTGAGTGTTATAAATTTTGTTGATAAGGTTTTTAAGCATTTAACAACGTGCTTAGATAAAACCTCCCATCAAATTGGCGCCGTTGCCGGGGACTGGCGTAGTTGTTTGCTATAGTTGTTGAGTCTATTTCATTTTATTTGAAAAAACACGAAAAGATTTTTCCCTTTTTGGCTACATTGGTAGTCGTGCTACTAATATTTTCTTTTGAGATTGTATGCATAGAGCACATGGTCGTTCTCTAGTGCCATTTGATCCAAAAATAGAGAGGACAATTACTGTGATAAGAGTTGCTAGCCGTTCCTTGAGTTCTAGCCCTCCAAGTGAAGAAGAGCCACAAGAAGAAGAACAAGCAAGCATGGGAGCAAATCCAAGAGTGGCATTGAAGGAATTCGGAATTCCGGGTGCATATAGGTTTGAGAGCAGGATTGCTCCACCTACAACACCGGCGAATGATTTTGAAATTAGACCGACAATGATCACTTTGATAGAGAGGCGACAATTTGGTGGGGCCAAGCATAAGATTCATCTAAACCACCTCAAAGAATTTGAGAAGTATTTCAACACTATCAAAGTGAATGGGTTTCTCAAGAATTCATCAGCCTTAAGATTTTCCCCTTTTCTCTCAAAGGGCGTGCCTTGGAATGGTTAGATAAAGAAGTCAAGCCGAACTCACTAAGGACATGAGATGAGGTTACTAAGGAATTTCTATCCCAGTTTTACTCCCAAAAGAAAACGGCGGAGGCAAGAGCACTTATCCAAAGTTTCAAGCAAAGATCTAATGAAAGCCTCTATGAAGCTTGGGAAAGGTACAAGGATTATCAAAGAGATGTCCTTACCATGGAATTCTTACCTACCAAATCATTCAAATCTTTTATGGTGGTTTAAGTCCTCAAGGGAAGTCTTGTCTTGATGTGGGAGCCGGAGGAACCATTATGAACAAAACGAAATAGGAAGTAGTGGATATCATTGAAGATGTAGTGAGGCATTATATGAATTGGCAAGACGGTGAGCGAGAATCAACAAGCAAGAGTGGCTCTACGGTGTACTTGGTTGATCACCTCAAAGTTGGGTTTCGTAGCGTCCAACGCTACGCGGAAGAGAAACCCACCCAAGATTCGCCCACTAATTAAAGCAACTAAACATGAAATCACATAATTAACAACATAAGAGAGAGAAAGAGAAAAGACATTCTTACCCTCGATGCATGCTTTGTCGATTCACGAGCTCTTACTTCAAAGCTCGAGCCACGCAAGTGCGACGGCCTCCTACGGCTCGCACCCTCGACCCGACCCAAGCGGTCTTAATCCCGAAGGTTATTCGGGACTTGACCAAATAAAAACTAGAGTATTACAAACTAAAAGGTTTTCTCACTAATGATGAGATGCCTTATAGAGTTCAACTCAAGTGATTTTTCCCAAAATCAAAAGTTGAGTATTTATAGGGAATGGAGACTTGATCCCCCTTCTCCCATCAATGTGAGAGATTTGCATTTTTTCAACCAATTTATTTTAATAAAAAACAAATTAAAATGCAAAGCAATCAACAAGCTCCAAGTGTCACATGGAGGGAGAGGATTGGTGAGGACCACCAAAGGGGGGACCAAAGTACCTTGCTCCCCAAGCCAAACACCAAGAAAATGTTCCCTACCTTGACCAAGCTTGACCACGCCACTTAGCTGGCTCGCAGCCTGCCTTGGCTGCCAAGGCTGGGCAGCCCAGCCAGCCAGCACATTCGATGATGTTGCTTGGTGTGTGCTGTTGCTTGGTGTGTGCTGCTGCTTAGTGCTGCTACGCTAGCAAGCACACATGCACAGCCTAGCGCGCATTGCGTGCTGCTGCTTGGTGCTGCTCGCTAGCAAGCACGCATGCACAACCGATAGCACAAGCACGCATAGCATGCTGTTGTGCGAGTGCTATGCGTTTCATGCTTGCCGCTGGGTGCGTGGCCCAGCACACTAGCACGCTAGCATGCTTGCGGCCTCGTGCACCAGCCTTGCTAGCATGCTTGGCCTAGCACGCAATGCATGCTAGGATTGTGGTGCGCATGGTAGCTTAAGCTAGCCTGACACTCGTATGGTTAGGCGAATGCGAGGCTACGGCCTAGCTCGAACTTGTCGCTTGTTTGATTTCTCGTCTCGTCGAATTCTAAACTCGATTCGACTTGCGACGCTCAGTTTTGACGCTCGAAGCTCGACATCCAACGTCTTTGTTTGTAATACTCTGATGACTCATCTAATCCTTCAGATTGATTCGTCGACTCGGATCGGTTATTTGATTGGGGTGCGACCCGAACGGTTCAGTCAAGATTAAGCCGTAATATTAATTATACATTAATATTACTGATCGGAAGCGGCCTCCACCTAGGCATTCCGATCACTTGACCTCACTGAAGAATTAGCTTCCTAATAATTCCGAACCCTCTATCGGAATATTACACTTGTTGAAAGGACACCACTCCTTTCACTTAATGTCATCAACAACTTATCCTCACAAATCTCAAATCTAGGAAAGGAGATGACTTCCATCAAGGCCAAATCGGAGAGTACTTCATCTCTAACACCTACTCTTCCCTCCCAAAATAAGGGGAGAGGTACATCTTCCAACTCAACTCCTCTTTCTACTTCAAATAACATGCCTAGTGGATGCTTGTTTTGTGATATATGTGGTTCGTATGAGCATGATTCTTCTAATTGCCCTCATGCCTCTTCGGATGGATGTGATTATTTAAATGATAATGTGAATTATGTGTCCAATAACAATGGTTTAAGGTTTGATAATCAAAGAAGCCAAGGGAATAGGAACTATCACAACCAAGGCAATTTTGACAGCTATAACCAAGGTAGTAGCTATAGGAACCAAGGAAACCAAGGTTTCCAGGGTAACCATAACAACCAAGGTTATAGTGGCCAAAATCAAGGCTAAGGTTATGGTATTCATAACCAAGGTTATGGTAACCATAATCAAAGCTATGGCCAAAATCAAAATAGGGGTAATTGAAACAATCAAAATAGGGGAAATTTTCAAAACAATGCTCAAAGGGTCCCCCACACGGTTTTGCTCCAAAGACCCAAGGCCAAGGTGATAATTCCTATACTCAACCTTCTTCTTCTTCTATGTCTAATTTGGAAGAGATAATTCAAAATAAAACCAAGATTTTGAACACATACATGACGGTTAGTGATAAGAAATTCATCAATGAAATGATGACAAATAGCAAGATGCTTGAAACTCAAATCACCCAACTAGCAAACACTTTGAAAGAGAATACTAGTCCTACTTCTCTACCTTCTCACGGGATTGATCCTAAGGTGATAATTCCTATTCTATCATTTTAGGGACTTCAAAAATACATATTCACCATAAACATTCACACTCCAAGCAATTTATTTGCAAAAATGTGAAATTTCAAGTTTATGTGAAAATAAGAGCTAATCAAATTAAGCACCAATTATGACTTCATAAATATGCTTAATGAGGGTTAAAATTGCCGAAGATTAATGGTATAATCAAACACATAATCTAAAAATTGCATGCCATAATTAATCAAGGTTTAAAGATTTAAAAATTTTCGTCAAAAACGAAAAACCACTTTCAAGGTGGATTTTGGTTTCTGAAAGGCCATTTTTAATCACAAAGTTGGTAAAGTCCAATTTAGAATGTCGATTCCACCCAAAATTCACTATTTTTGAGCCAAAATAGGAGTTCGTAATCCAAAATTAGCATAAATACGATTTTAATCTAATTAAAAACGAGCTCCTAATCTAATTAGGATGCTAAACTAGAAATTTAAATCCATTTTAAATCACCTTAATTTTTTTAGTTGTAAAAATCATATGTAGAGGCTCTTATACTGCTGTTGGGTTTTGCGGTATCCGACACCGTGCGGAAACAAAACCCGATAATCGGATCGCATGCATAATAATTGCAACATAAACAAAAGCATGCAAATAAACAAAAACACAAACACAAGAGAAGAGAGAGAGAAAGAATACTCAACCGATGAGCTCGAATTTGAAAGCTTCAAGTTACGCAAGTGCGAGAACCTCCGACGGCTCACACCCTCGCTACCGAACTGTAACCAGCCCCTACCCCGTAGCTTAGACGGGGCTAGCCAAAATTAACTTAGAGTTTACGAACTAAGGTTTTCTCGCTTTTGGAGATCCCTTAAAGTTCACCAACTCAAGTGAAATTCCCAATACCTAATTATGGGTATTTATTGGTAAATTTCCCCAAGATTCCAATCATCTTTCAATGTGGGATAGTTGGTAAAAGGTGAAAATGCCAAAAGAAAGAATTAATTTAATTCTAAATTAAATTAAAATGGCAAGGCAATCATCAAACAACAAGTGGCATAAGGTGAGCAAGGGGTTAGGTAAGGACCACAAGGACAACCCACATGGCCTCCTTGTTCCCCAAGCCACCAAACCCACCAATCACAATAAGGCAAGACCGGTCAATATCCTTGGGCAAAGAGGAATGGTCGGTCAAGGCCTTTGTGGCTTCGGCTGGGCCAGCCTGCACGCACCGCAAACCCACCGCTAGCTAGCTGGGCTACTATGGCCTGTTGGCTGGCTTTCCGCAAGCCAATGGCCTTGCCCGCAAACACCAGCAAGCCTTGCTAGCTAGCAGGCTGCTGCTTGCTGCTAGCAGACCATGCAGGTGCGAGCTTGTAACAGCATTAGGTCGCCTAGCACGCTGCGCCTTGCATGGTTGCTGGTGTCCTAGTGATAACGCCACGCACTCAGACGACAATCCTAGCTAGCTTGTGCGTGCGCGCACCAAGCGGTTTGCAGCCAGTTCTGGCCTTGCGCCATGAACCTCGGCTAGCCATGCTAGCCTACCTAGTCCTTGTATGTCTAGGCCATTGTGAGGCTAGGATTTTCGTGCACGTTGACTTGTTGTTTGACTGATTTTTCTATCTAGTCGATTCCTAAATTCGATTCGACTTTCGACGCTCGACTTTGACGCTCTAAGCTCGGAATCCGACATCTTAGTTTGAAAAATCTCTGTCGACTCATTTAATTCTTCGGATTAATTCGTCGCTTCGGTTTGGTTACACGATTGGGTGTGACTCGAAGGGTTCAGTTAAAATTAAGCTGGACGCGGCGTCCAGCTAGGCATTCCGATCACTTGACCTCACTGAATAATTAGCTTTCCTAATTAATTTCGAACCCTCTATCGGAATAATACACTTGTTCGAAGGACATCATTCCTTTTAACAAATTCATGCATTTACAAGTTCAGTACTTTTTGTTAAAATTACATTGTTTAGCCGAATGACTTCATTACATATAGCTCGATCAAAAAACCTAGTTGTATATACAACTTGTTGGCTAAGTTCAAAAAACTTTATACATGGTATTTTCTGAGATTGTCCGTATTCCATGTACGAGGAATTGGACGGCCATCTAGGGCCTCTAAACGATAAGTTCCATCTCGTACTTCTTAACCGACTTCGTAGGGTCCTTCCTAATTAGTGGTTAATTTGGCGTCTTCTTTAGCTCGGTGTACCACTTCCATTTTACTTAACATCAGTTCCCAAATCTTGAGGGGCCTCTTCGACACTTTCCGATTATATGCTCTTGTCATTCTTAGCCGATATATTTCGTTTCTAAGCATCGCATTGCCCCTAGCTTCTAGAAGGAAGTCTAAGGCAAATTTCATGGCCTCCCAGTTGGTCGTCTCATCATACAGCATAACTCTTAGAGTTGGTTCATACATCTCAATTAGGAGCATAGCTTCAACGCCATACTACAAGAAATTAGCAATTTTACGATAGCCAAATTTTATAGCAAAAATAGATTAAAACTGTGGATAAAAATAATTACAACTGTCAACTGTCGTAATGGGTTTGCCGTAGTCTGATGAGTCGAAAAATTTCATTTTTACGACTGTTTGACTGTCGTAAAAAAAATTACGACAATTTTTTTAATTTCAACAACAGTTTTAAATTATGTTGCAGAAATTAACTTACGACAACATATAACTGTCGCAAATTACGACGATTTAAAAACCTCTCGCAAAATCAGTTTTAGCGGCGATAGTAAAAAGCCGTCACAAAATACATAAAAAAATAAAAAAAAAAAAAAAAAAGCAAAACCCCCTAACCCAGCCAAAGCAGCCCTTTCACCCACTATAAACCTTAACCACCATCCTCACCCTTACGAACCACCACCCACCGCCCCCACAAACCACCTAACACCACCTAAAACCACCAAAGAAAACCATAAAAATAACAGTAATACCCAGAAGCAAACTCTAGATCTGAAACTAAACCCTAAAAATAAGAAAAGCTACGACATTAAAACCAAAAATAACCAGAATCAAAATTAAAATGAAAAAAAAAATAAAAATCTCGAAATTAAACGAAAATAACATAAACCAAAAAATCGAAATTAGACAAAATATTAAAAATAAACATACTAGATTTGAAATTAAAACAACAAAAAAAAAGCATCAACAAATGATACGAAAAGAAACATACTAGATTTGAAAAGAAAACCACAACAATAAACATAAATAAATGAAAATTGAAAGAAAATAAATGAAATCAACAAAAATGAAAAGAAAATAACAAAACTCGAAATTCATAAACATAAATAAACGAAAATTGAAAGAAAACAAATGAAACTACCAAAAATGAAACGAAAATTACAAAACTCCAAATTAAATGAAATAAACCGACATAATTAGAAAAATACACCAAAGAGACGAAAATAAACACATACCAAAACAATAAAAACAAAAATTACTAAAAAATCAAAATACCTATCTCGAATTTCATCTTCCATGGGCTTGCTTGTCAAATTCGACCATAAAAACTCCAGATCTGGAATTTTCATGATCGAATTTGACCTAAAAACCGTTACCTTCGAAACCATGAGCAATTATATGGTGAAATTTATAGCCTTGGTTGAATTTCATGGTCTAATTTCATGGTCTAATTTGAAGTTGAATCATCAAAAAAGAAAGAAAAAAAAAACGAAAAGCTTATACCATGTAAGTAGGGAAAGAAAGAAGAGAGAAAGGAGGAAATGGAAGCAGATAAAGATAGACTAGAGGAGATGCAAGCAGAGAAAGGAGAGAGAGAGAGATAGAAGAGAGAAGAGAGAAGAGAGAGAGAGAGAGAGAGAGAGAGAGAGAGAGGACAGAGAAATAGTTGAGAACATTTTTAGGGTTAAGGTGAGGGAGATGGAAGGGTTTTATAGTCGTTTTCTTCTTTTTTAAAAAAAAGTTTTTTACGACAGATTTTGGTTGTCGCAGCTTACGACGATATAATAAACTGTCATAATGTAACATGTTTACGACAGTTTTTTTAAGCCGTCATAAGTACTTTAATTTTTCTTACATTTATTTTCGATACCTCAGGGACAGTTTAAATGGTCCGAAACCGTCGTAATTCTTCAACGGAGTAAAAAACTGTCGTAAAATTACGACAGCTATTAAAAACTGTCATAGCTTTCAAATTTTGCGACAGTTTTATGGGTTGTCGTAAAAAAACTATCGCAGTTTTAATGGGTAGTCATAAAAAAAACTATCGTAGTTAGCCCGGATTCTAGTAGTGATAAACCAAAAGGAAGGGGTTTTCTCTAGTTGATCCCTTAACAGTAGTTCGAATTGATCATAGTACATTAACCAACTAAGTAACCCATAGGCCGCTTGCTTTTTCAAGCTTCCGCTTGATGCCATTAGAGATCAACTTGTTGTAGCTCTCAACCTGGTCGTTGGCTTTTGGCCGGCCGACCGAGGCAAAGCAGTGAGCATTGCCCTCATCGCCGAGCCAATCTATGAGATGATCTATTTCAAATTGCGGCCCATTGTCAAAAACCATAGATTGAAGGACACCGAAGCGGTTGATTATATTCTTCCAAATGAAGACGGTCACATCTATCCATTTGATGTTTCGGACAACCTCAACTTCTACCCACTTGGTGAAATAATCCACCGCCACCAATACATACCGTCTTTGCCCTAAGGCTGGTGTATACGGCCTTAAGATGTCCATGCCTCATTTGGCAAAGGGGAGAGGACTACTTATGGCCGACAGGCTGTTAGCCAGACGGTGTATAAGGGTTGCAAATCTCTGGCACTTATCACATTTTTTCGCTATCTCCATGGCATCTGAATTCATAAATAGTCGGCCAGAAATACCCAAGATAGACTACTTTCTCAGCCAAAGCCTGCCCGCCTATATATGATCCGTAGTGCTCGTGATGGAGATCATCCAATACTTCTTGCCTATACACTTAGCTTCAAGTATGGCTTAACAAATGATTTTTTGAACAAGTCCTGTCCTTCATTTCAAACCATGACACCCATTTTACTTCATTTTCAAACTCTCTTTTGGGTCATCAGGGAGAACTCCATCCTTAAGATAGCAGATAATCCCGTCCATCCATGTGGAGCTTCTATCAATGGTTTGAACACATTTGGCCTTAATTCCCTGTTTGGACAATGCACTAACCAGAACACTGATCTCGGAGTATCACACGAGGCCGAGGAGGCGAGTTTAGACAATGCGTCTACCTATTGTTCTAAGCCCTTGGCCACTTCCTTTACTAAGTAGAGATACTTCATCATTGTCGACTCCCTAGCTTCATAGTCACCATTGACCTGGATGACTATCACTGACCCGGCCTTTTTGGCGTCTTCTTTCACACCCCATATAGTTGGGCCGCCTACAACGAAGCCGCTTGATATGACGACCACAAACCCTAAGTCGGTGCTAATTCCATCATCATCATCCTTTTTCTTTTCTTTTTTCTTCTCGGATTTGTTGTCTGTCCGAGAGTAAGTGATCTTCGACTTCAAAACATATGAGTTGAGCATGCCCTTCTCAACCAACTTATCCACAACCGTTTTAGCTTTTTGCAGTCATTTGTATCATGCCCCACATCCTTGTGGTAGTGGAAATATTTGTTTTTGTTCATGTACTAGGTCGGCCCCCTTAAAGGCTAAGGCTTCTCAAACTCGAACTTGTCCTTGATCTCCATCAACATTGAATAACAATCTTTGTTGAATTTATATGATGGATTATACGTCTTGATTTTCTTGGATTTGGATGGCTAGGGGGTCAGGCACCCAAATCTCCTTTCTTTTGTTGTTTTCTTCTTTCTTCCTACCAGTCAAGTGTTGCTGAGAAGAGGGTTTCTTCTCGGTGCCCTTATCCAGTTCATTTGCTTTTGTAAGAGAGCAAAAATCAGCTACTTCGATGTATTACTCGGCCTCTCGCAGAATACCTGCCTACGTCCGAATCTTTTTCCTAATCAAATCGGACTTAAAACCATTATGCCTTTATCCTCGAAGAAACTTCGAGTAGGCCATTTCATCAAGAAAATTCTAAATTTGCGCCTTCTCTATGTTTTACCTTTGGACGTACGACCGCAACCCTTCTTTCTTTCCTTGGACAATGGTTGCCAAGTTCAAGCTGGTCTTTCAAGGTGGTATACTTTAAGAGAAGTTTCCAACGAACAACAAGCTTAAAGTGGTGAAGCAATTGATGCACTCGGTCGGTAGGTTGTTAAACCAGTCCTGGGCCACACCCTTAAGAGAGACCGGGAAGCATTTGCACCATGTGGCATCATCCACATTCTACCAATACATCAAATTCCAGTATAAGGAGATATGCTCTTCGGGGTTACCCGTATCGTATCGTCGTAGGCACCCACAAGTACGCTCTTTACTTTTGCTGGATAGGAGGAGTTGAGAATCTCTAGAGAAAACAAAGGCGGCTTGTCACCTAACGTCAACAAGCGCATCTGTCAATCAATAGGCTGAGGCTGATTAGCCTGTCCGGCCAGGTGTGCTACCTGGTTGTATGGCTGGCCATACTGCCCATACACTAGGGGAGTAGTTGGCAATTCAATATTGTGCCATAATTATGGGAAACTTGAAATTGAGCTGGCGGAGATAGAGAAATTGTTGTTTAAGTGCGATGGGCTTAACTTATGCTTGTCTTGCCCGAGCTCCTATGCTTGGAAGAGGTATGGTATAAGAATTCATCCGACATAGTTGGAGTGGATGTCGTGTCCGAGTAGTAGGACTGGGCCATCCGATCTTGTCGTATCTACCTCAGATAGTCCCTAACATCTTTGAAGCGTTAGGACGACTTGTTCGGCTTCCTAAGAGGCTGTTTGGTTTCCCCCCAGCCGATTTCGATTTCTCAATGAGTTACGACTAGTTCATCTGAGGCACTCGTGGTGACCTCGTCTGTCTCCTAAATGGAGTTGCACCAGCATCCTCACTGTTGACCGCTTTTCCATAGGGCTTCTTTTTGTTGCCCCCTCCTTTTCTGGGCGACTGCCTAGAAGAAGAGGTAATCTTGCCCTCAAGTTCCCTTTGGAACTTGGACATAGTGGCCTGCAAGGTGCCGACCATAAGAGGAGTTTCCTCGATCACGTTTAATGATGGGTTAGAGGATCATTGTTGTTGAAGGTAACCTCTATGTTCTCCACAAATCTGTCCTAACCCGGACCTGGTGTCTGATCATCTTGAGACATTTTAGATGTGTATCCCCACACACGGCGTCAAATGTTCTGGGTTTTTTGAGATTCCCTCGGGATACATATCTTAAATGCTAATCAGACAGCTGTAGACACCTGCAAAACAACGAATATCCCGTAACTGGAATATTCGCATCTGACGATTAATTTAGTAACCGAAAAACGGAGGGTTTTAGAGAGGGAAAGTAGAGAAAAGTTAGAGCAATCAACAATAAATAATACCTTTAATGCAATGTCTCAATCCACCCCTCCCATCATAAATGATTGGGGTATTTATAGGGGTGGGAATGTGTGCCTTCCTAAGTTTCAGTGACCTAGAATAGTGGATGCTGATTGGCTGCACTATTAGGTAAGGACGCGTGTCCTTTGGGAGCGTTGTTCTAGCGTTTCTCTCGGTAATTGAGCTTGATGTGATAGTTGCCTTTTTACCCTAGTGAAGTATCTTATATGTGTCACATGTCATCTTCCTATTGGGACATATGTCGCCCATTTATTAGGCCATGTGTCACATTAAGATTGGACCACGAAGCGGGGTATTTTTTTTACCCTCATCAGTTAGTTTATAAAAATATGGGCTAGACCACTTAATGAGGCTTTCCACACGAAATGTTGGGTAAGGTTGGCCTTTCCCAATAGTTTGTAAAGTAATTTATAAGAAATAATTTGTGCATCAAACTAGACAAAAAGCTAGTTAACATTATTATACTTCTATTCTATCTTAAAATTTTGTTATTTTGTTTATATTATCATAAAATGTTGTTACAATGTTTTTGTGATGCAAAAGGGGGTAAAGACCCAAAACAAAGAAATCAATTACACAACCATCGTGGCAAAGACACCCCTACCATGTCCTCCCAAAGAATGTTCTTTATCTCTATCGGAGGATCATCGAAATAAATCACACTCTCTTGAAGGCCAACCCCCACATTAGCGAGTTTATCCGCTACTCTATTCCCTTCCCTAGAACAATGACAAATATTAAAAGAAAAACCAAATAAACTACAAAGACCACGACAGTTGTTGATGATGTGCACGTATCCCCCCTGCTGCTGGTTTGCATTGATAATGGCCTCTACACAAGATTTGTTATCCATTTGTACTACAAGCCTTGTGATTCCTAGTTCTTGCCAATTTTAGTCCTTGTTCAAGAGCTAATAACTCAGCTCTACATGCGTGACATACTCCAAAATTGGCAGCAAACCCCTTAATAAACTGGCCTTCTTCATCTCGAATAACACCACCACCACCACCAACTATGCTCGGAGATCCCTTTACTGCCCCATCTGTGTTCAAAGTCTACCAGCCAGTAGGAGGGGCAAGACCAACGTACCTGAATTTCTTTTTGAGTTTTAGGAGCTTGATGCAAGCACTGGTAACGGTCCTTCAGCTTAGAGAACACTTCCCATATTTCCTCAACTTGAACCCTAATGAAAGCTACTGTATCCATTGGAATTTCAGCATCTCTTCCAAAGATACAATTATTTCTCCATCACCATATCCACCATAGAGATGTTGCAAAGCAGGTGAGCCACTTCTCAGAGAATATAAGGCCATCTGCTTCTAGATTTTTAACTATCCAGTGGCCTAAATCCCCATTGAAATAGGAGGGGTATAAAGAAGTACTCCCCACACTCTTCCAAATAGTTCGAGAAGCAGGACAGTCACGCAAGAGATGAATTAAGGTCTCATCAGTCCCAAGTGTACATCTTTGACAACTAGCATCATCAGTTAAATGCCTTCTGCATCGAGTCTTATTGCATAGGATACGATCATGGAGAGCAAGCCACAAGAAAGTGCGGACTCTCTGTTGAACCGGTGTCTTCCTGTAGGGTTTCGTAGTGACCCGACACTACACGGAAGGAAACCCACCAAGACCCGCCCCTTAATTAAAGCAATTAAACAAGCATAATAAACATAATCAAACAAGATTAAGAACAAGAATTATACCTTTGATGCGTGCTTCGCTCCCAAAGAGCTCTTACTTTAAAATCCCGAAAAGACGAGATCTCCGACAGATCGTACCCTCGACCCGACCCGAGCGTCCTAAGTCTTGAAGGTTAGTCAAGACCTGGACAAAATAACTATGAGTTTTACGAATCAAAGGTTTACTCTTTTCTTAGAGTTGCCTTTTTAATTCCACTCAAGGTTGTTCATTTCCCAATACCCAAGATTGGTATTTATAGGGAAATGAACCCTTGTATTTCATTCCCCAACCAATGTGGGAGAATGTATATTTTGCTAATTAATTTATTTCTAAAATAAATTAATAAACAAATCTAATCACAATGCAACAAGTGTCAAATGGAGAGAGAAGGTTAGGTGAGGACCATGGAGGGGTGGGGGGGACCATTGCCTTGCTGCCCAAGGCTTTCCTAAAGCCTTGGTCCCCACCCTCACAAAACCGCCTCACCTAAGAGAGGTGCTGGGCTGCTGCCAGCTAGCATGGTGCTGGCCAACCCAGCCAGCTAGCATGTGCCTGCCCAGCAGCCTCGCATGCCTGGTGCTAGGCTGTGCTAGGCGCTGGTGCTGGCCAGTGCTAGGCGCTGGTGCTGCTGGCTGCCCAGCACTGCCTATCGCACGCACACGCATCTCTCTCGCATCCTATTGTTAGCACAGCCAGCATGCGTGCTGCTAGAGAGCCACGCATGCTGGCCCCCTTATGCCTCGCACCATACGCACACACCTTGCAGCTTTCCTCGCACTGGCCACGTATCATGCGTAGTGTGCATTGGACTTGCACCACACGCACGCCCACACATCACACAGCAGTCTTGGTGCGTGGTGATGCTAGGATGTTGTGCGTGGCCTAGCACCATGCTGGCGCCCAGGCCTTCACATGCGGTGCGATGCTTGGTTCTGCCATGCGAAGGCTAGCACCCAAGCCAGCACACACATGGTGCGCCAATGCAAGGCAGGCATCCATGCTAGCACTTGGTGCCTGCGATGGTGCTGCCATGCTAGGCACGCACGCACGCAGCACCTAGTACTTGCCATGGTGCGCCTGGTGCCTGCGATGGTGCTGCCATGCCAGGCACGCACGCACGCAGCACCAGGGCCTGCGATAGTGCGCCTGGTGCACCTATTGCTTGCGATAGGTGCCATATGCACCCAGGCACCCATGCTAGCATGCTGCTAGCTTGCGATGGGCTGCCTGGTGCTTGTGGGGCTTGCAATAGCTGCCATGCGCACCCAGGCACCCATGCTAGCATGCTGCTAGCTTGCGATGGGTTGCCAGAGCACGCCTATGCTCCAATAGTGCCTAGCACACCATGGTGCGCCTAGCACACACATGGTGCGCCTAGGCTTGCGATGAGCTAGTCTAGCCTAGCTACGGCTACGCTCATACTTGTTGCTTGTGATTTTGTGACGCTTGGTCTCGACTCCCTAGGCTCGATTTCCGACGTCTGTATTCGTAAAACTCTGTCGACTCATTAAATCCTTTAGGATTAATTCGTCGTCTCGGATCGGAGATTCGATTGGGTTCGACCCGAAGGGTTCAGTTAAGATTAAGCTATAATATCAATTGTACCTCAATATTACTGATCGGAAGCGGCCTCCACCTAGGCATTCCGATCACTTGACCTTGCTGAAGAATTAGCTCTTGTAATAATTCTGAACCCTCTATCGGAAGAATACACTTGTTAGAAGGACACCATTCCTTTCAATCTCCCACTTGTCCTTCCGGACAAGTGTGCATACAGTGTATAGCTTATTTCCTATGTCACTTAATGTTTCTCCGTGAACTATAAGGTAAGATTCTTTGTCATCCTTATTACGTTCAGAAGTGTTTCTCGATCTCCGAGTTCGACTGTCAATAAGCAGATGATTTTTAAAATCCATCTGAGCACGGCCATGCATTTTCACAGTCTCACTCTTCGAGCGGCCTTGTAAACAACAAAACATTTTCCCTATTATTAGTAGGGGGACAATCCCAGTCTTGTATTGTAAGTTCTTCTTACTAAGAGGACATAGTCTCCCGAGTGTTCCCGTTATGATCCCCAGTTACGGCAGACGTTTGGAAACATCAAAGAGTCTAGTACTCAAACAAGAAAACTTCACAGTACTCATGGTCGGAGGAAACAAGTTCCGATAGTCATAATGAGAAATGTACTTATGACAAAATTTTAAATTTTCTTAGAGTACTCTCATAGGTCTTATCCAGTACAGTTTTAAACTGTACCTGTGCAAATGATTTATGACCGTCACGTCCTCGCAGCACAAGAAACGGTGTTGTAAATCATACTAAACACTAATCTATGGCGGTCATCAATCGTCCATCTGTTAGATGACCTCGATTAGGGATACTTTTCGATTTAATATTCAATGTTCACTTAACATGTGTTTCTTTATCCAAGACATGGTCTTGATACCCTGTTTTGAATATTTCTGTAAATCGAATGGACTCATTATTTAATTCTAAACCACAATTAAATAGTAATGAGTGTGATAATTTTGCACAAAAATTAATTACTCCATTAATGAATGGTTTTAATACAGTGTCTTACATTAAATATCCTATTTAATTAAAACACATGTACAGGGAATTTCAAAGCAAGTCTCCAACATGCTTGATTCCCATTGCCTCAATGTGCTTGTTGTGATTCACTTGAGGCAAAGGTTTAGTCAAAGGATCGGCTACATTATCATCCGTGCCGATCTTACAAATTCTGATTTCACCTTCGGATTTCCATTCCCTTATCATGTGAAATCGCCTTTGCACGTGTTTGACCTTCTGGTGTTCTCTCGGCTCCCTGTCCTGAGCGATAGCTCCATTTTTATCACAAAAGAGGTTTATCGGCCCCTTGATTGAGGGTACAACACCAAGTTCGTTAATGAACTTGCGAATCCAAACAGCTTCCTTGGCAGATTCTGAAGCGGCCAAGTACTCGGCTTCAGTTGTAGAGTCTGCAGTGGTGCTCTGCTTGGCACTCTTCCAGCTAAACGCTCCTCCATTCAGACAGAATATGTACCCGACTGTGACTTGAAGTTGTCTCTGTCAGTCTGGAAGCTAGCGTCGGTGTAACCTTCAACAACCAGTTCTTTGTGGCCTCCATACACCAGGAATTTATCCTTGTTCCTTTTCAGGTACTTAAGGATGTTCTTGGCTGTAGTCCAATGCGCCTCTCCTGGGTTCGATTGGTATCGACTCGTTGCACTTAGGGCATACGATACATCTGGCCTTGTACATATCATGGCATACATGATCGACCCGATTAGCGAAGCATATGGGATCTGATTCATTCTTTCTCGCTCAACAGGTGTCTGCGAACACTGTTTCTTGCTGAGAGTTACGCCATGGGACATGGGTAAATGCCCTCTTTTGGCATTTTCCATGTTGAATCGAGCCAGTACCTTATCAATGTAAGTACTCTGGCTTAATCCAATCATCCTCTTAGATCTATCCCTGTAGATCTTGATGCCCAATATGTAATGTGCCTCTCCTAAGTCCTTCATTGAAAAGCACTTTCCCAACCAGCCCTTTACGGACTCCAGCAATTTTGTGCTGTTTCTAATGAGCAGTATGTCATCGACATACAGGACTAGGAATGTAATATCACTCCCACTGACCTTCTTGTATACACAAGACTCATCTGGATTCTTGATAAAACCAAACTTGCTAATGGCTTCATCAAATCGCAGATTCCAACTTCTGTTGGCTTGCTTTAGTCCATAAATGGACTTCTTTAGCTTGCAAACCTTACCAGCGTTGCCTGGATCAACAAAACCTTCTGGCTGTATCATATACACAGTTTCTTCTGAAATTCCATTAAGGAAGGAGGTTTTGACATCCATTTGCCATATTTCGTAATCGTAATATGCAGCAATCGCTAGGATGATCCGGACGGATTTTAGCATTGCAACTGGTGAAAAAGTTTCATCATAGTCAATCCCGTGGACTTGTCTATAACCTTTTGCCACCAGTCTAGCTTTGTATATTGATACATTTCCATCCTTGTCTGTCTTCACTTTGAAGATCCATTTACAACCAATGCGTGTATAACCCTCGGGCAAATTCACCAAGTCCGCGACTTGATTTTCAGACATGGAGTCCATCTCGGATTTCATGGCCTCTTGCCATTTTGCAGAGTCGGGGCTCGTCATAGCTTGCTTGTATGTCGCTGGCTCATCACTATCCATGACTAGGATGTCCTGATCATCGGTTAAGACGTACCGAGGTATCTGTCTGGTTGAGATCTTTCCCGTTGCGACCTACGTAGGGTAATCGGTTGAGCATTTACATTGTCTGTTTGACTCTGATCAATCTTCTTAGATGCTTCCAAAGTATCTAGATTGTCAGTTTTTTCAGGTTGACATTATTGCTCGTCCTCTCGAACTTCATCGAGTTCGATTTTCCTCCCACTTGTCATTTTAGAAAGGTGATCCTTCTCCAAAAAGACACCATCACGAGCAACAAACACTTTGTTGTTGGATTTATTGTAGAAGTAATACCCTTTGGTTTCTTTTGGATATCCCACAAAGAAACACTTATCCGATTTGGGGTGAAGTTTGTCCAAAATTAATCGCTTGACATATGTTTCGCATCCCCAAATCTTGAGAAAAGACAACCTAGGAGGTTACTTAGTCCATAATTCATATAGAGTCTTTTCAATAGCTTTTGACGGAGCTCTATTCAGTTTTAGTGTTGCTGTTTGTAGCGCATGTCCCCAGAAAGAGATAGGGAGTTCACTAAGACCCATCATTGATCGAACCATGTCTAACAAGGTCCGATTCCTCCGTTCGGACACTCTGTTCCATTGAGGAGTTCCGGGAGGTGTCAACTATGAAAGAATGCCATTTTCTTTCAAGTGATCGTCGAATTCATGGCTCAAATGTTCGCCACCTCGATCCGATCGAAGTGATTTAATTTTCTTGCCAAGTTGATTTTCAACTTCTTTCTGAAATTCTTTGAATTTCTCAAAGGATTCAGATTTATTCGACATTAAGTAGATATAGCCATATCTACTATAATCGTCAGTGAAAGTGATGAAATATCGGTAACCTTGTCTTGCGGGTGTGCTCATTGGTCCACATACATCCGTGTGTATTAGACCTAGTAAGTCACTTGCCCTTTCTCCCAACTGGGAGAATGGCTGTTTTATCATCTTGCCTAATAAGCATCCTTCGCAATTTTCAAACGACTCTAAGTTGAATGAGTCAAGAACACCTTCTTGAAGAAGTTTCTTGATGCGTTTGATGTTAATATGGCCAAGACGACAATGCCACAAGTAGGTTTGATTCGACTCGATGGTCTTAGCCCTTTTGGAAGTATTCTCAATGTTATAGACCTGTTTGTCTAGTGACAGCACATAAAGACCATTTTCTGAATGTGCCTTTCCATAAAACATTATCAAAATATATAAAACAACTATTGTTTTTGATTCGAAATTCGAATCCTTTAGCGTCCAACGCCGATATTGAAATAATGTTTTTGGTCACTCTAGGAACATGATAACAATTTTCAAGTTCTAGAACAAGCCCAGTGGGCAAACACAAACTGAGAGTTCCAACGGAGACGACAGACATCCTTGCTCCATTGTCGACCCGAAGCTCGACCTCTTCCTTCTCTAGCCTCCTACTTATCCTTAGTCCCTGAGCATTGGAACAAAGGTGTGAACCACATCCGGTATCTAATACCCATGATGTTTTGCTAGCGAAGTTTAAGTCTATAACGAAAATACCTGATGAAGAAGCAACGTTGCCGCTCTTCTTATCTTCCTTGAATTTGAGGCAGTCCCGTTTCCAATGTCCCTTTTTCTTGCAGTAGAAACATTCGGAATCAGATTAGAAGAAGCTGCCTTCTTGTCCTTGTTGCCCTTGCCAGACTTTGACTTAGGCGGGAATTTCTTCTTTTTCCCTTTTAAAGCTCTTCTTTTTGCCCGCACATTTGAACGGCTTTCCCTTCCTCACCATGAGCATGTCATGCTTGCCCTCATCCTTGAGGGTTTGCTCGGCTTGCTTCAACATACTATGAAGCTCGGTGAGGGTTTTCTCCTACTATGCATGTTATAGTTCATCTTGAACTGATCATAGCCTTTGTGAAGGGAGTGGAGAATGATGTCAATTGCCATTTCGGTTGAATACCCCGCATCAAGCCTTTCCATGTTTTCAAATAATCCAATCATTTTGAGAACATGCGGGCTGACTGGCTCTCCTTTCTTGAGCTTGCTCTCAAGGATCTGCCTGTGGGTTTCGAACCTTTCAGTTCGGGCCTGCTCTTGGAACATATTCTGAAGTTCAGAAATGATCTCAAAAGCTGTCTCCTTTTCAAAGAAAGTCTTTTGAAGATCCGGAGACATTGTGGCCAACATGATGCATTTGATATCCCGATTTCCACTTTGCCATCGGTTAAGGGCAGCCTGAGTGACCTCCTCATTGGGAGCGTCGGGCATTTCCTCATCAAGGATGTATTCCTTTTGCTCCTACATTAGTACAATGCGGAGATTTCTTTGCCAATCAAGAAAGTTTGGCCCGCTCAACTTCTCCTTGTCGAGAATTGAGCGCAAAGAGAATTGGTTGTTGTTTGAGTTACTTGCAGACATTGTTCTACAATTGAAAGAATTTGAAGTGAAAAACCATTCATACATCAATAAGTTGAAATTTAAAGCGTTCATGCACATATTCAAACTTATTAAACATTTTATCCACGCATTTTTAAGAATGTCCCTTATGGGCGAGAATAAAATGATTCCGAGATCCCAAAGATCAAGAAATGGTTAAGCATGCTGTGGCTTGTCTTAATCATTAAGTATCTTAAGGTAAGCAATCCAATTGCTAATAGCTCCAAGCTACTCTCGGTTTGATAAAATGTCGCATCTAATGCATTCTTGACATTTTATCTCTTTTGCCACGACATCTAAGGACTCCTTACTGATATCGTTGAGCTTAACCAAGACAACTTGTATACCTAGTATACCTTACGTTCCTAGGGAAGTAGTGATGCCTCGCTTTGGCGTAATCCATCACGTACCCGCATTAGTTCGGTAAGTGTTGTTCTTAGAACGGTAAATTTTAGCTCAATATTATTAAGGGACCTAAGGTTTCTATGTTGGTTGATTTAAGTGAACTTAACTAATCGTCGCAACATAATAGAAAACCTAGACATGCATCTAGAAATCATATATAATAACAATATAAGGCATAAAAATAGATGCATTTGGAAACTAGCATGACCCCTTGAAATCTTCAATTTCCATGGGTCTTCATCTTGGCTTGTCTTCGTCGAAACGCCGTCTTGAGACATCTTGGCCAAAATGAAATAAAAGAAGCTAGCTAGAATGACTAAGATTAATCTAATAGTACAAAAATACTTAACGGTTCGCAGACCGTATTTAGATTTACAAAAATACATAACGGAATGCAGTCCGTATTTTCTATCCTAGTCGGGCCCCACTAGTTGCCATTTTCAAAGAACCTGTTTTGAAAGCAATCTTTCATTCATAATAGTGAACGGCCCATGCAAATTTACGAAATACATAATTAAACACGCAAAACTAGTAACTAACTTAGGTGGTTAATCCAATTAACGCACTTAATTAAAACTAGTCAAAGTGGTTTAATCCATTATTTCTAAACGCAAAAAGCTTACGCACTTAATTAAGCTCCCACTAAATTCCGCATCCGTACTTAATTAATCCGATTAATTGAGTCGGCATAACCCATAATTTGCCAAAATTTTGCAAAATCAAAAATCGAGGTTTATAGCCTCGTTAAAATAATTACCAAAATATTTTAAAACGGGATAATCGCAAAATTATAGCTCAAATATTAAGCAAAATCACCCAACACAACTCTTGGTGGGTGCGCACCATGGCCTTAGCCTATGATGCATGGCGCACCATGGCTGCTAAGGCAGTGTGTGCTGGCTGGGGCTTGCTGCCTCGCTGCCCAGTAGCAGCACAAGCCCACCAGCAGCTCACGCTACACACGCAACAGCAGCATTAGATGGCTGGGCTGGCGCTTGGTGCTAGGATGCTGCGCCCAGCACAGCACACTACGTTAGCCAGTACCACGCATGATGGCGCCTGGCAGCAAGTGGGGGCTGGCTGGTGCTTGCTACCACGCTGCCCAGCAGCGCCTCCAAGCAGCCAGCAGCCAAGGCCACTGCCCAAGCCCAGCTGTAGCTTCCCTCACCATACAGTCACGCACCAAATGATGCACAGCCATATGCGCACCACAGGCAGCCTTCATGTGGCCTGCTAGGCAGCCCGGCTAGCCTTGGTGTCGCTTGCGGTTTTGCATCGTTTTGCGTGCATTTTACTCGGAATTTTAATTCCGATTTTTTTTGTGTGACAATAATTAATTCCAAATTACATTTTAGATTTAATTTCGAGGGAAAATAAAATAAAATTAAGTCTAACTTAAACAAATTTATTTTATTGGTGCACAAGCCTAAATTTATCCAAAATTTCAATTTTGAACAAAAATAGGTCAAACTTTATGCTTAAAATAAAATGAGCTATGTCCAAAATTAATCTTGCCAATATGAAAATTAATAATGGATTTGACAAATGGGAGTTGGAAAAATAGATTAACCATCCAATGATAAAAAATTTCCAACTTGCATACTTGTGTAAAATACCAAGATTACATCTTCCATTATGAAGATTAATCAAATTTTACTCACAAGTAATTGAACTTAATGAATTTTAATCAACCAAACATGAAAAAATCCAAACTTTGTTCAACATGGAATTTAGGGTTAGGGTTCTAATCATTTAAACCTTTAAAGATTAGAACTTTAACATTACTTGGGAACTTAAAATACAAAATCACAACAAGTTTTCACACTTTATTGCAATTTATTTGCAAAATTTGTGAAAAACAAGTTTATGTGATAAGTTGGTATATCAACTTAAGCACTAATAAACACTCCATTATTATGCTCAAGGATATTTTAAAATCAGTAGATTAGTGATGCAAATGTGCATTTAATCTAACCTTTTAATTCTTGCATTAATCAAGGCTTAAAAAGAATTAAAATTTTCGTTAAAAAAACGAAAAACCCCAGAAAAATTGGGTTTCTGGTTCGAATTTGGCTTCTGGACAACCCTTAAAGGACTGAAACGATTCTAAAATGTCGATTCCACCTAAAAATCACTATTTTTGAGCCAAAATCTGGGTTCGACAGCCAAATCAAAAATAAAATCGACTTTTTTAAAATTAATTAAAACGAGCATCTAATCTAATTAGATGAACATGAACCAGAAAATTAAATCCTTTTAAAACACCTTAAACAATGATTGCAAAAATTAAAAAGAACCTGGCTCTGATACCACTGTAAGGTTTCGTAGTGACCCGACACTACGCGGAAGGAAACCCACCAAGACCCGCCCCTTAATTAAAGCAATTAAACAAGCATAATAAACTTAATCAAACAAGATTAAGAACAAGAATTATACCTTTGACGCGTGCTTCGCTCCCAAAGAGCTCTTACTTCAAAATCCCGAAAAGACGAGATCTCCGACGGATCGTACCCTCGACCCGACCCGAGCGTCCTAAGTCTTGAAGGTTAGTCAAGACCCGGACAAAATAACTATGAGTTTTACGAATCAAAGGTTTACTCTTTTCTTAGAGTTGCCTTTTTAATTCCACTCAAGGTTGTTCATTTCCTAATACCCAAGCTTGGTATTTATAGGGAAATGAACCCTTGTAATTCATTCCCCAACCAATGTGGGAGAATGTATATTTTGCTAATTAATTTATTTCTAAAATAAATTAATAAACAAATCTAATCACAATGCAACAAGTGTCAAATGGAGAGAGAAGGTTAGGTGAGGACCATGGAGGGGTGGGGGGGACCATTGCCTTGCTCCCCAAGGCTTTCCTAAAGCCTTGGTCCCCACCCTCACAAAACCGCCTCACCTAAGAGGGGTGCTAGGCTGCTGCCAGCTAGCACGCCAGCTAGCATGGTGCTGGCCAGCCCAACCAGCTAGCATGTGCCTGCCCAGCAGCCTCGCATGCCTGGTGTTAGGCTGTGCTAGGCGCTGGTGCTGCTGGCTGCCCAGTGGCTGCCTATCGCACGCACACGCATCTCTCCCACATCCTATTGCTAGCACAGCCAGCATGCGTGCTGTTAGCGAGCCACGCATGCTAGCCCCCTTATGCCTCGCACCATACGCACACACCTCGCAGCTTCCCTCGCACTGGCCACGCATCATGCGCAGCGTGCATTGGTCTTGCACCACACGCACGCCCACGCATCACCCAGCAGTTTTTGTGCGTGGTGATGCTGGGCTGCTGTGCGTGGCCTAGCACCATGCTGGTGCCCAGGCCTTCGCATGCGGTGCGATGCTTGGTGCTGCCATGCGAAGGCTAACACCCAAACCAACACACACATGGTGCGCCAATGCAAGGCAGGCATTCATGCTAGCACTTGGTGCCTGCGATGGTGCAGCCATGCCAGGCACGCACGCACGCAGCACCAAATGTTTGCCATGGTGCGCCTGGTGCCTGCGATGGTGCTGCCATGCCAGGCACGCACGCACGCAGCACCAGGGCCTGCGATAGTGCGCCTGGTGCGCCTATTGCTTGTGATAGGTGCCATATGCACCCAGGCACCCATGCTAGCATGCTGCTAGCTTGCGATGGGCTGCCTGGTGCTTGTGGGGCTTGCGACAGCTGCCATGCGTACCCAGGCACCCATGCTAGCATGCTGCTAGCTTGCGATGGGCTGCCAAGGCACGCCTAGGCTGCGATAGTGCCTAGCACACCATGGTGCGCCTAGGACACACATGGTGCGCCTAGGCTTGCAATGAGCTAGCCTAGCCTAGCTACGGCTACGCTCATACTTGTTGCTTGTGATTTTGCAACGCTCGGTCTCGTCGCCCTAGGCTCGATTTCCGACGTCTATATTCGTAAAACTCTGTCGACTCATTAAATCCTTTCAAATTAATTCGTCGTCTCGGATCGGAGATTCGATTGGGTTCGACCCGAAGGGTTCAGTTAAGATTAAGCTGTAATATCAATTGTACCTCGATATTACTGATCGGAAGCGGCCTCCACCTAGGCATTCCGATCACTTGACCTTACTGAAGAATTAGCTCTTGTAATAATTCTGAACCCTCTATCGGATGAATACACTTGTTGGAAGGACACCATTCCTTTCACTTCCATGCCAAATCCTATTTGGGATCTATTGGTATAATATCATCATCTCTCATTAACTTCATAGCATGTTTTACAGAAAATTTGCCACTGTTTGATCCCTTCCAGTATCTCAAATCAGCAATTTTGGGATCTTCAACAAGAGAATGCGCAGCTATTTGTTTCAATTGATGTTCAGGTAAAAGATGGGAGAATAATTCCCATCTCCAACCATTCCCCTGCTCCCACATCTCTTCCATAGTCGCACCTTCAATAGAGCTTAGTATTGTGGCAGTAGCAAACTCACGAAGGGGATGCTCCGTTACCCAAAAATTCTCCCAATATAAGGTTGTTCGACCATTCCCTATTTCCACCTGTGAACCTTTTTTAATTCAAGTTGCATTATCCGTAATGACACGCCAAACATTAGACATACAAGAGGTTGGCACAAACATATCTATGTCGCATCTACCTTGACAGTACTTGGCTCGAAGGACCTAAGACCAAAGCGCTTGTGGCTCCGTAAGCACTCTCCACCCTATCTTGGTGAGGAATGCTGAATTTTCTTGTCTTGTAGATCGAATTCCTAGCCCTCCTTTGTCCATAGGGAGCTGTAACGTGTCCTAGGAGAATAGATGAATTTTCTGCATCTCATCCGAACTTTCCCAAATAAAACGACGTGCTTTTTTGTCTATTTCATCACAAATCGAACAAGGAAGCTTAGCCGTTTGCATCGAGTAAATCAAAAGAGTGGTGAGAATGGACTTGGTTAGGGTGATTCATCCCGCAAGGGATAAATACTTGGTTTTCCACCCCGTAAGACGACGGTCTATTTTCTCACAAAGATGAGCATATGTCTCACGTGTTACTTGACTGGTTAACGTCGGCATTCCCAAATAAAAACCAAGGTCTTCTGTAATTTGCATCCCTAATTTTTCACTGATACCAGTTTGATGTTCGTGAGTAATGTTGCAAGAAAAGTAAACACGGGACTTGGGAAGGCTGACTTTTTGACCCGAAGCAACGCAAAACCGATTAAGAAAATCTTTAATCACTAAAGCTTGTTCCACCGAGGCTTCCGCAAATAATATAAGATCATCAGCAAAAAATAGATTTGAAAGCAACGGACCACCCCGGCTTGCGTGAATGGGTTTCCATTGCTCCTTGACAATAGCCTCTTCAATGACTTGATTAAGTCACTCCATGCAAAGAACAAATAAATAAGGAGAAAGCGGGTCACCTTGCCGTATCCCTCTTGAAGGATAGAAAACATCTAATTTTTCCCCATTCCAAAGAACACGCATTGAAGGAGAAGTAACACATTCCATGATTACTTCAATTATAATTTGAGGAAAATGCATTTCAAGAAGCATATCTCGAATGAATGACCACTTGAGCCTATCATAGGCTTTTTCAAAATCAATTTTAATGGTCATGTACCCTTTTCCTCCTTGCTTTCGTTTCATGGTATGTAAAACCTCTTGCAAAATCATAATATTATCGGTGATTTGGCGGCCCGGAACAAAGCTTGATTGTGATTGAGCAATAATTTTTGGAAGCACAATTTTGTTTCGGTTGACTATTGCCTTTGTAATGATTTTATATGTCACATTACAAAGGCCAATCGGCCAAAATTGTGATGGCAGCTCTAGATTATCAAACTTCAGCAATAGCACAAGGAAGGTTTCATTAAGAGTCTCTGGCAGTCCCTTCCCTTCAAGTGCAGCAAGTACCATTTTATACACATTAGGTGCCACCAAGTCCCAATTTTTCTGATAAAAAAGAGCTTGAAAACCATCGGGTCCTGGTGCTTTGAGTGCCCCCATGTTGTTGATGAAAAAATCGATGTCACTCCTAGAATATGGCCTGCATAACTTGCCCCAATCTTCCTACGAAAAATAAGCACATGTACCATAGGTATGTTATATACGCTAGCATCCCCATCATCAGTGAACAATTATGCAAAATAATCGACCACCAACTCCTTGACTTGCGCTTTATCATGCACCCACTGATCCATACTGTCTTTGATGGCAACGATTTTATTTACTACCTTCGAATGACAGTGCTAAGATGAAAGAAAGTTGTGTTCCGGTCACCATCTTGAATCTAATCAACCCGAGCTTTTTGATACCACAATAACTCCTCTTGATTGAGAACCGTATCCAATTCCCTCCTCAAACGGGCCTCTAATTTAATCAAGCCCGAGTCACGGCCCTATGCAAGCTTGGTTTGGACACCTTGAATGCGAGCCATGAGAGTTCGTTTTGAAAGGAATGGTGTCCTTCGAACAAGTTTATTATTCCAATAAAGGATTCAAAATTATTAAAAAGATAATTATTCAGTGAGGTCAAGTGATTGGAATGCCTAGCTAGAGGCCGCTTCCGATCAGTAATATTAATGCATAATTAATATTACAGCTTAATCTTGACGAAACCCTTCGGGTCACACCCAATCGAGTAGCCGAACCGAAACGACAAATTAATCCGAAGGATTAAATGAGTCATTAGAGTATTACAAACAAAGACGTCGGATTCCGAGCTTAGAGCGTTGAAACTTAGCGACATGCGTCGAGTCAATTCAACAAATCGAGAAGATGAGAAAATAAATCAAACAACAAGTTAAGGCATACGATCATAGCCTCGCACCGGCCTAGCCGAGCGAGGGCTAGGGCCAGCTTGATGTTGCCGCAAGCCTTGCACTAGTCGCAAGCCTAGCAAGCCACGTGCTGGGGCTGCTGGCCGAATGCATGGTGCGAAAGCATCGCAAGTAAGGACCCATCAGCTAGCATAGCTAGCAAGGCCTTGCTAGCGTATGCTGCGGCTACCAAGCAACAGCAGCAGCCCGGCTTGCGCTTGGGCTTGCGATGGCAGCAACACAACCCTACAGCAATAGCGGCCTACAAGCGTGTGAGGCCTGCTATGCTGCGATGGGCCGCGATGGCTAGCCCAGCCGAGAGCACAAGGCAGACAGCGAAGGCCGGGCCTTGGTGTCAAAGGCAAATAGCCCAGCCGAAGGGCCAAGGATGCCACATGGCATGCCTTGAGGCCCAAGGCTTGGGGTGTGCCATGCACATTGGGTTGGTGGGTGTATGCTTGTCTCCAAGGATGGGTTTGTGGTCCTTACCTACTCCCTCCCTCATGTTGACACTTGTCGTTTGACTATTGCATAGCTAATTTAATTTAATTTGGAATTAAATTAATTGCTTAATTTTCTCATTCTATCATTTCTCCCACGTGGAAAGATGATTGAAGTTTTCGGGAGCCTTTGCCTATAAATACCAACTTTAGGAATTGGAATTATTCACTTGAGTTGAACTCAATAAGGCATCTCCTAATAGGTGAGAAAACCTTTATGTTCGTAATACTTTAGTAATATTTTGGTATAGCCCCGACTAAGGTTGGGTAGGGGTCGTTCGGGTCGAGTCTCGAGGGTTAGAGCCGTTGGAGGCTTGCGCATTTGCAGAGCTCTACGCTTTCAAGTTCGAGCTCTAAAAGGAGCGAAGCACGCATCAAGGGTATGATCGTTTTTCTCTCTCTCTCTTTGTTAATTAATTATGTGATTGTTAATTAAAATGCATGTTTAGTTACTTTAATTTGTGTACAGATTTTGGGAGGGTTTCATTTTGCGTAGTGTTGGACACTACGAAACCCAACAGTGGTATCAAAGCCAAGTTCATTTAGTTATTGTAACTAATAATTAATTAAGATGATTTAAATGGATTTAAATTTCTAGTTTTGCTTTATAATTAGATTAGAAGCTCGTTTTAATCAGTTTTAATCTCGTATTTAAGCTAATTTTGGCTTAAGAACCCAGATTTCGACCCCAAAAGTAGTGAATTTTGGGTGGAATCGATGTTCTAAATCAGTTTAGACCGTCTTTGAAAACTGTCTAGAAGCCAAAATCCACTCAAAAACATGTTTTTCGAGGGGTTTTTCGTTTTTGACGAAAAAATTTAAATCTTTAAACCTTGATTTATTATGGCATGTTAATGTTAAATTATGTGTATAGTTACACCATTAATCTACTGCAATAAAAACCCTTATTAAGCATGTTTTGCAGGGATTCGTAGAGACTGTCTCTATGCGGAATAGAAACCCCCAAGACCCGCCCCAATAATTAAAGCAATAAAGCATGCATAAACAATAATTAAGAGAAGGGAGAAAGAAGTTACACCCTTGAAGCATGCTTCGCTCGTAAACCGAGCTCTAAGCTTAAAGCCTCACAAGCGTGACGGCCTTCGACGGCTTGTACCCACGACCCGACCCGAACGGTCTTCTCTTGAGGATTAGTCAAGACTTCACCAAAGATAAAACTAGAGTTTTACGAACTTAAAGGTTTTCTTAATAATTAGAGATGCCTTTTTGAGTTCCACTCAAGTTGATTTCCAAATGCCCAATCATGGGGTATTTATAGAGAAATGCAACTTGCACTCCCATTCATGATCAATGTCGGATAGTTTGCATTTCCAACTAATTTATTTAAATCAAAAATAAATTAAAAGATAATGCAATCAACAATCAACAAGTGGCATATGGAGAGGAGAGGTAGGGTGAGGACCATCACCAAGGGGGGACCATTGCCTTGCTCCCCAAAGGTTGGCTCCAAGCCTTGGTCCCTACATCTCAAAACCGGCACCAAGGACAAGGGCAGGCTGGCAGCCTGCCTTGGCTGCCAAGGCTGCCAGCTGGCGCCTGGCACCAAGGCTGGGAAGCCAGCCATGCCAGCCAACCAGCACGCACAGCCCAGCCACCGCATGCGTGCTGCTAGCGAGCCACGCATGCTCTACTGCCAGGCGAGGCCCAGTGCGCTGTGCTTGGTGCTGCCATGCGAAGGCACACACACACATACGTATATACGCACAACCCAACGAGCTTGCTGGCTGGTGCGTAGCGTGCTGCCATGCGAAGGCATACGCACACACGCACAACCCGGCAAGCTTGCTAGCTGGTGCGTAGTGTGCTGCCATGCGAAGGCATACGCACACACGTACAGCCCAGCGAGCTTGCTGGCTGGTGCGTAACGTGCTGCCATGCGAAGCGCCTAGCAAGCTAGGCATGCAGTGCGCCAGTGCTAGCAAGGCCTAGCCTTGCAATAGCAGCTGGGTAGTAGCGCCTAGCACGCATGGCATGCTAGGCTTGCGCCTAGCAATGCGAGGTGCATGCCAGCTCGAGCTAGCCTAGCAACCGCATGGCTAGGCTAATGTGATGCTACGGCTTTGCTCGAACTTGTTGCTTGTTGATTTTGCGACGCTCTAGGCTCGATATCCGACGTTTGTGTTCGTAATACTCTAGTGACTCATCAAATCCTTCGGATTGATTCGTCGGTTCGGATCGGCAGTTCTTTTGGGTTCGACCCAAAGGGTTCAATCAAGACAAAGTTGTAATATTAATTATTCACTAATATTACTGATCGGAAGCGGCCTCCACCCAGGCATTCCGATCACTTAATCTCATTGAAGAATTAGCTTCCTGATAATTCTGAACCCTCTATCAGAATAATACACTTGTTGGAAGGACACCATACCTTTCATGTTTATGAAGTCTTATTTGGTGCTTAATTTGGTGAGTTCATTATTCACATAAACTTGCAATTTCACATTTTTGCAAATTAATTGCTTCAAGTGTGAATGTTTATGGTGAATTTGTAATTTTGAAGTCCCTAAAACTGTTAAAGATCCAATCTTTAATTGTTTATTTGGTTGGAACTTAACTTTCTAGATTCCATGTTGAACTAATTTTGATTTAATCATTTTGAGTCAATTAAAGTCTTAAAGGTTCAAAACTTGTGATTGAAATTTAATTAATCTTCATATTGGAAGATGTAATATTTCAAGTTTACAAAAGTTAGTGTTAGAAAGTTTTCATTGGATGATTGTGTTTATTCTCCAACTCCTTTTATTTTGTTAAATCTCATTATTAATTTATGTTTGGTTAAATTAATTATGAGAATAGCCCTCAATTTTTGTAACATCAAGTTGAGCAAAAAATAATTTAAAGAATAATTCTTGAATTAATTTTGGTTTGTGCACTAAAAAAATTGAAATTATTTAAGTTGGACTTAATTTATTTTCATTTTTGCTCAATATTGGTTCTAAAATTAATTTAGAATTAATTATTTATATCACACAAAAAAATCGGGATAAAATCCCGAGGCATAAGCGCGTAAAACGAGGCACGAAACCCCAAGCATCTCACTCGGGCAGCCGGGCTGCTTGCGCAGCCCGCATGTGGCTGCCGAGGATGCAGGGTGGTGCATCGTTGGTGCACTGCTAGTGCTTGTGTTCGAGTAGCCTTGGTGTGTTGCTTGGTGCGCAAGTGTAGTGTTGTTGTGTCGGCTACGACTTGCGGCTGCTAATCAGCATGCACCTCGCACAAGAGCGGGTTTTGAGGCCCTCACTTGTGTGCGCGCAAGCATGCGGGTGTGGCCAGCATAACTCACTTGGTGCGATGCTGTCAGTCACATGCACATGCTTAGCGCAGCAAGTGGATGTGCGAGAGGCAGTAGCCACGCAAGGCAGCCAAGCCTCGGGCCTATCAAACCAAGCCTCGTGGCTTGGTGCTAGGAACTCGGCATCGAAGGGCTATGCAATTTTGCGATTTTTGCCGTCTTAATCATTTTATTTAATTATTTTAACGAGGCTAGGCCTTGATTTTTGCCCGCACTTGCAAAATAATTTGGCAAAATTTGGGTAAACTGGCTTACTTAAATTAATTGGATTAATTTTATTTAATTAAGTTGGATGCGGAATTTAGTGGGAGCTTCATTAATTACTTGAGCTAATTTTGTTGCGTTTAATCACATAATCGGTTAACAACTTTGACTAGTTTTAATTAGGCGCGTTAATTGGATTAACCACCTAAGTTAGTTACTAGTTTGCGCATGTTATGCATTGTTACTTGTTTTACATTGTAAAATGCATGGGCCATTCACATATAGTGAATGGATGAATGGAATGTATATTCGGTTTTATGAAAATGGCAACTAGTGGGGTCCGATTAGGATAGTAAATACGGATTGCGTTCCGTTATGTATTTTTGTAAATCTAAATACGGTCTGCATACCGTTGCATAATTTTGTACCTTAATATTTAGATTAGTCCTAGTCATAATTACTAGTAGTTGCATTATGAATGGCGATGTCTCGAAGATGGCGATTCTTAGTAGACGAGGCCGAGATAATGTGATAAAGACCCTTGAAGACTTGAACACTTAAGGGGTCCTGCTAGTTGCCAAATGCATCTTGAATTATGCTTTATATATTTTGCTTATATAATTGCGATGTTAGATGCATGTTTAGGATTTCGAATGTTGTGATGATTAGTTTAGTTCACTTAAATCAACCAACATAGAAACCCTTAAATCCCAAAGAAAATTGAGTTAAATTTGTCATTCTAAAATGACACTTACGGAACTAATGAGAATAGTAATGGGTTGTGCCAAAGTACATCATTACTACTTTCCTAGGGAAGTAAGGTATGTTGGTGCCCTTGCCAAAGCAAGGTATTGCATACACGTTAGTTTTGGTTAGACTCAACGATATAATTAAGGAGTCCTTAGATGTTGTGGCAATGGAGATAAAACGTCAAGAAAGCATTAGATGAGACGTTTTATCTAACCAAGAGTAGCTTAGAGCTATTAGCAATTGGATTGCTTACCTTAAAATATTAAGTGTTAAGACAAGCCAAAGCATGCTTAACCACTTTTTGATTTTTGGGATCTTGGAATCGTTTTATTCTCGCCTAATCGGGACAAATTTGAATTGTGTGGATAAAATGCTTAATAAGATTGAAATTGCTTGTTTGCATGTATTTCAATGCTTATTATGTTATCTTGATAAATGGTAATACTTTGCACTTATATTTGCAGAGTTCTAAACCAAATTATAATGTTTCCAAGGATTAGTAAAAGGAAATCTTTTGAGAATGGTTCTCAAGGAAAGAAATGGCAATTCTAAAATACAACTTCTCATAAATGACTTTTATAGCTTAGTCCGAAAGGACGGTTGGACATCATGTATTCAAAATACTAGATAATTTTGATGAACATGAAGTATTGAGTTGAAAAACTCAAATTTTCAATAGTTGACAGCCAACATATCTTTTCGCTTCATACACTAATGAGTAGGACTCAATTGATGTAGTAGTTCAAGTACGAATTAAAGGAAAAGATGGAACTTTGTTTTACGGCGCATTGGATGCTTAATTATGCCTAACAAAGTGTAAAAGTCAAATTGTCTTGTTAGTTCCTTTGATTATAGTAGACAAATTGATGTTACCTTTGTCTATAGATTGCATAATATTCATGATAGGAAAGAGTTATGGGGAGGTATAAGGGCTATTGGTCCTGTGTCTCTTCCTTGCTTCTGCATGTGACTTTAATTCAGTGTTGCAAGCTGGTGATAGAATTAATGGGAGTGAGGTCACAGATTATGAAGTTAGAGATTTCAAAGAGTTTGTGGAGGATATGAACTTTGTGGAGATAAAAAGTAAGGGATCTTTTTTTTCCTGGTCTAACAAGGCTCATGTTGGACCTATAACTCTAACTAGGATTGATAGAGGGTTGGTAAATTTTGAGTGGTTGCTTCAATTTCCTAATGTTGAAGCTATTTATCTTGCCTCCTCCCTCTCTGATCATACTCCTCTTCTTTATGAGATTTTCCCTCCTTTTCCAAGTAAGGGGAGACCTTTTAGATTCCTGAATTTTTTGACTACTCATCTTGATTTTATGAGCCTAGTGCAAGGGGTGTGGAGTAGTGGGATTCATGGTAATCCTATGAGTAGAATCTGAAAGAAACTTAAGAATTTGAAAGTTCAGCTTAAAGATCTTAATCTTAACTCTTTTAGCAATGTTTAAAAGAGAGTTGATTTAGCTCAACAGGTTCTGCTTGATATTCAAGATCAAATGGCACTTGTCCTACACTCTTCTGTTCTGATGGATCAGGAAGCTACTGCCATTAACCAGCTTAAGTACTGGCAATCTGTTTAGGAAAGTATTTATAGGCAGAAACCTAGAGTTAATTGGGTTAAACTTGGAGATTCTAATACCAAGTATTTCTTCTCCACGATGAAGCATAGACAATCCAGGAATAGAATTGATACTATCATGACTGATCAGCATTAGCTGTTAAAAGCTCTTGTTGATGTTGAGAAGGAAATTATTGATTTCTACAAGTAGTTTATGGGGTCTAGCTCTTCTAATCTTGATGTTATTGATCTTGTTACAATGAGATCTGGAAGGCAACTTTTTGTGGAAGCTTAGAACCTTTTATTAGCTACTGTTACAAATTCTGAGATTGATTGTGCTATTAAAGGAATTTCTAATGATAAAGCCCCAGGGATTGATGGCTTCAATTCAAGATTTTTTAAGCATAAGGAGGTTATTAAGTTTGAAGTCTATGAGGTTGTGCATGAGTTCTTTGGTATTGGAGTTTTGAGTTCTCAATGGAATTGCACCACTTTAACTCTGGTACCCAAAGTGCAAAACCCTTCCTATGTGAGAGATTTTAGGCCAATTGCTTGTTGTACTGTTCTTTACAAGATTGTCTCCAAAATTCTTACAGCTAGGCTTGCAAAGGTTATTGGGGAAGTTGTTGATGAAGCTCAGGCTGGGTTTATTCCAGGGAAGAACATTGGTGATAACATCTTACTGGCCACTGAGTTAATTAAGTGGTATAATCATAAATTCATCACTCCTAGATGCATGATCAAGGTGGATATGAAAAAGGCTTATGACTCCATTGAGTGGAATTTTCTTAAAGATGTAATGTGTGAGCTTGGTTTTCCAAATGTGTTTATTGGTTGGATTATGGGATGCATTACCTCAATTTCTTTAACTATTTTGATCAATGGCATCCCTACAACTCCTTTTAGGGAAAAAAAGGGGTTAAGACAAGGTGATCCCATATCTCCTTTTCTTTTTACTATAGGAATGGAGTACTTGTCTAGGTGCTTACATGAGCTTGTTGTTGTGCCTGATTTCAATTTTCATCCAAGGTGTGAAAAACTGTTCATTACTCACCTCATGTTTGCTGAAGATCTTCTCATGTTTGCTAGAGCTGATGAGACTTCTATTAAGCTCATGTTTAATGCTTTCTAGAAATTTTCTAGGGCTTCTGGATTGGTTGAAAATCTCAATAAGAGTGAGGTTTACTTTTGGGGGTATCAATCTAAGGGATTAGGAGATTCTTTTTAGTGTTCTTGGCATGGTTGTTGGTACTCTTCCTTTTAAGTACATTGGTGTGCCTTTGTCTTCGAAGAAATTGACTATTCACCAATGCAAACCTTTGGTTCATAAGATTACTAATAGAATTGAGAGTTGGGCGGCTAGATTTCTCTCTTATGCTGGCAGATTACAGGTTATTAAGAGTGTGCTTTTTGGGGTTCAAACCTATTGGGCAAATATTTTTGTTTTGCCAAAGAAGATTGTGAGGGAGATTGAAAGCAGGTTCAAAGCTTTTCTCTGGATAGGAACTGCTAACCCCACAAAAAAAGCCCTTGTAGCTTGGAATACCATTTACTTACCTAAAACCTGTGGGGGTTGGAATGTTATAGCTTTGCATGATTGGAATATTGCTACTGTTTGCAAAATCCTTTGGGATATCACTCATAAGACCGATTCCCTCTGGGTAAAGTGGGTGCATGTCTATTACTTCAGGTCTGTGGGTTTCTGGACAGCTGATATACCTCAAAAAGGTTCTTAGGTTCTAAGGAAAATAATGAAGTATAGAAGTTATGTTGATGATTTTGGAGGCTGGAACTTAGTGATGAAAAAACAATAAGGTTCAGGTAAAAAAGACTTATAGCAAGTTAAGACAGCAGGTTGCCAAAGTTCCTTGGAGGAGAACTATTTGTAACAACAATGCTTCCCCAAGGAGTGTGTTTATTTTGTGGCTTGTAAACTGGAATAGACTTATGACTAAAGATAGAGTTCTTAAATCGAATTTTTTGTTTTTCCTTTGTTTTGTGTGATTCTATTTGTCTCCTTTGTCTGCAAGAGAGGGAAACTGTGCAACACTTGTTTTTCCTTTACAGTTACTCTAGTAGAATTTGGGGGAGGTTGTTGCAATTGCTTAACTGTCAGAAACTTGTTCAAGGGTTCATCCAGGAAATAGAATGGGCAGTTAAGAATTGTAGGATGTCCAAATCTGTTAGCAGATTGCATTTGATGTTTTTAGCTGAAGCAGTGTACAACATATGGATTCAAAGAAACAATGCTATGTTCAATGGCACTTGTGATCCTGCTGATGCTGTTATTTGAAATGCTGTGTACAAGGTTGCTTGTAGGTGTGTGGAAGCTGACAGGAAGAAGCTTGTCATAGTTGTACCTTCTTAATCTGTTCTGGCTATTTTATAAATTCTATGCTTTTTATAATCCTATTCAGGGCCTGGTTGTATTGGCTGTTGTGTTTCTGTTACAGGTCTGGTGCCTCTTGTATGCTGGTTTTTCAGCTTCTGGGTTCAAGGAAGCTTTCTATTGTCTACTGGTGCTGGCTTGCTGTTTGCAGTTCTATCCAGAGCCTATTTGCTTTGGTTGTTGTGTTTAGTGCTCGTCTGGTGCCTCTTACAATGTGTTCTAGTTATGCTAGCTGTTATTGTTGCTTTCTGCCCTGCTGTTGTTGTTCTGTTTCAGCTTGCTGCTGCTGGGTTTGTGCTGTTGTAGCTTAGTGTGCAGGTTGTTTCTCCGCTGGTTCAGGCTGCTTGCTGCTTATTTTGATGTTGCTGCCTAGTTTGCAGCTGCTTGACTTGCTTCTATTGATGAAGTGCATAGTGTGTTTGTTGTTTGCTTTTTGCAGCATGTTGGTGCTATGTTTCTGTTGTCTACTGCCTAGATTTATGGTGGAGTTACTGCTGCCTTGCTCCTGCTCCTAAGCTGCCAGGGCTGCCTGGGGCTTGCTGGTTTGTTTTGGGAAGTTGTTGATGCTCTGCTACTTTGTCACACTGCTGCTATCTTGTGTGATGCTACTGCTTTGGTGTTTCTTTTTAGCCTACTTCTCATCTAGTTTTTAGGCTTTATTGGTGCTTGGTTTACTTATAATGTTGCTAGCTGTCATATGCTTTGTATTTGCTATTGGTCGGTGTTTTGTGTTTGTTGTTTTTTGCTATACTTTGAACTGTTGTTATTTTTGTAGCCTGCTCTATTGTCTTGTCCTATTCCTTTGGTCAGGAAAAACCCTCCTAGAGGGTAATTCCTCTCCTTTGAGATCAGAAGAGCCTTTAGTTGATGCAAAATTCTTGGGAACCCTTCCTAGAAGGTGGCCTTTGAATTTTGTTTCTCGGCTGGTGGTTGTGTTCCCTTTGGGTGTTGTTGTTTGGGTTTATAGGCCTTTGGTCTATATACTGTATGTTTTGCTGCTATTTGCAGCTCCTTTTGGTAATACAATTCTATTTACCAAAAAAAAAAAAAAAAGTATAATAGTCAAAACACTTAAATAAATGGTTCTTAAAGTTATGAGATGATGTGTGATAAGAAATATAGGAAACAAGGAACAAAAAAAAGGAATTTGAGATTCCAATTCTACCTAAGAATTCATGTTATCGTAGTTAAATTTAGCAACTTATCTTCACAAGTATTAGATACTACTTGAGAGTTCCACTTTCGAAGTGACCTCAAAACAAATGAAGTTAAGCTAAGTTATTGACTTACAAGCTTGGAATGAAGCAAGTGGTGCTACATCAGTTGTAAGGTCATCTGTTTTGTTTAAAGACCTTTTAAAGTTAAGGCTGGAACAAATAATGGTTATTGTGTTCCATAATCAGCAAACAATCCGTTTGCACACGGAAAGACTCACATTCAATGTAAAAGAGCAATAGTTGATCAGTTTTATTTGAATGGCATGGTTGTTTAAGCCATGAGTCAAGGATGCTTGATTATAAACAAACATTTCTCTAACATGAAAACTCACAAAGGTCAAGTCATGGACATGATTTGTGTTCCGAACATCTTTAGCAATGTCACATCGCAAGAACGCACTCAAGGCTCTATTAGATGGACTCTTGATAGTTGATCGATTCGGAATCGTTCTAAGACAAGCCATTCTTACTTGTTGAAATCGATAAAGAAAGGAGCTATTGTGCTTGGTATAGACAATTGACTCCGAAAGCTAAAGAGGATTCCATTACTTCAATGTCACACGAGAATTTGAAAGAATGTGGCTATATTCATCAAATGTGAACAAATTGGATCTTGAGTAGCTCAAAAGTTCAGTGAAGTATAGAATCGACTTGGCAAGATATCAAAACGTCTAGATTAGATCGAGCAATGTTTGCTTGAGCCAAGTATGATCATCTCAAAGTTATGAAATTGGAATTTCATAAATAGCTCCATAAAGAATATAGTATGTCTTCATGGAGAACTCGATGCCATTTGGAAATGACTCGAATGATGATGGATCACATCCCTTCCTATAAAGTTTTTAAAAGATTTGCACAAATGACTAATGTTACACTAAATAAAATGTCGAAGCTAAGAAAGGACGCCATATTCAGTTATGAATAGAAATAGTTTATGACATCTTTTCAAGTATATGTCTAAGGCTCTTAGCCTCAGTGGGAGCTCACCAACTCAGTGGGAGCTAAGTGACTCAATGGGAGCTCAGTGGCTCATTAAAGGCTAAGATAGCTCAAGTGGGAGGTAATTGTTTGTTTCACAATGAACTTTTACCCAAAGACAATATATAGGTCTCTTTGTAAGCATTCAAGTGAGACTACGGGCATTACCTCCACAACCTAATTGAGAACATAGTATTTGTTGCTCTAAGTGGTGTCTTTCTTGAAAGTAAAACATTTTTAAAACGACAAGTGGGAGGAAAATGAACTCGATGACTATCGAGATTAGCAACAAACTAAAACTGAGAATCTCGGAAGACTTCAGAAGGGCTTCATGAGAATGATTGATCAAGAATACTCAAAGGACTTTACCAGTGCCTTAAATGAGAATTTAGTACTCACAAAACTTTAGAAGTGTTGGAGTAAGATCAATATAATCAAAGGGCTTTAAAAACACCTTGAAACTCAGTGTTTGATGCAATTACCCCGTATAGGTATAGAATTCACCAAAGGCTTAGATTGGATCCTATAAATTTCTATTAAGTTAGAAATAAACCTAAAACTTACAAGCATACTATTTACCATTGGATGCTAAGGGAATAATGTCTTGTAAATAAACTACGACAAATCCAAATTTCAAATAATGGTTAGAGGCCATAAAACCCGAAATAGACTCCATGTTTGAAAATCATGTTTGAAACTTGATTAATTTGCATGAAGGGTAAAGACCCATCAATCGTAAATTAGTTTTCAAGGAGAAAACTAACAAATGTGGAACCATCTCTTATCGGAGGAGGCCCTTCGGTCGAATATGCATTCATAGCTAGATTAGTTGAAAAGGTTACAATTAAATTCACGGCGTTTATTTAATAAAAACCTATTCACTAATCGGAATGCTTAAGTTTTTTCGTGATTATTCTAGCAAAAATTGCGCATATGAAATATGGAAAAATAGATATCGAAACCGCCTTCCTAGAAATGGGATTTTGGAAGAGACTATGGATATAGTCTAAGGGTTTTGTAATTCTAAATAATGCTAGATGTGAAAACAACCTAAGAAATTCATTGGTGGATTAAGAGAAGCATTGCATGTAGGAATTGGAACGTGTATTCACATAAAGTTAATAAAAAGTTTGGCTTATGGAGAAACATAGAAATTCTTATGGATAAGATGTTTAGTGGGAGCAAGAGTCAATCTTGTAAGGTCCAACAAGAAGTTTACGAATTCTATTGAGAAATGACTATCAAATGCTAAATGCTTAGATTTGAAAGTATTTTCGACAATGGACCAAGCGAAAGGCGATACATAGTACATATTGGGAATTAAGATCTATTGTATAGACTTAATAAAATGTTTAAACAAGTAGAGGAATTTACCGTGTTAAACATGAAGGACTGATCGGTGGACAATAGGTCGTTAGTTTACTATCCTAGATCAAAATTACAATTTATAACTCCTATCCTAACTCTATCAATTTTGCTTTAGATAGCGGTAAGGTAGGGTCGATTCCCAAGGAAACGGGGGTTTAGCACAATTAATACGAAATCGAGGAGAAATTTCTACTAACAAAAAAAAAGGGGTATTTAGATTTGTGTTTGAAGAATCCTATGGACAAACCAACTACTATTGAGCCTAGAATAAACTAAAAACAAGGGAAATAGATTAAACACTCTTAAATGCAAAAAAATGGACAAGATTAGAGAGATAACAATGACAAAAGCACCAGGGAGAGGAGGATTCAATCATGAACAAGGAGTACTAATGAAAACCGATAGGAAACCGATTCTAGGAGTATAAACTCTACCTAAGATAGTTCATTCTCATGCAACTACTCAAGCAAGTCGATGAAATCATTCACACCTAGATTAAATCATTCTCATGCATTCAATCAAGGGCTAGACTCTTGGGATTAGAGGTGCACACACTAACTCCAAGCATATTATAGCTCAAATCATCAACTCAAGAATAAATCCCAATCAATAATCAATATATAGTCAAATACACATGATTTTCACCCCCTTCCCTAGCTAAAAACCTAAGCTAGAAGGAAGGGAATAGCCATAACAACTAACATAAGCATGTATTCAATATCAACACAACCTAACATGATTTTAACTTGAAAGGAAATCAAAGAAACTAATAAAGCTTGAATATTTATGAAAGTAAACTCAAGTAAGAACAATAAAACAAAGAAGATCAAAAACTAGAGAAACAAAAGTAAAGATTGATATTATAAAGACGAAAGATTACCAAATCATCAAAGTAGTAGCAACAATCTAGAAGAAAGCTTGAATATTTGATTACAAAGATTGATTCTTGAACACTAGTGTTTTCTCTCTCTAGAAGCCATGGAAATTCTCTCTCTACAAATGATTTTAGGCCAATGGAATAGTGAATGAGTGAAAAACTCAAGTTAGAGACTATTTATAGTCTTCTACCAAAATGAAGAAAAAGGGTAAGGGAGAGGGCTCTCCGAACAGGCTGCCGCGCCCTCTCCAAGCTGGGTAAATAGCCTCATCAAACCCAGAATGCCGCGCCCGCAGGGGAAAATGCCGCGCCCGCGGGTCTTCTCTGCCGCGCCCGCGGCCCCTATGCTCCGCGCCCGCGGCTCGCCATCTCTACTTTCTCTTGCTGGCTTCAGGGTTTTCCTGTCCGCACCCGCGGCTATCAAGCCCGCGCCCGCGGCCAATCTGAACAGCTCGCCCTCTCCATTTTGGCATCTCCACTCCCTTGGCAAGCTCCTTTGGCATCTCCACTCAAGCTATTAATTCGTGATTCGCACACGAGCGCTGGGAGTTGTCAAAACACACAAAAAGGAAGTAAAAACTAAAAGAAAGGACAAAAGGGAAGGAAAAATACGAGAGGGAGCTAAAGTGACTAAAATCAAGATAAAAGGGGTGAAAAGAGGCATAAGCAAGTGACAAATCCGGGGGAAATCGGTAGTGAAAAGGGGTAAAATGGTGGCATAAATGCCACACATCAAGGACTTGGAAAGCCCTTCGACCCATATGTATAAAAATAAGTAAATGTTTGAAATAAATACAAGCTAGGCTAATACTAAATCAAACAAAAAAGACTCTAAGAGAGACTTTCAACCGTATCATATAGCAAATAGTTTAGCAAGAGTCCATGAAACTGGATGAGCTAAAAGCCACATGAATGGGATAAAATTGCAAACAGTTCTGTAATCAAATCCATCATGTATTCTACAATATGGAATCATCACACGACTTTCATGCTTAAAGCATGAAAAGTATAAAATACCAATCGACTTGAATCTAAGTAATGGATCGTTAGATTATGATCAAGTACTTTGATAAGTAAAGAGGATGAGTTCTTGATGCATGGAAACAAATATATAATTTTGATAATTGATGTTGCGAGCACAACCTTAGTAAGGATCAGATCCTTAATAAGGAAGTTGTTTATAAGCACGAGCTAAATGCGTCGTGGCTTGAGAATAGTAACATGGACGCGCATCCATGTGTATTGTGCGGAAATTTAAGGTAAATTTCCAAATTCACAAATGGTTAGGCTCTCCAAATCATTTTGAGCCAATTGGAGTAAAATCCAAGCAAAGCATCATTAGGAAATCTGCTAAAGTATATGTTGAGAACATTGTTGCCTTAAAGGCAATAATAAGGAAGTTGTTCAATGGATAGTTCGTTGCATGTTGAACTTTGATGATTGTAGGTTGTTAAGTTGAAGATCTCAAATCATGAAAATGATTTGGAGCCATCACTTGGCCAATAAATCCTAAATCGCATATAATCCATAACACACTCGAATTTTATCATCTTATTATGAAAGTGTTCAATAATGAAGATGTTAAGATTTGCAAAGTAATCGCAACTAAACCTATGCAATAAGTGAACCACAACATTCACAATTGCATGATAGAAATCAAGAATATTAAATATGGGTTTGATTTTTATAAATGTTTTGTGAGGAGTATTACTCTTGAAACATTTGGGAAAACCATTTATCATAAGATGAAACATTTGAAAGTTTCATAGTGGAATAAAATTTTACTAATTATTCCACAAACTATTTAATTGTGGTTTAGAATTAAATTACGAGTCCATTCAATTTGACGATATTAAAAATAGGGTATCAAGACCATGTCTTGGATAAAGAAACACCTATTAAGTGAACGTTGAATATCATATCGAAATTATCCCTCATTTGAAAGTTGGACGACTAATGACCGCGTGAGATTAGTGTGTAGTATGATTTATAGCATCATTTCTTGTGCTGCAAGGACATGATTTTCATAAATCATTTGCACAGGTATTAGTTTGGAACTATACCGGATCGACCTATGAGGATACTTTAAGATATTAGAAAATCTTTATAAATATATCACTCATTATAGCTATCAGAACCTCTTTCCTCGATCATAAGTATTGTAAGTTCTCTTGTTTGAGTACTAGTCCGTTTTGATGTTGTCAAACGTCTGCCGTAAATGGGCATTATAATGGCAACATTCGAGCGGCTAAGTCCACTTAGTAAGGGAAGCTAACAATGCAAGACTAAGAATGTCTCCCTATTCAATAGGGAACATGTCTTTGTTGTTTACAAGGCCTCTCGAAGAGCGAAATGCATGGTCGTGCTCAAATGGATTTTAGAAATAATCTGCTTATTGACAGTCGAACTCGGAAATCGAGAAACACTTCTGGACGTAATAAGGATGACGAAGAATCTAACCTTATAGTTCATGAAGAGACATTACGTGCATAGGAAATAGGCTATACACTAATAGCGCACTTGTTCGGAAGGACAAGTTAGAGATTGAAAGGAATGGTGTCCTTCGAACAAGTTTATTATTCCGATAGAGGGTTCGGAATTATTAGAAAGCTAATTATTCAATGAGGTCAAGTGATCGGAATGCCTAACTGGAGGCCGCTTCCGATCAGTAATATTAATGCATAATTAATATTACAGCTTAATCTTGACTAAACCCTTTGGGTCACACCCAATCGAGTAATTGAACCGAAACGACAAATTAATCCGAAGGATTAAATGAGTCATTAAAGTATTACGAACAAAGACGTCAAATTCCGAGCTTAGAGCGTCAAAACCGAGCGTCATGCGTCGAGTCGATTAAACGAATTGAGGAGACGAGAAAATAAGTCAAACAACAAGTCAAGGCATACGTTCCTAGCCTCGCATCGGCCTAGCCAAGCGAGGGCTAGGGCCAACTTGATGCTGTCGCAAGCCTTGCACTGGCCGCAAGCCTAGCAAGCCACGAGCGTAGGCTAGTTGGGGCTGCTGGCCGAGTGCATGGTGCGCAAGCATCGCAAGCAAGGACCATGCAGCTAACGCAGCTAGCTAGGCCTTACTAGCATATGCTCCGGCTAGCAAGCAGCAAGCAGCCCGGCTTGCGCTTGGGCTTGCGATGGCAGCAGCACAACCCAGTAGCAATAGCGGCCCGCAAGCGTGCGATTCCTGCTATGCTACGATGGGCCGCGATGGCTAGCCCAGCCAAGAGCACAAGGAAGATAGCGAAGGTAGGTCCATGGTGCTAAAGGCAAATAGCCTAGCCGTTGGGCCAAGGATGCCACATGGCATGCCTAGAGGCCCAAGGCTTGGGGTTTTCCATGCACATGGGTTGGTGGGTGTATCCTTGCTCTCCAAGGATGGGTTTGTGGTCTTTACCTACTCCCTCCATCATGTTGACACTTGTCATTTGACTATTGCATAGCTAATTTATTTTAATTTGGTATTAAATTAATTGCTTACTTTTCTCACTCTATCATTTCTCCCACATGGAAAGATGATTGAAGTTTTTGGGAGCATTTTCCTATAAATACCAACTTTAGGAGTTGGGATTATTCACTTGAGTTGAACTCAATAAGGCATCTCCCAATAGGTGAGAAAACCTTTAAGTTCGTAATACTCTAGTATTATTTTGGTCTAGCCCCGACTAAGTTTGGGGTAGGGGTCGTTTGGGTCAGGTCTCGAGGGTGAGAGACGTTGGAGGCTTGTGCATTTGCGGAGCTCTATGCTTTCAAGTTTAAGCTCTAAAAGGAGCGAAGCACGCATCAAGGGTATGATCGTTTTTCTCTCTCTCTTTGTTAATTAATTATGTGATTGTTAATTAAAATGCATGTTTAGTTACTTTAATTTGTGTGCGGATTTTGGGAGGGTTTCATTCCATGTAGTGTTGGACACTACGAAACCCAACACATTTCTCACGAAAAATATTGTAAAAAACCTTCTTATTCCAGTTCTGCAAATCATTGGATAAAGTGTGTAAAAGAGGTATGAGAGGAGCTGTTTTATCCCATTTATCCACCATAAAGTCTGCAAATTTTTCATGAGAAAGCCACGCGGCTTGAAAGCGGAATCAACGCTCAAGAGAGTCAAGGGAGAAAAACCATTCGAGGAAATCAGCAGGGGGGCAATGGTCTTACTAAAGTGCTCGGAGATGTTTAACTCAAGTCTGGCTAAAACGAAGTCCCCATTCAGCATTGCAAAGTGTTTAGTCCAACCGAGCACTTCTTCTTATTTCGAATGAATTACCACAGTCCAAATGTGTGAAGGCCCTGAGAATTCAACTTCAATGAGTTGATTATCTTGCACCCAATGATTGAAACGTTGACTGCATCTAGAAGTTTCAGGGCAACTCGAGCTACGTTCCCAGTCAAACCGAGTATCATTAAAATCACCCATGACTAACCACGGTTTGTTTTTCCTTCTAGCAAAATCTGATAAGTCACGCCATAAATCACGACGATTAGACGGGTCCAAACTTGCATACACAAACAAGAAATACCAAGGCTCTTCACCTCTCTTATTGACCACCATAGTGATATATTGGTTTGATTGTTCGATTAGGTCAATAGTCACCAATTCAGATTTCAAGTAGTACCAAATCTCTCCACTAAAGCCTTGAGCATCAACCCTAGTATGGCCAGAGTAGCCTAGAGAGGTGCCTACTCTGACGGCATGATCTCCACCCATATGAGTTTCAACCAAAGCAAGAACAATTGGTTTATTTGAAAGGAATGGTGTCCTTCCAACAAGTGTATTATTTTGATATAGGGTTCAGAATTATCAGGAAGCTAATTCTTCAGTGAGATCAAGTGATCGAAATGCCTAGGTGGAGGCCGCTTCCGATCCGTAATATTAGTGAACAAATAATATAACACCTTTGTCTTGACTGAACCCTTCGGGACAAACCCAAAGGAACTGTCGATCCGAACCGACGAATCAATCTGAAGGATTTGATAAGTCACTAGAGTATTACGAACACAGAAGTCGAATATCGAGCCTAGGGCGTCGAGACCGAGCGTCGCAAAATCAACAAGCAACAAGTTCAAGCAAAGCCGTAGCATGACATTGGCCTAGCCATGTGGTTGCTAGGCTAGCTCGAGCTAGCATAGCACCATCGTAACACCATGGGTGTGCGTGCGTGCGTGCATCTCTAGCACAACACCATCGCAGCACCATGGTGTGCGTGCGTGCGTACATCGCTAGCACAGCACCATGGGTGCGCGTGTGTGCGTGCATCGCTAGCACAGCACCATCGCAGCACCATGCGCGCTTGCGTGTGTGCGTGCCTTCGCATAGCAGCACGGTGTGCTTGCTTGCGTGTGTGCGTGCCTTCACATGGCAGCACCAAGCCCAGCGCCCAGCACTGTTATGCACCCAGCAACATGCGTGGCTCGCTAGCAGCACGCATGTGCTGGGGCGTGCTGGCAGGGGCATGCTGGTTGGCTGCCTGCCCAACCTTAGTGCCTGGCGCCAGCTGATAGCCTTGGCAGCCAAGGCAGGCTGCCAGCCATGCCTTTGTACCCGGTTTGGAGGAGTGGGGACCAAGGCTTGGTGGCTTCCCTTGGGGAGCAAGGCAATGGTCCCCTCCTTTGGTCATGGTCTTCACCTAACCTCTCCTCTCCTCTTGCCACTTGTTGATTGTTGATTGCATTGTTTTATAATTTCTTTTTTATTTAAATAAATTAGTTGAAAAATGCAACTATCCCACATTGATCATGAATGGGAGTGCAAGTTGCATTTCCCTATAAATACCCCATGATTTGGCATTTGGAAATCAACTTGAGTGGAACTCAAAAAGGCATCTCTTATTATTGAGAAAACCTTTAAGTTCGTAAAATTCTAGTTTTATATTTGGTCAAGTCTCGACTAACCCTCGAGACGAAGATCGTTCGGGTCGGGTCGTGGGTACGAGTCGTTGGAGGCCGTCACGCTTGTGAGGCTTTAGCTTCGAAGTAAGAGCTCAGTTTACGAGCGAAGCACGCTTCAAGGGTATTACTTCTTTATCCCTTCTCTTAATGATTGTTTAATTATGTTTATGCATGCTCTATTGCTTTAATTATTGGGGCGGGTCTTGGGCGGGTTTCTCTTCCGCGTAGTGTTGGAAGCTACGAAACCCAACAGCGGTATCGGAGTCGCGCTCCCTTTAATATTGCAATTTGTAAATTAATTAAGGTGATTTAAAATGGATTTAAATTTCTGGTTGTGCTTTCTAATTGGATTAGAAGCTCGTTTTAATTAATTTTAATCTCGTATTTTTTTTTAATTTTGGCTGACGAACCCAGATTTCGACTCAAAAACAGTGTTTTTTTCGGAGGAATCGATGTTCTAAATTGTTTCTGACCCTTTTAGGATTGTTTAGAAGCCAAAATCCTCCCAGAAATATGTTTTTCGAGGGGTTTTTCGTTTTTGACGAAAAATTTTAAATCTTTATGCTTTGATTAATTTATGCATGGCAAGGGTAGATTAAATGGATTGTTGCATCCCTAATCTACAGCAATTATAAACCCTTTTGAGCATGGTTATGAAGTCATAATGTGTGCTTAACTGGGTATGTTCAATTTCTCACATAAACTTGTTATTTCACAATCATGTAAATCAATTGCATTAAAGTGTGAATGTTTATTGTGAATGTGAAATTTCAAAGTTCTTTATATATTAAAGATCCAATCTTTGAGTGTTTAAATGGTTGGAACTTTGATTCTAAATGCCATGATTGAACAAATGTAGGATTTAGTCATTTTTTAGTTGATTAAAATCCTTAAAGTTCAAGTACTTGTGATTAAATCTTGATTAATCTTCATATTGGAAGATGTAATTTTGTTATTTTACACAAGTTAAAAGTTGGAAAAAAATTTCATTGGATGATTGGTTTTATTTTTCCAACTCCCTATTTTGTCAAAACTCACCATTAATTTATATTTTGGTTAAATTAATTATGGGTATAGCCCTTTTCAATTTTAAGCATTAAGAAAGACCTAAATTATTCAAAGGAAATTTTGGATGATTTAGGCTTGTGCACCATTAAAATTGAATTTAATTAAGTTAGACTTGTTTTATTTTCATTTTTGCCTTAAGTTAATTCTAAAATAAATTTAGAATTAATTTTATGTCACACATAAATCGGGATTAAAATCCCGAGAAATGGCATGCAAATCGAGGCAAAAACACCCAAGCGTCACCAAGGCTAGCCGGGATGCCCACGCAGCCCACATGTGGCTGCCTTAGGTGTGCACAAGGGTGCTTACACCTTGAGATGTTGTTGTGCTGTGTGGCAAGGCTGTTCCATGCTGCCTAGTGCTAGGTGCGTGGCTGGGCTGCTTGAGTTGCTTGGGCAAGCTGCTGGGCAGCATGGCAGCAAGCCCTAGCCAGCCTGCCATACGCAGCCAGGCGCCAGCAAGCATGCTAGCATGCGCAGCCAGCATGCTAGCATGCGCAGCAAGCATGCTAGCATGCGCAGCATGCATTGCTTGCTGCTGGTGCTGGATAGCGTAGCGTGCTACGGTGGGCGTAGATGCTAGCACCCAGCACAGCAGGCGCAACACAAGGGACTGCATAGCAGCCTTGGTGCGTAGGGTTTTGGGTGGGTCAGTTTTTTGCTTAATTTTGGGCTATGATTTTTGCAAAAATTTTGCCGTTTTAATTTAATTATTTCAACGACGTTAGACCTCGATTTTTTCGGCTCTTGCAAAATTTTATTTTTTTTGACAAAATTATAGGTTAAACCAGCTTAATTAATTAGATTGATTAAGTTGGATGCGGAATTTAGTGGGAGCTTGAGTAATTTTGCGAACAAATTGCGCCTTAAATACATAATATGTTAAACAACTTTGACTAGTTTTAATTAGGCGTGTTAATCGGATTAACCACCTAAGTTAGTTACTAGTTTTCGCGTGATGTGCATTATTACTTGTTTTTCGTCGTAAAATGCATGGGCCATTCACATATAGTGAATGGATGAATGGAAAATATATTGCTTCACAGGTTTCGTGAAAATGGCAATTAGTAGGGCCCGACTAGGATAGAAAATACGGACTTCGTTCCGTTACGTATTTTTGTAAATCTAAATACGGTCTGCGTACCGTCGAGTATTTTTGTACCTTAATATTTAGATTAATCCTAGTCGTAATAGCTAGTAATTTTATTTTGGCGAAGATGTCTCAAGACAGCGTTTCGATGAAGACAAGCCAAGATGAAGACCCTTGAAGATATGAAGATTTCAAGGGGTCATGCTAGTTGCCAAATGCATCTATTTTATGCTTTATATATATAATTATGCTTATATATATATATATATATATATATATATATATATATATATATATATATATATTTGAATGTTAGATGCATGTCTAGGATTTCAAATGTTGCGATGATTAGTTAAGTTCACTTAAATCAACCAACATAGAAACCTTAGGTCCCTAAAATATTGAGCTAAAATTTGCCGTTCCAAGAACAACACTTACCGAACTAATGCGCGTACATGATGGGCTACGCCAAAGCGAGGCATCACTACCTCCCTAGGAACGTAAGGTATACTAGGTATACGAGTTGATCTTGGTTAAGCTCAACGATATCAGTAAGGAGTCCTTAGATATCGTGGCAAAAGAGATAAAATGTCAAGGAAGCATTAGATGCGACGTTTTATCAAACCGAGAGTAGCTTAGAGCTATTAGCAATTGGATTGCTTACCTTAAGATATTAAATGTTAAGACAAGCCAAAGCATGCTTAATCATTTCTTGATCTTTAGGATCTCGGAATCATTTTATTCTCTCCTAAAAGGGACAAATTATAAATGCGTGGATAAAATGCTCAATAAGATTGAAAATTTGCATGAACGCTTTTAAATTTCAAACTTATTGGTTTATGAATGGTTTTTCATTTTCAAATTCTTTCAATTGTAGAAACATGTCTGCAAGTAACTCAAACAACAATTCTATGTGCCCGGAACTCCCCGACAAGTTGTCCTTTTGCCTTAACTTGGTCAACTTCAAGGAGTGGGAGGAAGAACTCAGGAAAACTCTTCGGAATTGTTCCTTGGAATACACTCTTGACACTCCCATTCCAAGCTTCTTCTCTAAGGGGATCATGACCGATGAGGCTCATGAAGAATGGTCTTCCAACTGCAAGAAAGTCTCACGACTTATGGCTAATTCCATCCCGGAAGATTGGTAGGAAAGCCTTTCCTCCTACCTTCCGGACATGTTCCTCAAAGCCCTTGAGGATGTTGTCAATGTAAGAGTCACCAAGAGTGACAATGGCAACTATGATGGACTCGAGTTTGATTTAACTAGGTCACTCTCAAACATGAAGAGAAAGCCACCGAATGTGGGTTGTATTGCTAAGGAAAGGCGTCGGCTTTGGACAAAGGTCTACAATACCAAATTGAGACCCGGCATGCCCCTCCGACCTCATGTGCTTGGAATGACTAGGCTCTTCAAATACATGCAGCTTCTCGGAATCTCATTGGAGGATGAGATGGCGGGGCATATCTTGCTTGCTTCACTCCGCTCGGGCTATGATGCACTTAGAGTGCATATAGCTGCGGGAAAGGAGACACGCTCTTTAATGGAGGTGGTGCAACTACTTAGCCGAGCCACCGCCTATGGAGTGATCGAGAGGCCCTTGAGAGCAAGGAGAAGGGAGTTCAAGAACAAGGCAAAGATGTGGTGCTTCTATTGTGGTGGGCAAGGCCACTACAAGAGGGAATGCAAGCTCTTCCAAAAGGAGGAGGAGGAGAGGAATGTGGCATCTGCCTTAGGTATCTTCATTAACACTTGTGTTTAAAGTTATTCATAGATATTGGATACCATATATGACTCACTTTACGTTGCCTTTTTCAGGAACCAAGTGAGAGGGCTTCACAAGTGGATGTGCAACTACGAGCGGACGACGAAGATGGTCTTTTGGTCGTGCTTGTAGGAACATTTATTTTTTCTATAACTTGTAATTAAACTAATCTTAGTTTCATCATGCTTTTGAACATACTATGATCTATGGTGTTGGACACCAAGTTATTTTGATCATAAGACTTTAACAATAGTTGTTTCAAAATGTCTTGTTTATATATGTTCAATGGAAATTGCATGTTTTTACATATGATTAGACAAATGTTGATACTACTGACAAAACTAAGACAATTCATTACCTTCACCGACGACTATAGTAGATATGGTTATGTCTACCTTATGTCGAATAAATCTGAATCCTTTGAGAAATTCAAAGAGTTTCAGAGTGAAGTTGAGAATCAACTTGGCAAGAAGATTAAAGCACTTCGATCGGATCGAGGTGGCGAATATTTGAGCCATGAATTCGACGATCACTTGAAAGAAAGTGGTATTCTTTCAGAGCTGACACCTCCTAGAACTCCTCAATGGAACGGAGTATCCGAAAGGAGAAATCGAACCTTGTTAGACATGGTTCGATCAATGATGGGTCTTAGTGAACTTCCTATCTCTTTCTGGGGACATGCGCTACTAACTGCGGCACTAACACTAAATTGTGCCACATCAAAAGCTGTCGAAAAGACTCCATATGAATTATGGACTAAGAAACTTCCAAGGTTGTCTTTTCTTAAGATTTGGGGTTGCGAAGCATATGTCAAGCGATTAATTTCTGACAACCTTCACTCGAAATCAGACAAGTGTTTCTTTGTGGGCTACCCAAAAGAAACCAAAGGGTATTACTTCTATAACAAATCCGAGAACAAAGTGTTTGTTGCTCGTGATGGTGTCTTTTTGGAGAAGGAATACCTTTCTAAAATGACAAGTGGGAGGAAAATCGAACTCAACAAAGTTCGAGAGGACGAGCAACAGTGTCAACCTGATAAAACTGACAATCAAAATGCTTTAGAAGCAGTTGATAAGATTGGTCAGAATCAAACAGACAATTTAAATGCTCAACCTATTACCCTTCGTAGGTCGCAACGGCCAAGATCTCAACCAGACAGATACCTTGGTATTGTCTTAACCAAAGATCAGGACATCCTAGTCATGGATGGAGATGAGCCAGCGACATACAAATAAGCTATGACGAGCCCCGACTCTGCTAAATGGCAAGAGGCCATGAAATCTGAGATGGACTCCATGTCTGAAAATCAAGTCTGGGACTTGGTAAAATTGCCCGAAGGTTACACACCCATCGGTTGCAAATGGATTTTCAAATTGAAAACAGACAAAGATGAAAATGTATCAATATACAAAGCTAGACTGTTGGCAAAAGGTTACAGGAAAATCCATGGGATTGATTATGATGAAACCTTTTTGCCAGTCGCAATGCTTAAGTCCGTCCGGATCATCCTAGCGATTGCTGCATATTATGATTACGAAATATGGCAAATGGACGTCAAAACCGCCTTCCTTAATGAGATTTTGGAAGAAACTGTGTATATGACACAGCCGAAAGGTTTTGTTGATCTAAGCAACGCTAGAAAGGTATGCAAGCTTAAGAAGTCCATTTATTGACTAAAGTAGGCAAGCAGAAGTTGGAATCTGCAATTTGATGAAGCCATTAGTAAATTTGGTTTTATCAAGAATCTAGATGAGTCTTGTGTATACAAGAAGGTCAGTGGGAGTGACATCGCATTCGTAGTCCTATATGTCGATGACATATTGCTCATTGGAAACAGCACAAAATTATTAGAGTCCATAAAGGGCTGGCTGGGAAAGTGTTTTTCAATGAAGGACTTAGGAGAGGCACAGTACATATTGGGCATCAAGATCTATAGGGATAGATCTAAGAGGATGATTGGATTGAGCTAGAGTACTTACATTGATAAAGTACTGCCACGATTCAGCATGGAGAATGCCAAGAGAGGGCACCTACCCATGTCCCATGGCATAACTCTCAGCATGAAACAGTGTCCACAGACACCTGTTGAGCGAGAGAGAATGAATCAGATTCCATATGCTTCGCTAATTGGATCGATCATGTATGCCATGATATGTACTAGGCCTGATGTATCGTACGCCTTAAGTGCTACGAGCCGATACCAAGCAGACCCAAGAGAGGCGCATTGGACTGCGACCAAGAATATCCTAAAGTACCTGAAAAGAAACAAGGATAAATTCCTGGTATATGGTGGCCACGAAGACTTGATTGTTGAAGGTTACACCGACGCTAGCTTCCAGACTGACAGAGACGACTTCAAGTCACAGTCAGGGTACATATTTTGCCTAAATGGAGGAGCGATTAGTTGGAAGAGTGCCAAGCAAATCACCACTACATATTCTACAACTGAAGCCGAATACTTGGCAGCTTCGGAAGCAGCTAAGGAGGCAGTTTGGATTCGTAAGTTCGTCTGTGAACTTGGTGTTGTACCCTCCATCAAGGGTCCAATAGATCTCTATTGTGACAACAATGGAGCTATTGCTCAGGCCAGAGAGCCAAGAGAGCACCAGAAGGTCAAACATGTCCAAAGGCGATTTCACATGATAAAGGAATGGAAATTCGAAGGTGAAATCAGAATTTGTAAGATTGGGACAGAAGACAATGTGGCCGATCCTTTGACTAAACCTCTGCCTCAAGTGAAGCACGACAAGCACGTCGAAGCAATGGGAATCAAGCACGTTAGAGATTGGCTTTGAATTCCCTATACATGTGTTTTAATTAAACTAGATGTCTTAATGTAAAACACTATGTAGAAACCTTTCATTTATGGAGTAATCAATTTTATGCAAAATTACAACTTACTCCATTGCTATTTAATTGTGGTTTAGAATTAAATAATGAGTCCATTCGATTTCTGAGAATATTCAAAACAGGGTATCAAGACCCTGTCTTGGATAAAGAAACGCCTGTTAATTGAACATTAAATATCTAAATCGATTAGTGATTTAACTGATGGACGATCAATGACCACTGGAGATTAGTGTGTAGTATGATTTACAGCACCGTTTCTTGTGCTGCACAGCGCCGTTTCTTGTGCTGCAAGGACATAGTAGTCATAAATCATTTACACAGGTGCTAGTTTGGAACTGCACCGGATTGACCTATGAGGGTACTTTAAGAGATTTAAAAACGTCATAAGTACATTTCTCATTATAGCTATCGGAACCTGTTTCCTCAACCATGAGTATTGTGAAGTTCTCTTGTTTGAGTACTAGTCTCTTTGATGTTGTCAAACGTCCGCCGTAACTGGGGATTATAACAAGAACACTCGGAAGATTAGGTCCTCTTAGTAAGAGAGGCTTACAGTATAGGACTGGGAATGTCCCACTATTAACATTAATAGGGAATATGTCTTTGTTGTTTACAAGGCCGCTCGAAGAGCGAGACTGTGAAAATGCATGGTCGTGCTCAGATGGATTTTATAAATCATCTGCTTATTGACAGTCGAACTCGAAGATCGAGAAACACTTCAGGACGTAATAAGGATGACGAAGATTCTTACCTTATAGTTCATGAAGAGACATTAAGCGACATAAGAAATAGGCTATACACTGTATGCACACTTGTCCAGAAGGACAAATGGGAGATTGAAAGAAATGGTGTCCTTCCAACAAGTGTATTATTTTGATAGAGGGTTCAGAATTATCAGGAAGCTAATTCTTCAGCAAGATCAAGTGATCGGAATGCCTGGGTGGAGGCCGCTTCCGATCTGTAATATTAGTGAACAATTAATATTACAGCTTTGTCTTGACTGAACCCTTCGGGTCAAACCCAAACGAACTGCCGATCCGAACCGACGAATCAATCCAAAGGATTTGATGAGTAACTAGAGTATTACGAACACAGACGTCGGATATCAAGCCTAGGGCGTCGAGACCGAGCGTCGCAAAATCAACAAGCAACAAGTTCAAGCAAAGCCATAGCATCACATTTGCCTAGCCATGTGGTTGCTAGGCTAGCTCGAGCTAGCACAGCACCATCGCAGCACCATGGGTGTGCGTGCGTGCGTGCATCGTTATCACAGCACCATCGCAGCACCATGGGTGTACGTGCGTGCGTGCGTCCCTAGCACAGCACCATCGCAGCACCATGCGTGCTTGCATGTGTGCGTGCCTTCGCATAGCAGTACGTTGTGCTTGCTTGCGTGTGTGCGTGCCTTCGCATAGCAGCACGGTGTGCTTGCTTGCGTGTGTGCGTGCCTTCGCATGGCAGCACCAAGCCCAGCGCCCAGCATTGCTATGCACCCAGCAACATGCGTGGCTCGCTAGTAGCACGCATGTGCTGGGGCGTGCTGGCAGGGGCATGCTGGTTGCCCAGCCTTGGTGCCTGGCGCCAGCTGGCAGCCTTGGCAGCCAAGGCAGGCTGCCAGCCATGCCTTTGTACTTGTTGCCGGTTTGGAGGAGTGGGGACCAAGGCTTGGTGGCTTCCCTTGGGGAGCAAGGCAATGGTCCCCCCCTTTGGTCATGGTCTTCACCTAACCTCTCCTCTCCTCATGCCACTTGTTGATTTTTTATTGCATTATTTTATAATTTATTTTTTATTTAAATAAATTAGTTGAAAAATGCAACTATTCCACATTGATCATGAATGGGAGTGCAAGTTGCATTTCCCTATAAATACCCCATGATTGGGCATTTGGTAATCAACTTGAGTGGAACTCAAAAAGGCATCTCTTATTATTGAGAAAACCTTTAAGTTCGTAAAATTCTAGTTTTATATTTGGTCAAGTCTCGACTAACCCTCGAGATGAAGATCGTTCGGGTCGGGTCGTGGGTACGAGCCGTTGGAGGCCGTCATGCTTGTGAGGCTTTAAGCTTTAAAGTAAGAGCTCAGTTTACGAGCGAAGCACGCTTTAAGGGTATTACTTCTTTATCCCTTCTCATAATGATTGTTTAATTATGTTTATGCATGCTTTATTGCTTTAATTTTTGGGGCGGGTCTTAGGCAAGTTTCTCTTCCGCGTAGTGTTGGACGCTATGAAACCCAACATTATTAACTCTCACCACTTCCCTAAGGGTAGTAAGGAATTCATGGCTCCCAGCCCCTTGTACATTCCAAACCATACACGTGATGGGAAAGGAATCAACAACAAGATTATGATCACTATTCATAAGACCCATGGAATTAGGAAAATTGGAATGGTATGCATGAGAAATCGCTCGAAAAGCTTGATTAACCTTCCAAGGCAGCTTCAGAGTCACTATTAGCTTCGGTATCATTTGATCCGACACCGACCATGAGTGTATCTCCATTTCCATCTTGTGGATCAGGGGGTCTACCGTCCCCAAACAAGGTTCTTTCATCGTAGAGGTGACACACAAAATTTTCTCCGGGGGAATCTGAAGAGAAATTAGGTTAAGGAGTGGACGAGACATGAGTAAGGGTTAAGGGATTTTGTGACTTGGTGCTTGGCTCAAGTGCGGCTTTTTCTGTAGCTTTGTTCAAGGCTTCTTGGTTTGACTGGAAAATAACAAGAGAATTTTCTTTGCCAACTAGATTGATATGGGATGGAAATATTAGGTTGCTTATAGAAGGAATATCAGTGGAATCAGTTAGGATATTATTTTGCTTAGGCTTATCTTTTTTCCTAATTTGTTTCCATTGTTTCGAATTACCCAAAAACTGACCACTAGTCATGGGATTTTGAGAAGATTTACCCAAGTTAAAAGGCATATCTTTTGAATTAAGATTATCTTTTTGTGAAGCATCTCCCATATTGATAATTTTGTTAAGGGAATCCCTCAAATTAACGCTTGGGGAATTTGAATTTCCCAAATTTACCTCCACAAAATTATTGTCAGTTTCCTTGTTTTGCTCCTCCAGAATTGCAAATCTTGACCCACTTGCCTTTTTATGTGACCCGTTGACTTCATGAACTTGGCCCTGCATCTGGATGCCCCGTTGATCCTGTTGCACATGAGCATTAGCTGCCTTCTCTAGTCTAACACTACGACGCCGTGGTGGCGGTTTTTTAACCATCATCCAGGATCCATAATCATGATGTTCAATCGGGAGTCTCCTTGTTAACAGCCTGAAGGGAATAAGAAACATCCCCTGTTTCCTCGATCATTTGCTTTTCTTTAAGTGGACAATAATCTCCCTGATGACCAATTTTCCCACAATTAAAACATATCATACACAACCCTTCATATTGAATTTTCCAAATTCTACCCTTGAGCCAGAATTTTGACAAGAAAGGCTTAGATAAATCCAGTTCAACGCTGAGTCTAGTAAATTGACCCCTTTGAGCTAGTTCAGAGTTGTTATTGTTGGAACAACAAGTGTGTAGTGTGTGAATTTTGTGAAAAACTCAAAGTCCCACATTGGTGGGAAATGAGAGTTTTACTCTCTTTATAATATAGAGAGTGGGCTAAAGGGGTGTGGCCCTTGGGCTACCCACATTTTGTGGAGAGGGAGGACCTATATGGTAAACCATCTATCACACACACGCGCGCCGAACCGAACCGAGCCGGGCCGGGTTGGGTCGGGTCGGGCTTATTAAATAAACTTATTTTTTGGACAAGGCTAATTGCGTGATTAGTTCCTTGATTTTTGCTAAACGTTTTTGACTGATTACATTTGACCGTTTTTATTCAAAACTGATTAATGGAGCGTTAATCATGCAAACGTTTTCACTGATTTTTTGCTAAACGTTTTGCCACGCATTAATCTTCTGTATCCGTTTTGAACGTTCAACTTATGACCGTTTTAATTGCGTGATTAGTGCCTAATTAAACAGCAGCAGTTACGTTGCAATTTTTCCTATAAAAGGCGTGTTGATTTCCTGTTTTTGATACACAAAAAAATACAGAAAGCAATCTTCTTCTCCTCTCTATTTTTCCTCACAAAAACAAAACCCTCGAGCAGTTTCTTTTCTTTTTGGGTGTTTAGTTGCCCGGTGGTTTTGTGCAGTTCCACCGGTATAATTTCAATAGAGAAAGGCTGTTTTATCCTGGGGAACATCCGGTTTAGTACGAACTGCTTGCACCTTTTCAGGGCAGTGCCGTGAATGTTCTAAAGAAAGCGACATAGTCCGCGACTCAGTCTATTTTTCGGTAACTTTGTTCTTACTGTTTTTGTTCCCGCAGTTCCGTTTATAACAGTTATCAATTCTAATCACCTTGCCTATTTTTCCTCCTATTTTGTTCAGTAACTCCTCATCAAAATACTCAACGGCCAAATGCGGAATTCTAACCCATGCTGTTAAGTAGCGCAAAGGAGCATTATCAGGGATGAAATTGGGTTGCCATTTGCGTATTGTTGGTAATTATCATCAAGCATCCAAGGGCCTTGCGTTAGAACATGATTATAGTCCCCAAGGTTTGAAAACCTTGCTATGAAATAGTCATGTCCAATGTCAGTAAGGACCAATCTCCCTTTCAATTCCCATTTTTTCTTCAAGCGCTTCATTAGAGCCATGTATCCAATTTTGCTATCAAACATCTTGACGATAACGGTGTGTCGCCAGGGTTCTCTTAGCCTGCGTTTCTCCTCTTTGGTCAGCAAGATGACAGGGCACTTCGGATCATCTAGCAGGTCATCCGGAGGTTCATCATCATCTGAAATATCATCCTCATTCATGTCAAATTGTTGAATTATGTCATTCTCCATTCACACTTCATTAGCCACCAGGTCACGAAAGGAGATGGAATTTTGAGCAGGTTGGGGCATTTGAGGGGTATTCGCAGAACTTGGTTGCTGAGTATTTTCATTATTGAAAATTAAATGATTAATTTTTCTTTTATGTTTCTTGGAAGAACGATTGATTTGGTCTTGTTCTTCGGAGGAAGGTGCTTGGTTGAGAGAATTATTTTCCATTCGTGTTATTTTCGGTATATATTTCAACAGTTGATGCACTTTTAGATATACAATGTTGTTATTTTGTTTATGTTATCATGTGTAAAGGTGGGCAACGTACCGTGGCGGGCCGTGCCTGGCGGGCCACGGTCTCCGACGTGCCGGGCCGTGCCATGCCATGCCACCGTGCCAGAGGAAGCGTGCCGTGTCGTGCCACCCAAAATCACAGGCCAGCCCACGGCACGGCCCACGTACCGAGCGGGCTTGTGCCGGGCTGCCGCCTTTGCTTTGGCTTTTTTTTTAATTTTTTAATAGTTTATAACTTATAATCTTATATTATTATTTTTCTAAAATTAATTAAGTTTAATATTTATGTTTTATTATTTTTTATATTTAATATATATATATATATATATTTAGTTTATACTATTACTTTATAGTTTAATGTTTAAAATTTATTATATTTATTTTTGTATTATTAATTATTATAATTTTTTTTTTGTTATATTAATTTACAAATTATAACTTAACGGGAAAAAAAGGCAAAATGGACGTTGGATGTGAATAATGCATTCTTCATATTATTATTACTTGAAAAAATTGTACAATGATAATAATGATAAAAATCGTACAAGGATATTAAACAAAAATTGGATAATGATAAAAATCGTAAAATGATAATGTTGATAATGATAGAAATCGTACAATATACAAAAATTGTTTATTCTTCTTCTTCTTCTTGTTGTCTTCGTCTTCGTCTTCGCCTTCGCCTTCAAGGTCATCGGCTAGTTGCATAGATTGGGAACTAGCCGAACTCGAATGGTCGGAAGCGGAGGTTCCTTCATCGTTGTCGTTGTCATCGTAAGAACGGTCTTGTGAGCGATTTTCAGCATCCAACCAATCTTTGAAACACACGTACATTTCAAGTGTTTTGGGTTTTAGACTTGTTCTTCTATCGTCTAAAACCCTCCCGGATGCGCTGAAAGCTCGTTCGGAGGCAACGGAGGAGACTTGGATACCAAGAATGTCTCGTGCCATTGCCGCCAAAGTTGGATGCTTCGTGCTTTTTTGTTTCCACCATGTAAGGAGGTCGAGGCTGTTTATCTCATCGTCATCCATGCCCTTGGTGAAGTCGTAACTCAGATACATTTGCAACTCCGAGACATCGCTTTGCGTTCTCCTTATTGATGAATCACCTGAAAACCTTGAAATCAAGTTAGTAGCTTGTGAAAATAAATGTTTGGCCTTTTTACTTACGTTTTTGGATGGTTGGGAAGGGCCTAAGCGAGGAACGGTGCCATATTTGGTTTCATAGACTCTAAATAAAGCAAAAAACTGATCCTTCACATTACTCTTATAGGTATCTACATTATCGTCAAGAAGCATGCATTGAAAATAAATGTCAACTAACATAAATGTATTTTCATACTTTTGCCTAGGATCTAATATGGAAGCAAAAATATAAATTAAAGGAATTTCACTATAATATTTACGCCACTTTGTTTCCATTGCTGGAAGATACTGATCATAATCACTTTGGTTGCGATGATCAGCGAAAAGTTGGGCGAGTAAACATGCATTTGAAAGAAAGTTTTGAGCACAAGGATTATAAACAGAAGAAAAATAATACGCCATGTTATATAATAACTGTAAAAATTGCATATATCGTTCACATGTATCCCAATCATCCTCATATATAGCATTGTTTGGAAATTTTTGGTTGTAAAAAATTGTCAACGGATTCTTGTACTCAATTGCCTTGGTTAACATGTCATAGGTGGAATTCCACCTAGTTGGGCAATCGGTTTTGATTTTTATTGCTCTTATCTTTTGTTGTTTTAGAAAACTATTTCATTCTTGGTATTTCATGTTTGAGCTATTAATAGACATAATAGCATCTCTAATTTTGTTGTAGTATGGACCAATTGCTCTAATTTCATCCTGTACACATAAGTTAAGAACATGGTAAACACATCTAGTATGAAGTGCGTCACCATCTAATATTACATCGGTCAAGGTTTGTTTGACATAATTAGCAGTATATATCATTGAGGTTGCATTGTCAAATGTCATAGACATGATTTTTTCTCGAAGGTGTGTATTCATTTATTGCTTCCATTAAATGGTGAGCAATGTTAATACCGGTGTGGGGGTATTCCAGCATTTTGAAATGGATTATTCGTTTTTGTAACAACCATTGATCATCTACCCAATGGCAAGTCACACATAAATAGTGATATTTATAACCACTATCCCAAGAATCGGCAGTCAAAGACACTCTACAATTAAGTTTACTCAATTCGTCTTGTAACCGCATTTTGTGCTCTAGGAAGTTTTTCATGGCAAATGGTTTTCCTAGAGATTCTTTTATGTTGGGGTTGTAATGCTATGTTAATGTAAGTGTTAAATGGGTCACTTTCGGAGAAAAGAAAAGGTTGTTCGGCGTGTACTATCATTTTCTCTAGTTCATCCCTGTCCCTCTCATAGTTGTAGGTAAAGCCGTGTGGATGGAATTGCGAAATTTTTGGTTGGGTTGGATCACTAGCTGGTTTTGCACAACTTCTCATGTGTCTACTTAAGTGTCCCGTCCCGGACTTGGATTGTGCCGAGTATATATTACCACATGTTTTACATTTTGCTCTTGTTTGGGCTTTATTTATCCATACATCACTTTTGCGGCTTTTGATATTTACCATGCCACTTTCGGTTAACCATTGCTCTTGTGTGTTTGGGAATTGGGTGTTTGTAGATTCGGGGATTTGTTGGTTAGTAGTAGAACCGGAGGCATTTAGGGTATCTTGTTGGCTACCTTGGCTAGAATAAAAATTTTGTGGGTCAAAGAAATTAGGTGGGAATTGACCGAATTGTGGAAATTGGTTTGGTGGTGGAAATTGGTTTTGTGGAAATCCGGGCATATTATTCATGTTATAGGGTTGAAAACCAAAAGTACCATCATGCCTAATTGTTCAAAGCCTAGGGGGACGTTACACAAGTCATTGGTCAGACTTGAAATTGGGGGGGGGGGGGTAATTGGATTAGGTGATTCCTTAGAACTATTACCACAGACAAATCGGGCTAACCTAGAGGATGATGGGTTGTTCATGTTTGGTGATGCCATAATTAACAATAATAACAATTTTAACAATAACAATAATAATAATTAATAACAACAATTATAACAATAACAATAATAATAATTAATAACGACAATTATAACAATAATAATTAATAACGACAATTATAACAATAACAATAATAATAATAATTAATAACAATAATTATAACAATAATAATAAGTAATAACAATAATATTAACAACAATAATAAAGATTAGTTAGATCTTACAACCGTGCTTCAACGCTTTCCACTAATTACGATTACGAGCTTTTAATTTTTTTTCGATATTAATAAATAATAATTAGAAAATATAAAAGAATTAGAGATTAAGATAATTAGAGATTAAGAGAAGAGATGAGTTGAATTGTGATTTGAAAGTGAAGTGAAATTTGGTATTTATAGGCAAATTGGGGAAAAAAGAGTCGTTAATGGCCGTTAGAAAGAGGGGAAGAGCAACGGCAGCAAAGCAACGACTCTCATTATAGTCGTTATTGGCGTGCCAGACCGGGCCGCCACGCGGGCCGTGCCTTACGGGCTGGCACGCGGGCCAAGAGGCGGGCTAGTGCCGGACCGTGCCGGAAATTTGCAATTTATGTCCGTGGCACGGCCCACGGCACGCCAGGCGATGATCAGGCTAGCTGCCATGCCACGCCGACTGTCGTGCCATGTCGCCCATAGGCCAACCCGGCCCGTGCCCAGCTGTAATCATGTGAGTAATGTCACCTAAACCACGACTATTTAGTTCGAATTAAGTGCACTTATGCGTGTGTAAATTAATCATCATTCTTAACCATTTGGCCAACACCAACCCCCTCATCTTTCTCTCTCTAATCACATTAAAATAATAAACCCCCTAAAAAAAAATTAAAAAAACCCCGTGTCATTTTTATTAAATAATAACGTTTTATAAAGCATCTTCTCGAGCTCTCATACAGAAGCAATCTTCTTCCCCACCTTCCTTTTTCCGCCTTATCTCTCCCAAAATAAAATAAAATAAAAAATAAAAAATAAAATAAAAAATCGAAAACCCTAGCTTCTTCGTCTGATTTCTTCAATTCTTCATCCTTACTTTTCCTTAATTAGCTGTTCTTCTGTGTTTTAATGGCGTCTGGATCTTCTGGTTCAAAAGGTTTTGATTTCGCTTCGGATGATATATTATGCTCCTACGAAGATTATGTTAATCAGGAATCGTCTAATGGAAGTCACTCCGATCCGTCTGTTGGAGCTAACGCTAACAAGGTATTTGTTGATTTTTGAGTTTTGTTTGATTTTTTTTGTTTTGATTTCTTAGGGTTTATGATGCTGTTTTGTTGAAGATTTTGATCGGATCCTAATTAGGAATTTGTTGATGCTATTAACTGTTTTGTTAGGGTTAATTGCTATGTTCTTTAGGAAAAAATTTGTGTTGCTAAGTTAAATGTGTTTCCGTTTGAAAAGTTATTTTTGGCGATTTGGAGATGATTTAATGATTTTGATTATCAGAAACGTTGTTCAACTGTTTTCTTCATATATCAATTCATTTGGTTGTTGAATCAGAATATGATAGTTGGTGTAGGTGCAAAATTTATGAATCTGGTGACAAAGCCATAAGCTTGGAGATTGACAATCTAATATTATCTGTTACGACCAGCTATAGATTGCAATGCCTTTGAAATTGCGGAAGATTAGAGCTAATCTTGGAACTAGAGCTGTTCGAGGGTTTCGTGTTATTTATTCTGGGGATTTATTCTGTTACCTGGTTCATTATTTGGCTTTACTAAGATAAGAGCTTAGTCTGTTTTGTAGTTGTGTGAGATTTAGTCTACTGCACCTTTGTGATTACAGGAGAGTGATTAATACTGGTTATTTCTTTTTCAATGGATGGTGCTTTTGCTGTAACCTTTTTCCTTTATCTGTTTTGGAGGTAGGGTATCATATATTTGTGGAATTTTATGTATTTATTACAAGTAATTTGTTTTAAACAAGTCATATGTTCAGATAACATATGAATAATTTGACGTTGTGTGGTTTGTAAATGATCTAGATGGAATCATCCAAAACTATTAAATTCACCAAGTTAACAAATAATCACAGCTGTTGGCTGTCTTGGTTGATGTTTTATTTTTTTGTTGATGATATGGGGTTTTAGAGCCAGCGATGCCTTTTGGTTCTGGATTTTATCATTGTTGGAATGCAAGTATGCTGTGGAACATGACATTATCTCAGTCTTCATGTATTAGGGAGGGTTAAAGCCTCTCACTTCTAGACCTTTTAGTCCAAACCATTGGTGGTAGTAGCTGCTTTTTTGGGTTTCCTTTGATTGACAAGTAGCTGACCCAATTTTTCGTGGGGCTCCCTAGATTTGATGCTATGGATGTGATCTTTGTATTACATACAATGTGTAAAACGAAACACCTTTATTTGTGATCCCCCCCCCCCAAATTTCCTCTGCCAGAACAAAGTAATAGCTGCTCTAGTTTGGTATTTAGGAGATCTATATAAAAAGCACTGTAATATTTTATTTGCTGCAATGAAGTTTAATGTAACTGTGGTTTAGTAATGGAACTTTAGCTTATTGTTTACTTAATGTTGACATCACTGTTCTACCTTAAACGTTAATAAAGAAAAAAATTTGGTGTTGTTTTTGTAATAATTATTCTGATTTTCTTAGCAGGATTTTCAGAAAAGCAGGATTTCAAGGTCGTCAGTGTTTCCTACATCTAATGCTTACAATCAGCCCGAGGAATCTTTGAGTCAAGAAATGATTTCAGTAGTTGAAAGGACCATGAAAAAGTATGCTGACAATCTCATGCGTTTCCTGGAGGGAATCAGTTCCCGTCTCTCACAGTTGGAATTGTATTGCTACAACCTTGATAAGTCAATTGGAGAAATGCGCTCTGATTTAGGCCGTGATCACGGGGAAGCAGATTCTAAGCTGAAATTTCTGGAAAAACATCTTCAAGAAGTAAGTTACTTTTGCTTGACCTTCTGGGCATCTCGCTGAATATGTAAACCACATGTCTTAAGTCATCTTAACAACAGGCCCTCTTTTGGCATTTATTAACAGAGGTTACTGCTAGTGGAGAGTCAATGTCTTGTGTATCATGCATATCAAGGTAGCCTGTAGTTATTGAGCTTGGAATTTATACACTTCTAGAAATTAACAGGTATTAGTCGCAGCTAGAAGAAACCCCCAAAAAATCTTCCAAATGTTTTATAGGCATCACAGCTTGCTGCTATCTACTGTGTTGCACTTGTGCACTCCTGTAGTTCCCTGATTACACCTTTAAATTTTCTTACTATTTAGAGAAGTTCTGATGCCAAACCAAAAATTGTTTCTTTTGTAAGCTGTCTAGATAGTTGATAGTGGCAGCTTTGTAAACAGACTTTCTGCAGTATATAATTTGGGATGCTCAAAGCTGACTGACAAAAAATAGGAAGGGCAGTCATGTTGGGGAAGTGTGTTCTGCAGTGTTTTGTTAGCATTGGCTCTACTTCAATTTGCTCTCTTTGGGCAAATGGATCTTATTGAATTATGTGTTTTGGTTGCTGAGTTTATGTTGCTTCAGGAGCATCAAATCAAAAGACAAAAAGCTTTATTCTGATTTAAATATTCTCTAGTCAGGAGATGGTTGTTTACAATTTTGTGCATTGCTTAATTGATATTTCATCATTCTGCTGTAAGGTTTAATTTGTACCCAGCTTGTATTGCAAGATGATGCCACTGTAGGCTGTAGCAGAACCCCTTTTTTTTATTATTATTTTTTTTTTTTGTTGGAGGGGGGCGGGGAGAATTTGGGTGTGGATGTGGTGTCTATCTGCAGGATGTTCAATCATCTTTTTTTTTTTAAATGTGTGCCTGTCGAATCTTATTCTCTTAATCTAACTGTAGGTCCACAGATCAGTCCAGATACTTAGGGACAAGCAAGAATTAGCCGAAACGCAAAAAGAACTTGCTAAGCTTCAGCTTGCACAGAAGGAATCGTCGGCTGGAGCACAAGATGAGAGAGCTACTGTATCTGCCTCCGAGACAAAGAATGATGATGTATCAGATACTCCTAACACCCAACTGGCTCTGGCCCTGCCTAATCAAATTGCCCAACAACCTTCCCACCCTGCTGCTCAGCAGCAGTCTATTGCACCTTCACAACCGTCATCACAAAGTCATAGCCAGATGCAGTCTTATTATTTACCTTCTAATCAGTTACCAAATCCTCAAGCTCAGTCACATCCATCATATCTTGCAGCTGATGCCCAGTATCGAGCTCCTCAGATAGCACCACAAGCTCCCCAACAATCACAAACTCAAGCAAGTCAGACTCCACAGACCCAACAATATCCTCAGTATCAGCAGTGGCCCCAGCAAGTTTCCCAGCCTATGCAAATGCCACACCAACCACCAGTACAACCACCCCAGCAATCACCAATGCCCCCATCCCAGCAACCACCAATGCAACAACCGAATCAGATCAGAGCTCCAGCTCCCCAGTCAAATATCTATCCTCCATACATGCCTAGTCAACCTGCAAATCCGCCTCCTTCAGAGGCAATATCAAGCAGCATGCCAATGCAGATGTCGTTTCAAGGAATACCACAGGCAGGAGTTAATCGTCCAGAAGGAATGCCTTATGGGTATGGTGGCCCTAGTAGACCTATTCAACCCCAGCCTTCCCCTCCACATATGAAGGCTGGCTTTTCATCTCAGCCAGGTGATGGATATGCAACTAGTGGATCTCACCAACCAATCTCTTCCGCAGGGACATACATGTTATATGACAGTGAAGGAGGTCGATCTCATCACCCTCCTCAACCAAGTCACTACTCTCAAGGCAGCTATCCTCCTACAAATCCTTCAGTTCCAAACATGCCTCCCCCAAGCAGTAACAATCTTATGATTCGCAGCCCTGCCCCTCAGCAATACGTTCGCAACCATCCTTATAATGAGCTCGTTGATAAGTTGGTGAGCATGGGGTACAGGGGTGATCATGTTATGAGTGTGATTCAAAGGCTGGAGGAAAGTGGGCAACCTGTAGATTTTAATGCTGTGCTTGACAGGTTGAATGGTCATTCTTCAGGGGGTTCTCAACAAAGCTGGTAATGTTTAAAATAAATCCCGGTGTAGTGCAACTGCATCTATTATCATTGGAGTTGCACTGTCTATCAATGTTTATAATAAAAGCCTAATATGATATGCACGGTATTTGGTTGCATTTGGATATAGAGGTCCAAGATCATTGTATATTTGGATATGCTACAAGTTGTCTTTCAGTACCCAGACTTCTTGAAGGATTGTGACAGTCTGACTATTTTATTATGTGAGATTGTCTCTTTATTTACCAGCTGTAGCTTAGTATATCTTCACTTTAGGGTTTGTCATTGTGTTGCTTGATTCCTATTGATATAATGATATGTATCAAGTTCTGTTGAAAATCTTTGTCTGGTTTGGAGAATTATTCAAGGCTCACCTTTGTGTTGATGTTCAGATAGTGACCGAATAAACCCATTAATCTATATACACCTATACTAAAGCAGTCTTTTTGGAGGGAATTTTTCCTCTTAAACTTTTTTTTTTTTTTAAGAATTATTAACTTCCCTAGGTGGTGGTGGTGGTGGTCGCCAGTCTGACTGCTGCCCCTTGGTGGCGGATGACTGCTCCCATTCCCTCTCTCTTTTTCAAAACTTAAAAATAAGGACATTTAAAAATAAAAAAAAACCACCTCCAAATATACCACTTTTGTAAAAAAAACCATCATTATACAAAATTTAAAAAAACCGCCTGTAAAACCCAAAACTAGTAGGAATTACCACCCTTACTCTATTCCGGTTTGATTCCTGTCTTTTCCGGCTTGTTTTTCGACTAAAAGTCTACGTGTCACCACCCTATTGGTCAAAATTAAAAAAATTAAAAATAAAAAAAATCCCCAACCATTCCACGGCAGCCACCCCACCTTTTCTCTTGTCATCGCACCGAAACAGCCAACCCCACCCAAACCAACCACTTGCCGAACAACCTCCACCCCAACATAGCCACCTCCAACCAACATACTTGTCGGTGAACCCACCAAGTCCCCCACAAGTTTATACAGTACCTTCTTTTTCTTCTTTTTTCCTTTTTCACTCCATTGAAGCGCATTCTGAGTCCTTCGTTAAAGTGGCTACTCCACTGAAACAGTACCTGAGGTATAATACTCCATATTTTTATGTATTTTATAAATTATTTAATTAATTATAAAATATATTTTTAAAGTACTCAAGTATTTTAATTAAATATTTAAATGGCTAAAGTATTTAACTTATTGAGTTTATAAAAGCATAATTTATTTTGGGCTAAACGTTTAATAATCGTTTGGGCTCATTTAAATAATAGTATTAAACAATTCTTACATACTCCTAGTGGACCAACCCAGTTCATTTAAGTAAGTCCAATTCTTTTATTTGAGCCCTTGTGGGTCAAATATTTCAAAACTAAAGCTCATTTATTTATTAAGCCCAAACAAGATCCCTACTCTGTACTCTATAAATATTCCTCTAAACCCCAAAAATTTCCCACACAAGAGATCAAAAATTAGATTTTTTGAGGTAAGTAATCTTTTCTTTTCTTTTCCCTTATTTTTCTTTCTTTTCTTTTTCCTTATTCTTTATTTCCTTTGTTTCTTTCATGCGTGCAAACCCACGCAAGTTGCCGCCCACCAATCGCCGCTGCCACCTCACCACCGCTGCCATGTCACTGCCGGCAACCAGCCACCTACCGGCCAGCAATCACCCCCCACCGTGAGCCACCCTTCTCCCTCTCCTCTTGTTTTAATTATTAAACCTATAATTATATACTATGGATTTTTTATTTTAATTATTGAAATATGATTAGTATATTTTATAATTGTGTTTTGACAACTAAAAGAGTATAAATTTCAGATTTTGTATGGTTTTAAATTATGATTTTATAAATTATTAAAAGCTAGGGTTTTAACTATTAAAGTGTTGATTTTTAGGGTTCTAATAATCAACTAAATTAGGGCTTTCATTCCTATTGAATTTATAAAGATTAATTAATCATAAAAACAAATTTTCGGTAATTAAATTCCGACCTCCGTTCTTAATTATTTTAAATCACGTTTTAATCACGTTGAAATTCTAACTCGTCCGATTTTTACAAAAAAAAATAGTGTTTTTCGTGTGTAAACAACGTTCTAATCAGAACTCATTACCTTTGGTAGTGATCACCACCGTCTCGTAGCCAAATTCAGCCTCTAAATAGGGTTTTCGGACAGTTTTTGATTTTCGACGAAGGTTTAATGTTTTAAAAATAATTTTCAGACTTATTTGAGGGATTTAAATCTTAATAAGTGTGCTGGAATTTTTATATAAACACCATTAATGAGTTTTTATGTTGTGGTTTTAATTACCCACTTAAAGAAAGAGTTTTAAAGGTTTTAAACCAAAATTTCAGCTTATTAGAGAAGGTTTAAAGTGTTTAAAAGTTGCTGGAAATTTGTGTAATCAAGGAAGTAATTGAGTTTATGTATTTGGTATTATAGGAGACTTTAAGTTGAGTAATTTCTAGCAATTGTGGCTAGTTGGAAAGATGACTTAAGGTACATTCGCGTACTTGGTAAAGTTTAAGTGTATAGAAGCATGCTAGGCTTTGTTAAATTAATTTCAAGTAGTATCATGATAGATGTTGGATGGAATTGATTGATTGGATTGATGTTGGTGAATGATTGGTGATGTATGATTTATTTATGGTGAATTGGTGATTGGATTTAATTATAATGACATGTTGATTGTGAACCATACTTTTATTATTGGCATGTTAGAGAGCATGTTTGATTAAACTAAATGTTTAATTTGGTTTGGAATATGAAAAAGGAATTTTATTATGGTTCATATAATTTTTATTGATGCTATAAGCATGAAAAAGGAGCTATTTAAGTGTCTTCGTACACATAGATAAATTATATTGCGGTGCCTATGTGCACTTAAGGTGTTTCTAACACTGAGGGATAGGATTTGAGGTGCCTTATGCACTTAAGGTGTTTATACACCGAGGTAGTTAAAGGATTCAATAATAAATATTGTTTGTGACTAATAAATTAAGAATTGAATTGGAAACTTGAATGGTTTGAGTGATTGATGTATGATTGGTTGTGTTGTGTGCATTTGAGTCATCACCAAGTTTAAACCGGTAAATCACGTAAAGTGCAAGAAGGATGAGCAATAAAACTCTGGATTTGTGCACATCTAGAGTAATAACAAACAGGGGTTGGGGTCCACGGGGTATTAGCCGTGTACTTTTTAGAGGCTGTCTGATCTACGAGTCTCTTGTTTTAAATTCTTTAAAAATTATAATGAGTTAGATGAGATCTCATACTAGCTATGGCCACGGAGTCGCGCCCGTCTGCCATTAGATGTTTATTAGTGTCTTCCGAAAGGAGGCATAGGGTTTTCTTTATTAATGTTCCGGAATGGAGCATAGGGGGACAACCTGGTCAATTGCTTAATCCGATCAAATTAATGAAATGATCAATGCTATTTAGTGAAAACTTAGTAATGATCGACAATTGAGTCATGTGTTCGAGTCAATGATTATATTGTGTGTGTTGATTGCTTATTAGTACTATGCTAGGAATTCTTTGCTATATTTCGTAGCTTGTATGTACTCAGCGTTGCTGATTGCGTGCTTTTGTGTGTCTTTTCTTGGTCATGGCCTTCGCCTTTCAATGACCCTGTAATGATCCAATTTTTATACTTGTAATATTGGGGAGCAGACTAATCACAGGTTTTTGCATAAACTGAACTTGCATCAGGGTGATGGGATTTTAGTGGAACGTTGGTTAATCACTTAGCTTATTTCATTTCATAAATTGATGTCATTTTGACTCTAACTCTACTCGCTTCCTATTTTACTGGGTTTTGAATAAGGGCCGTTATGGTTCCAACTTGTAAGTCTAAATTTGGTTTTGATTATTAGTTTTGAAACTTACATTTTCTTTTAAAACTAAATTAGTTTTCCGCTGCTGATATTTGAAACTAGCCTTAACGTTTGAACACGTGGCGGTAGCACGCCAGTAATTCTCTCACAGGTTATTAAAAGTATTTACAGGTAACTACAAGTTATTACTGGTTAATACAGGTTTTGAAGAGAGAATTATTGGGGTGTTACATGAGGTAGGATGAATCACCGACAGTGGTTAATTGTGGCTAGTGTTGCGAATTATAGGACACCTAAAAATCTAGGGTTTTGAGGAGAGAAAAGGGAAACATTGGGGAAGAAATTGGAGGGGGCTTGGTGGCCAGGCGAGCAGGTATGGGGCTTGGTGGGGTCCGCCGGAAGAGGTAGTGGTTGGAGGTGGCTGGTTAGGGTGTGGGGTGGTCCGACAGGTGGTTGTTATGGGTGGAGAGTGGCAAGAGAAGGGGGACGAGGTGGTTGCCAGAGTTGGGGGTTTTTTTTTTTTTAATTTTTTTGTTAAAAAAAAAATTGATTTTATTTTAATTTTATTTTAATTTTGTTAATTTAAGTCAATAGGGAGATGACACGTGGATTCTTTAGTCGGAAAACAAGCCAATATATAGGAGGGGTGGTGATTCCTACTGATTTTGGGTTTTACGAGTAGGTTTTTTTTAATTTCGTAAAAAATTTCTTAAAAATAATACAAACTTTGAACATTAACAATGATTTATGAGGCAAGCTATAAGTCTATAACCTACAAGGTGTTGTAGCTAACCAATGTGGCACTTTAAAGCTTGAAACCGTTGTAGTTTAAAAATCCGATGTGACAAAATAAGCTACAATATGTTGTACTTTGTTTTTGAAGATGTTCTAAAACCTTTTTTTTTTGCTGATGTGTCTTTTAGTATATGGTACTCCATACTTATTGATAACGGAAATAATATATATAATCCAATTACAAATTAATCATTATAGTATAGAATATACTACACATACTTTATTTTGCAATAATAAAATAAGAAAATCCAAAACAAAATGAGTGGTACAAGGTGCGCCATACAGGCATACATATAGATTGATGATTGATGTCAGTTTTTCTATTGATTGACAATTCATTCATTTATTTAATTTAAAGTCTACATCACAAATGTCAATTACACTTATTTATTGGAGTATTCCATGGGTTCCTATTTTTTTTGCCTTATTGGTATTGACAATATATGAGTCAAATCGTAAAAAATTTGACCATAAATTTTCGGTAATATATACTTTCTTCGTTTTTTTTTACTTAATTAGCTTTGACTTTTACACTATTCATGATCTCTTCTTTGACCGTCTTTTGTGAATAATATATAATGAAAAACATATTCACGTGGGATCCTTTTGAATTCGTCTCAATAAGTACTATCATAATGTATAACTTTTATAATTTTTACTTATGGAAAATTAAAATTATTGATCATTAAAGTTTTGCATTTGCATATGTGAAATCTTGTTAGATTCATCTTATTGTATATTTTATTAATATTTTTTTATTTATAATTTCACGGGTATATAAATAGAGATATACAACCTATGAGAGGTACTAGGTCAGTAGGGTGTATTAGGGAAATAATTCTTATTATTTATTTCAAAATAAATGTCTTATTTCGATTTTTGAGTTTTTTTTATAAATTGATGCTAAAGTCTAGAATAGACCCGGTGCACAATAACTTATTGTGCACCCAACCATCTAGTATATCATATGAAACGTGATTATATCATACGAAATGTGATTATATTATTTGAAAAGTATATATCATCTAGAAACTAATTATATAAATGTATCATTCAAAAAGTGAATTTATTATTAAAAAAAAGTATCAAACAGTAATTATATCATCCAAAAGATAATTATATCATCTGACTAATTTTATTTAAAATACATCTATATCATTCAAAATATGACACACAACAAGATAATTATATCATCTAAAAAAGTGATTATACATCCAAAATGTGACTATATTATTTATGTCAAGTATTGGATCTACAGTAATTTATTGTAAACAAGTCCATAATCTTGCGTGGATCTGGCCCACAATAATATTATTGTGGACCTGAGGTTTATATACACAATTGACATTATATTGAACATAGTGACCCCAATTTTAACATAGTAACCTTTTTTTTTTAACATATTAACTTTTATTAAAACTTGTGTGACCTTTAATGTTATTGTGATCCCAAAGTGCAATGTTATGTTGAATATAGTGACCCTAATTTTAGCATAGTGACCTTTATTATTCATATTGAACCGTATATTAAAAATTTAATTTAAAAAAAAAAAAAACCTCTTATAGCTTATTTTTTAACAAAATAAATTCATTAATAAAAAGTCATCCGCCATCCACAAATGAAATCTAAATTAACAAATACACATAATAGAGTCAAATAAAGGTTTCATTCATCAAAGCTACGATCGTTGAACATATCTTGCACTGTGGTACATCCCTCGCTTACATCGCTGAAAAATGCAGCCTCTTTTTGGAGAGACGGTGTAACGATTTGTTGTAGTCGTAAGGATGATTATTATATGATTTGCTAAAACGCATTTAAGAGTTCGACAACCGTTGCAATCTCAAACAAATGTTTACCAACGAACGATAACAGGGCAAATGATGATAGCTTTTGTGATAAGCCATGACACACAAAAAAACCATTAACGAAAACCAAACAACTAAACTAACAAAAACTAATGATTCACTATAAAGAGACATTCCGTCATAGGGAGACGGACGAATATCTACACTACTCGTGTAGATTGATTGAAACCTAAAAAGTAATCCTATAGAAAAACAAGATTAAAGGGCCGAAAATAGTCTAATATCCGAAGAAATTAGACTATTTCCGACCTAAATGGCCAAAATAATATAAATCCTGGAAGAGAAGAGGAGAAAGGAGAGTCTTTTAATGTCACAATAACTTTTGTTTCAACATAATAACCTTTATTTTTATATAGTGACATTTTTTATATTATTATTAATAAAACAATCATAGTGTCTCTAATGTTGATGATCTACAATAAATTAGTGTGAACCAGATCCATTTAAGAATTTGTACAACACTACTTAAAGTGATAGGTCAAAGTTCATATGGTCAAATTTTATATGGCAAAATGTGTTTTTTATATTGATAAAAATTAGAGTGAAAATAAATATATGAGTAATATAAAAGTTAAAGTATTGCGATAATTATAAAACAGAAAATGTAAATTTAGAATACATAAATAGGGTAAAAGTCAACATAAAACATTTATTTTGATGAGAGGGGAGTAAATAGAAATCCATAATTAATTCCCTCTCCGAACCAAGTCTACTGCAGGTCCACGTTATCGCAAGATTTTCGCATCTCAATCTACAGTCTCCATACTCTTCACCACCAAATCATACTAGAGTAGGAAACTAGGAAAAATGATTTATTGGAAATATTAAAGACTGATCCATTCTTATTATAAAAGCAAAAAAACATAATTTTAATTTTTAATTCACGTGAAGTTTGGATCTAAGTCGAATAATCTAGGTATCCCTAACAATTTATACTGGTCAACTACATTATAAAAAGACAAAGAAAATATTTCCCTGTTTTTTATACTTACAAGTTATAACACACATTTTTTCACGATATTTATACTTTGTCTGTTTTATAATGTTAGTCTCATTTACGTATTTCGATATAAATTTTTTAATGCAATTTTTTTTTTTTTTGGTGTTTTGAGAGCCACAAGAGTGGGGGTGAGAATCAATCCGAAGATCATCTGAAATCAAGAGGAAAGTTCTAAACACTTGAGTTATCCCTCACTCTCTTTTATTGCAAATATTTTTAATTTCATGATAGCAAAATTTATAAAAACTAGATATTAATAATGTACTAATCAAAACGAATAAAACTAGGTCTCATATGACTATGTTTTTTTTGTATATATAGAGAGAAATTTCATCTAATTTTTTATAGTCTAAAAAATCAAAATGGGACTAACAAATAAAAACGGAGAGAATATAATTTAATACACTTAAAATGGAGTGAAATACTAATAGTATAACTTAGTGGGTCATGAGATTAAAATAAGAATACTCGTATTAGTTTAGCTTTAAAAAAAATCTATATCTATAATATTATTAAAACTCAAAGGGATAACATGCTAACGCCATGTGTCACTGTTCCTTCCATATGACTTGGCGTCAGAGCACTATGTGTCACTTTATGTGCCATCATTTATTACCCTAAAACTCTTTATATGTGTAACCTTTTATACTTAATTTTCTCATGGAATAATGTAACTTCTAAATAATTGCACAATAAACTACAATTTAATTTATAAGACATTAATCACACACTAATGTTTGTTGATTCCTTGGATACTAATTTTCTAGATTCAATACCAGTCAAGCAATTATACAAAGTACTCCGTAATATTTACATAAGTTATTATTTTATTTTATTTTTGACAAAAAGGTATTATTTTAGGAAATTTCGACTTTTGGTACCTCGAAAATGGCCTCATCTGACTTTTGATACCCATCTAAAATTTTATTTTATTTTGGGACCCATCAAATTCTAAAAGTATATCTTTTGGTACATCCATCTAACTTTTGTTATGGTTTCCGTTAGTGGGGCCCGACCATCATCCTGCCTCCTTCCATCCACCCCTTCCTCCTTAGTTACCTTCACTGCCAGCCCCCCTTCCCCATCGGCGACAAGCCGACATCCCCTATCGCATCCCCAAATTCCCCCGAACATCGCATCCCCAATTTCCCCACCCTGACGCCACCCTCCAACCAATTCATCCACCCTTATCCACCACAAAATTGATCGTCCTTCTCTAAAACAACCGCCCTCCCCTTTTCGCCGGCCCCCGAAACCCTAAGCCCCACTTGAAACAACCCAAAAAACCAAACCTATTTAGGGTTTTTAAACAACCCAGAAAATTGTCCACTCAATCGAAGGCTGTGATACGCGTTGCAATTAGCGAGGTGGGCTACAAATTGCTATTGTTGATGGTGCGTGTGGTGGCGGAATTGGTGGTTTGGAGGCGTAGCTGATGAAGTGTGTAATCAGGGTGAGAATTGGTGGCAGATTGGTGAATATAAGTGGCCAATTGGGGCTGCCTGTGTTGCGGTGGTTGTGCGAATAGGCTACTCTGTTTAATTGCTGTTGTTGGTTGTTGTTGCAGGCTGATATGGCAGTGAGTTGGTGGAATTGGTGTTGGCAGGTGCTGCTGCTGTTGCGGCTGAGATTGGAGGATGGAAAGGGATGAGGTGGGGGTCGCCGAAGCCAGTGGAATGTTTTGGCACCGGTAGTCGGCACGGGGAGGGGGAAGGGTGGCTGATTGGGAGGGGGGAGAGGTGGCAGTGGCTTGGGATTTTTTTTATAAGATTTTTTTTTAATTAATTAAATAGATAATGGGCCCTGATTAGGGGATTTTTATCCACCAATCACCGTTTGACAAGTGGACCAACCAGGTTCCGCCACGTGTCCTTCACGAAGGCCAACAGGAGCTTGCCACGGGTCAGTCACAGATACGTCCTCCACGGACCACTTAAGACACGCCACGTGTCCACCCATGCCAAGTGGGACAACCGGCCATCAAGGCCCAATTCAGTCTAGAGGCCCGATCAGCCCTAGGTTTACCTTAAACCTAAAGAGTTGCACGCTTCCCAAGGCTATAAATACTCGATTAATCCTCATTAATCAAACAACCGAATAATTAAGAGATCAAGCAGAGAAGAACAGACTTATTAACAACCGGCTAATCTCGCTAACAACGCAGATTACCAACACTAAGCACTCTCACCTAGAGAGATCTGATTACTTTAATTTCTGTATTGGTTACTCCTTAATCAGGTACTAACTTGACCGTTGGAGGCGGAGCTCTCAGGAGTCTCCGTTATTTTGCAGGTACAGGCGTCCGGTTCCAGTCTCGGAATTGTAACTCTCCCGCAGGACATCAGAAAACCCCGAAACATTTGGCGCCGTCTGTGGGGAGAGTACTTCAGAGATGGCATCCAAGTCTGTACCGACTCCAGAAGAGAGGTGTCCCCTAGACGACCCTCAAGTTCAGTCGGACCATGATACCGAAAGTGAATTTGAAGTTGAAACTCATACAGCTCCAGACGGGACCCTAAGGGCCCGCCGTACCCGTCATACTGAAATAAGGGAACGGGAGTATCTTCAAACAGGAAGCGAGCCAGCAGGCGCACCGCTTGCTCGGCAACAGCCGACTGATGGGTCTGCTCCCATCACAAGGAACGAACTCATGACCTTCATGAGGGACTTCAAGGGAGAGATCCAAGAGTTGATCAACAAAAAACCGCCTGCTTCAGTCAAAGAGCAGTCGGCCAAGAAACCTTCCACTTCACTGAGGAGGAAGCCAGTTCAAGGGCGAGAGGCGACTCCCCATCCTAAATCCAAGAAGCGGGAACCGTCTGCTCTTGATTTCACAAAATTCCGTTACCCTACGGGAAATAGGAAACCGGTTCGTCATATTCAGGCGGACGGGTCAAAGCAAACGTTCACAGATGCTCGGCACCTGCTAGAGCAGAAGAAGAGTGACCGATTATCAGAGTCGGCTTCTACTTCAAATTTTCAGGACAGTTTGCGAAACGCCTCGATGAGGCCAACTCAGTCGTACCATGAGAGTCAGTCAAGCGGCACCTCCCGTCAGTCCGACTTTCATAGTGCCCAGGCGGTACCAAACTTACCATTTGTGCCGCAACAACAGTATTTTATGCAGCCACCTCCATTTGGTGGACCTGCAGCAAAAAACGTCCAACCTATGGACTGGCAGCTACGGCTGCTTAGACTTGGTGAACAGCCGTCGGCCTTCTCCAAGGAAATTACTGAAGCCGCTCAGCCGGCCAAAGTAAAAAATGTTTTAGTAGGCGCCTATGATGGCACTACTAACCCGGAAGACCATCTGATGGCATTCACCAACCTGATGTACCTTCAAGGGTTGGATGATCCCACTTGGTGCAAGTGTTTCCCAGCGACTCTCAAGGGAATTGCACAGCAATGGTTCGGCAACCTGCCGACTGGTTGTGTAAACAGCTTCAGGACGCTTGCTTACTTATTTGCCTCCAACTTCGCAATGAACATCCCTGCGAAGAAAACGACCCTTGATTTGGGAACAATTCAGCAGGGTGAAAAGGAGGGGCTTCGTTCCTACATCAGGCGGTTCAACCTGATGAGAATACAGATTCAAGGGTTACCGGATGAGGTAGCTTATACTGACTTTTTTAGAGGTCTCAAAGACGGGTCTACCTTCAAATTTGATTTAGTTCGAAAAAGGGTGGCGACTCTTCAAGAGGCCTTGATTGAAGCAGAAGCCTATATACAGGCGACTGATCTGTGTACGATGAAACAGTCGGACGGGAAGAGGTTCGACAATAGAGAGGGACGACAGAAACAGTCGTCCAACAAGGATGAAAAAAGAAAAGGGGTCTGGGCGGCTGATTCCTCTAAACAGCCGGCCCAGAAAAAGAAAAAAGAATTCAAACCATACTCCCCAAAATATGTGTTTAACAAGGATAACCAGTTTATCCTAAAAGAAATAAAGGGACGGCTCTCAATTGAGAAGCCGCTCCCCATGAAGGGTTCTGCGAGCAACCGGAACCAAGACAAAATCTGTGCTTATCATGATGACATTGGTCATCACACCAATGACTGCATCAGTCTCATGCGGTACCTAGACCGATTGGATGATCAAGGTGATCTTGACACTTATGTCAAGAAATCTGCGGGAAACACTTCCTCAAAAAAGCAGTCGGCCAAAAAGAATCAGCAAGCCGACAGTTCTGATACAGATGATGCAGTCGTCTACACCATTGCAGGCGGCTTCTCAGGAGGCGGCCCCACTATTAGGGGCAACAAAGATAATATAAGGCGGTTAGATGTAAATTCCGTTCACCAAGAACGACCGTCCAAATATACATTTCCTGAGATTGTCATCACTGAAGAGGATCTAGGAGGAATAAGGGGGCCGCATGACGACCCTCTCGTTATTGAATGTAAAGTGGCCAACCAGAGAGTTGGTCGAATCCTCATAGATACCGGGAGCTCTTCAGATCTCATCAGCAGCAAATGTCTATCAAAACTGAAATATCAGACGGACTGCATACATCCGGCCTCCCACCCTTTAATAGGGTTTGGGGGAGGAGTCGTCCACCCACTGGGACGAGTAGATCTACCCATCCGCCTGGGCGAAAAAGGGGAAGGACGACACATGGTAGTCCGGTTCCTAGTGGTAGAGGAACTCTCTGCCTACAACATGATTCTGGGTCGACCAACCCTGAATAATTCCAAGGCTGTTATAATCCCGTCACTTATGCTGCTTAAGTTTGAAAGGGACAATGGAACAGTCGGCTCCCTTAGGGGAGATCAGAGGATGGCCCGAGAGTGCTATCTCTCGGATGTCAAGCCCACTGTTATGGCCACTGGGTCAAGTGGAGAAAAAACAGACCTTGACAATGTCAAGGAAAGTGCGCCTGTTCAAGAAACAGGCGACAAAAAGAGAAAGGCACTCCAGACTGAGTCCGCAAGAAAAGCAAGAAAATAGCAATCATTGGCAGAGGACCGGCCGGATGAGTTCCGCCCTCAGCCGGCTGGTGAACATGCGGACCTGATATTAGACGACTCCCATCCTGACCGAACAGTCAAGGTAGGGACGACTGCTCTGAGAAACCTTGGTGACGACTTTCACAACCTGTTGAAAGAATACAAGGACATCTTTGCATTTGAAGTCCATGAAATGCCAGGCATTAGTCCTGATCTGGCAGTACACAAACTCGCTGTGGATCCGAAAAAGAAGCCGGTACGACAAAAGAAACGGAACCATGGTGAAGAAAGAGGTCAGGCGGCAGCCGCCGAAGTCAAAAAATTACTTGATGCAGGGTTCATTCGGCAATGTTACTTCCCAGATTGGGTTGCAAATGTGGTACTTGTTAAAAAGCCGAATGGCACCTGGCGAATGTGTGTAGACTACACAGACTTGAACAAGGCGTGCCCCAAAGACAGTTACCCTCTGCCTAAAATTGATAACCTGGTCGACTCAACAGCCGGCCATGCCTTGATGAGTTTTATGGACGCCTATTCTGGTTTTCATCAAATTCCTTTGTGGAAGAAAGATCAGGAGAAGACGGCCTTCGTCACTGATCAGGGATTATACTGTTACACGGTCATGCCGTTTGGTCTTAAGAATGCTCCGGCTACCTTCCAACGAATGATAAACACAGTGTTCTTTGATCAGATTGGGAGAAACGTCGAGGCATACATTGATGATATGATTGTCAAGACTAAACTTCAGAAAGATCATCTGACGGACCTCCGAGAAACTTTCGCCACACTCAGGCGGCACCATGTCATGCTCAATCCCAAGAAATGTGTATTTGGAGTTGAGTCTGGGAAATTTCTCGGATTCCTTATCAACCAGAGAGGAATAGAGGCGAACCCCGAGAAGGTACAGGCGGTCATTGACATGCAGTCGCCTCGTACCGTTCGAGAGGTTCAGAAGTTAACAGGTTGTCTGGCGGCCTTGGGAAGATTCCTAAGCCGATCAGGCGACAAATGCCTATACTTTTTCCAGGCAATTAAGAAAAAGGCAAGGTTTGAATGGGGGCCGGATGCTGAGGCCGCCTTCCAGAAATTAAAGGTTCACTTGCATTCCTTGCCGAGGCTGGTCAGCCCTTTGCCCAAAGAAAATCTGTACATGTACCTGGCCGTCTCTGATCATGCGTTAAGCGCGGTGCTCCTTGCTGAAAGGGACGGCTGTCAACTTCCGGTCTACTTTGTCAGTCACGTACTGAAAAATGCCGAGTTGAGGTATCCCCTAGTGGAGAAATTTGGTCTTGCACTCTTCATGGCTGTTAAAAAATTGAAGCCCTACTTTCTGGCACATGCAGTCGTCGTGTATACCGACCAACCGATCAAGCGGCCCCTTACCACCATGGAGTCCTCCGGACGAATGATCAAATGGGCCATAGAAATGCAGAGTCTCGAAGTTACTTTCGAGCCTAGAAAAGCAGTGAAGGGGCAAGCCTTTGCTGACTTTATTGTAGAGATGACCCGTCCTCCTGACTCTCAAGTTCCAGACCAAGTCTGGAAGGTATATGTGGACGGAAGCTCCACTTCAAACGGTTGTGGAGCAGGCGTCGTATGTCAATCTCCAGAGGGCGACAGGTTCGAGTATGCTCTACGCTTCAGTTTCCAGGCTTCAAACAATGAGGCAGAATATGAAGCTTTACTAGCCGGGATCCGCATGTGTAAGGCGGCAGGGGCAAGGAAAATAGACGCCTGTTCTGATTCACAACTGATAGTGAGTCAGTACAATGGCGAATACGAAGCAACACATCCGGCCATGATCAAGTATTTACAGGCGGTCCGGCAAGCAGTCGGCTCCCTTGAGGATTTCCATCTGATCCAAGTGCCGAGATCAGAAAACAACCAGGCAGATGCACTTTCGAAATTAGCATCATCCGCCTCCTCCGATACTCCTCGGACTTTGTTTTGGGAAGTAATGGAGAAGAGAAGCATCGAGGAAAATCCTATTGGAATCCTAGACAGAAGCTCAACCTGGATGGATTCAATCAGGGCATATCTGACAAACGGTACACTGCCGGATGATCCTCAACAGGCGGCAGCACTGAAAAAACGAGCCTCCTGTTTTGAAATGATACAGGGAGAACTTCACAAGAGGGGGCACCTTCAACCCTTCTTAAAGTGTGTTACTCCTGAAAAGGGACGAGAGATACTAGATGATCTTCACTCTGGTTTCTGCGCTTCCCATATAGGTGGTAGGATGCTTGCTCAAAGGACAAGGCGGCAGGGTTACTTTTGGCCTACTTTGGAAGCAGATGCAATGGAGATGGTGAAAAAATGTGACAAGTGCCAAAGGTTTGGCAAATTAATTCACCGTCCGGCTACTGACCTCACTACCATTCACAGCCCACTACCGTTTGCTAAGTGGGGCATGGACATTCTGGGGCCATATACGCCTGCTACAGGCGGCAGAAGGTACATACTTGTTGCCGTTGACTACTTCACTAAATGGGTAGAGGCGGAGGCTGTAAAGGGAATCAAGACGAAAGATGTAATTTCATTCATTTGGAAAAACGTCATCACTCGGTTCGGGGTTCCCATGTCTATGGTTTTTGATAATGGTCCCCAATTTGAGACGCCTGTTCTCAAAAGCTGGTTGGGAGACCAAGGAATTGCACATTACTTTGCATCTGTCGGCCGTCCACAAGCAAACGGCCAGGTAGAAGCCTTTAATAAAATCATCTCAGACGGTCTCAAGAAAAAGATTGAACGAGCAGGCGGCCTATGGGCGGATGAACTACCACATGTTCTTTGGGCCATTAGGACGACTGAAAAAGGGGCAACTGGAGAAACTCCCTTCCTCCTAACTTATGGTGCAGAAGCTGTTCTTCCAATAGAACACTACGAGCCGACTCTTCGAGTAATGCTATATGATGAAGAGGCAAACTGGGAAGCTATGCGCCTGGCATTAGACTCACTTCCTGAAAAAAGGGGCAATGCTGTTTTGCGCCATGAGATCTATCGCCTAAGAATGACTAGATCATACAACGTACACAGGCGTCCACTCAAAGTAGGGGACTTTGTACTTAGAAAAATGGAAGCAGTTGGTAGGGCCAATGAGTCTGGAAAACTAACTCCCAACTGGGAAGGACCCTACCGAATCTATGCGGAAGTCAGGGACGGTACCTACCGTCTGGAAACACCAGACGGACAACCGTTGCCTCGAACCTGGAATGTAGATAACCTTAAAAAATATTTCTTCTGAATGATGTAAAGTAAAGAGCTACTTAATAAAGTTTGCACTTACTATTCAATATTGTATTACGAGGGGCATGCCGTCTGTACCTTTACAGTCGGCTACTCTCCATTGAGTTTCACTATCTGTAGAGGGGCATGCCGTCTGTTCCTTTACAGTCGGCTACTCTCCATCGAGTATTTTACTCACAATACTTAGCTAAAAAGATAAGGGCCTGGCCGATCCTGTACCTAACAGGCGGCTACCCTTCTTTTACTTAGCACCTACGTTCACCAAGAACTTACCAAGGCCACCGGCCGAATGATCAGACCAGGCGCCAAGCCACCTGATCAAAACTAAAAAACTAATTCGACCTGTCCCAACATCATAGCAGGCGTCCGACGGCATCCCTCCGGATGAAATTCGTCGCAGAGAGCAGCTCCCTTTTGGGTGGAACATTGTTCTATAAACTAATTACACGGCACCTATACGACTGTCCCCAAGGGCAACCACGTAGCCGTTTTTGAGACAAAGATAACTCTATCACTAACCAAACCAATGGTAGCAGTTGACATCTGAGTCAGATAACCGCCTGTATTACTTGGGATAAATGCAGGGGTACCTATTGAGTTAATAGCCAACAAACATTGGCGAATCAAGGGGTCTAGCCGGCGTACGACGCCTGGTACCTCTACTTCTCAAACAAAAGTGACGGCGACTGAGTAACTCCAAAGTTAACTCATAGTCACTCCTTCAAATTTGGTATGGAACCTAAAAAGTTTGGGTCGTCCGCCTGTTTTTAACAAACAAGGGCACTCGAACCCTTATTCCTACTGGATAACCTATTAAGTTAATAGCTTACATTGGTGAATCAAGGGGTCTAGCCGGCCTACGCCGCCTGATACCTCTACTACTCAATCAAGATTGTGACAAAGACTAAGTAACTCCTATGTTAACTTAATAGTCACTCAAACTTAGTATGAAGCCTAAAGGGTATGAGTCGTCCACTTGTTTTTAATAAACAAAGGCTCTCAACCAATACTCTTGCTAGGTTAAAAAATAACGAGTTTAAAGCCAACATTGGCAATAAAGGGAAACAACCGGTACCCGCCGCTTGTTTTCCTACTTAAATTCCTTGGCTACTAGGTAATTCTATTTACTTGGTCAAATTGAATAAAGAGTTCGAATACCGATTGATAAAATGGCCGACTGATCATCTATCCTGGAAACAGACAACCAGTCGTCCAGGGGCATAGGCGGCATACTTACCTGTCTTAACGTTTGGCCATACACAACAGTCGGTCAAGTGAGCAAATTTCAAATACTTAGACAAATTTGAACAAAAACAAAATATTTGATTAAAATGAGCCGGCCATAAAAGGCCAGCAGAATATTCAAAACCCCGGCCCCCTGGCCGGGTAATTACAAAGCAAACGACACGCAGGCCGTGAAAAGAAAAATATACTTAAAGCTTAAGAAGGGGGCAGTTCAGTATCAGCAGCAGCCGCCTGGTCAGCACTCTTCTTGCTGGACTCGGCCTTGGCTGCATCATCTTTTGATGCCTTACCCCCAAGTGGCACAAGCGCCACAACCGGCTCTTCCTCCTCCAACGCAACGTCCATCGCCTCTTCTTCAGCAGCCGCCAGGATCTGTTGATTATATATTTCCGAACACTGGCGGTACGTTCTTTCCCATGAGGCAAAGTCGGCACTGGGGAACAGTCGTTCCCAGGTCATGCGTTGGATTTGGGCGGAGTCTTCCACCATCTCCCGGACGAGCTCTTGTTTCTCTTGCTCGGCCTTGTCCGAGAGCTCTTGGGTAAGACTCTTCTCCTGGTTCACCAGGCGTTCTTTTACGTTAGCCAAAGATTTCTCCATGGCCTCGTAAGAGTGCATTTTTTGGCGAAGGGGTTTCAGCTCGGCTTTAAGTTTGGTGACGGTCCCCTCCAGCTCGTCAACCTTCTTTTGGGCCGCCTCTAGCTGAGCCCGAACAGCGGCGGTCGCCTGCGCCTGATAATAAAGAAGATCAATGGTCAGTACTTCATTTTGGGCAATTTGAAACATTGCCTTATCACAGCTGGAGGCGGCCATAGCCTTTGCGGCCTTTACCTCTTTGTTTTTCCGATCAATCGGCTTGCGAAGGCTGTTGACTCGGAGCAGGGCCTAAGTACAAAGAAAAACAGGCGTCAGTTTCCAATCAAAAGAGTTAACAGGCGTCCTGGAACTCAAAAGCTCAAAAAGGTGCTAAGTATACCTCAGCTAGGATCCCTGAAATTCCATCGAGGTCAAGGGTGCCGGCACCCTTGACCGCCTCCCTGTCAGAGGGAGGAACTACTTTAACCATTGACTTGGCTACCTCAACCAAGTCAAGTCCCTGGGGGCCGGCTGCATTAAGTAAAAGGATAAAACAAGTTAGACTTAATCAAGAAAGAAGCAAGGGTGAGTTTTTTACAAGTGAGGGTCCATACATCTAGGCGGCCCCGCCTGGGTTTTTGAAGAAGTGGCCGGCTGCTTCTCAGCCGCCACTGTTTTCCTGGAAGACCCAGGAGAGCTGGCAACAGTCGTCCTCCGGGCCTTGGGGTCCGGCTGTTGCGAGGAAGAAGCCCTTGGAGTGCCAGACTGAAAACAAAAAGAGTTAGTATATGCATAATACAACTAAAAGGAGAAGAGTTTTCAAAGCCTACCAAGGGTGCCTCCTTGCTGGGGGAGTCGACATACGACTGCTTCATTAGTGAGACCCGCAGCATGGCCGCCGCAGTCTTAGATGCTGTTATTTTACTCATGGCGTCGGCTGAAAGAAATAAACAGCAAAGTTAGTAAAAATCCCAAGTAAACAAGGCGTGAAAAAACAGAGTATTCGTCAGGCCGGCTACCTCTAGAGCACCGACTGCCGAGGCCACAGGCGGCCAAAAAGTACTCGTCATAGAGCCACTTGAAGCTCGGGACGCAATTTAGGGGTACTTGCTCTCGTACCCCTGAAGTAGAGTTCACCCTAGTCTCTACTTTGAAGAGTCCTTTGTCTAGGATCTCTTTTTTAGCCTTTGGGGGAACAGGCGGCATGCTGCGGCCGCCTGCGAGAAGAGGCGGATCCCTGTTCCACTTGTTAAAGCGTTTGTTCAGCTCCGTGTCTGAACTCTCGATAATAAGGAAGGTGTTCCGCCAATCCTTCCATTTGTTTGCCTTACCTCTCGTCATGAGGTAACCCCTATGGCTTGTTAGTTGATACCAGCCGGTACCTCCCGACTTAGGGGTCCGGCTGAGATAGTTCATATGGGCGAAAGCCTCAAAACTTGGCTCCACCCCGTTCAATTCGCACCCGGCCACATAGCCGAGTACGTTTACCCAAGAGTTGGGGGCTAACTGCCATAACCCCAGATCATACCCATCTAAAATCCGCTGAACAGCCGGATGTAATGGGAAGCGCAGTCCAGCTTTGATGGCCGCCACATAGCAGCCAAAGCAGCCGTCACCATAGCTGGTACCAGCCGGCCAGACGACAGTATCTTCTGGATCCGGCACAAACAGTAAATACTCCGGGCCCATTTTATGGTTAGCAATAAAGCTCGCCACGTTGTCTCGCATGGTTGCAATCCGGCCCCGGGGCACCCTGCAGTAGTAGGGGGCGTTTTCCTCTCTGTAAGAGGCGGACGGCTCTGCCCAATTATCCCCCTTCTCCACTGCATGAGAACTTCTCGCCTCTTGTAGGCGGCTATGTTTTTCTTCTGAGCCAGAAGAACTATGGTCAGAAGAGCTGGATTCGGACTCGTCCCCTGACGAGTCCGAAGAGGACGACTCCTCCCCTCTCCTAGAGGGGCCCGCCTCCTCTCCCTTAGAAGGAGCAGAAGGAAAATTAGACATGTCCACGGTTAGATGAGAAGGGAACACCTTGGTCCCTCTCTCAGAACTGTCAGCTTGACAGTCGCCTCGTTCTACATCTGGCGCCTGGTCAGATGTTTCGCTAAGGAGCACCCTTTGGGAGGAGCCGTCTGAGTTTGATATCATAGCAGTCTTTTTTGTTCTGGCCATCACGTTCTGCATAGACACAGATTCAGTCGGACTTTGTATAAAGGGCAAAGATGGGTCCAGAAAAGGGCAGGCGGCACTCCTAGTCCTAGATTCAGCCGTCCCCGGTGACCGGCTGATCACTAACTTAGGGCGTGTCGTGTGCTTCCATGGTGCCATTTCAAAAAATAAAAAGAAAATTAAGAGTAAGAGAACTGAGTTACCTGAACGGGTGACGGTTGATGAAGTCCTGGAAGTTCGGGTCAGTCGGCTTGTCAGAACAGGCGGTAGGCAGAAAAAGTCCGAAAATGTCAGAGCAAGTTCAGGGGTCCGAATGTTCTCGCAAAAGTTCTCAAATGTGAAAATGACCGAAGTCAGCACTTCCTTTTATAGGCAAAATGAGAAGGCGAAGGGTCGCTTCCGAATTCAAATTTGGGCGGGAAAATCTCTCGGCCGTCTACAAGGTGACACCTGTAACGGGCCGTCGCCTGTCACCGTGCGACACCTGTCACAGGCGACACGTGACCAGTCGCGTGCCACCTGTGAGGGGCAAATGATTAGGGGATTTTTATCCACCAATCACCGTCTGACAAGTGGACCAACCAGGTTCCGCCACGTGTCCTTCACGAAGGCCAACAGGAGCTTGCCACGGGTCAGTCACAGATACGTCCTCCACGGACCACTTAAGACACGCCACGTGTCCACCCATGCCAAGTGGGACAACCGGCCATCAAGGCCCAATTCAGTCTAGAGGCCCGATCAGCCCTAGGTTTACCTTAAACCTAAAGAGTTGCACGCTTCCCAAGGCTATAAATACTCGATTAATCCTCATTAATCAAACAACCGAATAATTAAGAGATCAAGCAGAGAAGAACAGACTTATTAACAACCGGCTAATCTCGCTAACAACGCAGATTACCAACACTAAGCACTCTCACCTAGAGAGATCTGATTACTTTAATTTCTGTATTGGTTACTCCTTAATCAGGTACTAACTTGACCGTTGGAGGCGGAGCTCTCAGGAGTCTCCGTTATTTTGCAGGTACAGGCGTCCGGTTCCAATCTCGGAATTGTAACTCTCCCGCAGGACATCAGAAAACCCCGAAACAGGCCCCATTTAACGGAACCCTATCGGATTCTGGTAAGTGGTACCAAAATCTATATTTTGTAACTTTGATGGGTACTAAAATAAAATAAAATTTTAGATGGGTATCAAAAGTCAGATGAGGCCATTTTTGAGGTACCCAAAGTCAAAATTTTCACTACTTTATTATGTAAAGTAAAATGAATAAAAACTAGCACCCATTAATCTTAAATTTATTATTATATTTTTATTCACTTATAAATATTGTTGAACGTAACCTATTAAAGTTAGTGTTTATCAAACCTAAAAATTTATAGTGATCCGCAACATCGCTCGGGCCAATAACTAGTTTATATATTAAAAAACGTTCCTTTCAAAGGAACAGTTCCATGTGGAACTTTTCAAAGTATATGCACACGTCACTATTGAAGTTATATGCGTCACGTAAGCTTGCCACTTCATTTAACAAATTTAATTATGTTTTGAGTTAAATTCAAACTCGTAACCTCCATCACATAAAGGTGGTACATTTACCGTCTTAACAAACTTTTATTAGTAATGTTATCAATTAAATAACATTATATATTTCTTTTATTTATTTATAATTTTTTTTGACAAACATTTATTAAGTAAATTAGAGGTTATATGATTTATTTATTTTTCACAACATTAGAAATAAATTACATATGAGGTAAAAAAAAAATAACAATCGAGACAATGCTCAGACTAAACACTAGCTATACAAAATGTTGAGTATAATTATCAAATTAAAGAAGTACAAACTAGCAACCCGGGGCATCATCCGAACCACACACTAGTGGAGTATTATATAACGGAGGAAATATTTCCCTATCCAAGTGTTAAATTCTCAGGCCTTGTTTGGTTGGATGTGGGAAGTAGAAATTCCCATGAAATTATAATTCCTAATAATTTCCAAAAATTGTTTGGTTGGATGTAGGAATTTCCATTTCCCATGGGAAGTTCCACTTACCTAGGGGGACTAGGTAAGTTAATTCCTTCATTTTGTGGGAAGTGAAACTTCCTAAAAAAAAATCCCAATTTCTACATTATTATCGACCAAACAAGCATGCATAAATTCATTTCCAAAAAAATTAATTTTCAATGAATTTGTTTGTCAACAAAACAAATCCTCACTTGTAAGCCGTCACATCAAATGACAATTTCATACCAAAGAAAATTCAACAAAATATTTAAATAGTACAGTATAATAGTATATTCATATTCAATAAAACAAATCTCTAGTACGGAATAAAATAACCAACCCTTTGTTTATAGTGTTCCCACTTTTCCCATATTTTTCTTTTCCAAATCTCCTTTATCAACTGTAATTCTACAATTTCCATCAATCAGCTTCTTCCTGCTGAACTGAATTGGAAAAAACAATGGATACGCCATTTCTGAAAGGAGAAAGTAGCAGTCGCACGCCCGCGTTGAATCGGAGGTCAGCAATTACTCGTGGCTCTGTTTATGAAAGGGCTGCTGCTCTTGTTGATCTGGTACTTCTTTTTCCTTATTTATTCATTTTTGATTGTTCTTGATTTAATTTAATTACTTGGATTTTAGATTTGAGTAGTTCAACGAGCAGTATTGTTTCCAATTGCAGAGATGATTTGCACAGTAACAATGTAGGTCTGTTGTTTCGTTGTTTGATGGGGTGATTAACTTCTCTCCGGGGTTTATTCGGATGATGATTTCTCTGAGATTGAATTGAATTCAATTATATTTTTGATTTATAAAGTTCCACAAAGCCTCAAAGGTAGTTATGTAGCTGAGTAGTCGCGGTAAAACTTTACCAACTAAGCTAATTATTAGCATCAGTTTTTCCAAGATTGAATCCAAGTATATTTTTGACCTATAGAGTGACACAAAGGTAGTTATGTAGCTGAGTAGTCGCGGAAAAACTTTACCAACTAAGCTAGTTAGCAATTAGCATCACTTTTTCAGAGATTGAATCAAAGTATATTTTTGATCTATAAAGTGACACAAAGGTAGTTACGTAGCTGAGTAGTCACGGTAAAACTTGTAGGAATTATGACTAATAGCAGCTAATATTAGAGCAAACTTATCTGATTTAATGTCGTGGCGTGACATAACATCACTGCCCTAAAGTCGAATTTGCCCCGTACTTGTACACATGAACTCATAGCAATCGACCTCCAGGGTTACACGACTCTAACTCTCCGGTGTACTACGAAGAGCTAGATTGAGAACACAATGATCAATGCCCAAAACAAGAAACTATTTTGTTGTAACATTTTTTGGAGTAAAGAAAAGAAGTATATCCTTTTTTGTGTATACAAATGAAGTGCAAAGGCTTGGTTTATATAGTAGTAGTCCACTCCAACCACAAAAGGAAGGCAATTAAGTTTTCTATAAACATGATGTGCATAACGTACTTGGACACATGATTAGTCAAAGGAGAATTTTAATTCCCTATAATCAAGTCATCACCACTAATCAATCAAGAGAATTCAATTTATCCTTTCAATCAAGATGCAAACGGCTAGGATAAATAAGGAAGTATTAGTGTAATATGGCACAAAGAAATATTGGTATGGGAAAAAGTCAACCGATTAATATCACTCAATTAAGGCAAATTTTGTGATTGATCTTTCTAGAAAATGTACCTAGACTTGGAGTTTTACTAAGGGGAAACACTTAGAAAATCCAACAAAACTTTACCATTTAAACTAGTTAGCATCACTTTGTCTGTGATTATAAGAAGGCCAAGTGTTAGATTATGATTTTTGACTATCTAAGGCCCAATTATATTTATGTGGTATGGTCTTTTAAGTTGAAATAAGATCTGGCTAACGAATCGAGATGGATTAAGATGATGTCTAGTTTTAGGTATGATAAGATAACTTAAATTCAGTTGGAAAAAAGCCTAGTATGGGACTGAATTACATCATAATTAAAGTTGCTTCACTTAAGTTTAGATCAAATTTAATAAGTTTCATACTTCCTCCGTTTTTTTTATACTTGCAACAGTTTGACTTTTACATTATTCATTTGCTTCTTTTTGACTAGCAGTGATGATTTATAGCTAAGACAAAATATAATCATATGAGTTCTTGTTAGATTCGTGTTGATTTATACTATTTTAATATCAAATGTTTATAATTTTTACATACTGGTAAAACGATTAAAATAATACATCGGCAAGCGTGAAAATAAAAGTGTTTGCAAGTAAAAAAAAAAGCATAAGTTATGATCTTCAAGTCAAGAGAATGGGCCTAAAGGGTAGATTATGCTCAAATATTGTGTATGTGTGGGCGAGTATTTGATATAGTGAAGTTTTTAACTATTTCCAATTAAAAATAATAAGCCATGGTGTCAATGCCTAATTCCCCCTTCGATCCTAAATTCTTCCCATTTAACCGTACATGTTTGTTAATACATTAGTTTGACTAAATAATTGTATATTAATAAAAAAGTAATAGTTGGATATTAATAAAACTACTCAATAAGACGAATCAAATAAAAATCCAACATGATTATGTTATGTTTTATATATTGAGAATAATTTAGAAAATTTTCTCGGCTTATGTATATTGCTAAGGTTTCAAATACGAAGAACAAAATGATAAGAGGGATTAGTTGACTTTCATATTTTTTGTCCAATAAGGAAAAAATTATGTGAAACGTAGTTGCATATTTTTTATTATTTTTTTTAAAAAAAATAAAAATTGTTTAGGAATCAAATCAATAGCTCAAAATAATGTAATTTCTACAAAGAATTTGGGGTATCAATACAAGATGTCTATAATGCTCACATGTTTTCTATAAATGTTGTAAGGTTAGCTATTTGTGTAAATTATTCACAGAAATACATTTATAAACTTTAATATGGAGATTGTTTTATTTTGAAACACTAAGCATAGATACACTACACTTTATTGGATTGTGGTTAGGTTTTCACTTTTCATTTCAAAGATTACTAGGACAATTCCAACAATATTCATATACTTGTAGAATTATAGTGTATTAAGAGAGAAGATTTTAAGATTCATCTTTAAAAATATTTTTTGATGGTGTCTTTTCGTTAAATTCCATGTGTTATTGTATAACTTATGGTCTAATTTTGCTACAAAAGTTAATTGCATCCTATTATTTTCAAATAAAGCTGAATTTTCTATTACATTAATGTCAAAAATTTCACTATTGAATTACATACTTCCTTTTATTTTTAGTTTTTTATTTTTTTTATACTCAACACAATTATTTCATGCCTACTGGGACATATTTCCTATTAGCAATGTGTAAAATTTTGATATTATGAAACTATATATTAAGACAAATCTCTGTTTTAAAAATATTTGTATCACTTTGACCACATTTGTCGAGACATAAATTTGACCATTAATATCTTTAATTTGTCTATTAGTAAAACTTTGTAAGAAAAAAATTAAATTATGAAGATAGAAATTTTAACTAATCCAATGATATATTACTAATCTTTTTTCATTCTATGATAGTAAAAAAAATTAAGTCAAAGAGAGTGTGTATATTGTATAAGTCAAAGTCATGCAAATATTAAAAAACGGAGTGAGTAAATCATCAAAGATAGTCCTTAGCATATGTGAATAGTACTGAAGTCAAAGTGTTCCAAGTATAACAAAAAAAGGAAGAAGTATGAAGTTACAAATTCGGAAAGTCTGGCCTGCTCAAATGAAGAGCAGTGATTGGGTTATTTTGTGATTATAGTGTGCTTGTAAGTTTGAGGAAAATTTTTATAGGATGGCTATCAGACCACTGTTGTAATACAGGCTTAGAATATTAGGCATTTGAAAAGTGGCTTATAAAGAAGATGAACTCAATAGAGATGCATCATGCATCGAGATGGACGTGTGGCAACATTATAATGGATAAAATTAGGAATTTAATTTTTGGAGGAATTTGTAGATAGGGGAGAAGCCTTTATGTTAATTTGGGCGGTTAGACGCGCCGTTGAGGAAGGTAAAGGGAATGGATGGTGAGAATTTTATAAGAAGTCAAGGAAGCCTAAGAGGCTTAAATGACTTAGATGGAGGGAATTTTAAACAACTTAAAGATAACAACCTTGCTAGAGACTCTAGTGTAAGTTACAAAAGGAAAGGAGGAAATACATTTTTTTAGATAACCAGAATATATACATTCTTAGTTCATGTAACTTATCCAACCTTTTTGGAATAAGACATTGGTGTAGTTGTACTCTGGCACCAAAATACTTCTTCATTAGTACCTACAAATTCAATTCACTCTGGCATCCCAAAATGATGGATTAATTGTAACGATCTTTTGTTTATAAAAAAAAAAAAAATTTCAATTTGTTTCTTTGAGAACAAAAAAAAAAAGTCGGATAATAAGAGTAATTGATACTTAATATTTGTAGTGCAGAGTGATGGGTTATTACTTCTCATAGATCTATTTGTGAGATAATTTTTTTTTTTGTTGGTTCATTCTTGTTCTCCCATCTTAGGTAGAAGGATTTATCATCCTCAGTAGATATATGTGTACCATTTCTGTTTTCCATGGAATTTTCCTACCTTAAAAATTGGGCTCTGGATATGGTTTCCATTTCACATATCAATAAATTTATCTGTCTATTAACGAATTGTGACAAATTCTGCAGTTTAACTTTTTTTTTTTTTTAAATGTCATCTGATATTGCTAAATTTGCAGGCAGAAGATGGTGTTGGTCTACCAGAGGAGATTCTAGATGATTCAAACTTTGAAAATTTAGCAAAGTTGTATTTTGTTTACACTCGCTTCGATTTTCTTTGGACGCTCAATTATTTCGCATTGATAGTCTTAAATTTTATTGAGGTGACTAATTATTTACTTTAATCTCATCTATATTGTTTTCAGTGTTTTTAATATATGATCAGTAGGGAATAACTTAATAAATAAAAAATGCTGTGACTGGTGAGGATTTTCACTTCTGAAATCTGGCTTTTCTTGGCTCAAAACCTTTGCAGAGACCTTTATGGTGCGGGAGATACAGTGAACATTCTTGTAATGATAGGGATTATTTTTTCCTTGGTCAACTGCCTTACTTAACTGGCGTTGAATCTCTTATAATTGAGGTATGAATTTCATTTTGACCCATGTTGCTTAAATTGAGGACTTTAACATCTCAAAGTTTTTGAAATCTTTTTGGAACTTCTATCATTTTGCAGGTTATAACTTTAGTATTGCTACTAGTTCACATATTATTTCCAATTGTATATGAAGGTCCACTTATCTATTGGAAGAAGTCTCTAAATAAGTTACAGGTACTTTTGCTTCACTGTCATTTCCAATCTTTTGTCGATTTTGCTTCTCTCCTCTTTCAGTTTTTCTCGAGTAAGATTGAGTCCTATTTATGACTAATCAATATTGTCATTTAGAGATTTTAGGTTCCCCCCCCCCCCCCCCTTTTTTTTTTTCTTTTCAATTAATACTGCGTATATTTATTGTTTAAATAAATGGAGCTCCTATTACAGCATCAATTACATCAACACATACAATGGTTACCATCGTACGATAAGCGAACTTACCAAAATCCTTATTCATCAAAACATCATCTAGAAATACCCACTTCATCCTGTCTTTTATATATTACCAACACAGTTGTAAGGTGATAAATTGGTAGTAATCCCTTACTTTGACAGATCTTTTTTAAGTAGAGGACAATAAAATTTGAACTCATGTTTGACCAATAACTGAAAATCATGAAACTCCACCAGAAAAGCCAGCAATTTAATAGCTGAAATCCATTTGTAGCTGAACACGATTCAGCTGCTTAAGTAGTATCTATGTCAAAAGTCTCCTATCAGCGGAATCACCTTTCTTATTTATCAGCTTAATACTTTGGGATTGATACACTATGGGTTTTAGTATCTATGTTATGTGCACCTCAAAATCCATATTTTTTCTATGGAGCTCAAAAACATGTTTGTGGCCTTCTCCAGGCTTATATGGTATCCTCCACAAATAAAGGGTTTCATCAATATCTACCCTAATTTGGCTCTGGCTTAATTTAAAGGAATGTTTTACGACTTCATGAACTGAGACTGCATTCTTTTATTTGATTTTTGTAATTTTTTATAATTCTTTCAGGTCATATTCCTTATTGTATTGGCGGCTGATGTGCTGATATTTGGGCTCTATCTATCACCTTTGGCTTTCAACTTTCTTCCTTTCAGGATTGCTCCTTATATACGAGTCTTTTTTTTCATTCTTTATATCAGGTATTACTTGTGTTGCTTATTCTAATTTCCTTAAATTATCATTACAACATAATTCTGTACGACTGTTATGCTCACAAATGTAATGCACTTGAAATTGGTTCTTGTAGCTTCTTGTTATGGTGTGTATGAATTTCATTGGTTACTTTTGGTTGAAATTGCTACATTGTGAGATAATTGTAACATCTTGTTGGCCAAAATTTGATATATAGTATGATTTGAGCAAAGGGGGTCCTTATCTATACTATTAAACAACTTTTTGCAAAATTATTTACTTTCAAACAGGCATAGTAAAGGGGAAACAAGTGCTTTCCTTTAACACTTGTTGTAGGATGTTTGGTCATTTTGCTCCATCGAGGTCCTACCTATATTTTGTGTCCACACTGTGTTTGGCCGCGTTGACACAAGTAAGGCTAGATTAAGTGACAAGTCCGAGGCGATCTCTATCTTTGCGATAGCATTTCTTGCCGATTTACGACTGCTCTACCGGATTTTTCTTCTACTCATGGCGAAAGAGATCGCTAATAATTATGCTTAACTACGCATTCGAGAGGAGGAAGAGAAATCTATTGACCTTGGAGCTATAAACCCTAGTGATGAGGACAATAAATTCTCTTTGATGCTCGTCAGAAGATTACTTACAGACTATGACAAGTGTCTCGTCCCAATCATAGGTCCCAATCATAGTCTGGTAATTAGGGTTCTAAGCCCTAATTTGTATATGTTCTAATTCTTCCATTGGCGTGATCATAGGCGGATCCAAGGGGGGGCCTACCCGGGCCTTGGCCCCCCCAATGCCCAGATTTTGATATTATATAAATAAAATAGCTTGTATAAATATTCAAGTTTTATAGTAGGCTTAGTTGGTTAGTTACTTGTTGCATTGATTAGGAAGGTTAAGGGTTCAATTCTCCTTGTTTGCACATTTCTTTGTTTATTTGATTTTTTTTTTTTTTTTTTTCGTGTAGGCTTCTTAAACTCATATCTCTCTGTGGCTTTATTATTTGCAATGCTTTATAACTTCGGCCCGGTCTATAAAAAATTTCTGGATCCGCCCTTGGGCTTGATATGGACTAGGTGCTGAAAGGCCAACCGTGGTGCTTTGACAATCAATTGGCAATTTTGAAAGAAGTGGATGGAGATGAACAGCCGGATCAAGTGACCCTTACTCACCTTTTTGGATTCGAATTAAGAACCTCTCTTTTAATTGCCGTTTAGATGCCTATTTAGGGTAAAAATACCCCAACACCTGGTCCAATCCCATAGTGACACGTGGCCCAGGTAAAGGGCAACACGTGTCCCTATAGGAAGATGACACGTGTCAAGAAACATAAAGAGCGCTAAAATGAGAGCAAAGGGCCTCCAAACATCAGGAGGCCCAAATCCCGAGAGAGCCGCAAAAACGACGCCCCTATTTGGACATGTGCCTTCTCCTGATTGCGCCGCCAATCAGAGCACGGAATTCTAGGGCACTACCCTAAAGGAGCACACTTTCCTACCCCTATAAATACCCCAATCATTTATAATGGGAGGGGTGGATTGGGACATCATTCTAAGAGCATTCAAAGCTCAACTTCTCTCTACATTTATTTCGCTTTCCGATCACTAACTTGATCGTCGGAGACGAAATTTCCGTATACCGCAATATTCGTTATTTTGCAGGCGTCGAAGACCGTCCGGCTATATTCACGACCAGTATTCCGAGGGATTCCAAAAAGCCCCGAAACAATGCCCTTGTTCGTGCTCTAACCGAAGGTTTTGGAGATGTTTTGGAGATTGAGGAGGATTCCTTAGATATCGAAAGGTATTGAAGGGTCAAAATCATGCTTGATGTTGCTATGCCTCTTATTTCAGATGATACGAGATAAAAAGGGGAGGGATTTGCGAGTGGATTTTGCTTATGAACATCTTCCTTTTTTTGTTTTGATTGTGGAATTATGGGTCGTTAATTATGGTTCATTCACCACAGGAAGAGAAGGATAAGTTTGGTTGGTGATTGGCTCTCAAAGTTACTCCTAGGAAGGGAAGGGCAAAGGAATTAGAGGAGGTGGAGAACTTGAAGGCCAAAAAGAGTATTGTATTTGTTACTAAGCCGAGGAGGAGGATCTCGTGGGTAGAAAGCAGAGTGCTTCCGATCAGAATCTTGAAGTGGCTTGTGTGGAACAATCGGACTTGTTTTATTGCCCCTTCGAATAAGGACAAAGCTACCATTATCTTAGAGTTGACCCCCACTCTTTATGCTGAGAATAAAGAACACTCTTTTCCCAAAGTACTCCCCCCACCAGTTTTATCTTTGAGGGCAGAATGCTCATGAGGATTTTTGTCCTAAGGCTTTGAAAAATCAAAAATACAAGAAAATTGAAAGAGGCAGTTTCCAAAAGAATGAGGTGAGTTTGACCACTGTTCATAAAAAATGTGGCATAGATATGGTAGATTGTGTGAGTTCAAAAGACGTGGGAAAACGCACTAGACTCATTTTGTCTGACATAATTGACATAATGGACACTATTGACATAATGGACACTGACATTTCGCCGGAGGACCAACCCCACCAATATCAATGAGTATCTTATGTTGGAACTGCCGAGGGACCTTGGCAATTCATCAGCTCCGTAGACGGAGCAATTCTTTTTGCGCCCCGACATTATCTTCTTGTCGGAAACTATGATAAAAAAGAAGAGAGAGGAGGATTTGAAGGAGAGGCTAGGCTTTGTTCATGCTTTTGGTGTGGCAAGTGGAGGGAAGGCAGGAGGTTTATGTTTATATTGGAGAAAAATGTTAACTTTACTTTGATTTCTTATTCCCAAAATCTTATTTGTGGTGATGTTGTGAACGGTGATATTAAATGGCGTTTTGTTTTTGTAGGGGTGTATGTGTGGCCGAAGGAGGAAGATAAACACAAAACTTGGAGGTTGATGCGACATTTGTGTGAGGATGTCGATGTGCTTATGTTGTTTGGCGGAGATTTTAATGAGATACTTTACTATGATGAGGAGGGAGGGGTTGATCGAATTAGAAGGGAGGTGCCGCATTTCTGGGATGCTGTAGATGATTGTGTCTCTTGAATTTGGGTTTTGTAGGCAGCAGGTTCACTTGGGAGAGAGTCCACTCTCTTGACACTTGTGTTCGTGAACGCCTTGACCGGCTCTTGGTTAGCAGCTCTTGGACTGATTTGTTTCCTCAGGCTACGGTTGAGCATCTAGTATGATATAGATCAGATCTCTATGTCAAGAAGGAGAAGTGCGAAGTGGAAGGAGCCAAAGTTTGAGCCGAGTTTGCTATTGGGTGACTCTTGTGGGGAGTCAACTATGGGGGAAATTAGTGCTGTTTGGCGGGGTCTTATCCCTGGAATGCAAAAAAAATTCCTCGCGGGATCTCAGAAGATAGTTGTAGGGAGTGCGCTAGACTTGAACAAGTGTTGGATGAGTTGCATAAAAAAATGAAGCATTCCGGTGTATGAGAAGTCGTGTGTCGGAGGTTCGAGATAAAGATAAGAACACCAAATATTTCCATCATAAAGCTTCTCAAAGAAAGAAGAGAAATCACATTGATGGGCTTTTTGATTCGGGTAGGAATTGGTGAACTGATGAGGTTCAGATTGAAGATATCATTTCCAGCAACTTAGATAATCCGTCTGTGGAAGTTCTTCGCAACGTGAGCCTTGTTATTTCTCATGATATCAATGTTGAGGTGCTTAAACCTTTTACAAGAGATGAGATTCTCTGTGTGCTCAAGCAAATGCATCCCGATGATATGCAATTTTCTACCAACGCTTTTGGCATATCATCGGTGATGAGGCGACATTATTTGTGAGCAATATCTTAAATGGCGCTGCTTCCTCCGATGTGTTAACAATACAAATATTGTTTTGATCCCGAAAGTTCAAACCCCTACTATTACCTCTGAATTTAGACACATTGCCCTTTGTAATGTACTTTATAAGCTAGTTTCAAAAACTGTTGTCATGAGATTGAAAAATGTGCTTCCTCATCGCTGATAATGCTCTTGTTGCCATTGAGTTATTTCATACGCTTAAAGAACAGATTAAGGGGAGGAAGGGTATTATTGCTATGAAGCTTGACATGAGTAAGACATATGATAGGATTGAATGGGGTTTCTTGCGTAAAATGCTCCTTACTATGGGCCTTGATGGACGCTGGTTGAACTTGATCATGGACTGTGATTCTACTGTCTTATACTCTTTTGTTATTAATGGAGGAGTTTGTGGGTCGGTGACTCACGACAAGGGATCCTCTTTCCCTGTATCTTTTTATTTTGGTAGCTGATGTTTTCTCTAGAATGTTGCATAATAAAGTCCGGTATCGATAAATTCATGGGGCTAAAGCTAGCCGCAATAGACTAGAAACTTCTCATCTCTTATTTGCAGACGACATTCACCTCTTTACAAAGGCAAATCAACAGAAATGCTCAATTATCGTTGATTTTCTCAACTAGTATAAAGTAGCATTCGGACAGAAAATTTAACTATGAAAAATCAGAGGTGCCGTTTAGTACAGGGGTTAATTCTGAGCAAAATGAAGAGATTTGAATCTTCTGGGTATGCGGCCGGCCGACAAACATGAGAAATATCTTGGGAATTCGACGATTGTGGGTAGGTCGAAAAAATTGGTCTGTAGCCTTAGTTGATAGAATTTGGAAAAAGCTTTGTGGGTGAAAGGAATTTTTTTATTTTTATTTTTTTATCTCGGCAGGAAAGGAAGTACTCCTTAAATCGGACATTCAAGCAAATTCGACGTATTTGATGGGTGTCTATAAACTGCCGAGTCAGTTATTCAAAGAATACATGCAGCTTTGGCAAGATTTTGGTGGGGTTCACGAGAATTGCAACGCAAAATTCATTGGAAAAGGTAGGAGGTAATATGTTCCCCGAAGTGTTTAGGGGGGATGGGGTTTCGTGACCTCGTTGATTTTAATGATGCGTTGCTTTGACGACAATGTTGGCGCTTGATTAAGGCCCCTGAGTCTTTGCTTGGAATGGTGATGAAGGTGAAGTATTTTCCGAATTGTAATGTACTTGATGCTTCTCTAGGCTACTCTTGTAGTTTCTCCTGGAAAAGCATATGGAGCTCAAAGGCTTTAATTGAAGAAGGGATGCTTTGAGGGTTAAATTTGGTGACAAAATCAACATTTGGCATGATCTTTGGCTAGTTAAAGGTGGAAGCTGGTTTGTTAGCGCGACAGAGTGGAAGAGCTTGATTCAGTTCTGGACTTAATTGATGTGGAGAGAATAGAGTGGAATCGTGATTTAATTGAAGAGAATTTTAGTGAATAGCGATGTTCATGCCATTCTTGCCATTCCCCTTAGCTCTAATGGACAATCAGATGAACTCACATGGGCATTTGCAAATGATGGATGCTACAATGTCAAAACAGCTTATCTCCTATGCAAAGGATGTAATCTGGACGATTTTCATCAGCATGGGTTGATATTTGGAAGAGTGATGTGAGCCCTAAGGTTCGTCATTTTTTCTGGCGCCTTTGTACGGGGACGTTACTAGTGTGAGAGTTGCTCAAATGAAGGATGCTATTTTTAGTTGCGGAAGAGTGCGGGAGCTGTGGCTGCTTGGCTATGGTGTATTGGAGGGACTCTGATTTGATGTGTGATCTCATAGTTAGCTGGAAGCCTGGAACTCTATTAAGCCTAAAGTAAAGCAAAGAGGAATGGTTCTGGGTGCACTGGAGAGAGCGAAATTTAAATGTGTTCAAAGATAATACTACCCCAAATGCTAAGATTATTGAACGTATATTTCGACTAGTGGAAAAGCACGGGAAATATACAGCAAGCATCTACAAGAGTACCTTCCCCCGCTGAAGAAGTGGTGCGCTCCCCCTGTAGGTACTATTGAAATTAATGCGGATGCGTCGCTGCAGGTGGAAGGATGGGTGGGTCTTGGGATCGTAGCTAGAAACCATGAGGGCAGTGTTCTGGTCACGAAACAGGGCCTTCTGGTCCTCTGAAATTGCCGAGGTTAAAGCTGTCTCCATGGCTCTGCATCTTGGAGAATGTAATTCCTGAGTCGGACTGCTAACTGCTGATTAATCGTCTCTCAAAGGGCAATATATTCCTTTTGACCTGGACACAGTCTTAGGAGATATCCTAGCTTTGAGTTCTTGCCTTAATTATGTTTGTTGGTCTCATGTTAAAAGGGAGGACAATTTTGTAGCCCACCATGTCGCTAAGCTAGTTCCGTTTGGAGTCGAACAGATTTGGGAGAATCATTGCCCCCAAGAAATCGCTCCTTATCTTCTTATGGATTCCCTATCTATATAATGCTAGCTCCGGCTTTTCTCAAAAAAAAAAAAAAAAAAAAAAAAAAGTTACAAGTCTAAGCATCACAGAAGAAAACGATAAAGGACACCTAGGAAACCTCTATATTTTTTGTCCAAGCGTTATCACTTTCTTGGAGTCAATTGGCCCTTGATAAAGGAGTAGTAAATACGAGATTAAACTTTACATTGGGACATCTTATACACAACTGCCTATTTATTTATTTTTGAATAAAAAACCCTAAAGGAAGATTAGGCAATAGTGGTAGAGTTAGAGATTACCGTCTTCTTTAATTAAGCTTATTTTTGGTTGTGAATCTTCTATACAATTTTAATATGGATTCATATTACTTTCTTACTAGAGCTTGATATGTTCTAGATTTAAATCAAATACATGAAACATGGATTACTCTTGCTTTGATGATAAGTATTTCTTTTATTATTTATTTTTAGTAGTGCATGAGCAAAAACCTGACTTTTGGTTTAGGTGATGAAGCAAAATTTTATAATTTATGTAAAACACACTTAAATCATTTTTACATTTTGACAACGATTATATACTACTTCTATTTCATAATTTTCTTAATATATCTACTTTATTGTATATTTGGCAAATCCCTTTCACCATTTTAACCCCTTACCCCAAAATATCTACACCTTTCTACTCACTTTCTCTTATTTTATCCAACTTTTTTTTTCTTACACCCATCCACTTTATTACTCCTTTACTTCAATTTTCCTTTTTCTTGCACTCATCCACCTTTTTACTCTCTCTCTCCTAAGCCTTAATTCTTGTGCAAACAGTAAATGTTAAGAACATTACGAAACATAAGTATTACTAATTATAAAAAAGTTTCTTGTTACATAATTACTCTTATTTGAATAACAGACGTCGAGATGTATCTAACAAGACCCTACATGAGTATGTTTTTCAAGGATAAATCACAGAAAGAAGTCAAAGTAACTTCTGTGAATAATGTCGAAAGTCAAAATGTGTTGACAAAAAACAAGTGGAGGAAGTAATTTAATTAATAGTGTGTTTAGTAGTGTTGTCCTTGCATGTAAACCAAAGGATAAATAATGTGTTGCTTTGTAACTGCAATGTTACAGTGACGTTTTGTTATAATGAGAGTCAAAATTCTATTCTCTAAATTCTGTTTTTTTGTTTGTAGGGAATTAAGAAGAAGTGTTGTCGTTCTAGTTGGGATGCTTCCTACATATCTCAATGTCTGGGTTAGTAATCCAACATCTGGCAAATCTGCTTGTTTTATTAACCAATTGTTTTTATATGATCCTAAATCATGTATGCCTAAAAGTACTATTGCAGGTATCTTCTAGGTTACCCATCTGCTAATTCTTTTGAATGCCTTGTATTAAATCCTCATCACCTCTAAATTTGTTAATCTTTCATTTAATGGTAATATCAATTAATGCAGGCACTCACACTTGTGTTTCTCTTGTTCTCAAGCTGGATAGCTTATGTTATGTTTGAAGATACTCAACAGGGGGCTGAAGTTTTTACGTCATATGGTACTACATTGTATCAAATGTTCATTCTATTCACAACTTCCAACAGTCCTGATGTTTGGATTCCTGCATACAAGTAAGATTGACTTCTCAGAATGGTTTACATTTTTATAATCTGATATCTTGTAATAACTAGTAACTCTCTAGATGCCGCTCTTTTTCTGGTGTAATGTTTATAAGTTCATTAGCACTCATCCTCTAGCATACAACCCAACTTGTTAAAACAAAGTATTGATTTGTAAACTTTAGATCTTGTTTTTGGGTTTCCGACCAGCAACTAATAACAATTTGTGAAATGCTAGGGCTTTTAATCCTATTTTGATGGTGATGATTTTTGTATGCAAGTCTAAAGATGAGAAAAAACAATTTACAGTATGGAAATAAATGGGTGCCTCGTATCTAGTAGGTGCGTGGTTTGCCTTTTTCATTGGTTTGAATTTTGTGCCTAGGCTCTAGGGATCTTTTGTGCCTTGGTGCATCTTGCACCTTTTGAATCTAAGGCTCCAATAGCAATAAGAAAAAAGAAGAGAGAGTTTAGAAAGATCATGATGGTTTGAGGGGCTTTTAACTTCATTCTGTTTTTGTTAGAACTTTATCTTTAATATAAAATATTTTCAGTATCTCTTTAAACAACATTGCATTTAGATGAGATTCTAATTTTTTAAGTCTTGAGCGAGCCCTTAAGATCTGTAGTTAATCCATGAATTATTACTAATTTGATTAGGGAAAAGAAGAACAAGTGTCATGAAAAAATATATGTTCCTCCAAGGCTCAGATATCTTTTCCAGCTTTAGAGTTAGCTTAGTGGTTTTAGAAATATATGAATTTATCTCTGCTTCACTCATCCATGGTTCCCAATGAGTCCTCATGCTTGATGTTATTAGTCTTTCGAGAAAAACATACCTTTGTGCAAAGGATTATATTGATTTGATGTCAACAGGTAATTTAAATTTTAACTATAAATTAATTGAATCGGTAAAGAAAAATGACAAAGGGAAAAGCATATGAGCATTAGTGTAGTTTCTTATATTATAGAATTTTTAAAAGCTGGTTATGTAATATTTTCATGTTGGTTTGTGGTGATTGGTTCATATTCTTCCTGTTTCTAGCCTTGCAGTAAGGTCATCAAGAATTTTGATTACATTAATTTCCCTTTTTGTATATTTATTTTAATTTTTTTATATTTAGCATCTATGATCATATCTCTTTTGTTGCATTTTATTGTATTTTCTACCTCAGGGCTTCACGTTGGTATTCCCTGTTCTTTGTTTTATACATCTTACTGGGTGTCTACTTCGTCACAAACTTGATTCTTGCCGTTGTGTACGACAGCTTTAAAAGTGAGGTGTGTTGACCCGCTTTATAATTATAGCTATTATCTTATTTATTTATTTGATTATCATACCATGCTTCACAATGTCGTGAAATAATTGGTTTTGCAGCTTGCCAAACAAGTTTCTGAGATGGACAGTATGAGGAAAAATATACTGCTTAAAGCCTTTCGTTTGATGGATAGATATGTAAGTGTAATACCTGTATTTTTTCTCCATTATAATGTGCTGGAAGACTTGACAAATATCATTTTCAATTTTGGATGGGAGTGGGGGATTCGTTTCATGGGTAGATCCGTTTTTCTACCCAGGATCCAGATTCGACCAGGATCTGGAAAATGGAGATCCAGATCCAGAGCTGACGGGGTCCACCTGATTCGGGTCTTAAATGGGTCTTGCACATTTTGCCTAATTTTTTACGACTAATATAATGTTCAAGTAAAAAAAAAAATGCATTTCAAGGTTCCGTCAAGGATAATTATAAGTTATACAACTAATCCAAAAGTATAAAACAACTAACTTATACACTTGTTTTATGAAAAAATAACATTAATAGCAATGAAACAAGTACAAATGAGCAAACGAAAAAATGTTGATGGTTAGACTTAGACCCATTACAAACAATAATGTTCAAGTCAAACTTATTTTTTTGGGGAAATAAAAAAACGGGTAAACGGATCTGGGTCCAGATATTATTATTAAACCTGACCCAGATCCGTTTTTTTCAACGGACCCGGATCCAACCCGGATCTGTTGGGTTCAAATTCGAAGACCCATATCCGTAAAAAAGGGATCTACGGATCCGGGTCGGGTCCAGATTCACTTTCATCCTTCTCCTCTCCATTACATATGTATAAAGGCTGGTAAGTAGGCCAATCAGCGACCTAATCTATTAGTTTAGTGTTCATGCATCCTTCTCATTTTGTAGTATGTCATAAACTCATGATATCATTTCCACGTTATGTGTTCATGTTACTTATCAGTAGAGCAGTGAGAGATTAGTAATGATTTAAAATAAAGAACAAATATTGGGATGCGCTACATGAAAGAACTCTGGCTAATCCCCTTTATAAAATTTATGATGCTTGCCTTCTTTATAACGTTATTGATCCATTTTGGATGTTTCCATCACGGGCGAAGCTAGCCTTGGTTGTTAAGGGTGCCAGATGATTATAGCAAAGGTCAGACCCATAGAAAACTTTAAAAGAAGAAAAAAAATGATTACTTCTCTGCCTTTGATATTTAATGGGGCACTTGGGCCTTTCAAGTGGGGGGGGGGGGGGTTGGTATGCTTTTGCTCCAACTATGTCTTGCCTCTGGCTTTCCATCTTTCTTTATAGTCCAGACATCACTTTACCTCTTTGCACAAATCCCAACCAGTCTCATGGTCTTGCTCTTTTAATTATATCACCATATACTATATGTCAAATAAAGCAAGCATAGATAGATGTAACTTCCTGATTTACGAAGGCGTTACTTGTTAGGTGCTGCTTTTTCAGTGAAAAATTTCCTGAAAAATAAACTAGAGTACAATGCTAGATTCAGCAAGAGTAATGTTACAGCATTATTCCTTTTAATATACACAAGGGGGTGGATTGCATGATAAATTGTTGGGGCTGATCTACCACTTTTAAATTACTCAGCAATTGCTAGAAGCAAAGAAGTTATGTGTATCTCTCTCATAACCTTCCGTCAGCGATTTTACATCTTTCATGTTACTATTTTCTTCCCTAAATCATTAGCTTATTATTGACGTGTAATTCTAAAGCATCTTCTCTAATCTTTGCAGAATCTTGGATTCCTTAATCAAGAGCAATGTCTTTGTCTATTTGAAGAATTGAACAAATATAGGTATATCTTTTAACCCTTTAGAATTATTTTTTTCTTCTTCTTTCCTTTGTGATTTGTACCTTGGGTGGTGGACTGGTGGTTATGCTTTAGTCTTGCTTGGGAATATCACTAGTTGATTCCAATTTGCGTAATTCTATTTTCTAAATGTATTTTGTAGGAAAATTTGACAAAAGTGACCTTTTTAAGTAGACCTTTTGTGAGAACGTTCCTTTTATATATAAAAAAGTGGCAAATTAGGGCTTTAAATGGTTATTTTTTTTGTTTAGATTTTGTGGAAGGGGACCTTTAGCCAGATTTTGAGCATTAACTTGGTTTTTCTGGTGTTGACCCTCACGTGTGCAGCACATAACTTGAATTTTGCCTGAATTCTTGCCCGTTTTCCTCCCTAACTATCATGCCAAGCAATCCACCATCATCTACCACCATTCTATCACCATCACGCCACTCTCCCTCCACCATCACCATATCTATCATCTTTCAACATTATCTCTTCCAATTTCTTCCATCCCACCATTAAACCTCGCCTGAACCAAATAAATTCTATTGAATAAATTAAACCCTTCTTTTCTATCATGAGCTACATGAATAATTGTAATGGATTCAATAGTCGACGGAAACTTGATAAAGAATTCGAAGTAAGATAGCAGGAAGCTTTATTAATTTTTATTGAAAATGGCAATGGTTACAATAATAATAGCTTGAGGCTATTAATCTCCAAATAGCCGCTTTAGGAAGCTACTCTCTCTGTTCTCTTCACAAAATTCACATACCCTCCTCCCACCATTCCCTTTCATTATATATTACAAACACTACTCAAAAAGCATCCTAGTCTTAATTGCTATATGTCTTCTACTGAAATCAGAGAATCAGTTTGCTCTTGTGTGTAGCCTTTCCACCAAGTGATTCATTAAACTTCCTCGTCTCCTTCGTCTAACGGCCTTTCACCCTGCTGCTGACTGTTCTGCTGTTTGTCTCCTTTGCCATAGTGTTTACTCCTTGAATACACTTGAGTAGGTGGCTGTTGACTTGGTGGGTCAAGTAGGTTCATCACAAATATGTGAATAAAAGATTAAAAATCACAATCAGTTGGGGATAAAGGGGTGAGACAATGAGAGAGTTGCGTGGGTGGAAGCTGGGCAGCAGGGGGTCGCTAGTAGATAGCACAATGTGGCTACAATTGTGGGTTTGAAGAGAAGATAGAGGTAGAGTTGAAAGAGAGAGAAAAAATAAGTGAGAGAAGAGAGGAGTCTATGGGCGGTATCTAGCGGGGATGGTGATGGCTTGTAGTAGGTGGGAAGGGGCGATTAGCGGTTGTTTCAGATGATAAAGGAAAGAATGAGATTTGGGGTGTGAGAGTTAAGGCGAGGGAGGAGGAAGTAGGCGTTTTGGTGTGGCAGTGGATGAAAGCTAGTGGTGGGCTAGTTGGCATGGTGGTTGAGGAGGAGAAAGGGCAGAAAACAAAGTAAAAATATGTAAACAAGTCAACACTAGTGATTTGTCTACATCCCCCTTTACAATAAACTTTTTATTAAAGGTCCTAATTTTCACCTTTTTTTACGAAAGGACATTTTTCAATAAAGAGCTACTTAACAGGTTACTTCTAACAAAATTTTCTATTTATAAACACTATCCCTCCCTATGTTACTCAGACTCAAGTACCGACACGGGTACGTGTCCAAGTGTTCGACTCGGCTATTATGTGAGAAAATTATGTGATTTTGATCTAAAACGCAGTGTCTAAATGTCATACTCATGTCTGAATGTCGAGGATCTGACACGGGTACTTGAGGTAAAATGAAGAGTTTGAGTAACATAGCTCTCTCCTATTAGTGTTAAATTTAGAAAAAAATGGGTGTCTTGAGGGAGTGTGGGTAAAAATTCCCAAAGTGGAAAGCTTCACCAAAAAAAAATCATAACTCTTGGGAACACCCTAATAAGGAATTAAGAATAAAACTTTACAAGTAAAACAGAGATTAATATAGGGCCACTCAAACATTTAGGCGCCATGTGCTACATTAAATAAAAAATTGCTATTCAAATGCTAAATGTGAAAGAGGGACAGAAATTAAGGATGGATTAAGTGCTTGGATTTTTATATAAAACCCAATAATAGTTTTGGCCATCTATAGGGAAGAATAACGATCTAAGTGATTGGAAGCTTACGTGGGGCGGATGCATTGTCCCTGGAATGAAAATAGTCAGTTAGAGATAATTGAGATTAGTATCATCAAATGACTTGGAATTTTATTCTATGACTTAATTCCTCATCAGAATATAGAATTGTTGGTCTTTTTCCTTTTCTTTCTTTTTGTTTTGCATTATTCAAAGATATGTACATGTTGATGATTAAAAAAGGATGTAAATCTGTACTTTGATCCCCTAAGCACCGTATTGGAGATTCTGCATCGCGTTTAGTTGTAATCAATCTCAACTTTGCTTATTTCTCTTTCTTCTTGATTTCGTCAGTTTAAGAATTAGGTCCTACTTTTCAGCCCTTTTTTTGATCACGCAGTGTTCTTAGTGAACTGGAGTCAACATACTGTATCTAAGGAATCAGTACACATTACTTTGGCATACATCTTAAGAGTCTTAACCCTTTTTCTTGATTCTGCTGTGTGATAAATCCTGTGTAAATTTGTGCTGTTTTCAGGTCGCTGCCAAAAATATCAAAAGAAGACTTTGAACTGATATTTGAAGAGTTGGATGATAGTCATGATTTTAAGGTTGTTTTTATGGTACTAAATTTTCATTTTAAGTTGCTCTACATGCCATAATAGATATCATTAATAACAGTCGTGATGGAAATTTGTTCTTTACAGTAACTTGTATACTATATTCCTATTCTTGAGCAGATTAATGAAGAAGAATTTGACGATTTATGTCATGCCATTGCAACAAAGTTTGCAAAGGAAGATTGTGTAAGTTTGTTTGACCTTTGGCCAAATTTTAATATTGGATTCTTATATGAGCAACTCACTATTTTTCTGGTCATATGCTATATTACCTTTTCATGCAGCCATCCTGTTTTGAGGCAATTCCGTCAATTTACTACTCTCCTTGCTCTGAAAAGTTGAAGACCTTTATTCGGAGTGATACTTTTGCAAACATTGTTGTTATCATCCTTGTGATAAATTTGATAGCAGTTATCATTGAAACCACGGTAAAAATAATTCCTGAAGCTGAAGCACTTTCATGTCTTTCTGATTTCTTTTTAACTTCCTTTGATTTTTATTGGTGATGCTTTGAGTTTATAATGCATTTATGATGGTAACTGTGCAGCTTGACATAGCTGATAGTTCATCTCAGCAACTCTGGCAAGTGGTAGAATTTGTGTTTGGTATGGACTTAGAACAACCTAAACGAATTACGTTTAATTTAGATCCTATGTGAAATTATTGTTCCACATGTTGTTCAAGTAAATTTTTGCAGTGTAGCTTCTATTGAAAATGTCATTTTATATTATGAATTGCGGGCTTATTGCATTGGAAATCAGTGAAGTTAGAGATTGATAAGTAGACATAGGAGTATCATTCCTTACTAAACTTCTAATAAAACCTAAAATCTGTCAACAAAATTACAAATATGTTAAGACTTTTTTCACCAATATGCTTTCAAGCTGTCACCAGGCAGTATGAATGGAGGCACAAATGTATGCAACATTATGTCAGTAGAGAGACTGCTTCAACACACAAGATAGTCTTCTAAATCAATTGAAAGAATAGGTCCTCCAAAAGATTCTTGATACTTCTATCATGAGCTGAAGACACTAATGTAGACTACTTTTTTTTTTTTCTTACTATTTCTCTTTTACGACATTAAGGCTCTGCTCTCCTCACCTTATTTTCACTGAGTTAGCCCACCTACTTAAAGGATAACGGTAGCTACATATATTTGTTTTAAGCCTAATAAGTCCAGGTAAGATAAAATAAGGGCTATTAAGTTCATATAAGTTTAGATTAGATAAATAAGGTCTGATAATTACAAGTAAGATAAGGGTAGATAAATTCACAAAAGATAAGAGCTAAAAAAAAATTCCAATAAGATCTAATAAGGCCTAATCAGAAGGTCCAAAAAGATAAAAGTAAAGGTTAATAAGTTCATTTCAAACAAAATAAGACAAGTTCAATGCCAATAAGATAAGTGAGATTCAAGTGAAAAGAACACTATCTAAGTCTCATCCTCTCTTTAACCCAGTACTTTATCATACATCTTGCTCTTGTTTTCTTTGCTCATAAGTTTTGTTATTCTACTCTTAAAAAGCTGTAATTAAGGGATAAATGACAATTGTAAACTATGCACATATTTAATAGCTCATTTATAAATATACTATACTTTATTGATCATATATCATAACCTTTTTTATTCATCCATATATGTTTATCTAAACTGCAAACTGTCTTCCTTTATGATGGTTTCCTAAATTATTGGTAAAACCCCCTTTTTTTTGGTAACAGGCTGGATATATGTGCTTGAAATGGGTTTGAAGATATATGCACATGGTTTTGTGAATTATTGGAGGGATGGTCAAAACCGCTTTGATTTTGTCATAACTTGTGTGATAGGTAATCTTCTGATGATCAAAGTTGTTTTGCTTCATACTTAATTTATTTCTTTATCTATCATGATTTATCTGTCATTGCATTTGGGCACCTTCCACCTTGACCCTACCCCTAACCCTTAGTAGGAGAATCTGCCAAAGTTTTAATTGCATATCTCAAGGTCACTTCTGCACAAGTGATATGGTTATCATAAGCTGTAAAACTTCAGTGACTTGATGCCTAACATGTATTCTGACAGATAGATTTGGAAAATTGGCATGCTGAACAACCATGTTTTACATTCCTGACTTGTACAACAGAACACCGCTGAAGCATCTATATTTAATTTTGGGCAGTCCAAAGAGGAAATAAAACAATGTATTTTGAGTTTTCATATTGTGCTGTGACATTTTTCTTCTGGATCAAAGTTACTTAGATACATGATCTTTTAATTGATCAACTTATTCAACACCCTTCACCTGAATCTTTGTAAAATGTTTGCAGTTGTTGGCGAAACAGTGACCCTTGCTACACCAGAAGGCCAAAGCTTTCTATCCAATGGAGAATGGTAACATTAAAAGTTTCCAGAGTGTGAATACATTATTCTGCAAATTCTTAGCCCTAGTTGTACATTGGAGTTTGGAACATAGTAGTTTCACTATGCTTATCTAGTTATCTTTCATTTAAATCTTTTTTCCAAATCTATGTGTTATACTTCTCATATTATCTAATCAGGCTGGATGCTCTATGTATCTTGTTAAGGTCATTGGTTCAATGTGTTGGGATTTTATATAATAATATATGCGATTGTGCGGGGAAATAACATCAAAGGATCTACACGTATTGATCGTGGATTTATTAAAATTGATTATACCTAGTGTATTCTTCCTTGCCGATCCAATCAATTGCAGTGTGTGGACGTTAAATGTTGTCCTTCTATTGATATTCACACGACAAATATTGAATCGTTGTTGAGTTTGCTAGCTTAGAATGACTATGAAACAATATACAATCTACTTGTGGTGTTTAGCTTTAGGGTTCTTGCCTTGATAGGTAAATGAATGCAAATGTATGTTTTCACTTCCTAGGAAGCCTCAGGTTAGATTCTAAACCCTAGAAAACCACCTTAGGGAAATCATGCACACTGTGCTAGACTAACACAAGCAGAAACACTACAGAAACAGCAATTAGAGGAAAAATAGGATAGTTTTGTATTGATAGATCAAAGTAATCAACTCAATACAAGCGCCTTCATTCGAGAGGAAAGAAACTATCAAAAATAAGCATTAGCTTAACAATATTTTTTCATAACCCAAATTAGCAGAGATACCTCTTTAAATACAATTATTCCCTCTAACAACTTGTTAACAGCTTCACCACTCATTCTTTCTCCATAAGAAACTCTTAACTAATATTGCTTAATTGTCATCTCTGCCCCTGCACCATCAATTGACCTTGCTGCCCTTCTGATGCTTTCCCCTAGCATAGGTAAAAATACTAGAGGCTTAGGCGCATCTCTTGCACACTGCCACACAAGTTCCAAGATCATTGGTGGCGGATCCAAAAATTGTTTGTTATAGGTTTGAAGTCACTAAACACATATATAGTAGTAAAATCTACTACAATGGCATAATCCAAAATACAACTTATAAATAATAATATGGGTGTGCACATGTAAAAATAAAAACAACTTACGAAAAAAATACAATTGAACCCGACATGACATGGACTAGAAGTTAAAATTTTTAAGAAAAAAATAGAGAGAGACAGAGGGAATTAGGAATGGATTCTGTTAGAATGTGGTTGAACTTCAAAGGGTTAACATTTTCGGGGTAATTGGTGATTGGGTATACGTGTAAGCAAAAGAAATAAAGAAAATAGTACGAAAAAAATGTAACCAAAAAAGAGAGCTTGGCATATTCGAACCACGACCTATTAGTTAGGTAAGTCAAGCTCCTACCGCTGCTGCTGCAATAGCAAACATATTTTACTTAACTAGTTTCAGTTTTTCAATAATTAAAAAACTGATCAGTTTTTTTCCAGATCCGATATGGGTTTAGCTAAACCAACTGAATCCATACTAGATCCGCCACTGAAGACTGTGCACATGCACATTTCCCTAGGCCTCTTTATTTTGGTGTGTGACTATTGGGCTTTTATTCCACCTGTACACTTGATTCATTCTTTGCTATTGTGTGTGACCCAATAGATTCAGTTAGGAGTGTGTCGTAAATTACTTGCTGAATTAACTGATTGGAAGTGGTTTACAACTAAATATTACAATCACTTGACATAAATTAACTGTCTGTGATTGAAACTTCAAACTATTTATCACCTTGATTGAAGGACATTATTCTGACACAATAATCTCTGTAATCTTCGTATGCTATGCTCCACCAGGAGACACTTGGGTTTCTTTTATTCTAGAATTTAATGTACTAGTACCACTCTCTTTTTATTTCTTTTTCAAATTCATGACCATTAATTTTACACAGTAAGTGCTTAAGATGTGGGGCTGATGTTTTGACCTATAGATGACTAGATGAGTGGGGTTTTACTATATATTATGAATATCTGATGGGGCAGTATATATGTTACGTACCAGTATGTATGGTTTTATTCAATTTGATGAACATTTAAGATATAATAGATGTAAGTGTGGTGAACTGGGTAGTCCATTTCTAGCTGAAAGAAGTGTAGGATCCCTTTTTATTGTTCCTGATCTTTTTGTTCCCTTTCCTCTGTGAAGTTATTGTTATCTTCCTTGCTATAATGTTTTTTCACAATATTGATTTTTGATGGATCATTGTTTTCTTCCTAATATATAAACAGGATTCGTTATCTTATCCTTGCTAGAGTTTTACGTTTAGTAAGACTGTCGATGCGAGTCAAACGTTATCGGGCCTTTGTAGCAACATTTTTGACTTTGATTCCTAGCTTGATGCCATATCTGGGGACTGTTTTTTGCGTCATGTGCATCTATAGCTCTCTTGGTGTTCAGGTGTGTAATTCTGTCTACTGAAATTTCATGTCTTCTGATCCATCTAATGTTTGTAATTTCCATCTCTCTACAATATCAGTTCTGAAATATTAATAATTTAATTCATATTTAGATTGGCTATTAGGTTCTAAAATGTAAAAGATACGTTAGAGAGTGTGAGTTATTATTGCATAAAGTATTATTCTATTATCCACGAATGGTATTTTAGAATCTTTGCCAATACAGGTATTCCTTGTTCTTTATAAGGAATATTGGTATAGCTTCATGAATAGCCTTTTCCTCACAAGTGCTATATAAAAGCTACCTTTTTTTTTTTTTTTCTTTTTTCTTTTTTCTGTACTGGAAATCAGCAAATTCAGCATGTCCTTTAGAATATTGTTTTGTCCTTTTTTCCTGCTGTTTTCTTCCAATGGTTTTCCTTTTTTTTTTTTTGCTAGATTTGCCTCAGTATATCCCAGTGCAGCATCTTCTGTTGGTTCCCTTACATAATCTCATACTCTTTCTTGTTTGACAGGTTTTTGGCGGGATTGTTAACGCAGGGAATGCTTTACTAGAAGGATCTGATCTTGCTGAAAACGAGTATCCTTTTCCCATAATTTGTGCAGAACTTTGGTCACCTGTTTGAAAGTTGTGTGATTCTCAATGTTAATGGGACAGGAACTAGTCATCTGCTATTTTCCTTGCCTAAATTTTTGTTCATACTTTTTATGTATTGATTTTCTTAACTAGAACAGTTATTTGCTCTTCAACTTTAATGACTATCCGAATGCTATGGTGACAACGTTCAATTTAGTAGTAATGGGGAACTGGCAAGCCTGGATGCAGGTATCACTTCTTTTGTCTTCCATGTTTTGTTAAAGAATCAAGGCTTACCTGAGTTCCTTATTTTCATAAGTGTAGCAGAACCGTTCCATTTGTGGTGCATTTATATGTCTTCTGGATGGTCCTTGACTGTCATGGTGATAGACTTATACTGAGATGGCACTCTAGATCTATTTCAATAAAAAATCTGATATTTATATGCAACTTTTGGAAGTATGCCAAATGCTTTTCTTCTCCACCCCCACCCCCACCCCCACCCCCTTCCCAGAATTTAAAATTCTTGTCACTTGCAGAAGACTTGCCATGATATTAATTTTCTGCCAAGAGGGTAAGTTGTGAATCAAATTACCAGTGTTTGCAAGGACCCCACCAAATCTGGTGTCATATTCTAGTAGCCTAAAGTTCATATAATGTTATTGCAGTAGTTAAAGCAAGAATTAGATAAGGTGATTATTCTTTGCTCTTGTTGGAAAGTGATGAATTTATTAATATCTAGCCAGATTGCACCTACGGAACTCCAATATTCACCGAATATATTGCCATTAACTTTCCCAAAAAGCTGATTTCAGACAAACAACTCCAAACTTATAGCTTCAATCTTGCCTTAATGCCTCTCTCCTTAGAAAAATCCTCTGATACGAATTAATTGAATGATATTATATTCGAATTTGGATTGTGAATGATATGCTGTACCTATAAACTGAAAACCCACTCAAGTAAATGTGTAAGTCGAATCTAGTCCTAATTTATAATCTAAGTAAGAGAAACCATGGTTGCTCACTCATTATACCATTCACTTGAGTGAATTTTTCTTGTTTCAAGCACATTAATGACTATTTGTTTTAGGATAAATTTTATGTATTGTAGGAAACTTAGTTGTTTTCTTATCTAATAATTTGTTTGAATGATGATAAAAAAATGACTTGTTGCAACTCGTGATCATCTTTTAGTTGCGACTAGGAAGAGACCCTTTATTCTTGCGGAAATTAGAGTTCTATTCTTTAAACTTTAGTCACAAAGCTCATTGAATTCATCAATATAGTTCAGAGTTTCTTGCTAATTCGGATTAAAATCCGCATCATAAACTCCATATTTAAGGCCATCGAGCCAATCGATGCAATAATGAAAAAAAGTAAATGCCTATTGATTTCCTATGAAGAAAAAGCCCTTAGGGAATCAGGGTACCTTAAACTTTCACATATTCTAGTTTGAATGAACAAACACTTATCAAGGGCATTGTAAAGATAATATTTCATATAGCAACTTCCCATGGCCTCATGGACAAACAGCAAGTGAGTTTTCTCCCACATGGATCGCCCAACTGATTTTGGGATTAAATGGGTGTGCTGTAATATTTCTTACAGTTTAATACAATAAGAAATACTATCAAAACACTTTAATCGTGCACTTATGTAAAGTTGCATTGTTGATGCAATAAATGAGGTTATGTACTCAGCATATATTGTTGTAAGTTGTCACCCACACTAGGCTACTTAAAAATGTTGCTGCGGCTGTAGCTTATTATGTTCCCCTTAGCTCTATCATAAGAATGATGGGATTTTTGAATGAGCTATGTTTGTTATGCAACTTTTTTTGTCTTCTACAGATAATACTGAAATAGTGATTGATGTTGGTTAGCCCTATGACACTTTTTTACTTTGTCTTTCAAAGTGTTGAAAGGTTATATGGTAGATTACGATAAATCTAGGATAGTCATCTATTGATGTACCATGCATATTATCATCGTATGAGCAACAAAAACTGCAACATACTTATTATTAAAGGGGATTGTTTTTTTATTTTATTTTATTTTATTTTGTTTTTATTTGTTTTTTTCCTCAGACATACTGGGACTTGACAAGAACTTCATGGAGCCTGATGTACTTTGTCAGTTTTTACCTCATCACGGTGATGCTTATCTTGAATTTGGTAAGTCTTTTTTTTTTTTTTTTTTTCCACTTTTGGTTAGTTTTTACCTCTCTCCACAATGTTGCTTATTTTACATTTAGTAAGCACTAGCCTCAGCTCTTTTTTGAAGTATACTTAGCATTCCCTTTGATTTAAGAACATTGATCAACATGTGCAATTTGGTACAAACTTATTTATTACACCTGGAAGATTTTGTGGATAACTATACGGAAAATCAATTTTGGTTCATGTAGCTGACCCCACTTATGGGATTAAGGCTTTGGTTGATTGAGTATTTATTACACCTCTGGTTTTATCTCAGCCTTTCATTCACCATTCATAACATCTTGCAGCTAATTTCTTCTGATGCCCTACTTCACTCTGCCCCATTACTTTTCACTCTCTACAGTTGTGTTATTTACGTTATTACTAATTGTTGACAATCAACTGAAGTCGTCAATCCCCGTCTTTCCTGTGCAACACATGCTTCTCTCCAACAAAGACTAAGTTCAGCTTCCTCTTACTCTTGTTTTCAACATTGACGTTCTACATCAGCTATCACAAACTTATAAACCACCGGAAATAGTTTTACTTGAGAGGCAGAGAATTTATGAGAAATTGACTTTAAAAGAATTGAAGGATGTTGGGTTTTTATTTGGCTCTAAGAAAGAAGATAACAAGTGTAGGGAACTAGGAAGGGGATTTATTTCGAGAGAAAATTATCAATAACGATATAACATGAAGGCCTGTGTTCTAAATTACTTGAGCATTCCAAGCTTTTTGAGTCCATATTCTAAAAACACAGGTTGGTTGTTGTCAAAAGACCTCCGTTCCTTGATATTTTTTATATTTTCCATATTTGCCTGTTCTTTTTTGTTCTCTACGCTGTTCCTTTATTCCATTGGTTACGAATTTGTTACATTTTTACCCAATTACCCCTTACCCTGAACAGAAGGTTCAAATTTTTGGCCAATTTACTTTGCCCCACATGTTACCCCCCCCCCCATAACACTGTCTCTATCTTTGGATTGTGTGCAAATTGTAACCTTATAGAGCCTTTAAGAACAGAAATAGTATTGCATATGCAGTAGACCTTGATTTTAATTTTCTTAGAACATAAAAAAGTTAAGTCCAATGTTTAGTTTATGAACTAAATATTGCTCAGTGTCCTAGAATTTTATTCTTTCCTATCATTGGTATGTTGACATTTCTCGGTATTTTATATTGTGACTAAACTAATGAAAACTGTTATCTGATTATGGTTTCAGATCATTGCTTTTGTGTTGGAAGCATTCTTCTCAGAATTGGAGCTTGAGGAGTCAGAAGAAGAACCTGAAGCAAGAAAGGTCAGTGTCATTCACGAACTAACTTATCCTTTCAACTTCTTTCTTATTGTGACACATTCTACTTTTTGTGTCAATATAACATGGATAAGAAGCTAATAATTGATTAGAATTTATATTTGTCGAAGTACATCACTGTATGAGCTGGTTAAATATACTCCCCTCGTTTTTGTTATAATGGTAACACGTCATGTTATGAATAATTAGGAGAAATGATTAGAATGTATGAGAAAAGTATAGGTTATGGGGAAAATTGAATGTTGTGCGAAAAGAAGTGTAAAAATAGATTTAGTGGAATGTTGAAGAAACGAGCAATTAAAAAATTTAAAATAGGTTAAGTGGAAAGTTGCAAGTAATTTGAGAAATATTAGAATATAAATGCATTTGAAAAGGTGGGTCATCTACCCAAAAGTAGAATGAAATAAAGTAAAGTGTAACCATTACTTTTAAACACCCATATAGAAAGTGTTACCATTATCATGAAACAGAGGCAGTACTTGTTAAAGGATACCTCAAAGTTCCTTATTGTTTTTTTTAGAAGACAAACACGGGAAATTATATTATTAAATCAAGGTCCGCCAAAGTTTGAAAACTTTGGGGAAACGAAGTCGTACAAATCCAATCATTGCTAATGCTCGTATCCCATCTAGCTGCTGGGTGAGCAATAGTATTTCCCGCCCGTCTAACATGAACACAACTATAATTAGTAAAAGCATTACATAATCTCCTCAAAGTTCCTTATTGTTGTTGCCCTTGTCTAAGTCTCAATTCTGCTGTCAAAGTTAGTGCTTTAGCCACTTTAGTGGTGTCTTATTTTAGATGTAGCAACAAATTTAAGAGGTAGGGCTGCACATTGTTTTTACGACTTACGTTCAAATGAAATATTCAATTTAAGTATCGATTTTCTATCTATTTTCATTTTGTTGGTGAAAAAGAATTTTGAATTTGAACTTTTGAAGTGCTCCAGGGTTTTGGCATGTCGTATTTTGTTTCTAGGATGGTTGTAATGTTGAAAATTACATAGAGCATAAATCTTTATTTTCGAACTGAACTATTCTTTTGGACTTTAAACAAGTAATATTTTTAGTTATAGTGATTAGGATTATGTACTAACTTAGAGCATGGGATCCAAGTTTAGGAAAATCAAAGCAGAAAAGATAGGGATATACTGCGTATTGTAGAATCAACTTGATCAAGCAAATATAATCTTCCATATTGAAAAGGTTGCTTTACTCTCAACAATACTTCACTTCTCAATTCTGGACTCTTGTCGAAGGCTTAACTCAATACTTATTACACCATACATGCAAACTTCTTTATTGGGATCTTACCAAAATCCTTTGTAAGTAGCTTTTAAGTATAGTTCCAGACTTGCCTTTATATCGCCATGCCTTGCATGTGTAATCAAAAGTTGGCGATTATGTTGATCTCTTGCTGATCTTTGTCCTTGAGTTAATTGCATAGTGACCACTAGTTTGCGACTACATCGGATGAAAGTGTTACCTTGCTCTTTTAGCTAGTAACTGTTGATAACATCTGTAAAATTACTGAATTTGTTGTACATTATGCATATTCTTAACTTTGGTTGGTGATTACGGATGGAAAATTTGAAGGCAATTCCATTTTCCTGGCTGTTCTTATTGCTGAATGATTACTTATATGCTGTACAGCACCATGTTACTATTAACTTATTAAGCTGCTGCTTGATTTAACCTTGCGTTTGCACCTTGCTCTAGAACAGTATTAGTTGACGCTAACTATCATTGTTTTATTATTGTTTCCAGGACAATAGAAAAAAATATCATCGTCGATATACTGGGTATGTATCTACGAATAGCCTATTGAAAACTCTTCTATTTCAGAAGCAGACAGAATGCGTGATTATGAAATAATTTTATTTATTTGATTTGGTACAGTCATAAATCACGAAGCCAAAGAGTTGATATACTACTCCATCGTATTCTGAGTTCAGAGCTGGACAAATCAGAGGCATGTGAGGCTTCGGGGGCTTCTGAGGCATAGGTCCTTCCTTTACCCCCTTAAGCTTCCTTTCGATTTTCTTATTTCTTATGAAAGGATCAGGGAAATGGATGTGGGGTTTTTCAGTTTATCTCAAATCTCATTGCCTACAATTGTGATTTGTGATATATCCCTGTAAAATTGAAACTTGTCCTAAATTTTAATGCAGAAGAGCCTGCAGACTGTCTTTGCTGTTAATTGAACAACCTTTAATGCCAAGGCAACATCTTACCATTGCATAGTGAATAATCTGAAAACATGTGATGTATCATGTATGCAGTTCCGACGGCGCTTCAAGATTCGTGTATCTATTTTTCAACGTCAATTGCTGTTACATATCATTCTCGTGTGATTGTGTCCTTGGACATGAAGACATGCTCTATTTCTTGTGCCCTGAACTATACAGGCAGTGCTCTATTTCTTTGGACTGGAGATCATTATTGTTCGTTAGTATACTGTGATAATCTTGACGCCACTTGAATGGACTGTAGTTGAAAATGAAAATAGAGGATTTTGGTTAGCTCTAATTTTTTATCCTAAAGAAATTTAAAATGAATCATTTGTGGTAGATAAGGTACTAAGCCTCATTTTTTTTTTTGATAGAAAGATAGAGCTTTTATAAATTACAAAGAGATGTTCAATTCCGCCAAAGTAATAATGTTTTGGGGAAAGGAACTAAGACGAACAAGTTCTTCACTATCACCCGTATCACACCTTGCTACTAAGTGTGCCACGGTATTACAACTTCTCTTTGCATGAGAAAACAAACAAACATTAAATCAAGCTCTATCTAAACTAATATCATCATAAATAACATGAATTGGAGAAAAGCTGGTAACACTCAAAGTAATAGCATTGATCACATTAATTGCGTCCAATTTAACCCACACATTTCTGAAATCGAACCTCTTTGCGAGAAGGAGAGCATATCTCACGGCTTGAGCTTCAACACATTCCGGTATAGAGGAAACAATTTTCTTCGTTTCTGTCAAGATAATGCCACCCACATCATCTCTGAAGACTACCCCAAGTCCAACATCGCCACCATTCGGAACATGTGCGTTTACATTCACCTTGATACATCCTTACGGTGGGCACAACCATCTTAAGATGCTGCCACAGTTCGATTGTGCTGTAGGGAGAAAAACTTTCTTTGCATAATCATCGTAGTCACTCGCCAATTTACAGAACCTAACAGCGAGTATCACGAAATTTGGCGTTTCATTATCAAAGATAATTAGATTTCTACACCTCCACGCCGCCCACATCAACGCTGCCATACGTTACAGCACATGTCCATCCACTTTACTATGAAGCCAATTCCAGTGAGCAGCAAAGGAGTCAGTAGGCGCATCAATTAGCACGTCAAGCATTCCACTATGCGCCCATATTTCAGCAGCAGCAGAGCACTCAAACAAGGAGTGAATGACCGTCTCTCTTGGCACCCCACAGACTTGGCATGATGCATCCTCTGTCATACGATGTACTAATCTGTCTTTGACTGCAAGGTTGCCCTTTACCGCAGCCCATAAGAAGTGCTTGAGCTTTGGTGGGTCGTTCATTCGCCACACCGACTCCAAATATCATCTGAAATGCTATTCGCAATAGCACCATCACTAACCCCTCTTGCTAGCCAATACGCAGACTTAACTGTGTAATTACCATCTTTTGTACAACACTAATACCTATTGTCTGCCTTCGAGTAAAGGGACAACGGAGTAGATAGAATAGCAGTAGCAGACTCCGCATCAACCAAACCCCGAACCTTTGTTGCATCCCAAGCCACGACCCCATCCACTATAAGTTCACTCACTGACATATCATCATCCACACCAGAAGGTTGAGGCAAACAAATTGGTCGACCATCCTTAATCACCCACGCATCTTTCTAAGCCTTGATATCCTACTCATTGCCCACTCTCCATACCAAACCATCCTGAAGAAGACCCTAGCACCCCAAATACTCCTCCACCAGTAACTCGGGTCATAACCTCTCTAAGCCTCCATCACCGATGAATTCTTAAAGTACCTAGCCTTAAGAATCTTAAAAATCAGCGAATTTGGATTTGAATGGAGCCTCCATATTTGCTTTGCCAAAAGAGCTTGATTAAAAATTTGAGGTCCCGGAATCCCAAGCCCCCTTTAGCAAACATAATTTCTCCCAATTTTGCCAATGCATCTTCCTTTGATCCACCGTCGAACCCCACCAAAACCGGCATAATAATTTATGAATTTCATCAATTAGACCCTCCGGAATTTTAAACATGCTCATCATACAAGTAGGGATGGCTTGAGCAACCGCCTTTATTAACACTTCCTTTCCCGGCTTCAACATTAATTTCTCTTTACACCCATTCACTTTCTTCCAAATTCTCTCCTTTAAGCACGCAAAGGTATACTTCTTTGATTTCCCAATGACCGCCGGCAACCCTAAATACTTCTCATGTCTGTCCACCTCTCTAACCCCAAGTGTATCAACTATCTCATTTCTCCTTTTGACAGTAACATATTTACTAAAAGCAACCTCCGTCTTATCAAGATTAACTTTCTGGCCAGATGCTCTTTCATACTTCCTGATTATATCAGCAATTTTCAAGCATTCCTACAGAGTAGCTTTTGCAAACAAAATACTGTCATCGGCAAAAAAACAAATTAGACACTCTTAGAGCAGATTTACAAATCTTCTCCCCACTCAATTTCTTTTCATGAGCAGCTTGCGACAATAAGCAAAAAAAAGCATCCGCACATAAAAGAAATAAATAAGGTGAAATAGGGTCCCCTTGTTGAAGACCACAAGTCGGAGTAAATGAGCCAAAAATCTCATAATTCACCTTAAAAGAGGAGACACTAGAGATACACTCCATAACATGACGGATCCACGAATCCGAAAACCCCATCTTACACATTACCATCTTAATAAAATTTCATTCTACTTTGTCGTATGCCTTGCTCATATCGAGTTTAAAAGCCACAGTACCATGCCTCCCTTCTCCCCCTCGCTTCATAGAGTGGAAGATCTCAAAAGCAATCATAGCATTTACAGTGATTAGCCGACCTGGAATAAAAGCACTTTGATTCTCAGAAATAATATCATTAAGAAATGGCTTGATTTTGTTTGCCATTGTCTTCGATATTGTTTTATAAATCACATTACAACAATTAATCGGCCTGAATTCAGTCATATATTTCGGATCATTACATTTAGGAATCGGGAAACAATACAAAGTCTATTAATCTCCGAAATATCAACTAAACCTTTCCACCAATTTTTCACCAGAGTAACAATATCAGAGCCAATAATATTCCAGAATTTTTGAAAGAAGAAGGCATGCATTCCATCCGTACCTGGGCTTTATTAGGGTGCATTTGAAATAGAGCAATTTTTATTTCCTCTAAACTCGGCTCCAATTCATCACTTGTTCTGAAAGGAATGGTGTCCTTCAAACAAGTGTATTATTCCGATAGAGGGTTTAGAATTAGGAAAGCTAATTATTTAGTGAGGTCAAGTGATCCGAATGCCTAGCTGGAGGCTGCTTCCGATCAGTAATATTAATGTACAATTAATATTACAACATGCTTTTGACTGAACCCTTCGGTCACATAATCGAACCAAGGCGACGAATTAATCCGAAGGATTAAATAAGTCGATAAGTCGAGCATCGAACGTCGAGTCAATTTATGCAATCGACGAGACGAGAAATTAGTCAAACAACAAGTCAACGCGCGTGAAAATCCTAGCCTCGCAATGGCCTAGCCAAGTGAGGGCTAGGTTGGCTTGCATGGTTAGCCGGGTCCTTGTCGCAAGGCTAGGCTTGGTCGCAAGCCCAACATGCATCGTATGCACTGGCTAGGCGGGCTGGCCGAGCAACCATGCGGGCAAGGCACGCTAACATGCCCGAGCAAGTGCATGCGGGCTGGTACGCCAAGCCGCTCGCACGTAAGCACCAACACGCATCATTGCTGGCTAGATTGGCAGCCCTTGCCGCAAGTAAGCAACAGCCTTCCAGCATGTAAGGGCATGGCTTGCGATAGTAGTGCCTAGCAGCACACAGCGACCCGCATTGATGCTTGGCCTACTGGTGCGGGCTTGCTGTTGCGTAGGTCGGCTGGCAGGCCCAGCTGAGGGACCAGGCGCCAGCAAGGCAGCCTTGGTGCCCAAGGCAAGGCGCTAGCTGGCGCGGCTCTATTGGAGCCGGTTTTGTGGAATGGTTGGCTTGGGGAGCAAGAAGGCCATGTGGTCCTCACCTACCCTCCCCTTCCCTTTGTGCCACTTGTTGTTTGCTAATTGAATTGTTATTTTAATTTAATTTAAAATTAAATTAATTCATTCATTTTCTCATTTCACCAACTCTCCCACATGGAAAGTTGATGGATACTCTTGGGAGCATTTCCCTATAAATACCCACCTTGGGTATTGGGAATACTCACTTGAGTAGAACTCAAAAGGAATCTCCTAATAATTGAGAAAGCCTTAAGTTGGTACAACTCTAGTATTTTTGGTCTAGCCCCATCTAAGCTACGGGGTAGGCGCCGGTTCGGTGATCGAGGGTGTGAGACGTTGGAGGTCTTGCATTTGTGGGGCTTTAAGTTTTCTAAGTCCGAGCTCGAGTTACGAGCGAAGCACGCGTCAAGGGTGAGCTTCTTTCTCTCTTTTCTCTATATGTGTTTATGCTTTCCTTAATTGCATGCTATTTTGTTATGTTGTAATTATTATGCATGCGATCCATTTTGCGGGTTTTGTTTCCGCGCGGTGTCGGACACTACAAAACCCAACAGCGGTATAAGAGCCTCTTGGATTTAATTTTTACAACTAAAAATTAATTAAGGTGATTTAAATGGATTGAAATTTTTTGGTTAGCAACCTAATTAGATTAGGACCTCGTTTTAAATTGGATTAAAATCGTATTTTTGCTAATTTTGGCCTACGAACCCAGATTTCGACCCAAAAATAGTGTGTTTTCTTTGGTGGAATTGATGTTCTAAATCATTCTTTACTCACTAAGTGATTAAAAATGACATTCCAAAAGCCAAAATCCGCCTAGAAAGTGGTTTACCGAGGGGTTTTTCGTTTGGAACCAAATTTTTAAATCTTTAAACCTTGATTAATTATGGCATGCAATAGTTGGATTATGTGTTTGATTATACCATTAATCTTCTGCAATTTTACTCTTTACTAAGCATGTTTATGAAGTCATATTGGTTCCTTAATTTGGTTAGCTCTTAATTTCACATAAACTTGGAATTTCTCATTCTTGCAAATAATTTGCTTGTAGTGTGAAAGTTTATGGTGGATATGATTTTTGAAGCCCTTAAAATGTTAAAGATTCAATCTTTCACGGTTTAAATGGTTGAATCTTAAACTTATTAAAACCCATAATGAACAAATTTCGGTTTTAATCATTTTCGAAGTTAATTGAAATCTTAAATGTTCATACTTGTGCTTAAAATATTATTGCTCTTCATATTGGAAGATTATAATATTCAAATTTGCATAAGTAAGTGTTGGATAAATTATTTCATTGGATGATTGTTTATTTATTCAACTATTCCTGTCAAATCTCATTATTAATTTATGTTGGTTAAATTAATTGTGAGACTAGCCCTCAATTTTGTTACATCAAGTTGAGCCAAAAATAACTTAAAGAATGATTCTTGAATTAATTTTAATTTGTGCACTAAAATTGAATTTATTTAAGTTAGACTTGTTTTAATTTCAATATTGCTCAATATTAGTTCTAAAATTAAATTTAGAATTAATTATAAAGTCACACACAAAATCGGAATGGAATTCCGAAGCACGAGCATAAAATCGAAGCCTTGAGCTTCGAGCACCAAGCTCGGCTAGCAGGTGTTGCTGCCGAGCCAGGTGTGTGAGTGGTGTGCGAGCTGATTAGACCTTTTAAAGCTAAGGCTGGAACAAATAATGGTTATCGTGTTCCATAATCAGCAAACGATAAGTTTACACACGAAAAGACTCACATTCAAAGTAAAAGAGCAATAGCTGTTGGTTTTATTTGAATGACATGGGTGTTTAAGCTATGAGTCAAGGATGCTTGATTATAAACAAACATTTCTTTAACATAGACTCACAAGGTTCAAGTCATGAACTTAATTTGTGTTCTGACTATCTTTAGCAATGTCACATCGACAAGAACGTACACAAGGCTCTATTAGATAGACTCTTGATAGTTGATCGATTCAGAATCGTTCTAAGGCAAGCAAGTCTTACTTGTTGAAACCGACAAAGAAAGGAGCTATTGTGCTTGGTATAGACAATTGACTCCAAAAGCTAAAGAGGATTCCATTACTTCAACGTTATCACAAGAATTTGAAGAATATCACAAGAATTTGAAGAATATGGCTATATTCATCAAATATGAACAAACTGGATCTTAAGTAGCTCAAAAGATCAATGAAGTATAGAATCGACTAGGCAAGATATCAAAACGTGTAGATTAGATTAATCGATGTTTGCTTGAGCCAAGAGTGATCATCTCAAAGTTATGAAATCGGAATTTCATAATTAGCTCCACAAAGAATATAGTATGTCTCGACGAAGACCTTGATGCCATGTGAAAATGACTCGAACGATGATGGATCACATCCCTTCCTATATAGTTCTTAAAGATTTGCACAAATAACTAATGTGACACTAAACAAAATTGTCAAAGCTAAGAAAGGACACCATATTCAGTTATGGCTAGAAATAGTTTCTAAAGTCTTTTCAAGTATATGTCTAAGGTTCTTACCCTCAATGGGAGCTCATTGGCTCAATGAGCTAAGTGGCTCAAAAGGGCTAGGGAAGCTCAAGTGGAAGGTAATTGTTCGTTTCACAACGAACTCTTACCCAAAGACAATATATATGTCTCTTTGTAAGCATTAAAGTGAGACTACGGGCATTACCTCCACAACCTAATTGAGAACATAGTATTTGTTGCTCTAAGTGGTGTCTTTCTTGAAAGTAAAACATTTTCAAAACGACAAGTGGGAGGAAAATGAACTCGATGACTATCGAGATTAGCAACAAACTAAAACTGAGAATCTCGGAAGACTTCAGAAGGGCTTTGTTTCGGGGTTTTCTGATGTCCTGCGGGAGAGTTACAATTCTGAGACTGGAACCGGACGCCTGTACCTGCAAAACAAACGGATGCTCCGGATGGTTGGAGATCCGCCTCCGACGGTCAAGTAATTACTTGATTAAGGAGTAATTAATGCGAAAATTAAAGTGATTGGGTCTCTCTAGGTGAGAGTGTTTACTGTGTGTAATCTGCGTTTTAGCATGTTCAGCATGTAATCCCCCTTAATGAGGATTAAGGGAGGTATTTATAACCTCGGGAAACGTGCCAATCTAGGTTTAGGTTAACCTTGGGCTGATTGGGCTTCCCTCGGAAGTTGAGCCTAGGTGACCGGTTATCCCAGGTGTCATGGGAAGGACACGTGTCGTGTCGTAATTGGTGCAAGGTGGACGAATCATTGCTTGACACGTGGCAGGCTCCTATTGGCCCATGTGACGGACACATGGCGGAACCTGATTGGTCCACTTGTCAGATGGTGATTGGTGGGAGGAAAATCCCCTAATCATTTGCCCCTCACAGGTGGCACGTGACTGGTCACGTGTTACCTGTGACAGGTGTCGCACTGTAACAGGCGACGGCCTGCTACAGGTGTCACTCGGCGAAAGGCCGAGAGATTCTCCCGCCCAAATTATGAATTCTGGAAGTGACCCTTCGCCTTCTCACTTTGCCTATATAAAGGAGTGTTGACTTCGGTCATTTTCACACTTGAGAACTTTGTGAGAGAACATTCGGACCCCTGAACTTGCTCTGAAATTTTGGACCCTTTCTGCCTACCGCCTGCTCTGACAAGCCGACGTCACAGGATTTTCAGAACTCCATCAACGTCACTCGTTCAGGTAACCGTCGGTTCTCTTACTCTTAATTTTCTCTTTACTTTATTCTTTTTTGAAATGGCACCACGGAAGCACACGACACGGCCTAGGTTAGTGATCAGCCGGTCACCGGGGACGGCTGAATCTAGGACTAGGAGTGCCGCCTGCCCTTTTCTGGACCCATCTTTGCCCTTTATACAAAGTCCGACTGTATCTGTGTCTATGCAGAGCATGATGGCCAGGACAAAAAAGACTGCCAAGATCTCAAACTCAGACGGCTCCTCCCACAGGGTGCCGATTAGTGAAACATCTGACCAGGCGCCAGATGTGGAGGTGAAACAAAGCGGCTTGAAAGCCGGCAGTTCTGAGGGAGGAGTCAAAGTGACCCCTTCCCATTTTACAGTTGACAATTCTTCATTCTCTCCTGCTCCTTTTAAAGGAGAGGAGGCGGGCCCCTCCGGGAGAGGGGAAGAGTCGTCCTCTTTGGACTCGTCAGAGGACGATTCCGAGTCTAGCTCTTCTGGCCATGCTTCTCTGGACACAGAAGAGAAAAAAAGTCGCATGCAGGAGGCGAGGCTTTCTCACGCAGTTGAGAAGGGGGACGATTGGGCGGAGCCATCCGCCTCTCACCGAGAGCAAAATACCCCCTAATACTGCACGGTACCTCGGGGCCGGATCACAGCCATGCAAGAGAAAGTGGAGAGCTTTATCGCAAACCACACAATGGGCCCCGGCTTTTTAGTGTTTGTGCCGGATCCAGAAGACACAGTCGTCTGGCCGGCTGGTACCAGTTATGATAGCGCCTGCTTTGGCTGCTACGAGGCGGCCATCAAGGCTGGGCTACGCTTACCACTACATCTGGCTGTTCAGCGGATCTTGGATGGGTATGAGTTGGGGTTATGGCAGTTAGCCCCGAACTCCTGGGTCAACGTACTCGGCTATGTGGCCGGGTGCGAACTGCACGGGGTGGAGCCGAGCTTCGAGGCTTTCGCCCACATGAACTACCTCAGCCGGACCCCTAAGGCAGGCGGTACCGGCTAGTATCAATTGACGAGCCACAGGGGCTACCTCATGACGAGAGGTAAAGCAAACAAATGGAAGGACTGGCGGAGCACCTTCCTTATCATTGAGAGTTCAGAAACAGAGCTGAACAAGCGCTTCAACAGGTGGAACAGGAATCCGCCCCTTCTTGCAGGCGGTCGCAGCATGCCGCCTGTTCCCCCCAAGGCTAAGAAAGAGATCCTAGATAAAGGACTCTTTAAAGTAGAGTCGAAGGTGAACTCTACTTCAGGGGTACGAGAGCAAGTACCCCTGCACTGCGTCCCGAGCTTCAAATGGCTCTACGACGAGTACTTTTTGGCCGCCTGTGGCCTCAGCAGTCGGTGCTCCAGAGGTAGCCGGCCTGTCGAATACTCTGTTGTTCCATGCATTTCTTGTTATGACTTTTATTAACTTTGCTATTTGTTTTTGCAGCGGACGCCATGAGCAAAATTACCGCCTCCAAGACTGCGGCGGCCATGTTGCGGGCCTCCATCATGCAACAGTCTTCAACCGACTCCCCCAACAAGGGGGCACCCTTGGTGGGCTTCAAACCTTTCACCCTCTTTTTGGAGTTGTGTTTATGCATATACTGACTTTTTTCTTCTTTTTTTTTTTTTTTTTTTTTTTTTAGACGGGCGCTCCAAGAGCTTCTTCTTCCCAACAGCCAGACCCCAAGGCCCGGAGGACGACTGTTGCGAGCTCTCCTGGTTCTGCCAGGAAACATGCGGCGGCTGAGAAACAGCCGGCCACTTCTTCTAAAACTCCAGCTGGGCCACCTAGAAGTATGAAATTGTCCTTGTAAATTTTAGACTTGCTCCCTTCTTTACTAGGTCTAATCCGTTTGTTTATGCTTGATGCAACCGGCCCTCATGAGCCTGACTTGGTCGAGGTGGCCAAGTCTATGATCAAGGCCGTTCCTCCAGCTGAAAGAGAGGCGGTCAGGGGTGTCGGCACCCTTGACCTAGACGGGATTGCAGGGGGTCCTTGCTGAGGTATACTTAGCATATTTTTGAGTATTTGAATTCCAGGACGCCTGTTTTCTTTTTTGTTTGGAAACTGACGCCTGTTCCCCTTTTTACTTAGGCACTGCTCCGAGTGAACGGCCTTCGCAAGCCGCTTGACCGGAAGAACAAGGAGGTAAAGGCTGCAAAAGCTATGGCCGCCTCTGACTGTGATAAGGCAATGTTTCAAATTGCCCAAAATGAAGTTCTGACCATTGATATTCTTTATTATCAGGCGCAGGCTACCGCCGCTATCCGGGCTCAGTTAGAGGCGGCCCAGAAGAGGAATAGCGAGCTGGAGGCGACCATCAACAGCCTCAAGGCCGAGCTGAGACCTCTTCGCCAAAAGATGTCCTCATACGAAACCTTGGAGAAATCCTTGGCGAGCGTAAAGGTACGCCTGGTGACCCAGGAGAAGAGTCTTACTCAGGAGCTCTCGGAAAAGGCCGAGCAAGAAAATAAAGAGCTGGTCCGGGAGATGATGGAAGACTCTGCTCAAATCCAGCGCATGACTTGGGGCCGCCTCTTCCCTAATGCCGACTTTGCCTCATGGGAAAAAACGTACCGCCAGTGTTCTGATACATATAATCAAGAGATCCTGGCGGCTGCTGAGGAAGAGGCGTTGGAGGAAGCGTTGGAGGAGGAGGAGCAGCCGGTAGTGGCGCTTGTGCCGCTTGGGGGTAATGCATCAAAGAAGGATGCAGCTGAAGCCGAGTCCAGCAAGAAGAGTGCTGACCAGGCGGCAACTGCTAATATTGAAGATCTGCCCCCTTCTTAAGCTTTATGTCTTCTTGTCACGGCCTGCGTGCCGTTTGTTTTGTATTTACCCGGCCAGGGGGCCAGGGCTCTGAATATTTTGCCGGTCTTTGATGACCGGCTTCTTTTTAATGAATTTTTTGTTTTGCTTCAAATTTGTTTAAGTATTGAATATTCTGATATCCAATTGTACACTATACCGACTATTTTACATGGCCGATAGTTGAAGATAGGTACGGATAGTTAGTCACGCCGCCTATGCCCCTGGACGACTGGTTGCCTGTTTCCAGGCTAGACGATCAGTCGGCCATTTATCCAATTAGTATTCGAACCATTTTAAAGACTGGATCCCCTTTAGGCAGGCGGTCCTGTCATTTGTCAAATTAACCAAGTAGGAAAGTGGTTTGACCAAGTAAACATGGTTGTTACCTAGTCGCCAAGTAACTGAGTAGTAGAGGTATCAAGCGGTGGATACCGGTTGTTCCCCTTTATTCGCCAATGTTTGTTGGCTTTTAACTCATAAGTTGTTAACCTAGTAGGAGTAGTGGTTGAGAGCCCCTGTTTGCTAAAAACAGGCGGACGACTCATACCTTTTAGGCTCCATACTAAGTTTGAGAGAGTGACTATGAGTTAACTTTGGAGTTACTCAGTCGCCGTCACTCCTGCTTGAGTAGTAAAGGTACCAGGCGGCGGAGACCGGCTGATCCTTTTGATTCGCCAATGTTTGTTGTCTATTAACTCAAGAGGTACCCCCTGCATTTATCCCAAGTAATACTGGCGGTCATCTGACTCAGATGTCAACTGCTACCACTGGTTTGGTTAGTGATAGAGTTATCCTTGTCTCAAAAACGGCTACGTGGTTGCCCTTGGGGACAGTCGTATAGGTGCCGTGTAATTAGTTTATAGAGAAATGTTCCACCCAAAAGGGAGCTGCTCTCTGCGACGAATTTCATCCGGAGGGATGCCGTCGGACGCCTGCTATGATGTTGGGACAGGTCGTATTAGTTTTGAAGATTTGATCAGTTGGCTTGGCGCCTGGTCTAATCATTCGGCCTGTGGCCTTGGTTAGTTCTTGGTGAACGTAGGTGCTAAGTAAAAGGAGGGTAGCCGCCTGTTTAGGCACAGGGTCGGCCAGGCCCTGATCATTTTTAGTTAAGTATAAGGGGGGTGGTTGTGTGTTTGGAACCAGTCGGCCCTCTTCTATGGAGAGTAGCCGACTATATGTCCAGACGGCATGCCCCTATGGTAAAATACTCAATGGAGAGTAGCCGACTGTAAAGGTACAGGCGGCATGCCCCTCTGAAGATAGAGTAAAATACTCAATGGAGAGTAGCCGACTGTAAAGGTACAGACGGCATGCCCCTCTGAAGATAGAGTAAAATACTCAATGGAGAGTAGCCGACTGTAAAGGTACAGACGGCATGCCCCTCTGAAGATAGAGTAAAATACTCAATGGAGAGTAGCCGACTGTAAAGGTACAAGCGGCATGCCCCTCTGAAGATAGAGTAAAATACTCAATGGAGAGTATCCGACTGTAAAGGTACAGGCGGCATGCCCCTCTAAAGATAGAGTAAAATACTCAATGGAGAGTAGCCGACTGTAAAGGTACAGACGGCATGCCCCTCTGAAGATAGAGTGAAATACTCATTGGAGAGTAGCCGACTGTAAAGGTACAGACGGCATGCCCCTCTGAAGATAGAGTAAAATACTCAATGGAGAGTAGCCGACTGTAAAGGTACAGACGGCATGCCCCTCTGAAGATAGAGTGAAATACTCATTGGAGAGTAGCCGACTGTAAAGGTACAGGCGGCATGCCCCTCTGAAGATAGAGTAAAATACTCAATGGAGAGTAGCCGACTGTAAAGGTACAGACGGCATGCCCCTCTGAAGATAGAGTGAAATACTCATTGGAGAGTAGCCGACTGTAAAGGTACATACGGCATGCCCCTCTGAAGATAGAGTGAAATACTCATTGGAGAGTAGCCGACTGTAAAGGTACAGACGGCATGCCCCTCAGTAAAATACTCAATGGAGAGTAGCCGACTGTAAATGTATAGGCGGCCTGCCCCTCTTAAGTAAGAATAAAAACTGAGTATGGAGAGTAGCCGACTGCTTGTTAGTAGGCGTGCCCCTCTTAGTACAAAATTGAATATTAAGTATGCAAACTTTTATTAAGTAGCCCTTGACTATTTACATCATTCAAAAGAAATATGATCATTCGGCAGGGTACCGTTTGTCAGATATGCCCTGATTAGATCCATCCAGGTTGAGCTTCTGTCTAGGATGCCTTTCTCTTCTTGCCGCCTGCTTCTTGAACAGGCGCACTCTCCTTGACATTGTCAAGGTCTGTTATTCCACCACTTGACCCAGTGGCCATAACAGTGGGCTTGACATCCGAGAGATAGCACTCTCGGGCCATCCTCTGATCTCCCCTTAGGGACCCGACTGTTCCATTATCCCTCTCAAACTTGAGCAACATAAGAGATGGGATTATAACAGCCTTGGAATTATTCAAGGTTGGTCGTCCCAGAATCATGTTGTAGGCCGAGAGTTCTTTTACTACCAGGAACCGGACTACCATGTGTCGTCCTTCCCCTTTTTCGCCCAGGCGGATGGGTAAATCCACTCGTCCCACTGGGTGGACGAATCCTCCTCCAAACCCTACTAAAGGGTGGGATGCCGGATGTATGCAATCAGTCTGATATTTTAGTTTCGACAGACATTTGCTACTGATGAGATCTGAGGAGCTTCCGGTATCTATGAGGATTCGGCCAACTCTCTGGTTGGCCACTTTACATTCAATAACGATAGGGTCGTCATGCGGCCCTCTTACCCCTCCTAGATCTTCTTTAGTGATGACAATCTCAGGAAATGAATATTTGGAGGGCCGTTCTTGGTGAACGGAATTTACATCTAACCGCCTGATATTGTCTTTGTTGCCCCTAATAGTGGGGCCGCCTCCTGAGAAGCCGCCTGAAATGGTGTAGACGACTGCATCATCTGTATCGGAGCTGTCGGCCTGTTGTTTCCTTTTGGTCGACTGCTTTTTTGAGGAAGTGTTCCTCGTAGATTTCTTGACATAAGTGTCAAGATCACCTTGCTCAGCCAGGCGGTCCAGATACCACATGAGACTGATGCATTCATTGGTGTGATGACCAACATCTTCATGATAATCACAGAATTTTTCTTGGTTCCGGTTGTTTGCATAACCCTTCATGGGGACCGGCTTCTCAATTGAGATCCGTCCCTTGATTTCCTTTAGGATAAATTGGCTATCCTTGTTAAACGCATACTTTGAGGAGTATGGTTTGAATTCTTTTTTCTTTTTCTGGGCCGGCTGTTTAGAGGAATCAGCCGCCCAGACCTCTTTTCTCTTCTCATCTTTGTTTGATGACTGCTTCTGTCGTCCTTCTCTTTTGTCAGACCTTTTCCCGTTTGACTGTTTTACCGTACTACAAAGATCAGTCGCCTGTATATAGGCTTCCGCTTCAATCAAGGCCTCTTGAAGAGTCGCCACCCTCTTTCGGACCAAATCAAATTTGAAGGTCGACCCGTCTTTGAGACCTCTGAAAAAGTCAGTATAGGCTACTTCATCCGGTAACCCTTGAATCTGTATTCTCATCAGGTTAAACCGCCTGATGTAAGAACGAAGCCCCTCCTTCTCGCCCTGCTGGATTGTTCCTAAATCAAGGGTCGTCTTCTTTGCAGGGATGTTCATGGCGAAGTTGGAGGTGAATAAGTAAGCAAGCGTCCTGAAGTTACTTACACAACCAGTCGGCAGGTTGCCGAACCATTGTTGTGCGATTCCTTTGAGAGTCGCTGGGAAACACTTGCACCAAGTGGGATCATCCAACCCTTGAAGGTACATCAGGTTGGTGAATGCCATCAGATGGACTTCTGGGTTAGTAGGGCCGTCATAGGCGCCTACTAATACATTTTTCACTTTGGCCGGCTGAGTGGCTTCAGTAATTTCCTTGGAGAAGGCCGACGGCTGTTCACCAAGTCTAAGTAACCGTAACTGCCAGTCCATAGGTTGGACATTTTTTGCTGCATGTCCACCAAACGGAGGTGGCTGTAAAAAATACCGTTGTTGCGGTACAAACGGTAAGTTTGGTACCGCCTGGTCGCTATGAAAGCCGGACTGACGGGAGGTGCCGCCTGACTGACTCTCATGATACGACTGAGTATGCCTCATTGAGGTATTTCGCAGACTGTCTTGGAAGTTTGAAGTAGAGGCCGACTCTGACAATCGGTCACTCTTCTTCTGCTCTAGCAGTAGCCGAGCGTCTGTGTATGTTTTCCTCGACCCGTCCGCCTGAATATGACGAACAGGTTTCCTAGTTCCTGAAGTAGGAAAACGGTATTTTGTGAAATCAAGGGCAGTCGGCTCCCGCTTCCTAGATTTAGGATGAGGAGTCGCCTCTCGCCCTTGAACTGGCTTCCTCTTCTGTGAAGTGGAGGGTTTCTTAGCCGACTGCTCCTTGTCCAGAGCAGGCGGCTTCTTGTTGATCAACTCTTGAATTTCTCCCTTGAAGTCCCTCATGAAGGTCATGAGTTCGTTCCTTGTGATGGGAGCAGACCCATCAATCGGCTGCTGCCGAACAGGCGGTGCGCCTGCTGGCTCACTACCAGTTTGAAGATGTTCCCGTTCCCTCCTTTCGGTATGACGGGTACGTCGGGCCCTTAGGGTCCCGTCTGAAGCTGTGTGAGCTTCAACTTCAAATTCATTCTCAGTATCATGGTCCGACTGAACTTGAGGGTCGTCTAGGGGACGCCTCCCTTCAGGAGTCGGTACAAATGTGGATGCCATCTCAGAAGTACTCTCCCCACAGACGGCGCCAAATGTTTCGGGGTTTTCTGATGTCCTGCGGGAGAGTTACAATTCCGAGACTGGAACCGGACGCCTGTACTTGCAAAACAAACGGATGCTCCGGATGGTTGGAGATCCGCCTCCGACGGTCAAGTTAGTACTTGATTAAGGAGTAATTAATGCGGAAATTAAAGTGATTGGGTCTCTCTAGGTGAGAGTGTTTACTGTGGGTAATCTGCGTTTTAGCATGTTCAACATGTAATCCCCCTTAATGAGGATTAAGGGAGGTATTTATAACCTCGGGAAACGTGACAATCTAGGTTTAGGTTAACCTTGGGCTGATTGGGCTTCCCTCGGAAGTTGGGCCTAGGTGACTGGTTATCCCAGGTGTCATGGGAAGGACACGTGTCGTGTCGTAATTGGTGCAAGGTGGATGAATCATTGCTTGACACGTGGCAGGCTCCTATTGGCCCATGTGACGGACACATGGCGGAACCTGATTGGTCCACTTGTCAGATGGTGATTGGTGGGAGCAAAATCCCCTAATCAGGCTTCATGAGAATGATTGATCAAGAATACTCAAAGGACTTTACAAGTGCCTTAAATGAGAATTCAGTACTCACAAAACTTTAGAAGTGTTGGAGTAAGATCAATATAATCAAAGGACTTTAAAAGCGCCTTTTGATGCAATTACTTCGTATAGATATAGAATTCACCAAAGGCTTTAATTGAATTCTATAATTATTATGAAGTTAGAAATAAACCTAAGACTTACAAGCATATTAATTACTATTGGATAGTAAGGGAATAGTGCTTTTAAGATAGCTACAACAAATCCAAACTCCGAAATATGGTTAGAGACCATAGAATCCGAAGTAGACTCCATATTTGAAAATCAGGTTTGGAACTTAATTAATTTGCATGAAGGGTAAAGACCCATCAATTGAAAATAAGTTTTCAAGGAGAAAACTAACAAATATGGAAATGTATATGCATACATAGCTAGATTGGTTGAAAAAGATACAATTAAATTCACGGCGTTGATTAATAAAAACCTATTCACCAATCGGAACGCTTAAGTATTTTCGTGATTATTCTAGCAAAATTGTGCATATAAAATATGGAAAAATAGATACCAAAACCACCTTCCTAAAATAAGATTTTGGAAGAGACTATGGATGTAGTCTAAGGGTTTTGATTAATCTGAAAAAATGCTAGTTTTGAAGCAAGCTCAAGAAATCCATTGTTGGATTGAGGGAAACATTGCATATAGGAATTGGAACGTGTTTTCTCATAAAGTTAATAGAAGGATTGGCTTATTCAGAAACATAGAAATTCTTTTAGATAAGAAGTTTAGTGGGAGAAAAAGTCAATTTTGTAAAGGTCAAACAAGAAGTTTACGAACTCTGTTGTGAAATGACTATCAAATGTTAAATGCTTAGATTTGAAAGTAATTTAGACAACAGACCAAGCCAAGGCGATACTTAGTACATAATGGGAATTAGGATCTATTGGATAGGCTTAATAAAATGTTTGAACGAGTAAATGAATTTACCGTGTTAAACATGAAGGTCTTGAAAAGCTTTTGACTCATATGTATAAAACTAAGTATATGCTTGAACAAAGTATAAGCTAGGCAAATACTGAGTCAAACAAGAGAGACTCTAGTATAAAGTTTGAACCGTATCATATAGCAAATAGTTTAGCAAAACCCGTTGAAATTGAATGAGCTAAAAATGTCACATGAATGGAATAAAATTGGGTATAATCTGCAATTGAGTCCATCATGTGTGCTACAATATGGAATCATCACATAACTTGCATGCTTAGAGAGTGTGAAATATAAAGTACCAATCAACTTGAATCTAAGAAATGGATCGTTAGATTATGATCAAGAACATCCAAAGTACTTGGATAAGTAAAGATGATGAGTTCTTGATGCATGGAAACAAATATAATTTGAGTTTGATGTTGCAAGCACAACCTTAGCATGGATTGGATCCTTAATAAGAAAGTCGTTTATAAGTACGAGCTTAGATGCGTCGTGGCTTGAGCATGGCAACATGGAATCGCATCCATGTGTGATGTATGGAAATTTAAGGTAAATTTCCATAATCACAAATGATCCCAAATCATTGTGAATCGGTTGGAGTAAAATCCAAGCAAAGAATTATTAGGAAGTCTACTAAAATATATGTTGAGAACATTGTTGCCTTAAAGGCAATAATAAGGAACTTGTTCAATGGATAGTTCGTTGTTGAACATTGATGATGTTAGGTTGTCAAGTTGAAGATCTCAGATCATGAAAATGAGTGGGAGCCATCACTTAGACAATAAATCCTAAATCACATATAATCCATAACACACTAGAATTTATCATCTTATTATGAAAGTGTTCGATAATGAAGGTGCTAAGATTTGCAAAGTAATGTAACTAAACCTATGCAATAAGTGAACCACAACATTCACAATTGCATAAAAGAAATCAAGTATATTAGATATGGGTGTGATTTCTATAAATGAGATTGTAAAGAGTATTACTCGTAAAACGTTTGGGAAGACCATTTATCATAAGATGAAACGTTGGAAAGTTTCATAGTGGAGTAAAATTTTATTGATTATTCCACAAACTATTTAATTGTGGTTTAGAATTAAATAATGAGTCCATTCTATTTGACGACATTCAAAATAGGTATCAAGACAAGTCTTGGATAAAGAAACACCTATTAAGTGAACATTGAATGTCATATCGAAATTATCCCTAATCGAGGTCATTTGAAAGTTGGATGACTAATGACCGCGCAAGATTAGTGTGTAGTATGATTTATAGCACATTTCCTTGTGCTATAAGGACAAGATTGTCATGAATCATTTGCACATGTATTATTTTGGAACTATACCAGATCGACCTATGAGAATATTTTAGGAGATTTAACAATCATCATAAGTATATCACTTATTATGGCTATCGGAACCCCTTTCCTCAACCATGAGTATTGTAAGTTCTCTTGTTTGAGTACTAGTCCATTTTGATGTTGTCAAACGTCTGCCGAACAAGGGCATTATCAAGGCAACACTCAGGCGGCTAGAGCCTCTTAGTAAGGGAAGCTAACAATGCAAGACTTGGAATGTCCCCCTATTAACAGTAGGGAACATGTCTTTGTTGTTTACAAGGCCTCTTGAAGAGCAAGACTATGACAATGCATGGTCGTGCTCAGATGGATTTTAAAAATCATCTGCTTATTGACAGTCGAACTCGGAAATCGAGAAACACTCCTGGACGTAATAAGGATGACGAAGAATCTTACCTTATAGTTCATGAAGAGGCATAAAGTGACATAGAAAAAAAGGCTATACGCATACATCACACTTGTTCGGAAGGATAAGTGTTAGATTGAAAGGAATGGTGTCCTTCGAACAAGTGTATTATTCCGATAGAGTGTTCGGAATTAGGAAAGCTAATTATTCAGTGAGGTCAAGTGATCGCAATGCCTAGCTAGAGTCCGCTTTCGATCTGTAATATTAATGTACAATTAATATTACAGCTTGCTCTTGACTGAACCCTTCGGGTCACACCCAATCGTGTAACCGAACCAAGGCGATGAATTAATCCGAAGGATTAAATGAGTTGATAGAGATTTCACGAACTAAGACATCGGATTCCAAGCTTAGAGCGTCGAAGCCAAGTGTTGAACATCGAGTCAATTTATGCAATTGAAGAGGTGAGAAATTAGTCAAACAACAAGTCAACGCGCCGAAAATCCTAGCCTCCCAATGGCCTAGCCGGGCTCCTTGCCGCAAGGTTAGGCTTGGCTGCAAGCCCAGCATGCATCGCATGCTCTAACTGGGCGAGTTGGCCGAGCAGCCATGCAGGCAAGGCAAGCTAGCATGCCCGAGCAAGTGCATGCAGGCTGGTACGCCCAGCCGCTCGCATGCAAGCACTAGCACGCATCATTGCGTGGCTAGGCGGGCAGCCCTTGCCGCAAGCAAGCAGCAGTCTGCCAGCGTTGCAAGGGCATGGCTTGCGATAACACCGCCCAGTAGCACACAGCAGCTCGCACTAATGCGTGGCCTACTAGTGCGGGGCTGCTGTTACGTGGGCCGGTTGGTAGACTAATAAGGGAATAAACGCATCGTCAAACGAATATCCCTAAATCAAATATAATTTATAAAACCTAAGCAAACCTAATAAGAGTATAAGGTAAGCATAGGGGTCGAACCACAGGGAACGATTAAACACCACCAAATGTTATCAACAACTAAGCTAGGCCGACAAGGGGTAAGAAATGAAAACTAACATTACAAGGCTATACTAGACTGAGACTGATAAAAGGTAATAATTAGGTCGTTGACTAACCTCCTAATATCAAACAATATTTATAAATTCCTGACTAACCACTAAGCAAGCATAGAGGCAAGTTTGGAGTCGAACTACAAGGACTAAGTGTATCAATTTGAGCTAATTAAACTAGTAGGAAGGTTGTGAGATAGAGAGAGGAATAACTAAAACACTACTTAAAGCAATCAACAAAATACTAGGGAAAGAGAATCCAATTACAAATGAATTCAACAACAAATTGCAATTTGATGATCATGAACTCAATTAGGAACAATTAACACACTCAACTCACTCCGGTAATTATCCTACTAAGCTAATTCACTCCCATGTAATTAGCCTAGCATAGGTAGGGAAGGATCTAGACTCTCAATCAACTCACTTCCGCACAATTGATTGAAAGCACAATTAGAAACTTAGAATCAATTGCTAAAAAGACTCTAAGCAATGTAAAACATCATCCACACACAATAATCAAGAATCAATTGCATACTAATCATAATCAATCATTCAATTCATCAACATAACCTTCATCCATTTCCCTAAAACAAAATCTAAGCAATCATAATAAAATAAAAACATGGAAAACAAAGTAAAACAAGAATTAAAGCAAGAATCAAATACCTAATACTCTAATTATCTATTCTAATCAACAAATAATTAAGAAAAAACAAGAATAAAAGAAAGAAATAAAGGTGAGAGAAAGTTAAAAAAGATCATTGAATAGATGAGAAGAGAATCCACATAATTGCTTCTTCAAGCTCTCAAATCTCCATTGAAATCCCAAGCTTTCTCTCTATAAAACTACTCCTAAACTATAGAGAGAAACTCCTAATCTAACCCTAATCCTAATTAGAGGAGAGAGAAAGTGTAAAAATCTGCTAAAAGAAGTCCCCCTTCGAAATAGGGTCGAACACTATTTATATAAAAAGAAGAAAAAGGAAAAAAATCGGAGATTAAACGCGAAGAAAACCTAGAAAACTACGCCTGTAGTGGTTGGGGACCATCTACAGGAAAGTAGGAAAATATAGAAAAAAGCAGCACTGTGCCCGTGGTGAACATAGCTGCACCCGCGGTGGGCAAAACATGAGCTACAGGAGGTCTGCCACGACACGGTGGATCTTGCCGTGCCACGGTGCACCTTGCCGTGCCACGGAAGGTCTGCCGCGACATGGAGGATCTTGCCGCGCCACGGCAAGTCTGTTGTGGCTCATGCTTGCTGCTGCTTGTGTTTGCTTAGGCGCCGATTCTAGCAACTTCTTAGCTTGCTTTTGCCTTCAAGGTTTCTTCTAATGCAATTTTCGGTCTTCGCTCGGGTCATCACATCGAGGAAAATGCCAAGTACCTAGACAAATAGACCAAGAGAAAAAAGAGTGAAATATCACATAGAAAAGCACGCAAATCAAGCTAGAAACTGAGCAAAAAGCGCATTATTCATAACTAAGGCCTAAAAGCATAAACTAGGACAATAGTAACTAAAACAAGACTAAAAGGACTAGAAATAATAGCCAAGAATGAGCAAAATAAACCTAATACTAAAGGAGAAAAACACCCTAAAACGTGTCATAAATGACACTTACCAAATTCCCCCAAGCTTAACTCTTGCTCGTCCTCGAGGAAGACAAAAACAAAGAGAAAAGGATATTGATTTATTCAAGAAATACTAGCACACTAAAAGAGATGAGAATATACACTAACTCACTTTCGTAGGAATCACGGTCAATTTTAGCATCTAAATACAAGCCCTTTAAACCCTTGGATCGCCCTAGAGGATGAGTGTGCTCTTGTGAAGGTTTCCTAAGAGTTTAACCGTACCCATAACTCTTGACAAAAACCAAGACAAGGCAATAAAACAAAAAGAAAAAAGAAATAAAAAGAAAAAGAAAACACAAGTTCATATTTGGACAAGACATAGGAACAAGCACCAATGAATGCAAACCTTTCTAAATAGATAAGTGTATGCACGTTCCAAGATGTAAATGGTTGATTGAAACATTAAATATTCTAAGCATATAGAACTAATGAGGACTCAATTCACCCTCGTTTCAACCAATCGGGCCGCGTTCTCTCCACTTGCTTCAAATCAACTCTTAAGCTAGCTTCTCATGATTTCTCGAAGGAACTGGAAAAAGATAAAGAAAAGAAAATTATGAGAAGGTCATCCCGACATCTCAACTATGCAAACTCTCTCCATAGTTTTGAAATTTATCTCCCTCCACCGAGGTTGACTCAACCCTCAAGGGTCTAAAGGTCTTTTATTGGTTGTAACGTAAGGCTAGGGGTCAAGCAGGGCAAAAAATTTGAAAATTTTGGTGATATTTCCTAAGTGAAGCAAAAGGGTGATCAAACCTTAAAAACAAACTCAAGAAGTCACCAAACATCAAACAAAAATACCAAAAATGCCATCTCCCCCAGGCTTAAACAACACCAATACATAATATATACAAAAACGAAGGAACGCTCCCCCCCAAGTTTGAACGGAGCATTGTCCTCAATGCTTAAACTAGGGAAGAAAACGAAACCAAATAAAATATTTTGTTGCTTTTGTTTTTTGTTTTTTCTCTTTTTTTATTTTTATTTTTATTTTAATTTTTTTAGCTCTTATTTGGTGTCCTTGCCTTTTTTTAACTATGGTCGGCTTTTTCTTTTTATGCATTTGCTTTTATTACACACAATATATACAATTTACTTTCTTGCTTGATCCAAAGAGCAAATTACTTTCCCATTTTCATTCAAACCATCATGACACAAAACAAATTCTCAGACCAAAATGCTTTACAAAACTAAGGGTTAGGGAAACAAGAGGTCATTAGGTCTGTAATGCGGCTCATAATCAAGAAAGGGAATAGACTCAAAGGGTTATCAAGAGGAGCAAATGCAAAATAAAAACAAAAAGAAGATATGGAAAATGAACAATGCCCTTGTCCTCCTCTAGAGTGGCTCGGTCACAGTCTCGGGAAGCTAGAGGTCAAACAAAGGATCATAAATGGCCGCTCAACAAGGTGATGAAGGCTAGAGAAAATGGAGCTCACAAGGGATATAAAGCAATTACAAACTCAAGGGCTTCAAATCCACTATGAAAAGCAACACCATCTTACCACAAGCAATGAACTAAGGTTTCATGGACCCCAAGAGTTCTTAAATCGGCTACCTTAGCATATAATATCTTGGAATCAACCAATGACACTCTTAAACCGTGCACACAATCACCACTTAGGAAGAAAAACATTCAAGGATATAAGTCCATAATAGTATGTCCAAAACAAGAATTAACAAAATATGTAAACAAAAATCTTTTTGGATTTTTCAAAATAAAGAATATGGAAATGCATATAAAATTGTGCATGGCATAGATGGACTTTGCTGCACCACAGCAGGTTTGCCGTGACAAGGTGTATCTTTCCATGCCACGGTGCACCTTGCCGCGCCACGGCAGATTTGTCGTGACACGGTGGACCTTGCCGCGCCACGGCAGGTCTGCTGTGGCTCATGCTTGGTGCTGCTTGTGCTTGCTTAGGCGCCGATTCTAGCAACTTCTTATCTTCTTTTTGGCTTCAAGGCTTCTTTTAATGTAATTTTCGGCGTTCTCTCGGATCATCACATCGAGGAAAATTGTAATACCCTGGAAATTTCCTTCTTTTAAAATACCCAATTTACTCTAAATAAAATCCTTTTTAGGAAATAACCAAAATATTACCGCTACTGTGAAAACGGCTAAGGCTAAATTTTCAAAGTCTCATAGCTGAAGTCTAAAATATAAATCAACTTTTCAAAATAAAACTTGAGTTCACAACCTCAAAACAAAAGTAGAATTAAATCATTCACAAGTTGGAACCAATTCAAACATGGCCCTTTTAAAACCAACTTAAAAATAAACATAACCATGTTAGTCCATAATCAATAAATCAATAATTCAAAACACAAAACTAAGAAAGCATAACAAGTAACTCTCTACACTCATTCCCATCATGCTCTTCATGCTTTAAATACCTGGCACTTTCTCTTTATTTCAACCCTCTACTCACCATATAAATGGGTCATAGTAGGGTCAATCCAAAGGAAAGCCAAACACAAACACAAAAGTACGAATCAGCAAAAGATGAGTACATTTGCACCACACTAACATAAATATTTTAGCATTAATAAAAATATTTAAAACATGCTTGCCATACATTTACAATTCAACTTACCTTTGAATTATAACTAGCAATATTAATTATTAAATAATTAATTTGGATTACGCATAGAACGGGTTTTCTTCCTTTAAAAATACCCCATTAAATAAGAAGCTTCCAATTAGGAATCTACCCCAATTGGCACATACTATGTCACACTTGTGATGGAATTCCAACGCATTAATAATAAATTGTAGGACTTTTTAGGTACTATAAGCTTCCAATTAGCCTCCTGTACCCCTATAGAAGCTATGGTTAAATTGTAGGACTTTTTAGGTACTATAAGCGTAATTTCATGAATCTCATTCATACGCACCTAAATTAGGATCGCATGCATAACACACAAGAATATAGAATTATACCTTTGAAGCGTGAATTCCACGTAGCTATTCAATTAGCAAATCAGGGAGAAAGTAGAGCCCAAAGCGTGACTCCTCTACTTGGTCCACAAGATTCGAACAAGCGTTCACTAATACTAGATTGGTCGAGTGAGGGGGAAAATCACGATCACTACCTTTGACGGACAATCGACCACCACGATGAACCACACCACCTTGCACACGTCGGTGCCGAGAGGGGAGGAGAGAGCCGTGAGAGAGGGAGAGTTCGAGAGGGCTAGGTTTAACCATATCAAGCATGATTTGTAATTCTCAAGTGATTCATAATCAAATGAGGATTGGTAGTCCATCCAATTGTAACTTTGGATGTGCAATTGGTTAATTTGACCTAACCTTACTATGTTATAAGTAGGTTTGTTTTGAATCATCTTTTTTGCTTTTGTGATCTACTTATACTCATAGCTAGCAAAAATGAAAACAATTTATTACCTTGGTCATGGACCAACACTTGTCCATGCCAAGTAAATATAATCAGTATTTCAAGCAAAAACTGAAAAATTATTTCATCAAAAACCCAGAAATAGTCTAAATCATGATAAACTAATCAAAAATTTAAACGATGAAGCTTTACCTGGCCACTTGAACAGTTCTTGTGCACCCTTAAGCTCCATTTCCATGCTAGCCTCACTTCTTTGCAGTTTCTACACAACATGGATAATGTTAGCACTGCAAGTTGGTATCACATACCTAAGTGAAAGTTAAAATGTTTATAACAAGTTACCTGAGGTCGATGCTCCATTCTTTTTGAGGAAGTCAATATATTTCTGGCAGTTGCACTTCCAATGCCCTTTCTTCTTGTAGTAAAAGCATTCACTTTCATTCGCAGGCTTGGGATTTGGATTTGCCTTGGGCTTTGTAGGAGCCTTAGCAGATTTCTTTCCCATGCTCTTGGCACTTGCCCCTTGCCCTTTCTTCTTGAACCCCTTTCCCTTTTGGACCATAAGAACCTCTTTCTTAACGTCCTTGGGGATTTGCTTCACTGCACTAACTAGCATAGCATGCAACTCATTCATGCTTTTCTCAACATCAGACATATTGAAGTTCATGATAAAATGGTTAAAGGACTTTGGAAGTGAGTGGAGAATGATGTACGTAGCCATCTCATTACTGTATGGGTGCCCCAGTTTCTCCATATTTTGAATTAGGCCGATCATTTTGAAAACATGATCATGAACTGTAGCACCCATCTCAATCTTACAATCCGAAATCTCTTGATGGAGCTCGTACCTTTCAACTCGAGCTTGTTTCTTAAACAAGGCTTTGAGTTCTTACATGATAGTGTATGCATCATGATCCTCAAACGTTTTAGAAGGCCAGGCTCCATAGTAGAACTCATTAAGCAAGTGATAGGCACTGTCCTATCAAGAGTCTCCTTATGCCCACGCTTCTAAGCCTTAGTAGCATTTTCTGGCAAAGGTGCAGGCAATGGGGTGTCAATGACATCCTCTCTACCTTCAGATTTCAGAACAAGTCTTAGCATTCTTTCCCAGTTGGAAAATTTATCCCTTGCCAACCTATCCTTCTCAAGGAATGGTCGAAGAATTGTAAATGTTGTTGTCATTATTACAGCTACCCATCTATGACAAAATAAGGCAAAGTTTAATAATTATGTTTAATATAACAATAAAGTACCATAAACGAATTAAATAGGTTACTTTAAAGCACTATATTCAATATTAAATGATCCCACTTGAATTTAAGTGATTCCAAGATCCTTTATTTGTGTAATAGTTGACCGGACTGAGGCCCTACCATCAAGCATTACATTTTCAAGGCGAGTAAACTCTTTACTGATTACAACATTTGTAACTCTTGGTTGAATAACTAACCATCACATGTTTAATTATTACCCTTTGCTTCAAGGTTCTAAACGCTTTAGGTAACCTTGTTGAGCACAACCAACTAAATGCGTAGAACGTGATCTACCCCAAATTACCTAAGATAACAAGTGACACCCTGCGGAGGCAGACCCATCACTCACGATCGAAGGATTGTTGGGTATCTAATTGGGAAAACAATCTCAATATTAGCGGGACCTAGATTTATTATGTTATGATTTATTTAGTGAACTCTAGCGCATCATCACAAACATCAGTAAAATCTAACATGCATGATCTACTAATGCATAAATAAAACACGACATAGTATGGCCCCTTAGTCCTAAGAAAACTAGAATTGAAAAACTCCCACTTGAACCTTCATGGATCTCCATCCACCTTGCTCATATGGGCCTTAACTTCATGGGCTTTTTTGGACTAAACTATTTAAATGGCTAAACTAATGAAAGTTACAAAAATACTTAACGGACACAGACCGTACTTAGATTACAAAAATACGTCACAATGCGCAGATCATATTTAGAATCTATGGGCTACACTAGTCTATATATAATAGCATAATATTATATATTATAAAAAATGCCATATAATAAATTCACTCAACATGCTTGTCTAAACTACAACATCGAATGTTCATAATTAAGGCAGTGCATTTCCTAAAATATCTCATGCTTTTAATCATAATTAGATAATATCATATATTATTCATTGCCATCTATGAAATATCATATATTTTAAATATGGCTGGAGATAGAATCAAATCTTATTTTAATATGAAAAGATAAATCATATTTATATTCCATGATTATTCTAACTAATTTAGGTGATTCTATCCTAATTACTAGCCAATCGAATAATTTTAAAATCTATTATTTCCTAATCTAATTATGGGATTATGACATTATTTAAATAAATTATTATCCATTTGAAATATGCTCAAAATATCCTAACTAATTTATCCAAAATTAACCACTTTAATTATGGATAATCACAAAAATAACAACTTATTTATGAATATTTATCAAATTAGTCAACTTTTGAAAAATTTGATTTTATCCTAAAATTGAAACTGATTTAATCTCAAAATAAAAATATGATTTTATCTCAAAATATTTTTAAAAACAGATTTTTTTTTTGAAAAACCATGCCACACGCCAGCCACGGTGGTTGGCCAACCGAAGCTAGCCACGGTGGTTGGCTGCTTCACGCAGCCACTGTTGCAAGGGCAGCAGCGAGCAGCAGTACCTGCTGTGGTTGTAGGCCATCGTGCGTGGCCAGCCTAGGCTAGCCACGATGGCTGGCTGCGTTTCAGCGGCCATTGCCGCGCAAGGCAGTGCAACAGCAACAGCGACAGCCGTGACAACAGCCGTGCAACGCTGCACGCTGCTGTCCAGCCACCACAGACCACCTGCCCTCCCTCCCTCTTGGACAGTCACCGGCGGCAGCCACCGTGGCTGCCGACCACTTAAATAATTTTTTTTTTATAAATTCCTATTAATGAAAACAACCTTTGCTAAAATTAAATTAAAACAATCTAATAATTAAAATTAAATCCATTCAATTCTAATAATTAGGGTTCTTCACAAAATAAAGCCAATTTAATTCTAACTTTTAAAATCAAATTGATGATCATACACAAAACGTTTTTATGAATAAATAAATCTAATTAAAATTATGAAACATGAATCAAATCGAATTAAATCAAAACAAACACAAAAATCAAAATTTTAGGGCTTAAAAATTTCAAAAATTCAAAAATTAGGGTTAGGGTGTTTAAAATTTTCGAACAATTTAGGGCTAAATTATGTCCTCTTCATGGCTATTTTGAGCATCATCAAATCACATTTAATCAATTCCAAAGTTAAATCACATTTAATATAATAATTAAACCATAATTAAATTAATTTCTCCCTCTTAATTGATTATAAAATTATGAACATGGACTTCAAATAATCGTATTATTATAATCAAGCGTGTTCATGCAAGAGGCTAACTAATATCACTGTAGCACGTTTTAGGTACTATAAGCGGAATTTCATGAATCTCATTCATACTCACCTAAATCAGGATCGCATGCATAACACACAAGAACATAGAATTATACCTTTGAAGCATGGATTATACGTAGCTATTTGATCAGCAAATTAGGGAGAAAATAGAGCCCCAAGCATGACTCCTTTACTTGGTCCACGGGATTCGAACAAGCGTCCACCAATACTAGATTGGTCGAGTGAGGGGGAAAACCACGATCACTACCTTTGACGGACAACCGACCACCACAACGAACCACCACCACCTTGCACACGTCGGCGCCAAGAGGGGAGGAGAGAGAGAGAGAGAGAGAGAGAGAGAGAGAGAGAGAGAGAGAGAGTTTGAGAGGGATAGGTTTCGTGTTTGCTAATTAGGGTAAAATAACAGTCAGACTGTTCTCGTGGAAAAACCTAGGCACCTAGTCTACTTATAATCCTATTATAATTAGACTAGGTTAGGAATCCCATAAACCTCCAAACTCCTCCATATGGCCGGCCACCTAGGGGATGAGGCCCATCACGGGCCTCGTCCTCTAATGCTTGATCTAAGCCGTCCAATTGGGCTTTGACCTATTTTACTAGCCCAAAGATCGTTAGTACTCTAGCTATGATATAACGACGACCCAAATGAACGAACTTAATTATCTCCATAATTTGATCCATTTTTATGTCTAGTAATTGCACTTGACGAAGACATAAATACTTCATAAATATAAAACCCCATAACTCCCCCATATGTTCATACTCAAGGTATATACGTTCCAAGAGTTTTGGTGCGTATCCTCTTACACTTTATGTGATTTACCAATTTAACTTGTGATTACTCCAACCAATCAATCCAGAATAAACATAACATTATTCAATACATACATCCAATTCATTCTTGAATTAATTAGTGAGCACATACTATTTACTTTAATTAAGGTTCCTTGCCTAGTTTAGTGCACAAAATTGCACGATTACTACCTTGGTGCATAATATGCAATAACAAACTTCCTTGACTCAAACTCAACTTACATGAGCGATAAATAGATAAATTAATTTCTTGACTCAACACCAATAATAAATGGGTGAGAAATAAATTCATGGGGTGAGAAATAAATTCATGAATCATGCTCAATAATTCTAATTATAGCTCTTTCAAACATACATAAGCCTTGCTTATTAAATTCATGCCTCCTTGATACTTAAAAATAAAACATACTTCCATGATTCATACATATTCAACTTGTATCATGCTTCAAATAACATATTCACATGCTTGTATAATAATTCATGCTCAACCAACATCAATTCCAAGCATCAACCAAACATGCTAGTAATTCATCACTAAAATCATACTTCACAATCCTAGCATGATACTACGCATACACAAATATTCTTGTGCACATACATACCTTGAATAATGCCTAAAATCGGCCACGCTCGCAGAAATAACCTAGCTCGAAGCTTTCTAAAAATTAGAATACATAACTATAATTAATCCACTATTCTCACAAATTTCCAGCAACTATAATACACTTAAAACCTTACTAATCAACCCAATTTAATGACATAAAAGCCATAAAAGCTTTTCTTTAAGTGGGTACTTTAAATCCTTTCAAAAAGACTTAGTTTTTATGATTTAAATAATATTCCAGCATACTTATTTAATATAAAACATCACTTTTAGACTAGGAAATCATATTTAAATCATTAAAACCTTTTCCCCTTTTATGGGTAATCAAACCCTAACATAATAATTATATAGTAGCTAGTGCGTATAATTAAATTCCACCATTAAATTGAGGGCTTTAAACTCATTAAAAACATGTTTAAACCATGAATTAAACAATAACAACAACCTAGGATCAAACCCTAACCATATACATTAAATTCCCAAATTTTAGGGTTTATAAATTAGGGTTCTTAATTAAATAAAAATCTGAAATTTATATGAATAATTTAACAACATCATATACCCAAAATCAATACCAAAACATAATCAAAATCATGCTTTAAAAACAATAAAACACTAGAATTAAATTAGGAAGAGAGAAGAGTTTTTTTTTTTTTGGTTTTTTTTTTTTTAATGCCAAATTGAAGAGGAGAGAGAGAATAAGGAGGGCGGTGGTCACCGACCAGTGCTGCTGGCCGCCGGTGGTCGGTGGTGGTGCCGGTGGCTGCCGACCATGAGGGGAAAAGGAGATAGAGAGAGGCGTGGGAAAGAGAGAGAAAAAGGAGTGGAAAAAGAAAGGAAAAAGGAGAGAGAAAATAAAGAGAAAACTTTTGGGGTATTGTGAAATCTTACAATTATGATTTTAGAGTGAAAAAACATGAGATTTTAAAGTATTTATACTCCCCTTTTAAAACACAAACTCATAATTACAAGACTGCCATTACTAAATCCTACTCCCCCTTAACTTCTTCCTTTGGGGCTAACTTGTTAGGCTCTTAAGTGTCCTCAATTTTCCAACAAGTTGATCCAACCATTTAAATAAAGATGACCCAATTCAAAATACTTTTATTGCCTCAATTAATGACTCATATTATTTTATACACACTTACATAATATATAGCTAATTAATTTCTTTTAAAATGAAATGAATCACTTTAATTTATAAAAATAAATAAAATAGATCATTTATATAAAATATATAAAAATACGGATTATTAAAAAAATGCCAAGTACATAGGAAAATAGACCAGTATTACAAAAATGCCAAGTACTTAAATAGACCAAGAGTGAAAAGAGTGAAAGATCACATAAAGAAGCACGCAAATCAAGCTAGACACCGAGCAAAAGGTGCATTATTCACAGCAAAGGCCTAAACACATAAACTAAGACAATATTAACTAAAACAAGACTAAAAGGACTAGAAATAACCAAAAAATAAACCTAAAACTAAGGGAGAAAAAACCTTAAAAAAGTGTCATAAATGACACTTATCAAATTCCCCCAAGCTTAACTCCTGCTCGTCCTCGAGCAAGACAAAAACAAAAGAGAAAAGGAAAATGATTTATTCAAGCACGACTAGCACACTAAAGGAGATGATAATGTACACTAACTCACTTTCGTAGGAATCACGGTCAATTTTAGAAACTAAAGACAAGCCCTTTAAATCCCTAGATCGCCCTAGAGGACGAGTGTGCTCTCATGAAGGTTTACTAAGAGTTTAACCCACAACTCTTGACAAAAACCGAGGCAAGGCAATAAAACGAAAAGAAAAAGAGAAATAAAAAGAAAAAGAAAACACAAGTTCATATTTGGACAAGAGATAGGAACAAGCACCAATGAATCCAAACCTTTCTAAATAGACAAATGTATGCACATTCCAAGATGTCAATGGTTGATTGAAACATAAAATATGCTAATCATAGAGAACTAATGAAGACTCAATTCACCCTCGTTCCAACCAATCGGGCCACATTCTTTCCACTAGTTTCAAATCAACCCTTAAGCTAGCTTCTCATGATTGCTCGAAGGAACCGGAAAAAAATAAAGAAATGAAAATTATGAGGTCATCTCGACATCTCAACTATGCATACTCTCTCCATAAGTTTGAAGTCTATCTCCCTCAACCGATGTTGACTCAACCCTCAAGGGTCTAAGGGTCTTTAATTGGTTGTAACGTAAGGCTAGGGGTTAAGGCGGGGCAAAAATTTGAAAAATTTGTTGATATTTTCTAAGTGAAGCAAAAGGGAGATCAAACCTCAAAAACAAACTAAAAAAGTTACCAAACATCAAACAAAAATACCAAAAATGCCATCTCCCCCAAGCTTATTCAACACCAACACATAATATATACAAAATTGAAGGAATGCTCCCCCAAGATTGAATGGAGCATTGTCCTCAATGCTTAAACTAGGGAAGAAAACGAAACCAACTATAATATTTTTGTTGTTTTTGTTTTTTATTTTTTTTAGCTCTTATTTGGTGTCCTTGCCTTTTTTTAACTATGGATGGCTTTTTCTTAAGTGCATTTGCTTTATTACACACAATATATACAATTTACTTTCTTGTTTGGTCCAAAGAGCATATTACTTTCTCATTTTCATTCAAACCATCACAACACAAAACAAAATCTCAAACCAAAATGTTTCACAAAACTAAGGGTTAGGGAAACGAAAGGTCATTAGGCTTGTAATGTGGCTCATAATCAAGAAAGGGAATAGGCTCAAAGGGTTAGCAAGAGCAGAAAATGCAAAATAAAAACAAAATATGTAACAAAACAAAAGGAAGATAAAGAAAATGAACAATGCCCTTGTCTTCCCCTAGAATGGCTCGGTCACGGTCTCGGGAAGCTAGAGGTCAAGCCAAGGATTAAGACATGCATAGCTAAGGATCCTAAATTGCCGCTCAACAAGGGATGAAGGCTAGAACAAAAGATGCTCATAATGGATATAAAGCAATTACCAACTAAAGGGCTTCAAGTCCTCTATGAAGAGTAACACTATCTTACCACAAGCAATGAACAAAGGTTTCATGTACCCCAAGAGTTCTTTAACCGGCTACCTTAGCATATAATGTGCTAGAATCAACCACTGACATTCTCAAACCGTGCACACATTTGCCACTTAGGAGAAAAATATTCAAGGATACAAGTCCAACATATTGTGTCCAAAACAAGAACTAACAAAATAGATTTTGCCAAAATTACCTTGAATGTAAACAAAAATCTTTTTGGATTTTTCAAAATAAAGTACATGGAAATGCATATACAATTGTGCACAGCATATATGAATCAATATCCCACCAAACATGATATAGTACCCTCTCCCAAACTTGAATGAGACAATACACTCAAATCATAAACCATAGAATCCATGGGAGGGGAAATGAAAGGAATTAATCCAACAAACCAACACATAGCCAACAAGTCACTAAACATAAGAGGAAGAAAACGGAAAGATATTACCAGATATTAGTGGATATATATACCCGCAAATGACCTAATTATAACTTTCAAAGCCAATTTCCTTCAATGTTAGGCCTCATATGCCATAGGCTAGGAAAGAGGAGTCAAACTTCCTTGGTTCTTGATCCAATACCAATGCACCAAAGTATATCGAGTTATGTACCTAGCAAAGGGCACACAAACATTTCCATGAGAGAAAAACTATACAAAAAGAAAAGAAAAAGAAAGCAATAAAACACAGGTTAATTCCCGAGAAAGGCTTGTTTAACGTCCAAGCGAGACCGCTCTAAGAAATAATAATTCAAAGATCTCAAGAGCTTGTCAAATGCACTACTAAACATTTCATAGGATAAACGGTAGGAAAATGACGAGAGGAGGACGTGCAACAAGATTATTGCACGCAAGGGGAGGAAGATGCCAAAAGAAAGAAGAAAAATCAAAAGAAAAATCAAGAAAATAAGAAGAAGAGGAAGAGGAAGAAGAAGAAGAAGAACAAGAAGAAGAAGACGAAGAAAAGGAAAAAGAATAAAAAGGCAAAACCTCCTCAATAATGGGAGGATGAGAAGGGAGAAGCTCATCAAAGAAGAAAGGGTCCTCAATAGGCTCTATGAGATAACAAGGAAGAGAGGTAGGATAGGGAGGAATATATATAGTCAAAACTTAAAGAGAAGGGGACATGAGGAAAGCGAGGAGAAGCAATGGTCTTACAAAGCCTCACATCACCAATGAGGGCATGAAAATCAATCATGGAATCCTCAAAAGAACACTCCTGACTCACATCTCCCTCAAACAAAAACTCTCCAAGAGAAACAATCGCATCCTCCTTTTCCCCATAATGAACAACACTTCCCTCAACAATTTCAAAGCCCAAAGTCTCAAAACCATGCATGAAAGGATGAAGGTTTCTCCCAAACACATTCCTTTCCCATGAAGCATTGCCAATGAAATCTCTCAAAAGGCTATGATTTTTCGCTACACCTTCAATAAACACACAGTCATAACCTCAAATGAGCACTACTACAAAATTATCCAAAGAGACTCGTTCAAATTAGCCAAAGAGACTGCCTTAGAGGCGGTCTCTAGCTAAGCGGTCTCTTTGGCTAAGAGACTACTTTTGTATAGGCGGTCTAAAGTTTTAAAACTTGAGACTTGTTATCTAAGAAATGTCATATTTATATCATCATCTCCATTAAAATTTAGCTCAAAGATAAACCTATAATAACAACAAATAATAATAAGGTTAGATTTACACTAAACACAAGCAAACAAAAAAATAATAATTAAAGATTTACACTAAACATAGATAAAAAAAACATAAAATTCCCTACAGACTTGTTATCTACCCCACCGATCTCAAATTGTTTTTATTATTAAAAAAAAAATTAAAAGAAAACCACAGAGACCAGTTAACTAAAATAACCGGTCTCTTGAGTTTTTTTACCATGCAAAGAAATGAAATTGGAGACCTGTTATTAGTGATAAATGGTCTCTTGGACCAAAGAGGCACGTTATGTAGATAACATGTCTTTTATGTTGGTCTCTTTGGCGAATTTTGTAGTAGTGGAGTCCAAATACTCATGGATAGAAGGGTCACAAACATGCAAGGTAGACTCATCAAGATGGGGAAGGGGGTTGGGATCCACAAAATCAACATTTTATTGATTCTCAACTCCTCTTCCATCACTCAAGGGACTCTTAATCTCTCTTGGTAGCTTAAATTCATCATCATTGATAGGGGGATAATAGGTCGTTGGTCTACTACCCTAGATCAAATTTACAATTTATAATCCTAACCTAACTCTATCAAGTTCACACTAGATAGTGGCAAGCTAGGGCCAAACCTCAAGGACTAAGTGTATTAATTTGAGGTAATTAAACTAGTAGGAAGGTTGTGAGATAGGGAGAGAAACATCTAAAACACTACTTAAAGCAATTAACAAGATATTAGGGAAAGGGGAATCCAATTACATTAATGAATTAAGTAACAAGTCGTAATTAATGATCATGATCTCAATTAGGAACGATTAACACACTTAACTCACTCCCGCGCAACTAGCCTAGCAAAGGTATGGAAGAATCTAGACTCTCAATCAACTCACTTTCGCACAATTGATTGAAAACACAATTATGAACCAAGAACCAATTAGCTAAAAAGATTCTAGTCAATGTAAGCATCAACCAAACACAATAATCAAGAATCAATTGCATACTAATTACAATCAATCACTCAATTCATCAACATAACCTTCATCCATTTCCCTAGAACAAAATCTAAGCAAACATACTAAAGGAAAACATGAAAAACAAGGTAAAAATAGAATTAAAGTAAGAATCAAACAAGTAAACTAATTAACTACTCTAATCAATAATGAAATAAGCAAAAACAAGAATTAAACAAAGCAATAAAGGTGAGAGAAAGTTAGAAAAGGTCATTGAATAGATGAGAAGAGAATCCACAAATTTGCTTATTCAAGCTCTCAAATCTCCATTGAAATCCAAGCTTTCTCTCTCTAAAACTACTCCTAAACTAGAGAGAGAAAATCCTAATCTAACCCTAATCCTAATTAGAGGAGAGAGGAAATGTAAAAACTCCCCCCTTAGGAAGTATAAGAAATCTTCTATTTATATTACAAGAAGATAATGAAGAAAATCCGGAAATTAAGCTCGAAAAGACCTAGAATACTGCGCTCGCGGCGGAGGTGGTCACGCCCGCGGCAAGGCATTTCCAGAAAATTGCAAAGATCGGAAAAGCCGAGTGCCGCGTCCGCGGCACCACTGTCCGCGCCCGCGGGTGTTAGGGCCGCGCTCGCGCAGGTTGCGCAGCCTGGCAGTGTCTTGCAGATTAAAACGACCATAACTTCTGTTCTAGGAAGCGTCATTGGGTGTGCGACCTACCGTTGGAAAGCTCTTCATGTCTAATTTCTAACGCAATTTGAATCGCTTCAATCCAATATGTAGATAAAACGTTATGGCTAAAAGAGTGAACAAGACTCGGCTTAAGGCCTTCTACGAGCTTCAAGCTTTCTTGTCTTAAGCTTCTTAGCTTCAAGCTTCTTCTATTGAAATTTCTTGCCTTTTCTCGGGTCATAATCATCGAAGAAAGTGCCAAGCACCTATACAAATAGACCAAGAGAGAAAAGAGTGAAAGAACACATAGAAAAACATGCAAATCAAGCTAGAAACCGAGCAAAAAGCATATTATTCACAACTAAGGCCTAAAACCATAAACTAAGAAAAAGATAACTAAAACAAGACTAAAAAGAATATAAATAACAAAGAAACACCGAAATAATTTTAAAACTAAGGAAGAAAAACGCCCTGATATGTGTCATAAATGACACTTATCAAATTCCCCCAAGCTTAACTCTTGCTCGTCCTCGAGCAAGACAAAACCAAAAGAAAAAAGGAGAAGGATTTATTCAAGCAAGACTAGCACACTAAAGGAGATATGAATTTACACTAACTCACTTTCGTAGGAATCACGGTCAATTTTAGCAACTAAAGACAAGCCCTTTAAACCCCTAGATCGCTATAGAGGACGAGTGTGCTCTCATGAGGGTTTCCTTAGAGTTTAACCCACAACTCTTTAAAAAAACCAAGTAAAACAAGGCAAATAATAAAAGGGAAATCAAAAGAAAAGGAAGGAAAACAAATGTTCATGAATGGAGTTTTGCAAATGAACAAGCACAAATGAATACAAGTCTTTCTAAACAATAGAGGAGTGCACGGTTCAAGATATCCAAGGTTGATTGAAACATAAGAAATGCTAAGCATAGAGAACTATTAAGACACAATTCACCTTCATCCCAAATGATCTTACCGCGTTCTCCCTAGTAGTTTCAAATTCACCTCTAGTGAGCATCTTAATGATTCCACTAGGGAACCGGAAAAGAAGATATTTTAGGGCTACTCGACATCTTGACTATGCAAACCGCTCCATAAACTTGACTCCCATTTCCTCCACCGACTTGTGACTCAACCACAAAGGTCAAAATGTCTTTGAAGGGTTGTAACGTATGGGCAAAAAGGGGAAAGGTAGGTTAAAAAATTTGAAAATTGGTGGTATACCTAATTGTGAAGCATAAGAATTGCCAATTCTCAACACCATAACCAAGTTATCACCAAAACTCAAACAAAAATATCAACACCCCCAAGCTTATTCAAAGCAAAATCACGAACATACGTACAAAAAGCATAGACACGCTTCCCCCAAGCTTAAATGGAGCACTGTCCTCAATGCTCTAAACTAGGGAAATCATAACTACAACAAAATAATTTTGTGCTTTTTTTTTTGTTTGTTTTTTTTTGCTTTGTCCTCGCCTCTTTTGACTACGGACGACTTTTTCAACTTTACATTTGCTTTTATTTACAAAATTATACACAATACATAATTGCTATACAAAATGAGCTCATAACTCAAACTATTGCACTTATAATCAACAAACAAACTCATCACCACTAACTTCACAAAAACAAAAGGTGAAAAGAATGAAACAAATGGTATGAAGTCTAATAATATGGCTAGAAAAGAAGGTATAAGGCTCAAATGGTTAGCAAGGAGGCAAATGTAAACCCAAAACCAAAAATATAGAAACGAAACTTAGAAAAGCAAAAATAACCACCCCGAAAAGATGCCTTCGTCCTTCCTAAATGGTTCGGTCGCGATCTTGGGATATAAAAGACAAGTTCTAAATAAAGTAAGCGATAGTCAAGGATCCATGTGCCACTCATGCAAAATAGGTAGATAGCTAGAGAAATGAAACCTCACATGGTTGTAGCAAAAACTCAATATTGGCTTCAAATTCACTATAGGAAGCAACTCCTTCGTACCACAAACAAGTAGACTAGGGCTTCAAGGTCCCAAAGTTCTTAACATACTACCTTAGCATACTCTATCCTAAAATCAACCCAAGATATCTCAAAGCGTGCAAACCACTACTATTTAGGAAGAAAAGCGTTCAAGAACACACATCCAAAAGTATTATGTCCAAATCAAGAATAAAACAAAACACATTGAAAAATATAAGAAAATACATGGAAATGCATATACTCAAGTGCATGGAAAAAAAAAATGGACCACCATTCTACCCAAGCACGATAGAATACCCTCCCCCAAGCTTGAATGAGACAATACACCCAAATCATAAATCATAGAGCCCATGGGGAGGGGAAAAGAAAGTAATCAATCCAACAAACCAACACATGGTCTTCAAGCCACCAACCATTAGAGAAAGAGCAAGGAAAGGTATTACCGGATATGGGTGGGTGTAAATACCCGCAAATGACCCGATCTAACCCTTCAAAGCCAATTTCCTCCAAAGCTATGCCTCATATACCATATGCTAGGAAAGAGGAGTCGAACTTCCTTGGTTCTTGATCCAATACCAATGCACCAAAGTATATCAAGTTATGTACCTAGCAAATGGCACACAAACATTTCCATGAGCGAAAATCTATACTAAAAAGAAAAGAAAATGAAAGCGATAAAACACGGGTTACTTCCCGAGAAAGGCTTGCTTAAGGTCCAAGCTTGACCGCTCTAGTAAATAATATTGCAACGAACGCAAGAGCTTGTCAAATGCACTACTACACATTTCATAAGATAACAAGCAGGAAAATGACGGGAGGAGGACGTGCAACAAGATTATTACACGCAAGTGAGGAGGGAGATGCCAAAAGAAAGAAGAAAATTAAAAGAAAAATCAAGAAAATAAGAAGAAGAAGACGAGGAAAAGGAAAAATATGAAAAAGGAAAAGAATAAAAAGGCAAATCCTCCTCAAAATACTTTTGGGTGGCACAATCACCCTTTTCCTCAACAATCGATGAGAGAGGGGCTTGAATATCTCCAAGAGAAGGTGGGTCCCCAATAGGCTCTTTGACAAAAGAAGGGAGAGACATATGATAGTAGGGGATATGGTTAAATCTTCTTGAAAAAGGGACATGAGAAAAGGGAATAGGAGCAATGGTCTCACCTATGAACTCTTCCTCACCACCATTCCTCAAATCACCAATAAGGGCATAGAAATCAATCATAGAATCCTCAAAAGAAGAACACTCATGATCTCCATCTCCCTCAAACATCCAACCTCCAAGAGAAACCACATATTCCTCTCTATCACAACGATGGACAACAACTCCCTCAACATCCTCAAAGCCTAGAGTCTCAAAACCATGCATGAAAGGATGCAAATTCATTTCAAAATCATTTCTCTCCAATGAAGCATTATTAATGAACTCACTCAAAAGGCTATGAGTTTTCGTTACCCCTTCAATGAACACACTAGTCATAACCTCGAATGAGTCCAAATACACATGGATCGAAGGGTCACAAACATGCAAGGTAGACTTATCAAGATAGGGAAGGGGGTTGGAATCCAATAACTCAACATTTACTTCATTCTCAATTCCTCCACCATCATCTAAGGGACTCTCAATCTCTCTTGGTTTCTCTAATTCATCATCATCCTCCTCATCAAATCCCTCGCCCAATATTGAAATGGTTCACTCACATACTCACTAAGGGTAGCTCTTAAAGGGGGTGAATAAGGGGAAGGAAGGCCCTCAAGCTCAAAAGGGGAAAGAAAAGGGTCAAAATCCTCAAAAATCCTCTCATCACAAGAAAATATCCCCTCACCTTTACACCATTGGCCCATATCATCCTTAAAAGCACTCTCACACTCCAAATGAGGTGCCTCGCATCCATTTCCAACAACCCTAGCACTCATCACTTGGGCAAGTCTCACTTCTCTCAACTTTTGTTCCTCTTGAAGTTTTTGGACTTGTTGGGTTAGATATTGCATTTAGGCAAGAATTTGGGCATCAATGTTATTGGGTTGAGGCTCACAATCACCATTAACATGCATATCATCAACATTAGAACACACCTCATCACAATGAGCATAAGAGGGAAAGGGGTTAACACGCATATTTGGATCATCACAAGGCATATTAGAAGCATCAGGATAATTCATGCAAAAATTAAAAGAATCTTGACATTGAGAATCAAAACAAGAAACATGACATTCTCTATCATAAGAATCTCTAGCAAGCCATGTGAAAAAATTCCAAGCACCATGCATAGGCAAAAGATGGAATCTAACATTATACATATTCTCAACCATTCCCCTAGTATACTCATTCATGCCCCAATAAGCTTTACCACAAGCATCACTAAGAGAACAACCATGGAAACTAAGGAAACCATCAAGTCATTCAAAGTAAGTATAGAAGGGTTCATTATCAAATTGAGGAAAAGATAAGCATGCCATTTTTTATTTTTATTTTTTATTTTACACAAAGCAAAGAAAAGCAAACAAAAATCAAAACTATACACAAGAACCTAGCTAATCTAATTAATACAAACTAATGAACTCCTTAGTCCCCAGCAATGGCGCCAAAAATTTGATCGGGGGATAATAGGTCGTTGGTCTACTACCCTAGATCAAATTTACAATTTATAATCCTAACCTAACTCTATCAAGTTCACACTAGATAGTGGCAAGCTAGGGTCAAACCTCAAGGACTAAGTGTATTAATTTGAGGTAATTAAACTAGTAGGAAGGTTGTGAGATAGGGAGAGAAACATCTAAAACACTACTTAAAGTAATTAACAAGATATTAGGGAAAGGGGAATCCAATTACATTAATGAATTCAATAACAAGTCGTAATTAGATGATCATGATATAAATTAGGAACGATTAACACACTCAACTCACTCCCGCGCAATTAAACATGCTAATTATCCTACTAAGGTAATTCACTCCCGCGCAACTAGCCTAGCAAAGGTATGGAAGAATCTAGACTCTCAATCAACTCACTTTCACAGAATTGATTGAAAAAACAATTAAGAACCAAGAATCAATTAGCTAAAAAGATTCTAGTCAATGTAAGCATCATCCAAACACAATAATAAAGAATCAATTGCATACTAATTACAATCAATCACTCAATTCATCAACATAACCTTCATCCATTTCTCTAGAACAAAATCTAAGCAAACATAATGAAGGAAAACATGAAAAACAAGGTAAAAATAGAATTAAAGCAAGAACCAAACAGTAAACTAATTAACTACTCTAATCAACAATGAAATAAGCAAAAACAAGAATTAAACAAAGAAATAAAGGTGAGAGAAAGTTAGAAAAGCTCATTGAATAGATGAGAAGAGAATCCACAAATTTGCTTCTTCAGGCTCTCAAATCTCCATTGAAATCCAAGCTTTCTCTCTCTAAAACTACTCCTAAACTAGAGAGAGAAAATCCTAATCTAACCCTAATCCTAATTAGAGGAGAGAGGAAATGTAAAAACTCCCCCTTAGGAAGTATAAGAAATCTTCTATTTATATTACAAGAGGATAATGAAGAAAATCCGGAAATTAAGCTCGAAAAGACCCAGAATGCCGCGCCTGCGGTAGCATGAGCCGCGCTCGCGGCAAGGCATCTCCAGAAAATTGCAAAGATCGGAAAAGCCGAGTGCCGCGCCCACGGCACCACTGTCCGCGCCCGCGGCGGCTGCACAGCCTGGCAGTGTCTTGCTGATTCAAACGGCCATAACTTTTGTTTTAGGAAGCTACTTGGTGTGTGCAACCTACCGTTGGAAAGTTCTTCAAGCCTAGTTTCCAACGCAATTTGAATTGCCTCAATCTAATGTGTAGATCAAAAGTTATGGCTGAAAGAGTGAACAAGACTCGGTTTAAGGCCTTCTACGAGTTTCAAGCTTTCATGTCTCAAGCTTCTTAGCTTCAAGCTTCTTCTATTGAAATTTCTTGCCTTTTCTCGGGTCATAATCATCGAAGAATGTGCTAAGCACCTACACAAATAGACCAAGAGAGAAAAGAGTGAAAGAACACATAGAAAAACATGCAAATCAAGCTAGAAACCGAGCAAAAAGCATATTATTCACAACTAAGGCCTAAAACCATAAACTAAGAAAAAGATAACTAAAATAAGACTAAAAGGAATATAAATAAAAAAGAAACACCGAAATAATTCTAAAACTAAGGAAGAAAAACGCCCTGATATGTGTCATAAATGACACTTATCAATCATCATCCTCATGAAATCCCTCAACCAATATTGAAGATTGCTCACTCACATCCTCACCAAGGGTAGCTCCCAAAGGGGAATGAATAAGATCAAAATCCTAAAAAATCCTCTCACCACAACCAATTCTCCCCTTGGAAAGTTTCACTTCTCTCAATTTTTGTTCCTCTTGAAGTTTATGGACTTGTTTGGTGAGATGTTGTAATTGGGCAAAAATTTGGGAATCTATGTTATTGGGTTGAGTTTTATGATCAAAATCAAATTCCATATCATCAAAATTAACACAAACCTTAGCACAATGAGCATTTAAGGGGGAGGGGTCAACATGCATAATAGGTTCTTCAAAAGGAGCATTAGGCACATCAAAGAAGTTCATGCAAAAATAAGAAGAATCCTCAATATTTGCATCAAGCTAGAAACATGAGAATCTCTATCACAAGTATCCCTAGCAAACCAAACAAAGAAATTCCAAGCTTCAGCCAAGGACAAAGCACAAAATTCACCATCAAACATACTTTGAACCATACCCCTAGTATACTCATTCATTCCCCAATAAGCTATTTCACATGCTTCCCAAAGAGAACTCCCATGGAAACTAAGGAAATCATCTAGTCTTTCAAAGTAAGCATAAAAGGGTTCATCATCAAATTGAGGAAAAGATAAGCATGCCATTTTTTTTATACACAAAACAAAGAAAACCAAACAAAAATCAAACTATACACAAAAACCTAACTATTCTAATCAACACAAACTAATGAACGCCTTAGCCCCAACAACAACGCCATTTTGATAAAAGGTAAGAATTAGGTCGTTGAATAACCTCCTAATATCAAACAATATTTATAAATTCCTAACCACTAAGCAAGCATAGAGGCAAGTTCGGAGTTGAACCACAAGGACTAAGTGTATCAATTTGAGCTAAGTAAACTAGTAGGAAGGTTGTGAGATAGAGAGAGGAACAACTAAAACACTACTTAAAGCAATCAACAAAATACTAGGGAAAGAGGAATCCAATTAGATTAATAAATTCAACAACAAATTGCAATTAGATGATCATGAACTCAATTAGGAACAATCAACACACTCAACTCACACCCGCATAATTAAGCATGCTAATTATCCTTGATTAGGGGATTTTCCCCGCCCAATCAGAATGCGCCACGTGGACCAATCAGGTCCTTCCAAGTGTCCTCCATTTGGACCTCTTAAGGGCTAACACGTGGCATATTGCCATTTGTCCATCATGGACCAATTATGCCACGCCATGTGCCTACTGATTGAGGGAGGCCACCGAGGCCCACTTCCCAAAGAGAAGCCCAATCAGCCCTAGGTTGACCTAAACTTAGGATTTGGCACGCTTCCCAGGCTATAAATATACTAATTATTCCTCATTAAGGGGGGTTAAGCAATTAATTACGCTCACTTAGAGTACCAAAACACCTAGATCACTCCTCACCTAGGGGAACCTGATCTTCCAACCTTTACTTTTCCGCACTATTCCCTCCTCAAACAAGTACTAACTTGATCGTCGGAGGCGGAACACCCACTACAAGGAGTCTCCGTTGTTTTGCAAGTACAGGCGCAAGGATACCAGTCCCGGAATTGTAACTCTCTCGCTGGACATCAGAAAACCCCGAAACATTTTGGCGCCGTATGTGGGGAGAGTACTTTCGAGATGGAATCTTAGTCTGTACTGAATCAAAGCGAGAAGCGTCCTATGGACGACCCTCAGGTCTATAGTGACCAGGATACTGACAACGAGGTCGAGGTTGAGACTCATACGGCCCTAGACGGGACCTTACGAGCTCGACGAACTCGTTCCTCTGAAAAGAAGGAACGAAAGGATTGCCTAGCTGGATCTAGTAAACCTGCTGGCCAGCCGCTTGATCACCAACAGGTGGCCGAGGGATCTACTCCATTACTAGAAGTGAACTCATGACTTTCATGAATAGCTTCAAAGGGGAGATTCAGGACCTCATCAATAAGAAGAACGCCTGCTCCATCCAAGGAGTAGTCAGCTAGAAGACCCTCCCAGTTTGGGAGGAAGAAGCCTGTACAGGGTCGGGAGGCGACTCCTTATCCTAACTCTAGGAAGTGGGAGCCGCCAGTGATCGACCTAACGAAGTATCACTTTCCTTCACCAGGAAAGAGAAAGCCCATCCGTCATGTTCAAGCGGATGGGTCAAAGAAAATGTACTCACATGCTCGATTGTTGCTAGAGAAGAAGAAGAGTGACCGACTGTCAGAGTCGGCCTCTACTTCCGATTTTCAAGATAGTCTGCACAATACCTTCATGAGGTATTCACAATCAAATTATGAGAGCCAGACAGGCGGCACCTCCCGTCGGTCCGGATCCCATAAAAACCAGTCGGCTTCGCATGTGCCAAACCAGCCATACGTGCCGCAACAACAATATTTCTTACAGCCTCCTCTATTTGGAGGGCAGGCGGCGAGAAACGTCCAGCCTTTGGATTGGCAACTACGGTTTCTCAGACTTGGAGAACAGTCGTCCGCCTTCTCCAAGGAAATTATTGAGGCCGCCCAGCCAGCTAAAGTGAAGAATGTATTAGTAGGCGCCTATGATGGCACTACGAATCCAAAAGACCATCTGATGGCTTTCACCAACCTGATGTACCTTCAAGGGTTGGATGATCCCACATGGTGCAAGTGCTTCCTAGCCACTGTAAAGGGCATTGCTCAACAATGGTTCGGCAACCTGCCGACTGGTTGTGTGAACAATTTCAAGACCCTCGCTTACCTGTTCACCTCCAATTTCGCCATGAATATCCCTGCTAAAAAGACAACCCTTGATTTAGGGACCATACAGCAGGGAGAGAAGGAGGGCCTCCGTTCCTACATCAGGCGGTTCAACCTAATGAGAATTAAGATACAAGGGATGCCGGATGAGGTAGCCTACACTGACTTTTTCAGAGGTCTTAAGGATGGGTCAACCTTCAAGTTTGACTTGGTCCGGAAGAGGGTTGCTGCCCTTTAAGAAGCCTTAATTGAGGATGAAGCCTACATATAGGCGACTGACCTGTGTAATACTGGGAAGCAGTCGGACGGAAGGAGGTCCGGCGAAAAAGAAAGCCGACCAAAGCAGTTGGTAAACAAAGAAGAGAAGAAGAGAAAAGAAATTTGGGCGGCCGACTCCTCTGAACAGCCGTCCCAGAAAAAGAAGAAAGAATACAAACCATACTCTCCCAAGTATATGTTCAACAAGGATAACCAAGCTATCCTCAATGAAATCATGGGCCGGATCTCAATTGAGAAACCGTCCCCCATGAAAGGTTCTGCGAGCAATTGGAACCAAAGTAAATTATGTCATTTTCACGAAGACATTGGCCATGAAACCAATGAATGTATCAGCCTCATGCGCTACCTAGACCGCTTGGCAGAGAAAGGAGATCTTGACTCCTACGTCAAGAAGACCAAGGGGAAAGCTCCCCCCGAACAGAAGCAGTCGGCCAAGAAGAATCACCGGTCGGCTGACAGTTCTGATACTGATGACGCCGTCTTCTATACCATAGCAGGCGGCTTCGCAGGAGGCGGCCCCACACTCAGGGGCAACAAAGATAACATCAGGCGGTTGGATGTTAACTCCGTCAATCAAGGACGGACCACTAAGAGTACATTCCCAGAAATTGTCATCACAGAAGAGGATCTGGGAGGTGTTAGGGGGCCGCATGACGACCCCATTGTCATTGAATGTAAAGTGGCCAACCAAAGAGTTGGCCGGATCCTCATAGATACCTGCAGTTCCTCTGATCTCATCAACAACAAGTTCTTGGCAAAGCTGAAGTACAAACCTGACTGCATACATCTGGTATCCCACCCTTTAGTAGGGTTTGGAGGAAGTGTCGTACACCCAGTGGGACGAGTGGATCTACCCATCCGTCTGGGTGAGAAAGGGGAGGGCCGCCACATGGTGGTTCGGTTCTTAGTTGTTGAAGAACTCTCGGCCTATAACATGATCTTAGGGTGACCCACCCTGAACAATTCTAAAGCTGCCATTATTCCATCTCTCATGCTGCTCAAGTTTGAGAAGGATGATGGAACAGTCGGCTCCCTACGGGGAGATTAGAAGATGGCACGAGAGTGTTATCTCTCTGATATTAAACCCACTGTAGTGGCTGCTGGCCCAAGTGGATAGAACAATGACCTTGAACAGATCAAGGAGAATGCGCCTGCACCAGGCGGCAAGAAAAGAAAGGCTGCCCAACTAGGGGCCGAGAGAAAAGAAAAACGATAGCAATCACTGGCAGAGGAGCGGCCAGACGAATTCCGCCCTCAGCCGGCTGGTGAGCATACAGATGTCGTCCTGGACGACTCATGTCCTGACCGAGCAGTCAAAGTTGGGACGACTGCTCTTGCGGTACTGGGTGAAAATCTTCACCAACTTTTGAAGGAATTCAAAGATAGCTTTGCATTTGAAGTACATGAAATGCCAGGTATAAGTCCAGACTTGGCAGTGCATAAACTAGCTGTGGATCCAAAAAAGAGACCGGTCCGGCAAAGGAAAAAGAACCATGGTGAAGAAAGAAGCCAGGCGGCTGCCGCCGAGGTTAAAAAGTTGCTTGATGCAGGGTTCATTCGGCAATGTTATTTCCCTGACTGGGTTGCAAACGTTGTGCTAGTAAAAAAGCCGAATGGTACCTGGCGAATGTGTGTGGACTACACTGATTTGAACAAGGCGTGCCCCAAAGATAGCTATCCATTGCCTAAGATTGACAGCTTAGTCGACTCAACAGCCGGACACGCCTTGATGAGCTTCATGGACGCCTACTCTGGCTTTCATCAGATCCCCTTATGGAAGAAGGATCAGGAGAAGACGACCTTTGTCACTGATCAAGGGTTGTATTGCTACACGGTCATGCCGTTTGTTTTGAAGAACGCCCTGGCCACCTTCCAAAGAATGATAAACACGGTCTTCTTTGACCAAATTGGAAGGAATGTCGAGGCACACATAGATGATATGATGGTAAAATCAAAGCTTCAGACGGACCATCTGGCCGACCTCCGAGAAACATTCACCACACTCAGGCGGCACCATGTCATGCTCAATCCCAAGAATTGTGTTTTTGGGGTTGAGTCTGGGAAGTTTCTCGGATTTCTCATCAATCAGAGAGGTATAGAGGCGAACCCCGAGAAAGTGCAGGCGGTCATAGACATGCAATCGCCTCGCGCAGTCCGAGAGGTTTAGAAGTTAACAGGTTATCTAGCGGCCCTGGGAAGATTTCTCAGCCGGTCAGGCAACAAGTGCCTTTACTTTTTTCAGGCAATAAAGAAGAAAGTTAGGTTTGACTGGGGGCCGGATGTTAAGGCGGCCTTCCAAAAACTGAAAGTCCATCTGCACTCCTTACCAAGGCAGGTCAGTCCCTTGCCAAAAGAAGTGCTCTACATGTATCTCGCAGTGTCTGACCATGCTCTAAGTGTCGTCCTCCTTGCTGAAAGAGACGGCTGTCAGCTTCCGGTCTACTTTGTCAGTCATGTGTTGAAAAATGCCGAGTTGAGGTACCCCCTAGTGGAAAAATTCGGTCTTGCTATCTTCATAGAAATTAGAAAATTGAAGCCTTACTTCTTGGAACATTCAGTCGTCGTATACACAGATCAACCAATCAAGCGGCCACTAACAACCATGGAGTCGTCAGGCCAAATGATCAAATGGGCAATAGAGATTCAGAGCCTTGAAATCACATTTGAGCCAAGAAAAGCAGTAAAAGGGCAAGCTTTTGCTGATTATATTGTAGAGATGACTCGGCCCTCTGATTCTCAAATTCCAGACCAAGTCTGGAAGGTCTATGTTGACGGGAGCTCCACTTCGAATGGTTGTGGGGCAGGCGTCATATGTTAGTCGCCAGAAGGCGACAGGTATGAGTATGCTTTGCGCTTTAATTTCCAAGCCTCGAACAACGAGGCAGAATATGAGGCTTCACTGGCTGGTATCCGCATGTGCAAGGCGACTAGGGCAAGAAAAATTGACGCCTACTCTGACTCACAGCTGATAGTAAGTCAGTATAACGGTTAATACGAAGCAACCCATCCGGCCATGATTAAATACTTACAGGCGGTACGACAAGTGGCCGGGTCACTTGAAGAGTTTCATTTATCTCAAGTACCCAGGTCCGAGAATAACCAGGCGGATGCTCTCTCAAAGTTGGCATCCTCGGCCTCCTGTGACACTCCAAGAACCGTCTTTTGGGAAGTTATGGAAAAGAGAAGTATTGAAGAGGAACCTATTGGAGTTCTAGATCGAAGTTCAACCTGGATGGACCTAATCAGGGTGTACTTAACAGACGACATCTTGCCGAATGATCAATCCCAGGCGACCCTGCTGAAAAAACGGGCGTCCAACTTTGAAATGTGCAGGGGAGAGCTCTTTAAAAAGGGTTATCTTCTGCCCCTCTTAAAGTGTGTGACCCTAGAAAGAGGACAAGAGGTCCTAGAAGACCTACATTCAGGATATTGTGCTTCGCATGTAGGCGGCAGGTCGCTTGCTAAACGAGCAAGGCGACAGGGTTACTTCTGGCCTACCTTAGAAGCAGATGCCATGGAGATGGTGAAAAAATGTGACAAGTGCCAAAGATTCGGCAAGCTAATCCATCAGCCGGCCACCGACCTTACGGCCATCCATAGTCCCATCCCATTTGCTAAATGGAGCATGGATATCCTAGGTCCCTATACGCCTGCCACAGGCGGCAGAAGGTACATATTGGTAGCAGTTGACTACTTCACCAAATGGGTAGAGGCAGAAGCTGTTAAGGGAATCAAGACGAAGGATGTGATCTCATTCATCTGGAAAAATGTCATCACTCGGTTTGGGGTGCCCATGTCTATGGTTTTTGATAATGGTCCCCAATTTGAGACGCCTGTTCTTAAAAATTGTCTAGGAGACCAAGGCATCTCACACTGCTTTGCATCAGTTGGCCGACCACAAGCAAACGGCCAAGTAGAAGCTTTCAATAAGATCATCTCAGACGGTATTAAGAAGATGATTGAACAAGCAGGCGGCCTATGGGTAGACGAACTGCCACATGTTCTCTGGGCCAATAGGACGACTGAAAAAGGGGCGACTGGAGAGACTCCATTCCTCATAACTGTAGGGTTTCGTAGTGACCCGACACTACGCGGAAGGAAACCCACCAAGACCCGCCCCTTAATTAAAGCAATTAAACAAGCATAATAAACTTAATCAAACAAGATTAAGGAAAAGAATTATACCTTTGACGCGTGCTTCGCTCCTAAAGAACTCTTACTTCAAAATCCCGAAAAGACGAGATCTCCGACGGATCGTACCCTTGACCCGACCCGAGCGTCCTAAGTCTTGAAGGTTAGTCAAGACCCGGACAAAATAACTATGAGTTTTACGAATCAAAGGTTTACTCTTTTCTAGAGTTGCCTTTTTAATTCCACTCAAGGTTGTATCAAATCCCAATACCAAGCTTGGTATTTTAGGGAAATGATCCCTTGATTTCCAATCTCGCATCAATGTGGGAGAGTTGGTAAAATGATAATTATTTAATTCCAAAATTAAATAATTAATAAACTCAATCACAAATCGACACATGGCACAAATATAGAGAAAGCCAAGTGAGGACCAAGGCTTGGGGGGGACCATTGCCTTGATCCCCAAGGCCATGTATTGGTCCCCACACACCATGCCCAAAACCGGGTCAAGGTGTGCTAGCTGGCTGCCAGCTAGCGTGCCAGCTGGGGCTGCCAGCTAGCGTACCTTGCTGCCCAGCACCCAGCCAGCCAGCTAGTGCACGCTGCTGCTGGGCTGTGCTGGTGCTACGTGCTGGTGCTGGGCGCTGCTAGCACCTAGTGCTGGCATTAGCCCCAGCAACCCACACACTCACTCTTCGCGCCTCACTGCTAGCACAGCCAGCATGCGTGCTGCTAGCGAGCCACGCATGCTGGCCACACTGCCCCCTGCACCATTCGCATACCCCATCGCACACACGCACTAGCACGATGCCTACGCTAGCACTAGCCAGTGCCTAGCACTGCTTGTGCTTGATGCGAGGCATGTGCGCACGTACACAAACTCGCATGCGTGGCACTGCTGCCTAGCACCTAGCCAGGCATTGCACGCACACACACCAGCCATGCGCCACGCACCACGCATAGACAGCCCACACGCATCACAACGAGGCTACTTGTGCGAGGCTAGTGTGCGAGGCTGCGAGTGTCAGGCCCTAGCATCGAGCTGGCGCGCAGCCCCTCACATGTGCTGCGATGCTTAGTGCTTCCATGCAAAGGCTAGCACTCAAGCACATGCACATGGCGCGCCATTGCCAGGCAGCTAGCCATGCTAGCACCTAGTGCTTGCGATGGTGCTGCCAGGCCAGGCACGCACGCACGAAGCACCCATTGCTTGTGATGGTGCGCCTGGTGATGCCATGGCCTGCGATAGGCGCCATATGCACCCAGGCACCACGCTAGCATGCTTGCTAGATGCTATGGGTTGCCTGGTGCCTGTGTGGCTTGCGATGGCTGCCATGCGCACCTAGGCACCCATGCTAGCATGCGATGGGCTGCCAGGGTGCGCCTAGGCTGCGATGGTGCCTAGAACACCATGGTGCGCCTAGCACACACATGGTGCACCTAGGTTTGCGATGAGCTAGCCTAGCCTAGCTATGGCTACGCTCATGCTTGTCGATTGTGATTTTTGCGACGTTCGGTATCGACGCCCTAGGCTCGATTTCCGACGTCTGTATTCGTAAAACTCCGTTGACTCATTAAATCCTTTTGGATTAATTCGACGTCTCGGATCGGAGATTCGATTGGGTTCGACCCGAAGGGTTCAGTTAAGATTAAGCTGTAATATCAATTGTATCCTGATATTACTGATCGGAAGCGGCCTCCACCTAGGCATTCCGATCACTTGACCTTACTGAAGAATTACCTCTGTAATAATTCTGAACCCTCTATCAGAATAATACACTTGTTGGAAGGACACCATTCCTTTCAATCTCCCACTTGTCCTTCTGGACAAGTGTGCATATTGTGTATAGCTCATTTCCTTTGTCACTTAATGTTTCTTCGTTAATTATAAGGTAAGATTCCTTGTCATCCTTATTACGTTCAGAAGTGTTTCTCGATCTCCGAGTTTGACTGTCAAATAAACAGATGATTTCTAAAATACATCTGAGCATGGCCGTGCATTTTACAGTCTCACTCTTCGAGCGGCCTTTTAAACAACTAAACATTTTCCCTATTGTTAGTAGGGGGACAATCCTAGTCTTGTATTGTAAGTACTTCTTACTGAGAGGACATAGACTCCCGAGTGTTCCCGTTATGATCCCCAGTTACGGCAGACGTTTGGAAACATCAAAGAGCCTAGTACTCAAACTAGAAAACTTCACAGTACTCATGGTCTAAGGAAATAAGTTCTGATAGCCATAATGAGAAATGTACTTATGACAAAATTTAATTTTCTTAAAGTACTCTCATAGGTCTTATCTAGTACAGTTCCAAACTGTACCTGTGCAAATGATTTATGACTGTCACGTCCTCGCAGCACAAGAAACGGTGCTGTAAATTATACTACACACTAATCTATTGCGGTCATCAATCGTCCATCTGTTAGATGACCTCGATTAGGGATACTTTTCGATTTAATATTCAATGTTCACTTAACAGGTGTTTCTTTATCCAAGACATGGTCTTGATACCCTGTTTTGAATATTTCCGTAAATCGAATGGACTCATTATTTAAATCTAAACCACAATTAAATAGTAATGGAGTAAATGATAATTTTGCACAAAAGTTAATTTCTCCATTAATGAATGGTTTTAGTACAGTGTCTTACATTAAATCAACCCTGTTTAATTAAAACACTTGTACGGGGAATATCAAAGCCAATCTCCAACATGCTTGATTCCCATTGCCTCAACATGTTTGTTGTGTTTCACTTGAGGCAAAGGTTTAGTTAAAGGATCGGCTACATTATCATCCGTGCCGATCTTACAAATTCTGATTTCACCTTCGGATTTCCATTCCCTTATCATGTGAAATCGCCGTTGCACGTGTTTGACCTTCTGGTGTTCTCTCGGCTCCCTGGCCTGAGCGATAGCTGTATTATTATCACAATAAAGGTCTATCGGTCCCTTGATTGAGGGTACTACACCAAGTTCACTGATGAACTTGCGAATCCAAACAGCTTCCTTGGCTGCTTCCGAAGCGGCCAAGTACTCGGCTTCAGTTGTAGAGTCTGCAGTGGTGCTCTGCTTGGCACTCTTCGAGCTGAACGCTCTTCCATTTAGACATAATACATATCTCGACTGTGACTTGAAGTCGTCTCTGTCAGTCTGGAAGCTAGCGTCGATGTAACCTTCAACAACCAGTTCTTTGTGGCCTCCATACACCAGGAATTTATCCTTGTTCCTTTTCAGGCACTTAAGGATATTCTTGGCCGCAGTCCAATGCGCCTCTCCTGGGTTCGATTGGTATCGACTCGTTGCACTCAGGGCATACGATACATCTGGCCTTGTACATATCATGGCATACATGATCGATCCGATTAGCGAAGCATATGGGATCTGATTCATTCTTTCTCGCTCAACAGGTGTCTGTGGACACTGTTTCTTGCTGAGAGTTATGCCATGGGACATGGGTAAATGCCCTATTTTGACATTTTCCATGTTGAATCGAGCCAGTACCTTATCAATGTAAGTACTCTGGCTTAATTCAATCTTCCTCTTAGATCTATCCCTGTAGATCTTGATGCCCAATATGTACTGTGCCTCTCCTAAGTCCTTCATTGAAAAGCACTTTCCCAATCAGCCCTTTACGGACTCCAACAATTTTGTGCTGTTTCCAATATGTCATCGACATACAGGACTAGGAATGCAATATCATTCCCACTGACCTTCTTGTATACACAAGACTCATCTGTATTCTTGATAAAACCAAACTTGTTGATGGCTTCATCAAATCGCAGATTCCAACTCCTGCTCGCTTGCTTTAGTCCATAAATGGACTTCTTCAGCTTGCAAACCTTTCCAGCGTTGCCTGGATCGACAAAACCCTCTGGTTGTGTCATATACACAGTTTATTCTAAAATCCCATTAAGGAAGGAGGTTTTGACATCCATTTGCCATATTTCGTAATCGTATATGCAACAATCGCTAGGATAATCTGGACGGACTTTAGCATTGCAACTGGTGAAAAAGTTTCGTCATAGTCAATCCCGTGGACTTGTCTATAACCTTTTTCCACCAGTCTAGCTTTGTATACCGATACATTTCCATCTTTGTCTGTCTTCACTTTGAAGATCCATTTGCATCCAATGGGTGTATAACCCTCGGGCAAATTCACCAAGTCCCAGACTTGATTTTCAGACATGGAGTCCATCTCATATTTCATGGCCTCTTGCCATTTTGCAGAGTCGGGGCTCGTCATAGCTTGCTTGTATGTCGCCGGCTCATCACCATCCATAACTAGGATGTCCTGATCATCAGTTAAGACAATACCGAGGTATCTGTCTGGTTGAGATCTTTGGCGTTGCGACCTACGTACGGTAATCGGTTGAGCGTTTACATTGTCTGTTTGACTCTGACAAATCTTCTCAGATGCTTCCAAAGTATCTAGATTGTCAGTTTTGTCAGGTTGACATTGTTGCTCGTCCTCTCGAACTTCCTCGAGTTCGATTTTCCTCCCACTTGTCATTTTGGAAAGGTGATCCTTCTCCAAAAAGACACCATCACGAGCAACAAATACTTTGTTCTCGGATTTATTGTAGAAGTAATACCCTTTGGTTTCTTTTGGATATCCCACAAAGAAACACTTATCCGATTTGGGGTGAAGTTTTTTCCGAAATTAATCGCTTGACATATGCTTCGCATCCCCAAATCTTGAGAAAAGACAACCTTGGAGGTTTCTTAGTCCATAATTCATATAGAGTCTTTTCAACAGCTTTTGACGAAGCTCTATTCAGTGTTAGTGCTGCTGTTTGTAGCGCATGTCCCCAAAACGAGATAGGGAGTTCACTAAGACCCATCATTGACCGAACCATGTCTAACAAAGTCCGATTCCTCCGTTCGGACACTCCGTTCCATTGAGGAGTTCCAGGAGGTGTCAACTCTGAAAGAATGCCACATTCTTTCAAGTGATCGTCGAATTCATGGCTCAAATATTCGCCACCTCGATCCGATCGAAGTGCTTTAATTTTCTTGCCAAGTTGATTTTCAACCTCTTTCTGAAATTCTTTGAACTTTTCAAAGGATTCAGATTTATTCGACATTAAGTAGATATAGCCATATCTACTATAATTGTCGGTGAAGGTGATGAAATATCGGTAACCTTGCCTTGCGGGTGTGCTCATAGGTCCACATACATCCGTGTTTTTTAGACCTAATAAGTCACTTGCCCTTTCTCCCAACTTGGAGAATGGCTGTTTAATCATCTTGCTTAATAAGCATCCTTCACAATTTTCAAATGACTCTAAGTCAAATTAGTCAAGAACACCTTCTTGAAGAAGTTTCTTGATGCGTTTGATGTTAATGTGGCCAAGACGACAATGCCACAAGTAGGTTTGATTCGACTCGATGGTCTTAGCTTAGTGGTATCAACTTTTGTCATATGTAAAACATGCAATTTAATTGAACATAAATTTGTAAACTTGAAACAACTATTGTTAAAAGTTTCACACTTGAAGTTCCTAGGTGTCCAACACCACGGATCATAATATGTTCAAAGCATGATAAAACTAGAAATAGTTTTAATTACATGTCATAGACAAAATAGTGCATGCAAGCACGACCGAAAAACATCTTCGTCGTCTTTTGTCCATGCACCAACACTTGATAAGCTTCTCACTTGGTCCCTGAAAAGGCAACATTAAGTGAGTCATACTTGGTATCCAATACCTTATGATAAGCTTAATCCACAAGTGTTAAGGAAGATACCTGAGGCGGATGCTCCATTCCTCTCCTCCTCCTCCCGAAAGAGCTTGCATTCTCTCTTGAAGTGGCCTTGACCGCCACAGTAGAAGCAACGCATATTAGCCTTAACCTTGAGATCCCTCCTTCTTGATGGTCTTTTGGTTGCCCCAAATGAGTTGGCCCGGTGCAGAAGCTCCACCACATTCTTTAAGGAATGTGTCTCCTTTGAATCAGAAATATATGCCTTTAATGCATCATATCCTGAGTGGAGTGAAGTGAGCAAAATATGACCGACCATTCCATCTTCTAGTGGAATTTCGAGGAGTTCCATGTGCTTGAAGAGCTTAGTCATTCTTGCCACATGGGGTCGGAGGGGCATACCCGGTCTCAACTTAGTGTTGCAGATCGTAGACCAAAGATGGTACCTCTCTTTCGCAAGACAACCTTGATCCGATGGCTTTACATTCATGTCCGTAAGTGACCTAGTCACTTAAAACAAGAGTCCATCATTGTTGTCATTGAAACTCTTAGAGAATCTCACACCCACAACATTCCTTAGTCCTCCAAGGAACAAATCTGGGAAGGAAAATGGAAGTTTTTCTTTCCATTCATCCGGGATGGAGTTAGCCATGAGTTGTGACACTAATTTGCAGTCTTTCGACCATGCATAATAAGTTTCGTCACTTAAGAGGGTCTTGGAACAGAGAGTTGGGAGGGAAGTATCCAGAACATACTCCTTGGAACAACTCCGGAGAGTTTTCTTGAGTTCTTCTTCCCATTCATCAAGGTTTGTTAAGTTAATCTTGATAGCTAACTTATCGGGGAGTTCCGGGCACACATGGTTGTTGTTTGAGTTACTTGCAGACATGATTTCTACAATTGAAAGAATTTGAAGTGAAAAACCATTCATACATCAATAAGTTGAAATTTAAAGCGTTCATGCATTTATTCACACTTATTGAACATTTTATCCACGCATTTTGAGATTGTCCCTTATGGGCGAGAATAAAATGATTCCGAGATCCCAAAGATCAAGAAATGGTCAAGCATGCTTTGGCTTGTCATAACCATTAAATATCTTAAGGTAAGCAATCCAATTGCTAATAGCTCCAAGCTACTCTCGGTTTGATAAAATGTCGCATCTAATGCATACTTGACATTTATCTCTTTTGCCACGACATCTAAGGACTCCTTACTGATATCGTTGAGCTTAACCAAGACAACTTGTATACCTAGTATACCTTACGTTCCTAGGGAAGTAGTGATGCCTTGCTTTGGCGTAATCCATCACGTACGCGCATTAGTTCGGTAAGTGTTGTCCTTGGAATGGAAAATTTTAGCTCAATATTATTAAGGGACCTAGGGTTTCTATGTTGGTTGATTTAAGTGAACTTAACTAATCATCGCAACATCATAGAAATCCTAGTCATGCATCTAGCAAACATATATAATAACAATATATAAGGCATAAAATGGATGCATTTGGCAACTAGCATGACCCCTTGAAATATTCAATTTCCATGGGTCTTCATCTTGGCTCGTCTTCTTCGAAACGCCGTCTTGAGACTTCTTGGCCAAAATGAAATAAAAGAAGCTAGCTAGAACGACTAAGATTAATCTAACTGAACAAAAATACTTCACGGTTCGCAGGCCGTATTTAGATTTACAAAAATACATAACGGAATGCAGTCCGTATTTTCTATCCTAGTCGGGCCCCACTAGTTGCCATTTTCAAACAACCTGTTTTGAAAGCAATCTTTCATTCACCCGTTCACTATTTGTGAACGGCCCATGCAATTTTACGAAATACATAATTAAACACGCCAAAACTAGTAACTAACTTAGGTCGTTAATCCAATTAACGCGCCTAATTAAAACTAGTCAAAGTGGTTTAATCCATTATTTCTAAACGCAAAATGCCAACGCATTCAATTAAGCTCCCACTAAATTCCGCATCCATACTTAATTAATCCTATTAATTAAGTCGGCATAACCCGTAATTTGTCTAAATTTTGCAAAATAAAAATCGAGGTTTTTAGCCTCGTTAAAATAAATAATTAAAATTATTAACATGAAAAATCGCAAATTCATAGCTCAATGTTAAGCAAAATCACCCAACGAAGCCCTTGGTGGGTGCGCACCATGGCTGCTAGGCAGCCCATGGCATGGCGCCATGGTGCGTGGTTGAGGCCTGCTGTGCCTAGCTAGCAGCGCCTCAAGCTCCAGCTGCCAGGCAGCATGCTTCGCATGCTTGCTAGCACGCTGGTGCCTGCGAGCATCTGGCCTGCTGGGCAGGCGCATCATGATGCTCGTGGTGCGCTGGCTGATGCTTGCTGCCCTGCTGCCCAGCAGCTTGCTTCGCAAGCCAGCCCAGCCACCCCACGCACCCCTGCCATGCATCCCAGCCACACACACACAACGCATAGCAGCATTCAAGGCTCGCCCTTGTGCGCACCACAGGCAGCCACATGTGGGCTGCTAGGCAGCCCGGCTAGCCTTGGTGGCACTTGGGTGTGTTGCCTTGATTTGCGTGCCATGACTCGGGATTTTAATCCCGATTTGCGTGTGACATGAATTAATTCCAAATTGTATTTTAGAATTAATTTTAGGGAAAATAAAATAAAATAAAATAAGACAACCATTAAGTCTAACTTAAACAAATTTTATTTTAATTGGTGCATAAGCCCAAATTTATCCAAAATTTCAATTTTGAACAAAATTTGGTCAAACTTTATGCTTAAAATAAAATGAGTTATGTCCAAAATTAATCTTGCCAATATGCAAATTAATCATGGATTTGACAAAAGGGAGTTGGAAAAATAAATTAATCACCCAATGATAAAAAATTTTCCAACTTGCATACTTGTGTAAAATACCAAGATTACATCTTCCAATATGAAGATTAATCAAATTTTACTCACAAGTAATTGAACTTAATGGATTTTAATCAACCAAAATATGAAAAAATCCAAACTTTGTTCAACATGGAATTTAGGGTTAGGGTTCCAATCATTTAAACACTTAAAGATTAGAACTTTAACATTACTTGGGAACTATAAATACAAAATCACAACAAGTTTTCACACCTCATTGCAATTTATTTGCAAAATTGTGAAAACAAGTTTATGTGATTACTTGGTATATCAACTTAAGCACTAATAACCATTCCATTATTATGCTCAAGGATATTTTAAAACCAGTAGATTAGTGATGCAAATGTGCATTTAATCTAACCTTGTAATGCTTGCATTAATCAAGGCTTAAAAAGAATTAAAACTTTTCGTTAAAAAACGAAAAACCCTAGAAAAAGTGGGTTTCTGGTTCGAATTAGGCTTCTGGACAATCCTATAAGGAATGAAACAGTTCCAGAATGTCGATTCCACCCAAAAATCACTATTTGTGAGCCAAAATCTGGGTTCGACAGCCAAATCGATAATAAAATCGAGTTTTAAAAATTAATTAAAACGAGCATCTAATCTAATTAGATGAACATGAACCAGAAAAATAAATTCTTTAAAATACCTTAATTAAACAATAATTTCAAAAATTAAAAGGAGCGTGGCTCCGATACCGCTGCAGGGTTTCGTAGTGACCCGACACTACGCGAAAGGAAACCCACCAAGACCCGCCCCTTAATTAAAGCAATTAAACAAGCATAAGAAACTTAATCAAACAAGATTAGGGACAAGAATTATACCTTTGACGTGTGCTTCGCTCCTAAAGAGCTCTTACTTCAAAATCTCGAAAAGACGAGATCTCCGACGGATCGTACCCTCGACCCGACCCGAGCGTCCTAAGTCTTGAAGGTGAGTCAAGACCCGGACAAAATAACTATGAGTTTTACGAATCAAAGGTTTCCTCTTTTCTAGAGTTGCCTTTTTAATTCCACTCAAGGTTGTATCAAATCCCAATACCAAGCTTGGTATTTATAGGGAAATGATCCTTTGATTTCCAATCTCCCATCAATGTGGGAGAGTTGGTAAAATAATAATTATTTAATTACAAAATTAAATAATTAATCAACTCAATCACAAATCAACACATGGCACAAATATAGAGAAAGACAAGTGAGGACCAAGGCTTGGGGGGGACCATTGCCTTAATCCCCAAGGCCATGTATTGGTCCCCACACACCATGCCCAAAACCGTGTCAAGGTGTGCTAGCTGGCTGCCAGCTAGCGTGCCAGCTGGGGCTGCCAGCTAGCGTGCCTTGCTGCCCAGCACCCAGCCAGCCAGCCAGTGCACGCTGCTGCTGGGCTGTGCAGGTGCTACATTCTGGCGCTGGGCGCTGCTAGCACCTAGTGCTGGCATTAGCCCCAACAACCCACGCACTCACTCTTCGCGCCTCACTGCTAGCACAGCCAGCATGCGTGCTGCTAGCGAGCCACGCATGCTGGCCACACTACCCCCACACCATTCGCATACCCCATCGCACACACGCACTAGCACGATGCCTACGCTAGCACTAGCCAGTGCCTAGCACTGCTTGTGCTTGATGCAAGGCATGTGCGCACGTACACGCACTCGCATGCGTGTCACTGCTGCCTAGAACCTAGCCAGGCATTGCACACACACGCACCAGCCATGCGCCACGCACCACGCATTGCCAGCCCACACGCATCACATGCGAGGCTGCTTATGCGAGGCTAGTGTGCGAGGTTGCGAGTGCCAGGCCCTAGCATCGAGCTGGCGCGCAGCCCCTCGCATGTGCTGCGGTGCTTAATGCTTCCATGCGAAGGCAAGCACTCAAGCACACGCACATGGCGCGCCATTGCCAGGCAGCTAGCCATGCCAGCACTTGGTGCTTGCGATGGTGCTGCCAGGCCAGGCACGCACGCACGTAGCACCTAGTGCTTGCGATGGTGCGCCTGGTAATGCCATGGCCTCGATAGGCGCCATATGCACCCAGGCACCACGCTAGCATGCTTGCTAGCTGCTATGGGCTTCCTGGTGCCTGTGTGGCTTGCGATGGCTGCCATGCGCACCTAGGCACCCATGCCAGCATGCGATGGGCTGCCAGGGTGCGCCTAGGCTGCGATGGTGCCTAGCACACCATGGTGCGCCTAGCACACACATGGTGCACCTAGGTTTGCGATGAGCTAGCCTAGCCTAGCTATGGCTACGCTCATGCTTGTCGATTGTGATTTTTGCGACGTTCGGTATCGACGCCCTAGGCTCGATTTTCGACGTCTGTATTCGTAAAACTTTGTCGACTCATTAAATCCTTTCGGATTAATTCGACGTCTCGGATCGGAGATTCGATTGGGTTCGACCCGAAGGGTTCAGTTAAGATTAAGCTGTAATATCAATTGTATCCTGATATTACTGATCGGAAGCGGCCTCCACCTAGGCATTCCGATCACTTGACCTTACTGAAGAATTACCTCTGTAATAATTCTGAACCCTCTATCGGAATAATACACTTGTTGGAAGGACACCATTCCTTTCAATAACTTATGGGATAGAAATTGTTCTACCTATTGAACACTACGAGCTGACTCTTCGAATAATGATGTATGACGAAGAGGCGAATTGGGAGTCCATGCGCCTAGCATTGGATTCACTCCCAGAGCGAAGGGGCAATGCAGCTCTGCGCCATGAAATATACCGCCTGAGAATGACAAGGTCGTATAATAAAAAAGTGCACAGGCGTCCACTCAAAGCGCGAGACTTTGTACTAAGAAAGATGGAAGCAGTCGGTAGGGCTAATGAGTCAGGAAAATTAACTCCCAAATGGGAAGGACCCTACCGAATCTATAAAGAGGTCAGGGACGGCACCTACCGCCTGGAAACACCTGACGACCAACCCTTACCTCGTACCTAGAATGTAGATAATTTAAAGAAGTATTATTTTTGAATGATGTAAATAGACGAGAGTTGCTAATAAAGTTTGCAATTTTGCTTCATCTATATCGTACACAGAGGGGCATGCCAACTGGTAAAACAGTCGGCTACTCTCCATTTTACTTAAATATGTACTAATTTAAGAGGGGCACGCCGCCTGTAGCTATACAGTCAGCTACTCTCCATCAAAGGTGGCCGCCTGAACTAAACAGACGGCTACACTCCGATACTTAGTTCGTAATGAACTACCTAAGGCCTATGGCCGAATAATCAGACCAGGCGCCCATCCAACTGATCCATTCTTCAAACTAATATGACCTGTCCCAATATCATAGCAGGCGTTCGGCGGCATCCCTTCGGATGAAATTCGTCGCAGAGAGCAGCTCCCTTTAGGGTGGAATATTTCTTTATAAACTAATTACACGGCACCTAGACGACTGTCCCCAAGGGCAACCACGTAGCCGTTTTTGAGACAAGGATAACTTAAACACTAAACCAAACAAGTGTTAGCAGTTAACATCCGCGTCGGATGGCCGAATGTATTACTTGGGATATGTACAGCCGGTACCTCTTGAGTAAATAGCCAACAAAAATTGGCAAATCAAGGGGATCAACCGGCCTCCGCCACCTGGTACCTTTACTAATCAAACTCAGAAGCTGACAAATGAGTAATCTCAAAGATTATTCATAAGTCACTCTCTCATACTTAGTAAGAATCCAAAAAGATATGACGAGTCCGCCTGTCCAAAGGCAAACAAAGGCTCTCATACCACGACCCCTACTAAGATGATTTCCTTTCAAACCAAACATGTTTGAGTATCTGGTTCGTAGGCCGACTGTTTTTTGGAAAACAGGGACTCAAGAACTATTTAACCAAACAGGCGGGCTGGTTATAAGCGGCCTGTTCCTTTCTAACTTGAAAAAGTTAAACAAACCTAACATGTTTCCTAAAATACGTTGGGGATCCGACTGGGAATATGGCCGACTGATTGCCTAACCTGGAACCAAGACAACCAATCGTCCAGGGGCATAGGCAGTCGGTACCTAGTACCTGTTCGCAATCTTTGCCTTACGATAAGTTACAATTTTTAAAACGTTTTTAGCCGAAACAGTTGGTATGACATGCAAGCGGATAGTAAGGATCCTCTACACTTGGCAAAAATAAAGCATAAACAATATTCATTGAGCAAAGACGACCGAAAGATGGTCGCCACATTCATATATAAACAGCTGGCCATAAGGACCGGCAAAATATTCATAAACCCCGGCCCCTTGGCCGGGTAAAGAGATACAAGAGCAAACGACACGCAAGCTGGAGAAAAGTTTGAAAAAATAAAGCTTGAAGCATTGGGAGGGGCTTCGGTGTTAGCTCCGCCTGATCGAGCTCAACGATGGGCGCTTGATTCTTCAAAGCGTCCTCTTTTGTTGTCTCATCTTCAAGGGATGGAGGTTTAGATGCGTCCACCTCAATCGGCTGTAATTCCACCACCTCTTCTTCCTCTTCAGAGCTTAAGTCGTCCGCCTCGTCTTCGCCAGCCGCCTGCTGCATGATCATTCGGTTGTACTCTTCAGTACAAGCGTTGAACTTCTTATCCCAGGCGACATAGTGAGCTTTTGGGAAGAGGGTTGTCCAGGTCATCTTCATTATCTGAGCCGAGTCCTCCATCGTAGCTTGAGCTAAAGCCTTCTTTTCAGACTCGGCCTTAGCTTTGAGCTCTTCAGTGATGGCCGCTTCCTGCTTTTGCAGGCAGTCCTTGACACTCTCCAAGGATTTCTGAAGGGATTCATATTGGAGCGCCATATGCATAAGTGGCTTCAGCTCCTCTCGGAGAGTTCTGACAGTCGTCTCCAGCTCATTGTTCTTCTTTTTGGCCGCCTCCAACTCGAAGCGGACAGTCGAAGTGGCCTGCGCCTGATAATAAAGAATATCAGTTGTCAAAATTTCATTTTGGGCAATTTGAAACATTGCCTTATCAACGTCAGAGGCGACCATAGCTTTAGCAGCCTTTACCTCTTTGTTCTTGGCGTTGATCGGCCTACGAAGGCCGTGTACTCGCAGTAGAGTCTGAGAAAGGGAAAACAGGCATCAGACTTGGAAAAAGCAGGCGGCAGGCAAAGTTAAACAAGAGAGAAAAAAAAAACTCTAAGTCTACCTCGGAAAGGAGACCCATGATGCCGTCTAGGTCAAGGGTGCCGACTCCCTTGACCGTGTCCCTCTCCTCTGGAGGGACGACCTTAATCATAGACTTGGCCATTTGGACCAAGTTTGGTTCTTGAGGGCCGCCTGCATCCAAAAAAGAGAAACATAAAAAACATGAAGAAAGCGATGGAGAAAGAAGTTAAGTCTAGCATAGCCAGTTTATACCTCTTAGCGGCCGACTGTCCCTAGGGACATATGTTGGTTTACCCACACTTTGTGGGGTGATTGGCTGTTTGTCAGCCGACTGCTTCCTGGCAGATCCAGGCGTACTCACAGCAGTCGTCTTCCGAACTTTTGAGTCCGGCTGTTGGGAGGAAGAGTGTTTGGATGTGCCCGCCTACGAAAAATATGAAATGGTCAATACTAATAATAGCAGGCTATCAAGACAAAGTTTGAAGGCGCAGAACTCACTTGGTGCCCATCCTTGGCGGAATCAGTAGAGGTCCGCTTTTGGTGCATAATGGAGGTCCGCAATAAGGCGGTCGCCTTCTTGGACGCAGAGATGTGGTCCATAGCTTCAACTGAAAATATAAACCACAAAGAGTTAGAGAAAATTTGAAAGCAAAATCAATGATGCATAAAGAGGCCGGCTACCTCTAGAGGTCCGACTGCTAAGGCTACAAGCGGCCAAAAAATACTCATCATAGAGCCATTGAAATTTGGGGACGCAGTTTAAGGGCACCTACTCTCGTACCCCAGTAGTAGAGTTTGCCGTTATCTCTACTTTGAAGAGTCCTCGGTCAAGGATCTCTTCCCTAGCCCTGCGAGGGACGAACAACATGCTACAACCGCCTACTAGAAGAGGTGGATCCTTGTTCCAGCTATTGTAGCGCTTGTTCAGTAGCTTGTCAGGACTGGAAATGATGAGGAAGGTGTTTCTCCAATCCTTCCATTTATTTTCCTTCCCTCTCGTCATCAAATAGCCCTTGTGGCTCGATATTTGGTACCAGACGGTACTGCTTGCTTTGGGGGTTCGGCTAAGATAATTCATATGGGTGAACGCCTCAAAATTCGGCTCCACCCCATGCATTTCACATCCGGCTACATAGCCAAGGATGTTGAACCAGGAATTCGGGGCTAACTGCCATAGCCCCACCTCGTATCCATCGAGGATTTGTTGAACAGCCGGATGCAAAGGAAATCGAAGACCAGCCTTAATGGCCGCTTCGTAGTAGCCAAAACAGGCTTCCCCGTAGCTAGTCCCCGCGGGCTAGACGACTGTATCCTCAGCATCCAGCACAAATAATTTAAAATCAAGACCTATCACATGGTCCAATAGAAAAGAGTCTATTCGTTCTTTCATGGCCTTGATTCGGCCCTTTGGGACATGACAGTAGTAAGGAGTATTCAACTCCCTATGGGAGGCGAATGGTTCTGACCAATCAACCCCCTTATTATTCGCATGAGAAAGTCTCGCCTCATGCAAACGAGAATGCCTTTCCTCTGAGTTTATGGAGAGGCGGCTTGAAGAGCTAGAGTCAGACTCGCTATCAGAAGAGTCCGACTCCTCCCCTCTCCCTGAGGGGGTCGACCCTTCTTCTTCTTCAGGGGCCGATTGCTGACCAGCCAAGTCAACTGTGAAATGGGAAGGAGCCACCTTGGCCCCCTCCTCAAAGCTCTCGGCAGCAGAGCCACCTCGGGTCCCTACGGTATCAGGCGGCTTGTCCGACAACTCACTAATTTGAACCCGGAAAGAGGAGCCATCAGAGATTTCAATCCTCTTTGTTCTTTTTGTTCTTGCCATACTGTCCTGCATAGATACAAAGACAGTTGGATTCCGGGACTTGCGCAAAGTTTGAAGTACTGCAGGGCAGTCGGCACCCCTAGTCCTAGACTCAGCCGTCCCCGGTGACCGGCTGATTTCTAACCTAGGTCGTGCCGGATGCTTTTGAGGTCTCATTTTCAAAAAGAAAGAAAAAGAGCAAAAGTGAAGCAAAAAGGATAAAGGAACAGAGGGTTACCTGAAACATAAGTTCTGAAAGAAAGCTTGATCGTACAGACGTCCAATAAAAAACAAGCGGTTGGTAAAATCAGTCGTCCAGAAACATAAGTTCAAGGCTTCTTCTAATGTAATTTTTGGCCTTCTCTCGGGTCATCACATCGAGGAAAATGCAAAGTGTAGGGTTTTAGGTACTATAAGTAAAATTTCACGAATCATATTTGTTCGCACCTAAACAGGATCTACAAGCATAACACATAAAGAATCACATAATTCATACCTTTGATGCGTGATTTTTACGAGTGATCGAGCAAGAACAAGAACCCCTAACGTGATTCCTCTACTTAGTCCACGGACAAGGATTGAACCTCCACTAATGCTAGTTAGTTGTGATTTAACCCTTCAATCAACCTTCTACGGAGAGGAGAGGAGAAAATCGAGCCACGAACAGCTACGACCACCATCGTGCACCACACGCGCCACCGGCGTGAGCGGGCGTGAGGGGACAGGAGAGAGTGAGTGCGTGAGGCTTTAGGGTTTGGTTGCTTACTAGTCAATTCTCAATTGACTTCTAAAGTGTTATATGCAAACCCTAGGCAAGGCCTCTATTTATACATCTTATGTATAATTAGAGTAACCAAGACCAAATTGCTCCCTCTTTAATCCCATATATATGGCGGACCACTTCATGAGGCCTAATAATGGGCTTCGTTATTTTGTTCAGTTCATCACCCTTGTGTGACCTTAGGATCCATTCTATTGGGCTTTGGACTATTTGACTAGCCCAAAAATCATTTATCGTTCTAGCAACAGACAATGACGACCCAAAAGAATAAACTAATTATCTCTATAATAATGATCCTTGATATAGCTAGTTATTGCACTTGACGAAAATATAAATGCTTTAATCTCGCAGTTGTCTGAGACAAGTGTGCAATATTCAAATTCCTTAAGTCAATGTGTGTCTATTTGATAATATGATTGCATCTCATGTCGAGATCATATTAATCTACAAATCATTTCTTGAAAACTGATTTTGAATTACAAAACAAATGATTACTATGTAATCCATTTGAACAAGGCCATGCATTTTCTGAATTCTCCTTCTTCAAGGGGCCATGACACATTCCTAATTAAATAGGTAGACTCAATCTAATTTTGTGGCAACCAAAATTTCCACTCAACTTTTGAAGTAACCAGGAAACACCCTTTATAGTCCCTTTTTACGAAATGACCTTTAGGTGTACCACAGTAAATCAATCATTGAATGAAATCAGTTTTCCACTCATGTGAAAGGAATGCACTAATATACCCGAAAGCTCTTTACTTGAACTTCAAAGTATGTCAATAGTTTGATCATGCATCATTCATGCATACCCATGTGATTGATCGAGCATCTCTATGCCCATATAGCCCATGAAACTGCGATATCCAATCAATCTTACATGCCAGTCCATTCATTGAAATCATTTATGTCCAATTTAATGATTTTGAACTAGGAACTTAAATAATTTTGAATTCAGTTCACCTGTGGGGTTTCATTCAACAAATCACGTATTCGATGATCCCAACAATTCATAATTACTTTGGACAATTTATTTAATACTAAACCATGATTAAATAAGATTGAAAATTTGTTTCAATTGATGAACATAGGGAAACATGACTGATGGTTTTGCAATTGTGACTCCCTAGCACACAATCAAAACCATCCACCATCATGTTGATTTCAAATGAGCCTTTTGTGTCTTTAGGCTATTGAAATAGTTTAGTTATACCTTTCATGAGACATTCTCATAAACATGAATTTTGCAACTTTTAAATTTTATAATAATATTCATCTCGATACATTAAGAATCTTCCTTCATCCTTTCGCAAGGAATTCAGGATTTTCTAAATTGTATTCCAATGTTACATTGGTTTTTCGATTGAAATCTATCAACACATATTCTCAAACATGTGAATCAAATAGATGAGTATAGTCCATGACATGCATGATGTATCCTTTGTAAAATTCCCAAGGAGCATAACTTAAAACCTTAATTTCATCAATCTTTCTCAAAACATTGAATCTTGTTAAGCAATGTGCCATGTTACATGGGATTGAAACTCCTTTTAATATAATGTTAAACCTTATAAGAATTTTATCAATATAAATTTCTTATCTAAGTTCAAACATCATTCAAGACCTATCTCTCTGGATCTTGATTCCCAAATGTACTCATCTTTCTTTTCATGGTTTTTCATACAAAACGCATTAGCCATTACTTGACCCTTCAAGCATGGAATAATCGCTCTTTGTAATAGACCAAGAATACTATATAGCTCCCACTAAACATCTTGTATACAAAAGAAATTTTTATTCATTTTATAAGAACATCAAACAATTTGATTAACTCACAAAATTAAGAGCACTAACTTCATGATGCTTACTTCATTCCATTAAGGATCTTTTATGCATCCCTACGATTATTGGATTTTTAAAACCATTCTGATAGTATCATATACAAATCTTCTTTCATGAGCAATTTCGAGAAAGCGTTTCTGAAATCCATCTACCAAATCTCATAAGGTAGAAATCACTAAATATCTTTAATAGATCTTGGCAACATGACTAATGTAAAGGTTTCATTGTACTCATAGTCATACTATAAATTAGTTGATTCCTTTAACAAGTCTTTGCTTTTCTTAGAAAACATTTTTCTTTCTTGTTTGTTTTGCTTATAATAGGTCTAACCCAATTAGGCAAATTAATCAAGTGTCATACACTTGCTTACAGACTAAGAATCTATTTCCGATTTCCATGGTTTTTAAACCACTTGGAGTTATAACTTGTCAAATCATAATTATTACTTGCATAATCATAATGTTCCAAAATAAATATTTTGGAACTCTTAGTCAATATGAAATCATATTTCTTTGGCTAAGTTTTAGATATGCTAGTCATCATTGTGGGTCTTTATGCAACAATTGAAACTTGTACAACAACTTTGTTTAATTTTCAATGAGAAACAACAAAAGAGGGTGTGCACTTGGAATGTGTTACCTTCTACACATGGTTACTATTCTGATTACACTTAATGAGACCTGGTAATGTCATTTATAACATAAGGTGAATCATGCTCGTACTGTTGCTTTTATTCGATTACTTCTCGAATTTCTTCTAGATTTTCGAATTAACTTTTCTCGAACTCCTTCAAGGACCTCGAACTCTTTTGAGATTCATTTACTCCCACTTGCATTTTTGAAGAGGCACATTTAGCATAGGGTGAACCAACCATGGTTTATTTGTTGCTTTTCTCGAACCTTTCGAGATTTACACTACTCCCACTTGACCATTTGGAAATGACATCTTTTCCATAAGGGCATCTACTTGAGCAACAAACATTTTGTGCTAAGTATGACTTGTGTAGTAGTACCCCGTGCTCTGTATAGGAATCGAATGTGTATCAAACAATTTAATACAACTTTTATTCCTTGCTTTTTAGAAAGACTTTATATGAACTTTTCTTATCCATATCACATATGAAGCCTTTGCTACATTTTGATTTGACGTATGTAGTTTTGTTTAGTATTGTAGCTCATCTTAAAAGTATATCCCTTGAATAATGGTTGGAAGATAGGTAATTTTCATCCATTATCAAAATATATCTCATATAGATTGATAGCTCCTTTCATAAACACTTCACAAGGGTTTCTTTCAGAGTTTGTTGTTAAAAAATTTCACAACTCTTGGATGTTTATCAAGATCTTGGCTTAAATTCTCAGTATTACGATCATATTGCAATATCTTTCCAAGTAAATGTCTTGACTCAAACTTTCGCCATTTATCAGATTGATAGCTCCTTTCATAAACACTTCACAAGGTTTTCTTTTAGAGGTTGTTGTTAAAAAATTTCACAACTCTTGGATGTTTATCAAGATCTTGGCTTAAATTCTCAGTATTACGATCATATTGCAATATCTTGCCAAGTAAATGTCTTGACTCAAACTTTCGCCATTATAATCATATTGTAATTATCTTGTCAAGTTAATTCTGAACTTCATACTGGATCTTTTGAACTTTTCAAAACTTCCACTCTTATGCTTCAACCAAGCACAAGTGATCATATCACAAATGAAGTTTCATTGTCCATCTCTAGCCTTTGATTCTAGGTTTTCTTACATCGATATGTATTTGACCTCGAGTTCACGTCATCAATTCTCTAAACGATGATTTGTCATTTTTTCAAATTTAGAATGATATTTACACATATCAATAGATTCACAATCTAATGATATTGAAAGTCCATCCCTTTGGATCTTCCGTATGCAAAGTTATTTTTTCATTTGAACCAATTGACATTTTAGAGACAATTTATATATATAGAAATGATTTATCTATATCTACCATATAGAACTTTTAACATATTTAGCAATTCAAAACTCACTGTGATTCAATAAAGCATAGAACAACATTTACTCCATGTTTTTGAATCTTCAATCCTTAGTGATTACTTACATTCACTAGTAGAAAATTTGAATTAGGCACCCCCCCTTTAGCACCGATTCTTGAAAACCGGTGCCAAAATAAATGGGCGGGATTGGAAATTTTAGAGTTGGCACCGGTTCTAACCTAAACCGGTGCCAAGTAGCTTAATTAGCACCGGTTCAAACCGGTACCAACCTTTATTTAAAAAAAAAAAAACAAAAGCAGGGAGTGGAGTTGGCACCAGTTTAGAGAGAACCGGTGGAAAGTACAGCAATTAGCTCTGGTTTGAACCGGTGCCAGTTTAAAAAAAAAACCCGGGTATTTTAATTATGCCCTTGCTTCAATTCTAACGTCTCTGCCTCTGGTTTTCCTGCTTCCCTCTTCTCTTCTCTTTGCATTGCTTCCCTCTTCTCTTCTCTTTGCATTGGTTCCACTCCATTGAATTCTGGTTTAGACCTTCCATTGGAGCAGTTGCCGCCGTACGCACCACCGTCATCTCTCCTCCATTGAAGCATCTTCGAGGTAAGTATACCTAGGTTTCAATTTCTCCATTGAATTCCTTCCCATTCATGTGTTTTTTGAGGATTTGCGATTCATTTTAGTAATTATAAGTTTCTTGTAATATAGGGTTTGTCAACTAAACGCGCAAAGCCCCCCTCCACAACGACCCTCCACATATATACTTAGCTTGTATATGGTTATGAAATGTAAGTTCTTGTTTTGAATTTTTAGCTATGTTACTTAATCTGTATGTGAGTATGTTGCTTGAACAGAACAAATTATGCTAATGCTGTATACGTGTGACATTTATTTTATATATATGCATGCTGGTTGGGGGGTTTTGGGGCTGCTGCTTGCTGGTTGTTGGGGGCTTCTATGGCTGCTGGTGGTGTTGTTGTATGTGTGGCTGCTGGTGGTGGTGTTGTTGTATGTGTGGCTGCTGCTGTGAGTTTCTATAGTGATTTGAGGTGATGTTTGGCTTCAAAGGTTGGAGATGGTCTTGGGTGTTGGGTGTTTGGCGTGGTCGGTGATTAGAAGTAGTATGGTTGCAATGGAGTTGAGGGAATGCGGGCTGGATGTGTAGTGTTTTGGTGTAGGTGTTTGAGTGAGGTAGTAGGGGAGCAAAATGAATAAATAAAACTTAGCCACTTGTCTCTCGAATTATAAAATTGCAATTACTAAAATGAATAAATAAAACTTAGCCACCAGGGTTAAGTAGTGATAGGTCATATAAAATTGCAAAAATGCGAACCAAACATGTATAAATACATTGTGGCGATAAATTTGATATATAGGTGATATATAGGGTTAAGTAGTGTTATGCCTTTTGTGGTTGTTGTGGTTTGTTGCCCCATTTTCTCTCTCATTCCTTAATCAAATGCCCCTATCTTTTCTTATTACCCATTTCTCATACTTACTAACTTTTGTTTATTATTTCGTTTTTTGTTTTTTGCGTTTTCATAGATTCATATGTGATTTGAAGTTCAATACCAGCTTGAAGACTACATATTTAGCTCAAAGTGGGAAGTTAGAAAGATTACATCCATTGTATTGGTATGAATTATAAACTTCTCTAATAAGCTATGTATATTTCTTTCTCTTTATTGTTTGAATAAAAGTTTTTTCATGACAAACTAAATACAACAATTAATATATGAAATTCTATTATCATGCATGCAGAGCACTCCAGGAGCACGGTGAAGAAGGAGAGTACATTGGGGATGTTATTGGGAATGATGTGCATGATGATTGTCGGTTGGTTTTCGATTAACATTCTATTATCATGCATGCAGAGCACTCCAGGAGCACCTATGGGAGCTTGGTTCTCCATGTCAAATTGGGTGGTTATGCCCTGAGCAGATCTCCACTGCTAGAATTTTAGGCAACCACGCTGACGTGTTTTACTATGTTGAACGGGGTATCAAGGAATCAGTGCGTGCGGGAGACATGTTTATATTTGCCCCATATTATGAGGAGTACGTTAGATTATGGTTGTCAAATTCATTTGTTTTCCCAGTTTATATGCTGTACTTGCCTAATTATTGATTTGTTTGTCTCGTGTGAATGTATGTACGTAGTTATCATTGGATCCTAGTGGTGATTTGTGTTTCTAGTAACACAATCTTCTTCTTTGATTCTGCTCGGTTACCTCAACCAAGAAAGCGCCTCGTGAAGTCCATACTGCAAAAGTAAATATACATAGCTTCAATTCTTGTTATTGATTATCATAACCTAACTCATATATATTAATTATACTAATCAAATTTGAACTTACTTTTCTATGTAGTGTTATGAAGAAGATAAATTCTCGAGCTCCTCGAGGTCCTACATGGAAATCACCAATGGTAATGCCACATGATATTGTGATTTTCGTAATATACAATGCGTAAGATGTTGCTAATTTTCTATGTATGTTTGATTCACGTACTTTGTTCCTCATGCTAGTGCGCACAACAAGATAACGGAGTTGATTGTGGCCTATACGTGATGAGATTCATGTTTGACATAGTGAGTCATTGTACAGACACACAACAGCTTGAAGAGGTATGCCAGTTTGGTTGAAATTGCGTTCCAAAATGCCTTAATTGCTATTTTCTTGTAATTTCAAGCCTTAGTCACCAATAACTAAGTGATAAAGACATGCTATGACTATTTATGAGTTCACTTGACAAGAAATGTAGGAAATAGGCATCCTAGTAGTGAAAATGGCCTTACTCGAGCCATTTTGGTTGAAATTGCGTTCTAAAACCCCTTAATTGCTATTTTCTTGTAATTTCAAGCCTTGGCCACCTATAAATAAGTGATAAAGACATGTTATGACTATTTATGAGTTCACTTGACAAGAAATGTAGGAAATAGGCATCCTAGTAGTGAAAATGGCCTTACTAGGGCCATTTTGGTTGAAATTGCGTTCTAAAACCCCTTAATTGCTATTTTCTTGTAATTTCAAGCCTTGGCCACCTATAAATAAGTGATAAAGACATGTTATGACTATTTATGAGTTCACTTGACAAGAAATGTAGGAAATAGGCATCCTAGTAGTGAAAATGGCCTTACTCGGGCCATTTTGGTTGAAATTGCATTCTAAAACCCCTTAATTGCTATTTTATTGTAATTTCAAGCCTTGGCCACCTATAAATAAGTGATAAAGACATGTTATGACTATTTATGAGGTCACTTGACAAGAAATGTAGGCAATAGGCATCCTAGTAGTGAAAATGGCCTTACTCGGGCCATTTTGGTTGAAATTGCGTTCTAAAACCCCTTAATTGCTATTTTCTTGTAATTTCAAGCCTTGGCCACCTATAAATAAGTGATAAAGACATGTTATGACTATTTATGAGTTCACTCCTACTAACTTACGTTTTGTGTATGTATTCCAAGTTTTGTAAGGGACAAACGGGAAATCCGTTCACGAGCGAGGAACTCAATGTAATTTGAGACATGTTGGCGGCCTACATCACATTTAATTTGTAAACATCATTTATTTCTATTTTAACTAACTTAGTGTACTACATTATTACTAATTAATTTTGTTTGTTTGTAGTTATGACACAATTTTCTAATTAATATCATATTTTGGGATGGTTATCAATATTTATGTCCTTGTTATTATTTTCAATTATTATTATTATTAATATATTAATAATACTAATTTTTATTAATATTATAATAATAATAATTATTATTAATATTCTAATAATAATAATAATTATTATTATTATTATTATTAATTATCGGTATTATGTGCATGATCTCATTATTATTATATTTATTAGTATTAATATTTATATATATTATTTCCGAAAAAAAAACAAGTCAAAGGCACTGGTTCATGCTTAAAACCGGTGCCAACTACATTGAATTTATTAAAAAAAAAAACCGGCGCCATTAAAGTTGGCACCGGTTAACCGGAGCCATTAAAGTTGGCACCGGTTAACCGGAGCCAAATGGCTGTAGTTGGCACCGGTTAACCGGTGCCAACTTAATGGCGCCAGTTTTTTTTTTTTTTTATTAAATTCAAGGTAGTTGGTACCGGTTAACCGGTGCCAAATGGCTTTAGTTGGCTCTGGTTTTGAACCAGTGCCAAATTTTTGAGGATTTGGCATCCCTCAAATCCCCAACGGTTCAAAACCGGTGCCTTAGGGGGGGTTTGAACCGGTGCCAAATTAGGTTTTTCGTGTAGTGATTGAATCATGTTTTGATCATGGCAAGAATAAATAACATTTATTTAATTCTAGCCAATTACTTGGTAAGGTGAAAATGTGAGTTCTACTTGTGAAGTTGCAACTTTTGCTTCTAAACTTGTAGATTCTACTTGTGAAGTAGCAACATTTGCTTTTAAACTTGTAGATTTATTTCTCCCTTAGCCATACTTCTTCATTTAATTCAACCACATTCTTCAATGAGTGAACCAACCATGACATCACATGTCTAATAAGTAGTAATATGCTAAATTTCTATAATATACTTCTTAATTGGAACATTTCCATTCTTTTATCTTCCAACTTTATGAGGTAGTTTCTAATCAAGTGGAATTGGTCTATTTAATTGGAAACATTTTTCATTCATAACAACTTTTAGCTAAGTAGTTTTAGGTTTTAGAAGTAGCAACTTACTTGCATTTCTTAGCCATATAACTTCTTAATGCCATCCCCATATATTCTTAAACCTTTCTCTTTTGATCCACTTAGAACATTTCTCTTAGGTTCAAAATGATAATTTACTTAACTTCTTTAAGCACTTTTCATGATATTGCTAAGTCTATTCAACATTATTCATATTAGAGTTTAATCAACTATTTAACACCATATGAAATAGATGAAGAATAATTTCATTTGATTAACTTTTGATCATAGAGACTTCCAATCACTTTCTTATATTCAATCACATTAAAGATAAGAGATTTTATTGGAATTCCATACTTTGTCTTTTGGAGGGTTTGCACCTCCCATCTCATTAACCCTTCAAACACTTTTTAAAATAAAGATGGTGCTGGCGATTCACTTAAACGTTTTGAGTTGAAGGAAACCAACCTTAGACATGTGACATGGGTTTCTAAAACTTGCCTTTTAGAACCATCTTAGAAAAATTGGAATATAGGTTTATGGATTATCTTTTAACCTTTTAAGAACGTTTCTCAACTTTATTTTCAATCGAGGAGATAATATATAATTATAAAATAAGAACTAAATATCACTTATTATTAAACGCAAAATTCAACTATGTTTATCTTTAAAGCACCTAAATTAAAAATTATAGGTTACTTTTAAACTTTATCCAATATAATTTTCCCATTTGAATTAAGTGATTCCAAGATCCTTTATTTGTGTAATAGTTGATCGGACTGAGGCCTTGCCATCAATCAATTACATTTTCAAGGTAAGTAAACTCTTTACTAATTGCAACTCCTGCAACTCTTGGTTGAATAATTAACCATATCATGTTTAATTATTACCCTTTGCTTCAAGGTTCTAAACGCTTTAGGTAACCTTGTTGAGCACAACCAATTAAATGTGTAGAACGTGATCACCCCAAATTACCATCACTCACTATCGAAGGGTTGTTGGGTATCTAAATGGAAAAGCAATCTTAATATTACCGGGACTTAGATTTATTATGTTGTGATTAATTTAGTGAAATCTAGCGCATCATCACAAGCATCAATAAAAATAGCATGCATAATCTACTTAATGAATAAACAAGACATAGTATGGCCCATAATCCTAAGAAAACTAATAAAGTAAATGCTCCCACTTGAATCTTTATGGATTACCATCCCTGATTCACCTTGGGCCTTCACTTCATGGACTTCTTGGATTAAATGCAACATGTAATTCTACTCTAATCTATTTACCACTTAAATAAAATAAATAAAATTACAAAAATACTTAATTGGTAAGAAGACCGCACTTAGATTACAAAAATACATCACGATGCGCATATCGTATTTGATAATCTACTGGGCCATACTAGTTATTATATAGCAACATAATATCATATATTATAAAATTTCCACATAATAAATACCACCTAAATATGCTTGCCTAAACTACAACATCCAATGTTCATAATTAAGGAAACATGATACCAAAATATCTCATATTTTAATCTGTAATTAGATAATATCATATATTATTCATGACCAATTATAAAATATCATATATTCTAATTTAGGTATGAGATAGAATCAAACCTAAATTTAATCTTAAAAAGGTAAATCATATTTATCCTCAAAGATTATCCTAACAAAATTAGAATATTCTATCCTAATTACTAGCCAATCACAAAATTTTAAATCAATTACCTAACTAATTATGGATAATCACAATACCAAGTCAATATTTATCTTTTTGGAATCTTGCTCAATAATGCTTAAATTTTTCAAAGATTAAAACAAATATTAAAATTTGAAATTATCTTAGATAAAGATTTTATCTAAAAATAAAATAAAATAAATAATTTTAACAAAACAACTTTTTTTTTTGAAAAAACTGAGGCTGCTGTGCACCCAGCCACCTTGGTGTGGCTAGCCGAAGCCAACACTTGCTCAGTGCTGCTACTCCCTCAAACACCACCTGCCAACACCTTGCAAGCCATCAAACCACTTAATCCTTCCAACCTCCCTCTCGGACCTGCAGGGGGCAGCCACCATGGCACTGCCTAGGCGGGTTCTGCCACCCAGCCGCGGCTGCTCCCACTCAAACCAATTTTTTTTTTTTATGAGTTTTAATCTAATTTAACAAATTTTTTAAAATTAAATTAAATTAGGTCCTTTGAATTAAAACATAATATTAATGCCTAATTCAATTTTGAAATCAAATTCATAATTCAATTTCAATTTTAGGGTTCTTCATAAAATTAATTTAAATTCAATCTAACACTTAGATCAAATTATTTATTATACAAAAATCATATTTTATGTATCAAATCAATCCAATTAAATTTATGAAGCATAAAATATTTGAAAATAATTAAAACTAAGCACAAAAATCAAAATTTAGGGCTTATTTCAATCAAAATTTCCGAAAGACTAGGGCTTAATTCGGATTTTGCAAGAAAAAATTGAGCAATTAAATCACATTTAAACAGATCCCAAAATTTAAATCTCCATTAAAAATAAAGATTAAACCATAATTAAATTATTCTCCCTCTTAATTGAATTAAAATTTGTGGACCAAAGAATTATGATCAATATGCGTAAATGCAAGAGGCTAACTGATACCACTGTAGGGTTTTAGGTACTATAAGCGGAATTTCACGAATCAAATTCGTTCGCATCTAAATAGGATCTACAAGGATATAAAGAATCACATAATTCATACCTTTGATGCGTGATTTCCCCGAGTGATCGAGCAAGAACAAGAACCCCAAATGTGATTCCTCTACTTGGTCCACGGGCAAGGATTGAACCTCCACTAATGCTAGTGATTGAACCCTTCAATCAACCTTCTACAGAGAGGAGAGGAGAAAACCGAGCCACGAACAACCACAACCACCACCGTGCACCACACGCACCACTAGCGTGTGCGGGCGTGAGAGGAAAGGAGAGAGCGAGTGTGTGAGGCTTTAGGGTTTGGTTGCTTGCTAGTCAATTCTCAATTTACTGCTTAAGTGTTATATGCAAACCCTAGTCAAGGCCTCTATTTATACATCACATGTATAATTAAAGTCCAAACCAAGCCCAAATTACTCCCTCTTTAATCCCATATATGTGGCCGGTCACTCCATGAGGCCTAATAATGGGCTTCGTTATTTTGTTCAGTCCATCACCCTTGTGTGTGACCTTATAGGATCCATTCTATTGGGCTTTGGACTATTTGACTAGCCGAAATATCATTTATCTTATCTAGAAACAGACAATGACGACCCAAAAGAATGAACTAATTATCTCCATAATAATGATCCTCGATATATCTAGTAATTGCACTTGACGAAAATATAAATGCTTCACCAAGTACCTAGACAAATAGAACAAGAGAAAAAAGAGTGAAAGATCACATAAAATAGCACACAAATCAAGCTAGAGACCGAGTAAAAAGCGCATTATTCACAACTAAGGCCTAAAAACATAAACTAGGACAATAGTAACTAAAACAAGACTAAAAGGACTAGAAAATAACCAAGAATGACCAAAATAAACCTAAAAATAAGGGAGACATAAATGACACTTACCAAAGACAAAAGCTAAAATACTAAGGAAATGATTAGGCATATCATTCACTTAAACATAAATGAAGCATGGAATTGAATCGAAATGCGAACTAAGCAACTGATGTCAATGATTTAAAAGCACAATCTAACCACCTATTGGGGTCAATTGCTTTCTCAATTTGACCAATAACCTACACTGTCGTCATAGGCTATGCAAATCAAGGTACTATTCAAGCCAATCATTCAATGGATATTCCTAATTCATGCTATCGCCATAACCTAGTTCAATCCACCCAACTACTACAATTGATAGGCCTCTTAAATGCAATAATTGGTAAACACGGAAAACAAAGCATTTTAATCACAAACAAATCAATTCCAAACCCTAAGACATGCTCAAGATCTAACTACACCACAATCATCCCCTTAATGGGGGAACCACTCACTAATCATGCTAATAACAAGATTAATCAACAAATTAACAAGCATCAACATGATTAACAAGCAATACCTAAAGAAATTATCAAAAACAATAAACAAAATCAATAAACAATAAAATACCAGAAGAGAGAGTAAGAAAAGCTCATTAATTGATGTATGAAGATCTTCAAATCATCTTGTCACTAGTTGATGATAAAAAATCCACAATTTTTTTTGATTTTCCCCACTTTCTCTCTCTAAAATACTCTAATCCTAAGATAAACCTAGAGAGAGAAGCTCTCCTAAAACTAGAGAAAAAGGTCTAAGAAGAATAGAAGAAGTCTAATTGATGCCCATACAAAACAAGCCTCCCGTATTTATAGAGCCACGGAAATAAGCCGAACAGGGGTCCGGCGCGCGCCCGCGTGTTTGTGGGTTGCACGTCTTTGTTCCTGCGCTGCGCGCCCGCGCGTAAACTGCGCAAACATTCTGCCTTTGCTTATGAAATTTGCTTCCTATGCGCGCAATATCACAAAGCTGCGCGTCCGTACACAAAAACTTGGATTGCCGCGACACTTTAGCAACTGCTGCGCCACGACATAGGTGCTGCGACACGGCAGCAACCATCGCACCATGGTAGTAACTACCGCACCACGGCAGCCACGCCGTGTGACACGGCAGCTGACTTTGCTGCTGCCTTGTTGTTGGTGCGCGCCTGTGCTCAATTCATGCGCGCTCTCTTCGAGCTTGCCTCTTACTTCCTCTAATCTTCAAGCTTCTTCATCAAAGACTTGGACCGGCCTTGTAACACCCCCAAATCTCCCTTACGGAAATACTAGTATAATACGTATAATTATACCGTAGAGATAGACTTAGGCGTATTACCGCCGCGTGATTACGAATGGCTACTCAACTTACTAACCAAAACCAATACTTTGCAGCGGAAACTTCAACACTTTCTTTATTAATAATAATATAAATAGTAACCATAGTCATGAGTACTCATAATTGAACAAAGACCAACATTCCTAATATAGGTGAAGAATATTCCTAAGACTGCCATATGCATAATTCTTGACTCCACCTGAAATAAGTCAACACTGCTTACCATTACGGTAAACAGGGCAAACCAAAAAAAATAGGAAATACGGATTAGCAAAATATGCTAAGTACAATAAGTGCAAGATAGGTAAACTCAATTTATTTGCCAACATGCTTGTAAAACCAATTCCAATAACTAATCCAATGAATTCCAAAACTCATGCTTCAAAACCAATTCTCAATAATTCAATAATTCGATGAAAGGATTTATAAAACCAATTTCAATAATTCAATAATCAATTCAATAAAGCTAATTCCTCTTTTTGAAACCAATTCCTCACCCAAGTGTGCACACCCCCAAGCTAGTCTCCTTATATTGCAAGGCTATTCTTCAGGAAAGACTCGGTCATACAAGTCCAAAATTTTATCAACCAAATCTGCATAGTGGGATTACTAACAACATGCTTGTAAAGCTTTAATAAATAACTCAATAAAATTCCTCCTTAAATAAAATCAACCTTTATAATAGGTTAACTCAAAAATCCTTTTTATTTAATTCAACGTGCTTTCAAAATCAACCTTTTAATAAATACATGAGAATTAAATCTCATATAAATAACTTTTCAAAATCAATAACTCTTCCTTTGAAAAACCTTTTTAAAAACTCTTTACAACAATCCAACACACTTTTTTTTTAAAACCAAATTCCTTTAAACATAATAAATAATTCCAAACCATTCAAACCATGATATTAAAATCATTCCTGTAAAAATACATTTTTTAAAACAAATATAAAAATCAATACCTCCAAACATACTTTATTTCATAAATCATGATTCAAACCAATTTGATTCAATCACCAATAAAATCATATAAAACATGCTATTCAAAATAATCACTTTCGAAGGTATCTAGCCACCTAAACGTACCTTGATTCCAAATATCAATCAACACTTCGCACTTTCAAAGTTCAATCACGAATACACCTTGCAATTAACATAACCGTAAGGTTATCACAACATCTTTAGACATAAACCCAAATCTAATGTGCATGGTGAAAGGAATGGTGTCCTTCCAACTAGTGTATTATTCCGATAGAGGGTTCAGAATTGTTACAGAGGTAATTCTTCAGTAAGGTCAAGTGACCGGAATGCCTAGGTGGAGGCCGCTTCCGATCAGTAATATCAGGGTGCAATTGATATTACAGCTTAATCTTAACTGAACCCTTCGGGTCGAACCCAATCGAATCTCCGATCCGAGACGTCGAATTAATCCGAAAGGATTTAATGAGTCGACAGAGTTTTACGGATACAGACGTCGGAAATCGAGCCTAGGGCGTCGATACCGAACGTCGCAAAAATCACAATCGACAAGCATGAGCGTAGCCATAGCTAGGCTAGGCTAGCTCATCGCAAACCTAGGTGCACCATGTGTGTGCTAGGCGCACCATGGTGTGCTAGGCACCATCGCAGCCTAGGCGCACCCTGGCAGCCCATCACATGCTGGCATGGGTGCCTAGGTGCGCATGGCAGCCATCGCAAGCCACACAGGCACCAGGCAGCCCATAGAATCTAGCAAGCATGCTAGCGTGGTGCCTGGGTGCACCATCGCAAGCACTAGGTGCTGCGTGCGTGCGTGCCTGGCCTGGCAGCACCATCGCAAGCACCAAGTGCTAGCATGGTTGGCTGCCTGGCAATGGCGCTCCATGTGCGTGTGCTTGAGTGCTAGCTTTCGCATGGCAGCACTAAGCATTGCAGCACATGCGAGGGCTGGGGGCCAACTCGATGCTAGGCCTGACACTCGCAGCCTTGCACACTAGCCTCGCATCACAAGCCCATTCATGCGTGTGGGCTGGCAGTGCGTGGTGCGTGGCGCGTGGCTGATGCGTGTGCGTAAATGCCTAGCTAAGTGCTGGCTAGCAGCGCCACGCATGCGAATGCATGTGCGTGTGCGCATCAAGCACGAGCAGTGCTAGGCACTGGCTGGTGCTAGCATAGGCATCGTGCCAGTGCATGTGTGCGATGGGGTATGCGAGTGGTGCAAGGGTCAGTGCGGCCAGCATGCGTGGCTCGCTAGCAGCACGCATGCTGGCTGTGCTAGCGATGCGATGCGGAGAGATAGATGCGTGGTGCGATAGGCATTTCTAGGCTGCCAGCAGCAGCGCCTAGCACTGGCCAGCACCAGCACCTAGCATGGCCCAACACTAGGCATGCGAGGCTGCTGGAAAACACCATGCTAGCTGCTGGGTTGGCCAGTGCCATGCTAGCTGGCGTGCTAGCTGGCAGCAGCCCAGCTGCCCATGTGGTGGTGGTTTAGGTGAAGGGGTGGGGACCAATCTTGGGCAAGGCCTTGAGGAGCAAGGCAATGGTCCCCCCCACCCATTCATGGTCCTCACCTAACCCTCTCTCTCTATTTGACACTTGTTGCATTGTGATTAGTTTTGTTTAATAATTTATTTTAGAAATAAATTAATAAGCAAAATTCATTCTCCCACATTGGTGGAGGATGAAAAATCAAGGGATCATTTCCCTATAAATACCAAGCTTGGTATTGGGATTTGAGACAATCTTGAGTGGAATTAAAAAGGCAACTCTAGAAAAGAGTAAACCTTTGATTCGTAAAACTCATAGTTATTTTGTCCGGGTCTTGACTAACCTTCAAGACTTAGGACGCTCGGGTCGGGTCAAGGGTACGATCCGTCGGAGATCTCGTGTTTTCGGGATTTTGAAGTAAGAGCTTTTTAGGAGCGAAGCAAGCGTCAAAGGTATAATTCTTGTCCTTAATCTTGTTTTATTAAGTTAATTATGCTTGTTTAATTGCTTTAATTAAGGGGCGGGTCTTGGTGGGTTTCCTTCCGCGTAGTGTTGGGTCACTACGAAACCCTACAGCGGTATCGGAGCCACGCTCCTTTTAATTTTTGCAATTGTTGTTTAATTAAGGTGTTTTAAAGAATTTATTTTTCTGGTTCATGTTCATCTAATTAGATTAGATGCTCGTTTTAATTAAATTTTAAAACTCGATTTTATTATCGATTCGGCTGTCGAACCCGGTTTTGGCTCAAAAATAGTGATTTTTGGGTGGAATCGACATTCTGGAACTGTTTCAATCCTTTTAGGGATGTCTAGAAGCCAAATTCGTACGAGAAACCCAATTTTTCAGGGGTTTTTCGTTTTTCAACGAAAGTTTTAATTCTTTTTAAGCCTTGATTAATGCAAGCATTACAAGGTTAGATTAAATGCACATTTGCATCACTAATCTACTGGTTTTAAAATATCCTTGAGCATAATAATGGAGTGTTTATTAGTGCTTAAGTTGATATACCAAGTTATCACATAAACTTGTTTTTCACAATTTTGGAAATAAATTGCAATAAGGTGTGAAAACTTGTTGTGATTTTGTATTTTAAGTTCCTAAGTATTGTTAAAGTTCTAATCTTTAAGTGTTTAAATGATTGGAACACTAATCCTAAATTCCATGTTGAACAAAGTTTGGATTTTTTCATATTTTGGTTGATTAAAATCCATTAAGTTCAATTACTTGTGAGTAAAATTTGATTAATCTTCATATTGGAAGATGTAATCTTGGTATTTTACACAAATATGCAAGTTGGAAAATTTTATCATTGGATGGTTAATTAATTTTTCCAACTCCCCTTTTGTCAAATCTGTTTCGGGGTTTTCTGATGTCCTGCGGGAGAGTTACAATTCCGAGACTGGAACCGGACGCCTGTACCTGCAAAACAAACGGATGCTCCGGATGATTGGAGATCCGCCTCCGACGGTCAAGTTAGTACTTCATTAAGGAGTAATTAATGCGGAAATTAAAGTGATTGGGTCTCTCTAGGTGAGAGTGTTTAACGTGTGTAATCTGCGTTTTTTGCGTAATCTCCCTTAATGAGGATTAAGGGAGGTATTTATAACCTCCGGAAACGTGCCAATCTAGGTTTAGGTTAACCTTGGGCTTATTGGGCTTCCCTCGGAAGTTGGGCCTAGGTGACCGGTTATCCCAGGTGTCATGGGAAGGACACGTGTCGTGTCGTAATTGGTCCATAGTGGACGGATCATTGCTTCAAACGTGGCAGGCTCCTATTGGCCCATGTTACAGACACATGGCGGAACCTGATTGGTCCACTTGTCAGATGGTGATTGGTGGGAAAAAATCCCCTAATCGTTTGCCCCTCACAGGTGGCACGTGACTGGTCACTTGTTACCTGTGACAGGTATCGCCCTGTAACAGGCGACGGCCTGCTACAGGTTTCACTCGGCGAGAGGCCGAGAGATTCTCCCGCCAAAATTTTGAATTCTGGAAGTGCCCTTCGCCTTCTCACTTCGCCTTTATAAAGGAGTGTTGACTTCGGTCATTTTCACACTTGAAAACTTTGTGAGAGAACATTCGAACCCCTGAACTTGCTCTGACATTTTGGACCCTTTCTGCCTACCGCCTGCTCTGACAAGCCGACTGCAAAGGATTTTCAGAACTTCATCAATCGTCACTCGTTCAGGTAACCGTCGGTTCTCTTACTCTTAATTTTCTCTTTACTTTATTCTTTTTTGAAATGGCACCACGGAAGCACACGACACGACCTAGGTTAGTGATCAGCCGGTCACCGGGGACGGCTGAATCTAGGACTAGGAGTGTCGCCTGCCCTTTTCTGGACACATCTTTGCCCTTTATACAAAGTCCGACTGTATCTGTGTCTATGCAGAGCATGATGGCCAGAACAAAAATGACTGCCAGGATTTCAAACTCAGACGGCTCCTCCCACAGGGTGCCGATTAGTGAAACATCTGACCAGGCGCCAGATGTGGAAGTGAAACAAAGCGGCTTGAAAGCCGGCAGTTCTGAGGGAGGAGTCAAAGTGATCCCTTCCCATTTTACAGTTGACAATTCTACATTCTCTCCTGCTCCTTTTAAAGGAGAGGAGGCGGGCCCCTCCGGGAGAGGGGAGGAGTCGTCCTCTTCGGACTCGTCAGAGGACGATTCCGAGTCTAGCTCTTCTGGCCATGCTTCCCTGGACACAGAAGAGAAAAAAAGTCGCCTACAAGAGGTGAGGCTTTCTCACGCAGTTGAGAAGGGGGACGATTGGGCGGAGCCATCCGCCTCTCACCGAGAGCAAAATACCCCCTACTACTGCACGGTACCTCGGGGCCGGATCACGGCCATGCAAGAGAAAGTGGAGAGCTTTATCGCAAACCACACAATGGGCCCCGGCTTTTTAGTGTTCGTGCCGGATCCAGAAGACACAGTCGTATGGCCGGCTGGTACCAGTTATGATGGCGCCTGCTTTGGCTGCTACGAGGCGGCCATCAAAGCTGGGCTGCGCTTCCCACCACATCCAGCTGTTCAGCGGATCTTGGATGGGTATGAGTTGGGGTTATGGCAGTTAGCCCCGAACTCCTAGGTCAACGTACTCGGGTATGTGGCCGGGTGCGAACTGCACGGGGTGGAGCCGAGCTTCGAGGCTTTCGCCCACATGAACTACCTCAGCCGGACCCCTAAGGCAGGCGGTACCAGCTAGTATCAATTGACGAGCCACAAGGGCTACCTCATGACGAGAGGTAAAGCAAACAAATGGAAGGACTGGCGGAGCACCTTCCTCATCATTGAGAGTTCAGACACAGAGCTGAACAAGCGCTTCAACAGGTGGAACAGGAATCCGCCCCTTCTTGGAGGCAACCGCAGCATGCCGCCTGTTCCCCCCAAGGCTAAGAAAGAGATCCTAGATAAAGGACTCTTCAAAGTAGAGTCAAAGGTGAACTCTACTTCAGGGGTACGAGAGTAAGTACCCCTACACTGCGTCCCGAGCTTCAAATGGCTCTACGACGAGTACTTTTTGGCCGCCTGTGGCCTCAGCAGTCGGTGCTCAAGAGGTAGCCGGCCTGTCGAATACTTTGTTGTTCCATGCATTTCTTGTTATGACTTTTATTAACTTTGCTATTTGTTTTTGCAGCGGACGCCATGAGAAAAATTACCGCCTCCAAGACTGCGGCGACCATGTTGCGGGCCTCCATCATGCAACAGTCTTCAACCGACTCCCCCAACAAGGGGGAACCCTTTGTGGGCTTCGAACCTTTCACCCTCTTTTTGGAGTTGTGTTTATGCATATACTGACTCTTTTCTTCTTTTTTAGACGGGCGCTCCAAGAGCTTCTTCTTCCCAACAGCCGGACCCCAAGGCCCGGAGGACGACTGTTGCGAGCTCTCCTGGTTCTGCCCGGAAACATGCGGCGGCTGAGAAACAGCCGACTGCTTCTTCTAAAACTCCAGCTGGGCCACCTAGAAGTATGAAATTATCCTTGTAAATTTTAGACTTGCTCCCTTCTTTACTAGGTCAAATCCGTTTGTTTATGCTTGATGCAGCCGGCCCTCAGGAGCCTGACTTGGTCGAGGTGGCCAAGTCTATGATCAAGGCCTTTCCTCCAGCTGAAAGGGAGGCGGTCAGGGGTGTCGGCATCCTTGACCTAGACGGGATTGCAGGGGTCCTTGCTGAGGTATACTTAGCATATTTTTGAGTATTTGAATTCCAGGACGCCTGTTTTCTTTTTTTGTTTGGAAACTAACGCCTGTTCCCCTTTTTACTTAGGCCCTGCTCCAAGTGAACGACCTTCGCAAGCCACTTGACCGCAAGAACAAAGAGGTAAAGGCTGCAAAAGCTATGGCCGCCTCTGACTATGATAAGGCAATGTTTCAAATTGCCCAAAATGAAGTTCTGACCATTGATATTCTTTATTATCAGGCGCAGGCTACCGCCGCTATCCGGGCTCAGTTAGAGGTGGCCCAGAAGAGGAATAGCAAGCTGGAGGCGACCATCAACAACCTCAAGGCCGAGCTGAGACCTCTTCGCCAAAAGATGTCCTCATACGAAACCTTGGAGAAATCCTTGGCGAGCGTAAAGGAACGCCTGGTGACCCAGGAGAAGAGTCTTACTCGGGAGCTCTCGGAAAAGGCCGAGCAAGAAAAGAAAGAGCTGGTCCGGGAGATGATGGAAGACTCTGCTCAAATCCAGCGCATGACTTGGGGCCGCCTCTTCCCCAATGCCGACTTTGCCTCATGGGAAAAAACGTACCGCCAGTGTTCTGATAGATATAATCAAGAGATCCTGGCGGCTGCTGAGGAAGAGGCGTTAGAGGAGGAGGAGCAGCCGGTAGTGGCGCTTGTGCCGCTTGGGGGTAATGCATCAAAGAAGGATGCAGCTGAAGCCGAGTCCAGCAAGAAGAGTGTTGACCAGACGGCAGCTGCTAATATTGAAGATCTGCCCCCTTCTTAAGCTTTATGTCTTCTTTCCACGGCCTGCGTGCCGTTTGTTTGTATTTACCCGACCAAGGGGCCTGGGCTCTGAATATTTTGCCGGTCTTTAATGACCGGCTTCCTTTTAATGAATATTTTTGTTTTGCTTTAAACTTGTTCAAGTATTGAATATTCTGATATCCAATTGTACACTATACCGACTGTTTTACATGGCCGATAGTTGTAGACAGGTACAGATAGTTAGTCACGCCGCCTATGCCCCTGGACGACTGGTCGTCTGTTTCCAGGCTAGAAGATCAGTCGGCCATTTATCCAATCGGTATTAGAACCATTTTAAAGACTGGATCCCCTTTAGGCAGGCAGTTCTGTCATATAAAATTAACCAAGTAGGAAAGTGGTTTCCTACTTGTCATGTTTTTAGGCTAGAGACTTTAGGCCGTCTAGGCCGACTGTTCCCCGCCATATTTAATCTAGTGTGAACAGGTGCTGTATGAACACCTTTTTAGTTTCATACTAAATTTTTAAGGAGTGACCAAGTAAACATGATTGTTACCTAGTCGCCAAGTAACTGAGTAGTAGAGGTATCAAGCGGTGGGTACCGGTTGTTCCCCTTTATTCGCCATTTTTTGTTGGCTTTTAACTCATAGGTTATTAACCTAGCAGGAGTAGTGGTTGAGAGCCCCTGTTTTCTAAAAACAGGCGGACGACTCATACCTTTTAGGCTCCATACTAAGTTTGAGAGAGTGACTATGAGTTAACTTTGGTGTTACTCAGTCGCCGTCACTTCTGCTTGAGTAGTAAAGGTACCAGGCGGCGGAGGCCGGCTCAACCTTTTGATTCGCCAATGTTTGTTGGCTATTAACTCAAGAGGTACCCCCTGCATTTATCCCAAGTAATACAGGCGGTCATCTGACTCAGATGTCAACTGCTACCACTGGTTTGGTTAGTGATAGAGTTATCCTTGTCTAAAAAACGGCGACGTGGTTGCCCTTGGGGACAGTCGTATAGGTGTCGTGTAATTAGTTTATAGAGCAATGTTCCACCCAAAAGGGAGCTGCTCTCTGCGACGAATTTCATCCGGAGGGATGCCGCCGGACGCCTGCTATGATGTTGGGACAGGTCGTATTAGTTTTGAATATTGGATCAGTTGGCTTGGCGCCTAGTCTGATCATTCGGCCTGTGGCCTTGGTTAGTTCTTGGTGAACGTAGGTGCTAAGTAAGAGGAGGGTAGCCGCCTGTTTAGGCACAGGGTCGGCCAGGCCCTGATCATTTTTAGCTAAGTATAAGGGGGGTGGCTGTGTGCTTTGGAACCAGTCGGCCCTCTTCTATGGAGAGTAGCCGACTATATATCCAGACGACATGCCCCTATGGTGATAGAGTAAAATATTCAATGGAGAGTAGCCGACTGTAAAGGTACAGGCGGCATGCCCCTCTGAAGATAGAGTAAAATACTCAATGGAGAGTAGCCGACTGTAAAGGTACAGACGGCATGCCCCTCTGAAGATAGAGTAAAATACTCAATGGAGAGTAGCCGACTGTAAATGTATAGGTGGCCTGCCCCTCTTAAGTAAGATTAAAAATTAAACATGGAGAGTAGCCGACTATTTGTCAGTAGGCATGCCCCTCTTAAGTAAAAATGAAAACTTAGTATGGAGAGTAGCCGACTGTTTGTTAGTAGGCGTGCCCCTCTTAGTTAAAAATTGAATATTAAGTATGCAAACTTTTATTAAGTAGCCCTTGACTATTTATATCATTCAAAAGAAATATTTCTTAAGATTATCTGCATTCCAAGTTCGAGGCAACGGTTGGCCGTCTGGTGTTTCCAGACGGTAGGTACCGTCCCTGACCTCTTCACAGATTCGGTAGGGTCCTTCCCAGTTGGGAGTTAGTTTGCCAGACTCATTAGCCCTTCCAACTGCTTCCATTTTTCTAAGTACAAAGTCCCCCACTTTGAGTGGACGCCTGTGTACTTTTTTGTTGTATGATCTAGTCATTCTCAGGCGGTAAATTTCATGGCGCAAGACATCATTTCCCCTCCTTTCAGGAAGTGAGTCTAATGTCAGGCGCATGGCTTCCCAGTTTGCCTCTTCGTCATATAGCATTACTCAAAGAGTCGACTCGTAGTGTTCTATTGGAAGAACAGCTTCCGCACCATAAGTTAGGAGGAATGGAGTTTCTACAGTCGCCCCTTTTTCAGTCGTCCTAATGGCCCAGAGAACATGTGGTAATTCATCCGCCCATAGGCCGCCTGATCGTTCAATCTTTTTCTTGAGACCGTCTGAGATTATTTTATTAAAGGGTTCTACCTGGCCGTTTGCTTGTGGACGGCCGACAGATGCAAAGTAGTGTGCAATTCCTTGGTCACCGAACCAGCTTTTGAGAACAGGCGTCTCAAATTGGGGACCATTATCAAAAACCATAGACATGGGAACCCCGAACCGAGTGATGACATTCTTCCAAATGAATGAAATTACATCCTTCGTCTTGATTCCCTTTACAGCCTCCGCCTCTACCCATTTAGTGAAGTAGTCGACGGCAACAAGTATGTACCTCCTTCTGCCTGTAGCAGGCGTATATGGACCTAGAATATCCATGCCCCACTTAGCAAACGGTAGTGGGCTATGAACGGTAGTGAGGTTAGTAGCCGGACGGTGAATTAGTTTGCCAAACCTTTTGCACTTGTCACATTTTTTCACCATCTCCGTCGCATCTGCTTCTAAAGTAGGCCAAAAGTAGCCCTGCCGCCTCGCCCGTTGAGCAAGCGTCCTACCGCCTATATGGGAAGCACAATAACCAGAGTGAAGATCGTCCAGTATCTCACGCCCCTTTTCTGGAGTAACACACTTTAAGAAGGGTTGAAGGTACCCCCTTTTGTGAAGTTCTCCCTTTATTATTTCAAAACTGGTTGCTCGTTTTTTCAGTGCTGCCGCCTGTTGATGATCATCCGGCAGGGTACCACTTGTCAAATATGCCCTGATTGGATCTGATTAGGGGATTTTTCTCTTACCAATCGGAATGCGCCACGTGGGCCAATCAGGTCCTGCCAAGTGTCCCCCAGTTGGAACTGTCAGGGCTTGCCACGTGGCACGCGCTTATTCGTCCACCTTGGACCTATTATGTCATGACACGTGGCATACTCCATGCCTAATGGAGAAACCGGCCACCCAGGCCCAACTTCCGAGGGAAGCCCAATCAGCCGTAGGTTAACCTAAACCTAGGATTGACACGTTTCCCAAGGTTATAAATACCTCCCTCAATCCTCATTAAGGGGGGATTACACATAGATTACACATTAATTACAGAGATAATAGGCTGATCACGCTAACGAAGCAGATTACGCTAAAAACTCACATTAAACATTCTCACCTAGAGAGACTCAATCACTTTAATTTCCGCATTAATTACTCCTTAATCAAGTACTAACTTTACCGTTGGAGGCAGAGCTCCCACCACCAGGAGTCTCGGAATTGTAACTCTCCCGCAGGACATCAGAAAACCCCGAAAAATTTGGCGGCGTCTGTGGGGAGAGTACTTCTGAGATGGCATCCAAGTCTGTACCGACTCCTAAAGAGAGGCGTCCCCTAGACGACCCTCAAGTTCAGTCGGACCACGATACTGAGAGTGAATTTGAAGTTGAAGCTCTCACAGCTTCAGACGGGACCCTAAGGGCCCGACGTACCCGTCATACCGAAAGGAGGGAACGGGAACATCTTACAACAGGAAGCGAGCCAGCAGGCGCACCGCCTGTTCGGCAGCAGCCGACTGATGGATCTGCTCCCATCACAAGGAACGAACTCATGACCTTCATGAGGGACTTCAAGGGAGAAATTCAAGAGTTGATCAACAAGAAGCCGCCTGCTCTGGACAAGGAGCAGTCGGCTAAGAAACCTTCCACTTCACTGAAGAGGAAGCCAGTTCAAGGGCGAGAGGCGACTCCTCATCCTAAATCTAGGAAGCGGGAGCCGACTGCCCTTGATTTCACAAAATACCGTTTTCCTACTCCAGGAAATAGGAAACATGTTCGTCATATTCAGGCGGACGGGTCGAGGAAATCATACACAGACGCTCGGCTACTGCTAGAGCAGAAGAAGAGTGACCGATTGTCAGAGTCGGCCTCTACTTCAAACTTCCAAGACAGTCTGCGACATACCTCAATGAGGCATACGCAGTCGTATCATGAGAGTCAGTCAGGCGGCACCTCCCGTCAGTCTGGCTTTCATAGTGACCAGGCGGTACCAAACTTACCGTTTGTGCCGTAACAACATTATTTTTTGCAGCCACCTCCGTTTGGTGGACATGCAGCAAAAAACGTCCAACCTATGGACTGGCAGCTACGGTTGCTTAGACTTGGTGAACAGCCGTCGGCTTTCTCTAAGGAAATTACTGAAGCCGCTCAGCCGGCCAAAGTGAAAAATGTATTAGTAGGCGCCTATGACGGCACTACTAACCCAGAAGACCATCTTATGGCCTTCACCAACCTGATGTACCTTCAGGGGTTGGATGATCCCACCTAGTGCAAGTGTTTCCCAGCGACTCTCAAAGGAATCGCACAACAATGGTTCGGCAACCTGCCGACTGGTTGTGTAAATAGCTTCAGGACGCTTGCTTACTTATTCACCTCCAACTTCGCCATGAACATCCCTGCAAAGAAGACGACCCTTGATTTAGGAACAATTCAGCAGGGCGAGAATGAGGGGCTTCGTTCTTACATCAGGCGTTTTAACCTGATGAGAATACAGATACAAGGGTTACCGGATGAGGTAGCCTATACTGACTTTTTCAGAGGTCTCAAGGACGGGTCGACCTTCAAATTTGACTTGGTCCGAAAGAGGGTGGCGACTCTTCAAGAGGCCTTGATTGAAACGGAAGCCTATGTACAGGCGACTGATCTTTGTAGTACGGGAAGACAGTCGGACAGTAAAAGGTCCGACAAAAAAGAAGGACGACAGAAGCAGTCGTCCAACAAAGACGAGAAAAGGAAAGAGGTCTGGGCGGCTGATTCCTCTAAACAGCCGGCCCAGAAAAAGAAAAAAGAATTCAAACCATACTCCCCAAAGTATGCGTTTAACAAGGATAACCAGTTTATCCTAAAAGAAATCAAGGGACGGATCTCAATTGAGAAGCCGGTCCCCATGAAGGGTTCTGCAAACAACCGGAACCAAGATAAATTTTGTGCTTATCATGATGATGTTGGTCATCAAACCAATGATTGCATCAGTCTCATGCGGTATCTGGACCGCCTGGCTGAGCAAGGTGATCTTGACACTTATGTCAAGAAATCTACGGGGAACACTTCCTCAAAAAAGCAGTCGGCCAAAAAGAAACAACAGGACGGCAACTCCGATACAGATGATGTAGTCGTCTACACCATTGCAGGCGGCTTCTCAGGAGGCGGCCCCACTATTAGGGGCAACAAAGACAATATCAGCCGTTTAGATGTAAATTCCGTTCACCAAGAACGGCCGTCCAAATATTCATTTCCTGAGATTGTCATCACTGAAGAAGATCTAGGAGGGGTAAGAGGGCCGCATGACGACCCTATCGTTATTGAATGTAAAGTGGCCAACCAGAGAGTTGGCCGAATCCTCATAGATACCAATATCAGACTAAAATATCTGTTGCAAATGTCTGTCGAAACTAAAATATCAGACTGATTGCATACATCCGGCCTCCCACCCTTTAGTAGGGTTTGGAGGAGGAGTCGTCCACCTAGTGGGACGAGTGGATTTACCCATCCGTCTGGGCGAAAAAGGGGAAGGACGACACATGGTAGTCCGTTTCCTGGTAGTAGAAGAACTCTCGGCTTACAACATGATTCTGGGACGACCAACCCTGAATAATTCCAAGGTTGTTATAATCTCATCTCTTATGTTGCTCAAGTTTGAGAGGGATAATGGAACAGTCGGCTCCCTAAGGGGAGATCAGAGGATGGCCCGAGAGTGCTATCTCTCGGATGTCAAGCCCACTGTTATGGCCACTGGGTCAAGTGGTGAAAAAATAGACCTTGACAATGTCAAGAAGAGTGCGCCTGTTCAAGAAGCATGCGGCAAGAAGAGAAAGGCATCCCAGACAGGGGCCGCAAGAAAAGAAAGAAAATAGCAATCATTGGCAGAGGAGCGGTCGGATGAGTTCCGCCCTCACGTCCTGATCGAACAGTGAAAGTTGGGACGACTGCTCTGAGAGACCTTGGTGACGACTTTCACAAACTATTGAAAGAATACAAGGACATCTTTGCATTCGAAGTCCATGAAATGCCAGGCATTAGTCCTGATCTGGAGGTACATAAACTGGCCGTGGATCCAAAAAAGAAGCCGGTACGGCAGAAGAAACGGAACCATGGCGAAGAAAGAAGTCAGGCGGCAGCCGCCGAAGTGAAAAAATTACTTGATGCAGGGTTCATTCGGCAATGTTACTTCCCAGAATGGGTTGCAAATGTGGTGCTTGTTAAAAAGCCGAATGGCATTTGGCGAATGTGTGTAGACTACACAGACTTAAACAAGGCGTTCCCCAAAGACAGTTACCCTCTGCCTAAAATTGATAATCTGGTCGACTCAACAGCCGGCCATGCTTTGATGAGCTTTATGGACGCCTACTCTGGTTTCCATCAAATTCCTTTATGGAAGAAAGATCAGGAGAAGACGACCTTCGTCACTGATCAGGGGTGATACTGTTACACGGTCATGCCGTTTGGTCTTAAGAATGCTCCGGCTACCTTCCAGCAAATGATAAACACTGTGTTCTTTGATCAGATTGGGAGAAATGTCGAGGCATACATTGATGATATGATTGTCAAGTCTAAACTTCAGAAAGATCATCTGTCGGACCTCCGAGAAACTTTCGCCACACTCAGGCGGCACCATGTCATGCTCAATCCCATGAAACGTGTCTTTGGAGTTGAGTCTGGGAAATTTCTCGGATTCCTTATCAATCAGAGAGGAATAGAGGCGAACCCTGAGAAGGTGCAGGAGGTCATTTACATGTAGTCGCCTCGTACCATCCGAGAGGTTCAGAAGTTAACAGGTTGTCTGGCGGCCTTGGGAAGATTTTTAAGCCAATCAGGCGACAAATGCCTATACTTTTTCCAGGCAATTAAGAAAAAGGCAAGGTTTGAATGGGGGCCGGATGCTGAGGCCGCCTTCCAGAAATTGAAAGTTCACTTGCATTCCTTGCCGAGGCTGGTCAGCCCTTTGCCCAAAGAAGTACTCTACATGTACCTGGCCGTCTCTGATCATGCGTTAAGTGCTGTTCTCCTTGCTGAAAGAGACGGCTGTCAGCTCCCGGTCTACTTTGTCAGTCACGTACTGAAAAATGCCGAGTTGAGGTATCCCTTAGTGGAGAAATTTGGTCTTGCACTTTTCATGGCTGTTAAAAAATTGAAGCCCTACTTTTTGGCACATGCAGTCGTCGTGTATACAGACCAACCTATCAAGCGGCCACTGACCATCATGGAGTCGTCAGGCCGAATGATCAAATGGGCCATAGAAATTCAGAGCCTCAAAGTTACTTTCGAGCCTAGAAAAGCAGTGAAGGGGCAAGCCTTTGCTGACTTTATTGTTGAGATGACTCGTCCCCCTGACTCTCAAGTTCCAGACCAAGTCTGGAAGGTATATGTGGACGGAAGCTCTACTTCAAATGGTTGTGGAGCAGGCGTCATATGTCAGTCGCCGGAGGGCGACAGGTACGAGTATGCTCTACGCTTCAGTTTTTAGGCCTCAAACAATGAGGCAGAATATGAAGCTTTACTAGCCGGAATCCGCATGTGCAAGGCGGCAGGGGCAAGAAAAATAGACGCCTATTCCGATTGACAATTGATAGTGAGTCAGTACAACGGCGAATACGAAGCAACCCATCCGGCCATGATCAAGTATTTACAGGCGGTTCGACAAGCAGTCGGCTCCCTTGAGGATTTCCATCTGATCCAAGTGCCGAGATCAGAAAACAACCAGGCGGATGCACTGTCAAAATTAGCATCATCCGCCTCCTCTGATACTCCTCGAACTGTTTTTTGGGAAGTAGTGGAGAGGAGAAGCATTGAGGAAGAACCTATTGGAATCTTAGACAGAAGCTCAACTGGATGGATCCAATCAGGGCATATCTGACAAATGGTACCCTGCCGGATGATTATCAACAGGCGGCAGCACTGAAAAAACGAGCCGCCAGTTTTGAAATAATAAAGGGAGAACTTCACAAAAGGGGGTACCTTCAACCCTTCTTAAAGTGTGTTGCTCCAGAGAAGGGACGAGAGATACTAGACGATCTTCACTCTGGTTACTGTGCTTCTCATATAGGCGGTAGGACGCTTGCTCAACGGGAAAGGCGGAAGGGCTACTTTTGGCCTACTTTAGAAGCAGATGCAATGGAGATGGTGAAAAAATGTGACAAGTGCCAAAGGTTTGGCAAGCTAATTCACCGTCCGGCTACTGAACTCACTACCATTCATAGCCCACTACCGTTTGCTAAGTGGGGCATGGACATTCTGAATATACTCCTGCTACAGGCGGAAGGAGGTACATACTTGTTGCCGTCGACTACTTCACTAAATGGGTAGAGGCGGAGGCTGTAAAGGGAATCAAGACGAAGGATGTAATTTCATTCATTTGGAAGAATGTCATCACTCGGTTCAGGGTTCCCATGTCCATGGTCTTTGATAATGGTCCCCAATTTGAGACGCCTGTTCTCAAAAGCTGGTTGGGTGACCAAGGAATTGCACACTACTTTGCATCTGTCGGCCGTCCACAAGCAAACGGCCAGGTAGAACCCTTTAATAAAATCTTCTCAGACGGTCTCAAGAAAAAGATTGAACGATCAGGCGGCCTATGGGCGGATGAATTACCACATGTTCTCTGGGCCATTAGGACGACTGAAAAAGGGGCGACTGGAGAAACTCCATTCCTCCTAACTTATGGTGCGGAAGCTGTTCTTCCAATAGAACACTACGAGCTGACTCTTCGAGTAATGCTATATGACGAAGAGGCAAACTGGGAAGCCATGCGCCTGGCATTAGATTCACTTCCTGAAAGGAGGGGCAATGCTGTCTTGCGCAATGAAATTTACCGCCTAAGAATGTCTAGATCATACAACAAAAAGGTACACAGGCGTCCACTCAAAGTGGGGGACTTTGTACTTAGAAAAATGGAAGCAGTTGGTAGGGCTAATGAGTCTGGCAAACTAACTCCAAACTGGGAAGGACCCTACCGAATTTGTGAAGAGGTCAGGGACGGTACCTGCCGGCTGGAAACACTAGACGGACGATCGTTGCCTCGAACTTGGAATGTAGATAATCTTAAGAAATATTTCTTTTGAATGATGTAAATAATCAAGAGCTACTTAATAAAAGTTTGCACTTAATATTCAATTTTGTACTAAGAGGGACACGCCTACTAACAAACAGTCGGCTACTCTCCATAGTTTTTATTCTTACTTAAGAGGGGCATGCCGCCTGTACCTTTACAGTCGGCTACTCTCCATTGAGTATTTACTCTATCTTCAGAGGGGCATGTCGTCTGTACCTTTACAGTCGGCTACTCTCCATCGAGTATTTCTCATCATAAGGGCATGCCGTCTGGACATATAGTCGGCTACTCTCCATAGAAGAGGGCCGACTGGTTCCAAACACACAGCCACCCCCCTTATACTTAGCTAAAAAAGATTAGGGCCTGGCCGACCCTGTGCCTAACAGGCGGCTACCCTCCTCTTACTTAGCACCTACGTTCACCAAGAACTAACCAAGGCCAAAGGCCGAATGATCAGACCAGGCGCCAAGCCAACTGATCAAATCTTCAAAACTAATACGACCTGTCCCAACTTCATAGCAGGCGTCCGGCGGCATCCCTCCGGATGAAATTCGTCGCAGAGAGCAGCTCCCTTTTGGGTGGAACATTGCTCTATAAACTAATTACACGGCACCTATACGACTGCCCCCAAGGGCAACCACGTAGCCATTTTTGAGACAAGGATAACTCTATCACTAACCAAACCAGTGGTAGCAGTTGACATCTTAGTCAGATGACCGCCTGTATCACTTGGGTTAAATGTAGGGGGTACCTCTTGAGTTAATAGCCAACAAACATTGGCGAATCAAGGGGTCTAGCCGGCCTCCGCCGCCTGGTACCTCTACTTCTCAAGCAAGAGTGACGGAGACTGAGTAACACCAACGTTAACTCATAGTCACTCCCTCAAACTTGGTGTGGAACCTAAAAGGTTCGAGTAGACCGCCTGTTTTTTGGCAAACAGGGGCACTCAAACCCCTATTCCTACTAGGTAACCACTCGGGTTAATAGCCAACAAACATTGGCGAATCAAGGGGATCAGCCGGCCTCCGCCGCCTGGTACCTCTACTACTCAATCTAGAGTGTGACGGAGACTAATTAACTCCTATGTTAACTTATGGTCACCCACTCAAACTTAGTATGGAGCCTAAAAGGTATGAGTCGTCCGCCTGTTTTTAGCAAACAGAGGCTCTCAACCACTACTCCTGCTAGGTTAACAACAAATGAGTTAAAAGCCAACAAACATTGGCGAATAAAGGGGAACAACCGGTACCCACCGCTTGATACCTCTACTACTCAGTTCCTTGGCAACTAGGTAACAATCATGTTTACTTGGTCAGACCACTTTCCTACTTGGTTAATTTTACAAATGACAGGACCGCCTGCCTAAAGGGGATCCAGTCTTTAAAATGGTTCGAATACCGATTGAATAAAAGGCCGACTGATCGTCTATCCTGGAAACCGACAACCTGTCGTCCAGGGGCATAGGCGGCGTGACTAACTATCCGTACCTGTCTGCAACTATCGGCCATGTAAAACAGTCGGTATAGTGAACAATTGGATATCAGAATATTCAATACTTAGACAAATTCGAAGCAAAACAAAAAATTCATTAAAAGGAAGCCAAAGAAGCCGGTCATTGAAGACCGGTAAAATATTCAGAGCCCTGGCCCCCTGGCCGGGTAAATACAAAACAAACGGCACGCAGGCCGTGGAAAGAATACATAAAGCTTAAGAAGGGGGCAGATCTTCAATATTAGTAGCTGCCGCCTGGTCAGCACTCTTCTTGATGGACTCGGCTTCAGCTGCATTCTTTTTTGATGCATTACCCCCAAGCGACACAAGCGCCACTACCAGCTCCTCCTCCTCCAACGCCTCCTCCAACGCCTCTTCCTCAGCAGCCGCCAGGATCTCCTGATTATATGTGTTAGAACACTGGCGGTACGTTTTTTCCCAAGAGGCAAAGTCGGCATTGGGGAAGAGGCGGCCCCAAGTCATGCGCTAGATTTGAGCAGAGTCTTCCATCATCTCCCGGACCAGCTCTTTCTTCTCTTGCTCGGCCTTTTCCGAGAGCTCCTTAGTAAGACTCTTCTCCTAGGTCACCAGGCGTTCCTTTACGTTGGCTAAGGATTTCTCCAAGGCTTCGTATGAGTACATCTTTAGGCGAAGAGGTTTCAGCTCGGCCTTGAGATTGGTGATGGTCGCCTCCAGCTCGCCATTCCTCTTTTGGGCCGCCTCTAACTGAGCCCGGATAGCGGCGGTAGCCTGCGCCTGATAATAAAGAATATCAATGGTCAGAACTTCATTTTGGGCAATTTGAAACATTGCCTTATCACAGTTAGAGGCGGCCATGGCTTTTGCAGCCTTTACCTCTTTGTTCTTCCGGTCAAGCGGCTTGCGAAGGCCGTTCACTCGGAGCAGGGCCTAAGTAAAAAGGAACAGGCGTCAGTTTCCAAACAAAAAAGAAAACAGGCGTCCAGGAATTCAAATACTCAAAAATAAGCTAAGTATACCTCAGCAAGGACCCCTGCAATCCCGTCTAGGTCAAGGGTTCCGACACCCTGACCGCCTCCCTTTCAGCTGGAGGAACGGCCTTGATCGTAGACTTGGCCACCTCGACCAAGTCAGGCTCCTGAGGGCCGGCTGCATCAAGCATAAACAAACGGATTAGACCTAGTAAAAAGGGAGCAAGTCTAAAATTTACAAGGACAACTTCATACTTTTAGGCGGCCCAGCTGGAGTTTTAGAAGAAGTGGCCGGCTGTTTCTCAGCCGCCACATGTTTCCTGGCAGAACCAGGAGAGCTCGCAACAGTCGTCCTCCGGGCCGTGGGGTCCGGCTGTTGGGAAGAAGAAGCTCTTGGAGCGCCCGTCTAAAAAAGAAGAAAAAAGTCAGTATATGCATAAACACAACTCTAAAAAGAGGGTGAAAGGTTCGAAGCCCACCAACGGTGCCCCCTTGTTGGGGGAGTCGGTTAAAGACTGTTGCATGATGGAGGCCCGCAACATGGCCGCCGCAGTCTTGGAGGCGGTAATTTTGCTCATGGCGTCCGCTGCAAAAACAAATAGCAAAGTTAATAAAAGTCATAACAAGAATTGCACGAAACAGCAGAGTATTCGACAGGCCGGCTACCTCTTGAGCACCGACTGCTAAGGCCACAGGCGGCCAAAAAGTACTCGTCGTAGAGCCAATTGAAGCTCGGGACGCAGTGCAGGGGTAGTTGCCCTCGTACCCCTGAAGTAGAGTTCACCTTCGACTCTACTTTAAAGATTCCTTTATCTAGGATCTCTTTCTTAGCCTTGGGGGGAACAGGCGGCATGCTGCGGCCGCCTGCAAGAAGGGGCGGATTCCTGTTCCACCTGTTGAGGCGCTTGTTCAGCTCCGTGTCTGAACTCTCAATGATGAAGAAGGTGCACCACCAGTCCTTCCATTTGTTTGCTTTACCTCTCGTCATGAGGTAGCCCATGTGGCTCGTCAATTGATACCAGCCGGTACCGCCTGCCTTAGGGGTCCGGCTGAGATAGTTCATGTGGGCGAAATCCTCGAAGCTCGGCTCCACCCCGTGCAGTTCACACCCGGCCACATAGCCGAGTACGTTGACCCAGGAGTTCGGGGCTAAATGCCATAACCCCAACTCATACCCATCCAAGATCCGCTGAACAGTCGGATGTAGTGGGAAGCGCAGCCCAGCCTTGATGGCCGCCTCGTAGCAGCCAAAGCAAGCGCTATCATAACTGGTACCAGCCGGCCAGACGACTGTGTCTTCTGGATCCGGCACAAACACTAAAAAGCCGGGGCCCATTGTGTGGTTTGCGATAAAGCTCTCCACTTTCTCTTGCATGGTTGTGATCCAGCCCGGGGTACCGTGCAGTAGTAGGGGGTATTTTGCTCTCGGTAAGAGGCGGATGGCTCAGCCCAATTTTCCCCCTTCTCAACTGCGTGAGAAAGCCTCGCCTCTTGCAGGCGACTGCTTTTCTCTTTGTGTCCAGAGAAGCATGGCCAGAAGAGCTAGACTCGGAATCGTCCTCTGACGAGTCCGAAGAGGACGACTCCTCCCCTCTCCCGGAAGGGCCCACCTCCTCTCCTGTAAAAGGAGCAGGAGAGAATTAAGAATTGTCAACTGAGAAATGGGAAGGGGTCACTTTGATTCCTCCCTCAGAGCAGCCGGCTTTCAAGCCGCTTTGTTTCACTTCCACATCTGGCGCCTGGTCAGATGTTTCACTAATCGGCACCCTGCGGGAGGAGCCGTCTAAATTTGAGATCCGGGCAGTCTTTTTTGTTCTGGCCATCATTTTCTGCATAGACACAGATACAGTAGGACTTTGTATAAAGGGCAAAGATGGGTCCGGAAAAGGGCAGGCGGCACTCCTAGTCCTAGATTCAGCCGTCCCCGGTGACCGACTGATCACTAACCTAGGTTGTGTCGTGTGCTTCCGTGGTGCCATTTCAAAAAAAAAATAATAAAATAAAAAGAAAAATAAGAGTAAGAGAACCGACAGTTACCTGAACGAGTGACGATTGATGAAGTTCTGAAAATCCTTTGTAGACGGCTTGTCAGAGCAGGCGGTAGGCAGAAAAGTTTAAAATGTCAGAGCAAGTTCAGGGGTCCGAATGTTCTCTCACAAAGTTCTCAAGTGTGAAAATGACTGAAGCCAACACTCCTTTATATAGGCGAAGTGAGAAGGCGAAGGGTCACTTCCGGAATTCAAAATTAGGGCGGGAGAATCTCTCGGCCCTTCGCCGAGTGACACCTGTAGCAGGCCGCCGCCTGTTACAGTTCGACGCCTGTCACAGGTAACACGTGACCAGTCACGTGCCACCTATGAGGGGCAAATGATTAGGGGATTTTGCTCCTACCAATCGGAATGCGCCACGTGGGCCAATCAGGTCCTGCCAAGTGTCCCCCAGTTGGAACTGTCAGGGCTTGCCACGTGGCACGCGCTTATTCGTCCACCTTGGACCTATTATGTCATGACACGTGGCATACTCCATGCCTAATGGAGAAACCGGCCACCCAGGCCCAACTTCCGAGGGAAGCCCAATCAGCCCTAGGTTAACCTAAACCTAGGATTGACACGTTTCCCAAGGTTATAAATACCTCCCTTAATCCTCATTAAGGGGGGATTACACATAGATTACACATTAATTACAGAGATAATAGGCTGATCACGCTAACGAAGCAGATTACGCTAAAAACTCACATTAAACACTCTCACCTAGAGAGACTCAATCACTTTAATTTCCGCATTAATTACTCCTTAATCAAGTACTAACTTTATCGTTGGAGGCGGAGCTCCCACCACCAGGAGTCTCCGTTGTTTTGCAGGTACAGGCGTCCGGTTCCAGTCTCGGAATTGTAACTCTCCCGCAGGACATCAGAAAACCCCGAAACAGGATCCATCCAGGTTGCGCTTCTGTCTAAGATTCCAATAGGTTCTTCCTCAATGCTTCTCCTCTCCATTACTTCCCAAAAAACAGTTCGAGGAGTATCACACGAGGCGGATGATGCTAATTTTGAAAGTGCATCCGCCTGGTTGTTTTCTGATCTCGGCACTTGGGTCAGATGGAAATCCTCAAGGGAGCCGACTGCTTGTCGGACCGCCTGTAAATACTTGATCATGGCCGGATGGGTTGCTTTGTATTCGCCATTGTACTGACTCACTATCAATTGTGAATCGGAATAGGCGTCTATTTTTCTTGCTCCTGCCGCCTTGCACATGCGGATTCCGGCTAGTAAAGCTTCATATTCTGCCTCATTGTTTGAGGCCTGAAAACTGAAGCGTAAAGCATACTCGTACCTGTCGCCCTCTGGCGACTGACATATGACTCCTGCTCCACAACCATTTGAAGTAGAGCTTCCATCCACATATACCTTCCAGACTTGGTCTGTAACTTGAGAGTCAGGAGGACGAGTCATCTCAAAAATAAAGTCAGCAAAGGCTTGCCCCATCACTGCTTTTCTAGGCTCGAAAGTAACTTCGAGGCTCTGTATTTCTATGGCCCATTTGATCATTCGGCCTGACGACTCCATGATGGTCAGTGGCCTCTTGATAGGTTGGTCTGTATACACGACGACTGCATGTGCCAAAAAGTAGGGCTTCAATTTTTTAACAGCCATGAAGAGTGCAAGACCAAATTTCTCCACTAAGGGATACCTCAACTCGGCATTTTTCAGTACATGACTGACAAAGTAGACCGGGAGCTGACAGCCGTCTCTTTTAGCAAGGAGAACAGCGCTTAACGCATGATTAGAGACGACCAGGTACATGTAGAGTATTTCTTTGCGCAAAGGGCTGACCAGCCTCGGCAAGGAATGCAAGTGAACTTTCAATTTCTGGAAGGCCGCCTCAGCATCCGGCCCCCATTCAAACCTTGCCTTTTTCTTAATTGCCTGGAAAAAGTATAGGCATTTGTCGCCTGATCGACTTAGAAATCTTCCCAAGGCCGCCAGACAACCTGTTAACTTCTGAACCTCTCGGATGGTACGAGGCGACTGCATGTCGATGACCGCCTGCACCTTCTCAGGGTTCGCCTCTATTCCTCTCTTATTGATAAGGAATCCGAGAAATTTCCTAGACTCAACTCCAAAGACACATTTCTTGGGATTGAGCATGACATGGTGCCGCCTGAGTGTGGCGAAAGTTTCTCGGAGGTCCGACAGATGATCTTTCTGAAGTTTAGACTTGACAATCATATCATCAATGTATGCCTCGACATTTCTCCCAATCTGATCAAAGAACACAGTGTTTATCATTCACTGGAAGGTAGCCGGAGCATTCTTAAGACCAAACGACATGACCGTGTAACAGTATAACCCCTGATCAGTGACGAAGGCCGTCTTCTCCTGATCTTTCTTCCATAAAGGAATTTGATGGAAACCAGAGTAGGCGTCCATAAAGCTCAACAAAGCATGGCCGGCTGTTGAGTCGACCAGATTATCAATTTTAGGCAGAGGGTAACTGTCTTTGGGGCACGCCTTTTTTAAGTCTGTGTAGTCTACACACATTCGCCAGGAGACATTCGGCTTTTTAACAAGCACCACATTTGTAACCCAGTCTGGGAAGTAACATTGCCGAATGAACCCTGCATCAAGTAATTTTTTCACTTCGGCGGCTGCCGCCTGACTTCTTTCTTCGCCATGGTTCCGTTTCTTCTACCGTACCGGCTTCTTTTTTGGATCCACGGCCAGTTTATGTACCGCCAGATCAGGACTAATGCCTGGAATTTCATGGACTTTGAATGCAAAGATGTCCTTGTATTCTTTTAATAGTTTGTGAAAGTCGTCACCAAGGTCTCTCAGAGCAGTCGTCCCAACTTTGACTGTTCGATCAGGACGTGAGTCGTCTAAGATCAGGTCCGTATGCTCACCAGCCAGCTGAGGGCGGAACTCATCCGACCGCTCCTCTGCCAATGATTGCTATTTTTTGTCTTTTCTTGCAGCCCCTGTCTGGGATGCCTTTCTCTTCTTGTCGCCTTCTTCTTGAATAGGCGCACTCTCCTTGACATTGTCAAGGTCTATTTTTCCACCGCTCGACATAGTGGCCATAACAGTGGGCTTGACATCCGAGAGATAGCACTCTCGGGCCATCCTCTGATCTCCCCTTAGGGACCCGACTGTTCCATTATCCCTCTCAAACTTGAGCAACATAAGAGATGAGATTATAACAGCCTTGGAATTATTCAGGGTTGGTCGTCCCAGAATCATGTTGTAGGCCGAGAGATATTCTACTACCAGGAACCGGACTACCATGTGTCGTCCTTCCCCTTTTTCGCCCAGGCGGATGGGTAAATCCACTCGTCCCACTAGGTGGACGACTCCTCCTCCAAACCCTACTAAAGGGTGGGATGCCGGATGTATGCAATTAGTCTGATATTTTAGTTTCGATAGACATTTGCTACTGAATGAGATCTGAGGAGCTTCCGGTATCTATGAGGATTCGGCCAACTCTCTGGTTGGCCACTTTACATTCAATAACGATAGGGTCGTCATGCGGCCCTCTTACCCCTCCTAGATCTTCTTCAGTGATGACAATCTCAGGAAATGAATATTTGGAGGGTCGTTCTTGGTGAACGGAATTTACATCTAACCGTCTGATATTGTCTTTGTTGCCCCTAATAGTGGGGCCGCCTCCTGAGAAGCCGCCTGCAATGGTGTAGACGACTGCATCATCTGTATCGGAGTTGTCGGCCTGTTGATTCTTTTTGGTCGATTGCTTTTTCGAGGAAGTGTTCCCCGTAGATTTCTTGACATAAGTGTCAAGATCACCTTGCTCAGCCAGGCGGTCCAGATACCGCATGAGACTGATGCATTCATTGGTGTGATGACCAACATCTTCATGATAATCACAGAATTTTTCTTGGTTCCGATTGTTTGCAGAACCCTTCATGGGGACCGGCTTCTCAATTGAGATCCGTCCCTTGATTTCCTTTAGGATAAATTGGCTATCCTTGTTAAACACATACTTTGGGGAGTATGGTATGAATTTTTTTTTCTTCTTCTGGGACGGCTGTTTAGAGGAATCAGTTGCCCAGACCTCTTTTCTCTTCTCGTCTTTGTTTGACGACTGCTTCTGTCGTCCTTCTCTTTTGTCGGACCTTTTCCCGTCTGACTGTTTTACCGTACTACAAAGATCAGTCGCCTGTATATAAGCTTCCGGTTCAATCAAGGCCTCTTGAAGAGTCGCCACCCTCTTTCGGACCAAATCAAATTTGAAGGTCGACCCGTCTTTGAGACCTCTGAAAAAGTCAATATAGGCTACTTCATCTGGTAACCCTTGAATCTGTATTCTCATCAGGTTAAACCTCCTGATGTAAGAACGAAGCCCCTCCTTCTCGCCCTGCTAAATTGTTCCTAAATCAAGGGTCGTCTTCTTCGCAGAGATGTTCATGGCGAAGTTGGAGGTGAATAAGTAAGCAAGCGTCTTGAAGTTATTTACACAACCAGTCGGCAGGTTGCCGAACCATTGTTGTGCGATTCCTTTGAGAGTCGCTGGGAAACACTTGCACCAAGTGGGATCATCCAACCCTTGAAGGTACATCAGGTTGGTGAATGCCATCAGATGGTCTTCTGGGTTAGTAGTGCCGTCATAGGCGCCTACTAATACATTTTTCACTTTGGCCGGTTGAGCGGCTTCAGTTATTTCCTTGGAGAAGGCCGACGGCTGTTCACCAAGTCTAAGCAACCGTAGCTGCCAGTCCATAGGTTGGACATTTTTTGCTGCATGTCCACCAAACGGAGGTGGCTGTAAAAAATACTGTTGTTGCGGTACAAACGGTAAGTTTGGTACCGCCTGGTCGCTATGAAAGCCGGACTGCCGGGAGGTGCCGCCTGACTGACTCTCATGATACGACTGAGTATGCCTCATCGAGGTATTTCGCAGACTGTCTTGGAAGTTTGAAGTAGAGGCCGACTCTGACAATCGGTCACTCTTCTTCTGCTCCAGCAGTAGCCGAGCGTCTATGTATGGTTTCCTCGACCCGTCCTCCTGAATATGACGAACAGGTTTCCTATTTCCTGGAGTAGGAAAACGGTATTTTGTGAAATCAAGGGTAGGTGGCTCCCACTTCCTAGATTTAGGATGAGGGGTCGCCTCTCGCCCTTGAACTGGCTTCCTCTTCCGTGAAGTGGAGGGTTTCTTAGCCCACTGCTCCTTTTCTAGAGCAGGCGGCTTCTTGTTGATCAACTCTTGAATTTCTCCCTTGAATTCCCTCATGAAGGTCATGAGTTCGTTCCTTGTGATGGGAGCAGACCCATCAGTCGGCTGCTGCCGAACAGGTGGTGCGCCTGCTGGCTCGATTCCAGTTTGAAGATGTTCCCGTTCCCTCCTTTCGGTATGACGGGTACGTCGGGCCGTTAGGGTCCCGTCTGAAGCTGTGTGAGCTTCAACTTCAAATTCATTCTCAGTATCGTGGTCCAACTGAACTAGAGGATCGTCCAGGGGACGTCTCTCTTCAGGAGCTGGTACAAATGTGGATGCCATCTCAGAAGTACTCTCCCTACAGACGGCGCTAAGATGTTTCGTGGTTTTCTGATGTCCTGCGGAGAGTTACAATTCCGAGACTAGAACCGGACGCCTGTACCTGCAAAACAAACGGATGCTCCGGATGATTGGAGATCCGCCTCCGACGGTCAAGTTAGTACTTGATTAAGGAGTAATTAATGCGGAAATTAAAGTGATTGGGTCTCTCTAGGTGAGAGTGTTTAATGTGTGTAATCTGCGTTTTTTGCGTAATCTCCCTTAATGAGAATTAAGGGAGGTATTTATAACCTCGGGAAACGTGCCAATCTAGGTTTAGGTAAACCTTGGGCTTATTGGGCTTCCCTCGGAAGTTGGGCCTAGGTGACCGGTTATCCCAGGTCTCATGGGAAGGACACGTGTCCTGTCGTAATTGGTCCATAGTGGACGGATCATTGCTTGACACGTGGCAGGATCCTATTGGCCCATGTGACGGACACATGGCGGTACCTGATTGGTCCACTTGTCAGATGGTGATTGGTGGGGAAAAATCCCCTAATCAAAATCCATTATTAATTTGCATATTGGAAAGATTAATTTTGGACATAGCTCATTTTATTTTAAGCATAAAGGTTGACCTAATATTTATTTTATTTTTCCCTCAAAATTAATTCTAAAATTTGATTTAGAATTGATTATTGTCGCACACAAATCGGAATTAAATTCCGAGTTTAATGCACGCAAAACGATGCAAAACCGAAAGCGTCACCAAGGCCAGCGGGGCTGCCTAGCAGCCCACATGTAGGTTGCCTGTGGTGCGCATATGGTTGTGCATCGCTTGGTGCGTAGCTGTGTAGCGTGGAGGGGCTGTTGTGTGGTGCATGTGCTGGCACGTAAGGGCCTTAGGCTGCTGGCATGCTTGTGCGGCTGCTGGGCAGCGAGGCAGCAAGCCCCAGCTAGCCAGCCCCTGATGCTTGTGCCAGCAAGCTGCTAGCATGCGTAGCATGCTGCTGGTGCTAGCATGCTTGGCAGGCTGTGCTAGGCGCACCTGCTAGCTGCCAGCACCACGCACCATGGCGCAGGGGCCATGGGCTGCCTAGCAGCCATGGTGCGCCAAGCATCATTGGATGATGCTCTTCTTGCTTAAGGATGAGCTATGATTTTGCGATTTTTCCGTATTAATAATTTTAAGTAATTATTTAAACGAGGCTAAAAACCTCGATTTTCGATTTTGCAAAATTTTGACAAATTATGGTTTATGCCGACTTAGTTAATCGGATTAATTAAATACGGATGTGGAATTTAGTGGGAGCTTAATTGAATGCGTTGGCATTTTGCGTTTAGAAATAATGAATTAAACCACTTTGACTAGTTTTAATTAGGCGCGTTAATTGGATTAACGACCTAAGTTAGTTACTAATTCTGCGTGTTTAATTATGTATTTCGTAAAATTGCATGGGCCGTTCACAAAAAGTGAACGGGTGAATGAAAATTGCTTTCAAAACAGGTTGTTTGAAAATGGCAACTAGTGGGGCCCGACTAGGATAGAAAATACGGACTGCGTTCCGTTATGTATTTTTGTAAATCTAAATACGGCCTGCGAACCGTGAAGTATTTTTGTTCATTTAGATTAATCTTAGTCGTTCTAGCTAGCTTCTTTTATTTCATTTTGGCCAAGAAGTCTCAAGACGGCGTTTCGAGGAAGACGAGCCAAGATGAAGACCCATGGAAATTGAAGATTTCAAGGGGTCATGCTAGTTTCCAAATGCATCTATTTTATGCCTTATATATTGTTATTTATATATGTTTGCTAGATGCATGTCTAGGATTTCTATGATGTTGCGATGATTAGTTAAGTTCACTTAAATCCACCAACATAGAAACCCTAGGTCCCTTAATAATATTGAGCTAAAATTTGCCATTCCAAGGACAACACTTACCAAACTAATGCGCGTACGTGATGGATTACGCCAAAGCGAGGCATCACTACTTCCCTAGGAACGTAAGGTATACTAGGTATACAAGTTGTCTTGGTTAAGCTCAACGATATCAGTAAGGAGTCCTTAGATGTCGTGGCAAAAGAGAAAAAATGTCAAGTATGCATTAGATGCGACATTTTATCAAACCGAGAGTAGCTTGGAGCTATTAGCAATTGGATTGCTTACCTTAAGATATTTAATGGTTAAGACAAGCCAAAGCATGCTTACCCATTTCTTGATCTTTGGGATCTCGAAATCATTTTATTCTCGCCCATAAGGGACAATCTTAAAATGCGTGAATAAAATGTTCAATAAGTGTGAATAAATGCATGAACGCTTTAAATTTCAACTTATTGATGTATGAATGGTTTTTCATTTCAAATTCTTTCAATTGTAGAACAATGTCTGCAAGTAACTCGAACAACAACCAAATGTGCCCGGAACTCCCCGAAAAGTTGGCATTTCCCTTAAACTGGCTCAACTTTAAGGAATGGGAAGAGGAACTCAGGAAAACTCTCCGGAATTGTTCCTTGGAGTATACTCTTGATACTCCCATTCCAAGCTTCTTTGCTAAAGGGATCATGACCGACGAGGCTCATGAAGAATGGTCTTCTAATTGCAAAAGGGTCTCACGACTCATGGAAAATTCCATCCCGGAAGACTGGAAGGAAACTCTTTCCTCTTACCTTCCGGACATGTTTCTCAAAGCACTTGAGGACGTTATCAATGTAAGAGTCACCAAGAGTGACAATGACAACTTTGATGGACTCGTGTTTGACTTGACCAGGTCACTTTCAAACATGAGAGTTAAGCCACCAAATTTTGGGTGTCTTGCTAAGGAAAAGCAACGGCTTTGGACCAAGCATGCCCCTCCGACCTCATGTGCTTGGTATAACTAGGCTCTTCAAGCACATGAAGCTTCTCGGAATTCCATTGGAAGATGAGATGGCGGGGCATATCTTGCTTGCTTCACTCCACTCGGGCTATGATGCACTTAGAGTGCATATCGCTGCGAGAAAGGAGACACACTCCCTCAAGGAGGTGGTGCAACTACTTAGCCAAGCCACTGCCTATGGAATGACCAAAAGGCCCTTGAGAGTTAAGAAGAAGGAGTTCAAGAAGGTCAAGGCAAAGATGAGATGCTTCCATTGTGGCATGCAAGGCCATTACAAGAGGGAATGCATGCTCATCAAGGAAGAGGGGATCACTCCGACCACCTCAGGTATCTTCCTTAACTCTTGTGGATTAACCTTATCATAAGGTATTGGATACCAAGTATGACTCACTTAATGTTGCCTTTTCAGGGACCAAGTGAGAAGCTTATCAAGTGTTGGTGCATGGACAAAAGACGACGAAGATGGTTTTTCGGTCGTGCTTGCATGCACTATTTTGTCTATGACATGTAATTAAAACTATTTCTAGTTTTATCATGCTTTGAACATATTATGATCCGTGGTGTTGGACACCTAGGAACTTTAAATGTAAGACTTTTAACAATAGTTGTTTCAAGTTTACAAATTTATGTTCAATTAAATTGCATGTTTTACATATGACAAAAGTTGATACCACTAAGCTAAGACCATCGAGTCGAATCAAACCTACTTGTGGCATTGTCGTCTTGGCCACATTAACATCAAACGCATCAAGAAACTTCTTCAAGAAGGTGTTTTTGACTCATTTGACTTAGAGTCATTTGAAAATTGCGAAGGATTCTTATTAGGCAAGATGATCAAACAACCATTCTCCAAGTTGGGAGAAAGGGCAAGTGACTTATTAGGTCTAATACACACGGATGTATGTGGACCTATGAGCACACCCGCAAGGCAAGGTTACCGATATTTCATCACCTTCACCGATGATTATAGTAGATATGGCTATATCTACTTAATGTCGAATAAATCTGAATCCTTTGAAAAGTTCAAAGAATTTCAGAAAGAGGTTGAAAATCAACTTGGCAAGAAAATTAAAGCACTTCGATCGGATCGAGGTGGCGAATATTTGAGCCATGAATTCGACAATCACTTGAAAGAATGTGGCATTCTTTCAGAGTTGACACCTCCCAGAACTCCTCAATGGAACGGAGTATCCGAACGGAGGAATCGGATCTTGTTAGACATGGTTCGATCAATGAAGGGTCTTAGTGAACTCCCTATCTCGTTTTGGGGACATGCGCTACAAACAGCAGCACTAACACTGAATAGAGCTCCGTCAAAAGCTGTTGAAAAGACTCCATATGAACTATGGACTAAGAAACCTCCTAGGTTATCTTTTCTCAAGATTTGGGGATACGAAGCATATGTCAAACGATTAATTTCGGAAAAACTTCACCCCAAATCGGATTAGTGTTTCTTTGTGGGATATTCAAAAGAAACCAAAGGGTATTACTTCTACAATAAATCCGAGAACAAAGTGTTTGTTGCTCGTGATGGTGTCTTTTTGGAGAAGGATCACCTTTCCAAAATGACAAGTGGGAGGAAAATCGAACTCGATGAAGTTCAAGAGGACGAGCAACAATGTCAACCTGACAAAACTGACAATCTAGATACTTTGGAAGCATCTGAGAAGATTGGTCAGAGTCAAACAGACAATGTAAACGCTCAACCGATTACCCTACGTAGGTCGCAACGACAAAGATCTCACCCAGACAGATACCTCGGTATTGTCTTAACTGATGATCAGGACATCGTAGTTATGGATGGTGATGAGCCGGCGACATACAAGCAAGCTATGACGAGCCCCGACTCTACAAAATGGCAAGAGGCCATGAAATCCGAGGGTTATACACCCATTGGTTGCAAATGTATCTTCAAAGTGAAGACAGACAAAGATGGAAATGTATTGGTATATAAAGCTAGATTGGTGGCAAAAGGTTATAGACAAGTCCACGGGATTGACTATGATGAAACTTTTTCACCAGTTGCAATGCTAAAGTCCGTCCGGATTATCCTAGCGATTGCTGCATATTACGATTACGAAATATGGCAAATAGATGTCAAAACCGCCTTCCTTAATGGGATTTTTGAAGAAACTGTGTATATGACACAACCAGAGGGTTTTGTCGATCCAGGCAACGCTGGAAAGGTTTGCAAGCTGAAGAAGTCCATTAATGGACTAAAGCAAGCGAGCAGGAGTTGGAATCTGCGATTTGATGAAGCCATCAACAAGTTTGGTTTTATCAAAAATCCAGATGAGTCTTATGTATACAAGAAGGTCAGTGGGAGTGATATTGCATTCCTAGTCCTGTATGTCGATGACATACTACTCATTGGAAACAGCACAAAATTGTTGGAGTCCGTAAAGAGCTGGTTGGGAAAGTGCTTTTCAATGAAGGACTTAGGAGAGGCACTGTACATATTGGGCATCAAGATCTACAGGGATACATCTAAGAGGATGATTGGATTAAGCCAGAGTACTTACATTGATAAGGTACTGGCTCGATTCAACATGGAAAATGCCAAAAGAGGGCATTTACCCATGTCCCATGGCATAACTCTCAGCAAGAAACAGTGTCCATAGACACCTGTTGAGCGAGAAAGAATGAATCAGATCCCATATGCTTCGCTAATCGGATCGATCATGTATGCCATGATATGTACAAGGTCGGATGTATCGTATGCCCTGAGTGCAACGAGTCGATACCAATAGAACCCAGGAGAGGCGCATTGGACTGCGGCCAAGAATATCCTTAAGTACCTGAAAAGGAACAAGGATAAATTCCTGGTGTATGGAGGCCACAAAGAACTGGTTGTTGAAGGTTACACCGACGCTAGCTTCCAGACTGACAGAGACGACTTCAAATAACAGTCGGGATATGTATTCTGTCTGAATAGAGGAGCGTTCAGCTGGAAGAGTGCCAAGCAGAGCACCACTGCAGACTCTACAACTGAAGCCGATACTTGGCCGCTTCGGAAGCAGCCAAGGAAGTTGTTTGGATTCGCAAGTTCATCAGTGAACTTAGTGTTGTACCCTCAATCAAGGGACCGATAGACCTTTATTGTGATAATAATGGAGCTATCGCTCAGGCCAGAGAGCCGAGAGAACACCAGAAGGTCAAACACGTGCAACGGCGATTTCACATGATAAGGGAATGGAAATCCGAAGGTGAAATCAAAATTTGTAAGATCGGCACGGATGATAATGTAGCCGATCCTTTGACAAAACCTCTGCCTCAAGTGAAACACAACAAACACGTTGAGGCAATGGGAATCAAGCATGTTGGAGACTGGCTTTGATATTCCCTGTACAAGTGTTTTAATTAAACAGAGTTGATTTAATGTAAGACACTGTACTAAAACCATTCATTAATGGAGTAAATAATTTTGTGCAAAATTATCATTCACTCCATTACTATTTAATTGTGGTTTAGAATTAAATAATGAGTCCATTCGATATACGGAAATATTCAAAACAGGGTATCAAGACCATGTCTTGGATAAAGAAACACCTGTTAAGTGAACATTGAATATTAAATCGAAAAGTATCCCTAATCGAGGTCATCTAACAGATGGACGATTGATGACCGCAATAGATTAGTGTGTAGTATGATTTACAGCACCGTTTCTTGTGCTGCGAGGACGTGACAGTCATAAATCATTTGCACAGGTACAGTTTGGAACTGTACTGGATAAGACCTATGGGAGTACTTTAAGAAAATTTAACTTTTTTCATAAGTACATTTCTCATTATGGATGTCGGAACTTATTTCCTCAGACCATGAGTACTGTGAAGTTTTCTTGTTTGAGTACTAGGCTTTTTGATGTTTCCTAACGTCTGCCGTAACTGGGGATCAAAACGGGAACACTCGGGAGTCTATGTCCTCTTAGTAAGAAGAACTTACAATACAAGACTGGGATTGTCCCCTTACTAACAATAGGGAAAATGTTTTGTTGTTTAAAAGGCCGCTCGAAGAGTGAGACTGTAAAATGCATGGCCATGCTCAGATGGATTTTAGAAATCATCTGCTTATTTGACAGTCGAACTCGAAGATCGAGAAACACTTCTAAACGTAATAAGGATGACAAGGAATCTTACCTTATAGTTCACGAAGAAACATTAAGTCACAAAGGAAATGAGCTATACACAATATGCACACTTGTCCGGAAGGACAAGTGGGAGATTGAAAGGAATGGTGTCCTTCCAACAAGTGTATTATTCCGATAGAGGGTTCAGAATTATTACAGACGTAATTCATCAGTAAGGTCAAGTGATCGGAATGCCTAGGTGGAGGCCGCTTCCGATCAGTAATATCAGGGTGCAATTGATATTACAGCTTAATCTTAACTGAACCCTTCGGGTCGAACCCAATTGAATCTCCGATCCGAGACGTCGAATTAATCCGAAAGGATTTAATGAGTCGACAGAGTTTTACAAATACAGACGTCGGAAATCGAGCATAGGGCGTCGATACCGAGCGTCGCATAATCACAAGCAACAAGTATGAGCATAGCCGTAGCTAGGCTAGGCTAGCTCGCAGTATGCCTAGGTGCATCATGAGTGTGCTAGGACACCATGATGTGCTAGGCACCATCGCAACCTAGGCGCACCCTGGCAGCCCATCGCAAGCTAGTATGGGTGCCTAGGTGCGGATGGCTGCCATCACAGGCCACACAGGCACCAGGCAGCCCATAGCAGCTAGCTAGCATGCTAGCGTGGTGCCTGGGTGCATATGGCGCCTATCGCAGAGCCATGGCAGCACCAGGCGCACCATCGCAAGCACTAGGTGCTGCGTGCATGCGTGCCTGGCCTGGCAGCACCATCGCAAGCACCAAGTGCTAGCATGGTTGGCTGCCTGGCAATGGCGCTCCATGTGCGTGTGCTTGAGTGCTAGCTTTTGCATGGCAGCACTAAGCATCGCAGCACGTGCGAGGGCTGGGGGCTAGCTCGATGCTAAGCCTGGCACTCGCAGCCTCGCACAAGCAGCCTCGCATCACAAGCGTATTCATGCGTGTGGGCTGGCAGTGCGTGGTGCGTGGCGCGTGGCTGACGCGTGTGCGTGCAATGCTTAGCTAAGTGCTGGCTAGCAACGCCACGCATGTGAATGCATGTGCGTGTGCGCATCAAGCACGAGCAGTGCTAGGCACTGGCTGGTGCTAGCATAGGCATCGTGCCAGTGCATGTGTGCGATGGGGTATGCGAGTGGTGCGAGGGTCAGTGCGGCCAGCATGCGTGGCTCGCTAGCAGCACGCATGCTGGCTGTGCTAGCGATGCGATGCGAAGAGAGAGATGCGTGGTGCGATAGGCATTGCTCGGCTGCCAGCAGCGCCTAGCACTGGCCAGCACCAGCACCTAGCATGGCCTAGCACTAGGCATGCGAGGCTGCTGGGCAGCACCATGCTAGCTGCTGGGCTGGCCAGTGCCATGCTAGCTGACGTGCTAGCTGGCAACAGCCCAGCTGCCCATGTGGTGGCGGTTTAGGTGAAGGGGTGGGGACCAATCTTGGGTAAGGCCTTAAGGAGCAAGGCAATGGTCCCCCCCACCTATTCATGGTCCTCACCTAACCCTCTCTCTCTATTTGACACTTGTTGCATTGTGATTAGTTTTGTTTAATAATTTATTTTAGAAATAAATTAATTAGCAAAATTCATTCTCCCACATTGGTGGAGGATGAAAAATCAAGGGCCATTTCCCTATAAATACCAAGCTTGGTATTGGGATTTGAGACAATCTTGAGTGGAATTAAAAAGGCAACTCTAGAAAAGAGTAAACCTTTGATTCGTAAAACTCATAGTTATTTTGTCCGGGTCTTGACTAACCTTCAAGACTTAGGACGCTCGGGTCGGGTCAAGGGTACGATCCGTCGGAGATCTCGTCTTTTCGGGATTTTGAAGTAAGAGCTCCTTAGGAGCGAAGCACGCGTCAAAGGTATAATTCTTGTCCTTAATCTTGTTTGATTAAGTTAATTATGCTTGTTTAATGGCTTTAATTAAGGGGCGGGTCTTGGTGGGTTTCCTTCCGCGTAGTGTCGGGTCACTACGAAACCCTACACATGGACTATAAAACTCTTTAAAAATAATACTTTAATATAAAATTATAACTTTGAAATAGGTATTTATATTTTAGAAAACTAACCATGAAGAAAATAAAGGAATAGGATTAAAGAGAATTGAATTTGCGTTAGAAAGAATAGGCAGAACTTGCAGAGGTCATAACGCCTTCTATATAACTCTGAATTGGGTGATTCTTGAGCCCAACCTCAAGAATATTTTGAGAGGAACAATTTCTTGTGAAATAGAAAAATCCCAAAACAGACCAGAAATGCCTGAAAATTGGCTCTAAAGATATATGGCCAGATTTTCTTTTAGAAAAGAGGAGAAGAAAAGAAGGAAAAGGTTGAGGGAAAAGAAGAGTAAAAGAGAAGAAGAGAATTGAGTTTTTGGTGTGAAGAATATGAGAAGTATGAGGGGGTATTTATAGGCTAGCTCATGCAAGAATTATGGTAGGAGAATGTAAGAAGAATTATGGTAAAAAGAATTAAGGAATTACTTGAAGAAGAGAATGAAAGAAATATGGAAAGTTTTGATATTAAGGTGATTAAGAATAATAGAATAAAGAAAATTGGGTTTTCATGAAAAATAATATGGAAAAAGAGATTACTTGGGGAATAATCAAGTAAGATATAAGGTAGGAAAATAAAATGATCAAATATTTAGGAGATGGAGAAATAAAATTAAGGAAAATTAAGAGACTTTAAGGAAATAATTAAAAATACAATTTTCCAAAATAAATCACCCAAAGTTTGACCATGAGGGCCGAAAATATTGAGCTTCCATAGCTCGAATTTTAGGATCCTATTAGTATATTTTAGGGAGCTATTTTGCTAGATTTAAGGAATTAACTGTAAATAATATATATTGTATTAAATAATTAATTAAAAAGATACCAATTATTCACTAAATAAATTAACCTAGAAAATTAGATTTTCCACACTAGAAAAATCAGAAAATCTTAGTCAATAATTAGGAATATTCGGACCTTATAAATAATAAAATAATAAAATATAGTTTTTGCTTTAATTAAAATATAATAAATTAATAACAAATCTTATCCAAAATCCAAAATAATTATTGAGTTTTAAAATGTATTTGGCACCAAAATTCAAATATCATTTTGGCTCCAAAATTCAAATAGTAAAATAAATTATTAAGATACCCTTTTTAGAAAATATTAATTAATTAATCAATTAGAAAATACATTTCAAAATACGAGGTATTACAGGCCTCAACCTATAAACATCAAAGGAGCTTTAATCATATATAATAAGAGGCAAAGGAGAGGGTAAATGAAAGATCAAATGGAGTGGCACGCAAATCAAGCGAAACTACGTAGAAACACGCATTATTCAAGACTAAAGGCAAAGCATGCAAACTAAAGAATTATTGACCTAAACATGCTAAAACCCAACTAAAACTGTGGAAGACACCTAGCCTAAGAGTGACATAAATGTCGCTCATCACTGGCCTAGACGAGGCCATGTGTTCCTCCTTGTGGTCCTCACCTACCCTCCCCTACCCTTTATGCCACTTGTTATTTGCTAATTGGATTGTTATTTTAATTTAATTTAGAATTATATTAATTCATTCATTTTTTCATTTCACCAACTCTCCCACATGGAAACTTGATGGAAACTCTTGGGAACATTTCCATATACCAACCTTGGGTATTGAGAATACTCAGTTGAGTAGAACTCAAAAGGAATCTTCTAATAAGTGAAAAAGCCTTAAGTTCGTAAAACTCTAGTATTTTTGGTCGAGCCTCGTCTAAGCTACGGGGTAGGGGCCGGTACGGTGACCGAGGGCGTGAGACGTTGAAGGTCTTGCATTTACGGGGTTTGAAGTTTCCAAGTCCGAGCTCGAGTTACGAGCGAAGCACGCGTCAAGGGTGAGCTTCTTTCTCTCTCTTCTCTATATGTGTTTATGCTTTCCTGAATTGCTTGCTATTTTGTTATGTTGTAATTATTATGCATACGATCCATTTTACGGGTTTTGTTTCCGCGCGATATCAGACACTACAAAACCCAACATGTTTATTTCCTCCGTGACAACCCGCTTCACGCCCTCCAGAGCTACGTCAAAATCATATGGGTTATCAGTAGAAAATAAAGAGCTAAAATACATTGAAACAATGTGTTTGATTTGCCTTTCGTCAGACTTCCAAGCACCACTACTATCGAACAAGCCATCAATATGGTTCTTCTTTTTTCTTTGACTTGCCTTTTTATGAAAATAAGTTGTATTCTTATCACCATATCTCATCTCATTTGCCTGAGACCTAGCATACCAATACAACTCTTCCATTCTCCGGAGCTCATTAATCTCACCCAAATTTTTTTCACATTTTTCGATCATATTAGCATCAACATGAGCCCCTTGCGCCTCCTGCAACTCAGTTTCACATTTTCTGATTTTTTCCTTACTTCACTGAAGGATTTGGCAGCCCATTTGGTAAGGTGATCGGCACACAAAGCAATACGGTGATGCGGCTCACCTCCCACTCCTTTGTATTGATAAATCTTAACCTGCTATTGCAGGTTAACAAGTATTAAATACTTTAAAAAAAAATTAAAATACTGAAGTGCAATTACTTAAACGTTAATTATCAACGAGTACATTTCATAGATTGGATAATCTAAATTTAACTCTAATTTTTTGAGGCTATCTTTCATCAAGAACAACAAATAATTCATATTTCAACGATTTGGTGCTTAAAAAATCTGAATTATTTGTTTTTCTTGTTGAGTTGATTTACTCCTCTTCATTAGTGTTATCATGTAAATTCCTAGAATCTGTATAATATTTTACAGGAAATTATATCAAAGATGGGGGTTAATATTCATAGCGGAGTACTAAATAACATGTATCATTAAACCTAAGAAAAGAAAATCCAAAAACAAAAAAAGCTGGGGGAATGAATACAAAAATGTAGGAGGGGAAATTAAGAGAAACCCGGGGAAAAAAAAAGGGTGAACAAATGCATATAAAATTAGATAAACCCAGAATGAATAGTACAATAGATCATTCAATTTATTGCTCAAAAGCCTTATATTATCACATATACAAGATATCAATTGTCATCAGAATAAACTCAAAAAATCCAAAACAATCTAGAAAACAAAAACCATGAAAATCACCCTAACTACATGTCTACATCCATTAGATCAACCACCGATTAAGATAATAATTAAATTTAAAATTACTATACACAATAAATGAGGCTCATCAGCTAATAAACAAAAACTAAAAAAACAGATGATTATATGGTGAGCTAATTTAAAGTGAAGTGAGCAAAAAAATCATAAGATAGAGAAAGAGAACATACTTTTTATTTATTTAATTAATTGATTTTCATGAGTTTTATTTTAAAAAAAAAATGTTGAAAAACACAACCCTTAGAAATTAAGACCCATAATCAGGGAGTTTTTTTTTATTTTTCTAGGAAGAAGAAAAAGGGTGTAAAAAGGGAAAAAACAACGGATGAACAAAATAAGCATAAGAATAAGACCTTGAAAATGTTAAAAAAAAAAAACCACTCTTTCTCTCTCTAATGTATTTTTTCTTTTAAAATATATATACATATATATAGATATATATATATATATATATATATATATATATATATATATATATATATATATATATATATATATGGTAACCTACTACTATAGGTAAATGGCTGGAAAAATCATCTCATGCAAGTACTATATCAAATTTTAGTACCTAAGTTGTAATAACTGTAAGTTGAGTACCTAATTTGTAAATTGTCATACTTTAGTACCCAAGTTAATGCTTTACTCATAATTTTTGTAAGATATTGATCAATTTCGCAACCTTTGGCTTGATTCAATAATCATGGAGATGAAGTTTAAAATGAGACCATGACTTCCCCAATCAATGAATTCTAAGTGCACAAGAAAAAGTAATCCTTAGATGGTACCAAAGGTCTCTCTCGAGTTATCAAGCCCATGAAATCATGCAAATTAGAGACATTAAGCACATTACTTAGATTCCTAATCATCCGTTGAACTACTCTCGCGATGAATTTCAAACCCCTGATTGATCTATTCAAATCCATTAAAACCCAACTCTCGTTGCGATTAAAACAAAGGAATTATAACAATACTAATTATCTCTAAGGCATAAGCACAATCAATTAACCATCAACAATATAAATAATTAATGAGAATTTAAAAGAATAAATCAATTATAAATCATATTAGGGTTTAACCTAATCTTAGAAGAATAAAATACTACTCAACATAATCGTAGATTGAATGCAAGAATAAAGCATTTAACAAAATTACCAAAGTATAAAAAGAATCATGAAGACTATACAAAGCAGAAGAAACAAACTAACTATTAGAGAATGTCAAATATTGACGCTAGAAACATGAACTGGCGACTACCCTCTTAGCTTAAGCATTTAGTAGTTATATGCACAAAAATTATGGATGTTTAGTAGGATTAGAAGTCTTCAAAGTTGGCCAAATTCTATCTTAAACGCTACATTATTTGTTGGCCACAACTAGGTCGTGGCGCACCTTCAATTTGTCAGCCACAGGCAGCCCTTGGAGTAGGTTGCCACACCTTCTCTTCTTCTTCCTTTGGTGTGTTGGCCACGGGTAGGCCGTGGAGGAGTATTACACGCCATAACTAGGTTGCAGACAATGCTGCCTTGTGCTCTTTCGTGCCTTAATTGATGCCACAAGTTGTTCATATGGCGCTAATTAAGGTCTATGATGATCATCACCAAAACCTTCGTTAGGACGATGCTCATGACCACTTTAGAATCCATCTCAACCCGCGTTGCAACCAAGCTAACGAACTTGATCAATTTCAAAACAAAATGAAAAAAAAAATAAAAAAAATCCCACGACTAAACTAACCTAAAACAACTAGAACACACTTTATTATAAGTTGACTCCCATACACTTAATCTTTGCTTGTCCTCAAGCAAAATAAGTGAGTGAATTCCCAAAATCAATAGGAGAGCATTTTGTTCAAAAAATATTAACTTTACTATCACAAGTAATAAGCATGGATGAAATAGTAGTATAATAGCACCTTTAATGGCCAACCAATCTTACCGCATCCTTCCCCAAAACTTGAATCTTCCTTAGAGATTCTCAACCCTTATTTGCTCATGCCTCACTTCGATTTGATGCCCTTCGTTGGGACTTGCACAAATCCTTGCCATCCACCATTGTAGGAACAAAGGCACACAATGAAGATCGAGAGGATTTTTAAAGGGTGGCTTGGGTGATGAGATAGTGAATTGTAATTTGGGAATGCGGTGCTAAAATTAAAAATTATACTAGTAGAGGAAATAACACAAAACACCTCCGGCCATGAGATGTAAAAGTTACAAAAATCCAACTAGAATGAAATACACACAACATATTTCCAAACAACAAAATCATTTTTTTCATCTTTCACCCTTCCATTCAATCTGTCTTCTTCTTTTTTCACCTCGTTTCTTCTCACTATTTTTCATTGCCCATTTTTTTCTTTTCTCATTTCTTTCACGTATTTTCTAGCATTGCACTTTTTTTTCAACTTCCACTTGAAATAACACATCATTTTATAATAATCTCGACAATAACATCTACTTTTCAATACTTAAACTCACGATAAAACCACATGCTTGGTGTAAGGAATGGTGTCCTTCGAACAAGTGTATTAATCCGATAGAGGGTTAAGAATTAATTATGGAGCTAATTATTCAGTGAAGTTAACTAATCAGATTGCCTTGCTGGAGGTCACTTCCGATCAGTGAGATATTTTTCGGGGTTTTCTATGTGTCTTGCGGGAGAGTTACATCACCAAGACTAGATCCTCGTTCGCCTGTACCTGCAATGTACGGAAGATCCAGTTGTTCGGAGTTCCGCCTCCGAAGATCAAGTTAGTACGTGTCGAAGAGTAAAATGCGTAAAGTAAGTAAATCTTCTCGGATCCCAAGATCAGGTGATTTCTCTGTTGTAAGAGAATAGTAAATGCTGTAATCAATGGAACGTGCCCCTAAATTGGGGTAAATGTCCTTATTTATTGGGTCATTAAGAAACGCGTGTTGGGTTTTGTGGTATTCGACACTGCGCGGGAACAAAACTCGATAACTGGACCGCATGCATAATAATTACAACATAAATAAAAGCATGAAAAATAAACATAAAAATAAGAGAAGAGAGAGAAAGAATGCTCACCCTCGTAGCGTGCTTCGCTCAACGGTTGAGCTCGGACTTGAAAGGATCAAGTTCTGCAAGTGCAAAAACCTCCAACGGCTCACACCCTCGCTACTGAACTGTAATCGATATCTACCCCGAAGCTTAGTCAGGGCTATACCAAAAATAACTTGAAAGGAATGGTGTCCTTCCAACAAGTGTATTATTCTGATAGACGGTTCAGAATTATTACAGAGCTAATTCTTCAGTAAGGTCAAGTGATAGGAATGCCAAGGTGGAGGCCGCTTCCGATCAGTAATATTAAGGTATAATTAATATTACAACTTAATCTTAACTGAACCCTTCGGGTCGAACCCAATCGAACTACCGATCCGACACGACGAATTAATCCGAAGGATTTAATGAGTCGACGGAGTTTTACGAATACAGACGTCAGATATCGAGCCTAGGGCGTCGAGACCTAGCGTCGCAAAATTACAAGCTACAAGTACGAGCATAGCTGTAGCTAGGCTAGGCTAGCTCATCGCAAGCCTAGGCGCACCATGTGTGTGCTAGGCGCACCATGTGTGTGCTAGGCGCACCATGTGTGTGCTAGGCGCACCACGGTGTGTTGCGTGCTAAGCGCAAGCCTAGGCACTATCGCAGCCCATCGCAGTACAAGCACAACACCATCGCATGACTAGGCTTGTGCGTGTGTGCGTGTGCTTGTGCCTTAGCCTATCGCACCATCACAGCAGCATGGCTGCGCACATGTGTGCCTTCGCATGGCACTGCATCGCAGCATGCGTGCCTGGGTGCTAGGCACCATCGCAAGCCCCTCGCAAAAGCACAGCACCATGCTAGGACTTGTGTGTGTGTGCGTATGCGTGGAGGGCATCGCAGCAGCAGCACGCGAGTGTATGCGAGGAAGAGCTAGCAAGCAGCACCAAGCCCAGCATGTGTGGCTCGCTAGCAGCACGCATGCTAGGCCTTGCGTACGTGAGTGCGCTGGCTGGGTTATGCGTATGCTGGCCTGGTTGTGCTGGCTATGCGAGAGGGTGTGTGCGTGTGTGATGGCGAGAGAGGCAAGGGCCAGCATTAGCGCCAGTAGCTAGCAGCCCCTAGCACTGGCACGCAGCAGCAGCACAAGCATCGCCCAACGCCAGCACGCATTGCCTGGCTGGGCTGGTGCTTGCTAGCTGGGCTAGCTGGCACTGCTAGCTGGCGTGCTAGTTGGCAGCATCCTAGCAGCCCTTTGCTTGAGGCAGTTTATGGTGAGTGGGGACCAAGGCTTGGACAAAGCCTTGGGGAGCAAGGGAATGGTCCCCCCCCCACCTCTCTTGGTCCTCACCTAACCCTCTCTCTCCCCTTGACACTTGTTGCATTCTGATTGATTTAATTATTAATTTATTTTGGAAATAAATTAATGATCAAAATTATTCATTCTCCCACATTGGTTGGGAAATGAAGTTCAAGGGTTCATTTCCCTGGAAATAACAAAGGCATGGGTATTGGGAAAAACACAACCTTGAGTGGAATTAAAAGGCAACTCTTGATTTGAGTAAACCTTGATTCGTAAAACTCATAGTTTTATTTGTCCGGGTCTCGACTAATCTTCGAAACTTAGGACGCTCGGGTCGGGTTCGAGGGTACGATCCCGTTGGAGACCTCGTATTTTCGGGGTTCAAGTAAGAGCTCATAGTTGAGCGAAGCACGCGTCAAAGGTATAATCTTTTATCCTCTCTTGTGTTTTAATTATATTTTGCTTGTTAATTGCATTTATTATGGGGGCGGGTCTTGGTGGGTTTCTTTCCGCGTAGTGAGGGTCACTACAAAACCCAACAAAGGTATCAGAGTCACGCTCCTTTTAATTTTTGCAATTATTGATTAATTAAGGTGTTTTAAAGTAAGATTTAATTTCTGGTTTTGCTTTTCTAATTAGATTAGAAGCTCATTTTAATTAATTTTCAAACTTGTATTTTTATCGATTTAGATGTCGAACCCAGATTTTGGCTCAAAAATAGTGATTTTTGGGTGGAATCGACATTCTGAAACAGATTCAACCCTTTTTAATGGCTGTCCAGAAGCCAAATTCGAACCAGAAACCCAAGTTTTTGAGGTTTTTTCGTTTTTCAACGAATATTTTAAATCTTTTTAAGCCTTGATTAATGCAAGCATTACAAGGTTAGATTAAATGCATTATTGCATCCCTAATCTACTGCTATTTTAATTATCCTTGAGCATACTTATGGAGTTTTAATTAGTGCTTGAGTTGATATGCCTTTTTCACATAAACTTGATTTTTCACGATTTTGCAAATTAATTGCAATAATGTGTGAATGTTTGATGTGAATGTGTAATTTTAAGTTCCCAAGTATGTTAAAGTTCTAATCTTTAAAGGTTTAAATGATTGGAACTCTAACCCTAAATTCCATATTGAACAAAGTTTGGATTTTTCATGTTCGGTTGATTAAAATCCATGAAGTTCATATACTTGTGAGTAAAATTTTGATTAATTTTCATATTGGAAGATGTAATCTTGGTATTTTACACAAGTATGAAAGTTGGAAAATTTTATCATTGGATGATTAATTTATTTTTCCAACTCCCATTTGTCAAATCCATTATCAATTTGCATATTGGAAAAATTAATTATGGACATATCTATTTCAATTTTAAGAATAAAGGAAGACCAAAATTATTTCAAAATAAATTTTGGATGATTTAGGCTTGTGCATCGTTAAATTGAATTTATTTAAGTTAGACTTATTTTATTTTATTTTTCCTCAAATTTATTCTAATAATGTAATTTAGAATTAATTTATGCCACAAATAAATCGAAATTAAAATTCCAAGTGAAATGCACGCAAATCGATGCAAAACCGCAAGCGTCACCAAGGCTAGTCGGGCTGCCTAGCAGCCCACATGTAGGCTGCATGTGGTGCGCGCATGGCTGAGCATCAATTGTGCGTGGCTGTGTGGCGAGGGGTGCTAAGGCTGGGCTTGGGGCAGTGGCATGATAGCAAGCACCAGCCAGCCCCCACTTGCTGGCAGGCGCCAGCATGCGAGCAGCCATGCGTGGTGTGCTATGCTGGGCGCAACATGCTAGCACCAGGCGCCAGCACAACCCTTGATGCTGCTGGTGCTGCGTGGCGCAGGGCTGCTGGAGATGCTTGTGCGTGCTGCTGGGCAGCGAGGCAGCAAGCCCCAGCCAGCCAGCCCACTACTGCCTAGCAGCCATGGTGCGCAATGCACCATGCTTGGGTGAGGCTTCGTTGCTTAATTTTGAGCTATGCAATTTTGCGAAAATTTTGCCGTTTTAAATTATTAATGTAATTAATTTAATGAGGTTAGACCTCGATTTTTTCGGCATTTGCAAAATTTTGATTTTGACAAATTATGGGTTATGCCGACTTAATTAATCGGATTAATTAAGTATGGATGCGAAATTTATTAGGAGCTTAGTTAGTTACGTGAGCAATTTACTTTTAGAAATAATGAATTAAACAACTTTAACTAGTTTTAATTAGGCACGTTAATTGGATTAACCACCTAAGTTAGTTACTAGTTTTGCGTGTTTAATTATATATTTCGTAATTTGCATGGGTCATTCACAAATAGTGAATGGATGAATGGAAGATTGTTTTCAAAACAGGTTATTGAAAATGGCAACTAATGGGGCCCAACTAGGATAGAAAATATGGACTGGGTTCCGTTATGTATTTTTGTAAATCTAAATACGGTTTGCGAATCGTTAAGTATTTTTTGTACTAATAGATTAATCTTAGTCGTTCTAGCTAGTTTATTTATTTTGGCCAAGATGTCTCAAGACGGCGTTTCGATGAAGACGAGCCAAGATGAAGACCCATGGAAATTAAAGATTTCAAGGGGTCATGCTAGTTGCCAAATGCATCTATTTTTATGCTTTATATATATATTGTTGTTATATATGAATGTTAGATGCATGTCTAGGATTTCTATATGTTGCAACGATTAGTTAAGTTCACTTAAATCAAACCAACATAGAAACCCTAGGCCCCTTAAAAATATTGAGCTAAAATTTTTCGTTCCAAGAACAACACTTACTGAACTAATGCGCGTATGCGATGGGCTACGACAAAGCGAGGCATCACTACTTCCCTAGGAACGTAAGGTGTACTAGGTATACAAGTTGTCTTGGTTAAGCTCAACGATATCAGTAAGGAGTCCTTAGATGTCATGGTAAAAGAGATAAAATTTCAAACCGAGAGTAGCTTGGAGCTATTAGCAATTGGATTGCTTACTTTAAGATATTTAATGATTAAGACAAGCCAAAGCATGCTTAACCATTTCTTGATCTTTGGGATCTCGGAATCATTTTATTCTCGCCTAAAAGGGACAATTTTATAAATGCGTGGATAAAATGCTCAATAAGATTGAAAATATGCATGAACGCTTTTAAAATTTCAACTTATTGATTTATGAATGGTTTTTCATTTCAAATTATTTCAATTATAGAGCAATTTCTACAAGTAACTCAAACAACAACCAATTCTCTTTACGCTGAATTCTCGACAAGGAGAAGTTGATCGGGCCAAATTTTCTTGATTGGCAAAGAAATTTGTGCATTGTATTAATGCAAGAGCAAAAGGAATACGTCCTTGATGAGGAAATGCCCGACGCTCCCAATGAGGAGGTCACTCAGGCTGCCCTTAACCGATGGAAAAGTGCCAATCGGGATGTCAAATGCATCATGTTGGCCACTATGTCTCCGGACCTTTAAAAGACTTTCTTTGAAAAGGAGACGACTTTTGAGATCATTTCTGAGCTTCAGAATATTTTTCAAGAGCAGGCCCGAACTGGAAGGTTCGAAACCCACAGGCAGATCCTTGAGAGCAAGCTCAAGAAAGGAGAGCCAGTCAGCCCGCATGTCCTCAAAATGATTGGATTATTTGAGAACACGAAAAGGCTTGATGCTGGGTATTCAACCGAGATGGCAATTGACATCATTCTCCACTCGCTTCACAAAGGCTATGATCAGTTCAAAATGAACTATAATATGCATAGCAAGGAGAAAACCCTCACTGAGCTTCATGGTATGTTGAAGCAAGCCGAGCAAACCCTCAAGGATGAGGGAAAGCATGACATGCTCATGGTGAGGAAGGGTAAGCCATTCAAACGTTCGGGCAAGAAGAGGAGCTTTATAGGGAAAAAGAGAAATTTTCCGCCTAAGTTAAACACTGCCAAGTGCAGTAAGGACAAGAAGGTAGCCTCTTCCAAGTCCGATTCCGAATGTTTCTACTGCAAGAAGAAGGGACATTGGAAACGGGACTGCCTCAAGTTCAAGGAAGATACGAAGAACGACACCTTTTCTTCTTCATCAGGTATTTTTGTTATAGACTTAAACATCGCTAGCGAAACATCATGGGTATTAGATACTGAATGTAGCTCACACCTTTGTTCCAATGCTCAGGGACTAAGGATAAATAGGAGGCTACAGAAGGGAGAGGTCGAGCTTCGGGTCGGCAATGAAGCAAGAATGTCTGCCGTCTCCGTTGGAACTCTCAGTTTGTCATTTCCCTCTGGGCTTATCTTAGAACTTGACAATTGTTATCATGTTCCTAGAGTTACCAAAACATTATTTGAATATCGGCGTTGGACGCCAAAGGTTTTGAATTTCGAATTAAGAACAATAGTTGTTCATTTTATTTCGATAATGTTTTATATGGTAAAGCATATTAAGAAAATGGTCTTTATGTGCTTTCTTTTGACAAACAAGTCTATAACATTGATGATACCGCCAAAAGAGCTAAGACCATCGAGTCGAATCAAACCTACTTGTGGCATTGTCGTCTTGGCCATATTAACGTCAAACGCATCAAGAAACTTCTACAAGAAGGTGTTCTTGACTCATTCGACTTGGAGTCGTTTGAAAATTGCGAAGGATGTCTATTAAGCAAGATGATAAAACAGCCATTCTCCAAGTTGGGAGAAATGGCAAGTGACTTATTAGGTCTAATACACACGGATGTATGTGGACCAATGAGTACACCCGCAAGACAAGGTTACCGATATTTCATCACCTTGACCGACGATTTTAGTAGATATGGCTATATCTACTTAATGTCAGATAAATTTGAATCCTTTGAGAAATTCAAAGAATTTTAGAAAGAAGTTGAGAATCAACTTGGCAAGAAAATTAAAGCACTTTGATCGGATCGAGGTGGCGAATATTTGAGCCATGAATTCGACGATCACTTGAAAGAAAATGGTATTCTTTCAGAGTTGACACCTCCCAGAACTCCTCAATGGAACAGAGTGTCCGAACGGAGGAATCGAACCTTGTTAGACATGGTTCAATCAATGATGGGTCTTAGTGAACTTCATATCTCTTTCTGGGGACATGCGCTACAAACCGCGGCACTAACACTGAACCGCGCTCCGTCAAAAGCTGTTGAAAAGACTCCATATGAATTATGAACTAAGAAACCTCCTAGGTTGTCTTTTCTCAAGACTTGGGGATGCGAAGCATATGTCAAGTGATTAATTTCTGACAAACTTCACCCCAAATCAGATAAGTGTTTCTTCGTGGGATATCCAAAAGAAACCAAAGGGTATTACTTCTACAATAAATCCGAGAACAAAGTGTTTGTTGCTCGTGATGGTGTCCTTTTGGAGAAGGAACACCTTTCCAAAATGACAAGTGGGAGGAAAATCGAACTAGACGATGTTCGAGAGGACGAGCAGCAATGTCAACCTGATAAAACTGACAATCTAAGTGCTTTGGAATAAACTAGGAAGATTGGTCAGAATCAAACAGACAATGTCAATGCTCAACTTATTACCCTTCGTAGGTCGCAACGACAAAGATCTCAACCAGACAGATACCTTGGTATTGTCTTAACCGATGATCAAGAACATCCTAGTTATGGATGGAGATGAGCCAGCGACATACAAGCAAGCAATGACGAGCCCCGACTCTGCTAAATGGCAAGAAGCCATGAAATCCGAGATGGACTCCATGTCTGAAAATCAAGTGTGGGACTTGGTGAATTTGCCCGAGGGTTACACGCCCATTTGTTGCAAATGGATATTCAAATTGAAGACAGACAAGGATGGAAATGTATCGATATACAAGGCTAGACTGGTAGCAAAAGGTTATAGGCAAGTCCACGGGATAAACTATGTTGAAACCTTTTCACCACTTGCAATGCTAAAGTCTGTCCGGATTATTCTAGCGATTGTTGCATATTACGATTATGAAATATGGCAGATGGATGTCAAAACCGCCTTCCTAAATAGGGTTTTAGAAGAAACCGTGTACATGACACAGCCTGAAGTTTTTGTCGATCCGAGCATCGCTGGAAAGGTTTGCAAGCTTAAGAAGTCCATTTATGGACTAAAGCAAGCCAGCAGAAGTTGGAATCTGGGATTTAATGAAGCCATTAGCAAGTTTGGCTTTATCAAGAATCCAGATGAATCTTGTGTATACAAGAAGGTCAGTGGAGTGACATCGCATTCCTAGTCCCATATGTCGATGACATACTGCTCATTGGAAATAACACAAAATTACTTACATTGAAGGGCTGGTTGGGAAAGTGTTTTTCAATGAAGGACTTAGGAGAGGCAGAGTACATATTGGGCATCAAGATCTACAGGGATAGATCTAAGAGGATTATTGGATTGAGCCAGAGTACTTACATTGGTAAAGTACTGGCACGATTCAACATGGAGAATGCCAAGAGAGGGCATTTACCCATGTCCCATGGCGTAACTCTCAGTAAGAAATAGTGTCCACAGACACCTGTTGAGCGAGAGAGAATGGATCAGATTCCATATGCTTCGCTAATGGGGTCGATCATGTATGCCATGATATGTACCAGGCCAGATGTCTCGTATGCCTTGAGTGCTACGAGCCGATACCAATCAAACCCAGGAGAGGCGCATTGGACTGCGGCCAAGAATATCCTAAAGTACCTGAAAAGGAACAAGGATAAATTCCTGGTTTATGGTGGCCACAAAGATCTGGTTGTTAAAGGTTACACCACGCTAGCTTCCAGACTGACAGAGACGACTTCAAGTCACAGTCAGGGTACATATTTTGCCTAAATGGAGGAGCATTTAGCTGGAAGAGGGCCAAGCAGAGCACAAATGCAGACTCTATAACTGAAGCCGAATACCTGGCTGCTTTGGAAGCTGCTAAGGAGGCTGTTTGGATTCGCAAGGTCATTAGTGAACTTGGTGTTGTACCCTCCATCAAGGGTCCGATAGATCTCTACTGTTACAACAATGGAGCTATCGCTCAGGCTAGAGAGCCAAGAGAGCACCAGAAGGTCAAACATGTCCAAAGGCGATTTCACATGATAAGGGAATGGAAGTCCGAAGGTGAAATCAGAATTTGTAAGATAGGCACGGATGATAATGTGGCCGATCCTTTGACTAAACCTTTGCCTCAAGTGAAACACAACAAGCACGTTGAGGCAATAGGAATCAAGCACGTTGGAGATTGGCTTTGAAATTCCCTATACATGTGTTTTAATTAAATAGGTAGATTTAATGTAAGACACTGTATTGAAACCATTCATTAATGGAGTAATTAATTTTTGTGCAAAATTATCATTCACTCCATTGCTATTTAATTGTGGTTTAGAATTAAATAATGAGTACATTCGATTTATGGAAATATTCAAAACAAGGTATCAAGACCATGTCTTAGATAAAGAAACATCTGTTAAGTGAACATTAAATATTTAAATCGAAAGTTATCCCTAATGGAGGTCATCTAACTGATGGACGATTGATGACCACCAGAGATTAGTGTGTAGTATGATTTACAGCACCGTTTCTTGTGCTGCAAGGACATGATGGTTATAAATCATTTGCACAGGTGCAAGTTTAGAACTGCACTGGATCGACCTATGAGAGTACTTTAAGAGTTTCAAAATTGTCATAAGTACATTTCTCATTATAGCTATCGGAACTCGTTTCCTTGACCATGAGTATTGTGAAGTTTTCTTATTTGAGAACTAGTCTCTTTGATGTTGCCTAACGTCCGCCATAACTGGGGATCATAACGGGAACACTCGGGAGATTAGGTCCTCTTAGTAAGAGAAACTTACAGTGCAAGACTGGCAATGTCCCCCTATAGACAATAGGGAATATGTCTTTGTTGTTTACAAGGCCGCTCGATGAGCGAGACTGTGAAAATGCATGGTCGTGCTCAGATGGATTTTAGAAATCATCTGCTTATTGACAGTCGAACTCGAAGATCGAGAAACACTTCTGAACGTAATAAGGATGACGATGAATCTTACCTTATAGTTCACGAAGAGACATTAAGTGACATAGGAAATGGGCTATACACTATATGCACACTTGTCCGGAAGGATAAGTGGGAGATTGAAAGGAATGGTGTCCTTCCAACAAGTGTATTATTCTGATAGAGGGTTCAGAGTTATTACAGAGCTAATTCTTCAGTAAGGTCAAGTGATAGGAATGCCAAGGTGGAGGCCTCTTCCGATCAGTAATATTAAGGTACAATTAATATTACAGATTAATCTTAACTGAACCCTTCGGGTCGAACCCAATCGAACTACCGATCCGAGAGAACGAAATAATCCGAAGGATTTAATGAGTCGACGGAGTTTTACGAATACAGACGTCGGATATCGAGCCTAGGGCGTCGAGACCTAGCGTCGCAAAATTACAAGCAACAAGTACGAGCATAGCCGTAGCTAGGCTAGGCTAGCTCATCGCAAGCCTAGGCGCACCACGGTGTGTTAGGCGCGCCTTACGTGCTAAGCGCAAGCCTAGGCACTATCGCAGCCCATCGCAGTACAAGCACAGCACCATCGCATGGCTAGGCCTGTGCGTGTGTGCGTGTGCTTGTGCCTTAGGCTCTCGCACCATCACAGCAGCATGGCTACGCACATGCGTGCCTTTGCATGGCACTGCATCGCAGCATGCGTGCTTGGGTGCTAGGCACCATCGCAGGCCCCTCGCAAAAGCACAGCACCATGCTAGGCCTTGTGTGCGTGTGCGTATGCGTGGAGGGCATCGCAGCAGCAGCAGCATGCGAGTGTATGCGAGGAAGAGCTAGCAAGCAGCACCAAGCCCAGCATGCGTGGCTCGCTAGCAGCACACATGCTAGGCTTTGCGTGCGTGAGTGCGCTGGCTGCGCTATGCGTATGCTGGCCTGGCTGTGCTGGCTATGCGAGAGGGTGTGTGCGTGTGCGATGGCGAGAGAGGTAAGGGCCAGCACCAGCGCCAGCAGCTAGCAGCGCCTAGCACTGGCACGCAGCAGCAGCACAAGCATCTCCCAGCGCCTGCACGCATTGCCTGGCTGGAGATGCGAGGTTGCTAGCTGGGCTGGTGCTAGCTGGTTGGGCTAGCTGGCACTACTAGCTGGCGTGCTAGATGGCAGTAGCCCAGCAGCCCTTTGCTTGAGGCGGTTTGTGGTGAGTGGGGACCAAGGCTTGGACAAAGCCTTGGGGGGCAAGGCAATGGTCCCCCTCACCTCTCTTGGTCCTCACCTAACCCTCTCTCTCCCCTTGACACTTGTTGCATTGTGATTGATTTTATTATTAATTTATTTTGGAAATAAATTAATCATCAAAATTATTCATTCTCCCACAATGGTTGGGAAATGAAGTTCAAGGGTGCATTTCCCTATGAATACCAAAGGCATGGGTATTGGGAAAAACACAACCTTAAGTGGAAATAAAAGGCAACTCTTGATTTGAGTAAACCTTGATTCGTAAAACTCATAGTTTTATTTTTCCGGGTCTCGACTAACCTTCGAGACTTAGGACGCTCAGTTCGGGTTTGAGGGTACGATCCCGTTGGAGACCTCGTATTTTCGGGGTTCAAGTAAGAGCTCAAAGTTGAGCGAAGCTCGTGTCAAAGGTATAATCTTTTATCCTTTCTTGTGTTTTAATTATGTTTTGCTTGTTAATTGCATTTATTATGGGGGCGAGTCTTGGTGGGTTTCTTTCCGTGTAATGAGGGTCACTATGAAACCCAACATAACTTAGAGTTTACGAGCAAAGGTTTTCTCTCTTTTGGAGATTCCTTAGAGTTCACCAACTCAAGTGAATTTCCCAATACCAAATGATGGGTATTTATAGGGAAATATCCCCAAGAATTCCCATCATCTTTTAATGTGGGATAGTTTGTAAAATATTAAAATAACCAATTAATTTAATTCCAAATTAAATTAAAAAAGCTATGCAATAGACAAATGACAAGTGTCAACATAAGGGAGGGAGTAGGTAAGGACCACAAACCTATCCTTGGAGAGTAGCAAAAACCCACCAACTCACATACTTGGTCAATACAAGGAAGACCAACCACATGCCTTAGGCCTCAAGGCTCGCTTAGTTGGAGGTCTTGCCCTCGGCTGGGCCTACTAGTATGCCGCAAGCCAACGCGAGCTAGCGTGCTACTCTTAGGCTTGCTCGCGTGCTTGTGGATTGGTGCTAGCGCTACTTGCACTGGCCTGCTCGCATGCTGGTTGGTTGATGCTAGCACTGCTAGCTTGCCCACAAGGAAACGCGCGCAGGGCCCCTTTGCTGCTAGCTCTCGCTCGGCTAGCAAGCCCACCCAGCGCACACGCATGGCTGCTAAGCCTACTGCCGAGGCTAGTCTATGGCTAGCAGCCATGCTAGCTAGCGTTGCCTAGTCCTCGGTTGGCTCGGCCAATCCGAGGCTAGGTCCGATGACTTGTCATTTGACTTATTTTCTCGTCTTGCCGATTCCTTAAAACGACTCGACGTTCGACGCTTGGCTTTGACTCTCTAAGCTTGGAGTCCGACGTCTTAGTTCGTAAAATTTCTATTAACTCATTTAATCCTTCGGATTAATTTGTCGCTTCGGTTCGGTTACACGATTGGGTGTGACCCGAAGGGTTCAGTCATGATTAAGCTATAATATTAATTATACATTAATATTACTGATCGGAAGCGGCCTCCAGCTAGGCATTCTGATCACTTGACCTCACTGAATAATTAGCTTTCTAATAATTCCGAAACCTCTATGGGAATAATACACTTGTTCAAAGGACACCAATTCTTTCAATCTCCCACTTGTCCTTCCGGACAAGTATGCTATATGTGTATAGCCTACTTCGTATGTCACTTAATGTCTCTTCGTGAACTATAAGGTAAGATTTTTTGTCATCCTTATTATGTCCAGAAGTGTTTCTCGATTTTCGAGTTCGACTGTCAATAAGCAGATGATTTCTAAAATCCATCTGAGTACGGCCATGCATTTTCACAGTCTTGCTCTTCGTGAGGGCTTGTAAACAACAAAGACATGTTCCCTATTGTTAATAGGGGGACATTCCCAGTTTTGCATTGCCAGCTACCCTTACTAAGAGGCCCTAGCTGCCCAACTGTTGCCTTTATAATCCCCTTGTACGGTAGGCGTTTGACAACATCAAAGCGGACTAGTACTCAAACAAGGGAACTAACAATACTCATGGTCGAGGAAAGAGGTTTCGATAACCATAACGAGTAATATACTTATGACGATTGAATCTCTTAAAGTATTCTCATAGGTCGATATGGTATAGTTCCAAACTGATACCTAAGCAAATGATTTATGACAATTTTGTCCTTGTAACACAAGAAACGGTGCTATAAATCATACGACACACTAATCTCACGCGGTCATTAGTCGCCCAAATTTCAAATGACCTCGATTAGGGATAATTTGATATGATATTCAACGTTCACTTAATAGGTGTTTCTTTCTCCAAGACATGGTCTTGATACTCTATTTTGAATATCGTTAAATCGAACGGACTCATTATTTAATTCTAAACCATAATTAAATAGTTTTGTGGAATAATTAGTAAATTTTATTCCACTATGGAACTTTTAAACGTTTCATCAATCTTATGATAAATGGTTTTCCCAAATGTTTTAAGAGTAATACTCTTAACAAAACATTTATAGAAATCACACCCATATCTAATAGGCTTGATTACTTTTATGCAATTGTGAATGTTGTGGTTCACTTATTGGATAGGTTTAGTTATGATTACTTTGCAAAACTTAGCATCTTCATTATCAAAAATTCTCATAATAAGATGATAAGATTTGAGAGTGTTTAGATTATATGCGATTTTGGATTTATTTTCCAAGTGATGGCTCCCACTTATTTTTATGATTTGACATCTCCAACTTGACAATCTACAATCATCATAGTTCAACAACAAACTATCCATTGAACAACTTCCTTATTATTGCCTTTAAGGCAACAATGTTCTCAACATATATTTTAGTAGAATTCTTAATGATGTGTTGTTTTGATTTTAGTCCAACCTGTTCAAAATGATTTTGGATACCCTAACCATAGTTGATCATAGAAATTTACCTTAAATTTCTACACATTGCACATGCATGCTAGTCCATATTACCATTCTCAAGCCGCGACGCATCTAAGGTCGTGCTTATAAATGGCTTCCTTGTTAAGGATCTGATCCTTGCTAAGGTTGTGCTCGCAACATCAATATTAGAACTAAGGTATTCTCTTCTTGGAGATCCCTTAAAGTTCACAATTCAAGTGTCCCTTCCAAATGCCAAATTATTGGTATTTATAGGGAAGGGAGCCCTTAAATTCCAATCTCCCATCAATGTGGGAGAGTTGGTAAAATGCATTTATTCAATTTAATTTAATTCAAAAATCGAATCAAAGAAAATGAATCAACAGTCAACAAGTTTCAAGTGGAGAGCAAGGGGTTAGGTGAGGACCACAAGGGGAGGGGGGGACTACCTTCCCCTTGCTCCCCAAGCAACCCTACATAAATTTCCCTCACACTCACCAGCCAACCAACGCAAGCTAGCTGGCGCAAGGCCTTGTGTTCCAAGGCACACCCAGTTGGTGGCCTGGTGCTTGGCTGTGCTACCAAGATGGCTGCGTGTGCGAGCAACCTAGCAAACACGCCATGCATGCATGTGGGCTGCTTCCAGGAAGGCTTGGAGCACATGCTGCAAGCACAGCTTGCTAGCTGTTTGTGTTGTGCTGCTATCGCTAGCATTCGCTACCTAGCTGCTGCTTCAATGCTTGTGCTTGGCGCATCCCAACACGCAAGCACGCACAGCCTCAGCACACGCACGCATAGCGTGCTGCTGTTGCTGGTGCAATGCTCGTGTTAAGCGCAGTCCAGCATGCTCCTGCCTCGCGCGCAAGGCTCAACCAGCATGTGCTGCTGGCCCTTGCTTGCGATGGTGCCGGCTTTCTGCTGCCATGCCTAGCATGTGCGGATGGCCCTTAGCATGTCTTCCCTTGCACGCATGGCTGGCTGGGCCAGCATGCTCGGCCATGCTAGGCATGCTGAGCTTGCAGCCGAGCCTTGCCTTGCGGCAATGGCTCTGGCTAGGCATGCTAGCCATCCTAGCCCTCGATTGGCTAGTCCATTTCGAGGCTATTATTTTCTCGTTGGATGACTTGTTGTTTGCTTGATTCCTCGTCTCGTCGATTTCTAAATTCGACTCGACTTACTACGCTCGATTTCCATCGTTATAATCTTGGAATCTAAGGTCTATGTTCGTAACACTCTAATGACTCATCTAACCATTCGGATTAATTCGTCGTTTCAGTTCAATTACTCGATTGGGTGTGACCCAAAGGGTTGAGTCAAGATTTGTAATATTAATTATACATTAATATTACTGATCGGAAGCGGCCTCAACCTAGGCATTCCGATCACTTGACCTCACTGAATAATTAGCTTTTTAATAATTTTGAACCCTCTATCAGAATAATACACTTGTTCGAAGGACACCATTCCTTTCAATCTCCCATTTGTCCTTCTAGACAAGTGCGCTGTTAGTGTATAACCCGTTTCCTATGTCACTTAATGTCTCTTCATGAACTATAAGGTAATATTCTTCGTCATCCTTGTTAAGTCCAGAAGTGTTTCTCGATTTCTGAGTTCGACTGTCAATAAGTAGATGATTTCTAAAATCCATCTAAGCACGACTATGCATTTCACCGTCTCGCTCTTCGAGAGGCCTTGTAACAACAAAGACATGTTCCCTATTATTAATAGGGGGACATTCCTAGTCTGGTATTGTTAGCTTCCCTTACTAAGAGGACCTAGCCGCCCAAGTGTTGCCATTATAATCCCCATTTACGGCAGACGTTTGACAACATGAAAACGAACTAGTACTTTAACAAGAGAACTTACAATACTCATGGTCGAGGAAAGAGATTCCAATAGTTATAATGAGAAATATAATTATGATGATTTTAAGTCTCTTAAAGTATTCTCATAAGTCGATCCAGTATAGTTCCAAACAAATACCTTTGCAAATGATTTATGAGAATCATGTCCTTGTAGCACAGGTGCATTAAACCACACTACACACTAATACCAAATGGTCATTAATCGTCCAACATTTAAATGACCTTGATTAAGGATAATATTCGATTAAAATATTCAATGCTCACTTAACAAGTGTTTCTTTATCCAAGACATTTCTTGATACCCTGTTTTGAATATTCTTGAAAATCGAATGGACTCATTATTTAATTCCAATCCACAATTAAATATATATGGAGTGATGATAATTTGCAGAAAATTAAATTACTCTAAACCGAATGGTTCAACATACATTAAAATCCTCAAAATTTTATTAAAACACATGAACAGGGAAATCAAAACCAATCTCCAACGTGCCTGAATCCCATTGCCTTAACATGCTTGTTGTCTTTCACTTGAGGCAAAGGTTTAGTGAGTGGATCGGCTACATTGTCGTCCGTTCCAATCTTACAAATTCTGATTTCACCCTCTGACTTCCATTCCCTTATCATGTGAAATCGACTCTTGACATGTTTGACCTTCTGATGTTCCCTTTGCTCCCTGGCCTGAGCAATAACTCCATTGTTATCACAATAGAGGTCTATCGGACCCTTGATTGAGGGTACAACAACAAGTTCACCAATGAACTTACGAATCCAAACTGCCTCCTTTGCTGCTTTTAAAGCTGCCAAGTATTCGGCTTCACTTGTAGAATCTCCAGTTGTGCTTAGCTTAGTGGTGAAGGATAATTAGGTCGTTGGACTAACTACCCTCAACCAAACAATATTTATAAACCTACACCTACACTAAACAAGTTTAGTGGTAAGTAGAGGGTCGAACCACGGAGACGACATAAACACTATCAACACCACCACCAATTAAGCTAGGTCAAAGAGATAGGATGGATAGAACAATAAACAAAAATGAGATTTATATTAAGTTAAACTAACACCAAGGGAGAGGGTCAAACATGACAATGATCTTCAATAAAGTTAGGCAATGGAAATGAGTTTACATGCGAACCAAATATCTCATATAAGGCAATACCAACAATACCATCTAACCACCTATCGGGGTCAAAGGCTTTCCCAACTTAACACATGCTCATACTATCGTCATAAGCTGTGAAAGTTAAGGTTTTTGCATAGAATCGATCACCTAATGGATATCCCTAAGTTACACTATCGTCATAACTTGGTTCAATCCACCCAATTACAACACATGATTGGCCATTCACATGGAGTAATTAGTAAAACATGGTTACAAGGTATATTTAATCACATATAACCAACATTTGTCTAGCCTAATACATTCAAGATTCACCACATGCTATCACCAATCCCTTAGTAAAGGGAATTACTCACTAATCATGAACAACTAACACAAAACCCAACAAGAAGAACAAAGAGAAGCAATTAAACTAAACAACTACTCTAATCAAGCAAGAAATTAAGAAAGAACAATAATTGAGATAGAGTTTAGAATGCTCATTGAAGTATTGAAAAGGAATCCAAAACAATGTCACTTTGCATCTTCATCTTCTTCAATCCACCATTGAAGCTCTTCACTTTCTCTCTCTAAAATACCCTAAATTACTCTTAATCTACATTGCAAAGTAAAAAAACAAAGATTAAAACTAAATCTAAGCCTAATTTATGTGAAGATTGATGGAGAGATGTTAGGGTTTAACCCCTCAAAGAGGAGAGAGAAAACCCCAAAGAAACCCACCACCAAAACTTCTAAAAAGAGGAGAGGAAGAAGCGTTTAAAAGACCCGTAGCTGCTCGTGCGCGCCCGCGATATTTGCCTGCGCGCCCGCGCACTGGGATTGGCCTGACAGCGACATTCATTTTCAAACGGCCATAACTTCTGTTCTAGGAGTCTTCTATGGGCGTGCAACCTACCATTGGAAAGCTCTTTAAGTCTAGTTTCCAATGCAACTTGAATCACCTCAATCCAATTTGTAGATAAAAAGTTATGGCTAAAAGAGTGAACAAAGGTTAGTTTTGGAGTTCAGGCCCTTGAGCGCCCGCGCCTATCTTAGGTGCGCCCGCGCCTAAGCCGCGCCCAAATCGCGCCTACATTCTGCCTCCTTCAATATTTTCAACCCCAATGTTAGGCACGCCCGCGCTTGGCTTGGCGCGCTCGCGCCATTCTGAAAGCGCGACCCGCGTTGTCCGCATGGCCTTGCTTGCTTGCTCCATAACTTCCTTTGTAGCTCTTCAAATGAACTCCAATTCTCCAAGCTCTTCATTCTCTCAAAATCAACTCCAAAAGCCTACAAAACACGAGGAAAAGCACAACATAATAAAGAGAGAAACAGAGCAAAAGGGGTACAAACAAGGGACAAACGTTGAAAAATACGGCGATTAGAGGATCTAAATAGTGGCATAAATGCCACTTATCAAACTCCCCCACACTTGCCTCTTGCTTGTCCTCAAGCAAGAACAGAAGCAGAAACAAAAAGAAAGAAAAAGGATCTAATAACACTAAAAGGAGAGGGGTGAAAAAGAATATACACTAACTCACTTTCGTAGGAATCACGGTTGTTTTTAGCGTAAACAACAAGCCATTTAAACCTCAAAGTCGCCTATGAGGACGAGTGTGCTCTCGTAAGGGTTTCCAAAGAGTTTAACCCATAACTCTACACATAAAGAAACACAAACAAGGCAATGCATAGACAAATAAAATAAACACAAAAACAAGACGTTCTTGGTGGACTTTTTGGAACGAAACAAGCACCAATGAATGCACAACTTTCTAAACAAATAAGGGTATGCACGTTCCAAGATGTTTAGGGTTGAAAGAAACATAGACTAAGCTAAGCATAGAGAACTAAGAGCCGTACAATTCACCTTTCATCCCAAACTAGCTAGCCGCGTTCTCTCCACTAGCTTCAAGTCAACCATTAGGTGGGCTTCTCATGGTTCCTCGAAGGAACCGGAAAAAGATAAAGAAATGAAAACGATGAGAAGGTTATCCCGACGTCTTGGCTATGCACTCTCTCTCTATAAGCTTGACAACTATCTTCCTCCATCGATAAAGACTAAACTCTATAGGGTCTAAAGGTCTTTTATTGGTTGTAAGGGTATGCTTGGGGTGTAAGGTGGGAAAAATTTTGAAAATTTTAAAAATTTGGTGGTATTCCCCCACACTTATTCAATAAACACACACTAACAAGACTAAGAAACAGGACTCCCCCACACTTGAACGGAGCATTGTCCTCAATGCTCAAACACGAGGGATATGAAGTTTTTTTTTGTTTTTTTTTTTTTTTTTTTTTTTTTTTTTTTTTTTTTTTTTTTGGTCCTTACCTTATTTGAGTAAGGACGGCTTTTCATAAGCATTTTCTCTTATTTCACTGAATAGAAACACAGTTTACTCACTTGCTTGACCAAAGAACTACAACTTTCTCATTTGCGTTCAAAATCAACACAAAACAATTCTCAAACCAACATGCTTCACATAAACAAAAGGTTTAGGGGAACAAAAGGTCATTCGGTTTGTAATGTGGCTCAAAATCAAGAAAGGGAAATAGGCTCAAAGGGTTAGCAAGAGGGGCAAATTTAAAAGAAAACCAATTTTGTAACAAAACAAAAAGAAGGATAAGAAAATGAAAAATGCCTATGTCCTCCCTTAAAGGGTTCGGTCACGATCTCGGGTAGATAGAAGTCAAACTCTGGATTGAAAAATGCATAACCAAGGATCCAAATATGCCACTCAACAAAGTTGATGAAGGCTAGAACAAATAAACCTCACACGGGATTTGTATAGCAATTACCGACCTAAGGGGTTCATATCCACTATGGAGAGCGACACCGTCTTACCACAACCATGGATTAAGGCTACAAGTATCCCAAAGTTCTTAAAACCGCTACCTTAGCATTAAAATATGTTTAACTCAACCCAAAACACTCTCAAACCGTGCATACCATTACCAATTAGGAAGGAAAACATTCAAGGACACAAGTTCAAAGTAGTAAGACCAAAACAAGAACGGATCAAAACACATATGCAAACTTGCCTTGTTTTCAAAGGAAAAGACGCTATACAAACAAATATTCACAAAACGAGAACAACTTGAGAATGTATATACAAATTGCGCTAGAAGAGAGCATGATCAACGACAAAGCCATGCATACCAAAAGTCAAGTCAATAAGGAACTCATGGCCATCCAAATATAGAATAACCAAAGTCAAAAATAAACCTTGGTATGTATGGGGGGTAAATCAAGCAATCAAGAGACCAAGAAAGGGAAGAAGGAAACAACAAAACCACAAACATTTATCTTTCAAACCATATGAAAATAAAAGGGTAAAACAACAAAAGAGAGGAGATGGAAAGAGTGAACCAAAATGTTAGGTGGGTGTAGAAACCCGCAAATTAAGTCATTTTCCTCATTTCCATTAAATTGCTCTTCTTTGATGCTTCAACTTCCATTTACAAATATTCCTTGGTTTTCTACTTCTTATGGTTCTCGGTCAAAGGTCATGCGCAAAAGTATAGACATCAAGTACCTATATACAAAGATAAACAAGAGGAAAACAAAATTAAAAGATATAAAAGAAAATTAAAAGCAATATAAACACGGGTTACTTCCCGAGAAAGTCTTGTTTAAGGTCCAAGATTGACCTTATTAGTAAATAACCGGACAAAGAACGCAAAAGCTTGTCATATGCATCGGAAAATATTTCATGAAAAAGAGCATAAGTGATGCTCATATGACAAGCAAGCACAAAGTTGAAAGAAACTCTATGCTTGAGGGGAGGGGGAAAAGAAAAATAAAAAGAATTAAAAGAAAAATCAAAAGAAAAATTAAAATAAGAAAAAGAAAAAGAGGGAACAAACTCATTTAGTTGCATTTTGGAAGGTGAAAGCTCATCATTGAAATCAAAAGTAAGGCCATGGTGGTATAGAGAGGCAAGGGGCTCCTCAATTGGTTTATTTTTGAGAAAATATGGTAGTGAGATGGGAAAAGAAGGAATATTGCTAAACTTCCTTGTAAAAGGGATGTAAGTTGAAGGGGTTTGAATTGGGATCGCACTCACCACCTCAATTACACCGCCTAGCATTGAATCACAAGCTTTCTCTTCCAACTCATCTTCAATACCCTCAAAGATTTTCGATGTATTCTCAATCACCAATTGGGATATTTCACTCTCAACAAGAGCATGATCATCATTGTTAACATTCCCTAAGTCACCATGAATGAACATCGGTATCTCATCATCACCTAAACCAAACTTTTCTCTAAGCAACCTCAAATCAATGTTTAATTGCATCAATTTTGTATCGTCAATGGGTTGAGAAGAGTTTTGAGGCTCAAATTGGGTGGAGGGGTTGATATCCACGAAGTCATGAAAAATCTCACCATCCATACTCCCTCCATCACTTTCAAAATCATCATCCTCAATCACATTCTCAAATTCCAAATGAGTTGTCTCACTCAAATGATTACCCTTAGGCTCACTCAAATGGGAGGAGGGAGAAGAAGGAAAGGCATCCTCTTGGGATGAGGCTAGTTGGGAAATTTTACTTTCCATCATTTTAATCCAAGCTTCCCTTTCATTCCTCTCTTCATCTTGTTTTCTCATAAACTCCTTAAGCATCTCCATACACTCTTCTTCCTTCGATCTCCCCACTGAATTACCCTTACAAAAAGGCTCATTAGACACATAGGGGAACTCATTAGGAATCGTGTATGAAAAAGGAAAGGAAGATGAAGAATTATGCATTTGAGAATTTTGGGTGTGTGAAGCATCATTGGAATTCATGCACATAATTGATGAACATTGAAAAATATCATGAACATTATCAACATTGGGATGCATCTCATTACAATTAGCATACAAAAGGGAAGGGTTGCCATCATGCATCAAGGGATCATCATGGGGAACATAAGAATCATCATTAGAGTTTATGCAAGAGTTAGAAAAATCACGACAATTATCATAATTATATTGCTCATTGCTATCCCGAGCAAACCACAAATAGAAATCCCAAGCCTCATCCGAAGATGTGGCTCGAAATTCACCATTAAATTTGTTTTCAACCACCCCCCTAGTGTACTCATTCAAACCCCAATAAATTATCTCACAAGACTCCCTTAAAGTACAACCAAGGTAATTAGAGAAGTCTTCAAACCTATTAAAGTATACCCAAAAGGGCTCATATTCAAATTGAGGCAAAGAAGGACATGTCATTTCATTTTGGACAAATTGATCCATGACTCAATGAGGCAAAACAAATAGCAACCAAATAAGAAAGCTCAAATATTTTTGGAATTTCCCCTTTTTTTTTCCTTTTTTTTTTAAACAAAAAAAAAACAAAAAGAAAAGAAAATATTCGCAAAGACCTAGACTCAATAAGGTAATTTAACAATAATGGAAGCCGTCCCCGGCAACGGCGCCATTTTGGTGAAGGATAATTAGGTCGTTGGACTAACTACCCTCAACCAAACAATATTTATAAACCTACACCTACACTAAACAAGTTTAGTGGTAAGTAAAGGGTCGAACCACGGAGACGACATAAACACTATCAACACCACCACCAATTAAGCTAGGTCAAAGAGATAGGATGGATAGAACAATAAACAAAAATGAGATTTATATTAAGTTAAACTAACACCAAGGGAGATGGTCAAACATGACAATGATCTTCAATAAAGTTAGGCAATGGAAATGAGTTTACATGCGAACCAAATATCTCATATAAGGCAATACCAACAATACCATCTAACCACCTATCGGGGTCAAAGGCTTTCCCAACTTAACACATGCTCATACTATCGTCATAAGCTGTGAAAGTTAAGGTTTTTGCATAGAATCGATCACCTAATGGATATCCCTAAGTTACACTATCGTCATAACTTGGTTCAATCCACCCAATTACAACACATGATTGGCCATTCACATGGAGTAATTAGTAAAACATGGTTACAAGGTATATTTAATCACATATAACCAACATTTGTCTAGCCTAATACATTCAAGATTCACCACATGCTATCACCAATCCCTTAGTAAAGGGAATTACTCACTAATCATGAACAACTAACACAAAACCCAACAAGAAGAACAAAGAGAAGCAATTAAACTAAACAACTACTCTAATCAAGCAAGAAATTAAGAAAGAACAATAATTGAGATAGAGTTTAGAATGCTCATTGAAGTATTGAAAAGGAATCCAAAACAATGTCACTTTGCATCTTCATCTTCTTCAATCCACCATTGAAGCTCTTCACTTTCTCTCTCTAAAATACCCTAAATTACTCTTAATCTACATTGCAAAGTAAAAAAACAAAGATTAAAACTAAATCTAAGCCTAATTTATGTGAAGATTGATGGAGAGAGTTTAGGGTTTAACCCCTCAAAGAGGAGAGAGAAAACCCCAAAGAAACCCACCACCAAAACTTCTAAAAAGAGGAGAGGAAGAAGCGTTTAAAAGACCCGTAGCTGCTCGTGCGCGCCCGCAATATCTGCCTGCGCGCCCGCGCACTGGGATTGGCCTGACAGCAACATTCATTTTCAAACGGCCATAACTTCTGTTCTAGGAGTCTTCTATGGGCGTGCAACCTACCGTTGGAAAGCTCTTTAAGTCTAGTTTCCAATGCAACTTGAATCACCTCAATCCAAGTTGTAGATAAAAAGGTATGGCTAAAAGAGTGAACAAAGGTTAGTTTTGGAGTTCAGGCCCTTGAGCGCCCGCGCCTATCTTAGGAGCGCCCGCGCCTATCTTAGGCGCGCCCGCGCCTAAGCCGCGCCCAAATCGCGCCTACATTCTGCCTCCTTCAATATTTTCAACCCCAATGTTAGGCACGCCCGCGCTTGGCTTGGCGCGCCCGCGCCATTCTGAAAGCGCGACCCGCGTTGTCCGCATGGCCTTGCTTGCTTGCTCCTTAACTTCCTTTGTAGCTCTTCAAATGAACTCCAATTCTCCAAGCTCTTCATTCTCTCAAAATCAACTCCAAAAGCCTACAAAACACGAGGAAAAGCACAAAAACATAATAAAGAGAGAAACAGAGCAAAAGGGGTACAAACAAGGGACAAACGTAGAAAAATACGGCGATTAGAGGATCTAAATAGTGGCATAAATGCCACTTATCACTTAGCACTCTTTCAACTAAATGCTCCTCCATTTAGACAAAATATGTACCCTAACTGCGACTTGAAATCGTCTTTGTTAGTCTAGAAGCTTCCGTCGGTGTAACCTTTAACAACCAAATCATTACTCCCACCCTAGACCAGAAATTTATCCTTGTTCCTTTTCAGGTACTTTAGGATATTCTTGGCCACAATCCAATGCGCCTCTCCTAGGTTTGATTGGTATCGGCTCGTAGCAGTCAAGGAATACGATACATCTGGCCTAGTACATATCATGGAATACATAATCGATCCAATAAGCGAAGCATATGGAATTTGATTCATCCTCTCTCGCTCATCAGGTGTTTGTGGACATTGCTTCTTGCTGAGAGTTATACCATGTGACATGGGTAGGTGCTCTCTCTTGGCCTCCTCCATGTTGAATCGTGCCAGTACCTTATCAATATAAGTACTTTGGCTCAATCCAATCATCCTTTTAGATCTATCCCGATAGATCTTGATGCCCAATATGTATTGTGCCTCTCCCAAGTCCTTCATTGAAAAGCACTTTCCAAGCCAAGTCTTTACAGACTCCAGCATTGGAATGTTATTTCCAATGAGCAATATGTCATCGACATATAAGACAAGGAATGCGATGTCACTCCCACTGACCTTCTTGTAGAAACAAGACTCATCTGGATTCTTGATAAAGCCAAACTTACTAATGGCTTCATTAAATCGCAGATTCCAAATTCTGCTTGCTTCCTTTAATCCATAAATGGACTTCTTAAGCTTGCATACCTTCCCAGCATTGCTTGGATCAACAAAACCTTTCGGCTGTGTCATGTACACAATTTCTTCCAAAATCCCATTAAGGAAAACGTTTTGACATCCATTTACCATATTTCATAATCATAATATGCATCAATTGCTAGGATAATCTGGACGGACTTATGCATGGCGATTAGCGAAAAGGTTTCATCATAATCAACGCCATGAATTTGTCTGGTTGTGATATTGGTCGTGGCGACCTACTCAAGGTAATAGGGTGAGCATTTGCATTGTCGGTTTGACTCTGACCAATGTAAATAGCTGCTTCTGAAGCACTTTGATTTTCAGTTTTGTCAGGTTGACTTTGTTTCTCATTCTCTCGAACTTCATCGAGTTCGATTTTTCTCCCACTTGTAATTTTGGAAAGGTGCTTCTTCTCCAAAAAGACACCTTCATGAGCAACAAACACTTTGTTCTCGGATTTGTTGTAGAAGTAATACCCCTTAGTTTCTTTTGGGTATCCCACAAAGAAACACTTCTCTGATTTTGGGTGAAGTTTGTTAGAAACTAATTTCTTGACATATGCTTCGCATCCCCAAATCTTAAGAAAAGACAACAATGGAGGTTTCTTCGTCCATAATTCATATGTAGTCTTTTCGACAACTTTTAACGGAGCTCAGTTCGGTGTTAGTGTCGCGGTTAGAAGTGCGTGTCCCCAGAAAGAGATAGGAAGATCGCTAAGACCCATCATTGATAGAACCATGTCTAACAAGGTTTGATTCCTCCTCTCGGACACTGCGTTCCATTGTGGAGTTCAGGGAGGTGTCAACTCTAAGAGAATACCATTTTCTTTCAGATGATCGTTAAATTCCTGGCTCAAATATTTGCCACCTCGATCCGATTGAAGCGCTTTGATTTTATTTCCTAGATAATTTTCCACTTCACTTTGAAACTCTTTGAACTTCTCAAAAGATTCAGATTTTTGCGACATAAGGTAGACATATCCATATCTACTAGGTCGTCCGTGAAAGTTATAAAATTGCGATAACAATTCCTTGCGGGTGTACTCATTGGTCCACATACATTCGTGTGCATATGACCCAATAAATTACTAGCCCTTTCTCCCAACTTGGAGAATGGTTGCTTTATCATCTTGCCTGATAAACATCCTTCGCAATTTTCAAACGAATCTAAGTTGAATGAGACGAGAATACCTTCATGTAGAAGTTTCTTGATACGTTTGATGTTAATGTGGCCAGGACGACATTGCCACAAGTAGGTTTGATTCGACTCAATGGTCTAAGCTCTTTTGGTGGTATCATTAACATTTGTCTAGTCACATATAAAATGTGTAATCTCATTGAACATATAAGCAAGACATTCAAAAACAACCATTTTTATAGTCTTGTGATCAAATAATCGACGTCCAATGCTATAGATCAAAATATGTTCAAACGTAAGCGTGATAAACAAGAATTAGTTCATTACAAGCCAAAGACAAACAATGTGCCTACAAGCACGACAGAAAGACCATCTTTGTCGTCCGCTCGTAGTTGCACATCCACTTGTGAAGCCCTCTCACTTGGTCCCTGAAAATGGGAGCATAAAGTGAGTTATACATGGTATCCAATACCTATGAATAGCTTTATACCCAAGTGTTAATGAAGATACCTGAGGTAGATGAAACATTCCTCTCCTCCTCACCCTTTTGGAAGATCTTGCATTCCCTCTTGTAGTGGCTTTGCCCACCACAATAGAAGCATCGCATCTTCGCTTTGTTCTTGAACTCCTTATTCTTTGCTCTCAAGGGCCTTTTGGTTTCTCCATAGGAGTTGGCTTGGCGAAGTAGCTACACCACATCTCTTAAAGAGTGTGACTCCTTTCCCGCAACTATATGCATCCTAAATAAATCATAGCCCGAGTGGAGTGAGGCAAGCAAGATATGACCCGCCATCTCATCCTCCAATGGGATTTCAAGAAGCTCCATATGCTTGAAGAGCCTAGTCTTTCTAAGCACATGAGGTTGGAGGGGCATACTAGGTCTCAATTTGGTATTGTAGACCCTTGACCTAAGTCGGTACCTCTCCTTAACAAGGAAACCCTCTTCCGGTTGATTTATCTTCATGTTTGAGAGTGACCTAGTCACATCAAACACAAGTCCATCATATTTTCCAATGAGACTCTTGGTAACTCTCACATTGACAATGTCCTCAAGTGCTTTGCGGAACATGTCCGGAAAATAGGAGGAGAACTTTTCCTTCCATTCTTCTGGGATGGAATTAGCCATTAGTTCTGCGACTTTCTTGCAATCGAAAGACCATACATCATGAGCTTCATCACTCATGATTCCCTTAAAGAAGAATCTTGGAATGGGAGTATCAAGAATGTACTCCATGGAACAATTTTGAAGAGTTTTCCGGAGTTCCTCTTCCCATTCCTTGAAGTTGACCAAGTTTAGGCTAAAAGCCAACTTGTTGGGGAGTTCCGGGCACATTAAATTGTTGTTGTTATTAGTTGCAGACATGATTATACAACTGAAAGAATTTGCAATGAAAAACCATTCATAAAACCAATTATTTTGAAATTTAAAGCACACATGAAAATTTTCAATCTTATTGAGCGTTTTATCCACGTATTAAAATTTGTTCCTTCGGGCGAGAATAAAACGATTCCAAGATCCCAAAAAAAAAAGTGATTAAGCATGCTTTGACTTGTCTTAACACTTAATGTCTTAAGGTAAGCAACCCAATTGCTAATAGCTCTAAGCTGATCTTGGTTCAATAAAACGTCGCATCTAATGATTTCTTGATGTTTTATCTCCATTGCCACGACATCTAAGGACTCCTTACTGATATCGTTGAGCTTAACCAAAATCAACTTGTATACCTAGTATACCTTACGTTCCTAGGGAGATAGTGATGCCTTTCTTTGGCATAGCCCATCACTATTCACATTAGTTCGGTAAGTGTTATCTTGGAACGGCAAATTTGGCTCAATTTTATAGGGACCTAGGGTTTCTATGTTGGTTGATTTAAGTGAACTTAATTAATCATCGCAACATTTAAAATCCTAAACATGCATCTAACATATCATTCATATATATATAAGCATAATTATATATAGAAAACATAAGTATAAAATGCATTTGGCAACTAGCATGACCCCTTGAGTCTTCAATTCTTCAAGGGTCTTCGTTGCATCCTCTTGGCTTGTTTTCTTAGAAACGCCGTCTTCGAGACATCTCCACCAATTATTCAACTACTAGTAAGACTAGGACTAATCTAAATATTAAGGTACAAAAATACGCAACGGTACGCAGACCGTATTTAGATTTACAAAAATACATAACGGATCGCAGTCCGTATTTACTATCCTGATTGGGCTCACTAGTTGCCATTTCCACAAAGCCTGTGATAGAATGGACATTCCATACATCCATTCACTATATGTGAATGACCCATGCATTTTACAACGTAAAACAAGTAACAATGCATAACACGCACAAACTAGTAACTAACTTAGGTGGTTAATCTAATTAACTCGCCTAATTAAAACTAGTCAAAGTTGTTAATCCATTTTGTGATTGAAACGCAATAAAATTAGCTCAAGTAATTAACAAAGTTCCCACTAAATTTCGCATCCAACATAATTAAAATTAATCCAATTAATTTAATTAAGCCAGTTTACTCAAATTTTGCCAACTTATTTTGCAAGTGCCGGCAAAAACCGAGGCCTAGCCTCGTTATAATAAAATAATCAAATAAATTAAACGGAAAAATAGCAAAATACACAATGCCAAGTGTCAAGCCACAAGCCAAAATTTGCTAGGCACCAAGCATGAAACGCAAGGCCGGCCGCACGCACGTGGCATGTGCACCAAGGCAGGCTTGGTGCGCCCCACTGCTAGCTGCAGCAGCTGCTCAGCAGCTCGGGCTTTGCGGCATGGTGTGTGTGCCTGCCCCAGCCTACTAGCCCTCCGCACTAAAGCTCGTACACACAAGCACCATAAGCCGCACATCGATGCATTGGCAGCCCCGCACACCTCGGTAACCACATTTGGGCTTCGCAAACAGCCCGACTGGCCGAGTGTTGTGCTAGCCCCTCGTGCCTCGATTTGCGTGCTTGTGCCTCAGGATTTTATCCCGATTTAGTATGACATAAATAATTAATTCTAAATTAATTATAGAATCAATATTGAGCAAAATGAAAATAAAAGAAGTCCAACTTAATTAAATTCATGCACAAACCAAAATTAAATTCAAGAACCATTCTTTAAATTATTTTTAGCTCAACTTGATGCTACAAAATTGAGGATTATTCTCACAATTAATTTAACCAAACATAAATTAATAGTTAGATTTGACAAAATAAAAGGATTTGGAAAAATAACCACAATCATCCAATGAAAAATTTCCAACACTAACTTGTGTAAACTTGAAATATTACATCTTCTAATATGAAGATTATTCAAATTTCAATCATAAGTTTTGAACTTTTAAGACTTTAATCAACTAAAAAAATGATCAAATAAAAAAATTAGTTTAACATGGAATTTATAAAGTAAAGTTCCAACCAAATAAACAATTAAAGATTGGATCTTTAACATTTTAGGGGCCTCAAAATTACAAATTCACCATAAACATTCACACTTGAAGCAATTCATTTGCAAAAATGTGAAATTGCAAGTTTATGTGAATAATGAACTCACCAAATTAAGCACCAAATATGACTTCATAAACATGCTTAATAAGGGTTATTATTGCAGTAGATTAATGGTGTAACCATACACTTTTTTTTTTTTTTTTAAAGAAGTGTAACCATACACATAATCTAACATCAACATGCCATCATTAATCAAGGTTTAAAGATTTAAAAATTTTCGTCAAAAACAAATAAAAGCCCCTCGAAAAACATGTTTCTGGGTGGATTTTGGCTTCTAGACAGGTCTCAAAGAGGGGAAAAACTAATTAAAAAACATCGATTCCACCTAAATTTCACTACTTTTGGGTCAAAATCTGGGTTCTTGAGCCAAAATTAGTATAAATACGAGATTGAAACCAATTAAAACGAGCTTCTAATCTAATTAGAAAGCAAAACCAGAAAATTAAATCCATTTAAATCACCTTAACTAATTATTAGTTACAACAATTAAATAGCGCGAATCCGATAATGTTGTTGGGTTTCGTAGTGTCCAACACTACGCGAAATGAAACCCTCCCAAAATCCGCACACAAATTAAAGTAACTAAACATGCATATTAATTAACAATCACATAATTAATTAACAAAGAGAGAGAGAAAGACGATCATACCATTGATCCGTGCTTCGCTTTTTCAAAGAGCTCGTACTTGAAAGCGTAAAGCATCGCAAATGCGCAAACCTCTGACGGCTCTCACCCTCGAGACCCGACCCGAACGGCCCCTACCCCGAAGCTTAGTTGGGACTAGACCAAAAGAACTTGGAGTATTAGAACTAAGGTATTCTCTTCTTGGAGATCCCTTAAAGTTCACAACTCAAGTGTCCCTTCCCAATGCCAAATGATTGGTATTTATAGGGAAGGGAGCCCTTAAATTCCAATATCCCAACAATGTAGGAGACCTGGTAAAATGCATTTATTTAATTTAATTTAATTCTAAAATCAAATCAAAGCAAATGAATCAACAAACAACAAGTGTCAAGTGGAGAGCAAGGGGTTAGGTGAGGACCACAAGAAGGAGGGGGGGACCACCCTCCCCTTGCTCCCTAAGCAACCATACACAAACCGCCCTCACACGCACCAGCCAACCAACGCAAGCCAGCTGGTGCAAGGCCTTGCGCACCAAGGCACACCCAGCTGGTGGCCTGGTGCTTGGCCGTGCTGCAAGCATGGCTGTGTTCGCGAGTTACCTAGCAAGCACGCTACACATGCATGCGGGCTGTTGCCAAGCAGGCTGGGCACAAATGCCGCAATCATAGCTTGCTAGCTTCTGGTGTTGTGCTACTGTCGCTAGCATTCCCTAGCTAGCTGCTGCTTCAATACGCAAGCACGCACATCCCCTAGCGTGCTGCTGTTGTTGGTGCGATGCTCGTGCTAAGCGCAGCCTAATATGCTCCCGCCTCGCGCGCAAGGCTTTGCTTGCATGTGATGTTGGCCCTTTCTTGCAATGGTGCAGGCTGGCTTGCTTAGCATGTGCAGTTGGCCCCTGGTAGGCCTTGCCTTGCACACATGGCTGGCATGCTCGGCCATGCTAGGCATGGTAAGCTTGCGGCCGAGCCTTGCCTTGCGGAAATGGCTCTGCCTAGGCATGCTAGCCATCCTAGCCCTCGATTGGCTAGTCCGTTTCGAGGATAGAATTTTTTCGTGCGATGACTTGTTGTTTCCTTGATTCCTCGTCTTGTCGAATCCTAAACTCGACTTGACTTAGCACGCTCGATTTCTGACGCTCTAAGCTCGAATTTTGATGTCAATGTTCGTAATACTCTAATGACTCATCTAATCGCCGTTTTGGTTCGGTTACTCGATTGGGTGTGACCCAAAGGGTTCAATCAAGATTAAGCTTTAGTATTAATTATACATTAATATTACTGATCGAAAGTGGCCTCCAACTAGGCATTCTGATCACTAGACCTCACTGAATAATTAGCTTTCTAATAATTCCGAACCCTCTTTCGAAATAATACACTTGTTCGAAGGACAACATTCCTTTTAGCTCCATATTACAAAAATAATCCATATTCGGAAAGGAACCAGTATTAGTTTGCAAAACTGGCTCCTTTGGAACCTGTTCAATGTATAATTACATTGCAATAGAAGAAGTCTGAGTCACAGCAATCCACATAGCCCTAAGAGCATTGTCGTCATTCAACGGAACTGCGACATATGCCCCAGTCATAGGATACCGCATAACCACCTTCAACTCCACAAATCTAGGATCAATACTCAATTCTTCATATAGCTTGTTCAGAACGTGTGAATATGTTATCCCATGATTTACAAAAATAAATTTTTTATTTCCACCCCTATACATTACATCACCATCTTTGTAGATAATTTTCCCACCCCAATAGCAATATAGAGGGTAGTTTGGTACCTCCATGTTTCATTCTAGAAAACACCGTGATTAATCAAAGATATTAGTTTTGCAAATATTTATTTAGACGACCATGTATGTAAAATTATTTAGAAACACCCCCTGCATGCACGCATATTTCAGGTTGCTTCAGTATATTGATTATCTTAAAAAACTAACTAATATAAATTTGCAACATATGTAAGTATTATATTAAACTTGTAATAAGTTATTCCGAGTTTAGAAAGGCATAATCCTAAAGTTCCACTATGCAGCCATTGATATTCTATATTTTATACTATATGAAGCATGCAAACACCTCTATATAATTAAAACAAATAAGCTGTATTAATGGTTCCTAACAAAAAAATATGATATAATCAAAGCCAATGGTCCCAGCAAAATGATATGATACTAAGAAAGAGACAACTAACAATTTTATATTTCATGTATGCATATGGTCCCATGTAATTGATTAATGTTGCTGGTATACTCTGACATCACTCATCTATAAATAAGAATATCAACGCAACACTAATACGAACAACTATTCTTCATTGTCACAAAACACATTGGTTAAACTCTAAAGCAAGTCTACAACAAGCATACTACAAAAATATCCAATTATTTCTAACATCAACATTGAAACTACACAATTAAGCACAAATTGTCAAGCACGTACTATGAATTTAGCATAGAATTACACTAAAATAACAAATAAATTTGATAATTGGATAAAAAAAAAAATTAGGGCAATCAACTTACCACTAATTCAGCAAACAACAACAAACCCACTAATTCTCTGACATCGGCGTCGGCAACCAATCGTGAGGAAGTCTATGAAGTAGCGGTTTTCTAATAAACCCGTTTTAAAATAATTCACACTAAACCGGATATGTGGACGGTACGGTGGGAATTAAAAAAAGATCAGCTATAATTTGGGAATTAGATAATTTCCCAACTTTATTTGGGGAAAGGACTCTCTAAGTATTAAGGTACAAATATACTCAACGGCACGCAGTCCGTATTTAGATTTATAAAAATACATTACGAAACGCAGTCCGTATTTACTATCCTTGTCGGGCCCCACTAGTTGCCATTTTGTAAAACCTGCATTAGCATATCTATTCCTTTCATCCATTCACTTCTAAAGTGAATGGCCCATGCATTTTACAAAATAAATCAAGCAACAATGCAATACACACGCAAACTAGTAACTAACTTAGGTGGCTAATCTAATTAACTCGCCTAATTAAAACTAGTCAAAGTTGTTATCCGATTATGTGAATTAACGCAATAATAATAGCTCAAAAGATTAATGAAGCTCCCACTAAATTTTATATTCAACTTAATTAAAATTAATCCAATTAAAATTATTTTGCAAGTGCCGGGAAAATCTGAGGCCTAGCCTCGGTTAATTAAAATAAGACCGCAAAATAAAACACAAAATAAGAGCCCCTCATCGGCCGAGTTCCTAGCATCCAAGCCACGAGGCTCGGCTTGCTAGGCACCAAGGCCCTGTTGCCATGTGTGGGTGCTGCTCGCACAGGCATAGCAGCGTGCTAGCGCCCATGCTAGTGCTGGCCGAAGCCTTGCTGTGCGGGCTGGCACTGCCTAGCAGTCGCAGCATTGCACCAGACGTACGCACTGCCGCACCAAGTGTTGCTACTCGCACACACTCACGCACCAGCACGGTGCACTGCCTCGACAGCCACATGTGGGCTAGCGAAGCTAGCCGAGGGTGGTGCTCGAGGCTTGGTGCCTCGTTTTATGTGCATATGCCTTAGAATTTTATTCCGATTTTGTGTGTGACATAAAAAATTAATTCTAAATTTATTTTAGAACTAATATTGAGCAATAATGAAAATAAAACAAGTTCAACTTAAATAAATTCAATTTTAATGTACAAACCAAAATTAATTCAAGAACCATTCTTTAAATTATTTTTGGCTCAACTTGATGTTACTAAAATTAAGGGCTATTCTCACAATTAATTTAACCAACATAAATAAATAATGAGATTTAATAGTTGAATAAATAATCATTCATCCAATGAAAAAATTTATCCAACACTCACTTGTGCACATTTGAATATTATAATCTTCCAATATGAAGAACAATAATATTTTAAGCATAAGCCCACCGGCTTCCATTACATTCGGCTGGGCAGCAATGCCGCCGCGGACCATGTGCTAGCCAACGAACTGCTGCTAGCCACCACACGCCCAGCACCCATGCAGGATTGGTGTGCTAACAGCCCGGCTAGCTAGGCTCGGTAGTACACATGGCCTGCTGGGTTGGCTGCCATGCTGCGGATGGTGGCACGGCCTAGTAGCCATGCTAGCACTTTGCGGCTAGCACCCAATGGCCTAGCCCACGCATGACTAGCACGAGGCTAGGACAATGCGATGCTAAGGCTTTGGGGTTTTGGCTTTAATTCGTGTTGCTTGATTATTTTGCCATCTCGTCGATTCATTGAAATGACTCGACGCTTGACATTCGGTTTCGATGCTCTAAGCTCGGAATTCTGCGTCTTAGTTCGTAAAATCTCTATCGACTTATTTAATCATTTGGATTAATTCATCGCTTTGCTTCGTTACACGATTGGTTGTGACTCGAAGGGTTCAGTCAAGAGCAAGCTGTAATATTTATATTACATTAATATTACTGATCGGAAGTGGCCTCCAGTTAGGCATTCTAATCACTTGACCTCATTGAATAATTAGCTTTTCTAATTAATACTGAACCCTCTATCGAAATATACACTTGTTCGAAGGACACCATTCCTGTTAACATGCACATCATGCAGAAAACCCTCAATGAGCTTCATGGGATGTTGAAGCAAGCCAAGGAAATTCTCAAGGATGAGGGGATTATAACATGTATATGGTCAAGAAGGGCAAGCCATTAAAGCGATCAGGCAAGAAGAAAGGCTTCAATGGGAAGGGTAAGAAGACCTTTCCGCCTAAGTCAAAAGCTACCAAGGATGACAAGCAAAAGAAGGTAGTATCTTCTCAATCTAATTTCGAATGTTTCTACTGCAAGAAGAAGGCATATTAGAAACGGGATTGCCACAAGTTCAAGGAAGATAAGAAGAGCGACACTATTACTTCTAAATCAGGTATATTTGTTATAAACCTTAACTTTACTAGCAAAGCTTCATGGGTATTAGATGTCGGATGTGGCTCACACCTTTGTTCCAATGCTCAGGGACTAAGGGAAAGTAGAAAGCTAGTGAAGGGAGAAGTGGAACTTCGGGTAGGCATTGGAGCAAGGATTGGGATCGTATTTGTTAGGACACTCAGTTTGTCTTTACCCTCCAGGCTTGTTTTAGAACTTGAAGAATGTTATCATGTTCTAAACATTAGCAAAAACATTATTTCAATTTCGGCATTGGACGCCAAAGGTTTTGAATTTCGGATAAAGGACAATAGTAGTTCATTTTATCTCAATAATGTTTTATACGGTACGACATATTCATAAAATGGTCTTTATGTGCTTCAATAGACGAACAAGTTTATAACGTTAATGATACCACCAAAAGGGTTAAGACCAGCGAGTCGAATCAAACCTACTTGTGGCATTGTCGTCTTGGCCACATAAACATCAAACGCATCAAGAATCTTCTACAAGAAGGGATTCTTGATTCATTCGACTTAGAGTTGTTTGAGAACTGCGAAGAATGCTTACTTGGCAAGATGATCAAGCAGCCTTCTCCAAGTTAGGATAAAGGGCTAGTGACTTATTTGGTCTCATACACACGGATGTATGTGGACCACTGAGCACGGTCACAAGAAATGGTTTTCGCTATTTTATCACATTCACATACGACTATAGCAGATATGGCTATGTCTACCATATGTCGCACAAATTTGAATCCTTTGAAAAGTTTAAAGACTTTAGAGTGAAGTGGAAAATCAGCTTGGCAAGAAAATCAAAGCCCTTTGATCGGATCGAGGTGGCAAGTATTTGAGCTACGTAATTAACGACCATTTGAAAGAACATGGTATTCTCTCAAAATTGACACCTCCTGAAACTCTTCAATGGAACGGAGTATCCGAGAGGGGAAATCGAACTCTGTTAGACATGGTTCGATCCATCATGGGTCTTATCGATCTTTCTATCCCTTTTTGGGGACACACACTTCAAATCGCAGCACTTACACTGAACCGCGCTCGGTCTAAAGCTGTCGATAAAACTCCATATGAATTATGGACAAAGAAACCTCCACGATTGTCTTTTCTTAAGATTTAGGGTTGTGAAGCATATGTCAAAAGACTCATGTCTGACAAGCTTGCACCAAAATCTGACAAATGTTTCTTTGTGGGGTATCCAAAACAAACAACAGGGTATTACTTCTACTACCCATCCGAGAACAAAGTATTTGTTGCTCGAGATGGTGTCTTTTTGGAAAAGGAGCATCTTTCCAAAATGACAAGTGGGAGGAAAATCGAACTTGATGAAGTTCGAGAAGATGAGCAACAAAGTCAACTTGACAAAATTGACAATCAAAGTGCTTCAGAAGCAAATTTTGATAAAAGTCAAAGTCAAACTAACAATATTCAAAGTCAAATCGACAATGAAAAGCTTAATCTATTACCTTGCGTAGGTCGCAAAGGCAAAGATCTCAACCAGACAGATACCTTGGTGTTGTCTTAACCAAGAATCAAGACATCCTAGTTATGGATGAAGATGAGCCAGCGACATACAAACAAGTTATGACGAGCCTTAACTCTACAAAATGGCAAGATGCCATGAAAACCGAGATGGACTCCATGTTTCAAAATCAAGTATGGGACTTGGTTTATTTGCCCAAAGGTTACGCACCTACCGATTGCAAATAGATTTTCAAGTTGAAAAACGACAAAGATGGAAATGTATATGTATACAAAGCTAGACTAGTGTCAAAAGGTTACAGGTAAATTCACGGTGTTGATTATGATGAAACTTTTTCGCTAGTCGTCATGCTTAATTAAGTCCGTTCGGATTATCCTAGCAATTGTCGTATATTACGATTATGAAATATGGCAAATGGACGTCAAAACCGCCTTTAATGGGATTTTGGAAGAAACTGTGTACATGACACAGCCTGAAGGTTTTGTTGATCCAAACAATGCTGGGAAGGTATGCAAGCTTAAGAAATCCATTTATGGATTCAAGTAGGCTAGCAGAAGTTGGAATCTGCAATTCGATGAAGCCATTAGCAATTTTGATTTTATCAAGAATCCAAATGAGTCTTGTGTTTACAAGAAGGTTAATGGGAGTCACATCGCATTCCTTGTCTTATATGTCAATGACATATTGCTCATTGGGCAATTGTCGTATATTACGATTATGAAATATGGCAAATGGACGTCAAAACCGCCTTCAATGGGATTTTGGAAGAAACTGTGTACATGACACAGCCTGAAGGTTTTGTTGATCCAAACAATGCTGGGAAGGTATGCAAGCTTAAGAAATCCATTTATGGATTCAAGTAGGCTAGCAGAAGTTGGAATCTGCAATTCGATGAAGCCATTAGCAAGTTTGATTTTATCAAGAATCCAAATGAGTCTTGTGTTTACAAGAAGGTTAATGGGAGTCACATCGCATTCCTTGTCTTATATGTCAATGACATATTGCTCATTGGAAACAGCATTCCAATGCTGGAGTCTGTAAAGACTTGGCTTGGAAAGTGTTTTTCAATGAAGGACTTGGAAGAGGCACGGTACATATTAGACATCAAGATTTACATGGATAGATTTTAGAGGATGATTAGATTAAGCCAAAGTACTTATATTCATAAGGTACTGGCACGATTTCATATGGTGGAAGCCAAGAGAGGCCACCTACCCATGTCTCATGGCATAACTTTCAACACGAAGCAGTGTCCGAAGACACTTGATGAGCGAGAGAGAATGAGTTAGATTCCATATGCTTTTCTTATTGGATCGATGATGTACGCCATGATATGTATGAGGCCGAATGTATCATACGCCTTGAGTGCTACGAGACGATACCAATCAGACCCAAGAGAGGCGCATTGGACTGCGGCCAAGAATATCCTAAAGTACCTGAAAAGGAATACGGATAATTTTCTAGTCTATGGTGGAAGTAAGGATTTGGTTGTTGAAGGTTATACCGACGCAAGCTTCCAGACTGACAGAGACGACTTCAAGTTGTAATCAAGATATGTGTTTTTTGTCTAAATGGAGGAGCGTTTAATTGGGAGAGTGCTAAGCAAAGCGCAACTTCAGATTCTAGAACTAAAGCCAAATTTAGCAGCTTCTAAAGCAGCTAAGGAGGCAGTTTGTATTCGCAAGTTCGTTGGTGAACTTGATGTTGTGCCCTCAATAAAGGGACCGATAGACTTCTATTGTGACAATAGTGGGGCTATTGCTCAGGCCAGGGAGCCAAGGGAACATCAGAAAGTCAAACATATCATGAAGCGATTTTTTTTTTTTTTATCAGTAAGTAGATGAATTTTATTACTCATCAAAAAATGTTATACAACCAATCTCTCTAAGGAGAAACTACATATGCAGGAAGCCTAAACAATAACTATACAAACACAAGCTACACCCTATTTACAGATTCAAACTATCTATCCAAGAATTCTATTATACAGTATTCTTTGCCATACCCACCCCTTGTAATCTACATTTCATCTCAAACTTTATACATTTAGCTACTCTAGGAACCTAAATCATTTTCCAGTCCTATAGAGCTGTATTTCTTGCCCTCAAAGTGTGAAAAACTACTGCCAAAATGTAAGTGTAAAGCACACTCCTCTGGAAATTCCTCTTTATTCTGCCTATAGTTCTGCAGATTGTATTAAATTGAGTACTTTGAGGGCCAATGCCAATCCATTACCTTATTTCAATCCATAAAGTCTTGCTGAACCTGAACTCAAAGAACAGGTGACTGTGATTCTCCTCAGTCTTACCACATAACAAACATGATCTGTCTTGTATATAAGAATATAGTCTGTCCCTAGTCTTCAGTTTGTTTTGAATAGCCAAACAGGCTATAAATTGGTACTTAGGCATGCCTTTCCTTTCCTAAACAAACCTATGCCATCTACACCTCTGCTGATCCTCCATTAGGAGCTCATAGTTCTTGCCAATTTTATAATATCCCTGCCCAATTAGAGTAGGCTCCATTACACTCTTCAGTTTATCTTTTACAAAACATATCTATTTCCAGTACCAACTACAATCTGCTTTTGGCTGGTAGTTCATCCAGTTTTAACCCTTCAGGTAAATTATATTCACCCATTTCACCCATATATTTTTCTGATTTTAAGCTAAGGCCAAAACATGCATCCCTAGGGTGGCTACATTCCATATTTTAGCATTTTTAATGGCCAAACCTCCAAATTTCTTCTTACAACAAACTTTTTTCCAAGCTATACTCCCCGGCTTATTACAAGCTTTACCATACCATAAGAAATCCCTGCAAATAGTGGTAATTCTTCCCAGCACAGCTTTAGGTAGAATCATTATCTGAGCCCAATAGACTTGTATGCTTATGAGAACTAAGTTTACCAAGGTAAGTCTTGCTGCAAAGGACAAATTTTTAGTACCCCAAATTCTGATACTGGTGCACATTTTTTCCACTAAATGTTCACATTTAGCAGCAGAGATTTTTTTTTAAAGTAGATAGGCACACCTAAATACATGAAAGGCATCCTTCTTCTAACAAACACAATAAGGTTCATAATTTCCTACATAGTTTCTTCAATCATTCCTGTACAATAAATAGAAGTTTTCTCATGGCTAGCTTGTAAACCAATAGCATTAGAGAAAGCCTCAAAACCCTTCACCGGTCTTCTAATAGATCTCACTTCACACTTGCAACAAAGAATAAGGTCATAAGCAAAACAAAGATGGGTCAAACCTACAGCTCTACATCTGGGGTGGAACCCAAAACCTTTAGTTTTGCTCACCACCTTTAAAATTCTGGATAGATACTAAATGCATAACACAAAGAGAAGTGGATAGAAAGGGTCACCCTGCCTCAAGACTCTTTTAGAAGCAAATAAACCATGAAGAGAGCCATTGATCATGAGAGAAAACATAGGTGTTCTCACACATATCATGACTAACTCAATAAACTTCCTTGGGATGTTCAAAGCTGTCATCATTTCTTTTATGAACTCCCACTCAACAGTATCATATGCTTTCCTTAAGCTGAGTTAATTAGACATCTAAGAGCTACATTAGATCTGCTATAGTGTCCCACCAGATCTTGACAAACCATTATGTTATGGATGATGAATCTGATGTGGTACAAAGCACTTTGGCTTTCAGCAATATGACGTGGGGTGAACTAGGTCGTTGACTAATCCTCCCTAGAGCCAAACAAAATTTATGTTCAAGTACTTTCAATCAATGCCTAAGCTAGGTCGAATAATATAGTAACCAATATTAATCAACTACCAAACAAAGAAGCAAACAAATGAAATAGTAGGGAATGGGGATCAACAAGTAATCATGATAATTGCAACAACCTAGAACGGTCATGCCAATCAATGATTGTAAAGAGTTATCTCCTAATCTTTAAGCTCATTTTCTCTATGAATAACAAACTAAGAGAATCACAATCCAAACCAATCAACAATTGCAAATCCTAAATCAAGTGGTCATGTCATTAGGAATCACAATGCAATCTAGCATAGTTCTCAAGGCCTAATCAAACTACACACATGCAAACTTATACTAATCACTTTAATCTCAACAATCAATCAACATAATTCCCAAATCCATCACAAACAATCACTCTTACAAGTTTCACCCAAACCCTAGCAAAACAACTACTCAAGAATCATCATCTAATCAACAAGCAAGTAAATGAAATCAAGAATCAACAAATATGAAGAACAACTACACTAATCAAGATTCAATCATCAAAACCAAATCAAACAAACATGAAAGTAAACAAAGCAATAAGATGAGATAGAGTTAGAAATGCTCATTGATAATTGAGAAGATCTTTAATATATCTATCACCCTTGCATCATCAATCTCTCAAATCAACATTGAAATCTCTCACTTTCTCTCTCTAAATCTACTCCTAAAACTAAACCTAAAACAAGAGAGGGAAACTCTCAACTAAGCTAAAATTATGAGGAAAATATTGTGTAAAAAAAAAAAAACTCTCCAAAAATCAGTTAAAATAGGTATTTATAAGAGGCAGAAAATCGAAATCGTGAAAATCCAAAAACCAGGGAGACGCACTCGCCCACGAGCTGCGCGCCCGCGCTCTTTCGGGTTTCTTCAAGTTCCTCGTACCTTTATGTGCTTGCAAATAGTTCCTCGTGGGCGCACGCAATGTCTTCATGATAGTCACTAAGCATGGCAGATTCAAATGGACTTGGCGGTGTTCAACACCATGATCTCATAAGAGCGTGGCTTGAGAGCGCAAGAGCTTGAACTTGGAGCATGCCACTTTCTTACTTCTTGAGCTTTCCCAATGCTATAAGCTTGCTCCAAAGGCATCTTCCAACTTAGTAAGCCACCAATATCAAGACCCAAACCGCGTACAATACCTACAACCATGAAAAGAGAACAAATAAAGGAGAAAACACTAAAAATCTATAAAAAAAAAAAAAACACAAAATAAAAGAGAATAAGGAAACTAAGGAGAAAATGAATAAAACTAAGCATTTATTAAGAAAGAAAGCTATAAAAGGAAGGTAAAAACAACCTAAAAACTCATCAAATGAGTGCCATAAATGGCACTCATCACAAAAACATGAGGCAGGCTATTTCTCAATCTTTCACATAAGACCTTAGAAATGCACTTATATACTACATTGCAGCAGGAAATTGGCCTAAAATCAGCAACAGTAGCAGGGCATTTACTCTTAGGACCCAGGGTAATTGAAGTATTATTTGTTTCTTTCAAAATTTTGTGCGGTCGAAAGAAATCTAATACTGCTTCACATGACTCATCCCCAACTACACTCCAAGAGTCCTTAAAGAAAGAGCTGCCAAACCCATCTGGACTAGGAGCTTTATCACCATCTATATCAAATAAAGATTTTTTAACCTCCTCTGGATTGAAAGGAAGGGATAGATTCTCACTCATTTCTTCAAAAAGGATCTGACCCTTCCTAACAATTGCTCCATGCACATGAGATTTGTTGTCAGCTGCATTCCCTAATAAATTCTTATAGAATTTCAAAAAGGCACCGAGCACCTCTTGAGGATTATCTATCCAAACACCATTGGTGTCTTTAATAGAATAAATTCTATTCTGGATTTGCCTTTTCTTCAAAGCTTTATGATAGATAGCAATGTTTTGGTCCCCTTGTAAGATCCAGGTTGCTTTAGCTTTCTATCTCAGATATGACAATTTATTCTCTTGAGCTATTACAAACTCTTTCCTAGCCTGAGATTCAGCTTCAATAACAACCAAATCAGAAGGGTGAGAATGCAAATGAGTTTAGGCCAACTCAAGAGTAGCAGCAGTTTCTCTTAATCTCACTTCTACATCTTGGAATCTATTCTTATTCATATCAATTAAAGTTTTTTTTCACACCCTCCAATTTATGCACCACTTTGTACATTCTGGTACCTTGAACTTGGACATTCCAGGCCTGCCTAATCACATGCTCAAAATCAGGTGCTCTGATCCACATGTTGAAATACCTGAAAGTTTTTTTTTTAATTCCCAAGCTCAGGGTAGACTGAGATAACTCTAGGGCAATGGTCAAACTCACCCTCAATAAACAAAACCATCTCAGAGTGTTGGAAACTTGTGAGCCATTTATCATTCACCAATCCTCTATCTATCTTTGAAAACACTCTTCCAGTGCCATCTTGCTTGTTATTCCAAGTGAAGAAGTTTCCACTATTTTTTTTGTCCTACAATTGACAGTGCATCACACATTCTCTAAACTCCTCCATTTCTCTAGGTCGTACAGGAGCTCTAATTCTCTCATCAGCCTCCAGGACACAGTTGAAGTCTCCTAGAACAATTAACCATTGAATGCAGACTATTAATGACCTCCCATAACACCACTCTCTTAGCTGCAGTGTTAAAACCATATACAAAGCTAACAACAAACCCAATATCCAGGTTCCTGAGTTTCACTTGACAGTGCTCAGCTGGCTTGTGCTCATTACAATGTCCAAGTCAAACACTCTAGGCTTCCACCCTATTACAATTCTTCCATTGGGGTGCATACTATTATTACATGAGAAGCACCACCCTTAAAAAAATACCAAGGTTCTAGGAGTCTAACTAAACCACAATTATAAGCCAGAATGACTAGTTTAATCTTCATATGCTTGCTGGTTTTGTTGGCCCCTCTCACATTCCATGATAAGATTCTATCCATGTTGTCCAAGGGATGTTCCTTCCCTTGTAACATGGGCAACTTGTGTCTTCACTTCATTATGTGTCTCCACCTCATCATGTGTCTCCACCTCAACTTCCTCAAGTACATCAAAAGAGTTCCTGACCAGTACCTTAGTAACAATGGTTGGGGTCCACTTCCTAGGCTTTTCAGTCACTTGAAAACCCTATTCCTCATCATCTTTCTGGTAAGGGAATGGAAGACCGAGGGTGAAACCAAAATTTGCAAGATTAAAACGGATGACAATGTAGCCGATCCACTCACTAAACCTTTGCCTCAAGTGAAACACAACAAGCACGTTGAGGCAATCGGAATTAGGCATGTCGGAGAATAGCTTTAATTTCCTTGTTTGTGTGTTTTAGTTAAGTTTAGAGATCTTAATGTAAAACACTAAGTTGAACCATTATTTATGGAGTAATTTTAATTTTTTCCAAATTAATATTCTATTTCTATTTAATTGTGGTTTAGAATTAAATAATGAGTCAATTCGATTTGAGAATATTCAAAATAGGGTATTAAGACAATGTCTTGGATAAAGAAACACCTATTAAGTGAACGTTTAATATCATATCAAAACTATCCCTAATCAAGGTCATTTCAAAGTTGGACGGCAAATGACCGCGCGAGATGAGTGTGTAGTATAATTTATAGCACCGTTTCTTGTGCTACAACGACAAGAATGTCATAAATCATTTGCACATGTATCAGTTTGGAACTATACCTGATTGACCTATGAGAATATTTTAAGAGATTTATCAATCGTCATAAGTATATTACTCATTATGGCTATCGGAACCTCTTTCATCGACCATGAGCATTGTAAGTTCTCTGGTTTGTGTACTAGTCCGTTTTGATGTTGTCAAACATCTGCCATACAAGTGGATTATAAAGACAACACTCGGGTGGCTAGGGCCCCTTAGTAAGGGAAGCTAACAATTCAAGATTGAGAATGTCCCCCTATTGACAGTAGAGAACATGTCTTTGTTGTTTACAAGGCCTTTCGAAGAGCGAGACTGTGAAAATGCATGGTCGTGCTCAGATGGATTTTAGAAATCTCTGCTTATTAACAGTCGAACTCGGAAATCAAGAAACACTTTTGGATGTAATAAGGATGACGAAGAATCTTACCTTATAGTTCATGAAGAGGCATTAAGTGACATAGAAAACAGGCTATACACAAACAACACACTTGTCCGAAAGGACAAGTGGGAGATTGAAAGGAATGGTATCCTTCAAACAAGTGTATTATTACGATAGAGGGTTCGAAATTAATTAACAAAGCTAATTATTCAGTGAGGTCAAGTGATCGGAATAATCCTTGAGCCGAGTCTTTTCAAGGTCACCACCCGGCCTGTGGAGGGGAAGAAGGAAAAAGAAATAATCCCCCGCAGCTACATTCCAAATTTTGAATGGTTAACTGATGGTACCTACTTAGCCACTTGTGGCCTTAGTACCGAGAAGCCTAGAGGTAGATGACCGAATGAGTTTTTAACTTAGTGATTTTGTTTATGTCATGACATCTGACCTCTATTCCTGTTTTTTGTTACTAAATGATTTGTGTTGTGCAGACGGAGCAATGGAGCATCTCTCTTCCAACAAGAAACATGTCTCCTCCGCTGCCTACTACCACCAGATGAACAAGCGGAAGGCGGATAAATTCAAGAAGCACTAGCTGGACAACGTAAGCATTTTCAATTCTTTTTGCTTATACTTTGTATATGAATCCCTTTGACCGCCTACTACTAATACGCTTGGGTTGATGTTTGTAAGAGGGACATAACAGGCTGCCCGTGCCCCCTTAACCAAGTCAGAAACTGTAAAAGCAGTCGACTGACGACATTAAAACACTTGGGAAGTCTAGGATGCATGTGTTACACAAACCTCACTCGTCCGCCAGGTTTGGGGATGACTCCCATCCGACTATAGCTGGCAAGTCACCCGCCTCCCTCGAGGCTCTAAAGAATTCAGACGCCTTCAGGGCGTCGAAGAGTGGCAAGCAGCTACTCACCGCTGCTATCAGCTTAGCAGCAGCAGGCGGGAGCAAGCTCTTAAGGGAGAGGGAGGCTGCCTTTATGAAAGGAATGGTGTCCTTCGAACAAGTATATTATTTCGATAGAGGGATCGAAATTAATTAGGAAAGTTAATTATTCAGTGAGGTCAAGTGACCGCAGTGCCTAGCTGGAGGTCGCTTTGGATTAGTAATATTAATGTATAATTAATATTACAGCTTTCTCTTAACTAAACCCTTCAGGTCACCCCCAATCGTGAAACTGAACTAAGGCGACGAGTTAATCTGAAGGATTAAATGAGTCGATAGAGATTTTACAAACTAACACGTCGGAATCCAAGCTTAGAGCATTAAACTCGAGTCAATTTACGTAACTGACAAGACAAGAAATTAGTAAAACAACAAGTCAACGCGCGCGAATATCCTAGCCTCACAATGGCCTAGCCATGCGAGGGTTAGGTGGGCTAGTATGGCTAGCCGAGGTGAAAGGAATGGTATCCTTCCAACAAGTGTATTATTCTAATATAGGGTTCAGAATTATTACAGAGCTAATTCTTTGGTAAGGTCAAGTGATCGAAATACCTAGGTGGAGGCCGCTTCCGATCAGTAATATTAAGGTATAATTAATATTACAGCTTAATCTCAACTGAACTCTTCGGGTCGAACCTAATCGAACAACTGATCCGAGACGACAAATTAATCCGAAGGATTTAATGAGTCGACAGAGATTTATAAACACAGACGTCGGATATCGAGCCTAGGGCATCGAGACCGAGCGTCGCAAAATCACAAGGAACAAGTACGAGCATAGCCATAGCATCACATTGGCCTAGCCATGTGAAGTGCTAGGCTAGGCTGGCTCATCGAAAGCCCATCGCAACAGCATGACTGCGTGTGTACGTGTCTTCGCATGGCACAGCAGCACCGCAGCATGTGTGCATAGGAGCCTAGGCACTATCGCAGCCCATCGCACCATAGCAGCACAAGCACAACACCATCGCATGGCTAGGCCTATGCGTGTGTGCGTGTGCTTGTGCCTAGGCACTGTTGCACCAATCGCAGCACAAGCATGGCATCATCGCATGGCTAGGCCATGCGTGTGTGCTCATGCGTGCAAGCTATCGCAGCAGGAGCACTAGCCTCGCCCAGTGCGTGTGCGTGTGCATGCATGCCATCGCAACATCGCTAGCACAGCACCAAGTATTGTGTGCTTGTGCGTGTGGCTGGCGAGGCAAGGCCCAGCATGCGTGGCTCGCTAGCAGCACTCATGCTGGCTATGCGAGTATGTGCGAGGAAGGGCTAGGCAGCAGCACTACGCATCAGCTAGCTTGGCCTTGCGTGTGCGTTTGCGATGGCGAAGGAGGCAGGGGCCAGCACTTGCTAGCAGCGCCTAGCAAGAAGCATCGTAGGCATCACCCAGCACAACAGCATGCAGCGCGCATGGCTGGCTGGGCTAATGCTTGCTGCCTTGTGCTGGCTGGCTGGGCTAGCTGGCAGTGCTAGCTGGCTGCCAGCCCAGCATGCTTGGTGGCGGTTTTGTGAGGTGAGTGGGGATCAATGGCTTGGAGCATGCCTTGGGGAGCAAGGCAATGGTCCCCCCCGCCCAAGGCTCATGGTCCTCAGCTAACTCTGTCTCCCCCCTTGACACTTGTTGCATTGTGATTGCACTTAATTAATTATTTAATTTAGAATTAAATAAATTAATGCTTTTGCACATGATCCCACATTGATCATGAAATGGGATTCAAGTTCTCATTCTCTATAAATACCCACTTGGTTAGGATATTGAGAAAAACACTTGAGTGGAAAAGTAAAGGAAACTCCATTTTTTAGTATACCTTTAAATTCGTAAAACTCCAAGTTTATATATTTTTTTCGGGCTTCGACTAACTTTCGAGGCTTAGGACGCTCGGGTTGGGTTCGAGGGTACGATCTCGTCGGACGCCTCGTATTTTCGGGGTTCAAGTAAGAGCTCATTGTCGAGCGAAGCACGCATCAAAGGTTTAATCTTTTATCCTTTCTTATGCTTTAAATTATGTTTTGCTTGTTAATTGCATTTATTATGGGGGAAGGTCTTGGTGGGTTTCATTCCGCGTAGTGTGGCTCACTACGAAACCCTACAGCGGTATCGAAGCCACGCTCCTTTTAATTTTTGCAATTATTTATTAATTAAGGTGTTTTAAAGTAAGATTTAAATTCTGGTTTTGCTTTTCTAATTAGATTAGAAGCTCGTATTAATTAATTTTAAAACTCGTATTTTTTATCGATTTGGCTGTCGAACGCAGATTTTGGCTCAAAAATAGTGATTTTTGGGTGGAATCGACATTCTAAAACAGATTAAACCCTATCTAAGGGCTGTCGAAAAGCCAAATTCGAACCAGAAACCCAAGTTTTTGGGGTTTTTTCGTTTTTGAACGAAAATTTTAAATCTTTTTAAGCCTTGATTAATGCAAGCATTACAAGGATAGATTAAATGCATTTTTGCATCCCTAATCTACTGTTATTTTAAATATCCTTAAGCATAATTATAGAGTTTTAATTAGTGCTTGAGTTGATATGCTATTTGTAACACAAACTTGATTTTTCACAATTATGCAAATAAATTGCATTAATGTGTGAATGTTTGATGTGAATGTGTAATTTTAAGTTCCTAAGTATGTTAAAGATCTAATCTTTAAAAGTTTAAATGATTGGAACTCTAACCCTAAATTCCATATTGAACAAAGTTTGGATTTTTCATTTTGGTTGATTAAAATCCATGAAGTTCAAATACTTGTGAGTAAAATTTTGATTAATCTTCATATTGGAAGATGTAATCTTGGTATTTTAAACAAGTATGAAAGTTGGAAAATTTTTATCATTAGATACTTAATTTAATTTTCCAACTCCCTTTTGTCAAATCATTTATTAATTTGCAAATTGGCTAAATTAATTATGGACATAGCTATTTCAATTTTAAGCATAAAGGAAGACCTAAATTATTTCAAAAATAAAATTTTGGATGATTTAGGCTTGTGCACCGTTAAAATTAAATTTAATTAAGTTGGACTTATTTTATTTTCATTTTGCCCTAAATTAATTCTAAAATAAATTTAGATTAATTTTATGTCACACGTAAATCGGGATTTAAATCCCTAGAAATGGCACGCGAATCGAGGCGAAAACACCCAAGCGTCACCAAGGCTAGCCGGGCTGCATAGCAGCCCACATGTGACTGCCTATGGTGCGCACATGGGTGTGCCTTGAGGGGCTGTTGTGTGGCATGGCAGTTGCGTGCTACCGTAGTGCTGGGTGCGTGGCTGGGCTACTGGAGTTGCTTGTGCGTGCTATTGGGCAGCGAGGCAGCAAGCCCCAGCCAGCTTGACATACGCTGCCAGGCACCAGCTAGAAAGCTAGCATGCGCAGCATGCGTAGCGAGCTGCTAGTGCTGGCTGGCGTAGCACGCTACGCTGGGCGTGGATGCTAGCACAAAGCACAGCAGGGGCAACACATGGGCTGCGTAGCAGCCATGGTGCGCACCCACCAAGCAATTGTGTGGGCTAGTTTGCTTAATTTTTTAGCTATGTAATTTTGTGAAAAATTTTGCTGTTTTTAAATAATTTATGTAATTATTTTAACGAGGTTAGACCTCAATTTTTTCGGCTTTTGCAAAATTTTGATTTTTGACAAATTATGGGTTAAGCCAACTTAATAAATCGGATTGATTAAGTATGGATGCGGAATTTAGTGGGAGTTTAGTTGATTGCTTGAGCAGTTTGCTTTTAGAAATAATGGATTAAACATCTTTGACTAGTTTTAATTAGGCGCGTTAATCGGATTAACCACCTAATTAGTTACTAGTTTTGCGTGTTTAATTATGTATTTCGTAATATGCATGGGCCATTCACAAATACTGAATGGGTGAATGAATGATTGTTTTCAAAATAGGTTTTGAGAAAAAGGCAACTAGTAGGACCCGACTAGGATAGAAAATACGGACTGCGTTCCGTTATGTATTTTTGTAAATCTAAATACGATCTGCGAACCGTTAAGTATTTTTGTACTTTAGATTAATCTTAGTCGTAGTAGCTAGTCATTTTATTTTAGCAAAGATGTCTCAAGACGGAGTTTCGATGAAGACAAGTCAAAATGAAGATCCTCGAAGATTTGAAGATTCCAAGGGGTCATGCTAGTTACAAAATGCATCAATTTATGCTTTATACATATTATTGTTATATATGAATGTTAGATGCATGTCTAGGATTTCATATGTTGCAACAATTAGTAAAGTTCAGTTAAATCAACCAACATAGAAACCCTAGGTCCCTTAAAATATTGAGCTAAAATTTGTCGTTCCAAGAATAACACTTACCGAACTAATGCGCATATGTGATGGGCTACGCCAAAGCGAGGCATCACTACTTCCCTAGGAACGTAAGGTATACTAGGTATACGAGTTGTCTTGGTTAAGCTCAACGATATCAGTAAGGAGTCCTTAGATGTCGTGGCAAAAGAGATAAAATGTCAAGAATGCATTAGATGCGACATTTTATCAAACCAAGAGTAGCTTTGAGCTATTGGCAATTGGATTGCTTACCTTAAGATATTTAATGATTAAGACAAGCCAAAGCATGCTTAACCATTTCTTGATCTTTGGGATCTCGGAATCATTTTATTCTCGCCTAAAAGGGACATTTATCAATGCGTGGATAAAATGCTCAATAATATTGAAAATATGCATGAACGCTTTTCAATTTCAAACTTATTGGTTTATGAATGGTTTTTCATTTCAAATTCTTTCAATTGTAGAACAATGTCTACAAGTAACTAAAACAACAACCAAATGTGCCCGGAACTCCCCGAAAAGTTGGCCTTTTCCGTAAACTTGGTCAACTTCAAGGAATGGGAGAAGGAACTCTGGAAAACTCTCCGGAATTGGTCCTTGGAGTACACTCTTGATACTCCCATTCTAAGCTTCTTCGCCAAGGGGATAATGACCGATGAGGCTTATGAAGAATGGTCTTCCAATTGCAAAAAGGTCTCACGACTTATGGCAAATTCCATCCCGGAAGATTGGAAGGAAAGCCTTTCCTCCTACCTTCCGGACATGTTCCTCAAAGCACTTGAGGACGTTGTCAATGTAAGAGTCACCAAGAGTGACAATAGCAACTTTGATGGACTCGTGTTTTACTTGACTAGGTCACTCTCAAACATGAGGATAAAGCCACCAAACGTGGGATGTCTTGCTAAGGAAAGGCGTCGGCTTTGGACCAAGGTCTACAATGCCAAATTGAGACCCGGCATGCCCCTCCGACCGCATGTGCTTGGAATGACTAGGCTCTTCAAACACATGCAGCTTCTCGAAATCTCAATAGAGGATGAGATGAAGGGGCATATCTTGCTTGCTTTGCTCCACTCGGGCTATGATGCACTTAGAGTGCATATAGGTGCAAGAAAGGAGACACGCTCCTTAATGGAGGTGGTGCAACTACTCAGTTGAGCCACCGCATGTGGAATGACCGAGAGGCCCTTAAGAGCAAGGAGAAGGGAGTTCAAGAAGGTCAAGGAAAAGATGCGTTGCTTCTATTGTGGTGGGCAAGGCCACTACAAAAGAGAATGCAAGCTCTTTAGGGAAGAGGAGGAGAGGAATGGAGCATCTGCCTCAGGTATCTTCCTTAAACACTTGTGAATTAAGCTTATCATAGGTATTAGATACCAAGTATGACTCACTCTATGTCGCCTTTTCAGGAACCAAGTGAGAAGCTTATCAAGTGTTGGTGCAAGGACAAGTAGACGACGAAGATGGTTTTTCGGTCTTGCTTGCATGCACTATTTTGTCTATGACATGTAATTAAACTAATCTTAGTTTTTCATCATACTTTTGAAAATACTATGATCTATGGTGTTGGACACCTAGTTATTTTGAATGTAAGACTTTGACAACAGTTGTTCCAAAATTGTCTTGCAAATATATGTTGAATGAAATTGCATGTTTTTACATATGATTAGACAAAAGTTAATACCCCTAACTAAGACCACTAAGAATTAAACTTCATTAACAAACATTAGTAGATATGGCTATATCTACTGAATGTCGAATAAATCTGAATCTTTTGAGAAATTCAAAGAATTTTAGAGAGAAGTTGAAAATCAACTTGGCAAGAAAATTAAGCACTTCGATCAGATCGAGGTGGCGAATATTTGAGCCATGAATTTGACGATCACTTGAAAGAAAATTGTATTCTTTCAGAATTGACACCTCCCCAAACTCCTGAATGGAACGGAGTATTCGAACCTTGTTAGACATGGTTCGATCAATGATGGGTCTTAGTAAACTTCCTATCTCTTTCTGGGGACATGCGCTACAAGCCGCGACACTAACACTGAACCGAGCTCCGTAAAAAGCTGTTGAAAAGACTCCATATGAATTATGGACTAAGAAACCTCCTTGGTTGTCTTTTCTCAAGATTTGGGGATGCGAAGCATATGTCAAACGATTAATTTCGGACAAACTTCAACCCAAATCGGATAAGTGTTTCTTTGTGGGATATCCAAAAGAAACCAAACGGTATTACTTCTACAACAAATCCGAGAACAAAGTGTTTGTTGCTCGTGATGGTGTCTTTTTGGAGAAGGAACACCTTTCCAAAATGACGAGTGGGAGGAAAATCAAACTCGACGATGTTCGAGAGGACGAGCAACAATGTCAACTTGATAAAACTGACAATCTAAGTGCTTTGGAAGTAGCTGAGAAGATTGGTCAGAATCGAACAAACAATGTAAATGCTCAACCTATTACCCTTCGTAGGTCGCAGCGACAAAGATCTCAACCAAACAGAGAGGTTCCTTAATATTGTTCTAACCGATGATCAAGACATCCTAGTTATGGATGGAGATGAGCCAGCGACATACAAGCAAGCTATGACGAGCCCCGACTCTGCTAAATAGCAAGAGGCCATGAAATCCGAGATGGACTCCATGTTTGAAAATCAAGTCTGGGACTTAGTGAATTTGCCCGAGGGTTACACACCCATTAGTTGCAAATGGATCTTCAAATTGAAGACAGACAAGGATGGAAATGTATCGATATACAAGGCTAGAATGGTGGCAAAAGGATATAGACAAGTCCACGGGATTGACTATGATGAAACATTTTCACCAGTTGCAATGCTAAAGTATGTCCGGATTATTCTAGCGATTGCTGCTTATTACGATTATGAAATATGGAAAATGGATGTCAAAACCGCCTTCCTAAATGGGATTTTGGAGGAAACTGTGTACATGACAAAGCCAGAAAGTTTTGTCGATCCGAGCAACGCTGGAAAGGTTTGCAAGCTTAAGAATTCCATTTATGGACTAAAGCAAGCCAGTAGAAGTTGGAATCTGCAATTTGATGAAGCCATCAACAAGTTTGGTTTTATCAAGAATCCAGATGAATCTTGTGTATACAAGAAGGTCAGTGGGAGTGACATCGCATTCCTAGTTCTATATGTCGATGACATACTGCTCATTGGAAACAACACAAAATTACTGGAGTCCGTAAAGGGCTGGTTGGGAAAGTGTTTTTCAATGAAGGACTTAGGAGAGGCATAGTAAATAATGGCATCAAGATCTATAGGGATAGATCTAAGAGGATGATCGGATTGAGCCACAGTACTTACATTGATAAAGTACTGGCACGATTTAACATGGAGAATGCCAAAAGAGGGCATCTACCCATGTCCCATGGCGGAACTCTCAGCAAGAAACAGTGTCCACAGACACCTGTTGAGCAAGAGAGAATGGATCAGATTCCGTATGCTTTGCGGATTGGGTCGATCATGTATGCCATGATATGTACCAGGCCAGATGTTTCGTATGCCTTGAGTGCTACGAGACGACACCAATCAAACCCAGGAGAGGCGCATTGGACTGCGGCCAAAAATATCTTAAAGTACCTGAAAAGGAACAAGGATAAATTTCTGGTTTATGGTGGCCATAAAGACCTGGTTGTTGAAGGTTACACCGACGCTAGCTTCCAGACTAACAGAGACGACTTCAAGTCACAGTCAGGATACATATTCTGTCTAAATGGAGGAGCGTTTAGCTAGAAGAGTGCCAAGAAGAGCACCACTGCAGATTCTACAACTGAATTCGAATACTTGGCTGCTTCAGAAGCTGCTAAGGAGGCTGTTTGGATTCGTAAGTTCATCGGTGAACTTGGTGTTGTACCCTCCATCAAGGGTCCGATAGATCTCTATTGTGACAACAATGGAGCTATCGCTCAGGCTAGAGAGCCAAGAGAGCACCAGAAGGTCAAACATGTCCAAAGGAGATTTCACATGATAAGAGAATGGAAATCCGAAGGTGAAATCAGAATTTGCAAGATCGACACGGATGATAATGTGGCCGATCCTTTGACTAAACCTTTGCCTCAAGTGCAACACAACAAGCACGTTGAGGCAATGGGAATCAAGCACATTGGAGACTGGCTTTGAAATTCCCTGTACATGTGTTTTAATTAAACTAGATGTTTTAATGTAAGACACTGTATTGAAACCATTCATTAATGGAGTAATTAATTTTTGTGCAAAATTATCAATCACTCCATTGCTATTTAATTATGGTTTAGAATTAAATAATGAGTCTATTCGATTTATGGAAATATTCAAAACGGGGTATCAAGACCAAGTCTTGGATAAAGAAACACCTGTTAAGTGAACATTGAATATTTAAATCGAAAATTATCCCTAATCGAGGTCATCTAAATGATGGACGATTGATGTCCACCAGAGATTAGTGTGTAGTATGATTTACAGCACCGTTTCTTGTGCTGCAAGGACATGATAGTCATAAATCATTTGCACAGGTGCCAGTTTGGAACTGCATTGGATTGACCTATGAGAGTACTTTAAGAGATTCAAAATTGTCATAAGTACATTTCTCATTATAGCTATCGGAACTCGTTTCCTCGACCATGAGTATTGTGAAGTTTTCTTGTTTGAGTACTAGTCTCTTTGATGTTGCTTAACGTCTGCAGTAACTGGGGATCATAACGGGAACACTCGGGAGATTAGGTCCTTTTAGTAAGAGAAACTTACAGTACAAGACTGGGAATGTCCCCCTATCAACAATAGGGAATATGTCTTTGTTGTTTATAAGGCCGCTCGAAGAGCGAGACTGTGAAAATGCATAGCCGTGCTCGTATGGATTTTAGAAATCATCTGCTTATTGACAGTCGAACTCGGAGATTGAGAAACACTTCTGAACGTAATAAGAATGACGATGAATCTTACCTTATAGTTCACGAAGAGACATTAAGAGACATAGGAAATGGGCTATACACTGTATGCACACTTTTCCGGAAGGACAAGTGGGAGATTGAAAGGAATGGAGTCCTTCTAACAAGTGTATTTTTCTGATAGAGGGTTCAGAATTATTACAGAGTTAATTCTTCAGTAAGGTCAAGTGATCGGAATGCCTAAGTGGAGGCCGCTTCCGATCAGTAATATTAAGGTATAATTAATATTACAGCTTAATCTTAATTGAACCCTTCGGGTCGAACCCAATCGAACTACCGATTCGAGACGACGAATTAATCTGAAGGATTAATGAGTCAACGGAGTTTTACGAACACAGACGTTGGATATCGAGCCTAGGGCATCGAGATCGAGCGTCGCAAAATAACAAGCAACAAGTACGAGCATAGCCGTAGCATCACATTGGCCTAGCCATGTGAAGTGCTAGGCTAGGCTTGCTCATCTCAAGCCTAGCAGCACCATGTGTATGCTAGGCGCACCATGTGTACTAGGCGCACAAGGCAGCCCATCGCAACAGCATGCCTGCGTGTGTGCGTGCCTTCGCATGGCACAGCAGCACCGCAGCATGTGTGCATGGGTGCCTAGGCACTATCGCAGCCCATCGCACCATCGCAGCACAAGCACATCACCATCGCATGGCTTGGCCTATGCGTGTGTGCGTGTGCTTGTGCCTAGGCACTGTCGCACCAATCGCAGCACATGCATGGCACCATCGCATGGCTAGGCCATGCGTATGTGCGCATGCGTGCAAGCCATCGCAACAGGAGCACTTGCCTCGCCCAGTGTGTGTGCGTGTGCATGCATGCCATCGCAGCATCGCTAGCACAGCACAAAGCATTGCGTGCTTGTGCGTGTGGCTGGCGAGGCAAGGCCATCCATGCGTGGCTCGCTAGCAGCACGCATGCTGGCTATGCGAGTGTGTGCGAGGAAGGGCTAGGCAGCAGCACTATGCATCAACTAGCCTGGCCTTGCATGTGCGTGTGCGATGGCAAAGGAGGCAGGGGCCAGCACTTGCTAACAGAGCCTAGCAAGCAGCATCGTAGGCATCACCCAGCACAGAAGCATGCCACGCGCATGGCTGGCTGGGCTGATGCTTGCTGCCTTGTGCTGGCTGGCTGGGCTAGCTGGTAGTGCTAGCTGGCGTGCTAGCTGGCTGCCAGCCCAGCATGCTTGGTGGCGGTTTTGTGAGGTGAGTGGGGACCAAAGGCTTGGAGTATGCCTTGGGGAGCAAGGCAATGGTCCCCCCCCCCCAAGGCTCATGGTCCACACCTTACTCTCTCTCTCCCCCCGACACTTGTTGCATTGTGATTGCACTTAATTAATTATTTAATTTAGAATTAAATAAATTAATGCTTTTGCACATGATCCCATATTGATCATGAAATGGGATTCAAGTTCCCATTCTCTATAAATACCCACTTGGTTGGGATTTTGAGAAAAAACACTTGAGTGGAAAAGTAAAGGAAACTCCATTGTTGAGTATACCTTGAAATTCGTAAAAGTCCAAGTTTATATATTTTGTCCGGGCTTCGACTAACCTTCAAGGCTTAGGACGCTCGGGTCTGGTTCGAGGGTACGATCCCGTCGGAGGCCTCGTATTTTTGGGGTTCAAGTAAGAGCTCATTGTCGAGCGAAGCACGCGTCAAAGGTATAATCTTTTATCCTTTCTTATGCTTTAAATTATGTTTTGCTTGTTAATTGCATTTATTATGGGGGCGGGTCTTGGCGGGTTTCATTCCGCGTAGTGTGGTTCACTATGAAACCCTACACGAGGTCCTTGTCGCAAGGCAAGGCTTGGCCGCAAGCCAAGCATGCATAGGCTGGGCGAGCTGGCCAAGCAGCCACGCGAGCAAGGTAGGCCAGCATGGCCGAGCGTGCGTGCGGGCATGGCGCGCCAGCAAGGGAAGTAGCCAACGAGGCATGCTAGGCATTGCTGGCAGGTGCAGCGCCCAACGCAAAAGCCCGCATTGTATGCGAGGCTCACTGGCTGGATTGGGCTCATGTGCGAGGTGCTGGCATACCCAGCCAAACACCATGCCGCCAGCAAAGTGCGCCCTGGTGCACAAGGCTGGGCGCCAGCTGGCCGAAGCTCATTGGACCCATTTATGCATGGTGGTTTGCTTAGGGAGCAAGAGAAGGGTGGTCCTTCCCTTGTGGTCCTCACCTACTCCCTTGCTCTCCTTGTGACACTTGTTGTTTGCTACTTGCATTGTTATTTCAATTTAATTTAGAAATACAATAATTCATTCATTTTCACTTGAGTAGAACTCTCCCACATGGAAAGTTGATTGAAACTCTTGGGAGAATTTCCTTATAAATACCCACCTTGGGTAATGGGAATACTCACTTGAGTAGAACTCAAAAGGAATCTCCTAATAAGCGAGAAAGCCTTAAGTTCGTAAAACTCTAGTGTTTTGGTCTAGCCCTGTCTAAGCTATAGGGTAGGGGCCGGTTCGATATTCGAGGGTGTGAGATGTTGAAGGTCTTGCATTTGCGGGGCTTTAAGTTTTCCAAGTCCGAGCTCGAGTTACGAGCGAAGCACACATCAAGGGTGAGCTTCTTTCTCTCTCTTCTCTATATGTGTTTATGCTTTCCTTAATTGCATGTTATTTTATTATGTTGTAATTATTATGCATGCAATCCATTTTGCGGGTTATGTTTTCGCACGGTGTCGAACAACACAAAACCCTACACTTTATCCAAGGTATCTAAACCTTTAACCCTATGCCTTATCCTTGTAGGGTCAAGTCATATCAACAGACGACTAGTGGCTCAGACAGCTTTTGGTCTGTTGGTTGGGATTATGTCAGCTACTTACAAGATGTTGATTGTGTAGACGTTAGCTAGCAGCCGGATATTCAGCAATTGGCCAAGAACATGCTCAAGGCCGTCTCCCCTGCTGAGAGGGAGGCTGTCAGGGGGGGTTGGCACCCTCAACTTCGACGCCATCCTAGCTCTCCTGGTTAAGGTATTCTAATTTTAAGTTAGAAACTTTCCCTAACTCTTTTATGCCGTCTATTTTAACAAAGCATTTTTGCCGGATGTAGGCAACGTTGCGAGTGAACGACCTAAAGAAACCATTCAATGAAAAGTAGAAAGAGGTAAAGGCTGCTAACGACCAGGCTGCCGCTTCTCTTGACACAGCCATGTTTGACATTTTTCAAAATGAAGCACTAACCCGTGATATCCTGTATTTACAGGCGACGGCAAACCTGCAGGTGAAGCAAAAGATGGAGACGGCCTAGAAGAGGGTGAATGAGCTGGAGGCTGAGCTCAAGACTACCAACTCCCACCTCAAGGCTTTGGAGGGCGTTGATCATGAGGCTAAAGGGCTTCGCAATCAGTGCGAGTCGTTGAGGAGCTCCCTCCTGATAATTAAGCTTATATGTCTCATTGGCCGGTTGGCCTGATACACTGTTTTTCCGGCCTGCGTGCGGAGTATTTTTGTATCTTTACCGACCAAGGGGTCGGGGTAATCCACAATTTCTTTTTTCTCTATGCCGGTTGTCATGCCGGATAACAATTTCCTTTTGACCGACCATATGGTCGGTTTTAATATTTAAAAAATCAGCCGGCCATGAGGTCGGTTTTATTTCACTGCTTAGCATTCTTTCAAAAGTGTTCAAGTCTTTGAATTTTGATAAGTAGGTGAGGGTTAGGTCGTTGACTAACCTTCTAATATCAAAGAATATTTATAAATTCCTAACTAACCACTAAGCAAACATAGAGGCAAGTTCGGAGTCGAACCACAAGGACTAAGTGTATCAATTTGGGCTAATTAAACTAGTAGAGAAGATGCGGGATAGAGAGAGGAACAAGTAAAGCACTATTTAAAGTAATCAACAAAATACTAGGGAAAAGGGATTCCAATTACCTTAAAGAATTCAACAACAAATTGCAATTAGATGATCATGATCTCAATTAGGAACGATCAACACACTCAACTCACTCCTGCGCAATTAAGCATGCTAATTATCCTACTTTAAGCTAATTCACTCCCGTGCAACTAGCTAAGCATAGGTATGGAAGAATCTTGACTCTCAACCAACTCATTTTCGCACATTTGATTGAAAGCACAATTAGAAATCTAAAATCAATTAGCTAAACAGATTCTAAGCAATGTAAGAATCGTCCACACACAATAATCAAGAATCAATTGCATACTAGTCACAATGAATCATCCAATTCATCAACATAAACATTGATTAAGGGATTTTCTCCTTCCAGTCATCATCTGACAAGTGGACCATTCAAGGCCTGCCATGTGTCCTCCACATGGACCAGTTGGAGCCTGCCATGTGTCAAGTGTTGATCAGTCCACCGTGGACCAGTTGTGCCACGCCACGTGGCCTCCCCTATGCCAAATGGGCAAAACGACCATTTAGGCCCAGTCTATGGAAGAAGCCCAATCAGCCCTAGGTTGACCTAAACCTAGGACTGGCACGCTTCCCAAGGCATATAAATACACTCATTAATCCTCATTAGAGGGGATTAAGCAATTAATTACTCTCACATAGAGAAGCCAAAACACGTTGGTCACCTCTCACCTTGAGGAACCAAATCTCTCACCTTTTACCTTTCCGCACTTATTACTCCTCAAACAAGTACTAACTTGATCGTCGGAGGCGGAACTCCCACCACAAGGAGTCTTCGTCGTTTTGCAGGCACAGGCGCAAGGATACCAGTCCCGGAATTGTAACTCTGCCGCAGACATCCGAAAACCTCGAAACATTTTGGTGCCGTCTGTGGGGAGAGTACTTTGGAGATGGAATCACAATCTGTACCGACTCTAAGTGTGAAACGTCCCATGGATGACCCCTTGGTTCAGACGGACCAGGACACTGACAATGAGATCGAGGTTGAGACTCACACGACCCCAGACGGGACCTTACGAGCTCGACGAACTCGTTCCTCCGAAAAGAAGGAACAAAAGGATTGCCTGGCCGGATCTAGTAAACCTGCCGGCCAGCCGCTTGATCATCAACAGGCGGCCGAGGGATCTGCACCCATCACTAGAAGTGAACTCATGACCTTCATGAATAACTTCAAAGGGAAGATCCAGGATCTCATCAATAAGAAGACGCCTGCTCCATCCAATGAGCAGTCGGCTAAAAGACCCTCCCAGTTTGGGAGGAAGAAGCCTGTACAGGGTCGGGAGGCGACTCCTTACCCTAAGTCTAGGAAGTGGGATATTCAACCGGACGGGTCAAAGAAAACATACTCTGATGCTCGAACGTTGTTAGAGCTGAAGAAGAATGATCGACTGTTAGAGTCGGCCTGAATGTCTGACTTCCAAGACAGTCTCCACAATACCTCCATAAGGTATTCAAACTCAAACTACGAGATCCAGACTGGCGGTACCTCCAACCGGTCCGGCTCCCATAAAAACCAGGCGGCTCCGCATGTGCCACTCCAGCCATATGTGCCCAATAACAATATTTCTTGCGGCCTCCTTTGTTTGGAGGGCAGGCGGCAAGAAACTTCCAACCTTTGGACTAGCAACTACGGTTGTTTAGACTTGGAGAACAGCCGTCCGCCTTCTCCAAGGAAATTATTGAGGCCGCCCAGCCGGCCAAAGTGAAAAATGTATTAATAGGTGCCTATGATGGCACTACTAACCCGGAGAACCATCTGATGGCGTTAACCAACCTTATGTACCTCCAAGGGTTGGATGATCCCACATGGTGCAAGTGCTTCCAAGCCACCTTGAAGGGCATTGCTCAACAATGGTTCGGCAACCTGCCAACTGGTTGTGTGAACAATTTCAAGACCCTCGCTTACCTGTTCACCTCCAATTTCGCCATGAATATCCCTGCTAAAAAGACAACCCTTGACTTAGGGACCATACGGTAGGGAGAGAAGGAGGGACTTTGTTCCTACATCAGGCGGTTCAACCTAATGAGGATTCAGATACAAGGGCTGCCGGATGAGGTAGCCTACATTGACTTTTTCAGGGGTGTCAAGGATGGGTCGACCTTCAAATTTGACCTGGCTTGGAAGAGGATTGCCACCCTTCAAGAAGCCTTAATTGAGGCTAAAGCCTACATACAGGCGACTGACCTGTGTAATACTGGGAAGCAATCGGACGGAAGGAGGTTCTACAAAAAAGAAAGCCGACCAAAGCAGTCGGCAAATAAAGATGAAAAGAAGAGAAGAGAAATCTGGGCGGCCGACTCCTCCGAACAGCCGTCCCAGAACAAGAAGAAAGAAAACAAACCATACTCTCCCAAGTATGAGTTCAACAAAGATAGCCAAGCTATCCTCAATAAAATCAAGGGCCGGATCTCAATTGAGAAGCCGACACCCATGAAAGGTTCTGCGAGCAATCGGAACCAAAGTAAATTCTGTCATTTTTACGAAGACATTGGTAATGAAACCAATGAATGTATTAGCCTCATGCGCTACCTAGACCGCCTGGCAAAAAAAGGTGATCTTGACTCCTACGTCAAGAAGCCCAAAGGGAATGCTCCCCCTAAACAGAAGCAGTCGGCCAAGAAGAGTCACCGGTCGGCTGACAGTTCTGATACTGATGACGACGTCGTCTATACCATAGCAGGCGGCTTCGCAGGAGGCGGCCCCACAATAAGGGGCAATAAAGATAACATCAGGCGGTTGGATGTTAACTCCGTCAATCAAGGACGGACCACCAAGAGTACATTCCCAGAAATTGTCATCACAGAAGAGGATCTGGGAGGTGTTAGGGGGCCGCATGACGACCCCATTGTCATTGAATGTAAAGTGGCCAACCAAAGAGTTGGCCGGATCCTCATAGATACCGGCAGTTCCTCTGATCTCATCGGCAACAAGTGCTTGGCAAAGCTCAAGTACAAACCTGACTGCATACATTCGTTATCTCACCCTTTAGTAGGGTTTGGAGGAAGTGTCGTACACCCAGTGGGACGAGTGGATCTACACATCCGTCTGGGTGAGAAAGGGGAGGGCCGCCACATGGTGATTCGGTTCTTAGTTGTTGAAGAACTCTCGGCCTATAACATGATTTTAGGGTGACCCACCCTGAACAATTCTAAAGCTGTCATCTCTCTCATGTTGCTCAAGTTTGAGAAGGATGATGGGACAGTCGGCTCCCTACGGGGAGATCAGAAGATGGCACAAGAGTGTTATCTCTCTGATATTAAACCCACTTTAGTGGCTTCTAGCCCAAGTGGAGAGAACAATGACCTTGAACAAATCAAGGAGAATACGCCTGCAGCAGGCGGCAAGAAAAGAATGGATGCCCAACTGGGGGTCGAGAGAAAAGAAAAACGATAGCAATCACTGGCAGAGGAGCGGTCAGATGAATTACGCCCTCAGCCGGCTGGTGAGCATACGGATGTCGTCCTGGACGACTCACGCCCTGACCGAACAGTCAAAGTTGGGACGACTACTCTTGCGGTACTGGGTGAAGATCTTCGCCAACTATTGAAGGAATTGAAAGATAGCTTTGCATTTGAAGTACATGAAATGCCAGGTATAAGTCCAGACTTGGCTGTGAAAAAATTAGCTGTGGATCCGAAAATGAAGCCGGTCAGGCAAAAGAAGCGGAACCATGGTGAAGAAAGCCAGGCGGCTGCCACCGAGATTAAAAAGTTGCTTGATGCAGGGTTCATTCGGCAATGTTATTTCCCTAACTGGGTTGCAAATGTTGTGCTAGTAAAAAAGCCGAATGGTACCTGGCGAATGTGTGTGGACTACACTGATTTGAACAAGGCGTGCTCCAAAGATAGTTATCTATTGCCTAATATTGACAACCTGGTCGACTCAACAGCTGGCCACGCCTTGATGAGCTTCATGGACGCCTACTCTTGTTTCCATCAGATCCCCTTGTGGAAGAAGGATCAGGAGAAGACGGCCTTCGTCACTAATGAAGGGTTGTATTGCTACACTGTCATGTCGTTTGGTTAGAAGAAGGCCCCGGCCACCTTCCAAAGAATGATAAACATAGTCTTCTTTGACCAAATTGGAAGGAATGTCGAGGTATACATAGATGATATGATTGTGAAATCTAAGCTTCAGACTGACCATCTGGCCGACCTCCGAGAAACCTTCACCACACTCAGGCGGCACCATGTCATACTCATTCCCAAGAAATGTGTCTTCGGGGTTGAGTCTAGGATGTTTCTCGGATTTCTCATTAATCAGAGAGGTATAGAGGCGAAACCTAAGAAAGTGCAAGCGGATTCAGTCGCCTCGCACAGTCCGAGAGGTTCAGAAGTTAACAGGTTGTCTGGCGGCCCTGGGAAGATTTCTCAGCCGGTCAGGCGACAAGTGCCTTTACTTTTTTCAGGCAATAAAGAAGAAAGCTCGGTTTGAATGGGGACCGGATGCTGAGGCGGCCTTCCAAAAACTGAAAGTCCATCTGCACTCCTTACCAAGGCTTGTCAGTCCCTTGCCCAAAGAAGTGCTCTACATGTATCGCGCAGTGTCTAACCATGCTCTAAGTGCCGTCCTCCTTGCTGAAAGAGACGACTGTCAGCTCCTGGTCTACTTTGTCAGTCATGTGTTGAAAAATGCCGAGTTGAGGTACCCCTTAGTGGAAAAATTCGGTCTTGCTCTCTTCATAGCAGTTAGAAAATCGAAGCCTTACTTCTTGGCACATTTAGTCATCGTAAACATAGATCAGCCAATCAAGCGGCCACTGACAACCATGGAGTCATCAGGCCGAATGATCAAATGGGTGATAGAGATTCAGAGCCTTGAAATCACATTTGAGCCAAGAAAAGCAGTAAAGGGGCAAGCATTTGCTGATTTTATTGTAAAGACGACTCGGCCCTCTGATTCTCAAATTCCAGACCAAGTTTGGAAGGTCTATGTGGACGGGAGCTCCACTTCGAATGGTTGTGGGGCAGGCGTCATATATCAGTCGCTAGAAGGCGACAGGTACGAGTATGCTCTACGCTTCAACTTCCATGCCTCAAACAATGAGGCGGAATACGATGCTTTACTGGCCGGTATCCGCATTTGTAAGGTGGCTGGGGCAAGAAAAATAGACGCCTGCTCTGACTCAGAGTTGATAGTAAGTCAGTACAACGGCGAATACGAAGCAACCCATCCGGCCATGATTAAATATTTGCAAGCGGTACGACAGATGGCTGAGTCACTTGAGGATTTTCATCTAACTCAAGTACCCAAGTCCAAAAACAACCAGGCGGACGCTCTCTCAAAGTTAGCATCCTCGGCCTCCTATGACACTCTAAGAACCGTCTTCTAGGAGGTTATGGAAAAGAGAAGTATTGAAGAAGAACCTATTGGAGTTCTAGATCGAAGTTCAACTTGGATGGACCCAATCAGGGCGCATTAAACAGACTGCACCTTGCCGAATGATCAATCCTAGGCGGCCTTGCTGAAAAAACGGGCGTCCAACTTCAAAATATGCAGGGGCGAGCTCTTTAAGAAGGCTTATCTTCTGCCCCCTCTTAAAGTGTGTGACCCCAGAAAGAGGACGAGAGGTCCTAGAAGACCTACACTCAGGATATTGTGCTTCGCACGTAGGCGGTAGGTCGCTTGCTAAACGAGCAAGGCGGCAGGGTTACTTCTGGCCTACCCTAGAAGTAGACGCCACGGAGATGGTGAAAAAATGTGACAAGTGCCAAAGGTTTGGCAAGTTAATCCACCTCTCGGCTACTGATCTCACGGCCATCCATAGCCCACTACCGTTTGCTAAGTGGGGCATGGATATCCTAGGTCCTTATACTCCTGCTACGGGCGGCAGGAAGTACACACTTGTTGCAGTCGACTACTTCACCAAATGGGTAGAGGCAGAGGCTGTTAAGGGAATCAAGACGAAGGATGTGATCTCATTCATCTGGAAAAATGCCATCACTTCGTTTGGGGTGCCCATGTCTATGGTTTTTTATAATGGTCCCTAATTTGAGACGCCTATTCTCAAAAATTGGTTAAGAGACCAAGGCATCTCACACTGATTTGCATCAGTCGGCCAACCACAAGCAAACGGCCAAGTAGAAACTTTCAATAAGATCATCTCAGACGGTATTAAAAAGAAGATTGAACGAGCAGGCGGCCTATGGGCAGACGAACTACCACATGTTCTCTAGGCCATTAGGACGACTGAAAAAGGGGCGACTGGAGAGACTCCATTCCTCCTAACTTATGGGACAGAAGTTGTTCTTCCAATTGAACGCTACGAGCCGACTCTTCGAATAATGTTGTATGACGAAGAGGCGAATTGGGAGTCCATGCGCCTGGCATTGGACTCACTCCCAGAACGAAGGGGCAATGTAGCCTTGCGCCATGAAATCAACCGTCTGAGAATGACAAGGTCATATAACAAAAGAGTGCACAGGCGTCCGCTCAAAGTGGGGGACTTTGTACTAAGAAAGATGGAAGCAGTCGGTAGGGCTAATGAGTCGGTAGCTATTTAGTCGGCTACTCTCCTATACTTAGTTCGCCATGAACTACCTAAGGCCTATGGCCGAATAATCAGACCAAGCGCCCAGCCAACTAATCCATTCTTCAAACTAAAACGACTTGTCCCAACATCATAGCAGGCGTCCGGCAGCATCCCTCCGGATGAAATTCCTCACAGAGAGCAGCTCCCTTTTAGGTGGAACGTTGCTCTATAAACTAATTACACAGCACCTAGACGACTGTCCCCAAGGGCAACCACGTAGCCGTTTTTGAGACAAGGATAACTCTAACACTAAACCAAACAAGTGTCAGCAGTTAACATCCGCGTCGGATGGCCGACTGTATTACTTGGGATAAGTACAACTGGTACTTCTTGAGTAAATAGCCAACAAAAATTGGCAAATCAAGGGGATCAGCCGGCCTCCGCCGCCTGGTACCTCTATTACTTAAACTTAGAAGCTGACGAATGAGTAACCTCAAAGATTACTCATAAGTCACTCTCTCATACAAAAGTATGACGAGTCCACCTGTCCAAAGGCAAACAAAAGCTCTCGTACCACGACCCCTACTAAGATGATTTCTTTTCAAACCAAACGTGTTTGAAAAACTGGTTCGTGGATCGACTGTTTTTTGGCAACCAGGGACTCAAGAACTATTCCTATTTAAAAACAAACAAGCGGGCTGGGTATAAGCGGCCTATTCCTTTCTAGCTTGAAAAAGTTAAACAAACCTAAAGTGTTTCCTAAAATACGTTGGGGATCCGACTGGGTAAATGGATGACTGATCGCCTAACTTGGAACCAAGACAACCAGTCGTCCAGGGGCATAGGCAGTCGGTACCTAGTACCTGTTTGCAATCTTTGGCTTACAATAAGTTCCAAATTTTAAAACATTTTTAGCCGAAATAGTCGGTATGACATGCAAGCGGATAGTAAGGATCCTCTACACTTGGCAAAAATAAAGCATGAACAATATTCAGTGAGCAAAGACGACTGAAAGATGGTCGCCACATTCATATATAAACAGGCGGCCATAAAGACCGGCAAAATATTCATAAACCCCGGCCCTTTGCCCGGGTAAAGAGATTCAAGAACAAACGGCACGCAGGCCGGAGAAAAGTTTGAAGAAATAAAGCTTTAAGCATTGGGAGGGGCTTCAGTGTTAGTTGCCGCCTAACCGAGCTCAACAATGGGCACTTGATTCTTCAAAGCATCCTCCTTTGTTGTCTCATCTTCAGGGGTTGGTGCTTTAGATGCGTCCACCTCAATCGGTTGTAGCGTCACCACCTCTTCTTCCTCCTCAAAGCTGGAGTCGGTCGCCTCGTCTTCGCCAGCTGCCTGCTGCATGATCATTCGGTTGTACTCTTCAGTACAAGCGTTGAACTTCTTATCCCAGGCGGCATAGTGAGCTTTTGGGAAGAGAGTTGTCCAGGTCATCTTCATGATCTGAGCCGAGTCCTCCATCATAGCTTGAGCTAAAGCCATCTTTTCAGACTCGTCCTTAGCTTTGAGCTCTTCAGTGATGGCCGATTCCTGCTTTTGTTGGCGGTCCTTGACACTCTCCAAGGATTTCTGAAGGGATTCATATTGGTGCGCCATGTGCTTGAGGGGCTTCAGCTCCTCTCGGAGAGTTTTGATAGTCGTCTCCAGCTCATTGTTCTTCTTTTTGGCCGCCTCCAACTCGGTGCGGACAGTCGAAGTGGCCTGCGCCTGATAATAAAGAATATCAGTTGTCAAAATTTCATTTTGGGCAATTTAGAACATTGCCTTATCAATGTCAGAGGTGGCCATAGCTTTAGAAGCCTTTACCTTTTTGTTCTTGGCGTTGATCGGCCTACGAAGGCCGTGTACTCGCAGCAGAGTCTGAGAAAGGGAAAACAGGCGTCAGATTTGGAAAAAGCAGACAGCAGGCAAAGTCAAACATTAAAAAAAAAAAAACTCTAAATCTACCTCGGAAAGGAGACCCATGATGCCGTCTAGGTCAAGGGTGCCGACTCCCTTGACCGCATCCCTCTCCTCTTGAGGGATGGCCTTAATCATAGACTTGGCCATTTGGACCAAGTCTGGTTCTTGAGGGTCGCTTGCATCCAGAAAAGGGAAACATCAAAACATGAAGAAAGCAATAAAGAAAAAAGTTAAGTCTAGCAGAGCCGGTTATACCTCTTGGAGGTCGGCTGTCCTTAGGGACTTGTGATGGTTTACCCCCACTTTGTGGGGTGATCGGCTGTTCGTCAGCAGACTGCTTCCTGGCGAATCCAGGCGTACTCTCAGCAGTCGTCTTCCGAACTTTTGAGTCCGGCTGTTGGGAGGAAAAGGGTATGGACATGCCCTCCTACGAAAAATATGAAATGGTCAATACTAATAAAAGCAGGCTTTTAAGACAAAGTTTGAACGAGAACAACTCACTTGGTGCCCATCCTTGGCGGAATCAGTGGAGGTCCACTTTTGGTACATAATGGAGGTCCGCAACAAGACGGCCGCCTTCTTGGACGCAGAGATGTGGTCCATAGCTTCAACTAAAAATAAGCACCACAAAGAGTTAGAAAAAACTTGAAAGCAAAATCAATGATGCATATAGAGGCTCAAGAGGTCGGCTACCTCTGGAGGTTCGACTGCTAAGGCCACAAGCGGCCAAAAAATACTCATCATAGAGCCATCGAAATTTGGGGACGCAGTTTAAGGGAACCTACTCTCGTACCCCAGTAGTAGAGTTTGCTCTTATCTCTACTTTTAAGAGTCCTCGGTCAAGGATCTCTTCCCTAGCCCTGCGAGGGACAAGCGGCATGCTACAACCGCCTGCTAGAAGAGGCGGATCCTTGTTCCACCTATTATAACGCTTGTTCAGCAGCTTGTTAGGACAAGAAATTATGAGGAAGGTGTTTCTCCAATCCTTCCATTTATTTTCCTTCCCCCTCGTCATCAAATAGCCCTTGTGGCTCGATATTTGGTACCAGCCGGTACCGCTTGCTTTGGGGGTTCGGCTAAGATAATTCATATGGGTGAACGCCTCAAAATTTGGCTCCACCTCATGCATTTCACATCCGACTACATAGCCAAGGATGTTGAACCAAGAATTCGGGGCTAACTGCCATAGCCCCACCTTGTATCCATCGAGGATTTGTTGAACGGCCGGATGCAAGGGAAATCGAAGACCAGCCTTAATGGCCGCCTCGTAGCAACCAAAACAGGCGTCCCCGTAGCTAGTTCCCGCGGGGCAGACGACTGCATCCTCAGCATCCGGCACAAATAATTGAAAATCAGGACCCATCACATGGTCCGATAGAAGAGAGTCTATTCGTTCTTTCATGGCCTTGATTCGGCCCTTTGGGACATGACAGTAGTAAGGAGTATTCAACTCCCTATGGGAGGCGAATGGTTTCGACCAATCGTTCCCCTTATAAGCCGCATGAGAAAGTCTCGCCTCATGCAAAAGAGAATGCCTTTCCTCTGAGTTTATAAAGAGGCGGCTTGAAGAGCTAGAGTCAGACTCACTATCAGAAGAGTCCGACTCCTCCCCTCTCCCTGAGGGGGCCGACCCCTCTTCTTCTTCAGGGGCCATCTGCTGACCGGCCAGGTCAACAGTAAAGTGGGAAGGGGCCACCTTAGCTCCCTCCTCAGAGCTCTCGGTAGCAGAGCCACCTCGGGTCCCTGTGGTATCAGGCGGCTGGTCCGATAGCTCACTAATTTGAACCCGGAAAGAGGAGCCATCAGAGTTTTCAATCCTCTTTGTTCTTTTTGTTCTTGCCATACTGTCCTGCATAGATAAAAAGACAGTTGGATTTCGAGACTTGCGCAAAGTTTCAAGTACCGCAGAGCAGTCGGCACCCCTAGTCCTAGACTCAGCCGTCCCCGGTGACCGGCTAATTGCTAACCTAGGTCGTGCCGGATGCTTTTGAGGCCTCATTTTCAAAAAAGAAAGAAAAAAGTGCAAAAGCAAAATAGAAAAGGATAAAGGAACGGACGATTACCTAAAACTTAAGTTCTGAAAGAAAGCTTGATCGAACAGGCGTCCAATAAAAACAGGCGGTTGGTAAAATCAGTCATCCAGAAAATCAGTGCTCAAGTTCAGGGGTCCGAGAAGTTCTCTTGAAAAGTTCGCAAATGTGAACAAAAGACTTGGTCAACATGCCCTTATATAGGGAAAGAGGAGAATACGAAGGGTCGCTTCCAAATTCAAAAAAGTGAGCGCGGGAAAAACGCTCGGCCCATTATAGGGAGACACCTGTAGTAGGTCGTCGCCTGTTACAGGCCGACACCTGTCACAGGTGACATGTGACCAGTCACATGCCACCTGTGAGGGGAAAATGATTAGGGGATTTTCCCCTTCCAGTCATCATCTGACAAGTGGACCATTTAGGCCCTGCCATGTGTCCGCCACATAGACCAGTTGGAGCCTGCCACATGTTAGGTGCTGATCAGTCCACCTTGGACCAGTTGTGCCACGCCATGTGGCCTCCCCTATGCCAAATGGGCAAAACGGCCATTTAGGTCCAGTCTTTGGAAGAAGCCCAATCAGCCCTAAGTTGACCTAAACCTAGGACTGGCATGCTTCCTAAGGCATATAAATACACTCATTAATCCTCATTAGAGGGGATTAAGCAATTAATTACTCTCACATAGAGAAGCCAAAACACATTGGTCACCCCTCACCTTGAGGAACTAGATCTCTCACCTTTTACCTTTCCGCACTTATTACTCCTCAAACAAGTACTAACTTGATCGTCGGAGGCGGAACTCCCACCACAAGGAGTCTCCATTGTTTTGCAGGTATAGGCGCAAGTATACCAGTCCCGGGATTGTAACTCCCACAGGACATCCGAAACCCCGAAATAACCTTCATCCATTTCCCTAGAACAAAATCTAAGCAATCATAATGAAGAAAAACAAGGAAAACAAGGTATAACAAGAATTAAAACAAGAATCAAACAACTAATCTAATTAACTACTCAAATCAACAATGAATTAAGATAAAACAATAATTAAAGAAAGCAATAAAGGTAAGAGAAAGTTAGAAAATCTCATTGAATAGGTGAGAAGAGAATCCACATAATTGCTTCTTCAAGCTCTTAAATCTCCATCGAAATCCCAAGCTTTCTCTCTCTAAAACTACTCCTAAACTAGAGAGAGAAAATCCTAATCTAACCCTTATCCTAATTAGAGGAGAGAGAATGTGTAAAAATCTGCTAAAAGAAGTCCCTTTACAGATTAAGATCGGACACTATTTATATTACAAGAAGAAAAGGAGAAAAATCAGAGATTAAACGCAAAGAAAACCTAGAATACAGCGCCCGCGGTGGGGCATCTCCGGGGCATCCACAGGAAGGTAGTGAAAAACTGGAAAACAAAGAACCTCGCCCGCGGTGAACCAAGCCGCGCCCGTGGTGGACAAAGTCGCGCCTCGATGGCTGAAGCCGCGCACCCGCGGTGGGCAAAGCCTAGCTGCCGCGACACGGCAGTGGCTGCTGTGGCTCATAATTGATGCTGCTAAGGTTTACTCGGGCACCAGTGTTCTAGCCTTAAGCGCCGCAAATGCTCTACTTCTTAGCTCCATCTTAGCTTCAAGGCTTCTTCTATCGAATTCTTCGACCTTCTCTTGGGTCATCAACATTGAGGAAAGTGCTAAGTACCTAGAAAATAGACCAAGAGAGAAAAGTGTGATCATAGCATGCAAATCAAGCTAGAAACCGAGCAAAAAGCACATTATTCACAACTAAGGCCTAAAAACAAAAACTAAGACAATATTAACTAAAACAAGACTAAAAGGAGTAGATATAACCGAGATAGACCAAAATAAACCTAAAACTAAAAGAGAAAACCACCCTAAAATGTGACATAAATGACACATATCAAATTTTTTGTTGTGCATGAATTTGACTAAGTATTTAACTTGCCCCATTCTATACATGCAATCCTTATGTTATATATGTATATCGGATATTCTTGCCCCTGGACGGCTGTGCACTTGGTTTAAAAAGTGGGTTGATTGACTTAGAAACTTTTGATACGTAATAGAGTATGACTAATTCAAATGTTGGATTTCGTAGTGTCCAACACTACGCGGAAGGAAACCAGCTCAAAGATCCATGTATAATTAAAAGCAACTAAACATGCATGCTAATAATTAATTAATTAAACACATAATTAATTAACAACAAGAGAGAGAGAGAGAAAGAGGAAAAGACGAACATACCCTTGATGCGCGTTTTCCACTTAGCATGAACACGAACTCACGAACGGAGAAAGAGCCTCAAACGCGACCCCTCTAACATAGTCCACCTGCCCGCCCAAACTTGGCTAATATTATCGGCTAGGGCAATATTAACACTACTAAACAAGAGGATCTCTTTATAAGGCTTTCTCAATGTAGATGCCTTTTATAGAGTTCAACTCTTGCAACAATTCCCAAGGGAGACCTTGGTATTTATAGGAGAAGCATCTCATCCCTTTCATTTCCAATCAATGTGGGACTTTGCAAAGTTGAGAAATAAATGTTTTTAATTTAATTCTAAAATAAATTAAAGTGCAAACAACAAATAATCAAACAACAAATGGCAATCTCATGGGAGTGGTTAGGTGAAGACCACAAGGGAGATCCACATGGCCTCCTTGTTTCCCAAGTCACCAAACCCACCAATCACAATAGCCCATGACCAGTCAACACCCTTGGGCATCAAGGTATGGCCGGTCAAGGCCATTTGACTTGGCTTGGGCTTGCTAGCCATACCGCAAGCCCACTCGGTTGGACTGCTTTTGCGCGCTGCTCGCCATAGGCCTACCAGCATGCACTGCAAGCCTATACGTGCTTCTTAGCTTCTATGCGTTGCTCGCCTACCACGCCGAGCATGCTAGCAGGCCTCGCTAGCCACAACTCGCTGCGAGCTTGCTGGCGCGCCGTGCTAGTAGGCGTGCTGCGAGCTGCAAGCATGTAGGCTTACTAGCCACGTCATGCTGCTGCCTTGCTGCTCATGCCCTTGCAAGCCCCCAAGCCCTTGCGGGCTACTGGTGCTTGCGGCGGCATGTGCTAGCCTAGCCTTCATACGGCTAGGCCGATATGAGGTTAAGGCTATGCACTTTGACTTTATATTTGGTTGTTTGGCTTATTTGTACGTCTCGTTAATTCCTAGAATTTAACTCGACGTTCGGGTTCGACACTCCAAGCTCGGAATACGTATCCTCTAGTTTGACGTATTAATGCCTTCGGCTTAATTCGTCACCTTGGTTTGGTTACATGCTTGGGTGTGACCCGGCCCATTGGGTTTAGTAGAAGGAAAGCTGTGAGATTAATATAATTAATCTCACTGATCGGAGATGGCCTCTAGCCCGACTTTCGGATCACTTGTCTTCACTGAATAATTAACTTCGTAATTAATTCTAAACCCTCTATTGGAATAATACACTCGTTCGAAGGACACTAATCCTTTCATCAAAGTCAACCAATCACTATGGTGATTGCCCCAAACTCAGTGGACAGACCTTCATCGAGTAAATAGTTAATTTCAGTTATCAGCCAACCATCGGACGCATCCAAACAATAGGACGGACGCTTTTCTCAGAAACAAATAATTATTGCCAAGTTTGTAGACTTGGAATTTTAAGAGCGTTGGTTTAACCAATAGGTCAGGATGCAAGTAGGTACAGACGGTCTCTAGCCGCCTCTTCCATTGAGGGAGGTTGTATGATCCCAATTATCTGTACCAAAAGCCTCGCATAGAGCGAGATATTCTCATTGAGGAGAGCGCTAAATAAGGCATACCGATGGTATTAGGCCGTCTGATGTCCCGTAGGGCAAACGGCTCATTTTACCAGTCGAGTAGAATTGGCAATTACAAACGTTCGACTTCTCTACCATTAATACCAGATGTCTAAGACCTTTGAGGAGCGAGTTTATAGAGCAATGTGCCACCCGAATGGGAGATGCTCTCTATGAGCGAAGTCACCTAAATGGGTGTCGCCGGATGTTTCCTACTCTATCAGAGTGATTTAACTAAAGTTTTAGATTTGCCTTCTATACATCGCACAGGCGGTACTTTTCCCATAGGGAGAAGTATCTAACAAAGTGAATAAAACAACAAATATAAATTTTAGGACAAAAAGCGATTCTCATTACTTAAGCTTTTCATTTACAAAAATTTACAAGGCTTCGAAGTAATATTTTTTTAAGTTATCTACATTCCAGGTTCGGGATAGTTGCCTACTGCCTCAGGTTTCCAAGCGGTAGGTGTCGCCTTTGACCTATTCATAAATCCAGTAGGGACCTTCTCAATTGGGTGTCAACTTGACTTGCTCATTGGCCCTACCAGTTGCCTCCATTTTTCGTAACATAAAGTCCCCCACTTTCAAGGGCCACTTGTGTACTCATTTGTTGTAGGCTCTTGTCATTCTCAGACGGTAGATTCATGGCGTAAGGCGGCATTGCCCCGGTGTTCTGAGAGAGAGTCCAGTGTCAGCTGCATGGCCTCCCAATTAGCCTTTTCATCATACAACATGACTCGAAGAGTCGGCTCATAGACCTCAATGGGTAAGACGGTCTAAGCACCGTATACCATGAAGAATCGGGTTTTGCGATTACTCCTTTCGTTGTTGTTCTGATGAACTAGAGCACATGGATTAACTCTTCAGCCCACAGACCGCCAGCTCTTTCAATTTTCTTCTTAATGTCGTTTGAGATTAACTTGTTGAAGGCTTATACCTGGTCGTTTGCTTGTGGCCAGCCAACTGATGCAAAGCAGTAAGAGATCATAGACATCTCAAATTGAGGGCCATTGTCAAAGACCATAGACATAGGAACCCCGAACTAGGTGACGATGTTTTTCCAGATGAAAGAGACAACATCCTTAGTCTTTATGCCCCTGATAGCCTTAGCCTCAACCCAATAGGTGAAGTAGTCAACAACCACTAGGATATACCGCCTCTGGCCTAACGCAGGTGTATACGGACCCAAGATATCCATGCCCCATTTGGCGAATGGCACTGGGCTATGAATTTCCGTCATATCAATTGTCGACGGTGAATGAGCTTGCGAAACCTTTGGCATTTGTCACACTTCTTTCACCATTTCCATGGCGCCTGCTTCCAATGTCGGCTAGAAATATCCTTACCGCGTGGCGCTCTCTACTAGAGCCCTGCCGCCTATATGTGAGGCGCAGTAGCTTGAGTGTAGATCTTCCAGAATTTCATGCCCCCTTTCTGGGGTAATGCATTTCAAAAGCGGCTATAGGAAGCCCTTCTTAAATATCTCTCCATTGCGAATTAAAAGTTGGTAACGCGCTTTTTCATAGCGACCATTCCTGGATATGTATCCGGCAGAGTTCCATCTAGTTGGTAGGCTCGAATATCGTGCATCCAGGTTGAACTTTGGCCTAGAACGCCAATGGGATCTTCTTCGATACTTTGTTTTTCCATCACTTCCCAAAAGACTGACCGAGGTGTATCATAGGAGGCGAATGATGCCAGCTTTGACAGAGCATCCGCCTGATTGTTTTCTGACCGGGGCACTTAACTTAGGTGAAATTCGTCAAGTGTCCCAGCCCTTGCTTTGACCGCTTGCAAATATTTGATCATAGCCGGATGGGTGGCCTCACAGTCACCATGGTATTGGCTTACAACCAACTGTGAATCAGAGCAGTTGGGTAGCCTCATAGTCACCATGGTATTGGCTTACGACCAACTGTGAATCTAAGCAGGTGTCAATTTTCTTTGCCCCTGCCACCTTACACATGCGTATACCGGCTAGCAGGGCTTCATACTCAGCCTCGTTTGACGCTTGAAACTTAAACCGTAGTGCATATTCATATTTGTCCCCTTCAGGAGACTGACATATAACTCTAGCACCACAACCATTCATAGTAGAACTCCCGTCTGTAGGGTTTCGTAGTGACCCTCACTACGCGAAAAGAAACCCCCCAAGACCCGCCCCGATAACTAAAGCAATTAAAGCATGCAAAACATAATTAATACATAATTAAAAGAAGAAGGGATAAAGAATTATACCCTATACGAGTGCTTCGCTCGCTAATAGATCTCTTACTTCAACCTCGCAAATGCAAGGCCTCCGACAGTTCGTACCCTTGAACCCGACCCGATCGTCCTAATCCCTGAAGGTTAGTCGGGACCCAGACAAAATATAAACTTTGAAGTTTTACGAACTTAAGGTATTCTCAACAATGGAGATGCCTATATAGTTCCACTCAAGTGTGTTCTTGGCCAAATGCCAAAGCCTTGTTATTTATAGGGAAATGAACCCTTGGATTTCATTCCCCAACCAATGTGGGAGAAAGAGTAAAATTGATAATTTATTTAATTCTAAATTAAATAATTAATCAAGGCAATCACTATGCAATAAGTGTCAAGGGGAGAGAGAGAGTTAGGTGACGACCAAAAACAAGGGGGGGACCATTGCCTTGCTCCCCAAGGCTTTTCCCCAAAGATTGGTCCCCACTCTCCCCAAACCGCCACCAAGCAAGGCTTGCTGGGCTGACAGCCAACTAGCATGCTAGCGTGCACCAGCTAGCACAGCCAGCCTACACTGCATCACTGCCCAGCACGCAACGCGCACCAGCTAGCATGCCTAGCACATGCGTGCTGCTAGCGAGCCATGCATGATACTAGGTGTTAGGCGCTGGGCGAGGCCCTTGCTGCTGGCTTCTGACTGCCTGGCACTCAGACTCGCATGCACACGCACAGTCAGCATGCGTGCTGCTAGCAAGCCACGCATGCTGCGCATTGCCTCGCCAGCCACACGCACAACCATGCGATGCTTGGTGTTGTGCTAGCGATGTTGTGATGGCATGCATGCATACGCACACACGCATAGGCCTAGCCATGCGATAGTGTTGTGCTGTGTGCTGCGATGGTGCGACAGCCCTAGGCACATGCACACGCACACACGCATAGGCCTAGCCATGCGATAGTGTTGTGCTGCAAGGTGCGATGGTGAGCTGTGTGAAGGCTGCGATGGTGCGATAGCCCTAGGCATACACATAGGCACACACACGCAAGTGCCTAGCACTGCGATGGTGTTGTGCTTGTGCGATGGGCTGAGATAGCACCTAGGGCGCGCCTAGCACACACATGGTGCACCTAGGCTTACGATGAGCTAGCCTAGCCTAGTACTTCACATGGCTAGGCCAATGTGATGCTACGGTTATGCTCGTACTTGTTGCTTGTGATTTTGCGACGCTCGGTCTCAACGCCCTAAGCTCGATATCCGACGTTTGTGTTCGTCTTCTCAGATCGGTTGTTCGATTGGGTTCGACCCGAAGGGTTCAGTTAAGATTAAGTTGTAATATTAATTATACCTTAATATTACTAATCGGAAGCGGCCTCCACCTAGGCATTCTGATCACTTGACCTTACTGAAGAATTAGCTCTGTAATAATTCTGAACCCTCTATCAGAATAATACACTTGTTGGAAGGACACCATTCCTTTCAATCTCCCACTTGTCCTTCCGGACAAGTGTGCATACAGTGTATAGCCCATTTCCTATGTCACTTAATGTCTCTTCGTGAACTATAAGGTAAGATTCATCATCATCCTTTTTAAGTTTAGAAGTGTTTCTCGATCTCCGAGTTCGACTGTCAATAACCAAAAGATTTCTAAAATCCATCTGAGCACGACCATGCATTTTCACAGTCTCGCTCTTCGAGCAGCCTTGTAAATAATAAAGACATGTTCCCTATTGTTAATAGGGGGACATTCCCAGTCTTGTACTGTAAGTTTCTCTTACTAAGAGGACCTAATCTCCCGGGTGTTCCCGTTATGATCCCCAGTTACGGCAGACGTTAGGCAACATCAAAGAGACTAGTACTCAAACAAGAAAACTTCACAATACTCATGGTCGAGGAAATAAGTTCCGATAGCTATAATGAGAAATGTACTTATGAAAATTTTGAATCTCTTAAAGTACTCTCATAGGTCTATCCAGTGCAGTTCCAAACTGGCACTTGTGCAAATGATTTATGACCATCATGTCCTTGCAGCACAAGAAACGGTACGGTGCTGTAAATCATACTACACACTAATCTCTGGTGGTCATCAATCGTCCATCAGTTAGATGACCTCGATTAGGGATAATTTTCGATTTAAATATTCAATGTTCACTTAACAGGTGTTTCTTTATCCAAGACATGGTCTTGATATCCTTTTTTGAATATTTTTATAAATCGAATGGACTCATTATTTAATTCTAAACCACAATTAAATAGCATTGGAGTGAATAGTAATTTTGCATAAAAATTAATTACTCCATAAATGAATGGTTTCAATACAGTGTCTTACATTAAAACGACCAGTTTAATTAAAACACATGTACAGGGAATTTGAAAGCCAATCTCCAACGTGCTTATTCCCATTGCCTTAATGTGCTTGTTGTGTTTCACTTGACGCAAAGGTTTAGTCAAAGGATCGGCTACATTATCATCCGTTCCGATCTTACAAATTCTGATTTCACCCTCGGATTTCCATTCCCTTATCATGTGAAATCGCCTTTGGACATGTTTGACCTTCTGGGGCTCTCTTGGCTCTCTAGCCTGAGCAATAGCTCCATTGTTGATTGTCACAGTACAAATCTATCGGACCCTTGATGGAGGGTACAACACCTAGTTCACTGATGAACTTGCGAATCCAAACAGCCTCCTTAGCGGCTTCTGAAGCAGCTAAGTATTCGGATTGGCACTCTTCCAGCTAAACGCTCCTCCATTTAGGAAAAATATGTACCCTGACTGTGACTTGAAGTCGTCTCTGTCAGTCTGGAAGCTAGCGTCGGTGTAACCTTCAACAACCAGGTCTTTGTGGCCACCATAAACCAGGAATTTATCCTTGTTCCTTTTCAGGTACTTCAGGATATTCTTGGCCATAGTCCAATGTGCCTCTCCTGGGTTTAATAGGTATCGGCTCGTAGCGCTTAAGGCATACGATACATCTTGCCTGGTACATATCATGGCATACATGATTGACCCAATTAGCAAAGCATATGGAATCTGATCCATTCTCTCTCGCTTAACAGGTGTCTGTGGACACTGTTTCTTGTTGAGAGTCATGCCATGTGACATGGGTAAGTGCCCTCTTTAGGCATTCTCCATGTTGAATCGCGCCAGTACTTTATCAATGTAAGTACTCTAGTTCAATCCAATCATCCTCTTAGATCAATCCGTATAGATCTTGATGCCCAATATGTACTGTGCCTCTCCTAAGTCCTTCATTGAAAAGCACTTTCCCTACCAGCCCTTTATGGACTCTAGTAATTTTGTGCTGTTTCCAATGAGCAGTATGTCATCGACATATAGGACTAGGAATGCGATGTCACTCCCACTGACCTTCTTGTAGACACAAGGCTCATCTAGATTCTTGATAAAACCAAACTTACAGATGGCTTCATCAAATCGCAAATTCCGACTTCTGCTTGCCTACTTCAGTTCATAAATGGACTTCTTAAGCTTGCATACCTTTCCAGCGTTGCTTGGATCAACAAAACCTTCTGGCTGTGTCATATACATAGTTTCTTCCAAAATCCCATTTAGGAAGGCGGTTTTGACATCCATCTGCCATATTTCATAATCGTAATATGCAGCAATCGCTAGGATATTCCGGACAGACTTTAGCATTGCAACCGGTGAAAAAGTTTCATCATAGTCAATCCCGTGGATTTGTCTATAACCTTTTGCCACCAGTCTAGCTTTGTATATTGATACATTTCCATCTTTGTCTGTCTTCAGTTTGAAGATCCATTTGCAACCAATGGGTGTGTAAACCTCGGGCAAATTCACCAAGTCCCAGACTTGATTTTCAGACATGGAATCCATCTCGGATTTCATGGCCTCTTGTCATTTAGCAGAGTCGGGGCTCGTCATAGCTTGTTTGTACGACGCTGGCTCATCACCATCCATAATTAGGATGTCTTGATCATCGGTTAAGACAATACCAAGATATCTGTCTGGTTGAGATCTTTGTCGTTGCGACCTACGAAGGGTAATGGGTTAAGCATTTACATTGTCTGTTTGATTCTGACCAATCTTCTCAGCTGCTTCCAAAGCACTTAGATTGTCAGTTTTATCAGGTTGACATTGTTGCTCGTCCTTTCGAACTTCGTCGAGTTCGATTTTCCTCCCACTTGTCATTTTGGAAAGGTGTTCCTTCTCCAAAAAGACACCATCACGAGCAACAAACACTTTGTTCTCGGATTTATTGTAGAATTAATACCCTTTGGTTTCTTTTGGATACCCCACAAAGAAACACTTGTCTGATTTGGGGTGAAGTTTTTCCCAAATTAATCGTTTGACATATGCTTCGCATCCCCAAATCTTGAGAAAAGACAACCTAGGAGGTTTCCTAGTCCATAATTCATATGTAGTCTTTTCAACAGCTTTTGACGGAGCTCGGTTCAGTGTTAGTGCCGCGGTTTGTAGCGCATGTCCCCAGAAAGAGATAGGAAGTTCACTAAGACCCATCATTGATCGAACCATGTCTAACAAGGGTCGATTCCTCCGTTCAGATACTCCATTCCATTGAGGAGTTCCAAGAGGTGTCAACTCTGAAAGAATACCATTTTCTTTCAGGTGATCGTTGAATTCATGGCTCAAATATTCGCCACCTCGATCCGATCGAAGTGCTTTAATTTTCTTGCCAAGTTCATTCTCAACTTCTTTCTGAAATTCTTTGAATTTCTTAAAAGATTTAGATTTATTAGGTAGACATAGCCATATCTACTAATGTTTGTTAACGAAGTTAAATTCTTAGATGTCTTAGTTAGCGGTATCAACTCTTGTCTAATCATATGTAATAACATGCAGTTTCCATTGAACATATATTTGCAAGACAATTTTGAAACAACCATTGTCAAAGTCTTACATTCAAAATAACTAGGTGTCCAACACCGTAGATCATAGTATATTCAAAAGCATGATGAAAACTAAGATTAGTTTAAATACATGTCATAGACAAAATAGTGCATGCAAGCACGACCGGAAAACAATCTTCGTCGTCTACTTGTCCTTGCACCAACAAGTGATAAGCTTCTCACTTGGTCCCTGAAAAGGCAACATAAAGTGAGTCATACTTGGTATCTAATACCTATGATAAGCTTAATTCACAAGTGTTTAAGGAAGATACCTGAGGCAGATGCTCCATTCCTCTCCTCCTCTTCCCGAAAAAGCTTTCATTCTCTCTTGTAGTGGCCTTGCCCACCACAATAGAAGCAACGCATCTTTGCATTGACCTTCTTGAACTCCTTTCTCCTTGCTCTCAAGGGCCTCTCGGTCACTCCACAGGCGGTGGCTCGGCTGAGTAGTTGCACCACCTCCATTAAGGAGCGTGTCTCCTTTCCCGTAGGTATATGCACTCTAAGTGCATCATAGCCTGAGTGGAGAGAAGCAAGAAAGATATGCCCCGCCATCTCATCCTCCAATGAGATTCCGAGAAGCTGCATGTGTTTGAAGAGCCTAGTCATTCCAAGCACATGAGGTCGGAGGGGCATCCCGGGTCTCAATTTGGCATTGTAGACCTTTTTCCAAAGCCGACGCCTTTCCTTAGCAAGACAACCTACATTTGGTGGCTTTATCTTCATGTTTGAGAGTGACCTAGTCAAATCAAACACGAGTCCATCATAGTTGCCATTGTCACTCTTGGTGACTCTTACATTGACAACGTCCTCAAGTGCTTTGAGGAACATGTCCGGAAGGTAGGAGGAAAGGCTTTCCTTCCAATCTTCCGGGATGGAATCAGCCATGAGTCGTGAGACTTTCTTGCAATTGGAAGACCATTCTTCATGAGCCTCATCGATCATGATCTCATTAGAGAAGAAGCTTGGAATGGGAGTGTCAAGAGTGTACTCCAAGGAACAATTCCGAAGAGTTTTCCTGAGTTCCTCCTCCCACTCCTTGAAGTTTACCATGTTTAGGCAAAATGCCAACTTGTTGGGGAGTTCCGGGCACATAGTATTGTTGTTTGAGTTACATGCAGACATTGTTCTACAATTGAAAGAATTTGAAATGAAAAACCATTCATATAATCAAGGAAAAATTGCATACAATAATACGACCTTTGCTCCGTCCGCTAAAAACAAGTTGACTTTTTGTTTATTTCAGAATAATACGACCTTTAGGGGTACTCTGCTTTAAACAAGTTATGACCGGTTATTAACTTGATTAAGAGGTTATATGGACACGTGTCATTGTTTGATTGGTTTGAAAATTTTATTTGTTTTTAATTTTTAAAAGATTATTAATTTTTTTATTTTATTTTTTTAAGAAAAAAATTCCCCCACCCACCATCTTACCCACCGCACCAATTGCAGCCACCAACCACCAAATACATACCGCCACACACTCCAGCCACCAACCCGCATCATACCTATTATCACCCAACAACACTGCAACAACCATTAGATCGAAGGTCGCGTCGTCGTCCTCGCTATTGTGGGTGGTCTGGGCTGCCGAAATCTAGGCAAAGGAGAATGACGGAGGCCAAAATCGTGGCGGGGGAATGTGATGAAGGCCGAACTTGAGTTCGGAAAGGGGAGGGAGTACGGAATCGGGGAGGAGGAAGGGGAAAGCTGCTGGAATCGGAACAGGGGAAAGGGAGGGGAGCTGGGATCAGGGCTAAGAAAGGGTTTTCGAGGGTTGGGGGATTTTGATTTTAATGGGTTTTCGTGACGGTGGAAGGGAGGTTGGTGGTTCATGGGAGGGGGAAGGGGGGCATTGACGCTAGGGGAGGCGGTTTGGGCGGTCGACGCTGGGGCAGGGGAGTCCGGCAGCGAGTTCAGCGGGAATGGGTGGCGGGGAGGGTGGTTGGGGCTGGTTGGTGGTTTTTTCAATTAATCAATTTTTTTTAAGATTTTAATTATTTTAATTATTAATTAATCATAATTAGAGTTTTAATTAAGAGTTAATTAGATTATTAAATAAATTTATTGAAAATTTTAACCGCTTATTCAGGTTGGAGGTAAAATAACTTGTTTAAAGCGGACACCACCCAAAGTTCATATTATTCTGAAATAAACAAAAGTTCAACTTGTTTTTAGCGGACGGGGTAAAGGTCGTATTATTTAATGCAATTTTTCCTATAATCAATAAGTTTGAAATTTAAAAGCGTTCATGCAAATTTTCAATCTTATTGAGCATTTTATCCATGCATTAATAATTTGTCCCTTTTAGGCGAGAATAAAATGATTCCGAGATCCCAAAAATCAAAAAGTGATCAAGCATGCTTTGGCTTGTCTTAACACTAGATATTTTAGGGTAAGCAATCCAATTGCTAATAGTGATTAGGGGATTTTGCTCCTACCAATCGGAATGCGCCACGTGGGCCAATCAGGTCCTACCAAGTGTCCCCCAGTTGGAACTGTCAGGGCTTGCCACGTGGCACGCGGTTATTCGTCCACCTTGGACCTATTATGTCATGACATGTGGCATACTCCATGCCTAATGGAGAAACCGGCCACCCAGGCCCAACTTCCGAGGGAAGCCCAATCAGCCCTAGGTTAACCTAAACCTAGGATGGGCACGTTTCCCAAGGTTATAAATACCTCCCTTAATCCTCATTAAGGGGGATGACGAAAAAACACATTAATTACACACAGTAATAACCGGCTGATCTCGCTAACAAAGCAGATTACCTACATTAAACACTCTCACCTAGAGAGACCCAATCACTTTAATTTCCGCATTAATTACTCCTTAATCAAGTACTAACTTGACCGTTGGAGGCGGAGCTCCCACCACCAGGAGTCTCCGTTATTTAGCAGGTACAGGCGTTCGGTTCCAGTCTCGGAATTGTAACTCTCCCGCAGGACATCAGAAAACCCCGAAACATTTGGCGCCGTCTATGGGGAGAGTACTTCTGAGATGGCATCCAAGTCTGTACCGACTCCTGAAGAGAGGCGTCCCCTAGACGACCCTCAAGTTCAGTCGGACCATGATACCGAGAGTGAATTTGAAGTTGAAGCTCACACAGCTTCAGACGGGACCCTAAGGGCCCGACGTACCCGTCATACCGAAAGGAGGGAACGGGAACATCTTCAAACTGGATGTGAGCTAGCAGGCGCACCACCTGTTCGGCAACAGCCGACTGATGGGTCTGCTCCCATCACAAGGAACGAACTCATGACCTTCATGAGGAACTTCAAGGGAGAGATTCAAGAGTTGATCAACAAGAAGCCGCCTGCTCCAGTCAAGGAGCAGTAGGCTAAGAAACCCTCCACTTCACTGAAGAGGAAGCCAGTTCAAGGGCAAGAGGCGACTCCTCATCCTAAATCTAGGAAGCGGGAGCCACCTGCCCTTGATTTCACAAAATTCCGTTTTCCTACAGGAAATAGGAAACCTGTTCGTCATATTCAGGCGGACGGGTCGAAGCAAACATTCACAGACGCTCGGCTACTGCTAGAGCAGAAGAAGAGTGACCGATTGTCAGAGTCGGCCTCTACTTCAAACTTTCAAGACAGTCTGCGAAATGCCTCGATGAGGCATACTCAGTCGTATCATGAGAGTCAGTCAGGCGGCACCTCCCGTCAGTCCGGCTTTCATAGCAACCAGGCGGTACCAAACTTACCATTTGTGCCGCAGCAACACTATTTTTTACAGCCACCTCCGTTTGGTGGACCTGCAGCAAAAAACGTCCAACCTATGGACTGGCAGCTACGGTTGCTTAGACTTGGTGAACAGCCGTCGGCCTTCTCCAAGGAAATTACTAAAGCCGCTCAGCCGGCCAAAGTGAAAAATGTACTAGTAGGCGCCTATGACGGCAGTACTAACCCAGAAGACCATCTGATGGCATTCACCAACCTGATGTACCTTCAAGGGTTGGATGATCCCACTTGGTGCAAGTGTTTCCCAGCGACTCTCAAAGGAATCGCACAACAATGGTTCGGCAACCTGCCGACTGGTTGTGTAAATAGCTTCAGGACGCTTGCTTACTTATTCACCTCCAACTTCGCCATGAACATCCCTGCGAAGAAAACGACCCTTGATTTAGGAACAATTCAGCAGGGCGAGAAGGAGGGGCTTCGTTCTTACATCAGGCGGTTTAACCTGATGAGAATACAGATTCAAGGGTTACCGGATGAGGTAGCCTATACTGACTTTTTCAGAGGTCTCAAAGACGGGTCTACCTTCAAATTTGATTTGGTTTGAAAGAGGGTGGCGACTCTTCAAGAGTCCTTGATTGAAGCAGAAGCCTATATACAGGCGACTGATCTTTGTACGGTAAAATAGTCGGACGGGAAAAGGTTCGACAAAAGAGAAGGACGACAGAAACAGTTGTCAAACAAAGATGAGAAGAGAAAAGAGGTCTGGGCGGCTGATTCCTCTAAACAGCCGGCCCAGAAAAGAAAAAAGAATTCAAACCATACTCCCCAAAGTATGCATTTAACAAACATAACCAGTTTATCCTAAAAGAAATCAAGGGACGGATCTCAATTGAGAAGCCGGTCCCCATGAAGGGTTCTGCAAACAACCGGAACCAAGATAAATTCTGTGCTTATAATGATGATGTTGGTCATCACACCAATGACTGCATCAGTCTCATGCGGTATCTGGACCGCCTGGCTGAGCAAGGTGATCTTGACACTTATGTCAAGAAATCTACGGGGAACACTTCCTCAAAAAAGCAGTCGGCCAAAGAGAATCAACAGGCCAACAGCTCCGATACAGATGATGCAGTCGTCTACACCATTGCAGGCGGCTTCTCAGGAGGCGGCCCCACTATTAGGGGCAACAAAGACAATATCAGGCGGTTAGATGTAAATTTCGTTCACCAAGAACGGCCGTCCAAATATTCATTTCCTGAGATTGTCATCACTGAAGAAGATCTACGAGGGGTAAGAGGGCCGCATGACGACCCTATCGTTATTGAATGTAAAGTGGCCAACCAGAGAGTTGGCCGAATCCTCATAGATACCGGAAGCTCCTCAGATCTCATCAGTAGCAAATGTCTGTCGAAACTAAAATATCAGACTGATTGCATACATCCGGCCTCCCACCCTTTAGTAGGGTTTGGAGGAGGAGTCGTCCACCCACTGGGACGAGTGGATTTACCCATCCGCCTGGGCGAAAAAGGGGAAGGACGACACATGGTAGTCCGTTTCCTGGTAGTAGAAGAACTTTCGGCCTACAACATGATTCTGGGTCGACCAACCCTGAATAATTCCAAGGCTGTTATAATCCCATCTCTTATGTTGCTCAAGTTTGAGAGGGATAATGGAACAGTCGGCTCCCGAAGGGGAGATCAGAGGATGGCCCGAGAGTGCTATCTCTCGGATGTCAAGCCCACTATTATGGCCACTGGGTCAAGCGGTGAAAAAACAGACCTTGACAATGTCAAGGAGAGTGCGCCTGTTCAAGAAGCAGGCGGCAAGAAGAGAAAGGCATCCCAGACAGGGGCCGCAAGAAAAGAAAGAAAATAGCAATCATTGGCAGAGGACCGGTCCGATGAGTTCCGCCCTCAGCCGGCTGGTGAGCATGCTGACCTGATCTTAGACGACTCACGTCCTGACCGAACAGTCAAAGTTGGGACGACTGCTCTGAGAGACCTTGGTGACGACTTTCACAAACTATTGAAAGAGTACAAGGACATCTTTGCATTCGAAGTCCATGAAATGCCAGGCATTAGTCCTGATCTGGCGGTACATAAACTGGCCGTGGATCTGAAAAAGAAGCCGGTACGGCAAAAGAAGCGGAACCATGGCGAAGAAAGAAGTCAGGCGGCAGCCGCCGAAGTTAAAAAATTACTTGATGCAGGGTTCATTCGGCAATGTTACTTCCCATACTGGGTTGCAAATGTGGTGCTTGTTAAAAAGCCGAATGGCACCTGGCGAATGTGTGTAGACTACACAGACTTAAACAAGGCGTGCCCCAAAGACAGTTACCCTCTGCCTAAAATTGATAACCTGGTCGACTCAACAGCCGGCCATGCTTTGATGAGCTTTATGGACGCCTATTCTGGTTTCCATCAAATTCCTTTATGGAAGAAAGATCAGGAGAAGACGGCCTTCGTCACTGATCAGGGGTTATACTGTTACACGGTCATGCCGTTTGGTCTTAAGAATGCCCCGGCTACCTTCCAGCGAATGATAAACACTGTGTTCTTTGATCAGATTAGGAGAAACGTCGAGGCATACATTGATGATATGAGTGTCAAGACTAAACTTCAGAAAGATCATCTGTCGGACCTCCGAGAAACTTTCGCCACACTCAGGCGGCACCATGTCATGCTCAATCCCAATAAATGTGTATTTGGAGTTGAGTCTGGGAAATTTCTCGGATTCCTTATCAATCAGAGAGGAATAGAGGCGAACCCTGAGAAGGTGCAGGCGGTCATTGACATGCAGTCGCCTCGTACCATCCGAGAGGTTCAGAAGTTAACAGGTTGTTTGGGGGCCTTGGGAAGATTTTTAAGCCGATCAGGCGACAAATGCCTATACTTTTTCCAGGCAATTAAGAAAAAGGCAAGGTTTGAATGGGGGCCGGATGCTGAGGCCGCCTTCCAGAAATTGAAAGTTCTTTTGCATTCCTTGCCGAGGCTGGTCAGCCCTTTGCCCAAAGAAATACTCTACATGTACCTGGCCGTCTCTGATCATGCGTTAAGCGCTGTGCTCCTTACTGAAAGAGACGGCTGTCAGCTCCCGGTCTACTTTGTTAGTCACGTACTGAAAAATGCCGAGTTGAGGTATCCCCTAGTGGAGAAATTTGGTCTTGCACTCTTCATGGCTGTTAAAAAATTGAAGCCCTACTTTTGGCACATGCAGTCGTCGTGTATACAGACCAACCTATCAAGCGGCCACTTACCATCATGGAGTCGTCAGGCCGAATGATCAAATGCGCCATAGAAATACAGAGCCTCAAAGTTAATTTCGAGCCTAGAAAAGCAGTGAAGGGCAAGCCTTTGCTGACTTTATTGTAGAGATGACTTGTCCTCCTGACTCTCAAGTTCCAGACCAAGTATGGAAGGTATATGTGGACGGAAGCTCTACTTCAAATGGTTGTGGAGCAGGCGTCATATGTCAGTCGCTAGAGGGCGACAGGTACGAGTATGCTCTACGCTTCATTTTTCAGGCTTCAAACAATGAGGCAGAATATGAAGCTTTACTAGCCGGGATCCACATGTGCAAGGCGGCAGGGGCAAGAAAAATAGACGCCTGTACCGATTCACAATTGATAGTGAGTCAGTACAATGGCGAATACGAAGCAACCCATCCGGCCATGATCAAGTATTTACAGGCGGTCCGACAAGAAGTCGGCTCCCTTGAGGATTTCCATCTGATCCAAGTGCCGAGATCAGAAAACAACCAGGCGGATGCACTGTCAAAATTAGCATCATCCGCCTCCTCTGATACTCCTCGAACTGTTTTTTGGGAAGTAATGGAGAAGAGAAGCATCGAGGAAAACCCTATTGGAATCCTAGACAGAAGCTCAACCTAGATGGATTCAATCAGGGCATATCTGACAAACGGTACAATGCCGGATGAACCTCAACAGGCGGCAGCACTGAAAAAACGAGCCACCTGTTTTGAAATGATAAAGGGAGAACTTCACAAAAGGGGGTACCTTCAACCCTTCTTAAAGTGTGTTACTCCAGAAAAGGGACGAGAGATACTAGACGATCTTCACTCTGGTTACTGTGCTTCTCATATAGGCGGTAGGACGCTTGCTCAAAGGGCAAGGCAGCAGGGCTACTTTTGGCCTACTTTGGAAGCAGATGCAATGGAGATGGTGAAAAAATGTGACAAGTGCCAAAGGTTTGGCAAACTAATTCACCGTCCGGCTACTGACCTCACTACCATTCATAGCCCACTACCGTTTGCTAAGTGGGGCATGGACATTTTGGGTCCATATACGCCTGCTACAGGCGGAAGGAGGTACATACTTGTTGCCGTTGACTACTTCACTAAATGGGTAGAGGCGGAGGCTGTAAAGGGAATCAAGACGAAAGATGTAATTTCATTCATTTGGAAAAATGTCATCACTCGGTTCGGGGTTCCCATGTCTATGGTTTTTGATAATGGTCCCCAATTTGAGACGCCTGTTCTCAAAAGCTGGTTGGGTGACCAAGGAATTGCAAACTACTTTGCATCTGTCGGCCGTCCACAAGCAAACGGCCAGGTAGAAGCCTTTAATAAAATCATCTCGGACGGTCTCAAGAAAAATATTGAACGAGCAGGCGGCCTATGGGCGGATGAACTACCACATGTTCTCTGGGCCATTAGGACGACTGAAAAAGGGGCGACTGGAGAAACTCCATTCCTCCTAACTTACGGTGCGCAAGCTGTTCTTCCAATAGAACACTACGAGACGACTCTTCGAGTAATGCTATATGACGAAGAGGCAAACTAGGAAGCCATGCGCCTGGCATTAGACTCACTTCCTGAAAAGAGGGGCAATGCTGTCTTGCGCCATGAAATCTATCGCCTGAGAATGACTAGATCATACTACAAAAAAGTACACAGGCGTCCACTCAAAGTAGGGGACTTTGTACTTAGAAAAATGGAAGCAGTTGGTAGGGCTAATGAGTCTGGCAAACTAACTCCCAACTGGGAAGGACCCTACCGAATCTGTGAGGAAATCAAGGACGGTACCTACCGTCTGGAAACACCAGACGGACAACCGTTGCCTCAAACTTGGAATGTAGATAATCTTAAGAAATATTTCTTTTGAATGATGTAAATAGTCAAGAGCTACTTAATTAAAGTTTGCATACTTACTATTCAATTTTGTACTAAGGGGGGCACGCCTACTAACAAATAGTCGGCTACTCTCCATATTTAATACTCTCCATATTTAATTTTTATTCTTATTTAAGAGGGGCATGTCGTCTGTACCTTTACAGTCGGCTACTCTCCATTGAGTATTTTTACTCTCTTCAGAGGGGCATGCCGTCTGTACCTTTATAGTCGCCTACTCTCCATTGAGTTTTTCACTCTATCTTCAGAGGGGCATGCCGTCTGTACCTTTACAAACGGCTACTCTCCATTTTCTCACCATATGGGCATGCCATCTGGACATATAGTCGGCTACTCTCCATAGAAGAGGGCCGACTGGTTCCAAACACACAGCCACCCCCCTTATACTTAGCTAAAAAAGATTAGGGCCTGGCCGACCCTGTTCCTAACAGGCGGCTACCCTCCTCTTACTTAGCTTCTACGTTCACCAAAAACTAAGGCCACAGGCCGAATGATCAGACCAGGCTCCAAGCCAACTGATCAAATCTTCAAGACTAATACGACCTGTCCCAACATCATAGCAGGCGTCCGGCGGCATCCCTCCGGATGAAATTCGTCGCAGAGAGAAGCTCCCTTTTGGGTGGAACATTGCTCTATAAACTAATTACACGGCACCTATACGACTGTCCCCAAGGGCAACCACGTAGCCGTTTTTGAGACAAGGATAACTCTATCACTAACCAAACCTGTGGTAGCAGTTGACATCTGAGTCAGATGACCGCCTGTATTACTTGGGATAAATGCAAGGGGTACCTCTTGAGTTAATAGCAAACAAACATTAGTGAATCAAGGGGTCTAGCCGGCCTCCGCCGCCTGGTACCTCTACTTCTCAAGCAAGAGTGACGGCGACTGAGTAACTCCAACGTTAACTTATAGTCACTCCCTCAAACTTAGTATGGAGCCTAAAAGGTATGAGTCGTCCGCCTGTTTTTAGCAAACAGGGGCTCTCAACCACTACTCCTGCTAGGTTAACAAATTATGAGTTAAAAGCCAACAAACATTGGCGAATAAAGGGAAACAACCGGTACCCGCCGCTTGTTATCTCTACTACTCAGTTCCTTGGCGACTAGGTAACACTCATGTTTACTTGGTCAGACCACTTTCCTACTTGGTTAAATTTACAAATGATAGGACCGCCTGCCTAAAAAGGATCCAGACCTTAAAATAGTTCGAATAACGATTGGATAAATGGCCGACTGATCGTCTATCCTGGAAACAGACAACTAGTCGTCCAGGGGCATAGGCGGCGTGACTAACTATCCGTACCTGTCTGCAATTATCGGCCATGTAAAACAATCGGTCTAGTGAACAATTGGATATTAGAATATGGAATACTTAGACAAATTTGAGGCAAAACAAAAATTCATTAAAAAGAAGCCGGTCATTAAAGACCGGCAAAATATTCAAAGCCCCAGCCCCCTGGCCGGGTAAATACAAAACAAACGGCACGCAGGCCGTGGAAAGAATACATAAAGCTTAAGAAAGGGGCAGATCTTCAATATTAGCAGCTGCCGCCTGGTCAGCACTCTTCTTGCTGGACTCGGCTTTAGCTGCATCCTTTTTTGATGCATTACCCCCAAGCGGCACAAGCGCCACTACCAGCTCCTCCTTCTCCAACGCTTCCTCCAACGCCTCTTCCTCAGCAGCCGCCAGGATCTCTTGATTATATGTATCAGAACACTGGCGGTACGTTTTTTCCCATGAGGCAAAGTCGGCATTAGGGAAGAGGCGGCCCCAAGTCATGCGCTGGATTTGAGCGGAGTCTTCCATCATCTCCCCGACCAGCTCTTTCTTCTCTTGCTCGGCCTTTTCCGAGAGCTCCTGGGTAAGACTCTTCTCTTGGGTCACCAGGCGTTCCTTTACGTTGGCCAAGGATTTCTCCAAGGCTTCGTATGAGTACATCTTTAGGCGAAGAGGTTTCAGCTCGGCCTTGAGATCGGTGATGGTCGCCTCCAGCTCGCCATTCCTCTTCTGGGCCGCCTCTAACTGAGCCCGAACAGCGGCGGTAGCCTGCGCCTGATAATAAAGAATATCAATGGTCAGAACTTCATTTTGGGCAATTTGAAACATTGCCTTATCACAGTTGGAGGCGGCCATAGCTTTTGCTGCCTTTACCTCTTTGTTCTTCCGGTCAAGCGGCTTGCGAAGGCCGTTTACTCGGAGCAGGGCCTAAGTAAAAAGAAACAGGCGTCAGTTTCCAAACAAAAAAAGAAAACAGGCGTCCAGAAATTCAAATACTCAAAAATATGCTAAGTATACCTCAGCAAGGACCCCTGCAATCCCGTCTAGGTCAAGGGTGCCGACACCCCTGACCGCCTCCCTTTCAGCTGGAGGAACTGCCCTGATCATAGACTTGGCCATCTCTACCAAGTCAGGCTCCTGAGGGCCGGCTGCATCAAGCATAAACAAACGGATTAGACCTAGTAAAAAAGGGAGCGAGTCTAAAATTTACAAGGACAACTTCATACTTCTAGGCGGCCCAGTAGGAGTTTTAGAAGAAGTGGCCGACTGTTTCTCAGCCGCCACATGTTTCCTGGCAGAACCAGGAGAGCTAGCAACAGTCGTCCTCCGGGCCTTGGGGTCCGGCTGTTGGGAAGATGAAGCTCTTGGAGCACCCGTCTAAAAAAAAAAAAAATAAAAAAAAAAAATAAAAAAAAAAAAGGTCAGTATATGCATAAACACAACTCCAAAAAGAGGGTGAAAGGTTCGGAGCTCACCAAGGGTGCCCCCTTCTTGGGGGAGTCGGTTGAAGCTTGTTGCATGATGGAGGCCCGCAACATGGCCGCCGCAGTCTTGGAGGCGGTGATTTTGCTCATGGCGTCAGCTGCAAAAACAAACAGCAAAGTTAATAAAAGTCATAACAAGAAATGTATGGAACAACAGAGTATTCGACAGGCCGACTACCTCTTGAGCACCGACTGCTGAGGCCACAGGCGGCCAAAAAGTACTCGTCGTAGAGCCATTTGAAGCTCGGGACGCAGTGCAGGGGTACTTGCTCTCGTACCCCTGAAGTAGAGTCGACCCTCGACTCTACTTTAAAGAGTCCTTTATCAAGGATCTCTTTCTTAGCCTTGGGGGGAACAGGCGGCATGCTACGGCCGCCTGCAAGAAGGGGCGGATTCCTGTTCCACCTATTGAAGTGCTTGTTCAGCTCAGTGTCTGAACTCTCAATGATGAGGAAGGTGCTCCGCCAGTCCTTCCACTTGTTTGCTTTACCTCTCGTCATGAGGTAGCCCCTGTGGCTTGTCAATTGATACCAGCCGGTATCACCTGTCTTAGGGGTCCGGCTAAGATAGTTCATATGGGAGAAAGCCTCGAAGCTCGGCTCCACCCCGTGCAGTTCGCACCCGGCCACATAGCCGAGTACGTTGACCCAGGAGTTTGGGGCTAACTGCCATAACCCCAACTCATACCCATCCAAGATCCGCTGAACAGCCGGATGTAATGGGAAGCGCAGCCCTGCCTTGATGGCCGCCTCGTAGCAGCCAAAGCAGGCGCTATCATAACTGGTACCAGCCGGCCAGACGACTGTGTCTTCTGGATCCGGCAAAAACACTAGAAAGTCGGGGCCTATGGTGTGGTTTGCAATAAAGCTCTCCACTTTCTCTTGCATGGTTGTGATCCGGCCCCGAGGTACCGTGCAGTAGTAGGGGGTATTTAGCTCTCGGTAAGAGGCGGATGGCTCCGCCCAATTGTCCCCCTTCTCAACTACGTGAGAAATTCTCGCCTCTTGCAGGCGGCTGTTTTTCTCTTCTGTGTCCAAAGAAGCATGGCCAGAAGAGCTTGACTCGGAATCGTCCTCTGACGAGTCCGAAGAGGACGACTCCTCCCCTCTCCCGGAGGGGCACGCCTCCTCTCTTTGAAAAGGAGCAGAATTGTTAACTGTTAAATGGGAAGGGGTCACTATGACTCCTCCCTCAGAATTGTCGGCTTTCAGGCCGCCTTGTTTCACTTCCACATCTGGCGCCTGGTCAGATGTTTCACTAAGCGGCACCCTGTGGGAAGAGCCGTCTGAATTTGAGATCCTAGCAGTCTTTTTCGTTCTGGCCATCCTGCTCTGCATAGACACAGATACAGTCGGACTTTGTATAAAGGGCAAAGATGGGTCCGGAAAAGGGCAGGCGGCACTCCTAGTCCTAGATTCAGCCGTCCCCGGTGACCGGCTGATCACTAACCTAGGTCGTGTCGTGTGCTTCCGTGGTGCCATTTCAAAAAATAAAAAGAAAATTAAGAGTAAGAGAACCGACAGTTACCTGAACGAGTGACGATTGATGAAGTGCTGAAAATCCTGTGCAGTCGGCTTGTCAGAACAGGCGGTAGGCAGAAAAGGTCCAAAATGTCAGAGCAAGTTCAGGGGTCCGAATGTTCTCTCTCAAAGTTCTCAAGTGTGAAAATGACTCAAGACAATCCTCCCTTATATAGGCGAAGTGAGAAGGCGAAGGGTCACTTTCAGAATTCAGAATTCGTGACGGTGGAAGGGAGGTTGGTGGTTCATGGGAGGGGGAAGGGGGGCATTGGCGCTAGGGGAGGCGGTTTGGGCGGTCAACGCTGGGGCAGGGGAGTCCGGCAGCAAGTTCGGCGGGAATGGGTGGCGGGGAGGGTGGTTGGGGCTGGTTGGTGGTTTTTTCAATTAATCAATTTTTTTTTAAGATTTTAATTATTTTAATTATTAATTAATCATAATTAGAGTTTTAATTAAGAGTTAATTAGATTATTAAATAAATTTATTGAAAATTTTAACCGGTTATTCAGGTTGGAGGTAAAATAACTTGTTTAAAGCGGACACCACCCAAAGTTCATATTATTCTGAAATAAACAAAAGTTCAACTTGTTTTTAGCGGACGGGGTAAAGGTCGTATTATTTAATGCAATTTTTCCTATAATCAATAAGTTTGAAATTTAAAAGCGTTCATGCAAATTTTCAATCTTATTGAGCATTTTATCCATGCATTAATAATTTGTCCCTTTTAGGCGAGAATAAAATGACTCCGAGATCCCAAAAATCAAAAAGTGATCAAGCATGCTTTGGCTTGTCTTAACACTAGATATTTTAGGGTAAGCAATCCAATTACTAATAGTGATTACGGGATTTTGCTCCTACCAATCGGAATGCGCCACGTGGGCCAATCAGGTCCTGCCAAGTGTCCCCCAGTTGGAACTGTCAGGGCTTGCCACGTGGCACGCGCTTATTCGTCCACCTTGGACCTATTATGTCATGACATGTGGCATACTCCATGCCTAATGGAGAAACCGGCCACCCAGGCCCAACTTCCGAGGGAAGCCCAATCAGCCCTAGGTTAACCTAAACCTAGGATGGGCACGTTTCCCAAGGTTATAAATACCTCCCTTAATCCTCATTAAGGGGGATGACGAAAAAACACATTAATTACACACAGTAATAACCGGCTGATCTCGCTAACAAAGCAGATTACCTACATTAAACACTCTCACCTAGAGAGACCCAATCACTTTAATTTCCGCATTAATTACTCCTTAATCAAGTACTAACTTGACCGTTGGAGGCGGAGCTCCCACCACCAAGAGTCTCCGTTATTTTGCAGGTACAGGCGTCCGGTTCCAGTCTCGGAATTGTAACTCTCCCGCGGGACATTAGAAAACCCCGAAACAAATAGCTCTAAGCTACTCTCGGTTTGATAAAATGTCGCATCTAATGCATTCTTGACATTTTATCTCTTTTGCCACGACATCTAAGGACTCCTTACCGATATCGTTGAAATTAACCAAGACAACTTGTATACCTAGTATACCTTACGTTCCTAGGGAAGTACTGATGCCTCGCTTTGGCGTAGCCCATCACATACGCGCATTAGTTCGGTAAGTGTTGTTCTTGGAACGACAAATTTTTAGCTCAATATTTTAAGGGACCTAGGGTTTCTATGTTGGTTGATTTAAGTGAACTTAACTAATCATTGCAACATTTGAAATCCTAGACATGCATCTAACATTCAAGTATATATATATGTAACAACAATATATATAAAGCATAAAAATAGATGCATTTGGCAACTAGCATGACCCCTTGAAATCTTCAAATCTTCAAGGGCCTTCATCTTGGCTCGTCTTCATCGAAACGCCGTCTTGAGACATCTTTGCCAAAATAAAATAACTAGCTACTACGACTAAGATTAATCTAAAGTACAAAAATACTTAACGGTTCACATACCGTATTAAGATTTACAAAAATACATAACGAAACGCAGTCTGTATTTCCTATCCTAGTCGGGTCCCACTAGTTGCCATTTTTCAATAACCTGTTTTAAAACAATCTTTCATTCACCCTTTCACTATTTGTGAATGGCCCATGCATTTTACGAGATAAAACAAGTAAACACGCAAAACTAGTAACTAACTTAAGTGGTTAATCCAATTAACGCGCCTAATTAAAACTAGTCAAAGTTTTTTAATACATTATGTATTAGTAAGGTGCAATTTGTTCACGTAATTAGCTAAGCTCCTACTAAATTCCACATCCAACTTAATTAATCCAATTAATTAAGCCGATTAACCCAAATTTGTCAAAATCAAAAATTTTGCAAGAGCCAGAAAAATTGAGGTCTAACCTCGTTAAAATAATTACATAAATATTTTAAAACGGTAAAATTTTCGCAAAAATACATAGCTCGAAATTAAGCAAAAACCGCCCACACAATTCCTAGTGGGTTGCACACCATGGCTGGCAAGTATCCCATGGGGTGGCTTGGTGCGTGGTGCTAGCATGCAACGCCTAGCGTAGCATGCCACGCTGCTAACACCAGCTGCCTGCCTTGCATGCTGCGCATGCTGGCGCCTGCCAGCAAGTGGCGGGCTGGCTAGGGCTTGCTGCCATGCTACCCAGCGGCGTGCCCAAGCACTCCAGCAGCCTAGGCCACTGCCCACGCATCATCCTCTAGTATCCCTCTCCATACAGCAACGCAGCATCATGGCATGGCCCCTGTGCGCAACCTAGGCAGCCTACATGCGGGCTGCTAGGCAGCCCGGCTTGCCATGGGTGACGCTTGGGGTCTTGCCTTGATTTGCGTGCATTTTTCTCGGGATTTTAATCTTGATTTGTGTGTGACACAAAATTAATTCCAAATTTATTTTAGAATTAATTTAGGGAAAAAATGAAAATAAAACAAGTCCAACTTAATTAAATTCAATTTTAACGGTGCACAAGCCTAATTTTCCAAAATTACTTCGGAATATTTTAGGTCTTTCTTGATGCTTAAATTGAAAGAGCTATGTCCATAATTAATTTAACCAATATGCAAATTAATAATGGATTTGACAAATAGGGAGTTGGAAAAAAATAAATTAATCATCCAATGATAAAATTTTCCAACATTTATACTTGTGTAAAATAACAAGATTACATCTTCTAATAGAAGCATTTGAACTTCAAGGATTTTAATCAACCAAATATGAAAATCCAAAATTAGTTCAACATGGAATTTAGGGTTAAAGTTCCAATCATTTAAACATTTAAAGATTAGGTCTTTAACATACTAGGAAATTAAAATAACACATTCACAACAAGTATTCACACATTGATGCAATTTATTTGCATAATTGTGAAAAACAAGTTTATGTGAAAAAGAACATATCAACTTATGCACATATTATAACTCCAAAATCATGCTTAAAAGATATTTAAATTGCAACAGCTTAGGGATGCAATAATGCATTTAATCTACCCTTGACATGCTTGCATTAATCAAGGCACAAAAGATTTAAAATTTTCGTTGAAAACGAAAAAAAAACCCTCAAAAAACTAGGTTTCTGGTTCGAATTTGGCTTCTGGACAGACCCCATAGAGGGTTGAAACTGATTCAGAATGTCGATTCCACCCAAAAAACACTATTTTTGAGCCAAAATCTAGGTTCTACAGCCAAAACGAGAAAAAAAACGAGTTTTAAAATTAATTAAAACGAGCTTCTAATCCAATTAGAAAAGCAAAACCAGAAATTAAATCCACTTTAAAACACCTTAATTAATAAATAATTGTAATAATTAAAAGGAGCGCGGCTCCGATACCGTTGTAGGGTTTCGTAGTAACCCTCACTACGCGGAAAGAAACATCTCAAGACCCGCCCCGATAACTAAAGAAATTAAAGCATGCAAAACATAATTAATACATAATTAAAAGAAGAAGGGATAAAGAATTATACCCTAGACACGTGCTTCGCTCGCTAATAGAGCTCTTACTTCAACCTCGCAAATGCAAGGCCTCCGACGGTTCGTACCCTCGAACCCGACCCGATCGTCCTAAGCCCCGAAGGTTAGTCGGGACCCGGAAAAAATATAAACTTTGGAGTTTTACGAACTTAAGGTATTCTCAACAATGGAGATGCCTATATAGTTCCACTCAAGTGTGTTCTTTCCCAGATACCAAAGCCTTGGTATTTATAGGGAAATGAACCCTTGGATTTCATTCCCCAACCAATGTGGGAAAATGAGTAAAATTGATAATTTATTTAATTCTAAATTAAATAATTAATCAAGGCAATCACTATGCAACAAGTGTCAAGGGGAGAGAGAGAGTTAGGTGAGGACCAAAAACTAGGGGGGGACCATTGCCTTGCTCCCCAAGGCTTTTCCCCAAGGATTGGTCCCCACTCTCCCCAAACCGCCACCAAGAAAGCCTTGCTGGGCTGGAAACCAGCTAGCATGCTAGCGTGCACCAGCCAGCACAGCTAGCTAGCACCGCATCACTGCCCAGCACGCAACGCGCACCAGCCAGCATGCCTAGCACATGCGTGCTGCTAGCGAGCCACGCATGATGCTAGGTGCTGGGCGCTGGGCGAGGCCCTCGCTGCTGGCTGCAGACTGCCCGGCACTCGCACTCGCACGGACACGCACAGCCAGCATGTGTGCTGCTAGCGAGCCACGCATGCTGGGCATTGCCTCGCCAACCACACGCACAACCATGCGATGCTTGGTGCTGTGCTAGCGATGCTGCGATGGCATGCATGCATACGCATACACGCATAGGCCTAGCCATGCGATAGTGATGTGTTGTGTGCTGCGATGGTGCGACAGCCCTAGGCACATGCACACGCACACACGCATAGGCCTAGCCATGCGATAGTGTTGTGCTGCGATGGTGCGATGGTGAGCTGTGCGAAGGCTGCGATGGTGCGATAGCCCTAGGCATACATACAGGCACACACACGCAAGTGCCTAGCACTGCGATGGTGCTATGCTTGTGTGATGGGCTGCGATAGCACCTTGGGCGCGCCTAGCACACACATGGTGCGCCTAGGCTTGCGATGAGCTAGTCTATCCTAGCACTTCACATGGCTAGGCCAATGTGATGCTACGGCTACGCTCGTACTTGTTGCTTGTGATTTTGCGACGCTCGGTCTCGATGCCCTAGGCTCGATATCCGACGTCTGTGTTCGTAAAACTCCGACGACTCATTAAATCCTTCGGATTGATTCGTCGTCTCGGATCAGTTGTTCGATTTGGTTCGACCCGAAAGGTTCAGTTAAGATTAAGCTGTAATATTAATTATACCTTAATATTACTGATCGGAAGCGGCCTCCATCTAGGCATTCTGATCACTTGACCTTACTGAAGAATTAGCTTTGTAATAATTCTGAACCCTCTATCAGAATAATACACTTGTTGGAAGGACACCATTCCTTTCACCATCTACATATACTTTCCAAACCTGATCCAAGTTCTCCGGCTCTACCAGACGTGTCATTTCAACAATGAAGTCAGTGAACGCTTGACCCTTCACTGCCTTTCTTGGTTCAATAGTGATTTATAGACTTTGAATTTTGATAGCCCACTTAAGCATTCGGCCGGATGACTTTAGGGTTGTCATTGGTCGCTTGAGTGGTTGGTCTGTGTAGACAACCACCGGATGTGCTAAGAAGTATGGCTTCAACTTCTTGACTGCCATAAAAAGAGCAAGGCCAAATTTCTTATCCATTGAGTATCGGAGCTCTACATTTTGAAGAACATGCTAACGAAATAGACCGAGAGCTGTTTTTCGTCTCTCTCAGCAAGGAGCACAGCACTGAGATCATGATCTGAGATAGCTAGGTACATATAAAGCGTCTCCTTGGGCAGAGGGCTTACAAGCCTCGACAAGAAATGCAAATGTTCTTTCAATTTTTGAAATGCTGCCTCAATATCGTCTCCCCATTTGGAAATTATCTTTTTCTTGATTATTTCTTAGAAGAAATAGAGGCATATGTCACCTGACTGGCTCTTCCTAATGCCATCAGACAACCGGTTAATTTCTTAACTTCCTTGACAGTGCGGGGTGACTTCATGTCAATTACCGCCTGTATCTTCTCTAGGTTTACCTCTATCCCCCTTTGATCAATTAAAAATCCGAAAAACTTCCCAAAATCAACACCAAAGACACACTTCTTGGGATTAAGCATGACCTTGTGACGCTTAAGTGTGGTAAAGGATTCTCGGAGGTCAGCAAGGTGATCCGTCTGTAGCTCGGATTTTACTATCATATCATTGATGTACACCTCCGTTCCTTCCAATTTGATTAATAAAAATCGTATCAATCATTCGTTGGAAAGTAGCAGGTGCAATCTTCAAGCCAAACGGCATCACATTATAGCAGAATAACCCCTGCTTAGTGTCGAATGCCTTCTTCTCTTGATATTTTTTCCACAAGGGTATCTGGTGGAAATCTGAGTAGTTATCCATAAAAATCATCGTGGCATGTCCGGTTATAGAGTCGGCCAAACTTTCGATCTTAGGAAGCAAAAAATTGTCCTTCGGACATGTCTTATTCAGACCTATGTAATCTACACACATGCGCCAGGTCCCATTCGGCTTCTTCACAAGAACAACATTTGCTACCCAATCTGGGAAGTGACATTGCCGAATGAACCCGGCGTCTGACAGCTTCTTGACCTCGGCAGCTGCCGCTTGACTTCTCTCCTCACCATTATTCCTTTTCTTTTGCCTAACAGGCTTTTTCCTTGGGTCAACGGCGAGTTTGTGGACCCGGGCTAATGGCGGGCATCTCTTCCACTTCCAAGGCAAAATGTCCTTGAATTCTCTCAACAGGTTGTGCAAGTCTGCCCCTAATTTAGCAAAGGCAACCGTGCCCACCTTACATTTCATTCCGGACGTGTGTCGTCCAGAACGATGTCAATGTGCTCACCAGCAGCTAGGGACGAGTTCATCTAAGAGTTCCCCGGTCAATGATTGCTATTACTTCTCTTTCTTGACAGTCACCAGCTGGTCGGATTTTCTCCTCTTGTCGCCTGCTGGTGGGGTAGACTTAAGTTCCTTGACATTGTCAAGATTTATCGACTCCATGTCCAGGCCGACTGCCGTGGGCTTGACATCCGAGAGATAGCACTCCCGATCCGTTTTTTGATCTCCGCTCAAGGATCCGACAGAGCCATCATCTTTTTCAAATTTTAGCAGCATGAAGGAGGGGATAATGACAATCTTGGATTCATTTAGAGTCGGACGGCCTAGAATAAGTTTGTAGGCGGTCAACTCTTCCATGACCAAGAACCGAACAACCATGTTCCGCCATTGTCCTCTTTCTCCCATCCGGATGGGTAAGTCAATTTGGCTGACTAGGTGCATAATGCCACCCTCAAAACAAACCAAGGGGTGAGAGACCTTGTGCAAGCTGCTTGGGCTGTACCTCATCTTTGACAATTACTACCAGCTAATTATGTTAGACGAACTGCCAGTATCTATAAGGATCCGTCTAACTTTTTGGTTGGCGACCTTACAGTCAATAACAATGGGGTCGTCATGCGGCCGACGAACCTTTCCCCGGTCCCTCTCAAAGATGACAACCTCAGGAAACGTGCTAGCGAACGCCTTACCTTCATTAGGGTCTTCCTGGACATAATGGACCATTTTCCTCATATGGTCCTTGGTGCCTTTGATAGTTGGGTCGCCTAAAGCAAAGCCGCCTGCAATGGTGCAGATCATGTTCGGATCCTTGTCCGAACCACTATCATCTTTTGCTTCCTTCTTTAACGGCTACTTGGAGTCCGTCATCAGAGTCACCTTGGACTTGAGAATGTAGGATTTCAACAGTCCTTTCTCAACCAATCTATCCAGCAACCGCTTGAGGCTATAATAGTCGTCGGTATCATGGCCTATGTCGTCATGGAAATGGAAGTACTTGCTCTTGTCTTAGTACTTAGCCAGACCTTTCATTTTTTGAGGGCTTCTCAATGCTCACTCGGTCTTTGATTTCCATGAGGATGGAATAGTAGTCTTTGTTAAACTCGTACTTGGAAACGTATGAATTAACTTCTTTATTTTCTTTTCGGACGGCTGACTAGAATCGTCAACCTCCAAAACTTCTTTTCTCTTTTTATTCTCTTCATTTTTCTGAGCCGGATGATCTTGTTGGCTCCCTTGTTGTTTGTCGGACTTCTTGGAGTCCGGCTGCTTGCTGGAGGAGCAGAGCTCAGTCGCCTGTACATAGGCTTCTACCTCCCTCAGCGCCTCTGGAAGAGAGAAGATTATCTTCCGGACAAGGTCGAACTTAAAAGTTGACCCGTCCTTAAGACCCTTGAAAAAGTCTGTGAAAGCAACATCGTTAGACAGCCCTTGAATCTGGATTCTCACCAGACTGAACCACCTAACGTAAGAGTGAAGCCCCTCCCTGTCTCCTTGTTGTAAAGCACTCAAGTCGATGCTTGTCTTCTTGGCGGGTATGTTCATGGAGAAGTTAGAGGCAAAAAGGAATGTAAGCGTCCTAAAATTGTTTATGTACCCAGACGGCAGGTTGTCGAACCATTGTTGGGCAATGCCCTTTAGTGTAGTTAGGAAGCATCTGCACATGCAGCATCATCAAACCCCTGTAGATACATGAGGTTGGTATATGTCATTAGGTGGTCTTCGGGATTGGTGGTGTCGTCATAAGCACCAACCAAAACATTTTTAACCTTGGCCGACTGTGTCGCGTCAGTTATCTCCTTAGAGAACACAATAGGTTGTTCTCCAAGTTTGAGCAGCTAGAGCTGCCAGTCTAATGGTTGGACTTAATATGCCGCATGTCCTCCGAAGAGTGCAGGCTGCTAAAATGGCTGGGCAAACGGCCCGTATGATTGATAGGGCACAAACGGCACGAGCCTATAACTTAGGGACTTGTGTGGACGGACGGGCCGCCTGACAGGTGCTCCTGTGCAAAACAAGAATACCTCAAAGAGGTATTCCTGAAGTTGTCTAGCATTGTCGGCGTTGATGCCATATTAGATAGCTGGATGTTTCTCTTTTGCTCGATGATTTCCTGAGCATCAGTGTAAGTCTTCTTGCTATCATCCGGCCTTGTGTGTCGGATGGGATTCCTCTTTGCAGCTTCAGGGAATCGGAATTTCAACCAATCGATTAATGGTCTGGCCCCCTCCTTTGGCTTGGGATGCAGAGTGGGTTGTCTATCCTTGACTGACTTGGCCTTCTCGGTATGAGAAGGCTTCTTGGCTGACTGTCCCTTGCTTGGACCAGCCGCGTGTTTGGTAATCAAGTCCTTCATCTCTCCCTTGAGTCTTATCATGAATTTCATGAACTCTTCTCGGGTAATCTAAGTAGTCTGCCCTTAAGCCTGAGGCTTGCCGGCTGACTTGCTCGGACCCTTCTAGTTTTCACCCCACTCTCTCTTTTCTTTTTGGCGAATGCGCTTAGAGATGAGGGATCCATCTTAGGCCGTGTGAATTTCGACCTCAGGATCCAATTCTATATCTTGGTCCGAATGAACCTCCACTGTTGGGTGATTGCCCTCAGGAGGCGGTACAGTTTCTTAAGTAACCATCTTAAAGGTACTCTCCCCAAAGACGGCGCCAAATGTTTTGGGATTTTTTATGTGTCCTGCGAGAGAGTTACGTCACCAAGACTGGATCCTCGTCCGCCTGTACCTAAAAAAAATGAGAGAGTTACATCATCAATGAACGTGCCCCCAAATTGGGGTAAATGTCCCTATTGGGTCATTGGGAAACGCGCCCTTCTATAGGTCATTCAGCCCTACGTTGGTGGGATGCGCTGTTTTGCGGCACCTTGGGAAATGGGCCTATGAAGGCCGCCAACTTCCTTCATTATCTGCATGCCATGTGTCATATCCAGGTTGGCCCTTTTTGGACGCTTCCTAGGGTGACACATGTCACACTCTTACTGGACCACGTGGCTTGGGTAAAAATACCCAAAATCAAGATTAATATAATTTATCTCTCACAACTTGCTCTTGAATGAAGCCAATGGGGTCACACCTTGGCACGAAATCAATTGGAGAGACGGAGTAAGCTGGAAGGCCTAAATACGCAAATAAATATAGTTTAGACTAAAATGTCGAATTTTGAGCATAAAGCGTTGAAACCGAGCGTTAAACGTTAAGTCAATACGAGGGATCGACTAAACGAGGAAAAATGTTAAGAAACACAACGTGCTAGGCATGAGGCCTTGTCGCACCATACGCATGGGGGCAAGGCCTAGCCACGCACCAAACAAGGGGTACCAAGCCTTATCTCAAGGCATAGCCTAGTAGCAGCCCCGCACAGTGTTGGCCTTGTCTTCGAGCTAGCTAGGGCTAGCGCAAGCAAGCACTACTAGCTGAGCCTCGCTAGCAAGGGCTCGCAGCTATTGGCGACTTGCGAGTGGGCCGGCTAGCAGGGCAGCCTTGGAGTGCAAGGCTGCCCTTGCTGTCCAAGGCCAGGCAGCATCCAAGCAGCCCCTTAAGGTGGGGCGGGCTGCCCAATGCTTGTTCCCCAAGCATGTGAGTGGTCCTCCCACCTACCCCTCCTTCTTTGTCGTCAAGTGTCGCTTGGCTATTTGTTTTAGCTTTTTAATTTAGTTTTGAATTAAACAAAATGGGTTTTTCCTACCTAGGGTTTTATGATTAAATGGGGATCCTCCTCTATAAGTATGCTAAGGTATTGAGAGGGTTTCACACAAGAATTAGATTTTTGAATCTCCATTTAAGAGTGACAACCGAGAGTTTGAATTCTTAAGTAGTGTCGTATAAGACATTCTAAGCTAATGTCTAACACCAAGGTTGATCGTGTGGGTGGACCTCGTCGGAGGAGTTGTGTTTAAGGCTCTTTGAATTGGCTTGGTTCAAAGTAGAAGCACGCCACAAAGGTATACCTCTAATCCACCTACGCGTTTATGTGTTAATCGTTTGAATTATTACATGGGTCCAGGAACGAGTTTTGGTTTTCGCACGTCAATTAGATCGATGTAGAATCCTGTAATGGTATCAAGAGAGTCTTGAATTTAATTCTTTTGATTTGAAATTGGATTAAAAATAGGGATTAATTTAAGCACTTAATTAGATTAGGCTTTCGAATTTTCATTAGATGAAGTTCGAATAAATGCGTTAATTTGGGAATAACTCAGAATTGGGCATAAAAATAGTGTTATTTGGGTGAAAACGTCGTACTAAGTCAGACTCAACCTACTAGGTAGTTAGGTTCTATCATCCAGTGGCCAAAATTTTTCCGGAAACGTGTTTTTCGAAGGGTCTTTCGTTTAGAACAAATAAATTTTAAATCTTTGGACCTTAATTGATTATTACATGTTATGTTGATTATGTGAATGATATATATGAATTATCTACTGCACTAAAGTTCTATTTTTTCATGTAATTTTTATTATGTTTGTATGATTAAATTAGAGTGCCATAATTCCACTTAAACCATAAACTTGCGTAACATGCAATTGCATTAATTTTGAGTAATTTGGTTTTATTAAACTATGATACCTAGTTAATTATCTCCCTATGTTCAAAGATTAAAACTTTATTGGACTAGGAGTTTTAATTTTAGATGGCTAAAACCCTAAAATAAATAAAAGATTAGATTTTTGATAATTTTAGAATATTCATGTTGAGTTCGAAGAATGTTTTAATCCATTGGATGTTTATAAATTTTAAATTTATATAGTCTTAATTGAATGATTAATTTTTCATAGGATGGTAAAATTATTTATTTGGTTAGTTTGTCAAAAATCATAATTGAATTAATCATAGGAACAACAGATGATCCTCTGATGAATAATTTGGCTTTGGTCGTTAGCTCTATTAATCCTCAGCTCAGACTAATCCTCGGATCAAGAATCAGGCTTCGGCCATTAGCTTTAATGATCCTCAGATCAAGAGTCAGGCTTCGGCCATCCACTCTAAAATGTTCCTCGGATCAAGAATCAGGCTTTGACCCTTAGCTCAAAATGATCCTTGGATAAAGAGTTAAACTCCAGCTAAGAATTTGGCTTCCACCATTAGCTCAAGATGATCCTCATATGAAGAGTTACGCTCCAGCTAAGAATTTTGCCTCCACCATCAACTCAAGATGATCCTTGGATCAAGATTCAGGTTTCGTCCATCAGCTCTAAATGATCCTCTTAGATCAAGAGTTAGGCTTCGGCCATCAACTTTAATGGTCCTTGTATCAAGATTCGAGATTTAGGCTTCAATTAAGAATTTAGCTTCAGTCATTAGCTTCTAAATGATCCTCGAAATTTGACCTCCGCTGTCATCTCTAAATGATCCTTAAATGAAGAAATAGGCTTCGGGCACTAGCTTTAAAATGATCCTCGGATCTAGAGTTAGGCTGCAGCCTAGAATTTGGCATCCGCCATCATCTCTAAATGATCCTCAGATTAAGAGTTCGGCTCCAGCCAAGAATTTAGCCTTCAATATCTGCTTAAGATGATCCTCAGATCAAGATTTAAGCTCCACCCAAGAATTTGGTCTCCGCCATCATCTCAAGATGATCCTCGAGTAAAGATTTTTGCATCTGCCATCAACTCTAAATGATCCTCAAATAAAGACATAGGCTCCTGCCAAGAACTTGGCTTCGCCTATCATCTCTAAATAATCATCAGATCAAACAGCTTTGGCCATCTGCTCAAAATGAATCTCGGATCTAGAGTTAAGCTTCAGCCATCTGCTCGAAATAATCTTCAAATCAAGAGTCAAGCATCAACCATCGTGTTAGAATCCAACTCCTTTTGATGTATTAGATGCTCTTTTAATGCTTTCCTACAGTTTAATTTAAGTTTTCTAGGTCTTAGGTCCCATTATTGTGTTACTGTCATTGCACTATTCACTAGGGATTCTCCATGTAATCAAATTAAAGCTCTTTATAGGGCGAATGATTAATGAAATTAAGAAGCCTTCTACCAAGTGTTGAGTTGCTTTTATGCTTGTTTGTTCTTAGACCTTTATAGATATTGTGTCTTACATACACAATAGCTCCGCTCTACACCAAATTGATGCACTAAGAACTCGTGGTTTAGACCTCCTTATGCCCGCCTTGAAATATCGGCCGTCACAAGCCCCGACCACCCACACTCCATCACCCAAATAGACGTGAGTGCTGCTGAGATTTAATTACCCGCTTGTGTTGCTTCGTGCTCACAAGCCCCACTTCTGCTTAAGGCTAGCGTTCTTGCCGCCAAAAAGGCTAGAGCGTGCCGCACATTCCGGTGCCCAAAATCCTGGACTATGACAGTTGGTATCAGAGCCGAGGTCCAAACCACGTCGCAAGGAACCCGTTTAGGCACCAAGGAGGGCTACACAAAGATGGAATTCGTAGAAGAAAGGCTCGCTTGGCTCGAGGAGAAAGCGCACGAATGGTCTCACCTCTAAGTCATTGTAAAGGAGCAAGCCGAGCAGATTGTGAAATTGATGGAGGATAAAGAGATACGCTCCGCGAGCAATTGAACTTTTCTCAAGGACGAGCTGATGAAGCACTTGAGAAATGTGCTACTCTAATGCGCATTATGGGCAGAGACGCAAATGGGGTTGGTGTGGTGAAGATCAAACCGCCCAATCCTCGCGACTACAGTGGCGCTAGAGATGCCAAAGAAGTTGACAGATTCCTCTTCGACATGGAGCAACACTTCCGAATATGTCAATTAAGTGACGATTAGAAGGTGGATACTGCCATCATGTACTTGTCCAAAGATGCTAAGCTTTGGTGGTGCACCTAGCACGCAGACATCGAAGTAGGGAGAATAAAGATTGATACATGGGAAGAGTTCAAAGAGGAACTCAAAGAACAATTCTACCCCGACAACACAGAATTTGTTGCTCGGATGAAGATGCAAGAGGGCCGCCAGAAAGGCTCCCTCCGCGACTATGTGAAGGAATACTCGGCGATAATGTTGGACATCACAGACATGAATGAGAACGAAAGATCGTGTGTTCAACTTTGTCAATGGGTTAAATGAATGGGCGCAGCGAGAGATTTTAAGGCAGAAGATTGACACCCTCGCTGCTGCCATGTGTGTTGCTGAGAGATTGATGGACTATTCAGTCGAGAAGTTCTGTCAGTCCGAGAATGATTCAAGTGGCACGTCCACACGCTACGATAGCCCGGCTCCAAACTCACAAGAGGGCACAGAGGTCGACTCTCGAGTATTGTCCAACACCGTTGATGGATACCAAAGAAGAAATGGAGGAGATGATGCTTAGAAATCAACATCGACCCCCTCCCACCACTCCGAAAACTCCAAGGCCGCCACGTCCTTGGCAAACACAAGGTCGCTGAACTGCATACTTTTTCAAGGCTCACACAAATGGTGGGATTGCAAGCATACAAAAGAGCTTCACAAGGTCCAGATGAGATTGTAATCCATATCCGTTTAAGAGGCCCCAAAGGAGAAAGAGACCAAGTGACAACAAACCAGTCCAAAGAATGGGTGCAATCTACAGAATGAACTCTATGAGATTGATAGCCCCATAGGAACTCGAAGTCTGACACCTGTTGGCTATGCGAGTGATGGAGCCAGAGAAGATGGTGACATCAAAGAAGTAAGCTTGCACCAGAGACCCTGAGAAGCGGGAGATGAAGCCTTATGAGCTGGCAACATCGAAGATACACCCCTGTCAAAACAAGAATCAGAAACACTACTCGAAGCAAGCAGCGACGAGCCTAGAGACATCAAGGAGACACAAAAGAGGATCTTCCCAAGAGATAAGGAGCACAATGGCCGAGCTAACAACGGAGGTCACGTGCAGGGGATCGCAAAGAGAATGGATACCCAATAGGCACCAGCCACAATTGGAATCTCACCGCCACAACCTTAAGGAAGCAGCTCCCCAACAGATGATCAAGGAAGCAACTCTGCACAAGAACCCAACAGATGTAGCTCCCAAGAGAAAATTTAGAGATGATGCTCTCAACAAGTTGTTCGAGAAGAGCCACCTTAGAGACAAGCTCCAAGGCAACAACAAAGATCCAGATCCGGAGTCGACGAAGATTCAATAAGCCAGTCGCATCAACGGCGCACCAGAGACTCAAGATAGATTAGGATTTTCAAATTCTGATTGTAATTCTTGTAAGCCAACGAGGTTGTCGACATCTTAATTGGGGGAGGATGTTAGAATCCATCTCTTTTTGATGTATTAAATGCTTTTTTAATGCTTTCATAGAGTTTACTTTAAGTTTCTAGGCCTTAGATCCCATTATTGTGTTACTGTCATTGCAGTGTTAACTAGGGATTCTCCATATAATCAAATTAGAGCTCTTTAGAGGGAGAATGATTAATGAAATCAAGAAGCCTTTTACCAAGTGTTGCTTGCTTTTATGCTTGTTTGTTGTTAGACCTTTATAGATATTGTGTCTTACTTGCATAAAACTCCCCTCCACACCAACTTGATGCACTAAGAACTCGTGGTTCGGACTCGCTTGTGCCCACCTTGAAGTATCGGTCATCACAAGCCCCGACCACCCGCACTTCGTCGCCCAAATAGACGTGAGTGCTCCTGAGATTTAATTGCCCACTTATGTTGCTTCGTACTCACAAGCCCCACTTTCGCACAAGGCTATCGTTCTTGCCGCCAAAAGGCTACAGCGCATCGCACATTCCGGTGCCCAAAATCCTAGACCGTGACACATCGGCTCCAAATGATCCTCGGATCAAGAGTCAAGCTTTGGCTATCCACTCTGATGACCCTCGGTTTGAAAATTAGGCTTTAAATTTTCTTCACTACATAAAATAAATCGGGTGGTAAAACTCTCCACTTCAAGTGCTACTATCGAATAACTCGGAAAGAAAAATAAAACCCAACTCATTCTTCAAATAAAGTCGAATATGGGGGTACTAAAATGGTCCTATCCCTTTCAGCCTAATCCAATCCTACCCATATAAGCCCAAAGGGTACCAAAGGCCTTAAAAGGTCCAAACAAGCCAAATGCCCTATTAGGGCCCATTATTGCCCATCCATGTATTACTATATATACGTTCCTTGGAAATATAAAGGAGGATCATCCTTTAACTAAGATGACCATCCTTCCACCTTTCTCTCCCAAAAATACCCTCATGGCTTGTTTGGAAACATGGAATTCATTTGAAATGATGGAATTGGGCTAAATGACATGTTTGGGTAATGTAGGAATTTGGATTCGTATTTAGCCCAAATCCAAGTCTTATAAAAATTGAGTCATGTAGAAGGAATCTGAAATCCAATGTAAAATGGTATCATTTCAAATTCTTAAAAACTGAAAAACCTAGCTAGCCTCCTTTTACTGCTATCCTATTGCTCTCCCCTCCCCTCCCCTCTATATGCCTAGCCGCCATTAATGGAGTTGTGGAAGCTTTATTTCACGGTAAATTTCAGTGTTATGTTAAATAATCGTGGATAATTATGCTTAATTGGTTTTCTTTGCTCTCCTGCAGGTGTCTCCTTTCTCTCTCCTACTTCTCCCATCATAAATGATATTATCTTTCCTCTATCCTCCATTAAAGCTTCGAAGCTGAAGAATTCATCAATCTTGATCAAGTATGATATTATAAATAATGATCTTCATTGTTACCATCTTTATACAATATTGACATTGATGACGAAGTCGGTGAAACTGACGAGAGGTAGTCAGGTAGAGCAATACGAGGAGATAGAAATTAAATTGTTTCAAAAATCAAATTTAGTGCTGAAGAATTAACACCACCTAACTACAGCAATTAAATTAATTTGATACTAAAAAAAATCTTTTTGATTTAATGATTTCATACTTGATTATGGAACTGCAAATAAAAAAATTAAAAGTTCTCAATTCTTGATTTGAAGTATCATCTATTTGACCATATTTCCCAAACGAGGGGAATTGAAAATTTGAAATTCTTGAACTTTAATTTTAGTATTTTCCAAACATGATATCTGGAATTCAAATTCCAGATTTCAAAATCCAGAATTGAATTCATGGTTTCCAAACACTACCTCAAGTATTCATTATTTGGCTTCTAACTTGGTCGTCCAAGGCTCTACCCCAGGGTCCACCCTCAAGGCTCAGAGTACATTTTACAGGTCAACATGAGGCCCAAGTTAACCAAGCCGGTACATGATAATCAAAGCTTCTACTTCATATTCTTTTCAAAAAAAAAAAAAAAAAGCTTCTACTTCATATGTATTCAATATTTGATGTGCCTACTGGAAGAATGATCTTGAGCAGAGAATTTAGATGTCAACAACATCCATTTCACTAAGAAATTAATAAAGCAGATGTTGATTCTGAGAGTTACATTGTCCTAGAAAATCATATCATTTCTAGGCACAATAAAAGCGATAATGCTAGCACTGCACAATAGTTTCCTAAAGTTCTATCAAAATCTGCACAAGTAATTGCATTTAGATTATGCTTAGGTCCTACTTATAAGCCTTTCTAGAGTTATGTCAGTACTTGTTGAGCAATCAGAAGTATCTGATATAAGGTCAACGCATCAGCTCTGAAACTTCTCGCAGTCCTTCGACCCATTATTGATGAAATATTTGACAAGCGGTCTCATTATTTTAGCAACCTCAGTTTTGAAGTTAGATGAGCCGGTTTTTAAAGCATTGTCGCCCTCTTCAAGCCATTTCTTGATATCACACCCTACCTCAGCACCATCAGCATATGCCTTACATGCTGTCATGATATCAAGAGCACGAACACGAAAATGTCCAGCTACCAGAACCTCAAAATGCTGCAGGAAGAGTAATCTGTTTGTGAATCCTCACAAGTACAAATGGCTAAACAGCAACCAAATTGTGAAACATTAGTCATATTCATTCTTTATATCCCCCCCCCCCCCTTCCTCTCTTTTTGCTCTCTCCCTCTCCCACCAAGGAAAAAGACACCCTTAAGTTTTCTAGAAGCCTCAAACATAAGATACTTCCACAGAGTAATCAAACTTCGCTTTTGTGATTTATACTTAAGAAAAAAATAATTATATTAGGTTTGGTTAAATTTGTCTGAATTAATACTTTGACAATATTAACATACTCCCTCCGTGTTTTAATAAGTGTTACACTTACCAATGCGGCCGTGTTTGACAAAAAGCTACATTTTAATACTCCCTCCGTGTTTAAATAAGTGTTAACATTTTTTTTTTTTTTGGCAAAAAGCTACATTTTAATACGGAGTATTATACATTTCTCTTTTATGGTCCCAACCCAAACCCACAATTATTTTTTCTATTATTTCTTTCCTCTCACATTCATTACTTTTCATTAAACTATTAACCACATTATCTTTCTTTTACAATTTTTTAATACTCCAACTACCCCACTTACCTCTTATTTTATTTAAGTCAACTAAATTGACTAAAACTATGTGCCGGTCAAAGTGTAACACTAATTAAAACACGGAGGGAGTATTATAATTTTTACTAAAAAATAATTAAAGAATTAATAATATAAAATGTGCATTGATAAGCGTCAAAACCCTAACGTTGCAATTAAAAAAAGAACGAAGTAAATAAAATAATAAATAAAATAAACTAGTAGAAAGAAAACTTAGCCATCCCATTGTGATACTCATATCCATATGAATTCAAGATCATAAAAAAGAATATACTCTTGCTGCATATGGAGCCATACCTGAGGGGGATTCCTAATTGTGTACATCATCTTTTTCAAGGATTTAATGAAAATATCTTCACTGTATTCCTTGGCTTTTTTCTTCCCCTCGGAACCTCTGTATGTCTTGTCGAACCCAGGTTCATTAAAAAAGGGTTCAGCATTCAGAATTAAAGCTTGAATAGACACCAAAACTTGAAGCATTGTTGACTTTTTTGGAAGCCACATCTCGTCTCGTCCGCCACTCCATGTGTTCAACAAGCTCAAGCAGACTTTTCCACATTCATACAGGTTGGGATTAAGTCGAAAGCCACTTGAATGATAATGGACCATCTGACATATGAATTTCACAAAAGTTAATATTATCAAAATGTAATTATTCTAACTAACTGCTGCGAGTATTTCAAAGCCATTACTCTAACACCAAATGCCTGTTTAATACAAGATAGACAGCGAAGAAAATAAGAAAATAACAATTAAATCCTATAAAGAAAATAAGAAAATAAAAAAAAAACAAATACTTTCATTAAATCCTTAGTTCACATGAATGTGACAATATGATGATGTAAATGCTATAATGCATCTCCATTAGGAAGGTTTATTCTTCATTAGCTAACATTACCCCTCATATGCACAAGCGCAAGATGGTAACTAGAAATGTAAAACAGCTAAGCACCTAATTCGCTGTCTAACTTATCATACACGGAGTACTAAAGACATCATACGTAAAATCACAAACAAATGCACTACCATTCCTATAGTTTAACCCTTGTACGGAGTACCAAATACGACATACAACATCAAATTTTCTCATGAAAATCTAATCTTTTGAACTCATCAACAATTTGTTTGCAACAAAGAACATAAGAAAATAACAAAAACAAATACTACGTATTAAGGAGCTTATTAAGGAAGAAACTCCAGGGGCCAAAGCAGGGTACGGAGGCATACTATGAAACTAATTATTTCCCTATATGATGCCCCCCATTTATTTAAGAAAATAAAATTATAAATTCATGGCACAACCAAAACTGCTACTATGGCTCAGTTATCTTCACCTGATTTTCATAAAATTGAAACTAAACATAATGTTGGACTACTGGTTACTGGTTATTACTGGTTTACTATTGAAACTATACATAAAATTGAAACTATACATAAAATTGAAATTAGTTATTACTGGTTTAGTATTGTACTGGCTACAAAAAGTAACTGGTTAAACCTAATTAAAGCTACATAAAACCGATTTTAACAATATAAAAATTAACTAAAGAGACATGAACCGCCTTCTACAATGTATGGCATTCAGGGTTGTGTCAATGCATAATTTTGAGCAAATTACAAATACCTTTCAATTATGAAGAGTTGATATATTGATAAAGCTAACAAGATCCCACTCAAGTACGAAGTATGTTTAAATTATATATAAATCAGTATACAATCACGGTCAAAATCTATTAATCTCTTGGGTAAAGCTAAAGAGACAGAGGGAGTAATACAATGCAACATCTATGCAAAAGCAAATATAATTTCAAGGTGATTGAAAAGTTTTTGCTGCCATGAAAACATACCGGTGGTTCATTTGGATATGTAGCTGGAAACACAGCATCAAAGACAAAAAGCCCATCATGATATGGAGTACCTGATGGTCCTATAATGACAGCTCTTAAAAGATCCATCCGTGATTCATAAACTCTAACAAATATTGTTTCTGCAAAACAGTAAGCAAAGAATGAGGCTTCGGCTAAGGTTGAGCCTCCTTGGACCTAAAATTTCTCTGTAAAATCAGCCAACCCACCGAACCACACCCCACTCCCTGCAAGAAATAATAAGTTGAACAAAAAAGGTGCAAAAGCATAAAATTATTCAGAGGGTACCTCCTTCCATTTAGTATAATCAGATTTCAACAGTTTTAAGTATATCACTCTTTAAATCAGTAAATAAAAAAATACTGAATGAAATTAAATAATAAATCATAAGGCAAACATGAATCTCTAGAAACCTAAAACGTAAAATTGACTACACGATCCCATAACTTAACAGATATACAACATAAACCATTGAAAGTCAAACCTGGTAAGTTCTGCTCCAGTATCTTCCACTCATCCTGAATTTTCTTTGACCAATCCTTTGAAGGCTGCAGTATCATTTAAAGAAGCACATATATAAGCAAGCTGCAAAACTAACATTTGTTAGACAAGCTATTTATTTCAAGAAAAGGAAAATAGTTTCAACCATTCGCCCTGAGGATTCCATATCTAGATAGTGATGATCAGAACATACAGCGACTGTATCAAATTGTTTGAAGTACATTAATTTTCTCAAAACCTCATCCATCTCTTCTTCCTTTTTAACAATTGAACTTGACTCGGCTTTAGAGCTGCTAGACGCAGAGACTTTCTCTTCCTGGACTGGAAAAGTTGATGTTCCAGCAGCAGGAGGCTTCTCACTTGGAGAAGGATCCTGCAACCAGGGAACTGATGCCTCAACACCAGGGGGCAAGTCTGCATTGTCAAATTGAGCTTGCAGCTTCATAAGTTCATCATCCACATCAGACAAATACTCATCATTATCATAGTAGTCTGAATAAACATCATCATCCACATAATCATCCCCATCATCAATGGCATCATCTTGAAATGATAAGTCGGAAGTAGAACCATTATGATCAGCTGAATTATTGGATCCTGATGTGGAGGTCTTCACACCATTGCCATTATCCACAGAAACTAGCACAGTAGTTGGCACCGCTAGATCAGCCATTAAGACATCCTGTAAGCACAAAACATCAGAGACTGGAGGACATACTATGATAGATTAAAGATATAATTCAGCAGGTTATTAAATTTCCAAGCCGGGTAAAATCTAATTGACAAAGTAAGTCACTTTGGAGCAATGCACACTTTTTTTTTTTACTAATATTAGTTTCCTTTCCAAAATACAAACATTATTGTTTTGAAAAGGGATAATGGAAAATGAATGCCTTGAATGTCATAATTACTTTAATTTTACTTATAGTGCTTATAAAACTCATGAGCAATGTACACTCAACAAATTTTATTTACACACGGTCACAATCATCGAATTTGCAGTGGAAAACTAGCATCATAATCATGATCATAAGAAGCGGAAAGCTTCCTCAGCAGTCACTACCAAACAAACATCTACCAAAACGTTGTAATAATCCTTTTCATGTTTACACATTGGTCTAATCATTATAATTTCATGGCCACTAACATTTTGATATAGCAACAATCATTCCTCAACTGAATTCGGCCACTTATTTTCGCCGGACAAAATTATTATATCATTCGACCCAACAAGAATTTCAAAGAAGTATCCTACAGAATACGAATTTCACAAAAATATGTTAGGAAAGATATCACCAAGAATAAATTCAATTAAAAAACTCCAAAAGAACAGAACAAATTCAACCGAAACCCTAATCGATTGCAAATCAAATATACCTACAAAAAAACCCTGATCAACATTTGTACAAATTAATTGAAATATTATTCCGAGAAATTGAACCATAATCATCGTCTTAAATTAAAAAATAACAATAATTCTCTACAAAAAAAAAAAAAAAAAAAAAAAAAAAAAAAAAAAAAGAGACAAATTCACTGAAAATTAAAAAAAACTTCTGACTACAACTCGTAAAAAACAAAAAATAACTGAATTTCATATATTGAATCAAATTCCAACAAATTCAAAGAAAATCCAATTAATCAGACACAAAAATCAGCGATCAAAAACAGTAATCAAACTCGGTAAGCAAACAAATTACAAAAATCAAGATTAAATTGGCTACCTTTTCATCTTTGAGCTCGTTAGCGATGACAGGATGATCCAATTCCATATCCATAACAAGCAAAATTCTTCTCTTTGGACAAAAAAAACACAAAAATTCGATCTAGAAATGAAATCTTTGTTCTTGTTCTTGTTGTTCCTCAAACGGAACAGTGGTGCATTGTTTCTCCCTCTTTAGTGAGTCGCAGAGAAAGTAGAGGAGAGAGAAAGTGAATAGAGAAATGTGGGACCCTTATATTGGAAGTCTTGGAGAAAGAGAACTGATTAGGTAAAGCTTTTGTGAGTCTGTATAAATAACAATGGGAGAGAGGTAATCCTGTGTGAGCAGGTGTTTTTATCTTAAAATAGATCTGCGATGATGAATTTGAGTATTGTATGATTTCACGCTGGATGTGTTCAATTGCTTTTGTTGTTGTGAGGGCGAGTGGTATGTGATCTTTGCCTTAAGTATATTAGTGTGTTTTTATTCAAATATTATTTTCCTTGTGTTTCGTAATAATTGTAAAACTTATTTTTATCTATGTTATAGTTCTTCCATTTTTTTAAATTGCACCATTTCAAATGGGCACAAAGATTAAGGAAGTAATTCAATCACAAAAATGCCTATGTCACTATAAATAAAAGAAAGAGAGTAAAAATTAGGTAAAAGGGGTAAATACATTTGAACAAGGGTAAATAAAAAATTTTGTGTGTCAACACAACCAAAAAGGGAAAAGTTGTCAAGTAAGGAAATGGTGCAATTAATATGCAATTTCTTAAAAAGAAAAATGGTGCAATTAAAAAATACGGAAGAAGTATAATACTGGCAACATATTTTTATTTCCTTTTTTTTTTCCTACCAATTCTACCTACGCTATAGTGTGCATTTTATTATTTTTCTTTCCTACTAACCATAGACCCCGTTCCAACTACTCCCTCCGCTTTTAATTTAATTCCCCATTTTTACTTTGGCACTATTTATATGCATCGTTTTGACCAATTTTCGTGCTTTTTACACAAGATAAAACTAGGTTATTGAAATGAATGGTGTCTTTCAAACAAGTGTATTATTCCGATAGAGGGTTCGAAATTAATTAAAAAACTAATTGTTCAGTGAGGTCAAGTGATCGGAATGCCTAGCAGGAGGCCGCTTTCGATCAGTAATATTAATGAATAATTAATATTAGCTTAATCTTGACTGAACCCTTCGGGTCACACCCAATCATGTAACCGAATCGAATCGACGAATTAATCCGAAGGATTAAATGAGTCAATAGAGTTTTTACGAACAAAGACGTCGAATACCGAGCTTAGAGCGTCGAAGCCGAGCGTCGTAAGTCGAGTCGAATTTAGGAATTGACAAGACAGAAAAATCAACCAAACGACAAGTCATCGTGGGAAAAATCCTAGCCTCGAACTGGCCTAGCCAATCGAAGGATAGGTAGGCTAGCATGGCTAGCCAAAGCCCTTACCAGAAGGCAAGGCTCGGCCGCAAGCTCAGCATGCACCGCATGGCCGAGCATGCTTGCCGAGCAAGCCTTACGGGCAAGGCTAGGCCAGCCACGCGTTACTAGGAAGGTAGCAGCACCAGCCCCGCACCATCGCAAGCAAGGCCAGCAGCAAATGCTCGCTAGGCCTTGCGCGAGGAAGCAGTAGCAGTAGCACGGAAGCTAGACTTGCGGTAGGAGTGCCCAGCAGCACCCAGCAGCCCGCAATGATGAGAGGCATGCTGGTGCGGGCTGCCAACGCATGCGACCAGCTGGCAAGCCCAACCAAGGGGCCAGGCCGTCAGCGAGGCAGCCTTGGCGCCCAAGGCAAGCCACGCCAGCTGGCGCGCTGCGAATTGGCTGAGAGTATGTGGGAGTCGTTTTGTAGGTTTGCTTGGGGAGCAAGGGGAAGGTGGTCCTTCCCTTGTGGTCCTCACCTAACCCCTTGCTCTCCATGTGACACTTGTCGTTTGGTGATTCATTTGGCTTTTTAATTTTAATGGAATTAAATTAAATTCTATTTTGCCTTTTTACCAACAATCCCACATTGAAAGATGATGGGAATTCTTGAGCTCTATTCCCTATAAATACCAATCATTTGGCATTGGGAAAAGGCACTTGAGTTGGTGAACTTTAAGGGATCTCCAAAGAGAGAAAACCTTTGTTCTAATAACTCTAAATTGTTTTTGGTCTAGCCCCGACTAACCTTTGGGGTAGGGACCGGTTCGGTTCGGTAGCGAGGGTGTGAGTCGTTGGAGGTTCTTGCACTTGCGGAACTTGAAGTTTTCAAGTCCAAGCTCAAAGGTCGAGCGAAACACGCTACAAGGGTGAGCAATCTTTCTCTCTCTTCTCTTCTTCTCCTATGTTCATGTTTATTTTGCATGCTTTTATTTATGTTATAATTGTTATGCATGCGATCCGGCTATTGGGTTGTGTTTCCACGCGGTGTCGGATACCGCAAAACCCAACAGTTATACCCCGTGCTATTGATGCACGGTTATTATAACAGCATCATAAAACAGTATTCCATAAAAAAAGGACTTCACATACCAATTATTAGAGAATATTTTAGAATGTTATAATACTTGTTGTTCCACTTTCCCAAGGGGTGCTGAAGGATGGGAAGTTTTTGGTGTTTCTCTAAGAACGGCACATACTCTGTTAAGTTAGGGTATTGGTTATCTAAGGGGGTGGTAATGATGAGCTTCTAGAAGGCGACAATGATCATCTATGGAAATCAATATGGAGGATTAGAGGCACACCTAAACTTCAGCATTTCCTATGGAGTGCACTTAAAGGCAACCTTGTAGTGAGAGACCATCTTGTGCACCGTCATATTATTGGAGATGCTTCATGTCAGGTATGTGGTTGTGAAAGAGACATTATTATGCAATCTTTGATTTATTTTAATGCTGCTAGAGCAATATGGGAGCATAGTGATCTAAAGGTGAATTTGAATGGAGCACCCAATGAATCTTTTGTGGTCTTCTAGGGATGGCTAAATAATAAGTGCAGCTCTGACGAAGTATGCATGATGGCCACTTTAATGTGGGATACTTGCACTGCTGTAATTTAGTCATCTTTGAGAATGAGCAACCTGATGCGGTAATGCTTACAGTGGGATATTGTAAAATGGTACAAGAATATAATATGTACAAAGCAAAGGTATCTTGCTACTGGTTGTTCATACGCTATCAGAAGCTCTACGTGGAGATGTCCACCTACTAGATGTGTGAGGGTAAATGTTAACACTCATTTCCCCGTGGAAGGAGTTGTTGTAATGGGTGTAGTGTTTAGGGATGAGTAGGGGCACATTTTGTTGATAGCTACTAGGAAGGTTGGAGTGTCAAGCCCGGAGTGTGTGGAAGCAATGTTAATTAGGTATGCTTTGCAATTATTGGCCAAGAGGATGGGTTACTCGAACATATGGGTGGAGTCGGACTCTCTGAATGTCATCTATGTAGTGTCTTTTAAGGATGTTGGTTTTTCTCCTAGTTATGTGGTCTATGATGATATCCGTGTTGATAGAGCTTGGTTTAATGTTTGTCATTTTTCTCATGTCAAAAGATGTTGTAATACAATAGCACATATTGTAGCAAGAGGGGATACAGGGTCGAACATTGAACTTGTACGTATAGGTGCCTTTCCTCAAAGTATTACACTTTGACGAGAATGGACATGTCTTGATTTCTTTTGTTTTTTTTAAGGAACATTTCTTGATTTCTTAATAAAGCTCTGTCATCACTTTCTTAAAAACACAATAAATAGCAACATTTTCTTATTTCTTTTTTTTCCTACCAATTCTACTTACGCTATGAAGTGCATTTTATTATTTCTCTGTCCTACTAACCATGTACCCCATTCCAAATACTCCCTCCGTTTTTATTTTAGTGCTTCATTTTGACTTTGACACTATTTTATGCATCGTTTTGACCATTTTTTGTGCTTTATACACAAGATAAAACTAGGTTATAACTCGTGCAGCAATAGATGCACAGTTATTATAACAACATCATTAAACAAGAATCCATAAAAAAAGGACTTGACATACCGATTATTAGAAAATATAAAGTTTATATTAAAAATAGCCACTTATAATGGTTATAATGAACAATTTAAATTTTAGAAAGCTTAGTTTAAATTTTATGTAAAGTGAAAGTCAAATTTAGATACAATATTTTTTTAGTAAGGAAAATTTAATTTTTTTTGGCAAATATTTTAGGATGGAAAATTTTTAATACAATCATGACAAGGTGTATTTTTGGTTTCGCCTTTAGTAATACTAGCCTTTTGGCCCGTGCCATGCACGGGTTATATATAGAAAAATTGAGAAAGAAAAAGTGTTAACAATTTTATGTCCCTTGAAATATTGTAACCGTTGCATGGGTGATTGAATAACAATCAATCAATTCAATGAAAGTTAAGAAGTAGGGGAAGAAAAGAATTACTTGTATGTGAATTGAAATGGGAAATGAATAATACAATTTATGAAGAATAATGAAGGGATTTAAATGTTGGAGATGAATGGGGAAGGTAGATCTATCGTTAAGGCAGGAGAAATTATAAAAGTTTTTCATATAAAATTATAATTAAATAAATTCAGATGGAGATGAAGGAGAGAGGAGGACATGTGGTGTATTGTAATCCCCCGTATTTTTAAATATTTTATAAATAAAATTTTATTTTATTTATAATATTTATTTGTATTTTTCCAGAATTTAATTTTCAAATTATTAATTTGGGTCAAAAATTATTTTAGGCTAAATTAATTTATGAACATATATCCTACAATCCATTATTATAAAAACAAAGTCTAACCCATTTGTTTAGTTAATTGGCCCATTATTTTCATGAGGCCCAATTCTACCCTACAATTCTCTCCTATAAATACCCCATGAATCCTCAAATTCCCCCCCCCCCCCCCCCACAAAAAGGTTAGTCTTATTTTCTTCCTCTATTTTTTATTATTTTCATAAAGCTTATGTAATTGATTTTTGGGTTTTGGTTTTTTATTGCTTGAAATTAGTTTATTTAGTATCAAAATCATGCTTTTGATGTTTTAAACTAATAATTTCAGATTATAATTGTTGTTTTAATTTTTAGATTTTGTAATTTTAAACATAGGGTTTTAATTTAGTTAAATTAGGATTTTAGGGTTCTAATGATCAATTAATTTGGGGCTTTTGTTCCCATTGAATTTCTAATGATTAATTAAGCATAAAAATAAATTTTCAAGTTTTCGTAATCAACTTATGATCTCCGTTCTTAATTTTTTTAATCACGTTTAGATTCTAACTCGTCAGATTTTTACAAAAAAATAGTGTTTTTCGTGTGTAAACAACGTTTTAATAAAATCTTATTACTTATGGTAGTGAGCACCACCCTCTCGTGGCCAAATTCAGCCTCTAAATATGGTTTTCGGGCAGTTTTTGATTTTTAACTAAGGTTTAATGTTTAAAATAAATTTTCAGATTTTTCTAAAGCTCTAAACTTGCTGTAATTTTATGAATAAGTATGTATTTTAATGTTTTTATGTAGGAAATTTTAAGAATAATATATAAGCTTTTAATTCTAGTAAAAAGGAAGGTTTTAAAGTGTTGTTTAATTGAATTTTGAAGGTTTGATTGAGTTTTTATGAAACTAGTTGAATTCTAATTATATATTTTAAGTTTAGTTGTTGTATTCATACATTCTACTATTAAATTAAATTTTCAGATTTTTAATCTAGGTTTTAAAGGTTTTAAATCATGGTTTTATGATGGATTTTTAGGTTTTGAACATACTAACCTACTATATAATGATTATTTCAAGTAGAGATGTTTATGAGGTTGTTTTATATTCTTAAACTAAATTTCCAGATTATAATCCTTACTTTAGAGTTGCTGGAATTTTATGTTAGAAGCTATATATTCATGATTTTAACATATAAACTTATAGTTGAACTATTGAATTATTAACTTTGACTAATGTGAGTAATTTAAAAGCATTATTTCAATGGTTTAAGGGGTTTTAAAGTAAGTTAGTATTGCTGTAAATTATATTACTTGGGTATTGATTGAATTATTATTGTTTGGTAGGAGAGGATTTTGTAGAAGGCGATTTCTAGTTCCTAAAGTGGCCAACCAACTCGTTTACTCAAGATACGTACAAGGATACGAAAACCTTGACTTTAGAAGCATGTTTAAGGACTTGGAAAACCTTAGAATCATGTTAGAAAACTTGTGGATTGGTTGGAATTGGATGGTAGTAAGTTTAATTGGTGAATAATGTGATGATTGATTTTGTTTCATGTATGAGAATTGCGTATTAATTTATCTTGTAAGCATTATTTATGCATTAACTTACAAGATGAGCTTAGAGGCAAAGGTACGTGAATATGAGGAATGAATTATTTTATTACTCGTTCATGATTATTGAAGTGGAATGAGTAAAGGGAGAATTAAAGTCTTATAAGACGAGGTTGAGGGTTGAGGTGCCTTATGCACTTAAGGTGTTTATACACCGAGGTAGTTAAAGGATTCAACACTAAATATTGTTTGTCACTAATAAATCAAGAATTGAATTAGAAATTTGAATTGTTTGAATGATTGATGTATGATTGGTTGTATTGTTTTGCATTGAGTCATCACCAAGTTTAAACTGGTAAATCACATAAAGTGCATGAAGGATGAGCAATAAAACTCTGGATTTGTGCACATCTGGAGTATTGACAATCAGGGGTTGGGGTTCACAGGGTATTAGCCGTGTACTTTCTAGAGGCCGTCTGATCTACGAGTCTCTTGTTTACAAATGTTTTTTAAAACTATAAGGAGTTAGATGAGATCTCATACTAGCTATGGTCACGGAGTCGTGCCCGTCTGCCATTGGTTGTTTATTAATGTTTCCAAAAGGTGGCATAGGGTTTTTCTTTTATTGATGTTCCGAATTGGAGCATGGGGAGACAACCTGGTCTATTACTTAATCCAACCAATGAGTGAAATGAATTATTGTTAGTAATTAGTGAGGTCTTAGTAATGTTAACAGTTGAGGCGTGTGTGTTTGAGTCAATAATTAGATTGTGTGTGCTGATTGATTTTAGTAACATGTTAGGGATTCTTTATTATATTATGTAGCTTGTATGTACTCAGCGTTGCTGATTGCGTGCTTTTTTTGTGTCTTTTTCTTGGTCATGGCCTTCGCCTTTTCAATGACCCTGTAATGATCCAATTTTTACACTTGTAATATTGGGGAGCAGATTAATCACAGGTTTATACACAATCAGAACTTGCATCAAGGTGGTGGGATTTTGAGTGGAGTGTTGGATATTTTCACAGTTTATTACAACTCTTAAGTTGGATTTATTTTAACTTTGATTTGATTTATTTACTACTTTTAATTGGGTTTGAATAAGGGTCTTAATGGTTCCAACTTGTAAGACTAAATTTGGTTTTGATTTATGGTTTTGGAAACTTATTTATAACTGAGTTAGTTTTTTCGCTGCTAAATTCTGAACTAGCCTTAACGTTTGAACATGTAGCGGTAGTACGTCAGTAATTCTCTTGCAGATTGTTAAAGGTATTTACAGGTTTTTAAAGAGAGAATTATTGGGGTGTTACATGTATATAGTTGTTTTCATGTAATAGGTATATAGGTACAGGTAGAGGAAATAGGTTAATTTATTTGAAAAAATCACTTTAATAATCCCAACTATGGATGATTTACTTCTAATAATCCCAACTATTGATTATTATCTAAAATCCCAACTTTGATACGAGTTTACCTCCAATGGTTCCAACCGGTCAACACCAAGTCAACTACATGTTACAACAGGTATCCATGACACTTGCCAACACGTAATTGGTCTAATATTAAAAAAAATTATAAAAAAAACTCTACTAGCAACCACTCCCCTCCCCTTCCCCCACCGTGAAATCCAAAGTCCAACCCCCTATCCCACTAGAAAACGGTCGACTGCCTCCCCCCCGAAAATGGCCGGCCAGCCCCTCCTAACTCCAAAACAACCCATATTATCTCATTTCTAGGAAACGAAGATAAATTTGCAGAAAAATAATCTAAATTTGATGAACCCACAAATTTGATCGTAGATTTCTTTGATTTGATAGGGCAACCCTTTAATTTTAATCGGGAAATAAATTTAAAAAAATAAAGGAAACTTGTACCTGGATTTGCTAAATTTTCATTCGAATTGCAATGGGAAGGTGCGAATTGTAGCTAAATTGCCGTTAATTTCATCTGAAATTGTAAGGAATTTATTAAGAAATGGGCGGTTTCGGGGGGAGGGGGAGGGAGTAGCTATTAAGTTTTTTTTTGTTTTTGTTTTTGGGTTTTCCGACGATGGGGAGGGAACGAAGAGGGGGTGGTTTTAGGAGTGGGGGTGGATCGACTGGGAAGATTTGGAGTTGAGAGGGGCCGATAGGCCTTTTTGGGGGTTAGGGGAGGTGATCGGCCGGTTTCCGATGGGTTGGGGTTGGGCGATGGGCCTAGGGTTCACGGTGGGGGAAGGGGGAGGGGTGGGAGTGGCTGGGAATGGGTTTTAGGTTTTTTTCTTATTTTTTTTTATTTTTTTTAATTTATTTTTAAAAATAAATTTTAGAGCAAAGCTGACACGTGGCTTTTAAAAAACAAAAAAAAACCTTTCAACAGGTTACCGGTCATTGGGACTACTGGAGGAAAGCTCATATCAAAGTTGGAATGATTATATAATAATCAATAGTTAAAACTATTGTAAGTAAATTGCCCATAGTATTATTAAAGTGAATTTCTCCTAAAGGTCTCTATTATTCAACATAAAGTGGTTGTTATTTAAGCACTATTTGATTGAAAATTTAATTTTTTTTTCTTTTTATAAATTACGTGTCATTTTTATATTTGTTTTAGTGTATAGATTTTTTATTTTCTTAAAAATATCCTAACTAATATAAGAGGATATATACTATAGCTAAAATGGTATAAAATTTAAAAATTCTTTCCATCTTTAAAAAATGTAAGAGGCCTTGACTTAATGTATATTAAAAATTGTATAATAATGTTCATTTTATATTTTAGTAACTTAAATTTATGATGTGAATCAAGAGGCTAATTCCTTTGAAGGGTCCAAGACACTTTTAGTAGGTCCAAATAGCTCCATTATAGGCTGCCCAAACAAGAAAATAAACAAGGAAAGATCCAATAGCTTAAATTGGAAAGAAACAAGCACGAATAGCAAAGAAGAAGAAATTGCGCAGTTCACTTCCGACGAGCACACAGGTTCCACGCGCCGACTCCAGGCCCACGCGCCGGCTCCCTAGCTCCGCCTTGGACCCACCTTGACATTGGTCAGGCGCGTGCATCTCATTGGTGGCGCATTCATTGAGTTCCGGCTTCGACACGAAAAGGATGATTTTCCATCCTTAGTTTTTTTTCTAGAGTTTTTGCTTGCAAGTTTTTACCTTTCACTTGAAAGGGTTTTTCTTGGTTTAATCACTTAGGGTAAGTTTATTTTCTGTCTTTTAGTTGCTATAAACTTCCTAAGATGATTAGGAAAGTTTTTAGTTAGTTAGAGTTTGATTAGGAATAAACTACCTAGCAATCTATCTTTGATGGGATTGAAATTCTATCTTATGTAGGATTATTAGAATCCTATTTAGGTTAGATCTCCTACTTCTAGGAGGACTAGGAGACCTCTTTTGAGGCCTATAAATAGTTTATTTTCGTGGGTCTTCAAGGGACACACAACCAGAAAATTCAATACAAGTTTATTGTTTGTTTTGCTTAATTGCTTACAAATTCTTTTGCTAATTTTCAATTCAAGGAGTTGTTTTGATAATTAGAATGTTCAATACTTAGTTCTAGGAGTAGTCTAAGTTTTGTTCTTCAAAATACTTAGTTCCAGGAGTGGTTTAGGTAGTTTGAGAGGCGTTGAATTCGTTCCAGGAGTGGTCGCTTTCAAGGTCATATCCGGTTTGTTATCCTTAAGTTGTTTGATTTTCTAAGGAGATTCGAAGGGCTTATTTTACTTGTGTGATTTTAGATTCTTTATTAAGTTAAGGGGTTTAAATCCACATCAATTTACCAAAATTAATTTTGGTTGGTAAATATAATATGAATATTGTGAAATTAATGTTTAAACGGTAAATAACAAGTAAAATAAAAAGAAGAAAAAATCAAAATAGTAATTTTTGAGGGAAAAACCAGCACCAAGAAGTGACATGTGTCACTTTCTCTGTTTTAGTATTAAGTTATTTATTGATATGTAATAGATAGTGTTTAGGGTATAAATACCCTTGACAAATGAACCAACCAGAGTCTGACAAGTGTCACCCTAAGAAGAGCCCAAAGTGGACTTACCAGGGCTCGACACGTGGCAGACAGATATTCAAAAAGGGTTTGGTGGCCTTCAGGGCCCAAACTCCTAGGCAACCCATCAGTCCTAGGTTTTTGTAACCTAGGATGGGCACGAATTTTAAGACTCTATAAAAGGGGGATGTTTCCACCTAGGAAACACATTGAATACACACGAGAGAAACACTCAGATATTGAGGTAGTCAATGATTGCCGGATAACACATTCTCACCATAGAGAAACATGATCTCGGAATCCGAGAAGATACTTTACTTTCCGCACTTTTTACATCATCCGAACACGTTTTAACTTGATTGTCAAAGGCGAAACTCCACCCCACCGGAGTCTCTGTTGTTTTGCAGGTATAGGCGCCCGGAGTCCAGTCTTGGAATTGTAGCTCTCCCGAGGGACATAGAAAACTCTGAAACATTTGGCGCTGTGTGTGGGGAGAGTACTTCTAAGATGGCTTCACAACAGTCTGTACCGCCTCCTAATGAGAAACGGCCTACGACCAAAGTTTAGGTCTATTTAGACCAGGACAGTGGTGACGACTTTGACTTCGACACCTATGTAGCTGCTGACGGTTCACTCAGAACCAGGCGCACCCATCCTTTGGAAATAAGGAACGGGGAAAAGATTAAGCCGATCCAAGTGAGACAACTGGACTGCCGTCTGGACAACACTAGGCGGCAGAAAGCGCAGCCCCAGTTACTGAAGACGATCTCATGAAATTCATGATAAGTTTCAAAGGGGAAATCAAGGACTTGATCAACAAAAAGATGGCTGGCTCAAGTAGGGTTAGTCGGCCAAGAAGCCTTCTTCCTCAGAGAAGAAAAAGCCAGTCAAGGACCATGTGCCTACTCCGCATCCCAAACCAAAGGATGGAAACCAGCCCTTGATTGATCTGTCCAAGATCCGATTCCCTGAATCAGGGAACAGGAAGGCCATCCGGTAGGTTCAGCCGGATGGCTCAAAGAAGACTTATTTTGATGCCCGGGTGTTAATCCAGCAGAAGAAAAACCAACAAATGTCTGAATCGTCTTCAACGTCGACTTACTCAGACAGCTTTCTGATTACCTCAATGAGGTATTCGCAATCAAACCGGGAGAGTCAGTCAGGCGGCTTGTCCGTCCAAACTGGCCCTTAGATGATCCATCCGGCTCCGTATGTGCCCCAGCAGCCATACATGTCGTATGGGCAACCATACATGCAGCTGACCCTCTTAGGGGGTCAGGCGGCACAGAATGTCCAACCTTTGGACTAGCAGCTCCATCTGCTAAAACTTGGGGAGCAACCTTCTGCGCTCTGTAAGGAAATAACCTTTTGCGGTCGGTGTTATTACTACAGGCATCATGAGGCCAAAAGTCAAGTACTACAGGCGTCATGAGGCCGAATGTAAGAGTCCTACGGTCAAGAAAACTATCTAACCTGTCAGACTGTCGTGCATTTTATTGTCACAAAGGAAGGGTGGATGGCATAAATTGTCGTTTGATCCTCCTAATAAGCAAGTTGTTCGGCACTATGTTGATAAGTCAGCCGGCCTCAAAATCGTCCAACGAGAGCTCAAGTTCACATGAGAGAGATAAGTTAGGCGACAAAGCTCAATAAAGTGGGTGAGCAGCCGTATGTAAGATTACTCAACAAAGAGGCTACTCGGCATACAAGCCCAAGCTATTTGCTTGAGAATAAGTGAGGCGGCAACTATATGTTAGAATAAGCTAGGCAGCACTTGCCGAATGGCCATGATACTCCCTTTGGAAGTTACTAAGCGGTGTGGCAATATTGTCAAGATGGTCACATAGTGAGGTTCTTCAATGGTGATACAGCTGGTATTGAAGACCGACTCACTACTTTGCTCACCTACACTTAGTGTATGCCGCTTCTCATGCATAGTTAGTCGACCATGATTGAGCCTAGTTGAACGGCAATCAAGCCAAACAATGAAACAAGGGTCAGACAGTATTGAAGCCCAGCTACATACAAGCGGCTTTAATGTCGAGTCGGTTGGATTCGAGTGCGTGAGCAGAGTCTGTTTGGTACACATTATCGTCCAATAGCTCTCTTGTAAGCATAAGACACGAGCGGCTCTTAAAAGCCAAGAAGTCGAGATGTGAACAAGGCATCCGACCATGGTGCCGAGTGTGATGTCGAGAGCTTGCTTACCATGTGAACATGGCTGGACAACTACTTGGTCGAAAGGCCGTCTGAGTATTGTTCAATTCAACAATTATCATTATTATGATTATAAAAAAAAATGGGCCAACTACACTAATCTTTTAGTGAGCCGGCCACGCATGGCTACTCCCATACTCCTTAGTCCTTGATAACTAGCTTGCTTGTAATATATGATGCCAATTACAAGAATTACCTAGGAAAATAGCCTCCTGTTTCAAAAGAGCAAAAAGCTAAGGCATAAAATATATATTACTTGACCTGAATGCATACAACCGGTCAATACAAGCGGACTTGGCCTGAATGCATGCAGCCAGTCAAATATGCTACACAAGCGGCTCTAATGTCGAGTCGAATGGGTTCATGTGAGTGAGTAGGGGCTGCTTGCTACCCATTGTCGTACAAGAGCTCTCTTGTAAGCATAAGGAACAAGCGGCAACTATGTGCCGGGGTCGATATGAAGAATTGAAGCCCCAACTTCGCAAATACAAGCGGTAAATATGCTGACTCAAGTTTAGCTCGAGAGCCTATTCACTCAATTATTGCGGTGGGTCGGCATAATGAGAGTGGTGGCAATATTATGATTGAAACTATCATATATTAATAAATATATGTAAGTCATAATACATTGGCGGCACCACCTTTTGCATAAGCTTAATAAAGTAAGGTGGCAACCGTATCTAAGAATAGCCATGAAATTGGAAGTTACTAAGTGGTGCAGCATCCAAAGAGTTTGAGTTGAACATGTTGGAACAACAAGTGTGTAGTGTGTGAATTTTGTGAAAAAACTCAAAGTCCCACATTGGTGGGAAATGAGAGTTTTACTCTCTTTATAATATAGAGAGTGGGCTAAAGGGGTGTGGCCCTTGGGCTACCCACATCTTGTGGAGAGGGAGGACCTATATGGTAAACCATATATCACACACACGCGCGCCGAACCAAACCGAGCCGAGCCGGGCTGGGTCGGGTTTGGGTTTGGGTTATTAAACAAACTTAATTTTTGTTACCGGTTTGATTAATATTCAGTTACAAAACGTTTTACTGTTTAATGCCTTGATTCTTGCTTAACGAATACACTAATTGCAGTAAACGTTGCTAATCTTTCTCCCGTTTTCATGCTTAAGCTGTTACGTATCTTTACCTATAAAAGGACGGTTCCAGCTTTGTTTTTATATACACGAAAAAAAAAAATACAGAAAACCACTTTGCAAAATATATTTTCTCTTCCTCTCAAAACAGTCGAGCAGTTTCTTTCTGAATTTCTGGTGTTCCGTTGTCCGGTGGTTCGGTGCAAAACCGCCGGTATTTTATACTTGTGAAAGACTGTTTTATCCTGGGGGCATCCGGTTTGGTACGAGCTGCTTGCACAAGTTTGAGGCAGTGCCGCGAATGTTCTAAAGAGAGCGACATAGTCCGCGACTCAGTCTTATTCTCGGTAACACTGTTCTTACTATTTTATTTGTGCAATTCCATTTATAACAATTTTAGAACAGTCGTTTCTGCCTTCGTGAACACTATGTCTACCGAAGAAATGACTATGTCTGCTGACCTTAACAAGCCCTTTCGATTTGAGGGCGCTCACTTTAAAAGATGGAAACAGAAAATGCAATTTTTCTTAACTGTCAAAAAGGTTAATTCTGCCTTAACAGCCCCTCGGCCATTTATTCCTGATAATGCTCTTGAAGATGAATTAGCTTACTTGAATAGTGAAATCGAAACCTGGAATGAAACTGATTTCATGTGCAAAAACTATATACTTAATGGTCTGTCTGATAACCTCTATGACTATTATAATATGGAAAATACTGCTAAGGATTTGTGGGATGCCCTACAAAAAAAGTATGATACTGAAGAAGCAGGTGCCAAAAAGTATGCTGTCAGTAGGTACCTAAAATTCCAGATGACTGATGATAAGTCCGTGGAAGTGCAGTCTCACGACCTTCAGAAAATTGCCCATGAGATAATTTCCGAAGGTATGGCCCTTGATGAACAATTTCAAATTGCTGTTATTATTGACAAGCTGCCTCCTTCCTGGAAAGATTTCAAAAATAATCTCAGGCATAAGACTAAGGAATTCTCCTTAGAGAGTTTGATCACTCGGCTACGTATAGAAGAAGAATCCAGAAAACAGGATCTAAAGGAAGAGATTTTACAAATCTCTGCTAATAATGCTCCTAGGCGATCTGCTGCAGTACTTAAACCTGCTGGTAAGAATTTCAAACCTCAGAACCGGAAGAATAACTTCAATAAACCGAATGTTCAAAAGAACAATGGAAGACAACAGTTTCAACCCCCTAAGAATGGTACTGGTCAATTTCTGTGCTATCGGTGTGGAAAACCAGGCCATATGGCACGAAAGTGCAGGAACATGCCTAACCCTGTGCCTGCGCAGGCTAGCATGATTGAAGAGCCTTTTGTGGCTATGATTACTGAGATCAACCTTACTGGTGGATCAGATGGGTGGTGGATAGACACTGGTGCCACACGCCATGTCTGTTATGATCGTCGGATGTTTAAAACATACACTGAAAAGACCGATGATAAGAAAGTACTGTTGGGTGATTCCCATTCCACTAACATTGCTGGTGTTGGAAATGTTGAGTTGAAGTTTACTTCTGGCAGGACTCTCATTCTGAAAGATGTGTTACACACTCCGGAAATGAGGAAGAATTTAGTTTCTGGTTTTTTGCTTAATAAGGCTGGTTTTATACAAACCATAGGTTCTGATTTGTTTACTTTAACTAAGAATGGAATATTTGTAGGAAAAGGATATGCTACTGATGGCATGTTTAAACTGAATGTTGAAGTTAATAAAATTTCTAATTCCGCTTATATGTTGTGTTCTACTATTAATGTTTGGCATACTAGACTTTGTCATGTGAACAAAAGACTCATAAAAAATATGAGCAATTTAGGCCTTATTCCAAATATCTCTCTCAATGACTTTGACAAATGTGATTCTTGTAGTCAGGCTAAGATTACAAAAACACCTCATAAATCAGTGATTAGAAACTCAGAACCATTAGACTTAATTCATTTGGATATTTGTGAACTAAATGGAACGTTGACCAGAAATGGACAACGATACTTTATCACCTTTATTGATGATTGTTCTGATTATACTTGTATTTATTTGATGAAAAATAAGAGTGATGCTTTTGAAATGTTTAAGTTGTTTATAACAGAGTTTGAGAATCAGTTTAACAAGAAAATAAAAAGATTACGAAGTGATCGTGGTACTGAGTATGATACTGATGCTTTTGTAGAATTTTATAATTCACATGGTATCATACATGAAAGGACAACTCCTTATTCCCCAGAAATGAATGGAAAGGCTGAAAGGAAAAATAGGACCTTTACAGAATTAGTAGTTGCTATTTCCTTATATTCTGGTGCTGCTGATCATTGGTGGGGTGAAATTCTACTAAATGTTTGTTATGTCTTAAACCGTATTCCAAAGACTAAGAGTAAGGTTTCTCCCTATGAAATACTTCGTAATAAACGACCTAACATTTCTTATTTCAGAACTTGGGGTTGTCTAGCATATGTTAGGATTCCTGATCCTAAAAGAGTTAAATTAGCTAGTAGAGCTTATGAATGTGTATTCATTGGATATGCTATTAACAGTAAGGCATATAGATTCTTTGATTTAAATGCTCGTGTAATTATTGAATCTAATGATGTTGATTTTTATGAGGACAGGTTTCCTTTGAAATCTAGAAATAGTGGGGGTTCGTCCACCTCTATTATTCCTAAAGTCAGGTCTAACTCACAAGAATTGGATGCTGAACCTGAACTAAGAAAGAGCAAGCGGGCTAGAGTAGCAAAAGACTTCGGCCCAGACTTTGTAGTTCTTAATGTAGAGGAGGATCCTTCTACCCTCCAAGAAGCTCTAACCTCAGTTGATGCAGATTTATGGCAAGAAGCCGTGAACGACGAAATGGACTCACTTGAGTCTAATCGAACTTGGCATCTAACTGAGTTGCCACCAGGCTGCAAGTCAATTGGTTGCAAATGGGTCCTAAAAAGAAAGCTGAAAGTTGATGGGACCGTTGATAAGTTCAAAGCCCGTTTGGTAGCTAAAGGCTACAGACAGAGGGAGAATGTTGATTTCTTTGATACCTATTCACCTGTAACTAGAGTAACATCTATTAGAGTACTAATATCTCTTGCTTCTGTTTTTAATCTTGTAGTACATCAGATGGATGTAAAGACTGCATTCTTGAACGGTGAATTGGAAGAAGAAATCTACATGGATCAACCGGAAGGATTCGTTGTTCAAGGAAAAGAGCATCTGGTATGTAAGCTAGATAAATCTCTTTATGGTCTCAAACAAGCACCTAAACAATGGCATGAAAAATTTGATAACTTAGTCATCTCACATGGTTTTAAGATAAATGGTAGTGACAAATGCATATATGTAAAATTTGAGAATGACATATGCACTATAATTTGTCTATATGTGGATGACTTGTTAATTTTTGGCTCGAACATTCATGCTGTGAATGATGTAAAGCTATTGTTGAATGCTGAGTTTGACATGAAAGACCTAGGAGAGGCTAATGTAATCCTTGGAATTAAGATTACTAGGACAGAAAATGGAGTTTCTTTGGATCAATCTCATTACATTGAGAAAATCCTAAAGAAATATGGTTACTTTGACTGTAAACTGCTAATACACCTTATGACTCTAGTGTTAAATTATTTAAGAACACTGGTGATGCCGTAAGGCAATCTGATTATGCGAGCATCATTGGCAGCCTTCGGTATGCCACTGATTGTACTAGACCCGACATTGCCTATGTCGTGGGATTGTTAGGCAGGTTTACTAGTTGTCCTGGTAATGAGCATTGGCATGCTATTGAAATGGTCATGAGATACCTTAAGAGGACCATGAACCTAGGGTTGCATTATGAAAGGTTTCCAGCTGTACTAGAAGGCTATAGTGATGCTGACTGGAACACCTTATCAGATGACTCTAAGGCTACTAGTGGATATATTTTTTCTATAGCCGGTGGAGCTGTATCTTGGAAGTCTAAGAAACAGACTATTTTGGCTCAGTCCACCATGGAGTCAGAAATGATAGCACTAGCTACGGCTAGTGAAGAAGCAGGTTGGTTAAGAGGCCTGCTAGGTGAAATTCCCCTATGGGAAAAGCCATTACCGGCTGTCTTGATCCATTGCGATAGTACCGCGGCTATTGCAAAAGTTCAGAACCGTTATTACAATGGTAAGAGACGACAAATACGTCGTAAGCACAGCACTGTGAGAGAATATCTCTCTATCGGAGCTGTTAGATTGGATCACGTACGCACTGAGAATAACTTGGCTGATCCTTTGACGAAAGGATTAGCTAGGGAGAAAGTCCATTTTTCCTCTAAGAAAATGGGACTATTGCCATTGAAATGAACCACACATAATGGTAACCCAACCTATGAACTGGAGATCCCAAGAAATAGGTTCAAAGGGTAATAACAAGTTATGGTGTGATATGAGTTGAATATGTTCAAAAGACATAATTTCCTGAAGCGATCAAGGATGAGTTAATAGGAACTCTTAATGAAATCTATACTCCAATTTGGAGTGGAGTACCAAGCTACAGGAGTACTCTTGATAGATTCACCTATGTGAATGTGGAAGTTAGGCTGCTTCCTATGAAATGTGTGGCAGCATTTCTAGAGCATTCACTACACTGGGATAGACGTGCATGGCCGAAATAGCACGGGTCTAGAACAACACCAAGAGTAGGTTGTGTGTGGTACTTTGTCAGAGATAGGGTTCAAAACTTCGAGTCACCCTTGTTGAATCTGAATCGTACTCACTACGTAGAAGTTCAAGTTGAAAAACACTTCTGTTTATGCGCAACCTATATATGTATGGATTCTGCTCGAAAATGTTTTCAAAAAATTCAAGTGGGGGATTGTTGGAACAACAAGTGTGTAGTGTGTGAATTTTGTGAAAAAACTCAAAGTCCCACATTGGTGGGAAATGAGAGTTTTACTCTCTTTATAATATAGAGAGTGGGCTAAAGGGGTGTGGCCCTTGGGCTACCCACATTTTGTGGAGAGGGAGGACCTATATGGTAAACCATATATCACACACACGCGCGCCGAACCAAACCGAGCCGAGCCGGGCTGGGCTGGGTCGGGTTTGGGTTTGGGTTATTAAACAAACTTAATTTTTGTTACCGGTTTGATTAATATTCAGTTACAAAACGTTTTACTGTTTTGGTTTAAATTTTTCCGTTACATTGCTTGATTCTCGTTGTTGTTTTACTGCTAAACGTTGCACCGTTACACTGATTTAATGCCTTGATTCTTGCTTAACGAATACACTAATTGCAGTAAACGTTGCTAATCTTTCTCCCGTTTTCATGCTTAAGCTGTTACGTATCTTTACCTATAAAAGGACGGTTCCAGCTTTGTTTTTATATACACGAAAAAAAAAATACAGAAAACCACTTTGCAAAATATATTTTCTCTTCCTCTCAAAACAGTCGAGCAGTTTCTTTCTGATTTTCTGGTGTTCCGTTGTCCGGTGGTTCGGTGCAAAACCGCCGGTATTTTATACTTGTGAAAGACTGTTTTATCCTGGGGGCATCCGGTTTGGTACGAGCTGCTTGCACAAGTTTGAGGCAGTGACACGAATGTTCGAAAGAGAGCGACATAGTCCGCGACTCAGTCTTATTCTCGGTAACATTGTTCTTACTATTTTATTTGTGCAATTCCATTTATAACAGAACACTCAAGCGTCACTTCCAAATATTACAATATGTTATACATATAATGTAATATATATGTATACATACCCATATGATGAGCAGCAAGCTTCCTTAACATCATCATTGCCACAATCAAGAGAAGCTGTTGTGTGGGGTCAAGCGGCATTATAGAGAGAACATCACAGGAGGCGGATTATACATGTTCAAGCAAGACTAACGGCTAGCCTTCTGTTGAGTTTAACACTCAAGCGACATCAAAGTGGCCATGCTATCGTTATCAATGGGGTCAGCCGGCACTTAGTTGCCGCATGTATATGGGTTAAAGCCTAGCTGGATGTATATGGGTTAAAGCCTTGCCGCATGTATATGGGTTGACACATTGCCGTCTAACACTTGAATTTGAACATGAAAATAAGCGGCATGGTAAAAAAACCGCCTGGTATAGGGGCTTGTTCTTGTTTAATGGAATGCCGAACGACCAGCATTCAAAGAAACTTCGGTGCGAGAGTATATGATTATAAAGCATCCATTGCAAGAGCATGAGTCTAGCCAGCAGTTCGGCCGTCTATGTACTTACCCTACAAGAAATCCGCCAAGCAAGAGGAGTGCCGCATGTCCTTGAAAAGAAAATCGGCATAAAGAGTCGTCTCTATAATCTGAGAGCAAACTCATTTCACTAACTCGGTTGCTTGACATCTCAAAATCGTCCCAACAAAGGCCCACATTTACAACTTGGCCAAACACCAAGGAAAATGCAAGCAGCACTTCACTGAGTTGAGTCAGCCGGCACTTGATGATTATTATTGTTATTTCATGATGAGTATGATTATATTTGTTATCACATGATGGTTGATATTGTCCATGGGATCAACCGGTGCAAAAAGAAATATATATAAAAGCAAGCGGCATTAAGGGGCATGATGATTGATACTATCATATTTTAAATAGATGTATTATCAATGGGGTCGGCCGGAACTTGATGACCGGATGACCATGAAGGATGAGCAAGCCAAATAACCATGCGAGTGGCCATGTGGCCTACCTGGACGTATTATGTGCAACCGGTGTAAAGATCCGTCCGTGTAATGCAAGAACAAATTCATTTCTCGAGCTCAGCTACTCAGCATCTCATGGCTGCTTGTCACCATTTGAAGAGCTCATTCTCATGAATCAAGCAGGGGGCATCTCAATGTCGTCCAACAAATTGATGAAAATCCTCCATTGAAAGGTACCGTTCAAATAACTCGGTATAAGCATTATGTGATTAATAATCATGATTCTATAAAAATTTATTATTGATTGAATAATTGAATCTCAATAAAGTCTGACGGCCTAAAATGAACGTTAAAAACGCCCATTGAGAAGTTCTAAAATGAACTTCAGAAAAGTTAGACGGTCTAAAAATGACCGCTCAACTTATTTGATTTCTTGAATCATTTAATATTGATTAAGTCTCCCTTAAGGACAACATACTGACCGGAAAAGGTCTAAAAAGTATGTTGAACTAGCTTTTTACATCCAATAAATGATATATATGTCTTCTGATGGGAGAAGCACCACTTGTGCAATGTGCAGGCGGCAAAAATAAAAACTCATATGCTCCAACATGAGTAGATATAAGCTAAGTCCAAAAACTTAGCAGCTAAGCATTGTTCCTTTTAGATCAACTTGATGAGGCTAATGGCCGGATGATGAGGCCAAGGGCCGGATAATATTGAATGATTACTCATCTGCTCCAACATGAGCAGACATCCGGCGACGCCCATTCGGGTGAAATCGTCGCAGAGAGCATCTCCCATCCGGGTGGTACATTGCTCTATAAAATAAGGCCAATGGCCGGATAATGAGGCCAATGGCCGGATGATGAATGCATTAGAGTTTAAAACGCCTGTTGTTGCAAAGGGGCAATACAGGCGGCAAAGTTCAAAATAATAAATATAAGCTAAGTCCAAAAACTTAACAGCTAACATTGTTCGGTTTAGAACAATCTAATGAGGCAAATGGCCGGATAATATTGAACGCTTACCCGCCTGCTCGATGGCCAGCTGTCCGCCTGGTTTGGGGCAATCACCATAGTGGGGCTAAAATAAATAAGAGTCGACATCTGTCTAGTTCAGCAGCAATCATTATTATGATTGATTAACTTAGAAAATGTCATACCATTCAAGATATCAAAATTTTCCAAGTTAATCAAATCTCTCATTTATTGAACTAGACAAATGCCGACCAAAGTGACTTTGAACGGTAGCAAATAAAGCCTTAATTTCGAAAGGAACAATCCCTCTTAAAACAGAAATTACTCCTTCTGAGGGGCTAATGTTTAGGGTAAAATTACCCTAAACAAATGGACCAACCTGAGTCTGACACGTGTCACCCTAAGGAGAGCCCAAAGTGGACCTACCAAGGCTCGACTTGTGGCAAGAAGATATTGAAAAAGGGTTTGGTGGCCTTCAAGGTTTTTGTAACCTAGGAGAGCGCAAAATCCTAGGCAGCCCATCAGTCCTAGGTTTTTGTAACCTAGGATGGGCATGAATTTCAAGACTCTATAAAAGGGGGATGTTTCCACCTAGGAAACACATTGAATACACATGAGAGAAACACTCAGATATTGAGGCAGTCAATGATTGCCGGATAACACATTCTCACCATAGAGAAACCTGATCTCGGAATCCGAGAAGATACTTTACTTTCCGCACTTTTTACATCATCCGAACACGTTCTAACTTGACTGTCGGAGGCAGAACTCTACCCCACCGGAGTCTCCGTTTTTTTGCAGGTATAGGCGCCCGGAGTTCAGTCTTGGAATTATAACTCTCCCGAGGGACACAGAAAACTCCGAAACAGATATAGTTAATGAGTACTCTTTGGAATCATCTATAGCATAGTTTTCAAATATCAACTTTTAATAATTTATACTTATTGATAATTAAAGATATCATTAATCAAATTGTGCATGGGCAAGTGAGCGGTCAAATTGGGGAACTTAAATAGAAATGAAGGGAGTGTACATTATATTATAAAATATCGACGTTGATCCCTAGGCCACATTATAATTTTCCTACATAGTGAAATATATGTAACACCTAGTGTTGCGATTAATACGAAATGTATGTAGTTATGTCTATCGTCACAATGACATGCATCAATAGAATAAGAGTATATAATGCCAATAAATTAAGAATATTACCTTTGTTAATAAGAGAAAACCTTCCATGCACATGAAAATATCTCTTAGAGACATGAAAAAGTTAAGGAAAGGGAAGGAATTGTATCTTTATCAAACCCACACAAACTCTTTTATGAAGACTCGTACCTTCACCAGAAAATCAGAGAATCATAAATATTGATGGAGGTCCCCTGCAATCAAGAATTGAGGGAAACATCAGTCTCAAATTCAACAATTGTTAAAGCAAGAAGAATCCCCTTTGAGATTGCTCCAAGGGAAGCACCAAATAAAACAAAGGCCATCCTTACACATGTAGATCAAGGCAATACTCTGAGGACGATTGAAGAGGCCAAGGATAATACACTAGAGAGTGTTGCTAGCCAATCTAGTAATGGAATAGACAATATGGTGTAGACACCTAAAAATGTCTCCTCAAAACTTAACCCGATGATGAACAACTTTTCACTGCCATTATTGGTCGGGTTGAGTATTTAATCTTTGGAGTGCTTAAATCTATATTCCAATACATTTCATAAACCAACCTAATTCTTAGCCCATTTCCCCAAACCATAAATCATTTTCCCATTTTCGTGTCCACATCACAAAACCGAGCTAAAATGATTTTGTGGCCCTATAGTTTTGATCCAAATTATTTTTTTGGATAGGCCTTGAAATCAGCTTTCTAACGGTATATCAAAAGCCCAATTTCTATTTACAACGAAGAAGATACGAGCAAAACACTAAAACTTGGCCCAAAATCGACACCCTTGCACTAAAATGGCCATATCTTAAATACAAAATATTTTAACCTGATTCCAATTGGGTTGGAAATTAGACTTGAAGATCTTTCCGACGATATATTGTATGCCTTATTCCGATCTACAGATCAAAAGTTATCATAGTTTTAAAAACGCGTAAAAACTAAACATTACCGGGCCACGGTGATTTTTGGCACGCCATGGCAATTTTGCCGTGACATGGCAATTTCTAGGGTTTTTATCTTCTCAGCGCCTTGTTTCTAGGGTTCCGTATCTCACCCCTTACATTTTCTCTATAAATACGAGGCTGATTTCATCAGTTTTAGGGCACCAACACACATTCTCATCTCTCTCTCTCTCACATTTTAAGCCTTAAACTTATTCTCCTAATTACACCATTCCTTCCTAAAGTAATCCAAGGAGTCCATACAACACCCAATGTTTTGGGTAAAAATACCCGGGCCACGTGGCTCAATCAGAAGGTGACACGTGTCACCATGGGAGAGGTTCTAAATGAACCAATCTCCAGTTGACACGTGGCACTCCCAGTCAACAGGGAGAAAGACTGCCTTCGGGCCCAATTCCTGTGACAGCCCATCTTTCCTAGGTTGAAAGTGGCACGAATCCCAAGACCCTATAAAAGAGAGATGTTCCAACCTAGGGAACACAAATTCCATTCAACACGAACAAACCAGAGCAGTCAATGATTGCAGATAATTAACTCTCACCTCAGAGAATATTCCTGATCTCGGAATCCGATAAGATACTACTTACTTTCCGCACTTTTTACATCTTCCGAACGCATTCTAAATTGATCGTTGGAGGCGGAACTCCACCCAACCAGAGTCTCCATTGTTTTGCGGGTATAAGCGCCCGGAGTCCAGTCTTGGTGCTGTAACTCTCCCGAGGGACAAGGAAAACCAAGAAACATTTGGCGCCATCTGTGGGGAGAGTACCTTTAAGATGGCTTCACAAGAACCTGTATCGCCCCCTAATGAGAAACGGTCTGCGACCGAATTTGAGGTCTATTCGGACCATGACAATGATGACGACTTTGAAGTCGAAACGTATGTGGCCGTTGATAGGTCACTCAAAACCAGGCGCACCCGCCCCAAGGAAAGAATGGAACGGGGCGATGATCAGGCTAGTCCCATTAAGTCATCCGGATAGCCGTCTGGACAACCCCAGGCGGCAGAAGGCATAACCCTAATTACACGGGACGAAGTCTTGAAATTCATGAAAAGTTTCAAAGGGGAAATAAAGGACCTCATCAAAAAAAGAAAGGATGGCTCCAACAGGGGCTAGTCGGCCAAGAAACCTTCTCCCTCTGAAAAGAACAAGCCGCCATAGTTGGGTGCTCTGCTTTAGTGTGATTGACGCGAACCCCCCCCCCCTTAGATATCTATATATTAAGGGGCACACCTCGCCTGGTGATCCCTAGGTTGCAGCACGTCCGTTCGTTAACTCCTCGCGTCAGGGACTGACAGCCCACTCCGCATCCTAAATCAAAGGAGGGAAAGCGGTCCTTGATCGATTTTACTAAAATCCGATTCCCAGAGACATGGAAGAGGAAGGCCATCCGGCATATCCTTCCGGATGGCTTAAAAAAGTCATACTCTGATGCCCGGTTACTAATCAAGCATAAGAGAAACCAACAACAGTCTGAGTCAGCTTCAACTTCGACCTACCCAGACAGCTTCCAGAATACCTCAATGAGGTATTCTCAATCTACAAAAGAGAGTCAGTCAGGCGACCTGTCTGTCCACACTGGCCCTCAGATGATCCATTCGGTCACGTATGTGCCTCAGCAGCCATACATGACGTATGAACAACCTTACATGCAACCGGCCCTCTTTCGGGGTCAGGCGACACAAAACGTCCAACCTTGAAACTAGCAGCTCTATCTGCTAAAACTAGGGGAACAACCTTCTACGTTCTTGAGGGAAATAACTGAGGCAGCACAGCCGGCCAAGGTTAAAAATGTTATGATGGGTACTTATGATGGTACCACCAACCCTGAAGATCACCTCATGGCCTACACCAACCTCATGTACTTACACGGGTTGGATGATGCCACATGGTGTCGATGCTTCCCAGCTACATTGAAGGGCATCGCCCAACGATGGTTTGAAAACTTGCCAGCCGGATGCATCAATAGCTTCAAGACGCTTGCGTACTTGTTCGCTTCTAACTTCTCTATGAATATCCCTACTAAGAAAACAAATCTTGAATTGGGTGCAGTACAACAGGGAAATAGAGAAGGGCTAAGGTCATATGTTAGGTGGTTCAATCTGGTGAGAATCTAGATTCAAGGGCTGTCTGATGAAGTGGCCTATACAAACTTCTTCAAGGGTCTAAAAGACGGGTCAACCTTTAAGTTCGACCTCGTCAAAAAGAGGGTTGCTACCCTCCAAGAAGCTCTGATGGAGGCGGAAGCCTATATACAGGCGATCGAACTCTGCTCCATCAGCAGACAGTCGGACTCCAAGAAGTCTAACTAAAAAGAGAGTCGACCAACTCAGCCGTCTAAAAAAAAGAGAGTAAAAAGAGAAAAGAAATCTGGGCGGCAGATGACTCTGAACAGCTGTCCTAGAAGAAGATAAAAGAGTTTCAACCATACGTCCCGAAGTACGAGTTTAACAAGGATTGTTACTCCATCCTCATGGAGATCAAAGACCGGGTAACCATTGAGAAACCGGCTGCTATGAAAGGTTCAGTAAAAAACCGGAACAAAAACAAGTATTGCAACTTCCATGAGGATATTGGCCATGAAACCAACGACTGCTACAATCTGAAGCGGTTGTTGGACCATCTAGCTGATAAAGGGGTGCTGAAATCCTACATTCTAAAGTCCAAGGTAACCCTAAGGACAAACCATGGGCAGCCGTCAAAAAAGGCAGCCCAACCTACTAATAGCTCGGACACTGATGAAGAGCCGATCTTTACAATAGTAGGCGGCTTTGCTGGAGAGGGCCTAACCATCCAGGGAACCAAGGACCATGTCAGGCGGCTGGACGTCAGTTCAGTTGATGAGGGCCACGCGTCTACTGACACCTTCCCTGAAGTCATCATAACTGAAAAAGACAGGGGCAAGGTCAGGCGATCGCATGATGACCCCATTGTCATTGAATGCAAGGTGGCCAACCAGAAGGTAGGCCGGATCCTCATTAACACTGAAAGCTCGTCTAACCTCATCAACCACAAGTGCTTGGCAAAGCTGAAGTACAAGCCTGGCAGCATGCACAAGGTATCTCATCCCTTAGTTAGTTTTGGGGATGGGGTTGTGCACCCGGTAGGACCGATCGACCTACCCATTCGACTGGGGGAGAAGGGAGAAGAATGCCACATGGTAGTTCGGTTCCTGGTCGTTGAAGAGTTAACCGCCTATAAACTAATATTAGGTCGTCCAACTCTCAAAGCTGTCATCATTCCATACCTTATGCTACTGAATTTAAGAAAGATGACGGGTTTGTCAACTCCCTAAATGGGGACCAGAAGATGGCTAGAGAGTGCTACCTCTTAGACGTCAAGCCCACAGTGGCTGCATCCGGCTAAAGTGAGGAGCCAATAGACCTTGACGAAGTTAAGGAAACCGCGCCTGCTCCAAAAGAAGGCAGCAGAAAGAGAATGGCCGACCAGTTGGTGGCCGTGAAAAATGAGAAGCAATAGCAATCACTGACCGGGGAACGATCAGATGAACTTCGTCCCCAGCTGGCTGGAGAACACATTGATATTGCTCTAGACGACACACGTCTGGAGCATACTGTTAAGGTTGGGACAGCTGCTTTTGCGAATTTGGGTGCAGACTTGCACAATCTGTTGAAAGAATTCAAAGACATCTTTTCCTTTGAAGTAGAAGAAATTCCAGGAATCAGCCCAGATCTAGCTGTTCACAAACGTGTCGTGGATCCCAAGAAGAAGCCGGTTAGGCAAAAGAAAAGAAACCGTTGCGAGGAGTGAAGTCAGGCGACATCCGCTGAAGTGAAACAACTATTAGATGTTGGGTTCATTCGGCAATGTTACTTCCCAGATTGGGTTGCAAATGTTGTTCTTGTAAAAAATCCGAATGGTACCTGACACCTGTGTGTTGATTACAGTGACTTGAAAAAGGCATGTCCGAAGGATGTTATCCACTCCCCAAGATCGACAGTTTGGTCGATTCTACAGACGGCCATGCTTTGATGAGCTTTATGGACGCCTATTCAAGTTTTCATTAGATACCCTTGTGGAAGAAAGATCAAGAGAAGACGACATTCGTCACTAATCAGGGGTTATTCTGCTATACCGTAATGCTGTTTGGCTTGAAAAATGCGCCTGCTACTTTCCAACGAATGATTAATACAGTCTTCATTTAATCAAATTGGGAGGAATATAGAGGCATACATTGATGACATGATAGTCAAATCCAAGCTACAAACGGATCACCTTGCTGACCTCCGAGAAACCTTCACCACACTCAGGCGGCACAAGGTCATGCTTAATCCCAAGAAGTGTGTCTTTGGTGTTGAGTCTGGGAAGTTTCTTGGATTTCTGATTGATCAAAGGGGGATAGAGGCTAACCCAGAGAAGATACAAGCGGTCATTGACATGAAGTCACCCTGCACTGTGAAAGAAGTTCAAAAATTAATCGGTTGTTTGGCGGCATTGGGGAGATGATGTTTTTTTCCAAGCTATCAAAAAGAAGACTAGGTTTAAATAGGGGATGATGTTGAGGAGGCCTTTCAGAAATTGAAAGAACACTTGCACTCCTTGCCAAGGCTTGTTATCCCTCTGCCAAAGGAGGTGCTTTACATGTACTTAGCCGTCTCAAACCATGCTCTCAATGATGTTCTCCTTGTTGAGAGAGACGACATCCAGCTCCCGGTCTATTTCATCAGCCAAGTTCTTCGAAATGCTGAACTACGGTACCCAACCGTTGAAAAATTTTGCCTTGCTCTTTTCATGACAGTCAAGAAGTTGAAACCTTACTTCCTGGCACATCTAATTGTGGTCTACACAGACCAACCCCTCAAATGACCAATGACAACTATGGAGTCATCCGGTCGAATGATCAAATGGGCTATTGAAATTCAATTCCTTGAAATCTCTTTCGTACCAAGGAAGGCTGTGAAGGGACAGGCGTATGCCGACTTCATTGTCGAAATGACAAGGCTGGCTGAGCCGGAGAATCTTGACCAAGTTTGGAGAGTATACGTAGACGGGAGCTCTACTATGAACGGCTGTGGTGCAGGCGTTATATGTCGGTCTCCTAAGGGGGATAAGTGCGAATATGCGCTACGGTTCAAGTTCCAAGCCTCAAATATTGAGGCGGAATATAAAGCCCTACTACCCGGCATCCGCTTGTGCAAGGCGGCAGGGGCAAGAAAGATTGACGCTTGCTCTGATTCACAATTGATCGTTAGCCAGTAGCATAGTGACTATGAAGCCACCCATCCGGCTATGGTCAAATATTTGCAGGCGGTCAAAGAAGAGGCTGGTACCAAATCTGAGAACAATCGGCGGATGCTCTCTCTAAACTGGCTTCATCCGCCTCCTGTGATACACCCCGGTCGGTCTTTTGGGAAGTAATGGAAAAGCGAAGTATTGAAGAAGATCCCATTGGGATACTAGACCGGAGTTCAACTTGGATGGATGGCATCCGGGCCTATCTTCTAGACGGCACGTTGCCGGATGCATACCCAGATACGGCTGCGATGAAAAAACGTCCTGCCAACTTCGAGATTCATAATGGAGAACTCTTCAAGAAGGGTTATCTTCAACCTCTTTTGAAATGCATCACCTCAAAAAGGGGGCAAGAGGTTGTAGAGGACCTGCACTCGGGTTTTTGTGCATCACACATAGGCGGAAAGTCTCTAGCAAAACGGGTCAGGCGGCAAGGCTACTTTTGGCCCACCCTTAAGGCAGACGCCATGGAACTGGTGAAGAAATGTGATAAGTGTCAAAGATTCGGCAAACTCATACACCGTCCGGCTACTGATCTGACAGCCATTCCCAGCCCAGTACCATTCGCCAAATGGGGCATGGACATTCTAGGTCCGTATACGCCTACTACTGGCAGACGGCGATATGTTCTAGTTGCTGTTGACTACTTCACCGAATGGGTAGGAGCAGAGGCGGTCAAAGGCATTAAGACAAAGGATGTCATCTCCTTCATCTGGAGAAATATTATTACCCGCTTTGGGGTACCTATGTCTATGATCTTTGACAATGGCCCTCAGTTTGAGACGTCTGCTCTCAAGTATTGGTTAGGAGATCAAGGAATCTCTCATTGCTTTGCATCAGTCGGTCGTCCCCAAGCAAACGGCCAGGTTGAAGCCTTCAACAAGCTCATCTCAGACGACATTAAGGAGAAAATTGAAAAGGGTGGCAGTCTATGGGCGGATGAGTTGCCTCATGTCCAATGGGCCATCAGAACAATTAAAAAAGGGGCAACCGGTGAAACCCCATTTCTCATGGTTTATGGTGCTGAAGCTGTCTTTGCGATTGAACATTATGAGCTGACTCTTCGAGTCATGCTTTATGACGAAGAAGCTAACTGGGAGGCCATGCGGCTAGCATTGGACTCACTCCCGGAAGGCAGGGGAAATGCCGCCTTGTGTCATGATATTTACCGTCTGAAAATGACGAGAACCTACAACAAAAGAGTACACAAGCAACCCTTAAAAGTAGGGGACTTTGTGTTACAGAAAATAGAGGCAATCGGTAGGGCCAATGAGCAAGGAAAGTTGACTCCCAATTGGGAAGGACCCTACCGGATCTATGAAGAAGTGAGAGTTTCCTGGAAACCCCAGACGGTAGGCAGCTAGCCAGAACTTGGAATGTAGATAACTTAAAAAAGTACTACTTCTAAGACTTGTAAATTATTGTACATAAAAATTCCATCAATAAAAAGTCGCTTTCTATTTTCAACAACTTTTGCTGTTTTCTGTATACATCTGCCAATGGGAATACCATCTGTGCAATGTGTAGACGGCTGTATTAAAACATAGCGTATGCTCAAACATGAGTAGATATAAGCTAAGTCTAAAAACTTAGCAGCTAAGCACTGTTTGTTTTGGAACCTAATGAGGCTAATGACCAGATGATATTAAAATCACGCCTGCTCCAACATGAGTAGGCAACCGGCGACGCCCATCCAGGTGAAATTGTCACAGAGAGCATCTCCCATCCGGGTGGCACATTGCTCTATAAACTCCAAAACAAACGGCCCTACCGACTGTCTTGATTAAGATAAACTCGCAGCCTTCTGAATCGATCCAATGAGGCCTAGATAACGAAGGTTACCGCCTGTCCTTGATTACTACCTTGATTAGATACAACCCGTTGTTGCTTAGAGGTAATACAAACGGTTAAATTGGAAGATCTAAGCTAAGTCCAAAACTTAGTAGCTAAACATTTAAAGCAACTAGATACGGTCGATGGCCGTCTGCTACTAAACGATAGCGTCTGCTCCAACAAGAGCAAGACATCCGACAAAGACTGGTAAACCCATAAGGGCTAACTCACAGCCGTTTGACCTGAATAATCTAAAATGGAACATAAACGGCATAACGAAAACCGCATGTCTTATTGACACCAGCCGATAACCGGCCGGTGTTCCAACTTGGAATAAATTCTCTAGAAATTTGATTTAGATCCAGTTAAATGACCATCTGATGTTCTATCTAGATGCTCGATGGACAACTGGCCTCTTAGTTTGAGGCAATCACCTTAGTGATTGATTGACCTAGAAATTAGTCGTACCCTAGTAGGTAACCTACTTTTGAAACCAAGCGTACATCCGTCCAGCGGAAAATACGTCTGTTAAACTGTGTGTATCATGCTACGCACTTAGCAAAATATATGCATATCAAAAATCGCAAAAATTAAAGCAAAATTGATAAAACCGACTCAGTCGGCTATTTCATAAAAATTGAGTAATTTTAAACCAGATCTACGTCCAGGGAGTTGAAATAGATTGTCAAAAGATACAACAGAATTACTGATGAGTAACATTTATGTCACTCTTAGGGTAGTCCTTTCTAGTAGTTTTAGTAATAATTTGGTCCATTTTAGTACGTCTTTGCTATGATTCTCCTAGTTTGAGTTTTCTACCTTTGTGATGCGTAATGTGTATTCATGTGGTTTAGGTAGTCTATACTCCCCTCCCCTTTCGTTGTATTATTCTTTGCCTTCCTGTTCCATGATTGTAGGTGTATGCCGTTGATTCAGAGACGGAAGGAACAAGGGAAAAACGGGAGAATTCCAAACCAGACAAAAGGCGCGGGCGCGCCTACCTTGAGCGCGGGCGCGCTGATGAGCTGGACCAACCATTAAATACCCACTTTGGAGCGGGCGCGTATTTTGAGGAGCTGGCGCGCCTGTCTGCTGCGGATTCAAATCCCGAATTCAGTCCAAACAACAAAGGGGAGAAAAGACGGCTAACATAAAACAACATTCCATCATTAGGATACTTTAGCATAGGAACCTTGTATGAGAGCTTTTGAGGAATTTTTCTAGGTTATTGGTTTAGCCACTTTAGTATTGAAGAATCTTTATAGTTTTTAGTGTAATTTCATTTCCCATTCAACACTAGTTCTACTCTTAGTTTTTGAAGAAGAATTTTGCAATATTGGTGTATGGTCAAGCTTGGAGCTTGGGTGATGTATGGTTCTTTACTTGGATTTCAATGAAGGTTTTGGTGTATTTCTTTATATTCTCTTGTTTTTATGTTTAAAGTTCCTATCTTTGTTGGTTTAGTTGATAAAGTTATCATCTTTCTCATTAATTCCTTAGTTACTATGTTAATTAGTATAATTATAGTTAGGGTTATGGATTGTGAGTAGTTCTCTTGTTGCTAGGGGTTTGGTGAAGGCATTCTTTGAGTTTGATGTATGTTAGGCTAGGTTAATTTGGAATATTTGTGATTCCTTGTGCTTATACTTATTGGCCACTCCATGTTTATGGCCATATACATGTTGTGGTTGAGTGACTTGAACTAAATCATGACAATAGTGTGATTTAGGAATAGTCATTAGGTGATTGATTATTGTATGCCTTATGACGATAGTGTAAATGTATGCTAGCTAGGATAGCTCTTAATCCCGATAGGTGATTAGAGAGTATTCTTGATATTGCCCTGTATGAGTTGCTTGGGTTACATGTAAACCTATTTTCCGATGCCTAACTTCGTTGAATTCATAGCATGTTTGATCCTTCCCCCTAGTGCTTGTTTTAATTGTTATTCTATCCCCTTTAGTCATTACTTTACCCACCATACTTCTTAATCGAACTAGATTAACATTAGGAGATAAATAGAGGTGCTTAATCGTTTCCCTGTGTTCGACCCTTGACTTGCCTCTATACTCATTTAGTTGCATGTTTAGGATTACAAATATCATTTGACAGAGGTATCTTAGTAACGACCTAAAATACCGCCTATCAAATTGGCGCCGTTGCCGGGAAAACGGTTTCCATTGTGTGTTTATTTTCTTGTTGAGACTAGTTCTTTTCCGTTCTTTTGTTTTTCCGTATCTTGTCAGTGCTCACTTTCTGCTTAGCTTTGTATGTGCACAGGAGGCTTAATTGCTCTAAGCCTTTGGTGTCCATAGACCTTGAGCTAGAGCATACTCTGGCCCAATTGAGGAGACAAGCAAGGGAGAGAGGTGAAGACCCACTTCAAGAGGAAGTGAGAAGTTTCCCTACCCCATCTTCACCCACTTCAAGCGAGGAGGGTGAACCATCCACAAGCTCAATTCCCAACCCATTTTCCAATAACCATAATCAATAAAGCATGGGTGATCAAGGAAACATGGGTGATCTAAGGTCACTAAAGCAACTTAGAGCGCCCGAACCATATGCCTCTCAAAGTGGGATCTTAGCCCCCAACACTCAAGCGAACAATTTTGAGATAAAGCCTAATTTCATTTCAATGGTAAAGAAGAGGCAATTTACCGGTGGTAAGTTTGAGAACCCACATGAGCATCTTAAAGAATTTCTCAAGTATTGTGACACTATCAAGATCAACGGAGTATCCCAAGAGTACATCCGGTTGAAAATGTTTCCATTCTCTCTTATGGGAGTGGCCGAGCATTGGTTGAACAACGATGTGCCCCCCGGTTCTCTTACAACATGGAATGAGGTTACTACGACATTTTTGGGAAGGTTCTATAATCATAAGAAAGCTACCGAAGCTCGTTCTAAGATTTAAAGCTTTCGTCAACAGGGAGGTGAGTCTCTATGTGAGGCTTGGGAAAGGTACAAGGAACTTCAAAGACAATGCCCTCATCATGGCATTCCCAACTACCAAATCCTTCAAAATTTCTACGGAGGCCTCTTACCCTAAAGCAAGACAAGTTTAGATGCCGGGGCAAGTGGTCCTATTATGAACAAGAGAGAGGATGAAGTTGAAAGCATAATAAAAGATGTAGTCCGGAATTATGAGGATTGGTACGAAGGTGAGAGAGAAGCCACTTCAAGAAAAGGAACGGTACAATCCGTCGAGCAAACCAATGCCATCACAAATCTTTCCAACCAAATGGAAAAGATGACGAAACAAATGGAGGAGTTCATGAAATCAAGTTCTCAAAATACTTCCTCCCCTTCTCCCAAGGGAGGCCATGGTATGAATCCTTCTACTTCTTCTCCCTCTAATTACAATGCTATGCCTCCCGGTTGTATGTTTTGTGATATATGTGGAAACTATGATCATGATTCTCAACAATGCATGTCCATTAATGTATCAAAACCCTTCCCAAGAAAATGATGATAATGTTGAATATGTGAATGCTATGAATTTTGCTCCCCAAATGGGAAATTCGGGAATGAGGCCCAACATGAACCGTGGTTGGAATCAAAATTGGAACCAAGGAGGTGGTGGTTTTGATAACCAAAACCATGTTAGGGGAGGCCCTTCCAACTTCAATGGAAGAGGATACCCTAACCAAAGAGGTTTTGGAAGCCAAAACCAACACCACCACCCCAATTACTATGACAATCAAAACCAAGGTTTTGGTGGCCAAAATAACATGGGGTACAATCAACAAAAATACAACTTCAACCATGGCGCCGGGGAATATAGACCTCAAAATGCTTCTAATTTCTCACAAAATAGTAAACCCCCCGGTTTTGACCAAGTAAGGCCCCATTCTCAAATTCCCCATGCTCAATCCCTCCAAATAGAAGCCCCTCCGGATTCTATGATGACTATGCTTCAAAATTTCATTAAAAATAAAGAAAACCATAATAAGAGTAAAAAGGAAGAAAAGAAACAAATCAAGGCACACATGAAAATGCTTGAGACTCAAATCTCTCAAATTGCCCAACCAAGTTCTTCATCCTCCCCTTCTTCCTCTTCTTCTTTACCTAGCCTATGTATGCCATTACTACTAGAAGTGGGAAGACCCTTGAGAGTGATTTAAATGTTGAGAAGAGTTCCGATGAAGGGATAGGACTTGAGGTTGAGGATGAGTCATCAAGAGAGAGTGAGATCCTAGAATGAAGTGCCAAAGAGAATGAGAGGGGTGAGAAAGAGAAAGAGAAGGAACCCGAAAAGGAGAGCACCAAATGTAAAACACCTTTACCCCTTAATCTCCAACCTAGGAATGAGAGGTTGCCTTTTCCCCAAAGATTTGCTAGGTCTAGGCTTGATGTCCGATTCGGAAAATTTTTGGATGTAGTAAAGAGCTTGCATATTTCTATACCCTTTGTGGATGCTATGAAAGAGATGCGTCACTACTCTAAATTCCTAAAAGACATTTTGAATGGAAGGAGAAAAGTTGAAACCGTTAGCTTAACCGCAAATTGTAGTGTTATTCTCTCTAGTAAGCTACCAACCAAATTGCAAGATCCCGGTAGTTTTTTCCATCCCGTGTTCTATCAATGAGGTTCATTTGGGGAAGGCTTTGTGTGATCTAGGTGCTAGTGTGAGTTTAATGCCTTTCTTGGTCTACCAAAAGCTTAATGTGGGAAGTCTTTCACCTACAACCATCACCCTCCAACTTGCGGATAGGTCCACAAAATTGCCTATAGGGAAGGTAGAGGATATGCCCCTTAGAGTTGGTAAGTTCACTTTTCCGGTGGACTTTTATGTTCTTGAGATGGATGAAGATGAAAGAATTCCTATAATATTGGGTAGGCCATTTCTAGCTACTTCTAAAGCAATCATTGATGTCAAAGAAGGTAGGATGACCTTGAAGGTTGACAATGATGCTATCGAATTTGATTTGAATAAGGTAATGAGACAATCTTACTCTGGTAATGAAGGTTTTAGAATAGATACAAGTTAAAATTTGATGAATGAGTTTAGATACCCTCATATGCATGCTTCTAATGATCTACTTGAGAATGTTTTGTAGAATGAGAATGAAGTAGGTGATCAAAAGGAGATGCAATTATATGAGGAAATGCTTGATGAGAAAGAGGAGAAAACCACCAACCAAGAGATGCTCCAAACATATTAAGTCTTCCAAGTAGAAGAGGAGGAGATCTCCAATGGTAAGGGAGCTCCGAGAAATGTCTTTTTGGATGCTAATGAGACTTCCCCGGTCATTGTCAATGCTAACCATACGGAAGAGAAAACCTCCTCATTGCTTAATGTTTTGAAAAAGCATAGGAAGGCTTTGGGTTATACTCTTGATGATCTCAAGGGTATAAGCCCCTCCCTATGCATGCATAAAATCGATTTAGAGGAGGGTGCTAAGCCGTGTAGGCAACGGCAAAGGAAACTTAATCCTTCCATGCAAGAGGTTGTGAGGTAGGAAGTTTCCAAGCTACTTGAAGCGGGGATCATCTATCCAATCGCTCATAGTGATTGAGTGTCCCCGGTTCAAGTAGTGCCAAAAAAGGGAGGTATGACCGTAATGGTCAATGATAAGAAACAATTGGTCCCAACTCGGCTTGTTACGGGTTGGCGTATGTGTATTGATTACCGCCAATTGAATGCCAATACTTCCAAAGACCATTTTCCATTACCGTTTATCGACCAAATGCTTGAGAGGCTTACAAAGCATGCTTTTTATTGCTTTCTTGATGGTTATTCGGGATTCTTCCAAATCCCAATTGACCCAAAAGATCAAGAAAAGACCACTTTCACTTGTCCCTACGGTACCTTTGCTTACCGTAGGATGCCTTTTGGTCTTTGTAATGCCCCGGCTACCTTCCAAAGATGCATGATGTCAATATTCAGTGACATGATCGAGGAAGAAATGGAATTTTTTATGGATGAGTTTTCTGTTGGTGGAGGCACATATGAGAAGTGCCTCATGAATTTATCTCATTGTTTAGAAAGTTGTGAGAGCACCAACTTGGTGCTCAATTGGGAGAAATGCCACTTCATGGTAGAAAATGACATTGTTCTTGGCCATAAAGTTTCCCAAGCGGGCATCGAAGTTGATGGTGCAAAGGTTGATATGATTGAGAAGCTTCCTCCTCCCACAAATGTGAGAGAAGTGAGGTCCTTCCTTGGTCATGCCAGCTTTTACCGCCGCTTCATCAAAGATTTCTCTTTGATTGCTAAGCCTCTCACATCTCTTTTGCAACAGGATAAAGATTTTGTGTTTGATGAATTATGCTTGAGTGCTTTTCATAGGTTGAAAGAAGCCCTATGCTCCGCTCCAATTGTCCAAGGACCCGATTGGTCATTACCGTTTGAGCTAATGTGTGATGCAAGTGACAAGGCTATTGGGTCGGTTCTAGGACAAAGGAAAGAGGGTAGGCTACATGTGATATCATATATGTCCAAGACTCTCAATGATGCACAAAAGAACTATACCACAACCGAGAAGGAGTTCCTAGCGGTTGTTCATGCTTTTGAGAAGTTTAGGCCCTATCTCATTGGGTCTAGGACTATTGTGTACACTGATCATTCGGCCCTTAGATATTTGATGAGCAAGAAGGATGCAAAACCAAGGTTGTTGAGATGGGTTTTGCTCCTTCAAGACTTTGATTTGGAGTTAAGAGACAAAAAGGGAGCTGAAAATGTGGTAGCCGATCATCTTTCTAGATTGGGGAGCAACAAAATGATCGAGGATGACCTTCCAATAGAAGATGCTTTGAGAGACGATGTGTTATATGCTCTTGATACCAAGGAGGCTCCTTGGTTTGCCGACATTGTCAACTACCTTGCGTGTAGTGATATACCACCAACCTTCACTCCTCAACAACAACGACGACTTAAGTATGAAGCAAAGAAATACATTTGGGATGATCCAATATTGTTGAAGAGAGGGGTGGATGGACTTTTGAGAAGATGTGTTCCTAATGAAGAGTTCGAAAGTGTGCTCTCAATGTGCCACTCATCCCCTTGTGGTGGACACATGAGTGCCCAAAAGACCGCCTCTAAGGTCTTGCAATCAATGCTCTTTTGGCCGACTTTGTTCAAGGATGCTTGGTCCTTTGTCAAGACTTGTGATAGATGCCAAAGGACGGGGAACATATCAAGGCGTGATGATATACCCCAAAATCCGATTCTTGAGCTAGAAATTTTTGATGTTTGGGTAATTGACTTCATGGGCCCTTTCATCTCATCCCAAGGAAACCGGCACATTCTAGTTGCCGTTGATTATGTTTCCAAGTGGGCAGAAGCCGTGGCATCTCCCACCAACGACTCAAAGGTGGTCATCAACTTGTTTAAGAAGGTCATCTTCCTAAGATTTTGTATCCCGAAGGCAATTATAAGTGATGGAGGCTCACACTTCAAGCACCATGCATTCAACAAGCTCCTCTCAAAATATGGTGTTTCGCACAAGCGTGGTCTTTCTTACCACCCTCAAACAAGTGGTCAACAAGAGATCACAAATAGGGAGTTAAATATCATCTTGGAAAAGACCGTGGCTAGAACAAGGAAGGATTGGTCTAGTAAGCTCATTGATTCATTGTGGGCTTATAGGACCGCCTTCAAGACTCCGATTGGGACAACCCCTACAAACTTGTGTATGGGAAGAATTGCCATCTCCCGATGGAAATGGAGCACAAGGCGCATTGGGCCATAAAGCAAATTAATTTTGACCTCCATGCCGCGGGTGAGCAAAGGATGCTAGATCTCCATGAGTTGGAAGAGCTTCGAATGAACGCCTATGATAGTGCAAGCCTCGACAAAGCAAGAACCAAGGCATGGCACGACGCTCAAATTTCCAAGAAGGAGTTTGTGGAAGGACAAAAGGTCCTGCTTTACAATTCAAGACTCAAGCTTTATCCCGAAAAATTAAGGTCTAGATGGAGCGGGCCATTCCAAGTGTCCAAAGTCTTTCCATATGGCTCAATCGAGATATTCAATGACAAGTACCCTCCATTCAAAGTGAATGGGCACCGTCTCAAGCCATACTACGAGGGTCAACTAATTGAGAAGCCGAAAAATTTGTCACTCCTTGATGTTTTCAAGTCACCATGATTCTTTTATGAAGGGCGTCAAGCTAGTGACGTTAAAGAAGTGCTTACGGGAGGCAACTCGGTTTCTAACCTTTTGATTTTATGTCCTTTGTCACACTTGAACGAATCAATCTAACACTTTTCTTGATCAATTGTGTTGTAGGTGTGATTGTGTGTGATCGTGTGTGTCTATGAGAAAAGAGAGATAAGAGTTGAAGCAAAATGAAAATTTTTGAGAATTTGTGGTCAAATGCAGACCAAAAACAGAGAGCCGGAGCGATTTGGTCGCGCCTATGAAGCGGACCACGTTATCAAAGAGGCGCGGGTGCGCTTGTATCGGGAGCGGGCGCGCTATTTCTTTGGTCTAATTTTCTCAAATTCCAGAGAGTTGAAGCGATTTTGTCGCGATTTGAGAGCGGTCCGCGTCTTCAATTTGGCGCGAGCGCGCCTATTTCGGGAGCGGGCGCGCCCTTTTGGGTTCCAAAAAAAATACGGCTTGCTTCATATCTTGATTCCTCACAAACTCCTTTAACCCTCACAAACATAACCTACCTCCCTCATAACCTTCCTCCCTCTAACCTCGCGGCCGCTCCTCACCACCCACTCTCAAGATCCCGTACATCATCATCTTCTACCACCCTCATCATCGAAGCTTCAATGCTGCGTCAGTCACGAGTCATTCATCATCATCAAGCTTCAATCTTGCATCCAACCGTTCGTTCATCACCAAAAAGCAAATAGGCATCATCAACACCAACCACAACGAACTTCTTTGCTACTCAAAATCTTCAACAATTCGACACCAAAACAGCGATTTTTCGCATAAAGGAAGGTATTCAAATTCCTTCGTTAGTTATTCTCTTTTGATTAATTTTAAAGCAAGGGTTTTGGTTACCTTATGTTAATATCGGGATTTTGTTGATTATTGTTGAAAATATTGCTGGATTCTGTTGAAATTGTTGTTGGATATATTCGTTGTGTTTGTTGGATTATTATTGCTGGTAAATAGGTACATTGTGGTTTTGTGGAGGTTAAGGTTGGAAGTAGTCAGGAGTTGGCTTTGAAAAAGAAGTGAAAACAGAAAAAAAAGGGGGGGGGGGTAGTCATAAGTCTAAAGATTGGGAAAAAGAGAAAAACCACAAAGTCAGGACAATCGTCCCAAAACCCAGAGTCGGACCAACCCAATACCCTACCCACCTTAAAGTTCTTAAACAAAAGCCACTCCTCCATATACTCTGACATGAAAAAAAGAAAGTTGCGACCTTCTAGGCACTACCATCGGGGAGACATGATAAAACTTGGGATAAATGACGACTTGTGGATTCTTTTTGACAACCTTCGACTAGGGTCATTCGTAAACTCTTCATTCATGACCTACCAAGAACCCACCTTAGAGTTTTTCTCGTCTTTTCAAGTTGATACACTAGATGATAATGAATTTCGGATATCTTTCCAACTCTTTAACAACCAACACACCATGTCACTAGCATAGTTCAACCAAGCCTTGGACTTTCACTCAGATGTTGACCTTCGCTATCCGCTTTATGAGCACTTTGGGGAGTATAGTGAGTACGCTTGGTGGCGTTCCATTTCAGGTAAAAATGAGTTTCATACCAAGAATTCCATAGCCAGTGAGATTTGGCACCCTGCCCTTAGGATCCTTCACCTTTTATTAGGGTATTCCACCATTAGTAAACAGGACCTAGGTAAACTAACTAACGAAGAGGTCCTTTGCCTGTGGATAGCCACAAAGGGAGAGCATGCACAGAGATTGAATTAGGGTTTCCTCTTTATGCAAACTTGCCAAGCCATCGCGAAAGGGAAAAAGTCAGGGGAGATACATTGCGGAGCGATGGTCACTAGATTGGCCACCAAGTTAGGTTACACTGACCTTCTACCTCTATGCACGGCCGTAGGTAGTAGTGGGGATATTTACGTTGACTTGGACCAGCTTCGCCACTCTAATTTTATCATGCCCACGACAAACCCCAAAGCTTTTAGGTGGTTAGTTAGAGGAGCCCACCATTGTTTCCTCCCTAAGCCTCACTTCACTTCCCTCACACGTCAGTCCTCTAATAAGTGGAGAGTTTTGAGAGATAGCGGGCGAGTGCCAAATGTTGATGGGGATGATGAGGTAGGGGTGGGCAATGAGGAGGAGGTTCAGGAGCAGCGGAAGCAACCGGATACCCAGCAGCCCACAAGTATAGGTACATTTCAGCTATCTGATATAGCTAAGCAGTTGCAAGTGATTTATGAGTCACAACAGGGCCACCATCTGCAGGAACAGGCCCTTTATGACTCAGATGTGGATAGAGGAGAGATTGCTCCCCCTGTGAACTACCCTAATTGGCCGCCTCAGCACGGCCCTGTTCCTTCTTGGGGGGGGGGGGGGGGACAATCTCCCCACCTACCCCTACTGGCAAGGTCCTTCCGAGCCTGGTAAGGAGCTCCGCAGCTTCCCAGAGGACGGACAGTACGATTATCGTGTGCCCGGCGGGTGTGACTTTAGAGGAGACCCTGCTTACCCCTACGTGCATCCTGATCACCCCGCTCCTCTGTATTCCTAGTCTAAAGACACTCCCTCTGATCCTTTACCCAGTTGGCAAGAGGATCTTTAAAGGGGTCACTATGGTTGGCCGCCGGGCTTTGACGGTGGTTGGGGCCTTTTCGGCCCCCCTAGTGGCATCTCTTATGATGTGCCGCCACGTCAGCCTGGCTCACCTAGTGAGCCTAGTCCTAGTACGCTACATCCCTTGAGTATATCTCTCTCCCCTGCTCTTGCATGCTTATTTCGATGAGTAGGAGATATACTCTTGGTAGGGAGTGACTTGGCTGGGATTCTCACTTGATTGCCTGCTGATCTTTCATTGTTTTACCTGCACCTTTATGCTGCTTATTCTGCTGAGTTACCTATGACTGCTTTCTTTGGTTGATTTTGCCCTTGTTTACTGATATTGTTGATGAGTTTTTGATGTGATTTTGATGATGATGCTGCTTTGGGGACGCTTCTCTCGGTTTGCTGGAAACCGGTGAGTCCGCCCTCGTTTTTCCTAATGATGATGATGAATACTGGTTTTCGCCGGTGTGGCAATTGACCAGTACAGGCATGTGTATATATATTGTTCAATGATTTTTGATGATGATGTTGATTTTTGAGGAAATTAAGAAATTTTGTCAGTGGTAGATTAGTTTGGTTTGAAGCAAAACTAAAAGCCATAATAAAAAATAAAAAAATAAAAAAATAAAAAAAAAAAAACGAACAAGTAAGGGTTGCATTTTATCTTCTGTTTCTCTTCCCTATTTTCTTTCCTTTTCACCCTCATTTGTGCTAACCCTTTGTGTATATAGTTTGTCTTTTTCTTTCTTTCTTTAGATACTCACCTCTTTTGGGAAGCGTGCTATCACTTGGATATGCTTGCGAGGCGTCTTTTTGGTGAGATCTTTCCCTTTTTATTTTTTTTCCTATTTCTTTTGGTGTACTTCAGGATAGTTGTAGTTTAATGGAAGTTGAATGGTTCGAGGATGTTTGCTATTAACACCTAGTGTGTTTGGGGCCGTTGATGTTGATATTTAACGGCCACTTGTTTGTCGATTGGGATCCATTTGATTATGCTTGCTTCCTCTTCTATTTCCGCTTTCTCTTTTATTCCACTCCCTTTCCTTGTTCTAAAAAAAAAAAAGCTTAATGGATTTGCATTCTTAAATGTCTTTATTCCTAAGGATTAAGAGTTTCCGCGTTCTTGGATTGCCATTGGTTGACTCTAGGATATGTCTATGCTAAGGTAGTTGTGCTAGAACTCGTAAGGCCCATCGAACCCAAATTCAATTGTTTGTGGTAAGAAGGTGTTGCTCTCATTAGGGGATTTGAAGAACCTCAAGGTAGTTTTTGTACCCCAATGTGAGCTCTATTGTTCAAGCCTCCAACACTTCTTGTATGAGCGGCATAGGATCCTCACAAAGGCATGCTTAGATTGACAACTTGATGTCTAGCTACCCAAGATCGCGACCGAACTACATCTAGGGAGGACAAAGGCATTTTCTTCGGTGACTATCTTTGCTTTTCTAAGCTTAACCTTTCTTTTGTTGCTTCTTGGTAAATTTATTTGCATTTGCCCCTTGCTAGCCATGTTGAGCCTACACCTCCTTGTTCATGAACACGTTCGAACCCCTTGGCCTTTAGTTTCATTTTTCGCCCATAGAATTGTGAAGTTTGAGCCATAAAAGTTTGTTGTGATTTTGGTTCGACAAGTTGAAAGGTGATGATTTGGGATGAAAAGTAAGGTTGTGTTTTTGAATTCTTATGTTTAATTAAAGCAAATGTATATTCAAGAAAAAGCCGCCCAAACTTATAAAAGGCAAGGACAATGCAATAAAAGTTGACAAAAGCATTAAAAAAAATACATATATATTTATTCTGCTAAAAGATTGTGATGTAGTGTCTTCCCTAGTTTGAGCATTGGGGACAATGCTCAACTCAAGCTTGGGGGAGAGGTTCTACGCATTTTATATATAATTTTGTGAGTTTGTGTTAAATAAGCTTGGGGGAGATGTATTTTTGTTTGGAAATTGGTGATATTCTACGTTGTTTTGAGAATTGGCGCCATTCTTTGCTTCACAATTAGGATTTACCACCAAATTTTCATATTTTTCCTCACCTTTACCTCCTAGCCTACGTTACAACCCTTTTTTTTTAAAGTCCTTTTAACTTGGATTAGTTGAGTCACTAGTCGGAGGAGGGAGCTAGATTTCAAGCATATGGAGAGAGCGTGACTTGGTAAGTGTCGGGTCACCCTTGTCTTATTGTCTTATCTTTGTTCCGGCTCCTTCGTGGAGTCATGAGATGGTACCTTGAAGGGTGGATTTGAATCTAGATGAGGGAACGCGGTAAGAATATATGGAATGCGGGGGGAGTGGAGCATGTTAGAGTTCTCTATGCTTAGCATAGCTTATCTTTCAATCAACCATTGGCATCTAAAACTGTGTTTACTCTCATTGCTTAGAAAGATTGTCATCCATCTGTGCTTGTCTTTTCAATATGCTCTTCATTTCCTTGTTTTGTTCCGTGTTTGTAGTTGATTTTCTTCTTTATTTGCTCTTTTGTTTTGGGTTTGTTTTGAGCATGTTGCCAAGAGTTGTGGGTTCAACTCTTTAGAAACCCCCTCGGCAACTTTGAGGTTTAAATGGCTTGTTGTTTATGCTAAAAAAAACCGTGATTCCTACAAAAGTGAGTTAGTGTAAATTCCTCTCCCTCCTTTTCTATTTTTTTTCTTGTGTTTGAATAATTGTGTCTTATTCTTCTTTGTCCTTAGCTTTGCTCGAGGACGAGCAAAGGTTTAGCTTGGGGGAATTTGATGAGTGACATTTATGTCACTCTTAGGGTAGTCCTTTCTAGTAGTTTTAGTAATAATTTGGTCCATTTTAGTACGTTTTTGCTATGATTCGCCTAGTTTGTGTTTTCTACCTTTGTGATGCGTAATGTGTATTCATGTGGTTTAGGTAGTCTATACTCCCCTCCCCTTTCGTTGTATTATGCTTTGCCTTCCTGCTCCATGATTGTAGGTGTATGCCGTTGATTTGGAGACGGAAGGAACAAGGGCAAAACGGGAGAATTCCAAACCAGACTAAAGGCGCGGGCGCGCCACCTAGATGCGCGGGCGCGCCTACCTTGAGCGCGGGCGCGCTGATGAGCTGGACCAACCATTAAATACCCACTTTGGAGCGGGCGCGCTAATGAGCTGGACCAACCATTAAATACCCACTTTGGAGCGGGCGCGTATTTCGAGGAGCAGCCGCGCCATCATTTAACACGCGGGCGCGCCTGTCTGCTGCGGATTCAAATCCTGAATTCTGTCCAAACAACAAAGGGGAGAAAAGACGGCTAACATAAAACAACATTCCATCATTAGGATACTTTAGCATAGGAACCTTGTATGAGAGCTTTTGAGGAATTTTTCTAGGTTATTATTTTAGCCACTTTTGTATTGAAGAATCTAGATAGTTTTTAGTGTAATTTCATTTCCCATCAACACTAGTTTTACTCTTAGTTTTTGAAGAAGAATTTTGCAATATTGGTGTATGGTCAAGCTTGGAGATCTTGAGTGATGTATGGTTCTTTACATGGATTTCAATGAAGGTTTTGGTATATTTCTTTATATTCTCTTGTTTTTATGTTTAAACTTCCTATCTTTGTTAATTTAGTTGATAAAGTTATCATCTTTCTCATTAATTCCTTAGTTACTATGTTGATTAGTATAATTGTAGTTAGGGTTATGGATTGTGAGTAGTTCTCTTGTTGCTAGGGGTTTGGTGAAGGCATGCTTTGAGTTTGATGTATGTTAGGCTAGGTTAATTTGGAAAATTTGTGATTCCTTGTGCTTATACTTATTGGCCACTCCATGTTTATGGCGATATACATGTTGTGGTTGAGTGACTTGAACTAAATCATGACGATAGTGTGATTTAGGAATAGTCATTAGGTGATTGATTATTGTATGCCTTATGACGATAGTGTAAGTGTATGCTAGCAAGGATAGCTCTTAATCCCAATAGGTGATTAGAGAGTATTCTTGATATTGCCCCGTATGAGTTGCTTGGGTTACATGTAAACCTATTTTCCGATGCCTAATTTCGTTGAATTCATAGCATGTTTGATCCTTCCCCCTAGTGCTTGTTTTAATTGTTATTCTATCCCCTTTAGTCATTACTTTACCCACCATACTTCTTGGTCGAACTAGATTAACATTAGGAGATAAATAGCGATGCTTAATCGTTTCCCTATGTTCGACCCTTGACTTGCCTCTATACTCATTTAGTTGCATGTTTAGGATTACAAATATCATTTGATAGAGGTATCTTAGTAACGACCTAAAATACTGCCTATCAAATACTCGACACACAGGCCGGAAATACAGACGGCCTCAAGGCCAAATAGAACTTACAAAAGCTGATATTTACTGAGGCGGGGCTGTAGGCGTATCCTTCCCTGGCGGAAGTAGAGTAGAGCTCACTTGGGCTTTGTTGTCACGTTGCTCTTCCTCCTCTTCCTCCCTTGCAGCAGGCTCTTCCCCGTCTAAGGCCTTTTTGTTGGCCCATTCCTTAAACGATTCAGGCTCCAGCTTCCCTTCCGCCTTTGCAGAAAGAACAAGATCTGCGTACTTGTAGGCCAGCGCCCAGATGCCATACTCAGCATCCTGATGTACAAGGTCCCAGGCCATCCTCATGCGATCTTTGCAGTCCTACTCATTCTCCTCTATGAGGCGGCTTTACTCAGCCTCTAGAGTTACCCTGAAGTTGCCCTGGGAGGCGGCCATCTCATTCTTCAGACGGTCGACGTCTGCTCGGAGAGTGACATTCTCCCTGTCACCGTTCTTCAGAGATTGGAGGTTTGCCTAATCATTTTTTAGCTTCGCCTCCAGATTTGAGGCCTTCAGGTTAGCCTTAGCAAGGGAAGCCGTAAGCTGCTTGATGGAATCCGCCTGTGACATTAGCTCAGCTTTAGTCTCAAGTTCATTTATTGTAATCTGATATTGAGCAACGTTAGTGGACTCAGACGCCTGTTTTTTTGGCCCGCCTTACCTGTTCCTACTTTTGAGCATACGACTATTTCAGCCCCTCTACTCGCAGCATCGTCTGTATACATACAAACAGTGTTAGAAATGCAACCGGAAATATACTTAAAAGAAATGAGAGTAAAGCTATTATACCTCAGATACCAGGGAGAGGATGCGATCAACATTGAATGCCTGAATCCCAGGGATGGCCTCCTTGTCCTCCTTGGGAATAAACCTCAGCATGGTCTTGGAGAACTGCTGCACATCCGGCCACCAGGGGGATTGATCTACAACAGAAGGTAGATATGGTGAGAAAGCTACATAAGCGCAACCAACAGACGGCCGGCTGCCTGAAGAACCCTTTGATTGTAGCTGTGAATGTGATTTGACTCGCATGGGCCAACCAAGCTCAAAGGAGGAGTTGAAGGGATCAGATCGCCTACAGCCGTTGCAGAACCGCTTGCAGCTTTGGGTGGCTCGCCACCCTTCGGCACCACAGAGGCACCCGGCTTGTTAGTAAGGTTTATCCCCAGACTAACATTTTTGACACTTTTCCCCCTAATGGTCAAACGACCCTTCCTAGCCGGAAGGTCAGAAGCCGTCTGAGAAGAAGATAATTTTCTAGACTTGGTAGAGCTAGTGACCTCGTCATCCGGCCTCCGCTTGATAATCTTGGAAAGGGATATGGGAGCCCCCTTGTCTCCATCCTAAAAAACGAACTATACGTTAAACATACAGTCGGAAGCAGGCATTAATCATACATTTAGTTCATAACCGTCTGTATACATAAACATGCAATGAGGGAGAAGCTAGGATAGGCGATCAATACCTGGCCCTTAGCCGCCAATGCGGCTTTCTTCTTCTTCGCATTTTCCTTGCGGATGTCCGCTACAGAACGAGCAGGCGTCTTGTCTCTACAAAAAGAACCGTCCGTCGGATCATCAAGTAGAAGAGAAAAAATCATGTTAGAAACAATAAAGATGGCATAACATTACAGGATGCATGCTCTACATACGTTTGTCAAACATGGTACTCAGACCGTAGGAGGAAAGAAACCCCTCGTCTCTCAGCCACTCATGTTTGGGTACCCAGTTCTTGGGTACACTGATTAATTCGCTGGATGAGAGGGGGTTTGTTGTAAGTTCAAAAAACCCGGCCTCTATTAGTTTTTCATAGTCCTCAGCCGGAACCTGTGGGAGTTTACACTTCTAGCCCAATAGATCCGGCTTTTTGTTGTAACAGTGATATTCTAAGTTATCTTGCCGTTTGGGGGCAAAAACCAAGTAAAACCGGTTCTTCCAATCAGACCACTTAGACGGTTTGTCTAGGGTCATCAAATAGTTGGGGTAGGTGGTCAAGGTGTACCACGCCCGTTAACCGCCTGGGCTACGGCTCAGATAGTGCATGTGGGCACGCAAAAGCCTCCCAGCCGGGATGAAGGCCCTGCATCTCACAGGCGGCAATGTAGCCCAAGATGTTAACCAAAGAATTTGGGGTTAACTGCCACACTCCCAGGCCATATCCTCGTAGGATAGCCTTGATTGCATCGTGGAGGGGGTAGCGGAGACTAGCTATGAAGGCCGCCTCATAGCAGCCGAAGTAGCTGTTGGCATTTGGCTAGTCATCCTTCCAGGCAATGGTGCCCAATTCAGGTGGCACCCTGATGTCATAACCCTCGCCAAGAGGACGTTTAGACTTAAAAACCTCCAGGTGCTTTTCCATGGTTGCCCTATCTCTGGCAGATACATGGATCCAGAAAGAATCCCCCTCATTGTTCCACTTTAATCTCTCTTCTACCTTACTATCCTCAACCGGAGATAGTGAGCTACTGCTCTCCTCTGAGCTAGACCCAGAGGCGGTCTCACCCCCGCCTCTCTCAGAGACAGCCTCATCCGCCTCCTCAAAGCCAGACACAGAGGCGGCTTCTTCACCGTCTCTTTCCTCTGATTCAAGGATCCCGTCACTAGGAGTGCTAAGTGCGCCCGGAGGGGATCCTCTTTGCTCTTCAGCCTGAACTACCTCAGGCGGCACAACTTCGGTGCTCTCTTCCCTATAGTCCGGATCTACAGTCGTCCATCTTGTCCAAGCCATAGTACGTGTCCTACATAGACACGGAGACGGTCGAATTTGGAGATGAACAAGGGTGATCCAAACACCTAGAGACGGCACCCCCTGTCCTAGACTCAGCCGTACCAGGGGACCGCCTGCCTACTGAACTAGTCTGTGTCGTGTGTGCTGTTGGTGAACCCATTTATGGAATGAAATGTACACAAATGGAAAAAGTATGAAAAAGTTGAGAAGGGGAGAGACAGTACCTCTGAGATGTTTCAAAAAATTAAGTCAAGCGTTGACCGACTGTAACAGGCAGGCAGAAAATCACGCAGCTGCTTGTGAGGTGCACAGACGGAAGACCGAATGTACCCACTTGGAAAAGGAGAATTGTTTGGAAAGTATCTAGGCGGTTCTCGGAAGTTCTGTTTGTTAGGTGCACAAACGGATGACCGGCTGTAACCACTTGAAAAGCAAGAGAATTCTAGAAAGTACCCAGGCAGTTCAGATTTTCTCCCGTTTGTGAAATCCACAGACGGTAGACCTGATGTATCTAATTGAAAAAGAAGTCAATTGTCTGAAAGGTACACAGGCGGTTGTCAGAAGCTATCTCACTAGGGTCGGTTGACTCTCTTTCTAAATCTTGGAAATGTCCGAAAAAAGAGGAGGGTAAAATGCTATCTATGGAGGCCTCTCGGTTTTTGACCTGCTTATTCCTTCCAGAATGGGAGGGCTTCTTGGCCGACTGTTCCCTGGTGGAAACGGTCGTCTGTTTGTTAATCAGGTCCTTAATCTCCCCTTTGAAACTTGACATGAGAGTCATGAGCTCGTTTCTGGTGATAGGGACGAAGCCTTCGGCCGCCTGGAGTTGACCGACCAGCTGGTCGGCTGGTTCGTTAGGGCTAGCTTGTTCGTCAATCCGTTCCCTCCTTTCGATGGGACGGATGCGCCCAGTTCTTAGAGACCCATCAGGGGCCGGGTGCGTATTGACTTTATAATCGTCATCTGTATCCTGGTCTGTATAAACCTGAACGTCGGCCATAGGCCGTTTCTCATTAAGAGGTGGTACAGGTTCTTATGAAGCCATTTTAGAAGTACTCTCCCCACAGACGGCGCCAAATGTTTTGGGGTTTTTTATGCGTCCTGCGGGAGAGTTACAACACCAAGACTGGATCCACGTGCCTGTACCTGCAAAACAACGGAGACCCCTGAGGGTGGGAGTTCCGCCTCCGACGATCAAGTTAGAACGTGTTCGGATGTAAAAAGAGCGGAAAGTAAAGGGGATTAGGCTCCTCTTAAGAGAGAAGTGATCATCCAGCTATCTGAGATAGCCTCGAAATCCGAGTCTTAGCTCTCAAGAAGTGCAATTAAAGCTGGAGATAATGCTCAGCAATTAATGTATACGTGTGTTTAATAATTTCTGAATGATGTTCCTTAGGGGGGAACATCTCCCTTTTATAGGGTCTTGTAATGCGTGCCCAGTACTAGGTTTCGGAAACCTAAGACGGACTGGGCTTGCCTAGAAATTTGGGCCATTTAAGGCCACTTTCCTAGCTGGCAATCTGTCTGCCACATGTCGTGGTCTGATTGGTCCACCTTGGACCTCTCTCGAGGTGACACGTGGTGGACTCTGGTTGGTCCACGTGGCGGGGTTAAATCCCCTAATCAAATATGACAATTCATTTTGGACGGAGAAAGTAATAAAGCAAATTCCATTCTCAACCGCCACAGCATTACACCATAACCAAACAAACGACAACTTGCCTGAACTCACTAAACAAGATTGTACATTATAATAAAGAATCTGAGGTTAACTGATACAACAAGGAAGTTCATGAGCAAGATTGTACTCGATGTCTAGGGAAGCTATACAAGACAAATAGATTCAATTTGAGTACAATATACATTTATTTCCTAGGAAACTATCAAAGAAACTACAAGACTCCAAATCTGCTTCAGTTTAAGTGAGAATCTTAATCGGGTCCCTAGGTGTCGTAAGTCTAGGAAACAATTCAAATTATACCCTAACCTTTACACTAAAGAGTAGTATAGTGGAGTAGGGATCGTATCCACAAGGAAGTAGGTGAAAAGAATTGGCAAAAGTCAAATTTTCTTATCGAGGGTCTATTTTTTGGGTTTTTAGGTATAAAAGACAACTACAACCTATAAACTAGAAAATAGAACAATAAAGAAGAAGACGAAACAAGAAATAAAAGCACTAGGGAAAGGGGATAAAGGGAATTAACGAGACAAGCACAAACATAGTAATGAAAATGGGCATTCTTAATCAATTAGAGGGGGTGTTTCCTAACCATCTAGGTCTCTCCCGAGCACACTACACAATCAAGCACCCAATCCCGGCCAAAGACCCGTGATCAACTCAAGGAGGCTAACATCTACCTAATTAGCTCTTTTCCAAGCAACCAAGACGAGTAGCAATTAGATCATGCATTCAATTAGCCAAAAAGAAAGCAAGCATTAAAAGCACACCTCAAAGAGCCGTCCAATTTACCAAGAAATACCTAAATACACCATTACACAAGCACTAATCAATCGCAAACAAACAACGATAGATAATCTAATTGATCATATTAATAGAATGGAGAAATGTCTAACAACCTAGGTCACTCACGCGCACTCTAGGTAGTCAAACTCTCAACCCCGCCTATAAGGTCGTGGTCAACTAAATGATGAAAGTCTTCTACTAGGCTAGCTCACTTCCGCACAACTTGCATAATAGCAATCAAATCGTGTCAATTGGCTAGAAAGAAATCAAGCATTAAACACATCATCCTTAGTCCAATCTATCAACAATCTCAATTAAATCATCAATAATTGTTCAATTTGCATCACTAATCACCCATTATCCCTAACCCTAGCTAATAATCTACTCAAGCATGATGAAATTACAAAATAAAGAGCAAAAACAAAATCACAAAATAATAACAACCAAGACTTAATCTAGGAAAATAAAGCAATAAACAAGTAATCTAAGAAAAGCAATAAAAGCAAACAATAAATAAAGCAATAAATGAAAGAAGAGATAATAAGAAATGCTCAATGTTGGATGAATCTTCCTTCAAATTGATTTGTCACTAACAATTTTCTAAAAGTTTCAATCTTTCCTTGATTTTTCTCACTTTCTCCCTCTAAAAAAATAAGAACCCTAAAACTAATCTAACCCTAAGCTAAGAGAGAGAAAAATAAAAGAGAGAGTCCTAATCTAATGAATTGGGGAATAAAAGTTATTGAGAGTAATAACCCATAAATGCGTATTTATAATAACCCATAAATGCAAGAAATAAATAGAAGAATAAATAAAAGAGAAAACAAAACAAAACCAAAAAATCCCTTCAAACCCCCTAACTCCTTCATTTCGTGGCTGCTGTAATTCAATCAGCTCCCACATCATCACAATCAAGAGCATCATCGTTCAATCAGGACCGTTTATCATCATCAATCGAAATCTTGACCATTCGATCTCGTTGACACGCGGAAATCACGTGAGATTTAAAACGGTTAGGACCCACGATGGAGCGGCCGCACCAACCCATATGAGCGGCCGCTCAAGCTTTCTACTCCAATTGGTAGAAATTAAGACATAGAGGAGCGACCTGTCACGTGCCGACTGCTTTGCCCTAGTCACGCACCGTGCGCCACCCGCTTACAGTCCGTCGTAAGACGAGTCAGGCTTTCTCCTTGGCACTTACTCCTTGTGCCCACGTAGCACAACTCCTTGTGCTGCTAGTATAAGTTTGCTAGCACGATCCCTTTGTGCTAACAAGTCCCCTTTGGTTGAACTAAGCACTCACCCTTAGTGCCTTAGTCCGAATTTACGACTAAGTGTCGTAGACAATTGAGCACCCAAGCTATCACCCTTGCTGGTATGCCCGATCACTCACTTGGCACCCTCGTGCCTTAGTTTTCCTCACACTCTCTAAGTGTTGGAAGGAAAGGATTGAGTTACAAGAGAACACAAGTGCTTAAGAAAGGCTTTTTGTATTGCTCTCAACTTATAGCTCTTAACTTGTTGATCTCTCAACTTGAATGTACAAATGATGCCTTGGAGCCTATTTATAGTGCTCCACCCTACTTACTCTCTTTCTCTAGAACGTTCCTAACCTCCTCAAATGGAGGGTTCTAGACTACAACAATCTAGAGTGTTCCCACCTCCTTAGGAACTACATACATGGAGGTTTCTACAAGCTTCCTACCTAGAATGCTAAGGACTAACCTAGAACATTCTAGAACTTTACATTCAAAATGTACATACATAGAAGGCCCTAGAGACTTCTAAGATGCACTGGATGAACCTTGAATATTCTAGAGACATCCTCTCTAGAATACTCCTCCAAAAGAACTCCGTAGATAGCTCCGGAACCTTCTAGAAGCTTCCCACGTTTCCCGGGCTACCTACTGCACAAACTTGTATTTCGGGACCTTGTCTCGGAAAACTGACACCACCATCGTCTTCCTTGGCCCAAAATACGGTGGACCCCCAAATTTGGGCCCATTTGGACTTCATTTGGGTCTCCAAACGACCCATTATTGTGTTACTGTCAAGTGGGTGTTCACTAGGATTTTAAGCAAGGTGCAATATAAAGCTCTTTAGGGGGAAGTGCTTACCTGAGCACCAAGGCAAGCCCCCTAGCCCCGATTGTTGCCTTGCTGCCTAGTGACCCTCTTGACGCCCATCCTTGGTGTGGGAGATGACCCGTGACAGACCGCTTCGAATTGTAGAGCGCCGCTCAGAAGGGTCTGCGAATTGGGCTGAATTGGAGTGTGAATTGCTGCGATTGCTGGTTGCGAGGCTGACGGTGGTGCGTGGCTGCTTGCGATGTTGGGTGGCTGTGAGTTGTGGTTGTTGTTGTGGACGGTGGTTGGAGGAGGTTGAGATTGGTGATGCATGGTGAAGTGTTTTGGGCAGCGAGTTGAGTGGAGGTTGGAGATGGTGGATGACGGTGGTAATTGGATTGGTGGCTGGTGGGAGCAGCGCTGCTTGTTGCATTGGGATAGTGAGCACGGAGTAGGGGAAGTGAGGTCTGAGGTGTTGCTGCGGTGAATAATTTGCGGGTTGCTAGTGGGATGTTGCGGGTTAAGAACAGGGGAGTGTGAGAGATAATGAGGAGTGAGGTGGCTGTAAGGTGGCGCGACAGCTGTTGTGTGGCAAGTTGGTTACGGTGATTGATTTGTAGTGGTGGTGTTGGTGGTGAGGGTGACTTGGTGTTTGGATTGGTGAAGGAGATGGGTGATTTGTGATGGCAGAGGTGGTGCGTATGCTGGTGTTGAGCAGGGGAGTGTTTTGGTTGTGTGGTGGTTAAAAGGTGTGAAAAAAGCAGGGAAATGAGTTTTGTTGGTGTTGTGTGAAGAAAACTGGGGAAATGTGGGTCTTGGTTGCTGCCTTGGTGTGAGCTCTTGACTTGATCCCGAAACCCATACTCGCTCTTAGGCCTTGTTTAGTTCACCTTATTTTTACTGATCTGATCTGGTCTGGTCTGGTCTGATCTGATCTTCTGATTTGACTAAACTTTGACCTTAAGTGTACGATAATCTATAAGGAAAAAAATATACCAAGTGGAATCTTGTTAGATTCGTAATAATGTGTAGTTTATTAATATGTAATTTTCACAATTTTTTTCATTACGAAATTAAGAATATTTAGTGATAAAAAACCGCTCATAAAACGATGTTCTGATCTGAACTTATTTTTTCTGATCTGATCTGATCTGAACTTATTATTTCTGAAATAAGTAAATATAAGTTGAACTAAACAAGGCCTTACACACAAAACCGAGGGGAGAATAAAGAATAAAATAAAATAGTAAAATAACTCGAAGTAAAATAAAATGCTAAACTAAAATAAATAAGGAAAAGAGAGAAGTGAGAAATTATTAACTAAAACTACGAAAATAAATTAAAATTTATTAAAAACTACAGAAATACTCAAATTAAGTGACAAAATACAAAGAAAATAAGTGAAATACAGACTAAAAAGGGTGACATAAATAGTAAAATAACTAGAAAACTAGTTTAAAAACACATCACAAATCATGATCAAGAAGAACTTTTTAGAGAGACAAGCATATATGAATGACAAACTTTCTAAGCAATAAGAGTGAGCACGTAAGCGGATGTCAATGGTTGATTGAAGGATAAGCTATGGTAACCATAGAGAACTCTAACAAGCTCCACTCCCCCCGAATTCCAAACAATCTTACTATGTTCTCTCATCTAGAATCAAATCCACCCTTCGAGGTAGCATCTCTTGACTCCATGAAAGAGCCGGAACAAAGATAAGACAATAAGAACAAAGGGAACCCGACATCTTTCCAAGTCATGCTCTCTCCATATGCTTGATATCTAGCTCCCTCCACCGACTAGTGACATAACTAATCTAAGTCAAAAGGATTATAAAGGGTTGTAACGTAAGCTAAGGGGTGAAGGTGTGGAAAAATTTGGTAATTGATGCTATGCGTAACTGTAAAGTAAAGGGTGATCAAGCCTCTAATTCAACATCAAACTTTTATCCAATTTCAAACAAAAACTCTTTCAGGTCACCGGTCATTGGAACCATTGGAGGCAAACTAACCCCATAGTTGGGATTATTAGACTTAAATCTCCCATAGTTTATATTATTTAAGTGTATTTTTCCTATTTTTTTATAATAATAATTACTACATACTTAATTTTCTATATGTAGCTGTATAAATTATACATTGAAATTATTGATTTTGGGTGGAAAAGATATCATTACATTGATTTTTTTTTTTTGAATACTTCGTATAAAAGATATGGAAGATTTGGAATGATATTTAATTTAAATATTAGAAAGGAAAATATTAAAGTAGATTATTTAAGATGGTTTGCAAAAAAAAAAAAAAAAAAAAAAAAAAAATTAGCGGGAAAATTTTTAACCAGAAATTGACACATGTCATTTTCTATTCGCCTTTAGTATATAGTTATAGATGGGTGGTAGAGGACGGTCGGTCGTTTCGGCGATTAAGGTGGGTTAGCCGGTCAGTTCCCGGCGAGATTAGGGGTGGGGTTAGGGTTCCGGCGAGGGTAGTGGGTGGGGAAAGGTGGCTGGACTTTTTTTATATGTTTTTTTTTTAAAAAATTTAATTGGGAATTTCTACATGGTGGCCTCATAAAATCAGCTTTTCTACATGGAAGACGAACTTTTTTCCAACTCTTTTAAGTGGCACCAAGGTTTAGGAAAATTAACCATAGTGCCTTTTTTTAGGTTTATGGACAACTTTTTTTAGTTAAAATGGTTAACCTTTGATTTTTTTTTATTAAAAAATTATTTAAATTATATTTTACAATAATAAAATTAAAAAAAAACGTAAAAAAAAAAAAAAAATCCCAAAAATTCCCAGCCACCCCACAAACCCTAACCTTGCCAGAATCCGGCCAGCCACCAACTCCCGACCACCACCGACAAGTTGTGAAACCACCACTGGCAAGCAACGAAACCAACACCACCAATAACCTCCTTAAACCGCCGCCATCACCCATGAAAACCCACTCCCACAAACTTTGAGATCGCCACCATTCTTACCGCCTAACTCGAAACCACCACCACCTAACTCGAAAATCGACTCCCACAAACCCAGATGCACGGCCGCCCACTTGCGAACTCAAATCTGATGACACAGATGAACAACGATGAAGATTTTGATTTGCTGAGCCAATTTTGATTAGGTGAAATTGGTGAGGTTTTGGGTGGTGGTACATGCTTTCGGTGGGATGGTTCGATTTGGGGCATGCATTATGGTTGTTTGAATTAGTGGGGTTTCATCGTTAGAGAAGATGGTGTTGGTTGTGGTGAGTTTTGGGATGGTTGGCTAGAGGGCGAAGGTGAGTCGTAGGTGGTTGTTTCACTTGGAGATCGGGAGTTGGCTGGGAGGTGGTTTCGGTGGTCGGGAGTTAGCTGGGAGGTGGTTTTGGTGGTCGGGAGTTGGCTGAGAGGTGGTTTCGGCGGTCGGGAGTTGGTGGTTGGCCGGATTCCGGCAAGGTTAGGGTTTGTGGGGTGGCTTGGAATCTTTGGAAATTTTTTTGTTTTTTTTTTTACTTTTTTTATTTTCTTTTAATTTTATTATTTTAAAATATAATTTAAATTTTTTTTTAATAAAAACAATCAAAGGTTAACCATTTTAACTAAAAAGTTAGCCATAAACCTAAAAAAATGCACTATGGTTAATTTTTCTAAACCTTGGTGCCACTTAAGAGAGTTGGAAAAAAGTTTGTCTTTCACGTAGAAAAGCTGAATTCATGAATCCACCATGTAGAATTTCCCTTTTTAATTTTGGACCATTCACGTGTCAACACGTGGCAATTAAAACTAAAAAAAAAAAGATAAAAAACTCTTTCAGCAAGTCCATTGGGACCATTGGAGGCAAACTAACCCCATGGTTGGGATTATTAAAAAATAAACCTTAGTTGGGATTATTAGAAGTAAATCTCCCATAGTTAGGATTATTAAAGTGTATTTTTCCTATTTTTTTTTAATAATAATAATATCTACTACATACTTAATTTTCTATATGTAGTTACATAAATTATACATTGAAATTATTGATTTTGGGTGGAAAAGATATCAATGCATTGATTTTTTTTTTTTTTGAATACTTCGTATAAAAGATATGGAAGATTTAGAATGATATTTAGTTTAAATATTAGGAAGGAAATTATTAAAGTAAATTATTTAAGATGGTTTGCAAAAAAAAAAAAAAAAAAAAAAAAAATAGCTGGAAAATATTTAACCAGAAATTGACACATGTTATTTTCTATTCGCCTTTAGTGTATAGTTATAGATTGTAATGTTCAAAATACTTTTAATTCTCTTGTTAATGAATAAGGTGGTATGTAAATTAGAAAATCATAATTAAGATTAATGATCTTTCATACTTAGGAATCATCCTGTATTCTTCTTCTTCTTCTTGTTTTTTTTTTAAACAAATATTTAACCCAACTCATACTAGGCAACTGAACAAGAGTACACCAAACTAGAAGCAATCACTTATTACCTTACATAAGAATTAACAGCTAACCTCCCAGCAACAGCCTATTACTAACCAACAGTGACAAGCCAAAAGCGTAATTAACCTTCAAACACCCCTCCCCTAGGTCCTCCAAACACACATGATGAGCGTAGCTAGAAACAGCTAAATTAGTTTTGGTTTCAGCCCTTATTTGATGGGATTTTCTAAGAAGGAACACAAATTTCTTTTAACCATACGGGCCATACCTAAATTTGTTATTCTTACATCATTTTCCCTCCTTATAAAACTCAATGTTTGGTCCTATCTTGTAATATATTACACTGTAGCATCAATTTTCAGAGTTTAGTAACATTTAATTGCAAAATTTAGTTCCAACTTGAACTCCTAGACGGCTAGACAAGCGGAAATCCCATTAATAATAAATCATTGAGCAATAAGTAATATATGAGGAAATTATCAATATTTAAAAAAAAAAATTAAAAAAAGAAAATAAAATGAATTTTTTTTTAAAAGGAATCGAAAAAAATTCGCACAGAAACATTAAAAAAAAAATCGCAAAAATTTGATACAATCGAACAGGAATTTCGATCAAAAACAATCGATCAATTTGATAACTGACGAAAAAAAAGATCAATATGATGACTAACGAAAATAAAAAGCAAATAATCGATCAATTTAAACTAATAATTTTTTTAAAAAAAACAAACTAAAAAAATCGAGCAATTTTATAACAACTGAAGAAAAAATAAATAAAAACAAAAAAAAGGATCAATTGTTTGATTTTTAAGAGAAAAAAATTAAAAATTGAGAAATTTTAGAAAGATCTGTTCGAAATTAACGGGAGAAAAAAAAATCGAACATAATACAAAGAAACTAAATTTAAATTATCAAAACCGAACACATAAATTTAATAAAAGTAAGAATAAAAATTATTAAAGTTGAATGACAAACCTTAATTTCTTGAAGAATTTCATGAACTTGCGTTGATTGAAAGAATTTGCAGCAAGAATTATGAGAAGAGAGAGACATGTAACAAGGCTGGAGAGAGAAAATAATTTTCTACGTATTATGAGTGAAGGAGGATAAAGAGAGGGGTAATTGTGCAGTTGAAATTACAAAAGCGCCATTACTAACCTATTTATTTTAGACGGTCAGATCTTTCTGATCACACGATCCAGATTTATTCTTATATAAAATTAGGTTCTGTGGAAGGTTCTTTTATGAGTCATATGAGATCATGTGAGAACAAATCTAGACCATTGATCAAAATTGATCCAATGTATAAAAAACAGTATTAGTAGTGACATTTTTGTAAATTCCACAAAAATACACCTCTTTTTTCTTCTTCTTTCCCATACAACTGTGAAAATTTCTCACATTTCACTCGTTATCTCTCTAAAATTTCAACCAAGAGGAAGATCAAATCAAAACGATTCATCATTCAATTAGTAAGTTCGTCAATTTCGATTTTGTAAATTTTTTGTGAAAATTTCTCAGGTTTCACTCATTTTTGTAAATTTCGATTTTGTATTTTTTTTGTGAAATTTTTTGATTTACGATTTTGCTTATAATCTGAATTTTGTCTTTGTGGTTGAATTTTCAGATTATATTTTGCTGAATATTCATATTATATAGAGTTATTTAGTCTGATGTTGTTTAATTTAGATGTAATGTTGCTAAAATTTCATACAAAATTACGTTATTCATTAAATTTGGTTTTTGCGAATTTTTTGCTGATACCCTTGAAATCGCGAATTGCAAATGGATTCAACCAAAGCTCCAAACGATGAACCAAAATTTCCAGCTGTTACCTATGAACGAAGAATGTAAGTATCAATTTATTTTAGTTTGGTTTGCTCAATCTATTAAAGTTTGCTAATTTTATTTCACTTTGTTCATTTGAATTTAGTTTGCTCATTTTTTTTAGTTTGCTCATTTTTTTAGTTTGAATTTATAAGAAAGAAAGGTAGTGAGCTTCTTCCCATGAATTATACAGGTTGGTGTAGCTGCATTTCTGCCTTCGGGTAGATGTTTGTCCTTCGTATTGCCATGTGGTGGAGCTTTTTTGCTCTCCTTTATATAGCATGTCCTTTACTAATTGATTGTATAATCAATTTAAATGTCTTTATTCAAGTGAGGCGTGGTGTGTAATGCTTAGGTGGAAGTTACAAAAAGAATCAGCGGGATGTGATCTTAGTAGTCTGTAGGATGCAAAATGCACCTAAGAGTTGTACTTGCAGTCATTGCAAAGGCAATGTGTGGCGGAAAGGAATCTATAAAGTATTAGTTCTAACTCTCCTAAGTCTATGGCCATGAATCAAATTGTGAAAAAGACATTCTAGCAAGTATATAATCTGTAATTCTGTATGCATGTTAATTAGAACATTGCCAGGAATCCGTGATAATGTAAAAATCTTAATAGGTACCTGTGGTAGTGACCATGATTTGCATATTGTATTGTTGTTTGAACTTTTGTTCATAATGTACCTTAAATGAAAAACTTCCTAAAATAGTATCCTTCCTATGCAATCAGAGCTTATAGATAGTTTCAGTGAAGCACATTACATACAGCTTATCTTTGTCACTAGCCTTCCTGCTCTTTTCAGCTGCTCTCAAGTTCAGATTCAAAATCTTAGCCGCTTCTTTATACTGCAGCAGCCTCAAATTGTTACCCCCAAACTTCCAAAGAGAAACCACGCTCAAAGAACGAGTGCTGCACTTTTTGAAGCTGCTTGTGACACATAACACAATTAATATCACATAAAATTTCATCATATTAGCTGAACCTATCTGTTGTGTACAATTCATTCTGAAATATTAACAGCATTGAAAATTTCCCTTTTTTTTTCCGCATCTTTTAAACCTACAAAATAGATGTTTTGTATGGTAAAGACATTGTAGGCATGGATTCATTAGTCTTAGAAAAATGAATATTACATCCTCTAAGAAATAGGAGGAAGTTAGGGAAGCTTAAAAGAGTTGTTTTAAGACGTATGCAAGGGTATCCACAGCAAATTGGTCAATGCAAAACCATACTAGATGCTGATTCTGATGCAACCAATGTATCATTCCTGTGAACAATAGGTGACAGTCGCACATATTGTTGATGCTCATTTCACCAATGACCTTAGAGCAGCCTCAACATCAGCAAGTGGCTGACCATGATAAAGCTTTAATTCTCCCTTCCTTAGAACAAATGCTTTGTTGTCAAGAGCTTTCTAAAATAAGTAATTTCTGCAGGTGCTTCTAGTTGATATACACTCTCCCAAACTCTTCTTCTGCCATCCGAAACAGCTCTCTAAACACCTCGCTCTTCAGATATGACAAGGGGATCATAAACCGTTTTTCATCTATAGTATACACAATAAAATGACCTTTTTGTTCATTTGAATAGGTTTATTGTTTTGCTCACTTAAATAGGTTTATTATTTGCTCATTTTTCAAATATGACAAGGGGATCATAAACCTAGAAATGTTTATTTGACAAATGAGCAACTAACTATTTGCTCATTTGACAAATGAGCAACTAAGTTTTTGCTCATTTGTTAAATAGGTAACTTAGTACTTGCTCATTTTACAAATGAGCAACTAACTATTTGCTCATTTGCTAAATGAGCAAAAAATTGATTGCTCATTTGTTAAATTTTCTTGTTGCTTTAATTTTTCAATTTTATATCCTACAGGTGATAACCATACAAAAACTTCGTGTGAAGTACACCCTATCAATAATTTTAAGTGAAGTAAACACAATGTAGTCCATTAAAGAAATTCCTCATAAGAAGAAAAAGCATAAGAAAGTTTCTGTTAAGGCTGAATAAGAAAAGGCTAAAGGAGTAAAGAAGAAAAGGCTAAAGAAAGCTACTTGTTAGTGAAACCTCAATATTTTACTTGGTAGTGTTGATTTAGATACTTGGTAGTGTTGATTTGGCTTTCTAGGTTTAGGGAAGTAGGGAAAGAATGATTTTATCAACCTGTAAGCAGTTTAGTAGTGTTGATTTGACTTGAAATTAGAAACTTAGTTTGAATCGAAATTGGATCTTTGTTAATCTTTGAATGATGTAAATAGTTAATTTAGCAAGAGCCTACCCTTTTAATTATGGTGACTTTTGTGGTGGTTATATTTGAATTGAAATTGGATATTTTTGTAGTTTTTACTTGAAATACTTTGTCATTTATAATTATACGTAGCGTTAGTTTATTTGAAATATTTGTTCATTAGACAAATGAGTAAAGAAATATTTGCTCATTTGTCAAGTGAGCAAAGAATTGATTGTTCATTTCACAAATGAGCTAACAAATGCTTGCTGATTTAATGAATGATTAAAGAAATGTTTGCTCATTTGACTAATAAGCAACTAAGTTTTTGCTCATTTGTCAAATGAGCAAAAAATTGGTTGCTCATTTGCCAAATGATCAAAGAAATGTTTGCTTATTTGACAAATGAGTAACTAATTATTTGCTCATTTGTGAAATGAGCAATTAGTTTGCTTATTTGTCAAATGAGCAAAGAAATGCTTGCTGATTAATAAATGATTAAAGAAATGTTTGCTTATTTGACAAATAAACAACTAACTATTTGCTCATTTAACAAATGAGCAACTAAGTTTCATGATTGCTAAACACAACCTCTACTTACTACTATACACCTCTCCTAAATACCCTAAATACCCTTCTAAGCTAAATATATACGCTGCGCTAAGTAAACTCAGGTTGCGTTTAGCGCTAAGTAAACTTTTTTGCTCATTTGTTAAATTAGCGACTAAGTACTTGCTCATTTCACAAATGAGCAACTATCTATTTGCTCATTTGTTAAATGAGCAAAAAAAAAATTGATTGCTCATTTGCCAAATGATCAAAGAAATATTTGCTTATTTTACAAATGAGTAATTAATTATTTGCTCATTTGATATTTGAATAAAAAATTGTTTGTTCATTTGATAAATGAGTAAAGAATTGTTGCTCATTTAATACAAGAGCAAATAATTGTTTTCTCATTTGATAAATAAACACAAAAATTGTTTGCTTATTTGATAAATGAGTAAAAAATTGTTTGCTCATTTGATAAATAAGTAAAGAATTGTTGCTCATTTAATACATGAGCAAAGAATTGTTTTCTCATTTGATAAATAAATATAAACATAAGAATTATTTGCTCATTTGATAAATGTTACAAAGAATAGTTGCTCGAGCAAGGAATTGTTTGCTCATTTGATTATTAAATGAGCAAAGATCAGAATAATTTGCTCATTTATAAATGAGCAATGAATTGTTTACCTATTTGATAAATGTGTAAAGAATTGTTGCTCATTTGATACATGAGCAAAAGATTGTTTTCTCATTTTGGACTCAGATGGAAAAAAACGTTTAGATATATGTTTCCTCAAATTTCAAAAGTTTTTCTCATATACATTAATAAACTATGTGGGATTCGAACCCACTTTCTTTGTGCATCTACACAATGCTTTACCAATTGAGCTAGTAGGTTAGTTTTTTGAGAAAAATAAGTCAAAAGAAAAATCTCAAATTTTTAATGAAGCATACCACCTTGAGATATAGGAATTACAGAGATTATGTTCAACCCACCTAAAAAGGAAACCAGTGGCCAATATAACATGCAGGCATTCAACCAAAATTGAAGTGATCACAAAGAAACTAACAATCCTTATTTTTTACAATAATGACGCAATAAATGTATCCATAGTGCCTGCCTTTAAGAAAATTGCAAATTAGAATCACATCAAGTACATGAGCAAGTAGTACATTCAAACAACCCCAACACGAAGTTATAAAATACAACCAACGTACCTTCTGACTATAGAAATCATAAAGGGTCTACAGTGCATCCACAAAGTACACTGCTGGTTTGTCTACTTATTGAATATTCCCCTAATTTAGCCTGAATACAAAGAGAACATAAATGATAAGGCTCAAAGCACCCAAAAGTTACAAACCAGAGAATTAGAGATGAATATAAATTGAGGATGCTAAAAATTAAAGAATAGCAAGACTGTTCACCAAACTTAAACTGCTCATACAAGAAAAAGTTTGTTATACACTATTTTGGAAAGAAAACTGAAGGAGGCCTTTAGTGATACTAAATACTGAGATAGCAAAGTAACAGAGCTGTAGTCCAAGATGAAATCTAAACTTGGAGGAACATTTACAATAGATAAGAAATGTTGCTCATTTGATAAATGAACAAAGAATGTTTGCTCATTTAATAAATGAATAAAGAATTGTTTGCTCATTTAATAAATGAACAAAGAATTGTTTGCTTATTTAATAAATGAACAAAGAATTGTTTGCTCATTTGACAAACGAGCAAAAAAACTGTTGCTTATTTGATAAATGAGCAGAGAAATTGTTGCTCATTTAGTCCAAGTAATCAATTCCAATAAATTTAACCTAAATATACCAGTTTACACTAAAATAGTTTGCATAGCTTTGATTAAAATTATCAATTTATAACATCAAGTTTGAAAAAATAGAATCCACAAAAAATCAGAAAAAAGAAAGTGGAATGAAAATAGAACAATATATACACACATTCATTATGCTATTTATTTGCTCAATTTAATTCTGTTTGCTCATTTTATTTTTACTATATTACTTTGCATATTTAGGTTTGCTCATTTTACATATCTTTGATTGAAATTATCAAATTTATAACACTAATTTTCGAATGACTTGACAAAAAATTACCAAAACAAGAACATTCAATATGAAATTTAACGAAAATTAACAAAAATTAACACGCAATATGAAAATGTTAACGAAAACCCTAAATTGAGAACACTCAAAGTAAAAAATCAAGCAAAAATTAGAAAATCAAACTCGAATAACCAAAATTAAGAGCATTCATATTCGAAATTTCAGAAAACTAAAATCGAATGTTAGAACATCAAATTCAAAAATTTACTAAATTAAGATCACTCAATTTGAAAATTTTAACGAAAATCTGAAAATAAAGAGCATGAAATTTGAAAATTACTAGCCAAAATTAAGAACATCACTTGTTTATTGTTTAATGAACCTTGTTTCTTGTTGTTGCTGAAATCTGACATAAATTGAACGGATTTGTGCTAAAAATCTTTGAATCTCATTGAAATTGTGATTGGAGCTCATAAGTTCTTCCGCCTAAGTTCTTCTAAGGACCAGTAAGTAGTTTTCTATAAAGGGGGAAAAGTTTGGTTTTATTACTATTTTGCCATTATAGAGGCGCGTTTGATGTGAGTCGTTAATGACGTTTGATCCTAAGGCCTAGATTTGTTCTCATGTATTAGTAGTGTTCTCACATAAGGACCTATTCTCACTGAATCTCGACCCTCTATATATATATATATATATATATAACCGAATTACCGTGAGAACTAGCTGAATAATAGGAACTAAAAACTAATCTGGACCGTCAGATCAAACACAAAACGCGCGTCATCTAACGGCCTTGATTTATTCAGACAAATTAAATGAGGCACGAACATTCATGCGCCATTTTCTCTCTCTTCTCTCTCTCTCCTCCGCCATTTTCTTTCTTCGGTATTTTCTCTCTCTTCAAAACTGCTCAAAAACCTTCGAAAAACCGTTCAAAATCTTCGAAAAACCGGCATAACCGCCAATTTCAACTGCATAATTGCGCTATATAAGCATAATTCAAGTTCTATTATCTACATTTCTTCAGTTTCGGAACAAAAGTTGTCAAAAATTGGCAAAAATTGGCGAATATTAGGTATTACTTCGAAACTTTGAAGTTCATACTCTTTCGTTTAATTTTGTTGCAATTTCTTACTTATTTTTGTGTTTTTTGTTTGAATGTGTTGAATTTGAAGTAAAAGAAGTTAAATCGGAGTAGTTCGAAGTTCAATTTATGTGTTTTGAAGTTCAATTGCTTGATATTTAGGTATTTTTGGAATTTTGTTTGTTTTGTTCTAATTTTGTTTGATTTACTTTTAATTTCTGGTTAAATTTGTTGTAATTTAGTTTAAAATTGGTTAGAATTTAAATCGAAGGTTTTTTTCATATTATTTTATTTTATTTTATTTTATGAATTTTAGTATAAATTTAGATCAGATTCTTTTTACGAATATTGGTAAAAATTTAGATTTGTTTATTTTTACCAATTTGAGTAATTTTGGTTCTATTGCGACTAATTTTAAGTGATTTTAGTTAATTTTTGAGTAATTGTTGATAATAGTTAAAAGAAATTAGATAAAAGTTGATATAAAATAATTAAAAGTCAATTAAATAATGTATAATTTGTTTGAAGTTAAGCGATTAGTAATTTTTTTATCTTTACTATCATTAATTTGGAGTAGTTTCCTTTAAGTTTTAGTATTTTCTTTTAATTTTGAGTGGTTTTTCATACAAGTAGATAGAAATTGGCTAAAAGTAACTTTAAAATTGATTAAAAGTTAATGAATTATTGAATGATCTATAACTATTATTGTTTTGGGGATTTTTGATGTCCTGCGGGAGAGTTACAATTCCAAGACTGACCTCTGGACGCCTGTACCTGCAAAACAACGGAGACTTCGGTGAGTGGGAGTTCCGCCTCCGACGATCAAGTTAGAACGTGTATGAGGAGTAAAGTGCGGAAAGTAAAAGGTCTCTCTTAGATTGCAAGAGAGTATCTGCAATGTGAGATTGCTCAGTTCGAGGTGTCATGTGTCTGAATTTCTCTGATTGTGAGTTAATGTGAATTAAATGTTTCTGAATGAATGTTCCTCAGAGGGAAACATCTCCCTTTTATAGGGTGTTGAAAAACGTGCCCAATACTAGGTTTTAGTAAACCTAGGGCTGACTAGGCTTTGCCTAGGCCATAGGAGGCCATTTTCCTGATGGACTATCTGTCTGCCACGTGTCGTGGCCTGATTGGTCCACTTTGGACCTCGATGTGACACGTGGCGGACTAAGGTTGGTCCACGTGTCCGACACGTGGCAGGACTTGAGTGGTCCACGTGGCGGGGAAAATCCCTAATCATTTGCCCCTCAAAGGGGTGATGTGGCATGCCACATGGCACATGTGACAGGTGTCACGCCATGATTGGCTAACGGTTTTTACTGTTTTTTTTTCACTGTCTGTTGGAATTCACCCCCCTATAAATAGGGGATGTCCAAATCATTTGTTCGGACGTTTCCAAAAATTTCTAGAGAGCTTTTCTTTGTCTTAGAAAGAACTTCCAACTGCACCAGACCGCCTGTTTTACAGACCGCCTACTCTTACAGTCGTCGTAGACTTTCAAGTACTTCAATCTTCATTAACTAAAGGTAGCCGTCTGTTTCTTTTTATTTTTTCGTACTTTGTTTTTTCTTTTGAAAATGGTTTCCCAAAAGCACACGACACAGCCTAGGTTAGTGATCAGCCGGTCACCGGGGACGGCTGAATCTATAACTAGGAGTGCCGACTGCCCCTTGTTGGATCGCACTTTGCGAACTGCCCTAAGTCCGACTATCTATGTGTCTATGCAGGACACCATGGCCAGAACTAAGAGAACAACAAGGGTGACAAATTCAGACGACTCTTTCTTTCATGCGCCTGTTAGCGAGGTGTGTGACGTGCCGCCTGGTGCCCCAAGTACCCCTAGTGATTCTATTTTAGACGAATCAGGGGAAGAAGTTGAAAATGTAATGCCACCCTTTGTTGATCTGGCCAGGCAGGCGGACCCTTCATCCGAGAGCTCAGATAGCTTTTCTAAGCTAAGCACTTCAAGTAAATTTTCGGATGAATCTGAAGAGAGGCACTCTCGGCTAGGGAGTGCCCGAGAGTCCCTATTAGTAGACTTGGGACCAAATTGCGCGGAACCGTCTGCTACCAACCGAGAGCAATACACCGCCTACTATCATCATGTCCCCAAAGGTAGGTGAAAAATGATGGCTGAAAAAATTGAAAACTTAAGAGCTAACCATGTCATGGGACATGGATATGTCATTTGCACGCCGAATGTCGAGGACACGGTAGTCTGGCCCGAGCAGTCCGGCTACGGGGACGCCTGTTTTGGCTGCTTTGAGGTGGCAATTAAGGCTGGCCTGAGATGTCCTCTACATCCGGCTGTAAACGATTTTGGATGGATACCAGCTAGGTATCTGGCAACTAGCCCCTAACTCTTGGTTCAACATTTTGGGCTATGTTGCCGACTATGAAATGCATGAGGTAGAGCCAAGCTTTAAAGCATTCGCTCATATGCATTACCTCACCCAGACCCCAAAAACAAGCAGGACCGGCTGGTATCAATTGTATAGCCACAAGGGCTATATGATGACTGTGGGGAAGGAGAACAAGTGGAAAGATTGAAGGAACACTTTCTACATCATCTCCAGCCCTGACACAGTTAGAAACAAAAAATTTAACAGGTGGAACAGGAACCCACCTTTTCTAACAGGTGGCTCTGAGTTGCCGCCTATTCCCCGTAAATCCAAAGAGGAGATCCTTGACAGAGGGCTCTTCAAAGTAGACATACAGGCGAACCCCGAGACTGGGGTGAGGGAGTTCATTCCTCAAAACTATGTTCCCAATTATAAGTGGTTATATGATGGGACATATCTTGCCGCTTGTGGCCTAAGTGAAGAGATGCCGAGAGGTAGCTGACCGCCTATTTAAATGTCTTGTGAAACTTGATTTATTTTGAGTAAAACTAACTCTTTGATTCATCTTTTGCAGACAAAGCCATGGAGAAGCTCTCGGCCTCTAAAAAAGCTGCTGCTCAGTACCGCTCGGCCATCCTTGGCAAGCGACCTGCTGAAGAATCGCCTGTTGTGCAGGCGTCAAAGGTGAACTTTCAACTGAACTTCATTTAGCTTTTCTGTCGCCTGTTTTTACTTATTATGATTATTTTGCAGGACACTTCAGCAAAGCCTTTTTCCTCCTCCGAGCCGGATCCTAAGGTTAGGAAACAGACGGCTGGTGATGTGACAACTCCTGGGAGAGCCAGGAAGCATGTGGCCTCAAAGCCAGGAGGCAATGCACCCCCAAAATCTCCAGTCGTCCCTGCCGGCAGTCGGCAGGGGAAGGAGAAGGAGAAGGAGACGGCTACTGAAGGTATCAAGGACCTGTGTCCTTTCTCTTACCCTTTGAGGGTCAAATTCAATCGGCAGTCGCCTAACACCTCTGAGAGCAGTCGCTCTATTGGACGAATTTACACCAAGTACTTACAGGGTATTGATTGTGTAGATGTCCCTCAAAGGCCGGATCTGGTTCAGATGGCTAGGTCCATGCTGAAGGCTATCCCTGTCGAGGACAGGAAGTCTGTTAAGGGAGTCGGCACCCTTAACCTTCAAGCCATCCTGGCTCTCCTGGCCGAGGTATACTTAGTAATTTTTTCTTTTGTTTGTTTAAATAATTGCATAGCGCCTATTTTTGACGATTGTTTTTTGTCTCCGCAAGCCCCTGACCGAAAAGGCCAAAGAGGTAAAGACTGCGAAGGCCCAGGCCGCCTCTGATTATGACAAAGATATGTTCCAGATTGCACAAAACGAGATTATGACCACTAACATACTGTATTATCAGGCGTCTGCCAATTTGCAGGTCAAGAAGGACTTGGAGGCGGCCCAAAAGAGAATCTCAGAGCTGGAGAAGTCTGTATCGGACCTCAAGGCTGAGCTCGGGCCTCTAAGGGAGCCGGGCAATGAAGCAGCCGGCCTTCGCAGTTGATAACTTGCTATTTGATATGATTTTAGGGTGTTTTTGAACCTAGTTTACTTGATTAAATTTGTGTTTTGGTTCATTTTTACTCTATTATTATGCAATTTTTGTGTATCCTATGCTTCACGGGTTGTTGGTGTTTTTGTTGAGATTCTAGGTTCAAAAGAACGACCAAATGGAGCCCATAGATACAAAGCCGAGGTTAGAAGCAAGAAGATGGTTGAAAGAAGCCAAGGAAAGGAGCACTATAAAAGAAAAGATGGAAACAAGGGCTTAGAAGACCCTGTACGGCCGTGCCAGACCTTGCACGTCCGTGCAGAAGAGGCTGCACGGCCGTGCCAGACCTTGCACGTCCGTGCAGGAGTGCTCCAGAAACTTAAAACATTCTGCCAAGGCTTGCACGGACGTGCCAAATTAAGCACGTCCGTGCAGATGTAGCTGCACGTCTGTGCGAATATCTGCACGTCCGTGCGGAGCTGCTCGATTCTTAGCAGTACGTTCTGCCTCAATTCTGCCCCCTCTGCACGTCCGTGCCGAATCTGGCACGACCGTGCTTATGCTTGCACGTCCGTGCCGAATCTGGCACGTCCGTGCGGATCTGCAGTCAAGCCCGATTCTTGTTTTCTCCGTCCTTTTTATTTGGGGGTCTTATAAATACCCCCTTTGAGCTCATTTGTACGGATATATGCAGTTTTTTAGAGCTTTTCTCTTAGTTTGTAATCTTAGAACATTAAATTCTCAAATCATTAGTTAGTTCTCAATTATTAGCTTGGAAACATTCAAATTCAATCATTGTAGAAGACAAAATTCACCATTGTTGCTCACTTTGAAGCTTCATAGTAACCATTTCTTACTCATCTTTTCTACTTCTTTTTACTTTGTTGTTGATTACTTGCTTAATTCTTGCATGCTTAGATTGTTAATTAGCTTAATCCTTAGTTTGAACTTGTTCATGAATTACTCGAAACCTCTAATTGCTTTAACCTCCATGGATTGTGAGTAGTCTAAATTCTAGGGTTTGGGTAAAACCCTCAATGTAGTCACTAATTACTTGTTGCATGTGCTAATTTGGTTGTTGTGGGGTGTTAATTAGTTGAGCTTAAGTGGTTTAATTGCTTAGTTCTTGTATATGGCCATTGCTAGAACTATTTATCCAAGCTTTCTCAACGAAGGATTGAGAGATGAACTTGAGTTAGCTCCCTTATGCTTGATTGACCCGAAATGCCATGAGAATAGGGATTACCGGTCAAGGGAATGTTTATGTCATCGTGATTATGCTTTAACACTTGTTTTATGCTATGTGACCACGAGAGTAGGTTGTATTCATGATTCAAGTAATCCCTCTAGCTTGAGAGAGTAGTTGGGTGCTTTAGATGACTTCCCCTAATTTATCCCATTAATTTACCTTGATTGTTGCATGCTAATTGTGATTTGTGATGAAATTGAGTGGTGTAACCCAAGCCCTAGATTCCTCTTAATATTGTTAATCTCCTCTTAGCTTTAGTTGAATTGAATTAGAAGAAGTTACTCAAAACCAACCCAATTTAGAATTCATTTAGCTTATTTAAACGATAGTACTCGGTGGTTGATTCAACGCCTCTCTTGGGTTCGACCCTTTCTTACCCTTACTATTGTTAGTGAGACCAAGATAGGAATTATTATCTTTGGTAGGCTCGACGACGGCCTATCAAATTTTGGCGCCGTTGCCGGGGAGGCAAAGTCACATTGAATGTATTATTGTTGAATGAGATTAGATGTGTGTATATGTATAGTAGTTTTCTTACCTTAATTTTTGTTTATGTGTGCTTAACTTGTGATAGTCATTGCTAACGTTCTTCTTAGCTTTGTTTGACTTTGCATGACACGAAAGAGTAAGCAATCACCGCTTATTCCCGTTGATCCAGAGCTAAATAGGACTTTGAGAAACGTGAGGAGACTCTTGCAAGGCACACCCGAGTTTTCCATTGTATATTCGGATTCCGATCCGGAAGAGGTTTTTGGAGGTAACGAAGAAGATAACATGGGAGAGAATCCTCCTCAACCATTGTTAAGAGACTATGACCACCCCAACGCATTCCAACTTCGGAGTGGCATACGTCTTCCCACCACGAATGCAAACAACTTTGAACTTTCACCTCAACTCATCCGTATGATTCAAAGCGATCAATTCGGAGGTAGTCCTCATGAGTGTCCTTTTTCTCATTTGGACAACTTTCTTGAGTTGTGTACAACCATCAAGCAAAACAACATTTCGGAAGAGTTCATCCGTTTGCACATGTTTCAATTCTCCCTCCGTGATAAAGCAAAACATTGGTTGAGAACGGTTGAAGAGGGATCATTGAGCACGTGGGACGAAGTCACTAGAGCCTTTCTTGGAAAGTATTGTCCTCTGGAAAAGACCGTCGAATTAAGAAGAAAGATCACTAATTTCAATCAAGACATTGATGAAACATTGAGTGAAGCTTGGGAGCGTTTCAAAGATTACACAAGGAAATGCCCTCACCATGGTTTTACATCATGGATCCTTGTACAAAGCTTCTATGACGGTCTTACTCCTATTTCAAGGGCCAACCTTGATTCCGGGGCCGGTGGTAGCCTCAAAAAGCTATCGGTGGATGATGCATATAAGATGATTGAAGAAGTGGCCAAACATTATGCATATGGAGGTGATCGAAGGCAACCTCAAACAAAGAAGGGCGGAATTCATGATCTTAGTGCAATAGATCTTACTGCATCAAAGTTTGATATGCTAGCTCACAAGTTAGATCAAGCCACCCTCACACCCTCAAGCTCTTCCTCACAAGTCATGTCTTGTGAGACTTGTGGAGGAAATGATCCCTTGTCCTCTTATTGCAACTCAACAAACCAAGAGCAAGCGGCGGAAATTGGGAAAAGCAATGAACAATACTCCCAATCCCACAATCAAAGTTGGAAGCCCCAACAAAACACGGGATGGAAGCAATACAACCAAGGTCCCCCACAAAATAACTACAACCAAAATCAAACCCAACCTCAAAACCACTACAACCAACCTTATTCTCAAAACCAACAAGCTCCACACCGCCATCCTAACCAAAGGGATCAAAACCACCAAAGATCACAATATAACCAACCCGCTCCTCCTCCTCCACCTCCTCAAAAGACTAGCCTTGAGTCCGTTCTTGAAACTTTCATGACTCAACAAATAAGGAACAATGCGGATATGAATGCAAACATCCAACAACTCCAAGCACATAATAAAATAATGGAGAGCCAATTGGCTCAAATTGCACAACAAGTTGGAAGTTCATCCTCCAATCCTAGTGGTCACTTTCCAAGCTTAACGGTAGTGAACCCAAAGGAGCAAGCTAAGGCTATCACTTTGAGATCGGGAAGGGGTTATGAGGGCCCGGTTATGAGTGAAGAGGAGCCACAAAAGAGAGATGAGGAAGTTGTGGTGAGAAGTGAGGATGATTTTGAAAATGAAGTAGTTGAAGTTTAGAGAAAAGAGAAAAAGAGTGATGAGGGAGCCACAAAGAAAGAAGAGGGAGATGAAGAGAGAATAGAAAAGCCCCCTATGAGAGTATATAAGCCCCCCATTCCGTTTCCTCCTAGAATTGTAGAGAAGAAGTTGAATGAGAAGTTTTCAAAATTTCTTGAAGTCATGAGAGGACTTCAAGTGAACATCCCCTTTCTTCATGCTATGTCACAAATGCCTACATATGCAAAATTTTTGAAGGATCTTCTATCCAACAAGAGTAGGCTTGAAGAGAGTGCAACCATCTCCCTTCCTAAGGAGGTGAGTGCAATCATTCAAAACAAGCTTCCCCAAAAGCTTGGTGACCCTGGTAGCTATGCAATACCGGTAAAGATTGGAGATTTGGAAGCTATGGATGCTTTATGTGATTTTGGGGCAAGTGTGAGCTTGATGCCCTATTCTATTGCAAAGAGCTTGAAAGTTGGAGACTTGAAACCAACAAGAATGTCCTTACAACTAGCCGACCGCACGGTTAGGCTACCTTTGGGGATTCTTGAAGATGTGCCGGTTCAAGTTGGAAGAGTATTTGTGCCATGTGATTTTGTAGTAATGGAGATGGAAGAAGATTCAAGAGTACCCCTCATTTTGGGGAGATCATTTTTGAACACCGCGGGAGTGGTGATTGATATGAAAGAAGGAAGATTGACTTTGAATGTGGGAGATGAGAAAATTTCATTTTCATTCTCACAAACTTTGAAAAAGCCATTGATTGATGAAGTTCATAGAATTGACACATTGGAGAGGGACTTAGAAGAGTTCCGAGAAAGATTGTATGAAAGAGATCCTTTACAAGCTACCTTAACGGGAAGCTTAGTCGAGGAGGGTGAAGAAGCAAAGGGGTATGATCTCTTACTCAACCAACCTTTGGTCCACGATGTGATGAAATTTGAAGTGCTTAACGTGGAGGCAAAAGAGGAGAGGACTACGCCTCCTCCTAAGGTTGAACTTAAACCCCTCCCCCCTCTACTTAAATATGCTTTTCTTGATAATAGTGAGAATTATACCGTTATTGTCAATGCTAAGCTCGATGACACCTCTCTTGAGAAACTCCTAGTTGTTTTAAGGGAGTATAGAGATGTCATTGGGTACAAAATTGATGACATTAAGGGGATAAGTCCCAATATATGCATGCATAAAATTCTACTTGATTTTGATCATGCTTCCTCGATTGAGCACCAAAGAAGGCTCAATCCCAATATGAAGGAAGTGGTGAAAAAAGAAGTTTTAAAACTTCTTGAGGCGGGCATAATCTACCCTATCTCCGATAGTAAGTGGGTTAGCCCGATTCAAGTTGTGCCTAAAAAGGGAGGCATGACCATCATCAAAAATGATAAGGGTGAGACCATTTCTACGAGGTCGGTCACCGGGTGGAGGATGTGCATTGATTATCGAAAATTGAATAAATCTACCCGGAAAGACCATTTCCCACTCCCCTTCATTGATCAAATATTGGAAAGACTAGCATCACATAGTCATTATTGCTTCTTGGATGGATACTCGGGATTCTTTCAAATCCCAATCCTACCCGAGGACCAAGAAAAGACTACATTCACATGTCCCTTTGGCACCTTTGCATATCGAAGAATGCCATTTGGACTTTGCAATGCACCTTCCACATTTCAAAGGTGTATGATGTCTATTTTTTCCGACATGCTTGAATCATCAATTGAAGTATTCACGGATGACTTTTCTGTTTTTGGTTCATCTTTTGACACTTGTCTTTCAAATTTGATTAAAGTGTTAAAAAGATGTCAAGAGGTGAACTTAGTTTTGAATTGGGAGAAATGTCATTTCATGGTAGAGGAGGGTATTGTTCTTGGTCATGTGATTTCTAATAGGGGCATTGAGGTAGATCGTGCCAAGATTGAAGTAATTGAGCGCCTCCCACCCCCTACAAATGTGAAGGGGATAAGGAGCTTTCTTGGACATGCGGGTTTTTACCGCCGGTTCATAAAGGATTTTTCAAAAATTGCAAAGCCGCTCACTCAATTGTTGGTAAAAGATGCCCCTTTTGTGTTTACTAATGATTGTTTGCTAGCATTTGATAGGTTGAAGGATGCCTTGATTTCGGCTCCTATTATTCAACCCCCTAATTGGGAGCTTCCTTTCGAGCTTATGTGTGATGCTTCGGATTTTGCCGTTGGGTCCGTTCTTGGACAAAGGAAGGACAAGAAGATCCATGCTATCTATTATACTAGCAAAACATTGGATGAGGCACAAAGGAATTACACAACCACGGAAAAGGAGTTTCTAGCCATTTTTCATGCAATTGAGAAGTTTAGGTCCTACTTGTTGGGCTCTAAGGTCATAGTCTTCACCGACCATGCGACCTTGAAGTACCTCTTGTCCAAGAAAGAACCTAAGCCAAGATTGATACGGTGGGTCTTGCTATTGCAAGATTATGATATTGAGATTAGAGACAAGAAGGGTGCCGAAAATGTTGTGGCCGATCATCTTTCACGGTTGCCTATCTTTGTAGTTGATCTTGGTAACTTGCCAATTGATGATTAATTTCCGGATGATCGACTATTTGCTATCCTTCAAGCACCGGCACCATGGTTTGCGGACATTGCAAACTACTTGTCTTGCTCTATTCTTCCTCCCGACCTCACCTATCAACAAAAAAGGAAGTTTCTTCATGATGTTCGCCAATACTTTTAGGACGACCCCTTGCTCTTTAAACAAGGTGTTGATGGCCTTTTTAGAAGGTATGTCCCGGATGATGAGATTGAAAGTGTTATCACAATGTGTCACTCCTCACCATGCGGAGGGCATATGAGTGCTAACAAAACTTTGGCGAAAATCTTAAAATGTGGTTTCTATTGGCCTTCCATGTTCAAAGATGTGTGGGGTGTAGTGAAAGCTTGTGACCGGTGTCAGAGAACCGGCAATATTTCAAGAAGAAGTGAAATGCCATTGAACAACATTCTTGAGTTGGAGATTTTTGATGTATGGGGCATAGATTTTATGGGCCTTTCCCGACCTCTTTTGGGAATAAATTCATTCTTGTGGCCGTCGATTACGTGTCAAAGTGGGTAGAAGCGGTTGCATCTCCTACTAATGATGCTAAGGTGGTGGTCAAACTCTTTAAGAAGGTCATTTTTCCGAGGTTTGGGGTGCCACGTGTCGTCATTAGTGATGGAGGTTCGCATTTTGCAAAGCGGTCCTTCCAAGCTCTTCTTGGGAAGTACGGTGTGAGGCACAAGGTGTCATTGGCTTACCACCCTCAAACAAGTGGTCAAGCCGAGATTTCAAATCGGGAGATAAAGGTGATCCTAGAGAAGACGGTGGATAGGTCTAGAAAGGATTGGTCTACGAAGCTAGATGATGCTCTATGGGCCTACCGCACCGCATTCAAGACTCCCATTGGCACCACCCCTTACAAGTTAGTATATGGGAAATCATGCCATTTACCGGTAGAACTTGAGCATCGTGCTCATTGGGCTATTAAAACGTTGAACTTTGACCTTCAAAGTGCCGGTGAAAAGAGGTTACTTGACCTCCATGCCTTGGAAGAGCTAAGATTGGATGCATATGAGAATGCACGGATCTACAAGGAAAAGACCAAGGCTTGGCATGACAAACATATCAACAAAAGAGAGTTCAAGGATGGTGACAAGGTCCTACTATTCAATTCCCGGTTGAAGTTGTTTCCGGGTAAGCTAAAATCAAGATGGAGTGGACCTTTTACCGTCAAGAAGGTGTTCCCATATGGTGCAATCGAAATTTACAAGGACCGTTCAAAGTAAATGGCCAAAGGTTAAAGGCGTACTTTGACGGTTTTGTGAATGAAGAGGCAAAAGTTGTTCACCTTGATGAGTTCGATATTCCTCACTAACATTTGATCCCGCAATGTCGTCAAGCTAGTGACGTTAAAGAAGCGCTTCCGGGAGGCAACTCGAGTTCCTCATTCTCTCTCAATTATCATTATTTCATTTGTTTTATTTCTATTATTACTAACTTTTTTTTTATATATCTGTTGTAGGTATTTATTGAAAAGAGAAGTAGTAGTAGTAGTAATAATAATAATAATAATAATAATAATAATAATAATAATAATAATAATAATAATAATAATAATAATAATAATAATAAATAATAAAAAAAAAGAGCTGGAAACCGTGCACCATCAGGTCCGCACGGCCGTGTAGAACACCGCACGTCCGTGCATATGAGAGCAGAAGCAGCAGAAAATCGAAGTACTGAAATTTGAGTTTCTGCACGTCCGTGCCAAATCAGCACGCCCGTGCAAACTATGTGGCACGTCCGTGCTGGAGTCTACACGTCCGTACACTGGAAGACAGAAACTGTCAACTATTCTGGCTGGAGCTGCACGTCCGTGCAATATCCGCACGTCCGTGCAACTTAAGTGGCACGGCCAAGCCTAACTCTGCACGTCCGTGCTGTCGAAGGCAGAAACTAGTAGCGCTTCTGACCGAAGCTGCACGTCCGTGCCAACCCTGCACGTCCGTGCAGCCCCAGTATAAGGCCCAATTCAGCAGGTTTGACAGCATAAAAAAAAACATTTCTCACTCTCAACCTCACGATTCTCTCTCCTCTCTCTCTAAACTCCATCTTCCTCCTCCTCTTAAACTCCATCAAAACACTCAAATTCCCACCCACATTCAACATTTTTCATCAAAAATCTCACTCCTTTTCAACAAATTTACAAAATACTACTCCATTCTCCATATTTAAACCCAAAAAAACACCCAAATTTTTCAAGCCCTAACAAAAAAAAAAAAATCAAATTGGGGGTTTTCTTGTGGGTTGAAAATCAAAGCAATTGGTTGAAGGAGGAGGCTCAAGCAAGCACAAGGAAGGTTAGAAAAGTTCATTTGCGGGTTTTACACCCACGTTAGACCCGATATAATCGTTCTTTCTACTCACTACTTCCATACTTACAATCTTGATATTTTGTGCTTAATTTTGCTTGAAAAGATGTTTGAATTGGTAGTGAGGGAATAATTGTAGATATATGTTAAGCATTGTTGACATTGATAGTGTTTTATGAATTTTGTGAAAATTGGGTGTTTGTAAGTGAGTAGAATTTGGAGGATTTTATTTGGTGAATGAAGAGCATGCTAGCCTAGTTGTGTTGTTGATTGTGATGAATTGTTGAAATAAATGCATGTGTTTTTCAACCCTTGGTGTTAAATTGTTGTGAATTGAAATAGTGAAGACCATCTTGGATGTTTTTGTGTTGATTAAACTTGATCATAGGTGGTGTACTTAGAGCACTTACGTGTTTTGTATGGTGTTGTACTGGTGTTGATTAAGCCTTGAATTGTTTGGTGTGGTGACTTTAATTTTTGTGGCGTGTTCAATTGTTTTGCATAAGAACCAAACATGTCAAGAAGAAACCGCCCAAGAAACACCTCCTCCGCTAGACTTAGGAACCCATCGCCTTCTCCTCCCGTTGGTCCACCTCAAGTGGATACAATGGGAATAATTTTCAATGACCTGGCCTTTTCGGCCAACTTTCTTAGGAATAGTAGGAGGCGAATTAGACCCACTAAGTTTTACGATGAAGAGGTAGCCAATGCCCTAGGGGTGGGTGACGATGTTAGGATGTTGTTTGAGGGTACCGACTTAGGTTCTTGGCTACAATTACATGCCCAAACCTATAGGAGACTAACCCTTGAATTCCTCTCCACCCTTTATGTGCATCGGGACACCACGAGGACCCCCCGCTACACAACCTTCCAACTCATGAACACCCATCACAAAATGACTATAGCTAGAGTTAACCAAGCTTTTGGGTGGCCCACAACTGGAACCATCGGACCTAAGGATAGGCAACCCCGTGGCTATAATGCGGGAGATTTTTGGAGAAGAATCTCGGGGGCTTTTGAGTACAACCCTAGGTCCGATAAGGCCACCGCCATTATCCACCTTGCATTTAGACTCTCACTGCGCACTATAGCAAACACGACGTTTGCTAGGGGGGATAGCTCGGGAGTGGTGTCCACAAGGGAGCTCTACTTCCTTTGACACTTGAGTGAGGGTAACACTAGCTTGGATGTGGGGTCTTGGTTTGTAGACCACCTTGAGGATGTTGCCACAGGATCTGGCAACATCACCATTGGTGGAATGATTACTATTATTGTTGTTGCTCTTAACCTTGATTTTGCAGATGAAAATATTGTCCTAGGACCGACACAGTTGGACATGCAGTCATTGAGGGCCATGAAGTGGCTCACGGATGTAGAGGGGAACTACCCCTACTTGTGGTTGGTGAGTAGGCGTCCCTATGCCTATCTCCCTGACCCGGAAGCCACCGCCATCTATGACCAAGGCAATTGGATTTTCGCAATGGACTTTCCTTGGGCTCCTGGTGAAGAGGGAGAAGAGCAAGGACAAGAGCAGCAACATCAACAACAACATCATCAACAACAACATCAACAATTTCAGCATCAACAATTTCATCAACAACACGAGTTCGAACAAAGGCACCAAGAGGGGTACCAAGATCAAGGCGTGGGTGAAAACAACCCCTACCTTGCTTTTGAGCAGCAAATCGCCAACATGAATGCGAACTTTGCCCGCATGACCACCAAATTTGAGACCATGAGGAAGTCCAACGAAGACATGAGGACTTCTTTCGACGGAATGAGAACAAGTTTTGAGGGTCTTAGATCGGAGTTGGGCGATTTCCGAAATGTGTATCGGCATCTCTACCCAGGGGGCTCAACCTCCCAAGGGGGCCCGAACCAATGAGTTAGTTTCTTCCTCCCCTTTTCTTTGTGCTTGCATTGCTTTAACATTGGGGACAATGTTTATGATAGCTTGGGGGGGGGGGAGTGTTCTCTCATGTGTCATTGGTTCGTGTTGTGTTTTCGTGTTTCCATGATTGAGTTTGCATGCTGTTTATTCCCATTCCCTTCTTCCCTAACATCCAAATCCTTTAAATCCAAATTTGCTCCCTTTGAAATTCAATACCCTAAATCCAAATTTCTTATCTTGTGATTACCTCTCTTATCTTTTTATTTAGATGTATAGTTTTTTTTTTATTTTTATGCTTAGTTTAGCTAGCCTAATGCTTTAATTTTTCATTTCTTACTCAAAAAAAAAAAAAAAAAAAATTGAAAAACGAAAAAATATTGAAAAATGAAAATTGCCCAAGGATGAATCTCAAATGACGACGCTAATATGTTTTGCTTTCTTGACTCTTGAGTGATGAGTAAAAGTTCTTTTAGAAGGGTGTATGCAAGAGTTGGGGTCATTTAGAGGTCTATTAATCCTGGTTGCATTAGAGTATATGAAATGAAAGCCGATGAATGCTCAATTGCACGTCTAGCATAAGATATTGTCAAATTTGCCCAAAGTAGGATATGTTTGAGTCAAATTGCGGTCCCTTGTGCCCTTAATGTGCCTCCTCTCCTCCCCGAAATGAAACTCTATTAAGGAATTAGCTCTACTTGTATTATGTGTAATAAGTGGCATAATAAGCCACACGTTTCGAATAAAGAAAGAGTCGCTCACAGTTAAAAGAGGCGAGGGCAATAATGTTAAAAAAAAAAAAGAAAAAAAAATAGAAAAGAAGGGAGAACAAAAACTCCCCCAAATTTCTCAAAATTTTGATTTTCTTTTCTTTAGAGGTCAACTTGTGGATGCCTCCCACACATTGTCGAATATGTTGTTTATTGTTTCTTGTGAAATTCCCGAGTTAGAGTGTAATTAAGGGACCTTGGGTGTGCATTTTGGGAGGTGGACTAGCATTTTGAGATTTTATAACCGAAGGAGGGCTTGTTACAACTTTGGAATATCTAGATGTGCTCTAATGAACTAGTAAAAGGTCTAAAGAAGTATCCTAATGCAACCTTGCTTACTTTCCCTCTTTACCCCCAACTCAAGTGTACATTTATATGATTGGTAATCCTTGAAAGTTGCTTACTTGACTTGCTTGCGATTTATATCCCAATGAGTTGACTTGGGTGATAAAAATATTGGAATTTGTGTAGTTGATAGTTTTGTCATGGTCTGTGTAAGTTGTGGGTTAAACTCAATGGAAACCCTCACGAGATAAAAACTCGTCCTCTAAGGCGACTTAGAGGTTTAAATTGCTTCTCACTTGTGCTAAAAGTGATGATGGTTGTCACCATGCGGATTTGTTTATTTATGCTTCCTCCTTGTTGCCTCTCCTTAGATTGATGTTAGCAAATTGTTTTCCTCCTTTGGTTTGACATGTTTGTTTTGCTCGAGGACAAGCAAAAGCTTAGCTTAGGGGGATTTGATAACTTTCTATTTGATATGATTTTAGGATGTTTTTGAACCTAGTTTACTTGATTAAATCTGTGTTTTGGTTCATTTTTACTCTATTATTATGCAATTTTTGTGTATCCTATGCTTCACGGGTTGTTGGTGTTTTTGTTGAGATTCTAGGTTCAAAAGAACGACCAAATGGAGCCCATGGATACAAAGCTGAGGTTAGAAGCAAGAAGATGGTTGAAAGAAGCCAAGGAAAGGAGCAATATAGAAGAAAAGATGGAAAAAAGGGCTTAGAAGACCCTGCACGGCCGTGCCAGACCTTGCACGTCCGTGCAGAAGAGGCTGCACGGCCGTGCCAGACCTTGCACGTCCGTGCAGGAGTGCTCCAGAAACTTAAAACATTCTGCCAAGGCTTGCACGGACGTGCCAAATTAAGCACGTCCGTGCAGATGTAGCTGCACGTCCGTGCGAATATCTGCACGTCCGTGCGGAGCTGCTCGATTCTTAGCAGTACGTTCTGCCTCAATTCTGCCCCCTCTGCACGTCCGTGCCGAATCTGGCACGACCGTGCTTATGCTTGCACGTCCGTGCCGAATCTGGCACGTCCGTGCGGATCTGCAGTCAAGCCCGATTCTTGTTTTCTCCGTCCTTTTTATTTGGGGGTCTTATAAATACCCCCTTTGAGCTCATTTGTACGGATATATGCAGTTTTTTAGAGCTTTTCTCTTAGTTTGTAATCTTAGAACATTAAATTCTCAAATCATTAGTTAGTTCTCAATTATTAGCTTGGAAACATTCAAATTCAATCATTGTAGAAGACAAAATTCACCATTGTTACTCACTTTGAAGCTTCATAGTAACCATTTCTTACCCATCTTTTCTACTTCTTTTTACTTTGTTGTTGATTACTTGCTTAATTCTTGCATGCTTAGATTGTTAATTAGCTTAATCCTTAGTTTGAACTTGTTCATGAATTACTCGAAACCTCTAATTGCTTTAACCTCCATGGATTGTGAGTAGTCTAAATTCTAGGGTTTGGGTAAAACCCTCAATGTAGTCACTAATTACTTGTTGCATGTGCTAATTTGGTTGTTGTGGGGTGTTAATTAGTTGAGCTTAAGTGGTTTAATTGCTTAGTTCTTGTATATGGCCATTGCTAGAACTATTTATCCAAGCTTTCTCAACGAAGGATCGAGAGATGAACTTGAGTTAGCTCCCTTATGCTTGATTGACCCGAAATGAGAATAGGGATTACCGGTCAAGGGAATGTTTATGTCATCGTGATTATGCTTTAACACTTGTTTTATGCTATGTTACCACGAGAGTAGGTTGTATTCATGATTCAAGTAATCCCTCTAGCTTGAGAGAGTAGTTGGGTGCTTTAGATGACTTCCCCTAATTTATCCCATTAATTTACCTTGATTGTTGCATGCTAATTGTGATTTGTGATGAAATTAAGTGGTATAACCCAAGCCCTTGATTCCTCTTAATATTGTTAATCTCCTCTTAGCTTTAGTTGAATTGAATTAGAAGAAGTTACTCAAAACCAACCCAATTTAGAATTCATTTAGCTTATTTAAACGATAGTACTCGGTGGTTGATTCAACGCCTCTCTTGGGTTCGACCCTTTCTTACCCTTACTATTGTTAGTGAGACCAAGATAGGAATTATTATCTTTGGTAGGCTCGACGACGGCCTATCAGCAGTCGGGTAGACAAGCTGAAGCAGCGGCTGGCCAACCAACAGACCCAGCTTGCCGCAAAATACACGTCTAGGGCCGACGATGAGAACGGGGAGCTGATGAAATCGACGGGGAGCTGGAAGCCTTCTCTTTCAGCAAGGAGAACGGCAATGAGAGCATGATTAGAGACGACCAAGTACATGTATAACACTTCCTTTGACAAAGGGCTGACTAGCCTTGGCAAAGAGTGCAAGTGTTCCTTTAACTTTTGGAAGGCCGCCTCTGCATCCGTCCCCCATTCAAACATAGTCTTCATTTTGATTGCTTGGAAGAAATAGAGGTACTTGTCAAGTGATTGACTGAGGAATCTCCCCAATGCCGCGAGACAACCTGTTAACTTTTTGAACTTCCTTTACAGTACGGGGCGACTCCATGTCTATGACCGCCTGTATTTTTTCTGGATTGGCCTCTATCCCCCTTTGATCAATCAGAAATCCGAGGAACTTCCCAGACTCAACACCAAAAACACGTTTCTTAGGATTAAGCATGACCTGGTGCCGCCTGAGTGTGGTGAATGTTTCTCGGAGATCTGTAAGATGGTCCGTCTGAAGTTTGGATTTGACTATTACATCATCAATGTACGCCTCCACATTCCTTCCAATTTGATTAATGAAGACTGTATTAACCATTCTTTGGAAGGTAGTAGGTGCATTCTTCAAACCAAACTTCATCAAAATATAGCAGAATAACCCCTGATTAGTGACGAAAGCCGTCTTTTCTTGATCTTTCTTCCACAAGGGTATCTGGTGAAAGCCTCAATAGGTGTCCATGAAGCTCAACAAGGCATGGCCGGCTATAGAGTCGACCAGACTGTCGATCTTTGGGAGAGGATAGCTATCCTTTGGACATGCCTTGTTCAAGTTTGTGTAGTTTACACACATGCACCAGGTTCCATTTGGCTTCTTTACAAGTACAACATTGGCAACCCAATCAGGGAAGTAGCATTGTCGAATGAACCCAACATTTTACAATTTTTTCACCTCGGCGGCTGCCGCCTGGCTTCTTTCTTCACCCTAGTTCCTCTTCTTTTGCCTTACTGGCTTCTTTTTAGGATCCACAACAATTTTGTGGACGGCTAGATCCGGGGTGATGCCTGGCATCTCATCCACTTCAAAGGCAAAGATGTCTTTAAATTCTCTTAACCAGTGGTGTAAGTCTACAATAAGTTTAGAAAAAGCAGTTGTGCCAACCTTAACAGTCCGGTCAGGACGAGTGTCATCTAGGACAATGTCCATGTGCTCATCAACCGGCTGGGGACGGAGTTCATCTGGCCTTTGACCGGTCAGTGATTGCTATTACCTGTCTTTTTTATCGGCCACCATTTGGTTGGCCTTTCTTTTCTTGCCGGCTGCTGTTGCAGCAGGCGCAGCTTCCTTGACTTGGTCAAGATCAGTAGTTTCTCCACTGGGGCCGGCTGCGACCATAGTGGGCTTGACATCAGAGAGGTAAAAATCCCTGGCCATCTTCTGCTCTCCCCGTAGGGAGCTGACTGTTCCATCATCCCTCTTAGACTTGAGAAGCATGAGAGACAGAATGATAACAGCGTTGGATTCATTCAGGGTGGGATGCCCCAAAATCATGTTGTAGGCCGTCAATTCTTCAACAACTAAGAACCGGACCATCATGTGGCGTCCCTCCCCTTTCTTGCCTAGACGAATGGGTAAGTTTATTCGACCTACCAGATGTACCACACCACCCCCAAATCCCACTAAGGGATGAGAGACCTGGTGCATACTCTCGGGCTTATACCTGAGCTTGGTCAGGCACTTGTGGCTGATGAGATCAGACGAACTCCCAGTGTCAATGAGTATCCGTCCAACTCTTTGGTTGGCCACTTTGCATTCGATTAAAACAGGGTCATCATGCGGCCTCTTGACTCTGCCCATGTCTCCTCAGTAATAATGACTTCGGGGAAAGAGTCCTTGGACGCCTGACCTTTGTCGACTGAGTTAACATCGAGCCGCCTGATGTAGTCTTTATTACCCCGGATGGTAGGGCCCTCCAGCGGAGTTTCATCAGTATTCGAACTATTAGCAGAGTAGGACTTCTTTTTGGGCGGTTTCCCAGTGTTAGTTTTTAGGGTAACTTTGGACCTCAGAACACAGGACTAGAGTACCCCTTTGTCAGCCAGGCGGTCCAACAGACGCTTGAGGCTATAGCATTCGTTGGTATTATGGGCAATATTCTCATGGTAGTGGCAATATTTGTTTTTGTTCCGATTTTTGACGGAACCTTTCATAGGAGCCGACTTCTCAATAGAGACCCGGTCCTTAATCTCCATGAGGATGGAGTAATAGTCCTTATTGAATTCATAGTTCGAGGAGTACGTCTTCGCTTCTCTCTTTTTCTTCTAGGATGGTTGTTCAGAAGTTTCAGCCACCCAGACTTGTTTTCTTTTCTTTTCTTCTTTCTTAGCCGGCTGTGATGGCCAACTCTCTTTTTTGTCACACCTCTTTAAGTCCGATTGCTTATTGATGTTACAAAGCTCGGTTTCCTGTATATAGGCGTCCGCCTCCATCAGTGCCTCTTGGAGAGGGTAGCCATCCTCTTTCTTACGAGGTCGAACTTGAAGGTTGACCTGTCCTTCAGACCTTTGAAAAAGTCTGTGTAGGCTACCTCATTAGACAGCCCTTGAATTTGAATTTTCATCAGATTGAAGCGCCTAATAAATGAGCGCAGCCTCTCCTTCTCTCCCTGCTGTATGACTCCCAAGTCAAGACTTGTCTGCTTTGCAAGGATATTCATTGAGAAGTTTGACGCAAACAAGTATGCGAGCGTTTTGAAATTATTGATGCATCCGGCTGACAGGTTGCTGAACCATTGCTGGGCGACGCCCTTTAATGTGGCCGAGAAGCATCTATACCATGTGGCATCGTCCAACCCTTGAAGATACATAAGGTTGGTGTACGCCAACAGGTGGTCTTCAGGGTTGGAGGTACCATCATAAGTTCCTACTAACACATTCTTCACCTTAGCCGGCTGTGCGGCCTTAGTTATTTCCTTGGATAAAGCTGAGGGTTGTTCCCTAAGTCTTAGCAGTCGGAGCTGCCAGTCCAAGGGCTGGAAATTAGGTGCCGCATGCCCTCGGAAGAGAGTAGGCTGCATATATATGGTTGTTCATACGGCATGTATGGCTGTTGAGGCGCATACGGGGCCGCTTGGAACATCTGTGGACTAGAGTGATCGGACATGCCGCCTGTCTGATCCTTTCGGTTTGATTGAGAATACCTCATTGAGGTATTCAGAAAGATGTCATTGAAGTTCGACGTTGAGGCCGACTCTGACAGTTGCATATTCTTCTTTTGCTGGATTATCATGCGAGCATCAGAATATGTTTTCTTGGAACCATCCGACTATACATGCCGGATGGCCTTCCTCTTCCCAGTCTAAGGGAACCGAAGTCCAGCCAAGTTTATCAAGGGCTTCTGTCCCTCCCTTGGTTTAGGGTAAGGAGTAGCCTCTCGGTCCTTGACTGGCTTTATCCTCCTAGAATGAGAGGGCTTCTTGGCCGAATGTTCCTTGGTAGGGACATTCGTCCGTTTATCAATAAGATCCTTTATCTCCGTTTTGAAACATGTCATAAAATTCATGAGCTCGTTTCTAGTGATGGGGGTGGATCCTTTGGCCACCTGGAGAAAGCCAGTCGACTAGACGACTGTTTCACTATGACCTGCTAGGTCGGTGTTCCGTTCCCTCCTTTCGGTGGGGAGGGTGCGTCGTGTCCTGAGGGACCTGTCAGGGGCCGTGTGGGTGGCGACTTCATAATTGTCAATTGTATCTTGATCTGAGTAGACCTGGACATCGGCCATAGGCCGTTTCTCATTAAGAGGCGGTACAAGTTCTTGTGAAGTCTTCTCAAAAGTACTCTCCCCATTGACAGCACCAAATGTTTCGGGGTTTTTTGATGTCCTGCGGGACAGTTACAATTCCAAGACTGACCTCTGGACGCCTATACCTACAAAACAACGAAGACTCCGGTGTGTGGGAGTTCTGCCTCCGACGATCAAGTTAGAATGTGTATGAGGAATGAAGTGCGGAAAGTAAAAGGTCTCTCTTGGATTCCAAGAGAGTATATGCAATGTGAGATTTCTCAGTTCGAGATGTTAGGTGTTTGATTTTCTCTGATTGTAAGCTAATGTGAATTAAATGTTTCTGAATGAATGTTCCACAGAGGGAAACATCTCCCTTTTATAGGGTGTTGAAAAACGTGCCCAATACTAGGTTTTAGTAAACCTAGGGCTGACTGGGCTTTGCCTAGGAATTTAGGCCATAGAAGGCCAATTTCCTGATGGGCTATTTGTTTGCCACATGTCGTGGCCTGATTGGTCCACTTTGGACCTCTCGCGAGGTGACACGTGGCGGACTTTGGTTGGTCCACGTGTCCGACACCTGGCAGGACTTGAGTGGTCCACGTGGCGGGAAAAAAATCCTAATCATTTGCCTTTCACAGGGGTGATGTGGCATGCCACGTGGCGCATGTGACAGGTGTCACGCCATGATTGGCTAACGGTTTTTACCGTTTTGTTTTTCACTGTCTGTTGGAATTCACCCCTCTATAAATAGGGGGGTGTCCAAACCATTTATTCGGACGTTTCAAAAAAATTTCTAGAGAGCTTTTCTTTGTCTCAAAAAGAACTTCCGACTGCACCTGACCGCCTGTTTTACAGACCGCCTACTCTTACAGTCGTCGTAGACTTTCAAGTACTTCATTCTTCATTAACTAAAGGTAGTCGTCTGTTTCTTTTTTTTTTTTCGTACTTTGTTTTTTCTTTTGAAAATGGTTTCCCAAAAGCACACGGCACAACCTAGGTTAGTGATCAGCCGGTCACCGGGGACGGCTGAATCTATAACTAGGAGTGCCGACTGCCCCTTGCTAGATCGCGCTTTGCGAACTACCCTAAGTCCGACTGTCTATGTGTCTGTGCAAGACACCATGGCCAGAACTAAGAGAACAACAAGGGTGACAAATTCAGACGACTCTTTCTTTCACCCGCCTGTCAGCGAGGTGTGTGACGTGCCGCCTGGTGCCCTAAGTACCACTAGTGATTCCTTTTTAGAAGAATTAGTGGAAGAAGTTGAAAATGTAATGACACCCTTTGTTGATCTGGCTTGGCAGGCGTACCCTTCATCCGAGAGCTCAGATAGCGATTCTAAGCCAAGCACTTCAAATAAATTTTCGGATGAATCTGAAGAATGGCACTCTCGGTTAAGGAGTGCCCAAGAGTCCCTTTAAGTAGACTTGGGACCAAATTGGGCGGAGCCGTCTGCTACCAACCGAGAGCAATACACCGCCTACTATCATCATGTCCCCAAAGGCAGGCGAAAAATGATGGTTGAAAAAAATAAAAACTTCAGGGCTGACCATGTCATGGGACATGGGTATGTCATTTGCACGCCGGATGTCGAGGACACGGTAGTCTGCCCCGAGCAGTCCAGCTGCGGGGACGCCAGTTTTGGCTGCTATGAGGTGGCAATAAAGGCTGGCCTGAGATTTCCTCTACATCTGGCTGTAGAGAGGATTTTGGATGGATACCAGCTAGGTGTCAGGCAACTAGCCCCTAACTCCTGGTTCAACATTTTGGGCTATGTTGCCGACTATGAAATGCATGAGGTAGAGCCAAGCTTTAAAGCATTCGCTCATATGCACTACCTCACCCGGACCCCAAAAACAAGCAGGACTAGCTGGTATCAATTGTTTAGCCACAAGGGCTATATGATGACTGTGGGGAAGGAGAACAAGTGCAAAGATTGGAGAAACACTTTCTACATCATCTCTAGCCCTGACACAGTTAGAATCAAAAAATTTAACAGGTGGAACAGGAACCCACCTTTTCTAACAGGTGGTTCTGAGTTGCCGCCTATTCCCCGTAAAGCCAAAGAAGAGATCCTTGACAGAGGGCTCTTCAAAGTAGACATACAAGCGAACCCCGAGACTGGGGTGAGGGAGTTCATTCCTCAAAACTATGTTCCCAAGTATAAGTGGTTATACGATGGGACATATCTGGCCGCTTGTGGCCTAAGTGAAGAGATGCCGAGAGGTAGCTGACCGCCTATTTAAATGTCTTGTGAAACTTGATTTATTTTGAGTAAAACTAACTCCTTGTTTCATCTTTTGCAGACAAAGCCATGGAGAAGCTCTCGGCGTCTAACTTCAATGACAGCTTTCTGAATACCTCAATAAGGTATTCTTAATCAAACCGAGAGGATCAGACAGGCGGCCTGTTCGCTCACTCTAGTACGCAGATGTTCCAAGTGGCCCCGTATGCGCCTCAACAGCTATACATGCCGTATGGATAACCATATATGCAGCCTACTCTCTTCCGAGGGCATGCGGCACCTAATGACCAGCCCTTGGACTGGCAGCTCCGACTGCTAAGACTTTGGGAACAGCCCTCAACTTTCTACAAGGAAATAACTGAGGCCGCACAGCCGGCCAAGGTGAAGAGGCGGCCTTCCAAAAGTTAAAGGAACACTCGCACTCTTTGCCAAGGCTAGTCAGCCCTTTGTCAAAGGAAGTGTTATACATGTACTTGGCCGTCTCTGATCATGCTCTCAGCGCCATTCTCCTTGCTGAAAGAGACGGCTGCCAGCTCCCCGTCTATTTCATCAGCTCCCCGTTCTCCTCGTCGGCCCTAGAGGTGTATTTTGCGGCAAGTTGGGTCTCCTGGTTGGCCAGCCGCTGCTTCAGCTTGTCTACCCGACTGCGGAGGCCGACTGCTTCATTGTCCTCCTTCCTAAGTGGCGCAAGCTCGGCCTTGAGGTCCGATACGAACTTCTCTAGCTCAGAGATTCTCTTTTGGGCCGTTTATCAAGGGATTTTGTCCCTCCCTTGGTTTAGGGTAAGGAGTAGCCTCTCGGTCCTTGACCGAATTTTCCTCCTAGAATGAGAGTGTTTCTTGGCCGACTGTTCCTTGGTAGGGGCAGTCGTCCGTTTATCAATAAGATCCTTTATCTCCCTTTTGAAATATGTCATGAGAGTCATGAGCTCGTTTCTAGTGATGGGGGTGGATCCTTAGGCCACCTAGAGCTGGCCAGTCGGCTGGCCGACTGTTTCACTAGGACCTGCCTTGTCGGTGTTCCGTTCCCTCCTTTCGGTGGGGCGGATGCGCCGTGTCCTGAGGGACCCGTTAGGGGTCGTGTGGTTGGCGGTACAGGTTTTTGTGAAGTCATCTCAAAAGTACTCTCCCCACAGACGACACCAAATGTTTCAGGGTTTTTTGATGTCCTGCGGGAGAGTTACAATTCCAAGACTGACCTCTGGACGCCTGTACCTGCAAAAAAATGGAGACTTCGGTGAGTGGGAGTTCCGCCTCTAACGATCAAGTTAGAACGTGTATGAGGAGTAAAGTGCGGAAAGTAAAAGGTCTCTCTTGGATTGGAAGAGAGTATCTGTAATGTGAGATTTCTCAGTTCGAGGTGTCATATGTCTGAATTTCTCTGATTGTGAGTTAATGTGAATTAAATGTTTCTGAATGAATATTCCTTAGAGGGAAACATCTCCCTTTTATAGGGTGTTGAAAAACGTGCCCAATACTAGGTTTTAGTAAACCTAGGGCTGACTAGGCTTTGCCTAGGAATTTAGGCCATAGGAGGCCATTTTCCTGATGGGCTATCTGTCTGCCACGTGTCGTGGCCTGATTGGTCCACTTTGGACCTCGATGTGACACGTGGCGGACTAAGGTTGGTCCACGTGTCCGACACGTGGCAGGACTTGAGTGGTCCACGTGGCGGGGAAAAATCCCTAATCATTTGCCCCTCATAGGGGTGATGTGGCATGCCACATGGCACATGTGACAGGTGTCACGCCATGATTGGCTAACGGTTTTTTCTGTTTTTTTTTTCATTGTCTGTTGGAATTCCCCCCCTATAAATAGGGGATGTCCAAATCATTTGTTCGGACGTTTCCAAAAAATTTCTAGAGATCTTTTCTTTGTCTTAGAAAGAACTTCCAACTGCACCAGACCGCCTGTTTTACAGACCGCCTACTCTTACAGTCGTCGTAGACTTTCAAGTACTTCAATCTTCATTACCTAAAGGTAGCCGTCTGTTTCTTTTTATTTTTTCGTACTTTGTTTTTTCTTTTGAAAATGGTTTCCCAAAAGCACACGGCACAGGCTAGGTTAGTGATCAGCCGGTCACCGGGGACGGCTGAATCTATAACTAGGAGTGTCGACTGCCCCTTGCTGGATCGCACTTTGCGAACTGCCCTAAGTCCGACTGTCTATGTGTCTGTGCAGGACACCATGGCCAGAACTAAGAGAGCAACAAGGGTGACAAATTCAGACGGCTCTTTCTTTCATGCACCTGTCAGCGAGGTATGTGACGTGCTGAGAGGAATGGTGTCCTTCCAACAAGTGTATTATTCCGATAGAGGGTTCATAATTATCGGAAAGCTAATTCTTCATTAAGGTCAAGTGATCAGAATGTCTAGGTGGAGACTGCTTTCGATTAGTAATATTAATGTACAATTAATATTACAGCTTCATCTTGAATGAACCCTTTGGGTCGAACCAAATCGAACAACCGATCCGAGACGACGAATCAATCCGAAGGATTTGATGAGTCGTCGGAGTTTTACGAACAAAGACGTCGAATATCGAGCTTAGAGCGTCGAGATCGAACGTCGCAAGTCGAGTCGAATTTAGAATTCGAAGAGACGCGAAATCAATCGAGTTACAAATACAAACCTAGCCGTAGCCTCGCATTGGTCTAGCCATGTGAAAACTAGGCTAGGCGAGATCCATCGCAAGCCTAGCATGCTAGGCGTGCTAGGGCATTGCGTGCTAGCAGGCCATGCGCCCAAGCAACATTGCACCATTACACCATCGCAGCATTGCATGTGCGTGTGGATGTGCTAGGGGCTGGCGCTAGGCAAGGCCTAGCACTGCTCATCGTACTATGGCAGCATGTGCGTGTGCGTGTGCGTTGCTAGCACAGCACCATGCACCATCGCATCATGTGCATGTGCGTGTGCGTTGCTAGCACAGAACCATGCACCATCACTGCATGTGCGTGTGCGTATGCATCGCACAGCACCATGCACCATCACTGAATGTGCGTGTGCGTATGCACCGCTAGCACATCACCAAGCAGCAGCGTGCTTGTGCGTGTGCGTAGCAATGCAGCGCCCAGCATGCGTGACTCGCTAGCAGCACGCATGCTGGCAGTGGGTGGGATGCTTGCTAGCTGGTTGCGCTATGTGATAGCAGTGCTGGCTTGCAAGCACAGCCTAGGCGCCAGGCGCCAACAAGGCTGCCTTGGCTGCCAAGGCTGGTTGGAAGTCAACTGTCCCAGCCACATGGAGGATCCGGTTGTGTGTGGAGACCAAGGGTTGTGGCCATTGCCTTGGGCACCAAGGCTATGGTCCCCCCCCTTCTTGGAATGGTCCTCACCTACCCTCTCCTCTCCATGTGCCACTTGTAACTCATTGATTGCATTGTTTATTAATTTGTTTTTGATTAAAAAAATTAGTAGGAAAATGCAATTGTCCCACATTGCTCATGAATGGGATGACAAGTTGATTTTCTCTATAAATACCCAATGGTTGGGCATTTGGGAATTCACTTGAGTAGAACTCAATGAGGCATCTCCCATTAGGTGAGAAAACCTCTAAGTTCGTAAAACTCCTTTTTTATCAGTCGGGTCCCGACTAACCTTCAGGAGTTGGACCGTTCGGGTCGGGTTCATGGGTACGAGTCGTTGGAGGCGGTCACGATTGTGACGCTCGAGCTTTCGAATTAAGAGCTCGATTTGCGAGCGAAGCACGCGTTGAGGGTAAGAATGTCTTTTCTCTTTCTCTCTTTATGTTGTTAATTATGTGATTAAATTTTTAGTTGCTTTGATTAGTGAGCGGGTCTTGGGCGGGTTTCTCTTCCGCGTAGCGTTAGACGCTACGAAACCCAACAGCGGTATCGGAGCCGCGCTCACTTTAATTATTGTGACTAATAATTAATTAAGGTGATTTAAAATGGATTTAAATTTCTGGTTGTGCCTTCTAAATTAGATTAGAAGCTCGTTTTAATTAATTTTAATCTCGTATTTTTATAATTTTGGCTGATGAACCCAGATTTCGACTCAAAAATAGTGATTTTTGGGTGGAATCAACGTTCTAAATCGTTTTTGACCCTTTAAGGATTGTCCAGAAGCCAAAATCCACCCAGAAATATGTTTTTCGTGGGATTTTTCGTTTTTGACGAAAATTTTTAAATATTTTAAGGTTGATTAATTATTGCATGTTGAAGGTAAATTAAATGTATGGTTGCATCCCTAATCTACTGCAATTATAAACCTCATTAAGCATGTTTATGAAGTCATAATTGGTGCTTAATTTGGTGTGTTCACTTTTCACATAAACTTTTTTTTTTCACATTATTGCAAATAAATTGCTTTGAGTGTGAATGTTTATGGTGAACTTGCAATTTGGAAGCCCCTAAACTTTCAAAGATCCAATCTATATAATTGTTTATTTGGTTGGAACTTTGATTGCTAAATTCCATGTTGAATTAAAATTTTGGATTTAATCATTTTTGTGTTGATTAATGTCCTTAAAGTTCAAAACTTGTGATTGAATTTTGATTAATCTTCATATTGGAAGATGTAATTTTTCAATTTTACACAAGTTATTGTTGGAAAATTTTTCCCAAACCCCTTAATTTTGTCAAATTTCATTATTAATTTACATTTGATTAAATTAATTATGAGTGTAGCCCTTCAATTTTGAAGCATCTAGATAAACCTAAATTGATTTAAAGAATGGTTCTTAAATAATTCAAGTTTGTGCACCATTAAAATTGAATTTAATTAAGTTGGACTTATTTTATTTTCATTTTTTCCATTAATTAATTCTAAAATAAATTTAGATTAATTTTACGTCACACGTAAATCGGGATTAAAATCCCGAGAAACGACACGCAAATTGAGGCAAAAACACCCAAGCGTCACCAAGGCTAGCCGGGCTGCCCACACAGCCCACATGTGGCTGCCTTAGGTGCGCGCAAGGTGACTGGCCTCATAGCGATGTTGTGCTGTGTGGCGAGGTGTGCGTGTTATGCGCTGTTGCTAGGTGCGTGGCAAGGTTGTTGGAGTAGCTTGGGCGCGCTGCTGGGTAGCAAGGCATGCAGCAAGCCCCAGCCAGCCTGCCATACGCTGCCAAGCTCCAGCAGGCATGCTAGCATGTAAAGCATGCGTTGCGTGCTGCTGGTGCTGGCTGGCGTAGCATGCTACGCTGGGTGCAGCTTGCTAGCACCCAAGCACAACAAGCGCAACACCAAGGGCTGTGTAGCAGCCTTGGTGCGCAGCCCACAAGGCTTATGGGTGGGTTGCTTTTGATTAATTTTTGGGCTATGGCTTTTGCAAAATTTTGCCGTTTTAATTTTGTTTATTTAATTTAACGAGGCTAGGCCTTGATTTTTCCGGCTTTTGCAAAATTTTTATTTTGACAAAATTTGGGTAAACCGACTTAATTAATTAGATTAATTAAGTCGGATGCGGAATTTAGTGGGAGCTTCGTTAATTGCATGATATAATTGCGTCTTAATCACATAAAATGTTTAACAACTTTGACTAGTTTTAATTAGGCGCATTAATCGGATTAACCACCTAAGTTAGTTACTAGTTTACGCGTGTTGTGCATTGTTACTTGTTTTTCGTTGTAAAATGCATGGGCCATTCACATATAGTGAATGGATGAATGGAAGATATATTGTTTCACAGGTTTCGTGAAAATGGCAACTAGTGGGACCCGATTAGGATAGTAAATACGGACTGCGATCCGTTATGTATTTTTGTAAATCTAAATACGGTCTGCGTACCGTTGCGTATTTTTATACCTTAATGTTTAGATTGATCCTAGTCGTAGTAGCTAGTAATTTTATTTTGGCGAAGATGTCTCAAGATGGTGTTTCTATGAAGACGAGCCAAGATGAAGACTCTTGAAAATTTGAAGATTTCAAGGGGTCATGCTAGTTGCCAAATGCATCTATCTTATGCTTTATATATATTGTTATGCGTATATATACATATTTGAATGCTAGATGAATGTTTAGGATTTCAAATGTTGCGATGAATAATTAAGTTCACTTAAATCAACCAACATAGAAACCCTAGGTCCCTATAATATTGAGCTAAAATATGCCATTCCAAGAACAACACTTACCGAACTAATGCGCGTATGTGATGGGCTATGCCAAAGCGAGGCATCACTACTTCCCTAGGAACGTAAGGTATACTAGGTATACAAGTTGCCTTGGTTAAGCTCAACGATATCAGTAAGGAGTCCTTAGATGTCGTGGCAATGGAGATAAAATGTCAAGGAAGCATTAGATGCGACGTTTTATCGAACCAAGAGTAGCTTGGAGCTATTAGCAATTGGATTGCTTACCCTAAAATATTAAGTGTTAAGACAAGCCAAAGCATGCTTAATCACTTTCTGATTTTTGGGATCTTGGAATCGTTTTATTCTCGCCTAAAAGGGACAATTTATAATGCGTGGATAAGACGCGTAATAAGATTGAAAGTTTGCATGTATGGCTTTAAATTTCAAACTTATTATGATATTAACTTGATAAATGGTTATACTTTGCACTTATGTTTGTAGAATTTGTAATCAAATTATTGTTTCCATTGATTGGTAAAAGAAATCTTTCAAGAATGGTTCTCGAAGAAAGAAAAGGGCACTTCTAAGATACAACTTCTCATAAACGACTAAAGTCCGAAAGGACGGTTGGATATCATGTTTTAAAAATACTATGTAGTTGACAAACTTACATATCTTTTCACTTCATAAGCTTATGAGTAGGACTCATTGATGAAGTAATTCAGGTACGGATTAGTTGAAAAGATAGAACTTTGTTTTGCGGCGCATTAGATGCTTAATTATGCCTAACAAAGTATAAAATTCGAGGAACTTAAAGAAATGATTCTTAAAGTTATGAGATGATGTATTATAAGAAATATAGGAAACAAGGAACAAAGAAAAGAATGAGATTCCTTTTCTACGCTTGAGTTCATGTTATTATGGTCAACTTAGCAACTCATTATCTTCACAAGTATTGGATACTACTTGAATGTTCCACTTTGAAAGTGTTTTCAAACTGTTGAAGACAAGCTAAGTTATTAACTTACAAGCTTAGAATGAAGCAAGTAATGCTACATCAGTTGTAAGGTCACTTGTTTTGTTTAAAGTCCTTTTAAAACTAAGGCTGGAACAAATAATGGTTATTGTGTTCCATAATCAGCAAACGATCCGTTTACACACGGAAAGACTCACATTCAAAAGTAAAAGCAATAGTTGCTAGGTTTACTTGAATGACATGGTCGCATAAGCCATGAGTCAAGAATGCTTGATTATAAACAAACATTTCCCAACCATGAAACTCACAAAGTTCAAGTCATGGACATGATTTGTATTCCAAACCCTTTAGCAATGTCACTAACAACAAGAACGTACTCAAGGCTCTATTAGATAGACTCTTGATAGTTGATCGATTTGGAATCGTTCTAAGACAAGCAAGTCTTATTACTTGTTGAAATCGACAATGAAAGGAGCTATTGTGTTTGGCATAGACAATTAACTCTAAAAGCTAAAGAGGATTCCACTTACTTCAACGTCTCACAAGAATTTGGAAGAATGTGGCTACATTCATCTAATATGAGCAAACTAGACCTTGAGTATCTCAAACGTTCAGTGAAGTATAGAATCGACTTGGCAAGATATCACAACGTCTAGCTAGATTAGATCGAGCGATGTTTGCTTGAGCCAAGTGTGATCACATCAAACTTATGAAATTTAAATTTAACAATGAGCTCCAGAAAGAACATAGTGTTTCTTGACAGAGACCTCGATGCCATTTGGAAATGACTCCAATGATGATGGATCACATCCCTTCCTATAGAGTTCTTAAAGATTTGCAAATGACTAAATGTTACACTAAACAAAAGTGTCGAAGCTAAGAACGGACACCATATTCAGTTATGGATAGAAATAGTTTCTAGCGTCTTTTCAAGTATATGTCTAGTGCTCTTAGCTCAGTGGGAGTTCATTGACTCAGTGGGAGCTAAGTGGCTTAATAAGGGCTAAGATAGCTCGAGAAGGAGCTAACTGTTTGTTTCACAACGAACTTTTACCTAACACAAAAACTCCCCCAAATTTCTCAAAATTTTGATTTTCTTTTCTTTAGAGGTCAACTTGTGGATGCCTCCCACACATTGTCGAATATGTTGTTTATTGTTTCTTGTTAAATTCCCGAGTTAGATTGTAATTAAGGGACCTTGGGTGTGCATTTTGGGAGGTGGACTAGCATTTTGAGATTTTATAACCGAAGGAGGGCTTGTTACAACTTTGGAATATCTAGATGTGCTCTAATGAACAAGTAAAAGGTCTAAAGAAGTATCCTAATGCAACCTTGCTTAGTTTCCCTCTTTACCCCCAACTCAAGTGTACATTTATATGATTAGTAATCCTTGAAAGTTGCTCACTTGACTTGCTTGCGATTTATATCCCAATGAGTTGACTTGGGTAATAAAAATATTGGAATTTGTGTAGTTGATAGTTTTGTCATGGTCTGTGTAAGTTGTGGGTTAAACTCAATGGAAACCCTCACGAGATAAAAACTCGTCCTCTAAGGCGACTTAGAGGTTTAAATTTCTTCTCACTTGTGCTAAAAGTGATGATGGTTGTCACCATGCGGATTTGTTTATTTATGCTTCCTCCTTGTTGCCTCTCCTTAGATTGATGTTAGCAAATTGTTTTCCTCCTTTGGTTTGACATGTTTGTTTTGCTCGAGGACGAGCAAAAGCTTAGCTTAGGGGGATTTGATAACTTTCTATTTGATATGATTTTAGGATGTTTTTGAACCTAGTTTACTTGATTAAATTTGTGTTTTGGTTCATTTTTACTCTATTATTATGCAATTTTTGTGTATCCTATGCTTCACGGGTTGTTGGTGTTTTTGTTGAGATTCTAGGTTCAAAAGAACGACTAAATGGAGCCCATGGATACAAAGCTGAGGTTAGAAGAAAGAAGATGGTTGAAAGAAGCCAAGGAAAGGAGCAATATAGAAGAAAAGATGGAAAAAAGGGCTTAGAAGACCCTGCACGGCCGTGCCAGACCTTACACGTCCGTGCCGAATCTGGCACGTCCGTGCAGACCTGCAGTCAAGCCCGATTCTTGTTTTCTCCGTCCTTTTTATTTTGGGGTCTTATAAATACCCCCTTTGAGCTCATTTGTACGGATATATGCAGTTTTTTAGAGCTTTTCTCTTAGTTTGTAATCTTAGAACATTAAATTCTCAAATCATTAGTTAGTTCTCAATTATTAGCTTGGAAACATTCAAATTCAATCATTGTAGAAGACAAAATTCACCATTGTTGCTCACTTTGAAGCTTCATAGTAACCATTTCTTACTCATCTTTTCTACTTCTTTTTACTTTGTTGTTGATTACTTGCTTAATTCTTGCATGCTTAGATTGTTAATTAGCTTAATCCTTAGTTTGAACTTGTTCATGAATTACTCGAAACCTCTAATTGCTTTAACCTCCATGGATTGTGAGTAGTCTAAATTCTAGGGTTTGGGTAAAACCCTCAATGTAGTCACTAATTACTTGTTGCATGTGCTAATTTGGTTGTTGTGGGGTGTTAATTAGTTGAGCTTAAGTGGTTTAATTGCTTAGTTCTTGTATATGGCCATTGCTAGAACTATTTATCCAAGCTTTCTCAACGAAGGATCGAGAGATGAACTTGAGTTAGCTCCCTTATGCTTGATTGACCCGAAATGAGAATAGGGATTACCGGTCAAGGGAATGTTTATGTCATCGTGATTATGCTTTAACACTTGTTTTATGCTATGTTACCACGAGAGTAGGTTGTATTCATGATTCAAGTAATCCCTCTAGCTTGAGAGAGTAGTTGGGTGCTTTAGATGACTTCCCCTAATTTATCCCATTAATTTACCTTGATTGTTGCATGCTAATTGTGATTTGTGATGAAATTGAGTGGTATAACCCAAGCCCTAGATTCCTCTTAATATTGTTAATCTCCTCTTAGCTTTAGTTGAATTGAATTAGAAGAAGTTACTCAAAACCAACCCAATTTAGAATTCATTTAGCTTATTTAAACGATAGTACTCGGTGGTTGATTCAACGCCTCTCTTGGGTTCGACCCTTTCTTACCCTTACTATTGTTAGTGAGACCAAGATAGGAATTATTATCTTTGGTAGGCTCGACGACGGCCTATCAGCAGTCGGGTAGACAAGCTGAAGCAGCGGCTGGCCAACCAACAGACCAAGCTTGCCGCAAAATACACCTCTAGGGCTGACGAGGAGAACGGGGAGCTGATGAAATCGACGGGGAGCTGGAAGCCTTCTCTTTCAGCAAGGAGAACGGCAATGAGAGCATGATTAGAGACGGCCTAGTACATGTATAACACTTCCTTTGACAAAGGGCTGACTAGCCTTGGCAAAGAGTGCAAGTGTTCCTTTAACTTTTGGAAGGCTGCCTCTGCATCTGTCCCCCATTCAAACATAGTCTTCTTTTTGATTGCTTGGAAGAAATAGAGGTACTTGTCAAGTGATCGACTGAGGAATCTCCCCAATGCCGCGAGACAACCTGTTAATTTTTGAACTTCCTTTCCAGTACGGGGCGACTCCATGTCTATGACCGCCTGTATTTTTTCTGGATTGGCCTCTATCCCCCTTTGATCAATCAGAAATCCGAGGAACTTCCCAGACTCAACACCAAAAACACGTTTCTTAGGATTAAGCATGACCTGGTGCCGCCTGAGTGTGGTGAATGTTTCTCGGAGATCTGTAAGATGGTCCGTCTGAAAAGTGGATTTGACTATCACATCATCAATGTACGCCTCCACATTCCTTCCAATTTGATTAATGAAGACTGTATTAATCATTCTTTGGAAGGTAGTAGGTGCATTCTTCAAACCAAACTTCATCAAAATATAGCAGAATAACCCCTGGTTAGTGATGAAAGCCGTCTTTTCTTGATCTTTCTTCCACAAGGGTATCTGGTGAAAGCCTCAATATGTGTCCATGAAGCTCATCAAGGCATGGCCTGCTGTAGAGTCGACCAGACTGTCGATCTTTGGGAGAGGATAGCTATCCTTTGGACATGCCTTGTTCAAGTTTGTGTAGTTTACACACATGCACTAGGTTCCATTTGGCTTCTTTACAAGTACAACATTGGCAACCCAATCAGGGAAGTAGCATTGTCGAATGAACCCAACATTTTACAATTTTTTCACCTCGGCGGCTGCCGCCTAGCTTCTTTCTTCACCCTAGTTCCTCTTCTTTTGCCTTACTGGCTTCTTTTTAGGATCCACAACAATTTTGTGGACGGCTAGATCCGGGGTGATGCCTGGCATCTCGTCCACTTCAAAGGAAAAGATGTATTTGAATTCTCTTAACCAGTTGTGTAAGTCTACACTAAGTTTAGAAAACGCAGTCGTGCCAACCTTAACAATCCGGTCAGGACGAGTGTCATCTAGGACAATGTCCATGTGCTCATCAACCGGCTGGGGACGGAGTTCATCTGGCCTTTGACCGGTCAGTGATTGCTATTACCTGTCTTTTTTATCGGCCACCATTTGGTTGGCCTTTCTTTTCTTGCCGGCTGTTGTTGCAGCAGGCGCAGCTTCCTTGACTTGGTCAAGATCAGTAGTTTCTCCACTAGGGCCGGCTGTGACCATAGTGGGCTTGACATCAGAGAGGTAACATTCCCTGGCCATCTTCTGCTCTCCCCGTAGGGAGCTGACTGTTCCATCATACCTCTTAGACTTGAGAAGCATGAGAGATGGAATGATAACAGCGTTGGATTCATTCAGGGTGGGATGCCCCAAAATCATGTTGTAGGCCGTCAGTTCTTCAACAACTAAGAACCGAACCATCATGTGGCGTCCCTCCCCTTTCTTGCCTAGACGAATGGGTAAGTTTATTCGACCTACCGGATGTACCACACCACCCCCAAATCCCTCTAAGGGATGAGAGACCTGGTGCATACTCTCGGGCTTATACCTGAGCTTGGTTAGGCACTTGTGGCTGATGAGATCAGACGAACTCCTAGTGTCAATGAGTATCCGTCCAACTCTTTGGTTGGCCACTTTGCATTCGATTACAACAGGGTAATCATGCGGCCTCTTGACTCTGCCCATGTCTCCTCAGTAATAATGACTTCGGGGAAAGAGTCCTTGGACGCCTGACCTTTGTCGACTGAGTTAACATCGAGCCGCCTGATGTAGTCTTTATTACCCCGGATGGTAGGGCCCTCCAGCGGAGTTTCATCAGTATCCGAACTATTAGCAGAGTAGGACTTCTTTTTGGGCGGTTTCCCAGTGTTAGTTTTTAGGGTAACTTTGGACCTCAGAACACAGGACTAGAGTACCCCTTTGTCAGCCAGGCGGTCCAAAAGACGCTTGAGGCTATAACATTCGTTGGTATCATAGCCAATATCCTCATGGTAGTGGCAATATTTGTTTTTGTTCCGATTTTTGACGGAACCTTTCATAGGAGCCGACTTCTCAATAGAGACCCGGTCCTTAATCTCCATGAGGATGGAGTAATAGTCCTTATTGAATTCATAGTTCGGGGAGTACGTCTTCGCTTCTCTCTTTTTCTTCTAGGATGGCTGTTAAGAAGTTTCAGCCACCCAGACTTGTTTTCTTTTCTTTTCTTCTTTCTTAGCCGGCTGTGATGGCCAACTCTCTTTTTTTTGTCACACCTCTTTGAGTCCGATTGCTTAGTGATGTTACAAAGCTCGGTTGCCTGTATATAGGCGTCCGCCTCCATCAGTGCCTCTTGGAGAGGGTAGCCATCCTCTTTCTTACGAGGTCGAACTTGAAGGTCGACCTGTCCTTCAGACCTTTGAAAAAGTTTGTGTAGGCTACCTCATTAGACAGCCCTTGAATTTGAATTTTCATCAGATTGAAGCGCCTAATAAATGAGCGCAGCGTCTCCTTCTCTCCCTGCTGTATGACTCCCAAGTCAAGACTTGTCTTCTTTGCAAGGATATTCATTGAGAAGTTTGACGCAAACAAGTATGCGAGCGTTTTGAAATTATTGATGCATCCGGCTGACAGGTTGCTGAACCATTGCTGGGCGACGCCCTTTAATGTGGCCGTGAAGCATCTATACCATGTGGCATCGTCCAACCCTTGAAGATACATAAGGTTGGTGTACGCCAACAGGTGGTCTTCAGGGTTGGAGGTACCATCATAAGTGCCTACTAACACATTCTTCACCTTAGCCGGCTGTGCGGCCTTAGTTATTTCCTTGGATAAAGCTAAGGGCTGTTCCCTAAGTCTTAGCAGTCGGAGCTGCCAGTCCAAGGGCTGGAAATTAGGTGCCGCATGCCCTCGGAAGAGAGTAGGCTGCATATATGGTTGTCTATACGACATGTATGGCTGTTGAGGCGCATACGGGGCCGCCTGGAACATATGCGGACTAGAGTGAGTAGACACGCCCCCTGTCTGATCCTCTTGGTTTGATTGATAATACCTCATTGAGGTTTGCTGAAAGCTGTCATTGAAGTTCGACGTTGAGGCCGACTCTGACAGTTGCATATTCTTCTTTTGCTGGATTATCATGCGAGCATCAGAATATGTTTTCTTGGAACCATCCGGCTATACATGCCGGATGGCCTTCCTCTTCCCAGTCTAAGGGAACCGAAGTCCAGCCAAGTTTATCAAGGGCTTTTGTCCCTCCCTTGGTTTAGGGTAAGGAGTAGCCTCTCGGTCCTTGACTGGCTTTATCCTCCTAGAATGAGAGGGCTTCTTGGCCGAATGTTCCTTGGTAGGGACATTCGTCCGTTTATCAATAAGATCCTTTATCTCCGTTTTGAAACATGTCATAAAAGTCATGAGCTCGTTTCTAGTGATGGGGGTGGATCCTTTGGCCACCTGGAGAAGGCCAGTCGACTAGACGACTGTTTCACTATGACCTGCTAGGTCGGTGTTCTGTTCCCTCCTTTTGGTGGGGAAGGTGCGCCGTGTCCTGAGGGACCTGTCAGGGGCCGTGTGGGTGGCGACATCATAATTGTCATCTGTATCTTGATCTGAGTAGACCTGGACATCGGCCATAGGCCGTTTCTCATTAAGAGACGGTACAAGTTCTTGTGAAGTCATCTCAAAAGTACTCTCCTGACAGACAGCACCAAATGTTTCGGGGTTTTTTGATGTCCTGCGGGACAGTTACAATTCCAAGACTGACCTCTGGACGCCTATACCTACAAAACAACGAAGACTCCGGTGTGTGGGAGTTCTGCCTCCGACGATCAAGTTAGAATGTGTATGAAGAATGAAGTGCGGAAAGTAAAAGGTCTCTCTTGGATTCCAAGAGAGTATATGCAATGTGAGATTGCTCAGTTCGAGATGTTAGGTGTTTGATTTTCTCTAATTGTAAGTTAATGTGAATTAAATGTTTCTGAATGAATTTTCTACAGAGGGAAACATCTCCCTTTTATAGGGTGTTGAAAAACGTGCCCAATACTAGGTTTTAGTAAACCTAGGGCTAACTGGGCTTTGCCTAGGAATTTAGGCCATAGAAGGCCAATTTCCTGATGGGCTATTTGTTTGCAACATGTCGTGGCCTGATTGGTCCACTTTGGACCTCTCACGAGGTGACACGTGGCGGACTATGGTTGGTCCACGTGTCCGACACCTGGCAGGACTTGAGTGGTCCACGTGGCGGGAAAAAATCCTAATCATTTGCCTTTCACAGGGGTGACGTGGCATGCCACGTGGCGCGTGTGACAGGTGTCACGCCATGATTGGCTAACGGTTTTTACCGTTTTTTTTTCACTGTCTGTTGGAATTCACCCCCCTATAAATAGGGGGGTGTCCAAACCATTTGTTCGGACGTTTCCAAAAAATTTCTAGAGAGCTTTTCTTTGTCTCAAAAAGAACTTCCGACTGCACCTGACCGCCTATTTTACAGACCGCCTACTCTTACAGTCGTCGTAGACTTTCAAGGACTTCATTCTTCATTAACTAAAGGTAGTCATCTGTTTCTTTTTATTTTTTCGTACTTTGTTTTTTCTTTTGAAAATGGTTTCCCAAAAGCACACGGCACAGCCTAGGTTAGTGATCAGCCGGTCACCGGGGACGGCTGAATCTATAACTAGGAGTGCCGACTGCCCCTTGCTAGATCGCGCTTTGCGAACTACCCTAAGTCCGACTGTCTATGTGTCTGTGCAAGACACCATGGCCAGAACTAAGAGAACAACAAGGGTGACAAATTCAGACGACTCTTTCTTTCATCCGCCTGTCAGCGAGGTGTGTGACGTGCCGCCTGGTGCCCTAAGTACCACTAGTGATTCCTTTTTAGACGAATTAGGGGAAGAAGTTGAAAATGTAATGCCACCCTTTGTTGATCTGGCTTGGTTGGCGTACCCTTCATCCGAGAGCTCAGATAGCGATTCTAAGCCAAGCACTTCAAATAAATTTTCGGATGAATATGAAGAAAGGCACTCTCGGTTAAGGAGTGCCAAAGAGTCCCTTTAAGTAGACTTGGGACCAAATTGGGCGGAGCCGTCTGCTACCAACCGAGAGCAATACACCGCCTACTATCATCATGTCCCCAAAGGTAGGCGAAAAATGATGGCTGAAAAAAATGAAAACTTCAGGGCTGACCATGTCATGGGACATGGGTATGTCATTTGCACGCCGGATGTCGAGGACACGGTAGTCTGCCCCGAGCAGTCCAGCTGCGGGGACGCCAGTTTTGGCTGCTATGAGGTGGCAATTAAGGCTGGCCTCAGATTTCCTCTACATCCGGCTGTAGAGAGGATTTTGGATGGATACCAGCTAGGTGTCAGGCAACTAGCCCCTAACTCCTGGTTCAACATTTTGGGCTATGTTGCCAACTCTGAAATGCATGAGGTAGAGCCAAGCTTTAAAGCATTCGCTCATATGCACTACCTCACCCGGACCCCAAAAACAAGCAGGACTAGCTGGTATCAATTGTTTAGCCACAAGGGCTATATGACGACTGTGGGGAAGGAGAACAATTGGAAAGATTGGAGAAACACTTTCTACATCATCTCTGGCCCTGACACAGTTAGAAATAAAAAATTTAATAGGTAGAACAGGAACCCACCTTTTCTAACAGGTGGTTCTGAGTTGCCGCCTATTCCCCGTAAAGCCAAAGAAGAGATCCTTGACAGAGGGCTCTTCAAAGTAGACATACAAGCGAACCCCGAGACTGGGGTGAGGGAGTTCATTCCTCAAAACTATGTTCCCAAGTATAAGTGGTTATACGATGGGACATATCTGGCCGCTTGTGGCCTAAGTGAAGAGATGCCGAGAGGTAGCTGACCGCCTATTTAAATGTCTTGTGAAACTTGATTTATTTTGAGTAAAACTAACTCCGTGATTCATCTTTTGCAGACAAAGCCATGGAGAAGCTCTCGGCGTCTAAAAAAGCTGCTGCTCAGTATCGCTCGGCCATCCTTGGCAAGCGGCCTGCTGAAGAATCGCTTGTTGTGTAGGCGTCAAAGGTGAACTTTCAACTGAACTTCATTTAGCTTTTCTGCCGCTTGTTTTTACTTATTGTTATTATTTTGCAGGGCACTCCAGCAAAGCCTTCTTCCTCCTCCCAGCCGGATCCTAAGGTTAGGAAATAGACGGCTGGTGACGTGACAACTCCTGGGAGAGCCTGGTTACACGTGGCTTCAAAGCCAGGAGGCAATGCACCCCCAAAATCTCCAGGACTTCGGTTCCCTGAGCCAGGGAGGAGGAAGGCCATCTGGCATGTACATCCGGATGGTTCCTAGAAAACATATTCCGATGCTCGCATAATAATCCAGCAAAAGAAGAATATGCAATTGTAAGAGTCGGCCTCAACGTCGAACTTCAATGACAGCTTTCTGAATACCTCAATAAGGTATTCTTAATCAAACCGAGAGGATCAGACAGGCGGCATGTTCGCTCACTCTAGTACGCAGATGTTCCAAGTGGCCCCGTATGCGCCTCAACAGCTATACATGCCGTATGGATAACCATATATGCAGCCTACTCTCTTCCGAGGGCATGCGGCACCTAATGACCAGCCCTTGGACTGGCTGCTCCGACTGCTAAGACTTTGGGAACAACCCTCAGTTTTCTACAAGGAAATAACTGAGGCCGCACAGCCGGCCAAGGTGAAGAGGCGGCCTTCCAAAAGTTAAAGGAACACTTGCACTCTTTGCCAAGGCTAGTCAGCCCTTTGTCAAAGGAAGTGTTATACATGTACTTGGCCGTCTCTGATCATGCTCTCAGTGCCATTCTCCTTGCTGAAAGAGACGGCTACCATCTCCCCGTCCATTTCATCAGCTCCCCGTTCTCCTCGTCGTCCCCAGAGGTGTATTTTGCGGTAAGTCGGGTCTCCTGGTTGGCCAGCCGCTGCTTCAGCTTGTCTACCCGACTGCAGAGGCCGACTGCTTCATTGTCCTCCTTCCTAAGTGGCGCAAGCTCAGCCTTGAGGTCCGATACGGACTTCTCCAGCTCAGAGATTCTCTTTTGGACCGTTTATCAAGGGCTTCTGTCCCTCCCTTGGTTTAGGGTAAGGAGTAGCCTCTCGGTCCTTGACCGGCATTTTCCTCCTCGAATGAGAGTGTTTCTTGGCCGACTGTTCCTTGGTAGGGGCAGTCGTCTGTTTATCAATAAGATCCTTTATCTCCCTTTTGAAATATGTCATGAGAGTCATGAGCTCGTTTCTAGTGATGGGGGTGGATCCTTAGGCCACCTAGAGCTGGCTCGTCGGCTGGCCGACTGTTTCACTAGGACTAGCCTGGTCGGTGTTCCGTTCCCTCCTTTCGGTGGGGCGGATGCGCCGTGTTCTAAGGGACCCGTTAGGGGCCGTGTGGCTAGCGGTACAAGTTTTTGTGAAGTCATCTCAAAAGTACTCTCCCCACAGACGGCACCAAATGTTTCAGGGTTTTTTGATGTCCTGCGGGAGAGTTACAATTCCAAGACTGACCTCTGGACGCCTGTACCTGCAAAAAAACAAAGACTTCGGTGAGTGGGAGTTCCGCCTCCAACGATCAAGTTAGAACGTGTATGAGGAGTAAAGTGCGGAAAGTAAAAGGTATCTCTTGGATTGCAAGAGAGTATCTGTAATGTGAGATTTCTCAGTTCGAGGTGTCATATGTCTAAATTAAATGTTTCTGAATGAATATTCCTTAGAGGGAAACATCTCCCTTCTATAGGGTGTTCAAAAACGTGCCCAATACTAGGTTTTAGTAAACCTAGGGCTGACTAGGCTTTGCCTAGGAATTTAGGCCATAGGAGGCCATTTTCCTGATGGGCTATCTGTCTTCCACGTGTCGTGGCCTGATTGGTCCACTTTGGACCTCGATGTGACACGTGGCGGACTAAGGTTGGTCCACGTGTCCGACACGTGGCAGGACTTGAGTGGTCCACGTGGCGATGAAAAATCCCTAATCATTTGCCCCTCACAGGGGTGATGTGGCATGCCACATGGCACATGTGACAGGTGTCACGCCATGATTGGCTAACGGTTTTTACTGTTTTTTTCATTGTCTGTTGGAATTCCCCCCTATAAATAGGGGATGTCCAAATCATTTGTTCGGACGTTTCCAAAAAATTTCTAGAGAGCTTTTCTTTGTCTTAGAAAGAACTTCCAACTGCACCAGACCGCCTGTTTTACAGACCGCCTACTCTTACAGTCGTCGTAGACTTTCAAGTACTTCAATCTTCATTAACTAAAGGTAGCCGTCTGTTTCCTTTTATTTTTTCGTACTTTGTTTTTTCTTTTGAAAATGGTTTCCCAAAAGCACACGGCACAGCCTAGGTTAGTGATCAGCCTGTCACCGGGGACGGCTGAATCTATAACTAGGAGTGTCGACTGCCCCTTGCTGGATCGCACTTTGCGAACTGCCCTAAGTTCGACTGTCTATGTGTCTGTGCAGGACACCATGGCCAGAACTAAGAGAGCAACAAGGGTGACAAATTCAGACGGCTCTGTCTTTCATGCACCTGTCAGCGAGGTATGTGACGTGCTGAGAGGAATGGTGTCCTTCCAACAAGTGTATTATTCCGATAGAGGGTTCATAATTATCGGAAAGCTAATTCTTCAGTAAGGTCAAGTGATCGGAATGTCTAGGTGGAGACCGCTTTTGATTAGTAATATTAATGTACAATTAATATTACAGCTTAATCTTGACTGAACCCTTTGGGTCGAACCAAATCGAACAACCGATCCAAGACGACGTATCAATCCGAAGGATTTGATGAGTCGTCGGAGTTTTACGAACAAAGACGTCGAATATCGAGCTTAGAGCGTCGAGATCGAACGTCGCAAGTCGAGTCGAATTTAGAATTCGAAGAGACGCGAAATCAATCGAGTTACAAATACAAACCTAGCCGTAGCCTCGCATTGGTCTAGCCATGTGAGTACTAGGCTAGGCGAGATCCATCGCAAGCCTAGCATGCTAGGCGTGCTAGGGCATTGCGTGCTAGCAGGCCATGCGCCCAAGCACCATTGCACCATTACACCATCACAGCATTGCATGTGCGTGTGGATGTGCTAGGGGCTGGCGCTAGGCAAGGCCTAGCACTGCTCATCGCACTATGGCAGCATGTGCGTGTGCGTGTGCGTTGCTGGCACAGCACCATGCACCATCGCATCATGTGCATGTGCGTGTGCGTTGCTAGCACAGAACCATGCACCAACACTGCATGTGCGTGTGCGTATGCATCACACAACACCATGCACCATCACTGCATGTGTGTGTGCGTATGCACCGCTAGCACAGCACCAAGAAGCAGCGTGCTTGTGCGTGTGCGTAGCAATGCAGCGCCCAGCATGCGTGGCTCGCTAGCAGCACGCATGCTGGCAGTGGGTGGGATGCTTGCTAGCTGGTTGCGCTATGTGATAGCAGTGCTGGCTTGCAAGCACAGCCTAGGCGCCAGGCGCCAACAAGGCTGCCTTGGCTGCCAAGGCTGGTTGGAAGTCAACTGTCCCAGCCACATGGAGGATCCGGTTGTGTGTGGAGACCAAGGGTTGTGGCCATTGCCTTGGGCACCAAGGCTATGGTCCCCCCCCCCCTTCTTGGAATGGTCCTCACCTACCCTCTCCTCTCCATGTGCCACTTGTAACTCATTGATTGCATTGTTTATTAATTTGTTTTTGATTAAAAAAATTAGTAGGAAAATGCAATTGTCCCACATTGCTCATGAATGGGATGACAAGTTGATTTTCTCTATAAATACCCAATGGTTGGGCATTTGGGAATTCACTTGAGTAGAACTCAATGAGGCATCTCCCATTAGGTGAGAAAACCTCTAAGTTCGTAAAACTCCTTTTTTATCAGTCGGGTCCCGACTAACCTTCAGGACTTGGACCGTTCGGGTCGGGTTCATGGGTACGAGTCGTTGGAGGCGGTCACGATTGTGACGCTCGAGCTTTCGAATTAAGAGCTCGATTTGCGAGCGAAGCACGCGTTGAGGGTAAGAATGTCTTTTCTCTTTCTCTCTTTATGTTGTTAATTATGTGATTAAATTTTTAGTTGCTTTGATTAGTGAGCGGGTCTTGGGCGGGTTTATCTTCCGCGTAGCGTTACACGCTACGAAACCCAACAGCGGTATCAGAGCCGCGCTCACTTTAATTATTGTGACTAATAATTAATTAAGGTGATTTAAAATGGATTTAAATTTCAGGTTGTGCCTTCTAAATTAGATTAGAAGCTCGTTTTAATTAATTTTAATCTCGTATTTTTATAATTTTGGCTGATGAACCCAGATTTCGACTCAAAAATAGTGATTTTTAGGTGGAATCAACGTTCTAAATCGTTTTTGACCCTTTAAGAACTGTCCAGAAGCCAAAATCCACCCAGAAATATGTTTTTCGAGGGCTTTTTAGTTTTTGACGAAATTTTTTTAATATTTTAAGGTTGATTAATTATTGCATGTTGAAGGTAAATTAAATGTATGGTTGCATCCCTAATCTACTGCAATTATAAACCTCATTAAGCATGTTTATGAAGTCATAATTGGTGCTTAATTTGGTATGTTCACTTTTCACATAAACTTTTATTTTTCACATTATTGCAAATAAATTGCTTTGAGTGTGAATGTTTACGGTGAACTTGCAATTTAGAAGCCCCTAAACTTTCAAAGATCCAATCTATATAATTGTTTATTTGGTTGGAACTTTGATTGCTAAATTCCATGTTGAATTAAAATTTTGGATTTAATCATTTTTGTGTTGATTAATGTCCTTAAAGTTCAAAACTTGTGATTGAATTTTGATTAATCTTCATATTGGAAGATGTAATTTTTCAATTTTACACAAGTTATTGTTGGAAAATTTTTCCCAAACCCCTTAATTTATTCAAATTTCATTATTAATTTACATTTGATTAAATTAATTATGAGTGTAGCCCTTCAATTTTGAAGCATCTAGATAAACCTAAATTGATTTAAAGAATGGTTCTTGAATAATTCAAGCTTGTGCACCATTAAAATTGAATTTAATTAAGTTGGACTTATTTTATTTTCATTTTTGCCATTAATTAATTCTAAAAAAAATTTAGATTAATTTTACGTCACACGTAAATCGGGATTAAAATCCCGAGAAACGACACGCAAATCGAGGCAAAAACACCCAAGCGTCACCGAGGCTAGCCGGGCTGCCCACACAGCCCACATGTGGCTGCCTTAGGTGCGCGCAAGGTGACTGGCCTCATAGCGATGTTGTGCTGTGTGGCGAGGTGTGCGTGTTGTGCGCTGTTGCTAGGTGCGTGGCAAGGTTGTTGGAGTAGCTTGGGCGCGCTGCTGGGTAGCAAGGCATGCAGCAAGCCCCAGCCAGCCTGCCATACGCTGCCAAGCTCCCGCAGGCATGCTAGCATGTAAAGCATGCGTTGCGTGCTGCTGGTGCTGGCTGGCGTAGCATGCTACGCTGGGTGCAGCTTGCTAGCACCCAAGCACAGCAAGCGCAACACCAAGGGCTGTGTAGCAGCCTTGGTGCGCAGCCCACAAGGCTTATGGGTGGGTTGCTTTTGATTAATTTTTGGGCTATGGCTTTTGCAAAATTTTGCCGTTTTAATTTTGTTTATTTAATTTAACGAGGCTAGGCCTCGATTTTTCCGGCTCTTGCAAAATTTTTATTTTGACAAAATTTGGGTAAACCGACTTAATTAATTAGATTAATTAAGTCGGATGCAGAATTTAGTGGGAGCTTCGTTAATTGCATGATATAATTGCGTCTTAATCACATAAAATGTTTAACAACTTTGACTAGTTTTAATTAGGCGCATTAATCGGATTAACCACCTAAGTTAGTTACTAGTTTACGCGTGTTGTGCATTGTTACTTGTTTTTCGTTGTAAAATGCATGGGCCATTCACATATAGTGAATGGATGAATGGAAGATATATTGTTTCACAGGTTTCGTGAAAATGGCAACTAGTGGGACCCGATTAGGATAGTAAATACGGACTGCGATCCGTTATGTATTTTTGTAAATCTAAATACGGTCTGCGTACCGTTGCGTATTTTTGTACCTTAATATTTAGATTGATCCTAGTCGTAGTAGCTAGTAATTTTATTTTGACGAAGATGTCTCAAGATGGTGTTTCTATGAAGACGAGCCAAGATGAAGACTCTTGAAAATTTGAAGATTTCAAGGGGTCATGCTAGTTGCCAAATGCATCTATCTTATGCTTTATATATATTGTTATGCGTATATATACATATTTGAATGCTAGATGAATGTTTAGGATTTCAAATGTTGCGATGATTAATTAAGTTCACTTAAATCAACCAACATAGAAACCCTAGGTCCCTATAATATTGAGCTAAAATATGCCATTCCAAGAACAACACTTACCGAACTAATGCGCGTATGTGATGGGCTATGCCAAAGCGAGGCATCACTACTTCCCTAGGAACGTAAGGTATACTAGGTATACAAGTTGCCTTGGTTAAGCTCAACGATATCAGTAAGGAGTCCTTAGATGTCGTGGCAATGGAGATAAAATGTCAAGGAAGCATTAGATGCGACGTTTTATCGAACCAAGAGTAGCTTGGAGCTATTACCAATTGGATTGCTTACCCTAAAATATTAAGTGTTAAGACAAGCCAAAGCATGCTTAATCACTTTCTGATTTTTGGGATCTTGGAATCGTTTTATTCTCGCCTAAAAGGGACAATTTATGATGCGTGGATAAGACGCGTAATAAGATTGAAAGTTTGCATGTATGGCTTTAAATTTCAAACTTATTATGATATTAACTTGATAAATGGTTATACTTTGCACTTATGTTTGTAGAATTTGTAATCAAATTATTGTTTCCATTGATTGGTAAAAGAAATCTTTCAAGAATGGTTCTCGAAGAAAGAAAAGGGCACTTCTAAGATACAACTTCTCATAAACGACTAAAGTCCGAAAGGACGGTTGGATATCATGTTTTAAAAATACTATGTAGTTGACAAACTTACATATCTTTTCACTTCATAAGCTTATGAGTAGGACTCATTGATGAAGTAATTCAGGTACGGATTAGTTGAAAAGATAGAACTTTGTTTTGCGGCGCATTAGATGCTTAATTATGCCTAACAAAGTATAAAATTCGAGGAACTTAAAGAAATGATTCTTAAAGTTATGAGATTATGTATTATAAGAAATATAGGAAACAAGGAACAAAGAAAAGAATGAGATTCCTTTTCTACGCTTGAGTTCATGTTATTATGGTCAACTTAGCAACTCATTATCTTCACAAGTATTGGATACTACTTGAATGTTCCACTTTGAAAGTGTTTTCAAACTGTTGAAGACAAGCTAAGTTATTAACTTACAAGCTTAGAATGAAGCAAGTAATGCTACATCAGTTGTAAGGTCACTTGTTTTGTTTAAAGTCCTTTTAAAACTAAGGCTGAAACAAATAATGGTTATTGTGTTCCATAATCAGCAAACGATCCGTTTACACACGGAAAGACTCACATTCAAAAGTAAAAGCAATAGTTGCTAGGTTTACTTGAATGACATGGTTGCATAAGCCATGAGTCAAGAATGCTTTATTATAAACAAACATTTCCCAACCATGAAACTCACAAAGTTCAAGTCATGGACATGATTTGTGTTCCGAACCCTTTAGCAATGTCACTAACAACAAGAACGTACTCAAGGCTCTATTAGATAGACTCTTGATAGTTGATCGATTTGGAATCGTTCTAAGACAAGCAAGTCTTATTACTTGTTGAAATCGACAATGAAAGGAGCTATTGTGTTTGGCATAGACAATTGACTCTAAAAGCTAAAGAGGATTCCACTTACTTCAACGTCTCACAAGAATTTGAAAGAATGTGGCTACATTCATCTAATATGAGCAAACTAGACCTTGAGTATCTCAAACGTTCAGTGAAGTATAGAATCGACTTGGCAAGATATCACAACGTCTAGCTAGATTAGATCGAGCGATGTTTGCTTGAGCCAAGTGTGATCACATCAAACTTATGAAATTTAAATTTAACAATGAGCTCCAGAAAGAACATAGTGTTTCTAGACAGAGACCTCGATGCCATTTGGAAATGACTCCAATGATGATGGATCACATCCCTTCCTATAGAGTTCTTAAAGATTTGCAAATGACTAAATGTTACACTAAACAAAAGTGTCGAAGCTAAGAACGGACACCATATTCAGTTATGGATAGAAATAGTTTCTAGCGTCTTTTCAAGTATATGTCTAGGGCTCTTAGCTCAGTGGGAGTTCATTGACTCAATGGGAGCTAAGTGGCTTAATAAGGGCTAAGATAGCTCGAGAAGGAGCTAACTGTTTGTTTCACAACGAACTTTTACCTAAAGACAATATACATGTCTCTTTGTAAGCATTCAAGTGAGACTACGAGCATTACCTCCACAACCTAATTGAGAACATAGTATTTTTTGCTCTAAATGGTGTCTTTCTGGAAAGTAACACCTTTCCAAAATGACAAGTGGGAGGAAAATCGAACTCGACGAAGTTCGAGAGGATGAGCAACAGTGTTAACCTGATAAAACTGACAATCAAAATGCTTTAGAAGCAGTTGATAAGATTGGTCAGAATCAAACAGGCAATGTAAATGCTCAACCCATTACCCCGTATAGGTATAGAATTCACCAAAGGCTTGGATTGAATCCTATAAATTTCTAATAAGTTAGAAATAAACCTAAGACTTACAAGCATACTATTCACCATTGGATGGTGAGGGAATAGTGTCTTGTAAATTAGCTACGACAAATCCAAATTCCAAATAATGGTTAGAGACCATAAAATCTGAAATAGACTCCATGTTTGTAAATCATGTTTGGAACTTGATTCATTTGCATGAAGGTTGATAGACCCATCAATCGCAAATAAGTTTTCAAGGAGAAAACTGACAGATGTGGAAATGCATAAGCATACAAAGCTAGATTGTTTGAAAAGGATACAATTAATTCACGGCGTTGATTTTAATAAAAACCTATTCACCAATCGGAACGTTAAAGTCTTTTCGTGATTGTTCTAGCAAAATTGCGCATATGAAATATGGAAAAATACAAAACCGCCTTCCTAAAATTGGATTTTGGAAGAGACTATGGAAATAGTCTAAGGATTTTGTAATCCTAAATAAATGCTAGATTTGAAAGCAAGCTCAAGAAATCCATTGTGGGATTAAATGAAGCATTGCATGTAGGAATTTGAACATGCATTCTCATAAAGTCAATAAAAGGTTTGGCTAATGGAGAATCATAGAAATTCTTATAAACAAGAAGTTTAGTGGTAGCAAGGGTCAATCTTGTATGGTCCAACAAGAAGTTTGTGAACTCTATTGTGAAATGACTATCAAATACTAAATGCTTAGGTTTGAAAGGATTTTCGACAATGGACCAAGCAAAAGGCGACACTTAGTACACAGTGGGAATTAAGATCTATTAGATAGACTTAATGAAATGTTTAAACGAGTAGAGGAATTTACCATGTTAAACATGAAGGACTTGAAAAGGCTTTTGACCCATATGTATAAAACTAAGTAAATGTTTGAACTAAGTCAAACAAGAAAGACTCTAGTAGAGACTTTCAACCGTATCACATAGCAAACAGTTTAGCAAGACTCAGTGAAACTGGATGAGCTAAAAGGCCACATGAATGGAACAAATTGGGAATAATTCTGCAATTAAAACCATCATGTATGCTATGATATGGAGTCGTCACTCAAATTACATGCTTAGAGCATGAGAAGTATAAAATACCAATCAATCTAAATCTAAGTGATGAATCGTTAGATTATGGTCAAGAAAAACAAAAGTACTTTGATAAGTAAAAGGGGATAAGTTCTTGACGCATAGAAACAAATGTAATTTAAGAATTGATGTTGCAAGCATATCCTTAGCAAGGATTAGATCCATAATAAGGAAGCCATTTATAAGCACGAGCTAGAACACGTCGTGGCTTGAGAATGGTAACATGGACGCGGATCCATGTATAATGTGCAAAAATTTAAGGTAAATTTCCATAATCACAAGTGATTAGGGTCTCCCAAATCATTGTGAGTCATTCAGAATAAAATCCGAGCAAAGCAACATCCGAATGTTTACTAAAATATATGTTGAGAATATTGTTGCCTGGAAGGCAATAATAAGAAATTGTTCAATGGAAAGTTCGTTGTCAAACGTTGATTGTAGGTTGTCAAGTTGAAAGATCTCAAGTCATGAAAATGAGTGGGAGCCATCACTTGGACAATAAATCCTAAATCACATATGATCCATAACACTCTCAAAATTTTATCGTCTTATTATGAAATTGTTCGATAATGAAGATGCTAAGATTTGCAAAAGTAATAGTGGCTAAACCTATGCAATAAGTGAACGACAACATTCACAACTGCATAAAAGAAATCGAGCATATTAAGTATAAGTGTGATTTCTATAAATGTTTAATGAAGAGTATTACTCTTAAAACATTTGAAGAAAACTATTTATCATAAGATGAAACGTTTGGAAGTTTCATAGTGGAATAAAATTTTACTAATAAAACTCCACAAACTATTTAATTGTGGTTTAAAATTAAATAATGAGTCCATTCGATTTCTAAGAATATTCAATACACGGTATCAAGACCATGTCTTGGATAAAGAAACACCTGTTAAGTGAACATTGAATATTTAAATCGGAAATTATCCCTAATCGAGCTCCTTTAACAGATGGACGATTAATGACCACCAAAGATTAGTGTGTAGTATGATTTACAGCATCGTTTCTTGTGCTGCAAGGACATAGTAGTCATAAATCATTTGCACAGGTGCTAATTTGGAACTGCACCGGATCGACCTATGAGAGTACTTTTTAAGAGATTTAAAATCTTCATAAGTACAATTCACATTATAACTATCGGAACCTCTTTCCTCGACCATGAGTGTCGTGAAGTTCTCTTGTTTGAGTACTAGTCGTTTTGATGTTGTCAAACGTCTGCCGTAACTGCGGATTATAACGGCAACACTTGGGCAACTAGGTCCTCTTAGTAAGGGAAGCTTACGGTACAAGACTAGTAATGTCCTCCTATTAACAGTAGGGAATGTGTCTTTGTTGTTTACAAGGCCGCTCGAAGAGCGAGAATGTGAAAATGCATGGCCGTGCTCAGATGGATTTTAGAAATCATCTGCTTATTGACAGTCGAACTCGAAGATCGAGAAACACTTCTGAACTTAATAAGGATGACGATGAATCTTACCTTATAGTTCACGAAGAGACATTAAGCGACATAGGAAATGGGCTATACACTGTATGCACACTTGTCCGGAAGGACAAGTGGGAGATTAAAAGGAATGGTGTCCTTCCAACAAGTGTAATATTCCGACAGAGGGTTCAGAATTAACGGAAAGCTAATTCTTTAGTAAGGTCAAGTGATCGGAATGTCTAGGTGGAGACCGCTTCCGATCAGTAATATTAATGTACAATTAATATTACAGCTTGATCTTGACTTTACCCTTCGGGTCGAACCAAATCGAACAACCGATCCGAGACGACGAATCAATCCGAAGGATATGAAGAGTCGTCGGAGTTTTACGAACAAAGACGTCGGATATCGAGCTAAGAGCATCGCAAGTCTAGTCGAATTTAGAATTCAAAGAGACGCAAAATCAATCGAGTTACAAATACGAACCTAGCCGTAGCCTCGCATTGGCCTAGCCATGTGAGTACAAGGCTAGGCGAGATCCATCGCAAAACTAGCATGCTAGGCGTGCTAGGGCATTGCGTGCTAGCAGGCTATACGCCTAAGCACCATCGCAACATTGCATATGCATGTGGGTGTGCTAGGGAATGGCGCTAGACAAGGCCTAGCACTGCTCATCGCACCATGGCAGCATGTGCGTGTGCGTGTGCGTTGCTAGCACAACACCATGCACCATCGCATTATGTGCATGTGCGTGTGCGTTGCTAGCACAACACCATGCACCATCACTACATGTGCGTGTGCGTATGCATCGCACAGCACCATGCACCATCACTGCATGTGTGTGTATGTATGCATCGCTAGCACAACACCAAGCAGAAGCGTGCTTGTGCTTGTGCGTAGCAATGCAGCGCCCAGCATGCGTGGCTCGCTAGCAGCACGCATCCTTGCAGTGGGTGGGATGCTTGTTAGCTGGCTGCGCTATGTGATAGTAGTGCTGGCTTGCAAGCACAGATAAGGCGCCAGGCGCCAGCAAGGTTGCCTTGGATGCCAAGGCTGGCTGGCAGCCAACTGTCTCAGCTACATGGAGGATCCGGTTGTGTGTGGAGACCTAGGGTTGTGGCCATGGTCCACCCCCCCTTCTTGGAATGGTCCTCACTTACCCTCTCCTCTCCATGTGCCACTTGTAACTCATTGATTGCATTGTTTATTAATTTGTTTTTGATTAAATAAATTAGTAGGAAAATGCAATTGTCCCGCATTGATCATGAATGGGATGAAAAGTTAATTTTGTCTATAAATACCCAATGGTTTGGCATTTGGGAATTCACTTGAGTAGAACTCAATGAGGCATTTCCCATTAGGTGAGAAAACCTCTAAGTTCGTAAAACTCCTTTTTTATTGGTCGGGTCCCGACTAATCTTCGGCACTTGGACCGTTCGGGTTGCGTTCGGGGTACAAGCCGTTAGAGGCGGTCACGATTGTGACACTCGAGCTTTCGAAGTAAGAGCTCGATTTGCGAGCGAAGCACGAGTCGTGGGTAAGAATGTCTTTTCTCTTTCTCTCTTTATGTTGTTAATTATGTGATTAAATTTTTAGTTGCTTTAATTAGTGAGCGGGTCTTGGGTGGGTTTCTCTTCCGCGTAGCGTTAGACGCTACGAAACCCAACACGTGCCGCCTGGTGCCCCAAGTACCCCTAGTGATTCCATTATAGACGAATCAGGGGAAGAAGTTGAAAATGTAGTGCCCGAGAGTCCCATTCAGTAGACTTGGGATCAAATTGGGCGGAGCCGTCTGCTACCAACCGAGAGCAATACACCGCCTACTATCATCATGTCCCCAAAGGCAAGCGAAAAATGATGGCTGAAAAAAATGAAAACTTCAGAGCTGACCATGTCATGTGACATGGGTATGTCATTTGCACGCCGGATGTCGAGGACATGGTAGTCTGGCCCGAGCAGTCCAGCTGCGGGGATGCCTATTTTGGCTGCTATGAGATGGCAATTAAGCCTGGCCTGTGATTTCCTCTACATCCGGCTGTAGAGAGGATTTTGGATGGATACCAGCTAGGTGTCTGGCAACTAGCCCCTAACTCCTGGTTCAACATTTTGGGCTATGTTGCTGACTATGAAATGCATGAGGTAGGGCCAAGCTTTAAAGCATTCGCTCATATGCACTACCTCACCCGGACCCCAAAAACAAGCATGACCGGCTGGTATCAATTGCATAGCCACAAGGGCTGTATGATGACTGTGGGGAAGGAGAACAAGTGGAAAGATTGGAGGAACACTTCTACATCATCTCCAGCCCTGACATAGTTAGAAACAAAAAATTTAACAGGTGGAACAGGAACCCACCTTTTTTAACAGGTGGCTCTGAGTTGCCGCCTATTCCCCATAAAGCCAAAGAAGAGATCCTAGACAGAGGGCTCTTCAAAGTAGACATACAGGCGAACCCCGAGACTGGGGTGAAGGAGTTCATTCCTCAAAACTATGTTCCCAAGTATAAGTGGTTATACGATGGGACATATCTGGTCGCTTGTGGCCTAAGTGAAGAGATGCCGAGAGGTAGCTGACCGCCCATTTAGTCTTGTGAAACTTGATTTATTTTGTGTCAAACTAACTCCTTGATTCATCTTTTGCAGATAAAGCCATGGAGAAGCTCTCGGCCTCTAAAAAAGCTTCTGCTCAGTACCGACCGACCATCCTTGGCAAGCGGCCTGCTGAAGAATCGTCTGTTGTGCAGGCGTCCAAGGTGAACTTTTAACTGAACTTCATTTAGCTTTTCTGCCGCCTGTTTTTACTTATTGTTATTATTTTGCAGGGCACTCCAGTAAAGCCTTCTTCCTCCTCCCAGCCGGATCCTAAGGTTAGGAAATAGACGGCTGGTGACGTGACAACTCCTGGGAGAGCCAGGAAGCATGTGGCCTCAAAGCCAGGAGGCAATGCACCTCCAAAATCTCCAGTCGTCCCTGCCGACAGTCGGCAGGGGAAGGAGAAGGAGAAGGAGAAGGAGACGACTACTGAAGGTATCAAGGACCTGTGTCCTTTCTCTTACCCTTTGAGGGTCAAATTCAATCGGCAGTTGCCAAGCACCTCTGAGAGCAGTCGCTCTATTGGCCGAATTTACACCAAGTGTTTACAGGGTATTGATTGTGTAGATGTCCCTTAAAGGCCGGATCTGGTTCAGATGGCTAGGTCCATGCTGAAGGCCATCCCTGTCGAGGACAGGAAGTCTGTTAAGGGAGTCGGCACCCTTAACCTTGAAGCCATCCTAGCTCTCCTTACCGAGGTATACTTAGTAATTTTTTCTTTTGTTTGTTTAAATAATTGCCTAGCGCCTGTTTCTGACGATTGTTTTTCGGCCGAGTGAAGTCTTTGCTGCAAGTGTATGGTCTCCGCAAGCCCCTGAGCGAAAAGGCTAAAGAGGTAAAGACTGCGAAGGCCCGGGCCGCCTCTGATTATGACAAAGTTATGTTCTAGATTGCACAAAACGAGATTCTGACCACTAACATACTGTATTATCAGGCGTCTGCCAATTTGCAGGTCAAGAAGGACTTGAAGGCGGCCCAAAAGAGAATCTTTGAGCTGGAGAAGTCCGTATCGGACTTCAAGGCTGAGCTCGGGCCTCTAAGGGAGGCGGACAATGAAGCAGCTGGTCTCCGCAGTCGGGTGAACAAGCTGAAGCAGCTGCTGGCCAACCAGGAGACCCAGCTTGCCGCAAAATACACCTTTAGGGCCGATGAGGAGAACGGGGAGCTGACAGCTGTCTCTTTCAGCAAGGAGAACGACACTGAGAGCATGATCAGAGACGGCCAAGTACATGTATAAAACTTCCTTTGACAAAGGGCTGACTAGCCTTGGTAAAGAGTGCAAGTATTCTTTTAACTTTTGGAAGGCCGCCTCTACATCCATCCCCCATTCAAACGTAGTCTTTGATCATGCTCTCAGTGTCGTGATCAACTGAGGAATCTCCCCAATGCCGCGAGACAACCTGTTAATTTTTGAACTTCCTTTAGAGTACGGGGCGACTCCATGGCTATGACCGCCTGTATTTTTTCTAGATTGGCCTCTATCCCCCTTTGATCAATCAGAAATCCGAGGAACTTCCTAGACTCAACACCAAAAACACGTTTTTTAGGATTAAGCATGACCTGGTGCAGCCTGAGTGTGGCGTATGTTTCTCGGAGACCTGTAAGATGGTCCGTCTGAAGTTTGGATTTGATTATCATATCATCAATGTACGCCTCCACATTCCTTCCAATTTGATTAATGAAGACTGTATTAATCATTCTTTGGAAGGTAGTAGGTGCATTCTTCAAACCAAACTTCATCAAAATATAGCAGAATAACCCCTGATTAGTGACAAAAGCCGTCTTTTCTTAATCTTTCTTCCACAAGGGTATCTGGTGAAAGCCTAAATAGGCGTCCATGAAGCTCATCAAGGCATGGCCGGCTGTAGAGTTGACCAGACTGTTGATCTTTGGGAGAGGATAACTATCCTTTGGACATGCCTTGTTCAAGTTTGTGTAGTCTACACACATGCACCAGGTTCCATTCGGCTTCTTTATAAGTACAACATTGGCAACCCAATCAGGGAAGTAGCATTGTCGAATGAACCCAACATCTAACAATTTTTTCACCTCGGCGGCTGCTGCCTGGCTTCTTTCTTCACCCTGGTTCCTCTTCTTTTGCCTTACTGGCTTCTTTTTAGGATCCACATCAATTTTGTGGACGGCTAGATCCAGGCTGATGCCTGGAATCTTGTCCACTGCAAAGGCAAAGATGTCTTTGAATTCTCTTAACAAGTGGTGCAAGTCTGCACCAAGTTCAGAAAAAGCAGTCGTCCCAACCTTAACAGTCCGGTCAGGACGAGTGTCATCTAGGACGATGTCCATGTGCTCATCAACCGGCTCAGGAAGGAGTTCATCTGGCCTTTGACCGGTTAGTTATTGCTATTGCTTGTCTTTTTTCTTGGCCACCATTTGGTAAGCCTTTCTTTTCTTTCCGGCTGCTGTTGCAGCAGGCGCAGCTTCCTTGACTTGGTCAAGATCAGTAGGTTCCCCACTAGGGCCGGCTGCGACCATAGTGGGCTTGACATCAGAGAGGTAACACTCCCTGGCCATCTTCTGCTCTCCCCGTAGGGAGCCGACTGTTCCATCATCCCTCTCAAACTTGAGAAGCATGAGAGACCGAATGATAACAGCCTTGGATTCATTCAGGGTGGGATGCCCCAAAATCATGTTGTAGGCCGTCAGTTCTTCAACAACTAAGAACCGGACCATCATGTGGCGTCCCTCCCCTTTCTTTCCTGGACGAATGAGTAAGTTTATTCGACCTACAGGATGTACCACACCACCCCCAAATCCCACTAAGGGATGAGAGACCTGGTGTATACTCTCGGGCTTGTACCTGAGCTTGGTCAGGCACTTGTGGCTGATGAGATCAGACGAACTCCCAGTGTAATGAGTATCTGGCCAACTCTTTGGTTGGCCACTTTGCATTCGATTACAACAGGGTCATCATGCGACATCTTGACTCTGCCCATGTCATCCTCAGTAATAATAATGACTTCGGGGAAAGTGTCCTTGGACGCATGACCTTCGTCGAATGAGTTAACACTGAGCCGCCTTATGTAGTCTTTATTACCCCGGATGGTAGAGCCACCTCCAGCAAAGCCGCCTGCTATCGTATAAATCGGAGTTTCATCAGTATCCGAACTATTATCAGAGTAGGACTTCTTTTTGGGCGGTTGCCTAGTGTTAGTTTTTAGGGTAACTTTGGACCTCTAAACATAGGACTAGAGTACCTCTTTGTCAGCCAGGCGGTCCAACAGACGCTTAAGGCTATAACATTCGTTGGTATCATGGCAAATATCCTCATGGTAGTGGCAGTATTTGTTTTTGTTCTGATTTTTGACGGAACCTTTTATAGGAGCCGACTTCTGAATAGAGACCCGATCCTTAATCTCCAAGAGGACGGAGTAACAGTCCTTATTGAATTCATAGTTCGGGGAGTATGTCTTCGCTTCTCTCTTTTTCTTCTAGGATGGCTGTTCAGAAGTTTCAGCCACCCAGACTTGTTTTCTTTTCTTTTTTTCTTTCTTAGCCGGCTGTGATGGCCAACTCTCATTTTTGTCACACCTCTTTGAGTCCAATTGCTTACTAATGTTACAAAGCTCGGTCGCCTATATATAGGCATCCGCCTTCATCAGTGCCTCTTGGAGGGTAACCACCCTCTTTCTGACGAGGTCGAACTTGAAGGTCGACCCGTCCATTAGACCTTTGAAAAAGTCTGTGTAGGCTACCTCATCAGACAGCCCTTGAATTTGAATTTTCATCAGATTGAAGCGCCTAATAAATGAGCGCATCCTCTCCTTCTCTCCCTGCTGTATGGCTCCCAAGTCAAGACTTGCCTTCTTTGTAGGGATATTCATTGAGAAGTTTGACGCAAACAAGTATGCGAGCGTCTTGAAATTATTGATGCATCCGGTTGGCAGGTTGCTAAACCATTGCTGGGCGACGCCCTTCAATGTGGCCGGGAAGCATCTATACCATGTGGCATCGTCCAACCCTTGAAGATACATAAGGTTGGTGTACGCCATCAGGTGGTCTTCTAGGTTGGAGGTATCATCATAAGTGCCTACTAACACATTCTTCACCTTAGCCGGCCGTGCGGCCTTAGTTATTTCCTTGGATAAAGCTGAGGGCTGTTCCCTAAGTCTTAGCAGTCGGAGCTGCCAGTCCAAGGGCTGGAAATTAGGTGCCGCATGCCCTCGGAAGAGAGTAGGCTGCATATATGGTTGTCTATACGACATGTATGGCTGTTGAGGCGCATACGGGGCCGCCTGGAACATATGCGGACTAGAGTGAGTAGACACGCCCCCTGTCTGATCCTCTTGGTTTGATTGATAATACCTCATTGAGGTTTGCTGAAAGCTGTCATTGAAGTTCGACGTTGAGGCCGACTCTGACAATTACATATTCTTCTTTTGCTAGATTATCATGTGAGCATCGGAATACGTTTTCTTGGAACCATCCGGCTGTACATGCCGGATGGCCTTCCTCTTCCCTAGCTCGGGGAACCGAAGTCCAGCCAAGTTTATCAAGGGCTTTTGTCCCTCCCTTGGTTTAAGGTAAGGAGTAGCCTCCCGGTCCTTGACCGGCTTTTTCCTCCCAGAATTAGAGGGCTTCTTGGGCGACTGTTCCTTGGTAGGGACAGCCGTCCGTTTATCAATAAGATCTTTTATCTCCTTTTTGAAACATGTCATGAGAGTCATGAGCTCGTTTCTAGTGATGGGGGTGGATCCTTTGGCCACCTAGAGCTGGCCAGTCGGCTGGCCGACTGTTTCACTAGGACCTGCCTGGTCAGTGTTTCGTTCCCTTTTTTCGGTGGGGCGGATGCGCCGTGTCCTGAGGACCCGTCAGGGGGTCGTGTGGGTGGCGACTTCATAGTCGTCATCTGTATCCTGGTCTGAGTAGTTCTGGACATCGGCTATAGGCCGTTTCTCATTAAGAGGCGGTACAGGTTCTTGTGAAGTCATCTCAAAAGTACTCTCCCCAAAGACGGCACCAAATGTTTCAGGGTTTTTTTATGTCCTGCGGGAGAGTTACGCTTCCAAGACTGACCTCTAGAAGCCTATACCTGCAGAACAACGGAGACTTCGGTGTGTGGGAGTTTCGCCTCCGACGATCAAGTTAGAACGTGTATGAGGAGTGAAGTGCGAAAAGTAAAAGGTCTCTCTTGGATTCCAAGAGAGTATCTGCAATGTGAGATTGCTCAGTTCGAGGTGTCAGGTGTCTGACTTTCTCTGATTGTGAGTTAATGTGAATTAAATGTTTCTAAATGAATGTTCCTTAGAGGGAAACATCTCCCTTTTGTAGGGTGTTGAAAAACGTGCCCAATACTAGGTTTTAGTAAACCTAGGGTTGACTGGGCTTTGCCTATGAATCTGGGCGTTTGTTCTTACATTTAACACATGGACACCTAACCTCATCCGGATTACTACTCTCAGGATGATCTCTGACGTACTGAATGAATTCATCAACTCCTTTCACGAAATCTGGATTAATACTTTGCCCAATCGTCCTTTTATATATCCAGCTACGTTCTCTTCGTTTCATGATTACAACTTCTACACAGCTCACGCATATGTACAATCACATTAGTCATGAACGGTATTTCGCAATCATTATCCACCACAGCGTTATGGAAATGCAAATGAGATTTGAAATGCTTCCAAAGGGTCCTTATCACTTCAACCTAACCCATCCTTGTACGTTTATTCTCACTAGGGAATGTAACCCAGGTTTTCAATTCTATGGAAAATCCGCCAGCATTTCCCTACAGTTCTCCAAGTACACGATGTAGGCGATTATACACACCTACATATGTACCCAGAGAACACGGTAGAGAAGTGCATGAAAAGGCAGGATTTTCCCTAGAATAAAAAACAAGGCTTACGTTCACCACCTAAGTTAGAATAAGCGTACAAGGACAGTCCCAACCGGGGACTATTCAAGACATACTTCTAATCCCTAATGTGTATGCCTTGAACGGGTATCTAGGCATATGATTATGCAAATGATTCATTTATTATAATATATATATATATATATATATATATATATATATATATATATATATATATATATATATATATATATATATATATATATATATATATATGTATATAAACTAACTTGCATTACATTAAACTAACAAATATATCATAATTTATCTAAAGAAAAGTAACATATCATAATATTCAAATAAACCAATCAAACAAAACCAAACTACAATAAAATTTCATTATATTAAACCAAAATAGGATACATTATATAAATTAAACTAAACTAAGCTACAATATATTAAACTAAAGTAATGTAACATACATCATATTAAACTAAACCAAACCAACCTACATTATAATAAATTAAACAAAACTAAACAACATTATATTAAAATAAAGTAAGCTAACATACATCATATTAAGCTAAACTAAACTAAACCAACATAAATTATTATATTTAACTAAACCAAACTAAACTAACCTATTATAATACAACTACACTAAACTAACATATTACCCTAAACTATACCAAACTAAAGTAACGGGTTATAATAAAGTAATTAAAAACTATACTTAAATTACCTACACTAATCTAACATATTATAACACAAACACATTCATTTCAAAAATTTCAACAAATTGAAATATAAATATAACAAATTGTAAATACAATAACTAAAAACAATATTAACCTACCACTTATCTACACACCATTAGGATTTAACATGCCAAGTATGTACTAAATTTATAAATTTAGCTTTAGAATAATGTCTAACCTGTAGATCTGAGTGTGTAATTGCCAAAAAAACAATTTAACACACAAAACCTACAAATATTCAAATTTAACAAAAATAATTAACACCAAACAAAAGCATGAACTTCATTTATGATTTAAGCTTGAATAATTAACTTAAAAAAAACAAAAAAAAAACAGAAAAGCAAAGAAAAAAGCAAACAACCTGCTGGTGGCGGCGGCGGCGGCGGTGGCTGGTCGTGGTTGACTCGCCGGCAACTTCACCACTAGGTGAACACTCACGTACACCCTAGTTCAAAGGTGGTGGTTAGGGTTTGAAGGAAAAAAAAAATTAAAAACAATATAAACAAACCCTTACCGGCGGCGGGGCGGCAGCGGAGGGGGCCCTGTGGCGGCGGCGGCGGCTGGGTGGAGGCCTTTCTCACTCTTCCTCATTCTCTTTCTTCCTTTCTCTTTCTCTTCCTCCTCCCTCTCCCTCTTTCGCTTCCTCTCTCTTCCCCTTTCTCCCTCTTCCTCCTTTTCCCTCTTCCTCCTTCTCCCTCTTCCTCTTTCTCTCTCTTCTTCTTCCTCTTCCTCTCTCCTTCTCTCTCTTCTTTCGTTTTTTTTTTTATTTTCGCTTCTGTGCAGACTGCAGAACGTTACTTCTTTTTTTTTAATTAATCGCAGTTTCCGACGGAATTATTTCCCTCGGAAAGCACAGGTTCCGACGGAATTATTTCCCTCGGAAAGCACAGGTTCCGACGGAATTTTCTGTCGGAACTTGTGATTTCCGAGGGAAATATTTCCGTCGGAAGCTGCTCTGAGGGAATATTCCGTCAAAACATCAATATTCCGAGGGAAATCAAATCCGTCGCAACTATTTCGACGGAATATTCCGTCGGAAGGGAATAGTTCCGACGAATTTTTCCTACGAAGTCAATTTCCCTCGGAATTTTTGAATTTTTCGAGGGAATTAAAGTCCGTCGGAAGCTTTCCCTCGAAAATAAGCCTATTTCTAGGAGTGCATTTTCCTGATGGGCTATTTGTCTGCCACTTGTCGCGGCCTAATTGGTCCACTTTGGACCTCTCACGAGGTGTCACGTGGCGGACTCTGGTTGGTCCACGTGGCCAACACGTGGCAGGACTTGAGTGGTCCACGTGGTGGGGAAAAATCCCCTAATCAATTATGGGTTGTGTATAAATAAAGAAATTGATGTGGTTGAAAAGAAGATTAGATTTTGTTTTTGTCGAAATGTTGCATTTATAGAAATCGTTTGTTGTTGTTATTATAATTACAAGAGTTGATTTGAAAGTATATATCAAGCAGGATGATCCAAACGAAACACCTTGCTAGTTTAATATTTTATCACTCGGTATTTTAAATCTTGAAGTATAAATCAGGAAACAAAAAAAAACTATCAATCTATATTTTAAAAAACCATCAATATATCAGAAAGCATATATCATTTTTGTTTTGAATTACATGCAGATTAAAATGACGAAAAGTCCAAAGAAAAATGTTGCAAAGAAACCTCTAATACAATCTACTGTAGCAACCAAAAAATCTCCAAAGAAACCTACAAATATAAAGAAACCTCAAATGGAAGATCCTACAGGAAAGAAAGCTCCTATAGCAAAGAAAGCTCCTGCAGCAGAGACGATATCTCCAAAGAAAACTGTTAATTCAATGAAATCTCCAATTGAAGGTATATTATCTTAAAGTAAAAGATTCAATTTATAAAGCAAATAGAAACAATTATAAAGTAAACTATATGCCTTTATAGGTCTATGCTATCAATATAAATATTATGATACATACAATTAAATGATTGAATATAAAAACTTAAAGATAAGTTTAATAAAGTAAATATATATATTTTTAAAGTTATTTAACATGCTTTGTGTTTATATACTCCTTTTATTAACATAAACTCATTGTTAAACTTAACTATATTAGGCGTTAAACTTCAAAGGATTTCAAAAAAGTAAATATTGATAAAGAGAAGCCTTAAGGAACTTGAACCTTCAAAAGGTCTATAAAAGTTTATTGTATTAGGTTCTAAAGTTAGATTGATATGTTGTGAATTAGGTTGTTTATTCTTGAATATTTTAATTTTAAAAGTAAATGTTTTAATATCTTCTAGTTTAACAAAATATAGGAACCAAAAAAAGAACTAAAGCTGAAGATAAAGATAGCAATTATGAACCAAAAGGAGATAACAATGAAGAATGTGATGGATCATCAGAAGAAGACAGAAAAAAAATACCAAAGCTCATTTAAAGAAGAAAATGAAGCTTGAAATTTCGAAAACGGAGGTACAAGAAGTTATAGAGGTTAAAGATGTAAGTGACAATGATGATGGTAATCTGGACATCAAGAAAACACACTACAGACACAATGCAGTATTTGATATTATCAAGGACTTCAGTGAGAGACAGAGAATAGATGTTCTAAGTTTTGGATTTGGAGGCTTGCTTGAACTAAAATTGACAAAAGTTTCGACAAAGATGCTTCCATGGCTTTGTCATCATTTTAATGAAAATATTTGTCTGTTTAAGATTGACATGCTCAAGGAGTTCTTTGTAAGTTCCTATGATGTTCAAGATGTTTTCTTGCTTCCAAATGTAACAGAGAACAAGTTGACATATCAGTTAAGGAAACAACCTATAGCAAACATCATGATTCAGAATGAGTGGAAGAAGAAGTTAAGAATTGTAGAAAGTGATGACATTTTTGTGAAAAATTTGGAGAACAAAATAAGAGTTTAAAGGAAGGAGGTGATGATTTTAAAAGGTTCTTTGTGATGTATGTTTGTAGCACATTCTTGGCCCCTGTTGCAAACAGAGTGATAGATTATAAGATAATCAACTATATATGCAGACAAGGTAAAAGAAATATGTAACCTGGATTGGTGTGGTTATGTACTCAATAACTTGTGCAAAGCACTAGGGAGTTTTAAGAAAAACAAGCATAAGGAATCAAGATCAAGAATCAGTGGATGTGTCCTGATTCTTCAGATTGTGTACTTTCATCACCTTTTGTTTACGGTAAAAATTACCCTAGACACGTGGCCCAATGGCCACGTGACACGTGGCCCAATGGCCACGTGACACGTGGCCCAATGGCCACGCGACACGTGGCAGCTAGCCAAAGGTCAACAAGGCACCAATCCCCTGTTGACACGTGTCCTTTGAACCCTAGATGGGGTACCGGTCTCCCCACTATAAATAGTGGGTAAGACCTCATTTATTGGGCATTCATAAACTTCCAAAAATACAAACACGAATCCTGAGCAATATTAATTGCAGAATCCTCCTGTTTTAGCGAGGAGTATTTACTATTTCTGCACCTATTACCTCATGTACGTTACTGACTTGATCGTCGAAGGCGGAGCTCCCACCAACCGGAGTCTTCGTGGTTTTGCAGGTACAGGCGTCGGTTGCACATACTAGGGATTGTAACTCTCCCGTAGGACACATCAAAAATCCCCGAAACATTTGGCGCCGTATGTGGGGAGAGTACATCCTAAATGGCTTCTGAAACTGTACCAACAAATGAAGGCAAATGACCTACGGTCGAGCTGGAGGTCCATACAGACCAAGAAAGTGGTGACAATTACGAAATTGACACCTATGTGGCCCCAGATGGGTCCTTCAGGACAAAACACATCTACTCCAAGGAAATAAAGGAGCGGGGTGAAAGTCAGACTGCTCCAGGCAGCCCAAACGGCAGACCAACTGGGATAACCTAGGCGGCAGAAGGTGCAGCTCCCGTCATAAGTGATGAACTCATGAAATTTATGACAAGTTTCAAGGGCGAGATCAAGTGAAAGGAATAGTGTCCTTCCAACAAGTGTATTATTCTGATAGAGGGTTCATAATTATTACAGAGCTAATTCTTCAGTAAGGTCAAGTGATCGGAATGCCTAGGTGGAGGCCGCTTCCGATCAGTAATATTAAGGTATAATTAATATTACAGCTTAATCTTAACGGAACCCTTTGGGTCAAACCCAATCGAACAACCGATCCGAGACGACGAATTAATCCTAAGGATTTAATGAGTCAACAGAGTTTTTACGAATAAAGACATTGGATATCGAGTCTATGGCGTCGAGACCGAGCGTCGCAGAATCACAAGCGACAAGTACGAGCTTAGCTGTAGCTAGGCTAGGCTAGCTCATCGCAGCCCTAGCATCATGCCTAGGAGCCATCGCAGCCCTAGCATCATGCCTAGGCGCCATCGCAGCCCTAGCATGATGCCTAGGCGCGCATGGAAGGCCACACGCACCAAGCACAACCATCGTAGTGCTGGGCACTAGCGCATGTCCGTGGGCGTGCATGCCTAGCACCATCGCAGGCCATAGTGTGCTTCGCACCATCGTAGGCCATGGCATGCCTCGCACCATCGCCCAACACGCATGCTAGGCCCTTGCGTGCTTAGGCACACTGGCTGGGCTAGCAGTGCGTGTGGTGCGTATGCGTGTTGGTGCGCATGCATATGGTGCGTATGCGTGTGGGCGAGGAGTATGCTGGGTGTGCGCTGCTAGCAACTGCGTAGGCCTTGGCTGGCATGGCTGTGCGTAGCAGTGTGTGTGTGCGAGGGATTGCGTGGGAGTGCTGGGCCAGTGCCAGCATGCTGGGACAGCACAACACTAGCACGCAGCACCAGCGCCAAGCATCACCCAGCACCAGCACGCGCAAGCTGGCTGGGATGCGAGGCTGCTTACTGGTGCTTGCTGGCACTCTAGTTGGCAGCCAACACAACCCTATTTGAGGCGGTTTGTGTGTGGGTGTGGGGTCCAAGCAAAGCCTTGGGGAGCAAGGCTATGGTCCCCCCACCTAACCTTGGGCATTACTCATAAGCATATAATTATGCCACTTGTCGCGTTGTGATTGATCTTAATTATTTATTTAATTTAGAATTAAATAAATTATTGATTTTACAAACTCTTCCACATTGGTGGAAGATTGGGAATCAAGGGTGCATTTCCCTATAAACACCAAAGGCATGGGTATTGGGAAAAACACAACCTTGAGTGGAATCAAAAGGTAACTCTTGATTTGAGTAAACCTTGATTCGTAAAACTCATAGTTTTATTTGTCCGGGTCTTGACTAACCTTCGAGAATTAAGACCCTCGGGTCGGGTTCGAGGGTACGATCCCGTTGGAGACCTCGTATTTTCGGGGTTCAAGTAAGAGCTCATAGTTGAACGAAGCACATTTCTTGTGTTTAATTATGTTTTGCTTGTTAATTGCATTTATTATGTGGGCGGGTCTTGGCGGGTTTCTTTCCGCGTAGTGTAGGTCACTACAAAACCCAACAGCGGTATCGGAGCCACACTCCTTTTAATTTTTGCAAGCTTTATTAATTAAGGTATTTTACAGTAAGATTTAATTTCTGGTTTTGCTTTTCTAATTAGATTAGAAGCTCGTTTTAATTACTTTTAAAACTCGTATTTTTTCGATTTGGCTGTCGAACCTAGATTTTGGCTCAAAAATAGTGATTTTTGCGTGGAATTGACATTCTAAAACAGAATCAAATCTTTCAAGGAATGTCCAGAAGCCAAATTCGAACCAGAAACCCAAGTTTTTGGGGTTTTTTTCGTTTTTCAACGAAAATTTTAAATCTTTTTAAGCCTTGATTAATGCAAGAATTACAAGGTAAGATTAAATGCATTATTGCATCCATAATTTACTGCTATTTTAAATATCCTTAGGCATAATTATGGAGTTTTAATTAGTGCTTGAGTTGATATGCCTTTTTCACATAAACTTGATTTTTCACAATTTTGCAAATTAATTGCAATAATGTGTGAATGTTTGATGTGAATATGTAATTTTAAGTTCCCAAGTATGTTAAAGTTCTAATCTTTAAAGGTTTAAATTATTGGAACTCTAACCCTAAATTCCATATTTAACAAAGTTTGGATTTTTCCAATTTGGTTGATTAAAATCCATGAAGTTCAAATACTTGTGAGTAAAATTTTGATTAATCTTCATATTGGAAGATGTAATCTTGTTATTTTACACAAGTATGAAAGTTGGAAAATTTTTATCATTAGATGGTTAATTTATTTTTCCAACTCCCATTTGTCAAAACCATTATTAATTTGCATATTGGCTAAATTAATTATGGACATAGCTATTTCAATTTTAAGCATTAAGGAAGACCTAAATTATTTCAAAAATGAATTTTTGGATGATTTAGGCTTGTGCACTTTTAAAATTGAATTTAATTAAGTTGGACTTATTTTATTTTCATTTTTGCCCTTAAATTTAGTCTAAAATAAATTTAGATTAAATTTGTGTCACACGTAAATCAAGATTAAAATCCCGAGAAAAGGCACGCAAATCAAGGCAAAAACACCCAAGCGCCACCAAGGCTAGTCGGGCTGCCTAGCAACCCACATGTGGCTGCCTATGGTGCGCACATGGTGTGCCTTGAGGGGCTGCTGTGTGGCAGTGGGAGCAGTGTGCTGCCGTAGCGCTAGGTGCATGGTTAGGCTGCTGGAGATGCTTGTGCGTGCTACTGGGCAGCGAGGCAGCAAGCCCCAGCCAGCCTGCCAGACGCTGCCAGGCACCAGCTAGCAAGCTAGTATGCACAACATGCGTAGCAAGCTGCTAGTGCTGGCTGGCGCAGCAAGCTACGCTGGGCGTGAATGCTGGCACACATCACGGCAAGCGCAGTACATGGGCTGCCTAGCAGCCATGGTGCACACCCACCAAGTGCCTGTGTGGGGTTTTTTTGCTTAATTTTGAGCTATGTAATTTTTCCAAAATTTTTTGCCGTTTTAAATTATTTATGTAATTATTCTAACGAGGTTAGACCTCGGTTTTTCCGGCTTTTGCAAAATTTTTGATTTTGACAAATTATGGGTTATACCGACTTAATTAATCGGATTAATTAAGTATGGATGCGGAATTTAGTGGGAGCTTAGTTAATTACGTGAGCAATTTGCTTTTAGAAATAATGAATTAAACACCTTTGACTAGTTTTAATTAGGCGTGTTAATTGGATTAACCACCTAAGTTAGTTACTAGTTTTGCGTGTTTAATTATGTATTTCGTAATATGCATGGGCCATTCACAAATAGTGAATGGGTGAATGGAAGATTGTTTTCAAAACAGGTTATTGAAAATGGCAACTAGTGGGGCCCGACTAGGATAGAAAATACAGACTGCGTTCCGTTATGTATTTTTGTAAATCTAAATACGGTCTGCAAACCGTTAAGTATTTTTGTACTAGATTAATCTTAGTCGTACTAGCTAGTTATTTTATTTTGGCCAAGATGTCTCAAGACGGCGTTTTGATGAAGACAAGCCAAGATGAAGACCCATGGAAATTGAAGATTTCAAGGGGTCATGCTAGTTGCCAAATCCATCTATTTTATGCTTTATTGTTATATATGAATGTTAGATGCATGTCTAGGATTTCATATGTTGCGACGATTAGTTAAGTTCACTTAAATCAAACCAACATAGAAACCCTAGGTCCCTTAATAATATTGAACTAAAATTTGCCGTTCCAAGAACAACACTTACCAAAATAATGCGCGTATGATGGGCTACGCCAAAGCGAGGCATCACTACTTCCCTAGGAACGTAAGGTATACTAGTTATACAAGATGTCTTGGTTAAGCTCAACGATATCAGTAAGGAGTCCTTAGATATCGTGGCAAAAGAGATAAAATGTCAAGGATGCATTAGAGGCGACATTTTATCAAACGAGAGTAGCTTGGAGCTATTAGCAATTGGATTTCTTACCTTAAGATATTTAATGATTAAGACAAGACAAAGCATGCTTATCCATTTTTTGATCTTTGGGATCTCGGAATCATTTTATTCTCGCCTAAAAGGGACAATTTTATAAATGCGTGGATAAAATGCTCAATAAGATTGAATGTATGCATGAACGCTTTTCAATTTCAACTTATTAATTTATGAATGGTTTTTCATTTCAAATTCTTTCAATTGTAGAACAATGTCTGCAAGTAACTCAAACAACAACCAATTCTCTTTACGCTCAATTCTCGACAAGGAGATGTTGAGCGGGCCAAACTTTCTTGATTGGCAAAGAAATCTGTGCATTGTACTAATGCAAGAGCAAAAGGAATATGTCCTTGATGAGGAAATGCCTGATGCTCCCAATGAGGAGGTCACCCAGGCTGCCCTTTACCGATGGCAAAGTGCCAATCGGGATGTCAAATGCATCATGTTGGCCACCATGTCTCCGGACCTTCAAAAGACTTTCTTTGAAAAGGAGACGGCTTTTGAGATCATTTATGAGCTTCAAAATATGTTTCAAGAGCAAGCCCAAATTGAAAGGTTCGAAACCCACAGGCAGATCCTTGAGAGCAAGCTCAAGAAAGGAGAGCCAGTCAGCCCGCATGTCCTCAAAATGATTGGATTATTTGAGAACATGGAAAGGCTCGATGCTAGGTATTTAACCGAGATGACAATTGACATCATTCTCCACTCACTTCATAATGATCAGTTCAACATGAACTATAATATGCATAGCATGAGAAAACCCTCACTAAGCTTCATGGTATGTTGAAGCAAGCTGAGCAAACCCTCAAGGATGAGGGAAAGCATGACATGCTCATGGTGAGGAAGGGCAAGCCATTCAAACGTCCGGGCAAGAAAAGGAGATTTAAAGGGAAAAAGAGAAATTTTCCGCCTAAGTCAAACACTGCCTCTTCTAAGTACGATTCCGAATGTTTCTACTGCAAGAAGAAGGGACATTGGAAACAGGACTGCCACAAATTCAAGGAAGATAAGAAGAACGACATCGTTGCTTCTTCATCAGGTATTTTTGTTATAGACTTAAACTTCGCTAGCAAAACATCATGGGTATTAGATACCGGATGTGGCTCACACCTTTGTTCCAATGCTCAGGGACTAAGGATAAATAGGAGGCTAGAGATGGGAGAGGTCGAGCTTCGGGTCGGCAATGGAGCAAAAATGTATGCCGTCTCCGTTGGAACTCTCAGTTTGTCATTGCCCTCTGGGCTTATTTTAGAACTTGACAATTGTTATCATGTTCCTAGAGTTACCAAAAACATTATTTCAATATCGGCGTTGGACGCCAAAGGTTTTGAATTTCGAATTAAGAACAATAGTTGTTCATTTTATTTCGATAATGTTTTATATGGTAAAGCACATTCAGAAGGTCTTTATGTGCTTTCTCTTGACAAACAATTCTATAACTTTGTTGATACTGCCAAAAGGGCTAAGACCATCGAGTCGAATCAAACCTACTTGTGGCATTGTCGTCTTGGCCATATTAACGTCAAACGCATCAAGAAACTTCTACTAGAAGGTGTTCTTGACTCATTCGACTTAAAGTCGTTTGAAAATTGCGAAGGATGTCTATTAGGCAAGATGATAAAACAGCCATTCTCCAAGTTGGGAGAAAGGGCAAGTGACTTATTAGGTCTAACACACACGGATGTATGCGGACCAATGAGTACACCCGCAAGAAAAGGTTACTGATATTTCATCACTTTCACCAATGATTTTATTAGATATGGCTATATCTACTTAACGTCGAATAAATTTGAATCTTTTGAGAAATTCAAAGAATTTCAGAAAGAAGTTGAAAATCAACATGGCAAGAAAATTAAAGCACTTCGATCGGATCGAGGTGGCGAATATTTAAGCCATGAATTCGACGATCACTTGAAAGAAAATGGTATTCTTTCAGAGTTGACACCTCCTGGAACTCCTCAATGGAACGGAGTATCCGAACGGAGGAATCGAACCTTGTTAGACATGGTTCGATCAATGATGGGTCTTAGTGAACTTCCTATCTCTTTCTGGGGACATGCGCTACAAACCGCGACACTAACACTGAACCGCGCTCCGTCAAAAGCTGTTGAAAAGACTCCATATGAATTATGGACTAAGAAACCTCCTAGGTTGTCTTTTCTCAAGATTTGGGGATGCGAAGCATATGTCAAGCGATTAATTTCGGACAAACTTCACACCAAATCGGATAAGTGTTTCTTTGTGGGATATCCAAAAGAATCCAAGGTATTACTTCTACAATAAATCCGAGAACAAAGTGTTTGTTGCTCGTGATGGTGTCTTTTTAGAGAAGGAACACCTTTCCAAAATGACCAGTGGGAGGAAAATCAAACTCGACGAAGTTCGAGAGGACGAGCAACACTGTCAACCTGATAAAACTGACAATCTAAGTGCTTTTGAAGCAGTTGGGAAGATTGGTTAGAATCAAACAGACAATGTAAATGCTCAACCTATTACCCTTCGTAGGTCAAAACGGTAAAGATCTCAACCAGACAGATACCTTGGTATTGTCTTAACCGATGATTAAGACATCCTAGTTATGGATGGAGATGAGCCAGCGACATACAAGCAAGCTATGACGAGCCCCGAATCTGCTTAATGGCAAGAAGCCATGAAATCCGAGATGGACTCCATGTCTGAAAATCAAGTCTGGGATGGTGAATTTGCCCGAGGGTTACACACCCATTGGTTGCAAATGAATCTACAAATTGAAGACAGACAAGGATGGAAATGTATCTATATACAAGGCTAAACTGGTGGCAAAAGGTTATAGGCATGTCCACGCGATTGACTATGATGAAACCTTTTCACCAGTTGCAATGCTAAAGTCTGTCCGGATTATTCTAGCGATTGCTGCATATTACGATTATGAAATATGGCAGATGTATGTCAAAACCGCCTTCCTGAATGGGATTTTGTAAGAAACTGTGTATATGACACAGCTAGAAGGTTTTGTCGATCCTAGCAACGCTGGAAAGGTTTGCAAGCTTAAGAAGTCCATTTATGGACTAAAGCAAGCTAGTAGGAGTTGGAATTTGCAATTTGATGAAGCTATCAGCAAGTTTGGTTTTATCAAGAATCCAGACAAATCTTGTGTATACAAGAAGGTTAGTGGGAGTGACATCGCATTCCTAGTCCTATATGTCGATGACATACTGCTCATTGGAAACAGCACAAAATTACTGGAGTCCGTAAAGGGCTGGTTGGGAAAGTGCTTTTCAATGAAGGACTTAGGAGAGGCACAGTAGATATTGGGCATCAAGATCTATAGGGATAGATCTAAGAGGATGATTGGATTGAGCCAGAGTACTTACATTGATAAAGTACTGGCACGATTCAACATGGAGAATGCCAAGAGAGGGCATCTACCCATGTCCCATGGCGTAACTCTCAGCAAGAAATGGATCAGATTCCATATGCTTCGCTAATTGGGTCGACCATGTATGCCGTTATATGTACCAGGCCAGATGTCTCGTATCCCTTGAGTGCTACAAGCCTATACCAACCAAACCCAGGAGAGGCGCATTGGACTGCGGCCAAGAATATCCTAAAGTACCTGAAAAGGAACAAGGATAAATTCCTAGTTTATGGTGGCCATAAAGATCTGTTGTTGAAGGTTACACCGACGCTAGCTTCCAGACTGACAGAGACGACTTCAAGTCACAGTCAGGGTACATATTTTGCCTAAATGGAGGAGCATTTAGCTGGAAGAGTGCCAAGCAGAGCACAACTGCAGACTCTACAACTGAAGCCGAATACTTGGTTTTTTCAGAAGCTGCGAAGGAGGCTATTTGGATTCGGAAGTTCGTCGGCGAACTTGGTGTTGTACCCTCCATCAAGGGTCCGATAGATCTCTACTGTGACAACTATGGAGCTATCGCTCAGGCATGAGAGCCAAAAGTGCACCAAAAGGTCAAACATGTCCAAATGCGATTTCACATGATCAGGGAATGGAAATCCGAAGGTGAAATCAGAATTTGTAAGATCGGCACGGATGATAATGTGGCCGATCCTTTGACTAAACCTTTGCCACAAGTGAAACACAACAAGCACGTTGAGGCAATGGGAATCAAGCACATCGGAGACTGGCTTTGAAATTCCCCGTACATGTGCTTTAATTAAACTGGTTGTTTTAATGTAAGACATTGTATTGAAACCATTCATTAATGGAGTAATTATTTTTTGTGCAAGATTATCATTCACTCCATTGCTATTTAATTGTGGTTTAGAATTAAATAATGAGTCCATTCGGTTTATGGAAATATTCAAAACAGGGTATCAAGACCATGTCTTGGATAAAGAAACACCTGTTAAGTGAACATTGAATATTTAAATCGAAATTTATCCCTAATTGAGGTCATCTAACTGATGGACGATTGATGACAACCAGAGATTAGTGTGTATTATGATTTAAAGCACTGTTTCTTATGCTGCAAGGACATGATGGTCATAAATCATTTGCACAGGTGCCAGTTTGGAACTGCACTGGATCGACCTATGAGAGTACTTTAAGAGATTCAAAATTGTCATAAGTACATTTCTCATTATAGCTATCGGAACTCGTTTCCTCGACCATGAGTATTGTGAAGTTTTCTTGTTTGAGAACTAGTCTCTTTGATGTTGCCTAACTTCTGCCGTAACTGGGGATCATAACGGGAACATTCGGGAGATTAGGTCCTCTTAGTAAGAGAAACTTACAATGCGACTGGGAATGTCCCCCTATTAACAATAGGGAATGTGTCTTTGTTGTTTACAAGGCCGCTCGATGAGCGAGACTGCGAAAATGCATGGTCGTGCTCAGATGGATTTTAGAAATCATCTGCTTATTGACAGTCGAACTCGGAGATCGAGAAACACTTCTGAACGTAATAAGGATGACGATGAATCTTACCTTATAGTCCACGAAGAGACATTAAGTGACATAGGAAATGGGCTATACACTGCATGCACACTTGTCCGGAAGGACAAGTGGAAGATTGAAAGGAATGGTGTACTTCCAACAAGTGTATTATTTTGATAGAGGGTTAAGAATTATTACATAGCTAATTCTTCAATAAGGTCAAGTGATCGGAATGCCTAGGTGGAGGCCGCTTCCGATCAGTAATATTAAGGTATAATTAATATTACAGCTTAATCTTAACTGAACCCTTCGGGTCGAACACAATCAAACAACCGATCTGAGACGACGAATTAATCCGAAGGATTTAATGAGTCGACAGAGTTTTACGAATATAGACGTTGGATATCGAGCCTAGGGCGTCGAGACCGAGCGTCGCAGAATCACAAGCGACAAGTACGAGCTTATCCGTAGCTAGGCTAGGCTAGCTCATCGCAGCCCTAGCATCATGCTTAGGCGCCATCGCAGCCCTAACATGATGCCTAGGCGCCATCGCAGCCCTAGCATGATGCCTAGGCGCCATTGCAGCCCTAGCATGATGCCTAGGCACGCATGGCGGGCAACACGCACCAAGCACAGCCATCGCAGTGATGGGCACTGGCGCATGTGCGTGTGCGTGCACGCCTAGCACCATCGCAGGCCATAGTGTGCTTCGCACCATCCCAGGCCATGGTATGCCTCGCACCATCGCCCAGCACGCATGCTAGGCCCTTGCGTGCTTAGGCACACTGGCTGGGCCAGTAGTGCGTGTGGTGCGTATGCGTGTTGGTGCGCATGCATATGGTGCGTATGCGTGTGGGCGAGGAGTATGCTGGGTGTGCGCTGCTAGCAATTGTGTGGGCCTTGGATGGCATGGCTGTGCGTAGCAGCGTTTGTGTGCGAGGGATTGCGTGGGAGTGCTGGGCCAGTGCCAACATGCTAGCACAGCACAGCACTAGCACGCAACACCAGCGCCAAGTATCACCCAGCACCAGCACGCGCTGGCTGGCTGGGATATGAGGCTGCTGGCTGGTGCTAGCTGGCAGCCAGCACAACCCTCCTTGAGGTGGTTTGTGTGTGGGTGTGGGGACCAAGCAAAGCCTTGGGGAGCAAGGCTATGGTCCCCCCACCTAACCTTGGGCATCACTCATAAGCATATAATTATGCCACTTGTCGCGTTGTGATTGATCTTAAATATTTATTTAATTTGGAATTAAATAATTTATTGATTTTACCAACTCTCCTACATTGGTGGAAGATTGGAAATCAAGGGTGCATTTCCCTATAAATACCAAAGGAATGGGTATTGGGAAAAACACAACCTTGAGTGGAGTTAAAAGGCAACTCTTGATTTGAGTAAACCTTGATTCGTAAAATTCATAGTTTTATTTGTCCGGGTCTCGACTAACCTTCTAGACTTAGGACGCTCGTGTCGGGTTCAAGGGTACGATCCCGTTGGAGACCTCGTATTTTCGGGGTTCAAGTAAGAGCTCATAGTTGAGCGAAGCACGCGTCAAAGGTATAATCTTTTATCCATTCTTGTGTTTAATTATGTTTTGCTTGTTAATTGCATTTATTATGGGGGCGGGTCTTGGTGGGTTTCTTTCCGCGTAGTGTGGTTCACTACGAAACCCAACATCAAGAGCCTTCTAAACAAGTCCAACGACCCTCACAAGGGTTAGACGGCTAAGAAGCCTTCTCCCTCTGGGAAGAAGCAACTTAAAGACCGTGTGCCTACACCTCACCCGAAACCAAAGGTGGCGGGTGGGTCCACGATCGATGTCTCAAAGCTTCGTTTCCCTGAGACAGGGAAAAGGTGGGCTCACGATCGACGTCTCAAAGCTTCGTTTCCTTGAGACAGGGCGAAGGAAGCCCATCCGGCAAGTACAGCCGGATGGATAAAAAAAGACTTACTCTGATGCCGGATGCTCATCCAGGAAAAAAGAGGTCTACAACTGTCCGCGTTGGCTTCAACGTCGACCTACCCAGACAGCTTCCGAAATGCTTTCATAAAGCATTTGGAATCAAGCGCTGGAACTCAGCCGTGTGGTCTGTCCGCATGTTCTGGTCCCAAAATTATCCAGCCGATACAGTATGAGTCACCATACATACCATATGGATCTCCATACATGCAGCCGGCCCTCTTCGGGGTTCAGGCAGCTCAACCGGTCCAACCTATGGACTGGCAGCTTCGGCTGCTTAACCTAGGGGAACAACGAACGACATTCTCTAGGGAAATCACCGAGGCGACACAGCCGACTAAGGTGAAAAACGTGTTGGTCGGTGCCTATGACGGTACCGCCAACGTAGAAGATAACCTAATGGCTTATATCAACCTCATGTACTTACAGGGGTTGGACGATGCCGCCTGGTGTCGGTGCTTCCCGGCCACATTGAAGGGCATAGCCCAACCATGGTTTGGCAACCTGCTAGCCGGATGCATCAACAACTTCAGAACCTTGGCGTACTTGTTTACGTCAAACTTCTCAATGAACATCCCTGCCAAGAAAACAAGCCTTGATCTTGGGGCCATACATCAGGGAGAGAAAGAAGGACTTAGGTCCTATTTCAGGCGGTTCAATCTGATGAGAATTCAGATTTAAGGGCTCTCTGACGACGTTGCCTACACATACTTCTTTAAGGGTCTGAAGGACGGGCCGACCTTCAAGTTCGACTTGGTCAGAAAGAGGGTTGCCACCCTCCTTGAGGCATTAATGGAAGCTAAAGCCTATATACAGGCAACAGAGCTTTGTGCCGTGAGGAACCCGTCGGACTCCAACAGGTCCGAACGGAAAGAGAGTCTGCCATCCCAGCCGACAAAGAAAGGAAAGAAAAGAAAAGAGGTCTGGGCGGCAGACCGATCTGGCCAGCTAGCCCAGAAGATTAGAAGAAATTTAGAACCGTACGTCCCAAAGTACGAGTTCACCAAGGACTGCTCCTCCATTTTCATGGAGATTAAAGACCGGTTGTCTCTTGAAGAACCGGCAGCAATGAAAAGTCCCGTCAGCAGCCGGGATTAGAGCAAATACTGCCAATTCCATGAGGGTGTTGGCCATGACACCAACGGTTGCTATAGCCTCAGGCGGCTGTTGGACCGTCTGGTTGAGGAGGGGGCTTTGAAGTTCTACTTACCCAAGTCCAAGGGTACCCCCAAGACAAACAAGGGACACCCATCCAAATCAACGGCTGCTAACTCTGAAACAGACGAAGAAACAGTCTTCACTATAGCAGACGGTTTTGCGGGTGGAGGCCCTACCATCCGGGGTGCCAAGGACATCACGAAGCTGGTCAACTCAGTTGATGAGGGCTAGGCGTCAAAAGACACCTTTCATGAGGTCCTTATTTCTTAAAGGGACCAAGGCCAGGTCAGACGGCCTCACGATGACCCCATCGTCATCGAATGCAAGGTTGCCAAAAACGAGTTGGCCGGATGTTAATTGATACCGGGAGCTCATCTGACCTGATAAGCTATCAGTGCTTGAAAAAGCTTAAGTACAAGCCCAACAACATGTAGGAGGCTCCTCACCCCTTAGTTGGTTTTGGGGGAGGGGTGGTGCATCCGGTGGGAAGGATTGACCTACCCATCCGGTTGGGAGAAAAGGGGCACGAGCGGCATATGGTCGTCAAGTTCCTTGTTGTTGAGGAACTGACCGCCTATAATATGATTTTTGGTCGCCCAGCTGGTGAAGGATAATTAGGTCGTTGGACTAACTACCCTCAACCAAACAATATTTATAAACCTACACCTACACTAAACAAGTTTAGTGGTAAGTAGAGGGTCGAACCACGGAGACGACATAAACACTATCAACACCACCACCAATTAAGCTAGGTCAAAGAGATAGGATGGAAAGAACAATAAACAAAAATGAGATTTATATTAAGTTAAACTAACACCAAGGGAGAGGGTCAAACATGACAATGATCTTCAATAAAGTTAGGCAATGGAAATGAGTTTACATGCAAACCAAATATCTCATATAAGGCAATACCAACAATACCATCTAACCACCTATCGGGGTCAAAGGCTTTCCCAACTTAACACATGCTCATACTATCGTCATAAGCTGTGAAAGTTAAGGTTTTTGCATAGAATCGATCACCTAATGGATATCCCTAAGTTACACTATCGTCATAACTTAGTTCAATCCACCCAATTACAACACATGATTGGCCATTCACATGGAGTAATTAGTAAAACATGGTTACAAGGTATATTTAATCACATATAACCAACATTTGTCTAGCCTAATACATTCAAGATTCACCACATGCTATCACCAATCCCTTAGTAAAGGGAATTACTCACTAATCATGAACAACTAACACAAAACCCAACAAGAAGAACAAAGAGAAGCAATTAAACTAAACAACTACTCTAATCAAGCAAGAAATTAAGAAAGAACAATAAATGAGATAGAGTTTAGAATGCTCATTGAAGTATTGAAAAGGAATCCAAAACAATGTCACTTTGCATCTTCATCTTCTTCAATCCACCATTGAAGCTCTTCACTTTCTCTCTCTAAAATACCCTAAATTACTCTTAATCTACATTGCAAAGTATAAAAACAAAGATTAAAACTAAATCTAAGCCTAATTTATGTGAAGATTGATGGAGAGATGTTAGGGTTTAACCCCTCAAAGAGGAGAGAGAAAACCCCAAAGAAACCCACCACCAAAACTTCTAAAAATAGGAGAGGAAGAAGCGTTTAAAAGACCCGTAACTGCTCGTGCGCGCCCGCGATATTTGCCTGCGCGCCCGCGCACTGGGATTGGCCTGACAGCGACATTCATTTTCAAACGGCCATAACTTCTGTTCTAGGAGTCTTCTATGGGCGTGCAACCTACCGTTGGAAAGCACTTTAAGTCTAGTTTCCAATGCAACTTGAATCACCTCAATCCAATTTGTAGCTAAAACGTTATGGCTAAAAGAGTGAACAAAGGTTAGTTTCGGAGTTCAGGCCCTTGAGCGCCCGCGCCTATCTTTGGAGCGCCCGCGCCTATCTTAGGCGCGCCCGCGCCTAAGCCGCGCCCAAATCGCGCCTACATTCTGCCTCCTTCAATATTTTCAACCCCAATGTTAGGCACGCCCGCGCCATTCTGAAAGCGCGACCCGCGTTGTCCGCATGGCCTTGCTTGCTTGCTCCTTAACTTCCTTTGTAGCTCTTCAAATGAACTCCAATTCTCCAAGCTCTTCATTCTCTCAAAATCAACTCCAAAAGCCTATAAAACACGAGGAAAAGCACAAAAACATAATAAAGAGAGAAACGGAGCAAAAGGGGTACAAACAAGGGACAAACGTAGAAAAATACCGCGATTAGAGGATCTAAATAGTGGCATAAATGCCACTTATCAAATTCCCCCACACTTGCCTCTTGCTTGTCCTCAAGCAAGAACAAAAGCAGAAACAAAAAGAAAGAAAAAGGATCTAATAACACTAAAAGGAGAGGGGTGAAAAAGAATATACACTAACTCACTTTCGTAGGAATCACGGTTGTTTTTAGCGTAAACAACAAGCCATTTAAACCTCAAAGTCGCCTTTGAGGACGAGTGTGCTCTCGTAAGGGTTTCCAAAGAGTTTAACCCATAACTCTACACATAAAGAAACACAAACAAGGCAATGCATAGACAAATAAAATAAACACAAAAACAAGACGTTCTTGGTGGACTTTTTGGAACGAAACAAGCACCAATGAATGCACAACTTTCTTAAACAAATAAGGGTATGCACGTTCCAAGATGTTTAGGGTTGAAAGAAACATAGACTAAGCTAAGCATAGAGAACTAAGAGCCGTACAATTCACCTTTCATCCCAAACTAGCTAGCCGCGTTCTCTCCACTAGCTTCAAGTCAACCATTAGGTGGGCTTCTCATGGTTCCTCGAAGGAACCGGAAAAAGATAAAGAAATGAAAACGATGAGAAGGTTATCCCGACGTCTTGGCTATGCACTCTCTCTCTATAAGCTTGACAACTATCTTCCTCCATCGATAAAGACTAAACTCTATAGGGTCTAAAGGTCTTTTATTGGTTGTAAGGGTATGCTTGGGGTGTAAGGTGGGAAAAATTTTGAAAAATTTAAAAATTTGGTGGTATTCCCCCACACTTATTCAATAAACAGACACTAACAAGACTAAGAAACAGGACTCCCCCACACTTGAACGGAGCATTGTCCTCAATGCTCAAACACGAGGGATATGAATTTTTTTTTTTTTTTTTTTTTTTTTGGTCCTTACCTTATTTGAGTAAGGACGGATTTTCATAAGCATTTGCTCTTATTTCACTGAATAGAAACACAGTTTACTCACTTGCTTGACCAAAGAACTACAACTTTCTCATTTGCGTTCAAAATCAACACAAAACAATTCTCAAACCAACATGCTTCACATAAACAAAAGGTTTAGGGGAACAAAAGGTCATTCGGTTTGTAATGTGGCTCAAAATCAAGAAAGGGAAATAGGCTCAAAGGGTTAGCAAGAGGGGCAAATTTAAAAGAAAACCAATTTTGTAACAAAACAAAAAGAAGGATAAGAAAATGAAAAATGCCTATGTCCTCCCTTAAAGGGTTCGGTCACGATCTCGGGTAGATAGAAGTCAAACTCTGGATTGAGAAATGCATAACCAAGGATCCAAATATGCCACTCAACAAAGTTGATGAAGGCTAGAACAAATAAACCTCACACGGGATTTGTATAGCAATTACCGACCTAAGGGGTTCATATCCACTATGGAGAGCGACACCGTCTTACCACAACCATGGATTAAGGCTACAAGTATCCCAAAGTTCTTAAAACCGCTACCTTAGCATTAAAATATGTTTAACTCAACCCAAAACACTCTCAAACCGTGCATACCATTACCAATTAGGAAGGAAAACATTCAAGGACACAAGTTCAAAGTAGTAAGACCAAAACAAGAACGGATCAAAACACATATGCAAACTTGCCTTGTTTTCAAAGGAAAAGACGTTATACAAACAAATATCCACAAAACGAGAACAACTTGAGAATGTATATACAAATTGCGCTAGAAGAGAGCATGATCAACGACAAAGCCATGCATACCAAAAGTCAAGTCAATAAGGCACTCATGGCCATCCAAATATAGAATAACCAAAGTCAAAAAATAAACCTTGGTATGTATGGGGGGTAAATCAAGCAATCAAGAGACCAAGAAAGGGAAGAAGGAAACAACAAAACCACAAACATTTATCTTTCAAACCATATGAAAATAAAAGGGTAAAGCAACAAAAGAGAGGAGATGGAAAGAGTGAACCAAAATGTTAGGTGGGTGTAGAAACCCGCAAATTAAGTCATTTTCCTCATTTCCATTAAATTGCTCTTCTTTGATGCTTCAACTTCCATTTACAAATATTCCTTGGTTTTCTACTTCTTATGGTTCTCGGTCAAAGGTCATGCGCAAAAGTATAGACATCAAGTACCTATATACAAAGATAAACAAGAGGAAAACAAAATTAAAAGATATAAAAGAAAATTAAAAGCAATATAAACACGGGTTACTTCCCGAGAAAGTCTTGTTTAAGGTCCAAGATTGACCTTATTAGTAAATAACCGGACAAAGAACGCAAAAGCTTGTCATACGCATCGGAAAACATTTCAAGAAATAGAGCATATACGATGCTCATATGACAAGCAAGCACAAAGTTGAAAGAAACTCTATGCTTGAGGGGAGGGGGAAAAGAAAAATCAAAAGAATCAAAAGAAAAATTAAAATAAGAAAAAGAAAAAGAGGGAACAAACTCATTTAGTTGCATTTTGGAAGGTGAAAGCTCATCATTGAAATCAAAAGTAAGGTCATGGTGGTATAGAGAGGCAAGGGGGTCCTCAATTGGTTTATTTTTAAGAAAATATGGTAGTGAGATGGGAAAAGAAGGAATATTGCTAAACTTCCTTGAAAAAGGGATGTAAGTTGAAGGGGTTTGAATTGGGATCGCACTCACCACCTCAATTACACCACCTAGCATTGAATCACAAGCTTTCTCTTCCAACTCATCTTCAATACCCTCAAAGATTTTCGATGTATTCTCAATCACCAATTGGGATATTTCACTCTCAACAAGAGCATGATCATCATTTTTAACATTCCCCAAGTCACCATGAATGAACATTGGTATCTCATCATCACCTAAACCAAACTTTTCTCTAAGCAACCTCAAATCAATGTTTAATTGCATCAATTTTGTATCGTCAATGGGTTGCGAAGAGTTTTGAGGCTCAAATTGGGTGGAGGGGTTGGTATTCACGAAGTCATGAAAAATCTCACCATCCATACTCCCTCCATCACTTTCAAAATCATCATCCTCAATCACATTCTCAAATTCCAAATGAGTTGTCTCACTCTCTTGATTACCCTTAGGCTCACTCAAATGGGAGGAGGGAGAAGAAGGAAAGGCATCCTCTTGGGATGAGGCTAGTTGGGAAATTTTACTTTCCATCATTTTAATCCAAGCTTCCCTTTCATTCCTCTCTTCATCTTGTTTTCTCATAAACTCCTTAAGCATCTCCATACACTCTTCTTCCTTCGATCTCCCCACTGAATTACCCTCACAAAAAGGCTCATTAGACACATAGGGGAACTCATTAGGAATCGTGTATGAAAAAGGAAAGGAAGATGAAGAATTATGCATTTGAGAATTTTGGGTGTGTGAAGCATCATTGGAATTCATGCACATAATTGATGAACATTGAAAAATATCATGAACATTATCAAAATTGGGATGCATCTCATTACAATTAGCATACAAAAGGGAAGGGTTGCCATCATGCATCAAGGGATCATCATGGGGAACATAAGAATCATCATTAGAGTTTATGCAAGAGTTAGAAAAATCACGACAATTATCATAATTATCTTGCTCATTGCTATCCCGAGCAAACCACAAATAGAAATCCCAAGCTTCATCCGAAGATGTGGCTCGAAATTCACCATTAAATTTGTTTTCAACCACCCCCCTAGTGTACTCATTCAAACCCCAATAAATTATCTCACAAGACTCCCTTAAAGTACAACCAAGGTAATTAGAGAAGTCTTCAAACCTATTAAAGTATACCCAAAAGGGCTCATATTCAAATTGAGGCAAAGAAGGACATGACATTTCATTTTGGACAAATTGATCCATGACTCAATGAGGCAAAACAAATAGCAACCAAATAAGAAAGCTCAAATATTTTTGGAATTTCCCCTTTTTTTTTTCTTTTTTTTTTTAAACAAAAAAAAAAAAATAAACAAAAAGAAAAGAAAATATTCGCAAAGACCTAGACTCAATAAGGTAATACAACAATAATGGAAGCCGTCCCCGGCAACGGCGCCATTTTGGTGAAGGATAATTAGGTCGTTGGACTAACTACCCTCAACCAAACAATATTTATAAACCTACACCTACACTAAACAAGTTTAGTGGTAAGTAGAGGGTCGAACCACGGAGACGACATAAACACTATCAACACCACCACCAATTAAGCTAGGTCAAAGAGATAGGATGGAAAGAACAATAAACAAAAATGAGATTTATATTAAGTTAAACTAACACCAAGGGAGAGGGTCAAACATGACAATGATCTTCAATAAAGTTAGGCAATGGAAATGAGTTTACATGCAAACCAAATATCTCATATAAGGCAATACCAACAATACCATCTAACCACCTATCGGGGTCAAAGGCTTTCCCAACTTAACAAATGCTCATACTATCGTCATAAGCTGTGAAAGTTAAGGTTTTTGCATAGAATCGATCACCTAATGGATATCCCTAAGTTACACTATCGTCATAACTTAGTTCAATCCACCCAATTACAACACATGATTGGCCATTCACATGGAGTAATTAGTAAAACATGGTTACAAGGTATATTTAATCACATATAACCAACATTTGTCTAGCCTAATACATTCAAGATTCACCACATGCTATCACCAATCCCTTAGTAAAGGGAATTACTCACTAATCATGAACAACTAACACAAAACCCAACAAGAAGAACAAAGAGAAGCAATTAAACTAAACAACTACTCTAATCAAGCAAGAAATTAAGAAAGAACAATAAATGAGATAGAGTTTAGAATGCTCATTGAAGTATTGAAAAGGAATCCAAAACAATGTCACTTTGCATCTTCATCTTCTTCAATCCACCATTGAAGCTCTTCACTTTCTCTCTCTAAAATACCCTAAATTACTCTTAATCTACATTGCAAAGTATAAAAACAAAGATTAAAACTAAATCTAAGCCTAATTTATGTGAAGATTGATGGAGAGATGTTAGGGTTTAACCCCTCAAAGAGGAGAGAGAAAACCCCAAAGAAACCCACCACCAAAACTTCTAAAAAGAGGAGAGGAAGAAGCGTTTAAAAGACCCGTAACTGCTCGTGCGCGCCCGCGATATTTGCCTGCGCGCCCGCGCACTGGAATTGGCCTGACAGCGACATTCATTTTCAAACGGCCATAACTTCTGTTCTAGGAGTCTTCTATGGGCGTGCAACCTACCGTTGGAAAGCTCTTTAAGTCTAGTTTCCAATGCAACTTGAATCACCTCAATCCAATATGTATATAAAAAGTTATGGCTAAAAGAGTGAACAAAGGTTAATTTCGGAGTTCAGGCCCTTGAGCGCCCGCGCCTATCTTAGGAGCGCCCGCGCCTATCTTAGGCGCGCCCGCGCCTAAGCCGCGCCCAAATCGCGCCTACATTCTGCCTCCTTCAATATTTTCAACCCCAATGTTAGGCACGCCCGCGCTTGGCTTGGCGCGCCCGCGCCATTCTGAAAGCGCGACCCGCGTTGTCCGCATGGCCTTGCTTGCGTGCTCCTTAACTTCCTTTGTAGCTCTTCAAATGAACTCCAATTCTCCAAGCTCTTCATTCTCTCAAAATCAACTCCAAAAGCCTATAAAACACGAGGAAAAGCACAAAAACATAATAAAGAGAGAAACGGAGCAAAAGGGGTACAAACAAGGGACAAACGTAGAAAAATACCGCGATTAGAGGATCTAAATAGTGGCATAAATGCCACTTATCACCAGCCCTCAACGAGTCCAAGGCTGTCATCATCTCGTCTCTAATGCTAATTAAGTTTTAAAAGGATGATGGGACATTTGGTGCCCTGAATGGGGACCAAAAGACGGCTAGAGAGTTTTACCTCTCAGACGTCAAACCAACTATGGCTTCAGCCGGTCATGGCGAAGAGCCCATAGAACTTGATAACTGCGATCACGCAGTGTCGACTCCAAGGGCAGCCGGTAAAAAGAGAAAGGCGGACCATATGGCACCCGTAAAAATAAAAAGCAATAGCAATCACTGACCGGCGAACGGTCGGATGACCTCTGACCCCAGCCGGCGGGTGAGAGCGTTGATGTCGTCCTAGACGACAGCCGGCTCGATAGAACCGTGAAGGTTGGGACGGTCGCCTTTGAGAAATTGGGAGCAGACTTGCTCCAACTGCTGAGAGAGTTCAAAGACATTTTTTGCCTTTGAATTGGAAGAGATGCCAGGCGTCAGCCCGGACCTTGCTGTCCACAAACTCGCCGTTAATCCCAAAAAGAAGCCGGTTAGGCAGAAGAAGAGGAATCACGAAGAGGAAAGATCTCAGGCGACAGCCGTCGAGGTCAAAAGTTGTTAGATGCTGGGTTCATCCGGCAATGCTACTACCCGGATTGGGTAGCAAACGTTGTCCTTGTGAAAAAGCCGAATGGCACCTGGTGGATGTGTGTAGACTACACAGATCTGAACAGGGCATGTCCGAAGGATAGTTATCCACTTCCAAAGATCAACAGCCTAGTCGACTCTATAGCCGGTCATGCTTTGATGAGTTTCATGGATACTTACTCAGGTTTCCATCAAATACCCCTATGGAAAAAAATATCAAGAGAAGACGGCATTCGTCACTGATCAAGGGCTATATTGTTACAGGGTGATGTCGTTTGGGTTGAAGAATGCGCCTTCTACTTTCCAACGAATGATAAACACAATTTTCATAAATCAAATCGGAAGGAATGTAGAGGCTTATATTGATGACATGATAGTCAAATCCAAGCTACAGGCGGATCACCTAGCTGACCTTCGAGAATCCTTCACCACCCTCAGGCGGCACAAGGTCATGCTTAACCCCAAGAAGTGTGTCTTTGGTGTTGAGTCTAGGAAGTTTCTTGGATTTCTGATTGATCAAAGAGGCATAGAGGCTAATCAGGAAAAAGTACAGGCGGTTTTGACATGCAGTCACCCCGCACTGTCAGAGAAGTCCAGAAACTCTCCAGTTGCCTGGCGGCATCGGGGAGGTTTCTCAGCCGGTCAGGCGACAAATGCCTCTATTTCTTCCAAGCAATCAGGAACAGGTCAAGATTCGAGTGGGGTGAAGAGGCTAAGGCGGCATTTCAGAGGCTAAAACAACATCTGCACTCTTTGCCAAAGCTAGTGAGCCCCCTGCCCCAGGAGGTTCTCAACATGTACCTAGCCGTCTCAGATCACTCCCTTAGTGATGTTCTCCTTTCTAAGAGAGACACAATCAGCTCCTGATGTATTTCATCAGCCATGTTCTCAAAAATGCTGAACTCTGGTACCCAATGATTGAAAAATTTTGGTTGGCCCTTTATAAAGCAGTCAAGCGGTTGAAGCCATACTTTTTGGCACATCTGGTGATTGTGTATACTGATCAGCCACTCAAGCGGTCAATGACTACTATAGAGTTATCCGGCAGAATGATCAAATGGGATGTGGAAATACAAGGCCTGGAAATAACTTTTGAACCCAGGCTGGCAGTGAAAGGTCAGGCGTTTGCCGACTTCATTGCCGAAATGACTAGACCGGTACAGCCGGCAAATTCGGATCAAGTTTGGAAGTTATTTGTAGACAGAAGCTCTACTATGAACGGCTTGTTAAGAGTCATTAGGTACTTGGGGTATGTTGTTAACGTGTACCAGGCCCTCCAACTGCCCGGACTCCGGCTCAGATAGTGCATGTGGGCGAAACCCTCCCAGCCGAGGTTCAGGTTCTGCATTTCTCAGGCGGCAATATACCCCATAATATTTACCCAATAATTGGGGGTAAGTTGCTAGACGCTTAGGCCATAACCCCTGAGTATGGCCTTTATTGTACTATGAAGGGGGAAGCGGAGCCCCGCTAAAAAAAGCTGCCTCATAGTAGCAAAAGAAGCCGTCTGCATTGCGCTGATTGTCTTCCCAGGCAATGGACCCCATCTCAGGCGGGACGACTAATTTGTACCCTTCTCCTAAGGGCCGCTTGAGTATGAAATTTGCTAAGTTTCTCCGCATGCTAGCCCTGTCTTTTGCAGAGACGGAGATCATGAGAGGGTCGCCTTTAGTGTTCTATGAAGGCCTCTCCTCCTTGCTATCCACAGACGTTGTGAGATAGCTGCCGCTACTGTCGCCCCCATCAGAGCCGGACTCAGAGCCGGAACAGGAAGCGGGGTTCTCATTTCTCGCTGAGGTTTCTTGATCCTCAGCTTTAGAAGCAGAGGCGGCTTCCTCACCGCCTCCATTGTAGGACCCTAGAATTCCATCGTTAGGGGTACTTGGGGTGCCTCTTGGAGATCCCCTTGTCATCTCATCCGGGATCCTCTCTTTAGGCGGCAACTCTTCTGAGCTTCCGCCTCTATAATTGGGATCCACATCCGTCTTCTTGGTTCTGGCCATTGTGTCCTGCACAGACACGGAGACGGTCGGATTGGGAGATGAACAAGAAAGATTCCAATACCTAGAGGTGGCATCCCTCGTCCGAGACTCAGTCGTACTGAAGGACCGGTTGGTCTCAAAGCTATGTTCCGGGTGTGGGTATAAAGGGTCCATCTACTTATGGAACTAGTAAAGAAAAAATCAAGAAAGAAGCACAAACGTAAATACATGGAAGAGCTAAAAAGAATAGAGGTGGTACCTAAGTTAATTGGGAAGAGGAGAAAACCGCTTGACCAAGCTGGAAAAGCTTCAAATGGCTTGCAAAGACTCAGGCGTCCTCGTAGCCAGATGTGTTCTCTGAGTAGCAGCTGCAAATTAGCGATGTTGTTCACAACACACACAGACGGCAGGAAATTCTTTGAAGGAGGCGGAAAATACCGGATGTCCACTCGGAAGAATTCTAGAGAAGTTTGCTCTCAATACCGGCTGCTCTCAAAATCTTTGAAAATTGTTCAAGGATGTAAATGTGAACATGAGGGAGGAGTTTCGCTATTTATAGGCAATCCTCAGAAGGTGAACCCTCGCGCTTTTTCACCTTCTTCCCTTTGCACTTCCAAAATTCGAATTCAAATTCGAATACCAAAAAAAAAAAAAAAAAAAAAAAAAAAAAAAAAAAAATTGTCTCAGGCTCCACGTGGCACCGCCACGTCAGCACTTGAGAGGGGAAAATGTTTAGGGTAAAAATTACCTTAGACACGTAACTCAATGGCCTCGCGATACGTGGCAGCCTGCCATAGGTTAACAGGGCACCAATCCCCTGTTGACACGTGTCGTTCGAACCCTAGATGGGGTACTGGTCTCCCACCTATAAATAGTGGGTCAGACCTCATTTATTGGGCATTCATGAACTTCCAAAAATACAAACACGAATCCCGAGCAATATTAATTGCAGAATCCTCCTGTTTTAGCGAGGAGTATTTACTATTTCTGCACTTATTACCTCCTGTACGTTACTGACTTGATCGTCGGAGGCGGAGCTCCCACCAACCGGAGTCTTTGTGGTTTTGCAGGTACAGGCGTCAGTTGAACATAATAGGGATTGTAATTCTCCCGTAGGACACATCAAAAACCCCCGAAACACCTTTCATTTAGAGGGCAGCCCAAACCAAAAACATTGCCCTTGATCAAACATTGGATAGATGAGAAAGTAAGAAAAAGAATTGCAAGTGAAGAGAAAGCATCATTTGGTCAAGGAGAAATCCTGAAAGATGTATATCTAGTTTGTATAAAAGGAGGTCAACAATCATACTTAGGTGATGTTATTGAGACAACATATAGGAATTTTGCTGATAAAAAGAGAAGATTATTTTCTTTCAACCTTCCACATGGTGTTATGACAAACAGTCAAATACATGAGGTTGCACATGATGTGAGTATATTTCTATCTTATATTTAAATTTCAATAAACATAATTTCATATTTATATTTATTTGTTTTGCTTCTATATTATATTTATAGTTGTTAAGTGAGACTGTAGATTTTAAGTAAAGACAATAGTAGTAATAATGTTTAGTAAATGATAAATTAAAAAGTAAATAAAATACACTGCAAAGTAAACAAATTAACTTTAAAAGTAAATAATATCATTTATCAAAAGTATTGTAATAACAAATTTTTGTTAATTATTTGAAGGAAGTTGAAGAAGATATGCTTTTATTGGCTAGAGATTCAACACTCTTTTCAATTGTACATGCCGAGCGTATAAGCTGCATAATAGACAGGATTAAAAAGAATCAATCAAGTGTGTCTGCATCGGAATCTCAACTATTTTCTGAAACACAAAGGCTGATAGAAGACCCTAGAGTGCAAAGGGCTATTGATGAAATAATGAAGATTTACGATGATTTGAGAGATGTATCTAATGTCTTTTTATCAACATGAGAGGAGTGGAATAAAAAGCCTGAAGCTAATCCAGATTATGATAAAGATAATCAAGATGGTGCAGAAGATCTGGATGATGCAGATGAGGCTTCTGAAAAAGAGGAGGAAAAGGAAGAGGACAGAAAAGAAGAGGAGAAGGATGAAAACAAAGAGGAGAAACAAGATAACAAAGAAGAGTAAAAGGAAGATGAGAAGGTGAAAGAGAAGGATGAAAAGGAACAAGAGGAGGAAGCTGATGTGAGTGTAGTAGTTGATGCAAATACTAGAAACTAGGCATCAGAACATCCATTCAACTTTTTGAATGAATTTGCTTCTAAGATTCAGTGTTATGTGGTGTGGATTGTGGGAAAACAAGGACTGAAGTGAATTACGTATGCAAGTGTATGAAGAGTAACAAAAGCAGAATGCAAGAAATGCCAGAATTGCTTCTAGTGGTGGTTGACTATTGTTTTCTGAAAGATAAATCAATGAAAAGGTAATATTATTCTTTTACTTTTAGCATTGTTTTATTTACTTCTTTTTTTCAAATTCCTCTTTAATTTTAATATTAATAAAATAACTTGTTTTTTTTAATTATATAGTGATAAACTTGTTTCATTTGAAACTCTAAGGGATGATATGACAACTTTGGCACCAACAGTCCGAAATTAATTGATAAATTCAAGCATTATTCAAGCATGGTAATTTTTAATGAATAAACCAAGATTGAGGGCCAAACCATCATGCTTTTTATTTGGAATTGACCACAATGTAAGTGATACATTGAAAAAGAATAGAATACATACATAATATATACTAAATACATAGTGTGTTTTGTGTTTTCATGACTATGCAAAGACCACTGGAGATTTCTCTCGTGTCTTAGAAAACTCCTTAAGAGGCTAAAGATCGTTCTCCTAGATTAGTTTTGGTTGAATTAAGCTAAGCTTGGTTAGATTGGCTCCAATGTGAAATGCAAAACACCAGTTTATGGAGGTTGATTTGGTAAGTTTTCTCTAATGTAGTATAAATCTGATTCCAAAAAAAAAAAAAAAAAAAAAAAAAAAAAAAAAAAAAAAAACTAACAAATACAATTTGAATCTCAGGTGTTTATCCCAATTTTGTTGAATCTCCATTATAGTGTGGTGGTGGTTAACATGTGGAAAGGAAGCTTCCAGTACTTGGATAACATAATCTATGAAAAAACTGATATGGATTACTATAAAAATGTTGCATCTACTGTGTTATGATTTTGTACTTAAACTGAAATCTATATTAAAAGTAAATAGCTTTCTATTTTTATTATTAAGTATGAATAATTTTAAAGTTAATAATTTACATGTAATAGTAAATAATAACACTTCTAAAGTAAATAAAATGATTTAATTTCAATTATTCCTGGTGGAAGAAATGTCAGAGTTTATGAACAAACTAGAGTATCCAAAAGCTGAAGATATAATGTCTTATGAGTTTGACAATGTATCTTTTCCTAGGAAATTAACAAAATAAACACTTGATTGCGGTGTTTTCTGTATGGTACATATGATGTGCTTCACTGGGGAATCTTTTAATAGAGACTTGGGGTTGGCCAACAGAAGGAAGTTGTATCGTACAGAAATATGTGATTCCCTTGTTCTGTCAGATATCAATTCAAATAGAGATGCCATTATAGATAAAGTTTCAAAGTTCAAAGTGAGCAAAAAACTTGATGTGAATGCCGAGTTTTCAGAGTTGAAGGAAATGATTTATGTGTCAGATTTCTTGAAATAAAACAAGGACTGTGTAGAAAACATGAGCTTATAGTTTAACAAAGTGATTGACTATGTAGCTATCAATGATGACAACTTGCTAAACAAAGGGTATGAAATTATTAAAAAAAAATTATTTTTTCGTATTTGCAAATAAAATTATTCTAATGATAAACATATTACAGTGAAGTTGTAGGTTGGTTTGGTGAATCAATTGAAATAATAAGAGAGGTTTGTAATTCATTGCTGGATGGATGGAAAGTTACAAATATTTTGATTACTGCTTGAGCTTTCCACCTCAACTGTTACGAAAAAGAGAGAGAAAGGCCTGAGAATCATCTAGTCAGATTCTACTTTGGATTTGACCACATGGTATTTGATACAAAAATACAATAATACTTTGGATTTTCCTTTATGTTTATAATACAAAAATACAAGCTCTGTAAGTATGCTAAATTAACTTGGAAAAAATTTGCAGGCAGCTTTATCTGTTTGTTTGAGAGGAAATGGGAAAAGGGGAGTGACCCAACTTCAAAAGATATAGGAAGAATGGACAAAAACTTAAGCATTGGACTTGGATGCAGCTGAATGTGTAAGTTAAAGAGAACTTTTTTTAAAGTAAATAAAACATTGTATAAAGTTAAAGTAGATATCTTAAAAGTAAATAAACAATTCATTAAATATAAAGATTGAATAATTTGGTTTGTAGGTATTTCTTCCTTTGAAGAAGGAAGATCATTATTTCGTTGATGTCATAAACTTCAGAAATGAAACAATTGATCACTTGGACAGCATAGAGTACGAGGATACTGAGGAATGAGAACGAATCAATCAAGAATTTTAATAAAGAGACAGTAAGCACAATAATATAATTTAAATTTTTGGCAATATATTCTGTTTCAATGTTATCTAACAACAATATATATGTTGCAGGTAAATTAAATTCAAAAAATTTTACAAGAAAAGAAAGCATCCAAAGGTAGAAGAAATGTTGAACTACAATGTCAGATTAATAGAACTTTCATTCCAGAAAGTAAGGCAAGACAATTACTCTGGAAGTTATTTATTACTGCACATGAAGGCTTATGATGGTGTGAATGGCTTGGGACTGGGTTCTATTAAACATGCGAGTTGACATTTCTATTTTTTTAAGTTTAAATATTCATATATGCATCACTAGAAGCATTGTCTTAAGTTTTTGAGCGTTTTGTTTATCTTTGGTTACTTTCCAGGAATTTAAAAGATTGAAACACCATTATATAACAACACTGCTTCTAATATTTCTCGATGAAGAAAACCAAATGCAAACCAAACTACTTGCAAATGTTGAAGAATGGGAGTTAAAGAAAATGAAAGTAAGAATGATATTTTTTTTTCTTTTTTTTTCATATAAAATATAATAATTTTTGTTTTTTTACAAACTTCAACTAACTCTTTAACTTCATTAATATTTTAGGAAGCAGAAGAAAACAAAGCTAAAAAAGGGAAAAATAAGGAATAGATAGAAATGGTGGTGGTGAAGAAAAAGAAGATTGGGACAGCATAGATGTATAGTTTTAATATTAGTGTCAAGGATAGTATGATGTTTATATTAAGGATTTGAATTTTGTGATGTCTAATGGATTTAAATGATGGTTGGAGGAAGGATTTGCAAGGATTATATAGGAAAATTCTCAATGGTGACCCCTAACTTTTGCTACGCACCAATGGTGACCTCCTTTTTTTTCAATTATACAAAATGACCCTAATTGCAAAATTTTAGTGATTCAAAGTTAATTACTAAGGGAAAAAAATGTTTGTTAATATATTTGCATATAAGTTTAAAAGTAAACAAAACGTTTTTAAAAGTAAATGAAATAACTTTTAAAGTAAAAGTATTATCTATTACAGTAATAGATATTTTTATTTGAGCTTTGAGAATTACTTTTATGTTGTGTGTCTATTTGGTTTATTCACTGTTATGTGGTGTATATTTTTATTAAATAAAAGTGTATGTGTTATTAAATATTCTTTTCCATGAAAAGTAAAAGAAAAGTCTTCAAAAGTAAAAAAAACATTGTTAACAGTAAACGAAAATTATTTGCATAATGTGTAACATTATTCATAAATGACTTGTAACATAAATTATAGATAAAATGATTGTAAGATAAATTTGAGATCAATATATATAACTAAGGACAAATATTAAATTCTATTAGTTACAAAATGATATAAAAAAGTAATTGAAATGCAGAAAAATCTTAAAGTAAATGAAATGTATTACAAAGTTAAAAACAAAATGCTTAAAGTAAATTTAGTGAACAATATAAAAAAAAAAAAGGAAAATTTGACTTTTGCTAACACTAAAATACACCATTTTGACTTTTGCTACCAATCTAAATTTTTATTTTATTTTACTACCACCTAAAAGCAAAAAACATAGGTTTTTTCTACCACTTAACAGAATTAGTTATTATTTCTGTTAGTGGTGCCCAGTCACCGTCCATCAACCATCCAGCCACCCCTCCCCCCTCCCCGTGCTGGCTTCGGGCGCCCAAACGATCCCCGACCATCGGTGACCCCACCCCCTCCTTTTCCCCCACTCGTGCTGCCCTTAAGGTAAGCATATCCCACTTCCCATAATCCTATTCATACCCTTAACCCAATTTTCTCTCCTCTTTGAGTCCCCAACAATGCCTGTAACCTACTTACAGTTTCATTTGGTGGCACCATTAAAAGTTTGAAACCCCAAATTCATCTTCAAAAACCTAAAGCCTTTGCTTCAATTAACCCCACAAAATTCCAATTGTGTGTTGTTATGCTGCTGCTGCAACACCCACCAAAAGAAACCCCAAGTTCATCTTCAAAAAGCTAAAGGTGTTTTTTTTAAAAAAAAATTAAAAAAGGGTATGGTGTTGGCCTGAACGCGGGCGGTGAAGAAGAGTGTTTGCGGTGAAGTGGTGGTTGTGGATGCAGCGTAGGCGATTGTGGTGGTTTTAAGGGTTGGTTTTTAGTGGGAAAGGGGAAGGGGGTTGACAGCGTGGGTGGGGGAAAATGAGGGTGTGAGGTCGCTGGCACTAGGGATTGTTTTGGCGCCGGCAGCCGGCATGGGGAGGGGTGGTTGACAGTGAGGCAGTGGCTAGGATTTATATTATTTTTTTAAAATTTTTTTTTTCATAAATTAAATCATTATATAATAAAATAATGAATCCCACTTAACGGAATCTTAATAGATTTTGTTAAATGGTAGCAAAATCTATATGATGTAACTTTTAGAGGTAGAAAACTAAAATAAACTTTTAAATAGGTAGAAAAAGTCAAAACAGGGAGTTTTGGTGGTAGAAAAACTCAAAATTCCTAAAAAGATGTATTACAAAAAAGTAAAAATATTTTATGAACTTCAATGCATATTTAACATCAACTACATCAATCCAATAATGGAAGCTGCCTATTCCACTTGAACCTGAAATAAATTAACAAAAAGTACATAAGTTGTAGAATTAAACAAATATCAAATAAAAGTAAATAAAACAATGTTAAAAGTAACATACCTTACAAACTACTTATTTGGACAGTTTCTATTGTCATGAGAAACAACTACCTCTTTGACACTCTTCAAGCGTTTATAACTTCTAGTAGACCTTTTGTTGAGGCATTGACTTGGAGGCAAGATATCTACATCAACAACATTAGATCCAACAAAGAGCTGGATACTAGCTTCTTTGCCTTCTTTGAAACTTATACATGAGATTCAAAAACTACATAAGTTGTAGTAAAGTAAATAAAATTTAAGTAAAAGTAAATAAAACAAAGTTAAAAGTAACATACCTTCACCATTATTCTTTTTTCATAAGCTCTACCTCAAATGAAGACAAGTACTTAACAAAATCAGACAGATCATCATCACAACCCTTTGCTAGACTAACACAGAAGAACATTTTCGACCACACATTAAAGATTAGTTGCTTTTTTTTGTCAAAGTTAGAAGCCTCATCCGCTGATGTAGGTTTCTTCTTAACATCTTTTCTCCAACGATTCAAAACATAATGTTTAGGGATTTCAGATACTGATTTACCTTTCATAATGAATAATATATGTCTGTACTGAACACCCTGACTCTCAAACATCTTGCAAGTACAAGTACACTCTTGTATAGATAAATAAAATGTAACATCAAATTCCTTTGACGTTCATTATCTACAACAACGGAAAACTCAACTCCATCACCATAAGTAGAATTACAGCTCTCAACACCATAAGAAAAATAAGCAGCCTTGGATTCTTGTTGAAATTCATAGAAAACAGAACGAGTGTAAACTGAATAACCATGCTTCTCTAACTTTAATGGAGTGATCAGTTTAGGCATATGCTTGTTCTGTCTATTCTGTTCATCTTGCTCATGCCTTTGTGCATCTAAGGTTGTTTCGTACCGAAGGAGAAACTTAACACATGACACATGAGGATTTGTGAATAACAAAAAAAGTTGTTTTCACCCCCAGATCTAGAGGTAGATCTTAACAAACCACCCATAATAAATCCATAAAATAGGCTGGGATCTAGAGATGCTTGATCTTGAACATACAAGTAAACCATTCATGTGCTACCAAATCATATTTTTCGATCACAGGTATTCCAACCATCAACAAACTGATTAGGTTCAATTTCCTTGTCCCAAACAATAGCATAAAGTTCTTTCAAAAAGTCAGTGACATTACCAAAAGTTGTACCCACTTTCTCAGGTACTTTTCTCATGATGTGCCACATGCACAATCGATGTTTCATTTTCGTTAAAACTTTCTGTATTGTAATACCCATTGCAGAGTCTTGATTAGTAATAAGGCAAGAAGACTCATTTCCCATACACTTTAGAAAATTCTGAAAAAGCTATACAAAAGATTTCACATCTTCTTTAGATAACAAGGCTGCACAAAATGTGACACATCGTTTATGATGGTCAACTCTAGTAAAAGGGCAGAACACTAAGGAGTATTTATTTGTATCATATGAGGTATCAAAAGAAATGGAATAAAAAGTTCTTTCTTCCTATGGGATCAGCCCAAAAAACTCCTGTTAGATGCCTAGTTGCATCAACAAAATAGTCCAAATATTAACCACCATTACTGTTTTTGACTTTATGTTGAAGATTTTCTATAAACATAGCCCCATCAGCTTTAGAAATACAAACTTTTAAGTCACGAGAAAAGTTTTTAAATTTATTTTTAGTGCCTCTCACATGATTATAACCTCCTTAACATTATTTCATCATCCTATAAGACATAACAACACTAATGTTCAACTTTGAATGATCAAATATAAACTTCCTATGAACACAAGTTAAGCCATCATATAGTTTAGTGACTTATCTGGTAGTAAGATTTGAGAAGGGCTGACAATGGCTTTCATGAAAGAAATAAACCACATACTTTCCTCACCACAATATTTAAAACTTGATCATAGCAGGACAACCAATTCTCCTAATTGTCTTTTTCTTAAAAACAACACCTTTTTCTTAAAAACAACTTTTTTATCTATCTTATTATTATAGACAAAACCTTCTTTTTATAAACCAGATATATAATAAGTACAACACCCTTTTTAACATCAGGATAAGTCAACTTATTTTCTACCTTCCTAGTACTACTACGGATTTTAATTCCACATTCACTAGTGTTTCGGGGTTTTCTGTGTCCCTTGAGAGAGTTACGTCACTAAGACTGGATTCCAGGCGCCTGTACCTGCAATACAACGGAGACTCTGGTCGGGTGGAGTTCCGCCTCCGACGATCAAGTTAGAACGTGTACGGAGAATGTAAAAAGGTGCGGAAAGTAAAGTGAAATCTTCTCAGATTCCGAGATTAGGTGTTTTTTTTCTGATGTGAAAGAATTGATTATGGTGCAATCATTGAATGTGTTTTCCAAAGTGGGGTAAATCTCCCTATTTATAAGGTTATTGGGATTTGTGCCTCTGTTCTAGGTTACGGAAACCTAGGACTAATGGGCTGCGCCGTTTTTGGGCAGTCTAGGGAATTAGGCCTTGAAGACCGCCAATTCCATATGGGGTATCTCCCTGCCATGTGTCTAGCCCTAGTAGGTCCACTTTGGGCTCTCCCTAGGGTGACACATGTCACGCTCCGACTGGTCCGCGCGGCGGGGTAAAAATACCCAAATCATTTGCCCCACACACGGGTGACGTGGCGCGCCACATGAAGCTTGTGACAAGTGTCATACATGCACGGGTGGACAGTATTTTTATTGTTTACCTTCCAGAGTAAATGTCAAGGTTGCCCCTGAGACTTTTACCCCTCTATATATATGTTTGAAAGGAATGGTGTCCTTCCAGCAAGTGTATCATTCCAATAGAGGGTTCAGAATTATTAGAAAGCTAATTCTTTAGTGAGGTCAAGTGATCGGAATTCCTAGATGGAGGCCGCTTCCGATCAATAATATTGAGACCTAGCGTCGTAAGTCGAGTCAAAATTAGTATTCGACGAGACGTGGAATTAAGCAAGCGACAAGTACGAGCTAAGCCATAGCATCGCATTGGTCTAGCCATGCAAGTGCTAGGCTAGGCGAGGTGCCAAACCGCATGCGTGCTAGCGTGCCTGGCATTGCCTAGCACATGCACATCGCACAGCACGAGCATCGCAAGATGCGTGCCATGCGTGTGTGTGTTTTGGCCTTGCATGCGTGGCTAGGCGTGTTGGCTAGCATAGCAGCACCAGCCGCATCATCGCTAGCATAGCAGCATGCTGGGCATAGCCCAGCACATCGTAGCCTCTCGCATAGCAACCACGCATCGCAGCATGCTTGCGTGCTAGGCATCACAGCGTGCTGTGGCTGGGCATGCTTGTGTGCTGAGCAGCGCTCTCGCATAGCAGCATCACGCACCCAACAACACCGTGCTAGGCATGGTGGGCTGTGCGTGTGTGCTAGCGAGCAGCACCAAGCACCACGCCACTCGCATAGCATCAGCACGCACCAAGTAGCAGCATGCGCTAGCTGGCTTGGTGCTAGGCGCCTGTTGGAAGCCATGGCAGCCAAGGCAGGCTTCCAGCCAGCCAAGTTGCGTGGTGGTGCGGTTTTGTGTGAGGACCAATATTGAGGGTTTTGCTTAGGGAGCAAGGGGAGAATGGTTCCCCCTTGTGGTCCTCGCCTAACCCCTTGCTCACCTCTTGACACTTGTCATTTGTTGATTCACTTGCATTTCAATTTGATTTTTGAATTAAAAAAAAATTGGATAAAATGCATTTTACCAACTCTCCCACATGGATGGGAGATTGAAGTTCAAGAGCTCCCTTCCCTATATATACCCATCATTTCGGATTGCGAAGGGACATTTGAGTTGAACTCAATGAGGCATCTCCCTTTAGGTGAGAAAACATCTAAGTTCGTAATACTCTAGTCTTATCTTGGTCTAGCCCCGGCTAACCTCCGGGGTAGAGGCCGTTCAGCTGGGGTCTCGAGGGTGGACTCTGTCGGAGGCTCTCGCGCTTGCGGCGCTAAGGCTTTGAAGTCCAGCTCTATAGGAGCGAAGCAAGCGTCGAGGGTAAGAATGTCATTTCCCTTTCTTTCTTTTATGTTGTTAATTATGTGATTAAATATTTAGTTACTTTAATTAGTGAGCGGGTCTTGGGCGAGTTTCTCTTCCGCGTAGCGTTGGACGCTACGAAACCCAACAGCGGTATCGGAGTCGCGCTCATTTTAATTATTGTAACTAATAATTAATTGAGGTGATTTAAAATGGATTTTAATTCTGGTTTTGCTTTCTATTTAGATTAGAAGCTCGTTTTAATTAGTTTTAATCTCGTATTTTTATTAATTTTGGCTGACGAACCCAGATTTCAAATCAAAAATAGTGATTTTTGGGTGGAATCAATTTTCTAAATCTGACCTTTTTAGATTTTGCAGAAACCAAAATCCACCCAGAAACATGTTTTTCGAGGGGTTTTTCGTTTTTGACGAAAAATTTTAAATCCTTAAACCTTGATTAATTATGGCATGTTAAAGGTAGACTAAATGTATGGTTGCATCACTAATCTACTGCAATTATATAACTTATTAAGCATGTTTATGAAGTCATAATTGGTGCTTAATTTGGTGACTTCATTTTTCACATAAACTTGAAATTTGCACATTTTTGCAAATAAATTGCTTCAAGTGTGAATGTTTATGGTGAACTTGTAATTTTGAAGTCCCTTATATCTTAAAGATCCAATATTTAATTGTTTATTTGGTTGGAACTTTGATTTCTAAATTCCATGTTAAACTAATTTTTGGATTTAATCATGTTTGAGATGATTAAAGTCCTAAAAATTCAAAAATTGTTATTGAAAGTTAATTAATCTTCATATTGGAAGATGTAAATTTTCAATTATGCACAAGTTGTTATTGGAAATTTTTCATTGGATGAAAGGGTTTATTTTTCTAACCTCCTTAATTTTGTCAAATCTCATTAGTAATTTATAATTAGTTAAATTGATTATGAGGGTAGCCCTTCAATTTTGTAGCATCAAGATAGACCTAAATTAATTTAAAGAATGGTTCTTGAATAATTTAGGCTTTTGCACCATTAAAATTGAATATACTTAAGTCGGACTTGTTTTATTTTCATTTTTGCCCTAAATTGATTCTAAAATAAATTTAGAATTAATTTTATGTCACACGTATAACGGGATTAAAATTCCGAAAAAAGGCACGCAAATCAAGGCAAAAATACCCAAGCGCCACCAAGGTTAGTCGGGCTGCTCACACAGCCCACATGTGGCTACCTTAGGTGCGCATAAGGGTGCTCCACCTCGAGATGCAGCTGCTGCTGTGTGGCTGGTCTTGTGTGCGTTGTTGTGTGCTTGGTGGATGGCTGCTGGCCATGCTTGTGCGTGCTGCTGGGCAGCGATGCAGCAAGCCCCAACAAGCCAACCATTCGCCTGCCAGCGCTAGCAAGCGTAGCATGCGTAGCAAGCTGCTGGTGCCAGCAAGTGTGGCATGCGTTGATGGGCAAGCATGCCAGCACCTAGCACATGCATCCACAACTCCCAAGCGCTGCAAGGCAGCCATGGTGCGCATCCCACGAATTTTGGGTGGGTCAATTTCTTGCTTGAATTGGGCTATCGGGTTTTGCAAAATTTTTGCCGTTTTAATTTTATTTAATTATTTTAACGAGGCTAGGCCTCGGTTTTTTCGACTTTTGCAAAATTTTAATTTTCACAAAATTTGGGTTAACCGACTTAATTAATTGGATTAATTAAGTTGGATGCGGAATTTAGTGGGAGCTTCGTTAATTGCATGAACTAATTGCGTTTTAATCACATAAAATATTTAACAACTTTGACTAGTTTAAATTAGGCGCATTAATTGGATTAACCACCTAAGTTAGTTACTAGTTTACTCGTGTTATGCATTATTACTTATTTTTCGTTGTAAAATACATGGGCCATTTACTTATAGTGAATGGATGAATGGAATGAATATTGTTTCACAGGTTTTGTGAAAATGGCAACTAGTGGGGCCCGACTAGGATAGTAAATACGGACCGCGATCCGTTATGTATTTTTGTAAATCTAAATACGGTCTGCGTACCGTTGCGTATTTTTGTACCTTAATATTTAGATTATTCCTAGTCGTAGTAGCTAGTAGATGCATAGTTGGCAGGGTGTCTCGAAGACGGCGTTTCTAAGAAGGCAAGCCAAAGAAGTTGCATCGGGGACCCTTGAAGATTTGAAGACTCAAGGGGTCATGCTAGTTTCCAAATGCATCTTATATTTATGATTTATATATATATTGTGTTTTATTTGATTGAATTGTATGATAGATGCATGTTTAGGATTTCAAATGTTGCAATGATTAATTAAGTTCACTTAAATCAACCAACATAGAAACCCTAGGTCCCTATAATATTGAGCAAAAATTTTCCTTTCCAAGAACGACACTTATAGAACTAATGCATGTGGTGATGGGCTACGCAAAAGCGAGGCATCACCGATTCCCTAGGAACGTAAGGTTTACTAGGTATACAAGTCGTCTTGGTTAAGCTCAACGATATCAGTAAGGAGTCCTTAGATGTCGTGGCAATGGAGATAAAATTTCAAGGAAGCATTAGATGCGACGTTTTATCGAACCAAGAGTAGCTTGGAATTATTAGCAATTGGATTGCTTACCCTAAACTATTAAGTGTTAAGACAAGCCAAAGCATGCTTAATCACATTCTAATTTTTGGGATCTTGGAATCGTTTTATTCTCGCCTAAAAGGGATAATTTTTAATGCGTGGATAAGACGCGTAATAAGATTGAAAGTTTGCATGTCTGCTTTAAATTTCAAACTTATTATGATATGAACTTGGTAAATGGTTATAGTTTGCACTTATATTTGTAGAATTCTAAATCAAATTATATTGTTTTCAATGATTGGTAAAGGAAATCTTTTGAAAATGGTTCTCAAAGAATGGATAAAATACAACCTCTCATAATTGACTTTTATGAATTAAGTCTGAAAAAGACAGTTGGATATCATGTATTCAAAATACTGGGTAGTTTTGATGAACATGAAATATTGTGTTGGAAAACTCAAATTGTCAATAGTTGACAACCAACATATCATTTCGCTTCATACACAAATGAGTAGGACTCATTGATGTAGCAATTCAAGTACGAATTGAAGGAAAAGATGGAACTTTGTTTCACGGTGCATTAGATGCTTAATTATGCCTAACAAAGTATAAAGGTCAAAGTACTTAAAGAAATGATTCTTAAAGTTATGAGATGGTGTATGATAAGAAATATAGGAAACAAGGAACAATGGAAAGGAATAAGATTCTTTTTCTACCCATGAGTTCATGCTATTATGGTAAGCTTAGCAATTCGTTATCTTCATAAGTATTGGATACTGCTTGAGTGTTCCGCTTTGAAAGTGACCTCAAACCATTGAAGACAAGCTAAGTTATTGACTTACAAGCTTAGAATGAAAAAAGTAGAGCTACATCAGTTGTAAGGTCATTTGTTTTGTTTAAAGTCCTTTTGAGCCAAGGCTGGAACGAATAATGGTTATTGTGTTCCATAATTATCAAACGATCGGTTTACACACGGAAAGACTCACATTCAATAAAAGAGAAATAGTTGCGGGTTTTATTTGATTGGCATGGTTGTCTAAGCCATGAGTCAAGAATGCTAGATTATAAACAAACATTTCCTTAACATGAAAACCCACAAGGTTCAAGTCATGGACATGATTTGTGTTCCAAACATATTTAGCAATGTCACATCGACAAGAACGTACTCAAGGCTCTATTAGATAGACTCTTGATAGTTGATCGATTCGGAATCGTCCTAAGAGAAGCAAGTCTTACTTGTTGAAATAGACAAAGAAAGGAGCTATTGCGCTTGGCATAGACAATTCACTCCAAAAGCTAAAGAGGATTCCATTACTTAAACGTCTCACAAAGAATTTGAAATAATGTGGCTACATTCATCAAATGTGAACAAACTGGACCTTGAGCAGCTCAAATGTTCAGTGAAGTATAGAATCGACTTTGCAAGATATCAAAACGTCTAGATTAGATCGAGCGATGTTTGCTTGAGCCAAGAGTGATCATATCAAACTTATGAAATTGAAAATTCATAATGAGCTCCATAAAGAATATAGTATGTCTTGACGGAGACCTCAATGCCATTTGGAAATGACTCGAATGATGATGGATCACATCCCTTCCTATAAAGTTATTAAAGATTTGCACAAATGACTAATGTTACATTAAACAAAATTGTTGAAGCTATGAAAGGACACCATATTCAGTTATGGATAGAAATAGTTTCTAGCGTCTTTTCAAGTATATGTCTAGGGCTCTTAGCTCAGTGGGAGTTGATTTGCTCAGTGGGAGCTAAGTGGCTTAATAAGGGCTAAGGAAGCTCGAGAAGAAGCTAATTGTTTGTTTCACAACGAACTTTTACCCAAAGACAATATACATGTCTCTTTGTAAGTATTCAAGTGAGACTACGGGCATTACTTCCACAACCTAATTGAGAACATAGTATTTGTTGCTCTAAGTGGTGTCTTTCTGGAAAGTAACACATTTCGAAAACGACAAGTGGGAGGAAAATGAATTCGATGACTATCGAGATTAGCATCAAAATAGAACTGAGAATCTCCGAAGACTTTAGAAGGGCTTCATGAGAATGATTGATCAAGAATACTCAAAGGACTTTACAAGTGCCTTAAATGAGAATTCAATACTCACAAAACTTTAGAAGTGGTGGAGTAAGATCAATATAATCAATGGTCTTTAAAAGCACCTTGAAACTCAGTTTTTAATGCAATTACTCGTATAGGTATAGAATTCACCAAAGGCTTGGATTGAATCCTTTAAATATCTATTATGTTAGAAATAAACCTAAGACTTACAAGCATACTATTTACCATTGGATAATGAGGGAATAATGTGTTGTAAATTAGCTACGACAAATCCAAATTCCGAATAATGGTTAGAGGCCATAAAATCCGAAATAGACTCCATGTTTGTAAATCATGTTTGGAACTTGATTCATTTTCATGAAGGGTGAAAGACCCATCAATCGCAAATAAGTTTTCAAGAAGAAAACTGACAAATGTGAAATGCATAGTGCATACAAAGCTAGATTGGTTGAAAAGGATACAATTAATTCACGGCGTTGATTTTAATAAAAACCTATTCACCAATCGGAACGCTTAAGTCTTTTCGTGATTATTCTAGAAAAATAAGGCAAAATAGGTAACGAAATCGCCTTCCTAAAATGGGATTTTAGGAAGAGACTATGGAAATAATCTAAGGGTTTTGAGAATCTAAATAATTGTAGATTTAAAAGCAAGCTCAAGAAATCCATTGTGGCATTAAATGAAGCATTGCATGTAGGAATTGGAACATGTATTCTCATAAAGTTAATAAAAGGTTTGGCTTATAGAGAATCATAGAAATTCTTATGGACAAGAAGTTTAGTGGGAGCAAAAGTCAATCTTGAATGGTCCAACAAGAAGTTTACGAACCCTGTTTTGAAATGACTATCAAATGCTAAATGCTTAGATTTGAAAGGATTTTCGACAATGGACCAAGCAAAAGGCGATACTTAGTACATGGTGGGAATTAAGATCTATTGGCCTGGATAGACTTAATGAAATGTTTAAACGAGTAGAGGAATTTACTGTGTTAAACATGAAGGATTTGAAAAGGCTTTCGACGCATAAAACTAAGTAAATGTTTGAACTAAGTCAAACAAGAAAGACTCTAGTAGAGACTTTCAACTGTATCATATAGCAAACAGTTTAGCAAGAAGCAGTGAAACTGGATGAGCTAAAAGGTCACATGAATGGAACATATTGGGAATAATTCTGCAATTAAAACCATCATGTATGCTATGATATGGAGTCTTCACTGAACTTACATGCTTAGAGCATGAGAAGTATAAAATACCAATCAATTTAAATCTAAGTGATGAATCGTTAGATTATGATCAAGAAATATCCAAAGTACTTTGATAAGTAAAAGGGGATAAGTTCTTGACCCATGGAAACAAATGTAATTTGAGAATTGATGTTGCAAGCAAATCCTTAGCAAGGATTAGATCCTTAATAAGGAAGCTGTTTATAAGCACGAGCTAGAATGTGTCGTGGCTTGAGAATGGTAACATGGACGCGCATCCATGTAAAATGTGCGGAAATTTAAGGTAAATTTCTATAATCACAAGTGATTAGGGTCTCCCAAATCATTGTGAGCCGTTTGGAATGAAATCCAAGCAAAGCACCATTAGAATGTTCACTGAAATATATGTTGAGAATATTGTCTCCTGGAAGGCAATATTATGAAAGTGTTCAATGGAAAGTTCGTTGTCGAACATTGATTGTAGGTTGTCAAGTTGAAAGATCTCAAGTCATGAAAATGAGTGGGAGCCATCACTTGGACAATAAATCCTAAATCACATATGATCCATAACAATCTCAAAATTTTATCATCTTATTATGAGATTGTTCGATACTGAAGATGCTGAGATTTGCAAAGTAATAGTAGCTAAACCTATGCAATAAGTGAACGATAACATTCACCATATTGCATGAAAGAAATCAAGAATATTAAATATGGGTGTGATTTCTATAAATGTTTTGTGAAAAGTGTTACTCTTGAAACATTTGGGGAAAACCATTTATCATAAGATGAAACGTTGAAAAGTTTCATGGTGGAATAAAATTTTGGATATTTTTGTAAATTACCACTTAAAAAATAGTCCAGTTTTGATATAACCACCCAATTTTTGTTTTTTAATATTACCACCCATTAAATTAAATTATTGCTCAGATTACCACCCATTTAGCAATTCCGGTGAATTTTACGTTTGTGGACCCCACCCAACGACTAGTAACGGCTTGTTTTTGCTTTGAAAATCACTTCTTACCCGATTTTTTCCAATAAAACTCTTCCCCTAAATTATAAACCATTTTGTTCTTTAAATTTCTCAGAATTTCACCCAAAACGCTTCTCCTAATTGCAGACCCACTCCAAGACAGACTACAACTAATTTGCGCATCAGGTATGTTAATTTCTTTGTTAATTTAGGGTTCCTGTTATGGTGAAATTGGGGAAAAAATTGGGGAATCGTAAATTAGGGTTCTTGTTGCCCTGTAATTGGGGAAAATTGGGGGCTAAGGTAGTTAGGGTTCTTGTTCGATGCATGAATTATTTGTGCTATTTCAACAATTAGGGTACCTGGTATTATTCAATTGGGGTTTCTATGATTGATTGTTAGTTAGCTTTGGTGTAATTGTGTTTGCAATTTATTCTCCTCGTACTGTTTTGATTGATTGAATGATGTTGTGTTGAGCTTGTTATGATTAATTGTTGTTGGAATTGATGTGGCAGAAATGGAGGAGAATAAGGTGGTTTTCAGATTTAATTATTTGAGTGTTGTTATTGACATTGAATATGAAGTAGGGAAAAGTAACTTGTTGGATACATCAATTGAAATTGAAGATAAACTTCGTGAATTGGAAGACCCAGTAGAAGGATCAATTGACATTCTGCACCCCACATTTCAGTATATTTATAGAGGGAAGTATAGGACTTTAGAGGATGATGGTGATGTGGTCAAGATGATTAGGAGGTTACCTAATAAGGACATGTATACCATACATGTTGAGAGCACAGATGATCCTGGTTTCTTGGCTGACTGTATTTTGGAGTACAGGATGAAACAAAATGGGACATGGCCACCCCCTGGTTATCCTCATTATGGAGGTCAACCACCACAATGAGTAGGTGTGGTTGAAATAGATGTGTTTAATATGTTGTGTAATTGAATTGGTTGTAGAGATTGACATTTGATGTGGTACTTGCAGGTTACAAAATGTCCTGGAATAACTCATCTCCCACTAACCAGAAGAAATGCAATTGTGGACTGCCTCTTTCAAAGCTGATATCTTGGACTAGGGACAATCTAGGGAGGAAATTCAGGGCTTGCAAATTCTATGACCCTGTCACTGAAAGTAGGGGATGCAAGTGTTTTGAATGGGCATACATTGATGATGGAACTGAGTGGAAGAGAGATGTGATCAACTAACTTCTGCTTGACAAAAAACTTATGAAGGGTGAAATTAACTCACTGAAGAGGGAGGTTGATGACTTGACTGGCCAAAGAAGATGTTTGATAAAAGAGGTTGACAATTTGAAGCTGAAATGCAAGGCCCTAAGTGGTGATAGGAAGAGTATGATGTGAAGCAATGGGAATTCTGACAGCAAGCTTATGTTTGTTGTTGTTGTACTGTGTTCGGTAATTTTAGTTTTAGGTTTTGTTGTAATTCTTAAACTGGTTTAAGGGGTGACGAAGGATGACTGTAATGCTACTACTATGTTGTTGCACAATGAAATAAACAAGGTGTATTTCATAATAAAAGAGTTATTTTGCATTAAACAAAAGAGTAATTCCAATTTTATTTAATTTCAACACATTACAACCAGTCAAATTGTAACAATCCCATCCATATTTCATTTGTTCTAATCAAAAGATTGTGCACTTATCATCTAGTAGTAATTTACAACCAAACTAGTAGCAACCTATATCTACTTCCTAGATCTAAGTACATTAAGCTTTGGTCTTGGTGGCTATTGTCTTGGTTCAGTGGCTGCAGCTGTGGTGGAAGATGAAGGAGGTGGTGCATTGTTTGTGGCAGCTGTATTGCTTCAAGCTTGACTAAACTGAGTTTGCTGCTGCAACCTATGATGCTCTTCTTGAGGGAACCTCTTGGAACCAATGTTGTTTGGTCCAGGAGTACCACCAACTGCACTCTGTAAAGCACACAAAGTAGAGTTAAGTTAGTTTTTTTTCCCCAATACTATATAAAAAGCAAAGCTCAACTGACATACTATTTTTACCTTTTTCAAAGCTCTCTATGCTCTCTTCCTTCTCTCCTCAGTCACCCAGGTACTGTTCACAGGTATCCTTCCTCCTTCTTTCTTTGGGGAAGAGACAACAATTGGTGTGAACTTATGGTTTTTGCATGTCTTGGCATAGTGTCCAAGCTGGCCACGGTTCTTACATGTGCTCCTCCTTTTCAGTGGTTGCTGCACTTCCTGATTTTGCCCACCCAATTCTCCCTGCTCCAACTTTCTCTTCTTAGACTTAGGCCTCCTAGGTTGGACTTTGATGGTTAGTGGTAGTGGTTGCCTCAGCTTAACCTTTTCCCAATGTTTAGGACCAGGCATAGTTGCAACCTTAAGCCTGTATGCCAACATGTATGTAGACACAAGGTAGGCACTGTCCACATAATCTTCAGGGTCTTCCCTCTTGTCCATGATGCATGCATATGCATGGACACAGGTGGTACCAGTGAGGTCCCAGTGGAAGCAAGTGCATGTTGCCTTGCTTAGGTCAACTGTGACTAGGTCTGAGTTGAGCTCAACCTCATACCTGTCACCCCTAGAGACTTGCACAATGCAGTGCCTTGCTGCTGGTTCTATCCTTTGGAATGTTTTCTTCACATAAGGATCAACCTTCCCTTTCATTTTTTCATAACTTTCCCATTTGTCATGGTTTCTTTTCATAGCGTACCTCCTAAGCCACTCCGTCTGAGTCAATATAGGCTTATCCCTGGCTTCCTTGATTACAGCATTAAAAGTCTCACAAATGCTGTTAAGCAACATGTTTGACTTTGGGAATGTGCTGAATGCATGTCTAAACCAGTGCTTAGCTGGGATTTCAGCAAGATACTCAAAGGCTTCCTCAGACAAGAACCTTATTGACTCCATAGCTACCTCAAAGTCAAACTACAACAAAAATGGTAAACATTCAAACTTATTGAATCAAAACACACATATGGATTTTTTATGTAACAAACAACATTACAGAACACTGCATATATTAATCTTACCAGTGTTGTTGCCCTTGCTGCTGACCAGAACAACTCCTTGAAAGTAGATCCACTAAACTCCAGCTTGAAGTTAGCCCATATATTTCTGACACAGTACCTTGTGTCTGCATAAGGCACAACCTGCTGCAAAGCCTCTAGCAAGCCCTGTTCACACATCAAATATAAAAAAACAGTGCATTAACTTCAAAATTAAATCATAACTTACAATAAATTTATGGATATAAGTGTACCTTTTGTCTATCAAGTATAAAGGTATATCCTAGGCCAATTTAATCATCCTTTAAGGCTTTCATGAGGCTCTTAAGGAACCAAACCCATGTTTATGTGTTTTCTATTTCAGCTGTAGCCCAAGCAATAGGAAAGATGTTATTGTTGTCATCCTTACCAACTGCAACTAGTATCTGACCTGGGTATGGACCTTTGAGATGGCATCCATCAACCCCAATTATTGGTCTACAACCAGACAAATATCCTCTCCTTAAAGGTGCAAGGCATACAAACATCCTCAAGAATAATGGGGCCTCATTTTGCTGCAATCCATCAACCACAACATTACAATCACTCCCAGGGCTGTATTTCATCAGAACCTTTCCATAGTCCCACACTCTAGCATATTGTTCTGCTGCTGAACCATAAATCATTAGCTTAGCCCTTGCCCTTGCCATCCAAGCTTTGCTGTAGGTAAATTCTATGCCAAAATCACCTAAAACCCTCCTTCTGAAGCTTTTTATTTTCCACCCAGGCTCACTTCTCCAATCTGCAATGTATGTCTCCGCTAAGAATTCAGTAGTCAGGTTCAGGTTGCTTCTCACCCTTAAGCACTTGTGCTTTAAATTCAAACTCTTAACTTGCCAATGATCTTGTTCACAGATCTCCTTGCAACAACCCTAAAGTGACATCTCCTCCCCCCAACACATGTACACTGAGGCAGCCTACACTTCTTTTTATTCCATTTGCACTGACACCTCTTTCTACACTGGATAGTTACTTTGCTGCTATCATTGTGCAAAAACAAATTTTCATACACATTCTCAATGGCATGAACCTTCAGAGCCTTGCTTAGAACTTTGTTGTTGAGGAACTTTAGTCCTTTTACCAACTGAATAGGCTTCTTAAAGTCTACTGAGGCATGGAACCATACAGTCATCTTGCTCATCATCTGAATTTCTAGGGTTGTCCAACTCCTCTGAATCTGATGTGAACTCTCCCTGTACAGTAATTTCTTTGCTCAACAGCTCACTTTCAAGCAGCTCAACATTGTTCTCCACTTCATATTCAGTCCTATCTTCCCCACACTGTAAACTAGCATTCACTTCTTCAATTATCTTGCTTACTGTGTTTTCAACACCTTCATTTATGTCAGCATCCTTAAATCCCCCCTCCTCTTCCCCTGCTTCCCACTCTATGTCAGTGTCAAGATCTTCAGAACTTGAGGATCCAGATCCAGAAGCTGACTTTACCTCAACCTCTCTCTTTGTCTTCCTCTTCCTTTTCTCCTTTGTTTTCCCCCTTCCCTTTCCCTTTCCCTTTACTATCCCCCTATTTCTCCCAGATGTGCCTTCCTCTTCACCTTGCTTTTTCTTCCCTTTCACACTATCTGAGAACAAAATCTTTCTTGTTGTTTTCTGATTGTCCTCACCAACCTTATGCCCCCCCTTTTTGTTCTTTTTTGTCTCATCATTCTCCTTGGGCAAGGGCTACAGAAACCTTGGGCTTCTCCTTATTTCAGGTTTGCTTTTACTGTTTTGGGTGGGCTGAACTACCTTGGGTACTTGGTCAATACAATACACAACAACAAACCCACCCTTACTCTTTGTCTCCAAAAGGCCCTTCACATCATCATCAATTACAATTTCCTTTTTACCATTTGACCAAGTCTTCCCCTCTTGTTTATACCAAAGGTTCCACTTTATTGGCACAAACAAATCAAATTTCACAAACCCCCAAATGCAAACTTCCCTAAGGAAGTCCACTGACAACTCACTCACACTACACTTGTACCTCCAATACTCAAAGCCACCCTCATACCCACACAAAGTCTTACCCCTTAGTTGTTTGGTCACAAACACACCCCCTAATCTAACCTTAACATCAACACATTCAACATCACCAACAAGCTGTCCATATGATAAAGCAATATTTACCATAGCAGCAATAAACAAAGCAAAAGTAAAAAAAGCAATGACTTGTTGTACATAGCAGCAATAAACAATTAACCCAATTGACTGTCCTACCAACATACTTACATAACTCAACAAGAACTACAGAATAAGTGACCTACATTTAATAATTCAACAAGGTACACAATGAACCCTAACTTTCTACATAATTGCAATTATACCATCAACAAACAACAACAGTCAAAATTAAAGTCATTCAACACAATTGCTTACCTGTTTCGACGCCATTGTTACGAACCTACACCACTGCTCCACAGCAAAATCCCAAAAACTGTCGAATTTCCCCAATGTGCCTTCGTAAAAACCCAAGATTAAATGCTTACAGAACGAACACAAATTTAGGTTTTATTGAAAAAATTAGGGTTTGTTTTCTAAGCCTTGTTGATAATTTATGAACATAGAAGGAGGACAAAGTTGATTACTGGATTTTAATGAGAATTATTGAAGAAATTCATTCACAAACAGGGAGAAGTTGATCTTTGCTGTTTCAGAATAGAGTGAAATCGAGATAAAAGGGAAAAGAAAAAGGAGAGAAATAAATTTAGTGGGGTCCACAAACGTAAAATTCACCAGAATTGCTAAATGGGTGGTAATCTGAGCAATAATTTAATTTAATGGGTGGTAATATAAAAAAAAAGGGTGGTTATATCAAAACTGGACTATTTTTTGGGTGGTAATTTACAAAAAAATCCTAAAATTTTACTAATAAAATTCCACAAACTATTTAATTGTGGTTTATAATTAAATAATGAGTTCACTCGATTTTAAAGAATATTCAAAACATGGTATCAAGACCATATCTTGGATAAAGAAACACCTGTTAGGTGAACATTGAATATTTCAATTGAAAATTATTCCTAATCAAGGTCATTTAAATGATGGACGATTAATGACCACTTGAGATTAGTGTGTAGTATGATTTATAGCACCGTTTCTTGTGCTACGAGGACATGATAGTCATAAATAATTTGCACAGGTACTAGTTTGGAACTGTACCGGATCGACCTATGAGAGTACTTTAAGAGATTTAAAAATCGTCATAAGTATATTTCTCATTATAGCTATCAGAACCTTTTTTCTCGACCATGAGTATTGCAAGTTCTCTTGTTTGAGTACTAGTCGTTTTGATGTTGTCAAACGTCTGCCGTAAATGGGGATTATAACGACAACACTCTGGCGACTAGGTCCTCTTAGTAAGAGAAGCTTACAGTACAAGACTGGGAATGTCCCCCTATTAACAATAGGGAATATGTCTTTGTTGTTTACAAGGCCTCTCGAAGAGCGAGACTGTAAAAATGCATGGCCATGCTCAGATGGATTATAGAAATTATCTGTTTATTGACAGTCAACCTCAGGAATCGAGAAACACTTCTGGACGTAATAAGGATGACAAAGAATCTTACCTTATAGTTCATGAAGAGACATTAAGTGACATAGGAAAAGGGCTATACACCATTTGCACACTTGTTCGGAAGAACAAGTGGGAGATTGAAAGGAATGATTTTCTTCCAATAAGTGTATTATTCCGATAGAGGGTTCAGAATTATTAGAAAGCTAATTCTTCGGTGAGGTCAAGTGATCAGAATGCCTAGGTGGAGGCCGCTTCTGATCAGTAATATTAATGTGTAATTAATATTACAACTTAATCTTGATTGAACCCTTCGGGTCACACCCAATCGAGTAACCGATCCGAGACGACAAATCAATCCGAAGGATTAGATGAATCATTGGAGTATTACGAACAAAGATGTCGGATATCAAGCTTAGAGCATCGAGATCGAGCGTCGTAAGTCGAGTCGAATTTAGAATTCAACGAGACGTGGAATCAAGCAAGGGACAAGTACGAGCCAAGCCGTAGCATTGCATTGGTCTAGCCATGCGAGTGCTAGGCTAGGCGAGGTGCCAAACCGCATGCATTCTAGCGTGCCTAGCATTGCCTAGCACACGCACATCGCACGGCACGAGCATCGCAAGATGCGTGCCATGCGTGTGTGTGTTGTGGCTTTGCATGCGCGGCTAGGCGTGCTGGCTAGCATAGTAGCACCAGCCGCATCATCGCTAGCATCGCAGCATTGAAAGGAATAGTGTCCTTCCAACAAGTGCATTCTTCAGATAGAGGGTTCAAAACTTTTACAGAGTTAATTCTTCAGTAAGATCAAGTGATCGGAATGCCTAGGTGGAGGCCGCTTCCGATCAGTAATATCGAGGTACAATTGATATTACAGCTTAATTTTAACTGAACCCTTCAGGTCGAAGCCAATCGAATCACCGATCCGAGACAACGAATTAATCCGAAAGGATTTAATGAGTCGACAAAGTTTTACGAATATAGACGTCGGATATCGAGCCTAGGGCGTTGAGACCGAGCGTCGCAAAATCACAAGCGACAGGTACGAGCGTAGCCGTAGCACCACAATGGTCTAACCATGTGGATGCTAGGCTAGTTCGAGCTAGCATGCACCTAGCATGGCTACACGCACCATCGCAGCCTAGGCACCCCATCGCTGACCATCGCAGCCCTAGCATCATACCTAGGCGCTGACGCAGCCCTGACATGATGCCCAGGCACCATCGCGCACCATCGCAACTCAGCAGGGCCACACACGCACCAAGCACAGCCATCGCAGTGCTAGGCATTGGCGTATGAGCATGTGCGTGTGTGCGTGCCTCGCACCAAGCATAGAAGTTCTAGGCACTGGCTGATGCGTGCTAGTGCGAGGATGCTTGGCAGCATCGGCAAGCACGCATGCTAGGCCTTGCGTGCGTAGGCTCGCTGGCTGGGGTGGCATTGGCGCGAGGCTGGTGCTTGGTACGTGGTGCGATGCGTGCTGTGCGTGACTAGTGTGCATGGTGCGTGGCTAGTGCATGTGCTGCGAGGCTGATGCGCATGGTGCGAGGCCAAGGGGGCCAGCATGCGTGGCTCGCTAGCAGCACGCATGCTGGCCATGCTAGCAATGGTGTGCGAGAGGTGCTACGAGAGATGCGAAGGCCAGCACCAGCGCCTAGCACTGGCACTACTTGCTGTGCGCCTAGCCTGGCTGGGATACGAGGGTGCTGGGCAGGCTGGCTGGCACTACTTGTTGGCGTGCTAGCTGGCAGCAGCCCAGCAGCCCTTTGGTTAGGGCGGTTTATTGAGGGGTGGGGACCAAGGCTTGGGCATAGCCTTGGGGAGCAAGGAAATGGTCCCCCCCCCACCTCTCCATGGTCCTCACCTAACCTTCTCTTTCCCCTTGACACTTGTTGCATTGTGATTGAATTTATTTAATAATTTATTTTAGAAATAAATTAATTAGCAAATTATTCATTCTCCCACATTGGTTGGGGAATGAAGTTCAAGGGTGCATTTCCCTATAAATACCAAGGCATGGTATTGGGAAATACACAACCTTGAGTGGAATTAAAAGGCAACTCTTATAATTAGAGTAAACCTTTGATTCGTAAAACTCATAGTTTTATTTTTCCGGGTCTTGACTAACCTTCAAGACTTGGGACGCTCGGGTCGGGTCGAGGGTACGATCCGTCGGAGATCTCGTACTTTCGGGATTTTGAAGTAAGAGCTCTTCGGGAGCGAAGCACGCAACAAAGGTATAATTCTTGTTGTTAGTCTTGTTTGATTAAGTTTATTATGCTTGTTAATTGCTTTAATTAAGGGGCGGGTCTTGGGGGGTTTGCTTCCGCGTAGTTTCGGGTCACTACGAAACCCTACAAGCATGCTGGGCATAGCCCAGCACATCAGTGCCTCTCGCATAGCAGCCACGCATCGCAGCATGCTTGCGTACTAGGCATCCCAGCGTGCTGTGGCATGGCATGCTTGTGTGCTAAGCAGCGCTCTCGCATACCAGCATCACGCACCCAGCAGCAGCTTGCTAGGCATGGTGCCGCTATGCGTGTGTGCTAGCGAGCATTACCAAGCACCACGCCACTCGCATAGCATCAGCACACACCAAGTAGCAGCATGCGCTAGCTGGCTGGGTGCTGGCAGGCTGTGTGCATGTTGCATGCAAGCTGGCTGGGCTACCCAGCCTTGGTGCTAGGCGCTAGCTGGCAGCCTTGGCAGCCAAGGCAGGCTGCCAGCCAGCCAAGTGGCGTGGTGGTGCGGTTTTGTGTGAGGACCAATATTGAGGGTTTTGCTTGGGGAGCAAGGAGAGAATGGTTCCCCCTAGTGGTCCTCACCTAAACCCTTGCTCACCTCTTGACACTTGTCATTTGTTAATTCACTTGCATTTCAATTTGATTTTTGAATTTAAAATAAATTAGGTAAAATGCATTTTACCAACTCTCCCACATGAATAGGAGATTGAAGTTCAAGAGCTCCCTTCCGGATGTGTATCCGATAAAGTGTCGTCTAGCAGATAGGCCCGGATGCCATCCATCCAGGTTAAACTTCGGTCTAGTATTCCAATGGGATCTTCTTCAATATTTTACTTTTTCATTACTTCCCAAAAGACCGACCAAGGTGTATCACAGGAGGCGGATGATGCTAGCTTAGAAAGAGTATTTGCCTGATTATTCTCTGACCTGGGCACCTGACTTAGATGAAATCCATCAAGTGTCCCAACCTCTTCTTTTACCACTTGCAAATATTTGATCATGGCCGGATGGGTGGCCTCATATTTACCAAAGTACTGGCTAACAACCAATTGTGAATCAGAGCAGGCGTTAATTTTTTTTTGCCCCTACCGCCTTGCACATGCGGATACCGGCTAGTAGGGCTTCATATTCCGCTTCGTTATTTGAGACTTGAAACTTGAACCGTAGTGCATATTCATACTTGTCCCCTTCAGGGGACTAACATATAACCCACCACCATAGCCGTTCATATTAGAGCCCCATCTACATACACTTTCCAAACCTGGTCAAGATTCTCCGGCTCAGTCGGCCTTGTCATTTTGAAAATGAAGTCGGCAAACACCTGACCCTACACTGCCTTCCTTGGTGCGAAAGAGATTTCAAGACTTTGGATTTCAATAGCCCATTTAAGCATCCTAACGGATGACTTCAAGGTTGTTAATAGCCGCTTGAGGGGTTGGTTTGTGTAGACCACAACCGAATGTGCGAAGAAGTAAGGCTTCAACTTCTTGACCACCATGAAAAGAGGCAGGCCAACTTTTTCAACCATTGGGTACTGTAGTTCAGCATTTCGAAGAACATGACTGATGAAATAGACCGGGAGCTGGATGTCGTCTCTCTTAGCAAGTAGAACAACACTTAGAGCATGGTCTGAGACAGCTAAGTACTTATAAAGCGCCTCCTTTGGCAGAGGGCTAACAAGCCTCATCAAAGAGTGTAAATGTTCTTTCAATTTCTGAAAGGCCGCCTTAGCATCACCCCCCCCCCCCCAATCAAACCTAGTCTTCTTTTTGATAGCTTGGAAAAAATAGAGGCACTTGTCACCTGAACGACTAAGGAATCTCCCTAATACCGCCAGACAAGCTGTTAATTGCTGAACTTCTTTGACAGTCCAGGTGACTTCATGTCAAAGACCGCCTGTATCTTCTTTGGGTTGGCCTTTATTCCCCTTTAATCAATTTAAAATCCGAGAAACTTCCCTAACTCAACAGCGAAAAAATACTTCTTGGGATTTAGCATGACCTTCTGCCGCCTGAGTGTGGTGAAGGTTTCTCAGAGCTCAACAAGGTGATCCGCTTGTAGCTTGGATTTGACTATCATGTCATCAATGTACGCCTATACATTCCTCCCAATTTAATTAATTAAGACTATGTTAATCATTTGTTGGAAAGTAGCAGGCGCATTTTTCAAGCAAAATGGCATCACAATATAGCACAATAACCCCTGATCAGTGACGAGTGTTGTTTTCTATTGATCTTTTTTCCACAAGGGTATCAAGTGGAAACCTGAATAGGCGTCCATAAAGCTCATCAAAGCATGTCTGGCTGTAGAGTCGACCAGACTGTCAATATTTGGAAGTGGATAACTATCCTTCGGACATGCCTTTTTCAACTCAGTGTAATCAACACACATGCGCTAGGTACCATTCGGCTTCTGTTTAAGCACAACATTCGCAACCCAATCTAGGAGGTGACACTACCAAATGAACCCAGCGTCCAACAACTTTTTCACTTCGGCGGCTGCCGCCTGACTTCTCTCCTCGCTGTGGTTTCAGTTCTTTTGCCTAACCGGCTTCTTTTTGGGATCCACGGCGAGCTTGTGGACAGCTAGATCCGGGTTGATGCCTGGAATCTCTTCCACTTCAAAGGAAAAGATGTCTTTGAATTCCTTCAACAAATTGTGCAAGTCTGCACCCAACTTCGCAAAAGCAACCGTCCCCACCTTAACAGTACGCTCCGGATGTTTGTCGTCCAAAGGAATATCAGTGTGTTCACCAGCCGGCTAGGGACGGAGTTCATTTAACTGTTACCCGGTTAGTGATTGCTATTGTTTCTCTTTTTTTGTGGCCACTAATTGGTCGGCCTTTCTCTTCTTGTCGGTTGCTGTTGGAGCAGGCTTGGCTTCAATGACATCCTCAAGGTCTATTGGCTCCTCACTCTGGCCGGTTGCGACCACCGTGGGTTTGACGTCAGAGAGGTAGTTGAAAGGAATGGTGTCCTTCCAACAAGTGTATTATTCCGATAGAGGGTTCAGAATTATCAGAAAGCTAATTCTTCAGTAATATCAAGGTACAATTGATATCACAGCTTAATCTTAACTGAACCCTTCGGGTCGAACCCAATCGAACAACCGATCCGAGACGACGAATTAATACGAAGGATTTAATGAGTTGTCGGAGTTTTACGAACAAAGACGTCGGATATCGAGCTTAGAGCGTCGAGATCGAGCGTTCCAAGCCGAGTCGAATTTAGAATTCGAAGAGACGCGAAATCAATCGAGTTACAAATACGAACCTAGTCGTAGCCTCGCATTGGCCTAGCCATGTGAGTACTAGGCTAGTTGAGATCCATCGCCAGCCTAGTATGCTAGGCGTGCTAGGGCATTGCGTGCTAGCAGGCCATGCGCCCAAGCACCATCGCACCATCGCAGCATTGCATGTGCGTGTGGATGTGCTAGGGGCTGGCGGTAAGCAAGGCCTAGCACTACTCATCGCACCATGGCAGCATGTGCGTGTGCGTATGCGTTGCTAGCACAACACCATGCACCATCGCAGCATGTGCGTGTGCGTTGCTAGCACAGCACCATGCACCATCAATGCATGGGCGTGTGCGTGTGCATCACTAGCACAACACCAAGCAGCAGCGTGCTTGTGCGTGTGTGTAGCAATGCAGCGCCCAGCATGCGTGGCTCGCTAGCAGCACACATGATGGCAATGGGTGGGAAGCTTGTTAGCTGGTTGCTATGTTATAATAGTGCTGGCTTGCAAGCACAGCCAAGGTGCCAGGCGCCAGCAAGGCTGCCTTGGCTGCCAAGGCTGGCTGACAGCCAAGGCAAGCACAGCCAAAGTCCCAGCCACATGGAGGATCCGGTTGTGTGTGGGGACCAGGGGTTGTGGCAATTGCCTTGGGCACCAAGGCCATGGTCCCCTCCTCTTGGAATGGTCCTCACCTACCCACTCCTCTCCATGTGCCACTTGTAACTCATTGATTCCTTTGCATTTTATTTTGTTTTAATTAAAATAAAATAGTCAAAAAATGCAATCACTAGTAGAAAAAATGAAATAGGAACCGCACTTTTCGCACCGGTTCTGGAAAATCGGTGGGAAAAGAAATAGGCGGGATTGGAAAAAAGACTTTTCCCACCGGTTCTAACCAAACCGGTGGGAAAAGTATGTTTTTCGTACCGGTTCTAACAAAAACCGGTGGGAAAAATGAGTGATTCGGACCAGTTTATTTTAAACTGGCGGGAAAACTGTTATTGAAAAAAAAAACTTCTTATATTCTTCTTTCTTTCTCTATCAATTCCTCGATCTTTCCTCCTCTCTCGTCTAAGCTACCTCTCTCTCCTCTCCCTCTCCTCCATTAAAACGAATCTCTTTGTACTCCTTCCTCTCTCTCTGTACTCCTTCATATCTTTCTCCCTGTACTCTTTCCTCTCTCCGTCCTCCATTTAAGCGTTTCTCGCTGTACTCCTTTCTCTCTCTCTCCTCCATTTAAGCTTACTCGAAATTTTCCATTGAAGGGGCTTTTGAGCTTTCTCTCCTCCATTGAAGCAGTCTCTAAGGTTAGATGCTTCTTTTCTTTAATCATCTAATATTAATTTGACAATCTAGTGTTAATCGTGTATTTAATTGTTAGTATATACTCAATTTAGGGTTATTCGAAGTTGGATAATTGAACTATTGGTTATAGAAAGTCGAAGAATTTAACGTAATATTTTTAGTATATACTCAATATTTTATATACTCAATTTAGGGTTATTCGAAGTTCTTTCGTTGCCCTAATCGTCAGGTTTGTGAGTTTATTTCTAATTAGGGATTTTGATTTTGTGAGTTTATCTTCTTTTATATAATTTATTTACATTCAATCAATTATGAAAATATTCCATTATTTAATTTTTGTGGGCATTTGATTGTTAAAGTTATCTGTTCTTGTAAATTGTTCAATAATTATTTTCTGCATTTGAAGTACACAACAAGGATTTATACAGTTCATATGTTTTGGGTTTTTTTTTATTTTATTATTTGAGGGGAATGGTACAATTTAAACGGTCATGATAGATTAAGGTGCATGAAGATACTAAGTACTGACTAAATCTTCCTTTAATAAACTAATTCGAACTAAAATTCTAAATATGACCCAAATTATTACATTTTTCTGTAATTTTTCTGTCTAAAAGGGTCATGATAGACAAATTATTACATTTTAGCTTGACTTTAGATTTAGCTAGCTCATTATGTGATTGTTTGTATTGCTTATATATGTAGGAATGAATCTCAGATGCATTGCTGTCTTTGATTTGGTTAGTCAGCGTAGGATCAAATTTATGAAATTGTCGTATGCCTATTTTGGGGAACCTGATTGTCCTGATATTGTTCGTTCTGCTTTTAGTTTGTGTCGTACGAAGGATCGCTTGTGTGCTTGGGCTTATTATAATGGTGGATATGTAGTTGATATGTGGATGTTGAAAGAATATGATGTGTGGGAATCATGGACCAGGTTGTTTTGTGGTGATATGAGATGTGAATATTGGAATTTTTTTGGACTTACCAAGGCCAGAGAGGTTATGATGTTCCATTTTAATTGGCTAGTACTTACTGACTTCAGCCGAGTTCCACTTGAATCGAGGTCTGTTTGTTTTGGACACCAAGTGACACCTTTGAAGTATGTTCAAAGCCTTGTATCACCTCATACAGTTTTTCTGTACGGTGAACAGAATGGATGACATACATTGGGAGAATTAGTTGCTCGTGTGTACACTATGAGAATTAGTTGCTCGTGTTGGTTCATATATTGTGAAAATTAGTTGCTTGTGTTGGTATATACATTGTGAAAATTAGTTGCTTGCATTGAGTCGTCGAGACAAACATTGTAAAAAATAAGTTGTTTGTGTTGATACTTATGTTGTGAAAATTAGTTGCTTGTGTTGATAAATACATTTGTTATTGTTGTTATCCCATTGTAAACCTTATCAGAAATGATAATGCAAATCTGCAAATAAGACTAAGCAACTTGTCTCAAATTATAAGACAATTTACCTGAATATTGCTATCATGAGCTGCAATGAATATGAGTTATTTTCTTGGTTTTATTATATCATGTGTTTCTCCTATCTATTTTATTGGAGATATGATCACAAAATGGTTCAACTAGCACTTGCTAATTTGCTGTTATAGAAAAACCAGAGAATGTTTAGCAAAATCGAGTTTTGAGTATTAGAAGTTACAAGGAATTTAACTAAATTTTGAGTTATTCACAGAATACGATGTTAGTTGTTTAGGGTAAAAGTTACCCTGGACACGTGGCCCTATGAAGATCTGACACGTGTTATCCCCCCATTGCACCATGGGCATCCAACCAATGGATGTCACGTGGCATCGTACCCCCAATGGGGGAGCAGGCCCATCTGCTATAAATAGAGGAATCTACCTCATTTATTGATATTGAGAAATACACCCACCAAACCCGAGCAGTATTAATTGCGAAATCTCCCAGAATCCGAGAGAATCAATTTACCTTCTGCACGTAATTTCATCCGAAGTTATTCTAACTTGACCGTCGGAGGCGAAACTCCACCCAACCGGAGTTTCGTGGTTTTGCAGGTACAGAAGTCAGGCGTACATTCCCAGTGTTGTAACTCTCCCGTGGGACACCTCAAAAACCCCCGAAACATTTGGCGCCGTCTGTGGGGAGAGTACCACTTGGATGGCATCTGAAAATGTACCAAACGGAGAGGGCAGCCGGCCCACGGCTAACCCTGTGGTCCACACGGACCATGAAAGCGGAAGTGGGGACGACTGCAATGTCGAAACCTATATGGCCCGAGACGGGTCTTTCCGCTCCAGGCGCACTCGTTCCAAAGAAAGAAGGGAACGAGGTCTAGACAAGGCTTGCCCCAATAATCCAGGCGGCAAGCATACCGGACAGACCCAGGCGGCGGAGGGGTCGGCCCCCGCCACCAGAGATGAGCTCATGAACCTCATGAGTAGCTTCAAAGGGGAAATCACCGACATCCTTAAAAGGTCAGCTGGGTCCAACAAGGGCCAGTCGACCAAGAAGGCTTCAGTAAAGAAGCCCACCAAAGACCGGGTGCCTACCCCTCACCCAAAGCCTAGAGGGGGGGATGGGCCCCTAATCGACCTCTCAAAGATTCGTTTCCCCGAATCAGGGCAGCGAAAGGCCATCCGGCAAATACAGCCGGATGGTTCAAAAAAGACTTTCACAGATGTCTGGTTGTTAATTGAAGATAAGAGAGGTCAGAGTATGTCCCAGACGGCTTCAACGTCGACATACCCAGACAGCTTCTGTAATTCTTCGATCAAGCAATCGGAAACTCACCCAAGGAGCCACACGCACGGCACGTCCGTCCGTACTGCCCCTCATTTGATCCACCAGGCTCCATTTGGGACTCAGCAGCCATTTGGAGCTGGATCACCATACATGCAGCATTCTCCTTTTGGGAGAATGGCGACAAATACCGTCCAGCCCATGGACTGGCAGCTCAGGCTGCTAAACTTAGGGGAACAGCCTTCGACTTTCTCCCGCAAAATAACCGAGGCGGCACAACCGACTAAGGTTAAGAATGTGTTGGTTGGTACCTACGATGGCACCACCAACCCAGAAGACCATTTGATGGCGTACACCAACCTCATGTACCTACAGGGGTTGGACGACGCCGCCTGGTGTCGATGTTTCCCGGCAACACTAAAGGGCATAGCCCAACGGTGGTTCGGCAACTTGCCGGCTGGGTGCATCAATAACTTCAAGACGCTTGCATATCTGTTCGCGTCCAACTTCTCCATGAATATCCCAGCCAAGAAAACCAGCCTCGATCTAGGGGCGATCCGACAGGGTGACAAGGAGGGCCTTCGGTCCTATGCCAGGCGGTTCAATCTGATGAGAATTCAGATACAAGGATTGTCTGACGAAGATGCGTACACAGACTTCTTTAAGGGTCTGAAGGATGGGTCAACATTCAAGTTCGACCTAGTCCGCAAGAGGGTCGCTACCCTCCAAGAGGCCCTAATGGAAGCTGAAGCCTATATACAGGCGATGGAGCTCTGTGCCGTCAAGCACACGTCAGAACCCAGGCGGTCTGACGTGAAAGAGAGCCGGTTCCAGCAGCCGACCAGAAAGGAAGAAAAGAAAAGAAAAGAAGTTTGGCCAGCTGACCGCCCAGGTCAGTCATCCCAGAAGAAGCAAAAGAAGTTGGAACCGTACGTCCCCAAGTACGAGTTCAACAAGGACTGCTCCTCCATCCTCATGGAGATAAAAAACCGCTTGACTATTGAAAAGTCGGCTCCCCTAAAGAGCACTGTTAAGAATCGGGATAAGAGCAAGTATTGCCAATTCCATGAGGACATTGGCCATGACACCAATGGATGCTATAGCCTCAGGCGGTTATTGGACCGGTTGGCCGATGAGGGGGCTTTGAAGTCCTACCTGACAAAGTCCAAGGGTAACCTTGCAAATGAAGGGCAGTCGTCAAAGAAGACGGTGGTGAGCTCTGACACAGATGAAGAGCACATCTACACCATTGCAGGCGGTTTCGCTAGTGGTGGCCCTACCATTCGGGGTGCCAAGGACAACATTAGGAACTTGTCCGCCTCAGAGGACGAAGGCCAGGCATCGAAAGACGTCTTCCCAGAAGTCTTCATCTCTGAGAAAGACAGGGGTACAGTCAGGCGGCCTCACGATGACCCCATTGTCATCGAATGCAAAGTTGTCAATAGCGAGTTGGCCGGATCCTAATCGACACCGGGAGCTCGTCTGACCTATTAAGTTACCGCTGCCTGGCGAAACTGAAATACAAGCCCAGCAGTATGCACAAGGCCCCCCACCCCCTAGTCGGCTTTGGAGGTGGGGTAGTGCATCCGGTAGGAAGGATTGACCTGCCCATCCGGCCGGGAGGCAAGGGGGAAGGGCGACACATGGTCGTCAAGTTTTTGGTAGTCGAAGAGCTGACTGCCTACAACCTCATATTGGGGCGTCCAACCCTCAATGAGTCTAAGGCGGTAATCATCCCCTCTCTCATGCTGATTAAGTTCGAGAGGGATGATGGGTCAGTAGGCTCCCTAAACGGGGACCAAAAGGCGACTAGAGAGTGCTATCTCTCAGACGTTAGGCCGACCGCCCATGCAACCGGCCCCCGCGAGGAACCTACTGACCTCGAAGACAAAGAAACCGGGCCTGTCCCTAAGGCAGGCGGTACCAAGAGAAAGGCGGACCAACTGGCCCCCGCCAAGGGAATGAAATAGCAATCACTAGTCGGGGAAAGGCCGGATGACTCCCGGCCCCAGCCGGCTGGTGAAAGCATTGATGTCGTCCTGGACAACAGCCGTCCTGATAGAACCATTAAAATTGGGACGGTTGCTTTTGAAAAGTTGGGGGCAGACTTGCTCTAACTTCTGAAAGAGTTCAAAGACCTCTTCGCCTTTGAAGTGGAAGAGATGTCAGGCGTAAGCCTGGATCTAGCTGTCCACAAGCTAGCTGTTGATCAGAAGATAAAGCCAGTTAAGAAAAAGAAGAGGGATCATGGCGAGGAAAGGTCTCAGGCGGCAGCCGCCGAGGTCAAAAAGTTACTTGACGCTGGGTTCATTCGGCAATGCTACTACCCGGATTGGGTAGCTAATGTGGTACTTGTCAAAAAGTCGAATGGTACCTGGCGGATGTGTGTAAACTACACTGACCTGAACAGGGCATGTCCAAAGGATAGTTATCCGCTTCCCGAGATAGACAGTCTGGTTGACTCGACAGCCGGCCATGCCCTGATGAGTTTCATGGATGCCTACTCAGGCTTTCATCAAATTCCCCTATGGAAGAAGGATCAGGAAAAGACGGCCTTCGTCACTGATCAGGGGTTGTACTACTACACGGTGATGTCATTTGGGCTGAAGAATGCGCCTGCTACCTTCCAACGAATGATCAACACGGTCTTCACCCATCAGATCCGAAGGAATGTAGAGGCGTATATAGACGACATGATAGTCAAATCCAAGCTCCAGGCGGATCACCTAACAGACCTCCGAGAAACCTTCATCACACTCAGGCGGCACAAGGTCATGCTTAACCCCAAGAAGTGTGTCTTTGGTGTTGAGTCTGGGAAGTTTCTCGGATTCTTGATTGATCAAAGAGGCATAGAGGCCAATCCGGAGAAAGTACAGGCGGTGATTGATATGCAATCACATGGAACTGTCAAGGAGGCCCAAAAGTTAACCAGTTGCCTGGCGGCATTAGGAAGATTCCTCAACTGATCAGGCGACAAGTGCCTTTACTTCTTCCAAGCAATCAGGAAGAGGTCCAGAATTAAATGGGGAGAAGAGGCTGAGGCGGCATTCCAAAGGTTAAAGCAACATCTACATTCGTTGCCCAGACTTGTGAGCCCCCTGCCCAAGGAGGTTCTCTACATGTACCTTGCCGTCTCAGGCCACTCCCTTAGTGCCGTGCTCCTTGCTGAGAGAGACGGCAAGCAGCTTCCAGTATATTTCATCATCCATATCCTCAGAAATGCTGAACTCCAGTACCCAGTGATTGAAAAATTTGGGTTGGCTCTCTACAAAGCAGTCAAGCGGCTAAAGCCATACTTCTTGGCCCATCCGGTAACTGTCTATACTGATCAGCCACTCAAACGACCAATGACCACCATGGAGTCATCCGGCCGAATGATTAAATGGGCTGTTGAGATCCAGAGCCTGGAAATAACTTTTGAGCCTAGACGGGCAGTGAAGGGTCAGGCGTTTGCTGACTTCATTGTGGAAATGACTAGGCCGGCCCAGCCGGAAGATCTTGGGCAGGTTTGGAAGTTATTCGTAGACAGAAGCTCTACGACAAACGGATGTGGTGCAGGTGTAATTTGCAAATCTCAAGAAGGAGATACTTATGAATATGCACTACGGTTCAAATTTTCAAGCTTCAAACAATGAAGGTGAGTATGAAGCCCTGTTAGCCGGAATGCGCATGTGCAAGGCGGCAGGGGCAAGGAAAGTCGATGCCTGCTCCGATTCCCAATTGATCGTCAGCCTATTCAATGGTGACTACGAGGCCACCCATCCGGCAATGATCAAGTATCTTCAGGCGGTCAAAGAGGAGGCGGGGGCATTTGATGAGTTCCGCTTGTGTCAAGTGCCCCGGTCTGAGAACAACAAGGCGGATGCTCTTTCCAAACTGGCCTCATCCGCCACTTGCGACGCGCCTAGGTCAGTCTTTTGGGAGGTCATGGAAAAAAGAAGCATCGAGCATGATCCCATTGGAATCTTAGACCGAAGCTCCACCTGGATGGACCCCATCCGGGACTATTTGGTAGACAGCACCTTGCCGGATCCCCCCTCAGAAGCGGCAACACTTAAAAAAAGAGCTCTAAGCTTTGAAATGTTCAAGGGGGAACTCTTTAGAAGGGGATTCCTCCAGCCGTTACTGAAATGCGTAACCCCAGAACGGGGAAGAGAGGTGTTAGAAGACCTGCATGCGGGCTTTTGCGCTTCACATATAGGCGGCAGGACTCTACCAAAGAGGGCCAGACGGCAAGGATATTTTTGGCCGACCCTTGAGGCGGATGCCATGGACTTAGTGAAAAAGTGTGATAAATGTCAGAAGTTTGCTCGGTTGATACACCGTCCGGCAACCGACCTGACGGCTATCTATAGCCTGGTTCCCTTTGCGAAGTGGGGTATGGACATCTTAGGTCCCTACACGCCTGCCTCAAGCGGAAGAAGATACATTTTGGTGGTTGTAGACTACATCACTAAGTGGGTTGAGGCCGAGGCGGTCAAAGGCATCAAGACAAAGGACGTCATCTCCTTCATTTGGAGAAACATCATCACTTGGTTTGGGGTGCCTATGTCCATGGTTTTTGTCAATGGTCCTCAGTTTGAAACGCCTACCCTCAAGGACTGGTTAGGAGATCAGGGGATCTCTCATTGTTTTGCATCCGTTGGCCAGCCCCAAGCAAACGGTCAAGTTGAAGCCTTCAACAAACTTATCTCAGACGGCATAAAAAAGAAGATCGAAAGAGCCGGTGGTCTGTGGGCCGATGAACTTCCTCACGTCCTTTGGTCCATCAGAACGACTGAGAAGGGGGCAACCGGTGAAACCCCGTTTCTATTGACATACGGCACTAAAGCGGTTCTGCCAATAGAGCTCTATGAGCCAACACTCCGAGTCATGCTCTATGACGAGGAGGCTAACTGGGAAGCCATGCGCCTAGCATTGGAGTCACTCCCAGAGCGTAGGGGCAATGTCGCCTTACGCCACAAAATATACCGTCTAAGGATGACGAGGGCTTACAACAAAAGAGTATGCAAGCGTCCTCTCAAAGTTGGGGACTTCGTACTACGAAAAATGGAGGCCACTGGCAGGGCAAATGAGCAAGGGAAGCTGACCCCCAATTGGGAAGGCCCCTGTCGGATATATGACGAATTCAGAGACGGCACCTACCGCCTAGAAACTCCAAACGGAAGGAAGTTACCTAGGACTTGGAACGTGGATAACTTGAAAAAGTACCACTTCTAAGAGGATGTAGTCATTTTTTGTAAGTAGAGTAAATTAATGAGAAATGCTTTATTTCAATTTCTATGTATTTCTAAAGATCGGGCATCCGTTTGCCTCAAACATAAACCAAAAAATGCTAAGTACCTAACTTAGCCGTTTAGAGAAGCATGGCCAACATGAGTAAACCGCCTATTCTACCTATGAACAGGAATCCGACAACGCCCTTCCGGGTGAATTTGTCGAAGAGAACATCTCCCTTTCGGGTGGTACATTGTTCTAAGCGTCAAAACGTCAGATGGTCTTAACCGGCTAGGTTAATCCCATGACCGCCCAAATGACTTATTGCAAACAAGATGAGCCTGTCATTATCCCCAAGGTAATACAGGCGGCAAAATTAAATCTTGTTGGGCAGACGACTATTGCCGGCTTATGCGCACATTAACCAACCCCCAACAAATCTTGACTAGACTGTTGCCCCATGGTACCCCAGATGGGGAAATTGCAATTCAAGTTGTAGCCTTTCTTGCCTCAAGGCAGCTAAGGCGGTGAAAAAAATTTTGTCTAGCTCCCAATCAAAAGGTAGTCAATCTCATATGGCTGTTACCCCAAGGTAGCCCAGCCGGTAAAAAATACATGTGGTCAGCCGGCATAGGCTGGATCAGACTCCATATGCCTGTTATCCTAATTTGCTACAGTGCGACTCAAGCGGCAATCATAAATTCAGATTATTGAATCTGGGAATAGGAATGTATGGGCGACCGCTTGCTTAGTGTTTGCACTAAACAATCACATACCCAGGGGCATGCATAATAAACCCATTCGACATAATAATAAAAAAAAAAGCACACAAACAGCGAAAAGCAAAGAATAGAGCAAGGTTTGCAAAAAATAATCGACTCAGTCGGCATAGAATTATATTACGGAATTTGTTCAAAGTGTTAGTCGGTTCCCCGTCCGGTAAAAAGAGGATACATCAAATACACGACACGCAGGCCGGAAAATAAGAAGACAGAGAGCTTAAGGCTGAGGCGGAGCCTGGTCCTGATCTTGGCTTTGCGAGGCGGTCTCCGGGACAGGAGGGGCGATCTCCTCTTGGTTCTCCCCTTCCGAGCCATTCTCCGCCTACATGGCCGCGATCTGCCTTTGGACCCATTCCTCATAAGGCTCCGGAGCTGGCTGGTTCGTCTCTTGCGCATCAATGGCAAGATCTGCATATTTATAGGCAAGTTCCCAAACGGTGTATTCCGCGTCCGGATGGACCAGGGACCAAGCCTTCTGCATTCGAGCGATGCAGTCTTGCTCATTCTCTTCGATGAGCCTACTCTGTTCAGCTTCCAGCGTAGATTTAAAATTGTCGTTGGCTTTGGCTACCGCCTCCTTCAAACGGACGTTCTCAGCAAGGAGGTTTGTGTTCTCCTTCCTGGCCACATCCAATAGGTTGGAAGAGTCGTTCACCCACTTCAGCTCCGCCTCGACATTATCCTTCTCCGCCTTGAGGTTGTGGATTTTGGTGCCGGCTTCATCGAGCGTCTTCTGGAGCCGCTTGATGTTGTCCGCCTGTTTCATGATTATGCCTTTAGTTTTTAATTCATGCATAATCATGGAATACTGGGCAACGTTATGGGCGTCAGACGCGTCTCGTTTAGCCCGCCTTACCTCTTCACACTTGAGGGCATAAGCTTTCTTGAGCCCTTCCACGCGCAGCATTGATTGCAAAAACCCAGACGGTATCAGAGGCAACCAGGCGGCATAATAACTTTAAAAACAAACAAAAGGATTATGTACCTCAGACAGGCCGGCCAGGACCTGGTCGGCGTTGAAGGAATGGATCCCTGGGATCGCCTCCTTCTCCTCCTTTGGGATGGCCTTCAGCATAGCCCGAGCGTACCTTTGTACATCCGGCCAGCGAGGGGAGTAATCTGCACCAGAAATAGATGGTGAGAAGGCAACATACTTCCCTCCTATTGATGCCGGCTGCCAGAAGAGTCTTCTGGCTGGAGCTGGGAATGCAACTTGACCCGCACAGGCTTGCCAAGCAAAGAAAGGTTGAAAGGGTCAAGAGTACCTTGGGTGGTAGGTTGAGGGTCGTGACTGCCCTCAGCCGGAGCTGAAGCATCGGATGCCTTTTTAGGCACCGTCTCCTTTAGTGGAGCATCCGGTTGCCATTTTGACAAGTCGAGCCCCACGCTGAGGTTTTTGAGGGATTTACCCCCAATAGTTAGACGGCTTGGGACCGTCAAAGAAGAGGTCTTCCTCGCCTTGTTCTAGGCAGGCGGCTCCTCTCCAGGCCATGGCCTGATTATTTCTGAAACTGAATGGGGCACCTTGCTCCCATCCTAAAAAGCAAACATAGCAGTCAGGCGGCATTGTAACCAAACGGAAATATATGCAGGAAGGAGTGTAAAGAAAGATACCTTCTTTGCCGCCTGAGCAACAAGTTTTTTCTCCGCATTCGCCTTGCGGATTTCGGCGGCTGACTTTGCGGGAGTCTTCTCAGCCGGCAACATTGCTAATCCACGCACTACACAAAAAGTACCCACCCGGTTAGAAGTAAATAAAATAAGGAACAAATGATAAGATAGGGGCAGTCTCTGATGTGACCTACATTTGTCAAACTGAGTGCTAATCTTACAGACGGACAATAACGCCTCGTCTCGAAGAAATTCGTGCTTATGTACCCAATTTCTGGGTACGCTTATTAAGTCTCCATTGGAGAGGGGGACGGTGGTCTGTTCGAAAAATTTGGACTCTATTATTCGCTCATAGTCCTCATCCGGAATACGGGGCTTCTTGCATTTATGCCCCAGGAGGTCAGGCTTCTGGTTGTATACCCTATACTCCCGGTTCTCCGCCTTAGTAGGGGCGGATACCAAGTAAAACCTGTTTTTCCAATCAGACCACTTAGACGGCTTGTCTAGGGTCATCAGGTACTTAGGATAGGTTGTTAGGGTGTACCAGGCTCTCCAACCGCCTGGGCTTCTGCTCAAGTAATGCATATGGGCGAAAGCCTCCCAGCCAGGGTTTATATCCTGCATCTCGGAGGCGGCAATGTAACCCACTATGTTAACCCATGAGTTAGGGGTTAACTGCCAAATACCCAGGCCATATCCTCGAAGGATGGCCTTTATTGTGTTATGAAGGGGGAAGCGGAGACCAGCAAGGAATGCCGCTTCATAGCAGCCAAAATACCCGTCTGCATTAGGCTGCTCGTCTTCCCAAACAATAGTGCCCATCTCAGGCGGCACAATTATTTTCCAGTCAACCCCAAGCGGGCGAATCCTCACAAAGTCCTCCAAATTACTGGCCTACTAGCCCTATCTTTGGCCGAGACGGTGATGAGGTACGGGTTGCCTTTATTACTCCAACCAGGCCTTTCCTCCGCCTCGCTATCAGCATCCGGTGTCAAGAGGCTGCTACTGCTGCCGCTTTGATCCCTACCGGATGGGGAGGCGGTATTGTCGTCGCTGGCACCCTCTTGGTGTACCAGTCCAATTTGAGAAGGCGAGGCGGTTTCTTCCTCGTTTTCCATTTCTTTAGAAGGCGAGGCGGCCTCTTCCTCGCTTTCTATCTCTTCCAAAATCCCGTCGCTGGGAGTGCTTGGGGAGCCAAGCAGGGAATCCCTTGTCCCCTCCGTCTGACTGGGGTCAGGCGGCAGCTCGCTTGATTCTGCCTTTCTGTACTCTAGATCGAAGGCAGTTCTTTTTATGCGAGCCATTGCGTCCTGCACGGAGACAGAGACGGTCGATTTTGGAGAAGAACAAGGAGACTCCCCGTACTCAGAGGCGGCACCCCCAGTCCTAGACTCAGCCGTACCAGGAGACAGGCTGGCCTCTAAATTATGGTGTGCCGTGTGTGTAATGGGTGAGGTCATTATTTTAAGGTATTTACAATCAAAGATTCAAAAATGAACTCCGAAAAAAGGGGAGGAACCAAGATGTTACCTTGAGAATGAATGGAAGTTGAGAGACGGTTGTTGATCTAAGATACCCCAAACGGTATCACTTTGAGCAAACTGCAAATTGGCAAAAGAAGGGAAATTAATCACCAATGTTGCACAAAGATACCCCAGGCGGTGAAAGCCGGATGGGGGAGAATGACGAGCAAATGATCTGGGATTTTTATCAGATCAGGCAAAGACCCCCCCAGTCGGCATAAACCGGCTGAGTTTCGCAAAAAGCTCAAAACTAAAGCCAATACAGTCGGCTAAAGGGCCGGCTGTACACTCGCTAAAGTGAAGACTGTTTTGGTGCCCCCAAGCGGCGAAGACCGAATAGGGGCCACAACAGTTTAGAAGGGGATTTCTTGCTCAACCCCCAGACGGTGTGAGACTGGTTGGGTAGGCAGCAAGGCAGGCCAAAAGAAAGTTTGAATGAAGATACCTCAGACGGTTTCCACCGGCTGAGGGGCTATAGAATGTAACTCACCAATGAGATTGCTTGAAGATACCCCAGACGGTTTTCACCGGCTGAGGGTCTATTGAATGCAAATCACCAATGAGATTGCTTGAAGATACCCCAGACGGTTTTCACCAGCTGAGGGTCTATTGAATGCAACACACCAATGAGATTGCTTGAAGATACCCCAGACGGTTTTCACCGGCTGAGGGTCTATTGAATGCAACTCACCAATGAGATTGCTTGAAGATACCCCAGACAGTTTTCACCGACTGAGGGTCTATTGAATGCAACTCACCAATGAGATTGCTTGAAGATACCCCAGACGGTTTTCACCGACTGAGGGTCTATTAACTCACCGATGAGATTGCTTGTTTGATGCCCCAGACGGTTTGAATCGACTGAGGGTCTATTGAGGGCACCTTCAATAAGTGCCAGAATATAACTCAGACGGACTAAACCGCCTGAGATTTTCAATAGACGCAATTTATATAAAATTTCCTAAAAAGCTCCACACGGCAAACGCCGGTTGCAGCATAATCAAACATTCAATCAAAGACCGACTGGGTTAGAAGGATACCTTAGTGAGGCGGAATGCGAAACTCAAGCGGTATCCAAAAGAGTGGCTGTTTGCGCAAATAAGCAGGCGGGGTCCAGAGCTCTCGCTTTTTTTTTCTCAAGAAATTTCTCTCAAAAATGGCAAAGTGAGAAATGAAGGGAGGGGGATGCTTATTTATAGGGGTTCCCAGAAGGCGAACCGTCACCCTCCCCTTCAGTTTGAAATTTGAAAAGAGAGAGGGAAGGAGGCGAATCACCCCCCTTCCTGCTTGGATGGCGCGTGTCATAGGTGCCACGTGGCATAGCCACGTCAGCACCCGTGAGGGGCAAATGTTTAGGGTAAAAGTTACACTGGACACGTGTCATCCCCCCATTGCACCATGGGCATCCAACCAATGGATGCCACGTGGCATCGTACCCCCAATGGGGGAGCAGGCCCATCTGCTATAAATAGAGGAATCTACCTCATTTATTGATATTGAGAAATACACCCACCAAACCCGAGCAGTATTAAATGCGGAATCTCCTGGAATCCGAGAGAATCAATTTACCTTCTGCACGTAATTTCATCCGAATTTATTCTAACTTGACCGTCGGAGGCGAAACTCCACCCAACCGGAGTTTCGTGGTTTTGCAGGTACAGAAGTCAGGCGTACATTCCCAGTGCTGTAACTCTCCCATGGGACACCTCAAAAACCCCCGAAACATTAGTTATAACAAAGGAATTTGTAAGACCATTATGATAAATTCAGAGATCAGTCTTAGTGAACAACATTGAACTGTGGTGTGTGCCATTTTTGCTATATTTAGAACAAGGAACATAGATATTTCACAGAGTATCTATTTGTGCTCAGCAACAAAACTTGATGAATGATGAGGCAGTGATCATTGTGCTCTATTGCTCTTATGCAAGGCCAAGTCATATGTTTATATAGTGTGTCATCCTTATATAAAATTATATAGGCTTATCATGACTGACTAATTGCATGAATAGAAAATCTCTTTGATATGATGAACTTTATTGCAAATGGCCTTGCATTATCTTGTGACTGTCGTGACTGGATATATTTAGCAGCCTAATTTTCATGACAAAAATACATAGTTCCCCAACCATGTTCTACAGTGGTCCAAACAATCAGATCTAAAAAGCAGCATTTTCTTATATTGCAGATGAGTATGTTATATGTAATGGGTGTAAGAGCTCATATACCATATTGTTGAAGGAAAATTGACTCTTCTTCCTCAGATGTGAACAGGTTAGTCTTACATTGAAATTTGTTGCTTTCCTTTTGGTGTACTTGTTCAGTTTTGACTTGGTCTATTGATATTCTTGTCTTTGTGCATGAGCAACTTATGTTTTTCTTAAGTGCTTTTTTGTTAAAGCTGTGTGAAAGGCCTATGATGACTAGTGGTATTTTTGAGCTCTTGTCAATATGTGCCTATGAAAAAACTATTATCCGAGTTCTGAGGCCTCATCCCATCTTTTGTGTTTTCTTGAAACCTTTCCCGTGGGCGTAGGTCTAGCTTTTGATGGTAAACGTTCTGAAGAATCTGACAAAATTATTGAAGAATAGCAATAGTAGTCGCAGTGAAATTATACAGAGGTAATTTCTCTCAACTTGGTATATAGGTTGTGTTGTAAATTGTAGACAATGAAAGGCTATAAGGACTATTTTAGGGTGGCTTGCCCATAGTAACACTATTTAGTGTAGGATGACAGTGTAATTTGTTCCTGATTTTAATGCTTGTTGTTTTGTTTTTGTACTATTGGCTTTCTATTTGATTGTGAAATTGTTGTGTTGCTCTTTTCTCTTTGGTTACATTTAGAGTGGTTTGGTTTTGGAGAGTCTTATTGTCTTCTCTTCATTTTATTTTGCCTATAAGTATATGGTGTTTCAGAGGCAACTTTTTTTTTTAATTATATAGTGTACTTTAACAAATGAACCTTGATTACTGAACCTATATTAAGCTAAATCTGCTAATTTTGCACACCAAAAACTGAACAGATTCCAAACTACTCTACTATGATGCTAGACTTTATAATCATATTGGACTGTACAGTGATACTCAAAATGATGCTTGCTAATGATAATTTAGTTTGAAAAATTCAGACTTTACTATTTGTCGGTTAAAATGGTTTTTGTTTGGTGCATTTTATATGATTTGGCTACTCAAATTACAAATTAGGTTTGTTGTTGTTTAATTTGTATAATATGGCATTGAATAGCAAAGATCTAATTTTAGTACTGTGTTATCAGGGGGTTCGTTTTATTAAGCTTTTGTGATGATTTGTTCCCTTGGTTGTTTTTCCGGTTTGGTTTGCTTAGATTCCTTTATTTTTCTGAGACCATTAAACTATCCATTCAATTTCAGAGGAAATAGTTCCCTATTAAGCTAAGTTTTGCCATGACTATAAATAATGCTGAAGGCCAATCTCTATCCCAGGTTGCCCTATATTTAAACACCCCTTGTTTTTCACATGGACGGCTTTATGTTGGTCTATGATCAGAGTTGGCTGCAGGTATGCTTAATAATTTACCTTTGCTTACAGTTCCTACCCTTTTCCCTCTCCCTTCTACTATTAAAAAAGATGTTTTCTTCAGCCTTAGTTTTCTATATATAACTATATACATTCTCTTTTTGAACACTATACAAATGCTCTATACTTCAATTCTAGATTGAAGAACCCTCTAATTTTGTAAGCCTTGCTAGCTATTTCTTTACAATGATTACCTTGATAATATAAAGAGGTCCAATTACTGATGTCATCTATTAAAAGCTAATCTTAGATGTATTTTAAAAAAGATATGTTGCCACTAACACATGCTTTCTTTCCTTCTTACAGAAATAGAGAAAATCGATTTATAAATGATAGATTTAGGAAGGAGTTAGCAGGATTGACGATATAGTGACTTAAAATGCAAAACACGTGGCTTATAGGTGCTGTAATACAGAAGTTCATAGGTGAACTTTTAATCAAGTAGACAGATTATTATTCATTTAGATTAGACCATCAGATCACATGTTCTTACAAAGCAAGGAGTTCTAACATGGGTTTACAAAGCAAAGCAATGCAAGCAGTAGCAGAATAGCAATAGCAGAACAGCAAGCAGAACACAAAGTAGCAGAAGCAGAACAATAGTAGCAGAAGCAGTAGCAGAACAGTAGTAGCAGTAGCAGAAGCAGAACAGCAGTAGTTATGATATCCTGGTTGTGATAGTTCTTGGAGTTATCGGAGGTGTTCTGGGCAGCTTTTATAATTATCTTGTTGACATGCACTATCGTTCACAACGTTGTAGCACCAGGCCCAGCAAAACAACTATATGTTTTTTTTTTCAGTTTTTAAAGTGTAATATTACAAGTTATTGAACAAAATATATGTGTTTTATGTATATTAGTATTATATATAAGTATTTGGTACAATTTAAATGAAAAAAAATGAAAAAAATAAAATAAAATTTTTTATTTTTTTGAAGCATTTTTGGCACCGGTTTTGGCAAAGAACCGGTGCTAAAAGTTTTTTTTTTAAATATTTTTGGGGACTTTTGGCACCGGTTCAATGTGTAAACCGGTGGGAAATCTCATGGTTTTGCCACCTGTTCACTCCAAAACCGGTGGGAAAAGTCTTCCAGGCATTTGCTAAATCGGATGTTTTTGCCACCGGTTCACTCCAAAACCGGTGGGAAAAGTGGTTTTTGCCACCGGTTTTGAACCGGTGGGAAATCTTTTGAGATTTAGCACCCCCCCAAATCAAAACCGGTTCAAAACCGGTGGGGAATGTGTGGTTTGAACCGAAAAAACACTTCTTGGGATTTAGCATGACCTTCTGCCGCCTGAGTGTGGTGAAGGTTTCTCGGAGCTCAACAAGGTGATCCGCTTGTAGCTTGGATTTGACTATCATGTCATCAATGTACGCCTATACATTCCTCCCAATTTAATTAATTAAGACTGAGTTAATCATTTGTTGGAAAGTAGCAGGCGCATTTTTCAAGCCAAATGGCATCACAATATAGCACAATAACCCCTAATCAGTGACCAATGTCGTCTTCTCTTAATCTTTTTTCTACAAGGGTATCAGGTGGAAGCCTGAATAGGCGTCCATAAAGCTCATCAAAGCATGTTCAGCTATAGAGTCGACCAGACTGTCAATATTTGGAAGTGCATAACTATCCTTTGGACATGCCTTGTTCAAGTCAGTGTAATCAACACACATGCGCTAGGTACCATTCGGCTTCTTTTTAAGCACAACATTTGCAACCCAATCTGGGAGGTGACACTACCGAATGAACCCGGCGTCCAACAACTTTTTCACTTCGGCGGCTGCCGCCTAACTTCTCTCCTCGCCGTGGTTTCAGTTCTTTTGCCTAACCGGCTTCTTTTTGGGATCCACGGCGAGCTTGTGGACAGCTAGATCCGGGCTGATGCCTGGCATCTCTTCCACTTCAAAGGCAAAGATGTCTTTGAATTCCTTCAACAAATTGTGCAAGTCTGCACCCAACTTCGCAAAAGCAATCGTCCCCACCTCAACAGTACGCTCCGGATGTTTGTCGTCTAAAGCAATATCATTGTGTTCACCAGCCGGCTAGGGACGGAGTTCATTTAACCGTTACCCGGTTAGTAATTGCTATTGTTTCTCTTTTTTCGTGGCCACTAATTGGTCGGCCTTTCTCTTCTTGTCGGTTGCTGTTGGAGTAGGCTTGGCTTCACTGACATCCTCAAGGTCTATTGGCTCCTCACTCTGGCCGGCTGCGACCACCGTGGGTTTGACGTCAGAGAGGTAGTTGAAAGGAATGGTGTCCTTCCAACAAGTGTATTATTCCGATAGAGGGTTCAGAATTATCGGAAAGCTAATTCTTCAGTAAGGTCAAGTGATCGGAATGTCTAGGTGGAGGCCGCTTCCGATCATGAATATCAAGGTACAATTGATATCACAGCTTAATCTTAACTGAACCCTTCGGGTCGAACCCAATCGAACAACCGATCCAAGACGACGAATTAATTCTAAGGATTTAATAAGTCGTCTGAGTTTTACGAACAAAGACGTCGGATATCGAGCTTAGAGCGTCGAGATCGAGCGTCGCAAGTCGAGTCGAATTTAGAATTCGAAGAGACGCGAAATCAATCGAGTTACAAATACGAACCTAGTCGTAGCCTCGCATTGGGCATGTGAGTACTAGGCTAATTGACATCCATCGCAAGCCTAGTATGCTAGGCGTGCTAGGGCATTGCGTGCTAGCAGGCCATGCGCCCAAGCACCATCGCACCATCGCAGCATTGCATGTGCGTGTGGATGTGCTAGGCGCTGGCGGTAAGCAAGGCCTAGCACTACTCATCGCACCATGGCAGCATGTGCGTGTGCGTATGCGTTGCTAGCACAACACCATGCACCATCGCAGCATGTGCGTGTGCGTTGCTAGCACAGCACCATGCACCATCGCTGCATGGGCGTGTGCGTATGCATCACTAGCACAACACCAAGCAGCAACGTGCTTGTGCGTGTGTGTAGCAATGCAGCGCCCAGCATGCGTGGCTCGCTAGCAGCACGCATGCTGGCAGTGGGTGGGAAGCTTGTTAGCTGGCTGCGCTATATGATAACAGTGCTGGCTTGCAAGCACAACCAAGGTGCCAGGCGCCAACAAGGCTGCCTTGGCTGCCAAGGCTGGCTGGCAGCCAACTGTCGCAGCCACATGAAGGATCCGGTTGTGTATGGGGACCAAGGGTTGTGGCAATTGCCTTGGGCACCAAGGCCATGGTCCCCTCCTCTTGGAATGGTCCTCACCTACCCACTCCTCTCCATGTGCCACTTGTAACTCATTGATTCCTTTGCATTTTATTTTGTTTTGATTAAAATAAAATAATGGCAAAATGCAATTCTCCCACATTGATGGAAGAAGGGAGAATCAAGTCTCCTTTCCCTATAAACACCCAAGTTTTGGGTTTGGGAAAACCACTTGAATAGAACTCAATGAGGCATCTCCCTTAAGGTGAGAAAACCTCTAAGTTCGTAAAATTCCACTTTTTAATAGGTCGGGTCCCGATTAACCTTCGGGACTTGGACCGTTCGGGTCGGGTTCGTGGGTACGAGCCATTGGAGGCGTTCACACTTGTGACGCTCGAGCTTTCGAAGTAAGAGCTCGATTTGCGAGCGAAGCACGCATCAAAGGTATTATCTTTTATCCTTTCTTATACTTTAAATTATGTTTTGCTTGTTAATTGTTTTTAATATGGGGGCGGGTCTTGGCGGGTTTCATTCGTGTGGGTCACTACGAAACCCTACAGCGGTATCGGAGCCACGCTCCTTTTAATTTTTGCAATTATTGATTAATTAAGGTGTTTTAAAGTAAGATTCAAATTCTGGTTTTGCTTTTCTAATTAGATTAGAAGCTCGTTTTAATTAATGTTAAAACTCGTATTTTTATCGATTTGGCTGTCGAACCCATATTTTGACTCAAAAATAGTGATTTTTAGGTGGAATCGACATTCTAAAACAGAATCAACTCTTTTAAAGGGCTGTCCAGAAGCCAAATTCGAACCAGAAACCCACGTTTTTGGAGATTTTTCGTTTTTTCAACGAAAATTTTAAATCTTTTTAAGCCTTGATTAATGCAAGCATTACAAGGTTAGATTAAATTCACTATTGCATCCCTAATCTACTGCTATTTTAATTATCCTTAAGCATAATTATGGAGTTTTAATAAGTGCTTAAGTTGATATGTTATTTGTCACAAAAACTTGATTTTTCACAATTATGCAAATAAATTGCATTAATGTGTGAGTGTTTGATGTGAATGTGTAATTTTAAGTTCCCAAGTATGTTAAAGATCTAATCTTTAAATGTTTAATTGATTGGAACTTTAACCCTAAATTCCATATTGAACAAAGTTTGGATTTTTCATATTTGGTTGATTAAAATCCTTGAAGTTCAAATGCTTGTGAGTAAATGTTGATTAATCTTCATATTGGAAGATGTAATCTTGTTATTTTACACAAGTATAAAAGTTGGAAAATCCTATCATTGGATGATTAATTTATTTTTCCAACTCCCATTTGTCAAATCCATTATTAATTTACATATTGGTTAAATTAATTATGGACATAGCTCTTTCAATTTTAAGAATCAAGAAAGACCTAAAATGTTCCAAAGTAATTTTGGAAAATTAGGCTTGTGCACCGTTAAAATTGAATTTAATTAAGTTGGACTTGTTTTATTTTCAATTTTGCCCTAAATTAATTCTAAAATAAATTTAGATTGATTTTACGTTGCACGTAAATCGAGATTAAAATCCCGAGGCAAATGCACGCAAATCGAGGCAAAAACCCTAAGTGTCACCAAGGCCAACCGGGCTGCTCAGCAGCGTGCATGTAGGCTGCCTAGGGTGCGCACAAGGGGCCAAGCCATGATGCTGCTGTGCGATGCGTGCGAGGGCTGCTGTTGCGTGATGCGTGTGCTAAGTGCATGGGCCCTAGGCTGCTGGCGTGCTTGTGTTGCTGCTAGGCAACGAGGTAGCAAGCCCCAATCAGCCAGCCCACTGCTACCTGCGCCAGCAAGCAGCTGGCATGCATAGCATGCCTAGCGTGCTGCTGGTGCTAGCTAGCAAAGCAGGCTGCGCTAGGCGTGCCTGCTAACAGCCAGCACCACACGCAAACTAGGTTGCCTAGCAGCCATGGTGCATGAAAGGAATGGTGTCCTTCCAACAAGTGTATTCTTCCAATAGAGGGTTTAGAATTATTACAGAGCTAATTCTTCAGTAAGGTCAAGTGATCGGAATGCCTAGGTGGAGGCCGCTTCCGATCAGTAATATCAATGTACAATTGATGTTACAGCTTAATATTAACTGAACCCTTCCGGTCGAACCCAATCGAACCACCGATCAGAGACGACAAATTAATCCGAAAGGATTTAATGAGTCAGCAGAATTTTACGAATACAGACGTTGGAAATCGAGCCTAGGGCGTCGAGACCGAGCGTCGCAAAATCACAAAGCAACAAGTATGAACATAGCCCTAGCACCGCACTGGCCTAGCCATGTGGATGCTAGGCTAGTTCAAGCTAGCATGCACCTAGCATGGCTAGGCGGAAGCCCAAGCACACTAGGTGTGCTAGGAAGCCCATTGTAAGTGCTATGCGCACCATAGCACACCATCGCAGCCCATCGCAAGTGTTATGCACACCATAGCACATCATCGCAGCCCATCGCAAGTGCTATACGCACCATAGCACACCATCGCAACTAGCATGCCTGCGCATATGCGTGCCTTCGCATGGCACTGCATCGTAGCATGCGTGCTAGGGTGCTAGGCACCATCGCATGCCCTCGCATAAGCACAGCACCATGTTGGGCGCATGGCAGGACCACACGCACTAAGCACAGCTAGTGTTAGGCTGTGGCGCATGCGTAATGCGTGGTGCTTAGCCGAGGCCTGTGCATGGTGCAAGGCCGAGGCTGATGCATGTGGATGTGCGAGGGAGAGCTAGCAAGCTAGCAGCGTCAAGCCAAGCATGCGTGGCTCGCTAGTAGCACGCATGCTAGGCATTGCGTGCGAGAGGGGCTGGATGCGTGGCGCGCATGGTGTGCGAGACTGATGCGTATGGATGGCTAGGCAAGAGGCCAGCATGCGTGGCTCGCTAGCAGCACGCATGCTGGCCATGCTAGCAATGGTGGGAGAGAGAGATGCGAGGCATAGCACCAGCGCCAAGCATCGCCCAGCACCAAGCAGCACTGCCTGGCTGGGATGCGAAGGCTGCTTGGTGGGCTGGTGCTAGCTGGCTGGGCATGCTGGAAGTGCCAGCTGGTTGCCAGCCCAGCAGCATGCTTGAGGCGGTTTTGTGAGGAGAGTGGGGATCAAGGCTTAGAGCCATGCCTTGGGGAGCAAGGCAATGGTCCCCTCCAAGGTACATGGTCCTCATCTAACTCTCTCTCTCTCCCCTTGACACTTTTTGCATTGTGATTGGATTTATTTATTAATTTATTTTAGAAATAAATTAATTAGGAAAATTATACATTTTCCCACATTGGTTGGGGAATGAAGTTCAATGGTTCATTTCCCTACAAATACCAAGCTTGGGTATTGGGAATGAACAACCTTGAGTGGAATTGAAAAGGCAACTCTAAGTAAGAGTAAACCTTTGATTCGTAAAATTCATAGTTATTTTGTCTGGGTCTTGACTAACCTTCAAGACTTAGGACGATCGGATCGGGTCAAGGGTACGATCCGTTGGAGATCTTGTGTTTTCAGGATTTTGAAGTAAGAGCTCTTTGGGAGCGAAGCACGGGTCAAAGGTATAATTCTCGTTCTTAATCTTGTTTGATTAAGTTTAATATGCTTGTTAATTGTTTTAATTAAGGGGCGGGTCTTGGTGGGTTTCCTTCCGCGGAATGTCGGGTCACTACGAAACCCTATAGTGCACGGCTCACTTGGATCCAAGTGAGCGGTTTTGGCTTAATTTCGAGTTATGTAATTTTGCGAAAATTTTGTCGTTTAAAATTATTTATGTAATTATTTTAACGAGGTTGAACCTCGATTTTTCTGGTTTTGCAAAAAATTTTATTTTGACAAATTATGGGTTATGCCGACTTAATTAATCGGATTAATTAAGTATGGATGCGGAATTTAGTGGGAGCTTAGTTAATTACGTGAGCAATTTGCATTTAGAAATAATGGATTAAACAACTTTGATTAGCTTTAATTAGGCGCGTTAATCGGATTAACCACCTAAGTTAGTTACTAGTTTTTCATGTTTAATTGTGTATTTCGTAAAATGCATGGGCCATTCAGAAATAGTGAATGGGTGAATGAAATATTACTTTAAAATCAGGTTATTGAAAATGGAAACTAGTGGGGCCCGACTAGGATAGAAAATACGGACTGCGATCCGTTATGTATTTTTGTAAATCTAAATACGGTCTGCGAACCGTTAAGTATTTTTGTACTTTAGATTAATCTTAGTCGTACTAGCTAGTTATTTATTTTGGCCAAGAAGTCTCAAGACGACGTTTCGATGAAGACGAGCCAAGATGAAGACCCATGGAAATTGAATATTTCAAGGGGTCATGCTAGTTGCCAAATGCATCTATCTTATGCTTTATATATAATGTTATGCTCATATATATATATATATATATTTGAATTCTAGATGCATGTTTAGGATTTCAAATGTTGCGATGATTAATTAAGTTCACTTAAATCAACCAACATATATAGAAACCCTAGGTCCCTTAAAATATTGAGCTAAAATTTGTCGTTCCAAGAACAACACTTACCGAACTAGTGCGCGTATGTGATGGGCTACGCCAAAGCGAGGCATCACTACTTCCCTAGGAACGTAAGGTATACTAGGTATACAAGTTGTCTTGGTTAAGCTCAACGACATCAGTAAGGAGTCCTTAGATGTTGTGGCAATGGAGATAAAATGTCAAGGAAGCATTAGATGCGACGTTTTATCGAACCAAGTGTAGCTTGGAGCTATTAGCAATTGGATTGCTTACCCTAAAATATTAAGTGTTAAGACAAGCCAAAGTATGCTTAATCACTTTTTGAGTTTTGGGATCTTGGAATCGTCATATTCTCGCTTAAAAGGGACAATTTTTCAATGCGTGGATAAGACGCATAATAAGATTGAAAATTTACATGTATGCTTTGAATTTCAAACTTATTATGATCTTGATAAATGTTTAAACTTTGCACTTATATATTAGTAAAATTTTTAATCAAATTATATTGTTTCCATTGATTGGTAAAAGAAATCTTTTGAGAATGGTTCTCAAAGAAAGAAAAGGGCACTTCTGAGATACAACTTCTCATAATCGACAAAAGTCCGAAAGGACGGTGGGATGTCATGTTTTCAAAATACTAGGTAGTTTTGACAAACATGCAATATGAAATATTGAGTTAAAAAAAACTCAAAATTCTCAATAGTTGACAAACCAACATATCTTTTCACTTCATACGCTTATGAGTAGGACTCATTGATGAAGTAATTCAGGTACGAATTAGTTGAAAAGATAGAACTTTGTTTTGCGGCGCATTAGATGCTTAATTATGCCTAACAAAGTATAAAAGTCGAAGAACTTAAAGAAATGATTCTTAAAGTTATGAGATGATGTACTATAAGAAATATAGAAAACAAGGAACAAAGAAAAGTATGAGTCTCCTTTTCTACGCTTGAGTTCATGTTATTATGGTCAACTTAGCAACTCGTTATCTTCACAAGTATTGGATACTAGTTGAGTGTTCCACTTTGAAAGTGACCTCAAACTATTGAAGACAAGTTAAGTTATTGACTTACAAGCTTAGAATGAAGCAAGTAATGTTACATCAGTTGTAAGGTCACTTGTTTTGTTTAAAGTCCTTTTAAAACTAAGGCTGGAATAAATAATGGTTATTATGTTCCATAATTAGCAAACGATCCGTTTATACACGGAAAGACTCACATTCAAAAGTAAAAGCAATAGTTGCTAGGTTTACCTAAATGACATGGTCGCATAAGCCATGAGTTAAGAATGCTTGATTATAAACAAACATTTCCCAACCATGAAACTCACAAAGTTCAAGTCATACATGGACATGATTTGTGTTCCAAACCCTTTAGTAATGTCACTAACAACAAGAATGTACTCAAGGCTCTATTAGATAGAATCTTGATAGATGATCAATTCGGAATCGTTCTAAGACAAGCAAGTCTTATGGTAGGCGTGTCGCGTACCTATCAAAAATAACCTAACAGACCAATACTAATGTAGACTGGCAAGTAAGGGTCGGATCCCAAGAGACTAAGGTTCAAAAATAATTAAATAGACTCGAATTTCTACTAAGCATGAATCAATTATAACCAATTATCTACGGAACTAAGTATGAGAAGAATTCGAAAATAAACTAAATAAGATGATTAAATCAAGTACTTAAAACATCCAAGATCTAGTTTCACCACAATTATTATCGATGCAATTGTAATTCTACCCTTAACATACAATTTCAATCGAACGGGGAAAAGTAAACCCTAATAAATACCAAGGATCTCTCTCGAGTATCAATGGCTTCCCTAACATACAATCAATCCTATTATCATGGTATCATGCATATTAGAGACATTAAACACATTATTCTCACTTCCAAATTATCAAACCCAACTACTCTCGTGTTGAGAATCAAACACTAAATTGATTTACTCAAATCCGTTTATACCCAACTCTCGCTGTGATAAAAACAATGGAATAATCGCAATACTATAGTTACGTCTAACCTAGCATTGGCATAATCACAATCAATTTAGCAATTCAATTGTTAAAGTTATTAAAGAATTTAAAGATTTAATTCATGCATCAATAATAATAGGGCTACACTAGATCTTGAATTAAAGAATCTACTCACACATAATTAAAGAAACAAAAACAATAATAAATAATGAAAACATAATTAAATAACAAAGGATGAAAAATAAATACCAAATCTTGAATAAAATTGAAAGTAGAAAGCTTGAACCTTGAATTACAAAAACTTGGAAAATAATAATGGAGAACTAGTTATTAAGGAGAGAATAAAAAAAAATAAATAAAAACAAGGCTTAATGAATGAATAATAATGCAAAGAAAAACAATGCTAAAGAATATATACAAGCCTAAAAAGATAAGAAAAATCGGCTAAGCTTGGCGCACAAGATTCCCAGGAAGCACGGACGTGCAGAAACTTTGGATTAATTCTTTCGCGATGAAGCACGGACGTGCTTCAACGGGGCACGGACGTGCCTCCTCTGCTGCGCATTTCACTCATCATAAATCAGTCATAACTTCATATCCGAAGCTCCGTTTGAGGCGTGTATTATATCGTTGGAAAGGTCTTCTACTTTCCAATGCAATTTGAATCACTTCATTATCATTTGTATATCAAACGTTATGAGCATAATAGTGAACAGGTGTCATATTTGTCAAGTATTTCATCAACTTTTTGCTTCATTTTCACTCAATTAGCTCCGTTAATTTTGAAATACATCAAAAACAACGAAACTACCCATAAAAGCATCGAATCATCGAAACTAAACCAAATTACACCAAAATGGACTAAAACACTCGACTAAGCTAACAAAACTAACTAAAAATAAGCCAAATAATATACACAAAACACGACATATGATCTTACTTGTTGAAATCGACAAAAAAAGGAGCTATTGTGCTTGGCAAAGACAATTGACTCCGAAAGCTAAAGAGGATTCCATTACTTCAACGTCTCACAAGAATTTGAAAGAATGTGGCTACATTCATCAAATGTGAGCAAACTGGACCTTGAGTAGCTCAAATGTTCAGTGAAGTATAGAATCGACTTGGCAAGATATCACAACGTCTAGCTAGATTAGATCGAGCGATGTTTGCTTGAGCCAAGTGTGATCACATCAAACTTATGAAATTGAAATTTCACAATAAACTCCAAACGAACATAGTGTGTCTTGACAGAGAACTCGATGCCATTTGGAAATGACTCGAATGATGATGGATCACATCCCTTCCTATAAAGTTCTTAAAGATTTGCACACAAATGACTAATGTTACACTAAACAAAAGTGTCGAAGCTAAGAAAGGACACCATATTCAGTTATGGATAAAAATAGTTTCTAGCGTCTTTTCAAGTATATGTCTAGGGCTATTAGCTCAGTGGGAGTTCATTAACTCAGTGGGAGCTAAGTGGCTCAATAAGAGCTAAGATAGCTCGAGAAGGAGCTAACTGTTTGTTACACAACGAACTTTTACCCAAAGACAATAAACATGTCTCTTTGTAAGTATTCAAGTGAGACTACGGGCATTACCTCCACAACCTTATTGAGAACATAGTATTTGTAGCTCTAAATGGTGTCTTTCTGGAAAGTAACACCTTTCCAAAATGACAAGTGGGAGGAAAATCGTACTCGGCGAAGTTTGAGAGGACAAGCAACAGTGTCAACCTGATAAAACTGACAATCAAAATGCTTTAGAAGCAGTTGATAAGATTGGTCAGAATCAAACAGACAATGTAAATGCTCAACCTATTACCCCGTATAGGTATAGAATTCACCAAAAGCTTGGATTGAATCCTATAAACCTAAGACTTACAAGCATGTTATTCACCATTGGATTGTGAGGGAATAGTGTCTTGTAAATTAGCTACCACAAATCCAAATTCCGAATAATGGTTAGAGGCCATTAAATCCGAAATAGACTCCATGTTTGTAAATCATGTTTGGAACTTGATTCATTTGCGTGAAGGGTGACAGACCTATCAATCGCAAATAAGTTTTCAAGAAGAAAACTTTCCAATGTGGAAATGCACAAGCATACAAAGCTAGATTGGTTGAAAAGGATACAATTAATTCACGGCGTTGATTTTAATAAAAACCTATTCACCAATCGGAACGCTAAAGTCTTTTCGTGATTGTTCTAGCAAAATTGCGCATATGAAATATGGCAAAACACGAAACCGTCTTCCTAAAATTGGATTTTGGAAGAGACTATGGAAATAGTCTAAGGGTTTTGTAATTCTAAATAAGTGCTAGATTGGAAAACAAGCTCAAGAAATCCATTGTAGGATTAAATGATGCATTGCATGTAGGAATTGGAACATGCATTCTCATAAAGTCAATAAAAGGTTTGGCTAATGGAGAATCATAGAAATTCTTATAAATAAGAAGTTTAGTGGGAGCAAGGGTCAATCTTGTATGGTCCAACAAGAAGTTTGTGAACTCTATTGTGAAATAACTTTCAAATACTAAATTCTTAGGTTTGAAAGGATTTTCGACAATGGACCAAGCAAAAGGCGATACTTAGTACATAGTGGGAATTAAGATCTATTAGATAGACTTAATGAAATGTTTAAACGAGTAGAGGAATTTACCGTGTTAAACATAAAGGATTTGAAAAGGCTTTCAACCCATATGTATAAAACTAAGTAAATGTTTGAACTAAGTATAAGCTGGGCAAATACTAAGTCAAACAAGAAAGGCTCTAGTAGAGACTTTCAACCGTATCACATAGCAAACAGTTTAGCAAGACTTAGTGAAACTGGATGAGCTAAAAGGACACATGAATGGAACATATTGGGAATAATTCTGCGATTAGAACCATCATGTATGCTATTATATAGAGTCGTCACTCAACTTACATGCTTAGAGCATGAGAAGCATAAAATACCAATCTAAATCTAAGTCATGAATCGTTAGATTATGGTCAAGAAAAACCAAAGTACTTTGATTAGTAAAAGGGGATAAGTTATTGACGCATAGAAACAATTGTAATTTGAGAATTAATGTTGCAAGCACATCCTTAGCAAGGATTAGATCCTTAATAAGGAAGCCGTTTATAAGCACGAGCTTGAATGCGTCGTGGCTTGAGAATGGTTACATGGACGCGGATCCATGTATAATGTGCGGAAATTTAAGGTAAACTTCCATAATCACTAGTGATTACGGTCTCCCAAATCATTGTGAGTCATTCGGAATAAAAGCAACATTAGAATGTTTACTAAAATATATGCTGAGAATATTGTTCCCTGGAAGCAATAATAAGAAAGTGTTTAATGGAAAGTTCGTTGTCGAACGTTGATTGTAGGTTGTCATGTTGAAAGATCTCAAATCATGAAAATGAGTGGGAGCCATCACATGGACAATAAATCCTAAATCATAGATAATCCATAACACTCTCAGATTCTATCATCTTATTATGAAAGTGTTCATTAATAAAGATGTTGAGATTTGCAAAGTAAATTGTAACTAAACCCATGCAAAAGGTGAACAACAACATTCACAATTGCATGAAGGAAATCAAGCATATTAAGTATGGGTGTGATTTCTATAAATGTTCAATGAAGAGTATTACTCTTGAAACATTTAAAGAAAACCATTTATCATAAGATGAAACGTTTGGAAGTTTCATAGTGGAATAAAATTTTACTAATAAAATCCAACGAACTATTTAATTGTGGTTTAGAATTAAATAATGAGTCCATTCGATTTATGGAAATATTCAAAACAGGGTATCAAGACCATGTCTTGGATAAAGAAACACCTGTTAAGTGAACATTGAATATTTAAATCAAAAATTGTCCCTAATCGAGGTCATCTAACTGATGGACGATTGATGACCACCAAAGATTAGTGTGTAGTATGATTACAGCATCGTTTCTTGTGCTGCAAGGACATGATGGTCATGAATCATTTGCACAGGTGTCAGTTTGGAACTGCACTGGATCGACCTATGAGAGTACTTTAAGAGATTCAAAATAGTCATAAGTACATTTCTCATTATAGCTATCGGAACTCGTTTCCTCGACCATGAGTATTGTGAAGTTTTCTTGTTTGAGTACTAGTCTCTTTGATGTTGCCTAACGTCTGCCGTAACTGGGGATCATAATGGGAACACTCAGGAGATTAGATCCTCTTAGTAAGAGAAACTTACAATGCAAGACTGGGAATGTCCCCCTATTAACAATAGGGATTATGTCTTTGTTGTTTACAAGGTTGCTCGAAGAGCGAGACTATGAAAATGCATGGTCGTGGTCAGATTGATTTTAGAAATCATCTGCTTATTGACAGTCGAACTCGGAGATCGAGAAACACTTCTGAACGTAATAAGGATGACGATGAATCTTACCTTATAGTTCACGAAGAGACATTAAGCGACATAGGAAATGGACTATACACTATATGCACACTTGTCCGGAAAGACAAGTGGGAGATTCAAAGGAATGGTGTCCTTCCAACAAGTGTATTATTATGATAGAGGGTTCAGAATTATCGGAAAGCTAATTCTTCAGTAAGGTTAAGTGATCCGAATGTCTAGGTGAAGGCCGCTTCCGATCAGTAATATCAAGGTACAATTGATATCAAAGCTTAATCTTAACTGAACCGTTCGGGTCGAACCCAATCGAACAACCGATCCGAGACAACAAATTAATCCGAAGGATTTAATGAGTCGTCGGAGTTTTACGAACAAAGATGTCGGATATCGAGCTTAGAGCGTCGAGATCGAGTGTCGCAAGTCGAGTTGAATTTAGAATTTGAAGAGACGCAAAATCAATCGAGTTACAAATACGAACCTAACCGTAGCCTCGCATTGGCCTAGCCATGTGAGTACTAGGCTAGGAGAGATCCATCGCAATCCTAGCATGCTAGGCGTGCTAGAGCATTGCGTGCTAGCAGGCCATGCGCCCAAGCACCATCGCACCATCGCAGCATTGCATGTGCATGTGGATGTGCTAGGCGCTGGCGGTAGGCAAGGCCTAGCACTACTCATCGCACCATGGCAGCATGTGCGTGTGTGTATGCGTTGCTAGCACAGCACCATGCACCATTGCAGCATGTGCGTGTGTGTTGCTAGCACAGCACCATGCACCATCGCTGCATGGGGGTGTGCGTATGCATCACTAGCACAGCACCAAGCAGCAGCGTGCTTGTGCTTGTGCGTGTGCGTAGCAATGCAGCGCCCAGCATGCGTGGCTCGCTAGCAGCACGCATGCTGGTTGTGGTTGGGAAGCTTACTAGCTGGCTGCGCTATGTGATAGCAGTGCTGGCTTGCAAGCACAGCCAAGGCGCCAGGCGCCAACAAGGCTGCCTTGGCTGCTAAGGCTAGCTGGCAGCCAACTGTCCCAGCCACATGGAGGATCCGATTGTGTGTGGGGACAAGGGTTGTGGCAATTGCCTTGGGTACCAAGGTCATGGTCCCCTCCTCTTGGAATGGTCCTCACCTACCCACTCCTCTCCATGTGCCACTTGTAACTCATTGATTCCTTTGCATTTTATTTTGTTTTGATTAACATAAAATAGTGGAAAAATGCAATTCTCCCACATTGATGGGAGAAGGGAGAATCAAGTCTCCTTTCCCTATAAATACCCAAGTTTTGGGTTTGGGAAAAACCACTTGAGTAGAACTCAATGAGGCATCTCCCTTAAGCTGAGAAAACCTCTAAGTTCGTAAAACTCCAGTTTTTAATTGGTCAGGTCCCGAATAACCTTTGGGACTTGGACCGTTCGGGTCGGGTTCGTGGGTACGAGCCATTAGAGGCGTTCACACTTGTGACGCTCGAGCTTTCGAAGTGAGAGCTCGATTTGCGAGCGAAGCACGCATCAATGGTATAATCTTTTATCCTTTCTTATGCGTTAAATTATGTTTTGCTTGTTAATTGCTTTTATTATGGGGTCGGGTCTTGGCGGGTTTCGTTTCGCGTAGTGTGGGTCACTACGAAACCCTACAGTAGCACTTTCTAGCCGTCTTCTCATCTTCGTTTAAAGAGCCAAGAGACCCATCGTCCTTCTCAAATTTCAAAAGCATGAGGGATGGAATAATGATGGCCTTGGATTCGTTTGGAGTCGGACGACCCAATATCAGATTATACGCAGTCAACTCCTCTACGACCAAGAACCGGACTACCATGTGGCATCCCTCTCCTTTCTCCCATAGCTAGATGGGTAGGTCAATCCGTCTGACTGGGTGCACAACCTCACCCCCAAAAACAACCAAGGGGTGAGAAACCTTATGCATGCTGCCGGGCTTGTATTTCAGCTTAGACAAACACTAATAGCTGATGTTGTCAGACGAGCTTCCGGTGTCAATGAGGATCCGACCGACCTTTTGGTTGGCCACTTTGCACTCAATGACAATGGGGTCATCATGCGGTCGGCGGACCTTGCCCCTGTCCTTTTTAGTGATGATGACCTCAGGAAAGGCGTCAGTAGATGCCTTACCCTCATCAACTGAACTGACGTCAAGCCATCTGACATGGTCCTTGGTGCCCCTTATGGATTGGCCCCCTTCAGCAAAGCCGCCTGCTATTGTGTAGATCGGCTCTTTCTTAGTGTCCGAACTATTAGTAGGTTGGGCATCCTTTTTGGGCAACTGCCCGGGGTTTGTCTTCAGGGTCACCTTAGACTTCAGGATGTAAGACTTCAACACCCCTTATTAGCCAGACGGTCCAAAAGCCGCTTGAGACTATGGCAGTCGCTGGTGTCGTGGCCAATATCCTCATGGAAATGGCAGTACTTGTTTTCGTTCATAGCAGCGGGCTTCTCTATGGTCACCCGGTCCTTTATCTCCATGAGGATGGAGTGGTAGTCTTTGTTAAACTCGTACTTTGGGACGTACGGTTTAAAATCTTCCTTTATCTTCTGGGACGGCTGATCAGAGTCATCAACCGCCCAGATCTCTTTTCTCTTCTTACTCTCTTCAGCTTTCTTAGCCGGCTGAGCTTGCCGGATCTCTTTTTTGTCAGACTTCTAGGAGTCCAACTGTTTGGTGATGGAGCAAAGCTCGGTCGCCTGTATATAGGCTTCCGTCTCCATCAGCGCTTCCTGGAGGGTGGCAACCCTCTTTCTGACAAGGTCGAACTTAAAAGTCGACCCGTCCTTCAGACCCTTGAAGAAGTCTGTATAAGCCACATCGTCAGACAGCCCTTGAATCTGGATTCTCACCAGATTTTTGAACCGCCTAATGTATGACCGCAACCCATCTCTATCCCCTTGTTGCACTACACCCAAGTAAGACTTGTTTTCTTGGCAGGGATATTCATAGAGAAGTTATAAGCAAACAAGAACGCAAGCGTCTTGAAGCTGTTGATGCAGCTGGCTGGCAAATTGCCGAACCATTGTTGGGCGATGCCCTTGAATGTAGTTAGGAAGCATCGGCACCAAGTGGTGTCATCAAACCCCTACAAGTACATGAGGTTGGTGTAGGCCATGAGGTGGTCTTCAGGGTTGGTGGTACCATCATAAGTACCCACCAAAACATTTTTAACCTTGGCCGGCTGTGCCGCCTCGGTTATTTCCTTGGAGAACGCAGAAGATTGTTCCCCAACTCTTAGCAGACGGAGCTTCCAGTCCAAAGGTTGGATGTTTTGTGCCGCCTAACCCCTAAAGAGGGTCGGTTGCATGTAAGGTTGTCTATACGGCATGTATGGCTGCTGAGCCACATACGGGTCGGAATGGATCATTTGAGTGCATGTATGGACGGACAGGCCGCCGGACTGACTCTCTTGAACAGATTGAGAATACCTCATTGAGGTATTCTGGAAGCTATCTGGGTAACTCGATGTTGAAGCCGACTCAGACAGTTGCTGGTTTCTCTTCTACTCGATTAGGAACCGGGCATCAGAGTATGTCTTCTTTGAGCCATTCGGCTAGACATGCCGGATGGCCTTCCTCTTCCCTGCCTTAGGGAATCGGATCTTGGAAAGATCAATCAAGGGCCGCTTCACTCCTCTGATTTAGGATGCGGAGTGGGCTCTCCGTCCCTGACTGGCTTGTTCTTCTCAGAGAGAGAAGGCTTCTTGGCCGATTGACCCCTGTCGGAGCCAGCCGTCCTCTTGTTGATCATGTCCTTTATCTCCTCCTTGAAACTTGTCATGAATTTCATGAGTTCGTCTCGAGTGACTGGGGTTGTGCCTTCCGCCGCCTAGCGTTGTCGAGACGGCTGTCCGGATTATTTACTTGGACCAGCTTGATCATCGCCCCGTTCCCTTGTTTCCTTGGGATGGGTACGTCTGGTTCTGAATGACCCATCAGCGGCCACATACGTTTTTACTTCAAAGTCATCAGTATCATGGTCTGAATGGACCCCAGCTTCGGCCGTAGACCGTTTCTCATTAGGAGGCGATAGAGACTGTTGTGAAGCCATCTTAGAGGTACTCTCCCCACAGACGGCGCCAAATGTTTCTGGGTTTTCTGTGTCCCTCGGGAGAGTTACATCATTAAGACTAGATTCCGGGCGCCTGTACCTACAAAACCACGGAGACTCCGGTTTAGTGGAGTTCCGCCTCTGACGATCAAGTTAGTATGTGTACGGACGGTGTTAAAGTGCATAATGTAAAGAGTTTTTCTTGGATTCCGAAATAGAGTATCTGCAATTAATATTGCTTTGTTTTGTGAGAATATTTCTGAATGTGCAATAAATGGGGATCTCTCCCTATTTATAGGGTTTAAAGATCAACTCCCCTTTCATGACTTGGACTGCCACGTGTCATCACAGGATTGGTTCTTTCAAAACCTCTTTGAGGCTGACACGTGTCAGCATGTAATTGGTTCATGTGGATCAGGGTATTTTTACCCTAAACAATAAGTATGCTAGTTTATTTGGGTATTATTACCCCGCCACGGGGATCAGCCAGAGCGTGACACGTGTCACACTAGGGAGAGCCCAAAGTGGACCTACTAGGGCTAGACACGTGGCTGACAGATACCCCATATGGAATTGGCGGTCTTCAACGCCTAATTCCCTAGACAGCCCTAAAACGGCGCAACCCATTAGTCCTAGGTTTCCGTAACCTAGGACAGAGGCACAAATCCAAATGACCCTATAAATAGGGAGATTTACCCCACTTTGGAAAACACATTCAATGATTGCACCATAATCAATTCTCTCACATTAGAGAAAACACTTGATCTTGGAATCCGAGAAGATTTCACTTTACTTTCTGCACCTTTTTACATTTTTCGTACACGTTCTAACGTGATCGTCAGAGGCAGAACTCCACCCAACCGGAGTCTCCGTGGTTATGCAGGTACAGACGATCGACACCCATTATTGGAATTGTAACTCTCCCAAGGGACTCCAAAAACCCCAAAACATTTGGCGCCGTCTATGGGGAGAGTACTTCTAAGATGGCTTCACAGCAGTCTATACCACCTACTAATGAGAACCGGCCTTTGGCTACGGACTAATATAGTGGTGACGACTTCGATGTCGACACCTATGTGGCCCTAGCCGGGTCCCTTAGAACAAGACGCACCCGGTCCAAGGAAACAAGGGAACGGGGCGAAGACAAACCTGGTCCTAGTAGCTCAACCGTCAAGCCGGCTGGACAACCCCAGGCGGTGGAGGGTGCTGCTCCTGTTTTTAGAGACAAACTCATGAAATTCAGGACAAGTTTCAAAGGGGAAATCAAGGACTTGATAAACAAGAAGACGATTGGCACCAACAAGGGCCAGTCGGCCAAAAAGCCTTCTCCCTCGGGGAAGAAGCAAGTGAAGGATCGTGTGCCTACTCCTGACCCTAAGACAAAGGGGACGGATGGGCCCATGATTGATCTATCAAAATTTCGTTTCCCTAAAGCAGGGAAAAGGAAGGTTATCTGGCAAGTTCAGCCGGATGGATAAAAAAAGACTTACTCGGATGCCCGGATGTTTATTCAGCATAAGAGAAGTCAAATATTGTTTGAGTAGGCTTCAACGTTGACTTACCCAGACAGTTTCCCGAATACTTCGATGAGGTATACGGAAACAAACCGAGAGAGTCAGTCACGCGGCAAGTCCGCATATACTGGCCCTCGGATTATCCAGCCAGGTCTGTATGTGCCCCAACAGCCATACATGCCATATGAATCACCATACATGCAGCCGGCCCTCTTTGAGGGTCAGGCGGCATTGAATGTCCAACCAATGGACTGGCAGCTCCAGCTGCTAAACTTTGGGGAACAGCCGTCGTCGTTCTCCAAGAAGATAACCGGGGCGGCTCAGCTGGCCAAGGTTAAGAATGTGTTGGTTGGTACCTATGACGGTACCACCAACCCGGAAGACCATCTAATGGCATACACCAACCTCATGTATTTACAGGGGTTGGATGACGCCGCCTGGTGTTGATGCTTCCCGATGACATTGAAGGGTATAGCTTAACGATGGTTTGGCAATTTGGCAGCAGGATGCATCAACAATTTCAAGACACTTGCATACTTGTTCACGTCCAACTTCTCTATGAATATCCCCGCCAAAAAGACAAGTCTCGACTTGGGAGCTGTTCTGCAGGGAGATAGAGAGGGGCTAAGGTCCTTTGCAGGCGATTCAATCTGATGAGAATTCTGATTCAAGGGTTGTCTGACAAAATTACCTACACAGAATTCTTCAAGGGTCTGAAGGACAGGTCGATCTTTAAGTTCGACATGGTCTAAAAGAAGGTTGCTACCCTCCAAGAAGCTTTGATGGAAGCCGAAGCCTATGTATAGGCGACAGAGCTCTGCTCCATCAAGCAGCCGTCGGACCCTAAAAAGTCTAACAAAAAAGAGAGCCAGTCAGCTCAGCCGGCTTAAAAAGAAGAGAGCAAGAAAAGGAATGAGGTCTGGGTGGCGGACAATCCTGGTCAGCCATCCCAAAAGAAGAAGAAAGAGTTGAAACCGGGTGACTATTGAGAAACCGGCTGCAATGAAAAGTCATGTCAAGAGTCGGGACAAGGACATATATTGTCACTTCCATGAGGATATAGTCCATGACACCAACGATTGTTATACCCTCGGGCGGTCGTTAAACCGTCTGGCTGACAAAGGGGTACTGAAGTCCTACATTCTGAAGTCCAAGGTGACCCTCAAAACAAACAATGGACAGCTGTCCAAAAAGTCAGACCAGCACGCTATTAGTTTTGACACTAATGAAGACAAGATCTATACTATAGCAGGCGGTTTTCCTGGAGGGGTTCCTACCATTCGGGGCACCAAGAATTACATGAGAAGGCTGGAGGTCAACTCAGTGGATGAGGGCCAGGTGTTGATAGACACCTTCCGTGAGGTCATCATCTCTAAGAAGTACCGTGGCAAGGCTAGGCGGCCACAGGATGACCCATAGTCATCGAGTGCAAGGTCGCCAATCAACGAGTTGGCTGGATCCATATTGATACGTGGAGCTCGTTTGACCTTATCCGCTGCAGGTGCTTGGCAAAGCTCAAGTACAAGCCTAGCAGCATGCACAACGTCTCTCATCCCTTAGTCGGTTTTGGGGGTGAAGTAGTGCATCCGGTGGGGAGGATTGACCTACCCATCCGGCTAGGAGAAAAGGGGGAGGGACGCCACATGGTCGTCAAATTCTTGGTGGTTGAGGAATTGACCGCCTACAATCTGATTTTGGGTCGTCCAACCGACCCTCAACGAGTCCAAGGCAGTCGTTATCCCATCCATCATGCTGCTGAAATTTGATAGGGATGATGGGTTACTAGGTTCCTAAATTGGGATCAGAAGACGACAAGGGAGTGTTATCTCTTAGACGTCAAGTCTGCTGTGGTCGCAGTTGGCCAAGGCGAAGAACTCATTGACCTTGATAACTTCAAGGAAGTCGCACCTACTCCTAAGGCAGCCGGAAAAATGAGGAAGACGGGCCAGTTGGTGACTTTCAAGAAAGAAAAGCAATAGCAATCACTGATCGGGGAACGTCAGATGATCTCTGTCCCCAGCCGGCTGGTGAGCATATAGACACCCCTCTTTACGATGCACGTCTGGAGCGAACTGTTAAGGTGGGGACGGGTGCTTTTGCAAAGTTGGGTACCGACCTGCACCAACTATTGAATGAATTCAATGACATTTTTGCCTTTGAACTGGAAGAGATGCCAGGCGCCAGCCTGGATCTTGCTCTCCAAAACTCGCCATGGATCCAAAAAAGAAGTCGGTTAGGCAAAAGAAAAGGAATCATGGCAGGGAGATATCTCAGGCGGCTCCCGCTGAGGTCCAAAAGCTGATGGATGCAGGGTTCATTTGGCAATGTTACTATCCCGATAGGGTAGCAAATGTTGGTCTGGTGAAAAAATTGAATGGTACCCGGCACATGTGTGTTGATAGCTATCCACTTCCAAAGATCGACAGTCTGGTCGACTCTGCAGCCGGTCATGCCTTGATGAGTTTCATGGACGGCTACTCAAGCTTTCATCAGATACCCTTGTGAAAAAAAGATCAAGAGAAGATGGCATTCGTCACTGATCAAGGGTTATTCTGTTATACGGTGATGCAGAAAGGAATGGTGTCCTTCCAACAAGTGTATTATTCTGATAGAGGGTTTAGAATTATTACAGAGTTAATTCTTCTGTATGGTCAAGTGATCGGAATGCCTAGGTGAAGGTCGCTTCCGATCAGAAATATTAAGGTATAATTAATATTACAGCTTAATCTTAACTGAACCCTTCGGGTCGAACCCAATCGAACAACCGATCCGAGACGACGAATCAATCCGAAGGATTTAATGAATCGTTGGAGTTTTACGAACAAAGACGTCAGATATCGAGCCTAGGGCGTCGAGGCCGAGCGTCGCAAAATCACAAGCAACAAGTACGAGCATAACCGTAGCTAGGCTAGGCTAGCTCATTGCAAGCCTAGGCGCACCATGGTGTGCTAGGCGCGCCATGCGTGCTAGGCGCGCCATGCGTGCTAGGCGCACTAGGCTGCCCATCGCAGCACCACCTGCGTGTGTGCGTGCCTTCGCATGGCACAACAGCACAGCAGCGTACGTGCTTAGGTACCTAGGCACTATCGCAGCACCATCGCACCATCGCAGTGCTGAGCACTTGCGTGTATGCGTGTGCGTGTGTGCCTAGCACCATCTCCAAGCATCAAGCCATCCAGCATGCGTGTCTCGCTAGCAGCACACATGCTGGGCCTTGCGTGTGTGTGTCTCGCACCATCGCAGGCCATGTACCATCGCATAGCACCATCGCAATGCTAGGAGCTTGCGCGCGTGCGTGTGCATGTGTACCATCGCCCAGCACCAAGCCCGAGGGTTACACACCCATTAGTTGCAAATGGATCTTCAAATTGAAGACAAACAAGGATGGAAATGTATCTATATACAAGGCTAGACTGGTGGCAAAAGGTTATTGACAAATCCATGGGATTGACTATTATAGGGTTTCGTAGTGACCCGACACTACGCGGAAGGAAACCTACCAAGACCCGCCCCTTAATTAAAGCAATTAACAAGCATAATAAACTTAATCAAACAAGATTAAGAACAAGAATTATACCTTTGATGCATGCTTCGCTCCCAAAGAGCTCTTACTTCAAAATCCCGAAAAGACCAGACCTCCGACGGATCGTACCCTCGACCCGACCCGAGCGTCCTAAGTCTTGAAGGTTAGTCAAGACCCGGACAAAATAACTATGAGTTTTACAAATAAAAGGTTTACTCTTTCTTAGAGTAGCCTTTTTAATTCGACTCAAGGTTGTTCATTTCCCAATACCCAAGCTTCGTATTTAAAGGGAAATGAACCCTTGAACTTCATTCCCCAACCAATGTGGGAGAATGAATAATTTTGCTAATTAATTTATTTCTAAAATATATTAATAAATAAATCCAATCACAATGCAACAAGTGTCAAAGGGAGAGAGAAGGTTAGGTGAGGACCATGGAGGTGTAGGGGGGACCATTGCCTTGCTCCCCAAGGCTTTCCCAAAGCCTTGGTCCCCACCCTCACAAAACCACCTCACCAAAAGGGCTGTTGGGCTGCTGCCAGTTAGCACGCCAGCTAGCAGTGCCAGCTAGCCCAGCCAGCCAGCACCAGCCTGCCCAACAGCCTCACATGCTTGGTGCTAGGCGCTGGTGCTGCCCAGTGCTAGGCGCTGGTGCGTGCTGGCGCTGGTGCTGCCCGTGGCATCCCACGCACCACACACATCCACGTTCACCCTTCGCACATGCTCGCACACCCAGCATGCGTGCTGCTAGCTAGCCACGCATGCTGGCCTCTTTTGCCTCGTACACCACGCACACACCTTCGCAGCATCTCTTGCACACGCATGCCCACGCATCACACAGCAGCCTTGGTGCGTGGTGATGCTGGGCTGATGTGCATGGCCTAGCACTGTGCTGGCGTTCAGGCCCTCGCATATGCATGATGCGATGCTTGGTGCTGCCATGCGAAGGCTAGCACACAAGCCAGCACTCATGCTGCGCCCGTGCTAGGCAGGCACCCATGCTAGCACTTGGTGCCTGCAATGGTGTTGCCATGCCAAGCATGCACGCACGCAGCACCCAGTGCCTCCGATGGTGCGTCTGGTTCCTGCGATGGTGCGCCTGGTGCCTGCGATGGGTTGCTAGGTGCGCCTAGTGCGCTTATTGCTTGCGATAAGCTGTCAGGCCGCACCTAGGCTGTGATAGTTCCTAGCACACCATGGTGCGCCTAGCACACACAGGGTGCGCCTAGGCTTGCAACGAGCTAGCCTAGCCAAGTTATGGCTACGCTCATACTTGTTGCTTGTGATTTTGCGACGTTCGGTCTCGACCCCCTAGGCTCGATTTTCGACGTATGTAGTCGTAAAACTCTGCTAACTCATTAAATCCTTTCGGATTAATTCGTCGTCTCGGATCGGTGATTCGATTGGGTTCGACCCGAAGGGTTCAGTTAAGATTAAGCTGTAATATCAATTGTACCTCGATATTACTGATCGGAAGCGGCCTCCACCTAGGCATTCCGATCACTTGACCTTACTGAAGAATTAGCTCCGTAATAATTCTGAACCCTCTATCGGAAGAATACACTTGTTGGAAGGACACCATTCCTTTCAATCTCCCACTTGTCCTTTCGGACAAGTGTGCATACAGTGTATAGCTCATTTCCTATGTCACTTAATGTTTCTTCGTGAACTATAAGGTAAGATTCTTTGTCATCCTTATTACGTTCAGAAGTGTTTCTCAATCTCCGAGTTCGACTGTCAATGAGCAGATGATTTCTAAAATCCATCTGAGCACGGCCATGCATTTTCACAGTCTCACTCTTCGAGCGGCCTTGTAAACAACAAAACATTTTCCCTATTGTTAGTAGGGGGACAATCCCAGTCTTGTATTGTAAGTTCTTCTTACTAAGAGGACATAGTCTCCTGAGTGTTCCCGTTATAATCCCCAGTTACGGCAGATGTTTGGAAACACCAAAGAGTCTAGTACTCAAACAAGAAAACTTCACAGCACTCATGGTCGGAGGAAACAAGTTCCAATAGTCATAATGAGTCTAGTACTCAAAGAGTCTAGTACTCAAACAAGAAAACTTCACAGTACTCATGGTCGGAGGAAACAAGTTCCGATAGTCATAATGAGAAATGTACTTATGACAAAATTTAAATTTTCTTAAAGTACTCTCATAGGTCTTATCCAGTATAGTTCCAAATTGTACCTATGCAAATGATTTATGACCGTCACGTCCTCGCAGCACAAGAAACGGTGCTGTAAATCATACTACACACTAATCTGTGGCGGTCATCAATCGTCCATCTGTTAGATGACCTCGATTAGGGACAATTTTTGATTTAATATTCAATGTTCACTTAACAGGTGTTTCTTTATCCAAGACATGGTCTTGATACCCTGTTTTGAATATTTCCATAAATCGAATGGACTCATTATTTAATTCTAAACCACAATTAAATAGTAATGGAGTGAATGATAATTTTGCACAAAATTTAATTACTCCATTAATGAATGGTTTTAATACAATGTCTTACATTAAATATCCTATTTAATTAAAACACATGTATAGGGAATTTCAAAGCCATTCTCCAACATGTTTGATTCCCATTGCCTCAATGTGCTTGTTGTGTTTCACTTGAGGCAGCGGTTTAGTCAAAGGATCGGCTACATTATCATCCGTGCCAATCTTACAAATTCTGATTCACCTTCGGATTTCCATTCCCTTAACATGTGAAATCGCCTTTGCACGTGTTTGACCTTCTGGTGCTCTCTTGGCTCCCTGGCCTGAGCGATAGCTCCATTGTTATCACAATAGAGATCTTTCGGCCCCTTGATTGAGGGTACAACACCAAGTTCTCTAATGAACTTGCGAATCCAATCAGCTTCCTTGGCAGCTTCTGAAGCGGCCAAGTACTCGGCTTCAGTTGTAGAGTCTGCAGTGGTGTTCTGCTTAGCACTCTTCCAGCTAAACGCTCCTCCATTCAGACAGAATAGTACCCCGACTGTGACTTGAAGTCGTCTCTGTCAGTTTGGAAGCTAGCGTCAGTGTAACCTTCAACAACCAGTTCTTTGTGGTTTCCATACACCAGGAATTTATCCTTGTTCTTTTTCAGGTACTTAAGGATTTTCTTGGCCGCAGTCCAATGCGCCTTTCCTGGGTTAAATTGGTATCGACTCGTTGCACTCAGGGCATACAATACATCTGGCCATGTACATATCATGGCATATATGATCGATCCGATTAGTGAAGCATATGGGATCTGATTCATTCTTTCTTGCTCAACAGATGTCTGTGGACACTGTTTCTTGTTGAGAGTTATGCCATGGGACATGGGTAAATGCCCTCTTTTGGCATTCTCCATGTTAAATCGAGCCAGTACCTTATCAATGTAAGTACTCTGGCTTAATCCAATCATCCTCTTAGATCTATCCCTGTAGATATTGATGCACAATATGTAATGTGCCTCTCCTAAGTCTTTCACTGAAAAGCACTTTCCCAACCAGCCCTTTACGAAATCCAACAATTTTGTGCTATTTCCAATGAGCAGTATGTCATCGACATATAGGACTAGGAATGCAATATCACTCCCATTTACCTTCTTGTATACACAAGACTCATCTGGATTCTTGATAAAACCAAACTTGCTAATAGCTTCATCAAATCGCAGATTCCAACTTCTGCTAGCTTGCTTTAGTCCATAAATGGACTTCTTCAGCTTGTAAACCTTTCCAGCGTTGCCTGGATCGACAAAACCTTCTGGTTGTGCCATATACACAGTTTCTTCCAAAATTCCATTAAGGAAGGCGGTTTTGAAATCCATTTGCCATATTTCGTAATCGTAATATGCAGCAATCGCTAGGATGATCCAGACGAATTTTAGCATTGCAACTGGTGAAAAAGTTTCATCATAGTCAATCCTGTGGACTTGTCTATAACCTTTTGCCCCTAGTCTAGCTTTGTATATTGATACATTTCCATCCTTGTCTGTCTTCACTTTGAAGATCCACTTGCAACCAATAGGTGTATAACCCTCGGGCAAATTCACCAAGTCCCAGACTTGATTTTCAGACATGGAGTCCATCTCGGATTTCATGGCCTCGCCATTTTGCAGAGTCGGGGCTCGTCATAGCTTGCTTGTATGTCGCCGACTCATCACCATCCATGACTAGGATGTCCTGATCATCGGTTAAGATGATACCGAGGTATCTGTTTGGGGAGTTCTTTGCCGTTGCGACCTACGTAGGTTAATCGGTTAAGCATTTACATTGTCTGTTTGATTCTGACCAATCTTCTTAGATTCTTCCAAAGTATCTAGATTATCAGTTTTGTTAGGTTGACATTGTTGCTCTTCCTCTCGAACTTCGTCGAGTTCGATTTTTCTCCTACTTGTCATTTTGGAAAGGTATTCCTTCTCCAAAAAGACACCATCACGAGCAACAAAAACTTTGTTCTCGGATTTATTGTAGAAGTAATACCCTTTGGTTTCTTTTGGATATCCCACAAAGAAACACTTATCCGATTTGGGGTGAAGTTTGTCTGAAATTAATCGCTTGACATATGCTTCGCATCCCCAAATCTTGAGAAAAGACAACCTAGGAGGTTTCTTAGTCCATAATTCATATGGAGTCTTTTCAACAGCTTTTGACGGAGCTCTATTCAGTGTTAGTGCTGCAGTTTGTAGCGCATGTCCCCAGAAAGAGATAGGGAGTTCACTAAGACCCATCATTGATCAAACCATGTCTAACAAGGTTCGATTCCTCCGTTCGGAACTCCGTTCCATTGAGGAGTTCCGAGAGGTGTCAACTCTGAAAGAATGCCATTTTCTTTCAAGTGATCGTCGAATTCATGGCTCAAATATTCGCCACCTCGATCTGATCGAAGTGCTTTAATTTTCTTGCCAAGTTGATTTTCAACTTCTTTCTGAAATTCTTTGAATTTCTCAAAGGATTCAGATTTATTCGACATTAAGTAGACAATAGCCATATCTACTATAATCGTCGGTGAAAGTGATGAAATATCGGCAACCTTGTCTTGCGGGTGTGCTCATTGGTCCACATACATCCGTGTGTATTAGACCTAATAAGTCACTTGCCCTTTCTCCCAACTTGGAGAATGGCTGTTTTATCATCTTGCCTAATAGACATCCTTCGCAATTTTCAAACGACTCCAAGTCGAATGAGTCAAGAACACCTTCTTGTAGAAGTTTCTTGATGCGTTTGACGTTAATATGGCCAAGACGACAATGCCACAAGTAGGTTTGATTCGACTCGATGGTCTTAGCTAGTGGTATCAACTTTTTTCTAATCATATGTAAAAACATGCAAATTAATTGAACATAAATTTGTAAGACAAACTTGAAACAACTATTGTCAAAGTCTCGGATCGGAGGTAATAGGCTAGGGGCCGCAAGCACCCAAGCACCAAGCTTTCGCAACCATCGGATGGCCCAACTAGGCTGAACGTTACTTGCGGGCTGGCTGGGCAGCCTGGTGGGCGTGCACCGCAAGGCCAGCGAGCAGCCAGTGCTTGCGATATAGCTGTTAGGCGAGTGTTGCTGCTGCTCCTGCTTGGCGTGCGTGTGCACATGGGCCTACGGCAGTGGCTGTGGGCTTTGCGGCAAAAGCTAGCAAGCCTAACCTTATGGCGCAAGGCTTCTAGCAAGGCATCCCTTGCTGCCCAAGGCCGAGCAGCTGCCATAACTAAAAGGAATGGTGTCCTTCCAACAAGTGTATTATTCCGATAGATGGTTCGGAATTTTTGGATAGCTAATTCTTCAGTAAGGTCAAGTGATCGGAATGCCTAGGTGGAGGCCGCTTCCGATTAGTAATATTAATGTACAATTAATATTACAGCTTAATCTTGACTGAACCCTTCGGGTCGAACCCAACCGAACAACCGATCCAAGACGACGAATTAATCTGAAGGATTTGATGAGTCATCAGAGTTTTACGAACAAAGACGTCGTATATCGAGCTTAGAGCGTCGAGACCGAGCGTCGCAAGTCGAGTCGAATTTGGAATTCGACGAGACGTGAAATCAATAAAGTTACAAGTACGATCCTAGCCCTAGCCTCGCATTGACCTAGCCATGTGAGTGCTAGGCTAGGCAAGACCCATCGCAATGCTAGCCGCAAGTCTAGCATGCTAGGCGTGCTAGGCCCATGCATGCTAGCTAGCCACCGCAAGCATCGCAGCCTTGCGTGTGTGCTAGCACGCCATGCGCCCAAGCATCGCAAGGCTAGGCCTTGCTTGTATGCTAGGCGCTGGCGCAAGGCATGGCCTAGCACTGCTCGCCGCACCATCGCAGCCACGCACCATTACATAGCAGCATGCTAGGCATGGTGCGCTATGCATGATGCTAGGCAGTGGCACGCACCAGCCCCAGGCATCGCTGCGCAGCATGCGTGCTAGGCATCGCATGGCAGTAGCCCTGTGCCTTGCACATCGCAAGCACCTCGCACTAGCCAGCAGCAAGCTGGGTTGTGCGTGTGGTGCGTGTGCCTCGCATAGCAGTGCCCAGCAAACTGCTCACAATGCCTCGCATAGCAGCAGCGCCCAGCATGCGTGGCTCGCTAGCAGCACGCATGCTCTGGCTAGCTGCGCATGCGGAATGGCTGTATGTGTGGGGTGCTAGCTGTGCTGACTGGCTGCCCAGCCTTGGAGCTAGGCGCCTGCTGGCAGCCTTGGCAACCAAGGCAGGCTGCCATCCAGCCGCATGGAGGGGAGTGCCGACTTGCTAGTAGGGACCAAAGGGTGTGAGCCTTGCCTTGGGCACCAAGGCTATGGTCCCTCCTTGGAAATGGTCCTCACCTAATCTCTCATCCTACTTGTGCCACTTGTAACTTATTGATTGCATTGTAATTTTATTTTTGTTTTAATTAAAATAAAATGGGAAAATTGCACATCTCCCACATTGATTGAGAGTGGGAATTCAAGGTTCATTTCCCTATAAATACCAAGGTTTTGGGATTTGGGAAGAACACTTGAGTGGAACTAAAAAGGCATCTCCTTAGAAAAGTGAGAAAACCTTAAGTTCGTAAAACTCTAGTTTTTATTGGTCGGGTCCTGACTAACCTTCGGGACTTGGATCGTTCGAGTCGGGTTTGTGGGTACGAGCCGTCGGAGACCTTCGCATTTGCGGGGTTCAAGTAAGAGCTCGGGATTTGAGCGAAGCACGCTCCAAGGGTAAGAATGTCTTTTCTTCTCTCTATTAATTGTTGTTTGATTAGTGATTGCATGCTTAGTCGCTTTAATCAGTGTGCGGGTCTTGGGTGGGTTTCCCTTCCACGTAGAGTCGGACTCCACGAAACCCAACAGCGGTATCGGAGCCACGCTCACTTTAATTATTGTGACTAATAATTAAATAAGGTGATTTAAAATGGATTTAAATTTCTGGTTGTGCTTTCTAATTGGATTAGAAGCTCGTTTTAATTATTTTTAATCTCGTGTATTTATTAATTTTGGTTGACGAACCCAGATTTCGACTCAAAAATAGTGATTTTTGGGTGGAATCGATGTTCTAAATCGTTTCTGATCCTTTTAGAGATGTCCAGAAGCCAAAATCCACCAAGAAATATGTTTTTCAAGGGGTTTTTCGTTTTTGACGAAAATTTTTAAATCTTTTAACCTTGATTAATTATTGCATGTTGAAGGTAGATTAAATGTATGGTTGCATCCCTAATCTACTGCAATTATAAACCTCATTAAGCATGTTTATGAAGTCATAATTGGTGCTTAATTTGGTATGTTCACTTTTCACATAAACTTATATTTTTCACATTATTGCAAATAAATTGCTTTAAGTGTCAATGTTTATGGTGAACTTGCAATTTTGAAGCCCCTAAAATTTCAAAGATTCAATCTTTAATTGTTTATTTGGTTGGAACTTTGATTGCTAAATTCCATGTTGAACTAATTTTTGGATTTAATCATTTTGTGTTGATTAAAGTCCTTAAAGTTTAAAACTTGTGATTGAATTTTGATTAATCTTCATATTGGAAGATGTAATTTTTCAATTTTACACAAGTTATTTTTAGAAAAAATTTCATTAGATGAAAGGGTTTATTTTTCCAACTCCCTATTTTGTCAAAACTCATTATTAATTTGAATTAGACTTGTCTGGACATAATTATCTTGAGTGGTTAGTTGATGCAAAAATGAATTTAAAGGCTCAAGGACTATAACATACTATTCAAGAAATTTCCATTTCAGCTAGCTTAGGGAAAAGAAAAGATGCCATGCTCAAGTCAAGACTTTTACTGAACAAGCGAAAGCAAAAGATATTGCTCTCTTGAGGCACCATTTACATAATAGTCTAAAAACTAAATATTCAATGGTAGAAAATCTTAATAAATTGTGGGATAGTCTCAAAAGAAGGTATGACCACCACAAAAGGGTACTCCTTCCTTTAGTACAGTTTGACTAGACAAACCTGAGATTTAAGGATTTTACATTTGTAAGTGATTAAAGTTCATCATTTTATAAAATTGTATCAACATGAGCTATTGTAATCAACCAGACACTAAAGAGAAAATGATAAAGAAAACACTCTCTACATTCCATGCTAATAACATAGTATTGCAACAATAATACCATGAAAGAGGCTTTGTAAAATATTCTGAGCTCTACATAATTGGTTGCTGAAAAGAATAATGATCTTATTTTGAAGAATCACAACCTATACCAACTAGGTCTCAAGCATTTAATGAAACAAATGTTGTCGAAAGCTTAAATCCACCCGAGACAAATGTTGCTCATAGAGGTGGACGTAAAAAATATAATAACCGTTGTAGAGGTCGTGGACATTTTTGCAGACGTGGTCGTGGTAGGGACCGTTTCTCCCCTAGAAACAACACTCAAAAGGGTCATCAACAAGGAAATAAAAATCTAGCCACCACAAAAGGGAAAGACACATGTTATAGATGTGGCATGGCTGGACATCGAGGACGTACCTGTCGTATATGGTCGAACACTTGGTAAAACTGTATCAAGAATCCATAAAAGACAGAGGAAAATATGATGAAATAAATTATGTTAGTGAAGAAAATTCCCCTAGACCTAGCCTTGATATGTCTGATTTCTTCATAGACAACACTGAAGTTGGAAGTGACTTTATCTTTGGAGAAAATAAGATAACCCATCTAATATTATGACATGTATTATGTTTTCCTTTATGTACTTTCCTTTTGTATTTTTCATTCGAGTTATGTACTTTTAATTTCCATTATCAATAAAATAAGTTCATTTTATTTATTCTAAACAAATCTCATACTTATTTTATGAAAATATGGATCTGCTTGAAGTTGGTTCCAAGAAAATCAATGATTTTTGGACAGTGGAACAACACACACTATTTTGAAGGATATAAAATATTTTTTAAAATTGAGAATACAATGTTTCAAGCAAATGTCAACATCATTTATGGGTAAACCAACCTAATAGTAGGTTTTGGGAAAGCTTGTATGATGCTCTCAAAAAGAACAAAGTTAAAAATTAATGATCCTCTATATTGGAGTAAATCTCACAGAAAATATATAAGTTTTAAAGATATGCTTCAAAATTGCTTTCAATTAAAAACAATGACAATGGATCAAAAAGAATATTTATGCCTCACATAAAAAAAATGGCATGAAACATATATATGAGAAATTGCGAGAGTATTCTAATCTTCCGGGTTATATTGTATAGATATACGACTAGTTGAAATAAATTTGATAGCCAGAAGTTAGATGATAAGAATTTGCTTACTTTATGACATTTCATTTGGGTCATCCTGGTACAGGAATGATACACAAGATTATAGCAATTTCAGTAGGACATTCATGTAGGAATGTCAAAATCCCTTGATCAGATGAATTAAAATGTTCTACATGCTCACTTGGCAATTTAATAACAATGCCATCTATGAACAAAATTGTTACTAAATCTCTAATATTTTTAGAAAGAAATCAGGGAGATATTTGTGGGCCAATTTATTCTTATTCATGTGGACCATCCATTTTGATATTTTATGGTATTGATTGATGCTTCAACACGATGGTCACATGTAAGTCTCTTATCACGTAAAAATATTGCTTTTGTAAAACTACTTATTTCGGGGTTTATTTGGAATCCCTCGGGATACAGGTCTTGAATATGTCCAGACGGCCACAGACACCTGCAAAACAATGAATATTCAGGTATCAGAATATTCGCTTCCAAGGTCAAGTTAGTATCCAGAATACGAAGGATTTTAGTGAGAGAAAGTAGAGAGAAGTTAGAGCAATTTAATATGCCTTGAATGATTTGTCTCAATCCACCCCTCCCATCATTAATTATTGGGGCATTTATAGAGGTTGGAAAGTGTGCATTTTAGGGTTTGGTGCCCTAAAATGGGGAGCACTGATTGGCGGCGCAATTAGGTGAGGACACGTGTCCTTGGGGGTGTCGTTTTGGTGCTTTTCTCGAGAATTGAGCCTCTTGATATAAGGAGGCCTTCTCTCTTATTCAGGTGCTCTTGTGCTTCCACGTGTCATCTTCCCATTAGGACTCGTGTTTCCCTTTTATTGGGCCACGTGTTACTACAGGATTGGACCACGTGATGGGGTATTATTACCCTAAATACTACTTGCTCAAATTATTAAATTAAGTGCACAATTTCCAGATCATACATTAAAAAGAATAAGACTTGACAATGCAGGGGAATTTACATCCCAAATAGCCAATGATTATTGTATGTCAATTGAAATTGTTGTACAACATTCAGTAGCTTGTGTTCATACAGAAAATGGCTTCGTTGAGTCATTAATCAAGGGAATACAATTGATTATATGGCCATTATTAATGAGATCAAAATTGCCTCCATCTGCTTGGGGTTATGCCATAATACACGCAGCAACGCTAATTAGATTGAATTGACAACTTATCATAAGTTCTCACCACTGCAATTAGATTTTGGTCGAGAACCAAATGTCTCACATCTAAAGATCTTTGGTTGTGCGACGTATGTTCCAATTGCACCACCCAACGAATAAGGATGGATACACAAAGAAGGCTAGGAACTTATGTTGGGTTTGAATCCCTCTCCATACGGCCGGGAGACGACATGGGTTTGTTGTACCCGTGCTTCATAGATTCTAGGAATGATTTTGGGGATTACTTTAGCATCTTAGTTTTTAAAATAAGTGTTTTTTGCATTTTGTTTGTTTTTAGCTTATAATAATGGTAGGGGTGTGCAAAAAAAAAAAAAAAAAAAAAGGTTACGGGTAATTGGTATAACCGAAATATAAACGGTTATGATTAACCGAACTGGTAAAAATATCGGTTAAAGGATATAGTCACAGTTACAGTTTTGAGTATCATTAAAACAAATTATATCTATATGTTTTTTATTGTAAATGTTAACCCAACAACCAATTATGGCTTTTCGGTTTATAATCGACTAATTGGAACATGAATTATAATGTTTATTTTTAATTTTGTACAGAGTATTAGAGTAAGATAAGTAGTAGAGTATTGAAGTAAAATATATTTATGGAAACCGGTTAACTTGTAACTGTATCGTTAATAAGTGGTTAATCATTTCTTAGCAGTATAATTACGATTACTGTTTCTTAACCTAATGTGAATACTCTAAAAAATGGTTTTTCCGCCTCAGAGAAACTTATCTCCCTCGAAAGAAAAAGGGTTATTCTCTTTCGAAAGATAAGATTTTTTTTATCTCCTTCGAAGACAAGGTTTCTCGACCTAGTGTTCTCTGCGCTTGGAATATTCTCAAGTTACACGGGGCTACGATTGTTGTTGATTGCTCGGATTCAGGTTACGAAGTTATCACAAGAATCTTATTTTTTCTTCCAAAAATTATGAAACGACGACGGATCCGCTCATAAAATTGTATGAGATAATGAATTGAGAATGTGCCGAATTTTAAGTCCTTCTATGCTTAATTATTGTTCTTTTTTCTCATTAATTGTCAATTATAAATGTCGTACGACTTTAATCAATGAAAATAAGTGTCTTTTGAGATTTCCTTAAAAAAAAAAAAAAAAAAAAAAATCTTTAACTCTTTGGATAGAAATTTTGTCACATTTTAGGTTAGTCGTCCCTCGGAAGTGTGAATACTTATTATTCAAAACTATGCTTAGTGCTTTTTTAATGCCTTTAACATATCTTAAAATATAAAAAAGGTTACGCAGGGCGGCAGGGGTCTCCTTTTGTCCAGCCAAGATCTTCAGGTAGTCAAACTAGCATCCAATCTATGGAAGATTAGGTAATAATTTGTGCTATCTAAGTCAAAAATCACAAATATAATATGCTAACACACTTTTACAGGCAAGTAATCACAGCTTAACGCGGTCGAAAAGATAAGCTAAACCAAATTAGTGTTTGATTAGGTACATTGTTAGACCCTATCACATGACCACCTTTTCAAGTCTTATTCACAACAATAAAATCATACAAATATAGAATCCCTTTGAGAAACATTTTATACTTAATTTAGTGACTGAAGTTGCAGTATGAACAAAATGCCTCTACTGTACTGATAAACTTCAGTCATTTTAGTGTAAATCTGTATATCATATACTAGTATATGACTTGTTATTCAACCATGAATGTTGTAAACATATTACTAATTGTCTTTTCTGTTTTCTATCTACTTATTCTTTCATGTTATGGAGCTGACACTATCACTGGAAACGGGTATGTAACTGGGGACCAAACGATTGTTTCTGCGACAGGGCTGTTCGAGCTAGGCTTCCACAAACCAGGTAACACTTCCAACTATTACATAGCCATATGGTATAAGAAAATTCCTGGAAAGGCTGTAATTTGGGTTGCTAATAGAGATAAGCCGGTTTCTGACAAGTATACATCGAATCTAAGAATCTTGAATGATGGTAATATTGTTCTTGTTACTAAAGGGTTTAAGGAACCAATCTGGTCCACAAACTTGAAGTACAACAGCTCTAGACCTGTAGAGGCTGTCCTCCTAGATAATGGGAATCTCGTTATAAGGGACGGGTCTAATTCAAGTTCTCCTCTTTGGCAGAGTTTTGATCATCCAACTGATACACTTATGCCTGATGGTAAGTTAGGACTGAATAAACTTTCAAAGTCGAGTCAAGTTCTTACATCTTGGAAGAACTTGGAGGATCCTGGGAAAGGTCTTTTTACTGTAGAGCGCGATCCTAATGCTAATCAGTTTATTATGATGTGGAACAGAACTGAGCAATATTGGACTAGTGGCCTGTGGGATCCTGAACAGAGGATTTTTAGCTTAGTTCCGGAACTCAGGTTTCTGAAAACACAGCTGTATAGCTTCAGTTATGTTGATAATGAGAATGAGAGTTACATAACTTATTCTGTTCATAACCCTTCCATTGTAACAAGGTTAGTCATGGATGTTTCAGGGCAGCTTAAGCAGCTTACATGGCTGGAAAATTCCCAGCAATGGGTTTTGTTTTGGTCACAGCCTGGACAGCAGTGTGAAGTATATTCGTATTGTGGTACTTTCGCTATTTGTAACCAATCATCTCTGCCATATTGTCATTGTTTGCAAGGTTTTGAGCCAATTTCAGCAACGGAGTGGAATTTAAATGATTACTCTGGTGGGTGTGCTCGGAAGACAAAATTATCATGTGATGGTGGCCAAAATGGAGACAAGTTCTTGGTAAGTCCTAATAAAGTATTACCGGAACATCCACATTCTGTCTCAGCTTCTAATGTCACAGAATGTGAATCAATTTGTGTAAGAAATTGCTCTTGTACTGCTTATGCATTCGATGATAATGGTTGTTTCATTTGGTTTATAGACCTCTTGAACATGAGACAACTATCTTACAATAGTGGTAAAAATCTTCATATTAGGCTTGCAGCCTCAGATGTAGATGTCCAAACAAGCAGGAGTAAGAAAATAGTTATTGATATTTTAGTAGGCTTAGGTATGGGGTTGGTAGCACTATTTGGCCTGGTTTATGCTGTTTATTGGAGACAGAGACAGCGCTTGATCATAGCTACAAAAAATATGCAGCACTCATTGGCACGATTTGCGTATAGAGATCTGCAATCTGCCACCAAGAATTTCTCTCAGAAACTCGGAAGTGGAGGCTTTGGATCTGTGTTTAAAGGAATTTTGCCAGACTCAACAGTTGTAGCTGCAAAGAAACTTGAAAGTGTCAATCATACTCAAGGGGAGAAGCAATTTAGAGCAGAAGTAAGTGCAATTGGGACGATACAACATGTTAATCTTGTTCGTCTTTGTGGGTTTTGCTCAGAAGGCTCTCAGAGGTTATTGGTTTACGAATATATGCCAAATGGATCATTGAACACTCATCTTTTCAATAGAGAAATCTCGCAGATTCTGAGCTGGAGAGTGAGATATCAAATAGCTACCGGAACAGCAAGGGGATTGGCTTATCTACATGAAAAATGCAGGGATTGTATTATACACTGTGACATTAAGCCAGAAAATATTCTGTTGGATGCTGAGTTTTGTCCAAAAGTTGCAGATTTTGGGTTAGCAAAGCTAGTAGGAAGGGATTTTAGTCGTGTTCTGACGACAATCAGAGGTACAAGAGGCTACTTGGCGCCAGAATGGATCTTAGGAGATGCAATAACAGCAAAAGCTGATGTTTATAGCTATGGGATGATGCTCTTCGAGCTTATTTCAGGCAGAAGAAACATTCAACTAGCAAGTGAAGGGAGGTTTGATTTCTTCCCAACTTGGGCTATGGAAAAACTAACTGAAGGAGAAGATATTTTGAGCATTCTAGACCCGCAGTTAGAAGGAGATGCTGAAAAGGATGAAGTGTTGCGAATTTGCAAACTTGCAAGCTGGTGCATCCAAGATGAAGAGAGTGAGAGGCCATCAATGGGACAGGCTATACAGGTTCTCGAGGGATTTTTGGATGTCGATATGCCTAGAATCCCACGATCTCTCCGAATGTTTGGGAATAATGCAGAAAGTCCAATATTTCTCAGTGAGTTCTCATCAAGTCAGTATACAACTGAAACTACTGGCTTTGCATCAGCTACTTCTGATAGTCAGGACACCTCCTCATATATGACTGTTACCTCTCAAGTGTAGCTTCATTAGATTATCTATTGTATTGCTTTTTTAGCCATGATTTGTAATGCTTTCATATGAATTTTTGTCAATAAAGGTCTATTCTTCAATGTAACTAAATGATATTCCTCTAAGCTATCTTCCTACATAATATAACACCAATGCCAAACAGTTTCACTTAAAATGGCTCAGTTTTTTTTTTTTTTTTTTTTTGACATTATATTATCTCAAAGCACTTATTTTTTATAGTAACTAGTAAAAATAATAAGGATTCAGTAAAATTAATTTTTAATCAATAAAATGAGTAATTCTAAAAAAATATATGGTAGTGAATTTGTAAAAATAATGCAATTTCGATAAACATAATTTAAATTTAACAAAAATAATTTAATTTCAATTAAAAAAATTTTAAGTTTAGTAAAAATAATTCCAGTGGAAAAAAAGGTATAGTGAACAAGATCTAAGCCGATACTTGGGATGACAAGACTAGTATATATAAGACTTGACGTAATATAGACAGTAACCACACTAAATCCATTTACAACCTTAATCGTGGCAATCGGTATAGATGATTTGACCCGATTCACTAGCCAAATGAACAAGATTCAACTCAACCCCCAATTCTACATCTTACCCGATTAACCCAACTCATTTAAGACCCAGCCCCAAATGAACTTGAATCTTCTTCAACTCGACTAAACCCGTATTCTGTATTCAACCCAAATCGTTTTACCAAGGCAAATATAACTTGACCACTTACAACGCTACTTGATTATGACTCAACCTGTTTAGAAAATAACACAGAAAAACTAATCGAATTCACCCACTAATTTTCAAATCTGGCCCAATTAACCTGTCATCAAAATAAACTCGTGTCTAATCATCCATATTGACCGGTCAACACGCTATTTGATTAATCCAATCCAAAGTTAAACTATCAACTAGAATTGAAAGTGATGTGCCAAATTTACACCATCAACTAGAATTGAAAGTGATGTAACACATGTTAAAAAATGCTCTAGGTTGTGCCTCGTGCCGGGCCCACGTGCTTCGGCCCACGAGTTTCATGTCATACTGTGTCGGGCTGAAATTTTCAAAAGATTGGCCCGTGCACAGCCTAGGCCCTCGTGTCATTGTGTCGGGCTTGCGTGTCTAAGCAAAATTGTATTGATTTTAGCATGCTTTGTTATGTTGGGCCTTATCGTGCTTCTCCTAAATAAAGGCGGCCCGAGCCTGGCGACGACCCACACACACAGTTATTAATACCTACACCCTAATGTAGGTATTAACTAGATTAGTACCCACGTGTTGCACCGTGGTGATAAACAATTTTTTCATATTTCTTTTATATCTTTTCTTGTTGATAACTTTTTAACATGACTTAACTTGCTTTTTATTTTGTAAAAATAAAGTTTGTTACTCTATAAATATTAAAAAAAAAAAAACATGAACATCATCTTTTTTTGTTTTTAATGATTATAATTTAATGCTACATCATAATATTTACTATGTTATTGATAATATACTAAAATGATGGTTAGAAAAAATATACTTCATATAAAATATTGCATTATCAAATGAGCTTATACATTTAGAGTGGAAGCACAACAATATTGACGTCAAAGTCAAGTTCGGATTTTTAGTTTCATACCTACTTGGTTCCAGTTTCTAGCAAATAAAATGAAAAGGCAAAAATGATGACATCATATGTAAATTTGGAGGAAAAAGTTTTAATGAGAGCTTGACACGTAAGACATTTTAGGAATTGATGATATCAGCATATTTTGTTTTAGTAATAGTTAATATACCTACACTCCCCCCTCCCCCGCGCACGTGTACTATACAAAAGTCTTGAACAATAAAAAGCAATTTCTCATATTTTCTCTCTCCTCTTAAAATTTCTCTCTCTTCATAATTTTACCACTTTCTCTTTCCATTTTCTCTCTCCTCATAATTTTACCACTTTCTCTTTTCAATTTCTCTCTCCTAAACTACCAAAGTTTTTCCAAATTTTTCTTGAAAATTAAATCAAAATGCTCTTAGATCTTTACTTAAAATATTAGATTTAAGAGACAAAATCAAGAAATCGAGGGAAATTTCTACAACGACTAATAATTAAATTGTAAGTTGATAATTTTGTTTATTTTTCGAAAAAAAGTTTAAAACCTAACTTTTTATTTGTCTTTATTCTTCAATAATATGCAATTTTAGTAATAGCAGTTTATGATTTATAATAATTTTTATCATAATTATGATTTCTTATGATTAGTAAAATGATGTTTGGTATACTTTATTTAAGTTGATTTAACTTGTGGTGTGTGATATTAGCTTATAAATTGAAAATTCTGGACAAAAATAATTAAAAATAGAGTTCAATTACCCTAATATAATGGACAATTTGATCTATTTCGTAGGATTATAGAAATGCAAATTTAGTTCGTAGCATAAATTTTTTTGTATGAATGTTCATTTTCATTTTGGTAAATGTTCATTTATATATTAGTATATGATCATTCACATGTTAATAAATAATCATTAGAATTCTTAACAAATCTAATAAGAAGTTTCAATTAGAATTTGTAATTTCTCATAGTTTTTAATGGAAGTGATTTTTATACTAATAATTGAGTTATGTTATTAGAATTTTCCATAATTATAACATAATTTAATTAAAACTATTATTCGGCGAATTTTGACTAGTACATTTAATCTATCGTAAATGTTCATTGAGAAGTTATTGTGTGCGGATGCTCGCACGCAAATTTCCGTGCAGCTGGCTTGGCTGATATGTTTTATTTGTTGGCTTATATGTTTCATGTGTTAGTTGATATGTTTCATTTGTTGGCTAATATGATTTTTTTTTTTGTGTATATATATATATATATATATATATATTTAATTTTTAATAGGTTCCTTTTGTTGGCTGATATCAGACATCTTTTGGCTTATATGTTTCTTTAATTGGCTGAATTTTGTTGGCTGATATGTATATTTTAATTGTTGGCTCACTACTACAAATCCCTTAGTTTTTGGACGCTATTTGCTTGATGCTCGGTATCAAGCGTTAGCCAAAAAATTTATTTCCGTGTTTTTTCGACGCTTTTAAGCGTCACCATTGGATCTCGACACATAAAAGCGTCGAAAAAAAGACAAGTGATTTGCACGTGACACAGTTCATATCCCGGGACTTGAAAATTTCAGAAAAAAAAAAAAAAAAAAGCGGGCTAAATTAAACCAAAAAAAAAAAAAGAAAGAAAAAAAGAAAACCGCCATATACGTATACAGCAGACAGAAGAAATAAAATAAAATAACATAAAATAAAAACCCTTTAGCTCCCCAATCCCCATTATCGAAATAAACAGTACAACGATGGAATTGAACCCTAACTCTTCTTTGCTTGCTCATAATCGCTCTCATCTAATCTCTTAAACCACTTAAAATTGTTGAATTTTCGTTTCTCTCTTCAATATTATCTTTAATTTTCGGTAATCTCCTTGTTATAGGCATCAATTTCGTAGGTTTTGGTGGATATATCATTCACTCGAATTAAGTTGCTTAATCTGAATTTTTGTTTATTCATTGCATGTATGGGAATTCTTCATCAAACGACCGACGTAGAGAGGTGAAGAATTTATATCACAGGTCATGGTCTAATTAAATTTTTTTATATAATACTTTTTATTATTGATTGGTATTTGTTTTGGTTGATTATGTTTATTGAATTGTTGATTTTTTGTATTAATTTTGTCAAATTTTAATTTTATTTGGGGTTTCTGGGTTGAAACTTTTTTATAAGTTGTGATTCTTGAAAGGAGATTTGTACGTGTTGAGTAATAATGAACTGGTAATCCATAGGAGGTTACGAGATGAGAGAGATGGAGATGCTGGTTCAAATGGGTACCATCACCATTCACCATAGCTACTTTAGGGTGTTGTACTTCATTTTGCTTGCCTATTTTACTGCAATTTTGGTCTTCCATTTGGGGTCAAGTTTTGAGGTTGATTATAGCAAGAATTGTGATTTTATACTACTCATGATATACATAGAAAACTTTTATTAAATTATGGTTACTTGTCATACGCACAAAGAAAATTTTGTTTAATGTTATTTGGCAGCAACTTGATGCTCTCTCTTAGAAATTGTCAAAAAAAGAAAAAAAAAAAAAGAAAAACTTATTGTTGCCTTAATTCTTATCTCACTGATTTCGTCATGGCCCCTTGCAGTAAGTTGCATTTTATAATTGGATTCTATAACATTTTATATGCTGATATGTGTACAGAAAATAAATCTTAGTTGAGTTCTATTACTCTGAAATAGGCAGATTGTTCATAAAGGAAAGCAGATTGAGAAAGGTCTTATGCTAGGTACAATTGTCCATGTACTTGTGAATTATTGCCAATTGTTGGCTACTTCTGTGAAGTGACTGGTTGCACTGTCGTAGTTAGGCTTATGATGCCGAGATTATTTTTGGCAATACAATATTAGTAGGACTACCTCAAAGGTAGTCTTAGATTGTTGTCATTCTCAATTCTGCACTTTTCAATTTGTATCTGCAAGTTGTTACTTAAGGTGCTTTGTTGTTTACACTAGTGTGTGAAAATCTATACAACTTGTGACTAATGGGTGGTTTTAGTGGTTGTATGCCTATCTTGTGCCATGTATGTGCCGTCAATGATGCTATCCATAATCCATTGTTTGCCAGTGATTCGGAGTCATGTGTCTATATGCTAGATAAACCAAAATCTAGTCATTCATTATTAACATCGATTATGTTCCATCGAATTTCTTAGTCCATTCAAGGCTTGCAGGCTCCAACTGTTCCTAATCAGAAAGCTTGTAGGCTTATCTATATACTTGTATTACTTTCAGTTTAGTTTTAATAGAATCAAGTAAACTTAACGTTGCTTAGAGTTTTTTATCATTCTTCAGTGATTCCAGGCCAAGAATCATAGCTACAAACCATTTAAGACGTTAGATTATTATACATAACTCTTTATTATCTATTAGTAAAGTAATGATTCCAGGTTTTTTTAACCGTATTTTTTATAAGGATTTCTATTCATATTGCATCCAAACTTATTATAGCTTATTATATTATGAATAGTTTGATAGGTTTTCATTTACTACATAGGTTGTATTAAATCGTACAAGTTTGACTTATGTAAAAAATATATAGCCAATAGGCTAATATTTATGACATATCTTAAAATTTGAAGTTGTGTTTTTGTGTTTAATAGGTGACAGAGGAGGAGCTTATCTAGAAATTGTTCTAATTGTGATAGTTGCTGCACTTAGCGAGTTGGCCGAGGTAACTACCCAAATTCCTAAATTATCTTATATGTCATATAATTGTATAATTATATTTTCGTGTCATATGTATGGTAGATAGCCCTCCCAAAATAGTTTTAGCTCAATTTATGATATTGATCATATATGAAAAATGTAAGTAATTAAGTTGTAGATTTGTAGTGAGGTAGTATATTATATATAATTCATTATGTCTTATCTATGTGCTTATTAATTATATTAAATTAATACGTGTATGTATCTATTTTTTTGTGAATGCTTCCATGTATTATTATGTTTAATCACTTTGTTTGCATTTTGTCTCCAACCACAATGATAACATCATATAAAAGCTATAGAAGGGGAAACCTTGGTAAAGTATTTACTAACAGTGCTAAAAATAACCTAAGTGATGGAATATGTTGTTACACTCTTCTTAATTATAACATTTATAATATTTATTACCAAATTATTGTCAGCTTATTATTGATACTTATTAATAATTATTAAATATTATATTTTATTATGAATTTCATTGTAGATATGGATACTAGTTGGATTGATTACCAAAAGGAAAATCTGCCTATTATGAGGGTTGCATGAAATTCTTAGAGATTGCTAAGGAGACTCTTATTGATGGAAAAACCAAATGCCCATGTAATAAGTGCAAGTTAAATAAATGGCATATTTTAGAAGAAGTAGGAGGCCATATTTTATTTAACGGTTTTTATAAGAATTATAGAAAATGGATTTTCCATTGTGAGGGTGAAGGGAGTAAAACCTTAAAGCCCCCTAGTGATCATGTGAAGGAAGTAGATCGAGATGATATGGATGGGCTACTAAGAGCGGCTTTCGGGGTTCACATTCCACAATCCACTAATGAATTCCAAGCCCCATCATCCAATGAAATGAATTTTGATGAGGAAGGTTCATATGACATGCATGAAGAGTTTGATTTTCATTGTGAGGTAGATGATGAAATGCCTTCAACTAACACTAATGAAGAAATGGAAAAGTATAAACGTCTCATGGAAGCTTCTAACGAGTGTCTATATGAGGGTTGTACTACTTTCTCAAAGTTATCATTTCTCTTACATCTGTTTCACCTTAAGTGTATGTTTCATTGGTCTGCTAAGTCATTTAATAAATTGATTGAACTTCTAAATGACGCATTCCCTCATATTCAGGAGTTTCCATCATCTTACTATGAAGGGATGAAAATAATCAAAGACTTGGGATTAGGATATGAAAAAATCCATGCATGTCCAAATGATTGCATGTTATATTGGGGGGAATTTGCTGATGAAATTAAGTGTCATATTTGTCATACATCAAGGTGGAAAACTATGAAAGGGAAGGAGGGTGACAAAATTGAGAAAGGGAATGAATCAGTTAAGAAAGGTGAGCCAGCTAAAGTTATGCGATATTTTCCTCTCATACCTAGACTAAAGAGGCTTTACATGTCTTCTAAAACAGCAGAGGATATGAGATGGCATTTTAACCGGGAGGATGATAAGATCCTAAGGCACCCTGCAGATGGTGTTGCTTGGAAAAAATTTGATGAAAAATATAAGGAATTTTCTGCCGACCCTCGCAGTGTTAGATTGGGATTAGCTAGTGATGGTTTTAATCTATATCGTCTAATGAATACCAATTACAATACATGGCCAGTGGTTTTGATTCCTTACAATCTTCCACCATGGATCTGCATGAAGTCAGCATCTTTCATTTTGTCCTTGATTATTCCCGGTAAATATGGTCCTGGTATTGATATTGATGTATACTTGCAACCATTAATACATGACTTGAAATTGTTGTGGAAAGGTGTAAATGCTTTTGATGCTTACACTGGAAAATATTTTAACATGCGAGCGGCCTTACACTCCACAATAAATGACTTCCCAGCATGTGCTATGTTGTCGGGATGGAGTACCAAAGGTTATAAAGCTTGCCCTTCTTGTGCTGATTCCACTTATTCATATAGATTTGGTGGTAAAATTGTCTTCCCTGGACATCGAAAATGGTTACCAATTGATCATCCTTATCGTTCTGAAACTCAATTATTTGATGGGAAAGAAGAGTACGGTTTTGCTCCAATCCCTTTAAGTGGGACCGATGTTTTGAAGCAGCTAGAAAAGGTTAAGTATGTTTACGGAACTTTGAAAAAAGCTTCTAACAAAAGGAAAAATAGAGGAACAACAGATATTGATGATGATTATCAAGCTGATGTCGATGATGTTATATGGCGTAAGCAAAGTGCATTTTTTGAATTGGAATATTGGGAACATAATCTTCTTAGACATAGTTTAGATGTAATGCACATTGAGAAGAATGTGTGTGATAATCTATTAGGAACTCTATTAGATATGGATAAAAGTAGAGATGATCCAGAAGCTAGAAAGGCTCTTGAGAAGAAAAACATTAAACCTCATCTTTGGCTTCAATCTCATCCTAATCGGGCTAAAAAATATATGCCTCCAGCTGCATACACCATGTCTAATGAAGAGAAGGAACGATTTCTAAGAGTGTTAAAAAAACTTAAAGTTCCTGATGGATATGGGTCTAATTTACAAAGATGTGTCAATTTGAAGCAGCAAAAACTTATTAATTTGAAAAGCCATGACAACCATATCCTTATGCAAGATATCCTTCCAGTTGCTTTTTAAGAGCATCAAATGCCACAAAAGTTATTGACTTGCTTGAGGAGTTGTCGTACTTTTTCAAGAAGATATGTTCACCCGCTATTGACATTGAAGAACTAGATTCCATTCAAAAAAAGCTTGTGTTAACTCTTTGTAGAATGGAGATAGAGTTTCTACCGACATTTTTCACCATCATGGTTCATTTGCTCATTTAGGAGTCCAAGCTAGCTACTTACTGCTAGTTTAGATTTAACAAGAGGTCTAATTTAGCCTTTTCGACATTTTGGCGAAACCTCGAGCAACCTTGCAAACTGTGACATTTGAACTTGTCTTTTGCTTAGAAGTTCAATTATGGGGATGGAAATTTGTAAGTTAAATATGAAAACAAGTTGGAACACCATGGCATGAACAATTTCAAGAAAACTCTCACATTCACAACAAGAGTTAGAGAAGATTAATGAAGTAAATATATATTCATTTTTTTGAGAAGTTTGTGTTAATACTCGTGTTTGTTATTAGTGTTCATGCTCCAATTTTTTTCGTAGAAGGATATGGTCTTCCACTTTTCTCTACTCTATTCTCTTCTAAATTTCTAATTGTAGATATGGTCCCTTGCTTTTGTGCAGATGCTAATGGTAACGTTGTATACTTGAGTGGTTCTATTCAGCCTATTGATGTTTGGAGTAATAACGGTGTCAGATTCTATGTTGAATTTAATGAGCTGTACCAACCCATCCGAAAAGGTGGACATATTTTAATCCGATTCCTTGGTAACATTGCGAAGATAGAGACGTATTGTCCACTTGGAGAAGAGGATTGGCATGCTATTGATGAGCATTTTAAAAAGAAGATAATTAATGAGATGAGAGTATGTATCTCCTTTTTTCTATTACTTTTCATAAGAAACTACTTTTTCATTCATGAATTTATTTATTTTTACTAACCTATAAATACTCTTACTAAAGTTACTTGTTTTTCTTGTATAAGGATCGCTTGTGTGATTCCCATAGGTGAACTATATAACAAAGCAGCCCTCAAGCGTGTTAATAAAAGTTGGAGGCAATATAAGTTTAATCTTAAGAAGGATTACTACAAACCAACAGAGAAAACTTTAGAAGGGATGTGTAGCGCTACACCACCGCATGGGATTAGTAGTCAAAATTGGATAAAGCTACTTAAGTATTGGGATTCGGAGAAAGGGAAAGTAAGTATCAGACATCTTGCTTTCTAATTAGAATTAATTTTGGTCTTAATGTAAATTACATAATTTTGTATATGACTTTGAATGTGAGTGCAGTCACTATCAACATGTGGTAAAGCAGCACGGGCCTCCCTAAATCAATTACATAGATGCGGTTCTAACAGTTTTGCGAACAAACAAGCTGACCATGTATGAACCATTCTTATAAATGACCATCATACGTTACAAACATACCTTTTTAACTAATTTATTATGCAACTTATCTTGTTCATATTTTCATTTATGTTTCTTACATTAAATATATATATAGGAAGATGAGCATGGAGAAAAGATGAGCTTATTAGCTCTCTGGATAAAAGCTCATACAGGCAAGGATGGAAGTTTTCTTCCGGGCACAGTGATCGAAGATTTTGTGGTAAAAGATCTAAATGTGTTTTAAAGCTTGTCATTTTATGTGGAAATGAGTTCGATCTTTTACTATATTATTATTTAACGTTTTTTATAGGATGATGCGAAAGCTAAAGTTGAACAGTTGAGGTTGATAAACCCTACTAAGTCCCAACAGGAACTTGAAGATGAAGCCTTTGAGCTGACCATGCATGGTGAAGAGATCCCTGATCGTCCTACAGGTTACGGACTTGGGGTTTGAAAGAGCGACATTTACGGGGTGCATGCTTTGCTAAGGAAGGACGGTTCTAGAAAAATTAAACAAAGGACTGTGGTAATGGATAGTAATGTGAAGGAAGAAATGTCTGCTTTGCACAAAAAAAATGAAGTACTTGAGAAGGAAAATGAAAAGCTAAAAGACCAAGTACAAGAGAATAATATTCTTCTTAAAACCCTTATCGGACAGTTTTCTCAAATTGTTGGTGGAGTTAATGATGGAAAGGGTTCAACAGAACTTCTTAACTGTGCCAAATCAGTCTTAGGAGTGACAAACCATCAGGTAATTTTTCTATCTATACTTATAAAATTTAAGAACAACAATCATTTTCATATATTAAAGCTGTCAACCATCAGGTAATTTTTTTTTTTTTTTTTTTTTTTATTTTTTTTTTTTTTGAAGGTTATGAATGCAACAGGAGAACAAGGAAAAACTACAAAAGATGGAAATTAGCCTACTATGCACCTTCATTTGTTTATAGTTAGTTAGTAGTTAACTTATGTAGGCTTCAATCTAACTTTTAATTTAGTTGGCGATTGATATAAGTAATAATAATGATGATATTTTGGACATGATATATATATATATATATATATATATATATATATATATATATATATATACTTGTTTTATGATTGCTACTTCTCTGGGATGATGCTGCTGAACTTGCTCTGCTTGCTTGCTTTTTATGCTTTGAGCTTCTGGTTGCTTGGTTTGCTTTTGGTGAATGCTTTAGGTGCTGGCTGATGGTTTTGTTAGCAGGCTTACTGGTTTTGATGCTGCCTGTGCTTTGGGGCTGCTGTTTTTTTGTTTTGTTGATGCTGCCTGTGCAGGCTGCTGGTTTTGTTGAGCTGAGGTTGCATGTACTCAATTGTTTTGTGTTAGCAGGATGTTGGTTTTGTTGATGCTGCCTGCTCAATTGCTGAGGTTGTTTTTTTTTTTTTTTTTTTTTTTTTTTTTTGTTGATGCTGCCTGTGTTGGTGTTAGCAGGCTGCATGCTGGTTTTGTTAAGGTTGATGTGCTCAGTTGTTTTGTGTTAGCAGGAGCTGGTTTTGTTGATGTTGCCTACTCAGTTGCTTTGGGGCTGCTGTTTTTTTTTTTTTTGGTTTTGTTGATGCTCCTGTGCTCAGTTGCTTTGTGTTACTAGGCTGTTGGTTTTGGTCTATTCTGGGGCTACTCCTCCTTGCTTTTGCTATACATATACCTTGTTTCTGTAGCTGGTTTTGTTGATGTTGCCTACTCCTCCTACTCAGTTCCACCTTTTTTTTATCTGATTTTGGTTTTGGTGTTTTGTTATTTTGGTTTATTATTGTGTTTGTGACTGTTTTTAAGCCTAATTATTGTTTTTTATCTGGGTTTTTATTTTGGTTTTTTGTTTTATTTCGCTGGTTTGTTTTAGGACAATTTCAATTTTGCTACCACTAAAAGGCATGCACCTCAGTTTTGCTACCTCTCCAATTTCCCCCTCCCTTTCCTCCACCTTTGCAGCCCACCACCCTCAACTGCCCAGCCACCCTCCCCCCTGCCGGCGACCGGCGCCCAACGCTTTGGCCGGCGCCGGCGACCCCACCCCAATCCCTTTCCCCACCAACGCAACCCACCCCCCCTCCCTTATCCCTTTCTCGCTGCCCCAACACCCACCCAAAACTGGAAAACACCCTCCCTCCCCACCCCCCCCCCACCGGAATCGGCCCCTCTCCCCTTCCCCCATCCTGAATCGACCCCACCTCTCCTTCCCCCACCAAAAAACCGGCACCCCTAACCCATAAACACCACCCCTAAACCACCATAAGCGAAACCCTAAAACCCATTTGGTTTCGGGCTGGTGTTTATGGGTTAGAGATGCGGTTTTTAGGTGAGGTTTCGGGCTGGAGAAGGAGAGGTGGTGGGATTTTGCGACTGAGGAAGGGGTGGGCTTTTGGCGATGGCTAGGTAGGGAGGTGGTTTCGGTGGTGGAGCTAGGGGGAGGGAGGGTGGACGAAATCGGGGAGGAAAAGGGATGGGGTGGTCGAAAACGGGGTGGGGAATGGAGGGGATGGCAGGAAACGGGGTGGGGAATGGAGGGGATGGCCGGAATCGGGAAGGGAAGGGAGTTGGTGGCCGGAATGGGGTAGGGGGAGGGTGGTAGGGGCTGCCGGAAATCTGGGTTATTATTTTTTTTTTAATTTAATTTAATTTACTTTTTTTTTTATTATTAAACTAACATAATCCTAACCCATTCCGTTAAGTGGTAGCAATTTTTAACAACTGTGATTTAGGTGGTAGTATAATAAAAAAAAAATTGGAGGGGTAGCAAAACTGAGGTGCCTGCCTTTTGGTGGTAGCAAAATTGAAATTGTCCTTTGTTTTATTTTGGTTTGGTGATCTTGAGTGTTAAACCGTTTGGCTCATTGTGTTTGTGATTTTTTGCTGCTGTGCATTTCTCTTGGTAATACAATATTATTTACCATATATATATATAATAATTAAAAAAAAAAATCTAGACGCTTTTTGTTGTCAACATATTTTTCTTTAATTAGTTTTAAAATTTCCCGCCACTATTTTGTGTGGACATTAAAAAGCGTCTCAATTTATTTTGCTATTGAAAACAACGTCGAAAATATAGACGGGAAAAAGCGTCTAGAAATTTGATGGTGGCGCTAGAATACCGAAATTCTCGATGGTTAGTATATTTTATTAGACATTAATAAGCATCGATATTTAAGACACTTAAAAGCGTCTAAAAATATTGGGACATAAAATGGCGTCGAGATTTGTGACACGAAAAAGCGTCGCGAATTTCTCGACTCACTTTTTCTCGACGCTTTTATAAAGCGTCGAGAAAAAAATTAGCGACGCTTTTCCGTGTCGTAAATAATGGAAAAAAGCGTCTCAAAAGGACGGGATTTGTAGTAGTGGCTGATATGTTTATTTTGTTGGCTTACTTGTTGCTTTTGTTTGCTGATTTCATCCTTTTGTTGGCTGATATGCTTCATTTGTTGGCTAATATGTTCCTTCTGTTGGCTGATAAGTACCTTTTGTTGGCTGATATATTCCTCTTGTTGGATAATATGTATCTTTTGTTGGCTGATATATTCCTTTTATTAGCTGATATCTTTTTATTGATGTCTAATATGTCCATAGTAATGTCTGATATCAAACATCAATTGACTAATATGTTACTTTTATTGGCTGATATACAAAGTATATAAAAATTACAAAGTTTTTTTATTTCTTCTCTCTCCTCTTTCCTCCTCTTCTTCTTCCTCTCTTGCTTTCTCTCTCCTGTTAGTAGGTCCTCACCGACAACCTCACGCCACCCCTCACTCCCTCTCCTTCTCCTTCGTTCCCCACTTCCCTTTCCTCCTCGACAAATTAATCTGGCCACCGAGCTTCTCCTTGCCGTTTGTGTCGCCGCCGTTCACTGAACCCATCGCACACACCACAAATCGCAGCCCACCGCCACAACTCGCGCCACCACCATAAATCGCAACCCACACTACCACAAACCGCAGCCCACCACAAATCGCAGCACACTACTCTCTGTTAACTGAAGAAGTGAAGATTGAAGAACCCTAAAAATTCGATTAGTTCTAGATTCTTCATGCCCTTTGTTCAATCGATTAAGATGAGGTATGATAATCTTGAATCTGAGTTTTTGTTGATTCGATCTTTGATCGACGATTACTCCTTCGTTGCAATGGATACGGAGTTTCCCGGCAATTGCAACCTCCACCTCTGCCGCTGCCGCTCCCAATACCTCCTAGCCTTTATGTTCATTTGTAGAAGGACTAATATTCGAATTATAATTGTAACAAAAAAATATTCAAATTATAGTAACTAAAATTAAAACCAAATTATCAATTTGATTTATGAAATTGAACCATCAATTATCATTTAATATTACTTATTTTGTCACTAAAAATTGTCCATAGCCACTGTTCAGGGGCTGCTCGTGAGTCTCTTCCAGGCTCCCCCTCTTTCCTTTACTATGCTAGTTTATGTTTTAGTTTAAGTATTGCCTTTTCTGTTTTCATCTTTTATGCCTATTCGTTTTGGGGTTGGGTTCAAGATTGGCAATGTTCAGCATCATCGCAATCATGGAACCTTATTTTGGCAACAAACTTGGTATTACCTAGATGTTTTTAATCATCTAGTGTTTATGTAATATATTTCTCTTTCTTGTTAAAAAAACATGTTTATTTTCATATTAATTATGTTCTTAAATTTGATACATGTTCGTTCTCTTTGCATTACATGCCCATTCTCATATTGAAAGATGGTCATTTGCAATCTAATACATTTATTTTTATATCTAAACATATTCATTTAGTTTTACACTTGTTCATTTTCATATTAAAAGATTTTTGTTTCAATTTTTAATATTTGTTTGTTATTATATTAAAAATTGTTCAATTAAAATTTTATATTTGTTCATTCTCGTATTGAAGATGTTCATTTAACTATTGATATATGTTCATTTTAATGTCGAAAGATGTTAATGTATATTTTAATACTTGTTCATTTTCATATTGAACTATGTTCATTTTCTGGCAACGTGTTCAAATTTGTTTTTATAAATCTTTTTAATTATCCTGATTTGTTTATAGTGCATTTTGATTGTTACTAACATTTTCCTTTAAGATATTTTGATCTCTTATTACACAGGACAATGAAATAAAAAAAAAGTTGAAAACAATTATATATATATTGAGAAAAAGATATGTATAAAGGAAAACGCACAAACATCATAAGAGTACAAGGGGTATAACCGTATGACAAGGACGGTGATTCTATATACTTTTTATTTATACCAAATTAAATGTATTAAATTAAAAGACAATATTCATTGTGTAAGGCACATATATATATATGATATGTATATTTTTGAAGTTTAAGTTTTGCACGTTTTTTTTAATTGTTTTTAATAAATTAAGCATGTGTACATTAGAAAATTTAAAAGAGTTACCTCTTATGTTTAAGAAACAACGAGTATATATTTATTTGAAATGATAGTATAATTGTAATTGAATTAATTTTATTTTGCATTAAAAGATTTTCAAACAAAGCCTATTAATTTAACCAAATAATAAGACAAATTAATAAGAAAACTGTCTAAAAATAAAAATGGAAAAAAAATACGTACTAATTTGAATATAACACATCGTAGTAACAGGATTGAACATTTAATGATACAAAATTGAACAACTATACTATATATTAAAAGCCATTCCTAATCAAGAATACACGCCACGTGTCACCCCTCTCTTCCACTAAGAGAATGTCACATCACCCAATTAAAAATATGAACGCTACATGTCAATTAAAAAATGTTTTTGTTAAGAGAATCGAACTTGGGTCCATTGAGAAACAAATAAAAATAAAGTCCTACCATCTTTACTATCTAATAATTTTGTAGACCACGAGAGTTAAAAAAAGTTCTCCATAAGGTTTAAACATGCAACCTCTAATTTTAGAACTGAAGTTCTTACCACCAAGCTATGTGATATTTTATATTATATTTTGATACAAAAAATTAATATGTATAACAACTTTAATTACAAGAAAAAATATAATGACGGAAGGGTATCGCCCGGGCCCAAATACTAGTTTATATATATAAAAATGAGCATTTTATATGTGACTCAAAATCCGAAAAATTATATGATAACATCATTGTAATGAAAGGGCGTGTAGACAGAGCTACCTACATAATGGTGTAGGTAAAAATTTGTACACATAACGTATCATACCGGGCCCATGCCCGTCCGTGCCATGCTTTTTTTGTGCTGGGCCAAGACGGGCCTTGGGCCGGCCTGGCCCAGTGCCATCTTTACCGCAACTCCGCAAGTTAGTCTGTAAGCCTGGTCGCCTGTTTAGCTGTTGCACGACGCTTCCACAATAATTAGCTGGAGAATGAGATTAAATTCCAACTTTTACCATTACCTTTCCAGAGTACTTCTCTCTTTCTTTAATACTTGTAATATTCTGAGCTATTCCAGGCTCATCCTTGACATTAAAGGTTCAGGTTTTCTCTACAACATAAATCTAATTATCAATTATGAGATACTTATTCATAATTTTTCTAATTAATTGCAGAGTTAGGGTTTTCACTATTCAGAATCAACGCAAAAGATATGGGAAGCTTAATCAGAAGTTTTTTCCAATCTTTGATGAAAATGTTTAATGCAATTGTCGGAATGGCTGGTATTGCTATGGTAATTTATAGTCTATGGATGATACGGGTTTGGCAGAAGCAAACGGGTCAATCTCCGTTCGATGATTCGGACTATCCAGTTCCATGGTTATTTCTCTCCTAATTCTTTTAAACATTCCTGAATTTTGTGGGATGAACATTAAAAATGCCCTGATGGAACATTTAATGTACGATATCGATATGTAGCTCTAGGTTTACCCGGGTACATAATAGATGCTGGCTCCCTATATTTCAAGCTGACATTTCCAGTATATTTTGGGTTTTTATTGCATAGTTTGATGATTAGCTGTTCTTTTGAACTTTTTGTATGCCAATTTCGAAAAGCTGAATGAAATGGGACAAAGTTGTATAATAACATAGACTTGAATTAGAATTTGGAAACATGGGTGTAGAATATGAAGTAGTGAAGTGTGGCAATGCTTTGAAAGAGACCAAAAGAATGCATATCAATTGATCTCTACTTGTTGATGATATTGTGTTAACGGGGATTAGCTAAAACATTGTTCACGTTATCTACCGGTTGATCTCTTTGTGTTCTATGATATTGGATTAACAAGGATTTACTAAAACATTGATCACACTATCTACTAGTGACTTAATGTGATTGTATGCTAATTTGTTATGCCTTTTTTGCATCGTGTTTTTATTTCGCAGTGTCAATCTTATGCCTTTTATTTATCGTACTTTTTGCAGGTTCATCTATACCTTTCTGGGACTTGGGGTTACCTTTTGTGTGATTACATGCTCTGGTCATATTGCTGCAGAGACTTTGAATGGGTGTTGCTTATATCTAGTATCCTTATATATATATATTGATTTAAATTTAATGAGTTTGAGCAGTGGATTTTCTAGCTTTCTCTTTCATTTTCCAGCTGAAATTACTCTGTAGTTTGCTTAAATGGTAATTTACTGTATTGAATATTTGCCTCTTAACAGTAATTGAGTTCTGAACTGAGAACTATATATTTGGAGTTTTCACATATATTTTCATAGAAAACCTAGGCTGTAACAGACTAATAACTAACAGACTACATAATTCATATAGGTAAAGATTTTTTTCGGATGACATTCATTTTTGGCAACATTAAGGGTTAATCATGGTAATATTTAGAATCCCATACCATCTACTCTGTAAGCTCTTTTACTGACTCTAAGTTCAATTGGGTCTTCTTTTAACTGAAATTGCTTAATCCTACTTTGACCACTTATTGTTGTCTTAAGAGCCTTATTAGTGTCAATGTTCTTCACTACAGAAGAACTTAACCTTTATGCAACAATTTTTTCTTTCTATTTTTTTTTTTTCCGTAGCTGCTTTGTCGTCTTTTATATCATTGATGTTTTGTGAATTAGCTATTCTTTCACTGAAATTGGGGTTATCTATTTCGTTTCTATTTAGCTAGGATCTTTTGCACTTTAGTTTATTAGCTGTAATTTCTTACTATTGATACTGAATAGTGATCTGGCTCTTTGTGATTACCAAATCATCGCATTGCTGATGTTTGTGCAAATTATGTAATGATGTATGTCATGTGTGGTGAAGTGAAATGTAGTGAAATTTCTTGCGCTATAGTTATCTATTGAAGCATTATTTTTTTTGTCAATGATATTGACTGTTTATAATATATAATACTACGTATTTTTTTTTCATGGTGAAATTGTATGTCATGGATCATTGTTTGCCTTAAAATACCCTAGTACATTATGTTTATGTTCTTACTACTTGTGCTGGAAGGTGTTATAACTGCAGATGTGTTCCTGAACCGTAAATGGGAGCAGGTGTTTATCTCAAACCCTTCCTTTTCTATATTGATCTACATGAATTTTTCCATTAAATACTGAAAGTACTTCAATATCTCTATGTCAGGACTTCCCAAAAGATGCAACCGGGAATTTGCATGAATTGAAAGTTTTCATTGGGCAAAATTTTGATTTCTGCAAATGGATTGGCTTGTCAATTCTGGCAGGACAGGTCCCTCTCTCTCTCTACCTTTTATCATTCTGTATCTGTCATTCATTACTACTCCCTCTTTGTTATTGGTTGCCTCTTCCTACGTCTGAATCAAGACGACTTCTTTCTATATGTAGATGCTTAGAGATAAATAATGGCAAGCAGCAGCAAATTGTAATCTGCTTATCTGAGTTGTGCTAGAGAAGTGCCTATTAACGTGTCAATTTTTAATTTCTCCTTAAAGTATTGGTGTATACAATTAAGATTTGAGATATTCTACTGTCTTGATTCAGAAATTGCCTCATCATTATAATAGGGATGCTTGAAGTTTCATATATCGAATTGATTGTTATGGTAATAATTTTCAGAGATTTCGAAAAGATAATGTATTCAGAATATTTTTAACTGGGTTTAACCTTCTGCATTTGACACAAGTCTGATTGCAATCATCAATCATTACTGTTGCCTGTAATGATGTATCTCAATAATTACCTGTTGTGGTCTCTTTTGCGCTCTTTTTGACAAAGGCCTTATTCCCAGTAAGAGAGAGAGAGAGAAAGAGATGAGATGAATTCTGAAGAAGGGCGGGAAGGGATACAGAGGATGTCACAAGAAATTAGGTTATATTACCTTTGATAATGAACTGTGGTGTTTCTCAAACCAAGATATTGAGATGCAGCGCTCCCTCTCTTCTCATTCCCTTCGCCCCTGATTTTTGGAATTGGGGGAGGGGTGTAAGTATATGAATTTTATTGATTACAATGACCAATTACAACTTTCAGTATACACGTATCTTGTAATAAGAGAAGAAAAAAAACTTTCAAGATACACGTAGGCCAAAACAGTAAACAACGAACGCTATAACACTTATGCTATACAAGTAAAACATATAGCATCAATCCCCTTGGTGTCCATACTACTCACTTTTTGCCCCATTGTATTTCAAGCTGTCAACTTTCCAAGACTTTTTACAATCTTAACAGTAGAATATTAGCATTCCAATAGGCATTACTTCTAGCTCTTCACGTCTGATATACAAGTAGCCTTTGTGGCGCTAGACTATTTTCCAGAATTGAGTATTTGTGAATGTTGTCGTATTCATTAGTTGAATGCAAAGCAGATGCATATGCTGCATTGGATGTATGGACATACTAGAAAGGATCGGTTAAGGAATGACGTAATCAGGACATGGTTTTAACCCTCGGATGCGGTTGCGATTACGGTAACAGTCACATAACCACTTTTGCAGAACTGCGTGGAATGTGGCTGTTGCGGCCTAAAATATAGGACGCAGTGAGCTTGAATTTCTTTACAAGTGATGCGGCTGAGATTTAATACCACGAATTAGGAAGAAGGTAGGGGTATATTTATAGAGCGGGGTTACATGAGGGTTACCTAATACCCCCCTCCCCCTCCCCCTCCCCCGCCAACGTATTTCGTATTAATACTTTTGTTGGCGTATTGTGATTTCTCAGGGAGATAGGATTTAATAAGGAGGGGTGGTGGAGAGTAAGAATAGATCAACAAGGGTGGGCTTTGTTAATTTGTCTCCATTACTCCAACTAAACACTATAGAGGCTACTAGGACTCTAGGAGGGGGAGGGGGTTCCTTCTTTTACTTTCCTATTTTAGTTTGTTTCTTTTACAAGGTTACCTAATACTCCCCCCCCCCATGAACTCCCGATTTAAGTCTTTCATACCAATTGTCACAATTTTTTTTTTTAATAATAATACCTTATATATTAACTAGGGTGCATCGTTTATATCTTATTATTCCCTAAAAATCGTATTACTACGAAAACCTCAAACGTATTACAATCTACGCGTATTGGAGAGTATCATGATTAGGTAACTCTACTTGCATCTATTGAGTATAAGGTGAGGGAGAATAGCTTAAGTGGTTTGGTCATGTAAAACAGAGATCTAGTGATACATTAGTTAGGTGGCTTAAAGAGTAACAAAATGATAGAATTGTTAGGGGTAGAAGAAGACCAAGGAAAACTTTAAGTGACATTTCTTACCAAGTTGGCGCGGGATCAAGTCCCATACCAAACACTATGTTTTTTTTTTTTTTTGTAATTTTTTTTTCCTCACATTTTATTTGTACATATATGTATTTTATTATATACATTAATTAACTAATTTAAATTATTCCTTTAAATTATATGCAATACTACTATGGGTAGCATTATAAGGGTACTAAGGGATGTTCTTTGATTAACCAAGTCTTGTCAGGGTTTTTCTAATTTTGTTAGTCAGATTTGGTTGTGATTTTTTGCAATTTAGATCTACCCATTAATCCCAATGTTGTATTTTGTCAATCATAACAAGAAATTTCATCTGGGTGTACGGAGTACCAAATTTTGTAGGAATTTGACAATTTTTGACCCAAATTTGTGACTAGGAGGCTACAAAGCAATATTATGCAACTAGTAGTCTTGTAATTTTTTTTGACAATAGTAGTCTTGTAATTGGGTATGCTCTTTGTTCAGTTTTACTAGATGTGATAAATAAATATGCAATTACTCAGTTAAATTATCTTGGAGTCTCGGACTGTTGATTGCCTTGCAGTATTTAACCTCCCACTTTAGGGGTTTGGATTTTGGAGAAACTAAGCGGTCGATGGTTGGCGGTGACCCAGCACCCATAAAATTCTCGCCACTGATTGCATATGTGTTTGTAACACCCTACTGACCAAACTAGGGAAGAAAATATGCTAAACTAGCTTCCCAACTGCAACTTTATTCCACTATACCATATTCCTGACCACAGTCCACTCTTCTTTGAGTAACAAACCCTGTCCTAGTTTTTAATTATACCTTGTCACAGGAAACTTCTGCAATTACCATTCGCTTGCTGAAAGGTTTTAGGGACTAGGAAGTGAAGGAACATATGTGATCAATAAATGTTCATACACGTTAAAACAGAAAATATTACTTAAAGATTCCCAAAAAATAAGAGATGTCTAGTCTTCCAAACCCTGATAATTGCTGTTATTTTCTCAGTTAGCCATTCACAGTTGGTCATTTTTTATTGCCTTGTGTTTATTAGATTACATAAATATCTAAAATGGAAGGCAATCAGGGCTGAAGACAGTACATCACTTAGCTTTGCACATCATCAACACACGTCTTTACATAATACAAGGCAGACTTCTGTTTATTAGCTATCAAACCAGTTGTCAGAAAATAGCTGAATCCCTTGTAGCAGTAAACAAGCAGACACAAATAACCCCGACTAAAATTGACTAACTGTCAGCAAAGGAAATAGCTGTGGTTCTGTTTTAGTTCAATTCGAACCTTGAGATTTACTGTACAAAGTAACCATTTTCTCTTCTCATTCCCATTGTCATGAAAGGTTAGAAACTTAATTTCCTTTATTGAGAAAGAAACTGCAATGAGTTTTAGAAGTAAAGGAGCTCTTTGACTTGTCAGTTTTATTCCTTACTCTGTACAATCATATTTTAATAGCAATCGGGATGGCAAGGAGAGTAGGAGACTTGGAAAATGAAATTTCTTCTGACCATTTTACTTTTATTAGGGAACAGAAGGAATTGAGCTGGAAAAATAACAAATGATTTTTTTTCAATGCATTGAATTTGACATGATTAAGGATGATAAGGTTGTCAGATGTTTGTGTTGAAACCAAAATATGGATCATGTACATAAATTGTGTCTTTATTAACTATTTTTACAGCTACTGAAACAAAGATCCTAAAGTGTTAAATATGTTTATCACAAAATGTATTCCTTGCACAGTTGCACTCCTTGTCTTTGTGACTAAAAACTCCTCTGGTTTCGTAATTCCCCAATTTGTTCAAAGGATTTGAATTTGGAAATATATTTCTCATACCTATGGTGGTCATCCCCCCCCCTCCCCCCCTCCCCCAAAAAAAAAAAAAAAAAAAAAAATTATTGGCTTTCCTGTTGTATTCTCTCCCTGCCAATTACTGATTTTGAACTATTATATCCAGGGACTATCATTTCTTCTTTCTGTGGTGCTAAAAGCTCTGGGCCCACACAGAGATAGATATTATGATAGTGATGAGGAGTCCTATGCTGCTTCTAGGCGTCCTCTTTTGAGAAACTCTGCTGATCCATCTCATCTTGTTGTTGACCCTCGCTATGTGCCTAAGAAGTGACATAAAACATGTGTTAAATCATGTGGTAAGTCTTATAGTGTTCATTAAATTTGTATGCTCTTGTTTTCATCTTTTCTTTTGATGGTCACTTTCATCTCTTTCTCAATCAGCCCCACTTTATATTGGTAGAAGTTGTGTTTGGGTGAGCGGATCAATTTTCTCTGGTGCTAGTTTGAATTCTGCAAGATTACCATCCAAATAGGGTTTTAGTTCTGGGGAAATAGAGGGCTTCTACCTTTAGCCTAAAATTCTCTACTGCTGTAACTGTTCTCCCATTAATGTTTTTGAACTGCATTAATCATTCAGGCTGACAGTACCTTTGAAACCAATGCATATTGAGATTTTTTTTCTCCTTTTTAATCTGGCATTGTTTTAGAAATAGTTCCATCTTCCTTCCCTCTTTGTACAACTGAATTCTACCAAAGCTGGAAAGGATTTGGAAGGAAATTCTTTCCTTTCCCTCCTCTTTCCTTCAACGTTGTTCTTCCAAAGTCCAAACATACTACGTAGTATTAATGATTTTGCAGTGTTACTTTTAGCATGTACATTAATACGTGGCTCTTTAAAGGGCTCTCTGTCTTTCCATTTAGATACACTTAAGGTTATTTAATAAATAATTAGAGAGCCAGGAACATGTTCCAATGTCTCATGCAATGAGATAGAGAACTAGCTTTTTAAAGAAAATTAAATTGCTCTTGACAAAGTGTCATCCTCAAGTGGCTCTCTATGGAGAGCTAACCAATATAACCAATATCCCCAACTATGGCTCTCCAATTTCTTTCTCTTTCTTGAGTCTTTTGGAACTCAAAGACACCCATTGAACACACTCTACACGTTGCTTCTTCTAGCACCATCGACACTTTTGTTTATCTTCTTGGAGTTGTTCTCTTGTTTTATACAAAGTACATTTCATTTTCTGTTATACTTGTAATTTTTTATTTCCTATCTTGTCGTTAATCTTGAATTTTCTTCTCTAGGATTATGGATTATTGAATCTTCATCGCCAAGATTTTGTGGATAGTGTGACTGCTTGTGAATGTTGCAGATTTCGTTTATGTGTTCAAAGGTTTGACCAGATCATACTGGATTAGTGCGTTATGTTTATACTGATGTATATGTGTTCATCCTTTCTCCTCGTTGTAGTTTTGTTAAATTTGCATATAAGTTTTGCTACTGTTACCTCTTTCTCATATTGGTTGTGACTGGAGGTTTTGGTATTTATTAAGTATGTTGAAACTGTAGTATAAGATTCTCTAGAAATGTAAAATTATGGCCGTTTGCTGTTGAGATTCAATACGCACAATTAGGAATCTAGGATACATAATTAAGAATAGAGAAAATATAAGTTTATCACCTAGATACAATGGCAATTAGGTAATTAAATTGCTTTGATATTCGTGCAAAAATAAAATCAATTAATTAATTGTTTGTAAACTTGGCATGAATTTTTGAGCTTCTTGCTTCACCATTAATGGAGATCGAAAGCTCACAAGCAATTCAAGAAGAGAAAGCTTAGCTTTAATGAAGAAATCAATAGAGGAGAGAAGCTTACATGCTCTTTAGGGTTAACCATTCCCTTTATTTCTCCATTTTTTTAAGGGTTATTGTTTAATTCAGGCAAAGCTGGGAATGGTGGTGTTGGTGTTGGCGAAGTCTCCAATGATGTAGCTTGAAGAAGGAGACGAAGGTGAGTGGGGATCGAAGGAAGAAGCAGATGAAGAAGATGGAGGTTGGTGAAGGAAGGAGATAATAGGGGTAAAATTATACTCATTGACATCAACTTTTGAATATGTTGCAAATATTGACACATGTATCACTCGTTGAATTGAAACTAACTTGCTAAGAAAGAATAAAATAAACATAAAGGCTCTAAACACTCAGGTTTACTCTACGTCGGCTATCTATATAATTTCAATTTTTCTAACACATTAAGCCCTGTGCTTTTGAGTTTCTAGGCAGAGTAAGAGTCAGTAGAGTAGAGCAGATTGTAGCAGAGCAGAGCAAATTTCATTACCGCATTATTATCACTATTATTATTATCGCATTATTATTATAATCATTAAATATTATTATTATTATTATTATTATTATTATTAAATACTAATTTTTTATTATTATTAAATATTAATTTATTGTTATTATTATTATTATTACATTAATAATAATTATTATTATTATAATAATAATAATAATTATTAAATATTAATTATTATTATTATTATTAAATATTATTTATTTATTATTAATAAATATTAATTATTTATTATTATTATTATTAAAAATTAATAATTATTATCTTTGAATATTAGTCATTATTTTTCAAATATTAATTTTTATTATAAAAAATCAATTATTATTATTATTATTATTAATAATAATTATTAGTATTATCATTATTATTATTGCTATTTTTATTACTATTATTATTATTATAAAATATTAATTATTATTATAATAAATCAATATTAATTATTTTTTTTAAGTAGAGCAGGACTCAGTAAAGTAGAGCAGCTCTAAAGAACAGGGCGTAAGAATTATTTGCAAACAAATGAATGTTGAAAAGGAATTTTCAAACTTTTACAAGGGTTAAAGTTAAGTAAAATTGGTTATTTGGTGTCATTGATGTTACTTTAGTTATTTTTGTAACAAGTTGGTGTCAATCTAACAAGTGAACAATTTAGTGTCATTAATTACAAAACACCACACAGTTCATGTCAATGAGAATAATTTTGCCTAAATTGGGGCAAGCCCATAAGAATATAGGTTATAATTATTAGTTTATTACCATAAAGTGGGAGTGCACAAATTTCTGAGCCCTTCCCCTAAATAATGTTAGAAAAACACGCAATTCCCAAATTACAACTAATATTTTTTTTAATTCCCATCGTACTCTCCACGTCAGTAGAGAAAATAAACCGGTTTATTTTATTTTATTTATTTTTTTTCCGGTCCAGCTACAAATAACTACTTGAAGTAGCGGTGTTTATAATATAAACCGCTACTTCAAGTAGCGATTTCTATTTTACAAACCACTACTTAAGGTAGCGGTTCATTCAAGGAACACAGCTACTTCAAGTAGCGGTTTTTACTGTAAGATTTTATTTTTATTTTTATTTATTTTTATTTTTTATAACATATCGGTACATCAGCTGATTAGGGAATTTTTACCCCGCCACGTGGACCAATCAAGACCCTCCACGTGGACCAACCAGAGTCCGCCACGTGTCACTCAATGAAGAATACAAAGTGGACAAATCAGGGCATGACACGTGGCAGGCAGATGTCAGACTAGGAATGGCTGCCTTCAAGGCCCAAACTCCTAGGCAGCCCAATTAGTCCTAGGTTTCCGTAACCTAGGATTGGGCACGTATTTCGAGACCCTATAAAAGGGAGATGTTCCCACCTAGGGAATTACATTTATTCACCAATATTCAGAGATCATTAATTGCAGAATTGAATATACTTGAGAGTTTACACTTAGATATTGAGGCTGTTCGCTATAGCCGGATGATCACTTCTCTTCCAAGAGGAACCTGATCCCATTTACATTCCGCATTTTTTACATCCAAACACGTTCTAACTTAGTTGTCGGAGGCGGAGTTCCCACCCACCGGAGGCGCCGTTGTTATGCAGGTACAGGTACCTGAAATCCAGTTTTAGAATTGTTATTCTCCCCTAGGATACAGAAAACCCCGAAACATTTGGCGCCGTTTGCGGGGAGAGTACTTCTAAAATGGCTTCACAAGAACCAGTACCGCCTCCTAATGAGAAACGGCCTATGGCTGATGCTCAGGTCTATACGGACTAAGACACTGATGACGACTTTGAGGTCGAAACATATGTGGTTGCCGACGGTTTACTGAGAACAAGACGCACTCGTCCCATAGAAAGAAGGGAATGGGACAATGATCAAGCAGGTCCTAGTCAACCATCCGGACAGCCGACTGGGCAACCCCAGGCGGCCGAAGACTCAGCCCCAATCACCCGAGACTGCCTCATGAGATTCATGACGAGTTTCAAGGGGGAGATACAGGACCTCATTGAGAAAAAGTCGGCTGGCTCTAACAAGGAGCAGTCGGCCAAGAAGATTTCCCGTTCTAGGAGGAACAAGTCTGTCAAGGACCGAGAATCCACTCCGCATCCTAAATCAAAGGAGGGGAAGGGGCCCTTGATTGATCTTACAAAGATCCGATTCCCTGAGACAGGGACGAGGAAGGCCATTTGGCACGTCTAGTCGGATGGCACAAAGAAGACTTATTCTGATGACCGGATGTTAATCCAGCAAAAGAAGAGCCAACAGCTTTCTAAGTCGGCTTCTGTGTCGAGTTATCCAGACAGCTTTCATAATACCTCAATGAGGTATTCACAATCAAATCGAGAGGGTCAGTTAGGCGGCCTGTCCGTCCACTCTGGCCCTTAGATAATCCATTCGGCTTCGTATGTGCCTCAACAACCATAAATGCTGTATGGACAACCTTACATATAGCCGACTTTCTTTGGGGTGCAGGCGACACAAAATGTCCAACCTTTGGACTGGCAGCTCCGTCTACTAAAACTTGGGGAACAACCCTCAGCGTTCTCCAAGGAAATAACCAAGGCGGCACAACCGACCAAGGTAAAAAATGTTCTGGTAGGTACTTATGATGGTACCACCAACCCAGAAGATCACCTCATGGCCTACACCAACCTCATGTATCTACAAGGGTTGGATAATGCTGCCTGGTGTCGATGCTTCCTGGCCACATTGAAGGGCGTCGCCCAACGATGGTTCGGTAACTTGCCAGCCGGATGCATCAACAGCTTTAAGACGCTTGCGTGCTTGTTTGCATCCAACTTCTCTATGAACATCCCTGCTAAGAGAACAAGTCTTGACTTGGGAGCCTTCAGCAGGGAGATAGAGAACAGCTTCGGTCATATATCAGGCGGTTCAATCTGATGAGAATTCAGATTCAAGGGCTGTCTGATGAGGTGGCCTATACAGACTTTTTCAAAGGTTCGAAAGACGGGTCGGCTTTTAAGTTTGATCTCATCAGAAAGAGGGTAGCTACCCTCCAAGAGGCACTGATAGAGGCAAACACCTATATACAGGCAACCGAACTCTGCAACATCAGTAAGCAGTCGGACCCAATGCGGTCAGACAAAAAAGAGAGTCGGCCATCACAGCTGGCTAAGAAAAAAGAGAATAAAAGGAGAAAAGAAGTCTGGGCGGCCGACAACTCTAAGCAGTCGTCCCAGAAGAGAAAGAAAGAATTTAAACCATACACCCCCAAGTATGAGTTTAACAAAGATTGTTACTCCATCCTCATGGAGATCAAAGACCGGGTGACCATTGAGAAGCCGGTTGCTATGAAAGGTTCTGCCAAAAACCGGAACAAGAATAAATTTTGTCATTTCCATGAGGACATTGGCCATGACACCAACAACTGCTATAGTCTCAAGCGGCTGTTGGACCATCTGGCTGACAAAGGAGTGCTTAAGTCTTACATTCTGAGGTCTAAGGTTACTCTGCAAACTAACAATTGGCAATCGTCCAAAAAGAAGCCGCAATCTGCTATAGTTCGGACACAGATGAAGAAACGATCTATACAATAGCAGGTGGCTTTGCTGAAGGCGGCCAAACCATCCGGGGTACCAAGGACTACATCAGGCGGTTGGATGTCAGCTCAGTTGATGAGGGGCAAGCGTCCAAGGATACTTTCCCTGAAGTTATCATCACTGAGAAAGATAGGGGAAAGGTCAGGAGGCCACATGATGACCCCATTGTCATCGAGTGCAAGGTAGCCAACCAAAAGGTAGGCCGAATCCTTATAGACACTGGTAGTTACTCTGATCTCATCAATCACAGGTGCTTGGCGAAGCTCAAGTACAAGCCTGAGAGCATGCACAAGGTATCTCACCCCTTAGTTGGTTTTGGGGGTGGAGTGGTGCATCCGGTAAGCCGGATAGATTTACCCATTCGGTTAAATGAGAAGGGAGAAGGGCGCCACATGGTTCTCCGTTTCTTAGTAGTTGAAGAGCTAACAACTTATAACTTGATATTGGGTCGTCCCACTTTGAATGAATCCAAGGCAGTTATCATTCCATCCCTTATGCTCCTAAAGTTTGAGAAAGATGATGGTTCTGTTGGCTCCTTAAATGGGGACCAGAAGACGGCCAGAGAGTGTTATCTCTCAGACGTCAAGCCCACTGTGGCCATATCCGACTAGAGTGACGAACCAATAGACTTTGAACAGGTCAAAGAAGCGACGCCTGCTCCCACAGCAGGCGGTAAAAAGAGAAAGACCGACCAGTTGGTGGCCGCCAAAAAAGAAAAGCAATAGCAATCACTGACCGGGGAACGGTCGGATGAGCTTCGTCCCCAGCCGGTTGGTGAACATATTGATATCGTACTGGACGACTCGCGGCTAGAACGAACTGTTAAGGTCGGGACGGTTGCTTTTGCAAGCTTGGGTGCAGACTTGCATAATTTGTTAAGAGTTCAAAGACATTTTTGCCTTTGAAGAGGAAGAGATGCCAGGCTTAAGTCCGAATCTCGCTGTTCATAAACTTGTTGTGGATCCCAAAAAGAAGCCGGTTAGGCAAAAGAAGAGGAACCATGGTGAAGACAGAAGTCAGGCGGCAGCCGCCGAAGTAAAAAAGCTGCTTGATGATGGGTTCATTCGTCAATGTTACTTCCCAGGTTGGGTTGCCAATGTTGTGCTTGTCAAGAAGCCGAATGGTACCTGGCGCATGTGTGTTGACTACACAGATTTAAACACGGCATGTCCCAAGGACAGTTATCCTTTACCAAAGATTAACAGTTTAGTCGATTCTACAGCCAGCCATGCCTTGATAAGCTTCATGGACGCCTATTCAGGTTTCCACCAGATACCCTTATGGAAGAAAAATCAAGAGAAGACGACATTCGTCACTGATCAAGGGTTATTTTGCTATACTGTGATGCCGTTTGGTTTGAAGAATGCGCTTGCTACTTTCCAACAAATGATTAATACAGTCTTCATTAATCAAATTGGGAGGAATGTAGAAGCGTACATTGATGACATGATAGTTATATCCAAACTACAAGCAGATCACCTTGCTGACCTCCGAGAAACGTTCGCCACACTCAGGCGGCATAGGGTCATGCTCAATCCCAAGAAGTGTGTCTTTGGTGTTGAGTCTGGGAAGTTCCTCGGATTTCTAATTGATCAAAGGGGGATAGAGGCCAACCCTGAAAAATACAGGCGGTCATAGACACGCAGTCGCCCCGCACTGTAAAAGAAGTTCAAAAGTCGACAGGTTGTCTGGCGGCATTAGGAAGATTCCTCAGTCGGTCGGGCTACAAGTACCTCTATTTCTTCCAAGCCATAAAAAAGAAGACTATGTTTGAATGGGAGGTGGATGCTGAGGCGGCCTTTTAGAGATTGAAGGAACACTTGCACTCTTTGCCAAGGCTTGTTAGCCCTTTGCCAAAGGAAGTGTTGTACATGTATCTAGCCGTCTCAGACCACGCGCTCAGTGTTGTTCTCTTTGTTGAAAGAGGCGGCACCCAGTTCCCGGACTACTTCATCAGTCATGTTCTACGAAATGCAGAACTACGGCACCCCATGGTTGAAAAGTTTGGAGTTGCTCTCTTTATGGAGGTCAAAAAGTTAAAACCTTACTTCTTGGCGCATCCGGTTGTGATCTACACAGACCAACCTATCAAGCGGCCTATGACAACCATGGAATCATCCGGCTGAATGATAAAATGGGCGATTGAAATTCAAAGCCTTGAAATCTCCTTCGAACCAAGGAAGGCAGTGAAGGGACAAGCGTATGCCGACTTCATTGTCGAAATGACAAGGTCGGCTGATCCTGAGAACCTTGATCAGGTTTGGAAGGTATATGTGGACGGGAGCTCTACCATGAATGGTTGTGGTGCAGGCGTCATATGTCAATCTCCTGAAGGGGTTAAGTATGAATATGTATTACGATTCAAGTTCCAAGCCTCAAATAATGAGGCAGAATATGAATCCCTACTAGCCGGCATCCGCATGTGCAAGGCGGTAGGGGCAAGGAAAGTTAACGCCGGCTCTGATTCACAATTGATTGTTAGTCAATACCATGGTGACTATGAGGCCACCCATTCGGCCATAATCAAATATTTGCAGGCGGTCAAGGAAGAAGCTGGGACACCTGATGAATTTCATCTAAGTCAGGTGCCCAGTCAAAGAACAATCAGGCGGATGCTCTCTCTGAGCTGGCATCATCCGCCTCTTGTGATATACTTAGGACAGTCTTTTGGGAAGTTATGGAAAAAAGAAGTATTGAGGAAAATCCTATTGGAGTAATGGACCGAAGCTCAACCTGGATGGACGACATCCGGGCTTACTTAACAGACGACATCTTGCCGGATACTTATTCTGAGATGGTTGCAATGAAAAAACGCGCGACCAATTTTGAAATTCATAAGGGAGAACTTTTCAAGAAGGGCTATCTTCAACTTTTGTAGAAATGTGTCACCCCAGAAAGGGGACGAGAGGTTCTAGAAACTTGCATTCGGGCTTTTGCGCCTCCCACATAGGCGGCATGACCCTTGTAAGGAGAACCAAGTGGCAAGGTTACTTCTGGCCAACCCTAGAAGCAGACGCCATGGAAATGGTGAAAAAATGCGATAAGTGTCAAAGGTTTGGCAAACTCATACATCGTCCGACCAATGATCTGATGGCCATCCATAGCCCAGTACCATTCGCCAAATGGGGTATGGACATACTGGGACCATATACGCATGCGACAGGCGGACGGAGGTATATTCTAATTGCTGTTGACTACTTCACTAAATGGGTAGAGGCAGAGGCAAAGGCGGTCAAAGGCATCAAAACAAAAGACGTTATCTCCTTCATCTGGAGAAATGTTATCACTCGGTTCGGGGTACCCATATCTATGGTCTTTGACAATGGACCTCAGTTTGAAACGTCTACTCTTAAGAATTGGTTGGGAGACCAAGGGATCTTTCATTGCTTTGCATCAGTCGGCCGTCCCCAAGCAAACGGCCAGGTTGAAGCCTTCAACAAATTAATCTCAGACGGCATTAAAAAGAAAGTCGAAAGAGCTGGCGGCGTGTGGGCGGATGAATTGCCGCATGTTCTATGGGCCATCAGGACGACTGAAAAAGGGCGACTAGTGAAACCCCATTTCTCATGGATTATGGTGCAGAAGCTGTCTTGCCTATTGAGCGCTATGAACCGACTCTTCGAGTCATGTTATATGATGAAGAGGCTAACTGGGAGGCCATGCGGCTAGCATTTGACTCACTTCCTGAGCGCAGGGGCAATGTTGCCTTGCGTCATGAAATCTACCATCTGAGAATGACGAGAGCCTACAACAAAAGAGTACACAAACGGCCCTTGAAGGTAGGGGACTTTGTGTTACGAAAAATGGAGGCAACCGGTAGGGCAAATGAACAGGGAAAACTGACTCCTAACTGGGAAGGCCCCTATCGGATCTATGAAGAAGTAAGAGGCGGCACCTACCACCTAGAAACACCTGACGGCAGGCAGCTAGCCACAACTTGGAATGTAGACAACTTAAAAAAGTACTACTTATAAGACTTGTAATTTTTTGTACTTAAAAATATCAATGAAAGATTGCATTTTTTATCTTTATGTACCGACTGCACAATGTGCAGGCGGCCTTATTAACATTTTAAAAGTCTGCTCCAACATGAGTAGATGTATGCTAAGTCTATAAGCTTAGCAGTTATGCGTTGTCCCTTTTAACAACCTATTGAGGCCAATGGCCGGATAATATAAAAAATACGTCTGTTCCAAAATGAGCAGGCGTCCGGCGACATCCATCTGGGTGAATTCGTCGCAGAGAGTATCTCCCATTTGGGTGGCACATTGCTCTATAAACTTAAAAACAAACGGCCCAACTAACGGTCTAAAAAAGGCAAGCTCGCAGCTGTTTGAGTTGATCAAATGAGACCAGGATAAAAAAGACTACCGACTGTTCTAAAAACAAGCGGTAATCTGTAATATCTGGGTCGGATACCGACTGTGATTGCTCAGGGGCAACACAGTCGGCTAAATTTTAGGATATAAGCTAAGCAGCTAATTGCAAAAACAAACTAAGTACAAAACTTAGCATCTAAACATGCAAAGCAAGTACATGCAGCCATTGGCCGTCTACCGCCCGTCTTATTGACAACAGCCGGTATTCGGCCGTTATTCATACATAAGTTGGCGAAACCAAGATAATTAAGGTTGTACTGTAACAAGCGGCCGCTATCTTAGTTAGATATCCCGTTTGACGCCTGTTATTGACCAGGTGTAGTACAAACGGCCTATTTAAGATCAACGAATTAAGCTAAGTATAAAAACTTAGAAGCTAAGCGTGGTTCGTATTAAGAACTAAAATGAGGCCGATTGTGCGTCTGCCAGGTTTGGGGCAATCATCCTAGTAATTGATTGACCTGGAAATCATTCGTACTCTTACTAGTACCAATAGTTTCCAAGTTAATCAATCCACCTTTGAAAACCAGAAGCACAGTCGTCCAGGGGCAAGAACAGTCTGTATAATAAAAAAAAACATTCAAACAAAAAGCAAGTTATACTTAGCAAAAATTCAAAGCAAGTATGGATTGGTAAAACCTGCCAAATCGCCGGATGATTCATAAAGATAGTCGGCCTTATGACCGACAGAAAGAGTTAATCGGTACAACTGGTAAGAACTTTTAATAAACTCGACCTCTCGGTCAGTAAAGATACAATGAAGCAAACGACACGCAGGCCGAAGAAATGTAATATAAAAACAAGAAAAGCTTAAGCACCAGGAGGGGGCTTCTCAGTATTAGCAGCCGCATCCTTCTCTTCACCAGCCGACTACTTTTCCTCTTCAATGTCCTCCCCCTCCTCCTGGTCGGACCCCTTGGCCGAATCAGATGACTCGCCCTCCTCCTCTTCCTCTTCAGCTTGGTTCATGATTTTATCATTGTACTCTTGAGAGGAGGCGGCGAACTGATTCTTCCAGCTCTCATAGCCAACATCCAGGAAGAGAGCCTCCCAAGTCATCTTCATGATGGCATCACAGTCGTCCATTATTTGTTTGACCAGGAGCCATTTCTCCTCCTCAGCCCTAGAAGTATACTTATTGGCGAGTTGGACTTCCTGGTTGGCCTGCCTTGCCTTGAGCTTGTCAACCCGAGTGCAAAGGCCGGCTGCCTTTTGGTCCGCCTCTTTGATGGGCTCGAGCTTAGCCTTGAGGTCCTTGACCTGCTTCTCCAGCTTAGAGACCCGCCTCCTTGCAGCGTCCAAATTAACCTTGACCTGTAGGTTGGCGGTCGCCTAAGAATGTAGTATGCCAGTCGTCAATATTTCATTTTGAGCAATCTGAAACATGGCCGCATCTAGAGAAGAGGCGGCCCGAACATTCGCAGCTTTTACCTCTTTGGTCTTCTCATTGATGGGCCTGCGAAGACTGTTCACTCGCAGCATAGACTGCATCCAACAAAGAGAACATCAGTAATTGGCGGCTCTAAGAGTTCTGTAAGGGAAAAAGAAGTAAAAAATTACAAGGATACCTCAGCTAGAAGGGCGAGGATGACGTCTAGGTTGAGGGTGCTGACTCCCCTTACCGACTTCCTGTCCTTAAGGAAGACGACTCTCAGCATGGTCTTTGCCAGTTGTTGAAGATCCGGCCTTTGAGAGGCATCTGCACAATCGACACTCTGTACATACTTGGTGTAAATTCGACCAATAGACCGACTGTTTTCAGAGGTACTGGTCGACTGCTATTGGAATTTGACCCTACAAGGGTAAGACAAAGGATTAAAGTTTTTGATACCTTCAGCCGCCATCTCCTTCTCCTTCTGGGCCGGCTGAACTCAGGGACGGCTGGAGACTTGGGAGAATGGCTCTTCCCTGGCCTACTGGCCACATGCTTCCTGGGTTTACCAAGAGTTGTCACGTCACCAGATGTCTGTTTCCAAATTTTCGGATCCAGCTGTAAGGTAGGAGAGGGTTTGGCTAAGTCGCCCTGCAACAAAAACCATAAAGAGTAAGAAACAGGCGGCAAAAATTAAATTAAGACTTAGACAAATTGAAAAGAAGTTCACCTGGGGCGCCTGCGACGCAGGTGACTGTTCAGCTGACCACTTGCCCAAGAGTGAGTGGTAGTAAGCGGCAAGTTTCTTAGATGCCGAGAGCTTCTCCATTGCTTTGTCTGCACAAGAAAATTCAAATGATTAAGTAAGAAGTATGAAAAAACAAACAAGTCTTACTAAACATTTAACATTCGGTCATCCACCTCTCGGCCTCTCTACACTAAGGCCGCAGGCGGCCAGATAGTTCCCATCGAACAACCAGTCATATTTGGGAATGTAACTTTGGGGAACGAACTCTCTCGCCCCAGTCTCTGCATTTGCCTGGATGGCCACCTTGAAGAGGCCCTTATCTAGGATCTTCTCCCTGGCTTTCCTAGGAACAGGCGACAGTTCTGATCCGCCTGTTAGAAGAGGTGGGTTCCGGTTCCACCTGTTATACTTCTTGTTCTTCACTTTGTTAGGGTAGGAGACAATGTAGAACTGATTTCTCCAGTCTTTCCAGGCGGCAGTTTTGATCCGCCTGTTAGAAGAGGTGGGTTCCGGTTCCACCTGTTATACTTCTTGTTCTGCACTTTTTTGTTAGGGTAGGAGACAATGTAGAACTTACTTCTCCAGTCTTTCCATTTGTTCTCCTTCCCAATAGTCATCATGTAGCCCTTGTGGCTAGACAAAGAGTACCAGCCAGACCCCTGGTTTTTGGGGTTCGGCTAAGGTAATGCATGTGGGCGAATGCCTCGAAGCTGGGATCCACACCCAACATTTCACAGCCGGCAACATAGCCCAGGGTGTTAAACCAAGAATTAGGGGCAAGTTGCCACACACCCAGTTGGTATCTGTCAAAGATTCGCTCCACGACCGGATGGAGGGGAAGTCTAAGGCCAGCCTGAATGGCCGCCTCATAACAACCACAACATTCGTCCTTATAGCTGGACCCCTTTGGCCAGACTACGGTGTCCTCAACATTCGGTACGCATAAGATGAAACCATGTCCCATGACATGGTCAGCCCTGAAACTTCCCACTTTTTCAACTATAGTCTTCCGCCTGCCTGCGGGAACGTGACTGTAATAGGCGGCATACATCTCTCGGCGACTAGCAGCCAGCTCAGCCCAACCTTCACCCTTTTCCGTAGATAGGGATTCTCTCGTTGTTTCTAGCCAAGAGTGCAATTCCCCCGAGGCATCAGACGGCCTGCCAGAGGTACTCGTTTCGGGTTCGCTTTCAGAGCAGTCGGACCTATCGTCCGCCTCAGGAGCCTATTCAATAGAGCCCGAGACTTCACTCTGTACTTCCTCCCCTGATTCTTCTAATATTGAATCATTGGGGGTGCTTGGGGTGCCAGGTGGCACATCAGATAGTTCATTGACAGGCGCCCTAAAGGAGGAGTCGTCCGAGTTCACTCTGTACTTCCTCCCCTGATTCTTCTGGCCATGGGGTCCTGCACAGACACATAGACAGTCGGATTTCGGGAAGTTCGCAAAGTGTGGTCCAGCAAGGGGCAGTCAGCACTCCTAGTTTTAGATTTAGCCGTCCCTGATGACTGGCTGATCACTAACCTAGGCCGTGCCGTAAGCTTTTGGGATACCATTTTCAAAAAGGAAAAGAAATAAAGAACAATTACGAGAGAAAAATAGGCGGTTACCTTTAGTCTGTAAAGTCGATGGCGCTTGAAAGGCTGTAAGAGCAAGTGGTCCGGTAGCAGGCGACAGTCGTTCCTCTCAGAAAATGACAAGTTCTTTTCTTAAAAGTCTAGAGATTTTATGTTTGAAAATTTTGAGAAGGTGCGACAAATGATTGGGGCGCCGCCCTTATATAGAAGGGTAAGAATTTCAAGGGTCACCCTTGAAATTCAAAAATTCAAAAAAGAGAGGGAAAAACGGGTAAGAAAAAAAAACCCCATCCTCCAATCTTTAAGTGACACCTGTCACAGGTGCCAAGTGGCAAGTCACGTCATCCCTATAAGGGGATTTTTACCCTGCCACGTGGACCAATCAAGACCCTCCACGTGTCATCCACGAGGACCAACCAGAGTCCGCCACGTGTCACTTAGTGAAGAGTACAAAGTGGACCAATCAGGGCACGACACGTGGCAGACAGATGTCAGACTAGAAATGGCTGTCTTTAAGGCCCAAACTCCTAGGCAGCCCAATCAGTCCTAGGTTTCCGTAACCTAGGACTGGGCACGTACTTCGAGACCCTATAAAAGGGAGATGTTCCCATCTGGGGAACTACATTCATTCACCAATATCCAGAGAGCATTAATTGCAGAATTCAATATAATATAGTTGAGAGTTTACACTTAGATATTGAGGCTGTTCGCTATAGCCGGATGATCATTTCTCTTCATAGAGGAACCTGATCCCATTTACATTCCACATTTTTTTACATTCGAACACGTTCTAACTTAGTTGTTAGAGGCGGAGCTCCCACCCACCGGAGTCTCCGTTGTTTTGCAGGTACAAGCGCCTGAAATCCAGTCTTGGAATTGTAACTCTCATGCAGGACACTGAAAACCCCGAAACATCAGCCAAGAAAACTTGCAATGATTTGTACCTGTAAAACCTACTATTTCAGCCTGCTAAGTCCATATACACCATATGAACAACACAACCACCACAAATATCAAAGTTATGAACTTAAATATTCTAATCCATTAAAGAGCAATGTCAAATACTTATCAAAAGAAAAAAATATTACAAAGTGTCAAATACTTTAATTAATTTACATTTGCAATATATCATATGTCAATGTTTCCAAAATATACACCTAGCTCATACGTTGCTTCTTCGCATAAAGTGATGATGAAGATGATGTAGTTGTCCCGTCCTCCAGAATGTCATGCAGGCCAACTCCAAATCCAAGCTGAGACTCACTAGTGTCACGTCATCGAACTCTATGATACTGGCGTTGCATTAGTGGAGGAGATGTGACGATACGCCAAGGAGTAACAACTAGAGTATGAGGAGGAAGAGGAGGGGGTGGGGGAGGTGGTAAAGGGGGAGTAGAAGTAACAACTAGATGTCGAACTGTAAGAGAGGGAGAAGGAGCATGTAAGGGAGAGGGGGAGGGAGAAGGAGCATGCAAGGGAGAGCGAGTGGGAGCATGTAAGGGAGAGCGAATGGGAGTGAGTGAACGAAAGACACGTGATGTTGGTTTGATCAGTCGAGTGTGCATAACAGAAGTAGAAGAAGATAATGAAGTGGACGCTTGAAGCTGCTGAATAAGGTGCGAATGCCCTACCCTGGACAAGACCACAAAATGATGTAAGACTCTGTATTATCTGTATGGCAAAAGGTAGAGCCTTGTCCGATGGCAAATCAGAGAAAGTCTCATTAGCTCCCGATAGCCTTGCATGCCAATCAACAACCACATGCGCCTACATTGAAGTTCAGTTTTACTATTAGTACAATGAGTTTAAAAATAAAATAATTGAATTATAATTGAAATAAAATGAAGTTCTACAAGTACTAGGTCAGAGCTAGATGGCTGGTAATGACTCAGGGGGCGTGCCTCCGAAGGTGGAGTAATAATCAGCCTCGTGATGTGATGATACCAAGCCAGTACTCTATCATGACTAGTGAAGAAGTCCTAGTGAACGGATTACCATGGACTACCAATGCCTCTCGTCGACTCCACTCATGCACATGCGTCGAATGTCGAATCTCCCAATTACGCTGTCCTCTTCGATCCTTCTTGTGTAGAGCAACGTCCGTGTCAAATACCTGTGGGATCGGCTGCTCTAAACCGAACTAACGCATGACTCGGTCTGGAAGGTGGAGCTCAACGACGTCAAAGCAAATAAGAGGGGCTCGTGTACGCCAAATGTGAATGTCCGAGCGACAAATTTCTTGATGTCGTGCCATCACCGCCTCGGTATATGGCTGGCAAATCATCTAATTCCCGAAATAGCATTGTTATTTGTATATGTAAGAGAAAACTACTTTTATACTCCTTTCTCGTTAATTCAGACATTGGTAGTACTACTATTCCTTTTGTTTAAGTGAAAAAAGCAAATATAAGAAACTAATTGAAACGTGGAGCATATTTTAGTAGTTAATTGAAAACTACAAGAACAATCACACCAAGTTCAGAAGAGTAGCAACTAAGCAGCACAATAAAACAATAAGGGCAACAAGATTATTTGTGCCAGTTTTGTCACAAAATTAATCACAAATTTGATAGATGATTTTAAAAACAATAATTAGGGCATACAATTAACTCACCACAAATTCACCAAATTGCAACAAAACCACAGTAATTCAGGCATGTCTCGGACTCTCTACGTTGGCAACCTGCGGTGGTGGAGTGGGTCGTGCCGGCTGCGGTGGCGAGATGTGCGGTGATAGGTAGCAGGGGAGAAGAGAAGAGTGTCACATTTATTTATTTATTTATTTTTTATTTCTGAATAGTTGTTTTACTAAGAGGGAGAGTAAAAATTATTTTGTTACAAAAAAAATTTACAACATATAAACCGCTACTAGAAGTAGCGGTTTAGTAAGTAGAAACCGCTACTTTAAGTAGCGGTTTTCTAATAAACCCGTAAAAAAAAACCTCTCTGAACTCGTGACGTGGATAGTACGATGGGAATTAAAAAAAGATTAGCTGTAATTTGGGAATTGTGTGTTTTCCCAACATTATTTAGGGAAAGAGGTCCAAATTTGAACATACACCCTACTTTTACATGCAATTAGGGTAGTTTTGGTGTTTCTTGTAGGGTGTGCCTAATAGCACAATATTTAGCTGGAGCAATGTATGACACCACTTCTAAGGATGAGTAAATATTTTAGCATAAACTAAAATCCAGTAATTGAAAGTCTGTTGAGGCAAATATTACTCTTTGCCAACAAGTCAAATACCCTTACTAGAGAAAGGAAATGTCCTTGCCTCCAATTTCCTCTCAAATCAAGGAGGGAAAATCACTCTAATTTCCCTGACCCATCCCTTGCCTACCAGAGCAACCATTGACCGATCTTCTAATTCAATCTTGGGGAGGATATGATTCCTCAAAAGATCAGCATTAGCGCCCACTGATAAAGCGTTAGTGTAACACCCCAATAATTCTCACTTTTCCAAACCACCTACTTTAATTAGAATAGAGAAGAACTATTAACATGTTACCGCCACATGTTAAAACGTTAAGGTTTTATCAGAATATTGCAGCGAAAAAACCAAACTTAAGTCTTTAAATAATATAGTAAAGAAAACCAATAAGTCAAACCTTACAAACTAGAACCATATAAGACCCTTATTTAAAACTAAACTAATATTCAAAACCCAAAGCATAAATGAAATAGCAAAGAATAAATAAGTTCAACACAAGAAACGAATACTATCAATCACACCAATCCCTTGACGATACGTATGCCAAATCCCTGAACTCACATCATCACTATCTTGTGCAATACTGCTCCGCAATAATACAAGTGTAATAATTGGAAAGGCGAAGGACGTGAAAACACACACACACACACACACACACACAAAAGCACGCAATCAGCAAAGCTAAGTACATACAAGCTACTACGCACTAACCTAGCATATTCAACTAATTAAGGTATATAAACATACATCATGAATTAATCAATCAAGACCCCTCATTTAAATACTTTAATCAACTCAACATACTCACTAATCAATTCCAATCACTTGACTCTTTATGTTCAATTTAATTAATTTAATTCGAAATAAGCAATAGACAAGCTTGTCCAATCCACTAAATCATTTGGGTCTCAAATGACCATTTAAAATAAAAATAGCGCTGCTGCAAGAATAGGCGCGACTTTATTCTCACAAAGTTAGTCTAGGACCCCATCTAACTTTCATTATAAACTAAAAATGTAAATACCAAAAGAAAAGAGGACATGTTAATCAAACAAGCGTCGAAAAACCACAGGCTATCACCCCCAATCCATAATTGTCAATAATTTAGAAGTGCATACTTTCCAAAGTTTTATTGCTCATCCGTGTTTCACTTTACGTGATTACAAGTTTAATTAATAGTTAACTCTTACAATTAAACCATACATAGAAATTCACTTTTACTCTTATTTAAGACAATAATAATTACATCACAAATTGATCCTTAATTTCTTTAAATTCAAAAATATCCAAAATTGTTGAACATAGTCAACCCACCTAGACATTTCGGCTTCATTCACCTTTGCTTAACATACTAACAAGTGATGCTTGAGTAATAATAAAAAAAAAATAACCTCATGGAATAATTAATAACTTCATTCCACTTAAACCATTCAATTCCACTAGTAGAAAATATGAAATGTGCATCAGTTCAAAACCCCCCTTTGCACCGGTTTAGATTTGAGGGATGCCAAAAAAAAAAAAAACATTCGCACCGGTTCAAAATCGGTGCCAATTTTTTTTTTGGCACCGATTAACCGGTGCTAAAAATCAATTGCCGCTTTTTATTTTTTAATTTTTTTTACTAACAATTGGCACCGGTTCGGTTCAAAACCTAATGCCCCAAAAAAATTAAAAAAAACAATTGGCACCGGTTTCTTTTCAAAACCGGTGCCCTTAATGCCCTAAGAAAATAATTTTTTTTTTTGTTTGCATTATTTTCACTTAAATTGATATATAAACACTAACATATATATATAAAGTTACATATTTTCATTAAAAAAGGCTGTAATATTACAATTTTCATCCCAAAAAATAAAATAAAATAAAATTAAATACAAGGTGCTACTATTGCCGTAACCATGTTGGTTCTGCTGGTGGCTGCTGCTGTTGTTGGTCCTTTTTCCTGTTTTGCAGTGCTGGCTGTTCTCAGGCTCTTGGGTTCTTAAGGCCTGTTCTTGGTTTCTCTGAAGAACAACAATGGCTGTTAGGAAGGCTGCTGGTGATGTGTGTGGTTTCTTCAGTGGTGTTTGTCCATGTTGGTGCTAGTGTTCAGCTTGTTGTGTTCTGCTTTCTGCCTCTTCTGCTGGGTGTCTGCTGCTGGATGCTGGTTAGGTTGTTTCTATGGTGTACAGGCCGCTGTTGGTTCTTGCTATTGCAAGCTTCTACTGGTGCTGTTGTTCATATGCTGGTTGCTGTTCTGCTTATGCTGTTGGCTGCTTTGTCTGCTGTCTGTCTGTGCCCCTAGTCTTAGCTGCTGCTTCTGCTCTCTTTTCTGGTTGCTGCAGCCTGGGTTTGGTGCTTCTGGTTTGCTTGCTACTACGTTTCTTACTGTTCTGCTGTTGTTGACTATTTGGGGTGCTCCGCTGGTGCTCAAGGTTACTGCTCGAGATGGTTGAGGAAGGTGTTATCGAGAGATCATCCTTCACTATGTAGTTAGCAGCACCCTTAAAATACCCATCTATCTCATCCCGGCTAAATGCACAAAATCTTAAGAGAAATGGTGAAGCAAATGCTAAGGTGAACACTTTAGTAATACCAATCTAACATATACTTGTACTTCTTACGTGCTAGATAAAGTTAGAAGTATGAAGTATTAACCAAGTCTGTGGAATTATGCATACTGAACTTAGGCCTTTAGCTTGAAGATGTATACACCTAGTTCTTATATTGTGCACAGGGAGTATTCAAAAGCTTATACAACGGCGTGTACATGTATTGCTATTGAAGAATTGGAATACAAGCTCTACTTGTATGATGTCCAATAAGGATAATTTATTTATCAGCTCTCGTTTATAGAAAGTTTTATGCTTCTACTATTTCATCTGGGTGTATAATCAAGCCCTATGTGGTTGTGTGTGTGTGTGTGTGTGTGTGTGTGTGTGTGTGTGTGTGTGTAATACCCCGGTGTACATGTATTGTTATGAATTAATTATTCAATTATACAAAATGATGCAAACAAGAAAGTGAAAATTAAAGAGAACAAGTTCAAGAATTGAGTAATTTTGAAGCAAGCAAAAAAGCAAAGCAAAACTACAATGAAAAGGTAGTGACAATCAATTGAGGATTTTTTAAGATTCTATGTACAAGAGAAGCATAATAAACGACATTACTTGTACTTGAAAATTCAACAACTCGTATATGTTTCGATTTCAGCAGCTTAATAATCACCATATTACAACAACAATTGCAAGTGAAGAGTGTAATGAATCACTTGGACTCGTGCTTATCAAGTAGGATAGTAATAAACAGAAAACTCAACAATGTAGAATTAAAAGAGTCAGGGGAACTTAGTAATACAGGTGACAAATGAAGAAGAAATTATACTCCAATTGAAACATTAAACAATAAACTTTAAGGGGATGCCTGGAATGCCGGTAATAGGAGAGGAAAAGTTAATCAATAAAAATTCTGACATTTTTTAAGTGCTTGGATTGAAGGTAATATTGTATAGGGGTAATACTTTCCCCTCAAAATAGGGGTCATAGTTACTCTAACCCCCCCTAGGGTAACTTTTTCCCCTAGGGTAATTTATATGCATGACATGTACTACTCCGTATATGTTACGAGTAAATTTAATTCAAAAATTCGCAAAATTCATTATCATTCCTCAATAAAAACCGAAATTCATCAACAAAAACCTCACTTCATTCATCAACTAGAAAACGTAAATTTCAACAACATTCATAAAAAAAAACTGCAAATTTCCTCAAAATAAAGCAAATAATTCATGAATCCATCATGGGGTTTTTTTTTTCAGCCAAAAACTTCTCAAACTGTGTTACCTCAACGGACAAACAGATCACAGTGAGAAGCTGTACGATGAAAGTGAGTCCCTTCATCATATGGATTATCCTAGTGTAACTATTTACAGCCAAGGGACTCAACACATTATGATATCTATAGCACACAACATGTCCGCTCAAAGTGGTTCATTGGGAACATTAATAGTACACATGCTCATCATTCATAACAATAATCCAGCAACAATAACTAGCAACAATAGTCCAGCCCGCCAGCAACGTACGCTGGTATACAACATGAATCGTTCATCTGCCACTTAAACATGCTTCTAAGTATAGAATTAAAATAAATTTAGAAAACTTAAATAACAGAGAGGTTAGGGTTTCAGAAATCTACCAACAAATGTCAGCAAGCAAGTTCATTTCGAACAGGGAGACTCAGTTGGAGCATTATGTCAAGGCCCTTGCCGGAACTGTAAAGGAGCTCAGCCTACGACGACCCCTGCTCAAGTGCGTCAATTGGGGCTAGATTAACCCCTTTTCAACATCATCGTTACTCTCAAATAACGCAAGGTGTGATGGGAAAACATTCATGGCCGACATCAAATGACTCAAACACAGATCTAGGGTTTTTGATTTGCAAAAAATTGATTTTAGGAAAATTGAACCCAGAAAAACGAAGAAGAAGATGATGAATAGAAATCAATTTTAGGAAAATCAAACCCCAAAAAACGAAGAAGAAGAAGAAGATGAATAGAAAACCGATTTTAGGAAAATCGAACCTAGAAAAACAAAGAAGAAGAAGATGAATAGAAAATCGATTTTAGGAAAATCTAACCTAGAAATCGAAGAAGAAGAAGATGAATAGATGGTGGAGGGAAGAAGACAATGAGAGTGAGGAACAACAGAATGGGAGGAAAGAGATGATGTTTAGGAGAGAGGAGAGAGAAGAGAGAGATAAAACGAGATACTGAGGAAACAAAAAGAAAGTAGAGGGGAAAGAGAAAGAAGGAAAAGGGGCGATTTTTTAGGAAAACAATTGGCACCAGTTTGAACCGGTGCCATTTCAAGAAATTCGCACCGGTTTGGTTTGGAACTGTGCGATTGTTCTTACACTAAATCTCGCCTCGTATATTTCCCACCGGTTTTTAAGAACCGGTGCGAATTCCTCGGTGCGCATTTGTGTTTTTCTACTAGTGTTCCAATCATATTCAATAATCCAAATGTGGTTATCAAACCAATACTATAAAAATATATTTGTATTAACATTCCAAACAAACAATTAATCTAATTCAACATGCTTGCACTCATAATTCCGTAAATATATAATTAATCCACCAAACATGTTTCATAAACATAAGCACATGCATTAACTAAATGTATAAACTAACAATTTCCATTCAAGAGTTCTCTAAACATGAAATTAAGTTCCTTTCCTTTTTGGTACCTTAACATGATACTACTTACAACGAATTAGACATGTACATATCCCGTGTAAACAATTGTTTGTGCCACTTTTACTCACTTATTAAAACTCTCTAAGGAAATAATCACCTCATACAAAAGAACCAACAATCATATATTAATACTCAAACTAGTTTTCCAGCAATATAATTTGATTAAAAACCTCTTAAAACTTCATATATTTATTCTTAAATAATGATTAGAATTACATTAGGAACAAAAACCCCAATTTAATTGCTCATAAGAACCCCAAAATCCCAATTTCAACAATCAAAACCCTAGGTTTTAAAATTCATAAAATCTAAAATTAAATCATTTATATAATCTGAAATTATAAATTTAAATCATCAAAATATATTTTTTATACTAGATAAATAAACTTTAGCTATAAAATCAAAAACCCAAACAAATTAATAATTTTTAAGCAAAATAAAAAAAAATAAAGGGAGAAAGGAAGGAGCAACCACGGTGGGCCATTGCTAGTGGTGGGTCGCCGGCGGACTAGTGGCCAGTGTCAGGTTCGGCGGCTCGTGGTTGAAGTGGGTAGCAACAATGAGGAAGGGAAGGGGGGGCGTGAGAAGAGTTTCTCATGTAAGAAGGAAAAAGAAAGAAAAAGGAAAAAGAAAAGAAAAAGAAAAGAAAGAAAGAAAATAAAGGGACAAGAAATGAAAACTGAGTGCAACTAGGCGCATGCATATAGGAGGGCTAAATGGTAAATTCACTTATTTTTTGTGATTTTTTTTATTGCTACAATGGTATTTTTAATGTACTATTATACTTACAGTGGTATTTTTAAAGTACTATAATAAATGTATTTTATACTACTAGAGTATAAGTTGTTTTAGTAGTACTTTTTATAGCCATTATATGTAACAGTGGTACAATATTTGTACCTCTAGAAAAAAAAAATCATCACTCTTTTGTCTTATAGCTTCTATTTACTTTTACATGACAAGTAAATAGCAGCTATGCGCCAATACTTAACCATGAAAACTAACCTCTTGTGTGGAAAAAACTTGGGGTTTAATGGGATATTTACAAGAGAAAGAATTGTAAAGTAAGAATGGTTAGTTTAGGTTGAGCCTCATGAATAAAATAATGCGCCACTTAATTAATGAAATGGATTGGATTTTGTTTTGATGGTCATGAATAGTAGAATATAGGCACATAAAATTTGTACCAAACTAATTTTTCATCCAAATTAATAATTTAAAACTTCTTAAAAATAAATTCCCGAAAAATATAAATAAATATTTTAAATAAAATAAAATTTTATTCATAAAATATTTAAAAATACGGGAGATTACAGCTAGGCCTAGCAAGACCTTCCTTATCTTCCGGAATTTCTGGTTTCTCACTCCATGGCTTTTTAATTCTCCTATTCAAGTGATTCCTTTTCTGTGCCTATAATTCCTCTTCTGTTTGGCTCGTCTATCCATGGCTAAGTGGTGATTTAGACACACACATGGATATTGTAACGAGCCTTGAAGGACGTAGTTTATGTTGAAAACTGCAACCCCTTGGACCTCATTGTTAGCACCGATGTGAAGCATTTCAATATGTTGGAAAAGATTATCAATTTGTGAAGGATTTTTTTAAAAACTTGAGTGTTTGAAAGTAGATAGAGAAATTATGACAAATGATCTTTTAGAGAGAGAGATAAGGAAAAATTTGTAAACTTGGCTGAATGGTGAAGGAAATTGAGTGAAGTGACTACAAGTATTTATAGCCACTTTTGAGTCACTCTTGACGGTTAATTTACTCCGTGAATCTAAAACATCGTGGTAAAACCTCATAACTCTTCACATTGATCATGTCGTTACATCATCAAGGGATGTATTTAACTTAAATCGCCACAAAGTTTCCTTAGTAATTTAACTTCCACGTTAATAATAATTACTAAAATTTAATTTTTTATTGGCAATTGGAAGTTTTTTTCCAATTAAATGTCAATAAATATTATTGTCTACACTTGGTAAATCGTGTTCATAATTATGATTAATACCTATATATTTCAATTTTGAAAATTAACAATATATTTGTGGGGCGGCTATTAAGATAATAAAATCAAATGTATCGCTTAATCATTTATCAGAATATTTATATTTGCATTAACCAAACGACCGTAAGTTGGGCAAAATAACATTAACTTTTTATAGAGTTAAGACATGATCTAAGGTTATGTTTGTGATACTTAGTTTAAGTAGAAACTAAGAACATGTAATACATCATGTTTGTGTCCTTAACCCATTTACCAAAAGAGAATTAATTAAGACAAAAGAAAGTAAATCAGACAAACCCTAGCCACTAGTGGAAAAAACGTTATTCGTAAGGCGCCCAAACCCCCCATTTTGTTGCATTTTCATGCGCTGCATATGTGAGCGATGCAATTACTAGATATTATCTGCAGCGCGCATAAAACGCTGCAAAAAACGATTATTTGCAGCATGCCTAACCCTGCGCGCTGCAAAAAAGTTGGATTATATGCAACATGCATAAGCTAGGTGCGCTGCAAATAGTCCAATTATTTTGCAAATAGTTGGACTATTTGCAGCGCACCCTACCTAGGAGGCGCGTTGCAAATACTATTTTTTTTTTAATTTCAATAGGACAAACAGAAACAAAAGTAACACAAAACAAATAGAAACAATTTTTATGATTTCATTAAACTATGCCAAAAATCAAGGTTATTACAAATAATACCATGTAAATCATGGGGTACTCAATTTTCTAACCAAACATGAAAACCTCTAAAATTTTAACTTAACTTTGCTAAGCCTATCAGCAAATTGATTCCCTGATCGTTACAAGTTTAAGGATAAATTAGATATATAGGACCACCAAGAATAGCAACATGTATCATTTCATCAACATTATTGTCGTTACATGCAATCTTACATTTCTCAAAACTCATCCAAGCCATCCGGAGTAAGTGCCAGTGTATCACATAATCTGTACAGTTGAGGTTCTTGATTAGTTCTTAACATCAACCAAACAAAAGTTGTAAACTAGCTAAATTCCTGCTAAATCAGACTTTAACCATCAACAAGAGTAAAGGTAGGCTCGTGCCAAAATTATCACATCATGAAGCCAAGAAAGTTAGTCTGCTGACACTATGAGGGACTCGATGACTTTAAATTGGCCCCTAAAGGTCCTTATAGCCACCCTGAGTGGGTAACCCAGACAGCGATTTCCCCATTGCAACATCCTGTAGCCACCAGACTTTACCTAGCCATTTTAAGCAAGATACACTTGCCTGCACTCAAAATTTTAACATCTGTCATCTCTACGAAGTAGGCTTCAAAGAAGATGCAAGTGACATAAATGCAAGTGAAATGCTACATACAACTTAAGTATAGATCGAATAGCATAGATTATGGAAGAAAAATTATAAGTAACAATGGTAAGAGTATTATGAAACTAGAAAATTAAGAGACCTCGTGATTGCAAATGATGCGAGATTCTGAATGCTGCAAATCTCAAATTACAAGCTTCTGATCAATGCTTCCAGTTTCTATCCAAGGTATTGTTGAGGCAAATATTATTCTTTACCAACAACTTAAATACTATATCTTGTTTTAAACTATTAGGGGACTACCCCTCGAGTTACTGGTTTCAAAGATTGATAACCTTGCTAACGTAACAACATAAAAAATAAGGAAGCTTTCCCAGAGAAAGTAAAACAAGTTATATTGCTTAAAGAAACCAGTAGATAAACATATGACAACAGATACAAATGCATTCCATTAATTAATGGATAGAGTCAGGTCTACAATTGTATAAGTTGAAGGAGAGATTACCTCCATGATCATACAGTTGGAAAAGACGAACGATCTTCAATACATGCTAAGATAAAACTAAACTATTGCTTGGCTACTATGCCAAGGGAAACTACAAAAGCTAAGAAAAAAGCTTAAAAGAATTGAAATGCTTGTTGTTAATTGATTAGCTAATGTCTTTCCTTTGATCCTCATGCTTCTATTTATAGGCAAATTGGAGCAGTTATGGCTGACTTCCATAACTGTTTTGCAGTTATGCTTCTTGGCGCCAACTCTATTCAAATAGTAAATTACCCATTTGCCTCCAAATAGACTTTTACTCATTGGGCCTTTAGGTGATATCAGCCAAATTCTCATTATACCCCTACCAGTTTAGCCCGAAAGCCTTTTGCTGACTTTAAGACCCAATTTGCTTGGTCAAAGTCAAGAAAAGTCAATAAAAAGTCAAAAATATTATTTTTGAGAGTAACAAATGCCCCCCTAATTTGGGTGGTTGATGGCATATGAAACTAACCATATTATGACCTTTTTTTGCATTAAAATAGGAAATATTGTGTATGTTTAATTTTGCGAGTCTTTTGTGATTATTGCGGTAATCTTAACATGTGTTCTTCATCTTTGTTTGTGGTTGATTTTATTTATGACTAACGTTTGCCAATGGAACTAACCAAATTATGACCTTTTTTGCATTAAAATAGGAAGTGTTATGTATTTTTAATTTTGCCTTTGGTTGTGGTTGATTTTATTTATGACTAACGTTTGCCAATGGACTGTTTTCACCTAGTAAATAGCACAAACATTAAAATTAGGCAAAATATAATCGAGTTAGTTTGTCTTTTAGTCTTTCGTTCTATTTGGTCCTTACATCTTTCATTTATTAATATCATCTTCATGTCTAGCCATACGATCGTATCACGAGTTTTAATAAACTCACCTAATCACACACTTGTTGAGTCGTTGCATACACTTTGTCTTTGAGTCACGCACCACGTTGTGTACGATCGTATACTAGGACCATGCATGCGTCGTTTTTCGTCATAATAGGGATGAGTGTTGTGTTTCCCATCATTTTTCAAAATTCTTTTACACACTCTTCCTTTCCAATCCGAGTATTGAGTCAATGCATTATGTGAGCTCATTTTGTTACACATTACTTGAGTCTAAGAATTACTAGGCCATAGTTTGAAGAATAAGCGGAACGCCACTTCTTCCTTCTTTTCTTCTAATCAAAGCATCAACAACAACTTTCTTATCCCTCCAGGCGGCAAGAAGTAACTCATACACTGCCACGAAGATGAAGCAAGCTTCTCGCAAACATTTTATGCTATAATCTTCTTTTGTTTCAAACCTTTTTCTCCTACTAAGACTAGTATAGGTTCTCCTTATCCATGTGTCTATGTGTCATGTTTCTTACCTTTCCATCAATGAGCATTTCTTTCCTTTGCATTCGATCATGTAAAATAATAATTTTGTTAAACCAAGCACAAGGTATACCAATGATTTGAGACACCCTTTGCAACCCATTATTTGCTGGGTTTTGCAATGTCCGACACCATGCGGAAACAAAACCCGCAAAATCGGATCACATGCATAATAATTATAACATAACAAAATAGCATGCAATTAAAGAAAACATAAACACATAAAAAGAAGAAAGAGAAAGAAGCTCACCCTTGATGCGTGCTTCGCTCGCAATTCGAGCTCGGACTTGGAAAACTACAAGCCCCGCAAGTGCAAGACCTCCAACGTCTCACACCCTCGATCACCAAACCGGCCCCTACCCTGTAGCTTAGACGGGGCTAGACAAAAATTACTAGAGTTTTACGAACTTAAGGCTTTCTCAAACTTTGGGAGATTCCTTTTGAGTTCTACCCAAGTGAGTATTCCCAATACCCAAGGTGGGTATTTATAGGGAATTGTTCCCAAGAGTTTCCATCAACTTTTCCATGTGGGAGAGTTAATGAAATGCCAAAAAGAACGAATTAATTTAATTCTAAATTAAATTAAAATGGCAATTCAATTAGTAAACAACAAGTGTCACAAGGAAAGCAAAGGAGTAGGTAGGACCACAAGGGAGGACCATACCTCCCTTGCTCCCCAAGCCAACCTTCTCATAAAACCCGGTGCAATGGGAGGTGGCCAGCTGGCAGCCCGCCTTGGGCACCAAGGCAGCCATGCTAGCGCCCGGTCCCTCGGCTGGGCCTTGCCGCACCAGCCCACAATAGCAAGTTGCGCGCGCAAGTGGGTTGCTTGTTGCTGGGCGCTGTTGCTGTACACCAAGCTCGGTGCTAGCAGCAGGTGCTTGGCACGCGAGCGGCTGGGCGTGCCAGCCCGCATGCATGCTCGGGCATGCTAGCACGCCTTGCCCGCATGGCTGCTCGACTAGCTCGCCCAGCCAATGCATGCGATGCATGTTGGGCTTGCGACCAAGCATTGCCTTGCGGCAAGGTGCCCGGCTAGCTATGCTAGCCCACCTAGCCCTCATTTGGCTAGGCCTTTGCGAGACTAGGATTTTCGCGTGCATTGACTTGTTGTTTGACTAATTTCTCGTCTCGTCGATTGCATAAATTTACTCGACGTTCGACGCTCTAAGCTCGGAATCCGACGTCTCATTTCATAAAATCTCTATCGACTCATTTAATCGTTCTAATTAATTCGTCGTCTTGGTTCGGTTACACGATTAGGTGTGACCCAAAGGGTTCAGTCAAGAGCAAGCTGTAATATTAATTATACATTAATTAGATTTCCTAATTAATTCCGAACCCTCTATCAGAATAATACACTTGTCAAAGGACACCATTCCTTTCAATCTCCCACTTGTCCTTCCGGACAAGTGTGCTTTTTTATGTATAGCCTGTTTCCTATGTCACTTAATGCCTCTTCATGAACTATAAGGTAAAATTCTTCGTCATCCTTATTACGTCTAGAAGTGTTTCTCGATTTTCGAGTTCGATTGCCAATAAGCAGATTATTTCTAAAATCCATTTGAGCACGACCATGCATTTTCATAGTCTCGTTCTTCGAGAGGCCTGGTAAACAAAAAAGACATGTTCCCTACTGTTAATAAGGGGACATTCCCAGTCTTGCATTGTTAGCTTCCCTTACTAAGAGGCCTTAGCTGCCCAAGTGTTGCCTTTATATTCCCCTTGTATGGTAGACATTTGACAACATCATAATGGACTAGTACTCAAGCAACAGAACTTACAATACTCATGGTGAGGAAAGAGATTCCGATAGCCATAATGAGTAATATACTTATGACGATTGTTAAATCTCTTAAAGTATTCTCATAGGTTGATCCTTTATAGTTCCAAACTAATACCTTTGTAAATGATTTATGACATTTTGTCCTTGTAGCACAAGAAACGGTGCTATAAATCATACTACACACTAATCTCTCACGGTCATTAAACGTCCAACTTTCAAATGACCTCGATTAGGGATAGTTTTGATATGATATTCAATGTTCACTTAATAGGTGTTTCTTTATCCAAGACATTGTCTTGATACCATATTTTGAATATTCTCAAATCAAATGCACTCATTGTTTGATTCTAAACTACAATTAAATAGAAATGGAATAATAATTGGCGGAAAAATTAAAATTACTCCATATATAAATGGTTTACTTAGGTTTTTACATTAAGGTTTCCAAAACTTAATTAAAACACAATCAAGGAAATTAAAGTCAATCTCCGACATGCTTAATTCCCATTGCCTTAACGTGCTTGTTGTGTTTCACTTAAGGCAAAGATTTAGTGAGTGGATCGGCTACATTGTCATTCATTCCAATCTTGTAAATTCTGATTTCACCCTCGGACCTTCATTCGTATCATGTGAAACCGCCTCATGACATGTTTGACTTTATAGTGTTCCCTTGGTTCCCTGGCCTGAGCAATAGACCCACTATTGTCACAATAGAGATCTATCGGTCCCTTTATTGAGGGAACGACACCAAGTTCACCAACGAACTTCCGAATCCAAACTGCCTCCTTAGGTGCTTTAGAAGCTGCCAAGTATTCGGCTTCAGTTTTAGAATCTGCAATCGTGCATTGCTTAGCACTCTTCCAACTGAACGCTCCTCCATTTATATAGAACACATATCCTGATTGAGACTTGAAGTCGACTCTGTCAGCCTAGAAGCTTGCGTCGGTATAACCTTCAACAACCAAATCCTTACTTCAACCATAGACCATAAATTTATCCTTGTTCCTTTTCAGGTACTTAAGGATATTCTTGGCCGCAGTCCAATGCGCTACTCCTAGGTCTGATTGGTATCGGCTCGTAACACTTAAGGCGTACGATACATCTCGCCTTGTACAAATCATGGCGTACATGATCGATCCAATAAGCGAAGAATATGGAATCTGACTCATTCTCTCACCCTCATCACGTTTCTTTGGACATTGTTTCTTGCTGAGAGTTATGGCATGAGACATGGGATGGTGGCCTCTTTAGGCTTCCATCACATTGAATCGTGCCAGTCCCTTATCAATATAAGTACTTTGGATTAATCCAATCATCCTCTTAGATCTATCTCTACAAATCTTGACGCCCAATATGTACTGTGCCTCTCCTAAGTCTTTCATTGAAAAACACTATTTAAGCCAAGTCTTTACAAACTCCAACATTGGAATGTTGTTTCCAATGAGCAATAGGTCATCGAAATATAAGATAAGGAATGCCATGTCACTCCCACTAACCTTCTTGTAAACACAATACTCGTCCGGATTCTTGATAAAACCAAATTTGCTAATGGCTTCATCAAATCGCAAATTCCAACTTCTACTTACCTGCTTCAATCCATAAGTGGATTTCATAAGCTTGCATACCTTCCTAGCATTGTTCGGATCTACAAAACCTTCGGGCAGTGTCATGTACACAATTTTTTCCAAAATCCCATTGAGGAAGGCAGTTTTGACGTCCATTTGCAATATTTCATAATCGTAATATACGACAATTGTTAGGATAATCCGTACGGACTTAAGCATGGAAAATGGCAAAAAGGTTTCATCATAGTCAACACCGTGAATTTGCCTGTAACCTTTTGCCACCAGTCTAGCTTTGTATACATATACATTTCCATCATCTTTATCGGTTTTTAACTTAAAAATCCATTTGCAACTGATAGGTGTGTAACCTTCGGGCAAATCAACCAAGTCCCATACTTGATTTTTAAACATGGAGTCCATCTTGGAATTCATGGCTTCTTGCCATTTTGCAGAGTCGGGGCTCTTCATAGCTTGTTTGTATGTTGCTGGCTCATCTTCATCCATAACTAGGATGTCTTGATTCTCGGTTAAGACAACACCAAGGTATTTGTCTGGTTGAGATCATGGTCTTTACGACCAACGCAGGGTAATAGATTGAGCATTTGCAATTTTAATTTGACTTTGAACATTGTCGGTTTGACTCTGACCATTGTCAACAGTTGCTTCTAAAATACTTTGATTGTCAGTTTTGTCAAGTTGACTTTGTTGCTCATTCTCTTGAACTTCATCAAGTTCGATTTTCCTCCCACTTTTCATTTTGGAAAGATGCTCCTTTTCCAAAAAGACACCATCTCCAGCAACAAATATTTTGTTCTCAGACTGGTTGTAGAAGTAATACCCCTTTGTTTCTTTTGGATACCCCACAAAGAAACATTTGTCAGATTTTGGTGCAAGCTTATAGGTCATGAGTATTTTGGCATATGCTTCGCAACCCCAAATCTTAAGAAAAGACAACCGTTGAGGTTTCTTTGTCCATAATTCATATGAAGTCTTGTTGACAGCTTTTGACGGAGCGCGGTTTAGTGTTAGTGCCGCGGTTTGAAGTGCATGTCCCCAAAAAGAGATAGGAAGATCGTTAAGACCCATCATTGATCGAACCATGTCTAACAAAGTTCGATTTTTCTTTTCAGACACTCCGTTCCATTGTGCAGTTCCGGGAGGTTTCAATTATGAGAGAATACCATGTTCTTTCAGATGGTCGTCGAATTCGTAGCTCATATACTCGCCTCCTTGATCCGATCGAAGGGCTTTGATTTTATTGCCTTGCTGATTTTCCACTTCACTCTGAAATTTTCAAAGGATTCATATTTGTGCGACATAAGGTAGACATAGCCATATCTACTATAGTCGTTCGTTAATGTGATAAAATAGCGATAACTGTTTCTTGCGGTTGTGCTCATTTGTCCACATACATCCGTGTGTATGAGGCCCAATAAGTCACTAGACGTTTCTCCTAACTTGGAGAAAGACTACTTTATCATCTTGCCAAGTAAGCATCCTTCGCAGTTTTCAAACGACTCTAAGTCGAATGAATCAAGAATCCCTTCATGAAGAAGTTTCTTGATGCGTTTGATGTTTATGTGGCTAAGACGACAATGCCACAAGAAGGTTTGACTCGAATTGGTTGTCTTAGCCCTTTTGGTGGTATCATTAACATTATAAACCTGTTTGTCTAGTGAAAGTACATGAAGACCATTTTCTGAATATGCCGTACCATATAAAACATTGTCAAGATAAAATGAACAACTATTGTCCCTTATCCGGAATTCAAAACCCATAGCGTTTGTAGGGAATTTTTCAAACTCAACCTTGAGCCCCACTGTGATCATGCTTTTAGGCATGGTGGCGTCAAAAGGGAAAAAAGCTAGAGATAAAAGAGTTTCCAACAAGTTTTATGAACTTGTAAATCGTTCACGGGTGTGAAGGTTACACCCAATTCACGATCACGGAGATCACTAACTCCATAGTGGTCCAGAACCATGACCGGATATTCAGGGATGATGGTACGAATCCAACCTAAAAGATATTGAACCCACCCTAAATTCGCCTCTACTTAATTCTTATGATATTCATGTGCGCTTTTTGATCAACATACATACAACAAGTTAGCCCTAAACCTGATTAATCTACGTTGGTTGATTATTAATGCATAAATAAATCAATTATTGGCGATCACTTGAATTAAAATAATATTAGCCTAAATCAAATTATTAGTTATCTTATTAGGCATGATTTCAAGTATAAAGTCCCTTTAAACCTGCAAGAAAGGACATGATCAAGCAATAACAATAAATCATGAATAATTAAGCAACATAATAATTAATTGACACAACAATCATCATCATAATAATATCCTCAAATCATAATTAGCAAGATCCTAGGCATGATACTAAACGGATTAATAACAAACCCTAGCATGTCACTAACAAATATCATAATCAAAGCATTAGCCTAAACATGATACTAGAAAGCATGACATTAGGAATATTAATTAAAGCCTTAAACATGATACTAGGAATTAAAATAAACATCCTAACATGATTTCTAGGAATTAATATAAAATTCTAAGCAAGATTTCTATATCAAAAGAGTAATTAAGTAATCGAATTATTTACTTTGATGCCTCGTATATCTTTCTTTCAAAACAATATTGTCGGGTTTCGTAGTGTCCAACGCTACGCGGAAGAGAAACCCACCCAAGACCCGCTCACTAATTAAAGAAACTAAATATTTAATCACATAATTAAAAAGAGAGAAAGGGAAATGACATTCTTACCCTCGACGCGTGCTTTGCTCCTATAGAGCTCGGACTTCAAAGCCTTAGCTCCGCAAGCGCGAGAGCCTCTAGCGGAGTCCACCCTCGAGACCCGACCCAAACGGCCTCTACCTCGGAGGTTAGCCGGGGCTAGACCAAGATAAGACTAGAGTATTATGAACTTAGAGGTTCTCTCACCTAAAGGGAGATGCCTCATTGAGTTCAACTCAAGTGTCCCTTCCCCATCCCAAATGATGGGTATTTATAGGGAAGGGAGCTCTCGAACTTCAATCTCCCATCTATGTGGGAGAGTTGGTAAAATGCATTTTATCCAATTTATTTTTAATTAAAAAATCAAATTGAAATGCAAGTGAATCAACAAATGACAAGTGTCAAGAGGTGAGGACCACAAGGGGGGACCATTCTCCCCTTGCTCCCCAAGCAAACCCACACTCACATGCATATCCAACCACATGCAAGATAAACCACACACACATGTGCTACACGTATACGCTGGCTCACGCACATGGTGTAGCTGGGCATAGGCGCAATGCGTGGCTAGCTGCCAGCCTCGCTGTGCGGTACACACACACGCTGTGGTTGCACTGCTAGCTTTCAATAGCTAGCTGCTGCTTGCGCTATGCGTTGCACAGCTCGCACAGCCTACAAAATACGCGCATGATGGGCATTGGCGCAAGGCTTGGCTGGCTTCCAGCCCTGCTGTGCGGCACAGCCAGCACACGCACAGGCCAGCTTGCGTGCTGGACCTTGTGCTGTGTGGCATTGCTGCTTGCATGGCCTAGCATGCTAGCTAGGTCCTCGCTGCCCATAAGGCACCTGCTGCCACGCCCCTACTAGCCCAGCCATGCGTGCTGGTGCTAGCTAGCATGCAATTAAGTGCAGTAGCCCCGCAAGCATGCTCGGCCAGCAAGTCTAGCACGTACATGCATTCTTGGCTTGTGGCATAGCCATGTATGCGGTTAGTGCCCTATGCTAGCCTAGCCTTCGCATGGCTAGGCCAATGCAAAGCTACATCTTATCTTAAACTTGTCATTTGCATGATTTCTCGTCTCGTCGAATTCTAAACTCGCCCCGACTTGCGACGCTCGGTTTCGACGCTCTAAGCTCGACATCCGACGTCTTTGTTCGTAATACTCTAACTTATCTAATCGTTTGGATTGATTCGTCGCCTCGGATCGGTTACTCGATTGGGTGTGATCCAAACGGTTCAGTCAATATTCAGCTGTAATATTAATTACACATTAATATTACTGATCGGAAGCGGCCTCCACCTAAGCATTCCGATCACTTGACCTCACTGAAGAATTATCTTTCTAATAATTCTGAACCCTCTATCGGAATAATACACTTGTTAGAAGGACACCATTCCTTTCAATCTCCCACTTGTCCTTCCGAACAAGTGTGCAAATGGTGTATAGCCCATTTCCTATGTCACTTAATGTCTCTTCATGAACTATAAGGTAAGATTCTTCGTCATCCTCATTACGTCCAGAAGTGTTTCTCGATTTCCGAGTTCGACTGTTAATAAGCAGATGATTTCTAAAATCCATCTGAGCACGGCCATGCATTTTCACTGTCTCGCTCTTCGAAAGGCCTTGTAAGCAACAAAGATATATTCCCTATTGTTAATAGGAGAACATTCTTAGTCTTGCATTGTTAGCTTCCCTTACTAAGAGGATCTAGCCGCCCGAGTGTTGCCGTTATAATACCCATTTACGACAGACGTTTGACAACATAAAAACGGACTAGTACTCAAACAAGAGAACTTACAATACTCATGATCGAGGAAAAAAGTTCCGATAGCTATGATGAGAAATATACTTTTGACGATTTTAAATCTCTTAAAGTATTCTCATAAGTCGACCAGGTATAGTTCCAAACCAATACCTGTGCAAATGATTTATGACAATCATGTCCTCGTAGCACAAGAAACGGTGCTATAAATCATACTACACACTAATCTCAAGTGGTCATTAATCGTCCATCATTTAAATGACCTTGATTAGGGATAATTTTCGATTGTAATATTCAATGTTCACTTAACAGGTGCTTCTTTATCCAAGACATGGTCTTGATACCCTGTTTTGAATATTCTCATAAATCGAATGGACTCATTATTTAATTCTAAACCACAATTAAATAGATTGTGGAATTTTATTATTAAAATTTTATTCCACTATGAAACTTCCAACGTTTCATCTTATGATAAATGGTTTTCCCCAAATGTTTCAAGAGTAACACTCTTCACAAAACATTTATAAAAATCACACCCATATTTAATATGTTTGTTTTCTTTCATGCAATTCTGGTGAATGTTGTCGTTCAATTATTGCATAGTTTAGCTATTATTACTTTGCAAATCTTAGCATCTTCATTATCGAACAATTTCATAGTAAGATGATAAATTTTTGAGAGTGTTATGGATCATATATGATTCAGGATTTATTGTCCAAGTGATGGCTCCCACTCATTTTCATGACTTGAGATCTTTCAACTTGACAACCTACAATCAACGTTTGACAACAAACTTTCTAATGAACACTTTCTTATTATTGCCTTCTAGGCAAAAATATTCTCAACATATATTTTAGTAGACATTCTGATGGTGCTTTGCTCATATTTCATTCCAAACGGCTCACAATGATTTGGGAGACCCTAATCACTTGTGATTATGGAAATTTACCTTAGATTTCTGCACATTATACATGGATGTGCGTCCATGTTACCATTCTCAAGCCACGACGTATTCTAGCTCGTGCTTATAAATGGCTGTCTTATTAAGGATCTAATCCTTGCTAAGGATGTGCTTGCAACATCAATTTTCAAATTACATTTGTTTCCATACGTCAAGAACTCATCCCTTCTACTTATCCAAGTACTTTGGATGTTCTTGATCATAATCTAACTATCCATTACCATTATGTGGACTTAGATTTAAATTGAATGGTATTTGATACTTCTCATGCTCTGAGCATGTAAGTTGAGTGACGACTCCATATCATAGCACTCATGATGGTTTCAATTGCAGAATTATTCCCAATTTATTCCATTCATGTGACCTTTTAGCTCATCTAGTTTCACCGAGTCATGCTACACTATTTGCTATGTGATATGGTTGAAAGTCTCTCCTAGAGTCTTTCTTGTTTGATTTAGTATTAGCCTAGCTTATACTTAATTCAAAAATTTACTTAATTTTATACATATAGGTTGAAAGCCTTTCAAAGTCCCTTCATGTTTAACACGGTAAATTCCTTTACTCGGTTAAACTTTTCATTAAGTCTATCCAATAGATTTTAATTCCTACTATGTACTAAGTATCGCCTTTTTCTTGGTCCATTGTCGAAAATCCTTTTAAATCTAAGCATTTAGTATTTGACAGTCATTTCACAATAGAGTTCGTAGACTTCTTGTTCGACCATACAAGATTGACTCTTGCTCCCACTAAACTTTCTTGTTCATAAGAATATCTATGATTCTCCGTAAGTCAAACCTTTTATTAACTTTATGAGAATACATGTTCCAATTCCTACATGCAATGCTTCACTTTGAGCTTGCTTTCAAATCTAGCATTATTTAGAATTACAAAACCCTTAGACTTTTTCCATATTCTCTTCGAAAATCCAATTTTAGGAAGGCGGTTTTGTTATCTATTTTGCCATATTTCATATGCACAATTTTGCTAGAACAATCACGAAAAGACTTAAGCGTTCCGATCGATGAATAGGTTTTTATTAAAATCAACGCCGTGAATTAATTGTATCCTTTTCAACCAATTTAGCTATGTATGCATTATGCATTTCACATTTGTTAGTGTTCTCCTTGAAAAATTTATTAGTCGGGTTAAGGCTCCACCTCATGTTGGGTTGCGATTGATGGGTCTTTCACCCTTCATGCAAATGAATCAAGTTTCAAACATGATTTACAAACATGGAGTCTATTTTGTATTTTATGGCCTTTAACCATTATTCGGAATTTGGATTTGTCATAGCTAATTTACAAGACACTATTCCCTCACCATCCAATGGTAAATAGTATGCTTGTAAGTCTTAGGTTTATTTCTAACTTAATAGAAATTTATAGGATTCAATCCAAGGCTTTGGTGAATTCTTTACCTATACGGGATAATTGCATCAAACACTGAGTTTCAAGGTGCTTTTAAAGCCCTTTGATTATATTGATCTTACTCGTTTTGGAAATGTGTTACTTTCCAGAAAGACACCACTTAGAGCAATAAATACTATTTTCTCAATTAGGTTGTGGAAGTAATGCCGTAGTCTCACTTGAATACTGACAAGGAGACATGTATATTGTCTTTTGGTAAAAGTTCGTTGTAAAACAAACAGTTAGCTCATTCTCGAGCTACCTTAGCTCTTATTTAGCCATTTAACTCCAACTGAGCCAAAGAACTCCCAGTGAGCCAATGAACTCCCACTGAGCTAAGAGCCCTAGACATATACTAGAAAAGACGCTAGAAACTATTTCTATCCATAACTGAATATGGTGTCCTTTCTTAGCTTCGACACTTTTGTTTAGTGTATCATTAGTCATTTGTGCAAATCTTTAAGAACTTTATAGGAAGATCCATCGTCATTCGAGTCATTTCCAAATGGCATCGAGGTCTCCGTCAAGACATACTATGTTCTTTGTGGAGGCCATTATGAAATTTCAATTTCATAAGTTTGATGTGATCACTCTTGGCTCAAGCAAACATCGCTCAATCTAATCTAGACGTTTTGATATCTTGCCAAGTTGATTCTATACTTCACTGAACATTTGAGCTACTCAAGGTCTAGTTTGTTCACATTTGATGAATGTAGCCACATTCATTCAAATTCTTGTGAGACGATGAAGTAATGGAATCCTTTTTAGCTTTTGAAGTCAATTGTCTATTCCAAGCACAATAGCTCCTTTCTTTGTCGATTTCAACAAGTGAGACTTGCTTGTCTTAGAATGATTCCAAATTGATCAACTATCAAGAGTCTATCTAATAGAGCCTTGAGTATGTTCTTGTCGATGTGACATTGCTAAAGATATTTGGAACACAAATCATGTCCATGCCTTGAACCTTGTGAGTTTTCATGTTAGGCAAATGTTTGTTCATAATCTAGCATTCTTGACTCATGGCTTAGAAAACCATGCCATTCAAATAAAACCCGTAAATATTGCTCTTTTATTGAATGTGAGTCTTTCCGTGTGTGAACGGATCGTGTGCTGATTATGGAACACAATAACCCTTAGTCGTTCCAGCCTTGGCTTAAAAGGACTTTAAACAAAACAAATGACCTTACAACTGATGTAGCACCACTTGCTTCATTTTAAGCTAGTAAGTCAATAACTTAGCTTGACTTCATTGGTTTGAGGTCACTTTCAAAGTGGAACACTCAAGCAGTATCCAATACTTGTGAAGATAACGAATTGCTAAGTTGACCACAACATGAACTCATGGGGTAGAAAAGGAATCTTATTCCTTTCCTTTGTTCCTTGTTTCCTATATTTTTTATCATACGCCATCTCATAACTTTAAGAATCATTTCTTTAAGTACTTTGACCTTTACATTTTTTTAGGCATAATTAAGCATCTAATGCGCCGTGAAACAGAGTTCCATGTTTCCTTCAATTCGTACTTGAATTGCTACATCAATGAGTCCTACTCATATATGTATGAAGCGAAAAGACATGTTGGTTGTCAACTATTGACAATTTGAATTTTCCAACTCAATTATCAAAACTACCCAGTATTTTGAATACATGATATCCAACCGTCCTTTTGGACTTAATTTATAAAAGTTAATTATGAGAGGTTGTATTTAGAAATGCCTTTCCATTCTTTGAGAACCATTCTCAAAAGATTTCCTACACCAATCATTGAAAACAATATAATTTGATTTAGAATTCTACAAATATAAGTGCAAAGTCTAACCATTTATCAAGTTCATAAAATAATAAGTTTGAAATTCATGCAAACTTGCAATCTTATTACCCGTGTTATTCACGCATTAAAAATTGTCCCTTTTAGGCGAGAATTAAACAATTCCAAGATCACAAAAATCAGAAAGTGATTAAGCATACTTTGGCTTGTCTTAACACTTAATATTTTATGGTAAGCAATCCAATTGCTAATAGCTCCAAGCTACTCTTGGTTCGATAAAACGCCGCATCTAATGCTTTCTTGACATTTTATCTCCATTGCCACGACATCTAAGGACTCCTTGCTGATATCGTTGAGCTTAACCAAAACGACTTGTATACCTAGTATACCTTACGTTCCTAGGGAAGTGGTGATGCCTCGCTTTGGCGTAGCCCATCACCACGTGCCTTAGTTCGGTAAGTGTCGTTCTTGGAATGGCAAATTTGGATCAATATTATAGGGACCTAGGGTTTCTATGTTGGTTGATTTAAGTGAACTTAATTAATCATCGCAACATTTGAAATCCTAAACATGCATCTATCATACAATTCAATCATATATAACCACAATATATATAAATTATAAGTATAAGATGCATTTGGCAACTAGCATGACCCCTTGAGTCTTCAAATCTTCAAGGGTCTCCGATGCAACTTCTTTGGTTTGCCTTCTTCGAAACACTGTCTTCGAGACATCTCCGCCAACTATGAATCTACTAGCTACTACGACTAGGAATAATCTAAATATTAAGGTACAAAAATACGCAACGGTACGCAGACTGTATTTAGATTTACAAAAATACATAACGGATCGCAGTCCGTATATACTATCCTTATCGGGCCCCACTAGTTGCCATTTTTACAAAACCTGTGAAACAATATATACATTCCATTCATCCATTCACTATATGAGAATGGCCCATGCATTTTACAACGATAAACAAGTACCAATACATAACATGCGCAAACTAGTAACTAACTTAGGTGGTTAATCCAATTAACGCGCCTAATTAAAACTTGCCAAAGTTATTAAATATTTTATGTGATTAAAACACAATTAGTTCATGCAATTAACAAAGCTCCCACTTAATTCCGCATCCAACTTAATTAATCCAATTAATTAAGTCGGTTAACCCAAATTTTGTGAAAAAATATTTTGCAAGAGCCGGAACAACTAAGGCCTAGCCTCGTTAAAATAAATAAATAAAATAATTAAAATGGCCCCAATTACGCAAAACAATAGCCCACAACATACCCGAAGTGCCTAGCATTAAAGCCACGGGGTTAGGCTTGCTAGGCACTAAGGCTGAGGCTTGCTGGCCTAGGGTGCTGGGCTGCGCACCATGGCTGCCTAGCAGCCCCTAGGTGCTGTGGCTGAGCTTGCTGGCCTGCCTGCCTAGCAGAACGCGCCATGCTTGCTGGCACCATATGCATTGCAGCAAGCTTCACATGCTAGCGTGCATGTTGGTGTTGGCACTGTGTGGTGGGCTGGCTGGGGCTCGCTGCCTTGCTGCCCAGCAGCATGCGGGCACCCTCACACACCACACGCATCTTCTCGCACAGCCATAACACCAAGCGCAACCTTGCATATACATCGTAGCACCATGCACCACACACTTGCACACACACTAGCGCACCAACGAGGCAAGGCAGCCCACCACGCACCTTGGTAGCCACATGTGGGCTGCTTGAGCAGTCCGGCTAGCCTAAGGGCGTGGCTTGGGAGATTTTGCCTTGAATTGCGTGCACTTGCCTTGGGATTTTAATTCCCGATTTATGTCTAATAAAAAATTAATTCCAAATTTATTTTAGAACCAATTTAGAGCAAAATGAAAATTAAAATAAGTCCAACTTAATTAAATTCAATTTTAGTAGTGAACAAGCCTAAATTGTTTAAGAACCTTTCTTTAAATCAATTCAGGTCTATCTTGATGCTACAAAATTGAAGGGCTACACTCATAATTAATTTAACCAAATATAAATTAATAATGAGATTTGACAAAATTAAGGAGGTTGGAAAAATAAACCCTTTCTTCCAATGAAAAATTTCCAACAGCAACTTGTGTATAATTGAAAAATTACATCTTCCAATATGAAGGTTATTAAAATTTCAATAACAAGCTTTGAACTTTTAGGACTTTAATCAACTCAAAATTGATTAAATCTAAAAATTAGTTCAACATGGAGTTTAGCAATCAAAGTTCCAACCAAATAAACAATTAAAGATTGGATCTTTAAGATATTAGGGATTTCAAAATCACAAGTTCACCATAAACATTCACACTTGAAGCAATTTATTTGCACAAATGTGAAAATTTCAAGTTTATGTGAAAAATGAACTCACCAAATTAAGCACCAATTATTACTTCATAAACATGCTTAATAAGGTTTATAATTGCAGTAGATTAGTGATGTAACCATACATTTAATCTAAAACTTTAACATGCCATAATTAATCAAGGTTTAAAGATTTTAAATTTTTCGTCAAAAACGAAAAACCCCTCGAAAAACATGTTTCTGGGTGGATTTTGGCTTCTGGAAAAACCTATAAGGATAAAAAACGATTTAGAACATCAATTCCACCCAAAAATCACTATTTGGGAGTCGAAATCTGGGTTAGTAGGCCAAAATTAGTAAAATACGAGATTAAAACTAATTAAAACGAGCTTCTAATCTAATTAGAAAGCAAAACCAGAATTTAAATCTATTTTAAATCACCTCAATTAATTATTAGTTACAATAATTAAAATGAACCTGGCTCTGATACCACTGTTGGGTATCGTAGCGTCCAACGCTACGCGGAAGAGAAGCCCACCCAAGACCCGCTCACTAATTAAAGCAACTAAATATTTAATCACATAATTAAAAAGAGAGCTCGGACTTCAAAGCCTTAGCTTCGCAAGCGCAAGAGCCTCTGACGGAGTCCACCCTCGAGACCCGACCCGAACGGCCTCTACCCTAGAGGTTAGCCGGGGCTAGACCAAGATAAGACTAGAGTATTACGAACTTAGAGGTTTTCTCACTGAAAGGGAGATGCCTCATTGAGTTCAACTCAAGTGTCCCTTCCCAATCCCATATGATGGGTATTTATCGGGAATGGAGCTCTTGAACTTCAATCTCCCATCCATGTGGGAGTGTTGGTAAAATGCATTTTATCCAATTTATTTTTAATTAAAAAATCAAATTGAAATGCAAGGGAATCAACAAATGACAAGTGTCAAGAGGTGAGGACCACAAGGGGGGACCATTTTCCCTTTGCTCCCCAAGAAAACCCACACTCACATGCCTCTCACATGCATATCCAACCACATGCAAGATCAACCACACACACATGTGCTACATGCATAAGCTGGCTCACACACATGGTGTGGCTGGCTGCCAGCCTTGCTGTGCGGTACACGCACACACTGTGCTGGAATTGCTAGCTTTCACTAGCTAGCTGCTGCTTGCGCTATGCGTTGCACAGCTCGCACAGCCCAGAGCATACGCGCATGATGGAAATTGACGCAAGGCTTGGCTGGCTGCCAGCCCTGCTGTGCGGCACAACCAGCACACGCACAGGCCAGCTTGCATGCTGGACCTTGTGTTGTGTGGCATTGCTGCTCGCATGGCCTAGCATGCTAGCTAGGTCCTCGCTTCCCATAAGGCACCTGCTACCACGCCCCTGCTAGCCCATCCATGTGTGCTGGTGCTAGCTAGCATGGGATTAGGCGCAGTAGCAGCCGCAAGCATGCTCGGCCAGCAAGTCTAGTACGTACATGCATGCTTGGCTTGTGACATAGCCATGTATGCGGTTCGTGCCCTATGCTAGCCTAGCTTTCGCATGACTAGGCCAATGCAAAGCTATGACTTATCTAAAACTTGTCATTTGCTTGATTTCTCGTCTTATCGAGTTCTAAACTCGCCCCGACTTGCAATGCTCGGTTTCGACGCTCTAAGCTCGACATCCGACGTCTTTGTTCGTAATACTCTAACGACTCTTCTGATCCTTCTCATTGATTCGTCGCCTCGGATCGGTTACTCGATTGGGTGTGACCCAAAGGGTTTAGTCAAGATTAAGCCGTAATATTAATTACACATTAATATTACTGATCGGAAGCGGCCTCCACCTAGGCATTCTGATCACTTGACCTTACTGAAGAATTAGCTTTTTAATAATTCTGAACCCTCTATCGGAATAATACACTTGTTGGAAGGACACCATTTCTTTCAAATACACACGTTAGTAACTTCAAGAAAGATTAAATCAAATAAACCAAATAAATCAAATAAGAATTGAAATATAGATTGGGGACCAAACCCTCAGAACTATCAACCTTTCACGTTGAGGTCGAAGGCAACTTCGAGATTGGCTAGGGGAATTCGAAGCTCGTGATGGAAGTATGATGTGTGATTGGGAAAAGTATTAATAATGTGTGTTGGGTTGTGTTTAGGCTAGGCTAAGAAAAGAAAGAGAGAGAGAGATAGAATAAGCTTATAGCTTAGAGAGAGAAGGGATTAGATGATGATTGTTGGTGATCAAGCTTGTTGATAATTGAAAACGAGGTGATACAAAATCTATTAATAAGGAAAAATGAGGGTCAAAGATCTGGAAAAGAGTCAAAATTCGACTCAGAAAAAAAACAGGATCTTTCGCGGCGTGATAAGCTTATCACGGCGCAATAGGCTTATCACAACGCGATGGTTCTATCGCTCATCGATGGTTTTGGAAGATAGAATTCGTATAGAATCCGACTTCCAATCAAATTGGGTTAACCGAATTTTTGTACATATTCTAATTTTATCAGAATTAAAATCATTGAAAAACAAGTGTTTTATCCGATGTAAAATTTTTAAGTCTTTTTCTTTTCAAAAATAGGATAAATTAGAACCTTCTAGAAGATTCTTGAACCTAATAATAAATCTTAAGGGATCTAGGATTGAGGTTAAGGTTAATGGACCCTCCAAACGGTCATTGGGTCGTATGTAAGGCTCGGTTTGGGCTCGATTTAATATTTTGGCCATAACTTCGTCGTTATAACTCGGATTTGGGCTTATAATATATCGTTGGAAAGCTCTTTTCAAACCCCATCCAAATACACAGTAATTGGACCAGGATTATGGACCAAAATATACAGGTTTGGACATTTTTAGAAAGACGACACGAAATGAATGATTTTAAGGACACGAAATGAACAATTTTGGCTTAAAAGATTTTAGGAAAGGTTAGAAATGGTCAAGGCTAAAAGGAATTCACGAGACTCTTCAACTCTTTACCTAACTCGATAATCAAATATGTGAAAGGTACTCATCACTGGATTTGGTTTTTGGGGAGACACAACCAGGTGTCTACAGAAGCCCCATCTTTGACTGTGTTTGGAGAAACGCAAGTTTCGAAAAGAAAAGTCAAATAGAACGATAGGGATGGAGAATGATTCAGAATGTTCTCCGATCTTAAATCATTCTTTTTAACGCCTATACCTGCAGAATAGCGTTAATTCTACAAAAAAAAAAAGAGTTAGAAACGCATATCTTGCAACGTCAGGTACACACCTCTAGGTAACATCAATTTTGCTGAATCAAACTCCAAATTATCAAGGAGCGCTGTGCTTTGCCATCTTTAAATCAAAGTGACAACCTCCAAATTATCAGGCAGTGCCGTCGAAGATCGCAGTGCTTTGCCATCTTCAAATCAAAGTGACAACCTCCAAATTATCAAGGAGAGTCATCGAAGATCGCAGTGCTTTGCGATCTGCAAATCAATGTGACAACACCTCCAAATTATCAGGGAGTGGTGTCGAAGATCGCAGTGCTTTGCTATCTCCATTTGAAGTGACAATCTTCCACATCCTAGGGAATATCATCGAAGGTGGAAGTGCTTCGTTCTCTTTCAATCAAGGTGACAATCTCCACGTCCTAGGGACATCGTTGAAGACCGCAGTGTGTCGCCATCTTCAAATCTCGTCAATGCTTAGACATGACCCACTAATGTTGACAACCTCCACATCCTAGGGACAGTCGTCGAAGATCACAATGCTGAGTGACTCTCAAACCTCGCTAATGCTTAGGCGGGATTAACCAATGCTGATAGCTTCCACATCCTAGAGTGAGCCGTCGAAGATCATAATGCTTAGCGATCCTCAAATCTCGCCAATGCTTAGGCGGGATTAACCAATGCTTAGGTGTAATATTTTCAGCCAATGCTTAGGCGCGTTTAACCAATTCTTAGGTGTAATATTTTCAGCCAATGCTTAGGCGCATTTAACCAATTAGGTGCAATATGCTCTGCCAATGCTTAGTCCTTTTTTACCAATTCTTAGGTGCAATATGCTTTGCCAATGCTTAGGCGTATTTAAGTGTAATGAGCCAATGTTTAGGTGCCTATCAAATATGCTTTGCCAACGTTTAGGCGTGCTCAATCAATAAAGTGATCGTCATCAGGCCGATCATCAATAAAAAATGATCATCATCGGGCCAATCATCAATCAAACATGATCGTCATCAGGTCGATCATTAATAAAACATGATCGTCATCGGGCCGATCATCAATCAAATCCAGATCTTTGGTAAACTGCTCATCACGAGGCTTATGGAAGAACAATTTGCTCATCACAAGACTTTGGAAAGAATCGATTGCTCATCACAAGGCTCGAGTAAATAATTGTCGTCCAGCAAATCGATCTGTAGGAATTCAAGTCCAACGTGCCATGTCAAGTTTAATCGTGTGGCAACAAAACTGTCACGCCGCGTCAGGGTGTATTGCGCTGCGTTGTTTCTGTCGTGCTGCGCTGTTATCGAGGTTAGAGTTTTCTAAACTCATTCTGATTGTTCGGCTTCGTTGCTGTTGCTCGCGCCTTTTGCTCATTTTTACTCAATCAAATTGCCTTAAATCTTTTGTAAAGATTACTCGTCCGCCAGGGACTTGGTGTACCTGCATCTATTTTTTGAAATATAGGAATTTGCTCATATTTATAGCTTTATTGAGCTTGACCCAAGGCTTGGTGTACTCAACTCATTATGGTTAATTGGCTTAAAGTTGTCTCAAGGCTTGGTGTTCTTGATTCATTGTGTGACTCAATATACTCAACTTGACTGGATGGGTTATGACTTGATGTGTGTGAACTCAACTTAACGTGATGACAACCCAATGTGCATGACTTAACTCGATGTGTATAATCAACTCGTTGTGGTAATTGTGTTGTGATTGTGCTCGTGCAACTCAGAAAATGCAGAAAAGCAAAAATTTTCCGTCATTTTTGTGGAGGGTACCAACTTTCTCCCGAAAAGGAAGGACGTGAAAAGGAAAAGAGGTAAAAGGTAGGTGAAAATCAAAAGGGGTGAAGTTTTGAACTTCCTCAAGAGGAAAGAATGAATCAAGCGATGTTGCATGTTGAATGAGCTTAATCAAGTGTATGCATTAATTGTTGTATCTCATTGTGTAAAGTTTGATGATTCAATAATGAAATATTTGGGTAACTTAGGCACGGAGGCTAAGTACTTCATACTTTGTGATGCGATGATGATTATGATAATGAGTGATCAAAGATGACAAGGCATCCTTCAAGGTTGTATCAAGATTTCATGACAAAGAGTTCCTAAGGGAAGGATTATTTGGCTATGTATGTGTGATGTGTGTGAAAGTGACACTAAAGTTAGGCTGCAAAGGCTAAGGGTGTGGAAAATATATTGAGAAGAGCCAAATAATGGTGACTCTTAGGCTAGGTAGGCTAATAAAGTAGGGATCTAGCCCCCTAAGTCTATTTCCAAATGAATAGGGATGAGCATTGGAGATTCTTGATATGATCATGCATGAATGTGAATATGAATGAATTTTTATTGCGGCCGCACCTCAGTATGAGATTGTCTACGTATTCGTTAGGAGTCAGGCCGAACGTAGCTCTAGCCAAACCTCGCACAAGTGTTTGTACACCTCAAGGAGGTCTTTCAAGGGTTGTAATGGGGTTAGGGTAAAGGTTTGGTGAAGAAGGGATAAAGGCTCAAGACCCAAATTAAGCCCCTAAGGTGTGCAACCTTGCATTTTAATCTTGGTATTTGTATGCTTGAGGTTTCTCATTTTTGAACTCTTTTTTATTTGTTTTTTGCATTTGAGATTTGTTTTTGAATCTTCTTTAGATAAGTGTGGGAAATTCAGATCATGCGGTCTATCACTCACTTAGCATTCATGTTTCTCAGGCACGGTGCCGAGGACTCGATAAGAGACGCAATCCAAGACGTGTTCATAACAAAGACATTGGAACACTTGCCGTTTTGCACAGTTTTGTTGCTTTTTGAGCTTTTGAAATTTTGGTAAAAATCACTCAAGTTTTTGATTTGAAAATTGTATAAGTCGCACACCATCCCATCCCAAGGTTAGGTATATGTGGGTTGAAAAAAGAAAGGCCAATCGTTAGACGAGGCTCAAAGTGGTTTGTCAAGAAGGGATCATGTAATGAAAAGGGTAAAGGTGATATGATGTGGCTATAAAGGGTGCCTCAAATCATTGGTATACCTTATGCTTAGTTCGGCGATTCTTTTTATTTTATTTTATTTTAATTTTTTTTTTGGTGGTAATGCAATGTAATGATCATATGGAAGGAAATAAAATGCTCATTTTATTGAAAATGGAGAAGGAAAAAAATCAAACTATTGAAATAAATCTAAGGAAGATGAAGGGTTCCTATGCTAGACCTATTGGGGAAAAGGGAAATCAAAAATAAGAAAGAAAAATCATGAAAATCCTAAAGATGTAGCGCCTTGTTCCTTGTCATATTATTACTCGGTCTTCTTGCCGGCAGGGGGAATGGGAAGCTTGTTATTATCGATCAAATATTGAATGGCCTATTTTAGCTTCCAACAACTCTCGGTAGTATGAACCTACTATGATGGTACTTGCAGTGTGCATCTGGGTTCCACTTGGATGTGCTCCTTTTAGGTGGGGAATCTTGTATAGGTCTAATGGGAGTGATGAGTCCCTTGGCATGAAGTTGATCAAAGGCGATATCATAGCTCATCTCAATAGGGGTGAACCCCTTTCTTAGTTGCCTTCTCGGCCCTTGATTATCCATGGCTAAGACATCATTGAGGTTAAAGGTGCTAACATTGTTACTAGAGTGGGTGTTTTCGGAAGAAGAAGGATTGTGGTTCTTCTTTCCTTTCCAGCCAGTATTGTTACTATTATTAGTAGATTTCAATTTAATGCCCAATATGTACTGTGCCTCTCCCAAATCCTTCATTGTGAAACACTTTCCAAGCCAGACCTTTACAAACTCCAACATTGGAATGCTGTTTCCAATGAGCAATATGTCATCGACATATAAGACAACGAATGTGATGTCACTCCCACTGACCATCTTGTAAACACAAGACCCATCTGGATTCTTGATAAAACCAAACTAACTAATGGCTTCATTGAATCGCAGATTCCAACTTCTGCTTGCCTGCTTTAGTCCATAAATGGAATTCTTAAGCTTGCTGATAAGATAAAGTCGTATCTCCTAATCAAAAGAATTACCTAAGTCCTCTAACTAAAGTAGATAGGGAAGTAGGTTCGAATCCACAGGAAAAAAAGTCTTTCTATTCCAAAATAATTAATATAATCTAAACTATTAAGTAACCGAATTATTTATGTGAGAATTAAACTAAGGAGAATAAATAAACTAAAGCAAATTAAACTAGGGGAAAATCAGTAAATCAAAGCCTAGGGTATAGGTTCACCAATAAATAATATTCCAGGGTTAAACACAACAATCAATTATTCATGCATCAATTAATCAGATCATAAAGGGCTTTCGCTACGTATTACAATCACAAAATTAATCTAACGGTATTAAATCGCATATCTCGAATCTTGACTTAACCATTAATAAATTAACCTGCCTATTGAAACAAAGCCTAAACATTAATTCTCATCTCTCGAATCTTAATCAATATTGCATAACTCATACAATTAAACCAGGCCTAATCTAATTGCACAACATTAAATCAATCAATAGGAAATCAACCAAAGAATTGAAAATCAACAATAATAAACCATCCCTTTATATTATTTATGGATTCCCATAACGCTAGACATAAAACTACTTACACATATTTAAATCTAAACTAAGCAAAACAAATAAACAAGACATGATTAATCAAAGATATTAAATTAATGAAAATAAAAGGGGAAGGAATTGTTACCAAAATAAATGGAAATATGAAATTGCATAAACCAAAAGTGTTGAGAGAACAAGAATATTTACCAAAAGGTTAAAACTAATATCTGGAAATTAACTAATGAAAGACGTCATTGTCACTTGGTTAGCAAAGCGTATTTATACTTAAGCTAGAAATCCTAAACTTAACGAAGACTAAAGACGCTAATTGTCCCTCAAAAACATGCGCCCGGCCGGGCCCGTCTTTGGCTGATGGCTTCCGCTTCTCGCGCCCGGTAGGGCACGCTTCAGGTGCGAAGTGCTAATCTCCTATTTGCCTCTCCCGGTTGGGTGCGCCTCAAGGCGAGGGCACTCCCCGGTCAGGCGAGCAATCAGGCAACATGGACTTTCGATTTGGGCTATTTTTCTTGGCCCAATCTGCATTTCCTCTTCGGGTCATTATAACTCGGTCCAATGCCTCGAACTCTTCTTTTTCACCGAGCCCTTAATCACTGGTTTGATTGATCCAACGCGGCTTGGGCTTCAGAATGTTGTCATATGAATGCGATCTTACTCCAGTGCTCGTACTGACTCGGATAAGTCCGGTAAAATGCTCCAAATCCGCAATTTCCTACAAAATAATACCAAAACTATGAAAACACTAGAAATTGCTTATTAGTAATAAAAGTAGTTCCGTAGAGCTACAAAAACTCCAAAATATGACCAAGGGGCGGGGGTAAATCACTATATAAAATAACATATAAAACTCCCACAAGCAAAACCTTTGCTTGTCCCAGAGCAAAGAGCTCATTAATGAACAAATAAAACATACTTCACCCCAAAATCAACTAAAACCAAGCATAATCAATTTAAGGCAAATCGAACAAATATGCATCAAAGTCAACCAATCAGATCCATCCAACTACTCATCCACCCTAACAATTGTCAAACAAAGAGAACCACAAGTGTATATGAAATTCATGACTAGTGCTTACACACTCTTCACTCTTTTATGTGGCGGATATAAAATGTATCCGATCACTCTCCATCCAACCCCTTTATTGTGAACAATGCCCTCCCAAACTCACAACACTCGTGTATTTAAGAAGACAATCACTCAACCTAGTAGTCGACTTGAAATATGTCTAAATCATTCTTTGCATTGGTAAACAACTGATTTCACATCCATACAACTCTAAGCGCAATGGTCGGAAGGTCTTTAAATCTTGTAATGTAAGGGTAGGGTAAAGGCAGGAAAAATTTGGGAAAATATGAGAGAAAAGCTATGCTTAAGGGAGCCAAATCCTAATAAAATCAAGGTCAAAAATAAATAATGACCAAATCATCTCCAACATAACTCAACTCAACTCACAAAAATTTACCAAACATCCAATTATATAAAAAATTCCCAACACTTACAATTTCACTCATAAAAAAATGATATTGCAAAACTTGAGTGAATAAAACAAACTTTGAAACTCTTTCAACTTGATATTTTTTTCATTGGAACACAGTTTTTTTTATTTTTTTTTAATTTTTTTTTTGAACTACCTTCACTAGAACATTTGAACATTAAACAATTTTTTTTTTTGAACTACCTTCACTAGAACATTTGAACATTAAACAATTTTGTTTTCTGAACTACCTTCACTAGAACATTTGAACATTTGAATTTCACTTATTTTTCCTTTTCTTTTTCTTGAACTTCTTCTTTTTTCCATTATGCTTTATTTTTTCAAGAAAATTCAACTTTCAAACTCGTAAAATATAAACCACAATCAAGAACAAAACAAATTTTCAAAACCCACCCACATTGTGCAATATATAAGCTCACTACAAACTCTCTCACCTCACTCACTAATAGCTCCCCTAAGCCAAGCTCGTGACTAGTAACCAATGGGGAAAAATTAGGCTTGTAATGTGGCTAAACAACAATGAAAAGTCAAGGCAACAACATGGCTAGCAAGAAAGGAACAAATGTATCTAAAATCGTCTTAAGGTTACCTAAAAAAACAAATGCCTTCGTCCTCCTCAATGTGCATAATAATAAGCCATACAAACATTACTCAAAGTTGCAAACAAATACTCAACTTCATCGACATACCAGGAACTAACACAAAGTTCCTAACCAAATCAACTAGTTAAGCACCAAATCAACAAATAGTTAGACTTAATTGACTCATATTAGGGCATCAAAGCAATCAAACATCCAATCATGGCTAACCTATCCACAACATTCATCATCATATACCAAGAATCAAAACAATTTTCATGTATGGGGCACAGGGAAGCATGATTTATCATTCATTGGATCGTATTTTTTTTAAATTTTTCAAATTTTTTAACTTTTCATTTTCAAAGCAATAAAATCTACACTAAAAATCAATAAAAATTAAAGGCGGGCAACGTGCCGTGTCGGGCCACCGCGGGCCGTGCCTGGCGGGCCACGGTCTCCAGCGTGCCAGGTCGTGCCGTGCCACGTGCTTGAAGAAGCGTGTCGTGCCGTGCCACCCAAAATCGCAGGCCAGCCCATGGTACGACCCATGTGCCGAGCTGGCTCGTGCTGGGCTGGCTTGCGAGCTGGCCTGTGTGCTAGCCTACGAGCTGGCCTTTTTTTTTTTAATTTTTTTTTTCAAATGTTTATACTTTATACTTTTATAGTTAATACTATTATTTTTCTAAAATAAATTAAGTTTAATATTTATGTTTTATTAGTTATTATATTTAATATTTATATTTATATTTAGTTTATACTATTAGTTTATAGTTTAATGTTTATAATTTATTATATTTATTTTTTTATTATTAATTATTATAATTTTATTTGTTATATTAATTTGCAAATTATAACTTAACAGGAAAAAAGGCAAATTGGACTTTAGATGTGAATAATGCATACTTCATATTATTATTACTTGAAAAAATTGTATAATGATAATAATAATGACAAAAATCGTACAAGGATATTAAACAAAAATTGGATAATGATAAAAATCGTAAAATGATAATATTGATAATGATAAAAATCGTACAATATACAAAAATTGTCTATTCTCATTTATTATTATTCTTCTTCTTCTTCTTCTTCTTCTTCTTCTTCTTCTTCTTCTTCTTCTTCTTCTTCTTCTTCTTCTTCTTCTTCTTCTTCTTCTTCTTCTTCTTCTTCTTCTTCTTCTTCTTCTTCTTCTTCTTCTTCTTCTTCTTCTTCTTCTTCTTCTTCTTCTTCTTCTTCTTCTTCTTCTTCTTCTTCTTCTTCTTCTTCTTCTTCTTCTTCTTCTTCTTCTTCTTCTTCTTCTTCTTCTTCTTCTTCTTCTTCTTCTTCTTCTTCTTCTTCTTCTTCTTCTTCTTCTTCAAGGTCATCGCCTAGTTGAATAGATTGGGAACTAGCCGAACCCGAACGGTCGGAAGCAGAGGTTCCTTCATCGTTTTCGTTGTCGTCGTAAGAACGGTCTTGTGAGCGATTTTCAGCATCCAACCAATCTTTGAAACACACGCACATTTCAACTGTTTTGGGTTTTAGACTTGTTTTTCTATCGTCTAAAACCCTCCCGGATGCGCTGAAAGCTCGTTCGGAGGCAACGAAGGACACTTGGATACTAAGAATGTCTTGTTCCATTGCCGCCAAAGTTGGATGCTTTGTGCTTTGTTGTTTCCACCATGCAAGGAGGTCGAGGCTGTTTATCTCATCGTCATCCATGCCCTTGGTGAATTCGTAAATCAGTTACATTTGCAACTCTGAGACATCGCTTTGCGTTCTCCTTTGATGAATCACCTAAAAACCTTGAAATCAAGTTAGTAGCTTGTGAAAATAAATGTTTGGCCTTTTTACTTACGTTTTTGGATGGTTGGGAAGGGCCTGAGCGAGGAACGGTGCCATATTTGCTTTCATAGACTCTATATAAAGCAAAAAATTGATCCTTCACATTACTCTTATGGGTTTCTACATTATCGTCAATAAGCATGCATTGAAAATAAATGTCAACTAACATAAATGTATTTTCATACTTTTGCCTAGGATCTAATATGAAAGCAAAAATATAAATAAAAAGAATTTCACTATAATATTTACGCCACTTTGTTTCCATTGCTGGAAGATATTGATCATAATCACTTTGGTTGCGATGATCAGCGAAAAGTTGGGCGAGTAAACATGCATTTGAAAGAAAGTTTTTAGCAGAAGGATTACAAACAGAAGAAAAACAAAACGTCATGTTATATAATAACTGTAAAAATTGCATATATCTTTCACATTTATCCCAATCATCCTCATATATAACATTGTTTGGAAATTTATGTTGTAAAAATTGTTAAAGGATACTTATATTCAATTGCCTTGGTTAACATGTCATAGGTGGAATTCCACCTAGTTGGACAATCGGTTTTGATTTTTATTGCTCTTATCTTTTGTTGCTTTAGAAAACTCTTCCATTCTTGGTATCTCATGTTTGAGCTATTAATAGACATAATAGCATCTCTAATTTTGTTATAGTATGAACCAATTTGCTCTAATTCCATCATGTACACATAAGTTAAGAACATGGCAAACACATCTAGTATGAAGTGCGTCACCATCTAATATTACACCGGTCAAGTTTTGTTTGACATAATTAGTAGTATATATCATTTAGGTTGCAATGGAAAATGTCATAGACATGATTTTTTCTCGAAGGTTGTATTCATTTATTGCTTCGATTAAATGGTGAGCAATGTTAATACCGGTGTGGGGGTATTCTAGCATTTTGAAATGAATTATTCGTTTTTGTAACAACCATTGATCATCTACCCAATGGCAAGTCAAACATAAATAGTGATATTTATAACCACTATCCCAATAATCGACAGTTTAAGACACTCTACAATTAAGTTTACTCAATTCATCCTGTAACCGCATTTTGTACTCTAAGAAGTTTTTCACGGCGGCAGAACGAAAGGTTTTCCTAGAGATTCTTTTATTTTGGGGTTGTAATGCTTTATTAATGTAAGTGTTAAATGGGTCACTTTTGGAGAAAAGAAAAGGTTGTTTGATGTGTACTATTGAAAGGAATGATGTCCTTCCAACAAGTGTATTCTTCCGATAGAGGGTTCAGAATTATTACAGAGTTAATTCTTCAGTAAGACCAAGTGATCGGAATGCCTAGGTGGAGGCCGCTTCCGATAAGTAATATCAAGGTACAATTGATATTACAGCTTAATCTTAACTGAACCCTTTGGGTCGAACCCACTCGAATCACCGATCCGAGATGACGAATTAATCCGAAAGGATTTAATGAGTCGACAGAGTTTTACGAATACAGACGTCGAATATCGAGCCTAGGGCGTTGAGACCGAGCGTCGCAAAATCACAAGTGACAAGTGCAAGCGTAGCCGTGGCACCACAATGGTCTAACCATGTGGATGCTAGGCTAGTTCGAGCTAGCATGCACCTAGCATGGCTAGGCGCAAGCCTAAGCACACTAGGTGTGCTAGGCACACCATCGCAGCCCATCGCACCATCGCAGCACAAGGACATCACTATCGCATGGCTAGGCCAGTGCGTGTGTGCGTGTGCTTGTGCCTTAGCCTATCGCAGCCCTAGCATCATGCACCAGGCGCACCATCGTTGCCACTAGGTGCTGGCGTGCGTGCGTGCCTAGCATGGCAGCAACATCGCTAGCACCTAGTACTAGCATGGGTGCTTGCCTAGCATCGCAGCACGCTGTGCGTGTGCGAGTGCCCAGGCACCATCGCAGCACCACGCACAACACCATCGCAATGAAAAGGGCTTGCATGCGTGCGTGTGCTTGTTCCTAGGCCTATCGAACCATCGCAGCACGCAGCCCAGGCACCATCGCATGCATGGCACCACGCACAGCACCGTCGCAATGCTAGGGGCTTGCGTGTGTGTGTGTGTGTGCCTCGCATCCTCACAGCAGCAGCCTTGCACAGCAGCATGCCAGGCAATGCCCTGTGCGTGTGCATGTGCCAGTGCGTGCTGGCTAGCAAGCAGCAGCAGCGATGATGCGTAGGGCTGATGCGTGTGTGCTTGCGATGGGGATGCTGGGATGCAAGGTAGCCGCACTACGCAACAGCTAGCCGGGCTGTGCGTCTGCATGTGCGTGTGTGTGTGATTGCCAGGCAGCAGCGCCCAGCGCCCAGTACAAGGCGTGGCTCGCTAGCAGCACGCAAGTGCTGGGCTGGGTGATGCGTGCCAGCTGGGCAGACTAGGCTGGTTGTGCTAGCTGGCTAGCAAAGCAAGCTGCCAGCACAGCATGCTTGAGGCGGTTTGAGGGAGTGGGGACCAAAGGGCTTGGAGCATGACTTGGGGAGCAAGGCAATGGTCACCCCCAAGGTTCATGGTCCTCACCTAACCCTCTCTCTCCCTTTGACACTTGTTGCATTGTGATTGAATTAATTATTAATTTATTTTGAATTAATTATCAAAATTATTCATTCTCCCACATTGGTTGGGAAATGAAGTTCAAGGGTGCATTTCCCTATAAATACCAAAGGCATGGTATTGGGAAATACACAACCTTGAGTAGAATTAAAAAGGCAACTCTTGTAATTAGAGTAAACCTTTGATTCGTAACACTCGTAGTTTTATTTGTCCGGGTCTTGACTAACCTTCAAGACTTGGGACGCTCGGGTCGGGTCGAGGGTACGATCCGTCGGAGATCTCGTAGTTTCGGGATTTTGAAGTAAGAGCTCTTCGGGAGCGAAGCACGCAACAAAGGTATAATTCTTGTTCTTAGTCTTGCTTAATTATGTTTATTATGCTTGTTAATTGCTTTAATTAAGGGGCGGGTCTTGGGGGGTTTCCTTCCGCGTAGTGTCGGGTCACTACGAAACCCTACAACTATCATTTTCCCTAGTTCATCCCTATCCCTCTCATAGGTAAAGTCGTGTGGATGGAATTGGGAAATTTTTGGCTAGGTTCGATCACTAGCTGGTTGTGCACAATTTCTAGAGTGTCTACTTAAGTGTCTCGTCCCGGACTTGGATTCTGCCGAGTATATTTTACCACATGTTTTACATTTTGCTCTTGTTTGGGCTTTATTTAGCACAAAATAATTCCATACATCACTTTTGCGGCTTTTAATATTTACCATGTCACTTTCGGTTAACCATTGCTCTTGTGTGTTTGGGAATTAGGTGTTTGTAAATTCGGGGATTTGTTGGTTATTAGTAGAACCGGAGGCATTTAGGGTATCTTGTTGGCTACCTTGGCTAGAATAAAAATTTTGTGGGTCAAAGAAATTAGGTGGGTCAAAGAAATTAGGTGGGAATTAACCGAATTGTAGAAATTGGTTTTGTGAAAATCCGGGCATATTCATATTATTCATGTTATAGGGTTGAAAATCGAAAGTACCATCGTGCCTAAATTGTTCAAAGCCTAGGGGGACGTTACCGGGGTCATTGGTTGGACTTGAAATTGGGGGAGTCATTGAATTAGGTGATTCCCTAGAACTATTACCATGGAAAAACCGGGCTTTCCTAGAGGATGATGGGTTGTTCATGTTTGGTGATGCCATAATTAACAATAATAATTTTAATAATAACAATAATAATAATTAATAACAACAATTATAACAATAACAATAATAATAATTAATAATAACAATAATAACAATAACAATAATAATAATTAATAACAATTGTTTCGGTGTTTTTGGAGTCCCACGGGAGAGTTACAATTCCAAGAATGTGCGTCGACCGTCTGTATCTGCAAAACCACGGAAACTCCGGTTGGGGGGATTTCCGCCTCCGACGATCAAGTTGGAACGTTTCGAAAGTATTAAAGTGCGGGATGTAAGGGTTTTTCTCTCGGTTTCCGAGAGAATTGTGTAATTAATATTGCTCAGGTTTGGTGTGTATATTTATGAATGCCCAATAAATGAGGATTTTCCTCTATTTGTAGTGGAAGGGAATTAGTTCCCCTTTTATGGCTAAAGTGCCACGTGTCAGTAGGGATTTGACCCCTAGGATCTCTCTGAGGCTGACACGTTTCAGCATGCTATAGGGCCACGTGGACAGGGTGTTTTTTCCCTAAACAACAATAATTATAACAATAATAATAATAATTAATAAGTAATAATAATAATAATAATAACAACAATAATAAAGATTAGTTAGATCTTACAACCGTGCTTCAACGCTTTCCACTAATTACGATTACGAACTTTTAATTTTTTCGATATTAAGAGATAATAATTAGAGAATTTAAGAGATTAAGAGAATTATTAGAGAATATAAGTTATTAAGAGAAGAGATTGTGAATTTTTGATTTGGATTGAAGAATTGTGGAGCTATTTATAGCAAATTAGGGGGAGAAGACCGTTACAAGATGAAGAAGAAGAAGACTGTTGCTCAAACGGTCTCAAAAGATTTTGAGCAACGGTTTAATGCTGGCACGCAGGTAGCACGCGGGCTTGGGAGCGGGCTCGTGCTGAAAAATCTGAACTTCTTAACGTGCCCCGTCGTTCGCCGGGCCGTGCCGTGCTGCCCACGAGCTTCCCCGACCCGTGCCCACCTTTAATAAAAACTATACTAAACACACCAAAAACAAAAAGAGAGAGAAGATATAAGATACCTCAATCCAAAAATCTCCCCCAAGCCAAAATCAGACAATGTCCTCATTAGCTCGGGAACTAGCCGCAACATGCATGGCTAATCACCACCATCTTCATCCATCGTCCCAAACCCTCCTTTGCTACCACCTACACCAGAGGAACTCCCACCAAAATAATTAGGGTTAACATTATCCCCCATCCCCCAAAAGGAAAGTCTTGGCCGTAGCCAGAGAATGAGGAGTAGTCTGTGTAAATACCTCGGGAGTCGGGATCCACGTATCCGTGGGGTGGTGGCTGGAACCAGTCAGGGTAAAGGGAGTCAATAGGTATAGCACCACGACGAGCATAGTCCTCGTACATGGGAAAAAGTCCCCTACCCGTGTTCCGCTCAACATAGCCCACCCACTGGTCCAAAGAACCAACTAGCCTCCTAATATCACCAACCTCTGTCCTAAGCTCCCCCTGGGCCTCCTCTACCTATAGCCTAACCTATACTCTGAAGGTCCTAAATGATCTCGGGGTCCGGCCTAGAATGGTGTGGGGGTGGCTGAGGCACATGAACCTGGGGCTGTGCCTGGGCAAACAGAATATCATATGTGTAGGAATGCTGCCTAGGAGGGGAAGCGGTCAACTCTGGGTTAGGGAGAGGGAAAACGGGTATGTAATCCTTCCCTACCCTTACATGCCACTTTAGGACTTGGCGGTGGTTTGGTAAGGGAGAGGGAAAACGGGTGTTGGAGGTAAGCCGAGTTCATAAGAGTGCCCCCCCACAGTTGGTCAACCCCTCATAGCTAGTCGCACTAAACCCTGCCTTTTTCATCGCTATCCTAGTGATTAGGCCGCCAAAACGAATAGGGGTCTTGACATTGTTACTACAAGCATTGCCATGCCTACTCAAATAGGTAATGGTAAATTAAGCAATGTTCAATTTTTCATACCCATACACATAATGTCCTAGGATAGCTAATTCCAAAGTTTGGGCGTTATGGGGTTTATGGAGAGCTAGAAAACAAGTCCCGAAAAATCTTTGAAAGATTTTTGGGACGGGGTGGTGGAAAGGGAGAGCACTAGCATGTTGAAAATTAGGGCAAGGTTTGCCCGTCAAAGAAAAAAATATATCATCGGCCTTATATTCTTCATGCCATTAGGCGGCGGGTTCAATATCAAGCTCAAATAATCGTGCAAATTCGACATAAGTTAAACTAATATTTCTATTATTCAGGCGAAAATGCAAAATAGGGCCATTATTAGATTGAACTACATTTAGAGAAGATAAAAATTCACATGTTAATTCTCTATATGTAGGGTAGTGAAAATCAACAAACTTCCTCATGCCAATATCATTCATAAAACGTCTAACATGCTCATATAAACCTAAAGATTGTAGGGTGTCTCGGTGTAACCACCGAGAAGGATCTACCTTTCGTTCATAGAGATTTATGAGTTGTTCCTGTTCTTGCAGAGTCGCGATTTGGATCGTCGACCACTGGTCTAATTGTAGATCTGGGTCAACCGGCGTCCTTGAGCCCGAACCACGTCCACCACCTTGAGTTCTTGCCCTCTTGCCAAACATTGAAAATGGGTCTACAAATTTTTGTTTCAAAACCAAACAAAATCAGTGTAGAAATAAAGAGGATGAAGAGAGGAAGAATAATATGTTAAATTTTTGAATTTGGATGAGAAATGGAGGAGAAATCTTAGAGAGAAGTTAGAGAAAATAAGGTTTTAGAGAGAGACAATGGAGGAAAGAGAAAATAAGGAAGAAAAAAAGAAGAAAGAAAAGAGAAAGAAGAAGAACGAAGAGGGGAAAATCGGGGAAAAAGAGGCGCGCCCGATCGGGCGATCTGACGTTTTGTAATTAAGTTCGTTGTGCTTGCGCCCGGTCGGGCGAAAATTCGAACACAGATTTGTTTTCTGTCGCGCTGGTAGAGTGAATTTGACTCTTTTTTCGAACTTCACTCTTGCGCCCTGTCGGGCGATTTTTCCTCGTAATCAGTGTATTTCTCGTGCCCGGTTGGGCGATCCTTGGCTTCTCCAAATCTCACTCTCGCGCTCGGTCGGGCACGCCTTTAACACTATGAATCCAATTTTTTCTTCTTTTCTTCGATAATTGGCCAACTCTTTTTCTCCAACCTGTACATAAAGCTCAAAAACACATTAAATTCCCTCCTCTCTTCTCCCAAAAGACAAAAACAAAAGGAAAAACTACTCTATAAAGCAAGAAAATACGGGTTGCCTCCCGTAAAGTGCTGGTTTATCTAGGTCCCGCACGACCTTCTTACCATATGCAAATCAAGATGAAATGGAATCGATTAGGTGAAGTAATTCAACTGCACCTATCGTAGCCCCTTCATGGTATAACTTTAACCTTTGGCCATTCACCTTAAAAACACCACCATGCTCATCATGTAACTCAACAGAACCAAATTTGATTTCCCTTTTCACAGTGAAAGGACCCGACCACCTTAACTTCAACTTTCTTGGGAAAAGTTTAAGTCTAGAATTGAAAAACAAAACCTTGTCACCCTCTTTGAATTCTCTCGAAAGGATCATCTTGTCATGCCATTTCTTGGTCTTATCCTTGTAGACACGTGCACTATCATAGTCCATCAACCTAAACTCATCTAGTTGGTTAAGTTGCAGAAGCCTTTTTTCTACCACTAACTTAGCATCCAAATTGGGCTCTTTGATTGCCCAATAGGCCTGATAATCTAATTCCACCGGGAGGTGACATGCTTTCCCATACACAAGCCTATAGGGGGAAGTACTAATGGGGGTCTTAAATGCGGTTCTATATGCCCAAAGTGTGTCATCCAACTTATCACTCCGATCCTTCCTAGACTTTGCTACCACCTTCTCTAGAATAGCCTTAATCTCATGGTTAGAAACCTCAACTTGGCCACTAGTTTGGGGATGGTAAGCTAAACCTGTCTTATGGTAAACACCATAGTTTTTGAGAAGGGTATCTAACTTTTGCTAATGAAAGTGAGATCCTCCATCACTAATAATAGCTTGAGGGACACCAAATCTAGGAAAAATTATTTTCTTGGAAAACTTATGGACCACCTTGGCATCATTGGTGGGTGTGGAAATGGCTTCAACCCACTTGGATATATAATCAACGGCGACAAGGATATAGCGATTCCCTTTTGAAAAGGGAAAAGGTCCCATATAATCAACACCCCAAACAAAAAAAATTTCAACATCTAAAATACCAGTTTGAGCTGGCATCTCATGCCACCGCGAGATGTTGCTAGTCCTCTGGCAAGAGTCACAAGCTTGAATAAAAGAGTGAGCGTCCTTGAACATGGTAGACCAAAAGAAACCCGACTCATTGTTCTTTGCTATTGTCTTAGTGGGACTATGATGTCCACAACAGGGTGAGTTGTGGCATCTTGTATGTAAACCGTGAACTTTCCATTCGGGAACACACCTGCGAAATAGTCCATCTGCACTCTCACGAAACATAAAAGGATCATCCCAAAAATAATGTTTAACATCATAAAGGAATCTCTTTTTCTATTGGTAGGACAAATCAGGAGGTAGAGTACCGCCTACCAAATAATTAACATAGTCGGCATACCAAGGGTGTTACTCTACAACTGCAAACAAGTGGTCATCAAGGAAAGAATCATCTATAGGAAGAGAATCCTTACCCTCATCATACTTTATCCTTGACAAGTAATCTGCAACAACATTCTCTGCTCCCTTTTTTTCTGTAATTTCCACATCAAAATCTTGTAGCAAGAGAACCCAACGGCGAAGCCTAGGCTTTGTTTTCGCCTTGGCTATGGGGGTATTTCAAAGATGCAATATCAGTAAAAACAATAATTTTAGAACCAACAAGATATGATCTAAATTTTTCTAAAGCATAAATCACAGCAAGAAATGATCGCCGGATAATAACTCGTGTCTACTATCCTAAATCAAATCAACAATTTATATTCCTAACATAACTGTATCAAGTTCACACTAGATAGTGGCAAGGTAGGGTCGAACCACAAGGAAACGAGGCATTTCACAATCAAAGTGGAATTAAGATTCTATTGCAAGTAACAAGGGGTATTTTGATTGTTTTTGTGAGTTTCTATGATCAAATTAACTACTAAAAAGATTAAAGCAAGCTAATCAAGAAAGTTCAAACTAGAAACATTAAAATAAGGATGTAAAACAAGAATTGAGAGAAATATAATCAAAACACTAGGGAGAGGGGGTTCCAATCATGATCAACTAAGACAACAATGATAATCAACATGGATTCACGCTAAGGAACATAATTCTACTCAAATACTTCATTCCCATACAATTACTCAAGCAAATTGATGAAATAGATCAAAACTAAACTAGATCATTCCCATTCATCTAATTTAGAACTCAAATATTGGAATTAAAGGTGCACATCAATAACTCCAATCAATTTAAGCACAAAATCATCAACACAAGGCTAAATCCAATCAATCATCAATATAATCCCAATCAATCATGATTTTCACCCCCTTCCCTAGCTAGAAATCTAAGCTAGAGAAGAGAAAATAGCCATCACAACTACACTAAGCATGGACTCAATCTTAACAATGCTAAACATGATTCAAATTCAAAGGAAAAAGCAATCAAAAAAGTAAAATCAAGGAAATAGATGGAAATCAACACTATTAAAAGCAATTAAACCAAACAAAAGGTAAGAGTAAAGAGATTACTACTATGAAGCTTGATTGATGAAGAAAACATGAACTTGCATTAGATTGAGGAAAACTTGAAGAAATCTTGATTACAATGATGAAACTTGAAGATTAAGCAACTTTCTCTCTCTAAAATACTAGAGTTTCTCTCACTACGAAGTTCTCATAATAATTGGAAAATAGGATAATAATAAAATTCAAGAAAATTTCTATTTATAGTGCCTAAAGAAACCGGAAATAACAAACAAAGGAGAGCCCTCTCAAACAATGTCGCGCCCTCTCCCAGTTTCAAAACCCACGAAGCCGCGCCCGCGGCCTGCTATGCCACATCCGCGGGTATTTAATGGAGAGCCCTCTCCTAGTTAGGGAGAGGCCGTGACTGAGAAACAAGGGAAATATAGCCACGAATAGCCGCGTCTGCGGCCTTATGTGCCGCGCCCGCGGATGACAGGGGATAGCCCTGACTAAGGGCGCGGCCAACCTTCTACATATTCAAAAGATGAGCTCCAATTGATCCTGTCCGCGCTCGCGGCCTGGACACCCGCGCCCGCGGCTCCCTGTAGAGCTGCACGCCCTCTCTCTTGAGCATCTCCTCTTCCTTAGCGCCATTAACTCATTTAACTCCATCTAAGAGTGCCAAATCCTTCAAATCAGCAAAGAAATGATATAAAACAAATTTGATGTGGGGATTGTTGTTGTGGTTGTTGTGGAGGTGAAAGGTTTAGCACATTAGTACTCCGGTAGGAAAGATTTGGATGGTTCCGGAGACCAGGATTATGAGTGTTGGAGTATGGTTATTTTGCCTATAGGCTTGGAAGGTATTAACTTGCTCCATGGAACTCCTACAATCTTGTGCCCAATGACCTTTAATTCAACAATTTTCACAAAAAGCATCGTTAGTATTATTAGCAGCAGAAAAATTAGCCATGGAAGCAAGAATAACAGTACTTATATTATCTAATTTTTGACAAATAGAGGATAATTGAGCCTGCACAAAGGATACGGAATTGACATTATGTTTTCCTTTGTTTGCAAAACCTCTAGGATTCCCATATTGGGAATTATGAATTATCATCTCTTGGATAACTTTTCCTGCTACATCTTCTTAAAGATTCATAAATCTTCCATTAGCTGCTGAATCGAGGATTGATCTGGAGGAATTTCCAAGCCCAATGCAGAAGGCTTAGATTATCTGCCACTATGCTAGCCCATGATGGGGACATTCTCTCTGCAAATCCTTAAATCTTTCCTAAGCTTCATATAATGATTCATCTGCTTCTTGGGAAAATTTTTGGATCGAACTCCATAACAAAGCTGTCCTTTCTGTAGGGTAATATTTATTATAGAAATTCATAGCAATAGAATTACAGTCAGTAATACCAAGGGCAGTCCTATTTAATCCATTATACCATAATTTAGCTTTACTACATAAAGAAAAAGGAAAAAGAATCTCCCTAATTTGGTCCTGCATGACCCCAGCTTGTTTAATAGTGTTGCAATATTGGCAAATGTCCAAAATATGAAGATTTGGATCTTACCCTTAGCTCCGCTGAATTGCTTCCTTTCGATCTTAGTAATAAACTGGGGTTTAATCTCGAATTGTACACCCTCGAGATTTGGTGTAAGAGCAAGATGTGGGAAATCTGTCAAGGACGGCTGCGAATAATCGCTAAGCTTGCGATGTGGTGGTGGTGGCAGATTCGCCATCTCTGATTCTGGTTCTGAAGAAATTTCTGTGTCGCTAGAATCAGATGGGGGTTCCAAAGGTATATTACCTCGGAAGTAGCTCGTACTTGTTTGAAAAGATTCAACTGTCTATGAAAAGAACGTTCGATTTCAGGATCGAATGGAATGTAACCTGTTCTAGAACTTCTAGGCATAAACAAAGAACTAAACGAACAAATATGAGAAACTCTCTCAAAGAAATTGCGTTCTCTAAGACGAAGGAAAAATAATCTAGACTACAAAATTAATCAGGAATAAAAATAAAACCGTTTCCTCGACAATGGCGCTAAATTTTGACAAGATAAAGTCGTATCTCCTAATCAAAAGAATTACCTAAGGCCTCTAACTAAAGTAGTTAGGGAAGTAGGGTCGAATCCACAGGGAAACAAGTCATTCTATTCCCAAATAATTAATATAATCTAAACTATTAAGTAACCAAATTATTTATGTGAGAATTAAACTAAGGAGATTAAATAAACTAAAGCAAATTAAATTAGGGAAAAATCAATAAATCAAAGCCTAGGGTATATGTTCACCAATAAATAATATTTCAGGGTTAAACACAACAATCAATTATCAATGCATCAATTAATCAGATCATAAAGGGCTTTCGCTCCGTTACAATCATAAAATTAATCTACCGGTATGAAATCGCATCTCTCGAATCTTGACTTAACCATTTATAAATTAACCTGCCTATTGAAACTAAGCCTAAACATCAATTCTCATCTCTCGAATCTTGAATCAATATTGCATAACTCATACAATTAAACCAGGCCTAATCTAATTGCATAGCATTAAATTAATCAATAGGAAATCAACCAAAGAATTGAAAATCAACAATACTAAATCACCCCTTCATATTATTTATGGATCCTCACAACCCTAGAAATAAAACTACTCACACATATTTAAATCTAAACTAAGCCAAATAAATAAACAAGACATGATTGATCAAAGCAATTAAATTAATGAAAATAAAAGGGGAAGGAATCGTTACAAAAATAAACGAAAATATGAAATTGCATAACCTAAAAGTGTTGAGAGAACAAGAGTATTAACAAAAAGCTTAAAACTAAAATCTGAAAATTAACTAATGAAAGACGTCATCGTCACATGCTTAGAAAAGCGTATTTACACTTAAGCTAGAAATCCTAAACTTAAACGAAGACTAAGGACGCTAATCGTCCCTATAAAACAAGCGCCCGGTCGGACGCCATTTCGCCCGGCCGGGCCCATCTTTGGCTGATGGCTTCCTCTTCTCGCATCCGACAGGGCTTGTTTTAGGGCGAAGTATTAATCTTCTATCTGCCTCGCCCGGTCGGGCGTGCCTCAAGGCGAGGGCACTCCCTAGTGGGGCGAGCAATCGGGCAACATGGACTTTCAATTTGGGCTATTTTTCATGGCCCAATCTGCATTTCCTCTTCGGGTCTATATAACTCGGTCTAATGCCTCGAACTCTTCTTTTTCACCGAGCCCTTAATCACTGGTTTGATTGCTCCAACGCGTCCTTGGGCTTCGGAATTTGTTCATATGAATGCGATCCTACTCCAGTGCTTGTAGTGGCTCGAATAAGTCCGGGAAAATTCTCCAAATCCGCAATTTCCTACAAAATAATACCAAAACTACGAAAATACTAGAAAACGCATATTAGTAATAAAAGTGGCTTCGTAGAGCCAAAAATACTCCAAAATATGACCAAGGGACGGGGGTAAATCACTATATAAAATAGACATATCAATTGCATACCTTCCCAGCATTGTTTGGATCAACAAAACCTTTGGGATTTTTCATTTACACAGTTTCTTCCAAAATCCCATTGAGGAAGTTGGTTTTGACGTCCATTTTTCATATTTCATAATCGTAATATGCGAAAATTTCTAGGATAATTCGGACGAACTTAAACATGGCGACTAGCAAAATGGTTTCATCATAATCAACTCCGTGAATTTGGTTGTAACCTTTTGCCACTAATCTAGCTTTGTATACATATACATTTCCATATTTATAGATTTTCAACTAGAAAATCTATTTGCAACTGATGGGTGCGTAACCGTCGGGCAAATCAACCAAGTCCCATACTTGATTTTCAAACATGGATTCCATATCGGATTTCACGGCTTCTTGCCATTTTGCATAGTCGGGGCTCGTCATAGCTTGTTTGTATATCACTGGCTCATCTTTATCCAAAACTAGGAAGTTTTGATTCTCGGTTAAGACAACCACGTGGTATCTGTCTGGGTAATAAATTGAGCATTTGCACTGCCATTTTGACTTTAAACATTGTCGGTTTGACTCTGACCATTGTCAACAACTGCTTCTAAAGCACTTTAATTGTTAGTTTTTTCAGGTTGACTTTGTTGCTCATCTTCTCGAACCTCATCAAGTTCGATTTTCCTCCCACTTGTCATTTTGAAAAGATGCTCCTTTTCTAAAAAGACACCATATTGAGCAACAAATACTTTGTTCTCAGATTGGTTGTAGAAGTAATACCCCTTTGTTTCTTTTGGATGTCCCACAAAGAAACATTTGTCAGATTTTTGTGCAAGCTTGTCGGACACGAGTCTTTTAACATATGCTTCATAAACCCAAATCTTAAGAAAAGACAACTGTGGAGGTTTCTTCTTCCATAATTCATATGGAGTCTTTTTGATAGCTTTTGTTGAAGCGCGGTTAAGTGTAAGTATCGCGGTTAGAAGTGTGTGTCCCCAGAACGAGATAGGTAGATTGCTAAGACCTATCATTGATCGAACCATGTCTAACAGAGTTCTATTTCTCCTCTCGGACACTCCGTTCCACTGTAGAGTTCTGAGAGGTGTCAGTTCTGAGAAAATATCATGTTCTTTCTGATGATCATCGAATTTGTAGCTTAAATACTCGCCACCTTGATCCGATCGAAGTGCTTTGATTTTCTTGCCAATCTAATTTTTCCACTTCACTCTGAAATTCTTTGAATTTTTCAAAGGATTCAAATTTGTGCAACATAAGGTAGAGATAGCCCTATCTACTATAGTATGTGAATGTGATAAAATAGCGATAACCATTTCTTGAGGTTGTGCTCATTAGTCCACATAAATCCGTGTGTATGAGGCCCAATAAGTCACTAGCCCTTTCTACCAACTTGGATAAGGCTGCTTTAATTTATCATCTTTCCTAGTAAGCATCTTTCGCAGTTTTCAAACGACTCTAAGTCAAATGAATCAAGAATCCCTTCATGAAGAAGTTTCTTGATGAGTTTGATGTTAATGTGGCCTAGACGACAATGCCACAAGTAGGTTTGATTCGACACCACGGTCTTAGCTCTTTTGGTGGTATCATTAACATTATAAACCTGTTTGTCTAGTGAAAGACACATTTGAAAAACGTGTGATTTCCATAAAACATATAAACAAGACATTCAATACAACCATTGTTATAGTCTTGTGATCAAACTACCCGACATCCAACGCCAAAGATTAAAATATGTTTGATGGTTAACAAAACATAATAAAACGAGAATTGGTTCTATTACAAGCCAAAGACAAATGATGTGCCTATAAGCACGACGAAAAGACTACCTTCATCATCCACTTGTGAAGACCTCTCACTTGGTCCCTGAAATAGGAGCATAAAGTGAGTCATATTTAGCATCCAATACCTATGAGTTGCTTATACCCAAGTGTTTAAGTTATAATGAGGATACCTGAGGTGGAAGGTGCATTCCCCTTTTCCTCATCTTTTTGGAAGACGTTACATTCCCTTTTGTAGTGACCATGCCCACTACAATAGAAGCATCACATCTTCGCCTTGTTTTTGAATTCCTTCTTCTTAGCTTTCAATGAAATCCTAGTAGCCCTACGAGAATCGACCCTACGAAGTCTTGGACAACCTCAATTAATGAGAGTTTCTCCTTTTTGGCCGTTAAGTGCAGTCTAAATGCATTAAAGCCTGAGTGGAGTAAGCTTAGTAGCTTGTGAGCCGCTCTTTCATCTTCTAATGGCATACCAAGAAGCTCTATGTGCTTGAAGAGCCTTGTCATTCGAAGCACATGAGATTCAAGGGGCATGCCGGGTTTGAGTCTAGCATTATAGACTATGGTCCACACTTGGTACCTCTCTTTTGCTAAACAACCCTCTTCCGGTGGCTTTATCTTCATGTTTGAGAGTGACCTAGTCACGTCAAACACAAATCCCTCATAATTGCCATTGAGGCTCTTGGTGACTCTCACATTGATAATTTCCTCAAGTGCTTGGAGGAACATGTCCGCAAAATAGGAGGAGAACCTTTCCTTCCATTCTTGCGGGATGGAATTAGCCATTAGTCGTGAGACTTTCTTGCAATCGGAAGACCATACATCATGTGTTTCATCACTCATGATTCTTTTCGAGTAGATGCTTGGAATGGGAGTATCTAGAATATACTCCATGGAACAATTTCGAAGAGTTTTCCGAAGTTCTTCCTCCCATTCCTTAAAGTTGACCAAATTTAGGCAAAATGCCAACTTCTCTGGAAGTTCTGGGCACATGTTGTTGTTATTGATAATATTTGCAGACATATTTCTACAATTGAAAGAATTTGAAATGAAAAACCAATAAGTTTGAAATTTAAAGCATACATGCAAATTTTCAAGCTTATTAAGCGTTTTATTCACACATTAAAATTTGTCCTTTTTAGGTGAGAATAAAACGATTCAAAGACCCCAAAAATCAAAAAGTGATTAAGCATGCTTTGGCTTGTCTTAACACTTAATATTTTTAGGTAAGCAATCCAATTGCTAATAGCTCTAAGCTATTCTTGGTTCGATAAAACGTTGCATCTAATGCTTCCATGACGTTTATCTCCATTGCCACGACATCTAAGGACTCCTTACCGAATCGTTCAGTTAAACTAAAATCAACATATATACCTCGTATACCTTACGTTCCTAGGAAAGTAGTAATGCCTTGCTTTGGCATAGCCCATTACTATTCTTATTAGTTCTGTAAGTGTTATTTTGGAATGGCAAATTTTAACTTAATTTTGTAGGGATCTAGGGTTTCTATGTTGGTTGATTTAAGTGAACTAAACTAATCATTCAACATTCAAAATCCTAAACATGCATCTAACATTGCAATTATATATAAGCATAAGCATACATATATAAAGCATAAATGAAGATGCATTTGGCAACTAGCTTAACCCCTTAAAACTTGAATCTTCAAATCTTCAAGAGCCTTCATAGCATCTTCTTGGCTTCGTCTTCTTATAAATGTCGTCTTCTAGAAATTACCACCAATTATGCTACTACTAATAAGACTAGGGCTAATCTAAATATTAAGGTTCAAAAATACTCAATGGCACGTTGTCCGTATTTAGATTTACAAAAATACAAAACGGATTGCAGTCCGTATTTACTACCCTAGTTGGGCCCCACTAGTTGCCATTCTATAAAATATGCATTAAAATATCTACTTCATTCATCCATTCACTTCTAAAGTGAATGGACTAAGTATTTTACAAAATAAAACAAGCAATAATGCAAAACACGTGCAAACTAGTAACTAACTTAGGTGGTTAGTCCAATTAACGCACCTAATTAAAACTAGTCAAAGTTGTTATACGATAATGTGACTTAACGCAATAATAAAAGCTCAAAACGATTAATGAAGCTCCCACTATATTCCACATCCGACTTAATTAAAATTAATCCAATGCCTATGTTATAGGTAGCTTTGAAAGTATTTAGGTTGCATTGATATTTCAAATGTTTTTAGTACTTCTATTGGAGGTTCTTTATGAACATCCTTACAGATTCCTTCTCACTTGGAACTTCAATTATTCTAGCGGAAGTTTCCTTCCATCTATTGTAAAATGTAGTGAAACCATCATTCTCTTTTTGTTTGAGAATTTCAAGTTCCCTATGATCAGTTTCTACTTGAATATTACATTTGTATCTATCAGTAAAAGCATGTGTAATAGAATCCCAAGTAGCGATCTTCTCAGTGCCAATGGAAAAGAACCACTGTTGGCATACTGGTTCAAGAAAGCGGAAAAAGTGAGGGGAAAACTTTCTTGTCAATCCCCTTGATCTCCATGATTGGCTCAAAGGCCCTCAAGTGAAAGTAAGGGTTGTCAGTAACTTTGAATTTAGGAATGTCATTGGCAGAGAACTTCTGCGGAAGAAGTTCCTTATCCACTGAGACTCCCTTAGAGCTTATTCCAAAGTACTAGTAGTCATTGGAGATTTGACTCAAGCTATCCTCCATGCGCTTGATGGTTTCAATGGGTACTTTCTTGTTAGGGTCGTCGACTCAAGTAGTGAGCCCCTTGAGCATCTCAACAAGTCCATTCACAGTTTCTTTAAGTTGGTCGACTTCTTCTTGACTAGCCATTATTACGAACTTTTTTCTTCGTTGAATCAGTTTATCAAAGAGTAGTACTTGAACGAAAGTGTTGTCCTTGGTTAAACGCCCTTCTCTCCTTGACCAAGCATTGTAAAATTAAACCATTGACTCTTTTAATGACTAGACTCAAACTCGATTCAACATGCATAGACGGGAAAGATATAGTGTATGAGGGGAATGATATGTATGGGGGAAGCATGTAAGCAGAAAGTATGTGAATGTGGTAAGTGTTTAAGAGAGAAAGTGTAATGTACGGAAAGTATGCGGGAAGGTATATGTGAATGTTGAAGGATATGGAAACTTTTAGGAATAAGATGAACCCTCAACTCAAATGACGGAAATAAGACTCATGCATGGACCTAAGACATGGTCATGGTGTGAAAAAGTTATGTACAAGGTGTGTGCTAAGACTCGTGAGTGAAAGTGATATGTACAAGACTCGTGTAATGACCATGGACTAAATATGTGAATAAACTAAAATAAGGAGTAGGTTAGGACCTCGGCTAAACGTTAAATTAATTAATCCTGAAATTTAGACACGACGTGAAGACTCGGAATGAAAAGACCGAACCATCGCGTGGAAATGGAACCGTCGGGGCGCGCTGGCTCCATCGTGGCACGATTTGATTATCGCCTAGCGATAAAGCTGGCGTTTTGTGGCAATTACCAAACTTTCGCACCAAAACTGGAGCGTCAGTTTAATTTGTTTTGGGTAATTCTTTTGAAGGTATAAGCCTATAGTCTTACTAAGTCAAGTATATTTAGACTTTATTAATTCAAATTAATTAACTAGTTAATTAAGCAAAGTCCTTTTAGTCAATTGATTAGTTTCTTTAGACTTTATTTACAAACTCAAGTCAACACAAGAGGTTAGTTCATCACAAGTAAGGTATGCCCAAGTAAGGAATGCACAAGTAGTCAAATAGTCACAACATGATGCAATCAGTTTTCAACCTAACCATGGCTCTAGTTCTCTAAAGTTTAAGGATTATGGTAGTCAAAAGAGGGTCCAATTATGAATCCGGATGCATCGCGCGGAAGCCTTACCTTTGGAAGGGTTGGCGCGGATGGATGGGACCCCGTAAGTTAGACTTGCTTCCATGGTTTTGTGAATTCACAAACTCGAATGTACCCGTCGTTGCACGGAGCGTTCGATTGGGTAGATGGAGCGTGAATTCCCAGGGGCTAAGATCATATGTAGAACACATATGAGTTCAAAAAAGTCAGAAAAACTCAATAAGGAAGTAGAATCAGCGAGACAATACTAGAATTGGTTAAAACAAGAAGGCAGACTCCTAGCTCGATGATGCGAGAACTCGGCGCGAGAAAACAGGAACTATCGTGCAGCGACAGCTCTATCGCGTCACGATAAAGCTGTCGCATGGCGATGGATCTTGTCGTCTCGCGATAGTTCTTGCGCGTCGCCGCAATTTTCTATGTTCTACGGATTTTCCAATTTTCGCAGTATCTTTACGATTTAAGTTGTGATTGATATTTCCGGCCTTTGCTACGTGTAAAAATCCTATGTTTTTGATGCATTTCGGATGGTCTTTCCAATGCGGACCTTTTTATGCTTATGCCACAATGTTAATCAAAATTAAGCACATGAATATCTAGAATCTTTCAAGTCTCATCCACTCAATCTAAAGTTGATTGCCAAAATAAATTTTAGGAATCAAAATTAGAAATCCTCCCAAGTGGAGTCGCAAAAAAAATGTAGGGAATTTTTCAAACTCAACCTTGAGCCCCACTGTGATCATGCTTTTAGGTATGGTGGCGTCCAAAGGGAAATAAGTTAGAGATAAAAGAGTCGCAAACAAGTTTTAGAAACTTGTAAACCGTTCATGGGTGTGAAGGTTAAACCACATTCACGATCACAGAGACCGCTAACTCCATAGTGGTCAGAAACCATGACTGGATATTCAGGGATGATGGTACGAATCCAACCTAAAAAGGGATTGAACCCTCCCTAAATCGATCTCTACTTAATTCTTATGATATTCATGTGCGCTTTCCGATCAACATACATACAACAAGTTAGCGCTAAACCTGTTTAATCCACGTTGGTTGATTATTAGTGCACAAATAAATTTATTATTGGCGATCACTTGAATTAAAATCATATTAGCCTAAAATCAAATTATTAGTTATCTTATTAGGCGTGATTTCAAGTATAAATTCCTTTTAAACCTGCAAGAAAGGGCGTGATCAAGAAATAACAATAAATCATGAATAATCAAGCAACATAATAATTAATTGACACAACAACCATCATCATAATAATATCCTCAAAGCATAATTAGCAAGATCCTAGGCATGATACTAAATGGACTAATAACAAACCCTAGAATGTCACTAACAAAAATCATAATCAAAGCATTAGCCTAAACATGATACTAGAAAGCATGACATTAGGAATATTAATTAACGCCCTAAACATGATACTAGGAATTAAAATAAACATCCTAACATGATTTCTAGGAATTAATATAAAATTCTAAGCATGATTTCTTTATCAAAAGAATAATTAAGTAATCGAATTACTTACTTTGATGCCTTGTATCTCTTTCTATCAAAACAATACACACTTTAGTAACTTCAAGAAAGATTAAATCAAATAAACCAAATAAATCAATTAAGAATTGAAATATAGATTTGGGACCAAACCCTCAGAAATATCAACCTTTCACGTCGAGATCGAAGCCAACTTCAAGATTGGCTAGGAGAATCTGAAGCTCGTGATGGAAGTATGATGTGTGATTGGGAAAAGTATTAAAGGATGTGTGTTGGGATGTGTTTAGGCTAGGCTAAGAAAAGAAAGAGAGAGAGAGAGAATAAGCTTATAGCTTAGAGAGAAAGGGGATTAGATGATGATTATTGTTGATCAAGCTTGTTGATGATTGAAAACGGGGTGATACGACCTCTATTTATAAGGGAAAAGGAGGGTAGAAGATCAGAAAAAGAGTCAAAATTCAACTCGGAATAAAACAGGATCCTTCGCGGCGCGATATCTTTATCGCGGCGCGATAGGCTTATCACGACGCGATGGTTCTATCGCTCAACAATGGTTTTGGAAGATAGAATTTGTACGGAATCCAACTTCTAATCAAATTGGGTTAATCGAATTTCCGTACAAATTCTGATTTTATCAGAATTAAAATCATTGAAAAACAAGTGTTTTATCCGATGTAAAATTCTTAAGTCTTTATCTTCTCAAAAACAGGATAAATGAGAACCTTCTAGAATATTCTAGAAGCTAATAATAAATCCTAAGGGATCTATGATTGAGGTTAAGGTTTATGGACCCTCCATACGGTCATTGGGTCGTAGATAAGGTTCGGTTTCGTATTTTGGCCATAACTTCCTCGTTATAACTCGGATTTGGGCTTATAATTTATCGTTGCAAAGCTCTTTTCAAACCCCATCCAACAACACAATAATTGGGGTAGGAAAATGGACCAAAATAGACTGGTTTGGACTTTTTTTGAAAGAGGACACGAAATGAATGATTTTAAGGACATGAAATGAACGATTTTGGCTTAAAAGATTTTAGGAAAGGTTAGAAATGGTCAAGGCTAAAAGAAATTCATGAGACTCTTAAAATCTTTACCTAACTTGATAATCAAAGACGTGAAAGTTACTCATCACTGGGTTTGGTTTTTGGGGAGACACAATTAGTTGTCTACAGCGTCCAATGTCAAAATTGAAATAATGTTTTTGGTACTATTTGGAACATGATAATAATCTTAAAGTTCTAAAACAAGCCCGGAGGGAAAAGACAAACTGAGTGTCGCAACGGATACGGCCGCAATCCTTGCTCTGTTGCCTACCTGAAGTTCCACTTCTCCCTTCACTAGCTTTCTACTTTTCCTTAGTCTCTGAGTATTGGAACAAAGGTGTGAGCCACATCCGGTGTGTAATATCCATGAGGCTTTGCTAGTAAAGTTAAGGTCTATAACAAAAATACATGATCTAGAAGCAAGGATGTTGTTCTTCTTATCTTCCTTGAACTTGAGACAATCCCGTTTCCAATGTCCCTTCTTCTTGCAGTAGAAACATCTAGAATCGGATTGAGAAGATGCTACCTTCTTTTCCTTTTTTCCCATTAGTTTTTGACTTAGGTAGAAAGGTTTTTTTACCTTTCCCCTTGTAGCCCTTCTTCTTACCCGAGCGCTTAAATGGCTTGTCCTTCTTGACCATAAGCATATCATGCTTCATCTCATCCTTGAGCGTTTGCTCGGCTTGCTTCAACATTCCATGAAGCTCGGTAAGGGTTTTCTCCATGCTGTGTATATTATAGTTCATCTTGCACTGATCATAGCCTTTGTGAAGCGAGTGGAGAATAATGTTAATTGCCATCTCGTTTGAGTATCCCGCATCAAGCCCCTCGATGTTCTCAAATAATCCAATCATTTTGAGAACATGAGAGCTAACATGCTCTCCTTTCTTGAGCTTGCTCTCAAGGATTTGCTTATGTGTCTCAAACCTCTCAGTTCAAGCCTGCTCTTGGAACATGTTCTGAAGTTCAGAAATGATCTCAAAATCCGTTTCCTTCTCAAAGAAGGTCTTTTGGAGATTCGGAGACATTGTGGCCAACATGATGCATTTGACATCCCGATTGGCAGTGTGTCATCGGTTAAGGGCACCGTACGTGATCTCCTCATTGGGAACGTCGGATATTTGTCGTCAAGGACATATTCCTTTTGCTCTTTCATGAGAACTATACACAAGTTCCTTTGTCGATCAAGGAAGTTTGGCCCATTCAATTTCTCCTTATCAAGAATAGAGCGTAATGAAAACTGGTTGTTGTTGGTGTTAGTTGCAGACATGATGCTACAAATGAAAGAATTTGTAATGAAAAACCATTCATAAAACCAATAAGTTTGAATTTTAAAGCATACATGCAAAATTTCAATCTTATTAGCGTTTTATCCACACTTTAAAATTTGTCCCTTTCAAGCGAGAATAAAACGATTCCAAGACCCCAAAAATCAAAAAGTGATTAAGCATGCTTTGGCTTGTCTTAACACTTAATATTTTAAGGTAAGAAATCCAATTGGTAATAGCTCTAAGCTATTCGTGGTTCGATAAAACGTCGCATCTAATGCTTTCTTGACGTTTATCTCAATTGGCACGACATCTAAGGACTCCTTACCGGTATCGTTGGGTTTAACTAAAACTAACGTGTATACCTAGTATACCTTACGTCACTAGGAAAGTAGTAATTCCTTGCTTTGGCATAGTCCATTACTATTCTCATTAGTTCAGTAAGTGTTATTTTAGAATGTTTAATTTTAACTCAATTTTATTGGGACCTAGGGTTTCTATGTTGGTTGATTTAAGTGAACTAAACTAATCATTCAACATTCGAAATCCTAAACATGCATCTAATATCACAATTATATATAAGAAAAATATATAAGGCATAAATAAAGATGCATTGGCCTTCATTTGCATGAGCCCCTTAAAAATTGAATCTTCAAATCTTCAAGGCCTTCATTTGCATCTTCTTGGCTTTTTCTTGTCTTTGAGACATTAACACCAATTATGCAACTACTAGTAAGACTAGAACTAATCAAAATAATTTAAGTACAAATATACTTAACGACACAAAGTCCGCATTTAAATTTACAAAAATACAAAATGAAACGCAGTCTGTAATTACTATCCTAGTCGGGCCATACTAGTTGATATTTTGTAAAATTTGCATTAGAACATCTACAATATTCCATTCATCCATTCACTAAAGTGAAAGACCCATTCATTTTACAAATAATTCAAGCAACAATACAAAACATTATATCAAACGAGCGCATACTAGTTACTAACTTAGGTGGCTAATCCGATTAACACGCCTAATTAAAACTAGTCAAAGTGTTTATCCGATTATGTGAATTAACACAATAATAAAAGCACAATCAAGGCTAAATAAAGCTCAAAACGATTAATGAAACCCCCACTAAATTCCAAATCCAACTTAATTGAAATTAATCCAATTAAAATTAATTAAGCCGTTTAAAAATATTTTGTCAAAATTATTTTGCAAGTACATCAAAAGCTGAGACATGCATCGTTTTTAAACAAAACGCAAAAACAACATTAGCAAAATTAATTACTAAGCAAAAATCGGCCCTTAGCTTAATGCTAAGGCCGAGGACTTGCCTCGCCTAGCAGCTCCAACAACCCGTACGCACACAAGTGCTGGGCGTTGCCTAGCATCCCCGGCCTTGCATGCTGAGCTTTTTGTGGGCGCTGCCTGGCAGCGAGCTCCCTCATGGCGCGCGCGCACATTGATGTTACTGTTGCGCCTTGAGGCTTTCTTCGCAAGCCCTCCCCGCACCAAGTCCCACACCATACGCACACATGGCGCGCGCACCTGGCTCGACAGCAACATGTGGGCTGCATGAGCAGCCCTGCTAGCCGCGCTTGGTGCTCGAAGCCTTGTGCTTCGATTTTGCCTTGTATGCTTCGAAATTTAATTCCGATTTTTTGTGTGACTCTAAATTAATTCTAAATTGGATTTTAAAACTAATATTTGAGCAATTTTGAAATTAAAACACGTCTAACTTAATTAAATTAAATTTTAATGCTCAAACCAAAATTAATTCAAGAACCATTCTTTTAATTATTTTGGCTCAACTTGCTGCAACAAAAATTGAGGGCTAGTCTCACAATTAATTTAACCAACATAGACTAATAATGAGATTTGACAAAAAAATAGTTGAATAAATAATCAATCATCCAATGAAATAATTTATCCAACATTTACTTGTGCACATTTGAATATTACAACCTTCCTATATAAAGAATAATATTTCAAGCACAAGTATGAACATTTAAGATTTTAATCAACTTCCAAAATGATTAAAACCAGGTCATTATGGATTTTAGCAAGTTAAGATTCAACCATTTAAACCATTGAAGGTTGAATCTTTAACATTTTTAAGGGCTTCAAAAATCATATTCACCATAAACTTTCACACTACAAGCAATTTATTTGCAAGAATCCGAAATTCCAAATTTATGTGAAATTAAGAGCTCACTAAAGTAAACAACCAATTTACATCATAAACATGCTTAATAAGGATTAAAATTGCAGAACATTAATGGTATAATCAAACACATAAACCAACAATTGCATGCCATAATTAATCAAGGTTTAAAGATTCAAAATTTTTCATTCCAAACAAAAAACCCCTCCAAAAAACCACTTTCTGGGTGGATTTTGACTTTTGGAAGTTCATTTTTAATCACATTGTGGGTATAGAATAATTAAGAACATCAATTCCACCCAAAAAAACACTATTTTGGGTCAAAATCTTGGTTCGTAGGCCAAAAATAGCAAAAATACTATTTTAATCCAATTAAAACGAGGTTCTAATCTAGTTAGGTTGCTAATCCAGAAATTTACATTCATTTAAATCACCTTAATTAATTTTTAATTGTAAAAATTAAATGCAAGAGGATCTTATACCGCTTTTGGGTTTTGCAGTGTCTGACACCGTGCGGAAACAAAACCCGCAAAATTGGATCACAAGCATAATAATTACAACATAACAAAATAGCATGCAACTAAAGAAAACATAAACACATAAAAAGAAGGGAAAGAAAGAAGCTCACCCTTGACGCGAGTTTCGCTCGCAATTCTAGCTTGGACTTGGAAAATTTCAAGCCCCACAAATGCAAGACCTCAAACGTCTCACACCCCGATCACCGAACCGGCCCCTACCCCGTAGCTTAGACGGGGCTAGACCAAAATTACTGGAGTTTTACAAACTTTAAGGCTTTCTCACACATTGGGAGATTCTTTTTGAGTTTTACTCAAGTGATTATTCCCAATACCCAAGGTGGGTAATTATAGGGAATTGTTCCCAAGAGTTTCCATCAACTTTTCATGTGGGAGAGTTGGTAAAATGCCAAAAAGAAAGAATTAATTAGAAAATAACAAGTGTGACTAAGAGAGCAAGGGAGTAGTTGAGGACCACAAGGTAGGACCACACCTCCCTTGCTCCCCAAGCCAACCCCCTCACAAAACCGGGTGCAATAGGAGGCGACTAGCTGGCAGCCCACCTTTGGCACCAAGGCAGCAATGCTGGCGCCTAGTCCCTCGGCTAGGCCTGTCCAACTAGGCCTTGCCGCACCAGCACATAACAACAAGCCGCGTGCGCATGCGGGCTGCTTTTTGTTGGGCGCTGCTGCTGCGCACAAAGCCCGGTGCTAGCAGCTAGTGCTTGGCGCGGGAGCGATTGGGCACGTTTGCCCGCATGCATGCTCGGGCATGCTAACACGCCTTGCCCACATAGCTGCTCGCCCAGCTCGCCCAACCTATGCATGCTGGGCTTGCGGCCAAGCGTTGCATTGCGGCAAGGTGCTCAGGTGGCTATGCTAGCCCACTTAGCCCTCGCTTGGCTAGGCCATTGCGAGGCTAGGATTTTTTCATGCGTTGTCTTGTTGTTTGACTAATTTCTCGTCTCATCAATTGCATAAATTCACTCGACGTTCGATGCTCGGCTTCAATGCTCTAAGCTCGGAATCCGACGTCTCAGTTCGTAAAATCTCTATCGACTCATTTAATCGTTCGGATTAATTCGTCGACTTGGTTCGGTTACATGATTGGGTGTGACCCGAAGGGTTTCTGACAAGAGCAAGCTGTAATATTAATTATGCATTAATATTACTTATCGGAAGCGGCCTCCAATTAGGCATTACGATCACTTGACCTCACTGAATAATTAATTCCAAACCCTTTATCGGAATAATACACTTGTTCGAAGGACACTATTCCTTTCATTATTTCCCATTTAACCATCCAAACACATATTCCACTTCTTCATTAACAGCTTTGAGCCTCATCTAACGTTTGACCTCATATATTCAACCCACATTAACCTAACCTTTGGATGGGAAGGTGTGTAATTCGTGTAATATTCAAAAGCAAGTCCAAAAAAAAAAAACAATGCAATAATAAAACAATGCCTATGGGTAAGTGTTCTAATGTCTTTAATATGAACATGTCTCGAATTGCGTCTCTCATCAAGTGCTTGGTACCGTGCCTGAGAAACGTAATGCTAAGTGGGTGATGGACCGCATGATCCGGGATTGCCCACATTAATTAAAAGGATTTCAAAGCAAAATATGAAAAAATAAATAAAACTTGCAAAATTCAAATTTCAAAACAAACAATTGCACATCTTGGGGGCTTATCTCGGGTCTTGAGCCCTTTACCCTTTCTACTTCAACCATAAGCTTAACCACGTTACAACCCTTAAAAGATCTCGTTGAGGTGTACACTACATGTGCAAAGTTCGGCTAGAGCTACGTTTAGCCTGATTCCTAACGGATACGTAGGTAACCTCACATTCACATTCACTTTCACATTCACATTCTTGGATGATCACGTCAAAGTATTTTCAATCCTTATCCCTATCCATCTATAGCCAGACTTTAGGGCTTGAATCCACATCGTTAGCTTACCTAGCCTTAAGAGTCACCATCTTGACTCTTTTCATATCTTTTCCACAGCCACAACCTTTGCAGCCAAACCTTAGTATCACTTTCACACACATCGTTCACACATACATTGCCATATCACTCTTCCCTTAGAAACCCTTTATCATGAAATGTTATTGCAACACCACGCATGCTTCATCATCTTTCAAGACAATATTCAGCAAAGTTATCATCATTTGATTGCATCATCGCATAATGTGCTTAACTTCCTAACCTAAGCAACATTTATCAACATTCATTTTGTTATACATTGCATATTGTGCTTAACCTCCTAGCCTAAGTACATTTATTAACATAAACTTCATATGATCATATCACATGACATAATTGTCCTTAGTCTCCTGGCATAAGAACATTCATCATGCATACAAGCAGAGTATATATAAAGTTCACCTCGCTTCGCTCTATCATACTCGACGGGGAAGCTTAAAACTTCTTCCATTGTTTTCATCAGTTTTTCTTTAGGGGGAGTTTAAAGACATTTCTAAAACTTTTTCTTTTGGGGAAGTTCAAAAAATTTTCTAAATTTTTTTTTCTTTTGAAGAATTTGAAAAACTTTTTTTAAATTATTTTTGTTGGGGAAAGTTCAAAAACTTTTTTTTCACATCTTTCTTTTTTGGGAGAATGTCAGTACCAAAAATGATGGAAATTTTTTTCATTTTCAGTTACTCGTGTCCGTAGCACACACTCAATACACATATACACACAATCAAAAGTGATACACATGTCATGTCATGTCAAGACAACCTAAGCTAGGTCGAGTTAATTGGTCAAGTCATGAGTCAATCACAGTCTATACGAGTTCATTGGAAAATTCCATTTTGTAGGTCTTGCGTACAGCCTCTGTTTGGGGACAATCGAACAATCACATCAGCCTCTGTTCGGGGACAATCGAACAATCATATCTTCAGCCTCTGTTTGGGGACAATCGAGAAATAATATTATCATCCTCTGTTTGGGGACAATCGAGCAATCATATTTTCAGCCTCTGTTCGGGGACAATCGAGTAATCATATTATCAGACTCTATTCGAGGACAATCGAGTTATCATATCTACATCCTCTGTTCGGGGGAAATCAAACAATGTCGTACCCTCTTCTCCACTAATACCTATATTGTTAGACGCACATGACTTAAAGGTATCTAGCAGCACCTACATAGTCCGATACACATGAGTTGAGGGTGCAACCATCGACATTACATAATCACCATCAACGCCTATACAATCAGATGCACATGACTTGAAGGCGCCATCATCATCCACAACTTATGTTCGGAAACTATCAAACATCCCTTCTCTTCGGAGGCAATCAAAGGCACATTTATCAATACCCAGTAATCATCCCGAGGCGCAGAGGTTCGCAATTGTGTCCCGAGGCGCGGACAACTTTTTTGGTGCAATTCCCAAGGCGTTGAATTTCAATTATGATGTTGTGGGCTACTCAAGGCGTAGGAGTTCATGATAAGTTTCCCAAGGTGTGGAATACTATCATTCATCATCCAATATTCTTCCAGAGGTGCGAAAGATTATTATTCAACCAATAGGCTGCTCGAGGCACAGGAGTCTATGACATGTTTCCCGAGGCACATAGACTTGTCATTTCTTTAGTGAATCACTTGAGGCGTAGTGATTCATAATAGGATTCCCGAGGTGTGGAAGACTATCATTCGACATCCGGTAGATTTCTCGAGGCACATACATCCACCAAACATATTTGCTGCCGAGGCACTGATGTCATATACGCATTATATCTCTTTACACTTTTATATGTGGAACTAACATTTTTCTACAAGTATCACATATAAAGAGTGATTTAGGATTCCCAAACGTCTTAAATCAATCTTCATCCCTATCAACTACTTTGACTATCGTTTTCGAAACTTACGTTTCTATAAACTCGGTCAAAGTGGGGGCTTCTATAGACACCTACAAATTTCTCCCCAAAACCAAACCCGATAATGAACAAACTTTATCCTCCGTCATTGGTTGGATTGTGCATTAAATCCACGGAGTGCTTAAATCCATTTTTCTCATTTTTTTTACCACAAACCAAAAAACATGCAAAGATTATTTTTGAACCCGTAACTTTGAACCAAATTTTTTTTTGGTTGAATAGGCCTTGAAATGAGCTTTTCGAAAACATATCATAAGCCCAATTCCGATTTAAAAGGAAGAATATATGATCAAAACACTAAAACTCGGCCCAAAACCAACATCCTTGCACTAAAACGACCATATCTTAAAACCAACATCCTTGTCCTGATTTTAATTAGGTTGAAAATTATATTTGAATATATTTCCAACGATATATTATTTGCCTTATTCCGAGTTACGGATAAAAGGTTATGGATGTTTGAAAAACGCATAAAAATTGGAACGTACAGCGGCACGGTACCAAGTGACGTGCCACAGTACCAACAGCCGTGCCACGGCACCAAGATTTTCCACATTCTTTTCTTAACGCCTTTTCTCTTTTACAAATAATAAATTTGTACCAGGCCACGACACTTTGTACTGTGCCACAGCACAGGGTCATGGCACCCAATGCTGTGATACGGTACCCTTTTTTTTTTGCGGCGCCTCGTTTCTAGGGTTCCGTACCTCACTCCATCTTTTTGTCTCTATAAATACGAGACTCATTTATGAGTTTCGGGGCACAAACATACATTCTCATATTTCTCTCTCATATTCAAAGTTTTAAACCTATTCTCCTAATTATACCATTCCTTCCCTAAGCACTCCAAGGAGTCCGTACAACACTCGAAATTCCATACTTAAACCAAGGCGTGAAAGGAAAACCGACTGAGGTTTTGGACCAAATCAACTCTTCTTTAATTCTATTTTATTTCTATTTGATTTATTATTCTTTGAAGTTACTAATGTTTTATGCATGATGTAGCAATTTAAAGAAGCGCGAAACGTGAGTAATTTTTTACTTATGATTATTATTATTATTGCTAGTATCATTTTTAGGTTTATTATTATACTCTTGATGATTTGACTAATGATGTTATGGTTAAATTATTTCCAATGTTATTGTTTATTTTATTGTTATTATTTATCACCATGTTGCATGCCTAAGGGGAATATGTAATTGAATCTAACGCCTAATAAGATAATTTGGAAGAACCGTTAAGGATCCTTTTTAATCTTGTTGCTAATTAAAGTGGTCACAATATTTTAGAATTATGTGTGCATTAATATTTAACCAATTTAGCCTAATTTAGTTTGGAGAAAATTGAATCTTCGTTTGTATTCCTTTAGGATCATAGGAAATACTTTTCCCTATAAGAATCGAGTAGAGGCCAATAAAGGCAATGTGACTCCTTGACTCACTTTGTACCTTCATCCCCGATCCTATTTTCGTGGTTTCGAAACATATAAAATTAGTAATCTCATGGTTTATGTATGGGATGTAACCCTCACGGGTCAATCGTAGTTGCCTATCGATATCCCTTAATCGTGCTTGCCTTAAATGATCCCTTAACGGTTTAAAACTTCCTTAAAAACTTGTTGGCAGCTCCCTACTTTATTTTTCCCTAATCGTTGTCCTTAATCGTATGTGTCAATTTCAACTTCCTATGAGTGGCAAACATATTCACACATGCTTAAGTAGGCGCTCTTCGAATGACGCCTACATTTACACAGTCCTTTTTAATTCTTAAATTGTATCAAATATTTCCTAAAACTAGCAAGGAAGGTTCGAAAATAGAGCATGTATAGGCTCAACGTTTTCGGCCATACTATATATATTAATTTTTGAATAATTATTTTTTTAGTTTTGTATTTTATTTATGTTCCTTAATTCCCTAATTTCCTTAATTCATTTTTTCCATCTCATAAAGATATGATCATAGAATCTATTTGCCTTAAATCTTTCTTAATTATTCTCCAAGCAAACTTACTTGCCATCTTTCATTACATGATCGAACTACTTACCTTATTTCCTTATTTCCTAATTACAATAAACTAAACTTTCCTTAATTCTTAATCTCTTTTTTCCAAGTAATTCCTTAAACCAATTTTACCATAATTCTTCATTAAAAATCTTTCCTTAATTCTTGTGTGCTCAAACCTATAAATACCCCCTTGCATCAAAGCAAAAACTCACACCAAAAATCTCTTCTTCCTCTCTTATTTCTCACAGCGTTCTCCCCCCTATCTCCCTCGGTTTCTTGCGCCACCACCATCACAAACCACTATTGCCACGGTCAGCCACTTCATTGGCGACCACCGACGCCAGCCACACTGCAGCAGCCACGTGCCGACGAGCTGATGCTGCCACTGTCGTGCCTCTTTCTTCTTCTTCTTCTTCTTCTTCTTCTTCTCTTTCGGTTTTCACTTCTCTTCCTCTCTTGTCATAATTAATTCTATTATTATTACTATGGTTTTTAAAAATTATTATAAGTATTTAAAATTAAATAAAATCTGGAAATTATTCTAGTTTGTGAAAAGAATTTTTATAAGGTTCATGTACATAAAAGTGGGAATTTTATTTTATTTTGCATTTAGTTATAGGGTGTTTTTGACAAGAGTGCTTGAGGTTTTTGTGTGTGTTTCTAAGCAAGGATTCAAGGTACCTTTAGATGGCTAGATACCTACTAAAGCGATTGCCTTGAATAACATGTGTTATGTGGTTTTAATGATCATTAAATTAAATTATGAATTATGAAATAAGTTTGAGAATTAATTTTTTACAATAAATATGTTTGAGAATATATTTTTATTATATCTTGTCTGATGGTTTGAATTTATCATGTTTAAAAAGGTTTGATTTTGAAAGCATGTTCAATTGAATAAAAACGAGTTTTGAATTCACCTATTAAAATGTCGATTTATTGATTTAAAAAGGACAAGTTTATGAAGTATTATTGAATTATTATTATTAAAGCTTTACAAGCATGATTATATTAATCCCACTATGCGAATTTGGTTGATAAGACTTTGGAGTTTATATGACCGAGTCTTTCCTCAAGGATAGCCTTTCTATGTAAAGATACTAACTTGGGGGGTGTGCACACTTAGGTGAGGAATTAGGTTTTAAAATGGAATTGATTTTCTCATCACTTGATTTATTATTCAAATTATTATTGAGTTATTGGAATTGTGTTGAGAATTATAAAGTCTATCTCTACGATATAATTGTAGGGATTTAGGTACTCTAATGCGGAATTTCACACCTAAACATGATCTACAAGCATAACACAAAAAGAATCACATAATTCATACCTTTAACGCGTGATTTCAACGATGCGATTGACTATCAATTAGGGAGAGAATAGAGCCCCAAGCGTTGTTCCTCTACTTAGTCCACGGGATTCGAATGAGTCGTCCACCAATAGGAAATGGTGAAATGAAGGGGAAACACCACGATCACACCTTTGCGGACAACCGACCACCATGAACCACCACCACCACCGTGCACACCACTGGCACAAGGAGAAGATAGAGAGACGTGTGAGAGGAAGTATGAGAGGGGTTGGTTAGTGTTTGCTAATTAGGGTTGATCAAAAGATCAATGAATGTTTGTCCAACCCTAGGCACCTAGTCAATTTATAATCATATTATAATTAGACTATGAAGCAAAGCCCAAACCCCTTATGACTTCTCATATGGTCGGCCACCTAGAGGGAGAAGGCCATCATGGGCCTCTTCCTCTTAAGCTCAATCTAGCCCCTTTGTGTGACCTTATAGGACCTATTCAATTGGGCTTTGGCCAATTTGGATAGTCTAAAGATCCTTAGTACCTCTATCTATGATATAACGACGACCCAAAAGAACGAACTTAATTATCTCCATAATTTGATCCATTAAATATCTTATACCCGGCATCTCATGAACCTTAAACGCAAACACATCTCTAAATTCTTTCAGCAAATTCACTAAGTCATCTCCAAGCATAGTCATGGCCATAGCGGCAACCTTAACCATCTGATTAGGCTGGTCTGGGTCGAGCACTATGTTCGTATTATCACCGGCCGGGTGAGGCCTTAGCTCTTCTGGCCGGTCGACGGTCATTAACTGCTATGCTTGCTCTTTCTTGACCGAATTTTGCCTCTTACCGACCTGGTACGCTTGGAGTGACCCTTCTTTGGAGTTTTGCTCGGACATCCTTTTGTGTTCGAGTGAAGTTGGCTTCATGGCAAGCTAATTACAGTCTTTAGCCATCACTTGGACTCCTTGAATGGAGCCTATCTTCCCGTCCGACAGCTTCATCAGCATTAAGTGAGAGACAATTAAAGCCTTTGCTGAGTTCAAGGTCAGACGAACGATGACTACATTGTAGCCCGTGAGCTCTTTGACAACTAAGAAGCAAACGACCAAGTCCCTTTCTTCTGTGTTTGGCCCAAATTAAACCGCACTCGCAAGTCTATTCAGCCAACTGGGTGGATATGGCACCCACCAAAACCAACTAATGGGTGAGATATATCCTTCAATGCATTATCTGGGAACTTCAATTTTTTCAGACAACCTAAGCAGATAATGTTGGACAAGCTTTCGGTGTCTATCAGCACTCTTCCAACATTCAAATTGGCAACCTTCAATATGAACATCCTCTGTGTGCATGACCTTTCTAGATTGTCGAATGAGGGTCGCCTGCAGCAAATCCGCCTAAAATGAGGGCCACAAACCCCAAAACTGTGTCATTTCCATCTTCATCATCTTTTTTCTTTTCGTTCTTCTTCTTGGACTTGTTGTCCGTCCTTGAGTAAGTGAACTAAGACTTCAGTACGTACGAGTTGAGCATGCCCTTCTTGGCCAGCTTGTCTAAAAACTTAACCTTTTCAGGTTATTACACTCGTTCGTATCGTGCCCCACATCTTTGTGGTAGTGACAGTACGTGTTCTTGTTTCTATGTTGGGTCAGCCCCCTCAAAGGTTAGGGTTTCTCAAACTCGAACATATCTTTGATTTCCATCAAAATTGAGTATCAGTCCTTGTTGTACTCATATTGTGGCTCGTACGTTTTAGCTTTTTTGGATTTGATATGTTGGTATTCGGCCACCTTGACTTCTTTTCTTTTGTTACTTCCTTCCTTCTTTTTGTCGGCCGAGTCTTGCTAAGAAGGTGGCTTCTTCTCAGCGCCCTTGGCTGGCTCTTCTGACTTTGTCAGCAAATAGAAATCAGCTGCCTCAATATAAGATTCGGCCTCCCGCAGAGCACCTGCCTATGTCCAAATATTTTTTCTGATCAAATCAAACTTAAAACCATTGTGCCTTAGACGTCGAAGAAACTCTGAGTAGCCCATTTCATCCGGCAGATTCTGAATTTGTGCTTTCTCCATGTTAAACCTCTGAACATACGAACGCAATCCCTCTTTCTTTACTTGGAGGATGGTTGCCATGTTAAGACTAGTCTTCCGGGGTGGTATATTATAGGAGAAGTTTCCAATAAACAACAGGTTGAGAGTTGTAAATAAATTGATGCATCCGCCCGGAAGACTGTTGAACCAGTCTTGAGCCACACCCTTAACTAGTAGAAAAAATGCTATTTGTGACGCCTTATTTGTAACTAACAATTTTTTATTAGTTACAAATACTATATTTGTAACCAACATTAGCTATGTCTGTTACAAATAGGATTTATACTTTTCACACCGGTTCAAACCGGTGCCAATTAAAAAAGAGAAAAAAAAAGAAAAAAAAAGAGAGAAAGGGATTTGGCACCGGTTCGGTTTAAACCGGTGCACATTTTAAAAAAAAAAAACCGAGCTTCTCGTATTTCTTCTTCTTCTTATCTTTCTCCCTGTTTTTTCAACTTGTTTTTTTTCCCTCGTTCTCACCTTCCCTTCCAGGCCACCACCTCCGAATTCCCACCTTCTCCATTGAAGCCGTTTTTGAGCTCTCTCATTCCATTGAAGCAGCTGCATGCACCTCCTTCTCTCTCCATATCTCTCCTCCATTGAACTCGTGCTCTCTATTATCCATTAAAGCACATTCTGAGTTTTCTCACCTCCATTGAAGCAGCTTCGAGGTAAGATTTGGGCCATTATGGTCTTCTTAATCTACCGAATTCCTTCGCAACCTAGGGTTTGTCGTTGATTTGGTTTTCAATTTTGTTATTTTAGGGTTTTGGTTATCTAGGGCTTATGTTTGTTTTTTTTCTATTGGCTGAGTTGGGTGCTTGGTCTAATTGCTCTATCTTTAGTATTGTTGTTATCAGTGTTGTGTGTACATAGTCTTAGCATAGAATATCACTAAAGATACATATAATTTACATACAAGTAAAACTATTCAAGCTCCAATTCCAGTCCGTATAGCAGAGGTGTTTTGTAATAGTCAGCCTGGTAAGTTTCCTTGTGATTAAATTATTTTCAACAGTAGTAGCAGGAAACCTTGTTTATTAACATTTACTCTGCATCTTTGCAGGAAGTTTGAACAAGTGTATATGTATTTTTACATAGATTTTGTTTAGTTTCTTAAGTTTTCCTTCTAAATCTCTGCTTGAAGCAGAGTAATTTTGTACCTGTATCTAAGATTAAACCCTAGATAAATCATGCAACTTTATTATTATTATTATTATTTTCAACGGGAACATCAAGAAACCTTGTCTAAGAATTAAATTTGCTAAATGGTTTAATTTAGTTGTCTTATTCTGTATATTTTTTGTACAGTGTCTCAATCTGCATTGGTTTTTTGGAGCAAGGGTGTTGTGACGGTGCAGAGATCAAGGTACCTTGCTTATTTTTTTCATTGTTCCTTTATTAAGATTATGAATGGATGTGAATAGAAAATCATGCAACTTTATGCTATTTGACAATTATTTTTTGTTAAATCACTTTTAATAAACATGCTATTTAAAATGCTTGCATCAGCATATGCCTAGATTCCCGTTCAAGGCTTTCTCATTAGGAGAAAGTCTTGAATAGTTCCCGGTTCTCTGGGTACATATGTGGGTAAGTAATTACCTATATCGTGTACTTGGAGAACTGGGGGGAAATGCTGCCGGATTTTCCTTAAATTTGGAAAGTCGACATACATTCACTAGTGAGATTACACGTTCAAGGATGGGTTAGGTTGGAGTGATAAGGATCCTTTGGAAGCATATATGCATTTTTTAATCTACATGAATGTTATATGTATGGTGTGTGTTTGATTTTGATTTACATATATAATAGATGTAGCAATTATACATTATTCGTAATATGTCGCTATGTTTAGAGACAATTTACTTAATGGAGAAGGATCGTGGCTAGATGTATGGTAGACGTGATACATTGGAATTCTTTGATGGGGTTCAAGAGTTTTACAAGAGGGCTACATCTTATCAGCGCATAATGGGGTCGATTGGCTCTACTGTCCTTGTGTTGATTGTAATAATCTGAAGGTGGTCAATAGTGTTGAAATCATTAGAGATCATGTAATTTGTCGTGCGTTTAGGCTTAAATACCATGTGTGGATTTGGCACGGTGAAGAAGGAGAGTACAGTGGGGATATTGATGGGAATGATGTGCATGATAGAAGCAATGGGATTCGTGCGGACGAGGAATACTGGAATGATGAACATATTATTGAAGCAATGAGATTTGGGATTATTAATTAATATCTATGTATTGTTATTATTTCAATTTACAAATTATTATTATTATTATTATTATTATTATTATTATTATTATTATTATTATTTATAATATTATATTAATTATAATAATTATTATTATTGTTATTGTAATATAATAATGGTAGAATTAATGCAGGATGTACATGTTCTCATTATTATTATTATTATTATTATTAGTATTAGTATTAATATTATTATTTATTGCCGAAAAAAAAACACAGTTAACGGCATCGTATCAGGCTTCAAACCGGTGCCTATTATATTGAAATAAAAAAAAAAGTGCGCCATGGGTTATTAGCGCCGGTTAACCGGTGCTAAATCTTTAAATAGCCAACGGTTTTGAACCGGTGCCAAATCTTCAGTGATTTGGCATCCCCCAAATCTGGAACGGTTCAAAACCGGTGCGCAAAGGGGGGTTTGAACCGGTGCTAAAGACCTTTTTTCGTGTAGTGGTATTTTATTTTTATGATAGATCTGCTTTTTTTTTTGTGTGTTTGGTGGTGGCGTTTTGTGTATGTTGGACTGTTGGTGTTGTTTGTGGCGGTCGTGGGTGGGGAAGAAGGGGTACGGGTTAGGGTGGTGGATTCATGGGTGTGTGAGGGTAGTGGGTCGGGGCTATCAGTAAAACGCGACTTTCTTGTAGTTGGTGGTGGTGTGGGTAATGGGGTTAGGGCTTGGAGGGTCATTATTGTGGTAGTGAGAATGTCTCGAAGTGTGGGATAGTGGGTTGTGGTTGAGTAGTGGGGGTGGGTTCTACCTAGCATTAATTGCTAGGTATTTTTTTTAATATTAAAATAAGCATTTGTAACAGACATATCAATTTGTCCGTTACAAATAGGCACATATTTGTAACAGACATATCAATTTTTCCGTTACAAATAGGCACCTATTTGTAACGGACAATGTTCGTTACAAATAACTGGACTATTTGTAACCCCTGCAGTTGTAACCCCCAATGTTGGTTACAAAAAGTCCGTTTTTGTTAGTTAGAAATAGCATTTTTCTACTAGTGCTTGAGGGTGGCCTGGAAGCATTTACACCAAGTGGCATCATCCACACTTTGCAAGTACATTAAATTTTTGTACGAGGAAATATGCTCTTCAAGGTTGCCCCTACCGTCTTAGACACCCACAAGTACACTCTTCACTTTAGTTGGATGAGGAGAGTTGAGAATTTCTTGAGAAAACAGAGGCGGCTTATCACCAAGCTTCAACAAGTGCATTTGCAAATTAATATTATCCGTACTAGCTAGTACGCAGGGGGGAGTAGGTGACAGAACTGCACCATAATCATGGGGCATTTGAAACTGAGGTGTTTGGGTTGAAGGAATTGGAATTTGAGTAGGGTGAGCTTAGCTCCTACTGGTCCTAGCCGAGCTGGTTGCTTAGAGATGGTATAGCTTGACATTTCATCTAGCATGGTGGGAGTGGAAGCAGTGTCTGTAGAAACCTAAAAATGTCTCCCAAAAACTAAACCCGATGATGAACAATCTTTCTCCGCCATTATTGGATGGGTCGAGTATTTAATATCAAGATAAAAATGAACTTAGAAGAAATTCCTAGAAAACAAAAATGCCACGCCACAGCAATATCTGCCGCACCAAGGCAATTTCTTTTGCGCCACGACATTTCTGCTGTGACATGGCAATTTCTAGTTTTAATTTCTTTGCAGCGCCTTATTTCTAGGGTTCTGGACCTTACCCCTCTCAATTCCTCTATAAATACGAGAATGATTTCTTAGTTTCGGCGCACCAAATCGTTCTTTATTTCTCTCCTATGCTTTAGTCTACATATTTGCCTTCCATATTCACACAATTCATCCCTTACTCCCTAGAGTCCATGAAAGGAATGGTGTACTTCTAACAAGTGTATTATTCCGGTAGAGGGTTCAGAATTATTAGAAAGCTAATTCTTCAATAAGGTAAAGTGAACGAAATGCCTAGGTGGAGGCAGCTTCCGATGAGTAATATTAATGTACAATTAACATTACAGCTTAATCTTGACTGAACCCTTCAGGTCAAACCCAATCGAACAACCGATCCGGGACGATGAATCAATCTGAAGGATTTGATAAAGTGTCAGAGTTTTACGAACAAAGACGTCGGATATCGAGGTTAGAGCGTCGAAACCGAGCGTCGCAAGCCGAGTCGAATTTAGAATTCGATGAGACGGGAAATCAATCAAGTAACAAGTTCGAGCCTAGCCGTAGCCTCGCATTGGCCTAGCCATGTGAGTGCTAGGCGAGGCACGGTCCCAAGCAATGCGTGCCTAGTAACCCCTAGAACATGCGTGTGGTGTAGATGTGCATGCGTGTGGTGTAGATGTGCATGTGTGGATAGGCGTGCTAGCGTAGCAGCACTAGCCATCGCATCGTGATAGGCATAGGCTAGCGCAGCCCGCAAGCATCGCAAGCATGGTGCGTGCTTGCTAGCATGCTAGGCCAAGCACCTAGCCTTCGCATAGTGCTAGTGTGCCGCAAGCGTTGCACGCACCAAGCTTGAGCATCGCAGCATGCTTGGCGTCGCACAACGTAGCACACAAAATCACAAGCAATGCGTGTGTGTGAGGCTGTGCGTGCTAGCTAGCCAAGCAAGGCCAGCCTTCGCAACATGCGATGCGTGCACGCCCGCATTGACGCACCAAATAGCAGCCTTGCTAGCAATGCATAGGCATCAGCCCAGCATGCATGGCTCGCTAGCAGCACGCATGCATAGGCTGGCTGGCTAGCTGCCCTGCCTTTGTGCTAGGCGCCAGCTGGCAACCTTGGTAGCCAAGGCAGGCTGCTAGCCTGCCACATGGAGGGGTGGTCTGGTTTTGCTAGTGGGGACCAATGGTTGGTGTTTGCCTTGGGGAGCAAGGTGGGTTGGTCCCCTCCCTTGGTGGTCTTCACCTTCTCCCTCTCCTCCCATTGCCACTTGTAACTTGTTGATTGAATTGCAATTTTGTTTTGTTTTGATTAAAAAAAAATAGGGAAAATTGCAAATCTCCCATATTGATTGAGAATGGGAAATCAAGGTTCATTTCCCTATAAATACTTAAGTTTTGGGATTTGGGAATAACACTTAAGTGGAACTGAAAAGGCATCTCCTTAGAAAATTGAGAAAACCTTAAGTTCGTAAAACTCTAGTTTTCATTGGTCAAGTCCCGACTAACCTTCGGGGCTAGGACCGTTCAGGTCGGGTTCATGGGTACGAGCCGTTGCAGACCTTCGCATTTGCGGGGTTCAAGTTTTGAAGTATGAGCTCGGGATCGACCGAAGCACGTGCCAAGGGTATGAATGTCTTTTCCTTCTCTCTCTTAATTGTTGTTAAATTTGTGATTGCATGCTTAGTTGCCTTAATTAGTGGGACGGTCTTCGGTGGGTTTCTCTTCCGCGTAGAGTCTGTTGAATTATTTAGAGAATGGTAGACTAATTTCATGTTATTTAATTAATTTACTTAGGTTAAGGTGTTGTATTATTAATTAAATATGTAATTAAAGCAAATAATCAATCATAATTGACGGTTGTGGCCGATGTACAATGCTATGTGTCATTTGGCTTGTATGGCCAAACAATACTAGTAAGTTTTACGTCATTGTTTGGCTTTGGTATTGGCAGTAACTTACATTTTATTGTTTGGTTTTAGTATTATGCTTTATATATATGTTTAATAACATATGATGAGAGTTTTTACAAGAGATAAGTCATTTTTATTATTTTTCTTCTTGAATACGATTGCAAGTGACAATTTTCATCATTACAAATACAAACCACTTGAATTATTGTGATTACAATTTGACTACAACAAATTGTAATTGTTCCGTTTTATCTCCTAAGTGAATTTTTCGTGAAACCCGGTTGTAGTATTAGGGTCGAAATTACACTTTTGGGAAAGTGATTCCGTTCACGACTCGGATAAATTTCTCAGTTTTCATTTCCATATTTCTTTGTAATTTCCCTTGTTTACTATTATCCCCAACAATCCAAAAGTGTAATTTTCTTTACAAAGATGTCTTCGGTGAAGGAAATGATGACCTTCATAAATTGGAGAAATTTGAAGGTGTGGACTTTAGGAGATGGCAAAAGAAGATGCATTTCTTGTTGACTTCCCTTGGTGTGGCTTACGTTCTTTCAACTCCGAAGCCGGTGGAGGAGGAAAATGAGACGTTGGATGCCGCTCGTAAGAGGAACAAATGGGAAAATGATGATTACATATGTTGTGGTCATATACTTAACGGTATGTCTAATGTCTTGTTTGATATTTATCAATTTAGTGAATCTGCTAAAATACTTTGGGATGATGTAGAGGCCAAGTATATGGCCGAAGATGCTTCAAGTAAAACGTTTCTTGTTAGCAAGTTTAATAGTTTTAGAATTGTTGATGATAGATCAATTATGGAACAATACCATGAAATTAAAAGTATTTTGGGTAGCTTTAGACAACATAACATTAATTTAGATGAGACTTTTATTGTCTCTTCTATCATTGACAAACTACCGAACTCTTGGAAGACTTTTAGGAATGACCTAAAACATAAGAAGGAATCTATTAGTCTTGAGGATTTAGGAGCCCACATTCGGATTGAAGAGGGAATCCGAATCCAAGATGGTCAAAAGGACGGTTATCCTAGTTCATCTACTATAAATATGGTGGGTGATGGTAAGACTAATAATAAGAGGAGGGGAAGTAATTCAAACACTAACAAGGGCAAGAAGCCCAAAGCGGATAGTGATGGTAAAAAATCACGAGCTTATTGGTGTTGCGGTAAACCCGGTCATTTTAAGAAAGATTGTACCACATGGAAGAAAAAAGTGAGCAAGAAGCAAGTTCAAGATGGGAAAGGCGAGCAAAGCCAATCCCATGAGAAAAAAGGTTGATTGTTCGTGGTACATCGATTCAGGATCATCGAGGCATGTTTGCAAGGACAAATCATTGTTCAAGACCTTTACGGAGGTTGATGGTGGAGAGATACTCTACATGGGCAATGACTCTACCGCTAAGGTGCTAGGCAAGGGAGAAATTGAGCTAATATTTAGTTCGGGAAAATCTCTTATTTTAAGGGATGTGTTGTATGCTCCCGAGCTTAAGAGAAATCTTGTCTCCGGTGCTATCTTGAATCGTTTAGGTTTTAAATTAGTGTTTGAATCAGACAAGTTTGTATTATCTAAAGGTGGTTTGTTTGTAGGACTTGGATACTTGTGTGATAGAATGTTTAAACTTAGTATTTGTAATACTTTGAAAGATAATGTGTATGTTGTTAATGATTGCTCTTCTCTATGGCATTAGAGACTTGGTCATGTTAATTATAAAAAATTGCAATTTATGTCTAAGCATGCTTTAATTCCAGCTTTTGATCCAAGTGTAGAGAAGTGTAGAACATGCATGTTGACAAAAATCACAAGGAACCCTTTTCCTAATGTTGTTGAAAAGAACAATGCATTGCTTGATTTAGTGCATAGTGACTTATGTGATTTTCATATCACTCCTTCTTTAGGGAATAAGAAATATGTGGTAACATTTATTGATGACTATTCAAGGTTTTGTTATGTTTATTTATTATTCTCTAAAGATAAAGCCCTTGACAAGTTTAAAATCTACAAGAATGAAGTAGAATTGCAAACTAACGTTAAAATAAAAAGGCTAAGAACTGATAAAGGTGGAGACTACTATAATCCAAGTTATTTCCAATCAATAGGATTAATACATGAAACAACCGCAGCATATACACCACAACAAAATGGTGTAGCGGAAAGGAAGAATAGGACATTGCAAGAAATGGTTAGTTCCATGTTGTCCTATCCGGGTTTAAGTGATGGATTTTTGGGGGGAAGCTGTTTTAACGGCTTGTTACATTTTAAATCCAGTTCCTATGAAAGGGAATGAGGTAACCCCATATGAGCTATGGCACAAAAGGCCCAAACTTGACTTATCTCAAAGTTTGTGGTTGTAGAGCAATAGTAAAAGTGCCGGAAACTAAACGTAAAAAGTTAGGTGAAAGAGGAGTGGAATGCATTTTTATAGGATATGCGGAACATAGCAAATCCTATAGGTTCTACGTGATAGAACAAAATGATTATTGGTCGGTTCATACCACCATTGAGTCTAGGGATGCATTGTTTGATGAAAATAGATATTCATCAATTCCTAGACAAAAAGATGTCACTCCAATTACGGAAGCTCAAAATTTTGATGAATTTAATTTTGATCAAGAAGTAGATGACCAAGCTCACTTAGATGAGCCATCTACATCATCACAACCTAGGAGGAGTAAGAGGTCAAGGAAAGAAAAATCCTTTGGCCCGGAGTTTCATGTGTATTTAGTTGAAGGGTCAAGGCAATCGATTTCAACTAAGTTTCCATACATTTTTAATGTAGAAGATGATCCTATGACATATAGTGAGGCTATGAGGTCTCATGATGCTCCATTTTGGAAGGAGGCAATTAATGATGAGATGGACTCCATCATGGGAAACAACACTTGGGTATTAGCTACTTTACCTCCTAAATGTAAATCTATTGGGTGCAAATGGATCTTCAAAAAGAAATTGAACGTTGATGGAACTATAGATAAGTTCAAGGCACGGTTGGTTGCACAAGGCTACACACTAAACCCATGTATTGATTATTTTGATATATATGCATCAGTTGCAAGAATCTCAACTATAAGGTTTTTAATGGCTCTTGCGGCAATTAAAAATCTTGTGATCCATCAAATGGATGTCAAGACCGCATTCTTGAATGGAGATTTGGAAGAAGAGGTTTACATGCGGCAACCAAAAGGGTTTGTTGTGGAAAGGCAAGAGCATAAAGTTTGCAAGTTGATTAAATATTTGTATGGGCTTAAGCAAGCACCCAAGCAATGGCATCAAAAATTTGATGAGGTTGTGCTGTGTAATGGATTTAAATTGAACAATTCAGACAAGTGTATATATAGAAAATTTGATGACAACGGTGAAGGTGTCATAATTTGTCTATATGTAGATGACATGTTGATCTTTGGAACTAGTTTGTCACAAGTTGAGTTGACAAAGGCTTTCCTTAGCTCAAAATTTTCCATGAAAGATATGGGAGAAGCGGATGTCATCTTGGGAATGAGAATAAAGAGGGAACAAGGCAAGTTGATTTTGACACAATCTCATTATATTGAGAAGGTGCTCAAAAAGTTTAATGTTGAGGACCATTCTACATCTCTTTATTCAACTCCTATGGATCCTAGCATTAAATTATTGCCTAATGAAGGTAATGCAATTTCACAATTGGAGTATGCTAGAGTTATAGGATGTTTGATGTATGCCATGACAAGTACAAGACCGGATATTGCATTTGCAGTAGGTCAATTGAGTAGATATACTAGTAATCCTAGTATGCAACATTGGCAAGCAATTCGCCGTCTGTTGAAGTACTTGATGAAAACCATAAATTATGGTTTGTGTTATAGTGGGTTTCCTTCGGTTGTAGAGGGATACTCGGATGCAAGTTGGATCTCTAATAAAGATCATTCATCCACAAGTGGATGGGTATTCCTATATGTAGGAGGTGCCATTTCATGGGCTTCCAAGAAACAAACTTGCATTGCGGACTCCACAATGACATTGGAGTTCATTGCATTGCATTAAGCTGGTAAAGAAGCTGAATGGTTGAAGGATTTAATGCATGAGATACCCTTGTTGCCAAAACCGATATCACCAATAGTGATACATTGTGATAACAATGCAACTTTGGCTAAGGCATATAGCCAAGTTTACAATGGTAAGTCAAGGCACATTGGAGTTCGTCTTAGCTTCATACAAGGACTTATCAAGGATAGTGTCATTACTATTGATTATGTTCGAACAAATGTTAATCTCGCCGATTGCTTTACTAAGGCGTTGGCTAGAGATGTAAATAAAAGGATGGCAATCGGTTTAGGATTGGAGCCCTAAATAATTACAAATGGGGGAATCTCAACTTGACGCCCAATAAGACGTTGGGTCTCAAGTTTAACGAGATCAATTTCCTTATTTGATAATTGGGAACTTGTTTTTTCATCCTAGGTAAGTTCCAGATTCTCTGTGATGTATAAGAGGTTGCTTCGCTTAATAGATTTCCTAATATAATGCTTTGTCACAGGAGCATGGTCTTTGGAAGTCTACCTATGTAAGTACGAGGTGTAGCCGCTTCAAGAAGCTAATTTGGGCATAGCTTTAATGTACTTATGAATAGATATGGACTCATGGCTTAAAGTGTCAAGTATAAAATGTATTCAAGTAATAGACTTTGTGTGTGTAGTATCTTCAGGTCTCCAATAAGTGTCGAATTTGGTTCAATTGTTTAGCAACACCAAATGGATACAGATTCTTGGAATGTGTACTACACTAAGTGGGAGTTCAAGTCTGAGTACACTCTCATTTATGCATAAAGTTGTTTTGTGATGATGATGTTTTTGCAATGAGTCTTGTATAATTCTCTAAATGGGGGAGGATTGTTGAATTATTTAGAGAATGGTAGACTAATTTCATGTTATTTAAGTAATTTACTTAGGTTAAGGTGTTGTATTATTAATTAAATATGTAATTAAAGTAAATAATCAATCATAATTGACGGTTGTGGCCGATGTACAATGCTTTGTGTCATTTGGCTTGTATGGCCAAACAATACTAGTAAGTTTCATTGCATTGTTTGGTGGCCAAACAATACTAGTAAGTTTCACGGCATTGTTTGGCTTTGGTATTGGCAGTAAGTTACATTGCATTGTTTGGTTTTAGTATTATGCTTTATATATATGTTTAATAACATATGATGAGAGTTTTTTCAAGAGATAAGTCATTTTTATTATTTTTCTTCTTGAATACGATTGCAAGTGACAATTTTCATCATCACAAATACAAACCACTTGAATTATTGTGATTAGAATTTGACTACAACAAATTGTAATTGTTTCGTTTTATCTCCTAAGTGAATTTTTCGTGAAACCCGGTTGTAGTATTAGGGTCGAAATTACACTTTTGGGAATGTGATTCCGTTCACGACTCGGATAAATTTCTCTGTTTTCATTTCCATATTTCTTTGTAATTTCCCTTGTTTACTATTATCCCCAACAGAGTCGGTCTCTACGAAACCCAACAGCGGTATCAGAGCCGCACTCACTTTAATTTTTGTAACTAATAATTAATTAAGATGATTTAAAATGGATTTAAATTTCTGGTTGTGCTTTCTAATTGGATTAGAAGCTCGTTTTAATTAGCTTTAATCTCGTATTTTGTCTAATTTTAGCTAATGAACCCAGATTTCGACTCAAAAATAGTGATTTTTGGGAGAAGTCGATGTTCTAAATCGTTTTTTATTCTTTCAGGGTTGTCCAGAAGCCAAAATCCACCCAGAAACATGTTTTTCAAGGGGTTTTCCGTTTTCGATGAAATTTTTTAAATCTTTTAACCTTGATTAATTATTGCATGTTGAAGGTAAATTAAATGTATGGTTGCATCCCTAATCTACTGCAATTATAAACCTCATTAAGTATTGATTAGGGGATTTTTATCCACCAATCACCGTCTGACAAGTGGACCAACCAGGTTCCGCCACGTGTCCTTCACGAAGGCCAATAGGAGCCTGCCACGTGTCAGTCACAGATACGTCCTCTACGGACCAATCGAGGCACGCCACGTGTCCACCCATGCCAAATGGGAAAACCGGCCATCAAGGCCCAATCCAGTCTAGAGGCCCGGTCAGCCCTAGGTTTACCTTAAACCTAGAGAGTGGCACGCTTCTTAAGGCTATAAATACTTAATTAATCCTCATTAATTAAGAAGAATAGAAATCAAGCAGAGAAGAACAGAAATATTACGGAACACCAACAACCGACTAATCTCGCTAACGACGCAGATTACCAACACTAAGCACTCTCACCTAGAGAGATCTTATTACTTTAATTTCCGTATTAATTACTCCTTAATCAGGTACTAACTTGACCGTTGGAGGCGGAGCTCTCAGGAGTCTCCGTTATTTTGCAGGTACAGGCGTCCGGTTCCAGTCTCGGATCTGTAACTCTCCCGCAGGACATCAGAAAACCCCGAAACATTTGGCGCCGTCTGTGGGGAGAGTACTTCAGAGATGGCATCCAAGTCTGTACCGACTCCTGAAGAGAGGCGTCCCCTAGACGATCCTCAAGTTCAGTCGGACCATGATACCGAAAGTGAATTTGAAGTTGAAACTCATACAGCTCCAGACGGGACCCTAAGGGCCCGACGTACCCGTCATACCGAAAGGAGGGAACGGGAGCATCTTCAAACAGGAAGCGAGCCAGCAGGCGCACCGCTTGCTCGGCAACATCCGACTGATGGGTCTGCTCCCATCACAAGGAACGAACTCATGACCTTCATGAGGGACTTCAAGGGAGAGATTCAAGAATTGATCAACAAAAAACCGCCTGCTTCAGTCAAAGAGCTGTCGGCCAAGAAACCTTCCACTTCACTGAAGAGGAAGCCAGTTCAAGGGAGAGAGGCGACTCCTCATCCTAAATACAAGAAGCGGGAGCCACCTGCTCTTGATTTCACAAAACTCCGTTATCCTACGGGAAATAGGAAACCGGTTCGTCATATTCAGGCGGACGGGTCAAAGCAAACGTTCACAGATGCTCGGCTCCTGCTAGAGCAGAAGAAGAGTGACCGATTATCAGAGTCGACTTCTACTTCAAATTTTCAAGACAGTTTGCGAAATGCCTCGATGAGGCATAATCAGTCGTACCATGAGAGTCAGTCAGGCGGCACCTCCCGTCAGTCCGGCTTTCATAGTGCCCAGGCGGTACCAAACTTACCATTTGTGCCGCAACAGTATTTTATGCAGCCACCTCCATTTGGTGGACCTGCAGCAAAAAAACGTCCAACCTATGGACTGGCAGCTACGGCTGCTTAGACTTGGTGAACAGCCGTCGGCCTTCTCTAAGGAAATTACTGAAGCCGCTCAGCCGGCCAAAGTAAAAAATGTTCTAGTAGGCGCCTATGACGGCACTACTAACCCAGAAGACCATCTGATGGCATTCACCAACCTGATGTACCTTCAAGGGTTGGATGATCCCACTTGGTGCAAGTGTTTCCCAGCGACTCTCAAGGGAATTGCACAGCAATGGTTCGGCAACCTGCCGACTGGTTGTGTAAACAGCTTCAGGACGCTTGCTTACTTATTTGCCTCCAACTTCGCTATGAACATCCCTGCGAAGAAAACGACCCTTGATTTGGGAACAATTCAGCAGGGCGAGAAGGAGGGGCTTCGTTCTTACATCAGGCGGTTCAACCTGATGAGAATACAGATTCAAGGGTTACCGGATGAGGTAGCTTATACTGACTTTTTTAGAGGTCTCAAAGACGGGTCTACCTTCAAATTTGATTTAATTCGAAAAAGGGTGGCGACTCTTCAAGAGGCCTTGATTGAAGCAGAAGCCTATATACAGGCGACTGATCTGTGTACGATAAAACAGTCGGACGGGAAAAGGTTCGACAAAAGAGAAGGACGACAGAAACAGTCGTCTAACAAAGATGAGAAAAGAAAAGAGGTCTGGGCGGCTGATTCCTCTAAACAGCCGGCCCAGAAAAAGAAAAAAGAATTCAAACCATACTCCCCAAAGTATGTGTTTAACAAGGATAACCAGTTTATCCTAAAAGAAATAAAGGGACGGTTCTCAATTGAGAAGCCGCTCCCCATGAAGGGTTCTGCAAACAACCGGAACCAAGATAAAATCTGTGCTTATCATGATGACGTTGGTCATCACACCAATGACTGCATCAGTCTCATGCGGTACCTAGACCGCTTGGCTGAGCAAGGTGATCTTGACACTTATGTCAAGAAACCTACGGGGAACACTTCCTCAAAAAAGCAGTCGTCCAAAAAGAATCAACAGGCTGACAGTTCTGATACAGATGATGCAGTCGTCTACACCATTGCAGGCGGCTTCTCAGGAGGCGGCCCCACTATTAGGGGCAACAAAGATAATATAAGGCGGTTAGATATAAATTCCGTTCACCAAGAACGGCCGTCCAAATATACATTTCCTGAGATTATCATCACTGAAGAGGATCTAGGAGGGGTAAGGGGGCCGCATGACGACCCTCTCGTTATTGAATGTAAAGTGGCCAACCAGAGAGTGGGCCGAATTCTCATAGATACCGGGAGCTCCTCAGATCTCATCAGCAGCAAATGTCTGTCAAAACTGAAATATCAGACGGACTGCATACATCCGGCCTCCCACCCTTTAATAGGGTTTGGAGGAGGAGTCGTCCACCCACTGGGACGAGTAGATTTACCCATTCGCCTGGGCGAAAAAGGGGAAGGACGACACATGGTAGTCCGGTTCCTAGTAGTAGAGGAACTCTCGGCCTACAACATGATTCTGGGTCGACCAACCCTGAATAATTCCAAGGCTGTTATAATCCCGTCTCTTATGCTGCTTAAGTTTGAGAGGGATAATGGAACAGTCGGCTCCCTAAGGGGAGATCAGAGGATGGCCCGAGAGTGCTATCTCTCGGATGTCAAGCCCACTGTTATGGCCACTGGGTCAAGTGGAGAAAAAACAGACCTTGAAAATGTCAAGGAGAGTGCGCCTGTTCAAGAAACAGGCGACAAAAAGAGAAAGGCGTCCCAGACAGAGTCCGCAAGAAAAGCAAGAAAATAGCAATCATTGGCAGAGGAGCGGCCGGATGAGTTCCGCCCTCAGCCGGCTGGTGAGCATGCGGACCTGATATTAGACGACTCACGTCCTGACCGAACAGTCAAAGTTGGGACGACTGCTCTGAGAAACCTTGGTGACGACTTTCACAACCTGTTGAAAGAATACAAGGACATCTTTGCATTTGAAGTCCATGAAATGCCAGGCATTAGTCCTGATCTGGCAGTACATAAACTCGCTGTGGATCCGAAAAAGAAGCCGGTACGGCAAAAGAAGCGGAACCATGGTGAAGAAAGAGGTCAGGCGGCAGCCGCCGAAGTCAAAAAATTACTTGATGCAGGGTTCATTCGACAATGTTACTTCCCAGATTGGGTTGCAAATGTGGTGCTTGTTAAAAAGACGAATGGCACCTGGCGAATGTGTGTAGACTACACAGACTTGAACAAGGCGTGCCCCAAAGACAGTTACCCTCTGCCTAAAATTGATAACCTGGTCGACTCAACAGCCGGCCATGCCTTGATGAGTTTTATGGACGCCTATTCTGGTTTCCATCAAATTCCTTTATGGAAGAAAGATCAGGAGAAGACGGCCTTCGTCACTGATCAGGGATTATACTGTTACACGGTCATGCCGTTTGGTCTTAAGAATGCCCCGGCTACCTTCCAACGAATGATAAACACAGTGTTCTTTGATCAGATTGGGAGAAACGTCGAGGCATATATTGATGATATGATTGTCAAGACTAAACTTCAGAAAGATCATCTGGCGGACCTCCGAGAAACTTCCGCCACACTCAGGCGGCACCATGTCATGCTCAATCCCAAGAAATGTGTATTTGGAGTTGAGTCTGGGAAATTTCTCGGATTCCTTATCAATCAGAGAGGAATAGAGGCGAACCCTGAGAAGGTACAGGCGGTCATTGACATGCAGTCGCCTCGTACCGTCCGAGAGGTTCAGAAGTTATCAGGTTATCTGGCGGCCTTGGGGAGATTCCTAAGCCGATCAGGCGACAAATGCCTATACTTTTTCCAGGCAATTAAGAAAAAGGCAAGGTTCGAATGGGGGCCGGATGCTGAGGCCGCCTTCCAGAAATTAAAGGTTCACTTGCATTCCTTGCCGAGGCTGGTCAGCCCTTTGCCCAAAGAAGATCTCTACATGTACCTGGCTGTTTCTGATCATGCGTTAAGCGCTGTGCTCCTTGCTGAAAGGGACGGCTGTCAGCTCCCGGTCTACTTTGTTAGTCACGTACTGAAAAATGCCGAGTTGAGGTATCCCCTAGTGGAGAAATTTGGTCTTGCACTCTTCATGGCTGTTAAAAAATTGAAGCCCTACTTTTTGGCACATGCAGTCGTCGTGTATACCGACCAACCAATCAAGCGGCCCCTTACCATCATGGAGTCGTCAGGACGAATGATCAAATGGGCCATAGAAATACAGAGCCTCGAAGTTACTTTCGAGCCTAGAAAAGCAGTGAAGGGACAAGCCTTTGCTGACTTTATTGTAGAGATGACTCGTCCTCCTGACTCTCAAGTTCCAGACCAAGTCTGGAAGGTATATGTGGACGGAAGCTCTACTTTAAATGGTTGTAAAGCAGGCGTTGTATGTCAATCTCCAGAGGGCGACAGGTTCGAGTATGCTCTACGCTTCAGTTTTCAGGCTTCAAACAATGAGGCAGAATATGAAGCTTTACTAGCCGGGATCCGCATGTGCAAGGCGGCAGGGGCAAGAAAAATAGACGCCTGTTCTGATTCAAAATTGATAGTGAGTCAGTACAATGGCGAATACGAAGCAACCCATCCGGCCATGATCAAGTATTTACAGGCGGTCCGACAAGCAGTCGGCTCCCTTGAGGATTTCCATCTGATCCAAGTGCCGAGATCAGAAAACAACCAGGCAGATGCACTGTCAAAATTAGCATCATCCGCCTCCTTCGATACTCCTCGAACTGTTTTTTGGGAAGTAATGGAGAAGAGAAGCATTGAGGAAAACCCTATTGGAATCCTAGACAGAAGCTCAACCTGGATGGATTCAATCAGGGCATATCTGACAAACGGTACACTGCCGGATGATCCTCAACAAGCGGCAACACTGAAAAAACGAGCCTCCTGTTTTGAAATGATACAGGGAGAACTTCACAAGAGGGGGTACCTTCAACCCTTCTTAAAGTGTGTTACTCCTGAAAAGGGACGAGAGATACTAGATGATCTCCACTCTGGTTTCTGTGCTTCCCATATAGGTGGTAGAATGCTTGCTCAAAGGGCAAGGCGGCAGGGCTACTTTTGGCCTACTTTGGAAGCAGATGCAATGGAGATGGTGAAAAAATGTGACAAGTGCCAAAGGTTTGGCAAATTAATTCACTGTCCGGCTACTGACCTCACTACCATTCACAGCCCACTACCGTTTGCTAAGTGGGGCATGGACATTCTGGGTCCATATACGCCTGCTACAGGCGGCAGAAGGTATATACTTGTTGCCGTTGACTACTTCACTAAATGGGTAGAGGCGGAGGCTGTAAAGGGAATCAAGACGAAAGATGTAATTTCATTCATTTGGAAAAACGTCATCACTCGGTTCGGGGTTCCCATGTCTATGGTTTTTGATAATGGTCCCCAATTTGAGACGTCTGTTCTCAAAAGCTGGTTGGGAGACCAAGGAATTGCACACTACTTTGCATCTGTCGGTCGTCCACAAGCAAACGGCCAGGTAGAAGCCTTTAATAAAATCATCTCAGACGGTCTCAAGAAAAAGATTGAACGAGCAGGCGGCCTATGGGCGGATGAACTACCACATGTTCTCTGGGCCATTAGGACGACTGAAAAAGGGGCGACTGGAGAAACTCCGTTCCTCCTAACTTATGGTGCGGAAGCTGTTCTTCCAATAGAACACTACGAGCCGACTCTTCGAGTAATGCTATATGACGAAGAGGCAAACTGGGAAGCCATGCGCCTGGCATTAGACTCACTTCCTGAAAAGAGGGGCAATGCTGTTTTGCGCCATGAGATCTATCGCCTGAGAATGACTAGATCATACAACAAAAAAGTACACAGGCGTCCACTCAAAGTAGGGGACTTTGTACTTAGAAAAATGGAAGCAGTTGGTAGGGCTAATGAGTCTGGCAAACTAACTCCCAACTGGGAAGGACCCTACCGAATCTATGAGGAAGTCAGGGACGGTACCTACCGTCTGGAAACACCAGACGGACAACCGTTGCCTCGAACCTGGAATGTAGATAACCTTAAAAAATATTTCTTCTGAGAGATGTAAAGTAAAGAGTTACTTAATAAAGTTTGCACTTACTATTTAATTTTGTATTACGAGGGGCATGCCGTCTGTACCTTTACAGTCGGCTACTCTCCATTGAGTTTCACTCCTGAGGGGCATGCCGTCTGTTCCTTTACAGTCGGCTACTCTCCATTGAGTATTTTACTCAAAATACTTAGCTAAAAAGATTAGGGCCTGGCCGACCCTGTGCCTAACAGGCGGCTACCCTTCTTTTACTTAGCACCTACGTTCACCAAGAACTTACCAAGGCCACCGGCCGAATGATCAGACCAGGCGCCAAGCCAACTGATCAAATCTACAAAACTAATACGACCTGTCCCAACATCATAGCAGGCGTCCGACGGCATCCCTCCGGATGAAATTCGTCGCAGAGAGCAGCTCCCTTTTGGGTGGAACATTGTTCTATAAACTAATTACACGGCACCTATACGACTGTCCCCAAGGGCAACCACGTAGCCGTTTTTGAGACAAGGATAACTCTATCACTAACCAAACCAGTGGTAGCAGTTGACATCTGAGTCAGATGACCGCCTGTATTACTTGGGATAAATGCAGGGGGTACCTATTGAGTTAATAGCCAACAAACATTGGCGAATCAAGGGGTCTAGCCGGCCTACGCCGCCTGGTACCTCTACTACTCAATCTAGATTGTGACGAAGACTAAGTAACTCCTAGGTTAATAGTCACTCAAACTTAGTATGGAGCCTAAAAGGTATGAGTCGTCCACCTGTTTTTAATAAACAAGGGCTCTCAACCAATACTCTTGCTAGGTTAACAAATTACGAGTTAAAAGCCAACATTGGCAATAAAGGGAAACAACCGGCACCCGCCGCTTGTTATCCTACTTAATTCCTTGGCAACTAGGTAATACTATTTACTTGGTCAGACCAATTGAATAAATAGTTCGAATTCCGATTGAATAAATGGCCGACTGATCATCTACCCTGGAAACAGACCACCAGTCGTCCAGGGGCATAGGCGGCATACTTACTATTTGTACCTCTCTTAACGTTCGGCCATACACAACAGTCGGTCTAGTGAACAAAGGGATATTAGATATGGAATACTTAGACAAATTTGAACCAAAACAAAAATTTGATTAAAAATAAGCCGGTCATTAAAGACCAGCAGAATATTCAAAACCCCGGCCCCCTGGCCGGGTAATTACAAAGCAAACGGCACGCAGGCCGTGGAAAAAATACTTTAAGCTTAAGAAGGGGGCAGTTCAGTATCAGCAGATGCCGCCTGGTCAGCACTCTTCTTGCTGGACTCGGCTTTAGCTGCACCCTCTTTTGATGCCTTACCCCCAAGTGGCACAAGCGCCACAACCGGCTCTTCCTCCTCCAACGCACCTTCCAACGCCTCTTCTTCAGCAGCCGCCAGGATCTGTTGATTATATGTTTCCGAACACTGGCGGTACGTTCTTTCCCATGAGGCAAAGTCGGCACTGGGGAACAGTCGTTCCCAGGTCATGCGCTGGATTTGAGCGGAGTCTTCCACCATCTCCCGGACGAGCTCTTTCTTCTCTTGCTCGGCCTTTTCCGAGAGCTCTTGGGTAAGACTCTTCTCTTGGCTTACCAGGCGTTCTTTTACGTTGGCCAAAGACTTCTCCATGGCTTCGTAAGAGTGCATTTTTTGGCGAAGAGGTTTCAGCTCGGCCTTAAGGTTTGTGACGGTCGCCTCCAGCTCGTCAACCTTCTTTTGGGCCGCCTCTAACTGAGCCCGAACAGCGGCGGTAGCCTGCGCCTGATAATAAAGAAGATCAATGGTCAGTACTTCATTTTGGGCAATATGAAACATTGCCTTATCACAGCTAGAGGCGGCCATAGCTTTTGCGGCCTTTACCTCTTTGTTTTTCCGATCAATCGGCTTGCGAAGGTTGTTGACTCGGAGCAGGGCCTAAGTACAAAGAAAAACAGGCGTCAGCTTCCAAACAAAAAAGATAACAGGCGTCCTGGAACTCAAAAACTCAAAAATATGCCAAGTATACCTCAGCAAGGACCCCTGAAATCCCATCAAGGTCAAGGGTGCCGGCACCCCTGACCGCCTCCCTTTCAGATGGAGGAACTACTTTAACCATGGACTTGGCTACCTCAACCAAGTCAAGCCTCTGAAGGCCGGCTGCATTAAGCGAGAGGAAAAAACAAGTTAGACCTAGTCAAGAAGGAAGCAAGTGTGAAAGTTTTTACAAGTGATTGTCCATACTTCTAGGCGGCCCCGCCGGGGTTTTAGAAGAAGTGGCCGGCTGCTTCTCAGCCGCCACTGTTTTCCTGGAAGACCCAGGAGAGCTTGCAACAGTCGTCCTCCGGGCCTTGGGGTCCGGCTGTTGCGAGGAAGAAGCCCTTGGAGTGCCAGACTGAAAACAAAAAGAGTTAGTATATGCATAAGGCAACTAAAAGAGGAAGAGTTTTCGAAGCTTACCAAGGGTGCCCCCTTGTTGGGGGAGTCGGCATAAGACTGTTGCATGAGCGAGGCCTGCAACATGGCCGCCGCAGTCTTGGATGCTGTTATTTTACTCATGGCGTCAGCTGCAAGAAATAAACAGCAAAGTTAGTAAAAATCCCAAGTAAACAAGGCGTGAAAAAACAGAGTATTTGTCAGGCCGGCTACCTCTAGAGCACCGACTGCTGAGGCCACAGGCGGCCAAAAAGTACTCGTCATAGAGCCACTTGAAGCTCGGGACGCAGTTTAGGGGTACTTGCTCTCGTACCCCTGACGTAGGGTTCACCCTAGTCTCTACTTTGAAGAGTCCTTTGTCTAGGATCTCTCTTTTAGCCTTTGGGGGAACAGGCGGCATGCTTCGGCCGCCTGCGAGAAGAGGCGGATCCCTATTCCACTTGTTAAAACGTTGGTTCAGCTCCGTGTCTGAACCCTCAATGATAAGGAAGGTGTTCCGCCAATCCTTCCATTTGTTCGCCTTACCTCTCGTCATGAGGTAACCCCTATGGCTTGTTAATTGATACCAGCCAGTACCTCCCGACTTAGGGGTCCGGCTGAGATAGTTCATGTGGGCGAAAGCCTCAAAGCTTGGCTCCACCCCGTACATTTCGCACCCGGCCACATAGCCGAGTACGTTTACCCAAGAGTTGGGGGCTAACTGCCATAACCCCAAATCATACCCATCTAAAATCCGCTGAACAGCCGGATGTAATGGGAAGCGCAGTCCAGCTTTGATGGCCGCCACATAGCAGCCAAAGCAGCCGTCATCATAGCTGGTACCAGCCGGCCAGACGACAGTGTCTTCTGGATCCGGCACGAACAGTAAAAATTCCGGGCCCATTCTGTGGTTAGCAATAAAGCTCGCCACTTTGTCTTGCATGGTTGCGATCCGGCCCCGGGGTACCATGCAGTAGTAGGGGGCGTTCTCCTCTCTGTAAGAGGCGGACGGCTCCGCCCAATTGTCCCCCTTCTCAACTGCGTGAGAAAGTCTCGCCTCTTGTAGGCGGCTATGTTTTTCTTCTGAGCCTGGAGAACTGTGGCCAGAAGAGCTGGACTCGGACTCGTCCTCTGATGAGTCCGAAGAGGACGACTCCTCCCCTCTCCCAGAGGGGCCCGCCTCCTCCCCCTTAGAAGGAGCAGGAGGAAAATTAGACATGATAACGGTAAGATGGGAAGGGACCACCTTGGCCCCTCTCTCAGAACTGTCGGCTTGGCAGCCGTCTCGTTTCAATTCTACATCTGGCGCCTGGTCAGATGTTTCACTAAGGAGCACCCTTTGGGAGGAGCCGTCTGAGTTTGATATCATAGCAGTCTGTTTTGTTCTGGCCATCACGTTCTGCATAGACACAGATACAGTCGGACTTTGTATAAAGGGCAAAGATGGGTCCAGAAAAGGGCAGGCGGCACTCCTAGTCCTAGATTCAGCCGTCCCCGGTGACCGGCTGATCACTAACTTAGGTCGTGTCATGTGCTTCCGTGGTGCCATTTCAAAAAATAAAAAGAAAATTAAGAGTAAGAGAACTGAGTTACCTGAACGAGTGACGGTTGATGAAGTTCTGGAAATCCGGTGTAGTCGGCTTGTCAGAACAGGCGGTAGGCAGAAAAGGTCTGAAATGTCAGAGCAAGTTCAGGGGTCCGAATGTTCTCGCAAAGTTCTCAAATGTGAAAATGACCGAAGTCAGCACTTCCTTTTATAGGCAGTGAGAAGGCGAAGGGTCGCTTCCAAATTCAAAATTTGGGCGGGAAAATCTCTCGGCCGTTTGCAAGGTGACACCTGTAGCAGGCCGTCGCCTGTCACCGTGCGACACCTGTCACAGGCGACACGTGACCAGTCACGTGCCACCTGTGAGGGGCAAATGATTAGGGGATTTTTATCCACCAATCACCGTCTGACAAGTGGACCAACCAGGTTCCGCCACGTGTCCTTCACGAAGGCCAATAGGAGCCTGCCACGTGTCAGTCACAGATACGTCCTCTACGGACCAATCGAGGCACGCCACGTGTCCACCCATGCCAAATGGGAAAACCGGCCATCAAGGCCCAATCCAGTCTAGAGGCCCGGTCAGCCCTAGGTTTACCTTAAACCTAGAGAGTGGCACGCTTCTCAAGGCTATAAATACTTAATTAATCCTCATTAATTAAGAAGAATAGAAATCAAGCAGAGAAGAACAGAAATATTACGGAACACCAACAACCGGCTAATCTCGCTAACGACGCAGATTACCAACACTAAGCACTCTCACCTAGAGAGATCTTATTACTTTAATTTCCGTATTAATTACTCCTTAATCAGGTACTAACTTGACCGTTGGAGGCGGAGCTCTCAGGAGTCTCCGTTATTTTGCAGGTACAGGCGTCCGGTTCCAGTCTCGGAATTGTAACTCTCCCGCAGGACATCAGAAAACCCCGAAACAAGTATAATTATGAATTCATAATTGGTGCTTAATTTGGTATGTTCATTTTTCACATAAACTTGAATTTTTCACATTGTTGTAAATAAATTGCTTCAAGTGTGAATGTTTATGGTGAACTTGTATTTTTTGAAGCCCCTAATATTTGAAAGATCCAATCCTTAATTGTTTATTAGGTTGGAACTTTGATTGCTAAATTCCATGTTGAACTAATTTTTAGATTTAATCATTTTTGTGTTGATTAAAGTTCTAAAAGTTCAAAACTTGTTATTTAAATTAAATTAATCTTCATGTTGGAAGATGTAATTTTTAAATTTTACACAAGTTATTGTTGGAAATTTTTTCATTTGATGAAAGGGTTTCATTTTCCAACCCCTTTAATTTTGTCAAATCTCATTATTAATTTACATTTGATTAAATTAATTATGAGTATAGCCCTTCAATTTTGTGGCATCAAGATAGACCTAAATTGATTATTTCATTGTCTTATTAGATTAGATGGTTTGGGATAATTATAATTAGAAATTTTGTCAGTGTTTTCTTTTATAGATTACTTCATTTCGGTTGTGTATTTCTTCCGTAGTAGTATGATTTATTTGATTAATGTTGTTATTACTTCAGTTTTGAGTATGTCCGGCTAGATTTGATACGGGTACGGAGATATATTATACATTGGATTATTGTGGTGTGAGAATAAGAATGTGGGTACTTTGACAGTAGTATGTTTATTTCTTGATTGGATTGGTATTCTATTTTATTGGTATGAACTGTCAGATTATATTACAGACCGACCATCTTTAGTATAATTTTTTAGTTTAATTGCTAGAGTATTATCTTGTGATTCGTAATTGTCCGGGTTAGTACTCCTTAGTAGCACTTAGGTATTTGATAGGTGACTAAAACATGTCCGATGCCTATGATTACCGACCCTTTAAGTTGCACGAATCCGAGCTTGTGAGATTTGTTGCTTAAGTTAGCTACTTCCTAATTATTAATGCGGCTAATTAATCGAGTCTAGAGAGCTTATTCTAGATTGTTAGTTAGTGAGACATTATTCCAAGAGCTAGTTTGGTTTATTTGTAGTTAAGGGAAGTTTTGAAATACTAGTTGGTGGTCATTAGTTAACATCAAGATATATGCATAATTTATGTAATTCGATGAACAATTTATATTCCAATGCTATAATATATCTCCTGATCCCTATTTTGTCATTCTTGATTTTTAATATTGATTCTTACTGTTAGTTTTACATCTCCGTATTAAACTTATTTTCAAGTCTGTAGTTTTATATATAAGATCGTAATAGTCATTATTCAAATCAGGGGTTTCTAACACACACAAGTAATAATTTGATAATCTACTTCTCTATGGGATCGACCCTAGCTTACCCTACTACATTTTTAGGAGGTCAGAGTTAGGTTTATTTTTGGTAGACACGCGACATTCGTACCACTCCCACCTCGAGATGCAGCTGCTGCAGTGTGGCGAGGAGAGTGTACATGTGTTGCGTGATGGTGCGTGGTCTATGGCTGCTGGCAGGACCTTGCGAGAGCTGCTGGGCAGCAAGGAAGCAAGCCCCAGAAAGCCAGCCACTCGCTGCCAGTGCCAGCAAGCTTGCTAACATGCGTAGCGAGCTATTGGTGCCAACATGCGTGGCATGCATTGCTGGGCAAGCATGCTAGCGCCCAAAGCACGCAACCCACGGTTTTGGGTGGGCAATTTTTGCTTGATTTGGGCTATCGGTTTTGGGTGTGTTTAGACTTCTCTAGGTGAGATGATTTTGTTGTTTAATGAAGGCTAATTACCTGTTTATATAGCCTCGAAGTACGTTCCCAATACAAGGTTTTCTGGGAAAACCTAGGACTAATTGGGCTTGCCTCGGGATTCGGGCCTTTGGCGGCCGTTTTCCAGGTTGGCAGATTATGGGCCATAAGGCGTGGCCTGATTAGTCCATGTTAGACCTCTCATGGTGACAAGTGGCGGACGCTGATTGGCCCACATGGTGGACATGTGGCAGGTCCGGATTGGTCTACTTGTCATGGGTAATTTTACCTTAAACATTTGCCCCTCGAAATGAGTAATCTCTATTTCTAGGAGGGATTGTTCCTTTCGAAAGTTAGACCCTCAAAGCTTGCTCGGTCGGCATCTTGTCTAGTTCTAATGGGAGACGGACTTGATTAACTTAGAATATTTTGATACCTTGGGCGGTATGACATATTCAAAGTTAATCAATCATAATAATGATTGCCACCGAACTAGACAGATGTCGATTCTTTGCCCCACTATGCAGTTAGCCCTGATCAGGTGGACTGTCAACTATTGCATAGGGGGGTAAGCGTTTAACATTATTCGGTCGTTGACCTCTTTTGATTCAATATACTAAGTTTGGTACTTAGTTTATTTCGTTGGGAGATGGTTGGTCGTCTGCTTTGGTGGCTGCATAAAAGCATGCGTCAGACGGGACGTCCAACCGATGTAGCTACACCTGTTGTGTTACAGACGGCAGCTTTAAGTATAACCAACCTAGTAAGAATAGTGGTCGAGTACCTCTGTTTGCCAAAAAACAGGCGGTCTCCTCATACCTTTTAGGTTCCGTACTAGGGTGAGTGACTATGAGGTAACCTTGGGGATGCCCTGTCTCCCTCACTTGGGTTTGAGTAGTAGAAGAATCAGGCGGCTTAGGCCGGCTGACCCCCTTTATTCGCCAAGTTTTGCTTGGCTTTTAACTCAAGCGGCGCCACAATGTTTAGGCATGGTTTTACAATATTTGATGGATTTCCCCAAGTTTGATGGGGACAGACCGTCTGTTTCTGTGAACGGGACACCTGGTTGGAATAGCTATGCCTGTATTTGTTACAGGCGGTAACTTTTGTCATATCTAGTAGGAATAGTGGTCGAGGGCCCCTGTTTGTCAAAAAACAGGCAGACCTCTCATACCTTTTAGGTTTCGTACTAGGGAGGGCGTCTGGTTAACCTTGAGGTTAGTCGATCACCGCCACTTTGGTTTGAGTAGTAGCGAAACCAGGCGGCGGAGGCCAACTGGTCCCCTCGATTCGCCAAGTTTTGCTTGGCTATTAACTCAAAGGTTGTTAACCTAGTAGGATTAGTGGTTTGAGTACCTCTGTCTGCTAAAAAACTGGTGGACTACTCATACCTTTTAGGATCCATACTAAGTTTGAGAGAGTGACTATGAGTTAACATTGGAGTTTACTCAGTCTCCGTCACTCCAGCTTGAGTAGTAGAGGTACTAGACAGCGGAGGCCGGCTGGTCTCCTTGATTCGCCAATGTTTGTTGGCTATTAACTCAAGAGTGGTAACCTAGTAGGAATAGTTGTTGAGTACCTCTGTTTGCTAAAAAACAGGCGGACTACTTATACCTTTTAGGTTCCATACTAAGTTTGAGGGAGTGACTATGAGTTAACATGGGAGTTACTCAGTCGTCGTCACTCCTACTTGAGTAGTAGAGGTACAAGACGGTGGAGGCCGGCTGGTCCCCTTGATTCGCCAATGTTTGTTGGCTATTAACTCAAGAGGTACCCCCTGTACTTATCCCAAGTAATACAGGCGGTCATTCGACTCAGATGTCAACTACTACCACTGGCTCGGTTAGTGGTAGAGTTATCCTTGTCTTAGTGGTAAACGACTACGTGGTTGTCCTTGGGGGCAGTCGTTTAGGGACCGTGTGTTTAGTTTATAGAGCATTATTCCACCCAAAATGGAGCTGCTCTCTGTGACGAATCTCATCCGGAGGGATGTCGCCGGACGCCTGCTATGATGTTGGGACAGGTCGTATTAATTTTAAGAGAGGATTAGTCGGCCTGGCGCCTGGGCTGATCATCCAGCCTGTGGCATTGGTTAGTTATTGGTGAACGTAAGTGCTATGTAAGAAGAGGGCAGCCGCCTGTTTAGGCACAGGGTCGGCCAGGCCCTCTGATCATTTTTTAGCTAAGTAAAGGAGGGTGGCCATCTGTTTTGGTACCAGCCGACCATCTTCTATGGAGAGTAGCCGACTGTATGTCCAGACGGCATGCCCCTCTGGCGATAGAGTAAAATACTCAATGGAGAGTAGCCGACTGTAAAGGTATAGGTGGCATGCCCCTCTGACTCAGTATCAAGTATTGAAAAATTTCAAGTGTTAGAGCAGATGGATCACTTAGTTCCCCTCCATGGAGGATGGATGATGTTGGGACACCTCCTTCTTTGATTGATGACTCTAACTTCTTCGAATGGGGACAAAAGGTCATGCTAAACTTGTTTTTATACGGTTTGTGACCTTGCTGTTTATTCCATCCCGCCCCACTCTTTCTTTACTCATGCCATTTTAGGAGGTCAGGATGCCGCTTGAATTTTAACAATGATGATGATGATTAAAGATCTCACTTGACGCTCAAACTACCCAGGCTAAGTTAACCAGGTGGCGCTTTCCCATGGCGCTTGCTTTTATTTGGTTTTCAAGTTGAGTAGCACATGCATTACACATCCGTCATCTCAAGGCTCGGCCCACACATTTGTCGCCGGTCTTTGGCCCCTTGGTGAAATTGCTGGTTGTTGTCATTAATGAGGGTCGGCTGTGTTTCGGGGTTTTCTGATGTCCTGCGGGAGAGTTACAACTCCGAGACTAGAACCGGACGCCTGTACCTGCAAAACAAACGGATGCTCCGGATGATTGGAGATCCGCCTCCGACGGTCAAGTTAGTACTTGATTAAGGAGTAATTAATGCGGAAATTAAAGTGATTGGGTATCTCTAGGTGAGAGTGTTTAATGTGTGTCCGCCCCCTTAATGAGGATTAAGGGAGGTATTTATATCCTCGGGAAACGTGCAAATCTAGGTTTAGGTTAACCTTGGGCTGATTGGGCTTCCCTCGGAAGTTGGGCCTAGGTGGCCGGCTTCTCCATTAGGCATGGAGTATGCCACGTGTCATGACATAATAGGTCCAGAGTGGACGAATAAGCGTGTGCCACGTGGCAAGCCCTGAGAGGTCCAATGGGGGACACTTGGCAGGACCTGATTGGCCCACGTGGCGCATTCTGATTGGTGGGAGCAAAATCCCCTAATCATTTGCCCATCAGAGGTGGCACGTGACTGGTCACGTGTTACCTGTGACAGGTGTCGCCCTGTAACAGGCGACGACCTGCTACAGGTGTCACTCGGCGAAAGGCCGAGAGATTCTCCCGCCAAAATTTTGAATTCTGGAAGTGACCCTTCGCCTTCTCACTTCGCCTATATAAAGGAGTGTTGACTTCGGTCATTTTCACACTTGAGAACTTTGTGAGAGAACATTCGGACCCCTGAACTTGCTCTGACATTTTGGACCCTTTCTGCCTACCGCCTGCTCTGACAAGCCGACTGCAAAGGATTTTCAGAACTTCATCAACGTCACTCGTTATTTTCTCTTAATTTTCTCTTTATTTTATTCTTTTTTTGAAATGGCACCACGGAAGCACACGACACGACCTAGGTTAGTGATCAGCCGGTCACCGGGGACGGCTGAATCTAGGACTAGGAGTGCCGCCTGCCCTTTTCCGGACCCATCTTTGCCCTTTATACAAAGTTCGACTGTCTCTGTGTCTATGCAGAACATGATGGCCAGAACAAAAAGAACTGCTAGGATTTCGAACTTAGACGGCTCCTCTCACAGGGTGCCGATTAGTGAAACATCTGACCAGGCGCCAGATGTGGAAGTGAACCAAAGCGGCTTGAAAGCCGGCAGCTCTGAGGGAGGAGTAAAAGTTACCCCTTCTAATTTTACAGTTGACAAGTCTACATTTTCTCCTGCTCCTTTTAAAGGAGAGGAGGCGGGCCCCTCTGGGAGAGGGGAGGAGTCGTCCTCTTCGGACTCGTCAGAGGACGAATCCGAGTCTAACTCTTCTGGCCATGCTTCTCTGGACACAGAAGAGAAAAACAGTCGCCTACAAGAGGTGAGGCTTTCTCAAGCAGTTGAGAAGGGGGACAATTGGGCGGAGCCATCCGCCTCTTACCGAGAGCAAAATACCCCCTACTACTGCACTGTTCCACGGGGTCGGATAACGTCCATGCAAAAGAAAGTGGGGAGCTTTATTGCGAACCACACAATGGGCCCCCGCTTTTTAGTGTTCGTGCCAGATCCAGAGGACACAGTCGTCTGGCTGGCTGGTACTAGCTATGATGGCGCCTGCTTTGGCTGCTACGAGGCGGCCATCAAGGCTGGGCTGCGCTTCCCACTACATCCAGCTGTTCAGCGGATCTTGGATGGGTATGAGTTGGGGTTATGGCAGTTAGCCCCGAACTCCTGGGTCAACGTACTCGGCTATGAGGCCGGGTGCGAACTGCACGGGATGGAGCCAAACTTCGAGGCTTTCGCCTACATGAACTACCTCAGCCGGACCCCTAAGGCAGGCGGTACCGGCTGGTATCAATTGACGAGCCACAGGGGCTACCTCATGACAAGAGGTAAAGCAAACAAATGGAAGGACTGGCGGAGCACCTTCCTTATCATTGAGAGTTCAGACACAGATCTGAACAAACTCTTTAACAGGTGGAACAGGAATCCGCCCCTTCTTGCAGACGGCCGCAACATGCCGCCTATTCCCCCCAAGGCTAAGAAAGAGATCCTTGATAAAGGACTCTTGAAAGTAGAGTCGAGGGTGAACTCTACTTCAGGGGTACGAGAGCAAGTACCCCTGCACTGCGTCCCGAGCTTCAAATGGCTCTACGACGAGTACTTTTTGGCCGCTTGTGGCCTCAGCAGTCGGTGCTCAAGAGGTAGCCGGCCTGTCGAATACTCTGTTTTTCCATGCATTTCTGTGATGACTTTTTATTAACTTTGCTATTTGTTTTTTGCAGCGGACGCCATGAGCAAAATTACTGCCTCCAAGACTGCGGCGGCCATGTTGCGGGCCTCCATCATGCAACAGTCTTCAACCGACTCCCCCAACAAGGGGGCACCCTTGGTGAGCTTCGAACCCTTCACTCTCTTTTTTGGAGTTGGGTTTATGCATATACTGACCGAGTGTTTTTTTTTTTGTTTTTTTTTTTAGACGGGAGCTCCAAGAGCTTCTTCTTCCCAACAGCCGGACTCCAAGACCCGGAGGACGACTGTTGCGAGCTCTCCAGGTTCTGCCAGGAAACATGCGGCAGGTGAGAAGCAGCCGGCCACTCTTTCTAAAACTCCAGCTAGGCCACCTAGAAGTATGAAATTGTCCTTGTAAATTTTAGACTTGCTCCGTTCTTTACTAGGTCTAATCTGTTTGTTTATGCTTGATGCAGCCGGCCCTCAGGAGCCTGACTTGGTCAAGGTGGCCAAGTCTATGATCAAGGTCGTTCCTCCAGCTGAAAGGGAGGCGGTCAGGGGTGTCGGCACCCTTGACCTAGACGGGATAGCAGGGGTCCTTGCTGAGGTATACTTAGCATATTTTTGAGTATTTGAATTCCAGGACGCCTGTTTTTTTGTTTGGAAACTGACGCCTGTTCCCTTTTTACTTAGGCCCTGCTCCGAGTGAACGACCTCCGTAAGCCGCTTGACAGGAAGAACAAAGAGGTAAAGGCCGCAAAAGGTATGGCCGCCTCTGACTGTGATAAGGCAATGTTTCAAATTGCCCAAAATGAGGTTCTGACAATTGACATTCTTTATTATCAGGCGCAGGCTACTTCTGCCATCCGGGCTCAGTTAGAGGCGGCCCAGAAGAGAAATAGCGAGCTGGAGGCGACCATCAACAATCTCAAGGCCGAGCTGAGACCTCTTCGCCAAAAGATGTCCTCATACGAAACCTTGGAGAAATCCTTGTCGAACGTAAAGGAACGCCTGGTGACCCAGGAGAAGAGGTTTACTCAGGAGCTCTCGGAAAAGGCCGAGCAAGAAAAGAAAGAGCTGGTCCGGGAGATGATGGAAGACTCTGCTCAAATCCAGCGCATGACCTGGGGCGCCTCTTCCCCAATGCCGACTATTCCTCCTGGGAAAAAACGTACCGCCAGTGTTCTGATAGATATAATCAAGAGATCCTGGCGGCTGCTGAGGACGAGGCGTTGGAGGAGGAGGAGCCGGTAGTGGCGCTTGTGCCGTTTGGGGGTAATGCATCGAAGAAGGATGCAGCTGAAGCCGAGTCAAGCAAGAAGAGTGATGACTAGGCGGCAGCTGCTAATATTGAAGATCTGCCCCCTTCTTAAGCTTTATGTCTTCTTTCCACGGCCTGCGTGCCGTTTGTTTGTATTTACCCGGCCAGGGGGCCGTTGTTCTGAATATTTGGCCTGTCTTTAATGACCGGCTTCTTTTTATGCTGAAATATTTAATTTTTGTTTTGTTTCAAATTTGTTTAAGTATTGAATATTCTGATATCCAATTGCACACTATACCGACCGTTTTGCATGGCCGATAGTTGCGGACAGGTACGAAATAATTAGTCACGCTACCTATGCCCCTGGACGACTGGTTGTTTGTCTCCAGGCTAAGCGATCAGTCGGCCACTTTAAAGAATGGATTTTTTTTAACCAAGTAGGAAGGTGGTTTCCTACCTGCTTGTTTGTTTTTTAAGCTGGAGACTCTAGTCGGTCCAGGCCGACTGTTCCCCGCCATTTTTAATCTAGTGTGAACAGGCGCCGTATGAACACCTTTATAGCTTCATACTAAATTTTATTTTTTTTTAAAAGAGTGACCATGGAAACATAATTGTTTACCTAGTCGCCAAGTGACTGAGTAGTAGAGGTATCAAGCGGTGGGCACCGGTTGTTCCCCTTTATTTGCCAATGTTTGTTGGCTATTAACTCATAAGATACCAACTGTTTTTATCCCAAGTAGTTCAGTCGGTCGGTTGACACGGATGGTTACTGCGAACACTTGTTTGACCTGATTAGTCAGTTAAGTGAGAGGTATCCTTGTCCGTGAAACGGCTACGTGGTTGTCTTGGTTAGATAGTCGTATAGGTGCCGTGTAATGATTTTATAGAACAATGTTCCACCCAAAAGGGAGCTGCTCTCTACGACGAATTTCATCCGGATGGATGCCGTCGGACGCCTGCTATAACGTTGGGACAAGTCGAATTGAATTTTTATATTTTGATCAGTTGGCTTGGCGCCTGGTCTGATCATTTTAGCCATGAGCCTTTGATAGTTCTTGGTGAACTGTGTTCTGGGAGAGTAACCGGTATTGTGGAACAAGCGGCGTGCCCCTCTTAAGTAAGAATGAAAATTAAACATGGAGAGTAGCCGACTGTTTGTCAGTAGGCATGCCCCTCTTAGTATAGAATTGAATAAAACATCAAACTTTATTAAGCAGTCCTCGACTATTTACATCACTCAAAAGAAATATTTCTTAAGATTATCTACATTCCAAGTTCGAGGCAACGGTTGGCCGTCTGGTGTTTCCAGACGGTAGGTACCGTCCCTGACCTCTTCATAGATTAAGTAGGGTCCTTCCCAGTTGGGAGTTAGTTTGCCAGACTCATTAGCCCTACCAACTGCTTCCATTTTTCTAAGTATAAAGTCCCCCACTTTGAGTGGACGCCTGTGTACTTTTTTGTTGTATGATCGAGTCATTCTCAGGCGGTAAATTTCATGGCGCAAGACAGCATTGCCCCTCCTTTCAGGGAGTGAGTCTAATGCCAGGCGCATGGCTTCCCAGTTTGCCTCTTCGTCATATAGCATTACTCGAAGAGTCGGCTCGTGGTGTTCAATTGGAAGAACAGCTTCCGCACCATAAGTTAGGAGGAATGGAGTTTCTCCAGTCGCCCCTTTTTTAGTCGTCCTAATGGCCCAGAGAATATGTGGTAATTCATTCGCCCATAGGCCGCCTGCTCGTTCAATCTTTTTCTTGAGACCGTATGAGATGATTTTATTAAAGGCTTCTACCTGACCGTTTGCTTGTGGACGGCCGACAGATGCAAAGTAGTGTAGAATTCCTTGGTCACCCAACCAGCTTTTGAGAACAGGCGTCTCAAATTGGGGACCATTATCAAAGACCATAGACATGGGAACCCCGAGCCGAGTGATGACATTTTTCCAGATGAATAAAATTACGTCCTTCGTCTTGCTTCCCTTTACAGCCTCCGCCTCCACCCATTTAGTGAAGTAGTCGACTGCAACAAGTATGTACCTCCTTCCGCCTGTAGCAGGCGTATAGGGACCCAGAATATCCATGCCCCACTTAGCAAACGGTAGTGGGCTATGAATGGTAGTGAGGTCAGTAGCCGGACGGTGAATTAGTTTGCCAAACATTTGGCACTTGTCACATTTTTTCACCATCTCCATTGCATCTGCTTCTCAAGTAGGCCAAAAGTAGCCCTGCCGCCTTGCCCGTTGAGCAAGCGTCCTACCGCCTATTTGGGAAGCATAGTAACCAGAGTGAAGATCGTCTAGTATCTCTCGCCCCTTTTCTGGAGTAACACACTTTAAGAAGGGTTGAAGGCACCCCCTTTTGTGAAGTTCTCCCTTTATCATTTCAAAACTGGATGCTCGTTTTTTCAGCGCTGCCGCCTGGTGATGATCATCCGGTAGGATACCATTTGTCAGATATGCCCTGATTGGATCCATCCAGGTTGAGCTTCTGTCTAGGATTCTAATAGGGTCTTCCTCGATGCTTCTCTTCTCCATCACTTCCCAAAAAACAGTTCGAGGAGTATCACAAGAGGCGGATGATGCTAATTTTGAAAGGGCATCCGCCTGGTTGTTTTCTGATCTCGGCACTTGAGTCAGATGAAAATCTTCAAGGGATCCGACTGCCTGTTGTTTCGGGGTTTTCTGATGTCCTGCGGGAGAGTTACAATTCCGAGACTGGAACCGGACGCCTGTACCTGCAAAATAACGGAGACTCCTGAGAGCTCCGCCTCCAACGGTCAAGTTAGTACCTGATTAAGGAGTAATTAATACGGAAATTAAAGTAATAAGATTTCTCTAGGTGAGAGGGCTTAGTGTTGGTAATCTGCGTCGTTAGCGAGATTAGCCGGTTGTCGATGTTCCGTAATAACTCTGTTCTTCTCTGCTTGAGTTCTTTTGATTTGTTCAATTTCCTAACTAATGAGGATTAATTAAGTATTTATAGCCTTGAGAAGCGTGCAACTCTCTAGGTTTAAAGTAAACCTAGGGCTGATCAGGCCTCTAAACTGGATTGGGCCTTGATGGCCGGTTTTCCCATTTGGCATGGGTGGACACGTGGCGTGTCTTAATTGGTCCGTAGAGGACGTATCTGTGATTGACACGTGGCAGGCTCCCGTTGGCATTCGTGAAGGACACGTGGCGGAACCTGGTTGGTCCACTTGTCTGACGGTGATTGGTGGATAAAAATCCCCTAATCATTTGCCCCTCACAGGTGGCACGTGACTGGTCACGTGTCGCCTGTGACAGGTGTCGCACGGTGACAGGCGACGGCCTGCTACAGGTGTCACCTTGCAAACGGCCGAGAGATTTTCCCGCCCAAATTTTGAATTTGGAAGCGACCCTTCGCCTTCTCACTTTGCCTATAAAAGGAAGTGCTGACTTCTGTCATTTTCACATTTGAGAACTTTGCGAGAACATTCGGACCCCTGAACTTGCTCTGACATTTCGGACTTTTTCTGCCTACCGCCTGTTCTGACAAGCCGACTGACCCGAACTTCCAGGACTTCATCAACCGTCACTCGTTCAGGTAACTCAGTTCTCTTACTCTTAATTTTCTTTTTATTTTTTGAAATGGCACCATGGAAGCACACGACACGACCTAAGTTAGTGATCAGCCGGTCACCGGGGACGGCTGAATCTAGGACTAGGAGTGCCGCCTGCCCTTTTCTGGACCCATCTTTGCCCTTTATACAAAGTCCGACTGTATCTGTGTCTATGCAGAACGTGATGGCCAGAACGAAACAGACTGCTATGATATCAAACTCAGACGGCTCTTCCCAAAGGGTGCTCCTTAGTGAAACATCTGACCAGGCGCCAGATGTAGAACGAGGCGACTGTCAAGCCGACAGTTCTGAGAGAGGGGCCAAGGTGTTCCCTTCCCATCTTACTGTTGACATGTCTAATTTTCCTCCTGCTCCTTCTAAGGGAGAGGAGGCGGGCCCCTCTAGGAGAGGGGAGGAGTCGTCCTCCTCGGACTCGTCAGAGGACGAGTCTGAGTCCAGCTCTTCTGGCCACAGTTCTCCAGGCTCAGAAGAAAAACATAGCCGCCTACAAGAGGCGAGACTTTCTCATGCAATTGAGAAGGGGGACAATTGGGCGGAGCCATCCGCCTCTTACAGAGAGGAAAACGCCCCCTACTACTGCAGGGTACCCCGGGGCCGGATTGCAACCATGCAAGACAACGTGGCGAGCTTTATTGCTAACCACAAAATGGGCCCGGAATTTTTACTGTTTGTGCCGGATCCAGAAGACACTGTCGTCTGGCCGGCTGGTACCAGCTATGGTGACGGCTGCTTTGGCTGCTATGTGGCGGCCATCAAAGCTGGACTGCGCTTCCCATTACATCCGGCTGTTCAGCGGATTTTAGATGGGTATGATCTGGGGTGGACGTACTCGGCTATGTGGCCGGGTGCGAAATGTACGGGGTGGAGCCAAGCTTTGAGGCTTTCGCCCACATGAACTATCTCAGCCGGACCCCTAAGTCGGGAGGTACCGGCTGGTACCAATTAACAAGCCATAGGGGTTACCTCATGACGAGAGGTAAGGCGAACAAATGGAAGGATTGGCGAAACACCTTCCTTATCATTGAGGGTTCAGACACGGAACTGAACAAACGTTTTAACAAGTGGAATAGGGATCCGCCTCTCCTCGCAGGCGGCCGCAGCATGCCGCCTGTTCCCCCAAAGGCTAAAAATGAGATCCTAGACAAAGGACTCTTCAAAGTAGAGACTAGGGTGAACTCTACTTCAGGGGTACGAGAGCAAGTACCCCTAAACTGCGTCCCGAGCTTCAAGTGGCTCTATGACGAGTACTTCTTGGCCGCCTGTGGCCTCGGCAGTCGGTGCTCTAGAGGTAGCCGGCCTGACAAATACTCTGTTTTTTCACGCCTTGTTTACTTGGGACTTTTACTAACTTTGTTGTTTATTTCTTGCAGCTGACGCCATGAGTAAAATAACAGCATCCAAGACTGTGGCGGCCATGTTGCGGGCCTCGCTCATGCAACAGTCTTATGCCGACTCCCCCAACAAGGGGGCACCCTTGGTAAGCTTCGAAAACTCTTCCTCTTTTAGTTGTCTTATGCATATACTAACTCTTTTTGTTTTCAGTCTGGCACTCCAAGGGCTTCTTCCTCGCAACAGCCGGACCCCAAGGCCCGGAGAACGACTGTTGCAAGCTCTCCTGGGTCTTCCAGGAAAACAGTGGCGGCTGAGAAGCAGCCGGCCACTTCTTCAAAAACCCAGGCGGGGCCGCCTAGATGTATGGATACTCACTTGTAAAAACTCACCCTTGCTTCCTCCTTGACTAGGTCTAACTTGTTTTTTCCTTTCACTTAATGCAGCCGGCCCCCAAGGGCTTGACTTGGTTGAGGTAGCCAAGTCAATGGTTAAAGTAGTTCCTCTATCTGACAGGGAGGCGGTCAGGGGTGCCGGCACCCTTGACCTTGATGGGATTTCAGGGGTCCTTGCTGAGGTACACTTAGCATATTTTTGAGCTTTTGAGTTCCAGGACGCCTGTTAACTTTTCGGTTTGGAAACTGACGCCTGTTTTTCTTTGTACTTAGGCCCTGCTCCGAGTCAACAGCCTTCGCAAGCCGATTGATCGGAAAAAACAAAGAGGTAAAGGCCGCAAAGGCTATGGCCGCCTCCAGCTGTGATAAGGCAATGTTTCAAATTGCCCAAAATGAAGTACTGACCATTGATCTTCTTTATTATCAGGCGCAGGCTACTGCCGCTGTTCGGGCTCAGTTAGAGGCGGCCCAAAAGAAGGTTGACGAGCTGGAGGGGACCGTCACCAACCTTAAGGCCGAGCTGAAACCTCTTCGCCAAAAAATGCACTCTTACGAAGCCATGGAGAAATCTTTGGCCAACGTAAAAGAACGCCTGGTGAACCAAGAGAAGAGTCTTACCCAAGAGCTCTCGGATAAGGCCGAGCAAGAGAAACAAGAGCTCGTCCGGGAGATGGTGGAAGACTCCGCTCAAATCCAGCGCATGACCTGGGAACGACTGTTCCCCAGTGCCGACTTTGCCTCATGGGAAAGAACGTATCGCCAGTGTTCGGAAATATATAATCAACAGATCCTGGCGGCTGCTGAAGAAGAGGCGTTGGACGGTGCGTTGAAGGAGGAAGAGCCGGTCGTGGCGCTTGTGCCACTTGGGGGTAAGGCATCAAAAGAGGGTGCAGCTAAGGCCGAGTCCAGCAAGAAGAGTGCTGACCAGGCGGCGGCTGCTGATACTGAACTGCCCCCTTCTTAAGCTTTAAGTATTTTTTCCACGGCCTGCGTGCCGTTTGCTTTGTAATTACCCGGCCAGGGGGCCGGGGTTTTGAATATTCTGCTGGTCTTTAATGGCCGGCTCATTTATCAAATTTTTGTTTTGGTTCAAATTTGTCTAAGTATTTTTAATTTGTTCACTAGACCGACTGTTGTGTATGGCCGAACGTTAAGACAGGTACAAATAGTAAGTATGCCGCCTATGCCCCTGGATGACTGGTGGTCTGTTTCCAGGGTAGATGATCAGTCGGCCATTTATTCAATCGGTATTCGAACTATTTATTCAATTTGTCTGACCAAGTAAATAGAATTACCTAGTCGCCAAGGAACAAGCGGCGGGTACCGGTTGTTTCCCTTTATTGCCAATGTTGGCTTTTAACTCGTAATTTGTTAACCTAGCAAGAGTATTGGTTGAGAGCCCTTGTTTATTAAAAACAAGTGGACGACTCATACCTTTTAGGCTCCATACTAAGTTTGAGTGACTATTAACTTAGGAGTTACTTAGTCTTTGTCGTAATCTAGATTGAGTAGTAGAGGTACCAGACGGCGTAGGCCGGCTAGACCCCTTGATTCGCCAATGTTGGTTGGCTATTAACTCAATAGGTTACTAAGTAGGAATAGGGGTTCGAGTGCCCTTGTTTGTTTAAAACAGGCAGACGACTCAAACTTTTTAGATTCCATACCAAATTTGAGGGAGTGACTATGAGTTAACGTTGGAGTTACTCAGTCGCCGTCACTTTTGTTTGAGAAGTAGAGGTACCAGGCGGCGTAGGCCGGCTAGACCCCTTGATTCGCCAATGTTTGTTGGCTATCATCTCAATAGGTACCCCCTGCATCTATCCCAAGTAATACAGGCGGTCATCTGACTCAGATGTCAACTGCTACCACTGATTTGGTTAGTGATAGAGTTATCCTTGTCTCAAAAACGGCTACGTGGTTGCCCTTGGGGACAGTCGTATAGGTGCCGTGTAATTAGTTTATAGAACAATGTTCCACCCAAAAGGGAGCTGCTCTCTGCGACGAATTTCATCCGGAGGGATGCCGTCGGACGCCTGCTATGATGTTGGGACAGGTCGAATTAGTTTTGTAGATTTGATCAGTTGGCTTGGCGCCTGGTCTGATCATTCGGCCGGTGGCCTTTGTAAGTTCTTGGTGAACGTAGGTGCTAAGTGAGAGAAGGGTAGCCGCCTGTTAGGCACAGGGTCGGCCAGGCCCTAATCTTTTTAGCTAAGTGTTTGAGTAAAATACTCAATGGAGAGTAGCCGACTGTAAAGGAACAGACGGCATGCCCCTCAGGAGATAGAGTGAAAAACTCAATGGAGAGTAGCCGACTGTAAAGGTACAGACGGCATGCCCCTCGTAATACAATTAAATAGTAAGTGCAAACTTTATTAAGTAGCTCTTTACTTTACATTTCTTAGAAGAAATATTTTTTAAGGTTATCTACATTCCAAGTTCGAGGCAACGGTTGTCCGTCTGGTGTTTCCAGACGGTAGGTACCGTCCCTGACTTCCTCATAGATTCGGTAGGGTCCTTCCCAGTTGGGAGTTAGTTTGCCAGACTCATTAGCCCTACCTACTGCTTCCATTTTTCTAAGTACAAAGTCCCCTACTTTGAGTGGACGCCTGTGTACTTTTTTGTTGTGTGATCTAGTCATTCTCAGGCGATAGATCTCATGGCGCAAAACAGCATTGCCCCTCTTTTCAGGAAGTGAGTCTAATGCCAGGCGCATGGCTTCCCAGTTTGCCTCTTCGTCATATAGCATTACTCGAAGAGTCAGCTCGTAGTGTTCTATTGGAAGAACAGCTTCCGCACCATAAGTTAGGAGGAATGGAGTTTCTCCAGTCGCCCCTTTTTCAGTCGTCCTAATGGCCCAGAGAACATGTGGTAGTTCATCCGCCCATAGGCCGCCTGCTCGTTCAATCTTTTTCTTGAGACCGTCTGAGATGATTTTATTAAAGGCTTCTACCTGGCCGTTTGCTTGTGGACGACCGACAGATGCAAAGTAGTGTGCAATTCCTTGGTCTCCCAACCAGCTTTTGAGAACAGGCGTCTCAAATTGGGGACCATTATCAAAAACCATAGACATGGGAACCCCGAACCGAGTGATGACGTTTTTCCAAATGAATGAAATTACATCTTTCGTCTTGATCCCCTTTACAGCCTCCGCCTCTACCCATTTAGTGAAGTAGTCAACGGCAACAAGTATATACCTTCTGCCGCCTGTAGCAGGCGTATATGGACCCAGAATGTCCATGCCCCACTTAGCAAACGGCAGTGGGCTGTGAATGGTAGTGAGGTCAGTAGCCGGACGGTGAATTAATTTGCCAAACCTTTGGCACTTGTCACATTTTTTCACCATCTCCATTGCATCTGCTTCCAAAGTAGGCCAAAAGTAGCCCTTGCGCCTTGCCCTTTGAGCAAGCATCCTACCACCTATATGGGAAGCACAGAAACCAGAGTGAAGATCATCTAGTATCTCTCGTCCCTTTTCAGGAGTAACACACTTTAAGAAGGGTTGAAGGTACCCCCTCTTGTGAAGTTCTCCCTGTATCATTTCAAAACAGGAGGCTCGTTTTTTTAGTGCTGCCGCCTGTTGAGGATCATCCGGCAGTGTACCGTTTGTCAGATATGCCCTGATTGAATCCATCCAGGTTGAGCTTCTGTCTAGGATTCCAATAGGGTTTTCCTCGATGCTTCTCTTCTCCATCACTTCCCAAAAAACAGTTCGAGGAGTATCGGAGGAGGCGGATGATGCTAATTTTGACAGTGCATCTGCCTGGTTGTTTTCTGACCTCGGCACTTGGATTAGGTTGAAATCCTCAAGGGAGCCGACTTCTTGTCGAACCGCCTGTAAATACTTGATCATGGCCGGATGGGTTGCTTCGTATTCGCCATTGTACTGACTCACTATCAATTGTGAATCAGAACAGGCGTCTATTTTTCTTGCCCCTGCCGCCTTATACATGCGGATCCCGGCTAGTAAAGCTTCATATTCTGCCTCATTGTTTGAAGCCTGAAAACTGAAGCGTAGGGCATACTCGAACCTGTCGCCCTCAGGAGATTGACATACGACGCCTGCTCCACAACCATTTGAAGTAGAGCTTCCGTCCACATATACCTTCCAGACTTGGTCTGGAACTTGAGAGTCAGGAGGACGAGTCATCTCTACAATAAAATCAGCAAAGGCTTGCCCCTTCACTGCTTTTCTAGGCTCGAAAGTAATTTCGAGGCTCTGTATTTCTATGGCTCATTTGATCATTCGTCCTGACGACTCCATGATGGTAAGGGGCCGCTTGATTGGTTGGTCGGTATACACGACGACTGCATGTGCCAAAAAGTAGGGCTTCAATTTTTTAACAGCCATGAAGAGTGCAAGACCAAATTTCTCCACTAGGGGATACCTCAACTCGGCATTTTTCAGTACGTGACTGACAAAGTAGACCGGGAGCTGACAGCCGTCCCTTTCAGCAAGGAGCACAGCGCTTAACGCATGATCAGAAACAGCCAGGTACATGTAGAGATCTTCTTTGGGCAAAGGGCTGACCAGCCTCGGCAAGGAATGCAAGTGAACCTTTAATTTCTGGAAGGCGGCCTCAGCATCCGGCCCCCATTCGAACCTTGCCTTTTTCTTAATTGCCTGGAAAAAGTATAGGCATTTGTCGCCTGATCGGCTTAGGAATCTCCCCAAGGCCGCCAGACAACCTGTTAACTTCTGAACCTCTCGGACGGTACGAGGCGACTGCATGTCAATGACCGCCTGTACCTTCTCAGGGTTCGCCTCTATTCCTCTCTGATTGATAAGGAATCCGAGAAATTTCCCAGACTCAACTCCAAATACACATTTCTTGGGATTGAGCATGACATGGTGCCGCCTGAGTGTGGCGAAAGTTTCTCGGAGGTCCGTCAGATGATCTTTCTGAAGTTTAGTCTTGACAATCATATCATCAACATATGCCTCGACGTTTCTCCCAATCTGATCAAACGGCATGACCGTGTAACAGTACAATCCCTGATCAGTGACGAAGGCCGTCTTCTCCTGATCTTTCTTCCATAAAGGAATTTGATGGAAACCAGAATAAGCGTCCATAAAACTCATCAAGGCATGGCCGGCTGTTGAGTCGACCAGGTTATCAATTTTAGGCAGAGGGTAACTGTCTTTGGGGCACGCCTTGTTCAAGTCTGTGTAGTCTACACACATTCGCCAGGTGCCATTCGGCTTTTTAACAAGCACCACATTTGCAACCCAATCTGGGAAGTAACATTGCCGAATGAACCCTGCATCAAGTAATTTTTTGACTTCGGCGGCTGCCGCCTGACCTCTTTCTTCACCATGGTTCCGCTTCTTTTGCCGTACCGGCTTCTTTTTCGGATCCACAGCGAGTTTATGTACTGCCAGATCAGGACTAATGCCTGGCATTTCATGGACTTCAAATGCAAAGATGTCCTTGTATTCTTTCAACAGATTGTGAAAGTCGTCACCAAGGTTTCTCAGAGCAGTCGTCCCAACTTTGACTGTTCGGTCAGGACGTGAGTCGTCTAATATCAGGTCCGCATGCTCACCAGCCGGCTGAGGGCGGAACTCATCCGGCCGCTCCTCTGCCAATGATTGCTATTTTCTTGCTTTTCTTGCGGACTCTGTCTGGGACGCCTTTCTCTTTTTGTCGCCTGTTTCTTGAACAGGCGTACTCTCCTTGACATTGTCAAGGTCTGTTTTTTCTCCACTTGACCCAGTGGCCATAACAGTGGGCTTGACATCCGAGAGATAGCACTCTCGGGCCATCCTCTGATCTCCCCTCAGGGAGCCGACTTTTCCATTATCCCTTTCAAACTTAAGCAGCATAAGTGACGGGATTATAACAGCCTTGGAATTATTCAGGGTTGGTCGACCCAGAATCATGTTGTAGGCCGAGAGTTCCTCTACTACTAGGAACCGGACTACCATGTGTCGTCCTTCCCCTTTTTCGCCCAGGCGAATGGGTGATCTACTCGTCCCAGTGGGTGGACGACTCCTCCTCCAAACCCTATTAAAGGGTGGGAGGCCGGATGTATGCAGTCCGTCTGATATTTTAGTTTTGACAGACATTTGCTGCTGATGAGATCTGAGGAACTCCCGGTATCTATGAGGATTCGGCCAACTCTCTGGTTGGCCACTTTACATTCAATAACGAGAGGGTCGTCATGCGGCCCCCTTATTCCTCCTAGATCCTCTTCAGTGATGACAATCTCAGGAAATGTATATTTGGACGGCCGTTCTTGGTGAACGGAGTTTACATCTAACCGCCTTATATTATCTTTGTTGCCCCTAATAGTGGGGCCGCCTCCTGAGAAGCCGCCTGCAATGGTGTAGACGACTGCATCATCTGTATCGGAACTGTCGGCCTGTTGATTCTTTTTGGCCGACTGCTTTTTTGAGGAAGTGTTCCCCGTAGATTTCTTGACATAAGTGTCAAGATCACCTTGATCAGCCAAGCGGTCTAGGTACCGCATGAGACTGATGCAGTCATTGGTGTGATGACCAACGTCATCATGATAAGCACAGATTTTGTCTTGGTTCCGGTTGCTCGCAGAACCCTTCATGGGGAGCGGCTTCTCAATTGAGAACCGTCCCTTTATTTCTTTTAGGATAAACTGGTTATCCTTGTTAAACACATACTTTGGGGAGTATGGTTTGAATTCTTTTTTCTTTTTCTGGGCCGGCTGTTTAGAGGAGTCAGCCGCCCAGACCTCTTTTCTTTTCTCATCTTTATTGGACGACTGTTTCTGTCGGCCCTCTCTTTTGTCGAACCTCTTCCCGTCCGACTGTTTTATCGTACACAGATCAGTCGCCTGTATATAGGCTTCTGCTTCAATCAAGGCCTCTTGAAGAGTCGCCACCCTTTTTCGAACTAAATCAAATTTGAAGGTAGACCCGTCTTTGAGACCTCTAAAAAAGTCAGTATAAGCTACCTCATCCGGTAACCCTTGAATCTGTATTCTCATCAGGTTGAACCGCCTGATGTAAGAACGAAGCCCCTCCTTCTCGCCCTGCTGAATTGTTCCCAAATCAAGGGTCGTTTTCTTCGCAGGGATGTTCATAGCGAAGTTGGAGGCAAATAAGTAAGCAAGCGTCCTGAAGCTGTTTACACAACCAGTCGGCAGGTTGCCGAACCATTGCTGTGCAATTCCCTTGAGAGTCGCTGGGAAACACTTGCACCAAGTGGGATCATCCAACCCTTGAAGGTACATCAGGTTGGTGAATGCCATCAGATGGTCTTCTGGGTTAGTAGTGCCGTCATAGGCGCCTACTAGAACATTTTTTACTTTGGCCGGCTGAGCGGCTTCAGTAATTTCCTTGGAGAAGGCCGACGGCTGTTCACCAAGTCTAAGCAGCCGTAGCTGCCAGACCATAGGTTGGACGTTTTTTGCTGCAGGTCCACCAAATGGAGGTGGCTGCATAAAATACTGTTGTTGCGGCACAAATGGTAAGTTTGGTACCGCCTGGGCACTATGAAAGCCGGACTGACGGGAGGTGCCGCCTGACTGACTCTCATGGTACGACTGAGTATGCCTCATCGAGGCATTTCGCAAACTGTCCTGAAAATTTGAAGTAGAAGCCGACTCTGATAATCGGTCACTCTTCTTCTGCTCTAGTAGGTGTCGAGCATCTGTGAACGTTTGCTTTGACCCGTCCGCCTGAATATGACGAACCGGTTTCCTATTTCCCGTAGGATAACGGAGTTTTGTGAAATCAAGAGCAGGTGGCTCCCGCTTCTTGGATTTAGGATGGGGAGTCGCCTCTCGCCCTTGAACTGGCTTCCTCTTCAGTGAAGTGGAAGGTTTCTTGGCCGACTGCTCTTTGACTGAAGCAGGCGGTTTTTTTTTAATCAACTCTTGGATCTCTCCCTTGAAGTCCCTCATGAAGGTCATGAGTTCGTTCCTTGTGATGGGAGCAGACCCATCAGTCGGCTGTTGCCGAGCAAGCGGTGCGCCTGCTGGCTCGCTTCCTGTTTGAAGATGCTCCCGTTCCCTCCTTTCGGTATGACGGGTACGTCGGGCCCTTAGGGTCCCGTCTGGAGCTGTATGAGTTTCAACTTCAAATTCACTTTCGGTATCATGGTCTGACTGAACTTGAGGGTCGTCTAGGGGACGCCTCTCTTCTGGAGTCGGTACAGACTTGGATGCCATCTATGAAGTACTCTCCCCACAGACGGCGCCAAATGTTTCGGGGTTTTCTGATGTCCTGCGGGAGAGTTACAATTCCGAGACTGGAACCGGACGCCTGTACCTGCAAAATAACGGAGACTCCTGAGAGCTCCGCCTCCAACGGTCAAGTTAGTACCTGATTAAGGAGTAATTAATACGGAAATTAAAGTAATAAGATCTCTCTAGGTGAGAGGGCTTAGTGTTGGTAATCTGCGTCGTTAGCGAGATTAGCCGGTTGTCGATGTTCCGTAATAACTCTGTTCTTCTCTGCTTGAGTTCTTTTGATTTGTTCAATTTCCTAACTAATGAGGATTAATTAAGTATTTATAGCCTTGAGAAGCGTGCAACTCTCTAGGTTTAAAGTAAACCTAGGGCTGATCGGGACTCTAAACTGGATTGGGCCTTGATGGCCGGTTTTCCCATTTGGCATGGGTGGACACGTGGCGTGTCTTAATTGGTCCGTAGAGGACGTATCTGTGATTGACACGTGGCAGGCTCCCGTTGGCATTCGTGAAGGACACGTGGCGGAACCTGGTTGGTCCACTTGTCTGACGGTGATTGGTGGATAAAAATCCCCTAATCACCTGTAGTACTGCCTGTAAATACTTGATCATGGCCGGATAGGTTGCTTCGTATTCACCATTATACTGACTCACTATCAATTGTGAATCGGAACAGGCGTCTATTTTTCGTGCCCCTGCAGCCTTGCACATGCGGATTTCGGCTAGTAAAGTTTCATATTATGCCTCATTGTTTGAGGCCTGAAAACTGAAGCGTAGAACATACTCGTACCTGTCGCCCTCTGGTGACTGACATATGACGCCTGCCCCACAACCATTTGAAGTTGAGCTTCCATCCACATATACCTTCCAGACTTGGTCTGGATCTCGAGAATCAGGGGGGCGAGTCATCTTAACAATAAAGTCGGCAAAGGCTTGCCCTTTCACTGCTTTTCTAGGCTCAAAAGTAACTTCGAGGCTCTGAATTTCTATGGCCCATTTGATCATCCGGCCTAACGACTCCATGGTGGTCAGTGGCCGCTTGATAGGTTGATCTGTATACACGGCGACTGCATGTGCCAAAAAGTAGGGCTTCAATTTTTTAACAGCCATGAAGAGTGCAAGACCAAATTTCTCCACTAAGGGATACCTCAACTCGGCATTTTTCAATACATGACTGACAAAGTAGACCGGGAGCTGACAGCCGTCTCTTTCAGCAAGAAGAACAGCGCTTAATGCATGATCAGAGACGGCCAGGTACATGTAGAGTACTTCTTTGGGCAAAGGGCTGACCAGCCTTGGCAAGGAATGCAAGTGAACTTTCAATTTCTGGAAGGCCGCCTCAGCATCCGGCCCCCATTCAAACCTTGCGTTCTTCTTAATGGCCTGGAAGAAGTATAAGCATTTGTTGCCTGATCGACTTAAAAATCTTCCCAAGGCCGCCAGACAACCTGTTAACTTCTGAACCTCTCGGACGGTACGAGGCGACTGCATATCGATGACCGCCTGTACCTTCTCAGGGTTCGCCTCTATTCCTCTCTAATTGATAAGGAATCCGAGAAATTTCCCAGACTCAACTCCAAATACACATTTCTTGGGATTGAACATGACATGGTGCCGCCTGAGTGTGGCGAAAGTTTCTCGGAGGTCCGACAGATGATCTGTCTGAAGCTTAGACTTGACAATCATATCATCAATGTATGCCTCGACGTTTCTCCCTATTTGATCAAAGAACACAGTGTTTATCATTCGCTGGAAGGTGGCCGGGGCATTCTTAAGACCGAACGGCATAACCGTGTAACAGTATAACCCTTGATCAGTGACGAAGGTTGTCTTCTCCTGATCTTTCTTCCATAAGGGAATTTTATGGAAACCAGAGTAGGCGTCCATAAAGCTCATCAAAGCATGGCCGGCTGTTGAGTCGACCAGGTTATCAATTTTAGGCAGAGGGTAACTGTCTTTGGGGCACGCCTTGTTTAAGTCTGTGTAGTCTACACACATTCGCCAGGTGCCATTCGGCTTTTTAACAAGCACCACATTTGCAACCTAGTCTGGGAAGTAACATTGCCGAATGAACCCTGCATCAAGTAGTTTTTTTACTTCGGCGGCTGCCGCCTGACTTCTTTATTCGCCATGGTTCCGCTTTTTCTGCCTTACCAGCTTCTTTTTCGGATCCACAACCAGTTTATGTACCGCCAGGTCAGGACTAATGCCTGGAATTTCGTGGACTTCGAATGCAAAGATGTCCTTGTATTCTTTCAATAGTTGGTGCAAATCGTCACCCAGGATCTGTAGAGCAGTCGTCCCAACTTTGACTGTTCGGTCAGGACGTGAGTCGTCTAAGATCAGATCCGTATGCTCATTAGCCGGCTGAGGGCGGAATTCTTCCGACCGCTCCTCTGCCAATGATTGCTATTTTCTGTCTTTTCTTGCGGCCCCCGTCTGGGCTGCCTTTCTCTTCTTGCCGCCTGCTTCTTGAACATGCGCACTCTCCTTGACATTGTCAAGGTCTGTTTTTCCACCACTTGATCCAGCGGTCATAAGAGTGGGCTTGATATCCGAGAGATAGCACTCTCGGGCCATCCTCTGATCTCCCCTTAGGGACCCGACTGTTCCATTATCCCTCTCAAACTTGAGCAACATAAGTGATGGGATTATAACCCTTGGAATTATTCAGGGTTGGTCGTCCCAGAATCATGTTGTAGGCCGAGAGTTCTTCTACTACCAGGAACTGGACTACCATGTGTCGTCCTTCCCCTTTTTCACCCAGGCGGATGGGTAAATCCACTCGTCCCACTGGGTGGACGACTCCTCCTCCAAACCCTACTAAAGGGTGGGATGCCGGATGTATGCAATCAGTCTGATATGTTAATTTTGACAGACATTTGCTACTGATAAGATCTGAGGAGCTTCCCGTATCTATAAGGATTCGGCCAACTCTTTGGTTGGCCACTTTACACTCAATAACGATAGGGTCGTCATGCGGCCCCCTTATGCCTCCTAGATCTTCTTCGGTGATGACAATCTCGGGAAATGAATATTTGGAGGGCCGCTCTTGGTGAACGGAATTTACATCTAACCGCCTGATATTGTCTTTGTTACCCCTAATAGTGGGACTGCCTCCTGCGAAGCCGCCTGCAATGGTGTAGACGACTGCATCATCTATATCAGAGTTGTCGGCCTGTTGACTCTTTTTGGCCGACTGCTTTTTCGAGGAAGTGTTCCCCGTGGATTTCCTGACATAAGAGTCAAGATCGCCTTGCTCAGCCAAGCGGTCCAGATACCGCATAAGACTGATGCATTTGTTGGTGTGATGACCAACATCTTCATGATAATCACAGAATTTTTCTTGGTTCCTGTTTCTTGCAGAACCCTTCATGGGGACCGGCTTCTCAATTGAGATCCGTCCCTTGATTTCCTTTAGGATAGCTTGGATGTCCTTGCTAAACGCATACTTTGGGGAGTATGGTTTGAATTCTTTTTTCTTCTGTGATTATCATGAATTCTTTGGGGAGTATGGCTGTTTAGAGGAATCAGCTGCCCAGACCTCTTTCCTTTTCTTCTCATCTTTGTTCGACAACTGTTTCTGTCGCCCTTCTTTTTTGTCGAACCTTTTCCCGTCCGACTGTTTTGTACTTCAAAGATCAGTCGCCTGTATATAGGCCTCTGCTTCAATCAAGGCCTCTTAAAGAGTCGCCACCCTCTTTCGGACCAAATCAAATTTGAATGTCGATCCGTCTTTGAGGCCTCTGAAAAAGTCAGTATAGGCTACCTCATCCGGTAACCCTTGAATCTGTATTCTCATCAGGTTAAACCGCCTGATGTAAGAATGAAGCCCCTCCTTCTCGCCCTGCTGAATCGTTCCTAAATCAAGGGTCGTCTTCTTCGCAGGGATGTTCATGGCAAAGTTGAAGGTGAATAAGTAAGCAAGCGTCCGGAAATTATTCACACAACCAGTCGGCAGGTTGCCGAACCATTGTTGTGCGATTCCTTTGAGAGTCGCTGGGAAACACTTGCACCAAGTGGGATCATCCAACCCTTGAAGGTACATCAGGTTGGTGAATGCCATCAAATGGTCTTCTGGGTTAGTAGTGCCGTCATAGGCGCATACTAATACATTTTTCACTTTGGCCGGCTGAGCGGCTTCAGCAATTTCCTTGGAGAAGGCTGACGGTTGTTCCCCAAGTCTAAGCAACCGTAGCTACCAGTCCATAGGTTGGACATTCTTTGCTGCATGCCCACCAAACAGAGGTGGCTGCAAAAAATATTGTTGTTGCGGTACAAATGGTAAGTTTGGTACCGCCTGGTCACTGTGAAAGCCAGACTAACGGGAGGTACCGCCTGACTGACTCTCATGATGCGCCTGAGTATGTCTCATCGAGGTATTGCGCAGACTGTCTTGGAAGTTTGAAGTAGAGGCCGACTCTGACAATCGGTCACTCTTCTTCTGTTCTAGCAATAACCGAGCATCTGTGTATGTTTTCTTCGACCCGTCCGTCTGAATATGATGAACAGGTTTCCTCTTTCCTGGAGTAGGAAAACGGTATTTTGTGAAATCAAGGGCAGGCGGCTCCCACTTCCTAGATTTAGGATGAGGGGTCGCCTCTCGCCCTTGAACTGGCTTCCTCTTCCCTAAAGTGGTGGGTTTCTTAGTCGACTGTTCCTTGGCCAGAGCAACTCTTGAATCTCTCCCTTGAAGTCCCTCATGAAGGTCATGAGTTCAATCCTTGTGATGGGAGCAGACCCATCAGTCGGCTGCTGCCGAACAGGCGGTGCACCTGCTGGCTCACTTCCAGTTTGAAGATGTTCCCGTTCCCTCCTTTCGGTATGACGGGTGCGTCGGGCCCTTAGGGTCCCGTCTGAAGCTATGTGAGCTTCAACTTCAAATTCATTCTCAGTATCATGGTCCGACTGAACTTGAGGGTCGTATAGGGGACGCCTCTCTTCAGGAGTCGGTACAGACATGGATGCCATCTCAGAAGTACTCTCCCCACAGACGGCGCCAAAATGTTTCGGGGTTTTCTGATGTCCTGCGGGAGAGTTACAACTCCGAGACTGGAACCGGACGCCTGTACATGAAAAAAAACGGATGCTCCGGATGATTGGAGATCCGCCTCCGACGGTCAAGTTAGTACTTGCTTAAGGAGTAATTAATGCGGAAATTAAAGTGATTGGATCTCTCTAGGTGAGAGTGTTTAATGTTTGTCCTCCCCCTTAATGAGGATTAAGGGAGGTATTTATATCCTCGGGAAACGTGCCAATCTAGGTTTAGGTTAACCTTGGGCTGATTGGGCTTTCCTCGGAAGTTGGGCCTAGGTGGCCGGCTTCTCCATTAGGCATGGAGTATGCCACGTGTCATGACATAATAGATCCAGGGTGGACGAATAAGCGTGTGCCAGGTGGCAAGCCCTGAGAGGTCCAAATGGGGGACACCTGGCAGGACCTGATTGGCCCACGTGGCGCATTCCGATTGGTGGGAGTAAAATCCCTTAATCAGGCTGCTTTCATAGCTACGAGATTTCGTCGTATAGAGGGCCGACTACTATTCATGCCGCCTGACTCTTGATTGATAAATTGCCACACAAATAAGTAGAGGTCTTCAATGGGGTGGCGCCTATACAATCATAATAATGATAAGAACAACCCTTGTGGCAGCAAATATGCATGCGGCCAGCCGTCTAGCCCCACTCTTGCTAGTTCCGGCTTACTCATACGTGATAATGCCGGTTGCTCCTATAATCACGAGGCCTTGCATGCAACAACTTTGAAATCCAAGAATATCAGGTGGCCCCTCTCTATCACTTTGATTGTAGCCATCGTTGGCCTCGGCTGCCGATTAAAACCAAGACCGCCTGCCTAGTGCGTTTATGCCTTTTGTGCGTTTGTTTTCAAAGTGACGTAATGTTAATAAATCTTGATGTGGGTGTAGGTGATCACCGAGATAGGGTACCGCCTATATTTAAAGAACGTAGCACTCAAGCACCTTTAATCCTGCCACCCGTATTGAACAAGCATACTTTTTTTATCACGAGGGTGCCGCATGGTATACTAGTTGCACGCAACTTAGCCCATATGTATACAGCCGGGTGCTTGGAGCTTGCATAGTGCCGGCTAGTGGCTGCGCGGCTGGGGCTATGCCGGCTGCAGCCTGGTATGATGGCCTGCTATGGTAGCTACGGCAGTGTTAGATCATATAATTTAAGCATTGCACAGCCGGCTTTCTGCTAGCTTCGCACTCGTGACCGGTTCAATGGAGCTACTACAGGCGCCTGGTTAGAGGCTTGGTGGTTGGATTGTTAGACCACCGAACTTCAATGGTGCAAGAACATGATGCCTAACTGGAGATAGCTACGTGCTCATGCGCCTTTGCTGCCGCCTGACCCATTCCCCTTCGCTTGATGATCATCGTAGTTCAATATAGGTGGAATATTGCTGGGCGATAAGGAGTTCGGCATTTGTAGCCTTTTGGGTGATTGCGGCTGTGTGGCTGTGTTGTTTTGTTTTTGTATATGCTGACCCAGTTGCCGCCTGCTAGTTTGAGGAACGATAACAAGGTGCCGGCTGCTCCGCCTTGTACTAGCAAATGGTTTCAATGGCCGGCTGTTTTAACATGGTTGGCTGCTTCTTGTATTCAAAGATTAGCTTGATTGCCGGGCATAATTTAGACCCAAAAATGATCGAAAGACTCGGCCGTCTTGACAAAAGCATAGACCCATAGCAGCTCATGCCTTTCACCCAAGTGCCAGCTGTTTATTGTGGCTTTGGTCGCTTGCTAGTTTGAGGGACGATATTGAGGTGCCGCCTACTCAAGCCCCTACTCAGCCTGATACTCATGGTCGGTTTTAATTGCTGGCTGTTTTGAACCAATCGAATGCTGAATTTTAACGCTTGTATGCATTTGAAGTAGAAGCCATTAAGACCTTGTTTGCAAGGTTCAACAGCGAAGATGTCCGCTTTCAAGCTAGCTGGGCAAAGCACAAGATAAGGCGTCCACAAGCATCTCACGTAGCCGGCCATGTGTAACATAAGCACTCACGTTGCTTGTATACGCTGCTTTGTGAGAGCTAGCCGGATGTTTGTTATGCAGCCGTCCAGGTTTACCTTGGTTTAGAGTACCTACACTCAGTCAGCGTCAATGTTATCTTCGATGCCGCATGCCTCCATTGACCATGGCATAGAGTAGTAGCAAATTCCATGTGCGATTGTGCTAGCTGACCCTTGAATAATGCAAGCCGGAGCAGCCTTGAATAATGCAAGCTGGACAGCCACGTGGTTTAAAATACCCGTACCATTGCTCGCCCATGAACCTTCGAAATTCAAGCACTTACACCGCAAGATAAGGCCGGCTGTTTGGAGACTCGGATTGGGCTGGCTGTTTGCGGCTCTAATGAATGATTTTGAGAACATAGAGCTGCCCGTATTGAGGCAGTTGGGTGCCTTGCATTTTGACGCTTGCTATGGTTTCGAAGTAGGAGCCATTTCAACTCTTGCTTTCAAGGTTTTGACACTTAAAGAGCCGAATGTTTATGCGCCTATAGCTGCCACCTTATGCTTATGAATGTATATGGTGCTCTGTTATTAAAGAGTTAAAACCCAAACCTCGAACTCGGCATTTGGCCGCCTATTTTTGAAATGCTTGAGCCGGCTGTTTTCCATTTGTGATGCTGCCGGCTGTTTTTATAAATTGGCCGGCTTTGCGAAATCATGCTAGCTCGGTTGGCTAGGCAGCCTTAGCTTAGTGCCGTATGGCTGGGCACGAGATGGCTTCCAAGCTTTCATAGCCATGCAATAATATAGGACTTGATGAATATGCCTCTCACGAACAGTTTGTAGTATGTACAGTACAACAACAGTGGTTAATAATAGTGCTAATGAGTATGCTGCTATATATACAGGTGATTGCCATGCAAATTATTATATATATAAATATAATAATAGTTCTAATGAGTATACTGCACTATACACTCACAAAATTAGTTAGGCGGCTTTTCCCAAATTTTTTTTTGCTTTTATATCATAATAATGATTTGGCAACAATAACATATATGCTTGACACCAACGCTGGACAGTCAATCATCCGACGCTTGCAATACTTGACTGCTTGGCCGAATGCAGGGAGGCTGGTATTTTGCCGGCTGTACCCATTGAGTGTCATGCTAGGCGCATGTAACGTCAATCGGAAGTGGTTGGCCCTGTCCTGCTGCTTATGATGTCGCATGTCTAAGCGTATGACCTCATGATAAAGGTCTTGAGGACTCCTTTATCAGCCAGACGGTCCAACAACCATTTGAGAAAATAGCATTCGTTTGTGTCGTGGCTAATATCCTCATGGTAGTGACAGTATTTATTTTTGTTCCTATTTTTGGCGGAACCCTTCATAGGAGCTGGCTTGTCAATGGGGACCTGGTCCTTAATCTCCATGAGGATGGAGTAATAGTCTTTATTGAATTCGTACTTTGGGGAGTACGTCTTTGCGTCTCTCTTTTTCTTCTGGGACGTCTGTTAAGAGGATTCAGCCACCCAGACTTATTTTCTTTTCTTTTCTTCTTTATTAGCCGGATGTGTAAGCCAACTCTCTCTGTTGTCAGACCTCTTGGGGTCCAACTATTTACTGATGTTACAAAGCTCGGTCGCCTGTATATAGCCGTCTGCCTCCATCAGTGCTTCTTGGAGGGTAGCTACCCTCTTCCTGATGACAAGGTCAAATTTGAAGTTCGACCCGTCCTTCAGACCTTTGAAAAAGTTTGTGTAGGCTACCTCATCAGACAGTCCATGAATCTGAATTCTCATCAGGTGGAACCGCCTAATGTAGGAGCATAGCCCCTCCTTCTCCCCTTGCCAGATAGCTCCCAAGTCAAGACTTGTTTTCTTGGCAGGAATGTTCATGGAGAAGTTTGACGCGAACAGGTATGCAAGCGTGTTAAAGTTGTTGATACACCCGGCTGGCAAGTTGCCAAACCCTTGCTGGGCGAGGCCCTTTAATGTGGCCGGGAAACATTTACACCATGTGGCATCATCCAACCCTTGGAGGTACATGAGACTGGTGTATGCCATCAAATGGTCTTCAGGGTTGGTAGTGCCGTCATAGGCCCCTACCAATATATTTTTAACTTTGGCCAGCTGGGCGGCCTCTACAATTTCCTTGGAGAAGGCGGATGGTTGTTCTCCAAGTTTAAGTAACCGAAGATGCCAGTCCAAAGGCTGGACATTCCTTGCCGCCTGTCCTCCAAAAGGAGTAGACTGCATGAAATATTGGGATTGCGGGACGTATGGCTGGGGAGGCGCATACAGGGCTGCATGATGCTTCTTGGAACCAGAGCGGGAGGGGGTGCCGCCCGTCTGGCTCTCATAATTTGATTTTGAATGCCTCATTGAGGAATTTCGGGGGCTGTCCTGGAAGTCGGATATTGAGGCCGACTATGACAGTTGTTGATTTCTCTTTTTGCTCGATTATCATTCGAGCATCAGAGTATGTCGTTTTAATCCGTCCGGCTGAACAAGGCGGATGGGCTTCCTCTTCCCTGGGGAAGGGAAGTAGTACTTTGTTAGGTCGATAACTGGCGCCTATCTTTCCCCAGGTCTAGGGTAAGGGGTCGCCTCCCGATCCTTTATAGGTCACATCTTCCCAGGTTGGGAAAGCCTTCTGGACGACTTTTCCTTTGTAGGAACAGGCGCCCTTTGATTGATCAAGTCTTGGATCTCCCCCTTGAAACTTCTCATGAGGGTCATTAGTTTGTTCCTGGTAATGGGGGCAGATCCCTCGGCCGCCTGTCGTTCTTCGGGCGGCGGGCAAGCTGGTCGACTGGGACCAACCTGGCAGTCTTCCCACTCCCTCCTTTCGGAAGGACGAGTGCGTCGAGCTCTGAGAGACCCGTCAGGGGCGGTGTGAGTCTCGACCTCAGTTTCATGGTCAGTATGCTGTTCTGAGTAGAGTTGGGGGTCGTCCATGGGACGCTTGTCACTTAGAATCGGTACAAACTGTGATGCCATCTCGAAAGTAATCTTCCCATAGACGGCGCTAAAATGTTTCGGGGTTTTTTTATGTCCTGCGGGAGTGTTACAATTCCGGGACAGGATCCGTGCGCCTGTACCTGCAAAACAACGAAAACTCCAGTTGGTGGGAGCTCCGCCTCCGACGATCAAGTTAGAACGTGTTTCAAGAGTAAAAGGTGCGGAAAGTAAAGGTAATCTGGTTCCTCTAAGGGGAGGAGTGAACAAGATAGATGTGCAATTAATGCTAAGTCTAGTCTAGCGATTAGTATGCACGTGTGTTTAGACTTCTCTAGGTGAGATGATTCTGTTGTTTAATGGAGGCTAATAACCTGTTTATATAGCCTCGAAGTACGTACCCAATACTAGGTTTTCTGGGATTCAGGCCTTTGGCGGCCGTTTTCCAGGTTGGCAGATTATGGGCCACATGGCGTGGCCTGATTAGTCTATGTTGGACCTCTCAGGGTGACAAGTGGCGGACGCTGATTGGCCCACATGGTGGACATGTGGCAGGTCCGGATTAGTCCACTTGTCATGGGTAATTTTACCCTAAACAACACTCTTGATACTCCCATTCCAAGCTTCTTCTCTAAGGAAATCATGAGCGATCAGGCTCATGATAAATGGTCTTCCGATTGCAATAAAGTCACACATCTAATGGCTTATTCCATCCCGGAAGATTGGAAGGAAAAGCTCTCCATCTATTTTCCGAATATTTTCCTCAAAGCACTTGAGGATGTTGTCAATGTAAGAGTCACCAAGAGTGACAATGGCAACTATGATGGACTCGTGTTTTATTTGACTAGGTCACTCTTAAACATGAAGATAAAGCCATCGGATGTGGGTTGTCAAAGAAATGGTGTCCTTCCAACAAGTGTATTCTTCCGATAGAGGGTTCAGAATTATTACGGAGCTAATTCTTCAGTAAGGTCAAGTGATCGGAATGCCTAGGTGGAGGTCGCTTCCGATCAATAATATCAATATACAATTGATGTTACAGCTTAATCTTAACTGAACCCTTCGGGTAAAACCCAATCGAACCACCGATCCGAGACGACGAATTAATCCGAAAGGATTTAATGAGTCAGCAGAGTTTTACGAATATAGACGTCGGATATCGAGCCTAGGGCGTCGAGACCGAGCGTCGCGAAATCACAAAGCAACAAGTACGAACATAGCCCTAGCACCACACTGGCCAAGCCATGTGGATGCTAAGCTAGTTTAGGCTAGCATGCCCCTAGCATGGCTAGGCGCAAGCCTAAGCACACTAGGTGTGCTAGGCGCGCCATCGCAGCCTAGGCATGGCCTGGCAGCCGATCGTAAGCAATAGGCGCACCAGGCGCACCGAGCATGGGTGCCTGGCTAGCATTGGCGCAGCATGCGTGCTGGCTTGTGTGCTAGCCTTCGCATGGCAGCACCAAGAAGCGCACCATGCATATGCGACGGCCTGGGCGCCAGCATATTGCTAGGCCACGCACAGCAGCCCAGTATCACCACGCACCAAGGCTAATGTGTGATGCGTGGGTGTGCATGTGGTGCGAGGCCAATCCACGTTGTGCATAACTAGTGCGCATGGTGCATGGATAGTGCATGTGCGAGAGATACTGCGAAGGTGTGTGCGTATGGTGCGAGACAAAGGGGGCCAGCATGCGTGGCTCGCTAGCAGCACGCATGCTGGATGTGCGAGGTGTGTGCGTATGTGCGTGGGATGATGGGGGTAGCGCTAGCACGCACCAACGCCTAGCACTGGCACGCACTAGCGCCAAGCATCGCCCAGCACAAAGCGGCACTGCCTGGCTAGGATGCGAAGGCTGCTTGTTGGGCTGGTTCTAGCTGGCTGGGCATGCTGGCAGTGCCAGCTGGCTCCCAGCCCAGCAGCATGCTTGAGGCAGTTTTGTGAGGAGAGTGGGGACCAAGGCTTAGAGCCATGCCTTGGGGAGCAAGGCAATGGTCCCCCCCCAAGGTACATGGTCCTCACCTAACTCTCTATCTCCACTTGACACTTGTTGTATTGTGATTGTATTTATTTTTTAATTTATTGTAGAAATAAATTAATTAGCAAAATTATTCATTCTCCCACATTGGTTGGGGAATGAAGTTCAAGGGTTCATTTCCCTATAATACCAAGCTTGGGTATTGGGAAATGAACAACCTTGAGTGGAATTAAAAAGGCAACTCTAAGTAAGAGTAAACCTTTGATTCGTAAAACTCATAGTTATTTTGTCCAAGTCTTGACTAACCTTCAAGACTTAGGACGCTCGGGTCGGGTCGAGGGTACGATCCGTCGGAGATCTCGTATTTTCGGGATTTTGAAGTAAGGGCGCTTTGGGAGCGAAGCACGCGTCAAAGGTATAATTCTTGTTTTTAATCATGTTTGATTAAGTTTAATATGCTTGTTAATTGTTTTAATTAAGGGGCGGGTCTTGGTGGGTTTCCTTCCGCGTAGTGTCGGGTCACTACGAAACCCTAAAGCGGTATCGGAGCCATGCTCCTTTTAATTTTTGCAATTATTGTTTAATTAAGGTATTTCAAAAGAATTTAATTTTCTGGTTCATGTTCTTCTAATTAGATTAGATGCTCGTTTTAATTAATTTTAAAACTCGATTTTAATTTCGATTTGGCTGTCGAACCCAGATTTTGGCTCAAAAATGGTGATTTTTGGGTGGAATCGACATTCTGGAACAGATTCAACCCTTTCAGGACTGTCTAGAAGCCAAATTTGAACCAGAAACCCAATGTTTCTGGGGTTTTTTGTTTTTCAACGAAAATTTTAATTCTTTTAAGCCTTGATTAATGCAAGCATTACAAGGTTAGATTAAATGCACATTTGCATCACTAATCTACTGGTTTTAAAATATCCTTGAGCATAATAATGGATTTTTTATTAGTGCTTAAGTTGATATACCAATTTTTCACATAAACTTGTTTTTCACAAATTTTGCAAATAAATTGCAATAAAGTGTGAAAACTTGTTGTGATTTTGTAATTTTAAGTTCCCATATAATGTTAAAGTTCTAATATTTAAAGGTTTAAATGATTAGAACCCTAACCCTAAATTCCATGTTGAACAAAGTTTGGATTTTTTCATATTTGGTTGATTAAAATCCATCAAGTTCAATTACTTATGAGTAAAATTTGGTTAATCTTCATATTGGAAGATGTAATCTTGGTATTTTACACAAGTATGCAAGTTGGAAAATTTTTATCATTGGATGGTTAATTTATTTTTCCAACTCCCATTTGTCAAATCCATTATTAATTTGCATATTGGCAAGATTAATTTTGGACATAGCTCATTTTATTTTAAGCATAAAATTAGACCTAATTTTGTTCAAAATTGAAATTTTGGATAATTTAGGCTTGTGCACCAATAAAATAAATTTTATTTAAGTGGGACTTAATTTTATTTTATTTTATTTTCCCTCAAATTAATTCTAAAATGTAATTTGGAATTAATTAATGTCATACACAAATCGAAATTAAAAATCCGAGGAAATGCACGCAAATCGATGCAAAACCGCAAGCGTCACCAAGGCTAGCCGAGCTGCCTATCATCCCACATGTGGCTGTGTGTGGCAAGGAAGGTGCTGAGCGCAGCAATGCGTTGGGCACTAGCTGGGCAGAGGCTGCCTATGCATGCTAGCTAGCAGCAGTAGGCGCCAGCCCAGCACGCAAGCAGCTCGCAAGCACCAGCATGCTAGCAAGCATGCACACCATGCTAGCAGGCAGCTGGGCTAGCAGCGATGCTTGCTTGGCATTGCAGGCCTCGCCCACGCACCATGGCACCATGCCATGGGCTGCCTAGCAGCCATGGTGCCCACCCTCAAGGGCTTTGTGGGACGTTTTGCTTAGTGCTTGAGCTATGTTTTTGCGATTCTTTGGCCATTTTAATAATTTTAAATAATTATTTTAATCAAGGCTAAAAACCTCGATTTTCGATTTTGCAAAATTTTGACAAATTATGGGTTATGCCGACTTAATTAATCGGATTAATTAAGTACGGATGCGGAATTTAGTGGGAGCTTAATTAAGTGTGTAAGCATTTTGCGTTTAGAAATAATGGATTAAACGACTTTGACTAGTTTTAATTAGGCGCGTTAATTGGATTAACCACCTAAGTTAGTTACTAGTTTTGCGTGTTTAATTATGTATTTCGTAAAATTGCATGGGCCATTCACAAATAGTGAATGGATGAATGGAAGATCGTTTTCAAAACAGGTATTTGAAAATGGCAACTAGTGGGGCCCGACTAGGATAGAAAATACGGACTATTATACGGTTTGCGAACCGTTAAGTATTTTTGTACTATTAGATTAATCTTAGTCGTTCTAGCTAGCTTCTTTTATTTCATTTTGGCCAAGATGTCTCAAGACGGCGTTTCGACGAAGACGAGCCAAGATGAAGACCTATGGAAATTGAAGATTTCAAGGGGTCATGCTAGTTGCCAAATGCATCTATTATATGCCTTATATATATATATATATATATATATATATATATATATATATATATATATATATATATATATATATATATATATATATATATATATATATATATATATATTGTTGTTATATATGACTGCTAGATGCATGTCTATGATTTCTATTATGTATTATGTTGCGACGATTAGTTAAGTTCACTTAAATCAACCAACATAGAAACCCTAGGTCCCTTTAATAATATTGAGCTAAAATTTGCCGTTCCAAGAACAACACTTGCCGAACTAATGCGCGTACGTGATGGATTACGCCAAAGCGAGGCATCACTACTTCCCTAGGAACGTAAGGTATACTAGGTATACAAGTTGTCTTGGTTAAGCTCAACGATATCAGTAAGGAGTCCTTAGATGTCGTTGCAAAAGAGATAAAATGTCAAGAATGCATTAGATGCGACATTTTATCAAACCGAGAGTAGCTTGGAGCTATTAGCAATTGGATTGCTTACCTTAAGATATTTAACGATTAAGACAAGCCAAAGCATGCTTAAACATTTCTTGATCTTTGGGATCTCGGAATTATTTTATTCTGGCCCATAAGGGACAATTTTAAATGCATGGATAAAATGTTCAATAAGATTGAATATATGCATGAACGTTTTAAATTTCAACTTTTTGATATATGAATGGTTTTTCACTTCAAATTCTTTCAATTGTAAAATCATGTCTGCAAGTAACTCAAACAACAACCAATTCTCTTTGCGCTCAATTCTCGACACGGAGAAATTGAGCGGGCCAAACTTTCTTGATTGGCAAAGAAATCTCCGCATTGTACTAATGCAGGAGCAAAAGGAATACGTCCTTGATGAGGAAATGCCCGACGCTCCCAATGAGGAGGTCACTCAGGCTGCCCTTAGCCGATGGCAAAGTGCCAATCAGGATGTCAAATGCATCATGTTAGCCACCATGTCTCCGAACCTTCAAAAGACTTTCTTTGAAAAGGAGACAGCTTTTGAGATCATTTCTGAGCTTCAGAATATGTTTCAAGAGCAGGCCCGAACTGAAAGGTTCGAAACCCACAGGCAGATCCTTGAGAGCAAGCTAAAGAAAGGAGAGCCAGTCAGCCCGCATGTCCTCAAAATGATTTGATTATTTGAGAACATGGAAAGGCTTGATGCTGGGTATTCAACCGAAATGGCAATTGACATCATTCTCCACTCCCTTCACAAAGGCTATGATCAGTTCAAGATGAACTATAATATGCATAGTATGGAGAAAACCCTCACCGAGCTTCATGGTATGTTGAAGTAAGCCGAGCAAACCCTCAAGGATGAGGGCAAGCATGATATGCTCATGGTGAGGAAGGGCAAGCCATTCAAACGTCTGGGCAAAAAGAAGAGCTTTAAAGGGAAAAGGAAGAAATTCCCGCCTAAGTCAAAATCTGCCAAGGGCAGCAAGGACAAGAAGGCAGCTTCTTCTAAATCTGATTTCGAATGTTTCTACTGCAAGAGGAAGGGACATTGGAAACGAGACTGCCTCAAATTCAAGGAAGATAAGAAGAACGACAACGTTGCTTCTTCATCAGGTATTTTCGTTATAGACTTAAACTTCGCTAGAAAAACATCATGGGTATTAGATACCGGATGTGGCTCACACCTTTGTTCCAATGCTCAGGGACTAAGGATAAATAGGAGGCTAGAGAAGGGAGAGGTCGAGCTTCGGGTTGGCAATGGAGCAAGGATGTCTGCCATATCCGTTGGAACTCTTAGTTTGTCTTTGCCCTCAGGGCTTATTCTAGAACATGAAAACTGCTATCATGTTCCTAGAGTGACCAAAAACATTATTTCAATATCGACGTTGGAAGCCAAAGAATTCGAATTTCAAATCAAAAACAATAGTTGTTTTATTTATTTAGATAATGTTTTATATGGTAAGGCACATTTAGAAAATGGTCTTTATGTACTTTCACTAGACAAACAGGTTTATAACATCGAGAATACTGCTAAAAGGGCTAAGACCATCGAGTCGAATCAAACCTACTTGTGGCATTGTCGTCTTGGCCATATAAACATCAAACGCATTAAGAAACTTCTTCAAGAAGGTGTTCTTGACTCATTCGACTTAGAGTCGTTTGAAAATTGCGAAGGATGCTTATTAGGCAAGATGATAAAACAGCCATTCTCCAAGTTAGGAGAAAGGGCAAGTGACTTATTAGGTCTAATACACACGGATGCATGTGGACAAATGAGCACACCCACAAGACAAGGGTACCGATATTTCATCACTTTCACCGATGATTATAGTAGATATGGTTATGTCTACTTAACAGTGAATAAATCTGAATCCTTTGAGAAATTTAAAGAATTTTAGAAAGAAGTTGAAAATCAGCTTGGCAAGAAAATTAAAGCACTTCGATCGGATCGAGGTGGCGAATATTTGAACCATGAATTTGACGATCACTTGAAAGAAAATGGCATTCTTTCAAAGTTGACACCTCCCGAAACTCCTCAATGGAACGGAGTGTCCGAACGGAGGAATCGTACCTTGTTAGACATGGTTTGATCAATGATGGGTCTTAGTAAACTCCCTATCTCTTTCTGGGGAGATGCACTACAAACTGCAGCACTAACACTGAATAGAGTTCCGTCAAAATCGGTTGAAAAGACTCCATATGAATTATGGACTAAGAAACCTCCTAGGTTGTCTTTTCTCAAGATTTGGGGATGCGAAGCATATGTCAAGCGATTGATTTTGGACAAACTTCACCACAAATCGGATAAGTGTTTCTTTGTGGGATATCCAAAAGAAACCAAAGGGTATTACTTCTACAATAAATCCGAGAACAATGTTTTTGTTGCTCGTGATGGTGTCTTTTTGGAAAAGGATCACCTTTCCAAAATGACAAGTGGGAGGAAAATCGAACTCGACGAAGTTCGAGAGGACGAGCAACAATGTCAACTTGACAAAACTGACAATCTAGATACTTTGGAAGCATCTAAGAAGATTGGTAAGAATCAAACAGACAATGAAAATGCTCAACTGATTACCCTTCGTAGGTCGCAACGGCAAAGATCTCAACCAGATAGATACCTTGGTATCGTCTTAACTGATGATCAGGACATCCTAGTTATGGATGGTGATGAGCCGGCGACATACAAGCAAGCTATGACGAGCCCCGACTCTGCAAAATGGCAAGAGGCCATGAAATCCGAGATGGACTCCATGTCAGAAAATCTAGTCTAGGACTTCGTGAATTTGCCCGAGGGTTATACACCCATTGGTTGCAAATGGATCTTCAAAGTGAAGACAGACAAGGATGGAAATGTATCAATATACAAAGCTAGACTGGTGGTAAAAGGTTATAGACAAGTCCACGGGATTGACTGTGACGAAACTTTTTCACTAGTTGCAATGCTAAAATCCATCCGGATCATCCTAGCGATTGCTGCATATTACGGTTATGAAATATGGAAAATGGATGTCAAAACCACCTTCCTTAATGGAATTTTGGAATAAACTGTGTATATTACACAGCCAGAAGGTTTTGTCGATCCAGGCAACGCTGGAAAGGTTTGTAAGCTGAAGAAGTTCATTTATGGACTAAAGCAAGCCAGCAGAAGTTGGAATCTGCGATTTAATGAAGCCATTAGCAAGTTTGGTTTTATCAAGAATCCAGATGAATCTTGTGTATACAAGAAGGTCAGTGGGAGTGATATTGCATTCCTTATCCTGTATGTCGATGACATACTTCTCATTGGAAACAACACAAAATTGTTGGAGTTCGTAAAGGGCTGGTTGGGAAAGTGCTTTTCAATGAAGAACTTAGGAGAGGCACATTACATATTGGGCATCAAGATCTACAGGGATAGATCTAAGAGGATGATTGGATTAAGCCAAAATACTTACATTGATAAGGTACTAGCTCGATTCCTCATGGAGGATGCCAAAAGAGGGCATTAACCCATGTCCTATGGCATAACTCTCAGCAAGAAACATTGTCCACAGACACCTGTTGAGCGAGAAAAAATGAATCAAATCCCATATGCTTCGCTAATCGGATCGATCATGTATGCCATGATATGTAAAAAGCCAGATGTATCGTATGCCCTGAGTTCAACGAGTCGATATCAATCTAACCCAGGAGAGACGCATTGGACTGCGACCAAGAACATCCTTAAGTACCTGAAAAGGAACAAGGATAAATTCCTGGTGTATGGAGGCCACAAAGAACTGGTTGTTGAAGGTTACACCGACGCTAGCTTCCGGACTGACAGAGACGACTTCAAGTCACAGTCGGGGTACATATTCTGTCTGAATGGAGGAGCGTTTAGCTGGAAGAGTGCCAAGCAGAGCATCACTGCAGACTCTTCAACAAAAGCCGAGTACTTGGCCGCTTCAGAAGCAGCCAAGGAAGCTGTTTGAATTCGCAAGTTCATTAGCGAACTTGGTGTTGTAACCTCAATCAAGGGGCCGATAGACCTCTATTGTAATAACAATGGAGCTATCGCCCAGGCCAGGGAGCCGAGAGAGCACCAGAAGGTCAAACACGTGCAAAGGCGATTTCACATGATAAGGGAATGGAAATCCGAAGGTGAAATCAGAATTTGTAAGATCGGCACAGATGATAATGTAGCTGATCCTTTGTCTAAACTGCTGCCTCAAGTGAAGCACAACAAGCACATTGAGGCGATGGGAATCAAGCATGTTGAAGATTGGCATTGAAATTCCCTGTACATGTGTTTTAATTAAATAGGATATTTAATGTAAGACACTGTATTAAAACCATTCATTAATGGAGTAATTAATTTTTTGTGGCAAAATTATCATTCACTCAATTACTATTTAATTATGGTTTTTAATTAGGGGATTTTGCTCCCCACAATCGGAATGCGCCACGTGGGCCAATCAGGTCTTGCCAAGTGTCCCCCAGTTAGAACTGTCAGGGCTTGCCACGTGGCACGCGCTTATTCGTCCACCATGGACCTATTATGTCATGACATGTGGCATACTCCATGCCTAATGGAGAAACCGGCCACCCAGGCCCAACTTCCGAGGGAAGCCCAATCGGCCCTAGGTTAACCTAAACCTAGGATGGGCACGTTTCCCAAGGTTATAAATACCTCCCTTAATCCTCATTAAGGGGGATAACGAAAAAACACATTAATTACACACAGTAATAACCGGCTGATCTCGCTAACAAAGCAGATTACCTACATTAAACACTCTCACCTAGAGAGACCCAATCACTTTAATTTCCGCATTAATTACTCCTTAATCAAGTACTAACTTGACCGTTGGAGGCGGAGCTCCCACCACCTGGAGTCTCCGTTATTTTGCAGGTACAGGCGTCCGGTTCCAGTCTCGAAATTGTAACTCTCCCGCAGGACATCAGAAAACCCCGAAACATTTGGCGCCGTGTGTGGGGAGAGTACTTCTGAGATGGCATCCAAGTCTGTACCGACTCTTGAAGAGAGGCGTCCCCTAGACGACCCTCAAGTTCAGTCGGACCATGATACCGAGAGTGAATTTGAAGTTGAAGCTCACACAGCTTCAGACGGGACCCTAAGGGCCCGACGTACCCGTCATACCGAAAGGAGGGAACGGGAACATCTTCAAACTGGAAGTGAGCCAGCAGGCGCACCGCCTGTTCGGCAACAGCCGACTGATGGGTCTGCTCCCATCACAAGGAACGAACTCATGACCTTCATGAGGAACTTCAAGGGAGAGATTCAAGAGTTGATCAACAAGAAGCCGCCTGCTCCAGTCAAGGAGCAGTCGGCTAAGAAACCCTCCACTTCACTGAAGAGGAAGCCAGTTCAAGGGCGAGAGGCGACTCCTAATCCTAAATCTAGGAAGCGGGAGCCACCTGCCCTTGATTTTACAAAATTCCGTTTTCCTACAGGGAATAGGAAACATGTTTATATTCAGGCGGACGGGTCGAAGCAAACATTCACAAACGCTCGGCTACTGCTAGATCAAAAGAAGAGTGACCGATTGTCAGAGTCGGCCTCTACTTCAAACTTTCAAGACAGTATGCGAAATGCCTCGATGAGGCATACTCAGTCGTATCATGAGAGTCAGTCAGGCGGCACCTCCCGTCAGTTCGGCTTTCATAGCGACCAAGCGGTACCAAACTTACCATTTGTGCCGCAACAACAGTATTTTTTGCAGCCACCTCCGTTTGGTGGACCTGCAGCAAAAAACGTCCAACCTATGGACTGGCAGCTACGGTTGCTTAGACTTGGTGAACAGCCGTCGCCCTTCTCCAAGGAAATTACTGAAGCCGCTCACCTGACCAAAGTGAATAATGTACTAGTAGGCGCCTATGACGGCACTACTAACCCAGAAGACCATCTGATGGCATTCACCAACCTGATGTACCTTCAAGGGTTGGATGATCCCACTTGGTGCAAGTGTTTCCCAGCGACTCTCAAAGGAATCGCACAACAATGGTTCGGCAACCTGCCGACTGGTTGTGTAAATAGCTTCAGGACGCTTGCTTACTTATTCACCTCCAACTTCGCCATGAACATCCCTGCGAAGAAAACGACCCTTGATTTAGGAACAATTCAGCAGGGCGAGAAGGAGGGGCTTCGTTCTTACATCAGGCGGTTTAACCTGATGAGAATACAGATATAAGGGTTACCGGATGAGGTAGCCTATACTGACTTTTTCAGAGGTCTCAAAGACGGGGTTACCTTCAAATTTGATTTGGTTCGAAAGAGGGTGGCGACTCTTCAAGAGGCCTTGATTGAAGCAGAAGCCTATATACAGGCGACTGATCTTTGTACGGTAAAACAGTCGGACGGGAAAAGGTTCGACAAAAGAGAAGGACGACAGAAACAGTCGTCAAACAAAGATGAGAAGAGAAAAGAGATCTGGGCGGCTGATTCCTCTAAACAGCCGGCCCAGAAAAAGAAAAAAGAATTCAAACCATACTCCCCAAAGTATGCGTTTAACAAGGATAACCAGTTTATCCTAAAAGAAATCAAGGGACGGATCTCAATTGAGAAGCCGGTCCCCATGAAGGGTTCTGCAAACAACCGGAACCAAGATAAATTTTGTGCTTATCATGATGATGTTGGTCATCACACCAATGACTGCATCAGTCTCATGCGGTATCTGGACCGCCTGGCTGAGCAAGGTGATCTCGACACTTATGTCAAGAAATCTACGGGGAACACTTCCTCAAAAAAGAAGTCGGTCAAAAAGAATCAACAGGCTGACAGCTCCGATACAGATGATGCAGTCGTCTACACCATTGCAGGCGGCTTCTCAGGAGGCGGCCCCACTATTAGGGGCAACAAAGACAATATCAGGCGGTTAGATGTAAATTACGTTCACCAAGAACGGCCGTCCAAATATTCATTTCCTGAGATTGTCATCACTGAAGAAGATCTAGGAGGGGTAAGAGGGCCGCATGACGACCCTATCGTTATTGAATGTAAAGTGGCCAACCAGAGAGTTGGCCGAATCCTCATAGATACTGGAAGCTCCTCAGATCTCATCAGTAGCAAATGTCTGTCGAAACTAAAATATCAGACTGATTGCATACATCCGGCCTCCCACCCTTTAGTAGGGTTTGGAGGAGGAGTCGTCCACCCACTGGGACGAGTGGATTTACCCATCCGCCTGGGCGAAAAAGGGGAAGGACGACACATGGTAGTCCGGTTCCTGGTAGTAGAAGAACTCTCGGCCTACAACATGATTCTGGGTCGACCAACCCTGAATAATTCCAAGGCTGTTATAATCCCATCTCTTATGTTGCTCAAGTTTGAGAGGGATAATGGAACAGTCGGCTCCCTAAGGGGAGATCAGAGGATGGCCCGAGAGTGCTATCTCTCGGATGTCAAACCAACTGTTATGGCCACTGGGTCAAGCGGTGAAAAAACAGACCTTGACAATAGCATGCGCCTGTTCAAGAAGCAGGCGGCAAGAAGAGAAAGGCACCCCAGACAGTGGCCGCAAGAAAAGAAAGAAAATAGCAATCATTTGCAGAGGAGCGGTCGGATGAGTTCCGCCCTCAGCCGGCTGGTGAGCATGCGGACCTGATTTTAGACGACTCACGTCCTGACCGAACAGTCAAAGTTGGGACGACTGCTCTGAGAAACCTTGGTGACGACTTTCACAAACTATTGAAAGAATACAAGGACATCTTTGCATTCGAAGTCCATGAAATGCCAGGCATTAGTCCTGATCTGGCGGTACATAAACTGGTCGTGGATCCGAAAAAGAAGCCGGTACGGCAAAAGAAGCGGAACCATGGCGAAGAAAGAAGTCAGGCGGCAGCCGCCGAAGTTAAAAAATTACTTGATGTAGGGTTCATTCGGCAATGTTACTTCCCAGACTGGGTTGCAAATGTGGTGCTTGTTAAAAAGCCGAATGACACTTGGCGAATGTGTGTAGACTACACAGACTTAAACAAGGCGTGCCCCAAAGAAAATTACCCTCTGCCTAAAATTGATAACCAGGTCGACTCAACAGCCGGCCATGCTTTGATGAGCTTTATGGACGCCTATTCTTGTTTCCATCAAATTCCTTTATGGAAGAAAGATCAGGAGAAGACGTCCTTGGTCACTGATCAAGGGTTATACTGTTACACGGTCATGCCGTTTGGTCTTAAGAATGCCCCGGCTACCTTCCAGCGAATGATAAACACTGTGTTCTTTGATCAGATTGGGAGAAACGTCGAGGCATACATTGATGATATGATTGTCAAGACTAAACTTCAGAAAGATCATCTGTCGGACCTCCGAGAAACTTTCGCCACACTCAGGCGGCACCATGTCATGCTCAATCCCAAGAAATGTGTCTTTGGAGTTGAGTCTGGGAAATTTCTCGGATTCCTTATCAATCAGAGAGGAATAGAGGCAAACCCTGAGAAGGTGCAGGCGGTCATTGACATGCAATCGCCTCGTACCATCCGAGAGGTTCAGAAGTTAACAGGTTGTCTGGCGGCCTTGGGAAGATTTCTAAGCCGATCAGGCGACAAATGCCTATATTTTTTCCAGGCAATTATGAAAAAGGCAAGGTTTGAATGGGGGCCGGATGCTAAGGCCGCCTTCCAGAAATTGAAAGTTCACTTGCATTCCTTGCCGAGGCTGGTCAGCCCTTTGCCCAAAGAAGTACTCTACATGTACCTGTCCGTCTTTGATCATGCGTTAAGCGCTGTTCTCCTTGCTGAAAGAGACGGATGTCAGCTCCCGGTCTACTTTGTCAGTCACGTACTGAAAAAAGCCGAGTTGAGGTATCCCCTAGTGGAGAAATTTGGTCTTGCACTCTTCATGGCTGTTAAAAAATTGAAGCCCTACTTTTTGGCACATGCAGTCGTCGTGTATACAGACCAACCTATCAAGCGGCCCCTTACCATCATGGAGTCGTCAGGCCGAATGATCAAATGGGCCATAGAAATACAGAGCCTCGAAGTTACTTTCGAGCCTAGAAAAGCAGTGAAGGGGCAAGCCTTTGCTAACTTTATTGTAGAGATGACTCATCCTCCTGACTCTCAAGTTCCAGACCAAGTATGGAAGGTATATGTGGACGGAAGCTCTACTTCAAATGGTTGTGGAGCAGGCGTCATATGTCAGTCGCCAGAGGGCGAGAGGTACGAGTATGCTCTACGCTTCAGTTTTCAGGCTTCAAACAATGAGGCAGAATATGAAGCTTTACTAGCCGGGATCCGCATGTGCAAGGCGGCAGGGGCAAGAAAAATAGACGCCTGTTCCGATTCACAATTGATAGTGAGTCAGTACAATGGCGAATACGAAGCAACCCATCCGGCCATGATCAAGTATTTACAGGCGGTCCGACAAGCAGTCGGCTCCCTTGAGGATTTCCATCTAGTCCAAGTGCCGAGATTAGAAAACAACCAGGCGGATGCACTGTCAAAATTAGCATCATCCGCCTCCTCTGATACTCCTCGAACTGTTTTTTGGGAAGTAATGGAGAAGAGAAGCATCGAGGAAAACCCTATTGGAATCCTAGACAGAAGCTCAACCTGGATGGATTCAATCAGGGCATATCTGACAAACGGTACACTACCGGATGATCCTCAACAGGCGGCAACACTGAAAAAATGAGCCACCTGTTTTGAAATGATAAAGGGAGAACTTCACAAAAGGGGGTACCTTCAACCCTTCTTAAAGTGTGAAAGGGACGAGAGATACTAGACAATCTTCACTCTGGTTACTGTGCTTCTCATATAGGCGGTAGGACGCTTGCTCAAAGGGCAAGGCGGCAGGGCTACTTTTGGCCTACTTTGGAAGCAGATGCAATAGAGATGGTGAAAAAATATGACAAGTGCCAAAGGTTTGGCAAACTAATTCACCGTCCGGCTACTGACCTCACTACCATTCATAGCCCACTACCGTTTGCTAAGTGGGGCGTGGACATTCTGGGTCCATATACGCCTGCTACAGGCGGAAGAAGGTACATACTTGTTGCTGTTGACTACTTCACTAAATGGGTAGAGGCGGAGGCTGTAAAGGGAATCAAGACAAAAGATGTAATTTCATTCATTTGGAAAAATGTCATCACTCGGTTCGGGGTTCCCATGTCTATGGTTTTTTATAATGGTCCCCTATTTGAGACGCCTGTTCTCAAAAGCTGGTTGGGTGACCAAGGAATTGCAAACTACTTTGCATCTGTCGGCCGTCCACAAGCAAACGGGCAGGTAGAAGCCTTTAATAAAATCATCTCGGACGGTCTCAAGAAAAAGATTGAACGAGCAGGCGGCCTATGGGCGGATGAATTACCACATGTTCTCTGGGAAATTAGGACGACTGAAAAGGGGCGACTGGAGAAACTCCATTCCTCCTAACTTATGGTGCGGAAGCTGTTCTTCCAATAGAACACTACGAGCCGACTCTTCGAGTAATGCTATATGACGAAGAGGCAAACTGGGAAGCCATGCGCCTGGCATTAGACTCACTTCCTGAAAAAAGGGGCAATGCTGTCTTGCGCCATGAAATCTATCGCCTGGGAATGACTAGATCATACAACAAAAAAGTACACAGGCGTCCACTCAAAGTAGGGGACTTTGTACTTAGAAAAATGGAAGCAGTTGGTAGGGCTAATGAGTCTGGCAAACTAACTCCCAACTGGGAAGGACCCTACCGAATCTGTGAGGAAGTCAGGGACGGTACCTACCGTCTAGAAACACCAGACGGACAACCGTTGCCTCGAACTTGGAACGTAGATAATCTTAAGAAATATTTCTTTTGAATGATGTAAATAGTCAAGAGCTACTTAATAAAAGTTTGCACTTACTATTCAATTTTGTACTAAGAGGGGCACGCCTACTAACAAATAGTCGGCTACTCTCCATGTTTAATTTTTATTCTTACTTAAGAGGGGCATGCCATCTGTACCTTTACAGTCGGCTACTCTCCATTGAGTATTTTACTCTATTTTTAGAGGGGCATGCCGTCTGTACCTTTATGGTCGGCTACTCTCCATTGAGTATTTTTACTCTTCAAAAGGGCATGCCGTCTGTACCTTTACAGTCGGCTACTCTCCATTGAGTATTCTCACAATAAGGGCATGTCGTCTGGACATATAGTCGGCTACTCTCCATAAGAAGATGGCCGACTGGTTCCAAACACATAGCCACCCCCCTAATACTTAGCTAAAAAGATTAGGGCCTGGCCGACCCTGTGCCTAACAGGCGGCTACCCTCCTTTTACTTAGCATCTACGTTCACTAAGAACTTACTAAGGCCACAGGCCGAATGATCAGACCAGGCGCCAAGCCAACTGATCAAATCTACAAAACTAATACGACCTGTCCCAACATCATAGCAGGCATCCGGCGCCATCCCTCCGGATGAAATTCGTCGCAGAGAGCAGCTCCCTTTTGGGTGGAACATTGTTCTATAAACTAATTACACGGCACCTATACGACTGTCCCCAAGGGAAACCACGTAGCCGTTTTTGAGACAAGGATAACTCTATCACTAACCAAACCAGTGGTAGCAGTTGACATCTGAGTCAGATGACCGCCTGTATTACTTGGGATAAATGTAGGGGGTACCTCTTGAGTTGATAGCCAACAAACATTGGCGAATCAAGGGGTCTAGCCGGCCTCCGCCGCCTGGTACCTCTACTTCTCAAGCAAGAGTGACGGCGACTGAGTAACTCCAACGTTAACTCATAGTCACTCCCTCAAATTTGGTATGGAACCTAAAAGGTTTGAGTAGACCGCCTGTTTTTTGGCAAACAGGGGCACTCAAACCACTATTCCTACTAGGTAACCTATTAATTAATAGCCAACAAACATTGGCGAATCAAGGGAATCATCCGGCCTCCGCCGCCTGGTACTTCTACTACTCAATCTAGAGTGTGACGGAGACTAAGTAACTCCTATGTTAACTTATAGTCACTCCCTAAAACTTAGTATGGAGCCTAAAAGGTATGAGTCGTCCGCCTGTTTTTAGCAAACAGGGGCTCTCAACCACTACTCTTGCTAGGTTAACAAATTATGAGTTAAAAGCCAACACATTGGCGAATAAAGGGAAACAACCGGTACCCGCCGCTTGTTATCTCTACTACTCAGTTCCTTGGCGACTGAGTAACACTCATGTTTACTTGGTCAGACCACTTTCCTACTTGGTTAAATTTACAAATGACAGGACCGCCTGCCTAAAAAGGATCCAGACAAAATAGTTCGAATACCGATTGGATAAATGGCCGACTGATCGTCTATCCTGGAAACAGACAACCAGTCGTCCAGGGGCATAGGCGGCGTGACTAACTATCCATACCTGTCTACAACTATCGGCCATGTAAAACAGTCGGTCTAGTGAACAATTGGATATTAGAATGGAATACTTAGACAAATTTGAGGCAAAACAAAAATTTATTAAAAAGAAGCCGGTCATTACACCGGCAAAATATACAAAGCCCCGGCCCCCTGGCCGGGTAAATACAAAACAAACGGCACGCAGGCCGTGGAAAGAATACATAAAGCTTAAGAAGGGGGCAGATCTTCAATATTAGCAGCTGCCGCCTGGTCAGCACTCTTCTTGCTGGACTCGGCTTCAGCTGCATCCTTTTTTGATGCCTTACCCCCAAGCGGCACAAGCGCCACTACCGGCTCCTCCTCGTCCAACGCTTCCTCCAACGCCTCTTCCTCAGCAGCCGCCAGGATCTCTTGATTATATGTATCAGAACACTGGCGGTACGTTTTTTCCCAAGAGGCAAAGTCGGCATTGGGGAAGAGGCGGCCCCAAGTCATGGGCTGGATTTGAGCGGAGTCTTCCATCATCTCCCGGACCAGCTCTTTCTTCTCTTGCTCGGCCTTTTCCGAGAGCTCCTGAGTAAGACTCTTCTCCTGGGTCACCAGGCGTTCCTTTACGTTGGCCAAGGATTTCTCCAAGGCTTCGTAAGAGTACATTTTTAGGCGAAGAGGTTTCAGCTCGGCCTTGAGATTGGTGATGGTCGCCTCCAGCTCGCTATTCCTCTTCTGGGCCGCCTCTAACTGAGCCCGAACAGCGGCGGTAGCCTGCGCCTGATAATAAAGAATATCAATGGTCAGAACTTCATTTTGGGCAATTTGAAACATTGCCTTATCACAGACAGAGGCGGCCATAGCTTTTGCAGCCTTTACCTCTTTGTTCTTCCAGTCAAGCGGCTTGCGAAGGCCGTTCACTCGGAGCAGGGCCTAAGTACAAAGGAACAAGCGTCAGTTTCCAAACAAAAAGAAAACAGACGTCCAGAAATTCAAATACTCACAAATATGCTAAGTATACCTCAGCAAGGACCCCTGCAATCCCGTCTAGGTCAAGGGTACCGACACCCCTGACCGCCTCCCTTTCAGCTGGAGGAACTGCCCTGATCATAGACTTGGCCATCTCTACCAAGTCAGGCTCCTGAGGGCCGGCTGCATCAAGCATAAACAAACGGATTAGACCTAGTTAAAAAGGGATCAAGTCTAAGATTTACAAGGACAACTTCATACTTCTAGGCGGCCCAGTTGGAGTTTTAGAAGAAGTGGCCGGCTGTTTCTCAGCCGCCACCTGTTTCCTGGCAGAACCAGGAGAGCTCGCAACAGTCGTCCTCCGGGCCTTGGGGTCCGGCTGTTGGGAAGATGAAGCTCTTGGAGCACCCGTCTAAAAAAGAAGAAAAAAGTCAGTATATGCGTAAACACAACTCCAAAAAAAGGGTGAAAGGTTCGGAGCTCACCAAGGGTGCCCCCTTCTTGGGGGAGTCGGTTAAAGCTTGTTGCATGATAGAGGCCCGCAACATGGTCGCCGCAGTCTTGGAGGCGGTGATTTTACTCATGGCGTCAGCTGCAAAAACAAACAGCAAAGTTAATAAAAGTCATAACAAGAAATGTATGGAACAACAGAGTATTCGACAGGCCGACTACCTCTTGAGCACCGACTGCTGAGGCCACAGGCGGCCAAAAAGTACTCGTCGTAGAGCCATTTGAAGCTCGGGACGCAGTGCAGGGGTACTTGCTCTCGTACCCCTGAAGTAGAGTCGACCCTCGACTCTACTTTAAAGAGTCCTTTATCAAGGATCTCTTTCTTAGCCTTGGGGGGAACAGGCGGCATGCTACGGCCGCCTGCAAGAAGGGGCGGATTCCTGTTCCACCTATTGAAGCGCTTGTTCAGCTCAATGTCTGAACTCTCAATGATGAGGAAGGTGCTCCGCCAGTCCTTCCACTTGTTTGCTTTACCTCTCGTCATGAGGTAGCCCCTGTGGCTTGTCAATTGATACCAGCCGGTACCGCCTGTCTTAGGGGTCCGGCTGAGATAGTTCATATGGGCGAAAGCCTCGAAGCTCGGCTCCACCCCGTGCAGTTCGCACCCGGCCACATAGCCGAGTACGTTGACCCAGGAGTTTGGAGCTAACTGCCATAACCCCAACTCATACCCATTCAAGATCCGCTGAACAGCCGGATGTAATGGGAAGCGCAGCCCTGCCTTGATGGCCGCCTCGTATCAGCCAAAGCAGGCGCTATCATAACTGGAACCAGCCGGCCAGACGACTGTGTCTTCTGGATCCGGCACAAACACTAGAAAGTCGGGGCCCATGGTGTGGTTTGCAATAAAGCTCTCCACTTTCTCTTGCATGGCTGTGATCCGGCCCCGAGGTACCGTGCAGTAGTAGGGGGTATTTAGCTCTCGGTAAGAGGCGGATGGCTCCGCCCAATTGTCCCCCTTTTCAACTGCGTGAGAAAGTCTCGCCTCTTGCAGGCGGCTGTTTTTCTCTTCTGTGTCCAAAGAAGCATGGCCAGAAGAGCTTGACTCGGAATCGTCCTCTGACGAGTCCGAAGAGGACGACTCCTCCCCTCTCCCGGATGGGCCCGCCTCCTCTCTTTGAAAAGAAGCAGAATTGTTAACTGTTAAATGGGAAGGGGTCACTATGACTCCTCCCTCAGAATTGCCGGCTTTCAGGCCGCCTTGTTTCACTTCCACATCTGGCGCCTGGTCAGATGTTTCACTAAGCGGCACCCTGTGGGAGGAGCCGTCTGAATTTGAGATCCTAGCAGTCTTTTTCGTTCTGGCCATCCTGCTCTACATAGACACAGATACAGTCGGACTTTGTATAAAGGGCAAAGATGGGTCCGGAAAAGGGCAGGCGGCACTCCTAGTCCTAGATTCAGCCGTCCCCGGTGACCGGCTGATCACTAACCTAGGTCGTGTCGTGTGCTTCTGTGGTGCCATTTCAAAAAATAAAAAGAAAATTAAGAGTAAGAGAACTGACAGTTACCTGAACGAGTGACGGTTGATGAAGTTCTGAAAATCCTGTGCAGTCGGCTTGTCAGAACAGGCGGTAGGCAGAAAAGGTCCGAAATGTCAGAGCAAGTTCAGGGGTCCGAATGTTCTCAAAAAGTTCTCAAAGTGTGAAAATGACTCAAGACAATCCTCCCTTATATAGGCGAAGTGAGAAGGCGAAGGGTCACTTTCAGAATTCAAAATTTGGGCAGGAAAATCTCTCGTCCTTTCGCCGACTGACACCTGTAGAAGGTCGCCGCCTGTTACAGTGCGACACCTGTCACAGGTAACACGTGACCAATCACGTGCCACCTGTGAGGGGCAAATGATTAGGGGATTTTGCTCCCCCCAATCGGAATGCGCCACGTGGGCTAATCAGGTCCTGCCAAGTGTCCCCCAGTTGGAACTGTCAGGGCTTGCCACGTGGCACGTGCTTATTCGTCCACCTTGGACCTATTATGTCATGACATGTGGCATACTCCATGCCTAATGGAGAAACCGGCCACCCAGGCCCAACTTCCGAGGGAAGCCCAATCGGCCCTAGGTTAACCTAAACTTAGGATGGGCACGTTTCCCAAGGTTATAAATACCTCCCTTAATCCTCATTAAGGGGATAACGAAAAAACACATTAATTACACACAGTAATAATCGGCTGATCTCGCTAACAAAGCAGATTACCTACATTAAACACTCTCACCTAGAGAGACCCAATCACTTTAATTTCCGCATTAATTACTCCTTAATCAAGTACTAACTTGACCGTTGGAGGCGGAGCTCCCACCACCAGGAGTCTCCGTTATTTTGCAGGTACAGGCGTCCGGTTCCAGTCTCAAAATTGTAACTCTCCCGCAGGACATCAGAAAACCCCGAAACAGTTTACAATTAAATAATGAGTCCATTCGATTTACGGAAATATTCAAAACAAGGTATCAAGACCATGTCTTGGATAAAGAAACACCTGTTAAGTGAACATTGAATATTAAATCGAAAATTGTCCCTAATCGAGGTCATCTAACAGATGGACGATTGATGACCGCCATAGATTAGTGTGTAGTATGATTTACAACACCGTTTCTTGTGCTGCAAGGACGTGACGGTCATAAATCATTTGCACAGGCACAGTTTGGAACTGTACTGGATAAGACCTATGAGAGTACTTTAAGAAAAATTTAAATTTTGTCATAAGTACATTTCTCATTATGACTATCGAAACTTGTTTCCTTCGACCATGAGTACTGTGAAGTTTTCTTGTTTGAGTACTAGACTCTTTGATGTTTCCAAACGTCTGCCGTAACTGGGGATCATAACTGGAACACTCAGGAGACTATATCCTCTTAGTAAGAGGAACTTACAATACAAGACTGGGATTGTCCCCCTACAAACAATAGGGAAAATGTTTTGTTGTTTACAAGGCCGCTCGAAGAGCGAGACTGTGAAAATGCATGGCCGTGCTCAGATGGACTTTAGAAATCATCTGCTTATTGATAGTCGAACTCGGAGAACGAGAAACACTTCTGAACGTAATAAGGATGACAAAGAATCTTACCTTATAGTTCACGAAGAAACATTAAGTGACATAGGAAATGGGATATACACTATATGCACACTTGTCCGGAAGGACAAGTGGGAGATTGAAAGGAATAGTGTCCTTCCAACAAGTGTATTCTTCGGATAGAGGGTTCAGAATTATTACGGAGCTAATTCTTCAAAAAGGTCAAGTGATCGAAATGCCTAGGTGGAGGCCGCTTCCGATCAGTAATATCAATATACAATTGATGTTACAGCTTAATCTTAACTGAACCCTTCGGGTCGAAACCAATCGAACCACCGATCCGAGACGACGAATTAATCCGAAAGGATTTAATGAGTCAGCAGAGTTTTACGAATACAGACGTCGGATATCGAGCCTAGGGCGTCGAGACCAAGCGTCGTGAAATCACAAAGCAACAAGTACGAACATAGCCCTAGCACCACACTGGCCTAGCCATGTGGATGCTAGGCTAGTTAAGGCTAGCATGCACCTACCATGGCTAGGCGCAAGCCTAAGCACACTAGGTGTGCTAGGCGCGCCATCGCAGCCTAGGTGCACCATCGCAGCCTAGGCGCGGCCTGGAAGCCTATCGCAAGCAATAGGCGCACTAGGCGCACCGAGCAACCCATCGCAGCTATCGCAGCCCTAGCATGAGGCTGGGCACCATCGCTGCCCATCGCAGGCACCAGGCGCACCATCGCAGGCACTAGGTGCTGCTTGCGTGCGTGCCTAGCATGACAGCACCATCGCTGGTACCAAGTGCTAGCATGGGTGCCTTGCTAGCATTGGCGCAACATGCGTGCTGGCTTGTGTGCTAGCTTTCTCATGGCAGCACCAAGCAGCGAACCATGCATATGCGAGGGCTTGGGCGCCAGCATATTGCTAGGCCACGCATAGCAGTTCAACATCACCACGCACCAAGGCTGTTGTGTGATGCGTGGGTGTGCGTGTGGTGCGAGGCCAATGCACGTTGTGCATGACTAGTGCGCATAGTGCGTGGCTAGTGCGTGTGTGAGAGATGCTGCGAAGGTGTGTACGTATAATGCGAGACAAAGGGAGCCAGCATGCGTGGCTCGCTAGCAGCACGCATGCTAGATGCGCGAGGTGTGTGCGTATGTGCGTGGGATGCTGGGGCCAGCGCCAGCACGCACCAGCACCAAGCAACACTGCCTGGCTGGGATGCGAAGGCTTCTTGGTGGGCTAGTGCTAGCTGGCTGGGCATGCTGCCAGTGCCAGCTGGCTGCTAGCCCAGCAGCATGCTTCATTCCCCAGCAGCATGCTTCAGGCGGTTTTGTGAGGAGAATAGGGACCAAGGCTTAGAGCCATGCCTTGGGGAGCAAGGAAATGGTCCCTCCCAAGGTACATGGTCCTCACTTAACTCTCTTTCTCCCCTTGACACTTGTTGCATTGTGATTGTATATATTTATTAATTTATTTTAGAAATAAATTAATTAGCAAAATTATTCCTTCTCCCACATTGGTTGGGGAATGAAGTTTAAGGGTTCATTTCCCTATAAATACCAAGTTTGGTATTGGGAAATGAACAACCTTGAGTGGAATTAAAAAGGCAACTCTAAGTAAGAGTAAACCTTTGATTCGTAAAACTCATAGTTATTTTGTCCGGGTCTTGACTAACCTTCAAGACTTAGGATGCTCGGGTCGGGTCGAGGTTACGATCCGTCGGAGATCTCGTATTTTCGGGATTTTGAAGTAAGAGCTATTTAGGAGCGAAGAACGCGTCAAAGGTATAATTCTTGTTCTTAATCTTGTTTGATTAAGTTTAATATGCTTGTTAATTGTTTTAATTAAGGGGCGGGTCTTGGTGGGTTTCCTTCCGCGTAGTGTCGGGTCAATACGAAACCCTACAGGTTGTCATGCTAAGGAAAGGCGCCGGCTTTGGTCAAGGTTCTACAATACCAAATTGAGACCCGGCATGCCCCTCTGACCTCATGTGCTTGGAATGACTAGGCTATTCAAACACATGCATGCGGCTTCTCGGAATCTCATTGGAGGATGAGATGGCAGGACATATCTTGCATGCTTCACTCCACTCGAGCTTTGATGCACTTAGAGTATATATAGCTGCGGGAAAGGAGATACGCTCTTTAAAAGAGGTGGTGCAATTGCTTAGCCGAGCCACCTCCTACGGAGTGACTGAGAGGCCCTTAAGAGAAAGGAAGAGGGAGTTCAAGAACAAGGCAAGGATGCGATGCTTTTATTGTGGTGGACAAGGCCACTACAAGAGGGAATGCAAGCTCTTCCGAAAGGAGGAGGAAGAGAGGAATGTGGCATCTGCCTCAGGTATCTTCATTAACACTTGTGTTTAAAGCTATTCATAGATATTGGATACCATGTGTAACTAACTTTAGGTTTCCTTTTTAGGAACCAAGTGAGAGGGCATCACAAGTGAGAGGGTATTGGATACCATGTGCATCGACAAGTGGACGACAAAGATTGTCTTTTGATCGTGCTTGTAGGCACATTTATTTTGTCTATGACTTGTAATTAAACAATGGTTATTTCTTATGCTTTTGAACATACTCTTGATCTATGGTGTTGGATACCAAGTTATTTTGATCACAAGACTTAATCAATGGTTGGCTTGTTAAAATGTCTTGTTTATATGCTCTATAAAATTGCATATGTTTAGACAAACTGATGATACCGCCAAGAGGGCTAAGACCATCAAGTCGAATCAAACCTACTTGTGGCATTGTCGTCTTAGCCACATTAACATCAAACGCATTAAGAAACTCCTTCAAGAAGGTGTTCTTGACTCGTTCAACTTGGAGTAGTTTGAAAATTGTGAAGGATGTCTTTTAGGTAAGATGATAAAGCAACCATTCTCCAAGTTGGGAGAAAGGGCAAGTGACTTATTGGGTCTAATACATACGGATGTATGTGGACCAATGAGTACATCCGCTAGGCAAGGTTATCGATATTTCATTACCTTTACTGACGACTATAGTAGATATGGTTATGTCTACCTTATGTCAAACAAATCTGAATCTTCTGAGAGATTTAAAGAATTTCAGAGTGAAGTTGACAATCAACTTGGCAAGAAAATAAAAGCACTTCGATCGGATTGAGGTGGCGAGTATTTGAGCCATGAATTCGACGATCACTTGAAAGAAAATGTTATTCTTTCAGGGTTGACATCTCCCAGAACTCCACAATGGAACGGAATATCCGAACGGAGGAATCGAACCTTGTTAGACATGGTTCGATCAATGATGGGTCTTAGTGACCTTCCTATCTCTTTCTGGGACACGCACTTCTAACTGCGGCACTAACACTGAACCGCGCTCCGTCAAAAGCTGTAAAAAAGACTCCATATGAATTATGTACGAAGACACCTTCGAGGTTGTCTTTTCTTAAGATTTGGGGTTGCGAAGCATATGTCAAGACATAAATTTCTGCCAAACTTCACCCAAAATCAGACAAGTGTTTCTTTATGAGCTACCCAAAATAAACCAAGGGGTATTACTTCTACAACAAATTCGTGAACAAAGTGTTTGTTGCTCGTGATGGTGTCTTTTTGGAGAAGGAACACATTTCCAAAATGAAAAGTGGGAGGAAAATCGATGAAGTTCGAGAGGTAGAGCAATAAAGTTAACATGACAAAACTGACAATCAAAGTGCTTTAGATGCAGTTGTTGCCATTGGTTAGAGTCAAACCGACAATGTGCAAAGTCGAACCAATAATGCAAGTGCTCAACATATTACCTTGTGTAGGTCGCAACGGCCAAGATCTCAACCAGACAGACACCTTAATATTGTCTCAACCGAAGATCAAGACATCCTAGTTATGGATGGAGATAAGCCAACGACATACAAACAAGCTATGATGAGCCCCGACTCTGCAAAATGGCAAGAGGCCATGAAATCCGTGATGGACTCCATGTCTGAAAATCAAGTCTGGGACTTGGTTAATTTGCCCGAAGGTTACACACCTATCGGTTGCAATTGGATTTTCAAATAAAAAACAGACAAAGATGGAAATGTATCTATATACAAAGCAAGACTGGTGGCAAAAGGTTACAGGCAAATTCACGAAGTTGATTATGATGAAACCTTTTCACCAGTTGCAATGCTTAAGTCCGTCCGGATCATCCCAGCGATTCTTGTATATTACGATTATGAAATATGGCAAATGGATGTTAAAACCGCCTTCCTTAATGGGATTTTGGAGGAAACTGTGTATATGACACAGCCGGAAGGTTTTGTTGATCCAAGCAATGCCGGGTAGGTATGCAAGCTTAAGAAGTCCATTTATGGACTCAAGCAGGCAAGCATAAGTTGGAATCTGCGATTCGATGAAGCCATTTGTAAGTTTGGTTTTATCAAGAATCCAGATGAGTCTTGTGTCTAGAAGAAGGTCAGTGGGAGTGACATCGCATTCCTAGTCTTATATGTCGATGACATATTACTCATTGGAAACCGCACTAAACTGTTAAAGTCCGTAAAGGGCTGGCTTGGAAAGTGCTTTTCAATGAAGGACTTGGGAGAGGCACAGTACATATTGGGCATAAAGATCTATATGGATAGATCTAAGAGGATGATTAGATTGAGCCAAAGTACTTATATAGATAAGGTAATGGCACGATTTAACATGGAAGGGGCCAAAACAAGGCACCTACCCATGTCCCATGGCATAACTCTCAGCAAGAAATAGTGTCCATAGACACTTGATGAGCGAGAGAGAATGATTCCATATGCTTCTCTTATTGGATCGATCATGTATGCCATGATATGTACTAGTCCGGATGTATCGTATGCCTTGAGTGCTACAAGCCGATACCAATCAGACCTAGGAGAGCCGCATTGGACTGCGGCCAAGAATATCCTAAAGTACCTGAAAAGGAACAAGGATAAGTTCCTGGTCTATGGTGGCTGTAATGATTGGGTTGTTGAAGGTTATACTGACGCGAGCATCTAAACTGACAGAGAGAACTCCAATTCGCAGTTGGGGTACATATTCTGCCTTAATGGAGGAGTGTTTAGTTGGAAGAGTTCTAAGCAGAGCACCACTGCAGATTGTACAACTGAAACCGAATACTTGGCAGCTTCGGAAGCAGCTAAGGAGGCAGTTTGGATACGTAAAGTCATTGGTGAACTTAGTGTTGTGCCCTCAATTAAGGGTCCAATAGACCTCTATTTGTGATAACAATGGAGCTGTTGCTCAGGCCAGGAAGCCAAGGGAACATCAGAAGGTCAAACATGTCAAGCGGCAATTTCACATGATAAGGGATTGGAAATCCGAGGGTGAAATCAGAATTTGTAAGATTGGAACGGACGATAGTGTAGCCGATCCTCTAACTAAACCTTTGTCTCAAGTGAAGCACAACAAGCACGTTGAGGCAATGGGAATCAAGCATATTGGAGATTGGCTTTGATTTCCATGTATAAGTGTTTTAATTAAACTCGATGTCTTAATGTAAATAACTATGTTGAACCATTCAATTTTGGAGCAACTAAATTTTCTGCAAATTTATGATTACTCCATATCTATTTAATTATGGTTTAGAATTAAATAATGAGTCCATTCGATTTCTGAGTATATTCTAAACAGGATATCAAGACCATGTCTTGGATAAAGAAATACCTGTTAAGTGAACATTAAATATTTTAATCGAAAATTATACCTAATCGAGGTCATTTAAACGATGGACGATTAATGTGTAGGGTTTCGTAGTGACTCGACATTACGCAGAAGGAAACCCACCAAGACCCGCCCCTTAATTAAAGCAATTAAACAAGAATAATAAACTTAATCAAACAAGATTAAGGACAAGAATTATACCTTTGACGCATGCTTCGCTCCTAAAGAGCTCTTACTTCAAAATCCCGAAAAGACGAGATCTCCGACGGATCGTACCCTCGACCCGACCCGAGCGTCCTAAGTCTTGAAGGTTAGTCAAAACTCGGACAAAATAACTATGAGTTTTACGAATCAAAGGTTTACACTTTTCTAGAGTTGCCTTTTTAATTCCACTCAAGGTTGTATCAAATCCCAATACCAAGCTTGGTATTTATAGGGAAATGATCCCTTGATTTTTCATCCTTCACCAATGTGAGAGGATGTTTTATTTGTCAATTAATTTATTTCCAAAATAAATCAATAAACAAATGCAATCACAATTCGACAAGTGTCAAGGAGGGAGAGAGTAGTAGGTGAGGACCATGGAGAGGTGGGGGACCAATGCCTTGCTCCCCAAGGCTTTCCCAAAGCCTTGGTCCCCACTCTCCTCACAAACCACCTCACCCTAGCCTGCTGCCCAGCTGCCAGCTAGCGTGCCAGCTGGCTGTGCCAGCTAGCCCAACATGCTAGCACAAGCCCAGCAGCATCGATGATGCTCGCTGGTGCGTGATGGCGCTGGTGCTGGCTGGTGCATGCTGGCCCTGGCGCTGGTGCGTGCTGGCGCTGGTGCCAGCATCCCTCGCATCGTCGCTGCTCACATTGCCCAGCATGCGTGCTGCTAGCGAGCCACGCATGCTGGCCTCTTGCTACGCACCGCACTCCCATACCATGCGCACCACACATCTCTCTCGCACACAGTGCCTAGCATGCGTGCTGCTAGCAAGCCATGCATTCTTGGCTTGACGTTGCTTGCTAGCCTGCCAGCCCCTCGCACACACTCTCGCACAACCACACGCATCTGCTCGGCACTGTGCATCATGCGTGCATATGCGTCGCCCAGGCACCACGCACCACGCATGTGCTAGTGCCTAGCACTAGCTGTGCTTGGTGCGTGTTGCCCTTCCATGCGCCCAGCACTATGCTAGGGCTGCTATGGCACCAGGCCATCCTAGGGCACGCATGGTGCGCCTAGTGATGCTGCCTGGGCTGCGATGGCGCCAAGCCATCCTAGGCCGCGCATGGTGCGCCTAGTGATGCGCATAGGCCTGCGATGGGCTTGCTGGCTTGCGATGGCGCCTAGCATCATGCTAGGGCTGCGACAGCGCCTAGGCATGATGCTAGGGCTGTGCTGGCGCGCCTGGTGCTAGCGATAGCCAGCCATGGTGCCTAGCCATCATGCTAGGGCTGCCATGGCGCGCCTAGTGACTATGATGAGCTAGCATAGCCTAGCTATGGTTACGCTCATACTTGTCGATTGTGATTTTGCGACGCTCGGTCTCGACGCCCTAGGCTCGATTTCCGACGTCTGTATTCGTAAAACTCTATCGACTCATTAAATCCTTTCGGGTTAATTCGACGTCTCGGATCGGAGATTCGATTGGGTTCGACCCGAAGGGTTCAGTTAAGATTAAGCTGTAATATCAATTGTACCCTGATATTACTGATCGGAAGCGGCCTCCACCAAGGCATTCCGATCACTTGACCTTACTGAAGAATTAGCTCTGTAATAATTCTGAACCCCCTACCGGAATAATACACTTGTTGGAAGGACACCATTCCTTTCAATCTCCCACTTGTCCTTCCGGACAAGTGTGCATATTGTGTATAGCTCATTTCCATTGTCACTTAATGTTTCTTCGTGAACTATAAGGTAAGATTCTTCGTCATCCTTATTACGTTCAGAAGTGTTTCTCGATCTCCGAGTTCGACTGTCAATTAGCAGATGATTTCTAAAATCCATCTGAGCATGGCCATGCATTTTACAGTCTCACTCTTCGAGCGGCCTTTTAAACAACAAAACATTTTCCCTGTTATTAGTAGGGGGACAATCCCACTCTTGTATTGTAAGTTCTTCTTACTAAGAGGACATAGACTCCTGAGTGTTCCCGTTATGATCCCCAGTTACGGCAGACGTTAGGAAACATCAAAGAGCCTAGTACTAAAACAAGAAAACTTCACAGTACTCATGGTCTGAGGAAATAAGTTCCGATAGCCATAATGAGAAATGTACTTATGTCAAAGTTTAATTTTCTTAAAGTACTCTCATAGGTCTTATCTAGTATAGTTCTAAACTATACCTGTGCAAATGATTTATGACTGTCACGTCTTTGTAGCACAAGAAACGGTGTTGTAAATCATACTACACACTAATCTATGGCGGTCATCAATCGTCCATCTGTTAGATGACCTCGATTAGGGATACTTTTCGATTTAATATTCAATATTCACTTAACAGGTGTTTCTTTATCCAAGACATGGCCTTGATACCCTGTTTTGAATATTTCCGTAAATTGAATGGACTCATTATTTAATTCTAAACCACAATTAAATAGTAATGGAGTGAATGATAATTTTGCACAAAAATTAATTACTCCATTAATGAATGGTTTTAGTACAGTGTCTTACATTAAATCAACCCTGTTTAATTTAAACACTTGTACAGGGAATATCAAAGCCAATCTCCTATGTGCTTGATTCCCATTGCCTCTACGTGTTTGTTGTGCTTCACTTGAGGAAAAGGTTTAGTCAAAGGATCGGCAACATTATCATCCGTGTCGATCTTACAAATTCTGATTTCACCTTCGGATTTCCATTCCCTTATCATGTGAAATCGTCGTTGCACGTGTTTGACCTTCTGGTGTTCTCTCAGCTCTCTGGCCTGAGCGATAGCTCCATTATTATCACAATAAAGGTCTATCGGTCCCTTGATTGAGGGTACAACACCAAGTTCACTAATGAACTTGCGAATCCAAACAGCTTCCTTGGCAGCTTCTGAAGCGGCCAAGTACTCGGCTTCAGTTGTAGAGTCTGCAGTGGTGCTCTGCTTGGCACTCTTCCAGCTGAACGCTCCTCCATTCAGACAGAATATATACCCCGACTGTGACTTGAAGTCGTCTCTGTCAGTCTGGAAGCTAGCGTCGGTGTAACCTTCAACAACCAGTTCTTTGTGGCCTCCATACACCAGGAATTTATCCTTGTTCCTTTTCAGGTACTTAAGGATGTTTTTGGCCGCAGTCCAATGCGCCTCTCCTGGGTTCGATTGGTATCGACTCGTTCCACTCAGGGCATACGATACATCCGGCCTTGTACATATCATGGCATACATGATCGATCCGATTAGCGAAGCATATGGGATCTGATTCATTCTTTCTAGCTCAACAGGTGTCTTTGGACACTGTTTTTTGCTGAGAGTTATGCCATGGGACATGGATAAATGCCCTCTTTTGGCATTTTCCATGTTGAATCGAGCCAGTACCTTATCAATGTAAGTCCTCTGGCTCAATCCAATCATCCTCTTAGATCTATCCCTATAGATCTTGTTGCCCAATATGTACTGTGCCTCTCCTAAGTCCTTCATTGAAAAGCACTTTCCCAACTAGCCCTTTACGGACTCCAATAATTTTGTGTTGTTTCCAATGAGCAGTATGTCATCGACATACAGGACTAGGAATGCAATATCACTCCCACTCACCTTCTTGTATACACAAGACTCATCTAGATTCTTGATAAAACCAAACTTGCTGATGGCTTCATCAAATCGGAGATTCCAACTTCTGTTGGCTTACATTAGTCTATAAATGGACTTCTTCAACTTACAAACCTTTCCAGCGTTGCCTGGATCGACAAAACCCTCTAGATGTGTCATATACACAGTTTCTTCCAAAATCCCATTAAGGAAGGCGGTTTTGACATCCATTTGCCATATTTCGTAATCGTAATATGCAACAATCGCTAGGATGATCCGGACGGACTTTAGCATTGCAACTGGTGAAAAAGTTTCATCATAGTCAATCCCGTGGACTTGCCTATAACCTTTTGTCACCAGTCTAGCTTTGTATACCGATACATTTCCATCTTTGTTTGTCTTCACTTTGAAGATCCATTTGCAACCAATGGGTGTATAACCCTCGGGCAAATACCAAGTCCCAGACTTGATTTTCAGACATGGAGTCCATCTCGGATTTCATGGCCTCTCGCCATTTTGCAGAGTCGGGGCTCGTCATAGCTTGCTTGTATGTCGTCGGCTCATCACCATCCATATCTAGATTGTCAGTTTTGTCAGGTTGACATTGTTGCTCGTCCTCTCGAACTTCATCGAGTTTGATTTTCCTCCCACTTGTCATTTTGGAAAGGTGATCCTTCTCCAATAAGACACCATCACGAGCAACAAACACTTTGTTCTCGAATTTGTTGTAGAAGTAATACCCTTTAGTTTCTTTTGGATATCCCACAAAGAAACACTTATCCGATTTGGGGTGAAGTTTGTCCGAAATTAATCGCTTGACATATGCTTCGCATCCCTAAAACTTGAGAAAAGACAACCGAGGAGGTTTCTTAGTCCATAATTCATATGGAGTCTTTTCAACAGCTTTTGACGGAGCTCTGTTTAGTGTTAGTGCTGCAGTTTGTAGCGCATGTCCGCAGAAAGAGATAGGGAGTTCACTATGGCCCATCATTGATCGAACCATGTCTAACAAGGTACGATTCCTCCGTTCGGACACTCCGTTCAATTGAGGAGTTCCGGGAGGTGTCAACTCTGCAAGAATGCCACATTCTTTGAAGTGATCGTCGAATTCATGGCTCAAATATTCGCCACCTCGATCCGAACGAAGTGCTTTAATTTTCTTGCCAAGTTGATTTTCAACCTCTTTCTGAAATTCTTTGAACTTTTCAAAAGATTCAGATTTATTCGACATTAAGTAGATATAGCCATATCTACTATAATCGTCGGTGAAGGTGATGAAATATCGGTAACCTTGCCTTGCGGGCGTGCTCATAGGTCCACATACATCCGTGTGTATGAGACCTAATAAGTCACTTGCCCTTTCTCCCAACTTGGAGAACGGTTGTTTGATCATCTTGCCTAATAAGAATCCTTCGCAATTTTCAAATGACTCTAAGTCAAATGAGTAAAGAACACCTTCTTGAAGAAGTTTCTTGATGCGTTTGATGTTAATGTGGCCAAGACGACAATGCCACAAGTAGGTTTGATTCGACTCGATGGTCTTAGCTTAGTGGTATCAACTTTTGTCATATGTAAATCATGCAATTTAATTTAACATAAATTTGTAAGCTTGAAACAACCATTGTCAAAAGTGTTACATTTGAGATTCCTAGGTGTCCAACACCATGGATCATAATATGTTCAAAGCATGAGGAAAACTAGAAATAGTTTAATTACATGTCATTGACAAAATAGTGCATGCAAGAACGACCGAAAACCTTCTTCGTCGTCTTTTGTCCATGCACCAACACTTGATAAGCTTCTCACTTGGTCCCTGAAAAGGCAACATTAAGTGAGTCATACTTGGTATCCAATACCTTGTGATAAGCTTAATCCACAAGTGTTAAGGAAGATACCTAAGGTGGTCGGAGTGATCCCCTCTTCCTTGATGAGCATGCATTCCCTCTTGTAATGGCCTTGCATGCCACAATGGAAGCATCTCATCTTTTCCTTGACCTTATTGAACTCCTTCTTCTTAGCTCTCAAGGGCCTTTTGGTCATTCCATAAGCAGTGGGCTTGGCTAAGTAGTTGCACCACCTCCTTAAGGGAGTGTGTCTCCTTTCCCGCAGCGATATGCACTCCAAGTGCATCATAGCCCGAGTGGAGTGAAGCAAGCAAGATATGCCCCGCCATCTCATCTTCCATTGGAATTCCGAGAAGCTGCATGTGCTTGAAGAGCCTAGTCATACTAAGCACATGAGGTCGGAGGGGCATGCCTGGTCTCAATTTAGCATTGTAGACCTTGGTCCAAAGCCGTTGCCTTTCCTTAGCAAGACACCCAACATTTGGTGGCTTAATTCTCATGTTTGAAAGTGACCTGGTCAAGTCAAACACGAGTCCATCAAAGTTGCCATTGTCACTCTTGGTGACTCTTACATTTACAACGTCCTCAAGAGCTTTGAGGAACATGTCCGGAAGGTAGGAGGAAAGAGTTTCCTTCCAGTCTTCCGGGATGGAATTTGCCATGAGTCGTGAGACCCTTTTGCAATTGGAAGACCATTCTTCATGAGCCTCGTCGGTCATGATCTCTTTAGCAAAGAAGCTTGGAATGGGAGTATCAAGAGTATACTCCAAGGAACAATTCCGGAGAGTTCTCCTGAGTTCCTCTTCCCATTCCTTAAAGTTGACCAAGTTTAAGGGAAAGGCCAACTTTTCGGGGAGTTCCGGGCACATATGGTTGTTGTTCGAGTTACTTGCAAACATGATTCTACAATTGAAAGAATTTGAAGTGAAAAACCATTCATACATCAATAAGTTAAAATTTAAAGCATTCATGCATTTATTCACACTTATTGAACATTTTATCCACGCATTTTAAGATTGTCCCTTATGGGCAAGAATAAAATGATTCCGAGATCCCAAAGATCAAGAAATGGATAAGCATGCTTTGGCTTGCCTTAACCATTAAATATCTTAAGGTAAGCAATCCAATTGCTAATAGCTCCAAGCTACTCTCGGTTTGATAAAATGTCGCATCTAATGCATACTTGACATTTTATCTCTTTTGCCACGACATCTAAGGACTCCTTACTGATATCGTTGAGCTTAACCAAGACAACTTGTATACCTAGTATACCTTACGTTCCTAGGGAAGTAGTGATGCCTCGCTTTGGCATAATCCATCACGTACGCGCATTAGTTCGGTAAGTGTTGTTCTTGGAATGGAAAATTTTAGCTCAATATTATTAAGGGACCTAGGGTTTCTATGTTGGTTGATTTAAGTGAACTTAACTAATCATCGCAACATCATAGAAATCCTAGACATGCATCTAGCAAACATATATATATATAATAATAATATATAAGGCATTAAAAAATAGATGCATTTGGCAACTAGCATGACCCCTTGAAATCTTCAATTTCCATGGGTCTTCATCTTGGCTCGTCTTCCTCGAAACACCGTCTTGAGACTTCTTGGCCAAAATAAAAGAAGCTAGCTAGAACGACTAAGATTAATCTAAATAGTACAAAAATACTTAACGGTTTGCAGACCGTATTTAGATTTACAAAAATACATAACGGAACGCAGCCCGTATTTTCTATCCTAGTCGGGCCCCACTAGTTGCCATTTTCAAACAACCTGTTTTGAAAGCAATTTTTCATTCACCCGTTCACTATTTGTGAACGGCCCATGCAATTTTACGAAATACACAATTAAACACGCAAAACTAGTAACTAACTTAGGTCGTTAATCCAATTAACGCGCCTAATTAAAACTAGTCAAAGTGGTTTAATCCATTATTTCTAAACGCAAAATGCTAACGCATTTAATCAAGCTCCCACTAAATTCCGCATCCGTACTTAATTAATCCGATTAATTAAGTCGGCATAACCCATAATTTGTCAAAATTTTGCAAAATCGAAAATCGAGGTTTTTAGCCTCGTTAAAATAATTAATTAAAATTATTAACACCGGAAAAAATCGCAAAATCATAGCTCAACGTTAAGCAAAATCACCCAACAAAGCTCTTGGTGGGTGCGCACCATGGCTGCTAGGCAGCCCATGGCATGGCGCCATGGTGCGTGGTTGAGGCTTGTTGTGCCTAGCAAGCAGCACCTCAAGCCCTAGCTGCCAGCCTGCATGCTTCGCATGCCTGCTAGCACGCTGGTGCCTGCGAGCATCTGGCCTGTTGGGCAGGCGCATCATGATGCTCGTGGTGCGCTGGCTAATGCTTGTTGCCCTGCTGCCCAGAAGCTTGCTTCGCAAGCCAGCCCAGCCACCCTACGCACCCCTGCCATGCATCCCAGCCACACACACACAGCGCATAGCAGCATCAAGCCTTGCCCTTGTGCGCACCATAGGCAGCCACATGTGGGCTGCTAGGCAGCCCGACTAGCCTTGGTGGCACTTGGGTGTGTTGCCTTGATTTGTGTGATATAACTCGGGATTTTAATCCCGATTTACGTGTGACATGAATTAATTCCAAATTATATTCTAGAATTAATTTTAGGGAAAATAAAATAAAAGACCCATTAAGTCTAACTTAAACAAATTTTATTTTAATTGGTGCACTAGCCTAAATTTATCCAAAATTTTAATTTTGAACAAAATTAGGTCAAACATTATGCTTAAAATAAAATGAGCTATGTCCAAAATTAATCTTGCCAATATGCAAATTAATCATGGATTTGACAAAAGGGAGTTGGAAAACTAAATTAATCATCCAATGATAAAATTTTCCAACTTGCATACTTGTGTAAAATACCAAGATTACATCTTCCAATATGAAGATTAATCAAATTTTACTCATATGATTAATCAATCCCGAAAAGACGAGATCTCCGACGGATCGTACCCTCGACCCGACCCGGGCGTCCTAAGTCTTGAAGGTTAGTCAAGACCCGGACAAAATAACTATGAGTTTTACGAATCAAAGGTTTACTCTTTTCTAGAGTTGCCTTTTTAATTCCACTCAAGGTTGTATCAAATCCCAATATCAAGCTTGGTATTTATAGGGAAATGATCCCTTGATTTTTCATCCTTCACCAATGTGGGAGGATGTTTTATTTGTCAATTAATTTATTTCCAAAATAAATCAATAAACAAATGAAATCACAATTCGACAAGTGTCAAGGAGGGAGAGAGTATTAGGTGAGAACCACGGAGAGGTGGGGGGACTAATGCCTTGCTCCCCAAGGCTTTCCCAAAGCCTTGGTCCCCACTCTCCTCACAAACCGCCTCACCCTAGCCTGCTGCCCAGCTGCCAGCTGGCTGTGCCAGCTAGCCCAGCATGCAAGCACAAGCCCAGCAGCATCGCTGATGCTCGCTGGTGCGTGCTGGCGCTGGTGCTGGCTGGTGCGTGTTGGACCTGGCGCTGGTGCGTGCTGGCGCTGGTGCGTGCTGGCGCTGGTGCCAGCATCCCTCGCATCGTCGATGCTGGCATGGTCGAGCATGCGTGCTGCTAGCGAGCCACGTATGCTGGCCTCTTGCTACGCATCGCACTCCCATACCATGCGCAACACGCATCACTCTCGCACACAGTGCCTGGCATGCGTGCTGCTAGCAAGCCACTCATGCTTAGCTTGACGTTGCTTGCTAGCCTGCCAGCCCCTCGCACACACTCTCGCACAGCCACACGCATCTGCTCGGCACTGTGCATCATGCGTGCATACGCCTCGCCCAGGCACCACGCACCACGCATGCGCCAGTGCCTAGCACTAGCTGTGCTTGGTGCGTGTTGCCCTGCCATGCGCCCAGCACAATGCTAGGGCTGCTATGGCACCAAGCCATCCTAGGGCACGCATGTTGTGCCTAGTGATGCTGCTTGGGCTGCGATGGCACCCAGCCATCCTAGTCCACGCATGGTGCGCCTAGTGATGCGCATAGGCCTGCGATGGGTTTGCTGGCTTGCGATGGCGCCTAGCATCATGCTAGTGCTGCGACAGCGCCTAGGAATGATGCTAGGCTTATGCTGGCGCGCCTAGTGCTAGCGATAGCCAGCCATGGTGCCTAGCCATCATGCTAGGGCTGCCATGGCGCGCCTAATGACTATGATGAGCTAGCCTAGCCTAGTTATGGTTACGCTCACACTTGTCGATTGTGATTTTGCGACGCTCGGTCTCGACGCCCTAGGCTCGATTTCCGACGTCTGTATTCGTAAAACTCTGTCGACTCATTAAATCCTTTTGGATTAATTCGACGTCTCGGATCGGAGATTCGATTGGGTTCGACCCGAAGGGTTCAGTTAAGATTAAGCTGTAATATCAATTGGACCCTGATATTACCGATCGGAAGCGGCCTCCACCTATGCATTCCGGTCACTTGACCTTACTGAAGAATTAGCTCTGTAATAATTCTGAACCCTCTATCAGAATAATACACTTGTTGGAAGGACACCATTCCTTTCAATCTTCCACTTGTCCTTCCGGACAAGTGTGCATATAATGTATAGCCCATTTCCTATGTCGCTTAATGTCTCTTCGTGAACTATAAGGTAAGATTCATCGTCATCCTTATTACGTTCAGAAGTGTTTCTCGATCTCCGAGTTCGACTGTCAATAAGCAGATGATCTCCAAAACCATCTGAGCACGGCCATGCATTTTCACAGTCTCGCTCATCGAGCGGCCTTGTAAACAACAAAGACATATTCCCTATTTTGATAGGGGGACATTCCCAGTCTTGTACTGTAAGTTTCTCTTACTAAGAGGACCTAATCTCCCGAGTGTTCCCGTTATGATCCCCAGTTACGGCAGACGTTAGGCAACATCAAACAAGAAAACTTCACAATACTCATGGTTGAGGAAACGAGTTCCGATAGCTATAATGAGAAATGTACTTATGACAATTTTGAATCTCTTAAAGCACTCTCATAGGTCGATCCAGTGCAGTTCCGAACTGACACCTGTGCAAATGATTTATCACCATCATGTCCTTGTAGCAAAAGAAACGGTGCTGTAAATCATACTACACACTAATCTCTGGTGGTCATCAATTGTCCATCAGTCAGATGACCTCGATTAGGGATAATTTTCTATTTAAATATTCAACTTTCACTTAACAGGTGTTAATTTATCCAAGACATGGTCGTGATACCCTGTTTTGAATATTTCCATAAATCGAATGGACTCATTATTTAATTCTAAACCGCAATTAAATAGTAACGGAGTGAAAAATAATTTCGCACAAAAATTAATTACTCCATTAATGAATGGTTTCAATACAGTGTCTTACATTAAAACAACCAGTTTAATTAAAATACATGTATAGGTAATTTTCAAAGCCAGTCTCCAACGTGCTTGACTCCTATTGCCTCAATGTGCTTGTTGTGTTTCATTTGAGGATCGGCCACATTATCATCCGTGCCAATCTTGCAAATTCTGATTTCACCTTCGGATTTACATTCCCTTATCATGTGAAATCGCCTTTGGACGTGTTTGACCTTCTGGTGCTCTCTTGGCTCTCTAGCCTGAGCGATAGCTCCATTGTTGTCACAGTAGAGATCTATCGGACCCTTGATGGAGGGTACAACACCAAGTTCACTGATGAACTTGCGAATCCAAACAGCCTCCTTAGCAGCTTCTGAAGCAGCCAATTATTCGACTTCAGTTGTAGAGTCTGCAGTTGTGCTCTGCTTGGCACTCTTCCAGCTAAACGCTCCTCCATTCAGAGAGAATATGTACCCTGACTGTGACTTGAAGTCGTCTCTGTCAGTCTGGAAGCTAGCATCGGTGTAACCTTCAACAACCAGGTCTTTATGGCCACCATAAACCAGGAATTTATCCTTATTCCTTTTCAGGTACTTCAGGATATTCTTGGCCGCAGTCCAATGCGCCTCTCTTGGGTTTGATTGGTATCGGCTTGTACCACTCAAGGCATACGATACATCTGGCCTGATACATATCATGGCATACATGATCGACCCAATTAGCAAAGCATATGGAATCTGATCCATTCTCTCTCGTTCAACAGGTGTCTATGGACACTATTTCTTGCTGAGAGTTACGTCATAGGACATGGGTAGATGCCCTCTCTTGGCATTCTCCATGTTGAATCGTGTTAGTACTTTATCAATGTAAGTACTCTGGCTCAATCCAATCATCCTCTTAGATCTATCCCTGTAGATCTTGATGCCTAATATATACTGTGCCTCTCCTAAGTCCTTCATTGAAAAGCACTTTCCCAACCATAACTAGGATGTCTTAATCATCGATTAAGACAATACCAAGGTATCTGTCTGGTTGAGATCTTTGCCGTTGCGACCTACGAAGGGTAATAGGTTGAGCATTTACATTGTTTGTTTGATTCTGACCAATCTTCTTAGCTGCTTCCAAAGCACTTAGATTGTCAATTTTATCAGGTTGACATTGTTGCTCGTCCTCTCGAACTTCGTCGAGTTCGTTTTTCCTCCCAGTTGCCATTTTGGAAAGGTGTTCCTTCTCCAAAAATACACCATCACGAGCAACAAACACTTTGTTCTCGGATTTATTATAGAAGTAATACCCTTTTGTTTCTTTTGGATATCCCACAAAGAAACAATTATCCGATTTGGGGTGAAGTTTGTCCGAAATCAATCGTTTGACATATGCTTTGCATCCCCAACTCTTGAGAAAAGACAACCTAGGAGGTTTCGTAGTCCATAATTCATATGGAGTCTTTTCAACAGCTTTTGACGGAGCTCGGTTCAGTGTTAGTGTCGCGGGTTTTAGCGCATGTCCCCAGAAAGAGATAGGAAGTTTATTAAGACCCATCATTGATCAAACCATGTCTAACAAGGTTCGATTCCTCCGTTCGGATACTCCGTTCCATTGAAAAGTTCCAGGAGGTGTCAACTCTGAAAGAATACCATTTTCTTTCAAGTGATCGTCGAATTCATGGCTCAAATATTCGCCACCTCGAACCAATCGAAGTGCTTTAATTTTCTTGCCAAGTTACTTCTTTTTGAATTTGTTTGAGTTTCTCAAAAGATTCAGATTTATTCGACATCAAGAAGATATAGCCATATCTACTAAAATCGTCGGTGAAAGTGATGAAATATCGGTAACCTTGTCTTCCGGGTGTACTCATTGGTCAACATACGTCCGTGTGTATTAGACCTAATAAGTCACTTGCCCTTTCTCCCAACTTGGAGAATGGCTGTTTTATCATCTTGCCTTATAGACATCCTTCGCAATTTTTAAACGACTCTAAGTCGAATGAGTCAAGAACACCTTCTTGTAGAAGTTTCTTGATGCGTTTGACGTTAATATGGCCAAGACGAAAATGCCACAAGTAGGTTTTATTCGACTCGATGGTCTTAGCCTTTTTGGCGGTATCATCAATGTTATAGACTTGTTTGTCAAGAGAAAGCACATAAAGACCATTTTCTGAATATGCTTTACCATATAAAACATTATCGAAATAAAATGAACAACTATTGTTCTTAATTCAAAAATCAAAACCTTTGGCATCCAACGCCGATATTGAAATGATGTTTTTGGTAACTCTAGGAACATGATAACAATTGTCAAGTTCTAAAATAAGCCCAGAGGGCAATGACAAACTGAGAGTTCCAACGGAGACGGCAGACATTCTTGCTCCATTGCCGACCCGAAGCTCGATCTCTCCCTTCTCTAGCCTCCTATTTATCCTTAGACCCTAAGCATTGGAACAAAGGTGTGAGCCACATCCGGTATCTAATACCCATGATGTTTTGCTAGAAAATTTTAAGTGTATAACAAAATACCTGATTAAGAAGCAAAGATGTCGTTCTTCTTATCTTCCTTGAATTTGAGGCAGTCCCGTTTCCAATGTCCCTTCTTCTTATAATAGAAACATTCGAAATCGGACTTGGAAGAGGCTACCTTCTTGCCCTTGCTGCCCTTGGCAGTCTTTGACTTAGGCGGAAAATTTCTCTTTTTCCCTTTAAAGCTCTTCTTCTTGCCCGGACATGTGAATGGCTTGCCTTTCCTCACCATGAGCATGTCATGCTTGCCCTCATCCTTGAGGGTTTGCTCGGCTTGCTTCAACATACCATGAAGCTCGGTGAGGGTTTTCTCCATGCTATGCATATTATAGTTCATCTTGAACTGATCATTGCCTTTGTGAAGCGAGTGGAGAATGATGTCAATTGCCATCTCGGTTGAATACCCAGCATCAAGCCTTTCCATGTTCTCAAATAATCCAATCATTTAAAGGACATGCGGACTGACTGGCTCTCCTTTCTTGAGCTTGCTCTCAAGGATCTACCTGTGGGTTTCGAACCTTTCAGTTCGGGCCTGCTCTTGGAACATACTCTGAAGCTCAGAAATGATCTCAAAGGCCATCTCCTTTTCAAAGAAAGTCTTTTGAAGGTCCGGAGACATAGTGGCCAACATGATGCATTTGACATCCCGATTGGCACTATGCCATCGATTAAGGGCAGCCTGAGTGACCTCCTCATTGGGAGCATCGGGAATTTCCTCATCAAGGATGTATTCCTTTTGCTCTTGCATTAGCACAATGCGCAGATTTCTTTGCGAATCAAGAAAGTTTGGCCCGCTCAACTTCTCCTTGTCGAGAATTGAGCATAAAGAGAATTGGTTATTGTTTGAGTTACTTGCAGACATTGTTCTACAATTGAAAGAATTTGAAATGAAAAACCATTCATAAATCAATAAGTTATAAATTTAAAAGCATTATTAAATTGTCCCTTTTGGGCGAGAATAAAATGATTCCGAGATTTCAAAGATCAAGAAATGGTTAAGCATGCTTTGGCTTGTCTTAATCATTAAATATCTTAAGGTAAGCAACCCAATTGCTAATAGCTCCAAGCTACTCTCGGTTTGATAAAATGACGCATCTAATGCATCCTTGACATTTTATCTCTTTTGCCACGAAATCTAAGGACTCCTTACTGATATCGTTGAGCTTAACCAAGACAATTTGTATACCTAGTATACCTTACGTTCCCAGGGAAGTAGTGATGCCTCGCTTTGGCGTAGCCCATCACATACGCGCATTAGTTTGGTAAGTGTTGTTCTTGGAACGGCAAATTTTTAGCTCAATATTATTAAGGGACCTGGGGTTTCTATATTGGTTTGATTTAAGTGAACTTAACTAATCGCCGCAACATGTAGAAATCCTAGACATGCATCTAACATTCATATATAGCAATAATATATAAAGCATACATTGATGCATTTGGCAATTAGAATGACCCCTTGAAATCTTCAATTTCCATTGGTCTTCATCTTGGCTCGTCTTTATCGAAACGTTGTCTTGAGACATCTTGGCCAAAATAAAATAACTAGCTAGTACGACTAAGATTAATATAAAGTACAAAAATACTTAATGCTCCGCAGACCGTATTTAGTTTTTACAAAAATACATAACGGAATGCAGTCCGTATTTTCTATCCTAGTCGGGTCCCACTAGTTGCCATTTTCAATAACCTGTTTTGAAAACATCTTCCATTCACCCATTCACTATTTGTGAATGGCCCATGCATAATACAAAATACATAATTAAACACGCAAAACTAGTAACTAACTTAGGTGGTTAATCCGATTAACGCGCCTAATTAAAACTAGTCAAAATTGTTTAATCCATTATTTCTAAAAGAAAATCGCTCACGTAATCAATTAAGCTCCCATTAAATTCCGCATTCATACTTAATTAACCCGATTAATTAAGTCGGCATAACCCATAATTTGTCAAAATCAAAAATTTTTGCAAAAGCCGGAAAAATCGAGGTCTAACCTCGTTAAAATAATTACATAAATTATTTAAAACGGCAAAAATTTTCGCAAAATTATATAGCTCAAAAATCAAGCAAACTAGCCTCACCCATGGATGGTGCATTACGCACCATGGCTGCTAGGCAGCAGTGGGCTGGCTGGCTAGGGCTTGTTGCCTCGCTGCCCAGCAACAGCACAAGCTTGCCAGCAGCCTACACCACACATCACCAGCAGCATCAAGGGCTGTGCTGGCGCTTGGTGCTAGCATGCTATGCCCAGCACAGCACACTACATTGGCCAGAACCACACATGCCTGCTCGCATGCTGGCGCCTACCAGCAAGTGGGTGCTGGCTGGTGCTTGCTACCACGCTGCCCAGCAGCGCCCCAAGCAACCAGCAGCCAATGCCACTGCCCAAGCCCAACACCTTAGCACCCCTCGCCACAAAGCCACGCACCATTGATGATCAGCACATGCGCGCACCATAGACAGCCTACATGTGGGCTGCTAGGCAGCCCGACTAGCCTTGGTGACGCTTACGGTTTTGCATCGATTTGCGTCCATTTTACTTGGGATTTTGATCCCGATTTATGTGTGGCATAAATTAATTCTAAATTTTATTTTAGAATCAATTTGAGGAAAAATTAAAATAAAATAAGTCTAACTTAGTTTAAATTCAATTTTAATGGTGCATAGACCTAAATTATTCAAAAAATTATTTTGAGACAATTTTAGGTCTCTCTTTATGCTTAAAATTGAATGGACTTTGTCCATATTTAATTTAGCCAATATGCAAATTAATAATGGATTTGAAAAATGGGAGTTGGAAAAATAAATTAACCACCTAATGATAAAAAATTTTCCAACTTTCGTACTTGTGTAAAATACCAAGACTACATCTTCCAATATGAAGATTAATCAAAATTTTACTCACAAGTATTTGAACTTCATGTATTTTAATCAACCAAAATGAAAAATCCAAACTTTGTTCAATATGGAATTTAGGGTTAGAGTTCCAATCATTTAAACCTTTAAAGATTAGAACTTTAACATACTTGGGAACTTAAAATTGCACATTCACATCAAACATTTACACATTAATGCAATATATTTGCATAATTTTGAAAAATCAAGTTTGTGTGAAAAATAGCATATCAACTCAAGCACTAATTAAAACTCCATAATTATGCTCAAGGATAATTAAAATAGCAGTGGATTAGAGATGCAATAATGCATTTAATCGAACCTTGTAATGCTTGCATAAATCAAGGCTTAAAAGGAATTAAATTTTCGTTGGAAAACGAAAAAACCCCAAAAACTTGGGTTTCTGGTTCGAATTTGGCTTCTGGACAGCCCTCAAAGAGAGTTGAATCTGTTTCAGAATGTCGATTCTACCCAAAAATCACTATTTTTGAGCCAAAATCTGGGTTCGACAGCCAAATCGATAAAAATACGAGTTATAAAATTAATTAAAACGAGCTTCTAATCTAATTAGTAAAGCAAAACCAGAAATTAAATCTTACTTTAAAGCACCGTAATTAATCAATAATTGCAAAAATTAAAAATAACCTGGCTCTGATACCGCTGTAGGGTTTCGTAGTGACCCTCACTACGCGGAAAGAAACCCGCCAAGACCCGCCCCCATAATAAATGTAATTAACAACAAAACATAATTAAATAAAAGAAAAGATAAAAGATTATACCTTTGACGCGTTCTTCGCTCAACTATGAGCTCTTACTTGAACCCCGAAAATACGAGGTCTTCAACAGGATCGTACCCTCGAACCCGACCCGAGCGTCCTAAGTCTCGAAGGTTTGTCGAGATCCGGACAAATAAATTTATTAGTTTTACGAATCAAGATTTACTCAAATCAAGAGTTGCCTTTTAATTCCACTTAAGGTTGTTCTTTCCCAATACCCATGCCCTTGGTATTTATAGGGAAATGCACCCTTGATTCCAATCTTCCACCAATGTGGGAGAGTTGGTAAATTCAACAATTTATTTAATTCCAAATTAAATAAATAATTAAATCAATCACAACGCGACAAGTGGCACAATTACATGCTGAAGAGTGATGCCCAAGGTTAGGTGGGGGGGACCATAGCCTTACTCCCCAAGGCTTTGCTTGGTCCCCACACCAACACACAAACCGCCTCAAGGAGGGATGTGCTGGCTGCCAGCTAGCGTGCCAGCTAGCGCTGCCAGCTAGCACCAGCCAGCAGCCCTGCATCCCCAGCAAGGCAGTGCGTGTTGGTGCTGGGCGATGCTTGGCGCTGGTGCGTGCTAGTGCTAGGCGCTGGTGCGTGCTGGTGCTAGGCACTGGTAGCACGTTATGCTGGCGCAGGCCCTAGAACTCCCACGCATTGCCTCGCGCACACACTCGCATACTACGCGCAGCCATGTTAGCCAGCCCTTCACGCACGCAAGGCCTAGCATGCGTGCTGCTAGCGAGCCACGCATGCTGGGCTTGGTGCTTAGCGATGGTGCACATGCACACACGCAAGCGCCTAGCACTGCGATGGTGCTGTGCGTGGTGCTAGGGCTGCGATGGCGCCTAGGCATGATGCTAGGGCTGCGATGGCGCCTAGGCACTCTTGCCTTGCCTAGCACACCATGGTGCGCCTGGGCTTGCGATGAGCTAGCCTAGCCTAGCTACGGCTACGCTCATACTTGTCGCTTTTGATTTTGCGACGCTCGGTCTCGACGCCCTAGGCTCGATATCCGACGTCTGTATTCATAAAACTCCATCGACTCATTAAATCCTTCGGATTAATTCATCGTCTCGGATCGGTTGTTCGATTGGGTTCGACCTGAAAAGTTCAGTTAAGATTAAGCTGTAATATTAATTATACTTTAATATTACTAACCGGAAGTGGCCTTCACCTAGGCATTCCGATCACTTGACCTTACTGAAGAATTAGCTCTATAATAATTCTAAACCCTCTATCGGAATAATACACTTGTTGGAAGGACACCATTCCTTTCAGTCAGCTGGCAGCCTCGGCAACTAAGGCAGGCTGCCAGCCAGCCACATGGAGGGGTGGTTTAGTTTTACTAGTGGGGACCAATGGTTTGTCTTTTCCTTGGGGAGCAAGGTGGGTTGGTCCCCTCCCTTTGTAGGGTTTCATAGTGACCCGACACTACGCGGAAGGAAACCCCCCAAGACCCCCCCCTTAATTAAAGCAACTAACAAGCATAATAAACTTAATCAAACAAGACTAAGAACAAGAATTATACCTTTGTTGCGTGCTTCACTCCTGAAGAGCTCTTACTTCAAAATCCCGAAACCACGAGATCTCCGACGGATCGTACCCTCGACCCGACCCGAGCGTCCTAAGTCTTGAAGGTTAGTCAAGACCCGGACAAAACAAAACTATGAGTTTTACGAATCAAAGGTTTACTCTTAATTAGAGTTGCCTTATTAATTCCACTCAAGGTTGTGCATTCCCAAATACCTAAGCTTGGTATTTATAGGGAAATGAACCCTTGATTTTTCATCCTCCACCAATGTGGGAGCATTGAATATCAATGATTTATTTATTTTCCAAATTAAATAAATAATCAGGTAAATTACATTACGACAAGTGGCATGATCATGTGCAAAGAAATAGTGCCCAAGGCTAGGTGGGGGGGACCATGTGCCTTGCTCCCAAAGGGGTTAGATTTTGTTCCCCACACCCTTCCTCAATGCCGCCACACAGCTGCTGGGCTGGCAGCCAGCTAGAATGCCAGCTAGTGCTGCCAGCTAGCACATGTCCAGCAGCCCCAGCAGCCAAGCAAGCCAATGCGTGCTGGCGCTGGGCGATGCTGGTGCTGTGTGCTAGCGCCTATCGCTGCTAGCACATAGTGCTGGCGCTGGCCCCAGCAGCCCACGCACAGGCTAGCACTCACACACCTTGCGTACCACGTACCAGGCATCATGCTACGCACCACGCATCATGAAGTACGCACCAGCGTTATGGCCACGCACCACGCATGCACTAGGCACTACGCATCGCACCACGCATCACGTACTAACCTCGCACCATTCCTAGCACAGCTAGTCACACGCATCAGCCTCGCACCACTCGCATGTTGCTGCTGCTATGCCTTCCTCGCACACGTACACGCACACAGGGCCTACCACGGTGTTGTGCTTGAGCGAGGGGCCTGCGATGGTGCCTAGCACCCAGGCACACATGTTGCGATGTAGTGCCATGCAAAGGCACGCATGTGCGCATCCATGCTTGGTGTGTTGATGCGATAGGATAAGGCACAAGCACACGCACACACGCACTGGCCTAGCCATGCGATGCTGCTGTGTTTGTGCTGTGATGATGCGATGGGCTGCCTAGTGCTTGCGATGCTCAACGATGGTGCCTAGGCATCATGCTAGGGCTGCGATAGCGCCTAGGCATGATGCTAGGGTTGCGATGGTGCGCCTAGCACACCTAGTGTGCTTAGGATTGCGCCTAGCCATGCTAGGTGCATGCTAGCTCTAACTAGCCTAGCATCCACATGGTTAAACCATTGTGGTGCTACGGCTACACTCGTACTTGTCTCTTGTGATTTTGCGACGCTCGGTCTCGACGCCCTAGGCTCGATATCTGACGTCTGTATTCGTAAAACTCTGTCGACTCATTAAATCCTTTCGGATTAATTTGTCGTCTCGGATCGGTGATTCGATTGGGTTCGACCCGAAGGGTTCAGTTAAGATTAAGCTGTAATATCAATGTACCTCGATATTACTGATCGGAATGCAATATCACTCCCACTGACCTTCTTGTATACACAAGATTCATCTGGATTCTTGATAAAACAAAACTTGCTAATGGCTTGATCAAATCGCAAATTCCAACTTCTGCTGGCTTGCTTCAGTCCATAAATGGATTTCTTTAGCTTGCAAACCTTACCAGCGTTGCCTGGATCGACAAAACCTTCTGGCTGTGTCATATACATAGTTTCTTCCAAAATTCCATTAAGGAAGGAGGTTTTGAAATCCATCCGCCATATTTCATAATCGTAATATGCAGCAATCGTTAGGATGATCCGGACGGTTATTAGCATTGCAACTGGTAAAAAAGTTTTATTATAGTCAATCCCGTGGATTTGTCTATAACCTTTTGCCACCAGTCTAGCTTTGTATATCGATACATTTTCATCCTTGTCTGTCTTCACTTTGAAGATCTATTTGCAACCAATGGGTGTATAACCCTCGGGCAAATTCACCAAGTCCCAGACTTGATTTTCAGACACGGAGTCCATCTCGGATTTCATGGCCTCTTGCCATTTTGCAGAGTCGGGGCTCGTCATAGCTTTCTTGTATGTCGCCGGCTCATCACCATCCATGACTAGGATGTCCTGATCATTGGTTAAGACGATACCGAGGTATCTGTCTGGTTGAGATCTTTGCCATTGCGACCTACGAAGGGTAATCGGTTGAGCATTTTCATTGTCAGTTTGATTCTGACCAATCTTTTTAGTTGCTTCCAAAGCATCTAGATTGTCAGTTTTGTCAGGTTAACATTGTTGCTCGTCCTCTCGAACTTCGTCGAGTTCGATTTTCCTCCCAGTTGTCATTTTGGAAAGGTGTTCCTTCTCCAAAAAGACACCATCACTAGCAACAAATACTTTATTCTCGGATTTATTGTAGAAGTAATACCCTTTGGTTTCTTTTGGGTATCCCACAAAGAAACACTTATTCGATTTGGGGTGAAGTTTGTCCGAAATTAATCGCTTGACATATGCTTCGCATCCCTAAAACTTGAGAAAAGACAACCGAGGAGGTTTCTTAGTCCATAATTCATATGGAGTCTTTTCAACAGCTTTTGACGGAGCTCTGTTTAGTGTTAGTGCTGCAGTTTGTAGCGCATGTCCGCAGAAAGAGATAGGGAATTCACTATGGCCCATCATTGATCGAACCATGTCTAACAAGGTACGATTCCTCCGTTCGGACACTCCGTTCAATTGAGGAGTTCCGGGAGGTGTCAACTCTAAAAGAATGCCATTTTCTTTCAAGTGATCGTCGAATTCATGGCTCAAATATTCGCCACCTCGATCCGATCGAAGTGCTTTAATTTTCTTGCCAAGTTGATTTTCAACTTCTTTCTGAAATTATTGTAATTTCTCAAAAGATTCAGATTTGTTCGACATTAAGTAGATATAGCCATATCTACTATAATCGTCGGTGAAAGTGATGAAATATCGGTAACCTTGTCTTGCGGGTGTACTCATTGGTCCACATACATCCGTGTGTATTAGACCTAATAAGTCACTTGCCCTTTCTCCTAACTTGGAGAATGGCTGTTTTATCATCTTGGCTAATAAGCATCCTTCGCAATTTTCAAACGACTCTAAGTCGAATGAGTCAAGAACACCTTCTTGAAGAAGTTTCTTGATGCGCTTGATGTTAATATGGCCAAGAGGATAATGCCACAAGTAGGTTTGATTCGACTCGATGGTCTTAGTTCATTTGGTATCAATCCTATTTTCTTTTAACATATGTTTGAAAAACAATCTTTGAAATAACTACGTTAGAAGTCTTTTATTTAAAACATCTTGGTGTCCAACACCATCGATCAAAATATTGTTCAAAAGCATGACAAAACTAGGATTAGTTTTAATTACATCTTAAAGATAAAATAGTTCATGCAAGCACGACCGAAAAACCATCTTTGTCGTCTTCTTGCTCTTGCACCAACACTTGATAAGCTTTCTCACTTGGTTCCTGAAAAGGCAACATAAAGTGAGTCGTACTTGGTATCCAATACCTATGATAAGCTTAATTCACAAGTGTTTAGGAACATACCTGAGGTAGATGCTCCTTTCCTCTCTTCCTCTTCTCGAAAGAGCTTGAATTCTCTCTTGAAGTGGCCTTGCCCGCCACAATAGAAGCAACGCATCTTAGCCTTAACCTTGAAATCCCTCCTTCTTGACGGTCTTTTGGTTGCCCCAAATGAGTTGGCTCGGTGAAGTAGCTCCACCACATTGTTCAAGGAATGTGTCTCCTTCGATTAAGAAATATATGCCCTTAGTGCATCATATCCTGAGTGGAGTGAAGTGAGCATAATATGACCAGCCATTCCATCTTCTAGTGGCATTCTGAGGAGTTCCATGTGCTTGAAGAGCTTAGTCATTCTTGCCACATGGGGTCGAGGGGCATACCCGGTCTCAACTTGGTGTTGCAGACAGTAGACCAAAGATGGTACCTCTCTTTCGCAAGACAACCTTGATCTGATGGCTTCACATTCATGTCTGTAAGTGACCTAGTCACTTCAAACAAGAGTCCATCATTGTTGTCGTTGAAACTCTTAGAGAATCTCACACCGACAACATCCCTTAGTCCTCCAAGGAACAAGTCCGGAAAAGAGAATGGAAGTTTTCTTTCCATTCTTCCGGGATGGAGTTAGCCATGAGTTGTGACACTAATTTGCAATCTTTTGACCATGCACAATAAGTTTCGTCACTCAAGTGTTTCTTGGTACAGAGGGTTGGGAGGGAAGTATCCAGAACATACTCCTTGGAACAACTCCGGAGAGTTCTCCTGAGTTCTTCTTCCTATTCTTCAAGGTTTGTTAAGTTAAGCTTGATAGCTAACTTTTCGGGGAGTTTCGTGCACACATGGTTGTTGTTTGAGTTACTTCCAGACATTGTTCTACAATTGAAAGAATTTGAAGTGAAAAACCATTCATAAATAAATAAGTTGAAATTTAAAACGTTCATATATATTCAATCTTATTGATCATTTTATCCACGCATTTATAAAATTGTCCCTTTTAGGCGAGAATAAAATGATTCCGAGATCCCAAAGATCAAGAAATGGTTAAGCATGCTTTGGCTTGTCTTAATCATTAAATATCTTAAGGTAAGCAATCCAATTGCTAATAGCTCCAAGCTACTCTCGATTTAATAAAATGTCGCATCTAATGCATCCTTGACATTTTATCTCTTTTGCCACGACATCTAAGGACTCCTTACTGATATCGTTGAGCTTAACCAAGATAACTTGTATACCTAGTATCCCTTACGTTCCTAGGGAAGTAGTGATGTCTCGCTTTGGCGTAGTCCATCACGTACGCGCATTAGTTCAGTAAGTGTTGTTCTTGGAACGACAAATTTTAGCTCAATATTATTAAGGGACCTAGGGTTTTTATGTTGGTTGATTTAAATGAACTTAACTAATCGTCGCAACGTATAGAAATCCTAGACATGCATCTAGCAATCATATATAAATAACAAAATTATATATAAGGCATAGAAATAGATGCATTTGGCAACTATCATGACCCCTTGAAATCTTCAATTTCCATGGGTCTTCATTTTGGCTCGTCTTCATCGAAACGCCGTCTTGAGACATCTTGGCCAAAATAAAATAAAGCTAGCTAGAACGACTAAGATTAATCTAATAGTACAAAAAAACTTAACGGTTCGCAAATCGTATTTAGATTTACAAAAATACATAACGGAACGCAGTCCGTATTTTCTATCCTAGTCGGGCCCCACTAGTTGCCATATTCAAAGACCTGTTTTGAATAACGATCTTACATTCACCCATTCACTATTTCTGAATGGCCCATGCAATTTTACGAAATACATAATTAAACATACAAAACTAGTAACTAACTTAGGTGGTTAATTCGATTAATGCATCTAATTAAAACTAGTCAAAGTTGTTTAATTCATTATTTCTAAAAGAAAAATGCTAACGTAATTAATTAAGCTCCCACTAAATTCCGCATCCATACTTAATTAATCCAATTAATTAAGTCGGCATAACCCATAAATTGTCAAAATTTTGCAAAACAAAAAATGGAGGTTTTTAGCCTCGTTAAAATAATTACATAAAATATTTTAAAGACGGGATAATGCAAGAATCATAGCCCAAATTTTAAGCAAAATGCCCCAAAATAACCCTTTGAGGGTGCGCACCATGGCTGCTAGGTAGCCCATGGCATGGCGCCTTGGTGCGTGGGCGAGGCCTGCTATGCCGAGCAAGCATCGCTGCTAGCCCAGTTGCCTGCTAGCATGCTGGTGCTTGCGAGCAACTTGCGTGCTGGGCTGGCGCCTACTGATGCTAGCCAGCATGCATAGGCAGCCCCTGCCCAGCCATTGCCCCATGCAATGCTGCGCCCAGCAAGCTCCCTGGCACACAGCCACACGCATCATCATGGCACACCCCTGTGCGCACCATAGGCAGCCACATGTAGGCTGCTAGGCAGCCCGGCTAGCCCTGGTGGCGCTTGGGTGTTCTTGCCTTGATTTGCGCGCCAATTCTCGGAATTTAATTCCGATTTGTGTGTTACAATAATTAATTCTAAATTACATTTTAGAATTAATTTTGGGAAAAATAAAATAAAATAAAAATAAGTCCAACTTAAATAAAATTAATTTTATTGGTGCACAAGCCTAAATTATCCAAAAATTTTATTTTGAACAAAATTAGGTCTTACTTTATGCTTAAAATAAAATCAGCTATGTCCATAATTAATCTTGCCAATATACAAATTAATAATGGGTTTGACAAATGGGAGTTGGAAAAATAAAATGAGCTATGTCCAACTTTCATACTTGTGTAAAAATACCAAGATTACATCTTCCAATATGAAGATTAATCAAATTTTACTCACAAGTAATTGAACTTGATGGATTTTAATCAACCAAACATGAAAAATCCAAACTTTGTTCAACATGGAATTTAGGGTTAGGGTTCCATCATTTAAACCTTTAAAGATTAGAACTTTAACATTATAGGAACTTAAAATTACAAGATCACAACAAGCTTTCACACTTTATTGCAATTTATTTGCAAAATTTGTGAAAAAAAAGTTTTTGTGAAAAATGGTATACCAACTTAAGCACTAATAGAAACTCCATTATTATGCTTAAGGATATTTTAAAACCAGTAGATTAGTGATGCAAATGTGCATTTAATCTAACCTTGTAATGCTTGCATTAATCAAGGCTTAAAAAGAATTAAAATTTTCGTTGAAAAACGAAAAACCCCATAAAAAATGGGTTTCTGGTTTTGGTCCCCACACCCTTCCTCAATGCCGCCACACAGCAGTTGGGCTGGCAGCCAACTAGCGCTGCCAGCTAGCACATGCCTAGCAGCCCCAGCAGCCTAGCAAGCCCCATGCTGGTGATGTGTGCTAGCGCCTAGCGCTGCTAGCACATAGTGCTGGCGCTGGCCCCAGCAGCCCATGCACAGGCTAGCACGCACACACCTTGCGCACCACGCACCAGGCATCATGCTACGCACCACGCATCACGCAGCACACACTAGCGCTAAGGCCACGCACCACGCATACACTAGGCACTACGCATCGCAACACGCATCACGCACTAACTTCGCACCATTGCTAGCACAGCCAGTCACACGCATCAGCCTCGTACCACTCGCATGCTGCTGCTGCTATGCCTTCCTCGCACACGCACACGCATTCAGGGCCTACCATGGTGTTGTGCTTGTGCGAGGGGCCTGCGATGGTGCCTAGCACCCAAGCATGCATGCTGCGATGCAGTGCAATGCGAAGGCACGCATGTGCGCAGCCATGCTTGCTGTGTTGATGCAATAGGATAAGGCACAAGCACACGCACACACGCACGGGCCTAGCCATGCGATGGTGTTGTACTTGTGCTGCGATGATGCGATGGGTTTCCTAGTGTTTGCGATGGTCAGCGATGGTGCCTAGGCATCATGCTAGGGCTGTGATGGTGCGCCTAGCACACCTAGTGTGCTTAGGCTTGTGCCTAGCCATGCTAGGTGCATGCTAGCTCAAACTAGCCTAGCATCCACATGATTAGACCATTGTGGTGCTACGGCTACACTCGTACTTGTCGCTTGTGATTTTGCGACTCTCGGTCTCGACGCCCTAGGCTCGATATCCGACGTCTGTATTCGTAAAACTCTGTCGACTCATTAAATCCTTTCGGATTAATTCTTCGTCTCGGATCGGTGATTCGATTGGTTTCGACCCGAACGGTTCAGTTAAGATTAAGTTGTAATATCAATGTACCTCCATATAACTTGATCTTACTGAAGAATTAACTCTGTAATAATTCTGAACCCTCTATCGGAAGAATACACTTGTTGGAAGGACACCATTCCTTTCACACTTGGTGGTCCTCACCTTCTCCCTCTCCTCCCATCGCCACTTGTAACTATTTGATTGAATTGCAATTTTATTTTGTTTTGAATAAAATAAAATAGGAAAATTTGCAAATCTCCCACATTGATTGAGAATGGGAAATCAAGGTTCATTTCCCTATAAATACCCAAGTTTTGGGATTTGGGAAGAACACTTGAGTGGAACTAAAAAGGCATCTCCTTAGAAAAGTGAGAAAACCTTAAGTTCGTAAAACTCTAGTTTTTATTGGTCAAGTCCCGACTAACCTTCGGGACTAAGACCGTTCGGGTCGGGTTCGTGGGTACGAGTCATTGGAGACCTTCGCATTTGCAGGGTTCAAGTTTTGAAGTAAGAGCTCGGGATCGAGCGAAGCACGCACCAAGGGTATGGATGTCTTTTCCTTCTCTCTCGTAACTATTGTTTAATTTGTGATTGCATGCTTAGTTGCCTTAATTAGTGGGCGGGTCTTCGACGGGTTTCTCTTCCGCGTAGAGTCGGACTCTACGAAACCCAACAGTCCATACTTTACCCGAAGTTCCATACTTAAACCAAGGCGTGAAAGGTACAACTGTTTGAGGGTTTGGCACCAAATCAACTCTACTTTAATTTAATTTAATTATTGTTTTATTATTAATTTTCCTTGAAGTTATTAACGCGTTAATTGTGTTATAGTTGCAATTAAAGGCAACCAAAGTAAGGAATCATGTTCCTTTTGTTCCTATTATATTTCTAACGATTTTTATTATGTTTGTCATGTATTAGTTGTTAGATTTTATAGTTAAATTGCTTCCAATGTTAACAATGATTCTATTGTTTATTGTTCATCACCATATTGCATGTTAAAGGGAATATGTAATTGTATATAACGACTAATAAGACAATTTGGACGACCGGTTTAGGTTCCTTTTTAATCTTGTTGTTGAATTGAAGAGATCACGATATTTAAAATTATATGTTGTAGTAAAGTTCAACCAATTTATCTTAATAATAGTTTGGAGAAAATAAAATCTTTGTTACTATGCATTTGAGATCGCAGGAAATACTTTTCACAATAAGAATCGTGTAGATACCAATACGGGCGAATGTGACTCCATGACTCACTTCGTACCATCATCCCCGATTCTCCTTTCGTGGTTTCGAACCATATGGAGTTAGTAATCTAATGGATTATGAATTGGGTGTAACCTTCACGGGTCAATCATTGTTGCCTACTATTGTCCCTAATTCGTGGTTTCCTTAAATGATCCGTGAGTGGTTTACAAGTTCCTTATAAACTTTTTGGCAGCTCCCTACTTTGTTTTATCCCTTATCGTGTCCCTATTCGTATGTCAATTCCCACATCCTATGAGCGCAAAACATATTCACACCATGCTTAAGTAGGCGCGCTTCGATCAACACCTACAATTTGGCGTCCCACTAGGGAGGATTCTTGGTTACTTATCGATTTGAGTGATAGGTATTTAATTGAGATAAGTGGATGAAAATTGAAATATTCTTGAATCGTATTCTTGTGATTTATTTGGCATTGTTGCATATTCATAGACGTTTTAACGTCGTATATAGGTTCACCCCGTAGGACAAAATCGAATAACCTGATCGCAATAGAAAAAATAAAACACTGTTGCGTTTTATTTCTGCCGCGCAACGGCAAAATTGCCGTGACACGGCATAGAGTATCGCGGTGCGGTGCTATATACCGTGGCATGGCAGTTATAAAAATGCTCAAGTGGTCCTATTATTTCTCGTTATTACCTTCGTTTGTTTTTTTTTTCTGAAAACCCTATGTGTTCAATATACGTTTTAGCCGCAGGGGATTTAAGCTCCATAAATCTGAAAACGTTCATGACAATAAGGGTTCGTCCGAGTTATTAAATCCACCCAAACCATGGAGTCGAGTTCGATTTCAACTTGCGGAGCCGCCCGTTGGCATATACCCTCAAGGGAAGCTTCTAACGCGTCCAAACTCTTAACCATGGTACCCTTATGACACCCAAATAAACTTGACCATAGTGGAACATAGAACTTGACCTTAGGTTGCGAAGTTCATTGCATCATTGTGACTACGTGCCCTACGTGTACATCTGTGATTGGTTAATCCTGACCTTAATGATCGTTCTTTATCCATGGTGTTGGTTTATTTTGTTTGATTTACGATTAATGAATGCCAACAGATCGTACTCACTTAGTAATTAGCGTAAACTCTAAAATTGACATGAACTGGAAAAATACGCACAAAACGGAACCTGGAACTGTTTACTGTGCACGGCAAAGTTGTTGTGTCACGGCAGTCTGTACCACACCGCGGTATAGTCTGTTGTGCTACGACAGTTGTACCGTGGCGCGGTACCTAGGAATTTTTCCAAACAGCCCTGTTTTAGTATTCCGTGCTATATTGGTCCACGCGTCAGTCGTTTTGATACTATTTACATGTTTAGCCATGCGATCATACCACGAGTCTTATAACATCACTAAATCGCTCACGAGTCAAGTATAGCCCACACACTTTATTTTTTGAGTCGAGTCGTGCACCATGTCGTTTATGATCGTATACTAGGTTCATGCATGTGTCTCCCTTTTTCTGTCATAATAAAAAAATGATAGGAGTTTCTTCTCACCTATTTTCAAACTTCTATGTTTCCCCCTTTCTTTCCTATTTTGAGCAGTGAGTTAAACCATTATGCGAATTTGTTTTACTTTACAGTACTTGGTCAAGGTGCAGGGGTAGATTGGTGCGGTTCGAGTCACTACTACAACAACCTCTTAGGCCTAGAAGGTGATCAAAGAAGACTTCACCATCTCCACATCAACTACCACCTTCAAAATGCTTTTAGTTCATTTTAATGGCCACCAAAGAAGATATTAAGAACATTCACAAGCCCATTGAGGCACTTTCTGCCATGATGCAAACCCTTACCACAAAGGTCAATACCATGGAATAAACCAAAGTCACTGTTGCTACACTCGACAAGATTAAAGAACAAGTGAGCAAAATTTCTAAAAAGTTCACCTACGTAGAACAAACTTCCACTACTTTGGCTGTGAAGGACAAGCTTCCTGAAAAGTTCTCCTCTTCAGACATACCCAAGTTCAAACCAACTGACAATCCAATATTCCATTTGAAGGCCTTTTCTTCAACAATGGCTCTTAAGAGATTGAATGTGGCACTCTTCCCTACGGTGTTCCCTCTCACTTTAGAGCATGCTAGCCAACAATAGTTTTATTCACTAGATACCAAGTACAATGCAACTTGGCAAGATGTCACTGAACGTTTCATGAATCGTTACAAGTGTAACAGTCAAACCAAGACTTGAGAACGTGAGCTTTCCATCCTTAAGCAGAATGAAAATGAAGGGTTCACTGCCTATCTAAGTAGGTGGAGAGAAACTGATGCGCAAATGGTTAAGCCACCAAAGGAAAAGGAGATGGTTCTTCTATTTATCCAAAATTTGACACACAAGTACAGAAAACATCTCAATATCCTGCCATTGAACACTATCGAAGATATATACGATATTTACATAAATAAAGAGGACGAGCTAATAAAGACTACTATTAGTAATTGTTGGGTTTCGTAGCGTTCAACACTACGCGGAAGCGAAACCCGTCCAAGACTCGCCCACTAATTAAAGCAACTAAACATGCAATCACATAATTAACAACATAAGAGAGAGAAAGAGAAAAGACATTCTTACCCTCGACGCGTGCTTCGCTTGATTCACGAGCTCTTACTTCAAAGCTCGAGCCACGCAAGTGCGTAGGCCTCTGACGGCTCGCACCCTCGACCCGACCCGAACGGTCTTAATCCCGAAGGTTAATCAGGACTTGACCAAATAAAACTAGAGTATTATGAACTTAAACGTTTTCTCACTAATGATGAGATGCCTTATTGAGTTCAACTCAAGTGGTTTTTCCCAAACCCAAAAATTAGGTATTTAAAGGGAATGCTGACTTGATCTCCCTTCTACCATCAATGTGGGAGATTTGCATTTTCTTCAATTTTAATTTAATCAAAAACAAAAAAAAATGCAAGATCAATTAATAAGCTCCAAGTGTTACATGGAGGGAGAGAGTAGGTAAGGACCATTCAGGGTCCACACCAAGCAACCCCTTAATTTCGATCCCCACACAAAAACACACACTCCTCGCCACTTGGCTGGCTGGAAGCCTGCCTTGGCTGCCAGCTGGCGCCTAGCACCAAGGCCGGGCAGCCCAGCCAGCCAACACGTAGCACACGCGTAGCCAGCCAACACGCATGCATGCGATGATGTGATGCTGCTGCTTGGTGCTTGCTGATGTGCGAGTGGCGTGGTGCTTGGTGCTGCTACACTACCACGCACGCACAACCCAACATGCCTAGCACACTGCTGCGATGCGTGTGCTAGCGAGAGCGCTGCTGCTATGCGATACCCAGCATGCACAACCCATAGCATAAGCACTCATAGCGAGCTATTGTGCGAGTACTATGCGATGCATGCTTACGGCTAGGTGCGTGGCCCAGCACACTAGCACGCTAGCATGCTTGCGACCTTGTGCACCAGCCTTGCTAGCATGTTTGGCGTAGCACGTAATGCATGCTAGGCTTGCGGTGCGCATAGTAGCTTAAGCTAGCCTAGCACTCGCATTGCTAGGCATATGTGAGGCTACGACTTAACTCTAACTTGTCGCTTGCTTGATTTCTCGTCTCGTCGATTTCTAAACTCGACTTGACTTGCGACGCTTGGTTTCGACGCTCTAAGCTCGACATCCGACATCTTTGTTTGTAATACTCTAATGACTCATCTAATCCTTCAGATTGATTTGTCGTTTCGGATCATTTATTCGATAGGGGTGGAACCCGAAGGGTTCAGTCAAGATTAAGTCGTAATATTAATTATGCATTAATATTACTGATCGAAAGCGGCCTCCACCTAGGCATTCTGATCACTTGACCTTACTGAAGAATTAGCTTTCTAATAATTCAAACCCCTCTATCGGAATAATACACTTGTTAGAGGGACACCATTCCCTTCAATCTCCCACTTGTTCTTCCAGACAAGTGTGCAATTAGTGTATAGCCCATTTCCTATGCCACTTAATGTTTCTTCATGAACTATAAGGTAAGATTCTTCGTCATCCTTATTACGTCCAGAAGTGTTTCTCGATTCCCGAGTTCGGTTGTCAATAAGCAGATGATTTCTAAAATCCATCTGAGCACGGCCATGTAATTTCTCAGTCTGATTCTTCGAGAGGCCTTGTAAACAACAAAGACATATTCCCTATTGTTAATCGGGGGACATTCTCAGTCTTGTATTGTTAGCTTCCCTTACTAAGAGGCCATAATCGCCCGAGTGTTGCCGTTATAATCCCCATTTACGGCATACGTTTGACAACATCAAAACGACTAGTACTCAAACAAGAGAACTTACAATACTCTTGGCCGAGGAAAAAAGGTTCTAATAGCTATAACGAGAAATATACTTATGACGATTTTATATCACTTAAAGTATTCTCATAGGTCGATCCGGTACAGTTCCAAACTAATACCTGTGAAAATGATTTATGACTATCATGTCCTCGTAGCACAAGAAAATGTGCTATAAATCATACTACACACTAATCTCAAGTGGTCATTAATCGCCCATCGTTTTGATTAGGGATAATTTTCGATTGAAATATTCAATTTTCACTTAACAGGTGTTTCTTTATCCAAGACATGGTCTTGATACCCTGTTTTGAATATTCTCATAAATCGAATGGACTCATTATTTAATTCTAAACCATAATTAAATAGAAATGGAGTAATAATAAATTTGCCGAAAATTTAATTGCTCCAAAACCGAATGGTTTAACATAGTGTTTTACATTAAGACATCAAGTTTAATTAAAACACATATATAGGGAAATCAAAGCCAATCTCCAACATGTTTGATTCCCATTGCCTCAACGTGCTTGTTGTGCTTCACTTGAGGCAAAGGTTTAGTCAATGGATCGGCTACATTGTCGTCCATTCCAATCTTACAAATTCTGATTTCACCCTCGGACTTCCATTCCCTAATCATGTGAAATTGCCTCTTGACATGTTTGACCTTCAGGTGTTCTCTTGGCTCCTTGGCCTGAGCAATAGCTCCATTGTTATCACAATAGAGGTCTATCGGACCCTCGATGGAAGGAAAAACACCAAGTTCACTAATGAACTTATGAATCCAAACTGCCTCTTTAGCTACTTCTGATGCTCCCAAGTATTTGTCTTCAGTTGTAGAATCTGTAGTGGTGCTTTTCTTAGCACTCTTCCAACTAAACGCTCCTCTATTACGGCAGAATATGTACCCTGACTGCGACTTGGAGTCGTCTCTAACAGTGTGGAAGCCCGCATCAAAATAGCGTTCAACAACCAAATCATTACAGCCACCATAGACCAGAAACTTATCCTTGTTCCTTTTCAGGTACTTTAGGATATTCTTGTCAGCAGTCCAATGTGCCTCTCCTAGGTCTGATTGGTATCGGCTCGTAGCACTCAAGGCATGCGATACTTCCGGCCTAGTACATATAATGGCATACATGATCGATCCAATAAGCGAAGCATATGGAATCTGATTCATCCTCTCTCGCTTATCAGGAGTCTGTGGACACTGCTTCTTGCTGAGAGTTATACCATGTGACATGGGTAGTTGCCCTCTCTTGGCCCCTTCCATGTTGAATTGTGCCAATACCTTATCAATATAAGTACTTTGGCTCAATCCAATCATCCTTTTAGATCTATCCCTATAGATTTTGATGCCTAATATGTACTGTGCCTCTCCCAAGTCCTTCATTGAAAAGCACTTACCAAGCCAGCCCTATACAAACTCTAACAGTTTTGTGCTATTTCCAATTAGTAATATGTCATCGACATATAAGACGAGGAATGCGATGCCACTACCACCGACCTTCTTGTAAACACAAGACTCATCTAGATTCTTGATAAAGCCAAACTTACTAATGGCTTCATAGAATCGCAGATTCCAACTTCTGCTTGCCTGCTTTAGCCCATAAATGGACATCTTAAGCTTGCATACCTTTCCAGCATTACTTGGATCAACAAAACCTTCCGGGTGTGTCATATACACAGTTTCTTCCAAAGTTCCATTAAGGAAGGTGGCTTTGACATCCATTTACCATATTTCACAATCATAATATGCAGCAATTGCTAGGGTAATCCGGACGGACTTAAGCATGGCAACAGGCAAAAAGGTTTCATCATAATCAACGCCTTGAATTTGCCTATAACCTTTTACCACCAATCTAGCTTTGTACATATATACATTTCCATCTTTGTCTATTTTCAACTAGAAAATCCATTTGCAACCGATAGGTTTGTAAGCTTCGGGCAAATCAACCAAGTCCCAGACTTGATTTTCAGACATAGAATCCATCTCGGATTTCATGGCCTCTTGCCATTTTGCAGAGCGGAGCTCGTCATAGCTTGTTTGTATGTCGCTGGCTCATCTCCATCCATAACTAGGATGTCTTGATCTTCGGTTAAGACAATACCAAGGAATCTGTCTGGTTAAGATCTTGGTCGTTGCGGCCTACGCAAGGTAATAGGTTGAGCATTTGCATTATCGGTTTGACTCTGACCAATGTCATTAGCTGCTTCTAAAGCACTTTGATTGTCAGTTTTGTCATGTTGACTTTGTTTCTCGTCCTCTCGAACTTCGTCGAGTTCAATTTTCCTCCCACTTGTCATTTTGGAAAGGTATTTCTTCTCCAAAAAGACACCATCACGAGCAACAAACACTTTGTTCTAGGATTTGTTGTAGAAGTATACCCCATGGTTTCTTTTGGGTATCCCACAAAGAAACACTTGTCAGATTTTGGGTGAAGTAATCTCTTGACATATGCTACGCAACCGCAAATCTTAAGAAAAGACAACCGTAGAGGTTTCTTTGTCCATAATTCATACGGAGTCTTTCAACAACTTTTGATGGAGCACGGTTCAGTGTTAGTGTTGCGGTTAGAAGTGCGTGTCCCTAGAAAGAGAAGTGTTGCGGAGAAGTGCGTGTCCCTAGAAAGAGATAGGAACTTCACTAAGACCCATCATTGATCGAACCATGTCTAACAAGGTTCAATTCCTCCTTTCGGACACTCCGTTCCATTGTGGAGTTCCGGGAGGTGTCAACTTTGAAAGAATACCTTTTTCTTTCAAGTGATCGTCGAATTCGTGGCTTAAATACTCGCCACCTCAATCAAATTGAAGTGCTTTGATTTTCTTGCCAAGATGATTTTCCACTTCACTCTAATACTCTTTGAATTTCTCAAAAGATTAAGATTTGTTCGACATAAAGTAGACATAACAATATCTATTTTAGTCGTCAGTGAAGGTGATGAAATATCGACAACCATTCCTTGCAAGTGAACTCACTGGTCCACATACATCTGTATGTATTAGACCTAATAAGTCACTAGCCCTTACTCCCAACTTTGAGAATGGCTGCTTTCTCATCTTGCTTAACATACATCCTTCGCAATTTGCAAATGACTCTAAGTCCAATGAGTCAAGGATACCTTCATGAAGAAGTTTCTTGATGCGTTTGATGTTAATGTGGCAAAGACGACAATGCCACAAGTAGGTTTAATTCGACTCAATGGTCTTAGCTATTTTGGCGGTATCATCAATTTTTCTAATCATATGTAAAATATGCAATTTTATAGAACATATAAGCAAGAAATTTCCAAAAGCAATATAGTCTTGTGATCAAAGTAACCCGGTGTCCAACACCATAGATCAAAAGTATGTTCAAAAACATGAGAAACTAAGATTAGTTAATTATAAGCCATAAACAAAAATGTTCCTACAAGCACGATCGAAAAATCATCTTTGTTGTCCACTCGTAGTTGCACATCCACTTGTGAAGCCCTCTCACTTGGTTCCTGAAAAGGAAAAATAAAGTGAGTTACACATGGTATCCCATACCTATGAATAGCTTTATACACAAGTGTTAATTAAGATACCTGAGGCAGATGAAACATTCCTCTCCTCCTCATCCTTTCGGAAGAGCTTGCACTTCCTCTTGTAGTGGCCTTGCCCACCACAATAGAAGCATCGCATCTTCGCTTTGTTCTTGAACTAGTACTCCCTCTTCCTTGCTCTTAAGGGCCTTTCGATTGCTCCATAGGAGGTAGTTCGGTGAAGCAGTTGCACCACCTCTCTTAAAGAGTGTGTCTCCTTTAATTTCCCACATCTATATGCACTCTAAGTGCATCATAGCCCGAGTAGAGTGAAGCAAGAAAGATATGACCCGCCATCTCATCCTCCAATGAGATTCCGAGAAGCTCCATGTGCTTGAAGAGCCTAGTCATTCCAAGAAGATGAGGTCAGAGGGGCATACCAGGTCTCAATTTGGTATTGTTGACCCTTGACCAAACCCGGCGCCTCTCCTTAGCAAGACAACCTACTTCCGGTGGCTTTATCTTCATGTTCGAGAGTGGCCTAGTCACATCAAACACGAGTCTATTATAGTTTCCATTGCCACTCTAGGTGACTCTTACATTGACAACGTCCTCAAGAGCTTTGAGGAACATGTCTGGAAAATAGAAGGAGAGCTTTTCCTTCCAATCTTCCGGGATGGAATTAGCCATTAGTCGTGAGACTTTCTTGTAATTGGAAGACCATGCATTATGAGTTTCATCGCTCATGATTCCCTTAAGAAGAAGTTTGGAATGGGAGTATCAAGAGTGTACTCCAAGGAACAATTCCGAAGAGTTATCCTGAGTTCCTCTTCCCATTCCTTGAAGTTGACCAAGTTAAGGCTAAAAGCTAACTTGTCAGGGAGTTCCGGACACAAAGAGTTGTTGTTGATTGAGTTACTTGCAGACATGTTTCTACAATCGAAAGAATTCGAAATAAAAAACCATTCATAAAACTAATAAGTTTGAAATTTAAAGCGTTCATGCAAATTTTCAACCTTATTGAGCATTTTATCCACGCATTAACATTTGTCCCTTTTAGGCGAGAATAAAATGATTCCAAGATCCCAAAAATCAAAAAGTGATTAAGCATGCTTTAGCTTGTCTTAACACTTAATATTTTAAGGTAAGCAATCCAATTGCTAATAGCTCCAAGCTACTCTTAGTTCGATAAAACGTCGCATCTAATGCTTCCTTGACATTTTATCTCCATTGCCACGACATCTAAGGACTCCTTACTGATATTGTTGAGCTTAACCAAGACAACTTGTATTTCTAGTATACCTTACGTTTCTAGGGAAGCGGTGATGCCTCGCTTTAGCGTAGCCCATCACCATGCGCATTAGTTCGGTAAGTGTCGTTCTTGGAATGGCAAATTTTGCTCAATATTATAGGGACTTAGGGTTTTTATGTTGGTTGATTTAAGTGAACTCAATTAATCATCGCAACATTTGAAATCCTAAACATGCATCTATCATACAATTCAATCATATATGACACAATATATATAAATCATAAGTATAAGATGCATTTGGCAACTAGCATGACCCCTTAGTCTTCATATCTTCAAGGGTCTCCGGTGCAACTTCTTGTCTTGTCTTCTTAAAAACGCCGTCTTCGAGACATCTTCGCCATTCTATGCAACTACTAGCTACTACGACTAGGAATAATCTAAATATTAAGGTACAAAAACACGCAACGGTACGCAGACCGTATTTAGATTTACAAAACGGATCGCAGTCCCTATTTACTATCCTACTCGGTCCCCACTAGTTGCCATTTTCACAAAACCTGTGAACCAATATACATTCCATTCATCCATTCACTATATGTGAATGGCCCATGCATTTTACAACGATAAAAAAGTAACAACGCATTAACACGCGCGAATTAGTAAATTACTTAGGTGGTTAATCCAATTAACACGCCTAATTAAAACTAGTCGAAGTTGTTTAACATTTTATGTGATTAAGACGCAATTTACTTCAAGTAATAAACGAAGCTCCCACTAAATTCCGCATCCAACTTAATTAATCCAATTAATTAAGCCGGTTAACCCATATTTTTGCCAAATTATTTTGCAAGTGCCGGAGGAACCGAGGCTTAGCCTCATTAAAATAATTAAATAAATAATAAAACGGGTCAATTACCCAAAATGATAGCCCACAACACGCCCAAGTGCCTAGCATCAAAGCAACAGGGCTAGGCTTGCTAGGCACCTAGGGTCGTGGTTTGCATGCCTAGGGTGCTGGCCTACCCAACCAGCAGCACACCCACTAGCGCTTGCACCAGCAGCCTCGCAGCATGCTACACATGCTTGCATTGCGCTTGCAGCTTGTGGGTGGCCTGCTAGCATGGCTGGCTTGCTGCCCCTAGTGCTGCACCATACGCAGCCTTACACACACATCGTAGCACCAACTGTGCACCACACTTGCACACACTAGCGCATCAACGAGGCTAGGCAGCCCACACATGCACCTTGGCAGCCACATGTGGGCTGCGTGAGTAGCCCGGCTAGCCCAAGGGTGTATTTTTGGCGGTTTTACCTCGATTTACGTGCACTTGTCTCGGGATTTAATCCCGATTTGTGTGTGATAAAAAATTTGATTCTAAATTTAATTTAGAACCAATTAAGAACAAAATGAAAATAAAACAAATCCAACTTAATTAAATTCAATTTTAATAGTGCACAAGCCTAAATTATTCAAGAACCATTCTTTAAATCAATTTAGGTCTATCTTAATGCTACAAAATTGAAGGGTTATACTCATAATTAATTTAACTATACATAAATTAATAATGAGATTTGACAAAATTAAAGAGGTTGGAAAAATACACCCATCCATCTAATGAAAAATTTTCAACAGTAACTTGTGTATAATTGAAAAATTACATCTTCCAATATTAAGATTAATAAAATTTCAATCACAAGTTTTAACTTTTAGTACTTTAATCAACTCAAAAATGATTAAATCCAAGAATTAGTTCAACAAGGAATTTAGCAATCAAAGTTCCAACCAAATAAAGAATTAAAGATTGGATCTTTAACATATTAGGGACTTCAAAATTACAAGTTCATCATAAACATTCACACTTGAAGCAATTTATTTGCAAAAATGTGAAAATATCAAGTTTATGTGAAAAATGAACTCACCAAATTATGCACCAATTATGACTTCATAAACATGCCTAATAAGGTTTATAATTGTAGTAGATTAGTGATGCAACCATACATTTAATCTACCTTTAACATGCCATAATTAATCAAGGTTTAAACATTTAAAAATTTTCGTCAAAAACGAAAAACCCCTCGAAAACTATGTTTCTGAGTTGATTTTGGCTTCAAGACAGCCCTAAAAACGGGTCAAAAACGATTTAGAACATTGATTCCACCCAATAATCACTATTTTTTAGTCGAAATCTGGGTTCGTTTGCCAAAATTAGTAAAATATGAGATTAAACTAATTAAAACGAGGTTCTAATCTAATTAGAAAGCAAAACCAGAATTTAAATACATTTTAAATCACCTTAATTATTTATTAGTTATAATAATTAAAATGAGCGCGGCTCCGATGCCGCTGTTGGGTTTCATAGCGTCCAACACTACGCGAAAGAGAAACCCGCCCAAGACCCGCCCACTAATTAAAGCAACTAAACATGCAATCACATAATTAACAACATAAGAGAGAGAAAGAGAAAAGACATTCTTACCCTCGATGCATGCTTCGCGTGATTCACAAGCTCTTACTTCAAAGCTCGAGCCACGCAAATGCGTAGGCCTCCGACGACTCGCACCCTCGACCCGACCCGAACGGTCTTTATCCCGAAGGTTAGTCAGGACTTGACAAAATAAAACTAGAATTTTAAGAACTTAAAGGTTTTCTCACTAATGACGAAATGCCTTATTGATTTCAACTCAAGTGGTTTTTCCCGAACCCAAAACTTGGGTATTTATAGGGAATGGAGACTTGATCTCCCTTCTCCCATCAATGTGGGAGATTTGCATTTACCTCAATTTTATTTTAATCAAAAACAAAATAAAAATGCAAGATCAATCAACAAGCTCCAAGTGTCACATGGAGGGAGAGAGAACCCCCTTGCTCACCAAGCAACCCCTCAATTTCGATCCCCACATAAAAACGCACATACCTCGCTACTTGGCTGGCTGGCACCCTGCCTTGGCTAACAAGGCTGCCAGCTAGCGCCTAGCACCAAGACTGGGCAGCCCAGCCATCCAGCACACTGCACACGTGCAACCAGCCAGCACGCATGCATGCGATGCTGTGATGCTGCTGCTTGGTATATGCTGTTGTGCGAGTGGCGTGGTGCTTGGTGCTGCTACGCTAGCACGCACGCATAGACCAGCATGCCTAGCACACTGATACGATGCTCGTGCTAGCGAGAGCGCTGCTGCTATGCGATGCTCAACATGCACAGCCCACAGCACAAGCACACATAGCAAGATGCTCTACGAGTGCTATGCGATGCATGCTTGCAGCTGGGTGCGTGGCCCAGCACACTAGCACGCTCGCTCGCTAGCTGCTAGCATGCTTGCGGCCTTGTGCACCAGCCTTGCTAGCATGCTTAGCCTACCACACAGTGCATGCTAGGCTTGCGGTGCACATGGTAGCTTAAGCTAGCCTAGCACTCGCATTGCTAGGCAAATGCGAGGCTACGGCTTAACTCTATCTTGTCGCTTGCTTGATTTCTCGTCTCGTCGAATTCTAAACTCGACTCGGCTTGCGACGCTCGGTTTCGACGCTCTAAGCTCGACGTCCGACGTTTTTGTTCGTAATACTCTAATGAGTCAACTCATCTAATCCTTCGGATTGATTCGTCATTTCGGATTGGTTATTCGATAGGGGTGTAACCCGAAGGGTTTAGTTAAGACTAAGCCGTAATATTAATTATGCATTAATATTACTGATCGCAAGCGGCCTCTACCTAGGCATTCCGATCACTTAACCTTACTGAAGGATTAGCTTTCTAATAATTCTAAACCTTCTATCGGAAAAATACACTTGTTGGAAGGACACCATTTCCTTAAGTAATAACAACAATAACACTTGGAAAGACAAGAAGAATGACCATCCTTCTTCTTTGTCTTCAAAGCCTGAAAATACTACCAACAATGTAAGACAGGTTGATCTCAATGAAGTTTTAGCTCTTGATGCTCCATTTCCCAAGAAAAGGAGAACTTACACTCCTTTAGGAATGACATATGACGTTATCTTTGAGCACCTCTACATTCAAGACTTGATTACACCTGTTGGGCCATTTCCAAAGCTGAAACCTTAAGAAAGAAGAGCCAAATGAAACCCTAATGCTCACTGCAAGTTCCACCAAGGTAGGAGTCACTCTACTGAACAGTGCTGGAATTTGAAAGCTGTCATTCAAGACTTGGTTGATGCAAACAAAATTCCTATCCCTCCAGGCAGCAAGAAGTAATGAAGATAAGGCGCACATCAAGTCCTTCATGCATGATTTCATGATTTCTTTATTTTTTATTTACTTCCATTTTCCCCATTCAAGTCTAGCATAAGTTTTCCATTCTGAGTTTCTATATGTTTTCTATTTGTGTTCTTTTTTTCCATCAATAAAATGAGAATTCTTTTCATTTTATATCTTGATCATGCCACTATTTAGTTCAATAAATAAATAAATAAATAAATAAATTGTCGAACTAAACACAAGGTACACCAAATGATTTGAGGCTCCTTTGCAACCCTTTCATTCCCCGTAAACATTTCAAACTCTTATCAACTTCTTCATTAACCACCTTGAGCCTCGTCTAACGTTTGGCCTTCATTTCTTAACCCACATTCACCTAACCTTGGAATGGGAAGGTGTGTAATTCGTGTAATATTCAAAAGCAAGTAAAAAAAATTAAAAATAAAATAAAAAAAGCAAAAAAAAGAATGATAAAAATAAATCAATGTCTAAGGGCAAGTGTTCCAATGTCTTTGATATGAACACGTCTCGAATTGCGTCTCGCATCGAGTGCTTGGTATTGTGCCTGAGAAACATGAATTCTAATTGAGCGATGGACCGCATGATCTGAGATTGCTCACATTGATTAATTATAATTCAAAGAAAAATATATGGAAAAAAAAACTTGCAAAGTTCTAATTTCAAATACACAATTACACATCTTAGGGGGGATTCTCTCGGGTCTTGAGCCTTTTACCCTTTCTTCTTCAAACCATTACCTTAACTACGTTACAACCCTCGAAAGACCTTTCTGAGGTATACATACACTTGTGCAAAGTTCAAGTAGAGCTACGTTCGGCCAAATTCCAAACAGATACGTAGGCAACTTCACATCGGGGTGCGGCCACATTCATATTCACATTCATATTAATGAATGATCGCGTCAAGAATCTCTAATGCTCATCCCTATCCATCTAGAGCTAGACTTGAGGGTTAAACCCACATCATTAGCTTGCCCAGCCTAAAGAGTCACCACATTGACTCTTCTCACACCTTTTCCACAACCACAGCCTTTGCAGCCAACCTTTAGTATCACTTTCACACACATCATTCACACATACATTGCCATATCCTCCTTCCCTTAGGAACCCCTTATCATGAAATCTTGTTTCATCAATGCGCATGCTTCATCATCCTTCACAACAACATCCAGCAAACATCATCATTATACACTTGCCTAGCTCCCTGACTTAATCAACATTCATCGAGATTCATCATCACACTTGCTTAGCTCCATGACCTAAGTAATACTTAGTAAACACCACTGTATACATGCTTAGCTTCCAGACCTAAGGAACGTCCAAGATTGTACGCTATATATGATGCTTAGCTTCCTAACCTAAGCAACATACATTGACAATAAACTACGATTATAATGTGCTTAGCTTCTTGAACTAAGTGCATTCATTGATCGTGTCACATGATGTATTTTTCCTTAGCCTTCTGGCCTAAGAACATTCATCATGCATCCATCATTTTCAAGACGAGCGAGCCAATTTGAAAAGAAGAAAATCCATGCGATTCACCTCACTTTGCTCTAAGAGGAAGTTCAAAACTTCTTCCATTTTTCATCTATTTTTTTGGGAAGTTTAAAAACTTTTTCAAAATTTGCTCGACGAGAAAGTTCAAAACTTCTCTCCATTTTTCATCTTTCTTCTTTTGGGGAAGTTCAAAAACTTTTACAAAATTTTTTTTCATCATGGGAAGTTCAAAAACTTCTTCCAAAACTTCATTTTTCACGTTTTTCTTTTTCGAGAGAAAGTCAGTACACTCCCCTCATGACAAAAAATGACGGAAATTTTTGGATTTTCAGTTGCTTGTGTCTGCACACACGCGCAAACTATACATATACACACACAATCACAAGTCATAAACATGTAATTTCATGTCGAGCCAACCTACAGCCCACGTTCAGGGACAATCGAACCGTTATCATTTGCAGCCCACGTTCGGGGATAACCGAATCATTATCATTTGCAGCCCACGTTCAGGGACAATCAAAACATTATCATTTGCAGCCCACATTTGGGGACAATCAAACCATTTACAGCCTAAGATCATGGACAATCGAACCATTATCATTTATTAGGCACGTTTTCCCAAGGCACAGAAAATGGTCAGCTGATGCATACTTCTTGAGGCATAGAAGTCTACAATTGTGTCCCAAGGCGTGGACACTTAGTGTTATTCTCGGAGTATGGAATTTCACTTGTGAGTTAGTCGAGGCGTAGGAGCTCACGATATGGTTCCCGAGGCGCGAAAACTATCACACATCAATTTTCCCGAGGCGCGGAAGATCACTAATCAGTAGATTGCTCGAGGCATATGAGCCTACAACTTGTTTCCCGAGGCGCGTAAATTTGTCACCTTTTATCTAGTGGATTGCTCGAGGTGTGGTGATTCACGATAGAATTCCCAACGCGCGGAAGACTTTAATCCGGTAGATTTCCCGAGGCGCAGAAATCTACCTAACATATTTGTTGTTGGTCCACTAGTGTCAGATACACATTCTATCCCTTTACTCTTTTATCTGCGGAACTAACGCTTTTCTGCAGGTATCGGTATATACAGAGTTATTTAGGATCGTAGAATGTCTTAAATCATTCTCCGTCCCAATTGACTACTTTGACTATCGTTATCAAAACTTACGTTTCTACAAACTCCGTCAAAGTGGGGGCTTTTGTAGACACCTAAAATTGTCTCCCCAAAACCAAACTCGATGATGAATAACCTTTCACCGCCATTATTAATCGGGTTGAGTATTTAATCTTGGGAGTTTTTAAAATCCATATTCAATCAAATACATTCAACAAATAAGAGAACAAATTAGTCAGATTAGTCAAAGCATAGTCCAACCCTCATTTCAACCAAAGCCATTTTAATCCATTTCATTTTATTTATTAATTAAGCCCGATTAATAAATATATTAAAACGCTAAACCTGATATAAGTCCGGAACACTGAAACAGCGCTGAAATTATCCTGTACTTAATGCAAAATAAAAGATAAAAATGAACTTAGACGAAATTCCATGAAACACAAACGTGTGCCGCGCCATGGCGGTTACTGCCGCGCCACCGCAATTTCTGTTGCGTCACGGCAATTTTGTCGTGACACGCAATTTCTAGGTTTCATTTCTCCGCGGCACCTCATTTCTAGGGTTCTGGACCTCACACCTCTCAATTCCTCTATAAATACGAGGCTGATTTCTCAGTTTCGGGGCACCAAATCATTCTCTCTTTCTCTCCAATGCATTAGTCTACATTTATGTCTTCCCTATTCACACAATTCATCCCTTAAGAACTCCCTAGAGTCCATACTTTCCCCAAATTTCCACACTTAAACCAAGGCGTGAAAGGTAAAACTGTTTGAGGGTTTAGCCCCAAATCAACTCTACTTTAATTTAATTTAATTACTGTTTTATTATTATTTTTCCTTGAAGTTACTAATGCATTTATTGTTTTATAGTTGCAAGCAGACACAATCAAAGTAAGGAATCATGTTCCTTTTGTTCATATTATATTTCTAACGATTTTTATTATGTTTGTCATGTATTAGTTGTTAGATTTTATAGTTAAATTGCTTCCAATGTTAATGATGATTCTTTTATTTATTGTTGATCACCATATTGGATGTTAAAGGGAATATGTAATTGTATATAACGACTAATAAGACAATTTGGACGACCGGTTTAGGTTCCGTTTTAATCTTGTTGTTTAATTGAAGTGATCATGATATTTAGAATAATATGTTGCATTAACGGTCAACAAATTTAGCTTAATAATAGTTTGGAGCAAATTGAATCTTTGTTTGTGTGCCTTTGAGATCGCGTGAAAAACTTTTCACAATAAGAATCCAGTAAAGGCCAATATGAGCGAATGTGACTCCATGACTCTCTTCGTACCATCATCCCCGATCCTCCTTTCGTGGTTCCAAACCATATGGAGTTAGTAATCTCATGGATTATGAATGGGGTGTAACCTTCACGGGTCAATCGTTGTTGCCTATCGTTGTCCCTTATTCGTAGTTGCCTTAAATGATCCGTGAACGGTTTACAAGTTCCTTAAAAACTTGTTAGAGGCTCCCAACTTTTCTTTGTCCCTATTCGTATGTCAATTCTCACTTCCTACGAGCGCCAAGCATATTCACACCATGCTTAAGTAGGCGCGCTTCGATCGACGCCTTTAGTGTCCGAACAGTAGGACTATGCCCGCTGCTGCTGCTTGTGCCGAATATAGTCTCTAGCATCCTTACAGCGCTAGGATGGCTCATTTGGTAGCCTCAGAGGCTGCTTGGTCTGCCCCCTAGCCGACTTTGATGTCTCAAAGTCCCTGTACTAGTTCATCCGAGGCACCCTTGAGGACCTAAGATGTCTTTTGAATGGGGTATTCCCTGCATCTTCGGTGTTGGTCGTCTTGTCTTGGGGTTTTTTCCAAATGCCCTCTCCTTCTCTTTTAGACGGTTGTATAAAAGAAGAGGGTATCTTACCCTTAAGCTCTTTTCAGAGCTTGTCCAAGGCAGCCTGCAAGGAGCCGGCTGTTAGTAGCAACAATGTTCTCTACATAGCCGTCCTAACTAGGATCGAGTGCCTGACCACCTTAGCCATTTCAGACGTGTATCCCCATAGACAGCGCCAAATGTTTCGTGGTTTTTTGGAATCCCTCGGGATACAGGTCGTGAATACAGCCGGATGGTCGCGAACACCTACAAAACAATGAATAATCCGTTTGCCGAAATATTTGCCTCCGACCATCAAGTTAGTGATTGGAAAACGAAAGAATCTAGAGAGAGAAAGTAGAGAGAAGTTGGAGCAATTTAATATGCATGAATGATATGTCTCTATCCACCCCTTCCATCATAAATGATTGGGGTATTTATACGGGTGGGATGGTGTGTCTTTTAGGGTTGGTGGCCTAAAAAGGTGCAACATGATTGGCGGCACAATCAATGCAGAACACGTGTTCTTTAGGGGTCGGGCGCCGTTATGGCGCTTTTCTCGGGATTTGGGCCTGTTGATGTAAGGACGCCTTCTCTCATTCAGGTTCTCTTTTATTGGGAACGTGTCATCTTCCTATTGGAACACGTGTCGCCCTTTTATTGGGCCACGTGTTACTATGGGATTGGACCACGTTGTAGGGGTATTTCTTAGCCTAAACATCAACCTTTTTGCTATTAAAACAATACACATGTTAGTAAACTTCAAGAAAGCGAAATCAATAAAGCAATAAGAAACTAAATTAATATAGAATTGAATACAGATTTGGCACCAAACCCTCAGAAATATCAACCTTTAACATCAAGGTCGAAGATGACAACGTCAACTGAGGTTTGGAGTATTCGAATCACACAAAGGAAGTATTGTGGATGATTTGGGAGTATCAAGGATGCATTTAAGCTAAGTCTAAGAACATAGGTGTTAGCAATCTCAGAGTATGATAACTGTTGATGGTAATTGTTGATGATTTGAAATCAGGAAAAACGACCTCTATTTATAAGGAAAAAAGTGAGTCAAAACGATCTAAAAAATAAAAATCCGAAGTCCGAACAAAATAGAACTTTGTTTGACACGACGCAACAGGTTTGTTGCGGCGTTGGCCCTTCACTAGTAGAAAAAACTAAATAGGCACCCCCCTATTGCACCGGTTCTTGAAAACCGGTGCCAAAAATAAATGGGCGAGACTTAAAAATTCAGAGTTGGCACCGATTCTAACCAAAACCGGTGCCAAGCATTTAATTAGCACCGGTTCAAACCGGTGCCAACTTATGAAAAAAAAAAAAGTATGGGAAGGAGTTGGCACCGGTTCTCCTTAAACCGGTGCCAACTATGGTATTTAGCACCGGTTTAAACCGGTGCCATTTTTGAAAAAAAAAACCGGGCGAAATAAAAAAAAATAAATAAATCGGGGTATTCATTTCTCTGCTTCTTCTTCTTTCTTTCTTTCCCCCCTGCATTTCATTTTCGTTATCCCTAACTCTCGTTTTCGCCCTTCTCTTAGCTTCGACCACCTTTCTCCATATTTCTCCTCCATTACGCGTGCTCGTAGTTCTCCATTGAAGCGCATTCTGAGTTTTATCCATATCACTCCTCCACTACGCGTACTGTATTCTCCATTGAAGCGGATTCGAGCTTTCTCACCTTCATTGAAGCAGCTTCGAGGTAAAAATTTGTTTTTGTCCTTTTGTTTTCGCAATCTAGGGTTTGTCGTTTATTGATTTTTGAATTTAGGGTTAGTTCATGTAAATTAGGGTTAGTTTACTACTGCAACCCTCTTAATTTCGATTTGGATTCTCTGGGTTTGGGTTTCACTTTGGGGTTTTTCTGGATTTGACTTTCTTTTAGGTAGTCAATAGGGAGGCAGTTTTGTGGGGGGTTTAGGGGTTTCTTGGGTGGTCAGGGTGGCTGCGGTGGTCGATTTTGACAGTTCAGATTACATTGATTATGGCACATCTAGTAAAATAGCAGGCTTCATTGCTGAAACAATTCAGGTTTATCTGTCTCTTTGTTTCGTGCTTCAAAAGTTACTTGCTTTTAGTTACTGTAACTCAATGGTACTTGTTATTTATGTTTAGGGTGTTGGAGGAGGAGTTGAATTAACTCCTGGATATTTGAAGCTGGTGTATGATATGGTACGTAAGGCTGGAGGAGTCTGCATTGCTGATGAAGTTCAAACTGGATTTGGTTGAACAGGGATCAAGTATTGGGGCTTTGAAACACAAGGCGTTATTCCTGATATAGAGATAATGGCAAAGGTCTTTTAGGATACTCTAGCTGTAGTACTTATTTTGATTTAACATAATGTCTTTTATCTGACCAGAACTTAACATAATGCTGCAGGGAATCGGCAATGGCCTACCCCTTAGAGCAGTGGTGACTACACCTGAGATTGCTAGCGTATTGGCTAAATTCAATTTAATACTTACGGAGGAAACCCGGTGTGCTCTGCAGGTGGTCTTGCAGTCCTGAGGGTAATTGACAAGGAAAAACGTCAACAACACTGTTCTGATGTAGGGACCTGCCGCCACTCACCCTTCGACGGCCACCCTCCGTTTAATTTCGTAATTTACTCATGCTTCAACTGTATTACCTCCTTTTCATTCTCTAATTCCTTGTTTACATTTCACTTTAGCATTTCTAAACATTTTATTCTGGAATTTTGGTCAGGTTGAAATTATCTTAATTGTGATGAATTTATTGACTTACATTTTAGGTTAATTGTTTAGCATCGTTGAAAAATAAGGACGGAAAATTTTATATTTTAGGTTGATTTTGTGCGCTTTGTTCTTTCTGAATCTTAGTTTTGATTCTGATCATAGTTTGGGTTATTTATGTAACTTGGACTCTTCATTTCACCTCGAGTTCTCTTGTCAGATCCTCGGCATTGGAAATTTTTGGAAACTTGGAAACTTACCTGAATCCGAGTAACCTAGGTATCCAGTTGTAATAAATTTATGAACTGCGAGAAGTGTTTTGATTTTTTGTTGCGAATTTGAAAATTTTCGGGCTGACATGTACGTGCGAAGTAACGTTATGTATGATCTTGGTGATCATTACTCAAACTTTGACAACTTACTTATCTTCCACTTCTAGTCACTCTACCATATTCTAAGAAGTGCAAGTATTATTTAGGCTGCATCATTTACATTACTAAGGAGTTGTATTTAGTGTGGATTTTTACTTGAGCTTTTCTTCATTGTTACATGCTTGGAAAATCTAAAAGAAATTATCTCGGTGCAGAATTTTTGTATCTGGTCTATCCATATAGGTTCTTCTAAGATTTTCTGTCACTCAGTTGGGTTCTATATATATATTCACTTAAACATGAATTGTGCTGGTAGTTAAGTTAAACACTTTGCTCCTTAATTTGTTTCCTTTAATTACCCTCAATATATTTTGCCACTGTTTGTTTTCTTTTTCTTTAATTACCCTCAATATATTTCAAATGAGCTATAAAACATGGAATAGTTGAAAACTTATATTTCAGTAAACAGTAATTTCTGTTATACTCCGTAGCATTTAGCAAATTAGCAGTTCTCAAGTAGCATATAGCTTTCTGAATGTATCAAATGTCACATAGGCTGGATCTATGTTATTTGAATTGTAGTACAACATATATAACTGATATTTACTTGGTGCTTGTGTACTTGTTAATTTGTTATTGACATAAATTTATTCTTGGATATATTTCTCTAATTAGTTTACTGGAAAAGAGTGAGTACATGCTAACATGTACACCTCATTTTACTCTATACCAACCACCACTTGTTAGTAGATTGACTACTTACATCTACCATGGGTTACATGTACTCTCTTTTTTCTAATCTATTCTTTATCAAGCACCCCATTGTATTTGACATGTCGTTTAAGATTTTTAGTTTTGGTTGCTGAAAATATTGATCAAGTGTTAGATACAAGAGAGAGAGAGAAAGAGAGAGACGTTTATGGATTTATGTCCAAAGTTTAGAGTTACCTGTTTTTGAATGCGTGCGTATAATACTCTCTTAGTTGGGTACTGTGAGCAGTCCATGAACCATGAAACTTCCTGTAAATCTAAAATTTTCATGGATTTGGCATCCCTCAAATACCCAACGGTTCAAAACCGGTGCCAAAAGGGGGGTTTGAACCGGTGCCTTTTTATCTTTTTCGTCTAGTGTTCACTGTGAGTTTCATCTAAATTCATAACTTTCTTGTTTAAGATTGAAATGTTGTGACCTTGACTATGCATTTGTTATTTTTCTATCAAAGGGACTTTGTATGTTTCGTGTTGAATTAGGCATTGCTTTTGTGTTTTCGATATGTAATAATCAATGAGGTATGATTACCATGGTACGTTGCTTGAAGATGCTAGAGTTTATGCCTAAGCTATTATTAATTTTCGAGAAAGTATAATGTTTTCGACAAGGCTGTGATCCTTCTTGTGAAATTATGTAAGTCAATTTGTGTGGAGGTGATGGGGAGAATTCAGCAATTGATTGATAGGGCTTGGACTAGGAATCATTGCAAGTGGGTGCAATTGTTAAAGTGTAATATGCCTGGTGTTTGATGTTCTGGTTGTTGCTGGAATTCTGGTCCTGTTTTTGTTTGTGTTTAAATGGTCTGTGAAGCTGCCTGGTAAGCTTGCTGATCTTCTGATGTTTGTCTGCCTGCTGCCTTAGCTGGACCTGCTGATCCCTGCTTGTGTTCTTATCTGGATATGCTGATTTCTGGTCGTGTTTCTGTCTCTGTGCTGGGGCCTTGAGTGCTGTTTTTTGATGTGTGTTGCTGACTTTTTGAGTTGCAGGGTTGATGTGCTCCTAATGCAGGCTGGGTGCAGTGCTTGGGCTGTGTTTCTGCGTTTCTGTGCAGCAGGGTGTGCTTGTCTTTGTTTTTATTGTGTTGCTAGCTGGTTCAATCTCTGTCAGGGCCTGTAGGGAGTTTCTGTTTCTGACCTGATGCTGTGCTTTCATTTTTTCTCGGTTGCATTGCTGTATGTTACTGTGTTGTGTCTTGGAGCTGCTGCGTTCTTGTGATGCTGAGTTCTTGTTTTCTGGGTTGCCGAGGTGCTGGTGCAGGCTGTGTTTTGGGGGTCTGCAGGAAGCTTCTGTTTGGTTGCTGTGTTTTCGTTCTTCCTGATTATGCAGTGTTGTGTGTTGCTGTGATGTGGATTGGAGCTGTTGTGTTCCTGTGTAGCTGAGTTCTTGTGATGCTGGTTTACTAGGGTACTGGTGCAGGCTGTGTTCCTGGTCCTGTGCTGACTTTGTTTGCTGATGCTTTTGATTAGCTGGCTGTGCATGGTCCTGCTCAACTGGCTGCTGCTGTTTTTGTCATGTTTTGCTGGGTGCTGGCTTTTATTTGCTGTGTTTCGTTTGGTGTTTGTTTACAGGCTGTTTTTTTTTAGGAGGTCGTTGTGTTTTAGTTGAGTTGGTCTTGTTGTTTACCTATTTTGTTTTAGTTGAGTTGGTCTTGATGTTTGTGTATGAAAGTTAATGTTTCTATATCAATTTAAGTGAAAAAAATGCAAAAAAAAAAAAAAAAAAAAATTATTTTTTTGGGGTATTTTTGGCACCGGTTTTGACCAGAACCGGTGCCAAAAGTTTTTTAAAAAAAAAATTTGACACTTTTGGCACCGGTGCAAGGCACGCTTGCATCGATTCTTGCCTTGAACCGGTGCCAATAGTATTGAAAATAAAAAAAAAATAAAAAAAAAAAACGCGACATAGTAGTTGGCACTGGTTAACCGATGCCAAATGCTTTAGTTGGCACCGGTTTTGAACCGGTGCCAAATTTTGATGGATTTGGCATCCCTCAAACACCCAACGGTTCAAAACCGGTGCCAAAGGGGGGGTTTGAATCGGTGCCTTTTTATCTTTTTCGTCTAGTGCTTGTCGCGGTGCGACAAGGCTGACGCTGCACGTTGGACTTGTTGCTGTGCGATGGTTTTTAAAAGATAGCAAAGCCATAAGGAATTTGATGTCTAATGGAATTATGTTTGCAAAAGATATCCGAACGTCTTTGAATTTGAACGGGATAAGGATTATCATATGAGAACTTTTATTCAATCTCGAATTTTTTTATCTTTTTCTTTTCGGGAAAGATAAATTAGTACCTTCTAGAGGATTCTAGAATTTCCTAACTGATTTAGGATTGAGAATATGATCATATAGGGAGTAAATAAAATATTTAGACTTTATATATTCATTAGGTCGTACTAAAGGTGGACCTAGGCTTGGTTTAGGCTTGGTTTAGTATTTTGGTCATGACTCATTCGTTTTAAGTCGGATTTGGGCTTATAATATATCGTTGGAAAACTCTTTTCAAACCCCATCCATCTAAATAATAATTAGACTGGGAACATGGACCAAAATAATCAAGTATTCACTTTTTTATGATTTAGACACGAAATGAATGATTTTAAGGACATAAAATAGATGATTTGGATTAAAAACATTTTAGGTAAGGTTAGAAATATGGTCAAGGTTTAAGGAAACATTGCAAGACTCTTCAACTCTTTACTGAACTCGTCAATCAAAACGTGAAAGGTACTCATCACTAGGTTTGGTTTTTGGGGAGATACAATCAGGTGTCTACAGTCCCTATCATTAATCATTAGTTGGCTATTTATAATTGTATTTTCAGGTGGCAAAACTGTACTTTATTGGACAGTTTAGGGGTAAATCTATACTTTATAATGATTAATGGAGGGTTAAGGATGGTGGACTGGATCATGAAAGGGTATTTTCGTTATTTTAAATCCATTGAGCTTAAAACATGGATTAGGCCCAAACAGGTTATAGTAGATACTTAATAATTATACAAGAATTCATTTTGGAAGAAAGAAATAATGATTTAACCACTCATTCCATACCATGTTCTCTATGCAATAACGACACCCCAACTTCCATTGGTCATGTAACTGTTTTGCATTATTAGATATTTAGAATTATTCACAGATAATATCACATTGACTTGATGATTCTATGGATCTTTTCTAGCTTTAAGGGCCACTCGTGTCATTTCCTTGCAATTTTTTGTATTATTTTAGAGAGCAATTATTTAGTGTGTCATGTGACCTTATATTATACAACATGCATGATTAATATTAATTCTTCTTCCCCGACAGTTGCGGCTTTTTACCAACACATATCTTAAGAATTAAAGGTTGTCATGTCCTCTAAGACACTTCTTGTTGATTATGCTTAAATCATGCTTTTGTGACAAATTTACCTTTAATTATGATTATGCTTTATTTAAATTAAGCTGCATGCACTCTACATTATGGTTATTATTGAGGCCCAATAGATTTTGAATCGTGAATCATGGCTTCTTGTGTCATTGTGTACTTCCATGTTTTCAGTTTATCACTCTAGTTAAAATAGTGTTCGGATAATCAACTAAATACATGATCCGGTCAACAATATATATTTTGGTCCCTTCGTTAACTTGATTTCGGTCTTTTATGGATGTCGACGAGCTTTGCGATGAAGTCCTTAGGCTAGAAGTCTAGAACCACTCCGGTTTTGAGATAAAATATTGGAATTATTTGACTCTTTTTACATCACTGTATATTTAAATTTTCTTTGCACCCTAAAATCTACCACTCTAGTTTCAAATTAATTGACAAAAAGTAAAATTATGTTGTACATATATCACAATTCACAAATTCTTATATGTGGCTATGGCCACTTCATATAAGCAATATATTGAGTAATAGGGATTACTACGATAATAAAATTGGGTTACAGTATATAAACATAAGGATTTCTTAACTGAACCAATGTAGTTACTTTTTTAATTAATTAAATACTATGTGGCTCGAGTGTTGCACCAAGTTGCTACTTTAAAATATAATGCTAGTAAAAAAGAGGATTTAAAGAGAGTAACTCTCCGTTGTCTTGGAATTGTTCTTTATTTATTTTGTTCAAACTACATATTATTATTTTTTTTATCTTTTTTTAGCTTAGTTAAAGATATATTTATTTATGTGTACATTGAGAATATAAAATTACTATTATTTAAGATGGTAAGAAATGTGATTTTATATCCATGAGGTTCAATGTTTGAAACTTGTGGGATGTTTTATTTCTTGTTAATAAAAGCGTAGAATAATTGTTGCAATTTTAGTGCTGACATGGCGAAATGCTAGTTAAATGATGATGTGACACAATGCTAATGCAAATTTACGTGACACATAAATGTTTTTAGGAACGTTTTTTAATATGTAAAGTATAGATGTTACTTGTATAATATATTGGGTTTACTCTCATGGACAAAATAAGAGGTTACTGGATCATATTAATGAATAAGAGTTACTTTTATAAACAAATGTGGTCACACCATCTGTTTAGGCACATACATACAACACTACTTGCCATATGTATACTCTTCCATTCTTCTCCTTAACTCGTTGTTTGTTTAGAGGGATAAAAGAAGGGGAAGTAGGGAAGGGGATGGATCAAATTAGAGGTTTTTTTTCTCTTTTTGTTTGTTTGTTTTTTAAGAGGGATGAAGATATTAAAGGGGTAGGAATAATGATGGAAAAAAAAACCTAGATATCCCTCTAAAATAATAACTAGAAGGAGGTGATATGAGGGATGGGGATAAATAACATTTTTCGAAGGAACTTTTGTCGGAAACTACCGGCGGGACGTTTTTCGTCAAAAATTTCCGACAGACTTTCCAGACGAGAAAATCTCCTCCGACGCCTGAAATTCCGTCAAAAAAAGGGTTCCGACGGAATTAAAGGTCGTTTTCCTACAAAAATAGTTCCGACAACCGCTTTCGACTGAAGTTCCGTCAGAAACAAGTTTTCCGACGAAAAACCGGGTATTTTCGACGCAATTATTCCATCGAAAATCGCCTGTTTTCTAGTAGGGGAAGGAAAAAAAATTAATAAAGGTAATTAAGTAATTTAATTATTTATCCCAATTTAATTCTCAACTCATACCAAATATAAGATAATATCATTTTTATCGCTATCGCACCTATCAATTTCCTATCCTTATCCCATCTGCTTATCCTTCTTATCCCTATCTCTCTTACCAAACGCATTGTAATTATTTGCTACATTGAAATTTAGGTCAAAAATCTATAACTTTGACCATAATTACTATTAATTTTAAAAATATATATAATAAGAATTTTTGGAATCTCATCCACTCATGTTAATTAAATACCGTCACTCAAATCGATAAGTAACCCAGAATCCTCCCTAGAGGAGTCGCCAAATTGTAGGCGTCTCTCGAAGTGCGCATATGTCGAGCATAGGTGAATACGCTTGACAATCATCGAAAGTTCGATATAACATATAACGATAAGGACAAAAAAGTAGGGAGTTGCCAACAAGATTTTAAAGGAACTTGTAAACCGTTCATGGATCATTAAAGACAACCACGAAAAGGGACAAACTGAAGGCATTAACAATTCGATCCATGAAGGTTACACTCCATTCATAATCCATAAGATTACTAACTCCATAGTGGTCCTGAACCATAATTGGATATTCGGGAATGATGGTACGGATTGAGTCATGTACCCAATGCCGCTCGTACTGGCCTCTACTCAATGTTATAGCAACATGTATTAATCGCAACTCAAAAGACATACAAATAATATTCAATTCGCTCCAGACTAATTAATCTAAATTGGTGGAAAATTTAATGCACACATAAATCTTATTATTGTGATCACTTCGATTAAGCAACAAGATTACTAGGAACCTAAACCGATTGTCCAAATTATCTTATTAGCCATGATTTTCAATTACATATTCCCAATTAAACATGCAATATCAGTGATCAACACATAGAAAAATCAAATAAACTAAATAATCATGTATAAATATAGGAAGCAACTTGATGATAATTAAAGGAACAAATTAAAGCATCCTAAACATGATACTTAATAATCATTAATAAAATCTTAGGTATGATACTAACCAAAATAATATGACACCTAAACATGATACTAATAATTACAAATAACGATCCTAAACATGATGCTAGCAAGAATAAATATTTTATAATTACTAAAAGAAAGAATTATTAAATCTACTTACTTTGATTGCGAAACCTTGCAACTACATCATGAATAAACCGTTAGTAAACTTAAAAAAAAATATAAATCAAAATAAAATAAATTAAAAGAAAAGAAATTAAATTGAGTTTAGATTGAAACCCTCAGGTTTTTTTATCAACCCTTGACATCGTGGATTGCCGATAGATCACTTGAAAGGGCACTTGAAAGAGGAATTTTAAAAAGTTTAGAGGGATGGAAGAGTAAGAAAACCAGAGTATTAGGTAGAAGATGAGCCAAAAACGGTGCTCGTAACCCTCGAAAGACTGCGGTTTTTATAGGAATAAAATGGAAAAAAAGATAAAAATTGCATCGCCAACACCACAAAACCAGCGCGCCATGTCAGCCACTGCCACTTTGCGGCATTTCTATCACGTTGCGACATTTTTGGCGTGCCGCAACAAAATTCAAGTTTTTGTGGTTCTTATGATAATTTTTGAACCCGAACTCGGATTAAGGCATATAATATATTATTGGAAATCTATGGAAGTCTTCCTTCCAACCTAATTAGGATCCGGTTAATATCTTATCTAAATCTAAAGATATTTTCAAAATAGTGCAAGGGTGTCGGTTGGTTAGAGTTTGGTATTTCGATCATATCTTTTTCGTTATTGCTCTGAATTGAGCTTATGATATATCATTGGAAATCTTATTTCAAGGGATATCCAACCATGTAAAGTTTAGATTAAAATTATTGGGCACGAATGTCATATTTGCTCGATTTCAGGCTATAGTTATGAAAAGAGGAAATTATGCTAAGATATATAGATTTTGGGCTAAGAAAAGTGTTGGGGATATTGAAATGGCTAGAATGGTTTATGAAAGGATAGAATATGGAAATTACATGGAATGGTAAACAAGAATCAAGTGCTCATTTCTTTCAATACTTTACTCAAACCATATCGCGATGAAAGGTTTTATTCGTCATCGAATTTCAGTCGGGGAGACGTTTTTAGGTGTCTACAATAAGGTAATTAGGTAACCAACAATAAATCAGTAGTCATGTAAAACAAATAAAAAAAAGTAAATATGACAAAGAGAGAAATGTTAACTGAACACAAATGCAAAAAAAATATTTTATCAAATATTTCAACAGACGAAAAGACTATATAAGACTCAAAAATAAGTTTAAAAAGTTGATTTTTTGTTTTTGGTAATTTTAAAAAGGATATATAATTTGAAAATAATCACCTTTAAGAAATCACTATTTGTAAATAACCACCTTTCTTTTTTTTCTTTAACCACCTTTGAAAAGAAAAAATTAAAGATTTCCCCACCACATAACGATTTTCATCACTGAGGCCTACCTTTAAGGTTTGGGGGGCGCTTTGCCTCTAGAGGATTCAAAGTGTGGTATGAATCGTCAAAATAACAATAGAAATGCATCATTTTCCTTGTTAAAAAATACTTTGATTTGTATGTCATTATTGTTTTTACCTGAAATATTGCTCGATTAACGTTGACCTGGGGAAAACTAGGTCGTTGACTAATCCTCCCTAGAGCCAAATAAAATTTATAATCACTTAACAAACCTAAATACAAGTATAGAGGTAAGTCAAGGGTCGAACCACCAGGAACGGTTATGTTCAAGTGCTTTCAATGTGCGCCTAAGCTAGGTCGAAGTCGAAGGTAGAGAATAGAGTAACCAATACTAATCAACTAACAAAACAAAGAATCAAACAAATGAAACACTAGGGAATGGGGATTAACATGTAATCATGACAATTGCAACAACTTGGGAAGATTAAGTCAATCGATGGTTGTGATGACTAATGTTAAAAGCTATCAATGGAATCGAAGGGCTATCGCCTAATCATTAAACTAGGTTTCCTCTATGAATAACAAATTAGGAGAATCACAATTCAATTCAATCAACAAAAGCAATTCCTAAATCAAGTGGTCATGTCATTAGGAATCACAATGCAATCTAGCATGGAAATCTAGGTTAGCTACTCTTATCAATCCAAAACACATGCACCATTCCATCAATTACTTTAATCTCAACAATCAATCAACATAATTCCCAAATTAATCACAATCAACCAATCATACAAGTTTTACCCAACCCTAGAAAGCAACTACTCCACAACTATCATCATCTAATCCAAACAAGTAATTGTAATCAAGAATCAATCAATTTTCAACAACAACTAATCTAATCAAGATTCAAGCAACAAAACTAAATCAAACAAACATGAATTTAAGGAAAACAATCAGATGAGATAGAGTAAGAAATGCTCATTGATTATTGAGAAGATCTTCAATACAATTGTCACCCTTGCATCTTCAATGTCTCAAATCACCATTGAAATCACTCACTTTCTCTCTCTAAATCTACTCCTAAAACTAACCCTAAACTAGAGAAAGAAACTCTCAACCTAAGCTAAAATATGAGAGATAAAATCCTAATCTATTCTAAAGTTCATCCAAAAATAGAAAGAAATAAAGTATATATAGTAAGCAAGACATTACGCTCGACCACCCTGCTGCGCGTGCTCATAAGAGGGTCTGCACGCGCACGCGAGATACGTAATACTCATGGTGGCATGGCCGCGCACGCGCACCAGCTCGAAGCAGCAAAAATTGTCGTGGCGCGGCAACGGTTGCCGTGACACGACGTTGCCTGCCGTGGCGCGACGTGGCCTACCGTGGCGTGGCATACATCGAGCAGTAGCTGACTTGCTCCCTTGGCCATGGCTTGGTCTTCGCGCTCACGAGCATCCTCCTCATCGACGCTCTCACATGATGCTCACGAGGGGGGCAGCCTTCAAAACTCAAATTTTACTTGTTCATGATCGAAGTATGCAATGAGAGGGTGGACAAGAGCGTAAGGCCTTGAGTAGGAACTTGCTCCTTAACTTGATCCTTAGACATTCGAATGGTATGAGATCTTGTCCCGAGCATCCAAAAGACTTCGAGAATCTTCTAAGATAAATCTCGAGCCCCGAACAAGACCTACAATATAAGAAAGTAAAGCGATTAGAATAGAAAAGATGTCCTTAAATCACAAGAAAACATAAAATAAGGGAAACAAAGAAACTAAAGCACAAAAGAGAGAAACTTAAGCATTATTTAAAGAGAAAAGCCATAAAAGAGAAGGAAAACAGCCTAAAATACTACAATATGAGTGACACAAATGACACTCATCAAATATTTTAGGGGTCATTTTAGCCCTAAATAATCCAAACCGAGCTCAAAATTGTATAAGGAAAAAAAAAACAATAAAATGCCTCGTTTTTCATGCGATGAAACAAAATACATTATGTGGTGGTAAGAGATATATTTTTTTCCTTTTTGAAGGTTGTTAAAACTAAATAAATTAAGTACCAACTACCTCTATTTTCCGATTCAGTAGCTTTAATTATGTAGAATCTGATCCACTTACTCATCGAGCCAAGGGTACGAAAGAAATACAATTGATTTTAATTTTTCAATCAAAAGTTCTCGTGTTTCTTGAAAATGTGATTCAATCGATGGGATTTAGTACAGGTAGTTAATTTCAAACAATGGTTTTTAAAGGTGGTTATTTTAAAATTTTCCTATTAAAAATTTTGAACTTCATGTATAAATCATCACAATAGTGCTTTTAAAATTATAAATTAAACAATGAATTTATTAGATCATTTCTTTGAATTTGATTAATTTTAATTGAATTTGTCATATTTCAATTTTTTCTTTTTAAATTCTGTATTTGCACGGGCACAAATTTGTAAACTTTTAAAATATAGTCATGTAAAGTCTTGCTTAACTCGTCTTGATTTTTAGGTTTCAAATATGTAATTTATATTTAATTGTTTTTGTAGTATGTGTTCCGGGTATGGATTTGAGGATTCTAAATGGAGCAGGCAGGGTGATAAACGTAACTGCCCTCGGGGGTGGCTCGAAGAGCCCCTCTGATGCTTAAGTTAGAATGTGTTTAGAGAGAGAAAGTGTATTTCGATAGAGAGAGTGTGTAATAACCTCTTTTCCGTTGTACTTGGTTTCCTATTTATAGTTGTACGATCTCCTTTAGGCGGAGTCATACTTGGTCAGCCTGTAAGACGACTCTATCGGGCTGATAAGCCCCTCTGAGTATTCTTCTAGCGATAAGTGCGCACCCCATGAGCAAGGCTGGGAGAGTGGTGATCGCTCAGCAGGAGCTATCCCATACAACTAGCCCCTTAAGAGGTGGTATGAGGTTACTCATGCCTCTTGACTGATTAATGCGTCCCCTCTAGATGAGTCCGGCCGGAAAGGAATAGCTCACCAGGAGCTATCCCATAAACTAGCCCCTCAATAGGTGGTATGAGGTCACTCATTCCAGCTGTTTTAAGTGTGTAACCTTATCGGTAGTTGCTCAACAAGTCGTCCGCCTAAGATATCCTCCTTACAACTAGCCCCTAAAGTCTCAGGAGTGCATACGCGGTTCTGATACTTAAGAGAACATGTTGTGAAGTACTGAAGATGATTTTTTTTCCCATGATGTGGATGATAGTAGCCCCTAATGTGTGAAGAAGTGATTAGCTCCATAGCAAAGAATTTCGATTACTGCCGCTGAACTTTGAGAAATGACAAGCTTGCAACGAGGAATTTTAATTACTCCCGCTAAAGTTTCAGAAATGATGAGCTTGTAGGGAGGAATTTCGATTACTACCGTTGACGAGCTTGCAGGGAGGAATTTCGATTACTCCCGCTGAAGTCTAAGAAATGACGAGCTTGCAGGGAGGAATTCCGATTACTCCCGCTGAAGTTTGAGAAATGACAAGCTTGCAGGGAGAGATTTCGATTACTCCCGCCGAAGTTTGAGAAATGACGAGCTTGCAGGGAGGGATTTCGATTACTCCCGCTGAATTCTAAGAAATGACGAGCTTGTAGGGAGGAATTTCAATTACTCCCACTGAAGTTTGAGGAAGGGTTTTTTTTCCTTTTATTTTTTGGCTGTAACAGTGTCTTGCATGTGTGGAACACGTGTCAGTCATCCAGGGAACAGTTTATTTCACTGAAGTGACATGGCAGTTGAACTCTATTTATTAGGTAAAACCGCTAATTAACTATCGCATTTAATTTCAGTGTCCCCCCTTTTTACTTCCCCCTTTTCATTTTCTCACTTTTCATCTTCCTTATTTCAAATTATTTGCTCTCATTTCTTTTTGCCACTACTCTTTTGCAAACGATCGTCACTCCTTGTTGTTGTTGTTGTAAGTTTCTTCCTTTATTCTTCCTTTGCCTTCGTTTGATTTACTTTTCTTCCTTAATTACTTATTCTCTTCAATTTCTTGTCCTACATTGGGATTATTTTTCCCCTTGATTGTAGTTCGAAGTCTTTGCTCGAATTCCGTCCTTTGGGGTAGTCATTGTCGTTGCGTGCCATTGTCTGTGTGATTTCTCTTTGAAAGGTACTTCCTTTGTGCCTTTTTCCGCATTTTCCTTCCCTTTTTTTTTATTTTAGTCTACACAATTACATTCCCTGTCTGGTTTCTTCGCAAGATTAAATCTTTGTTCTTGAATTCAACTTTTCACGCGTATTTTTTCTCTATGCTTGTTGTTGATTGTGCTTTTTTGCCTTTACTTTGTGATTTTTTTCCTACTTCTCTTGTTTTGTCTTTCTTGGATTTGCTGTTGGGGCGCAACTGATTTTGCTTTTACCCCTTCTCTTCTTGTCTTTAGGGCTTTCTTGCTGTTTGTATATCTTAAAACTGTCAGACGCTACTAACAGTCAGAATCCGAGTTCTCCTTATGTTCGTACTTAGTCTGCTTCTTCTCCTAAGCTGTCTTGCTCAGGTGAGCGTTTTGAAGGAACTTCCATTCTTTCTCCTACTTCACCCCTTACTCCCTTACAAGAAGTTACGCCGGGTGACACTCCTCCTGCTAGGAGTGGGGTGAGTACTAATGCGACCCCTCCAGTTGAATCCAGTTCTAGTGGTAGCCATCCCACTACCAGTAGTGCTTTTCCTCCCTTTCGGTCTAGGAGTCGCCCTGACTTTTTTAACCCTTACTGCGAGCGGGAATTCACTTACAATGGGGTTGCCCTTTAGCATGTTATGCGTTTTAGAATGCGTGTAATGCGTTATAAACTTTTAGCCGATGAGGTTAAGGCTAATCCCCTTGAGGTGTCCATTGTTAGTTCCACTCCCCATGTTTAACCTTTAAATAGTTTTGCTTAGCTTAATGATATGGCTGATGTGAACCGGTTTGATCACTATATAGTGCGGGGTGGTCGTTCTCTAACTCTTTCGCCATCTCCTTCTCCTGCAAAGATTATGGGTAAAACTGCTGAGTCTCCTAGTGAGCGTGCTTTTCAAGATTGTCAGCCCTGTTATGTAGTCGAGCCCGTAAAAGAGGGGAAATCTGACTTCTATTTAGATGAGAGATGCATTGGTCCTAAGAATTGTACGCTTGACTCCAACTAGCGTTAGGATGATGAGAGGTTGGATATAGCGATAGTGGGCCAAGATTTTTATGGATTTGGGCCAGGCTACAAGCTGGTCCTTCATGCTAAGGGCTCAAACTTATCTGCTCCTCCTGCCGGGCACATCGCTGTGTTTGCCTCTTAGTTGGATTTAGGTTTACGCTTCCCTCTAGACCTTACTTTGGACAAGGTTTTTCGTACTTTCAACCTTTGCATTGCCTTGCTTCACTCTACATCCCTACACACACTAATCTGCCTGTTATGGTTATTGCGCTTTAGGCGCTACCCTGAATCGTTGAACCTGTTTAAGACTTTGATGAGCATCAAGAGAACGTCTTCCAGCTCTCCTGAGTCTAGTTGGTACTATGTGGCTCCTAAAGATGGCACGATGTTGTCTTATTCGAAGCTTGGTCGCTTTAAGGACTGGAATGGCAAGTTCTTCTAGGTGTCTGTTCCTTCTTCTTTTGCGTGCCACGCAACTTCAGGGTGGTTCGTACTAACATGGCTGGCATTACCGTTGCCCCTTTTGAGGCTGCCAGGGAGACACAGACTTTTAACGCGCTGCAGGGAGCTGGTACTGGTGATTCCAGGTATCCTAAAGGGCTGCCCAACTCACTTTATATTGTAGGCAACACGTAGCTTTCTGCCATACGCTTATGCTCTACTCATGAGTCTGGTATGTGTTTTTCCTCCTTATTTTATAGTGTTTCCTTTCACTTTTGCCTGTCATTGTCTTATACTTTTCTTTGTTATTATTTGTTGTTATTTCAGATTGTGACAAGTTGGATAGGTAGATTCTCGATCTGTAAGATAATTGGAAAGACCTTATCACTGCAACTCCTCACAAACCTCTTAAGCTCTTTGAAACTTTTTAGGTTCACGCTATCAATAAAGGGTGTTATTCATTTGGCTCCAGCTGAACTGAGGTCTGTCTTTAGAACTGTGACTTCTCCAGACCTTGCTCGGCCAAGCACAACTGAGGCTGAGCCTTCTTCTTCTAATGTAAGGATTCAGCGGGGACCTCGGAATAGGCCGAGAGAAGTTACTTAGGGACCCGAGGCGTTAGTGGCGCAAGGAGCTTCATCTTTTGTGAAGGACCCTACTACGGCTTCCGGCTAGGTGGCACCTCAGTCCTCCTAAGTAAACCAGCCAGAAAAACAAGCTTTTGTTGATCCTAAAGGTGATAGTGTTGAGGATTATGCTTACAGTGTTCTTAAATTCCCTCCTGAAATGGAGGTTGAGGTTGACATTGTGTTGGGTGAGAAACCCACAACTTCTGCTGAGCATGTTCTGCTCTATATTACCAGTATTGGCACTTCTATTGCTGCTAAGGAGTCTTTTGAGCCTCCTAATGATGTAATCAAGGAGCTTCTTAAGATTGCTTCCCATTCTTTTAGGCTTCCAGGTCGCCTTCAAAGCGACAATAGGGGTGGTTACTGTCAATCTGGTGGGACACAACAGCGGGCTCCCCAATATATTGACTTAGAGGAAGATCCTTCTGCCTTCGCTTCTTCTGTTGATGAGCAACCAGCTGCTAAGAGGGCTCGCACTTCCTCTAGTTTGGATCCCCTTGCCTCTCACTCTACTAACACTGGCCTTCTTGGCAAAAATGCTACAAAAGAGGTTGGTACTCATAACTCCAACGAGCTCAACCGCTTTCTTCACCAATTTCTAGGTGATGCTTTTGAGAATCCACTCTTGGCCACTTCTCGGTCAGCTGGTGGCACTTTTCGTCCTACTTAGCCTATAAAGTTTGGGAGGTGCCTATTGACTCTGCTTTTCATCCTGTTCTGTTCCAAGCTGGGGCTGAGAATGCTCCTTTTCGCATTTGATGAATGTCCGGGCTGACGAGTCCCTCTTTGTTGACAACCTGCAGCAGGCTGGCACTCTAGAATACCGTCTTACCCAAGGTATCAGGCTTCCTACAGACTCTACTAGTGGCTCTGTCAGCCTTTTGGCTGCCACTGCTTGTCATGATCTCCAGAAGGTTAGTTTGTTTTACTCCTTTGTTGTTCTTTTGTTTATGTCTTTTGTTATTTCCTCTCCTGCTTACTTTTCCTTTCTTATAATTTGTCGTTTCTTGTCTATGTTATTTTGCAGCTTATCAAGTCTGTTGGGGACTTGGCCAATGCTATGCTTTCTGTGGAGAGGGAATATCAGAATTAGAGTGTTGCCCTTGCTGAAAAGGATAAGGAGATTGAGCGGGTATTTTCTAAGAGAGATGCATTAGCTAGTAAGGTGGGCCCCTAAAAGGAGAGAGCAGATTCCCTTCAACTTCAGCTAGAGGAGTTTCGGCCCCTCAAGGGGAAATTGGAAGACTGTGAAAGGAGTTGGAGTCTTCCTAGGCCAAGGTGCAGTCGTAAGAGGCTGAGGTGGCTCGATTGCAAGATGAACGGGAGGCTGAGCTTGACGCTACTAAGAAAGAAGCGCTTAAGACTTTTGTGCTTTCTTCTACTTTTGTCAGGCTGCTCACTGAACGGGAGGCTGCAGCACGTTGTGTGAGCTGTTTATATGGGTCTAGTGATGATCAACAAGCTCGCTTTCTGTCTTTCTGGGCTATGAATGACATTGCTGGGAAGGCTGAGCACTACAACCTTCTTGATGATCATCCCCGTGTTTTTCACTGCAAAGTCCTCAACCATGCTGTGCTAAACTTCGTTGTGCCTTTTTGCCTTTACATTGCTGCTGCCATTGAGGTTGAGACTTTGGCTGACGAGCAATAAAGGTTTTGGCGGTTGTTGTATGGGATAGCTCCTACGGAGCTATCACCAGGCTCCCGGTCTGACTCACGAGGTGCGCACTCACCACTGGAAGGACACTTAGAGGGGCTCACCAGCCCGATAAAGTCAGCCCAGGTTGACCAAGTAAGACTCTCCACAAAGAAGATCGTACACCTATAAATAAGGGATAAAGTACAACGGAAAAGAGGTTAGACACACAAGTTATTACACCCATTGTATCTCTCTAAGTATGCTTCCTCTCTTTAAACACATTCTAACTTAAGCATCGGAGGGGGGTTGCTCGAGCCACCCCTTAGGGCAATCACGTATGTTACCTTGTACAGGTTTCCAGCTGAACCCAGTCTGCCCTAGTCAAAACCCTTGGATCCGGACTCGGAACAATTGGCGCTTGAAGAAGAGGACGGATCATCACAATCTTAGGTTCGCCAACTGAGCAGGGACCGGCTGGTTAACTGCCATGGCTGGAGAGGAAGCAACGCAAACACCAGTTTCCGAAGTCACTGAAACCAGTCAAACACCACAAAAAATAGCGTCAGTAACCATCGATCCTAAAGGATCAACCGAAAAACCCAAATCAAATGTATCCCAGAAAACCAACCTAGCCGGATCAACATCTGGTATGATTAAAGCAGTGGTAATACCAGTAGATCTGGTAGGATCCAGTTCTTCTTTTAAGTTCGGAATGCCAGTGACAGGTCTGAACAATGAACCTATCATTCAAACGCTAGTAACCTAGAAATCTCAGCCTGTCAATATGCCAGCCATCCTTCAAAACCTCACTAAGTGCAGCAAGGAGCAATTGGCGGCGATGACGGCAGTACTCACAAATCTTGGCAAAGGGACGAGCTCCACATCAGTAGTTTCTGCTACAGAACCAGTCGCCAAGAAGGCTGCATTTCCAACTCTCACCCCGGAGCAAAAGGAGTTGATCAAGTTAAGGAAGAGGGTGCTAGAACTAGAAGCCCGAAATCTGAACCAGGAGTGGGGAGAAGATGCAGCTACGGATAAGGGTATCCCGGAGGCACGAGCCACTCGCAGCAGGTCACCGATCTCAGAGCGAGGGCCAAGCTAGGATAGGGAAAAACTTGCGCAGATCCAGGTGATTCCAGATGATTCCCCATTTTGCAGGGAGATTCTGGAGGAGCCAATGGAGAAGATCCAAATGCCCAGTTGTAAGTACAATGGTACAACAACACCTAAGAACCATGTCTCAAACTTCGAGAATCACATGGTACTATACACCATGACGGAGTCAGTCTAGTGTAAGGCATTTCCACTGACCTTGGAAGGACTGGCTGCCGAGTGGTACGACACCATTCCAAAAGGGTCTGTCTATTCTTAAAGCCAGCTGAAGAGGATGTTCATGGAACACTTTATCACATTGGTAGATCGGACTAAAATGACTACTGAGCTGATGTCATTAGTTTAGGGAAAAGATGAACCTCAGCGGGACTTCATCACCCGTATCAACAAAGAGGCAACAACCATCCCAAACATGAGCTAGGAGGTAGCCCTGCTGGCAATGCAGAGTGGTCTCCTACTAGGCTCACCATTCAGAGCACACATGGGACGAAAAAGTCTCAAGACACTGGTTGAAACGCTTCGAAAAGCACACGGATTCATAAAGGCAGACGAGACCGACAGAGCTATGTTAAGCAGAAGAGCACCCAGTGACCCAGTTAAGCGGGCTGAAGTCACCCATGCTGAAAACACAGTCAAGGTGGACCAACCTAGCAGAGCTGAACAAGGTCGCAAAGATGCAAATAGGTTAGTGGGAATCAGAAGATCTGGCCAAAAACGAGGAGCACAAGCCAGGAGGTTTGATCAATATACTCTACTCACCCATTCAAGATCTCACATCTTTAGCATGAACAAAACTGATGATAAATGGCAGAGGCCACCCAAAATGGTGAATGGAAACCGCGATCCTAGCAAGTGGTGTGACTTTCACAGGGACCACGGGCATACCACTAATGAATGTACGCATTTGAAAGACAACATAGAGGACTTAGTCCGATGTGGGTACTTGAGCCAGTTCAAACAGTACTTTGATTACAACCGACAAAGAGAAGAGGATAAGTCTGGAAATGACCACAGAAGAGGTTAGAGAGACCAGGCTGAAGGCATAAACCAAGATGGTAAACTAGAGGACAGGGTGTAAATGATCAACGGTGAACTAGTGCATGGAGGAACAATGAATAGAGAAAGGGCCAACCTACAAGCAATGATTCACCAAATAAATTCCAATGGAAAGCGCCGATGGCCACCACTCCCCCTGCAGTCCCAAGCAGTATTTGACGAGTGTGACCAAGAAGGCATAGTCTATCCTCACGATGATCCTTTGGTAGTTACAGTGAGAATGCGAATTGGGAAGTGGATAGAGTACTGATTGATGGTGGTAGTTCAGCCAACATAATATACATCAACGCGTTTAAGGAACTGAAATTAGACAGGAAAGACCTGAAAGGGTGAGTTATGAAGTCACCGACTTTAACGGGTCAGGTCTTATTCCAGAAGGCATAATGGAGTTGTCAGTCCGTGTAGGGGAAGGGTCTAGGCGACGCGATGTTCGGGCTGAGTTCTTAGTAATAAACTCACTTTCGCCCTACAATGTGATCATGGGAAGACCGCATTCATAAGATAGATGGGTGGTCTCCACTTACCACCTTGCTATGGCATACACTACCAATGATGGAAGAACCGCAGAGCTCTGAGGGAGCCAGAAGATAGCACTGTAGTGCTACATCACAGCCTTGAAGCGGCCAGCCGAAGCAAAAGTGCAATCGAGCTTAGAGCCGAAGCCAGACAGCCAGGGTGAAAGAAAGTCGAGAAAGAGAAAACGAGAAGAATACAGCAGGAAAAAAGATAAGCAAAAGCTGGCAATGGAAAACTTAGAGCATGCAAAGGAGGAAGCAACTAGGCCAGTACCCAGTGGCGAGCATGAAACGGTTGATCTCGCAGAGGGAGATAACTTTAGAACAATAAAGATTGGAAAAGACATTAACCCACAAGTAAGGGTGAATCTTGTGGAGTTACTGCGAAAAAACATGGATATTTTCGCATTTTTAGCGGTTGAAATGCCTGGAGTTGACCCGGAAGTCATGGCTTACAGGCTGAATGTGAAGGAGGAAATTAGACCAGTCAAGCAGAAAAAACGAAGTTTCTCCACAAAAAAGAACCAGGCCATTCAAGAAGAAGTGGACAAGCTGCTAGAAGCCGAGTTCATTGAGCCTTGTGATTACCCGGAGTGGCTTGCAAACAAGGTCATGGTCAAGAAAGCAAATGGTCAGTGGAGGATGTGCGTTGATTTCAAAAATCTCAACAAAGCATGCCCGGAAGACTGTTACCCGCTGCCGCGAAATGATCAGTTAGTAGACGCCACAAGTGGGCACGAATTGCTAAGCTTCATGGATGCTTTTTTAGGATATCACCAGATCAGCCTGCACAAGCCAGACAGGCAGAAAATTGTATTCATCACTGAAGGGGGATTGTACAATTACATAGCTATGCCCTTCGGGTTGAAGAATGTAGGGGCCACATTCCAGAAAACAATGGAGGGTGTTCATTCATCAAAGGGGAGAAATGTAGAAGTGTATGTCGACGATTCAATTGTCAAAAGCATCACACAAGCAGGGCACATCCTAGACTTGGAAGAAACATTCTCCACATTGAACAAGTATCATATCAAGCTGAACCCGAAGAAATGTGTTTTCAGGGTGAATTTTGGAAAATTCTTAGGCTTCATGTTGAATGAAAGAGGAATTGACGCCAACCTCGAGAAGGTAGAAGAAGTTCTCAGTCTCCCAGAGCCTAGATGCACTAAAGACATTATGCGCCAGACAGGGAAGATGGCGGCGCTGACCCGTTCCATTAGCAAGTCAGCCGACAAAGCATTGCCAATTTACCAGCTGCTGAAGGGTAACAGAGAGTTCAAATGGGCTAAGGCAGATGGGAAAGCTTTTGAAGGAATCAAGGAGCACCTAACCAAGCTCCCTACTATGATCAACCCGGAGAAGGGTGAGAAGCTCCAGCTGTACATTTCAGCCTCAGTGCAGACAATAGGATCGGTCCTCCTAGTTGAAAAGCACAAGCAGCAGAAGTCGATATATTTTGTAAGCCATGTATTGACTGACGTTGAACAAATATACCCACTGGTAGAAAAGCTAGCTTTGGTAGTGGTAACAACAGCGAGAAAGCTGAAGCCCTACTTCGACGCGCATATAATCCAAATTCTTACAAATCACCCACTTGAGAAAGCTCTGCAGAAAATGGACGCTTCGGGAAGGCTCCTAAAATGGGCAATTGAACTTTCTGAGTATGAGTTCGAAGTCAAACCTAGAGCAGCTATAAAAGCTCAAGCTTTGGCTGACTTCATAGTAGAAGCTTCGTATGAAGAAAAGGAGGATGAAATAGGAGTTTGGAAGGTAGTAGTGGATGGACCATCAGCCCAAACAGGTAGTGGAGCTGGAATAATCTTAACATCACCAGAAGGCAATGTATTTGAATATGCCATCAAGTTCAAGTTCAAGGCATCGAACAACAAGGCTGAATATGAGGCAACCTTGGCTGGATTGAGAATGAGTATTGCAGCCGGAGCTAAGAAAGTGCACTTGCAGACTGACTCTCAGCTAGTAGCCAGCCAGCTGAAGGGGGAGTATGAGGCCAGAGAGCCCACAATGCTGAAGTACACAACAAGAGTAAAAGAGTTAGCAGCCCAATTGATACACTTTCAAGTGGATTTGGTCCCGAGGGCAGAAAACTCTAAGGCCGATGCATTGTCAAAATTGGCCAACTCCACTCTTCAAAGCCTCACAAGGACAGTTATGGTGGAAGTCTTAGAGGAAAGCAGCATCACTGAAAGCAAGCAGGTGAATTGTACCACGCAGCAGCAAGCATGGTTCTCAGACATATTGGCATATAAAATGCACGGCGTGCTGCCAGAGGACATAATGAAGGCTAAGAAGGTAAAAAAGGATGCCAACTGGTACGTTGTAATGAATGGAGAGTTAAAAAAAAAAAGGTTTCTCCAAGCCACTCCTGAGATGCATCTCAGAGTGGGAGCAAGAAGGAATCATGGAAGAGGTACACTTAGGAATTTGTGCAAACATATTGGTGGAAAGGCTCTAGGAGTTGAAGTGCTCCGAAGAGGAGCATACTAGCCAACTTTAACACAAGACGCTTTAGCATATGTCAAGAAATGTGAAAAGTGCCAAAAGTATTCCCCAGTCATCAATCAGCCAGCTAACGACCTGACCCCGATTCTCAACCCGATCCCGTTCGCTCTGTGGGGAATGGACATATTAGGACCTATCACCACTAGGTTAGCGGGCAGGAAATATCTCATAGTGGCAATAGACTACTTTACCAAGTGGATTGAGGCTGAACCCACAAAGTACATAAAGGCGTCCCAATTCAAAACATTCATATGGAAGAATATCATTACAAGACTTGGGGTGCCGCAATGCATATTTTCGACCATGGTTGTCAGTTCGACTGTGACACCATCAAAGACTACCTGGAAGAGATGGGCATCAAGTACGCAAGTGCTTCAATCTATCACCGCAGAGAAATGGCCAGGCAGAAGCAGCAAACAAGCTGATACTAGTAGCCTTGCAGAGAAAGATGGAGGAGCAAAAAGGCCTTTGGGCTGACCTAGTGCCAGAAGTGCTATGAGCAAACAGGACAACGGAGAAAGAGGCCACTGGAAAGAGCCCATTTGCTTTAGCTTACGGAACAGACGTTGTTGTCCTAGTAGAAGTGCAAATTCCCAGCCTGAGAATTCGGCATTACGAACAACAAGGAAACAAGAAGCGCCTGCTGGAAGAATTGGACTTCCTTCCAGAGATGCGGGTGAAAGCAGCTCTCAGACTGGCAGCCCAAAAGAGCAGAATCTCGAAGGTTTTCAACAAGAGAGAAAAGCACCGAGAATTACTGCCTGGAGATCTTGTTCTCAAAAAGACTGCGGCAGTAGGAAGAGGAAATCAGCACAGAAAGCTGTCAGCTAATTGGGAAGGCCCTTTCCTCATTCATGAGAAAGTAGGACCAGGTGCTTTCCTCCTCTCTGATCAAGAAGGTCAAGTTTTAAGGAACAATTTTAATGCAGATGTGTTAAAGAAATATTTTGTTTAAGGTCGTATGACTAAGTGGAAGCATAGAAAAACTTTATTTAGATTATGCAATGTTAATCCAGGTAATCTAAACCATTTGAACTCAGTGAAATACGAGCCTTTACGTGAGGAGTATCCTACATAAACCTGTCTGAGCATGTTTATTTGTTGCATTATGCTTTAGCATCATACACTAACATGTAGGAATATTATAACACACCTAAAGTCGTCGTGTTAAAGCCAAAAACGTCAAAGCAAGACGCGAGAAGACACGTTAAAATCACTCGAACTCAAGAAAATCGTCATTGTCTAAGTTCAACCTGCCAGCTCAAAGTAAAACTAGGCACCACCTCGGGGACGCCTGAGGGGGAGGCCTGGCACGTTAAACTTGAGCTTGGAGGAACAAATGAAAGACAAGAAATAAAGTTGAGTGGGCAACACCAAGGTTCTCTTGGTCTCACCCAACTCGTTTTTTGTGAGGAGTAGAGGAGATGGATCATGGACAAGCCCTCACATCAATTAAGTAAGGAGCATAAGCAAAAAGTCACAGCCAAACAAGCTGAATGACATGCACACAAGCCCTCACATAAATTAAGTGAGGAGCATGAGCAAAAAGTCACAGCCAAACAAGCTGAGTGACATGCGCACAAGTCCCTGCAAAAACTAAGTAGGTGACATAGAATGCAAGCCCTCGTCACAAAAGATGAGTGGCATCGACTTAAAATCCTCACCTAGCTAAGTGAGTGACAAAACCAATAAAGTCCCATACAACCAAGTAAGGGAGCAGAAGATTAAGCGCAACAAGAAACCCAACCTACATGGTTCCACCCGAAAAAAAAGAGGGAATGTTGAGTTTAGGTTTAGGTGCTACTATACCATGACTCAACAAAAGACCTCAGCAGGGAGGATGAGAGCCAAGAAAACAATCAATAAAAAGGTAACAACAAAATTTATCAAATACATACATTATCAAGCCGAACCTCCACCCACCAGGGAAGAGAAACATTCAGCCAAAAGTTAAAATATCCACAAGCTGAACCCTCACCCACCAGGATGAGGAAACATTCTGTAAAAGTCAAAATGACAGAAAAATCACGTTAAACTGGACAAATCCAGCAGGACAGAAGCAGAAAGTGTTAAGTACAAACATATAGACAATACAATTTTTGGCGGCTATACACCACAAAGACGGAAACAAACACTACCTAGTGACTATAGACCTAGGTGAGGGAAACTCCGAAGAACCACTAGAGGATGGGGGAGACAGCTGCCAAAACCTTTATTGCTCGTCAGCCAGAGTCTCCACTCCAATGACAGTAGCAACGTCAAGGTAGAAGGGGCACTTCCAAATTAAGCACAACATGGTTGGGAACTTTGCAGTTGACTACGCGGGGGTGGACAGTAGGAAGATTATGGCAATCAGCTTGCCGAACAAGGTAAACCCTGGCCCAAAAGGCATTAAAACGAGCCTGCTGCTCCACACTTCCCCCGTACAGACTGCTCACGCAACGGGCTTCCGCTTCCCAACCCCTATCACGACGGTCAGTGAGTAACTTGGAAAAAGCTTGCGAAAGCACAAAAGATTTAAGTGCTTCCCTCCTGGCTCCCTCAAGCTCGCTCTCTCGCCCAGCCTGCAGACGTTCCATCTCAGCCTCCAAAGATTGCACCATGGTTCGAGAAAATCTGAACACCCTCTCACAGTTTGCCGGTTTAGTCTTGAGGGGCAGGAGTTCTTCTAGCTGAAGTTATAAAGCACCCACTCTCTCCTTCAGAGGAACCACCTCAACAGCTAGTTCGTCCCTCTCAGAGCTAACCGCTAAATTTCCTTGCCCTTCTCAATAAGAGTCGCATTCTAATTCTGATACTTTTTCTCCACTGTGAGCAAGGCATTGGCTAAGTCACCAACAAACTTGGTAAGCTACGGGAAAAAAAATAAAAAATAAAAAACAATCAGTTAGAAGAAAAGGAGTTAAGTAAGCAAAGAAGGAAGTAAGAAAAGCTAAGGCAGAAGAAAAAAGCCTAGGCATAGAACAAACTAACCTTCTGAAGATCATGGCACGTAGTGGCAGCTGGAAGGCTTCCACTGATGGAGTCAGCGGGGAGACAAATACCATGAGTAAGGCGGTATCCCAGAGTACCGCCTAGTTGCGGGTTGTCTACGAACAAAGACTCGTCAACCCGAACATTCATACGAGGCCGAAACGGAGCATTCTCAGCCCCAGCAGGGCATAATAAAGGGCGATAGGCAGCGTTAATAGGCACCTTCCTAAACTCTATAAGCCCAGTAGGGCGAAAAGTGCCACCAGCTGAAATAAATCGCTAAAAGAGGATTCTCAAACGCATCACTTAAAAACTGGTGAGCACAGCGATTGAGCTCGCTGGAGTTATGGGTGCCAGTATCCTTGGAAGCATTCTCATCAAGAAGCCCAGTATTGGCAGAGTGAGAAGCAAAGGGATCTGACACAGAAGAGGTGCGAGCCCTTTTGGTAGCAGGCTGTCCATCGCTAGCTAAGGGCGAGATCACTAGGTCATCCTCCAAATTGATAGCCTGCTGAGAATGACCACCTCTACTAGCACTTCGCAAGCGGCCTCGAAGCCTAGTTGAGCAAGGAGTAATCTTGGGGAGCTCCATAATGGTCTCATCAGGCAGCTCAAAATCAGGATTTTCAATAGGGGGAACAGCAGTTTCCTTGGCAGCAATGGTAGTATCAATGCTAGTAGTGTAGAACAGAACATGTTTAGTAGAAGTTGTGGGTTTCTCACCCACCAAAGCATTAGCCTCAACCTTCCCCTTATGGGGAAAATCGAGAATGCTATCAGCAAAATTATCAGCATTGTCATTTTTGGGATCATTAGAAGCTTGTATCTTAGGTTCGTGTACTTGGGAGGACTGAGGTACCACCTGGCCGGAAGCTGCAGCAGGATCCTTCACAGAAGATGAAGTGCCCTGCGCCACTAACGCTCTAGGTCCCAAAGTAACTTCTTTCGACATATTACGAGTTCCTCCCCTACTTCCCACAATAGAAGATGAAGGCTCAGCTTCAGCTCTGCCAAACCCAGCTTGGTCTGCAGCAGTCACAGTACCAAAAACAAACCTCAATTCAGCAGGAGCTAAACGAATTTTACCTTTTAAGGCACCACCATGAACCTCCAAAGTATCAAAGAGCTCAGGAGGATTGTTAGGGGTGGCAGTGACAGGATCTTTCCAATTGTCCTACAAGCCGAGGATTCGCCTATCCAACTTGTCATAACCTGAGATAGCAATCAAGCATTAGAAAAGTAAAAATGTAAAGACAAGGGCAGACAGACGCAGGAGAGAAGAAAACACTTAAACAAAATAAAAGAGAACATACCAGACTCATGAGTAGAGCACAAGCGCATGGCAGAAAGCTACGCGTTGCCTAATATGTAAAGAGAGTTGGGCAGGCAGATCTTAGGAAACTTGGATTCACCTGTACCCGCTCCCTGCAGCGCGTCAAGAGCTTACAGTTCCCGAGCAGCCTCAGTAGGAACAACAGTAAGCCCAACCATATAAGTACGAATGAACCTGAAGTTGCGTGGTACAGCAAAAGAGGAGGGGACGAAAACCCAGAAGAACTTGCCAGTCCAGTCCTTGAAGCGACCAAGCTTGGGATAAGACAACACTCTCCCTTCCTCAAGAGCCACGTAATACCAGCCGGACTCATGGGATCTAGAGGACGTTCGCTTCAAGCTCATCAAAGACTTGAACAAGTTCAACGATTCTAGATAACGCCGGAATCGCAAGAACCACAACAAACATATCAAGGTATGCAAGGAGGCAGGGTACAGCAAGGCAATGCAAAGATTCGAAGCGCAAAAGACCTTATCCAAAGTTTGGTCCAGAGGAAAGCACAATCCCAAATCCAGCTGAGAGGCAAAGACAGCAATATGCCTAGCAGGAGGAGCAGATAGTTTGGAGCCTTGAGCAGGAAGAATCAGCCTATAGCCTGGACCAAACCCATAGAATTCTTGACCCACTGCAGCCAGGTCCAACCTCCTAGCATTCTTACGCCAGTTGGAATCCAGCGTGCAATTCTTACGGCCAATGCACCTTTCATCAAGATAGAAATCAGATTTCCCTTCCTCTACAGGCTTAGCCACATAGATAAGCTGGCAGTCCTAAAAGGCTTGCTCGCTGGGATATTCACAGCTTTGCTCATACTTTTAACCGGAGAAGGGGACGGTGAAGAAGTTGCAGAACGACCACCCCGCACTACATAGTGATCAGACCGATTCACATCAGCCATGTCATCAAGCCAAGCAAAACTGTTTAAAGGCTGAACATGGGGAATGGGGCTAACAAGGGACACATTAGGAGGATTAGCCTTAACCTAATCAGCTAACCGTTTATGGCGCATTGCGCGCATTCTTAAACGAATAAGATGAAGCATAGTAACCCCATCATGAGTAAGTACCCGCTCGTAGTAAGGATCAAAGAAATCGGGGAGAATTTTAGATCGAAAAGGGCGAAAATCACAGCAGGCAGCAGGACGACTACTGCCTGACCCAGACGCAACTGGTGGGGCCGTAGCAGTACTCACCCCGCTCCCAGAAGGAAAGGTGTCACCCAAGGGAATGGGGGGAGTGGCAGAAGAAGTAAAGGAAGTTCGTGCATAGCGCTCACTTGAGCGAGACGGCTCGGGAGAAGAATCAGACTCAGTACGCACAGAAAGGGCAGTCATATTTTGACTGTCAGTAGTGTCAGACATCCTAAGACCTACAAACAACAAAAGGCCCCAAAAGAAGACGAAGAAAATCGGGCGCAAAAGATAAAATCCGTTAAGCCTTAAAAGCAAATGCGAAAGAACAAAGCGAGAAAGGGAAAATTCGCAAAATTAGAGGCAAATACATACAACAACAAAAGAGGAAAAACTGGACAGGAACAATCAAATCCAAGAAAAGACTCAATCTTACGAAGGAAAAAATCAAAAGAAAAGCAATTGGGCAAACAAGCATAAGAAAAAAGGCGCAAAGAAAGTACCTTTATGGGAAAAACCGTAAAAGCAAAGAGCACAACAAAAATGGCGACACCAGAAAGCCAAATGGAGAAGCGAGGGCTTCGAACTATAAAATCAAAGAGTCCCAATGAAGGACAAAGAGTGGAAAAAAAAATAAGCAAACAAAGCAGAAAAAATAGAACGAAAACCAAAACAAAAAGGATAAAAGGAAGTGAAGAACTTACAACAACAACAAGGGAGCAATGATCGTCCACAAGAAATGGCGAGAGCGAAATATTTGAAAAAAAGAGAGGAAGATGAAAAGTGAGAAATGAGAAAGAGGGAAGTAACAAAAGGGGGACAGTGAACTAAATGAAGGAGTTAATGGACTGTTTAGCCATACAATAAAGCCAAACCGCCATGTCAATTCAATAAAAATAAACTGACCCTCAAATGACTGACACGCGTCCCACATGTTGGGTTTTGTAGCGTCCAACGCAACGCGGAAGAGAAACCCGCCCAAGACCCGCTCACTAATTAAAGAAACTAAACATGCAACCACATAATTAACAACATAAGAGAGAGAAAGAGAAAAGACATTCTTACCTTTGACGCGTGCTTCGCTTGATTCACGAGCTCTTACTTCAAAGCTCGAGCCTCGCAAGTGCGACGGCCTCCTACGGCTCGCACCCTCGACCCGACCCGAACAGTCTTAATCCCGGAGGTTAGTCAGGACTTGACCAAACAAAACTAGAGTATTACAAACTTAAAGTTTTTCTCACTTTTAGGAGATGCCTTTTTGAGTTCAACTCAAGTGTTTTTTTCCCAAACCCAAAACTTTGGTATTTATAGGGAATGGAGACTTGATCTTAGACTTGATCTCCCTTCTCCCATCAATGTAGGAGATTTGCATTTTCTTCTATTTTATTTTAATCAAAACAAAATAAAAATTCAATGCAATCAACAAGCTCCAAGTGGCACAAGGAGGGAGAGAGTAGGTGAGGACCACCAAAGGGGGGACAGAATCACCTTACTCCCTAAGCCACACACCAACCCTTTTGGTCCCCTACCATTGACCGGCTAACCATATCACATGACTGGCTGGCAGCCTGCCTTGGCTGCCAAGGCTACTAACTGGCGCCTAGCACCAACGCTCGGCTGCCCACCCAGCCAGCCCATGCATGCGTGCAGATAGCAAGCCACGCACGGGGGCTGATGCCTAAGCGCTGCTTTGTGCGTGTGCTGGGCTGCTGCAATGCGATGCCTAGCACGCATAGCATGCTACTGCTTGGTTCCCCAACGCTGGCACGCAAGCACAACATGTAGCGATGGCTAGCCCAGCTTGGCTAGCAGGCACGCACAGTGTTATGCGCTGCTTGCTTGCGATAGCGAGGCCTAGCAAGCACTTGCGTGCTGCTGGCCTTGCGATGCTTGCGGGCTGTGCTTTGCCTTGCCTAGCATGTTGCGATGGCTGGTGCTGCTAAGCTAGCAAGCACGCCCAGCCATGCTTGCACAGCCACAGCACACACACGCATGGCACGCATCTTGCGATACTTGGGTCGTGCGATGTGCGTGTGCTAGGCGATGCTAGGCATGTATGACACGCATGGGATGGTGACCTCACCTAGCCTAGCACTCGCATGGCTAGGCTAATGCGAGGCTACGGCTTGGCTCAAACTTGTAACTTACTTGATTCCACGTCTCAACGAATTCTAAATTCAACTTGACTTGCGACGCTCGATCTCGACGCTCTAAGCTCGATATCTGACGCCTTTATTCGTAATACTCTAATGATTCATCTAATCCTTCGGATTGATTCGTTGGTTTGGATCGGTTATTCGATTGGGGTGCGACCCAAAGGGTTCAGTCAAGATTAAGCGTAATATTAATTATGCATTAATATTACTGATCGGAAGCGGCCTCCACCTAGACATTCCGATCACTTAACCTCACTGAAGAATTAGCTTTCTAATAATTCCAAACCCTCTATCGGAATAAAATACTAGCTGGAAGGACACCATTCCTTTCAATCTCCCACTTGTTCTTCTAGACAAGTGTGCAATTAGTGTATAGCCCTTTTCCTATGTCGCTTAATGTCTCTTCATGAACTATAAGGTAAGATTCTTTGTCATCCTTATTATGTTCAGAAGTGTTTTTCGATTCCCGAGTTTGACAGTCAATAAGCAGATGATTTTTAAAATCCATCTGAGCACGGCCATCCATTTTCACAATTTCGCTCTTCGAGAGGCCTTGTAAACAACAAAGACATATTCCCTATTGTTAATAGGGGGACATTCCCAGTTTTGTATTGTTAGCTTCCCTTACTAAGAGGACCTAGTCGCTCGAGTGTTGTCGTTATAATCCCCATTTACGGCAAACGTTTGACAACTTCAAAACGACTAGTACACAAACAAGAGAACTTACAATACTTGGTCGAGGAAAAAGGTTCCAATAGCTATAATGAGAAATGTACTTATGACGGTTTTTAAGTCTCTTAAAGTACTCTCATAGGTCGATCCGGTACAGTTCCAAACTAGTACCTGTGCAAATGATTTATGACAATCATGTCCTCGTAGCACAAGAAACGGTGCTATAAATCATACTACACACTAATCTCAAGTGGTCATTAATCATCCATCGTTTAAATGACCCTGATTAGGGATAATTTTCGATTAAAATATTCAATGTTCACTTTACAGGTGTTTCTTTATTCAAGACATGGTCTTGATACCCTGTTTTGAATATTCTCAGTAATCGAATGGACTCATTATTTAATTCTAAACCACAATTAAATAGAAATGGAGTAATGATAAATTTGTTAAAAATTTAATTGCTCTAAAACCGAACGGTTCAACATAGTGTTTTACATTAAGACATCAAGTTTAATTAAAACACATATACGGGGAATTCAAAGCCAATCTCCAACATGATTGATTCCTATTGCCTCAACGTGCTTGTTGTGCTTCACTTGAGGCAAAGGTTTAGTCAATGGATTGGCTACATTGTCGTCCATTCCAATTGATTAGGGGATTTTGCTCCTCCCAATCGGAATGCGCCACGTGGACCAAACAGGTCCTGCCAAGTGTCCCCCAGTTGGAACAGTCAGGGCTTCCCACGTGGCACGCGCTTATTCGTCCACCTTGGACCTGTTATGTCAAGACATGTGGCATACTCCATGCCTAATGGAGAAACCGGCCACCCAGGCCCAACTTCCGAGGGAAGCCCAATCGGCCCTAGGTTTACCTAAACCTAGGATGGGCACGTTTTCCAAGGTTATAAATACCTCCCTTAATCCTCATAAAGAAAAAGAACAGAAACATTACGGAAAAAACACATTAATTACACACAGTAATAAGCGGCTGATCTCGCTAACAAAGCAGATTACCTACCTTAAACACTCTCACCTAGAGAGACCAAATCACTTTAATTTCCGCATTAATTACTCCTTAATCAGGTACTAACTTGACCATTGGAGGCGGAGCTCCCAGGAGTCTCCGTTATTTTGCAGGTACAGGCGTCCGGTTCCAGTCTCGGAATTGTAACTCTCCCGCAGGACATCAGAAAACCCCGAAACATTTGGCGCCGTCTGTGGGGAGAGTACTTCTGAGATGGCATCCAAGTCTGTACCGACTCCTGAAGAGAGGCGTCCCCTAGACAACCCTCAAGTTCAGTCGGACCATGATACCGAAAATGAATTTGAAGTTGAAGCTCATACAGCTTCAGACGGGACCCTAAGGGCCCGACGTACCCGTCATACCGAAAGGAGGGAACGGGAGCATCTTCAAACAGGAAGCGAGCCAGCAGGCGCACCACCTGTTCGGCAACAGCCGACTGATGGGTCTGCTCCCATCACAAGGAACGAACTCATGACCTTCATTAGGGACTTCAAGGGAGAGATTCAAGAGTTGATCAACAAGAAGCCGCCTGCTCCAGTCAAGGAGCAGTCGGCCAAGAAACCCTCCACTTCACTGAAGAGGAAGCCAGTTCAAGGGCGAGAGGCGACTCCTCATCCTAAATCTAGGAAGCAGGAGCCACCTGCCCTTGATTTCACAAAATTTCGTTATCCTACAGGAAATAGGAAACATGTTCGTCATATTCAGGCGGACGGGTCGAAGCAAACATTCACAGATGCTCGGCTACTGCTAGAGCAGAAGAAGAGTGACCGATTGTCAGAGTCGGCCTCTACTTTAAACTTTCAAGACAGTTTGCGAAATGCCTCGATGAGGCATACTCAGTCGTACCATGAGAGTCAGTCAGGCGGCACCTCCCGTCAGTCCGGCTTTCATAGTGACCAGGCGGTACCAAACTTACCATTTGTGCCGCAACAACAGTATTTTTTGCAGCCACCTCCGTTTGGTGGACATGCAGCAAAAAACGTCCAACCTATGGACTGGCAGCTACGGTTGCTTAGACTTGGTGAACAGCCGTCGGCCTTCTCCAAGGAAATTACTGAAGCCGCTCAGCCGGCAAAGTGAAAAATGTACTAGTAGGCGCCTATGACGGCACTACTAACCCAGAAGACCATCTGATGGCATTCACCAACCTGATGTACCTTCAAGGGTTGGATGATCCCACTTGGTGCAAGTGTTTCCCAGCGACTCTCAAAGGAATCGCACAGCAATGGTTCGGCAACCTGCCGACTGGTTGTGTAAATAGCTTCAGGACGCTTGCTTACTTATTTGCCTCCAACTTCGCCATGAACATCCCTGCGAAGAAAACGACCCTTGATTTGGGAACAATTCAGCAGGGCGAGAAGGAGGGGCTTCGTTCTTACATCAGGCGATTTAACCTGATGAGAATACAGATTCAAGGGTTACCGGATGAGGTAGCTTATACTAACTTTTTCAGAGGTCTCAAAGACGGGTCTACCTTCAAATTTGATTTGGTTCGAAAAAGGGTGGCGACTCTTCAAGAGGCCTTGATTGAAGCAGAAGCCTATATACAGGCAACTGATCTTTGTACGATAAAACAGTCGGACGGGAAAAGGTTCGACAAACATTGGCGAATTAAGGGGTCTAGCCGTCCTCCGCCGCCTGGTACCTCTACTTCTCAAGCAAGAGTGACGACGATTGAGTAACTCCAATGTCAACTCATAGTCACTCCCTCAAATTTGGTATGGAACCTAAAAGGTTTGAGTAGACCGCCTGTTTTTCGGCAAACAGGGGCACTCAAACCCCTATTCCTACTAGGTAACCTATTGAGTTAATAGCCAACAAACATTGGCGAATCAAGGGGATCAGCCGGCCTCCGCCGCCTGGAACCTCTACTACTCAATCAAGTGTGACGGAGACTAAGTAACTCCTATGTTAACCTATAGTCACTCCCTCAAACTTAGTATGGAGCCTAAAAGGTATGAGTCGTCCGCTTGTTTTTATCAAACAGGGGCTCTCAACCACTACTCCTGCTAAGTTAACAAATTACGAGTTAAAGGCCAACAAATATTGAATAGAGGGAAACAACCGGTACCCACCGCTTGTCATCTCAACTACTCAGTTCCTTGGCGACTAGGTAACACATGTTTACTTGGTCAGACCACTTTCCTACTTGGTTAAATTTACAAAAGACAGGACCGCCTGCCTAAAAAAAAGGATCCAGTCTTTAAAATAGTTCGAATACTGATTGGATAAATGGCCGACTGATCGTCTATCCTGGAAACAGACAACCAGTCGTCCAGGGGCATAGGAGGCGTGACTAACTTTCCGTACCTGTCTGCAACTATCGGCCATGTAAAACAGTCGGTCTAGTGAACAATTGGATATTGGAATATTCAATACTTAGACAAATTTGAGGCAAAACAAAAATTCATTAAAAATACAAAATATAAAGACCAGCAAAATATTCAAAGCCCCGGCCCCCTGGCCGGGTAAATACAAAGCAAACGGCACGCAGGCCGTGGAAAGAATACATAAAGCTTAAGAAGGGGGCAGTTCAGTATTAGCAGCTGCCGCCTGGTCAGCACTCTTCTTGCTGGACTCGGCTTCAGCTGCATCCTTTTTTGATGCCTTACCCCCAAGCGGCACAAGCGCCACTACCGGCTCCTCCTCCTCCAAAGCTTCCTCCAACGCCTCTTCTTCAGCAGCCGCCAGGATCTCTTGATTATATGTATCCGAACACTGGCGGTACGTTCTTTCCCAAGAGGCAAAGTCGGCACTGGGGAAGAGGCGGCCCCAGGTCATGCGCTGGATTTGAGCGGAGTCTTCCATCTTCTCCCGGACCAGCTCTTTCTTCTCTTGCTCGGCCTTTTCCGAGAGCTCTTGGGTAAGACTCTTCTCCTGGGTCACCAGGCGTTCCTTTACGCTGGCCAAGGATTTCTCCATGGCTTCGTAAGAGTACATTTTTAGGCGAAGAGGTTTCAGCTCGGCCTTGAGATTTGTGATGGTCGCCTCCAGCTCGTCATTCTTCTTCTGGGCCGCCTCTAACTGAGCCCGAACAGCGGCGGTAGCCTGCGCCTGATAATAAAGAATATCAATGGTCAGTACTTCATTTTGGGCAATTTGAAACATTGCCTTATCACAGTCAGAGGCGGCCATAGCTTTTGCAGCCTTTACCTCTTTGTTCTTCCGATCAAGCGGCTTGCGAAGGCCGTTAACTCGGAGCAGGCGCCTGTCTTAGGGGTCCGGCTGAGATAGTTCATATGGGCGAAAGCCTCGAAGCTCGGCTCCACCCCGTGCAGTTCGCACCCGGCCACATAGCCGAGTACGTTGACCCAGGAGTTTGGGGCTAACTGCCATAACCCCAACTCATACCCATCCAAAATCCGCTGAACAGCCGGATGTAATGGTAAGCGAAGCCCTGCCTTGATGGCCGCCTCGTAGCAGCCAAAGCAGGCGCTATCATAACTGGAACCAGCCGGCCAGACGACTGTGTCTTCTGGATCCGGCACAAACACTAGAAAATCGAGGCCCATGGTGTGGTTTGCAATAAAGCTCTCCACTTTCTCTTGCATGGCTGTGATTCGGCCCCGAGGTACTGTGCAGTAGTAGGGGGTATTTAGCTCTCAGTAAGAGGCGGATGGTTCCGCCCAATTGTCCCCCTTCTCAACTGCGTGAGAAAGTCTCGCCTCTTGCAGGCGGCTGTTTTTCTCTTCTGTACCCAAAGAAGCATGGCCAGAAGAGCTTGACTCGGAATCGTCCTCCGACGAGTCCGAAGAGGACGACTCTTCCCCTCTCCCGGAGGGGCCCGCCTCCTCTCTTTGAAAAGGAGCAGATTTGTTAACTGTTAAATGGGAAGGGGTCACTATGACTCCCCCCACAGAATTGCCGGCATCCAGGCCGCCTTGTTTCACTTCCACATCTGGCGCCTGGTCAGATGTTTCACTAAGCGGCACCCTGTGGGAGGAGCCGTCTGAATTTGAGATCCTAGCTGTCTTTTTCGTTCTGGCCATCCTGCTCTGCATAGACACAGATACAGTCGAACTTTGTATAAAGGGCAAAGATGGGTCCGGAAAAGGGCAGGCGGCACTCCTAGTCCTAGATTCAGCCGTCCCCGGTGACCGGCTGATCACTAACCTAGGTCGTGTCGTGTGCTTCCGTGGTGCCATTTCAGAAAATAAAAAGAAAATTAAGAGTAAGAGAACTGAGTTACCTGAACGAGTGACGGTTGATGAAGTTCTGAAAATCCTGTGCAGTCGGCTTGTCAGAACAGGCGGTAGGCAGAAAAGGTCCAAAATGTCAGAGCAAGTTCAGGGGTCCGAATGTTCTCAAAAAGTTCTCAAAGTGTGAAAATGACTCAAGACAACTCTCCCTTATATAGGTGAAGTGAGAAGGCGAAGGGTCACTTTCAGAATTCAAAATTTGGGCGAGAAAATCTCTCGTCCTTTCGCCGACTGACACCTGTAGCAGGTCGTCGCCTGTTACAGTGCGACACAACGCTGTCACAGGTAACAGGTGACCAATCACGTGCCACCTGTGAGGGGCAAATGATTAGGGGATTTTGCTCCTCCCAATCGGAATGCGCCACGTGGACCAAACAGGTCCTGCCAAGTGTCCCCCAGTTGGAACAGTCAGGGCTTCCCACGTGGCACGCGCTTATTCGTCCACCTTGGACCTGTTATGTCAAGACATGTGGCATACTCCATGCCTAATGGAGAAACCGGCCACCTAGGCCCAACTTCCGAGGGAAGCCCAATCAGCCCTAGGTTTACCTAAACCTAGGATGGACACGTTTTCCAAGGTTATAAATACCTCCCTTAATCCTCATAAAGAAAAAGAACAGAAACATTACGGAAAAAACACATTAATTACACACAGTAATAAGCGGCTGATCTCGCTAACAAAGCAGATTACCTACCTTAAACACTCTCACCTAGAGAGACCAAATCACTTTAATTTCCGCATTAATTACTCCTTAATCAGGTACTAACTTGACCGTTGGAGGCGGAGCTCCCAGGAGTCTCCGTTATTTTGCAGGTACAGGCGTCCAGTTCCAGTCTCGGAATTGTAACTCTCCTGCAGGACATCAGAAAACCCCGAAACACCAATCTTACAAATTCTGATTTCACCCTCGGCCTTCCATTCCCTTATCATGTGAAATCGCCGCTTGACATGTTTGACCTTCTGGTGTTCCCTTGGCTCCCTGGCCTGAGCAATAGCTCCATTGTTATCACAATAGAGGTCTATCACAATAGAGGTCTATTGAAAGACCCTTGATAGAGGGTACAACACCAAGTTCACTAATGAACTTACGAATCCAAATAGCCTCCTTAGCTGCTTCCGAAGCTGCCAAGTATTCGGCTTCAGTTGTAGAATCTATAGTGGTGCTTTTCTTAGCACTCTTCCAACTAAACGCTCCTCCATTAAGGTAGAATATGTACCCTGACTGCGACTCGGAGTCGTCTCTGTCAATTTGGAAGCTCGCGTCAGTATAACCTTCAACAACCAAATCATTACAGCCACCATAGACCAAAAATTTATCCTTTTTCCTTCTCAGGTACTTTAGAATATTCTTGGCCGCAGTCCAATGCACCTCTCCTGGGTTTGATTGGTATCGGCTCGTAGCACTCAAGGCATAAGATACATCCAGCCTAGTACATATCATGGCATACATGATCGATCCAGTAAGCGAAGCATATGGAATCTGATTCATCCTCTCTCGCTCATCAGGTGTCTGTGGACACTTCTTCTTGCAGAGAGTTATGCCATGTGACATGGGTAGTTGCCCTCTCTTGGCCCCTTCCATGTTAAATCGTGCCAGTACCTTATCAATATAAGTACTTTAGCTCAATCCAATCATCCTTTTAGATCTATCACTATAGATCTTGATGCCCAATATGTATTGGCCTCTCCCAAGTCCTTCATTGAAAAGCACTTACTAAGCCAGCCCTTTACGGACTCTAACAGTTTAGTGATGTTTCCAATGAGTAATATGTCATCGACATAAAAGACTAGAAATGCGATGTCACTCCCATTGACCTTCTTGTAAACACAAGACATGTCTGGATGCTTGATAAAACCAAACTTACTAATGACTTCATCGAATAGCAGATTCCAACTTCTGCTTGCCTGCTTTAGTCCATAAATGGACTTCTTAAGCTTGCATACCTTCCCAGCCTTGCTTGGATCAACAAAATCTTCTGGATGTGTCATATACACAGTTTCATCAAAAATCCCATTAGGGAAGGCGATTTTGACATCCCTTTGTCATATTTCATAATCATAATATGCAGCAATCGCTAGGATAATCCGGACGGACTTAAGCATTGCAACTGGCGAAAAGGTTTCATCATAATCAACGCCGTGAATTTTCCTGTAACCTTTTTCCACCATTCTAGCTTTGTATATAGATACATTTTCATATTTGTCTATTTTCAACTTGAAAATCCATTTGCATCCAATAGGTTTGTAACCTTCGGGCAAATTGACTAAGTCCTAGACTTGATTTTCAGATATGAAGTCCATCTTGGATTTCATGGCATCTTGCCATTTTGCAGAGTTGGGGCTCGTCATAGCTTGTTTGTATGTCGCTGGCTCATCCGCAATCCATAACTAGGATGTCTTGATCTTCGGTTAAGACAATACTAAGGTATCTATCTGGTTGAGATCTTGGCCGTTGCGACCTAAGTAGGGTAATAGGCTGAGCATTTGCATTGTCGGTTTGACTCTGACCAATGTCATTAGCTGCTTCTAAAGCACTTTGATTGTCAGTTTTGTCAGGTTGACTTTGTTACTCGACCTCTCGAACTTCGTCGAGTTTGATTTTCCTCCCACTTGTCATTTTGGAATTGTGTTCCTTCTCCAAAAACACACCATCACGGGCAACAAACAATTTGTTCTCGGATTTTTTGTAGAAGTAATACCCCTTGGTTCTTTTGGGTAGCCCACAAAGAAACATTTGTTAGATTTTGGGTGAAGTTTGTCAGAAAAAATCTCTTGACATATGCTTTGCAACCCCAAATCTTAAGAAAAGACAACCGTGGAGGTTTCTTCTTCCATAATTCATATGGAGTCTTTTCGACAGCTTTTGACGGAGCACGGTTAAGTGTTAGTGCCGCAGTTAGAAGTGCGTGTCCCCAGAAAGAGATAGGAAGTTCACTAAGACCCATCATTGATCGAACCATGTCTAACAAGGTTCGATTCCTCCTTTCGAACACTCTGTTCCATTGTAGAGTTCCGGGAGGTGTCAACTCTAAAAGAATACCATTTTCTTTAAAGTGATCGTCGAATTCATGGCTCAAATACTCGCCACCTCGATCCGATCGAAGTGCTTTGATTTTCTTGCCAAGATGATTTTCAACTTCACTCTGAAACTCTTTGAATTTCTCAAAAGATTCAGAATTGTTCGACATAAGGTAGACATAGCCATATCTACTATAGTCGTCTGTGAGGGTAATGAAATATCGACAACCATTCCTTGTAAGTGAACTCATTGGTCCACATACATCCGTATGTATTAGACCTAATAAGTCACTAGCCCTTTCTCCCAAATTGGAAAGTGGTTGCTTTATCATCTTTCCTAACAGACATCCTTCGCAATTTTCAAACGACTCCAAGTCGAATGAGTCAAGAATACCCTCATGAAGAAGTTTCTTGATCCGTTTGATGTTAACATGGCCAAGACGATAATGCCACAAGTAGGTTTGATTCGACTCAATGGTCTTAGCTCTTTTGGCGGTATCATTAATTTGTCTAAACATATGTAAAACATGCAATTTTATAGAACATATAAGCAAGACATTTCAAAACCAACCATTTTTTAAGTCTTGTGATCAAAGTAACCCGGTATCCAACACCATAGATCAAAATTATGTTCAAAAGCATGAGAAACAATCATTGTTTAATTACAAGCCATAGACAAAATAAATGTGCCTACAAGCACGATCGAAAGACCATCTTTTTCGTCTGCTTGTAGTTGCACATCCACTTGTGAAGCCCTCTCACTTGGTTCCTGAAAAGGAAACATAAAGTGAGTTACACATGGTATCCAATACCTATGAATAGCTTTATACACAAGTGTTAATGAAGATACCTGAGGCAGATGCCAATTTCCTCTCCTCCTCATCCTTTCGGAAGAGCTGGCATTCCCTCTTGTAATGGCCTTGTCCACCACAATAGAAGCATCGCATCTTCACCTTGTTCTTGAACTCCCTCTTCCTTGCTCTCAAGGGCCTTTCACTTGCTCCATAGGAGGTGGCTCAACTAAGCAATTGCACCACCTCTCTTAAAGAGCTTGTCTCCTTTCCTGCAGCTATATGCACTCTAAGTGCATCATAGCGCGAGTGGAGTGAAGCAAGCAAGATATAACCCGCCACCTCATCCTCCAATGAGATTCCAAGAAGCTGCATGTGCTTGAAGAGCCTAGTCATTCCCAGAACATGAGGTCGAAGGGGCATACCGAGTCTCAATTTGGTATCGTAGACCCTTGTCCAAAGCCGGCGCCTCTCCTTAGCAAGACAACCCACTTCCGGTGGCTTTATCTTCATGTTCGAGAGTGACCTAGTCACATTAAACACGAGTCCATCATAGTTGCCATTGTCACTCTTGGTGACTCTCACATTGACAACGTCCTCAAGTGCTTTGAGGAACATGTCCGGAAGATAGAAGGATAGCTTTTCCTTCCAATCTTCCGGGATGAAATTAGACATAAGTCGTGAGACTTTCTTGCAATTGGAAGACCATTTATTATGAGCCTTATTGCTCATGATTCCCTTAGAGAAGAAGCTTGGAATGGGAGTATCAAGAGTACTCCAAAAAACAATTCCGAAGAGTTTTCCTAAGTTCCTCTTCCCATTCCTTGAAGTTGACCAAGTTAAGGCAAAAAGCCAACTTGTCGGAGAGTTCCGGGCACATAGAGTTGTTTGAGTTACTTGCAGACATGTTTCTACAATTGAAAGAATTTGAAATGAAAAACCATTCATAAACCAATAAGTTTGAAATTTAAGGCATACATGCAAATTTTCAACCTCATTGAGCATTTACTGCTTCCTTGACATTTCATCACCATTGCCACGATATCTAAGGACTCCTTACTGATATCGTTGAGCTTAACCAAGACGACTTGTATACCTAGTATACCTTACGTTCCTAGGGAAGCGATGATGCCTCGCTTTGGCGTAGCCATCACCACGCGCATTAGTTCGGTAAGTGTCGTTCTTGGAATGGCAAATTTGGCTCAATATTATAGGGACCTAGGGTTTCTATGTTGGTTGATTTAAGTGAACTCAATTAATCATCACAACATTTGAAATCCTAAACATACATCTATAATACAATTCAAGCATATGTAAACATAATATATATAAATCATAAGTATAAGATGCATTTGGCAACTAGCATGACCCCTTAAGTCTTCAAATCTTCAAGGGTCTTTGATGCAACTTCTTGGCTTGTCTTCTTAGAAACGCCGTCTTCGAGACATCTCCGCCAACTATGCATCTAGTAGCTACTACGACTAGGAATAATCTAAATATTAAGATATAAAAATACGCAACGGTACGCAGACCATATTTAGATTTACAAAAATACATAACGGATCACAGTCCGTATGTACTATCCTAGTCGGGCCCACTAGTTGCCATTTTCACAAAACTTGTGAAACAATATACATTCCATTCATCCATTCACTATTTGTCAATGGCCCATGCATTTTACAATGTTAAACAAGTAACAATGCATAACACGCGCAAACTAGTAACTAACTTAGGTGGTTAATCCAATTAATGCGCGTAATTAAAACTAATCAAAGTTGTTAACCATTTTATGTGGTTAAAACAGAATTAGTTCATGCAATTAACGAAGCTCCCACTAAATTCCGCATCCAACTTAATTAATCCAATTAACTAAGTCGGTTAACCCAAATTTTGTCAAAAATATTTTTGCAAGAGCCGAAAGAACCGAGGCCTAGCCTCGTTAAAATAATTAAATAAAATAATTAAAACGGCCCCAATTATGCAAAATAGTAGGCCACAACATGCCCCAAGTGCCTAGCATAAAGCCACGGAGATAGGCTTGCAAGGCACTAAGGTCGTGGCTGCTTGCCTAGGGTGCTCGGCTGCGCACCATGGCTGCCTTGCAGCCCCTTAGGTGTCGTGGTTGTGTGTGCTGGCATACCTACCTAGCAGAGCACGCCACGCTTGCTGGTACCACACGCATCGCAGCAAACTATGCATGCTTGCATGCATGTTGGTGCTGGTAGCGTGTGCAGGGCTTGCCAGGGCTCGCTACCTTGCAGCCCAGCAGCATGCGGGCACCTTCACACAGCACATACATCATCCTCGCATAGCCATAGCACCAAGCGCAGCCTTGCACACACACACATCGTAGCACCATGCACCACACTTACAGACACTAACGCATCTACGAGGCTAGGCAGCCCATCATGCACCCATAGCCTAAGGGTGTGGCTTGGGCGATTTTGCCTCGATTTGCGTGCACTTGCCTCGGGATTTTAATTCCCTATTTATGTGTGATAAAAAATTAATTCTAAATTTATTTTAGAACCAATTTAGAGCAAAATAAAAATAAAACAAGTCCAACTTAATTAAATTCAATTTTAATAGTGCACAAGCCTAAATTATTCAAGAACCATTCTTTAAATCAATTTAGGTCTATCTTGATGCTACAAAATTGAAGGGCTATACTCATAATTAATTTAACCAAATATAAATTAATGATGAGATTTGACAAAATTAAATGGGTTGGAAAAATAAACCCTTTCATCCAATGAAAAATTTCCAACACTAACTAGTGTATAATTGAAAAATTACATCTTCCAATGTGAAGATTAATTAAATTTCAATAACAAGTTTTGAACTTTTAAGACTTTAATCAACTCAAAATGATTAAATCTAAAAATTAGTTCAACATGGAATTTAGCAATCAAAGTTCCAACCAAATAAACAATTAAAGATTGTATCTTTAACATATTAAGGACTTCAAAATTACAAGTTCACCATAAACATTCACACTTGAAGCAATTTATTTGCAAAAATGTGAAAATTTCAAGTTTATGTGAAAAATGAACTCACCAAATTAAACATCAATTATGACTTTATAAACATGCTTAATAAGGTTTATAATTGCAGTAGATTAGGGATGTAACCATACATTTATTCTACCTTTAACATACCATAATTAATCAAGGTTTAAAGATTTAAATTTTTTTTGTAAAAAACGAAAAACCCCTCGAAAAACATGTTTCTGGGTGGATTTTGGCTTCTGGATAGTTCTCAAAGAGGGTCATAAACGATTTAGAATATCGATTCCACCCAAAAATCACTATTTTTGAGTCGAAATCTAGGTTCGTTGGCCCAAATAAGTAAAATACGAGATTAAAACTAATTAAAACGAGCTTCTAAACTAATTAGAAAGCAAAACCAGAATTTAAATCCAATTTAAATCACCTCAATTAATTATTAGTTACAATAATTAAAATGAGCGCGGCTCTGATACCACTGTTGGGTTTCGTAGCGTCCAACGCTACGCAGAATAGAAACCCGCCCAAGACCCGCTCACTAATTAAAGCAACTAAACATGCAATCACATAATTAACAATATAAGAGAGAGAAAGAGAAAAGACATTCTCACCCTTGACGCGTGATTCGCTTGATTCACGAGCTCTTACTTCAAAGCTCGTGCCTCGCAAGTGCGACGGCCTCCTACGGCTCGCACCCTTCACCCGACCCGAACGGTCTTCATCCCGAAGGTTAGTCGAGACAGGACCAAACAAAACTAGAGTATTACGAACTTAAAGGTTTTCTCACTTTTCAAGGAGATGCCTTTTTGAGTTCAAGCTCCAAGTGGCACAAGGAGGAAGAGAGTAGGTGAGGACCACCAACGGGGGGGACCAAATCACCTTCCTCCCCAAGCGACACACCAACCCCTTTGGTCCCCTCCCATTGACCGGCTGACCATGCCACATGGATGGTTGGAAGCCTGCCTTGGCTGCCAAGGCTGCCATCTGGCGCCTAGCACCAAGGCTGGGCTGCCAGCTAGCACGCCCATGCATGCGTGCAGCTAGCAAGCCACGCATGCGGGCTGATGCCTAGGCACTGCTATGTGCATGTACTGGGCTGCTGCAATGCGATGCCTAGCACGCATAGCGTGCTGTTGCTTGGTGCCCCAACGCTGGCACGCAAGCACAGCATGCAGTGATGGCTGGCCCAGCTTGGCTAGTAGGCACGCACAGTGCTATGCGCTGCATGCTTGGTATAGCGAGGCCTAGCAAGCACTTACGTGCTGCTGGCCTTGCAATGCTTGCGGGCTGTGCTTTTCCATGCCCAGCATGTTGCGATGGCTGGTGCTGCTAAGCTAGCAAGCACTCCCAGCCATGCTTGCACAACTATAGCATGTACACACGCATGGCACGCATCTTGCGACGCTTAACGAGATGTGCGTGTGCTAGGCGATGCTAGGCACGCATGACACACATGTTATGGTGAACTCGCCTAGCCTAGCACTCACATAGCTAGGCCAATGCGAGGCTACAGCTTGGCTCGAACTTGTCGTTTGCTTGATTCCACGTCTCGTCGAATTCTAAATTCCACGTCTCGACGCTCTAAGCTCAATATCCGAAGTCTTTGTTCGTAATACTCTAATGACTCATCTAATCCTTCGGATTGATTCGTCGATTCAGATCAGTTATTCGATTGGGGTGCGACCCAAAGGGTTAAGTCAAGATTAAGCCGTAATATTAATTATGCATTAATATTACTGATCGGAAGCACCCTCCACCTAGGCATTCCGATCACTTGACCTCACTGAGGAATTAGTTTTCTAATAATTCCGAACCTTTTATCGGAATAATACACTTGCTGGAAGGCCACCATTCCTTTCACCAGGCATGCGAGCACTATTCCCGCCTAAAAAAAATAAAAAAAATAAAAAAAAAAACCTCATCTCTCATACTTGAGCAGGAGTAATCGAATTCCTCCCTGCAAGCTCGTCATCTCTCATACTTTAGTGGGAGTAATCGAAATTCCTCCCTACAAGCTTGTCATTTCTCATACTTCAGCGGGAGTAATCGATTCCTCCCTGCAAGCTCTTCATTTCTCAGGCTTTAGGGGGATTAATCAAAATTCCTCCCTGCAAGCTCGTCATTTCTCAGAGTTCAGCGGGAGTAATCAAAATTCCTCCTTGCGAGCTCACTCTCCATCCAGTATCAGCAGGAATAATCAATCATCCTCTGACACATGGAGGGCATGTACTTCATAGACAAGGAAAAGCCATCATTAGCAAGTGACAAAATAAATCCATCTTCATCACCTCGTAGCATGACCTCCCAAGTCTTAGAACCGCATAGACAATCCTGAGACTTGCAGGGCTAGAGGTATACAAGGTGACTTAGCCGGACGATCCGTTGAGCAATTACCGATAAGGTTACACGCTCAGAATAGCTGGCATGAGGAATCTTATACCACCTATTGAGGGGCTAGTTGTAGGGGATAGCTCCTACAGAGCTATTTCCCTCCCATCTGAGTTCATCAACAGAGGTCGCACTGCGCAGACAAGAGCCGGCATGAGTGACCTCATACCACCTCTTAAGGGGCTAGTTGTATGGCATAGCTCCCGCTGATCTATCACCAGGCTCCCGGTCTGACTCACGGGGTGCGCACTCACCGCTGGAAGGACACTTAGAGGGGCTCACCTGCCCGATAGAGTCATCCCGCAGGTTGACCAAGTAAGACTCTCCATAACGGAGATCGTACACCTATAAATAAGGGATAATGTACAAAGGAAAAGAGGTTAGACACACAAGTTATTACACCCTCTCTATCTCTCTAAGTACGCTTTCTCTCTCTAAACACATTCTAACTTAAGCATCGGAGGGGAGGTTCCTCGAGCCACCCCCAAGGGCAGTCACGTGTGTTACCTTGCGCATGTTTCCAGCTGGACCCACCTAGCCCCAGTCGAAACCCTTGGATCCGGACCCAGAACAACTGTCTCCCCTATCCTCCAGTGGTTCTTCGGAGTATCCCTCACCTAGGTCTGTAGTTACTAGGTAGTGTTTGTTTTTATCTTTGGGGTGTATAGCCGCCAAAGATTTTGTTATGTGTCTGTCTGAACTTAACACTTTTTATTTCTTCTTTACTGGGCTTGTCCAGCTTGACTTGGTTTCTTTTGTTTCAACTCTTGGCTGAATGTTTCTTCACCTTGGTGGGTGGAGGTTTAGTCTGTGTATGCTTTTTAAGTTTGGCTGAATGTTTTTTCACCTTAGTGGGTGAAGGTTCATCCTAAATATATATATGTATTTGAATGACTTTGTTGTTACTTTGTTAATTGCTCACTTTCTTTTGCATGTTTCTTTTCTAGGAGTTTTGCTGAGTCACGATATAGTGACCCTAATCCTTAACTCAGAATCTCCTTCCCCCTGCTATTCCCCCTTCTAGATGAAACCACTTAGGTTGAGTTTCCACGCTGAACGGGGAATGTATATCCTTTTCGCTTATGCGCTTTCTTTAGCGTTTCTTACTTCGTTTGTTGTGCTTGTGCATTCGTTTTAACGTAGACTCACACACCTTGCTGCTTAGTGTTTCGGGGTTTTATGTGTCCCTCGGGAGAGTTACAACACCAACACTGGATTCTGGATGCCTGTACCTGCAAAACAACGAAGACTCTGGTTGGGTGGAGTCTATAAAAAGTGCGGAAAGTAAAGTATCTTCTCGGATTCCGAGAGATGTTGGCTTTCGTAGTGACCCTCACTACGCGGAAAGAAACCTGCTAAGACCCGCCCCCATAATAAATGCAATTAACAAGCAAAACATAATTAAACAAAAGAAAGGATAAAATATTATACCTTTGACGCGTACTTCGCTCAACAATGAGCTCTTACTTGAACCCCAAAAATACGAGGTCTCCAACGGGATCGTACCCTCGAACCCGACCCGAGCGTCCTAAGTCTCAAAGGTTAGTCGAGACCCGGATAAATAAAACTATGAGTTTTACGAATCAAGGTTTACTCAAATCAAGAGTTGCCTTTTAATTCCACTCAAGGTTGTTTTTTTTCCAAATACCCAAGCCTTTGGTATTTATAGGGAAATGCACCCTTGATTTTCATTTCCCAACCAATGTGGGAGAATGAATAATTTTGACAATTAATTGAATTCCAAATTAAATTAATAATTAAATCAATCACAATGCAACAAGTGTCAAGGGGAGAGAGAGAGTTAGGTGAGGACCATGAAGAGGTGGGGGGACCATTGCCTTGCTCCCCAAGGCTTTTCCCAAGCCTTGGTCCCTACCCTCACAAACCGCCTCAAGCAAAGGGCTGCTGGGCTGCTGCCAGCTAGCACGCCAGCTAGCAGTGCCAGCTAGCCCAGCCAGCTAGCACCACCCCAGCCAGCAGCCTCGCATCCCCAGCCAGGCAATGCGTGCTGGCGCTGGGCGATGCTTGTGTTGCTGCTGCGTGCCAGTGCTAGGCGCTGCTAGCTGCTGGCGCTGGTGCTAGCCCTTCCCTCTCTCGCCATCGCACACGCACACACCCTCTCGCATAGCCAACACAGCTAGGCCAGCATATGCACAGCCTTGCCAGCACACTCACGCACGCAAGGCCTAGCATCCGTGCTGCTAGCGAGCCACGCATGTTGGGCTTGGTGCTGCTTGCTAGCCTGTTGTGCTTGGTGCTGCCATGCGAAGGCACGCACGCAAGCACACAGCTACGCGAAGGCTTGGTGCTGCATTACGAGGCTGCTGGGCGATGGTGCACACACACAAGCACACACACATGCGCCTAGCACTGCGATGGTGCTGTGCGTGGTGCTAGGGTGCTGCGATAGTGCCCACGCACATGCACACACACATGGGTGTTGTGCTTGGTGCGATAGGGCTGCGATAGCGCCTAGGCATGTTGCTAGGGCTGCGATAGCGCCTAGGGCACTCATGCCTCGCCTAGCACACCATGGTACGCCTAGGCTTGCGATGAGCTAGCCTAGCCTAGCTACGACCACGCTCATACTTGTCGCTTCTGATTTTGCGACGCTCGGTCTCGATGCCCTAGGCTCGATATCCGACGTCTATATTCGTAAAACTCTGTCGACTCATTAAATCCTTCGGATTAATTCGCCATCTCGAATCGGTTGTTCGTTTGGGTTCGACCCGAAGGGTTCAGTTAAGATTAAGCTGTAGTATTAATTATACCTTAATATTACTGATCGGAAGCGGCCTCCACCTAGGCATTTCGATCACTTGACCTTACTGAAAAATTAGCTCCGTAATAATTCTGAACCCTCTACCAGAATAATACACTTGTTGGAAGGACACCATTCCTTTCAAGAGAATATCTGCAATTAATGATTGCTCTGTTTTTGTGAATATTTCAGAATGTGTCTCATGATGGGAACATCTCCGTATTTATAGGGTCTCGAAATACGTGCTGCCATCCTAGGTTACGGAAACCTAGGAATGGTGGGCTATCTCGGGAATTGGCCATGAAAGCCACCTTTTTCCCAATGATTGGAGATGCCACGTGTCAGCGGGGGATTGGTTCTCTGTGAACCTCTCCTGAGGTGACACGTGTTGCCATCTCATTAGGCCACGTGGCCCTGGGTATTTTTACCCTAAATATTTGCCCCTCACGGGTGTGACGTGGCATGCCACGTGGCACCAATGACACCTGTCAGGCGGCCATTGGAGAACGGTTTTTAACCGTTTGTCTTCCAGGGAAATTACAGGGATGCCCCCTGAATTACCTTTCTATAAATAGATTTTTACCCCTCCCTTTTTTTGGTTGGACATTTTCAAAACTAAGAGAGAGACGTCCGTTTTTAAAGAGATAAACTCTGACAACCGTCTGTATTTCTTTCAGACAATTGCCTTCTTTTTCCGTTAGGTACAGACGGTATAACGCCTGTGTTTGACAGACAAGGAAATTCTTGAGAACCGTCTTAGAGGTTTGCAAGCAATTCTTCTTTTTCTAGGGGGCACATCCGGGTAACCGTCTGTGCACCCAACAAACAAAACTTCCCAGAACCGTCTGGGTATCCTTATAGCAAATTCACTTGCTTTCAAGACGAGTACCTCCGGTCTTCCGTCTGAGCACCTTACAAGACACTGTTCAATTTCCGCCTGCTAGTAACAGCCGGACACCGCTTGACTACATTTCAACTCATCTTTGAGGTACCTTCTCCTCCCTTCTCATCTCTTTCATATATTTCCGTTTGTGTACATATTTCTCAATAAATAGATTCACCAACAGCACACACGGCACACCACAATTTAGAGGGCAACCGATCCCCTGGTACGGCTGAGTCTAGGACTGGGGGTTCCGCCTCTAGGTACTGGGATCACTCTTGCTCATCTCCCAATCCAACCGTCTTCGTGTCTATACAAGACACTATGGCTCGGACTAGATGGACAGTTGTAGATCCAGAGTATAGGGAGGAGAACTCGAAAGAAGTACCGCCTGAGGAGGAACAGGCAGAGATGGAAAGGGGATCTCTTAGGGGTACCCCCAACACTCCCAGTGATGGAATCCTAGGATCTGATAACGGAGACGGTGAAGAAACCGTCTCTAAAGCTAGTTCTGAGGAGGCAGATGAAACTCCCCCAGTTGAGAGAGAAGGTAGTGAGACCGCCTCTACTTCTGAAGAAAGCAGCAGCTCACTATCCCCGATTGTGGATAACGAAGAAGAGGAGAGGCCAACCTGGAGTAATAAAGGATATCTGTTTGAGATCCATGTCTCTGCCAGAGACAGGGCGAATATGGAAAGGCACCTTGAAACCTTCTTCCTTCAACGTTCCCTTGGGGAGTGATATACCGTCCGGGTGTCGCATGAGTTGGGAGCCAACGCCGACAAATACTTCGGCTACTATGAGGCAGCCTTTTTAGCTAGACTCCGCTTCCCTCTCCATAATGCAATAAAGGCAATCCTGCGAGGATATGGCCAAGGCGTGTGGCAGTTAACTCCTAATTCTTGGGTTAACATCTTGGGCTACATCGCCGCCTGTGAGATGCAGGGTCTCCATCCCGGTTGAAAGGGCTTTGCCAACATGCATTACCTAAGCTGCAGCCCAGGCGAGTGGAGGGCTTGGTATACCCTGACCACCTACCCTAAGTACCTGATGACCTTAGACAAACCGTCTAAGTGGTCAGACTGGAAGAGACGTATCTATTTGGTTTCTGCCCCTAAGAAACGAGAGAACCTAGAACTGCGCGCATACAACTAGAAACTAGACCTGCTGGGTCAGAAATGCAAGCTTCCCCAGGTCCCAGATGAGGACTTTGAGAAAATAATTGAGGCGGGGTTTTTTTAACTCACCACCACCGCTCTCTCAACCGGGGAGTTGATAAGTGTACCCAAGAACTGGGTACCCAAACATGAGTTCTTGAAAGATGAGGCATTTTTGTCCGCCTGTGGGCTAAGCACCAAATTTTACAGACGTACGTAGTACATGCATCTGGCAATATTAAGTCGTCTTAGTTGTCTTTTACTTGTGATTTTTGCATGATAATCTAACAGACGATGACTTTTGCAGACACCGCCTTAAGGATGCTCCCAGCAGACAAGACGCCTGCTCGCTCTGCAGCGGATATCTCCAAAGAGAATACGGAGAAGAAAAGAGCTGCTCTAGAGGCTAAAGGCCAGGTATAAACACCTGTCCTTGCCCCTTTACTCCTCAAATTTATTTTTTAAGTATACAGACGGTTTTAACCGTCTGTATTTTTTCTTGCACCGACTGTGTACATATTATCTGGTACTTTTAAGGATGGAAGCAAAGCTCCCCGATCTCTTTCCAAGATGATCAGGCCAGGACTAGGGGGTGAGGATACCGGCTCCAACAAGTCTCAAAAGACCGCCTCCGCTCAGACGGCTTCTGGGCTTCCGCTTGGAAAGGGCCGTCTGACTGTTGGGGGAAAGAGCATAAGAAATGCCGATATCGGGTTTGACCTTGCGTCTAAACAGCCGGGTGTCTCTAAGGCACCAAAAGGTGGCCAGCCACCCAAAATTGTAAGCGGTTCTGCAGTAGCTATAGGCGACCTGAGCCTTCAGCCTCAATCCCAAGGTACGGCTAACCCCTTCAACTCTCTTGAGCCTTGCTGGCCCATGCGGGTCAAGTCACACTCTCATCTTCAGTCAGAAGGTTCCTCTAGCAGCCATTAATCCATTGGAGGAGCATATGTAGCTTATTCACCATCTCTTTCTAGTGCAGATCTATCCCCCCGGTGGCCGGATGTGCAGTAGTACTCCAAGGCCATGCTGAAGGCCATCTCTAAGGAGGACAAGGAGGCCATCCCGGGAATACATACGTTCAATGTTGACCGCATCCTAGCCAACCTAGCTAAGGTATTGTAGTTATACTTAATTTTTTCCAAGTGTATTTCCGGCTGCTCTTCTAACCCCGTTTGTATATATGTAGACAATGATGTGAGTGGAGGGGCTGAAAAAGCCTTATGCCAGGAAGCAGGAAGAGGTAAGGCGGGCCAGAAGGGAGGCGTCCGAGTCCCATAATGTAGCTGAGTATCACATGGTAATTCATGATCTTGAAACTAAAGCTAAGCTCATGTCACAAGCGGACTCCATCAAACAGCTCCAGGCTACCCTCAATGGGTCAAATATGAAAGTCTCCAACCTGCAGGACCAACTCGATAATGCTGAGTTGGAGCTGAAAAATACCTAGGTCGATCTAAAGCTAAAGCTCCTGGAGGATACCAAAAAGGAGAATGCCACGCTCAAGGCAGACGTCAACCGTCTGCAGAAGGAGATGGCCGCCTCCCGCGACAACTTCAAGGCCACTATAGCGGCCGAGCATAACCGGCTCATTGAGGAGAATGAGCAGGATTGCGAGGATCGGATGAAAATGGCCTGGTCGCTTGTGTATCCAGAGGCGGATTATACCATCTAGGAGCTAGCCTACAGGTACGCTGATCTTGCCATCCTGGCAAAGGAAGGGGGTCACCCGGAGCTTGAGCCCTTTGAGGAATGGGTCCAGAAGGAGATGGCAGCCAGTGAGGAGGATGAGGAGGCTGATGGAGATGCAGAGGAGGACGTAGTGGCGGTTGATCAAGCTCAGCCAGCATAACCCGAGTGCCCCCATCCGACCAGGACTAGCCTAAAGATGTGCCTCCGCCTCAGCCTTAAGCTTTTGTCTTTGTTTCTGGCCTGCGTGCCGTGTATTTCATGTAATTCTATCAACAACATTCTTACTTCCCCGGATGTGTATCCAGATAACAATTTCTCCCGGCCTTTTGGCCAGTTTTTTTATTAATATGATTAGTCGACTGTGTCGGTTTTGCCAAATTTGCTTCAATTTCTTCAAGTTTTTGCAATTCTTCAATATGCATATTTTGCTATGTAGGCTGATACATGCGGTTTACCGGATGCAGTAGGTGTATTTTGCCCCTGGACGAGTGTTTGTTTGGTAATTAACCCAAGCGGGTAGTCGTCCAATGAGCATCCGGATGGAACGACAGGCGGTCATTAGCTGCATCTGAATCAAATCTCAGTATATAATTCTAAGTTGGAATAACAGGCGGTTTTCTCTATGGTGCCTGGGTTCCTACTTTGATTTTTCGGGTCAACCGGTTGAGAATTACCCCTTGGGATAATCAGTCTTTGCCAATTGTCTAATAGCAAGCGGCCATTGGCCATGTGTAGTTTAAGTCTTCAATTGTAACCGTTTGTATTACTTCTGAGTAAAGACTGGTTATATCCAACCAAGATACTAGTTACCGTTTGCTACAGAACATGTGGTAATTGTAGTTATCCAAGTTTCCATTTGATCATTCAAACGGCTGCGAGTTGTCTAAATCCAGAAAATCGGTAGGGCTGTTTGTAGCAATGTTTTCTAGTTTATAGAACAATGTGCCACCCAAATGGGAGATGCTCTCTGCGAAGAATTTACCCGGATGGGCATCGCCGGTCGCCTACTCATGTTGGAGCAGGCGGTTGTTTTAAGGTTATCTGGCCATTGGCCTCATAGGTAGCTACTAAGTATTGGACTTAGCTTGCATCTACTCATGTTTGGAGCAAACGTAAAATTTTTACAAGTCCGTTTATACATTGCAGAAATACGTGAAAATAAAGCATCTTTTCATTAATAAACTCTATTTACAAAAATTTACAAGTCTTAGAAGTAGTACTTTTTTAAGTTGTCTACATTCCAAATTCTGGCTAGCTGTCTGCCGTCTGGAGTTTCCAGGCGGTAGGTGCCGCCTCTCACTTCTTCATAGATCCGTAGGGACCTTCCCAGTTGGGAGTCAACTTCCTTTGCTCATTGGCCCTACCGGTCAATAAATATCCTCACAATTGCAAAACAATCTCACCTTTGACAAATATCTTCTTTCAATGATCCCTTTTTACCTACAACTTGTTAGACAGGTAAATTTTTTTTTTTTTATGGTATTACTGTCGGATCAGAGATGCAATCCAACACCCCAAAACCCTCCTAATTCTCTTTTCCATTTCTTCAGTTCATCAATGCACCAAAATAATCAATGAACTAAAATTAAACCTTTCTAATACATACCCACTATTAAAATCTCATTCCCATGTATCCTTAAATCAAAGAAAATCACACTAAACATATAACTATTCAAATTTGGGGAAAAATAAAACGATTAAAATTATAATAATTAGAAGAAATATAAGAAAATTTAGTAATGGAATTGAAACATTGTAGAGCTACATCAGCAAATTAGAGCAGAAAAGTTGTGAATAATAGCAAAAATAATGCAATTAAGCTTGTTGGCGTGTCTTGTGGTGTTTTCGGGGTGATATGTACGTGGTGTTTTCGGGGGTTGCTATTGGGGTTTCGGGGATTGGGTAGGTTTTCGGCGTGCTTGGAGGGCTGGGGTGGTGGTTGGGTTGCGGGGGAAGGGTTGGCTGTTCAGACGGAGACGGCGCAAGGGTGGTTGTTCAGGTGTTAAGAGTGGCAGGGCTGGGGGTTTTAGATTTTTTTTTTAAAAAAAAATTATTTTTGTGTCAAAAAATTTTTAGAGCATCCATATTCATGAACCAAAAAAAAAAAATTTGTTCATGTTACTATTTACACAAAAAAATATTATCTCTCATATACATCAACCAAACAAATAATTTCCAACATCCTCCTCATAACAATAAACCAAAAAAAAAAAAAAAAAAATTGTTCATGTTACTATTTATGTACCGACCTCAATTTTTCTTGTATTAAAAATTAATATACATATATAATTTACAATATATTAATTAGCAAAAGTGAATTTTTGCCAGACAAACAATTTTCACAAATGCCATTCACAATTGTTCATGGAACTATTTATTATTCCCTCATTTTTTAAATATTATTCTACTCAAATAGTAACTCAAATAACTTTTTTTTTTTTGAGACAAAATAATTTTAATTGTTCATTGTTAAGGATGCTTTTACAAAATATTGTAAATTTTTTTTTAAGAAAATAGAATAAACCTATTAAAAATTGACACATGTCTCATCATAACCTAAGAAAACCGGTTACAAAAAACAATCCAACCGATGAGCGATTGTTAATAGAAGATCTTGTCAAAGGTGGGATATTTTTTGAATAATTAAAAGGTGGGATTGTTTATGAAAGACCGAGTAAAGGTTGGATTATTAGTTTCCATTTCTCTCTCTCTCTCTCCTTTTTTTTTTTTTTTTATTATTATCATGTATAAACAATATATTAATCATGTTCGTTTAAAAAATATCTATTAATCATGTAATTAGTATCATGCTTAGGATTGTATTAACAATTATTTAGTACCATGTTTAGGATGCGTTAATTCGCTATTTAATTATTATCAAGTTGCTTCCTATATCTACGCAGGTTTATTTGATTTATTGACTTATGCATCGTAAAAAAATGATTTATTGTGTTTGATCACTGATAGCATATTTTAATCAAGACCTATAGTTGAAAATCAGGCCTAATGCTTATAAAATGGATATAAAAGGAAAGTATTGTGATTGTTATAAAACGAAGGAATGAAGTATTAAACAAACTAAAAAATACCAAAGTATGTTTTATTTATTTAATTTCACTTATTCGAATTAGTCTAAACTTAATTTTTTTTTTCGTGAAAAGAAGGAGAATAAAACAATTTTTAAAAGATGAATGAAATACTCCCTCTGTATTTAAATAAGTGAAACATTTCCCTTGTGTACGTACGCGAGTGCAACACTTTGACTGATGATATTTTTTATTACCGATAAGTAAAAATTATAACAATTGAACATTAGATGAATCTTTATTATCGATAAGTAAAAATTGTAACAATTGAACATTAATAAATTATTCATTGAGATGATTCTAACAAGTACCAATTATATTTATTCTTATGTATAAATCACAAACACTAGTCAAAGTAAATTAGATAAATAGTGTAAAAAGGCAAAACTTTTAACTAGTTTAAAAAATGAGGGAGTACATTTTCACAAGTTTCATATGTGGTTGGCCATACCGTGTGACCGGCGTTACTTATTCAAAGGTTATCCGATTAGGGGTTACTTGGCTAGTCAGGGGTTATTCGGTCGGTTAGGGGTTACCTGCTCAAGGGTTACTCGATCGATTAGGGGTTATTCGGTAAATGTTACTTGGTTAGGGGCTACTCGATCAAGGGTTACTCAATCAGTGAAAGGTTACCCATTTAGTATTTTGGTGTGTGTTAGCCGGTCATACAATGTAACCAGTCATATAGAAAACGCATTGATATATTTTAATAAAAAATAATTTAGCGCTACCTTTCCAATTGAAAACTAACAATAAAGATACGAATCAAGCGTAATTAACGCCAATACCGTTAACGGACCAATCACAGAACGAAGTGATGGCAGTTATGTAAATATGCCATGGAATTGTTTTTTTTTTTTTGGTCCCCACAATAGTTTCAAGTAATGAATTCGCAACTGTGTGTAACATCCCTCGGCTTTTGGGCATTATAAAACGAGGCCACCACTTTGGGTCTGAAAAACAGAACAAACTAACACCACTACTCTCACTAATCACTATTCACTTTCTTTCTCTTTTTCTAGGGTAAACAAAAGAAGAGCATTTCTTGATTTTCTTCTTTGTTGCCCCCCCAAAAAATAGAAGTGCCTGTAAATTTTTATTTAACTCGCCGATATACTTTCCCTCCGACATTGTTTTGTTCTGGCCTCTTTTACCTTCGCGTACTCGAGAATTTAGATTTTTACCTACAATGTGGTCGTTTAAGAAGCATTTGAGCCTTTGTTTAGTTGGGGCATTATTGATTTTTGGGTTTGAGGAGGTTGTTGCGACGGCATTGCGCAGGAAAACCGTCGCACATTGGAAACCCGCTACCGCTACTTGGTACGGTGAACCTAATGGTGACGGCAGTGATGGTGAGTGTGCTTACTTTTACTTCAGTAATTTTAACATAATTATTGTCAACTTTTTAATGTTAATTAGTGCATTAGCGTAAATTATTTTTACTAATATAGCATTGCGTTGATATTTTTGTTAGTAATGTGAAAGCTCTTGTCTATTCCGATTACTTTATATTCTAAGGGTATAGCTTAGTTTACTAGGCTAATAAATTAACATACATAGACTTTATGTCATAAACTCATAATTAATTGGTCCTACATTCTCAATTTTATTATTGTATAGTAGAAGTAGTTTTTTCAGTAAAAATAAAATTGCCCGGCCTTGTTTCTACTGACTTTTTTCTAAGTGTGACTGACATCTTGTTAATGCGATACTTTAATTAATAATGATTTTAATTATCAATACGTATGAATTATAAAAATGTTACTATTTGATAATCAATTCTAACAAGTACCCATATAGTTATGGGTAATTTTACGTATACACAATCATTGATCAAAATAGTGGGGTAATACTCTTTAGTACAAAAAAACAAATGGAACACCTAAATAAAAATGGACTAAAATTAATCTACACTATTTGACTTTTGTTTGTAGTGATTACCAACATGTTTAACTGTTGGATACATATAGAGAATAGTTGTAGGTGATAATTATCGAATTATAACTGCAATTTTTCTAGGAAATTTTTTTAATTGCTACCATCACATAAATATTTTCCCTTACTGTAAGTAAAATTAATAAATTATTTACACTAATTTTCTTTTTAAATGAGGTACAGACTACAGCAGAGGGAGTAAATTATCTGCTTACAGTAATTACTTGGCGCTTTTTTTTTCGAAAGAACTTGGCACTTTCTAGAATCTAATGAGTATTAAATTGTTATACTCCTTCATATGGCTTAATTTTATCCATAAAAAAAAAGTTTTATTTGGATCCTGCATTTTATACTTACTGCAGTATAAACGATGTATTAGGAGTTCATATTACATTATCAATGTGATTATTACGAGTATTTTTTTTTTCATCTATAAAAGTAGTTAAAATTTTCTTAGGCAGCTAAAATTCTTAATTAAGATGATACACGAGATAATTAGTGAATAATAAAGACGGAAAAATTGATGCAGGTGGGGCATGCGGGTACGGATCATTAGTGGATGTAAGACCATTTAAGGCACGTGTCGGTGCGGTTAGCCCGATCCTATTCAAGAACGGAGAAGGTTGTGGGGCCTGTTATAAGGTCAAGTGTTTGGACAGTGAAATTTGTTCTAGGAGAGCCGTTACTGTTGTCATTACTGATGAGTGCCCTGGTGGTTATTGTTCCGGTGGAAATACCCATTTTGACCTTAGTGGTGCCGCCTTCGGTCGCTTAGCCATTGCAGGTGAAGGTGGCCAGATTAGAAACCGTGGGGTCATTAATGTCATTTACCGAAGGTAACTTTCTTTCTCTCTCTTTTTATTTGCTGTCTTGTTGAGTCGTGTAAGGTTGTGTTTTTTTCGATCAGTTATAACCTATAAGGATGTTAAATGAAAGCGATTTAAGGACTTAAGGTTCTTTGATTATAAATATTTTCTCGATTTATACTAGTTGACACATTTATTTAATAAGGTTGTTAATACATAATTTCAATTTAATTTGTACTACTTTTATGAAAATTAGGATTTATATCAATATACCATTATACACTTAATTTTTACTTGTCTAATGTTGGTTTAATTTATACTCCGTATTAATAGCCAATAGGGGCAGATTTGGGAGGTGGGTTATGTAATTTTGTTCTCATTTGCTTTGCCTTTTTTGACTGGAAGCTTTTCTGACGTCATTTATTTTGACTATTTGACTGCATTGAGATGTACTGTGTTTACTGTTTAGTATACTCACTGTTGACTGCTCTGTTCAGGCTTCTCTACTGGTACTTTTGTTGCTAACTGACTGAGAATTTGCTACGGAAAACTTGTTTTATACTCGAACTTCGTATAAATTATCATTATTATTATACTTCCTATATGAATAATTTTTTTTATTGATTCAGATTCCAAAAATCTTTAAGGGGTAAAATTGTAAATATGAAATTTTTTGTTCTCATTGAAAAAGGTGAAAAGTTATGGTTATATGTGAGTTTGTGACCAAAGTCTGTCTCACTATATTATAACCACCCAATTGTTACTTGTTAATGCAAATTTTTATCTATAAACTCCCATTAAGTCATGTTTAACTGTTGACTAATGCTTTTTTTTTTTTTTTTCCTGTCCTATAACACAAGTAATTTTGTTTTTAATTTTCTTTTCTATAAACGTTAATCGGAATATATTCACAATTAACTTTGGTCGAACTTGATTTGCTATAACATAGTACAAGTATTTTACAAATATACTGTTGATTTTTTAAAACATATCAAATTAAAAGATTATTTTTTTTTTATTTTTATTTTATCAATTTTACGGCTAATAAATTTATCTTAAATATATTTTTAACTTAAGTTTCTATCAAAATTATAGGACACCTTGTAAATATCCTGGAAAGAAGGTAGCCTTCCATGTAAACGAAGGCTCGACTAATTATTGGCTTTCTCTTTTGGTGGAATTCGAAGATGGAGATGGTGATGTAGGTTCAATGCACATAAGAGAGGTAATTTGTTCATGCGTCATTTCATACATTTTTCCTATATTAATAATAACGCCTCGTTTTCTTTTTCATTCAATACTAATATAAAACCCTTATTATGATCGTGTTTTGAAGACATTATTAGGATATATGGATACTAAGAGCATCATTAATGGTTGTAGTCAAAGATTTACTTGCGATGTTTATAAATTCCTAGCTTACTAGCCTACTACTAAGCTGATCATTTACAAGACATGATAAAAGATACTTACCATACAAACAGTGATAAAGTTCAAATAATGAATTATGTAATGATAAACTAAGAAGTAGAATAAAGTTTCTATTTTTGAGTTCAAAAGATGCATTTTAAAATATAATTTGTTAGTGGTTCACGAGATCATCATAAAAAAAAGTTGCGTCTTTTAATCTTTGGTGCCCAAAAAGCACTAAACAAAAGCAGTGGAAATCTCTGAAGGCAATATCTTTTCATTTCTAGTAGAATAATTTTCCTGAAAAATTATAAAAAAATAGGTAGCTTTTGTGTAATACAAAATTAATACATATACATTTTTCATTGCAAAACTTTAACGATCAATAACTTAATTCTTCACAAGTAAAAATTATAAAAGTTATATATTATGATATTACTTATTGAGACGAATTTAAAAAGATTACACGTGAATATGTTTTTCCTAATTCCAAATATCACGGAACAAAGTTTGTAATTCCACCAAATCAACGTTCTCAAGCTACAATAATTAACTAAAGAAGAATAGGAAAAAAAAAGTATAGTTGTTCAGAAGATGAATTAAATTTGTCAGTTTTGGTCGTGACAAAGTGTAAATGCGCAGTGTGCGCAATAGAGTGTGTATCATGCTTGCTTAGCTTTAATTTGCTTGACCCTCTTTGCTAAAGATTTTCAGTGCGAGAACATGCAAAAGGACCCTACTTTTTTGTGTGACTTCTTACATCAAAGCATCACCTTGCTGTTTTGAACAAATAATACACCGTAGCCTTATTTTTTTTTTATTTATTTTTTTAATGTGTTTGAATTGGTAATATAATGTGTCTTCAATGTCCTCCTTCCGCTCACAATTAATCGCTTCACTTCACTCATATTTACTACAAAGTAAAGTAATGTTTAACCATTATATATTTAATTATTTAAATACATAAGTAGAGTATATTACTATGAAGTAAATAAAATTTTACATAGTAAAAACATTCAATACTTCTTATGAGATATGTCTTATGTCACTCGGACTTGGGTACCCATGTCGGACACATGCACGTGTTTAAGTGTCCAACTCGGCTATTTTATGAAAAATTTCTTTGATTCTAAACTAAAATGAAGTATCTAAGTATCCTACCTATATCCGAGTGTCGAGGATTTGACACGGATACTTGAAGTGAGATGAAGAGTCCGAGTAACATAGATTATGATAAATGAATGATGTAAATGTCAAAATGTCTCTGTAAAACTTTGCCCTTTCGTTTATGAATGTTTATTTTCATTGTGTTGAAAATTGTGTACAAACCCCCATGTAATATACAGATATGTTTTGAAGGTGTTTCTAGTTGTTTAATTACTAATGATTTCTGGATCGAATGTAGCCTTAATCTATTAACATCACCTGCTCACCTAGGTAGTTAATTAATTAGTATAATGACCTAGCTCATGTGCATCATTATTAATCTAACCAAGTCGTGTTCGCGACTTGACTATAAAACTAAGCTACCCATTACTATTCAAATGATCAGTTTCAGAGAAGCAGAAAATTGCCAACTATGTCTGACGAAAGTATTTAACTTCTAATGTAAACAATTAATTGATGGCTTCTTAATCCATTAATTAACAGTTTAGATTCCCACTAAAAAGAAGGTTTTAGATTAGAGTTGTTACTTTAAAATATACTGATTAAGATCCCCTCATCAGGAGAGAAATTACTTATCTAAGTTATTTTCCCAAAAGTTCTAATATATCTAATAATGATTTTCCCTAAATCGTCATCTCTAGTAGTCTACTAGAAAGTGCATAGTAATGAAATATAGAGAGACAAAAGAACTAGCTACAAATAAGGTTTTCAAGATGCACCATCAAATGTCTTCTCCACTAGAAAAAAAAAGGCATTATAATGAGACAAAGAATTATACTAATTTAAGCATCCTACCTTTAATTTTGAACTTGACATAATTTTCCATAAATTAATAATATCTATGTAAAAAACAGGATGATTTAACATGAGTTAGGTAGATTATTCATTGGCTATATGTACATGATTAGAATTGTGAATCCAATTGTAGCAAAATCATTCTTTCTTGAGGTTCAAATTTGGGAATGTCTCAATGTCATGTCAAATGTATTTTATTTCAATATCATCAGTCACATTAGTGACATACTATGACTTAGCTTTTTTGAAAAAAATATGTACACACGGAGTAAATATAACTATTATATTATTTTAATATTAAACAGTTTTATGATAGCTTTAGTTTTCTTGAAAACTAATTCACATAATTTTCCAAATTAAAGAAACATGGTATTATTAAGGCTATTATACAAGACTTACTATTGAGCATTTTACCACTTATATGGCTCCATACCACTCTAATATCCTAATCTATATTTGACAAAAATTCTGAGAGCTTTTTTGATAAATGAGGTTAGTAAAATAAAACGGAGTAGTATTGCTTGTGCGTTATGTTATATTAGAATATGTTATATGTGTACCAATGAACTTTTTTTTTTCTTCTTTTGTACCAACATATTTGGTTTATCATTTTTCTCTACTTGAACTCGAGCTTGAGTCTTTTTTCGAACAGCGTTAACATTTTGCATCATCCAAAACCTTATTTTGATGTTATTTTCAAACAATGTTATTGGTTATAAGCTCTTTCTACTAGTACTTGTAATTATAAGAGTTGGAGCTTAAAGCTAACATGTGAGTGTCTTTGATTGAAATTGGCAGGCAACATCAAGTGAGTGGATTGAAATGACGCATTTGTGGGGAGCAAATTGGTGCATAATTGGGGGACCTTTGAAGGGCCCATTTTCGGTTAAATTGACAACACTTTCAACGGGAAGAACCCTCTCAACTAGGGATGTCATTCCACAGAATTGGTCACCGACAGCCACTTATACTTCTCGCCTTAACTTCCTTCCCTGACTATCGTGATCCATTATCGTGAAACTGTATCATACAAGACTTTGTCTTTTGAAGGATCGTGCATTCAACATTCGTATGGGATGGTGCACATGCAACTTAATATTGTGTTTCATTATTGTTTGTCTTTTTTTTTGGAAGAAAGATGAAAAGTAGCATCCGATGCTCTATCATTTTTCTTTGATTATCCTCTCAAAGTCTTTGTAATTGATGCTTCTTTATAGTAGGGTGATCTGGAAGGGTTTGAAGGGAGCCCTCTCCTAAAGGAGGAGAGAGAGCGACAGCATGTGAGTCTTCGTTGTATGATACTATATAGTAGTATATGTGGAGTTGTAAGTTTGTGAGTTATTTATTCATGTTGTGTTTGTGTTTTTTTAATCATGAATGGGTAGCTTCAAGTTCAAATGTAAGTTGTGATTATGGATGGATGAAAAATATAATATGTAAGACTATCTACAAAAGGGTATACCCCTTTGTTTTTGTATTGAAAATTTCATCATTCTAGCTGTTATTGACTTCTTTTCTTCATTTATGGTTTTGTATGGTGACCCACTAATTTTCTTTATAGCACACAATCAATTTAGAAACAAACTAAGATATATAGTGTGATCCAATGGATGCTTACAATTTTAGTGGGTCAAATAATCTTTGATGCTTATCTATTGTTTTGGGTGAAACAAATGTGTTGAAGACTTTGACTTTTATTAGTGGATTGAAGATCGGTTTGGATCGGTGAGATGATCCGAAAAACACCTACACAGAAGAGCACATTAACTGGTCTGGGGGTCTGTTTTAGGAAACCCCTTCGATGCCTAAGTTAGTATATGAGATTGAAAGCTCAATGAGAGAATTTAATGCTTGCAAGTGTAGTTAATGGGAAGTGATTTGTAGACCTTTGTTTTAGTGATTTTGGAGTATTTATACCTTACAAATATGGGCCCCAACATTGATGGGCTGATTTGGTCAAAATGGCAAAGGGATTTGCTTTGTGGACTTTAGATGTGTTAGACTTGAGGCATGGAGAAGTGTGCAAAGTTTAAGCTAGATCTGCGTGCAGCCAGAGCTGGCTGGTCTCGCGACCAGAAATAAATATTTACTACGACGAAAATGAATATTTAGTAATTGAACATATTTGAAAAGTGGCTAGTTCTCTCCAACAAAAATTAACATTTACTAAAAATAAAAATGAACATTTAGTAATTAAACATATTTGAAAAGTAACATTAAAACTGCAAATGTATATCAAAAAATTGAGATGAATATTTCTTTAAATGACAATGAACACTTTTTTTTTTAATGAAAAATGAATTCCAAATCAAAAGAAAGAAATATCTAAAACTTGAAATTAACATTGCAATATATAAAAATGAACATTTATAATATATGAGTAAAATAAAGAGAATACGAAACTGAAAAAAAAATTTGTACATCTAATATTATATAACTGAACATTTCAGTTGTAAATAAAAATGAACATATAATGTTGTTGCTTATTTATCAACATTTTTTTAAGTTCAAGTGAAATCATATTGCATGAAAATGAACATTTATTTTAGGAAATTTTGAATTTTAACACCACAAATAAACACGAATTTCACTTTTAACACTACAAAAAAAAAAAAAACACTTTTATTTTCACACCACAAAAAGTTTACAAAATATGATTTTACCACCACTTAACTGATTCATGCATGAAATCCGTTAGGTGGGGTCAAAGTGCCACGTGTCGTCGTGCTATTGGTTAAAAAAAAAGTAAAAAAAAAAATTTTAACCCTAAAACTAATCCTAGCCACCCGTCCATCACCACCGACACCCTTTCCCCACCCTACCCACGCAGCTGCAACCACCGCTCTACCGCCGGCGCACGCTTTCCCCAGCCCACGACCACCAGAAACCACCACTCCTCCTTTCCGCAACCGTAAACCGGTCCACGACGTGTTTCCCCACCGAAAACAGCCGCCATACTCCAAAAACGACCACTGACATTAGCCACTAACTAGGAGCTGATAGGTCAATTTCGACCCTTATCCGGCCGATTTCGACCATTAGTGGCTGATTTCGTCGCCGTTTTTGGGTGGGGAGCCGTTTTGGGTGGCTGATTTCGTCGCCGTTTTGGGTGGGGGAATCCACTAACGAGCACGACGACACGCTGGAGGAAAGGATGCGTCTGGTCGTCCGGTGGTTGGAGCTGGAAAGGGAGTGTGCCGTTGGGGGCAGGGTGGCGACTGCACGTATTGGGTGGGGAAGGGGTGCCGGTGATGGTGGTGGTGGTGGTGTTGAGGTGGTTGGGTTAGTTTAGGGTTTTTTATTTTTTCTTTTTATTAAGCTAATAACATGTCAACACGTGGCAACGTGGACCCCACTTAACGGATTCTTGGACGGAATCAGTTAAGTGGTGGTAAAATCTAATTTTATAAACTTTTTGTGGTGTTAAAATAAACGGATTTTTCATGAAATAACACTGAGTATTTCGAAAATTCACCATATACCACACAAAATTTTTTAATACACCAAATACCACTGAGTTTTTGGTAAATGTCACAACATACCATTTCCGTTAACGATGTTAGTCATTAACGTTAATTATGCCACATAGTAGCTTGTAATTGGTGATTATTAATGTTATTTATTTAATTAACTAACTTTAAAAAAAATTAAAGTAAAATGAATACAAAAAAAGGGGGAAAAAAAAACCAAACCAACACCAGCCCACAACCACTAGTGGTGGCACTCCCCTCCCTGACCCTCTTTGAACCACCCCCTCCCTAACCCCAGCTCCCGAAACCTCCCCTAAGACCGCTCCACCTCCACAAAACTGGCTCTCTCCACCCCCGAAACCACCTGTAACACTAACCTCCCTCGCCTCCCTCCACCCTCGAAACCATATACCGAAATCGTCCCCCTCGCCTCCCTCCACCCCCGAAACCACCTATAACACTTTAGAGAGGATTTTAGGGGTTTCGGCAGCCGAAAATAGGAAGGGAAAGGGTTTCGTGGGATGGTGGGTTGGCCGAAAATAGTCGAAAAGGGATGGGAAAGGGGGTTTTGGGTGAAGTGGCTGGAATCGAAAAGGGGAGGGCAAGGGGCTTTTGGGTGGGTGGCCGGAATCGAAAAGGGGAGGGGATGGGGGTTTTGGGTGGGGTGGCCGGAATTCGAAAAGGGATGGGGAAGGGGGTTTTGGGTGGGGTGGCCGGAATTCGAAAAGGGATGGGGAAGGGGGTTTTGGGTGGGGTGGCCAGAATCGAAAAGGGGAGGGAAGGGGTAGAAGGCCGCCGGCCTCCGGCGCGCCTGTCGTTTCTGGCCTCTGCGGCAAGGGGTTTGGCGGTGAGGTGGCCGGAATGGGCTGGCTGGTGGTGGGCTGGTGGCAAGCTGGCAGCAGGTTTTGTTTTGTTTTTTTTTTTATAATAATTTTTGTTATTTTTTGGTTTTTATTTTTTCTATTTGATAATTAATTAAATAATTATTCTAAAATTAAATAATTTAGAAGGGAACCAATCACAAGCTGCCACGTGGCATTATTAGCCTTAATGACTAACAGTGTTAACGTCCGTTAGTCATTAATGGTATGTTGTGACATTTACCAAAAACTCAGTGGTATTTGGTGTATTAAAAAATTTTGTGTGGTATATGGTGAATTTTTGAAAAACTCAGTGGTATTTCATGAAAAATCTGTATAATAAAAGGGTATTTTTTTTTTGGTAGTGTTAAAAGTCAAATTCGTGTTTTTTTGTGGTGTTAAAATTCAAAATATCCTTTATTTTAAAAGAATAAACATCATATTGCATGAAAATGAACATTTAATTATTGAGAAATACAAAACATTTGTAATACAAATGAACATCTAATTTCATATTTTTGAAAATTAAAATAAATAAATAAATATTTTTTCATTAACATGATATACATATTAACATACAATTTTATGACTATGAACATTCTGCTAATATTAACCTGAACATCATTAATATACTCTTCAATTGTATATTATTCACAAGTGAACATAAAACATATGAGAATGAACATATATTGATTATATAATGAACAAAATTGTACAATATGTTCAGTTAGAAAATGTTCATTTTTGTTATAGTAAATATTCATTTCTGGTAGCAGGACCAGACGCGAGTCCAGCTAATACTAATGGAAGTGCTTCCCCTGTCCAAGTCAACTTTTTACTGTCAGCAAGTTAATTATGACTCTAACAGAAAGTTGTTAGAGTTTGTTTTGTATTATTACACTATATATATTCTGCTCATGTAATTTTATTTATCAGATTTTCCCATAATAAAATTTCTCATAATTTTCTCTCAATTTCTTTTCTCTAGAATCTTCTTCTTCTTCTTTTGGATTTTTGTTTCTTCACGTGGAGAATCATAGGTCAATCTGGTATGGCTCCAAACCAATACCCCGTGCAAATGATTTATGACGTTCGTGTACTTGTAGCACAAGAAACGTTGCTATAAATCATACTACACACTAATCTTCCATGGTCATTAAACGTCCATCCTTTCAGGGACCTCGATTAGGGTTAATTTTGATATGACATTCAATGTTTACTTAATAGGTGTTTCTTTATCCAATACATTGTCTTGATACCCTATCTTGAATATCATCAAATCGAATGGACTTCCCATTTAATTCTAACCGTAATTAAATGATCATGGAATAATAAGCAAAATATTATTCCACTATGAAACTTTTTAACGTTTCATTGATAGGCGTAGAATTCGTCGTTAAAAGTCCTCTTATCAAACAATTCCTAACTACCAACCTAAGCGAATATAGCGGGAAGTAAGGGGTCATATTTCCACAGGGAAGCGAAGAAAATCAATCACAAAATCCATGAACACAAGAACCAAGGGGTATATTATTGGTTTTTTTTTCGGTTTAAACACTAAGAATAACTAATAACACAAATAACAAGGGATAAAAACAAGCGCTAGGGGGTACAGGGGTTCCAAACATGGCCAACTCATCAAAATAATGATGGAAATCAAGATTAACAAGCCAAGGAATGTGAAATTCCACCTAAATAATTCATTTTGTTCAAGCAAATCTATTATCAAGATCTAATGCCTAAATTAAATCCCTCATGTGCATCCAAAATAGGAAACAATTTAAATTAGGGAATTAAAGGTGCAATTAATAATCTCAAGCAATTAATAGCACAAATCTTCAATTCAAGGCATAATAATCAATCATCCATCATGATCTAGTCAACATCAATCCATATTCTGTACCCCCTTCCTCTAGCTAGAAATCTAGCCTAGAGAAAAGAGAGAAACCATTGAAACAAAGCTAGATGAAACAACTAACACAACTAAGCTGAACATGATTCACTAACAAGGATGAACAAAACAAATCAACAAACTAAACCACAAGACAAGGATAACAAACAAAATAGACAGCAAATAACTAAGTAAAGAGAGAAGAGGGTAAAAAATTACTCAACAAAAGCTTGGATTGAAATTAACTTCAAAGGAAATCAAGTGCTATAATGGAAAATTGAAGATTACACTACTTTCAATCTCTAGAAAACTAGGTTAAACTCTCTAGATTAGGGCTAAAAATCTAAATATTCTCCTAAATACATCATTAAAGGGTATTTATACCCTCTCTCATCCCCAAAAATAAGCCCAAAATAAGATAAAATATGCACGGAAATACCTAGGGGAGCGGTCGCTCAATCGGGAAGAGTGGCCGCTCCTTGCAACTGATCCGACTTTCAAGATATCTTCATGCTCCATTCTTTCACTACTCCAACGAATTCCGAAGTTCAAGCGAAGCTTCGGGGTAATGATCACGAGCCTTCCGTGCAACTTGAAACACGCTAAGCACTCATACACAAATATAAGCAAGACACGAGAGGGAGTAAGATAAAAGAAGAAGAAGGGATAAAAAAAAACACCCAAAATCACATAGTAATAGCCAAAGGTTACTAGGAGAGGGAAAACAAGCAAATTACATCAAATCTAAGAGAAAGAAAGGGTAAAAAAAGCGATAAAGGATTAAAGAGAGGGGAAAAAGGGTCATATAAGTGGTCATAAAGACCACTTATCATTCATCTTATGATAAATGGTATTCCAAAATGTTTAAGAGTAATACTCATTTAAACATTAAAAGAAATCACACCCATTTCTAATATGCTTCATTTCTTTTGTTCAATGGTGAATGTTGTAGTTCATTTATTGCACAGGTTTTGTTATCATTACTTTGCAAATCTTGGCATCTTCATTATCGAACACTTGTATAATAAGATGATAAATTTGAGTGTGTTATGGATTACATGTGATCTAGGATTTATTACTCAAGTGATGTCTCCCACTCATTTTCATGATTTGAGACGTTCAACTTGGCAACCTACAATCATCAAAGTTCAACAACGAACTATCCATGGAACAACTTCCCTTTTATTGCCTCTAAGGCAACAATGCTCTCAACATATACTTTAGTAGACTTACCAATGATGCTTTTCTTGGATTTTACTCCAACAAGTTCACAATGATATGGGATACCCTAACCATTTGTTACCATGGAAATTTACCTTAAATTTTCGCACATTGCACATGGATGCAATTCCATGTTACCATTCTCAAGCCACGACACATCTAAGCTCGTGCTTATAAATGGATTTCTTATTACGGATCTAATCCTTGTTAAGGTCGTGTTGGCAACATCAAAACTCAAATTATCTTTATTTCCTTGCATCAAGAACTCATCCTCTTACTTAACCAAGTACTTTAGATGTTCTTGATCATAATCTAATAATCCATTACTTAAATTTAAGTTGATCGGTACTTTATACTTGTCATGCTCTAAGCATGCAAGTCATGTGACGATTCCATTTCGTAGAATACATGATGGATTCAATTGTAGATCTATTCCCAATTTGATCCCACGCACTCATGTGACTTGTAGTTCATCTAGTTTCACTGCGTCTCGCTAAACTGTTTGCTATATGATACGGTTTAAAGTCTTTATTAGAGTCTTTTTGAAAGGAATGGTGTCCTTCGAACAAGTGTATTATTCTGATAGAGGGTTCAGAATTAATTAGGAAAGCTAATTATTCAGCGAAGTCAAGTGATCGGAATGCCTAGCTGGAGGCCGCTTTCGATAAGTAAGATTAATATATAATCAATCTTACAGCTTGACCTTGTCTAAACCCTACAGGTCACACCCAATCGTGTAACCGAATAAAGGCAACGAATTAATCCGAAGGATTAAATAAGTCGATAAATATTTTACGAACTTAAACGTTGGATTTTGAGCTTAGAGCATCGAAGCCGAACGAAGAACGTTGAGTCGATTCAACAAATCGAGAGGACGAGAAAATAAGTTAAATGACAAGTCAACACAAAAGTCCTAGCCTCATGTTGGTCTAGCTAAGAAAGGGTTAGGCATGCTAGGCGTGCTAGGCTAGCAAGGCTGCTAGCCATGTGCTAGCCTTGGTCGCAAGCCCAACAGCCACGTATGCGTGCTGGCTGGGCGAGCTGGGCGAGCAGGCTAGCTAGCAGCACTAACATCAACCCACAAGCATGCGAGCAGGCCAATGCTAGCAGTGCTAGTATCAGCCCGCAAGCACGCGAGCAGGACGAGCTAGCTGCACGCTAGTGTAGACACCTACTTTTGGCCTCCTGTCCCGACAGGAAGTGCGATGATGTTACAAAAACCCGTTCTTCATGCTAGATCAAAGTTGAAGTGTTTATGGACTCTGAAATGCATTATGAAGTAATTTAAAACCCTTATTTGAGACCAAATTATCTTAGAGTCTTTTTCGATTACTAATTAGGCCTAAAACGTGCTCATACATGTTTAAACTTGATTAATAACGAACCCAAATGCGTTAAATGCAATGATTGGATCAAATGGATCTTACATTGTTTAAAACCGAGCCAACCAGAATATTTAACCACCAAAAATATGTTCAAGGCCTATACAACTTGATAGCCCTTTTAAAGAGCTTTCCAACGGTATATTATAAGGCCAATACCGAGATAAAACGAATAAGTTATCATCAAAATATTGTACCGGGCCCTAAAATCGACACCCTTACACTCAAACGGCCATATCTTTTGATCCATAACAGATTTTAACCTAATTCCAATGGCATTGGAAGGTAGAGACTCAGAGATTTCCAATGATATCTTATTTTCTTTGATTTTACTAGAATTGGAATAATTAATTGTTGTTTTATCACTTAAGTCAAAGCGAATATTTTTTATTTCTTGTTCTTTTCACGAATTTGAATAACAAAGAATAACGACATTTGTTGCAATTTTATGTGTGATCAATGCTTGTAAATAAAATCAACTAACTTAGTTTTAGGTATCACGTTGCATATATTGTTTGGTGATGAAATTGTGGAAAAGGAAGAGCTAGTAGAGGTCGCACTAGTGCTAAGATAGCGATTCCCCCCTAAAGGGAAACGTTATTTTAGTACCCTCGCTCCCGAACTCATTTCTGGTACACGTAGACCAATTTGGGCATGGGTTAACTTAGGATTAATGTTAAATATCCTTTGAACTCTACTTGGGAGAAAGGCATGAACGAGGTTTATGAGTTTTCCTAAAACTCACTCATTGACGACTCCCTATTAGTTTCGTACAAAAAATCGTAATGATAGAATCAATTCTAAATTAAGGTCCCCCAAACAGTCGGGAATTCAAATCTTAACACACCTTCAAAGTGTAAATTCCTAGGCTTTTAAAGGGCCATGGGCATAGAGGAAATGGGATCCCCAACGACGGGCTACCCTCCTCACAGTGGCGACTCCACTGGGGACTTAGAGGTTACAAGATTAGCTTTTGATTATGATTCAAGGTTTCCAACTTAGGTTACCTATGAGTTGCAACGAAGGCTAACTTGGATAATCTCTAGTTAGAGAGCAAGACTTGAACGCATAATATCTTCCTTTTTCACAAAAGTAAAAACCAAATAAGCAACATTGCATCATGCATAATCATAGCACACTTTAACCATTGGGGATTGGCTCATTGACTAGGGGTCGCCAACACTAGGCTTCAATCCCGAAATCAATAACAGTCATCCCACCCATATCGCCAACAAAATGTTAAGAGAATCATGACATGGGTCAACATGTTGAGTGATTGATTTACGCATCGTTCTTAAGATATGGTACCTTTGGACACCCAAGCCTTGACCATAGAATGACATTGTATGCTTTGACAATTCCTTTTATGTGCTTATGTGACTCATGAATATGTGCTTATATGCTTCGTGTCTAATCTAATTAATTCCGACTTGTTACCTAGAGATATTAAAAAATTCGAAAAAAATGTGGTTTGACACAAAAAAAAAAAAAAATATGAAAGTGTTGAACCTGCCAAGTTGCGCGCGCTCTCTAAGCGCAAGTCCAGAAGTTGCGTGCGACTCTTCCGCGTAACTCTGGTTTTTGCGCGTTCCCATTGTTCAATGTTAATTTTGATTCATTACGAGCAATGTTATACGGAGAGAACGATATTATCGCTTCAAGGTTAATCGTTAAGTAGGTGCTAATAATATCTCTTTGGCTAACAAGGTTGTCTAACTTAGTTGCTTTTACTTTGTTCGTCTTTTCTTTTTTTTTTTAAAAAAATCCAAAAACATATCTTTTATCGTTCCTTTATTTTTGCGTTTTCGCAAAAAAAAAAGAAAAATTTGCATTATCTTTATTTTCGAGAAAAAAAAAAATCGCATGTGGCAGGCGCTACTCTTGAAGTTGCACTCTCCACCTTAGTGCAAGACGGAAAATTGCGCGCAATACTATTTCAATTATGATGATTCGTTTAGTACTTTTTAATCAAACTAATGACATTACTTCTTATAGGGTTCGTCATTAGAAGTTCGCATCCCTTAATAGGACGTCATCAATATTCCCATTCTTAAACGTGTCTATTTTCGTGGTCGTCATCTTTTAGTTGTAATTAATCAACCTTGATTTAAGAGTATAATTTATTTACCTCTTCTATGGTTTAAAAAGAAAATCCCAAGAACCTTACTTGAGATGATTGCCTCTCAAAAAAAAAAAAAAAAGAGAAATAGAGCGAAAAAAAATCAAGCAAAAAAAAAAAGAGTATGATACAAAAAGAGAAACTCAAAAAAAAAAAAAAACTATTATCTCAACAACAAAAAAGGAAAAAAAATAATGAATGAGAAATCCAAGAAAATGATTTAATTGTTTCTTGGGTTTTACGTTTGGAGGCAACCATTCTATTTGAACTTATAGTAATTATCCTTTAAAAATGAGCAATATGAGAATCTAATAAAAAAAAAAGATCTCTATTGTTATCTAAATGATCAACAAATACCACATTCTAGTATATTGATCATTTTAAGGAGTGTATTAGGGTTGATTAATATTCCTAAAAATTTGATGAGCATTTTCAATCCAACTTTCCTTTCTTTCTCTTCTACCTTTTTAGAAAATAGTTCACTTAAAGTAAAATCCTTAGATGATTACCTTGTTGAAGTCAACACAAATCATGACATTCCATTAATGATTGTTTGTGAATTTTTTGACATTCTTCATCAACAAACTTTCTTAAAGCGAATTTGTATTACAAGGATTAAAAAAAAACAATCATTTTTGACTTTTGTTCATTGTTTGAATGCTTTGCAGAAAAGGTTTAAGTGAACGCGCTCAATTTCTCGTGATACACATTATTAGATCATATTCCACATTCGTATCCCAATCCAATCATGGGTGAAAAAGTAGCATTGGAGAAATTTAGAGAGGAACTCCAAAACCTAAAGTCCATACGAGAGAAAGAAGGCTAAATCAAGGCTCATAGAAAAGCAGAAAAGGCTAAAATAAAAGCAGAAAAAGAAAAAGAAACAATTATGCAAGAAAAAGCAAGAGCCGAAAGAGTAGAGGCCTTGGAGAAACTTGTCCTTCAAGCTAGCTTAGGGACTAATTTCTTTAATTATGAGCTTGCAGCACAACCTAGGGGTAAGACTCTCTCAGAAAAGTTCTTACCTATGGATTTACCAACCTTTAAGGTTACAGACAATCCTAGGACTCACTTATGAGTTTTTTTTGAAATTATGGTAATGAAAGGGGTTAAGCATAGCTTATATGCATGTACTTTTCCTGTTTCATTGGACCCAGCTGCTATATCATGGTTTCATAACCTCGATGCAAAACAAACTTCCATTTGGAGTGACGTTGTAAAAGTGTTTTTAGCCCAATATGAAGACAACATCGAGCTCACAAACTACCTTGCGCGATCTTGAATTACTTAAGCAAGGGGAAGAAGAAGGCTTCATTAACTTCTTTTCCAGGTGGCGATCAAAGGTTGCTCTTCTTCCATAAAGACCTCCGGATCATGAACTTGTCCCAAAGTTCATAGACAATATGTCTCCATCATATAGGTGCTGATTAGGGGATTTTTCCCCACCAATTACCATCTGACAAGTGGACCAATCAGGTTCCGCCATGTGTCCGTCACATGGGCCAATAGGAGCCTGCCACGTGTCAAGCAATGATCCGTCCACCATGGACCAATTACGACACGACACGTGCCCTTCCCATGACACCTGGGATAACCGGTCACCTAGGCCCAACTTCCGAGGGAAGCCCAATCAGCCCAAGGTTAACCTAAACCTAGATTGACATGTTTCCCGAGGTTATAAATACCTCCCTTAATCCTCATTAAGGGAGATTACACGCTAAAAAGCAGATTACACACATTAAACACTCTCACCTAGAGAGACCCAATCACTTTAATTTCCGCATTAATTACTCCTTAATCAAGTACTAACTTGACCGTCGGAGGCGGATCTCCAATCATCCGGAGCATCCGTTTATTTTGCAGGTACAGGCGTCCGGTTCCAGTCTCGGAATTGTAACTCTCCCGTAGGACATCAGAAAACCCCAAAACATTTGGCGCCGTCTGTGGGGAGAGTACTTCTGAGATGGCATCCACGTCTGTACCGACTCCTGAAGAGAGGCGTCCCCTAGACGACCCTCAAGTTCAGTCGGACCACGATACTGAGAATGAATTTGAAGTTGAAGCTCACACAGCTTCAGACGGGACCCTAAGGGCCCGACGTACCCGTCACACCGAAAGGAGGGAACGGGAACATCTTCAAACTGGAAGTGAGCCAGCAGGCGCACCGCCTGTTCGGCAGCAGCCGACTGATGGGTCTGCTCCCATCACAAGGAACGAACTCATGACCTTCATGAGGGACTTCAAGGGAGAAATTCAAGAGTTGATCAACAAGAAGCCGCCTGCTCTGGACAAGGAGCAGTCGGCTAAGAAACCCTCCACTTCACTGAAGAGGAAGCCAGTTCAAGGGCGAGAGGCGACCCCTCATCCTAAATCTAGGAAGTGGGAGCCACCTGCCCTTGATTTCACAAAATACCGTTTTCCTACTCTAGGAAATAGGAAACCTGTTCGTCATATTCAGGCGGACGGGTCGAGGAAAACATACACAGACGCTCGGCTACTGCTAGAGCAGAAGAAGAGTGACCGATTGTCAGAGTCGGCCTCTACTTCAAACTTCCAAGACATTCTGCGAAATACCTCGATGAGGCATACTCAGTCGTATCATGAGAGTCAGTCAGGCGGCACCTCCCGTTAGTCCGGCTTTCATAGCGACCGGGCGGTACCAAACTTACCGTTTGTACCGCAACAACAGTATTTTTTACAGCCACCTCCGTTTGGTGGACATGCAGCAAAAAATGTTCAACCTATGGACTGGCAGCTACGGTTGCTTAGACTTGGTGAACAGCCGTCGGCCTTCTCCAAGGAAATTACTGAAGCCGCTCAGCCGGCCAAAGTGAAAAATGTATTAGTAGGCGCCTATGACAGCACTACTAACCCAGAAGACCATCTGATGGCATTCACCAACCTGATGTATCTTCAAGGGTTGGATGATCCCACTTGGTGCAAGTGTTTCCCAGCGACTCTCATAGGAATCGCACAACAATGGTTCGGCAACCTGCCGACTGGTTGTGTAAATAACTTCAAGACGCTTGCTTACTTTTTCACCTCCAACTTCGCCATGAACATCCCTGCGAAGAAGACGACCCTTGATTTAGGAACAATTTAGCAGGGCGAGAAGGAGGGGCTTCGTTCTTACATCAGGCGGTTTAACCTGATGAGAATACAGATTCAAGGGTTACCGGATAAAGTAGCCTATACACTTTTTCAGAGGTCTCAAAGACGGGTCGACCTTCAAATTTGATTTGGTCCGAAAGAGGGTGGCGACTCTTCAAGAGGCCTTGATTGAAGCAGAAGCCTATATACAGGCGACTGATCTTTGTAGTACGGTAAAACAGTCAGACGGGAAAAGGTCCGACAAAAGAGAAGGACGACAGAAACAGTCGTCAAACAAAGACAAGAAGAGAAAAGAGGTCTAGGCGGCTGATTCCTCTAAACAGCCGGCCCAGAAAAAGAAAAAAAGAATTCAAACCATACTCCCCAAAGTATGCGTTTAACAAGGATAGCCAATTTATCCTAAAGGAAATCAAGGGACGGATCTCAATTGAGAAGCCGGTCCCCATGAAGGGTTCTGCAAACAACCAGAACCAAGAAAAATTCTGTGATTATCATGAAGATGTTGGTCATCACACCAATGAATGCATCAGTCTCATGCGGTATCTGGACCGCCTGGCTGAGCAAGGTGATCTTGACACTTATGTCAAGAAATCTACGGGGAACACTTCCTCAAAAAAGCAGTCGGCCAAAAAGAATCAAAAGGCCGACAGCTCCGATACAGATGATGCAGTCGTCTACACCATTGCAAGCGGCTTCTCAGGAGGCGGCCCCACTATTAGGGGCAACAAAGACAATATCAAACGGTTAGATGTAAATTCCGTTCACCAAGAACGGCCCTCCAAATATTCATTTCCTGAGATTGTCATCACTGAAGAAGATCTAGGAGGGGTAAGAGGGCCGCATGACGACCCTGTCGTTATTGAATGTAAAGTGGCCAACCAGAGAGTTGGCCGAATCCTCATAGATACCGGAAGCTCCTCATATCTCATCAGTAGCAAATGTCTGTCGAAACTAAAATATCAGACTGATTGCATACATCAGGCATCCCACCCTTTAGTAGGGTTTGGAGGAGGAGTCGTCCACCCAGTGGGACGAGTGGATTTACCCATCCGCCTGGGCGAAAAAGGGGAAGGACGACACATGGTAGTCTGGTTCCTGGTAGTAGAAGAACTCTCAGCCTACAACATGATTCTGGGACGACCAACCCTGAATAATTCCAAGGCTGTTATAATCCCATCTCTTATGTTGCTCAAGTTTGAGAGGGATAATGGAACAGTCGGGTCCCTAAGGGGAGATCAGAGGATGGCCCGAGAGTGCTATCTCTCAGATGTCAAGCCCACTGTTATGGCCACTGGGTCGAGTGGTGGAAAAATAGACCTTGACAATGTCAAGGAGAGTGCGCCTGTTCAAGAAGCAGGCGGCAAGAAGAGAAAGGCATCCCAGACAGGGGCCGCAAGAAAAGACAGAAAATAGCAATCATTGGCAGAGGAGCGGTCGGATGAATTCCGCCCTCAGCCGGCTGGTGAGCATACGGACCTGATCTTAGACGACTCGCGTCCTGACCGAATAGTCAAAGTTGGGACGGCTGCTCTGAGGGACCTAGGTGACGACTTTCACAAACTATTGAAAGAATACAAGGACATCTTTGCATTCGAAGTCCATGAAATGCCAGGCATTAGTCCTGATCTGGCGGTACATAAACTGGCCGTGGATCCGAAAAAGAAGCCGGTACGACAGAAGAAGCGGAACCATGGCGAAGAAAGAAGTCAGGCGGCAGCCGCCGAAGTTAAAAAATTACTTGATGCAGGGTTCATTCGGCAATGTTACTTCCCAGACTGGGTTGCAAATGTGGTGCTTGTTAAAAAGCCGAATGACACCTGGCGAATGTGTGTAGACTACACAGACTTAAACAAGGCGTGCCCCAAAGACAGTTACCCTCTACCTAAAATTGATAACCTGGTCGACTCAACAGCCGACCATGCTTTGATGAGCTTTATGGACGCCTACTCTGGTTTCCATCAAATTCCTTTATGGAAGAAAGATCAGGAGAAGACGGCCTTCGTCACTGATCAGGGGTTATACTGTTACACGGTCATGCCGTTTGGTTTTAAGAATGCCCCGGCCACTTTCCAACGAATGATAAACACTGTGTTCTTTGATCAAATTGGGAGAAATGTCGAGGCATATATTGATGATATGATTGTCAAGTCAAAACTTCATAAAGATCATCTGTCGGACCTCCGAGAAACTTTCGCCACACTCAGGCGGCACCATGTCATGCTCAATCCCAAGAAATGTGTCTTTGGAGTTGAGTTTGGGAAATTTCTCGGATTCCTTATCAATCAGAGAGGTATAGAGGCGAACCCTGAGAAGGTGCAGGCGGTCATTGACATGCAGTCGCCTCGTACCATCTTAGAGGTTCAGAAGTTAACAGGTTGTCTGGCAGCCTTGGGAAGATTTCTAAGCCGATCAGGCGACAAATGCCTATAAACTAATTACACGGCACCTATACGACTGCCCCCAAGGGCAACCACGTAGCCGTTTTTGAGACAAGGATAACTCTATCACTAACCAAACCAGTGGTAGCAGTTGACATCTGAGTAAGATGACCGCCTGTATTACTTGGGATAAATGCAGGGGGTACCTCTTGAGTTAATAGCCAACAAACATTGGCGAATCAAAAGGTTCAGCCGGCCTCCGCCGCCTGGTACCTTTACTACTCAAGCAGGAGTGACGGCGACTGAGTAACTCCAAAGTTAACTCATAGTCACTCTCTCAAACTTAGTATGGAGCCTAAAAGGTATGAGTCGTCCGCCTGTTTTTAGAAAATAGGGGCTCTCAACCACTACTCCTGCTAGGTTAACAACCTATGAGTTAAAAGCCAACAAACATTGGCAAATAAAGGGGAACAACCGATACCCACCGCTTGATACCTCTACTACTCAGTTACTTGGCGACTAGGTAACAATCATGTTTACTTGGTCACTCCTTAAAAATTTAGTATGAAATTAAAAAGGTGTTCATACAGCACCGCCTCACACTAGATTAAATATGGCGGGGAACAATCGGTCTAGACGGCCTAAAGTCTCTAGCCTAAAAAACATGACAAGTAGGAAACCACTTTCCTACTTGGTTAATTTTATATGACGGAACCGCCTGCCTAAAGGGGATCCAGTCTTTAAAATGGTTCGAATACCGATTGGATAAATGGCCGACTGATCGTCTAGCCTGGAAACAGACAACCAGTCGTCCAGGGGCATAGGCGGCATGACTAACTATCCGTACCTGTCTGCAACTATCGGCCATGTAAAACAGTCGATATAGTGTACAATTGGATATCAGAATATTCAATACTTAAACAAATTTGAAGCAAAACAAAAAATTCATTAAAAAGAAGCCGGTCATTAAAGACCGGAAAAATATTCAGAGCCCCGGCCCCCTGGCCGGGTAAATACAAACAAACGGCACGCAGGCCGTGGAAAGAAGACATAAAGCTTAAGAAGGGGGCAGATCTTCAATATTAGCAGCTGCCGCCTGGTCAGCACTCTTTTTGCTGGACTCGGCTTCAGCTGCATCCTTCTTTGATGCATTACCCCCAAGCGGCACAAGCGCCACTACCGGCTCCTCCTCCTCCTCCAACGCCTCTTCCTCAGCAGCCGCCAACGCCTCTTCCTCAGCAGCCGCCAGGATCTCCTGATTATATCTATCAGAACACTAGCGGTACGTTTTTTCCCATGAGGCAAAGTCGGCATTGGGGAAGAGGCGGCCCCAAGTCTTGCTCGGCCTTTTCCGAGAGCTCCTGAGTAAGACTCTTCTCCTGGGTCACCAGGCGTACCTTTAAGCTCGCCAAGGATTTCTCCAAGGTTTCGTATGAGGACATCTTTTGGCGAAGAGGTCTCAGCTCGGCCTTGAGGTTGTTGATGGTCGCCTCCAGCTTGCTATTCCTCTTCTGGGCCTGATAATAAAGAATATCAATGGTCAGAACTTCATTTTGGGCAATTTGAAACATTGCCTTATCACAGTCAGAGGCGGCCATAGCTTTTGCAGCCTTTACCTCTTTGTTCTTCCGGTCAAGCGGCTTGTGAAGGCCGTTCACTCGGAGCAGGGCCTAAGTAAAAAGGGGAACAGGCGTCAGTTTCCAAACAAAAAGAAAACAGGCGTCCTGGAATTCAAATACTCAAAAATATGCTAAGTATACCTCAGCAAGGACCCCTGCAATCCCGTCTAGGTCAAGGGTGCCGACACCCCTGACCGCCTCCCTTTCAGCTTAAGGAACGACCTTGATCATAGACTTTTCCACCTCGACCAAGTCAGGCTCCTGAGGGCCGGCTGCATCAAGCATAAACAAACGGATTAGACCTAGTAAAGAAGGGAGCAAGTCTAAAATTTACAAGGACAATTTCATACTTCTAGGTGGCCCAGCTGGAGTTTTAGAAGAAGTGGCCGGCTGTTTCTCAGCCGCCGCATGTTTCCTGGCAGAACCAGGAGAGCTCGCAACAGTCGTCCTTCGGGCCTTGGGGACCGGCTGTTGGGAAGAAGAAGCTCTTGGAGCGCCCGTCTAAAAAAGAAGAAAAGAGTCAGTATATGCATAAACACAACTCCAAAAAGAGGGTGAAAGGTTCGAAGCCCACCAAGGCAAGGGGAGTCGGTTGAAGACTGTTGCATGATAAAGGCCCGCAACATGGCCGCCGCAGTCTTGGAGGCGGTAATTTTGCTCATGGCGTCCGCTGCAAAAACAAATAACAAAGTTAATAAAAGTCATAACAAGAAATGCACGGAAAAGCAGAGTATTCGACAGGCCGGCTACCTCTTGAGCACCGACTGCTGAGGCCACAGGCGGCCAAAAAGTACTCTTCGTAGAGCCATTTTAAGCTCGGGACGCAGTGCAGGGGTACTTGCTCTCGTACCCCTGAAGTAGAGTTCACCTTTGACTCTACTTTGAAGAGTCCTTTATCTAGGATCTCTTTCTTAGCCTTGGGGGGAACAGGCGGCATGCTGCGGCCGCCTGCAAGCAGGGGCGGATTCCTGTTCCACCTGTTGAAGCGCTTGTTCAGATCTGTGTCTGAACTCTCAATGATAAGGAAGGTGCTCCGCCAGTCCTTCCATTTGTTTGCTTTACCTCTCGTCATGAGGTAGCCCCTGTGGCTCGTCAATTGATACTAGCCGGTACCGCCTGCCTTAGGGGTCCGGCTGAGGTAGTTCATGTGGGCGAAAGCCTCGAAGCTCGGCTCCACCCCGTGCAGTTCGCACCCGGCCACATAGCCGAGTACGTTGACCCAGGAGTTCAAGGCTAACTGCCATAACCCCAACTCATACCCATCCAAGATCCGCTGAACAGCCGGATGTAGTGGGAAGCGCAGCCCATCCTTGATGGCCGCCTCGTAGCAGCCAAAGCAGGCGCCATCATAACTAGTACCAGCCGGCCAGACGACTGTGTCTTCTGGATCCGGCACGAACACTAAAAAGTCGGGGCCCATTGTGTGGTTTGCGATAAAGCTCTCCACTTTCTCTTGCATGGCTGTGATCCAGCCCCGAGGTACCGTGCAGTAGTAGGGGGTATTTTGCTCTCGGTGAGAGGCGGATGGCTCCGCCCAATCGTCCCCCTTCTCAACTGCGTGAGAAAGCCTCGCCTCTTGTAGGCGACTGTTTTTCTCTTCTGTGTCCAGGGAAGCATGGTCAGAAGAGCTAGACTGGGATTCATCCTCTGACGAGTCCGAGGAGGACGACTCCTCCCCTCTCCCGGAGGGGCCCGCCTCCTCTCCTTTAAAAGGAGCAGGAGAGAATGTAGATTTGTCAACTGTAAAGTGGGAAGGGGTCACTTTGACTCCTCCCTCAGAACTGCCGGCTTTTAAGCCGCTTTGTTTCACTTCCACATCTGGCGCCTGGTCAGATGTTTCACTAATCGGCACCCTGTGGGAGGAGCCGTCTGAGTTTGAGATCCTGGCAGTCTTTTTTGTTCTGGCCATCATGCTCTGCATAGACACAGATACAGTCGGACTTTGTGTAAAGGGCAAAGATGGGTCCAGAAAAGGGCAGGCGGCACTCCTAGTCCTAGATTCAGCCGTCCCCGGTGACCGGCTGATCACTAACCTAGGTCGTGTCGTGTGCTTCCGTGGTGCCATTTCAAAAAAGAATAAAGTAAAGAGAAAATTAAGAGTAAGAGAACCGACGGTTACCTGAACGAGTGACGATTGATGAAGTTCTGAAAATCCTTTGCAGTCGGCTTGTCAGAGCAGGCGGTAGGCAGAAAGGGTCCAAAATGTCAGAGCAAGTTCAGGGGTCCGAATGTTCTCTCACAAAGTTTTCAAGTGTGAAAATGACCGAAGTCAACACTCCTTTATATAGGCGAAGTGAGAAGGCGAAGGGTCACTTCCAGAATTCAAAATTTTGGCGGGAGAATCTCTCGGCCTCTCGCCGAGTGACACCTGTAGCAGGCCGTCGCCTGTTACAGGGCGATACCTGTCACAAGTAACACGTGACCAGTCACGTGCCACCTGTGAGGGGCAAATGATTAGGGGATTTTTCCCCACCAATCACCATCTGACAAGTGGACCAATCAGGTTCCACCATGTGTCCGTCACATGGGCCAATAGGAGCCTGCCACGTGTCAAGCAATGATCCGTCCACCATGGACCAATTACGACACGACACGTGTCCTTCCCATGACACCTGGGATAACCGGTCACCTAGGCCCAACTTCCGAGGGAAGCCCAATCAACCCAAGGTTAACCTAAACCTAGATTGACACGTTTCCCGAGGTTGTAAATACCTCCCTTAATCCTCATTAAGGGAGATTACACGCTAAAAAGCAGATTACACACATTAAACACTCTCATCTAGAGAGACCCAATCACTTTAATTTCCGCATTAATTACTCCTTAATCAAGTACTAACTTGACCGTCGGAGGCGGATCTCCAATCATCCGGAGCATCCGTTTGTTTTGCAGGTACAGGAGTCCGGTTCCAGTCTCGGAATTGTAACTCTCCCGCAGGACATCAGAAAACCCCGAAACAGGTGCCATTTACAATACCTTGGTTTAGACACATTTCATATAGTCTATACAGTGGGAACATTAATTGAAAGGGACTTGATGAATGAAATCGTGAATCATATACATGGACTAGATAATTAGAGAGGATCTCACCTACGTTGGAAATGGACAAAGCTTGAACACGCAATCTCAATAAGCTATCAACAATTCAAGATGTAGCACCCTAGGTCTTGTTTTGTTTCTTTCTTTTTCTACGATAGACTATGAGATTCATGCTGTCGAATCTACTTATTATGTACTCTCATTAATTATGAATAAAAAATTACATTTTCAAGTACGACTATCTTGTTCTCTGTTTAATCTCTTTGTTGTTATTAGCTCGAATTAAATGAAACATACACATACAAATAGGTAATATAAAAAAAGGCATACAGACTCAACACTTTAAGAATCTTGATTAGCTTTGGCTTACAAGATGTATCGAATGAAAAGAGGCCCATCATTGGCCCACAAAGAAAGGATATGATGATTACACCAACACAAGAGGCAACTTGAAACTCCACGAAGATGATCCCTTGTTTTTTTTAACTTAGAACAATCCATCTTTTTGGAATCCCTTTTGAGCCTCGTCAATTGAGCCTTACTTATTCAACCTACATTATTCCAAACCTTGGGATGGTGCAAAGAGATACAAATGAAAAATTGGGGAACGAAACATAAGGGGGACACAAAGATAGTCTAAACCCAAAAAGAAAGAGAAAAAAAAAAGAGAGGGCAAGGAAAAAGGCACAAAATCTAGAAGTTGTTAAATAAGCTAGAAAGGTTTTAATTGAGAAGAACTAAAAGTAAGAGATTAAGGGAGTATACTTGAGCCTGTCCATTTTTTCATAACCACGAGCCTAGCCACGTTACAACCTTGGAAAGTCCCTCCTTGAGGTAGACCATAACCATATACCACAAAAGTCATCATTCTACAAAAATATGGCCCACCTTAGGCCTTTGCACATATGTACCTACTATTTAGTAGTTATGCCCATACATAAAGTGCATGAAGTGTTGAGCAATAATTACAAAATAATAATAAAAAAAAAGAATTAGATGATGTGATAGCCATTGGCTTGATTACATCATTTTAGTAAGAGCAATCGAATCAAATTTAATCAATGTTCTTCATATATTTTTCTAAGAAAATTAAGATGACTATCACTTTCAAAACAATCATCTGATTTTGTATTTACAATAGGGCTATTTATTACCAAGGTGATTCAAGTCCTATATGCATTGCCTAGAAAGAAAACGAGCAAAAACTGTAAATTGATTTGATATATCGACAGCCTTGACGTCAACCTTAGACGTATTTTACAAATCTTGAGCATTAGCCATCTCACTTATCAAGAGCAATTAATATGTCCGTCTGTATGGGATATCTTCATCCTTTCTAAAGTGAGAAACATTGATTGAAAATGATCGCTACATGAAAAAATGATCGTTATCGCTATTATACGTATACCTCACTGCTAAGTCATCATGATGATTCAACTATTAAGTTAATAATCCTTACTTTTTGAAAACATGTCTAATACTCTTTCTTTATTCTTCTATAGGAAAGTTGGATTCCCCTTCATTTTTATGCAAATTTGTCTTTTTTGTTCATTTCTATTTTTGGGGGTAAGTCGGGATGATCCCTCCCATTTGGCAACTAAAATGCTCCAAAAATGGTACAATTTTTCGGTCTTTACCTCAAACTGGGGGCTAAAAAAAGGCCAGGACATCCCCACTTCCCTCTATTTATTGATTTGAACACGATAATTATGCTGTGAAATCAATGTCATGCAAAACTTATTACGAACCATATTAAGAACTTTAAATGACAAAGGGAAGAATGCTACTTCCTATTATTTGACCAAGATGATTAATTATGTTACTTGATCAAACAATTCATGATAAATATATGCGAAATTCCATTATTGAAAATACAAATCTTGGGGCTTCAAGTATGAGAAACATCCCCTAGCATATGTATACATGAATTCCAAAAGCCACCTAAATCTACACTTGGGGGCTACAAAAGGTCTACTTTAACTTTCGCTAAGACCCACACTACGCGGAATGAAACCCGCCAAGACCCGCCCTCGTAATAAATGCAATTAACAAGCAAAACATAATTAAAAGCATAATAAAGGATAAAAGATTATACCTTTGACGCGTGCTTCGCTCAACTATGAGCTCTTACTTGAACCCCGAAAATACGAGGCCTCCGACGGGATCGTACCCTCGAACCCGACCCGAGCGTCCTAAGCCTCGAAGGTTAGTCGAGGCCCGGAGAAATAAAACTAAGAGTTTTACGAATTCAAGGTTTACTCAAATCAAGAGTTGCCTTTTCAATTCTACTCAAGTGTGTCCATTCCCAATACCCATGCCTTGGTATTTATAGGGGAATGGACCCTTGATTTCCAATCTATCACCAATGTGGGAGAGTTGTTAAATTCAATAATTTATTTAAATCCAAATTAAATAAATAATAAAATCAATCACTAATCGACAAGTGGCGCAATTTAGGGCTAATGAGTCATGCCCAAGGTTAGGTGGGGGGGGACCATTGCCTTGCTCCCCAAGGCTTTGCTTGGTCCCCACAATCACACACAAACTGACTTCAAGGAGGGCTGTGCTGGCTGCCAGCTAGCACCAATCAGCAGCCTTGCATCCCTAGCCAGGCAGTGCGTGCTGGTGTTGCGCGATGCTTGACGCTAGTGCTGCGTGCTAGTGCTATGTTGTGCTAGCATGTTACGCTGGCGCTGGCCCAGCACTCCCACGCAATCCCTCGCACACGCACGCTGCTACGCACAACCATGCCAGCCAGCCCCTCACGCATGCAAGGCCTAGCATGCGTGCTGCTAGCGAGCCACGCATGCTGGGCTTGGTGTTGGGTGATGCTGCACACGCACACGCACACACGCACGTGCTTAGCACTGCGATGGTGCTGTGCGTGGTGCTAGGGCTGCGATGGCGCCTAGGCATGGTGCTAAGGCTGCGATGGCGCCTAGGCACCCTTGGCACGCATGGTGCGCCTAGCACACCATGGTGCACCTAGGCTCATGTTGAGCCAGCCTAGCCTAGCAGTCCACATGGCTAGGCCAATGCGATGCTACGGCTACGCTCATACTTGTCGCTTGTGATTTTGCGACGCTCGGTCTAGACGCCCTAGGCTCGATATCCGACGTCTGTATTCATAAAACTCCGTCGACTCATTAAATCCTTTGGATTAATTCGTCGTCTCGGATCGGTGGTTCGATTGGGTTCGACCCGAAGGGTTCAGTTAATATTAAGCTGTAATATCAATTGTACCTTGATATTACTGATCGGAAGCGGCCTCCACCTAGGCATTCCGATCACTTGATCTTACTGAAGAATTAGCTCTGTAATAATTTTGAACCCTCTATCGGAATAATACACTTGTTGGAAGGACACCATTCCTTTCAATCTCCCACTTGTCCTTCCGGACAAGTGTGCAAATGGTGTATAGCCCATTTCCAATGTCGCTTAATGTCTCTTCGTGAACTATAAGGTAAGATTCATCGTCATCCTTATTACGTTCACAAGTGTTTCTCGATCTCTGAGTTCGATTATCAAAAAGCAGATGATTCCTAAAATCCATCTGAGCACGGCCATGCATTTTCACAGTCTCGCTCTTCGAGCGGCCTTGTAAACAACAAAGACATATTCCCTATTTTGATAGGGGGACATTCCCAGTCTTGTACTGTAAGTTTCTTTTACTAAGAGGACCTAATCTCCCGAGTGTTCCCGTTATGATCCCCAGTTACGGCAGACGTTATGCAACATCAAAGAGACTAGTACTCAAACAAGAAAACTTCACAATACTCATGGTCGAGGAAACGGGTTCCGATAGCTATAATGAAAAATGTACTTATGACAATTTTGAATCTCTTAAAGTACTCTCATAGGTCGATCCACTGCAGTTCCGAAATGACAGTTGTGCAAATGATTTATGACCATAATGTCCTTGCAGCACAAGATACGTTGCTGTAAATCATACTACACACTAATCTCTGGTGGTCAGCAATCGTCCATCAGTCAGATGACCTCGATTAGGGATAATTTTCGATTTAGATATTCAATGTTCACTTAACAGGTGTTTCTTTATCCAAGACATGGTTTTGATACCCTGTTTTGAATATTTCCATAAATCGAATGGACTCATTATTGAATTATAAACCACAATTAAATAGCAATGGAGTGAAAAATAATTTTGTACAAAAATTAATTACTCCATTAATGAATGGTTTCAATACAGTGTCTTACATTAAAACAACCAGTTTAATTAAAACACATGTACAGGGAATTTCAAAGCCAGTCTCCAACGTGCTTGATTCCCATTGCCTCAATGTGCTTGTTGTGTTTCACTTGAGGCAGAGGTTTAGTCAAAGGATCAGCCTAATTATCATCCGTGCCGATCTTGCAAATTCTGATTTCACCTTCGGATTTCCATTCCCTTATCATGTGAAATCACCTTTCGACATGTTTGACCTTCTGGTGCTCACTTGGCTCTCTAGCCTGAGCGATAGCTCCATTGTTGTCACAGTAGAGATCTATCGGACCCTTGATGGAGGGTACAATACCAAGTTCAATGATGAACTTGTGAATCCAAACAACCTCCTTAGCAGCTTCTGAAGCAGCCAAGTATTCGGCTTCAATTGTAGAGTCTGCAGTTGTGCTCTGCTTGGCACTCTTCCAGCTAAATGCTCCTCCACTTAGGCAAAATATGTACCCTGACTGTGACTTGAAGTCGTCTCTGTCAGTCTGGAAGCTAGTGTTGGTGTAACCTTCAACAACCAGGTCTTTATGGCCACCATAAACTAGGAATTTATCCTTGTTCATTTTTAGGTACTTCAGGATATTCTTGGCCGCAGTCCAATGCGCCTCTCCTGGGTTTGATTGGTATTGGCTCGTAGCGCTCAAGGCATACGAGACATCTGGCCTTGTACATATCATGGCATATATGATCGACCTAATTAGCGAAGCATATGGAATCTGATCCATTTTCTCTCGCTCAACAGTTGTCTGTGGACACTGTATCTTGTTGAGAGTTACGCCATGGGTGACAAGCGTTAAATCGGTCGCTACAATCTAACTCTTAATCAAACAATACTTATACGAACACCCTATAACCAGTATAATGGCAAATAAAGGTTCGGTCCACGAAGAACGGGAGTAACTGCTAATCAATCCTAAAACCTAAGCTAGTTAGAAATCAATGGAAGATGGTGTTCTAAAATACTACTAATAAGATGAAATAATCAATAAACTAAGACACTAGGGAGGACGGGAATCCGCCTAACCATTGGTAACTATGCAACAAGGAATCACAGAGACAAACCGGATATGCAAAGACTATATGTCTGATCAATATCATGTGGTAGGAAGACAACGGGCAATACTAAGCTTGGATTTCTCATGCACTTAACATTACTCGATACATAATCAAACCACATTCAACAATGAAATACTCAATTCACAATCTCTTGTTCAAATCAAGAATATCATGCAATCAAATTCAAGATTATAGGTTAGCTACTCCTATTATAATGAATTAACATGCAATCGCATATAATCAATTTAATCACAATCCGTTTATCAAAATCAACCCTCAATTACATAGATTACCTAGGCCGGGTTTCATCTCGAATCCCTAGCTAGGAGACTACTCACACATATTCATAATCAAAGAAATAATGAATTCCAAAAGCATAATAGATATAAACATGAATTCTGATTAAGGAATAATAAAGCTTGATTAATAAACAAGAATTAATAATACCAATTGTATTGATGCGAATCAATGACAAAGTTTGGAACTTTGATATCCGATGTCAATGAATAATACAAAGAATCCCAACGAATCTTGCTTCGAATCAATCCGGAAAACTACGATTAACTAGATCAAATCTATGGAATCTCAACTACGGAAGTGCTCTCTGAAAAATACGTCTCTAATCTACCTCAAAATCTGTCTCTCTTAACCCTTACAATCGGGCTATATATATGTGTTTTAAATCGGAAAGTAAATCGCAGGCTTCCCTTCGTAAATCAGCACGGTCGTGCTAGAAGTGGCACGGCCGTGCAAACATGGCAGTAGCTGATCCGCAATATCTTTAATTTTGGCACGGCCGTGCTGAATTTGGCACGGCCGTGCTAATTCCTGGAACGGGCATGCTGATTGGCTGACACGGGCACTAGCCTGACTTGGCACGGCCGTGCTTAATCTGGCACGATCGTGCTGATGCATGGAAAATGGCACGGCCGTGCTTCATCTCTGCACGAACGTGTTGCCTGGTCAGAATTGCTGGGGCTGTCTGGCACGGGCGTGCCAAGTGTGGCACGGCCATGCTACTTGTGCATCTTGTGTAAACTCTTGAAAAAACCCCTTAGTTCCTCGTATACGACCAAGGTTGGCTCGATCACGTACCAATGGCTCGGGACCCGACTAAACTCGGTCGATTATACTTGAAAACACATCAAAAACAACCCGAAACCCGTGAAGCACGTAATACAAGGGATATAAGCATAACAGGGCAATAAACGACCAAAACGGTCCTAAATACGTTCAAAATCTTCCTATTATATGCTCTAAAGCGCGCCCTAAAGTGCGCTTATCAAAACCCCCCAACCTACCCTTTTGCTAGTCCTCGAGCAAAACTAAGGGATAAACACACACACAAGATCAAATAAACTATTGCCATTACATATAAGTCAAGTTTAAGCGCAGAATAAAGTCAATGGATCCTACTTAGAACAACCATTCATGGAATAAAAACTCACTCAAACAAGCAACGAGACACACAATCCAAGGTATCGTTGATTAAAATGTGAACAAGACCTAAGCCAAGCATAGAGAACAAAGGAATCATGCTTCCCTCTAAGCCCAACTAAAACAGCCACGTCCTCCCCTTTTGCTTCAAATCGCCACCCTAATTGGCCCCTCGTTATTCCTCGAAGGAACCGAAAAAAGTGATATTTTGAGGAAATAACAAAGGTATCCCGACATCTCAATTACGCATAATCTTTCCATAGGGTTGAAAGGTATCTCCCTCCACCGTTTGAGAACCGAACACCTCTAAAGTCTAAGGGTCTTAAAAGGTTGTAATGTATTGGCAATGGGTAAGGTAGGTGAAAACAATTTAAAATGTGGAGTTAAATCCTAAATGAAGCGCAAGAATCACGATTCTCAAAAACAAAGCTCAAGAGGTGCAATTCACATTCCACAATAAACATTGATCACACTCTTACACATCCCAAACTCTCTATGTTATACACACTCAAATAACCTTTTTCAAACTTCAAAGCTTTTATTTATATGTCCTTGCCTTTTTCACAATTCGGACGGCTTTTCTTTTCTTTTTTTTTATTTTCTTTTCTTTTTTTTTCTTCTTTTTTTTTCAAAAACGAACTTTCATATTACATCTTTACAATTAAGCTCACTTTCGAACTTGCTCAAACCAACTATCGATCATTATTCTTGATTTATACACAATAAGCTCAAACAAACCTTGCGAAGTAAATGCTTCACAACTTGGGGTTGGTAAAACATCGGCCATCGGGTTTATAACATAGGTAACCAAGAATGGAATTAAAGGCTCAACACGGTTAGCAAGTAAGATGATGTAAAAAGAAAATTAATTTGTAACAAAACAAAAGGAACAAGAATAAGAAAAATCAAAAAAGGTGCCCTCTTCCTCCCTTAAAAGTGTCAAGTCGGTCTTGGGAGCTACAAGTCAACACAAAGATCGAAACATGCGTAATCAAGGATCCAAATATGCCACTCAAGAAGAATGATGAAGGCTAGAACAATAAAACCTCACGGGATTAAAAAACAAAGCAACTACCAATTAAGGGGATCAAATCCACAAATGGGAAGCGACTCCATCTTACCACAATTCAATGGCTTAGAGTTTCACACGATAACACGTTCTATCTATCTACCCTTCGCCTAGACTCGTCTACATTGATCAAAAATAGACTCAAACTGTGTATTCATCACTAGCTTAAGTAGAGATAGGCATTCCACACACATTCATTCACGTTTCGAATCCAAATATGAGCATTATTCCAAAAGTTTATGCAATTAGACAAGTTTATCATGATCCAACAATATAGGAAAAGACTATGAGGCAACTCATATAAGCTAAACTACACATCCTCATAACAAAAGCTTTTCCTATCTATCACACACATATATACAACTAAGTAATCTAGACAAGTTAAATGGCACATAAAGAGGCATAAAAATCACATAATAATCCCAATCGACAAACAAGTGATCAATTGACATCAACATCAAAGATCCCAAGTTCCTTAGAACAGATCAAACATCCTCGAACCATTCAACTTCTTCCTAAACTAAACTATCCTAAGCACACAAAGAGAAAAAGGGAAAGATCTCACCAAATTTGCGTCCCGGGAGCTCCAATTAGCGGCCATAAATTAGTTCTTCGTACTCGTGCCGCTTCTCGAACGATCCCAAGCTGCAAAAAGAAGAGACATACTAGCAAACAAGTTAAGGTTAGTCCTAAGAAAGCAGTAAATCTTTCTTTATTTTTTTCTTTATTTTTTTTACAAGGAAAAGAAAGCCAAAAAAAAAAAAAACTAAACTACCCCTTATCAACAAACATAAGTAAGACCCCCCCAAGCTAGAATCAAACATTGTCTTCAATGTTTACACATTAAGGACTTACAAATGTGGGAAAGGGGAAACTAAGGGAAAAGGAAAAGGGATCACGAGCTAGGGCCGCTAGGGCCAGGAGGAAAGCAGGAGGCCATGTCGTTAACACTCCTCTTCAGATCTCTAAAGGCAGAGGCCATATCCGAGTTTGTCAAACATAAACCCGCTACCTCTCTCCTCAAATCATCAAGTCCCTGGCGGAGCGAGGCGTAGTCCTGCGCCGGGATCTGCTGGGCCTCATCTGGGCCGCCTTCCTCATCATCATCGTCAGCATCATCACCACCTTGGCCCCCATGGGCTTGCTCATCTCCAGGGTGAGCCTGTGGATTGCGGTCGACATACTCCATGTTCCCGTCCTCGTGCCATATGAAGTCGGGGTCGAAGATCCAGTTTTCCATGTTATATACGACCATCCTTTCTAGATCGGGTAGGTAGGCATAAGGCTTCCCTGCGATGAGCCATAAGTAGCAATCTGGCATGGTAGTCCCATCAAGCCATTGCATGGCTTATAGGGTGCGCATATCTAGCCTCGTCGTTCTTGGAACAACCTGCAAGTCAGATAAATCATGCCATTAAATTGGGCGAGGATGGTGATCATGCCACCAATAATAATGTCGCCCCTCCCCCGGGCTACACCGTCTAGGTGGTCTACTAACCACGCCCCTATGTCTAGCCGCCCGTCCCCCCGGGTGAGATGCCACAAGAACTGTAGCTCCGTAATGGAGACTACTCCCGAGCTATCTCCCCTAGCGAAGATAGTAAGGGAAAAGGTCCTATGGGACAGTCTAAAGGCGGGGTTGACAATGGAGGTCGCCTTATCCCTACGGGGATCCCTATCCACCTTCCCCGTTATCTGACGCTTAAACAGTCCGGACTTATAATGTTTGGAGTGGCCATCCTTAGGACCATATTTTAGGTCGGATTGCCATCCAAAAGCAGCATTTACCTGAGCCACGGACATTTGGATGGTGCCCGAGTTCATAAGCTGGAAGGACAAGTACCGGGGTGAGTTATTCTCATCCCGGTGTACATACAAAGAAGCTAGAAACTCGAGGGTAAGCCTCTTATAGGTATGAGCATGCATGGTAAAAAAGGAATCAAAATTAAAGTACGAAAAAAGTTAAACCATGTCGTTCTCAATCCCTAAAGCCCTAGCGGCCAAAGGGTCATAGAACTTTGTAGGCCGAATCGGTCGAAGGGACAAGCTTAAAAATTTGTCCATGTAGGACGGATTTCCGAAAATAATACCCATGGTGTCCACCGGTGGTGGAGCCACGGTTGAGGGTCCTTCGTCCCGACCCGACCTTCTACTAGATGTTTTGGTTCTTGGCATGGTGTGTGGATTAGATCAAGCACAAATTACTAAATAGCAAAGAAACTACACCTAAACCAAACAATGCAAGAACACACAATGATTCAATCAAGGAGTACTCTAAACAATCAAACCTAACATGCAATGTAATTAAACACACAATCACTAATTCACACAAGTAAGTAACAAAGAAGCACAAATCAATAGCAAAATATCAACAATAACAAGTGGAATTTGACAAAAATGGCAAAAGAAGAGAGTAAAGAACGAAATCACCCAATACACCACGAAATTGTGGTGTGCCGAATTGTAGAGGGACCGAAATCACTTCCACTAGCCTGAGGATTGCTTCAATGTACGTTGGATGTCGAATTCGTGAAGAGAATTTGTGAAAGGAATGGTGCCTTCCAACAAGTGTATTTATTCCGGTAGAGGGTTCAAAATTATTACAAAGCTAATTCTTCAGTAAGGTCAAGTGATCGGAATGCCTAGTTGGAGGCCGCTTCTGATCAGTAATATAAGGGTACAATTGATATTACAACTTAATCTTAACTGAACCCTTCGGGTCGAACCCAATCGAATCTCCGATCCGAGACGTCGAATTAATCCGAAAGGATTTAATGAGTCGACAGAGTTTTACGAATACAGACGTCGGAAATCAAGCCTAGGGCGTCGATACTGAGCGTCGCAAAATCACAAGCAACAAGTATGAGCGTAGCCGTAGCTAGGCTAAGCTAGCTCATAGCATGCCTAGGTGCACCATGTGTGTGCTAGGCACCATCGCAGCTTAGGCGCACCCTGGCAGCCCATCGGAAGCTAGCATGGGTGCCTAGGTGCGCATGGCAGCCATCGCAGGCCACACAGGCACCAGGAAGCCCATAGCAGCTAGCAAGCATGCTAGCGTGGTGCCTGGATGCATGTGGCGCCTATCGCAGGCCATGGCAGCACCAGGCGCACCATCGCAAGCACTAGGTGCTGCGTGCGTGCGTGCCTGGCTTGGCAGCACCATCGCAAGCACCAAGTGCTGGCATGGTTGGCTTCCTAGCAATGACGCGCCATGTGCGTGTGCTTGAGTGCTAGCCTTCGCATGGCAGCACCAAGCATCGCAGCACATGCGAGAGGTTGCGCGCCAGCGTGATGCCAGGCCTCGCACAAGCAGCCTCGCACCACAGGCGCACTGATGCGTGTAGGCTGGCAGTGCGTGGTGCGTGGCGCATGGCTGATGCGAGGCATGTGCGACCAGCCAATGCTTGGGATGTGAGGGCCAGTATCAGCGATGCCCAGCAGGCATAAGTTGGGCGATGCATGGCTGCGCATGCGATGGCAAGGCAGCACCACGCATATGCGTGCGTGTATGCCTGCGATAGCAACAAGGCAGCACCACGCATATGTGTGTGCGTATGCCTGCGGTAGCAAGGCACCAACGCCAGCGATGCCCAGCAAGTGCTAGTTGGGCGATGCATGCTATGCGATAGTGGCGCTGGGCAGATTGGTGCGTGATGCTTGGTGCGCCAGCCAAGCAAGCTAGCTGGCTGTGCGTGCTGGCAGCGCCAGGTGGCAACCAGCCTAGCTGCCTTGCAAGTGGCGGTTTGAAGGGGAAGTGGGGACCAAAGCCACCAAGCTTCCCTTGGGGAGCAAGGCAATGGTCCCCCCCATGGGATATGGTCCTCACCTAACCCATCCTCTCCTTTTGCCACTTGTTGGCTTGTGATTGTTTTGCATAATTATTTATTTTAGAATTAAATAAATTATTGCAATTGCACATGATCCCACATTGATCATGAAAAGGGGTTTCAAGTCCCCATTCTCTATAAATACCCACTTGGTTGGGATTTTGAGAATACAACCTTGAGTGGAATTAAAAAGGCAACTCTAGAAAAGAGTAAACCTTTGATTCGTAAAACTCATAGTTAATTTTGTCCGGGTCTTGACTAACCTTCAAGACTTAGGACGCTCAGGTCGAGTCGAGGGTACGATCCGTTGGAGATCTCGTCTTTTCGGGATTTTGAAGTAAGAGCTCTTTGGGAGCGAAGCACGCGTCAAAGGTATAATTCTTGTCCTTAATCTTGTTTGATTAAGTTAATGATGCTTGTTTAATTGCTTAAATTAAGGGGCGGGTCTTGGTGGGTTTCCTTCCGCGTAGTGTCGGGTCACTACGAAACCCTACAATTTGGTGAATTAGGGTTTGTTGTGAGGATTTGGGGGAGAATTTTGGGGTTAGGGTTTGCTTAGAGGGAGAAAGGGGTATGAAAGTGTGAAGGATGATATAAGGAGATTGGGGAAATAAGGGGAAGATTGGGAAAAATTGATTTAAAGATGGGTGAATCCGGAATAAAACCCGTGTTGCACGACCGTGCTATATTTGGCACGGCCGTGCTGAAAGTTTGGCACGGCCGTGTTGGACTGGCAGATTGCTTTTTACAAATTACTCGACAGATGGCACGGTTGTGCTATATTTGGCACGGTCGTGCTGTTTTGTAGTTTGGCACGGCCGTGTCATTTTTGGCACGGCCGTGCTGCTAGGCTTGGGACTTAACTTTTTTTGACGCAACTTTTTGGCACGGCTGTGCCAAATATGGCACGACCGTGTTGGCATGTCAGTAGGCTTTTTGAGTTTTGGCACGGCCGTGCTGAATTTCTGCTGAGGAAACCTTCTGATGGCACTGCCGTGCTAAAAATGGCACGGTCGTGCTGCCTGGTGGCACGGCCGTGTTGAGTGATGGCACGGTCGTGCTGCCTGCTACAGCCTGCATTCCTTTTTATTCCTCTAAAACATGCATTACTCCCGTTTTCCCGACTTCCAACTAGTCCTTTACCTACACAAAGACACACACATAACACATGGAAGGGAAACAAATTAGGAGCTACACAAACAAAAAGGAAAACAAGAAAGTCGGGTTGCCTCCCGGAAGCGCTAAGTTTAACGTCGATAGCTTGACGTGGTCACATTCAACACTTGTGACTGCATTTGAATACATCAATCACACCAACATGGGCTCCTTCATAGTATATCTTCAATCCACTAGTATCACTAGGGGTGCCGCTTGAAGAAGGGGGGAAGTAATAAGTTGGAGTTAGGGGAAGGTCAAAAGAAGGGTTTGGGGGGTGCTCAGAAATTTCGCTAGCAGGCACCCTAATGGAGTCGTTAGAGTTGTGGTGAGTAAAAATTCAGGGTACCCCGACCTAGAACCAGAACCTACTCAGAACCAGTAGATCAGGTTCTGGTTCTAGGTAATAAAATTGGGAACCTGTTGCAACAATTTCCGGTTTCGGGTAATAAAATTTTGGACCCGAAACCTGTAGAATACCCTGTTAGTATAGGTTCCATTTACCACAAAAGACTGCAATCCACTCGAATCATAGAGTTCGACCGCCCCAGAAGGTAGAACCGCCTTGACGGTGAATGGTCCCCTCCATCTTGACTTCAACTTACCGGGGAAGAGTTTCATCCTAGAATTGTACAAGAGGACCTTGTCCCCGACATTGAACACCTTTCGCTCTATTTTCCGGTCATGCCACTCCTTGGATCGCGATTTGTAGAGGCTTGCACTATCATATGTATCCATTCGAAGCTCCTCCAACTCATGAAGCTCCAACATCCGTTGCTCCCCTGCGCTTGCTAGATCAAAGTTTATCTTCTTGATTGCCCATTGAACGCGGTGCTCTAATTCGACCGGGAGGTGACATGCTTTCCTGTAGACCAAACGGTATGGGGTAGTGCCAATAGGGGTCTTGAAAGCTGTCCGATATGCCCAAAGTGCATCATCGAGCTTGTCGGACCAATCTTTCCTATTCTTCGCAACCGTCTTCTCAAGAATAGACTTAATCTGTCGGTTGGAGACTTTCGCCTGCCCACTAGTTTGAGGGTGATAGGTTGTCCCGAACCTTTGATGGACTCCATTCTTGCGAAGCATTCTTTGAAAGGCCCCATGCACAAAGTGTGATCCGTTATCACTTATAACCGCTCTAGGAACCCCGAACCTTGGAAATATTATCTTCTTGAAGAGCTTCACCACCACCTTGTGGTCATTTGCTGGGGAGGCGATTGCTTCCACCCACTTAGTCACATAATCCACTGCCACAAGTATGTAGTGGTTCCCACGGGAGGAGGGGAAATGTCCCATGAAGTCTATGCCCCAAACATCAAAGATTTCAAGTTCAAGTATGGGTTGTTGGGGCATTTCATTCTTCTTAGACATGTTTCCACTTCTTTTGCACGCATCACATGTCTTCACAAACGCCCACGAGTCTCTAAAGATGTGAGGCCATCATAGTCCACATTGCAAAACCTTTTGAGCCGTCTTGTCAACTCCCATGTGACCTCCGCAAGGGTCGGAATGGCACATTTTCAGCACACTTTGAGTTTCATCATCCGGAACACACCTTCTTAGTAGACCGTCCACACCTCTTTTGAACAAGATCGGATCATCCCAAATGTAATGTCTAGCATCTCTCCTAAGCTTCTTCCTTTGGTTCTTGGTGTACTCTGGAGGAAACTCCCCACAAGCTAAGTAGTTTACTAAATCCGCGAACCAAGGTAGTCCGTTCTCCTTAATGAGGTACAAGACATCATCCTTCAATTCATCACAAATGGGCACCCCATCATCATCTTTTTGTTCCCTTTCCATGCGTGAAAGGTGATCCGCAACCACATTCTTGGCCCCCTTCTTATCCCGTATCTCCACATGAAACTGTTTCAAAGAAAGGACCCATCGGAGGAGACGTGGTTTGGACTCTTTTTTCGAAATTAGGTACTTGATAGCGGCATGGTCGGTGTAAACAATCGTCTTCGAACCAATGAGGTAGTCCCAAAACTTTTCAATAGCATGAATGATGGCTAGGAACTCTTTCTCTGTGGTGGTGTAATTCCTTTGTGCTTCATTCAAGGTCTTTGACATATAGTAGATTACGTGAAGCCTCTTCTCAACTCGTTGCCCAAGAACACCCCTGATAGTCGTATCACTTGCATCGCACATCAACTCAAATGGTAGGTCCCATCTTGGTCCTTGCACTATCGGAGCCGAGATCAAAGCTTTCTTGAGTGTGTTAAAAGCATGTAAGCACTCTTCATCAAGCTTGAAATCAACTTCCTTTTGCAGTAGGGCATTTAAAGGCTTTGCTATGAGAGAGAAGTCCTTTATAAACCGCCTGTAGAAGCCTGCATGCCCTAGAAATTGTCTTACCCCTTTTGCATTGACCGGTGGTGGTAGTTTCGCGATGACTTCGACCTTTGCCTTATCCACCTCTATCCCGGCATTTGAGATCTTGTGACCAAGGACAATCCCTTCCTCTACCATGAAGTGACATTTCTCCCAGTTGAGGACCAAGTTCACCTTCTCACATCGTTGCAAGCACTTTCCCAAGTTCACCAAGAAATCATCAAAAGACGTGCCTCCAACTGAAAAATCATCCATGAAAACCTCCATCTCGGCTTCCAACATGTCCCCAAAAATGCTCATCATACACCGTTGAAAGGTGCCCGGTGCATTGCATAGTCCAAAAGGCATTCTCCTGTAGGCAAATTTACCATATGGACAAGTAAAAGTTGTTTTCTCTTGGTCATCGGGGTTGATAGGTATTTGGAAAAACCCCGAATAACCGTCAAGAAAGTAATAGTACTTGTGCCTAGTTAGTCTTTCGAGCATTTGATCAATAAATGGGAGGGGAAAATGGTCCTTTTTGGTAGATGCGTTTAGACGTCTATAGTCTATGCACATCCGCCAACCGGTTACCGTTCTAGTTGAGATGAGCTCACCATTCTCATTCTCAACCACAGTCATTCCCCCCTTCTTAGGGACAACATGCACAGGGGAAACCCATCTAGAACTCGAAATGGGGAAGATGATACCTGCATCAAGGAGTTTGGTGATTTCTTTCTTCACCACCTCCCCCATTTGAGGATTGAGTTTCCTCTGCCTCTCTATGGAAGGCCTTGGACCATCCTCAAGAGTTATGTGATGCATACATATAGCAGGGCTAATACCTTTGAGGTTATCAATGGTATAGCCTATGGCACTTTGATGCTCTCTTAATATATCACATAACTTCCGAGTTTGATCCGCATCTAAAGAAGAATTCACGATGACAGGGTAAGTTGAATTAGGACCAAGAAATTCATACCTTAGATGTGTTGGTAGAGGTTTTAATTCTACCTTAGGGGCCTCATTTACCTCTTTTGCAGCGGCTATAGCAAGAGCATACTTGGTTGTGATCTCCATGTGCTTGTGTTCTCCTTCATCTCCGTCAAGAAATTGCTCTTCCATGTCCCTGTCCTCCTCGGTATCACTTGGCTCAAGATCATGGTTAGAAGAGGGAAATTGTGTATGCATACTAGAAACAATCAAATCAATAGTGACAATCATCATGCAGTTTTCGGAACTAGAACATGGATATTGCATGCTTTTATTCAAATCAAAATCAAGGACCTCCTCTCCTACCTTTAAAGAAATCTTAGCACTCTTCACATCAATGAGAGCACCTGAGGTAGCTAGGAAAGGTCGTCCAAGAATAATGGGTATATGATTATCCTCATCCATTTCCAAAACCACAAAATCAACAGGTATCAAAAATTTCCCAACCCGTAGGGGAACATCCTCCACCTTACCCTTAGGAAACTTGATCGAACGATCAGCTAACTGCAGGGTAATGTTGGTAGGAAGAAGTTCTCCTAACCCTAAACGTTGATATACAGAATATGGCATAAGACTTACACTAGCCCCAAGATCACATAATGCATTATTAATTTTCATTTTATTAATAGCACAAGGGATTGAGAAATTACCTGGATCTCCTAATTTAGGAGGCATTTTGTTCATAATGATTGCACTACAATTCGCAGTGAGGTTAACAGTTTCCACCCCATCACAATTCCTCCTACCACTCAAAATATCTTTAAAAAACCTAGCATAGTTATGCATTTGCTTTATAGCATCGGTGAATGGTATGGAAAGGTGAATTTGTTTCAAAGTCTCCAAAAAACTTACCAAATTGGACATCTAGCTTGTGTCTCACGAACTTATGGGGGTAAGGAAGTTTTTGCAATAGATTAGGTTCTTTAACTTGCGTACCTTCCTTTTCTTTTGGGACCTCAATAGTTTTATCATTCTCTCTGGTCCTCTCATCCTCACTTTCTACAATATTATCAGTGATAGGTGGAGTCACAGGTTGACTCTTTGGTGGTATTACATTATCGCTCCCTATCAAAGTCTTTCCACTCCTAGTGGTGATAGCATTCACAGAATTTTTAGGGTCAATACCTTGAGGCGGGAGTTTTGAAACTCCAACCCCATCTTTTATAGCACTAGCCAACTGAGAAATCTGGGTTTCAAGCATCTTATTATGTGTCATCACTTCACTAAACTTTTTATCACTGGTGGCCATGAAAGTGTTGAACATTTTAGACTGTGCTTCCATCATCTCCTCCAAACTAGCCCTCTGCGGTGGTCCTTGAGCATAGTAATTGTCACTAGGAGCTCGGGAACCACGCACATTAGATTGTTGGGGATTTTGATTTTGGAAGTTCCTGTTACCATTGTTATTCCAGTTTCCCCTATTATTGGCATTCATGTTTTGATTGTATTGCCCTTGATTACCCTGATTACCTGCATTTTGTTGGTAATGATTTTGATTACCAAAGTTACCATGTTGATTATAGGATCCTTGGGGATTTTGGTCCCTTTGGTTCCTATTTCCCTACTAGTTTCGCTGTTGGTTATCAAAATTATTACCTTGTTGATTATAATTGTTCCCTCTTTGATTTGGTTGTAAATATCTGTTATTGTCATTCCTAGGTCTATTATCATAAGACAAGGCGTTGACTTGTTCATTATCACAATCATTACCATCATTACACTTAGATTGAAATTGGGATTCTAAGTTACAGGCAGAGGTATCATGATCATAGGATCCACAGTTTTCACAGAAAGTACATCCAACAGGCATATTATAGGAGTTAGAATTCGTACCTGCTCTCTTAGAATGGGATGGAAGATTTTGATGCGGTGGGGCATCGAGCTTTTCTTTAATAATAGACATCTCCTTACCTAGATTCGCAATTTGTGATGTCAAATTTCTAATTGCATTGAGGTGATCTACCAAATAGACCGCTCCTCCACTCTTGCTCGTAGCTTCCCGCTCTCCATCTTGCCAATCCATGTGGTGTCGTACCACATCTTCTATGATATCAATGACTTCTATGGGGCCACCTGCTCCCGCATCCAAACTGGTCTTCCCTTGAGGACTCAATCCTCCATAGAATATCTGTAGTACTTGGTATGTTGGAATTCCGTGGTACGGGCACTCTCTTTGGTACTCCTTGTACCTTTCCCATGCTTCGTAGATTGACTCCCCACTCCTTTGCTGAAATCCTTGGATCAAAGCTCTAGCATCGGCTGTCTTCTTTTGAGAATAGAATCTTCCCAAAAATGTTGTCGTGACATCATCCCAAGTGTGTAGAGTGTTTGGTTTCACCTCCTTCTCTAACCATTCGAGGGCTCTCCCGATGAGTGAAAATGGGAAAATCTTTAATCTCACGAACTCTTGGTTCACCCTATTGACTTTGATAGTGTTGCAGTACTTCTCAAATTCATTCAGATGAGCCAAAGGGCTCTCATGCTTGGCACCACTAAACTGCCTTCGCTCGATGAGGGTGATCATGGCCGGCCGGATCTCGAAGTCATTGGCCTGAGTAGTGGGTGGAGCAATCCCACTTAAAGCTCTATACGCCCCAGGAGTTCCCAACTCCTTAAGGGGTCGTGGTGCTGGCCGATTAGGTTGGCGCGGTATGTCTGTCATTGGAACCTGTTGTGTGTTGTGTTCCTTTCCTTGAGAGTTTAATGACTTCGATCGAGATTTACGATTGCTCTTCAAATTCCTTTCGATTTCGGGATCGAAGGGTATTAACTCTCCCCGTTTAGACCTGCGCATACACACTAAACAAACCAGTCAAATAGCAGGGCTATAAGTGTAGCCAAAAGAAAAAAAAAATCTTTTTGTATTTATTTTATGAACTAGACTTTAGAAATCAAAAAGCAATTAACAAACACCGTTCCCCGGCAACGGCGCCATTTTGACAAGCGTTAAATCGGTCGCTACAATCTAACTCTTAATCAAACAATACTTATACGAACACCCTATAACCAGTATAATGGCAAATAAAGGTTCGGTCCACGAAGAACGGGAGTAACTGCTAATCAATCCTAAAACCTAAGCTAGTTCGAAATCAATGGAAGATGGTATTCTAAAATACTACTAATAAGATGAAATAATCAATAAACTAAGACACTAGGGAGGACGGGAATCCGCCTAACCATTGGTAACTAAGCAATAAGGAATCACAGAGACAAACGGGATATGCAAAGACTATACGTTTGATCAATATCATGTGGTAGGAAGACAACGGGCAATACTAAGCTTGGATTTCTCATGCACTTAACATTACTCGATACATAATCAAACCACATTCAACAATGAAATACTCAATTCACAATCTCTTGTTCAAATCAAGAATATCATGCAATCAAATTCAAGATTATAGGTTAGCTACTCCTATTATAATGAATTAACATGCAATCGCATATAATCAATTTAATCACAATCGTTTATCAAAATCAACCCTCAATTACATAGATTACCTAGGCCGGGTTTCATCCCGAAACCCTAGCTAGGAGACTACTCACACATATTCATAATCGAAGCAATAATGAATTCCAAAAGCATAATACATATAAACATGAATTCTGATTAAGGAATAATAAAGCTTGATTAATAAACAAGAATAAATAATACCAATTGTATTGATGCGAATCAATGACAAAGTTTAGAACTTTGATATCCGATGTCAATGAATAATACAAAGAATCCCAACGAATCTTGCTTCGAATCAATCCGGATAAACTACGATTAACTAGATCAAATCTATGGAATATCAACTACGGAAGTGCTCTCTGAAAAATACGTCTCTAATGTACCTCAAAATCTGTCTCTCTTAACCCTTACAATCGGGCTATATATACGTGTTTTAAATCGGAAAGTAAATCGCAGGCTGCCCTTCGTAAATCAGCACGGTCGTGCTAGAAGTGGCACGGCTGTGCAAACATGGCAGTAGCTGATCCGCAATATCTTCAATTTTGGCACGGCCGTGCTAATGCCTGGCACGGTCGTGCTGAATCTGGCACGGGCATGCTAATTGGCTGACACGTGCACTGGCCTGACTTGGCACGGCCGTGCTTAATCAATCACGGTCATACTGATGCATGGAAAATGGCACGGCCGTGCTTCATCTCTGCACGGCCGTGTTGCCTGGTCAGAATTGCTGGGGCTGCCTGGCACGGGCGTGCCAAGTGTGGCATGGCCGTGCTACTTGTGCATCTTGTGTAAACTCTTGAAAAACCCCTTAGTTCCTCGTATACGGCCAAGGTTGGCTCGATCACGTACCAATGGCTCAGGACCCGACTAAACTCGGTCGATTATACTTGAAAACACATCAAATACAACCCGAAACCCGTGAAGCACGTAATACAAGATATATAAGCATAACAAGGCAATAAACGACCAAAACGGTCCTAAATACGTCAAAAATCTTCCTATTATATGCTCTAAAGCGCTTATCAATGGGACATGGGTAGATGCCCACTCTTGGCATTCTCCATGTTGTATCGTGCCAGTACTTTATCAATGTAAGTACTCTAGCTCAATCCAATCATCTTCTTAGATATATCCCTGTAGATCTTGATGCCCAATATGTACTGCGCCTCTCCTAAGTCCTTCATTGAAAAGCACTTTCCCAACCAGTCCTTTAAGGACCCAAGTAATTTTGTGTTGTTTCCAATGAGCAGTATGTCATCGACATATAGGACTACGAATGCGATGTCACTCCCACTGACCTTCTTGTATACACAAGATTCATCTGGATTCTTGATAAAACCAAACTTGCTGATGGTTCATCAAATCGCAGATTCCAACTCCTGTTGGCTTGCTTTAGTCCATAAATGGACTTCTTAAGCTTGCAAACCTATCAGCGTTGCTCGGATCGACAAAACCTTCTGGCTGTGTCATATACACAGTTTCTTCCAAAATCCCATTTAGGAAGGCGGTTTTGACATCCATCTGCCATATTTCATAATCGTAATATGCAGTAATCGCTAGAATAATCCGGACAGACTTTAGCATTGCAACCGGTGAAAAGGTTTCATCATAGTCAATCCCGTGGATTTGTCTATAACCTTTTGCCACCAGTCTAGCCTTGTATATAGATACATTTCCATCCTTGTCTGTCTTCAATTTGAAGATCCATTTGCAACCAATGGGTGTGTAACCCTCGGGCAAATTCACCAAGTCCCAGACTTGATTTTCAGACATGGAGTCCATCTCGGATTTCATGGCTTCTTGCCATTTAGCAGAGTCGGGGCTCATCATAGCTTGCTTGTATTTCTCTAGCTCATTTCCATCCATAACTAGGATGTCGTGATCATCGGTTAAGACAATACCAAGGTATCTGTCTGGTTGAGATCTTTGCCGTTGCGACCTAAGAAGGGTAATAGGTTGAGCATTTACATTGTCTGTTTGATTCTGACAAATCTTCTCAGCTACTTCCAAAGCACTTGGATTGTTAGTTTTATCAGGCTAACATTGTTGCTTGTCCTCTCGAACTTCGTCGAGTTCGATTTTTCTCCCACTTGTCATTTTGGAAAGGCGTTCCTTCTCCAAAAAGACACCATCACGAGCAACGAACACTTTGTTCTCGGATTTATTGTAGAAGTAATACCCTTTGGTTTCTTTTGGATATCCCACAAAGAAACACTTATCCGATTTGGGGTGAAGGTTGTCCGAAATTAATCGCTTGACATATGCTTCGCATCCCTAAATCTTGAGAAAAGACAACCTAAGAGGTTTCTTAGTCCATAATTCATATGGAGTCTTTTCAACAGCTTTTGACGGAGCTCGGTTCAGTGTTAGTGCAGCAGTTTGTAGCGCATGTCCCCAGAAAGAGATAGGAAGTTCACTAAGACCCATCATTGATAGAACCATGTCTAACAAGGATCGATTCCTCCGTTCGGATACTCCGTTCCATTGAGGAGTTCCGGGAGGTGTCAACTCTGAAAGAATAACATTTTCTTTCAAGTGATTATCGAATTCATGGCTCAAATATTCGCCACCTCGATCCGATCGAAGCGCTTTAATTTTCTTGCCAAGTTGATTTTCAACTTCTTTCTGAAATTCTTTGAATTTCTCAAAAGATTCAGATTTATTCGACATTAATTAGATATAGCCATATCTACTAAAATCGTCGATGAAGGTGATGAAATATCGGTAACCTTGTCTTACGGGTGTACTCATTGGTACACATACATCCGTGTGTATTAGACCTAATAAGTCACTTGCCCTTTCTCCCAACTTGGAGAATGGCTGTTTTGTCGTCTTGCTTAATAGACATCCTTTGTAATTTTCAAACGACTCCAAGTCAAATGAGTCAAGAACACCTTCTTGTAGAAGTTTCTTGATGCGTTTGATGTTAATATGGCCAAGACGACAATGCCACAAGTAGGTTTGATTCAACTCGATGGTCTTAATCTTTTTGGCGGTATCATCAATGTTATAGACTTGTTTGTCAAGAGAAAGCACATAAAGACCATTTTCTGAATATGCTTTACCATATAAAACATTATCGAAATAAAATGAACAATTATTGTTCGTAATTCGAAATTCAAAACCTTTGGCGTCCAACGCCGATATTGAAATAATGTTTTGATAACTCTAGGAACATGATAACAGTTGTCAAGTTCTAAAATAAGCCCAGAGGGCAATGACAAATTGAGAGTTCCAACGGAGACGGCAGACATTCTTGCTCCATTGCCGACCCGAAGCTCGACCTCTCCCTTCTCTAGCCTCCTATTTATCCTTAGTCCCTGAGCATTGGAACAAAGGTGTGAGCCACATCCGGTATTTAATACCCATGATGTTTTGCTAGCGAAGTTTAAGTCTATAACAAAAATACCTGATGAAGAAGCAACAGTGTTGTTTTTCTTATCTTCCTTGAATTTGAGGCAGTCCCGTTTCCAATGTCCCTTCTTCTTGTAGTAGAAACATTCGGAATCGGATTTGGAAGAGGCTACCTTTTTGTCCTTGCTGCCCTTGGAAGTGTTTGACTTAGGTGGAAAATTTCTCTTTTTCCCTTTAAAGCTCTTTTTCTTGCCCGAACGTTTGAATGGCTTGCCCTTCCTCACTATGAGCATGTCATGCTTGCCCTCATCCTTGAGGGTTTGCTCGGCTTGCTTCAACATACCATGAAGCTCGGTGAGGGTTTTCTCCATGCTATGCATATTATAGTTCATCTTAAACTGATCATAGCCTTTGTGAAGCGAGTGGAGAATGATTTCAATTGCCATCTCGGTTGAATACCCAGCATCAAGCCTTTCCATGTTCTCAAATAATCCAATCATTTTGAGGACATGCGGGCTGACTAGCTCTCCTTTCTTGAGCTTGCTCTCAAGGATCTGTCTGTGGGTTTCGAACCTTTCAGTTCGGGCCTGCTCTTGAAACATATTCTGAAGCTCAGAAATGATCTCAAAAGCCGTCTCCTTTTCAAAGAAAGTCTTTTGAAGGTCCGGAGACATAGTGGCCAACATGATGCATTTGACATCCCGATTGGCACTTTGCCATCGGTTAAGGGCAGCCTGAGTGACCTCCTCATTGGGAGCGTCGGGCATTTCCTCATCAAGGACGTATTCCTTTTTCCCTTGCATTAGTACAATGCGCAGATTTCTTTGCCAATCAAGAAAGTTTGGCCCGCTCAAGTTCTCCTTTGTTGGGTTTCGTAGTGACCCGACACTACGCGGAAGGAAACCCACCAAGACCCGCCCCTTAATTAAAACAATTAAACAAGCATAATAAACTTAATCAAACAAGATTAAGGACAAGAATTATACCTTTGACGCGTGCTTCACTCCCAAAGAGCTCTTACTTCAAAATCCCGAAAAGACGAGATCTCCGACGGATTGTACCCTCGACCCGACCCGAGCGTCCTAAGTCTTGAAGGTTAGTCAAGACCCGTACAAAAATAACTATGAGTTTTACGAATCAAAGGTTTACTCTTTTCTAGAGTTGCCTTTTTAATTCCACTCAAGGTTAGTTCAATTCCCAATACCAAGCTTGGTATTTATAGGGAAATGATCCCTTGATTCTCATTCCCCAACCAATGTGGGAGAATGTTTTATTTGTCAATTAATTTATTTCTAAAATAAATCAATAAACAAATGCAATCACAATTCGACAAGTGTCAAGGAGGGAGAGAGTGTTAGGTGAGGACCATGGAGAGGTGGGGGGACCAATGCCTTGCTCCCCAAGGCTTTCCCAAAGCCTTGGTCCCCACTCTCCTCATATACAGCCTCACCCTAGCCTGCTGCCCAGCTGCCAGCTAGCGTGCCAGCTGGCTGTGCCAGCTAGCCCAGCATGCTAGCACAAGCCCAGCAGCATCGCTGATGCTCGCTGGTGCGTGCTGGCGCTGGTGCTGGCTGGTGCGTGCTGGCGCTAGCGCTAGTGCGTGCTGGCGCTGCTGCCAGCATCCCTCGCATCGTCACTGCTCCATGGCCCCAGCATGCGTGCTGCTAGCGAGCCACGCATGCTGGCCTCTTGCCACGCATCGCACTCCCACACCATGCTCACCACGCATCTCACTTGCACACAGTGCCTAGCATGCGTGCTGCTAGCAAGCCACGCATGCTTGGCTTGACGTTGCATGCTAGCCTGCCAGCCCCTCGCACACACTCTCGCACAGCCACACGCATCAGCTCGGCACTGTGCATCATGCGTGCATATGCCTCGCCCAGGCACCACGCATGCGCCAGTGCCTAGCACTAGCTGTGCTTGGTGCGTGTGGCCCTGCCATGCGCCCAGCACTATGTTAGGGCTGCTATGGCACCAGGCCATCCTAGGCCACGCATGGTGCGCCTAGTGATGCTGCCTGGGCTGCGATGGCGCCCAGCCATCCTAGGCCACGCATGGTGCGCCTAGTGATGCGCATAGGCCTACGATGGGCTTGCTGGCTTGCGATGGCGCCTAGCATCATGCTAGGGCTGCGACAGCGCCTAGACACGATGCTAGGGCTGTGCTGGCGTGCTTGGTGCTAGCGATAGCCAGCCATGGTGCCTAGCCATCATGCTAGGGTTGCCATGGCGCGCCTAGTGACTATGATAAGCTAGCCTAGCCTAGCTATGGCTACGTTCATACTTATCGATTGTGATTTTGCGACGCTCGATTTCCGACGTCTGTATTCGTAAAACTCTGTCGACTTATTGAATCCTTTCGAATTAATTCGACGTCTCGGATTGGAGATTCGATTGGGTTCGACCCGAAGGGTTCAGTTAAGATTAAGCTGTAATATCAATTGTACCTCGATATTACTGATCGGAAGCGGCCTCCACCTAGGCATTCCGATCACTTGACCTTACTGAAGAATTAGCTCTGTAATAATTCTGAACCCTCTACCGGAATAATACACTTGTTGGAAGGACACCATTCCTTTCAATCTCCCACTTGTCCTTCCGGACAAGTGTGCATATTGTGTATAGCTCATTTCCTTTGTCACTTAATGTTTCTTCGTGAACTATAAGGTAAGATTCTTTTTCATCCTTATTACGTTCAGAAGTGTTTCTCGATCTTCGAGTTCGACTGTCAATAAGCAGATGATTTCTAAAATCCATCTGAGCATGGCCATGCATTTTACAGTCTCACTCTTCGAGCGGCCTTTTAAACAACAAAACATTTTCCCTATTGTTAGTAGGGGGACAATCCCAGTCTTGTATTGTAAGTTCTTCTTACTAAGAGGACATAGACTCCCGAGTGTTCCCGTTATGATCCCCAGTTACGGAAGACGTTAGGAAACATCAAAGAGCCTAGTACTCAAACAAGAAAACTTCACAGTACTCATGGTCTGAGGAAATAAGTTCCGATAGCCATAATGAGAAATGTTCTTATGACAAAAGTTAAATTTTCTTAAAGTACTCTCATAGGTCTTATCCAGTACAGTTCTAAACTATACCTGTGCAAATGATTTATGACTGTCACGTCCTCGCAGCAGAAGAAACGGTGCTGTAAATCATACTTCACACTAATCTATGGCGGTCATCAATCGTCCATCTGTTAGATGACCTCGATTAGGGATACTTTTCGATTTAATATTCAATGTTCACTTAACAGGTGTTTCTTTATCCAAGACATGGTCTTGATACCCTGTTTTGAATATTTCAGTAAATCGAATGGACTCATTATTTAATGCTAAACCACAATTAAATAGTAATGGAGTGAATGATAATTTTGCACAAAAATTATTTTCTCCATTAATGAATGGTTTTAGTACAGTGTCTTACATTAAATCAACCTTGTTTAATTAAAACACTTGTACAGGGAATATCAAAGCCAGTCTCCAACATGCTTGATTCCCATTGCCTCAACGTGTTTGTTGTGTTTCACTTGAGGCAGAGGTTTAGTCAAAGGATCGGCTACATTATCATCTGTGCCGATCTTACAAATTCTGATTTCACCTTTGGATTTCTATTCCCTTATCATGTGAAATCGTCGTTGCACGTGTTTGACCTTCTGGTGTTCTCTCGGCTCCCTGGCCTAAGCGATAGCTCCATTATTATCACAATAGAGGTCTATCGGTCCCTTGATTGAGGGTACAACACCAAGTTCACTGATGAACTTGCGAGTCCAAACAGCTTCCTTGGCAGCTTCCGAAGCGGCCAAGTACTCGGCTTCAGTTGTAGAGTCTGTAGTGGTGCTCTGCTTGGCACTCTTCCAGCTGAACGCTCCTCCATTCAGACAGAATATATACCCCGACTGTGACTTGAAGTCGTCTCTGTCAGTCTGGAAGCTAGCGTCGGTGTAACCTTCAACAACCAGTTCATTGTGGCCTCCATACACCAGGAATTTATCCTTGTTCCTTTTCAGGTACTTAAGGATGTTTTTGGCCGCAGTCCAATGCGCCTCTCCTGGGTTCGATTGATATCGACTCGTTGCACTCAGGGCATACGATACATCTGGCCTTGTACATATCATGGCATACATGATCGATCCGATTAGCGAAGCATATGGGATCTAATTCATTCTTTCTCGCTCAACAGGTGTCTGTGGACACTGTTTCTTGCTGAGAGTTATGCCATGGGACATGGGTAAATGCCCTCTTTTGGCATTCTCCATGTTGAATCGAGCCAGTACCTTATCAATGTAAGTACTCTGGCTTAATCCAATCATCCTCTTAGAACTATCCCTGTAGATCTTGATGCCCAATATGTACTGTGCCTCTCCTAAGTCCTTCATGAAAAGCACTTTCCCAACCAGCCCTTTACGGACTCCAACAATTTTGTGCTGTTTCCAATGAGCAGTATGTCATCTACATACAGGACTAGGAATGCAATATCACTCCGACTGACCTTCTTGTATACACAAGATTCATCTGGATTCTTGATAAAACCAAACTTGCTGATGGCTTCATCAAATCGAAGATTCCAACTTCTGCTGGCTTGCTTTAGTCCATAAATGGACTTCTTCAGCTTGCAAACCTTTCCAGCGTTGCCTGGATCAACAAAACCCTCTGGTTCTGTCATATACACAGTTTCTTCCAAAATCCCATTAAGGAAGGCAGTTTTGACATCCATTTGCCATATTTCGTAACCGTAATATGCAGCAATCGCTAGGATGATCCGGACGGACTTTAGCATTGCAACTGGTGAAAACGTTTCGTCATAGTCAATCCCGTGGACTTGTCTATAACCTTTTGCCACTAGTCTAGCTTTGTATATCGATACATTTCCATCTTTGTCTGTCTTCACTTTGATGATCCATTTGCAACCAATGGGTGTATAACCCTCGGGCAAATTCACCAAGTCCCAAACTTGATTTTCAGACATGGAGTCCATCTCGGATTTCATGGCCTCTTGCCATTTTGCAGAGTCGGGGCTCGTCATAGCTTGCTTGTATGTCGCCGGCTCATCACCATCCATAACTAGGATGTCCTGATCATCAGCTAAGACAATACCGAGGTATCTGTCTGGTTGAGATCTTTGCCGTTGCGACCTACGTAGGGTAATCGGTTGAGCGTTTACATTGTCTGTTTGACTCTGAACAATCTTCTTAGATGCTTCCAAATTATCTAGATTGTCAGTTTTGTCAGGTTGACATTGTTGCTCGTCCTCTCGAACTTCGTCGAGTTCGATTTTCCTCCCACTTGTCATTTTGGAAAGGTGATCCTTCTCCAAAAAGACACCATCACGAGCAACAAACACTTTGTTCTCGGATTTATTGTAGAAGTAATACCCTTTGGTTTCTTTTGGATATCCCACAAAGAAACACTTATCCAATTTGGGGTGAAGTTTGTCCGAAATTAATCGCTTGACATATGCTTCGCATCCCCAAATCTTGAGAAAAGACAACCTGGGAGGTTTCTTAGTCCTTAACTCATATGGAGTCTTTTCAACAGCTTTTGACAGAGCTCTATTCAGTGTTAGTGCTGCTGTTTGTAGCGCATGTCCCCAGAACGAGATAGGGAGTTCACTAAGACTCATCATTGATCGACCATGTCTAACAAGGTTCAATTCCTCCGTACGGACACTCCGTTCGATTGAGGAGTTTCAGGAGGTGTCAACTCTGAAAGAATGCCACATTCTTTCAAGTGATCGTCGAATTCATGGCTCAAATATTCGCCACCTCGATCCGATCGAAGTGCTTTAATTTTCTTGCCAAGTTGATTTTCAACCTCTTTCTGAAATTCTTTGAACTTTTCAAAGGATTCAGACTTATTCAACATTAAGTAGATATAGCCATATCCACTATAATCGTCCGTGAAGGTGATGAAATATCGGTAACCTTGCCTTGTGGGTGTGCTCATAGGTCCATATACATCCGTGTGTATTAGACCTAATAAGTCACTTGCCCTTTCTCCCAACTTGGAGAATGGATGTTTGATCATCTTGCCTAATAAGCATCCTTCGCAATTTTCAAATGACTCTAAGTCAAATGAGTCAAGAACACCTTCTAGAAGAAGTTTCTTGATGCGTTTGATGTTAATGCGGCCAAGACGACAATGCCACAAGTAGGTTTGATTCGACTCGATGGTCTTAGCTTAGTGGTATCAACTTTTGTCGTATGTAAAACATGCAATTTAATTGAACATAAATTTGTAAGACAAACTTGAAACAACTATAGTCAAAAGTCTTACACTTGAAATTCCTAGGTGTCCAACACCATGGATCATAATATGTTCAAAGCATGAAGAAACTAGAAATAGTTTAATTACATGTCATTGACAAAATAGTGCATGCAAGCACGACCAAAAAACCATCTTCGTCGTCTTTTGCCCATGCACCAACACTTGATAAGCTTCTCACTTGGTCCCTGAAAAGGCAACATTAAGTGAGTCATACTTGGTATCCAATACCTTATGATAAGCTTAATCCACAAGTGTTAAGGAAGATACCTGAGGTGGTCGGAGTGAACCCCTCTTCCTTGATGAGCATGCATTCCCTCTTGTAATGTCCTTGCATGCCACAATGGAAGCATCTCATCTTTGCCTTGACATTCTTGAACTCCTTCTTCTTAGCTCTCAAGGGCCTTTTGGTCATTCCATAGGCAGTGGCTTGGCTAAGTAGTTGCACCACCTCCTTGAGGGAGTGTGTCTTTTTTCCCGCAGGGATATGCACTCTAAGTGCATCATAGCCCGAGTGGAGTGAAGCAAGCAAGATATGCCCCGCCATCTCATCTTCCAATGGAATTCCGAGAAGCTGCATGTGCTTGAAGAGCCTAGTCATACCAAGCACATGAGGTCGGAGGGGCATACCTGGTCTCAATTTAGCATTGTAGACCTTGGTCCAAAGCCATTGCCTTTCCTTAGCAAGACACCCAACATTTGGTGGCTTAATTCGCATGTTTGAAAGTGACCTGGTCAAGTCAAACACGAGTCCATCAAAGTTGCCATTGTCACTCTTGGTGACTCTTACATTGACAACATCCTCAAGTGCTTTGAGGAACATGTCCGGAAGGTAGGAGGAAAGAGTTTCCTTCCAGTCTTCTGGGATGGAATTTTCCATGAGTTGTGAGACCCTTTTTCAATTGGAAGACCATTCTTCATGAGCCTCGTCGGTCATGATCCCTTTAGCAAAGAAGCTTGGAATGGGAGTATCAAGAGTATACTCCAAGGAACAATTCCGAAGAGTTCTCCTGAGTTCCTCTTCCCATTCCTTAAAGTTGACCAAGTTTAAGGGAAAGGCCAACTTTTCGGGGAGTTCCGGGCACATATGGTTGTTGTTCGAGTTACTTGCAGACAATTGAAAGAATTTGAAGTGAAAACCATTCATACATCAATAAGTTGAAATTTAAAGCGTTCATGCACTTATTCACACTTATTGAACATTTTATCCACGCATTTTAAGATTGTCCCTTATGGGCGAGAATAAAATGATTCCGAGATCCCAAAGATCAAGAAATGGATAAGCATGCTTTGGCTTGTCTTAACCATTAAATATCTTAAGGTAAGCAAACCAATTGCTAATAGCTCCAAGCTACTCTCGGTTTGATAAAATGTCTCATCTAATGCATACTTGACATTTTATCTCTTTTGCCACGACATCTAAGGACTCCTTACTGATATCGGTGAGCTTAACTAAGACAACTTGTATACCTAGTATACCTTACGTTCCTAGGGAAGTAGTGATGCCTCGCTTTGGCGTAATCCATCACGTACGCGCATTAGTTCGGTAAGTGTTGTTCTTGGAATGGCAAGTTTTAGCTCAATATTATTAAGGGACCTAAGGTTTCTATGTTGGTTGATTTAAGTGAACTTAACTAATCATCGCAACATTATAGAAATCCTAGACATGCATCTAGCAATCATATATATATAAGGCATAAAATAGATGCATTTGGAAACTAGCATGACCCCTTGAAATCTTCAATTTCCATGGGTCTTCATCTTGGCTCGTCTTCCTCGAAACGCCGTCTTGAGACTTCTTGGCCAAAATGAAATAAAAGAAGCTTGCTAGAACGACTAAGATTAATCTAAATAGTACAAAAATACTTAACGGTTTGCAGACCGTATTTAGATTTACAAAAATACATAACGGAACGCAGTCCGTATTTACTATCCTAGTCGGGCCCCACTAGTTGCCATTTTCAAACAACCTGTTTTGAAAGCAATCTTTCATTCACCCGTTCACTATTTGTGAACGGCCCATGCAACTTTACGAAATGCATAATTAAACACGCAAAACTAGTAACTAACTTAGGTCGTTAATCCAATTAACGCGCCTAATTAAAACTAGTCAAAGTGGTTTAATCCATTATTTCTAAACACAAAATGCTAGCGCATTTAATTAAGCTCCCACTATATTCTGCATCCGTACTTAATTAATCCGATTAATTAAGTCGGCATAACCCATAATTTGTCAAAATTTTGCAAAATCGAAAATCGAGGTTTTTAGCCTCGTTAAAATAATTAATTAAAATTATTAACACGGGAAAAATTGCAAAATCATAGCTCAATTTTAAGCAAGAAGGGCATCATCCAATGATGCTTGGCGCACCATGGCTACTAGGCAGCCCATGGCCCCTGCGCACCATAGCTTGCTGGCACAAGCATCAGGGGCTGGCTGGCTGGGGCTTGCTGCCTCGCTGCCCAGCAGCCTAAGGCCCCTGCGCGCCAGCACATGCACCACACAGCAGCCCCTCCACGCCACACAACTACGCACCAAGCGATGCACAGCCATATACGCACCACAGGCAGCCTACATGTGGGCTGCTAGGCAGCCCGGCTAGCCTTGGTGACGCTTGCGGTTTTGCATCGTTTTGCGTGCATTTTACTTAGAATTTAATTCCAATTTGTGTGCGACAATAATCAATTCTAAATTAAATTTTAGAATTAATTTTGAGGGAAAAATAAAATAAAACAAATGTTAAGTCTAACTTAAACAATTTATTTTAATTGGTGCACAAGCCCAAATTTATCCAAAATTTCAATTTTGAACAAAATTAGGTCAAACTTTATGCTTAAAATAAAATGAGTTATGTCCAAAATTAATCTTGCCAATATGCAAATTAATCATGGATTTGACAAAAGGGAGTTGGAAAAATAAATTAATCATCCAATGATAAAAATTTTCCAACTTGCATACTTGTGTAAAATACCAAGATTACATCTTCCAATATGAAGATTAATCAAATTTTACTCACAAGTAATTGAACTTAATGGATTTTAATCAACCAAAATATGAAAAAATCCAAACTTTGTTCAACATGGAATTTAGGGTTAGGGTTCCAATCATTTAAACACTAAAAGATTAGAACTTTAACATTACTTGGGAACTTAAAATACAAAATCACAACAAGTTTTCACACCTTATTGCAATTTATTTGCAAAATTGTGAAAAACATGTTTATGTGATAAATTGGTATATCAACTTAAGCATTAATAAACACTCCATTATTATGCTCAAGGATATTTTAAAACCAGTAGATTAGTGATACAAATGTGCATTTAATCTAACCTTGTAATGCTTGCATTAATCAAGGCTTAAAAAGAATTAAAACTTTCGTTGAAAAACGAAAATCCCCAGAAAAATTGGGTTTCTTGTTCGAATTTGGCTTCTGGACAATCCTGAAAGAGTTGAAACAGTTCCAGAATGTCGATTCCACCCAAAAATCACTATTTTTGAGCCAAAATCTGGGTTCGACAGCCAAATCGATAATAAAATCGAGTTTTAAAAATTAATTAAAACGAGCATCTAATCTAATTAGATGAACATGAACCAGGAAAATAAATTCTTTAAAACACCTCAATTAAACAATAATTGCAAAAATTAAAAGGAGCGTGGCTCCGATACCGCTGTTAGGTTTCGTAGTGACCCGACACTACGCGGAAGGAAACCCACCAAGACCCGCCCCTTAATTTAAACAATTAAACAAGCATAATAAACTTAATCAAACAAGATTAAGGACAAAAATTATACCTTTGACGCGTGCTTCGCTCCCAAAGAGCTCTTACTTCAAAATCCCGAAAAGACGAGATCTCCGACGGATCGTACCCTCGACCCGACCCGAGCGTCCTAAGTCTTGAAGGTTAGTCAAGACCCGGACAAAAATAACTACGAGTTTTACGAATCAAAGGTTTACTCTTTTCTAGAGTTGCCTTTTTAATTCCACTCAAGGTTAGTTTAATTCCCAATACCAAGCTTGGTATTTATAGGGAAATGATCCCTTTATTCTCATTCCCCAACCAATATGGGAGAATGTTTTGTTTGTCAATTAATTTATTTCTAAAATAAATCAATAAACAAATGCAATCACAATTCGACAAGTGTCAAGGAGGGAGAGAGTGTTAGGTGAGGACCATGGAGAGGTGGGGGGACCAATGCCTTGCTCCCCAAGGCTTTCCCAAAGCCTTGGTCCCCACTCTCCTCATAAACCGCCTCACCCTAGCCTTCTGCCCAGCTGCCAGCTAGCGTGCCAGCTGGCTATGCCAGCTAGCTTAGCATGCTAGCACAAGCCCAGCAGCATCGCTGATGCTAGCTGGTGCGTGCTGGCGCTGGTGCTGGCTGGTGCGTGCTGGCGCTGGCGCTGGTGGGTGCTGGCGCTGCTGCCAGCATCCCTCGCATCGTCGCTGCTCGCATGGCCCCAGCATGCGTGTTGCTAGCGAGCCACGCATGCTGGCCTCTTGCCACGCACCGCACTCCCACACCATGCGCACTACGCATCTCTCTCGCACACAGTGCCTAGCATGCGTGCTGCTAGCAAGCCACGCATGCTTGGCTTGACGTTGCTTGCTAGCCTGCCAGCCCCTCGCACACACTCTCGCACAGCCACACGCATCAGCTCAGCACTGTGCATCATGCGTGCATATGCCTCTCCCAGGCACCACGCACCACGCATGCGCCAGTGCCTAGCACTAGCTGTGCTTGGTGCGTGTGGCCCTGCCATGCGCCCAGCACTATGCTAGGGCTGCTATGGCACCAGGCCACGCATGGTGCGCCTAGTGATGCTACCTGAGCCGCGATGGCGCCCAGCCATCCTAGGCCACGCATGGTGCGCCTAGTGATGCGCATAGGCCTGCGATGGGCTTGCTGGCTTGCGATGGCGCCTAGCATCATGCTAGGGCTGCGACAGCGCCTAGGCATGATGCTAGGGCTGTGCTGGCGCGCCTGGTGCTAGGGATAGCCAGCCATGGTGCCTAGCCATCATGCTAGGGCTGCCATGGCGCACCTAGTGACTATGATGAGCTAGCCTAGCCTAGCTATGGCTACGTTCATACTTGTCGATTGTGATTTTGCGACGCTCGATTTCCGACGTCTGTATTCGTAAAACTTTGTCGACTTATTAAATCCTTTCGGATTAATTCGATGTCTCGGATCGGAGATTCGATTGGGTTCGACCCGAAGGGTTCATTTAAGATTAAGCTGTAATATCAATTGTACCTCGATATTACTGATCGGAAGCGGCATCCACCTTGGCATTCCGATCACTTGACCTTACTGAAGAATTAGCTCAGTAATAATTCTGAACCCTCTACCGGAATAATACACTTGTTGGAAGGACACCATTCCTTTCATCCTTGTCGAGAATTGAGCGTAAAGAGAATTTGTTGTTGTTTAAGTTACTTGCAGACATTGTTTTACAATTAAAAGAATTTGAAATGAAAAACCATTCATAAACCAATAAGTTGAAATTTAAAAGCGTTCATGCATATATTCAATCTTATTGAGGATTTTATCCACGCATTAATAAATTGTCCCTTATGGGCGAGAATAAAATGATTCCGAGATCCCAAAGATCAAGAAATGGTTAAGCATGCTTTGGCTTGTCATTATCATTAAATATCTTAAGGTAAGAACTCCAATTGCTAATAGCTCTAAGCTACTCTCGGTTTGATAAAGTGTCGCATCTAATGCATTCTTGACATTTTATCTCTTTTGCCACGACATCTAAGGACTCCTTACTGATATCGTTGAGCTTAACCAAGACAACTCGTATACCTAGTATACCTTACGTTCCTAGGGAAGTAGTGATGCCTCGCTTTGGCGTAGCCCATCACATACGCGCATTAGTTCGGTAAGTGTTGTTCTTGGAACGACAAATTTTAGCTCAATAGTTTAAGGGGCCTAAGGTTTCTATGTTGGTTTGATTTAAGTGAACTTAACTAATTGTCGCAACATATGAAATCCTAGACATGCATCTAACATACATATATAACAATAATATATAAAGCATAAATTGATGCATTTGGCAAGTAGCATGACCCCTTGAAATTTTCAATTTTCATGGGTCTTCATCTTGGGTCGTTTTCATTGAAACGCCATGATGCTAGGCTGCGATGGCGCCTAGGCATGGTGCTAGGGCTACGATGGCGCCTAGGCATGGTGCTAGGGCTGCGAAGGCGCCTAGGCACCCTTGGCACGCATGGTGCGCCTAGCACACCATGGTGCACCTAGGATCATGTTGAGCCAGCCTAGCCTAGCAGTCCACATGGCTAGGCCAATGCAATGCTACGTCTACGCTCATACTTGTCGCTTGTGATTTTGCGACGCTCGGTCTCGACGCCCTAGGCTCGATATCCGACGTCTGTATTCGTAAAACTCTGTCGACTCATTAAATCCTTCGGATTAATTTGTCGTCTCGGATCGGTGGTTCGATTGGGTTCGACCCGAAGGGTTCAATTAAGATTAAGCTGTAATATCAATTGTACCTTGATATTACTGATCGGAAGCGGCCTCCACCTAGGCATTCCGATCACTTGATCTTACTGAAGAATTAGCTCGGTAATAATTCTGAACCCTCTATCGGAATAATACACTTGTTGGAAGGACACCATTCCTTTCATTTTGGATAGTGATTCGAATGATTTTATTCAAACACTCCATCAACCCTAAGTTTGATAATATTTATTTTCAAACTACGGTGCCTGTTTAATTGGAAGAACTTCACTTTCGATTAGCAAATATGACAATGATGACAAATACTAAAAAAGGAGAGATAACAAGATCAGATATATAAGAGTTTGCTCACATTTTCATGTCTTTTTTAAAATAAGTTGCAAATTACAACTTGCTTTCATCAATTTCGGACAAAATAGTCACACTTAATTACGAGCTAGGCTTTTCTTTTCCATTTTGGGTCTAGTTTCGAAAATAACATGTTTATATATTTTGCGTACTAGAAATAGTAGCTTCACTTTATTTTCAAAAAAAAACTTTCATTAAATTTATTGGACCCTCTCCAAATTTTGAATTCTAGTCCGAAATAATGTGTTTCCTATTCTCTCAAAAAAATAGTCTTCAAAATTCCCTTTCTGAATTTTGTTTCATATTTTCAAAATAAATAATTTTTTAAGAATTCCCATAACCTTTTCGATAATACATGTATATACATAATGAAAGGAATGGCGTCCATCGAACAAGTGTATTATTCCGACAGAGGGTTCGGAACTAATTAAGAAAGCTAATTATTCAGTGAGGTTAAGTGATAGGAATGCCTAGCTTGAGGCCGCTTTCGATCAGTTATATTAATTTATAATTAATTTTACAGCTTGCTCTTGACTAAACCCTTCAGGTCACACCTAATCGTGTAACCAAACCAAGGCGACGAATTAATTCGAAGGATTAAACCAGTCGATAGAGATTTTACAAACTAAGATGTCACATTCCGAGCTTAGAGCATCGAAGCCGAGCGTCGAACATCGGGTCAATTTATGCAATAGATGAGACGAGAAAATTAGTCAAACAACAAGTCATAACGCATAGCCCTAGCCTCGAAATGGCCTAGCCATGCGAGGGCTACGAAAATGTTGCTAGCAAGGGCTGCTAGCACGCAAGGCAATGGCCGGAAGCCCAGCAGCAGCATGCGCGTGCTAGCTAGCAGTCGCGCCATGCGAGCTAGCTAGCAGCGCTAGCTCGCTAGCAAAGCATGCTAGCAACGCTGGCGTACCAGCAAGCTAGCAGCGCTAACAAGGCCAACAGCTAGCAAGCTTGCTAGGTTTCGCTAACTGCTGCTAGCGCCAGCACGCACAACAACCCGTAAGCATGTGAAGCTTGTTGGGCATGCACGTAGTGGCTGGGCCATCCGAGCACAAGGGCTGCTAGCATGGTGCACCTTGTTGCTCAAGGATAGGCTGCCAGTTGGCCGGTTCCTATTGGGGCTGGTTAGAGTGAGGAGGTTGGCTTGGGGAGCAAGGGAAGGGTGGTCCTTCCCTTGTGGTCCTCACCTACTCCCTTGCTCTCCTTGTGACACTTGTTGTTTGCTAATTGAATTGTTATTTTAATTTAATCTAGAATTAAATTAATACATTCATTTTCACATTTCACTAACTCTACCACATGGAAAGTTGATGGAAACTCTTGGGAGCATTTCCCTATAAATACCTGATCGACAGATAATAGGTTGTTACTACTACCCTAGATCAAATCTACAATTTTTACTCCTAACCTAGCTCTATCAAATTTAGGTGAGATAGTGGCAAGTTAGAGTCGAATCCCAAAGAAACGGGGGTCATGCACGATTACTGTGAAATCTAGAATCTATTGCTAGTAACAAGAAAGGGATATTATGGTTTGTTTTTGAAGAGTTCTATGATCAAACTATCTACCAAAAGAGATTAAATTAAACCAAAAATAAGGAGATTAAACTAGACACTCTAAAATTAAGATGAAGAACAAGATTATAGAGATAATAATGGCAAAAAGCACTAGGGAGTGGGGGTTCTAATCATGACCAACAAGACACTAATGAAAATAAATAAGGAAATATACCAAGGAGTTCAAACTCTACTTAAAGCAATTCATTCTCATGCAACTACCCAAAGCAAGTTGATGAAATCAATCAAACCTAAATTAGGTCATTCTCATGCATCTAATCTAGGACTAAAACATTGGGGTTATAGGGGCACACAATAACTCCAAGCATATTTAAGCACAAATCATCAACTCAAGGTAAAATCCATCAATAATCAATAGAGACTCAAATAAACATGAATTTCACCCCCTTCCCTAGCTAAAAATCTAAGCTAGAGAAAGGGAAATAGCCATGGCAACTAAACTAAACATGTATTCAAATCTAACACAACCTAGCATGCTTCTAAGTAAAAAAGAAAGCAATGAAACAAATAAAGCAAGGAAATTTATGAAGAAAACTCAAATAAGAACAAATAAACAAAAGACTAGAGAATAAGGAAAAGAGATTGCTATTATAAATGTTGAAGGATTACCCAACCATGAAAGTAGTTGCAACAATCTAGAAGAAAGCTTGAATATTTGATTACAAAGATTGAAACTTGAACACTAGCTATTTTCTCTCTCTAAAAGATGTTCATTTTCTCTCTCTACAAGTTGTTTTTATGTCAATGGAATAGTAGATGATTGAAGATTCAAGCTCAAGACTATCTATAGTCTCCTCTTAAAATGAGGAAAATGGGCAAGGAAGAGGGCTCTCCAAGTAGGCAGCCGCGTCCTCTCTAACATGGGTAAGATGTTCGCCAGACCCAAATCACCGCGCCCGCAGCTCTGTTTGCCGCGCCCGTGGTCTTCGCTGCCGCGCCCGGGGCTGGCCATCTCCCAGTCATCTCCAGGAACTGCCCATTGGCTCAGGATCCCCCCTGTCCGGGCCCGCGGCTGTGAGGCCCGAGCCCGCGGCTCTATGTAGCAGCGCGCCCTCTCCTTTGCAGCATCTCCTCTTCCTTTGACAAGCTTCCTTAGCAACTCCACTCCGTCTAGAAATCCAAAATTCGCCCACGAGTGTAAGGAGCTATCAAAATACACAAAAAGAAGGTAAAAAGTAGAAGAAAAGATAAAAGGAAAGGGAAAACACAAGAGGGAGCTATAGTAACTAAAATAGGAATAAAAACGGTAAGAAGAGGTGCAAACAAGTGACAAATCGGGGAAATTCTCTAGTGAAAAAGGGTGAAATGGTGGCATAAATGCCACTCAACAATACCCACCTTGGGTATTGGAAATACTCACTTAAGTAGAACTCAAAAGGAATCTCCCAAAGTGTGAGAAAGCCTTAAGTTTGTAAAACTCTAGTAATTTTGGTCTAGCCCCGTCTAAGCTACTGTTGGGTTTCGTAGTGTCCAACACTACGCGGAATGAAACCCTCCCAAAATCCGCACAAATTAAAGTAACTAAGCTTGCATATTAATTAACAATCACATAATTAATTAACTTAGAGAGAGAGAGAGAGAAAGACGAGCATACCCTTGACGCGTGCTTCGCTCCTTTTAGAGCTCGTACTTGAAAGCGTTAGCTCCGCAAATGCATAAGCCTCCAATGTCTCTCACCCTCGAGACCCGACCAGAACGGTCCCTACCCCGAAGGTTAGTCGGGGCTACACCAAGAAACTTAGATTATTAGGATTAAGGTATTCTCTTCTTGGAGATCCCTTAAAATTCACTACTCAAGTGTCCCTTCCCAATCCCAAATGATGGGTATTTATTGGGAAGGGAGTCTTGAATTTCAATCTCCCATCAATGTGGGAGAATTGGTGAAAATGCACTTTATACAATTTATTTGAATTAAAAAACAAATTAAAAATGCAAGTGAATCAACAAACGCCAAGTGTCAAAAGGTAAGCAAGGGGGTTAGGTGAGGACCACAAGGGGGGACCAAACTCCCCTTGCTCCTGAAGCAATCCACCAAAACCGGTCCCCTCTTGAGCATGAACTATCACATGCATAGCTAGCTAGCAGCCTGCCTTGGCTGCCAAGGCTGCCTCGTTGGCGCTTAGCACCATGGTTGGGCTTGCCAGCCAGCCCGCATATGCACACGCACAGCAAGTAGGCCACGCACGCCATGCGGGCTACTGCTGCTGCTGCTGCGTTGCGTATGCTGGGCGCTGCAAGCTCGGCAGCAAGTGCAAGAAGCCCAACACGCATGCTACGCTTGCTAGCGGGCTGCTGCTGGGTGCATCCCTCGTTAGCGATGCCCAGGGTGCTACGCTAGCACCTGGTGCGATGCTTGCGAGGGGTGATGTTCGCTCTTGTGCGCCAGTTGCTTGATGCCTTTGCTAAGGCCTTGATGCCTTTTCCAAGGCCTTGACTAGCCCAGCCATACATGCTGGAGCTAGCGAGCGCGCGACTAGGCGCACCTACATGCAAGCATGCTCGGCCAGCAAACCTTGCACGCACATGCATGCTTGGCTTGCGGCATAGCCATGCAATGCGGTTGGTGCCCTATGCTAGCCTAGCCTTCGCATGGCCAGGCCAATGCAAAGCCACGGCTTAGCTTGAACTTGTCGTTTGCTTGATTTCTCGTCTCGTCGAATTCTAAATTCGACTCGACTTACGACGCTCGATTTCGACGCTATAAGCTCGATATCTGACGTCTTTGTACGTAATACTCTAATGACTCATCTAATCCTTTGGATTCATTTGTCGCCTCGGATCGGTTACTCGATTGGGGTGTGATCCGAAGGGTTCAGTCAAGATTAAGTTGTAATATTAATTGTACATTAATGTTACTAATCGAAAGCGGCCTCCACCTAAGCATTCCGATCACTTGACCTCTCTGAATAATTAGCTTTCTAATAATTCTGAACCCTCTACCGGAATAATACACTTGTTGGAAGGACACCATTCCTTTCAGCTACGGGGTAGGGGCCAGTTCAGTAATTGAGGGTGAGACGTTGGAGGTCTTGCATTTGTGGGGCTTGAAGTTTTCCAAGTCCGAGCTCGAGTTGCGAGCGAAGCACGCGTCAAGGGTGAGCTTCTTTCTCTCTCTTCTCTTTATGTGTTTGTGTTTTCTTTATTTGCATGCTATTTTGTTATGTTGTAATTATTATGCATGCGATCCAATTTATCAGGTTTTTTTTTCTGCGCAGTGTCGGACACCGCAAAACCCAAAGCAATATAAAAGCCTCTTGCATTTAATTTTTACAACTAAAAATTAATTACGGTGATTTAAATGGATTTAAATTTCTGGATTAGCAACCTAATTAGATTAGGACCTCGGTTTTAATTGGATTAAAATCGTATTATTGCTAATTTATGACTACGGACTCAGATTTTGACCCAAAAATAGTGATTTTTGGGTGGAATCAATTAAATCATTCTTTACCCATAATTTGGTTAAAAATGACCTTCTGGAAGCCAAAATCCACCCATAAAGTGGTTTTTTGTTTAGAACGATTTTTTTTTAAATCTTTAAACCTTGATTAATTATGGCATGCAATTGTTAGATTATGTGTTTGATTATACAATTAACCTTCTGCAATTTTTAATCCTTATTAAGCATATTTATGAAGTAAATTGGTTGCTTGATTTGGTAAGCTCTTAATTTCACATAAACTTGAAATTTCACATTCTTGCAAATAAAGTGCATGTAGTGTGAAAGTTTATGATGAATATGATTTTGAAGCCCTTAAAAATGTTAAAGATTCAATCTCTAATGATTTAAATGGTTGAATTTTAACTTGCTAAAATCCATAATGAACAAATTTTAGTTTTAATCATTTTGTAAGTTGATCAAATCTTATAAGTTCATACTTATGCTTGAAATATTATGACTCTTCATGTTGGAAGGTTGTAATGTTCAGATGTGCATAAGTAAGTGTTTGATAAAAATTTTCATTGGATGATTATTTATTTATTCAACTATTTTTGTCAAATCTCATTGTTAATTTATGTTGGTTAAATTAATTATGAGAATAGCCCTCAATTTTTGTTATATCAAGTTGAGCAAAAAATTAATTAAAAGAATGGTTCTTGAATTAATTTTGGTTTATGTACTAAAATTGAATGTAATTAAGTTAGAATTGTTTTAATTTCAAAATTGCTCAATATTAGTTCTAAAATCAATTTAGAATTAATTTTACATCACACAAATTTAGAATAAAATCCTGAAGCACACCCAGCACGAAATCGAACCCCAAGAGTTCGAGCACCTAGGCTCGGCTAGCAAGGCTGCTTGCGCAGCCCGCATGTTGCTGCCAAACCAAGGGAGTGCATGTGTGTGCGAAGTGTGCGAGCATATGGTGCGAGGGGAGTGCGATGATGAGCGTCGCGTAGGCTGCGACTGCCAGGCAGTGCCCAGTTAGCAAGGTAGGGCTGCCTAGAAGCGCCTAAAGCAAGCACACGCATGCGCACCTACGTGCTGCTAGCGCCAGCGGCACGCTAGCATGCTAAGCATGCTGCGAGGTTGCAAGTGCTGGCAGGCACATGGTGCGCTGCTGTGCTTGTGCGACCAGCACCCGCAAGCTTTTTTTTGCTCGGGTGCCTAGTAACCCTAGCCCTTTGACTTTGATGCTAGGCACCTGACCTTTGCGGGTTTTTTATTTTGTAATTGTCATTAAAACGAGGCTAGGCCTCGGATTTTTCACGTACTTGCAATTTTTGAGAAAATTTTGGTTAACCGGCTTAATTAATTTTAATTGGATTAATTTTAATTAAGTTGGATGTGGAATTTAGTGGGAGCTTCATTAATCATTTTGAGCTTTATTTAGCCTTAATTGTGCTTTTATTATTGCGTTAATTCACAAAATCGGATAAGCAACTTGACTAGTTTTAATTAGGCATGTTAATCGGATTAACTAACTAAGTTAGTAGCTAGTATGCGCTCGTTTTGATACTATGTTTTGTATTGTTTGAATTATTTGTAAAATGCATGGGCCATTCACTTTAGAAGTGAATGGATGAATGGAATATTGAAGATGTTCTAATGCAGATTTTACAAAATGGCAACTAGTATGGCTTGACTACTAGGGTAGTAAATATGAACTGCGTTCCATTTTTTATTTTTGTAAATCTAAATATGGACTACGTGCCGTTAAGTATTTTTGTACTTAAATTATTTTGATTAGTATTAGTTTTTCTAATAGTTGCATTATTGGTGGTGATGTCTCAAGAATGTGTTTCTAAGAAGACAAAGCCAAGAAGATGCACTGAAGGCTTTTGAACATTGGATGCTTCAAGTTTCAAGGGACTAATGGTAGTTTGCCAATGCATCTATATTTATGCCTTATATATTTTGCTTATATATAATTGCAATAGTAGATGCATGTTTAGGATTTTGAATGTTGAATGTTTAGTTTAGTTCACTTAAATCAACCAACATAGAAACCCTAAGTCCCAAGAATATTGAGTTAAAAATTTGTCATTCCAAAATAACACTTACCGAAACTTTGAAAGTAGGTAATGGGCTATGCCAAAGCAAGGCATCACCACTTTCCTTGGGAAGTAAGGTATGTTGGTGGGCTTGACAAAGCAAGGCATCATATACACGTTAGCTATGGTTAAATTCAACGATATCACTATGGAGTCCTTAGATGTCGTGGCAAAGGAGATAATCGTCAAGGAAGCATTGGATGCGACGATTCATCGAACCAAGAATAGCTTAGAGCTATTAGAAATTCGATTGCTTACCTTAAAATATTAAATGTTAAGAAAAGCCAAAGCATGCTTAATCACTTATTGATTTTTGGGATCTTGGAATCGTTTTATTCTTGCCTAATTTGAACAAATTTATAAATGTGTGAATAGAACGTTAATAAGTTAATTGAGATTGCTAGTTTGCATGTATTTCATTGCTTATTATGTTATCTTGATAAATGGTTATACTTTGCACTTATATCTGTAGAATTCTAAATCGAATTATGATGTTTCCAACGATTGGTAAAAGGAAATCTTTTGAGAATGGTTCTCAAAGAATGAAAACGCATTTCTAAAAAATACAACTTCTCATAAATGACTTTTATGGCTAAGTCTGAAAGGACGGTTGGACATCATGTATTCAAAATACTGCGTAGTTTTGATAAACATAAAGTATTGAGTTGAAAACTCAAATTGTCAATAGTTGACAACCAACATTTCTTTTCGCTTTATACACTAATGAGTAGGATTCATTGATGTAGTAATTCAAGTATAAACTAAAGGAAAAGATGGAACTTTATTTTACGACGCATTAGATATTTGATTATGCCTAACAAAGTATAAAAGTCAAAATAGTTAAAGAGAAGGTTTTTAAAGTTATGAGATGATGTATGATAAGAAATATAGGAAACAAGGAACAAAGAAAGAGAATTCAAGATTCGAATTCTACCTAAGAGTTCTTGTTATCGTAGTTAAACTTAGGAACTTATCTTCACAAGTATTAGATACTGCTTGAGAGTTCCACTTCTGAAGTGACCTCAAAACAAATGAAGTTAAGCTAAGTTATAGACTTACGAGCTTGGAATGAAGCAAGTGGTGCTACATGAGCTGTAAGGTTATCTACTTTGTTTAAAGACCTTTTAAAGTTAAGGCTGGAACAAATAATAGTTATTATGTTCCATAATCAGCAAACATTTTGTTTGCACATGGAAAGACTTACATTCAGAGTAAAGAGAAATAGTTGTTGGTTTTATTTGAATAGAATGGTCATTTAAGCCATGAGTTAAGGATGCTTGATTATAAACAAACATTTCTCTAACATGAAAAATAACAAGGAACAAGTCATGGAATTGATTTGTGCTCTGACTATCTTTGTCAATGTCACATCGACAAGAACGTACTCAAGGCTCTATTAGATAGACTCTTGAAAGTTAATCGATTCAGAATCGTATTAATACAAGCAAGTCTTACTTGTTGAAACCGACAAAGAAAGGAGCTATTGTGCTTGGTATGGACAATTGACTCCGAAATCTAAAGAGAATTCCATTACTTCAACATTTTCACAAGAATTTGAAAGAATATGGCTTTATTCATCAAATATGAACAAACTAGATCTTGAATAGCTCAAAAGTTCAGTGAAATATGGAATGGACTTGGCAAGATATCAAAACGTCTAGAATAGATCGAGCGATGTTTGCTTGAGCCAAGAGTTATCATCTCAAGAATATGAAATTGGAATTTCATAAATAGCTCCTCAAAGATTATAGTATATCTTCATGGAGACCTCGATCCCATTTTGAAATGACTCGAACGATAATGGATCACATCCCATCTTACATAGTTCTTAAAGATTTGCACAAATGACTAAATGTTACACTAAACAAAATTGTCGAATTTAAGGAAAGACACCATATTCAGTTATGGACAAAAATAGTTTCTAGCGTCTTTTCAAGTACATGTCTAGGGCTTTTGGCCTCAGTGGGAGCTCATTGGCTCAATGGGAGCTAAGTGGCTCAATAAGGGCTAAGGTAGCTCAATTGGGAGCTAACTGTTTGTTTCACAACGAACTTTTACCCAAAGACAATATAAAAGTCTCTTTGTAAGCATTCAAGTGAGACTAAGGGTATTGCTTCCACAACCAAAATTAAAAACATAGTACTTGTTGCTCTAAGTGGTGTCTTTCTGGAAAGTAACACATTTCCAAAATGACAAGTGGGAGGAAAATAAACTCGATGACCATCAAGACTAGCAACAAACTAAAACTGAGAATCTCAGAAGACTTTAGAAGGGCTTCATGAAAATGATTGATCATGAGTACTCAAATGACTTTATAAGTGCCTTAAGAGAATATTCATTACTCATAAAAACTTTAGAAGTGTTGGCTTAAGATCAATATAATCAAAGGGCTTTAGAAGCTCCTTGAAACTCAGTATTTGATGCAATTACCCCGTATAGGTATAGAATTCAACAAAAGGCTTGGATTGAATCCTATAAAGTTTCTATTAAGTTAGAAATGAACTTAAGACTTACAAGTATACTATTTACTATTGGATAGTAAGGAAATAGTGTCTTGTAAGATAGCTACGACAAATCTGAATTCCGGAAATGGTTAGAGACCATAAAATCCAAAAGAGAGTCCATGTTTGAATATCATGTTTGAAACTTTATTTGCTTGTATGAAGGGTAAAGACCCATCAATTGCAAATAAGTTTTCAAGTAGAAAACTAACAAATATGGAAACGCATATGCATACTGTTTCGGGGTTTTCTGATGTCCTGCGGGAGAGTTACAATTCCGAGACTGGAACCGGACGCCTGTACCTGCAAAATAACGGAGACTCCTGAGAGCTCCGCCTCCAACGGTCAAGTTAGTACCTGATTAAGGAGTAATTAATACGGAAATTAAAGTAATAAGATCTCTCTAGGTGAGAGTGCTTAGTGTTGGTAATCTGCGTCGTTAGCGAGATTAGCCGGTTGTTGGTGTTCCGTAATATTTCTGTTCTTCTCTGCTTGATCTCTATTCTTCTCAATTAATGAGGATTAATTAAGTATTTATAGCCTTGAGAAGCGTGCCACTCTTTAGGTTTAAGGTAAACCTAGGGCTGACCGGGCCTCTAGACTGGATTGGGCCTTGATGGCCGGTTTTCCCATTTGGCATGGGTGGACACGTGGCGTGCCTCGATTGGTCCGTAGAGGACGTATCTGTGACTGACACGTGGCAGGCTCCTATTGGCCTTCGTGAAGGACACGTGGCGGAACCTGGTTGGTCCACTTGTCAGACGGTGATTGGTGGATAAAAATCCCCTAATCATTTGCCCCTCACAGGTGGCACGTGACTGGTCACGTGTCGCCTGTGACAGGTGTCGCACGGTGACAGGCGACGGCCTGCTACAGGTGTCACCTTGCAAACGGCCGAGAGATTTTCCCGCCCAAATTTTGAATTTGGAAGCGACCCTTCGCCTTCTCACTTTGCCTATAAAAGGAAGTGCTGACTTCGGTCATTTTCACATTTGAGAACTTTGCGAGAACATTCGGACCCCTGAACTTGCTCTGACATTTCGGACCTTTTCTGCCTAACGCCTGTTCTGACAAGCCGATTGCACCGGACTTCCAGAACTTCATCAACCGTCACCCGTTCAGGTAACTCAGTTCTCTTACTCTTAATTTTCTTTTTATTTTTTGAAATGGCACCACGGAAGCACACGACACGACCTAAGTTAGTGATCAGCCGGTCACCGGGGACGGCTGAATCTAGGACTAGGAGTGTCGCCTGCCCTTTTCGGGACCCATCTTTGCCCTTTATACAAAGTCCGACTGTATCTGTGTCTATGCAGAACGTGATGGCCAGAACAAAACAGACTGCTATGATATCAAACTCAGACGGCTCCTCCCAAAGGGTGCTCCTTAGTGAAACATCTGACCAGGCGCCAGATGTAGAATTGAAACGAGACGGCTGCCAAGCCGACAGTTCTGAGAGAGGGGCCAAGGTGATCCCTTCCCATCTTAGTTGACATGTCTAATTTTCCTCCTGCCCCTTCTAAGGGAGAGGAAGCGGGCCCCTCTGGGAGAGGGGAGGAGTCGTCCTCTTCGGACTCATCAGAGGACGAGTCCGAGTCCAGCTCTTCTGGCCACAGTTCTCCAGGCTCAGAAGAAAGACATAGCCGCCTACAAGAGGCGAGACTTTCTCCTGCAGTTGAGAAGGGGGACAATTGGGCGGAGCCGTCCGCCTCTTACAGAGAGGAGAACGCCCCCTACTACTGCATGGTACCCCGGGGCCGGATCGCAACCATGCAAGACAACGTGGCGAGCTTTATTGCTAACCACAGAATGGGCCCGGAATTTTTACTGTTCGTGCCAGATCCAGAAGACACTGTCGTCTGGCCGGCTGGTACCAGCTATGATGACGGCTGCTTTGGCTGCTATGTGGCGGCCATCAAAGCTGGACTGCGCTTCCCATTACATCCGGTTGTTCAGCGGATTTTAGATGGGTATGATTTGGGGTTATGGCAGTTAGCCCCCAACTCTTGGGTAAACGTACTTGGCTATGTGGCCGGGTGCGAAATGTACGGGGTGGAGCCAAGCTTTGAGGCTTTCGCCCACATGAACTATCTCAGCCGGATCCCTAAGTCGGGAGGTACCGGCTGGTATCAATTAACAAGCCATAGGGGTTACCTCATGACGAGAGGTAAGGCGAACAAATGGAAGGATTGGCGGAACACCTTCCTTATCATTGAGGGTTCAGACACGGAGCTGAACCAACGTTTTAACAAATGGAATAGGGATCCGCCTCTTCTCGCAGGCGGCCGCAGCATGCCGCCTGTTCCCTCAAAGGCTAAAAGAGATCCTAGACAAAGGACTCTTCAAAGTAGAGACTAGGGTGAACTCTACTTCAGGGGTACGAGAGCAAGTACCCCTAAACTGCGTCCCGAGCTTCAAGTGGCTCTATGACGAGTACTTTTTGGCCGCCTGTGGCCTCAGCAGTCGGTGCTCTAGAGGTAGCCGGCCTGACAAATACTCTGTTTTTTCACGCCTTGTTTACTTAGGATTTTTACTAACTTTGCTGTTTATTTCTTGCAGCTGACGCCATGAGTAAAATAACAGCATCCAAGACTGCGGCGGCCATGTTGCGGGCCTCGCTCATGAAACAGTCTTATGCCGACTCCCCCAACAAGGGGGCACCCTTGGTAGGCTTCGAAAACTCTTCCTCTTTTAGTTGTCTTATGCATATACTAACTCCTTTTGTTTTCAGTCTGGCACTCCAAGGGCTTCTTCCTCGCAACAGCCGGACCCCAAGGCCCGGAGGACGACTGTTGCAAGCTCTCCTGGGTCTTCCAGGAAAACAGTGGCGGCTGAGAAGCAACCGGCCACTTCTTCTAAAACCCCGGCGGGGCCGCCTAGAAGTATAGACAATCACTTGTAAAAACTCACACTTGCTTCCTTCTTGACTAGGTCTAACTTGTTTTTTTCCTTTCGCTTAATGCAGCCGGCCCTCAGGGGCTTGACTTGGTTGAGGTAGCCAAGTCCATGGTTAAAGTAGTTTCTCCATCTGAAAGGGAGGCGGTCAGGGGTGCCGGCACCCTTGACCTTGATGGGATTTCAGGGGTCCTTGCTGAGGTATACTCAGCATATTTTTGAGTTTTTGAGTTCCAGGACGCCTGTTATCTTTTTTGTTTGGAAGCTGACGCCTGTTTTTCTTTGTACTTAGGCCCTGCTCCGAGTCAACAGCCTTCGCAAGCCGATTGATTGGAAAAACAAAGAGGTAAAGGCCGCAAAAGCTATGGCCGCCTCCAGCTGTGATAAGGCAATGTTTCAAATTGCCCAAAATGAAGTACTGACCATTGATCTTCTTTATTATCAGGCGCAGGCTACCGCCGCTGTTCGGGCTCAGTTAGAGGCGGCCCAAAAGAAGGTTGACGAGCTGGAGGCGACCGTCACAAACCTTAAGGCCGAGCTGAAACCTCTTCGCCAAAAAATGCACTCTTACGAAGCCATGGAGAAGTCTTTGTCCAACGTAAAAGAACGCCTGGTAAGCCAAGAGAAGAGTCTTACCCAAGAGCTCTCGGAAAAGGCCGAGCAAGAGAAGAAAGAGCTCGTCCGGGAGATGGTGGAAGACTCCGCTCAAATCCAGCGCATGACCTGGGAACGACTGTTCCCCAGTGCCGACTTTGCCTCATGGGAAAGAACGTACCGCCAGTGTTCGGAAACATATAATCAACAGATCCTGGCGGCTGCTGAAGAAGAGGCGTTGAAAGGTGCGTTGGAGGAGGAAGAGCCGGTTGTGGCGCTTGTGCCACTTGGGGGTAAGGCATCAAAAGAGGGTGCAGCTAAAGCCGAGTCCAGCAAGAAGAGTGCTGACCAGGCGGCAGCTGCTGATACTGAACTGCCCCCTTCTTAAGCTTTAAGTATTTTTTCCACGGCCTGTGTGCCGTTTGCTTTGTAATTACCCGGCCAGGGGGCCGGGGTTTTGAATATTCTGCTGGTCTTTAATGACCGGCTTATTTTTAATCAAATTTTTGTTTTGGTTCAAATTTGTCTAAGTATTCCATATCTAATATCCCTTTGTTCACTAGACCGACTGTTGTGTATGGCCGAACGTTGCAGACAGGTACAAATATTAAGTACGCCGCCTATGCCCCTGGACGACTGGTTGTCTGTTTCCAGGATAGACGATCAGTCGGCCATTTATTCAATCGGTATTCGAACTCTTTATTCAATTGGTCTGACCAAGTAAATAGTATTACCTAGTTGCCAAGGAATTAAGTAGGATAACATGTTGGCTTTTAACTCGTAATTTGTTAAACTAGCAAGAGTATTGGTTGAGAGCCCTTGTTTATTAAAAACAGGTGGACGACTCATACCTTTTAGGCTCCATACTAAGTTTGAGTGATTATTAACCTAGGAGTTACTTAGTCTTCGTCACAATCTAGATTGAGTAGTAGAGGTACCAGGCGGCGTAGGCCGGCTAGACCCCTTGATTCGCCAATGTTTGTTGGCTATTAACTTAATAGGTTACCTAGTAGGAATAGGGGTTTGAGTGCCCTTGTTTGTTTGAAACAGGCGGACTACTCAAACTTTTTAGGTTTTATACCAAATTTGAAGGAGTGACTATGAGTTAACGTTGGAGTTACTCAGTCGCCGTCACTTTTGTTTGAGAAGTAGAGGTGCCAGGCGGCGTAGGCCGGCTAGACCCCTTGATTCGCCAATGTTTGTTGGCTATTAACTCAATAGGTACCCCCTGCATTTATCCCAAGTAATACAGGCGGTCATCTGACTCAGATGTCAACTGCTACCACTGGTTTGGTTAGTGATAGAGTTATCCTTGTCTCAAAAACGGCTACGTGGTTGCCCTTGGGGACAGTCGTATAGGTGCCGTGTAATTAGTTTATAGAACAATGTTCCACCCAAAAGGGAGCTGCTCTCTGCGACGAATTTCATCCGGAGGGATGCCGTCGGACCCCTGCTATGATGTTGGGACAGGTCGTATTAGTTTTGTAGATTTGATCAGTTGGCTTGGCGCCTGGTCTGATCATTCGGCCGGTGGCCTTGGTAAGTTCTTGGTGAACGTAGGTGCTAAGTAAAAGAAGGGTAGCCGCCTGTTAGGCACAGGGTCGGCCAGGCCCTAATCTTTTTAGCTAAGTATTTTGAGTAAAATACTCAATGGAGAGTAGCCGACTGTAAAGGGACAGACGGCATGCCCCTCTGAAGATAAAGAGTGAAAAACTCAATGGAGAGTAGCCGACTGTAAAGGTACAGACGGCATGCCCCTCTGAAGATAGAGTGAAACTCCATGGAGAGTAGCCGACTGTAAAGGTACAGACGGCATGCCCCTCGTAATACAAAATTTAATAGTAAGTGCAAACTTTATTAAGTAGCTCTTTACTTTACATCTCTCAGAAGAAATATTTTTTAAGGTTATCTACATTCCAAGTTCGAGGCAACGGTTGTCCGTCTGGTGTTTCCAGACGGTAGGTACCGTCCCTGACTTCATCATAGATTCGGTAGGGTCCTTCCCAGTTGGGAGTTAGTTTGCCAGACTCATTAGCCCTACCAACTGCTTCCATTTTTCTAAGTACAAAGTCCCCTACTTTGAGTGGACGCCTGTGTACTTTTTTGTTGTATGATCTAGTCATTCTCAGGCGATAGATCTCATGGCGCAAAACAGCATTGCCCCTCTTTTCAGGAAGTGAGTCTAATGCCAGGCGCATGGCTTCCCAGTTTGCCTCTTCGTCATATAGCATTACTCGAAGAGTCGGCTCGTAGTGTTCTATTGGAAGAACAGCTTCCGCACCATAAGTTAGGAGGAACGGAGTTTCTCCAGTCGCCCCTTTTTCAGTCGTCCTAATGGCCCAGAGAACATGTGGTAGTTCATCCGCCCATAGGCCGCCTGCTCGTTCAATCTTTTTCTTGAGACCGTCTGAGATGATTTTATTAAAGGCTTCTACCTGGCCGTTTGCTTGTGGACGACCGACAGATGCAAAGTAATGTGCAATTCCTTGGTCTCCCAACCAGCTTTTGAGAACAGGCGTCTCAAATTGGGGACCATTATCAAAAACCATAGACATGGGAACCCCGAACCGAGTGATGACGTTTTTCCAAATGAATGAAATTACATCTTTCGTCTTGATTCCCTTTACAGCCTCCGCCTCTACCCATTTAGTGAAGTAGTCAACGGCAACAAGTATATACCTTCTGCCGCCTGTAGCAGGCGTATATGGACCCAGAATGTCCATGCCCCACTTAGCAAACGGTAGTGGGCTGTGAATGGTAGTGAGGTCAGTAGCCGGACGGTGAATTAATTTGCCAAACCTTTGGCACTTGTCACATTTTTTCACCATCTCCATTGCATCTGCTTCCAAAGTAGGCCAAAAGTAGCCCTGCCGCCTTGCCCTTTGAGCAAGCATCCTACCACCTACATGAGAAGCACAGAAACCAGAGTGAAGATCATCTAGTATCTCTCGTCCCTTTTCAGGAGTAACACACTTTAAGAAGGGTTGAAGGTACCCCCTCTTGTGAAGTTCTCCCTGTATCATTTCAAAACAGGAGGCTCGTTTTTTCAGTGCTGCCGCCTGTTGAGGATCATCCGGCAGTGTACCGTTTGTCAGATATGCCCTGATTGAATCCATCCAGGTTGAGCTTCTGTCTAGGATTCCAATAGGGTTTTCCTCGATGCTTCTCTTCTCCATTACTTCCCAAAAAACAGTTCGAGGAGTATCGGAGGAGGCGGATGATGCTAATTTTGACAGTGCATCTGCCTGGTTGTTTTCTGATCTCGGCACTTGGATCAGATGGAAATCCTCAAGGGAGTCGACTGCTTGTCGGACCGCCTGTAAATACTTGATCATGGCCGGATGGGTTGCTTCGTATTCGCCATTGTACTGACTCACTATCAATTGTGAATCAGAACAGGCGTCTATTTTTCTTGCCCCTGCCGCCTTGCACATGCGGATCCCGGCTAGTAAAGCTTCATATTCTGCCTCATTGTTTGAAGCCTGAAAACTGAAGCGTAGAGCATACTCGAACCTGTCGCCCTCTGGAGATTGACATACGACGCCTGCTCCACAACCATTTGAAGTAGAGCTTCCGTCCACATATACCTTCCAGACTTGGTCTGGAACTTGAGAGTCAGGAGGACGAGTCATCTCTACAATAAAGTCAGCAAAGGCTTTCCCCTTCACTGCTTTTCTAGGCTCGAAAGTAACTTCGAGGCTCTGTATTTCTATGGCCCATTTGATCATTCGTCCTGACGACTCCATGATGGTAAGGGGCCGCTTGATTGGTTGGTCGGTATACACGACGACTGCATGTGCCAAAAAGTAGGGCTTCAATTTTTTAACAGCCATGAAGAGTGCAAGACCAAATTTCTCCACTAGGGGATACCTCAACTCGGCATTTTTCAGTACGTGACTGACAAAGTAGACCGGGAGCTGACAGCCGTCCCTTTCAGCAAGGAGCACAGCGCTTAACGCATGATCAGAAACAGCCAGGTACATGTAGAGATCTTCTTTGGGCAAAGGGCTGACCAGCCTCGGCAAGGAATGCAAGTGAACCTTTAATTTCTGGAAGGCGGCCTCAGCATCCGACCCCCATTCGAACCTTGCCTTTTTCTTAATTGCCTGGAAAAAGTATAGGCATTTGTCGCCTGATCGGCTTAGGAATCTCCCCAAGGCCGCCAGACAACCTGTTAACTTCTGAACCTCTCGGACGGTACGAGGCGACTGCATGTCAATGACCGCCTGTACCTTCACAGGGTTCGCCTCTATTCCTCTCTGATTGATAAGGAATCCGAGAAATTTCCCAGACTCAACTCCAAATACACATTTCTTGGGATTGAGCATGACATGGTGCCGCCTGAGTGTGGCGAAAGTTTCTCGGAGGTCCGCCAGATGATCTTTTTGAAGTTTAGTCTTGACAATCATATCATCAATATATGCCTCGACGTTTCTCCCAATCTGTTCAAAGAACACTGTGTTTATCATTCGTTGGAAGGTAGCCGGGGCATTCTTAAGACCAAACGGCATGACTGTGTAACAGTATAATCCCTGATCAGTGACGAAGGCCGTCTTCTCCTGATCTTTCTTCCATAAAGGAATTTGATGAAAACCAGAATAGGCGTCCATAAAACTCATCAAGGCATGGCCGGCTGTTGAGTCGACCAGGTTATCAATTTTAGGCAGAGGGTAATTGTCTTTGGGGCACGCCTTGTTCAAGTCTGTGTAGTCTACACACATTCGCCAGGTGTCATTCGGCTTTTTAACAAGCACCACATTTGCAACCCAATCTGGGAAGTAACATTGCCGAATGAACCCTGCATCAAGTAATTTTTTGACTTCGGCGGCTGCCGCCTGACCTCTTTCTTCACCATGGTTCCGCTTCTTTTGCCGTACCGGCTTCTTTTTCGGATCCACAGCGAGTTTATGTACTGCCAGATCAGGACTAATGCCTGGCATTTCATGGACTTCAAATGCAAAGATGTCCTTGTATTCTTTCAACAGGTTGTGAAAGTCGTTACCAAGGTTTCTCAGAGCAGTCGTCCCAACTTTGACTGTTCGGTCAGGACGTGAGTCGTCTAATATCAGGTCTGCATGCTCACCAGCCGGCTGAGGGCGGAACTCATCCGGCCGCTCCTCTGCCAATGATTGCTATTTTCTTGCTTTTCTTGCGGACTCTGTCTGGGACGCCTTTCTCTTTTTGTCGCCTGTTTCTTGAACAGGCGCACTCTCCTTGACATTGTCAAGGTCTGTTTTTTCTCCACTTGACCCAGTGGCCATAACAGTGGGCTTGACATCCGAGAGATAGCACTCTCGGGCCATCCTCTGATCTCCCCTGAGGGAGCCGACTGTTCCATTATCCCTCTCAAACTTAAGCAGCATAAGAGACGGGATTATAACAGCCTTGGAATTATTCAGGGTTGGTCGACCCAGAATCATGTTGTAGGCCGAGAGTTCCTCTACTACTAGGAACCGGACTACCATGTGTCGTCCTTCCCCTTTTTCGCCCAGGCGAATGGGTAAATCTACTCGTCCCAGTGGGTGGACGACTCCTCCTCCAAACCCTATTAAAGGGTGGGAGGCCGGATGTATGCAGTCCGTCTGATATTTCAGTTTTGACAGACATTTGCTGCTGATGAGATCTGAGGAGCTCCCGGTATCTATGAGAATTCGGCCAACTCTCTGGTTGGCCACTTTACATTCAATAACGAGAGGGTCGTCATGCGGCCCCCTTACCCCTTCTAGATCCTCTTCAGTGATGACAATCTCAGGAAATGTATATTTGGACGGCCGTTCTTGGTGAACGGAATTTACATCTAACCGCCTTATATTATCTTTGTTGCCCCTAATAGTGGGGCCGCCTCCTGAGAAGCCGCCTGCAATGGTGTAGACGACTGCATCATCTGTATCAGAACTGTCAGCCTGTTGATTCTTTTTGGACGACTGCTTTTTTGAGGAAGTGTTCCCCGTAGGTTTCTTGACATAAATGTCAAGATCACCTTGCTCAGCCAAGCGGTCTAGGTACCGCATGAGACTGATGCAGTCATTGGTGTGATGACCAACGTCATCATGATAAGCACAGATTTTATCTTGGTTCCGGTTGTTTGCAGAACCCTTCATGGGGAGCGGCTTCTCAATTGAGAACCGTCCCTTTATTTCTTTAAGGATAAACTGGTTATCCTTGTTAAACACATACTTTGGGGAGTATGGTTTGAATTCTTTTTTCTTTTTCTGGGCCGGCTGTTTAGAGGAATCAGCCGCCCAGACCTCTTTTCTTTTCTCATCTTTGTTGGACGACTGTTTCTGTCGTCCCTCTCTTTTGTCGAACCTTTTCCCGTCCGACTGTTTTATTGTACACAGATCAGTCGCCTGTATATAGGCTTCTGCTTCAATCAAGGCCTCTTGAAGAGTCGCCACCCTTTTTCGAACTAAATCAAATTTGAAGGTAGACCCGTCTTTGAGACCTCTAAAAAAGTCAGTATAAGCTACCTCATCCGGTAACCCTTGAATCTGTATTCTCATCAGATTGAACCGCCTGATGTAAGAACGAAGCCCCTCCTTCTCGCCCTGCTGAATTATTCCCAAATCAAGGGTCGTTTTCTTCGCAGGGATGTTCATAGCGAAGTTGGAGGCAAATAAGTAAGCAAGCGTCCTGAAGCTGTTTACACAACCAGTCGGCAGGTTGCCGAACCATTGCTGTGCAATTCCCTTGAGAGTCGCTGGGAAACACTTGCACCAAGTGGGATCATCCAACCCTTGAAGGTACATCAGGTTGGTGAATGCCATCAGGTGGTCTTCTGGGTTAGTAGTGCCGTCATAGGCGCCTACTAGAACATTTTTTACTTTGGCCGGCTGAGCGGCTTCAGTAATTTCCTTGGAGAAAGCCGATGGCTGTTCACCAAGTCTAAGCAGCCGTAGCTGCCAGTCCATAGGTTGGACGTTTTTTGCTGCAGGTCCACCAAATGGAGGTGGCTGCATAAAATACTGTTGCGGCACAAATGGTAAGTTTGGTACCGCCTGAGCACTATGAAAGCCGGACTGACGGGAGGTGCCGCCTGACTGACTCTCATGGTACGACTGAGTATGCCTCATCGAGGCATTTCGCAAACTGTCTTGAAAATTTGAAGTAGAAGCCGACTCTGATAATCGGTCACCCTTCTTCTGCTCTAGCAGGAGCCGAGCATCTGTGAACGTTTGCTTTGACCCATCCGCCTGAATATGACGAACCGGTTTCCTATTTCCCGTAGGATAACGGAGTTTTGTGAAATCAAGAGCAGGTGGCTCTCGCTTCTTAGATTTAGGATGAGGAGTCGCCTCTCGCCCTTGAACTGGCTTCCTCTTCAGTGAAGTGGAAGGTTTCTTGGCCGACAGCTCTTTGACTGAAGCAGGCGGTTTTTTGTTGATCAACTCTTGAATCTCTCCCTTGAAGTCCCTCATGAAGGTCATGAGTTCGTTCCTTGTGATGGGAGCAGACCCATCAGTCGGCTGTTGCCGAGCAGGCGGTGCGCCTGCTGGCTCGCTTCCTGTTTGAAGATGCTCCCGTTCCCTCCTTTCGGTATGACGGGTACGTCGGGCCCTTAGGGTCCCGTCTGGAGCTGTATGAGTTTCAACTTCAAATTCACTTTCGGTATCATGGTCCGACTGAACTTGAGGATCGTCTAGGGGACGCCTCTCTTCAAGAGTCGGTACAGACTTGGATGCCATCTCTGAAGTACTCTCCCCACAGACGGCGCCAAATGTTTCAGGGTTTTCTGATGTCCTGCGGGAGAGTTACAATTCCGAGACTGGAACCGGACGCCTGTACCTGCAAAATAACGGAGACTCCTGAGAGCTCCGCCTCCAACGGTCAAGTTAGTACCTGATTAAGGAGTAATTAATACGGAAATTAAAGTAATAAGATCTCTCTAGGTGAGAGTGCTTAGTGTTGGTAATCTGCGTCGTTAGCGAGATTAGCCGGTTGTTGGTGTTCCGTAATATTTCTGTTCTTCTCTGCTTGATCTCTATTCTTCTCAATTAATGAGGATTAATTAAGTATTTATAGCCTTGAGAAGCGTGCCACTCTTTAGGTTTAAGGTAAACCTAGGGCTGACCGGGCCTCTAGACTGGATTGGGCCTTGATGGCCGGTTTTCCCATTTGGCATGGGTGGACACGTGGCGTGCCTCGATTGGTCCGTAGAGGACGTATCTGTGACTGACACGTGGCAGGCTCCTATTGGCCTTCGTGAAGGACACGTGGCGGAACCTGGTTGGTCCACTTGTCAGACGGTGATTGGTGGATAAAAATCCCCTAATCACATACATAGCTAGATTGTTTGAAAAGGTTACAATTAAATTCACGGCCTTGATTTAATAAAACCTATTCACCAATCGGAATGCTTAAGTCTTTCGTGATTATTCTAGCTAAATTGCGCATATGAAATATGGCAAAATAGATATTGAAACCGCCTTCCTAAAAATGGGATTTTGGAAGAGACTATGGATATAGTCTAAGGGTTTTGTAAATCTAAATAATGCTAGATTTGAAAGCAAGCTCAAGAAATCCATTGGTGGGTTAAGGGAAGCATTGCATGTAGGAACTGGAACGTGTTTTCTCATAAAGTTAACAAAAGGTTTGGCTTCTGGAGAAACATAGAAATTCTTGTAGATAAGAAGTTTAGTGGGAGAAAGAGTCAATTTTGTAAAGGTCCAACAAGAAGTTTATGAACTCTATTATGAAATGCTAAATGCTTAGATTTGAAAGTATTTTTAAATAATGGACCAAGCCAAGGCGATACTTAGTACATAGTGGGAATTAAGATCTATTGGATAGACTTAATAAAATGTTTGAACGAGTAAAGAAATTTACCGTGTTAAACATGAAGGACTTGAAAAAGCTTTCGACCCATATGTATAAAACTAAGTAAATGTTTAAACAAAGTATAAGCTAGGAAAATACTAAGTCAAACAAGAAAGACTCTAGTAGAGACTTTCAACCGTATCATATAGCAAACAGTTTAGCAAGACTTAGTGAAACTAGATGAGCTAAAAGTCACATGAATGGGATCAAATTGTTAATAGTTTTGTAATTGAATACATCATGTACAAAAATACAAAACGGAACGCAGTCCGTATTTACTATCCTAGTCAGGCCCCACTAGTTTCCATTTTGTAAAAAACCTGCATTTGAATATCTATTCCATTCATCCATTCACTAACGTGAATGGCCCATTCCTTTTACAAATAATTCAAGCAATAATGCATAACACGCGCAAACTAGTAACTAACTCAGGTGGTTAATCCAATTAACGCGCCCAATTAAAACTAGTCAAAGTTGTTAATCTAATTAACGTGCCTAATGAAGCTCCCACTAAATTTCGCATCCAACTAAACTAAAATCAATCCAATTAATTTAATTAAGCCGGTTTACCCAAATTTTGCCAAAATTATTTTGCAAGTGCCGGGAAAAACCGAGGCCTAGCCTCGTTTTAATAATTAAATAAAATAATTAAAACGACAAAAATCGCAAAATCGCATAGCCCTTCGATCCTAAGTGCCTAGCACCAAGCAACGAGGCTTGGTTTCCTAGGCTCGAGGCTTGACTGCCTTGCGTGGCTGATGCCCTTGCACAGCCACTTGCTAGGCCAAGCAACTTTCTTGTGGCTGACAGCATCGCACTATGTGCGTTATGCTGGCCAAAAAGGCCTAATGCTGACAGCGCGCTTGCAATGCCAGCAAGCGAGGGCCTCAAAGGCCTGATGCTGTGCGAGCTAGTGCTGGCCCCAGCCACACATCGCAGCCCATGCATGCACAATTGCAGCACCAAGTAGCACACTAAGCTCGCACACACACACTCACGCATCTATCGATGCACAAGTGCCTGCACAACCTCGGCAGCCATATGTGGACTGCGCACGCAACCTAGCTGGCCGAGCGATGTGCTCGGGGCTTCGTGCCTCGATTTGCGTGCTCGTGCCTCGGGATTTTATCCCGATTTTTGCGTGATATAAACTTAATTCTAAATTATTTTTAGAACCAATATTGAGAAAAATGAAAATAAAACAAATCCAACTTAAATAAATTCAATTTTTAGTGCACAAACCAAAATTAATTATAGAACCATTCTTTAAATTATTTTTGGCTCAACTTGATTCTACAGAAATTGAGGGCTATTCTCACAACTAATTTAACCAAACATAAACTAATAATGAGTTTTGACAAAATGAAAAGAATTGGAAAAATTAAACATAATCATCCAATGAAAATTTTCCAACTCTAACTTGTGTAAACTTTGAAAAATTACATCCTTCTAATATGAAGAGTAATCAAATTTCAATCACAAGTTTGAAGGTTTAATACTTTAATCAACTCAAAATGATTAAAATAAATAACTAGTTCAACACGGAATTTAAAAAGTTAAGTTCCAACCAAATCAACAATTAAAGATTGGATCTTTAACCTTTTAGGGGCTTCAAAAATACAAATTCACCATAAAAATTCACACTTGAAGCAATTAATTTGCAAAAATGTGATTTTTCAATTTATGTGATAAATAAACTCACCAAATTAAGCACCAACTATGACTTCTTAAGTATGCTTAATAAGGGTTATTATTGCAGTAGATTAATGGTGTAACCATATACATAATCTAACATTAACATGCCATATTTAATCAAGGCTTAAAGATTTAAAAATTTTCGTCAAAAACCCCTCAAAACACACGTTTCTCGGTGGATTTTGGCTTGTGGAGCACCCAAAATTCACTAGTTTTGGATCGAAATCTGAGTTCTTTAACCAAAATTAGTATAAATACAAGAATTAAAACTAATTAAAACGAGCTTCTAATCCAATTAGAAAGCAAAACTAGAAATTTAAATCACCTTAATTAACTATTAGTTACAATAATTAAATGCACGCGGCTCTGACATCGCTGTTTGTTTTCGTGATGTCCAACATCACGCGGAAGGAAACTCGCCCAAAATCCGCACACAAATTAAAGTAACTAAGCATGTATTAAAACCATAATCACATAAATAACAAGAGGAGAGAGAAAGAATCATTACCTTTAACGCTGAAAGGAATGATGTCCTTCTAACAAGTGAATTATTTCGATAGAGGGTTCGGAATTCTTAGAAAGCTAATTCTTCAATGAGGTCAAGTGACCGGAATACCTAGGTGGAGGCCGCTTCCGATCAGTAATATTAATGTGTAATTGATATCATAGCTTAATCTTGACTGAAGCATTCGGATCGCACCCCAATTGAATACCTGATCTTAGACGACAAATCAATCTGAAGGATTAGATGAGTGAATAGAGTATTACGAACAAAGATGTCGGATATCGAGTTTGGAGTGTCGAAACCGAGCCTCATAAGTCGAGTCGAATTCTGAATTCGACGAGACGTGAAATCAAGCAAGCGACAAGTTCAAGCTAGGCTGTAGCCTCGCATTGGCCTAGCCATGCGAGTGCTAGGCTAGCCTAAGCTACCAACCACATTGCAAGGCATGCCGCAAGCCTAGCATGCATTGCGTGCTAGGCCGAGCATGCTTGTAGGGGCTGGTGCTCATGGCCGCAAGCAAGTTAGCAGCTAGCGCGCCATGCATGCTAGCATTCTAGCATGATGGGCCTCGCACCTAGCCACTCGCATCATCGCAGCAGCTGGCCATCGCTAGCACTCGCACAGCACAGCTCGCAGCATCGCAAGCAGCGTGTTATGCGTGCATGTGCTGTGGCTGTGAGTGCTTACTAGCATAGCGGCACCAGCCATTCGCAGTAGCTGGGCATCGCCCATCACTCTTGCCAGCATCTCACTCTACTCATTGCAGCAGCAGCTCGCAATATGTGCGCGACTTGCTTGTTGCGCACATGCGATGGCAGGATGGCCAGCCAGCCCAGCCTTGGTGCTAAGCGGCAATTAGGCAGCCTTAGCAGGCTACCAGCAAACCATGCATGATGTCAGCATCCGGTCAATGGGGACTAGTCTTGGTGGCCTTGCTTGGGGAGCAAGTGGTGCTTTGGTCCCCCCCTTTAGCGGTCCTCACCTACATTTGTTCACCATTTGCCACTTGGCGCTTGTTGATTCATTTGCATTTTAATTTGTTTTTGGATTAAAATAAATTGAGCAAAATGCAATTCTCCCACATTGAAGGGAGATGGGAAATCAAGACTCCCTTCCCTATAAATACCCATGTCTTGGGTTTGGGAAAAAGCACTTGAGTTGAACTCAATAAGGCATCTCCTTACAAGTGAGAAAACCTTTAAGTTCGTAATACTCTAGTATTTTGTTGGTCTAGCCTTGACTAACCTTCGAGGTAGAGACCGCTCGGGTCGGGTCGAGGGTGCGAGCCGTAGGAGGTTTACGCACTTGCGAAGCTAGAGCTTTCAAGTAAGAGCTCGTAAGCGAGCGAAGCACGCGTCGAGGGTAAGATTTTTTGTTCTCTTTCTCTCTCTTTCGTTGTTTAATTATGTGATTGCATGTTTAGTTACATTAATTAGTGTGCGGGTCTTGGGCGGGTTTCATTCTGCGTAGTGTCTAACACTACAAAACCCAACAGCGGTATTGGAGCCGCGCTCATTTTAATTATTGTAACTATTAATTAATTGAGGTGATTTAAAATGGATTTAAATTTCTGGTTTTGTATTCTAATTAGACTAGAAGCTTGTTTTAATTAGTTTTAATCTCGTATTTATACTAATTTTGGCCATCGAACCCAGATTTCGACCCAAAAATATGAATTTTTGGTGGAATCGATGTTCTAAATCGTTTATGATTCTCTATGAGGGTTGTCGAGAAGCCAAAAACCACCTAGAAACATGTTTTTCGAGGGGGTTTTCGTGTTTGACGAAATTTTTTAAATCTTTAGACCTTGATTTATTATGGCATGTTAAAGGTAGATTAAATGTATGGTTGCATCACTAATCTACTGCAATAATAAACCTTATTAAGCATGTTTATGAAGTCATATTTGGTGCTTAATTTGGTGAGTTCATTTTTCACATAAACTTGAAATTTCACAATTTTGCAAATCAATTGCTTCAAGTGTGAATGTTTATGGTGAATTTGTAATTTTGAAGTCCCTTAAAAATGTTAAGGATCCAATCTTTAATTGTTTATTTGGTTGGAACTTTACTTTCTAAATTCCATGTTGAACTAATTTTTGGATTTAATCATTTTTGAGTTGATCAAAGTCCTAAAAGTTGAAAACTTGTGATTGAAATTTAATTTATCTTCATATTGGAAGATGTAATTTTTCAATTATACACAAGTTAGTATTGGAAATTTTTTCATGAGATGAATGGGTTTATTTATCCAACCCCTTTAATTTTGTCAAATCTCATTATTAATGGTTAAATTAATTGTGTGTATAGCCCTTCATTTTTGTAGCATCATGATGAACCAAAAATTGATTTAAGGAATGGTTCTTGAATAATTTTGGTTTGTGCGGTATTAAAAATTGAATTTATTTAAGTTAGACTTGTTATATTTTCATTCCTGCTCAATGTTGGTTCTAAAATAAATTTAGAATCAATTTTATGTCACACACATATCGGGATTAAATCTCGATATAAAAGCACGCAAATCGAGGCAATAACCGCCAAAGCACACCATACGGCTAGTCGGGCTACTCTCACAGCCCACATGTGGCTGCTGTGGTGTGCATGGGGCTGCTTATGCCTCGAAGCGATGATGCTGTGTGGCGGTTGGGGCAAGGTGCACGCATTTTGCTACACGCATAGTGCGGTTTGTGCGTGTTTGGTGCATCAGGGATGCACGGGTTATGCGCACAAGGTATTACAATAAAGGTGCCTTGGTGCTGCGATGTATTGCTAGGCAACATAAGCTCGCATGATTTAGGACCTTTGAGGCCATGTCTTGTGTGTGTCCAAGTGCGCTGATGTGGCAAGTGTAACACGTATGCAACATTGAGATCACTCCCACGTGCTTGGGCCACAAGCGGTTGTGCGAGTGCGGCCGCGCAAGGCACCTTTAGCCTTAGTGCTAAGCACTTAGGGATCATAATGCATCGTTGGGCTATGTGTTTTTTGCTATTTTGTCGTTTTAAATATTTTATTTAATTATTCAACGAGGTTAGGCCTCGGTTTTGCCGGCACTTGCAAAATAATTTGGCAAAATATGGGTTAACCGGCTTAATTAATTGGATTAATTAAGTTGGATGCAGAATTTAGTGGGAGCTTTGTTAATTACTTGAGCTAATTTTATTGCGCTTTAATCACATAATCGGTTAACAACTTTGACTAGTTTTAATTAGGCACGTTAATCAGATTAACCACCTAAGTTAGTTACTAGCTTGCGCGTGTTATGCATTGTTACTTGTTGTTCGTTGTAAAATGCATGGGCCATTCACAAATAGTGAATGGATAAATGGAATGTATATTGTTTCACAGGTTTTGTGAAAATGGCAACTAGTGGGGCCCGATTAGGATAGTAAATACGGACTGCGATCCGTTATGAATTTTTGTAAATCTAAATACGGTCTGCGTACCGTTGCGTATTTTTGTACCTTAATATTAAGGTTAGTCCTAAATATTATAGCTAGTAGTTACATATTTGGCGGAGATGTCTCAAAGACGGCGTTTCTAAGAAGACGAGCCAAGTGGATGCATCGAAGACCCTTGAAGACTCGAAGACTCAAGGGGTCATGGTAGTTGCCAAATGCATCTTTATCTTATGTTTTATATATATAATTATGTTTATATATGAATGAATGGAATGATAGATGCATGTTTAGGATTTCAAATGTTGCGATGATTAATTAAGTTCACTTAAATCAACCAACATAGAAACCCTAGGTCCCTATAATATTGAGCCAAATTTGCCATTCCAAGAACAACACTTACCGAACTAATGCGCGTAGTGATGGGCTACGCCAAAGCGAGGCATCACTACTTCCATAGGAACGTAAGGTATACTAGGTATACAAGTTGGTCTTGGTTAAGCTCAACAATATCAGTAAGGAGTCCTTAGATGTTGTGGCATTGGAGATAAAACGTCAAGAAAGCATTAGATGCAACGTTTTATCGAACCAAGAGTAGCTTAGAGCTATTAGCAATTGGATTGCTTACCTTAAAATATTAAGTGTTAAGACAAGCCAAAGCATGCTTAATCACCTTTTTTTTTTTGGGATCTTGGAATTGTTTTATTCTCGCCTAAAAGGGACTAATATGTGGATAAAGCGGTCAAAGATTGAAAATTTGCATGTATGCTTTAAATTTCAAACTTTGGTTTTATGAATGATTTTTCATTTCAAATTCTTTCAATTGTAGTATCATGTCTGCATCTAACAACAACAACAACTCAATGTGCCCGGAACTCCCCGACAAGTTGTCTCTTAGCCTTAACTTTGTCAACTTCAAGGAATGGGAAGAGGAACACCGGAAAACTCTTCGGAATTGTTCCATGGAGTACATTGTTGATACTCCCATTCCAATCTTCTTCCTAAAGGAATCATGAGTGATGAAGCTCATGATGAATGGTCTTCCAATTGCAAGAAAGTCTCACGACTTATGGCTAATTCCATCCTGGAAGAATGGAAGGAAAAGTTCTCCTCCTATTTTCCAGACATGTTCCTCAAAGCACTTAGGCCGTTGTCAATGTGAAAATCACCAAGAGTCTCAATGGAAACTATGATGGACTCGTGTTTGATGTGACTAGGTCACTCTCAAACATGAAGATTAAGCCACCGAAAGAGGGTTGCCTTGCCAAGGAGAGGTACAGGCTTTGGTTAAGGGTCTACAATACCAAGTTGAGACCCAGTATGCCCCTCCAACCTCATGTGCTAAGAATGACTAGGCTCTTCAAGCACATGGAGCTTCTCGGAATCCCATAGGTGGATGAAATGGCGGGTCATATCTTGCTTGCTTCACTCCACTTGAGCTATGATGCACTTAGGATGCATATAGCTGCGGGAAAGGAGATCACTCTTTAAGAGATGTAGTGCAACTACTACGCCAAGCCACCTCCTATGGAGCAACCAAATAGCCCTTGAGAGCAAAGAAGAAGGAGTTCAAGAACAAAGCGAAGATGCGATGCTTCTATTGTTGTGGGCAAGGCTACTACAAGAGGGAATGCAAGATCTTCCAAAGGGATGAGGAGGAGAGATATGTTTCATTTACCTCAGGTATCTTCCTTAAAAACTTGTGTATAAAGTTATTCATAGGTATTAGATACCATGTTTAGCTCACTTCATGCTCCCATTTTCAGGGACCAAGTGAGAAGGCTTCACAAGTGGAGGTGCAACTACAAGCGGACAATGAAGATGGTCTTTCCGTTGTGCTTGTAGGCACAATATTTGTCCTTGGCTTGTAATTAAACTAATTCATGTTTATCATGCCTTTGAACATATTTTGATCTATTGGCGTTGGACGCCGGGTTATTTGATCACAAGACTATTATAATGGTTGTTTTATCGAATGTCTTGCTTATATGTTCTATGAAATTTGCATATTTTGCATATGATTAAACAAATGTTACTGACCACCAAAAGAGCTAAGACCATTGAGTTGAATCAAACCTACTTGTGATATTGTCGTCTTGGCCACATTAACATCAAACGCATCAAGAAACTTCATCCCAAAGGTATTCTTGACTCATTCGACTTAGAGTCGTTTGAAAATTGCGAAGGATGTCTATTAGGCAAGATGATAAAGAAAGCATTCTCTAATTTAGGAGAAAGGGCTAGTGACTTATACATACGGATGTATGTGGACCAATGAGTACACCCGCAAGGCAAGGATATCGATATTTCATCACCTTCACCGACGACTATAGTAGCAAAAAACGGTCTTTTTGGCTCCGCTGTTGCGCGGCCCTTGTCGGCGTAGACGGAACGAGGACATGGTTATGTTTACCTTATGTCTAACAAATCTGAATCTTTTGAGAAATTCAAAGAGTTTCAGAGTGAAGTGGAAAATCAACTTGGCAAGAAAATCAAAGTACTTCGATAGGATCGAGGTGAGAAGTATTTGAGTCCTGAATTCGATGTTCATCTGAAAGAAAATGGCATTCTGTCAGAATTAACACCTCCCGGAACTCCATAATGGAACGGAGTGTCCAAAAGGAGGAATCAAACCTTGTTAGACATGGTCCGATCTATGATGGGTCTTAGTGAACTTCCGATACCTTTCTGGGGATGCGCACTTCTAACCGCAGTGATAACATTAAACCGAGCTCCGTCAAAAGCTGTCAAAAAGACTCCATATGAATTATGGATGAAGAAACCTCCAAGGTTGTCTTTTCTTAAGATTTGGGGTTGCGAAGCATATGTCAAGAGATTAATTTCTGACAAACTTCACCCAAAATCAGACAAGTGTTTCTTTGTGGGATACCCAAAAGAAACCAAAGGGTATTACTTCTACAACAAATACGAGAACAAAGTGTTTGTTGCTCGTGATGGTGTCTTTTTGGAGAAGGAACACCTTTCCAAAATGAAAAGTGGGAGGAAAATCAAACTCGATGAAGTTCGAGAGGACGAGCAACAAAGTCAACCTGACAAAAACAATCAAAGTGCTTTAGAAGTAGCTGTTGACATTGGTCAGAGTCAAACCGAAAATGTGCAAAGTCAAACCGACAATGCAAATGCTTAACCTATTACCCTATGTAGGTCGCAACGGCAGGTCTCAACTAAACAGATACCTCGGTTTTGTCTTAAGCGAAGATCAAGACATCCTACTAATGGATGGAGATCATCCAGCGACATACAAACAAGTTATAACGAGCCCCGACTCTGCAAAATGGCAAGAGGCCATGAAATCCGAGATGGACTCCATGTTTGAAAATCAAGTCAGGGACTTGGTTGATTTGCTCGAAGGTTACACACCTATCGGTTGCAAATGGATTTTCAAGTTGAAAACCGACAAAGATGGAAATGTATCTATATACAAAGCTAGATTGGTGGCAAAAGGTTACAGGCAAATTCAAGACGTTGATTATGATGAAACCTTTTTGCTAGTCGCCATGCTTAAGTCCGTCTGGATTATCCTAGCAATTGCCGCATATTATGATTATGAAGTATGGCAAATGGATGTCAAAACCTCTTTCCTTAATGGGATTTTGGAAGAAACTGTGTATCTGACACAATTGAAAGGTTTTGTTGATCCAAGAAATGCTTGGAATGTATGCAAGCTTAAGAAATCCATTTATGGATTAAAGCAGGCAAACAGAAGTTGGAATCTGCGATTCGATGAAGCCATTAGCAAGTTTGGTTTTATAAAGAATCCAAATGAATCTTGTATTTACAAGGTCAGTGACATCTCATTCCTCGTCTTATATTTCGATGAAATATTGCTCATTGGAAACAGCATTCCAATGTTGGAGTCTGTAAAGACATGGCTTAGGAAGTGCTTTTCAATGAAGGACTTGGGAGAGGCTCAGTACATATTAGGCATCAAGATCTATCGGGATAGATCTAAAAGGATGATTGGATTGAGCCAAAGTATATATATTTATAAGGTACTGGCACCGATTTAACATGGAAGGGGCCAAAAGAGGGCACCTGCCCATGTCACATGGCATAACTCTCAGCAAGAAGCAGTGTCAGCAAAAACCTGATGAGCAAGAAAGGATGAATTAGATTCCATATGCTTCGCTTATTGGATTGATCATGTATGCCATGATATGTACTAGGCCGGATGTATCGTATGCCTTGAGTGCTACAAGCTGATACCAATCAGACCTAGGAGAGGCGCATTGGACTGCGGTAAAAAATATCCTAAAGTACCTGAAAAGGAACAAGGATAAATTTCTGGTCTATGGTGGGAGTAATGATTTGGTTGTTGAAGGTTATACCAACGCGAGCTTCCAGACTGATAGAGATGACTCCAAGTAACAGTTAGGGTACATATTTTGCCTAAATGGAGGAGCGTTTAGTTGGAAGAGTGCTAAGAAAAGCACCAATACAGATTCTACAACTGAAGTCGAATACTTGGCAGCTTCAAAAGCAACTAAGGAGGCAGTTTGGATTCGTAAGTTCAATAGTGAACTTGATGTTGTACCCTCCATCAAGGGTCCTATAGACCTCTATTGTGATAACAATGGAGCTATTGCTCAGGCCAGGGAGCCAAGGGAACATCAGAAGGTCAAACATGTCAAGAGGCGATTTCACATGATAAGGGAATGGAAGTCCGAGGGTGAAATCAGAATTTGTAAGATTGGAGCGGACGACAATGTGGCCGATCCACTCACTAAACCTTTGCCTTAAGTGAAGCACAACAAGCACGTTGAGACAATGGGAATCAGGCATGTTGGAGATTAGCTTTGATTTCCCTGTTATGTGTTTTAATTAAATTTGAGATTTAAATGTAAAACACTATGTTGAACCATTTGGTTTTAGAGCAATTAAATTTTCTGTAAATTGATTATTACTCCATTTCTATTAGAATTAAATAATGAGTCCATTTGATTGATGAGAATATTCAAAACAGGGTATCAAGACCTTGTCTTGGATAAAGAAACAGCTGTTAAGTGAACATTGAATATTTCAATCGAAAATTATCCCTAATAAAGGTCATTTAAATGATGGACGGGTAATGACCACTTGAGATTTGTGTGTAGTATGATTTACAGCACCGTTTCATGCGCTACGAGGACATGATTGCCATAAATCATTTGCACAGGTATTAGTTTAGAACTATACCGGATCGACCTATGAGAGTACTTTAAGAGATTTAAAATTGTCATAAGTATATTTCTCATTATAGCTATCAGAACCTTTTTTCCTCGACCATGAGTATTGTGAATTCTCTTGTTTGAGTACTAGTCCGTTTTGATGTTGTCAAACGTTTGCCGTAAAAGGGGATTATAACGGCAACACTCGGGCGACTAGGTCCTCTTAGTAAGGGAAGCTAACAATACAAGACTGGGAATGTCCCCCCTATTAACAATAGGGAACATGTCTTTGTTGTTTACAAGTCCTCTCGAAGAGCGAGACTATGAAAATGCATGGCCGTGTTCAGATGGATTTTATAAATCATCTGCTTATTGACAGTTGAACTCGGAAATCAAGAAATAAATCTGAACGCAATAAGGATGACGAAGAATCTTACCTTATAGTTAATGAAGAGACATTAAGTGACATAGGAAATGGGTTATACACTAACTGCACACTTGTCCGGAAGGACAAGTGGGAGATTGAAAGGAATGGTGCCCTTCCAACAAGTGTATTATTCCGATAGAGGGTTCGGAATTATTAGAAAGCTAATAATTCAGTGAGGTCAAGTGATCGGATTGCCTAGGTGGAGGCCGCTTCCGATCAGTAATATTAATGTGTAATTGATATTACAGCTTAATCCTGACTGAACCCTTTGGGTCGCACCCCAAACGAATAACTGATTTGAGACGAAGAATCAATCCGAAGGATTAGATGAGTCAAAAGAGTATTACGAACAAAGACGTAGGATATCGAGCTTTGAGCGTCGAAACCGAGCGTCGTAAGTCGAGTCGAATTTCAGAATTCGACAAGACGTGAAATCAAGCAAACGACAAGTTCGAGCTAGGCCGTAGCCTCACATTGGCCTAGCCATGTGAGTGTTAAGCTAAGCCTAAGCTACCAACCGCATCGCAAGGCATGCCGCAAGCCTAGCATGCATTGCGTGCTAGGCCGAGCTTGCTTGCAAGGGCTGGTGCTAATGGCCGCAAGCAAGCTAGCACCAGGCGCGCCATGCGTGCTAGCATTCTAGGCCTCGTACCCAGCCACTCGCATCATTGCAGCTGTTGGCTATCGCTAGCACTCGTACAACACAACTCGCAGCATCGCAAGCAGCGTGCTATGCGTGCATGTGCTGTGGCTGTGCGTGCTTGCTAGCATAGCAGCACCAGCCACTCGCAACAGCTGGGTATCGCCCAGCACTCTCGCCAGCAGCTCACGCAACGCATTGCAGCAGCAGCCCGCAATGCGTGCATGGTTTGCTTGCTGCGCACATGCGATGGCAGGCTGGCCAACCAACCTAGCCTTGGTGCTAGGCGCCAGCTGGGCAGCCTTGGCAGCCAAGCCAGGTTGCCTGCCAGCCATGCGTGATGTCAGCATCCGATCAATGGGGACCAGTCTTGGTGGCCTTGCTTGGGGAGCAAGTGGTGCTTTGGTCCCCCCCTCCCCTTAGTGGTCCCACTACTACAAAATGAGTGTTTTCTCACACTATAGCCTCGACGCCAAAGCAAGGGCGTCAACAGCTCATTATGGTGTCCGCGTTTCCTCGACGCTTTTTACCGTGGAAAGTAATTTTAGACAGCAAAAAGTGTCGAGACACTAACATGTGGCCCGGACGTGAACCTAATTAGTTGTACCGCATCCACAAAAATCGCCCAACATCAGGAAACCCTCCCACTCCTCATATCCGAACACCTCGAAAACTACTATCTTCTTTTTTCCTTCACTAGATCTGAGTTCTTTACAGAGATTCATGGAGTGATGACCCAGAGTGAAAATTCAGATCCTCTTTCTCGCGTTTCACATAATCTATCACAATAATTTATATATCATGCCGAAAATTATTGTTTTACTATCAGATTTGATGGTTTGCATTCAAATTCGATTTGCGATAGCCATTGCTCTTGTTCTCCTCACAGGTTACATTTTTACATGAATCTTTGTTAATTTTTAACTCTTAATAGATATAAATTGCTTCTTTCTTTTTTGTGTGATTTTAATTGATACTTGCAAGTTGCAATTACCCAATTTTACTCGTTTTCAGACCCTAGGTTATAGATCTTGTTTAATTTCTATTTCTACAATTTAATCTATTAGTTTCTAGATATTTTCATACACATTAGTGATTTATTGGATTTCTAATTTCATTTGTTTAGATCTATTTCTGTACGGCATGTAAAACTTGACATTGATTTTGTTACTCCATTCTATCAGAGTTATTGGTTGGACCAAAGCAGAGTTTGGCCCTCGAATAGAAGAAAAAGAAGGGGTTTTTGAAACCGAAGATCACCTTCTCATTATATTCTAGGAAAATGGTGTGCAGTAGAATCGCCGGGTCTCTAAAGGGCGAAAATTGCTGAATGTATGTCTCTTTGCGATTTGCAGTTTATAAAAATGATATGAAACTTTGATTTCTATTTTTTTGCTTTGATGTGATTTATTCTTGGTGATTTCGCAACTAGTTGAGATGAATTCATTTTTCTGGGAAGAAGAGTTCTTGATGTTAGTTTTTTTTTTTTTTTTTTTTCAATTGCAGAATTATTTCAGATTTAGTGTTAGATTCTAAAATACTCAGCTTCATAATTTTGGTAATATTGATTTGCATTAATTTTGTTCAATTAATACTTCTGTTTTAACTAAATTGACAGTTCATATAGCACTTGTTACCTCTGTTGTTGTGGTGCCTAGTTCAAGTAAGCTCTGCATGTTTATCTATTTGATCCTAAAATGCCCCATGGTGCATAATCTCTCTCTTTTAGATGCTAGTAAGATATTGAATTGAAGACCTTGTATTACTGTCCTACATATCTTACTTGACTTTCGTGCATCTCTTTACAAATTGAGAGATCTAGATTACTTGTGAATATGTTATGATGGTAATGATTGATTGATTCTCAATGTTGTCTGAATTATGTTGCTACTTTTGGTCAACTCAAGCTAAGTTTCTAGATACAAGATTTGGATTGCATATTTATATTTATTTTCTTAGCATGTCTGAGTATGACTACTACTATTAATTGCTTAGGAATAGTCTATTTGGTTTTCTTTACCCTTAAACATGGATGATGTATTTGTTAAATTTTTCTTTTTTACCATGTCAATTATTTTTTTCATTTTTCTAAGACAACTTACTTTCTATTATTAACTGGCTATATATCTTTATTATGGAGTATAAAAAAATGGGAGAACAAGATTGTTTTTGTTGTGCTTATTCTACAAAGTTTGCTTGTGCTGCTAGCTTCTGTAACCTTATAATAGAGTCACATTAGTTTGGAAGACCTTTGTACTTGGCTTCTTTTGTCTGTTTCCCACTATTAGTGGTTGCGTGAAATTATTCATTACAATAATCCTAATGAATTTACCTTCCTGTTAGTACTTGCTTTGTCTGTATTGTTTAGATATTTGATTCATAGACATTAGATATTTCAAGGTTTTTTTCATGTATACAAAGTATTATTATGTTTCATTGTGCTTCTATTTTATGTCAATTCTGAAAATTTAGCTTTTTGTTCTACGTTTGAAGCACGATTATGATGAGTTTAGACTTGTTTGATAGCCTCTTTTCGATAAATTGTTTTTACTTTGTTTAATTGTTTTTGATTCCGTATGTATTACGATTTTTTAGTTAAAAGTCAACATTATTTGATCTTTTTCTCTTTTGTAAATGGTATCTCTGGCTCAGGTGGCCTCTCACACTATGGTCAATGATCTTGACATGGATATGTGGCCAAACATTCATTCGTCAAAAGAAATACCTTTGAGAAGCTTAAGGTGTAGTCATTGGCTGTACCACACTACAAGATACATGTAAGGTTTTTACCACTTTACAGAATACATGTCAGTTTTGTGTATTTACAAGAAAAGAAAGTTTTAATCCCCTACAAAATTATGTTCAAAATGAAAAAAAATATGACTTTTCCAATGCTTGCTGGCTTTTAGTATCTTTTACAATGGCAACTAGCTGTTATCAATAAGTTGATCAAATAAGCTGCTATCAAATGGATAAAAATTCACATCAACTTGCACTTTAATAGTCTCTGAGTGCTAAACATTGCACCCATTTTCGGTGTATGGTGTTTAGTGGGGTGCGACAATGAATTATATAAACTTTTGATTATATAAGTCTCAACTACATTTTAGTATTCTTTTATATTTTTATCTTCCTATTCAAATTTCAGCTCTGGCATATTTAGAGTGTGCTATTTTGCTCTCATACTCTTTCTTATATTCATTGTAGAATGATGGGTGTTCTCTAAAATTATTCTTGAGTTATTATTGTCACTACTCTGTGGACTGCCACTGGTTGAGGTTTGTTTATCGGTCCCACAAGGTAAAAATTGAATTCATACGTAGCTTGTTGCTAGTCGTGGTGGGTCCCTTCATAAAAGTTATAGATCTCAAAAAGTTATCCAATCTAAGCTCAAGAATTTCTCAATTTGGAATTTTGTGCTAGGAGTTATGCCTTCTGGAAATTTCTGTGGTTTGCTGACTTGATTCTATCGCAGCGGGCTGTTATTTTTACTTGACGATTGTGTGGGTTGTTTTGTTGAGTTGGGTGGGCTTGCTGAAATGAATACTCTGGCTTTTCTTATTTGTTTTAGTATATTTTTCCTCTAGTTAATTATATATTTATTAATTAAAGAAGAACTATGGTTGTGTTCTTGCATTGAAATGCTTGATTTTGGTGCTTTACAGAATATGAAGTCACTTAACAGGGGAAGGATTCGTTACATACACTAAGGCAATTTATCAGCAACAGGTGTAAAGAGGGGAAATTTTTTTAGCAAGATGTCAAAAGAGCAAGAGGTGGCTGCTGATTTGGTTGATGCAATCCCATGTCCATTATATGTATATATGACATGTTCAAGTAAGAAATAAATAATATGCCTTGAATTGATTTTCCATGTAAGAGAGGTTTAAGTGCAACATCCCCCCTATGATTGCTCTGAAGCTAGTGATATTTATTATATTTTAACTACCGTTTTCTATTGAACTGTGCGGTTTTCTGTCTTCTTTATATAGGTTTATCAAAAACTTTGTTAACTCAAACTTGGATATGAGTGTCTGGCCCTACTGAAGTTTCAGGTGTGAAACTACAATTTTCCCTCTCTTATCCCTCTAGCTTCCCTCTCTCCATTAAAAAGAAATGTATCTTTTGCATTTGCTCATTGCAGTTTTCATGCGGTTGTGATTTTGATTTCTTCAAACAGTTTATATGCTTTTGTCATCCCAGGCCACACTAAACCACTAGTTCCTGCCAATGATCCAGAAACATCAAAGGGTGTGTTGTGACTTCAAGGCCAACAATGATTGGTCAGAAGTTGAGCTTTGCTTTATGCCCCCTTGCAAGCAGACTAAGGAGCAGCTAAACTAGAGATTGATAGAAGTTTTTTGTGATGATATTAGCTGATATGTTCCACTACAACTAGTCACGAATGAAGTATAAGTTGGAATCATATCCTTTGTAATAGAGAACTCATTAGTACGAGATATTATACATGTACTGTAATATTTATATTATGCAACAAAAAAATTGGCCTAATTTTGTTGTGTATATATTGGTAATTAATACTAGTTTCAGTGTGAATTTGTTTTTTTGGTAAATATATTCTAGATATTTTATAGAGAACATGGACAAGAAAAAGCATTTACAACCAAAATATAGACTGACAAAAGTGTCGTCAAATTACTTAACATCAAATATATGAAATATGGACACGAAAAAGCGTCTCTAATTTTGAGATTCAAGACACAAAAAAGCGCCGCTAGATTAATAAATAGCGTCAACTACTGCAAGTTTCGACGCTTCGTATAAAAATTTGGACAAAAAAGTGTCGAGATTTGCGACGCTTTTTTGTGACACCAATTTCTCGACTCATTTTTTCTCGACGCTTTTCTAAATTTGGACAAATAAATTTCGACGCTTTTTAGCGACGAACAAACGCTTTAAAAGCGTCTAAAAAAGGCGGATTTTCTAGTAGTGCCCTCACCTACCCTTGCTCACCATTTGCCACTTGGCGCTTGTTAATTCATTTGCATTTTAATTTGTTTTTGGATTAAAATAAATTGAGCAAAATGCAATTCTCCCACGTTGAAGGGAGATGGGAAATCAAGACTCCCTTGCTTATAAATACCCATGTTTTGGATTTGGGAAAAAGCACTTGAGTTGAACTCAATAAGGCATCTCCTTATAAGTGAGAAAACGTTTAAGTTCGTAATACTCTAGTGTTTTGTTGGTCTAGCCTTGACTAACCTTCGAGGTAGAGACCACTCGGGTCGGGTCGAGGGTGCGAGCCGTCGGAGGCTTACGCACTTGTGAAGCTAGAGCTTTCAAGTAAGAGCTCGTAAGCGAGCAAAGCACGCGTCTAGGGTAAGATCGTTTTTCTCTTTCTCTCTCTTTTGTTGTTTAATTATATGATTGCATGTTTAGTTACATTAATTAGTGTGCGGGTCTTGGGCGGGTTTCATTCCGCGTAGTGTCGGACACTACGAAACCTAACAAACGCGTGAACCACTAGAGCTCGGACTTGAAAGCGTAGAGTCTCGCAAATGCGTGAACCTCCGACGGCTAACACCCTCGCTCCTCGAACCGACCCGGCCCTTACCAATTATTTTAACTTCGAGTATTAGAACGAAGGTTTTCTCTTCCTAGATATCCCTTCAAGTTCACAACTCAAGTGCTCTTCCCAATGCCAAATGATTGGTATTTATAGGGAAAAGAGCCCTTGAAATCTCCCATCAATGTGGGAGAGTTGGAAAAAATGCAAAATGGAATTTAATTTAATTCTAAATTAAATTAAATATCCAAATGAATCAATAAATGACAAGTGGCAAGGGGAGAGCAAGTGGTTAGGTTAGGACCACATGGGGGGACCATTCACCCCTTACTCCCCAAGAAAACTCTCAACAAACCAAGCCAACAAGCTTGTGCTAGCTGGCGGCCTGCCTTGACAGCCAAGGCAGCCTTGCTGGCGCCTAGCGCCATGGCTGGGCCTGTCAGCCAACCCGCATATACGCACGCATAGCCAGCAAGCCACGTACGCAATGCGTGCTGCTGCTGCTGCGTTGCTTGTGCTAGGCAGCGCCTAGCTAGCTACTACGATGCTTGTGCTAGGTTGCGCCCAGCTAGCTACTGCGACCATGCGCGAGGCTTAGCGAGCATATGCTTGCTGCTGGCCTTGAGATGGTGCGGGGTTGGCTGCTGCCTTGCCTAGCAAGCGCGACCAGCCATGCTGACCTTACGATGCGCGCAAGGCATGCTTGGCCATGCTAGGCATGCTGAGCTTGCGACTGAGCATTACCTTGCGGCAGTGGCCCTTGGCTAGCTGTGCTAGCCATCTTGCCCTAGCAACGACTTATCGTTTGGTCGATTTTTCCGTCTCGGTGATTCCTAAATTTGACTTGACTTTTGACGCTCGGTTTCGACGCTCTAAGCTCGAAATCCGACATCTTTGTTTGTAATACTCTATTGACTCATTTAATCCTTTGGATTAATTCGTCGATTCGATTCGGTTCCACAATTGGGTGTGACCTGAAGGGTTCAGTGAAGATTAAGTTGTAATATTAATTATGCATTAATATTACTGATTGGAAGCGGCCTCCAGCTAAGCATTCTGATCACTTGACCTCACTGAATAATTGGCTTTCTAATTACTTCCGAACCCTCTATCGGAATAATACACTTGTTCGAAGGACACCATTCTTTTCAGTTCCTTCATCTTTCCACCAACAAGTAAAGGCTATAGTTGGAGGAATTCCTACTACAATCGATGCCTCCCACATGAGAATCAAAGCAATTGATAATCAATCATTCATGTGGAGCACGATGAGTATGTCGAAGATTTTTGGGCTTCAACGCCGGAGAGGTCTCTTTTATAGAAGAAGATGAAAAGATCCCTCTTAACTATAACCCCCACTCGAATATTTTCGTCAATGCTATTCTTAAAAGACAAGGACACTTTCATGGATTGACTCTAGGAAAGAAGAAAGAAATAGCTAAGCTCATGGGAATACCTAGCCTCCCTAAGAGGGACACTTTTGGATTTGGATTCAACCAAACTCCAGAAGACCTCAAGTGAGCCTTGGAAAAGTCCAATGCACGAAGAAGAGCTCGTACCCAGAAAGGTGCAATACCAATAGATCCATACCCTCTCACTTTAAATGGACAATTTATAAAAGAGGGACAAGATTACCTTGCTATGAATTCCCTGAACCACTTGTTAGGAATGGAATACGCCAACCTGGTTTCGAGATTTTCCTAGATTGAAAATTTCTAGATGAGATTCCCGCTCCTACCTACAAGGAACGAGCACCCCCATTCTTCTACTTTAATGTCATTGGTCTCCTCTTTGGATACAAGAAAAACGAGCCTAAGTGCGTCGATGACAACTCCGCACTCATACAGACTGTATTACAAAGTGAAGACTTTGACCCCTCCAAGCTCATCACTCCAGCGGAAGGACTACTCTAGGGATAGCACAAGACTGTGAAAGTAACTACGCCAAGTGGAAGGAAGATATCAATAACTACGGGAGAAGGCCCCATGTTTGATGAGCATGAGTCATCTGAGTCTGAGTCTGAGTTTGAGTTCGAGTCCTCTGTCGTTGAGTCTTCTAAGTCTCTTAGAGTTGCACCCCCTACTATCAAACCTAGCTTAGCATCTAGCCCAAGAATAGTTAGTAGCTAGGTCCCCGCAGACCTTTCTCTTCTAAAAGTAATGACTTAAGAATTTAATAATATGACTTCTTCTGCTTACTCCTCGTGTTATTCCCTCACCCAAGATGACGAGTATTGCTTTGCTAATATAGAAAAGGACAAAGAAATAATTAAAGCAATGGAAGCACTTGAGAATAAAACGGCCGTAATTGAAGAAATTGAAATCGTTGACATTTCAAAAGATCCCACTATTAAAAGAGAAGTTAAAATTGGATTAACTCTAAATCAAGAAGAAAGAGCTGAATTAATAAACTTTCCTATTGAGTTTATCGACGTCTTTGCTTGGTCATATGAGGATATGCCAAGTATAAGCAAAGAAATTGCTCAATATTCTATACCACTAATTCCGGGAATAAAACCTGTAAAACAAAAGTTACGTCGAATGAAACCCGACGTAGCACTTAAAATAAAAGAAAAAAAATTCAAAATAGATAACTAAAGGCTTTATCAAGGTGTCCAAGTATCCAGAATGGGTCGCTAATGTGGTACCAGTTCATAAAAAGGATGGTAGAGTAAGAATGTGTGTCGACTATAGGGATCTTAATAAGGGTAGCCCAAAGGACGATTTCCCTCACCCACACATCGACATTCTAGTAGATAACACAACTAATCACGCACTTCTCTCATTTATGGATGGGTACGCAGGCTATAACCAGATTCTCATGGCAGAAGAAGTCATGGAAAAGACCACCTTCATAACACCATGGGACACTTATTTCTATACGGTGATGCCATTCGGGTTGAAAAACGCGGGTGCCACGTACCAAAGAGCAGCATTTGCCTTACTCCATGACATGATGCATAAAGAAGTCGAGGTGTACGTGGATAATATGATTGTAAAATCTAAGGATCGCCTTGGCCACCAAATAGCCTTGAGAAAATTCTTCGAAAGTCAAGGCTAAATCCAACTAAGTGTGCATTTTGAGTTACCTCAGGAAAACTTCTATGCTATGTCATTAGCTCTAGAGGAATCGAAATAGACCCCACTAAAATCAAGACTATCATGTCCATGCCACTGCCCAAGACTAAGAAGCGAATTCGAGGATTCATTGGCCGGTTGCAATACATAAGTAGGTTCATATCAAAACTCACCATGATATATGAACCAATATTCAAGAAACTTAAGAAGAATGTACTAGTGGTATGGGACGATGAATGTCAAGAAGCCTTTGATAAAATCAAAGCCTACCTTGCAAATCCTCCTATACTTGCGCCAGCACTACCAAACATTCCTCTCTGTCTATACTTGATAGTCACCAAAGAAACAATGGGGGCTATGCTCGCACAAGAAGTGGAAGGCAAAGAAAACGCCATCTACTATCTAAGTAAAAAGATGCTTGAATATGAAGTTCGCTACACACCACTTGAAAAGTTGTGCCTTGCAGTTGTGTGGGCCACAACAAAGTTAAGACATTACATGCTTGTTCACACAGTCCATGTGGTATCTCGAATGGATCCCCTTAATTATCTCTTTGAGAAATCCACACTTAATTGAAGAACATCAAGATCGATAGTCAACTTATCTCAATTCGACCTAAGGTTCATGCCTAAAAAGTCTATCAAAGGGGTGTGTAGTCTTTGATTTCTTGGCAGACTTTCCAATTGAAGACTCAACACTAGTGCAAGAAAACGGCTTCCTAGATGAAGAGTTAATGGTCACTGAAGATGACACTTGGACACTATACTTTGACGGTGCATCCAACTAGAAAGGATGTGGTGTAGGAGTCTTATTAGTATCACCTAAGGAAGAGCATGTCCCAATTTCAATAAAGCTTGACTTCGACGATACCAACAATGCTGCAGGGTATGAAGCATGTGGGACAGGCTTCGAAACAGGGTTAGCATTAGGAGTCAAAAAGCTTCGAATATTCGGAGATTCGTCCCTTATCATCAACTAGATTTCCAAGAGATGGAAGGTGAGGAGTGAAAGTCTAGCTCCATATCAAACCTACTTAGAAACTCTCACCAGTTAGCTCCAAAAGGTAGAATACACATATCTACCAAGGGAAGAAAACCAATTTGCTGATGCCTTGGCAAGACTAGCCTCGATGGTTGAATTCCTAAGGAGGTTGAGCAAATGCCTCTAACCATAGAGAAAAGGCATGAGCCTGCCTATGTTCAAGCTCTTGAGGGTGAAGAAGAAACCCAAGAAGATGAAGAAGAACCATGGTACACATACATTCTCAACTATGTCACCAAAGGAGAATATCCACCTAATGCTGACAAAAGAGTGGAATGTGCTTTGAGACTCTTAGCCTCACTGTTCCTACTCATAAATGGTGAACTTCCCAAAAGAGTACCTAAAGATACAACTCTCCTATGCGTAGGCAAAAAGGACGCGTAAAAGGCAATGAGAATCATCTACGAAGGAGCATGTGGAACACACATGAATGGTAAAATGCTAGTCCCAAAAGTCATGCGCCAAGGCTATTACTAGATTACCATGAAACAAGATTTCCATCAATATGTGAAGAGATATGCAAAATGGCAGATATATGCCAATTTGCAACATGTTCCACCGTCTCTTCTTTACACTTACACATCTCCATGGCCATTCTCAACTTGGGGAATAGATATCATTGGAAAGATCACTCCACCTGGATTAGGAGGCCATGAATACATCCTCATCGCTATCGATTATTTCACCAAATGGGTTGAAGAAGCATCCTATGCAAAACTCCCACAACAAAGCATGTGGTACTCTTCATCGAAAGAAATATCATATGTAGATATGGAGTCCTATATTTAAATAATAAGTGACAACGGTACTCACTTTCAAGCAGAGTGTGAAGACCTACTTAAAAAATATGGTATTCAACATCATCACCCTTCTCCATATAGACCCCAAGCAAATGGTGCAGTAGAAGCACCTAATTAAAATTAAAAGACAATTATTGAAAAGATAACGGAGAATTACAAAGATTAGCCAGACAAACTCCATTTTGCTCTTTGGGGTTACCGCACGTCAATCCGCTCATCCACATGAACTACGTCGTTTTCCCTAGTCTATGGAATGGACGCCATACAACTTGTAGAGCTAATACCTTCCTTGCGCATATCATTGAAAGTAAACTTGATGAGGTCAAATGGACAAGAGCATGATATGAAGAGCTAGTTCTACTCGATGAAAAACAACTAGAAGCCTTACATCATGTCCAATGCTACCAAAATCGTATGGCTAGACACTTCAACAAAAAGGTCAAGGCAAGAAACATCAAGGAAGGAGACTTGATTTTAAAAGCTCAGAAAGAATGTTCTAAATCCAAGGGGAAAATTTATGCCTAATTGGTGTAGACCGTACATCGTGAAAACCATCCTATCTGGAGGCGCTGCTAAGTTAATAGATGTGGATGGCTATGAATTCTTGAATATGACAAATCTTGACCAACTCAAGAAGTTCTACCCATGATCCAATGAGTTCCTTACTCATGAGAGTTACGTTTGGCCTGATTCCATAATAAGGATATGTAGGCAACCATTCCGTAGGGTGCATCCACTTTAATATTACAAAATTCTGCCTTTGAAATCACGTATCAAAGCATTAGCATCGCAACTTATCGGACCCCAGCGCGCTGCGATAGGACCATTGCGCCGCATCAGAGTCATCGCGCCACGATGAAATTTGTTTCCCGCCGATGCAAACTGCGATTAACTGCGATATTTTCAAGTTATTTCGAAAATTTTCCGACATCCGTACTCGGATTGTTTTTGAAATCATTCAAGTTGTTTTTATTGCTTTGAAAATTATTTTTAATTAAAAATTATTATATAAATAAAGTTAATTTAATTAAAAGCTAAAAATTGCATTAATAATTTAATTAAAATTAAAGTTACATTATTGATGATTTAAAAGCTTGAAAATAAAATAAACTTTGATTTAAAATTGTCTAATATAATTAAAGGCAAAGCAATACTCCAAATCTAATGTTCCTTTTCATTTAGAGCCCTTTTCCAGTCCTTGTCTGCGTCCTCTTCATCCGATAATTCCTTTACCAGAAGTGAGCCTTTAGATGATCAAACTGAAACCTTAGAGAAAGAAGTTTTCCCTTTAGAAAAGACCCCCACCTTTTTCCTAAACCAAGCCTTCTTTTCCTTCTCTATAGGAGCACCTTTCCTCTTCCCTTTGCCTTCTAGAGCACTCTTTTTCTTAGGCATGATAGGAGTCTTGAATTCAACTCTTGAATTAAGGTGATCTTTAGGAAGAGCCTTCTAGTCCCATAGGCGGTCTTTTATGTTACTCTTCTCCACACCCTTAGAACTTGAATTTCAAGCCTTGTTCTTGTCCTTTTGATTTCGAGCAAGTAGCCATTGTTTACATTCCCTAGACAATGGAGGAGGGACTCTCTTAGAAACAACAGTCCATTAGGGTCTACCATACCAATAATGATCGAACCTTTCAGCATTATTTAATATGCAATATTCATGAGGACGACGATCGTCACCAGAAGGAATAGTTTGAGCAAGGCCATACTGCCTCATCACTCTAGAAGGGTGTTTAGGGTAGAAAATGCTTTAACACGTGGTCCAATCCAATAGTGACACGTGGCCCGATTAAAGGGCGACACGCGACCCTATAGGAAGATGACACGTGGCAACCCTAAAAAGCATCTGAATAAGAGAAAAGGCCTCCTTACATCAGGAGGCCCAAATCTTGAGAAAGCCGCAAAATGGCTCCCCCAAAGGAAACATGTCCTTACTTGATTGCGTCGCCAATCAGAGCCCAGCTTTTTGGGGCACTAACCCTAAAAGGTTACACATTCCAACCCCTATATATACCCCAATCATTTATAACGGGAGGTGTAGATTAAGATATATCATTCAAGAGCATTGAATAGCTCAAACTTCTCTCTACTTTCTCTCTTTACATTACTTCGTTTTCTGGTCACTAACTTGATCGACAGAGGCGAATATTCCACCAACCGGAATATTCGTTGATCTGTAGGTGTTCGAGACCGTCCGACTATATTCAAGACCTGTATCCCGAGGGATTCAAGAAAACCCTGAAAAATTTGCGCCGTCTGTGGGGATGTACGTCTAAAATGGCTAAAGATGGTCAGACACCTGGTCTTGGTGAGGACGGACACGTAGAGAATATCATTAAACAATCAACACTAGTGATCCTCTGACCGCTTCATTCCATGAGGCGGAGGATCCCCCGGTCACGGCTGCTTCCTTGAAGGCCGCCTTGCAAAAGCTTTAGAAGGAGCTTGAGGGTAAGATTCCCTCTTCTTCTAGACACCCGTTTATAAGAGAAGGAGAGGGTATCCAAAAGAAACCCTAGGGGAAGACGACCAACACTAAAGATGATAGGAATACTCCATTCAGAAGACATGCAAGGTCACCAAGGGTACCCCGAATGAAGTGGTCCAGGCTACTTAAGGAAACATTGTCGGCTGGGGGGGGGGCAGACCAAGCAACCTCAGTGGCAGCCGAATGATTTGTCCCAACGCTAGAAGGATGCTAGAGACTATCTTCGGCAAAAGCGGCGGGAGCAGGCACACTACTCGGACACTGCGTCCACTCCCACCATGCCGGATGAATTCTCCAACCACACCTTCTCCAAGCATACCAGCTCGGCCAGGACCAGTAGGAGTTAAGCTCACCATACTCCAACTCTAGTTCCTTTAACTTAACCATTTCAGTTTCAGATGCCCTAGAATTAAAGTGTAATTCTACCGCCTATTCCCCCTGTCTATGTGTAGTACGGGCAGTATGGACAGCCGTATGACCAGGTAGCATACCTGGGCAGACCGGCCGCACAACCTCAGCCCATTGATTGGAAAATGCGCTTGTTGAATCTTGGTGAAAAGCCGCCACCATTTTCTCAAGTAATTCTCAACTCTCCTCATCCAGCTAAAGTGAAGAGCGTACTGATGAGGGAATAAACGCGTCGTCAATTGTCTATCCCTAGATCAAATACAATTTATAAAACCTAAACAAACCTAATACTAGTATAAGGTTGATAGGCGTGTCGTGTACCTAATAAAAATAACCTAACTGGACCACTACTCTGTAGACGGGCAAGTAAGGATCGAATTCTAAGAGACTAAGGTTCACCTAAATTATCTAGACTCAAATAATCACTAAGCAAGAATCAAATTAATGGTGGAATAAGCTAAGAACTAATGTATGAAAAAATAGAATTAATCAAAAGAATATAATGAATCAATAAACTACAACATCCAAGATCAAGTATCACCACAATTACGATCGATGCAATTATCTATCTACCCCTAGCATACAAATTCAATTAACATGGGAAAAAGCAAACCCTAATTAATACCAAGGACCTCTCTCGAGTATCAATGTCTTCTCTAACCACAATCAAGCCTATTCTCATGGAATCATGCGAATTAGAGACATTAAACACTTTACTTCACTTCCCAATTATCAATTCAACTACTCTCGTGATGAATCTCAAACCCTAACCCAATTCCGTCAAAACCCAACTCTCGTTGTGATTAAAACAATGGAATAATAACAATACTAATTATCTCTAATCTAGTATTGGCATAACCACAATCAATTTAGCATAAATAATTGCAATTGTCATTAGAGAATTTAAAGAATCGATTCATGCATCAATCATAATTAGGCTACCCTAGATCTTGGAATATAAGAACTACTCACACATATTAAAATAAACAATAGCAAAAACAATCAAGGAAAACATAATTAAGAAATAAAGAATGAAAATAAAGAATGAAAGGAAAATACCGAATCTTGAAATAATTGGAAATTGTAAAAGTAGAACTTGAATCTTGAATTACAAAAGCAACGTAAGAGTTTTAGAGAAAACTAGGTCTAATAAGGAATACTAGATAATGAAATATAATAAAGTTTGGGGTATTTATACTCCCAACAAAAAGATAAGAAAGCAAAGAAAAATCAGCGCATATCCTCTCCTTAAGAGGCACGGACGTGCCTACAAGAGGCACGGACGTGCCTCACTTCGAGTAAGGTTTTTCTTGTCTTCTGGGCTCCAGGCATGGACGTGCCTAGATAAGGCACGGACATGCCTCATATGCAAATTCGAAGTCAGCAGGGGCACGGACGTGCCTCACTTCTAGAGAGTTTTCTTCAGTTTCTGAGACCTTGGCACGGACGTGCCTAAACTGGGCACGGACGTGCCTAGCTTCCAGATTACTTTTTCTTTCTTTCTGCAATAATACATGGGCGTGCCTCTCTTAAACATGGTCGTGCTTGACTCCAAAAAGGCCTAAATGACTCGTTCTTCGACCAACGAGCTTCGTGAAAGTCCATGGGCCTCGGTTTAGTCTCGTGACTTCATAAAAATCTCCATATTTGCTTCGTTGATCCTGAAATACATCAAAAACAACGAAACTACCCATTAAAGCATCGAATTATCGAAACTAAACCAAATCAAACCAAAATGAACTAAAATACTAAGCTAAACTAATAGAAACAACTAAAAACAGGCTAACAATTATGCACAAAACACGGCTTATCAAAGGTAAGCATAGGGGTTGAACCACAGAGAACGATTAAACACCACCAAATGTTGTCAACAATTAAGCTAATCCGGGATAGGGGGAAGTAATCTAAAGTCTAATGACACTAAAGAGAAATAAAACACTAAGGGAAATGGTTTAGGCATAGCATTCACTTAAACATGATCAAGCATGAAATTGAATTGAAACGTAAAACTAAGCAACTCATGTTAATGATTTAAAGCACAATCTAACCACCTATCGGGGCTAATTGATTTCTCAACTCATGCCTAACTTACACTATCGTCATAAGCCACACGAATCGAGGTACAAATCAAGCAAATCATTCAATGGACATTCCTAGATTACACTATCGCCATAACCTAGTTCAATCCACCCAACTACAACAATTGATGGGCCCCTCAATTGCAATAGTTGGTAAGACATGGAAAACAAAGCATCCACCCAACTACAACAATTGATGGGCCCCTCAATTGCAATAGTTGGTAAGACATGGAAAACAGAGCATTTTAATCACAAACAAATCAATTTCAAATCCTAAAACATGCTTAAGATCCAACTACACCACCACCATCCCCTTAATAGGGGAACTAATCTCTAATCATGCTAATAACAAGATTAATCAACAAATTAACAAGCATCAACATGATTAACAAGCAATCAACAAAGCAAAATCAAAAGAAAGCAATAAAGATAGAGGAGAAGGTAAGAAATTCTCATTGATTTAATAAGGAGATCTTCAAAACAATTGTCATAAGTTGAATCTTCAAGCTCCAAATGCCACCATTGAAGATCTCTCACTTTCTCTCTCTAAACTATTCCTAAAGCTAACCCTAACAACTAGAGAGAGAGAGAGAGAGCGCTAAAACTAATTAAGAGAGTAGAATAATAGTTGATCCCAAAATGGGTATTTATACCAAGCTAGGAAAATTTGAAAAATAAAAGAAGGAAATAAATAAAATGAAAAGAGAAAAGAAAAGAAAGTAAAAGAAAATAAAAAGAAATAAGAAAAGAAGAATAAAGAAAGGAGGAAAAGGAAAATAAAAAGAATTAAGAAAATAAATTAAAAATACACCCCCAAATCACACAAACACGTCAAACCCCATCCCCTTCTTCTTTGATTTCTTTGGCTGCTTTAATGGTGAAGTAGTCCCTTGCTCTCATTTCAACCATTCATCTTCAGTCATCATCTTTCAATCACCACCGTTCGATCCTCATTAATAATCACCTGCAAAGCTCGTGAAACGATTCAAATCAACCCAGATTTGCGCGCCCGCGAAGACACTGCGCAACGGGTGCTCGGAGTTTCTGCCTCCAATCTGTTTTGTTGCTTAGCTCTGTATGCGCCTGCAAACAGAGCTCGCGCGCCCGCGAATAGCTCCTATCAAATTGGGGCTTAATTGAGGTTCGTTCATGCTGCTGCAATGGTGTTCGAGCAATGATAGTTGAGAATTGCTGCCGGCTGGTTGCAATTGGTGGTAATTGGTGAGGGTTTTGGGTGTGATTGGTGGCGATTTTAGGCTGTGGCTGGAGGAGTGTGCGGCGGCTGCTGTTAATCGGTGATGAGGGTTGGTGGTGACAGGTGGCTGAACGCGACTTGGGTGATGTTTGATTGGTGTTAGCGTGAGGCTGCTCTGTTGTATTGTGAGCGAGAGGAGAGATGGCGCTGATTTGGGATTGTGGCGGCGAGTGGTAGCAGTTCCGGTGGTGTGCTCGGTGTTGAGAGTTGTGCATAATTGTGGCGAGGTGAAGCAGGGAAGGTGGAGATTGCTGCTGTGAATTGGATTGTTGTAGTTAGGGTGATTGATGGCGGTTGATGCGGTGCTGCTGAGCTGCGGAGTTGGATGTTGAGTGTGGTAATTGAGAGGAGCAGGGGGAAGGTGTGGTGTAGGATAGGAGATGGTGGAGTGAAGGTTAAGGTGGAAGCAGCTTGGAGGCTGGCAGCATGCTTCCTGAAAGTTGGCATTTGGCATGTGACTCAAACCCGGAAGCCGGACTCACGTGACTTGAAACCCGAAGCTGAACTCACTTCTACAAACAATACTGAGAAAAGGATTGGGATATAATATAAGATGAAATGAAAATAAAATGAAATAAAAAGACACAAATAAAACACAAACCAAAAATAAATAAAACTATGAAGGCGAGTAAAAGCAAATTTAAACTAAAAAATAATTAAATAAAGAAATTAAACTAAAATACACCAAAATTACCAAATAAATTAGAAACTTTATTAACGAGAAAACAAGAGAATAAAAGGGAAAATAAGAGAAAAAAAGCACGAAAATGACTCTAAAACTACTCCCTAAGAGTGACATAAATGTCACTTAGCTCATCACGTACTCGTGGGTGCCTATCATGGTACGGGCAACCCAGAAGAGCATGTTACCTCGTACAGAAATTTGATGTACTTGCAAAGTGTGGATGTGCCACCTGGTGTAAATGCTTCCCGACCACCCTTAAGGGTGTGGCACAAGACAGGTTCAAAAGTCTGCCAGTCGGATTCATCAATTGCTTCACAACTCTCAGCTTATTATTTGCTGAAAACTTCTCCTATAATATTCCACCCCGGAAGACTAGTCTTAACATAGCGACCATCGTCCAAGGAAAGAAAGAGGGGTTGCGCCCGTACGTCCAGAGGTTCAACTTGGCGAAAGATCAAATTCAGAAACTGCTTGATGAAATGGCCCACTCGGAGTTCCTCCGAGGATTAAGGCACAATGGTTTCAAGTTTGATCTGATCAGGAAAAAGATTCGGACATAGCAGGTGTTTTGCGGGAGGCCGAATCATATATTGAGGCAGCTGATTTTTGTTCTCTTACAAAATCAGAAGAGCCGGCCAAGGGGGCTGAGAAGAAACAATCTTCTCAGTAAGACTCGGCCGGCAAAAAGAAGGAAGGAAACAACAATAGGAAAGAAGTTTGGTGGCCGAATGCCAACATACAAAGTCAAAGAAAGTCAAGACGTACGAGTCGCAGTACGAGTAGAACAAAGATTGTTATTAAATTTTGATGGAAATCAAAGACAATTTCGAGTTCGAGAAGCCTCAGCCTTTGAGAGGGCCGACCAAGTACAGAAACAAGAACAAGTATAGTCATTACCACAAGGATTTGGGGCATGACACGAACGACTGCAATGATTTAAAGTGGTTGATGGACAAGATGGCCGAGAAGGGCATGCTCAACTCATATGTTCTGAAGTCTAAGTTCACATACTCTCGGACAGACAACAAATCCGAGAAGAAGAAAGAAAAAGAAAAAGATGATGAAGGAAACAACACGGATTCAGGGTTCGTGGTCGTTATATCTGGCGGCTTTGCTGCAGGCGGCCCGACCATGAAGGGACTCGAGCAAGATGCTTGGAATTTTGAAAATATGATGCACACCAAAGGGGTAAAGACCGAGCCCTTTCCAGAAATGACGGTCTGCGAGGAAGACCGAGGCAAAATCAAGGCCCCCCATAATGATCCCATGGTGTTCATTTTAAAAGTTGCCAATTTGAAGGTTGGACGAGAGCTGATAGACACAGGCAGCTCGTTCGACATAATCTGTCTAGCATGTTTGAAGAATCTAAAGTTCCCAGAGGACGCCCTAAAGGATATCTCTCACCCGTTAGTTGGGTTCGGTGGGAGTATTATCCACCCGGTCGGACGAATAGACTTACCTGTCCAATTTGGGCAGAAGGGAGGGGGGGGGGACATGGATGTCCGCTTCCTAGTTGTTAAGGAGCTTACTAGCTACAATGTTATCATCGGCTGCCCAACTTTGACATCAACAAAGGCAGTAATTGTCCCTCACTTAATGCTGATAAAGTTTGAGCGGTCGAATGAAAAGATAGGTTCCATTCAGGGAAATTAGAAGATGGCAAAGGAATGCAATAAGCTGGCCGTGAAGCCAACTGCATATAGACATGGAAAGGTGTCCGAGCAAAATTTTGAAGAAGGGTCACTCCAAGCATACTAGGTCTGCAAGAAGTGCAAGTTGATCAAGAAAGAGCAAGCATAGCAGCTAATGACTATCGGCCGGCCAGAAGAGCTGAGGCCACAGCCGACCGGCGATCATACGGACATAGTGCTTGATTCAGACCAGCCTGATTGGACGGTCAAAGTGGGCACTATGGCTATAGGCTTGCTTGGAGATGACTTGGTAAATCTATTAAGAGAATTTGGAGATGTGTTTACTTTTGAAGTTCATGAGATGCCGGGTATCAGCCCAGACTTAGCAGTTCATTAGCTGGCTATGAACCCGGCTGTGACACCTGTTCGTCAGAAAAAGAGAAATCATGAAGAAGAGAGGAATCAGGCGGCCGCAGCTGAAGTTAAAAAGCTGCTGGACTCTGATTTCATTTGGCAATGTTACTACCCTAACTGGGTGGCTAATGTAGTTCTTGTGAAGAAGCCGAATGGAACTTGGAGGATGTGCGTGGATTACACCGACCTCAACAAGGCATGCCCTAAGGATAGCTTTCCCTAGCCAAAAATTGACCGTCTGGTTGATTCAATGACCAGGCATGCCTTGATGAGCTTTATGGACGCATACTCTGGATTCCATCAAATCCCTTTGTGGGAGGAAGATGAAGAAAAAACAGCGTTTGTGACCGAGCAAGGGCTATGTTGCTACAAAGTCATGCCGTTCGGCTTGAAGAATGCCCCTGCCACATTTTAGAGACTTGTGAATACAGTCTTCACAGATCAGATCGGCTGGAACATTTAGGTTTATATTGATGATATGATTGTAAAATCAAAGTGGCCGACTGATCATCTGATAGACCTCCGAGAAACATTTACCAAACTCAGGCGGCATAAGATGATGTTAAATCCAAAGAAGTGTGTCTTTGGTGTTGAGTCCGGCAAATTTCTCGGAATTTTAATTGATCAGCGTGGCATTGAGGCCAACCGTGAAAAGATCCAGGCGATCATAGACATGAAATCGCCCAGGATAATAAAAGAAGTTTAAAGACTTACCGGCTGCTTAGCCGCACTCAGATGATTTCTGTCAAGATCAAGGGATAAGTGCCGCTATTTTTTCCAGACTATCAAGAAGAAAGCAATGTTCGAGTTGACAAAGGAGGCCGAGGAAGCCTTCGTACAGCTGAAAAATCATTTGCATACACTTCCTCGTCTCGTCAGTCCCCTCAAAGATGAGAACTTATACATGTATTTCGCTATTTCAGATCATTCTTTAAGTGCCGTTCTGCTTGCCGAAAGGGACGACCAACAGATCCCTGTGTATTTCATTAGCCATGTTCTGCATAATGCCAAGCTTAGGTATCCACCCATTAAAAAGTTCGGCTTAGCATTGTTCATGGCATCAAAAAGCTAAGGTCATACTTTCTTGCTCACTCGATTGTGGTCTACACAGACCAACAATTGAAGAAGCCGTTCACGACTTTGGAGGCTAGTGGCTGAATGCTTAAATGGGACTAAGTGTTGAGAGGATTTGATATCACATTCAAATCGAGAAAAGCAATCAAGGGCCAAGCCTTTGCAGATTTCTTGGCTGAAATGACACGGCCGGACCTACAACCGGTAGGGGATCAGATTTGGAAAGTTTTTGTGGATGGAAGTCTAACAACGACCGGATGTGGCGCTGGTATCATATCTCTATCTCTAGAAGGAGAAGACCAACAACGAGGCCGGGTATGAATCCCTTCTAGATGGCCTTAGAATGTGTAAGGCAGCCGAAGCAACAAAAATTGATGCCTGTTTGGACTCTCAGCTGATAGTCAGCCAAGTGAATGGTGACTACGAAGCGAGGGAGCCGACAATGATGAAGTATTTACAAATGGTGAAAGATGAGGCCGAGAGCCTAGAGCATTTCACGCTGCAACAAGTCCCTTGGTCCGAGAATCATCAGGCGAACGCCCTCTCCAAGCTAGCCTCCTCGGCATCATGTCATACTCCGAGATCTGTGTTCTGAGAAGTTATGGAAAAATGGAGCATTGATGCCGAGCCCGTGCAAATCATTGAAAGAATTTCCACATGGATGGACGTATTAATCTCCTATCTCAAAGATGGTGTTCTTCCGGACGACCTAAAAGAGAGCTGGCTGATGAAGAAAAAGGCGGCATGGTTTGAGATGAAGGGGGAGGACTTGTTCAAAAGATCATTTGTAAAGCCATATTTGAAGTGTGTTACGCTCGAGAGGGGGCATGAGGTGCTGGATGACCTCCACTTGGGGCATTACGGATCACACATAGGCGGACGATCCTTAACTGAGAAAGTTACCCATCTGGGATATTACTAGGCGAGCATGAATTCGGACACCGTGGGAATGGTGAAAAAATGTGACTAGTGCCAGAGATTTGCAACCCTTATTAATCGCCCAATAAACAGCTTGTCGGCCATAAGTAGTCACTTGCCTTTGCAAAATGGGGCATGGACATCTTGGGGCCGTATACTCCTACATCAGGGCAGAGGCGATACGTGTTAGTAGCAGTTAACTACTTCACAAAGTTAATAGAAGCCGAGGCTGTCCGAGGAATCAAATAGAAAGATTTATATGCCTTCATCTGGAAAAACATAATCACACGTTTCAGTGTGCCGCAATCAATGGTGTTCGACAATGGACCACAATTTGAGACCAACCATCTCAAGGACTAGATGAGTGACCAGGGCATAGCACACTGCTTTGCCTCGGTCGAATGCCCAAAGGCTTATGGTCAAGTTGAAGCATACAACATGTTGATCTCCAATGGCATCAAGTGAAAGCTTAAGAAAGCAGGTGGCCTATGGTTTAATGAGTTGGTTAATGTGTTATGGTCCATTCGAACGACAACAAAGAGTTCAACAGGGGACCCCATTCTTTCTGGTTTGTGGCGCTAAGGTTGGCTCCCAATTGAAATGTATGAGCCCACTCTCCAGGTGATGCTATATGATAAATCGGCCAATTGGGAGGCCATGAAGACTGCCCTTGACTTCCTTCCAGAACCTAGGGAAATACGACGCTTAGACACGAAATTTATCATCTAAGGATGACAAGGGCATATAATCACAAAGTGTCAAAGCGGTCGCTTGAGATTTGAGACTTGGTTCTAAGAAAAATGGAAGTGGTAGGCCGAGAAAAAGAGGATGGCAAGCTAACCCCAAACTGGGAAGGGCCCTACCGAATTAAGGAAGAAGTACGAGATGCTACCTACCATCTTGAAGCCTTAAATGGCTGTCCTATTCCCCGTACGTGGAATACGGACAATTTGAAAAATATTATGTATAATTTTTTATACTTAGCCAAAATTTGTATATACAACTAGGTCTAAACGGCCGAGCAGTGTAATTAAAGTCGTATGGCCAAAAACAATGTAATTTTGACAATATTAATAGGTCGATCGACTCAGCAATGTGAATGCGGGTTCTACGCCTGACCGACCTGGTAGTTTGGATTGAGGCTTGTTGTGGGTTTTGGTCGGACGATCCCTCACGGCCGGACCTAGCGTTCGCCTGATTTTGTGAAGGATGTCCTTTAGTAGATGGCAGCTCGTATGGCATCAAGATCTAGTAGGTGTATTACGAGAGGCATTGTACCGGATTTTTCCCAGACGCCTCCCTTGAAGAAGAAGTGCCTTCCTAATTTTGGCGCTCCGAAAAGGAGGCCGTCACTTTTGTTACGGAGCATGCACTACCACTAATAGTAGTGTTTGTGTCCTCCCCATTCTGGTTGCTTGGATTGTAAGGGACTAGGGGGTCCACCATACTTCCATCAGGGTTTTTGGGGACATTTCGCTCGTACGTTTGTCATGTACGTGCCATGTTTGACTGCAGGGTTAGAGAAGAATAGGTGGGGGAGAGTTGGTACACACTAGAAATGACCCACTCTATAGAGAGGAGGAGTCGTCTCCGTCTACTCTAGACTCCTTAGTCCTAGGCGAACGACTGACCTCATGAGGAGAAACGGACGAAGCCGAGTGTTGTGCCAGTTCGTGTTTAAAAAATAAAATAAGTATGAAAAAAGGAAGAAGTAAGAAAAGAAGGCTGTTACCTCTATACGGGTAGAAAACCTTGAAAGTCTTTGAAGATCTTGAAGGTTGACCGAAAAATTCAAAGAAAATCGAACAGAAAACTCAAGACCGCAGCGGAGCTCTTGAAGATTGGGGAAGAAAATCACTTTCTCTCTCTAAAAGCTCTGACTTCTCTCTAGAAAACGCAAAGTTCCAAAGTAACAAAGTGAAGTCAAACAAGTCCTATTTATAGGCAAAATGTATGAGGGTAAAATGGTAAAACCACTTTTCCCGCCTAGAAGTTCAAACGGTTACTTTTGAAGAGTTAAACCTAGAAGCCTAAGCATTTAAAAAACCACTTCGTCATTAAAAACGAGACGACGGACAGTCGCCCTAATGGCACAACCCGTCTGATTGATTTTAGACTTAAGTCAACTAATGAAATCAGGCGGACCGATTAAGGCAGATAACCCAAAGGATCTTCCCAAGAGCAGGATGGACGTTATAAACCATCACTTCTAACAAAAATGCTCAGATGTCCTAAGTACTCGAATGCATTCGGACGAGTGATAATCAGAGGAGGCGGCTTGTACGGTACGAGCCACCCCCTCTGAGGGGCAAATGTTTAGGGTAAAAAATACCTTAACACGAGGTCCAATCCAATAGTGACGTGGCATAATTAAAGGGCGACGTGTGTCCCTATAGGAAGATGACACTTGGCAACCCTAAAAAGCATCTGAATGAGAGAAAAGGCCACCTTACATCAGGAGGGCCAAATCCCGAGAAAGCCGGAAAACAACACCTCCAAAGGACACATGGCCTTACCTGATTGCGCCGCCAATCAGAGCCCAACTTTTAGGGCACTCACCCTAAAAGGGCACACATTCCCACCCCTATAAATACCCCAATCATTTATGAAGGGAGGTGTGGATTAAGATATATCATTCAAGAGCATTGAATAGTTCAACTTCTCTCTTCTTTTTCTCTCGACATTACTTCGTATTAAGGGTGTAGATTTTGATAGTGATTTCATTCATACTGCAATAGAATATTCATAAGGAGTGATGGATCGAGCGAGGTTTGATCATCAGAAATAGCCACCCGTGAATGATAGTAGATCGCTAACTCCATAATGGTCCAGAACCATGACTGGACGTTCGAGGATGATCATGAATGGGGTGTAACTTACTTGTTAGTGACTCTTTTATCTCCAGCTTTAATTCCTTGGAACGTCGCCATGTCTAAAAGCATGAACCACAGTAGGGCTCAAAGATTGAGTTTGAAAAATTCCCTATAATTTTTTGGCGACTCCGCTGGGGAATTAAGAGAGAGAAGATAGTGGAGTAATTATGATACTACAGTTCAAAGCTACTGACAATTCTTACTTTCGCTTGCAAGCTTTCGAGATAATCATGGAGATCAAGGGCATCGACAAAAAAGTCTTTCCCTTGCTTTTCCCTCTCTCCAAGGAACCAATATGCAAACAGTGGTTCTTTTCCATAGGAGCTAAGAAAATTGTTGATTGGGATGATATTTCACATGCTTTATTGATAGATACAAATGTAATATTTAAGTAGAAACTAATCATAGAGAACTTGAAATTCTTAAGCAAAAAGAAAATGAAGGCTTCACTACATTTTACAATAGATGTAAAGAAACTTTTGCCTGAATGATTGAAGTCCCAAATGAAAAAGAATCTATGAGAATGTTCATTGGAAATCTCCAAGAGAAATATAAAAAAAACATCTAAAATATCAATGACATTTAAACACTTTCAAGGCCGTCTATAAAGTAGGGATTGAAATAGAAGATGACCTTACAAAATCAAAAGTTGCTAACAATAATAACAACAGTGGTTGGAAAGGAAAGAAGAACGACCATCCTTCCTCTTCCAAAAACACCCACTCTAATAACAACGTTATTACCTTCAATCTTAATGATGTCTTAGCCATGGATAATCAAGGGCCAAGAAGACAACTAAGAAAAGAGTTCACCCCTATTGGAATGAGGTATGACACCGCCTTTGATCGTTTCCATGTCAAGGGACTCATCACTCCTATTGGACCTATCCAAGATCCTGCACCTGAAAAGAGGTTATCCAATTGGTATCCTATTTCCCATTGCAAGTACTATCAAGGTAGGGGCCACACCACAAAGAGTTTTTGGAAGCTAAAGGAAGTTATCCAATATTTGATCTATAACAACAAGCTTTTAGTGCCTCCTGCCGTTAAAAAGTCAAGTATCAATACTTCTTAACTTTCTGACGTCTTGGTACTTCTGATGATAAAACCTTGCTCGATCCGTCACTCCGTATTAAGCCTATTGAAGATGTTTCCATGGAAGAGATTACTATCATTTAAGAAGATAAGGAGGTCTTCTTCGATGCAATGACTGATTTCCAAGATGAGACTACCAATGAAAACATTGCTAGTCTTTCCCAAAAGACTACCAAAGAAGATATTGCTTGTCTTTGTGATGCTCTTCAAGCAGCTTATCTTGAACCTTGAGAAACTTCTTAGGAGAGTAGTGAAACTTGAAAGCGAGCTTGCGATCAAAAGAAAGTGTGACTCCTCTTCTTAATCTCATGGACCAAATACCGTTGGAAGAAAGCCATTTATCTTCAACGTTATCAAGCACAAGATAAAAGGAACTAGAGGACTTACAAACCTATCAGCACCACTTTGAAAAGAATGGTGTACTTCGAACAAGTGTATTATTTTGATAGAGGGTTCAAAATTACCTTCTTGTAATTATTCAATGAGGTAAAGTGATCGAAATGCCAAGTTAGAGGCTGCTTCCGATTAGTAATATTAATGTATAATTAATATTATAGCTTGCTCTTGACTGAACACTTTGGCTCACACCCAACAATGTAACCGAACCAAAACGACGAATTAATCCGAAGGATTAAATGAGCGATAAAGATTTTACAAACTAAGACGTTGGATTCCAAGCTTAAAGCATTGAAGCCGAGCGTCGAACTTTGAGTCGAATTTAGGAATCGACGAGACGAGAAATAAAGTCAAGCAATAAGTCAACACATAACCGTAGCCTCACATTGGCCTAGCTAAGCGAGGGCTAGGCTATATAGGGCTGCTAGCCTAAACGCTAGCAAGGCCGTAAGCCCAACAGCCTATGCGCGTGCCGGCTATAGCTTGTGGGCCGAGCTCGCGTGCTAGTAGTGCGAGCAAGGCCAGCCACACACTAGCGTGCTGGGCCTCGCTAGCTACTGCTAGTGCTAGCTAGCCCGGGTTGCTTGCCCAGCAAGAGCAGCAGTAGCCCCGAATCGCACAACATCTTTTGCGGGCTGGTGAGGGATGCTTGTGCGGGCTGGCAAGGCAGGCCCAGCTAAGGCACCAAGGGCTAGTGCGGTAGCCTTGGTGGCCAAGGCAGCCCGCCAGCTGGACGAATGCTACTAGGCCGGTTTGTTAGAAAGGTTTTTCTTGGGGATCAAGGGAAGGTGGTCCTTCCCTTTGTGGTCCTCTCCTACTCCCTTGCTCTCCTTGTGCCACTTGTTGTTTTATGATTGTTTTACCATTTTAATTTAATTTTGAATTAAATTAACTCTTTCTTTTGGCATTTTACCAACTATCGCACATTGAAAGATGATGGGAATTCTTGGGAACAATTCCCTATAAATACCAATCATTGGGTACTTGGATTTTCACTTGAGTTGGTGAACTCTAAGGGGTCTCCAAAAGCGAGAAAACCTTAGTTCGGAAACTCTAAGTTATTTTTGGTCTAGCCCCGTCTAAGTTACGGTATATAGGCCGGTTCCGGTTCGGTGAGCACGGGCCGTCGGAGGTTTCGAACTTGCGGAGCTTGAAGCTTTCCAAGTTCAACCTTGTTTAGTGAGCGAGGCACGCGTCTTGGGTGAGTTTCCCTCTCTCTCTTCTCTTTATGTGCTTGTGTTTTGCTTGTTTACATGCTTTTCTTTGTGTTATAATTATTATGCATGTGATCCAGTTTTCGGGTTTTGTTTCCACGCGGTATCGGACACCGTAAAATCCGACAAGCTTGCACCAAAATCTAACAAATGTTTCTTTGTGGGATATCCAAAAGAAACAAAGGGGTATTATTTCTACAACCAATTTGTGAACAAAGTATTTGTTTCTCGAGATGGTGTCTTTTGGGAAAAGGAGCATCTTCCCAAAATGACAAGTGGGAGGAAAATCGAACTTGATGAAGTTCGACAACATGAGCACTAAAGTCAACTTGACAAAACTAACAATCAAAGAGCTTTGGAAGCAGCTGTTGAAAATGGTCAGGGTCAAACAGACAATGGCCAAAGTCAAACCGAAAATGTTCAAAGTCAAAATGACAATGCAAATGTTCATTCTATTACCCTGCGTAGGTCGCAAATGCCAAGATCTCAACTAGACAGATACCTCGGTGTTGTCTTAACCGATAATCAAGATATCCTAGTTATGGATGACGAAGAGCCAGTGACATTTAAAAAAGTTATTACAAGCCCCGACTCTGCAAAATGGCTAGAAGCCATGAAATCCTATATGGACTATGTTTCGGGGTTTTTTGATGTGTCCTGCGGGAGAGTTACAATTCCAAGAATGCCCTTCCGCCGCTTGTACCTGCAAAACCACGAAGACTCCGGTTGGGTGGAGCTCCGCCTCCGACGATCAAGTCAGTGATGTACAGGAGGAAGATAGTGCGTAAAAGAGTGAAATTACTACTCGCGTAATGGGAGAATTCCGCAATTAATATTGCTCGGTTTTGGTGTAAGTGTATTTATGGATGTATTGAATGCCCATTAATGAGGATGCTCCCACTATTTATAGTGGGGAGCATTGGTTCCCCATTTAGGGTTCCTAGGACACGTGTCAGCAGGGGATTGGAGCCCTGATGACCAATAGCAAGGTGCCACGTGTCGCTCAGCCATAGGGCCACGTGGCAAGGCTAACTTTACCCGAAACATTTGCCCCTCTCAGGTGCTGACGTGGCAAGGTGCCACGTGGCACCTGAGAAGAGAGCTGACGAAATATACATATATATATATATATTTTATTTTTTTATTTTATTTTTTATTTTTTTTAACGAAACCCCTTCAAATTCTAAATGAAAGAAGAAGGAAAAGTAGAAGGGGAAGGGTCGCGTCCCTTCGCCTTATGAGGCAACCCCTGTAAATAGGGGAAGAAGCGCACGAGAGCTCATTTACAAACTTCGTGAATTTTCTTGAATTTTGAGAGCATCCGGCATTTGAGAGCATCCGGTACTTGAAATTCAGAGCACACGGAGATTTGAAAGTTTTTTTTTAAAGCAGCCGGTTTTCAGGCCGCCTGCAAAGTCGTAAGCAAGCAAAAGTTTTTCGAGAGGGTACCCGAGAGAACCCAGCCGGTCTTCAAACCGTCTGTGTCTTTGCAAGCATCCCCAAGAAATTTCTTGAGGTTCCAACACTCTTCTTCTCTAGGTACCGTCTCTATTCCTTCTCGCTTTTCCATGTATTTCCGTTTGCTTCTTTTGCTTGCATTTTTGTATATAAGTCCCATAGGTACATGGACCCTTTATACCCATACCCGGACCATAGTTGTGAACTCAGCCGGTCAATTAGTACGACTGAGTCTAGAACTGGATCTGCCGTCTCTGATCTTTGGAATTTCCCCTTTTCAACGCCTGTATCGACCGACTCCGTGTCTGTGCAGGACACAATGGCCAGAATTAGGGGAACAGCTATGGACCCCAATTATAGAGGCAAAGACTCAAATGAGTTATCGCCTGAAAGACAAGGCCCACACGGGGCGGTTAGAGAACCATCCCGCGGCACCCCCGCCACCCCAAGCGATAGTATTCTAGGCTCCTACAACGAGGAGACCTCTCCGGCTCAGGAGGCTGAGCAGCCAGAAGCCGCCAATGAAGGTCCCAACTCCCCATCCGGCTCTGATGACGGTCGGGTTGAAAGCAGTAGCTCCAGCTACTTAACCATGTCAGAGGATAGAGAGAGGGCGGAGAGGCCTTCGTGGCAAAGCCGAAACGACCCTCTCATGATCGCCGTCTCTCTGAAGGACCGTGCCCTCATGCGGTCTTCTCTACTAGACTTTATTACCAGGCGGCCGCTTGGTGGAGGATACAAGATGACCGTGCCGGGGGAGTTCGGGACGGTTGTATGGGAAGATGACCAACCCAACGCTAACAGTTGGTTTGGGTGCTACAAAGCGGCTTTCCTAGCCGGTGTCCGCTTCCCCCTTCACAACACATTTAAGGCCATACTTAGGGGGTATGGCCTAGGCGTTTGGCAACTCACCCCAAATTCTTGGGTGAACATTTTAGGGTACATCGCCGCCTGCGAGATGCAGGGTCTCAACCCCGGATGGAAAGCGTTTGCCCATATGCACTATTTGAGCCGGAGCCTAGGCGGCTGGAGGGCTGGTACACCTTGACAACTCACCCCCAATATATGATGACCTTGGATAAGCCGTCTAAATGGTCGGACTGGAAGAACCGGTTCTACCTGGTCAAAGCTCCGTTTGAGGAGGAGAACAAGGAGTACCGGACCTACAACCGGAAACCAGAGCTTTTGGGGCAGAAGTGTCGGTTGCCCCCAGTTCCTGATAATGATAGAGTGGCCATTCTGGACTCCGGATTTTTTGAGCTGACCTCTTCCTCTCTCTCAACCGGAGAGATAATAAGGGTACCCAAGAACTAGGTGCCCAAACACGAATTTTTCAAGGACGGGTGCTTCTTGTCCGCCTGTGGGCTTAGCAGCATGTTTAAGAGAAAAGGTTACGAACCCTAGTTAGTTAATTTGATGCCGGCTGGCCTTTTTCTCTTGATTGCAATGCAAAATTATCATGTTTCTGACCGGATGTATTTTCGTTTTGCAGAAGAAGCTAAGAAGATGCTGCCCACCTCCAAGACGCCCGCAAAAAAGGCTTCAGATATCCGCAAGGAGAATCTGGAGAAGAAACTTGCCGCTCAGGCGGCTAAAAAGGTTAGCCCGCCTGACCTTCTCTATGTGTTGGCTTTGATGCTGTTTTAGCTATTTATTCACCTGACCGGTTGTGGTCTTGTTTCAGGATGGGGGTGTTATTCCCCGTTCTTTGCAAAAACAGATCCGGCCAAGGCCGTCTGTTGAAGAGCCTACACTCAAGGTGCAGAAAACCGCTTCTACCACCCGGGCTACAACCGGCGGTAAATCAATAAAGACCCCAGGCGGGTCTAACACTGAAACAGCCTCGAAAGAGGTCACTCCAATAAGGACCGCAACCAGTCCATCTTCTGCTGGAGGGAAAAAAGCTTCCCAAAAAGGTACAAACCCCTTCAACCTCACGTTGCTTGACCTACCCATGCGAGTTAAGTCATACTCCTCGTTGCAGCCGGGAGATTCTCCGATCAGCCGGCTGTCCGTAGGCGGAGCATACGCAGCATTCTCACCGTCTGTTTCTGGTGCAGATAACTCTCCACGCTGGCCGGACGCTGCTCAATACGCCCGTGCCATGCTGAAAGCCGTCCCCCGGGACGAGAAGGAGGCGATTCCTGGAATCAATACCTTCAATGCCGACCGGGTGATGGTCGACCTGGCCGATGTAAGTCAATTAGTACCCACCCGACAATTAATTTGTAGTATACCCATCCGGTCTTTCTACTAATACCGGTTGTGTTGTTATTACAGGCACTGCTCCGCGTGGAGGGGCTTAAAAAGGCCTACATCCGCAAGCAGGAAGAGGTAAGAAGAGCCAAACGTTCTGCGGATGACGCACATAGCGTTGCTCACTATTCCATGATTGTGCATGACTTAGAAACTAAAGCTATAATAATGCAACATGCGGATCAGGTCAAGTCCCTCCAACAGGCCCTCAAAGAGTCGAAGACAAAAATAGACAACCTCCAGGCGGCCTTGGATAATGCTGAAGATGAGCTGAAAAAGCACGAGGAGCCCCTCAAGCGGCTCAACCAGGCGGAGAAGAGCAGCAAACGGCTGCAACTAGAGAATGACCGCCTGGTCAAGGAGGCTGCTGAAGCTTAGCGAAACTTCCAGGCCACCCTAGAAGCTGATCAGAGCCGGCTCATTGAGGAGAATGAGCAGGACTGCGAAAACAGAATGAAGAGGGCGTTCTCCATTATCTATCCGGGTACAGACTACAACGTCTAGGAGCTCGCCTACAAGTACGCAGACCTTGCCATTCTGGCTGAGGAGGAGGGCAAGCCGGGGCCTGAACCTTATGAGCAATGGGTAGAGGCGGAGTTCAAGCGGATGCAGGAGGAGGCGGCTGGCCACGAAGACGCAGTCGAGGATGAGGTTGCTCCCGGCTCCGTTCCCAACACCGACCCAACTCATCCGGATAGGAGTTAGGCTCAGGGTGACCGGGTAACAGTGTAGCTTGAGTAGCAACGACCTCCCGGCCTGCGCGCCGTGCATTATCTTGTAATAGCGCCGGAAGGGTCGGCTTACTCTGCTGTTGTCTTTCACTTTGAATATTGATATTTTCACCGGTTGTGCCGGTTTATTTTGTAAAAAATTTAATATTTTCACCGGCTGTGCCGGTTAATTCTGCTACATTTCTACCGGTTGATCCTGTTTTGAATGAATTTTCTTTTTTCTTTCTACTTCTTTGAATATCGCATTTTTCTTTTCTTGCTTTGAATGAATGTGTTTCCGCATGACTTGTTGGGGTTAGGATAGGTAATTGCCCCTGGATAGGAGGTTGGCATAGATGAAATGGTGTCAGGCGGCTATCCATATGCTATAGCGCAAATGCTAACGATTTTAGCTAAGTGCTAAGTGCTATCCGTAAAAACGAAAAGAAGCCGGTTTTTAAAGACTTGTCGGCTGGCTTTTGGGAAAGACCTTTTCATAAGATTTAGGGTGTCAATTTGTCGGTTGGGCTTTTGCAAGAACACCTCTTCATAGATTATTGGCCTAAACCAAATGCTTGAGGCTTGCCTTTTCTTAGTCGATTAGGCGGCACTTTAAGTATCGGCTGTCTGTTTTGAGATCAGCCTTAAATGGCACTTGATCCAAAGAGGGGGCCGGTTGCATGTTTGGGAATGCTAGCCCACGATTCTTTGGTGTCATAGATCATTCAGGCGGGTAGGACCGCCTGATTTTGATCACTAGAACAATTTTCCACCCAAATGGGAGATGTTCTCTTCGATGAATTCACCCGAATGGATGTCAGCGGATGATTTGTTAGTTTTCGGGGCCGCTTGTGTTGGGCACAAGACATGGCACATGGAAAACCGGTAAGTGAGGCCGCTTGTGTTAAGCACAAGACGTGGCGCATGTAAGCATGATATGTAGTAAATTTTTTTCATTAATTATATAGAAATCTACAAAAACTATACAGTTTCTAGAAGTAGTACTTTTTGAGATTATCTACATTCCAGGTTCTAGGCAGCTTCCTACCGTCTGGGGTTTCCAGGCGGTATGTGCCTTTTCGTACTTCTTCAAAGATCCGGTAGGGTCCCTCCCAATTTGGGGTCAGTTTGCCTTGTTCATTGGCCCTACCGGTTGCTTCCGTTTTGCGAAGCAGAAAATCTCCTACTTTCAGGGGCCGTTTGTGAACCCACTTGTTGTAGGCTCTTGTCATTCTCAGGCGGTAAATCTCATGACGCAAGGCTGCGTTGCCCCTTCGCTCTGGGAGAGCATCCAGTTCAAGCCGCATGGCTTCCCAATTGGTCGCCTCATCATATAACATGATGCGAAGTGTTGGCTCGTAATGTTCAATGGGAAGCACCACCTCAGTACCATATGTCATAAGAAATGGGGTTTCACCGGTTACCCCTTTTTCAGTGGTCCTGATGGCCCAAAGGACATGAGGTAATTCCTCTGCCCATAGTCAACCGGCTCTCTCCACCTTCTTCTTTATACTGTCTGAGATCAACTTATTGAAGGCCTCAACTTGCCCGTTTGCCTGAGGACGGCCAACGGATGCAAAACAATGGGAGATTCCTTGGTTCCCCAACCACCTCTTGAGGACAGGCGTTTCAAATTGAGGTCCGTTGTCAAAGACCATAGACATTGGAACCCCAAACCGGGTGATGACATTTCTCCAAACGAAGGAGATCACGTCCTTTGTTTTTATGCCTTTTACCGCCTCTGCTTCAACCCATTTGGTGAAGTAATCCACTGCCACCAAAATATATCGGCGATCGCCCGATGCAGGCGTATACAGACCCAGAATGTCCATGCCCCATTTTGCTAACGGAATCGGACTATGGATGGCTGTCAAGTCAGTTGCCGGTCGATGTATCAGCCGGGTGAACTTTTGGAATTTGCCACACCGTTTTACCAGATCCATGGCGTCTGCCTCAAGAGTGGGCCAAAAGTAACCCTCCCAAAAAACCGTCCTAGGTGCGTCACAGGAGGCGGATGATGCCAATTTGGAAAGGGCATCCGCCTGATTATTCTCGGACCGGGGCACCTGACTTAGATGAAATTCATCAAGTGACATGGCCTCTTCCCTGACCGCCTGTAAATACTTGATCATGGCCGGATGGGTGGCCTAGAAGTCACCATTGTACTGGCTAACAATCAATTGAGAGTCTGAGCAGGCGCTGATTTTTGTTGCCCCTGCTGCTTTACACATGCGTATACCGGCTAGCAGGGCTTCATACTCCGCCTCATTATTAGAGGCTTGGAACCGGAACCGTAGTGCATATTCAAACTTATCCCCTTCCGGAGAATGACATATAACGCCTGCACCACATCCGTTCACCGTAGAGCTACCGCCTACGAATAACTTCCAAACCTGATCAGGATTTTCCGGTTGCACCGGTCTAGTCATGTTGACAATGAAGTCGGCAAACGCTTGACCTTTCACTGCCCGCCTGGGCTCAAAAGTTATCTCGAGGCTCTGTATTTCAACAGCCCACTTGATCATTCTGCCGGATGACTCGATGGTGGTCATTGGGTGCTTGAGCGGCTGGTCTGTATATACAATCACCGGGTGAGCCAAAAAGTAGGGCTTCAACCTCCCGGGGAAGGGGGCTCACTAGCCTTGGCAAAGAGTGCAAGTGTTGCTTTACCCTCTGGAATGCCATTTCCGCCTCTTCACCCCACTCAAATCTGGACCTCTTCCGGATGGCTTGGAAGAAGTAGAGGCACTTGTCACCTGATCGGCAGAGAAATCTTCCCAACGCCGCCAGGCAACCGGTCAATTTATGGGCTTCTTTTATAGTACGGGGAGACCGCATATCAATGACCGCCTGTACTTTTTCCGGATTAGCCTCTATGCCCCTTTGGTCGATCAAGAATCCGAGAAACTTCCCAGACTCAACACTAAATACACACTTCTTTGGGTTAAGCATGACCCGGTGCCGCCTGAGTGTGGTGAATGTTTCTCGGAGGTCCAGTAGGTGATCCGTCTGTAACTTGGATTTGACTATCATGTCATCAATGTACGCCTCTACATTCCTGCCAATCTGATTGATGAAAACGGTGTTTATCATGCGCTGGAATGTAGCCGGTGCATTCTTTAACCCAAACGACATCACCTTGTAACAAAATAACCCCTGATCAGTGACGAAGGCCGTCTTTTCTTGATCTTTTTTCCATAGGGGTATTTGAAGGAAACCTGAGTAGGCATCCATGAAACTCATCAGAGCATGACCGGCTGCAGAGTCGACCAGATTGTCGATCTTTGGAAGCGGGTAACTGTCCTTTGGGCATGCTCTGTTCAGATCTGCGCAGTCTACACACATCCGCCAGGTACCATTCGGATTTTTCACGAGGACAACGTTTGCTACCCAATCCGGGTAGTAGCATTGCCGGATGAACCCAGCATCTAACACTTTTTTGGCCTCAGCCGCTGCCGCCTGAGATCTCTCTTCACCGTGATCCCTCTTTTTCTGCCTGACCGGCTTCTTTTTAGGATCCACAACAAGCTTGTGGATAGCTAGATCCGGGCTGACGCCTGGCATCTCTTCCACTTCAATGGCAAAGATGTCTTTGAATTCTCTTAGAAGTTGGAGCAGGTCTGCTCCCAACCGTTCATGAGCAACCGTCCCAACCTTGACAGCTCTGTCAGGACGGCTGTCGTCCAAGACGACATTAATGCAGTCACCAGTCGGCTGAGGTTGTTGATCATATGACCTTTCCCCGGCTAGTGATTGCTATTTTTCTTGCTTGACGGGATCCGTCTGGCCCGCCTTTCTTTTCTTACCGGCTGCCCTTGGAGCCGGGACTGTTGTATCGCAGTTATCAAGATCTATGGGCTTGCCGTCTCCGGCTGCTCCCATAGTAGGCCTGGCGTAAGAGAGATAGCACTCCCTGGCCGTCCTCTGGTCCCCCTTAAGGGAACCGACTGCTCCATCGTCCTTTTCAAATTTGACAAGCATGAGAGAAGGAACGATGACAGCCTTGGACTCATTGAGGGTCGGACGACCAAAAATCATGTTGTAGGCGGCGAGCTCTTCTACGACCAGGAATTTTATCACCATGTGGCGTCCTTTCTCCTTTTCACCCAGCCGGATGGGAAGATCTATGCTTCCTATCGGATGCACTACGCCTTTCCCAAAACCAACAAGCGGGTGGGGCGCCTGGTGCATGCTACTGGATTTGTACTTGAGCTTGGTCAAGCACTGATAACTGATTATGTCAGACGAGCTCCCGGTATCTATTAAGATCCGGCCAACCCTCTGATTGGCAACTTTGCATTCGATGACTATGGGGTCATCGTGGGGCCGCCTGACCTTGCCTCGGTCCTTTTCAGAAATAAGGACCTCAGGAAAGGTGTCTTTTGACGCCTGTCTCTCCTCGACTGAGTTAACCAGCTTCTTGATGTTATCTTTGGTGCCCCTAATAGTGGGACCCCCTCCGGCAAAGCCGCCTGCTATGGTGAAGATGGTCTCTTCATCCGTTTCAGAATTGGCAAGAACAGCTTTTGCCGCCTGCCGTTTCTTGGCCAGGGTGTTACCCTTGGCTTTGGGCAGATAAGACTTCAGAGCCCCCTCATCAGCCAGACGGCCTAATAGCTGCCTGAAGCTATAGCAACCATTAGTGTGTGGCCAACATCCTCATGGTACTGGCAGTATTTGCTTTTGTCCCGACTACTCACAGGACTTTTCATCATAGCCGGTTTGTCGAGAGACATCCGGTCCTTGATCTCCATGAGGATGGAGGAGCACTCCTTTGTGAACTCGTACTTGGGAACGTATGGTTCAGATTTCCGTCTGAGCTTCTGAGCCGGCTGACCAGATCGGTCTGCCGCCCAGACCTCCTTTCTCTTCTTTTCTTCCTTTTTAGCCGGCTGTTGTTGTTGCTGGCTGTCTCTTCTGTCGGATTTTTTGGAATCCGACGGCTGCTTTACAGCACAAAGCTCGGTCGCCTGTATGTAGGCTTCAGCTTCCATTAACGCCTCTTGGAGGGTGGCTACCCTTTTCCGGAGAGGTCAAACTTGAAGGTTGACCCATCCTTCAGACCCTTAAAGAAGTCTGTGTAAGCAACTTCGTCAGACAACCCTTGAATTTGAATTCTCATCAGATTGAACCGCCTGACATACGACCGGAGCCCTTCTCTGTCACCCTGCTGTATTGCCCCCAGATCGAGGCTAGTCTTTTTGGCTGGGATGTTCATTGAGATGTTTGACGTAAATAAGTACGCCAAGGTCTTGAAGCTGTTGATGCAGCCGGCTGGCAAGTTACCAAACCACGTTGCGCAATGCCCTTCAGGGTAGCCAGGAAGCATCGGCACCAGACAACATCATCCAACCCCTGTAGGTACATGAGGTTGGAATAGGCCATTAAATGATCTTCTGGGTTGGAGGTACCATCATAGGCCCCTACCAACACGTTTTTAATCTTAGCCGGCTGTGCCACCTGGGTTATCTTAGGGGAGAACGCCGAGGGCTGTTCTCCCAAGTTCAGCAGGCCTTGATGCCAGTCCATGAGCTGGAACGGCTGCTGTATATTTCTGCCAAACGGATCCGTTTTGGTAAATGGGGATCCACCTAGCCCATTCGGCGAACCAAATAGACCAGGTTGGATCACTTGGGGTCTAGACCGGGCGGATGGTTCGCCCGTCTGACTCCCTAGACTTGTTCCCGTACGCCTGTTAGAGGTGTCACGGAAACTGTCTGGAAAGGTCGACGTTTAAGCCGACGTAGACGCCAGACTTCTCTTTTCTTGGAGAAACGTCCGGGCGTCTAAGAATATCTTTTTTGAACCGTCCGGCTGCAAGTGCCGGATGGGTTTTCTGGGTTCCACTTGAGGCCTTTCTCCTCCTTCGGCTTTGGATGAGGGGTAGGGACCCGGTCTTTGATTGCCTTTTTGTTAGAAGGCTTCTTGGCCGGCTGACTCTTCTTGGGAGTAGCTGACCGAATGAGGCTCTAGATCTCACCTTTGAAACTATTCATGAAAGTCATGAGTTCGTTCCTTGTGACGGGAGCAGAGCCTTCTGCAGCCTGTTCAGCTCCAACCGGGTTGCCGGCTGGGTTGCTTGGAGTAGCTTGGATGTTATCCCGTTCCTTCTTATCCTTGGAACGGGTGTGCTTTGTTCTGAAGGACCCGTCTGGGGCCACATAGGTGCCGAGTCCGTAATCATCACCGCTTTCATGGTCCGTCTGGACCTCAGACTCGGCCGATGGGCGCTTGTCCTGATCCGGTGGTACAGGGTTAGAAGTCATCTCAGAAGTACTCTCCCCACAGACGGCGCCAAATGTTTTGGGGTTTTTTGATGTGTCTTGCGGGAGAGTTACAATTCCAAGAATGCCCTTCCGCCGCCTGTACGTGCAAAACCACGAAGACTCCGTTTGGGTGGAGCTCCGCCTCCGACGATCAAGTCAGTGATGTACAGGAGGAAGATAGTGCGTAAAAGAGTGAAATTACTTCTCGCGTAATGGGAGAATTCCGCAATTAATATTGCTCGGTTTTGGTGTAAGTGTATTTATGGATGTATTGAATGCCCATTAATGAGGATGCTCCCACTATTTATAGTGGGGAGCATTGGTTCCCCATTTAGGGTTCCTAGGACACGTGTCAGCAGGGGATTGGAGCCCTGCTGACCAATAGCAAGGTGCCACGTGGCAAGGGTAACTTTACCCCAAGCAGACTACATGTTTGAAAATCAAGTATGGGACTTGGTTGATTTGCCTGAAGGTTACACACCTATCGGTTGCAAATGGATTTTCAAATTGAAAACCGACAAAGATGGAGTTCTATTTGTATACTAAGCTAAACTGGTGGAAAAAGGTTACATGCAAATTCACGGGGTTGATTATGATGAAACCTTTTCGCCAGTTGCCATGCTTAAATTCGTCCGAATTATCCTAGCAATTGCCGCATATTATGATGATGAGATATGGAAAATGGACTTCAAAACCGCCTTATTTAATGGGATTTTGGAAGAAAATGTGTACATGACACAACCCGCAGTTTTTGTAGATCCAAACAATGCTGGGAAGGTATGCAAGCTTAAGAAGTCCATTTATGGATTAAAACGGGCAATCAGAAGTTGGAATCTGCGATTCGATGAAGCCATTAGCAAGTTTTGTTTTATCAAGAATCCAGATGACTCTTGTGTTTACAAGAAGGTTAGTGGGATTGATATCACATTCCTCATCTTATATGTCGATGACATATTGCTCATTGGAAATAGCATTCCAATGCTGGAGTTTGTAATGACTTGGCTTGGAAAGTGTTTATTAATGAAGGATTTGGGAGAGGCATAGTACATATTAGGCATTAAGATCTATAGGGACAGATCTAAGAGGATGATTGGATTGTGCTAAAGTACTTATATTGATAAGGTATTAGCACGATTCAATATGGTGGAAGCTAAGAGAGGCCACTTACCCATGTCTCATGGCATAACTCTCAGCAAGAAACATTGTCCAAAGACACCTGATGAGCGAGAGAGTATGAGTCAGATTCCATATACTTCGCTTATTGGATCGATCATGTAAGCCATGATATGTACAAGGCTGGATGTATTGTATGCCTTGAGTGCTACGAGCCGATACCAATCAGACTTAGGAGAGATGCATTGGACTGCGGCCAAGAATATCCTAAAGTACCTGAAAAGGAACAAGGATAAATTTCTAGTCTATGATGGGAGTGAGGATTTAGTTGTTGAAGGTTATACCGACGCAAGCTTTCAGACTGACAGAGATGACTTCAAGTCGCAATCAGGATATGTGTTTTGTCTTAATGGAGGAGCATTCATTGGAAAAGTGCTAAGCAAAGCACGATTGCAGATTCTACAACTAAAGCCGAATACTTGGCGGCTTCAAAAGCAGTTAAGGAGGCAGCTTGGTTTTGTAAGTTCGTTGGTGAACTTGGTGTTGTACCCTGAATAAAGGGACCAATAGACTTCTATTGTGATAATAGTGGGGCTATTGCTCAAGCCAAAGAGCCAAGGGAGCATCAGAAAGTCAAACATGTCATGAGGCAATTTCACATGATAAGGGAATGGAATCCCGAGGGTGAAATAAGAATTTGCAAGAAAGGACGAAAATTTAGCCGATCCACACACTAAACCTTTGCCTCAAGTGAAACACAACAAGCTCGTTGAGGTAATGGGAATCATGCATATTGGAGATTGGGTTTGACTTCCTTTTTTGTGTGTTTTAATTAAGTTGTGGAGATCTTAATGTAAAACACTAAGTTAAACCATTCGTTTATAGGGTAATTTAATTTTTCTTTAAATTATTATTCCATTTATATTTAATTGTGGTTTAGAATTAAATAATGAGTCCATTCGATTTGAGAATATTCTAAATAGGGTATGAAGAAAATGTCTTGGATAAAGATACACCTATTAAGTGAACCTCGAATATTATATCGAAATTATCCCAAATCAAGGTCATTTGAAAGTTTGACGACTAATGACCACGTGAGATTAGTGTGTAGTATGATTTATATAACAATTTTTTGTGCTACAAAGACAAGAATGTCTTAAATCATTTGCACAGGTATTGATTTGGAACTATACCGGATCGACCTATGAGAATACTTTAAGAGGTTTAACAATCGTCATACGTATATTACTCAATATGGCTATCAGAACCTCTTTCCTCAACCATGAGTATTATAAGTTCTCTTGTTTGAGTACTAGTTCATTTTGATGTTGTCAAACGTCTGCCGTACAAGGGGACTATAAAGGCAACACTCAGGTGGTTAGGGCCTCTTAGTAAGGGAAGCTAACAATGTAAGACTGGGAATGTCCCCCTATTGACAAATAGGGAATATGTCTTTTTTGTTTCCAAGGCCTCTCGAAGAGCGAGACTGTGAAAAATGCATGGCCTTGCTCAGACGAATTTTAGAAATCATCTGCTTAGTGACAGCCGAACTCAGAAATCGAGAAATACTTCAGGACGTAATAAGGATGACGAAGAATCTTACCTTATAGTTCACGAAGAGACATTAAGTGACATAGGAAACAAGCTATACACAAATAACACACTTGTCCGGATGGACAAGTGGGAGATTGAAAGGAATGGTGTCTTTTGAACAAGTGTATTATTCCGATTTAGGGTTCAAAATTAATTAGGAAAGGTAATTATTAAGTGAGGTCAAGTGATCGGAATGCCTAGCTGGTGGCCGCTTCCGATCAATAATATTAATGTATAATTAATATTACAGCTTGCTCTGGACTGTCAGGTCACACCCAATCGTGTAACCGAACCAAAGCAACGAATTAATCCGAAGGATTAAATGAGTCGATAAATATTTTACGAACTAAGATGTCAGATTCCGAGCTTAGAGCGTCGAAGCCGAGCATTGAACGTCGAGTCGAATTTAGGAATCGACGAGAGGGTAAATAAATTCAAACAACAAGTCAATACATAGCCGTAGCCTCGCATTGGCCTAGCTAAGCAAGGGCTGGGCTATATAGAGCTGCTAGCCTAAACACTAGCAAGGCAGCAAGCCTAGTAGTGTATGTGCGTGGTGGCTGGAGCTTGCTGGCCGAGCTAGCGTGCTAGCAGTGCACCCAAGGCTAGCCGCACGCTAGCGCGTTGGGCCTCATTGGCTACTGCTAGTGCTAGTTAGCCCGGGCTACTTGCCCAGCAAGAGCAGCAACAGCCTCGCGTCGCACATCAGCTTGTGCGAGCTTACGAGGAATGCTTGTGCGGGCTGCTGCGGCATGGGCAAGCAAGACAGGCCTAGCCAAGGCACTTGGCGACAGCGTGGCAGTCTAGGTGGCCAAGGCAGCCCGCCAGCTGGTCGCATGCTAGTGGGCTAATTTTTTCTTAAGGAGCAAGGGAAGGTTGTCCTTCGCTTTGTGGTCCTCACCTACTCCCTTGCTCCCCTTGTGCCACTTGTTATTTGATGATTGTTTTACCATTTTAATTTAATTTAGAATTAAATTAATTCTTTCTTTTAGCATTTTACTAACTATCCAACATTGAAAGATGATGGGAATTCTTGGGAACAATTCCCTATAAGTACCAATCATTGGGTACTGGGATTTTCACTTGAGTTGGTGAACTCTAAGGGGTCTCCAAAAGCGAGAAAAACTTAGTTCGTAAACTCTAAGTTATTTTTAGTCTAGCCTCATCTAAGCTACGGGGTAAGGGCCGGTTCCGGTTCGGTGAGCGAGGGTGTGAGCTGTCAGAGGCTTCACACTTGCGGAGCTTGAAGCTTTCCAAGTTTGAGCTCATTGAGTGAACGAAGCACGCGTTTGGGGTGAGTTTCTTTCTCTGTCTTCTCTTTATGTGTTTGTTTTCTCCTTGTTTGCATGCTTTAGTTTATGTTGTAATTATTATGCATGCGATCCGGTTTTCGGGTTTTGTTTTCATGCAGTGTCGGACATTGCAAAACCTAACACACTTATCAAAGAGTCTTTGACATGCTCCTTAGCATGGGTATGATCAATCCTCTTGAACCAAAGCCATTTGAGTCCCTTAAGAGGATGGGAAAATTCTATTGCATATATCATCAATCTGGAGGACACACAATCGAAAGTTTCCGATTAAAAGACTATATCCAAGAGCTCATAGATAATGGGGAGCTCTTCATGTGAAGATAGAAGAACATCTCAAAAGAAGACAACACTGTCCATACCTCCAATGATACCATTTTCAATGGAATTTGGGACAGTGGTGATGAGGATGTATACCTCAAGGACATGATTGAATCACCTCTTGCTGCACTTTACCCACACGAGGACAATGATGATTTATGAGTAGAAGACTCCCCAATCACTGTACTTACAAGGTTTTGGAGAGTGCAGCAACCAGTCACAACTGTGCCTCTACCTGAAACTCAACAAGCTCCAACATCCATAATAGAAAACAATGATATAATCAAGTAGCTTAAGAATACTAAAGTAGAGATGATTGTATGGAAGCTTCTAGCCTCATCTCACAAGCATAGGGTTTCAGTGATGAATGCTCTAGCAAAAGTAGGAGTAGATTCCGAAACTACTCTAGAAGGGTTGTGTGAGGAGGGTGTCGCCGTCGTTGGGGATCCTCTTCCTCTATGCCCATGGCCCTTTAAAACCTAGGACTTTACACTTATGAAGGTGTGTTACAATTTCAATTCCTGACTGTTTGGGGGACCTTGAATTAGAATTGATTCTATCATTACGCTTTTTTGTAAGAAACTAATAAGGAGTCTCCAATGAGTTTTAGGAAAACTCAAAAACCTCGTTCATGCCTTTCTCCCAAGTAGAGATCATGGGATATTTAGCATGAATAATAAGTTTACCTTTGCCCAAATTGGTCTACTTGTACCAGAAATGAATTCGGGAGCGAGGGTACTAAAATAACGTATCCTTTAGGGGGAATCGCTATCCTAGCCCAAGTGCGGCCTCTACTAGCTCATCCTTTTTCACAATTTCATCACCAAACAATATATGCAACGTGATACCTAAAACTAAGGTAGTTGATTTTATTCACAAGCGTCAATCACATAAAGATTACATTGCAACAGTTAATGTTATTCTTATTTATTCCAAATTCATGAAGAAAACGATAAATAAACAAGATTCGCCTTGGCTTAGGTGATAAAACAATCAATTAATTAATGAATTCTAGTCTTTAATTAATGCAAGAATACTATGTAAAATTAATTAATGTTTTTTTATTTAAAGTGATCAAACAACATTAATTAATTATTATTTAGAACAAGAAAAGTAATTTGATTTTTCTAAGTGCTCGGGAAATTACCACTTTTCCTTGCTAGATCTTCGCTTAAAACACTATGGACTCCTTCTTGTTCGGGAACCTCCATCGTAAGAACAAACAATTAAAGGGTGAGTGTTTAGGACAAGAGGGTGGATTATTGCATAAGATCACAGAGATGTTACTGCTGACTTTTAGGCCAATTTTCTGTGTGTTCAAAGCTAGTGTTGAACCTGTATTTATAGGGAATGGGTATATTTAGGGTTTTGGACATTCTGCCACAACAGGTAATGCGCAACTGCTGTGCGCAAGAACATGAGGGTTGATTATTGCATAAGATCACAGAGATGTTACTACTGACTTTTAGGCCAATTTTATGTGTGTTCAAAGCTTGTGTTGAACCTGTACTTGTAGGGAATGGGTATGTTTAGGGTTTAGGACATTCTGCCACAGCAGGTAATGCGCAGCTGCTGTGCGCAAGGGATTTGGTTGCGCTTGTTGGGTTTCATAGTATTCAACACTACGCGGAATGAAACCCTCCCAAAATCCGCACACAAATTAAAGTAACTAAACATGCAAATTAATTAACAATCACATAATTAATTAACAAAGAGAGAGACAAAGACGATTATACCCTTGATGCGTGCTTCGCTCCTTTTAGAGATCGAACTTGAAAGTGTAAAGCTCCGCAAATGCTCAAGCCTCCAACGACTCTCGCCCTCGAGACCCGACCCGAACGGCCCCTACCGGGAAGCTTAGTTGGGGCTAGCCCAAGAGATCTTAGTGTATTAGAACAAAAGTTTTCTCTTCTTGGAGATCACTTAAAGCTCACAACTTAAGTGTCCCTTCCCAATGGCAAATGATTGGTATTTATAGGGAAGAGAGTCCTTAAATTCCAATCTCCCATCAATGTATAGTTGGTAAAATTACATTTTTTTTCAATTTAATTTAATTTAAAAATCAAATTGAAATGCAAATGAATCCACAAACAACAAGTGTCAAGTGGTGAGTAAGGGGTTAGGTGAAGACCACAAAGGGGGGGGGGGGACCACCTTCCCCTTGGTCCCCAAGCAAACCCACACTCACAAGCTCCCATACACACAAGCCAACCACACGTAAGTGCTAGCTGGCAGCCTGCCTTGGTAACAAAGGCAGCCTCGCTGGTGCTTAGCGCCATGGCTGGGCCTGCCAGATAGCCCGCATATGCCCACGCAAAGCCAGCAGGCCACACATGCTATGCAGGCTGCTGCGAAGCTTGCGGGCTGCTGAGTGCGAGGCACCAACATTCTAGCATGCCAGCACGCATGGTGCGCCAGCTGCTAGCTTGGCTCGACATGGTGCTGCTGCTAGGCCCCTACTAGCCCAGCAATGCTTTGGTGCGTGCTGGTGCTAGCTTGCGTGCGGCCTGGCGCACCAGCCCAACGCTCGGCTTGCAAGCCTAACACTCGCATGCATGCTTGGCTTGCGACATAGCCATGCTTAACGGTTGGTGCCCTATGCAAGCCTAGCCTTCGCATGGCTAGGCCAATGCAAAGCTACGACTTAGCTTTAACTTGTTTTTTGCTTGATTTCTTGTCTCGTCGAATTCTAAATTCGACCCGACTATTGACATTCTAAGCTCGATATCCGATATCAATGTTCGTAATACTCTAATGACTGATTTAATCCTTCGGATAAATTCGTCGTTTCGGTTCAGTTACTCGATTGGGTGTGATCCGAAGAGTTCAGTGAAGATTAAGCTGTAATATAAATTATGCATTAATATTACTGATCGGAAGCGGCCTCCAGCTAGGCATTCCGATCACTTGACCTTACTGAATAATTAGCTTTCTAATAATTCTGGACCCTTTATCGGAATTATACACTTGTTGGAAGAACACCATTCCTTTCAATCTCCCACTTGTCCTTCCGGACAAGTGCGCTGTTAGTTACATTCCTTTCAATCTCCCACTTGTCCTATGTCACTTAATGTCTCTTCATGAACTATAAGGTAAGATTCTTCGTCATCCTTATTTTGCGCAGAAGTGTTTCTCGATTTCTTAGTTTGACTGTCAATTAGCAAATGATTTCTAAAATCCATCTGAGCACGGCCATGCATTTTCACACTCTCGCTCTTCGAGACGCCTTGTAAACAACAAAGACATATTCCCTATTGTTGGGGACATTCCCAGTGTTGCATTGTTAGCTTCCCTTACCATTAGGCAGAGTCGCCCGAGTGTTACTGTTATAATTTGTTGGGTTTCGTAGTGTCCGACACTACGCGGAATGAAACATGCCCAAGTTCCGAACACTAATTAATGTAACTAAACATGCAATCACATAATTAAACAACAAAATTGAGAGAGAGAGAAAGACAACCATACCCTCGACGCGTGCTTCGCTCCTAAAGAGCTCGGACTTCGAAGCCTTAGCTCCGCAAGTGCGTGAGCCTCCGACGGAGTACACCCTAGAGACTCGACCCGTACGGTCCCTACCCCGAAGGTTAATCGAGTTAGACCAATAAAATACTAGAGTATTACGAACTTAAGGGTTTTCTTACCTATAGGGAGATGCCTTATTGAGTTCAACTCAAGTGCTTTTTCCCAAACCCAAAACCTAGGTATTTATAGGGAAGGGAGCCCTGATTTCTCGTTCCCCATCAATGTGGGAGAATTTCATTTTTCCCAATTTATTTTAATCTAAAAACAAATTAAAATGCAAAATGAATCAACAAGCGCCATGTGGCAAATGGTGAGCAAGAGTAGGTGAGGACCATTTAGGGGGGGGGGGGACCAAAACCCCTTGCTCCCCAAGTAAAGCATCAAGACCGGTCCCCTCCTATTGACCATGAGCTGGCCCCTTCACGCACAGTTGGCTGGCTGCCCACATTGGTTGCCAAGGTTGCCCAGTTGGCGCCTAGCACCAAGGCTGGGCTGGTTGGCCAGCTCACACCCGCATGCGCGTAGCACGCAAGCCATGCATGTAATGCGGGCTGCTGCTGTTGCGTGTGCTGTGCGGTGTGCTAGCGAGGCCCAACTTCAGCTTTCTTGTGGCAAGTGCTACTATGATACAATCACAGCACACGCACGCATAGCTTGCGATGCTGCTAGATGTGCTGTGCGATGCTTAGCATGCTGCGATGGCTAGTGCTGCTATGCCAGCTAGCACGCACAGCCATGCACGCATAGCCACAACACACACACGCATGGCACGCAGCTTGCGATGCTTGTGCTGTGCGATGTGCGAGTGCTAGGCAATGCTTGGCACGCTAGCACATATGTGGTTTGGGACCTCGCCTAGCCTACCACTCGCATGGCTAGGCCAATGCGATGCTACGGGTTAGCTCGTACTTGTCGCTTGCTTAATTCTACATCTCGTCGAATTCTAAACTCGACTCGACTTACGACGCTCGGCTTTGACACTTTAAGCTCGATATCCGACGTCTTTGTTTGTAATACTCTAATGACTCATCTATTCCTTCGGATTGATTCGTTGCCTTGGATCGATTACTCGATTGGGACGTGACCCGTAAGGTTCAGTCAAGATTAAGCTGTAATATTAATTATACAATAATATTACTGATCGGAAGCGGCCTTCACCTAGGCATTCCGATCACTTGACCTCACTGAAGAATTAGTTTTCTACTAATTCCGAACCCTCTATCAGAATAATAAACTTGTTGGAAGAACACCATTCCTTTCAATCTCCCACTTGTCCTTCTGGAAAAGTTTGTAATTAGTGTATAACCCATTTCATATGTCACTTAATGTCTCTTCATGAACTATAAGGTAAGATTCTTCGTCATCCTTATTATGTCCAGAAGTGTTTCTCGATTTCCGAGTTTAACTGTCAATAAGCAGAATTTCTAAAATCCATCTGAGCACGGCCATGCATTTTCATAGTCTTGCTCTACGAGAGGCCTTGTAAACAACAAAGACATGTTCTCTATTGTTAATAGGAGGACATTCCCAGTCTTGTATTGTTAGCTTCCCTTACTAAGAGGACCTAGTTGCCCGAGTGTTGCCGTTATAATCCCATTTTGCGGCAAACGTTTGACAACATCAAAATGGCCTAGTATCAAATAAGAGAACTACAATACTCATGGTCGAGGAAAATAGTTCCGATAGCTATAATATGAAATATACTTATGACGATTTTAAATCTCTTAAATTACTCTCATAGGTCGATCAGGTATAGTTCTAAACTAATACCTGTGTAAATGATTGATGACAATCATGTCCTGGTAGCACAAGAAACGGTGCTATAAATCATACTACACACTAATCTCAAGTGGTCATTAAGCGTCCATCATTTAAATGACCTTGATTAAGGATAATTTTCGATTGCAATATTCAATGTTCACTTAACATGTATCTTTTTATCCAAGACACGGTCTTGATACCCTGTTTTGAATATTCTCAGAAATCAAATGGACTCATTATTTAATTCCAAACAATAATTAATTAGTTTGTGGAATTTTATTAGTAAAATTTTATTCCACCATGAAACTTTTTAACGTTTCATCTTATGATAAATGGTTTTCCCCAAATGTTTTAAGAGTAATACTCTTCACAAAACATTTATAGAAATCACAACCATACTTAATATGCTTGATTTCTTTTATGCAATAGTGATTGTTGTCGTATACTTATTGGATAGGTTTAGTTATAATTACTTTGCAAATCTTAGCATCTTCATTGTCGAACATTTTCATAATAAGATGATAAAATTTGAGAGTGTTATGGATTATATGTGATTTAGGATTTATTGTCTAAGTGATGGCTCCCACTCATTTTAATGATTTGAGATCTTCAACTTGACAACCTATAATTAACAACGTTCGACCATGAACTTTCCATTGAACAACTTTCTTTCTATTTCCTTTAAGGCAACAATATTCTCAAAATATAGTTTAGTAGAGTTCCCGATGGTGTTTTGCTTAGATTTCATTCCAAACGGCTCACAATGATTTAGGATACACTAATCACTTGTGATCATGGAAATTTACCTTAAATTTCCACACATTACACATGGATGCGCGTCCATGTTACCATTCTCAAGCCACGACGCATTTTAGCTCGTGCTTATAAACGGCTTCCTTGTTAAGGATTCGATCCTTGCTAAGGATGTGGTTGCACCATCAATTCTTAAATTACATTTGTTTCCCTGCGTCAAAAACTCATCCATTTTACTTATCAAAGTACTTTGGATGTTCTTGATCATAATCTAACGATCCATTACATAGATTTAAATTGATTGGTATTTTATACTTCTCATGCTCTAAGCATGTACGTTGGTTACAACTCCATATCATAGCATACATGTGAAAGGAATGGTGTCCTTCCAACAAGTGTATTATTCCGATAGAGGGTTCAGAATTATTAGAAAGCTAATTCTTCAGTGAGGTTAAGTGATCGGAATACCTAGGTGAAGGCCGCTTCCGATCAGTAATATTAATGTGTAATTAATATTACAGCTTAATCTTGACTGAACCCTTCGAGTAACACCCAATCGAGTAACCGATCCGAGAAGATGAATTAATCCAAAGGATTAAATGAGTCATTAGTGTATTACGAACAAAGACGTCGCATATCGAGCTTAGAGAGTCGAGACCGAGCATCGCAAGTCGAGTCGAATTTAGAATTTGACGAGACGAGAAATCAAGTAAGCGACAAGTTCGAGCTAAGCCGTAGGCTCGCATTTGCCTAGCAATGCGAGTGCTAGGTGAAAGGAATGGTGTCCTTCCAAAAAGTGAATTATTCTGATAGAGGGTTCGGAATTATTACAGAGCTAATTCTTAAGTAAGGTCAAGTGATCGGAATGCCTAGGTGGAGGCCGCTTCCGATCAGTAATATTAAGGTATAATTAATATTACAGCTTAATCTTAACTGAACCCTTCGGGTCGAACCCAATTGAACAACCGATCCGATACGATGAATTGATCCGAAGGATTTAATGAGTCGTCACAGTTTTACGAACACAGACGTCAGACATCGGGCTCAAGGCGTCGAGGCCCAGTGTCGCAAAATCACAAGCAACAAGTTCGAGCATAGCCGTAGCATCACAGTGGCCTAGCTATGTGAACGCTAGGCTAACTCGAGCTAACATGCACCTAGCATGCCTAGGCGCAAGCCTAGACACACTAGGTGTGCTAGGCGCACCATCGCTACCAGTAGGCGCTAGCATGCGTGCATGCCTAGCATCCCAGCACCATGTGCGTGCCTTTGCATAGCACAACAACACCGCAACATGCATGCATGGGTGCCTAGACACCATCGCACCATCGCAGCCTACACACAGCCCTCCATCGCAACATCGCATCACAACACTATCGCATGGCTAGGCTAATGCGTATGTGCGTGTGCGTGTAGGGCATCGCATCAGCAGCTCTAGTCTCGCCTAGCGTGTGTGCGCATGCGTGCAAGCCATCACAGCATCGCTAGCACAACACCAAGCATCGCATGCTTGTGCGTGTGGCTGGCAAGGCGATGCCAAGCATGCGTGGCTCGCTAGCAGCACGCATGCTGGGAGTGCGAGGGCCTTGCTTGTGCGTGTGCGATGGCGAGGGAGGCAGGGGCCAACAGCTTGCTAGCAGCGCCCAGCGCCTAGCAAGCAGCAGCAGCGTAGGCACTGCCCAGCACAGCCACACGCACCATGCTTGTGCTGGCTGGGCTTGCTGGCACAGCTGGCTGGGCTTGCTGGCACTGCTAGCTGGCTGCCAGCCCAGCAGCCCCTTGTGCCGGTTTTGTGAGGGTGGGGACCAAGGCTTGGGTAAAGCCTTGGTGAGCAAGGCAATGGTCCCCCCCACCTTCTCTCGGTCCTCACTTAACTCTCTCTCTCCCCTTGACACTTGTTGCATTGTGATTGATTTGATTATTAATTTAATTTAGAATTAAATTAATTATCAAAATTACTCATTCTCCCACATTGGTTGGGGAATGAAAATCAAGGGTTCATTTCCCTATAAATACCAAGGCATTGGTATTTGGGAAAGAACACACTTTAGGTGAAAAGTGAAATAAACTCCATTGTTGAGCATACCTTGAAATTCTTAAAACTCTAGTTTATTTTGTCAGGGCCTTGACTAACCTTCGAGGCATAGGACGATCGGGTCGGGTTCGAGGCTACGATCCCGTCGGAGACCTCGCACTATCAGGGTTCAAGTAAGAGCTCATAGTTGAGCGAAGCACGCGTCAAAGGTATAATCTTTTATCCTTTCTTATGCTTTAAATTATGTTTTGCTTGTTAATTGCATTTATTATGCGGGTGGGTCTTGGCGGGTTTCATTCCGCGTAGTGTGGGTCACTACGAAACCCTACAGCGGTATCGGAGCTATGCTCTTAATTTTTGCAATTATTCATTAATTAAGGTGTTTTTAAGTAAGATTTAAATTCTGGTTTTGTTTTTGTAATTAGATTAGAAGCTCGTTTTAATTAATTTTAAAACTCGTATTTTTTTCTCGATTTGGCTGTTGAACCCAAATTTTGGCTCAAAAATAGTGGTTTTTAGGTGGAATCGACATTCAGAAGCCAAATTCGAACCAGAAACCCAAGTTTTTGGGGTTTTTTCATTTTTCAACGAAAATTTTAAATCTTTTTTAGCGTTGATTAATGCAAGCATTACAAGGTTATATTAAATGCATTATTGCATCCCTAATCTACTGCTATTTTAAATATCCTTAAGCACAATTACGGAGTTTTAATTAGTGCTTGAGTTGATATGTATTTGTCACACAACCTTGATTTTTCACAATTATGCAAATAAGTTGCATTAATGTGTGAATGTTTGATGTGAATGTGTAATTTTAAGTTCCCAAGTATGTTAAAGATCTAATATTTAAAAGTTTAAATGATTGGAACTCTAACCCTAAATTCCATATTGAACAAAGTTTGGATTTTTCATTCTGATTGATTAAAATCCATGAAGTTCAAATACTTGTGAGTAAAATTTTGATCAATCTTCATATTGGAAGATGTAATCTTGGTATTTTACACAAGTATGAAAGTTGGAAAATTTTTATCATTAAATGGTTAATTTATTTTTCCAACTCCCATTTGTCAAATCTATTATTAATTTGCATATTGGCTAAATTAATTGTGGTCATAGCTCATTCAATTTTAATTATAAAGAAAAACCTAAAAATTGTTTCAAAATAATTTTTTTTGAATGATTTAGGTTTATGCACAATTAAAATTGAATTTAAGTTAGACTTATTTTATTTTAATTTTTCCTCAAATTGATTCTAAAATAAAATTTAGAATTAATTTATGCCACACATAAATCGGAATCAAAATCCCGAGTAAAATGCACGCAAATCGATGAAAAACCGTAAGCGTCACCAAGGCTAGCCGGGCTGCCCAGCAGCCCACATGTAAGCTGCCTATGGTGTGCGCATGGGCTGAGCATCAATGGTGCGTGGCTGTGTGGCGAGGGATGCTAAGGGCTGATGTGCATGGGGTAGTGGCTGGGAGCTGGCTTGCGAGGGGATGCTGCTGGGAAGCATGGAAGCAAGCACCAGCCCAACACACCACTTGCTTGCAAGCGCCAGCATGCGTAGCATGCTAAGCAGGCTGCTGGTGCTAGCAGCGTGGCTTGCTGCGCTGGGCACTACATGCTAGCACCACACACCATAGAACAAGGCATGGGCTGCCTAGCAGCCGTGGTGCGCACCCACCAAGCAATTGTGTGGGCTATTTTGCTTAATTTTTGAGGTATGTAATTTTGTGAAAATTTTGCTGTTTTAAATAATTTATGTAATTATTTTAATGAGGTTGGACCTCGATTTTTCCGGCTTTTGCAAAATTTTTGATTTTGACAAATTATGGGTTAAGCCAACTTAATTAATCGAACTGATTAAGTATGGATGCGGAATTTAGAGGGAGCTTAGTTGATTACGTGAGCTTTTTGCTTTTAGAAATAATGGATTAACCAACTTTGACTAGTTTTAATTAGGTGCATTAATCGGATTTACCACCTAAGTTAGTTACTAATTTTGTGTGTTTAATTATGTATTTCGCAATATGCATGGGCCATTCAGAAATAGTGAATGGGTGAATGAAAGATTGTTTTCAAAACAGGTTTTGAGAAAAAGGCAACTAGTCGGACCCGACTAGGATAGAAAATACGGACTGCGTTTCGTTATGTATATTTGTAAATCTAAATACAGTTTGCGAACCGTTAAGTATTTTTTGTACTTTAAATTAATCTTAGTCGTAGTAGCTAGTTATTTTATTTTGGCAAAGATGTCTCAAGACGGCGTTTCGATGAAGACGAGCCAATATGAAGACCCTTGGAGATTTGAAGATTTTAAGGGATAATGCTAGTTGCCAAATGCATCTATTTTTTATGCCTTATATATATTGTTGTTATATATGAATGTTAGATGCATGTCTAGGATTTCTTATGTTACGAAGATTAGTTATGTTCACTTAAATAAACCAACATAGAAACCCTAGGTCCCTTAAAATATTGAGCTAAAATTTGTCGTTCCAAGAACAACACTAACCGAACTAATGCGCGTATGTGATGGGCTACGCCAAAGCGAGGCATCACTACTTCCCTAGGAACGTAAGGTATACTAGGTATACAAGTTGTCTTGGTTTAGCTCGACGATATCAATAAGGAGTCCTTAGATGTCGTGGCAAAAGAGATAAAATGCCAAGAATGCATTAGATGCGACATTTTATCAAACCGAGAGTAGCTTGGAGCTATTAGCAATTGGATTGCTTACCTTAAGATATTTAATGTTAAGACAAGCCAAAGCATGCTTAACCATTTCTTGATCTTTGGGATCTCGGAATCATTTTATTCTCGCCCAAATGGGACAAATTTATTAATGCGTAGATAAAATGCTCAATAAGATTGAAAACATGCTTGAACGCTTTTAAATTTCAAACTTATTGGTAATATGAATGGTTTTTTATTTCAAATTCTTTCAATTGTTGAACAATGTCAACAAATAACTCAAACAACAACCATGTGTGCCCGGAACTCCCCGAAAAGTTGGCATTTTGCCTCAACTTGGTCAACTTTAAGGAGTGGGAGGAGGAACTCAAGAAAATTCTCCGGAATTGTTCCTTAGAGTATACTCTTGATACTCCCATTCCAAGCTTCTTCGCCAAGGGGATCATGACCGATAAGGTTCATGAAGAATGGTCTTCCAATTGCAAAAAGGTCTCACAACTCATGGCAAATTCCATCCCGGTAGATTGGAAAGAAAGCCTTTCCTCCTACCTTCCGGACATGTTCCTCAAAGCACTTGAGGACTTTGTCAATGTAAGAGTCACCAAGAGTGACAATGGCAATTTTGATGGACTCGTGTTTGACTTGACTAGGTCACTCTCAAAAATGAAGATAAAGCCACCAAACGTGGGATGTCTTGCTAAGGAAAGGCGTTGGCTTTGGACCAAGGTCTACAATGCCAAATTGAGACCCGGCATGCCCCTCCGACCTCATGTGCTTGGAATGATTAGGCTCTTCAAACACATGCAGCTTCTCGGAATCTCATTGGAGGATGAGATGGCGGGGAATATCTTGCTTGCTTCGCTCCACTCGGACTATGATGAACTTAGAGTGCATATAGCTGCAGGAAAGGAGACACGTTCCTTAATGGAGGTGGTGCAACTACTCAGCCGAGCCACAACATGTGGAATGACCGAGAGGCCCTTAAGAGCAAGGAGAAGGGAGTTCAAGAAGGTCAAGGCAAAGATGCGTTGCTTCTATTGTGGTGGGCATGGCCACTAAAAAAGAGAATGCAAGCTCTTTAGGGAAGAGTAGGAGAGGAATGGAGCATCTGCCTCAGGTATCTTCCTTAAACACTTGTGAATTAAGCTTATCATAGGTATTAGATACCAAGTATGACTCACTTTATGTTGCCTTTTCAGGAACCAAGTGAGATGCTTATCAAGTGTTGGTGCAAGGACAAGTAGACGACGAAGATGGTTTTTCGGTCGTGCTTGCATGCACTATTTTGTCTATGACATGTAATTAAACTAATCTTAGTTTTCATCATGCTTTTGAACATACTATGATCTATGGTGTTGGACACCTAGTTATTTTGAATGTAAGACTTTGACAATGGTTGTTTCAAAATTGTCTTGCAAATATATGTTAAATGAAAATTGCATGTTCTACATATGATTAGACAAAAGTTGATACCGATAACTAAGACCAATAAAAAAATTCAACTTCGTTAACAAACATTAGTAGATATGGCTATGTCTACTTAATGTCGAATAGATCTGAATCTTTTAAGAGATTCAAAGAATTTTAGAAAGAAGTAGAAAATCAACTTGACAAGAAAATTAAAGCACTTCGATTGGATCGAGGTGGCGAATATTGAGCCATGAACTCGACGATCACTTGAAAGAAAATGTTATTCTTTTAGAGTTGACACCTCCCGGAACTCCTAAATGGAACGGAGTGTCCGAACGGAGGAATCGAACCTTGTTAGACATGGTTCGTTCAATGATGGGTCTTAATGAACTTTCTATCTCTTTCTGAGACATGCGCTACAAACCGCGGCACTAACACTGAACCGAGCTCCGTCAAAAGCTGTTGAAATGACCCATATGAATTATGGACTAAGAAACCTCCTAAGTTGTCTTTTCTCAAGATTTGGAGATGCGAAGCATATGTCAAACGATTAATTTCTAACAAACTTCACCCCAAATCGGATAAGTGTTTCTTTGTGGGAAATCCAAAAGAAACCAAAGGGTATTACTTCTACAATAAATCCGAGAACAAAGTGTTTGTTGCTCGTGATGGTGTCTTTTTGGAGAAGGAACACCTTTCCAAAATGACAAGTGGGAGGAAAATTGAACTCGACGAAGTTCGAGAGGACGAGCAACAATGTCAACCTGATAAAACTGACAATCTAAGTGCTTTGGAAGCAATTGAGAAGATTGGTCAGAATCAAACAGACAATGTAAATGCTCAACTTATTACCCTTCGTAGGTTGCAACGGCAAAGATCTCAACCAGACAGATACCTTGGTATTGTCTTAACCAATGATCAAGACATCCTAGTTATGGATGGAGATGAGGCAACGACATACAAGCAAGCTATGACGAGCCCCGACTCTGCTAAATGGCAAGAGGCCATGAAATCCGAGATGGACTCCATGTCTCAAAATCAAGTCTGGGACTTGGTGAATTTGCCCGAGGGTTACATACCTAGTGGTTGCAAATGGATCTTCAAATTGAAGACAGACAAGGATGGAAATGTATCAATATACAAAGCTAGACTGGTGGCAAAAGGTTATAGACAAATCCACGGGATTGACTATGATGAAACCTTTTCACCGGTTGCAATGCTAAAGTCTGTCTGGATTATTCTAGCGATTGCTGCATATTACGATTATGAAATATGGAAGATGGTTGTCAAAACCGCCTTCCTAAATGGGATTTTTGAAGAAAATGTGTACATGACACAACCAGAAAGTTTTGTTGATCCGAGCAACGCTAGAAAGGTTTGCAAGCTTAAGAAGTCCATTTATGGACTAAAGCAAGCCAGCAGGAGTTGGAATCTGCGATTTGATGAATCCATCAACAAGTTTTGTTTTATCAAGAATCTAGATGAATCTTGTGTATACAAGAAGGTCAGTGGGAGTGACATCGCATTCCTAGTCCTATATTTCGATGACATACTGCTCATTGGAAACAACACAAAATTACTGGAGTCTGTAAAGGGCTGGTTGGGAAAGTGTTTTTCAATGAAGGACTCAGGAGAGGCACAATACATATTAGGCATCAAGATCTACAGGGATAGATCTAAGAGGATGATTGGATGGAGCCAGAGTACTTACATTGATAAAGTAGTGGAACGATTCAACATGGAGAATGCCAAAAGAGGGCATCTACTTATGCCCCATGGCGTTACTCTCAGCAAGAAACAGTGTCCACAGATACTTGTTGAGCGAGAGAGAATGGATCAGATTCCATATGCTTCGCTAATTGGGTCGATCATTTATGCCATGACATGTACCAGGCCAGATGTATCATATGCCTTGAGTGCTACGAGCCGATACCAATCAAACCCAGGAGAGGCGCATTGGACTACGGCCAAGAATATCCTGAAGTACTTGAAAAGGAACAAGGATAAATTCCTGGTTTATGGTGGCCATAAAGACCTGGTTGTTGAAGGTTACACCGACGTTAGCTTCCAGGCTGACAGAGACGACTTCAAGTCATAGTCAGGGTACATATTTTGTCTGAATGGAGGAGTGTTTAGCTGGAAGAGTGCCAAGTAGAGCACCACTGCAGATTTTACAACTGAAGGCGAATACTTGGCAGCTTTAGAAGCCGCTAAGGAGGCTGTTTGGATTCGCAAGTTCATCAGTGAACTTGGTGTTGTACCCTCCATCAAGGGTCCGATAGATCTCTACTGTGACAACAATGGAGCTATCGCTCAGGCTAGAGAGCCAAGAGAGCACCAAAAGGTCAAACATGTCCAAAGGCGATTTCACATGATAAGGGAATGGAAATTCGAAGGTGAAATCAGAATTTGCAAGATCAGCACGGATGATAATGTGGCCGATCCTTTGACTAAACCTTTGCCTCAAGTGAAACACAACAAGCACGTTAGAGACTGGATTTGAAATTCCATGTACATGTGTTTTAATTAAACTAGATGTTTTAATGTAAGACACTGTATTAAAACCATTCATTAATGGAGTAATTAATTTCTGTGCAAAATTATCATTCACTCCATTGCTATTTAATTGTGGTTTAGAATTAAATAATGAGTCCATTCAATTTATGGAAATATTCAAAACAGGGTATGAAGACCATGTCTTGGATAAAGAAACACCTGTTAAGTGAACATTAAATATTTAAATCGAAAATTATCCCTAATCGAGGTCATCTAAATGATGGACGATTGATGACCACCAGAGATTAGTGTGTAGTATGATTTACTGTACCGTTTCTTGTGCTGCAAGGACATGATGGTCATAAATCATTTGCACAGGTGCCATTTTGGAACTGCACCGGATAGACCTATGATAGTACTTTAAGAGATTCAAAATTGTCATAAGTACATTTCTCATTATAGCTATCGGAACTTATTTCCTCGACCATGAGTATTGTGAAGTTTTCTTGTTTGAGTACTAGTCTCCTTGATGTTGCCTTACGTCTGCCGTAACTGGGGATCATAACGGGAACACTCTGGAATATAGGTCCTCTTTGTAAGAGAGACTTACAATGCAAGACTGGGAATGTCCCCCTATTATTAAAAGGGAACATGTCTTTGTTGTTTACAAGGCCGCTCGAAGAGCGAGACTGTGAAAATGCATGGCCGTGCTAAGATGGATTTTAAAAATCATCTGCTTATGGACAGTCGAACTCGGGGATCGAGAAACACTTCTGAACGTAATAAGGTCGACGATGAATCTTACCTTATAGTTCAAGAAGAGACATTAAGCGACATAGGAAATGGGCTATACACTGTATGCACACTTTTCCGGAAGGGCAAGTGCTAGGTGAAAGGAATGGTGTCCTTCCAACAAGTGTATTTTTCTGATAGAGGGTTCGGAATTATTATAGAGCAAATTCTTCAGTAAGGTCAAGTGATCAGAATGCCTAGGTGGAGGCCGCTTCCGATCAGTAATATTAAGGTATAATTAATATTACAGCTTAATCTTAACTGAACCCTTCAGGTCGAACCCAATCGAACAACCGATCCGATACGACAAATTAATCCGAAGGATGTAATGAGTTGTCGTAGTTTTACGAACACAGACGTTGGACATCGAGCCTAGGGTGTCGAGGCAGAGCGTAACAAGTTCGAGCATAGTCGTAGAATCACAGTAGCTTAGCCATGTGAACGCTGGGCTAACTCGAGCTAGCATGCACCTAGCACGGCTAGGCGCAAGCCTAGACACACTAGGTGTGCTAGACGCACCATCGCTAGCACTAGGCGCTAGCATGCGCGCATGCCTAGCATCGCAGCACCATGTGCATATGTGCGAGCCTTTGCATGGCACATCAGCACCGCAGCTTGCATGCATGGGTGCCTAGACACCATCGCAGCCTACGCACAGCCCACCATCGCATCACAGCACTATCGCATGGCTAGGCCAGTGCGTTTGTGTGTAGGGCATCGCAGCAGTAGCTCTAGTCTCTCCTAGCGTGTGTGCGCATGCGTGCAAGCCATCACAACATCGCTAGCACATCACCAAGCATCGCATGCTTGTGCGTGTGGCTGGCAGGGGGACTATTGCCTTGCGTGTGCGTGTGCGATGGCGAGGGAGGTAGGGGCCAGCAGCTTGCTAGCAGCGCCCAGCGCCTAACAAGCAGCAGCAGCGTAGGCACTGCCCAGCACAGCCACATGCATCATGCTTGTGGTGGCTGGGCTGGTGCTAGCTGGCTGGGCTTACTGGCACTGCTAGCTGGCATGCTAGCTGGCTGCCAGCCCAGCAGCCCCTTGTGCCGGTTTGGTGAGGGGTAGGGACTAAGGCTTGGGCAATGCCTTGGGGAGCAAGGTAATGATCCCCCCCACCTTCTCTTGGTCCTCACTTAACTCTCTCTCTCCCCTTGACACTTGTTGCATTGTGATTGATTTGATTATTAATTTAATTTAGAATTAAATTAATTATCAAAATTACTCATTCTCCCACAGTGGTTGGGGAATGAAAATCAAGGGTTTATTTCCCTATAAATAACAAGGCATGGGTATTTGGGAAAGAACACACTTGAGTTGAAATGTAAAGGAAACTCCATTGTTGAGCATACCTTGAAATTCGTAAAACACTAGTTTATTTTGTTCGGGCCTTGACTAACCTTCGAGGCTTAGGACGATCGGGTCGGGTTCGAGGGTACGGTCCCGTCGAAGACCTCGCAATATCTAGGTTCAAGTAAGAGCTCATAGTTGAGCGAAGCACGCGTCAAAGGTATAATCTTTTATCCTTTCTTATGCTTTAAATTATGTTTTGCTTGTTGATTGCATTTATTATGGGGGCGAGTCTTGGCGGGTTTCATTCCGCGTAGTGTGGGTCAGTAAGAAACCCTACACTAGGCTAGCTTAAGATGCCATGCGCATCACTAGGCATACCGCAAGCATTCTAGCAATTAGCGCATGCTAACGTGCTAATGTGCTGGGCCACACACCCAGCCGCATCATCGCTAGCTCAAGCACAGCAACAACATGCTATGGAAGCTGTGCTATGGCTGTGTATGCTAGCATTGCAGCCTCTCGCACACAGCCCCGCATCGCAGCATCGCCTAGCATCGCAGCGTGCTTTGTGCTGTGGCTGTGCATGCTTGGGTGCTGGGCATCGCAGCATGCTATGTGCTGAGGCTAAGCATGCTTGTGTGCGAAGCAGTGCCTAGCATATGCTACGCAGCAGCAGCAACCCACGTTGCATCCGTGGCTTGTTGGCTGCATGCATTCGTATACAGGCTGGCTAGCAAACGCAGCCAAGGTGCCAGGTGCCAGCTAGGGAGCCTTGGCAGCCAAGGCAGGCTGGCTACCAGCTATGCTTGGGCTACTCGTAGGTTTTGATGGGGACCGATGCTTGGTGGCCATGCTTGGGGAGCAAGGGGATTTTTGGTCCCCCCCTTTAATGGTCCTCACCTACCCTTTCTCACCCTTTGCCACTTGGAGCTTGTTGATTACATTGCATTTTAATTTATTTTTGATTAAAATAAAATTGGTGGAAAAATGCAATTCTCCCACATTGATGGGAGAAGGGAGATCAAGTCTCCTTTCCCTATAAATACCCAAGTTTTATGTATGGGAAAAACCACTTGAGTTGAACGCAATAAGGCATCTCCTTATAGGTGAGAAAACCTTTATGTTCATAATACTCTAGTCTTTTCTTGGTGTAGCCTCGAATAACCTTCAAGGTAGAGGCTGTTTGGGTCGGGTCTCGAGGGTGGACTCCGTTGGAGGCTCTCGCGCTTGCGGAGCTAAAGCTTTGAAGTCCTAGCTCTATAGGAGCAAAGCACGCGTCGAGGGTAAGAATGTCATTTCCCTTTATCTTTCCTTTGTTATTTAATTATGTGATTAAATTCTTAGTTACTTTAATTAGTGAGCGGGTCATGGGTGGGTTTCTCTTCCGCGTAGTGTTGGACGCTACGAAACCGAACAACGGTATTGGAGCTGCGCTCATTTTCATTATTGTAACTAATAAATAATTGAGGTGATTTAAAATGGATATAAATTCTAGTTTTGCTTTCTAATTAGATTAGAAGCTTGTTTTATTTAGTTTTAATCTCGTATTTTACTAATTTTGGCCAACGAACCCAGATTTTGACTCAAAAATAGTGATTTTTGGGTGGAATCAATGTTCTAAATCGTTTTTGATCCTCATTGAGAACCGTCTAGAAGCCAAAATGAACCCTTTAGCTCATTCATTCCATTCATGTGACCTTTTAGCTCATTCAGTTTCACTGAGTCTTGCTAAACTTGATTGCTATGTGATATGGTTGAAAGTCTCTACTAGAGTCTTTCATGTTTGACTTAGTATTTGCCTAGCTTATACTTAGTTCAAACATTTACTTAGTTTTATACATATGGGTCGAAAGCCTTTCTAGGTCCTTCATGTTTAACACGGTAAATTCCTTTACTCGTTTAAGTATTTCATTATACAATAGATCTTAATTCCCAATATGTACTGAGTATCGCCTTTTTCTTGGTCCATTGCCGAAAATCCTTTAAAGTCTAAGTATTTAGCATTTGATAGTCATTTCTCAATAGAGTTCGTAAGCTTCTTGTTGGACCTTACAAGATTGACTCTTGCTCCCACTAAACTTCTTATCCATAATAATTTCTAAGATTCTCCATAAGCCAAATCTTTTATTAACTCTAGGAGAACACATGTTCTAATTCCTACATGGAATGCTTCACTTAATCCCACAATGGATTTCTTGAGCTTGCTTTCAAATCTAGCATTATTTAGATTCTCAAAACCCTTAGACTATATCAATAGTCTCTTCTAAAATTCCATTTTAGGAAGGCGGTTTTGGTATCTATTTTTCCATATTTCATATGCGCAATTTTGCTAGAATAATCATGAAAAGACTTAAGCATTCCGATTGCTGGATAGGTTTTTATGAAAATCAACGCCGCGAATTAATCATATCCTTTTCAACCAATCTAGCTATGTATGCATATACATATCCACATTTGTTAGTTTTCTCCTTGAAAACTTATTTGCGATTGGTGGGTCTTTCACCCTTCATGCAAACTAATCAAGTTTCAAACATGATTTTCAAACATGGAATCTATTTCGGATTTTATGACCTCTAACCATTATTCGGAATTTGGATTTGTCGTAGCTAATTTATAGGACACTATAACCTTACCATCCAATAGTAAATAGTATGCTTGTAATTCTTTGGTTTATTTCTAACTTAATGGAAATTTATAGGATTCAATCCAAGCCTTTGGTGAATTCTATACCTATACGGGGTAATTGCATCAAACACTAAAAGGTGATTTTAAAGCCCTTTGATTTTATTGATCTTACTCCAATACTTCTAAAGTTTTATAAGGATTGAATTCTAATGGAGGTTCTCAATTTTCAATTTGAAAATCCATTTGCAACCGATAGGTGTGTAACCTACGGGCAAATCAACAAGTCCAAGACCTGATTTTCAAACATGGAGTCCATCTCAGATTTCATAGCTTCTTGCCATTTTGCAGAGTCTGAGCTCGTCATAGCTTGTTTGTATGTCGCTTGCTCATCTAGATCCACAAGTAGGATGTCTTGATCTTCAGTTAAAAACACATAGAGGTATCTATCTGGTTGAGATCTTGGCCTTTGCGACCTACGTAAGGTAATAGGTCGAGCAGTTGTATTGTCATTTTGACTTTGCACGTTGTCGGTTTGACTCTGACCAATGTCAACAGCTGAATCTAAAGCACTTTAATTGTCAGTTTTGTCAGGTTGACTTTGATGCTCATCCTCTCGAACTTAATCAAGTTCGATTTTCCTCCCACTTGTTAATTTGGAAAGATACTCCTCTTTTCAGCCACACCAGCATGCTTGCACACACAACTGAGGGGCTCAAAGGTTTTCTCTTATGCGAGGTGCATGCTGCCTAGCAGCCGCAAGCTGCAGCCCACGCAACAGCACCATTCTCGCACTAAGCAGCGCACCCAGGCTACTTGCACATATGCACTAGAATCCCACCAACGATGCACCACCTCGCATCCTCGGCAGCCACATGTGGGTTGCGATGCAGCCTGGCTTGCCGAGAGAGATGCTTGGGGTTTTGTGCCTCATTTTATGCGCTTGTGCCTCGCGATTTTATCCCGATTTTTGTGTAACATAAATAATTAATTCTAAATTAATTTTAGGGAAGGGTAACAACCGAATTAGATCATCGATTCCACCGAAAATTCACTAATATGTGGTCGAAATTGGGTTCTTTAGCCAAAATTGGTATAAATACGAGATTAAAACTAATTCAAACGAGCTTCTAATCTGATTAGAAAGCAAAAGCAGAAATTAAAATCCATTTAAATAAGCTTAATTAATTATTAGTTACAATAATTTAATGAGCGCGACTTCGATACTGCTTTTGGGTTTTGTAGTGTACAAGACTACGTCGAATGAAACCCTCCCAAAATCCGCACACAAATTAAAGTAACTAAACATGCATATTAATTAACAATCACATAATTAATTAACAAAGAGGGAGAGAAAGACGATAATACCCTTGATGCTTGCTTCGTTCCTTTTACAGCTCGAACTTGAAAGTGTAAAGCTCCGCAAATGCACAAGACTTTAACGGCTCTCACCCTCTAGACCCAACCTAAATGGCCACTACCCCAAAGCTTATTCGGGTCTCGACCAAGAGAACTTCGAGTATTAGAACAAAGGTTTTCTCTTCTTGGAGATCACTTAAAGTTAACAACTTAAGTGTCCCTTCCAAATGCCAAATGATTGGTATTTATAGGGAAGGGAGTCCTTGAATTCCAATCTCCCATCAATGTGGGAGAATTGGTAAAATTGCATTTTATTCAATTTAATTTAATTCAAAAATCAAATTGAAATGCAAATGAATCAACAAACAGTAAGTGTCAAGCGGTGAATAAGGGGTTAGGTGAGGACCACAAGGGGGGACAACCCTCCCCTTGCTCCCCAAGCAAACCCACACACCCAAGTTCCCACACGCACAAGTCAACCACATGCAAGTGCTAGCTGGTGACCTGCCTTTGCAGCTAAGGCAGCCACGCTGGCCCCAAGCGCCATGGCTGGGCCTGCCAGCCAACCCGCATATGCCCACGCACAGCCAGCAGGCCACACACGCTATGCGGGCTACTGCTGCTGCTGAGTTGCTAATTCTAGGCAACGCTTAGCTGTTGCGAAGGTTGTGGGCTGCAGAGTGCGAGGCACTAGCATGCTAGCACGCCAGCACGCGTGGTGCGCTAGCTGCTAACTTGCGATGTCTGGCATGCGCATGCTACTAGCTTTGCTCGGCATGGTGCTGCTGCTAGGCTCCTGCTACCCCAGCATTGCTTTGGTGCATGCTGGTGCTAGCTTGCGTGCTGCCAAGTGTACCAGCGCCGCAAGCATGCTCGGCCATTAAGCCTAGCACAAGCATGCATGCTTGGCTTGCGGTTGGTGCCCTATGCTAGCCTAACCTTCACATGGCTAGGCCAATGGGAAGCTACGGCTAAGTTTAAACTTGTTGTTTGCTTGATTTCTTGTCTTGTTGAATCCTAAATTCGACCCGACTTGCGACGCTCGGTTTCGATGCTCTAAGCTCGATATTCGACGTCTATGTTGGTAATAATCTAATGACTCATTTAATCCTCGGATTTATTTGTCGTTTTGGTTCGATTACTCGATTGGGTGTGACCCAAAGGCTTCAGTCAAGATTAAGCTCTAATACTAGTGATGCATTCATATTACTGATTGGAAGCAGCCTCCAGCTAGGCATTCTGTTCACTTGACCTAACTGAATAGTTAGATTTCTAATGATTCTGAACCCTTTATCGGAATAATACACTTGTTTGAAAGACACCATTCCTTTCAGCGCTGCTAGAGGGAGCGCAACCTCTTGTCTTGCGCGTATTTTTCTGCGGCAGCCCTAGATTTTAACTTAGGTGCTTCTAAATCCGTCAAAATTAGGTTTAATCTCAAGATTAGGCCTAATTTCTAATCTGGCTAAGTATAAATGAACTTTGGTTCATTTTTTTAGGTCAAGCTAGTTAGTTTAATGTTTTTAGGCCTTAATCAGTAGTCTATAAGAATTCCTTACTCCAATCTAGCACAAAGATGGAATTATTTATCGTTATAGCACTTCCGATCGGGACAAGGGACCGAAAGTAGATGTCTATAGTTAGCCCCCACTTTGATCGAGTCTAGAATAGACAATGATTAAAGTACCCGAGGAAATAAATTCGAGACTCATTCTTTGATGTTCTTAAAGGATAAGGAATCTTTTATTAGTGTTGAGAATGTCGAAACTATTCTCGATTCACTAAGTGTTCAAGACAAATAGTTGCTAAGACAAGAAAAAGGTATTTTCTTTATTTAGTGCGCTAAAGAATCTAGATTAACCCTTTTCTACTGTTGAATGCCTTTACAAGTAAAGGCTGTGTCGGGTGGTGTCATGTTATAAGAAGGTATCGGGTTTAAAAAGATTACAATGGGATGATACCCTCTCAATATGTCATCGGCGGTCTAAACTCCCTTGATTTGTCATTGGAACTCTAGTCCATGATTCTAACAAAGTAAAAGATGATAAAATGGGGGGTGCTTTGGCATTCGTAACCTAACACTTGAATAAAAGCCAGACATACGTTGCCAAAACAAATACTCGATCTCCACAAGATGGAAATACATGTCTCAGGCACATATCCAAATCCACTGAGTGAGAAGAAAATCAGCAACTCTCTCAACAATTTTGTCCACAAGATGAAATCACGCACCTTAGGATTGGGGGGACATGTCTAAATGGGTGCAGCTTCTGTTGAAGGCGCTCTTTATACAGGGGGTGGACGAACACCCTAACTGTCCGATAAAGTTAGACAACTTTCTAGCTAACCGTATTTGCCTCCAAAGGGGGGCGTCTTCCCCTGTTGGTTCGGCGCGCCTATCGACTCGTTTAGCTAAAGCCTTTAACAGAAACAGGGGTTCTATCATTTTTGGCAGGAGGCACATCACGTTGCTAGTGCAATTTTACGCAGCACATACGCTGTTAAATTTTATGTTGTACAATACGCGGTATTTTTGTTAAGCAACGCCAAAATTACGAAAGAAGTGTCATTTCTTTAAGGGCAGTACAGAAAAATGCGAAACTGTCTGTGGGATCTTTTACGTAAAGCACCACTACAGGATATTTTGTAGACGATTTTATGAAAAAACATCCAAAACGTATGCTTGGGGAAGGCACAAAGCATGGTGTGCATGTAGGATGATGCAAAAAACTATCAAAGAAGAAAAATAAACTACAAAATGCAATGCAATTAAAAAGCATCTTGATAATTCGCGTGTTATTACGTCTTGCAACACAGAAAACCGTTAGAAAGAATTCAAAACGGATCAAAATCTGGATACCGGTATTTTAAGTGACCAGTATCTGCGCGCAACTCTGCAAGTTGCGCTGGCAAAGTGAGCGCAAGTGTCTGAGTTGCCCTGGGTTGTCACTTAGAACTTTCAGAGTTGCGCGCAACACTTAAGTCAGAAAAAGAAGATCGAAGAGCGCAATTTCAGTTCGCTCTCTCTTCTTCCTCTTTTCGCCATTTTCGCTCCTTTCTCTTTCTACAAAGCATGGTTTTTGTTTCTTTTTGAAGCTAAAGGAAGTAGATCTCGCACCCCATTCATATTTGTTAAAATCCAATGTAATTATTTTTGTTGTTTTCGCTTGTTTTTTGCCAGAATTGGGGAAAAAATTGAACTAAAGAACCTTAAATTTCGAATTTGGGGTTTTTGATTCGGTCCATAATTCTTGAAATTGTTTGTTCCATGTTGTTATGATATGTTTAAGGAGTTTTTTGCAACAAATTTCATGAAAAATGGTTAAGTATTAAACCTTGTATGAGCACGCTACTCTTGTTGAAGTTCGTTTTTCACACTTTTTCTTCGATTCTTAGTTCGAATATCTTGTTTTTGCTTGCTCATTTGGTTATAATTATTGTTTATGAGATGAATTATAGTGCTATGCCTACAACTATGCTCATGTATCATGTTTTGATAATTTTTTATTTCGAGAAATAGCGCAAAATGCTTTTTTTTACTATTTTTTGCCATTTTCAAGCTTCAAAATAATTGTTTAGTAGATGGTAACTAGTTTTTGGGTGATTGTTATTCATCTACGAGCTATTAATTTCAAAGATTATTAGAAATAATCTTTAGAATGTTTAGTTGAACTAGTATAGGTTGGCTTTATGGGCGCTCGAGCTCCCATTTACTAAGTTCAAATGCTGGTGTCGTAGCCCCAATGTATTGGGTGGCATTCGACTTAGTGTTTTGCCCTTTTTATAGCCGTTATGCTGCCGAAATGGGTCTAGAATTCGTCTTTATGTTTCTTTTAGGACTTAGAAAACATATTGAATCTTGTAATTTTTTTTAACATCCCATTGATTGATTGTTCGTAGCATGGACTCTCCCCTGTTTGTTGACGTCGAGGAGGTCATAGGAGGACCAGTTCCTAACGAGGCGGTTTGCCCTTGAAAGAGGGTGACACGTGCTCGTGAAGAAGGCAGGTAGTGGCGCATCAGTGCTGAGCGATGTTGTCACGAGGAGTTGGTTTAGGAGGCTCCACCCAACTGGGATCCACATGTCCTTAAATGGGACCCAGATCACCACTTTCGAATCAGGATTGGCGCGAAATTGTGAGTTTCTTTGCATTTCATTTCGATCTTTTTTCTATTTCTTTTCAATCCTATCATAATTGAATTTCCCCTTTTTAGAGTGAGCCTAGCATGCGCCCGTATGGTTCAAGTGACCAGAGAGGTCAATTTGAGACTTTACCCAAGGTAATGAAGGAGGTGATAGAGCTTTCAGGGATCGGTCGCCAGCTGGCGGTTCTTCGGGATTTATCGAGTCAGCCTGCCTCACTAGATTTCCTTCACTAGTTATTGGAGTATTGCTGGGATTCCACTAACACTTTCACTTCTCGTGGGGAAAGATGGTTTCACCAACCCCTTATGACTGTTGGGTTTCGTAGTGCCCAACACTATGCAGAATGAAACCCCCTCGAAATCCGCCTACAAATTAAAGTAACTAAACATGCATATTAATTAACAATCACATAATTAATTAACAAAGAGAGAGAGAAAGACGATCATACCCTTGATGCGTACTTTGCTCCTTTTAGAGCTTGAACTTTAAAGCGTGAAGCACCGCAAATGCGCAAGCCTCTAACGAATCTCACCCTCAGGACCCGACCCGACCTAAACGACCCCTACCTTAAAGCTTGGTTGGGGCTAAACCAAGAGAACTTAGAATATTTGAACAAAGGTTTTTTCTTCTTGGAGATCCCTTAAAGCTCACAGCTCAAGTGTCCCTTCCCAAAGCCAAATGATCGGTATTTATAAGGAAGGGAGCCCTTGAATTCCAATCTCCCATCAATGTGGGAGAGTTGGTAAAATTACATTTTATCCAATTTAATTTAATTAAAAAATCAAACTGAAATGCTAATGGATCAACAAACAATAAGTGTCAAGTGGTGAGCAAGGGGTTAGGTGATGACCACAAGGGGGGAACCACCCTCCCCTTACTCCCTAAGCAAACCAACACACACAAGCTACCATACGTACAAGCCCACCACACGGAATTGCTAGCTGGCAGCTTGCCTTGGCAGCCAAGGCAGCCTTGCTGGCGCCTAACGCCATGGCTTGGCCTGCCAGCCAACCTGCATATGCCCACACATACGCTATATGGGCTGCTACCGCTGCAGCGTTGCTAATGCTAGGTAGCGCCTAGCTGTTGCGAAGCTTGGGGGCTGCTGAGTACGAGGCACCAGCATGCTAGCACGCTAGCATGCATAGTGCGCAAGCTGCTAACTTGCGTTGCCTGGAATGCGCATGTTGCGTGCGGCCAGGCGCACCAGCCCTGCAAGCATGCTCGGCCAGTAAGCCTAGCACGCTCATGCATGCTTGGCTTGCGGCACAGCCATGCTTCGCAAATGGTGCTCTATGCTAGCCTAGCCTTCGTATGGCTAGGCCAATGCGAAGCTACGACTTAGCTTTAACTTGTTTGCTTGATTTCTTGTCTTGTTGAATCCTTAATTTGACTCGACTTACGATCCTCAGTTTCGACGCTCTAAGCTCGATATCCGACGTATATGTTCATTGTTTCAGGGGTTTTTGGAGTCCTTCGGGAGAGTTACAATTCTGGGAATGCGCGCCGAGCGTCTGTACCTACAAAACCACGAAACTCCAGTTGGGTGGAGTTCCGCCTCCGACGATCAAGTTAGTATGTCTCTGAATGTAGAAAAGTGCGGAAAGTAAATGGGTTTCTCTCTGATTCAGAGAGATTCTGCAATTCATATTGCTCTGAATATTTGTGAATATGCAATAAATGAGGAGGTTCCTCTATTTATTGCAGATGAAGATCTGCTCCCCCATTAGGGTTACAATGCCACGTGTCAGCATCCGATTAGATCCCATTGGGCTTTTCAAGGGCTACCACGTGTCAACTTGCTTTTGGGGCACGTGGCATAGGGCTTTTTTACCCCAAACATTTGTCCCTCGCAGGTGTGACCTGGCTTGCCATGTGGCACCTGTGACACGTGTCACATTCCGAGAAGGTGACGGTTCGTCTCCTTTCCTCCATTTAATTTTTTTTATTTTATTTTTTTGTTGAATTCGAATTTTGAATTTGAATTGGAAGGGGAGGTGACGGTTCGCCTTCTGCCCACTCCTATAAATTAGAGACCCCCCTCCTCTCATGTGATATTTTGCAAATTTTACAAAAATTTCCTTTTAAGAGAAGAGAGCTCTAACACTGGCTGCTCTTGCGTTCAACCAGCTACTTTGATTCAGACACGTCCGGGTACCGGTTGAGTCCTTCTTTGATCCTCTCTAAGGTACCGTCTGACTTAATCAATTTCCTCTTCTTGATTTCAGTAGAACCACAGTCGGTCTTACACCGTCTGGGGCACTTTTAAGCAATTTCTTTTATAAATTGCATTCAATAGACCCATTGCCGGTCATATACCGTTTGGGGTATCTTCAAACAATTAGTCTTCAAAAATTGCATACCACAGCCCCACAGCCAGTCTTATGCCGCCTGGGACATTTTTGAGCAATCTTCTTTAAAAACTACATCCAATAGACCCACAGCCGGTCTTATACCGTCTGGGGTATCTTCGAGTAATTTTCTTCATAAATCGCTTTCTATAGACCCACAACCGGTCTTTATACCACCTGGGGCATCTTTAAGCAATTTCTTAATTTGCATTCATATGACCCTCAGCCGGTCTTATACCGTCTGGGGTATCTTTGAGCAATCTTCAAAAAATGCATTATATGGATACCGTCTGGGGTATCTTTGAGCAACTTTCTCTTAAAATGCCTGACTATTTGCTTTCTTTATAGCTTTCAAAACAACCACAGCCGGACTCTTTCGTCTGTGGTACTTTTGAGTCACATTATGGAACAACGGTTGTATTCTTGCAAATTTTCAGTTGCTCTTCAAAGGGATACATCAAGGCACCGTCTGGGGTACCTTCAAGCAACAACTCAAAACTCCGCCCACTAGAAAGATTCTTCACAACTTCAAGGTACCGACTCTGCCCTTCACAACTTTTTGAGTTTTTTCCCGGTTGTATAGGCTAGAGAATAATGGACTCTCCTAACACACACACGACACGGCCTAGGGAAGATGTCAACCGTTCACCGGATACGGCTAATTCTAGAACTGGGGATGCCGTCTGGGGGTGTTTGGACCACCCTTATGCTTTTACGAATCTGACCGTCTATGTTCATGTGCAGGACAGAATGGCTCGGATAAGGAAAACAGTTGTTGACTCCGAGTACCAATCAGATGATTCAGCCGGAACTCCGGTTGAGGATGCTCCTTTTGACCAACCGGGCGTACCTAGCACGCCCGGAGATGAGATTCTAGAAAAGTCCGGGAGCCCAGGCGGTGAGGAAACCGTCCAGCAATTCGACTCAACCGAGTCTACAATGGAGCTGAATGCCCCTCAAGAGGATGAGGATGCATATCACTGGCCTTCAGCAAATATTCCAACAGAGGCGCACATGAGCGCCCGGGATGTTGTGACCTTAAATTGCTAACCTCCCGGCTTTTTTGGAGAAGCATCCGGTGGGCGCCGGATGGGAGGTAATTGTGCCACTGGTTGATGCTGCCGTCGTCTGGAATGACGACTTAGATCACGCTGATAATTACTTCAGATGCTATGAGGCGGCATTCAAAGCCGGCCTCCGGTTCCCACTCCACAATTAAACACAATCAATGCCATTCTAAAAGGTTACGACCTCGGCGCCTGGCAGCTCACACCCAACCGTTCAGTGAATATATTGGGATACAATGCCGCCTACGAGATGCAGGATGTGACGCCTAGTTGGGAGGCGTTTGCGCACATGCACTATCTAAGTCATGCCCTAGACAGCTGGAATGCGTGGTACACATTGACCACGCATCCGGAGTATATGATGACTTTAGAGAAGCCATCAAAATGGATCAGCTGGAAGAGCAAATTCTATATGGTCTCTTCTCCTTCTCCGGCTATGAACCACCGGCTGCGCTGGTACAATAAGAACCCGGCTCTATTGGGAAAGAAATGTGCCCTCCCCTAGATAACGGCGAGGTATTGGGATGCAATTATGGAGCCGGGGCTTTTTAAGATGACTACAATGCCACTGTATGATGGGACACAAGCTATTGTCCCCAAATTCTGGGTCCCTTATCTGGACTGGTTCAAAGACGAGGCATTCCTTTCCGCCTGTGGTCTTAGCACTTTTTGGAGCAACCGTAGGTTTATTGCTTAACCGGGGTATTATGCCACCTGTATGGTGTTTGAATGCTCTAACATTTTTTCTTTCTTTTCTTTTTTGCAGAGAAAGGACTTGAGATGACTCCTCCGGAAAAAACGCCGGCTAAGTCAGGCGCTAAAATCAGGAAGGAGCAACTTTAGAAGAAAAAGGCCCAACTTGCGGCCAAAGGCGATGGGGTAAGCACCGGTTGATCTTTTTACCGCCTATATGCCTTGTACCCCATCTTGATAATAACCGGTTGCTTTGCTTTGTTTTGCAGTTAAGGGGCAAAAACGTCCCTCGGTCTATAAGGAACATGCTAAAGAGACCGGGAGAGGAGCCTGCCTAACCATCTTCACAAAGCAAAGGGTTCCGCCTGCTCCTGCCACTACCTCAGCCGGAAGACAGCCGGCTCCTAAGAGGCCTACGTCTGCAGGAAAAAGTTTCCGCGATCTGGGCTTAGGCTAAGGGCCACCTGATGCCGGAGCTAGGGAAGCTGAGGTTCCCTCTAACCGGGTGCTTGCTGTTGCACACGACTTAAATGCGGCTGGGGGGTGGTGTCACCCCTCAACCTGATAACCAAGGTACGGATCTCACTTTTGACCCCCCCTGGCCGCTTGGGCCTGTTCGAGTCAAGTCCCAAGTTTCTCAGTCAGGGGATTCTTTAGGCAGCCGGCTGAACATAGGAGCTACTTATGCTTAAAATTTAACAAATATATCTCATGATGCAGATGTCGCTTCTCGTTGGCCGGATATGCAAAGCTATGCCAAGAGAATGCTAAGGACCCTCACCCGGTCCGAGAAAGAGGCGGTACCGGGTATCAACCAGGTCAACATTGACCGCATCACCTCCCTACGAGCTGAGGTAATATACCTGCTGGGATACTTCTGGGCGATTTTGCTGATATACTGGATGGGGTACTTTTGTACAATTTTGCTAATTGCCGGTTGTAATATAACTGAATTAACTTCTTTTCCGGCTAACTTAGCAGGTAATGTTGAGGGTTGATGGGTTGAAAGCCCCCTTGCGGAAGAAGCAAGAGGAGGTAAGGGATGCCCAGAGACGGGCAGCTGAATTAATTGATGTATGTTAATATAACTCCCTTGTGCTTGAAATCCAAACTAAAGTCCGGGAGATGAAACCAGAGGAACTCATCCGGGAGCTAACGGTTGCTGCTAATACAAAAATGCTATCGACTGGCAACTCCAAGTTAACCAACTCAAGGCTGACGTAAAGGCCTTGGGGGAGGCTGTTAATGAGAGCACTAGGCTGAAAGCTAAGGTCACCCGGCGGAAGGATAAGTTGGTTAAGACCAAGAAGGAGCATCTGGACCAGCTGTCAGCTGAGCAGAACCGGCTTGTCACCGAGAATGAGCGCGATTGCGAAGTGCGCATGAAGATGGCATGGTCCATGATCCACCCGGACACCGACTATGCTTTCTTCGACTTGAGGTACAGATACGCAGCCGAGGTATTTAACGCTCAAGTCTTCGAGATTAAGCAGTCGGCGCCCTTCGAGGAGTGGGCCGGCATGGAGGGAGAGCAGGCAGAGGAGAATGAGTCGGGTGGGGCTGGAGAAACCCCAGACCCAGGAAACTCAAGGAGCCCCTCTTACTGGTCAAGACCAGCCGTAAGAGCAACAACAACAACAACAACAGGAGTAGCTTTATTATTATTATTTTTTTTACCCAACCTTCATCCGGCCTGCGTGCCGTGTACTTTTGTATCTCTTTCTCCGGACAAGGGTCCGGCTAACATTTTGAATTTGAAATATTTATTTATATATATATGCCGACTGTGTCGGTTTGCTTTGCCACTATTTGTTTCAATTTTTGCAAATTTTTGCCTTGAATGAAATCTTTGCAATTTTGAATTGATACATGCGGCATGTTGTATGCATTGGCCCTGTCTGCCCCTGGATGGTTATTTGCTTATAGTTACCAACTCTAAGCTGGTAGCTGTCCATAAGCATCCAGATGAATAAATAGACGGTCCTTGACCGTTTTAAAACAGAATTGTTCCCAAGTAGAATCTACCGGCTGTGCAAGCTAAATCAAACTTAGAATACACGCTTAACCAGCTGTGGATAACCCCTTGGGTAGCTGACAATGCCGTTGATTGGTATGTAGGCGGCCTATGGCCGGATGTATGCATTTCAAACAATTGCGGATTAAGCGACAAGGATTTGACCTTGATTATGGAAATGGTAGCCGGCTGTAATGCTTTTTGGCAAAAGCCGGCTACAGACCAAGATTTAATTCACCGCCTGTATTGCCTTGGGGCAATAACCGGGTGTATCTCGATTTCAACAAGGTTGACCTTTTTCATGGAAGCTGGAGCTGGCTGTAGTACATATTGGCAAAAGTCGGCTGCAGATTAAGATTTTTTTTACTGTCTGTATTACCTTGGGGCAATAACCGGGTGTATCTTGATTTCGATAGGTCATTCAAACGGTCATGGGTTGCCTTTAACCTAACCGGTTAGAGCCGTTTGAGTTTAAAACTTGTAGAACAATGCAGGGGGTTTAAAATAAGTTGGCCATTGGCCTTTTGGATAACTAAGTTCAATACTTAGCCTTTTTCTCAATTAGAGCATACGGTTGCCTAAATGTGCATTGCACATGGGACTTGGAAGTTGCCTGGTTGTGCATTGCACATGGGACTTGGTAGTGGCCCGGCTGTGCATTGCACAGATGGGACTTTAACAAAAGATAACTGAAAATAAAGTACTCTTTCATTAATATACTCTATTTACAAAATATTTACAAGTCCTTAGAAGTAGTACTTTTTCAAGTTGTCTACATTCCAGATTCTGGCTAGCTGACTACCGTCTGGTGTTTCCAGGCGGTAGGTGTCGCCTCTAACTTCTTCAAAAATATAGTAAGGGGAATTAGGGGTTAACTTCCCTTGCTCATTTTCCCTACCAGTTGCCTCCATTTTCCGTAGCACAAAATCCCCCACTTTGAGGGGTCGTTTGTGTACTCTTTTGTTGTAGGCCCTCGTCATTCTCAGACGATATATCTCATGATGCAAGGCGGCATTGCCCTTGCATTCTGGGAGTGAGTCCAGTGCAAGACGCATGGCCTCCCTATTAGCCTCTTCATCATAAAGCATGATTCGGATTGTTGGCTCATAAAGCCCGATTGACAGGACGGCTTCAGTGTCGTATGTCATGAGAAACAGGGTTTCACCGGTTGCTCCTTTTGTAGTTATTCTAATGGCCCAAAGGAAATGAGACAATTCATCTTCCCATAGGCCACCAGCCCTTTCTATTTTCTTCTTTATGCCGTTTGAGATGAGCTTGTTGAAGGTTTCAACTTGGCCGTTTGCTTGGGGGTGGCCAACGGATGCAAAACAATGTGATATCCCTTGATCTCCCAACCAGCTCTTGAGGGTAAGCGTTTCAAACTGAGGGCCATTGTAAAAGATCATAGACATAGGAACCCCAAACCAGGTGATGATGTTTCTCCAAATGAAGGAGATGACATCCTTTGTCTTGATTCCCTTGACCGCCTCTGCCTCAACCCATTTGGTAAAGTAATCTACAGCCACCAGAATGTACCTCCGCCTGCCCGTGGCAGGCGTATATGGATCCAAGATGTCCATGCCCCATTTTGCAAATGGAACCGGGTTGTAAATAGCCGTCAGGTTTGTAGCCGGATGGTATATGAGCTAGCCAAATCTCTGGCACTTGTCACACTTTTTCACAATTTCCATGGCGTCTGCCTCAAGAGTAGGCCAAGAATAACCCTGCCGCCTGGCCCTTTTTTGCTAGAGTTCTGCCGCCTATATGTGGTGCACAAAAGCTCGAGTGCAGATCTTCTAAAACCTCTTTGCCCCTTTCAGGGGTAACACACTTCAGCAACGGCTGGAGGTAACCCTTTCTGAAGAGCTCCCCTTTGTAAATTTCAAAGCTTAAAGCTCGATATTTCAATGTTGCCGCTTCTGAAGGGGCATCCAGCAAGGTACCGTCTACCAAATAATCCCGGATGGGGTCCATCAAGGTAGAGGCTTCGGTCTAGAACTGTAATGGGATCATGCTCAATACTTCTTTTTTCCATGACTTCCCAAAAGACTGACCTAGGCGTATCACAAGTGGCGGATGATGCCAGTTTGGACAATGCATCTGCCTGATTGTTTCCTGACCTGGGCACCTGACTTAAATGGAATTCGTCAAGTGTCCCAGCCTCGTCTTTGACTGCCTGCAAGTACTTGATCATCGCCGGTTGGGTCGCCTCATAGTCACCATTGAATTGGCTAACGATCAATTGAGAATCTGAGTAGGCGTCAACCTTCATTGCCCCTGCTGCCTTACACATGCGTATACCAGCTAGTAGGGCCTCGTACTCCGCCTCATTATTAGTTGCCTAGAACTTGAACCGTAGTGCCTATTCATATTTGTCCCCTTCCGGAGATATGCAAATTACGCCTGCACCACAACCGTTCATAGTAGAGCTCCCGTCAACATATAACTTCCAAACCTGATCAACATTTTCCGGTTGTGTCGGTCTTGTCATTTCAACAATGAAGTCAGCGAACGCCTGACCCTTCACTGCCTTTTTAGGCTCAAAAGAAATTTCCAGACTTTGCAATTCAATAGCCCACTTGAGCATTCTGCCGGATGACTCTAAGGTTATCATTGGCTGCTTGAGGGGTTGGTCTGTGTAGACCACCACCGGATGTGCCAAGAAGTATGGTGACTGCCATGAACAGGACGAGGCCAAATTTTTCAACCAGGGGGTACCGCAGCTGAGCATTTCGAAGAACATGGCTAATTAAATAGACCGGGAGCTAAATGTCGTCTCTCTTAGCTTGGAGAACGGCACTAAGGGCATGATTTAAGACGGCCAAGTACATGTAGAGAACCTCTCCTCCTAGAGGGCTGACCAGCCGTGGCAAAAAGTGGAAGTGCTCCTTTAATTTCTGAAATGCCGCCTCAACATTCTCTCCCCATTCAAACCTAGTCTTCTTCTTGATTGTCTGGAAGAAGTAGAGGCACTTGTCACCTGACCGGCTGAGGAATCTCCCCAATGCCGCCAGACAACCGGTGAGTTTTTGGACTTCTTTGACAGTGCCGGGTGACTTCATGTCAATTGACTTTTTTCGGATTAACCTCTATTCCCCTTTGATTAATCAAGAATCCGAGAAACTTCCCAGACTCAACACCAAAGACACACTTTTTGGGATTAAGCATGACCTTATGCCGCCTGAGGGTGGTGAAGGTTTCTCGGAGATCAGCAAGGTGATCCGTCTGGAGCTTAGATTTGACTATCATGTCATCAATGTACGCCTCTACGTTCCTCCTAATTTGATTAATGAAGACCGTATTAATCATCCGTTGGAAGGTAGCAGGCTGTCACGATCCACACATTCTATCCCTCACTAGGGTTATTGGGCAGCAAGCAACAATCGTGGCCTAGGGGCTTACCCTTGGTGCCCAGCAGAGCACCTTCCCCTATAGAGATTTATTTAGCTCAAGTGCTGTCACCCTAGTGAACACCCAAGTGACAATAACACAATAATGGGCCATTCGGGGGCCCAAATGAAGTCCGATTGAGCCCAAATTTGGGGACCCACCGTTTTTAGGCCCAATGAACATCATGGTGGTGTTAGATTTTGAAGAGGAAGCCCAGACGGTTCTAGAATACTCAAGGAGGCTCGTGATGCACCCGGAAGCTTCTAGAACCTCCTAGGTTGTCCTTGAATCCTTTGTAAATACTAGAATTGTATAGAACATTCTAGGCCTTTGTACATAGGAGGAATGTACTCAAGAAATGTATAGAAAACTCTAGAAAAGCTAAGATCTAGAACCCTCCATTTGAGGAGGTTAGTGAAGGTTCTAGGCCATGCTTAGAGCGCTATAAATAGGGGACTTGGCCTTCATTTGGAGGCATCTCAGAAACAATTGTACACACTCTTTCTCAAGCAATCAAAAAGCCTTCAAAGTTCATACACTCTTATGTTCTCAACATTCTCTTAGCTTTCGTTGCACACTCTTGCTTAAAGCATTTCGGGGTTAAGCCTTGACTAGCATCCAAGGGAGGGAAGTTAGTGGGCTAGCGTTCATAAGCCTAGGGGGATTAGTTAGCACGTTACAACGTGGTATCAGAGCAGCTACGGTCGCGGGGGACTATAGTGCTGTTGAGCTTTGGTAGCAAGTTGTAAACAAAGGAGATAGAATGGCAAAGAGCAAGGACGGCAAGGACGCTAGTGCTTCACAGACAACCGAGGGCTATGCGCTTGAGGCTATCATTCAAGCTGTCCAAAAGCTTGAGAAGCGAGTGAATAAAGTTTATGAGAGATTGGCCAAAGCCGAAGTTGCTGCTTGCGACATGACGGATTCTGTCGGCAAGGTCGAAAACGAGGTTACCGCACTCAAAGATCAATCAAGGGAACTAGAAAATCATCTAGAGGAGGTATCCCTTGATGCTCAATCACTCGCTGGTTGGGTTTTTGAGAAGATGATGGGCGAGATGGTGAAAATGCGTGAGGAGTTCACGGGGGAACTCCTCACTTTGAAGAAGGAGAATGAGTTCCTCAAGGAGGAGCTCGTGTTGCTACGGAGGGCCGCAGTGACCGAGGGCGTCACTATTCAAACCGGTCCCAAGGTGGAGATGCCTAAGCCTCCAAAGTATCATGGAAAGAGGGATTCTCGGGAAATTGACAACTTCCTATGGAGCATGGAGCGATACTTTGAGGCTGTGCACTTGGAAGAGGATGCTTCCAAGATTAATGCTACCACTATGTATCATGGAGATTATGCCATTCTGTGTTGGAGAAGGTGTGAGCTAGACATCAAGAATGGTTCATGTTCCATCCGAACGTGGGACCAATTCAAGGAATACTTCAAGAGGCAATTCTGTAAGCATGACGCAGCAATGGTCTCCATATGAAACTGCGTGAACTTAAGCATAGCAGCACCATCAAGGAGTATATCAAGCAATTTACAACCCTCGTGCTTGAAGTCGATGATTTGCCGGAGGCTACACAACTTATATATTTCATTGGAGGGTTACAACGATGGGCTTAACAAGAGGTAGAAAGGAGGAACATTCAAACACTTGCTGAGGCCATCGCAGCTGCGGAGTCCTTGGTTGATTACAAGGACACAAGGAAGGATGGGCGTAGCAACGGCAACAAGGGAAAAGGTGGGGGAGCCAAGCCCACCGATCGAAGAAGCACTAGTAGCAACAAAACGGTGAAGAAGGACAAGGCAAAGGGATCATCATCGTCTTCGTTATCATCAGAAAAGCCCAACAACAGGGGCTGTTACTTGTGCGGAGGGCCGCACTGGGCAAGGGACTACCTTGGGAGACAGAAGCTCAGCGCCATCATAGCTTCGGGCGGTGAATCGTCAGGGGAAGATGCACAAATAGGGTCATTGCGCCTCTTTAGTAGCGTACAAGCCACGCCAAAGGCGGAGGAGAGCGCCGAAGTGAACAAGGTAAGCACGCTACCTCGCCCGAAGGGCTCACTTATGTTTGTGGATACATTAGTGAACGGGAGAGCTTCTAAGGCACTCATGGACTTTGGTGCCTCACACAACTTCATTATGGAGAAGGAAGCAATGAAGTTGGGGATCAAGTACACCAAGGAACCCGGGGGATAAAGACAGTCAACACCTCGCCCGTTGCTATCCTTGGTGTGGCGCACAAGGTGCCTATTTGTATGGGATAATGGAGTGGCACCATAAATCTCACAGTCGTGCATGTGGACGACTTCTCTTTGGTGTTGGGTCTTGAGTTCATCGACACAGTAAGGCCCTTTTCTTTTGAAAAGGACGGATCAATCATGATCAAGAGGGATCAAGGGTCATGGTCCGTTCCTATCACCCGAGAAGAAGTTGAAGCTAAGACAATCTCTGCAATTCAGGTGTCCAGGGGAATCAAGAAGGGACAAGAAACTTTCTTAGCTGCATTGGTTGAGGGAGTGGAGCCCCATGTGAATGATGTTCCATTAGAAATCTCCGGAGTCCTTGAGGAGTATAAGGACGTAATGCCTCCGGAGTTACCCAAGAGACTACCCCCTAGGAGGGAGGTAGACCATGAGATTGAGTTGGAACCAGGGACAAAGCCCCCAGCCATGGCACCATACCGCATGGCCCCACCAGAGCTCGAGGAATTGAGAAAGCAACTAAAGGAGCTACTGGAAGCAGGGTTTATCAGGCCCTCAAAGGCCCTATTTGGAGTACCAGTGTTGTTTCAACGCAAGCATGATGACAGCTTGCGGATGTGCATTGACTATTGGGCTCAACAAGATCACTATCAAGAACAAGTATCCAATCCCGTTAGTCGCTGATTTGTTCGATCGACTTGGCAAGGCATGCTACTTCTCCAAGTTGGACCTACGATCGGGGTATTGGCAGTTGCGCATCGCCGAAGGGGACGAGGCGAAGACGGCATGCGTGACCAGGTATGGTTCTTATGAATTCTTGGTGATGCCTTTTGGACTCACCAACGCCCCAGCTACTTTTTGCACTTTGATGAATAAGATTTTCCGGCCTTTCCTTGATAAATTTGTAGTCGTCTATCTCGACGATATCGTCGTGTATATTACAAGATCATGTGGAGCATTTGAGACAGGTGTTCAAGGTCTTACGGGAGAACGAGCTTTATGTGAAGTAAGAGAAGTGCTCGTTCGGACAGGAGGAGGTGTCATTCTTGGGACACCATATTAAAGCCGGAAAGATAATGATGGAGCATGACAAGGTGCAAGCCATCAGGGAATGGGAGGAGCCCAAGAACGTGTCGGAGCTCCGTTCTTTCCTTGGGCTCGCCAACTACTATAGGCGGTTTATCATGAGTTACTCAGCACGGGCAGCACCATTGACTGACCTGCTAAAGAAAAAAGCACAACGGTGTTGGAGTGACAAGTGTCAAGAGGCCTTTGATGACTTGAAGGATGCTGTCACCAAAGAGCCCGTGTTAGCACTGCCCGACTACTCAAAGCCATTTGAGCTACATACTGATGCCTCAGACTTTGCTATCGGAGGAGTTCTCATACAAGAAGGGCATCCAGTGGCCTATGAATCACGCAAGCTCAATGATACCGAGAGGAGATACCCAGTGCATGATAAGGAGATGACGGCTATCATTCATTGTTTGCATGTCTGGAGACACTATTTGCTTGGGAGTCAGTTCACCATTTATACCGACAACGTAGCAACGAGTTACTTTCAAAACCAAAAGAAGCTTAGCCCCAAGCAAGCTCGGTGGCAAGACTTCCTGGCTGATTTTGACTACGCTATGGAGTACAAGCCAGGGAAGGAGAATGTAGTTGCTGATGCTCTAAGCCGCAAGGCAATATTTGCTAGCGTGAGCAGCATAGCTAGCACCCTCCTTGATCGAGTCAAGGATGGCTTGAAGGAGGATTCTATGGCCAAGAGTTTGATGGACTTGGCTAATGAGGGGAAGACCCGACGTTTCTGGGTAGAGGATGGGATACTCTACACTGTCGGACGTCGCATCTATGTGCCTAAGTGGGACAACCTTAGGCGCGACATCATGAAGGAGTGTCATGATTCATTGTGGGCTGGTCACCCCGGGATACAGCGGACAATGGCACTCTTGGAGGAGGTATACTACTGGCCTCATATACGGGACAATATAGAGGCCTATGTGAAGACTTGTCTTGTGTGCCAACAAGACAAGGTAGAACAACGTGTGCCAGCAGGACTCTTGGAGCACTTGCCTATACCAGAGAGGCCTTGGGAAAGCGTCTCGATGGATTTCATATCTTCCTTGGCTAAGTCAGAGGGGTTCGGTTCGATCATGGTGGTAGTTGATTGCTTTTCCAAGTATGGGACTTTCATACCGGTACACAAGGATTGTACAAGAGAGCAAGCTGCCAAGTTGTTCTTTAAGAATGTGGTGAAATATTGGGGTTCGCCAAAGACTATGATCAGCGATTGTGACCCAAGATTCACAGCAAAGTTTTGGACGGAACTCTTTAATCTCTTGGGGTCAGGTCTTAACTTCGCCACTAGCTTTCACCCACAGACCGATGGGCAAACCGAAAGGGTGAACGCCTTATTGGAGCTCTACTTGAGGCACTTTGTTAGTGCAAATCAGCGAGATTGGGCGAAGCTCATTGATATTGCCCAATTCTCTTTCAATCTGCAGCGGTCCGAGGTAACCCAGCAAAGCCCCTTCGAGATAGTCATGGCCCAACAACCCCTGACTCCATAGGTAGTTATATCGGGCGACGCGGGTAGCAATCCCGCTGCTTATCGATTGGCCAAAGGGTGGCACGAGCAGCTTGATATTACTAAAGCCTATCTAAACAAGGCCGCAAAGAAGAATTAGAATTTCAAGATGGCGACCTAGTTATGGTGAAGCTCTTGCCATATCAATTCAAAGTCTTCCGCAAGGTGCATAAGGGGCTAGTGTGGAAGTACGAAGGGCCATTCCCAGTCATAAAGAAGGTCGGGAAAGTTTCCTACAAGCTTGAGCTACCTCCCATGCTGAAGATACATCCGGTGTTCCATGTTAGCATGTTGAACCCTTACCACGCCGACCCGAAAGACCAGACAAGGGGAAAATCACAATGGGCACCTATGGCCGTGGTAGCATCGTTTGAAAGGGGCATCGAGAGCATTGAGGCAAAGAGGGTCATAAGGCGACGAGGGGTGCCAAGCTACAATGAATATTTCGTCCGTTGGAAGGGTCTCCCGGACAACGAGGCCTCATGGGAAAAAGAAGAAGACTTGTGGCAATTTGCAGACAAGATCAAGGCGTTCAAGTCGGGATCTTGACGAGGGCGTCAAGACTTGGGTGGGGGAGCATGTCACGATCCACACATTCCACCCCTCACTAGGGTCATTGGGCAGCAAGCAACAATCGTGGCCCAATGAACATCATGGTGGTGTTAGATTTTGAAGAGGAAGCCCAGAAGGTTCAAGAATACTCAAGGAGGCTCGTGATGCACCCGAAAGCTTCTAGAACCTCCTAGGTTGTCCTTAAATCCTTTGTAAATACTAGAATTGTATAGAACATTTTAGGCCTTTGTACATAGGAGGAATGTACTCAAGAAATGTATAGAAAACTCTAGAAAAGCTAAGATCTAGAACCCTCCATTTGAGGAGGTTAGTGAAGATTCTAGTCCATGCTTAGAACACTATAAATAGGGGACTTGGCCTTCATTTGGAGGCATCTCAAAAACATTTGTACACACTCTTTCTCAAGTAATAAAAAAGCCTTCAAAGTTCATACTCTTTTGTGTTCTCAACATTCTCTTAGCTTTCGTTGCACACTCTTGCTTAAAAAACATTTTAGGGTTAAGCCTTGACTAGCATTCAAAGGAGGGAAGTTAGTGATCTAGTGTGCATAAGCCTAATGGGATTAGTAAGCACGTGACAAAGCGCATTCTTCAACCCAAACAACATCACCGTGTAACAGAACAACCCTTGATCAGTGACGAATGCCGTCTTCTCCTGATCTTTTTTTCCAAAAGGTTATCTGATGGAAGCCTGAGTAGGCATCCATGAAGCTCATCAAGACATAACCCTTACCCTTAGCCAATGTTACAAACCTTTCGATGATCTTTTGACCTAGGTTGGTTAAGTCACTAGTCGGTGGAGGGAGCTAGATTTCAAGCATATGGAGAGGGCATGACTTGGTAAGATGTCGGGTTCCCCTATTTTGTATTGTTTTATCTTTGTTCTGGCTCCTTCGAGGAGTCACGAGATGCTACCTCCAAGGGTGGATTTGAATGTAGATGAGGGAAAGTGGTAAGATTGTATGCAATGCGGGGGGAGTGGTGCATATTAGAGTTCTCTATGCTTAGCATGACTTTTCCTTCAATCAACCTTCGGCATCCCCTTTCATGCTCACTTCTACTTCTAAGAAAGTTTGGCATTCATTCATGTTTGTTATCTCTAAAAGCTTGAGTTGACTATGATTTGTGTTGGATTTGTTGCTTTTCTTTCCCTTATTTTTGGTTTTTCTTGAACACAATTTGTAAGAATAGTAGGGTATGCTCTTTGTAAACCCTCATGAGTTCACAACTCGTCCTCATCGGTGACCTTGGGGTTTAAATGGCTGGTTGCTTTTGCTGAAAGCAATTTCGGCTTTTCTTTTGTTCTTTGCTTTTTTGAATAACTTAATGTTTCTCCCTTGTTTGAGGGCGAGCAAAGGCTTATCATGGGGGAGTTTGATGAGTGACATTTATGTCACCTTAGGAGTAGTGTTTAGGTCTCTTTCCTCCTATTTTCTTAGGTTTATTTATCTCATTTCTCCTCTTATGGCTTCTTTATGTCTTGATAAAAAGTATGCTTATTTGCGCTTGTTTTGATAATCTTTATGCATTATTTTATAATCCCCTTGCTCTCGTGAAATTTACTATCTTTTGTAGGTTCCATAGCTTCCTAAGCACGGTGGGAGGCCCCTTGGCCAAGCTTGGAAGCATGGACAAAGGCAAGAGGAGCAATGGGAAGGAGAGGAAGCAAGAAGAGTAAGTGCAACAGGAGGTGTGGCCGAACCTCTGAAAGGTTTGGTCGAACCAAGGTGTGGTCAAACTTTTCAAAAGTTTAACCGAACTTCCAAGGTGCAAATGAGGCAGTTTCAAACCAATTTTCAGCGATTTTGCAGGAGGGGTCGAACCTTAAAAGTTCGACCAAACAAGGAGCAGGAAGGTTCGGTCAAACCTACCCAGTGTTCGACCGAACCTACCCTGATGTCCGACCAAACCTACCTAGATGTTCGACCGAACCTATCCAGATGTCCGACCGAACCTACCAAGAGTTCGGCCGGACCATTTCCCGATCTCAGCTGACTTTGTATGGACTATTTATGTCCCTTTTTAGAAAGTTTTTGGGTAGATTAGATTAGCTTAAATTTCTGGTTTTATTAGCCCTAATTTAGAGAGAGAAACACCCTTAATTTAGCTTTTTAGAGAGAGAAAGTGTGGATTTCTCCATTGTTGAACTTGGATTTTGAAGAAGAAGCTTAATCAACCACTTTTTAGACTTTCAACTTCAATCAATGAGCATTTCCTTAATCTTTTCTCTTTATCTTGCTATTTGATTTTGCTTTAGTTTTCATTTGTTTTGGTGATTATTCATTAATCCTTGTTGATTTCATTATTAACTTGTTAATTGCCATGGATAATGAGTACTTCTTTAGCTAAGGGTGTGGGGATGATGTAGTTGGAATTTGTTCATGCTTTGGTTTGGAATTCAAGTTGATTGTGATTAAAGCCTTTATTTGCTTGATGTTCCTCGATCTTCTTGCAAAGTGCACGTTGCTAGTTGATTGAGGGTGAATTTATGCTAGGTGATGCGATAGTTGAGCTAACTAGATTCATTTATATCAATTGTTATTTGATTGCACCTCCCAATATATATGGTCCTAATGTGATAACATAGAGGCTATGTTAGGAGAAGCTAATTCACCCCGATAGGTGGCTATATTGGACCTTATATCGATATTCAAGCATGTTTAGTTCATGATTAATTTGTTTCCATGCCTATATGTGTTCAAGTGAAGCCTACATCTACCCATTTCCCTTAGTGTTTTCATTGCATTGTATCTAATTCATTTCACTCTTAGTTTTAATATCTTAGACAACTTCGTTCCCCCTTTTTGAGATAGCTTAATTGTTGGTTGTGATCGTAGTGCTTAACTTCTCCCTGTGGTTCGACCCCTCTTCTTGCCATATACTTGTATTAGGTTAGTTAAGTGTTATAAATTGTTTTTGATTTAGGAATAGACAAATTGACGACGTGTTTCTTCCCTTATCAACTAGTCACCTCTCCTACAGGCTCACTCCAAGCGTGGGGGACAATCTCTTTGACTACATGAGCATGCAAGCCAAGAGAGTTGGAGCTTTTCTAGTAGCATCTTGAGACGTTTGGGGACGCCTAGTGTTCACCATAGATTTTAGTTTGTTATCCCCATAGACGGCGCCGCCTATTTCTTGAAACAGACTCCTCCTAAGCGTGTTAGGGTAAGGTATGAAGATGTCCTAGAATCTATGTCCAATTATTATCCAAAAGTCTGAGAGCTTCGCCTTACTGAGGTATGTCTGGCTTTCACCTTGACGTCTGAAGGCTTGGCCTACATAACAAAGAAGGTTAGTTGCCCCGGGGATGTGACCAAGTCATCGAATATACTTTCTAGAGAGAAAAAGTAGAGAGAGAGAGAGTTCTTAGAGAGAGAAAGTAGAGAGAGAATCAGAAAAAGTCACCATCATTAATGATTATAGAGCTATTTATAGTTGTACTTTCAGGTGGCAAAGTTGTACTTAGTTAGACAGATCAAGGGCAAATCTGTACTTTCCAATGATTAATGGTTGGCTGGATCATAGAGGGGTATTTTTATCATTCCAAGTCGTTGGGCTTAGGACAATGGACCAGGCCCAAACAGAGAATAAACTAACAAGTATTGCAGATTAGAGATTGTCTATTTTTCGATACAATAACCTCTTCCAACCTGTTACATAATATTCGTAAAACATATATTATTCATGTAAAACGACAATGTAACATACTCCTTCCGTCCCATAATCTTGTGCCTTTATTCCTTTTGGGTGTACCAAATTGATGTGCTTACAAAATAGCACATAATAATTATTTAGTTTTTATCATTCCCATACAAAATACACATGTACCCAAAAAATCATTACTTACTGATTAGGGGATTTTTATCCACCAATCACCGTCAGACAAGTGGACCAACCAGGTTCCGCCACGTGTCCTTCACGAATGCCAACGGGAGCCTGCCACGTGTCAATCACAGATACGTCCTCTACGGACCAATTAAGACACGCCACGTGTCCACCCATGCCAAATGGGAAAACCGGCCATCAAGGCCCAATCCAGTTTAGAGGCCCGATCAGCCCTAGGTTTACTTTAAACCTAGAGAGTTGCACGCTTCTCAAGGCTATAAATACTTACTTAATCCTCATTAGTTAGGTAATTGAACAAATCAAAAGAACTCAAGCAGAGAAGAACATAGTTATTACGGAACATCGACAACCGGCTAATCTCGCTAACGACGCAGATTACCAACACTAAGCACTCTCACCTAGAGAGATCTTATTACTTTAATTTCCGTATTAATTACTCCTTAATCAGGTACTAACTTGACCGTTGGAGGCGGAGCTCTCAGGAGTCTCCGTTATTTTGCAGGTACAGGCGTCCGGTTCCAGTCTCGGAATTGTAACTCTCCCGCAGGACATCAGAAAACCCCGAAACATTTGGCGCCGTCTGTGGGGAGAGTACTTCAGAGATGGCATCCAAGTCTGTACCGACTCCAGAAGAGAGGCGTCCCCTAGACGACCCTCAAGTTCAGTCGGACCATGATACCGAAAGTGAATTTGAAGTTGAAACTCATACAGCTCCAGACGGGACCCTAAGGGCCCGACGTACCCGTCATACCGAAAGGAGGGAACGGGAGCATCTTCAAACAGGAAGCGAGCCAGCAGGCGCACCGCTTGCTCGGCAACAGCCGACTGATGGGTCTGCTCCCATCACAAGGAACGAACTCATGACCTTCATGAGGGACTTCAAGGGAGAGATCCAAGAGTTGATTAACAAAAAACCGCCTGCTTCAGTCAAAGAGCAGTCGGCCAAGAAACCTTCCACTTCACTGAAGAGGAAGCCAGTTCAAGGGCGAGAGGCGACTCCCCATCCTAAATCCAAGAAGCGGGAGCCACCTGCTCTTGATTTCACAAAACTCCGTTATCCTACGGGAAATAGGAAACCGGTTCGTCATATTCAGGCGGACGGGTCAAAGCAAACGTTCACAGATGCTCGGCACCTGCTAGAGCAGAAGAAGAGTGACCGATTATCAGAGTCGGCTTCTACTTCAAATTTTCAGGACAGTTTGCGAAATGCCTCGATGAGGCATACTCAGTCGTACCATGAGAGTCAGTCAGGCGGCACCTCCCGTCAGTCCGGCTTTCATAGTGCCCAGGCGGTACCAAACTTACCATTTGTGCCGCAACAACAGTATTTTATGCAGCCACCTCCATTTGGTGGACCTGCAGCAAAAAACGTCCAACCTATGGACTGGCAGCTACGGCTGCTTAGACTTGGTGAGCAGCCGTCGGCCTTCTCCAAGGAAATTACTGAAGCCGCTCAGCCGGCCAAAGTAAAAAATGTTCTAGTAGGCGCCTATGACGGCACTACTAACCCAGAAGACCATCTGATGGCATTCACCAACCTGATGTACCTTCAAGGGTTGGATGATCCCACTTGGTGCAAGTGTTTCCCAGCGACTCTCAAGGGAATTGCACAGCAATGGTTCGGCAACCTGCCGACTGGTTGTGTAAACAGCTTCAGGACGCTTGCTTACTTATTTGCCTCCAACTTCACTATGAACATCCCTGCGAAGAAAACGACCCTTGATTTGGGAACAATTCAGCAGGGCGAGAAGGAGGGGCTTCGTTCTTACATCAGGCGGTTCAACCTGATGAGAATACAGATTCAAGGGTTACCGGATGAGGTAGCTTATACTGACTTTTTTAGAGGTCTCAAAGACGGGTCTACCTTGAAATTTGATTTAGTTCGAAAAAGGGTGGCGACTCTTCAAGAGGCCTTGATTGAAGCAGAAGCCTATATACAGGCGACTGATCTGTGTACGATAAAACAGTCGGACGGGAAGAGGTTCGACAAAAGAGAGGGCCGACAGAAACAGTCGTCCAACAAAGATGAGAAAAGAAAAGAGGTCTGGGCGGCTGACTCCTCTAAACAGCCGGCCCAGAAAAAGAAAAAAGAATTCAAACCATACTCCCCAAAGTATGTGTTTAACAAGGATAACCAGTTTATCCTAAAAGAAATAAAGGGACGGTTCTCAATTGAGAAGCCGCTCCCCATGAAGGGTTCTGCGAGCAACCGGAACCAAGACAAAATCTGTGCTTATCATGATGACGTTGGTCATCACACAATGACTGCATCAGTCTCATGCGGTACCTAGACCGCTTGGCTGATCAAGGTGATCTTGACACTTATGTCAAGAAATCTACGGGGAACACTTCCTCAAAAAAGCAGTCGGCCAAAAAGAATCAACAGGCCGACAGTTCCGATACAGATGATGCAGTCGTCTACACCATTGCAGGCGGCTTCTCAGGAGGCGGCCCCACTATTAGGGGCAACAAAGATAATATAAGGCGGTTAGATGTAAACTCCGTTCACCAAGAACGGCCGTCCAAATATACATTTCCTGAGATTGTCATCACTGAAGAGGATCTAGGAGGAATAAGGGGCCGCATGACGACCCTCTCGTTATTGAATGTAAAGTGGCCAACCAGAGAGTTGGCCGAATCCTCATAGATACCGGGAGTTCCTCAGATCTCATCAGCAGCAAATGTCTGTCAAAACTAAAATATCAGACGGACTGCATACATCCGGCCTCCCACCCTTTAATAGGGTTTGGAGGAGGAGTCTTCCACCCACTGGGACGAGTAGATCTACCCATTCGCCTGGGCGAAAAAGGGGAAGGACGACACATGGTAGTCCGGTTCCTAGTAGTAGAGGAACTCTCGGCCTACAACATGATTCTGGGTCGACCAACCCTGAATAATTCCAAGGCTGTTATAATCCCGTCACTTATGCTGCTTAAGTTTGAAAGGGATAATGGAACAGTCGGCTCCCTGAGGGGAGATCAGAGGATGGCCCGAGAGTGCTATCTCTCGGATGTCAAGCCCACTGTTATGGCCACTGGGTCAAGTGGAGAAAAAACAGACCTTGACAATGTCAAGGAGAGTACGCCTGTTCAAGAAACAGGCGACAAAAAGAGAAAGGCGTCCCAGACAGAGTCCGGAAGAAAAGCAAGAAAATAGCAATCATTGGCAGAGGAGCGGCCGGATGAGTTCCGCCCTCAGCCGGCTGGGGAGCATGCGGACCTGATCTTAGACGACTCACGTCCTGACCGAACAGTCAAAGTTGGGACGACTGCTCTGAGAAACCTTGGTGACGACTTTCACAATCTGTTGAAAGAATACAAGGACATCTTTGCATTTGAAGTCCATGAAATGCCAGGCATTAGTCCTGCTCTGGCAGTACATAAACTCGATGTGGATCCGAAAAAGAAGCCGGTACGGCAAAAGAAGCGGAACCATGGTGAAGAAAGAGGTCAGGCGGCAGCCGCCGAAGTCAAAAAATTACTTGATGCAGGGTTCATTCGGCAATGTTACTTCCCAGATTGGGTTGCAAATGTGGTGCTTGTTAAAAAGCCGAATGGCACCTGGCGAATGTGTGTAGACTACACAGACTTGAACAAGGCGTGCCCCAAAGACAGTTACCCTCTACCTAAAATTGATAACCTGGTCGACTCAACAGCCGGCCATGCCTTGATGAGTTTTATGGACGCTTATTCTGGTTTCCATCAAATTCCTTTATGGAAGAAAGATCAGGAGAAGACGGCCTTCGTCACTGATCAGGGATTGTACTGTTACACGGTCATGCCGTTTGGTCTTAAGAATGCCCCGGCTACCTTCCAACGAATGATAAACACAGTGTTCTTTGATCAGATTGGGAGAAACGTCGAGGCATATATTGATGATATGATTGTCAAGACTAAACTTCAGAAAGATCATCTGACGGACCTCCGAGAAACTTTCGCCACACTCAGGCGGCACCATGTCATGCTCAATCCCAAGAAATGTGTATTTGGAGTTGAGTCTGGGAAATTTCTCGGATTCCTTATCAATCAGAGAGGAATAGAGGCGAACCCTGAGAAGGTACAGGCGGTCATTGACATGCAGTCGCCTCGTACCGTCCGAGAGGTTCAGAAGTTAACAGGTTGTCTGGCGGCCTTGGGGAGATTCCTAAGCCGATCAGGCGACAAATGCCTATACTTTTTCCAGGCAATTAAGAAAAAGGCAAGGTTCGAATGGGGGCCGGATGCTGAGGCCGCCTTCCAGAAATTAAAGGTTCACTTGCATTCCTTGCCGAGGCTGGTCAGCCCTTTGCCCAAAGAAGATCTCTACATGTACCTGGCCGTCTCTGATCATGCGTTAAGCGCTGTGCTTCTTGCTGAAAGGGACGGCTGTCAGCTCCCGGTCTACTTTGTCAGTCACGTACTGAAAAATGCCGAGTTGAGGTATCCCCTAGTGGAGAAATTTGGTCTTGCACTCTTCATGGCTGTTAAAAAATTGAAGCCCTACTTTTTGGCACATGCAGTCGTCGTGTATACCGACCAACCAATCAAGCGGCCCCTTACCATCATGGAGTCGTCAGGACGAATGATCAAATGGGCCATAGAAATACAGAGCCTCGAAATTACTTTCGAGCCTAGAAAAGCAGTGAAGGGGCAAGCCTTTGCTGATTTTATTGTAGAGATGACTCGTCCTCCTGACTCTCAAGTTCCAGACCAAGTCTGGAAGGTATATGTGGACGGAAGCTCTACTTCAAATGGTTGTGGAGCAGGCGTCGTATGTCAATCTCCAGAGGGCGACAGGTTCGAGTATGCCCTACGCTTCAGTTTTCAGGCTTCAAACAATGAGGCAGAATATGAAGCTTTACTAGCCGGGATCCGCATGTGTAAGGCGGCAGGGGCAAGAAAAATAGACGCCTGTTCTGATTCACAATTGATAGTGAGTCAGTACAATGGCGAATACGAAGCAACCCATCCGGCCATGATCAAGTATTTACAGGCGGTTCGACAAGCAGTCGGCTCCCTTGAGGATTTCCACCTAATCCAAGTGCCGAGGTCAGAAAACAACCAGGCAGATGCACTGTCAAAATTAGCATCATCCGCCTCCTCCGATACTCCTCGAACTGTTTTTTGGGAAGTGATGGAGAAGAGAAGCATCGAGGAAAACCCTATTGGAATCCTAGACAGAAGCTCAACCTGGATGGATTCAATCAGGGCATATCTGACAAACGGTACACTGCCGGATGATCCTCAACAGGCGGCAGCACTAAAAAAAACGAGCCTCCTGTTTTGAAATGATACAGGGAGAACTTCACAAGAGGGGGTACCTTCAACCCTTCTTAAAGTGTGTCACTCCTGAAAAGGGACGAGAGATACTAGATGATCTTCACTCTGGTTTCTGTGCTTCCCATATAGGTGGTAGGATGCTTGCTCAAAGGGCAAGGCGCCAGGGCTACTTTTGGCCTACTTTGGAAGCAGATGCAATGGAGATGGTGAAAAAATGTGACAAGTGCCAAAGGTTTGGCAAATTAATTCACCGTCCGGCTACTGACCTCACTACCATTCACAGCCCACTTCCGTTTGCTAAGTGGGGCATGGACATTCTGGGTCCATATACGCCTGCTACAGGCGGCAGAAGGTATATACTTGTTGCCGTTGACTACTTCACTAAATGGGTAGAGGCGGAGGCTGTAAAGGGGATCAAGACGAAAGATGTAATTTCATTCATTTGGAAAAACGTCATCACTCGGTTCGGGGTTCCCATGTCTATGGTTTTTGATAATGGTCCCCAATTTGAGACGCCTGTTCTCAAAAGCTGGTTGGGAGACCAAGGAATTTCACACTACTTTGCATCTGTCGGTCGTCCACAAGCAAACGGCCATGTAGAAGCCTTTAATAAAATCATCTCAGACGGTCTCAAGAAAAAGATTGAACGAGCAGGCGGCCTATGGGCGGATGAACTACCACATGTTCTCTGGGCCATTAGGACGACTGAAAAAGGGGCGACTGGAGAAACTCCATTCCTCCTAACTTATGGTGCGGAAGCTGTTCTTCCAATAGAACACTACGAGCCGACTCTTCGAGTAATGCTATATGACGAAGAGGCAAACTGGGAAGCCATGCGCCTGGCATTAGACTCACTTCCTGAAAAGAGGGGCATGCCGTCTGTTCCTTTACAGTCGGCTACTCTCCATTGAGTATTTTACTCAAACACTTAGCTAAAAAGATTAGGGCCTGGCCGACCCTGTGCCTAACAGGCGGCTACCCTTCTCTCACTTAGCACCTACGTTCCCCAAGAACTTACAAAGGCCACCGGCCGAATGATCAGACCAGGCGCCAAGCCAACTGATCAAATCTACAAAACTAATTCGACCTGTCCCAACATCATAGCAGGCGTCCAACGGCATCCCTCCGGATGAAATTCGTCGCAGAGAGCAGCTCCCTTTTGGGTGGAACATTGTTCTATAAACTAATTACACGGCACCTATACGACTGTCCCCAAGGGCAACCACGTAGCCGTTTTTGAGACAAGGATAACTCTATCACCAACCAAATCAGTGGTAGCAGTTGACATCTGAGTCAGATGACCGCCTGTATTACTTGGGATAGATGCAGGGGGTACCTATTGAGATGATAGCCAACAAACATTGGCGAATCAAGGGGTCTAGCCGGCCTACGCCGCCTGGTACCTCTACTTCTCAAACAAAAGTGACGGCGACTGAGTAACTCCAACGTTAACTCATAGTCACTCCCTCAAATTTGGTATGGAATCTAAAAAGTTTGAGTCGTCTGCCTGTTTTAAACAAACAAGGGCACTCGAACCCCTATTCCTACTAAGTAACCTATTGAGTTAATAGCCAACCAACATTGGCGAATCAAGGGGTCTAGCCGGCCTACGCCGTCTGGTACCTCTACTACTCAATCTAGATTACGACAAAGACTAAGTAACTCCTAAGTTAATAGTCACTCAAACTTAGTATGGAGCCTAAAAGGTATGAGTCGTCCACTTGTTTTTAATAAACAAGGGCTCTCAACCAATACTCTTGCTAGGTTAACAAATTACGAGTTAAAAGCCAACATTGGCAATAAAGGGAAACAACCGGTACCCGCCGCTTGTTCCTTGGCGACTAGGTAATTCTATTTACTTGGTCAGACAAATTGAATAAATAGTTCGAATACCGATTGAATAAATGGCCGACTGATCATCTACCCTGGAAACAGACCACCAGTCGTCCAGGGGCATAGGCGGCATACTTACTATTTGTACCTGTCTTAACGTTCGGCCATACACAACAGTCGGTCTAGTGAACAAATTAAAAATACTTAGACAAATTTGAACCAAAACAAAAATTTGATAAATGAGCCGGCCATTAAAGACCAGCAGAATATTCAAAACCCCGGCCCCCTGGCCGGGTAATTACAAAGCAAACGGCACACAGGCCGTGAAAAAAAAAAAAAAAAAAAAAAAAAAAAAAAAAATAAAAAAATACTTAAAGCTTAAGAAGGGGGCAGTTCAGTATCAGCAGCCGCCGCCTGGTCAACACTCTTCTTGCTGGACTCGGCCTTAGCTGCACCCTCTTTTGATGCCTTACCCCCAAGTGGCACAAGCGCCACGACCGGCTCTTCCTCCTCCAACGCACTGTCCAACGCCTCTTCTTCAGCAGCCGCCAGGATCTGTTGATTATATATTTCCGAACACTGGCGGTACGTTCTTTCCCATGAGGCAAAGTCGGCACTGGGGAACAGTCGTTCCCAGGTCATGCGCTGGATTTGAGCGGAGTCTTCCACCATCTCCCGGACGAGCTCTTGTTTCTCTTGCTCGGCCTTATCCGAGAGCTCTTGGGTAAGACTCTTCTCTTGGTTCACCAGGCGCTCTTTTACGTTGGCCAAAGATTTCTCCATGGCTTCGTAAGAGTGCATTTTTTGGCGAAGAGGTTTCAGCTCGGCCTTAAGGTTGGTGACGGTCCCCTCCAGCTCGTCAACCTTCTTTTGGGCCGCCTCTAACTGAGCCCGAACAGCGGCGGTAGCCTGCGCCTGATAATAAAGAAGATCAATGGTCAGTACTTCATTTTGGGCAATTTGAAACATTGCCTTATCACAGCTAGAGGCGGCCATAGCCTTTGCGGCCTTTACCTCTTTGTTTTTCCGATCAATCGGCTTGCGAAGGCTGTTGACTCGGAGCAGGGCCTAAGTACAAAGAATAACAGGCGTCAGTTTCCAAACAGAAAAGTTAACAGGCGTCCTGGAACTCAAAAGCTCAAAAATATGCTAAGTGTACCTCAGCAAGGACCCCTGAAATCCCATCAAGGTCAAGGGTGCCGGCACCCCTGACCGCCTCCCTGTCAGATGGAGGAACTACTTTAACCATTGACTTGGCTACCTCAACCAAGTCAAGCCCTTGGGGGCCGGCTGCATTAAGTGAAAGGAAAAAACAAGTTAGACCTAGTCAAGGAGGAAGCAAGGGTGAGTTTTTACGAGTATCCATACATCTAGGCGGCCCCGCCTGGGTTTTGGAAGAAGTGGCCGGCTGCTTCTCAGCCGCCACTGTTTTCCTGGAAGACCCAGGAGAGCTTGCAACAGTCGTCCTCCGGGCCTTGGGGTCCGGCTGTTGCGAGGAAGAAGCCCTTGGAGTGCCAGACTGAAAACAAAAAGAGTTAGTATATGCATAAGACAACTAAAAGAGGAAGAGTTTTCGAAGCTTACCAAGGGTGCCTCCTTGTTGGGGGAGTCGGCATACGACTGTTTCATGAGCGAGGCCCGCAACATGGCCGCCGCAGTCTTGGATGCTGTTATTTTACTCATGGCGTCAGCTGCAAGAAATAAACAACAAAGTAAGTAAAAGCCCCAAGTAAACAAGGCGTGAAAAAAACAGAGTATTTGTCAGGCCGGCTACCTCTAGAGCACCGACTGCCGAGGCCACAGGCGGCCAAGAAGTACTCGTCATAGAGCCACTTGAAGCTCGGGACGCAGTTTAGGGGTACTTGCTCTCGTACCCCTGAAGTAGAGTTCACCCTAGTCTCTACTTTGAAGAGTCCTTTGTCTAGGATCTCTTTTTTAGCCTTTGGGGGAACAGGCGGCATGCTGCGGCCGCCTGCGAGGAGAGGCGGGTCCCTATTCCACTTGTTAAAACGTTTGTTCAGTTCCGTGTCTGAACCCTCAATGATAAGGAAGGTGTTCCGCCAATCCTTCCATTTGTTCGCCTTACCTCTCGTCATGAGGTAACCCCTATGGCTTGTTAATTGGTACCAGCCGGTACCTCCCGACTTAGGGGTCCGGCTGAGATAGTTCATGTGGGCGAAAGCCTCAAAGCTTGGCTCCACCCCGTACATTTCGCACCCGGCCACATAGCCGAGTACGTTTACCCAAGAGTTGGGGGCTAACTGCCATAACCCCAGATCATACCCATCTAAAATCCGCTGAACAGCCGGATGTAATGGGAAGCGCAGTCCAGCTTTGATGGCCGCCACATAGCAGCCAAAGCAGCCGTCACCATAGCTGGTACCAGCCGGCCAGACGACAGTGTCTTCTGGATCCGGCACAAACAGTAAAAATTTCGGGCCCATTTTGTGGTTAGCAATAAAGCTCGCCACGTTGTCTTGCATGGTTGCAATCCGGCCCCGGGGTACCCTGCAGTAGTAGGGGGCGTTTTCCTCTCTGTAAGAGGCGGATGGCTCCGCCCAATTGTCCCCCTTCTCAACTGCATGAGAAAGTCTCGCCTCTTGTAGGCGGCTATGTTTTTCTTCTGAGCCTGGAGAACTGTGGCCAGAAGAGCTGGACTCAGACTCGTCCTCTGACGAGTCCGAGGAGGACGACTCCTCCCCTCTCCTAGAGGGGCCCGCCTCCTCTCCCTTAGAAGGAGCAGGAGGAAAATTAGACATGTCAACAGTAAGATGGGAAGGGAGCACCTTGGCCCCTCTCTCAGAACTGTCGGCTTGACAGTCGCCTCGTTCTACATCTGGCGCCTGGTCAGATGTTTCACTAAGGAGCACCCTTTGGGAAGAGCCGTCTGAGTTTGATATCATAGCAGTCTGTTTCGTTCTGGCCATCACGTTCTGCATAGACACAGATACAGTCGGACTTTGTATAAAGGGCAAAGATGGGTCCAGAAAAGGGCAGGCGGCACTCCTAGTCCTAGATTCAGCCGTCCCCGGTGACCGGCTGATCACTAACTTAGGTCGTGTCGTGTGCTTCCATGGTGCCATTTCAAAAAATAAAAAGAAAATTAAGAGTAAGAGAACTGAGTTACCTGAACGAGTGACGGTTGATGAAGTCCTGGAAGTTCGGGTCAGTCGGCTTGTCAGAACAGGCGGTAGGCAGAAAAAGTCCGAAATGTCAGAGCAAGTTCAGGGGTCCGAATGTTCTCGCAAAGTTCTCAAATGTGAAAATGACCGAAGTCAGCACTTCCTTTTATAGGCAAAGTGAGAAGGCGAAGGGTCGCTTCCAAATTCAAAATTTGGGCGGGAAAATCTCTCGGCCGTTTGCAAGGTGACACCTGTAGCAGGCCGTCGCCTGTCACCGTGCGACACCTGTCACAGGCGACACGTGACCAGTCACGTGCCACCTGTGAGGGGCAAATGATTAGGGGATTTTTATCCACCAATCACCGTCAGACAAGTGGACCAACCAGGTTCCGCCACGTGTCCTTCACGAATGCCAACGGGAGCCTGCCACGTGTCAATCACAGATACGTCCTCTACGGACCAATTAAGACACGCCACGTGTCCACCCATGCCAAATGGGAAAACCGGCCATCAAGGCCCAATCCAGTTTAGAGGCCCGATCAGCCCTAGGTTTACTTTAAACCTAGAGAGTTGCACGCTTCTCAAGGCTATAAATACTTACTTAATCCTCATTAGTTAGGTAATTGAACAAATCAAAAGAACTCAAGCAGAGAAGAACAGAGTTATTACGGAACATCGACAACCGGCTAATCTCGCTAACGACGCAGATTACCAACACTAAGCACTCTCACCTAGAGAGATCTTATTACTTTAATTTCCGTATTAATTACTCCTTAATCATGTACTAACTTGACCGTTGGAGGCGGAGCTCTCAGGAGTCTCCGTTATTTTGCAGGTACAGGCGTCCGGTTCCAGTCTCGGAATTGTAACTCTCCCGCAGGACATCAGAAAACCCCGAAACATTTACCTTTTCTCTTTCTAATATAATAATATCTACTTTTTATTATTCTCATACAATATTCCTCACTTTTTATCTTTCCAATAGAATATTCTCCTACTTTCACCATTCTTCATAATTACCGTGTTTTTCTTTTAGACGGAGGGAGTACTATTGAATGCAGATATATATTTGAAAAATCTAAAAGGTATAAAGTTAAATAATAAAAAAAAAGTATTTAGGTTAGTCTGGTATCCTTTACATTAAAAATAGTATGGTAGATGAGGGTGTACCATGTGCATGATACACCCGGAAGTACATTAGATATAAATAAAAGAACATTGGGATATGTAATGTTCTTTTTTTATTTTATTTTTTTTTGGAAAAATTTATATGTAATGTTCTTTATTTTATATGTTGTTCATTTAACCCTTTAATTTTCTCTCTCTTCGATACTCTCTCTTCTCTCCCTCTAACTTCTTCTTTCATTTTATTTCTTGATTTTTATAGCTTTTATTTGCTTAATTCATCATTCACAAACACATTTTTACTAAATTTTTCATGATTTGATAATTTTGGGTATTTTTTTATTTTGGCTAAAGAACTTAAAATTGAGTGTTCTACTTGCTTGATTTCCACTATTAATTCACTTACAAGGGTTTTCTACTCATTTGAGGTATGATTTCTCTTTCTTTGTTCATCTTTGTTCTACTTCATGAATATGAAACCCTAGGTTGTGCTCCATACATTTTGTGTTTCGTGATACTGTTTGTTGTTCATACGAAGCTTTATTATCATGAAATTACTTGATTATATGAATTTTTGGCACTACCATTGTTGTTCATCATCTTCTTCCATGGGTTTGGGAAGTACCATTTTTCTGTTATTTATATGTAATGTTCTTTTTCAGAAAAATAATGTTCTTTTATTTATATGTAATGTTCTTTTATTTATAAATTATATTATTTTAATATATGTAATATTCATTATTTTATATGTAATAACGTTCTTTTTTGTGTACTCTATGTTTGCTTTTAATGTATAATAAATTACTAGATGAAGCCCGTGTGATGCACGTTTTGTTTGAATTTTATAAAACAAATTTTTTTGTTTATTTATGGGCTAAAATTTGTTAGATATTTAGATAAATTTCTAAATATCAAAAGATAATATTATTTATTTTATTAATTTAAACTTAAAAATATCATTCGCCAATTTTGCTTACGTGGCATTGAATTATTTAATTATAAATAATAATCTCTTATTTAATTGGCTACAACTAAAATTTATAATCCTACATGACGCGCTAATAAAATTAAATCCTTCGTTGCTCTCTAAAACCTCGGGAAAACACTCCCCTTTATATATATATATATATATATATATATATATATATATATATATATATATATATATTAGATTATAACTACATTTTTTTATTTATATGTAATGTTCTTTTATTTATATGTAATGTTCTTTTATTTATAGGTAATGCTCTTTAATTCATAGAGTAATGTTCTTTCGGGTGTACCATTGATGAGGGACATTTATGTCACTCTTAGTGTAGACACCTGTTTGTGTCATCCCAAAAACCAAACCCTGTGATGAGTACCTTTCACGTCTTTGGTTAACGAGTTTGGTAAAGAGTTAAAAAGTAACGTGAATTTTCCTTAAGCCCCGACCATATTTCTAACCATCCTAAAATGTTTTAGTCAAAAATCATTTATTTCGTGCCTATAAATCCAAAATCATTTATTTCGTGTCTTTAAGTCCAAAATCATTCATTTTGTGTCCAATCCATAAAACTTCCAAACCAGATTATTTTGGTCCATAATACTTGTCCAATTATTGTTTATTTTGATAGGGCTTGAAAAGAGCTTTCCAACGATTTATTATAAGCCCAAATCTGACTTAAAACGAACAAGTTATGGCCAAAATACTAAACTGAGCCCAAACCGGACTTAGGTCCACCTTATTAACGAACCAATGATCACGTGAGGGTCCAAATACCTTAATTCCAATCCTAAACCAATTAGGATTCATTAGGAGTTTTTATAATCCTCTAGAAGGTTCTAATTTATCCTTTTCCTGAAAGATAAAGATTAAAGAATTTAATATTGAATAAAACATCTCTTTTTTTATAATCCTAATCCCGGTAAAAACTGAATTTTGTGCCTCATAATTTTTATCCAAATATTTTATGGTGGGATAGCCCTTGAAATTATCTTTCCAATGATATATAACATGATCCCAATTCCAAGCTATAACGTAAAAGATATGATCAAAATACTAAACTTTATCCAAAATTGACACTGTTCCACTATTTTGATCAAATCTCAAGCTCTGCAAAACATATCAATGTGATTTTAATTGGGATGGAAATTAGAATTCTCTAGCTTTCCAAAGATATATTAATTGTCTTTTGGATCAAAAGTTATGATAAAAACAAAATCCGCAAAACTACAGGACCATTGCAGGACAATAGGACCAACGCGCCGCGATGGACTATGTCGCGCCACGATACTCCTACTGCCCCGCGATGAAACATATTTTATTCCGATTTAAATTTTAATCTTTTCTGATTGCTTCGACTCTATTTTTTCCTTATAAATAGAGGTCGTTTCACCCCGTTTTCAATCACCAACAATCACCATCAATACCCTTTCAAATATCTCTCACCCTTGATTTCTCATGTTCTTAGCCTAGCCTAAAAACATTCTAAACTCATTCTTGATACTTTCCCTAATCAAACACCATACTTCCTTTGCGAGATTTGAATACTCTTTGCCCTCCTCGATGTTTCCTTCGACCTTGACGTGAAAGGTTGATAGTTCTGAGGGTTTGGTCCCAAATCTGTATTTCAATTAATATTTGATTTATTTTCTTTGTTGATTTAATCTTTCTTGAAGTTACTAACGTGTGTGTTGTTTTAATAGCAAGAAGGAAGGGATATCAAAGTGAGTAATTCAATCATCTTTTCTATGATTTTGGAGTAGAAATCATGCTTATAATATTTTTTTAATTCCTAGTATCATGCTTAGGATGTTTTTTATGATTTCTAGTATCATGTTTAGGATAATACTTTAATCATGATTTTATTGCTGGTGACATGCTAGGATTTGTTATTAATCTGTTTAGTATCATGCCTAAGATCTTACTAATGATATTTTGATGATATAATTATGTTGATTGTTGAGTAAATCAATTATATGTTGCTTGATTATTCATGATTTATCGTTATTGCTTGATCACTCTCCTTTTTGCAAGTTTGAAGGGAATTTGTACTTGAAATCACGCCTAATAAGATAATTAATAATTTGATTTAGGCTAATATGATTTTAATTCAAGTGATCACCAATATTAGATTTGATTGTGCATTAATAATTAACCAATATAGATTAAACAGGTTTAGGATTAACTTGATATATGTATGTTGATCGAAAAGTGCACATGAATATCATAAGAATTAAGTAGAGGCCTATTTAGGGCGGGTTCAATCTCTTTTAGGTTGGAGTCATACCATCATCCCCGAACATCCAGTCAGGGTTACGGACCACTATGAAGTTAGCGATCTCCGTGATCGTGAAAGGGGTGTAACCTTCACACCCGTGAACGGTTTACAAGTTCCTATAACTTGTAGGCGACTCTTTTATCTTTAGCTTCCTTCCCTTGGAGCGCCGCCATGCCTAAAAGCATGAACACAATGGGGCTCAAAAGGTTGGTTTGAAAAATTCCCTACAGTTTTTGGCGACTCCAATAGGAGGATTTCTAGATTGATTCCTAAAATTTATTTTAGAAATTGATTTAGAATGAGTGGATGAGACTAAAATCAAACAAACGCTATGAAAAATCGAAAAAAATATCGAACACAAAAATTGTCGCAGCGTGCCATGACCATTGCAGAACGTCAAAATATACCGACAGTTAATAGTTCCATCGCGCCGCGATGAAACTATCGCCGCCCGATAGTTTCTGCCTTCCAACGATGTGATCTGGCGACATTGTGCCAGAATTCTTTCTTCATATATTGCCCGATTCTAATACCGTCTCCACGATTTTACTTCCTGATTATGTTTTTTCGACTTTTCTAAACTCATATGTGTTCTACATATGGTTTTAGCCCTTGGGAATTCACGCTCCATCCACCCTAATGAACGCTCCGTGCAACAATGGGTGCATCTGAGTTTGTGAATTCACCAAACCATGGAAGCGAGTTTAACTTGCGGAATCCCGATCCATCGTACCAACCCTTCTAAGGTAAGGCTTCCACACGATGTATTCGGACTCATAACAATGGACCCTCTTGGACACCATAATCCTTGACCTTAGAGAACTAGAGCCATGGTTAGGTTGCAAACTTATTTTATCATATTGTGACTACTTGACTACTTGTGCATATCTTACTTGTGCATAACTTATTTATGTAGGGTTTTGTAGTGACCCTCATTACGCGGAATGAAACCCCCCAAGACCCGCCCCAAAATTAATGTAACTAATACAACCAAAACATAATTAAAACACAATTAAGAGTAAGGATAAGAAATATACCCTCGACGCGTGCTTCGCTCTTACAACGAGCTCTTACTTCAACCTCGATAATGCGAGGCCTCCAACGGGATCGTACCCTCGAACTCGACCCGATCGTCCTAAGCGTTGAAGGTTAGTCGAGGCCCGGACAAAATTTAAACTTGGAGTTTTACGAACTTAAGGTATTCTCAACAATGGAGATGCCTTTATAGCTCCACTCAAGTGTGTTCTCTCCCAAATTCCAAACCCGTGGTATGTATAGGGAAAAGGGACTCGAAACCCTTGTTCATGATCAATGTTGGATCATGTGCAATTTTGATAATTTATTTAATTCTAAATTAAATAATTAATCAAAGCAATCACAATGCAACAAGTGTCAAGGGAAGAGAGAGATTTAGGTGAGGACCAAAAACAAAGGGGGGACCATTGCCTTGCTCCCCAAGGCTTTGCCCCAAGGATTGGACCACTCTCCCAAAACCGCCACCAAGCAAGGCTTGCTGGGCTGGCAGCCAGCTAGCATGCTAGCGTGCACCAGCCAGCACATCTAGCCTACACTACATCACTACGCAGCACACAATGCGCACCAGCCAGCACATGCGTGCTGCTAGAAAGCCACTCATGCTACTGGGCTGCTGGACGAGGCTCCCTTCACTACTGCTGCTTGCTGGCCAGCACGCACTGCCCTCTCGCATAGCCCCCAGCCAGCACATGCGTGTTGCGTGCTACTAGGCACTGGGCGTTGCTGGTGCTGCTCCTGCCTAGCTAACGCACACGCACACGCACTGGGCGAGGCTAGTGCTGCTGTTGTGATGCCCTACATGCACACGCACATACGCACTGGCCCATCCTTGCGATAGTGATGTGCTACGCGTAGGCTTGTGCTAAAGCTTGCGATGGTGAGCTGTGCGAAGGCTGCGCTGGATTATAGAAACAACCCTAGGCACACACACACAAGCACACACACGCAAGTGCCTAGCACTATGATGGTGCTATGCTTGTGCGATTGGCTGCCTTGTGCGCCTAGCACACACATGGTGCGCCAAGGCTTGCGATGAGCTAGCCTAACCTAGCACTTCACATGGCTAGGCCAATGTGATGCTACGGATACGCTCGTACTTGTTGCTTGTGATTTTGTGACGCTCGGTCTCGACGCCCTAGGCTCGATATCCGACCTCTATGTTCGTAAAACTCCGACGACTCATTTAATCCTTTTGATTGATTCGTCGTCTCGGATCGGTTGTTCGATTGGGTTCGACCCAAAGGGTTCAGTTAAGATTAAGCTGTAATATTAATTATACCTTAATATTACTAATCGGAAGCGGCCTCCACCTAGGCATTCTGATCACTTGACCTTACTGAAGAATTAGCTCTGTAATAATTTTGAACCCTCTATCAGAATAATACACTTGTTGGAAGGACACCATTCCTTTCAATCTCCCACTTGTCCTTCCGGAAAAATGTGCATACAGTGTATAGCCCATTTCCTATGTCGCTTAATGTCTCTTCATGAACTATAAGGTAAGATTCATCGTCATCCTTATTTTATTCAGAAGTGTTTCTCGATCTCCGAGTTCGAATGCCAATAAGCAGATGATTTCTAAAATCTATCTGAGCACGACAATGCATTTTCACAGTCTCTTTCTTCGAGCGGCCTTGTAAACAACAAAGACATATTCCCTATTGTTAATAGGGGGACATTCCCAGTCTTGTACTGTAAGTTTCTCTTACTAAGAGGACCTAATCTCCCGAGTGCTCCCGTTATGATCCCTAGTTACGGCAGGCGTAAGGCAACATCAAGGAGACTAGTACTCAAACAAGAAAACTTCACAGTACTCATGGTCGTGGAAATAAGTTCTGATAGCTATAATGAGAAATATACTTATTACGTTTTAAATCTCTTAAAGTACTCTCATAGGTCGATCCGGTGCAGTTCCAAACTGGCACCTGTTGCAAATGATTTATGACCATCATGTCCTTGCAGCACAAGAAACGGTGTTGTAAATCATACTACAAACTAATCTCTGGTGGTCATCAATCGTCCATCAGTTAGATGACCTTGATTAGGGATAATTTTCGATTTAAATATTCAATGTTCACTTAACAGGTGTTTCTTTATCCAAGACATGGTCTTGATACCCTGTTTTGAATATTTCCATAAATCGAATGGACTCATTATTTAATTCTAAACCACAATTAAATAGCAATGGAGCGCATAGTAATTTTGCATAAAAATTAATTACTCCATAAATGAATGGTTTTAATACATTGTCTTACATTAAAACGACCAGTTTAATCAAAACACATGTACAGGGAATTTCAAAGCCAATCTCCAACGTGCTTGATTCCCATTGCCTCTACGTGCTTGTTTTGTTTCACTTGAGGTAGAGGTTTAGTCAAAGGATCGGCCACATTATCATCCGTTCCGATCTTACAAATTCTGATTTCACCCTTAGATTTCCATTCCCTTATCATGTGAAATCGCCTTTGGAAATGTTTGACCTTCTGGTGCTCTCTTGGCTCTCTAGCCTGAGCGATAGCTCCATTGTTGTCACAGTAGAGATCTATCGGACCCTTGATGGAGGGTACAACACCAAGTTCGCTGATGAACTTGCGAATCCAAACAGCCTCCTTAGCGGCTTCTGAAGCTGCCAAGTATTCGACTTCAGTTGTAGAATCTGCAGCAGTGCTTTGCTTGGCACTCTTCCAGCTAAGCGCTCCTCCATTTAGGAAAAATATGTACCCTGACTGTGATTTGAAGTCGTCTCTGTCAGTCAGGAAGCTAGCGTCTGTGTAACCTTCAACAATCAGGTCTTTGTGGCCACCATAAACCAGGAATTTATCCTTATTCCTTTTCAGGTACTTCAGGATATTCTTGGCCGCAGTCCAATGCGCCTCTCCTGGGTTTGATTGGTATCGGCTCGTAGCGCTTAAAGCATACGATACATTTGGCCTAGTACATATCATGGAATATATGATCAACCAAATTAGCGAAGCATATGGAATCTGATCCATTCTCTCTCTTGTCAACAGGTGTCTGTGGACACTGTTTCTTGCTGAGAGTTACGCCATGGGACATGGGTAGATGCCCTCTTTTGGCATTCTCCATGTTGAATCGTGCCAATACTTTATCAATGTAAGTACTCTGGCTCAATCCGATCATCTTCTTAGATCTATCCCTATAGATCTTGATGCCTAATATGTACTGTGCCTCTCCTAAGTCCTTCATTGAAAAGCACTTTCCCAACCAGCCCTTTATGGACTCTAGTAATTTTGTGTTGTTTCCAATGAGCAGTATGTCATCGACATATAGGACTAGGAATGCGATGTCACTCCCACTGACCTTCTTGTAGACATAAGATTCATCTGGATTCTTGATAAAACAAAACTTGCTGATGGTTTCATTAAATCGCACATTCCAACTTCTACTTGCCTGCTTCAGTCCATAAATGGACTTCTTATGCTTGCATACCTTTCCAGCATTGCTTGGATCAACAAAACCTTCTTGCTGTGTCATATACACAGTTTCTTCCAAAATCCCATTTAGGAAGGCGGATTTGACATCCATCTGCCATATTTCATAATCGTAATATGCAGCAATCGCTAGGATAATCCGGACATACTTTAGCATTGCAACTGGTGAAAAGGTTTCATCATAGTCAATCCCGTGGATTTGTCAATAACCTTTCGCCACCAGTTTAACTTTGTATATTGATACATTTCCATCTTTGTCTATCTTCAGTTTGAAGATCCATTTGCAATCAATGGGTGTATAACCCTCGGGCAAATTCACCAAGTCCCAGACTTGATTTTCAGACATAGAGTCCATCTCGGATTTCTTGGCCTCTTGCCATTTAGCAGAGTCGGGGCTCGTCATAGTTTGTTTGTATGTCGCTGGATCATCACCATGAAAGGAATGGTGTCCTTTCACCGATCCAAGACGACGAATTAATCCGAAAGGATTTAATAAGTCGACAATGTTTTACGAATACAGACGTCAGATATCGAGCCTAGGGCGTCGAGGCCGAGCGTCGCAAAATCAAAAAGCGACAAGTATGAACATAGCCCTAGCACCACACTGGCCTAGCCATGTGGATGCTAGGCTAGTTCGAGCTAGCATGCACCTAGCATGGCTAGGCGCACCATCGCAGCCCTAGCATCATGCCTAGGCGCTTTCGCAGCCCTAGCATGATGCCTGGGCACCATCGCTGCCTATCGCAAGCACTAGGCGCACCAGGAGCACCTGGCAGCCTATCGCAAGCACTAGACGCACCAGGAGCACCTGGCAGCTTATCGCAAGCACTAGGCGCACCAGGAGCACTTGGCAGCCCATCGCAAGCACTAGGCGCACCAGGAGCACCAGGCAGCCCATTGCAGCACAGCAGCGTGCTTGCCAGGATGCCTGGGTGCGCATGGCAGGGCCACACAAGCACCAAGAACAACCATCACAGTGCTAGGCACTGGCGCATGTGCATGTGTGTGAGTGCGTGCCTCGCACCAAGCATAGCAGTGCTAGGCACTGCCGTGTGTGTGCTAGTGCAAGGGTGTCTGGCAGCACCGCCCAACATACATGCTAGGGCCTTGCGTGCGTAGGCTCGCTGGCTGGGCTAGCAATGGTGCGAGGTTGGTGCGTGGTGCGTGGTGCGTGATGCGAGGCTAGTGCGTGGTGCGATGCGTGGTGCGTGGTGCAAGGCTGGTGCATGGTGCGAGGTGCAAGGCTGATGCGTGGTGCGAGGCGGGTGCATGCTATGCGAGGCATGTGCGCCAGCCAATGCGTGGGCTGCTGAGGCCAGCACCAGCACAATGTGCAAGCAGCACTAGGCGCCAGCACACAGCACCAGCGCCAGCATAGCCCAACAAGCAGTGGCTGGCTGGGATGCTGCTTGGCAGTGCTAGCTGGCTGCCAGCCTAGCTGCCATATGGCGGTTGTGAGGAAGCTTGTGGGGACCAATCAAGGGCCTTGGGGAGCAAGGCATATGGTCCCCCACCTAACCTTGGGCACTACTCCTTTGCACATGATCATGCCACTTGTCGCAATATGATTTAGTTGATTATTTATTTAATTTGGAAATTAAATAAATCATTGATTTTTCAACTCTCCCACATTGGTGGGAGATTGAAAACCAAGGACCCATTTCTCTATAAATACCCTTCAAGGGTGTTGGGAAATGGACAAGCTTGAGTGGAATTAAAAAGGCAACTCTTGTAATTAGAGTAAACCTTTGATTCGTAAAACTCATAGTTTTGTTTGTCCGGGTCTTGACTAACCTTCAAGACTTCGGACGCTCAGGTCGGGTCGAGGGTAAGATCCGTCGGAGATCTTGTAGTTTTGGGATTTTGAAGTAAGAGCTCTTCGGGAGCGAAGCACGCAACAAAGGTATAATTCTTGTTCTTAGTCTTGCTTAATTATGTTTATTATGCTTGTTAATTGCTTTAATTAAGGGGCGGGTCTTGGGGGGTTTCCTTCCGCGTAGTGTCGGGTCACTACGAAACCCTACAGCGGTGTTGGAGCCGTGCTCCTTTTAATTTTTGCAATTTCTTATTAATTAAGGTGTTTAAAGAGAATTTATTTTCTTGTTCATGTTCTTCTAATTAGATTAGATGCTCGTTTTAATTAATTTTAAAACTCGGTTTGGCTGTCGAACCCAGATTTTGGCTCGAAAATAGTTATTTTAGGGTGGAACCGACATTCTGGAACAGATTCAACCCTCTTCGAGAACTGTCCAGAAGCCAAATTCGAACCAGAAACCCATTTTTTATGGGATTTTTCGTTTTTCAACGAAAATTTTAATTCTTTTTAAGCCTTGATTAACGCAGGAATTACAAGGTTAGATTAAATGCACATTTGCATCACTAAACTACTAGTTTTAAAAATATCCTTAAGCATAATAATGGAGTTTTTATTAGTGCTTAATTTGATATACCATTTTTCACATAAACTTGTTTTTAACAAATTTTGCAAATAAATTGCAATAAAATGTGAAAGCTTGTTGTGAACTTGTAATTTTAAGTTCCTATAATGTTAAAGTTCTAATCTTTAAAGGTTTAAATGATTAGAACCCTAACCCTAAATTCCATATTGAACAAAGTTTGGATTTTTCATGTTTGGTTAATTTGATTAATACTTGTGAGTAAAATTTGATTAATCTTCATATTGGAAGATGGAATATTGGTATTTTACACAAGTATGAAAGTTGGAAAAAAATTTCATTAGATGATTAGTTTTTTTTTCCAACTCCCATTTGTCAAATCCATTATTAATTTGCATATTGGCAAGATTAATTATGGACATAGTGTTTCGGGGTTTTCTGATGTCCTGCTGGAGAGTTACAATTCCGAGACTGGAACCGGACGCCTGTACCTGCAAAACAAACGGATGCTCCGGATGATTGGAGATCCGCCTCCGACGGCAAGTTAGTACTTGATTAAGGAGTAATTAATGCGGAAATTAAAGTGATTGGGTCTCTCTAGGTGAGAGTGTTTAATGTGTGTAATCTGCTTTTTTAGCGTGTAATCTCCCTTAATGAGGATTAAGGGAGGTATTTATAACCTCGGGAAACGTGTCAATCTAGGTTTAGGTTAACCTTGGGCTGATTAGGCTTCCCTCGGGAGTTGGGCCTAGGTGACCGGTTATCCCAGGTGTCATTGCTTGACACGTGGCAGGCTTCTATTGGCCCATGTGACGGACACATGGCGGAACCTGATTGGTCCACTTGTCATATGGTGATTGGTGGGGAAAAATCCCCTAATCATTTGCCTCTCACAGGTGGCACGTGACTGGTCACGTGTTACCTATGACAGGTATCGCCCTGTAACAGGCGACGGCCTGCTACAGGTGTCACTCGGCGAGAGACCGAGAGATTCTCCCGCCAATATTTTGAATTCTGGAAGTGACCCTTCGCCTTCTCACTTCGCCTATATAAAGGAGTGTTGACTTCGGTCATTTTCACACTTGAAAACTTTGTGAGAGAACATTCGGACCCCTGAACTTGCTCTGACATTTTGGACCCTTTCTGCCTACCGCCTGCTCTAACAAGCCGACTGCAAAGGCTTTTCAGAACTTCATCAATCGTCACTCGTTCAGGTAACCGTCGGTTCTCTTACTCTTAATTTTCTCTTTACTTTATTCTTTTTTGAAATGGCACCACGGAAGCACACGACACGACCTAGGTTAGTGATCAGCCGGTCACCGGGGACGGCTAAATCTAGGACTAGGAGTGCCGCCTGCCCTTTTCTGGATCCATCTTTGCCCTTTATACAAAGTCCGACTGTATCTGTGTCTATGCAGAGCATGATGGCCAGAACAAAAAAGACTGCCAGGATCTCAAACTCAGACGGCTCCTCCCACAGGGTGCCGATTAGTGAAACATCTGACCAGGCGCCAGATGTGGAAGTTAAACAAAGCGGCTTGAAAGCCGGCAGTTCTGAGGGAGGAGTCAGAGTGACCCCTTCCCATTTTACAGTTGACAATTCTACATTCTCTCCTGCTCCTTTTAAAGGAGAGGAGGCAGGCCCCTCCGGGAGAGGGGAAGAGTCGTCCTCTTCGGACTCGTCAGAGGACGATTCCGAGTCTAGCTCTTCTGGCCATGCTTCCCTGGACACAGAAGAGAAAAACAGTCGCCTACAAGAGGCGAGGCTTTCTCACGCAGTTGAGAAGGGGGACAATTGGGCGGAGCCATCCGCCTCTCACCGAGAGCAAAATACCCCCTACTACTGCACGGTACCTCGGGGTCGGATCACGGCCATGCAAGAGAAAGTGGAGAGCTTTATCGCAAACCACACAATGGGCCCCGGCTTTTTAGTGTTCGTGCCGGATCCAGAAGACACAGTCGTATGGCCGGCTGGTACCAGTTATGATGGCGCCTGCTTTGGCTGCTACGAGGCGGCCATCAAAGCTGGGCTGCGCTTCCCACTACATCCGGTTGTTCAGCGGATCTTGGATGGGTATGAGTTGGGGTTATGGCAGTTAGCCCCGAACTCCTAGGTCAACGTACTCGACTATGTGGCCGGGTGCGAACTGCACGGGGTGGAGCCGAGCTTCGAGGCTTTCGCCCATATGAACTACCTCAGCCGGACCCCTAAGGCAGGCGGTACCGGATGGTATTAATTGACGAGCCACAGGGGCTACCTCATGATGAGAGGTAAAGCAAACAAATGGAAGGACTGGCGGAGCACCTTCCTCATCATTGAGAGTTCAGACACAGAGCTGAACAAGCGCTTCAACAGGTGGAACAGGAATCCGCCCCTTCTTGCAGGCGGCCGCAGCATGCCGCCTGTTCCCCCCAAGGCTAAGAAAGAGATCCTAGATAAAGGACTCTTCAAAGTAGAGTCGAAGGTGAACTCTACTTCAGGGGTACGAGAGCAAGTACCCCTGCACTGCGTCCCGAGCTTCAAATGGCTCTACGACGAGTACTTTTTGGCCGCCTGTGGCCTCAGCAGTCGGTGTTCAAGAGGTAGCCGGCCTGTCGAATACTCTGCTTTTCCGTGCATTTCTTGTTATGACTTTTATTAACTTTGCTATTTGTTTTTGCAGCGGACGCCATGAGCAAAATTTCCGCCTCCAAGACTGCGGCGGCCATGTTGCGGGCCTCCATCATGCAACAGCACTAGCGCCTAGCTAGCAAGCAGCATCGCCAGGCTAGCTGGCGAGCAGCAGCGTTGGGCGTGTTGTGCATGCGAGGGAGCTGCTAGGCAGGCTGGTGCTAGCTGGCTGGGCTAGCTGGCACTGCTAGCTGGCAGCAGCCTAGCAGGCCTTGCTAGAGTCGGTTTTACAAGTGGGGACCATTGCTTGGAGCAATGGCTTGGGGATCAAGGCAATGGTCCCCCAAGCCTTTGGTCCTCACTTGGCTCTCTCTATTATTGTGCCATGTGTCATTTTGTGATTAAATTGATTAATCATTTAATTTTGAAATTAAATAATTATCATTTCACCAACTCTCCCACATTGATGGGATATTGGAAACCAAGGATTCATTTCCTTATAAATACCCTTCAAGGGTGTTAGGAAATGAATAAACTTGAGTGGAATTAAAAAGGCAACTCTAATTAAGAGTAAAACTTTGATTTGTAAAACTCATAGTTATTTTTATCCGGGTCTTGACTAACCTTCAAGACTTAGGACGCTCAGGTCGGGTCAAGGGTACGATCCGTCGGAGATCTCATGTTTTCGAGATTTTAAAGTAAGAGCTCTTTGGGAGTGAAGCACTCGACAAAGGTATAATTCTTCTTCTTAATCTTGTTTGATTAAGTTTAATATGCTTGTTAATTGTTTTAATTAAAGGGCGGGTCTTGGTGGGTTTCCTTCCACGTAGTGTCGGGTCGCTATGAAACCCTTCAAATTTGGCCCGGTCAACTTCTCCTTGTCGAGAATTTAGCGTAAAGAGAATTGGTTGTTGTTTGAGTTACTTCCAGAAATTGTTCTACAATTGAAAGAATTTGAAATGAAAAACCATTCATAACCAATAAGTTTGAAAATTAAAAAACGTTCATGCAAATTTTCAATCTTATTGAGCATTTTATCCACGCATTAATAATTTTTCCCTTTTAGGCGAGAATAAAATGATTCTGAGATCCCAAAAATCAAAAAGTGATTAAGCATGCTTTGGCTTGTCTTAACACCAGATATTTTAGGGTAAGCAATCCAATTGCTAATAGCTCCAAGCTACTCTCGGTTTGATAAAACGTGGCATCTAATGCATCCTTGACATTTTATCTCTTTTGCCACGACATCTAAGGACTCCTTACTGATATCGTGAGCTTAACCAAGACAACTTGTATACCTAGTATACCTTACATTCCTAGGGAACTAGTGATGCCTCACTTTGGCGTAGGCCATCACATACGCGCATTAGTTCGGTAAGTGTTGTTCTTGGAACGACAAATTTTAGCTCAATATTTTAAGGGACCTAGGGTTTCTATGTCGGTTGAATTAAGTGAACTTAACTAAGCACCGCAACATTTGAAATCCTAGACATGCATCTAACATTCAAGTATATATATATCACAACAATATATAAAAAGCATAAAAATAGATGCATTTGGCAACTAGCATGACCCCTTAAAATCTGCAAATCTTCAAGGGTCTTCATCCTGGCTCGTCTTCATCGAAACGCCGTCTTGGGACATCTTTGCCAAAATAAAATAACTAGCTACTACGACTAAGATTAATCTAAAGTACAAAAATACTTAACGGTTCGCAGACCGTATTTTTGCAAAAGCCGGAAAAATCGAGGTCTAACCTCGTTAAAATAATTACATAAATAATTTAAAACGGCAAAAAATTTCGCAAAACACATAGCTCGAATTTAAGCCAAAACTGCCCACACATCTCCTTGTGGGTTGCGCGCCATGACTGCTAGGCAGCCCATGGCCTGTGCGTGTGGTGCTGGCTGCTAGCAAGCACGCCTAGCGCAGCCTGCTCTGCTAGCTAGCACCAGCAGCACGCTACGCATGCTAGCTGCTAGCTGGCACAGGCAGCAATGGGCTGGCTGGGGCTTGCTGCCTCGCTACCCAGCAGCAGCACAAGCACGCCAGCAGCCTAAGGCCCACACACCCAGCACAGGCATCACACAATAGCAGGCAACAACCCTTGCCACACAGCAACGCAACATCATGGCATGGCCCTTGTGCGCACCATAGGCAACCTACATGTGGGCTACTGGGCGGCCCGGCTGGCCTTGGTGATGCTTGGGGTTTTTACCTCGATTTACGTGCATTTTTCTCGGGATTTTAATCTCGATTTTTGTGTGACATAAAATTAATTCCAAATTTATTTTATAATTAATTTAGGGCAAAAATGAAAATAAAACAAGTCCAACTTAATTAAATTCAATTTTAACGGTGCACAAGCCTAATTTTCAAAATTACTTCGGAATATTTTAGGTCTTTCTTGATGCTTAAAATTGAAAGAGCTATGTCCATAATTAATTTAACCAATGTGCAAATTAATAATGGATTTGACAAATAGGGAGTTGGAAAAATAAATTAATCATCTAATGATAAAATTTTCCAGCTTTCCTACTTTTGTAAAATAACAAGATTACATATTCCAATATGAAGAGTAATCGAAATTTACTCACAAGCATTTGAACTTCAAGGATTTTAATCAACCAAAAAGTGAAAAAATCCAAACTTAATTCAATCATGGAATTTAGGGTTAAAGTTCCAATCATTTAAACATTTAAAGATTAGATCTTTAACATACTTAGGAACTTAAAATTACACATTCACATCAAACATTCACACATTAATGCAATTTATTTGCATAATTGTGAAGAAACAAGTTTGTGTGAAAAAGAGCATATCAACTCAAGCACTAATTACAACTCCATAATTATGCTTAAGGATATTTAAAATGGCAGTAGATTAGGGATGCAAAATGCATTTAAAAGGGTTGAAACTGATTCAGAATGTCGATTCCACCCAAAAAAACACTATTTTTGAGCCAAAATATGGGTTCGACAGCCAAAACGATAAAAAATCCGATTTTTAAAATTAAATAAAACAAGCTTCTAATCCAATTAGAAAGGCAAAACCAGAATTTAAATCTACTTTAAAACACCTTAATTAATAAATAATTGCATTAATTAAAAAGGAGCATGGTTCCGATACCGTTGTAGGGTTTCGTAGTGACCCTCACTACGCGGAATGAAACCCCCCAAGACCCGCCCCCATAATTAATGCAACTAATACAACCAAAACATAATTAAAACACAATTAAGAGTAAGGATAAGAAATATACCCTCGACGCGTGCTTCGCTCTTTCAACGAGCTCTTACTTCAACCTCGATAATGCGAGGCCTCCAAAGGGATCGTACCCTCGAACCCGACCCGATCGTCCTAAGCCTCGAAGGTTAGTCGAGGCTCGGACAAAATATAAACTTGGAGTTTTACGAACTTAAGGTATTCTCAACAATGGAGATGCCTTTATAGCTCCACTCAAGTGTGTTCTTTCCCAAATGCCAAACCATTGGTATTTATAGGGAAAAGGGACTTGAAACCCTTGTTCATGATCAATGTGGGATCATGTGCAATTTTGATAATTTATTTAATTCTAAATTAAATAATTAATCAAAGCAATCACAATGCAACAAGTGTCAAGGGAAGAGAGAGATTTAGGTGAGGACCAAAAACAAGGGGGGGGGGGGAGCATTGCCTTGCTCCCCAAGGCTTTGCCCCAAGGATTGGTCCCCACTCTCCCCAAACTGCCACCAAGCAAGGCTGGATGGGCTGGCAGCCAGCTAGCATGCTACCGTGCACTAGCCAGCACAGCTAGCCTACACCTCATCACTGCCCAGCACGCAATGCGCACCAACCAGCACATGCGTGCTGCTAGCGAGCCACACATGCTGCTGGGCTGCTGGGCGAGGCTCCCTTCACTGCTGCTGCTTGCTGGCCAGCACGCACTGCCCTCTCGCATAGCCCCCAGCCAGCACATGGGTGTTGCGTGTTGCTGGGCTGCTAGGCGCTGGGCATTGCTGGTGCTGCTGCTGCCTTGCTAACGCACACGCACATGTACTGGGCGAGGCTAGTGCTGCTGTTGCGATGCCCTAAACGCACACGCACATACGCACTGGCCCAGCCATGCGATAGTGCTGTGCTACGCGTAGGCCTGTGCTAGAGCTTGCGATGGTGAGCTATACGATGGCTGCAATGGTGTGACAGCCCTAGGCACACACACACACGCACACACACGCAAGTGCCTAGCACTACGATGGTGTTGTGCTTGTGCGATGGGTTGCCTTGTGCGCCTAGCACACATAGTGCGCCAAGGCTTGCGATGAGCTAGCCTAGCCTAGCACTTCACATGGCTAGGCCAATGTGATGCTACGGCTATGCTCATAGTTGTTGCTTGTGATTTTGCGACGCTCGGTCTCGACGCCCTAGGCTCGATATCCGACATCTGTGTTCGTAAAACTCTGACTGATTAGGGGATTTTTATCCACCAATCAGCATCCGACCCGTGGACCAGCCAGGTTTCGCCACGTGTCCTTCACGTAGGCCAATAAGAGCCTGCCGCGTGTCATCATGAGATACGTCCTCCATGGAACAATTGTGATGTGACACGTGTCCATCATGTCAAATAGATAAATCATCCAACAAGGCCCAATCTTGGTGGGAAGCCCAGTCAGCCTTAGGTTTAACCTAAACCTAGTATTGGCACGCATTCCAAGGCATATAAATAGGCCCATTAATCCTCATTAAAGGGGGATTACGCACATTACACACTCTCACCTAGAGAGACCAAATTACATTTATTCCCGCATTAATTACTCCTTAATCAAGTACTAACTTGTCCGTTGGAGGCGGATCTCCAATCATTTGGAGCATCCGTTTGTTTTGCAGGTACAGGACCCCGAAACATTTTGGCGCCGTCTATGGGGAGAGTACTTTTGAGATGGCATCCACGTCTGTACCGACTCCTGAAGAGAGGCGTCCCCTGGATGACCCTCAAGTTCAGTCGGACCATGATACTGAAGAAGAATTTGAAGTTGAAGCTCATACAGCTTCAGACGGGACCCTAAGGGCCCGGCGTACCCGTCATACCGAAAGGAGAGAACGGGAAGATCTTTAAACTGGACTCAATGACCTAGTCGGCGCACCGCCTGTTCAGCAGCATCCGGCTGATGGGTCTGCTCCCATTACAAGGAACGAACTCATGAACTTCATGAGGGGCTTCAAGGGTGAGATTCAAGAGTTGCTCAACAGAAAAATGCCTGCTCTAGGAAGTGGAAGCCTGTTCAAGGCCAAGGAGCAGTCGGCTAAAAACCCTTCCTCTTCAGGGAAGAGGAAGCCTGTTCAAGGGCAAGAGGAGACCCCTCATCCCAACTCTAGGAAGTGGGAGCCGCCTGCCCTTGATTTCACAAAGTACCGCTTTCCTACTCTAGGAAAGAGGAAACCCGTTCGTCATATTCAGGCGGACGGGTCGAAGAAAACCTACACAGATGCTCGGCTACTGCTCGAGCAGAAGAAGAATGACCGACTGTCAGAGTCGGCCTCTACTTCAAACTTCCAAGACAGTCTGTGCCATACCTCTATGAGGTATACTCAGTCACATCATGAGAGTCAGACAGGCGGTACCTCCCGTCAGTCCGGCTTTCATAGTGACCAGGCGGCACCAAACTTGCCATTTGTACCGCAACAACAATATTTCTTGCAGCAACCTCTGTTTGGAGGACATGCGGTAAAGAATGTCCAACCTATGGACTGGCAGCTACGGTTTCTTAGGCTTGAGGAACAGCCGTCGGCTTTCTCCAAGGAAATTACAGAAGTCGCTCAGCCGGCCAAAGTGAAAAAGGTGTTAGTAGGTGCCTATGATGGCACTACTAACCCAAAAGACCATTTGATGGCATTCACCAACCTGATGTATCTTCAAGGGTTAGATGATCCCACTTGGTGCAAGTGTTTTCCAGCGACTCTCAAAATCGCCCAACAATGGTTCGGCAACCTGCCGACTGCTTGTGTGAATAACTTCAGGACGCTTGCTTACTTATTCACCTCCAACTTTGCCATGAACATACCTGCAAAGAAGACGACCCTTGATTTAGGGATGATTCAACAGGGCGAGAAGGAGGGGCTTCGTTCTTACATCAGGCGGTTTAACCTGATGCGAATACAGATTCAAGGGCTACCGGATGAGGTAGCCTACACTGACTTTTTCAGAGGCCTCAAAGACGGGTCGACCTTCAAGTTTGATTTAGTTCGAAAGAGGGTGGCGACTCTTCAAGAAGCCTTGATTGAAGCAGAAGCCTATATACAAGCGACTCATCTTTGCAGTACGGGAAAACAGTCGGACGGGAAAAGGTTCGACAAAAAAGAAGGACAGCAGAAACAGTCGTCCAACAAAGATGAGAAAAAAAGAAAAGAGGTCTGGGCGGCTGATCCTCTAAACAGCCGGCCCAGAAAAAGAAGAAAGAGTTTAAACCATACTCCCCGAAGTATGCGTTTATTAAGGATAGCCAAGCTATCCTAAAAGAAATTAAGGGACGGATCTCAATTGAGAAGCCGGCTCCCATGAAGGGTTCTGCGAGCAAACGGAACCAAGAAAAATTTTGTGATTATCATGAAGATGTTGGTCATCAAACCAACGAATGCATCAGCCTCATGCGGTATCTGGACCGCCTAGCTGAACAAGGCGATCTTGGCTCTTATGTCAAGAAATCTAAGGGGAGCTCTTCCTCGAAGAAGCAGTCGGCTCAAAAGAATCAACAAGTCGACAGCTCCGATACAGATGATGCAGTCGTCTACACCATTGCAGGCGGCTTCTCAGGAGGCGGCCCCACTATTAGGGGCAACAAGGAGAATATCATGCGGCTAGATGTCAATTCCGTTCACCAAGAACGGCCCTCCAACTATTCATTTCCTGAAATCGTCATTACTGAAGAAGATTTAGGGGGGTAAGGGGGTCGCATGACGACCCTATTGTTATTGAATGTAAAGTAGCCAACCAGAGAGTTGGCCGAATCCTCATAGATACCGGCAGCTCCTCAGATCTTATCAGCAGCAAATGTCTGTCAAAACTCAAATATCAGACTGATTGCATTCATCCGGTATCCCACCCTCTAGTAGGGTTTGGAGGAGGAGTCGTCCACCCAGTGGGACGAGTGGATTTACCCATCCGCCTGGGTGAAAAAGGGGAAGGTCGACACATGGTGGTCAGGTTCCTGGTAGTTGAGGAACTCTCGGCCTACAACGTAATTCTGGGACGACTCACCTTGAATAATTCCAAGGATGTTATAATCCCGTCCCTTATGCTGCTCAAATTTGAGCGGGACGATGGAACAGTCGGCTCCCTAAGGGGAGATCAGAAGATGGCCCGAGAATGCTATCTCTCGGATATCAAGCCCACTGTCATGGCCGTTGGTCAAGTGGTGGAAAAACAGACCTTGACAATGTCAGGGAGAGCGCGCCTGTTCAAGAAGCAGGCGGCAAAAAGAGAAAGGCTGCCCAGATGGGGGCCGCACGGAAAGAGAAAAAATAGCATTCATTGGCAGAGGAGCGGTCGGATGAATTTCGCCCTTAGCCGGCTGGTGAGCATACGGACCTGATCCTAGACGACTTGCGTCCTGACCGAACAGTCAAGGTTGGGACGGCTGCTCTAAGAGTTCTGGGTGATGACTTTCATCAACTTTTGAAAGAATACAAAGATATCTTTGCTTTTGAAGTCCATCAAATGCCAGGCATTAGTCCTGACCTGGCGGTACATAAATTGGCCGTGGATCCGAAAAAGAAGCCGGTAAGGCAGAAGAAGCGGAACCATGGCGAAGAAAGAAGTCAAGCGGCAGCCGTCGAAGTTAAGAAATTACTTGATGCGGGGTTCATTCGGCAATGTTACTTCCCAGACTGGGTTGCAAATGTAGTGCTTGTTAAAAAGCCGAATGGTACCTGGGGAATGTGTATAGACTACACAGATTTGAACAAAGCGTGCCCCAAGGACAATTACCCTCTGCCTAAAATTGATCATCTGGTCGACTCAACAGCCGGCCATGCTCTAATGAGCTTTATGGACGGCTACTCTGGTTTCCATCAAATTCCTTTATGGAAGAAAGATCAGGAGAAGACGGCCTTCGTCACTGATCAAGGGTTATACTGTTACACGGTCATGCCGTTTGGTCTGAAGAATGCCCCGGCCACCTTCCAGCGACTGATAAATACTGTGTTCTTTGATCAGATTGGGAGGAACGTTGAAGCATACATTGATGATATGATCGTTAAGTCTAGGCTTCAGATAGATCGTCTGTCGGACCTCCGAGAAACTTTTGCCACACTCAGGCGGCACCACGTCATGCTCAATCCCAAGAAATGTGTATTTGGAGTTGAGTCTGGGAAATTTCTCGGATTACTTATCAATTAGAGATGAATAGAGGCGAACCCTGAGAAGGTGCAGGCGGTCATCGACATGCAGTCGCCTCGCACCATTCGAGAGGTTCAGAAGTTAACAGGTTCTCTGGCAGCCTTGGGAAGATTTCTAAGCCGATCAGGCGACAAATGCTTATATTTCCTCCAGGCCATTAAGAAAAAGGCAAGGTTTGAATGGGGGCCGGATGCTGTGGCGGCCTTCCAGAAATTGAAAGTTCACTTGCATTCCTTGCCGAGGCTAGTTAGCCCTTTGCCCAAAGAAGTACTCTACATGTACCTGGCCGTCTCTGATCATGCTCCCGGTCTACTTTGTTAGTCATGTACTGAAAAATGCCGAGTTGAGGTATCCCTTAGTGGAGAAATTTGGTCTTGCACTGTTCATGGCTGTTAAAAATTTGAAGCCCTACTTCTTGGCACATGCAGTCGTCGTGTATACAGATTAACCTATCAAGCGGCCATTGACCACCACGGAGTCGTTAGGCCAGATGATCAAATGGGCCATAGAAATTCAGAGCCTCGAAGTTACTTTCGAGCCTAGAAAAGCAGTGAAGGGGCAAGCCTTTGCTGACTTTATTGTTGAGATGACTCGTCACCCTGACTCTCAAGTTCCAGATCAAGTCTGGAAGGTATATGTGGACGGAAGCTCTACTTCAAATGGTTGTGGAGCAGGCGTCATATGTCAGTCGCCAGAGGGCGACAGGTACGAATATGCTCTACGCTTCAGTTTTCAGGCCTCAAACAATGAGGAAGAATATGAAGCTTTGCTAGCCGGAATCCGCATGTGCACGGCGGCAGGGGCGAGAAAGATAGACGTCTGTTCTGATTAACAATTGATAGTGAGTCAGTATAATGGTGAATACGAAGAAATCCATCCAGCCATGATCAAGTATTTACAAGCGGTACGACAAGCAGTCGGATCCCTTGAAGATTTTCATCTGACTCAAGTGCCGAGATCAGAAAACAACCAGGCGGATGCTCTTTCAAAATTAGCATCCTCCGCCTCTTGTGATACTCCTCGAACCGTTTTTTGGGAAGTAATGAAGAAAAGAAGCATCGAGGAAGACCCTATTGGAATCCTAGACAGAAGCTCAACCTAGATGGATCCGATCAGGGCATATCTGACATACGGTACCTTGCCGGATGATCATCACCAGGCTGCTGCGCTGAAAAAACGGGCAGCCAGTTTTGAAATGATAAAGGGAGAACTTCACAAAAGAGGGTATCTTCTACCCTACTTGAAGTGTATTACTCCAGAAAAGGGGCGAGAGATACTAGATAATCTTCACTCTGGTTACTGCGCTTCCCATATAGGCGGCAGGACGCTTGCCTAACGGACAAGGCGGCAGGGCTACTTTTGGCCTACCTTAGAAGCAGATGCAATGGAGATGGTGAATAAATGTGACAAGTGCCAAAGGTTTGGCAAACTAATTCACCGTCCGGCTATTGACCTCACTACCATTCATAGCCCACTACCGTTTGCTAAGTGGGGCATGGATATTTTGGGTCCATATACGCCTGCTACAGGCGGTAGGAAGTACATACTTGTTGCAGTCGACTACTTCACTAAATGGGTGGAGGCGGAGGCTGTAAAGGGAATCAAGACGAAGGATGTAATTTCATTCATCCGGAAAAATGTCATCACTCGGTTCGGGGTTCCCATGTCTATGGTTTTTGATAATGGTCCCCAATTCGAGACGCCTGTTCTCTAAAGCTGGTTGAGTGACCAAGGTATTGCACACCACTTTGCATCAGTCGGTCGTCCACAAGCAAACGGCCAAGTAGAAGCTTTCAATAAAATCATCTCAGACGGTCTCAAGAAAAAGATTGAAAGAGCAGGCGGCCTATGGGCGGATGAACTACCACATGTTCTCTGGGCCATTAGGACGACTGAAAAAGGGGCGACTGGAGAAACTCCATTCCTCCTAACCTATGGTGCGGAAGCTGTTCTTCCAATTGAACACTACGAGCCGACTCTTCGAGTAATGTTATATGACGAAGAGGCAAACTGGGAAGCCATGCGCCTAGCATTAGACTCACTCCCAAAAAGGAGGGGCAATGCTGTCTTGCGCCATGAAATTTACCGCCTAAGAATGACCTGATCATACAACAAAAAAGTACACAGGCGTCCACTCAATGTGGGGGACTTGTACTAAGAAAAATGGAAGCAGTCGGTAGGGCTAATGAGTCTGGCAAATTAACTCCCAAATGGGAAGGACCCTACCGAATCTATGAAGAGGTCAGGAACGGTACCTACCGTCTAGAAACACCAGACGGCCAACCGTTGCCTCGAACCTGGAATATAGATAATCTTAAGAAATATTACTTTTGAATGATGTAAATAGCCGAGAGCTACTTAATAAAAGTTTGTTGTTTCATTCAATTCTGTACTAAGAGGGGCATGCCTACTGACAAACAGTCGGCTACTCTCCATGTTTAATTTTAATTCTTATTTAAGAGGGGCATGCCGCTTGTTTCACACAACCGGCTACTCTCCCATAACACAGTTTATCAAGAACCATCAAAGGCTCATGACCGAAAAGATCAGACCAGGCGCCAGGCCAACTGATTCAAATATTAAATTAATTCGACCTGTCCCAACATTATAGCAGGCATCCGACGGCATCCATCCAGATGAAATTCGTCGCAGAGAGTAGCTCCCTTTTGGGTGGAACATTGTTCTATAAAATCATTACACGGCACCTATACGACTGTCTAACTAAGACAACCATGTAGCCGTTTTCTCAGACAAGGATACCTCTCACTTAACTGACTAATCATGTCAAACAAGTGTTTGCAGTACCCATCCGTGTCAATTAACCGACTAAACTACTTGGGATAAGAACAGTCGGTACATTATGAGTTAAATAGCCAACAAACATTGGCGAATCAAGGGGAACAACCGGTACTCACTACTTGAAACCTCTACTACTCAGTCACTCGGCGGTTAAGTAACAACCACGTTTACTTGGCCACTCCTTAAAACTTAGTATGAAACTAAAAAGGTGTTCACATAGCGCCTATTTACACTATGTTAAATATAGCAGGGACCAGTCGGCTTAGACCGCCTAGAGTCTCTAGCCTAAAAACATGGCAAGTAGGAAACCACTTTCCTACTTGGTTAATTTTACAAATGACTAGACCGCCTGCCTAAAGGGGATCCAGTATTTAAAATGAGTTAAATACCGATTGGATAAATGGCCGACTGATCGCCTAGCCTGGAAACAGACAACCAGTCGTCTAGGGGCATAGGCGGCGTGACTACCTCATACATGTTACCTCTTACTTGTCTGCAACTATCGGCCATGCAGAACAGTCGGTATAGTATGTAATTGGATATTAGAGTTTTGATATTTAGCAAAATAAAAGCACAAATTCAAAACATCACAAATTCGAAACATTTTGGCAAAAAAGTGACCTAAAATAATGGTCGCCTAAGTTATATTAACAACCGGCCATAAAGACCGGCATAAACATTCAAAACCCCGGCCCCTTTGCCGGGTAAAAGATGCAAAAGAAGCCGGCCATGAAGACCGGCAAAATATTCAGAGCCCCGGCCCCATGGCCTGGTAAAGAAAAGCAAACGGCACGCAGGCCATAGAAAGAACACAAAAAGCTTAAGAAGGGGGCAGATCTTCAATAATAGCAGCTGCCGCCTGGTCAGCATTCTTTTTGCTGGACTCGGCTTCAACTGCATCCCTCTTCGATGCGTCCACCCCAAGCGGCACAATCGCCACAACCGGCTCCTCCACCTCAAACGCCTTGTCCACAGCAGCCGCCAGGATCTCTTGATTATATCTATCAGAACACTGGCGGTACGTTTTTTCCCATGAGGCAAAGTCGGCATTGGGGAAGAGGCGGCCCCAGGTTAGGCGTTGGATCTGAGCAGAGTCTTCCATGATCTCTCGGACCAGCTCCTTCTTTTCCTCCTCGGCCTTAGCCGAGAGCTCTTCGGTGAGGCTCTTCTCCTGAGTCGCCAGGCGCTCCTTAACGCTCGCCAAGGATTTCTCCAAGGAGTCGAATGAGCTCGCTTTTTGGCGAAGAGGCCTCAGCTCGGCCTTGAGATTGTTGATGGTCGCCTCCAGATCATTATTCTTCTTCTGGGCCGCCTCCAACTGAGCCTGGATAGCAGAAGTAGCCTGCGCCTGATAATAAAGAATATCAGTTGTCAAAATCTCATTTTGGGCAATTTGAAACATTGCCTTATCGCAGTCAGAGGCGGCCATAGCTTTAGCAACCTTTACCTCTTTGTTCTTCCTATCAAGCGGCTTGCGAAGGCCGTTCACACGGAGCAGGGCCGAAGTAAAAGGGAACAGGCATCAGTTTTAAACAAAAAACAGGCGTCCAGGAATTTAAATGACAAAAATATGCCAAGTATACCTCAGCAAGGACCCCTACGATCCCGTCTAGGTCAAGGGTGCCGACACCCCTGACCGCTTCCCTCTCAGCTGGAGGGACGGCTTTGATCATGGACTTGGCCACCTCGACCAAGTCTGGCTCTTAAGGGCCGGCTGCATCAAGCATAAACGAGCATGTTAGACCTAGTAAAAGGAAAGCAAGTGTGAATTTGCAAGGATAGTTCCATACTCCTAGGCGGCCTGATTGGAGTTTGAGAGGGGGTGGCCGGCTGTTTCTCAGCCGCCGCATGTTTCCTAGCAGTACCAGGAGAGCTCGCAACAGTCGTCCTCCGGGTCTTGGAGTCCGGCTGTTGGGAAGAAGAGGTTCTTGGAGTGCCCGTCTAAAAAAAAAAAAACAACAACAAGGAGTGAGGCTTGGACCTTACCAAGGGCGCCTCCTTGTTGGGGGAGTCGGCAGAGGACTGTTGCATGATGGAAGCACGCAACATAGCAGCCGCAGTCTTTGAGGCGGTAATTTTGCTCATGGCGTCCTCTGCAAGAACAAATACCAAGGTTAACAATAGTAATAACAGTAATGCAAGGCAAAAGAGAGTATTCGACAGGCCGGCTACCTCTTGAGCACCGACTGCTGAGGCCACAGGCGACCAAAAAGTACTCGTCATAGAGCCATTTAAAGCTCGGGACGCAGTGCAGGGGTACTTGCTCTCGCACCCCTGTAGTAGAGTCGACCCTCGACTCTACTTTGAAGAGTCCTTTATCCAGGATCTCTTTCTTGGCTTTGGGGGGAACAGGCGGCATGCTGCGGCCGCCTGCGAGAAGAGGCGGATCCCTGTTCCACCTGTTGAAGCGCTTGTTCAGCTCTATGTCTGAACTTTCAATGATAAGGAAGGTGCTTCGCCAATCCTTCCACTTATTTTCTTTACCTCTTGTCATGAGGTAGCCACGGTGGCTTGTTAGTTGATACCAGCCGGTACCGCCTACCTTAGAGGTCCGGCTGAGATAGTTCATATGGGCGAAAGCCTCAAAGTTCGGCTCCACCCCGTGCAGTTCGCACCCGGCCACATAGCCGAGAACGTTGAACCAAGAGTTTGGGGATAACTGCCATAACCCCAACTCATACCCATCCAAGATCCGCGGAACAGCCGGATGTAGTGGGAAGCGCAGCCCAGCCCTGATTGCCGCCTCGTAGCAGCTAAAGCATGCGCTATCATAACTAGTACCAGCCGGCCAGACGACTATGTCTTCTGGATCCGACACAAAAACTAAAAAGCCAGGGCCCATTGTGTGGTTCGCAATAAAGCTCCCCACTCTCTCTTTCATGGCCTTGATCCGGCCCTGTGGGAAAGTGCAGTAGTAAGGGGTATTTTGCTCTCGGTAAGAGGCAGATGGCTCCGCCCAATTGTCCCCCTTCTCAACTGCGTGAGAAAGCCTCGCCTCTTGTAGGCGGTTGTTTTTCTCCTCTGTGTCTAGAGAAGTATGACCAGAAGAGCTAGATTCGGACTCGTCCTCTGACAAGCCCGAAGAGGACGACTCCTCCCCTCTCCCAGAGGGGCCCGCCTCCTCTCCTTCGATAGGAGTAGGAGAGAATGTAGACATGTCAACTGTAAAATGGGAAGGGACCACCTTGATCCCTCCCTCAGAGCTATCGGCGGTCAAGCCGCCTGGGTTAACTTCGGCATCTGGCGCCTGGTCAGATGTTTCACTAATCGGCACCCGGTGGGAGGATCCGTCTGAGTTCGAGATCATAGCAGTCCTTGTTGTTCTGGCCATTATGTTATGCATAGACACAGAGACAGTCGGACTTTGTATAAAGGGCAAAGATTGGTTCGGAAAAGGGCATACGGCACTCCTAGTCTTAGATTCAGCCGTCCCTGGTGACCGGCTGATCACTAATCTAGGTCGTGTCGTGTGCTTCCGTGGTGCCATTTCAAAAAGGAAAAAATAAAAAATTAAGAGTAAGAGAACCGACGGTTACCTGAACGAGTGAAGCTGACGAGGTTCTGGAAATTCTGAGTAGCCGGCTTGTCAGAGAAGGCGGTAGGCAGAAAGAGTCTGGAATGTCAGAACAAGTTCAGGGGTCCGAATGTTCTCTTCAAAAAGTTCTCAAGTGTGAAAATGACTGAAGTCAACACACCCTTATATAGACAAAATGAGAAGGAGAAGGGTCACATACAAATTCAAAATTTGGGCGGGAAAATTTCTCGGCCTTTCACTGAGTGACACCTGTAGCAGGTCGTCGCCTGCTACGGTGCGACACCTATCACAGGTAACACGTGACCAGTCGCGTGCCACCTGTGAGGGGCAAATGATTAGGGGATTTTTATCCACCAATCAGCATCCGACACGTGGACCAACCAGGTTTTGCCACGTGTCCTTCACATAGGCCAATAGAAGCATGCCGCATGTCATCATGAGATACGTCCTCCATGGACCAATTGTGATGTGACACGTGTCCAACATGCCAAATAGGTAAATCAGCCAACAAGGCCCAATCTTGGTGGGAAGCCCAGTCAGCCTTAGGTTTAATCTAAAGCTAGTACTGGCACGCATTCCAAGGCATATAAATATGCATATTAATCCTCATTAAAGGGGGATTACGCACATTACACACTCTCACTTAGAGAGACCAAATTACATTTATTCCCGCATTAATTACTCCTTAATCAAGTACTAACTTGACCGTTGGAGGCGGATCTCCAATCATCCGGAGCATCCGTTTGTTTTGCAGGTACAGGCGTCCGGTTCTAGTCTCGGAATTGTAACTCTCCAATAGGACACGAAAAAAACCCCGAAACAGCGACGACTCATTAAATCCTTCGGATTGATTCGTCGTCTCGGATCGGTTGTTCGATTGGGTTCGACCCGAAGGGTTCATTTAAGATTAAGCTGTAATATTAATTATACCTTAATATTACTGATCGGAAGCGGCCTCCACCTAGGCATTCCGATCACTTGACCTTACTGAAGAATTAGCTCTGTAATAATTCTTCACCCTCTATTAGAATAATACACTTGTTGGAAGGACACCATTCCTTTCAATTTGTGATCAAACTAACCTTTATCTTAACTTGATTCTTGTGCACATGACTTTTATATACTAACCCAAAGGAATTTGCTTAATTAAAATGTGTTAATTAACTTGAATTTAAAGTCTAAATATACTCGACCTAGCAGACTATAGGGTTAAACCTTCGAAAGAATCACCGAAAACAGATCAGATTGACGTTCCAGTGTCGGCGCATAAGTTTGGTCTGTGGCACAGAGCGCAGGTCTCTATCGCGCCGCGATGGTTCCAGCGTCTTGTGATGGTTCCAGTGTCCTGCGATGGTTCCATCACCATGTGATGGTTCGACTGATTCCTTCCGAGTCTTCACGTTGAGTCTAACTTCATGATTAACTAGTTTAATGAATAAACGAGTGCTTAACTTGGTCATCGTTGGAGTCTAATCACATGTCTAGTCACATGGTCATGACATGAGTTTTATAAATATCACTTACACTCACAAGTCTTTGCACACACTTTGTACATACTTTCTTCGCATCATGACCATGTCTTAGGTCCATACATGAGTCATCCTTCCTGTCATTCGAGTTGAGGGTCCGTCCTATTCTCGAAAATTTCCATATATTTCCACAAATACATTTTTTTCCTTTACATCACTTTCCATACATTACATACCTTATACCTTTTTTCTTAAACAGCTTCCACCATCACATACTTTCCTCTTTCATGCTTTCCATGCATATCATTCCCCTCATACATTACGATCTTTCCCCATTTATGCATGTTTAATTGAGTTCGAGTCATGTGATTGACAATAAGTGTCCATGGTTCTCCTTTCTACAGCGTCTGGTCAAGGAAGGAACGACGCTTAATTCGAGATAACACCTTCATACAAGTACTCCTTTTCCAGAGCCCGAATCGAACAAGAAGAAAGGCAAAACCAATGGCAGCTAAACAAGAAGATGTTAACATAATCCAAAAGACCATAGATGATCTTGTTGAATTGGTCAAAGGACTCACCACTAGAATGGAGAAGGACGATGACCCTAACAAATATGTTCCACCTGAGACAATCATACGCATCGAAGAGACATTAAGCCAAGTTTCCAATGACTATAAATACATTGATAGGAGTACCAAACCAAGGGAATCTCACTAGAAAAGGATCTTCTTCCACACAAGTTCTTTGCCACTGACATTCCCAAGTTCAAACCCACATATAACCCTTACTCTCACCTGAGAGCTTTTGAGACAATCATGGGAATCAAGGGGGTTGATAAGAAAGCTTTCCCCTCACTTTTCTCTTTTTTTTTTAAAAAAAACTAGTTTGTCCACAATGGTTCTTTTCTATGGACTCTAAGAAAATGGCAACTTGGGATGGTATTATGAATACTTTCATCGACAGGTACATGTGCAACATACAAGTAGAAACTTATCACAAAGAGTTTGAAATTCTTAAACAAAAAGAAAACGAAGGCTTCACTACAATTTACAATAGATGGAAAGAAACTTTCGCTAGAATGATTGAAGTCCCAAATGAGAGAGAGTCTGTGAGAATGTTCATTAGAAATCTCCAAGAAAAGTATCAAAAGCAGTTGAAATATTGAACTTTTAACACTTTCAAGGTCGTCTATGACATAGGCATTGATATTGAATATGACCTTATGAAATCAAAAGCTACTAACAATAGTAAAAACAGTGGATGGAAAGCAAAGAAGAACGACACTCCTTCTTCTTCCGAAAACACCTACTCTAGTAATAATGTTAGTACCTACGATCTTAATGATATCTTAGCCAAAGACAATCAAGGACCAAGAAGACGACAAAAGAAAGAGTTCACCCCTATTGGGATGAGCTATGATACCGCCTTTGATTGTCTCCATGCCAAGTGGCTCATCACTCCCATTGGACGTATGCAAGATCCGAGGCCTAAAAATAGATCACCCAATAGGAATCCTAATGCCCATTGCAAGTACCACCAAGGTAGAGGTCATACTACCGAGAGTTGTTGGAAAGTAAAGGGAACCATCCAATATTTGATTGATAATAACAAGCTTCATGTTCCTCCTGCCGACAAGAAGACCAAGTGATAATGTGACAAGGCACAAGTCACTGCGTCTGTAGGATTTTCATGATTTTTCTTATTTTTGATTTCTCTTTCCCGTATTAAGTCTAGCATAGGCACCCTCTATCATTTTCTTTAGATTTACTTCATGAGTTTGTTTTTATCCTTTCCATTTCAATAAAATGAGCATTTATTTCTTAGAATATGATCGTTTCATTCCATTGCATTTAAAAAAAATTAAAAAAATTCACGTCGAACAAAACACAAGGTATACCAATGATTTGAGGCACGCTTTGTAGCCACATTATATCACCTTTACCCTTTCAAAAACATGATTCTTTCTTAATAAACCACTTTGAGCCTCGTCTGACGATAGACCTTCATTTTTTCAACCCACATCTACCTAACCTTGGGATGGGATGGTGTGCAACTTATGCAATTTTCGAAGCAAAAGCTTGAGTGATTTTTACACAATGTTCCAAAACTCTCAAAAGCAATAAAAGCGTGCAAAAGGTCAAGTGTTCCAATGTCGTTGATATGAACACGTCTAATATTGCGTCTCTTATCGAGTGCTCGGCACCGTGCCTGAGAAACATGAATGCTAAGTGAGTGATTGAACGCATGAAAAGGGTTGTGATGAGTGGAAAAGTAGGTCGTTGGTCCACTACCCTAAATCAAATTAGAAATTTATAAACCTAAACTTACACGAAACTAGTTAGTGGCAAGTAAAGGGTCGAACCCACAAGGAAGCACACGAGTTTAAACACCAAATTCACTAATGCAAGAGTCAAAGGAGAATATATTTTTTTTATTTTCTTTGATTAAAAACACTAAAACAACTAAGAAAGGAAGGTTATGAAGAATTAAACCGAAGAGAAGTAATGCTAGGGGGTAAGGGGGTGTCAATCACGATTAACAAAGATAGAGAATGATGATTATTATGAAGAACATGCCATGGAATACAAAATTCTACCTAAGAAATTCACTCCCATGCAATTGTCCAAGCAATCAATGAATGAGGTCTTGGCCTAATCAGATCACTTTTGCGCATCCAATTAGACACTAATTAAATCATGAGATTAAGAGTGCACATAACATGAAGCTCTACTTAAACAATTCATTTCCATGCAATCATTCAAGTAGATTAAGGAAAGAGATCTTATCCTAATCCAAATCACTCTCGTGCATCTAAATTAGGGAAAAATCAAATAATGTGCAACTAATAATCTCACACCATCAAATATCATTCATTCATTAATTCATAGCATGAATTTAATTAGTCATCATCAATCAATGTTAATCCATGCCCTTCACCCCCTTCCCTTAGCTAAAAACCTAACCTAGAGAAGTGAAGGAAGCCATGAGAGCTAAACAAGGTAAGAAAACACAATTAACAAGGATGGACATGAAAATCAAACAAGCAAGAATAACTAAGCAAGTATGAATCAACAAGACAAAATGTAAACCAATCTAAAGCAATAAACTAAAGTAAAAAGATAAGGAAGAAGAGATTACTAATGGAAAACTTGAATTTACATAGCTTGAAGAAGATCCAAGTGCTATAATGGAGAAAATCACAATCTTCACTACTTTCTTTCTCTAACTACTCCTAATCTAACCCTAATCTAGAGAGAGAAAATGCCTCATCTAATTTTGGGATAAAAGTATGAAAATTAACCTCCCCTTGAAAAAGGAAACCCAAAGTCTATTTATAGTCCAAGAAGAAAAAGGAAGAAAATCGGTAAAAGCACGAAATAAACCCAGACGAACGCGCCCGCGGTGAATAGGGCTCGCCACGGTGTGCCGTGTCATGGCAGAAGCTACCGCGCCACGGTGCACGGTGTCGCGCCCTCTCCACTCCATCTCCGTACCATCTACAGGAACTTTCTTACTTCGGTTGCGCGCCCTCTCCTTCATCGTACGCGCCCTCTCCACTTAATCTTGTTAGCTTCTCCTCTTCTTCTCCATTGTTCTTTACTTCAAAGCTTCATCCTTTGAATCTTCACCTTTCCTTGTCCCATGGACACACTTAGACACTTCAAGAACTAAAGAAAGGATCAAAGAAAGGAAAAAGTGAGAGAATAAAGTGGAAAACACGCAAAACTAAGCAAGAAACCAAGCATAATGCACGTTATTGCAAACTAAGGCCTAACAACATAAACTAAGACTTTATTAACTAAAATAAGACTAAAAGGACTAGAAATAATAAAGATAGACCAAAATAAACCTAAAACTAAGGGAGAAAACCACCCTAAAATGTGTCATAAAAGACACTTATCAAATTCCCCCGATATTAACTCTTGCTCGTCCTCGAGCAAGACAACAAAAGAGAAAAGGATGGACTTATTGAAAGCATTAAAATGATGCATTTAGCGTATGCATCAAGCCATTTAAACCCCAAAGTTGCCAATGAGGACGAGTATGCTCTCATAAGGGTTTCCAAAGAGTTTAACCTATAACTCTTTAAAGAACAACAATAAATATGGCAGGTCTAGGGAAAATCAAGACACGCATAAAATGAGGAGATGCTCAAATTAGACTTTAGAGGAGAAGCAAGCACCAATGAATACCAAACTTTCTAAATCAATGAGGTAAGACACGCTCTAAGATATTTAGGGTTGAAAATCGCATAAGCTAAGCTAAGCATAGAGAACAAGTGATTACATTCTACGCCTTCGTCCCAACCAAAACGGGTCATGCTCTCCCTACTAGCTTCAAATCGCCCCTAAGTTAGCTTCTCATGATTCCGCGAAAGAACCAGAAAAAGATATATTTATGTGGAAACATGAGAAGGTTATCCCGACATCTTAACTATGCAAGCTCTCTTCATAGGTTTGAAAACTATCTCCCTCCACCGATGTTGACTCAACCCTCAAGGGTCTAAGGGTCTTTTATTGGGTTGTAACGGAAAGCTAAGGGTCAAGGCGGGGCAAAAATTTGAAAATTTTAGTGATGATTCCTAAGTGAAGCAAAAGGGTGATCAAACCTCAAAAAGAAAAAATAGCTCAAGAAGTCACCAAACATCAAACAAAAATACCAATAATGCCATCTCCCCCAAGCTTATTCAACACCAACACATAATATATACAAAAACGAGGGAACGCTCTCCCTAAGCTTGAACGGAGCATTGCCCTCGATGCTTATACTAGGGAAGAAAACGAAACCAACTAAAATGCTTTTGTTGTTTTTGTTGCTTTTCAATTTTTTATGGGCTTTTTTTTTAACTTTTATTTGGTGTCCTTGTCTTTTTTAATTATGGACGGCTTATTCTTAAATGCATATGCTTTAATTTATTACACACAATATATACAATTTACTCTCTTGCTTGGTTCAAAGAGCATATTACTATCTCATTTTCATTCAAACCATCACAAAACAAGCTTTTTAACCAACTTGCTTTAGATAACTAAGGGTCAAGGGAAACAAAAAGGTCACTAGGTTTGTAATGTGGCTCATAATCAAGAACGACAAATGGCTCAAAGGGTTAGCAAGAGAGGCAAATGCAAAATAGAAAACCAGATTTGTAATAAAACAAAAAAAGAAGCTAAAGAAAATGAACAATGCCCTTTTCCTCCCCTAGAGTGGCTCGGTCACAATCTCGTGTAGCTAAAGGTCAAAACAAGGATTAAGACATGCATAGTCAAGGATCCTAATGTGCCACTAAACAAAGTGATGAAGGCTAGAATAATTTAACCTCGGTAGGGATAAAATCAAAGCAAATACCAACCAAGAGTTTCAAATTCACTATAGAGAGCAACTTCATCTTACCACTTTCCCGTGAACTAGGATTTCAAATGGCCTCATAGTTCTTAATCTTACTACCTCAACGTTAAAAATTTTCAAATTCAACCAAAAACACTCACAAACCGTGTTTTCCATCACCAACTAGGAAGATGTAAGTATTTAAGGACACAAGATCAAGGTGTATCAAGTCCAAACAATAAGAAAATCCAAAAATCCATTTTTATCAACTTGCCTTATTCAATGTTGTTTAAGGAAGATAAAACAAAAAAAAGGGGAGAAGTTGACTAGTTCAAAATGAGGCTTAAAAGAGAATACAAAACCCAATTGACATACAGTGACCGTTATATATCAACATCAACGGCCCCAGATTCCTTAGAATCAAGCATACATCCTCAGACAATCAACTTCTTCCTAAACTAATCCTAAACTAAGCACTCAAAGAAAAAGTAAAAGAGTAAAAACAAGAAAGGTCTCACCGAGAGGTTGATGAAAAGATAACAAGGAGCAAATAAATTCAACGCATGTAAGTCCGCCTCAATGCTTCCAAAAATAACCTACACGATAAGACCAAAGTACACAAATCAAGTGAGTAAAAGGGAAATTAATAGAAAACTAAAAGAAAAAGAAAAATAGGGTTAGAAATTCTCCGGGTTGCCTCCCGGGAAGCGTTTGTTTAGGTTCTCTAGCTTGACCCTTCACCTCATTCGAGGTGGATTAAAGAACATCATCTTCATCAACTTGAAGATGGAATCATAGATGCCCCCAAGCTTGGGCATGATCACTCCTTGAGGTCTCACATCACCACAAGGGAAAGGAGGGGATGAATCAAGAGCCAATGGTGGCTCATCATTTATCTTTCTCTTCTTGTTGTTGTTTCTTCATCTATTTTATCTCTTCTTTCTTTTCCTTCGAAACGGGGGATTAAGCTTGGAATCCTCAATCTTGGGAGGGCCAAGCTCACCTTCCTCAAGAGAGATTTTAAACCAAGCGGGAACATCAACAAAGTCATCATACCTCATCGTCTCCTTATCCTCATCCTTGAGTTCCTTGTCAACGCAACTCTTAACACAAACATCACATGCCCCCTCAAAAGTTTCTTGTTTTGAATTGCTTACATCACATGGAGGTGGGCTCTCGTTAGCCATGATTACTTTTTGAGTTTCAATTTGGATAGGACTCTTCCTTGCAAGCCATCACACCATTGATCACATCAACCCTACATACTCTCCCAACCCTGGGGCTCTTCAACATAAAATTCTCAACTAGCCTACTAGGAAAAGGAATCGGGCCTTCAAACTTGTTTGGTTCACTAAAATCAAATGGCTCCTCTTTTTGTTTTTGAACCTTCTTCTCAAGTACCACCTCTACAACCTTGTCCTCCTTGCTTTCATCCTCCTCACAATTCTTCTTTTACTTTTCATTCTCCTTAGAGTCATGAAAAGAAATCCCCGATCTCAAGGTGATGTCCTTGCAAGTTTCGGGTTAGTAAGTGTGATAGGGGTTAGTAGATGGTTGTAAGGGGAGTATTGTGGTTGAGTGGAGAGAAGAAATTTTGGCTAATTAAGCTAATTGGGAATCAACAACTTCATTGTGAGATTTGATCTCTTGGATTTGTTGAGTGATAATTTGAAGTTGTTGAAGGACTTGGGTTTGTGTGTGGCGGTGGGGATTGTTCTTGATACTCTTGAGGAACAAGAAGATTGCCCACACTTATCCAAAGAAGATTCAAATATAAATCTCAAGTACAAAAAAACAAGTGAAAACAAGTTCAAAAGTGAGAAAATTCAAGCATACAAATACCAAGATTCAAATGCAAGGTTGCACACCTGGGGGGCTTACTTTGGGTCTTGAGCCTTTATCCCTTTTTCTTCAACCTTTAGCCTAACCCCGTTACAACCCTTGAAAGACCTCCTTGAGGTATACACACACTTGTGTGTGGTTCGGCTAGAGCTACATTCGGCCTGATTCCTAACGGATACGTATGCAACCTCACATTGAGGTGCGCCGTAATAAAAATGCATTCATTTATATTCACATACATGCATGATCATATCAAGGAATCTCCAATGCCCATCCCTATACATTTAAAGCTAAACTTAAGGGCTTGATCCCTACTTCATTGGCCTACCCAGCCTAAGAGTCACCATCATTTGGCTCTTCTCAAAAATATATTTTCCACACCCTTAGCCTTTGCAGCCTAACCTTAGTGTCACTCTCACACACATCACGAATACACAACCAAATAATCCTTCCCTTAGGGAACCTTTGTCGTGAAATCCTGATACAACTTCAAAACACGCCTTGTCATCTTAGAATCACTCATTATCATAATCATCGCATCACAAAATATGAAGTACTTAGCCTCTGAGCCTAAGTTACCCAAATACTTTAATTAATCCTTGCATCCTGAAATACAACGGTTAATACAAACACTTGATTAAGCTCATTCAACATACATCACTACTTGATTTATTCTTTTCTTTTTGAGGAAGATCAAAAACTTCGTTTTTCACCAACCCCCTACCTTCATACTTTTTTCACGTCTTTCTTTTCTGGAGAAAGTCGGTACCCTCCATAAAAATGACGAAATTTTTTTGCTTTTCTGCATTTTTCGAGTTGCACGAGCACAATCACAACACAATGCACACACGAGTCATGCACATTGAGTCATGTCACCACATGAAGTTGAGTATGTACACACAGTCATGCACATTGAGTCATGTCATTTCACCACATCGTCACATCAAGTCGAATTCAGTATGTTGAGTCACTAGTAAGTCAAGTACGCCAAGTCTTGGGTCAACCTTAAGCAACCATGAGTAAAGTCCTGTAGTCCGAAATATAGATGTAGGCATACTAGATCCCTGGCAGACGAGGAACCTTTATAGAAGGTTTGATGAAGAATTGAGCAAGAACGAAGCGAGAAAGTGCAAGCAGTAGCAGCAAAAAGAAAGAATTCACGTGTTGCGAAAAAGCTATCACTATGCGATGAAATCTTACGTGGCCACAGAACGATCTGTCGGATGATAATCATCTCACTTGAGCCTCGTGATGTGCAATTGAATTTTCCTGCAGCCTTGTGATGAGCAATCGATAAACAAGCTATTCTTGAGCAGTTTATCAAAGATATTTATTTGATTGATGATTGGCCCGATTACGATCACCTTTGATTGGAGATCGGCCTGATTACGATCACATTTGATTGATGATCGGCCTAATGACGACCACATCTTGATTACATATTGATTGAACGCGTTTCAGAAGTGATCAGCCCGCTTACAATCGCATTTGATTGGTGATCGGCCTGATTACGGTCACAATTTCCATAGATGGTTCGATAGGACTCTCCAGGCGAGACATAACCATTAGAGGAAAATTTTTACAAAAATAAATTTGAGCTTAGTAAGATCTTGAAGAGAGGTTTTACGATAGGTTTTCCGAAGCGTGAGAAACTATCACTTCCAAAGCATGAAGACGAGAAATTTTTGAAGACAGCTCAAAGTGTAGTGTTTTTCGACAACGCTTCCTGAATATGTGGAGGTTGTCAACCAATTTTTGCAGACGGCTCGAAGCGTAGTGGTTTTCGACAGCGCTGCCTGAGAATGTGGAGGTTTTCACCCAATTTTTTAATACACCTCAAAGCGTAGTGGTCTTCGACAACGCTCCTTGAGAATGTGGAGGTTATCACCCAATTTTGAAGATGGCTCAAAGCGAAGTGGTGTTCGACAGCGCTCCCTGAGAATGAGGAGGTTGTCACCCAATTTTTGAAGATAGCTCAAAGCGAAGTGGTCTTTGACAGTGCTCCCAGAGAATGTAAAGATTGTCCCCCTTGATTTGAGAAGATGGTTCAAGACGTAGCGGTCTTCGACAGCGCTCCCTGAGAATGTGGAGGTTGTCAAACAACACAAATTTGATTTAGCAAGATGTCACCTTAAGACGTGTGCTCGGCAAACCCAGATCTGCGTTTCTTAACTACTTTATTTGTAGAACTGAGGCTTTCTGCAGGTATCAGCGTTAAAAAAGATGATTTAGGATCACAGAACGTTCTGAATCATTCTCCGTCCCTTTTGATCGACTTTGACTTTTGTTTTTGAAACATACGTTTCTCCAAACTCAGTCAAAGTGGCGGCTTCTGTAGACACCAGTTTGTGTCTCCCCAAAAACCAAACCTAGTGATGAGTACCTTTCACGTCTTTGATTAACGAGTTTGGTAAAGAGTTAAAAACTCTCCTAAAGTTTCCTTAAGCTCCGAACATAGTTCTAACCTTTCCTAAAATGTTTTAGTCTAAAATCATTTATTTCGTGCCTTTAAATCCAATATCATTCATTTCGTGTCCCCAAAAATCATTCATTTCGTGTCCAATCCATAATACTTCCAAACCAGATTATTTTGGTCCATAATCCTGGTCCAATTATTTTTTAGTTGGATAGGGTTGAAAAAATCTTTCCAACGATATATTATAAGCCCAAATCCGACTTAAAACAAACAAGTTATTGCCAAAATACTAAACTGAGCCCAAACCGGACTTAGGGCCACCTTACCAACGACCCAATGATTATGTGAGGGTCCAAGTACCTTAATCCCAATCCTAAACCAATTATTATTCATTAGGATCTTCTAGAATCCTCTAGAAAGTTCTAATTTATCCTTTCCCTGAAAGATAAAGATTAAAGAATTTGATATTGAATTAAACATCTCTTTTTTTATAATCCTAAACTCGGTCAAAACTGAATTTCATGCCTCATAATTTTTATCCAAATCTTTGATCATTGGACAACCCTTGAAATTATCTTTCCAATGATATATCATGATCCTAATTCTGAGCTATAACGAAAAAGATATGATCAAAATACTAAACTCTATCCAAAACTGACACTGTTTCACTATTTTGATCATATCACAAATTCTACAAAAGATATCAATCTTATTTTAAATGGGATGGAAATAAGAATTCTAGAGCTTTCCAACGATATATTATTTATCTTATTCAAATTTCTGGATTAAAAATTATGATAATAGCAAAATCTAAAAAACTAAGGACCATGGCAGGACGACAGGACCAACACGCCGCAATAGTCATATCGCGGCACGATGGATTCTGTCCCGCCACAATACTATTATTGCCTCGCGATGAAACCTATTTTATTCTGATTCAAATACTGATCTTTTCTGATCACTTTGACTCTCTTTTTTCCTTATAAATAGAGGTCATTTCACCCCGTTTTCAATCACCAACAATCATCATCAGTACCCTTTCTAATATTCTCTCTCTCTCTTGATTTCTCACACTATTATCCTAGCCTAAACACATTCTAAACACATCCTTGATACATTCCCCAATCAAACACCATACCTCCTTTGCAAGATTCGAATACTCCATGCCCTCCTCGACGTTGCCTTCAACCATGACGTGAAAAGGTTGATAGTTCTAAGGGTTTGGTCCCAAATCTGTATTTCAATTCATATTTGATTTATTTACTTTGTTGATTTAATCTTTCTTGAAGTTAGTAATGCGTTTATTGTTTTAATAGCAAGAAGGGAGGGGCATCAAAGTGAGTAATTCAATTATCTCTTCTTTGATTTTGGAGTAGAAATCATGCTTATAATATTATTTTAATTCCTAGTATCATGCTTAGGATGTTTTAATGATCTCTACTATGATGTTTAGGAGAATGCTTTGATCATGATTTTATTGCTAGTGACATGTTAGGATTTCTTATTAATATGTTTAGTATTATGCCTAGGATCTTACTAATGATGTTTTGATAATATAATTATGATGATGATTATTGAGTCAATCAATTATATGTTGCTTGATTATTCATTATTTATCGTTATTGCTTGATCACCGCTCTTTTTGCATGTATAAAGGGAATTTGTACTTGAAATCACGCCTAATAAGATAAGTAATAATTTGATTTAGGCTAATATGATTTTAATTCAAGTGATCACCAATATTAGATTTGATTGTGCATTAATAATCAACCAATATAGATTAAACGGGTTTAGGATTAACTTGATCTATGTATGTTGATCGGAAAGCGCACATGAATATCATAAGAATTAAGTAGAGTCTTATTTATGGTGGGTTCAATCTCTTTTCGGTTCGATTCGTACCATCATTCCTGAACATCGAGTCATGGTTCCAGACCACTATGGAGTTAGCGATCTCCGTGATCGTGAATGGGGTGTAAATTTCACACCTGTGAACGGTACAAGTTCCTAAAACTTATAGTGACTCTTTTATCTCTAGCATCTCTCCCTTGGAGCGCCGCCATGCCTAAAAGCATAAACACAGTGGGGCTCAAAAGGTTAAGTTTGAAAAGTTCTCTACACTTAGGCTAGGGTTCTTCCCTAGTTTTAGATGTGTTTTAGTGTGTTTTGGTCAATAATTCTTTAGTTTGTGGGTTTTGCCTTTAGTCTTATATAATGCGTGCTTTTGCTTAGTTTCGCTTGATTTGCGTGCCACTCCTTTTGATCTTTCATTTACCCTCACCTTTGTCTCTTAATATATATGATTAAAGCTCCTTTGATGTTTGTAGGTTGAGGCTAGGCCAAGTCTTTCATGAGGAAGCTAGAAGATAAGAGGAAGCAAGAGGCAAATACGAAGAGTTCGCACATGACTTGAGCGCAGGGGCGCAAACAAAGCAAACAAGCTGGAAACAAGCTGAGGCAGGATGCCACCGCGGCCTTGGAGCACCTCCACCGCGGGCGCGGCCCTGGCTGTCGCGGACATGGCCCTCACATGGAGAGGACGCGATGATCAAGGTTCGTGGCATCCTAAAATCAGACCTAGAGAATCGCGGGCGCGAGCGCAGCCTTTGTTAGCGCAGGCGCACAGGCCTGTTGCGTACGCGCGCTACTGCAGGTTTTGACTTATTTTATTCGTTTTCTGTTCCTTTCTTCGAAAAACTATAAAAGGGGCTGAGCCTCCTATTTTGAGAACCTTTTTCCATATTGCATTTTTCTAGTTTAGGGGAGCTTCTCTCTCTAAGTTTAGCTTAAGATTAGAGTAGTTTAAAGTGAGAAAGTGAGGATTATTCAATGAGAAATCGAAGATCATAAAGATGTAAGAGTGACAATTGTATTGAAAGCTTCAAACATCAATCAATGAGAAATTCTTACCTTCTCTTCTTTATTTTTATTGCTTTGTTTTGCTTTTGCTTTGTTAATTTCTTATTAATCATGCTTTTACTTGTTAATTTGTTGATTAGCTTGTTGATTTCCATGATTATGGATTAATCTCTTTTGCTAAGGTTTTGGGGATGGTATAATTAAAGCATGAGCATGTTTTAGCTCCAGGATTTGGTTGATCATGATTAAAGTCTTTGTATGCTTAATGTTCTTCAATTTTCTTGCAAAATGCATTTAGTTTGTGAATTGAAGGTGAATTGATGTCTGATGATGCGATAGAGGATGTTGCTAGATTCATTGTTGTCTATTGTGCTTGATTGTACCTTCTAATATATGGTTCTAATGCGATAGCATAGAGGCTATGTTAGGAGAAACCTTTTGGCCCCGATAGGTGGTTGGATTGGACCTTAATTCGGAATTCAATGATACTTAGTTTGTGATTTCCAATTTTATACCTATGCATGCTTGAGTGAAACTTATACCTACCCATCTCCTTAGAGTTTTAGTATTTGTCTTAGTCTTGTATAGCTTTATAGTGTTAGTCGTCATTTCTTTCCCCTTTTTGGCCTAGTTTTGTTGTTGGTAATGGTTGTGGTGATTAGCCGTTCTCTGTGGATCGACCCTTGACTTACCACTAGATTTGTGTTTAGTGTTTAGGTTTAGGTTTATAAATTTGTGTTTGATTGAAGGTGTTTTAGAATCCAACAACCTAAAATAACCCTCATCAAAATGGCGTCATTGCAAGGGAACGACTTCCATTATCGTGTCATTACCTTAATGAGTCTAGGCCTTTGTGTATAATTTTCATTTGGTTTGTTTTCTTTTTTTTTTTGCGTATAACAATTGATCTTTCTTGTTTGGTTTCTATTTGTTTATCTTTATAGAGTCATAGATCAATTTGTCCAAAATGAGATGACTTGTTCTTCTTTGCCCCAATTTGAATATGAACCCTTTTGGGTTTATTTTTATAGGTTTGAAGACTTCTCTAATTTCCATGATTGTTCCCTATGGGAGGCTTATGAGGTCATCTACTGGGGTTTAAATGAGTACACTAGGGGGGTGATTGAAAACATGTGTAATGGTGAATTTCGAGCCAAATCTTTTGATGAGGCTTGGGATTTCTATATGTGGTTTGATAGGGCTAGCTATGAGCAAGATACTTATGCAAATTGTAATGATATTTCTAGTTCTTTCATGATTAACAATGATGAATCTTTTGTTCCCCAAGATAAACCCATAATGCATAATGCTAACCCTCCCCCCTTGTATGTTAATTGTGGTGAGATGCATTCCAATATTGATAATGTTCATGCTATTTCACAATTTTCATCAATTATGTGGATGGACTTCAATGATGCTCCCTATACCCCAAATTCTCAAATGCATGATTTACCCTCTACCTCTTCTAATTCTTTCATGATTCCAAATGAGTTTCCCTATGTATCTCATGAGCATATTCGTGAAGGTAACTTGATGGGATGCACAAAGGAAGAAGAGTTGATGGAGAGGCTTGATGAGAAAGCATGAGGAAGAAAGAAAGGAGTTTGATAAGGAGATGAAATCTAGGATGGAGGCACTTGGGAGCCAAATTTCCCACCTAGCTCAATCCCAAGCAAATGCCTTTCCTTCTTCTTCCCCCTCCCATATGAGCAACCCCATTGGTAATTATGAGAATGAGTCACCTCATATGACATTTTGAGTGTATTGTTGAGGATGACTATGATGATGATTTTGAAAGTGATAGAGGGTGTATAGAAGATGATTCTTTTGATGAAATCTTAAGAAACAACCCCTTTTATCCAACTTAAACCTCAACACTCTTTGCAACCCATTGAAGATCCCATTTTGGTGGATCTAAAAACTAATTTCAGGTTTCTAAGAGAAAAGATGGGTTATGGTGATGATGAACTACCCACGTTTGATTATGTTGATTCGGGGAGTGTTGAGAACGAAAACCATGCTCTTTTAGAGAGTGAAGAATCCCAATCGGTTGTTGAGGATGGTGAAGATGAGCTAGAAGAGAAAGATTGTGTTTCAATGCAAGGTGGTGTGATTGAAGTTGTGAGTGAGGTACCCATTCCAATTCTTTTAACCTACACCCCTTTTTCAAGGAAGCTTGACAACATTCCTTCTTATTCCATCTCACTTCCCTATTTTCTCAAGTATCCACCGATTGAGGAGCCCCTTATCTCTCTAGCTCCCCATAACCTTTTCTTTTGAACTCAATGATGGGATTTCATCATCCAAAAAGCAACAAAATGAGTTTGCTCCTCCCTTTCCCTTTTCTAGTTTTAGTTTTGATTTTTCTTCTTCTTATTTTCTTGATTTTTATTTTGATTCATTTACTTTTTCTTTTCCCCCTTCTCTCAAGCATAAAGTTTCTTTGCACTCTATGCTTGATTGTAATATGAGCATCGCATATGCTCTATATCTTGATATGTTTGCCGGTGCATATGACAAGCTTTTGCGTTCTTTGTCGAGTTATTCACTAGAAAGGTCATGCTTGGACGTTAAGCAAGCCTTTCTCGAGAAGTAACCTGTGTTTTATTGCTTTCATTTTCTCTTCTTTTTAGTATAGATTTTCTCTCATGGAAATGTTTATATGCCTTGTTCTAGATAGATGACTTGATATACTCTTATGCATTGGTATTGGATCAAGAATCAAGGAGGTTTGATTCCACATTTGCTAGCATTTGGCATATCTTTGGAGGAAATCGGCTTTAAAAGGTTTTATTGGCTCATTTGCGGGTATTGACACCCACCTATATCCGGTAATATTTTTCCTTGCTCCTTCTCTAACGGTTGGTGACTTGTTGGACATGTGTTGGTAAGGTTGGATTGATTTCTTCCTTTTTCCCCTCCTATGGATTCTTTGGTTTATGTTTGAGCATGTTGTTTCACTCAAGCTTGGGGGAGGGTATTCTATCATGTTTGGTGGGATGTTGATTCATTTATGCCATGCACAATTGTATATGCATTTCCATGTTCTTTGTTTTGGAAACTCCAAAAACAATTTTGTTTCTATCAAGGCAAATTTGCAATGTGTTTTGTGTTTGTTCTTACTTTGGACATAATAACATTTAGACTTGCATTCTTGAATGTCTTTCTTTCTAAATAATAGAGGTGTGCATGGTTTGCAAATACATTTGGTTAATTTTAGGATAAGGATATGCTAAGGTAGTTGGTTAAGAACTTTGGGACCTTGAAGCCCTAGTTCACCCGTTTGTGGTAAGATGGAGTTGCTTCCTATGGTGAATTTGAATCCAAAAGTGAGCTTTTGCTACAACCATGTGTGGATTTCACTTTTTCTTACCTTCATCATATCTTGTTTGAGCGGTGCATGGATCCTTGACTGTTGCTTACTCTTATCTAGAACTTGTCTTTTATCTCCCGAGATCGCAACCAAACTATTTGGGAAAGACAAAGGCATATTTTCAAGGTGATTTATTTTCTTTTCTAAGATAGTTTTGTGTTCTTGGGTTTTGGTTTACATTTACCTTCTTGCTTGCCCTTTGAGCCTTCTACCTTCTTTTCTAGCTAAATTAATAGCTTTCAATCCATTTGTTTCATTTTGTTTACCTTATTTGATTTTTCTGGAGCATTTGGTCATATCTTGTTGGTGACAATGGAAGTATTTATGGAGATATTTGGGTTCATTTGCTAAGCAAGTTCGTGTTGTATTAAAGTTTGTGAATAAAAGAAAATGCAAAGTAGAAAAAGTCGTCCAAAGTTAAAAGAGGCGAGGACAATGTAATAAAGTGAAAAAAAAAAAGCAAATGCTTTGAAAAAAAAAATGAAAAGGACAAAGAGATTTTGATGTGGTTATTTTTCTCCCTAGTTTAAAACATTGAGGACAATGCTCCATTTAAGCTTAGGGGAAGCGTATCCACGCTTTTTCTATACATGGTTGTGGTGTTGCTTTAAATAAGCTTGGGGGTGTTGGTATTTTTGTTTGATAATTGGTGACTCCTTAAGTCGGTTTTGCGAGAGATGGCCACTCTTTTGCTTCACTTAGGAAATACCACCAAATTTTCAAATTTTAGCCTACCTTTACCCTTTTTGCCCTTACGTTACAACCCTTCAAAGACCTTTTGACCCTTATGTTGGAGTCACAAGTCGATGGAGGGAGATATGAGTCAAGTTTATGGAGCGAGTTGACATAGTCACGATTTCGAGTAGCCTTTAAATCTCTTCTTTTCCGGTTCATTCCTTAGAGGAGTCAATGAGATGCTCACTTGAGGTGAATTTGAAGCTAGTAGGGAGAACGCGGTAAGATTAGTTGGGACGAAAGGTGAATTGTGTCTTATTAGTTCTCTATGCTTAGCATATTCTATGTTTCATGCAACCTTGGGTATCTTGAAACATGTGCTCCTCTTTTTGTTTAGAAAGACTTGCATCCATTAATGCTTGTTCAAACCTCCTAATATCAAACAACATTTATAAATTCCTAACTAACCACTAAGCAAGCATAGAGGCAAGTTCGGAGTCAAACCACAAGGACTAAGTCTATCAATTTGAGCTAATTAAACTAGTAGGAAGGATGTGAGGTAGAGAGAGGAACAACTAAAACACTACTTTAAGCAATCAACAAAATACTAGGGAATGGGGAATCAAATTACATTGATGAATTCAACAACAAGTTGCAATTAGATGATCACGATCTCAATTAGGAACAATCAACACACTCAACTCACTACCGCGCAATTAAGCATGTTAATCCACCTACTAAGCTAGTTCACTCTCGTGCAACTAGCCTAGCAAGGTATGGAATAATCTAGACTCTCAATCAACTCACTTCTGCAAAATTGATTGAAAGCACAATAAGAAATCTAGAATCAATTGGCTAAAAAGACTCTAAGAAATGTGAACAATATCCTCACACAATAATCAAGAATCAATTGCATACCAATCACAATCAGTCATTCAATTCATCAACATGACATTCATCCATTCCGCTAGAACAAAATTTAAGCAATTATAATGAAGAAAAACATGGAAGTCAAGGTAAAACAAGAATTAAAGCAAGAATCAAACAAGTAATCTAACTATCTACTCTAATTGAACAAAGAATTAAGCAAAAACAAGAATTATAAAAAGCAATAAAGGTGAGAGAAATTTAGAAATGCTCATTGAATAGTTGAGAAGAGAATCCAAATAATTGCTTCTTTAAGCTCTCAAATTCTCCATTAAAATCCCTAGCTTTCTCTCTTTGAAACTACTTCTAATCTAGATAAAGAAGCTCCTAATCTAAGCCTAATCCTAATTAGAGGAGAGAGAAAATGTATAAAAATCTGTCCAAAAGTCCCCTTCAAAATAGGATCGACCCCTATTTATAATTAAGAAGAAAAAGGAGAAAAACTAGAAATTAGGTGCGAAGAAAACCCAGAAGATTGGGCCTGCGACCTGGAATGCCGCGCCCGCGGTGGCTGAAGGAAAGGCCTCTTTCTGGGTGCGGCCAGCCATCTACAGGAATGAAGAAAAAAGCTGGAAAACGAATTATGTCGCGCCATGGCAGGGACCACCATGTCATGGCAGGCCTGCCGCACCACGGCATGGACCACCATGCCACGACAGCTGCTACTTGTGCTTGCTTGGTGCTTGTGCTGTGCAGAGGGTTGCTCAGCACTACAAATGCTCTGCTTCTTAGCTACTTCTTGGCTTCAAGGCTTCTTCTATTGTATTTTTTAGCCTTATCTTGGGTCATCAAAATCGAGGAAAGTGCCAAGTACCTAAACAAATAGACCAAGAGAGAAAAGAGTGAAAGATCACATAGAAAAACACGCAAATCAAGTTAGAAACCGAGCAACAAGCGCATTATTCACAACAAAGGCATAAAAACATAAACTACTAAAACAAGACTAAAAGGACTAGAAATAACTAAGATAGACAAAAATAAACCTAAAACTAACGAAGAAAACCACCCTAAAATGTGTCATAAATGTTACTTATCAAATTCCCTCAAGCTTAACTCTTGCTCGTCCTCGAGCAAGACAAAAACAAAAGAGAAAAAGATGGACTTATTGAAAGCATTACAACGATGCATTTAGTGTATGCATCAAGCCATTTAAACCCCAAAGTCGCCAATGAGGACGAGTATGAGTATGCTCTTGTAAGGGTTTCCTAAGAGTTTAACCCATAACTCTTAACATAAACCAAGGCAAGGTATTAAAAAGAAAAGAGAAAGAAAACACAAGTTCATATTTGGACAAGAGATAGGAACAAGCACCAACGAATGTTAACCTTTCTAAATAGACAAATGTATGCAAGTTCTAAGATGTCAATGGTTCAATGAAACATAAACTATGCTAAGCATGGAGAACTAATGAGGACTTAATTTTCACCTTTGTTCCAACCAATTGGGCCGCGTTCTCTCCACTAGCTTCAAATCAACCCTTAAGCTAGCTTCTCATGATTCCTCAAAGGAATCAGAAAAAGACGAAGAAATGAAAATTATGAGAAGGTCATCCCGACATCTAGACTATGCATACTCTCTCCATAGGTTTGAAAACTATCTCCCTCCACCGATGTTGACTCAACCCTCAAGGGTCTAAGGTGTTTTTTATTGGGTTGTAACGGTAGGCTAGGGGTTAAGGCGGGGCAAAATTTAAAAATTTTGGTGATATTTCCTAAGTGAAGCAAAAAGGTGATCAAACCTCAAAAACAAACTCAAGAATTCACCAAACATCAAACAAAAATACCAGTAATGCCATCTCCCCCAAGCTTATTCAACATCAACACATAATATATACAAAAATGAAGGAACGCTCTTGCCCCCCCCCCCCCAAGTTTGAATGGAGCAATGTCCTCAATGCTTAAACTAAGGAAGAAAACAAAACCAACTAAAATTTTTTTGTTGCTTTTGTTTCTTTTCAAATTTTTATGGATTTTTTTTTTATTGGGTGTCCTTGCCTTTTTTTAACTATGGACGACTTTTTCTTAAATGCATTTGCTTTATTACACACAATATATACAATTTACTTTCTTGCTTGGTTCAAAGAGCATATTACTTTCTCATTTTCATTCAAACCATCACAAAACAAAACTTGCTTCACATAACTAAGGGTCAAGGGAAACAAAAAGGTCACTAAGTTTGTAATGTGTCTTTTAATCAAGAAGGGCAAATGGCTCAAAGGGTTAGCAAGAGAGGAAAATGCAAAATAGAAAACCAAAATTCTAACAAAACAAAAAGAAGATATAGAAGATAAACAATGCCCTTGTCCTCCCCTAGAGTGGCTCGGTCACGAACTTGGGTAGCTAGAGGTCAAAACAAGGATTAAGACATGCATAGTCAAGGATTCTAATGTGCGACTCAACAAAGTGATGAAGGCTACAACAAATGTAGCTCACAAGGGATAAATATCAATTACCAACTAAAGTGCTTCAAATCCACTATGAAGAGCAACACCATCTTACCACAAACAATGAACAAAGGTTTCATGGACCCCAAGAGTTCTTAAACCGGATACATTAGCATATAATATCCTAGAATCAACCAATGACACACTCAAACCGCGCACACATTTACCACTTAGGAAGAAAAACATTCAAGGATACAAGTCCAAAATAGTATGTCCAAAACAAGAACTAACAAAACACATTTTGCCAAAATTACCTTGAATGTAAACAAAAATCTTTTTGGATTTTTCAAAATATAAGAGAAGAGATGGAAATGCATATACTCAAGTGTAAGAAGAAAGCATGATCCATCTAGCCAATTAAACCAAAAGTCACCTCAAGGCACTCATGGCCATCCAAAAATATAACAACCAATCTCAATATATAAGCTTTGGCATAAAAGGAAGAAAAATCAAGCAATCATAACATCCTGAATCAAAAATCACATGGGATTACCCCCTAGATAGTGAATAGCTACCCCCCCCCCCCAAGCTAGAATAAAGCGTTGTCCTCGATGCTTAAATAAAAGACACAAAAGGGTGGGAGGGAGGGAAAGAAAGAAACAATATCCAACCAATAATGCATTTAACAATCAAACCACATGCATATAAGAGAGTTAAAGAGAAAAAGGGAAATAAGGAAAGAGTGGACAGAGTATGAGGTGGGTGTAGAAACCCTCAAATGAACTCAATTTTACTCGTTTCCATGATATTCCACTTCTTTGGTGCTTCAACTTCCATACACATGCATCCTTGGTGCGTTTCTTCTCAAGTAATTTTAATCGATCCAAGATCCTTGTACAAGAGTATCTACATTAAGCACCTATACAAAGAGAAACAAAATAAACACAACTAAAAGAATAAATAAGAGAAAAATAAAGTGAATAAATAAAACTAAATACAAAAGGAAAATGTGTTATCTAGTAAATAACACCTCCAAGAACGCAATAATTTGTCATATGCACTAGCATACATCTCATATGATGATAAATGGTACACAAATGAAAAATATATGCCAAGACGGAGGAGGAATAAAATCAAAAACAAGAAAATAAGAAGAAGGTGATGAAAGAAAACTCTCCTTATGATAATATTTTTAGGTGGCAAGAAGATTCAAATCCTTAATAGGGAAGGTATGAGGAAAATAGGAGTCAATGGAGACAAGAGGCTCATCAAGGAGAGGGGAAGGTTTGAGAAAGTAAGGGAGAAAGATGGGATAAGAAGGGATGAGGTCTAGATTCCAAAAACAGGGGGTATGAGACTGAGGAATAGGGAAAATGGCCTCACAAAAAGCCTCTCACATCACCTTGCTTCAACTCAGATCACAACCACTCTCAACCAAAGACCCTTGATCCAAGGTATTCTCTTCCTTAAATTTCTCAACATCCTCACAAATGTCCTCAACCATCATAGAAGATTCCTCACTCACACCATAGGGTGGGGTTGCTCTCAAGGAGGGTGAAAATGGGGGAGAAGGGCAATGTAGCTTAATGGGAGAAAGAATAAGATCATCTTTTGCATTGGAGGCACAAGAATCAACCATGGATATCTCACTAGGTAAAAGCTCATGCCTCTCAATACCCTCAAACACGCAATCTCCACAAGAATTCATCTCCTCACATTCATAACCTTGGCCCATATCATCCTCAAAAACACTCTTAAACTCCAAATGAGGTGCATCACTGTCATATACTTCGTGGCACTCACTCTTCACTTAGGCAAGCCTCACTTCTCTCAATAATTGTGCCTCTTGTAGTTCATGGACTTGTTGGGTGAGAAGTTGTATTGGGCAAAAATTTAGGCATCAATCTTATTGAGTTGAGGTTCATGATCAAAATCAAATTGCATATCATCATCATTAGTGATTAGGGGATTTTCTCGCACCACGTGGACCAATGGAACTCTATCATGTGTCAACCACGTGGACCAACCAGAGCCTGCCATGTGTCACCTCGTAAGAGGTCCTTGGTGGACCAATCACGCCACGTGGCAGGCAGATTACAAACTAAAAAAGTGGTCTTTAAGGGCCCAAATACCTAGGCAAGCCCAGTCAGTCCTGGGTTTCTGAAAACCTAGTACTAGGCACATATTTCCAGACCCTATAAAAGGAAGATGTTCCCTCTGAGGAACAATATTAACAAATCATTAAACACACGCGTACATTACTCACTGAGCATTAACTCCAGCTTTAATTGCGCTACTTAAGTGCTAAGGCTCGGATATTGAGACTGTCTCAGGAAGTCGGATGATCACTCCCCTTCCAAGAGGAGCCTGATCCCCTTTACTTTCCGCACTTTTTACATCCGAACACGTTCTACACGCGTCCAGAGGTCAATCTTGGTGTTGTAACTCTCCCGCAGGACATCCAAAAAACCCCGAAACATTTGGGGCTGTCTGCGGGGAGAGTACTTCTAAGATGACTTCACAAGAACCTGTACCGCCTCTTAATGAGAAACAGCCTATGGCTGATGTCCAGGTCAATACTGACCAGGATACAGATGATGATTGTGAGGTCGAAACACACATGGCCCCTGACGGGTCCCTAAGAATTCGATGCATCCATCCCCTCGAAAGGAAGGAACGGACTGTCGAATAGGCGGGCCCTAGTGAACCAGTCGGCCATCCGATTGGTCAACCCCAGGCGGCCGAAAGCTCCGTCCCCATCACCAGAAACGAGCTCATGACCCTCACGACAAGTTTTAAAGGGGAGATCAAGGACCTGATCGATAAAAGGACGGTTGTCCCTACCAAGGAGCAGTCGGCCAAAAAGCCCTATTATTCTAGGAGAAATAAGTTGGTCAAAAACCGAGAGGCCACTCCTTACCCTCAACCAAGGGAGGGGCCGAAGCCCTTGATAAATTTGGCCAGACTTCGGCTCCCTGAGCCATAGTAGAGGAAGGCCATCCGGCATGTACAACCGGATGGATCGAAGAAAACTTATTCTGATGCCCGGATGTTAATCCAGCAGAAGAAGAACATGCAATTGTCAGAGTCGGCTTCCACGTCAAACTTGCAAGACAGCTTTCAGAATACCTCAATGAGGTATTCACAATCAAATCAAGAGAACCAGACAGGCGGCATGTCCGCCCACTCAGTCCTCAAATGCTCCATGCGGCCCCGTATGTACCTCAATAGCCATACATGCCGTGTGGACACCATTACATGCAGCCGGCCCTCTTTGGGTGGTAGGCGGCACATAATGTCCAGCCCTTGGACTGGCAGCTGCGACTGCTAAGACTAGGGGAACAGCCCTCTACTTTTTCCAAGGAAATTAAATAACAGAGGCTGCCCAGCTGGCTAAGGTGAAAAATGTGTTGGTAGGTGCCTATGACGGTACCACCAACCCAGAAGACCACCTGATGGCATACACCAACCTTATGTATATTCAAGGGTTGGATGATGCCGCATGGTGTAGATGCTTCCCGGCCACATTGAAGGGCGTCGCTCAATAACGGTTCGGCAACCTGCTAGCCAGATGCATCAATAACTTCAAGACACTTGCATACTTCTTTGCGTCAACCTTCTCAATGAATATCCCTGCAAAGAAAACAAGTCTTGACTTGGGAGCTATACAGCAGGGTGAGAAGGAAATGATACGCTCATATATCAAGCGGTTCAATCTGATGAAAATTCAGATTCAAGGACTGTCTGATGAGGTGGCCTATACAGATTTTTTCAAAGGTCTGAAGGACGGGTCGGCCTTCAAGTTCGATCTTGTCCGAAAGAGGGTTGCTACCCTCCAAGAGGCGCTAATGGAGGCAGACGCCTATATACAGGTGACCGAACTCTACAACATCAGTAAATAGTCAGACTCAAAGAGGCTTGACAAAAAAGAGAGTTAGTCATTACAGCCGACTAAGAAAGAAAAGAAGTCTAGGTGGCTGATACTTTTGAACAGCCGTCCTAGAAGAAAAAGAGAGAAGCGAAAACGTACTCCCCAAAGTACGATTTCAATAAAGATTGTTACTCCATCCTCATGGAGATTAAGGACCGGGTCTCTATTGAGAAGCCGGCTCCTATGAAAGGTTCCCCCAAAAATCGGAACAAAAATAAATATTGCCACTACCACGAGGATATTGGCCAGGACACCAACGAATGCTTTAGTCTCAAGCGGCTGTTGGACCGTCTGGCTGATAAAGGAGTTCTCATGTCTTATATCTTGAGGTCCAAGGTTACCCTACAAACTAACCTTGGACAATCGTCTAAGAAGAAGTCTCACTCCGCTAATAGTTCGGACACTGATGAAACCCCGATCTATACAATAGCAGGCGACTTTGCTGGAGGCGGCCCAACAATCCGGGGTAACAAGGACTACATCAAACGGCTCGATATCAACTCGATCGACGTGGGGCAGGCGTCCAAGGACTCCTTCCCCGAAGTTGTCGTTACCAAGGATGACATGGGTAAAATCAGAAGGCCGCATGATGACCCTGTTGTCATTGAATGCAAAGTGGCCAACCAAAGGGTTGGCCGGATCCTCATTGATATTGGGAGCTCGTCTGATCTCATCAGTCACAAGTGCCTGGCCAAGCTCAGGTACAAGCCCGAGAGCATGCACCAAGTCTCTCATCCCTTAGTGGGATTTGGAGGTTGTGTGGTACATCCGGTAAGTCGAATAGACCTACCCATTCGTCTAGGCGAAAATGGGGAGGGTCGGCGCATGGTGGTCCGGTTCTTAGTTGTTGAAGAGTTGACGGCTTATAACATGATTTTGGGGCGCCCCACCCTAGTGAATACAAGGCTATTATCATTCCTTCTCTTATGCTCCTCAAGTTTGAGAGAGATGATGGAACAGTCGGCTCCCTACGAGGAGACCAAAAGATGGCCAGGGAGTATTATATCTCTAATGTCAAACCCACTCTGGTCGCAGCCGGCCCTAGTGGAGAAACTACTAACCTTGAGCAAATGGAGTAAGTCGTGCCTGTTGCAACAACAGCCAGCAAGAAGAGAAAGGCCAACCAAATGGTGGCCGAGAAAAAAGGCAAGCAATAGCAATCATTGACCGATGAAAGGCCTGATGAACTCCGTCCCCAGTCGGCTAGTGAGCACATTTACATCGTTCTGGATGACTCTCGTCACGAACGAACTGTCAAGGTGGGGACGACTGCTTTTGCTAAACTTGGTGCAGATTTGCATAACTTGTTAAAAGAATTCAAAGACATCTTAGCCTTTGAGGTGGACGAGTGATAGGTGGTCGCACACCTAACAAAAATAATACCTAACTAGACCTCCTATTTATGTAGTAGGGTAAGTCAGGGTCGATCCCACAGAGAGAAGGTTGTTTAACAATCAACTTTTACCAATGACAAAACTAAATAAGAGATAAAACGATGGATTAAATAACTATGACTACTCAAATATCAAACATAAATCAAAAACAATAAAAACATCTAGAATTAAGTGTCACCACTGGCATAATCAATACAAGACAAATTCCTACCCCAACCAATTAATTACATGTTCACGAGGAAAGGTACGCCCTATAAAATACCAAAGGTCTCTTCCGAGTGATCAATGGCTTCCCAAATCAACTATCAAGCCTATTTCCATGGAATCAAGAAAATAAGGGACATTAAGTCCGGCACCCTAACTTCCTTATAATCCGTTCTACCTACTTCCGTGGAGAATTTCATACCTTTAATTGATCTATTCAAATCCGTCAAAATCCAACTCCCTTTGCGATCAATACAATGGAATAATAACAATATCAATTATCCCTAATCTAGTATTGGCATAAGCACAATCAATTACGCATGAACAATATAAATAATTAATTGAGAATTTAAAAGAATTAATCATGTATTAATCATGTCTAGGGTTCAACCTAACCCTAGATTAATAATCTACATGAACATAATAAAAACAATAATAAAAATAAAGAAAATAATAGTATTAAAGTAATACGAAAATAAAATAATAAATATTAATATGAAAGAATAATAGAAAAGAAAATTAAAACTAAATTAAACTAAAAGAAAAGGAAACTAAAAACCTACGGCCAACTAATTCCTATAGCCAAAACTAACCTACAGCAAAACTATCTCTATGGCCCCCTGTTCACGGCACTACTACTCCTCCTTTATATAGGAAGAGGCAAAATGCCCACAAATCCCATTAACAATAAATATACTTTAAGACTAAAAATAATCCAAAGCTAAATGCAAAATTATCCTAAATCTAAATTAAAGCTAAAATAATATTGTTGCTAAAATCTTGGGTTTGTTACTTGGACTTTCTTGACTTGAGTTTAACTTCTTTATAGTGCTTGGCCCGTTAATCCATCACAATAATGTAGACCTTTCTCTTCTCTAATCGAGTCCTTATTCACTAAGCTAAATTTCTTTAACTCGGTCTTGGGCTTTAAATATACGATCATTAAATACGTTCCGACTCTAATACTTTTTAGAGGCTCAATAAGCTCGGAAATCGTCATAAATCTGCAGATTCCTACAAAATAATATCAACTCTACAAAAACACTAGAAAACACATATTAGTAATAAAAATAGCTCCGCAGAGCTCAAATAAGCACAAATATGACCATGGGACGGGGAATAAAATTATATATAAAGTAGACTCATCAAACTCCCCCAAGCTAAACGTTTGCTTGTCCCTAAGAAAAGCAATGGATAAATAAATCAACACTTCACCCCAAAAGCAATTTAAATCAATAAATACGATTCAAGGTAAATTTGACAAATATGTATCAAAGTCAATCAATCAAATTCATCCGACTGCCAATTTTTCCTAACAATTGTCAAATAGAGCAAACCACAAGAGCATATAGATTTCAAGACTAGTGCTCACACACTCAACTCTCATTTATGTGGCGAGTAAAAATTGTACTCGATCGCTCTCCAACCACCCTTTTATATGTGAACATGCCCTCCCAGACTCACAACACTCGTGTGTTTAAGAAAATAAGAACTCAACCTAGTAGTCGACTCAGAATATGTCAAATCATTCTTCGCATTGACAAACAACTAATTTCACATTCATACAACTCTATGCACAAAGGACGGAAGGTCTTCAAAGCTTGTAATGTAAGGCTTAGGGTGAAAGGTAGGATAAATTTGGGAAAATGTGAGAGTAAAGCCATGCTTAAGGGAGCCAAAATCCTAATAAATAAAACCAAGGGCAAAATAAAATAATGACCAAATCATCCCCAACACAACTCAACTCTACAAAAATTCACCAAACAACCAATTCGATATTATACAAATTTTCCAATCCTTGCAACCTCACTCGCACAAATATAGTATCATAGAAGTTAAGTGATCAACAAACTTTGAACTTTTTTTTTATTATTATTTTTTTTTTTTTTTTTTTTTGAGCAATCTTCATTAGAACACTTGAACATTGAAACAATTTATTTTTTCATTTGCTGTTTTTTTTTTTTTCTTTTTATCTCACATTGGAAACTTTCAACTTTGAACAATAATTTTTCATTTTTTTTTTCTAATCCACAAAAATAAGAACAAACAAATTACTTCTCAAATCCACCCACATTGTGCAAATTAAGTGCACACTACAACTCCCTCACCTCACTCACTAATAGCTCCCCTAAGCCAAGCTTGGGACTAGTAACCAATGGGGCAAATTAGGCTTGTAATGTGGCTAATAAACAATAAACAGGCACAAGCAACAACATGGGTAGCAAGAAGAGAACAAATGTATCTAATAATTCTGAAGGCTATCTAAAAGAACAAATGCCTTCGTCCTCCTCAATGTGCATAATAATGAGTCATATAAACATTACTAAGAGTTATAAATCAATACTCAAATTCATTGACATACCAGGAACTATCACACATTTCTAACCAAATCAACTAGTCAAGCACTATATTCACAAGTAGATGGGCAATATTGACGCATATTAAGATTTCAAAGCAATCAAACATCAAATCATGATCAACTAATCCACAATATTTGTCATCAATAACCAAGAATCAAAACAATTTCGAAAAATTTTCATCAAGGGGCACAGGGAAGCATGATTCATAATTCATTGGAACGTATTTTTGGGTTTTTTTTTAAAGTAATAAAAACTAACCTAAGAAAGAAATAAAAAAAAACAATTAAAAAAACTAGTCTAATCACACAAAAATAAAAAGAGAGAGAGTGAAAGGTATACCTTGTGTACACAAGAACTTCCCCCCAAGCTAAATCAGAAAATGTCCTCATTATCTTAAAGGGAAGCTAGTAGTCAAGGTGACTACTCCTAATCATCATCACCCAAAATAATGTCACCAAAGCCTTGAGGATTGAAATGCATCACTTTGGAACAAATTTGAGCAAGAATGAAACAAAGTGTTAGTGGGAAAAAGATAAAAATTGAGTCATGTGCACTATTCTGATCATAACTTTTGATGTATAAAAGATAATGTAGTGATTCTATTTTCATTGGAAAGTAGACTTGAAGAGATTTTCCGACGATAGGTCATACGCAAAAATCTGTTAAGTAACGAATGAGTTATGGCGTTTCGAAGTTGAGCAGTTTTGCTGTAAAGCTACCTCCCACCGCCCGGTCAGACCGGGCATGGGGTGCCCAATCGGGCGCAAGGGCTCAATTCAGAATTTGCTAAAGTCGATATTTATTTTATGCACCGCCCGGTCAGACCGGGCATGGGATGCCCGATTGGGCGCGAAGGGGAGTGAAAGTTTCAGCGAAGTCAATTCTTCTTTAGCTCAAAATCTGCACAAATACAAACTCCCACAAGCATAAGTTACACTCTCCTTAAACTAAAAAAAAAAAAAAAAACTACTCCACTAAGGCACTAATCTATCACATAACGTTAAAAAGGTGATTAAAATAAAGAAAGCTAGCTAATGGTGATGACATATACAAATTAAATAAACCAATGCAGAACAATTTAGTGCCCTGAGAAGCTTATCATATGTTCCTGCAAACAACTCAGAAATTATTATGTAGTAAAAATAAGGAAAAATATAATAAATTAGCCCTAAAATTCTATTAAACCTAGAAAAATAAAAAGAGAAGAAAAAACTATGTTCACAAGAAAAATTGTTAGTCTCCTTCGACGACACATTATCAAGAACATGATCGTAAGCATCATTCAAAGAGGGGTAAGAGGGAAGTGACGGAGGAGGTAAAAATGGAAAAGAAAGGAGAATAGTGAGTTTCCCTACAACAGGGACATAAGGATCATCGACAATAGAATTAACAAACAAAGGCTCATCAATCGACTCATCAATCACCTTAATCTCAAGTGTATTTTCCTCTATAGGACTTTCAACCAAAGGTTTTTCATCCTCTAAAAAATTCATGACATGTATCCCTTCCTTAATTTTATCCCCATCCAAATAATGCTTATTTCTAATCCACCCTTCATCATCATCATTAATATAAGGAAGTGGTCTTTCATCACATAAAGAATCATCATGATATGTAGAGTGACAATAAGAACATCGAGAAAGGGTTGTACTATGTGTAGGAATGGATAGATTATCTAAGATGGGTCTACTAGGTAATGACATCTCCCACTCATAGGTTTCCTTAGCTAACCATTCGATTAAATACCATCAATATTCAGGTGATTAGGCTAGAAACCATCCATTACTCATTGATTCTATAATTGTCCTAGTTTCTTCATTAAAACCCTCATAAAACACTAGGCACATATCTCATTGTTCAATTCCATTATTAAGAACAACATAATCACCTAGTCTATTATAATACCTCCAAAACACCTCATGTTCAAGTTAAGGAAAATAAAAAATAGCCATAGAAGAAAAACAAACAGAATAAAAATTATTTAATATATACAATTCAGTCTCACCAAAAATAAAAGCTAACTATATAAATCAATACCATCTCCCCGGCAACGGCGCCAAAAATTGATAGGTGGTCGCACACCTAAAAAAAATAATACCTAACTAGACCTCCTAATTATGTAGTAGGGTAAGTCAGGGTCGATCCCACAGAGAGAAGGTTGTTTAACAATCAACTTTTACCAATGACAAAACTAAATAAGATATAAAACGATGGATTAAATAACTATGACTACTCAAATATCAAACATAAATCAAAAACAATAAAAACATCTAGAATTAAGTGTCACCACTGGCATAATCAATACAAGACAAATTCCTACCCCAACCAATTAATTACACGTTCACAAGGAAAGGTACGCCTTATAAAATACCAAAGGTCTCTTCTGAGTTATCAATGGCTTCCCAAATCAACTATCAAGCCTATTTCCATGGAATCAAGCAAATAAGGGACATTAAGTCCGGCACCCTAACTTCCTAATAATCCGTTCTAACAACTTCCGTGGAGAATTTCATACCCTTAATTGATCTATTCAAATCCATCAAAACCCAACTCCCGTTGCGATCAAGACAATGGAATAATAACAATACCAATTATCCCTAATCTAGTATTGGCATAAGCACAATCAATTAAGCATGAACAATATAAATAATGAATTGAGAATTTAAAAGAATAAATCAAGTATTAATCATGTCTAGGGTTCAACCTAACCCTAGATTAATAATCTATATGACATAATAAAAACAATAATAAAAATAAAGAGAATAATAGTATTAAAGTAATACGAAAATAAAATAATTAAACTTATTATGAAAGAATAATAGAAAAGAAAATTAAAACTAAATTAAACTAAAAGAAAAGGGAACTAAAAACCTACGGCCAACTAATTCCTATAGCCAAAACTAACCTACAGCAAAACTATCTCTATGGCCCCCTGCTCACGGCACTACTACTCCTTTATATAGGAAGAGGCAAAAAGCCCACAAATCCCATTAACAATAAATATACTTTAAAACTAAAAATAATCCAAAGCTAAATGCAAAATTATCCTAAATCTAAATTAAAGCTAAAATAATATTGTTGCTAAAATCTTGGGTTTGTTATTTGTACTTTCTTGACTTTAGTTCAACTTTTTTATAGTGCTTGGCCCGTTAATCAATAACAATAATGTACACCTTTCTCTTCTCTAATCGAGCCCTTATTCACTAAGTTAAATTTCTTTAACTCAGTCTTGGGCTTTGAATATACAATCATAAAATACGTTCCGACTCTATTACTTTGTAGTGGCTTAATAAGGTCAGAAATCGTCATAAATTTGCAAATTCCTACAAAATAATATCAACTCTACAAAAATACTAGAAAACGCATATTAGTAATAAAAATAGCTCCGTAGAGCTCAAATAAGCACAAATATGACCGTGGGACGGGGAATAAAAGTATATATAAAATAGACTCATCAACGAGATGCCAGGCATCAACCCGAATCTAGCCGTCCACAAGCTTGTTGTGGATCCCAAAAAGAAGCCGGTAAGGCAAAAGAAGAGGAACCATGGTGAGGAAAGAAGCCAGGCGGCAGCCGCCGAGGTAGAAAAATTGTTCGATGCTCGGTTCATTCGGCAATGCTATTTCCCTGATTGGGTTTCCAATGTTGTGCTTGTAAAGAAGCCGAATGGAACCTGGCGCATCTGTATTGACTACACAGACTTGAACAAGGCATGTCCGAAGGATAGCTATCCTCTCCCAACGATTGACAGTCTGGTTGACTCTACAGCCGGCCATGCCTTGATGAGCTTTATGGACGCCTATTCAGGCTTTCACCAGATACCTCTGTGGAAGAAAGATCAAGAAAAGACAGCATTCGTCACTGATCAGGGGTTATTCTGTTACACTGTGATGCCGTTTGGTTTGAAGAATGCGCTTGCTACCTTCCAGAGAATGATTAATACAGTCTTAGTTAATTAAATTGGAAGGAATATAGAGGCGTACATTGATGATATAATAGTCAAATCCAAACTACAAATGGACCGTATTACAGACCTCCGGGAAACATTCACCACACTCAGGCTGTCATAGAGGCCAATCTAGAAAAAATACAGGCGGTCATAGACATGCAGTCGCCCCGTACTATAAAAGAAGTTTAAAAATTAACAGGCTGTCTGGCGGCATTGGGGAGATTTCTCAGTCGGTCAGGCGACAAGTGCCTCTATTTCTTCCAAGCAATTAAGGAGAAGACTATGTTTGAATGGGGGGTGGATGCAGAGGCGGCCTTCCAAAAGTTAAAGGAACACTTGCACTCTCTGCCAAGGCTGGTCAGTCCTTTGCCAAAAGAGGTGATGTACATGTATCTAGCCATCTCTGACCATGCGCTTAGTGTTGTTCTCCTTGCTGAAAGAGGCGGCACCCAGCTCCCGGTCTACTTCATCAATCATGTTTTACGGAACGCAGATATAAGGTACCCCATGGTTGAAAAATTTGGGCTTGCTCTCTTCATGGCAGTCAAGAAGTTAAAACCTTACTTCTTGGCACATCCGGTCGTGGTCTACACTGACCGGCCAATCAAGCGGCGAATGACAACCATGGAGTCATCCGGCCGAATGATCAAATGGGCGATTGAAATCTAAAGCCTTGAAATTACTTTTGAGCCAAGGAAAGCAGTGAAGGGACAAACGTTTCCTGACTTCATTGTTCAAATGACCAGGCTGGCTGATCCTGAAAACTTTGAACGGGTTTGGAAGGTATATGTGGACGGGAGCTCCACCCTGAATGGTTGTGGTGTAGGCGTCATATGTTAGTCTCCTGAAGGAGACATGTATGAGTATGAACTACGTTTCAATTTCCAAGTTTCAAATAATGAGGCAGAATATGAAGCCCTGCTAGCCGGCATCCGCAGGTGTAAGGCGGCTGGGGCAAGGAAATTAGACGCCTGTTCTGATTCACAATTGATTGTTAGCCAATACCATGGTGACTATGAAGCCACACATCCGGCTATGATCAAGTATTAACATGCGGTCAAAGAATAGGCAGGGACACTTGATGAATTTCATCTAAGTCAGGTGCCCAGGTCAGAGAACAATCAGGCGGATGCTCTCTCTAAATTGGCATCATCCGCCTCTTGTGACACACCTAAGTCAGTATTTTGGGAAGTGATGGAAAAAAGGAGCATCGAAGAGGAACCCATTGGAATCCTAGATCAAAGCTCAACCTGGATGGATGGCATCCGCGCTTACTTAACACACAGCACCTTGTCGGATATCTACCCAGAGATGGTTGCAATGAAAAAACGTGCGGCCAATTTTAAAATCTACAATGGAGAGATTTTTAAGAAAGGCTATCTCTAACCTTTTTTGAAATGTGTCACACCAGAAAGGGGACGAGAGGTCCTAGAATACTTGCACTCGGGCTTCTATGCCTCTCACATAGGCGGAAGGACCCTAAGAAAGAGAGTCAGGCGGCAAGGCTACTTCTGGCCTACCCTATAAGAAAACGCCATGGAGATGGTGAAAAAATGTGACAAGTGTCAAAGGTTTGGCAAGCTCATTCATGGTCCAGCCACTGACCTGACGGCTATCCATAGCCCAGTACCATTCGCCAACTGGGGCATGGACATTCTGGTTCCGTATACGCCTGCTACAGGCGGACGGAGATACATTTTGATTGATGTCGACTACTTCACCAAGTGGGTAGAGACGGACGCAGTCAAAGGCATTAAGGAAAAGGATGTTATCTCTTTCATTTGGAGAAATGTCATCACCCGGTATGGGGTACCCATGTCTATGGTCTTTGACAATGGTCCTCAATTTGTGACGCCTGATCTCAAGAACTAGTTGGGAGACCAAGGGATCTCTCACTGTTTTGCATCAATCAGCCACCCCCAAGCAAACGGCCAGGTTGAAGCCTTCAATAAGTTAATCTTTAATGGCATCAAAAAGAAAATTGAAAGAGTTGGCGGCCTATGGGCTGACGAGTTGCCGCATGTTCTATGGGCCATCAGGACGATTGAAAAAGAGGCGACTGGTGAAACTCCATTTCTCATGGTTTTTGGGGCAGAGGTTGTTCTGCTTGTTGAGCACTATAAGCCGACTCTTTGAGTCATGCTTTATAACGAAGAGACTAACTGGGAGGCCATGCGGCTAGCATTGGATTCACTTTCAGAACGCAGGCGCAATGCAGCCTTGCGTCATGAGATCTACCGTCTGAGAATGACGAGAGCTTACAATAACAGAGTGCACAAGCGGCCCCTAAAAGTAGGGGACTTTGTGTTACAAAAAATGGAAGCAGTCGGTGGGGCCAACGAGCAGGGAAAGTTGACTCATAATTGAGATGGCCCCTACCGAATCTATGAAGAAGTTAGAGGCGGCACCTAGCGCCTGGAAACACCAGACAGCAGGAAGGTAGGCAGAACTTGGAACGTAGACAACTTGAAAAAGTACTACTTCTGAGATTTGTAAATTATTTGTACATTAAAGCATATTAATAAAGCTTGCAATTTATTTCTCAGTATTGTTTATTTGTAAGTCTCCTCCAAGGGGGGCAAGCTGCCTGTGTAATACACAATCGACCTTATTTCTTCTAATCACTTACTCTAACATGACTAAAAATGCTAATATAAACAACTTATCAACTATTTTCTTTTCTAAACAATCTAATGAGGGCAATGGCCGGATGATCAACTTAAGGCCCATGGCCGGATGATCCTTATAAAATAAAACTAATACGTCTGTCCCAAACATGATCAGGCGTCTGGCGACATCCATTCGCGTGAATTCGTTGCAGAGAGCATCTCCCATTTGGGTGGCACATTGCTCTATAAATCTAAAACAAACGGCCCAACCGAATGTCTCCAAGACAGCTTTTTCGGGTGTTTTTGGTCCCTCGGGAGACTTACAATACGGATTATGCGCGCCTGACTTCTGTATCTGCAAAACCACGAAACTCCGGTTGGGTGGAGTTCCGCCTCCGACAATCAAGTTAGTATGATTACGGATGGGTAAATGTGCGGAAAGTAAATAGGTATTTCTCACTAATTCAGAGAGATTCCGCAATTAATATTGCTCGGGTTTTTTTGTATGTATTTATGAATGCCAATAAATGAGGATGATTCCTCTATTTATAGCAGATGAGAATCTGCTCCCCCATTGGGGGGTTCAATGCCACGTGGCATCCTCTAATTGGATCCCCTTGGGCATGTACGAGGGTGACATGTGTCAGGCCCTCATTGGGCCACGTGGCAGGGGTTATATTTACCCCAATCATTTTCCACTCACAGGTGTCACGTGGCTGGCCACGTGGCACCTGTGACACTTGTCAACATGCGGGAGGGCGACGGTTCGCCTCCTTCCCTCCACTTTTTAAATTTGAAACTGAAGTGGAAAAGCTGACGCTTCACCTTCTGGGATTTCCTATAAATAGGGAACTCCCTCTTCTCATTCCTCTCTTTGCCAAACTTAAGAGGGAATTTATTTGAGTGAAAAGAAAATAGCTCCAGATCCCGCCTACTTTTTCGAGTAAACAACCTTCAACTTCAAGTCATCCAGATACCGGCTGAGTATTTCCTTGCCCGCTTCACTAAGGTATCCGTCTGGCCTAGTTATTTTCTTTAATCTTGAATTCTGATAAAGCTGCAGCCGGTCTTATGCCGTCTGGAGCTTCTTTAAGCAATCTCGTGATGAATTGCACCCAATAGACCCTCAGTCGATTTTTCACTGTCTGGGGTATTCTCAAGCAATCTCATTGTGAGTTGCATTCAATAGACCCTCAGCCGGTTTTTCACCGTCTAGGGTATCTTCAAGCAATCTCATTGTGATTTGCCTTCAATAGACACTCAGCCGGTTTTTCACCGTGTGGGGTATCTTCAAGCAATGTCATTGTGAGTTGCATTCAATAGACCCTCATCGTCTGGGGTATCTTCAATAAAACTTTCTTTTGAACTGCTTCGATGTTCCCTCAGCCGGTCTCACACCGTCTGGGGTATAAGCAAGCAGTTCCCTTCTGAGCTGCTTTGTTGGCACCCCCAACCGGCCTTATACCGTCTGGGGTATCTGAGAATAGCCTCTTGATTTATTGCTTTAACGGATACACAACCGGCATTCTGCCGTCTGTTGTAGTTCCGTTCAATTCTCCTCGCAAGTTGTCCGCTGATGGACCTCTGCCGGTTTATACCGTCTGGGGGGTCTTTGGACAACCTTTAATAAAATCTCCAAACTACTTGCTCTGCATATCTACCACAACCGGCTTTTCCCGCCTGTGGTATCTTTGGGCAACATTGGTGATTAACTTTTCTTTCTTTTGCCAATTTGCAGTCTGCACAGAGTGATACCGTCTGGGGTATCGTTGGTCAACAATCTCAACTTCTTTCATCATCTCCTTTCAACTACAAGGTAACGCCTATGTTCCTTGCTTTTTTGGAGGTTTTTAATTTTTCCGGCTGTATATATATTGTTAGAATAATGGGCTTACCCCGTTCACACACGGCACACCACGATTTAGAGTTCAGCCGGTCTCCTGGTACGGCTGAGTCTAGGACTGGGAGTGCCGCCTTTGAGTACTGGAACTCTCCTTGTTCATCTCCAAAACCGACCGTCTCTGTCTTTGTGCAGGACGCAATGGCTCGGACTAAGAAAACAGCCGTTGTTCTAGAGTAGAGAGGGGAAACCTCAAAAGAGTTGCCGCCTGACTCTAATCAGGCTGAGATGACAAGGGGATCACCGCATGGCACCCCAAGAACTCCCAGTGATGGAATACTGGGGTTGGATCAAGAAGGTGGTGAAGATGCCACCTCTCCTTCCAGGGTTGAACAGGAAAACCCGTCAGAGAACGCAAGCGGTGAAGAAGTCACCTCCTCATCCGGCTCAGAGCAAAGCGGCAGCAGCAACAGCCTTCTCATACCGGATGCTGATAGCGAGGAGGAGGAGGAGAGGCCCACATGGAACAATAAGGGCGACCCTTTCCTTATCGCCGTCTCTGCAAGGGATAGGGCTAGCATGGCCAGAAGCTTGGAAAACTTTGTAAAAATTCGTCCTCTTGGAGAGGATTGGAGAATAATCGTGCCGCCTGAGATGGGCACTATAGTCTGGGAAGATGATCAGCCAAATTCAAACGGGTATTTCGGCAATTACGAGGCGACGTTTCTAGCCGGTCTCCGGTTCCCATTGCACGACACCATAAAGGCCATTCTTCGAGGGTATGGTCTGGGCATTTGGTAGTTAACCCCCAATTCATGGGTTAACATCTTAGGTTATATCTCCGCCTACGAGATGCAAAACCTCAACCCCGTCTGGGAGGCCTTTGTCCATATGCACTATCTGAGTAGGAGCCCAGGCGGGTGGAGAGCCTGGTATACACTGACCACCTACCCTCAATACTTGATGACTCTAGATAAACCATCCAAGTGGTCAGACTGGAAGAATAGGTTCTATCTAGTTTCTGCTCCCACCAAGGAGGAAAATCGGGAGTATAGGGTATACAACCGAAAACCAGACCTTCTGGGGCACAAGTACAAGAAGCCTCGAATCCCGGATGAGGATTACGAGAGAATAATAGAGTCAAAATTTTTTGAACAAACCACCACCACCCTCTCCAATGGGGAATTAATAAGTGTGCCCAGGAACTGGGTACCAAAGCATGAATTCCTTTATGATGAGGCGTTCTTATCTGCCTGTAAGCTTAGCACTGGGTTTGAAAAACGTAGGTTGCACTAGTTCTTGATCCTATTTTGTCGTTTGTACATGATCTGCTTTCAATTCTTTTCTAACCGGATGTATTCCTTTTTGCAGTGCGTGCCTTAACCATGTTGTCAGCAAAGAAGATACCGGCTAAGTCTGCCAAAGACATCCGCAAAGAGAATGCGGAAAAGAAACTTGCCGCCCAGGCGGCAAAAAATAAGGTATACTGCTTTTCCTTTCTTTTTTCCTTTAACTTCCGTTTGACTTCGTGCCGGCTGACCTTTCTGTGCGTTTGCTATTTCAGGATGGAAGCAAGGCGCCTTGCTCCTTGACGAAGCTTATCAGACCCAGGCCGGGGGAAGAGCCGGCTATCCAAAATAAGGCGAGGAAGAGCATATACCTCAGCCAATCCGGCCATAACATCGCGGACAATCCGGCGCGTGGAGGGTCTCAAGAAGGCCTACACCCGCAAATGCGAGGAGGTAAGACGGGCTAAACGGGATGCATCTGAGGCACATAACGTTGCCCAATACTCCAGATTATGCATGAATTAAAAACTAAAGGCATAATCATGCAACAGGCGGACTCCATCAAGGCTCTTCAAAAATCTCTCAATGAAGCCCACACCAAAATTTTCAACCTCCAGGCGGCGAAGGAGAATGTTGAAGCGGAGTTGAAGAACATGACAGATTCTTCCAAGCTTCTGGACCTGGCCAAGAAGGAGAATTCAACGCTCCTGGTTGACAACATCCTCTTAAAGAAGGAGGCGGCCAATGCCAGTCAGAACTTCAAAAACACGCTGGAAGCTGAACAGAGCCGGCTCATTGAAGAGAATGAGCAAGACTGCATTAACAGAATGCAAAAGTCTTGGTCCCTGGTTCATCCGGACACGGAGTGTACCATCTAGGAACTTGCCTATAAGTACGCTGATCTTGCCATTGAGGCCCAGGAGTCGAACCAGCCGGCTCCAAAGCCTTATGAGGAGTGGGTCCAGAAGCAGATCGAGGCCATGCAGCGGAGATCGACTCAGGCGGGGGAGAGAATCAGGATGAGAATCAAGAGGAGGTAATCCCCCTGCTTCAGTCGCCGCCACCGAGGACCTGGCTCAGCCTCTGCCTCAGCCTTAAGCTTTGTCTTCAACTTTTTCGGCCTGCGTGCCGTGTATCTGATGTATTTTTTTTTACCCGACGGGGGTCCGACTAACAATGGAACAAATTCTTATTTATAAATGTATATATATGTCGATTGGGTCGGTTTGCTTTCACTTAATTCTTTTCAATTTTGCAGCTTGAATTTTCTATTTTTGCGTTCTATTTTGACTGAACTTGTGATATACCGGATGCATTGGCTATGTCTGCCCCTGGACGGTTGGTTGCTTAGTTGAACTCTAAGCAGGCAGCCGTCCATAATCATCCGCGTCATATTTCAGCAGAAAAGCCTGGCTGCACACCGGCGGCTTAAGGCCGGACGTATGCTATTCAACCCTTCGTTAGGTACGAGCCAAGATTCTGACCTGTTATCCAACGTTGTTACCGGATGTAGTGCTTTCTTGCAAAGGCCGGTTGCGCACTGAGGTACAATTTGCCGCCTATATTACCATGGGGCAATAGCAAGGCGGATGCTGGGGTCAACCAGGTCTGACCTTCCGCATGGATCATTAGGCCAGATGCGGTGCTTTTGGGCAAAAGCCGCCTACTGATCAAGGTAGATATTACCGTTTGTACTGCGATAGGGCAATAACCGATTTTGACCTATGACGCTACTTTACGGTTGTATTGCCTTAGGGCACTAGCCGGTTGTTGTATGACAAAATTTGCCGGTTATATTGCCTTGGGGCAATAGCCGGTTACAATTTTTAAGATATGGTTTCGAAGTTAATTAGGGTTGAACTTGAGGATAGAAGCGGGGTCCAGCTATAGTGCTTTTGAGCAAAGTCGGCTTGTTTAACAAGATTTAATTAACCGTCTATATTGCCTTGGGGCAATAGCCGGGTGTATCTTGTTTGCGATAAGTCATTCAAACGGACGTGGGTTATCTTTAACCAAACCGGTTAAAGCCGTTTGAGTATATGACGCGTAAAACAATGTACCACCCGAAAGGCAGATGTTCTCTTCGACGAATTCACCCAGATGGGCGTCGCCGGATAATTGCTTAGGGTTAAAGCAGTCGGTTTTTAAAATATGTTGGTTTTGGGCCTTAAGTAGCTAAGTTAGGTACTTGGCTTTTTATTTTGAGCAAACGGGTGCCCGGCTGTGCATTGCACAGGGGACTTGGGAGGTGCCCGGTTGTGCATTGCACATGGGACTTAATACAAAAAATTAAAATAAGGTATTCCTTTATTTCATTTACTCTTTACAAAAGGTATTTACAATCTCCTTAGAAGTAGTACTTTTTCAAGTTGTCTACATTCCAGGTTCTGGCTAACTGCCTGCCGTCTGGTGTTTCCAGGAAATAGGTGCCGCCTCTTACTTCTTCAAAAATCCTGTAGGGGCCTTCCTAGTTGGGGGTAACTTTCCTTGCTCATTTATCCTACCGGTTGCCTCCATTTTTCGTAAAACAAAGTCCCCAACTTTGAGGGGCCGTTTGTGTACTCGTTTGTTGTAAGCCCTCGTCATTCTCATGACGCAAGGCGGCGTTGCCCCTGCGCTCTGGGAGTGAATCCAATGCTAGACGCATGGCCTCCCAATTAGCCTCTTCGTCATAGAGCATGACTCGGAGTGTTGGCTCATAAAGTTCAATTGGCAGAACGGCTTCAGTGTCGTATGTCATGAAAACGGGGTTTCACCGGTTGCCCCCTTTTCAGTTGTTCTGATGGCCCAAAGGACGTGAGGTAACTCATCCGCCCAAAGACCACCGGCTCTTTCAATCTTCTTTTTTATGTCGTCTGAGATGAGCTTATTGAAGGATTCAACTTGGTCGTTTGCTTAGGGCCGGCCAACAGAGGAAAAACAATGTGAGATCCCTTGATCTCCCAACCAACTCTTGAGGGTAGGCATTTCAAACTGAGGACCGTTGTCAAACACCATAGACATAGGAACCCCAAACCGGGTGACGATGTTCCTCCAATGAAGGAGATGACATCCTTTTTCTTGATGCCTTTGACCGCCTCAGCCTCAACCCACTTGGTGAAGCAATCTACAGCCACCAGAATGTATCTTCTGTCGCCTGTGGCAGGCGTATAAGGACCCAAAATGTCCATGCCCCATTTTGTAAATGGAATCGGGCTGTATATAGCCGTAAGATCTGTTGTCGGACGGTGTATGAGCCGGCCAAATCTCTGGCACTTGTCACACTTCTTCACCAATTCCATGGCGTCTGCCTCAAGGGTGGGCGAAAAGTAACCTTACCGCCTGGCCCTCCTTGCTAGAGACCTGTCGCCTATATGTGACGCACAGAAGCCCGCATACAGGTCTTCTAGCACCTCTTTTCCCCTTTTCGGGGTAACACACTTCAGCAACGGCTGGAGGTAACCCTTTCTGAAGAGTTCTCCCTTGTACATTTCAAAGCTCAAAGCTCGCTTTTTAAGTGCAGCCGCTTCTGAAGAGGCATCCGGCAAAGTGCCGTCTACCAAATAATCTCGGATGGGGTCCATCCAGGTAGAGCTTCGGTCAAGAATTCCAATGGGGTCATGCTCAATACTTCTTTTTTCCATGACCTCCCAGAAAACTGACCTAGGCGTATCACAGGTGGCGGATGAGGTCAATTTGGATAGAGCATCCGCCTGATTATTTTCTGACCGGGGCACCTGACTTAGATGGAATTCGTCAAGTGTCCCCGCCACATCTTTGACCGCCTAAAGGTATTTGATCATTGCCGGATGGGTAGCCTCATAGTCACCATTGAATTGGCTCACAATCAATTGAGAATCAGAACAGGCGTCGACTTTTCTTGCCCCTGCCGCCTTACACATGCGTATACCGGCTAGCAGGGTTTCATACTCAGCTTCATTGTTTGAAGCTTGAAACTTGAACCGTAGTGCATATTCATACGTATCCCCTTCTGGAGACTTGCAAATTACGCCTGCACCACACCCGTTCAAGGTAGAACTACCATCTGCGAATAACTTCCAAACCTGATCGATATTCTCCGGATGTGCCGGCCTAGTCATTTCAACAATGAAGTCGGCAAACGCCTGACCTTTCACTGCTCGCCTAGGTTCGAAAGTTATCTCCAGGCTTTGCATTTCAACAGCCCAATTGATCATTCTAACGGATGACTCTGTGGTAGTCATTGGACACTTGAGTGGCTGATCAGTATAGACAGTCACCGGATGAGCCAAGAAGTAGGGCTTTAGCCATTTGACTGCTTTGTAAAAAGCAAGCCCAAATTTTTCAATCATAGGGTATCGGAGCTCAGCATTTCTAAGTATATGGCTGATGAAATACACCGGGAGCTATTTGTCGTCTCTCTCAGCAAGGAGAACAACATTAAGGGAGTGATCTGTGACGGCTAAGTACATGTAGAGAACCTCCTTAGACAGGGGGCTCACTAGCCTTGGCAAAGAATGCAAGTGTTGCTTCAACCTCTGAAATGCCACCTCGGCCTCTTCTCCCCACTCAAATCTAGACCTCTTCCTGATTGCTTGGAAGAAGTAAAGGCACTTGTCACCTGACCGGCTGAGGAATCTTCCTAGGGCTGCTAGGCAACCGGTTAATTTCTGGGCCTCCTTGACGGTTCGGGGTGATTTCATGTCAATCAGCGCTTGGACCTTTTCCGAGTTGGCCTCTATGCCTCTTTGGTCAATCAGGAATCCGAGAAACTTCCCAGACTCAACACCAAAGACACACTTTTTGGGATTAAGCATAACCTTATGCCGCCTGAGGGTGGTGAAGGTTTCTCGGAGGTCGGCTAGGTGATCCGCCTGTAGCTTGGATTTAACTATCATGTTATTAATATACGCCTCTACATTCCTTCCAATTTGATTGACAAAAACGGTGTTGATATTTCGTTGGAAAGTAGCAGGTGAATTCTTCAACCCAAACGACATCACCGTGTAGCAGTACAACCCCTTATCAGTGACGAAGGCCGTCTTCTCCTGATCCTTCTTCCATAAGGGAATTTGATGGATGCCTTACTAGACGTCCATGAAACTCATCAAGGCATGGCCGGCTGTAGAGTCAACCAGGTTGTCGATCTTTGGAAGGGGATAACTATCCGTCGGACATGCCTTGTTCAGATCTGTGTAGTCTACACACATCCGCCAGGTACCATTCGGCTTTTTGACAAGGAAAACGTTTGTTACCCAATCCGGGTAGTAGCATTGCAGAATGAACCCGGCATCGATGAGCTTTATGACCTCAGCGGCTGCCACCTGAGACCTCTCCTCGCCATGATCCCTCTTCTTTTTCCTAACTGGCTTTATTTTGGGATCAACGGCTAACTTGTGGATGGCTAGATTCAGGCTGACGCCTGGCATCTCCTCCACTTTAAAGGCAAAAATGTCTTTGAACTCTTTCAGAAGTTGGAGCAAGTCTGCCCCCAACTATTCAAAAGCAACCGTCCCAACCTTGACTGTTCAGTTAGGGCGGTTGTCGTCCAGGACGACATCAATGCTCTCACCAGCCGGCTGTGGTCGAGAGTCATCCGGCCTTTCCCCGGCGAGTGATTGCTATTTTGTTTTTCTGGCGGGGGCCGATTGGTACGTCTTTCGCTTTTTGCCGACTGCCTTGGGAGCAGGCGCGACTTCCTCTTCCTTGAGGTCAGTGGGTTCCTCGTTATGACCAATTGCAGTAGCAGTCGGCCTGACGTCTGAGAGGTAGCACTCCCTGGTCGTCTTTTGATCCCCGCGCAGGGCACCCACTGACACGTCATCCCTCTCAAACTTAATCAGCATAAGAGATGGGATGATGACTGCCTTAGACTCGTTGAGAGTGAGACGGCCCAGAATAAGGTTGTAGGCGGTCAATTCCTCGACCACCAAAAACTTGACGACCATGTGCCGCCCTTCCCCCTTGTCCCCTAGCCGGATGGGTAGGTCAATCCTTCCCACTGGATGCACCACTCCTCCCCCAAACCCGACTAGGGGGTGGGGAGCCTTGTACATACTGCTAGGCTTGTACTTGAGCTTTGTCAAGCACTGGTAGCTGATCAGGTCAGACGAGCTCCCGGTATCGATTAAGATCCGGCCAACTCGTTGGTTGGTAACTTTGCATTCGATGACAATGGGGTCATCATGAGGCTGCCTGACCATGCCCCTATCCTTCTCAGAGATGAAGACCTCAAGGAAGGTGTCTTTCGACGCCTGCCCCTCATCTTCTGGGTTGGACGATTTCCGGATGTTATCCTTGGCACTCCGGATGGTAGGACCTCCGCTTGCGAAGCCTCCTGCTATAGTGAAGATATGCTCTTTGTCCGTTTCAGAACTAGCAGCCGGTTTCTTGGACGGTTGTCCCCCACTTGGTTTAGGGTTAACCTTGGACTTCACCAGATAGGACTCCAGAGCCCCCTCATCAGCCAGACGGTCCAATAGCCGCCTGAGGCTATAGCAACCATTAATGTCATGGCCAACATCCTCATGGAACTGGCAATACTTGCTTTTGTCTCTGTTCTTAACAGAGCTCTTCATTGCAACCGGTTTTTCGATTGTCAACTGGTCCTTTATCTCCATGAGGATGGAGGAGCAGTCTTTTTTGAACTCGTACTTGGGGACATACGGTTCAAACTTGCTTCTACTGGGACGGCTGACCTGGGCGGTCAGCTGCCCAGACTTCTTTTCTTTTCTTCTCTTCTTTTTTGACCGGCTGGGTAGGCCGGCTGTCTCTCCTGTCAAACCGCTTGGGTTCTGACGGGTGCTTGATGGTGCAGATTTCAGTTTCCTGTATATAGGCCTCCGCCTCCATCAGCGCCTCCTGGAGGGTAGCTACCCTCTTGCGGACAAGGTTATTTTTGAAAGTTGACCCATCCTTCAGACCCTTGAAGAAGTCTTTATTTAACTTCATCAAACAGCCCCTGAATCTGAATTCTCATCTGGTTAAACCGTCTGACATAGGACTGAAACCCCTCCTTGTCACCCTGCTGGATTGCCCCTAGGTCGAGACTAGTCTTTTTAGCCGGGATATACATGGAAAAATTGGACGCAAACAGATATGCAAGCGTCTTGAAGTTGTTGACGCACCCAGCCGGCAAGTTGCCGAACCATCGCTGGGCTATGCCCTTCAAGGTAGCCGGGAAGCATCTGCACCAGGTGGCGTCATCCAACCCCTGTAGGTACATGAGGTTGGTGTATGCCATTAGGTGGTCTTCCGGGTTGGTGGTACCGTCGTAGGAACCAACCAACACATTTTTAACCTTGGCCGGCTGTGCCGCCTCGGTTATTTCCCAGGAGAAAGCCGAAGGCTGTTCCCCAAGGTTTAGCAGTCGGACCTGCCAGTCCATAGGCTGGACCTGGTAGGCCGCCTGACCCCCTAAGGGAGCCGACTGCATGAATGGAGATCCATATGAGGCGTATGGCTGTTGGGGCACATACGGAGCCTGCTGGATAACATGAGGGCCAGTACGTGCAGTCATGCTGCGTGACTGACTGCTGTGTCTCCAAATGCTTCATTGAAGCATTTCGGAAACTGTCTGAGTAGGTCGACGTTGAGGCCGACTGAGACATGCTCTAACTTCTCTTCTCCTGGATGAACAACCGGGCGTCAGAGAAAGTCTTCTTTGACCCATCCGGCTGTGTATGCCAGATGGCCTTCCGTTGCCCTGATTCAGGGAAACGAAGTTTTGAGAGGTCTCCGTCCCCTTGGGTTTGGGGTGCGGAGTAGGCACCCGGTCTTTGATTGGCTTCCTCCCGGAGGGAGAAGGCTTATTTGTCGACTGACCCTTGTTTAAGCCAGTTGACTTCTTGAGTATGTCATTAATTTCCCCCTTGAAACTAGTCATGAGATTCATGAGTTCGTCTCTGGTGACGGGGGCAGCACCCTCCGCCGCCTGGGGTTGTTCAGGGTGCTTGCCTCCTGGGTTGTTGGGACTAACTTTGTCTTGGCCCCGTTCCCTCTTTTCCTTGGAACGGGTGCGCCTAGAGCGGAATGACCCGTCAGGGACCATGTAGGTTTCGACATTGTTGTCGTCACGGCTGACTGCCCTCTGCATTCGGTAAAACATCAGATGTCATCTCAGTAGTACTCTCCCCACAGACGGCGCCAAATGTTTCGGGTGTTTTTGGTCCCTCGGGAGAGTTACAATACGAAGTATGCGCGCCTGACTTCTGTACTTGCAAAACCACGAAACTCCGGTTGGGTGGAGTTCCGCCTCTGACGATCAAGTTAGTATGATTACGGATGGGTAAACGTGCGGAAAGTAAATAGGTATTTCTCACTGCTTCAGAGAGATTCCGCAATTAATATTGCTCAGGTTTATTTGTATGTATTTATGAATGCCAATAAATGAGGATGATTCCTCTATTTATAGCAGATGAGAATCTGCTCCCCCATTGGGGGTTCAATGGCACGTGGCATCCTCTGATTGGATCCCCTTGGGCCTATACGAAGGTGACACATGTCAGGTCCTCATTGGACCACATGGCAGGGGTTATATTTAACCCAATCAAAATTGTTTTGCATTTTGTTACAAAATTCAATATATATATATATACACACATAAAAGAACCGATAACTCATTGCAAGTTCTGTTGATAATACATTAATAAAACAAATTATTCACTATGCAGCAAATTACATCAAGATTTATAAAGGAATCAACAATTTCTATTCCTTGCACTAAGCTTCTACCAAGTAGTGCTGAAAGAAACTAATCATGTTCCACTACAGCATTATAAACAGCATCCATGAGCTTCGTACAGCACATCTGTACCCTCAGAAACTGCACAAATCAGAGACATTATTATTCTCACATTAATGGACTAATTTGCCATCCTAGATTCATAAATAAAAGTAATTACTGGAAGATCAGAATTCCAAAAATATAATACTACATGAGAGTAGAAGATTCAATTCAAATTTGCCAATTAATAATGAAGAAGAAAGGTTTGCAACGAACAAGATAGAAGAGGAGACAACCTGAGATTTTTGCAGGAAGCCACTTGGATCATTTGTGACAAGCCAGCCAAGTCTCCAGCCAGGAACAAGCCACCTTTTAAGCTATCCAAATAGAATGTAATCTCTTAAGCTATCCAAATGTCTGATGATCTATAAGTTTACATGTATCACTTAAGTCATAGTAGGCAGTAGCACAAGAAAGCAATCACGTTTTAACCAAAAGTGCACACCTTCTGTAAATGTTGGCGAGTATAGACACTTCCGCTAGGATTTCCAGGATTAATTACGACAACAGCAACAGTATTGCTATCTGCTAGAGCTTCAACTGAGTCCATGTCAACTTCCCATCCTCTTTCTGGAAGATCATCATATTGCTGGACTTTAAGGCCTGTATATGTAGCAGCTGCATCATACATTGCGAAAGTTGGCCTGGGTAGTAGGATGTTTGAACAAGGAGTAGCCAGAGAAGTTATTGCCAAGTTTGATTGCCTGTTTGCAACCAGCAGTTAGGTGAATGTCATCAGCCTTCAATCCCACCCACTGACAGGACAAGTTTGTATTCAACATTTTTTGAATTTCAATAGTTCTCTTGATACATAAACTAGGTGCTCATGAGCTTCAATATTGTGCCCAATAGTAATGATTGAGGTCCCAAATATTGCACAAGTCTAGCTAGCTCACTAGTCACCATAAGAAAGGGTACGTCACAGAAAGGCAAGTTTTAACTTCAGGCAATTAACAAGCAAATGTTGAGATTAATATATGCAAGTATTCATTCATTCTACATCATCAACACCCAACAACCCCCATAAGACAGCTCAAAAGAAGCTAATCCGAGTGTAAAAAAAGACAGTCATGACACCAAATGAAAATACAGATCATTATGCAACAAATATGAGCTAGGAGTTACATAAGACAGTCATGACTATACGCAATAATACTACTTGTATATAAAATATACCAGTTACAAAAGGCATCTCAAGTAAACAATCCAATTTACATATTATCACATTAATACCAGAACAAAAATACAATAATTTAAAAATCTATCAGACAGAATTAGAGGAAGGAATCAAGATAAACCTTATCTTCTTCCCGAACATCTGAGTTAAAACAATGTAATAAACTAAATCCATAAACATATCTCAGTCCAAACTCTTCATTTAAAAACAGCTACTACTGGGTTCTATGGAGTTAGCCTATTAGAGAGATATGAAACAGTAACGGGTTCCGCTAAACGGTTCAATCAGATGCATGTTAACTATATCAACAATATGACAAATAATTATTGTAAAACTCACTCACTTTTTTCGGAATTGGGCTTGCTAGAATAGGCCCATGAGACACATAACCCCTTGAATTACCAAAATCAGCAGATGTATTCAAGATTCTTCGTTGGCAAACCTAAAATCAAACAGGAAAGACAAGTAAATATTACTTTAGTTAGAAGATGATTTCATACATTTTCAAGCAGCTAAAACAATAACAATAACTATACTAGATAAAATATAATGTATTCAATAACTAAACAAGTCAAGAAGTTATTACAAAAATTAATCACCTATGAAGAACTACTTCAGAAATCTATGGCTTCCAACTCCTTCAAAAGCACCAACTAATTCAAAAAAAGCAACCATCCATCAGCAAAGACTAGGATATTTCTTATCTTAACCAGTGTAAAAAATGCACTACTAAATAACAATATATATATATATATATATATATATATATATATATATATATTCTCCGGAATTTATGCTGGAGAGAGAGGCTGGGGGTGGTGTTTTTGATGGAAACCATGATTGATGCAACTGTTTTAGAAAAAATAAAAAGGCGTGGATATGAGCACAGTGTTTGTTTGAGTAGTGAGGGAAATTCAGGGGGATGGGGTTTTTGTGGAGGGATGTGAATGTGGCTACTATTTCCTTTTCGAAACACTATTATGCAGCGGATATCCTAATTAATGATGGTGATCCCGTATGGAGAGCAATTGGAATTTATGGGTGGCCGAAATAGGAGAATAAGCATAAGACTGGGGATATGATGCGGACTCTCAAAAATTCGTGTTCGATTCCTTGCATTATGTTTGGGGATTTCAATGAGATAGTGAGTATGAGGGAAAGGATGGTGGTGCTATAAGGAGAGAGTCTTTGATGGATGCTTTTAGGGAAACGATTGATGAGTGTGGATTAAGAGACTTGGGTTTTAAGGGCGACATGTTCACTTGGCAAAGGGGAAAAAATCCAGAGATACGGTGCGAGAAAGGCTGGATCGCTTTCTAGCAGACAATGATTGGTGTTTTTGCTATGAGACACCTTCATAGAGAAGAGTCGGATCATGCCCCGATTGTGCTTGATACGATTAATTACTACGAGAGAGGTAGGAAGAAAAAACTATTTCGTTTTGAGTCTTAATGGTTGTCTAGTGACAAGTGTGCTACGGTTGTGGCAAAGGCTTGGAAGGAGGGATGTGGGGCGGAAGCTCATATGCACATAGCTGGGTGTGCAACAGAATTGAGGAGATGGGCTGCAAAATCATTTGGTGAGACAAAGAAAAAAATCAGGTTGGTGGAGGAGGAGCTACGGGTGGCTAAGGGGGTCCGGTGGACGCTGCCATGCTTAGCAAATGTGAAAAGTTAGGGGAGTAGGGGGAATTAAGGACGAGGGAGGAGTCGTATTGGTTTGCTCCAATCACGTGTAAATGAGATGAGGGATGGCGACAAAAAGACGACCTATTTCCACCGCAAGGTGAGTGCAAGAAAGAAGAAGAATACAATTCATGGCTTACTCGACAAACATGAGAATTGGTGCGTTAATGAGGACGAGATCATTACGATTGTAGGGGACTACTTCTCTGATTTATTCACAACTAGCAGTCCGACTGATCTGGATGGCGCACTAGAGGGGTTGGAGCAACGAGTGTCGAGTGATATGAATGATGTGATGGAGAAGCAGCCGTGTAAGATGAAAATCAAGGAGGCACTATTTCAAATGCACCCAAATAAGGCACCCGGTATTGATGGTATGCATACTTTATTTTTTCAAAAAATTTGGCATATTGTCGGTCCTGATATTGTTGCTTTGGTGAAAAATTGGTGGAAAGGGGGCTTGAATATAGATGAGATTAATAGGACGTGCATTGTTTTGATTCCCAAATGTAATGACCCGAGAAATATGACAAAGTTTAGACCTATAAGTTGCTGCAATGTTATAATAAAATAATATCTAAGGTTTTGGCGAATAAATTAAAACCATTCCTTAATGATATTATCTCTGTTAATCAAAGTGCTTTTGTGCCGAGTAGATTGATAACGGACATTGCTTTAATTGCCTTTGAAATTTTCCATTCTATGAAGAGGAAGGGGGAGGGAAAGGATGGGTTGGTGGCTTTGAAGCTTGATATGAGTAAAGCGTATGATAGGGTGGAGTAGTGTTTTTTGGAGAGGGTTATGGAGAAGTTGGGGTTTAGTGTTAGATGGATTGAAAGAGTGATGAGTTGCATTCGGAGTGTGTCCCTTTCTTTTAAGGCGAATGGTGAAGTTGCAGGTTCCATTTTTCCTACTAGAGGGCTCCGGCAAGGTGATCCAATATCTCCGTACTTATTTTTGCTATGTGCTGATGCTTTCTCTACTCGGCTGTCAAAAGCAACTAGTGAGAAGAAAATTAATGGAGCAAAAATTTGTAACGGGGCACCAAGGGTATCTCACTTATTTTTTTTGCTGATGATAGTATCCTTTTTGTAAAAGCTAATCTGCGGGAATGTTCGATGATAGCTCATATAATCAATAAATATGAAAGAGCATCTAGAGGTGGCTTTTAGCAAATGTGTCTAAAGGGATAGGAGGCAATTGATTGTTGATACGCTTGGAATACGTGAAATTGACAGACATGAAAAATATTTGGGTTTACCAACCATTATTGGTAATTCTAAAAAAGCTATTTTTGCATGCCTTAAGGAGAGAATTTGGAAGAAATTAAATGGGTGGAAGGAAAGATTATTGTCGACGCCGGGGAAAGAGGTGCTAATTAAAGGAGTAGCGCAAGCGATCCCAACTTATATGATGAGTATTTTTAAAATTCCGGAAGGGGGCCTCATTGATGAAATTCATACATTGTTGAATAGATTTTGGTGGGGTTCAAGGGAAAACGAGAAGTAGTTACATTGGCAAAGTTGGAAAAGATTGTGTCTCCTGAAGGCAAAGGGGGGAATGGGGTTCCGTGACTTGAAATGCTTTAATCAACCTCTCTTGGCAAAGCAATGTTGGCGCTTACTTACAAATACCGGGTTGTTGCTCTACAAAATTCTCAAGGCGAGGTATTTTAAGAATTGTGATGTTATGGCAGCAAATAGAGGTCACGATCCTAGTTTCTCATGGCGGAGCATATGGGGAGCCAAGTACTTGCTGAGAGATGGGCTCGCTTGGAGGGTGGGGTGTGGAAATAACATCAAAGTGTGGTCTGATGGTTGGCTGCTAAAGGAGGGCACGATTGCTGTCCTATCTTGTCCACCTACGGTGAATGCTGATATGTTAGTGTATGAGCTATTGTCGGATGATAGAAAGGAGTGCAATGCAGCAAAAATTGAAGAAAACTATTTGACCCTGAGATAAAAGATAACATCCTGGCTATCCCCTTGCCACCACACCTATTGCCAATTCTCGGTATTGGTTCTTGTCGAAGAATGGGCTTTATTCGGTGAAAGCTGGATATTGGCTTGCGAAGATGGGAGCTAGAGATGTTGGTGATAATGCAAAGGAAGAGGAATTATGGAGGTCTATTTGGAGAGCTAGAGGTCCACCCAAGCTGCGGCATTTTCTATGGAACGCAGTGAAGGGTAACATGGCTGTCAAGGAGAGGCTTCGGCAAAGACATCTCACGCGTGATGCGTCTTGTTCTTTATGCGGAGTTGGAATCTATTGTGCATTCTCTGATTGATTGTGCGGTTGCAAAGGAGATATGGCAACATAGTGAGCACCGTGAGCACTTGATTGATGCGCCTCGTTCGAGTTTTGCTGACCACTTATGGCTTTGGCTTTGGCTTTGTAGAAAATTAAATGCAGAGGTGGTGTGCTTGATGGCAGGTTTAATGTGGGCTGCATGGAGGGGGAGAAACATGATTTTATTCCAAGATGAGAGGCCTGATTCGGTGATGCTAGCTGCTGGTTTCCTTAGGCTCGTAAGTGATAACAACTCGTATGCAGAGAAGGTTTCGACAGTTAATCCTGTTCATGGGATGCATAGAGGGGTAGCAAACTGGAGTTGCCCTGCTGTTGGTAGCGTTAAGGTCAATACCGATGCACATGTTCTTGCAGACTCGAGGTGTGGTCTTGGGCTGTGCTAAGAGACGCTGAAGGTCAGATTATTGCTGCTGCTGTGAAGAGTACGCCATGCACCACCCCTGAAATTGCTGAAGCAATGGCAGTAAGATTTGCTATAAATATTGCTTGGAGACTGGGATATAATAGGATTGAAGTGGAGAGTGATTCCTTGAATGTTATCAATGCGGTGAAGAATGTGACGCAAGGTTTAGCACCTATTTTTCTTGTTTACAATGATATTACGATAGGTAGCATGTTATTTGATGTCTGTAATTTTAAACATATTAAACGTTCATGTAACACGATTGCCCACTTGGGTGCAAGGTGGGAAACCGGTGATAGTTCTGAACTTGTACGTTTGGATTCGTTCCCCCAAAGCCTAACTACTTCGGCGGATCTTGATCTTAATTAATAAAATGGCATCGCTACCGTTTCCTCTATATATATATATATATATATATATATATATATATATATATATATATATGAATGATATACACACATATATAGGAAAATTTAGTTGGTAAAAGCTTCAATAATGGATACACTCAAGTAAAAAGATATTATCAAATTGCCTGAGAATTTATCAAATAAATACTGCAGTACTCAAAATTATAGAGCACCAATTGAATATATATACATGAAAATACTATATTATTCAAAAACCAGTTACTAAAAAGCTTAACTGTTGACAATAATAAACCAAAAAATTAACGAAAGTCTAAATTGAATAATATGATTATGAAAAATACTATCAAATTGACTGAAAAATTCGGAGAAAGTAGGGAGTAATAAATTTGGGAATCTTAAGCAAATTATTTTCTTACGAGTAAGTTGGGAGCTTTAAGAAACACACACTACAACAATCACCACACATCAAATAAAAAGCCAAATATAAAGGTAGGAGCAAATCAATTCAACAACAAAAACGCCCAAACCCCGAAATACAGGAAGCACCTACCTTGATCAAATGACAACTCAACCTTTAGCAAGAATAGCAAAAACTTGAAATGCATATACTCTATTAACAATTTTAAATTGTCTTTCAATTAAGCTTTAAATCTGAGTAAATTTCGAGTGGTAGCCTACTTAGATTTGACGAATTTCACAAATAATTAGGGTATTTTCAATTTAAACATAGATTTAGGGTTTTGCTTATGCATACCTTGATCGAATCGACGAAGTTTCCCAAGGAGTGAGAAAATGACCACTGATGCCTTGATTCACCATAAATGCTAGGTATTTGAGGGAGATCGAGTGAAAAAACACAGGAATTTGCACCTATGATAAGAGAAACAAAGAAATAAAGTAAGGAGATTTGAACGTGAATAAGAGAAGAAAAGAGGAACGAGTGAAGAGAGAAACAAAAGAGGTAGAGAAAGCGAAGCGTTAAACCTAAAATAAAAATATATTGCTCCGTTTTTTTTTTAACTGGAGCCTTTTCGATTTATTGCTTCGGTGGTGTTTTTTTGAAACCGGAGCCTTTTAGATTTGTTGCTCCGGTTTTTTAATTACATGGAGCCTTTTTACGGTAGTAAAAGACCTTTTTTCTACTTAGTGCAAAGACTAAGTGTATTAATTTGAGCTAATTAAACTAGTAGGAAGGATGTGAGGTAGAGAGAGGAACAACTAAAATACTACTTTAAACAATCAACAAAATATTAGGAAAAGGGGAATCTAATTACATTAATATAATCAACAACAAATTGCAATTAGATGATCACGATCTCAATTAAGAACAATCAACACACTCAACTCACTCCCATGCAATTAAGCATGCTAATTAACCTACTAAGCTAATTCACTCCCGTGCAACTAACCTAGCATAGGTATCGAAGAATCTAGACTCTCAATCAACTAACTTCCGCACAATTGATTGAAAGCACAATCAGAAACCTAGAATCAATTAGCTAAAAAGACTCTAAGCAATGTAAACATCATCCACACATAACAATCAAGAATCAATTGCATCCCAATCACAATCAATCATTCAATTCATCAACATAACATTCATCCATTTCTCTAGAACAAAATCTAAGCAATCATAATGAAGAAAAACATGGAAATCATGGTAAAACAAGAATTAAAACAAGAATCAAACAAGTAATCTAATTATCTACTCTAATTCAACAAAGAATTAAGCAAAAACAAGAATTAAAGAAAGCAATAAAGGTGAGAGAAAGTTAGAAATGCTCATTGAATAGTTGATAAGAGAATTTAAATAATTGCTTCTTCAAGCTCTCAATTCTCCATTAAAATCCCTAGCTTTCTCTCTCTAAAACTTTTCCTAATCTAGAGAGAGAAGCTCCTAATCTAAGCCTAATCCTGATTAGAGGAGAGAGAAAATGTGTAAAAATCTGCCCAAAAGTCCCCTAATAGGGTCGACCCCTATTTATAATACAAGAAGAAAAGGGAGAAAAACCGGAAATTAGGTGCGAAGAAAACCCAGAAGACCGTGCCCGCAGCCTAGAATGTCGCGCCCGCGGTGGCTGATGGAGAGGCCTCTCTCAAGGCGCGGCCAGCCATCTATAGGAATGAAGAAAAAACTGGAAAATGAATTATGCCGCGCCACAGCAGGTCTGCCGCACCACGGCAAGGACCACCGTTTCACGGAAGGTCTGCCGCACCACGGGATGGACCACCGTGCCACGGAAGTTGCTACTTGTGCTTGCTTGGTGCTTGTGCTGTGCGGAGGGTAGCTCGGGCACTGGTTCCAACCTTAAGTGCTGCAAATGCTCTACTTCTTAGATTCTTCTTGGCTTCAAGGCTTCTTCTATTGAATTTTTAGGCCTTCTCTTGGGTCATCAACATTGAGGAAAGTGCCAAGTACATATACAAATAGACCAAGAGAAAAAATAGTGAAAGATCACATAGAAAAGCACACAAATCAAGCTAGAAACCGAGCAACAAGCGCATTATTCATAACTAAGGCCTAAAAACATAAACTAAGACTTTATTAACTAAAACAAGACTAAAAGGACTAGAAATAACCAAGATAGACTAAAATAAACCTAAAACTAAGGGAGAAAACCACCCTAAAATGTGTCATAAATGACACTTATCAAGAGCATTTGTTTTTCTTTTAATTTCTTTTTTATGCTTTGTCTTGTTTGTTTGGTTTGCTAGAGTTATGGGTCAAACTCTTAGGAAACCCTTACGAGACCTCACTCGTCCTCATAGCCAACTTTGGAGTTTTAAGGGCTTGTTGTCACTAAAAACAACCGTGATTCCTACGACAGTGAGTTAGTGTACATTCTTTCCCATTCTTCTATTTTTTTTCTTTTGCTTCCAATAATTTCATCTTGTTCTCTTTTGCTCTAGCTTTGCTCGAGGACGAGCAAAGGTTTAGCTTGGGGCATTTGATGAGTGACATTTATGTCACTCTTAGGCTAGGTGTGTTCCCTATTTAGTTTGCGTGTTTTGCCTTTAGTCTTGAATAATGTGTGTTTTTGCTTATTTTTGCTTGATTTGCATGCCACTCCCTTTGATCTTTCATTTACCCTCTCCTTCGTCTCTTATTATATGTGATTAAAGCTCCTTTGATGTTTGTTGGTTGAGGCTAGTCTAATTTAAGTCTTTGATGAGGAAGCTTGAGGAAGATAAGAGGAAGCAAGAGGCAAATACGGAGAGGGCGCACCTGACTTGAGCGCGAGCACGCAAACAAAGCAAACAAGGTGGAAACGAGGCAGGAAGCCACCGCGTCCTTGAAGCGCCTCCACCGCAGGCGCGGCCCTGGCTGCTGCGAGCGCGACCCTGACATGGAGAAGGCGTGCAGATCGAGGTCCACGGCATCCTAAAATCAGTCCTAGAAAATATCGGGTGCGCAGGCCTATTGCGCGGGCACACTACTGCGGATTTTGACTAATTTTATTCGTTTTTAGTTCCTTTCTTCAAAAAACTATAAAAGGGGGCCGAGCCTCCTATTTTGAGAACCTTTTTCCAGATTTCATTTTTCTAGTTTTAGGAGAGCTTCTCTCTCTAGATTTAACTTAGGATTAGAATAGTTTAGAGAGAGAAAGTGAGGATTATTCAATGAGAGATTGAAGATGATGAAGATGCAAGAATGACAATTGTATTGGAAGCTTCAAACATCAATCAATGAGAAATTCTTACCTTCTCTTCTCTATTTTTATTTCTTTGTTTTGATTTTGCTTTGTTGATTGCTTGCTAATCATGCTTTTACTTAATAAATTTGTTGATTAGCTTGTTGATTGCCATGATTATGGAGTAATCTCTTTTGCTAAGGTTTTGAGGATGGTATAATTGAAGCTTGAGCATGTTTTAGCTACATAATTTGGTTTGATCATGATTAAAGTCTTTGTATGCTTGATGTTATTCAATTTGCTTGCAAAATGCATGTTGTTTGTGAATTGATGCTTGATGATGCGATAGCGGACCTTGCTAGATTCATTGTTGTTGATTGTGCGAAATTGTATCTTCTAATATATGATTCTAATGCGATAGCATAGAGGCTATGTTAGGAGAAACCTTTTGGCCTTGATATGTGGTTGGGTTGGACCTTAATTCGGCATTCAATTATACATAGTTTGTGATCATTCCTATTATATACCTATGCATGCTTGAGTGAAGCTTATACCTACCCATCTCCTTGGCGTTTTAGTATTTGTCTTAGTCTTGTATAGCCTTGTAGTGTTAGTCGTCGTTTCTTTCCCCTTTTTGGCCTGGTTTAGTTGTTGGTAATGGTTGTGGTGATTAGTTGTTCTCCGTGGATCGACCCTTGATTTACCACTAGACTTGTGTTTAGTGTTTAGGTTTAGGTTTATAAATTTGTGTTTGATTGAAGGTGTTTAGAATCCAACAACCTAAAATAACCCTCATCAATCATGCGCATGGTACACCCGTCTGTACGATTATTTCTGTACATTATCTAGGTTTTTTTTTTTTTTTTAAATTAGTATGTAAATGAAAGAAATTCGGCATCCAAAGAAAAAGTACATTAAGTAATGACATAAAACACTAAATCATTAATTTTTAACAAGATTCTTAACTAATTACAGATGAAAACTACACCAAAATATAAATAAACTTCTCTAGATCAAGTCATGTGAGTTATGCTTATTATCAACAATCTACTTCAATTTGGGCTAATTGAGTCATATGCTGTGCTAAAAAACCGTTTAACGGTACAATTATTCAAAATCTTGAGCAATTTCTGGTTACTAGTACACCTAGGTGTCTTAAACTGACTCAAAGCAGCCCCATTTCCTATGTAATACTCCAAAATTTTCTTAAAAGTTCCTCTTTCAACAATGCAAAGCTCTAATGGTCCTATAGAGTTGGTCTTCCTAGACACCACGTAACCGTGGTCGACGAAGGACTCATCCATCTTTTTGCAACACTCATGTAGCACTCGCTCCTCTGCTTCCCCCTTGATCTCCCAAAATATTACATAATGCCCCGGCGTGCTGGCCACATTGGCATGGCTCGTGAAGTCGATTAGCTCAGCCTGCTGACTCAGAATCTGAGACCCTGTCTCGACAACTATCTGCAGGTCTTTCTCTGTGTTCTTGTCTATGTTGACTGTCAGAATCAGCTTCCTCCTGCATATGAAGCTCAGTTTTGGGGTACCTTTTTGAAACCCAGATACTTGCACCACATCTCCTAATCTATACCTGTAAAGTCCTGCCAAAAGAAATTAAAAACGTTAATTAATTTCATATCTTAATCATTCTAATGTTAAATTAAGTGATGTATAATAAGGATGGATGGAACAATCAAATGCTATGATAAAGACATAAATGATGCAGCATTTTGGAATGTACCATATTTCTGGGGCTAAAAAGTGACTTATCAAAGTCAACACAAAATTAATGATTAATTATGCACTAATCTATCGACATATCTAATCCAATATGTCATAATTATTCCTTCTACAATGACACCCAAATAATAAACGTGACTAATCCTAAATTGTGGTTCCTAAAAGCAGTACGTAGATATATGGAACACGCATCATGCATTAGCTTTAGCCGCATTATAGCTACCACACAACTGTGTAGAACAAGGTACACGGCCATGTACATCACACGGCCGTGTAGCATTCCATTAGGTACACGGCTAGCATCATATTGTTGTACACCAAGTCATCAACACGCAAATGGAGAGCAAACTTCTCCGATTGCATTACTAATTCCAACAATAGGAATATCATATGAGTACAATATTAATGAATCAAAATAAAATATTTAACTTAGTAACATATAGCTAGATAACGTATGTACCTGTAAACGTAGTTAGGACTATCTCATAGTCTTGACCAACCTTGACCTTAGATAGTGGAACAGGTTCATCTTCAATGAAGTCATCAAAAGCAGATGACTTTCCGTCTTCATACCTTCGATTTCTTTGAAGAGGTATGAACTCGAAGTAGGAGAACGTAGGCACGACTGCATAGGTGACATTCTCAGGAGGGGAAGAAGGATCAATATTCACCCCAATCCAACTTTCAGTAGACCCATAATCTGCACTTATTAAGGGCAGATTTCCTGCATAATGTCTTAATTTCTTAAGGTAAGGCTGCATTGATCCTGTCATTATAGAATAAACATACTTCGCATTTGGCCATAACTTCGGTATTAAGCCAGACCAACTCTCCTTCTCTAGTTCCTCGCATAATGCTCTAATTGTCAAGGCCAAACACGGGTTTGGGTACAAACTCTGTAAGACAGATTCACGGACAGAGGGAATCGTAATTCTTGAGCTAAGTTTACCTTCTCTGATGTCTCTGCATAGCTCATTCCATAATTCTTCTAATGTTTCGAGTGCTTGTACTATGCTGAAGACAAATGTCGACGTGATAAACTCAATTTTACTGCTAACGAAAAGGCCGAGGAGGAGGTGGCAGTACGTTGTTTGTGCATAGTCTCCACTAGAAATCACTTCTAGAGGACTGCAAGTGTAGCACTTGGTCTTTTCCTGCTTCAGCTTGAATTCTTTGCTGTTGAAGTAGTGAGTTGTAGCAGTTCCTGCAGTAAGGCCTCCCTTTGTCTTGAATTGCTTGCTGCCGTAAATGAACTCTAGGATCCTTCCTCCAGCTTTTGTTGGATAAACTCTGAAATTGAGTAAGCAAACAAATATTGTAAGAAATTATAATTCATTTTTGAGATCATTATATTAAAGTAAAATATTTCTTATTAGTAGCTTAATTTCGGATGTCAATAATAACAGTCTAAGTAATATTTCCTTCATCATGAAATTAAAGTACTCCGTGATAGAGTATAGTGTCATGTTGAATTGATAAGAGTAATCAAAACCAGTAATGTGTTAATCAAATCTAAATGAAAGGTATATCATATCGATACACTAAAAACGAAGTTTTGGACAAGATACTATGTTTGCACAAATTTATAAGGCGGCTTTTTTCCCATTTAAATTTTCTTGATTGGAATAGTTGATGATTGTAAGAAAAAGAACTCAAACCTTGATCTAAAAGCCGCTGCCAATCTAAATGTCTGAAGAGTAGTGTGAGCACTGTGTTGAGTAAAAGGTACGTACTTTTGCCTTCCTTCAGTGGTACCAGAGCTAAAATCATTCAAATTATTTATCATACTACATTAATTATATAAAATCAACGTATGAAAAAACAAAAATAAAAAAAAAAAATAAATAAATAAAAAATAAAAAAAATTCTAATTGTTTGAAATTTGAGACTGCACTTAAACCATTCAACATTACAAAAGGTTGATATTGATAATGTATATATCGAGATGAATCTAATACAATGTCAAGAGTGCAAACAAGTAAATACCATAGTAAAAAGGGAATATAGAAAGAAGGGGGATTTTACCTTAAAGAGAAGTGAGTTATAGGGTGTTGAGTGAGAAGTGGAGAGGTATCTCCATCAGCAATCTTGTAAATATAAGGCTCAATATCTACATGACTCGAAAGCGGGACTAACTTAGTAAACATCTTTTCCAAAGTACATGCATCCATCTCTCGAATATTCGTGACGCCCCCTAACCACTTGCTTAGATACTCAACACCATAATTGTCCTCAAGAATCTGTCGAAGTGTTTCTTGTTGCACTGATGTTGCATTGTCGGATATCTCGTTAAACCAGTCGATTATTTCGTAATCCTCGACACCCATTGCTGGTTTAACTTCCTACAAATTGTGATCAACATAAAAAGACGATGACATTTTATGCATAAATAACAATAATAATAACAATACAATTGAAAAAGTAAGCAAGTATAATATAGGAATATTCTGTTACATATGAATTTTAGTGAATATTAAGGACCATCTATCTTATCTAAATAACTCTGACAACATTGGAGGACCCTGTAACGAAGGTGATAGTATGTAGGTTCATATGCTAGGTAAGAGTACGAAGGCATGTAAACCACATATAAAGGTAAGTGAAAGACTTGATTAAGACAGATGTTATGTGACGGCCATCGTAGACAAGTTGTTCAAGGGACCAAGATTTAAATCAGCCTTTATCACAGGTTGTCATATATACTTGGTTATGTAATGTTATATCCACTTTTGACATTTATGGGGAATTGCAATAATTATCGGCAAATCTTGGATATCTATGATTAATACTACCTTTGTTTCATATTACTCGCAATAAAGAGGTACTATTTGTGAGACATAAAATAATCTTTTGTTTTTAAATACTTGCTCTACTTTTCATTTCTGGCCGTTTTTAAATACTTGCTCTATTTCCTTATTTGGAAAGCCTTTACAATATAAAATTTATTTCTCTCACATAGTGGACCAAACATAAATCATATTTTATTAATTTTATATTCTTTCTTTTCCAATTCTCTCAACTACTTTTGTTTTTTATAAGTTTTTATTCTTTCACCTACCCCACTACCTCTATATTTTATTACTTTATCTAATTTCTCCTTAAACTCCCGCACATGGAGAAATAGAACAAGTATAAAAACGGAGGGAGTATTTATTTATTGCAAGTAATATGAAATGGAGGTAGTGTAACGGTCAATGATTGTCAAAAGAAAAAAAAAAAAAAAAAAAAAAAGGCATTCAAATTTTTTATAAAAATACAAGTTTATCACTATGATAAACAAATTATGGAGAAAATTTAAGTTAATCTGCTCGATAAACAAAATATGTTTATCAAATGCTAAAAGTGTAAATAAATCAACTTTTTGTTAAAAAGAGGCCCCTTAATAGTTGATTTGTTTATAATCTATCATGCCATGATGACTAGAAAATGGGTCCCACAATAGTTGATTTATTTACAATTATGTCATGATGACTAGACAAAATTGTTGATTTATTTACATTTTTGCCAATTCATAAACGATTTTAACTGGGGCTTCCTCCAAATTATGTCTATATAATGGCAAAAATGTAAATAAATCAACAATAATTTTTTTATTAAAAATGGGCCCCTTGCTATTTTTTCATATAATTGTAGAATTATCATGGTGACTGAGCAATATTGTTAATTTATTTACTATTTTGTCACTTGATAAACAAGTTTTATTTATCAAAGTGATAAACTGGGACCTCCTCCAAAGTTTTGAAATTATAATACAAATGAGTGAGGGAAAATAATACACCAACTCTAATATGTGGTTGGCCACACCGTGTGGCCAGCTATCATGGGGGTTACTTTATTAGTGTAATAGGGGTTATATTATTCGGTCAGTGTTATAGGGGTTTCTTCGTCAGTGTTAAATGGGTCTCAGTCAGTGTTATAGGTGTTACTTTTTTCTTTTACAATTGGTCACATGGTGTGGCCACTCGCACATATAACGCGCACATGTATTTATTCCAATTTATAAAGTGATTAGGGTGGCAAACGCACTGCGATGCGCGCGCAATAGCTAACTATGCCAGGAGAGCTCTTCAATTGTTGGCAATATGAATGAGGAAAATTTGACAAATATTTTACGGTATAATTGTCCACACATTACTATTCTTAAGAGTTAAAAAAAAAAACAATTAACATCAATGAGGGTAAATAACTAAATAAGCAAATAAATATTTAGAGGGTATATTTTTCCAAACACTATTTACAAGAGTTAAATCATCAAATTACACGAGGAAAAGTTTAGAGGCAATTAACATCATATCAATTAGGGTTTATAGGTAAACAAACATATTAATGGTATAAATGTTTGCACACTATTCTTAAGAGTTTTTTAAAAAAGCAATTAACATTAATGAGGGTAAATTGGCAAATAAACATTTTAGATGGTGTATTTGTCCAAACTAGAAGGGTCCAAGCCAAAGGAGCAAGCTAATTATGGTACTTGGATGATTGTCCAAAGATCTTCAAGAAAGAATGTTTATAGTGTTAAGAAAGATGCTCATGTTCAGAGTAACTAGCAAAAGGTCCGTGTGAAAGGAATGGTGTCATTTGAACAAGTGTATTATTCCAGTAGATGGTTCGAAATTAATTATAGGACTAATTAATAAGTGAAGTCAACTAATCGAAATGCCTAGTTGGAGGCCGCTTCCTATCAGTGAGATTAAAATAAATAATCTCACAGCTTGCTCTTGACTGAACTTAATGGGTCTTACACAAGCACAAAATCAAACCGTAAAGACGGATTAGGCCGAAAGGCCCAAATATGTCAATAAATACATTGTAGACTAAAACATTGGTATTTAAGCTTGGAGCGTCAGAACCAACTGTTAAACATTAAGTCAATCCAAAAAATCAACTAACGAGGAAAAACATAAAGCGAAACAACGTGCTTAGCGCATATTCTTAGCACGAGGCCTTGTTGCGGCATGCATATGGGGGCAAGGACAAACTGCTATGCATTGGCTGCTAGGCTTGTTGATGCAAGCCTATGCTAGCCAAGCTAGCAGCACCAGCAGCCCAGCATGTTGTTCGCCTTATGTGTAGGCTGGCTAGTAGGCTACCCTAAGGTAGCAGCCCTACTGCTAGCACCATGCAGGCAGCATGGCAGCTAGCACAAGGCCGTGCTCACTTGTGGCCTGTGCTTGGGCTGGCAAGCTGCCATCACGACTAGCCTTGGGGAGCAAGGCTGCTAGCTAAGCGTGCCTTGCTGGCCATGGCTGGGCAGTTGTTCTTGCTGCCTAAGGTGAGATGGGATGCCCTAGCTTGCTCTCCAAGAACTTGGGTGGTCCTCCTCACCCACCCACCTTGGTTGGCCTTCACTTGTCGCTTGATTATTGGTTTGCTAATTAATTTACATTTAGAATTAAATTAATTAGGTTTTCCCTACCTAGGGTTTTGCATTTAATGGATGATCCTCCTTTATAATTACTCCATCGTTTAGGAGAACTTATTATAGGAATTGGATTCTTAGATCTCAATTTAAAGTGAGAACCTAGAGTCTAAATATTCTTGAGTGTCCTTTTGACGTTTTAAGCTAACATTTATTGACCCAGGTTTGATTATGCGGGGTGGACTATGTTGGAGAGATTGCGGGTGCGATTCTCTTGCTTTGTCCGAGTTGAAGCACGTGTCAAAGGTATATTCTTTATACTTTTATGTGTTTCTTTAATCGTTAGAATTTATACATGGGTCAGGGGACGGGTTTTAGGTTTCGCACGTTAATTAGATTAGCGTAAAAATGAAGCGTAGTACGAGTGGACTAAGTAAGGAGTTAGGGTCTAGGTTCGAAGTGCTTCAGTTAGAGGAAGGTGCAGAGCAAGATCATATGGATTTACTGAGAAATCAAACTAGAGAAGAGGTAAAAGAGAATCGGGTGATTGAAGGCTCATTGCCTAATGTAAGCACATTTAATTTAGGTGGGGATCAGGATATGGAAATTTTGAACATTAGCCAATGAACTATTTCCTTAGATAAAGATGGACAGAATATTTTGGGAAGTTGTGTACTAAGGAAAATATATCTTTATTTCAAAAAAAAGATATAGTTAACCGGTAAAGAATCCCTTTATCTCCTACTTTTCAAGATCATGTGCCTAATGTTAACTGTTTGATCAAGCGAAATTCTAATAGTTACCTTCTCAAAAGTTCTTTTCCTTATTCGAGACCCTTGTATTTTGGGGAAAAAAATTATTTTGAAGTTGCAACCTCAACCCCTTTGGTTTTGAGGAATCTAGAGGGTGTGGAGAGTAATCCTTGTCTAAATTTTGATTGTGGTGTTAATGGAGTATCCCTATGTGCCAATAACCCTAAAAACTCGAATTCCATCGTATGAGATGTTCATCGATTACTAGATGCAGGGTCCCACGCTAGTGTCATGCCATCAATTAGTGAACAAAGCTCTAATCCTAGTGAGTTCATTCTTGCCACCGGATCATAATCCCTCTGGAGATGATGGCTTCATTTCAAATTTCGTACAAAATGGAGGGTCCTATGAAAATTTTAAGGGAGATGTATCTTTTCCTCCTACCTAATGTTCCTTTGAACATTTATGATTGGTTTCCCTTTTTTCCACAATTTAACATGTCTATAAAAATTTTGATATGGAATTTTCAGGGTGTTAGTAATAAATGAACTCTTATTAGAGAGTTAGTGCGTTTTAATAAACTACGATACTTGTTCTTGTGGAGACCCATGTTAGTGGGGGTCAAGCTTAAAAAAATTGTGACAAAATTGGATTTTCTGGTCAAACTCAAGTTGAGGCTTAAGGTTTTGTAGGGGGAATTAGGCTTTCTTGGAGACTGAAGAAGTTTATGTGAATACATATGATAGTCACATGCAGCATTTGCCTGTTGAAATTCAAAAGCTTGTAGAAGATCCTTGGCTCTTTTCAGCTGTGTATGTGAGCCCTGATGGTTCAATTTGTAAGGAGATATGGAGAAAGCTTGAGAGAATTAAAGGGAATTGGGAGACTTTAATGAAACGTCTAGCCTTAGTTAGAGAAATGGGGCAGGAGGTTCTAAGATGGTTAGTCATTGTAGAGCTTTTGCAGATTGGATTGAGGGCAATGATTTTATTATTTTGGGGTGTTCGAGTTCGGAGCATATGTGGTTTAGAAGTAATTCCCCGGATACTTTCAATTCTGCGCGTTTGAATAGAGTCTTGGTTAATGACTCTTGGAGGCTTCGGTTTGATAATGATGCTCTTAGTAATCTGCCGAAATCTATGAGTGATCATTGTCCAATTTTAATTAATACTAATGGCTTTGCACCTATCCCTGCATCTTTGAAATCGTTCTGTTCTAAGGTTGCTTTGATGAGCCACGAAAAAATAGAGGAGTTTTTACAAAATTACTGGGATAATAATGCCCCGTTTATTCCTTTCTATACAAAAATTAGTTGTTTTCTTGGGAAACTGAAATAGAGAGGTTTTTCATTACATTTTTCTTAAGACGTTAGAGCTATTGGCCAGGCTAGATTCTCGAGGGCATTCAAAGGCAACTTTCTGATGGTCGTGATCGTCACTTGATAAAATTGGAAGCCACTTTGCGATGAGAGATGTATGATGTGCTTGCTTAAGAGGAGTTTTTATGGTTACAAAAATCTCGGGTGGATGCAATTAGTGAAAGGAATGGTGTCCTTCGAGCAAGTGTATTATTCTGATAGAGGGTTGGAAATTAATTAGGAAAGCTAATTATTCAGTAAAGTTATGTGATTGGAATGCCTAGCTGGTGGTTGCTTTTGATCAGTAAGATTAATGTATAATTAATCTTACAGCTTGCTCTTGACTGAACCCTATGGGTCACACCCAATTGTGTAACTGAACAAAGACGATGAATTAATCCGAAGGATTAAATAAGTCGATAATAATTTTACGAACTCACACGTCGAATCCCGAGCTTAGAGCGTCGAAGCCGAGCGTCGAATGTCAAGTTGATTCAAGGAATCAACGAGACAAGAAATAAAGTCAAACAACAAATCAAAGCGTAAAGGTTCTAGCCTTGTAATGGCCTAGCCATGCGAGGGCTAGGCGAGCTAGGCTAGCAAGGCTGCTAGCCATGTGTGTGCCTTCGCCGCAAGCCCAGCAGCCACGCATGTGTGCTGGCTAAGCGAGTTGGCCGAGCACACAAGCTAGAAGCGCTAGCCCCGCAAGCATGCGTAATGGCATGCTAGCAAAGCTAGCATCAGCCCCCAAGGGCTATCCAGCCCCGCAAGCAAGGCAAACAGCCAGCAAGGCTTGCTAGGCCTTGCGCGGGATGGAAGCGCTAGCGCACTAGCAGACACATTGCTGCGAGGCTTGCTGGTGCAGGATTGCTGATGTGTAGGCCGGCTAGCAGGCCCATCCAAGGCACCAGGCGCTAGCAAGGCATCCTGCCAGCTGACGCTCTTCTATTTGGTCCGATTGGTAGGAGAGGTTTGCTTAGGGAGCAAGGGGAGTTGTGGTCCTTCCTTTGTGGTCCTCACCTACCGTCTCTCTCCATTTGCCACTTGTTTGCTAATTGATTTATGTAATTAATTTAATTTAGAATTAAATTGATTGCTTATTATCTTATTTTATCAACTCTCCCACAAGGAAAGATGATTGTGTATTATTCCAATAGAAGGTTCAGAATTGTTAGAAAGCTAATTATTCAGTAAGGTCAAGTGATCGGAATGCCTAGCTGGAGGCCGCTTCCGATCAGTAATATTAATGTATAATTAATATTACAGCTTAATCTTGACTGAACCCTTCGGGTCACACCCTATCGAGTAACCGAACCAAAACGATGAATAAATCCGAAGCATTAAATGAGTCATTAGAGTATTACGAACATAGACGTCGGATATCGAGCTTAGAGCATCAAAATCGAGCGTCGTATGTCGAGTCGAATTTAGGATTCGACGAGACAAGAAATCAAGCAAACAACAAGTTAAAGCTAAGCCATAGCTTTGCATTGGCCTAGCCATGCGAAGGCTAGGCTAGCATAGGATACCAACCGCTAAGCATGCCTGTGCTGCAAGCTAAGCATGCATACGCGTGCTAGGCTTGCTGGTCGAGCATGCTTGCAGGGCTGGTGCGCCTGACCACACGCAAGCTAGCACCAGCACGCACTAAACCATCGCTGGGCTAGCAGGGGCCTAGCAGCAGCACCATGCCGAACCAATCTAGAAGCATGCGCATGCTAAGCATCGCAAGCTAGCAGTTGGCGTGCTAGCATGCTGGTGCCTCGTACTCAGCAGCCCAAAAGCTTCGTAGCAGGTAGGCGCTTCTTAGCATTAGCAACGCAGCAGCAACAGCAGCCCGTATAGCGTGCGTGGCATGCTGGCTGTGCGTGGGCATATGCGGGCTGGCTGGCAGGCCTAGCCATGGCGCTGGGTGCTAGCGAGGTTGCCTTGGATGCCAAGGTAAGCCACCAGCTAGCACTTGCGTGTGGTTGGATTATGCGTGTGGGAGCTTGTGTGTGTGTGGGTTTGCTTGGGGAGAAAGGGGAGGGTGGTCCCCCCCCCCTTTGTGGTCCTCACCTAAACCCTTGCTCACCACTTGACACTTGTTGTTTGTTGATTCATTTGCATTTCAATTTTATTTTTGAATTAAATTAAATTGAATAAAATGCAATTTTACCAAGTCTCCCACATTGATGGGAGATTGGAATTCAAGGGCTCCCTTCCCTTTAAATGCCAATCATTTGGCATTGGGAAGGGTCACTTAGCTGTGAACTTTAAGGGATCTCCAAGAAAAGAAAACCTTTGTTCTAATACTCTAAGTTCTCTTAGTCTAGCCCCGACTAAGCTTCGGGGTACGGGCCATTCGGGTCGCGTCTCGAGGGTGAGAGCCATGGGAGGCTTGCGCATTTGCGGAGCTTTACGCTTTCAAGTTCGAGCTCTAAAAGGAGCAAAGCACGCATCAAGGGTATGATCATCTTTCTCTCTCTCTCTCTCTTTGTTAATTAATTATGTGAATGTTAATTAATATGCATGTTTAGTTAATTTAATTTGTGTGCGGATTTTGGGAGGGTTTCATTTCGCGTAGTGTTGGACACTACAAAACCTAACAGTGGTATCAGAGCAGCGCTCATTTAATTATTGTAACTAATAATTAATTAAGGTGATTTAAATGGATTTAAATTTCTGGTTTTGCTTTCTAATTAGATTAGAAGCTCTTTTTTAATTAGTTTTAATCTCGTATTAATACTAATTTTGGCTAAAGAACCCAGATTTTGACCTAAAAGTAGTGAATTTGGGGTGGAATCGATGTTCTAAATCAGTTTTGACCCTTTTTAGCACTATCCAAAAGAAAAAATCCACCCAGAAACATATCTTTTTAGGGATTTTTTGTTCTTGACAAAAAATTTTAAATCTTTAAACCTTGATTAATTATATCATGTTAATGTTAGATTATGTTTATGGTTACACCATTAATCTACTACAATAATAACCCTTATTAAGCATGTTTATGAAATCATATTTGGTGCTTAATTTGGTGAGTTCATTTTTCACATAAACTTGCAATTTTGCATTTTTGCAAATTAATTGCTTCAAGTGTGAATTTTTATGGTGAATTTGTAATTTTAAAGTCCCTAAAAATGTTAAAGATCCAATCTTTAATTGTTTGTTTTTTAGGTTGGAACTTAACTTTCTAGATTCCATGTTGAACTAATTTTGATTTATCATTTTGAGTTGAATAAAGTCTCAAAAGTTAAAAACTTGTGATTGAAATTTAATTAATCTTCATATTGGAAGATGTAATTTTTCAAGTTTACACAAGTTAGTGTTGGAAATTTTTCATTAGATGATTGTGTTTATTTTTCCAACCCCTTTAATTTTTGTCAAATCTCATTATTAATTTATGTTTGGTTAAATTAATTGTGATAATAGCCCTCAATTTTTGTAGCATCAAGTTGAGCCAAAAATAATTAAAAGAATGGTTCTTGAATTAATTTTGGTTTGTGCACTAAAAATTGAATTTATTTAAGTTGGACTTATATTATTTTCATTTTTGCTCAATATTTATTCTAAAATTAATTTATGTCACACAAAAATGGGGATTTTTGCTCAATATTGGTTCTAAAATTAATTTATATCACACAAAAATGAGGATAAAATCCCGAGGCACAAGTATGCAAAATGAGGCACGAAACCCCAAGCATCTCTCTCGGCCAGCCGGGCTGCTTGCGCAGCCCGCATTTGGCTGTCGAGGATGCGAGAAGGTGCATCGTTGGTGCGCTACTAGTGCATGTGTGCGAGCAGCCTTGGTGCGCTGCGTGGTGTGAGAATGGTGTTGTTGCGTGGGCTACGGCTTGCAGCTGCTAGGCAGCATGCACCTTGCACAAGAGCAAGCCTTTGAGGCCCTCACTTGTGTGCGCAAGCATGTTGGTGTGGCCAGCATAACGCACTTGGTGCGATGCTGTTAGCCACATGCACATGCTTGGCGCAACAAGAGGATGTGCGAGGGGCAGCGACCACGCAAGGCTGCCGAGCCTCGTGCCTAGCAAACCAAGCCTCGTTGCTTGGTGCTAGATACTCGGGCATCGAAGGGCTATGCGATTTTGCGATTTTGCGATTTTTGCCGTTTTAATTATTTATTTAATTATTTTAATTAAAATAATTTGGAAAAATTTGTGTAGACGGATTAATAATTAATTGGATTAATTTTAATTAAGTTGGATGCGGAATTTAGTTGGAGCTTCATTAATTTCTTCAGATAATTTTATTGTGTTTAATCACATAATCGGTTAACAACTTTGACTAGTTTTAATTAAGCGCGTTAATTGGATTAACCACCTAAGGTAGTTACTAGTTTGTGCGTGTTATGCATTGTTACTTGTTTTACGGTGTAAAATTCATGGGCCATTCACATATAGTGAATGGATGAATGGAATGAATATTCTATCACAGGTTTTATGAAAATGGCAACTACTGGGGCTCGATTAGGATAGTAAATATGGACTGCGTTCCGTTATGTATTTTTGTAAATCCAAATATGGTTTGCGTACCGCTGCGTATTTTTGTACCTTAATATTTAGATTAGTCATAGTCATAATTACCAGTAGTTGCATTATTAATGGCGATGTCTCAAAGATGGTGATTCTTAGAAGACGAGGCCACGATGATGTGATGAAAACCCTTGAAGACTTGAAGACTCGAGGGGTCATGCTAGTTGCCAAATTTATCTTGAATTATGCTTTATATATATATATTTTGCTTATATAATTGCGATGTTAGATGCATGTTTAGGATTTGGTGTTGTGATGATTAGTTTCGTTCACTTAAATCAACCAACATAGAAACCCTAAGTCCCAAAGAAAATTGAGTTAAATTTTCCATTCCAAAATGACACTTACGGAACTAATGAGAATAGTAATAGGTTGTGCCAAAGTAAATCATTACTACTTTCCTAGGGAAGTAAGGTATGTTGGTGGGCTTGCTAAAGCAAGGCATCGCATACGCGTTAGTTTTGGTTAGACTCAACGATATCAGTGAGGAGTCCTTAGATGTCATGGCAATGGAGATAAAATATCAAGAAAGCATTAAATGCGACATTTTATCGAACCAAGAGTAGCTTAGAGCTATTAGCAATTGGATTGCTTACCTTAAAATATTAAGTGTTAAGACAAGCCAAAGCATGCTTAATCACTTTTTGATTTTTGGGGTCTTGGAATTGTTTTATTCTCGCCTAAATGGGAAAATTTTAAATGTGTGGATAAAACGCTCAATAAGATTGAAAGTTTGCATGTATGCTTTAAATTTCAAACTTATTGGTTTATGAATGGTTTTTTTATTGCAAATTCTTTCAATTGTAGAACTCATGTCTGCAACTAATACCAACAACAACCAGTTTTCCCTCCGTTCTATTCTCGATAAGGAGAAGTTGAATGGGACAAACTTCCTTGATTGGCAAAGGAACTTGCGTATAGTTCTCATGCAAGAGTAAAAGGAATATGTCCTTGATGAGGAAATGCCCGACGCTCCCGATGAGGAGGGGACTCAGGCTGCCCTAAACCGATGGCACGCTGCTAATCGGGATGTCAAATGCATCATGTTAGCCACAATGTCTTCGGATCTCCAAAAGACCTTCTTTGGAAAGGAGATGGATTTTGAGATCATTTCTGAACTTCAGAATATGTTCCAAGAGTAGGCCCAAACTGAGCAATTTGAGACCCATAGGCAGATCCTTGAGAGCAAGCTCAAGAAAGGAGAGCCGGTCAGCCCACATGTACTTAAAATGATTGGATTATTTGAGAACATGGAAAGGCTCGACGCTGGGTACTCAACTGAGATGGAAATTAACATTATTCTCCACTCGCTGCATAAAGATTATGACCAGTTCAAGATGAACTATAATATGCACAGCAAGGAGAAAACCCTCACCAAGCTTCATGGAATTTTGAAGCAAGCCGAGCAAATGCTCAAGGATGAGGGGAAGCATGATATGCTTATGGTCAAGAAGGGCAAGCCGTTCAAGCGCTCGGGCAAGAAGAAAGGCTATAAGGGGAAGGGTAAGAGGACCTTTCCGCCTAAGTCAAGAGTTATAAAGGGCAACAAGGATAAGAAGGTAGCCTCTTCTCAATCCAATTCTGAATGTTTCTACTGCAAGAAGAAGGGACATTAGAAACGGGATTGCCTCTTAATCAAGGAGGATAATAAGAACGACACCGTTGCTTCTGGATCAAGTATATATGTTATAGACCTTAACTTTACTAGCAAAGCTTCATTGGTATTAGATACCGGATGTGGCTCACACCTTTGTTCCAATGCTCAGGGACTAAGGAAAAGCAGAAGGCTAGTGAAGGGAGAAGTGGAACTCCGGGTCGGCAATGGAGCAAGGATTGCGGCCGTATCCGTTGGAACACTTAGTTTGTCTTTGCCCTCTAGGATTGTTTTAGAACTTGAACAATGTATCATGTTTCAAACATTACCAAAAACATTATTTCAATTTCGGCGTTAGACGCCAAGGGATTTGAAATGCAGGTAAAAGACAATAGTTGTTCATTTTATCTCAATAATGTTTTATATGATACGACACATTCAAAAAATGATCTTTATGTGCTTTCTCTAAACAAACAGGTTTGTAATGTTAATGATACCACCAAAAGAGCTAAGACCACTGAGTTAAATCAAACCTACTTGTGGCATTTTCGTCTTGGCCACATTAACATCAAACGCATCAAAAAACTTCTTCATGAAGGGATTCTTGACTCATTCGACTTAGAGTCGTTTAAACCCTCCGAAGGATGCTTACTAGGCAAGATGATAAAGCAACCATCTCCAAGTTGGGAGAAAGGGCTAGTGACTTATTGGGTCTTATACACACGGATGTATGTGGACCAATGAGCACAACTGCAAGAAATGGTTATCGCTATTTTATCACTTTCACGGACGACTTTAGTAGATATGGCTATGTCTACCTTATGTTGCACAAATCTGAATCTTTTGAGAAATTCAAAGAGTTTTGGAGTGAAGTGGAAAATCGGCTTGGCAAGAAAATCAAAGCACTTCGACTGGATTGAGGTGGCGAGTATTTGAGCCACGAATTCGACGATCATCTAAAAGAACATTGTATTCTCTCAGAATTGACACCTCCTGGAATGGAGTGTCCGAAAGGAGAAATCAAACTTTGTTAGACATGGTTCGATCAATGATGGGTCTTAGCAATCTTCCTATCCATTTCTGGGAACACGTAATTTTAACCGCGACACTAACACTGAACTGCACTCCGTCAAAAGCTGTCTAAAAGACTCCATATGAATTATGGACGAAGAAACCTCCACGGTTGTCTTTTCTTAAGATTTAAGGTTGCGAAGCATATGTCAAAAGAATTATATTTGACAAGCTTGCACCAAAATCTGATAGGTGGTTCTTTGTGGGCTATTCTAAAGAAAACTAGGGGGTATTACTTTTACAACCAGTCTGAGAACAAAATATTTGTTGCTCGAGATGGTGTCTTTTTGGAAAAAGAGTATCTTATTAAAATGGCAAGTGGGAGGAAAATCGAACTTGATGAAGTTTGAGAGGATGAGCAACAAAGTCAACCTGACAAAACTGACTATCAAAGTGCTTTAAAAGCAGCTGTTGACATTGGTCAGAGTCAAACCGACAATGTGCAAAGTCAAAATGACATTGCAAATGCTCAACCTATTACTCTGCATAGGTAGCAAAGGCCAAGATCTCAACTAGACGGATACCTCAATTTTTTCTTAACGGAAGATCAAGACATCCTAGTTGTGGATGGAGATGAGCCAGCGACATACAAACAAGCGATGACGAGCCCTGACTCTGTAAAATGGAAAGAAGCCATGAAATCCGAGATGGACTTTATGTTTGAAAATCAAGTCTGGGACTTGGTTGATTTGCCCATAGGTTACACACCTATCGGTTGCAAATGGATTTTCAAATTGAAAACCGACAAAGATGGAAATGTATATGTATATAAAGCTAGATTGGTGGCAAAAGGTTACAGGCAAATTCACGGCGTTGATTATGATGAAACCTTTTCACCAGTCGCCATGCTTAATTCCGTCCAGATTATCCTTGCAATTGCCGCATATTATGATTATTAAATATGGCAAAAGGATGTCAAATCCGCCTTTCTTATAGGGATTTTGGAAGAAACTGTGTACATGACACAGCCGGAACGTTTTGTTGATCCAAATAATGCTGGGAAGGTATGCAAGCTTAAGAAATCCATTTATAGATTAAAGCAGGCAAGCAGAAGTTGGAATCTACGATTCGATGAAGCCATTAGTAAGTTTGGTTTTATCAAGAATCCACAAGTCTTGTGTTTAGAAGAAGGTCAGTGGGAGTGACATCGCATTCCTTGTCTTATATGTCGATGACATATTGCTCATTGGAAATAGGATTCCAATGTTGGAGTCTGTAAAGGCTTGGCTTGGAAAGTGTTTTTCAATGAAGGACTTGGGAGAGGCACAGTACATATTGGGCATCAGGATCTATCAGGATAGATCTTAAAGGAAGATTAGATTGAGCCATAGTACTTATATTAAGAAGTTACTGCAACGATTCAACATGGAGGAAGCCAAGAGAGACCACCTACACATGTCACATGGCATAACTCTCAGCAAGAAATAGTGTCCGAAGACACATGATGAGCGAGAGAGGATGAGTCTGATTCCATATGCTTCGGTTATTGGATCAATCATGTATGCTATGATATGTACTAGGCCGGATGTATCTTATGCCTTGAGTGCTACGAGCTGATACCAATCAGACCCAGGAGAGGCGCATTGGACTGTGACCAAGAATATCCTAAAGTACCTGAAAAGGAACAAGGATAAATTTTTGGTCTATGGTGGGAGTAATGATTTGGTTTTTGAAGGTTATACCGACGCAAGCTTCTAGACTAACATAGACGACTTCAAGTCACAATCAGGATACGTGTTCTGTCTTGATGGAGGAGCGTTTAGTTGGAAGAGTGCTAAGCAAAGCACAATTGCAGACTTTACAGCTGAAGCTGAATACTTGGCAGCTTCGGAAGCAGCTAAGGAGGCAGTTTGGATTCATAAGTTCGTTGGTGAACTTGGTGTTGTCCCCCTCAATAAAGGGACCAATAGACCTCTACTGTGATAATAGTGGGGCTATTACTCAGGCCAGGGAGTTAAGGGAGCATCAGAAAGTTAAACATGTCATGAGGCGATTTCACATGATAAGGGAATGGATATCCAAGGGTGAAATTAGAATTTACAAGATTGGAATGGACGACAATGTAGCCGATCCACTCACTAAACCTTTGCCTCATTTGAAACACAACAAGCACGTTGAGGCAATGGGAATCAAACATGTTGGAGATTTTCTTTGAATTCCCTATTTGTGTGATTTAATTAAGTTGTGGAGATCTTAATGCAAAACACCATGTCAAAACCATTCATTTATGGAGTAATTTCATTTTTCTGTAAATTATTATTCCATTTCTATTTAATTGTGGTTTAGAATTAAATAATGAGTCCATTCGATTTGAAAATTCAAAATAGGGTATCAAGGCTATGTCTTGGATAAAGAAACACCTATTAATTGAACGTTGAATATCATATCAAAACCATCCCTAATCGAGGTCATTTAAAAGTTGGACGACTAATGACCGCGTAAGATTAGTGTGTAGTATAATTTATAGCACCGTTTCTTGTGCTACAAGGCCATGATTGTCATAAATCATTTTCTCAGGTATTAGTTTGGAATTATGCCGGATTGACCTATGTGAATACTTTAAGAGATTTGACAATCGTCATAAGTATATCGCTCATTATAGCCATTGGACTATCAAATGCTAAATGCTTAGATTTGAAAGGATTTTCGACAATGGACCAAGCAAAAGGCGATACTTAGTACATGGTGGGAATTAAGATCTATTGGATAAACTTAATGAAATGTTTAAACGAGTAGAGGAATTTACCGTGTTAAACATGAAGGACTTGAAAAGGCTTTTGACCCATAAAACTAAGTAAATGTTTGAACTAAGTCAAACAAGAAAGACTCTTGTAGAGACTTTCAACCGTATCACATAGCAAACAGTTTAGCAAGACTCAGTGAAACTGGATGAGCTAAAAGGTCACATGAATGGAACATATTGGGAATAATTCTGCAATTAAAACCATCATGTATGCTATGATATGGAGTTGTCACTCAACTTACATACTTAGAGAATGAAAAGTATAAAATACCAAACAATTTAAATCTAAGTGATGAATCGTTGGATAATCATCAAGAAAAATCCAAAGTACTTTGATAAGCAAAAGGGAATAAGTTCATGACGCATGGAAATAAATGTAATTTGAGAATTGAAGTTGCAAGCACATCCTTAGCAAGGATTAGATCCTTTATAAGGAAGTCGTTTATTAGCACGAGCTAGAATGCGTCGCTTCTTGAGAATGGTCACATGGACGCGCATCCATGTATAATGTGCGGAAATTTAAGATAAATTTCCATAATCACAAGTGATTAGGGTCTCCCAAATCATTGTGAGTCGTTTGGAATGAAATCTGAGCAAAGCACCATTAGAATGTTTACTGAAATACATGTTGAGAATATTGTTGCCTGGAAGGTGATTAGGGGATTTTTATCCACCAATCACCATCTAACACGTGGGCCAACCAGGTTCCGCCACGTGTCCTTCACGTAGGCCAATGGGAGCTTGACACGTGTCAACCAGAGATACGTCCTCCATGCACGAATTGCGACGCGACACGTGTCCATCCATGCCAAATGGGTAAATCAGCCAACAAGGCCCAATCCTTGTGGGAGGCCCAGTCAGCCCTATGTTTAACCTAAACCAAGGTATTGGCACGCATCCCAAGGCATATAAATATGCTCAATAATCCTCATTAAAGAGGATTACGCACATTAAATACTCTCACCTAGAGAGACACAATTACGGTATTCCGCATTAATTACTCCCTAAACAAGTACTAACTTGACCGTTGGAGGCGGATCTCCGGACCACTCGGAGTGTCTGTTTGTTTTGCAGGTACAGGCGTCCGGTTCCAGTCTCGGAATTGTAACTCTCCCGCAGGACATCAGAAAACCCCGAAACATTTTGGCGCCGTCTGTGGGGAGAGTACTTTTGAGATGGCATCCACGTCTGTACCGACTCCTGAAGAGAGGCGTCCCCTGGACGACCCTCAAGTTCAGTCGGACCATGATACCGAAGAAGAGTTTGAAGTTGAAGCTCATACAGCTTAAGACGGGACCCTAAGGGCCCGGCGCACCCGTCATACCGAAAGGAGAGAACGGGAAGATCCTCAAACTGGACTCAGAGATCCAGTCGGCGCACCGCCTGCTCAGCAGCAGCCGGCTGATGGGTCTGCTCCCATTATAAGGAACGAACTCATGACCTTCATGAGGGGCTTCAAGGGAGATATTCAGGAGCTGATCAATAAAAAGTCGCCTGCTTTGGCCAAGGAGCAGTCGGCTAAGAAACCTTCCTCTTCAAGGAAGAGGAAGCCTGTTCAAGGGCGGGAGGCGACCCCTCATCCTAACTCTAGGAAGTGGGAGCCGCCTGTCCTTGATTTCACAAAGTACCGCTTTCCTACTCCAGGAAAGAGGAAACCCGTTCGTCATATTCAGGCGGACGGGTCGAAGAAAACATACACAGACGCTCGGCTATTGCTAGAGCAGAAGAAGAATGACCGACTGTCAGAGTCGGCCTCTACTTTGGATTTTCAAGACAGTTTGTGCAATACCTCTATGAGGTATACTCAGTCACATCATGAGAGTCAGACAGGCGGTACCTCCCGTCAGTCTGGTTTTCATAGTGACCAGGCGGTACCAAACTTACCATTTGTACCGCAACAATATTTTCTGCAGCCACCTCTGTTTGGAGGACAGGCGGCAAAAAATGTCCAACCTATGGACTGGAAGCTACAGTTGCTTAGACTTGGGGAACAGCCGTCAGCCTTCTCCAAGGAAATTACTGAAGCCGCTCAGCCGGCCAAAGTGAAAAATGTGTTAGTAGGTGTTTCAGGGTTTTTTGATGTCCTGCGGGAGAGTAATAATTTCGAGACTGGAACCGGACGCCTGTACCTGCAAAACAACGGAGACTCCTGGTGGTGGGAGCTCCGCCTCCAACGGTCAAGTTAGTACTTGATTAAGGAGTAATTAATGCGGAAATTAAAGTGAGTGGGTCTCTCTAGGTGAGAGTGTCTAATGTGAGTTTTTAGCGTAATCAGCCTGTAACTCTGTGTGTAATCAATGTGTTTTTTCCTTAATCCCCCCTTAATGAGGATTAAGGGAGGTATTTATAACCTTGGGAAACGTGCCAATCCTAGGTTTAGGTTAACCTAGGGCTGATTGGGCTTCCCTCGGAAGTTGGGCCTGGGTGGCCGGTTTCTCCATTAAGCATGGAGTATGCCACGTGTCATGACATAATAGGTCCAAGGTGGACGAATAAGCGTGTGCCACGTGGCAAGCCCTGACAGTTCCAACTGAGGGACACTTGGCAGGACCTGATGGGCCCACGTGGCGCATTCCGATTGGTGGGAGCAAAATCCCCTAATCATTTTCCCCTCACAGGTGGCACGTGACTGGTCACGTGTTACCTGTGATAGGTGTTGCACTGTAACAGGCGACGGCCTGCTACAGGTGTCACTCGGCGAAAGGCCGAGAGATTCTCCCGCCCAAATTATGAATTCTGGAAGTGACCCTTCGCCTTCTCACTTCGCCTATATAAGGGAGTGTTGACTTCAGTCATGTTCACACTTGAGAACTTTGTGAGAGAACATTCGGACCCCTGAACTTGCTCTGACAATTTGGACCCTTTCTGCCTACCGCCTGTTCTGACAAGCCGACTGCACAGGATTTTCAAAACTCCATCAACGTCACTCGTTCAGGTAACCGTCGGTTCTCTTACTCTTATTTTCTCTTTATTTTATTCTTTTTTGAAATGGCACCACGGAAGCACACGACACGACCTAGGTTAGTGATCAGCCGGTCACCGGGGACGGCTGAATCTAGGACTAGGAGTGCCGCCTGCCCTTTTCCGGACCCATCTTTTCCCTTTATACAAAGTCTGACTGTATCTGTGTCTATGCAGAGCATGATGGCCAGAACAAAAAAGACTGCCAGGATCTCAAACTCAGACGGCTCCTCCCACAGGGTGCCGATTAGTGAAATATCTGACCAGGCGCCAGATGTGGAAGTGAAACAAAGCGGCTTGAAAGCCGGCAGTTTTGAGGGAGGAGTCAAGGTGACCCCTTCCCATTTTACAGTTGACAATTCTTCATTCTCTCCTGCTCCTTTTAAAGGAGAGGAGGCGGGCCCCTCCGGGAGAGGGGAGGAGTCGTCCTCTTCGGACTCGTCAGAGGACGATTCCGAGTCTAGCTCTTCTGGCCATGCTTCTCTGGACACAGAAGAGAAAAACAGTCGCCTGAAGAGGCGAGGCTTTCTCACGCAGTTGAGAAGGGGGACGATTGGGCGGAGCCATCCGCCTCTCACCGAGAGCAAAATACCCCCTACTACTGCACGGTACCTCGGGGCCGGATCACGGCCATGCAAGAGAAAGTGGAGAGCTTTATCGCAAACTACACAATGGGCCCCGGCTTTTTAGTGTTTGTGCCGGATCCAGAAGACACAGTCGTCTGGCCGGCTGGTACCTGTTATGATAGCGCCTGCTTTGGCTGCTACGAGGCGGCCATCAAGGCTGGGCTGCGCTTCCCACTACATCCGGCTGTTCAGCGGATCTTGGATGGGTATGAGTTGGGGTTATGGCAGTTAGCCCCGAACTCCTGGGTCAACGTACTCGGCTATGTGGCCGGGTGCGAACTGCACGGGGTGGAGCCGAGCTTCGAGGCTTTTGCCCACATGAACTACCTCAGCCGGACCCCTAAGGCAGGCGGTACCGGCTGGTATCAATTGACGAGCCACAGGGGCTACCTCATGACGAGAGGTAAAGCAAACAAATGGAAGGACTGGCGGAGCACCTTCTTCATAATTGAGAGTTCAGACACAGAGCTGAACAAGCGCTTCAACAGGTGGAACAGGAATCCGCCCCTTCTTGCAGGCGGTCGCAGCATGCCGCCTGTTCCCCCCAAGGCTAAGAAAGTGATCCTAGATAAAGGACTCTTCAAAGTAGAGGCGAAGGTGAACTCTACTTCAAGGGTACGAGAGCAAGTACCCCTGCACTGCGTCCCGAGCTTCAAATGGCTCTACGACGAGTACTTTTTGGCCGCCTGTGGCCTCTGCAGTCGGTGCTCAAGAGGTAGCCGGCCTGTCGAATACTCTGTTGTTCCATGCATTTCTTGTTATGACTTATTAACTTTGCTATTTGTTTTTGCAGCGGACGCTATGAGCAAAATTACCGCCTCCAAGACTGCGGCGGCCATGTTGCGGGCCTCCATCATGCAACAGTCTTCAACCGACTCCCCCAACAAGGGGGCACCCTTGGTGGGCTTCAAACCTTTCACCCTCTTTTTGGAGTTGTGTTTATGTATATACTGACTCTTTTCTTCTTTTTTAGACGGGCGCTCCAAGAGCTTCTTCTTCCTAACAGCCGGACCCTAAGGCCCGGAGGACGACTGTTGCGAGCTCTCCTAGTTCTGCCAGAAAACATGCGGCGGCTGAGAAACAGCCGGCCACTTCTTCTAAAACTCCAGCTGGGCCACCTAGAAGTATGAAATTGTCCTTGTAAATTTTAGACTTGCTCCCTTCTTTACTAGGTCTAATCCGTTTGTTTATGCTTGATGCAGCCGGCCCTTAGGAGCCTGACTTGGTCGAGGTGGCCAAGTCTATGATCAAGGTCGTTCCTCCAGCTGAAAGGGAGGCGGTCAGGGGTGTCGGCACCCTTGACCTAGACGGGATTGCAGGGGTCCTTGCTGAGGTATACTTAGCATATTTTTGAGTATTTGATTTCCAGGACGCCTGTTTTCTTTTTGTTTGGAAACTGACGCCTGTTCCCCTTTTTACTTAGGCCCTGCTCAGAGTGAACGGCCTTCGCAAGCCGCTTGACCAGAAGAACAAAGAAGTAAAGGCTGCAAAAGCTATGGCCGCCTCTGACTGTGATAAGGCAATGTTTCAAATTTCCCAAAATGAAGTTCTGACCATTGATATTCTTTATTATCAGGTGCAGGCTACCGCCGCTATCCGGGCTCAGTTAGAGGCGGCCCAGAAGAGGAATAGCAAGCTGGAGGCGACCATCAACAGCCTCAAGGCCGAGCTGAGACCTCTTCGCCAAAAGATGTCCTCATACGAAACCTTGGAGAAATCCTTGGCGAGCGTAAAGGTACGCCTGGTGACCCAGGAGAAGAGTCTTACTCAGGAGCTCTCGGAAAAGGCCGAGCAAGAAAAGAAGAAGCTGGTCCGGGAGATGATGGAGACTCTTCTTAAATCCAGCGCATGACTTGGGGCCGCCTCTTCCCTAATGTCGACTTTGCCTCATGGGAAAAAACGTACCGCCAGTGTTCTGATACATATAATCAAGAGATCTTGGCGGCTGCTGAGGAAAAGGCGTTGGAGGAAGCGTTGGAGGAGGAGGAGCAGCCGGTAGTGGTGCTTGTGCCGCTTGGGGGTAATGCATCAAAGAAGGATGCAGCTAAAGTCGAGTCCAGCAAGAAGAGTGCTGACCAGGCGGCAGCTGCTAATGTTGAAGATCTGCCCCCTTCTTAAGCTTTATGTCTTCTTGTCACGGCCTGCGTGCCGTTTGTTTTGTATTTACCCGGCCAGGGGGCCGGGGCACTGAATATTTTGCCGGTCTTTGATGACCGGCTTCTTTTTAATGAATTTTTTATTTTGCTTCAAATTTGTTTAAGTATTGAATATTCTGATATCCAATTGTACACTATACCGACTGTTTTACATGGCCAATAGTTGCAGATAGGTACGGATAGTTAGTCACGCCGCCTATGCCCCTGGACGACTGGTTGTCTGTTTCCAAGCTAGACGATCAGTCAGCCATTTATCCAATTGGTATTCGAACCATTTTAAAGACTGGATCCCCTTTAGGCGGTCCTGTCATTTGTAAAATTAACCAAGTAGGAAAGTGGTTTGACCAAGTAAACATGATTGTTACCTAGTCGCCAAGTAACTGAGTAGTAGAGGTATCAAGCGGGTGGCACCGGTTGTTCCCCTTTATTCGCCAATGTTCGTTGGCTTTTAACTCATAGGTTGTTAACCTAGCAGGAGTAGTGGTTGAGAGCCCCTGTTTGCTAAAAACAGGCGGACGACTTATACCTTTTAGGCTCCATACTATGTTTGAGAGAGTGACTATGAGTTAACTTTGGAGTTACTCAGTCGTCGTCACTCCTGCTTGAGTAGTAAAGGTACCAGGCGGCGGAGGCCGGCTGGACCTTTTGATTCGCCAATGTTTGTTGGCTATTAACTCAAGAGGTACCCCCTGCATTTATCCCAAGTAATACATGCGGTCATCTGACTCAGATGTTAACTGCTACCACTGGTTTGGTTAGTGATAGAGTTATCCTTGTCTCAAAAACGGCTACGTGGTTGCCCTTGGGGACAGTCGTATAGGTGCCGTGTAATTAGTTTATAGAGCAATGTTCCACCCAAAAGGGAGCTGCTCTCTGCGACGAATTTCATCCGGAGGGATTCCACCGGACGCCTGCTATGATGTTGGGACAGGTCGTATTAGTTTTGAAGATTAGATCATTCGGCCTGTGGCCTTGGTTAGTTCTTGGTGAACGTAGGTGCTAAGTAAAAGGAGGGTAACTGCCTGTTTAGGCACAGGGTCGGCAAGGCCCTTATCTTTTTTGGTTAAGTATAAGGGGGGTGGCTGTGTGTTTGGAACCATTCGGCCCTTTCTTTGGAGAGTAGCCGACTATATGTCCAGACGGCGTGCCCCTTTGGTGAGTAAAATATTCAATGGAGAGTAGCCGACTGTAAAGGTACAGATGGCATGCCCCTCTGAAGATTGAGTAAAACTCAATGGAGAGTAGCCGACTGTAAAGGTATAGGCGGCATGCCCCTCTAAAGATAGAGTAAAATTCTCAATGGAGAGTAGCCGACTGTAAAGGTACAGACGACATGCCCCTCTGAAGAGAGTAAAATACTCAATGGAGAGTAGCCGACTGTAAAGGTACAGACGGCATGCCCCTCTTAAGATAGAGTAAAATACTCAATGGAGAGTAGCCGATTGTAAAGGTACAGGGGCATGCCCCTCTGAAAGAGTAAAATCCACTCGTCCCACTGGGTGGACTCCTCCTCCTCCAAACCCTACTAAAGGGTGGGATGCCGGATGTATGCAATCAGTCTGATATTTTAGTTTCGACAGACATTTTCTACTGATGAGATCTGAGGAGCTTCCGGTATCTACGAGGATTCGGCCAACTCTCTGGTTGGCCACTTTACATTCAATAACGATAGGGTCGTCATGCGGCCCTCTTACCCCTCCTAGATCTTCTTCAGTGATGACAATCTCAGGAAATGAATATTTGGAGGGCCGTTCTTGGTGAACGGAATTTACATCTAACCGCCTGATATGGTCTTTGTTGCCCCTAATAGTGGGGCCGCCTCCTGAGAAGCCACCTGCAATGGTGTAGACGACTGCATCATCTGTATCGGAGCTGTCGGCCTGTTGTTTCCTTTTGGTCGACTGCTTTTTTGAGGAAGTGTTCCTCGTAGATTTCTTGACATAAGTGTCAAGATCACCTTGCTCAGCCAGGCGGTCCAGATACCGCATGAGACTGATGCATTCATTGGTGTGATGACCAACATCTTCATGATAATCACAGAATTTTTCTTGGTTCCGACTGTTTGCAGAACCCTTCATAGGGACCGGCTTCCAAATTGAGATCCCTCCCTTGATTTCCTTTAGGATAAATTGTTAATCCTTGTTAAACACATACTTTGGGGAGTATGGTTTGAATTCTTTTTTCTTTTTCTGGGCCGGCTGTTTAGAGGAATCAGCCGCCCAGACCTCTTTTCTCTTCTCGTCTTTGTTTGACGACTGTTTCTGTCGTCCTTCTCTTTTGTCGGACCTTTTCCCGTCTGACTGTTTTACCGTACCACAAAGATCAGTCGCCTGTATATAGGCTTCCGCTTCAATCAAGGCCTCTTAAAGAGTCGCCACCCTCTTTCTGACCAAATCAAATTTGAAGGTCGACCCGTCTTTGAGACCTCTTAAAAAGTCAGTATAGGCTACTTCATCCAGTAACCCTTGAATCTGTATTCTCATCAGGTTAAACCGCCTGATGTAAGAACGAAGCCCCTCCTTCTCGCCCTGCTAAATTGTTCCTAAATCAAGGGTCGTCTTCTTCGCAGGGATGTTCATGGCAAAGTTGGAGGTGAATAAGTAAGCAAGCGTCCTGAAGCTATTTACACAACCAGTCGGCAGGTTGCCGAACCATTGTTGTGCGATTCCTTTGAGAGTCGCTGGGAAACACTTGCACCAAGTGGGATCATCCAACCCTTGAAGGTACATCAGGTTGGTGAATGCCATTAGATGGTCTTCTGGGTTAGTAGTGCCGTCATAGGCGCCTACTAATACATTTTTCACTTTGGCCGGCTGAGCGGCTTCAGTAATTTCCTTGGAGAAGGCCGACGGCTGTTCGCCAAGTCTAAGCAACCGTAGCTGCCAGTCCATAGGTTGGACGTTTTTTGCTGCATGTCCACCAAACGGAGGTGGCTGTAAGAAATACTGTTGTTGCGGTACAAACGGTAAGTTTGGTACCGCCTGGTCGCTATGATAGCCGGACTGACGGGAGGTGCTGCCTGACTAACTCTCATGATACGACTGAGTATGCCTCATCGAGGTATTTCGCAGACTGTCTTGGAAGTTTGAAGTAGAGGCCGACTCTGACAATCGGTCACTCTTCTTCTGCTCTAGCAGTAGCCGAGCGTCTGTGTATGTTTTCCTCGACCCGTCCGCCTGAATATGACGAACAGGTTTCCTAGTTCCTGGAGTAGGAAAACGGTATTTTGTGAAATCAAGGGCAGTCGGCTCCCGCTTCCTAGATTTAGGATGAGGAGTCGCCTCTCGCCCTTGAACTGGCTTCCTCTTCAGTGAAGTGGAGGGTTTCTTAGCCGACTGCTCCTTGTCCAGAGCAGGCGGCTTCTTGTTGATCAACTCTTGAATTTCTCCCTTGAAGTCCCTCATGAAGGTCATGAGTTCGTTCCTTGTGATGGGAGCAGACCCATCAGTCGGCTGCTGTCTAAGAGGCGGTGCGCCTGCTGGCTCACTTCCAGTTTGAAGATGTTCCCGTTCCCTCCTTTCGGTATGACGGGTACGTCGGGCCCTTAGGGTCCCGTCTGAAGCTGTGTGAGCTTCAACTTCAAATTCATTCTCAATATCGTGATCCGACTGAACTAGAGGGTCGTCCAGGGGACGCCTCTCTTCAGGAGTCGGTACAAACGTGGATGCCATCTCAAAAGTACTCTCCCCACAGACGGCGCCAAATGTTTCGGGGTTTTTTCGATGTCCTGCGGGAGAGTTACAATTCCGAGACTGGAACCGGACACCTGTACCTGCAAAACAAACGGAGACTCCTTGTGGTGGGAGCTCCGCCTCCGACGGTCAAGTTAGTACTTGTTTGAGGAGTAATAAATGCGGAAAGTAAAGGTGGGAGATCTGGTTCCTCTAGGTGAGGAGTGATCAATGTGTTTAGACTTCTCTAGGTGAGAGTGTTTAATGTGAGTAATCTGCGTTTTTCAGCGTGTAATTCATGTAATCTCCCTTAATGAGGATTAAGGGAGGTATTTATAACCTTGGAAACGTGTCAATCCTAGGTTTAGGTTAACCTAGGGCTGATTAGGCTTCCCTCGGAAGTTCGGCCTGGGTGGCCGGTTTCTCCATTAGGCATGGAGTATGCCACGTGTCATGACATAATAGGTCCAAGGTGGACGAATAAGCGTGTGCCACGTGGCAAGCCCTGACAGTTCCAACTGAGGGACACTTGGCAGGACCTGATTGGCCCACGTGGCGCATTCCGATTGGTGGGAGCAAAATCCCCTAATCAGTAGGCGCCTATGACGGCACTACTAACTCAGAAGACCATTTGATGGCATTCACCAACCTGATGTACCTTCAAGGGTTGGATGATCCCACTTGCTGCAAGTGTTTTCCAGCGACTCTTAAAGGAATCGCACAACAATGGTTCCGCAAGCTGCCGACTGGTTGTGTGAATAACTTCAGGACGCTTGCTTACTAATACACCTCCAACTTTTCCATGAACATACCTGCGAAGAAGACGACCCTTGATTTAGGGACAATTCAGCAGGGTGAGAAGGAGGGGCTTCGTTCTTACATCAGGCGGTTTAACCTGATGAGAATACAGATTCAAGGGCTACCGGATGAGGTGGCCTATACTGACTTTTTCAGAGGCCTCAATGACGGGTCGACCTTCAAATTTGATTTGGTCCGAAAGAGGGTGGCGACTCTTCAAGAAGCCTTGATTGAAGTAGAAGCCTATATACAGGCGACTGGCCTTTGTAGCACTGGAAAACAGTCGGACGGGAAAAGGTTCGACAAGAAAGAAGGACGACAGAAGCAGTCATCCAACAAAGATGAGAAAAAGAGAAAAGAGGTTTGGGCGGCCGATTCATCTAAACAGTCGGCCCATAAGAAGAAGAAAGAATTCAAACCATACTCCTGTAAGTATGTGTTTAACAAGGATAGCCAAGCTATCCTAAAAGAAATCAAGGGACGGATCTCAATTGAGAAGCCGGCACCCATGAAGGGTTCTGCGAGCAACCGGAACCAAGAAAAATTCTGTGATTATCATGAAGATATTGGTCATCAAACCAACGAATGTATCAGTCTCATGCGGTATCTGGACCGCCTGGCTGAACAAGGCTATCTTAACTCTTATGTCAAGAAATCTAAGGGGAACACTTCCTCGAAAAAGCAGTCGGCCAAAAAGAATCAACAGGCCGACAGCTCTGATATAGATGATGCAGTCGTCTACACCATTGCAGGCGGCTTCTCAGGAGGCGGCCCCACTATTAGGGGCAACAAAGACAATATCAGGCGGCTAGATGTTAATTCCGTTCACCAAGAACGGCCCTCCAAATATTCATTTCCTGAAATTGTCATCACTAAAGAAGATTTAGGAGGGGTAAGGGGGCCGCATGACGACCCTATTGTTATTGAATGTAAAGTGGCCAACAAGAGAGTTGGCCGAATCCTCATAGATACCAACAGCTCCGCAGATCTTATCAGTAGCAAATGCCTGTCAAAGCTCAAATATCAGACTGATTGCATACATCCGGTATCCCACCCTCTAGTAGGGTTTGGAGGAGGAGTCGTCCACCCAGTGGGACGAGTGGATTTACCCATCCGCCTGGGTGAAAAAGGGGAAGGTCGACACATGGTGGTTCGGATCCTGGTAGTTGAGGAACTCTCGGCCTACAACATGATTCTGGGACGACCTACCCTGAATAATTCCAAGGCTGTTACCTTCCAGCGAATGATAAATACTGTGTTCTTTGATCAGATTGGGAGGAACGTCGAGGCATACATTGATGATATGATTGTTAAGTCTAAGCTTCAGATAGATCATCTGTCAGACCTCCGAGAAACTTTCGCCACACTTAGGCGGCACCATGTCATGCTCAATCCCAAGAAATGTGTATTTGGGGTTGACTCTGGGAAATTTCTCGGATTCCTTATCAATCAGAGAGGAATAGAGGCGAACCCTGAGAAGGTGCAGGCGGTCATCGACATGCAGTCGCCTCGTACCGTCCGAGAGGTTCAGAAGTTAACAGGTTGTCTAGCGGCCTTGGGAAGATTTCTAAGTCGATCAGGCGACAAATGTTTATACTTCTTCCAGGCCATTAAGAAAAAGGCAAGGTTTGAATGGGGGCCGGATGTCGAGGCGGCCTTCCAAAAATTGAAAGTTCATTTGCATTCCTTGTCGAGGCTGGTCAGTCCTTTGCACAAAGAAGTACTTTACATGTATCTGGCCGTCTCAGATCATGCTTTAAGTGTTGTCCTTCTTGCTGAAAGAGGTGGCTGCCAGCTCCCAGTCTACTTTGTCAGCCATGTACTGAAAATTGCCGAGTTGAGGTATCCCTTAGTGGAGAAATTTGGTCTCGCACTCTTCATGGCCGTCAAAAAATTGAAGCCTTACTTTTTGGCACATGCAGTCGTCGTGTATACAGATCAACCTATCAAGCGGCCACTGACCACCATGGAGTCGTCAGGCCGGATGATCAAATGGGCCATAGAAATTCAGAGCCTCGAAGTCACATTCGAGCCTAGGAAAGCAGTGAAGGGGCAAGCCTTTGCTGATTTTATTGTTGAAATGACTCGTCCCCTTGATTCTCAAGTTTCAGACCAAGTCTGGAAGGTATATGTGGACGGGAGCTCTACTTCAGATGGTTGTGGAGCAGGCGTCATATGTCAGTCGCCAGAGGGTGACAGGTACGAGTATGCTCTATGTTTCAATTTTCAGGCCTCAAACAATGAGGCAGAATATGAAGCTTTATTAGCCGGAATCCGCATGTGCAAGGCGGCAGGGGCAAGAAAGATAGACGCCTGTTCTGATTCACAGTTGATAGTGAGTCAATACAATGGTGAATACGAAGCAACCCATCCGGCAATGATCAAGTATTTACAGGCGGTACGACAAGCAGTCGGATCCCTTGAAGATTTTCATCTGACTCAAGTGCCGAGATCAGAAAACAACCAGGCGGATGCTCTTTCAAAATTAGCATCCTTGGCCTCCTGTGATACTCCACGAACGGTTTTCTAGGAAGTAATAGAGAAAAGAAGCATCGAAGAAGACCCCATTGGAGTCCTAGATAGAAGTTCAACCTGGATGGATCCAATCAGGACATATCTGACAGACGACACCTTGTCGGATGATCATCACCAGGCGGCTGCGCTGAAAAAATGGGCAGCCAGTTTTAAAATGATAAAGGGAGAACTTCACAAAAGAGGGTATCTTCAACCCTTCTTGAAGTGTGTTACTCCAGAAAAAGGACGAGAGATCCTAGAAGATCTCCACTCTAGTTACTGCTCTTCCCATGTAGGCGGCAGGTCGCTTGCCCGACGGACAAGACGGCAGGGCTACTTTTGGCCTACTCTAGAAGCAGATGCAATGGAGATGGTGAAAAAATGTGACAAGTGTCAAAAGTTTGGCAAGTTAATTTACCGTCCGGCTACCGACCTCACTACCATTCATAGCCCACTACCGTTTGCTAAGTGGGGCATGGATATTCTGGGTCTCTATACGCCTGCTACAGGCGGTAGGAAGTACATACTTGTTGCAGTCGACTACTTCACTAAATGGGTGGAGGCGGATGCTGTAAAGGGAATCAAGACGAAGGATGTAATTTCATTCATCTGGAAAAATATCATCACTCGGTTCGGGGTTCCCATGTCTATGGTTTGATAATGGTCCCCAATTTGAGACGTCTGTCCTCAAAAGCTGGTTGGGTGATCAAGGTATCTCACATCACTTTGCATCAGTCGGCCGTCCATAAGCAAACGGCCAAGTAGAAGCCTTTAATAAAATCATCTCAGACGGTCTCAAGAAAAAGATTGAACGAGCAGGCGGCCTATGGGCCGACGAACTACCACATGTTCTCTGGGCCATTAGGACGACTGAAAAAGGGGTGACTGGAGAGACTCAATTCCTCCTAACCTATGGTGCGGAAGCTGTTCTTCCAATTGAACACTACAAGCCGACTCTTCGAGTAATGTTATACGACGAAGAGGCAAATTGGGAATCCATGCGCCTGGCTTTAGACTCACTCCCAGAAAGGAGGGGCAATGCCATCTTGCGCCATGAAATTTAACGCCTGAGAATGACCAGATCATACAACAAAAAAGTACACAGGCGTCCACTCAAAGTGGGGGAATTTGTACTAAGAAAAATGGAAGTAGTCGGTAGGGCTAATGAGTCTGGAAAATTAACTCCCAACTAGGAAGGACCCTACCGAATCTATGAAGAGGTCAGGGACGGTACCTACCGTCTGGAAACACCAGACGGCCAACAGTTGCCTCGAACCTGGAATGTAGATAATCTTAAGAAATATTATTTTTGAATGATGTAAATAGCCGAGAGCTACTTAATAAAAGTTTGTTGTTTCATTCAATTTCGTACTAAGAGGGGCATGCCTACTGACAAACAGTCGGCTACTCTCCATGTTTTTTTTTTCAAGTCTTACTTAACAAGGGGCATGTCGCTTGTTCCACACAACCGGCTACTCTCCCATAACACAGTTCACCAAGAACTATCAAAGGCTCATGGCCGAAATGATCAGACCAGGCGCCATGCCAACTGATTTAAATATTAAACCAATCCGACCTGTCCCAACATCATAGCAGGCGTCCGGCGACATCCATTCGGATGAAATTCGTCGCAGAGAGCAGCTCCCTTTTGGGTGGAACATTGTTCTATAAAATAAATACACGACACCTATACGACTGTCTAACCAAGACAACCACGTAGCTGTTTCTCAGACAAGGATACCTCTCACTTAATCAACTAATCAGGTCCAACAAGTGTTTTCAGTAACCATCCGCGTCAACCAACCGACTGAACTACTTGGGATAAGAACAGTCGGTACCTTATGAGTTAATAGCCAACAAACATTGGCGAATAAAGGGGAACAATCGGTACCCACCGCTTGAAGCCCCTACTACTCAGTCACTCGGCGACTAAGTAACAACCATGTTTACTTGGTCACTCCTTAAAACTTGGTGTGAAACTAAAAAGGTGTTCATACATCGCCTGTTCTCACTAAGTTAACATAGCAGGGACTAGCCGGCCTAGACCGCCTAGAGTCTCTTGCCTAAAACCATGGCAGGTAGGAAATTACCTTCCTACTTGGTTAATTTTACAAATGACAGGACCGCCTGCCTAAAGGGGATCCAGTCTTCAATATGAGTAAGATACCGATTGGATAAATGGCCGACCGATCGCCTAGCCTGGAAACAGACAACAAGTCGTCCAGGGGCATAGGCAGTGTGGCTACATCTTACCTGTCTACAACTATCGGCCATGCAAAACAGTCGGTATAGTATGCAACTGGATATCAGAGTTTCGATACTTAGCAAAATAAAAGCACAAATTTGAAAATTCGAAACATTTTGGCAAAAAGGCGACCTAAAATAATGGTCGCCTAAGTTATATTAACAGTCGGCCATAAAGACCGGCATAAATATTCAAAACCCCGGCCCCTTGGCGGGTAAAGATACAGAAAGAAGTCGGCCATTAAGACCGGCAAAATGTTCAGAACCCCGGCCCCCTATGCCGGGTAAAGAAAAACAAACGGCACGCAGGCCGAAGAAAAAGAAGACATAAGCTTAAGATGGGGGCAGATCTTCAATAATAGCAGCTGCCGCCTAGTCAGCATTCTTCTTGCTTTACTCGGCTTCAGCTGCATCTTTTTTCAACGCATCCACCCCAATTGGCACAATGTCCACTACCGGAACCTCATCATCCAATGCCTCGTCCTCAGCAGCCGCCAGGATCTCTTGATTATATCTCTCGGAACACTAACGGTACATTTTTTCCCATGACGCAAAGTCGGCATTGGGGAAGAGGCGGCCCCAGGTCAGGCGCTGGATTTGAGCCGAGTCTTCCATCATCTCTCGGACCAGCTCCTTCTTTTCCTGCTCGGCCTTTGCCGAGAGCTCCTCAGTAAGGCTCTTCTCCTGAGTCGCCAGGCGCTCCTTAACGCTCGCCAAGGATTTCCCCAAGGTGTTGTATGAGCTCATTTTTTGGCAAAGAGGTCTCAGCTCGGCCTTGAGATTGTTGATGGTCGCCTCCAGCTCATTATTCCTCTTCTGGGCCGCCTCCAACTGAGTCCTGATAGCAGAAGTAGCTTGCGCCTGATAATAAATAATATCAGTCGTCAAAATCTCATTTTGGGCAATTTGAAACATTGCCTTATCACAGTCAGAGGCGGCCATAGCTTTAGCAGCCTTTACCTCTTTGTTCTTCCTATCAAGCGGCTTGCGAAGGCCGTTCACTTGGAGCAGAGCCTGAGTAAAAAGAAACAGGCGTCAGGTTTCAAACAAAAAACAGGTGTCCTGGAGTTTAAACGACAAAAGTATGCTAAGTATACCTCAGCAAGGACCCCTGCGATTCTGTCTAGGTCAAGGGTGCCGACACCCCTGACCGCCTCTCTCAGCCGGAGGGACGGCTTTGATCATAGACTTGGCCACCTCGACCAGGTCCAGTTCCTGAGGGCCGGCTGCATCAAGCATAAACAAGCACATTAGACTTAGTAAAGAGGAAGCAAGTATGAATTCACAAGGAAAGTTTCATACTACTAGGCGACCTGCTTGGAGTTTGAGAAGGAGCGGCCAGCTGTTTCTCAGCCGCCGCATTTTTCCTAGTCGTGCCAGGAAAGCTCGCAACAGTCGTCCTCCGGGTCTTGGAGTCCGGCTGTTGGGAAGAAGAAGTTCTTCGAGCGCCCGTCTAAAAAAAAAAAAAACACACACACGGTCAGTATCTGCATAAACTCAACTTCAAAAGGAGAGAGGGTGAAAGGCTTGGAACTTACCAAGGGCGCCTCCTTGTTGGGAGAGTCGGCTGAAGATTGTTGCATGATAGAGGCTCGCAACATAGCCGCCGTAGTCTTGGAAGCGGTGATTTTGCTCATGGCGTCCGCTGCAAGGACAAATACAAAAGTTAATAAAAAGTTATAACAGTAATGCATGGCAAAAGAGAGTATTCGACAAGCCGACTACCTCTTGAACACCGACTGCTGAGGCCACAGGCGGCCAAAAAGTACTCGTCATAAAGCCATTTGAAGCTCGAGACGCAGTGCAGGGGTACTTGCTCTCGCACCCCTGTAGTAGAGTCGACCCTCGACTCTACTTTAAAGAGTCCCTTGTCTAGGATCTCTTTCTTAGCTCTTGGAGGAACAGGCGGCATGCTGCGACCGCCTGCAAGAAGAGGCGGATCCCTGTTCCACCTGTTGAAGCGCTTGTTCAGCTCTGTGTCTGAACTTTCAATGATAAGGAAGGTGCTTCGCCAATCCTTCCACTTGTTTTCTTTACCTCTTGTCATGAGGTAGCCTCTGTGGCTCGTCAATTGATACCAGCCGGTACCGCCTACCTTAGGGGTCTGGCTGAGGTAGTTCATGTAGGCGAAAGCCTCGAAGTTTGGCTCCACCTCGTGCAGTTCGCACCCGGCCACATAGCCGAGAACGTTGAATCAGGAGTTTGGGGCTAACTTCCATAACCCCAACTCATACCCATCCAAGATCCACTGAATAGCCGGATGTAGTGGGAAGCACAACCCAGCCCTGATGGCCGCCTCGTAGCAGCCAAAGCAGGCGCTATCATAACTAGTACCAGCCGGCCAGACGACTGTGTCTTCCGGATCCGAAACAAAAACTAAAAGTTGGGGCCCATTGTGTGGTTCGCAATAAAGCTCCCCATTTTCTATTGCATGGCCTTGATCCGGCCTTTTGGGACAATGCAGTAGTAAGGGGTATTTTTCTCTCTGTAAGAGGCGGACGGCTCCGCCCAATTGTCCCCCTTCTCAACTGCGTGAGAAAGCCTCGCCTCTTGTAGGCGGTTGTTTTTCTCTTCTGTGTCTAGAGAAGTATGACCAGAAGAACTAGACTCGGACTCGTCCTCTGACATGTAGACATGTCAACTGTAAAATGGGAAGGGAACACCTTGACCCCTCCCTCAGAGCTGTCGGCGGTCAAGCCGCCTTGGTTTACTTCAGCATCTGGCGCCTGGTCAGATGTCTCACTAATCGGCACCTGGTAGGAGGAGCCGTCTGAGTTTGTAATCCTAGCAGTTCTTTTTGTTCTGGCCATTATGTTCTGCATAGACACAGAGACAGTCGGACTTTGTATAAAGGGAAAAGATTGGTTCGGAAAAGGGCAGGCGGCACTCCTAGTCCTAGATTCAGCCGTCCCCGGTGACCGGCTGATCATTAACCTAGGTCGTGTTGTGTGCTTCCGTGGTGCCATTTCAAAAAGAAAAAAATAAAGAAAAGATAAAAGAGTGAGAGAACCGACAGTTACCTGAACGAGTGAAGTTGACGAAGTTCTGAAAATTCTGAGTAGCCGGCTTGTCAGAACAGGCGGTAGGCAGAAAGTGTCCGGAATGTCAGAGGAAGTTCAGGGGTCCGAATGTTCTCTTCAAAAGTTCTCAAGTGTGAAAAAGAGTGAAGTCAACACACCCTTATATAGGCGAAAATGAGAAGGCGAAGGTTCACTCCCAAATTCAAAATTTGGGCGAGAAAATCTCTTGGCCTTTCACCGAGTGACACCTGTAGCAGGCCGTCGCCTGTTATAGTGCAACACCTGTCACAGGTAACACGTGATCAGTCACGTGCCACCTGTGAGGGGCAAATGATTAGGGGATTTTTATCCACCAATCACCATCTGACACGTGGGCCAACCAGGTTCCGCCACGTGTCCTTCACGTAGGCCAATGGGAGCTTTCCACGTGTCAACCAGAGATACGTCCTCCATGGACGAATTGCGACGCGACACGTGTTCATCCATGCCAAATGGGTAAATCAGCCAACAAGGCCCAATCCTTGTGGGAGGCCCAGCCAGCCCTATGTTTAACCTAAACCTAGGTATTGGCACGCATCCCAAGGCATATAAATATTCTCATTAATCCTCATTAAAGAGGATTACGCACATTAAATACTCTCACCTAGAGAGACACAATTACGGTATTCCGCATTAATTACTCCCTAAACAAGTACTAACTTGACCGTTGGAGGCGGATCTCCGGACCACTCGGAGTGTCCGTTTGTTTTGCAGGTACAGGCGTCCGGTTTCAGTCTCGGAATTGTAACTCTCCCGCAGGACATCAGAAAACCCCGAAACAGAAGGCAATAATAAGAAAGTGTTCAATGGAAAGTTCGTTATCGAACATTGATTGTAGGTTGTCAAGTTGAAAGATCTCAATTCATGAAAATGAGTGGGAGCCATCACTTGGACAATAAATCCTAAATCACATATGATCCATAACACTCTCAAAATTTTATCATCTTATTATGAAATTGTTCGATAATGAAGATGCTTTTGCAAAGTAATAGTAGCTAAACTTATGCATTAAGTGAACGACAACATTCACCAGATTGCATGAAAGAAATCAAGCATATTAAATATGGGTGTGATTTCTATAAATGTTTTGTGAAGAGTGTTACTCTTGAAACATTTGGGAAAACCATTTATCATAAGATTAAACATTGAAAAGTTTCATGGTGGAATAAAATTTTACTAATAAAATTCCACAAACTATTTAATTATGGTTTAGCAATAAATAATGAGTCCATTCGATTTTAAAGAATATTCAAGACAGGGTATCAAGACCATGTCTTGGATAAAGAAACACCTGTTAAGTGAACATTGAATATTTCAATCGAAAATTATCCCTAATCAAGGTCATTTAAATGATGGACGATTAATGACCACATGAGATTAGTGTGTAGTATGATTTATAGCACCGTTTTTTGTGCTACGAGGACATGATAGTCATAAATCATTTGCACAGGTACTAGTTTAGAACTGTACCGGATCGACCTATGAGAGTACTTTAAGAGATTTAAAAATCGTCATAAGTGTATTTCTCATTATAGCTATCGGAACCTTTTTCCTCGACCATGAGTATTGCAAGTTCTCTTGTTTGAGTACTAGTCGTTTTGATGTTGTCAAACGTCTGCCGTAAATGGGGATTATAACGGCAACCCTCAGGCAACTAGGTCCTCTTAGTAGAAGAAGCTTCCAGTACAAGACTGGGAATGTCCCCCTATTAACAATAGGGAATATGTCTTTGTTGTTTACATGGCCTCTCAAAGAGCGAGACTGTGAAAATGCATGGCCATGCTCAGATGGATTTTAGATATCATCTGTTTATTGACAGTCAAAATCAGGAATCGAGAACACTCTGAACGTAATAAGGATGACGAAGAATCTTACCTTATAGTTCATGAAGAGACATTAAGTAACATAGGAAAAGGGCTATACACCATTTGCAAACTTGTCCGGAAGGACAAGTGGGAGATTGAAAGGAATGGTGTCCTTCCAACAAGTGTATTATTCCGATAGCGAGTTTAGAATTATTAGAAATCTAATTCTTCAGTGAGGTCAAGTGATCAGAATGCCTAGGTGGAGGTCGCTTCCGATCAGTAATATTAATGTGTAATTCATACTACAGCTTAATCTTGACCGAACCCTTCGGGTCACACCCAATCGAGTAACCGATCCGAGACAACGAATCAATCTGAAGGATTAGATGAGTCATTAGAGTATTACGAACAAAGACGTCGGATATTGAGCTTAGAGCGTCAAGACCGAGCGTCGTAAGTCGAATCGAATTTAGAATTCGACGAGACATGGAATCAAGCAAGCAACAAGTAAGAGCCAAACCGTAGCATCGCATTGGTCTAGCCATGCGAGTGCTAGGCTAGGAGAGGTGCCAAACCGCATGCGTGCTAGCGTGCCTGGCATTGCCTAGCACACGCACATCGCACAGCACGAGCATTGCAAGATGCGTGCCATGCGTATGTGTACTGTGGCCTTGCATGCGTGGCTAAGCGTGCTAGCTAGCATAGCGGCACCAGCCGCATCATCTCTAGCATCGCAACATGCTGGGCATAGCCCAGCACATTGCAGCCACGCATCGCAGCGTGCTGTGGCTGGGCATGCTTGTGTGCTGAGCAACGCTCTTGCATAGCAGCATCACGCACCCAGCAGCAGCGTGCTAGGCATGCTAGGCTGTGCGTGTGTGCTAGCGAGCAGCACCAAGCACCACGTCACTCGCATAGCATCAGCACACACCAAGCAGCAGCATACGCTGGCTGGCTGTACGCATGTTGCGTGCTAGCTGGCTGGGCTGCCCAGCCTTGGTGCTAGGCGCCAGCTGCCAGCCAGCCAAGTGGCGTGGTGGTGCGATTTTGTGTGGGGACCAATATTGAGGGTTTTGCTTTGGGAGCAAGGGGAGAATGGTCCCCCCTTGTGGTCCTCACCTAACCCCTTGCTCACCTCTTGACACTTGTCATTTGTTGATTCACTTGCATTTCAAATTTGATTTTTGAATTAAAATTAAATTGGATAAAATGCATTTTACCAACTCTCCCACATGGATGGGAGATTGAAGTTCAAGAGCTCCCTTCCCTATAAATACCCATCATTTGGGATTGGGAAGGGACACTTGAGTTGAACTCAATGAGGCATCTCCCTTTAGGTGAGAAAACCTCTAAGTTCGTAATACTATAGTCTTATCTTGGTCTAACCCCGGCTAACCTCCGGGGTAGAGACCGTTCGGGTCGGGTCTCGAGGGTAGACTCCGTCGGAGGCTCTCGCGCTTGCGAAGCTAAGGCTTTGAAGTCCGAGCTCTAGGAGCGAAGCACGCGTCAAGGGTAAGAATGTCATTTCCCTTTCTCTCTTTGATGTTGTTAATTATGTGATTAAATATTTAGTTGCTTTAATTAGTGAGAGGGTCTTGGGTGGGGTTCTCTTCCGCGTAGCGTTGGACGCTACGAAACCCAACATCTTGATGCTGATACCTTGAACAAAATAGCTTCTCATGAGGTAATGGATGCTGAGGAAGCCAGTGATGAGGTGTACTGGAATGAATCACCCTCTGGAGGGTTCTATATTAGTTCAGCTATTAAAATAATTAGAAACTCTAAGGAAATTGATGTTGAGCTCACTGATTTGGAAGACTGTTGTGCCACAACGTATTAGGATGGCGGTATGAGATGAATCTATTACAAATTCTAATAGGTTTATGCGCAAGCTCACTGATGATCCGGATTGCAGTATGTGCGGGGATGTTGAGGAGAGTACAACTCATATCTCGAGGGAATATCATACAACACATTTAGTTTGTAGAAAGATGAACTGGAGTAGTACGTGATGTGATTAACTCTTCTTTTCCATGTAAAGAGTGGATTTTACTTAACATTGATAAGGATCATATGTTGGTAGAGGAAAGTAACACTTTGATTTTTTTCAGTCACTTGTTGGTGGTTGTGGCGGTCGATTTTCTAGAGCTACCAAGATCCCTTTGAATTAAGTTTCTTTTCTTATGGAAGGGGTTGGTGACATTAACATTGCAATGGAGAACCCTCTTAACTTTGATGTGGAGCAGAGAAAAAGAGGGAAGAGACTTTCATTAGATGGGAGGTTTCAAGGGAAGGCTAGGTTAGGTTTAATACAGACGATGCATCGAGAGGTAACCCAGGCAAAGCTGGTGCAGGTAGCTTGATCAGAGGCTGTGGAGGTGAGCTATTTGGAATTTTTTGCTTCTAATTGTGGTGTATGCTCGAATACAAAGGTCGAGCTGCTAGGTGTTATGCAAGGACTTGTGATTGTTTAGAATGGTGGGCACAGAAGAGTCCAATTGTCCATCAATTCTGAGGTGGTAGTTTGCTTCTTAGTGGACTCTTGTCGACCTAACTCCCCTTATATTCACATTATTCGGAAATGCAAAGTCATCATTAGTTACTGCTATAAGGAAGTTAATCGGGCCGCATACTAGTTAGCCAACTTTGGTGTCAACTCAATCAGAAGATTGTGCTGTTTGAAGCAGTCCCCCGAGATCTTCAATCCATTTTATTGGAGGATTTAAGTGGTGTGTTGCTAGAGTTACGCTTGTTCCTTTGGAAAGAGCCTAGTTAGCATAGGTGATGTTTGTTTTAGTTTGCACTTTGTTTTTTTCTTTGGTGTGTTTGTTTCTTTTATCTTTTGCGACTTGCCCCTCTCATTCACAAAAAAAAAAATTAAAAAAAAAATATTCAGAGGGAATTAACATTATATTAATAAGGACATGTAGAAAAATAAATATTTTAAGGATATATATAATTGTCCTTATACTATTTACTAGTAGAGACTACAAAATTTTATAAATAGCCTTAAATAAGGATAGAAAATTAAGTTAATGATGTGAAAAATCCTATAAAAAAGCAACTACACGTATATACATTATATGACTAATACTAGGTAACTCCCTACTAGTCCACTAGTCCACCATCACACTAACTTAATTAATTCATAACTAATTAGCTAGCTGTGGCGTGTGCGATACCGTCTTAGTATATACAAAATTTCAATTAGTTACATAAGCGATGTCAATGATACGTTTAGCCATTTTTAGTCAGATATTTTCAAATCCAATGACCTAGATTTATTTTCAAATATATACATCTATGTGTTTTTGCATAGGATATTTTCTCACCAGATCTATATATCAGAACTAGTCGAATAATGAGAACTAGCCGAATAATAAGAACTAGGAACTTATTACAACCGTTTGATTAAAAGCAAACTCGTGCGAGATTAATGACCTCGATTTAATCAGGTAATTCGTTAGATTCAACTGTTTCTCTCTCCTTTTTCTCATACCAATGACGCCATTTTCTCTCTCCTCAAGCATTATTCAAGGTTCCTCAATTCAATCAACAGCTCCAATATCAGAAAAAGTTGCTACAATTTACATACTTCTTCAATATTGTGCTGAATCCGTTGCAAAATTTCTCAACAATAGAGGTAAGGATTGAAAATTTGATATAATAAATCGATGTTTAGGGTTGATACATTTTTTGCCTAATCAGATTGTATATCCTACCAATTAGCTGCATAAATTTGCAAATCCACCAACACTTTGTTGTTCTTTTTAGTTTAGCTAAGTGATTATAACTGTTTTTATGGTTAAATTTTGAGGCTCATAGTTATGCGAAACTTCAGAGATGTTGGAATTAATTTTTTTTTTATTGTCGTTTATTTATTGTCAGTATGATCAATTTAAAGTTCATAATAATGAAAGTCGAATCATATAAAAATTTTGACTCAAAATTTTGGCGAATTCACTTCTATTCAATTCCTGAAATTTGGTATTTTTATTTCACTGATTTGTGCTTAAATTTCATTAATATTCAAGCAAAATAAAGTGAATAATGCACACTAACTGTTTGACAAATTGCCCTAATGAATCATATTATTTTATAAATTTCAAAAGTAGTTAGATAATAAGTAAAAGTAAATCAATTATATGCTAAAGTAAATCGAAAGACTAAAATTATGACGCTTATGAATTTGAGTTGCGTATTTAAACTTGTCGAGACAAATTTGCGCTCATTTTTTTGTGATATTTTGTGAGTTTGAGTACAAACTTAAGTGAATAATTGAGTGATATTGTGAATGAATGTTAAATTAAATTTCTAGCCTAATTTTTTTTTTAACTTTGTATTTGTACTAATCATTAGTCGCTTCCTGCTTCTTCTGGTGTGCAGGCCTTGGTTTGTTTCTTCTGGCTATTTGTATGATTTATGCGGGTAGTTGGAATTATGTAATTGAGAGGGGGGGGGGGGGGGAGAGGGGGAATCTTGTGTTGGGCTGGGTGAGAAATGAGAATTACACATATGGAAAATTTTTGTACATCATTCTGATTGCATTTCTTTATTTATTCAGCTTTCCTTTCTCACTGACTGGCATGGTGTTACAATTATTAATTTGTAGGTCTAATGATGGAGAACCACTCCCTCTTGATGGGAAAATTTTCCAAAGTGAGTGTATAAGTGAAACAATTTCCCAAAATAGACGCGTGGCAAAACTATTTACCAAACTAAGCTTCCAGGGTAAAACGCCATCCGTTTTACCCTGGGCATTTATTTTTTTAATTTTCAGTCAAGGCTAAAACGCCATCCAGGGTGGCGTTTTTACCCTGACTGAATTTTTTTTTTTTTAAATTTACCCAAGGTAAAAATGCCACCATGGTTGGCGTTTTACTCCTCCCCATAAAGCGCCAGCCTGGTTGGCGTTTTTATCTGCAATACTCAGCCTGGCCTGCGCACAAACACAGCAACAGCAGCAACAACAACAGCAGGTACAACAACAACAACCACAACCACAGTAACAACAACAGCAGCTGCAACAACCACATCAACAGTAGCAACAACAACAGCAGGTACAACAACAACAGCAACAACCACAGCCACAGGAGCAACAACAACAGCAGCTACAACAACAACAGCAACAACCACAATAACAACAACAGCAGCTACAACAACAACAGCAACAACCACAGCCACAACAACAACAGCAACAACAACAGCAGCTACAACAACAACAGCAACAACCAAAACAACAGCAACAACAGCGATAACCACAACAATAGCAAGAGCAACAACCACAACAACAACTACAACCATAACAACAGCAACCACAATAACATCAGCAACATTAACAACACTAGCAACAACAACAACCAGTACAATGAAAAGAATGAATGCGTATGGTGAAGTTGATAATGTATAGAAAATCAACTAAAAAGGTCAGTAAAATTGATAATATTTGTTTGGATACAATGTACTAGAGAATCTGATTACAACAAACTAACAAAAGAAGTTCTAAGATCCTGATTCATCTATTCTATGTAATTGTTGTCTATCAAATCACGGTCTCCTACGACGATAGTACTGAGATACCGTTGTGAAATGATCTGGGGCAGAAGCCTGGGGAGGAGTCTGTTGGCTGGAAGATGGTCCTTCCTGTGATGAGTATGGCGCAGACATGGGGATGGCGATATCCTCCTGATCGTCAAAAAACTATAGGGACAATGTAGGGGACGTGTGAGTCTGTCCCCTACTACTGTCGTCTACCTCACGGTGTGAACGGCGGTGTGATTGGTCCCGACCCTGGATAAGATGGCCATGACCATGTCTCTGTAAGCTACTCACAGTCATTGCCTGAATTTCATCCAACTGCTGTATGGTGGGATATGATATGCTCAAGACTTCCACTGCGTCATGTATAACAAGCATATCAAACGCCTGCATTAGTCAACAATTAGTCAATTTAATAAATCAACAAATTATAAATTGGGGGGAAAAAATTGACACCAAAAACTCACATATCCACTGATGTCTCCAAAAGCTGGCTGGTAATGCATTGAGGGTGGGGTTGTAGTTAGGGTTGATGAAGCGTCGGGTAATGTTCCTGTACCATATTATGTATGGATCGTGATACTCCATCAGGCCTTGGAAAGGCGCACCATCCGTGACGTGCTGCAACCGCTGGTCCCACATGTCAATGAAAGGGGCATGCTGAACTGCCCAGTTCATGTCCTCCTTTCCTCGTCGGTCTGTCCTGTGCAACTGGACACTCGTGTCACACGAGGCGGGGACGGCCTGACAAAGGCCGAACTGTCGCATGACTCTGTCGGGGAGGTGAGCCTCCACTACCTCAAAACAGATGAGGATTGTCATGGCACGCCACTCCATCTGATGATCACGAAGATATGGGGGCATGGCATCGACTAGGTCAGGGACGTACGGATCCTACGTCATACTTTGGGAAATTGTTTCCCTTAAAGACTTACTTTGGGAAATTTTCCCTCCTGATGATCAAAAATATATAAAGAGGCTAAAATTGGGGCTGGAGTTGATTTTATTATGGTATGCTATGCGTAGCTCTTACTATTGAAATCCCTTTTTTCTTTTTTTTTTTTTTTTTTTTTTAATGAAGTCTAAATAATTTCTAGTATCTTTTCATGTTGCTATATGCAGGTTAAAAAGCATAGCAACTTCTAAGAAAGTTGTTGCTTTTATGTCATTTTAATGGATGGGCAAAATGTGGACTTCTCATACATTAAGTGCTTGAAGACTTATGTTCAGGGAAAATACCCTTTAGTTGCTGATTTCTTCACGTCCAAGTATTTTAGAAGGCCAGGTTCTAGAGGTAATCCCTCACCTGCTAACCCTTTGCCTGCAAGCCCCCACCTCAAAGTCTAAAAGTAGATTGAAATTAGTTAAAGTAAATAAGATAATTCTAAAAGTAGATTGAAATTAGTTAAAGTAAATAAGATATTTCTAAAAGTAGATTGAAATGAGATCCACCTTCTCTGCTTCCAAGTTAGGTTCAGTTGTAAGAAATTTTGGTGCTCTTGGGCTAAATCCTCACTCTTCTTTAATGTCCTCATCAGCTTACTGCATCTCAAAAATCTGTTTAATTTGTTGCAGTTGTCCAAGAGCTCTAGATGCTATTAAATCCTCTTTTGTGAGAAATGTGTTTTATGGCCTCTTGTATATTGATTTTGATGACAGGTGCAATTGCTTCTTTTATCCTATGGTATTCTTGTATTTCTAATTTTCCTACAATATCAACATTACTTATTTACATCTGATCAAAGCTCTACTTTATCAAAATACATCTGTTCGTGCCTTTATTACTCAATAAAGCTTGATGATAAGATAGTGTTTAATTTACAAAGATTGTGTTATTGCTAACACTGATGTTGATAAGCCTGAAATTATGATGATGGTTGTACGAATGGTAAACTCAACTTGAATTGTGTTGCTCCTAGTACTCCTGACTCTTCATTTGATGAAAATGTTTGATTCATCCTGATTCTAATGCTGGTAATTGTGAAGATAAAGTGAAGCAGAATGAAATACGGGTGGGGATAAATAAATCAATTGTCTTTAAAAGTAAATAAAAAAGAATATAAAGTTAATAACACAAGTTATAAAGTAAACCTATTAGCTCAAATGGTAGAGCACTATGCGGATGCATAGAGGTGTAGGTGCGATTCCTACATAGGTTATCTGTAAAAGTAAATATAAAATACTCTAAAGTTATTCAAAATACCTTAAAAGTAAATCAAAATCTTTCAAAAGTAAGTAGAAAAATTAGAAAAGTAAATGAATATATCTCTAAAGTAAATCAAAATAACTCTGAAAAGAAATCAAAAGTAGAGTAAATCAAAATAACTCTGAAAAGAAATCAAAAGTAGAGCATGATATGCCAAAAGTAAATCATAATGACTCTAAAGTAAATAAATAATGCTAAAAAGAAAATCAAAGTATCATTGAAGTTATTAAATCAAATTAGGTCTAAAGTATATAAATAATAAATTATCTTGAAATGATAAATTACTGAGGAAACTTCGTTATAACACAAAAACTCAGAGTCATTGACTTTTCTATCCTTACAAGATGAGCCAAATTATAAGAAACAAATATACTACATATATTAAGTTCGATATGATGTAGAGGTTTTCAAATTAAAAGTAAATAAAACTATATCAAAAGTAAACAAAAAAAAAAAAAGAAGAAATTTAATAAAATATTATGACTTCTGATCTTCAGAATACACACATAAATCTACGTGGGATTCGAACCCACATCTTTTGTGCACTTGCACAATGTTCTACCTATTGAGCTAGTAGGCTATTATAGAGTAAGAATAATTCGTTAACACAATCAATCGTTTTTAATTTCTTTACAGCAGCCCACAAATCATACGTAGAGTAGGATAGGCTTATCAGGCTTACTCATAGAAAAGGCTATGCATTTTCGTACTTAATTATTAAGCATAAATGAAGGAGATAAGATTTATAGTTGAGCGCTTATTTATCATGCTCATAAAAATAATAAATATACATGAAATGGCTCCAATTGTAGCATTTATAGGAAATTTGAAAAGGTAGAGTAAGAGGAAATCATTCTCCTTTATTTCAAATACAAAAACCTCCTTATCTGTATCATGAACCTGAAGTAGAATGTTCTTATGATCAACAAAACTAAGGCTCAATAACTAGCTGGCAGAATCTAAGTAAAATTCATCCCAAATGCTATTGCAAATAAGCTAACCAATCATAGTCATAAACTGAAATCAGAATTCTATGTTAGAGCATTTACTTGGTCAAAGGTGGGGTGCATCCAGATTCTCTGTATAAGACTCAGACATTGGGCTACGGTCATCAAAGGAGAATTCAAGAAAAGCCAAACCATTTCCTTGAGTCACGCCTTCTGCATACAAAATGTCTCTCTCTCAAGGTTCATATTCATTGCTTGACACCTCAATAGCTTGAAAGGTTGATCACATGAGCTAGATGCAACAGCAAACAATACAAAGATTACAACCAATACCACATAAAATTTTCTAAAAAGAGGTTGTCTAATGTCACAATCATGGTCCAATATGAGTAATAAATTAAAATACAAACATGTAAGAGTCAGACCAACTATGTTCAAGTCATGACTCATGAGCTACCAATTAGCTTTAAATTCCAAAAAATGAACACATTTATGTCATAGCAGTCCAAAGAGGGAACACGGGAAATCTATAAGTATGTAGACAAAAGATCTGCTTTTTGTAAAAACCTAACCTACAAAAAAGGATTGAAACTCTTTTAGAAAGAAAATTAGTGATCTATCTTTCACATCTATGCATATATTGTCTAACTTTCTCCCTTTTCAATTGTTTTCTTTTACTGCTCAGAACTCACAAGGTACTAAAAAGTCCACAGTTTAAAAGAAAACAACATCTGAATTGATATAGTTGTGCATAATTGAATTCCCACCATAACCCACCAAACAAGGCATCTAGGGTCCGTTTGGTAGGGTGTAAAACATTTTCAATGTAAAATGGTTTTCCATGAAAATCATTTTACAATGGAAAACTCATTTTCAAAAAAGTTTTCCGTTGTTTGGTTGAATGGAAAATGATTTTCCATTTTAAGCATTTTCCATTGTTTGGTTGAACTGAAAATTCAATTGTGAGGGAAAATGTATTCCCTTCACTTGTGATGGAAAATGTATTCCCTTCACTTGTGATGGAAAATGTTTTCCTTCTAAATTGGGGGCAAAATGTTTTCAATAAGGTGGAAAATGATTTTCCACCACAAGTTTTACATTTTAATGTTTTACACCAAACCAAACAATGTAAAATGGGAAAACACTTTTTAGTGAAAATGTTTTACGCCCTACCAAACGGAGCCCTAATTCAAATAGAGTCATGGAGTGTTCATAGTTTTGTACTACAAAGTGAATCCTCATATATTTAAATCCTCACAGGCTTCCAAGGTGCACAGGCTGCACTCTTGCTCATAGCAGCCCCGTTTCACTCAACTTAGAGAACTCCCGAGCAAAGCACCAACAAACATGGCACTTTCTATTCAAAAGTAATAGAAAAAAGTCAAAAGTAAATCAAAATATCTTAAAAACAATACCAAAATAAATCATCAATATTTGTACAATATGAATTCGAAAAATACTAAAATAAAACGAATTACTATCACTATAATAACAATAGATCTTAAAATCTCTACCAAAACAACACAAAATATTGATCTGATTATAAATAAAAGAGAAAACACACATTAATCAAATAAAAATAACAAAATCCCTCATTTTGAACTTGATCGAAACTAAAAATACTCAAACAAATAATGGGAAACCCTAATTTTGCAATCAAAATCGCAAAAATTGGATTCAATATCGAATTAAATTTAAAAAAGCAATACTAATGACAATCGAATCGACTTACTTGCTAGAACAATGCATGAAGATGAGAAGATGAAATCTGCAAAACTGAGGGTGCGTGAAGAGATTAAAGAAATCACAGGAGAAGAGAGAGTTTGTAGGAGGAGAGAGAAAATGAATTGATGAGAAAGAAAGTGATAATAGAAAAGGGACAATTTAGGGTAGTCATTCTGCTAGTTCGATAAATTTACCAAAATGCCATTACTCAACAAAAAGGTGGATAACATCTCAGCCGTCGGATCAAATAAATCAATGGCTCAAATGAGTTTCTAATTCCTATTATATGAAAGGAATGGTGTCCTTCCAACAAGTGTAATATTCTGATAGAGGGTTCAGAATTATTAGGAAGTTAATTCTTCAGTGAGGTCAAGTGATCGGAATGCCTGGGTGGAGGCCGCTTCCGATCAGTAATATTAATGTAAATTAATATTACGGCTTTATCTTGACTGAACCCTTCGGGTCGAACCCAATTGAACTGCCGATCCGAACCGATGAATCAATCCGAAGGATTTGATGAGTCATTAGAGTATTACGAACAAAGACGTCGGATATCGAGCTTAGAGCGTCGAGATCGAACGTTGCAAGTCTCGTTGAATTTAGAATTCGACGAGGCACGAAATCAATCAAGTTACAAGTACGAGCCTAGCCGTAGCCTCACATTAGCCGAGCCATGTGAGTGCTAGGCTAGGCGAGATCCATCGCAAGCCTAGTATGCTAGGCGTGCTAGGCCCTTGCGTGTGTGCTAGCAGGCCATGCGCCCAAGCACCATCGCAGCATTGCATGTGTGTGTGCATGTGCTAGGCGCTTGCGCTAGGCAAGGCCTAGCACTGCTCGTCGCACCATCGCAGCATGTGCGTGTGCGTGTGCATTGCTAGCACAGCACCATGCACCATCGCTGCATGTGCGTGTGCGTGTGCATTGCTAGCACAGCACCATGCACCATCACATCGTGCATGTGCGTGTGCATCGCTAGCACAGCACCAAGCAGCAGCGTGCTTGTGCGTGTGCCTAGCTTTGCAGCGCCCAGCATGCATGGCTCACTAGCAGCACGCATGCTGGCTGTGCGTGGGATGCCTACAGTATATGCATGGGTGCTAGCTGTGCTGGCTGGCTGCCCAGCCATGGTGCTAGGCGCCAGCTGGCAGCCAAGGGAGGCTGCCAGCCAGCCACATGGAGGATGGCGGTTTTGATCAAGTGAGGACCAAGGGTAGTGGGCATTGCCTTGGGCACCAAGGCTATGGTCCCCCCCTCTTGGAATGGTCCTCACCTAATCTCTCTTCCTCCTTGTGCCACTTGTAACTCATTGATTGCTTTGCATTTTAATTTATATTTGATTAAAATAAATTGGTGGAAAAATGCAATTCTCCCACATTGATGGGAGAAGGGAGAATCAAGTCTCCTTTCTTTATAAATACCCAAGTTTTAGGTTTGGGAAAAACCACTTGAGTTGAACTCAATGAGGCATCTCCCTTAAGGTGAGAAAACCTCTAAGTTTATAATACTCTAGTTTTATTTGGTCAAGTCTCGACTAACCCTCGAGACGAATATCGTTCGGATCAGGTCGAGGGTACGAGCCGTTGGAGGCCTTCACGCTTGTGGGGCTCTAGCTTCGAAGTAAGAGCTCGTGTATCGAGCGAAGCACCCGTCGAGGGTAGAGGGTAAGAATGTCTTTTCTCTTTCTCTCTTAAGTTGTTAATTATGTAATTAAATATTTAGTTGCTTTAATTAGTGAGCGGGTCTTGGGTGGGTTTTCCTTCCGCATAGCGTTGGACGCTACAAAAACCAACATTATAGGCCTAGGTTCTCACAGTATCTCAACATATCCTCATATAAATAACATGCTAGACAAATAATAGGCTGATTTTTTTTTTTTTTTTTTTCGACAAAGGCAAAGGAAGAAAGCAAACTACAAATAATTAAACATGTTAACCCGACAATTTCTGGCAATGTCATTTGCTCTCCAAACTTGATTTCGCTCAACCTTTAGAACTGTGCATCTTTGGAAGGATGCCCCCACTTCCCTTAATTCCTTTAGCAACCAAGAAATAGAAATGTCCTTGCCAGAGCTCACCCGTAAATTGTCCAGAAGGCCGGTGGAGTCAGAAAAGATCAGGATTCCTTGCCTTCCCTTATCCCGAGCCCATTTCATTGCTTCAAGACAAGCCCAAGCCTCGCACTGAATGGCTGAGGCTGCTTTGGGACCTTAAAAGGCTGGCTTTGGGACCTTAATAATCTGATTTGGGACCTTAAAAGGCTGGCTTTCTAAGCTAGGGGTGACCGCTTTTGTTCCTTTCACCTCCATAATTAATGCAAATTGGACCAACCACGATTATTATTGATGAAACTTTTGGATCGTTATTATCATTATACAGTTGTTAGCATTAAAAATGAGAGTATGAAATAACGACAGACTCTCAAAGTGAGAAAAAACTGAATTGGCAAAAAAATGTCCATCTAGCGCAACGAAAGAGTACAATATTTTATGCTAAAAGTAGCATCAATAATCAATTGACGATTTGAAGATAGGACTTATTGATTGCTGTCAACTGATAAAGAAGAAAAAAACAAGGAAAACATCAAAAGTAAAAAGACATTACTGAAATATGCTTCCTCTAATCTTCAAGGGTTCAGTTTAACTGTTTTTTACTATTCAAATATCCATACATCTTTAACTTGGATCTTTTATTGATACTTTTCCGGTCTTGTAATACTGTAATATAAATGAAATTTCATATCTCAAAACATATTTTATATGTTAAATATCTATAATTAAATAAGAATAAGTATTATAAAAATTTGATATTATATAAAATTATATTATGAGATGAATCTAACAAGATAAACCCCACCATATGACATAATAATGTTTTCTTAACGATAAATCATAATATGTGATCAAACATATGTTGTGATGACTGGAAATTTTATATACATCATAGTGTAAGGTGCACCTAAGGTGTTTTCTGGTCATTTAACATTTTTTGCTTATTTATTATATTAAATGAGCGCGCACACACACACACGCAAAAAAAAAAAATGTTATAAAAATACTATAGATGCACCTATCTCTATGTTCATCCGGGTGTATGTAAAAGATTCTATGTGATGACTAGTGTAAAATTCCAATCATTGTAGTATTACTAGAACAAAACGGAGGAAGCATATACAAAAAAACAAATGTAATTGTGTGCTATAGAATGGAAGGATTAGTCACATACTCACATATTATCAATTTCAAGTAATTTTTGCTAACTAGGGCTAGACATGGCAATCCAAATGATCCGACCCACAACCCGAAATCATTGACCCGAAAATGACCCAAATCTGAACTAATTCGAACCCGACCCGAAGTGGAGTTGACTGGAACGTGACCTGATGCTCAAAATGACCCAAAATTCAAAGTTGGCCCGACCTAAAGTGACTCAATCTGATTTTAACCCGAATTGATTGACCCGAACTGACACGACCCGAATTGATCCCACCCAAAGTCACACGATACCTAAAGTGAGTAAGATTAAATGGCGAATTATTGATTCTAGGGCTTCTTACTTTCTCAAGTAATAGGTACTTGTGTTTTTTTTTTCTTTTTTAAACCGAGTCTAATTTATTTCTAATTATTATAAAAGTTATTATTCAAATAAAGAAAATTTTCCCATAATTTTTTTAAGGGAATTTATTTTTAGTGATATGATCAAAAATTGACCCAAAAACTGGTCCTAAAAACTGACCCGACCTAAATTGACCCACCCTAGACTCAACCTGAAGTGTTGACCCGAAACCCGAATGACCTGACCCGAACTCGACTTGAATATTTGCTAACCTGAAATCTACCCAACCCAAACCCGACCTAAACTACCTATTTGCTAGGTCTAACTAAAGTTGTTAACGCTCGCGATGCGCGCACCATAGCTAGCCATGTCCATTGAGCTTTTTCGATTTGACCTTATGGCACTTATTCAGTTGTTGTCAAAATTAATGAGGGAAAATATGTATAAATATATTTGGGGATAGTTAATGTCCGTATACTATTCTTTAAGTGTTAAAAAATGGACAACTAACATCAAGATATAAGGGAAAATAAGTAAATAAACATTTTAAAAGGCATAATTGTCCAAACACTATTCATAAGAATTATCTCAAACGTTTAAAAAGGTTGGGATATAATTTTAGAAAAAAAAATTGATGGTTAAAATTGTGTGATATGCATGTGTGGTATTGAACACTTTAGTAGTATGTTGATAAGTTTTGTATCGTACGTGTTTTTAGAGTCTTTGTAGCTAGTTTTTGAGTCTAGTTTTGTTGTTCCTAGCTTATTTTAGCTCTTCATTTTTGTTTATTTGTGGTCATGAGATCCTTTTATGGAGTTTCATTATTTTTGATGTATTCAAGATCATCAAGGCTAATTCCGTGAATTTTTGAGGTCACACAACTAAGATGAGGCTCATGAACCTTCACGAATCTTATTAATCGAAGTTTGAGTCATTTAGAGCCAATTTCTAGGTAGGAACGTTCATGCCATAATGCAAGGCATGGATGTGTTAGATTGAGATGAAGATTAAAAAAGCCACTATTTTGAAGTTTATAGGTAGGCACGTCCGTGCCCATTCTTGAAGCCTAACCATTGTTTTGAAGCGTCGGTGGAGGCACGTCCGATCCGTGCCTCGCAGAGAAAATTCAAAAGAAAGTTACTGCCCTCTATTTGCAAAAGAGGCACGGCCGTGCCATAGTGAAGAAGGTTTTGCGAAGCTCGCTCGGAAAAGGCATGTCGGTGCTTGGACGCGTGCTATGACGGTTTTGGCCTTTTTCTATCTTGTTTTTGTTTGCTCTGTTACGTTTTTTTTGGTTTTTTTTTTTTTTAAATAATATTGTTGTTTCATTATTTTTCTATGAAGTTTTAGCTCTAATGTTCTCTCTAGACTTTTAATTTCATTGTAAGAAATAGAAGTTTTTGTACTTAAGATTCAACGTGTAATTCTCATAATCTTTTAATTGTTAAATATGTTTTCTTTAATTACCGTTTTTTTTTAGGTATTATGAGAGGATAATTTTCTTATTCCGACATGTAGCCGAATCTGAATGTATGTGATTGATGCATGTGTTAATTCTTTAAATTCTCTATAATAATTGCAATTGATGTGCTTAATTGATTGTGCTTAATTGATTGTTCTTATGTTGATACTAGCTTGGGGATACTTATTAGGAAAAGTTGTTAAAAATAAGCAAACCTTTGTTCGGTCTTCCCAAAATAAGAGAACCTATTGATTAACTCAAAATAAGTCAACCTTTATAGCTTAACTTCCGGAAATGAGTAATGACCGGTTAGCTTTAAGTTTAACCTGTCGTGTTGGTTGATAATGCTACTTGTTACAACATGATTGGTTCATTTTAAAATTTTAATCCTTCAATTATAAAAATAAAAAAAAAATAAAAAAAAAATAAAAAAAAAACCCCACCGCAAGAGCTCTCGGGAGGCCGCCACCACCATCTCTCCTTCTCCTTCCCCCAACAACAGCCCACCACCACCGTCACCAGCAGTCCACTAATATCAACCTCTGCTCCTTAATCTGCCACCAGTCCCTAATTCACAACATCACCAATTACCACCACCCCTCAAATCCATAACCACCGACTGCCTTCTAACTCCACAACAAACAATAGCCCTTAAATCGCCACCAATGCCCAGCCTACACTGCAGCAACACCGACAACAACCAAAACTACCCACAGCGGCGCCTAATTGTCCTCCATTAGCCCACAAATCACATCTTTCAATCGTGCCTAACATCGAGCCACCAACCTCCACTATCATTTGCATAACCAACAACAGCAATTCTTCTAATCGCCACCTCTAAACTGTTGGAATCAATAAAATCACACTCCTACTATCGACAACAACACTGATTAGACAACGATAGCAACAAAACGCCTTAATTTCAACCACAATTTGAAACCCAATTAAGCGTGGGTAAGTGGTTCAGGCAAGTGCGTTGGGGGAAGGGGGCGCCGGTGGGGGAGAGCTGCGGTGGGGGGGGGGAAGGGGGCACCGTCGGGGGAGTGGACGATGGCTGGTGTGCAGTGGTGTGGTGGTGTTGTAGCTAGCACTCTCGTAGGGCCACCGTAGGGGATGGGGGTAGGAGTGGCGGGGGCACATCTATAGTGGGGGTAGGTTTTTTTTTTTTTTTTTTTTTTTTTTTTTTTTTTTGTTTTAATAACTGAAATAATAACTTTTTCTTAAAATTTAAAGTGACCTGTTGAGAAGGTTGTAGGTCATCTGACCTAGTTAAAGAAAATACCCTTTAAAAGTCAACTTATTTTGAGTTAATTAATAGGTTTTCTTATTTCAGGAAATCCGAGTAAATGTTTGCTTATTTTTGACAAATTTTCCTAGTTATTATTGCTATTTAATCCATTATTATAATCACAACGAGAGTTAGGTTTTAACGAGTTTGAATAGATCAATTAAGGGTTTGAAATTTTTCATGAAAGTAGTTGAATATATGATTAGGAAGCTAAGTAATATGCTAATGTCTTTAATTTGCATAATTCCATAGAAATAGGTTTAAATTAGGGAATCCAATGATCACTCAGAAGAGACCTTTCATACTATCTAGGTATTGTTTTTTCTCTGGTTAATTGAATTATAAGTTAGGTAGAACAGCTATTGCATTGATAATATTCGTTTGGATGTTTTTATTATTTGATTTCTCTTATTATTACTTAGATTAATTGCGTTAATTATTTAATTAATTAGCTTATAATTCTCAATATTTTATTTGGTTACTTGTTTAGTAATTGCTTGAATATAATAATTTAGGTAATGAATAGTTTCTTGTGATCCGACCCTTACTTGCATGTCTACAAAGTTAGTAAGTTTAGTTTGGTTTATTTGTCATAGGTACACGACATAATGTCACTCCCTCTATTTCGTAATAATCATGTGTCGAATTATGTTAGGTTTATTATCATACCATATATGTGTGAAATTTTGTCACTACCTCTATATTATGTTAGGTTTATCGTCATATTAAGTGTGAATTTATGTCACTCTTTATTTTGTAATAATCGCAACACTAGGTTATGCACAAAATATTAGGAAAAGTATAAGGTGGGACAAAAAAGAGAGTATTTTTTTTTAATATAATATAAAGTATAACACAAAGTTAATGTAAGGCAAGCCTCACCCAATACTTTGGTGAGACGAGAAGCTAATCACGATCGAAGTTTCTACAATTCAACAGCTTTTCCTACGGAGTAACAAATCATTTAACTTGGCGCTTATTTCAAGCAGAATTTCTCTAATTAATTCAGCTAAAATAAATCAACAAATTAATCACGCCAATTGTCGTCATCTTCTTCATTTACCAATTATCGTCATCTTCTTCATATGAACAATAAGTTTCCAAAAATTTCATAACAATGGCTGCCCAATGGCATCACATCACCACACGATTATACTCACCTTCCACTAGGCGAAAATTGCTAATCAGCACCGGTTCAAAACCCCCATTTCGCACCGGTTCTTGATGTGAACCGGTGCGAAAAAACTCCAAAAATTTAAAAAAAAAAACTTTTAGCACCGGTTCTTTCTTTGAACCGGTGCGAAAAGTGGCCAAAAAAAATTTAAAAAAAAACTTTTAGCACCGGTTCTGTTCCAAAACCGGTGCCAAAATGCCCAAAAAAAATGAAAAATAATTTTTTTTTTTTTTTTTTTTTTTTTGCATTTTTTCACTTAAATTGATATATAAACACTAACATATATATAAAGTTACATATTTTCATTAAAAAAGGCTGTAATATTTCAATTTTCGTCCAAAAAAAATTAAATAATCTAGACTTATCTCTGAGTACCTTTCTTGCATTTCATTTAACTAACGAGAAAACTAACAGATACATAAACTTATAGAACTTAAACTCAAAAATCTACTGCAACCATTGTCCAGAAAGTGGCAGCAAGTATTTATTAAAAGGTTCACTAGTAGTATTTTCAGGCAGTAGATATGACATGATATATATAAGTAATTAACAAACCTTGTTCAATAAAAATATAGCATACGCTGCTCTGGTGGCATCTTGCCCATCTAAAAAAAGGGGAAATTCCAAACACTTTGTATTTGCAGAGGCCAAGGCAGTTGAGGAAGATCCGGAAGATGTGGGATCAATTGAAGGTGCATAGTCTTTAATATACGAATGAGAACCACCAATGCACAAAGGATAATGCAAAGGGACATGTAAATATGTAGCTATGAGTGAGATAACCTGCAAAGGACCAACTCAACGTATGAATATCATCCAGTCATTGTTGCTGCTTTCTTCTTCTTTCTTTTTCTAAGTAATTAGGAGGACAGGGGAGGACTGTAAAGGGGGGTAAATGTTGCTCATGTGGATTTTCTTGCAAGTCAGCTGAGCTATTAAATATCTACGACTGGCTAAATAGAGTGCATGTTATAGACTCATAGATGAAAGCATGTGAAATATCATAAAAAATCTACGTATGAGCAAAAGCAATTAGCCTGAAGGCTAAACATATCAAAATTAATAGTTTACCCTAAAATAAGAACATACTATGAATACTCATGATAATAAACATTACATTACTCAAGGGACGAGAAAGTACACACATGGGCAACATATCCAAGAGCAGTTGTCGACCTCTGAACCTGCTTCTTATCAGTGAAAAAAGTTAACTGTGTAAAAGGAAGCATATTCAGCTCTACACCTGAAATAGTTAAGATCCCTTGGTTCCTTGATTTGTTCTCATCTAGAGTTCCACCAGGAGTCCCTACATATCGATAAATATTAAGCAGGGGGAAAAGATTATTTGTATGCTGTGGAGAAAATGAGTACATAGTAATAAAGAAGTTTCATAATGCATATTTATCGTAACAACATGCATAACGGTTTCCAACCACTATAAAGCTATCAAAATTAGAGACAAGGGTAGTCTGATTAAGGGTATAGGAAAATGCAAAAGCTAGTTTCATAAAACTGGACTGAGGACTTATCTAAAGAGTTACATAAAAGATTTTAATCAGCCCCTTCTTTATGGCACCAAACCTAATTCCGAATTTAAAAGAAAAATAACAGAACTCGAACATCTTCCTTGAATTGGCTAAGCATCCATCCCAAACCAGCAACAAGTTCAAAGTAGAAGCTGTAAAATAAAAATTATGAAGCAGCATCCAAGAATCTTATCAGGGACCAAATGTAATATGCATATATGATGTATTGACAATGTCAGAGCTATGAGGTCCAAGTTCCAAGTAAAAATTTATGATTTGATGCCTTGGATAAATACGGAGTATGAATATTCGCCTTTGGGCGTGAAGCTAGGTAAGGATAAAAATTGCTGATCTTAATAAAGATGGTACTGGATAAAGTACTCTAAAAAAATTTCAAAAGTGTTTCCAAAACAGCATCTTTCAATACCTGGACAACCTATTTGTTTTATAGAAGTTTCCAGCATTGCAGTATGTACTATAGATATTTCAGTGCAATATCTTCCTATGTTCCCATTAATTTATTTTTTTTCATCTACCATCAAATATAAGCTGTTCCACATTACCAAACAAACACAGGGAGGACTAGTTGCAGTGTTTTTCACAAACAAACAGATGGAGTACATCTTAGGAAGTTGAACTATCTATGTAATTCTATATTTTTAATCAAATGAACACTAAAGAAGGATCATTTTGTCAATTCAGCCATGTTCGGTCATCACCCAATTATTTGATATTGCTAAGATCCTTCACAGCTAGCCACTCACATATAGCACAAAACATTTAAGAAAAAGTTGATGAGATATCCACATTATCCTGAAGCAAACCAATTTCTGCCTTTACTAATTCGACTGATGAAATTAAGCAACGAAGTAAGCAGCAATTCAATCGATAAACAACAGATAAATTACTCACATGGCAAACTTCAGCTCGTTTCTCCTTACGCTCATACTCCTGCCTGATCTTCTTCTTCTCTGCTGCAACTAACTGCAATTTCTCAATGTTGAACTCCTATAATCCAAAAAAATCAATCAATTTCTCTCTCCAATCAAAAATCTAACCAAAATAATCAAAATTTCAAATCAAACAAAAAATTCTTCGATTAAAATTCAAAATCAACAAAAAATTTAAACAAAAATCAAGAGATTCGCTTACTTCTTCGGCAACAACAGAGATCTCGTTAGCCTAAGGAATTTACATCTTGCAGCAAACATGAAATAAGCTCTGCAATTTACAAGTACATAAGAAAATTAATGCTAAACTAGACAAGTCTGAGTGCAGAAACGAATATATAGTTTCATTGCAAAACCTTTAAACTTGCGTGTGGATTGTTCAGCAACATTCACATTAGGATCCTTTGGATTCTGTCTGGAAGGGCCTTGATTCATCTTTTCCTGAATTTCTCTGTTTGGATCAACCAAGACAAGCTAAAAAGAACAGAATTAGTAAGAATTGGACAAAGTAAACCTTCAACCAATAACCGATGAAGCATTGAGAAGATAAAAGTTTCTAATACATTGCTTTAGTTTTACAAGAAGCATGTCAAAAGATAATTAAGATGAAGAAGATAAAAATTAACATTGATTGTGCTCTCAAGTAATAAAGTGCAAACAACCAACAATCCTAGGATTATATTTCTTGATCTATAGCAAGCTAAAAGAATTACATTTCTTGAAACCAAAAGACACACATCAAATAATCAACAAAAATTGAACCACAACATCGATCCGAGAGGTGAAGCCACATTCGAGGAAGGGTTCTTCACCTAAGCCCCTAGAAGGCTAGAAGCTTCAATTCAAGAAGCCGTGGTCATGTGTTCGTGTTAGACCCTCAACACTCTATTATCATAGATATGGACATACACTTTGACACTTCAATCAAATTTTAAGGAATTACCTGAGTAATTAAGGTTTTGTCCAAACAGTAGACACTGCTCCACACCCTACTAAAATATTATTATCAGCATCAATCAAAAGCGAACATTTTCCCTAATAAATTATACCCACACTAATATTATTAAGCATAAATCATACAAATATAGACAAAATCCACACCATAAGTCATAGGTTTAAAAAAAAAAAAGACTTAATTTTTTTCTATGTTATACTTGACAAAAACCCACAAAAACTAATTTTTGTTTTTTACAGATTTCCACATGAATCACAACAGAAACACAACCCCATTTAAAACTACTTACAAAAATAAAACATGGGATTTCAGCATCATTCAACAAAATCACAACCCCATAATAAAGTAATTAAATAAAATATTTCAACACCAATCCATGAAATTTTCTGAAAATAAAATAAAAATGCAGTGTAAATTATTATACCTGAAGAAAGACAAGATTTTTCCCAAGCAAAGAATCCAAAGAACTAAACCTCTGAATGTGATTCTAGTAAAACAACCTCAGACAATTTCTAAATAGACAATAAGCTCAATTCCCACACACATAAACCAAATTAATGCAAACAATCAACTCATAAACCAACCCTAAATAAAGTAACACACACACATATACACCTTCAACAATGTAAACCTTCAATAATTATCCCATTCAACAAAACAAATCGAATTTACACTTACAATGTTTTGGAATCCAAATACGGCTTGTATTCAAACGGAACCATGGCTTCGCATCAACCAGAACAACGCCTTCAAACGCCCAAAAATTAAAATTCAACTATTTGATGGTTCACACACCAACCCTAATTGCATTCAAAATTTCAATTGTTCATCATTAATCAAAAAAAATAAAAAATCATGAAACCTAGATTTCAAACGCCCAAAAATAAAAAATAAAAAATAAAAAAAATTTCATAAAACCTAGATTTCAAATCGAAGAGCACATACCTCGAATTTGTGATCTTTGAATCGATAATTGATTCAAGTTTGTTGTTGTTGTTGTTGTTGTTGTTGTTGTTGTATTTGCTTTAAATTGACGGCGGCCGATATCGGACTTAGAAGGAGAAGGAGAGCGGCGTTGCTTGCGGCGCAGTTATGGAGAAGGAGATCAAAGGAGAGAGAAAAGTAAAGGGAAAGCGGCGGTTATGGAGAAGGAGATCGAAGGAGAGAGAAGGAGTTTGAGGCTCCATTGTTGTAGATGAGAGAGGAGGAGAGATCGAGGAAAGAGAAATACGTAAGACAGAAAGAGAAAGAAAGAAGACAAGGCTCGTTTTTTTTTTTTACAATAGCTTTCCCACCGGTTCGAACCGAACTGGTGCGATTAACTCATTTTTCGCACCAGTTTGGTTAGAACCGGTGCGAAAAGTCTTCCCCTCAATCCCGCCTATTATTTTTCGCACCGGTTTTTAAAAATCGGTGCGCATTTTGCGGTGCCTATTTCATTTTTTCTACTAGTGTTCTACCCCTCTTCAGTATAATCATTCCAGTCTATGGGTCGAGGAATTTATTTTTCTGGTTTTCGGTCTGGTCCGGTCCAAAACCCTATAAAAATCGGTCTTAGACCGGACTGACTTTTTTCTTAAAATTATACATAAAACCTTTAATAATGACTAACATTATCCTTAACAAGATTGGAAAACTTTAGTCGTATGAGCTATTTTGTACTAAGCATACAAAACAAGACGTTAAAATATTATTTTTCCTTTATTTATTTTGAGTTTCCACAATTTATTTAAAATATAGAATTTTTTATAAAAATTATAAAATCGGTCCAAACCGGTCTGGTTTGGGTTTTGGACCGATTTTGTCGGTCTGGTTCTGGTTCGGGTTCGGAACTAGCTTAATCGGTCCGGTCTTCAGTTCTTAAACTTAATTTGTTTGATCTTTGGTCCGGTCCGGTCTTGGACCGATGAACAACCCTAGTGGGCCCCACTAATTACCCCTTCTTCTATTTCCCTCCTTTTTCCTCTCTTCTCTCGATTTTCACTCCTCTATTCTTCTCTTTTATTCCAAATGTGTTTAATTTGGGGGAAAAAAAATTCAATCAGTTAGGTGTTAGTCAAATTAATGTTTTCATTTGTCATTATTCTTCCATCTAAACAACAATTATGCAAACCAGGAGAAAGATATGTGTAAATAGGGTTTATGAAATCAATTTGGGGTTATTAAATTAAAATCGGGGTGTATGAAATCAATTTGGGGGTCTTTAAAGTGAAATTAGGATTTATGAAGTCAATTTGGGGGTTTTTAAAGTGAAATTAGGATTTATGAAATCAATTTGGGGATTTGATTGTGGTGATAGTTTATTGCAAAATTAATTCTTAATTTATCAATTACTACTAAGTAAGAGTAAAATTAAGGTTGCAATTTGTGATTTTTTTGTTTTGCAAGGTACCATTTTCTATGTTTAAGTTCTACAAGGTACCAGTTATCTAGATATTTGATTGCTTTCGTGTTAAATTTCAGAACAAATTTCAAAAGCTTGGTCCCCCTCCAATGTTGTAGTTGTGCTTTGTTGTTGGTTGCCCCCCCCTCCCCTAACCCTCTGAGCAATTTTTACACAATAGTGATGAAAACTCAATTATGAAAAAGAAATAGGAGAGAGAGAGAGAGAACGATGAAGAATCTATCTATTTGGGAAATAAAATTAGTGGGTGAACTAGCTTAGTAATGATGGTTAAAGAAGAGAGAAAAAAGAATAGAAAAGAACAGAAGAATGAGATCGGATTAAGAGAATATAGGGGAAAAGAAGGGAAATTGAAGTGGGTGACGTCACAATTGAGGGGTTGGGAAAAGAGGTGGTAAAATTTAATGTTTTGAAGAATTGTTGGTGGTAAAATAAAATAAAAACAACTGTTAGTGGTTATTTCTAAAATGACAAAAATGGTAGGCGCTACTTATCAAATTTTCCATTATTTTATTTAAACTATATTTATATTTTATCAAAACTTATTTTATCTTATATGAACTTAGCTAAAATTATCTAATTTTATTTTATTTCGTTTGAACTTATTTTACTAGAATTTCCTAAACTTATTTTAATAAGATGAAACAAATAGACCTTTAGGTTAAAAACGGATTCAACTAAATCATTACCGTTGTCGAGTGTTTTGTTAGAAGGTTTTGTTATATTTAATCTTACCACTTTAAAATCTAAGCTAACAAGTACCGTTTCCCTCCATAAACAAATGAAAGGGAGTGAAGTTTAATTTATTCCTTTGCATGGTTAAATTAAACAAATGAAAAGGTAAGAGATTTATGATTCCTATCCCCCCTTCTTTGTTTCCATTCCATTACGTTTTCCAAACGCTCCTAAATACTTTAAAAATTAATAATGATTGAATCATACTTTCGTACATGGGGATGGTATGAATATGCTCGGCAATCATAGGAATGAAGTTGAATTTGACATTATAACGATTAGGGACAAAAAAGTAGAGAGTCGCCAACATGTTCTTTAAGGAACTTGAAATCGTTTGTGGATCATTTAAGGCAACCACAAAAAGGGACAAATCTAATGGCAACAACGATTAGATCCATGAAAGTTACACCTTGCCCGTTTATAATCGATGAGATTACTAACTCCATAGTATTTCTGAACCATAACTGGATTTTCGGGGATGATGGTACTAAATTGAGTTACTAAGTCAATTTCGCCCGTATTGGCCATTACTCGATTTTTATAGTGACATGTATTAAATTAATTGCAATACAAATATGATCCAAATCACTCTAGACTAATTAATCTATGTTGATTGAATATTTGATGCATGTCATATAAATCTAATTACTATGATCACGTGCTTCAATTAAGCAACAATATTTCCTAACCAGTTGTTCTAATGATCTTATTAGGCATGATTTTCAATTACAGGCCTTGATTAAAACATGCAATATTATTGGTGATCAAAACATATAGAATTAATCAAATAACAAGCATGCATAAATAAATTGGAAGCAACTTGATAAAAATTAGCTAGAGAACAAATTAACGCATCCTGAACATGATATTAATCAATTATTAATACAACCCTAGGCATGATACTAACAATTTAAATCAATCCTAAACATGGTACTTATAATTGAAATCAATCTAAAGATGATGCTAGCAAGGATTAAACGTAGTAGAAATAATTAAATTAAACGAATAATTAAATCTACTTATTTTGATTATGAAACCTTAAGTATTTTAACAAAATTAATAAATCAAAGTAAATTAATTGAAACAAAATAGAGTTTAGATTTTAAACCGTCAGGCTTTTTTCACCTTACACGCCATGGACCGTCGATAGAGTTTTAAGTAACGTAATGATGCTTAGGAGAACTTGACAGAGGAATTGTGGAATATTAAGAGATTAGGAAGATGAAAGATTAGATGATAGAGAATACAAGAGCAGTAAACGGTGCCCGTAACCTTGAAAATGGTTCGGTATTTATAGAGTTAAAAAATGCAGCATAAAAGATAACTTATTTAGAAGATTGGAGCGACACGCTGGAACTTGGCGCAATCCATCACAAATGTGGCACTTCACGTAGGAAACTAGATGCGTCGCTGCTTTGCAGCGCGCCACAACAAGATGTGGTGCGTCGCGACGATCGCGCTGCAACTTGGCGTGTCGCGCAAACACGAGGAATCTTGGAATATTATATTTTGATGCTTACGCATTTTCTGATGAAATTTATCCTTTGCTCGGATGTTTTATGTGTTTTAGACATTTTAGAACTTCCTAATGAGCTTGGATTAATCTGTGGGCAATTAATTATGGAATGAGCTTGGAAAATAAAAGGAAAGAATAAAATGAAAGGTTTGGGCTTTTAGTGTAAAGGAAAATGGGATAGGAAAATAAAATAATTTGGGTTTCCAAATAAAATTCAAGTGCTCCTTTGATCCATTATGCTATTCAAACCAAATGGCGATAAAAGGTTTTTATTCATCATCGGGTATTGGTCATAGAGACATTTTTTAGCTGTACACGTATCTTATTTACATGATATAAATAAGAGTATCATATCTTATTTACGTAATACAAACAAAGCATATTATATGATTCATATCTTATTATAAACAGGCATATCATATGATTCATATCTTATTGAAGGTGTTGTTGACAATATCTCTTGGACCTAATGTAGACCGTAACTTTTTTTCCTAGAGGATTAGGCTGTTTAAAAGCTTCGTCCATGGTGCTGTTAAACGTGTGAATGGTGTAATTATAGTTAACTTTTTAATAATCTTTGTTAAAAATAATATAAACATTAAGTTGCAGCAGCTTAGTACAAATACATGTTAAGAATATTTAGTTTCCATACAATTAATACGCATTTTTTCTCATACTCATTCCCTTACTACGTCATCATTCATGTCATTTTGTTTGTTCTCTATATTTTTAACCTGTGCATCAGTGCATTTCCTGTAATTATTTTTTAACGCTAGCCAATTTGGAATAATTATTATTCTATTGCATAATGTTTGAAATGGTTTTTGAATATATATATTAATGTGCACATCGCATGCAAGGAGAGCTACATGAATTTTATGTATATAACTAACCACAAAAGACTAAGAAATCGTTGCATAGGTTTGCAGCAACTATGGATATACCAAACAGACTCCGGCTCCACCATCATACTTTCTTGCAGATAGTTCAAATTCTCCAATCTCAAAACATTTAGACTCCTGTACAATAGAGGAAGTGCATATGGTATTGTGAAGCTGATTTCTTTACAAAATTTTAAGATTTTATATGATACAGATCATACAGTTAAGCAATTAGAAAGGTATAAAAAAAATGGAGACAGACCAGAATATACAAGAAGAATGCAGAAAAGAGATTAGAGAAGGAAAGAATATGCATTTGCCATTTAACTATAAAAAAAACAAAAGAAAAATCAGTATGAGAATGTCATCCATGATTCCTCTACTTCTTGTGGCACTGATAGTGTCATCCACGATTCCTCAACTGGTTGTGGCGATGTTATATAATGAAAGCTTTCGGTTTCAGGATAAGAGATGTTCTCAACTCTAGGAGGCATCAGTGAAGAACAACAATTCTGGCACACAAAAAGAGGGGGAACTGCTTCTGTATCCTCAATGCCTGTGCACCTTGTATGTTGCCATGCTTCACAGATGTCACATGACACCATTCTCTCTCCATCATCATCTGTTGCTCCACATGAACATCTGACTGTCCAATTGTCAGGTCCACCCTCATACCTGAACTCACTCTTCAAATCAATCCCGCTTCCTCTGACCCTAACTTCAGAACCTGATTGTACTGCGCCAAAGATTACTTCTTCGTCATGCAAACTCCCCAAGTCCTCAATTTCAGTCACCATATATTTCTCCATAATGCAGTAAGTGTCTCTCAAAGCATGTTGAACTGCTACCCTCAAGTCACCAAATGAAGCATGTAAAGGAAGAACAATTACTTCACCAAGAGAAAGATTCTTAGATAGTTCCATCTCTAACTCACTTGAAGTTGGCAGCACCTGGCATATGAATCTTAGTAATTGGTCGTCTTCATCTTTGAAAGGCCATTCCTTCATGAAGTGCTTGCTGTCTAGTAATACTCTAACAGACAAGCCCAAGATATTTGAATCAGACTGACCCAATATCACATGTTTGTATAAGATACATACATCTCGATAAATGTCAATTCCAGAGGCTTCAGTGAGTGCTAATACTGGTTCAACAGATGCTTTTTCTCTGCTAGGTTTCTTAGGAGGTGAAGCTTCACTAACTTCATGGATGGTGTACTCCAGAATCCTGTTCACTGGGTCAGTCCGACGTCGAACTATGTAATCACCCACAATCACATTATTCATGGATTTCAGGACATAATCAAGCAGTCCTGTATCTCCAATATGAGCTCTGGCAGCATCCCGGACTTCCTGTCTAGTCATTCCTTTCTTGGAGGACTTGTTTTCCCTATATTCCTTCAGGGCATTAACTATAACTTCAGCTGTGAATTCTAGTCTCCGTTTGGGCCATCTGCTATCCATGGTAGCTACCAGAGCTTGAAACTTCCTGCATTTCATCATTGGTTTTGCTCTTGTATTAAGTTGCCTCTTTGCCACGAAAATTTTTGGTGAGAACTTTTCGATTTGAGGTGGGGAGTCAGGCAACGCAGCATGGGCCAAGGCAACTTTTGTTTTAACTGGAGTTTTGGACTTCAGGGTCAGCATGAACTTGAGGAGATCTCTTAATGTGATGAGACGGGTCTCACTCAAATTTCTGTAGGAGTATATGATTTGTTTTACATGTGCTGACTTGTTTGATTTTGGGAGATTGCCAATCAGGTCATCCAGGTTAAGAGAGCTAAGAACCTCTACAGCTTTTTGGTGGTGGTGTGCTTTAACCCCAAAGCTGCCATGGGAGAATCTGTATCCCCATCTGCCAAACCATGGGTGTCCATATGCAACACTGTGGAGTATACGAAGATCCATTGACCTTTTTCTAGAGGTATCCTCCACTGAGATCTTTCTAAATAACAGAATGTTACCCACATCAGTTTGTGTTCTTTAATGTATCAATATTATAAGTCCAGCAAAAAGATAAGATATTCATTTTTTAATACCTTACATGCAGATTTGTACAGATCCGATCCCATAGATCCATTATCTCTCTTCCGCAAAGATACTTGGAGCCTCCTTCAATCCCATTGATGCATACTAGATGACCAAAGCCATTGCAATGAATCAGCCCATGCAGAAGATGTGTTTGAAGCTCAAAGACATCACTGTTGAGTGACTTGGTCCACTCCGAATCAAGGGGAATTATCACGTGATACTTCCTTTTTGACATATAGTGATGACTCCATCCTAAGTGAACAATTATCAGAGGAAACAGTTCCATTTACAAATTGTTAGATTCAGGAAACATCACTGTGTTTTAAATATTTATTGTTATTATTATTATTATTGTTTATCAAAAGAAAGATTCTAGTAGGATAAAATGAAATGCTGCATAAACATTTAAGATAAATTATCACTGTGTTTTAAATATTTATTGTTATAATTATTATTATTTATCACAAGGAAGATTCTAGTAGGATAAAATGAAATGCTGCATAAACATCTAAGATAAATTAGCAACATGGCAAGTTGGCAACAATGTTTCCAGAACTATATATACAAGTTAGCATTTCCAGTAGGCAAGACAAAAATCTAGTCATATTTCGATTAACACCTCATCTATTCCCAAGCTAGTAGGGTTAACAGTTCAATATGTTAATAGACTGGAATATGTAAACATCAGGAAAGAAACCAGACCACCCTATTTCCTAAGCTAATGTGCTATATCCCAAGTATGAGCTATGAATACAATTATAGGATCTGTCAGTGCAAATTTATTCTAGAGTCAAGCATAAACTAAGCTAAATAGTGATGATAAATATTGTTGAAAGATGATTCTTATTACAGCCTTCAAAAGAATGAAGAGTAATACCCACAACGTGAGGTTTAGCAATAACCTTCCCCCACCTCCCCGCCACCCCCTCCCCCCCCACCCACCCCCACCCGCCCCTCTACAACAGAAAAAGAATTATTAAAAAAACATTAAAACGTTCTCATTTAAATCAAGAAACTATGATCTTCATTCACTATGATCCTTAGAAACAGGATGCTATTAGCTTGGTTTATGACATAGTTAAAAAAACAGACCCTTTGAGTTCCTGGTATTCAACATTATAATTTATTCTTCAAGTCGAATGCAGCTCCTAATACACATCCCTATGCTAGAGAGTGAGTGGTAAGAATTCAAAATCAACATAGATCGGAAGTTAGAAGCAATTACAGTAACTCAAAAGCCAGAGATTTAGCTTGGGTTTCATTTGTCAGTCACATACTAGTTCTGTTGTTTGTTACACACTTAGCTTAGATGTTCTAGGGCCTAGGGACGTGTTATACTGAAAGCACGATTGTTGGATACATCCATCATTATTTGTCTGAGAGATTGGGAATACAGGACAGCGATAAAGAACTTGTTTCTTGTAGAAGGTACTCGATCGATTATTGTTTGAAAAGATAACATACCATAACACATTATGAGAATACTTTCTACAATCAGATCTTAATTTCATGCCATAACACAATATTGAACAATAATACAACTTGAACAAACTTTCTACAGGAAGAAAAAATCAAAGAACAGCCAAGCAGCTTCAAGAACAAGAATAAGCTGAAACAGTAAGTAGAAGAATCAAAACAAAAAACCCCTTCAAGATTCAGTGAGTCAAACCATTTCCATGTTTCATTAATCATCTTCACACAAACATATCAACAAACACTTGTTGTGCGCTACAGAAACTGAATTTTGCAGCATTCATAAACCAAAATTCAGCAAAAGTAATCAAAAACAACAGAAACCCAGATCAAGAAATCAACAAAACATCATTTCCAAGAAACAAATACAATTATAATCAATAACAAGATCAAGAAATTACCAGAACAACGACAATGATCACAGAAGGGCTGTTTAGAGTTCTTGACATTTTCTTCAATGGTATAAAGAGGAAGAACAACACCTCCACTTTCTTGAACAAGAAGAGTACACCAAACAAGCATAGAATCAATCTTGTAGTCTTCAATTTCAGCACATTCTTGAAGAAACACCCTAATATTATCTCGAAAAGCTCCAGTTGGTTTAATTGGGCAACCTGGATCGCAGAAAGTGTTAAGGCCAAAGAGTTTTGGGGCTCTCTTTCTCTTCCTACATGTCTTTAATATGGGAAGCGACATTGTTGAAGCTTGAAAGTTTAGCTTGTTTTCTGGGTTTATGTTCTGAAATTATGAGAGAAAGAAGAATGGAGGAGAGAGAAAGATATTGAGAGGTTTGATTTGTTGAGTTTGAGCGGGAAGGAAAAGAGTTTGTTACTTTGTTAGACTTTTTATTTTCTGTTACGAAGAATCTTAGCGTCTGTTTTTTTTTTTTTTTTTTTTTTTTTTTTTTGACGGGATCTTAGCGTCTGTTGAAGACATTGAATTGGTTAACTACTTTTTTCCAGGTTCGTTACAAGCTAATGAGAGAGGTGGTGCGAGTGTGAAAAATATTAATACTCCTATGCCTGCCTTACGTTTAGAGCTGTCAAAAGCTGACCTGACCCGAAAAATCGACCCGAATCCAATTATTTACCGACCGTTTAAACTCAAAAAAATAGTGATTTGAACCCGATATGACCAGACCTGAAATCAACCCCACACCCGAGTTAACCCGAGTATTTAAGACCCGAACCCGAACATGAACCGACCTGAAAATGACCCGACCTGAATATAACCCGTAAATTATTGACCTAAATCTAACCCGACCTGAACCAAAATTGACCCAAACCGTTTTAACCCGTCAAAACCCGAATTTAACCCAACCTGTTACTAACCCGACCTGTTACTATACCGACCCGAATTTAACTCGACATGTTACTAACCCGAGCCGAATTTTACCCGATCTATTACTAACCCAACCCGAAACTCAACCTGATCTGTTACTAACCGGACCTGAAATCAACACGACTTGTTATTGACCCGACCCAAATTCAACCCGAATTGTTCCTGACCTATTTCGAACTCAACCTAACTTGTTATTAACCTGCTCCGATTTCAAATAAAATAACTCGGGTATTTTATTTAAGCTTGTTTTGTCTTATCTAAACTTATTTGAACTTATTAACTCAAATATGAACTTATCTAAAATTGTGTTCCCTTAAATGAATAGAAGCATTGTGAATAGAATAGGGACTGAACTTATTTTAATTTATCTAAACTAAACCTATTTTATCCGAATTTATATGAACTTATTGTATTTTATGTAAACTTATTTGAACATGTTATCTCGAATATGAACTTATCTGAAATTGTTATCCCTAAAATGAGTGAAAACAATGCGAATAGATTAGAATAGGGTTTGAACTTATCTTCTAAAAACCTAAAATAAACCTATCTTACCGGAATTAATATGAACTTATTATGTATATCTTATCTTAACTTATTTGAACTAATTAGCTCGAATTTAAACTTATCCGAAATTATTTCTATTATAATAAATAAAGAAATTGATAATGATTAAACGTAAACGTCATTACATGAACTGTTAACAAACCAATCTAAAAAATGTACTCGAACCCGATATGACTCGACCTGATATCAACCCAAAACCCAGATTATCCTAATATTTGAGACCCGAACCTGAACATGACCTGACTTGGAAATGACCCGACCTGATTGTAACCCGCAAATTATTGACTTGAACCGAACCGGACTTGAACACGAGAATGACCCGACTTGGAAACGACCCGACTTGATAATAACCGCAAATTATTGACTTGAACCAAACCAGACTCAAACCCGAGAATGACTCGAACTGATTATAACCCGCAAATTATTAACATGAACCGAACCTGACTTGAACTCGAGAATGACCCTAACTCGTTTTAACCCGTGAAAACCCGAATTAAACCCGACCTATTATTCTCCCGACCCGAATGTAACCAGACCTGTTATTGATCCGACCTAAACCCGACCCAAACCCAATAAGATGTATGACCCGACTCAAGCATGACCCAACCTGACCCCCATAAGTTATGACATTAACCCGAATTGACTCGACCCGAGTTGACCCGACCCACACTTACCCGATCCAAACCTGACCCGTTTACCCGAATTGACAGGTCTTGTTACTTTTTAATTTTATTTTATGTATCTAGAAAATAATACGAACTGACTTAGTCTTTAAAAAATTGGCCTTATAAAAATAAAAACGACCTATAGATAATTCGAAAATAATATGACTTTTGGGAGCGACGACCCGTGACAATGTGCTCAAAATAAAACGTGATCAATTAGTAACCAGTTTAATAGGTTAAACAAGACACGTGTTGCAATGCAATTGGTTAAACTTTTTTTTTACAATTTTTTTTAAAAAAAATAATTTTTATGTGTTTTTAATACCCCAAACTCTCTCCTCCCTCCCATCCTCTCGTCAGCAACCTGAACCTTCCCATCCATTCCTCGTCAGCTAGCCCCACTCCTGCCTCCCGCGCACCACCACCTTATTTGAAATCTCCATGCCACCACCTCACCTCCCTTCCCCTCCACCTACTGCCGCAAATCCCCCACAAGGCACGACAACAACAACATTAACAACACCTCACTCAAATCTCCTGAATAAACCATCGCACCCATCACGCACTCCATCCTACATCCGCACCAAACACGTCAATCGGCACCACCAGCAGTACACGTCACTAATCCCACAACAATCAGTCGCTATTCTCCACCCTAGCTATATGACCACTACTGTTGAGGTAAATATTATTTTTTACTAACAAGTCAAATACCCTATCTTGTTCTAGAGTATTAAGGGGTTGTCCCTTTTGTTACTGGCTTCAAAAGATTGATAACCTTACTTACATAATAAAATAAACAATAAAGAAGTTTTACCAATGAAATTAAACAAGTTAGATTGCTAAGGAAACGAGTAGATAAACATATGACAAATTGATGCAAATGCTCTCCATTAATTGAAACATAAATTTAGACCTACCCAAAACCAAACCAAACCAAACCATTAATTGATGCAAATGCTCTCCATTAATTGTACAAGTTCGTAGACAACTAAAAATATCTACCCAAAACCAAACCCGATGATGAATAACCTTTTACTGCCATTATTGGTCGGGTTAAGTATTTAATCTCGGGAGTGCATAAATTCATTGTTCAGTCCAATACAGCTTACAAATCAGTCCACATTTCAGTCCAAAAATTTAGTTAAGCCTTGTCCAAACCTTATTATTAGCCCAAACCATTTTTAATTCATATCATTATTTATTAATTGAGCCCAATTAATAAAATTAAAAACCCCTAAACTTGAAAATGAGTCCGGAATGACAGAAACGACGCCTAATCTTGTGTTTTATTAAAAACAAGAAAAAAACGAATTTTAAAGAAGTTTCCAGAAATCCGAATTGCTACGCCACAACATATTTATCGTGCCACGACACATTTTTTACCCTATTTTATCTTTTTCACTCGTTTTCGTATTCAGAAATGATCAAAATTAGTACTGCGCCACGGTAACTATGCTTTGCCACGGTACCCAATGTCGTGATGCGATGCTCTTTTCTTCTGCGGCGCCTCATTTCTAGGGTTTTGGATCTCATCCCTCATTTCCCCTCTATATATACGAAGCTCATTTACAGTCTCGAGGCACGAATTCAGGTTCTCTTTCTCTCTTATGCTCTAGCCTTATACATTTGCCTTCCCAATCACACAATTCATCCTGTAAGCACTTCCCGGAGTCTGTACTTTATCCGAAGTTTCGTAGTTAAACCAAGGCGTGAACGATAGACCTTTTTGAGGGTTTGGCCCTAAATCAGCTTTACTTTCATTTAGTTTAATTTTCATTATTATTTATTAATTTCCTTGAAGTTATTACTAACATGTTTATTGTTTTATAGTTTCAAGCAAAAGCAAGCAAAGTAAGAATCATGTTTCTTTTGTTCTTATTATATTTCTAATGATTTATATTATTTCTGTCATATATTAATTGTTGGATTTATTATGGCTAAATTGCTTCCAATATTAATTCTTATTTCATATATTGATTGATCACCATATTGCATGTTAAAAGGGAGTATGTAATTGAAAATCACGACTAATAGATAATTTGGACCATCGATTTAGGTTCCTTTTTCATCTTGTTGTGATTCGAATTGATCACTAATGTTTAGAATTATGTGTGCATTTGTTGAGGTAATTATTTCTCTTTACCAACAAATTAAATACTCTATCTTGTTCTAGAGTATTAGGGGGCTGCCCCTCGAGTTACCGATTTCAAAGATTGATAACCTTGCTAACGTAAAACAAAACAATAAGGAAGCTTTTCCAAAAAAAGTAAAACAAGTTAGATTGCTTAAAGAAATGAGTAGATAAACGTATGACAAAAGATACAAATGCATTCCATTAATTAAAAGATAGAGTAAGGTCTACAATTGTACAAATTGAAGGAGAGGTTACCTCCATGGTTATTACAATTGGAAAAGACGAACGATTTTCAATACATGCTACTTGCTAAACTATACTATCGCTTGGCTACTAAGCCAAGGGAAACTACAAAAGCTAAGAAGAAAGCTTAAAAGAAATGAAATGCTTGTTGCAGATTGATTTGTTGCTGTCCTCTTTTGATCCTTGCACTTCTATTTATAGGAAAAATGGAGCGGTTATGGCTGACTCCCATAACCCTGGTTATCCTCTGAGGCCTAGCCTTGTTTTAATTAAAAAACAAAGCCGCAAAACTTAGCAAAATAGCAACCCCTTAATGGCCGAGTGCCTAGCATCCAAGTCAAGAGGCTAGGTGATTAGGGGATTTTTATCCACCAAGCGCCGTTTGACAAGTGGACCAACCAGGTTCCGCCACGCGTCCTCCACGGACCACTTAAGACACGCCACGTGTCCACCCATGCCAAATGGGACAACCGGCCGTCAAGGCCCATTTCAGTCTAGAAGCCCGATCGGCCCTAGGTTTACCTTAAACCTAGAGAGTTGCACGCTTCCCAAGGCTATAAATACTCGATTAATCCTCATTAATCAAGGGACGGAATAATTAACGGAACGGAGGAGAAACATTACGGAACACACTAATAACCGGCTGATCTCGCTAGCAAAGCAGATTACCTACATTAAATACTCTCACCTAGAGAGACCTTATTACTTTAATTTCTGTATTAATTACTCCTTAATCAGGTACTAACTTGACCGTTGGAGGCGGAGCTCTCAGGAGTCTCCGTTATTTTGCAGGTACAGGCGTCCGGTTCCAGTCTCGGAATTGTAGCTCTCCCGCAGGACATCAGAAAACCCCAAAACATTTGGCGCCGTCTGTGGGGAGAGTACTTCAGAGATGGCATCCAAGTCTGTACCGACCCCAGAAGAGAGGCGTCCCCTAGACGACCCTCAAGTTCAGTCGGACCATGATACCGAAAGTGAATTTGAAGTTGAAACTCATACAGCTCCAGACGGGACCCTAAGGGCCCGCCGTACCCGTCATACTGAAATAAGGGAACGGGAGTATCTTCAAACAGGAAGCGAGCCAGCAGGCGCACCGCTTGCTCGGCAACAGCCGACTGATGGGTCTGCTCCCATCACAAGGAACGAACTCATGACCTTCATGAGGGGATTCAAGGGAGAGATCCAAGAGTTGATCAACAAAAAACCGCCTGCTTCAGTCAAAGAGCAGGCGGCCAAAAAACCTTACACTTCACTGAAGAGGAAGCCAGTTCAAGGGCGAGAGGCGACTCCCCATCCTAAATCTAAGAAGCGGGAGCCGTCTGCTCTTGATTTCACAAAACTCCGTTATCCTACGGGAAATAGGAAACCGGTTCGTCATATTCAGGCGGATGGGTCAAAGCAAACGTTCACAGATGCTCGGCACCTGCTAGAGCAGAAGAAGAGTGACCGATTATCAGAGTCGGCTTCTACTTCAAATTTTCAGGACAGTTTGCGAAATGCCTCGATGAGGCCAACTCAGTCGTACCATGAGAGTCAGTCAGGCGGCACCTCCCGACAGTCTGGCTTTCATAGTGCGCAGGCGGTACCAAATTTGCCATTTGTGCCGCAACAACAATATTTTATGCAGCCACCTCCATTTGGTGGACCTGCAGCAAAAAACGTCCAACCTATGGACTGGCAGCTACGGCTGCTTAGACTTGGTGAACAGCCGTCGGCCTTCTCCAAGGAAATTACTGAAGCCGCTCAGCCGGCCAAAGTAAAAAATGTTTTAGTAGGCGCCTATGATGGCACTACTAACCCGGAAGACCATCTGATGGCATTCACCAACCTGATGTACCTTCAAGGGTTGGATGATCCCACTTGGTGCAAGTGTTTCCCAGCAACTCTCAAGGGAATTGCACAGCAATGGTTCGGCAACCTGCCGACTGGTTGTGTAAACAGTTTCAGGACGCTTGCTTACTTATTTGCCTCCAACTTTGCAATGAACATCCCTGCGAAGAAAACGACCCTTGATTTGGGAACAATTCAGCAGGGTGAAAAGGAGGGGCTTCGTTCCTACATCAGGCGGTTCAACCTGATGAGAATACAGATTCAAGGGTTACCGGATGAGGTAGCTTATACTGACTTTTTTAGAGGTCTCAAAGACGGGTCTACCTTCAAATTTGATTTAGTTCGAAAAAGGGTGGCGACTCTTCAAGAGGCCTTGATTGAAGCAGAAGCCTATATACAGGCGACTGATCTGTGTACAATGAAACAGTCGGACGGGAAGAGGTTCGACAATAGAGAAGGACGACAGAAACAGTCGTCCAACAAAGATGAAAAAAGAAAAGGGGTCTGGGCGGCTGATTCCTCTAAACAGCCGGCCAAGAAGAAAAAGGAATTCAAACCATACTCCCCAAAGTATGTGTTTAACAAGGATAACCAGTTTATCCTAAAAGAAATAAAGGGACGGCTCTCAATTGAGAAACCGCTCCCCATGAAGGGTTCTGCGAGCAACCGGAACCAAGACAAAATCTGTGCTTATCATGATGACATTGGTCATCACACCAACGACTGCATTAGTCTCATGCGGTACCTAGACCGCTTGGCTGATCAAGGTGATCTTGACACTTATGTCAAGAAATCTACGGGGAATACTTCCTCAAAAAAGCAGTCGGCCAAAAAGAATCAACAGGCCGACAGTTCCGATACAGATGATGCAGTCGTCTACACCATTGCAGGCGGCTTCTCAGGAGGCGGCCCCACTATTAGGGGCAACAAAGATAATATAAGGCGGTTAGATGTAAATTCCGTTCACCAAGAACGACCGTCCAAATATACATTTCCTGAGATTGTCATCACTGAAGAGGATCTAGGAGGAATAAGGGGGCCGCATGACGACCCTCTCGTTATTGAATGTAAAGTGGCCAACCAGAGAGTTGGTCGAATCCTCATAGATACTGGGAGCTCTTCAGATCTCATCAGCAGCAAATGTCTGTCAAAACTGAAATATCAGACGGACTGCATACATCCGGCCTCCCACCCTTTAATAGGGTTTGGAGGAGGAGTCGTCCACCCACTGGGACGAGTTGATCTACCCGTCCGCCTGGGCGAAAAAGGGGAGGGACGACACATGGTAGTCCGATTCCTAGTTGTAGAGGAACTCTCTGCCTACAACATGATTCTGGGTCGCCCAACCCTGAATAGTGCCAAGGCTGTTATAATCCCGTCACTTATGCTGCTTAAGTTTGAAAGGGACAATGGAACAGTCGGCTCCCTAAGGGGAGATCAGAGGATGGCCCGAGAGTGCTATCTCTCGGATGTCAAACCCACTGCTAAGGCCACTGGGTCAAGTGGAGAAAAAACAGACCTTGACAATGTCAAGGAAAGTGCGCCTGTTCAAGAAACAGGCGACAGAAAAAGAAAGGCGTCCCAGACAGAGTCCGCCAGAAAGGCAAGAAAATAGCAATCATTGGCAGAGGACCGGCCGGATGAGTTCCGCCCTCAGCCGGCTGGTGAGCATACGGACCTGATATTAGACGACTCCCGCCCTGACCGAACAGTCAAAGTTGGGACGACTGCTCTGGGAAACCTTGGTGATGACTTTCACAACCTGTTGAAAGAATACAAGGACATCTTTGCATTTGAAGTCCATGAAATGCCAGGCATTAGTCCTGATCTGGCAGTACACAAACTCGCTGTGGATCCGAAAAAGAAGCCGGTACGGCAAAAGAAGCGGAACCAGGGTGAAGAAAGAGGTCAGGCGGCCGCCGCCGAAGTCAAAAAATTACTTGATGCAGGGTTCATTCGGCAATGTTACTTCCCAGATTGGGTTGCAAATGTGGTACTTGTTAAAAAGCCGAATGGCACCTGGCGAATGTGTGTAGACTACACAGACTTGAACAAGGCGTGCCCCAAAGACAGTTACCCTCTGCCCAAAATTGATAACCTGGTCGACTCAACAGCCGGCCATGCCTTGATGAGTTTTATGGACGCCTATTCTGGTTTTCATCAAATTCCTTTGTGGAAGAAAGATCAGGAGAAGACGGCCTTCGTCACTGATCAGGGATTATACTGTTATACGGTCATGCCGTTTGGTCTTAAGAATGCCCCGGCTACATTCCAACGAATGATAAACACAGTGTTCTTTGATCAGATTGGGAGAAACGTCGAGGCATACATTGATGATATGATTGTTAAGACTAAACTTCAGAAAGATCATCTGACGGACCTCCGAGAAACTTTCGCCACACTCAGGCGGCACCATGTCATGCTCAATCCCAAGAAATGTGTATTTGGAGTTGAGTCTGGGAAATTTCTCGGATTCCTTATCAACCAGAGAGGAATAGAGGCGAACCCTGAGAAGGTACAGGCGGTCATTGACATGCAGTCGCCTCGTACCGTCCGAGAGGTTCAGAAGTTAACAGGTTGTCTGGCGGCCTTGGGAAGATTTCTAAGCCGATCAGGCGACAAATGCCTATACTTTTTCCAGGCAATTAAGAAAAAGGCAAGGTTTGAATGGGGGCCGGATGCTGAGGCCGCCTTCCAGAAATTAAAGGTTCACTTGCATTCCTTGCCAAGGCTGGTCAGCCCTTTGCCCAAAGAAAATCTCTACATGTACCTGGCCGTCTCTGATCATGCGTTAAGCGCGGTGCTCCTTGCTGAAAGGGACGGCTGTCAACTTCCGGTCTACTTTGTCAGTCACGTACTGAAAAATGCCGAGTTGAGGTATCCCCTAGTGGAGAAATTTGGTCTTGCACTCTTCATGGCTGTTAAAAAATTGAAGCCCTACTTTCTGGCACATGCAGTCGTCGTGTATACCGACCAACCGATCAAACGGCCCCTTACCACCATGGAGTCCTCCGGACGAATGATCAAATGGGCCATAGAAATGCAGAGTCTCGAAGTTACTTTCGAGCCTAGAAAAGCAGTGAAGGGGCAAGCCTTTGCTGACTTTATTGTAGAGATGACTCGTCCTCCTGACTCTCAAGTTCCAGACCAAGTCTGGAAGGTATATGTGGACGGAAGCTCTACTTCAAACGGTTGTGGAGCAGGCGTCGTATGTCAATCTCCAGAGGGCGACAGGTTCGAGTATGCTCTACGCTTCAGTTTCCAGGCTTCAAACAATGAGGCAGAATATGAAGCTTTACTAGCCGGGATCCGCATGTGTAAGGCGGCCGGGGCTAGGAAAATAGACGTCTGTTCTGATTCACAACTGATAGTGAGTCAGTACAATGGCGAATACGAAGCAACACATCCGGCCATGATCAAATATTTACAGGCGGTCCGACAAGCAGTCGGCTCCCTTGAGGATTTCCATCTGATCCAAGTACCGAGATCAGAAAACAACCAGGCAGATGCACTCTCGAAATTAGCATCATCCGCCTCCTCCGATACTCCTCGAACTGTGTTTTGGGAAGTAATGGAGAAGAGAAGCATCGAGGAAAATCCTATTGGAATTCTAGACAGAAGCTCAACCTGGATGGATTCAATCAGGGCATATCTGACAAACGGTACACTGCCGGATGATCCTCAACAGGCGGCATCACTGAAAAAACGAGCCTCCTGTTTTGAAATGATACAGGGGGAACTGCACAAGAGGGGGCACCTTCAACCCTTCTTAAAGTGTGTTACTCCTGAAAAGGGACGAGAGATACTAGATGATCTTCACTCTGGTTTCTGTGCTTCCCATATAGGTGGTAGGATGCTTGCTCAAAGGGCAAGGCGGCAGGGCTACTTTTGGCCTACTTTGGAAGCAGATGCAATGGAGATGGTGAAAAAATGTGACAAGTGCCAAAGGTTTGGCAAATTAATTCACCGTCCGGCTACTGACCTCACTACCATTCACAGCCCACTACCGTTTGCTAAGTGGGGCATGGACATTCTGGGTCCATATACGCCTGCTACAGGCGGCAGAAGGTATATACTTGTTGCCGTTGACTACTTCACTAAATGGGTAGAGGCGGAGGCTGTAAAGGGAATCAAGACGAAAGATGTAATTTCATTCATTTGGAAAAACGTCATCACTCGGTTCGGGGTTCCCATGTCTATGGTTTTTGATAATGGTCCCCAATTTGAGACGCCTGTTCTCAAAAGCTGGTTGGGAGACCAAGGAATTGGACATTACTTTGCATCTGTCGGCCGTCCACAAGCAAACGGCCAGGTAGAAGCCTTTAATAAAATCATCTCAGACGGTCTCAAGAAAAAAATTGAACGAGCAGGCGGCCTATGGGCAGATGAACTACCACATGTTCTTTGGGCCATTAGGACGACTGAAAAAGGGGCGACTGGAGAAACTCCATTCCTCCTAACTTATGGTGCAGAAGCTGTTCTTCCAATAGAACACTACGAGCCGACTCTTCGAGTAATGCTATATGACGAAGAGGCAAACTGGGAAGCTATGCGCCTGGCATTAGACTCACTTCCTGAAAAGAGGGGCAATGCTGTTTTGCGCCATGAAATCTACCGCCTGAGAATGACTAGATCATACAACAAAAAAGTGCACAGGCGTCCACTCAAAGTAGGGGACTTTGTACTTAGAAAAATGGAAGCAGTTGGTAGGGCTAACGAGTCTGGCAAACTAACTCCCAACTGGGAAGGACCCTACCGAATCTATGCGGAAGTCAGGGACGGTACCTACCGTCTGGAAACACCAGACGGACAACCGTTGCCTCGAACTTGGAATGTAGATAACCTTAAGAAATATTTCTTTTGAATGATGTAAAGTAAAGAGCTACTTAATAAAGTTGGCACTTACTATTCAATTTTGTATTACGAGGGGCATGCCGTCTGTACCTTTACAGTCGGCTACTCTCCATTGAGTTTCACTCTTTATCTTTACAGAGGCCGCCGTCTGTTCCATTACAGTCGGCTACTCTCCCTCGAGTATTTTACTCACAATACTTAGCTAAAAAGTTTAGGGCCTGGCCGATCCTGTAACTAACAGGCGGCTACCCTTCTTTTACTTAGCACATACGTTCACCAAGAACATACCAAGGCCACTGGCCGAATGATCAGACCAGGCGCCTAGTCAACTGATCTAACTTTTAAAAACTAATCCGACCTGTCCCAACATTATAGCAGGCGTCCGGCGGCATCCATTCGGATGAAATTCGTCGCAGAGAGCAGCTCCCTTTTGGGTGGAACATTGTTCTATAAACTAATTACACGGCACCTATACGACTGTCCCAAAGGGCAACCACGTAGCCGTTTTTGAGACAAGGATAACTCTATCACTAACCAAACCAGTGGTAGCAGTTGACATCTGAGTCAGATGACCGCCTGTATTACTTGGGATAAATGCAGGGGGTACCTATTGAGTTAATAGCCAACAAACATTGGCGAATCAAGGGGTCTAGCCGGTCTACGCCGCCTGGTACCTCTACTTCTCAAACAAAAGTGACGGAGACTGAGTAACTCCAAAGTTAACTCATAGTCACTCCTTCAAATTTGGTATGGAACCTAAAAAGTTTGAGTCGTCCGCCTGTTTTATACAAACAAGGGCACTCGAACCCCTATTCCTACTGGATAACCTATTGAGTAAATAGCCAACAAACATTGGTGAATCAAGGGGTCTAGCCGGCCTACGCCGCCTGATACCTTTACTACTCAATCAAGATTGTGACGAAGACTAAGTAACTCCTATGTTAACTTAATAGTCACTCAAACTTAGTACTGAGCCTAAAAGGTACGAGTCGTCCACTTGTTTTTAATAAACAAAGGCTCTCAACCAATACTCTTGCTAGGTTAACAAATAACAAATTAGAGGCCAACATTGGCAATAAAGGGAAACAACCGGTACCCGCCGCTTGTTTTCCTACTTAAATTCCTTGGCTACTTGGTAATTCTATTTACTTGGTCAAATTGAATAAAGAGTTCGAATACCGATTGATTAAATGGCCGACTGATCATCTATCCTGGAAACAGACAACCAGTCGTCCAGGGGCATAGGCGGCATACTTACTATTTGTACCTGTCTTAACGTTCGGCCATACACAACAGTCTGTCTAGTGAGCAAATTTCAAATACTTAGACAAATTTGAACAAAAACAAAAAAATTTGATTAAAATGAGCCGGCCATAAAAGACCAGCAGAATATTCAAAACCCCGGCCCCCTGGCCGGGTAATTACAAAGCAAACGGCACGCAGGCCGTGAAAAGAAAAAATATACTTAAAGCTTAAGAAGGGGGCAGTTCAGTATCAGCAGCAGCCGCCTGGTCAGCACTCTTCTTGCTGGACTCGGCCTTCGCTGCATCATCTTTTGATGCCTTTCCCCCAAGTGGCACAAGCGCCACAACCGGCTCTTCCTCCTCCAACGCAACGTCCATCGCCTCTTCTTCAGCAGCCGCCAGGATCTGTTGATTATATATTTCCGAACACTGGCGGTACGTTCTTTCCCATGAGGCAAAGTCGGCACTGGGGAACAGTCGTTCCCAGGTCATGCGTTGGATTTGGGCGGAGTCTTCCACCATCTCCCGGACGAGCTCTTGTTTTTCTTGCTCGGCCTTGTCCGAGAGCTCTTGGGTAAGACTCTTCTCCTGGTTCACCAGGCGTTCTTTTACGTTAGCCAAAGATTTCTCCATGGCTTCGTAAGAGTGCATTTTCTGGCGAAGGGGTTTCAGCTCGGCTTTAAATTTGGTGACGGTCCCCTCCAGCTCGTCAACCTTCTTTTGGGCCGCCTCTAGCTGAGCCCGAACAGCGGCGGTCGCCTGCGCCTGATAATAAAGAAGATCAATGGTCAGTACTTCATTTTGGGCAATTTGAAACATTGCTTTATCACAGCTGGAGGCGGCCATAGCCTTTGCGGCCTTTACCTCTTTGTTTTTCCGATCAATCGGCTTGCGAAGGCTGTTGACTCGGAGCAGGGCCTAAGTACAAAGAAAAACAGGCGTCAGTTTCCAATCAAAAGGGTTAACAGGCGTCCTGGAACTTCAAAAGGGTATACCTCAGCTAGGATCCCCGAAATTCCATCGAGGTCAAGGGTGCCGGCACCCTTGACCGCCTCCCTGTCAGAGGGAGGAACTACTTTAACCATTGACTTGGCTACCTCAACCAAGTCAAGTCCCTGGGGGCCGGCTGCATTAAGCAAAAGGAAAAACAAGTTAGACCTAATCAAGAAGGAAGCAAGAGTGAGTTTTTACAAGCAAGTGTCCATACATCTAGGCGGCCCCGCCTGGGTTTTTGAGGAAGTGGCCGGCTGCTTCTCAGCCGCCACTGTTTTCCTGGAAGACCCAGGAGAGCTTGCAACAGTCGTTCTCCGGGCCTTGGGGTCCGGCTGTTGCGAGGAAGAAGCCCTTGGAGTGCCAGACTGAAAACAAAAAGAGTTAGTATATGCATAATACAACTTAAAGGGGAAGAGTTTTCAAAGCTGACCAAGGGTGCCTCCTTGCTGGGGGAGTCGGCGTACGACTGCTTCATTAGTGAAACCCGCAGCATGGCCGCCGCAGTCTTAGATGCTGTTATTTTACTCATGGCGTCGGCTGAAAGAAATAAACAGCAAAGTTAGTAAAAATCCCAAGTAAACAAGGCGTGAAAAAACAGAGTATTCGTCAGGCCGGCTACCTCTAGAGCACCGACTGCCGAGGCCACAGGCGGCCAAGAAGTACTCATCATAGAGCCACTTGAAGCTCGGGACGCAGTGTAGGGGTACTTGCTCTCGTACCCCTGAAGTAGAGTTCACCCTAGTCTCTACTTTGAAGAGTCCTTTGTCTAGGATCTCTCTTTTAGCCTTTGGGGGAACAGGCGGCATGCTGCGGCCGCCTGCAAGAAGAGACGGATCCCTGTTCCACTTGTTAAAACGTTTGTTCAGCTCCGTGTCTGAACTCTCGATAATAAGGAAGGTGTTCCGCCAATCCTTCCATTTGTTTGCCTTACCTCTCGTCATGAGGTAACCCCTGTGGCTTGTTAGTTGATACCAGCCGGTACCTCCCGACTTAGGGGTCCGGCTGAGATAGTTCATGTGGGCGAAAGCCTCAAAACTTGGCTCCACCCCGTTTAGTTCGCACCCGGCCACATAGCCGAGTACGTTTACCCAAGAGTTGGGGGCTAACTGCCATAACCCCAGATCATACCCATCTAAAATCCGCTGAACAGCCGGATGTAATGGGAAGCGCAGACCAGCTTTGATGGCCGCCACATAGCAGCCAAAACAGCCGTCACCATAGCTGGTACCAGCCGGCCAGACGACAGTATCTTCTGGATCCGGCACAAACAGTAAATACTCCGGGCCCATTTTGTGGTTAGCAATAAAGCTCGCCACGTTGTCTCGCATGGTTGCGATCCGGCCCCGGGGCACCCTGCAGTAGTAGGGGGTGTTTTCCTCTCTGTAAGAGGCGGACGGCTCTGCCCAATTATCCCCCTTCTCCACTGCATGGGAACTTCTCGCCTCTTGTAGGCGGTTATGCTTTTCTTCTGAGTCAGAAGAACTATGGTCAGAAGAACTATGGTCAGAAGAGCTGGAATCGGACTCGTCCCCTGACGAGTCCGAAGAGGACGACGCCTCCCCTCTCCTAGAGGGGCCCGCCTCCTCTCCCTTAGAAGGAGCAGAAGGTAAATTAGACATGTCCACGGTTAGATGAGAAGGGAACACCTTGGTCCCTCTCTCAGAACTGTCAGCTTGACAGTCGCCTCGTTCCACATCTGGCGCCTGGTCAGATGTTTCGCTAAGGAGTACCCTTTGGGAGGAGCCGTCTGAGTTTGATATTCTAGCAGTCTTTTTTGTTCTGGCCATCACGTTCTGCATAGACACAGATTCAGTCGGACTCTGTATAAAGGGCAAAGATGGGTCCAGAAAAGGGCAGGCGGCACTCCTAGTCCTAGATTCAGCCGTCCCCGGTGACCGGCTGATCACTAACTTAGGGCGTGTCGTGTGCTTCCATGGTGCCATTTCAAAAAATAAAAAGAAAATTAAGAGTAAGAGAACTGAGTTACCTGAACGGATGACAGTTGATGAAGTCCTGAAAGTTCGGGTCAGTCGGCTTGTCAGAACAGGCGGTAGGCAGAAAAAGTCCGAAAATGTCAGATCAAGTTCAGGGGTCCGAATGTTCTCGCAAAAATTCTCAAATGTGAAAATGACCGAAGTCAGCACTTCCTTTTATAGGCAAAATGAGAAGGCGAAGGGTCGCTTCCGAATTCAAATTTGGGCGGGAGAATCTCCCGGCCGTCTGCAAGGTGACACCTGTAACGGGCCGTCGCCTGTCACCGTGCGACACCTGTCACAGGCGACACGTGACCAGTCGCGTGCCACCTGTGAGGGGAAAATGATTAGGGGATTTTTATCCACCAAGCGCCGTTTGACAAGTGGACCAACCAGGTTCCGCCACGCGTCCTCCACGGACCACTTAAGACACGCCACGTGTCCACCCATGCCAAATGGGACAACCGGCCGTCAAGGCCCATTTCAGTCTAGAAGCCCGATCGGCCCTAGGTTTACCTTAAACCTAGAGAGTTGCACGCTTCCCAAGGCTATAAATACTCGATTAATCCTCATTAATCAAGGGACGGAATAATTAACGGAACGGAGGAGAAACATTACGGAACACACTAATAACCGGCTGATCTCGCTAGCAAAGCAGATTACCTACATTAAATACTCTCACCTAGAGAGACCTTATTACTTTAATTTCTGTATTAATTACTCCTTAATCAGGTACTAACTTGACCGTTGGAGGCGGAGCTCTCAGGAGTCTCCGTTATTTTGCAGGTACAGGCGTCCGGTTCCAGTCTCGGAATTGTAGCTCTCCCGCAGGACATCAGAAAACCCCAAAACACTAGGCTTGCTAGGCACCCAAGCCTATGGCTGCGTGTGGGGGCTGGCAAGCCCATCTACCAGCGCATGGCGCGCTTGTTAGCACCAACAGCCTCGCGGCATGCTACGCATGCTCTCACGCTGTTGGCACTGGTAGTGCATGGCTGGCCTGCTAGCGCTCGGAAGGTGCGCTGCCCAGTAGCACTTGCGGGCTGGCTGCCACACCCTACCCGCATCTGTCCGCATCACCCGCACCATTTACTCGCACACACTAGCACAACCCTTGGCTCGGAGCAACATGTGGGCTGCGCAAGCAGCCCTGCTGGCCGAGCCTAGGTGCCTCGAAATTTTGGCTTCGACTTTATGCTTGTTGTGCTTTGGGATTTTAATCCGAATTTTTGTGTGACATTAAAATTAATTCTGAATTGATTTTAGAACTAATATTTAGCAATATAGTAAATAAAACAAGTCTAACTTAAATAAATTCAATTTTAGTGCACAAACCAAAATTAATTCAAGAACCATTCTTTAAATTATTTTGTGCTCAACTTGATGCTAAAAAAATTGAGGGTTATTCTCACAATTAATTTCTCCAACATAAATTAATAATGAGATTTGACAAAAATATTTGAATAAATAATCAATCATCCAATGACATAATTTATTCAACACTTACTTATGCACATTTGAATATTATAATATTCCAATATGAAGAACAATAATATTTCAAGCACAAGTATGAACATTTAAGATTTCAATCAACTTCGAAAATGATTAAAACCGAAATTTGTTCATTATGGGTTTTAATAAGTTTAAGATTCAACCATTTAAACTGTGAAAGATTGAATCTTTAACATTTTAAGGGCTTCAAAAATCATATTCACCATAAATATTCACACTACAAGCAGTTTATTTGCAAGAATGTGAAATTTCAAGTTTATGTAAAATTAAGAGCTCACCAAATTAAGTAACCAATATAACTTCATAAACATTCTTAATAAGGTGTGAAATTGCAGAAGATTAATGGTATAATCAAACACATAATCCAACAATTGCATGCCATAATTAATCAAGGTTTAAAGATTTAAATTTTTTCATTCCAAACGAAAAGCCCCTCGAAAAACCACTTTCTGGGTGGATTTTGGCTTTTGGAAGGTCATTTTAAAACACGTGGTGGGTAAAGAATGATTTAGAATGTCGATTTAACCCAAAATTCACTATTTTTGAGTTGAGATCGTGGTTCGTAGGCAAAAAATAGCATAAATACGATTTTAATCTAATTAAAAACGAGGTCCTAATCTAATTAGGATGCTACACCTGAAATTTAAATCCATTTAAATCAACTTAATTAATTTTTTAGTTGTAAAAATTAAATGCAAGAGGCTCCTATATCTTCGTTGGGTTTTGCGGTGTCCAACACCGCGCGGAAACAAAACCTGATAACCGGATCGCATGCATGATAATTACAACATAAAATAAAGCATGCAAATAAAGAAAAACACAAACACATAAAGGGAAGAAGAGAGAAAGAAGATCACCCTAGACGTGTGCTTCGCTCACTTATCGAGCTCGGACTGGGAAAGCTTCAAGCTCCGCAAGAGAGAAATAAGCTCACCCTAGACAGCATTGTCACCACACGATGAAACCTTACATGGCACGTTGGACTTGAATTCCTGCAGAACGGTTTGCTGGACGACAATTATTTACTCGAGCCTCGTGATGAGAAATCAATTCTTTCCAAAGTCTCGTGATGAGCAAATTGTTCTTCCTTAAGCCTCATGATGAGCACTTTACTAAAGATCTAGATTTGATTGATCATCGGCCCGATGACGATTATGTTTGAGTGATGATCGGCCTGATGACGATCACTTTATTGATTGAGTACGCCTAAGCATTGGCTAAGCACCTTTGATAACGCCTAAGCATTGGCAAAACACATTTCATAGAGCCTAAACATTGGCTAAGCACGTTCAAGAACGCCTAAGCATTATTGGCTAAGCATATTCAATACACCTAAGCATTGGCTAAGAATATTCAACACACCTAAGCATTGGTTGAGCACATTTAAATAAACCTAAGCATTGGTTGAGCACATTTCAATACACCTAAGCATTGGTTGAGTTTGCCTAAGCATTGGTTGGGCACATTTTGATACACCTAAGCATTAGTTGTGTTGGGTTTTGCAGTGTCCGACAACGCGCGGAAACAAAATTCGATAACTAGATCGCATGCATAATAATCAAAACATAACCAAAAGAATGCAAATAAACAAAAACATAAACACATAAAGAGAATAAGAGAGAAACAAGCTCATCCTAGACGCGTGCTTCGCTAACTTATCGAGCTCGGACTTGGAATCCTTCAAGCTCCGCAAGTGCGAAACCTCCGACAGCTCACACCGTCGCTCACTAAAACGGAATCGCCCCCTACCCTTTAGCTTAGACGGGGCTAGACCAAAATAAATTAGAGTTTACGAACTAAGGTTTTCTCGTTTTGGAGATCCCTTAGAGTTCACCAACTCAAGTGAAAATCCCAATACCCAAAGATTGGTATTTATAGAGAATTGTTCCCAAGAATTTCCATCATCTTTTAATGTGGGATAGTTGGTAAAATGCTAAAAGAAAGAATTAATTTAATTCTAAATTAAATTAAAATGGCAAAACAATCATCCAATAACAAGTGGCACAAGGAGAGAAAGGGAGTAGGTGAGGACCACAAAGGGAAGGACCACCTTCCCTTGCTCCCCAAGCATAATGTCGGCACCAACCATGTGGCGCCAGCTGGCCCCCAGCCTTAGGTACCAAGGCACGCCTTGTTGGCGGCCTGGTGCTAGGCTAGGCTTGCAAGTCAGCTCGCATTAACGCGGGGCCCAGCGAGCAAGCCTCGCATGCTTTAGCAGGTTGCTGTGCTGGAAGCGGCATCCGCCAGTGAGGCCCTAGCAAGCCTTGCTCGGCTGTTGGCCTTGCTGGCGTGCTATGCTGCGTGCTTGGCATGCTGGCTTTGCCTTGCCCGCAAGGCTTGCTCGGCTAGCACGCCTAGCCATGCATGCGATGCATGCTGGGCTTGCAGCGAAGCATTGCCTTGCGGCAAGGGCTTTGGCTAGCCATGCTAGCCCACCTAGCCCTCGAATGGCTAGGCCATTTCGAGGCTAGGATTATTACATGCGTTAACTTGTCGTTTGACTGATTTTTCCATCTTGTCGATTCCTAATATATGACACGACTTTCGATGCTCGGCTTCGACGCTCTAAGCTCGGAATCCGACGGCTTAGTTCGTAAAATCTCTACTGACTTATTTAATCCTTCAGATTAATTTGTCGCTTTGGTTCGGTTACACGATTGGTTGTGACCCGAAGGGTTCAGTCAAGAGCAAGCTGTAATATTAATTATACATTAATATTACTGATCGGAAGTGGCCTCTAGCTAGGAATTCTGATCACTTGACCTCACTGAATAATTAGCTTTCCTAATTAATTCTGAACCCTCTATAGGAATAATACACTTTTACGAAGGAGACCATTCCTTTTGGGTTGAGTCCACCTAAGCATTGGTTAGGCACACATCGTTACACCTAAGCATTAGTTGAGTCTGCCTAAGCATTGGTGGAGTACATTGATTTAGTAGCTGTTTTGGGGTTTTCTGATGTCCTGCGGGAGAGCTACAATTCCGAGACTGGAACCGGACGCCTGTACCTGCAAAATAACGGAGACTCCTGAGAGCTCCGCCTCCAACGGTCAAGTTAGTACCTGATTAAGGAGTAATTAATACAGAAATTAAAGTAATAAGGTCTCTCTAGGTGAGAGTATTTAATGTAGGTAATCTGCTTTGCTAGCGAGATCAGCCGGTTATTAGTGTGTTCCGTAATGTTTCTCCTCCGTTCCGTTAATTATTCCGTCCCTTGATTAATGAGGATTAATCGAGTATTTATAGCCTTGGGAAGCGTGCAACTCTCTAGGTTTAAGGTAAACCTAGGGCCGATCGGGCTTCTAGACTGAAATGGGCCTTGACGGCCGGTTGTCCCATTTGGCATGGGTGGACACGTGGCGTGTCTTAAGTGGTCCGTGGAGGACGCGTGGCGGAACCTGGTTGGTCCACTTGTCAAACGGCGCTTGGTGGATAAAAATCCCCTAATCATTTGCCCCTCACAGGTGGCACGCGACTGGTCACGTGTCGCCTGTGACAGGTGTCGCACGGTGACAGGCGACGGCCCGTTACAGGTGTCACCTTGCAGACGGCCGGGAGATTCTCCCGCCCAAATTTGAATTCGGAAGCGACCCTTCGCCTTCTCATTTTGCCTATAAAAGGAAGTGCTGACTTCGGTCATTTTCACATTTGAGAATTTTTGCGAGAACATTCGGACCCCTGAACTTGATCTGACATTTTCGGACTTTTTCTGCCTACCGCCTGTTCTGACAAGCCGACTGACCCGAACTTTCAGGACTTCATCAACTGTCATCCGTTCAGGTAACTCAGTTCTCTTACTCTTAATTTTCTTTTTATTTTTTGAAATGGCACCATGGAAGCACACGACACGCCCTAAGTTAGTGATCAGCCGGTCACCGGGGACGGCTGAATCTAGGACTAGGAGTGCCGCCTGCCCTTTTCTGGACCCATCTTTGCCCTTTATACAGAGTCCGACTGAATCTGTGTCTATGCAGAACGTGATGGCCAGAACAAAAAAGACTGCTAGAATATCAAACTCAGACGGCTCCTCCCAAAGGGTACTCCTTAGCGAAACATCTGACCAGGCGCCAGATGTGGAACGAGGCGACTGTCAAGCTGACAGTTCTGAGAGAGGGACCAAGGTGTTCCCTTCTCATCTAACCGTGGACATGTCTAATTTACCTTCTGCTCCTTCTAAGGGAGAGGAGGCGGGCCCCTCTAGGAGAGGGGAGGCGTCGTCCTCTTCGGACTCGTCAGGGGACGAGTCCGATTCCAGCTCTTCTGACCATAGTTCTTCTGACCATAGTTCTTCTGACTCAGAAGAAAAGCATAACCGCCTACAAGAGGCGAGAAGTTCCCATGCAGTGGAGAAGGGGGATAATTGGGCAGAGCCGTCCGCCTCTTACAGAGAGGAAAACACCCCCTACTACTGCAGGGTGCCCCGGGGCCGGATCGCAACCATGCGAGACAACGTGGCGAGCTTTATTGCTAACCACAAAATGGGCCCGGAGTATTTACTGTTTGTGCCGGATCCAGAAGATACTGTCGTCTGGCCGGCTGGTACCAGCTATGGTGACGGCTGTTTTGGCTGCTATGTGGCGGCCATCAAAGCTGGTCTGCGCTTCCCATTACATCCGGCTGTTCAGCGGATTTTAGATGGGTATGATCTGGGGTTATGGCAGTTAGCCCCCAACTCTTGGGTAAACGTACTCGGCTATGTGGCCGGGTGCGAACTGAACGGGGTGGAGCCAAGTTTTGAGGCTTTCGCCCACATGAACTATCTCAGCCGGACCCCTAAGTCGGGAGGTACCGGCTGGTATCAACTAACAAGCCACAGGGGTTACCTCATGACGAGAGGTAAGGCAAACAAATGGAAGGATTGGCGGAACACCTTCCTTATTATCGAGAGTTCAGACACGGAGCTGAACAAACGTTTTAACAAGTGGAACAGGGATCCGCCTCTTCTTGCAGGCGGCCGCAGCATGCCGCCTGTTCCCCCAAAGGCTAAAAGAGAGATCCTAGACAAAGGACTCTTCAAAGTAGAGACTAGGGTGAACTCTACTTCAGGGGTACGAGAGCAAGTACCCCTACACTGCGTCCCGAGCTTCAAGTGGCTCTATGATGAGTACTTCTTGGCCGCCTGTGGCCTCGGCAGTCGGTGCTCTAGAGGTAGCCGGCCTGACGAATACTCTGTTTTCTCACGCCTTGTTTACTTGGGATTTTTACTAACTTTGCTGTTTATTTCTTTCAGCCGACGCCATGAGTAAAATAACAGCATCTAAGACTGCGGCGGCCATGCTGCGGGTTTCGCTAATGAAGCAGTCGTACGCCGACTCCCCCAGCAAGGAGGCACCCTTGGTAAGCTTTGAAAACTCTTCCCCTTTAAGTTGTATTATGCATATACTAACTCTTTTTGTTTTCAGTCTGGCACTCCAAGGGCTTCTTCCTCGCAACAGCCGGACCCCAAGGCCCGGAGAACGACTGTTGCATGCTCTCCTGGGTCTTCCAGGAAAACAGTGGCGGCTGAGAAGCAGCCGGCCACTTCTTCAAAAACCCAGGCGGGGCCGCCTAGATGTATGGACACTTGCTTGTAAAAACTCACTCTTGCTTCCTTCTTGATTAGGTCTAACTTGTTTTTCCTTCTGCTTAATGCAGCCGGCCCCCAGGGACTTGACTTGGTTGAGGTAGCCAAGTCAATGGTTAAAGTAGTTCCTCCCTCTGACAGGGAGGCGGTCAAGGGTGCCGGCACCCTTGACCTCGATGGAATTTCGGGGATCCTAGCTGAGGTATACCCTTTTGAAGTTCCAGGACGCCTGTTAACCCTTATGATTGGAAACTGACGCCTGTTTTTCTTTGTACTTAGGCCCTGCTCCGAGTCAACAGCCTTCGCAAGCCGATTGATCGGAAAAAACAAAGAGGTAAAGGCCGCAAAGGCTATGGCCGCCTCCAGCTGTGATAAAGCAATGTTTCAAATTGCCCAAAATGAAGTACTGACCATTGATCTTCTTTATTATCAGGCGCAGGCGACCGCCGCTGTTCGGGCTCAGCTAGAGGCGGCCCAAAAGAAGGTTGACGAGCTGGAGGGGACCGTCACCAAATTTAAAGCCGAGCTGAAACCCCTTCGCCAGAAAATGCACTCTTACGAAGCCATGGAGAAATCTTTGGCTAACGTAAAAGAACGCCTGGTGAACCAGGAGAAGAGTCTTACCCAAGAGCTCTCGGACAAGGCCGAGCAAGAAAAACAAGAGCTCGTCCGGGAGATGGTGGAAGACTCCGCCCAAATCCAACGCATGACCTGGGAACGACTGTTCCCCAGTGCCGACTTTGCCTCATGGGAAAGAACGTACCGCCAGTGTTCGGAAATATATAATCAACAGATCCTGGCGGCTGCTGAAGAAGAGGCGATGGACGTTGCGTTGGAGGAGGAAGAGCCGGTTGTGGCGCTTGTGCCACTTGGGGGAAAGGCATCAAAAGATGATGCAGCGAAGGCCGAGTCCAGCAAGAAGAGTGCTGACCAGGCGGCTGCTGCTGATACTGAACTGCCCCCTTCTTAAGCTTTAAGTATATTTTTTCTTTTCACGGCCTGCGTGCCGTTTGCTTTGTAATTACCCGGCCAGGGGGCCGGGGTTTTGAATATTCTGCTGGTCTTTTATGGCCGGCTCATTTTAATCAAATTTTTTTGTTTTTGTTCAAATTTGTCTAAGTATTTGAAATTTGCTCACTAGACAGACTGTTGTGTATGGCCGAACGTTAAGACAGGTACAAATAGTAAGTATGCCGCCTATGCCCCTGGACGACTGGTTGTCTGTTTCCAGGATAGATGATCAGTCGGCCATTTAATCAATCGGTATTCGAACTCTTTATTCAATTTGACCAAGTAAATAGAATTACCAAGTAGCCAAGGAATTTAAGTAGGAAAACAAGCGGCGGGTACCGGTTGTTTCCCTTTATTGCCAATGTTGGCCTCTAATTTGTTATTTGTTAACCTAGCAAGAGTATTGGTTGAGAGCCTTTGTTTATTAAAAACAAGTGGACGACTCGTACCTTTTAGGCTCAGTACTAAGTTTGAGTGACTATTAAGTTAACATAGGAGTTACTTAGTCTTCGTCACAATCTTGATTGAGTAGTAAAGGTATCAGGCGGCGTAGGCCGGCTAGACCCCTTGATTCACCAATGTTTGTTGGCTATTTACTCAATAGGTTATCCAGTAGGAATAGGGGTTCGAGTGCCCTTGTTTGTATAAAACAGGCGGACGACTCAAACTTTTTAGGTTCCATACCAAATTTGAAGGAGTGACTATGAGTTAACTTTGGAGTTACTCAGTCTCCGTCACTTTTGTTTGAGAAGTAGAGGTACCAGGCGGCGTAGACCGGCTAGACCCCTTGATTCGCCAATGTTTGTTGGCTATTAACTCAATAGGTACCCCCTGCATTTATCCCAAGTAATACAGGCGGTCATCTGACTCAGATGTCAACTGCTACCACTGGTTTGGTTAGTGATAGAGTTATCCTTGTCTCAAAAACGGCTACGTGGTTGCCCTTTGGGACAGTCGTATAGGTGCCGTGTAATTAGTTTATAGAACAATGTTCCACCCAAAAGGGAGCTGCTCTCTGCGACAAATTTCATCCGAATGGATGCCGCCGGACGCCTGCTATAATGTTGGGACAGGTCGGATTAGTTTTTAAAAGTTAGATCAGTTGACTAGGCGCCTGGTCTGATCATTCGGCCAGTGGCCTTGGTATGTTCTTGGTGAACGTATGTGCTAAGTAAAAGAAGGGTAGCCGCCTGTTAGTTACAGGATCGGCCAGGCCCTAAACTTTTTAGCTAAGTATTGTGAGTAAAATACTCGAGGGAGAGTAGCCGACTGTAATGGAACAGACGGCGGCCTCTGTAAAGATAAAGAGTGAAACTCAATGGAGAGTAGCCGACTGTAAAGGTACAGACGGCATGCCCCTCGTAATACAAAATTGAATAGTAAGTGCCAACTTTATTAAGTAGCTCTTTACTTTACATCATTCAAAAGAAATATTTCTTAAGGTTATCTACATTCCAAGTTCGAGGCAACGGTTGTCCGTCTGGTGTTTCCAGACGGTAGGTACCGTCCCTGACTTCCGCATAGATTCGGTAGGGTCCTTCCCAGTTGGGAGTTAGTTTGCCAGACTCGTTAGCCCTACCAACTGCTTCCATTTTTCTAAGTACAAAGTCCCCTACTTTGAGTGGACGCCTGTGCACTTTTTTGTTGTATGATCTAGTCATTCTCAGGCGGTAGATTTCATGGCGCAAAACAGCATTGCCCCTCTTTTCAGGAAGTGAGTCTAATGCCAGGCGCATAGCTTCCCAGTTTGCCTCTTCGTCATATAGCATTACTCGAAGAGTCGGCTCGTAGTGTTCTATTGGAAGAACAGCTTCTGCACCATAAGTTAGGAGGAATGGAGTTTCTCCAGTCGCCCCTTTTTCAGTCGTCCTAATGGCCCAAAGAACATGTGGTAGTTCATCTGCCCATAGGCCGCCTGCTCGTTCAATTTTTTTCTTGAGACCGTCTGAGATGATTTTATTAAAGGCTTCTACCTGGCCGTTTGCTTGTGGACGGCCGACAGATGCAAAGTAATGTCCAATTCCTTGGTCTCCCAACCAGCTTTTGAGAACAGGCGTCTCAAATTGGGGACCATTATCAAAAACCATAGACATGGGAACCCCGAACCGAGTGATGACGTTTTTCCAAATGAATGAAATTACATCTTTCGTCTTGATTCCCTTTACAGCCTCCGCCTCTACCCATTTAGTGAAGTAGTCAACGGCAACAAGTATATACCTTCTGCCGCCTGTAGCAGGCGTATATGGACCCAGAATGTCCATGCCCCACTTAGCAAACGGTAGTGGGCTGTGAATGGTAGTGAGGTCAGTAGCCGGACGGTGAATTAATTTGCCAAACCTTTGGCACTTGTCACATTTTTTCACCATCTCCATTGCATCTGCTTCCAAAGTAGGCCAAAAGTAGCCCTGCCGCCTTGCCCTTTGAGCAAGCATCCTACCACCTATATGGGAAGCACAGAAACCAGAGTGAAGATCATCTAGTATCTCTCGTCCCTTTTCAGGAGTAACACACTTTAAGAAGGGTTGAAGGTGCCCCCTCTTGTGCAGTTCCCCCTGTATCATTTCAAAACAGGAGGCTCGTTTTTTCAGTGATGCCGCCTGTTGAGGATCATCCGGCAGTGTACCGTTTGTCAGATATGCCCTGATTGAATCCATCCAGGTTGAGCTTCTGTCTAGAATTCCAATAGGATTTTCCTCGATGCTTCTCTTCTCCATTACTTCCCAAAACACAGTTCGAGGAGTATCGGAGGAGGCGGATGATGCTAATTTCGAGAGTGCATCTGCCTGGTTGTTTTCTGATCTCGGTACTTGGATCAGATGGAAATCCTCAAGGGAGCCGACTGCTTGTCGGACCGCCTGTAAATATTTGATCATGGCCGGATGTGTTGCTTCGTATTCGCCATTGTACTGACTCACTATCAGTTGTGAATCAGAACAGACGTCTATTTTCCTAGCCCCGGCCGCCTTACACATGCGGATCCCGGCTAGTAAAGCTTCATATTCTGCCTCATTGTTTGAAGCCTGGAAACTGAAGCGTAGAGCATACTCGAACCTGTCGCCCTCTGGAGATTGACATACGACGCCTGCTCCACAACCGTTTGAAGTAGAGCTTCCGTCCACATATACCTTCCAGACTTGGTCTGGAACTTGAGAGTCAGGAGGACGAGTCATCTCTACAATAAAGTCAGCAAAGGCTTGCCCCTTCACTGCTTTTCTAGGCTCGAAAGTAACTTCGAGACTCTGCATTTCTATGGCCCATTTGATCATTCGTCCGGAGGACTCCATGGTGGTAAGGGGCCGTTTGATCGGTTGGTCGGTATACACGACGACTGCATGTGCCAGAAAGTAGGGCTTCAATTTTTTAACAGCCATGAAGAGTGCAAGACCAAATTTCTCCACTAGGGGATACCTCAACTCGGCATTTTTCAGTACGTGACTGACAAAGTAGACCGGAAGTTGACAGCCGTCCCTTTCAGCAAGGAGCACCGCGCTTAACGCATGATCAGAGACGGCCAGGTACATGTAGAGATTTTCTTTGGGCAAAGGGCTGACCAGCCTTGGCAAGGAATGCAAGTGAACCTTTAATTTCTGGAAGGCGGCCTCAGCATCCGGCCCCCATTCAAACCTTGCCTTTTTCTTAATTGCCTGGAAAAAGTATAGGCATTTGTCGCCTGATCGGCTTAGAAATCTTCCCAAGGCCGCCAGACAACCTGTTAACTTCTGAACCTCTCGGACGGTACGAGGCGACTGCATGTCAATGACCGCCTGTACCTTCTCAGGGTTCGCCTCTATTCCTCTCTGGTTGATAAGGAATCCGAGAAATTTCCCAGACTCAACTCCAAATACACATTTCTTGGGATTGAGCATGACATGGTGCCGCCTGAGTGTGGCGAAAGTTTCTCGGAGGTCCGTCAGATGATCTTTCTGAAGTTTAGTCTTAACAATCATATCATCAATGTATGCCTCGACGTTTCTCCCAATCTGATCAAAGAACACTGTGTTTATCATTCGTTGGAATGTAGCCGGGGCATTCTTAAGACCAAACGGCATGACCGTATAACAGTATAATCCCTGATCAGTGACGAAGGCCGTCTTCTCCTGATCTTTCTTCCACAAAGGAATTTGATGAAAACCAGAATAGGCGTCCATAAAACTCATCAAGGCATGGCCGGCTGTTGAGTCGACCAGGTTATCAATTTTGGGCAGAGGGTAACTGTCTTTGGGGCACGCCTTGTTCAAGTCTGTGTAGTCTACACACATTCGCAAGGTGCCATTCGGCTTTTTAACAAGTACCACATTTGCAACCCAATCTGGGAAGTAACATTGCCGAATGAACCCTGCATCAAGTAATTTTTTGACTTCGGCGGCGGCCGCCTGACCTCTTTCTTCACCCTGGTTCCGCTTCTTTTGCCGTACCGGCTTCTTTTTCGGATCCACAGCGAGTTTGTGTACTGCCAGATCAGGACTAATGCCTGGCATTTCATGGACTTCAAATGCAAAGATGTCCTTGTATTCTTTCAACAGGTTGTGAAAGTCATCACCAAGGTTTCCCAGAGCAGTCGTCCCAACTTTGACTGTTCGGTCAGGGCGGGAGTCGTCTAATATCAGGTCCGTATGCTCACCAGCCGGCTGAGGGCGGAACTCATCCGGCCGGTCCTCTGCCAATGATTGCTATTTTCTTGCCTTTCTGGCGGACTCTGTCTGGGACGCCTTTCTTTTTCTGTCGCCTGTTTCTTGAACAGGCGCACTTTCCTTGACATTGTCAAGGTCTGTTTTTTCTCCACTTGACCCAGTGGCCTTAGCAGTGGGTTTGACATCCGAGAGATAGCACTCTCGGGCCATCCTCTGATCTCCCCTTAGGGAGCCGACTGTTCCATTGTCCCTTTCAAACTTAAGCAGCATAAGTGACGGGATTATAACAGCCTTGGCACTATTCAGGGTTGGGCGACCCAGAATCATGTTGTAGGCAGAGAGTTCCTCTACAACTAGGAATCGGACTACCATGTGTCGTCCCTCCCCTTTTTCGCCCAGGCGGACGGGTAGATCAACTCGTCCCAGTGGGTGGACGACTCCTCCTCCAAACCCTATTAAAGGGTGGGAGGCCGGATGTATGCAGTCCGTCTGATATTTCAGTTTTGACAGACATTTGCTGCTGATGAGATCTGAAGAGCTCCCAGTATCTATGAGGATTCGACCAACTCTCTGGTTGGCCACTTTACATTCAATAACGAGAGGGTCGTCATGCGGCCCCCTTATTCCTCCTAGATCCTCTTCAGTGATGACAATCTCAGGAAATGTATATTTGGACGGTCGTTCTTGGTGAACGGAATTTACATCTAACCGCCTTATATTATCTTTGTTGCCCCTAATAGTGGGGCCGCCTCCTGAGAAGCCGCCTGCAATGGTGTAGACGACTGCATCATCTGTATCGGAACTGTCGGCCTGTTGATTCTTTTTGGCCGACTGCTTTTTTGAGGAAGTATTCCCCGTAGATTTCTTGACATAAGTGTCAAGATCACCTTGATCAGCCAAGCGGTCTAGGTACCGCATGAGACTAATGCAGTCGTTGGTGTGATGACCAATGTCATCATGATAAGCACAGATTTTGTCTTGGTTCCGGTTGCTCGCAGAACCCTTCATGGGGAGCGGTTTCTCAATTGAGAGCCGTCCCTTTATTTCTTTTAGGATAAACTGGTTATCCTTGTTAAACACATACTTTGGGGAGTATGGTTTGAATTCCTTTTTCTTCTTGGCCGGCTGTTTAGAGGAATCAGCCGCCCAGACCCCTTTTCTTTTTTCATCTTTGTTGGACGACTGTTTCTGTCGTCCTTCTCTATTGTCGAACCTCTTCCCGTCCGACTGTTTCATTGTACACAGATCAGTCGCCTGTATATAGGCTTCTGCTTCAATCAAGGCCTCTTGAAGAGTCGCCACCCTTTTTCGAACTAAATCAAATTTGAAGGTAGACCCGTCTTTGAGACCTCTAAAAAAGTCAGTATAAGCTACCTCATCCGGTAACCCTTGAATCTGTATTCTCATCAGGTTGAACCGCCTGATGTAGGAACGAAGCCCCTCCTTTTCACCCTGCTGAATTGTTCCCAAATCAAGGGTCGTTTTCTTCGCAGGGATGTTCATTGCAAAGTTGGAGGCAAATAAGTAAGCAAGCGTCCTGAAACTGTTTACACAACCAGTCGGCAGGTTGCCGAACCATTGCTGTGCAATTCCCTTGAGAGTTGCTGGGAAACACTTGCACCAAGTGGGATCATCCAACCCTTGAAGGTACATCAGGTTGGTGAATGCCATCAGATGGTCTTCCGGGTTAGTAGTGCCATCATAGGCGCCTACTAAAACATTTTTTACTTTGGCCGGCTGAGCGGCTTCAGTAATTTCCTTGGAGAAGGCCGACGGCTGTTCACCAAGTCTAAGCAGCCGTAGCTGCCAGTCCATAGGTTGGACGTTTTTTTGCTGCAGGTCCACCAAATGGAGGTGGCTGCATAAAATATTGTTGTTGCGGCACAAATGGCAAATTTGGTACCGCCTGCGCACTATGAAAGCCAGACTGTCGGGAGGTGCCGCCTGACTGACTCTCATGGTACGACTGAGTTGGCCTCATCGAGGCATTTCGCAAACTGTCCTGAAAATTTGAAGTAGAAGCCGACTCTGATAATCGGTCACTCTTCTTCTGCTCTAGCAGGTGCCGAGCATCTGTGAACGTTTGCTTTGACCCATCCGCCTGAATATGACGAACCGGTTTCCTATTTCCCGTAGGATAACGGAGTTTTGTGAAATCAAGAGCAGACGGCTCCCGCTTCTTAGATTTAGGATGGGGAGTCGCCTCTCGCCCTTGAACTGGCTTCCTCTTCAGTGAAGTGTAAGGTTTTTTGGCCGCCTGCTCTTTGACTGAAGCAGGCGGTTTTTTGTTGATCAACTCTTGGATCTCTCCCTTGAATCCCCTCATGAAGGTCATGAGTTCGTTCCTTGTGATGGGAGCAGACCCATCAGTCGGCTGTTGCCGAGCAAGCGGTGCGCCTGCTGGCTCGCTTCCTGTTTGAAGATACTCCCGTTCCCTTATTTCAGTATGACGGGTACGGCGGGCCCTTAGGGTCCCGTCTGGAGCTGTATGAGTTTCAACTTCAAATTCACTTTCGGTATCATGGTCCGACTGAACTTGAGGGTCGTCTAGGGGACGCCTCTCTTCTGGGGTCGGTACAGACTTGGATGCCATCTCTGAAGTACTCTCCCCACAGACGGCGCCAAATGTTTTGGGGTTTTCTGATGTCCTGCGGGAGAGCTACAATTCCGAGACTGGAACCGGACGCCTGTACCTGCAAAATAACGGAGACTCCTGAGAGCTCCGCCTCCAACGGTCAAGTTAGTACCTGATTAAGGAGTAATTAATACAGAAATTAAAGTAATAAGGTCTCTCTAGGTGAGAGTATTTAATGTAGGTAATCTGCTTTGCTAGCGAGATCAGCCGGTTATTAGTGTGTTCCGTAATGTTTCTCCTCCGTTCCGTTAATTATTCCGTCCCTTGATTAATGAGGATTAATCGAGTATTTATAGCCTTGGGAAGCGTGCAACTCTCTAGGTTTAAGGTAAACCTAGGGCCGATCGGGCTTCTAGACTGAAATGGGCCTTGACGGCCGGTTGTCCCATTTGGCATGGGTGGACACGTGGCGTGTCTTAAGTGGTCCGTGGAGGACGCGTGGCGGAACCTGGTTGGTCCACTTGTCAAACGGCGCTTGGTGGATAAAAATCCCCTAATCAGTAGCGATTAAGCATAATCACAAAGAATTCCTAGGACGAAAGATTTCTACAAATATCAATTTAAAGCTTGGTAAAACCTTAAGAGATGGGGTTTTTACGGCAGATTTCCAAGCTGGAGAGGATGCCACTTCCAGCAGTGAAGGCGAGAAGATTTGAAGACAGCAACGCACGGCGGTCTTCGACAACATTCCTTGATAATTTGGAGGTTGTCCCCCTTGATTTGCAGATCGCAAAGCACTGCAATCTTCGATGACTCTCCCTGATAATTTGGAGGTTATCCCCTTGATTTGCCGACCGCGAAGCACTGCGGTCTTCGACAACATTCCCTGATAATTTGGAGGTTGTCACTTTGATTTGATGATGGCAAAGCACTGCGATCTTCGACGAATCTCCCAGATAATTTGGAGATTGTCACTTTGATTTGAAGATGGCGAAGCACTATGGTCTTCGACGACACTCCCTGATAACTTAGAGGTCGTTAATTTGATTTGAGAAGATGACGAAGCACAGAGATCTTTGATATCACTCCTTGATAATTTGAAGTTTGATTAAGCAAAATTGATGTTACCTAGAGGCGTGTACCCAACGGTGTAAGATACGTATTTCTTAACTCTTTTATCTGTCGAACTAACGCTTTTTTGCAGGTACCGGCGTTAAAAAGGATGATTTTTGATCGCAAAACTTTCTGAATCATTCTTCGTCCCTATCTATCTACTTTGACTTTTGTTTTCGAAACTTGTGGTTCTCCAAACTCAGTCAAAGTGGGGGTGTAGACACTTGATTATGTCTCCCCAAAAACCAAACCTACTGATGAGTACCTTTCACGTCTTTGATTATCGAGATAGGTGAAAGAGTTGAAAAGTCTCGCGAATTCCCTTTAGCCTTTACCATGTCTAACCTTTAAAGTGTTTTAATTCAAAATCATTTATTTCTTGTCTTTAACCCCAAAATCATTCATTTCGTGTCTTTGAAAATCATTCATTTCATGTTATCTTTATAAAACGTCCAAACAAGTCTATTTTGTTCTGTAATCCTGGTCTAATTATTATGTAGTTGTATGGAGCATGAAAAGATCTTTGTAACGACATATTATAAGACCAAATCCGACTTGAAATGAAGAAGGTATGGTCAAAATACTAAACCGAGCCCAAACCGGACCTATGTCCATCTTACCTACGACCCAATGATCATGTCAGGGTTGAAATATCTTAATCCCAATCCTAAACCAATTAATATTAATTAGGAGCTTTGAGAATCATCTAAAAGGTTCTAATTTATCCTTTTCGAAAGATAAAGATCAAAGAGTTTGAAATTGAATAAAACTCCACTTTTTGATAATCCTTGTTCTATTCGAATGCAAACGTTCGGATATGATTTTCGTGCCTCATAATTTTTATCCAAGTCTTGAATAATTGGATAGCCCTTGAAATTATCTTTCCAATGATATATCATAATCCCAATTCCGATTAGAAACGGAAAAAATATGATTAAAATATCAAACTCTATCCAAAACTGACACCATTCCACTATTTCGGCCATATCCTTTATTCTAAAAAATATATCAATCCTATTCTAATTGGGTTAGAAAGTAGAATTCAAGATCTTTCCAACAATGTACTATTTATCTTATTCCGATTTTTCGATCAATAGTTATGACAAAAACCGCAAAAACTGTTGTCTGTCGCTCCGCGATGAGATGAGTTTTATTCCGATCCGAATTCTGACTCTTTTCTAATCCTTCGATCCTCTTTTTTCCTTATTATTAGAGGTCGTTTCACCCTGTTTTCAATAATCAACAAGCTTGACCACCAACAATCATCATCTAATCCCTCTTTAATACTTTCTTTTTCTCTTAATTCTTTTCTAAGCCTAGCCTAAACACATCCAACACATCTTTTGAGACTTTCCCTAATCAAAACCATACCTCATTCACGAGATTTGAATACTCATAGCCATCACTCGACGTTGCCTTCGACCTCGACGTGAAAGGTTGATAGTTTTGAGGGTTTGGTCCCAAATTTATATTTTAATTCTTATTTGATTTATTTGGTTTATTTGATAGATCTTTCTTGAAGTTACTAACGTGTGTATTGTTTTTATAGAAAGAGATACGAGGCATCAAATGAGTAATTTGATCTCCCTAATATTTATTCTTTTTATGTAGAGATCATGTTTAAGATATAATATTAATTCCTAGTATCATGTTAGATGTTGATTTTTGATTTCTAGTATCATGTTTAGGGTATTAATTAATATTTCTAATATCATGTTGATTTCTAGTATCATGTTTAGGCTAATTCTTTGATTATGATTTTTATTAGTGACATGCTAGGGTTTGTTATTAATCCGTTTAGTATCATGCCTAGGATCTTGCTAATCATGTTTTAATCATGTTTTGATTGTGATTATGATTGTCGTGTCAATCAATTATTACATTTCTTGATTATTCATGATTGATTATTATTGCTTGATCACGCCCTTCTTACAGGTTCAATGGGGATTGGTACTTGAAATCACGCTTAATAAGATAATTAATAATTTTATTTTAGGTTAATATGATTTTAATTCAAGTGATCACCAATAATAGATTTGATTGTGCATTAATAATCAACCAACATAGATTAAACAGGTTTTGGATTAACTTATTGTATGTATGTTGATCGAAAAGCGCACATGAATATCATAAGAATTAAGTAGAGGCCGATTTAGGGCGGGTTCAATCACTTTTACGTTGGATTCATACCATCATCCCCGAAAATCGAGTCATGGTTCCGGACCACTATATATGGAGTTAGCGATCTCCATGATCGTGAATGGGGTGTAACCTTCACACCTGTGTACGGTTTACAAGTTTCTAAAACTTGTTGGCGACTCTTTTATCTCTAGATTCCTTCCCTTTGGACGCCACCATGCCTAAATGCATGATCACAGTGGGACTCAAGGTTGAGTTTGAAAAATTCCCTACAAATGTGCCTTTCTATATTTAGCATTGAAAACTTTTGACCAAGGAATCCAAAGCGATAAGGCTTCAAAAATGCAAACATCAGTTGAAAGTAAGCATCCTAACCATATAGAGTTATCATGCTTATTTAGTCTTTACTAAGCTTGACCATTGAACACATATACCCCAACATCTACATCTCTAGAGGTCAAACTTTTTGATGAAGTCCTAGATCTTTGTGAGAGAGTAGAATTACAAAAAACCCTAAGTGCACAAATTATTGAATGGAATAAAATGCTAGGAAATAATGTTCCATTTGTATGGGAAGATCTATCCGTCGCCTGTCAGGCATGTACTACTGAATTAGCCAACAAAAGATCATCTCTTCGGCCTTTGATGATTTCTGATATCTCCTAGCAAGTGTCCCAAGTCTTCCAACAACGAGATCTTCTGAAGAAGAAAGACCTGGTGCTAGATGTAGAAATGGAACACTTGCGAGCTGAGATTGATGAAATCATGGGAGAATAGAAGAAGCTTCAAGCCAAGAGAGATATGGTAGAGAAAAAACTTTAGAACCATAGAAGAGAGAAGAAACCACTGAAATGCCAGATATCTGAGAGTGCTCCAATGGTTCAAGGAACTTTATCTCAATTTGATCACCATGATAAGCAGATGGCGCTAATGAACAAATGCAAGGTTCCTCTTTCTAAGGTTAAACGCAAAGCAATGGCTGAAAAGTCTCTCCGGTTGTAAACAATACATTTTTTTTGTCAAAGGCCTCCAATGATGGATGCTTTGTTGTAAATTCTTATACTGTTCCCATATTCTTGGGTTGTATCATTTTAAGAACTTTCCATTAAGTGCCCTTGGAAACATTTCCCCATTTAACTCTTGTAGTAAATAGACATTCCTAAACATGACTTTGTAAACCCTGAATGGACTTTCCCATTTGGAAGACCATTTTCCAAAGATAAGATCCTTATAGTCATGTTCAGAAAGCTTCATGTTCCACACTAAATCCCTTTCCATAAAGATTTTATGTTTTACCTTTTTGTTATAAGATTTTTCTACTTGTCTTTTCTGAGCTTCGATTTTGGCTAGCGCTTGGAGTCTCTCTCCTTCAACGTCCATCAATTCAATGGAAATATATTACTTATAATATTCCTAGTTAATACCCATTTCTTTAACTACCCTGGTAGACTTAGCGCGCGCTTAGCTCTGCTGGTACAACAGGCTCGTGCCATACACTAGTTGGTAAGGGGTAGTTTTTATTGCATCTCTTTCCGACGTTCTATATGCCCAAGTAGCATAGTGCAAGATAATGTGCCAATTTAAAGGACTTTCATCCACCATCTTAGCGATTCCTTTAGAGATTACTTTGTTAGTGGCTTCAGCTTGTCCATTTGCCTGGGAAAAATAAGAGGTTGAATGAATCTTTTAAATCTCAAATTCCTTGATATAGGAATTGAAATCATGTCCTGTAAACATGGTTTCTTGATCCATGGTTATAGATTCCGGAATCCCATATCTTGTAAAGATTTTTTCTTCCAAGAACAAGATTACTGCCCATTTATTTAAACTCTTGAAGGCTAGGACCTCAATCCACTTTGTAAAGTAATATGTAGCTATTAGAATATACTCATGGTGAGCAGATCAAGGAGGTTTAATAGGCTCAATTGCATCCATCGCCCAGCCTCTTATAGGCCAAGGTTTGATAATGGGGAGCAATTCTATTGCTGGTTGATGATCAGATAATAGGTCGTTATCTACTACCCTAAATCAAATCAAACAATTTATATTCCAACACTTATACTACCGACATAGTGATAAGCAAAGGGTCGAACCACTAAGAAAACAGCGGAATTGCATGATTATTGCGAGATCACTAATCTATTACAAAGGGAAAAGGGAGTTTTTTGTGTTTTGGTTGTTTTCAATGAGGGATTAAAACAACTACAATTAATGAAAGAAACTAAATGAAATGAAATCAATATAAATGAACTAAAATGATGGAGAAATACTAGATTAGGAAAATATGATCAAATCACTAGGGAGAGGGGGTTCCAATCATGATCATCAAAGGGAACAATGATGATTAGCATGGATAAAAACCAAAGAACATTGATTCTACCCAAACAACTCATTTCCATGAAAATTTTCAAGCAAATTGATGAAATAGATCAACCCCTAAACTAGACCATTCCCATGCATCCAATTTAGAAATCAAACAATGGAATTAAAGGTGGACAAATATAATTCTAAGCAATTTAAGCACAAAATCATCAACTCAAAGCAATATCCAATCAATCATCACCATTATCCAAACTAATCATGATCTTCACCCCCCTTCCCTAGCTAGAAATCTAAGCTAGGGAAGAGAAAATAGCCATCAAAACTACACGAAACATGAATTCAATCCTAACCAAAGAAAACATGATTCCAAATCAAAGAATATCGCTCAAACTTGTAGAATAAAGAAAATAGATGAAAAGCAACACAATCAAAAGCAATCAAACAAAATAAAAGGGAAGAGATAAGAGATTACTAATATGAAGCTTGATTAATGGAGAAAACATGAAAATACTTGCATTAGATTGAAGGAAATATGAAGAAGTCTTGAATACAATGAAGAAACTTGAAGATTAAGCAACTTTCTCTCTCTAAAATCTGAAATGTTTCTCTCACTAAAATATTCTAATAACTTGGAAAACTAGATAATCCAAAAATTCAAGAAGAAAGCTATTTATAGTGCTTAAGAATTCTGGAAATAACGACTTATGCTGCGTCATCTCCCGCTTGCAGCGTGACCTCTTTCATCTGGGTACGAAATTGAAACCTCAAAGACTGCGCCTGCGGTGGTTAAAGGAGAGGCCTCTCTCGATAAAAGAGAAGTCACGGCGCAGGAGCAGGGGAAGTCAGCTCAATCAGAGGGCCGCGCCCACGTCATCATATGCTGCGCCCATGGTGACTGGTAGAGAGCCCTTTCTCAGGGCTTCCACATCCGCGCCCGCGCCCGCAGCTGCTAGGACTGCTACACGCCTTCTCTCAAGTGAAATATCTCCCTCTCCTTGACCAATATATCTTATCGTCCTTATTCCAAGAGCACTAAAAACCTTGAAAATAAAGATAAAAATGCCAGAAAACACAAGAAGAGATAAAAGAAGAGAAAAATCATAAGAGGAAGCAAATATAACAAAAATAATGGTAAAATCTACTAGAGAAGGCTCAACCAAGTGACAAATGAGGGTAAATCCTCCCTAAAGAGGGGTAAAATAGTGGCATAAATGCCACTCATCACTGGTGCCCTACTTATTGGTCTGAAGCGTTGACATTGTTTACAACCTTTTGCATATTGCAAACAATCCTATGTTACAGAAGGTCAATAAAAACCCTTGTGATGGATTAAACACCTTACCTTAGTCTCTGCTTGGTGTGACCCAAAAATTCAATGATGGACTTCTACTAAAATGGTTAACACTTTGTTTGTGTTAACGAACCTTAGTAAAATGCCTTGATGATCTTTCCTATACAGCTTACTCTCCATAAGAAAGTATTTAGTAGCTGCTAGCCTAACTTTTGCTTGCACTTTTCCTTTTGAAGGGTCTATCAAATACTCTTTAATCTCCTCCCTCCAGTCTATATCTTGAGCAAGGATACTTTACTTGTGCTTTACCTTTTCGTTTAAGGTTTCAATTTGTTTGTGTTTATATGAATCACTGATTCATCGAAACCTTCAAAATCAGGCAGCGATGCTTGTTGTGCCAAAAAGTCAGCCTATCTGTTTTCTTCTCTTTGGATATCAGAAACTTGGATGAATTCAAAAGAATCTATAAGCTCCTGAACGATAGATGAAAAGGTCATCACCAAATATTAGATTTCTTTATATTCTTTGTTTACTTGGGCTATCACCCATTGTGAATCACCTAACACCTTAACCTTTGTAACTCCCTATTCTTTTATAGTCCTCAAACCAATCACTAAGGCTTCAAACTTTGCTCCATTATTTGTGCATTGAGTTGAGAAAGTGATTGCCATCTTGGTCACAACTCCAGAAGGTGAATAGTTCACAATTCTAGCTGATGACTCTCTCCTACTAGATCCATTAAAGAACATTAAAACTTTAGTCCATGATTTTAACAAAAGAAAGATGATAAAAGGGGGTGTTTCGGCACTCGTAGCCTATCACTTGAATAAAAGATTGACAGTCTTTGCCAAAACAAAGATTTGATGTCCACAAGATATAAATACATGTCTCAAGATTAGAGCCATGTATCCAAATCCAGTGAGAGAGATGAAAATCGACAACTCTCTCAGCAGTTTTGTCGACAAGATGAAAACACGCGTCTTAGGTCTGGGGGCACGTGTCTAAATGGGTGCAGCTTCACTAGGGGCCGCTCTTTATACAGAGGGAGGACGGACACCCTAACTATCCGGTGAAGCAAGATCGTTTTCATCAAGCTAACCATATTTTCATATTCGCCCAACGGGGGTAGACATTGTCCTGATGGTCGGCGCTGTGTCAAATCGAAAGCTAACGCCTAAAAAAATATTCTACCGTTTTTAACGAGAGGCAGATCACGTTGCTAGTGCAATTTTACACAGCACGTATGCCATACAATTTATGTTGTATGTACGATATATAATTTTACGTCGTATGTTACTCGATATTTTTTTAACTAACGACAAAAATACTAAAACGTGGCATTTCATAAACGGCAGTATAGGAAAAAATGTCAAACTGTTTATGAGATTTTTTATGTAAAGCACCACTGCGTGATATTTTTTCAACCTCTTCTGAGAAAATATCCTAAACGTATGCATGGGAAGGCACAAAGCACGGTGTGCATACAGGATGATGTAAAAAACTATCAAAGAAGAAAATAAACTACAAAATGCAAAGCAATAAAAAGATTTTGATGATTCGTGCATTATTATGTCTAACAATGTACAAAACCGTTGGAAAAAATTTAAAATGGATCAAAATCCGGCTACCGATCTTTTAAGTGACCAGTATCCGCGCGTGTAGACACCTAAAAATGTCTCCCCAAAACCAACCCCAAGGTTAAACAACCTTTTACCGCCATTATTGGTAAGGTCAAGTGTTTAATCTCGGAAATGCTTAAAATCCCTTTTTAATCAACCACAGCATACAAATCAGTCCACATATTCAGTCTAACTATTTATTCAAACTATGTCCAACCCTCTTTTCAGCCCAAACCCTTTTAATTCATTTCAGTCTTTTTATTAGTTGAGCCCAATTAATATATAATAAAACCCTAAAACCTAATTAAGCCCAAAATAGCTGAAACAGTGCCTAATTATCTGTACTTAATGTTGAATAAAAAGATAAAAATGAATTTAGATGGAATTCTTGAAAAGGCATCTGCTGCGCCACGGCAGGCTATGCCGTGCCACGACAAATTGTACCGTGCCGCGACAAACTGTACCGTGTCGCGTCAATTTGCCCCGTGACGCGACAATTTTTAGGGTTTATTCCTTCTGGGGCGCTTCATATCCAGGATTTCGAACCTCATCCCTCTCATTTCCTCTATAAATATGAAGCTGATTTCATCAGTTTCGTGGCACCAACACACATTCTTATTTCCCTCTCACACATTCTAAGCCTTAAACCTATTCTCCTAATCATTATTCTTTCACCATTCCTTCCCTATGCACTCCAAGGAGTCCATACAACACCCCATTAAAAGAATCAGGTCGATTTCCGATGGACATGTTCCGACGGACACGTTATTACGTCGGAAAAACGCAAATTTTCGACGGATTTATATTCTTTCGGATTTTTCCGACGAATTCAAAATTTCTGTCGAAAATCCGTCGAAAATTTCCGACAGAAAATTATTCCGTCGGAATGTATGCACTTACCTCTTTAACCCTAAAACCGGATCCCCTTTCCCCTTATTCTTTCGGCCTCTTTCCCCTTATTTTTTCTGCATTCTTTTTCTCTCCTCTTCTTTCCCCTCCTTCTACTATCCTCTTCTTTCTTGACATAGGGAAAACTAGGTCATTGTCTTGACTAATATTCCCTAAGGCCAAACAATATTTGTAGTTACTCAACAAACCAAAATACAAGTATAAAGGTAGGTCAAGGGTCGAACCACTAGGAATGGGGGTTGATTTTTGTAGTCTATCGCGAACCTATTTCGAAGAGAATATAGGAGAGTGTAATTAAGCAAGCTAATCAAACTAACAAGTAAAAGAGGTAAAATCAATATCAAAAGCACTAGGGATTAGGATCCACATACAATCATGATAGGAATGCCAATTGAGGGGGAAATCAATCAACCAAATGTTGCAAAGGAGGATAGTAATTGCAATCATGAGAGCTCAAAAGATAGTCTCCTAGAAGTGAAACTAGGTTTCCTCTATGAATGACTAGCAAGAAGAATCACAAATCAAATTCAATCAATAAATGCAATCCCTAAATCAAGGGTTCATGTCATTAGAAATCACAATGCAATCTAGCTTGAAAATCAAGGTTAGCTACTCCTGATCAATTCAAACACATGCTCAATTCTATCAACCAATTTAATCACAAAACTCAATCAATCAAAATCCATCAATTAGCAATGATCCATCACTCATGCATGCTTCACCATCTCCTTAGCAAGGAATCTACTCACTAGGCATGTTAAATTTGAAGAACAAAACTAAATTAATCATCATCATATTCATAGATACAAATCAAATCAAAAATCTAATTAATCAAGCTAAACAAATTCAAACAAGCAAAATCAAATAGAAAAATCATCAACAACAAGTATTTAAAGGCAAGAAGTAAATAAATCTTACAAACTTGAAGATCAAAAGAGAATTAAACTTGGATTGAATTGAATTGAAGAATCAAAAGTTGAAATCTACACTTTCTCTCTCTAGTTTCTCTCTCTAATTAGGTTCACTAATATCTTTCTAAAAATGGTAATAATGAAGTCTACCCAAATTAGAAGGTTCGTACATATACATAGTTATAAGAGAAAAGAAGCAAAATCGGGCTAAAATTACAAAATAGGGCAACTTGGGCAGGCACATTAGCTCAGGCGAGCAAAGCTGCCTGGTCGAGCAGCCTTGCTTGCCCTAGCCGAGCTGCTGCAGCTTCAATTCTTTGCCGCGCCACGGAGGAATTGCCGTGACATTTGGTTAGCTTCCGTGCCACGCTAGAGACCGCCGCACCACGGCAAGGGTCGCCGTGCCACGGTGGCTGGAAAATGACTCTAGCTTGCCACACTTCGCAAGAGAGCTGTTGTTGCTCGAGCTGCTTTGCGCGAGGCTTGCAAGGGGTTGTGCGGTGCCCTGCTCGGGCAGGAGGGAAATGCGTGGCCAAGTAAATTGGCCTCCCCAATATAACTCATTTTTCCTCATCCAAAGCTCTTAAATTCTCCTTCAACGCTTGGGCACGCATAAAGTCCTGCCCACGCAACCTGCCCAAGGAAACATGTCTTGATTTCAAACTTAGCTTGCTCACACTCTAGCTTCCCAAACGTGGTTTTGTTGACTTTCAAAGCTCGTGTTGGGCTTCCTCCTTGACATTTGAGCCTCGAAAAATCTCGGCACACCTAGAAAACAAGCCAAACAAGACAAAAAGCAAGAGCATAGCAAAGAGATGCATTATTTCATAAAAACACGACATTATAGGCTAAAAAATTAGAATAAAGCTACGAACAAAACTATCTTATGAGTTCCATAAATGACACTCATCAATTCCCCTCATTCTCACACCAACAACAAAAGCCACAACCGACAACGCCACATCTCACACCAACAACAACAATCACAAGCATCAACAACATCAACCACAAACGTCAACAACATCAACACCGCCGCGCAACAACAACGGCGCAACCAACACCACCACCACCACTATGCAACCAACACAAGCCTGGCCACGCTCTTAAGGTTTTTTTTTTTTTTATAAACTTAGGTTAGATGGTAGATCTAGTTTTTTTTTTTTTTTCAATATTTATGGTAATTGTAATATTACCATATAAATATTATTAGATAATTGTAAATTTATTTATTTCCTTCAAATTTCTTTGGTTAAACTTTTTTTTTTTTAATGAAATTGCAAATAAATATGTAGATCTATTGGTTTGTAGTAATTGTGAATTAGTTTGTGACTTACTTATGGTAATTTGTGTAATTTTTGGGCTAATTTTCTTTTTCTAGTGTCAATTGTTTATTTTTTTTATTTTTTTTTTACGCTAAAGGCTGGCTGTCAATTCTTTTTTTTGGACTAAAGGGATGGTATGGGGTGGGAAATGGTGGTGTGGGGGCTGATGTGGGGTGGGAAATGGGGAGTTGTGGGAAATTGAGGTAAGGGTTAGTGTTGTGGAGGCGTAGTGGGAGGTTGTGGTGAATTCAGGTTAGTGTCAATTTGTTTTTTTTTTTTTTTTTTTTTTTTTTTTTTTTTGGTTGTTAACGGTGTTTGTGGTGGATGATGGTGAATCTGGGTTAGGGTGTGTCGGTCAGGGTGGCGTGGGGCAATGGTAAGGTGGGTTTGGGCGGTTGGTTTAGTTTGCATGTTAGGGTTGAGGAGTTTTTGTTAACGGTGGTGGCGGCTAATGGTAGTAGTAATTATGGAGCGCTTGTTTTTCTTACAGCATTTTTCGATGGACTTTTCTGGGCCGGAAAATTCTGACGCTGAATTCCGTCAAAAAAGTATTTTCCTATAAAAGCATTTTTCGATGGACTTTTCTGGGCCGGAAATTCTGTTAGAAAAGGTCGTTTTTCCTATAAAAGCTCTTCCGACAACCGGTTCCGGCAGAATTTCTGTCAAAAATGGGTTTTCCGACAGAAAATTTCTGTTGAAAATCGCCTTTTTTCTAGTAGTGCATGAAGTTCCATACTTAAACCAAGGCGTGAAAAGTAAAACCAATTGAGGGTTTGGACCAAATCAACTCTATTTTCCTTTAATATTATTTCAATTTTATTTATCATTCTTTGAAGTTACTAACGTTTTTATTCATGATGTAGCAGTTTAAAGAAGTGTGGAACATGAGTAATTAATTTCCTTAATTACTCTTGTTTCAGGTGTATTACGGTGGGGATAGTCGAACCACTGATTGAACTACTGAGGTCTCGGGCTGTCTGTTAGGATCCCGGGCTGAACAGCTGGAGCCTCTGTCAGCACCACTGGAGGACTTACAAGAGAGAGAACGTAAACTGCCCTCGGGGGTGGTTTTGAAGAACCCCCCTCTGATGACTAAGTAAACGTTTGCCTTTTGAGAGAATATAAAGCTTAATATGCTTAAAAGAGATAGAGAGAGAAAAAGAGAGAGATAGAGAGAGAGAGAGAAAGAGAGAGAGAGAGAGAGAGAGAGAGATGATCAACCCTCTTTATGTGGCATATGTGGGGGTAGTTATAGTGTATTATAACTAATTTTAGTGGTCAGCCTGTGGCCAACTTACTCAGGTCGAGCTGGCAGCCAGAGCTTGTAACCGACTCACCCTGGTCAAGCTGGCAGTCGCCGCAGCCTGTATTCGACTCACCTTGGTTGAGCTGACAACCAGAGCCTGTAACCGACTCACCCTGGCCGAGTCGGTAGCCGGAGCCTGTAACCGACTCGCCCTGGCCGAGTTGGCAGTCGGAGCCTGTAATCGATTCACCCTGGTCGAGCTGGCAGCCGGAGGTTGTGACCGACTCACCCTGGTAAAGCCCTCAACCGGAACCTGTATGGCCAATGGGAGCCGACTTAGGTGACCTTTAGACTTAGCGGTTTCACAACAGTAGTCGAGGCGCATCATCGTTAGAGGGGCTGAGAGCAGGAGATAGTTCAACAGGAACTACCCTATATAACTAGCCCCCCAAGAGATGGTATGAGGTGACCCATGCTAGCTCTTTTGGTCGTCACTCACCCATTGAGTGAGGCTGGGAGCAAGGGAATAGTTCAGTAGGAGCTATCTTATACAAACTAGCCCCCTAAGAGGTGGTATGAGGTTACTCGTGGCAGCTCTTTTGAGGTAGTTACCCTATCGGTAATTACTCAATAAGTCGTCTGGCTGAGGTTCCTTCCACACAACTAGCCCTCTAAGTTTAAGGAGTGCTTTTGCGGTTCTAAGACTTAGAAAGATGTGTTGCCAAGTGATAAATTTGTCGTTGTTGTTTTCGCGAAGGATTGCAATCACGAGCTTGAGCGAGGAATTTCAATTAGTCCCGTTAAAGAAAAAGAAGTTACAGGCTGGAGCAAGGAATTTTTATTATTCCCGCTGAAGTTTGATAAATTATGAGCTTGAGCAAGGAATATTGATTACTCCCGCTGAAGTTTGACAAATTACGTGCTGAACTGAGGAATTTCGATTACTCCCGCTGAAGTTTAAGAAATTACGAGCTGAACTTAGGCGAGGAATTGTGATCACTCCCGCTGAAGTTTGAAAAATTAAATTACGAGCTAAACCTAGGCGAGGAATTTTGATCACTCCCCCCTGAATAACGAAAATTTACGAGCTGAACTTATGTGAGAAATTTTGATCACTCCCCGCTGTAGGCTAAAAAATTACAAGCTGAGCTTGAGCGAGGAATTTTATCACTCTCCGCTACAGGCTGAGCTTGAGCGAGAAATTTTGATCACTCTCCACTGAATGCTAAAAAATTACAAGTTGAGTTTGAGCGAGGAATTTTTATTACTCCCAGTTGAATGCCGAAAAATTACGAGCTGAGCTTGAGTGAGGAATTTTTATTACTCCACGCTGAATGCTGAAAAATTACGAGCTGAGCTTCAGCGAGGAATTTTAATTACTCCTCGCTCAATGCTAAAAAATTATGAGCTGAGCTTAAGCGAGGAATTTTGATCACTCCCGCTGAAGTTTGAGAAATTACGTGCTGAAGCGAGGAATTTCGATTACTACCGCTGAAGTTTGAGAAATTACGAGCTGAACATAGGCGAGGAATTTCGATTACTCTCGGTGAAGTTTGAGAAATTACGAGCTGATCTTAGGTGAGGAATTTTGATCACTGTCCCCTGAATACCGAAAATTACAAGCTAAGCTTGAGCGAGGAATTTTGATCACTCCCTGCTACAGGCTGACAAAATACGAGCTGAGCTTGAGTGAGAAATTTTGATCACTCCCCACTAAATGCAGAAAAATTACAATCTGAATTCGAGTGAGGAATTTTGATCACTTCCCGCTGCATGTTGAAAAATTACTAGCTGAGTTTGGGCGAGGAATTTTTATGATTTCTCGCTTCAAGCTGTAAAATTTTCTTTTGTTACTTTCCTTGCTCTTACTGAGCATGTTTTAACTTTGTCGACTATAAGTGTGCTTAATTTGCACTTGCTTACACTTTTGGAGGTTTATCATTCTCTAGAGTGAGTGCTTTTTGTTTTACTGCTCAACCTACTGAGTGAGGGCTCCTCTTTATGCCACTCGCTTTAAATGGTGAGGGCTTACATTTTTGAGGAATGAAGTGGGGTAGAACCGAGCGAGTCTTGGTGCCATTCCACTCTATCCTTTTTCCTCGCAAGAGTGTCGAAGAGAAATACCTATGAGATCCTTGTTACCCCTCACTTGTTCTCTGCGATGTGTGACTGAACATCTATCCTCCTGCTCGTACTTAGTTTAGGGAGCAAACTTTGAACTAAAGCTGACAAAACTACCAAGATATGACAACAGGACATGACCCAGACACAAAAAATCAGGTTAATTGAAAACACGGGTATGAACATGACAAGACGTGACACTGTTGCCAGCTCTAGAAAATACTTGTCGTCCCATTTACTGAAGCGAGAAAGAGAAAAGACATTCTTACCCTTGACGCGTGCTTCGCACGATTCACGAGCTCTTACTTCAAAGCTCGAGCCTCGCAAGTGCGACGGCATCCTACGTCTCGCACCCTCGACCCTGTAGGGTTTCGTAGTGACCCGACACTACGCGGAAAGAAACCCACCAAGACCCGCCCCTTAATTAAAGAAATTAAACAAGCATCATTAACTTAATCAAACAAGATTAAGGACAAGAATTATACCTTTGATGCGTGCTTCGCTCCCAAAGAGCTCTTACTTCAAAATCCCGAAAAGACGAGATCTCCGACGGATCGTACCCTCGACCCGACCCGAGCGTCCCAAGTCTTGAAGGTTAGTCAAGACCCGGACAAAATAACTATGAGTTTTACAAATCAAAGGTTTACTCTTTTCTAGAGTTGCCTTTTTAATGCCACTCAAGGTTGTTTCAAATCCCAATACCAAGCTTGGTATTTATAGGGAAATGATCCCTTGATTTCCAATCTCCCATCAATGTGGGAGAGTTGGTAAAATGACAATTATTTAATTCCAAAATTAAATAATTAATCAACTCAATCACAAATCGACACATGGCACAAATATAGAGAAAGCCAAGTGAGGACCAAGGCTTTGGGGGACCATTGCCTTGATCCCCAAGGCCATGTATTGGTCCCCACACACCATGCCCAAAACCGGGTCAAGGTGTGCTAGCTAGCTGCCAGCTAGCGTGCCAGCTGGGGCTGCCAGCTAGCGTGCCAGCTGGGGCTGCTAGCTAGCGTGCCTTGCTGCCCAGCACCCAGCCAGCCAGCCAGTGCACGCTGCTGCTGGGTTGCGCTGGTGCTACGTGCTGGCGCTAGGCGCTGCTAGCACCTAGTGCTGGCATTAGCCCAAGCAGCCCACGCACTCACTCGCATACTCTTCGCGCCTCATTGCTAGCACAGCCAGCATGCGTGCTGCTAGTGCTGCTAGCGAGCCACACATGCTGGCCACACTGTCCCTTGCACCATTCGCATACCCTATCGCACATACGCACTGGCACCATGCCTACGCTAGCACTAGCCAGTGCCTAGCACTGCTTGTGCTTGATGCGAGGCATGCGCACATGCACACGCACTCGCATTCGTGGCACTGCTGCCCAGCACCCAGCCAGGCATTGCACGTACACGCACCAGCCAGGCGCCACGCACCACGCACTGCCTGCCCCACACGCATCAATGCGCCTGTGATGCGAGGCTAGTGTGCTAGGCTGCGAGTGTCATGCCTAGCATTGAGCTGGCGCGCAGCCCTTCGCATGTGCTGCAATGCTTAGTGCTGCCATGCGAAGGCTAGCACTCAAGCACACGCACATGGCGCGCCATTGCCAGGCAGCCAACCATGCCAGCACTTGGTGCTTGCGATGGTGCTGCCAGGCCAGGCACGCACGCACGCAGCACCTAGTGCTTGCGATGGTGCGCCTGGTGCTGCCATGGCCTGCGATAGGTGACATATGCACCCAAGCACCACGCTAGCATGCTTGCTAGCTTCCATGGGCTGCCTGGTGCCTGTGTGGCCTACGATGCTTCCATGCGCACCTAGGCACCCATGCTAGCTTGCGATGGGCTTCCAGGGTGCGCCTAGGCTGCGATGGTGCCTAGCACACCATGATGCGCCTAGCACACACATGGTGCACCTAGATTTGCGATGAGCTAGCCTAGCCTAGCTGTGGCTACGCTCATACTTGTCGATTGTGATTTGCGACGCTCGGTATCGATGCCCTAGGCTCGATTTCCGACGTCTGTATTCGTAAAACTCTGTCGACGTCTCGGATCGGAGATTCGATTGGGTTCGACCCGAAGGGTTCAGTTAAGATTAAGCTGTAATATCAATTGTACCCTGATATTACTGATCGGAAGCGGCCTCCACCTAGGCATTCCGATCACTTGACCTTACTGAAGAATTAGCTCTGTAATAATTATGAACCCTCTATCGGAATAGTACACTTGTTGGAAGGACACCATTCCTTTCAATCTCCCACTTGTCCTTCCGGATAAGTGTGCATATTGTGTATAGCTCATTTCCTTTGTCACTTAATGTTTCTTCGTGAACTATAAGGTAAGATTCTTTGTCATCCTTATTACGTTCAGAAGTGTTTCTCGATCTCCAAGTTCGACTGTCAATAAGCAGATGATTTCTAAAATCCATCTGAGCATGGCCATGCATTTTACAGTCTCACTCTTCGAGCGGCCTTTTAAACAACAAAATATTTTCCCTATTGTTAGTAGGGGGACAATCCCAGTCTTGTATTGTAAGTTCTTCTTACTAAGAGGACATAGACTCCCGAGTGTTCCCGTTATGATCCCCAGTTACGGCAGACGTTAGGAAACATCAAAGAGCCTAGTACTCAAACAAGAAAACTTCACAGTACTCATGGTCTGAGGAAATAAGTTCCGATAGCCATAATGTGAAATGTACTTATGACAAAATTTAATTTTCTTAAAGTACTCTCATAGGTCTTATCCAGTACAGTTCTAAACTGTACCTGTGCAAATGATTTATGACTGTCACGTCCTCGCTGCACAAGAAACGGTGCTGCAAATCATACTACACACTAATCTATTGCGGTCATCAATCGTCCATCTGTTAGATGACCTCGATTAGGGATACTTTTCGATTTAATATTCAATGTTCACTTAACATGTGTTTCTTTATCCAAGACATGGTCTTGATACCCTGTTTTGAATATTTTCGTAAATCGAATGGACTCATTATTTAATTCTAAACCACAATTAAATAGTAATGGAGTGAATGATAATTTTGCACAAAAATTAATTACTCCACTAATGAATGGTTTTAGTACAGTGTCTTACATTAAATCAACCCTGTTTAATTAAAACACTTGTACAGGGAATATCAAAACCAGTCTCCAACATGCTTGATTCCCATTGCCTCAACGTGTTTGTTGTGTTTCACTTGAGGCAAAGGTTTAGTCAAAGGATCGGCCACATTATCTTCCGTGTCGATCTTACAAATTCTGATTTCACCTTCAGATTTCAATTCCCTTATCATGTGAAATCTCCTTTGCACGTGTTTGACCTTCTGGTGTTCTCTCGGGTCCCTGGCCTGAGCGATAGCTCCACTATTATCACAATAGAGGTCTATCGGTCCCTTGATTGAGGGTACAACACCAAGTTCACTGATGAACTTGCGAATCCAAACAGCTTCCTTGGCTGCTTCCGAAGTGGCCAAATACTCGGCTTCAGTTGTAGAGTCTGTAGTGGTGCCCTGCTTGGCACTCTTCCAGCTGAACGCTCCTCCATTCAGACAGAATACATATCCCGACTGTGACTTGAAGTCGTCTCTGTCAGTCTGGAAGCTAGCGTCGGTGTAACCTTCAACAACCAGTTCTTTGTGGCCTCCATAAACCAGGAATTTATCCTTGTTCCTTTTCAAGTACTTAAGGATGTTTTTGGCCGCAGTCCAATGCGCCTCTCCTGGGTTCGATTGGTATCGACTCGTTGCACACAGGGCATACGATACATCTGGCCTTGTACATATCATGGCATACATGATCGATCCGATTAGCGAAGCATACGGGATCTGATTCATTCTTTCTCGCTCAACAGGTGTCTGTGGACACTGTTTCTTGCTGAGAGTTATGCCATGGGACATGGGTAAATGCCCTCTTTTGGCATTTTCCATGTTGAATCGAGCCAGTACCTTATCAATGTAAGTACTCTGGCTCAATCCAATCATCCTCTTAGATCTATCCCTGTAGATCTTGATGCCCAATATGTATTGTGCCTTTCCTAAGTCCTTCATTGAAAAGCACTTTCCCAACCAGCCCTTTACGGACTCCAATAATTTTGTGCTGTTTCCAATGAGCAGTATGTCATCTACATACAGGACTAGGAATACAATATCACTCCCACTGACCTTCTTGTATACACAAGATTCATCTGGATTCTTGATAAAACCAAACTTGCTGATGGCTTCATCAAATCGCAGATTCCAACTCCTGCTGGCTTGCTTTAGTCCATAAATAGACTTCTTCAGCTTGCAAACCTTTCCAGCGTTTCCTGGATCGACAAAACCCTCTGGCTGTGTCATATACACAGTTTCTTCCAAAATCCCATTAAGGAAGGCGGTTTTGACATCCATTTTCCATATTTCGTAATCGTAATATGCAGCAATCGCTAGGATAATTCGGACGGACTTTAGCATTGCAACTGGTGAAAAAGTTTCATCATAGTCAATCCCGTGGACTTGTCTAAAACCTTTTGCCACCAGCCTAGCTTTGTATACCGATACATTTCCATCTTTGTCTGTCTTCACTTTGAAGATCCATTTGCAACCAATGGGTGTATAACCCTCGGGCAAATTTACCAAGTTCCAGACTTGGTTTTCAGACATGGAGTCCATCTCGGATTTCATGACCTCTTGCCATTTTGCAGAGTCAGGGCTCGTCATAGCTTGCTTGTATGTCGCCGGCTCATCACCATCCATAACTAGGATGTCTTGATCATCAGTTAAGACAATACCGAGGTATCTGTCTGGTTGAGATCTTTGCCGTTGCGACCTACGTAGGGTAATTGGTTGAGCATTTACATTGTCTGTTTGACTCTGACCAATCTTCTCAGATGCTTCCAAAGTATCTAGATTGTCAGTTTTGTCAGGTTGACATTGTTGCTCGTCCTCTCGAACTTCGTCGAGTTCGATTTTCCTCCCACTTGTCATTTTGGAAAGGTGATCCTTCTCCAAAAAGACACCATCACGAGCAACAAATACTTTGTTCTCGGATTAATTGTAGAAGTAATACCCTTTGGTTTCTTTTGGATATCCCACAAAGAAACACTTATCCGATTTGGGGTGAAGTTTGTCCGAAATTAATCGCTTGACATATGCTTTGCTTCCCCAAATCTTGAGAAAAGACAACCTAGGAGGTTTCTTAGTCCATAATTCATATGGAGTCTTTTCAACAGCTTTTGACAGAGCTCTATTCAGTGTTAGTGCTGCTGTTTGTAGCGCTTGTCCCCAAAACGAGATAGAGAGTTCACTAAGACCCATCATTGATCGAACCATGTCTAACAAGGTCCGATTCCTCCGTTCAGACACTCCGTTCCATTGACGAGTTCCGGGAGGTGTCAACTCTAAAAGAATGCCACATTCTTTCAAGTGATCGTCGAATTCATGGCTCAAATATTCGCCACCTCGATCCGATCGAAGTGCTTTAATTTTCTTGCCAAGTTGATTTTCAACCTCTTTCTGAAATTCTTTGAACTTTTCAAAGGATTCAGATTTTTTCGACATTAAGTAGATATAGCCATATCTACTATAATCGTCGGGGAAGGTGATGAAATATCGGTAACCTTGCCTTACGGGTGTGCTCATAGGTCCACATACATCCGTGTGTATTAGACCTAATAAGTCACTTGCCCTTTCTCCCAACTTGGAGAATGGTTGTTTGATCATCTTGCCTAATAAGCATCCTTCGCAATTTTCAAATGACTCTAAGTCAAATAAGTCAAGAATACCTTCTTGAAGAAGTTTCTTGATGCGTTTGATGTTAATGTGGCCAAGACGACAATGCCACAAGTAGGTTTGATTCGACTCGATGGTCTTAGCCCTTTTGGCAGTATTCTCAATGTTATAGACCTGTTTGTCTAGTGACAGCACATAAAGACCATTTTCTGAATGTGCCTTTCCATATAAAACATTATCAAAATATATAAAACAACTATTGTTTTTGATTCGAAATTCGAATCCTTTGGCGTCCAACGCCGATATTGAAATAATGTTTTTGGTCACTCTAGGAGCATGATAACAATTTTCAAGTTCCAGAACAAGCTTAGTGGGCAAAGACAAACTGAGAGTTCCAACGGAGACGGTAGACATCCTTGCTCCGTTGCCGACCCGAAGCTCGACCTCTCCCTTCTCTAGCCTCCTACTTATCCTTAGTCCCTGAGCATTGGAACAAAGGTGTGAGCCATATCCGGTATCTAATACCCATGATGTTTTTCTAGCGAAGTTTAAGTCTATAACGAAAATACCTGATGAAGAAGCAACGTTCCCGTTCTTCTTATCTTCCTTGAATTTGAGGCAGTCCTTTTTCCAATGTCCCTTCTTCTTGCAGTAGAAACATTCGGAATCTGACTTAGAAGAAGCTGCCTTCTTGTTCTTGTTGCCCTTGGCAAACTTTGACTTAGGCGGGAATTTCTTCTTTTTCCCTTTAAAGCTCTTCTTTTTGCCCGCACGTTTGAACGGCTTGCCCTTCCTCACCATGAGCATGTCATGCTTGCCCTCATCCTTGAGGGTTTGCTCGGCTTGCTTTAACATACCATGAAGCTCGGTGAGGGTTTTCTCTATACTATGCATGTTATAGTTCATCTTGAACTGATCATAGCCTTTATGAAGGGAGTGGAGAATGATGTCAATTTCCATTTCAGTTGAATACCCAGCATTGAGCCTTTCCATGTTTTCAAATAATCCAATCATTTTGAGAACATGCGAGCTGACTGGCTCTCCTTTCTTGAGCTTGCTCTCAAGGATCTGCCTGTGGGTTTCGAACCTCTCAGTTCGGGCCTGCTCTTGGAACATATTCTGAAGCTCAGAAATGATCTCAAAGGCTGTCTCCTTTTCAAAGAAAGTCTTTTGAAGGTCCGGAGACATTGTGGCCAACATGATGCATTTGACATCCCGATTGGCACTATGCCATCGGTTAAGGGCTGCCTAAGTGACCTCCTCATTGGGAGCGTCGGGCATTTCCTCATCAAGGACGTATTCCTTTTTCTCCTGCATTAGCACAATGTGGAGATTTCTTTGCCAATTAAGAAAGTTTGGCCCGCTCAACTTCTCCTTGTCGAGAATTGAGCGCAAAGAGAATTGGTTGTTGTTTGTGTTACTTGCAGACATGATTTCTACAATTGAAAGAATTTGAAGTGAAAAACCATTCATACATCAATAAGTTGAAATTTAAAGCGTTCATCCATTTATTCACACTTATTGAACATTTTATCCACGCATTTTAAGATTGTCCCTTATGGGCGAGAATAAAATGATTCCGAGATCCCAAAGATCAAGAAATGGATAAGCATGCTTTGGCTTGTCTTAGCCATTAAATATCTTAAGGTAAGCAATCCAATTGCTAATAGCTCCAAGCTACTCTCGGTTTGATAAAATGTCGCATCTAATGCATACTTGACATTTTATCTCTTTTGCCACGACATCTAAGGACTCCTTACTGATATCGTTGAGCTTAACCAAGACAACTTGTATACCTAGTATACCTTACGTTCCTAGGGAAGTAGTGATGCCTCCTTTGGCATAATCCATCACGTACGCGCATTAGTTCGGTAAGTGTTGTTCTTGGAATGGCAAATTTTAGCTCAATATTATTAAGGGACCTAGGGTTTCTATGTTGGTTGATTTAAGTGAACTTAACTAATCATCGCAACATCATAGAAATCCTAGACATGCATCTAGCAAACATATATATATATAACAATATATAAGGCATAAAATAGATGCATTTGGCAACTAGCATGACCCCTTGAAATCTTCAATTTCCATGGGTCTTCATCTTGGCTCGTCTTCCTCGAAACACCGTCTTGAGACTTCTTGGCCAAAATAAAAGAAGCTAGATAGAACGACTAAGATTAATCTAAATAGTACAAATACTTAACGGTTCGCAAACCGTATTTAGATTTACAAAAATACATAACGGAACACAGTCCGTGTTTATTCTAGTCGGGCCCCACTAGTTGCCATTTTCAAACAACCTGTTTTGAAAGCAATTTTTCATTCACCCATTCACTATTTGTGAACGGCCCATGCAATTTTACGAAATACACAATTAAACACGCAAAACTAGTAACTAACTTAGGTCGTTAATCCAATTAACGCGCCTAATTAAAACTAGTCAAAGTGGTTTAATCCATTATTTCTAAACGCAAAATGCTAACGCATTTAATTAAGCTCCCACTAAATTCCGCATCTGTACTTAATCAATCCGATTAATTAAGTCGACATAACCCATAATTTGTCAAAATTTTGCAAAAACGAAAATCGAGGTTTTTAGCCTCGTTAAAATAATTAATTAAAATTATTAACACGGGAAAAATCGCAAAATCATAGCTCAACGTTAAGCAAAATCACCCAACAAAACCCTTGGTGGGTGCGCACCATGGCTGCTAGGAAGCCCATGGCATGGCGCCATGGTGCGTGGTTGAGGCCTGATGTGCCTAGCAAGCGGCGCCTCAAGCCGAGCTGCCTGCTAGCATGCTTCGCATGCCTGCCAGTATGCTGGGGCCTGCGAGCATCTGGCCTGGTAGGCAGGCGCATCCTGATGCTCGTGGTGCGCTGGCTGATGCTTGCTGCCCTGCTGCCCAGCAGCTTGCTTCGCAAGCCAGCCCAACCACCCCAAGCACCCCTGCCATGCATCCCAGCCATATACACACAGCGCACAGCAGCATCAAGCCTCGCCCTTGTGCGCACCATAGGCAACCATATGTGTGCTGCTAGGCAGCCCGGCTAGCCTTGGTGGCACTTGGGTGTGTGGCCTTGATTTGCGTGCTATGACTCGGGATTTTAATCCCGATTTAAGTGTGACATGAATTAATTCCAAATTGTATTTTATAATTAATTTTAGGGAAAATAAAATAAAATAAGACAACCATTAAGTCTAACTTAAACAAATTTTATTTTAATTGGTGCACAAGCCCAAATTTATCAAAAATTTGAATTTTGAACAAAATTAGGTCAAACTTTATGCTTAAAATAAAATGAGCTATGTCCAAAATTAATCTTGCCAATATGAAAATTAATCATGGATTTGACAAAAGGGAGTTGGAAAAATAAATCAATCATTCAATGATAAAAATTTTCCAACTTGCATACTTGTGTAAAATACCAAGATTACATCTTCCAATATGAAGATTAATCAAATTTTTACTCACAAGTAATTGAACTTAATTGATTTTAATCAACCAAAATATGAAAAAATCCAAACTTTGTTCAACATGGAATTTAGGGTTAGGGTTCCAATCATTTAAACACTTAAAGATTAGAACTTTAACAACACTTGAAAACTTAAAATACAAAATCACAACAAGTTTTCACACCTTATTGCAATTTATTTGCAAAATTGTGAAAAACAAGTTTATGTGATAACTTGGTATATCAACTTAAGCACTAATAAACACTCCATTATTATGCTCAAGGATATTTTAAAACCAGTAGATTAGAGATGAAAATGTGCATTTAATCTAACCTTGTAATGCTTGCATTAATCAAGGCTTAAAAAGAATTAAAACTTTTGTAAAAAAACGAAAAAACCCTAGAAAAAGTGGGTTTCTGGTTCGAATTTGGCTTCTAGACAATCCTATAAGGGTTTAAACAGTTCTAGAATGTCGATTCCACCCAAAAATCACTATTTTAGAGCCAAAATCTGGGTTCGACAGCCAAATCGATAATAAAATCGAGTTTTAAAATTAATTAAAACGAGCATCTAATCTAATTAGATGATCATGAACCAGAAAAATGAATACTTTAAAACGCCTTAATTTAACAATAATTGCAAAAATTAAAAGGAGCGTGGCTCTGATACCACTGTAGGGTTTCGTAGGGACCCGCCCCTTAATTAAAGCAATTAAACAAGCATAATAAACTTAATCAAACAAGATTAAGGACAAGAATTATACCTTTGACGCATGCTTCGCTCCCAAAGAGCTCTTACTTCAAAATCCCGAAAAGACGAGATCTCCGACGGATCGTACCCTCGACCCGACCCGAGCGTCCCAAGTCTTGAAGGTTAGTCAAGACTCGGACAAAATAACTATGAGTTTTACGAATCAAAAGTTTACTCTTTTCTAGAGTTGCCTTTTTAATTCCACTCAAGGTTGTTTCAAATCCCAATACCAAGCTTGGTATTTATAGGGAAATGATCCCTTGATTTCCAATCTCCCATCAATGTGGGAGAGTTGGTAATATGACAATTATTTAATTCCAAAATTAAATAATTAATCAACTAAATCACAAATCGACACATGGCACAAATATAGAGAAAGCCAAGTGAGGACCAAGGCTTGGGGGGACCATTGCCTTGATTCCCAAGGCCATGTATTGGTCCCCACACACCATGCCCAAAACCGGGTCAAGGTGTGCTAGCTGGCTGCCAGCTAGCGTGCCTTGCTGCCCAGCACCCAGCCAGCCAGCCAGTGCACGCTGCTGCTGGGTTGTGCTGGTGCTACGTGCTGGCGCTGGGCGCTGCTAGCACCTAGTGCTGGCATTAGCCCCAACAGCCCACGCACTCACTCGCATACTCTTAACGCCTCATTGCTAGCACAGCCAGCATGCGTGCTGCTAGCGAGCCACGTATGATGGCCACACTATCCCTTGCACCATTCGCATACCCCATCGCACATACGCACTGGCACGATGCCTACGCTAGCACTAGCCAGTGCCTAGCACTGCTTGTGCTTGATGCGAGGCATGCGCACACGCACACGCACTCGCATGCGTGGCGCTGCTTCCCAGCACCTAGCCAGGCATTGCACGTACACGCACCAGCCAGGCTCCACGCACCACACACTGCCTGCCCCACACGCATCAATGCGCCTGTGATGCGAGGCTAGTGTGCGAGGCTGCGAGTGCCAGGCCTAGCATTGAGCTGGCGCGCAGCCCTTCGCATGTGATGCAATGCTTAGTGCTGCCATGCGAAGGCTAGCACTCAAGCACACGCACATGGCGCGCCATTGCTAGGCAGCCAACCATGCCAGCACTTAGTGCTTGCGATGGTGCTGCCAGGCCAGGCACGCACGCACGCAGCACCTAGTGCTTGCGATGGTGCGCCTGGTGCTTCCATGGCCCGCGATAGGTGCCATATGCACCCAGGCACCACGCTAGCATGCTTGCTAGCTGCCATGGGCTGCCTGGTGCCTGTGTGGCCTGCGATGGCTGCCATGCGCACCTAGGCACCCATGCTAGCTTGCAATGGGCTGCTAGGGTGCGCCTAGGCTGCGATGGTGCCTAGCACACCATGATGCGCCTAGCACACACATGGTGCACCTAGGTTTGCGATGAGCTAGCCTAGCCTAGCTATGGCTACGCTCATACTTGTCGATTGTGATTTTGCAACGCTCGGTATCGACGCCCTAGGCTCGATTTCCGACGTTTGTATTCGTAAAACTCTGTCGACTCATGAAATCCTTTGGGATTAATTCGACGTCTCGGATTGGAGATTCGATTGGGTTTGACCCGAAGGGTTCAGTTAAGATTAAGCTGTAATATCAATTGTACCCTGATATTACTGATCGGAAGCGGCCTCCACCTAGGCATTCCGATCACTTGACCTTACTGAAGAATTAGCTCTTTAATAATTCTGAACCCTCTATCGGAATAATACACTTGTTGGAAGGACACCATTCCTTTCAGACCCGACCCAAACGGTCTTAATCCCGAAGTTTAGTCGGGACTTGACCAAACAAAACTAGAGTATTACGAACTTAAAGGTTTTCTCACTTTTCAAGGAGATGCCTTATTGAGTTCAACTCTAGTGTTTTTTCCCAAACCAAAAACTTGGGTATTTGTAGGGAATGGATACTTGATCTACCTTCTCCCATCAATGTGGGAGATTTTCATTTTCCTCTATTTTATTTTAATCAAAACAAAATAAAAATGCAATGCAATCAATAAGCTCCAAGTGGCACAAGGAGGGGAGACCAAATCACCTTGCTCCTCCCATTGATCAGCTGACCAAAGGGGAGACCAAATCACCTTGCTCCTCAACCACACATCAACCCCTTTGGTCCCCTCCCATTGACCGGTTGACCATGCCACATGGCTGGCTGGCAGCCTGCCTTGGCTGCCAAGGCTGCCAGCTGGCGCCTAGCACCAAGGCTAGGCTGCCCAGCTAGCACGCCCATGCAATGCGGCCTGATGCGTAGGCGCTGCTATGTGCGTATGCTGGGCTGCTGCAATGCGATACCTAGCACGCATAGTGTGATGCTGTTTGGTGCCCCAACGCTAGCACGCAAGCATAGCATGCAGCGATGGCTGGCCCAACTTGGCTAGCAAGCATGCACAGTGCTATACGCTGCCTACTTGCGATAGCGGGGCCTTGCGATGCTTCCGGACTTTGCTTCGCCATGCCCAACATGTTGCGATGGTTGGTTCTGCTATGCCAACAAGCACGTTTAGCCATGCTTGCACAACCACAACACACACACACGCATGGCACGCATCTTGCAATGCTTGGGCCATACGATGTGCGTGTGCTAGGCGATGCTAGGCACGCATGACACGCATGGGATGGTGACCTTGCCTAGCCTAGCACTCGCATGGCTTGGTTAATGCGAGGCTACGGCTTGGCTCGAACTTGTCGCTTGCTTGATTCCACGTCTCGTCGAATTCTAAATTCGACTCGACTTGCGACGCTCGGTCTCAACGCTCTAAGCTCGATATTCGACGTATTTGTTCGTAAGACTCTAATAACTCATCTAATCCTTTGGATTAATTCGTCGATTCGGACTGGTTATTCGATTGGGGTGCGACCCGTAGGGTTCAGTCAAGATTAAGTCGTAATATTAATTATGCATTTATATTACTGATCGGAAGCGGCCTCCACCTAGGCATTCCGATCACTTGACCTCACTGAAGAATTAGCTTTCAAATAATTTTGAACCCTCTATCGGAATAATACACTTGCTGGAAGGACACCATTCTTTTTAATCTCCCACTTGTCCTTCCGGACAAGTGTGTAATTAGTGTATAGCCCTTTTCCTATGTCGCTTAATGTCTCTTCATGAACTATAAGGTAAGATTTTTCGTCATCCGTATTACGTTAAGAAGTGTTTCTCGATTTCCGAGTTTTACTGTCAATAAGCAGATGATTAATTTTAAAATCCATCTGAGCACGACCATGTATTTTCACAGTCTCGCTCTTCGAGAGGCCTTGTAAACAACAAAGACATATTCCCTATTATTAATAGGGGGACATTCCCAGTCTTGTATTGTTAGCTTCCCTTACTAAGAGGACCTAGTCGCCCGAGTGTAGCTGTTATAATCTCCATTTATGACAGACGTTTGACAACATCAAAACGACTAGTACTCAAACAAAAGCTTACAATACTCATTGTCGAGGAAAAAGGTTCCGATAGCTATAATGAGAAATGTACTTATGACGGTTTTTAAAGTCTTAAATTACTCTCATAGGTCGATCCGATTCAATTCCAAACTAGTACATGTGAAAATGATTTATGACAATCATGTCCTCGTAGCACAAGAAACGGTGCTATAAATCATACTACACACTAATCTCAAGTGGCCATTAATCGTCCATCGTTTAAATGACATAATTAAAAAAATTTACCTTTTATTCAAGTCATCAGGCATAATTTTCGATTAAAATATTCAATGTTCATTTAACAGGTGTTTCTTTATCCAAGACATGGTCTTGATACCCTGTTTTGAATATTCTCAGTAATCGAAAGGACTTATTATTTAATTCTAAACCACATTTAAATAGAAATGGAGTAACAATAAATTTGCGGAAAATTAATTGCTCCAAAACTGAATGGTTCAACATAGTGTTTTACATTAAGACATCAAGTTTAATTAAAACACATATACAAGGAATTCAAAGCCAATCTCCAACATGTTTGATTCCCATTGCCTCAACGTGTTTGTTGTGCTTTACTTTAGGCAAAGGTCTAGTCAATGGATCAGCTACATTGTCGTCCGTTCCAATCTTACAAATTCTGATTTCACCCTCAGACTTCCATTCCCTTATCATGTGAAATCGCCACTTGACATGTTTGACCTTCTGGTGTTCCCTTGGCTCCATTGCCTAAGCAATAGATCCATTGTTATCACAATAGAGGTCTATCAGACCCTTGATGGAGAGTACAACACCAAGTTTAATAATGAACTTACGAATACAAACTGCCTCCATAGCTGCTTCCGAAGCTGCCAAGTATTCGGCTTCAGTTGTAGAATCTGCAGTGGTGCTTTGCTTAGCACTCTTCCAACTAAACACTCCTCCATTAAGGCAGAATATGTACCCTGACTGCGACTTGGAGTCGTCTCTATCAGTCTGAAAGCTCGCGTCAATATAACCTTAAACAACCAAATCATTACAGCCATCATGGATCAGAAACTTATCCTTGTTCCTTTTCAGGTACTTTAGGATATTCTTGGTCGCAGACCAATGATCTCCCCTGGGTCTGATTGGTATCGGCTCGTAGCACTCAAGGCATACGATACATTCAGCCTAGTACATATCATGGCATACATGATCGATCTAATAAGCGAAGCATATGGACTCTGATTCATCCTCTCTCGCTCATCAGGTGACTGTCGACACTGCTTCTTATAAAGAGTTATGCCATATGACATGGGTAGGTGCCCTCTCTTGGCCCCTTCCATGGTGAATCGTGCCAGTACCTTATCAATCTAAGTACTTTGGCTCAATCCAATCATCCTTTTAGATCTATCCCTATAGATCTTGATGCCTAATATGTACTGTGCCTCTCCCAAGTCCTTCATTGAAAAGCACTTACAAAGCTAGCCCTTTACGGACTCCAACAGTTTAGTGCTGTTTCCAATGAGTAATATGTCATCGACATATAAGACTAGGAATGCTATGTTACTCCAACTAACCTTCTCAAGACTCATCTGGATTCTTGATAAAACCAAACTTACTAATAGCTTCATCGAATCGCAGATTCCAACTTTTGCTTGCCTACTTTAGTCCATAAATGGACTTCTTAAGCTGGCATACCTTCCCAGCATTTCTTGGATTAACAAAACCTTCCGGTTGTGTCATATACACAGTTTCTTCCCAAATCCCATTAAAGAAGGCGATTTTGACATCCATTTGCCATATTTCATAATCGTAATATGCAGCAATCTCTAGGATAATTCGGACGAATTTAAGCATTGCGACTGGCGAAAAGGTTTCATCATAATCAACGCCGTGAATTTGCCTGTAAACTTTTGCCACCAGTCTAGCTGTAAACTTTCCATCTGTGTCTGTTTTCAACTTGAAAATCCATTTGCAACCAATAGGTTTGTAACCTTTGGGCAAATTAACCAAGTCCTAGACTTTATTTTCAGACATGGAGTCCATCTCAGATTTCATGGCATCTTGCCATTTTGGAGAGTTGGAGCTCATCATAGCTTGTTTGTATGTCACTGGCTCATTTCCATCCATAACTAGGATGTCTTGATCTTCGGTTAAGACAATTCCAAGGTATCTATCTGTTGAGATCTTGGCCATTGCGACCTACGCAGGGTAATAGGTTAAGCATTTGCATTGGCGGTTTGACTCTGACTAATGTCATTAGCTGCTTCTAAAGCACATTGATTATCAGTTTTGTCAGGTTGACTTTGTTACTCGACCTCTCGAATTTCTTCGAGTTCGATTTTCCTCCCACTTCTCATTTTGGAAATGTGTTCCTTCTCTAAAAAGACACCATCACGAGCAACAAACACTTTTTTCTCAGATTTTTTATAGAAGTAATACCCCTTGGTTTCTTTTGGGTAGCCCACAAAGAGACATTTGTCTGATTTTGGGTGAAGTTTGTAAGAAATTAATCTCTTGACATATGCTTCGCAACCCCAAATCTTAAGAAAAGACAACCGTGGAGATTTCTTCATCCATAATTCATATGGAGTCATTTTGACAGCTTTTGACGGACCACGGTTCAGTGTTAGTGCCGCAGTAAGAAGTGCGTGTCCCAAGAAAGAGATAAGAAGTTCACTAAGACCCATCATTGATCGAACCATGTCTAACAAGGTTTGATTCCTCCTTTCGGACACTCCATTCCATTGTGGAGTTTCGGGAGGTGTCAACTCTGAAATAATACCATTTTCTTTCAAGTGATCGTCAAATTCATGGCTCAAATACTCGCCACCTCTATCCGATCGAAGTGATTTGATTTTCTTGCCAAACTGATTTTCAACTTCACTCTGAAACTCTTTGAATTCCTCAATAGATTCAGATTTGTTCGACATAAGGTAGACATAGCCATATCTACTATAGTCGTCCGTGAAGGTAATGAAATATCGACAACCATTCCTTGTAGGTGAACTCATTGGTCCACATATATCCGTATGTATTAGACCTAATAAGTCTTTCTCCCAACTTAGAGAATGACTGCTTTATCATCTTGCCTAACAGACATCCTTCGCAATTTTCAAATGACTCCAAGTCGAATGAATCAAGAATACCCTCATGAAGAAGTTTCTTGATGCGCTTGATGTTAATGTGGCCAAGACGACAATGCCACAAGTAGGTTTGATTCGACCCATAGGTCTTAGCTCTTTTGGCGGTATCATTAATTCTTATAAACAAATGTAAAACATGCAATTTGACATTTCAAAACCAACCATTGTTTAAGTCTTGTGATCAAAGTAACCCGGTGTCCAACACCGTAGATCAAAAGTATGTTCAAAAGCATGAGAAACAACCATTGTTTAATTACAAGCCATAGACAAAATAAATGTGCCTACAAGCACGATCGAAAGACCATCTTTGTTGTCCGCTTGTAGTTGCACATCCACTTGTGAAGCCCTCTCACTTGGTTCTTGAAAAGGAAACATAAAGTGAGTTACACATGGTATCTAATACATATGAATAGCTTTATACAAAAGTGTTAATGAAGATACCTAAGGCAGATGCCACATTCCTCTCCTCCTCATCCTTTCGGAAGAGCTTGCATTCCCTCTTGTAGTGGCCTTGCCCACCACAATAGAAGCATCGCATCTTCGCCTTGTTCTTGAACTCCCTCTTCCTTGCTCTCAAGGGCCTTTCGGTTGCTCCATAGGAGGTGGCTCGGTTAAGCAATTGCACCACCTCTCTTAAAGAGCGTGTCTTGCAGCTATATGCACTCTAAGTGCATCATAGCCCGAGTGGAGTGAAGCAAGCAAGATATGACCTGCCATCTCATCCTCCAATGAGTTTCCAAGAAGCCGCATGTGCTTTAAGAGCCTAGTCATTCCCAGCACATGAGGTCGGAGGAGCATACCGGGTCTCAATTTGGTATTGTAGACCCTTGTCCAAAGCCGACGTCTCTCCTTAGCAAGACAACCCACTTCCGGTGGCTTTATCTTCATGTTCGAGAGTGACCTAGTCACATCAAACACGAGTCCATCATAGTTGCCATTGTCACTCTTGGTGACTCTCACATTGACAACGTCCTCAAGTGCTTTGAGGAACATGTCCGGAAGATAGAAGGAGAGCTTTTCCTTCCAATCTGTCGGGATGGAATTAGCCATAAGTCGTGAGACTTCTTGCAATCGGAAGACCATTTATCATGAGCCTCATCGCTCATGATTCCCTTAGAGAAGAAGCTTGGAATGGGAGTATCAAGAGTGTACTCCAAGGAACAATTCCGAAGAGTTTTCCTGAGTTCCTCTTCCCATTGTCTTAACACTTAATATTTTAGGGTAAGCAATTCCAATTACTAATAGCTCCAAGCTACTCTTGGTTCAATAAAATGCCACATCTAATGTTTCCTTGACATTTTTTCTTTATTTCCATGACATCTAAGGACTCCTTACTAATATCGTTGAGCTTAACCAAGACGACTTGTATACCTAGTATACCTTACGTTCCTAGGGAAGCGGTGATGCCTCGCTTAGGCGTAGCCCATCACCACGTACATTAGTTCGGTAAGTGTCGTTCTTGGAATGTCAAATTTGTCTCAATAGTATAGGGACCTAGGGTTTCTATATTGGTTGATTTAAGTGAACTTAATTAATCATCGCAACATTTGAAATCCTAAACATGCATCTATCATACAATTCAGGCATATATAGGCATAATATATATAAATCATAAGTATAAGATGCATTTGGCAACTAGCATGACCCCATGAGTCTTCAAATCTTCAAGGGTATTCGATGCAACTTCTTGGCTTGTCTTCTTAGAAACGCCGTCTTCGAGACGTCTCCGCCAACTATGCATCTACTAGCTACTACGACTAGGAATAATCAAAATATTAAGGTACAAAAATACGCAATGGTATGCAGACCGTACTTAGATTTATAAAAATACATAACGGATCGCTGTTCGTATTTACTATCCTAGTAGGGCCCAAGTAGTTGCCATTTTCACAAAACCCGTGAAACAATATACATTCCATTCATCCATTCACTATTTGTAACTAACTTAGGTGGTTGATCCAATTAACGCGCAAACTAGTAACTAACTTAGGTGGTTGATCCAATTAACGCGGCTAATTAAAACTAGTCAAAGTTGTTAACCATTTTATGTGATTAAAACGCAATTAGTTCATGCAATTAACGAAGCTCCCACTAAATTCGGCATCCAACTTAGTTAATCCAATTAATTAAGTCGATCAACCCAAATTTTGTCAAAATTTTTTTTTGCAAGAGCCGGAAGAACCGAGGCCTAGCCTCGTTAAAATAATTAAAATGGCCCCAATTACGCAAAACAGTAGCCCACAACATGCCCCAAGTGCATAGCATCAAAGCCACAAGGATAGGCTTGCTAGGCACTAAGGCTGTGCCTGCTTGCCTAGGGTGCTGGGCTACGCACCATGGCTGCCTTGCAGCCCCTTAAATGTCATGGCTGTGCGTGCCGGCATGCCTGCCTAGGAGAACACGCCACGCTTACTGGCACCATACGCATCGCAGCGAGCTACACATGCTTGCGTGCATGCTGGTGCTGGCAGCGTGTGCTGGGCTTGCTGGGGCTCGTTGCCTTGCTGCCCAGCAGCATGCGGGTACCTTCACACAGCACACACATCATTCTCGCACAACCATAGCACCAAGCGCAGCCTTGCACACACACACATCGTAGCTTTATGCACCACACTTGCACACACTAGCGCATCTACGAGGCTAGGCAGTCCATCACGCACCTTGGCAGCCCCATGGGTATGGCTTGGGCGAATTTGCCTCGATTTACATGCACTTGCCTCGGGATTTTAATTCCTGATTTATGTGTGATAAAAAATTTATTCTAATTAGAACCAATTCAGAGCAAAATGAAAATAAAACAAGTCCTACTTAATTAAATTCAATTTTAATAGTGCACAAACCTAAATTATTCAAGAACCATTCTTTAGATCAATTTAGGTCTATCTTGATGCTACAAAATTGAAGGGCTATACTCATAATTAATTTAACCAAATATAAATTAATAATGAGATTTGACAAAATTAAAGGGGTTGAAAAAATAAACCCTTTCATCCAATGAAAAATTTCCAACACTAACTTGTGCATAATTGAAAAATTACATCTTCCAATATGAAGATTAATTAAATTTCAATAATGAGTTTTGAACTTTTAGGACTTTAATCAGCTAAAAAATGATTAAATCCAAAATTTAGTTTAGCATGGAATTTAGCAATCAAAGTTCCAACAAAATAAACAATTAAAGATTGGATCTTTAACATATTAGGGACTTCAAAATTACAAGTTCACCATAAACATTCACACTTGAAGCAATTTATTTGCAAAAATATGAAAATTTCAAGTTTATGTGAAAAATGAACTTACCAAATTAAGCACCATTTATAACTTCATAAAGATGATTAATAAGGATTATAATTGCAGTAGGTTAGGGATGCAACCATACATTTAATCTACCTTTAACATGCCATAATTAATCAAGGATTAAAGATTTAAAATTTTTCGTCAGAAACGAAAAACCCCTCGAAAAGCATGTTTTTGGGTGGATGTTGGCTTCTAGACAACCCTCAAAGAAGATCAAAAACTATTTAGAACATCGATTCCACCCAAAAATCACTATTTTTGAGTTGAAATCTGGGTTCGTTGGCCAAAATTAGTAAAATACGAGATTAAAACTAATTAAAACGAGCTTCTAATCTAATTAGAAAGAAAAACTAGAATTTAAATCCATTTTAAATCACCTCAATTAATTATTAGTTACAATGCTACGAGGAAGAGAAACCCGCCCAAGACCCGCTCACTAATTAAAGCAACTAAACATGCAATCACATAATTAGCAATAGAAGAGAGAGAAAGAGAAAATACATTCTTACCCTTGACACGTGCTTCGTTCGATTCACGAGCTCTTACTTCAAAGCTCGAGCCTCGGAAGTGCGACGACCTTCTACGGCTCGCACCCTCGACCCAACCTGAACGGTCTTAATCCCGAAGGTTAGTCGGGATTTGGCCAAACAAAACTAGAGTATTACCAACTTAATGTTTTTCTCACTTTTCAAGGAGATGCCTTTTTGAGTTCAACTTAAGTGTTTTTTCCCAGACCCAAAACTTGTTTTCTCCATCAATGTGGGAGATTTGCATTTTCCTCTATTTGATTTTAACCAAAACAAAATAAAAATGCAATGCAATCAACAAGCTCCAAGTGGCACAAAGAGGGAGAAAGTAGCTGTGGACCACCAAAGGGGGGACCAAATCACCTTGCTCCCCAAGCCACACACTAACCCCTTTGGCCCCCTCCCATTGACCGGCTGACCATGCCTCATGGCTAGCTGGAAGCCTACCTCGGCTGCCAAGGTTGCCAGCTGGCGCCTAACACCAAGGCTGGCAGCCCAGCCAGCACGCCCATGCATGCGTGCAGCTAGCAAGCCACGCATGCAGGCTGATGCCTAGGCACTGTTATGTGGGTGTGCTGGGCTGCTGCAATGATGCTTGGTGCCTCAACGCTGGCACGCAAGCATATCATGCAGCGATGGCTGGCCCAGCTTGGCTAGTAAGCACGCACAGTGCTATCCTCTGCTTGCTTGCGATAAAGAGGCCTAGCAAGCACTTGCGTGCTGCTGGCCTTGCGATGCTTGCGGGCTGTGCTTGGCCTTGCCCAGCATGTTGCGATGGCTGGTGCTGCTATGCTAGCAAGCAAGCCCAACCATGCTTGCACAACCACACCACGCACACACGCATGGCATGCATCTTGCGATGCTTGGGCCATGCGATGTGCGTGTGCTAGGCGATGCTAGGCACGCATGACACGCATGGGATGGTGACCTCGCCTAGCCTAGCACTCGCATGGCTAGGCCAATGCGAGGCTACAGCTTGGCTTGAACTTGTGGCTTGCTTGATTCCACGTCTCGTACCTTTAAATTTGACTCGACTTGCGACACTCGGTCTTGACGCTCTAAGCTTGATATCTGACGTCTTTGTTCGTAATACTCTAATGACTTATCTAATCCTTCGGATTGATTCGTCGATTCGGATCAGTTATTCGATTGGGGTGCAATCCGAAGGGTTCAGTCAAGATTAAGCCTTAATATTAATTATGCATCAATATTACTGATTGAAAGCGGCCTCCACCTAGGCATTCCGATCACTTGACCTCCCTGAAGAATTAGCTTTCTAATAATTCTGAACCCTCTATCGGAATAAAACACTTGCTGGAAGGACACCATTCCTTTCATGTTGCTCCTTTTTGTTGTAGACTTTAATCTCTGAGCTGGAATATTTCAAGATTCATCCAAGACCTGGTCTTAACCAGGTCTAACTAGAGCATCTCAAGTTTTAGCCAAGACCTGGTCTTAACCAGGTCATATTGAAAGCAGCCAAGACCTTGCCAGACCAAGTCTCGGATGCATTCTTCTATTTTAGCCTCACTTTGAGCTTAAAATTTCTTGGCTCCCCACTTTGGTGAGCAAGACTTGATATCAAGTTTCTCACTTTGATGCATGGAGCTCTATATTAGTTGTCGTTTCACTAGGCACTCTTTTTGGCATTATGTCGCCGGATTAATCCTTAATATCTGTTATACACAAATATTTGGCATAAAAGGACATTAGTGTAAATAAATTATATAGAAGTCTAAGCTCCTCTTTAAAGGAACTTTTAAGGGAAGAAGTAGTGTTTTAAAGCAGGATCAACTGTTGTAGGAGCGGTTTATTAGTGATACGACTCGGAGGGAGTCAGCCCACATAACTAACCCGGAGACAGAGTGTTGTAGAGTCGTTCTTATACAACTAGCCCCCCAAGTCTTAGAGGTGCCATGGCAGTTCTATGACTTAAAGGAGACCGTTGATTCTTGGTGGCACAGAGACGCATTACATAGTTGAAAAATTCGATTTTCTTGAAAAATTCTGGCTATTCCACCAAACCCTCAGATTTTTCTGTTGACCAATTTGATTATTTAAATTTTCTGTTAAGGTACCTGATTACTCCGCTAAAAATTCTGATTTTTCACTGAAAAATCTTACCACTCCGCTGAAGATTCTGATTTTTCTACTGAAAAATCTGACTGCACTGCTGAAAATATTTCTGTTTTCTGCTGCAAGATCTTACTACCTCGTTGAGAAATTCTGATTACAGTTGGAACATTCGATTTTGTTGCTGAAAAATTGACTGACTTGTTGAGAAATCTGGATCTTCAACTGAAATACCTGTTTTTTCTTGCTGAGAAACCTTACTGCTTTGCAAAAATTTCAAACTTATTTTTCAGAAGTTAAATACCTTGCTGAATTCTTATTTTTCAGTTGGAAATGCTGATTGCTCCTCGCTGAGATTTTGTGAGAATATTGATTTTTCTTCTTGTAGCGCTTAACTATGCCTTTTGTGTGCAAAATATTATAATGAGAGTGGAAAACTTTGCCTGATTTTATGTTTTGGAGATAATCGGGAATTGTTGAACCGCTTCATCCTATAACCGATCGATGTTGAAGTGGGGAAGATGGAGGCCTTGAGATCTTAGTTCTTCAATCTTTTTAGATCTACTATCTTTAGCATTGTAGTAGTACTTTTGTGCCAGATCAGGGTGAATACAAGGTTAAAATTTGTGATCAACTTTCGACCACCACTTCGGTTGGCAGAGGCTTAATCTTATCCTTTGCTCTCTCACTTGCTAGCTCTTAAAACTCAGTCGACCCCTCCTTCTAGCGCAAATTGTTTCTGTATGGGATAGCTCCCGCTAAGCTATCACCGGGCTCTCGGTCTAACTCACAGGGTGCACACTCACCGTTGGAAGGACACTTAGAGGGGCTCACCAGCGCGATAGAGTTAGCCTGCAAGTTGACCAAGTAAGAGTCTCCACAAAGGAGATCGTACACCTATAAATAAGGGATAAAGTACAATGGAAAAGAGGTTAGACACACAAGTTATTACACCCTCTCTATCTCTCTATTTACGTTTTCTCTTTGTGAACACATTCTAACTTAATCATCGAAGGGGGGTTCCTCGAGCCACCCCCGAGGGCAGTCACGTGTGTTACCTTGCGCAGGTTTCCAGCTGGACCCAGCCTGCCCCAGTCAGAACCCTTGGATCCGGTCCCGGAACAGTTTCGGGTGTACTCCGGTGGGAATAGTCGAACCACGGATTGCACTACTGAGGTCTTGGGGTGCCTGCTAAGATCCTTGGCTGAACAGTTGGAGCCTCCATCAACACCACTGGAGGACTTACAAGAGAGAGAACGTAACTGCCCTCGGGGGTGATAACCCTAATTTAAGTGGTCAGCCTGAGGGCGACTTACTCTGGTCAAGCTTTCAGCTAGAGCCTATAACTAACTCACCCTGGTCAAGCTGGCAGCCGCAGCCTATGATCGTCTCACTCTGGTCGAGCTGACAGCCGGAGCCTGTAACTTACTCGCCCTGGTCAAGCTGGCAGCCGGAGCTTGTAACTAAGTCGTCACCCTGGTCGAGCCCTCAGCCGGAGCATGTATGGCTAGTGGGAGCCGACTTAAGTGACCTTTAGACTTAGCGGTTTTACAACGGTTGTCGAGGCGCATCATCTCTGGAGGGGCTGAGAGTAGGAGATAATTCAGCAGGAACTACCCTATACTACTCTTATTATTATTCTTATTGCTAGTTGATTTGGGTAAAAATACCCAAGCCACGTGGCCCAATATGAAGGTGACATGTGTCACCTTAGTAGAGGTCCCAAGGGGGCCAATCAGAGGCTGAGACGTGGCATCCACTATCGTCAGGGAAATGGCAGCCTTCAAAGGCCCAAATCCCGAGGCGCCGTAAAAACGACGAATCTCAAATACGTAGGTTGATAACCTAGGATAAGGGCAGTGATTCACAATACCTTATAAATAGGGACATTTACCCTATTTTGGGGGCACATTCATTTATTACATCATTTACAATTTTCTCGCGATAGAGAAATTACATGATCTCGAGATCCATGAAAATTGACTTTACTTTCCGCATTTTACTAAACTTGGACTCTTACCAACTTGATCGTCGAAGGAGGAACTCTGTATAACTAGAGCTTCCGTTTACTTGCAGGTACAAGACACATAAAAACCCCCAAAACATTTGGCGCCGTTTTTGGGGCGAGTACCTCTAAGATGGTTTCTAGAGAACCTGTACCGAATTCTGAGGACAAATGTCCGTTAGCCGAGATCCATTCGGACTATGATACTGATTCAGATCCAAAGGTCGAAGTACATACGACCGAAGATGGATCCCTCATCTCTAAACGCATCCGCCAAAAAGAGAAGAAGGAGCAGGGCGATAATCAGGCAAATCCGAGTAAGTCAGCAAGCAAGCCTTAAGCTAAAGGACAGACTGCTCACATCACCAATGAAGAATTCGTGAAGTTTATGACAAACTTAAAAGATGAGATGAAAGATCTCATCAAGAGTTAGGCGGCTGGTCAAAGCAAAGGACAGTCGACCAAGAAGCCTTTTCACTTCGGGAAGGCCAAGACGGTCAGGGACAGGCAGCCCACTCCACATCCCAAGCACAATTAGGGGGACCGACCCTTGATTGAATAGACAAAATTTCGTCTCCTAAAGACGATGAAGAGGAAGCCCATCCAGCAAGAACAGCCGGATGACAGTAAGAAGACTTTGTTTGATGCTCAGCAGATCATCGAACATAGGAGAAATAACAAGCTACCTAACACGACATCCACACCAACAATGTCAAACGGCTTCAGGAATACCTCACTGAAGTATTCCCAATCAGCACAGGAGCACCTGTCAGGTGGCCAGTCCTTTCATACAGGTCCCAATTTGATATGCTTGGCGCCGTATGTACCCCATCAATCATACGGGTCATTTGCCTAACAATTTCTGCATCCTGCACTCTTTGGAGGACATGCGGCATATAAAGTCCAAGCCTTAGACTGGTAGCTCCGCCTGCTCAAACTTGGAGAACAACCCACTGCCTTCTTTAAGGAGATAACCGAGGCGACACAGCTGGCCAAGGTTAAGAATGTCTTGGTTGGTGCCTATGATGGCACCACCAACCCAGAAGACCACCTAATGGCATATACCAACCTCATGTATGTATAAGGGTTGGATGATGCTTCATGGTGCAGATGCTTCCTAGCTACATTGATAGGCATTTCCCAAAAATAGTTCGGCAACTTGCCACCTAAGTGCATAAACAATTTCAGGACGCTTGCGTTCCTGTTCACCTCTAACTTCTCCATGAACACACTGGCCAAGAAGACGAGCATCGACTTGGGCATGGTTGTTCTAGGAGATAAAGAAGGGCTTTGTTCTTACGTCAGGTGGTTCAATTTGGAGAAAACCTAGATCCAAGGACTTTCTGACAAAGTTGCTTTCACAAACCTTTTTTTATAGGTCTAAAGGACAGGTTAGAAATGAAGTTCGACCTTGTCTGGAAGAGAATCTTCACTCTTCAAGAAGCGCTGAGGGAGGCATAAGCCTATGTACAGGCGAGTGAGCTTTGTGTTTGGTTTTATGATTTCCAACACCATGCGGAAGGATACCCGTCCAAAATCCGCAAAAAAATTAAAGTAACTAAGCATGTATTAAAACCTTAATCACATGATTAACAAGAATAGAGAGAAAGAATTATTACCTTTGTAGCGTGCTTCGCTCTCATTTAGAGCTTGGACTTGAAAGCGTAGAGTCCCGCAAATGCGCGAACCTCCAACGGCTAACACCCTAACTACTAAACCGACCTGGCCCCTACCCCGAAGCTTAGTCGGGGCTATACCAAAAACAACTTAGAGATACTAGAACAAATGTTTTCTCTTCTTTGAAATCCCTTAAAGTTCACCAACTCAAGTGAAAATCTTAATACCCTATGATGGGTATTTATAGAAAAATCTCCTCAAGAATTCCCATCATCTTTCAATGTGGAATAGTTGGTAAAGTGAGAAAAACATGAATTACTTTAATTCTAAATTAAAATAAAAGTCATGAAACAATAATCAAATGACAAGTGTCATCACATAAAGAGGGAGTAGGTAAGGACCACAAACCCATCCTTCGAGGGCAAGAATAAACCCACCAACCCCATGTGCATGGCACACTTGGTCAACGCAAGGAAGACCGGCCTCAACCCTTGGGCTCCAAGGCACGCCCAAATGGCAGCCTTTCCCTTGGCTGGGCCCGCTACCATGCCGCAATTTTAGCACGGTATATTATTTTTCTCGTCTTCGTCGATTCCTAAAATCGACTCGACGCTCGGTTTTGACGCTTTAACCTTGTAATCCGACGTCCTTGTTCATAAAACTCTATTGACTCATTTAATTCTTTGGATTAATTCGTCATTTCGGTTCGGTTACACGATTGGGTGTGACCCAAAGGGTTCAGTCAAGATTAAGCTGTAATATTAATTATTCATTAATATTACTGATCGGAAGTGGCCTCCAGCTAGGCATTCCGGTCACTTAATCTCACTGAATAATTAGCTTTCTAATTAATTCCGAACCCTCTATTAGAATAATACACTTGTTCGATGGACACTATTCCTTTCACTTTACTCCTCTAGCAAGCAGCCGGACTCAAAGAGGTCCAACAAACAAAAAGGGAGTCGGCAAGATTAGCTAGCTTAGAAAAATGAAGAGAGAAAAAAGAGAAAAGACATCTAGGCGGTTGACGATTTAAGTCAGCCGTCAAAAAAGAAGAAGAAAGAAGTTAAACCGTACGTCCGTAAGTACGAGTTTAACAAAGATTGTTACTCCATCCTCATAGAGATCAAAGATCGGGTAAGCTATGAAAAGCCTTTGGCAGCGAAAGGTCCGGAAAAGTACCGAGACAAGAGAAAGTATTTGTAGGGTTTCGTAGTGACCCGACACTACGCGGAAGGAAACCCACCAAGATCCGCCCCTTAATTAAAGCAATTAAACAAACATAATAAACTTAATCAAACAAAATTAAGGACAATAATTATACCTTGGACGCGTGCTTCGCTCCTAAAGAGCTCTTCAAAATCCCGAAAAGACGAGATCTCCGACGGATCGTACCCTCGACCCGACCCGAGCATCCTAAGTCTTGAAGGTTAGTCAAGACCCGGACAAAATTAACTATGAGTTTTACGAATCAAAGGTTTACTCTTTTCTAGAGTTGCCTTTTTAATTCCACTCAAGGTTGTATTCTCAAAATCCCAACCAAGTGGGTATTTATAGAGAATGGAGACTTGAAACCCCTTTTCATGATCAATGTGGGATCATGTGCAATTGCAATAATTTATTTAATTCTAAAATAAATAAATATGCAAAACAATCACAAGCCAAAAAGTGGTAAAAGGAGAGAATGGGATAGGTGAGGACCTTATCCCATGGGGGGGACCATTGCCTTGCTCCCCAAGGGAAGCTCGGTGGCTTTGGTCCCCACTTCCCCTTCAAACCGCCACTTACAAGGCAGCTAGGCTGGCTGCCACCTGGCGCTGCCAGCACGCACAGCCAGCTAGCTTGCTTGGCTGGCGCACCAAGCATCACACACTAATTTACCCAGCGCCACTATCTCACGCACAGCATGCATCGCCCAGCTAGCACTTGCTGGGCATCGCTGGCGCTGGTGCCATGCTATCACAGGCATACAAACACACATATGCGTGGTGCTGCCTTGCTGCTATCGCAGGCACACACGCACGCATATGCGTGGTGCTGCCATGCCATCGCATGCGCAACCATGCATCGCCCAGCTTGTGCCTGCTGGGCATCGCTGATGCTGGCCCTCGCATCCCACGCATTGGCCGGTTTCACATGCCTCGCATCAGCCATGCGCCACGTACCACGCACTGCCAGCCCACACGCATCAATGCGGCTGTGGTGCTAGGCTGCTTGTGCGAGGCCTGGCATCACGCTGGCGCACAGCCTCTCGCATGTGCTGCGATGCTTGGTGCTGCCATGCGAAGGCTAGCACTCAAGCACACGCACATGGCGCACCATTGCCAAGCAGCCAACCATGCCAGCACTTGGTGCTTGCGATGGTGCTGCCAAGCCAGGCACGCACGCACGCAGCACCTAGTGCTTGAATGGTGCGCCTGGTGTTGCCATGGCCTGCGATAGGCCCCACATGCACCCTAGGACCACGCTAGCATGCTTGCTAGCTGTTATGGGCTGCTTGGTGCCTGTGTGGTCTACGATGGCTGCCATGCGCACCTAGGCACCCATGCTAGCTTGCGATGGGCTGCCTGGGTGCGCCTAGGCTGCGATGGTGCCTAGCACACCATGGTGCGCCTAGCACACACATGGTGCACCTAGGCATGCTATGAGCTAGCCTAGCCTAGCTACGGCTACACTCATACTTGTTGCTTGTGATTTTGCGACGCTCGGTATCGACGCCCTAGGCTCGATTTCCGACGTTTGTTTTCGTAAAACTCTGTCGACTCATTAAATCCTTTCGAATTAATTCGACGTCTCGGATCGGAGATTCGATTGGGTTCGACCCGAAGGGTTTAGTTAAGATTAAGCTGTAATATCAATTGTACCTCGATATTACTGATCGGAAGCGGCCTCCACCTAGGCAGTCTGATCACTTGACCTTACTGAAGAATTAGCTCCGTAATAATTCTGAACCCTCTATCGGAATAATACACTTGTTGGAAGGACACCATTCCTTTCAATCTCCCACTTGTCCTTCCGGAAAAGTGTGCATATTGTGTATAGCTCATTTCCTTTGTCACTTAATGTTTCTTCGTGAACTATAAGGTAAGATTCTTTGTCATCCTTATTACGTTCAGAAGTGTTTCTTGATCTCTGAGTTCGACTGTCAATAAGTAGATGATTTCTAAAATCCATCTGAGCATGGCCTTGCATTTTACAGTCTCACTCTTTGAGCGGCCTTTTAAACAACAAAACATTTTCCCTATTGTTAGTAGGGGGACAATCCTAGTCTTGTATTGTAAGTTCTTCTTACTGAGAGGACATAGACTCCCGAGTGTTCCCGTTATGATCCCCAGTTACGGCAGACGTTTGGAAACATCAAAGAGCCCAGTACTCAAACAAGAAAACTTCACAATACTCATGGTCTGAGGAAATAAGTTCCGATAGCCATAATGAGAAATGTACTTATGACAAAATTTAATTTTCTTAAAGTACTCTCATAGGTCTTATCCAGTACAGTTCCAAACTGTACCTGTGCAAATGATTTATGACTGTCACGTCCTCGCAGCACAAGAAACGGTGCTGTAAATCATACTACACACTAATCTATTGCGGTCATCAATCGTCCACCTGTTAGATGACCTCGATTAGGGATACTTTTTAATTTAATATTCAATGTTCACTTAACAGGTGTTTCTTTATCCAAGACATGGTCTTGTTACCATGTTTTGAATATTTCCGTAAATCGAATGGACTCATTATTTAATTCTAAACCACAATTAAATAGTAATGGAGTGAATGATAATTTTACACAAAAATTAATTACTCCATTAATGAATGGTTTTAGTACAGTGTCTGACATTAAATCAACCTTTTCAATTAAAACACTTGTACAGTGAATATCAAAGCCAGTCTCCAACATGCTTGATTCCCATTGCCTCAACGTGTTTGTTGTGTTTCACTTGAGTCAAAGGTTTAGTCAAAGGATCGGCTACATTATCATCCGTGCCGATCTTACAAATTCTGATTTCACCTTCGGATTTCCATTCCCTTATCATGTGAAATCGCTTGTTGCACGTGTTTGACCTTCTGGTATTCTCTGGGCTCCCTGGCCTGAGCGTTAGCTCCATTATTATCACAATAAAGGTCTATCGGTCCCTTGATTGAGGGTACAACACCAAGTTCACTGATGAACTTGCGAATCCAAACAGCTTCCTTGGTTGCTTCCGAAGCGGCCAAATACTCGGCTTCAGTTGTTGAGTCTGCAGTGGTGCTCTTCTTGGCACTCTTCCAGATGAACGCTCCTCCATTCAGACATAATACATATCCCGACTGTGACTTGAAGTCATTTCTGTCAGTCTGGAAGCTAGCATCGGTGTAACCTTCAACAACCGGTTCTTTGTGGCCTCCATACACTAGGAATTTATCCTTGTTCCTTTTTAGGTACTTAAGGATGTTTTTGGCCGCAGTCCAATGCGCCTCTCCTGGGTTCGATTGATATCTACTCGTTGCACTCAGGGCATATGATACATCCGGCCTTGTACATATCATGGCATACATGATCGATCCGATTAGCGAAGCATATGGGATCTGGTTCATTCTTTCTCGCTCAACAGGTGTCTGCGGAAACTGTTTCTTGCTGAGAGTTATGCCATGGGACATGGGTAAATGCCCTCTTTTGGCATTTTCCATGTTGAACCGAGCCAGTACCTTATCAATGTAAGTACTCTGGCTTAATCCAATAATCCTCTTAGATCTATCCCTGTAGATCTTGATGCCCAATATGTACTGTGCCTCTCCTAAGTCCTTCATTGAAAAGCACTTTCCCAACCAGCCCTTTACGGACTCCAACAATTTTATGCTGTTTCCAATGAGTAGTATGTCATCTACATACAGGACTAGGAATGCAATATCACTCCCACTGACCTTCTTGTATACACAAGACTCATCTGGATTCTTTATAAAACTAAACTTGCTGATGGCTTCATCAAATCGCAGATTCCAACTCTTGCTGGCTTGCTTTAGTCCATAAATGGACTTCTTCAGCTTGCAAACCTTTCCAGCGTTGCCTGGATCGACAAAACCCTCTGGCTGTGTCATATACACATTTTCTTCCAAAATCCCATTAAGGAAGGCGGTTTTGACATCCATTTGCTATATTTCGTAATCATAATATGCAGCAATCACTAGGAGAATCCGGACAGACTTTAGCATTGCAACTGGTGAAAAAGTTTCATCATAGTCAATCCTTTGGACTTGTCTATAACCTTTTGCCACCAGTCTAGCTTTGTATACCGATACATTTCCATCTTTGTCTGTCTTCACTTTGAAGATCCATCTGCAACCAATGGGTGTATAACCCTCGGGCAAATTAACCAAGTCCCAGACTTGATTTTCAGACATGGAGTCCATCTTGGATTTCATGGCCTCTTGCCATTTTGCAGAGTCGGGGCTTGTCATAGCTTGCTTGTATGTCGCCGGCTCATCACCATCCATAACTAGGATGTCCTGATAATCAGTTAAGATAATACCGAGGTACCTGTCTGGTTGAGATCTTTGCCGTTGCGACCTACGTAGGGTAATCGGTTGAGCGTTTACATTTTCTGTTTGACTCTGACCAATCTTCTCAGATGCTTCCAAAGTATCTAGATTGTCAGTTTTATCAGGTTGACATTGTTGCTCGTCCTCTCGAACTTTGTCGAGTTCGATTTTTCTCCCACTTGTCATTTTAGAAAGGTGATCCTTCTCCAAAAAGACACCATCACGAGCAACAAACACTTTGTTCTCGGATTTATTGTACAAGTAATACCCTTTGGTTTCTTTTGGATATCCCACAAAGAAACACTTATCCGATTTGGGGTGAAGTTTGTCCGAAATTAATCACTTGACATATGCTTCGCATCCCCAAATCTTGAGAAAAGACAACCTGGGAGGTTTCTTAGTCCATAATTCATATGGAGTCTTTTCAACAGCTTTTGACGGAGCTCTATTCAGTGTTAGTGCTGTTGTTTGTAGCGCATGTCCCCTAAACAAGATAGGGAGTTCACTAAGACCCATCATTGATCGAACCATGTCTAACAAGGTCCGATTCCTCCGTTCGGACACTCCGTTCCATTGAGGAGTTCCAGGAGGTGTCAACTCTGAAAGAATGCCACATTCTTTCAAGTGATCGTCGAATTCATGGCTCAAATATTCGCCACCTCGATCCGATCGAAGTGCTTTAATTTTCTTGCCAAGTTGATTTTCAACCTCTTTCTGAAATTCTTTGAACTTTTCAAAGGATTCAGATTTATTCGACATTAAGTAGATATAGCCATATCTACTATAATCGTCGGTGAAGGTGATGAAATATCGGTAATCTTTCCTTGCGATTGTGCTCATAGGTCCACATACATCCGTGTGTATTAGACCTAATAAGTCACTTTCCCTTTCTCCCAACTTGGAGAATGGCTGTTTGATCATCTTGCCTAATAAGCATCTTTCGCAATTTTCAAACGACTCTAAGTCGAATGAGTCAAGAACACCTTCTTGAAGAAGTTTCTTGATGTGTTTGATGTTAAATGCGGCCAAGACGACAATGCCACAAGTTGGTTTGATTCGACTCGATGGTCTTAGCTTAGTGGTATCAACTTTTGTCATATGTAAAACATGCAATTTAATTGAACATAAATTTGTAGACTTGAAACAACTATTGTTAAAAGTTTTACATTTGAAATCCCTAGGTGTCCAACACCATGGATCATAATATGTTCAAAGCATGATAAAACTAGTTTAATTACATGTCATAGACAAAATTAGTGCATGCAAGCACGACCGAAAGACCATCTTTGTCGTCTTTTGTCCATGCACCAACACTTGATAAGCTTCTCAATTGGTCCCTGAAAATGCAACATTAAGTGAGTCATACTTGGTATCCAATACCTTATGATAAGCTTAATCCACAAGTGTTAAGGAAGATACCTGAGGTGGTCGGAGTGATCCCCTCTTCCTTGATGGGCATGCATTCCCTCTTGTAATGGCCTTGCATGCCACAATGGAAGCATCTCATCTTTTCCTTGACCTTCTTGAACTCCTTCTTCTTAGCTCTCAAGGGCCTTTTGGTCATTCCATAGGCAGTGGCTTGGCTAAGTAGTTGCACCACCTCCTTGAGGGAGTGTCTCCTTTTCCGCAGCGATATGCACTCTAAGTGCATCATAGCCCGAGTGGAGTGAAGCAAGCAAGATATGCCCCGCCATCTCATCTTCCAATGGAATTCCGAGAAGCTGCATGTGCTTGAAGAGCCTAGTCATACCAAGCACATGAGGTCGGAGGGGCATGCCTGGTCTCAATTTAGCATTGTAGACCTTGGTCCAAAGCCGTTGCCTTTCCTTAGCAAGACACCCAACATTTGGTGGCTTAATTCTCATGTTTGATAGTGACCTGGTCAAGTCAAACACGAGTCCATCAAAGTTTCCATTGTCACTCTTGGTGACTCTTACATTGACAACGTCCTTAAGAGCTTTGAGGAACATGTCCGGAAGGTAGGAGGAAAGAGTTTCCTTCAAGTCTTCCGGGATGGAATTTGCCATGAGTCGTGAGACCCTTTTGCAATTGGAACACCATTCTTCATGAGCCTCGTCGGTCATGATCCCTTTAGAAAAGAAGCTTAGAATGGGAGTATCAAGAGTATACTCCAAGGAGCAATTCCGGAGAGTTCTCCTGAGTTCCTCTTCCCATTCCTTAAAGTTGACCAAGTTTAAGGGAAAGGCCAACCTTTCGGGGAGTTCTGGGCACATATGGTTGTTGTTTGTGTTACTTGCAGACATGATTTCTACAATTGAAAGAATTTGAAGTGAAAAAACCATTCATATATCAATAAGTTGAAATTTAAAGCGTTCATGAATTTATTCACACTTATTGAACATTTTATCAACGCATTTTAAGATTGTCCCTTATGGGTGAAAATAAAATGATTCCGAGATCCCAAAGATCAAGAAATGGATAAGCATGCTTTGGCTTGTCTTAACCATTAAATATCTTAAGGTAAGCAATCCAATTGCTAATAGCTCCAAGCTACTCTCGGTTTGATAAAATGTCGCATCTAATGCATACTTGACATTTTATCTCTTTTGCCACGACATCTAAGGACTCCTTACTGATATCGTTGAGCTTAACCAAGACAACTTGTATACCTAGTATACCTTACGTTCCTAGGGAAGTAGTGATGCCTCGCTTTGGCGTAATCCATCACGTACGCGCATTAGTTCGGTAAGTGTTGTTCTTGGAATGGCAAATTTTAGCTCAATATTATTAAGGGACCTAGGGTTTCTATGTTGGTTGATTTAAGTGAACTTAACTAATCATCGCAACATCATAGAAATCCTAGACATGCATCTAGCAAACATATCTATATAACAATATATAAGGCATAAAATAGATGCATTTGGCAACTAGCATGACCCCTTGAAATCTTCAATTTCCATGGGTCTTCATCTTGGCTCGTCTTCTTCGAAACGCCGTCTTGAGACTTCTTGGCCAAAATGAAATAAAAGAAGCTAGCTAGAACGACTAAGATTAATCTAAATAGTACAAAAATACTTAACGGTACGCAGACCGTGTTTAGATTTACAAAAATACATAACGGAACGCAGTCCGTATTTTCTATCCTAGTCGCGCCCCACTAGTTGCCTTTTTCTAAGAACCTGTTTTGAAGGCAATTTTTCATTCACCCGTTCACTATTTGTGAACGGCCCACACAATTTTACGAAATACATAATTAAACACGCAAAACTAGTAACTAACTTAGGTCGTTAATCCAATTAACGCGCCTAATTAAAACTAGTCAAAGTGGTTTAATCCATTATTTCTAAACGCAAAATGCTAACGCATTTAATTAAGCTCCCACTAAATTCCGCATCTGTACTTAATTAATCCGGTTAATTAAGTCGGCATAACCCATAATTTGTCAAAATTTTGCAAAATCGAAATTTCAAGGTTTTTAGCCTCGTTAAAATAATTAATTAAAAAATAATCGCAAAATCATAGTTGAACGTTAAGCAAAATCACCCAACAAAGCCCTTGGTGGGTGCGCACCATGGCTGCTAGGCAGCCCATGGCATGGCGCCATGGTACGTGGTTGAGGCCTGCTGTTCCTAGCAAGCAGCGCCTCAAGCCCCAGCTACCAGGCAGCATGCTTCGCATGCTTGCTAGCACGCTGGTGCCTGCGAGCATCTGGCCTGCTGGGCAGGCGCATCATGATGCTCGTGGTGCGCTGGCTGATGCTTGCTACCCTGTCGCCACGCAGCTTGCTTCGCAAGCTAGCCCAGCCACCCCACGCACCCTTGCCATGCATCCCAGCCACACACACACAGCGCATAGCAGTATCAAGCCTTGCCCTTGTGCGCACCATAGGAAGCCTCATGTGGGCTGCTACGCAGCCCGGCTAGCCTTGGTGGCACTTGGGTGTGTTGCCTTGATTTGCGTGCTATGACTCGGGATTTTAATCCCGATTTACGTGTGACATGAATTTATTCCAAATTATATTTTAGAATTAGTTTTAGGGAAAATAAAATAAAACGCCCATTAAGTCTAACTTAAACAAATTTTATTTTAATTGGTGCACTAGCCTAAATTTATCCAAAATTTTAATTTTGAACAAAATTAGGTCAAACATTATTCTTAAAATAAAATGAGCTATGTCCAAAATTAATCTTGCCAATATGCAAATTAATCATGGATTTGACAAAAGGGAGTTGGAAAAATAAATTAATCATCCAATAATAAAATTTTCCAACTTGCATACTTGTGTAAAATACCAAGATTTCATCTTCCAATATGAAGAATAATCAAATTTTACTCACAAGTAATTGAACTTAATGGATTTTAATCAACCAAAACATGAAAAATCAAAACTTTGTTCAACATGGAATTTAGGGTTAGGGTTCCAATCATTTAAACACTTAAAGATTAGAACTTTAAATTTATTTGGGAACTTAAAATATAAAATCACAACAAGTTTTTACATCTTATTGCAATTTATTTGCAAAATTGTGAAAAACAAGTTTATGTGATAAATTGGTATATCAACTTAAGCACTAATAAACACTCCATTATTATGCTTAAGGATATTTTAAAACCAAAAGATTAGTGATGCAAATGTGCATTTGATCTAACCTTGTAATGCTTGCATTAATCAAGGCTTAAAAGAATTAAAACTTTCGTTAAAAAACGAAAAACCCCAGAAAAAGTGGGTTTCTGGTTCGAATTTGGCTTCTGGAAAACCGCTGTAGGGTTTCGTAGTGACCCGACACTACGCGGAAGAAAACCCACCAAGATCCGCCCCTTAATTAAAGCAATTAAACAAACATAATAAACTTAATCAAGCAAGATTAAGGACAAGAATTATACCTTTGACGCGTGCTTCGCTCCTAAAGAGCTCTTACTTCAAAATCCCGAAAAGACGAGATCTCCGACGGATCGTACCCTCGACCCGACCCGAGCGTCCTAAGTCTTGAAGGTTAGTCAAGACCCGGACAAAATTAACTATGAGTTTTACGAATCAAAGGTTTACTCTTTTCTAGAGTTGCCTTTTTAATTCCACTCAAGGTTGTATTCTCAAAATCCCAACCAAGAGGGTATTTATAGAGAATGGGGACTTGAAACCCCTTTTCATGATCAATGTGGGATCATGTGCAATTGCAATAATTTATTTAATTCTAAAATAAATAATTATGCAAAACAATCACAAGCCAACAAGTGACAAAAGGAGAGAATGGGTTAGGTGAGGACCATATCCCATGGGGGGACCATTGCCTTGCTCCCCAAGGGAAACTTGGTGGCTTTGGTCCCCACTTCCCCTTCAAACCGCCACTTCCAAGGCAGCTAGGCTGGCTGCCACCCGGCGCTGCCAGCACGCATAGCCAGCTAGCTTGCTTGGCTGGCGCACCGAGCATCACGCACTAATTTGCCCAGCGCCACTATCGCACGCACAACATGCATCACCCAGCTAGAACTTGCTGGGCATCGCTGGCGCTTGTGCCTTGCTATCGCAGGCGTATGCACACACATATGCGTGGTGCTGCCTTGCTGCAATCGCAGGCACACACGCACGCATATGCGTGGTGCTGCCTTGCCATCGCATGCGCAACCGTGCATCGCCCAGCTTGTGCCTGCTGGGCATCGCTGATGTTGGCCCTCGCATCCCACGCATTGGCCGGTCGCACATGCCTTGCATCAGCCATGCGCCATGCACCAGCCATGCGGCACGCACCACGCACTGACAGCCCACACGCATCAATGCGCCTGTGGTGCGAGGCTGCTTGTGCGAGGCCTGGCATCACGCTGGCGCGCAGCCTCTCACATATGCTGCGACGCTTGGTGCTGCCATGCGAAGGCTAGCACTCAAGCACACGCACATGGCGCGCCATTGCCAGGCAACCAACCATGCCAACACTTGGTGCTTGCGATGGTGCTGCCAAGCCAGGCACGCACGCACGCAGCACCTAGTGCTTGCGATGGTGCGCCAAACTGGTGCTTGTGTGGCCTACGATGGCTGCCATGCGCACCTAGGTACCCATGCTAGCTTGCGATGGGCTGCCTGGGTGCGTCTAGGCTGCGATGGTGCCTAGCACACCATGGTGCGCCTAGCACATACATGGTGCACCTAGGCATGCTATGATGTTTTGAAGTCTAAGGTGACTCTACAGATGGACCACAAGTAGCCGTCGAAGAAAACAACAAAAGCTGACAGTGGTTCGGACACTGATCAGGATTTGATCTGCACAATTGCAGGCGGTTTCACTTCAGGCGGCCTAACTATTAGAGGCACCAAGGAATATCTAAGAAAAATGGTCAACTCAGTTGACGAAGGAAGACGTCTGCTGACACATTTTCCGAGGTCGTCATCTCTGAAAGGGATCGGGGCAAAATCCGCTGGCCGCATGATGACCCAATATATATTGAATGCAAGGTGGCTAACCAAAAGGTTGGTCGAATCCTTATTGATACCAGCAGTTTGTCTGACATAATCATGAAAGGAATGGTGTCCTTCCAACAAGTGTATTTTTCTAATAGAGGGTTTAGAATTATTAGAAAGCTAATGCTTCAGTGAGGTCAAGTGATCGGAATGTAGGGTTTCGTAGTGTCCCCCACTACGCGGAAAGAAACCCGCCAAGACCCGCCCCCATAATAAATGCAATCATCAAGCAAAACATAATTAAAAGCATAATAAAGGATAAAAGATTATACCTTTGACGCGTGCTTCGCTCAACTATGAGCTCTTACTTGAACCTCGAAAACCGAGGCCTCTGACGGGATCGTACCCTCGAACCCGACCCAAGCGTCCTTAGCCTTGAAGGTTAGTCGAGGCCCGGACAAATAAAAACTAAGAGTTATACAATTTTAAGGTTTACTCAAATCAAGAGTTGTCTTTTTAATTCCACTCATGTGTCTTCATTCCCAATACCCATGTGTTGGTATTTATAGGGAAATGGACCCTTGATTTCCAATCTCCCACTAATGCTTGGCGCTGGTGCGTGCTAGTGCTAGGCGCTGCTGGCACTGGCCCTTGCACTCCCACGCATTGCCTCGCACACAATCGCATGCTACGCACAGCCATGACAGCCAGCCCCTCACGCACACAAGGCCTAGCATGCGTGCTACTAGCGAGCCACGCATGCTGGGCTTGTTGCTGGGCGATAGTGCACACGCACACGCACACACGCACGTGCCTAGCACTGCGATGGTGATGTGCGTTGTGCTAGGGCTGCGATGGTGCCTAGGCATGATGCTAGGGCTGCGATGGCGCCTAGGCATGATGCTAGGGCTGCGAAGGCGCCTAGCACTTATGCCTTGCCTAGCACACCATGGTGCGCCTAGCACACACATGGTGCGCCTAGGCTTGAGATGAGCTAGCTTAGCCTAGCTCCGACTATGCTCGTACTTTTCGCATGTAATTTTGCGACGCTCGGTTTTGACGCCCTAGGCTCGATATCCGACGTCTGTATTCGTAAAACTCCGTCGACTCATTAAATCCTTGGGATTAATTCATCGTCTCGGATCGGTTGTTCGATTGGGTTCGACCCTAAGGGTTCAGTTAAGAATAAGCTGTAATATTAATTATGCCTTAATATTATTGATCGGAAGCGGCCTCCACCTAGGCATTCCGATCACTTGACCTTACTAAAGAATTAGCACTGTAATAATTCTAAACCCTCTATCAGAATAATACACATGTTGGAAGGACACCATTCCTTTCAATCTCCCACTTGTCCTTCCGGACAAGTGTGCATATAGTGTATAGCCCATTTCCTATGTCACTTAATGTCTCTTCGTGAACTATAAGGTAAGATTCATCGTCATCCTTATTACATTCAGAAGTGTTTCTCGATCTCCGAGTTCGACTGTCAATAAGCAGATGACTTCTAAAATCCATCCGAGCATGACCATGCATTTTCACAGTCTCGCTCTTCGAGCGGCCTTGTAAACAACAAAGACATGTTCCCTATTGTTAATAGGGGGACATTCCTAGTCTTGCATTGTAAGTTTCTCTTACTAAGAGGACCTAATCTCACGAGTGTTACCGTTATGATCCCCAGTTACGGCAGACGTTAGGCAACATCAAAGAGACTAGTTCTCAAACAAGAAAACTTTACAACACTCATTGTCGAGGAAACGAGTTCCGATAGCTATAATGAGAAATGTACTTATGACAATTTTGAATCTCTTAAAGTACTCTCATAGGTCGATCCATTGTCGTTCCAAACTTGCACCTGTGCAAATGATTTATGACCATCATGTCCTTGCAGCACAAGAAACGGTGCTGTAAATCATACTACACACTGATCTCTGGTGGTCATCAATCGTCCATCAGTTAGATGACCTCGATTAGGGATACTTTTCGATTTAAATATTCAATGTTCACTTAAGAGGTGTTTCTTTATCCAAGACATGGTCTTGATACCCTGTTTTGAATATTTCCATAAATCGAATGGACTCATTATTTAATTCTAAACCACAATTAAATAGTAATCGAGTGAATGATAATTTTGTACAAAATTAATTACTCTATAAATGAATGGTTTAAATATAGTGTCTTACATTAAAACGACCAGTTTAAATTAAAACACATGTACAGGGAATTTCAAAGCCAGTCTCCGATGTGCTTGATTCCCATTGCCTCAACGTGCTTGTTGTGTTTCACTTGAGGCATATGTTTAGTCAAAGGATCGGTCGTATTATCATCCCTGCCGATCTTGCAAATTCTGGTTTCACCTTCGGATTTCCATCCCCTTATCATGTGAAATCGCCTTTGGACATGTTTGACCTTTTGGTGCTCTTTTGGCTCTCTAGCCTGAGCGATAGCTCCATTGTTGTCACATTAGAGATCTATCTGACCCTTGATGGAGGGTACAACACCAAGTTCACTGATGAACTTGTGAATCCAAACAGCCTCCTTAGAGGCTTCTAAAGTAACCAAGTATTTGGCTTTAGTTGTAGAGTCTGCGGTTGTGCTCTGCTTGGCACTCTTCCAGCTAAACGCTCCTCCATTCAGACAGAATATGTACCCTGACTGTGACTTGAAGTTGTCTCTGTCAGTCTGGAAGCTAGCGTCGGTGTAACCTGAAAGGAATGGTGTCCTTCCAACAAGTGTATTCTTCCGATAGAGGGTTCAGAATTATTACGGAGCTAATTCTTCAGTAAGGTCAAGTGATCGGAATGCCTAGGTGGAGACCGCTTCCGATTAGTAATATCGAGGTACAATTGATATTACAGCTTAATCTTAACTAAACCCTTCGGGTCGAACCCAATTGAATCACCGATCCGAGAAGACGAATTAATCTGAAAGGATTTAATGAGTCGACAGAGTTTTACGAATACAGACGTCAGAAATCGAGCCTAGGGCGTCGAGACCGAGCGTCGCAAAATCACAAGCAACAAGTATGAGCGTAGCCGTAGCTAGGCTAGGCTAGCTCATCGCATGCATAGGTGCACCATAGTGTGCTTGGCACTATCGCGGCCTATGCGTGCCATGGCAGCCCATCGCAAGCTAGCATCATGATAACATGGGTGCCTGGGTGCGCATGGCACCTATCGCAAGCAATAGGCGCACCAGGCGCACCATCGCAGGCCCTGATCTTGCAAATTCTGATTTCACCTTCGGATTTCAATTCCCTTATCATGTGAAATCGCCTTTGGACATGTTTGACCTTTTGGTGCTCTCTTGGCTCTCTGGTCTGAGCGATAGCTCCATTGTTGTCACAGTAGAGATCTATCGGACCCTTGATGGAGGGTACAACACCAAGTTCACTGATGAACTTGCGAATTCAAACAGCCTCCTTAGCAGCTTTTGAAGCAACCAAGTATTCGGCTTCAGTTGTAGAGTCTGCGGTTGTGCTCTGCTTGGCACTTTTCCAGCTAAACGCTCCTCCATTTAGACAGAATATGTACCCTGACTATGACTTGAAGTCGTCTCTGTCAGTCTGGAAGCTAGCGTCAGTGTAACCTTCAACAACCAGATCTTTATGGCCATCATAAACCAGGAATTTATCCTAGTTCCTTTTTAGGTACTTCAGGATATTCTTGGTCGTAGCCCAATGCGCCTCTCCTGGGTTTGATTGGTATCGGCTCGTAGCACTCAAGGCATACAAGACATCTGGCCTGGTACATATCATGGCATACGTGATCGACCCAATTAGCGAAGCATATGGAATCTTATCCATTCTCTCTCGCTCAACAGGTGTTTGTGGACACTGTTTCTTGCTGAGTGTTACGCCATGGGACATGGGTAGATGCCCTCTTTTGGCATTCTCCATGTTGAATCGTGCTAGTACCTTATCAATGTAAGTACTTTGGCTCAATCCGATCATCCTCTTAGATTTATCCCTGTAGATCTTGATGCCCAATATGTACTGTGCCTCTCCAAAGTCCTTCATTGAAAAGCACTTTCCCAACCAGCCCTTTACGGACTCTAGTAATTTTGTGTTGTTTCCAATGAGCAGTATGTCATCGACGTATAGGACTAGGAATGCGATGTCACTCCCACTGACCTTCTTGTATACACAAGATTCATCTGGATTCTTGATTAAACTAAACTTACTGATGGCTTCATCAAATCGCAGATTCCAACTCCTGCTGGCTTGCTTTAGTCCATAAATGGACTTCTTGAGTTCGCAAACCTTTCTAGCGTTGCTCGGATCGACAAAAACTTCTGGTTGTTTCATGTACACAGTTTCTTCCAAAATCCCATTTAGGAAGGCGGTTTAGACATCCATCTGCCATATTAAATAATCGTAATATGCAACAATCGCTAGAATAATTCGGAGAGACTTTAGCATTGCAACCGGTGAAAAGGTTTCATCATAGTCAATCCCGTGGACTTTGCTTTAACCTTTTGACACATTTCCATCCTTATCTGTCTTTAATTTGAAGATCCATTTACAACCAATGGGTGTGTAACCCTCGGGCAAATTCACCAAGTCCCAGACTTGATTTTCAGACATGGAGTCCATCTCGGATTTCATGGCTTCTTGCCATTTAGCAGAGTCGGGGCTCGTCATAGCTTGCTTGTATGTTGCTGGCTCATCTTCATCCGTAACTAGGATGTCTTGATCATCGGTTAAGACAATACCAAGGTATCTGTCTGGTTGAGATCTTCGCCGTTGCGACCTACGAAGGGTAATAGGTTGAGCATTTACGTTATCTGTTTGATTCTGACCAATCTTCTCAGCTGCTTCCAAAGCACATAGATTGTCAGTTTTATCAGGTTGACATTGTTGCTCGTCCTCTCGAACTTCATCGAGATCGATTTTCCTTCCACTTTTCATTTTGGAAAGGTGTTCCTTCTCCAAAAACACACCATCACGAGCCCGACCACAAAAAAACAAGGCCTCCGACAGGATCGTACCCTCGAACCCGACCTGAGCGTCCTAAGCCTCGAAGGTTAGTCTCGGATCGGTTGTTCGATTGGGTTCGACCCGAAGGGTTCAGTTAAGATTAAGCTGTAATATTAATTATACCTTAATATTACTGATCGGAAGCGGCCTCCACCTAGGCATTCCGATCACTTGACCTTACTGAAGAATTAACTCTGTAATAATTCTGAACCCTCTATCAGAATAATACACTTGTTGGAAGGACACCATTCCTTTCACTTAATGCCTAGGTGGAGGCCGCTTCCAATCAGTAATATTAACATATATAAAAAATATTACACCCCAATCGAATAACTGATCCGAGACGACGAATCAATCCCAACGAATAGATGAGTCAATAGAGTATTACGAACAAAGACGTCGGATATCAAGCTTAGGGTGTCGAAACTGAGCTTTATAAGTCAAGTCAAATTCAGAATTCGACGAGACGTGAAATCAAGCAATAAGGGAAAGCTAATTTGTAGCATTGCATAAGCCTACCCATGCAAGTGCTAGGCTAGCATAGGCCACTAACCACAAAGCATGGCTATGCCGCAAGCCAAGCATGCATGTGCGTGCTAGGCTCGCTGGCCGAGCATGTGTACAAGGTTGGTGTGCCTAGTTGCACTCATGCTAGCATGCCCATGTGTTGGCCCTCGCTTAGCCGCAGCTAAGCTGCGCATAGCACGAGCATCGCAAGCAGCGTGCTATGCATGCGTGTGCTGTGGCTGTGCGTGCTTGCTACCATAGCATTACCAGCCATCGCAGCAGTTGGGCATCGCCCAGCTCTCGCCTCGCACAGCAGCACACGCAACACATCGCAGCAACAGTAGCTCGCAATACATGCGTGGCTTGCTTGTTGCGGGCGTGCGATGGCAGACTGGCCAACCAGCCCAGCCTTGGTGCTAGGCGCCAGCTAGGCAGCCTTGGCAGCCAAGGATGGCTGCCAGCCAACCACGCGTGAGGTCACCATCCGGTCAATGAGGACCGGTCTTGGTGGCCTTACTTGGGGAGCAAGGGGTGCTTTGGTCCCCCCCCCCCTTTAATGGTCTCCACCTACCCTTGCTCACCATTTGCCACTTGGCACTTGTTTATTCATTTGCATTTTAATTTGTTTTCTAGATTAAAGTAAGTTGAGCAAAATGTAATTCTCCCACATTGAAGGGAGATGAAAAATTAAGACTCCCTTCCCTATAAATACCCATGTTTAGGGTTTGGGAAAAGGCACTTGAGTTGAACTCAATAAGGCCAGTGTGGTGCTAGGGCTATGGTCATACTTGTCGACTTGTGATTTTACGACACTCGGTCTCGACGCCCTAGGCTCGATATCCGACGTCTGTATTCGTAAAACTCCATTGACTCATTAAATCCTTTCGGATTAATTCATCGTCTCGGATCGGTGATTCGATTGAGTTCGAACCGAAGGGTTCTGTTAAGATTAAGATGTAACATCAATTGTACATTGATATTACTGATTGGAAGCGGCCTCCACCTAGGCATTCCGATCACTTGACCTTACTGAAGAATTAGCTCTGTAATAATTCTAAACTCTCTATCGGAAGAATACACTTGTTGGAAGGATACCAATCCTTTCAATCTCCCACTTGTCCTTCTGGACAAGTGTGCATATAGTGTATAGCCCATTTCCTATGTCACTTAATGTTTCTTCGTGAACTATAAGGTAAGATTCTTTGTCATCCTTATTACGTTCAGAATTGTTTCTCGATCTCCGAGTTCGACTGTTAATAAGCAGATGATTTCTAAAATCCATCTGAGCACGACCATCCATTTTCACAGTCTCGCTCTTCGAGCGGCCTTGTAAACAACAAAACATTTTCCCTATTGTTAGTAGGGGGATAATCCCAATATTGTATTGTAAGTTCCTCTTACTAAGATGACATAGTCTCCTGAGTGTTCCCGTTATGCTCCCCAGTTACGGCAGACGTTAGCAAACATCAAAGAGTCTAGTACTCAAACAAGAAAACTTCACAATACTCATGGTCGGAGGAAACAAGTTCTGATAGTCATAATGAGAAATGTACTTATGACATTTTTAAATTTCTTAAAGTACTCTCATAGGTCTTATCCAGTACAGTTCTAAACTGTGCCTGTGCAAATGATTTATGACCGTCACATTCTCGCAGCACAAGAAACGGTGCTGTAAATCATACTACACACTAATCTATGGCAATCATCAATCGTCCATCTGTTAGATGACCTCGATTAGGGAAAATTTTCGATTTAAATATTCAATTTTCACTTAACAGGTGTTTCTTTATCCAAGACTTGGTCTTGATACCCTGTTTTGAATATTTCCGTAAATCGAATGGACTCATTATTTAATTCTAAACCACAATTAAATAGTAATGGAGTGAATGATAATTTTGCACAAAAATATATTACTCCATTAATGAATGGATTTAATACAGTGTCTTACATTAAATATCCTATTTAATTAAAACACATGTACAGGGAATTTCAAAGTCAGTCCCCAACATGCTTAATTCCCATCGCCTCAATGTGCTTGTTGTGTTTCACTTGAGGCAGCGGTTTAGTCAAAGGATCAGCTACATTATCATCTGTGCCAATCTTACAAATTCTGATTTCACCTTCGAATTTCCATTCCCTTATCATGTGAAATTGCCTTTGCACGTGTTTGACCTTCTGGTGTTCTCTAGGCTCCCTGGCCTGAGCGATAGCTCCATTGTTATCACAATAGTGGTCTATCGGCCCCTTCATTGAGGGTACAACACCAAGTTCGCTGATGAACTTGCGAATCCAAACAGCTTCCTTGGCAGCTTCTAAAGCGGCCAAGTACTCGGCTTCAGTTGTAAAGTCTGGAGTGGTGCTCTGCTTGGCACTCTTCCAGCTAAACGCTCCTCCATTCAGACAGAATAAGTACCCCGACTGTGACTTGAAGTCGTCTCTGTTAGTCTGGAAGCTAGTGTCGGTGTAACCTTCAATAACCAGTTCTTTGTGGCCTCCATACACCAGGAATTTATCCTTGTTCCTTTTCAGGTACTTAAGGATGTTCTTGGCTGCAGTCCAATGCGCCTCTCCTGGGTTCGATTGGTATTGGCTTGTTGCACTCAGGGCATACGATACATCTGGCCTTGTACATATCATGGCATACATGATCGATCCGATTAGCGAAGCATATGGAATCTGATTCATTCTTTATCGCTCAACAAGTGTCTGTGGACACTGTTTCTTGCTGAGAGTTATGCCATGGGACATGGGTAAATGCCCTCTCTCGGCATTCTCCATGTGGAATCGAGCCAGTACCTTATCAATGTAAGTACTCTAGCTTAATCCAATCATCCTCTTAGATCTATCTCTGTAGATCTTGATGAAAGAAATGGTGTCCTTCCAACAAGTATATTCTTCCGATAGAGGGCTTAGAATTATTACGGAGCTAATTCTTCAGTAAGGTCAAGTGATCGAAATGCCTAGGTGGAGGCCGCTTCCGATCAGTAATATCTATGTGCAATTGATGTGTGTAGCTGTGCTAGTGTGTGCAAGGTGGCTAACAAGAGAGCAACGTCAAGCCAAACATGCGTGGCTTGCTAGCAACACTCATGCTAGGCATTGCTTGCGAGAGGGGCTGATGCGTGGCGCGCATGATGTGCGAGTTTGGTGCGTCTGGCTGGCGAAGCGAGAGGCCAGCATGCGTGGCTCGCTAGCGGCACGCATGCTGGGCCATGCGAGCTTATGGTGCAGCGATGATGTGTGGGATGCTGGCACCAGCGCTAGCACGCACCAGCAAGCATCAGCGCCAGCATGCACCAGCAAGCACCAGCGCTGCTGCTTGGCTAGCTGGCACAGCCAGCTGGCGTGCTAGCTGGCAGCTGGCCAGCAGCCTTGGGTGATGCGGTGAGGGTGGGGACCAAGGCTTTGGGAAAGCCTTTGGGAGCAAGGCATTGGTCCCCCCACCTCTCCATGGTCCTCACCTAATGCTCTCTCTCCCATTGACACTTATCGAATTGTGATTGCATTTATTTATTAATTTATTTTAGAAATAAATTAAGTAGCAAATTATACATTCTCCCACATTGGTTGGGGAATGAAATGCAAGGGTTCATTTCCCTATAAATACCAAGCTTGGGTATTGGGAAATGAACAACCTTGAGTGGAATTAAAAAGGCAACTCTAAGAAAAGAGTAAACCTTTGATTCGTAAAACTCATAGTTATTTTGTCCGGGTCTTGACTAACCTTCAAGACATAGGACGCTTGGGTCGGGTCGAGGGTACGATCCGTCGGAGATCTCGTCTTTTTGGGATTTTGAAGTAAGAGTTCTTTGGGAGCGAAGCACGCGTCAAAGGTATAATTCTTGTTCTTAATCTTCTTTGATTAAGTTTTTTATGCTTGTTTAATTGCTTTAATTAAGGGGCGGGTCTTGGTGGGTTTCCTTCCGCATAGTGTCGGGTCACTACGAAACCCTACAGCGGTATCGGAGCTACGCTCCTTTTAATTTTTGCAATTATTATTAATTAAGGTGTTTTAAAAGAATTTAGTTTTCTGGTTCATGTTCATCTAATTAGATTAGATGCTCATTTTAATTAAATTTTAAAACTCGATTTTATTTTCGATTTGGCTGTCGAACCCAGATTTTGGCTTAATAATAGTGATTTTTGGGTGGAATCGACATTCTGGAACTGTTTTAATTCTTTTAGGGTTGTCCAGAAGCAAAATTCGAACCAGAAACCCAAATTTTCTGGTGTTTTTTCGTTTTTCAACGAAAATTTTAATTCTTTTTAAGCGTTGATTAATGCAAGCATTACAAGGTTAGATTAAATGCACATTTGCATCACTAATCTACTTGTTTCAAAATATCCTTGAGCATAATAACGGAGTGTTTATTAGTGCTTAAGTTGATATACCAATTTTTCACATAAACTTGTTTTTTCATAAATTTTGCAAATAAATTGCATTAAAGTGTGAAAACTTGTTGTGATTTTGTATTTTAAGTTCTCAAGTAATGTTAAAGTTCTAATCTTTAAAGGTTTAAATGATTGGAACCCTAACCCTAAATTCCATGTTGAATAAAGATTGGATTTTTTCATGGTTGGTTGATTAAAATCCATTAAGTTCATTTACTTGTGAGTAAAATTTGATTAATCTTCATATTGGAAGATGTAATCTTGGTATTTTACACAAGTATGCAAGTTGGAAATTTTTTATCATTGGATGGTTAATTTATTTTTCCAACTCCCATTTGTCAAATCCATTATTAATTTGCATATTGGCAAGATTAATTTTGGACATAGCTCATTTTTTTTAAGCATAAAGTTTGACCTAATTTTATTCAAAATTGGAATTTGGATAATTTAGGCTTGTGCACCAATAAAATAAATTTTATTTAAGTTAGACTTAGTTTTATTTTATTTTCCCTCAAATTAATTCTAAAATGTAATTTAGAATTGATTATTGTCACACACAAATCGGAATTAAAATTCCGAGTAAAATGCACGCAAATTGATGCAAAACCGCAAGCGTCACCAAGGCTAGCCGGGCTGCCTAGCAGCCCACATGTAGGCTGCCTGTGGTGCGCATATGGCTGTGCATCATTGGTGCGTGGCAGTGTGGTAGTGGGACAGGTGTGCTGCCGTAGTGCTAGGTGCATGGCAAGGCTGTTGGAATTGCTTGTGCATGATGTTGGGCAGCGAGGCAGCAAGCCCTAGCCAGCCTGCCAGACGCTGCCAGGCACCAGCTAGCAAGCTAGCTTGCGCAGCATGCGTAGCGAGCTGGTAGTGCTGGCTGACGCAGCATGCCATGCTGGGCGTGGATGCTGGCACACAGCACAACAAGCGGAGCATGCCAGGGGCTGCCTAGCAGCCATGGTGCGCATCCACCTAATGTTAGTGTGGGGTATTTTGCTTTAGTTTGAGCTATAATTTTGCGATTATCCCGTTTTAAAATATTTTGGTAATTATTTTAACGAGGCTAAAAACCTCGATTTTAATTATGGGTTATGCCCAATTAATCGGATTAATTAAGTACGGATGCAGAATTTAATGGGAGCTTAATTAAGTGCGTAAGCATTTTGCGTTTAGAAATAATGGATTAAACCACTTTGACTAGTTTTAATTAGGCGCGTTAATTGGATTAACCACCTAAGTTAGTTACTAGTTTTGCGTGTTTAATTGTGTATTTCGTAAAATTGCATGGGCCATTCACAAATAGTGAATGGGTGAATGGAAAATTGTTTTCAAAACAGGTTCTTTGAAAATGGCAACTAGTGGGGCCCGACTAGGATAGAAGATACGGACTGCGTTCCGTTATGTATTTTTGTAAATCTAAATATGGTCTGCGAACCGTTAAGTATTTTTGTACTATTGTTTTAATCTTAGTCGTTGTAGCTAGCTTCTTTTATTTCATTTTGGCCAAGTTGTCTCAAGACGGCGTTTCGACAAAGACGAGCCAAGATGAAGACCCATGGAAATTGAAGATTTCAAGGGGTCATGCTAGTTGCCGAATGCATCTATTTTATGCTTTATATATTGTTATTGTATATGATTGCTAGATGCATATCTAGGATTTCTATTATGTTGCGACAATTAGTTAAGTTCACTTAAATCAATCAACATAGAAACCCTAGGTCCCTTAATAATATTGAGCTAAAATTTTTTCCGTTCCAAGAACAACACTTATCGAACTAATGCGCGTACGTGATGGATTACGCCAAAGCGAGGCATCACTACTTCCCTAGGAATGTAAGGTATACTAGATATACAAGTTGTTTGGGTTAAACTCAATGATATCAGTAAGGAGTCCTTAGATGTCGTGGCAAAAGAGATAAAATGTCAAGAATGCATTAGATGCGACATTTTATCAAACTGAGAGTAGCTTGGAGATATTAGCAATTGAACTGCTTACCTTAAGATATTTAATGATTAAGACAAGCCAAAGCATGCTTAATCATTTCTTGATCTTTGGGATCTCGGAATCATTTTATTCTCGCCCATAAGGGACAATCTTAAAATGCGTTGATAAAATGCTCAATAAGTTTGAAAATATGCATGAACGTTTTTAATTTCAACTTATTGATGTATGAATGGTTTTTCACTTCAAATTCTTTCAATTGTAGAACAATGTCTGCAAGTAACTCAAACAACAACCAATTCTCTTTGCGCTCAATTCTCGACAAGGAGAAGTTGAGCGGGCCAAACTTTCTTGATTGGCAAAGAAATCTACGCATTTTACTAATGCAGGAACAAAAGGAATACGTCCTTGATGAGGAAATGCCCGACGCTCCCAATGAGGAGGTCACTCAGGCTGCCCTTAACCGATGGCAAAGTGCGAATCGGGATGTCAAATGCATCATGTTAGCCACAATGTCTCCGGATCTTCAAAAGACTTTCTTTGAAAAGGAGACAACTTTTGAGATTATTTCTGAGCTTCAGAATATGTTCCAAGAGCAGGCCCAAACTGAAAGGTTCGAAACCCACAGGCAGATCCTTGAGAGCAAGCTCAAGAAAGGAGAGCCAGTCAGCCCGCATGTTCTCAAAATGATTGGATTATTTGAAAACATGGAAAGGCTTGATGCTGGGTATTTAACCGAAATGGCAATTGACATCATTCTCCACTCCTTTCACAAAGGCTATGATCAGTTCAAGATGAACTATAACTTGCATAGTATGGAGATAACCCTCACCGAGCTTCATGGTATGTTGAAGCAAGCCGAGCAAACCCTCAAGGATGAGGGCAAGCATGACATGCTCATGGAGAGGAAGGGCAAGCCATTCAAACGTGCGGGCAAAAAGAAGAGCTTTAAAGGGAAAAAGAAGAAATTCCCGCCTAAGTTAAAATCTTCCTAGGGCAGCAAGGACAAGAAGGTAGCTTCTTCTAAATCTGATTCCGATTGTTTCTACTGCAAGAAGAAGGGACATTAGAAACGGGACTGCCTCAAATTCAAGGAAGATAAGAAGAGCGGCAACGTTGCTTCTTCATCAGGTATTTTCATTATAGACTTAAACTTCGCTAGAAAAACATCATGGGTATTAGATACCGGATGTGCCTCACACCTTTGTTCCAATGCTCAGGGACTAAGGATAAGTAGGAGGCTAGAGAAGGGAGAGGTCGAGCTTCGGGTTGGCAATGGAGCAAGGATGTCTGCCGTCTCCGTTGGAACTCTCGGTTTGTCTTTGCCCACAGGGCTTGTTCTAGAACTTTAAAACTGTTATCATGTCCCTAGAGTGACCAAAAACATTATTTCAATATCGGCGTTGGACGCAAAAGGATTCGAATTTTGAATCAAAAACAATAGTTGTTTTATTTATTTTGATAATGTTTTATATGGTAAGGCACATTCAGAAAATGGTCTTTATGTGCTTTCACTAGACAAACAGGTCTATAACATCGAGAATACTGCCAAAAGGGCTAAGCCCATCGAGTCGAATCAAACCTACTTGTGGCTTGTCCTCTTGGCCAAATTAACATCAAACGCATCAAGAAACTTTTTCAAGAAGGTGTTCTTGACTCATTCGACTTAGAGTCATGTGAAAATTGCAATGGATGCTTATTAGGCAAGATAATAAAACAACCATTCTCCAAGTTAGGAGAAAGGGCAAGTGACTTATTAGGTCTAATACACACATATGTATGTGGACCAATGAGCACCCCGCAAGACAAGGTTACCGATATTTCATCACTTTCACCGACGATTATAGTAGATATGGCTATGTCTACTTAATGTCAAATAAATCTGAATCCTTTTAGAAATTCAAAGAATTTCAGAAAGAAGTTGAAAATCAACTTGGCAAGAAAATTAAAGCACTTCGATCGGATCGAGGTGGCGAATATTTGAGCCATGAATTCGACGATCACCCGAAAGAAAATGGCATTCTTTGAGAATTGACACCTCCCGGAACTCCTCAATGGAACGGAGTGTCCGAACGGAGGAATCAGACCTTGTTAGACATGGTTCGATCAATGATGGGTCTTAGTGAACTCCCTATCTCTTTCTGGGGACATGCGCTACAAACAGCAGCACTAACACTGAATAGAGCTTCTACAATAAATTCGAGAACAAAGTATTTGTTGCTCGTGATGGTGTCTTTTTGGAGAAGGAACACCTTTCCAAAATGACAAGTGGGAGGAAAATCGAACTCGACGAAGTTCGAGAGGACAAGCAACAATGTCAACCTGACAAAATTGACAATCTAGATACTTTGGAAGCATCTAAGAAGATTGGTCAGAATCAAACAAACAATGTAAATGCTCAATCGATTACCCTACGTAGGTCGCAACGGCAAAGATCTCAACCAGACAGATACCTCGGTATCGTCTTAACCGATGATCAGGACATCCTAGTCATGGATGGTGATGAGCCGGCGACATACAAGCAAGCTATGACGAGCCTCGACTCTGCAAAATTGCAAGAGGCCATGAAATCCGAGATGGACTCTATGTCAGAAAATGAAGTCTGGGACTTGGTGAATTTGCCCGAGGGTTATACACCCATTGGTTGCAAATGGATCTTCAAAGTAAAGACAGACAAGGATGGAAATGTATCAATATACGAAGCTAGACTGGTGGCAAAAGGTTATAGAAAAGTCAACGAAATTGACTATGATGAAACTTTTTCACCAGTTGCAATGCTAAAATCCGTTCGGATCATCCTAACGATTGTTTCATATTACGATTACGAAATATGGCAAATGGACGTCAAAACTGCCTTCCTTAATGGAAGTTTGGAAAAAACTGTGTATATGACACAGCCAGAAGGTTTTGTCGATCCAGGCAACGCTGGAAAGTTTGCAAGCTGAAGAAGTCCATTTATGGACTAAAGCGAGCCAGCAGAAGTTGGAATCTGCGATTTGATGAAGCCATTTGCATGTTTTGTTTTATCAAGAATCCAGATGAGTCTTGTGTATACAAGAAGGTCAGTGGGAGTGATACTGCATTCCTAGTCCTGTATGTCGATGACATAATACTCATTGGAAAAAGCACAAAATTATTGGAGTCCGTAAAGGGCTGGTTGGGAAAGTGCTTTTCAATGAAGGACTTAGGAAAGGCATTGTATATATTAGGAATCATGATCTATAGGGATAGATCTAAGAGGATGATTGGATTAAGCCAGAGTACTTACATTGATAAGGTACTGGCTCGATTCAACATGGAAAATGCCAAAAGTGGGCATTTACCCATGTCCCATGGCGTAACTCTCAGCAACAAACAGTGTCCGCAGACACCTGTTGAGCGAGAAAGAATGAATCATATCCCATATGCTTCGCTAATCAGTTCGATCATGTATGCCATGATATGTACAAGGCCAGATGTATCGTATGCCTTGAGTGCAACAAGTCGATACCAATCGAAACCAGGAGAGGCGCATTGGACTGCGGCCAAGAACATCCTTAAGTACCTGAAAAGGAACAAGGATAAATTCCTGGTGTATGGAGGCCACAAAGAACTGGTTGTTGAAGGTTACACCGACGCTAGCTTCCAGACTGACAGAGACGACTTCAAGACACAATCGGGGTACATATTCTGTCTGAATGGAGGAGTGTTTAGTTGAAAGAGTGCCAAGCAGAGCACCACTACAGACTCTACAACTGAAGCCGAGTACTTGGCCGCTTCAGAAGCTGCCAAGGAAGCTGTTTGGATTCGCAAGTTTATTAGCGAACTTGGTGTTATACCCTCAATCAAGGGGCCGATAGACCTCTATTGTGATAACAACGGAGCTATTGCTCAGGCTAGGGAGCCGAGAGAACATTAGAAGGTCAAACACGTGCATAGGCGATTTCACATGATAAGGGAATGGAAATCCGAAGGTGAAATCAAAATTTGTAAGATCGGCACGGATGATAATGTAGCCGATCCTTTGACTAAACCTTTGCCTCAAGTGAAACACAACAAGCACATTGAGGCAATGGGAATTCCCTGTACATGTGTTTTAATTAAATAGTATATTAAATGTAAGACACTGTATTAAAACCATTCATTAATGGAGTAATTAATTTTTGTGCAAAATTATCATTCACTCCATTACTATTTAATTGTGGTTTAGAATTAAATAATGAGTCCATTCAATTTACATAAATATTCAAAACAGGGTACCAAGACCATGTCTTGGATAAAGAAACACCAGTTAAGTGAACATTAAATATTAAATCGAAAATTGTCCCTAATCGAGGTCATCTAACAGATGGACGATTGATGACCGCCATAGATTAGTGTGTAGTATGATTTACAGCACCGTTTCTTGTGTTGCGAGGACGTGACGGTCATAAATCATTTGCCCAGGTACAGTTTAGAACTATACTGGATAAGACCTATGAGAGTACTTTAAGAAAATTTAAATTTCGTCATCAGTACATTTCTCATTATGACTATCGGAACTTATTTCCTCCGACCATGAGTACTGTGAAGTTTTCTTGTTTGAGTACTAGACTCTTTGATGTTTCCAAACGTCTACTGTAACTGGGGATCATAACGGGAACACTCGGGAGACTATGTCCTCTTAGTAAGAAGAACTTACAATACAAGACTGGGATTGTCCTCCTACTAACAATAGGGAAAATGTTTTGTTGTTTACAAGGCTGCTCGAAGAACGAGACTATGAAAATTCATGGTCGTGCTCAAATGGATTTTAGAAATCACCTGCTTATTGACAGTTAAACTCGGAGATCGAGAAACACTTCTAAACGTAATAAGGATAACAAAGAATCTTACCTTATAGTTCACGAAGAAACATTAAGTGACATAGGAAATGAGCTATACACGGTATACACACTTGTCCGGAAGGACAAGTGGGAGATTGAAAGGAATGGTGTCCTTCCAACAAGTGTATTCTTCCGATAGAGGGTTCATAATTATTATGGAGCTAATTCTTCAGTAAGGTCAAATGATCGGAATGCCTAGGTGGAGGCCGCTTCCGATCAGTAATATCAATGTGCAATTGATGTTACAACTTAATCTTAGCTGAACCCTTTGGGTCAAACCCAATCGAATCGCCGATCCGAGACGACGAATTAATCCGAAAGGATTTAATGAGTCGACAGAGTTGTACGAATGCAGACGTTGGACATCGAGCCTAGGGCGTCGAGACTGAGTGTCGCAAAATCACAATCGACAAGTATGAGCGTAGCCATAGCTAGGCTAGACTAGCTCATCACAGGCACTAGGCGCGCCATAGCAGCCCTAGCATCATGCCTAGGCGCTATCGCAGCCTTAGCGTGATGGCTAGGCACCATGGCTTGCTTTCGCTAGAACACGGCGCGCCACCACAGCCATGGCATCATGCCTAGGCGCTATCGCAGCCCTAGCATGATGCTGGGCGCATGGCAGGTCCACACGCACCAAGCACAGCTAGTGCTAGGCACTGGCGCATGCGTGGTGCGTGGTGCTTGGGCGAGGCATGTGCGTGCATGGTGCAAGGTGCATGGCCGAGGCTGATGCGTGTGGCTGTGCGAGTGTGTGCGAGGGGGCTAGCAAGCTAGCAACGTCAAGCCAAGCATGCGTGGCTTGCTAGCAGCACGCATGCTACCCATTGTGTGCGAGAGGGGCTAATGCGTGGCGCGCATGATGTGCGAGTGTGGTGCGTCTGGCTGGCGAAGGTAGAGGCCAACATGCGTGGCTCGCTAGCAGCACGCATGCAGGGCCATGCGAGCATATGGTGCAGCGATGATGCGTGGGATGCTGGCACCAGCGCCAGCACGCACCAGCAAGCACCAGCGCCTGCACTAGCAAGCACTAGCGCTGCTGCTGGGCTTGTCCTAGCATGTTGGGCTAGCTGGCACAGCCAGCTGGTGTGCTAGCTGGCAGCTGGCCAGCAGCCTTGGGTGGTGCGGTTTAGTGAGGGTGGGGGCCAAGGCTTTGGGAAAGCCTTGGGAAGCAAGGCATTGGTCCCCCTACCTCTCCGTGGTCCTCACCTAATGCTCTCTCTCCCTTTGACACTTGTCGAATTGTGATTGCATTTTTTTATTAATTTATTTTAGAAATAAACTAATTAAAAAATTATACATTCTCCCACATTGGTTGAGGAATGAAATGTAAGGGTTCATTTCCCTAAAAATACCAAGCTTCGGTATTGGGAAATGAACAACCTTGAGTGGAATTAAAAAGGCAACTCTAAGAAAAGAGTAAACCTTTGATTCGTAAAACTCATAGTTATTTTGTCCGGGTCTTGACTAACCTTCAAGACTTAGGACGCTTGGGTCGGGTCGAGGGTACGATCCGTCGGAGATCTCGACTTTTTAGGATTTTGAAGTAAGAGCTCTTTGTGAGCGAAGCACGCGTCAAAGGTATAATTCTTGTTCTTAATCTTGTTTTATTAAGTTTGTTATGCTTGTTTAATTGCTTTAATTACGGGGCGGGTCTTGGTGGGTTTCCTTCCGCGTAGTGTCGGTTCACTACGAAACCCTACACTTGATGCCCAATATGTACTGTGCCTCTCCTAAGTCCTTCATTGAAAAGCACTTTCCCAACCAGCACTTTACGGACTCCAATTATTTTGTGTTGTTTCCAATGAGATGTATGTCCTCGACATACAGGACTAGGAATGCAATATCACTCCCACTGACCTTCTTGTATACACAAGATTCATTTGGATTCTTGATAAATCAAACTTGCTATTGGCTTCATCAAATCGCAGATTCCAACTTTTGCTGGCTTACTTTAGTCCATAAATGGACTTCTTCAGCTTGCAAACCTTTCCAGCGTTGCCTGGATCGACAAAACCTTCTGGCTGTGTCATATACACAGTTTCTTCCAAAATTCCATTAAGGAAGGCGGTTTCGACATCCATTTTCCATATTTCATAATCATAATATGCAGCAATCGCTAGGATGATCCGGACGGATTTTAGCATTGCAACTGGTGAAAAAGTTTCATCATAGTAAATCCCGTGGATTTGTCTATAGCCTTTTGCCACTAGTCTAGCTTTGTATATCGATACATTTCCATCCTTGTCTGTCTTCACTTTGAAGATCCATTTGCAACCAATGGGTGTATAACCCTCGGGCAAATTCACCAAGTCCCAGACTTGATTTTTAGACATGGAGTCTATCTCGGATTTCATGGCCTCTTGCCATTTTGCAGAGTCGAGGATCGTCATAGCTTGCTTGTATGTCGCCGGCTCATCACCATCCATGACTAGGATGTCCTGATCATCAGTTAAGACGATACCAAGGTATCTGTCTGGTTGAGATCTTTGCCGTTGCGACCTACGAAGGGTAATCGGTTGAGCTTTTTCAGTGTCAGTTTGATTCTGACCAATCTTCTTAGATTCTTCAAAAGCATCTAGATTGTCAGTTTTGTTAGGTTGACATTGTTGCTCGTCCTCTCGAACTTCGTCGAGTTCGATTTTCCTCCCACTTGTCATTTTGGAAAGGTGTTCCTTCTCCAAAAAGACACCATCACGAGCAACAAATACTTTGTTCTCGGTTTTATTGTAGAAGAAATACCCTTTGGTTTCTTTTGGATATCCCACAAAGAAACACTTATCCGATTTGGGGTGAAGTTTGTCCGAAATTAACCGCTTTACATATGCTTCGCATCCCCAAATCTTGAGAAAAGACAATCTAGGAGGTTTCTTAGTCCATAATTCATATGGAGTCTTTTCTTAGTGCTGCAGTTTGTAGCGCATGTCCCCAGAAAGAGATAGGGAGTTCACTAAGACCAATCATTGATCGAACCATGTCTAACAAGGTTCGATTCCTCCATTCGGACACTCCGTTCCATTGAGGAGTTCCGGGAGGTGTCAACTCTGAAAGAATGCCATTTTCTTTCAAGTGATCGTCGAATTCATGGCTCAAATATTCACCACCTCGATCTGATCAAAGTGCTTTAATTTTCTTGCCAAGTTGATTTTCATCTTCTTTATGAAATTCTTTGAATTTCTCAAAAGATTCAGATTTATTCGACATTAAGTAGATATAGCCATATCTACTATAATCGTCGGTGAAAGTGATGAAATATCGGTAACCTTGTCTTGCGGGTGTGCTCATTGGTCCACATACATCCGTGTGTATTAGACCTAAAAAGTCACTTGCCCTTTCTCCCAACTTGGAGAATGGTTGTTTTATCATCTTGCCTAATAAGCATCCTTCGCAATTTTCAAACGACTCTAAGTCGAATGAGTCAAGAACACCTTCTTGAAGAAGTTTCTTGATGCGCTTGATGTTAATATGGCCAAGACGACAATGCAACAAGTAGGTTTGATTAGACTTGATGGTCTTAGTTCATTTGGTATCATTCCTATTTTCTTTGTGTTAAGCATGCAATTTAATTTGAACATATGTTTGAAAGATAATCTTTGAAAAACCATCTTCGTCGTCTTCTTGCTCTTGCACCAACACTTGATAAGCTTCTCACTTGGTTCCTGAAAAGGCAACATGAAGTGAGTCATACTTGGTATCCAATACCTTATGATAAGCTTAATTCACAAGTGTTTAGGAAGATACCTGAGGTTGATGCTCCTTTCCTCTCTTCCTTTTCTCGAAAGAGCTTGCATTCTCTCTTGAAGTGGCCTTGCCCGCCACAATAGAAGCAACGCATCTTAGCCTTAACCTTGAAATCCCTCCTTCTTGACGGTCTTTTGGTTGCCCCAAATGAGTTGGCTCGGTGAAGTAGCTCCACCACATTCTTCAAGGAATGTGTCTCCTTCGATTCAGAAATATATGCCCTTAGCGCATCATATCTTGAGTGGAGTGAAGTGAGCATAATATGACCAGCCATTCCATCTTCTAGTGGAATTCCGAGGAGTTCCATGTGTTTGAAGAGCTTAGTCATTCTTGCCACATGGGGTCGGAGGGGCATACCCGGTCTCAACTTGGTGTTACAGACTATAGAGCAAAGATGGTACCTCTCTTTCGCAAGACAACCTTGATCCGACGGCTTTACATTAATGTCTGTAAGTGACCTAGTCACTTCAAACATGAGTCCATCATTTTTGTCGTTGAAACTCTTAGTGAATCTCACACCGACAACATCCCTTAATCCTCCAAGGAACAAGTCTAGGAAACAGAATGGAAGTTTTTCTTTCCATTCTTCCGGGATGGAGTTAGCCATGAGTTGTGACACTAATTTGCAATCTTTTGACCATGCAAAATAAGTTTCTTCACTCAAGTGTTTCCTGGAACAGAGGGTTGGGAGGGAAGTATCCAGAACATACTCCTTGGAACAACTCTAGAGAGTTCTCCTGAGTTCTTCTTCCCATTCTTCAAGGTTCGTTAAGTTAAGCTTGATAGCTAACTTTTCGGGGAGTTTTGGGTACACATGGTTGTTGTTTGAGTTACTTGCAGACATTGTTCTACAATTGAAAGAATTTGAAGTGAAAAACCATTCATAAATCAATAAGTTGAAATTTAAAACGTTCATGCATATATTCAATCTTATGAGCATTTTATCCACGCATTTAAAATGTCCCTTATGGGTGAGAATAAAATGATTCCGAGATCCCAAAGAACAAGAAATGGTTAAGCATGCTTTGGCTTGTCTTAATCATTAAATATCTTAAGGTAAGAAATCTAATTGCTAATATCTCCAAGCTACTCTCGGTTTGATAAAATGTCGCATCTAATGCATTCTTGACATTTTATCTCTTTTGCCACGACATCTAATGACTCCTTACTGATATCGTTGAGCTTAACCAAGACAACTTGTATACCTAGTATACCTTACGTTCCTAGGGAAGTAGTGATGCCTTGCTTTGGCGTAATCCATCACTTACGCGCATTAGTTCGGTAAGTGTTGTTCTTGGAACGACAAATTTTAGCTAAATATTATTAAGGGACCTAGGGTTTCTATGTTGGTTGATTTAAGTGAACTTAACTAATCGTCGCAACATAATAGAAATCCTAGACATGCCTATAGCAATCATATATAATAACAATATATATAAGGCATAAAAATAGATGCATTTGGCAACTAGCATGACCCCTTGAAATCTTCAATTTCCATGGGTCTTCATATTGGCTCGTCTTCATCGAAACGCCGTCTTGAGACAAAGCCACTGCCCAAGCCCAGCAGCGCTCCTAAGCACCCATCAGCCAAGGCCACTGCCCAAGCCCAGCCTTAGCACACCTCGCTACACAGCCACGCAACATTGATGCTTAGCCATGCGCGCACCATAGGCAGCCTACAAGTGGGCTGCTAGGCAGCCCGGCTAGCATTGGTGACGCTTGCGGTTTTGCATCGATTTGTGTGCATTTTACTCAGGATTTTAATTCCGATTTGTGTGTGATAATAATCAATTCTAAATTACATTTTAGAATCAATTTGAGGGAAAATAAAATAAAATAAGTCTAAGTTATATAATTTTTATTTTATTGGTGCATAAGCCTAAATTATCCAAAAATTTTAATTTTGAACAAAATTAGGTCTAAGTTTATGCTTAAAATAAAATGATCTATGTCCATAATTAATCTTGCCAATATGCAAATTAATAATGGGTTTGACAAATGGGAGTTGGAAAAATAAATTAATCATCCAATGATAAAAATTTTCCAACTTTCATACTTGTGTAAAATACCAAGATTACATCTTCCAATATGAAGATTAATCAAATTTTACCCACAAGTAATTGAACTTGATGGATTTAATTAACCAAACATAAAAAATCCAAACTTTGTTCAACATGGAATTTAGGGTTAGGGTTCTAATCATTTAAACCTTTAAAGATTACAACTTTAATATTATAGGAACTTAAAATTACAAGATCACAACAAGCTTTCATATTTTATTTCAATTTATTTGCAAAATTTGTGAAAAACAAGTTAATGTGAAAAATGGCATATTAACTTAAGCACTAATAAAAACTCTATTATTATGCTTAAGGATATTTTAAAACCAGTAGATTAGAGATGCAAAAGTGCATTTAATCTAACCTTGTAATGCTTGCATTAATCAAGGCTTAAAAAGAATTAAGATTTTCGTTGAAAAACGAAAAACCCCAGAAAAAATGGGTTTCTGGTTCGAATTTGGCTTCTGGACAACCCAAAAAGGGATGAATTTGTTCTAGAATGTCGATTCCACCCAAAAATCACTATTTTTGAGCCAAAATCTGGGTTCGACAGCCAAATCGAGAATAAAATCGAGTTTTAAAATTAATTAAAACGAGCATCTAATCAAATTAGAAGAACATGAACCAGAAAATTAAAATCTTTTAAAACACCTTAATTAAAAATAATTGCAAAAATTAAAAGGAGCGTGGCTTTGATACCGCTGTAGGGTTTCGTAGTGACCCGACACTACGCGGAAGGAAACCCACCAAGACCCGCCCCTTAATTAAAACAATTAACAAGCATATTAAACTTAATCAAACAAGATTAAGAACAAGAATTGTACCTTTGTCATGTGCTTCGCCCCCAAAGAGCTCTTACTTCAAAATCCCGAAAACACGAGATCTCCGACGGATCGTACCCTCGACCCGACCCGAGCGTCCTAAGTCTTGAAGGTTAGTCAAGACCCGGACAAAAATAACTATGAGTTTTACGAATCAAAGGTTTACTCTTAATTATAGTTGCCTTTTTAATTCCACTCAAGGTTATTCATTTCCCAACACACTTGAAGGGTATTTATAAGGAAATGAATCCTTGGTTTCCGATCTCCCATCAATGTGGGAGAATTGGTGAAATGATAATTATTTAATTCCAAAATTAAACGATTAATCAATTCAATCACATAACGACACATGGCACAATAATAGAGAGAGCCAAGTGAGGACCAAAGGCTTGGGGGGACCATTGCCTTGATCCCCAAGCTATTGCTCCAAGCAATGGTCCTCACTTGCAAAACCAGCTCTAGCAAGGCCTGCTGGGCTGCTGCCAGGTACCACGCCAGCTAGCAGTGCCAGCTAGCCCAGCCAACTAGCACCAGCCTGCCTAGCAGCTCCCTTGCATGCCCAGCGCTGCTGCTCGCTAGCTAACCAGGTGATGCTGCTTGCTAGCTAGGCGCTAGCGCTGGCTCCTGGCATGCATCAGCCCTCGCCATCGCACACGCTAGCATAGCCAGCATGCGTGCTGCTAGCAAGCCACGGATGCTGGCCCCTTGCCTTGCCAGCCATGCGCACCAGCCTCGCATACCCTCGCATGCTGCTGCTGCTGCGATGCCCTCCACGCACATGCACACACATACAAGGCTTACCATGGTGTTGTGCTTGTGCGAGGTGCCTAGCACCCAAGCACGCATGCTGCGATGCAGTGCCATGCGAAGGCATGCATGTGCGCAGGCATGCTTGCTGCGATGATGCGATGGGCTGAGGCACAAGCACACGCACTGGCCTAGCCATGCGATGGTGTTGTGCTTGTGCTGCGATGGTGCGATGGGTTGCTATGGTGCGCATAGCACTTGCGATGGGCTGCGATGGTGCCCAAGGTGCGCCTAGTGCCTGCGATGGCAGCGATGGTGCCTAGGCATCATGCTAGGGCTGCGATAGCGCCTAGGCATGATGCTAGGGCTGCGATTGTGCGCCTAGTGCACCTAGTGTGCTAAGGCTTGCGCCTAGCCATGCTAGGTGCATGCTAGCTCGAACTAGCCTAGCATCCACATGGGCAGGACAGTGTGGTGCTAGGGCTATGTTCATACTTGTCGCTTTGTGATTTTGCGACGCTCGGTCTCGACGCCCTAGGCTCGATATCCGACGTCTGTATTCGTAAAACTCTGCTGACTCATTAAATCCTTTCGGATTAATTCTTCATCTCGGATCGGTGATTCGATTTAGTTCGACCTGAAGGGTTCAATTAAGATTAAGCTGTAACATTAATTGTACATTGATATTACTGATCGGAAGCGGCCTCCACCTAGGCATTCTGATCACTTGACCTTACTGAAGAATTAGCTCGGTAATAATTCTGAACCCTCTATCGGAACAATACACTTGTTGGAAGGATACCATTCCTTTCAGTTTTGGTGGCCTTACTTAGGGAGCAAGGGGTGCTTTGGTCCCCCCCCCCTTTTAATGGTCTCCACCTACCCTTGCTCACCATTTGCCACTTGGCACTTGTTGATTCATTTGCATTTTAATTTGTTTTCTGGATTAAAATAAGTTGAGCAAAATGTAATTCTCCCACATTGAAGGGAGATGGAAAATCAAGACTCCCTTCCCTATAAATGCCCATGTTTAGAGTTTGGGAAAAAGCACTTGAGTTGAACTCAATAAGGCATCTCCTTATAAGTGAGAATACCTTTAAGTTCTTAATACTCTAGTATTTTGGTGGTCTAGCCTCGACTAACCTTTGGGGTAGAGACCGCTTGGGTTGGGTCGAGGGTGCGAGCTATCGGAGGCTTACGCACTTGCGAAGCTAGAGCTTTCAAGTAAGAGCTCGTAAGCGAGCGAAGCACGCGTTGAGAGTAAGATCGTCTTTTCTCTTTCTCTCTCTTTTGTTGTTTAATTATGTGATTGCATGTTTAGTTGCATTAATTAGTGTGCGGTTCTTGGGCGGGTTTCATTCCGCGTAGTGTCAGACACTACGAAGCCCAACAACGGTATCAGAGCCGCGCTCATTTTAATTATTGTAACTAATAATTAGTTGAGGTGATTTAAAATGGATATAATTTCTGGTTTTGCCTTCTAATTAGATTAGAAGCTCGACCCAAAAATAGTGAATTTTGGGTGGAATCGATGTTTTAAATCGTTTTTTACCCTTTTGAGGACTGTCCATAAGCCAAAATCCACCAAGAAAGATGTTTTTCGAGGGTTTTTCATTTTTCACGAAAATTTTTAAATTTTTAAACCTTGATTAATTATGGCTCAAGGGGTTGCAATAATAGTCCTTATTAAACATGTTTATGAAGTCATATTTAGTACGTAATTTTTAAATTTTTAAATTAAAGGGGTTGCAATAATAGTCCTTATTAAACATGTTTATGAAGTCATATTTAGTACGTAATTTGGTGAGCTCATTTTTCACATAAACTTTAAATTTCACATTTTTTAAATCAATTGCTTCAAGTGTGAATATATATGGTGAATTTGTAATTTTGAAGTCCCTTAAAAATGTTAATGATCCAATCTTTATTAATTTTTTATTTGGTTGGAACTTTACTTTCTAAATTTCATATTGAACTAATTTTTGATTTAATCATTTTGGAATTGATTAAAGTCCTAAAAGTTAAAAACTTGTGATTAAAATTTAATTAATCTTTATATTGGAAGATGTAATTTCTCTATTTTACACAAGTTAGTGTTGGAAATTTTTCATTAGATGAATGGGATTATTTTTCCAACCCCTTTAATTTTGTCAAATCATTATGTATGGTTAAATTAATTATGAGTATAGCCCTTCAATTTTGAAGCATCAAGTTGAACCAAAAATAATTTAAAGAACGGTTCTTGAATAATTTTGGTTTGTTCACTAAAATTGAATCTATTTAAGTTGGACTTTTTTTTATTTTCGTTTTTGCTAAAAATTGGTTCTAAAATAAATTTAGAATTAATTTTCTATCACACATAAATCGGGATTAAATCCCGAGACAAGTGCACGCAAATTGAGGCAAAGACCGCCCAAAAACACACCCTTCAGCTAGCCGGGCTGCTCACGTAGCCTACATGTCGTTGCGAAGGTGCGTGTGTGGGCTGCCTTGCCACGATGGTGCGCTAATGTGTTGTGTGTGCGAATATGGTGCATACTTGGTGCTGCGATGTGTGTGCAAAGGCTGTGGTTTTGTGCAGCAAAAGGGGCAGTAAGCCAGCAAGTGCTAGCAGGCTAGCCACAAGCTGCCAGCGGGGCAGCATGCAAGCATGCGTAGCATTCTACGAGGCTGTTGGTGCCAGCAGGCGTGGCGTGCGCTGCTAGCTGGGCAAGCCAGCACCTAGGCACACATAGCCAAGGGCCTTGGTGCCTAGCAAACCTAGCCCCATGGCTTGGATGCTAGGCACTCGGCCATTTGGTGGGCTATCTTTTTGCATTAATTGGGCCGTTTTAATTATTTTAACGAGGCTAGGCCTCGATTCCTCCGACACTTAAAAATTAATTTGGCAAAATTTGGGTTAACTGGCTTAATTAATTGGATTAATCAAGTTAGATGCGGAATTTAGTGGGAGCTTCGTTAATTACTTGAGCTAATTTTATTGCATTTAAATCACATAATCGGTTAACAACTTTGACTAGTTTTAAATTAGGCGCGTTAATCGGATTAATCACTTAAGGTAGTTATTAGTTTGCACGTGTTATGCATTGTTACTTGTTTTTGCGTTGTGAAATGCATGGGCCATTTACATATAGTGAATGGATGAATGAAATGTATATTGTATCACAGGGTTTGTGAAAATGACAACTTGTGGGGCCCGATTAGGATAGTAAATACGGACTGCGATCCGTTATGTATTTTTGTAAATCTAAATACGGTCTGCGTACCGTTGCGTATTTTTGTACCTTAATATTTAGATTAGTCCTAATCAATAACTAGTAGTTGCATATGTTGTGGAGATGTCTCCAAGACTGCGGTTTTAAGAAGACAAGACAAGAGGATGCATCAAAGACCCTTGAAGATATGAAGACTCAAGGGGTCATGCCAGTTGCCAAATGCATCTTTTACTTATGTTTTTTTTTTTATATATAATTATGTTTATATATGAATGAACGGTATGATAGATGCATGTTTAGGATTTCAAATGTTGCGATGATCAATTAAGTTCACTTAAATCTACCAACATAGAAACTCTAGGTCCCTATAATATTGAGCCAAATTTTCCATTCCAAGAACAACACTTACCGAACTAATGCGCGTAGTGATGGGCTACGTCAAAGCGAGGCATCACTACTTCCCTAGGAACGTAAGGTATACTAGGTATACGATATCAGTAAGTAGTCCTAATATGTCGTTGCAATGGAGATAAAATGTCAAGAAAGCATTAGATGCGACGTTTTATTAAACCAAGAGTAGCTTAGAGCTATTAGCAGTTGGATTGCTTACCTTAAAATATTAAGTGTTAAGACAAGCCAAAGTATGCTTAATCACTTTTTGATTTTTGGGATCTTGGAATCGTTTTATTCTCGCCTAAAAAGGGACTATTATTAATGTGTGGATAAAATGCTCAATAAGATTGAAAATTTGCATGTATGCTTTAAATTTCAAATTTATTATGTTAGTATCTTGATAAATGGTTATACTTTGCACTTATATTTGTAGAATTCTAAATCAAATTATATTGTTTTCAATGATTGGTAAAGGAAATCTTTGAGGATGGTTCTCAAAGAAAGAAAAAGCATTTCTAAAATACAACTCTCGTAAATGACTTTTATAACTAAAGTCCGAAAGGACGGTTGGATATCATGTATTCAAAATATTAGGTAGTTGACAACCAACATATCTTTTCGCTTCATACACTAATGAGTAGGACTCATTGACGTAGTAATTCAAGCATGAATTAAAGGAAAGATGGAACTTTGTATTACGGAAAATTAGATGCTTAATTATACCTAACAAAGTTTAAAAGTAAAAATACTTGAAGAAATGGTTCTTAAAGTTATGAGATGATGTATGATAAGAAATATAGGAAACAAGGAACAAAGAAAAGGGATATGATTCCTTTTATACCCATGAGTTCATGTTATTGTAGTTAACTTAGCAACTTGTTATCTTCACAAGTATCGGTCGCTTGAATGTTCCACTTTGAAAGTGACCTCAAACCATTGAAGTTAAGCTAAGTTATTGAATTACAAGCTTAGAATGAAGCAAGCAGTGCTACATCAGTTGTAAGGTCATTTGTTCTGTTTAAAAAACTTTTAAGCTAAGGCTGGAACAAAGAATGGTTATTATGTTCCATAATCAGGAAGCGATCCGTTTTACACATGGAAAGAATCACATTCAAAGTACAAGAGCATTAGTTGCGGGTTTTATTTGATTGGCATGGTTGTCTAAGCCATGAGTTAAGAATGCTAGATTATAAACAAACATTTCCCTAACATAAAAACTCACAAGTTCAAGTCATGGACACGATTTGTGTTCCAAACATCTTTAGCAATGTCACATCGACAAGAATGTACTCAAGGCTCTATTAGATAGGCTCTATTAGATAGACTCTTGATCGATTCAGAATTGTTCTAAGTCAAGCAAGTCTTACTTGTTGAAATCAGCAAAGAAAGGAGCTATTATGCTTAGTATAGACAATTGACTCCGAAAGCTAAAGAGAATTCCATTACTTCAATGTCTCACAAGAATTTGAAAGAATATGGCTATATTCATCAAATGTGAACAAACTGGACCTTGAGTAGCTCAAAAGTTCAATGAAGTATAGAATTGACTTAGCAAGATATCAAAACATCTAGATTAGATCAAGTGATGTTTGCTTGAGCCAAGAGTGATCATATCAAAGTTATGAAATTGGAATTTCATAATGAGCTCCACAAAGAATATAGAATGTCTTGAGGGAGACCTCGATGCCATTTGGAAATGACTCCAATGATGATGGATCACATCCCTTCCTATAAAGTTCTTAAAGATTTGCACAAATGACTAGTGTTACACTAAACAAAATTGTCGAAGCTAAGAAAGGACACCATTTTCAAATATGGATAGAAATAGTTTCTAGCTTCTTTTCAAGTCTTTGTCTAGGGCTCTTAGCTCAATAAGATTTCACTGGCTCAGTGGGAGCTAAGTGGCTCAATAAGGTCTGAGGTAGCTCGAGTGGGAGTTACCTATTTGTTTCACAATGAACTTTTACCAAATACTATATACATGTCTCTTTTTAAGCATCCAAACTACGGGCATTTCTTCCACAACCTAATTGAGAACATAGTATTTGTTGCTTTAATTAGTGTTTTTCTGGAAAGTAACACATTTCCAAAACGACAAGTGGGAGGAAAATGAACTCGATGTCTATCGAGATTAACAACAATCTTAAACTGAGAATCTCCGAAGACTTTAGAAGGGTTTCATCAGAATGATTGATCAAGAATACTCAAAGGACTTCACAAGTGCCTTAAATGAGAATTCAACCCTCACAAAACTTTAGAAGTGTTGGAGTAAGATCAATATAATCAAGGGCTTTCAAAGCACATTGAAACTCAATGTTTGATGCAATTACCCCGTATAGGTATAGAATTCACCAAAGGCTTGGATATAAACCTAAGACTTACAAGCATACTATTTACTATTGGATGGTAAGGGAATATTGTCTTGTAAATTAGCTACGACGAATTCAAAATTATTCCGAATAATAGTTAGTGGCCATAAATCTGAAATAAACTCCATGTTTGAAAATCATGTTTGAAACTTGATTAATTTGCATGAAGGGTGAAAGACCCATCAATCGCAAATAAGTTTTCAAGGAGAAAACTGACGAATGTGGAAATTTATATGCATACATAGCTAGATTGGTTGAAAAGGATACAATTAATTCACTACGTTGATTTTAATAAAAAAACTATTCACCAATCGGAATGCTTAAGGCTTTTTGTGATCATTCTAGTAAAATTGCACATATGAAATATGGCAAAATAGATAACGAAACCGGCTTCCTAAAATGGGATTTTGTAAGATACTATGGAAATAGTCTAAGGGTTTTGTAATTCTAAATAATGCTAGATTTGAAAGCAAGCTCAAGAAATCCATTTTGGGATTAAGTGAAGAATTGCATTTAGGAATTGAAACGTATATTCTCATAAAATTAATAAAAGGTTTGGCTTATGGAGAATAAAAAAAAAATTCTTATGGATAAGATGTTTAGTGGGAGTAAGAGTTAATCTTGCAAGGTCAAACAAGAAGTTTATGAGCTCTATTGTGAAATGACTATCAAATGCTAAAAGTTTAGATTTGAAAGGATTTTCGACAATGGACCGAGCAAAAGGCGATACTTAGTACATAGTGGGAATTAAGATCTATTGTATAGACTTAATAAAATGTTTAAATGTGTAAAGGGATTTAGCGTGTTAAACTTGAAGGTTTTGGAAAGCCTTTCAACCCATATATATAAAACTAAGTAAATGTTTGAACAAAGTATAAGCTAGGCTAATACTAAATCAAACAAGAAAAACTCTAGGGGAGACTTTCAACCGTATCATATAGTATGAAGTTTAGCAAGACTTGGTGAAATTGGATGAGCTAAAAGGTCACATAAATGGAATAAATTGGGAATAATTTTGCAATTGAAACCATCGTGTATGCTATGATATGGAGTCGTCACCAACTTACATGCTTAGGGCATGAAAAGTATAAAATACCAATCAATTTAAATCTAAGTAATGGATCGTTAGTGTTTGGGGGTAAAAATACCCCTGACAAATGGACCACTGTTAATATAACACGTGTCCCAATAGCATGCTGACACGTGTCAGCCTTAGAGAGGCCCAAAGGGATCCAACCCTCTACTGACACGTGTCACCTAAACCCTAGAAGGGGAACTGATCCCCTTTCCTATAAATAGAGTAACCATCCTCATTTATAAAAAACATACATTGAATACACATTCAATCCACACCGAAACCGAGCAATATTCATTGCAGAATTCTCTCTGAATTAGAGAGAAGTATTTACATTCCGCAATATACTCCTCATACACGTTCTAACTTGATCGTCGGAGGCGGAACTCCCACCCTTGGGAGTCTTTGTTGTTTTGCAGGAACAAGCAGCCGGAGGTCAGTCTCGGTGTTGTAACTCTCCCGTAGGACACATCAAAAAACCCCGAAACAGTTAGATTTTGATCAAGAATATCCAAAGTACTTGGATAAGTGAAAGGGTTAAGTTCTAGACGCATAGAAACGAATGTAATTTGAGAATTGATGTTGCAAGCACATCCTTAGCAAGGATCAGATCCTTAACAAGGAAGTCGTTTATAAGCACGAGCTAAAACGCGTCGTAGCTTGAGAATGGTAACGTGGATGCGCATCCATGTTTAATGTGCGGAAATTTAAGGTAAAGTTCCATAATCACAAGTGATTAGAGTATCCCAAATCATTGTGAGCCGTTTAAAATAAAATGAAGTCTACTGAAATACATTTTGAGAATATTTTTTCCTTAAAGGAAATAATGAGAAAGTTATTCAATGGAAAGTTCGTTGTTGAACGTTGATGATTGTAGGCTGTCAAGTTGAAGATCTCAAATCATGAAAATGAGTGTGACCCGTCACTTGGAAAATAAATTGTAAATCACATATAATCCATAACACTCTCAAATTTTATCATCTTATTATGAAAGTGTTAGATATTGAAGATGCTAAGATTTGCAAAGTAATCATAACTAAACCTATGTTATAAGTGAACGATAACATTCACAATTTCATGAAAGAAATCAAGCATATTATATATGGGTGTGATTTCTATAATTTTTTTTGTCAAGTGGATTACTCTTAAACATTTGGAGAAAACCATTAATAATAAGATGAAACGTTGGAAAGTTTCATACTGGAATAAAATATTTTACTAATAAATTCTACAAACTATGTAATTGTGGTTTAGAATTAAATAATGAGTCCATTGATTTCTGGAAATATTCAAAACAGGGTATCAAGACCATGTCTTGGATAAAGAAACACCTATTAAGTGAACATTGAATATTTCAATAAAAAATTATCCCTAATCAAGTTCATTTAAATGATGGACAATTAATGACCACTTGAGATTAGTGTGTCGTATGATTTATAGCACCGTTTCTTGTGCTACAAGGACATGATTGTCATAAATTATTTGCACAGGTATTGGTTTGGAGCTATACAGGCTCGACCTATGAGAATAATTTAAGTGATTTAAAATCGTCATAAGTATATTTCTCATTATAGCTATCGGAACCTCTTTCCTCAACCATGAGTATAGTTAGTTCTCTTGTTAGAGTACTGGTCCGTTTTGATGTTGTTAAACGTCTGCCGTAAAAGGGGATTATAACGACAACACTCGGGTGACTAGGTCCTCTTAGTAAGGGAAGCTTAACGATACAAGACTGGGAATGTTCCCCTACCGACAATAGGGAACATGTCTTTGTTGTTTACAAGGCCTCTCGAAGGGAAAGACTGTGAAAATGCATGGCCATGCTCTGATGGATTTTAGAAATCATCTGCTTATTGACAGTTGAACTCGGAAATTGAGAAACACTTTTTGACGTAATAAGGATGACGAAGAATCTTACCTTATAGTTCATGAAGAGACATTAAGTGACATAGGAAATGGGATATACACTAACAGCACACTTAACCGGAAGGACAAGTGGGAGATTGAAAGGAATGGTGTCCTTCCAACAAGTTTATTATTCCGATAGAGGGTTCGAAATTATAAGAAAACTAATTATTCAGTGAGGTCAAGTGATCGGAATGCCTATGTGGAGGCCGCTTTCGATCAGTAATATTAATACATATAATTAATATTACATCTTAATCTTGATAGAACCCTTCGGGTCGCACCACAATCGAATAATCGATCCGAGACGACGAATCAATCTGAAGGATTAGATGAGTCAATAGAGTATTACGAACAAAGACGTCGGATATCTAGCTTGCAGCATCAAAACCGAGGGTCGTAAGTCGAGTCGAATTTAGAGTTCGACGAGACGTGAAATCAAGCAAGCAACAAGTGCATGCTAAGTTGTAGCATTGTATTGGCATACCCATGCGAGTGCTAGGCTAGCATGAGCCACCAACCGTAACGCATGGCTATGCCGTAAGCCAAGCATGCATGTGCGTGCTAGGCTTGCTGGCCGAGCATGCGTGCAAGGTTGGTGTGCCTAGTCGCACGCATGCTAGCGTTCCCCTGTGTTGGCCCTCACATAGCCACACCTAGGCTGCGCATAGCACGAGCATCGTAAGTAGCGTGCTATGCGTGCGTGTGCTGTGGCTGTGCGTGCTTGCTAGCATAGCAACACCAGCCATCGCAGCAATAAGGCATCGCCCAACACTCACCTCACATAGCAGCACATGCAATGCATAGCAGCAGCAACAACCCCCAATGCATGCGTGGCTTGCTTGCTGCGCGCCTGCGATGGCTGGCTGGCTAGCCAACCCAGCCTTGGTGCTGGGCGCCAGCTGGTCAACCTTGAAAGCCAAGGCAGGCTGCTTGCCAGCCATGCGTGAGGTCAGCATCCGGTCAATGGGGACCGATCTTGGTAGCCTTGCTTGGGGAGCAAGTGATGCTTTGCCCCCCCCCCCTTTAATGGTCCTCACCTACCCTTGCTCACCATTTGCCACTTGTCACTTGTTGATTCATTTGCATTTTAATTTGTTTTTGAATTCAAATAAATTGAGCACAATGCAATTCCCTCACATTGAAGGGAGATGGGAAATCAAGACTCCCTTCCTTATAAATACACATGTTTTCGGTTTGGGAAAAAGCACTTGAGTTGAACTCAATAAGGCAACTCCTTATAAGTGAGAAAACCATTAAGTTCGTAATACTCTAGTATTTTGTTGGTCTAGCCTTGACTAACCTTTGAGGTAGTGACCGCTCGGGTCAGGTCGAGGTTGCGAGCCGTCGGAGGCTTACGCTCTTGCGAAGCTAGAGCTTTCAAGTAAGAGCTCGTAAGCGAACGAAGCACGCATCGAGGGTAAGATCGAATTTTCTCTTTCTCTCTCTTTTGTTGTTTAATTATGTGATTGCTTGTTTAGTTACATTAATTAGTGTGCGGGTATCATTCCGCGTAGTGTCGGACACTACGAAACCGAAAAACGGTATCGGAGCTGCGCTCATTTTAATCATTGTAACTAATAATTAATTGAGGTGATTTAAAATGGATTTAAAACATCTAGTTTTGCTTTCTAATTAGATTATAAGCTCGTTTTAATTAGTTTTTAATCTCGTATTTATACTAATTTTGGCCAACGAACCCAGATTTCGACTCAAAAATAGTGAATTTTGGGTGGAATCGATGTTCTTAGTCGTTTGGGGGGCTCATCCCCTAGTTGGTTTTGGGGGTAGAGTTGTGCACCTAGTCGGCAACATTTATCTACCCATCCGGCTAGGAGAGAAGGGAGAGGGGCGAAACAAGGTCGTCCGATTCTTTGTATTTGAAGAGCTAACCACCTATAATATCATCTTAGGCTGTCCGAATCTAAATGAATCTAAAGCCGTCATTATCCCCTCCCTCATGCTGCTAAAATTTGAGAAGGATAATGGCTACGTTAGCTCCTTGAACGGAGATCAGAAGATAGTTAGAGAATGCTAACCCTCAGACGTCAAGCCCACAGCTATTGGCCAGGACATGGAGCCGATAGACCTTGACGATATCAAGTTCCCTGAGTCTGCCCCACCAGGAAGCGGCAAGAAGAGAAAGGCTTACCAGCTGGTAACTGTCAAGAAGGAGAAGCAATAGCAATCATTGACCAGGGAACAGTCAGATGAACTTCGTCCTCAGCCGACTGGTGAGCACGTCCAAAAAGAACTGTTAAGGTGGGGACGGTTGCCTTTGCAAGATTAGGGGCAGACTAACAAAATCTATTGAAGGAATTCAAAGATGTTTTTGCTTTTGAAGTGGAGGAGATGCAAGGCATCAGCCCGGATCTAGCCGTCCACAAACTCACCGTTGACCCGAAGAAAATAGCCTGTCAGTTAAAAGAAATGGAATAACGGCGAGGAGAGAAGTTAGGTGGCAGCCGCTGAAGTCAAAAAGCCGTTAGACGCCGGGTTCATTCGGCAATGTTACTTCCAAATTTGGTAGCGAATGTTGTTCTTGTCACGAAGTCGAATGGGACTTGGCGCATTTGTGTTGATTACATCAAATTGAACAAGGCATGTTCGAAGGATAGTTACCCGCTTCCAAAGATCGACAGTCTGGTCGATTCGACAGCCGGACATGCCATGATGAGTTTTATGACCGCCTACTTAGGCTTTCACCAGATACCCTTTTGGAAGAAAGATCAAGAGAAGACGACATTCTTCACTGATCAGGGATTATTCGGTTATACTTTGATACCGTTTGGCTTGAAGAATGCGCTTGCTACATTTCAACGTATGATTAATATGGTCTTCATTAACCAAATTTTTAGGAATGTAGAGGCACACATTGATGACATGATAGTCAAATCCAAGCTTCAAATGGATCACCTTGCTAACCTCTAAGAAACCTTCACCACACTCAGGCAGCACAAGGGTAGCTCAATCCCAAGAAGTGTATCTTTGGTGCCGAGTCTGGGAAGTTTCTCAGATTTTTAATTTATCAAAGGGGGATAGAGAAAACCAATAGAAGATACAGACGGTTATTGACATGAAGTCACCCCTCACTATGTTTCCTAGCAGCATTGGGGAGATTTCTCAGCCAGTCAGGTGACAAGTGCCTCTATTTCTTTCAAGCTATCAGAAAGAAAACTATGTTTGAATGGGGAGATGATGCTGAGGCGGCATTTCAAAAATTGAAAGAACACTTGAACTCCTTACCAAGGCTTGTAAGCCCTCTGCCCAAGGACACGCTTTATATGTACCTAGCCGTCTCAAGTCATGCTCTTAGTGCTGTTCTCCTTGACGAGAGAGACGACAATCAGCTCCCAGTCTATTTCGTTAGCCGCATTCTTCGAAATACAGAACTCCGGTACTAAACGGTTGAGAAATTTGGCTTTTCCCTGTTCACGGCAGTAAAAAAACCTGAAACCATACTTCTTAGCACATTCGGTAGTAGTCTATACAAACTAACCACTTAAGCTACCAATGACAACCCTAGAGTCATCCGGCTGAATGCTCAAATGGGACATTGAAATGAAGAGCCTTGTAATCACTTTCAAACCAAGGAAAGCAGTGAAAGGTCAGGCCTTCGCCGACTACATTGTTGAAATTACACGTCCGGTAGAGCCGAAAAATTTGGAACAGGTTTGGAAAGTATACGAATACGGGAGTTCTACTATGAACGGGTGTGGTGCAGGGATTATATGTCAGTCTGCAGAAGGGGACAAATATGAATATGCACTACGTTACAAGTTCCAAGCCTCAAACAATGAGGCTAGGTATGAAGCCCTGTTAGCCGGCATCCGCATGTTTAAGCGGCAGGTGTAAAGAAAATTGACGCCCGCTCAGACTCGCAGTTGGTCATTAGCTAATACCATGGTGACTATGAAGCGACCTATCCGGCTATGATTAAATATTTGCAGGCGTTCAAGACAGAGGCTGGGACAATTGACGAATTTCACCTAAGTCAAATTCCCTGGTCAAAGAACAATCAAGCGGATGCTCTATCAAAATTGGCATCATCCGCCTCGTGTGATACACCTTGGTTAGTCTTTTGGGAGGTTATGGAAAAACAAAGTATCGAAAAAGATCCCATTAGTGTACTGGACCGAAGCTCAAACTAGATGGACGGTATTCGGGCCTACTTGCTAGACGTAACTCTACTGGACGCTTTTCCAGAAATGATCGCAATGAAAAATCGTGTGGCCAATTTTGAAATACGCAATGGAGAAATGTTCAAGAAGGGCTTTCTATTTCCACTTTTGTAATGCATCACCCTAGAAAGAGGGCGTGAGATTTTGGAAAGTTTACACTCGGGCTGTTGCGCCTCACACATAGGCGGTAGAGCTCTAGCAGAGAGGGCCAGATGGCAAGGTTATTTTTGGCCGACCTTGGAAGCAGACGCCATGGTGATAGTGAAGAAGTGTGAAAAATGCCAAAGGTTTGGCAAACTCATACACCGTCCGGCAACTGATCTGACGACAATTCATAGCCCAGTGCTATTAGCTAAATGGGGCATGGATATCTTGGGTCCGTATACACCTACGTTAGGACAAAGGGGGTATATTCTAGTGGTTGTTGACTAGTTCACCAAATGGGTTGAAGCAGAGGCGGTTGAGGGATTAAGACAAAGGATGTCATCTCTTTCATATGGAAAAAGATCCTCACCCGGTATGGGGTTTCTATGTCTAATCTTTGACAATGGCCCTCAATTTGAGACGCCTACCCTCAAGAATTAGTTGGGAGATTAAGGAATCTCTAACTGTTTTGTATCAGTTGGCCGACCCCAAGCAAACGGCTAGGTTGAAGCCTTCAACAAACTAATCTCAGACAGAATGAAGAAGAAAATTGAAAGGGCTAGCGGTCTGTGGGCCGAAGAGGTAATTCATGTGCTCTAGTCCATTAGGACAACAGCAAAAGGGGCAACCGGCAGAACCCTATTCTTCATGGTATACGGTGCTAAGGCCGTCTTACCTATTTGGCTTTATGAGCCGACTCTTTGAGTCATGTTGTATGATGAAGAGGCTAACTAGGAGGCCCTGCGGCTGACATTAGTCTTATTTCCAGAACGCCAGGGCAATGCCGCCTTACGTCATGAGATCTACCATCTGAGAATGACAGCAACCTACAACAAAAGAGTACACAAATAGCCCTTGAAAGTAGGGGACTTTGTGTTACAAAAAATAGAGGCAACAAGCAGAGCCAATGCGCAAGGCAAATTGACACTCAATTGGGAAGTCACCTACCAAATTAATGAAGAGGTCAGAGGCGGCACCTACCGCCTAGAAACACAAGACGGTAGGAATCGCCTAGAAACACAAGATGGTAGGAAGCAAGCCAGAACTTGGAATGTAAACAACTTAATGAAATACTACTTCTAAGACTTTTAAAATTTTTGTAAATGACAAATTGATTAGTGAAAGTTGCTTTTAATTTCAATTTGATTTTATTGCAGTTACATCATTAGATACGCCTCCCTATGGGAGCACAGCCTGTGCGATGTATTGACATTCATCTGTGGACTTCGCTTACATAGAGCATCTTTCATTTGGGTGGAACATTTTTCTATAAACTCATACCACAAACGGCCCAACCGAGTGCCTTAATAAGGACTAGTTCATAGCTGTTTGTTTTTTCAAAATCTAACGTGTGACCAAGACGGCTTAATTAAACCGCCTGCCCTATGGGATAACAGGCGGAGGCCGGCTATTATTCAACTTAGATTAAAAATCTAGTAATTGGTTAAAACCAACATCATAAAACGTTTGCAATTTCTCTAAGGAAACACTGACAATAAAAAAAGCGTAGCCTTCCCTATTGGATAGTATATACTAACCTATCTTTCAGACGGTTCATTAGACCAACTAACTTTCTCAATGAGTAACTTGCTTCAAGCAAGCATAATAAGACAGATGTCAAAAAGACATCTGCACACGTTATTCTCCAAAGGGGAATTTGGGTATGTACCTGGATGAATAATATAGATGGCTAAGAGTGGTTCCTTATCCGATGGATAAGGAAATACCATGGGCCTTCTGGATATACATGCATATACCGTCTGTTCCTAGAATGGCTGTCTACTTGGTTTGGGGCCATCACAGTAGTGATTGATTGAACTAGGAAGTTGTCGTACTCCTTAAAATATCAAAGATTCCTAGATCAATCAATCTACTTTTTTAAACCAACCACACAGCCGTCCAGGGGCAAGAGGCTAGCCGGTTTGTTAGTTGCCGCGTGGAATTAGTAAGTTGGTAAAAATATAAGCATATATAGCAAAACAAAAATGCAAAACATTGAATCAAAACCGACATAGTCGGCAATTTCATTAAAATAAGTCGACCCCACGGTTGGTGAATAAAGTGAACATATAAAACCAACAACACAAGCAGCAAAAGAAGATCGTTAAAAAAAATCCAATAAATACTCGGTGCGTAGGCCAAAAAAGTAGACGGCACAAGGCCGGATAAAACTACAATCGCTTAGTTTTACTGAGGCGGGGGCACGGACGAGTCTTGCATTGAAGGGAGTACATTTGCATTCTGATCAAGTAGGGGCAGAGTAGAGTCAATCGATGTTTGCTCCTCCCTGTGCTCTTATTCCTCTAACTCCTATTCACCTTCCTCCTTCTCGTCTCCAGACGGCTCATCCTAGGAGGCCCATTCCTTATATGGAGGTGGCTTCGGCTCCCCAAGTGTCCTTGCATTGTGTACAAGATCTGCATACTTGTACCTTAGAGCAAAGACACCGCAGTTGGCATCCGGGTGAATGAGATTCCAAGCAATCTTCCTACGCTCTTCGCAATCTTTCTTGTTCTCCTCGATCAGTCGGTCTTGCTCAGCCTCAAGAGCCGCCTTATGATCCCCCTCCTCCTGTGCCATCTCATTGTTGAGCTTGTTGACGTTTTCCTGGAGGTCGGTGTTCTCCTGGTCAACCGTTAGAGGGCCTTGAGGTCTGACTTAGATATTTTAAGCTCAAGCTCTAGGTCAGACGCCTTCTTGTTGGCCACCTCAAGCGTCGTTGTTAGCTCCTTGATAGTCTCTGCCTGAGAAAGTGACTCCGCTTTAGTCTCAATATCATGCATCATAATTCGATATTTAGAAGTGTCAAGAGCGTTAGCCGCTCGGAGTTTGTCGTCTATTACCTCCTCTTGCTTCTTGTTAAATGGAGACTAGTACCCATCAACCTTCAGCATTGCCGCATTACAAAAACGACAAGTCAGTTACTCAGCCGGTTCTCAAATGAAGAATAGATCTAAAGAATTAAATTAAGTCAAGTTACCTCAGGCAGCAAGGCGGTGATGCGTTCGAGGTTGACTGAGTGAACCCCTAGGATGGCCTCCTTCTCAGACCGGGTAATTATCCTCAGCATCCGCTTGGAAAACTGTTGGAGATACGACCATCTTGGGGAGAGATTGCCAGCATAAGGAAGATTTTGTGAGAATGTAGCATAAGCGGCTCCAATATATTGTCGGCTACCTGAAGAATCTTCCAACTGCTAATGAGACATGGACTTGACCCGCATGGGCTAAGGATGGTCAAGTGGGGCAGCTGTACCTTGGCTCATTGGTTGAAGGCTTTGATTGCCTACAACCGCTGCATGCAGGTTGTAGCACCAAATGGCGCGCCACCTTATAGCGTCGTTAAGGTGCTCAGCTCTTTGTGGACCAGGTCGATCCCATAATCAAAGCTCTTTAGGCTTTTCCTGGCTGAGGTTGGATCGCCCTTGCCTAGTGAATGAGTAGGGACCGCCCGAGAAGACACTTTCTTAGCCTTGGAGGAGCCCTTGGCTTCATCCTCCGGCTTCGCTTCCATCCTCAATGATGGAAACACATCATATACAGTTAACTCTTGACGTCTCTAAAAAAAATAAAAGAACTTACCTGGCCCTTCTTGACAGCCGCAACCTGGGCCTTCGTTTTCTCCAAGTTATCCTTTCGGATTATAGTTGCAGTCCTGGCAGGCATCTTGTCGACTGGAAGCATGTTCTTAGCTTTTTGTGCAAAGAACAACGTTTGTTAGACAACTTGACAAAGCAAGTAACAAAAATCATGCAAGCATTAGACGCGGCGTAGAAATGCCGGAAGGCTATCCTACGTACGTGTATCAAACATGGTACTAAGACCACAAGCGGACAAGAAGGCCTCGTCCGTTAACCATTCATGGTGGGTACCCAATTCTTGGGTATAAGTATTTCTTTGCCGTCTAACAGGGGCATGGTGGTGACTTCGAAAAAATCCGGCTATAATATTTGGTCCCAACCTTCGTCTTGGACAAGCGGCAAGGCACACTTCTTGCCTAGAAGATCTGGCTTCTTATATCGGCAGAGTTCATTACTCTTGCACCGGCTAGTGAAGGAGCAACATAAAATTTATTTCTCCAGTTGGTCCACTTGGAGCTCTTGCCAAGCGTGAACAAGTTTTCCGGATGGGTGGTTACAGTATATCAACAAAATCCGGCTTTCGGCGTTCTTTTGAGATGTACCTTTGCAAATGACCAAATACAAATGAATATACAACTTCCTAGACAAATAAGGGTATGCACGTTCCAAGATATCCGAGGTTGATTGAAACATAAAATATGCTAAGCATAGAGAACCAAAAAGACACAATTCACATTCATCCCAAACAATCTTACCACGTTCTCCCTACTAGCTTCAAATCCACCTCTAGTGAGCATCATAATGATTCCTCAAAGGAACCAGAAAAGCAGAGTTTTTAGGGCTACTCGACATCTTGACTATGCAAACCGCTCCGTAAGGTTGACTCCCATCTCCCTCCACCGACTTGTGACTCAACTATAAAGGTCAAAAGGTCTTGGAAAGGGTTGTAACGTATGGGCAAAAAGGGTAAAGGTAAGCTAAAATTGGAAATCTTGTAGTATACCTAAATTGTGAAGCAAAGGGTGATCAATCCTCAACACCATAATCATGTAATCAGCAAACAAAAATACCAACACCCCCAAGCTTATTCAATGCTCTAAACTAGGGAGATAACACTTATATTAAAATATATTTGAGCTTTTCATTTTTATTTTTTTGTTTTTTTTTCGTTTTCAAAGCATTTGCTTTTGCTTTTTAATTTTTTTTTATTTTTTTTTAATTGCTATGTCCTCGCCTCTTTTAACTTTGGACGGCTTTTTCAACTTTGCATTTGCTTTTATTCATAAACTTTAATACAAACACATAATTACTTAGCAAAAGAACCAAGAACCATACTTATACACTATAATCACCAACAAAAGAAGTTGGATTATAGGGATTTGGATTCATGGGATTTGGATTGAAAGGAGGCACAATCATCATTATTTAAGTCATCATCAAAAATTAATCAATAACTAAGAAAAATCATCGAGAAAACATCATCACAAATTATCAAAAATCAAAACATCAAGAATTATCATCAAGAAATATCATCATCAAAACAACAATGACCAACAACATCCTCAAGGCATCTAAGAAGGCACATGCACGACAAGGCGAGAAGACAACAAGCATATCCACAACAAGCATGCTCAAGACACCTATACCTCCCCATAAACAAAGAATAAGTCCCCCTAAAGCTAGAATGAAATTATCTCAACATCCCATCAATCAAAGAAAAAGATCACATAATAAAAGGGATGGAAAAAAGGACAAATAGGGGACTATTGGCCACTAGGGCCGGCCTCACCGTCATCATCCTCTCTATCGTAGGAAAAGCCAGACGGGGGTCCATAAGGATCCCATCCCCCGGTGTAACCGAGTGGCCAACCATTATGACCTCGAAAGTTCTCTTATTCCCAAGAGGTCAAAGGTGTATATTGCGGGGGCAACTCAAGGGCGGCAATACTAGTACAAAAAAACTAATTTAGAAGCGGTTCAAACCCCCTAATTGGAAGCGGTTTTGAACCGGTTCGGTTTTGGGGGCTTGCCATTGTCAGTTAGAATTGGAAGTCGTTCAAACCGCTTCAATTAGTGGAGAATTGGAACCGGTTTGGCGCCAAACCACTTCCAATTACCATTTTTTAAAAACAAAAAATTCTACAATTGGAAGTGGTTTTGGCGCCAAACCGCTTCCAATTCCCATTTTTAAGAAAAAAAAAATTCAACAATTTGAAGCGGTTTTGGCGCCAAACCGCTTCCAATTGTAGTTTTTTTTTTTCTTTTTTTTATAATTTATTACTAATAATATTAATATAATAATATTATTAGTGACCTTTCACAATAATTTCAGTATTTTTAATTAATAATAAAATAATATTATTAATCGATATAAATTTATTATTATTAATTAATAATAAAATTAATATTATTAATTAATAATATTATTAATATTAGTTACGAAATAATACAATAATATATATAACACGAAATAATTATATATATAAAAAGTAACATCATTAATATTTTTAATGAACAACAATATTTAATTACACCAAAATATATTAAGATTACAACTAGAAATACTACGTACATACTAATACGTACTTAATTAAAATAATTTTGAAAATAATAAGTAATTAATCAAGTCAAGCTAACAAACCAATATAACCATTACGACAATTCAACATGCCATCAAATGTGACGGAAAAAGCCCACATGTCGCAAACTTCATTGATCGATTTCATTCCTTGTTAACGGGCCTTCCCTTTGAACCTTGCAAAACTTTAGAGAAAAAAAAAAAACAAACAAACATTGTCATGAGTATCACAACATCGAAATGCACCAATATCACAGAAATTCACCGAAAATCACCAAAATGGCCGGAATGCACAAAAATCACATGCATCACGTGCGTGTACAAGCTGCTTGGCAGCTTCCTGGCTGGGCTGGCTGCCTCGCTAGGCTGCTGCCTGGCTAGGTGCCTGCCTGGCTGGGCTGCTGCCTGGCTGGGTGCCTGCCTGGCTGGGCTGGCTGCCTGGCTAGGCTGCTTCCTGGCTGGATGGCTGCCTCGCTGGCTTGCTGCATGCCTGGGCTGCTGCCTGGCATGGGCAGCCTGCCTGGCCTGCCTGCTTGGGCTATTGTAGTGGCCTGGCTTGCCTGCCTTGGCTGCTGCAGCTGCTTGGGCAACGTGCCTTGGCTGCAGCAGGGGCCTGGGCAGCCTGCCTTGGCTGCTACAGTGGCCTGAGCAGGCTGCCTTGGTTCTTGGCCTGGGCTACTGCAGATGTTTTTTTTATAAACTAATATCTTGTGAGTCTAAAAACTCATATTTAGTATATTTAATGTTTTTATAGGTCAAAATTGCTTAAAAGTATTCATTTCCATGCAAATTGAAGGTTATAAGAGCATAAGTAGGTGAAAATGGCTCAAATGAGCTTCTAACTTACCCAAATTCTTTATTTTGTTTGTAAACTAACATATACTTATTCTAAGACCTCATATTTATTATATTTAACTTGGTTACAGTTGAAATTGCATAATAGTAATCATTTTCATGCAAATACATGGTTATAGGAGCATAAGTAGGAGAAAATGGCATAAGTGAGCTACTAACATAACCAAATTCTTTTTTTTCTTTATAAACTGACATCTACTAATTCTAACAAATCATATTTAGTATAGTTAACATGTTTATAGGTTGAAATAGCTTAAAAGTAGTCATTTTCATGCAAATACAACGTTATAGGAGCATAAGTAGGAGAAAATGGCATAAGTTAGCTTCTTACTTACCCAAATTCATTGATTTCTTTATAAACTAATATCCAACTACTCTAACATTCCATATTTAGTATATTTAACATGTTTATAGGTTGAAATTTCTTAAAAGTATTCATTTTCATGCAAATACGATGTAATAGGAGCGTAAGTAGGTGAAAATTTCTCAAATGAGCTTCTTACTTACCCAAATTCTTTGTTTTCTTTATAAACTAACATACATTCATTCTAACAGTTCATATTTAGTATATTTAACATGTTTAAAGGTTGAAATTTCTTAAAAATAATCATTTTCATGCAAATACAATGTTATAGGAGGATAAGTAGGAGATAATGGCATAAGTGAGCTTCTAACCAATATATAACCATTACACCAATTCTACCTAGATGTCATCAAACGTGACAAAAAAATCCCACATGTCGCGAACTTCATTGATTTCCTTGCTTGACAACGGACCTACTCTTTCAACCTTGCAAAACTAAAGATGAAAAAAAAAATCAAACATTGTCATCAGTATGTAGCACCCCCCATGTGTTACGCTTGTTTTATGTTCGGTGCAATAATGGAAGCAAGGTATAGATTGAATACAGTAAAAGCATACCTCATCTACTTGTTGTGCTTCCGAGCAATTGTTGACTATGTCAAGCATAAACCTCATCACGTATAGGGCACAATCAAGTCCGTTGTTTTGTTGCGCACACTGACATGCCACAAAGGTATTGTTATCATGCGTAGCCATTAACGAAGCCAAGTATATTAAACAAATCACTAACTCAAGGCATTTGCATATTTCCACTTAGGACCCGCAATACACTTTAGGAAAATAAGTTCTAAGTTAGAAACATAAATTCTCAATGCGTGTTGTGGTGGTGGTTGTCGCGGAGGGTGGAGGCGGCGACGGTGCAGGGTGTGGAGTCCTTCCTATGCTGCTCGGAACAGGTCCAACAATGACCTAAAACAACGCCAATGGTGGTGGGTGCAGCGGCTTTTGGCAGGTTGTTGCTAGTTGTTGTGGTGGGGTTAAGTGACAGTGGTTATATATGGTGGTTATGGTGGAGTGTAGGTGTGTGAGAGTGGAAGTTGAAGGGAAGCAATGGTGGAAGCAAAGAAATGGAGGGAAATTCAAAGCAAGAAATACGTTGAAATGGAGGGGAAAAAAGGAGGTAATGCCGGGTTTTTTTTTTGAAAACGGGAAGCGGTTTGAACCGCTTCAAATTGCTTTTTGGAAGCGGTTCAACCTAAACCGCTTCCAATTCTTCCTTTTATTTTTTTTTATTTGGGCGGGTATTTGTAAGGAATTGGAAGCGGATTTGATAAAACGCTTCCAATTATTGGCTTCCAATTTGGTTTTTTCTACTAGTGCAAGGTGAGTGGGATCGACATAGGGGTAGTAAGGATCACCCCTATGTCGCTCTCACCGGACACACGGTAATCGTAGTTACCGTGCTCATCCGGAAAAGAGCGTAACTAGGCACTAGGTCCTTGTAGACCTTGCCAAAATGGATATGTGGGCTTACCATCACCCCCAAGACAGTACGGGACCGTGTTGTGGCGGAAAATATGGAGAATTAACAGCGGGGGTGATTTCTCCTCGGTTGACGCTCCCATCAAACAAAGCTTGTTGTTGGAGAAACATACCTAATTGCATGAGTCCTTGCATGCACTTCATTTGTGTGTGCATGGCCGCAAAATCTTGCTTGAACATGCCTTCCAAACCAAGTTGCAAGCCCGTCATTTGTGCTTGCAAAGTCTCCATATCTTGATTGGACCCTTGATGTTGTTGTCGCTGTCGTCGTTGTTGTTATTGTTGTTGTTCATGACCACCACAACCATAACCACCCCCACCATCATCATCGTCATCATCATCATCACCATCATCACCATACTGATCCTCCTCCTCATTACCCGGTAACCGATTGCTTAAGGGCACAAACCAAATATTCAGAGCATCTCGTTGCAAGGAAGTCAAGGAAGGGTTTAGGAGATAACACCGGTGCTCATTCCTTACTAACCAATCGACTACCTCATCATTGCTATTCTTTGCGATGAAATTCACTTGCTTGAGTTGAGGTAGATATCATTCGCATCGCCCACCGGAGTACATAAGGCAAGATAGCGGTCATACCCAAAGCTTGAAGCTAACCGAGTGACCATACTTCCACAAGTAATTTCACCCGTTTTCCTTCCTCCGACCATTGATAAACAACTCCTCATGAATAGATGTCCCATGTTTAACCTCCTTCGCCGCTCTTCTCTTGTGGCTAGCCAAAGTACCACCAACTCAAGCTTTGACATCTTTCCCAAATCTTGCTTGGGGAAAATCGAGTACCCCAAAAGCCTATACAACACCCGAAGACATGGTTGGAAGACATCAATTGCAAAAGAGTAACGAGCGTTGAATTGCTCTTTTCCTGAAATTGCGTTCCACCATGCGCACTCCGCATACCCATCAAAGTTTTCATACTCGGGGAAAAGAAGATCAGCATCAGGGTTGAGGTCAAGAGCTGCATTGAATTCCCGGAGTGAAAGAGTATGGCGAACATTGAAACGTTGAAAAGTGATCTCGAAATCAGCATCGCTGACAAGCGTTAAATCGGTCGCTACAATCTACCTCTTAATCAAACAATACTTATACGAACACCCTATAACCAGTATAATGGCAAATAAAGGTTTGGTCCACGAAGAACGGGAGTAACTGCTAATCAATCCTAAAACCTAAGCTATTTCGAAATCAATGGAAGATGGTGTTCTAAAATACTACTAATAAGATGAAATAATCAATAAACTAAGACACTAGGGAGAACGGGAATCCACCTAACCATTGGTAACTAAGCAACAAGGAATCACAGAGACAAACGGGATATGCAAAGACTATATGTCTGATTAATATCATGTGGTAGGAAGAGAACGAGCAATACTAAGCTTGGATTTCTCATGCACTTAACATTACTCGATACATAATAAAACCACATTCAACAATGAAATACTCAATTCACAATCTCTTGTTCAAATCCAGAATATCATGCAATCAAATTCAAGATTCTAGGTTAGCTACTCCTATTATAATGAATTAACATGCAATCGCATATAATCAATTTAATCACAATCCGTTTATCAAAATCAACCCTCAATTACATAGATTACCTAGGCCGGGTTTCATCCCGAAGCCTTAGCTAGGAGACTACTCACACATATTCATAATCAAAGCAATAATGAATTCCAAAAGCATAATAGATCTAAACATGAATTCTGATTAAGGAATAATAAAGCTTGATTAATAAACAACAATGAATAATACCAATTGTATTGATGCGAATCAATGACAAAGTTTGGAACTTTGATAGCCGATGTCAATGAATAATACAAAGAATCCCAATGAATCTTGATTTGAATCAATCCGGAAAACTACGATTAACTAGATCAAATCTATGGAATCTCAATTACGGAAGTGCTCTCTATCTCTCTACAAAGTCTCTCTGGAAAATACGTCTCTAATCTATCTCCAAATCTGTCTAGAAAACAACCCTTATAATTGGGCCTTTTATTTGTCTTCTAATCCGAAAAGTTGAATGCGCGATCCTTCTTGAATCAGCACGGCCGTGCTAGAAGTTGCACGGCCGTGCAAACATGGCAGTAGCTGATCCGCAATATCTTCAATTTTGGCACGGCCGTGCTGAATTTGGCACGGCCGTGCTGAATTTGGCACGGTCGTGCTAATGCCTAGCACGGGCATGGAAATTGGCTGACACGGGCACTAGCCTGACTTGGCACGGCCGTGCTTAATCTCTGCACGGTCGTGTTGCCCGGTCAAAATTGCTGGGCCAGCCTGGTACGGGCGTGCCGAGTGTGGTACGGCCGTGCTACTTGTGCATCTTGTGAAAACTCTTGAGAAACCCCTTAGTTCCTCGTATACAACCAAGGTTGGCTCAATCACGTACCAATGGCTCGGGACCTGACTAAACTCGGTCAATTATACCTGAAAACACATCAAAAACAACCCGAAACCTGTGAAGCACGTAATACAAGGGATATAAGCATAACAAGGCAATAAACGACCAAAACGGTCCTAAATACGTCCAAAATCATCCTATTATATGCTCTAAAGCGCGCCCTAAAGTGCGCTTATCAGTCACCAACCGGGGTGGTAGAGAAGGAAGCTAGAAACAACCTTGTAGGTTCAAGATTGGTTCAGAAGGCGCAGTTTACAAAAACACCTATCCGAAGGTTCTTAAAAAGCAACCACAAATCCTCGTTGACGCCCAATTTGATCATATCTCCTCTATGATAATGGCGAAAAGGTCGCATGATTCGTTTCGTGAGGTCGATGTAGATTTATTTGTGTAGAGGGTTATGGAATTTAAGAGTTAGGAGAGGTAGGGGGTCATTTGAGGCTTGTGTTTGAGGGGTTTGTTGAGGCTCCTCAATCCTTACTTGGGGATCTTTCCCCTCCCTCCTCTTGTTGGACAAAGATCTCAAGATTCTTGATAGGATTTATCCACATAGATGAACACCAAAAACTCAATTTATCAACCATAAGCACCACCAACACCAATATCACCAATCACCACAATACTACCACCACAAGAAATCAACAAAGAAACCTACTTCCAAATTTCACCGAAAATTCACCAAAGATGAACAATAATGCTAAACAATCAACAACAACAAATGTTAAGCATAAAAAGGTTAGTAAACAACAACCACATGAACCAACATTATCAATTCAATCATCAAATTACCAAAAATCAATACTATTACTATTCACAAGTATGAAATAATCAAATTCTCATACAAATAAAATAAATCAAGCTAAATAAGAGTAGAGAAGATGATTATACCATACAAGAAGTAAAATTAAACAAGCTTAGAGCACCAATTCACCAAGATTAAAAAATGCCCAATTTGCTCTTCAATGGAGATTGAAGCTTGAAGAAAAAGAAATGGTGAGTGGTAGTATAGAAAATGATTAATTAGAGGAGAATTGAGTGGGAATTGATGGATTTGTGTGGTAAATTTGTGAGTAAGGATGAAGTTTGGGAAGATTTAGGGGTAAGGATTTGGAGTGTACAATGAGAATCAGTGAGTGTCGGGAGTTACAAGAATAGGAAGTGAGGAAAAAGAAAGGAAAGAAGAAGGAAGTAGCTCGGCTGGGCTCGTGAGCCCGCGCGTTGGTCGCGCAAGAGGTCGTGCTGCTAATTTGCTCTTGGCGTTTCCTTTGGACAGCTCGCACACCCCTGTTTTACCTTTTTCTCCTTCTTAAACCGCTTGTTCTATCATTCTTCATTGCATTTACCTTCCACCACTTGGCTCAAAATCAAATAATATCAAGCTCACTCTCATTAAAAACACCTAACCTCTCCAAATGATGCTCATGCTCGATCAAAAGAATCCAAATCGCATGCAAACACCCTACATATACAAACACAAAAACAAGTGAAGAAAAGTGAAGATAAGAAAAGAGAAATGAAAATTAAAATGAAAAGAGAAAAGTTAGAGGGCCAAATTGCCTCTCAGAAACCGCTAGTTTAAAGTCTCTAGCTTAACCCTTTCTCTAAATCACGGAGGGTCAAAGAAGACCACCTTATTCAAAGTGGTGGAGAGGGTAAAGTCATTGCTAAGCTTTGGCAAAATCAAATCATGAGACATATCATCTCGAATAACAAAAACCGGATCAAGCATATTATGCCTCAACTTCACTTTCTTTTGAACTCTTTTTTTCTTCTTTGATTTCTTCTGCCTTGGAGTCGTGAGCTCCACATGACTAACACTTGAAAAACTATCCTCGTTGTCCTTCAAAGAATGCTCAAACCAAGAAGGCATTTCAAACTCATTATCAAGCTTTGAGGATTCTTTGTCTTCTTTACTAACAATCTTGATTTCAACACATTTAGGAGCATCAGCACAAGATACAAGCATATCATTAGTAGAAGACAAAAACATGCAAGCATCATCATTCAAGGGAAATGAGTTAATGCACACAATTCCTTACGCATAGGATAGAGACTCATGCATCGACTTGAGTTTAAAACTTGCCTTATCATTACCAACTCACAAAGTAAAAAGGCCGCCCTGCACATCAATCAAAGCATCCAAAGTTTCTAGATAATGGTCTCCCTATAATGATAGGAATGTTGTCATCTTCTACAATCTCTAGCACAATGAAGTCAACGGGGATAGTGAACTTTCCAATCTTGAGGGGGACATCCTTAATTCTACCCTTGAGGAACTTAATAGAACGGTCGGCCAATTGTAGGGTCATGTTGGTTGGAAGGAGCTCACCTAGCTTAATCTTCTTGAAGACAGAATATGGCATGATGCTAACATTAGCACCAAGGTCACAAAGAGCATTTTGGAATCTTTTTCCATTAATATTGCAAGGGATGGAGAAATTTCCCGGATCTTTCATCTTAGGGGGTAGGTCTTTGTTGATAAGGGCACTACAACTATCCCCAACCTTCACCGAATCAACCTCATTACACTCTCTTTTGCCACTCAAAATTTCCTTAAGGAACTTAGAATATTTTGGCATTTGAGTCAAAGCATCGGTGAAAGGGATATCCTTAAGGATGTTAAGAAATTATCCAAATTGACGATCAATCTTGCTCCTCAAGAACTTTTGAGGGTAAGGAAGTTTGGGTTTGATCACATCTATTTGCAGACTCTCTTCAATCTTGAACTTGTCATCGACATCCTCACACTTTTTGTTAGACAAACCATGCTCATTTTCATCAAGTAAACCACTCACCTTCTTAACTTCTTTGCTCTTTCTAGAAACAATTTCTTCAAGGACCTTACCACTCCTAGTAGTGATAGAATAAACCGGTTTATTGGGATTAATCCCTTGAGAAGGTAGAGAGCTATGACTTGCACTCTCTTTAAAAGTGTTTTCTAGTTGAGTTATTTTAGTTTCAAGCATCTTGCTATGTGTCATAAGTTCATTGAATTCTTATCACTAACCATCATGTATGTGTTCAAAATCTTGGTTTGATTTCAATTATCTCTTCCAAATTGGACCTAGAGGAAGAAGGTTGAGTATAGGAATTATCACCTTGGCCTTGGGTCTTTGGAGGAAAACCGGGAGGGGGACCCCTTTGAGAATTGTTTTGATAACTTCCCCTATTTTTATTGTTCTAATTACCCTTATTTTGATTTTGGCCATAGATTTGATTTTAGTTTTCATAACCTTGATCTTGATTTTGGCCACTATAACCTTTATTGTTATAGTTACCCCGGAAACCTTGGTTTCCTTGGTTCTTATAGCCACTACCTTGGTTATAGTTGTCTAAATTGCCTTGGTTGTGATTGTTCCTATTCCCTTGGCTTCTTTGATTATCAAACCTTGAACCAGTAATGTTATTGGACACATAATTCACATGCTCATTCATATTATCATCAAAATCATCACATCCGTCCGAAAAGGCATGAGGGCAATTAAAAGAATCATGCTCATGTATACGAACCACATATATCACAAAACAAGCATCCACTAGGAATGTTATTGGAAGTAGAAAGAGGAGTAGAGTTGGAAGATGTACCTCTCCCCTTATTCTGGGAGGGAAGAGTAGGTGTTAAAGATGAAGCACTCTCCAATTTTGCCTTGATGGAAGTCATCTCCTTCCTTAGATTTGAGGTTTTTGAGGATGAGTTGTTGATGGCATTGAGGTTATCAACCGAGTACACCGTAGAGCCACTCTTGCTTTTTGATTCTTGCTCACCGTCTTGCCAATCCATAAAATGCCTCACTACATCTTCAATGATATCCACAACTTCCTCTTCCGTTTTGTTTATGATGGGTCCTTCGGTTCCCACATCAAGACAAGACTTCCTTTAAGGGCTTAAACCACCATAAAAGAATTGAATGATTTGGTAGGTAGGAATTCTATGGTGAGGACACTCTCTTTGATAGTCCTTGTACCTTTCTAAAGCTTCATAGTGACTTTCCTTAGATTTATGCTTAAATTCTATGGTGAGTAAAACCGGGATAGAAATTTCTTAGTAACCTCATCCCATGTCCTTAGTGTGTACAACTTGACTTCTTTATCTAACCATTCCAAGGCACGCCCTATGAGAGAAAAGGGGAAAAGCTTAAGGCGGATGACCATTCACTTTGATAGTGTTGCAATTCTTCTCAAATTCTTTGAGGTGGTTTAGAGGAATCTCGTGCTTGGCCCCACTAAATTGTCGCCTCTCTATCAAAGTGATCATTGCTAGTCTAATTTCAAAATCAATTGCCGGTGTTGTAGGTGGAGCAATCCCGTTCTCAAACCTATATGTAACCGGAATTCCCAATTCCTTTAATGCCACTCTTGGATTTTCTACCATAATTGCTTGTTCTTCTTCTTGTGGTACTTCTTCACTTAGAGGGCTAGAACTCAAGGAACGTCTAGCAACTCTTATCCTTGTAATTGTCCTCTCTATTTTCGGATCGAATAGCACTAGAGTATGACCACAGGCTCTATGCATACAATCTCAAAAGAAAATATTAGTAGCACGGCTACCAATGTAACCAAAAGGGAAAAATCTTTTTGTGTTTTTCAAATAAAATGAAATAGACTCAACAACTATAGCAAACAACTACACCATTCCTCGGTAACGGCGCCATTTGATATAGGGTCTAAACATATTGGTAAATGCTTAAAACCTTATCAACAAAATTTATAACACTCAACCTAACCTAAACTGAGTACAGGGTAATTCGAGGGTCGATCCACAAGGAATGGGGGGTCAATTACTATAGTCTATTCGTTATGCTACATCGAAGAGTATATGAATGTGTAGTCAAGTTAACTAATCATACAAAGAAAAATCAGATTAAAAATCAATATCAAAAAGCACTAGGGATTAGGATCCACATACAATCATGATAGTTATGCTAAATGAAGGAAATAAATCAACCAAATGTTGCAAAGGAAAATAGTAACTGCAATCAAGAGATTCCAATAGGTTATCTCCTATAAGTCAAGCTAGGTTTCCTCTATTAATGACTAGCCAGAAGAATCACAAATCAAATTTAATCGATAAATGTAATCCCTAAATCACTGGTTCGTGTCATTAGAGATCACAATGCAATATAGGTTGAAAATCAAGGTTAGCTACTTCTTAACAATTCAAACACATGTCCAATTCTATCAACCAATTTAATTTCATAATTCAATCAATCAAAATCCAACAATTAGCAATGATCTATCATTCATGCATGTTTCACCATCACCTTAGCAAGGAATCCACTCACTAAGCATGGTGGAAATGAAGAACAAAACTAAACTAATCATCAAAATCATCATCATCATTGCAACAAACTATTTAGATTCAAATCAATTATAAACTAGAAAATGCAACAAACGATCAAAATCAAATGCAAAATATTGAATTAAAAAGAAGAAGATTCTTACAAACTTTTATCAAATCAAAGGAATTGTACTTGCATCCAAAGTAGAAGGAAATCAAATTTAGAAATCATGTAATTCTCTCAAGTTTCTCTATCTAAAATCTAAGAACTTTCTCTCTCTATCCTTCGTAATCAATCCTATGCATCATAATCTCTCTAGAATAACTAACTAATGGAAATAAAGTGGACGTTCAAAAGAAACCTGTACAGGCTCCCTCACTCCGGAATGTGCGGCTGCGAAGAAGAGGGTACGGAACAGGGGACTCAGGTGGCGCACCTGCGCGCGAGGATTGCGTGCCCACACACCTGGACAAGGGGCTCTCCTCCGTGCGTCCATCAATGCAAGAGGTGCGCTCCTCTTGATCGTTATTGGGGATGGCAGTCAAAAAATGAGTTTACGGTGGGTTCAACACCATACTTTCATGAGAGCGCAGCATGAGGGCGCAAGCATCAAGTCTTGGAGTAAACCATCCCTTGCATTATGAGCCATAAGAGATCATCTACCTTGCACCTTAAACATGTTCTTACCCGAGGACCATGAAGGGCCTTGGACTCCACCTTTCTCTTGAAAATAAAGAAAAACAACCAAGTAAAAGGGAAAAGACGATAAATACTATGAAAATACAAAGAAAAAGGGAGAAATAACTAAAATGAGAGCAGCTAGAGAATAAAAGACTAAAACTTAGGAAAAAGGCATAAAGAAAGCAATACAAGCAACTAAAATCATCCTAGAATAATGCTATTCGAGTGCCATAAATGACACTCATCAGTATTCAGTTTGTCAAATTTCATTAACATTTTAACTAAGTAATTATCCACAAAAAAAGTCGTCTGAATTTACCCACTAATAACCATGTCCTTACTACAAATTTTCTTCTTAAATCCAACCAAATAAAGAGTCAACACATGCTATTTTTTATAAAGGATGAGACTCGCATTTGGCATTTCAATATATGCAGATTATAAGAATGCGAACTGCCAAATTACTAGCTCAATACCAATATTAATTATCATATGATGCAGCTTCAAGGCAACTTTAAAGGATGACCCACCTTCAATATAGTTCTTAATCATGCGTCTTCTATAATACATATTTACTCAATTTGATTATCAGCAAATGTAGCGCTTAACTATGCCTTTTGTGTGAAAAATTTTATAATGAGAGTGGAAAACTTTGCCTGATTTTATGTTTTGGAGATGATCAGGAATTGATGAACCGCTTCATCCTATAACCGATCGATGTTGAAGTGTGGTAGATGGAGGCCTTGAGATCTTAGTTCTTCAATCTTTTTAGATCTACTATCTTTAGCATTGTAGTAGTACTTTTGTGCTAGATCTAGGTGAATACGAAGTTGGAATTTATGATCAACTTTTGACAACCACCTCGGTTGGTGGCGGTTTAAGCTTATCCTTAGCTCTCTCACTTGCTAGCCCTTAAAACTCAGTCAGCCCCTCCTTCTAGCGTTAATTGTTTCTGTGTGGGATGGCTGCCGCTGAGCTATGACCTGGCTCCCGGTCTGACTCACAGGGTGCACACTCACCGTTGAAAGGACACTCAAAGGGGCTCACCAGCCCAATAAAGTCAGCCCACAGGTTAACAAAGTAAGACTCTCCACAAAGGAAATTGTACAACTATAAATAAGGAATAAAATACAATGGAAAAGAGGTTAGACACACAAGTTATTACACCCTCTCTATTTCTCTAACTACGCTGTCTCTCTCTAAACACATTCTAACTTAAGCATCGTATGGGGGTTCCTCGAACCACCCCCGAGGGCAGTCACGTGTGTTACCTTGCGCAGGTTTCCAGTTGGACCCAGCTTGCCGCAGTCAAAACCTTTAGATCCGGACCTGGAACAATTGGTGCTAGAAGGAGGGGACGGATCATCACAACCTTAGGTTCGCCAATTGAGCAGGGACCTGCTGGTTAACTCCCAAGGTCGGAGAGGAAGTAGCGCAAACACCAGTTTCCAAAGTCAATGAAACTAGTCAAACACCACAAAAAACAGCGTCAGTAACCATCGATCCTAAAGGATCAACTGAAAAACATAAATTAAATGTATCCTAGAAAACCAACCCCGCCGCATCAACATCTGATATGATTAAAGCGGTGGTAAAACCAATAGATCCCGTAGGATCTAGTTCTTCTTTTAAGTTCGGAATGCTAGTGACATGTCCAAACAGTGAACCCATCATTCAAATACCAGTAACCTAGAAATCTCAAACTGTCAATATGCCAGCAATCCTTCAAAACCTCTCTAAGTGTAGCAAGGAGCAATTGGCAGCGATAACGACAGTACTCACTAATCTTGGAAAAAGGACGAGCTCCACATCAGTAGCTGCTGCTACAGAACCAGTTGCCAAGAAGGCTGCATTTCCAACTCTCACCCTGGAGCAAAAGGAGTTGATCCAATTAAGGAAGAGGCTGCTAGAACTGGAAGCCCGAAATCTGAACTAGGAGTGGGGAGAAGATGTAGCCACGGATAAGGCCAGCCCGGAGGCACGAGCCACTAGCAGCAGGTCACCGATTTCAGAGCGACGGCCAAGGATAGGGAAAAACTTGCGCTGGTCCTAATGATTCCAAATGATTCCCCATTTAGAAGGGAGGTTTTGGAGGAGCCGATGGAGAAGACCAAAATGCCCAGTTGTAAGTACATTGGTACAACAATACCTAAGAAACATGTCTCAACCTTCAAGAATCACATGGTGCTATATGAAAGGAATGGTGTCATTCCAACAAGTGTATTATACCGATAGAGGGTTCGGAATTATTAGAAAGCTATTTCTTCAGTGAGGTCAAGTGATCGGAATGCCTAGGCGGAGGCCGCTTCCGATCAGTGATATTAATGCATAATTAATATTACGGCTTAAACTTGACTCAACCATTCGAGTCGCACCCCAATCGAATAACCGATCCGAAGGATTAGATGAGTAATTAGAGTATTACAAACAAAGACGTCGGATATCGAGCTTAAAGCGTCGCAACCAAGCGTCGCAACCAAGCGTCGCAAGTCGAGTGGAATTTAGAATTCGACGAGACGTGGAATCAAGAAAGCGACAAGTTCGAGCCAAGCCGTAGCCTCGCGTTGGCCTAGACATGCGAGTGCTAGGCTAGGCAAGATCATCAACCCATGCGTATCATTGGTGCCTAGCATCGCCTAGCACACGCACATCGCATGGCACTAGCATCGCAAGATGCGTGCATGAGTGTGTGGTGTGGTTGTGTATGCATGGCTGGGCGTGCTAGCATAGTAGCGCTAGCCATCGCATCATGTTAGGCATGGCCAAGCACAGCCATTAAGCATCGCAAGCATGGTGCCTTGCGTGCTTGCTAGCATGCTAGGCCAATCTCCTAGCCCCTCGCTAGCACACATCATCGCACGGCTAGGCCTCGCTAGCACAAAGCATCACACTTGCTAGCAGCCTGCTGCGTATGCGAGTGCTAGGCTATGCGTGCTTGCAAGGTGAGTTTTGGGTTTGGGAAAAATCACTTGAGTTGAACTCAAAAAGGCATCTCCTTGAAAGTTAGAAAACCTTTAAGTTCGTCATACTCTAGTTTTGTTTTGGTCAAGCCTCGACTAACCTTCGGGATTATGACCGTTCGGTTCGGGTTCAGGGAGCGAGCCGTAGGAGGCCGTCGCACTTGCGAGGCTCGAGCTTTAAAGTAAGAGCTTGTGAATCGAGCGAAGGACGCGTCAAGGGTAAGAATGTGTTTTCTCTTTCTCTTTCTTATGTTGTTAATTATGTGATTGCATGTTTAGTTGCTTTAATTAGTGCACGGGTCTTGGGCGGGTTTCTCTTCCGCGTAGCGTTAGACGCTACGAAATCCAATAGCGGTATTGGAGCCGCGCTCATTTTAAATATTGTAACTAATAATTAATTAAAGTGATTTAAAATGGATTTAAATTCTGGTTTTGCTTTCTAATTAGATTAGAAGCTCGTTTTGATAAGTTTTAATCCCGTATTTTACTAATTTTTGTCAGCAAAACCAGATTTTGACTTAAAAATTATGATTTTTTGGTGGAATCGATGTTCTAAATCGTTTTTGATCTTTTTAAGGGCTGTCTAGAAGCCAAAATCCACCCAGAAACATGTTTTTTGAGGGTTTTTCGTTTTTGACGAAAATTTTTAAATCTTTAAACCTTGATTAATTATTGTATGTTAAAGGTGGATTAAATGTATGGTTGAATCAGTAATCTACTGCAATTATAAACCTTATTAAGCATGTTGATGATGTCATAATTGGTGCTTAATTTGGTGATTTTATTTTTCACATAAACTTGAAATTTCACATGCAAATAAATTGCTTTAAGTGTGAATGTTTATGGTGAACTTGTAATTTTGATGTCCTAATATGTTAAAGATCCACTCTTTAATTGTTTATTTTGTTGGAACTTTGGTTGCTAAATTCCATGTTGAACTAATTTTCGGATTTAATCATTTTTGAGTTGATTAAAGTCTTAAAAGTTCAAAACTTGTTATTAAAATTTAATTAATCTTCATATTGGAAGATGTAATTTTTCAATTATACACAAGTTACTGTTGAAAATTTTTCATTGGATGAAAGGGTTTATTTTTCCAACCCCTTTAATTTTGTCAAATCTCATTATTAATTTATATTTGGTTAAATTAATTATGAGTATAGCCCTTCTATTTTTTAGCATCAAGATAGACCTAAATTGATATAAAGAATGGTTCTTGAATAATTTAGGCTTGTGCAATATTAAAAATGAATTTATTTAACTTAGACTTGTTATATTTTCATTTTTGGTCAATGTTGATTCTAAAATTAATTTAGAATCAATTTGATGTCACGCATATATCGGGATTAAAATCCCGAGATAAAAGCACGCAAATCGAGGTAAAATCACCCAAGTGCCACCAAGGCTAGTCGGACTGCTTACGCAGCCCACATGTGGCTGCCTAGGTGCGCATGGAGGTGCCCCTACCTCATGATGATGCTGCTGTGTGGCGGGCTGGGAGTGCACACTAGGTGCGTAATTTCTGCGTGGTGCGTGGCTGCTGGACGATGCTTGCAAGAGCTGCTTGGTGGCAAGGCAGCGAGCCCCAGCAGGCCCAGCCACACTCTGCCAGCACCAGCACGCGATGCTGCTGGTGCCAGTAGGCGTAGCGTGCCTTGCTAGGCAGGCATAACTGTGCCCAAGCACGCATAAGCCACAACCTTGGTGCCAGTAAGCCTAGCCCCAAGGCTAGGATGCTAGGCACTCGATTTTAGTAGGCTGATTTATATGTTACGTGGGCTTTGTGTTTTGCTAATTTTTTCCGTTTTAATTATTTTAATTATTTTAAATAGGCTTGGCCTCGGTTCTTCCGGCTCTTGAAAAATATTTTTGACAAAATTTGGGTTAACCGACTTAATTAATTTGATTAATTAAGTTGGATGTAGATTTAGTAGGAGCTTCGTTAATTGCATGAACTAATTGCGTCTTAATCACATAAAATGGATAACAACTTTGACTAGTTTTAATTAGGCGCGTTAATTGGATTAACCACCTAAGTTAGATACTAGTTCGTGCGTGTTATGCATTGTTACTTGTTTTTCGTTGTAAAATGCATGGGCCATTCACATATAGTGAATGGATGGCAACTAGTTGGGCCCGACTAGGATAGGAAATACGGATTGCGATCCGTTATGTATCTTTGTAAATCTAAATACGGTATTCGTACCGATACGTATTTTTGTTCCTTAATATTTAGATTATTCCTAGTCGCAGTAGCTAGTGGATGCATAGTTGGGGGGGATTTCTCGAAGACGGCGTTTCTAAGAAGACAAGCCAAGAAGTTGCATCGACGACCCTTGAAGATTTGAAGACTCAAGAGGTCATGCTAGTTTCCAAATGCATCTTATACTGATGATTTATATATATTATGTTTATATATGCTTGAATTGTATGATAGATGCATGTTTAGGATTTCAAATGTTGTGATAATTAATTAAGTTCACTTAAATCAACCAACATAGAAACCCTAGGTCCCTATAATATTGAGCCAAACTTGCCATTCCAAGAACGACACTTACCGAACTTATGCGCGTGGTGATGGGCTACGCCAAAGCGAGGCATCACCGCTTCCCTAGGAACGTAAGGTATACTAGGTATACAAGTCGTCTTGGTTAAGCTCAACGATATCAGTAAGGAGTCCTTAGTTGTCGTGACAATGGGGATAAAATGTTAAGGAAACATTAGATGCAACGTTTTATCAAACCAAGAGTAGCTTGGAGCTATTAGCAATTGGATTGCTTACCCCAAAATATTAATTGTTAAGACAAGCCAAAGCATGCTTAATCACTTTTTGAATTTTGGGATCTTGGAATCATTTTATTCTCACCTAAAAGGAACTAATGTTAATGCGTGGATAAAATCCTCAATAAGATTGAAAATTTGCATGAATGCTTTAAATTTCAAACTTAGTAGATTATGAATGGTTTTTCATTTCAAGATCTTTCAATTGTAGAAACATGTCTGTAAATAACTCAAACCACCCGTTTTCATTATGCTCAATACTCGACAAGGAGAAGTTGAGTGGGCCAAATTTTCTTGATTGGTAAAGGAACTTGCGTATTGTACTCATGCAAGAACAAAAGGAATACGTCGTTCATGAGGAAATGCCCGACACTCCCAATGATGAGGTCGCTCAAGCTGCCCTTAACCGATGGCAAAGTGCCAATCGGGATGTCAAGTGCATCATACTGGCCACTATGTCTCCGGACCTTCAAAAGACTTTCTTTGAAAAGGAGACTTCTTTTGAGATCATTTCAGAACTTCAAAATATGTTTCAAGAGCAGGCCCGAACTGAAAGGTTTAAAATCCAGAGGCAGATCCTTGAGAGCAAGCTCAAGAAAGGAGAGTCAGTCAGCCCGCATGTTCTTAAAATGATTAGATTATTTGAGAACATGGAAAGGCTTGAGGCTGGGTATTCAACCGAGATGGTAATAAATATCATTCTCCACTGGCTGCACAAAGGCTATTGATCAGTTCAAGATGAACTATAATATGCACATCATGGAGAAAACTGTCACCGAGCTTCATGGTATGTTGAAGAAGGCCGAGGAAACCTTCAAGGATAAGGGGAAGCATGACATGATCATGGTCAGAAAGGGTAAGCCATTTAAGCGCTTAGGCAAGAAGAGAAGCTTTAAAAGGAAAAAGAAGAAGAATTTTCCGCCTAAGTCAAATGCTGCTTAGAACGACAAGGACAAGAAGGTGGCCTCTTCTAAATCCAATTCCGAATGTTTTTACTACAAGAAGAAAGGACATTAGAAGCGTCATTGCCTCAAATTCAAGGAAGATAACAAGAACGACACCATTGCTTCTGTATCAAGTATTTTTGTTAGACTTAAAATTCGCTAGCAAAACATCATGGCTATTAGATACTAGACGTGGCTCACACCTTTGTTCCAATGATCAGGGACTAAGGATATATAGAAGGCTGAAGAAGGGAGAGGTTGAGCTTCGGGTTGGTAATGGAGCCAGGATGTCTGCCGTATCTATTGGAACTCTCAGTTTGTCTTTGCCCTCTGGGCTGTGTGGCGGGCTGGGAGTGCACACTAGGTGCGTAATTTCGAATCAAGAACAATAGTTGTTCGTTTTACTTTGATAATGTTATATATGGTATTGCATATTAAAAAAATGGTCTTTATATGCTTTCTCTAGAATAACAAGTTTATAACATTAATGATACCGCCAAAATAGCTAAGACCATTGAGTCGAATTAAACCTACTTATGGCATTGTCGTCTTGGCTACATTAACATCAAACGCATCAAGAAACTTCTTCATGAGCATATTCTTGATTCATTCGACTTGGAATCATTTGAAAATTGCGAAGGATGTTTGATAGGCAAGATGATAAAGCAGCCATTCTCCAAGTTGGGAGAAAGGGCTAGTGACTTATTAGGTCTAATACATATGGATGTATGTGGACCAATGAGTTCACCTACAAGGAATGGTTGTCGATATTTCATTACCTTCACGGACAACTATAGTAGATATGGTTATGTCTACCGTATGTCGAACAAATCTGAATCTTTTGAGAAATTCAAAGAGTTTCATAGTGAAGTTGAAAATCAGCTTGGCAAGAAAATCGAAGCACTTCGATCGGATCGAGGTGGCGAGTATTTGAGCCATTAATTCGATGATCACTTGAAAGAAAATGGTACTCTTTCAGAGTTGACACCTCCTGGAACTCCACAATGGAATGGAGTGTCCGATCGGAGGAATTGAACCTTGTTAGACATGGTTCGATCAATGATGGGTCTTAGTGAACTTCCTATCTCTTTCTAGGGACATGCACTTCTAACTGCACCACTAACACTGAACCGTGCTCCATCAAAAGCTGTCGAAAAGACTCCATATGAAGTATGGATGAAGAAACCTCCACGGTTGTCTTTTCTTAAGATTTGGGGTTGCGAAGCATATATGTCAAGAGATTTATTTCAGAAAAACATAATGCAAATCTGACAAGTGTTTCTTTGTGGGCTACCCAAAAGAAACCAAGGGGTATTACTTCTACAACAAATCCAAGAACAAAGTGTTTGTTGCTCGTGATGGTGTTTGAGAAGGAACACCTTTCCAAAATGACAAGTGAGAGGAAAATCGAACTCGACGAAGTTCGAGAGGTCGAGCAACAAAGTCAACCTGACAAAACTGACAACCAAAGTGCTTTAGAAGCATCTAATGACCTTGGTTAGAGTCAAACCAAAAATGAAAATGCTCAACCTATTACCCTGCGTAGGTCGCAATGGCCAAGATCTCAACTAGATAGATACCTTGGTATTGTCTTAACCAAAGATCAAGACATCCTAGTTATGGATGAAGATGAGCCAACAACATACAAACAAGCTATGACGATCCCCAACTCTGCAAAATGGCAAGATGCCATAAAATCCGAGATGGACTCCATGTCTGAAAATCAAGTCTGGGATATGGTTAATTTGCCCGAAGGTTACAAAACCTATTTGTTGCAAATGGATTTTTAAGTTGAAAATAGACAAAGATGGAAATGTATCTATATACAAAGCTAGACTGGTGGCAAAAGGTTACAGGAAAATTATGATGAAACCTTTTCGCTAGTCGCAATGCTTAAGTCCGTCCGGATTATCCTAGCGATAGCTGCATATTACGATTATGAAATATGGCAAATGGAGGTCAAAACCGCCTAGCTTAATGGGATTTTGGAAGAAACTGTGTATATGACATAGCTGGAAGGTTTTGTTGCTCCAAGCAATGTTGGGAAGGTATGCAAGCTTAAGAAGTCCATTTATGCACTAAAGTAGGCAAGCAGAAGTTGGAATCTGCGATTCGACGAAGACGTTAGTAAGTTTTGTTTTATCAAGAATCCAGATGTGTCTTATGTTTACAAGAAGGTTAGTGGGACTGACATCACATTCCAAGTCTTATATGTCGATGACATATTACTCATTGGAAACAGCACTAAACTTTTAGAGTCTGTAAAGGGCTGGCTTGGTAAGTGCTTTTCAATGAAGGTCTTGGGAGAGGCACAGTACATATTGGGCATCAAGAATTAAATAATGAGTCCATTCGATTAATAAGAATATTTAAAACAGGATATCAAGACCATGTCTTGGATAAAGAAACACCTGTTAAGTGAACATTGAATATTTTAACCGAAAATTATCCCTTATCAAGGTCATTTTAAACGATTGACGATTGATGACCACTTAAGATTAGTGTGTAGTATGATTTATAGCACTGGTTCTTATCCTACGAGGACATGATTGTCATAAATTATTTGCATAGGTACTAGTTTGGAACTATACCGGATCAACCTATGAGGGTACTTTTAGAGATTTAAAAACCGTCATAAGTACATTTCTCATTATAGCTATCGGAACCTTTTTCCTCGACCATGAGTATTGTAAGTTGTCTTATTTGAGTACTAGTCGTTTTGATGTTGTCAAACGTCTACCGTAATTGGGGATTATAACAGCAACACTCGGGTGACTAGGTCCTCTTAGTAAGGGAAGCTAACAATACAAGACTGAGAATGTCCCCCTTATTAACAATAGTGAAAATGCATGGCCATGCCGAGGTGGATATTAGAAATCATCTGCTTATTGACAGTCAAACTTAGGAATCGAGAAACAATTCTGGACGTAATAAGGATGACGAATAATCTTACCTTATAGTTCATGAAGAGACATTAGGTGACATAGGAAAAGGGCTATACACTCATCGCACACTTGTCCGGAAGGACAAGTGGGAGATTGAAAGGAATGGTGTCCTTCCAACAAGTGTATTATTCCAATAGAGGGTTCAGATTTATTAGAAAGTTAATTCTTCAATGAGGTCAAGTGATCGGAATGCTTAGGTGGAGGTCGCTTCCTATCAGTAATATTAATGCATAATTAACATTTCGGCTTAATCTTGACTGGACCCTTCGGGTCGCACTCCAATCGAATAACCGGTCCGAATCGACGACTCATTCCAAAGGATTAGACGAGTCATTGGAGTATTACGAACAAAGACGTCGGATATCTAGCTTAGAGCGTCAAGCCGTGGAATCAAGCAAGCGACAAGTTCGAACCAAGTCGTAGCTTCGTATTGGCCTAGCCAAGCGAGTGCTAGGCTAGGCGAGGTCACCAACCCATGCGTACCATGGGTGCCTAATCGCTTAGCACACGCACATCGCATGGCATTAGCATCGCAAGATGCGTGCATGCATGTGTGTGGTATGGCTGTGCATGCATAGCTGGGCGTGATAGCATAGCAGCGCCAACAATCGCATCATGCTGGGCATGGCCAAGCACAACCTGCAAGCATCGCAAGCATGGTGCCTAGCATGCTCGCTAGCATGCTAGGCCAAGCACCCATCCCCTCACTAGCACGCGTCATCGCAAGGCTGGGCCTCGCTAGCACGAAACATCCCACTTTCTAGCAGCGTGCTGCGTATGCGAGTGCTAGGCTATGTGTGCTTGCGAGGTGAACAGCGCCTAGCACTAGCAGCACTTGCTAGGCAGCGCCCAGCATACAATAAGCAACAGTAGCAACCCGCATGGCATGCGTGGCTTACTGGCTATGCACATGCGTGTGCTGGCATGACTGCTAGCACAGCCAAGGCTGGCTGGCTGCCAGCTGTCCCTAAGTGGGGACCAAAGGGGTTGGTGCTTAGCCTTGGGATCAAGGTGATTTGGTCCCCCCCTTGGGTAGTCCTCACCTACTCTTTCCCTCCTGTGTGACACTTGGAGCTTGTTGATTGCCTTGCATTTTATTTTGTTTTTGATTAAAATAAAGGAAAATGCAACTCTCCCACATTGATGGGAAAAGGGAGATCAAGTCTCCATTCCCTATAAATACCTAAGTTGTGGGTTTCGGAAAAATCACTTGAATTGAACTAAAAAAGGCATCTCCTTGAAAAGTGAGTAGACCTTTAAGTTCGTTATACTCTAGTTTTGTTTTGGTGAAGTCCTGACTATCCATCGGCATTAAGACCGTTTGGGTCGGGTTGAGAGTGCGAGCTGTAGGAGGCCGTCGCACTTGTGAGGCTCGAGCTTTGAAGTAAGAGCTCGTCAATCGGGCGAAGCACACGCGTCAAGGGTAAGAATTTCTTTTCTCTTTCTCTCTCTTAAGTTGTTAATTATGTGATTGCATGTTTAGTTGCTTTAATTAGTGAGCGGGTCGTGGGAGGGTTTTCTTGCGCGTAGCTTTGGACGCTACGAAATCTAACATTATACACCATGACGGACTTAGTCTGGTGTAAGGCATTTTGCACCGATCCTAGAAGGACTGGCTGCCGAGTGGTACGACGCCATTCGTAAAGGATCTAGATATTCTTACAACCAGTTGAAAAGGATGTTTATGGAACACTTTGTCACATTGGTAGATCTGACTAAAATGACTATCGAGCTGATGTCATTAGTTCAGGAAAAAGATGAACCTCTGCGGACTTCATCACCCGTTTCAACAAAGAGGCAACAACCATCCCAAACATGAGCCAGGAGGTAGCCCTTCTTGCAATGCAGAGTGGTCTCCTACCAAACTCACCATTCAGAGCATACATGGGACGAAAAAGACATTGGACACTAGTTGATAAGCTTGGAAAAGCGCACGAGTTCATAAAGGCAGACGAGACCGACAGAGCTATGTTGGGCAGAAGAGCACCCAGTGATCTAGTTAAGCGGGCTTAAGTCACCCGGGCTGAGAGCACAGTCGAGGTGGACCAGCCTAGTAGGGCTTAACAAGGTCGCAGAGATGCAGATAGGTTAGTGGGAATCTGAAGATCTGACCAAAAACGAGGAGCACGAGCCAGGAGGTTCAATCAATATACTCCACTCACCCATTCAAGATCTCACATCTTCACCGTGAACAAAACTGATGATAAATGGCAGAGGCCACCTAGAATGGTGAATAGAAATCGCGACCCCAACAAGTGGTGTGACATTCATAAGGACCACGGGCATACCACTGATGAATGTACACATTTGAGAGACAACATAGAGGACTTAGTCCGACGTGGTTACTTAAGCCAGTTCGAACAGTACTCTAATTACAGCCAACGAAAAGAAGAGGATAAGTCTGGCAATGACCGCAGAGGTGGTCAGACAGACCAGACTGAATGCGGAAACCGAGATAGTAAACTAGAGGGCAGGGTGTATGTGATTAACGGTGGACCAGTGCATGGAGGAATAGTGAATAGGGCAAGGGTCAACCTGCGAGCAATGATTCACCAAATAAATTACAATGGAAAGTGCAGGTGGCCACTACTCCCCCCGCAGCCGCGAGCATTATTTGACGAGTGTGTCCAAGAAGGCATCGTCTATCCTCATGATGATCCTCTGGTAGTCATGGTGAAAATTGCGAATTAGGAAGTGGATAGAGTATTGATTGATGGTGGTATTTCAACCAAAATAATATACATCAACGCGTTTAAGGAACTGAATTAGACAAGAAAGACCTAAAGAGGGTGAGTTATGAAGTCACCGATTTCAACGGGTCAGGTCTTATTTCAGAAGGCATAATGGAGCACTTAGTCCGTGTAGGGGAAGGGTCTAGGCGACGCGATGTCGTGGCTGAATTCTTAGTAATAAACTCACCTTTACCCTATAATGTGATCATAGGAAGACCGCTCATTCATAAGATAGGTTGGGTGGTCTCCACTTACCACCTTGCTATGGCATACACTGCCAATGATGGAAGATTTACTAAGCTCAGAGGGAGCCAGAAGACAGCACAGCAATGCTACATCACAGCCCTAAAACAGCTAACCAAAGCAAAACTGCAATCTAGCTCAGAGCCGAAGCAAGAGGGCTAGGGTGAAAGAAAGTCGAGAAAGAGAAAACAAGAAGAATACGGCAGGGAATAAGATAAGCAAAAGATGGCCATCGAAAACTTTAAGCCTGCAAAGGAGGAAGCAGCTAGGCCTGTACCCAGTGGCGAGCATGAAATGGTTGAGCTCGCAGAGGGAGATAACTATAGAACAATAATTAGAAAAGACATCGAGCCACAAGTAAGGGTGAATCCTGGGGAGTTGCTGAGAAAAAACAAGGACATTTTCGCATTTTCAGTGGATGAAATGCCTTGAATTGACCCGGAAGTCATGGTTCACATGATGAATATGAAGGAGGAAAATAGACCAGTCAAGTAGAAAACAAAGTTTCTCCACAGAAAAGAACCAGGCCATTCAAGAAGAAGTGAACAAGTTGCTAGAAGTCGAGTTCATTGAGCCTTGTGATTACCCGGAGTGGCTTTCAAACGTGCTCATGGTCAAGAAAGCAAATGGTCAGTGGAGGATGTTCGTTGATTTCACCGATCTCAACAAAGCATGCCCGAAAGACTGTAACCCGCTGCCGCGTATTGATCAGTTAGTAGACGTTACAAGTGGGCACGCATTGTTAAGCTTCATGGATGCTTTTTCAATATATCACCAGATCAGCCTGCACAAGCCAGACAGGCAGAAAACTGCATTCATCACTGAAGGAGGAGTGTACAATAACATAGATATGCCATTCAGGTTGAAGTGTATGTCGACCATTCAATTGTCCAAAGGGAAGAAATGTAGAAGTGTATGTCGACGATTCAATTGTCAAAAGCATCACACAAGCAGGGCACATCGTAGACTTGGAAGAAACATTCCCCACATTGAACAATTATCATATTAAGGTGAACCCAAGTAAATGTTTTTGGAGTGAATTCTGGAAGATTCTTAGGCTTTATAGATAGTGAAAGAGGAATTGACGCCAACTCCGAGAAGGTAGAAACAGTTCTCAGTCTCCCAGAGCCTAGATGCACTAAAGACATTATGCGCCTGACAAGAAGGATGGCGACGCTGACCCATTTCATTAGCAAGTTAGCCGACAAAGCATTGCCACTTTACAAGCTGTTGAAGGGAAACATAGAGTTCAAATGGGGTGAGGCAAAAAAGAAAGCTTTTGAAGGAATCAGGGAGAACCTAACCAAGCTCCCTACTATAATCTGCCCGGAGCAGGGTGAGAAGCTCCAGCTAACATTTCAGCCTCAGTGCAGACAATAGGATCAGTCCTCCTAGTTGAAAAGCACAAGAAATAGAAGCCGGTATATTTTGTAAGTTATGTATTGACTGACGTTGAACAAAGATACCCGCTAGTAGAAAGCTAGCTTTGGTAGTAGTAACAACAGCGAGAAAGCTGAAGCCCTACTTTGACACGCACGTAATCCATATTCTTACAAATCACCCACTAGAGAAAGTTATGTAGAAAATGGACGCTTCGAGAAGGCTCCTAAAATGGGTAATCGAACTTTCTATGTATGAGTTCGAAGTCAAATCTACAGCTGCTATAAAAGGTCAAGCTTTGGCTTACATCATAGTAGAAGCTTCGTATGAAGAAAAGGATAATGAAATAGGAGTTTTGAAGGTAGCAGTGGATGAATCATCAGCCCAAACAGGTAGGGGAGCTTGAATAATTTTAACATCACCAGAAGGAAATGTATTTGAATATTTGCCATTAAGTTCAAGTTCAAGGCATCGAACAACGAGGTTGAATATGAGGCAACCTTGGCTGGATTGAGAATGAGTATCGCAATTGGAGCCAGGAAAATGTACTTGTAGATTGACTCTCAGCTAGTAGCCAGCCAGCTCAAGGGGGAGTATGAGGCCAGAGAGCCCACAATGCTGAAGTACACAACAAGAGTAAAAGAGTTAGCAGCCTAATTGATGCACTTTCAAGTGGATTTTGTCCCTAGGGCAGAAAACTCTTAGGCCGATGCATTGTCAAAATCGACCAGCTCCACTTTTCAAAGCCTCACAAGGACAGTTATGGTGGAAGTCATAGAGGAAAGCAGCATCGCTGAAAGCAAGTAGGTAAATTGTACCACGCAGCAACAAGCATGGTTCTCAGACATATTGCAATATAAAATGCACGGCGTGCTGCCAGAGGACATAATGAAGGCTAAGAAGGTCAAAAAGTATGCCAACTAGCTTAGTACGTTGTAATGAACGGAGAGTTAAACAAAAAAGGTTTCTCAAAGCCACTCCTGAAAAGCATCCCAGAGTGGGAGCAAGAAGGAATCATGGAAGAGGCACACTAAGGAATTTGTGCAAATCATATTGGTGGAAAGGCTCTAGGGGTTGCAGTACTCCGAAGAGGAGCATACTGGCCAACTTTAACACAAGACGCTTTTGCATATGCTTACGACTTGACCCCGATTCCTAGCCCGATCCTGTTCGCTTATTGTGGAATGGACATATTAGAACCTTTCACCACTAGGTCAGCGGGCAGGAAATATCTCATAGTGGCAGTGGACTATTGTACCAAGTGGATTGAGGCTGAACCCACAAAGTACATACTTCCTTCTAGAGATGCGGCTGAAAGCAGCACTCAGACTGGCAGCCCAAAAGAGCAGAATCTCGAAGGTTTTCAACCAGAGAGAAAAGCACCGAGAATTACTGCCTAGAGATCTCGTTCTTTGAAGGATTGCGGCAGTAGGAAGAGGAAATCAGCATGGAAAGTTGTCAGCTAATTAGGAAGGCCCTTTCCTCATTCATGAGCAAGTAGGACCAGGTGCTTTCCTCCTCTCTATTCAAGAAGGTAAAGTTTTAAGGAACAGTTTCAACGTAGATGTGTTAAAGAAATATTTTTTTAAAGTCGTATGACTAAGTGGATGCATAGAAAAACTTTATTTAAATTATGCAATGTTAATCAAGGCATTCTAAGCCATTGAATTTGGTCAAATACGAGCCACTGCGTGAGGAGTATCCTACATAAACCTGACAGAGCATGTTTATTTGTTGCATTATGCTTTAGCATCATACACTAAAATGCAGGAACATTATAATGTACCTAAAGTCGTCGTGTCAAAGCGAAAAACGTCAAAGCAAGATGCGGGAAGACACGTTAAAATCACTCGAACTCAAGAAAATGGTCATTGCCTAAGTTCAACCTGCTAGCTCAAAGTAAAACAAGGCACCACCTTGGGGACGCCTGAGGGGGAGGCCTGGCACTTTCAACTTGAGCTGGGAGGAACGAATGAAAGATAAGAAATAGAGCTGAGTAGGCAACACCAAGGTTCTCTTGGTCTCACCCAGCTCGTTTTTTGTGGGGAGTAGAGGAGATGGATCATAGACAAGCCCTCACATAATTTATGTAAGGAGTATAAGCAAAAAGTCACAATCAAACCAGCTATAATGACATGCACACAAGCCCTCACATAAATTAAGTGAGGAGCATAAGAAAAAAGTCACTACCAAACAAGCTTAGTGACATGCGCACAAGTCTCTGCAAAAACTAAGTAGGTGACCTAGAATGCAAGCCCTTGTTACAAAAGACGAGTGGCACAGACTTAAAGTCCTCACCCAGTTAAGTGAGTGACAAAACAAATAAAGCCCCATACAACCAAGTAAGGGAGTAAAAGATTAAGCACAACAAGAAACGCAACCTACTTGATTTCACCTGGAAGAAGAGAGGGAATGCTGACTTATGGTTTAGGTGCTGCTATACCATGACGTAACAAAAGACCTCAGTAGGGAGGATGTGAGCCAAGAAAACAAGCAATAAACAAGGTAACAATAAAAGTTATCAAATACGTACTTTATCAAGCCAAACCTCCACCCATAAGGTTAGAGAAAAATTCAGCCAGAAGTTAAAATATCCAGAAGATGAACCCTCACCCACGAGGATGAGGAAACATTAAGTAGAAAGTCGAAAAGACAGAAAAATCAAGTTAAGCTGGACAAATCTAGCAGAACAGAAACAAAAAGTGTTAAGTACAAACATATAGACAATACAATCTTTGGTGGCTATACACCCTAAAGACAAAAACAAACACTACCTAGTTACTACAGACCTAGGCAAGGGAAACTGCGAAGAACCACCGGAGGATAAGGAAGACAGCCGCCAAAACCTTTATTGCTCGTCAGCCAGAGTCTCCATTCTAATGACAGCAGCAACGTTAGGGCAGAACGACACTTCAAAATTCAGCACGGCATGGTTAGGAACTTTACAGTTGACAACGCGGGGGTGGTAAGCAGGAAGATTATGGCAATCAGCTTGCCCAGCAAGGTCAACCCTAGCCTAAAAGGCATTAAACAAGCCTGCTGCACACACATTTCCACCGTACAGACTACTTACGCAACAGGCTGCCCCTTCCCAACCCCCATCATAACGGTCAGTAAGCAACTTGGCAAAAGCTTGCGAAAGCATAAAAGATTTAAGTGCTTCCCTTCTGGCTGCCTCAAGCTCGCTCTCTCGCCCAGCATGTAGACGTGCCATCTTAGCCTCCAATGATTGCACCCTGGTTCGAGAAATTCCCAGCTCCCTCTCACAGCATGCCAGTTTAGTCTTGAGGGGCAGGAGTTCTTTTAGTTGAAGTTATAGGGCACCCACTCTTTCCTTTAGAGGAACCACCTCACCAATTGTGCATCCCTCTTAGAGCTGACCTGCTGAATCTTCTTGCCATTCTCAATAAGAGTCGCATTCTAATTCTAGTACTCTTTCTCAACTGTGAGCAAGGCATTGGCTAAGTCACAAATAGACTTGGTAAGCTGCGAAAAAAAAAGAGTAAAAAAAACAATAAGTTAGAAGCAAAGGAGTAAAGTAAGCAAAGAAGGAAGTAGGAAAAGCCAAGGCTGAAGAAAAAAGCTTTGGCATAGAACAAACTAAACTTCTGAAGACATGGCACACAGTGGCAGTTGGAAGGCTAACTGATCCACTAGTGGAGTCAGCGGGAAGATGAATACCCAGAGTAAGGCAGTATCCCATAGTTGTCTACGAACAAACACTCGTCAGCCTTTAACGTTAATAAGAGGCCGAAACGGAGCATTCTCAGCCGCAACAGGGCATAGTAAAGAGCGAAAGGCAACGTCAATAAGCACCTCCCAAAACGCTATAGGCCTAGTAGGGCGAAAAGTGCCACCAACTGAAATAGAGTTCGCTGAAAGAGGATTCTGAAACACATCACTTAAAAACTGGTGATCGGAGCGATTAAGCTCGCTGGAGTTATGGGTGCTAGTATCCTTGGCAGCATTCTAACCAAGAAGCCCAGTATTAGCATAGTGGCATCAAAGCCTAGTTGCATGAGGAGTAATCTTGGGGAAATCCATGATGGTCTCATTAGGCAGCTCAAAATCAGGAGTTTTAGTAGGGGGAACAATAGTTTCCTTGGCAGCAATGATAGTACCAACGCTAGTAGTAGAGAACAAACATATTTAGCAGAAGTTGTGGGTTTGTCACCCACCACAGCATTCGCCTCAACCTTCCTCTCAGGGGGAAATTGGAGAATGCTATTAGCAAAATTATCAGCATCTCTACTTCATGTACTTGGGAGGACTAAGGTGCCACCTAGCCGAAAGCTGTAGCAGGATCCTTCATAGAAGATGAAGTACCCTGCGCCACTAACGCCTCAAGTCCCGAAGTAACTTCTTTCAGCATGTTACGAGTTCCGCGCCGACTTCCCACGGTAGAAAATGATGGCTCAACTTCAGCTCTGGCAGACCCAGCTTGATTTGCAATGGTCACATTACCAAATACAAACCTCAATTTAGTAGGAGCCAAACGAATTTCACCCTTTAAGGCACTAGCATGAACCTCCAAAGTTTCAAAGAGCTCAGGAGGATTATTAGGGGTGGCAGTGATAGGATATTTTCCAGTTGTCCAGCAGGTCGAGGATTCGCCTATCCAACTTCTCATAACCTGTGATAGCAATCAAGCAATAGAAAAGGAAAAATGTAAAGACAAGGGCAGACAGATGAAGGAGAAAAGAAAACACATAAACAAAGTAAAACAGAACATAACAGACTCAGGAGTAGAGCACAAGCGCATGGCAGAAAGTTGCGTGTTGCCTATTATGTAAATAGAGTTGGGCAGCCAGATCTGAGGATACTTGAAATCGCGTATTCCCGCTCCCTGCAGCGCGTCAAGAGAATGCGCTTTTCGAGCAGCCTCAGTAGGAACAACAAGAACCCCACCCATATTAGTTTAAGTGAACCTGAAGTTGCGTTATACAACAAAAGAGGAGGGGACAGAAATCTGGTCCCTAAAGTGACCAAGCTTGGGATAAGACAACACTCTCCCTTCCTTAGGAGCCACGTAATACCAGTTGGACTCAGGGGAGCTGGAGGACGTTCGCTTCAAGCTCATTAAAGTCTTGAACAAGTTCAACGATTCTAGATAACACTGCGATTGCAAGAACCACAACAGAAATATCAAGGTATGCAAAGAGGTAGGGTGAAGCAAGGTAATGCAAAGATTGAAAGCGCAAAAGGCCTTATCCAAAATTTGGTCCTGCTGAGAGGCAAAGACAGCAATATGCCCCAACAGGAGGAGTAGATAGTTGAGAGCCCTCGGCAGGAAGAACCAGCCTGTAGCCTGGACCAAACCCATAGAATTATTGACCCACTCTAGCCAGGTCCAACCTCTCAGCATCCTCTCATCAAGATAGAAATCAGATTTCCCTTCCTTCACAGGCTGAGCCACATAGATAGGCTCGCAGTCTTGAAAGGCTTGCTCGTTGGGAGATTCAAGAGCTTTGCTCATACTTTTAACTGGAGAAGGAGACGGTGAAGAAGTTGCAGAACAACCACCCCACACTACATAGTGATCAAATCGATTCACATCAGCCATGTCATCAAGCCAAGTAAAACTGTTTAAAGGCTGAACATGTGTAATGGGGCTAACAAGGGACACATTAGGGGGATTAGCCTTAACCTCATAAGCTAACCGTTTATGGCGCATTGCGCGCATCTTAAACTAATAAGATGAGGCATAGAAACCCCATCATGAGTAAGTACCCACTCATAGTAAGGATCAAAGAAATCGGGGAGACTTTTAGATCGAAAAGGGAGAAAAGCAATGCCGGTAGCAGAACGACTACTACCTGACCTAGACGGAACTGGTGGGACCGCAGCAGTACACACCCCGCTCCTAGCAGGAAAGGTGTCACCCGGTATAACTACTTGCAAGGGAATGGGGGGAGAGGTAGGATAAGTAAAGGAAGTTCTTGCAAAGCGCTCACCCTAGCGAGACGGCTTAGAGGAAGAATCGAACTCAATACGCACAGAAGGGGCACTCATATTTTGACTGTCAGTAGCGTCAGACATCCTAAGACCTACAAATAACAAAAAGCCCCCAAAGAAGACGAAGAAGATCGGGCGAAAAAAACAAAATTAGTTAAGCCCTAAGAGGAAATGCGAAGGAACAAATCAAGAAAGGGAGAAAAAACACAAAAATAGAGGCAAATAAGCACAAACCACAACAAAAGAGAAAGAATTTGACAGGAACAATCAAATCCAAGAAAAGGCTCAACCTTGCGAAGGAAAAAATCAGAAGAAAAGCAATTGGGCAAACAATCATAAGAAAATAGGCACAAACAAAGTACCTTTATTGGAAAAACCATAGAAGCGAAGAGCACAACAACAATGGCGACACCAGAAAGCCAAATGGAGAATCAAGGGCTTCAAACTATAAAAGCAAAGAGTCCCAATGAAAGATAAAGAGTGGAAACAAAAATAAGCAAACAAAGCAGAAAAAATAGAATAAAATCAAAACAAAATGGAAAAAAGGAGTGAAGAGCTTACAACAACAACATGGGAGCAACGATCGTGCACAAGAAATGGCGAGAGCGAAATATTAGAAAAAAGAAAGGAGGAAGAAGAAAAGTGAGAAATTAGAAAGAGGGAAGTAATAAAAGGGGGACAGTGAAATAAATGAAAGAGTTAATGGATGGTTTAGCAAAACAATAAAGCCAAACCGCCATGTCACTTTATTAAAAATAAACTGACCCTCGGATGACTGACACGCGTCCCACACATGCGAGCAATGTTCCCGCCTAAAAAAAAGGAAATAAAAACCTCATATCTCATACTTCAGCGGGAGTAATCGAAATTCCTCCCTAAAAGCTTGTCATCTCTCAGACTTCAATGGGAATAATAGAAATTTCTCAGGCTTCAGCGGGAGTAATCGAAATTCCTCCCTACAAGCTCGTCATTTCTCAGAATTCAGCGGGAGTAATAAAAATTCCTCCTTGCGAGCTCACTCTCCATCCAGTATCAGCATAAATAATCAAATATCCTTCTGACACATGGAGGGCATGTAATTCATAGACAAGGAAAACCATCATCAGCAAGTGAAAGAATAAATCTTCATCAGCAAGTGACCGAATAAATTCGTCTTCATCACCTCGCAGCATGACCTCCCTCACAAGTGCATAGATAATCTTTAGACTTGAGGGCCTAGAGGTATACAGGGTGACTCAGACGGAAGATCCGTTGAGCAATTACCGATAAGGTTACATGCTCAGAATAGTTGGCATGAGGAACCTAGCTCATACCACCTCTTAAGGGGCTAGTTGTAGGGGATAGCTCCTAATGAGAAATTTCCTTCCAAGCGAAGTTCATCAAGAGAGGCCGCGGTACGCAGAAAAGAGCCGGCATGAGTGACCTCATACCACCTCTTGAGGGGCTAGTGTATGGGATAGCTCCCACTAAGCTATCACCAGGCTCCCGGTCTAACTCACTAGTTGCGCACTCACTGTTGGAAGGACAGTCAGAGGGGCTAACTAGCCCGATAAAGTCAGCCCGTAGGTTGACCAAGTAAGACTCTCCACTAAGGAACCATACACCTATAAATAAGGGATAAAGTATAACGGAAAAGAGGTTAGACACACAAGTTATTACACCATCTCTATCACTCTAGGTACGCTTTCTCTCTCTAAACACATTCTAACTTAAGCATCGGAGGGGGGTTCCTCGAGCCACCCCCGAGGGCAGTCACGTGTGTTAACTTACGCAGGTTACCAGTTGGACCCAGCCTGCCCTAGTTTGAACCCTTGGATCTAGACCCGGAACAGTTTTGGGTGTACTTCGATGGGAATAGTCGAACCACTAATTATACTACTAAGGTCTCAAGGTGCCTGTAAGATCCTGTGCTGAACAGCTAGAGCCTTCGTTAGCACCGTTGGAGGACCTACAAGAGAGAGAACGTAAACTGCCTTCGGGGTTTCGTTTTGAGGAACCCCCCTCCTATGGCTAAGTAAATGTTTGCCTTCTGAGAGAATATAAAGCTTAATATGCTTAAAAACCCCCTTTATGTGGCATATGTGGAGGTATTTATAATGTATGATAACCTTAATTATAATGGTCAGTCTATGGCCGACTTACTCTGGTCGAGCTGGCAGCCAGAGCCTATAACCGACTCACCCTAATGAAGCTGGCAGCCGCAGCCTTTGATCGACTCACCCTGATCGAGCTGATAGCTGGAGCCTGTAACCCACTCGCCCAGGTCGAGCTGGCAGCCAGAGCTTGTGACCTGTAGGGTTTCGTAGTGACCCGACACTACGCGGATGGAAACCCACCAAGACCCGCCCCTTAATTAAAACAATTAACAAGCATATTAAACTTAATCAAACAAGATTAAGAACAAAAATTATACCTTTGTCGCGTGCTTCGCTCCCAAAGAGCTCTTACTTCAAAATCCCAAAAACACGAGATCTCCGACGGATCGTACTCTCGACCCAACCCGAGCGTCCTAAGTCTTGAAGGTTAGTCAAGACCCGGACAAAATAACTATGAGTTTTACGAATCAAAGGTTTACTCTAACTTAGAGTTGCCTTTTTAATTCCACTCAAGGTTGTTACTTTCCTAATACCCAAGCATGGTATTTATAGGGAAATGAACCCTTTGTTTTTCATCCTCCACCAATGTGGGAGTGTTGAAAATCAATCATTTTTTTAATTTCCAAATTAAATAAATAATCAAGTTAATCATATTGCGACAAGTGGCACGTTCTCATGCAAGAGAGTGGTGGCCAAGGTTAGGTGGGGGACCATATGCCTTACTCCCCAAGGCCTTGATTTGGTCCCCACAACCTTGCACAAAACCGGGTTAAGGGAGGGCCAGCTGGCTGCCAGCTAGCAGTGCCTTGCTGCCCAGCACCCAGCCAGCCAGCCAATGTGTGCTGTTGCTGGGCTGGTGCTGGTGCTTGTGTGCTGGTGCTGGGCGCTGCTAGCACTGGCCCCCAGCACCCCACGCACAGGCCAACACCCACTCTTTCCTTGCGCGCCATTGCTAGCACAGCCAGCATGCGTGCTGCTAGCGAGCCACGCATTCTGGCCCTTCCCTCGCATCATCATACGCACCACGCACGCAGCACGCTACGCACCATGCACCACACAACGCTGGCACACACATGGGTGCACTGTGCTTGGCGCGTGGCCTGCGATGGTGACTACACACGCAGGGCCAGTGCTGCTTGCTAGGTTGCTGTGCTTGGTGCTGCCATGTGAAGGCACGCACACAAGCACACAACTCCGTGCTACGGATGGCTGCCATGCAATGGTGTTGTGCGTGGTGCTAGGGTGCTGCGATAACTTTCCATGCTGCTATGCGCACGCTGCTAGCTGGGATGGGCTGCCTGGGGCTTGCGATGGTGCGCCTAGCACACTCAGTGTTCTTAGGATTGCGCCTAGCCATGCTAGGTGCATGCTAGCTCGAACTAGCCTAGCATCCACATGGTTAGACCATTGTGGTGCTACGGCTACACTCGTACTTGTTTCTTATGATATTGCGACGCTCGGTCTCGACGCCCTTGGCTCGATTTCCGGCGTCTGTATTCGTAACACTCTGTTGACTCATTAATTCCTTTCAGATTAATTCGTCGTCTCGGATCGGTGGTTCGATTCGGTTCGACCCGAAGGGTTCAGGTAAGATTAAGCTGTAACATCAATTATTGTACATTGATATTACTAATCGGAAGCGGCCTCCACTTAGGCATTCCGATCACTTGACCTTACTGAAGAATTAGCTCCGTAAAAATTCTAAACCCTCTATCGGAAGAATATGCTTGTTGGAAGGACACCATTCCTTTCAGTCTCCCACTTGTCCTTCCGGACAAGTGTGCATATAGTGTATAGCCCATTTCCTATGTCACTTAATGTTTCTTCTTGAACTATAAGGTAAGATTCTTTGCCATCCTTATTACGTTCAGAAGTGTTTCTCGATCTCCGAGTTCAACTGTCAATAAGTAGATGATTTCGAATATCCATCTGAGCACGGCCATGTATTTTCACAGTCTAGCTCCTCGAGCGGCCTTGTAAACAACAAAACATTTTCCCTATTGTTAGTAGGGGGACAATCCCAGTCTTGTATTGTAAGTTCCTCTTACTAAGAGGACATAGTCTCCTGAGTGTTCACGTTATGATCCCCAATTACGGCAAACATTAGGAAACATCAAAGAGTCTAGTACTCAAACAAGAAAACTTCACAATACTCATGGTCGGAGAAAACAAGTTCCGATAGTCATAATGAGAAATGTACTTATGACAAAATTTAAAATTTCTTAAAGTACTCTCATAGGTCTTATCCATTACAGTTCCAAACTATGCCTGTGCAAATGATTTATGACCGTCACGTCCTCGCAGCACAAGAAACGGTGCTGTAAATCATAGTACACACTACTCTATGGCGGTCATCAATCGTCTATTTGTTAGATGACCTCGATTAGGGACAATTTCGATTTAATTATTCAATGTTCACTTAACGGGTGTTTCTTTATCCAAGACATAGTCTTGATACCCTGTTTTGAATATTTTCGTAAATCGAATGGACTCATTATTTAATTCTAAACCACAATTAAATAGTAATGGAGTGAATGATAATTTTACACAAAAATTAATTACTTCATTAATGAATGGTTTTAATACAGTGTCTTACATTAAATATCATATTTAATTAAAACACATGTACAAGGAATTTCAAAGCCAGCCTCCAACATGCTTGATTCCTATCGCCTCAATGTGCTTGTTGTGTTTCACTTGAGGCAGCGGTTTAGTCAAAGGATCAGCTACATTATCATCTGTGTCGATCTTACAAATTCTAATTTCACCTTCGGATTTCCATTCCCTTATCATGTGAAATTGCCTTTGCACGTGTTTGACCTTCTGGTGCTCTCTCGGCTCCCTGGCCTAAGCGATAGCTCCATTGTTATCACAATAGAGGTGTATCAGCCCCTTGATTGAGGGTACAACACCAAGTTCGCTAATGAACTTGCGAATCCAAACAGCTTCCTTGGTAGCTTCTGAAGCGGCCAAGTACTCGGCTTCAGTTGTAGGCTGCTCTGCTTGGCACTCTTCCAGCTAAACGCTCCTCCATTCAGAAAGAATATGTACCCCGACTATGACTTGAAGTCGTCTATGTCAGTCTGGAAGCTAGCGTCGGTGTAACCTTCAAAAACCAGTTCTTTGTGGCCTCCATACACCAAGAACTTATCCTCGTTCCTTTTCAGGTACTTAAGGATATTCTTGGCCGCAGTCCAATGCGCCTCTCCTAGGTTTGTTGACTGGTTGCACTTAGGGCATACGATACATCTGGCCTTGTACATATCATGGAATACATGATCGATTCGATTAGCGAAGCATATGGGATCTGATTCATTCTTTCTCTCTCAACAGGTGTTTGTGGACACTATTTCTTGCTGAGAGTTATGCAATGGGACATGGGTAAATGCCCTTTTTTGGCATTCTCCATGTGGAATCGAGTTAGTACCTTATCACCGTAAGTACTCTGGCTTAATCCAATCATCCTCTTAGATCTATCTCTGTAGATCTTGATGCCTAATATGTACTTTGCCTTTCCTAAGTCCTTCATTGAAAAGCACTTTCCTAACCAGCCCTTTACGGACTCCAACAATTTTGTGCTGTTTCCAATGAGAAGTATGTCATCGACATACAGGACTAGGAATGCAATATCACTCCCACTGACCTTCTTGTATGCACAAGATTCATTTGGATTCTTGATAAACCAAACTTGCTAATGGCTTCATCAAATCGCAGATTCCAACTTCTGCTGGCTTGCTTTAGTCCATAAATGGACTTCTTCAACTTGTAAACCTTTCCAGCGTTTCTTGGATCGACAAAACCTTTTGGATGTGTCGTACACACAGTTTCTTCCAAAATTCCATTAAGGAAGGCGGTTTTGACATCCATTAGCAAAATTTCATAATCATAATATGCAGCAATCGCTAGGATGATCCGGACGGATTTTAGCATTGTAACTGGTGAAAAAGTTTCATCATAGTCAATCCCGTGGATTTGTCTATAGCCTTTTGCCACCAGTCTAGCTTTGTATATCGATACATTTCCATCCTTGTCTGTCTTCACTTTGATGATCCATTTGCAACCAATGGGTGTATAACCCTCGGGCAAATTCACCAAGTCCCAGACTTGATTTTCAGACATGGAGTCCATCTCGGACCTCAAGGCCTCTTGCCATTTCGCATAGTCGGGGCTCGTCATAGCTTGCTTGTATGTCGCCGGCTCATCACCATCCATGACTAGGATGTCCTGATCATCGGGTAAGACGATACCGAGGTATCTGTCTGGTTGAGATCTTTTCCGTTGTGACCTACGAAGGGTAATCGGTTGAGCATTTTCATTGTCTGTTTGATTCTGACCAATCTTCTTAGATGCTTCCAAAGTATCTAGATTGTCAGTTTTGTCAGGTTGACATTATTGCTCGTCCTCTCGAACTTCGTCGAGTTCGATTTTCCTCCCACTTTTCATTTTGGAAAGGTGATCCTTCTCCAAAAAGACACCATCACGAGTAACAAAATCTTTGTTCTCGGATTTATTGTAGAAGTAATACCCTTTGGTTTCTTTTGGATATCCCACAAAGAAACACTTATCTGATTTGGGGTAAAGTTTGTCCGAAATTAATCGCTTGACATATGCTTCGCATCCCCAAATCTTGAGAAAAGACAACCTAGGAGGTTTCTTAGTCCATAATTCATATGGAGTTTTTTCAACAACTTTTGACGGAGCTCTATTCAGTGTTAGTGCTGCAGTTTGTAGCGCATGTCCCTATAAGGAGTTAGGGAGTTCACTAAGACCCATCATTGATCGAACCATGTCTAACAAGGTTCGATTCCTCCGTTCGGACACTCCGTTCCATTGAGGAGTTCTGGGAGGTGTCATCTCTGAATGAATGCCATTTTCTTTCAAGTGATCGTCGAATTTATGGCTCAAATATTCGCCACCTCTATCCGATCGAAGTGCTTTAATTTTCTTGCCAAGTTGATTTTCAACTTCTTTTTGAAATTCTTTGAATTTCTCAAAGGATTCAGATTTATTCGGCATTAAGTAGCTAGATATAGCCATATCTAGTATAATCGTCGGTGAAAGTGATGAAATATCGGTAACCTTGTCTTGCGGGTGTACTCATTGGTCCACATACATTCGTGTATATTAGACCTAATAAGTCACTTGTCCTTTCTCCCAATTTGGAGAATGGCTATTTTATCATCTTGCCTAATAAGCATCCTTCGCAATTTTCAAACGACTCTAAGTCGAATGAGTCAAGAACACCTTCTTGAAGAAGTTTCTTGATGCTCTTGATGTTAATATGGCCAAGACGACAATGCCACAAGTAGGTTTGATTTGACTCGATGGTCTTAGCTAGTGGTATCAACTTTTTTTTAATCATATGTAAAAACATGCAATTTAATTGAACATAAATTTGTAAGACAAACTTGAAACAACTATTGTCAAAGTCTTACATCCAAAATTCCTAGGTGTCCAACACCATGGATCATAGTATATTCAAAGGCATGATGAAAAAATAGAATTAGTTTAATTACATGTCATAGAAAAAATAGTGCATGCAAGCACGACCGAAAAACCATCTTCGTCGTCTTCTTGCTCTTCCACCAACACTTGACAAGCTTCTCACTTGGTCCCTGAAAAGGCAACATTAAGTGAGTCATACTTGGTATCTAATACCTATGATAAGCTTAATTCACAAGTGTTAAGGAAGATACCCGAGGCGGATGCTCCATTCCTCTCCTCCTCTTCCTGAAAGAGCTTGCATTCTCTCTTGAAGTGGCCTTGCCCGCCACAATAGAAGCAACGCATCTTAGCCTTAACCTTGAGTTCTTCTTCCTATTCTTCAAGGTTTGTTAAGTTAAGCTTGATAGCTAACTTTTCGGGGAGTTTCGGGCACATTTGGTTGTTGTTTGAGTTACTTGCAGACATTGTTCTACAATTGAAAGAATTTGAAGTGAAAAACCATTCATACATCAATAAGTTGAAATTCAAAATGTTCATGCATATATTCAATCTTATGGAGCATTTTATCCACGCATTTAAACTTGTCCCTTATGGGCGAGAATAAAATGATTCCAAGATCCCAAAGATCAAGAAATGGTTAAGCATGCTTTGGCTTGTCTTAATTATTAAATATCTTAAGGTAAGCAATCCAATTGCTAATAGCTCCAAGCTACTCTCGGTTTGATAAAATGTCGCATCTAATGCATTCTTGACATTTTATCTCTTTTTCCACGACATCTAAGGACTCCTTACTTATATCGTTGAGCTTAACCAAGACAACTTGTATACCTAGTATACCTTACGTTCCTAGGGAAGTAGTGATGCCTCGCTTTGGCGTAATCCATCACGTACGCGCATTAGTTCGGTAAGTGTTGTTCTTGAAACGACAAGTTTTAGCTCAATATTATTAAAGGGACCTAGGGTTTCTTTGTTGGTTGATTTAAGTGAACTTAACTAATCGTCGCAACATAATAGAAATCCTAGACATGCATCTAGCAATCATATATAATAATAATATATATATATATAAAGCATAAAATAGATGCATTTGGCAACTAGCATGACCCCTTGAAATCTAAAATTTCCATGGGTCTTCATCTTGGCTTGTCTTCGTCGAAACGCCATCTTGAGACATCTTGGCCAAAATGAAATAAAAGAAGCTAGCTAGAACGACTAAGATTAATTTAATAGTACAAAAATACTTAACGGTTCGCAGATCGTATTTTGATTTACAAAAATACATAACGGAACACAGTCCGTATTTTCTATCCTAGTCGGGCCCCACTAGTTGCCATTTTCAAAGACCTGTTTTAAAAACAATCTTCCATTCACCCATTCACTATTTGTGAATGGCCCATTAAATTTTACGAAATACATAATTAAACACGCAAAACTAGTAACTAACTTAGGTGGTTAATCCAATTAACGCGCCTAATTAAAACTAGTCAAAGTTGTTTAATCCATTATTTCTAAACGCAAAATGCTTACGCACTTAATAAAGCACCCACTAAATTCCGCATCCGTACTTAATTAATCCGGTTAATTAAGTCGGCATAACCCATAATTAGTCAAAATTTTGCAAAATCGAAAATCGAGGTTTTTAGCCTCGTTAAAATAATTACTTAAAATTATTAAAATTGAAAAAATTTGCAAAATTGCATAGCTCAAACATTAAGCAATAACCTCCCACAAAACCCCTAGTGGGTGCGCACCATGGCTGCTAGGCAGCCCATGGCCCTACGCCATGGTGCGTGGTGCTGGCAGCTAGCAAGTGTGCCTAGCACAGCCTGCCTTGCTAGCTAGCACCAGCAGCATGCTACGCATGCTAGGCATGCTAGCAGCTTGCTGGCGCAGGCAGTAGTGGGCTGGCTGGCTGGGGCTTGCTGCCTCGCTTCCCAGCAGCAGCACAAGCGCACCAGCAGCCTAAGGCCCATGCACCAGCACATGCACTACGCAGATGCCTCCTCGCCACACAACCACGCACCAACGATGCACAGCCATATGCGCACCACAGGCAGCCTACATGTGGGCTGCTAGGCAGCCCAGCTAGCCTTGGTGACGCTTGCAGTTTTGCATTGATTTGCGTGCATTTCTCGGGATTTTATTCCGATTTATGTGTGGCATAAATTAATTCTAAATTACATTTTAGAATTAATTTGAGGGAAAATAAAATAAAATAAAATTAAGTCCTACTTAAATAACATTTATTTTATTGGTGCACAAGCCTAAATTATCCAAAATTTCAATTTTGAACAAAATTAGGTCTAACTTTATGTTTAAAATAAAATGAGCTATGTCCAAAAATTAATCTTGCCAATATGCAAAATAATAATGGATTTGACAAATGAGAGTTGGAAAAATAAATTGACCTACCAATGATAAAAATTTTCCAACTTGCATACTTGTGTAAAATACCAAGATTACATCTTCCAATATGAAGATTAATCAAATTTTACTCACAAGTAATTGAACTTGATGGATTTAATCTGACCTCCATTATTATGTATATATCAAATTAAGCACTAATAAAAACTCCATTATTATGCTGAAGGATACTTTAAAACTAGTAGATTAGTGATGCAAAGTGCATTTAATCTAACCTTGTGATGCTTGCATTAATCAAGGCTTAAAAGAATTAAAATTTTCGTTGAAAAAACAAAAAACCCCAGAAAAATTGGGTTTCTGGTTCGAATTTGGCTTCAAGACAGTCCTAAAAGGGTTGAATCCTTTCCCGAATGTCGATTCCACCCAAAAATCACTATTTTTGAGCCAAAATCTGGGTTCGACAACCAAATCGAAAATAAAATCGAGTTTTAAAATTAATTAAAACGAGCATCTAATCTAATTAGAAGAACATGAACCAGAAAATTAAATTCTTTTAAAACACCTTAATTAAAAAATAATTGCAAAAATTAAAAGGAGCGTGGCTCCGATACCGCTGTAGGGTTTCGTTGTGACCCGACACTACGCAGAAGGAAACCCACCAAGACCTGCCCCTGAATTAAAACAATTAACAAGCATATTAAACTTAATCAAACAAGATTAAGAACAAGAATTATACCTTTGACGCGTGCTTCGCTCCCAAAGAGCTCTTACTTCAAAATCCCGAAAACACGAGATCTCCGACGGATCGTACCCTCGACCCGACCCGGAGCGTCCTAAGTCTTGAAGGTTAGTCAAGACCCGGACAAAATAACTATGAGTTTTACGAATCAAAGGTTTACTCTTACATAGAGTTGCCTTTTTAATTCCACTCAAGGTTTTTCATTTCCCAATACCTAAGCATGGTATTTATAGGGAAATAAACCCTTGGTTTTTCATCCTCCACCAATTTGGGAGTGTTGAAAATCAATCATTTATTTAATTTCCAAATTAAATAAATAATCAAGTTAATCATATTGCGACAAGTGGCATGTTCTCATGCAAGAGAGTGGTGGCCAAGGTTAGGTGGGGGACCATATGCCTTGCTCCCCAAGGCCTTGATTTGGTCCCCACAACCTTGCACAATACCGAGTTAAGGGAGGGCTAGCTGGCTGCCAGCTAGCGTGCTAACTAGGGCTGCCAGCTAGCAGTGCCTTGCTGCCCAGCACCCAGCCAGCCAGCCAGTGCGTGCTGCTGCTGGGCTGGTGCTGGTGCTTGTGTGCTAGCGCTGGGCGCTGCTAGCACATAGTGCTGGCACTGGCCCCCAGCACCCTACGCACAGGCCAGCGCCCACTCTTTCCTTGCGCGCCATTACTAGCATAGCCAACATGCGTGTTGCTAGCGAGCCACGCATGCTGGCTCTTCCCTCGCATCATCCTACGCACCACGCACGCAGCACGCTACGCACCATGCACCACGCAACACTCCTACACGCATCAGCCAGTGCCTAGCACTGCTATACTTGGTGCGAGGCACGCACACACATGGGTGCGCTGTGCTTGGTGCGTGGCCTGCTATGGTGCCTACACATGCAAGGCTAGTGCTGCTTGCTAGCTCGCTGTGCTTGGTGCTGCCATGCGAAGGCACGCACACAAGCACACAGCTCCGTGCTGCTGGGCGACGGTGCACACGCACACGCACACACGCATGTGCCTAGCACTGCAATGGTATTGTGCGTAGTGCTAGGGTGCTGCGATAGCCTGCCATGCGCACCCTGGCTAGCACGCTGCTAGCTGCGATGGGCTGCCTGGGGCTTGCGATGCTACGGCTACACTCGTACTTTTCGCTTGTGATTTTGCGACGCTCGGTCTCGACGCCCTAGGCTTGATTTCTGACGTCTGTATTCGTAAAACTTTGCCGACTCATTAATTCCTTTCGGATTAGTTCGTCGTCTCGGATTGGTGGTTCGATTGGGTTTGACCCGAAGGGTTCAGTTAAGATTATGCTATAACATCAATTGTACATTGATATTACTGATCGGAAGCAGCCTCCACCTAGGCATTTCGATCACTTGACCTTACTGAAGAATTAGCTCCGCAATAATTCTGAACCCTCTATCGGAAGAATACACTTGTTGGAAGGACACCATTCCTTTCATGACCGACTCACCCTAGTCGAGCCCTCAGCCAAACATTAATTCCCAATACTCTATAAATATGGACACTTACCCCATTTTAAGGGAACATTCATTTACTACATCAATTACAATTCTCTCACGATAGAGAAATCACCTGATTTCGAGATGCATGAAAATTCACTTTACTTTTCGAATTTAAGTCAACTTCAACTCTTACTAACTTGATCGTCGGAGGAGAAACTCTTTACAACCAGAGCTTCCGTTTGCTTGCAGGTACAAGCGAAGAGGATCTAGTCCTTGATGACGTAACTCTCCCGTAGGACGCATAAAAACCCCTGAAACATTTGGCACCGTTTTAGGGGAGAGTACCTCTAAGATGGTTTCTAGAGAACCTGTACCGACTTCTGAGGACAAACATTCGTCATCGAAGGTCCATTCGGACCATGATATTGATTCAAATCCAGAGGTCGAAGTACATACGACCAGAGATAGATCCTTCATCTCTAAACGCATCCGCCAAAAAGAGAAGAAGGAGTGGGGCGACAATCAGGCGGGTCCGAGGATGTCAGCTGGCAAGCCTTAGACTGAAGGGTAGACTGCTCACAACACTAATGAAGAGTTCGTGATGTTTATGACAAACTTTAATGGTGAGATGAAAGATCTCATCAAGAGTTAGGGGTCTGGTCAAAGCAAAGGACAGTCGGCCAAGAAGCCTTCTCACTTTGAAAAGGCCAAGACAGTTAAGGACAGGCAACCCACTCCACATCCCAAGCACAATAAGGGGGACCAACCGTTGATTGACTAGAAAAATTCCGTCTCCTAGAGATGATGAAGAGGAAGCCCATCCAGCAAGAACAGTCGGATGATAACAAGAAGAATTTTACTGATGCTCTGCAGATCATTGAGCGTAGGAGAAACATCAAGCTATCTGACACGGAATCCACGCCAACAATGTCAAACATCTTCAGGAATACCTCACCCACGTATTCCCAATCAGCACAGGAGCGCCTATTAGGCGGCCATTCCTTTCATACAGGTCCCAATATGATATGCTCGACACTATATGTACCACACAAATCATACGGGCCGCTTGCCCAATAATTTCTGCATCCTGCACTCTTTGGAGGACAGGCAGCATATAAAGTCCAACCGTTGGACTGGCAGCTCCGTCTGCTCAAACTTGCAGAACAATCGACTGCGTTCTTCAAGGAGATAACCGAGGCGGCAAAGCCGACCAAGGTTAAGAATGTCTTGGATGGTAACTATGATGGCACCACCAACCTAGAAAACCACCTAATGGCATATACCAACCTCATGTACGTATAAGGGTTGGATGATGTTGCATGGTGCAGATGTTTCCCAGATAGACTGAAGGGCATTGCCCAAAAGTGGTTCGACAACTTGCCTCCTAGGTGCAAAAACAATTTTAGGACGCTTGCTTTCCTAATCGCCTCTAACTTCTCCATGAACATACCGGCTAACAAGATGATCATCGACTTGGGCACGGTTGTTCTAGGAGATAGGAAGGCTTTGTTCTTATGTCAGGCGGTTCAATCTGGTGAGAATCCAGATCCAAGGACTTTCTGACAAAGTTGCTTTCACAGATGTTTTTAAAGGTCTAAAGGACGGGTCACAATTCAAGTTTGACCTTGTCCGGAAGAGAATCTTTACTCTTCAGGAAGTGCTAAGGGAGGCAGAAGCCTATGTACAGGCGACTGAGCTTTGTGTTGGGTTTCGTGATGTCCAACACCAGGCAGAAGGAAACCCACCCAAAATCCGCAGACAAATTAAAGTAACAAAGCATGTATTAAAAACCTTACTCACATGATCAACAAGAAGAGAGAGAAAGAATTATTACCTTTGTAGCATGCTTCACTCTCACTTAGAAGCTCGGACTTGAAAGTGTAGAGTCTTGTAAATGCGCGAACCTCCAACGGCTAACACCCTCGCTACCGAACCGACCCAGCCCTTACCTCAAAGCTTAGTCGGGGTTAGACCAAAAATAGCATAGAGTTATTAGAATAAAGGTTTTCTCTTCTAAGAAATCCCTGAAAGTTTACCAACTCAAGTGAAAATCTCAATATCCCATGATGGGTATTTATAGAGAAATCTCCTCAAGAATTCCCATCGTCTTTCAATGTGGGATAATTGGTAAAGTAAGAAAAAAATGAATTAATTTAATTCTAAATTAAATTAAAGGTCATGAAAAAATAGTCAAACGACAAGTGCCATCACATAAAGAGGGAGTAGGTAAGGACCACAAACCCATCCTTGGAGGACAAGCATAAACCCACCAACCCTATGTGCATGGCACACTTGGTCAACGCAAGGAAGACCGGCCTCAACCCTTAGGCTCCAAGGCACGCCCAAATGGAAGTCTTTCCCTTGGCTGGGCCCGCTACCATGCCGCAATTTTAGTACGATATATTATTTGATTATTTTTCTCATCTTCGTCGATTCCTAAAATCGACGAGACACTCGACGGTCGGTTTTGACGCTTTAAGCTCGTAATTCGACGTCTTTGTTCGTAAAACTCTATTGACTCATTTAATCCTTCAGATTAATTCGTCATTTCGGTTCGGTTACACGATTGGGTGAGATCCGAAGGGTTCAGTCAATATTAAGCTGTAATATTAATTATTCATTGATATTACTGATCGGAAGCAGCCTCCTGCTAGGCATTTTGATCACTTGACCTCACTGCATAATTAGCTTTCTAATTATTTCGAACCCTCTATTGGAATAATACACTTGTTCGAAGGACACCATTCCTTTCAATCTCCCACTTGTCCTTCCGGACAAGTGTGCTGTTTGTGTAAAGCTTGTTTCCTATGTCATTTAATATCTCTTCGTTAACTATAAGGTAAGATTTTTCGTCATCCTTATTACGTCGAGAATTGTTTCTCAATTTCCAAGTTCGACTTTCAATAAGCAGATGATTTCTAAAATCCATCTGAGCATGACCATACATTTTCACAGTCTCTCTCTTCGAGAGGCCTTGTTAACAACAAAGACATGTTCCCAACTATTAATAGGGGAACATTCCAAGTCTTGTATTGTTAACTTCCCTTACTAAGAGGCCCTAGCCGCCCAACTGTTGCCTATATAATCCCCTTTTACGGCAGACGTTTGACAACATCAAAGCGGACTAGTACTCAAACAAGAGAACTAACAACACTCATGGTCGAGGAAAGATGTTCTGATAGCCATAATGAGTGATATACTTATGACGATTGTCAAATCTCTTAAAGTATTCTCATAGGTTGATCCGGCATAGTTCCAAACTGATACCTGTGCAAATGATTTATGATAATTTGTCCTAGTAGCATAAGAAACGGTGTTATAAATCATGCTACACACTAATCTCACGCGGTCATTAGTTGCCAACTTTTAAGTGACCTCGATTAGAGATAATTTCAATATGATATTCAATGTTCACTTAATAGGTATTTCTTTATCCAAGACATAGTCTTGTTACCTTATTTTGAATATTGTCAAATCGAATGGACTCATTATTTAATTCTTAACCACAATTAAATAATTTGTGGAATTTATTAGTTAAAAATTTATTCCACTATATATGAAACTTTTCAACTTTTCATCTTATGATAAATGGTTTTCCCTAAATGTTTTAATAGTAATACTCTTGACAAAACACTTATAGAAATCTTACCCATATTTATTATGCTTGATTTCTATCATGCAATTGTGAATGTTGTAGTTCACTTATTGCATAGTTTTAGTTATGATTAGTTTGCAAAACTTAGCATCTTTGTTATCAAAAAATCTCATAATAAGATGATAAGATTTAAGAGTGTTATGGATTATATGTTATTTAGGATTTATTGTCCATGTGATGGCTCCCACTCATTTTCATGTTTTGAGATCTTCAACTTGACAGCCTACAATCATCAAAGTTAAACAACGAACTATCCATTGAACAACTTCCTTTTTATTGCCTAAAAGGCAACAATGTTCTCAACATATACTTTAGAAGATTTCCTAATGATTCTTTGCTTGGATTTTACTCCAACTGGCTCACAATTATTTGGATACCCTAATCATTTGTGATTATGGAAATTTACCTTAAATTTCCGCACAATATACATAGACATAAGTTCATGTTGCCATTCTCAAGCCACGACGCGTTTTAACCTCGTGCTTATAAATGGCTTCCTTGTTAAGGATCTGAGCCTTGCTAAGGTTGTGCTCGCAACATCAATATTCAAATTATATTTGTTTCCATGCATCAAGAACTCATCCTTTTACTTAACCAAGTAATTTGGATGTTCTTGATTATAATCAAATGATTCATTGCTTAGATTTAAGTCGATTGGTATTTTATATTTGTCATGCTTTAGGCATGCAGGTCATGTGACGATTCCATATCATAGCATACATGATGGATTCAATTGCTGAAATATTTCCAATTTCATCCCATTCATGTGACTTTTAGCTCATCTAGTTTCACTGAGTCTTACTAAACTGTTTGCTATATGATACGGTTGAAAGTCTCTACCAGAGTCTTTCTGTTTTGACTTAGAGTTTGCCTAGCTTGTACTTATTTCAAACATTTACTAAGTTTTATACATATAGGTCAAAAGCCTTTTCAAGTCCTTCATATTTAACACGGTAAATTCCTTTACTCGTTCAAACATTTTATTAAGTCTATCCAATAGTTCTTAATTCCTTTTATGTACTAAGTATCGCCTTTAGCTTGGTCCATCATTGAAAAATTCGTTCAAATCTAAGCAATTAGCATTTGATAATTATTTCACAATAGAGTTTGTAAACTTCTTGTTGGACGTTTACAAAATTTACTTTTGCTCCCACTAAAATCCTTATTTATAAGAATTTCTATGTTTCTCCATAAGCCAAACCTTTTTCTAACATTATGAGAAAACACATTCCAGTTCCTGCATGCAATGCTTTTCTCAATCCACCAATGGATTTCTTGAAATTGCTTCCACATTTAGCATTATTTAGAATTACAAAACCCTTAGACTATATGCATAGTCTATTCCAAAATCCCTTTTTTAGAAAGGCGATTTTGATATCTATTTTGCCATATTTCATATGCGTTATTTTGCTAGAATAATCACGAAAATACATAAGCGTTCCGATTAGTGAATAGGTTTTATTAAATCAACGTCATGAATTTAATTGTAACCTTTTCAACCAATCTAGATTAAATGCATATACATTTTCATATTTGTTAGTTTTCTCCTTGAAAACTTATTTGCAACTGATGAGTCTTTACCCTTCATGCAAATTAATCAGGTTTCAAACATGACTTTCAAACATGTAGTCTTTTCGGATTTTATGGCCTCTAACCATTATTCGGAATTTGGATTTGTCGTAGCTAGTTTACAAGACACTATTCCCTTACCATCTAATAATAAATAGTTTGCTTGTAAGTCTTAGTTTTATTTCTAACTTAATAAAAATTTATAGGGTTCAATCCAAGCCTTTGGTGAATTCTATACCTATACAGGGTAATTGCGTCAAACACTGAATTTCAAGGTGCTTTTGAAATGTGTTACTTTCCAGAAAGACACCACTTAGAACAACAAATACTATGTTCTCAATTAGGTTGTGGAAGTAATGCCCGTATTCTCACTTGAATGCTTACATAGAGACATGTATATTGTCTTTGGGTAAAAGTTTGTTGTGAAAAAAAGACTTAGCTCCCTCTCGAGATACCTTAGTCCTTATTGAGCCACTTAGCTCCCACTGAGCTCAAAGACGCTAGAAACTATTTCTATCCATAACTAAATATGGTGTCCTGTCTTAGCTTTGACAATTTTTTTTTAGTGTAACACTAGTCACTTGTGAAAATCAATATGAACTTTATAGGAAGGGATGTGATCCATCATCATTCGAGTCATTTCCAAATGGCATCGAGGTCTCTATTAAGACATACTATATTCTTCGTGGAGCTAATTACGAAATTCCAATTTCATAACTTTGATATGATCACTCTTGGCTCAAGCAAACATCACTCGATCTAATCTAGATGTTTGATATCTTGAAAAGTCGATTCTATACTTCATTAAAATTTTGAGCTATTCAAGATCTAGTTTGTTCACATTTGATGAATATAGTCATATTCTTTCAAATTCTTGTGAAAACATTGAAGTAATGTAATTCTCTTTAGATTTCGGAGTCAATTGTCTATACCAAGCACAATCATTCCTTTCTTTGTCGATTTCAACAAGTAAGACTTTTTTGCCATAGAACGATTCCAAATCGATTAACTATGAAGAGTCTATCTAATAGAGCCTTAAGTAAGTTCTTGTCGATTTGACATTTCTATATATGTTTAGAACACAAATCATATCCAAGACTTGAACCTTGTGAGTTTTCATGTTAGGGAAATGTTTATTTATAATCAATCATCCTTGACTCATGGCTTAAATAACCATGTCATTCAAATAAATAAAAAACAAATTGCTCTTTTACTTTGAATGTGAGTCTTTATGTGTGTAAACGGATCATTTACTGAGTATGGAACACAATAACCATTATTTGTTCCAGCCTTAGCTTTAAAAGGTCTTTAAGCAAATTAGATGACCTTGTAACTGATGTAGCACCACTTGCATCATTCCAATCTTGTACGTTAATAACTTAGCTTAACTACAATTGTTTTGAGGTCACATCGAAAGTGGAACTCTCAAGCAATATCTAATACTTGTGAAGTTAAGTTGATAAGTTTAACTACGATAACATGAACTCTTAGGTAGAATAGGAATCTCAAATTCCTTGTTTCCTATATTTCTTATCATACATCATCTCATAACTTTTAAGAACCATTTCTTTATGTGTTTTTACTTCTATACTTTGTTAGGCATAATTAAGCATCTAATGCGCCATAAAACAAAGTTCCATCTTTTCCTTTAATTCGTAGTTGAATTACTACATCAATGAGTCCTACTCATTAGTGTATGAAGCAAAAAGATATGTTGGTTGTCAACTATTGACAGTTTGAGTTTTTCAACTCAATACTTCATGTTCATCAAATCTATAGTATTTTTAATACATGATGTCTAACCGTCCTTTCGAACTAAGCTATAAAAGACATTTATGAGAAGTTGTATTTTAGAAAGGCCTTTTCTTTCCTTGAGAACCATTCTCAAAAGATTTCCTTTTACCAATTGTTAGAAACATTATAATTTGATTTAGAACTCCACAAATATAAGTGCGAAGTATTACCATTTATCAAGATAACATAATAAGCATTGAAATACATGCAAACGTGAAATTTCAATCTTATTAAGCGTTTTATCCACACATTTACAATTAGTCCCAGTTACGCGAGAATAAAACGATTCCAAGATCCTAAAAATCAAAAAGTGATTAAGCATGCTTTGGCTTGTCTTAACACTTAATATTTTAATGTAAGAAATGTAATTACTAATAGCTCTAAGCTACTCTTGGTTCGATAAAATGTCGCATCCAATGCTTTCTTGACGTTTTATCTCTATTGCCACGACATCTAAGGACTCTTTACTGATATCGTTTAGTCTGACCAAAACTAACGTGTATGCGATGCCTTGATTTGGCAAGCACATCAACATACCTTACTTCCCTAGGAAAGTATTAATGTTGTACTTTGGCACAACCCATTACTATTCTCATTAGTTTTGTAAGTGTCATTTTGGAATGGCAAATCTAACTCAATTTTCTTTGGGACTTAGGGTTTCTCTGTTGGTTGATTTAAGTGAACTAAACTCATCATTCAACATTCTAAATCCTAATCATGCAAAATATATAAAGCATAATTACAGATGCATTTGACAAATAGCATGACCCCTTGAACTTGAGTCTTCAAATCTTCAAGGGCTTTCGTTGCAACCTCTTGGCTCGTCTTCTTAGAAAAGCCTTTTTCGAGACATCACCGTCAATTATGAAACTACTAGAAAGGTTACGACTAATCTAACTAATTTAAGTACGAAAATACTTAACGGCATGCAGTCCGTATGTAGATTTACAAAAATATACAACGGAACGCAGTCCGTATTTACTACCCTAGTTGGGCCCTATTAGTTGTCATTTTGTAAAACCTACATTATAATATCTATTCCATTCATCCATTCTCTAATATGAATTGCCCATGCATTTTACAAAGTAAAACAAGAAATAAAGCAAAACACGCGCAAACTATTAACTAACTAAAAGTAGTCAAAGTTTTGAATCGATTATGTGATTAACCGCAATTAAATTTGCTCAATTAATTAATGAAGCTCCCACTAAATTTCGCATCCAACTTAATTAAAACTAATCCAATTAATTTACCTAAGCCAGTTTACCCAAATTTTGTAAAATTTATTTTGCAGGTGACGGGAAAAACCGAGAACTAGCCTCGCTTTAATAAATAAAAAAGTAATTAAAAACAACAAAAATTGCAAAATTGCATAGCCCTTCGATGCTCGAGTGCCTAGCACCAAGCAACAAGGCTTGGTTTGCTAGGCACCAAGCCATGGCTGCCTTGCGTGGCTGCTGCCCCTCGCACATCCACTTGATGTGCCAAGCACCTGCATGCGGCTGACAGCATTGCACCAAGTGCGTTATGTTGGCCGCACCAGCATGCTTGCAACGCAAGCAAGTGAGGGCATCAAAGGCTTGCTCTTTTGCGAGCTTGTGGTGGCCGTAACTGCACATTTCAGCTCATGCATCCAATAATGCCACACCAAGCGCACCAATGCTCGCACACACATGCACTCACGCACACGGCGATGCACCAGCTCCACACTCCTCGGTAGCCACATGGGGGCTGTGCAAGCAGCCCAGCTGGCCGAGAGATTTGCTTGGGGATTTGTGCCTCGATTTGCGTGCTTGTGTCTCGGGATCATATCCAAACTTTTTTGTGTGATATAAAATTAATTCTAAATTTTTTTCTAGAACCAATATTAAGCAAAATGAAAATAAAACAAGTCCAAATTAAATAAATTAATTTTTAGTGCACAAATCAAAATTAATTCAAGAATTATTCTTTAAATTATTTTGGGTCACACTTGATGCTACTTAAATTAATTTAACCATACATAAATTAATAATGAGATTTGACAAAATAATAGGTGTTGGAAAATTAAACACAATCATCCAATGAAATATTTTCCAACATTAACTTGTGTAAACTTGAAAAATTACATCCTTCCAGTATGAAGAGTAATCAAATTTCAATCACAAGTTTGAACTTTTAAGACTTTAACCAACTCAAAAATGATTAAAATCAAAAATTAGTTCCACATGGAGTCTAGAAAGTTAAGTTCCAACCATATAAAAAATTAAAGATTGGATCTTTAACATTTTAGGGGCTTCAAAAATACAAATTTACCATAAACATTCACACTTGAAGCAATTAATTTGCAAAAATGTGAAATTGCAAGTTTATGTGAAAAATGAACTCACCAAATTAAGCACCAAATATGACTTCATAAATATGGTTAATAAGGGTTATTATTGCAGTAGATTAATAGTGTAACCATACTCAAAATCTAACATTAACATGCCATAATTAATCAAGGTTTAAAGATTTAAAATTTTTCTTCAAAAACGAAAAACCCTTCAAAAAACATGTTTTTAGGTGGATTATGGCTTTTGGAACCACAAAGAGAACCAAAACCAGCTTAGAGCATCAATTCCACCAAAATTCACTAGTTTTGGTTCAAAATCTGGGTTCTTTAGCAAAAATTTGCAAAAATACGAGATTAAACTAATTAAAAACGAGCTACTAATCAAATTATAAAGCAAAATCGGAAATTAAAATCAATTTAATTCACCTTAATTAATTATTAGTCACAATAATTAAATGCACGCGACACCGATACCACTGTTGGGTTTTGTGATTTCCAACATCACGCGGAAGGAAACCCGCCCAAAATCAGTACACAAATTGAAGTAACTAAGCATGTATCAAAACCTTAATCACATGATTAACAAGAAGAGAAAGAAAGAATTATTACCTTTGTAGCATGCTTCTCTCTCACTTAGAGCTCGGACTTGAAAGTGTAGACACCCGCAACTGCGCGAACCTCCAACGGCTAACACCCTCGCTACCAAATCGACCCGGCCCCTACTTCGAAGCTTAGTCGGGGCTAGACCAAGAATAACTTAGAGTTATTAGAACAAAGGTTTTCTCTACTTGGAAATCCCTTAAAGTTCACCAACTCAAGTTAAAATCTCAATACCTCATGACGGGTATTTGTAGAGAAATCTGCTCAAGAATTCCTATCATCTTTCAATGTGGGATAGTTGGTAAAGTAAGAAAAACATGAATTAATTTAATTCTAAATTAAATTAAAAGTCATGAAACAATAATCAAATGACAAGTGTCATCCCATAAAGAGGGAGTAGGTAAGGACCACACAACTTGCCTTAAAATAACCAAAAATCGTTTTGGATTTTTCAAAAGCATGAAAAATATGGAAATACATATACTCATGAGCATGGCTATATGAATCAACAATCTACCCAAGTATGATAGAAAACCCTCCCCCAAGCTTGAATGAGACAAGCTCTGAAATCATAAACAATGAAACTAAGGAGGGGAAAACTAGGAGATTTCCAATTAACCAACACATGATCATCAAGCCACAAAAAGATAGAGAGAGGGAAAAAGAGGATATTTTTCGATATCAGATAAATGCAAAATCACACAAAAACCCGAATTAACCTTATCAGAACCATAATCTCCAAAAATATGTCTTGAAATCCGCATGATAGGTAAGTTGAGGTACATTTGAAAGGAATGGTGTCCTTCCAACAAGTGTATTCTTCCGGTAGAGGGTTCAGAATTATTATAGAGCTAATTCTTCAGTAAGGTCAAGTGATCGGAATGCCTAGGTGGAGGCCGCTTCCAATCAGTAATATCAATATACAATTGATGTTACAGCTTAATCTTAACTGAACCCTTCGGGTCGAACCCAATCGAATCACCGATCCGAGACGGCGAATTAATCAGAAAGGATTTAATGAGTCAGCAGAGTTTTACGAATACAGACGTCGGATATAGAGCCTAGGGCGTCGAGACCGAGCGTCGCAAAATCACAAGCAACAAGTATGAGCGTAGCCGTAGCTAGGCTAGGCTAGCTCATCGCAAGCCTAGGCGCACCACGTGTGTGCTAGGCGCACCATGGTGTGCTAGGAACTATCGCAGCCGTAGCATCATGCCTAGGCGCGCTATCGCAGCCCTAGCATGATGCTAGGCACCATCGCAGCCCCATCGCACCAAGCACATCACCCATGTGCGTGTGCATAAGCGTGGGCACTATCGCAGGCCCCAAGCACAACGCACAGCACCATCGCAGTGCTAGGCACATGCGTGTGTGCGTGTGCGTGTGCACCATAGCGCAGCAAGCTGGCAGGTAGCACTAGCCTTGCGTGTGTGCTAGGCACCATCGTAGGCCACGCATCAAGCACAGCTATCTAGCAGGCAGCACTGGCCTTGCGTGTGTGCTCGACACCATCGCAGGCCACGCACCAAGCACAGCGCTAGTGCGTGCTGGCCTGGATGCGCGTAGCTGTGCGAGCATGGGCGAGTGGTGCTAGCTGGCTGGGTTTGCGAGCCTGTGCGAAGGTTACAGCGATGATGCGTGTGGTGCGTGGGATGCGAGGGCCAGCACTAGTGCCAGCACGCACCAGTACCAGCCAGAACGCACCAGCACCATGCATGCGAGGGAGATGCTAGGCAGCCTGGTGCTACCTGGCTGGGTGTGCTAGCAGTACCAGGTGGCAGCCAGCCTAGCTTCCTTGTGAGTGGCGGTTTAGGAGAGGTGGGGACCAAAGCCTCTAGGCTTCCCTTGGGGAGCAAGGCAATGTTCCCCCCATGGGATATGGTCCTCACCTAACCCATTCTCTCCTCTTGCCACTTGTTGCCTTGTGATTGCTTTTGCCTAATTATTTATTTTGGAATTTAATAAATTATTGCAATTGCACATGATCCCACATTGTTCATGAAAAGGGGTTTCAAGTCCCCATTCTTTATAAATACCCACTTGGTTGGGATTTTGAGAATACAACCTTGAGTGGAACTAACAAGGCAACTCTAATTAAGAGTAAACCTTTGATTCGTAAAACTCATAGTTTTCTTTGTCCGGTCATGACTAACCTTCAAGACTTAGGACGCTCGGGTCAGGTCGAGGGTACGGTCCGTCGGAGATCTCGTGTTTTCGAGATTTTGAAGTAAGAGCTCTTTGGGAGAGAATCACGCGTCAAAGTTATAATTCTTATTCTTAATCTTGTTTGATTAAGTTTAATATGCTTGTTAATTGTTTTAAATAAGGGGCGGGTCTTGGTGGGTTTCCTTCCGCGTAGTGTCGGGTCACTACAAAACCCTACAGCAGTATCGGAGCCACGCTCCTTTTAAATTTTGCAATTATTTTTTAATTAAGGTGTTTTAAAAGAATTTAATTTTCTAGTTCATGTTCTTCTAATTAGATTAGATGCTCGTTTTAATTAATTTTAAAACTCGATTTTATTTTCGATTTGGCTGTCGAACCCAGATTTTGCCTCAAAAATAGGGATTTTTGGGTGGAATCGACATTCTGGAACAGATTCAACCCTTTAGGGCTGTCTAGAAGCCAAATTCGAACCAGCAACCCAATTTTTCTGGGGTTTTTCGTTTTTCTACGAAAATTTTTATTCTTTTTAAGCCTTGATTAATGCAAACATTACAAGGTTAGATTAAATGCACATTTACATCACTAATCTAATGGTTTTAAAACATCCTTGAGCATAATAATGGAGTTTTTATTAGTACTTAAGTTGATATACCAATTTTTTACATAAACTTGGTTTTCCACAAAATTTTGCAAATAAATTGCAATAAAGTGTGAAAACTTGTTGTGATTTTGTAATTTTAAGTTCCCAAATAATGTTTAAGTTCTAATCTTTAAAAGTTTAAATGATTGGAACCCTAACCCTAAATTCCATGTTGAACAAAGTTTGGATTTTTTCATGTTTGGTTGATTAAAATTCAACAAGTTCAATTACTTGTGAGTAAAATTTGATTAATCTTCATATTGGAATATGTAATCTTGGTATTTTATCATTGGATGGTTGATTTATTTTTCCAACTCCCATTTGTCAAATCCATTATTAATTTGCATATTGGCAAGATTAATTTTGGACATAGCTCATTTTATTTTAAGCATAAAGTTAGACCTAATTTTGTTCAAAATTGAAATTTTGGATAATGTAGGCTTGTGCACCAATAAAATAAATTATATTTAAGTAGGACTTAATTTTATTTTATTTTATTTTCCCTCAAATTAATTCTAAAATGTAATTTAAAATTAATTATTGTCACACAAATCGGAATTAAAATCCGAGGAAATGCACGCAAATCGATGCAAAACCACAAGCGTCACCAGGTTAGTCGGGCAGCCTAGGAGCCTACATGTGGCTGCCTATGGTGTACGCAAGGCCATCGCACCAATGCGCGTGGCTGCTGTGTGGCAGTGGGAGTGGTGTGCTGCCATGGTGCTAGGTGCATGGCAGGGCTGCTGGAATTGCTTATGCGTGCTGCTAGGCAGCGAGGCAGCAAGCTCCAGCCAGCCTGCCAGACGCTGCCAGGCACCAGCTAGCAAGCTAGCATACGCAGCATGCGTAGCGAGCTGCTAGTGCTGGCTGGCACAACATGCCATGCTGGGCGTGGATGTTGGCACACAACACAGCAAGCGCAGCACATGAGCTGCCTAGCAGCCATGGTGCGCACCCACCAAATGCTTGTGTGGGGTATTTTGCTTGATCTTGAGCTATGCGTTTTTGCGAAAATTTTGCTGTTTTAATAATTTTAATTAATTATTTTAACGAGGCTAAAAACCTCGATTTTCGATTTTGCAAAATTTTGACAAATTATGGGTTATGCCGAATTATGGGATTAATTAAGTACGGATGCGGAATTTAGTGGGAGTTTAATTAAGTGCGTTAGCATTTTGCGTTTAGAAATAATGGATTAAACCACTTTGAATAGTTTTAATTAGGCGCGTTAATTGGATTAACCACCTAAGTTAGTTACTAGTTTTGCGTGTTTAATTATGTATTTCGTAAAATTGCATGGGCAACTAGTGGAATATTGTTAGCATTGTTAGCATTGGAAGATTGTTTTCAAAACAGATTCTTTGAAAATGGCAACTAGTGGGGCCCAACTAGGATAGAAAATACGGACTGCGTTCCGTTATGTATTTTTGTAAATCTAAATACGGTCTACGAACCGTTAAGTATTTTTGTACTATTAGATTAATCTTAATCGTTCTAGCTAGCTTCTTTTATTTCATTTTGGCCAAGATGTCTCAAGACGACATTTCGACGAGGACGAGCCAAGATGAAGACCCATGGAAATTGAAGAATTCAAGGGGTGATGCTAGTTGCCAAATGCATCTATTTTATGCCTTATATATTGTTATTATATATGATTGCTAGATGCATGTCTAGGATTTATATTATGTTGCGACGATTAGTTAAGTTCACTTAAATCAACCAACATAGAAACCCAAGGTCCCTTCATAATATTGAGCTAAAATTTGCCGTTCCAAGAACAACACTTAGCGAACTAATGCGCGTACGTGATGGATTACGCCAAAGCGAGGCATCACTACTTCCCTAGGAACGTAAGGTATACTAGGTATACAAGTTGTGTTGGTTAAGCTTAACGATATCAATACGGAGTCCTTAGATGTCATGGCAAAAGAGATAAAATGTCAAGGATGCATTAGATGCGACATTTTATCAAACCGAGAGTATCTTGGAGCTATTAGCAATTGGATTTCTTGCCATAAGATATTTAATGATTAAGACAAGCCAAAGCATGCTTAACCATTTCTTGATCTTTAGGATCTCGGAATCATTTTATTCTCACCCATAAGGGACAATTTTTAATGCGTGGATAAAATGCTCAATAAGATTGAATATATGCATGAACGTTTTAAATTTCAACTTATTGATGTATGAATAGTTTTTCACTTCAAATTCTTTCAATTTTAGAATCATATCTGCAAGTAACTCAAACAACAATCAATTCTCTTTGCGCTCAATTCTCCACAAGGAGAAGTTGAGCGGGCCAAACGTTTTTGATTGGCAAAGAAATCTCTGCATTGTACTAATGCAGGAGAAAAAGGAATACATCCTTGAGGAGGAAATTCCCGACGCTCCCAATGAGGAGGTCACTCAGGCTGCCCTTAACCGATGGCAAAGTGCCAATCGGGATGTCAAATGCATCATGTTGGCCACCATGTCTCCGGACCTTCAAAAGACTTTCTTTGAAAAGGAGACAGCTTTTGAGATCATTTCTGAGCTTCATAATATGTTCCAACAGTAGGCCCGAACTGAAAGGTTCGAAACTCACAGGCAGATCCTTGAGAGCTAGCTCAAGAAAGGAGAGTCAGTTAGCCCGCATGTTCTCAAAATGATTGGATTATTTGAGAACATGGAATGGTTGATGCTGGGTATTCAACCGAAATGGAAATTGACATCATTCTCCACTCCCTTCACAAAGGCTATGATCAGTTCAAGATGAACTATAATATGCATAGTATGGAGAAAACCCTCACCGAGCTTCATTGTATGTTGAAGCAAGCCGACAAAACCCTCAAGGATGAGGGCAAGCATGACATGCTCATGGTGAGGAAGGGCAAGCCATTCAAACGTCCGGGCAAAAAGAAGAGCTTTAATGGGAAAAAGAAGAAATTCCCTCTTAAGTCAAAATCTACCAAGGGCAACAAGGATAAAAAGGCAGCCTCTTCTAAATCTGATTCCGAATGTTTCTACTGCAAGAAGAAGGGACATTGGAAACGGGACTGCCTCAAATTCGAGGAAGATAAGAAGAACGGCAACGTTACTTCTTCATCAGGTATTTTCGTTATAGACTTAAACTTTGCTAGCAAAACATCATGGGTATTAGATACCAGATGTGGCTCACACCTTTGTTCCAATGCTCAAGGACTAAGGATAAATAGGAGGCTAGAGAAGGGGGAGGTCGAGCTTCGAGTAGGCAATGGAGCAAGGATGTCTGCCATCTCCGTTGGAACTCTCAGTTTGTCTTTGCCCTCAGGGCTTGTTCTAGAACTTGAAAACTGCTATCATGTTCCTAGAGTAACCAAAAACATTATCTCAATATCGGCGTTGGACGCCAAAGGATTCGAATTTCGAATCAAAAACAATAGTTGTTTTATTTATTTTGATAATGTTTTATATGGTAAGGCACATTCAGAAAATGGTCTTTATGTGCTTTCACTAGACAAATAGGTTTATAACATCGAGAATACTGCCAAAAGGGCTAAGACCATCGAGTCGAATCAAACCTACTTGTGGCATTGTCGTCTTGGCCATATTAACATCAAACGCATCAAGAAACATCTTCAAGAAGGTGTTCTTGACTCATTCGACTTAGAGTCGTTTGAAAATTGCGAAGGATGCTTATTAGGCAAGATGATAAAACAACCATTCTCCAAGTTAGGAGAAAGGGCAAGTGACTTATTAGGTCTAATACACACGGATGTATGTGGACCGATGAGCACACCCGCAAGACAAGGTTACCGATATTTCATCACTTTCACCGACGATTATAGTAGATATGGCTATGTCTACTTAATGTTGAATAAATCTGAATCCTTTGAGAAATTCAAAGAATTTCAGAAAGAAGTTGAAAATCAACTTGGCAAGAAAATTAAAGCACTTCGATTGAATCGAGGTGGCGAATATTTGGGCCATGTATTCCACAATCACTTGAAAGAAAATGGCAAAGATCTCAACCAGACAGATACCTCGGTATCGTCTTAACCGATGATTAGGACATCCTAGTCATGCATGGTGATGAGCCGACGACATACAAGCAAGCTATGACGATCCCCGACTCTGCAAAATGGCAAGAGGCCATGAAATCCGAGATGGACTCCATGTCTGAAAATCAAGTCTGGGACTCGGTGAATTTGCCCGAGGGTTATACACCCATTGGTTGCAAATGGATCATCAAAGTGAAGATAGACAAGGATGGAAATGTATCGATATACAAAGCTAGACTGGTGGCAAAAGGCTATAGACAAATCCACGAGATTGACTATGATGCAACTTTTTCACCAGTTGCAATGCTAAAATCCGTCCGGATCATTCTAGCAATTGCTGCATATTACGATTATGAAATATGCCAAATGGATGTCAAAATCTCCTTCCTTAATGGAATTTTAAAAGAAACTGTGTATATGACACAACCAAAAGTTTTTGTCAATCCAGGCAACGCTCGAAAGGTTTGCAAGCTGAAGAAGTCCATTTATGGACTAAAGCAAGCCAACAGAAGTTGGAATCTGCGATTTGATGAAGCCATTAGCAAGTTTGGTTTTATCAAGAATCCAGATGAATCTTGTTTATACAAGAATGTGAGTGGGAGTGATATTGCATTCCTAGTCATGTATGTCGATGACATACTTCTCATTGGAAACAGCACAAAATTGTTGGAGTCCGTAAAGGGCTGGTTGGGAAAGTGCTTTTCAATGAAGGACTTAGGAGAGGCACAGTACATATTGGGCATCAAGATCTACAAGGATAGATCTAAGAGGATGATTGGATTAAGCCAAAGTACTTACATTGATAAGGTACTGGCTCGATTCCACATGGAGAATGCCAAAAGAGGGCATTTACCCATGGCGTAACTCTCAGCAAGAAATTGTGTCCACAGACACCTGTTGAGCGAGAAAGAATGAATCAGATCCCATATGCTTCTCTAATTTGATCGATCATGTATGCCATGATATGTACAAGGCCAGATGTATCGTATGCCCTGAGTGCAACGTGTCGATACCAATAGAACCCAGGAGAGGCGCATTGGACTGCGGCCAAGAACATCCTTAAGTACCTGAAAAGGAACAAGGATAAATTCCTGGTGTATGGAGGCCACAAAGGACTGGTTATTGAAGGTTACAAATGCAAACTTTACAACTGAAGCCGAGTACTTGGCCGCTTCGGAAGCTGCCAAGGAAGCTGTTTGGATTCGCAAGTTCATTAGCGAACTTGGTGTTGTACCCTCAATCAAGGGGCCGAGAGACCTCTATTGTGATAACAATGCAGCTATCGCTTAGGCCAGGGAGCCGAGAGAGCACTAGAAGGTCAAACACGTGCAAAGGCGATTTCACATGATAAGGGAATGGAAATCTGAAGGTGAAATCAGAATTTGTAAGATTGGCACAGATGATAATGTAGCCGATCCTTTGACTAAACCGCTGCCTCAAGTGAAACACAACAAGCACATTGAGGGGATGGGAATCAAGCATGTTGGATACTGGCTTTGAAATTCCCTGTACATGTGTTTTAATTAAATAGAATATTTAATGTAAGACACTGTATTAAACCATTCATTAATGGAGTAATTAATTTTTGTGCAAAATTATCATTCACTCCATTACTATTTAATTGTGGTTTAGAATTAAATAACTAGTCCATTAGATTTATGGAAATATTCAAAACAGGGTATCAAGATCATGTCTTGGATAATGGAACACCTGTTAAGTGAACATTGAATATTTAAATCGAAAATTATCCCTAATTCAAGGTCATCTAACAGATGGACGATTGATGACCGCCATAGATTAATGTGTAGTATGATTTACAACACCGTTTCTTGTGTTGCGAGGACGTGACAGTCATAAATCATTTTCACAGGCACAGTTTGGAACTGTACTGGATAGGACCTATGAGAATACTTTAAGAAAATTTAAATTTTGTCATAAGTACATTTCTCATTATGACTGTCGGAACTTGTTTCCTTCGACCATGAAATAGGAAATGACATAAGAAATGAGCTATACACTGTATGCACACTTGTATACACAGAGGAAATGACATCTGAACAGTGTATAGCTCATTTCTCATTAAAGTGACATAGGAAATGAGCTATACACTGTATGCACACTTGTCCGGAAGGGCAAGTGGGAGATTGAAAGGAATGGTGTCCTTCCAACAAGTGTATTCTTCCGGTAGAGGGTTCAGAATTATTACGAAGCTAATTATTCAATAAGGTCAAGTGATCGGAATGCCTAGGTGGAGGCCGCTTCCGATCAGTCATATCAATGTACAATTGATGTTACAGCTTAATCTTGACTGAACCCTTCGGGTCGAACCTAATCGAAACACTGATCCGAGACGGCGAATTAATCTGAAAGGATTTAATGAGTCAGCAGAGTTTTACGAATACAGACGTCGAATATCGAGCCTAGGGCGTCGAGACCGAGCGTCGCAAAATCACAATCAATAAGTAAGAGCGTAGCCGTAGCTAGGCTAGGCTAGCTCATCGCAAACCTAGGCGCACCACGTGTGTGCTAGGCGCACCATGGTGTGCTAGGAACTATCGCAGCCCTAGCATCATGCCTAGGCGCTATCGCAGCCCTAGATTGATGCTAGGCACCATCGCAGCCCTATCGTACCAAGCACAGCAATCATGTGTGTCTACATAAGCGTGGGCACTATCGCAGCCCCCTAGCACAACGCACAGCACCATCGTAGTGCTAGGCACATGCGTGTATGCGTGTGCGTGTGCACCATAGCGCAGCAATCTGGCAGGCAGCACTGGCCTTGCGTGTGTACTAGGCACCATCGCAGGCCACGCACCAAGCACAGCGCTAGTGCGTGCTGGCCAAGATGTGCGTAGCTTTGCGACCGTGGGCGAGTGGTGCTAGCTGGCTGGGTGTGCGAGCCTGTACGAAGGGTACACTGATGATGCGTGTGGTGCGTGGGATGCGAGGGCCAGCACCAGCACTTGCACGCACCAGCGCCTAGCACTGGCACGCACCAGCACCATGCATACGAGGGAGCTGCTAGGCAGCCTAGTGCTAGCTGGCTGGGCGTGCTGGGAGTACCAGGTGGCAGCCAGCCTAGCTGCCTTGTGAGTGGCAGTTTAGGAGAGGTGGGGACCAAAGCCTCTAGGCTTCCCTTGGGGAGAAAGGCAATGGTCCCCCCATGGGATATGGTCCTCACCTTGAGTGGAATGAAAAAGGCAACTCTAATTAAGAGTAGACCTTTGATTCGTAAAACTCATAGTTTTCTTTGTCCGAGTCTTGACTAACCTTCAAGACTTAGGACGCTCGGGTCGGGTCGAGGGTACGATCCGTCGGAGATCTCGTGTTTTCCGGATTTTGAAGTAAGAGCTCTTTGGGAGTGAAGCACGCGTCAAAGGTATAATTCTTGTTCTTAATCTTGTTTGATTAAGTTTAATATGTTTGTTAATTGTTTTAATTAAGGGGCGGGTCTTGGTGGGTTTCCTTCCGCGTAGTGTTGGGTCACTACGAAACCCTACAACATTTTCCTTGATTCCTTATCCACACCAATGCACAAGAGTATATTGAGTTGTGTACCTAGCAAAGAACACAAACAGTACACGTCCATGAGAGAAAATATAATCTAAAAAGAAAAGAAAATGAAAGCAATAAAACACGGGTTACTTCCCGATAAAGGCTTGTTTAACGTCCAAGCGAGACCGCTCTAGGAAATAATAATTCAACGCATGTAAGAGCTTGTCAAATGCACTGCTACACATTTCTTGAGATTGAAGGTAGGAAAATGATGGAGGAGGGGCATGCAACAAGCAAAATACATGCACGAGAAAGTGTGGAAGGAGTAGCCAAAAAGAAGAAGGATCAAAAGAAAATTCAGGAAAATACCAAGAAGAAGTAGAAGAGGAAGAAAAAGAAAAATAAGTAGGCAAACTCTTTTCTTAATCAACAACCAAAGAATTGGAAGCTTCGAAATCATGACTAGGAAGAGGATCCCTACGGAGCTCTTTGAGTAAAGAAGGGAGTGATATGGGATAAGGTGGAATATGGTCAAATCTTCGAGAAAAAGGGATATGAGGAAGAGGAAAAGGGGTAGCTACTCCCTCGCCGCAAGGTCTCAAATCACTAATGAGGGCATGGAAATCAATCATGGAATCCTGAAATGAATAACCCTCACGATCTACATCTCCCTCAAGCTCAAAAACTCCAAGGGAATAGACCTCAACCTCCCCTTAACCACCTTGAACAACATCTCTCAAACTGAAAATCAATCATAGTCTACCAACTGAAAATCAAAAGTGAATGGGGGCAATTTTCTCTCAAACTTATATCTTTCCAATGAAGCTTTATCAATGAACTCACTCAAAAGGTTATGGGCTTTCATTTGAAACTCTAGAAATATTTTGGCCATAATCTCAAATGAGTCCAAATCATCATGGAAAGGAGAGTCAAAAACTTGTTCAATGGAATCATCTTGGGGACTATGGGGCACACCTTTAGAATTCATGCAAAAATCGGATGAAATATGAGAAAGAACATGCACTTCATCATCATTAGAATAAACCTCTTTACAATGAACTATAGAGGGAGGGGAGTTGAAATCATGTATTATAGGGTCACTATGGGGAACATTAATCATATCATGGTAATTCATGCACTCATTAGATTAATTATGACAATTAGCATCAACATTTAAAGCACGAGGATCCCGAACATAAGTCTCATGATTGGCCCTCTCCCAATCATAATTATCCCTAGCTAACCATGAATAGAAATCCCAAGCTTCATCCGAAGACATAGCATGAAATCCACCATTTAACATATTGTCAACCACTCCTCTAAAATGCTCATTTAATCCCAAATTAATGATTTCACAAAAATCACCCTTGGTAAAACGTTGAATAAGGTCTAGGAAATCCTTAAGTATTTTAAAATATACCCAAAACGGCTCATTGTCAAATTCAGGAATAGAGATATAAGCCATTTTTTCAACAAAAACAACACAAAGAAAAAAATAACAAATACAATGAAAATTATATACAAAGGACTAGTTTAATAAGATAACATAACGGTAATGGAAGTCGTTCCCCGGCAACGCCGCCAATTTGATAAGGGAATAAACATGTCGTTAATTGTCTATCCCTAGATCAATTACAATTTATAAAACCTAAATAAACCTAATACGAGTATAAGGTAAGCATAGGGGTCGAACAACCAAATGTTATCAACAATTAAGCTAGTCCGGATAGGGGGAAGTAATCTAAAGTCTAATGACACTAAAACAAGAAATAAAGCACTAAGAGAAAGGGTTTAGGCATAGCATTCACTCAAACATGATCAAGCATGAAATTGAATTGAAACGTGAACTAAGCAACTCATGTCAATGATTTCTTGACTAAAGCACAGCTTAAACTATTGTCATAAGCCACACGAATCGAGGTACAAATCAAGCAAATAGTTCAATGGAAATTCCTAGATCATGCAATCGCCGTAACCTAGTTCAATCAACCTAACTACAATAATTGATGGGCCCCTCAAACGCAATAACTGGTAAGACTTGGAAAACAAAGCATTTTAATCACAAACAAATCAATTTCAAGCCCTAAGACATGCTCAAGATCCAACTACACCACAACCATCCATTTAATGGGGAAACTACACTACTAGAAATAGGCCGTTTTCTGACGGAGTTGTTCCGACGGACTTAAATTCTGTTGGAAAATTCGAATACTCCGACGGATTTTTGGTCTGTAAAAAAAATTCATAGGAAATATTCCGATGGATATTTTTTCCCTCGGAATTTACTGCTTCCGACGGAACATTCCCTCGGAAAATTTCTTCTGACGAAAAATTCAGTCGGAAGCTTTAAATTCCGAGGGAAAAAAATCCGTCGGAACACATTAATTTCCTACGGTTTAGCTACTCACTAATCATGCTAATAACAAGATTAATCAACCAATTAACAAGCACCAACATGATTAACAAGCAATCAACAAAGCAAAATCAAAAGAAAGCAATAAAGATAGAGGACAGAAGGTAAGATATTCTCATTGATTTAATAAGGAGATCTCCAAAACAATTGTTACAAGTTGAATCTTTAAGCTCCAAATCCTACAATTGAAGATCTCTTACTTTCTCTCTCTAAACTACCCTAATCCTAAGCTAAACCTAGAGAAAGAACCTCTCCTATAACAAGAGAAAAATATCTAAAAAGATTGGAAGAAGTCTAATTTTATGCCCGTACAAAACAAGCCTCGTGTATATATAGAGCCGCGGATATAACCTGAACAGAGGCCCGGTGCGCGCCCGCGCTGTTGTGGGTTACGCGGCTTTGCTGCTGAGCTGCGTGCCCGCGCATTATAGCTTCACGCCCGCGCACTATAGCTGTGTGCAAACATTCTGCCTCCGCTTTTGAAATTTGATTTCCTGCGCGCGACTGCACACAGAGTTGCGCCCGCACACAAAATGAGGATTGATGCGCCATGGCAAAGGCCCCGAGAAACGGCAACATGCACTGCGCCACGGCAGCCATTGCCGCATTACGACAGCTGCCTTTGCTGCTTCTCGGCCTATGCGCGCCCTCTACATTGCTTTCTTCGATTCTTCTCTCGTGCTTCCTTGGCTTCTTCTTTGCAATTATTGACTTTAAAATCCCAAGCACGAACAGTAAGGAAAGCAATAAGGTAGGGCAACGGTATCAACACGCAATAAAGGCAAGCATTAAAGCACATGCGCAATTTCATCCAAAATACATCGAGACATGAATGCACAAATTATTTTAACAACACTACTATAAAACAATTTAAAAAAAGCTAAAACAAAGAAAAAACACTACCATAAGAGTAACATAAATGTCACTCATCAAACCTTCGCACCTGCGAACGATTTACAAGTTCCTAAAACTTGTTGGCGACTCTTCTATTTCTATCTTCCTTCCCTTAGAGCACTGCCATGCTTAAAAGCATGAATACAGTGGGGCTCAAAAGGTTGAGTTTGAAAAATTCCCTACAGCTTTTGGTGACTCCACTAGGGAGGATTTCTAATTTTTATTCCTGAAATTTATTTTGGAAATCGATTTAGAATGAGTGGATGAGAATTGAAAGATTCTAGATATTCATTGTGCGTAATTTTTTTTAACACTGTGGCATAAGCATAAAAAGGTCCGCATTAGAAAGACCATCCGTAATGCGTGAAAAACATAGGAATTTGCACGTAGGAAAAGCCAGAAATATCTTTCACAACTAAAATTGAATAAGCACTACGAAAATTGGAAAAATCATCGAATTCCATAATTGCCGTGACACGTTAGACGATAGAGACCATTGCCAAATGACAGCTCTATCGCAGCGTGATAGAGTTGTTGCTACACAATAAACCCTGTTTTCTCGCGCCGAGTTCTCACGACATTGCGCTAGTTTTCAGCTTCCGTGTTTTGACTAATTCTAGTATTGTTTTGCCGATTTTACTTCCTAATTGAGTTTTTTCGACTTTTTTTAACCCATATGTGTTCTACATATGGTCTTAGCCCTTGGGAATTCATGCTCCATCCACCCTAATGAACGCTCCGTGCAAAAACGGGTGCATCCGAGATTGTGAATTCACCAAACCATGGAAGCAAGTTTAACTTGCGGGGTACCATCCATCGTGCCAACCCTTCGAAGGTAGGGCTTCATTCCGTGCGATGAATCCGGACTCATAACCATGGACCCTTTTGGACACCATAATCCTTGACCTTAGAGAACTAGAGCCATGGTTAGGTTGCAAACTCATTGCATCATATTGTTACTACTTGTGCATTCCCTACTTGTGCATAACTTGTTTGTGATTAAACTAACCTTTGGTTTGATTTGTTTCTTGTACATATGCCTATACAAACTAAGCCTTTGAGTTAACTTGATTCTTGTATAGATGACATGTGTATACTAACCCAAAAGACTTTGCTCAATTATTTTGGTTAATTAATTTGAACCTATAAATACTCAACCTAGCCATCAATAGGTTTACACCTTCGAAAGAATCACCAAAAATAGATTAGATTAACGTTCCATTAGTGGCGCGATAATCCGGTATGTGCCGTGAAACGCCACTTTCATCGCGCCGCGATGGAACCAACGTTCCGTGACAGTTCTGTTGCCACGCGATGGTTCGATTTCCAAGTCTTCATGTCATGTATAATTTCCATAATTAACCAGTTTAATGAATACATAAAGCCTTAACTTGTTTTTTGTTTGATTCTAATCACATATTTAGTCCCATGGTCATGACACGACTCTTGTAAATATCACATACGCTCATGAGTCAACACACACTCTGTACATACTTTTTTCACACCATGACCATGTCTTAGGTCCATGGATGAGTCTTCTCTTTCCGTCATTTGAGTTGAGGGTTCATCTTATTCCTACAAATTTCCATATCCTTCCACATTCACTTATACCATCCCACATACTTTCCATACATTACACTTTCTATCTTAAACACTATCCATATTCACATACTTTTCTCTTTCACGCTTTCCTCATATCATTCCCCTCATACAGCATGATCTTTCCCCATCTATGCATGTTGAATCGAGTTCGAATCAAGTGATTGACAATAAGTGTCAATGGTTTAATTCCACAGCGTTTGGTCAAGGAGAGAAGGATGTTTAATCAAAGACAAGACCTTTATACAAGTACTCCTTTTCTAAAGTCCAGTTCAAACAAGAAGAAAGATAAGAATAGCAACTAGTCAAGAAGATTTTGACAAACTCCAACAAACTGTAAATGGCCTTGCTGAAATGCTCGAAGAACTCAGCACTCGAATGGAGAAGGCTAAAGACCCAAGCAAATATGTCCCACATGGAACAATCAAGCGCATCTTCAAAGGAAGCCTAAGTCAAGTGTCTAATGACCATAAGTATCTTGGATTAAGCTCTAAGGGAATCTCACCGGAAAAAAAATCTTCTTTCGCACAAGTTCTCTACCACTGACATTCCTAAGTTCAAAGTTGCTAACTACCCTTACTTTCACTTGAAAGCCTTTGAAATAATCATGGAAATCAAATGAGTTGATAAAGAAGATTTTTCCCGCGATGTTCTCACTTTCTTTTGAGCCAGTGTGCCAATAGTGGTACTTTTCTATGGACTCTAAGAAAACTACTACTTTGGACGGTGTTACTCATGAATTTATTGATAGATATAAATGTAATGTTCAAGTGGAAACTGATCATAGGGAAATTAAAATCCTTAAACAAAAGGAAAATAAAGGCTTCACCGCGTTTTGCAATAGGTGGAAGGAAACTTCTGCCAAAATGGTTGAAATTCCAAATGAAAAAGAATCTGTGAAAATGTTCATAAAAAACCTTCAAGATAAGTACCAAAAGCACCTGAAATATCGACTTCTAAACACTTTTAAGGTTGTCTGTAATATAGACATTGAAATTGAAGACGACCTTGTGAAGTTGGTAGCTGCTAACAACAGTAGTGCGAAAGGAAAGAAGAATGACTATCCTTCTTTTTCCTCTCCCATTAATGAAGCACATCCTACAGATACTCCTAAGCAGCGAATCCAAAGGTCGAAAAGAGTGTTTACTCCACTTGGCATGAGCTATGAAATGGCCTTCGATAAAATACACCACGAAGGATAGGTGATGCCCATAGGACCTATTAAAGACCCTGTCCTGGAATCCAAACCACTTAAGTGAGATCCCAATAAACACTACAAGTACATACCATCAAGGAAGAGGTCATGATACTGAGGAATGTTGGAAACTTAAAGAAGTTATCCAAGATTTAATCGATGATAACAAAACTTCTGAGATTCTAGCCATCATAGAGGATCAAATAACCTTTGACTGTTATTTCCTCATTACACCTATTGATGAGCCCAAGATTGAAGTAGTCTACTTCCATTAACAAAGTGACCATGATTGAGGAGGATGAAGAAGTTTTCTTAGATGCCACCGAGGAAAACTCAGCAAATCTAAAAGAAAGCATTGATAAGCTCCAAAATTCCATTGCCAAGCTTACAAGTATAGTGCAAAAATTGGTGAATCGAATGTCAGTCATTGAACTAATCCTCATCGCCAGGATCAGAAGAATGAAAAGACCGATCATTCTCTTTCTTCTTCTTCCCTTCAAAGATTAAAGAAAAAAAATCAATGCTCTTAAGCCGTGGGTAAAATGGACCATTGATGAATACACACTAGTAGGAAGGACTTATGATGAAGCTTTTAACTACCTCCATGGCCAAGGTTATATTCATCTCATTGACCTAATCAAAGATCCAGTACCTGAGAGACGATCTCCTTATTAGGATCCAAGCTCCTATTGCATATACCTCATTAATGGTATTTCTCTGTAGTGTGACCATTGATTAGGATCACACTACTGAGAAATGTTTCACCCTCAAGGATCGCATTCAAGACCTCATTAATTCGAATTACCTTTGTGCTCCTCCGAGCGAAAAAGGCCGAGTGATGATAAGCACGAAGCACGAGGCAGGCTTCAAAGACAAGATTTCATGATTTTTTTTTCTTATTCTTGTTTTCCCCTTCCCTAATAAGTCAAGCATAGGCATCCCTCCATTTTTTTTAGATTTACTTCATCGATTTGTTTATATCCTTTCAATTTAATAAAAAGAGCATTTATTTCTTTGCATATGATCATTGCATTGCATTCGACACAAAACAATAATAAAAAAATCCACTCTAAGCTAAACCCACGGTATACCAATGATTTTTGGCACCCCTTGTATCCACATCATATCACCTTCACCCTTTAAATTACATTGATCATTAAATGATAAACCACTTTGAGCCTCGTCCGACGAAAGACCTTCATTTTTTCAACCCACATCTATCTAACCTAAGGATGGGATGGAATGTAACTTATGAAATTTTCAAAACCAAATGCAAAAGCATGAGTGATTGTTAGCAAAATTTCAAAATTTCAAAGAGCAATAAAAGTGTGCAAAAGGGCAAGTGTTCCAATGTCTTTAATATGAACACGTCTCAAATTGCGTCTCTTATCTAGTGCTCGGCACCTTGCCTGAGAAACATAATTTCCAAGTGAGTGACAGACCACATGATCGGGATTGCCCACACATATTTAAAAAAGATTCAGATACAAATCTCAAATGAAAAAACAAGGAAAAATAAAAACCATATCAAAGGTGAGAAACCTCAAGCATAGAAATACCAAGATTCAAATGCAAGGTTGCACACCTTTGGGGCTTATTTTAGGTCTTGAGCCTTTATTTCTTCTTCTTCAACCTTTAGCCTAACCCCGTTACAACCCTTAAAAGACCTCTTTAAGGTGTACATACACTTGTGCGAGGTTCGACTAGAGCTACATTCGGCGTTATTCCTAACGGATACGTAGGAAACCTCACATGGGAGTGCGGCCGTAATAAAAATGCATTCATCACATTCATCTCATATCCTCATTTATGCATGATCATATTAAGGGATCTCCAATGCTCATCCCTATCCATTTAGAGCTACACTTGGGAGCTTGATCCCTACTTCATTACCCTACCCAGCCTAAGAGTCACCACCATATGACTCTTCTCGAAATTTTTCTCAACACCCTTAGCCTTTCCAGCCTAACCTTAGTGTCATTCTCACACACGTCACACATACATAGCTAGATAATCCTTCCCTAAGGAACCGTATGTCATGAAATCTTAATATAACCTTGAAGCATGCCTTGTCATCCTTGAATCACTCATTATCATAATCATCATTGCATCACAAAGTATAAGGTACTTAGCCTCCATGCCAAAGTTATCCAAATACTTTCATTATTGGATCATCATTTGAGATAGTCTAGGATGCTACAATCCATACATCATGAGATACAACGATTAATGCATATACTTGATTAAGCTCACTCAACATGCACCAATGCTTGATTCATTCTTTTCATGTCGAAGAAGTTCAAAAACTTCGTTTTTCACCAACACTTACACCTACACTTCATCATTTTTTTCATGCTTTCTTTTCGGGAGAAAATCAGTACCCTCTACAAAAATGACGGAAATTTTTTGCACATTCGGTCATGTCATGTCACCAAATCGAGTTAAGTCGGCACACATGTGTCAAAACACGTCAAATCGATTTGAGTATATTGAGTCACACAGTGAGTTAAGTAGCACAAAGCCTTGGGTCAACCTCAAGAAAACTATAAACATGAGCAAAGTCCTATATTCCAAAATATAGATGCAGGTACACTAAGTCCCTATTTGAGGCGATTTGATTGAGCGCATATGAGTGAAAAGGCGCGAGCAACGTCAACAAAGTCGAACAAGCAGATAGAGTTGAGAAGCTCTGACCCGATTCTAGTGTGTCGCGATAGGCCTGTCGTCACGCGATAAAACATGATATGGCAAGTCGAACTTGAGTTCCTGTAGATCGATTTGCTGGACGACAATTATTTAATCAAGCCTCTTGATGAGAAAATTATTCTTCCTTAAGCCTAGTGATGAGCAGTTTATTAAAGATCTTGATTTGATCGGCCCGATGATGATCATATTTGATTGATGATTGGCCTGAAGATGATCTCATTATTGATTACCTGTTGATTGAACACATTTGAATATTCATTGAGCACATTTGAGAATGTTGATTGAGTAGTGATTGATAATAATCAGGGAAAAATTCCTAGGATGGAATATTTCTAAGGAAATCAATTTAAAGCTCGATAAGACCTCGAGGAGTTAGGTTTTACAGTAGATTTTCCAAGGAGAGAGAAGCTAGCACTTCCAAGGAGTGAAGACGAGAAGATTTAAAGACGACACAAGGAGTATTGGTCTTCAACAACACTCCCTAGGATGTGGAGGTTGTCCCGCTTTGATTTGAGGATAGAAAAGCACTGCGATCTTCGACAACATTCCCTAAGATGTGGTGGTTGTCCCCCTTTGATTTGAAGATAACGAAGCACTGCGATCTTTGACAACATTCCCTAGAATGTGGAGGTTGTCCCCCTTTGATTTGAAGATAGTGAGGCACAACAATCTTCGATGACGTTTGTCACTTTGATTTGAAGATGGCGAAGCACAACAATCTTCGATGGCGCTCCCTAGGATGTGGAGATTGTCTAGCAAAACAACTTTGATTCATTAAAATTGGTTTCACCTTGAGACGTGTGCTCGGCAAAACCCAGATACGCGTTTCTTTCCCCTTAGCTCCTTTATTTGTAGAAATGACGTGTTCTGTAGGTATCGGCGTTAAAAGAGTGATTTAGGATCACAGAACGTTCTGAATCATTCTTCTTCGATATCGACGTACTTTGACTTTTGTTTTCGAAACTTACGTTCCAATCTCAGTCAAAGTGGGGGCTTCTGTAGACACCTGATTGTGTCTCCCCAAAAACCAAACCCACCAATGAGTACCTTTCGTGTCTTTAATTATCGAGTTAGATTAAGAGTTGAAAAGTCTCTTGAAGTTCCCTTAAGCCTTGGTCACATTCTAACCTTAACTAAAATTAAGCCAAAATCATTCATTTCGTGTCTTTAAACCCAAAATCATTCATTTTGTATCCCTCAAAATCATTCATTTCGTGTCAAATCCATAAAAACGTTTAAACCAGATTATTTTGGTCCATAATCCCAATCCAATTAATATTTAGTTGTACCGGGCTTTAAAAGAGCTTTCCAACGATATATTATAAGCTCAAATGCAACTTAAAACGAATAAGTTATCGCCAAATACAAAACAAAGCCCAAACCGCACCTAGGTCCACCTTACCTACGACCCAATGATAATGTGGAGAGTCCAAATAATTTAATCTCTATCTTAAAAAAATTAGGATTCATTAGGAGCTTCTAGAATCCTCTAGAAGGTTCTAATTTATCCTTTCCCTGAAAGATAAAGATTAAAGAAATTGGTATCGAATAAAACATATCTTTTTTGATAATCCTAGTCCCGGTTAAAACTAAATTTTGTGCCTCATAATTTTTATCCAAATCATTGATGGTTACATAGACCTTGAAATTATCTTTCCAATTATATAACATAATCTCGATTCCGATTGGAAACAAAAAATATATGATTTAAATACCAAACTCTATCCAAAACTATCAATGTTACACTATTTCGATCATATATTTTATTCTACAAAAGAAATAAATTTTATTTTAATTGGGTCGGAAAGTAGACTTTTAGAGCTTTCCAACGATATAATATTTATCTTATTCTGATATAAGGATCAAAAGTTATGATAAAAACAAAAACCGCATAATTGCAGGATCATCGGGCCCCAATAGTCCCATCACGCCACAATGGACCTGTTGCGCCGCGATAAAGTTGTTGCGCCGCGATGGAACATATTTTACTTCGATTAGAATTTTGATTATTTTCTGATCCTTCAACCCTCTTTTTTCCTTATAAATAAAGGTCCTATCACCCTGTTTTCGATCATCAACAAGCTTGATCAATAACCAACAATCATCATCAATACCCTCTCTAATATTCTCTCTCCCCCTCTTCATGTTCTTCGCCTAGCCTAAACACATCCAACACACATCCTTGATACTCTCTTCGGTCAAACACTATACTTCCTTCACGAGATTCGAATACTCCTAGCAATCCTCAACATTGCCTTCGACCTCGACGTTAAAGGTTGATAGTTCTGAGGGTTTGGTCCCAAATCTCTATTTCAATTATTACTAGATTTATATACTTTGTTGATTGAATCTTTCTTGAATTTAATAACGTGTGTATTGTTTTAATAGCAAGAAAGCCGAGGCAGCAAGGTGAATTAATCTACTATCTTTACTCTTCTATTTTGGAGTAGAAATCATGCTTAGAATATTATTTTAATTCCAAGTATCATGTTAGGATGTCTTCTAATATCATGTTAGTGATGTTGATTATGATTTCTAAAATCATGTTTGGGATAATGCTTTGATTATGATTTTTATTAGTGACATGCTAGGATTTTTTATTAATCCGTTTAGTATCATGCGTAGGATCTTACTAATAATATTTTGTTAATGATTATTATTATAATGATGATTGTTGTGTCAATTAATTATATGTTGCTTGATTATTCATGATTGATTGTTATTACTTGATCACACCCCTTCTTTTAGGTGTAAAGCGAATTTGTACTTGAAATCACGCCTAATAAGATAATTAATAATTTGGTTTAGGCCTAATATAATTTTAATTCAAAAGATTACCAATAATAGATTTGATTGTGCAATAATAATTAACTAACAAAGATTAAACAGGTTTAGGGCTAACTTGATGTATGTAGTTGATTGAAAACCGCACATGAATTTCATAAGAATTAAGTAGAGGTCCATTTAGGGTGGGTTTAAACTTGATGTATGGAGTTAACGATCTCCGTGATCGTGAATGGGGTGTAACCTTCGCACCTATGAACGGTACACAAGTTCCTAAAACTTGTTGGCGACTCTTCTATTTCTAGCTTCCTTCCCTTGGAGTGCCACCATGCCTAAAAGCATGAATATAGTGGGGCTCAAAAGGTTGAATTTGAAAAATTCCCTACAAATTAGCATCATCAATCACCTAGCTACAACCATCATCTACACCCGGAATTCTCAATTCCAATGTTCTTAGCCTTAACCTAAACACCATAAACAAACATAATACTTCCTTCGCATGATTCGAATAATCCAAGCCATACTTGATGTTGCCTTCGACCTCGACGTGAAAGGTTGTTAATTCCGTGGGTTTGATCCCAAATCTATATATCAATTTATATTTGATTTATTTACTTTATTGATTTTAACTTTCTTGAAGTTTACAAACGTGTGTATTGTTTTTAATAGCAAGAAGGTTGAGGCATCAAAAGTGAGTAATCTAATTACCTAACTACTTTCTTTTGAATAGAAATTATGCTTAGGATTAACACTTTGATTATTACAAATCATGTTTAGGATAACGCTGTGATATTATTAGTAGTGACATGTTAGGAGTTGTTATTAATCTGTTTAGTATCATGCCAAGGATCTTACTACTTACGATATTTTGATGATGTTCTAATGATGATGATTGTTCTATTAGTCATATATTTGTTGATTATTCATAATTTATTACTTGATCACGCCCTTTTTTGCAGGTTTAAAAGGAATTTGTACTTAAAATCATGCCTAATAAGATAATTGATAATTTGATTTGGGCTAAATATGATTTTAACTCAAGCAATCACCAATATTAAGTTAAATTGTGCATGAATAATCAACCAACGCAGATTAAACAAGTTTAGGATTAATTTGATGTATATATGTTGATCGAAAAGTTCGCATGAATATCAATAAGAACCAAGTAGAGGCCTATTTAGGGCGGGTTTGGCTTCTTTTAGGTCAAATTCGTACCATCATTTCCGAACATCCAATCATGGTTCCGGACCACTATGGAGTTAGCAATCTCTATAATTGTGAATTAGGTGTAACTTTCACCATCGTGAACTGTGTACAAGGTTCTAGAACTTGTTCGCGACTCTTTTTCTCTAGCTTCTTTTCCTTAGAGCGCAACCATGCTTAAAAACATGACCCACATATAGGGCCCCAAAGGAGGTTGGAAAAATTCCCTATAGGTTCCCTATTACCCATCGCTTGGTCAGGATAAGGAAGGGACGAGCTACGCTGCTAGCAACTTTCGTCAGAGGATTTTCTTGGCGAATCGTGCGTCGGTGAGTATAGATTTGCAATATATATTCATATCATATTGTTTAGGTTTTGTTTATTTACATAGTGATGTATTTTACAGGTCAACCTTTGCACTCGGGGCTTGGTCGTGGGGGTCTCAAAGGCTGTCTGAGCACGCAGCATTTGCTGTCATTTTCGGGCGCTTTATCAAGGACTCTGCTTGATTCACTAGACAGACGCGTGGTTTTTAGGCAAGCATGTTGTCTAGCAATTTTCGTCTGAGGAGCCTTTGGTTCCTGTGGAACCACCGATTCAGATGTTGGTCTATACCTGCTTTCTACTGAGGATTGTGCTCAGGCGGTCCTTAGTTATCCCGCGGAGCAGCTGGTGCTACCTGGGGCTTCTTACCCGGCTTTTGTTGCATCTTTTGATTCGTCTTTTCTAGCTTTTATTCTGGTGGTTAGGTGCCTCCTACGGCAGAGATTTCCTATACTAACGCTTTCGGATCGGTGATCCACGAGACTCTTCAGGCAGCTGAGGATGAGGACATACCGTACGTCCCAGAGACGGTCGAGTTGGTATGTTTTGTTTCATATGTGTATATAAATATCTATCTATCATATAGGTGTTTATAACTTTCTTATTTTGTGTGTGGAACAAGTTCCGCAGGAGACCGTGAATGGCATGATGAGGACTATACGAACTTTCCGAGCTTCTTATCGGAGAGCCCTCGTGGCTTAGTCATGCCGTGATCATCGTATGGTTGCGGTAATTTTTCTCTTTTTTTTCTGTTAAAGTTATCACCATATCAAAGTTATCACACGATTGCGTATTAATCTTTGATTTGAATTTTTTAGGATGTGCAAGAACCTTTTGAAAGTCGTCGAGCACTGTGATTCCATTATATTTTTTATTATAGTTTCTTTTTTTTTTTTAAATGTATATATATTATTTTTTATTTTTATACATACGACATTTGTACATACGACGTGTTTTGTATATATATCCATTTGCATTTTATCGTATTATTTATTTTCCAAGGAAAGTTCAAAAATAATTTGCGAGAAATTTTGAAGATTACCCCCCTTGAATAAAAGAACAACCCAAAAAAGGAAGTAAAGAAAATTAAAGAAAAGGAAAATAAAAAGAAATAAAGATAGCAGGAAGAAAGAGGAAAAGGCAGGAATTAAAAACAAGGCAAGCGCGTGAGTTAATCATAAAAACAATCGCGCGGAACTTCTTGAGTTGCACGCGGCACCTGCGGGGAAACCTTCCATCAAGTATTTTTTGCCAAATTTCGAACCGTTTTAGTCTATTAAACCTTGTTACGTCGAGGCTTTTAGTCATCTCACATTCATTTGATTCCAACACATTTAGTATTACTCAATAAAAAAGAACTTATTATTATTATTATTTATTTTTTGCAATGGCGAAAACCTTTGAGCAACAATTCAAACAATGGGTAACCTCCCTTTCAAGTGAGGACAAGTTAGCATTTAAAATATACCAGCTTGATGCCAATGATATGGCTAAAATTGATACGGTGCACGACGTGAATTTAATTCAATTCATCGAACATTTTGTGACTCCTCTAAACAATTTGACTAAACAACGTTATAATATTCGTGCTTTATCTTTTTTTTCATGTTGTCAATTGTTTACTTAGGACAGGCAAAGAATATGAAAAATACTCAATGGCGTCCGTGGTAAAGCAAATAGAGGGCGATCACTCACTCGCTCCACTAACATTGGCGGAAACTTTACTTTGCTTGAATCGCCTTAGAGGAGATCCAAACGAAAACGGTTTAACCGGAATTCCACTCCACTTAGACGTACGTTATTTTTCGTTTTCGTCAACGCCCGCAATTCGGAAGATTACGCTGGTAAGCCCAGCAAAAGATTCAAAGTTGCACTCAGAAGGAGCGCGCGACTTCAAGAGTTGCGCACGGCACCTGCTATTGCAAAATTTACAATCTGACATTCGGTTTTTTTTCAAATTTGGCTTATGGAGCGCTTGCAAATTGTTGATCAACCACAAAATCTTAAGTCTAATGGAGTTTAATTGTTCCCTAGTCGTCGCATACTGCACAAAAATAAGAATAAAGAGGAATAGATGGCTTTTTTTATCACGGGGTTCCTAACATACGTTTTGTGATTCCTTGGTGGAACATAAGTAGTATGATTTGGGATAGTTAAAATTGCTCTTACATTCGTCTCTTGGGTCTTTCTAGTACTATTTTTATATTTCCATACAGGGTTATGAGACAATATGGGATAAAACAACTTATCCCTCCACAGGATTGTGATGCTCCTGCGGATGTGAACTTTAAGGCCGAAAGGATCCCTCATTGGATCGAGTATTGGACTAATCTTCCTAAGTGACGTGGGTACGGTCTTATCTTTATATTACAGAGCTTGGATGCATGCGGCCAAAAAGAGAGAGTTCAACAAGGCTCATCAAAAAAACCAAGTTGCCTTGGCTCGCAATCCTCCTAAGCCTCTAGTGCAATCGACCACTAATCCTCCTACTAGTGGTGAAAATAAAGGAGTGGGGAGAAAGTTAGCATTTTCCCCATCTCCCAAGGCTCGTCCAAGAGAACCTAAGAAGAAGGTTACTCCCAAACCCGCACAACAAGGCATAAAAGTCAAAGAACCATCCTTGAATCCTAAAAAAAAGGCTCTCTCGAATCCAAAAGAAAAGGGAAAAAGGGTGGAAAAGGCTGATATTCCCAAGTTAAAGAACAATATATGGGTCTTCAAGAAAAACGGAGAACACTAAACTTCCTAGGTCGCCGCCAAAATACTGCTATGGACACCACTCCCCCTTCGACTGTAACGATTGAGGAGATAGTAAAACCTTAGTGCGTTACACAATAATGATTTTTTTTTTTGGTTTGAATAAAGTGTAATCATTACTGGACGTATTTTTTTTTTATTTTCTAAGTCTAAGATGTACTTTTGAACACATTCATATTATATTTTAGAATAAAAGTGCACTTTCTTACATTGATGTTTTATTTGACCGAATCAAAGATTGTCTACGTATTCGTATTACGAAATTAGGTCTTGCGTAGTTCTTGTTTAACAACAATCATTATATATTTGTTATCTTTAATCCCATGTATAGGAGTAAATGAAAAATTAAGTAAACCTTGTTTAATTATTTAAATCAAAGTTTAATTTTTTTCTTTTCCGAATATATATGAACATGAAATACACCTTTGTTTTATCGCTAGTAGAAGTCGTAGCCAAATTCTTTGAAGCCTAAATTTCAGGATCGCATTTAATCATCAGGAGGCGTGCACAACAGAGAAAGTCGTGCTAGCCAGCAGCGCGCAAATTTTTAAGTTGCACGCGGTCAAGCGCAACTTTGTGAGTTGCGCTCGGCACCTGTGTCTCAAGTATCTATTCGTCGACCAAACTTTGTGAGGAATTTTTCCGAAAAATCCGAACACTTGAGTGGCTCGTTTTTCATCTACCCCCGCCCCACAAGTGTTATGAATTTTATCGTGAAGTTCAATAAATTTAGAACACTTAAGCGAGATTTTTATATTTATTTTTAATTTTTGGTCTACCCCCCAAGTGTTATGAATTTTATCATGGAGTTCAATAAAATTTATAACACTTAGAATCTTTTATACGAATGTTTATAAAATTTGATTACATTGTTTGAATGAACGAGGTTATCCGGAATTCATATGTAATGTTTTTTAAGACGATCAATGTTTATTAGTTGGTGGATTTCGTCACCACCAATATCCATTAGTCTAACTTGTAGGGTTTCGTAGTGACCCGACACTACGCGGAAGGAAACCCACCAAGACCCGCCCCTTAATTAAAGCAATTAAACAAGCATAATAAACTTAATCAAACAAGATTAAGAACAAGAATTATACCTTTGACGCGTGCTTCGCTCCCAAAGAGCTCTTACATCAAAATCCCGAAAAGACGAGATCTCCGACGGATCGTACCTTCGACCCGACCCGAGCGTCCTAAGTCTTGAAGGTTAGTCAAGACCCGGACAAGATAACTATGAGTTTTACGAATCAAAGGTTTACTCTTTTTTTAGATTTGCCTTTTTAATTCCACTCAAGGTTGTATCAATTCCCAATACCAAGCTTGTTATTTATAGGGAAATGATCCCTTGATTTTTCATCCTCCACCAATGTGGGAGAATGTATATTTTGCTAATTAATTTATTTCTAAAATAAATTAATAAACAAAACTAATCACAATGCAACAAGTGTCAAGTAGAGAGAGAAGGTTAGGTGAGGACCATGAATGGGTGGGGGGACCATTGCGTTGCTCCTCAAGGTCTTGCCCAAACTTGGTCCCCACCCCTCACCTAAACCGCCACATCATGGAGAGCTGGGTTAGCAGCCTGCCTTGGCTGCCAAAGCTGCCAGCTGGCGCCTAGCACCAAGGTTGGGCAGCCAACCAGCTTGGTGTGCTAGCACCAAGGCTGGGCAGCCAACCAGCTTGGTTTGCTAGCAAGCAGTGCTAGCATGCACTAGCCTAGCACGCATCAGCCCTAGCACGCTGCGAGCTGCTGGCCGCTGATGCTGCTAGCCTAGTGCTGCTGCTGCCTAGCACTCTCGCACATAATCTCTCGCACAAGCCCCTCTCGCATAGGCCCCTCTCGCACTGCTACCCAGCTAGCATGCGCACACCCAGCCAGCGCACCATGCACACAAGGCCTAGCATGCGTACTGCTAGCGAGCCACGCATGCTGGGCTTGGTGCTCGTTGCTAGCATGTTGTGCTTGGTGCTGCCATGCGAAGGCACGTACGCAAGCACACAGCTATGTGCCTGATAGCGAGGCTGCTGGACGACGGTGCACACGCACATGCATTGCTAGCCATCCTCGCACTAGCACACGCCAGTGCCTAGCACTTGCTATAGCTGTGCTTGATGCGAGGCACACACACGCACACGCACATGCGCCAGTGCCTAGCACTTCGATGGTTGTGCTTGGTGTGTGTGTGTGGTCCTGCCATGTGCTGATCTGCGATGGTGCCCAGGCATCATGCTAGGCATGCGACAGCGCTTAGGAGTGATGCCAGGGCCTGCGATAGAGCGCCTAGGCTTGCGATAGTGCCCAGCCATCCTAGGCCACGCATGGTGCACCTAGTGATGCGCATAGGCCTGCGGTGGGCTTGGTCGCTTGCGATGGTGCCATGCGCACCTAGGCACCCATGCTAGCATATTGCTAGCTTGCGATGGGCTGCCAAGGCGCGCCTAGGCTTGCTATGAGCTAGCCTAGACTAGCTACGGCTACGCTCATATTTGTTGCTTGTGATTTTGCGACGCTCGGTCTCGACGCCCTAGGCTCGATTTCTGACGTCTGTATTCGTAAAACTCTGTCGATTCATTAAATCCTTTTGGATTAATTCGAAGTCTCGGATCGGAGATTCGATTGGGTTTGACCCGAAGGGTTCAGTTAAGATTAAGCTGTAATATCAATTGTACCTCGATATTACTGATCGGAAGCGGCCTCCACCTAGGCATTCCGATCACTTGACCTTACTGAAGATTTAGCTCTGTAATAATTTTGAACCCTCTATCGGAATAATACACTTGTTGGAAGGACACCATTCCTTTTATAACTGCCCCTCCTGATAGAATTTCTATTACTCGATATGGTCATATCTAGTTAGGTTTAAATTTCCCACGTGGAATGGTTAGAGGACCTCTAACTTCTTTTAGTACAAAGTCACCTTCTATAATATTACGGGGTCATACTCTTTAAATAAAATTTCACGCAGTGTGTAGACACCTACTTTTGGCCTTCTATCCTGGGAAGTGCAATGATGTTACAAAACCCACTCTTCACACTAGATCAAAGTTAAAGTGTTTATGGACTACGAAATGCATTTTGAAGTAAAATAAAACACATATTTGAGACCAATTTATCTCAAAGTCTTTTTCGATTACTAATTAGGACTAAAACATGTTCATAGATGCTTAATCTTGATTGGCAACGGGCCTAAATGCGTCAAATGCAATGATTGGATCAAATGAACCTTACATAGTTGAAAAATCGAGCCAACCAGATAAACAAACTATTTAATTTCTATGCAAGGCCTATACAAATAGACAACCCTTTCAAAGATCTTTCCAACGGTATATTATAAGCCCAATTCCGAGTTAAAAATAAGAAGTTATCATCAAAATACTAAACCGGGCCCTAAAACCAACACCCTTGCACTCAAACGGCCATATCTTTTGATCCATAACAGATTTTAATCTAATTCCAACGGCATTGAAAAGTAGACATTAAGATATTTTCAATTATATCTTATTTTTTTTAATCCGACTTTGCAATAAATAGGTATGGAAGTTTTAAAAACTCGTTTTTGTATAAGGCAAACCACACCGCGCACAACTCTCAAAGTCTTAGAGTTGCACTCGGCACTCCAGCGCGACTCTAGGAGTTGCACGCGCCACCTGACGCTGTGGCTCTAAAATCCTAAACCCAGATTTCTACGCCTATAAATAGCGGTCTTCGTTAGCCCTAATCATAACAGAAAAATCAGAATTAAAAACCCTAGCATTGTGAAATCCCTATTCTCTCAAACCCTCTTACTATCATACTACTTTTCTCCTCTCTTGAAAAATATTCTCCAACCCTAATTGATTTCATTGAAGCCTTGGAGGTACGAAGAAGAAGGAAGGTCCATAAAGATCCAAACAAAGACCTAGCAAACAAAGGAGAATAGTTAGTTTGTTGAGCACTTAGATAAATCACTTTTCTTTTCTTGTTTAAATAACTTAATTGATTAATTATTGTTGATTGATCACTTTAAATAAACTTTAAATCATTAATTACACATAGTATTCTTGCATTAATTAAAGACTAGAATTGAATAATTAATTGATGATTTTATCACCTACGCCAAGCAAAATCTTGTTTATTTATTGTTCTTTTCACGAATTTGGAATAAATAAGACTAACGACATTCGTTGCAATGTAATATTTATGTGATTGACGCGTGTAAATAAAATCACCTAACTTAGTTTTAGGTATCATGTTACATATATTGTTTAGTTATGAAATTGTCAAAAAGGAAGAGCTTGTGGAGGCCGCACTTGGGCTGGGATAGAGATTCCCCCCTAAAGGGAACGTTATTTTAGTACTCTTGCTCCCAAACTCAATTCTGGTATATGTAGACCAATTTGGGCATGTGTAAACTCATGATTCATGCTAAATATCCCTCGAACTCTACTTGGGAGAAAGGCATGAACGAGGTTTATTAGTTTTCCTAAAAACCATTAGTGACTCCTTATTAGTTTCTTACAAAAAAGCGTATTGATAGAATCAATTCTAATTCAGGTCCCCCAAATAGTCAGGAATTCAAACCCTAACACACATTTAAAAGTGTAAAGTGCTAGACTTTTATAGAGCCATGGGCATAGAGGAAGTGGGATTCCCAACGATAGTCTACCCTCCTCACACAATGCGTTGTTGGTAGACTTGTACATGATGCAAAGCTTTTAGTCTTCGTTCATCGAGTAATAAAAGCTCTTCAAATCTTGCTCGTACACATTCAACTTCAGGTAGCTTAATTTCGAGTACGATGCATAGGGATGGTATTTCCAGTTCAATTCGTTAATTAGCGTTCATGCCGAAAACTAAGGAGTATGGAGTTACTTCTATTGAAGTTCATATGGACGTTATATATCCCCAATGAGCTAAGTGTAGTGTATTCGGCAAGACTTTATAATGTTTTGCCATTTTCTTAATGATGACTGGTATGTTTTTATTTTCCAATTCTACTACTCCATTCATTTGAGGTTGATATGGGGAAAAATGGTGATGTTTTTCTTTATAACGAGCCAAGAGAGATTCAACTTCTGCTTTTAATTGAGATCCCTGGTCACTAATTATTTCTTGTGGAACTCCATATCTACAAAATATGATTCGTTCAAGAAACTTTGCAACATGTTTAGAAGTGATATTAACGTAAGAAGCAGCCTCAATCCAATTAGTATTATAGTCGATGGCTACTAATACGTATTCGTGTCCTCCCGTTCTTGTTGGAGATATCTTACTAATAATGTCAATTTCTCAAGTTGAGGATGGTCAAAGGGAATTGAGACTATATAATTTGGATGGTGGGAGGTGTTGTAAGTTAGCAAACATTTGGAACCCTGGGCATTTCTTGACATATTGAATGCAATCATGTTCCATTGTGGACCAAAAGTACCCTAGACGTGATATTATTTTGGCAAGCATTTTTCCATTCATGTGAGATCCACAAAAACCTTTGTGAGTGTCCTCCATAAGGCGTGTGGAATCAAGTTAGTCTATGCAAAGTAAGCTTTGGACATTAGAGCCCTTTTTACACAATCGACCATTAATTGTCCCATAATGGGCTGCAAGCGTTCTCAAGGCACGCTGATATTTAGGTGAAGTATTTGCAGGATATGTGCCACGAGTAATGTATTGGAAGATATGATCATTTAATTCCTCTATTGCGTTGCAATAAGCTGGTTCATCTTTTCTTTCAACACATAGTGACATCATATTTAATTGATCTGGAATATTGATCATTGAGGCTAATTTTGCTTGCGCATCGACAAATTGGTTTTTATCCCTTGGAAGTTATTGAAAATCGATATAATCGAATTGCTCGATGAGTTGCTCCAGGTGTGCTTGGTATAATATCATTGTGGAGTTTTTGATTTTCTTTTTTTTGAGTATATAATTTATTATTGGACTGGAATCTCCATATACCTCTAATTTTTGCACACCTATACTAGCTCCTGCATCTAATCCTAGAATCATTTAGTTGTCCCATTTGAATTAAGTGATTCCAAGATCCTTTATTTGTGTAATAGTTTACTGAAATTTGGCCCTACCATCTGTAACCACCAAATTTTGATCCTACTATTGTGATTATTTATTATTATTATTAATATCATTAATATTAATTAATATTCTTTTTTTTTTTTTTTGGAGAAAAGGCAAATTTTATTAATCACACAATAAAAAAGACACTAAGGATATTAATCCCCTAGGCAAATGCCCCTTAACTAAGCTAAATCTCTAGCCGTAACTTTTACTAGAACTTACACTACAAATTCTATGATATACATCAGAACCTATTCTCTTTATAAGAATTTCATGGCTTAGAATTTTAGCTCCCTAAATAGCCTCATTCCTTTGCTGCAATATATTATAGATAAAAGCTGCACAAACACTCTGGCATACCTGCTTTTGGAATCTATTTTTTGCATTTCAACTCCACTCATTACGGTAAATCATATTTTTGAAGTTCATACTTCTCTTTAGTCTGTCCTGCATAAACATCCACATCTTTAGACTTTAATCACATTAAAATAGGATGTGATTATTTGACTCTGAACAAATGCCACATAAAGAGCAGCTGTCATCATCAACAATGCCATAAAGCTTCAGCTTATCCTTAGTTCTCGATCTGCCCTAAACTGCCATCCAAGCAATAAATGGATGTTTAGGAATATTGAACCTATTCTAGATCCAATTACACTAAGCAACTTCTGCATTTGAAGTCTTTAACCATCAACAGTATAACCATTTGCATTATGTTGCCACTTGTTCCCAACAAACCCGTGCTTGATCTGTTCCTTCACTTTCCATATTTGTTTCCATTGCCAGCTAGCTAGAGCAGCACACCTAACTCTCTTCCAATTTTTGCCTTTAATATAATGATGACTAACCCATCTTAGCAAAAGACTATCATTCTTGTTTTCAATATCCCACACATACTTGCCTTTAGCCGCAACATTCCAAGTAAGGCAATCCTGAACTCCCAACAACCTTGCTTCTTTGGTCTGCAAATAATCTCCCAAGCAAAAGGGGGAGCTCTGCTAAAGATATTTTTTTCACCCAAGATGAAATTTCTGCAGATAGCCATCACTCCCTCAAACACTTTCCTAAGCGGCCCAGAGAGAGAGGCCTAGTAAGTGTGCAATGACAAGAGAACAAACTTTTTACTAAAACAACTCTAGCAGTGTTAGACATGGTTCTGCCACGCCAAGCTCTAATTCTTGCCACTATCTTATCAATCAACACATTACAGTCATCCTTAGATAGTTTCTTGGCATCAACTCTCACCCCAATATAGTTTCCTGGCATCTTAATACCCTCTCTTTCATTCTGATCCACATTGCAAAATCGACATTTGATTTTCCTCCATTAGTAGCTAAACCAGAAGTAGCAGAAAAAGTTTCGTACCCTCTCATTAACAAAGATTCAGAAGTGGTATCACCCAACTCATGACAATAAGATCATTAGCAAAGACAAGATGATTCAATCTCACATCCCTAGATCTTGGATGGAACTTGAAATCCTTGTGATTCTCAATTTTATGTAAGATTTTAGTCGGATACTCCATACATATCATAAATAAAAGGGGAGAAAGAGGATCTCCCTACCTCAAGCCTTTCTTACCAGGAAAAAAACCATGTACTTTCCCATTTATCACTAAAGAGAAGGTAGGAGAAGTGACACATTCCATAACCAAGTTAACAAACTGATCAGGAAATTTTAGAGCTATCAACATATCCCTCATAAAAGATCAATTCATAGAATCATAGGCCTTTCTAATATCCACTTTGAACATGCATCCTAGAGGTACATTATTCCTATTATATCTCCCAATTAAATCTTGCACTACGAAGATATTGTGACAAATCCTCCTTCCTTGCATAAAACTTGACTGATTTAGCGATATGATGCAAGGTAGCACCTTCTTGAGTCTTGAGCAAATCAGCTTAGTAATGACTTTATAGATCACATTGCAACAAGCAATGGATCCAAAGTCAGAAACTTCACCAGGCTAGTCACTCTTGGGAAGTAAAACCAGGTTGGTGTAGTTTATCTCTCTCAAAATCTTACCTGTCTCAAAGCTCTGTAAAATAGCATTACAAATATCCTCAACTACTGTACACCAAGCCTGTTTATAGAAGGTACTATTAAAACCATCTCGATTTGGGGCCTTAATACCAAGAATACTGAAAATGGCTTTTCTGATCTCATCTTTTGTGAACTCTGCAGTCAAGAACTCACCATGTTCATTAATAATAACAGGACCACAATTAACAATAGTTTGATCTACTTTCATATCATGCATATACTCAGTACCCAACAAACATTTGTAATAATCGACAAATGCATTAGCCACCTGTTGTCTATCATTACACCAATTCCCATCCTTGTCTGCAATAGCAATCACTTTCTTCTTATAAGCTTGGATTTTAATACTCTAATGGAAGTAAGCAGTATTGTCATCACCTAGCTTCAACCAATTCAACTTTGCCTTTTGCTGCAAAAAAGCATAATAATCCTTCCTTACAGTGGCAAACTTATCCAACAACCCTTTCTCTTTCTCAATAAGATCAAGATTATTATAAACCTGCTGAATATCTTTCTAAATAGTTAATAATTCCTCCTTCACATCAAGAAATCTAGCCCCAATCTCTTTGTATTCTAGTCTATTCAAACCCTTAAGAGCTTTCTTTACTGCTTTGAGTTCCTTAGTCACCTCAAACGTTATCTTACCCCTCACACCAGTATTCTAAGCATTCTTCACTAGATCATCAAAAGTAAGATGATTGCCCTACATATCAAAGTACTTAAAGGCTTAGGGACTAGAATGGGCTTGCTCCTCAAATTGAAAAATAGCAGGACAATGATCATACCTTATCTCAAAATTATAGTGAACAAAAGACCCAGGAAAACTATTAATCCATTCAGGATTAATGAGAGTCCTGTCTATGTTGCTATAAACTCTAGCTTCTCCTAGTTGCTTATTTATCCAAGTGAACCTAGCACCTATTTGCACAATATCCATCTTTAAAGGGCAGTTAAAATTTCCAGACATCATCCAAGGACCCTCACATCTCCCAGCAATATTTCTCAACTAGTCTCATAGATCCACCCTTTGATTAGCATCATTTGAGCCAAACACAAAAGAGAAATTAAAATATTTCTAGATAATCTTGTTAAAAAATCTAGTGTGAATCACTTGAGGATAAGAAGAAATGATATCCACATGAAAAAAATCACTTAAGGAAGGTACAAGAATCCTACCACCTTTGACTTGTCCAAAGTTACACCAACCAGGAAACGGTCTCTTATAAATAGCAGGAATATTCATCAATTTCACTTTATTCTTAAGTAGACAACAGAGACCAATACTATTATCTCTAAATTAATTCTTGATCTCTTACTGTTTATTGGGGCTATTCAGGCCCCTAATATTCCAGATTATGGCTCTATCCATGCTCCTTTATAGGAACAACTATTGTTTGAGTCACCTCCTTCTTAATAACGGAATCAAAAGTCATTTGATTCCATTGAGTTTCTTGGTCTCCAACTTCCTCATTCTTACCATCCTCTTCTCTTAAAGAAGCAAGGGAATTAGAGACTCTAACCTCCCCTTTAGGTGCAGAACATTACGTTATATGAGCCACACCTTCCTTCCTAATAGGTATGAATACTTGATCAGTAGGAAGAAGTTCGTTCTTTTCACCCTACTTGTTTTTATCCTCATGCACTTGCTTTTGTATGACCTTTGGTCTCCAGACCAAGGTAGTTTTTTTCTTCTGGTAAGCACCCTCCACATGTCCCAGCTTATCACAAACGGAGCACCATAATGGTTTTCAGTCCCATTTTACTTCCTGCTAAAAAATACATCCTTCTCATCCAAAAAATTAATATTATTAAGAGAATTTCGTTTAAGATCCATTTCCACCAAAAATCTTACATAAGCAACTCTATCCCTAACTTGAGTAGCAGGATCTGGTCTAATCGATTTCTCAATCAAACCCACTATCTTCTTTAGACATTGCTTACCCCAATACTTCAATGGCAACCCAGGTAACTATACCCATATCAGAATCTTCACATCACAAACCTGCAACTCCATTCCATCTTCCCATAGCAGAGGAACAAAGAGAGAGAAAGATAAGTTCTAAAGAGAGAAAATTGTTCCAACTTTACTTGTTTTATATTATTATTATTTTTATTTATATTATTATAATTGTTATTTTGCAACAATTATTATTATTTTGCTATCGTTTTTTTTAATTATGTGATAATAACAGAAGTATATGCTAAAATGTTTTTGATAAACTTAATGACAATATTTAAGCTATTTAAGACAAATAAACATGAGTAATAATAATAATTTTTATTCATAATTTTCGAAATGCATGTTACAAATTGTACTTCTAAACTCCTATATATATATATATGTGTGTGTGTGTGTGTGTGTATATGTGTATATATATATGTGTGTGTGTGTGTATATATATATATACACATATCAAAGTACGGCTAACACCACATGCATTTTTCCTTTGCTCCGCCGAAGTAATTTCGGGCTTCATTTGTTAATTAGTAAGTAAATTAATGAAGCAATCAGGATGACCACTAACCCAACAATGTACATGAAGTACACCCTTATCATTCTCATCTTTGAAGATGAAGATAGGTTTATCTTCTTGGTTATTTTGGAACATGGTGGCCGAAGTAATGGTGATTTTTTTAGTCTTTTTCAGGTAAGAAGGAAGGTAGAAGGAGATAAGAAATAAGTGGTGAGTGGATATTTGGATAAGGGTAATCTCCTTTTTTATCGTAAAAAATGTGTATATTATACCGTATTAATATACGTATATGTATGACAATCCTATAATTTAAATATACGACATTCTGTCTAGCCAGGATAATGTGTCATTTTTTGGAGCTATAAAAAAGCGCTGTTTGACCCTCCAAAGTATGATAAGTGTATAGGTATTTTCATTTAGAGTGTTAGAGTAATTTTTTTTTATCTTGTAATTTTTACGATCGTGCACAATAGTCAAATTTAATTAGTTTGAAAAGATAGGTGTCCTTCGAATAAGTGTATTATTCCGATAGAGGGTTCGGAATTAATTACGGAGTTAATTATTCACTGAAGTCGAATAATCGGAAAGTTGGGCTAGAGGCCATATTCGATCAATGAGATTAATTATAATAGTTTCACAGCCTTCCTTCTACTGAACCCAACGGGTCACACACAAGCGTGCAACCAAACAAAGGTGACAAATAAAGCCGAAGCATTAATACGTCAAACTAGAGAATACGTATTCCGACGTCGGATCCCGATCTTGGAGCGTCGAATTTTGAACGTCGAACGTTGAGTTAAATTCTAGGAATTAATGAGATGTACAAATAAGTCAAACAATGAATTACAATGTCAAAGTGCATAGCCCAAACCTCGTATCAGCCTAGCCATACGAGGGCTAGGCTAGCACGTGCTGTCGCAAGCATCAACAGCTCGCAAGGGCATACGGGCTTGCAAGAGCAGCAGTGAGAAGTGGCTAACAAGGCATGCTAGCAAGCCTGGCATGGCAGCCAAGCAACGTACAGCAGCCCAGCAGCACGTGTGGGCCTGCGGTGCGTGTTTGGAGGCCCATGCCGAGCAGCGCTCAAGAGTACCCCAGCCAAGTGGGCCTGCAGTATGGCTAGCAAACCCATGCCAAGTCAAATGGTCTTGACCGGCCATACCTTGGTGCCCAAGGGTGTTGACCGGTCATGGGCTATTGTGATTGGTGGGTTTGGTGACTTGAGGAACAAGGAGGCCACGTTGCTCTCCTTGTGGTTTTCACCTTACCACTCCCATGTGATTGCCATTTATTTCTTGACTATTTGTTCTAGGTATTTAATTTATTTTAGAATTAAATTAAATACTAGGTTTTCTCAACTATGCAAAAGTCCCACATTGATTGGAAATCAAGGGGATGGAGATGCTTCTCCTATAAATACCCAAGGCCTCCCTTGGGAATTCTTTGAAAGATTTGAACTCTATAAAAGGCATCTTCATTGAGAAAACCTAATAAAGAGATCTTATTGTTGAGTAGTGTTAATATTTCCCTAGCCGGTAATATTAGCCAAGTTTGGGTGCGCGGGTGAACTTCGTTGGAGGCGTCATGTTTGAGGCTCTTTGTCCATACGTGAGTGTAGGGTTTCGTAGTCACCCGACACTATGCGCAAGGAAGCCCCCCAAGACCCGCCCCTTAATTAAAGCAATTAATAAGCATAACAAACTTAATCAAACAAGATTAAGTACAAGAATTATACCTTTGTTGCGTGCTTCGCTCCCGAAGAGCTCTTACTTCAAAATCCCGAAACTACGAGATCTCCGACGGATCGTACCCTCGACCCGACCTGAGCGTCCCAAGTCTTGATGGTTGGTCAAGACCCGGAAAAAAACAAATCTATGAGTTTTACGAATCAAAGGTTTACTCTAATTATAAGAGTTGCCTTTTTAATTCCACACAAGGTTTTGTATTTCCCAATACCATGCCTTTGGTATTTATAAGGAAATGCACCATTGATTTCCAATCTCCCATCAATGTGGGAGAGTTGGTAAAATAACCAATTTATTTAATTCTAAATTAAATAAATAATCAACTTAATCACATTGAGACAAGTGGCACAATCACATGCTTAAGTGATGGCCAAGGCTAGGAGGGGGGACCATTTGCCTTACTCCCCAAGGCCTTGATTTGGTCCCCATATCCATGCACAAAACCAGGTCAAGGAGCGCTAGCTGGCTGCCAGCTAACGTGCCAGGTAGGGCTGCCAGCTAGCACTGCCTTGCTGCCCAGCACCCTAGCCAGCCAATGCGTGCTGGTGCTGGGCTGTGCTGATGCTGGTGCGTGATAGTGCCATGCGCTGGTGCGTACTGGTGCTATGCGCTGGTGCATGCTGGTGTTGGCCCTAGCACTCCCACGCACTAGCTCGCACACTCAAAACACTCCCACACCACGCGCACCCACGCATCCAGCCCCACACTCGCAATGCCTAGCGTGCGTGCTGCTAGCGAGCCACGCATGCTGGGCTTGACGTTGCTTGCTAGCTCTTCCTCGTATACACTCACACAGCCACACGCACCAGCCTCGACCATGCACCACGCACCACGCATGCGCCAGTGCCTAGCACTAGTTGTGCTTGGTGCGTGTGGTCCTGCCATGCGCGCCCAGCATTGTGCTAGGGCTGCGATGGCACCCAGCCATCCTAGGGCATGCATGGTACGCCTAGAGATGCTGCCTGGGCTGCGATGGTGCCCAGCCACCCTAGGGCGCGCATGGTGCGCCTAGCGATGTTGTATGGTCTGCGATGGGCTGTGATGAGCTACAATGGTGCGCCTAGCACACCTAGTGTGCCTAGGCTTGCGCCTAGCCATGCTAGGTGCATGCTAGCTCGAACTAGCCTAGCATCCACATGGTTAGAACATTGTGGTGCTACGGCTACGCTCGTACTTGTCGATTGTGATTTTGCGACGCTCGGTCTCGACGCCCTAGGCTTGATATCCGACGTCTGTATTCGTAAAACTCTATCGACTCATTAAATCCTTTCGGATTAATTCGTCGTCTCGGATCGGTGATTCGATTGGGTTCAACCCGAAGGGTTCAGTTAAGATTAAGCTATAATATCAATTATACCTCGATATTACTGATCGGAAGCGGCCTCCACCTAGGCATTCCGATCACTTGATCTTACTATAGAATTATTTTTGTAATAATTCTGAACCCTCTATCGGAAGAATACACTTGTTGGAAGGACACCATTCCTTTCAATCTCCCACTTGTCCTTCCAGACAAGTGTGCATATAGTGTATATCCCATTTCCTATGTCTCTTAATGATTCTTCTTGAACTATAAGGTAAGATTCATCGTCATCCTTATTACGTTCAGAAGTGTTTCTCGATCTCCGAGTTTGACTGTCAATAAGGAGAAGATTTCTAAAATCCATTTGAGCACGGCCATGCATTTTCACAGTCTCGCTCTTCGAGCGGCCTTGTAAATAACAAAACATGTTTCCCTATTGTTAATAGGGGGACAATCCCAGTCTTTCATTGTAAGTTCCTCTTACTAAGAGGACTTAGTCTCCAGAGTGTCCCCGTTATGATCCCCTGTTACGGCAGACGTTAGGAAACATCAAAGAGGTTCCGATAGTCAAAGAGTCTAGTACTCAAATAAGAAAACTTCACAATACTCATAGTCAGAGGAAACAAGTACTCTCATAGGTCTTATCCAGTACAGTTCCAAACTGTACCTGTGCAAATGATTTATGACTATCACGTCCTCGCAGCATAAGAAACGGTGCAGTAAATCATACTACACACTAATCTGTGGCGGTCATCAATCGTCCATCCTTTAGATGACCTCGATTAGGGACAATTTTCGATTTAAATATTCAATGTTCACTTAATAGGCGTTTTTTTATCCAAGACATGGTCTTGATACCCTGTTTTGAATATTTCCGTAAATCGAATGGACTCATTATTTAATTCTAAACCACAATTAAATAGTAATGGAGTGAATTATAATTTTGTAAATAAATTAATTACTCTATTAATGAATGGTTTCAATAAAGTGTCTTACATTAAATCAACCAGTTTAATTAAAACACATGTACAGGGAATTTTCAAAGCCAGTCTCCAACATGCTTGATTCCCATCGCCTCAATGTTCTTGTTGTGTTTCACTTGAGGCAGCGGTTTAGTCAAAGGATCGGCCACGTTATCATCTGTGCCAATCTTACAAATTCTGATTTCACCATCGGATTTCCATTCCCTTATCATGTGAAATCGCCTTTGCACGTGTTTGACCTTCTGCTGTTCTCTCGGCTCCCTGGCCTGAGCGATAGCTCCATTCTTATCACAATAGAGGTCTATCGGCCCCTTGATTGAGGGTACAACACCAAGTTCGCTGATGAACTTATGAATCCAAACAGCTTCCTTGGCAGCTTCTGAAGCGACCAAGTACTCGGCTTCAGTTATAGAGTCTGCAGTGGTGCTCTGTTGGCACTCTTCCAGCTAAACACTCCTCCATTTAGGCAAAATATGTACCTTGACTATGACTTGAAGTCGTCTATGTCAGTCTGGAAGCTAGCGTCTGTGTAACCTTCAACAACCAGTTCTTTGTGGCCTCCATACACCAGGAACTTATCCTTGTTCCTTTTCAGGTACTTTAGGATATTCTTGGCCGCAGTCCAATGCGCCTCTCCTGGGTTTGATTGGTATCGCCTCTTTTGGAATTCTCCATGTTGAATTGAACCAGTACCTTATCAATGTAAGTACTCTAGCTTAATCCAATCATCCTTTTAGATCTATCTCTGTAGATCTTAATGCCCAATATGTACTGTGCCTCTCCTAAATCCTTCATTGAAAAACACTTTCCCAACCAGCCCTATACGGACTCAAGTAATTTTGTGTTGTTTCCAATGAGAAGTATGTCATTGGCATACAGGACTAGGAATGCAATATCACTCCCACTGACCTTCTTGTATACACAAGATTCATTTGGATTCTTGATAAAACCAAACTTGCTAAAGGCTTCATCAAATCGCAGATTCCAACTTCTGCTGGCTTGCTTTAGTCCATAAATGGACTTCTTCAGCTTGCAAACCTTTCTAGCGTTGCCTGGATCCATAAAACCTTCTGGCTGTGTCATATACACAGTTTCTTCCAAAATTCCATTAAGGAAGGCGGTTTTGAGATCCATTTGCCAAATTTCATAATCGTAATATGCAGCAATCGCTAGGATGATCCAGACGAATTTTAGCATTGCAACTGGTGAAAAAGTTTCATCATAATCAATCCCGGGGATTTGTCTATAGCCTTTTGCCACCAGTCTGGCTTTGTATATCGATACATTTCCATCCTTGTCTGTCTTCACTTTGAAGATCCATTTGCAACCAATGAGTGTATAACCCTCGGACAAATTCACCAAGTCCTAGACTTGATTTTCAGACATGGAGTCCATCTCGAATCTCATGGCCTCTTGCCATTTTGCAGAGTCGGGGCTCGTCATAGCTTGCTTGTATGTCGCCGGCTCATCACCATCCATGACTAGGATGTCCTGATCATCGGTTAAGACGATACCGAGGTATCTGTCTGGTTGAGATCTTTGCCATTGCGACCTACGAAGGGTAATCGGTTGAGCATTTTCATTGTCAGTTTGATTCTGACCAATCTTATTAGATGCTTCCAAAGCATCTAGATTGTCAGTTTTGTCAGGTTGACATTGTTGCTCATCTCTCGAACTTTGTCGAATTCGATTTTCCTCCCACTTGTCATTTTGGAAAGGTGTTCCTTTTTCAAAAAGACACCATCACGAGCAACAAATACTTTGTTTTCGGATTTATTGTATAGGTAATACCCTTTGGTTTCTCTTGGATATCTCACAAAGAAATACTTATCCGATTTGGGGTGAAGTTTGTCCGAAATTAATCGCTTGCATATGCTTCGCTTCCCCAAATCTAGAGAAAAGACAACCTAGGAGGTTTCTTAGTCCATAATTCATATGGAGTCTTTTCAACAACTTTTGACGGAGCTCTATTCAGTGTTAGTGCTACAGTTTGTAGCGCATGTCCCTAGAAAGAGATACGAAGTTCACTAAGACCCATCATTGATCGAACCATGTCTAACAAAGTTCGATTCCTCCGTCCGGACACTCCGTTCCGTTGAGGAGTTCCGGGAGGTGTCAACTCTGAAAGAATTCCATTTTCTTTCAAGTGATCGTCGAATTCATGGCTCAAATATTCGCCACCTCGATCCGATCGAAGTGCTTTAATTTTCTTGCCAAGTTGATTTTCAACTTATTTCTGAAATTCTTTGAATTTCTCAAAGGATTCAGATTTATTCAACATTAAGTAGACATAGCCATATCTACTATAATCGTCGGTGAAAGTGATGAAATATTGGTAACCTTGTCTTGCGGGTGTACTCATTGGTCCACATACATCTGTGTGTGTTAGACCTAATAAGTCACTTGCCCTTTCTCCCAACTTGGAGAATGGTTGTTTTATCATCTTGCCTAATAAGCATCCTTCGCAATTTTCAAACGACTCTAAGTCGAATGAGTCAAGAACACCTTCTTAAAGAAGTTTCTTGATGCGCTTAATGTTAATATGGCCAAGACAACAATGCCATAAGTAGGTTTGATTCGACTCAATGGTCTTAGCCTTTTTGGCAGTATTATCGATGTTATAAACCTGTTTGTCTAGTGAAAGCACATAAAGACCATTTTCTGAATGTGCCTTACCATATATAACATTATCAATATAAATAAAACAACTATTGTTTTTGATTCGAAATTCGAATCCTTTGGCGTCCAACGCCGATATTGAAATAATGTTTTTGGTCACTCTTGGAACATGATAGCAGTTTTCAAGTTCTAGAATAAGCCATGAGGGCAAAGACAAACTGAGAGTTCCAACGGAGACGGCAGACATCCTTGTTCCGTTGCCGACCCGAAGCTCGACCTCTCCCTTCTCTAGCCTCCTATTTATCCTTAGTCCCTGAGCATTGGAACAAAGGTGTGAGCCACATCCGATATCTAATACCCACGATGTTTTGCTAGCGAAGTTTAAGTCTATAACGAAAAAACCTGATGAAGAAGCAACGTTGCCGTTCTTCTTATCTTCCTTGAATTTGAGGCAATCCCGTTTCCAATGTCCCTTCTTCTTGCAGTAGAAACATTCGAAATCAGATTTAGAAGAGGCTGCCTTTTTGTCCTTGCTGCCCTTGGCAGATTTTGACTTAGGCGGGAACATCTTCCTTTTCCCTTTAAAGCTCTTCTTTTTGCCAAGACGTTTGAATGGCTTCCCCTTCCTCACCATGAGCATATCATGCTTGCCCTCATCCTTGAGGGTTTTCTCGGCTTGCTTTAACATACCATGAAGCTCGGTGAGGGTTTTCTCCATACTATAAATATTATAGTTCATTTTGAACTGATCATAGCCTTTGTGAAGCGAGTGGAGAATAATGTCAATTGCCATTTCGGTTGAATACCCAGCATCAAGCCTTTCCATGTTCTCAAATAATCCAATCATTTTGAGGACATGCAGGCTGACTAGCTCTCTTTTCATGAGCTTGCTCTCAAGGATCTGCCTGTGGGTATCGAACCTTTCATTTCGGGCCTGCTCTTGAAACATATTCTGAAGCTCAGAAATGATCTCAAAAGCCGTCTCCTTTTCAAAGAAAGTATGTTGAAGGTTCGGAGACATGGTGGCCAACATGATGTATTTGACATCCCGATTGGCACTTTTCCATCGGTTAAGGGCAGCCTGAGTGACCTCCTCATTTGGAGCGTCGGGCATTTCCTCATCAAGGACGTATTCCTTTTGCTCCTGCATTAGTACAATGCGGAGATTTCTTTGCCAATCAAGAAAGTTTGGCCCACTCAACTTCTCCTTGTCGAGAATTGAGCGCAAAGAGAATTGGTTATTGTTTCAGTTACTTGCAGAAATGGTTCTACAATTGAAAGAATTTGAGATGAAAAACCATTCATAAATCAATAAATTGAAATTTAAAACGTTCATGCATAATTTCAATCTTATTGAGCATTTTATCCACGCATTTATAAAATTGTCCCTTTTAGGCGAGAATAAAATGATTCCGAGATCCCAAAGATCAAGAAATGGTTAAGCATGCTTTGGCTTGTCTTAATCATTAAATATCTTAAGGTAAGCAATCCAATTGCTAATAGCTCCAAGCTACTCTCGGTTTGATAAAATGTCGCATCGAATGCATCTTTGACATTTTATCTCTTTTGCCACGACATCTAAGGACTCCTTACTGATATCGTTGAGCTTAACCAAGACAACCCGTATACCTATTACGTTCCTAGGGAAGTAGTGATGTCTCGCTTTGGCGTAGTCCATCACGTACGCGCATTAGTTCGGTAAGTGTTGTTGTTGGAACGGCAAATTTTAGCTCAATATTATTAAGGGACCTAGGGTTTCTATGTTGGTTGATTTAAGTGAACTTAACTAATCGTCGCAACATATAGAAATCCTAGACATGCATCTAGCAATAATATATAACAACAATATACATATAAAGCATAAAATAGATGCATTTGGCAACTAGCATTACCCCTTGAAATCTTCAATTTCCATGGGTCTTCATATTGGCTTGTCTTCATCGAAACGCCGGCTTGAGACATTTTGGCCAAAAATAAAATAAAGCTAGCTAGAACGACTAAGATTAATCTAATACAAAAATACTTAACGGTTCGCAGACCGTATTTAGATTTACAATAATACATAACGTAATGCAGTCCGTATTTTCTATCCTAGTCGGGCCCCACTAGTTGCCATTTTCAATAACCTGTTTTGAAAACAATCTTCCATTCACCCATTCACTATTTGTGAATGGCCCATGCAATTTTACGAAATACATAATTAAACACGCAAAACTAGTAACTAACTTAGGTGGTTAATCCGATTAACGCGCCTAATTAAAACTAGTCAAAGTTGTTTAATCCATTTCTAAACGCAAAACGCTCACGCAATTAATTAAGCTCCCACTAAATTCCGCATCCATACTTAATTAATCCGATTAATTAAGTCGACATAACCTATAATTTGTCAAAATTTCGCGAAATCGAAAATCAAAGTTTTTAACCTCGTTAAAATAATTATTTAAAATTATTAAAACGACTAGATTTTCGCAAAATTAGATAGCTCAAAACCAAGCAACGAAGCCTTACCCAAGCATGGTGCATTGCGCACCATGGCTGCTAGGCAGTAGTGGGCGCTTGCTGCCTCGCTGCCCAGCAGGACAAGCTTCCCACCAGCCTAGAGCTTGGTGCTAGTGTGCTGCGCCTAGCACAGCACACTACGTTGGCCAGCACCACGCATGCCTGCTCGCATGCTGGTGCCTGGCAGCAAGTGGGGCTGGCTGGTGCTTGCTACCACGCTGCCCAGCAGCGCCCCTAGCACCCAGGAACCAAAGCCACTGCCCAAGCCCAGCCTTAGCACCTCTCACCACACAGCCACGCAACATTGATGCTCAGCCATGCGCACCATAGGCAGCCTACATGTGGGCTGCTAGGAAGCCCGTCTAGCCTTGGTGACGCTTGCGGTTTTGCATCGATTTGCGTGCATTTCACTCGGAATTTTAATTCCGATTTATGTGTGGCATAAATTAATTCTAAATTACATTTTAGAATCAATTTGAGGAAAAATAAAATAAAATAAGTCTAACTCAAATAAATTTAATTTTATTGGTGCACAAGCCTAAATTATCCAAGACTACACTTGTTGGAAGGACACCATTCCTTTCAGTGAGTTCGTGTTCGTGCTAAGTGGAAAACACGCATCAAGGGTATGATCTTCTTTTCTTCTTTCTCTCTCTTTCTCTCTTGTTGTTATTAATTATGTGTTTAGTTTATTAATTATGTGTTTATTAATTAATTATTAGCATGCTTGTTTAGTAGCTTTAATTTATGCATGGATCTTTGGGCGGGTTTTGTTTCCGCGCGGTGTCAAACACCTCAAAAGCCAACAGCGGTATCATAAGCCGCGTGCATTTATTTATTGTGACTAATAATTAATTAAGGTGATTTATGTGAATTTAAATTTCTTGTTTTGCTTACTAATTAGATTAGAAGATCATTTTTAATTAGTTTAATCTCGTATTTATGCTAATTTTGGCTACTGAACCCCGATTTGGACCCAAAAATAGTTAATATTTGGTGGAATCGACATTCTAAATCCTTCTTTACCCACAAAGTGACTAAAAAACGCGTTGCAGAGGCTAAAATCCACCAAGAATTATTGTTCTCAAGGGTTTTTCGTTTTTGACGAAAAATTTTAAATCTTTAAACCTTGATTAATTATGGCATGCAATTGTTGGATTATGTGTTTGATTAAACCAATAATCTACTGGAATTATAACCCTTATTAAACAAGTTTATGAAGTCATAATTGGTGCTTAATTTGATTAGCTCATTTTTCACATAAACTTGCAATTTCACATTTTTGCAAAATAATTGCTTGGAGTGTGAATGTTTACGATGAAAATGTATTTTTGACGCACCTAAATGTTAAAGATTCAATCTTTAATTATTATTTGGTTGGATCTTAACTTTCTAAATTCCATAATGAACTAATTAGTTTTTGGTTTTAATCATTTTTGAGTTGATTAAAATCTTAAATGTTCAAACTGCTGCTTGGATTATTATTGTTCTTCATATTGGACAATAATTCATTGGATGATTGTGTTTATTTATTCAACTATTTTTTCATTGGATGATTGTGTTTATTTATTCAACTATTTTTTTTGCCAAATCTCATAATTAATTTATGTTGCTTAATTAATTTTGAGAATAACTCTCATTATTTATTGCATCAAGTTGATCCAAAAGTAATTTAAAATATGGTTCTAGAATTAATTTTGGTTTGTGCACTAAAATTAAATTTATTTAAGTTGGACTTGTTTTATTTTAATATTTTCTCAATACTACTTCTGTTTCGGGGTTTTCTGATGTCCTGCGGGAGAGTTACAATTCCGAGACTGGAACCGGACGCCTGTACCTGCAAAACAAACGGATGCTCCGGATGGTTGGAGATCCGCCTCCGACGGTCAAGTTAGTACTTGATTAAGGAGTAATTAATGCGGAAATTAAAGTGATTGGGTCTCTCTAGGTGAGAGTGTTTAATGTGTGTAATCTGCCTTTTTAGCGTGTTCTCCCCCTTAATGAGGATTAAGGGAGGTATTTATAACCTCGGGAAACGTGTCAATCTAGGTTTAGGTTAACCTTGGGCTGATTGGGCTTCCCTCGGGAGTTGGGCCTAGGTGACCGGTTATCCCAAGTGTCATGGGAAGGACACGTGTCGTGTCGTAATTGGTCCATGGTGGACAGATCATTTCTTGACACGTGGCAGGCTCCTATTGGCCCATGTGACGGACACATGGCGGAACCTGATTGGTCCACTTGTCAGATGGTGATTGGTGGGGAAAAATCCCCTAATCAACTTCTAAGGCACAAGCACGTAAAACGAGGCATCAAGCCTCGAGCAAAAACTTTCGGCCAGTCGGGCTGCTTGCGAGAGTATGTGTCGTGCTTGTACGCTGGTGTGTTTGAGCAAGCACCCCTTGGTGCAACACTTGGTGCGGCATGGCCTTGTGTGTGGTGTGGTATGCGGCTGCTAGGCAGCACCGACCCGCACGTTAGCTGGCGGCCAACACTAGTGTACGTTGCAAGCATGATGCTATGGCCAGCATTACGCGCAAGCAATGCTGTCAGCCACTAGTAGGTGGCTGGGCGTAGATGTGGTTGTGTGAGGCAACACCCACGAATGGCAGCCGGGCTTGGTGTCTAACAAACCGAGCCTCTTGGCTTGGTGCTAGACACTCGAACATCGTTGGGCTATTAATTTTGCAATTTTGTTTTTTTTTTTATTAAAACGAGGCTAGGCCTCAGTTTTTCCCGGCACTGGCAAAATAATTTGATAAAATTTTGCGTTAACCGGTTTAATTAACTTTAATTAGATTAATTTTAATTAAGTTGGATGTGGAGTTTAGTGGGAGCTTTATTAATTGTTTGAGCTATTATTATTGCGTTAATTCACATAATTGGATAACAACTTTGACTAGTTTTAATTCGGCGAGTTAATTGGATTAACCACCTAAGTTAGTTACTAGTTTGCACATGTTTTGCATTGTTACTTGATTTATTTTGTAAAATGCATGGGGATAATCATGATTGTGAATGGATGAATGGAATAGATTTCTATTACAGGTTTTTACAAAATGGCAACTAGTGGGGCCCGACTAGGATTGTAAATACAGACTGCGTTCCAATATGTATTTTTGTAAATCTAAATACGGACTGTGTTCCGTTGAGTATTTTTGTACCTTAATATTTATATTAGTCCTAGTCTTATAAGTAGTTGCATAATTATTGGTCATGCTCGAAGACGACATTTCTAAGAAGACGAAGCCAAGAAAATGTAATGAAGGCCCTTGAAGATTTAAAGATTCAAGTTTCAAGGGGTCATGCTAGTTGCCAAATGCATCTTTACTTATGTTTTATATAATTGTGTTTATATATGATTGCTATGTTAGATATATGTTTAGGATTTCGAATGTTGAATAATTAGTTAAGTTCACTTAAATCAACCAAAATAGAAACCCTAAGTCCCAAAGAATATTGAATTCAATCAGTCATTCCAAAATGACACTTATGGAACTAATGAGAATAGTAATGGGCTATGCCAAAGAAAGGGATTACTACTTTCTTAGGGAAGTAAGGTATGTTTGTGCGCTTTCCAAAGCAAGGTATCATATACACGTTAGTTTTAGTTAAACTCAACGATATCATTAAGGAGTCATTAGATGTCATGGCAATGGAGATAAACGTCAAGAAAGCATTAGATGCTACGTTTTATTTAACCAAGAGTTGCATAGAGCTATTAGCAATTAGATTGCTTACCTTAAAATATTAAGTGTTAAGACAAGCCAAAGCACGCTTAATCACTTTTTGATTTTTGGGATCTTGGAATCGTTTTATTCTCGCCTAATTGGGACAAATTTTAAATGTGTGGATAAAACGCTTAATAAGATTGAAAGTTTGAATGTATGTGTTAAATTTCAAACTTATTATGTTATTATTTTGATAAATGGTTATACTTTGCACTTACATTTGTAGTATTCTAAATAAAATTATAATGTTTCCACCGATTGGTAAAAGGAAATCTTTTTAGAATGGATCTCCAGGAAAGAAAAGGCATTTTTAAAATACAACTTCTCATAAATGACTTTTATGGCTTAGTCCGAAAGGAAGGTTGGACATCATGTGTTCGAAATACTAGGTAGTTTTGATAAACATGAAGTACTGAGTTGAAAAACTAAAATTGTAAATAGTTGACAACCAACATATATTTTCGCTTTAGACAATAATGAGTAGGACTCATTGATGTAGTAATTCAAGTACGAATTAAAGGAAAAGATGGAACTTTGTTTTACGGCACATTAGATGCTTAATTATGCCTAACAAAATATAAAATTCAAAACACTTACAGAAATGGTTCTTAAAAGTTATGAGATGATGTATGTTAAGAAATATAGAAAACAAGGAACATTGGAAAGGAATACGAGATTTCAATTCTACCTAAGAGTTCATGTTATCATAGTTAAACTTAGCAACTCATTATTGAATACTGCTTGAGTGTTCCACTATTAAAGTGACCTCAAACCATTAAAGTTAAGCTAAGTTATTGACTTACAAATTTGGAATGAAGCAAGTAGTGCTACATCAGTTGTAAGGTCATCTGCTTTGTTTAAAGACCTTTAAAGCTAAGGCTAGAACAAAAAAATGGTTATTGTGTTCCCTAATCAGCAAACGATCCGTTTACACACGAAAAGACTCACATTCAAAGTAAAAGAGCAACAGTTTATGTTTTTATTTTAATGGAATGGTTGTTTAAGCCATAAGTCAAGGATGCTTGATTATAAACAAACATTAATATGAAAACTCACAAAGTTCAAGTCTTGGACATGATTTGTGTTCCAAACATCTGTAGCAATGTAACATCGACAAGAACGTACTCAAGGCTCTATCAAATAGACTCTTGTTAGTTAATCGATTCGGAATCGTTCTAAGCCAAGTAAGTCTTACTTGTTGAAATCGACAAAGAAAGGAGCTATTGTGCTTGGTATAGACAATTGACTCCGAAAGCTAAAGAGAATTCCATTACTTCAACGCTTTCACAAGAATTTGAAAGAATATGGCCGTATTCATCAAATGTGAACAAACTGGATCTTGAATAGCTCAAAAGTTCAGTGAAGTATAGAATCGACCTAGTAAGATATCAAAACGTCTAGATTAGATCGAGCGATTTTTGCTTGAACCAAGAGTGATCATATCAAGGTTATAAAATTGGAATTTCATAATTAGCTCCAAAAAGAATATAGTATGTCTTGACAGAGACCTCAATGCCATTTGGAAATGACTCGAAAGATGATGGATCACATCCCTTCTTCTAAAGTTCTTAAAGATTTGCACAAATGACTACTGTTACACTAAACAAAATTTTCAAGGCTAACAAAGGACAACATATTCAGTTATGGATAGAAATAGTTTCTAGCTAGCATCTTTTCAAGTATATGTCTAGGGCTCTTAGGCTTAAAGGGAGTTTAGTGACTCAGTGGGAGCTAAGTGGCTCAATAAGGGCTAAGGTAGCTCGAGTGGGAGCTAACTATTTGTTTCGCAATGAACTTTTACCAAAAGATAATATACATGTCTCTTTTTAAGCATTCAAGTGAGACTACGGGCATTACTTCCAAACCTAATCGAGAACATAGTATTTTGTTGCTCTAAGTGGTGTCTTTCTGGAAAATAACACATTTCCAAAACGATAAGTGGGAGGAAAATGAACTCGATGACCATCGAGATTAGCAACAAACTAGAAATGAGAATCTCGAAAGACTTTAAAAGGGCTTCATGAGAATTATTAATCAAGAATACTCAAAGGACTTTAAAAGTGCCTTATAAGAGAATTCATTACTCACAAAGACGTTATTAGTGTGGGAGTAAGATCAACCAAAGGGCTTTAAAAGCGCCTTGAGACTTAGTGTTTGATGCAATTACCCCATATAGGTATAGAATTCACCAAAGGCATGGATTGAATCCTATAAATTTCTATTAAGATAGAAATAACCCTAAGACTTACAAGCATACTATTTACTATTGGGGTAAGGGAATAGTGTCTTGTAAATTAGCTACGAAAATCCGAATTGTGAATAATGGTTAGAGGCCATAAAAAATCCAAAACAGACTCCATGTTTGAAAATCATGTTTGAAACTTGATTAATTTGATGAAAGGGTAAAGACTCATCAATTGCAAATAAGTTTTCAAGGAGAAAACTAACAAATATGTAAATGTATATGCATACATAGCTAGATTGGTTGAAACGGTTACAGTTAAATTCACGACGTTGATTTAATAAATCCTATTCACTAATCGGAATGCTTAAGTCTTTTCGTGATTATTCAAGCAAAATTGCGCATATGAATTATGGAAAAATAGATATCGAAACCGCCTTCCTAAAAATGGGGTTTTGGAAGAGACTATGGATATAGTCTAAGGATTTTGTAAATCTAAATAATTCTAGATTTGAAAGAAAGCTCAAGAAATCCATTGGTGAATTGAGGGAAGCATGTAGGAATTGGAATGGGTTTTCTCATAAAGTTAATATAAGGTTTGGCTTGTTGAGAAACATGGAAATTCTTTAGTGGGAGCAAAAGTCAATTTTGTAAGGTCCAAAAAGAAGTTTACGAACTCTATTGTAAAATAACTATCACATGCTTAATGCTTTGATTTGAAAGAATTTTTCAATGATGGACCAAGCTAAAGGTGATACTTAGTACATAGAGGGAATTAAGATCTATTGGATAGACTTAATAAAATGTTTGAAGGAGTAAAGGAATTTACCAGGTTAAACATGAAGGGCCTAAAAAAGGCTTTCGACCCATATGTATAAAACTAAGCAAATGTTTTTAACTAAGCAAATACTTAGTCAAACAACGAAAACTCTAGTAGAGACTTTCAACCGTATCATATAGCAAACAGTTTAGCAAGACTCAGTGAAATTTGATGAGTTAAAAATCACATGAACGGGATCAAATTGGAATAATTTTGCAATTAGATCCATCATGTATGCTATGATATGGAATCGTCATATGACCTGCATGCTTAAAGCATGACAAGTATAAAATACCAATCGACTTGCATCTAAGCAATGGATCTTTAGATTATAATTAAGAACGACTAAAGTACTTGTTTATGTAAAAGGATGAGTTCTTGATGTGTGGAAACAAATATAATTTGAGTATTAATGTTGCAAGCATAACCTCAGCAAGGATTAGATCCTTAATGAGTAACCCATTTATAAGCACGAGGTTAAGACGCGTCGTGGCTTAAGAATGGCAACATGAACTTATGTCTATGTATATTGTGTGAAAATTTAAGGTAAATTTCCATTATCACAAAGGATTAGGGTATCCATATCATTCTAAGCCAGTTGGTTTAAAATCCAAACAAAGCATCATTAGGAAATCTAATAAATATATGTTGAGAACATTGTTGCCTTAGAGGCAAAAATAAGGAAGTTGTTAAATGCATAGTTCGTTGTTGAACTTTAATGATTGTAGGTTGTCAAGTTTAAAATCTCAAATCATGAAAATGAGTGGGAGCCATCACTTGGACAATAAATCCTAAGTCGCATATAATCCATAAAACTCTCAAATCTTATCATCTAATTATGAAAGTGTTCGATAATGAAGATGCTAAGATTTACAAAGCAATCGTAACTAAACCTATGCAATAAGTGAACCTCAACATTCACAATTGCATAAAACAAATCAAGCATATTAAATATGGCTGTGATTTTTATAAATGTTTTGTTAAGAGCATTACTCTTAAAACATTTGGGAAAACCATTTATCATAAGAAGAAACGTTTGAAAGCTTCATAGCGGAATAAAATTTTCTAATTATTCCACAAAAACTATTTAATTCTAGTTTAGAATTAAATAATGAGTCCATTCAATTTGACGACATTTAAAATAGGGTATCAAGACAAGTCTTGGATAAAGAAGAACCTATTAAGTGAACATTGAATGTCATATTGAAATTATCCCTAATCGAGGTCATTTGAAGTTGGACGACTAATGACCGCATTAGATTAGATTAAAGTATGTTTATAGCACGGTTTCTTGTGCTATAAGGACGAGAATGTCATAAATCATTTTCACTGGTATTGGTTTGGAACTATACTAGATCGACCTATGAGAATACCTTAAAAAATTTAACAATCGTCATAAGTATATTAATCATTATGGCTATCGGAACCTCTTTCCTCAACCATGAGTATTGTTAGTTCTTTTGTTTGAGTACTAGTCTGCTTTGATGAGTCTGCTTTGATGTTGTCAAACGTCTGTCGTACAAGGGGATTATAAAGGCAACACTCGGGCGACTAGGGCCTCTTTCTAAGGGAAGCTAACAATGCAAGACTAGGAATGTTCCCCTATTAAAAGTAGGGAACATGTCTTTGTTGTTACAAGGCCTCTTGAAGAGCGAGACTGTAAAAATGCATGGCCGTGCTCAGATGGATTTTAGAAATCATCTGCTTATTGGCAGTCGAATTCGGAAATTGAGAAACACTTCTGGACATAATAAGGATGACGAAGAATCTTACCTTATAGTTCATGAAGAGGCATTAAGTGACATAGGAAAAAGACTATACACTATCAGCACACTTGTCTGGAAGGACAAGTGGGAGATTGAAAGGATTGGTGTCCTTCGAAAAAGTGTATTATTCCAATAGAAGGATTGAAATTAATTACGGAATTAATTATTCAGTGAAGTCAAGTGATCGGAAAGTCGGGCTAGAGTCCATCTCCGATCAGTGAGATTAATTATATTAATCACACAGCTTTCCTTCTAATGAACCCAACGGGTCACACCAAAGTGTGTAACCAAACTAAGGTGACGTATTAAGCCGAAGGCATTAATACGTCAAACTAGAGGATAAGAATCCCGACATCGGATCCCGAACTTGGAGCGTTGAACACGAGCGTCGAGTTAAATTCTAGCCGTATGAGGGCTAGGCTAGCACGTGATGTCGCAAGCACCAACAGCTCGCAAGGGCGTGCGGGCTTGCGAGAGCAGCAGCAGCATGGCATTGCTAGCAAGTCGACATGCTGGCAACTCGCAGCAGGCCTGCTAGCATGGCACACCAGCAAGCTCGCATCGAACTATGGCTAGCGAGGCTTGCTAGCAAGCCCAACACGGCAGCCGAGCAACATACAATAGTCAAGAAGCACGCGTGGGCTTGCGGTGCGTGGTGGCAGGCCCATGTCGAGCAGCCCACAAGAGGAGCCCAGCCAAGTGGGTCTTGCGGTATGGCTAACAAACCCAATCTAAGTCAAATGCTTTTGACTGGCCATACCTTGGTGCCCAAGGGTGTTGACCGGTCATGGGTTATTATGATTGGTGGGTTTGGTGACTTGGGGAACAAGGAAGCCATGTGGCACTCCTTGTGGTCGTCACCTAACCACTCCCATGAGATTGCCACTTGTTACTTCACTATTGGTTCTAGCTATTTAATTTAATTTAGAACTAAATTAAATACTAGCTTTTCTCAACTTTGCAAAAGTCCCACATTGATTGCGAATCAAGGGGATGGAGATGTTTCTCATATAAATACCCAAGGCCTCCCTTGGGAATTCATTGCAAGATTTGAACTCTATAAAAGGCATCTCCATTGAGAAAACCTTATAAAGAGATCCTCTTGTTTAGTAGTGTTAATATTGAACTAGCCAGTAATATTAGCCAAGTTTGGGCGTGTGGGTGGACTACGTTGGAGGGGTCGCGTTTGAGGCTTTTTCTCCGTACGTGAGAACGTGTTCGTGTAAGTGGAAAACACGCATCAAGGGTATGATCGTCTTTTCTTCTTTCTCTCTCTTTCTTTCTTGTTGTTATTAATTATGTGTTTAGTTAATTAATTATGTGTTTAATTAATTAATTATTAGCATCCATGTTTAGTTGTTTTAATTTATGCATGGATCTTTTGGCGGGTTTTGTTTTCGCGCGGTGTCGGTCACCGCAAAACCTAACTTAGTTTACCTATATAGTCAACTATTCCTAAAATTAATGCCTAACAAAAAGTAGGGGAAACGACAAACATTTTTTTTTTCCTGCAATAAAGATTGCTACACATAAAAAGATACTGCACGTCATAGTGCTAAAAGAGCCTCATTGGATGTACACTTTTTACCACAACAAGCTATAGACTAAAATAATACTACCTTTTTTTATCCCACAGTTAATATTGGATTCGGACAATTTGTATCAATAATTATCTAACAATAATTGAAACAGCTGTATGATACACGCAATTCACGTATCGCCAATCGTAATATTGCATACTATTATGCACAAATTGCTTTTCCAATTCAAGCCACTATGCGCTACTATTCAAGCCTTTATTATCACAGAGCGTCGTCGTAAATATAGGATCGATATTTTACGATATTTTTCGCATATATGTTATTTTGATCTAGTTTGGTATCTTTTATCAATTTTTTATCAATAATGAAATAATACGACCGTGATAAATATAAATTTGTGCTTAAATAGAGTAAGGAAGGATAAAAGTTTTCACTTTTAAAGTTGTCTGATTAAGGGAATAATTTTTGCCCATGACCAAGTCGACTTTATGTTGTATGACTTTAAATAGTATATTTTATCCTTGACCAAGTCAACTCTATGTTGTATGACTTTACATAGTATATACATAAGGTAATTTCCATTACTTTATACCTCACCTTTGTAAGAAAGGGTCTTTATTTTCACTGTTTGTAATACTTTTGCTTTATAAGATTTTGTCATATGATTGGTTGTCCTTTTATAAATTTATATGTACGATCTAATAAGGGTAAAAGTTAATTACAAAGCTATTTGAATCAAATGAAAGTCAAATGTATTTAACAATGCTTATTGAATTAAATGAAAGTCAAACACATTCAAACAAAGCTTTTTGAATAAAATGAAAGTGAAACACATTCAAACAAAACTTTTGAATCAAATGAAAGCCAAACACCTTCAAACGAAGCTATATAAGTCAAACAAAAGTGAAATACATTCTACAAAGCTAATTGAATCAATTGAAAGTCAAACACATTCAAACAAAGCTATTTGAATCAAATGAATATAAAATACATTCTACAAATCTAATCGAATCAAATGGAAGTCAATTACATTCAAACAAAGCTTTTTAAAGTCTAACACATTCAAACAAAGCTATTTGAATCAAATGAAAGTCAAATGCATTAAACAATACTTATTGTATGAAATGAATGTCAAACACATTCTAACAAAGCTTTTTAAATCAAATGAAAGTCAAACACATTCAAACAAAGCTATTTCAATCAAATGAAAATGAATTGCATTCTACAAAGCTAATTGAATCAAATGAAAGTCAAACACATTCAAAACAAAGCTTTTTGTATCAAACGAAAGTCAAACACATTTAAACTAAACTGTTTAAATCAAATGGAAGTCAAACACATTCAAACAAAGATTTTTAAATCAAATGAAAGTCAAACACATTCTAACAAAGCAATTTAAATCAAATTAAAATGAATTGCATTCTACAAAGCTAATTGAATCAAATGAAAGTCAAACACATTCAAACAAAGTTTTTTAAATCAAATGAAAGTCTAACACATTCAATAAAAACTTTTTAAATCAAATGAAAGTATAACACATTCAAACAAAACTATTTGAATCAAATGAAAGTGATATGTATTCACCAATGCTTATTAAATCAAATGAAAGTCAAACACATTCAAACAAAGCTTTTTGTATCAAACGAATGTCAAACACATTTAAACTAAACTGTTTAAATCAAATGAAAGTCAAACACATTCAAATAAAGCTTTTTAAATCAAATGAAAGTCTAACACATTCAAAAAAAGCTACTTGAATCAAATGAATGTCAAATACATTCTACAAAGCTAATCGAATCAAATGGAAGTCAATTACATTCAAACAAAGCTTTTTAAAGTCTAACACATTCAAACAAAGCTATTTGAATCAAATGAAAGTCAAATGCATTAAACAATACTTATTGAATGAAATGAATGTCAAACACATTCTAACAAAGCTTTTTCAATCAAATGAAAGTCTAACACATTCTAAGAAAACTATTTAAATCAAATGAAAATGAATTGCATTCTACAAAGCTAATTGAATCAAATGAAAGTCAAACACATTCAAACAAAGTTTTTTAAATCAAATGAAAGTCTAACACATTAAATAAAAACTTTTTAAATCAAATGAAAGTATAACACATTCAAACAAAGCTATTTGAATCAAATGAAAGTGATATGTATTCAACAATGCTTATTAAATCAATGTAAAGTCAAACACATTCAAACAAAGCTTTTTGTATCAAATGAAAGTCAAACATATTCATACTAAACTATTTAAATCAAATGAAAGTAAAATGCATTTTACATAGCTAATTTAATCAAGTGAAAGTCAAACCCAATCAAACAAAGCTATTTGAATCAAATGAAAAGTCAAATACATTCGACAAAGCTAATTGAATCAAATGAAATTCAAACACATTCAAATAAAGATTTTTAATTCAAATGAAAGTGTAACACATTTAAACAAAGCTATTTGAATCAAATGAAAGTCAAATACATTCTACAAATCTAATTGAATCAAATGAAAGTCAAACACATTCAAACAAAGCTTTTTAAATCAAATGAAAGTCTAACGCATTCAAAAAAAGCTTTTTAAATCAAATGAAAGTCTAACACAGTCTAACAAAGCTATTTGAATCAAATGAAAGTCAAATGTATTTAACAATGCTTATTGAATTAAATGAAAGTCAAACACATTCAAACAAAGCTTTTTGAATAAAATGAAAGTGAAACACATTCAAACAAAACTTTTTGAATCAAATGAAAGTCAAACACCTTAAAACGAAGCTATATAAGTCAAACAAAAGTGAAATACATTCTACAAAGCTAATTGAATCAATTGAAAGTCGAACACATTCAAACAAAGCTATTTGAATCAAAAGAATGTCAAATACATTCTACAAATCTAATCGAATCAAATGGAAGTCAATTACATTCAAACAAAGCTTTTTAAAGTCTAACACATTCAAACAAAGCTATTTGAATCAAATGAAAGTCAAATGCATTAAACAATTGATAAGTGGCATTTATGCCACTATTTAGATCCTCTAATTGCGGTATTTTTCTACATTTGTCCCTTGTTTGTACCCCTTTTGCTCCGTCTCTCCCTTTATTATGTTTTTGTGCTTTTCCTCGTGTTTTGTAGGCTTTTGGAGTTGATTTTAATAGAATGAAGAGCTTGGAGAATTGGAGTTCATTTGAAGAGCTACAAAGGAAGTTAAGGAGCAAGCAAGCAAGGCCATACGGACAGCGCGGGTCGTGCTTTCAGAATGGTGCGGGCGCGCCAAACCAAGCGCGGGCGTGCCTAACATTGGGGTTGAAAATATTGAAGGAGGCAGAATGTAGGCGCGATTTGGGCGCGGCTTAGGCGCGGGCGCGCCTAAGATAGGCGCGGGCGCTCCTAAGATAGGCGCGGGCGCTCAAGGGCCTGAACTCCAAAGCTAACCTTTGTTCACTCTTTTAGCCATAACTTTTTATCTACAAATTGGATTGAGGTGATTCAAGTTGCATTGGAAACTAGACTTAAAGAGCTTTCAAACGGTAGGTTGCACGCCCATAGAAGACTCCTAGAACAGAAGTTATGGCCGTTTGAAAATGAATGTCGCTGTCAGGCCAATCCCAGTGCGCGGGCGCGCAGGCAAATATTGGGGGTTGCGCACGAGCAGCTACGGGTCTTTTAAACGCTTCTTCCTCTCCTCTTTTTATAAGTTTTGATGGTGGGTTTCTTTGGTTTTTTCTCTCTCCTCTTTGAGGGGTTAAACCCTAACATCTCTCCATCAATCTTCACATAAATTAGGCTTAGATTTAGTTTTAATCTTTGTTTTTATACTTTGCAATGTAGATTAAGAGTAATTTAGGGTATTTTAGAGAGAGAAAGTGAAGAGCTTCAATGGTGGATTGAAGAAGATGAAGATGCAAAGTGACATTGTTTTGGATTCCTTTTCAATACTTCAATGAGCATTCTAAACTCTATCTCATTTATTGTTCTTTCTTAATTTCTTGCTTGATTAGAGTAGTTGTTTAGTTTAATTGCTTCTCTTTGTTCTTCTTGTTGGGTTTTGTGTTAGTTGTTCATGATTAGTGAGTAATTCCCTTTACTAAGGGATTGGTGATAGCATGTGGTGAATCTTGAATGTATTAGGCTAGACAAATGTTGGTTATATGTGATTAAATATACCTTGTAACCATGTTTTACTAATTACTCCATGTGAATGGCCAATCATGTGTTGTAATTGGGTGGATTGAACTAAGTTATGACGATAGTGTAACTTAGGGATATCCATTAGGTGATCGATTCTATGCAAAAACCTTAACTTTCACAGCTTATGACGATAGTATGAGCATGTGTTAAGTTGGGAAAGCCTTTGACCCCGATAGGTGGTTAGATGGTATTGTTGGTATTGCCTTATATGAGATATTTGGTTTGCATGTAAACTCATTTCCATTGCCTAACTTTATTGAAGATCATTGTCATGTTTGACCCTCTCCCTTGGTGTTAGTTTAACTTAATATAAATCTCATTTTTGTTTATTGTTCTATCCATCCTATCTCTTTGACCTAGCTTAATTGGTGGTGGTGTTGATAGTGTTTATGTCGTCTCCGTGGTTCGACCCTCTACTTACCACTAAACTTGTTTAGTGTAGGTGTAGGTTTATAAATATTGTTTGGTTGAGGGTAGTTAGTCCAACGACCTAATTATCCTTCACCAACAATACTTATTGAATGAAATGAATGTCAAACACATTCAAACAAACCTTTTCAATCAAATGAAAGTCAAACACATTCAAACAAAGCTATTTCAATCAAATGAAAATGAATTGCATTCTACAAAGCTAATTGAATCAAATGAAAGTCAAACACATTCAAAACAAAGCTTTTTGTATCAAACGAAAGTCAAACACATTTAAACTAAACTGTTTCAATCAAATGGAAGTCAAACACATTCAAACAAAGCTTTTTAAATCAAATGAAAGTCAAACACATTCTAACAAAGCTATTTAAATCAAATTAAAATGAATTGCATTCTACAAAGCTAATTGAATCAAATGAATGTCAAACACATTCAAACAAAGTTTTTTAAATCAAATGAAAGTCTAACACATTCAATAAAAACTTCTTAAATCAAATTAAAGTATAACACATTCAAACAAAGCTATTTGAATCAAATGAAAGTGATATGTATTGACCAATGCTTATTAAATCAAATGAAAATCAAACACATTCAAACAAAGCTTTTTGTATCAAATGAAAGTCAAACATATTCATACTAAACTATTTAAATCAAATGAAAGTAAAATGCATTTTACATAGCTAATTTAATCAAGTGAAAGTCAAACCCAATCAAACAAAGCTATTTGAATCAAATGAAAAGTCAAATACATTCGACAAAGCTAATTGAATCAAATGAAATTCAAACACATTCAAATAAAGATTTTTAATTCAAATGAAAGTGTAACACATTTAAACAAAGCTATTTGAATCAAATGAAAGTCAAATACATTCTACAAATCTAATTGAATCAAATGAAAGTCAAACACATTCAAACAAAGCTTTTTAAATTAAATGAAAGTCTAACGCATTCAAAAAAAGCTTTTTAAATCAAATGAAAGTCTAACACAGTCTAACAAAGCTATTTGAATCAAATGAAAGTCAAATGTATTTAACAATGCTTATTGAATTAAATGAAAGTCAAACACATTCAAACAAAGCTTTTTGAATAAAATGAAAGTGAAACACATTCAAACAAAACTTTTTGAATCAAATGAAAGTCAAACACCTTAAAACGAAGCTATATAAGTCAAACAAAAGTGAAATACATTCTACAAAGCTAATTGAATCAATTGAAAGTCGAACACATTCAAACAAAGCTATTTGAATCAAAAGAATGTCAAATACATTCTACAAATCTAATCGAATCAAATGGAAGTCAATTACATTCAAACAAAGCTTTTTAAAGTCTAACACATTCAAACAAAGCTATTTGAATCAAATGAAAGTCAAATGCATTAAACAATTGATAAGTGGCATTTATGCCACTATTTAGATCCTCTAATTGCGGTATTTTTCTACGTTTGTCCCTTGTTTGTACCCCTTTTGCTCCGTCTCTCCCTTTATTATGTTTTTGTGCTTTTCCTCGTGTTTTGTAGGCTTTTGGAGTTGATTTTAATAGAATGAAGAGCTTGGAGAATTGGAGTTCATTTGAAGAGCTACAAAGGAAGTTAAGGAGCAAGCAAGCAAGGCCATACGGACAGCGCGGGTCGTGCTTTCAGAATGGCGCGGGCGCGCCAAACCAAGCGCGGGCGTGCCTAACATTGGGGTTGAAAATATTGAAGGAGGCAGAATGTAGGCGCGATTTGGGCGCGGCTTAGGCGCGGGCGCGCCTAAGATAGGCGCGGGCGCTCCTAAGATAGGCGCGGGCGCTCAAGGGCCTGAACTCCAAAGCTAACCTTTGTTCACTCTTTTAGCCATAACTTTTTATCTACAAATTGGATTGAGGTGATTCAAGTTGCATTGGAAACTAGACTTAAAGAGCTTTCCAACGGTAGGTTGCACGCCCATAGAAGACTCCTAGAACAGAAGTTATGGCCGTTTGAAAATGAATGTCGCTGTCAGGCCAATCCCAGTGCGCGGGCGCGCAGGCAAATATTGGGGGTTGCGCACGAGCAGCTACGGGTCTTTTAAACGCTTCTTCCTCTCCTCTTTTTATAAGTTTTGATGGTGGGTTTCTTTGGTTTTTTCTCTCTCCTCTTTGAGGGGTTAAACCCTAACATCTCTCCATCAATCTTCACATAAATTAGGCTTAGATTTAGTTTTAATCTTTGTTTTTATACTTTGCAATGTAGATTAAGAGTAATTTAGGGTATTTTAGAGAGAGAAAGTGAAGAGCTTCAATGGTGGATTGAAGAAGATGAAGATGCAAAGTGACATTGTTTTGGATTCCTTTTCAATACTTCAATGAGCATTCTAAACTCTATCTCATTTATTGTTCTTTCTTAATTTCTTGCTTGATTAGAGTAGTTGTTTAGTTTAATTGCTTCTCTTTGTTCTTCTTGTTGGGTTTTGTGTTAGTTGTTCATGATTAGTGAGTAATTCCCTTTACTAAGGGATTGGTGATAGCATGTGGTGAATCTTGAATGTATTAGGCTAGACAAATGTTGGTTATATGTGATTAAATATACCTTGTAACCATGTTTTACTAATTACTCCATGTGAATGGCCAATCATGTGTTGTAATTGGGTGGATTGAACTAAGTTATGACGATAGTGTAACTTAGGGATATCCATTAGGTGATCGATTCTATGCAAAAACCTTAACTTTCACAGCTTATGACGATAGTATGAGCATGTGTTAAGTTGGGAAAGCCTTTGACCCCGATAGGTGGTTAGATGGTATTGTTGGTATTGCCTTATATGAGATATTTGGTTTGCATGTAAACTCATTTCCATTGCCTAACTTTATTGAAGATCATTGTCATGTTTGACCCTCTCCCTTGGTGTTAGTTTAACTTAATATAAATCTCATTTTTGTTTATTGTTCTATCCATCCTATCTCTTTGACCTAGCTTAATTGGTGGTGGTGTTGATAGTGTTTATGTCGTCTCCGTGGTTCGACCCTCTACTTACCACTAAACTTGTTTAGTGTAGGTGTAGGTTTATAAATATTGTTTGGTTGAGGGTAGTTAGTCCAACGACCTAATTATCCTTCACCAACAATACTTATTGAATGAAATGAATGTCAAACACATTCAAACAAACCTTTTCAATCAAATGAAAGTCAAACACATTCAAACAAAGCTATTTCAATCAAATGAAAATGAATTGCATTCTACAAAGCTAATTGAATCAAATGAAAGTCAAACACATTCAAAACAAAGCTTTTTGTATCAAACGAAAGTCAAACACATTTAAACTAAACTGTTTCAATCAAATGGAAGTCAAACACATTCAAACAAAGCTTTTTAAATCAAATGAAAGTCAAACACATTCTAACAAAGCTATTTAAATCAAATTAAAATGAATTGCATTCTACAAAGCTAATTGAATCAAATGAATGTCAAACACATTCAAACAAAGTTTTTTTAAATCAAATGAAAGTCTAACACATTCAATAAAAACTTCTTAAATCAAATTAAAGTATAACACATTCAAACAAAGCTATTTGAATCAAATGAAAGTGATATGTATTGACCAATGCTTATTAAATCAAATGAAAATCAAACACATTCAAACAAAGCTTTTTGTATCAAATGAAAGTCAAACATATTCATACTAAACTATTTAAATCAAATGAAAGTAAAATGCATTTTACATAGCTAATTTAATCAAGTGAAAGTCAAACCCAATCAAACAAAGCTATTTGAATCAAATGAAAAGTCAAATACATTCGACAAAGCTAATTGAATCAAATGAAATTCAAACACATTCAAATAAAGATTTTTAATTCAAATGAAAGTGTAACACATTTAAACAAAGCTATTTGAATCAAATGAAAGTCAAATACATTCTACAAATCTAATTGAATCAAATGAAAGTCAAACACATTCAAACAAAGCTTTTTAAATTAAATGAAAGTCTAACGCATTCAAAAAAAGCTTTTTAAATCAAATGAAAGTCTAACACAGTCTAACAAAGCTATTTGAATCAAATGAAAGTCAAATGTATTTAACAATGCTTATTGAATTAAATGAAAGTCAAACACATTCAAACAAAGCTTTTTGAATAAAATGAAAGTGAAACACATTCAAACAAAACTTTTTGAATCAAATGAAAGTCAAACACCTTAAAACGAAGCTATATAAGTCAAACAAAAGTGAAATACATTCTACAAAGCTAATTGAATCAATTGAAAGTCGAACACATTCAAACAAAGCTATTTGAATCAAAAGAATGTCAAATACATTCTACAAATCTAATCGAATCAAATGGAAGTCAATTACATTCAAACAAAGCTTTTTAAAGTCTAACACATTCAAACAAAGCTATTTGAATCAAATGAAAGTCAAATGCATTAAACAATTGATAAGTGGCATTTATGCCACTATTTAGATCCTCTAATTGCGGTATTTTTCTACGTTTGTCCCTTGTTTGTACCCCTTTTGCTCCGTCTCTCCCTTTATTATGTTTTTGTGCTTTTCCTCGTGTTTTGTAGGCTTTTGGAGTTGATTTTAATAGAATGAAGAGCTTGGAGAATTGGAGTTCATTTGAAGAGCTACAAAGGAAGTTAAGGAGCAAGCAAGCAAGGCCATACGGACAGCGCGGGTCGTGCTTTCAGAATGGCGCGGGCGCGCCAAACCAAGCGCGGGCGTGCCTAACATTGGGGTTGAAAATATTGAAGGAGGCAGAATGTAGGCGCGATTTGGGCGCGGCTTAGGCGCGGGCGCGCCTAAGATAGGCGCGGGCGCTCCTAAGATAGGCGCGGGCGCTCAAGGGCCTAAACTCCAAAGCTAACCTTTGTTCACTCTTTTAGCCATAACTTTTTATCTACAAATTGGATTGAGGTGATTCAAGTTGCATTGGAAACTAGACTTAAAGAGCTTTCCAACGGTAGGTTGCACGCCCATAGAAGACTCCTAGAACAGAAGTTATGGCCGTTTGAAAATGAATGTCGCTGTCAGGCCAATCCCAGTGCGCGGGCGCGCAGGCAAATATTGGGGGTTGCGCACGAGCAGCTACGGGTCTTTTAAACGCTTCTTCCTCTCCTCTTTTTATAAGTTTTGATGGTGGGTTTCTTTGGTTTTTTCTCTCTCCTCTTTGAGGGGTTAAACCCTAACATCTCTCCATCAATCTTCACATAAATTAGGCTTAGATTTAGTTTTAATCTTTGTTTTTATACTTTGCAATGTAGATTAAGAGTAATTTAGGGTATTTTAGAGAGAGAAAGTGAAGAGCTTCAATGGTGGATTGAAGAAGATGAAGATGCAAAGTGACATTGTTTTGGATTCCTTTTCAATACTTCAATGAGCATTCTAAACTCTATCTCATTTATTGTTCTTTCTTAATTTCTTGCTTGATTAGAGTAGTTGTTTAGTTTAATTGCTTCTCTTTGTTCTTCTTGTTGGGTTTTGTGTTAGTTGTTCATGATTAGTGAGTAATTCCCTTTACTAAGGGATTGGTGATAGCATGTGGTGAATCTTGAATGTATTAGGCTAGACAAATGTTGGTTATATGTGATTAAATATACCTTGTAACCATGTTTTACTAATTACTCCATGTGAATGGCCAATCATGTGTTGTAATTGGGTGGATTGAACTAAGTTATGACGATAGTGTAACTTAGGGATATCCATTAGGTGATCGATTCTATGCAAAAACCTTAACTTTCACAGCTTATGACGATAGTATGAGCATGTGTTAAGTTGGGAAAGCCTTTGACCCCGATAGGTGGTTAGATGGTATTGTTGGTATTGCCTTATATGAGATATTTGGTTTGCATGTAAACTCATTTCCATTGCCTAACTTTATTGAAGATCATTGTCATGTTTGACCCTCTCCCTTGGTGTTAGTTTAACTTAATATAAATCTCATTTTTGTTTATTGTTCTATCCATCCTATCTCTTTGACCTAGCTTAATTGGTGGTGGTGTTGATAGTGTTTATGTCGTCTCCGTGGTTCGACCCTCTACTTACCACTAAACTTGTTTAGTGTAGGTGTAGGTTTATAAATATTGTTTGGTTGAGGGTAGTTAGTCCAACGACCTAATTATCCTTCACCAACAATACTTATTGAATGAAATGAATGTCAAACACATTCAAACAAACCTTTTCAATCAAATGAAAGTCAAACACATTCAAACAAAGCTATTTCAATCAAATGAAAATGAATTGCATTCTACAAAGCTAATTGAATCAAATGAAAGTCAAACACATTCAAAACAAAGCTTTTTGTATCAAACGAAAGTCAAACACATTTAAACTAAACTGTTTCAATCAAATGGAAGTCAAACACATTCAAACAAAGCTTTTTAAATCAAATGAAAGTCAAACACATTCTAACAAAGCTATTTAAATCAAATTAAAATGAATTGCATTCTACAAAGCTAATTGAATCAAATGAATGTCAAACACATTCAAACAAAGTTTTTTAAATCAAATGAAAGTCTAACACATTCAATAAAAACTTCTTAAATCAAATTAAAGTATAACACATTCAAACAAAGCTATTTGAATCAAATGAAAGTGATATGTATTGACCAATGCTTATTAAATCAAATGAAAATCAAACACATTCAAACAAAGCTTTTTGTATCAAATGAAAGTCAAACATATTCATACTAAACTATTTAAATCAAATGAAAGTAAAATGCATTTTACATAGCTAATTTAATCAAGTGAAAGTCAAACCCAATCAAACAAAGCTATTTGAATCAAATGAAAAGTCAAATACATTCGACAAAGCTAATTGAATCAAATGAAATTCAAACACATTCAAATAAAGATTTTTAATTCAAATGAAAGTGTAACACATTTAAACAAAGCTATTTGAATCAAATGAAAGTCAAATACATTCTACAAATCTAATTGAATCAAATGAAAGTCAAACACATTCAAACAAAGCTTTTTAAATTAAATGAAAGTCTAACGCATTCAAAAAAAGCTTTTTAAATCAAATGAAAGTCTAACACAGTCTAACAAAGCTATTTGAATCAAATGAAAGTCAAATGTATTTAACAATGCTTATTGAATTAAATGAAAGTCAAACACATTCAAACAAAGCTTTTTGAATAAAATGAAAGTGAAACACATTCAAACAAAACTTTTTGAATCAAATGAAAGTCAAACACCTTAAAACGAAGCTATATAAGTCAAACAAAAGTGAAATACATTCTACAAAGCTAATTGAATCAATTGAAAGTCGAACACATTCAAACAAAGCTATTTGAATCAAAAGAATGTCAAATACATTCTACAAATCTAATCGAATCAAATGGAAGTCAATTACATTCAAACAAAGCTTTTTAAAGTCTAACACATTCAAACAAAGCTATTTGAATCAAATGAAAGTCAAATGCATTAAACAATTGATAAGTGGCATTTATGCCACTATTTAGATCCTCTAATTGCGGTATTTTTCTACGTTTGTCCCTTGTTTGTACCCCTTTTGCTCCGTCTCTCCCTTTATTATGTTTTTGTGCTTTTCCTCGTGTTTTGTAGGCTTTTGGAGTTGATTTTAATAGAATGAAGAGCTTGGAGAATTGGAGTTCATTTGAAGAGCTACAAAGGAAGTTAAGGAGCAAGCAAGCAAGGCCATACGGACAGCGCGGGTCGTGCTTTCAGAATGGCGCGGGCGCGCCAAACCAAGCGCGGGCGTGCCTAACATTGGGGTTGAAAATATTGAAGGAGGCAGAATGTAGGCGCGATTTGGGCGCGGCTTAGGCGCGGGCGCGCCTAAGATAGGCGCGGGCGCTCCTAAGATAGGCGCGGGCGCTCAAGGGCCTGAACTCCAAAGCTAACCTTTGTTCACTCTTTTAGCCATAACTTTTTATCTACAAATTGGATTGAGGTGATTCAAGTTGCATTGGAAACTAGACTTAAAGAGCTTTCCAACGGTAGGTTGCACGCCTATAGAAGACACCTAGAACAGAAGTTATGGCCGTTTGAAAATGAATGTCGCTGTCAGGCCAATCCCAGTGCGCGGGCGCGCAGGCAAATATTGGGGGTTGCGCACGAGCAGCTACGGGTCTTTTAAACGCTTCTTCCTCTCCTCTTTTTATAAGTTTTGATGGTGGGTTTCTTTGGTTTTTTCTCTCTCCTCTTTGAGGGGTTAAACCCTAACATCTCTCCATCAATCTTCACATAAATTAGGCTTAGATTTAGTTTTAATCTTTGTTTTTATACTTTGCAATGTAGATTAAGAGTAATTTAGGGTATTTTAGAGAGAGAAAGTGAAGAGCTTCAATGGTGGATTGAAGAAGATGAAGATGCAAAGTGACATTGTTTTGGATTCCTTTTCAATACTTCAATGAGCATTCTAAACTCTATCTCATTTATTGTTCTTTCTTAATTTCTTGCTTGATTAGAGTAGTTGTTTAGTTTAATTGCTTCTCTTTGTTCTTCTTGTTGGGTTTTGTGTTAGTTGTTCATGATTAGTGAGTAATTCCCTTTACTAAGGGATTGGTGATAGCATGTGGTGAATCTTGAATGTATTAGGCTAGACAAATGTTGGTTATATGTGATTAAATATACCTTGTAACCATGTTTTACTAATTACTCCATGTGAATGGCCAATCATGTGTTGTAATTGGGTGGATTGAACTAAGTTATGACGATAGTGTAACTTAGGGATATCCATTAGGTGATCGATTCTATGCAAAAACCTTAACTTTCACAGCTTATGACGATAGTATGAGCATGTGTTAAGTTGGGAAAGCCTTTGACCCCGATAGGTGGTTAGATGGTATTGTTGGTATTGCCTTATATGAGATATTTGGTTTGCATGTAAACTCATTTCCATTGCCTAACTTTATTGAAGATCATTGTCATGTTTGACCCTCTCCCTTGGTGTTAGTTTAACTTAATATAAATCTCATTTTTGTTTATTGTTCTATCCATCCTATCTCTTTGACCTAGCTTAATTGGTGGTGGTGTTGATAGTGTTTATGTCGTCTCCGTGGTTCGACCCTCTACTTACCACTAAACTTGTTTAGTGTAGGTGTAGGTTTATAAATATTGTTTGGTTGAGGGTAGTTAGTCCAACGACCTAATTATCCTTCACCAACAATACTTATTGAATGAAATGAATGTCAAACACATTCAAACAAACCTTTTCAATCAAATGAAAGTCAAACACATTCAAACAAAGCTATTTCAATCAAATGAAAATGAATTGCATTCTACAAAGCTAATTGAATCAAATGAAAGTCAAACACATTCAAAACAAAGCTTTTTGTATCAAACGAAAGTCAAACACATTTAAACTAAACTGTTTCAATCAAATGGAAGTCAAACACATTCAAACAAAGCTTTTTAAATCAAATGAAAGTCAAACACATTCTAACAAAGCTATTTAAATCAAATTAAAATGAATTGCATTCTACAAAGCTAATTGAATCAAATGAATGTCAAACACATTCAAACAAAGTTTTTTAAATCAAATGAAAGTCTAACACATTCAATAAAAACTTCTTAAATCAAATTAAAGTATAACACATTCAAACAAAGCTATTTGAATCAAATGAAAGTGATATGTATTGACCAATGCTTATTAAATCAAATGAAAATCAAAACACATTCAAACAAAGCTTTTTGTATCAAATGAAAGTCAAACATATTCATACTAAACTATTTAAATCAAATGAAAGTAAAATGCATTTTACATAGCTAATTTAATCAAGTGAAAGTCAAACCCAATCAAACAAAGCTATTTGAATCAAATGAAAAGTCAAATACATTCGACAAAGCTAATTGAATCAAATGAAATTCAAACACATTCAAATAAAGATTTTTAATTCAAATGAAAGTGTAACACATTTAAACAAAGCTATTTGAATCAAATGAAAGTCAAATACATTCTACAAATCTAATTGAATCAAATGAAAGTCAAACACATTCAAACAAAGCTTTTTAAATTAAATGAAAGTCTAACGCATTCAAAAAAAGCTTTTTAAATCAAATGAAAGTCTAACACAGTCTAACAAAGCTATTTGAATCAAATGAAAGTCAAATGTATTTAACAATGCTTATTGAATTAAATGAAAGTCAAACACATTCAAACAAAGCTTTTTGAATAAAATGAAAGTGAAACACATTCAAACAAAACTTTTTGAATCAAATGAAAGTCAAACACCTTAAAACGAAGCTATATAAGTCAAACAAAAGTGAAATACATTCTACAAAGCTAATTGAATCAATTGAAAGTCGAACACATTCAAACAAAGCTATTTGAATCAAAAGAATGTCAAATACATTCTACAAATCTAATCGAATCAAATGGAAGTCAATTACATTCAAACAAAGCTTTTTAAAGTCTAACACATTCAAACAAAGCTATTTGAATCAAATGAAAGTCAAATGCATTAAACAATTGATAAGTGGCATTTATGCCACTATTTAGATCCTCTAATTGCGGTATTTTTCTACGTTTGTCCCTTGTTTGTACCCCTTTTGCTCCGTCTCTCCCTTATTATGTTTTTTGTGCTTTTCCTCGTGTTTTGTAGGCTTTTGGAGTTGATTTTAATAGAATGAAGAGCTTGGAGAATTGGAGTTCATTTGAAGAGCTACAAAGGAAGTTAAGGAGCAAGCAAGCAAGGCCATACGGACAGCGCGGGTCGTGCTTTCAGAATGGCGCGGGCGCGCCAAACCAAGCGCGGGCGTGCCTAACATTGGGGTTGAAAATATTGAAGGAGGCAGAATGTAGGCGCGATGTTGGGCGCGGCTTAGGCGCGGGCGCGCCTAAGATAGGCGCGGGCGCTCCTAAGATAGGCGCGGGCGCTCAAGGGCCTGAACTCCAAAGCTAACCTTTGTTCACTCTTTTAGCCATAACTTTTTATCTACAAATTGGATTGAGGTGATTCAAGTTGCATTGGAAACTAGACTTAAAGAGCTTTCCAACGGTAGGTTGCACGCCCATAGAAGATCCTAGAACAGAAGTTATGGCCGTTTGAAAATGAATGTCGCTGTCAGGCCAATCCCAGTGCGCGGGCGCGCAGGCAAATATTGGGGGTTGCGCACGAGCAGCTACGGGTCTTTTAAACGCTTCTTCTCTCCTCTTTTTATAAGTTTTGATGGTGGGTTTCTTTGGTTTTTTCTCTCTCCTCTTTGAGGGGTTAAACCCTAACATCTCTCCATCAATCTTCACATAAATTAGGCTTAGATTTAGTTTTAATCTTTGTTTTTATACTTTGCAATGTAGATTAAGAGTAATTTAGGGTATTTTAGAGAGAGAAAGTGAAGAGCTTCAATGGTGGATTGAAGAAGATGAAGATGCAAAGTGACATTGTTTTGGATTCCTTTTCAATACTTCAATGAGCATTCTAAACTCTATCTCATTTATTGTTCTTTCTTAATTTCTTGCTTGATTAGAGTAGTTGTTTAGTTTAATTGCTTCTCTTTGTTCTTCTTGTTGGGTTTTGTGTTAGTTGTTCATGATTAGTGAGTAATTCCCTTTACTAAGGGATTGGTGATAGCATGTGGTGAATCTTGAATGTATTAGGCTAGACAAATGTTGGTTATATGTGATTAAATATACCTTGTAACCATGTTTTACTAATTACTCCATGTGAATGGCCAATCATGTGTTGTAATTGGGTGGATTGAACTAAGTTATGACGATAGTGTAACTTAGGGATATCCATTAGGTGATCGATTCTATGCAAAAAACCTTAACTTTCACAGCTTATGACGATAGTATGAGCATGTGTTAAGTTGGGAAAGCCTTTGACCCCGATAGGTGGTTAGATGGTATTGTTGGTATTGCCTTATATGAGATATTTGGTTTGCATGTAAACTCATTTCCATTGCCTAACTTTATTGAAGATCATTGTCATGTTTGACCCTCTCCCTTGGTGTTAGTTTAACTTAATATAAATCTCATTTTTGTTTATTGTTCTATCCATCCTATCTCTTTGACCTAGCTTAATTGGTGGTGGTGTTGATAGTGTTTATGTCGTCTCCGTGGTTCGACCCTCTACTTACCACTAAACTTGTTTAGTGTAGGTGTAGGTTTATAAATATTGTTTGGTTGAGGGTAGTTAGTCCAACGACCTAATTATCCTTCACCAACAATACTTATTGAATGAAATGAATGTCAAACACATTCAAACAAACCTTTTCAATCAAATGAAAGTCAAACACATTCAAACAAAGCTATTTCAATCAAATGAAAATGAATTGCATTCTACAAAGCTAATTGAATCAAATGAAAGTCAAACACATTCAAAACAAAGCTTTTTGTATCAAACGAAAGTCAAACACATTTAAACTAAACTGTTTCAATCAAATGGAAGTCAAACACATTCAAACAAAGCTTTTTAAATCAAATGAAAGTCAAACACATTCTAACAAAGCTATTTAAATCAAATTAAAATGAATTGCATTCTACAAAGCTAATTGAATCAAATGAATGTCAAACACATTCAAACAAAGTTTTTTAAATCAAATGAAAGTCTAACACATTCAATAAAAACTTCTTAAATCAAATTAAAGTATAACACATTCAAACAAAGCTATTTGAATCAAATGAAAGTGATATGTATTGACCAATGCTTATTAAATCAAATGAAAATCAAACACATTCAAACAAAGCTTTTTGTATCAAATGAAAGTCAAACATATTCATACTAAACTATTTAAATCAAATGAAAGTAAAATGCATTTTACATAGCTAATTTAATCAAGTGAAAGTCAAACCCAATCAAACAAAGCTATTTGAATCAAATGAAAAGTCAAATACATTCGACAAAGCTAATTGAATCAAATGAAATTCAAACACATTCAAATAAAGATTTTTAATTCAAATGAAAGTGTAACACATTTAAACAAAGCTATTTGAATCAAATGAAAGTCAAATACATTCTACAAATCTAATTGAATCAAATGAAAGTCAAACACATTCAAACAAAGCTTTTTAAATTAAATGAAAGTCTAACGCATTCAAAAAAAGCTTTTTAAATCAAATGAAAGTCTAACACAGTCTAACAAAGCTATTTGAATCAAATGAAAGTCAAATGTATTTAACAATGCTTATTGAATTAAATGAAAGTCAAACACATTCAAACAAAGCTTTTTGAATAAAATGAAAGTGAAACACATTCAAACAAAACTTTTTGAATCAAATGAAAGTCAAACACCTTAAAACGAAGCTATATAAGTCAAACAAAAGTGAAATACATTCTACAAAGCTAATTGAATCAATTGAAAGTCGAACACATTCAAACAAAGCTATTTGAATCAAAAGAATGTCAAATACATTCTACAAATCTAATCGAATCAAATGGAAGTCAATTACATTCAAACAAAGCTTTTTAAAGTCTAACACATTCAAACAAAGCTATTTGAATCAAATGAAAGTCAAATGCATTAAACAATTGATAAGTGGCATTTATGCCACTATTTAGATCCTCTAATTGCGGTATTTTTCTACGTTTGTCCCTTGTTTGTACCCCTTTTGCTCCGTCTCTCCCTTTATTATGTTTTTGTGCTTTTCCTCGTGTTTTGTAGGCTTTTGGAGTTGATTTTAATAGAATGAAGAGCTTGGAGAATTGGAGTTCATTTGAAGAGCTACAAAGGAAGTTAAGGAGCAAGCAAGCAAGGCCATACGGACAGCGCGGGTCGTGCTTTCAGAATGGCGCGGGCGCGCCAAACCAAGCGCGGGCGTGCCTAACATTGGGGTTGAAAATATTGAAGGAGGCAGAATGTAGGCGCGATGTGGGCGCGGCTTAGGCGCGGGCGCGCCTAAGATAGGCGCGGGCGCTCCTAAGATAGGCGCGGGCGCTCAAGGGCCTGAACTCCAAAGCTAACCTTTGTTCACTCTTTTAGCCATAACTTTTTATCTACAAATTGGATTGAGGTGATTCAAGTTGCATTGGAAACTAGACTTAAAGAGCTTTCCAACGGTAGGTTGCACGCCCATAGAAGACTCCTAGAACAGAAGTTATGGCCGTTTGAAAATGAATGTCGCTGTCAGGCCAATCCCAGTGCGCGGGCGCGCAGGCAAATATTGGGGTTGCGCACGAGCAGCTACGGGTCTTTTAAACGCTTCTTCCTCTCCTCTTTTTATAAGTTTTGATGGTGGGTTTCTTTGGTTTTTTCTCTCTCCTCTTTGAGGGGTTAAACCCTAACATCTCTCCATCAATCTTCACATAAATTAGGCTTAGATTTAGTTTTAATCTTTGTTTTTATACTTTGCAATGTAGATTAAGAGTAATTTAGGGTATTTTAGAGAGAGAAAGTGAAGAGCTTCAATGGTGGATTGAAGAAGATGAAGATGCAAAGTGACATTGTTTTGGATTCCTTTTCAATACTTCAATGAGCATTCTAAACTCTATCTCATTTATTGTTCTTTCTTAATTTCTTGCTTGATTAGAGTAGTTGTTTAGTTTAATTGCTTTCTCTTTGTTCTTCTTGTTGGGTTTTGTGTTAGTTGTTCATGATTAGTGAGTAATTCCCTTTACTAAGGGATTGGTGATAGCATGTGGTGAATCTTGAATGTATTAGGCTAGACAAATGTTGGTTATATGTGATTAAATATACCTTGTAACCATGTTTTACTAATTACTCCATGTGAATGGCCAATCATGTGTTGTAATTGGGTGGATTGAACTAAGTTATGACGATAGTGTAACTTAGGGATATCCATTAGGTGATCGATTCTATGCAAAAAACCTTAACTTTCACAGCTTATGACGATAGTATGAGCATGTGTTAAGTTGGGAAAGCCTTTGACCCCGATAGGTGGTTAGATGGTATTGTTGGTATTGCCTTATATGAGATATTTGGTTTGCATGTAAACTCATTTCCATTGCCTAACTTTATTGAAGATCATTGTCATGTTTGACCCTCTCCCTTGGTGTTAGTTTAACTTAATATAAATCTCATTTTTGTTTATTGTTCTATCCATCCTATCTCTTTGACCTAGCTTAATTGGTGGTGGTGTTGATAGTGTTTATGTCGTCTCCGTGGTTCGACCTCTACTTACCACTAAACTTGTTTAGTGTAGGTGTAGGTTTATAAATATTGTTTGGTTGAGGGTAGTTAGTCCAACGACCTAATTATCCTTCACCAACAATACTTATTGAATGAAATGAATGTCAAACACATTCAAACAAACCTTTTCAATCAAATGAAAGTCAAAACACATTCAAAACAAAGCTATTTCAATCAAATGAAAATGAATTGCATTCTACAAAGCTAATTGAATCAAATGAAAGTCAAACACATTCAAAACAAAGCTTTTTTGTATCAAACGAAAGTCAAAACACATTTAAACTAAACTGTTTCAATCAAATGGAAGTCAAACACATTCAAACAAAGCTTTTTAAATCAAATGAAAGTCAAACACATTCTAACAAAGCTATTTAAATCAAATTAAAATGAATTGCATTCTACAAAGCTAATTGAATCAAATGAATGTCAAACACATTCAAACAAAGTTTTTTAAATCAAATGAAAGTCTAACACATTCAATAAAAACTTCTTAATCAAATTAAAGTATAACACATTCAAACAAAGCTATTTGAATCAAATGAAAGTGATATGTATTGACCAATGCTTATTAAATCAAATGAAATCAAACACATTCAAACAAAGCTTTTTGTATCAAATGAAAGTCAAACATATTCATACTAAACTATTTAAATCAAATGAAAGTAAAATGCATTTTACATAGCTAATTTAATCAAGTGAAAGTCAAACCCAATCAAACAAAGCTATTTGAATCAAATGAAAAGTCAAATACATTCGACAAAGCTAATTGAATCAAATGAAATTCAAACACATTCAAATAAAGATTTTTAATTCAAATGAAAGTGTAACACATTTAAACAAAGCTATTTGAATCAAATGAAAGTCAAATACATTCTACAAATCTAATTGAATCAAATGAAAGTCAAACACATTCAAACAAAGCTTTTTTAAATCAAATGAAAGTCTAACGCATTCAAAAAAAAGCTTTTTAAATCAAATGAAAGTCTAAACACAGTCTAACAAAGCTATTTGAATCAAATGAAAGTCAAATGTATTTAACAATGCTTATTGAATTAAATGAAAGTCAAACACATTCAAACAAAGCTTTTTGAATAAAATGAAAGTGAAACACATTCAAACAAAACTTTTTGAATCAAATGAAAGTCAAACACCTTAAAACGAAGCTATATAAGTCAAACAAAAGTGAAATACATTCTACAAAGCTAATTGAATCAATTGAAAGTCGAACACATTCAAACAAAGCTATTTGAATCAAAAGAATGTCAAATACATTCTACAAATCTAATCGAATCAAATGGAAGTCAATTACATTCAAACAAAGCTTTTTAAAGTCTAACACATTCAAACAAAGCTATTTGAATCAAATGAAAGTCAAATGCATTAAACAATTGATAAGTGGCATTTATGCCACTATTTAGATCCTCTAATTGCGGTATTTTTCTACGTTTGTCCCTTGTTTGTACCCCTTTTGCTCCGTCTCTCCCTTTATTATGTTTTTGTGCTTTTCCTCGTGTTTTGTAGGCTTTTGGAGTTGATTTTAATAGAATGAAGAGCTTGGAGAATTGGAGTTCATTTGAAGAGCTACAAAGGAAGTTAAAGGAGCAAGCAAGCAAGGCCATAGACGGACAGCGCGGGTCGTGCTTTCAGAATGGCGCGCGGGCGCGCCAAACCAAGCGCGGGGCGTGCCTAACATTGGGGTTGAAAATATTGAAGGAGGCAGAATGTAGGCGCGATGTTGGGCGCGGCTTTAGGCGCGGGCGCGCCTAAGATAGGGGCGCGGGACGCTCCTTAAGATAGGCGCGCGGCGCTCAAGGGCCTGAACTCCAAAGCTAACCTTTGTTCACTCTTTTAGCCATAAAACTTTTTATCTACAAATTGGATTGAGGTGATTCAAGTTGCATTGGAAAACTAGACTTAAAGAGCTTTCCAACGGTAGGTTGCACGCCCATAGAAGACTCCTAGAACAGAAGTTATGGGCCGTTTGAAAATGAATGTCGCTGTCAGGCCAATCCAGTGCGCGGGCGCGCAGGCAAATATTGGGGGTTGCGCACGAGCAGCTACGGGTCTTTTAAACGCTTCTTCCTCTCCTCTTTTTATAAGTTTTGATGGTGGGTTTCTTTGGTTTTTTCTCTCTCCTCTTTGAGGGGTTAAACCCTAACATCTCTCCATCAATCTTCACATAAATTAGGCTTAGATTTAGTTTTAATCTTTGTTTTTATACTTTGCAATGTAGATTAAGAGTAATTTAGGGTATTTTAGAGAGAGAAAGTGAAGAGCTTCAATGGTGGATTGAAGAAGATGAAGATGCAAAGTGACATTGTTTTGGATTCCTTTTCAATACTTCAATGAGCATTCTAAACTCTATCTCATTTATTGTTCTTTCTTAATTTCTTGCTTGATTAGAGTAGTTGTTTAGTTTAATTGCTTCTCTTTGTTCTTCTTGTTGGGTTTTGTGTTAGTTGTTCATGATTAGTGAGTAATTCCCTTTACTAAGGGATTGGTGATAGCATGTGGTGAATCTTGAATGTATTAGGCTAGACAAATGTTGGTTATATGTGATTAAATATACCTTGTAACCATGTTTTACTAATTACTCCATGTGAATGGCCAATCATGTGTTGTAATTGGGTGGATTGAACTAAGTTATGACGATAGTGTAACTTAGGGATATCCATTAGGTGATCGATTCTATGCAAAAACCTTAACTTTCACAGCTTATGACGATAGTATGAGCATGTGTTAAGTTGGGAAAGCCTTGACCCGATAGGTGGTTAGATGGTATTGTTGGTATTGCCTTATATGAGATATTTGGTTTGCATGTAAACTCATTTCCATTGCCTAACTTTATTGAAGATCATTGTCATGTTTGACCCTCTCCCTTGGTGTTAGTTTAACTTAATATAAATCTCATTTTTGTTATTGTTCTATCCATCCTATCTCTTTGACCTAGCTTAATTGGTGGTGGTGTTGATAGTGTTTATGTCGTCTCCGTGGTTCGACCCTCTACTTACCACTAAACTTGTTTAGTGTAGGTGTAGGTTTATAAATATTGTTTGGTTGAGGGTAGTTAGTCCAACGACCTAATTATCCTTCACCAACAATACTTATTGAATGAAATGAATGTCAAACACATTCAAACAAACCTTTTCAATCAAATGAAAGTCAAACACATTCAAACAAAGCTATTTCAATCAAATGAAAATGAATTGCATTCTACAAAGCTAATTGAATCAAATGAAAGTCAAACACATTCAAAACAAAGCTTTTTGTATCAAACGAAAGTCAAACACATTTAAACTAAACTGTTTCAATCAAATGGAAGTCAAACACATTCAAACAAAGCTTTTTAAATCAAATGAAAGTCAAAACATTCTAACAAAGCTATTTAAATCAAATTAAAATGAATTGCATTCTACAAAGCTAATTGAATCAAATGAATGTCAAACACATTCAAACAAAGTTTTTTAAATCAAATGAAAGTCTAACACATTCAATAAAAACTTCTTAAATCAAATTAAAGTATAACACATTCAAACAAAGCTATTTGAATCAAATGAAAGTGATATGTATTGACCAATGCTTATTAAATCAAATGAAAATCAAACACATTCAAACAAAGCTTTTTGTATCAAATGAAAGTCAAACATATTCATACTAAAAACTATTTAAATCAAATGAAAGTAAAATGCATTTTACATAGCTAATTTAATCAAGTGAAAGTCAAACCCAATCAAACAAAGCTATTTGAATCAAATGAAAAGTCAAATACATTCGACAAAGCTAATTGAATCAAATGAAATTCAAACACATTCAAATAAAGATTTTTAATTCAAATGAAAGTGTAACACATTTAAACAAAGCTATTTGAATCAAATGAAAGTCAAATACATTCTACAAATCTAATTGAATCAAATGAAAGTCAAACACATTCAAACAAAGCTTTTTAAATTAAATGAAAGTCTAACGCATTCAAAAAAAGCTTTTTAAATCAAATGAAAGTCTAACACAGTCTAACAAAGCTATTTGAATCAAATGAAAGTCAAATGTATTTAACAATGCTTATTGAATTAAATGAAAGTCAAAACACATTCAAACAAAGCTTTTTGAATAAAATGAAAGTGAAACACATTCAAACAAAACTTTTTGAATCAAATGAAAGTCAAACACCTTAAAACGAAGCTATATAAGTCAAACAAAAGTGAAATACATTCTACAAGCTAATTGAATCAATTGAAAGTCGAACACATTCAAACAAAGCTATTTGAATCAAAAGAATGTCAAATACATTCTACAAATCTAATCGAATCAAATGGAAGTCAATTACATTCAAAACAAAGCTTTTTAAAGTCTAACACATTCAAACAAAGCTATTTGAATCAAATGAAAGTCAAATGCATTAAACAATTGATAAGTGGCATTTATGCCACTATTTAGATCCTCTAATTGCGGTATTTTTCTACGTTTGTCCCTTGTTTGTACCCCTTTTGCTCCGTCTCTCCCTTTATTATGTTTTTGTGCTTTTCCTCGTGTTTTGTAGGCTTTTGGAGTTGATTTTAATAGAATGAAGAGCTTGGAGAATTGGAGTTCATTTGAAGAGCTACAAAGGAAGTTAAGGAGCAAGCAAGCAAGGCCATACGGACAGCGCGGGTCGTGCTTTCAGAATGGCGCGGGCGCGCCAAACCAAGCGCGGGCGTGCCTAACATTGGGGTTGAAAATATTGAAGGAGGCAGAATGTAGGCGCGATGTGGGCGCGGCTTAGGCGCGGGCGCGCCTAAGATAGGCGCGGGCGCTCCTAAGATAGGCGCGGCGCTCAAGGGCCTGAACTCCAAAGCTAACCTTTGTTCACTCTTTTAGCCATAACTTTTTATCTACAAATTGGATTGAGGTGATTCAAGTTGCATTGGAAACTAGACTTAAAGAGCTTTCCAACGGTAGGTTGCACGCCCATAGAAGACTCCTAGAACAGAAGTTATGGCCGTTTGAAAATGAATGTCGCTGTCAGGCCAATCCCAGTGCGCGGGCGCGCAGGCAAATATTGGGGGTTGCGCACGAGCAGCTACGGGTCTTTTAAACGCTTCTTCCTCTCCTCTTTTTATAAGTTTTGATGGTGGGTTTCTTTTTTTTTTCTCTCTCCTCTTTGAGGGGTTAAACCCTAACATCTCTCCATCAATCTTCACATAAATTAGGCTTAGATTTAGTTTTAATCTTTGTTTTTATACTTTGCAATGTAGATTAAGAGTAATTTAGGGTATTTTAGAGAGAGAAAGTGAAGAGCTTCAATGGTGGATTGAAGAAGATGAAGATGCAAAGTGACATTGTTTTGGATTCCTTTTCAATACTTCAATGAGCATTCTAAACTCTATCTCATTTATTGTTCTTTCTTAATTTCTTGCTTGATTAGAGTAGTTGTTTAGTTTAATTGCTTCTCTTTGTTCTTCTTGTTGGGTTTTGTGTTAGTTGTTCATGATTAGTGAGTAATTCCCTTTACTAAGGATTGGTGATAGCATGTGGTGAATCTTGAATGTATTAGGCTAGACAAATGTTGGTTATATGTGATTAAATATACCTTGTAACCATGTTTTACTAATTACTCCATGTGAATGGCCAATCATGTGTTGTAATTGGGTGGATTGAACTAAGTTATGACGATAGTGTAACTTAGGGATATCCATTAGGTGATCGATTCTATGCAAAAACCTTAACTTTCACAGCTTATGACGATAGTATGAGCATGTGTTAAGTTGGGAAAGCCTTTGACCCCGATAGGTGGTTAGATGGTATTGTTGGTATTGCCTTATATGAGATATTTGGTTTGCATGTAAACTCATTTCCATTGCCTAACTTTATTGAAGATCATTGTCATGTTTGACCCTCTCCCTTGGTGTTAGTTTAACTTAATATAAATCTCATTTTTGTTTATTGTTCTATCCATCCTATCTCTTTGACCTAGCTTAATTGGTGGTGTGTTGATAGTGTTTATGTCGTCTCCGTGGTTCGACCCTCTACTTACCACTAAACTTGTTTAGTGTAGGTGTAGGTTTATAAATATTGTTTGGTTGAGGGTAGTTAGTCCAACGACCTAATTATCCTTCACCAACAATACTTATTGAATGAAATGAATGTCAAACACATTCAAACAAACCTTTTTCAATCAAATGAAAGTCAAACACATTCAAACAAAGCTATTTCAATCAAATGAAAATGAATTGCATTCTACAAAGCTAATTGAATCAAATGAAAGTCAAACTTTTAAATCAAATGAAAAGTCAAACACATTCAAACTAAAGCTCTTCTTAAATCAAACATGTTCAAAATCTAACACATTCAACAAGCTACTCGAATCAAATACTCAATGTAATGTCAATTAATCACTTTTTAAATCTACACATTCACAAAGCTAAATCGAATGAAAGTCAAATGCATTAAACAATACATTGAATGAAATTAATCGTCAAACACATTACATTCAAACAAAGCTTTTTTAAGTCTCATTCAAACCAACTCAAATGAAAGTCAAATTTAACACTTATTCAATCAAGTGAAAGCTCACATTTAAGCATTATCAAATGAAAATGAATTGCATTCTACAAAGCTAATTGAATCAAATGAAAGTCAAACACATTCAAACAAAGTTTTTTAAATCAAATGAAAGTCTAACACATTCAATAAAAACTTTTTAAATCAAATGAAAGTATAACACATTCAAAGAATGCTATTTGAATAAAATGAAAGTGATATGTATTCAAACAATGCTTATTAAATCAAATGAAAGTCAAACACATTCAAACAAAAGCTTTTTGTATCAAATGAAAGTCAATCACATTCAAACTAAACTATTTAAATCAAATGAAAGTAAAATGCATTTTACATAGCTAATTTTAATCAAAGTGAAAGTCAAACACACAATCAAACAAAGCTATTCGAATCAAATGAAAAGTCAAATACATTCGACAAAGCTAATTGAATCAAATAAATTCAAACACATTCAAATAAAGATTTTTTAATTCAAATGAAAAGTCTAACACATTCAAACAAAGCTATTTGAATAAAATGAAGTCAAATACATTCTACAAATCTAATTGAATCCAAATGAAAGTCAAACACATTCAAACAAAGCTGTTTAAATCAAATGAAAGTCTAACGCATTCAAAAAAAGCTTTTTAAATCAAATGAAAGTTTAACAACATTCTAACAAAGCTATTGAATCAAATGAAAGTCAAATGTATTTAACAATGCTTATTGAATTAAATGAAAGTCAAACACATTCAAACAAAGATTTTTGAATCAAATGAAAGTGAAACACATTCAAACAAAACTTTTTAAATCAAAATGAAGTCAAACACCTTCAAACGAAGCTATATAACTCAAACAAAAGTGAAATACATTCTACAAAGCTAATAAAATCAATTGAAAGTCAAACACATTCAAACAAAGCTATTTGAATCAAAATGAATGTCAAATACATTCTACAAATCTAATCAAATCAAATGGAAGTCAATTACATTCAAACAAAGCTTTTTTAAGTTCTAACACATTCAAACAAAGCTATTTGAATCAAATGAAAGTCAAATGCATTAAACAATACTTATTGAATGAAATGATTGTGAAACACATTCTAACAAAGCTTTTTAAATCAAATCAAAGTCAAACACATTCAAACAAAGGTATTTCAATCAAATGAAAATGAATTGCATTCTACAAAGCTAATTGAATCAAATTGAAAGTCAAACACATTCAAAACAAAGCTTTTTGTATCAAACGAAAGTCAAACACATTTAAACTAAACTGTTTAAATCAAATGGAAGTCAAACACATTCAAACAAAAGCTTTTTAACCCAAATGAACGTCAAACACATTCTAACAAAGCTATTTAAATCAAATTAAAATGAATTGCATTCTACTAAGCTAATTGAATAAAATTAAAGTCAAACACATTCAAACAAAGTTTTTTAAATCGAATGAAAGTCTAACACATTCAATAAAAACTTTTTAAATCAAATGATAGTATAACACATTCAAACAAAGCTATTTGAATCAAATGAAAGTGATATGTATTCACCAAATGCTTATTAAATCAAATGAAAGTCAAACACATTCAAACAAAGCTTTTTGTATCAAACGAAAGTCAAACACATTTAAACTAAACTGTTTAAATCAAATGAAAGTCAAACACATTCAAATAAAGCTTTTTAAATCAAATGAAAGTCGAACACATTCAAACAAAGCTACTTGAATCAAATGAATGTCAAATACATTCTACAAAGCTAATCGAATCAAATGGAAGTCAATTACATTAAAACAAAGCTTTTTTAAAGTCTAACACATTCAAACAAAGCTATTTGAATCAAATGAAAGTCAAATGCATTAAACAATACTTATTGAATCAAATGAATGTCAAACACATTCTAACAAAGCTTTTTCAATCAAATGAAAGTCAAACACATTCTAAGAAAGCTATTTAAATCAAATGAAAATGAATTGCATTCTACAAAGCTAATTGAATCAAATGAAAGTCAAACACATTCAAACAAAGTTTTTTAAATCAAATGAAAGTCTAACACATTCAATAAAAACTTTTTAAATCAAATGAAAGTATAACACATTCAAAGAAAGATATTTGAATCAAATGAAAGTGATATGTATTCAACAATGCTTATTAAATCAAATGAAAGTCAAAACACATTCAAACAAAGCTTTTTGTATCAAATAAAAGTCAAACACATTCAAACTAAACTATTTAAATCAAATGAAAGTAAAATGCATTTTACATAGCTAATTTAATCAAGTGAAAGTCAAACACAATCAAACAAAGCTATTTGAATCAAATGAAAAGTCAAATACATTCTACAAAGCTAATTGAATCAAATGAAATTCAAGCACATTCAAATAAAGATTTTTAATTCAAATGAAAGTCTAACACATTCAAACAAAGATATTTGAATCAAATGAAGACAAATACATTCTACAAATCTAATTGAATCAAATGAAAGTCAAACACATTCAAACAAAGCTTTTTAAATCAAATGAAAGTCTAACGCATTCAAAAAAAAGCTTTTTAAATCAAATGAAAGTCTAACACATTCTAACAAAGCTATTTGAGTCAAATAAAGTCAAATGTATTTAACAATGCTTATTGAATTAAATGAAAGTCAAACACATTCAAACAAAGCTTTTTGAATCAAATGAAAGTGAAACACATTAAAACAAAACTTTTTGAATCAAATGAAAGTCAAACACCTTCAAATGAAGCTATATAAGTCAAACAAAAGTGAAATGCATTCTACAAAGCTAATTGAATCAATTGAAAGTCAAACACATTCAAACAAAGCTATTTGAATCAAATGAATGTCAAATACATTCTACAAATCTAATCGAATCAAATGGAAGTCAATTACATTCAAACAAAGCTTTTTAAAGTCTAACACATTCAAACAAAGCTATTTGAATCAAATAAAAGTCAAATGCATTAAACAATACTTATTGAATGAAATGAATGTCAAACACATTCTAACAAAGCTTTTTAAATCAAATGAAAGTCAAACACATTCAAACAAAGCTATTTCAATCAAATGAAAATGAATTGCATTCTACAAAGCTAATTGAATCAAATGAAAATCAAACACATTCAAAACAAAGCTTTTTGTATCAAACGAAAGTCAAACACATTTAAAGTAAACTGTTTAAATCAAATGGAAGTCAAACACATTCAAACAAAGCTTTTTAAATCAAATGAAAGTCAAACACATTCTAACAAAGCTATTTAAATCAAATAAAAATGAATTGCATTCTATAAAGCTAATTGAATCAAATGAAAATCAAAACACATTCAAACAAAGTTTTTTAAATCAAATGAAAGTCTAACACATTCAATAAAAACTTTTTAAATCAAATGAAAGTATAACACATTCAAACAAAGCTATTTGAATCAAATGAAAGTGATATGTACTCACCAATGCTTATTAAATCAAATGAAAGTCAAACACATTCAAACAAAGCTTTTTGTATCAAACGAAAGTCAAATACATTTAAACTAAACTGTTTAAATCAAATGAAAGTCAAACACATTCAAATAAAGCTTTTTAAATCAAATGAAAGTCTAACACATTCAAACAAAGCTACTTGAATCAAATGAATGTCAAATACATTCTACAAAGCTAATCGAATCAAATGGAAGTCAATTACATTCAAACAAAGCTTTTTAAAGTCTAACACATTCAAACAAAGCTATTTGAATCAAATGAAAGTCAAATGCATTAAACAATACTTATTGAATGAAATGAATGTCAAACACATTCTAACAAAGCTTTTTCAATCAAATGAAAGTCAAACACATTCTAAGAAAGCTATTTAAATCAAATGAAAATGAATTGCATTCTACAAAGCTAATTGAATCAAATGAAAGTCAAACACATTCAAACAAAGTTTTTTAAATAAAATGAAAGTCTAACACATTCAATGAAAACTTTTTAAATCAAATGAAAGTATAACACATTCAAACAAAGCTATTTGAATCAAATAAAAGTGATATGTATACAACAATGCTTATTAAATCAAATGAAAGTTAAACACATTCAAACAAAGCTTTTTGTAACAAATGAAAGTCAAACACATTCAAGCTAAACTATTTAAATCAAATGAAAGTAAAATGCATTTTACATAGCTAATTTAATCAAGTGAAATTCAAACACAATCAAACAAAGCTATTTGAATCAAATGAAAAGTCAAATACATTCGACAAAGCTAATTAAATCAAATGAAATTCAAACACATTCAAATAAAGATTTTTAATTCAAATGAAAGTCTAACACATTCAAACAAAGCTATTTAAATCAAATGAAAGTCAAATACATTCTACAAATCTAATTGAATCAAATGAAAGTCAAACACATTCAAACAAAGCTTTTTAAATCAAATGAAAGTCTAACGCATTTAAAAAAAGCTTTTTAAATCAAATGAAAGTCTAACACATTCTAACAAAGCTATTTGAATCAAATGAAAGTCAAATGTATTTAACAATGCTTATTGAATTAAATGAAAGTCAAACACATTCAAACAAAGCTTTTTGAATCAAACGAAAGTGCAACACATTCAAACAAAACTTTTTGAATCAAATGAAAATCAAACACCTTCAAACGAAACTATATAAATCAAACAAAAGTGAAATACATTCTACAAAGCTAATTGAATCAATTGAAAGTCAAACACATTCAAACAAAGCTATTTGAATCAAATGAATGTCAAATACATTCTACAAATCTAATCTAATCAAATGGAAGTCAATTACATTCAAACAAAGCTTTTTAAAGTCTAACACATTCAAACAAAGCTATTTGAATCAAATGAAAGTCAATTGCATTTAACAATACTTATTAAATCAAATTAATGTCAAACACATTCTAACAAAACTTTTTAAATCAAATGAAAGTCAAACACATTCAAAAAAAGCTATTTCAATCAAATGAAAATGAATTGCATTCTACAAAGCTAATTGAATCAAATGAAAGTCAAACACATTCAAAACAAAGCTTTTTGTATCAAACGAAAGTCAAACACATTTAAACTAAACTGTTTAAATCAAATGGAAGTAAAATGCATTATACATAGCTAATTGAATGAAATGAAAGTTAAACACATTCAAACGAAACTATTTAAATCAATTGACTGTAAAATGGGTTTTATATAGCTAATTGAATCAGGTGAAAGTCAAACACAATCCAACAAAGCTATTTGAATCAAATCAACAGTGAAAGAATCAAATGAAAGTCAAACACATTCAAACAAAGCTTTTTAAATCAAATGAAAGTCTAACACATTCAAACAAAGCTATTTAAATCAAATGAAAGTCAAATGCATTCAACAATGCTTATTGAATCTAATGAATGTCAAACACATTCTAACAAAGCTTTTTAAATACAATAAAAGTCAAACACATTCAAACAAAGCTATTTAAATCAAATGAAAATGAATTGCATTCTACAAAGCTAATTGAATCAAATAAAAGTGAAACACATTCAAACAAAGCTTTTTTAATCAAATGAAAGTTTAACACATTCAATATAAACTTTTTAAAACAAATGAAAGTCTAACACATTCAAACAAAGCTATTTGAATTAAATGAAAGTCAAATGTTTTCAACAATACTTATCGAATCAAATGAAAGTCAAACTCATTCAAACAAAGCTTCTTGTATCAAATGAAAGTTAAACATATCAAACTAAACTATTTAAATCAAATCAAGTAAAATGCATTTTACATAGCTAATTGAATCAGGTCAAAGTCAAACACAATCAATCAAAGCTATTTGAATCAAATGAAAGGTCAAAAACATTCTACAAAGCTAATTGAATTAAATGAAAGTCAAACACATTCAAAAAAATCTTTTTAAATCAAATTGTTTCGGGGTTTTCTGATGTCCTGCGGGAGAGTTACAATTCCGAGACTGGAATCGGACGCCTGTACCTGCAAAACAACGGAGACTCCTGGTGGTGGGAGCTCCGCCTCCAACGGTCAAGTTAGTACTTGATTAAGGAGTAATTAATACGGAAATTAAAGTGATTAGGTCTCTCTAGGTGAGAGTGTTTAATGTGAGTTTTTAGCGTAATCTGCCTGTAACTCTGTGTGTAATCAATGTGTTTTTTCTGTAATCCCCCCTTAATGAGGATTAAGGGAGGTATTTATAACCTTGGGAAACGTGTCAATCCTAGGTTTAGGTTAACCTAGGGCTGATTGGGCTTCCCTCGGTAGTTGGGCCTGGGTGGCCGGTTTCTCCATTAGGCATGGAGTATGCCACGTGTCATGACATAATAGGTCCAAGGTGGACGAATAAGCGCGTGCCATGTGGCAAGCCCTGACAGTTCCAACTGGGGGACACTTGGCAGGACCTGATAGGCCCACGTGGCGCATTCCGATTGGTAGGAGCAAAATCCCCTAATCATTTGCCCCTCACAGGTGGCACGTGACTGGTCACGTGTTACCTGTGACAGGTGTCGCACTGTAACAGGCGACGGCCTGCTACAGGTGTCAGTCGGCGAAAGGCCGAGAGATTTTCCCGCCCAAATTTTGAATTCTGAAAGTGACCCTTCGCCTTCTCACTTTGCCTATATAAGGGAGTGTTGACTTCAATCATTTTCACACTTTGAGAAATTTTTGAGAACATTCGGACCCCTGAACTTGCTCTGACATTTTGGACCTTTTCTGCCTACCGCCTGTTCTGACAAGCCGACTGCAAAGGATTTTCAGAACTTCATCAACCGTCACTCGTTCAGGTAACTGTCAGTTCTCTTACTCTTAATTTTCTTTTTATTCTTTTTTGAAATGGCACCACGGAAGCACACGACACGACCTAGGTTAGTGATCAGCCGGTCACCGGGGACGACTGAATCTAGGACTAGGAGTGCCGCCTGCCCTTTTCCGGACCCATCTTTGCCCTTTATACAAAGTCCGACTGTCTCTGTGTCTATGCAGATCAGGATGGCCAGAACAAAAAAGACTGCTAGGATCTCAAATTCAGACGGCTCCTCCCACAGGGTGCCGATTAGTGAAACATCTGACCAGGCGCCAGATGTGGAAGTGAAACAAGGCGGCCTGAAAGCCGGCAATTCTGAGGGAGGAGTCATAGTGACCCCTTCCCATTTAACAGTTAACAATTCTGCTCCTTTTCAAAGAGAGGAGGCGGGCCCCTCCGGGAGAGGGGAGGAGTCGTCCTCTTCGGACTCGTCAGAGGGCGATTCCGAGTCTAGCTCTTCTGGCCATGCTTTTCTGGACACAGAAGAGAAAAATAGCCGCCTGCAAGAGGCGAGGCTTTCTCACGCAGTTGAGAAGGGGGACAATTGGGCGGAGCCATCCGCCTCTTACCGAGAGCAAAATACCCCCTACTACTGCACGGTACCTCGGGGCCGGATCACAGTCATGCAAGAGAAAGTGGAGAGCTTTATCGCAAACCACACAATGGGCCTCGACTTTTTAGTGTTTGTGCCGGATCCAGAAGACACAGTCGTCTGGCCGGTTGGTACCAGTTATGATAGCGCTTGCTTTGGCTGCTACGAGGCGGCCATCAAGGCTGGGCTGCGCTTCCCATTACATCCGGCTGTTCAGCGGATCTTGGATGGGTATGAGTTGGGGTTATGGCAGTTAGCCCCAAACTCCTGGGTCAACGTACTCGGCTATGTGGCCGGGTGCGAACTGCACGGGGTGGAGCCGAGCTTCGAGGCTTTCTCCCATATGAACTATTTCAGCCGGACCCCTAAGGCAGGCGGTACCGGCTGGTATCAATTGACAAGCCACAGGGGCTACCTCATGACGAGAGGTAAAGAAAACAAGTGGAGGGACTGGCGGAGCACCTTCCTTATCATTGAGAGTTTAGACACTGAGCTGAACAAGCGCTTCAATAGGTGGAACAAGAATCCGCCCCTTCTTGCAGGCGGCCGTAGCATGCCGCCTGTTCCCCCCAAGGCTAAGAAAGAGATCCTTGATAAAGGACTCTTTAAAGTAGAGTCGAAGGTCGACTTTACTTCAGGGGTACGAGAGCAAGTACCCCTGCACTGCGTCCCGAGCTTCAAATGGCTCTATGACGAGTACTTTTTGGCCGCCTGTGGCCTCAGCAGTCGGTGCTCAAGAGGTAGTCGGCCTGTCGAATACTCTGTTGTTCCATACATTTCTTGTTATGACTTATTAATTTTGCTATTTGTTTTTGCAGCGGACGCTATGAGCAAAATTACCGCCTCCAAGACTGCGGCGGCCATGTTGCGGGCCTCCATCATGCAACAAGCTTCAACCGACTCCCCCAAGAAGGGGGCACCCTTTGTGAGCTCCGATCCTTTCACCCTCTTTTTGGAGTTGTGTTTATGCATATACTGACTTTTTTCTTCTTTTTTAGACGGGTGCTCCAAGAGCTTCATCTTCCCAACAGCCGGACCCTAAGGCCCAGAGGACGACTGTTGCGAGCTCTCCTGGTTCTGCCAGGAAACAGGTGGCAGCTGAGAAACAGCCGGCCACTTCTTCTAAAACTCCAACTGGGCCGCCTAAAAGTATGAAGTTGTCCTTGTAAATTTTAGACTTGCTCCCTTTTTTACTAGGTCTAATCTGTTTGTTTATGCTTGATGCAGCCGGCCCTCAGGAGCCTGACTTGGTAGAGGTGGCCAAGTCTATGATCAGGGCCGTTCCTCCAGTTGAAAGGGAGGCGGTCCGGGGTGTCGGCACCCTTGACCTAGACGGGATTGCAGGGGTCCTTGCTGAGGTATACTTAGCATATTTTTGAGTATTTGAATTCCAGGACGCCTGTTTTCTTTTTGTTTGGAAACTGACGCCTGTTCCTTTGTACTTAGGCCCTGCTCCGAGTGAACGGCCTTCGCAAGCCGCTTGACCGGAAGAACAAAGAGGTAAAGGCTGCAAAAGCTATGGCCGCCTCTGACTGTGATAAGGCAATGTTTCAAATTGCCCAAAATGAAGTTCTGACCATTGATATTCTTTATTATCAGGCGCAGGCTACCGCCGCTGTTCGGGCTCAGTTAGAGGCGGCCCAGAAGAGGAATGGCAAGCTGGAGGCGACCATCACCAATCTCAAGGCCGAGCTGAAACCTCTTCGCCTAAAGATGTACTCATACGAAGCCTTGGAGAAATCCTTGGCCAACGTAAAGGAACGCCTGGTGACCCAGGAGAGGAGTCTTACTCAGGAGCTCTCGGAAAAGGCCGAGCAAGAGAAGAAAGAGCTGGTCCGGGAGATGATGGAAGACTCCGCTCAAATCCAGCGCATGACTTGGGGCCGCCTCTTCCCCAATGCCGACTTTGCCTCATGGGAAAAAACGCACCGCCAGTGTTCTGATACATATAATCAAGAGATCCTGGCGGCTGCTGAGGAAGAGGCGTTGGAGGAAGCGTTGGAGGAGGAGGAGCCGGTAGTGGCGCTTGTGCCGCTTGGGGGTAATGCATCAAAAAAGGATGCAGCTGAAGCCGAGTCCAGCAAGAAGAGTGCTGACCAGGCGGCAGCTGCTAATATTGAAGATCTGCCCCCTTCTTAAGCTTTATGTATTCTTTCCACGGCCTGCGTGCCATTTGTTTTGTATTTACCCGGCCAGGGGGCCGGGGCTTTGAATATTTTGCCGGTCTTTAATGACCGGCTTCTTTTTAATGAATTTTTGTTTTGATTCAAATTTGTCTAAGTATTGAATATTTTAATATCCAATTGTTCACTAGACCGACTGTTTTACATGGCCGATAGTTGCAGACAGGTACGGATAGTTAGTCACGCCGCCTATGCCCCTGGACGACTGGTTGTCTGTTTCCAGGATAGACGATCAGTTGGCCATTTATCCAATCGATATTCGAACTATTTTAAAGACTGGATCCTTTTTAGGCAGGGGGTCCTGTCATTTGTAAATTTAACCAAGTAGGAAAGTGGTCTGACCAAGTGAACATGATTGTTACTAAGTTGCCAAGGAACTGAGTAGTAGAGGTATCAAGCGGTGGGTACCGGTTGTTCCCCTTTGTTCGCCAATGTTTGTTGGCTTTTAACTCACAAGTTGTTAACCTAGCAGGAGTAGTGGTTGAGAGCCCCAGTTTGCGAAAAACAGGCGGTCTATTCAAACCTTTTAGGTTCCATACCAAGTTTGAGGGAGTGACTATGAGTTAACGTTGGTGTTACTCAGTCGCCGTCACTCTTGCTTGAGAAGTAGAGGTACCAGGCGGCGGAGGCCGGCTAGACCCCTTGATTCGCCAATGTTTGTTGGCTATTAACTCAAGAGGTACCCCCTGCATTTATCCCAAGTAATACAGGCGGTCATCTGACTCAGATGTCAACTGCTACCACTGGTTTGGTTAGTGATAGAGTTATCCTTGTCTCAAAAACAACTACGTGGTTGCCCTTGGGGGCAATCGTATAGGTGCCGTGTAATTAGTTTATAGAGAAATGTTCCACCCAAAAGGGAGCTGCTCTCTGCGACGAATTTCATCTAGAGGGATGCCGCCGGACGCCTGCTATGATGTTGGGACAGGTCGTATTAGTTTTGAAGATTTGATCAGTTGGCTTGGCGCCTGGTCTGATCATTCGGCCTGTGGCCTTGGTAAGTTCTTGGTGAACGTAGTTGCTAAGTAAAAGGAGGGTATCCGCCTGTTAGGCACAGGGTCGGCCATGCCCTAATCTTTTTAGCTAAGTATTAGGGGGGTGGCTATGTGTTTGGAACCAATCGGCCATCTTCTTATGGAGAGTAGCCGACTATATGTCCAGACGACATGCCCCTATTGTGAGTAAAATACTCAATGGAGAGTAGCCGACTATAAAGGTACAGACGGCATGCCCCTCTAAAGATAGTAAAATACTCAATGGAGAGTAACCGACTGTAAAGGTACAGACGGCATGCCCCTCTAAAGATAGAGTGAAATATTCAATGGAGAGTAGCCGACTGTAAAGGTACAGACGGCCTGTCCCTCTTAAGTAAGAATATAAATTAAACAAGGAGAGTAGCCGACTGTTTTTCAGCAGGCATGCCCCTCTTAGTACAAAATTGATCATTAAGTGCAAACTTTTATTAAGTAGCCCTTGACTATTTACATCATTCAAAAGAAATATTTCTTAAGATTGTCTACATTCCAAGTTCGAGGCAACGGTCGTCCGTCTGGTGTTTCCAGACGGTAGGTACCGTCTCTGACCTCTTCACAGATTCGGTAGGGTCCTTCCCAGTTGGGAGTTAGTTTGCCAGACTCATTAGCCCTACCAACTACTTCTATTTTTCTAAGTACAAAGTCCCCCACTTTGAGTGGACTCCTGTGTACTTTTTTGTTGTATGATCTAGTCATTCTCAGGCGGTAAATTTCATGGCGCAAGACATCATTGCCCCTCCTTTCAGGAAGTGAGTCTAATGCCAGGCGCAGGGCTTCCCAGTTTGCCTCTTCGTCATATAGCATTACTCGAAGAGTCGGCTCGTAGTGTTCTATTGGAAGAACAGCTTCCGCACTATAAGTTAGGAGGAATGGAGTTTCTCCAGTCGCCCCTTTTTCAGTCGTCCTAATGGCCTAGAGAACATGTGGTAATTCATCCGCCCATAGGCCGCCTGCTCGTTCAATCTTTTTCTTGAGACCGTCTGAGATGATTTTATTAAAGGCTTCTACCTGGCCGTTTGCTTGTGGACGGCCGACAGATGCAAAGTAGTGTGCAATTCCTTGGTCACCCAACCAGCTTTTGAGAACAGGCGTCTCAAATTGGGGACCATTATCAAAAACCATAGACATGGGAACCCCAAACCGAGTGATGAAATTTTTCCAAATGAATGAAATTACATCCTTCGTCTTGATTCCCTTTACAGCCTCCACCTCTACCCATTTAGTGAAGTAGTCGACGACAACAAGTATGTACCTCCTTCCGCCTGTAGCAGGCGCATATGGACCCAGAATATCCATGCCCCACTTAGCAAACGGTAGTGGGCTATGAATGGTAGTGAGGTCAGTAGCCGGACGGTGAATTAGCTTGCCAAACCTTTGGCACTTGTCACATTTTTTCACCATCTCCATTGCATCTGCTTCTAAAGTAGGCCAAAGTAGCCCTGCCGCCTTGCTCGTTGAGCAAGCGTCCTACCGCCTATATGAGAAGCACAGTAACCAGAGTGAAGATCGTCTAGTATCTCTCGTCCCTTTTCTGGAGTAACACGCTTTAATAAGGGTTAAAGGTACCCCTTTTTGTGAAGTTCTCCCTTTATTATTTCAAAACAGGTGGCTCGTTTTTTCAGTGCTGCCGCCTGTTGATGATCATCCGGCAGTGTACCGTTTGTCAGATATGCCCTGATTGGATCCATCCAGGTTGAGCTTCTGTCTAGGATTCCAATAGGGTTTTCCTCGATGCTTCTCTTCTCCATTACTTCCCAAAAAACAGTTCGAGGAGTATCAGAGGAGGCGGATGATGCTAATTTTGACAGCGCATCCGCCTGGTTGTTTTCTGATCTCGGCACTTGGATCAGATGGAAATCCTCAAGGGAGCCGACTGCTTGTCGGACCGCCTGTAAATACTTGATCATGGCCGGATGGGTTGCTTCGTATTCGCCATTGTACTGACTCACTATCAATTGTGAATCGGAACAGGCGTCTATTTTTCTTGCCCTTGCCGCCTTTCACATGCGGATCCCGGCTAGTAAAGCTTCATATTCTGCCTCATTGTTTGAGGCCTGAAAACTGAAGCGTAAAGCATACTCGTACCTGTCGCCTTCTGGCGACTGACATATGACGCCTGCTCCACAACCATTTGAAGTAGAGCTTCCGTCCACATATACCTTCCACACTTGGTCTGGAACTTGAGAGTGAGGAGGACGAGTCATCTCAACAATAAAGTCAGCAAAGGCTTGCCCCTTCACTGCTTTTCTAGGCTCGAATGTAACTTCGAGGCTCTGTATTTCTATGGCCCATTTGATCATGCGGCCTGAAGACTCCATGATGGTAAGTGGCCGCTTGATAGGTTAGTCTGTATACACGACGACTGCATGTGCCAAAAAGTAGGGCTTCAATTTTTTAACAGCCATGAAGAGTGCAAGACCAAATTTCTCCACTAGGGGATACCTTAACTCGGCATTTTTCAGTACGTGACTGACAAAGTAGACCGGGAGCTGACAGCCGTCCCTTTCAGCAAGGAGAACAGCGCTTAACGCATGACTAGAGACGGCCAGGTACATGTAGAGAACCTCTTTGGGCAAAGGGCTGACCAGCCTCGGCAAGGAATGCAAGTGAACTTTTAATTTCTGGAAGGCGGCCTCAGCATCCGGCCCCCATTCAAACCTTGCCTTTTTCTTAATTGCCTGGAAAAAGTATAGGCATTTTTCGCCTGATCGGTTTAGAAAACTTCCCAAGGCCGCCAGACAACCTGTTAACTTCTGAACCTCTCGGATGGTACGAGGCGACTGCATGTCAATGACCGCCTGCACCTTCTCAGGGTTCGCCTCTATTCCTCTCTGATTGATAAGGAATCCGAGAAATTTCCCACACTCAACCCCAAATACACATTTCTTGGGATTGAGCATGACATGGTGCCGCCTGAGTGTGGCGAAAGTTTCTCGGAGGTCCGACAGATGATCTTTCTGAAGTTTAGTCTTGACAATCATATCATCAATGTATGCCTCGACATTTCTCCCAATCTGATCAAAGAACACAATGTTTATCATTCGCTGGAAGGTAGCCGGAGCATTCTTAAGACCAAATGGCATGACCGTGTAACAGTATAACCCCTGATCAGTGACGAAGGCCGTCTTCTCTTGATCTTTCTTCCATAAAGGAATTTGATGGAAACCAGAGTAGGCTGTTGAGTCGACCAGGTTATCAATTTTAGGCAGAGGGTAACTGTCTTTGGGGCACGCCTTGTTTAAGTCTGTGTAGTCTACACACATTCACCAGGTGTCATTCGACTTTTTAACAAGCACCACATTTGCAACCCAGTCTGGGAAGTAACATTGCCGAATGAACCCTGCATCAAGTAATTTTTTAACTTCGGCGGCTGCCGCCTGACTTCTTTCTTCGCCATGGTTCCGTTTCTTCTGCCGTACCGGCTTCTTTTTAGGATCCACGACCAGTTTATGTACCGCCAGATCAGGAGTAATGCCTGGCATTTCATGGACTTCGAATGCAAAGATATCCTTGTATTCTTTCAATAGTGTGTGAAAGTCGTCACCAAGGTCTCTCAGAGCAGTCGTCCCAACTTTGACTGTTTGATCAGGACGTGAGTCGTCTAAGATCAGGTCCGTATGCTCACCAGCCGGCTGAGGGCGGAACTCATCTGACCGCTCCTCTGCCAATGATTGCTATTTTCTTTCTTTTCTTGCGGCCCCTGTCTGGGATGCCTTTCTCTTCTTGCCGCCTGCTTCTTGAACAGGCGCACTCTTCTTGACATTGTCAAGGTCTGTTTTTTCACCACTTGACCCAGTGGCCATAACAGTGGGCTTGACATCCGAGAGATAGCACTCTCAGGCCATCCTCTGATCTCCCCTTAGGGAGCCGACTGCTCCATTATCCCTCTCAAACTTGAGCAACATAAGAGACTGGATTATAACAGCCTTGGAATTATTCAGGGTTGGTCGACCCAGAATCATGTTGTAGGCCGAGAGTTCCTCTACTACCAGGAACCGGACTACCATGTGTCGTCCTTCCCGTTTTTCGCCCAGGCGGATGGGTAAATCTACTTGTCCCAGTGGGTGGACGACTCCTCCTCCAAACCCTACTAAAGGGTGGGAGGCCGGATGTATGCAGTCAGTCTGATATTTTAGTTTCGACAGACATTTGCTACTGATGAGATCTGAGGAGCTTCCGGTATCTATGAGGATTCGGCCAACTCTTTGGTTGGCCACTTTACATTCAATAACGATAGGGTCGTCATGCGGCCCTCTTACCCCTCCTAGATCTTCTTCAGTGATGACAATCTCAGGAAATGAATATATGGACGGCCGTTCATGGTGAACGGAATTTACATCTAACCGCCTGATATTGTCTTTGTTGCCCCTAATAGTGGGGCCGCCTCCTGAGAAGCCGCCTGCAATGGTGTAGACGACTACATCATCTGTATCGGAGCTGTCGGCCTGTTGATTCTTTTTGGCCGACTGCTTTTTTGAGGAAGTGTTCCCCGTAGATTTTTTTTGACATAAGTGTCAAGATCACCTTGCTCAGCCAGTCGGTCCAGATACCGCATGAGACTGATGCAGTCATTGGTGTGATGACCAAGATCTTCATGATAAGCACAGAATTTATCTTGGTTCCGGTTGTTTGCAGAACCCTTCATGGGGACCGGCTTCTTAATTGAGATCCGTCCCTTGACTTCTTTTAGGATAAACTGGTTATCCTTGTTAAACGCATACTTTAGGGAGTATGGTTTGATTTCTTTTTTCTTTTTCTGGGCCGGCTGTTTAGAGGAATCAGCCGCCCAGACCTCTTTCCTTTTCTCGTCTTTGTTGGACGACTGCTTCTGTCGTCCTTCTTTTTTGTCGGACCTTTTACCGTCCGACTGTCTTCCCATACTACAAAGATCAGTCGCCTGTATATAGGCTTCCGCTTCAATCAAGGCCTCTTGAAGAGTCGCCACCCTCTTTCGGACCAAGTCAAATTTGAAGGTCGACCCGTCCTTGAGACCTCTGAAAAAGTCAGTATAGGCTACCTCACCCCGGAAACCATTGAATCTGTATTCTCATCAGGTTAAAACGCCTGATGTAAGAACGAAGCCCCTACTTCTCGCCGTGCTGAATTGTTCCTAAATCAAGGGTCGTCTTCTTTGCAAGGATGTTCATGGCGAAGTTGGAGGTGAATAAGTAAGCAAGCGTCCTAAAGCTATTTACACAACCAGTCGGCAAGTTGCCGAACCATTGTTGTGCGATTCCTTTGAGAGTCGCTGGGAAACACTTGCACCAGGTGGGATCATCCAACCCTTGAAGGTACATCAAGTTGGTGAAGGCCATAAGATGGTCTTCTGGGTTAGTAGTGCCGTCATAGGCGCCTACTAATACATTTTTCACTTTGGTCGGCTGAGCGGCTTCAGTAATTTCCTTGGAGAAAGCCGACGGCTGTTCACCAAGTCTAAGCAACCGTAGCTGCCAGTCCACAGGTTGGACGTTTTTTGCTGCATGTCCACCAAACGGAGGTGGCTGCAAAAAATACTGTTGTTGCGGCACAAACGGTAAGTTTGGTACCGCCTGGTCACTATGAAAGCCAGACTGACGGGAGGTGCCGCCTGACTGACTCTCATGATACGACTGCGTATGCCTCATTGAGATATTTCGCAGACTGTCTTGGAAGTTTGAAGTAGAGGTCGACTCTGACAATCGGTCACTCTTCTTCTGCTCTAGCAGTAGCCGAGCGTCTGTGTATGATTTCCTCGACCCGTCCGCCTGAATATGACGAACAGGTTTCCTATTTCCTGGAGTAGGAAAACGGTATTTTGTGAAATCAAGGGCAGTCGGCTCCCGCTTCCTAGATTTAGGATGAGGAGTCGCCTCTCGCCATTGAACTGGCTTCCTCTTCAGTGAAGTGGAAGGTTTCTTAGCCGACTGCTCCTTTTCATGAGTAGGCGGCTTCTGGTTGATCAACTCCTGAATCTCTCCCTTGAAGTCCCTCATGAAGGTCATGAGTTCGTTCCTTGTGATGGGAGCAGACCCATCAGTCCGCTGCTGCCGAACAGGCGGTGCGCCTGCTGGCTCGCTTCCTGTATGAAGATGTTCCCGTTCCCTCCTTTCGGTATGACGGGTACGTCGGGCCCTTAGGGTCCCGTCTGAAGCTGTGTGAGCTTCAACTTCAAGTTCATCCTCAGTATCGTGGTCCGACTGTACTTGAGGGTCGTCTAGGGGACGCCTCTCTTCAGGAATCGGTACAGACTTGGATGCCATCTCATAAGTACTCTCCCCACAGACGGCGCCAAATGTTTCAGGGTTTTCTGATGTCCTGCGGGAGAGTTACAATTCCGAGACTGGAATCGGACGCCTATACCTGCAAAACAACGGAGACTCCTGGTGGTGGGAGCTCCGCCTCCAACGGTCAAGTTAGTACTTGATTAAGGAGTAATTAATGCGGAAATTTAAGTGATTAGGTCTCTCTAGGTGAGAGTGTTTAATGTGAGTTTTTAGCGTAATCAGCCTGTAACTCTGTGTGTAATCAATGTGTTTTTTCTGTAATCCCCCCTTAATGAGGATTAAGGGAGGTATTTATAACCTTGGGAAACGTGTCAATCCTAGGTTTAGGTTAACCTAGGGCTGATTGGGCTTCCCTCGGTAGTTGGGCATGGGTGGCCGGTTTCTCCATTAGGCATGGAGTATACCACGTGTCATGACATAATAGGTCCAAGGTGGACGAATAAGCGCGTGCCATGTGGCAAGCCCTGACAGTTCCAACTGGGGGACACTTGGCAGGACCTGATAGGCCCACGTGGCGCATTCCGATTGGTAGGAGCAAAATCCCCTAATCACAAATGCAAATGAATTGCATTCTACAAAGCTTATTGAATCAAATGAAAGTCAAACACATTCAAACAAAGCTTTTTAAATCAAATGAAAGTCTAACACATTCAAACAAAGCAATTTTAATCAATTGAAAGTCATATGTATTCAACAATGCTTATTAAATCAAATGAAAGTCAAACACATTCAAACAAAGCTTTTTGTATCAAATGAAAGTCATACACATCCAAACTAAACTATTTAAATCAAATGAAAGTAAAATGCATTTTACATAGCTAATTGAATCAGGTGAAAGTCAAACACAATCAAACAAAGCTATTTGAATCAAATGAAAAGTCAAATACATTCGACAAAGCTAATTGAATCAAAAGAAAGTCAAACACATTCAAATAAAGCTTTTTAAATCAAATGAAAGTCTAACACATTCATACGAAGCTATTTGAATCAAATAAAAGTCAAATACATTCTACAAATCTAATTGAATCAAAAGTAAGTCAAACACATTCAAACTAAGCTTTTTAAATCAAATGAAAGTCTAACGCATTCAAAAAAAGCTTTTTAAATCAAATTAAAGTCTAACACATTCAAACAAAGCTATTTGAATCAAAAGAAAGTCAAAAGTATTCAACAATGCTTATTCAATTAAATTAAAGTCAAACACATTCAAACAAAGATTTTTGAATCAAATAAAAGTCAAACACATTCAAACAAAACTTTTTCAATCAAATGAAAGTCAAACACATTCAAACGAAGCTATATAAATAAAACAAAAGTGAAATGCATTCTACAAAGCTTTTTGAATCAAATGAAAGTCAAACACATTCAAACAAAGCTATTTGAATCAAATGAATGTCTAATACATTCTACAAACCTAATCGTTCAAATGGAAGTCAATAACATTCAAACAAAGCTTTTTAAAGTCTAACACATTCAAACAAAGCTATTTCAATCAAATGAAAGTCAAATGCATTAAACAATACTTATTGAATCAAATGAATGTCAAACACATTCTAACAAAGCTTTTTAAATCAAATGAAAGTCAAACACATTCTAACAAAGCTATTTAAATCAAATGAAAATGAATTACATTCTTTAAAGCTAATTGAATCAAATGAAAGTCAAACACATTCAAACAAAGCTATTTGAATCAAATGAATGTAAAATACATTCTACAAAGCTAATCGAATCAAATGGAAGTCAATTACATTCAAACAAAGCTTTTTAAAGTCTAACACATTCAAACAAAGCTATTTGAATCAAATGAAAGTCAAATGCATTAAACAATACTTATTGAATGAAATGAATGTCAAACACATTCTAACAAAGCTTTTTAAATCTAACGAAAGTCAAACACATTCTTTCAAAGCTCTTTAAATCAAATGAAAATGAATTGCATTCTACAAAGCTAATTGCATAAAATGAAAGTCAAATACATTCAAACAAAGCTTTTTAAATCAAATGAAAGTCTAACACATTCAAACAAAGTTTTTTAAATCAAATAAATGTCTAACGCATTCAAAAAAAGCTTTTTAAATCAAATGAAAGTTAAATGTATTCAACAATGATTATTGAATTAAATGAAATTCAAACACATTCAAACAAAGCTTATTGAATCAAATGAAAGTCAAACACATTAAAACAAAGCTTTTTGAATCAAATGAAAGTCAAAAACTTTTAAACGAATCTATATGAATCAAATGAAAATGAATTGCATTCTACAAAGCTAATTGAATCAAATGAAAGTCAAACACATTCAAACAAAGCTTTTTAAATCAATTGAAAGTCTAACACATTCAAACAAAGTTTTTTAAATCAAATGAAATTCTAACGCATTCAAAAAAAGCATTTTAAATGAAATGAAAGTTTAACACATTCAAACAAAGCTATTTGAATCAAAATGAAAGTCAAATGTATTCAACAATGCTTATTGAATTAAATGAAAGTCAAAAACATTCAAACAATCAAATGAAAGTCAAACACATTAAAACATAGCTTTTTGAATCAAATGAAAGTCAAACACATTCAAACAAAGCTATTTGAATCAAATGAAAGTCAAATACATTCTACAAAGCTAATTGAATCAAATGAAAGTCAAACACATTTAAACTAAGCTTTTTAAATCACATGAAAGTCTAACACATTCAAACAAAGTTTTTTAAATCAAATGAAATTCTAACGCATTCAAAAAAATCATTTTAAATCAAATGAAAGTCTAATACATTCAAACATAACTATTTGAATCAAATGAAAGTCAAATGTATTCAACAATGCTTATTGAGTTAAATGAAAGTCAAACACATTAAAACAATCAAATGAAAGTCAAACACATTCAAACAAAGCTTTTTGAATCAAATGAAAGTCAAACACATTCAAACAAAGCTATTTGAATCAAATGAAAGTCAAATACATTCTAGAAAGCTAACTGAATCAAATGAAAGTCAAACACATTCAATCTAAGCTTTTTAAATCAAATGAAAGTCTAACACATTTAAAAAATGCTTTTTAAATCAAATGAAAGAACAACACATTCAAACAAAGCTATTTGAATCAAATGAAAGCCAAATGTATTCAACAATGCTTATTGAATCAAATGAAAGTCAAACACATTCAAACAAAGGTTTTTGAATCAAATGAAATTCAAACACATTAAAACAAAGCTTTTTGAAGCAAAAGAAAGTCAAACACATTCAAATGAAGCTATTTAAATCAAACGTAATTGAAATGCAATCTACAAAGCTAATTGAATCCAATGAAAGTTGTTTCGGGGTTTTCTGATGTCATGCGAGAGAGTTACAATTCCGAGACTGGAACCGGACACCTATACCTGCAAAACAAACGGGGACTCCGAGTGGTTGGAGCTCCGCCTCCGACGGTCAAATTAGTACTTGTTTAAGGAGTAATTAATGCGGAAAGGTAAAGTGTTGTTCTCTAGGTGAGAGTAGTTAATGAGCGTAATCCCCTTTAATGAGGATTAATGAGGGTATTTATAACCTTGGGAAGCGTGCCAATCCTAAGTTTAGGTTAACCTAGGGCTGATTGGGCTTCCCTTGAAAGTTGGGCCTAGGTGGCCAGTTTTTCCATTTGCCATGGAGGATGCCACGTGTCGTGACATAATAGGTCCATGGTGAACAAATAGGTGCGTGCCACGTGGCAGGCTCTGACAAGTCCATTTAGAGGACACATGGCAGGACCTGATTGGCCCACGTAGCGCATTCCGATTGTTGTGAGCAAAATCCCTTAATCATTTGCCCCTTACAGGTGGCACGTGACTGGTCACATGTGATCTGTGACAGGTGTCGGCCCGTAACTGGCGACGACATGCTACAGATGTCATTTGGTGAAAGGCCGGGAATTTTTCCCGCTCATTTTTTGAATTTGGAGAGTGTCCCTTCAACTTCTTCCCTTGCCAATATAAGGGCATGTTGACTTTGCATTTGTTCACACTTGAAATTTTTTTAAGAGAACACTCGGACCCCTGAACCTGCTCTGACATTTTGGACATTTCCAGCCTACCGCCTGTTCTGATAAGCCGGCTGATATTCAGATCCAGATCTTCGTCAACTTCTCAAGCGTTCTGGTAACCGTCTGTTCTCTTATTCTTTTACATTTCTTTATTTTTTCTTTTTTGAAATGGCACCTCGGAAGCACACGACACGACCTAGGTTAGTGATCAGCCGGTCACCGGGGACGGCTGAGTCTAGGACTAGGAGTGCCACTTGCCCCTTTTCAAACCAATCTTTGCCCTTTATACAAAGTCCGACTGTCTCTATGTCTATGCAGAATATAATGGCCAGAACAAAAAGAACAGCTAGGATCACCAATTCGGACGGCTCCTCCTTCCAAGTGCCGATTAGTGAAACATCTGACCATACGCCAGATGTTGAAGTGAACTAAGGCGGCTCGGCTGCCGAGACCTCTGAAGGAGGGATCAAGGTGGTCCCTTCTCATTTTACCGTAGACATGTCTGACTTCAACTCTTCAGGTGGCATTCTCCCGCTCCTTTTGAAGGAGAGGAGGCGGGCCCCTCAGGGAGAGGGGAGGAGTCAGACTCTTCAGAGGATGAGTCTGACTCCAACTCTTCAGGTCACCTTTCTCTCGACTTAGAGGAGGGGCACAACCGCCTACAGGAGGCGAGACTTTCCCATTCAGTAGAGAAGGGGGACAATTGGGCGGAGCCATCCGCCACTCAAAGAGAGCAGAACACCCCTTACTACTGCACCGTTCCGAAAGGCCGAATCAAGGCCATGCAAGAAAAAGTGGGCAGCTTCGTAGCGGACCATGTAATGGGCCCTGGCTTTCCGGTTTTTGTGCCAGATCCGGAAGACACAGTCGTCTGGCCGGCTGGAACTAGTTATGATAGCGCCTGCTTTAGCTGCTATGAAGCGGCCATTAGGGCTGGACTGCGTTTCCCCTTACATCCGGCTGTTCAACGAATCCTTGACGGGTATGAGTTGGGGTTATGGCAGTTAGCCCCAAATTCCTGGTTCAATGTTCTCGGCTATGTAGCCGGATGTGAAATGTATGGGGTGGAGCCAAATTTCGAGGCATTCGCCCATATGAACTATCTCAGCTGGACCCCTAAGGCAGGCTGTACCGGCTGGTACCAATTGACGAGCCACCGAGGTTACCTCATGACAAGAGGTAAAGAGAACAAATGGAAGGATTGGAGAAGCACCTTCCTTATTATTGAGAGTTCAGATAAAGAGCTGAACAAACGCTTCAATAGGTGGAACAGAGACCCGCCTCTTCTAGCAGGCGGTCGCAGCATGCCGCCTGTCCCTCACAAAGCTAAAAAAGAGATCCTGGACCGAGGATCTTTAAAGTAGAGACCAGGACCAACTCTACTACAGGGGTACGAGAGCAAGTACCCCTGAACTGCGTCCAAAGTTACAAGTGGCTCTATGATGAGTACTTCTTGGCCGCTTGTGGCCTTAGCAGTCGGTGCTCTAGAGGTAGCCGACCCGTTGAAAACGTACTCTTGCGGAAATTATTTCTTAATTTTTCTAACTTTCACGTTCCTTTATGCAGCGGAAGCCATGAGCAAAATAACCGCCTCCAAAACAGTGGCTGCTATGTTGCGAGCATCCGTCATGCAGCAACACTCATTTGCTGACTCTCCCACCAAGGAGACGCCCTTAGTGAGTTCCCAGCTTTCACTCCCCCCTTTTTCTGTTAAAAGGTTGGGTTTATACACATATTAACCATTTGTTTTTTTTTTTTTTTTTTTTTTTTTTTTTTTTTTTTTTTTTTTTTTTTTTTTTTGTAGACGGGCACACCAAGAACTTCCTCCTCCCAACAGCCGGACCCCATAGCCCGGAAGACAACTGTGGTGAGTTCGCCTAGTTTTGCCAGGAAACCAGCGGCTGCTGACAAACAGCCAGCCACTCCATCTCAAAATCCCAGCAGGCCGCCTAGAAGTATGAAACTGCTCTTCTAGACCTTGACCCACTTTTCTTTCACCCTCTTGTCTAAAGTGTCTGTTTACTTTTGATGCAGCCGCCCCTCAAGAATCGGACCTGGTCGAAGTGGCCAAGTCCATGATTAAAGCCCCCTCAAGCAGAGAGAGACGCGGTCCGGGGTGTCGGCACCCTTGACCTAGATGGAATTGCAGGGCTCCTTGCTGAGGTATACTTAGCGTATTTTTGTTGTTTAATTCCAGGACGCCTGTTTTTTGTTTGAAATCTGAAGCCTGTTTTCTTCTATTCAGTCCCTGCTTCGAGTAAACGGCCTTTGCAAACCCATTAATGCGAAGAACAAAGAGGTAAAGGCTGCTACAGCCATGGCCGCCTCTGACTGTGATAAGGCAATGTTTCAAATTGCCCAAAATGAAATTTTGACAACTGATATTCTTTATTATCAGGCACAGGCCACTTCTGCTATTAGGACTGAGTTGGAGGCGGCCAAGAAGAAAAACAATGAGTTGGAGGCGACCATCCAGAACCTTAGAGCCGAGCTGAGGCCTCTTAGGCAAAAGATGTCCCAATACGACACCTTGGAGAAATCCTTGGAGCGTCTAAAGGAACGCCTGGCAAACCAGGAGAAGAGCCTCACTGAAGAGCTCTCGGCCAAGGCTGAACAAGAGAAAAAGGATTTAGGTCGAGACATGATGGAGGACTCAGCCCAAATCCAGCGCATGACCTGGACTCGCCTCATTCCAAACGCCGACTTTGCTTCTTGGGAAAAACAATTTCGCCAATGCTCAGAAACGTATAACCAAGAAGTCCTGCTAACGGCTGCTAAGAATGATACGCTAGAAGAGGAGGAGGAGCCGAAAGTGGCCTTGGTGCCGATTGGGGCAGATGCGTCTAAAAAGGGTGCAGCGGATGCCGAGACAAGTAAGAAGAATGCTTTTCAGAAGAAGGTGTCTCTTGCTGATCAGACGGCTGTTGTTGTTGAAGATCTGCCCCCATCTTGAAGCCTATGTCTTCTTTTTTCTTTTCTTCGGCCTGCGTGCCATCTGTTTCTGTATCCCTTTTACCCGGCCAAGGGGTCGGGGTCATTGAATATTTTGCCGGTCTTTATGGCCGGTTTGTTTTTGTATCTTTACCCGGCCAGGGGGCCTGGGTCTTGAATATTTGTGCCGGTCTTTATGGCCGGCTGTTAATAGAATTTCGGCGACCATCTTTTTAGGTCGCCTTAGCTGCCAAATTTTGAATTTTAATTTTGCTTTTTGCTAAGTGTCGTAACTCTGATATCCGCTTGCATGTCATATCGACTGTTATTTATGGCCGAAAGTTGCAGACAGGTACAATGTAGGAGCTACCTATGCCCCTGGACGACTGGTTGTCTATTTCCAGGCTAGGCGATCAGTCAGCCATTTTTCCAACCGATCTTTAACTTAAGATTCGAAGGTAGAGCAAGTTCTTCAGCAGTCGTCCTGTGAACCAACTCTTCAAATATGTCTGGTTCACCTGTAGACAGACGGTTCCATCATATTTTTTGAAATTGGCTAAGTATGAGAGTGATTACTCGCTTGCCATGGTTATGTTTGGGTAGTAGAGGCACTAAGCGGCATAGGCCAGTTAGTCCCCTTGACTTACCAAATTTTGTTGGATTTTTACTCAAGGTGTGATTTTTACTCAATTTTAAACCAAGTTTTAAGGAGTGACTATAAGTAAACATGGACTTCACTTAGTCGCCGTCACTATTGTTTGAGTAGTAGAGGTACCAGGCGGCAGAAGCCGATTGGACCTCTTTATTCATCAATGTTTGTTGGCTATTAACTCAAAAGGTACCGGTTGTACTTATCCCAAGTAGTACAGTCGGTTATCTGACGCGGATGCTAACTGCTAACACTTGTTGGACCAGTGAGAGTTATCCTTGTCTCAGAAACGGCTACGTGGTTGTCTTAGTAGACAGTTGTATAAATGCCGTGTAATTAATTTATAGAACAATGTTCCACCCAAAAGGGAGCTGCTCTCTGCGACGAATTTCATCCGGATGGATGTCGCCGAACGCCTGCTATAATGTTGGGACAGGTCGGATTAGTTTAAAAGTTGGATCAGTTGGCCTGGCGCCTGGTCTGATCATTTCGGCCATAGGCCTACATAGTTCTTGTATGGGAGAGTAGCCGGTTGTATAGAACAAGCGGCATGCCCCTCTTAATTGAACGCATAAATAAAAATCATGGAGAGTAGCCGACTGTTTTACCAGTAGGCATGCCCCTCTTAGTACAAAATAAATGAAGTGAAATAGCAAACTTTTATTAGGTAGCTCTCGGCTATTTACATCATTCAAAAATAATACTTTTTGAGATTATCTACATTCCAGGTCCGAGGTAAGGGTTGGCCGTCTGGTGTTTCCAGGCGGTAGGTGCCGTCCCGAACTTCTTCATAGATTCGATAGGGTCCTTCCCAGTTGGGAGTTAATTTGCCGGACTCATTAGCCCTAGCGACTGCTTCCATCTTTCTTAGTACAAAGTCCCCCACTTTGAGTGGACGCCTGTGTACTTTTTTGTTATATGATCTGGTCATTCTCAGGCGATAAATTTCATGGCGCAAGGCTGCATTGCCCCTCCTTTCTGGGAGTGAGTCCAAAGCTAGACGCATGGACTCCCAGTTCGCCTCTTCGTCGTATAACATTACTCGAAGAGTCGGCTCGTAGTGTTCAATTGGAAGAACAGCTTCGGCACCATAAGTTAGGAGGAATGGAGTCTCTCCAATCGACCCTTTTTCAGTCGTTCTAATGGCCCAGAGAACATGTGGTAGCTCATCTACCCATAGGCCGCCTGCTTGTTCAATCTTTTTCTTGAGACCGCCTGAGATGATCTTATTAAAAGCTTCTACTTGGCCGTTTGCTTGTGGACGGCCGACTGATGCAAAGCAATGTGAGATACCTTGGTCTCCCAGCCGGGTTTTGAGAACAGGCGTCTCAAATTGGGGACCATTGTCAAAAACCATAGACATGGGCACCCCAAACCGAGTGATGATGTTTTTCCAGATGAATGAAATCACATCCTTCGTTTTGATTCCTTTGACAGCCTCTGCCTCAACCCATTTACTAAAGTATGTACTTCCTGTCGCCTGTAGCAGGCGTATAGGGACCCAGAATATCCATGCCCCACTTAGCAAAAGATAGTGGGCTATGGATAGTAGTGAGATAAGTAGCCGGACGGTGAATTAGCTTGCCAAACTTTTGACACTTGTCACATTTTTTCACCATCTCCATTGCATCTGCTTCTAAAGTAGGCCAAAAGTAACCCTGTCGCCTTGCCCGTTGGGCAAGCGACCTGCCGCCTACATGGGAAGCGCAGTAACTAGAGTGAAGATCTTCTAGGATCTCTCGTCCTTTTTCTGGAGTAACACACTTCAAGAAGGGTTGAAGGTACCTTCTCTTGTGAAGTTCTCCCTTTATCATTTCAAGATGTCTTCATGAAAATGACAGAATTTGCTTTGGTTCCGGTTCCTAACCGAACATTTCATGGCGGTCGGCTTCTCGATTGAGATCCGGCCCTTAATTTCATTTAGGATAGCATGGCTATCCTTGTTGAACTTATACTTGGGAGAGTATGGTTTATATTCTTTCTTCTTTTTCTAGGACGGTTGTTCAGAGGAGTCGGCCGCCCATATTTCTTTTCTCTTTTTCTCTTCTTTATTGGCCGACTGCTTTTGTCGGTTTTCTCTTTTGTCGGGCCTCTTGTTGTCTGACTGCTTCCTAGTATTATAGAGGTCGGTTGCCTGAATATAGGCATCCGCCTCCATCATGGCCTCTTGGAGGGTGGTCACCCTCTTTCTAACAAGGTCAAATTTGAAGGTTGACCCGTCCTTAAGTCCTCTGAAAAAATCAGTATAGGCTACCTCATCTAGCAGCCCCTGTATCTGAATCCTCATCAGGTTAAACCGCCTGATGTAGGAACGGAGTCCCTCCTTCTTTCCTTGCTGTATTGTCCCCAAGTCAAGGGTCGTCTTCTTAGCAGGAATGTTCATTGCAAAATTGGAGGTAAACAGGTAGGCAAGTGTCTTGAAATTGTTTACGCACCCAGTCGGTAGGTTGCTGAACCATTGTTAAGCAATACTCTTTAACGTGGCTGGGAAGCACTTACACCATGTGGGATCATCCAACCCTTGAAGGTACATAAGGTTGGTGAATGCCATAAGATGGTCCTCTGGGTTTGTAGTGCCATCATAGGCTCCTACCAACATGTTCTTCACTTTGGCCGGCTGGGCGGCCTCAATAATTTCTTTGGAGAAGGCGGACGGCTGTTCTCCAAGTCTAAGCAATCAAAGTTGCCAGTCCAAAGGCTGGACGTTCCGCCTGTCCTCCAAACAGAGTAGGCTGCATGAAATATTGAGGTTGCGGTACGTATGGCTGGGGTGGCATATGCGGAGCCGTCTGGTTTTTCTGGGAGCCGGGCCGGTGGGAGGTACCGCCTGTCTGGCTCTCATAATTTGAGTTCGAATACCTCAAGGAGGTATTGTGTAAACTGTCTTGAAAATCAGACGTTGTGGCTGACTCTGACAGTCGATCACTCTTCTTCTGCTCTAACAACGTTCGAGCATCTGAGTATGTTTTCCTCTACCCATCCAGTTGAATGTGACGGATGGACTTTCTCTTTCCTGGTGAGGGAAAGTGATACTTCGTTAGGTCGATCATTGGCGACTCTCATTTCCTAGACTTAGGGTAAGGAGTCGCCTCCAGACCCTGTATAGACTTCTTCCTCCCAGACTGGGAGGGTCTTCTAGACGACTGCTCCTTGGACGGAGCAGGCGTCTTCTTATTGATGAGGTCCTGGATCTCCCCTTTGAAATTATTCATGAAAGTCATGAGCTCACTTCTAGTGATGGGAGCAGATCCCTCGGCCGCTGGTTGATGATCAAGCGGCTAGCCGGCAGGTTTACTAGATCCAGCCGGGCAATCCTTTCGTTCCTTCTATTCGAAGGAACGAGTTAGTCGAGCTCGTAAGGTCCCGTCTGGGGCCGTGTAAGTCTCGACCTCGACCTCATTGTCAGTATCCTAGTCAATATAGACCTGAGGATCGTCCATAGGACGCTTCTCGCTTTGATTAGTACTCTCCCCACAGACGGCGCCAAAATTTTTCGGGGTTTTCTAATGCCCCACGGGAGAGTTACAATTCCGGGATTGGTATCCTTGCGCTTGTACCTACAAAACAACGGAGACTGCTTGTGGTGGGAGCTCCGCCTCCGACGGTCAAGTTAGTACTTGTTTGAGGAGTAATAAGTGCGGAAAGTAAAGGTGGGAGATCTGGTCCCTCAAGGTGAGGAGTGATCAATGTGTTTTGGCTTCTCTATGTGAGAGTAATTAATTGCTTAACCCCCTTTAATGAGGATTAATTAGTGTATTTATAACCTTGGGAAGCATGCCCAACTCTAGGTTTAGGCTAACCTAGAGCTGATTGGGCTTTTCCTAGGTGGCAAACAGCAGGCCACTTGGCGTGGCATAATTGGTCCATGATGGACAAATGGATATGTGCCACGTGGTAGGCCTTAAGAGGTCCAAATGGAGGACACTTGGCAGGACCTGATTGGTCCACGTGGCGTATGCTGATTGGGCGGGGAAAATCCCCTAATCACCTTGTGCCTTGTTCCATTATCACTCAGTCTTCTTAACGGCTGGAGGGAATGGAAGCTTGTTTGCATCAATAAGATCTTAAATGAGGTTTTTAAAACCTGTAACATTTGTTTGTAGTATGACCATTGCCTCGATGGTACTTGCAATAAGAGTTAGGATTCCATCTTGAAGATCGCTTTTCTGGTGTTGGGTCCTCAATGGGACCAATAGGCTTGAGTCCAATTGGTGTGAACTCCCTTTTGGGTTTCTTGGCTTTTGAAGGATCTTTGTCAAGGGCCCAGATTTCATCAGCATCGATGTTATTACTGTAGTTGCTACGGGAAGAAGCGGAAGAAGGATTGTCGTTCTTTCTACTCTTGCCATTCTTGCCATTGTGATTAGCCTTTAAGACGTCATCTTCAATGTTAATGCCTATGTCATAGACAACCTTAAACGTGCTTAAAGGTTGATATTTTAGGTTCTTATAATACTTGTCTTGAAGGTTTTTGATGAACATTCTCACATAGTCTTTTTTATCTTGGGCCTTGATCATCTTAGCAGAAACTTCCTTCCACCTATTATAGAATTAGGTGAAGCCTTCATTGTCCTTTTGCTTAAGGATTTCGAGCTCTCTATAGTCAGTCACTACTTGTAAGTTGCACTTGTACTCGTCAATGAAAGTATGCCTAATACAATCCCAAGTAGCCATTTTCTCAGAGTCCATAGAAAAGAATCATTATTAACATACTGGTTCCAAGGAAAGAGAAAAAAGTGAGAGGAAAGCTTTCTTATCAACCCCCTTGATTCCCATGATTGTTTTAAAAGGTCCCGGTGGAAATAGGGGTTATCTGTGGGTTTGAACTTAAAAATGTCTGTAGCTGAGAACTTGTGCGGAAGAAGTTCTTTAGCCAGTGAGATTCCCTTGGTACTCATATCAAGATATTTATAATGTACTATTGGAAACATGCTTTAGTGTCTCTTCGATGCGCTTGATTATCTCAAGTGGAACTTGTTTATTAGGATCTTCAACTTTCTCTATTCGAATAGTGAGTCCCTTAACCATCTCGGCATGACCTTCCATGGTCTTTTAAAGTTTGTCAACATCTTCCTGCTTGGCTGCCATTAGTTTCTTCTTCCTTCAAACCGTGTTCCTAAATAAGATCTCTTGAATTTAGGATTTGTCTTGAACTAATCGACCATCTTTTCTTGACCAAATGCTTTGGAAAGGGAAACGATGGACACTTATTGTCAATTACTTGAATCAAAGTCGATTCAACATGCATATTTAAGGAAAGATCATGTTGTATAAGGGGAATGGTATGTATGGGGAAAGCATGAAAGAGGATATTATGTGAATATGGAAAGTAGAATGTTTGTAATGTATGAACGGTGATAGAAGGAAAGGGTGTGTTTGTGGAAAGATATGGAAATTTGCAGGAATGGAAAGGACCCTCAACTCGGATGAAGGAAAGGATGACTCATGTATGGACCTAAGACATGGCCATGGTGTGAAGAAAGTAGGTACAAAGTGTGAGCAAAGACTCGTGAGTGAAAGTGATATGTTCAAGACTCGTATGGTGACCATGGGACTAAACATGTGGTTGGAGTAAAACAAAACCAGGTAAAGACCATGTTTGTACATTAAACTGGTTAATCGTGATGGCGGGACTCGACATGAAGACTAGGAACGAAGAAGTTGAGCCATCGTGTAGTGATAGAACTATCGCGGGGCGTTGGCATCAACGCAACACGATAAAGCTATCGCGGTGCGCTGGACACCAACGTTCTGCGTTACAGATCGAAGTGATGCGCCAAAATTGAACGTCACTGCAATCCGGTATTAGTGATTCTTTCGAAGGTTTAAGACTTTGATCTTCTAGATCGAGCATATTTAGACTTTATGGGTTCATATACATTAACCAAATTAATTAAACAAAGTCCATTTTAGTCTTGGTTAGTATGTTTAGACATATTTACAAGAAACAAGTCAAAACAAAGAGTTAGTTTAATCACAAACAAGATATACACAAGCAAGAGATGCACAAGTAGCCAATTAGTCACAATATGATGCAATGAGTTTGCCACCTAACCATGGCTCTAGTTCTCTAAGGTCAAGGATTATGGTGCCCAAGAGGGTCCAAGGTTAAGAGTCTGGATGCATCACGTGGAAGCCTTACCTTAGAAGGGTTGGCACGATGGACGGGACCCCGCGAGTTAAACTCAACTCCATGGTTTGGTGAATTCAACAAACTCGGATGCACCTATTATTGCACAGAGCGTTTATTAGGGTGGATGGAGCGTGAATCCTACAGGGATAAAACCATATGTAAAACACATATAGGTTCAGAAAAGTCGAAAAAACTTAATCAGGAGGTAAAATCGTCGAGACAATACTAGAATCAGGCGAAATACGAAGACAGGAAGCTGGCGCAGAATCGCCAGATTGTATAGCTGGTTGGCAAGAACCATTATCCAGCGACAACTCTGTTGCGACGTGACAAAGCTGTCGTTTGGCGTTGATTTCTGACACCGTGCAATGGTTCTAACACTCTGCGGCAGTTTCTATTTTCTACGTTTTTTTCCGATTTTTTGTAGTGTCTTTTCAATTTTAGTTGTGAAAAATATTTCCGGCCTTTCCTTCGTGTATCTACTATGTTTTTGAAGCATTACAGATGGTCTTTCCAAGGCAAAATTATATATGCTTATGCCACAATGTAAACCAAAATTACGCAAATGAATATCTAGAATCTTTCAAGTCTCATCCACTAATTCTAAACCAATTGGAAATCAAATTAGGAATCAATTTAAAAATCCTCCCTAGTGGAGTCGCCAAAAACTGTTGGGAATTTTTCAACTCCTTAGGCCCTACTGTGGTTCAATCTTTTAGGCATGGCGGCATTCCAAGAAAAAGAACCAAGAGATAAAAGAGTCGTCAACAAGATTTGGGAACTTGTAAACCGTTCACGGGTATGAAGGTTACACCCCATTAACGATCACAGAGATCGCTAACTCCATAGTGGTCCAGAACCATAACTGGATGTTCGAGGAATATGGTACTAATCCAATTTAAAAGAGATTGAACCTGCTGTAAATAAGCATCTACATAATTCTTATGATACTCATGTGCACTTTTCGATCAAAATATACATACATAATTTTAATCCTAAACCTGTTTAATCTATGTTAGTTGATTATTAATGCACAATCAAATTTATTATTGGTGGTCACTTGAATTAAAATCATATTAGCCTAAAATCAAATTATTAATTATCTTATTAGTCATGATTTCAAGTACAAATTCCTTTAAACCTGCAAGAAAGGGCGTGATCTAGCAATATCAATAAATCATGAACAATCAAGCAACATATGATTAATACAACTATCATCATCACAACAACATCATCAAAACATTGTTAATAGTAACATCCTAGGCATGATACTAAACATATTAATAACAAATCATAGCATGTTACTAATAAAAAAATCAAAGCGGTATCCTAAACAAGATACTAGAATCACAACAAGTATCCTAAGCATGGTACTAGGAATTATCATAACATTGTAAACATGATTTCTACTCTAAAACCAAAGAATAATAATAAGGGTGATTGAATTACTCACTTTGATCAGAACCAAAGTAATTGATTGATTGGATTATTAAACTATCTCTAGACTACCCATTGAATCTATCTTATTTTCACTTCATGTCTCTTCATCATGTGCAGTGTTATTAGATAAACTAGATTAGTGCCCGTGCAATGCACGGTAGTAATAGTCTTTTTTTCCATAATTAATTTGTGATATAATATAAAAATGAGGCAACTCTTGTGGAATAAACAAATACAATGCATATAAGAAAGATGAAATAATAAGGCAAAAACTATTAAAACTACAATTTAGGAAAAAAAATTATTTTTGATTAGTTGTGTTGAAAATACTCCCTCGGCCCCTTTTTATAGTTCCCACTTGGACTTGCACGTTTACCAATGCAACACTTTGACCATAAATATCGTTAATTGCTTAGTAAAAAATATAACAATTGAATATTAATAATCTATTCATCGAGACGAATCAAATAAGACCCAACATGACTATGTTATGTCTTACTGTATATATTAAGAGTAAATTAGAAAATTCTCTCACATTATGAATAGTATCAAGATTCCAAATGGGAAATATAAAAAGGAGCGGAGGGAGTATTTAAACATAGTATACGTTATATTACATTAATATGATGCGTGATATTCCCAATAAAAATATACAATGTAGATGTTGTATGACTTTTATTAATGAATTACTTTAATAAAAAAAAGTATTATACTATACAATGTGCTTCCCAAAAATAAGATAAGTAGAATAAGTTAAAAAAAAAAAAAAAAACTTAAAGCTGACATCATATATTGTATTGGCGGGAAATTTTAAAATGATAGCTTGACATATGTCCAAAATGATCGAGTTAAGCATGACCTGTTTTAATAATTATTAATAAATTTTTTGAAGGAAAAAAAATGTTAGTTGGTAAAATTATTATAGAAATACTTAACAGAAAACTAACTCAATTATTATTATTTCATAAGATTTCAAATCAACACTATGAATAGAAATGTTTTTATATTGTATTTTTGGCTCCGTTATTTATACTCTCTGTTTCGGGGTTTTCTGATGTCCTGCGGGAGAGTTAAAATTCCGAGACTGGAACCGGACGCCTGTACCTGCAAAATAACGGAGACTCCTGTGAGCTCCGCCTCCAACGGTCAAGTAAGTACCTGATTAAGGAGTAATTAATGCGGAAATTAAAGTGATTAGGTCTCTCTAGGTGAGAGTGTTTAATGTAGGTAATCTGCTTTGTTAGCGAGATCAGCCGGTTATTACTGTGTGTAATTAATGTGTTTTTTCCGTAATGTTTCTGTCTTCCCCCTTAATGAGGATTAAGGGAGGTATTTATAACCTTGGAAAACGTGCTCATCCTAGGTTTAGGTTAACCTAGGGCCGATTGGGCTTCCCTCGGAAGTTGGGCCTGGGTGGCCGGTTTCTCCATTAGGCATGGAGTATGCCACATGTCGTGACATAACAGGTCCAAGGTGGACGAATAAGCGCGTGCCACGTGGGAAGCCCTGGCTGTTCCAACTGGGGGACACTTGGCAGGATTTGATTGGTCCACGTGGCGCATTCCGATTGGTGGGAGCAAAATCCCCTAATCATTTGCCCCTCACAGGTGGCACGTGATTGGTCACGTGTTACCTGTGACAGGTTTCGCACTTTAACAGGCGACGACCTGCTACAGGTGTCAGTCGGCGAAAGGATGAGAGATTTTCCCGCCCAAATTTTGAATTCTGAAAGTGACCCTTCGCCTTCTCACTTCGCCTATATAAGGGAGAGTTGTCTTGAGTCATTTTCACACTTTGAGAACTTTTTGAGAACATTCGGACCCCTGAACTTGCTCTGACATTTTGGACCTTTTCAGCCTACCGCCTTTTCTGACAAGCCGACTGCACACGATTTTCAGAACTTCATCAACCGTCACTCGTTCAGGTAACTCAGTTCTCTTACTCTTAATTTTCTTTTTATTTTCTGAAATGGCACCACGGAAGCACACGACACGACCTAGGTTAGTGATCAGCCGGTCACCGGGGACGGCTGAATCTAGGACTAGGAGTGCCGCCTGCCCTTTTCCGGACCCATCTTTGCCCTTTATAAAAAGTCCGACTGTATCTGTGTCTATGCAGAGCAGGATGGCCAGAACGAAAAAGACAGCTAGGATCTCAAATTCAGACGGCTCCTCCCACAGGGTGCCGATTAGTGAAACATCTGACCAGGCGCCAGATGTGGAAGTGAAACAAGGCGGCCTGGATGCCGGCAATTCTGTGGGGGGAGTCATAGTGACCCCTTCCCATTTAACAGTTAACAAATCTGCTCCTTTTCAAAGAGAGGAGGCGGGCCCCTCCGGGAGAGGGGAGGAGTCGTCCTCTTCGGACTCGTCGGAGGACGATTCCGAGTCAAGCTCTTCTGGCCATGCTTCTTTGGGTACAGAAGAGAAAAACAGCCGCCTGCAAGAGGCGAGACTTTCTCACGCAGTTGAGAAGGGGGACAATTGGGCGGAGCCATCCGCCTCTTACCGATAGCTAAATACCCCCTACTACTGCACGGTACCTCGGGGCCGAATCACAGCAATGCAAGAGAAAGTGGAGAGCTTTATTGCAAACCACACCATGGGCCCCGACTTTCTAGTGTTTGTGCCGGATCCAGAAGACACAGTCGTCTGGCCGGCTGGTTCCAGTTATGAAAGCGCCTGCTTTGGCTGCTACGAGGCGGCCATCAAGGCAGGGCTTCGCTTCCCATTACATCCGGTTGTTCAGCGGATTTTGGATGGGTATGAGTTGGGGTTATGGCAGTTATCCCCAAACTCCTGGGTCAACGTACTCGGCTATGTGGCCGGGTGCGAACTGCACGGGGTGGAGCCGAGCTTCGAGGCTTTCGCCCATATGAACTATCTCAGCCGGACCCCTAAGACAGGCGGTACCGGCTGGTATCAATTGACAAGCCACAGGGGCTACTTCATGACGAGAGGTAAAGCAAACAGGTGGAAGGACTGGCGGAGCACCTTCCTCATCATTGAGAGTTCTGACATTGAGCAGAACAAGCGCTTCAATAGGTGGAACAGGAATCCGCCCCTTCTTGCAGGCGGCCGTAGCATGCCGCCTGTTTCCCCCCAAGGCTATTAAAGAGATCCTTGATAAAGGACTCTTTAAAGTAGAGTCGAGGGTCGACTCTACTTCAGGGGTACGAGAGCAAGTACCCCTGCACTGCGTCCCGAGCTTCAAGTGGCTCTATGACGAGTACTTTTTGGCCGCCTACGGCCTCAGCAGTCGGTGCTCAAGAGGTAGTCGGCCTGTCGAATACTCTATTGTTCCATACATTTTTGTTTATCTTTTATTAACTTTGCTGTTTGTTTTTGCAGCTGACGCCATGAGCAAAATCACCGCCTCCAAGACTCCGGCGGCCATGTTGCGGGCCTCTATTATGCAACAAGCTTCAACCGACTCCCCCAAGAAGGGGGCACCCTTGGTGAGCTCCGAACCTTTCACCCTTTTTTTGGAGTGTTTATGCATATACTGACTTTTTTCTTCTTTTTAGACGGGTGCTCCAAGAGCTTCATCTTCCCAACAGCCGGACCCCAAGGCCCGGAAGACGACTGTTGGGAGCTCTCCTGGTTCTGCCAGGAAACAGGTGGCGGCTGAGAAACAGCCGGCCACTTCTTCTAAAACTCCAACTGGGCCGCCTAGAGGTATGAAGTTGTCCTTGTAAATTTTAGACTTGCTCCCTTTGTTACTAAGTCTAATCCGTTTGTTTATGCTTGATGCAGCCGGCCCCCAGGAGCCTGACTTGGTAGAGATGGCCAAGCCTATGATCAGGGCAATTCCTCCAGCTGAAAGGGAGGCGGTCAGGGGTGTCGGCACCCTTGACCTTGACCTTGAGTATTTGAATTTCTGGACGCCTGTTTTCTTTTTTGTTTAGAAACTGACGCCTGTTTTTTTGTACTTAGGCCCTGCTCCGAGTTAACGGCCTTCGCAAGCCGCTTGATCGAAAGAACAAAGAGGTAAAGGCTGCAAAAGCTATGGCCGCCTCTGACTGTGATAAGGCAATGTTTCAAATTGCCCAAAATGAAGTACTGACCACTGATATTCGTTATTATCAGGCGCAGGCTACCGCCGCTGTTCGGGCTCAGTTAGAGGCGGCCCAGAAGAAGAATGACGAGCTGGAGGCGACCATCACAAATCTCAAGGCCGAGCTGAAACCTCTTCGCCTGAAAATGTACTCTTACGAAGCCATGGAGAAATCCTTGGCCAACGTAAAGGAACGCCTGGTGACCCAGGAGAAGAGTCTTACCCAAGAGCTCTCGGAAAAAGCCGAGCAAGAGAAGAAAGAGCTAGTCTGGGAGATGATGGAAGACTCCGCTCAAATCCAGCGCATGACCTGGGGCCGCCTCTTCCCCAGTGCCGACTTTGCCTCTTGGGAAAGAACGTACCGCCAGTGTTCGGAAACATATAATCAAGAGATCCTGGCGGCTGCTGAAGAAGAGGCGTTGGGGGAAGCGTTGGAGGAGGAGGAGCCGGTAGTGGCGCTTGTGCCGCTTGGGGGTAAGGCATCAAAAAAGGATGCAGCTGAAGCCGAGTCCAGCAAGAAGAGTGCTGACCAGGCGGCAGCTGCTAATACTGAACTGCCCCCTTCTTAAGCTTTATGTATTCTTTCCACGGCCTGCGTGCCGTTTGCTTTGTATTTACCCGGCCAGGGGGCCGGAACTTTGAATATTTTGCTGGTCTTTAATGACCGGCTTATTTTTAATGAATTTTCGTTTTGCTTCAAATTTGTCTAAGTATTCCATATCTAATATCCAATTGTTCACTAGACCGACTGTTTTACATGGCCGAACATTGCAGACAGGTACGGAGAGTTAGTACGCCGCCTATGCCCCTGGACGACTGGTTGTCTGCTTCCAAGATAGACAATCAGTCGGCCATTTATCCAATCAGTATTCGAACTATTTTGTCTGGATCCTTTTTAGGCAGGCGGTCCTGTCATTTGTAAATTTAACCAAGTAGGAAAGTGGTCTGACCAAGTAAATAGAGTATTACCTAGTCGCCAAGGAACTGAGTAGTAGAGATAACAAGCGGCGGGTACCGGTTGTTTCCCTTTAATGCCAATGTTTGTTGGCTTTTAACTCATAATTTGTTAACCTAGTAAGAGTAGTGGTTGAGAGCCCCTGTTTGTTAAAAACAGGCGGACGACTCATACCTTTTAGGCTCCATACTAAGTTGAGTGAATATTAAGTTAACATAGGAGTTACTTAGTCTTCGTCACAATCTAGATTGAGTAGTAGAGGTACCAGGCGGCGGATGCCGGCTGATCCCCTTGATTTGCCAATGTTTGTGGGCTATTAACTCAATAGGTTACCTAGTAGGAATAGGGTTTGAGTGCCCCTGTTAGCCAAAAAACAGGTGGTCTACTCAAACCTTTTAGGTTCCATACCAAATTTGAGGGAGTGACTATGAGTTAACGTTGGAGTTACTCAGTCGCCGTCACTTTTGCTTGAGAAGTAGAGGTACCAGGCGGCGTAGGCCGGCTAGACCCCTTGATTCGCCAATGTTTGTTGGCTATTAACTCAATAGGTACCCCCTGCATTTATCCCAAGTAATACAGGCGGTCATCTGACTCAGATGTCAACTGCTACCACTGGTTTGGTTAGTGATAGAGTTATCCTTGTCTCAAAAACGGCTACGTGGTTGCCCTTGGGGACAGTCGTACAGGTGCCGTGTAATTAGTTTATAGAAAAATGTTCCACCCAAAAGGGAGCTGCTCTCTGCGACGAATTTCAGCCAGAGGGATGCCGCCGGACGCCTGCTATGATGTTGGGACAGGTCGTATTAGTTTTGTAGATTTGATCAGTTGGCTTGGCGCCTGGTCTGATCATTCGGCCTGTGGCCTTGGTAAGTTCTTGGTGAACGTAGGTGCTAAGTAAAAGGAGGGTAGCCGCCTGTTAGGCACAGGGTCGGCCAGGCCCTAATCTTTTTAGCTAAGTATTAGGGGGGTGGCTATGTGTTTGGAACCAGTCGGCCATCTTCTTATGGAGAGTAGCCGACTATATGCCCAGACGACATGCCCCTATTGTGAGTAAAAAACTCAATGGAGAGTAGCCGACTGTAAAGGTACAGACGGCATGCCCCTCGTAAGTAAAATTAAACACGGAGAGTAGCCGACTATTTGTTAGTAAGCGTGCCCCTCTTAGTACAAATTTGAATAGTAAGTGCACTTTTATTAAGTAGCTCTTGACTATTTACATCATTCAAAAGAAATATTTCTTAAGATTATCTACATTCCAAGTTCGAGGCAACGGTTGTCCGTCTGGTGTTTCCAGACGGTAGGTACCGTCCCTGACTTCCTCATAGATTTGGTAGGGTCCTTCCCAGTTGGGAGTTAGTTTGCCAGACTCATTAGCCCTACCAACTGCTTCCATTTTTCTAAGTACAAAGTCCCCTACTTTGATTGGACGCCTGCGTACTTTTTTGTTGTATGATCTAGTCATTCTCAGGCGATAGATCTCATGGCGCAAGACAGCATTGCCCCTCTTTTCAGGAAGTGAGTCTAATGCCAGGCCCATGGCTTCCCAGTTTGCCTCTTCGTCATATAGCATTACTCGAAGAGTCGGCTCGTAGTGTTCTATTGGAAGAACAGCTTCCGCACCGTAAGTTAGGAGGAATGGAGTTTCTCCAGTCGCCCCTTTTTCAGTCGTCCTAATGGCACAGAGAACATGTGGTAGTTCATCCGCCCATAGGCCGCCTGCTCGTTCAATCTTTTTCTTGAGACCGTCTGAGATGATTTTATTAAAGGCTTCTACCTGGCCGTTTGCTTGTGGACGGCCGACAGATGAAAAGTAGTTTGCAATTCCTTGGTCACCCAACCAGCTTTTGAGAACAGGCGTCTCAAATTGGGGACCATTATCAAAAACCATAGACATGGGAACCCCGAACCGAGTGATGAAATTTTTCCAAATGAATGAAATTACATCTTTCGTCTTGATTCCCTTTACAGCCTCCGCCACTACCCATTTAGTGAAGTAGTCGACGGCAACAAGTATGTACCTCCTTCCGCCTGTAGCAGGCGTATATGGACCCAGAATGTCCATGCCCCACTTAGCAAACGGTAGTGGGCTATGAATGGTAGTGAGGTCAGTAGCCGGACGGTGAATTAGTTTGCCAAACCTTTGGCACTTGTCACATTTTTTCACCATCTCCATTGCATCTGCTTCCAAAGTAGGCCAAAAGTAGCCCTGCCTCCTTGCTCTTTAAGCAAGCATCCTACCACCTATATGAGAAGCACGGTAACTAGAGTGAAGATCGTCTAGTATCTCTCGTCCCTTTTCTGGAGTAACACACTTTAAGAAGGGTTGAAGGTACCCCTGCCGCCTGTTGAGTATCATCCGGCAGTGTACCGTTTGTCAGATATGCCCTGATTGAATCCATCCAGGTTGAGCTTCTGTCTAGGATTCCAATAGGGTTTTCCTCGATGCTTCTCTTCTCCATTACTTCCCAAAAAACAGTTCGAGGAGTATCAGAGGAGGCGGATGATGCTAATTTTGACAGTGCATCCGCCTGGTTGTTTTCTGATCTCGGCACTTGGATCAGATGGAAATCCTCAAGGGAGCCGACTGCTTGTCGGACCGCCTGTAAATACTTGATCATGGCCGGATGGGTTGCTTCGTATTCGCCATTGTACTGACTCACTATCAATTGTGAATCGGAACAGGCGTCTATTTTTCTTGCCCCTGCCGCCTTGCACATGCGGATCCCGGCTAGTAAAGCTTCATATTCTGCCTCATTGTTTGAAGCCTGAAAACTGAAGCGTAGAGCATACTCGTACCTGTCGCCCTCTGGCGACTGACATATGATGCCTGCTCCACAACCATTTGAAGTAGAGCTTCCGTCCACATATACCTTCCATACTTGGTCTGGAACTTGAGAGTCAGGAGGACGAGTCATCTCTACAATAAAATCAGCAAAGGCTTGCCCCTTCACTGCTTTTCTAGGCTCGAATGTAACTTCGAGGCTCTATATTTCTATGGCCCATTTGATCATGCGGCCTGAAGACTCCATGATGGTAAGTGGCCGCTTGATAGGTTGGTCTGTATGCACGACGACTGCATGTGCCAAAAAGTAGGGCTTCAATTTTTTAACAGCCATGAAGAGTGCAAGACCAAATTTCTCCACTAGGGGATACCTTAACTCGGCATTTTTCAGTACGTGACTGACAAAGTAGACCGGGAGCTGACAGCCGTCCCTTTCAGCAAGGAGAACATCGCTTAACGCATGACTAGAGACGGCCAGGTACATGTAGAGAACCTCTTTGGGCAAAGGGCTGACCAGCCTCGGCAAGGAATGCAAGTGAACTTTTAATTTCTGGAAGGCGGCCTCAGCATCCGGCCCCCATTCAAACCTTGCCTTTTTCTTAATTGCCTGGAAAAAGTATAGGCACTTGTCGCCTGATCGGCTTAGAAATCTTCCCAAAGCCGCTAGACAACCTGTTAACTTCTGAACCTCTCGGATGGTACGAGGCGACTGCATGTCAATGACCGCCTGCATCTTCTAAGGGTTCGCCTCTATTCCTCTCTGATTGATAAGGAATCCGAGAAATTTCCCAGACTCAACTCCAAATACACATTTCTTGGGATTGAGCATGACATGGTGCCGCCTGAGTGTGGCGAAAGTTTCTCGGAGGTCAGACAGATGATCTTTCTGAAGTTTAGTCTTGACAATCATATCATCAATGTATGCCTCGACGTTTCTCCCAATCTGATCAAAGAACACAATGTTTATCATTTGTTGGAAGGTAGCCGGGGCATTCTTAAGACCAAACGGCATGAGCGTGTAACAGTATAACCCCTGATCAGTGACGAAGGCCGTCTTCTCCTGATCTTTCTTCCATAAAGGAATTTGATGGAAACCAGAATAGGCGTCCATAAAACTCATCAAGGCATGGCCGGCTGTTGAGTCGACCAGGTTATCAATTTTAGGCAGAGGGTAACTGTCTTTGGGGCACACCTTGTTTAAGTTTGTGTAGTCTACACACATTCGCCAGGTGCCATTCGGCTTTTTAACAAGCACCACATTTGCAACCCAGTCTGGGAAGTAACATTGCCGAATGAACCCTGCATCAAGTAATTTTTTAACTTCGGCGGCTGCCGCCTGACTTCTTTCTTCGCCATGGTTCCGCTTCTTTTGCCGTACCGGCTTCTTTTTTGGATCCACAGCCAGTTTATGTACCGCCAGATCAGGACTAATGCCTGGCATTTCATGGACTTCGAATGCAAAGATGTCCTTGTATTCTTTCAAGAGTTTGTGAAACTCGTCACCAAGGTTTCTCAGAGCAGTCGTCCCAACTTTGACTGTTCGGTCAGGACGTGAGTCATCTAAGATCAGGTCCGCATGCTCACCAGCCGGCTGAGGGCGGAACTCATCCGGCCGCTCCTCTGCCAATGATTGCTATTTTCTTGCTTTTCTTGCGGCCCCTGTCTGGGATGCCTTTCTCTTTTTGCCGCCTGCTTCTTGAACAGGCGCACTCTCCTTGTCAAGGTCTGTTTTTTCACCGCTTGACCCAGTAGCCATAACAGTGGGCTTGACATCCGAGAGATAGCACTCTCGGGCCATCCTCTGATCTCCCCTTAGGGAGCCGACTGTTCCATTATCCCTCTCAAACTTGAGCAACATAAGAGATGGGATTATAACAGCCTTGGAATTATTCAGGGTAGGTCGACCCAGAATCATGTTGTAGACCGAGAGTTCCTCTACTACCAGGAACCGGACTACCATGTGTCGTCCTTCCCCTTTTTCGCCCAGGCGGATGGGTAAATCTACTCGTCCCAGTGGGTGGACGACTCCTCCTCCAAACCCTACTAAAGGGTGGGAGGCCTGATGTATGCAATCAGTCTGATATTTTAGTTTCGACAGACATTTTCTACTGATGAGATCTGAGGAGCTTCCGGTATCTATGAGGATTCGGCCAACTCTCTGGTTGGCCACTTTACATTCAATAACGAGAGGGTCGTCATGCGGCCCCCTTACCCCTCCTAGATCTTCTTCAGTGATGACAATCTCAGGAAATGAATATTTGGACGACCGTTCTTGGTGAACGGAATTTACATCTAACCGCCTGATATTGTCTTTGTTGCCCCTAATAGTGGGGCCGCCTCCTGAGAAGCCGCCTGCAATGGTGTAGACGACTGCATCATCTGTATCAGAGCTGTCGGCCTGCTGATGCTTTTTGGCCGACTGCTTTTTTGAGGAAGTGTTCCCCGTAGATTTCTTGACATAAGTGTCAAGATCACCTTGCTCAGCCAGGCGGTCTAGATACCGCATGAGACTGATTCAGTCATTGGTGTGATGACCAACATCATCATGATAAGCACAGAATTTATCTTGGTTCCGGTTGTTTGCAGAACCCTTCATGGGGACCGGCTTCTCAATTGAGATCTGTCCCTTGATTTCTTTTAGGATAAACTGGTTATCCTTGTTAAACGCATACTTTGGGGAGTATGGTTTGAATTCTTTTTTCTTTTTCTGGGCCGGCTGTTTAGAGGAATCAGCCGCCCATACCTCTTTTCTTTTCTCATTTTTGTTAGACGACTGTTTCTGTCGTCCTTCTCTTTTGTCGAACCTTTTCCCATCCGACTGTTTTATCGCCCTGCTGAATTAAGGCTTCTGCTTCAATCAAGGCCTCTTGAAGAGTCGCCACCCTTTTTCGAACTAAATCAAATTTGAAGGTAGACCCGTCTTTGAGACCTCTGAAAAAGTCAGTATAAGCTACCTCATCCGGTAACCCTTGAATCTGTATTCTCATCAGGTTAAATCGCCTGATGTAAGAACGAAGCCCCTCCTTCTCGCCCTGCTGAATTGTTCCCAAATCAAGGGTCGTTTTCTTCGCAGGGATGTTCATGGCGAAGTTGGAGGCAAATAAGTAAGCAAGCGTCCTGAAGCTATTTACACAACCAGTCGGCAGGTTGCCGAACCATTGCTGTGCGATTCCTTTGAGAGTCGCTGGGAAACACTTGCACCAAGTGGGATCATCCAACCCTTGAAGGTACATCAGGTTGGTGAATGCCATCAGATGGTCTTCTGGGTTAGTAGTGCCGTCATAGGCGTCTACTAGTACATTTTTCACCTTGGCCGGCTGAGCGGCTTCAGTAATTTCCTTAGAGAAGGCCGACGGCTGTTCACCAAGTCTAAGCAACCGTAGCTGCCAGTCCATAGGTTGGACGTTTTTTGCTGCAGGTCCACCAAACGGAGGTGGCTGCAAAAAATACTGTTGTTGCGGCACAAATGGTAAGTTTGGTACCGCCTGGTCGCTATGAAAGCCGGACTGACGGGAGGTGCCGCCTGACTGACACTCATGATACGACTGAGTATGCCTCATCGAGGCATTTCGCAAACTGTCTTGAAAGTTTGAAGTAGAGGCCGACTCTGACAATCGGTCACTCTTCTTCTGCTCTAGCGGTAGCCGAGCATCTGTGAATGTTTGCTTCGACCCGTCCGCCTGAATATGACGAACAGGTTTCCTATTTCCTGTAGGATAACGGAATTTTGTGAAATCAAGGGCAGGTGGCTCCCGCTTCCTAGATTTAGGATGAGGAGTCGCCTCTCGCCCTTGAACTGGCTTCCTCTTCAGTGAAGTGGAGGGTTTCTTGGCCGACTGCTCCTTGACTGGAGCAGGCGGCTTCTTGTTGATCAACTCTTGAATCTCTCCCTTGAAGTCCCTCATGAAGGTCATGAGTTCGTTCCTTGTGATGGGAGCAGACCCATCAGTCGGCTGTTGCCGAACAGGCGGTGCGCCTGCTGGCTCGCTTCCTGTTTGAAGATGCTCCCGTTCCCTCCTTTCGGTATGACGGGTACGTCGGGCCCTTAGGGTCCTGTCTGAAGCTGTATGAGCTTCAACTTCGAATTCACTTTCGGTATCATGGTCCGACTGAACTTGAGGGTCGTCTAGGGGACGCCACTCTTCAGGAGTCGGTACAGACTTGGATGCCATCTCAGAAGTACTCTCCCCACAGACGGCGCCAAAATGTTTCGGGGTTTTCTGATGTCCTGCGGGAGAGTTACAATTCCGAGACTGGAACCGGACGCCTGTACCTGCAAAATAACGGAGACTCTTGTGAGCTCCGCCTCCAACGGTCAAGTTAGTACCTGATTAAGGAGTAATTAATGCGAAAATTACAGTGATTAAGTCTCTCTAGGTGAGAGTGTTTAATGTAGGTAATCTGCTTTGTTAGCGAGATCAGTCGGTTATTACTGTGTGTAATTAATGTGTTTTTTCCGTAATGTTTCTGTCTTCCCCCTTATTGAGGATTAAGGGAGGTATTTATAACCTTGGAAAACGTGCCCATCCTTGGTTTAGGTTAACCTAGGGCCGATTGGGCTTCCCTCGGAAGTTGGGCCTGGGTGGCCGGTTTCTCCATTAGGCATGGAGTATGCCACATGTCGTGACATAGCAGGTCCAAGGTGGACGAATAAGCGCGTGCCACGTGGGAAGCCATGGCTGTTCCAACTGGGGGACACTTGGCAGGATCTGATTGGTCCACGTGGCGCATTCCGATTGGTGGGAGAAAAATCCCCTAATCACTCTCCACCATATTTCAACCTTCTAAATTATAGCTTATTCTCCCTTAATTAAGAAGTCCCAAAATCTTGTGTAACTATTTTAAGTAAATAGAACACGAAATAAAAAGGAATACAAGTTTTCAAAAAATAAAATAAAATAAAAAGGAATACAGTTATTATTAAGATAATATTTAAGATTAGGAATAATATATTATTATAATTGTATTATACAAATATTTCAAAAATAAAAGATTTTTGCTAAAAAAGGGAGGGGGAGTTTTGGAGGGACAAAAACAACACCAGGAAGTGACACGTGTCACTCCTGGTGTCTATTTTAGTATTATGTTATTGATTATACAAATATTCCAAAAATAAAAGATTTTTGCTAAAAAAGGGAGGGGAGTATTGGAGGTAAAAAACAGCACCAGAAAGTGACACGTGTCATTCCTGGTGTCTACTTTAGTACTATGTTATTGATTAGAGTGTACAAGTGGTGACATTTCTTGAAAATGAAATTTGAGTGCTTTTGTGTATGCAATAATCTGTATATTTGAGTCCTTTTGTATATGAAGATGTTGATGTTGATGTTAGTTGTAGTGTATATGTAGATATACTGATCTAGTGGTTACATGTAAGGCTTGTTTCTTATCATTTCTCGTAACATGTAATAAAACTTTTATTGCTCTTTTCGTTAGTGGTTTTTAGCTTTTACTCATATTAGTTGTCTTGTAGAGTTAAACTTAATATAGTGGTTTATTTTTATTTTAATCTATTTAATATTATCAGAGATTGACATAAAAAGTTAATACCTTGGTTGCAGCACTCGTCAATCACATTCTTAGTTCTTAAGAAGATAAGATATTTTAATCAATAAGACTCTTGACCTTGTGATCATGGTGTATGGATTCTAGATATTCTTGCATTTAACTTCCTATAATTTAGATCTCCATATCTTTCATGGCCTGATACAATGTGTTTGTATGATTATGACTCTTAAAGTTTTCAAGTATTTGCACCAAGGATGTGTGTATTCACTGATATTCTCTTATCATTATTCATTAAACTTTTTCTGGTTGTAAATTGCACTTTTATATCTCTTGTATTAAACTTATTGGAAATAGATTTAACTAATTTTTTTATGTTTTATTTTTTATAAATACAGATATGGCTCATCGATCATGAGCATAATTTTGTCTCGTTGTTTAAGTAAATAATTTTAACGAGTTTGAAGAATTTTAATTACATTCTAATGTAATTGCAAAGTTAAATCGAATATATGAAATATATGGCTATTTTTAACATGCTACAGAGTAGATCTTTACAAATTATTGTTTCTATTGATGTTGAATTCATTGTTATTTTTTAAATTTTAAATTAAGTATAATTGGGGTTTTTTTTTGATAATTGCTTTTGTTAGCTATGCAGCTTGTTTGAGTGCTTGTTTGGTCTGATTTTTTCCACTCCCTATGTTCTAATTGTTTTGAATTATTATTAATTCGTGGTTGTGTTTTGTTGTTGTTTAGATAAAAACTTATATTTTTTATTCCTTTTAGCTTCTCTAAATTCTAGAATTCTAGTTCTTATAATGAATTTGACTGAAATTTTCACAAGAAGGATAATTTAAATCAAATCATTAGCATCATAGACTTTTTATGTGTTGCTTCATGAGAGGTAAGGAAACTTGAAATAAATGGAGGATTCCGTTCATTGGACATTTATTTTGGCTTCCTAATATTTTATTGTACCAACTCTATGTTACATTCTATGTAGAATGCTATGAGAGGTGATAACAAATTATATGAGGTGTTTTGGTGTAAAATGGGGGTAATTTTCTCCATTTTATTTCTAAAATAAGCATATATACTTATGTTTCTCAGAATCAGATATGAGTTTGTGTCTCTATTGATAATTGAGGTGTGAAACTGTAGCTTTCCTTCTCTTAACCCCCTAGCTTCCCTTTCTTCATTAAAAAGAAATGTATGTTTTGCATTTGTTCATTATTGTTTTGTATGCTTCTGGTTAATCTACTATAAATGATGCTGAGTTTCTTGCTGATTGTGAGCTAGAGGAATACCAGAGCTATAGTTTAATTTCGTCACATTTAGAGATATTTATGTTCCTGCGTAGGTAACATTTTAAAGCATAAGTGTCTATTCCTGTTTTAACATTTCATTATGTTGCTAAAAATTTCTCCTTTTAGCTTACTTAGTGTAGTTTTGAGTTATTTTAATGAACATTATGTCACTTTAATTGAATTGGATGATGATATACTTTGGTAAAATGTTTTTTTTTTTATTTATTTTTTTTTTTTTTTTTGTTTTGTGTACTGCTAGTTTCTTTTGCTTGAATACCCTTATTTTGAAAGAAGAGGGTGGCTTGTAGTTATTGCCTTAAAGTGTTTGGTGTGGTTTCTTTTCGAATCATAGTAATTGGTATTTATATTACTATTTCAATTTATGTCATCAATTTAAATGATTGAATGCATATTTTGTATGTTAGTGTGAATTGCTAGACATGCCATCAAATATACAACTTGAGATCGACACTATTACTCTGCTATATCAATTTCTAATGATTTTCCTAACTCAGAGGCTAGATTCTTACATAGAATTGCACGCATCAAACTCTACCTTGTTGAGAACAAGAGTAATTGCATTTCTTGTACATTTAGCTCGATCTTTGTGCTATTTTTTTGGGAGCTTTACCTTTTTTCAAATAGATTTTAGTATTAATTTATATTAGGAAAAGAAAGCATAAGTGGAGTATATATTAAGTTTCCATCTGTGACTAAATGACTTACAACTTATAGCTTACAAGCAACTCTGGCATGATTATGCTAGTATCCCGGTATTCCAAAATGTTTTTGTACAGTTCACGAGTGCATCTAAAAAGTGATGTGATTTGACTTACACAATCACATTTTGGTAGTATATGAGTGTTCCTAAGTTACTCAAAATTGATGCGATTCTCCAACACAATCACTTTTTGGTGCTTCTTCAGTTCAAGGTTTATTTCCAACATAGATATTTGCCTAATGATTCAAGAGGGTGATCTAACCTGATAAGGTAAACTATAATCTGTTACTTAGACCTTTGGTTTTTAATTTCTTTTATTCATGTGCAACTGGTGAACTAATGAAGGCTTCTTCTTTACAGGCATAATAATAGTGATGTTATCAAACAAGTTTAGAGTACTAGGCTTAGCCTTGATGTTATTTATCTGAGTTTGATGAAACTGTGATTTTTTGCATATAGTAATTTGTAGTAATATTGTGCTGTAACTATTTAAAATTTAATTATCATTTTGGCTCTCTAGCTCTTTTTCTCCTTGTATTTTATTGTTTGAAGTTGCGTTCTGCATACTAATGAGTTTAAGACTCAGTTTGATGAGCTAGATTAGTGTGAAATATAAATGGTTGTGTGGATATCTGAGTGGAATATCCCATGTATTTTCATGGTAATGCATCTCCACTGTTCAACTAGATTTTCTCATTGATATTTCTCAACATCCTTTTTTCTTCTAAACACCTATAACATCAAAATTAGAACAATAAATTGTAGAAAGATTGATGTTGTTGTTGTTGCAGGATGCTGATCACACAGTTGTCGCTCCACCTTGCATTGATGCTCCATAATGTTGTTGTTGATGCTGTTGGTCCATGATGATGTTGTTGTCTGTCTTCCTAGGCCACACTAAACCACTTAGTTTCTGCCGAAGGATCCACAAACATCAAAGGGTGTGCTATGATTCGTCACAATATGAACTTTGCTTTACGCCCCTTGCAAGCAGATTAAGTAGCAACTAATTGGAGATCAATTGAAGTTTTTTTGTGAAGAAACGAGCAGATTTGTTCCACTACGTACTAGTCACGAATGAATTATAACTTAGAATTATATTTATATGCAATTAAAAAAATTGGCATAATTTTGCTGTGTGTATTGGTAATACTAGTATACTAGTAAATTTTTAGTGCGATATATTTTTTTTGGTAATTATATGCTAGACAATTTTGTAAAGAATCTGGATAAAAAAAAGTGTCCCCAACAATGAGAATATAGATGGAAAAAAGTTTCTCCAAAATATTAGACATCTAGTTATATGAGACTATGGACACAATAAAGTGTCACCATATTAAAGGTTTTAAACACATAAAAGTGATAATAGCGCCAAAAGCTGCAAATTTTGACGTTTCGTATGAAAATTTGGACGTCATATAGCGTCGAGATTTTCAACGGTTTTTTAAGACGTCTAATTTTCTCGACTCACATATTTTCGACGCTTTTTTAAATCGTCGAGAAATATATTTTCGACACTTTTGGTGTCGAAAAAAAGCTCAAAAAGAGTCTTAAAAGGACGGATTTTCTAGTAGTGTGATGCCTCAACCTTCTTTCTATTAAAACAATACACACGTTAATAAACTTCTAGAAAATTAAATCAATAATGTAAATAAATAAAATATGAATTAAAATATAGATTTAAGACCAAACCCTCAGAACTATCAACCTCTCACGTCGAGGTCGAAAGCAACGCCGATGATGGCTTTGAGTATTCGAATCTCGTTAATGAGGTATTATGACTTCATTGGGAGAGTATCTAGGATGTGTTTAGGCTAAGGTTAAGAACATTGATGTTTGATGATTGATAAGCATTGATGATGATTGGAGCTAGGTGATTGTAGCTAATTGTAGCTTATGATTGATGGTTATATCCGATTTGAAAACAAGAAAAATGAGCTCTATTTATAAGGAAAAAAGAGAGTCTGGACGATCAGAAAAAATTAGAATTCGGAATAGAACTCTTTCCAACGCGGGGCGACAACTGTATCGCGGCGCATTGAATCTTATCGCGGTGCGATAGATTTGACGTGGTGCGTTGGCTCTATCATCCTGCGTTTGTTTCTGAGGATAAAAAAGTCGTACTAAATTTGATTTCTAATGGAATTAGATTTGTGAAAACATATCCGGACGTCTTTGAATTTGAATAGGATAAAGACTATCATATGAGAAGTTTTATTCAATCTCAAACTCTTTAATCTTTTTCTTTTCGGAAGGATAAATTAGAACCTTCCAAAAGATTCTAGAAGCTCCTAAGGAATCGTAATTGGTTTAAGATTGGAAACATGATAATTAAACCCTCACAAGATCATTTCGTCGTTGGTAAGATGGACCTAGGTCTGGTTTGGGCTTGGTTTAGTATTTTGGCCATAACTTATTCGTTTTAAGTCGGATTTAGGCTTATAATATATCGTTGCAAATCTCTTTTTAAGCTTTATCCAACTTAATAATAATTGAAGTGAGATTATGGATTTAAATAATCTGGTTTGGACACGAAATAAATGATTTTAATGACACGAAATGAATGATTTAAGGTTAAAACAATTTAGGAAAGATAGGGATATGGTAAAGGCTAATGGGAACTTCACGAGACTCTTATACTCTTTACCGAATTCGTTAAATAAAGACATGAAAGGTACTCAACACTGGTTTTGGTTTTTGGGGAGACATAATAAGGTGTCTACAGCGTCCCAACAGTAGGTTGAATGAAGGCTTAATGTCCACCACTTGGAAGGTAGTGCTATGTTCAATGACCCCTGCAGTGATGTTCATAGTGACGGTTCCAAGGGCTTGGCGACGAGAGTTGTCATACGCCCTTATGCCTTGCGAAGATGGAATCAAGTCTTCATCTTTTATTTCGAACCTTCTAGTAGTGCGAAGTGAGCATACATTGATTGCTGAACCATTGTCTACAAGAGTCATAGGCACGTTCATCCTCTTGCATATTACAATAATGCTATGGTTTACTACTTGGCAAAAAAAATAGAATTAGTGACATTTCAATTTGCTAGTTATGGTCCCAACTCAAGAAAAATGAACTAACCTAGCTAAAACTTAGTGGGTATTATCAAATGAATTGTGCAGGTGAAGCCTTAACCTGAAGAAAAAAATTTGAGTCCTTTTATAAATTTTATAAATCAAATTAACAACAAAATTCTCAATTCACCAAAACAAAAGGAATTAAACCAAAATGAATGGAACTTAGGTTTTACATTCTAAAATAATAGAAAAAAATATATATACAAGAAGTAAATTAGATGCGAGAAATTACTCGAAAGTAAAGGCGAGGATGAGCGACCTTTGGGTTTGTGTGTGAAAATTTAAACGTCACAATCACAACTTTCTTTATCCCTTCTTCCTCCATGGTAAATTAAGAAAAATATATCAGAAAAAAAAATCGAAATCGAAAAAAAAAGCATTAAAACAAAAACCCTTAAAATCAAAATCTAAAGAGAAAAGAGAGAAAACCGAAAAACAATTAGAATACATACCAAATATGATGGAATCAAACAACATCTTTAGGTTTAATTTGTTACTGGGTTTGCAATTTGGAGAGCGGTTATTTGATGAGAGAATTTTAGTGGAAGGCTAGGGTTTAGTTATTGGAGAGTAGAGGAATGGTTTTGATATTTTTCCCCCAATTTTGTTTAAGTTTGCAAGTAGGAAACATGTACTTAGCACGTGATTATTTTTTTGGACGCTTTTTTAAGTCCACAATAACTAAGGACGCTATAAAGCGTCGCGTCGAGAAAACACGAAAACCCAATTTTCCATTGACACCCTATTGACAGTGTCGAAGGCATAGCGTCAGAAATCAATGGGTTTTGTAGTAGTGAGGCGCAAGGCTTTGTTGTGCTTGTCACTTTCCGGTGGTAAGTCTTTTTCAGAGAAGGTGATCAAGTTATTTGGACTAGGGAGGTCACTTGTGAGGAAGTTGGACAACCCTTCTGGATCTATCACTGCGACTCTATGCTCATGAGATGAGGCTAGAAGCTTCCATACATTCATCTCTACCTCAGTCTTCTTAAGTTGCTTGACTGTGTCGTTGTCTTCTATGATGGATGTTGGAGTGACAGGCGGTATTTTAGGTCGCTACTAAGACACCTCTATAAAATGATATTTTTAGTCCTAAACATGTAACTAAAAGATTATAGAGGAAAGTTAAGGGTCGAACACAGGGAAACGATTAAGCACCACTATTTATCTCCTAATGTTAATCTAATTCGATCAAGAAGTATGGTGGGTAAAGTAATGACTAAAGGGGATAGAATAACAATTAACAAGCACTAGGGGGAAGGATCAAACATGCTATGAATTCAACGAAGTTAGGCATCGGAAAATAGGTTTACATGTAACCCAAGCAACTCATACAAGGCAATATCAAGAATACTCTCTAATCACCTATCGGGATTAAGAGCTTTCCTAGCTAGCATACACTCACACTATCGTCGTAAGGCATACAAGCTAAGGTCATGCAATAATCAATCACCTAATGACTATTCCTAAGTCGCACTATCGTCACGATTTAGTTCACGTCATTTAACCACAACATGCATATGGCCATAAACATGGAGTGGCTAATAAGTATAAGCACAAGGGAGATTTAATCAACAATATTCAAAATTAACCTAGCCTAGCATACATCAAACTCAAAGCATATCTTCATCAAACCCCTAGCAACAAGAAACTACTCACTAGTCATAACTACAACTACAATCATACTAAGCAACATTATAACCAATGAAATAGTAAGAAAGACAAAGTTTTTATCAACTAAACTAACAAAGGTAGAAACTTTAATCATAAAAACAAGAGAAAATAGAGAAATATACCAAAACCTTCATTGAAATCCAAATAAAGAGTCATACATCATTCAATCTCCAAGCTTGACCATACATCAATGTTGCAAAATTACTTCTTCAAAAACTAAGAGTAAAACTAATGTTGATAGACAATGAAAATTACACTAAAAACTATCAAGATTGTTCAATACAAAAGTGGCTAAAACAAAAACCTAGAAAAATTCCTTAAAAGCTCTCCTCTAAGGTTTCTATGCTAAATAATATCCCTATGATAGAATGTTGTCCCCCTCGTTAGCCGTTTTGCCTCCCTCTTTTAACTTGGGCTGAAATCGGGATTTGAATCAGCAGCAGACAGGCGCACCCGCGCGTTAAATGATGGCGCGGCTGCTCCTCGAAATGCGCGCCCGCTCCAAAGTGGGTATTTAATGGTTGGTCCAGATCATCAACGCGCCCGCGTTCAAGGGAGGTGTGCCCGCGCATATAGGTGGCGCGCCTGCGCCATTTGTCTGGTCTGGATTTCTTCCCGTTTTGCCCTTGTTCCTTCCATCTCCGAATCAACGGCATACACCTGCAATCATGGAACAGGAAGGCAAGGCATAATACAACGAAAGAGGAGGGGAGTATAGACTACTTAAACCACATGAATACACATTATGCGCCACAAAGGTAGAATACTCGAACTAGGCGGATCATAGCAAAAACATACTAAAATGGACCGAATTATTACTAAAACTACTAGAAAAGACTATCCTAAGAGCGACATAAATGTCACTCATCAACTTCCCCCAAGCTAAACCTTTGCTCGTCCTCGAGCAAAGCTAAAGGCAAAGAAGATTGAGAAACGATTATCCAAACACAAGCAAAATAGAAAAAAGGGGGGAAAGGAATTTACACTAACTCACTTTCGTAGGAATCACGGTTCTTTTTAGCATAAACAACAAGCCATTTAAACCTCAAAGTCGCCAATGAGGACGAGTATGCTCTCGTGGGGGTTTCCAAAGAGTTTAACCCACAACTCTTGGCAACATGCTCAAAACAAACCCAAACAAAGGACCAAATAAAGAAGAAAATCAACTACAAACACGGAACAAATAAAGAAGAAAATCAACTACAAACAAGCATAGATGGATGACAATCTTTCTAAGCACTAAGAGTAAGCACGTTTTTGGATGCCAATGGTTGATTGAAAGATAAGTTATGCTAAGCATAGAGAACTCTAACATGCTCCACTCCACCTGCATTCCATACATTCTTACCGCGTTCCCTCATCTGGATTCAAATCCACCCTTCAAGGTAGCATCTCATGACTCCACGAAGGAGCCGGAACAAATGAAACAAGGGTGACCCGACATCTTACCAAGTCATGCTCTCTCCATATGCTTGAAATCTAGCTCCTTCAACCGACTAGTGACTCAACCAATCCAAGTCGAAAGGACTTTAAAAGGGGTTGTAATGTAGGCTAGGAGGTAAAGGTGAGGAAAAATATGAAAATTTGGTGGTAAATCCTAATTGTGAAGCAAAGAATGGCGCCAATTCTCGAAAACAACATAGAATATCACCAATTTCCAAACAAAAATACATCTCCCCCAAGCTTTTTCAACACAATCTCACAAAACTATAAATGAAATGCGTAGAATCTCTCCCCCAAGCTTGAATTGAGCATTGTCCTCAATGCGCAAACTAGGGAGGACACTACACCAAAATCTGTTTACAAATTGGCAAAATTTTTTTTATTTATTTTTTATTTATTTTTTATTTATTATTTTTTTTTTAGCTCATGCTTTTGTCAACCTTTATTAATTTGTCCGTGCCTTTTGATTAGGGGATTTTTCCCCACCAATCACCATCTGACAAGTGGACCAATCAGGTTCCGCCATGTGTACGTCACATGGGCCAATAGGAGCCTGCCACGTGTCAAGCAATGATCCGTCCACTATGGACCAATTACGACACGACACGTGTCCTTCCGATGACACCTGGAATAACCAGTCACCTAGGCCGAACTTCCGAGGGAAGCCCAATCAGCCCAAGGTTAACCTAAACCTAGATTGGCACGTTTCCTGAGGTTATAAATACCTCCCTTAATCCTCATTAAGGGGGACTACGCAAAAAAAAACGCAGATTACACACATTAAACTCTCTCACCTAGAGAGACCCAATCACTTTAATTTCCGCATTAATTACTCCTTAATCAAGTGCTAACTTGACCGTTGGAGGCGGATCACCAATGATCCGGAGCATCCGTTTGTTTTGCAAGTACAGGCTCCCGGTTCCAGTCTCGGAATTGTAACTCTCCCGCAGGACATCAGAAAACCCCGAAACATCTTGGCGCCGTCTCTGGGGAGAGTACTTCTGAGATGGCATCCACGTTTGTACCGGCTCCTGAAGAGAGGCGTCCCCTAGACAACCCTCAAGTTCAGTCGGACCACGATACTGAGAATGAATTTGAAGTTGAACTCACACAGCTTCAGACAGGACCCTAAGGGCCCGACGTACCCGTCATACCGAAAGGAGGGAACGGGAATATATTCATACAGGAAGCGAGCCAGCAGGCGCACCGCCTGTTCGGCAACAGCCAACTGATGGGTCAGCTCCCATCACAAGGAACGAACTCATGACCTTCATGAGGGACTTCAAGGGAGAAATTCAAGAGTTGATCAACAAGAAGCCGCCTGCTCTTGACAAGGAGCAGTCGGCTAAGAAACCCTCCACTTCACAGAAGAGGAAGCCAGTTCAAGGGCGAGAGGCGACCCCTCATCCTAAATCTAGGAAGCGGGAGCCACCTGCCCTTGATTTCTCAAAACACCGTTTTCCTACTCCAGGAAATAGGAAACCTGTTCGTCATATTCAGGCGGACGGGTCGAGAAAAACATACACAGACGCTCGGCTACTGCTAGAGCAGAAGAAGAGTGACCGATTGTCAGAGTCGGCCTCTACTTCAAACTTCAAAGACAGTCTGCGAAATACCTCGATGAGGCATACTCAGTCGTATCATGAGAGTCAGTCAGGCGGCACCTCCCGTCAGTCCGGCTATCATAGCGACCATGCGGTACCAAACTTACCGTTTGTACCGCAACAACAGTATTTTTTACAGCCACCTCCGTTTGGTGGACAAGCAGCAAAAAACGTCCAACCTATGGACTAGCAGCTACGGTTGCTTAGACTTGGCGAACAGCCGTCGGCCTTCTCCAAGGAAATTACTGAAGCCGCTCAGCCGGCCAAAGTGAAAAATGTATTAGTAGGCGCCTATGACGGCACTACTAACCCAGAAGACCATCTGATGGCATTCACCAACCTGATGTACCTTCAAGGGTTGGATGATCCCACTTGGTGCAAGTGTTTCCCAGCGACTCTCAAAGGAATCGCACAACAATGGTTCGACAACCTGCCGACTGGTTGTGTAAATAACTTCAAGACGCTTGCTTACTTATTCACCTCCAACTTCCCATGAACATCCCTGCGAAGAAGACGACCCTTGATTTAGGAACAATTCAGCAAGGCGAGAAGGAGGGGCTTCGTTCTTACATCAGGCCGTTTAACCTGATGAGAATACAGATTCAAGGGTTACCGGATGAAGTAGCCTATACTGACTTTTTCAGAGGTCTCAAAGACGGGTCGACCTTCAAATTTGATTTGGTCCGAAAGAGGGTGGCGACTCTTCAAGAGGTCTTGATTGAAGCGGAAGCTTATATACAGGCGACTGATCTTTGTAGTACGGTAAAACAGTCAGACGGGAGAAGGTCCGACAAAAGAGAAGGACGACAGAAACAGTCGTCAAACAAAGACGAGAAGAGAAAAGAGGTCTGGGCGGCTGATTCCTCTAAACAGGCGGCCTAGAAAAAGAAAAAAGAATTCAAACCATACTCCCCAAAGTATGCGTTTAACAAGGATAACCAATTTATCCTAAAGGAAATCAAGGGACGAATCTCAATTGAGAAGCCGGTCCCCATGAAGGGTTCTGCAAACAACCGGAACCAAGAAAAATTCTGTGATTATCATGAAGATGTTGGTCATCACACCAATGAATGCATCAGTCTCATGCGGTATCTGGACCGCCTGGCTGAGCAAGGTGATCTTGACACTTATGTAAAGAAATCTACGGGGAACACTTCCTCGAAAAAGCAGTTGACCAAAAAGAATCAACAGGCCGACAGCTCCGATACAGATGATGCAGTCGTCTACACCATTGCAGGCGGCTTCTCAGGAGGCGGCCCCACTATTAGGGGCAACAAAGACAATATCAGACGGTTAGATGTAAATTCCGTTCACCAAGAACGACCCTCCAAATATTCATTTCCTGAGATTGTCATCACTGAAGAAGATATAGGAGGGGTAAGAGGGCCGCATGACGACCCTATCGTTATTGAATGTAAAGTGGCCAACTAGAGAGTTGGCCGAATCCTCATAGATACCGGAAGCTCCTCAGATCTCATCAGTAGCAAATGTCTGTCGAAACTAAAATATCAGACTGATTGCATACATCCGGCATCCCACCCTTTAGTAGGGTTTGGAGGAGGAGTCATCCATCCAGTGGGACGAGTGGATTTACCCATCCGCCTGGGTCAAAAAGGGGAAGGACGACACATGGTAGTCCGGTTCCTGGTAGTAGAAGAACTCTCGGCCTAAAACATGATTCTGGGACGACCAACCCTGAATAATTCCAAGGCGGTTATAATCCCATCTCTTATGTTGCTCAAGTTTGAGAGGGATAATGGAACAGTCGGGTCCCTAAGGGGAAATCAGAGGATGGCCCGAGAGTGCTATCTCTCGGATGTTAAGCCCACTGTTATGGCCACTATTTCGAGCGGTGGAAAAATAAACCTTGACAATGTTAAGGAGAGTGCGCCTGTTCAAGAAGCAGCGGCAAGAAGAGAAAGGCATCCCACACAGGGGCCGCAAGAAAAGACAGAAAATAGCAATCATTGGCAAAGGAGCGGTCGGATGAATTCCTCCCTCAGCCAGCTGGTGAGCATACGGACCTGATGTTAGATGACTCGCGTCCTGACAGAACAATCAAGGTTGGGACGACTGCTCTAAGGGACCTGGGAGACGACTTTCACAAACTATTGAAAGAATACAAGGACATCTTTGCATTCGAAGTCCATGAAATGCCAGGCATTAGTCCTGATCTGGCGGTACATAAACTGGCCGTGGATCCGAAAAAGAAGTCGGTACGGCAGAAGAAGCGGAACCATGGCGAAGAAAGAAGTCAGGCGGCAGCCGCCGAAGTTAAAAAATTACTTGATGCAGGGTTCATTCGGCAATGTTACTTCCCACACTGGGTTGCAAATGTGGTGCTTGTTAAAAAGCCGAATGGCACCTGGTGAATGTGTGTAGACTACACAGACTTAAACAAGGCGTGCCCCAAAGACAGTTACCCTCTGCCTAAAATTGATAACCTGGTCGACTCAACAGCCGGCCATGCTTTGATGAGCTTTATGGACGCCTACTCTGGTTTCCATCAAATTCCTTTATGGGAGAAAGATCAGGAGAAGACGGCCTTCGTCACTGATCAGGGGTTATACTGTTACACGGTCATGCCGTTTGGTCTTAAGAATGCCCCGGCCACTTTCCAGCGAATGATAAACACTGTGTTCTTTGATCAGATTGGGAGAAATGTCGAGGCATATATTGATGATATGATTGTCAAGTCTAAACTTCAGAAAGATCATCTGTCGGACCTCCGAGAAACTTTCGCCACACTCAGGCGGCACCATGTCATGCTCAATCCCAAGAAATGTGTCTTTGGAGTTGAGTCTGGGAAATTTCTCGGATTCCTTATCAATCAGAGAGGAATAGAGGCGAACCCTAAGAAGGTGCAGGCGGTCATCGACATGCAGTCGCCTCGTACCATCCGAGAGGTTCAGAAGTTAACAGGTTGTCTGGCGGCCTTGGGAAGATTTCTAAGCCGATCAGGCGACAAATGCCTATACTTTTTCCAGGCAATTAAGAAAAAGGCAAGGTTTGAATGGGGGCCGGATGCTGAGGTGGCCATCCAGAAATTGAAAGTTCGCTTGCATTCCTTGCCGAGGCTGGTCAGCCCTTTGCCCAAAGAAGTACTCTACATGTACCTGGCCGTCTCTAATCATGCGTTCAGCGCTGTTCTCCTTGCTGAAAGTGACGGTTGTCAGCTCCCGGTCTACTTTGTCAGTCATGTACTGAAAAATGCCGAGTTGAGGTATCCCTTGGTGGAGAAATTTGGTCTTGCAATCTTCATGGCTGTTAAAAAATTGAAGCCCTACTTTTTGGCACATGCAGTCGCCGTGTATACAGACCAACCTATCAAGCGGCCACTGACCATCATGGAGTCGTCAGGCCGAATGATCAAATGGGCCATAGAAATACAGAGCCTCGAAGTTAATTTCGAGCCTAGAAAAGCAGTAAAGGGGCAAGCCTTTGCTGACTTTATTGTTGAGATGACTCGTCCTCCTGACTCTCAAGTTACAGACCAAGTCTGGAAGGTATATGTGGACGGAAGCTCTACTTCAAATGGTTGTGGAGCATGCGTCATATGTCAGTTGCTAGAGGGCGACAGGTACGAGTATGCTCTACGCTTCAGTTTTCAGGCCTCAAACAATGAGGCAGAATATGAAGCTTTACTAGCCGGAATCCGCATGTGCAAGGCGGCAGGGGCAAGAAAAATAGACGTCTGTTCCGATTCACAATTGATAGTGAGTCAGTACAATGGCGAATACGAAGCAACCCATCCGGCCATGATCAAGTATTTACAGGCGGTCCAACAGGCAGTCGGCTCCCTTGAGGATTTCTATCTGACCCAAGTGCCGAGATCAGAAAACAACCAGGCGGATGCACTGTCAAAATTAGCATCATCCGCCTCCTGTGATACTCCTCGAACTGTTTTTTGGGAAGTAATGGAGAAGAGAAGCATCAAGGAAGACCCTATTGGAATCCTAGACAGAAGCTCAACCTGGATGGATCCAATCAGGGCATATCTGACAAACGGTACCCTGCCAGATGATCATCAACAGGCGGCAGCACTGAAAAAACGAGCAACTAGTTTTGAAATAATAAAGGGAGAACTTCACAAAAGGGGGTACCTTCAACCCTTCTTAAAGTGTGTTACTCCAGAAAAGGGACGAGAGATACTAGACGATCTTCACTCTGGTTATTGTGCTTCCCATATAGGCGGTAGGACGCTTGCTCAACGAGCAAGGCGGCAGGGCTACTTTTGGCCTACTTTAGAAGCAGATGCAATGGAGATGGTGAAAAAATGTGACAAGTGCCAAAGGTTTGGGAAGCTAGTTCACCGTCCGGCTACTGATCTCACTGCTATCCATAGCCCACTATCTTTTGCTAAGTGGGGCATGGATATTCTGGGTCCATATATGCCTGCTACAGGCGGAATGAGGTACATACTTGTTGCCGTCGACTACTTCACTAAATGGGTAGAGGCGGAGGCTGTAAAGGGAATCAAGACGAAGGATGTAATTTCATTCATTTGGAAAAATGTCATCACTCGGTTCGGGGTTCCCATGTCTATGGTTTTTGATAATGGTCCCCAATTTGAGACGCCTAATCTCAAAAGCTGGTTGGGTGACCAAGGAATTGCACACAACTTTGCATTTGTCGGCCGTCCACAAGCAAACGGCCAGGTAGAAGCCTTTAATAAAATCATCTCAGACGGTCTCAAGAAAAAGGTTGAACGAGCAGGCGGCCTATGGGCGGATGAATTACCACATGTTCTCTGGGCCATTAGGACGACTGAAAAAGGGGCGACTGGAGAAACTCCATTCCTCCTAACTTATGGTGCGGAAGCTGTTCTTCCAATAGAACACTACGAGCCGACTCTTCGAGTAATGCTATATGGCGAAGAGGCAAACTGGGAAGCCATGCGCCTGGCATTAGACTCACTTCCTGAAAGGAGGGGCAATGCTGTCTTGCGCCATGAAATTTACTACCTGAGAATGACTAGATCATACAACAAAAAAGTACATAGGCGTCCACTCAAAGTGGGGGACTTTGTACTTAGAAAAATGGAAGCAGTTGGAAGGGCTAATGAGTCTGGCAAACTAACTCCCAACTGGGAAGGACCCTACCGAATCTGTGAAGAGGTCAGGGACGGTACCTACCGTCTGGGAACACCAGACGGACAACCGTTGCCTAGAACTTGGAATGTAGATAATCTTAAGAAATATTTCTTTTGAATGACGTAAATAGTCAAGGGCTACTTAATAAAAGTTTGCATACTTAATATTCAATTTTGTACTAAGAGGGGCACGCCTACTAACAAACGGTCGGCTACTCTCCATACTCAGTTTTTATTCCTACTTAAGAGGGGCATGACGTCTGTACCTTTACAGTCGGCTACTCTCCATTGAGTATTTTACTCTATCTTCAGAGGGGCATGCCGCATGTACCTTTACAGTCGGTTACTGTCCATTGAATATTTTACTCTCCATAGAAGAGGGCCGACTGGTTCCAAAGCACACAGCCACCCCCCTTATACTTAGCTAAAAATGATCAAGGCCTAGCCGACCCTGTGCCTAAACAGGCGGCTACCCTCCTTTTACTTAGCACCTACGTTCACTAAGAACTAACCAAGGCCACAGGCCGAATGATCAGACTAGACGCCAAGCCAACTGATCCAATCTTCAAAACTAATACGACCTGTCCCAACATCATAGTAGGCGTCCGGCGGCATCCCTCCGGATTAAATTCGTCGCAGAGAGCAGCTCCCTTTTGGGTGGAACATTGCTCTATAAACTAATTACAAGACACCTATACGAGTGACCCCAAGGGCAACCACGTAGCCGTTTTTGAGACAAGGATAACTACTAACCAAACCAGTGGTAGCAGTAGGCATCTGAGTCAGATGACCGCCTGTATTACTTGGGATAAATGCAGGGGGTACCTCTTGAGTTAATAGCCAACAAACATTGGCGAATCGAAAGGTTCAGCCGGCCTCCGCCGCCTGGTACCTTTACTACTCAAGCAGGAGTGACGGCGACTGAGTAACACCAAAGTTAACTCATAGTCACTCTCTCAAACTTAGTATGGAGCCTAAAAGGTATGAGTCGTCCGCCTGTTTTTAGCAAACAGGGGATCTCAACCACTACTCCTACTAAGTTAACAACCTATGAGTTAAAAGCCAACAAACATTGGCGAATAAAGGGGGACAACCGGTACCCACCGCTTGATACCTCTACTACTCAGTTACTTGGCGACTAGGTAACAATCATGTTTACTTGGTTACTCCCTAATAATTTTAGTTTGAAACTAAAAAGGTGTTCATACAGTCGGCCTAGACGGCCTAAAGTCTCTAGCCTAAGAGCATGACAAGTAGGAAACAATTTCCCTACTTGGTTAATTTTACAAATGACAGGACCGCCTGCCTAAAGGGGATCCAGTCTTTAAAATGGTTCGAATACCGATTGGATAAATGGCCGACTGATTGTCTAGCCTGGAAACAGACAACCAGTCGTCCAAGGGCATAGGCGGCGTGACTAACTATCCGTACCTGTCTGCAACTATCGGCCATGTAAAACACTCGGTATAGTGTACAATTGGATATCAGGATAATTCCATACTTGAACAAATTTGAAGCAGAACAAAAAAATTCATTAAAAAGAAGCCGGTCATTAAAGACCGGCAAAATATTCAGAGCCCCGGCCCCCTGGCCGGGTAAATACAAACAAACGGCACGCAGGCCGTGGAAAGAAGACATAAAGCTTAAGAAGGGGGCAGATCTTCAATATTAGCAGCTGCCGCCTGGTCAGCACTCTTCCTGCTGGACTCGACTTCAGCTGCATCCTTCTTTGATGCATTACCCCCAAGAGGCACAAGCGCCACTACTGGCCGCTCCTCCTCCTCCAACGCCTCTTCCTCAGCAGCCGCCAGGATCTCTTGATTATATCTATCAGAACACTGGCGGTACGTTTTTTCCCATGAGGCAAAGTCGGCATTGGAGAAGAGGCGGCCCCAAGTCATGCGCTGGATTTGAGCAGAGTCTTCCATCATCTCCCGGACCAGCTCTTTCTTTTCTTGCTCGGCCTTTTCCGAGAGCTCCTGAGTAAGACTCTTCTCCTAGGTCACCAGGCGTACCTTTACGCTCGCCAAGGATTTCTCCAAGGTTTCGTATGAGGACATCTTTTGGCGAAGAGGTCTCAGCTCGGCCTTGAGGTTGTTGATGGTCGCCTCCAGCTTGCTATTCCTCTTCTGGGCCGCCTCTAACTGACCCCGGATAGCGGCGGTAGCCTGCGCTTGATAATAAAGAATATCAATGGTCAAAACTTCATTTTGGGCAATTTGAAACATTGCCTTATCACAGTCAGAGGCAGCCATAGCTTTTGCAGCCTTTACCTCTTTGTTCTTCCGGTCAAGCGGCTTGCAAAGGCCGTTCACTCGGAGCAAGGCCTAAGTAAAAAGGGGAACATGCGTCAGTTTCCAAACAAAAAAGAAAACAGGCGTCCTGGAATTCAAATACTCAAAAATATGCTAAGTATACCTCAGCAAGGACCCCTGCAATCCCGTCTAGGTCAAGGGTGCCGACACCCCTTACCGCCTCCCTTTTAGCTGGAGGAACGGCCTTGATCATAGACTTGGCCACCTCGACCAAGTCAGGCTCCTGAGGGCCGGCTGCATCAAGTATAAACAAACGGGTTAAACCTAGTAAAGAAGGGAGCAAGTCTAAAATTTACAAGGATAATTTCATACTTCTAGGTGGCCCAGCTGGAGTTTTAGAAGAAGTGGTCGGCTGCTTCTTAGCCGCCACATGTTTCCTGGCGAAACCAGGAGAGCTCGCAACAGTCGTCCTCCGGGCCTTGGGGTCCGGCTGTTGGGAAGAAGAAGCTCTTGGAGCGCCCGTCTAAAAAAGAAGAAAAGAGTCAGTATATGCATAAACACAACTCCAAAAAGAGGGTGAAAGGTTCGAAGCCCACCAAGGGTGCCCCCTTGTTGGGGGAGTCGGTTGAAGACTGTTGCATGATGGAGGCCCGCAACATGGCCGCCGCAGTCTTGGAGGCGGTAATTTTGCTCATGGCGTCCGCTGCAAAAACAAATGGCAAAGTTAATAAAAGTCATAACAAGAAATGCACGGAACAACAGAGTATTTGACAGGCAGGCTACCTCTTGAGCACCGACTGCTGAGGCCACATGAGGCCAAAACGTACTCGTCGTAGAGCCATTTGATGCTCGGGACGCAGTGCAGGGGTACTTGCTCTCGTACCCCTGAAGTAGAGTTCACCTTCGACTCTACTTTGAAGAGTCCTTTATCTAGGATCTCTTTCTTAGCCTTGGGGGGAACAGGCGGCATGCTGCGGCCGCTTGCAAGAAGGGGCGGATTCCTGTTCCACCTGTTGAAGCGCTTGTTCAGCTCTGTGTCTGAACTCTCAATGATAAGGAAGGTGCTCCGCCAGTCCTTCCATTTGTTTGCTTTACCTCTCGTCATGAGGTAGCCCCTGTGGCTCGTCAATTGATACCAGCCGGTACCGCCTGCCTTAGGGGTCCGGCTGAGGTAGTTCATGTGGGCGAAAGCCTCGAAGTTCGGCTCCACCCCGTGCAGTTCGCACCCGGCCACATAGCCGAGTACGTTGACCCAGGAGTTCGGGGCTAACTGCCATAACCCTAACTCATACCCATCCAAGATCCGCTGAAAAGCCGGATGTAGTGGGAAGCGCATCCCAGCCTTGATGGCCGCCTCGTAGCAGCCAAAGCAGGCGCCATCATAACCGGTACCAGCAGGCCAGACGACTGTGTCTTCTGGATCCGGCAAGAACACTAAAAAGCCGGGGCCCATTGTGTGGTTTGCGATAAATCTCTCCACTTTCTCTTGCATGGCTGTGATCTGGCCCCGAGGTACCGTGCAGTAGTAGGGGGTATTTTGCTCTCGGTGAGAGGCGGATGGCTCCGCCCAATCGTCCCCCTTCTCAACTGCGTGAGAAAGCCTTGCCTCTTGTAGGCGACTGTTTTTCTCTTCTGTGTCCAGAGAAGCATGGCTAGAAGAGCTAGACTCGGAATCGTCCTCTAACGAGTCCGAAGAGGACGACTCCTCCCCTCTCCCGGAGGGGCCCACCTCCTCTCCTTTAAAAGGAGCAGGAGAGAATGTAGAATTGTCAACTGTAAAATGGGAAGGGGTCACTTTGACTCCTCCCTCAGAACTGTCGGCTTTCAAGCCGCTTTGTTTCACTTCCACATCTGGCGCCTAGTCAGATGTTTCACTAATCGGCACCCTGTGGGAGGAGCCGTCTGAGTTTGAGATCCTGGCAGTCTTTTTTGTTCTGGCCATCATGCTCTACATAGACACATATACAGTCGGACTTTGTATAAAGGGCAAAGATGGGTCCAGAAAAGGGCAGGCGCACTCCTAGTCCTAGATTCAGCCGTCCTCGGTGACCGGCTGATCACTAACCTAGGTCGTGTCGAGTGCTTCCGTGGTGCCATTTCAAAAAAGAATAAAGTAAAGAGAAAATTAAGAGTAAGAGAACCGACGGTTACCTGAACGAGTGACAATTGATGAAGTTCTGAAAATCCTTTGCAGTCGGCTTGTCAGAGCAGGCGGTAGGGAGAAAGGGTCCAAAATGTCAGAGCAAGTTCAGGGGTCCGAATGTTCTTTCAAAGTTTTCAAGTGTGAAAATGACCGAAGTCAACACTCTTTTATATAGGCGAAGTGAGAAGGCGAAGGGTCACTTCCAGAATTCAAAATTTTGGCGGGAGAATCTCTCGGCCTCTCGCCGAGTGACACCTGTAGCAGGTCGTCGCCTGTTACAGGGCGATACCTGTCACAGGTAACACGTGACCAATCACGTGCCACCTGTGAGGGGTAAATGATTAGGGGATTTTTCCTCCCAATCACCATCTGACAAGTGGACCAATCAAGTTCCGCCATGTGTCCGTCACATGGGCCAATAGGAGTCTGCCACGTGTCAAGCAATGATCCGTCCACTATGGACCAATTACGACACGACACGTGTCCTTCCCATGACACCTGGGATAACCGGTCACCTAGGCCCAACATCCGAGGGAAGCCCAATCAGCCCAAAGTTAACCTAAACCTAGATTGGCACGTTTCCCGAGGTTATAAATACCTCCCTTAATCCTCATTAAGGGGGACTACGCAAAAAAAACGCAGATTACACACATTAAACTCTCTCACCTAGAGAGACCCAATCACTTTAATTTCCGCATTAATTACTCCTTAATCAAGTGCTAACTTGACCGTCGGAGGCGGATCTCCAATCATCCGGAGCATCCGTTTGTTTTGCAGGTACAGGCGCCCGGTTCGAGTCTCGGAATTGTTACTCTCCCGCAGGACATCAGAAAACCCCGAAACACCTTTTGTAACTATGGACGGCTTTTTTTTTGAATTCACATTTGCTTTTATTAAACACCAAAAATATCGAAAACAACCTTACTTTCCATACCAAACCATCATCTTTCAACTTATCAAACCAAAATCACAACAAACTTTCTTGGCTCAAACTTCACAATTCTACGGAGGAAAAATGAAATAGAAGGGCCATAGGGTTTGTAATATGCTACAAACAAAGAGGTGTAGGCTCAACATGGCTAGCAAGGGGGATATGCAAATGAAATTACAAGGAAGCAACAAAAGAAAAGCTAAACCTAGAAAAGCAAAATAGTCACTGAAGAAAATGCCTTTGTCCTCCCTAGATATAGTTCGGTCGCGATCTCGGGTAGCTAGACAACAAGTTCTCGATCTAAACATGCCTTGGTAAGGATCCTATGCCGCTCATACAATAAGTGTTGGAGGCTTGAACAATAAAACTCACATCGGGTTACAAAAACTACCTTTAGGGCTTCAAATCCCCCAATGAGGGCAACACCTTCTTACCACAAACAAGTGAATTTGGGTTCGGTGGGCCTTACAAGTTCTAGCACAAATACCTTAGCATAGACATATCTTAGAGTCAACCAACGGCAATCCAAGAACACGGAAACTCTTAATGCTTAGGAATAAAGACATTCAAGAACGCAATTCTATTAAGTTTTTTTTTTATTTTTTTATTTTTTTTTTATTTTTTTTTTTTGCAAATCCAAGAAAGAGGAAATAGAAGAGGAAGTAAGCATAAACAAATATATCCCAATCGACAAACAAGTGGCTGCCACATATCAACATCAACGGCCCCAAACACACTAGGTGTTAATAGCAAACATCCTCGAACCATTCAACTTCCATTAAACTACAACTATCCTAGAGCACACCAACGAAAAATAGAGTGGAGGAAAGAAAAAAAAGGAAAAAGAAAGATGTCACCGAAATGACACCCAAGTAAGCATATCCGAAGTGAAAGCATGCATCCTAAAATGGGTGAGTATCCAAATGAAGAGAAAACAAACTATATACACAAAAGGGTTAGTCTGAATGCAGGTTGAAAAATGAAAAATGGAAAATGAAATAAAGTGATAAAATGCAACTTGGTCAAAACCGGGGGGTCTACTATTTTGTGAGAAAGTAGAAGCATTTTGAGGTCTATTACCCCCGAAACCCTGATTGGAATTAAAACGTTGTTGGTTGTTGGAATAGTGTTGTTGGTTTTGATTCCAATTGGGCCTTTGGTTTGAGTAGCTTCTTCCATTGTAATTTGAAGAGTTTCCCCTACCTTGGCCTTGGTTATTATAACCACCACCACTTTGATTCCATTGATTTTGATTCCAACCTTGGTTTTGATTCCAACCACGGTTTAGGTTTTGATTCCAATTTGGCCGCGTTCCATTATTTCCCTCACGGGGCACAAATTTCATGGCATTAACATCTTCAACATTATCATCAATTTCATGGGGAGGGGGACCTTCACTTATGGACATACATTGTTGAGAATTATGATCATAGCCTCCACATATATCACAAAACATACAACCGGGAGGCATGGCATTGTAATTAGAGGGAGAAGAAGTAGAAGGATTCATACCATGGCCTCCCTTGGGAGAAGGGGAGGAAGTATTTTAAGAACTTGATTTCATGAACTTCTCCATTTGTTTCGCCATCTTTGCCATTTGGTTAGAAAGATTTGTGATGGCATTGGTTTGCTCGACGGATTGTACCGTTCCTTTTCTAGAAGTGGATTCCCTCTCACCTTCGTACCAATCCTCATAATTGCGCACAACATCTTCTATGATACTCTCCACTTCATCTTCCCTTTTGTTCATGGTTGGGCCTCAGGCTCCGGCATCAAGGCTAGTCTTGCTTTGAGGGGAGAGTCCTCCGTAGAATGTTTGGAGAACTTTCCAATTAGGAATCCCATGGTGTGGGCATTGCCTTTGTAACTCTTTGAATCTCTCCCATGCCTCACAAAGAGACTCTCCACCTCTTTGGCGGAAACTTTGAATCTTTGAGCAAGCCTCGACGGTTTTCTTGTGATTGTAAAACCTTCCTAGGAACGCCGTAGTTACATCATTCCAAGTCGTGAGGGAACCAGGGGGGACATCCTTGTTCAACCAATGTTCCGCCGCTCCCATGGGTGAGAACGGGAACATCTTCAATCTTATGTACTCTTGGGAGACTCCGTTGATATTGATAGTGTCACAATACTTGAGAAACTCTTTGAGATGCTCATGGGGATTCTCAAATTTCCCACCGGTAAATTGCCTCTTCTCTATCATTGAAATGAAATTAGGCTTTATCTCGAAATTGTTTGCTTGAGTGGTGGGGGCTAAGATCCCACTTTGAGAGGTATAAGGTTCGGGTGCTCCAAGTTGCTTTAGTGACCTTTGATCACCCATGTTTCCTTGATCAGCCATGCTTTGTTGATTATGGTATTGGAAACGGGTTGGGAATTGAGCCTGCGGATGGTTCGCTCTCCTCACTTGAAGTGGGTGAAGATGGGGTAGGGGAACTTCTCGCTTCCTCTTGAAGTGGGTCTTCATCTCTCTCCCTTGCTTGTCTCCTCAATTGGGCTAGAGTACGCTCTTGCTCGAGGTCTATGAACACCAAAGGCCTAGAGCAATAAAGCCTCCTGTGCATATACAAAGCTAAGCAGAAAGTGAGCACTGACAAGATACGGAAAAACAAAAGAATAGAAAAGAACTAGTCTTAACAAGAAAATAAACACACAATGGAAACCGTTTCCCCGGCAACGGCGCCAATTTGACAGGCGGTATTTTAGGTCGCTACTAAGACACCGCTATCAAATGATATTTGTAGTTCTAAACATGCAAATAAAAGATTATAGAGGCAAGTTAAGGGTCGAACACAGGGAAACGATTAAGCACCGCTATTTATCTCCTAATGTTAATCTAATTTGATCAAGAAGTATGGTGGGTAAAGTAATGACTAAAGGGGATAGAATAACAATTAACAAGCACTAGGGGGAAGGATCAAACATGCTATGAATTCAAGGAAGTTAGGCATCGGAAAATAGGTTTACATGTAACCCAAGCAACTCATACAAGGCAATATCAAGAATACTCTCTAATTACCTATCGGGATTAAGAGCTTTCCTAGCTAGCATACACTCACACTATCGTCGTAAGGCATACAAGCTATGGTCATGCAATAATCAATCACCTAATGACTATTCCTAAGTCGCACTATCGTCACGATTTAGTTCACGTCATTCAACCACAACATGCATATGGCCATAAACATGGAGTGGCTAATAAGTATATGCACAAGGAAGATTTAATCACAAATATTCCAAATTAACCTAGCTTAGCATAAATCAAACTCAAAGCATGTCTTCACCAAACCCCTAGCAACAAGAAACTACTCACTAGTCATAACTACAACTACAATCATACTAAGCAACATTATAACCAATGAAATAGTAAGAAAGACAAAGTTTTTATCAACTAAACTAACAAAGGTTGAAACTTTAATCATAAAAACAAGAGAAAATAGATATATGTACCAAAACCTTCATTGAAATCCAAATAAAGAGCCATACGTCATTCAATCTCCAAGCTTGACCATACATCAATGTTGCAAAATCACTTCTTCAAAAACTAAGAGTAAAACTAATGTTGATAGACAATGAAAATTACACTAAAAACTATCAAGATTGTTCAATACAAAAGTGGCTAAAACAAAAACCTAGAAAAATTCCTTAAAAGCTCTCCTCCAAGGTTTCTATGCTAAATAATATCCCTATGATAGAATGTTGTCCCCCTCGTTAGCCGTTTTTCCTCCCTCTTTTAACTTGGGCTGAAATCGGGATTTGAATCAGCAATAGACAGGCGCGCCCGCGCCCAACAATGGCACGCCCGCGCGTTAAATGATGGCGCGACCGCTCCTTGAAATGCGCGCCCGTTCCAAAGTGGGTATTTAATGGGTGGTCCTGCTTATCAACGTGCCCGTGCTCAAGGGAGGCGCGCCCGCGCGTATAGGTGGCGCGCCCGCGCCATTTGTCTGGTCTGGATTTCTTCCTGTTTTTCCCTTGTTCTTTCCATCTCCGAATCAACGGCATACACCTGCAATCATGGAACAGGAAGGCAAGGCGTAATACAACGAAAGAAGAGGGGAGTATAGACTACCTAAACCACATGAATACACATTACCTGCGCCACAAAGGTAGAATACTCGAACTAGGCGGATCATAGCAAAAACATACTAAAATGGACCGAATTATTACTAAAACTACTAGAAAAGACTATCCTAAGAGCGACATAAATTTCACTCATCATGGAGCTTGTTGAGTTACTGGCGGAGGCACTAGTGCGATTGGTTGTTGTACCCTTCAAGACCTTGTAAGTACTGTGATTGGTGAATCTTTATTCCATATATCATCATCATCATTGTGAGGATAACGTGCAGCAAGAGGTGATTCAATCATGTCTTTGAGGTATAAATCTTCATCGTCACTGTCCCAAATTCCATTGACAAGTGTATCGTCGGAGGTGGAGTTAGTGTCATCCTCTACTAGGATATTCATCCTATTGATGAAGGGCTTCTTTTCATCTATGAGCTTTTGAACATATTCCTTGATGCAGAAACAATATTCAATTGAGTGGCCTCTAGATTGGTGGTATTTGCAATAAAGACCATCTACCTTCATAAGGGATTCAAATGGTTTTTCTTCAAGAGGCTTAACCATACCCCTGCTATGGAGCATGTCAAAAGCTCGTTCATAAGTAGTGCATATAAGTGCGTAAGCCTTTCTTTTCTTTCTCTCATGTGGCTTAATATCATTGAAGATGAATGGATTTCTTCCAACGGTATTTAGTCCACGAGAGGAAGAAAGAGGGTCTACTGACGTCCAATGTTTATCATTTGTTAAACAAAGTCTGGAAAGACAACCTCTTTTTTAACATAACGACATTATATGATTTCCATTCGTCTAATAAGATCCTGAATTGTGGCTTAGATTCCATTATGATTTTTTATGGATATTAGCGATGTCTTCATTGGTAGCCTCACTTTGGAAATCGGTCATGGCATCGAAGAAGACCTCCTCTTCTTCTTCAATGGTAGCAACCTCTTCCATGGAAGGCTCTTCAATAGGCTTGTGAGGAGTGATGGATCAAAAGGAGTTTGATCGTAAGAAATTGCCAATGCATCAGAAAGTGGAGAGGTATTGAGACTTGGCTTTTTACTAGCAGGAGGCATAGGGAGTTTGTTGTTATCAATTAAATATTGGATGGCTTCCTTTAGTTTCCAACAACTTTCAGTAGTGTGGCCCCTGCCTTGATGATACTTCTTGAATAGGTTTAATGGGAGTGATTAATCCCTTGGCATGGAGACGATCCAAGGCAGTGTCATAGGCCATCCCAATAGGGGTGAACTCTTTCCTTTGTTGTCTTCTTGGTCCTTGATTGTCCATGGCTAAGACATCATTAAGATTGTAGGTGCTAAAAATTTTATTAGAGCTTCCGTTTTCTTTGCCTGTACCTAAAAGAAAACGGAAGCTCTGGTTGTACAGAGTTCCGCCTCCGACGATCAAGTTAGTATGACTCGAAGTAGAGTACAATGGAGAAAGTAAAGTGAATCTTCTCGGATCTCGAGATCAGGTGATTTCTATGTTGTAAGAGAATAGTAAATGATGTAATAAATGAACGTGTCCCCAAAATGGGATAAATTATCTTATTAATAGGGCATTGGGAATAGTGCCCTTATGTAGGTCACTTAGACCTAGATTCGGTGGGCTGTGCCGTTTTACGGCGCTTCCGGAATTTGGTCCTTGAGAGTCGCCATTCTCCTTGAATATCAGCGTGCCACATGTCTTATCTTGTAAGGCCCATTTGGGATTTTCAGAAGATGACACGTGTTACAATCTAGTTGGTTCGCGTAGCTTGGTTATTTTTACCCAAATAATTTGTCCCTCACTGGGGTGACGTGGCATGCCACGTGGCGCCTGTGACATTTGTCACGCATGCATTGGTTTCAAATATTTTAATTATTCACCTTCTTGGGAAATTATAGGGATACCCTCGAAATTTTACCCCTCTATAAATATGTTTTACCCCCCTCATTTTCGCACGTTCATGAAAAATGAAAGGAATGGTGTCCTTTGAATAAGTGTATTATCCCGATAGAGGGTTTGGAATTATTAGAAAGCTAATTATTTAGTGAGGTCAAGTGATCGGAATGCCTAGCTGATGGTCGCTTCCGATCAGTAATATTAATGCATAATTAATATTACCGCTTAATCTTGACATAACCCTTCAGGTCACACCCAATTGAGTAACCAAACCAAAACAACGAATTAATCTGAAGGATTGAATGAGTCATTAGAGTATTACGAACAAATACGTCGGATATCGAGCTTAGAGCGTCAAAACCGAGCGTCACAAGTCGAGTCGAATTTAGAATTCGACGAGACGAAAAATCTAGCAAACGATAAGTTTAAGCTAAGTCGTAGCTTCGCATTGACCTAGCCATGCGTAGGCTAGGCTAGCATAGGGCACCAACCATATCGATTGGCTGTGCCGAAAGCCAAGCATGCATGTGTGTTCTGGGCTTGCTGGCCAAGCATGCTTCCAGGCTGGTGCACCTGGTTGCACGAAAGCTAGCAGCGTGCTAGCGTGCTAGCGTTTTGGGCCTTTCACTCAGTAGCAAGCATAGCAGCAGCTAAGCGCTGCCTAGCATAAGCAACGCAGCAGCAGCAGCAGCCCGCATAGCGTGCGTGGCCTGCTGGCTATGCGTAGGCATATGCGGGCTGGCTGGCATGCCCAGCCATGGTGCTAGGCGCCAGCGAGGCTACCTTGGCATGCCCAACCACGGTGCTAGGCGTCTGGCACTTGTGCGTGTGAGAGCTTGTGTGTGTGGTTTTCCTTGGGGAGCAAGGGGAGGGTGGTTCCCCCTTGTGGTCCTCACCTAACCCCTTGCTCTCCACTTAACACTTGTTGTTTGTCTATTCACTTGCATTTCAATTTGATTTTTGAATTAAATTAAATTGAATAAATGCATTTTACCAATTCTCTCACATTGATGGGAGATTGGAATTCAAGGGGCTCCCTTTCCTATAAATACCAATCATTTGGCATTGGGAAGGGACACTAGAGTTGTGAACTTTAAGGGATCTCCAAGAAGAGAATACCTTAGTTCTAATACTCTAAGTTCTTTTGGTCTAGCTCCGACTAAGATTTAGGGTAAGGGCCGTTCAGGTCGGGTCTTGAGGATGAGAGCTGTCGGAGGCTTGCGTATTTGTGAAGCTTTACGCTTTCAAGTACGAGCTCTTAGAAAGAGTGAAGCACACATCAAGGGTAAGATCGCTTTTTCTTTCTTTCTCTCTCCTTGTTAATTAATCATGTGATTGTTAATTAATTAATATGCATGTTTAGTTACTTTGATTTGTGTGCGGATTTTGGGAGGGTTTCATTCTGCGCAGTGTTGGACACTACGAAACCCAATAGCGGCATCGGAGCCGCGCTACTTAATTATTGTAACTAATAATTAATTAAGGTGATTTAAATGGATTTAAATTTCTGGTTTTGCTTTCTAGTTAGATTAGAAGCTCATTTTAATTTGTTATAATCTCGTATTTATACTAATTTTTGCTAAAGAACCAAGATTTCGACCCAAAAGTAGTGAATTTTTGGTGGAATCGATGTTCTAAATCAATTTTGTTCTTCTTTGAACCAGTCCAGAAGCCAAAATCCACCCAGAAACATGTTTTCGAGGGGTTTTTCGTTTTTGACGAAAAATTTTAAATTTTTAAACCTTGATGAATTATGGCATGTTAATGTTAGGTTATGTGAATGGTTACACATAAACTTGAAATTTCATATTATTGCAAATTAATTGATTTAAGTATGAGTGTTAATGGTGAATTTATAATTTTGAAGTCTCTAAAATGTTAAAGATCTAATCTTTAATTGTTTATTTGGTTGGAACTTTTCTTTCTAGATTTCATGCTGAACTAATTTTGATTTAATCATTTTTGAGTTGATTAAAGTATTTAAAGTTCAAAACTTGTGAATGACATTTGATTAATCTTCATAGTGAAAGATGTAATTTTTCAAGTTTACACAAGTTAGTGTTGGAAATTTTTCATTGAATGATTGTGGTTATTTTTCCAACTCATTTTATTTTGTCAAATCTCATTACTAATTTATGTCTTGTTAAATTAATTGTGAGAATAGCCCTCAATTTTGTAGCATCAAGTTGAGCCAAAAATAATTTAAAAAATGGATCTTGAAATTAATTTTGGTTTGCACACTAAAATTGAATTTAATTAAGTTGGACTTCTTTTATTTTCATTTTGCTCAATATTGGTTATAAAATTAATTTAGAATTAATTATTTTTATCACACAAAATCGGGATAAAATCCTGAGGCACGAGCACACAAATCTAGGCACACAAGCCCCGAGCACTCCCTCGGCTAGCTGGGATGCTTGTGCAGCCTACATGTGGTTGCCGAGATGTGCGGGGCTGCTTGTGAATCAATACGCGGCTTGTGGTTCGTGTGTATGCGAAGCTTGGTGCACATGGTGCGGGGAGGTGCTTTTGCGAGGTGTGCTACGGCTGCTAGGCAACGTCAGCCCGCACAGCAGCAAGGGCCTTTGAGGCCTAAACTAGCTGGCGTTGCAAGGGCGCTGCTGTGGCCAGCATAATGCACAGGGTGCGATGCTTTCAGCCACAAACAGGCTGCTTGGCGCAGCAATGGCTGTGCGGGGTATCACCTACGCAAGGCAGCTGTGGCTCGGTGCCGAGCAAACCAATTCAAGCTTCGTTGATTGGTGTTAGGCACTCGGGCATCAAGGGGCTATACGATTTTGCGATTTTTTCCGTTTTAATTATTTTATTTAATTATTTTAACGAGGGCTAGGCCTCGGCTCTTGCCAGCACATGAAATATTATTTGGCAAAATTTGGGTAAACCGGCTTAATTAAATTAATAGGATAAATTTTAATTAAGTTGAATGCGTAATATAGTGGGAGATTCGTTAATTACTTGAGCTAATTTTATTGCGTTTTAATCACATAATCAATTAAATACTTTGACTAGTTTTTAGTTAGTTACTAGTTTGTGCGTGTTATGAATTGTTACTTGTTTTGTGTTGTAAAATGCATGGGCCATTCACATATAGTGAATGGATGAATGGAATGTATATTCTATAACAGGTTTTGTGAAAATGGCAACTAGTGGGGCTCGATTAGGATAGTATATATGGATTGCGATCCGTTATATATTTTTGTAAATCTAAATACGGTCTGCGTACCGTTGTGTATTTTTGTACCTTAATATTTAGATTAGTCCTAGTCTTACTAGTAGTTACATAATTGGTGGAGATGTCTCGAGGACGGCGTTTTTAAGAAGACAAGCCAAAAGGAAGCAACGAAGACCCTTGAAGACTTGAAGACTCAAGGGGTCATGCTAGTTGCCAAATGCATATTTTACTTATGTTTTCTATATATAATTATGCTTATATATTTAAATGATATATTAGATGCATGTTTAGGATTTTGAATGTTGCGATGATTAATTAAGTTCACTTAAATCAACCAACATAGAAACCCTAGGTCCCTATAAAATTGAGCCAAATTTGCCATTCCAAGATAACACTTACCGACCTAATGTGAATAGTGATGGGCTATGCCAAAGCAAGGCATCACTATCTTCCCAGGAACGTAAGGTATATTAGGTATACAAGTTGATTTTGGTTAAACTGAACGCTATCAGTAAGGAGTCCTTAGATGTTGTGGCAATGGAGATAAAACATCAAGAAAGCATTAGATGTGACGTTTTATCGAACCAAGAGTAGCTTAGAGCTATTAGCAATTGGATTGCTTGCCTTAAAATATTAAGTGTTAAGACAAGCCAAAGCATGCTTAATCACTTTTTTATTTTTGGGATCTTGGAATCGTTTTATTCTTGCCTAAAAAGGACAAATTTTAATGCGTGGATAAAATGCTCAATAAGATTGAAAATTTGCATGTATGATTTAAATTTCAAACTTATTGGTTTTATGAATGGTTTTTTATTTCAAATTCTTTTAATTGTAGAAACATGTCTGCAAATAACTCAAAAAACCAATTTTCGTTACGCTCAATTCTCGAGTAGGAGAAATTCAGTGGGCAAAATTTTCTTGATTGGCAAAGGAACTTGCATATAGTTCTCATGTCCTTGATGAGGAAATGCCCGACGCTCCAAATGAGGAGGTCACTCAGGCTGCCCCTAAACCGATGGCAAACTGCCAATCGGGATGTCAAGTGCATCATGTTGGCCACGATGTCTCTAGACCTCTAAAAGAATTTCTTTGAAAAGGAGATGGCTTTTGAGATCATTTCTGAACTTTAGAACATATTTCAAGAGCAGACCCGAACTGAAAGGTTCGAAACCCACAGGCAGATCCTTGAGTGCAAGCTTAAGAAAGGAGAGCCAATCAGCCCACATGTACTTAAAATGATCGGATTATTGGAGAACGTGGAAAGGCTGGACTCTGGGTATTTGACTGAGATGGCAATTGACATTATTCTCCATTCGCTGCACAAAGGCTATGATGAGTTCAATATGAACTATAATATGCACAACATGGAGAAAGCCCTCACCGAGCTTCATGGGATGTTGAAGCAAGCTGAGAAAACGCTCAAGGATGAGGGGGAAGCATGACATGCTTATAGTCAAGAAGAGCAATCCATTCAAGCGCTTGGGCAAGAAGAGAGGCTTTAAGGGGAAGAGTAAGAAGACTTTTCCTTCTAAGTTAAATGCTACCAAGGGAAACAAAGTCAAGAAGGTAGCCTCTTCTAAATCTGATTTCGAATGTTTCTAGCACAAGAAGAAAGGACATTTGAAGCGGGAGTGCCTCAAATTCAAGGAAGATAAGAAGAACGGCACTGTTGCTTCTGCATCAGATATTTTTGTAATAGACTTAAACTTTGCTAGTAAACATCATGGGTATTATATACTGGATGTGGCTCAAACCTTTGTTCCAATGTTCAGGGACTAAGGATAAGTAGAAGGCTAGAGAAGGGAGAGGTCGAACTCCGGGTCGGAAATAGAGCCAAGATGTCAGCCGTATCCGTTGGAACTCTCAGTTTGTCTTTGCCTTTTAGGCTTGTTTTGGAACTTGAAAATTTTTATCATGTTCCAAGAGTTACCAAACACATTATTTCAATTTTGGCGTTGGACGCCAAGGGATTTGAATTTCGAATAAAAGGCAATAGTTGTTTATTTTATTTTTATAATGTTTTGTATGGTATAGCATATTTAGAAAATGGTATTTCTGTGCTTTCTCTAAACAAACAAGTTTATAATGTAAATACCACCAAAAGAGCTAGGACCATTGAGTCGAATCAGACCTACTTGTGGCATTGTCGTCTTGGCCACATTGACATCAAACGCATCAAGAAACTTCTACAGGAAGATATTCTTGACTTATTTAACTTATAGTCGTTTGAAAATTGCAAAAGATGTTTATTAGGCAAGATGATAAAGCAACCACTCTCCAAGTTGGGAGAAAGGGCTAGTGACTTATTTGGTCTTGTACACACGGATGTATGTGGACCAACGAGTACACCCGCAAGGAATGGTGATCGCTATTTATCACTTTCACGGACGACTATAGTAGATATGGATATGTCTACCTTATGTCGCACAAATCTGAATCTTTTGAGAATTTTAACGAGTTTTAAAGTGACGTGGAAAATTGGCTAGGCAAGAAAATCAAAGCGCTACGATCGGATTGAGGTGACGAGTATTTGAGCCACAAATTCGACGATCATCTGAAAGAAAATGGTATTCTCTCAAAGTTGACACCTCCAGGAACTCCACAATGGAATGGAGTGTCCGAGGGGAGGAATCGAATCTTGTTAGACATGGTCCGATCAATGATGGGTCTTAGCGATCTTCCTATCTCATTCTGGGTATACGCACTTCTAATCGCGGCACTAACACTGAACCGAGCTCCATCAAAAGCTGTCGAAAAGACTCCATAAGAATTATGGACGAAGAAACCTCCACGGTTGTCTTTTCTTAAGATTTGGGGTTGCGAAGCATATACCAAGAAATTAAATTCTGACAAACTTCACCCAAATTCAGACAAGTGTTTCTTTGTGGGATACCCAAAAGAAACTAAGGGGTATTACTTCTACAACAAATTCGAGAACAAAGTGTTTGTTGCTCGTGATGGTGTCTTTTTAGAGAAGGAGCACCTTTCCAAAATGATAAGTGGGAGAATAATTGAACTCGATGCAGTTCGAGAGGACGAGCAACAAAGTCAACCTAACAAAACTGAAAATCAAAGTGCTTTAGAAGCAGCTGTTGACATTGGTCAGAGTCGAACCGACAATGCAAAACCTAAAACTATTACCTTATGTAGGTCGCAACGACAAAGATCTCAACCAGACAGATACCTCGGTGTTGTCTTAACTGAAGATCAAGACATCCTAATTATGGATGGAGATGAGCCAGCGATGTACAAACAAGCTATGATGAGCCCTGACTCTGCAAAATGGCAAGAGGCCATGAAATCCGAGATGGACTCCATTGAAAATGAAGTCTGGGACTTTGTTCATTTGCCCAAAGGTTACAACCTATCGGTTGCAAATGGATTTTCAAGTTTAAAACCGACAAAGACGGAAATGTATATGTATACAAAGCTATATTGGTGGCAAAAGGTTACAGGCAAATTCACGGCGTTGATTATGATGAAACCTTTTTGTCAGACGCCATGCTTAAGTTCGTTCGGATTATCCTAGCTATTGTCGTATATTATAATTATGAAATATAGCAAATGGATTTTAAAACCACCTTCCTTAATGGGATTTTGGAAGAAATTGTGTACATGACATAGCCGAAAGGTTTTATTGATCCAAGCAATGCTGGGAAGGTATACAAGCTTAAGAATTCCATTTATGGATTAAAGCAGGCAAGCAGAAGTTGGAATCTACGATTCGATGAAGCCATTAGTAAGTTTGGTTTTATCAAGAATCCATGAGTCTTGTGTTTACAAGACGGTTAGTGGGAGTGACATCGCATTCCTCGTCTTATATGTCGATGACATATTGCTCATTGGAAACAACATTCCAATGTTAAAGTCCGTAAAGGCTTAGCTTGGAAAGTGCTTTTTAATGAAGGACTTGGGAGAGGCACAATACATATTGGGCATCAAGATCTATCGGGATAGATCTAAAAGGATGATTAGATTGAGCCTAAGTACTTATATTAATAAGGTACTGGTATAATTCAACATGGAGGAGGCCAAGAGAGGGCACCTACCCATGTCACATGGTATAACTCTCAGCAAGAAGCCGTGTCCACAAACACCTAATGAATGAGTAGGGATGAATCGAATTCCATATGCTTCGCTTATTGGATCGATCATGTATGCCATGATATGTACTAGGCCGGATGTATCGTATGCCTTGAGTGCTACGAGCCGATACCAATCACACCCCAGAGAGGTGCATTGGATTGCGGCCAAGAATATCCTAAAGTACCTGAAAAGGAACAAGGATAAACTATGGTGGGAGTAATGATTTGGTTGTTGAAGGTTATACCAACGCAAGCTTCCAAGCTGATAGAGATGACTTCAAGTTATAGTCAAGGTACATATTCTGTAAAAATAAAGGAGCGTTTAGTTGGAATAGTGCTAAGCAAAGCACAACTGCAGATTCTACAACTAAAGCAGAATACTTGGCAGCTTCAGAAGAAACTAAGGAGGTAGTTTTGATTCATAAGTTCATTGGTGAACTTGATGTTGTGCCCTCAATCAAGGGTCCGATAGACCTTTATTGTGATAAGAATGGAGCTAATTCTCAAGCTAGGCAGCCAAGGGAACATTAGAAGGTCAAACATGTCAAGAGGCGATTTCACATGAAAAGGGAATGGAAGTCTGATGGTGAAATCATAATTAGTAAGATTGGAACAGACGACAATGTAGCCGGTCTACTCCCTAAACCTTTGCCTCAAGTGAAACACAACAAGCACGTTGAGGCAATGGAAATCAGGCACATTGGAGATTGGCTTTGAACTCCATGTTCATGTATTTTAATTAAATTTCGAGGATTTTAATGTAAAACACTATGTTGAACCATTCGGTTTTTGGAGTAATCTAATTTTCCGCAAATTATCATCACTCCATGTCTATTTAATTGTGGTTTAGAATTAATTAATGAGTCAATTCGATTTTTGAGAATATTCAAAACAGGGTATCAAGACAATGTCTTGGATAAAGAACACCTGTTAGTGAACATTGAATATATTAATCGAAAAATTATCCCTAATCAAGGTCATTTAAATGTTGGACGATTAATGACCGCTTGAAATTAGTGTGTAGTATGATTTATAGCACCATTTCTTGTGCTACAAGGACATGATTGTCATAAATCATTTGCACAGGTATTTGTTTGGAACTATACCAGATTGACTTACGAGAATAATTTAAGAGATTTAAAATCGTCATAAGTATTTTTCTCATTATAGCTATCGGAACCTCATTCCTCAACCATGAGTATTGTAAGTTCTGTTGTTTGAGTACTAGTCCGTTTTGATGTTGTCAAATGTCTACCGTAAATGGGGATTATAACGACAACACTCGGGCGGCTAGGTCCTCTTAGTAAGGGAAGCTAACAATACAAGACTTGGAATGTCCCCCTATTAACAATATGGAACATGTCTTTGTTGTTTACATGGCCTCTCAAAGAGCGAGACTGTGAAAATGCATGGCCGTGCTCAGGTGGATTTTAGAAATCATTTGCTTATTGATAGTCGAACCCGAAAATCGAGAAACACTTCTGGACGTAGTAATGATGACGAAGAATCTTACTTTATAGTTCATGAAGAGACACTAACGAATACTTAGAATCAAAATTACACACAATGAATATCTAGAATCTTTCAAGTCTCATCCACTCATTCTAAATCGATTGCCAAAATAAATTTTAGGAATTTAAAATAGAAATTCTCCCCAGTGGAGTCGCCAAACACTGTAGGGAATTTTTCAAACTCAACCTTTTGAGCCCCACTGTGTTCATGCTTTTAGGCATGGAGACGCTCCAAGTGAAGGAAGCTAGAGATAGAAGAACTACTAACCAGTTTTAGGAACTTGTAACTGTCCACGGGTGTGAAGGTTACACCCCCATTCACGATCACGGAGGTCGCTAACTCCATAGTGGTCCGGAACCATGACTGGATATTCAGGAATGATGGTACAAATCCAACCTAAAAGAGATTGAATCCGCTCTAAATCGGACTCTACGTAATTCTTATGATATTCATGTGTGCTTTTTGATCACCATATATACATCAAATTAATCCTAACCATATTTAATCTACGTTGGTTGATTATTAATGCACAATCATATCTAATATTGGTGATCTCTTGAATTAAAATCATATTATCCTAAAATCAAATAACTAATTATATTCTAAACATGATTTCTACTCTAAAACCAAGGATTAAGTAATTGAATCACTTACGTTGATGTTCCTCCCTTCTTGCTATTAAAACAATAAACACGTAGTAACTTCAAGAAAGATTAAATCAACCAAGTAATTAATTCAAATAATAATTGAAATATAGATTTGGGACCAAAACCTCATAATTATGAACCTTTCCTATTGAGGTCGAAGGCAACGTCGAGGAGGGTAATGAGTATTCAAATCTCGCAAAGTAGGTATTGTGTTTGATTGGGGAAAGTATCAAGGATGTGTTTAGGCTAGACAAAGAACATGAAAAAATCAAGAGAGTGAATATTAGAAAGGGTATTAATGATTATTGTTGGTGATTAAAAATGGGGTGAAACGACTTTGAGGGCTGTCTAGAAGCCAAAATTCACCTAGAAACATGTTTTTCGAGGGGTTTTTCGCTTTTGACGAAAATTTTTAAATTTTTAAACATTGATTAATTGTTGCATGTTAAAGGTAGATTAAATGTATGGTTGCATCACTAATCTACTGCAATTATAAACCTTATTAAGAATGATTACGAAGTCATAATGGGTGCTTAATTTGGTGAGTTCAATTTTCACATAAACTTGAAATTTTCACATTTTTGCAAATAAATTGCTTCAACTGAGAATGTTTATGGTGAACTTGTAATTTTGAAGTCCCTAATATGTTAAAGATCCAATCTTTAATTGTTTATTTGGTTGGAACTTTGATTGCTAAATTCCATGTTGAACTAATTTTTGGAATTAATCATTTTAGGTTGATTAAAGTCCTAAAAGTTCAAAACTTGTGATTGAAATTTGATTAATCTTCATTTTGGAAGATGTAATTTTTCAATTATTCATGAGTTAGTGTTGGAAATTTTAAATTAGATGAATGGGTTTATTTTTTCAACCTTTGTAATTTTGTCAAATCTCATTATAAATTTATGTATGGTTAAATTAGTTATGAATATAGCCCTTCAATTTTGTAGCATCAAGATGGACCTAAATTGATTTAAAGAATGGTTCTTGAATAATTTAGGCTTGTGCACTATTATAATTGAATTTAATTAAGTTGGACTTGTTTTATTTTGAATGTTGCTCTAAATTGATTCTAAAATAAATTTAGTATTAATTTTTATCACACATAAATCGAGAATTAAAATCTCGAGACTTAGTGCACGCAATTCGAGGTAGTGACCCTTGGGCTAGATGTGCTCCTCACGCAAACCACATGTGGCTGCCAAGGTGTGTGTGTGTGAGGTGCCTTGCCCCATTGATGAACAAGTGTGTGGTGTGTGCAAGTTAGTGCACACTTGGTGCTACGGGTTTCATGCCATTTGCTGTGTTTTTCTGCAATTGCTTTGGTTTGATGCGGCACTAGGGGCATCGTGCAGCCATGTTGGCAGGCCACCCACAAGGTGCCAGCGCCAGCAGCATGCGAGCATGCGAAGCATGCTACGAGGCTGCTGGTGCTAGCAGGTAGTGGGGGCGCTGCTGGGTGGGCAGGCTAGTTCCCTAGGCATGCGAACCTCGAGCCTTAGTGCCTCGCAAGCCTAGGCCCATGGCTTTGATGCTAGGCACTTGGGCTTGCGACAGGTTATCGTTTTTCATAATTGGACCGTTTCAATTATTTGTTTAATTAATTTAACGAGGCTAGGCCTCGAGTCCTCCGGCACTTGCAAAATAATTTGGCAAAATATGGGTTTACCGGCTTGATTAATTGGATTAATTAAGTTTGATGCGGAATTTAGTGGGAGCTTCGTTAATTACTTGAACTAATTGCGTTTTAATCACATAAAATGTTAGATAACTTTGACTAATTTTAGTATGGCGCGTTAATCGTATTAACCACCTAAGTTAGTTACTAGTTCGCGCGTATTAATGCATTGTTACTTGTAGCCCGAGCCTCGCATTGGCACAGCCATGCGATGGCTAGGCTAGCTAGGTGCTACCGTAAGCCAAGCACTGGCCGCAAGCCGAGTAAGTCGCACGCACGCTCTAGCTACGCCAGCACATCTAGCAAGGCTAGAAGCTAGTGTAGCTCGCCGGGCCTCGCTAGAGAGTGCTGCGTCCAACACATAGCGGCAACAGCGATGGGCCAGCAGTAAGGCCCAGCCGAGCACAAGGCTGCCAGCGAGGCTTGCCTTGGTGCTCAAGGTTGGGCGCCAGCTGGCCGCACGCTATTGGGCCGGTAATTAGCTTGGGGAGCAAGAAAGACCTTGTTGTCCTCACCTAACCTCTCCCTTTGCATGCCACTTAATGCTTGATTATTTGCTTCTTGTATCATAATTTATTTTGGAATAAAATTAAATGCATTATTTTTCAATTTGATAAAGTCCCACATTGAAAGATTTCAATGGGATAGGAGATGCCACTTCTATAAATTCCCAAGCTTTCCTTGAGAATTGAATTGCAAGAAGTGAACTCGAAAAGGGCATCTCCATTGAGAAAACCCTCGGAGTACGTAAACCTCTTGTAGTAGTGTTGCGTATTAGCCTAACCGCTAATACCAACCATGTTTTGGGCTCACGAGTGGACTTCGTTGAAGGAGCCACATGTGAGATTCTCGCTCCGTTCGAGGTTCTTGCTTGAGTGAGGTGGAGTCATGCTTCAAGCGTATGATCATCTTTTCCTCTTCTCTCTCTCTCTCTCTCTCTCTCTCTCTCTCTCTCTCTCTCTCTCTCTTGTGTGTGTTTATTTCTTTGTTTATTATTTGCATGTTTTGTCGTATTAATTTATGCATGTTATCCGTGGTGGGGTTTTGTTCCGCACAGTGTTCGTACACCGTAAACCCAACAATTAATAGCTAATAGATAACAAACAATGTCCCTTATAAAGCGATGACTTTGACAAGAAATTACGAATGAATGTTAATTGATTATGTTTTTGAATTATAGCCATACCATACGTGTTAGTATGGTATAGGCCAACATGAGAAAGAGGGGCGTTGCGCAGAATATATTTACAATTAGGCAACTAAACCCTAGACACAACTTTAAGTTTTTTACCTCCATTTACCTACAGACAAGGAAAAAAATCAAAAACCCCTTGATTCATGATTACCTAACTTCTTATCATCAATAGAGTCAAATAGGCTACGGGGAGGGTAGAAAGTTCTATGCAATTTGAAATTATCAAGTCTCCAATCCCTTTAAATACCCAACTTTTGGGCTTGGGAAAAATCACTTGAGTTGAACTCAATAAGGCATCTCATCATTAGTGAGAAAACCATTAAGTTCGTAATACTCTATATTTGTTTGGTCAAGTCCCGACTAACCTTCGGGATTAAGACCGTTCGGGTCGGGTCGAGGGTGCGAGCTGTCGGAGGCCTATGCAATTCCGTAGTTCGAGCTTTGAAGTAAGAGCTCGTGAATCGAGCGAAGCACGCGGTGGAGGGTAAGAATGTCTTTTCTCCTTCTCTCTCTTGTGTTGTTAATCATGTGATTACATGTTTAGTTGCTTTAAATAGTGGGCGGATCTTGGGTAGGTTTCTCTTCCGCGTAGCGTTGGACGCTTCGAAACCCAACAGCGGTATTGAAGCCGCGCTCATTTTAATTATTTTAACTAATAATTAATTGAGGTGATTTAAAATGGATTTAAATTCTTGATTTGCTTTCTAATTAGATTATATACTCGTTTTAAATAGTTTTTAATCTCGTATTTTTACTAATTTTTGCCAACGAACCCAGATTTCGACTAAAAGTTAGTGATTTTTGGGAGGAATCGATGTTCTAAATTGTTTTTCTCTCTCTTTGAGGGTTGTCCAGAAGTCAAAATTCACCTAGAAACATGTTTTTCGAGGGGTTTTTTGTTTTTGACGAAAATTTTTAAATTTTTAAACATTGATTAATTATTGCATGTTAAAGGTAGATTAAATGTATGGTTGCATCACTAATCTACTGCAATTATAAACCTTATTAAGCATGATTACGAAGTCATAATTGGTGCTTAATTTGGTGAGTTCATTTTTCACATAAAATTGAAATTTTCACATATTTGCAAATAAATTGCTTCAAGTGTGAATGTTTATGGTGATCTTGTAAGTTTGAAGTCCTTAACATGTTAAAGATCCAATCTTTAATTGTTTATTTGGTTGAAACTTTGATTGCTAAATTCATTGTTGAACTAATATTTGGAATTAATCATTTTAGGTTGATTAAAGTCCTAAAAGTTAAAAAACTTGTGATTGAAATTTGATTAATCTTCATTTTGGAAGATGTAATTTTTCAATTATTCACGAGTTAGTGTTGGAAATTTTTCATTAGATCAATGGGTTTATTTTTTCAACCTCTGTAATTTTGTCAAATCTCCTTATAAATTTATGTATGGTTAAATTAATTATGAGTATAGCCCTTCAATTTTTTAGCATCAAGATGGACCTAAATTGATTTAAAGAATGGTTCTTGAATAATTTAGGCTTATGCACTATTAAAATTGAATTTAATTTAGTTGAACTTGTTTTATTTTTAATTTTTCTCTAAATTGATTCTAAAATAAATTTAGTATTAATATTTATCGCACATAAATCGGGAACTAAAATCTCAAGACTTAGTGCATGTAATTCGAGGCAAGGACCCTTCGCCTAACCGAGCTGCTCACGCAACCCACATGTGGCTGCCAAGGTGTGTGTTTGTGAGGTGCCTTGCCCCATTGATGAACAAGTGTGTGGTGTGTGCAAGTTAGTGCACACTTGGTGCTACGGGTTTCATGCCATTTGTTGCCTTTTTTTTCAATTGCTTCGGTTTGATGCGACACTAGGGGCATCGTGCAGCCATGCTGGCAGGCCACCCACAAGCTGCCAACGCCAGCTGCATGTTCCGAGGCTGTTGGTGCCAGCAGGTAGTGGGGGCACTGCTCGGTGGGCAGGCTAGTTACCAAATGCATCTCTTACTTATGTTTTCTATTGTGTTTATATATGATTGAATGGTATGATGGATGCATGTTTAGGATTTCAAATGTTGCGATGATTAATTAAGTTCACTTAAATCAACCAACATAGAAACCCTAGGTCCCTATAATATTGAGCCAAATTTGCCATTCCAAGAATGACGCTTACTGAACTAATGCGCATGGTGATGGGCTATGCCAAAGTGAGGCATAACCACTTCCCTAAGAACGTAAGGTATACTAGGTATACAAGCTAAGTCATCTTAGTTAAGCTCATTGATAACAGTAAGGAGTCCTTAGATGTCGTGGCAATGGAGACAAAATGTCATGGAAGCATTAGATGCGAAGTTTTTTCGAACCGAGAGTAGCTTAGAGCTATTAGCAATTGGATTGCTTACCCTAAAATATTAAGTGTTAATACAAGCCAAAGCATGCTTAATCACCTTTTGATTTTGGGATCTTGGAATCGTTTTATTCTCGCCTAAAAGGGACTAATATTAATGATTTTTCATTTCAAATTCTTTCAATTGTAGAAACATGTTTGCAAGTAACTCAATCAACAACAACTCTATGTGCCCGAGATTTCCTGACAAGTTGGCTTTTAGCCTTAACTTGGTCAACTTCAAGGAATGGGAAGAGGAATCATGAAAACTCTTCGGAATTTTTCCTTGGAGTACAATCCTGATACTCCCATTCCAAGCTTCTTCTCCAAGGGAATCATGAGCGATGAGGCTCATGATGCATGGTCTTCTGATTGCAAGAAAGTCTCACGACTAATGGCTAATTCAATCCTGGAAGACTGGAAGGAAAAGCTCTTCTTCGATTTTCCGGACATGTTCCTCAAAGCACTTGAGGACGTTGTCAATGTGAGAGTCACCAAGAATGACAATGGAAACTACGATGGACTTGTGTTTGATGTGACTAGGTCACTCTCGAAAATGAAGATAAAGCCACCGGAAATAGGTTGTCTTGCTAAGGAGAGGCGCCGACTTTAGTCAAGGGTCTACAATACCAAATTGAGACCCGGTATGCCCCTCCGACCTCATGTGCTTGGAATGACTAGGCTCTTTAAGCACGTGGAGCTTCTTAGAATCTCATTGGAGGATGAGATGGCGGGTCATATCTTGCTTGCTTCACTCCACTCGGGTTATGATGCACTTAGAGTGCATATAGCTATGGGAAAGGAGACACGCTCTTTAAGAGAGGTGATGCAACTGCTTCATCGAGCCACCTCCTATGGAGCAACCGAAAGGCTCTTAAGAGCAAGGAAGATGGAGTTCAAGAACAAAGCAAAAATGTGATGCTTCTATTGTGGTGGGAAAGGCCACTACAAGAGGGAATGCAAGCTCTTCCGAAAGGATGAGGAGGAGAGGAATGTTTCATCTACCTCAAGTATCTTCATTAACACTTGTGAATAAAGCTATTCATAGGTATTGGATACCATGTGTAACTCACTTTTTACGAGCTAAGTGAGAGGGCTTCACAAGTGGATGTGAAACTACGAGCGGATGACAAAGATGGTCTTTCAATCGTGCTTGTAGGCACATTTTTTTGTCTATGGCTTGTAATTAACTAATCCTAGTTTTTCCATGCTTTTGAACATACTTTTGATCTATGGTGTTGGACACCGGGTTACTTTGATCACAAGACCAAAAACGATGGTTGCTTTAAAATCTCTTGCATTATATGCATGTTTAAGACAAATTGATGATACCGCAAAAGAGCTAAGACCATCGAGTCGAACTAAACCTACTTGTGGAATTGTCGTCTTGGCCACATTAACATCAAATGCAACAAGAAACTTCATCATGAAGGTATCCTTGACTCATTCGACTTAGAGTCGTTTGAAAGTTGCGAAGGATGTCTGTTAGGTAAGATGATAAAGCAGCCATTCTCCAAGTTGGGAGAAAGTGCTAGTGACTTATTAGTTCTAATAAATACGGATGTATGTGGACTAATGAGTACACCTGCAAAGAATTGTTATAGATATTTCATCACCTTCACGGACGACTATAGTAGATATGGTGGCTATGTCTACCTTTTGTCAAACAAATCTGAATCTTTTGAGAAACTCATAGAGTTTCAGAGTGAAGTTGAAATCAGCCTGGCAAGAAAATCAAAGCACTTTAATCGGATCGAGGTGGCGAGTATTTGAGCCCCGAATTAGACGATCAGTTGAAAAAAATGGTATTCTTTCAGAATTGACACCTCCCGGAACTCCATAATGGAACGGAGTGTCGAAACAGAGGAATCGAACCTTGTTAGACATGGTCCGATCAATGATGGGTTTTAGTGAACTTCCTATCTCTTTCTAGGGACACACACTTCTAACTGCGGCACTAACACTAAACCGTGCTCCGTCAAAAGCGGTCGAAAAGACTCCATATCAATTATGGACGAAAAAACCTCCACGGTTGTTTTTTCTTAAGATTTTGGGTTGCGAAGCATATGTCAAGAGATTAATTTCTAACAAATGTCACCTAAAATCTGACAAGTGTTTCTTTGTGGGCTACCCAAAAGAAACCAAGGGGTATTACTTCTATAACAAATCCGAGAAAAAAGTGTTTGTTGCTCGTGATGGTGTCTTTTTGGAGAAGGAACACCTTTCCAAAATGACAAGTAGGAGGAAAATCGAACTCGATAAAGTTCGAGAGGATGAGCAACAAAGTCAACTTGACAAAACTGGCAATCAAAGTGCTTTAGAAGTAGCTGATGACATTGGTCAGAGTCAAACCGACAATGAAAATGCTCAACCTATTTTCCTGTGTAGGTCGCAACGGCCAAGATCTCAACCAGATAGATACCTTGGTATTGTCTTAACTAAAGATCAAGACATCCTAGTTATGGATGGTGATGAACCAGCGACATACAAACAAGCTATGACGTGCCCTGACTCTGCAAAATGGCAAGAGGCCATGAAATCCAAGATGGACTCCATATCATAAAATCAAGTCTGGGACTTGGTTGATTTGCCCGAAGGTTACAAACCTATTGGCTGCAAATGGAGTTTCAAGTTGAAAACAGAAAAAGATGGAAATGTATCTATATACAAAGCTAGATTGGTGGCAAAAGGTTACAAGAAAAGTCACGGCGTTGATTATGATGAAACTTTTTCACCATTCGCCAGGCTTAAGTCCGTCCAAATTATCCTAGCGAATACTTGGCAACTTCGGAAGCAGATAAGGAGGAAGTTTGGATTCGTAAGTTCATTATTGAACTTAATGTTGTACCCTCCATCAAGGGTCCAATAAACCTCTATTGTGATAATAGTGGAGCTATTGCTCAGGCCAGGGAGCCATGGGAACATCAGAAGGTCAAACATGTCAAGCGACGGTTTCACATGATAAGGGAATGCAAGTCCGAGGGTGAAATTAGAATTTGTAAGATTGGAACGGACGACAATGTAGCCGATCCATTGACTAAACCTTTACCTCAAGTGAAGCACAACAAGCATGTTGAGGCAATGGGAATCAAGCATGTTGGAGATTGGCTTTGATTTCCGTGTATATGTGTTTTAATCAAACTTGATGTTTTAATGTAATACACTATGTTGAACCATTCGGTTTTGGAGCAATTAAATTTTCCGCAAATTTATTATTACTCCATTTCTATTTAATTGTGGTTTAGAATTAAATATTGAGTCCATTCGATTTATAAAAATATTCAAAACAGGGTATCAAGACCATGTCTTGGATAAAGAAACACCCGTCAAGTAAACATTGAATATTTTAATCGAAAATTATCCCTAATCAAGGTCATTTAAACGATGGACGATTAATGACCACTTGAGATTATTGTGTAGTATGATTTATAGCAGCGTTTCTTGTGCTACGAGGATATGATTGTCATATATCATTTGCACAGGTATTGGTTTAGAACTATACTTGATCGACCTATGAGAATACTTTAAGAGATATAAAATTAACATAAGTATATTTCTCATTATAACTATCGGAACCATTTTCCTCGACCATGAGTATTGTTAGTTCTCTTGTTTGAGTACTAGACGTTTTGATGTTGTCAAACGTCTGCCGTAAATGGGGATTATAACAGCAACACTCATGCAACTAGGTCCTCTTAGTAAGGGAAGCTAACAATACAAGACTGGGAATGTCCCCCTATTAACAGTAGGGAATATGTCTTTGTTGTTTACAAGGCCTCTCAAAGAGCGAGACTGTGAAAATTCATGGCTGTGCTCAGATGGATTTTAGAAATCATCTGCTTATTGACAGTCAAACTCGAAAATCGACAAATATACTGTTTAAGTTGAGTTAAGAAGCTAGTTTATTCTCATCCATATATTATTTGAGTTGAGTTAAGAAGCTAGATTATTTATTTACCTACTCATGTAAGTTGAGATTGAGTCATAGAAGTTTATTAGTGCATCTGATGCACCAAGGTAGTAATAGTGCAATTTTATGCACAAAGTTAGGCAAAGATAAATCGTATGTGCTCACTAATTAATTCAAGAATGAAATTAAAGTGTGTGTTGTTTATTGTTATGTTTATTCTTTATTAATTGGTTGGAGTCATCACAAGTCAAAGTGGTAAATCACATAAAATGTAAGAGGATACGCACCAAAACTCTTCTAACGTATACACCTTGAGTATAAACATATGGGGAACTTATGTGACTTTATATTTGGTCATAGCTTCTACATGGGTGCAAGACGTTGTACTTTCTTTTATTATTAATACGCTGGAATTCCGTCACAAGTGTGGCATAATAGTTGGTGCCGATTTGGGTAGCTCCCTATATAGAAGATCAATATTTTAAATGGCTATTTTTAAGGAAGGAAACCCGTTCGATGCGTAATCTAAAGCTGTTTATTAATAATTAATATTGTTAGGTATGAGTCAAAGGTAAGTTCACTTGTGTATTGTATGGCAAGCATGTTTTATTTATTATTGCTAGGATGATTATGTTAGTGTGGTGCATATGTACTCAGCTTTTGCTTATTCTTACTTTTGTGTTTGTGTTTTACTTTTCATTGGATTAGCCCTACTATCAATAGTAGAAATTTTGAAATAGGCACCCCCCCTTTAGCACCGGTTCTTGAAATCTGGTGCCAAAAGAAATGGGCGGGATTAGAAAATTCCGAGTTGGCACCGGTTCCAACCAAAACCGGCGCCAACTAATCTAATTAACACCGGTTCTTACCGGTGCCAACAAAAAAAAAAAAAAAAAAAAAAAAAACGAAGAAAGCAATAGAGTTGGCACCGATTCGTCTTAAACCGGTGCCCACTTTAGTTGTTAGCACTGGTTTGAACCGGTGCCATTAAAAAAACCGGGCTTCTCAGCTCGTATTTCTTCTTCTTCTTTTATTTCCCCCTAATTTTTCAACTTGTTTTTTCCCTCAGCTCGTTCTCACCTTCTCTTCTAGGCCACCACCTCTGAATTCTCACCTTCTTCATTAAAGCCGTTTTTGAGCTTTCTCACTCCATTGAAGCAGCTGCATGCACCTCCTTCTCTCTCCATATCTCTCCTCCATTGAACTCGTGCTCTCTATTCTCCATTGAAGCGCATTCTGAGTTTTCTCACCTCCATTGAAGCAGCTTCGAGGTAAGATTTGGGCCATTGTGGTCTTCTTAATCTACCGAATTTCTTCGCAACCAAGGGTTTGTCGTTGATTTGGTTTTCGATTTTGTAATTTTAGGGTTTTGGTTTTATTTCTATTTTTTTCAAACTAAATAAGTAGGAGAAGGAGAGAGTAGGTCCTACCCGCCGCCACTCACTCTTCGCCGGCCACCCTCTTTTCCCCTCAGACGTCCTGTAGGGTTTCGTAGTGACCCAACACTACGCGGAAGGAAACCCACCAAGATCCGCCCCTTAATTAAAAAAATTAACAAGCATATTAAACTTAATCAAACAAGATTAAGAACAAGAATTATACCTTTGACGCTTGCTTCGCTCCCAAAGAGCTCTTACTTCAAAATCCCGAAAACACGAGATCTCCGACGGATCGTACCCTCGACCCGACCCGAGCGTCCTAAGTCTTGAAGGTTAGTCAAGACCCGGACAAAATAACTATGAGTTTTACGAATAAAAGGTTTACTCTTTCTTAGAGTTGCCTTTTTAATTCCACTCAAGGTTGTATATTTCCAAATACCCAAGCATGATATTTATAGGGAAATGAACCCTTGGTTTTTCATCCTCCACCAATGTGGGAGTGTTGAAAATCAATCATTTATTTAATTTACAAATTAAATAATAATCAAGTTAATCATGTTGCGACAAGTGGCATGTTCTTATGCAAAGGAGTAGTGGCCAAGGTTAGGTGGTGGACCATATGCCTTGCTCCCCAAGGACTTGACTTGGTCCCCACAACCTTGCACAAACCAGGTTAAAGGAGTGCCCTGCTGCCCAGCACCCAGCCAGCCAGCCAGTGTGTGCTGTTGCTGGGCTGGTGCTGGTGCTTGTGTGCTGGCGCTGGGCGCTGCTAGCACATAGTGCCGGCACTGGCTTTAGCAGCCCATGCACACCTCCTTTACGCGCCATTGCTAGCACAGCTAGCATGCGTGCTGCTAGCGAGCCACGCATGCTAGCCCTTCCCTCGTATCATCCTACGCACCACGCAACGCTCGCACATGCATCAGCCACTGCCTAGCACTACTATGCTTGGTACGAGGCACGCACACACATAGGTGCGTTGTGCTTGGTGCGTGGCCTGCGATGATGCCCATGCACGCAAGGCCAGCGTTGCTTGCTAGCTCGCTGTGCTTGGTGCTGCCATGCGAAGGCATTCACACAAGCACACAGCTGTGTGCTGCTGGGCGATGGTGCACACGCACATGCACACACGCATGTGCCTAACAATGCGATGGTGTTGTGTGTGGTGCTATGCTGTTGCGATAGCCTGCCACATGCACCCAGGCACCTAGGCTAGCACGCTGCTAGCTGCGATGGGCTGCCTGATGCTTGTGGCGCTTGCGATGGCTTGCCATGCGCACCCAGGCACCCAGGCTAGCACGCTGCTAGCTGCGATGGGCTACCTGGGGCTTGTGGTGCTTTGCGATAGGTTGCCATGCGCATGCCTAGGCTGCGATGGTGCGCCTTGAGCTTGCGATGGTGCGCCTAGCCATGCTAGGTGCATGCTAGCTCGAACTAGCCTAGCATCCACATAGTTAGACCATTGTGGTGCTACGGCTACACTCGTACTTGTCGCTTGTGATTTTGCGACGCTCGGTCTCGACGCCCTAGGAACGATTTCAGACGTCTGTATTCGTAAAACTCAGCTGACTCATTAAATCCTTTCGGATTAATTCGTCATATCAGATCGGTAATTCGATTGGGTTCGACCCGTGTAACATAAATTGTACATTGATATTACTGATCGGAAGCGGCCTCCACCTAAGCATTCCGATCACTTGACCTTACTGAAGAATTAGCTCCTTAAGAATTTTGAACCCTGTACCAGAAGAATACACTTGTTGGAAGGACACCATTCCTTTCAATCTCCCACTTGTCCTTCCGGACAAGTGTGCATACAGTGTATAGCTCATTTCCTATGTCACTTAATGTTTCTTCGTGAACTATAAGGTAAGATTCTTTGTCATCCTTATTACGTTCAGAAGTGTTTCTCGATCTTCGAGTTCGACTTTCAATAAGCAGATGATTTCTAAAATCCATCTGAGCACGGCCATGCATTTTCACATACTCGCTCTTCGAGCGGCCTTGTAAACAACAAAAGATTTTTCCCTATTGTTAGTAGGGTAACAATCCCAGTCTTGTATTGTAAGTTCTTCTTACTAAGAGGACATAGTCTCCTGAGTTATCCCGTTATGATCCCCAGTTACGGCAGACGTTTGGAAACATCAAAGAGTCTAGTACTCAAACAAGAAAACTTCACAGTACTCATGGTCGGAGGAAACAAGTTCCGATATTCATAATGAGAAACGTACTTATGACAAAATTTAAATTTTCTTAAAGTACTCTCATAGGTCTTATCCAGTACAGTTCTAAACTGTACCTGTGCAAATGATTTATGACTGTCACGTCCTCGCAGCACAAGAAACGGTGCTGTAAATCATACTACACACTAATCTATGGCGGTCATCAATCGTCTATCTTTTAGATGACCTCGATTAGGGATACTTTTTTATTTAATATTCAATGTTCACTTAACAGGTGTTTGTTTATCCAAGACATGGTCTTGATACCCTGTTTTGAATATTTCCATAAATCGAATGGAGTCATTATTTAATTCTAAACCACAATTAAATAGTAATGGAGTTAATGATAATTTTGCACAAAATCAACTACTCCATTAATTAATGGTTTTAATACAGTGTCTTACATTAAATATCCTATTCAATTAAAACACTTGTACAGGGAATTTCAAAGCCAGTCTCCAACATGCTTGATTCCCATTGCCTCAATGTGCTTGTTGTGTTTCACTTGAGGCAGCTGAAAGGAATGGTGTCCTTCCAACAAGTGTATTATTCCGATAGAGGGTTCAGAATTATTATAGAGCTAATTCTTCAGTAAGGTCAAGTGATCGGAATGCCTAGGTTGAGGCCGCTTCCGATCAGTAATATCAAGGTACAATTGATATTACAGCTTGATCTTAACTGAACCCTTTGGGTCGAACCCAATCGAATCACCGATCCGAGATGACGAATTAATTTGAAAGGATTTAATGAGTCGACAGAGTTTTACAAATACAGACGTCGGAAATCGAGCCTAGGGCGTTGAGACCAAGCGTCACAAAATCACAAGCAACAAGTATGAGCGTAGCGGTAGCTAGGCTAGGCTAGCTCATAGCAAGCCTAGGCGCACCATGTGTGTGCTAGGCGCACCATGATGTGCTAGGCACCATCGCAGCCCATTGCAAGCTAGCAGTATGCTAGCATGGGTGCCAGGGAGCGCATGGCACCATCGCAAGCCAGCAAGCCCATCGCAGCCTATGCGCATCACTAGGCGCACCATGCATGGCCTAGGATGGCTAGGCACTATCGCAAGCCTAGGCGCTCTATCGCAGGCCCTGGCATCATACCTAGGCGCTGTCGCAGCCCTAGCATGATGCCTGGGCACCATCGCTGATTAGCACATGGCAGGACCACACACACACACACGAAGCACATCCATCGCAGTGCTACGCACTAGCGCATGTGCGTGTGCGTGTGCGTGCCTCGCATCAAGCACAGCCATAGCAGTGCTAGGCACTGGCGTGTGCTAGTGCGAGGATAGCTAGCAATGCATGTGCGTGTGCACCGTCGCCCAGCAGCCTCGCTATGAGGCACCTAGTTGTGTGCTTGCGTGCGTGCCTTCGCATGGCAGCACCAAGCAAAACATGCTAGCAACGAGCACCAAGCCCAACATGCGTGGATCGCTAGCAGCACGTATGCTAGGCCTAGCGTGCATGGTGCGCTGGCTGGGTGTGCGCATGCTAGCTGGGTGGATGTGCGAGAGATTGTGTGCGAGAGAGTGCTAGGCAGCAACAGCACTAGGCTAGCAGCATCAGCGCCCAACAGCTCGCAGCATGCTTGAGCGGATGTGTGCTGGGCCAGTGCATGCTAGCACTGCTTGCTAGCACACCAAGCTAGCTGGCTGCCCAGCCTTGGTGCTAGGCGCCAGCTGGCAGCCTTGGCAGCCAAGGCAGGCTGCCAGCCCAGCTCTCCATGAGGTGGCGGTTTAGGTGAGGGGTGGGGACCATGCTTGGGCAAGGCCTTGAGGAGCAAGGCAATGGTCCCCCCACCCATTCATGGTCCTCACCTAACCTACTCTCTCTATTTGACACTTGTTGCGTTGTGATTAGTTTTGTTTATTAGTTTATTTTAGAAATAAATTAATTAGCAAAAAATACATTCTCCCACATTGGTGGAGGATGAAAAATCAAGGGATCATTTCCCTATAAATACCAAGCTTGGGTATTGGGAAATAAATAACCTTGAGTGGAATTAATAAGGCAACTCTAGAAAATAGTAAACCTTTGATTCGTAAAAGTCATAGTTATTTTGTCCGGGTCTTGATTAACCTTCAAGACTTAGGACGCTCGGGTCTGGTCGAGGGTACGATCCGTCGGAGATCTCGTCTTTTCGGGATTTTGAAGTAAGAGCTCTTTGAGAGCGAAGCACGCGTCAAAGGTATAATTCTTGTCCTTAATCTTGTTTGATTAAGTTTATTATGCTTGTGTAATTGCTTTAATTAAGGGGCGGGTCTTGGTGGGTTTCCTTCCGCGTAGTGTCGGGTCACTACGAAACCCTACAGCGGTATCGGAGCCATGCTCCTTTTAATTTTTGCAATTATTGTTTAATTAAGGTGTTTTAAAGAATTTAATTTTCTGGTTCATGTTCATCTAATTAGATTAGATGCTCGTTTTAATTAATTTTCAAACTCGATTTTATTTTCGATTTGGCTTTTGAACCCAGATTTTTGCTTAAAAATAGTGATTTTTGGGTGGAATCGACATTCTGGGTTTATAGTTTTTCAACGAAAATTTTAATTCTTTTTAAGCCTTGATTAATGCAAGCATTACAAGGTTAGATTAAATGCACATTTGCATCACTAATCTACTGGTTTTAAAATATCCTTGAGCATAATAATGGAATGTTTATTAGTGCTTAAGTTGATATACCAAGTTATCACATAAACTTGTCTTTCACAAATTTTGCAAATAAATTGCAATAAGGTGTGAAAACTTGTTGTGATTTTGTATTTTAAGTTCCCAAGTAATGTTAAAGTTCTAATCTTTAAGGGTTTAAATGATTGGAACCCTAACCCTAAATTCCATGTTGAACAAAGTTTAGATTTTTTTTCATGTTTTGGTTGATTAAAATCCTTTAAGTTCAATTACTTGTGAGTAAAATTTGATTAATCTTCATATTGGAAGATGTAATCTTGGTATTTTACACAAGTATGCAAGTTAGAAAATTTTATCATTGGATGGTTAATTTATTTTTCCAACTCCCTTTTGTCAAATCCATTATTAATTTTGCATATTGGCAAGATTAATTTTGGACATAGATCATTTTATTTTAAGCATCAGGTTTGACCTAATTTTGTTCAAAAATTGAATTTTTGGATAAATCTAGGCTTGTGCACTAATAAAATAAATTGTTTAAGTTAGACTTAATATTTGTTTTATTTTATTTTTCCCTCAAAATTAATTCTAAAATTTGATTTAGAATTGATTATTGTCACACACAAATCAAAATTAAATTCCGAGTAAATTGCACGCAAAACCGCAAGCGTCACCAAGGCTAGCTAGGCTGCCTAGCAGCCCACATGTAGGCTGCCTATGGTGTGCATATGGCTGTGCATCGCTTGGTGCGTAGCTGTGTGGCGAGGAGGGGCTGCTGTGTGGTGCGTGTGCTGGCGCATGAGGCCTTAGGCTGCTGGTACGCTTGTGCGGCTGCTGGGCAGCGAGGCAGCAAGCCCCAGCCAGCTAGCCCTCTGATGCTTGTGCCAGCAAGCTGCTAGCATGCGTAGCATGTTGCTGGTGCTAGCTTGCTAGGCAGGCCGTGCTAGGCACACTTGCTAACTGCCAGCACCACACACCATGGCGTAGGGGCCATGGGCTGCCTAGCAGCCATGGTGTGCCATGCATCATAGGATGATGCCCTTTTTGCTTAAGATTGAGCTATGATTTTGCTGTTTTTTCCCATGTTAATAATTTTATTTAATTATTTTAACGAGGCTAAAAACCTCAATTTTCGATTTTGCAAAATTTTGACAAATTATGGGTTATGCCGACTAAATAAATCGGATTAATTAAGTACGGATTCGGAATTTAGTTGGAGCTTAATTAAATGTGTTTGCATTTTGCGTTTAGAAATAATGGATTAAACCACTTTGACTAGTTTTAATTAGGCGCGTTAATTTGATTAACGACCTAAGTTAGTTACTAGTTTTGCGTGTTTAATTATGTATTTCGTAAAATTGCATGGGCCGTTCACAAATACTGAACGGGTGAATGAAAGATTGCTTTCAAAACAGGTTCTTTAAAAATGGCAACTAGTGGGGCCCGACTAGGATAGAAAATACGGACTGCGTTCCGTTATGTATTTTTGTAAATATAAATACGGTCTGCGAACCGTTAAGTATTTTTGTACTAATTAGATTAATCTTAGTCGTTCTAGCTAGCTTATTTTATTTCATTTTGACCAAGAAGTCTCAAGACGGCGATTTCGACGAAGACGAGCCAAGATGAAGACCCATGGAAATTGAAGATTTTAAGGGGTCATGCTAGTTGCCAAATGCATCTAATTTTATGCCTTATATATTGTTATATATATATGTTTGTTAGATGCATGTCTAGGATTTTTATATTGTTGCGATGATTAGTTAAGTTCACTTAAATCAACCAACATAGAAACCCTAGGTCCCTTAATAATATTGAGCTAAAATTTGCCGTTCCAAGAACAACACTTACCGAACTAATACGCGTATGTGATGGATTACGCCAAAGCGAGGCATCACTACTTCCCTAGGAACGTAAGGTATACTAGGTATACAAGTTGTCTTGGTTAAGCTCAACGATATCAGTAAGGAGTCCTTAGATGTCGTGGCAAAAGAGATAAAATGTCAAGTATGCATTAGATGCGACATTTCATCAAACCGAGAGTAGCTTGGAGCTATTAGCAATTGGATTGCTTACCTTAAGATATTTAATGGTTAAGACAAGCCAAAGCATGCTTATCCATTTCTTGATCTTTGGGATCTCGGAATCATTTTATTCTCGCCCATAAGGGACAATCTTAAAATGCGTGGATAAAATGTTCAATAAGTGTGAATAAGTGCATGAATGCTTTAAATTTCAACTTATTGATGTATGAATGGTTTTTAACTTCAAATTCTTCAATTGTAGAAATTATGTCTGCAAGTAACACAAACAACAACCAATTATCTTTGCGCTCAATTCTCGACAAGGAGAAGTTGAGCGGGCCAAACTTTCTTGATTGGCAAAGAAATCTCCGCATTGTACTAATGCAGAAGCAAAAGGAATACATCCTTGATGAGGAAATGCCCGACGCTCCCAATGAGGAGGTCACTCAGGTAGCCCTTAACCGATGGCATAGTGCCAATCGAGATGTCAAATGCATCATGTTGGCCACAATGTCTCCGGACCTTCAAAAGACTTTCTTTGAAAAGGAGACAGCTTTTGAGATCATTTCTGAGCTTCAGAATATGTTCCAAGAGCAGGCCCGAACTGAAAGGTTCAAAACCCACAGACAAATCCTTGAGAGCAAGCTCAAGAAAGGAGAGCCAGTCAGCCTGCATGTTCTCAAAATGATTGGATTATTTGATAACATGGAAAGGCTCGATGCTGGGTATTCAACTGAAATTGCAATTGACATCATTCTCCACTCCCTTCATAAAGGCTATGAGTTCAAGATGAACTATAACATGCATTGTACGGAGAAAACCCTCATCGAGCTTCATGGTATGTTGAAGCAAGCCGAGCAAACCCTCAAGGATGAGGGCAAGCATGACATGCTCATGGTGAGGAAGGGCAAGCCGTTCAAACGTGCGGGCAAAAAGAAGAGATTTAAAGGGAAAAAGAAGAAATTCCCGCCTAAGTCAAAGTTTTCCAAGGGCAACAAGGACAAGAAGGCAGCTTCTTCTAAGTCTGATTCTGAATGTTTCTACTGCAAGGAGAAGGGACATTGGAAAAAGGACTGCCTCAAATTCAAGGAAGATAAGAAGAACGGCAACGTTGCTTCTTCATCAAGTATTTTCGTTATAGACTTAAACTTCGCTAGGAAAACATCATGGGTATTAGATACCGGATGTGGCTCACACCTTTGTTCCAATGCTCAGGGACTAAGGATAAGTAGGAGGCTAGAGAAGGGAGAGGTCGAGCTTCGGGTCGGCAACGGAGCAAGGATGTCTGCCGTCTTCGTTGGAGCTCTCAGTTTGTCTTTGCCCACTGGGCTTGTTCTAGAACTGGAAAATTGTTATCATGTTCCTAGAGTGACCAAAAACATTATTTCAATATCGGCATTGGACGCCAAAGGATTCGAATTTCGAATCAAAACCAATAGTTGTTTTATATATTTTGATAATGTTTTTTATGGAAAGGCACATTATGAAAATGGTCTTTATGTGCTGTCACTAGACAAACAATTCTATAACATCGTTAATACTGCCAAAAGGGCTAAGACCATCGAGTCGAATCAAACCTACTTGTGGCATTGTCGTCTTGGCCACATTAACATCAAACGCATCAAGAAAATTCTTCAAGAAGGTGTTCTTGACTCATTCGACTTAGAGTCGTTTGAAAATTGCGAAGGATGCTTATTAGGCAAGATGATCAAACAGCCATTATCCAAGTTGGGAGAAAGGGCAAGTGACTTGTTAGGTCTAATACACACGGATGTATGTGGACCTATGAGCACACCCGCAAGGCAAGGTTACCGATATTTTATCACCTTCACCGATGATTATAGTAGATATGGCTATATCTACTTAATGTCGAATAAATCTGAATCCTTTGAAAAGTTCAAAGAATTTCAAAAAGAAGTTGAAAATCAACTTGGCAAGAAAATAAAGCACTTCGATCGGATCGAGGTAGCGAATATTTGAGCCATGAATTCGACGATCACTTGAAATAATGTGGCATTCTTTCAGAGTTGACACCTCCCGGAACTCCTTAATGGAACGGAGTGTCCGAACGGAGGAATCGGACCTTGTTAGACATGGTTCGGTCAATGATGGGTCTTAGTGAACTCCCTATCTCGTTCTGGGGACATGCGCTACAAACAGCAGCACTAACACTGAATAGAGCTCCGTCAAAAGCTGTTTAAAAGACTCCATATGAATTATGGACTAAGAAACCTCCCAGGTTGTCTTTTCTCAAGATTTGGGGATGCGAAGCATATGTCAAGTGATTAATTTCAGACAAACTTCACCCCAAATCGGATAAGTGTTTCTTTGTGGTATATCCAAAAGAAACCAAAGGGTATTACTTCTACAATAAATCCGAGAACAAAGTGTTTGTTGCTCGTGATGGTGTCTTTTTGGAGAAGGATCACCTTTCCAAAATGACAAGTGGGAGGAAAATCGAACTCAACGAAGTTCGAGAGGACGAGCAACAATGTCAACTTGACAAAACTGACAATCTAGATACTTTGGAAGCATCTAAGAAGATTGGTCAGAGTCAAACAGACAATGTAAATGCTCAACCGATTACCCTACGTAGGTCGCAACGGCAAAGATCTCAACCAGACATATACCTCGGTATCGTCTTAACTGATGATCAGGACATCCTAGTTATGGATGGTGATGAACCAGCGACATACAAACAAGCTATGACGTGCCCTGACTCTGCAAAATGGCAAGAGGCCATGAAATCCAAGATGGACTCCATATCATAAAATCAAGTCTGGGACTTGGTTGATTTGCCCGAAGGTTACAAACCTATTGGCTGCAAATGGAGTTTCAAGTTGAAAACAGCAAAAGATGGAAATGTATCTATATACAAAGCTAGAATAGTAGCAAAAGGTTATAGACAAGTCCACAGGATTGACTATGATGAAACTTTTTCACCAGTTGCAATGCTAAAGTCCGTCCGAATAATCCTAGCGATTGCTGCATATTACGATTACGAAATATGGAAAATGGATGTTAAAACCGCCTTCCTTAATGGGATTTTGGAAGAAACTGTGTATATGACACAGCTAGAAGGTTTTGTCGATCCAGGCAACGCTGGAAAGGTTTGCAAACTGAAGAAGTCCATTTATGGACTAAAGCAAGCCAGCAGAAGTTGGAATCTGCGATTTGATGAAGCCATCAGCAAGTTTGGTTTTATCAAGAATCCAGATGAGTCTTGTGTATACAAGAAGGTCAGTGGGAGTGATATATTGCATTCCTAGTCCTACATGTCGATGACATACTGCTCATTGGAAATAGCACAAAATTATTGGAGTCCATAAAGGGCTGGTTGGGAAAGTTCTTTTCAATGAAGGACTTAGGAGAGGCACAGTACATATTGGGCATCAAGATCTACAGGGATAGATCTAAGAGGATGATTGGATTAAGCCAGAGTACTTACATTGATAAGGTACTGGCTCGATTCAACATGGAAGATGCTAAAAGAGGGCATTTACCCATGTCCCATGGCATAACTCTCAGCAAGAAATAGTGTCCACAGACACCTGTTGAGCGAGAAAGATGAATCAGATCCCATATGCTTCGCTAATCGGATCGATCATGTATGCCATGATATGTACAAGGCCAGATGTATCGTATGCCCTGAGTGCAACGAGTCGATACCAATCGAACCCAGGAGAGGCGCATTGGACTGCGGCCAAAAACATACTTAAGTACCTGAAAAGGAACAAGGATAAATTCCTGGTGTATGGAGGCCACAAATATCTGGTTGTTGAAGGTTATACCGACGCTAGCTTCCAGACTGACAGAGACGACTTCAAGTCACAGTCGGGGTATATATTCTGTCTAAATGGAGGAGCGTTTAGCTGGAAGAGTGCCAAGCAGAGCACCACTGCAGACTCTACAACTGAAGCCGAGTACTTGGCTACTTCGGAAGCTGCCAAGGAAGCTGTTTGGATTCGCAAGTTCATTAGTGAACTTGGTGTTGTACCGTTAACCAAGGGGCTGATAAATCTCTATTGTGATAATAATGGAGATATCGATTTAATATTTAATGTTCACTTAACAGGTGTTTCTTTATCCAAGACATGGTCTTGATACCCTGTTTTGAATATTTTCGTAAATCGAATGGGCTCATTATTTAATTCTAACCCACAATTAAATAGTAATGGAGTGAATGATAATTTTGCACAAAAATTAATTACTCCATTAATGAATGGTTTTAGTACAGTGTCTTACTTTAAATCAGCCCGTTTAATTAAAACACATGTACAGGGAATATCAAAGTCAGTCTCCTATGTGCTTGATTCCCATTGCCTCAACGTGTTTGTTGTGTTTCACTTGAGGCAAAGGTTTAGTCAAAGGATCGGCTACATTATCATCCGTGCCAATCTTACAAATTCTAATTTCACCTTCGGATTTCCATTCCCTTATCATGTGAAATCGCCTTTGCACGTGTTTGACCTTCTGGTGCTCTCTTGGCCCCCTGGCCTGAGCGATAGCTCCATTGTTATCACAATAGAGATTTATCGGCCCCTTGATTGAGGGTACAACACCAAGTTCGCTAATGAACTTGCAAATCCAAACAGCTTCCTTGGCAGCTTCTGAAGCGGCCAAGTACTCGGCTTCAGTTGTAGAGTCTGAAGTGGTGCTCTGCTTGGCACTCTTCCAGCTAAACGCTCCTCCATTCAGACAGAATATGTACCCCGACTGTGACTTGAAGTTGTCTCTGTCAGTCTGGAAGCTAGCGTCGGTGTAACCTTCAACAACCAATTCTTTGTGGCCTCCACACACCAGGAATTTATCCTTGTTCCTTTTCAGGTACTTAAGGATGTTCTTGGCCGCAGTCCAATGCGCCTCTCCTAGGTTCGATAGGTATCGACTCGTTGCACTCAGGGCATACGATACATCTGCCCTTGTACATATCATGGCATACATGATCGATCCGATTAGCGAAGCATATGGGATCTGATTCATTCTTTCTCGCTCAACATGTGTCTGTGGACACTGTTTCTTGCTGAGAGTTATGCCATGGGACATGGGTAAATGCCCTCTTTTGGCATTCTCCATGTTGAATCGAGCCAATACCTTATTAATGTAAGTACTCTGGCTTAATCCAATCATCCTCTTAGATCTATCCCTGTAGATCTTGATGCCCAATATGTACTGTGCCACTCCTAAGTCCTTCATTGAAAAACATTGTCCCAACCAGCCGTTTACGGACTCCAACAATTTTGTGATGTTTCCAATGAGAAGTATGTCATCGACATACAGGACTAGGAATGCAATATCACTCCCACTGACCTTCTTGTATACACAAGACTCATCTGTATTCTTGATAAAACCAAACTTGCTAATGGCTTTATCAAATCGCAGATCCCAACTTCTGCTGGCTTGCTTTAGTCCATAAATGGACTTCTTCAGCTTGCAAACCTTTCCAGCGTTTCCTGGATCGACAAAACCTTCTAGCTGTGTCATATACATAGTTTCTTCCAAAATTCCATTAAGGAAGGCGGTTTTGACATCCATTTGCCATACTTCGTAATCGTAATATGCAGCAATCGCTAGGATGATCTGGACGGACTTTAGCATTGCAACTGGTGAAAAGGTTTCGTCATAGTCAATCCCGTGGACTTGTCTATAACCTTTTGCCACAAGTTTAGCTTTGTATATTGATACATTTCCATCCTTGTCTGTCTTCACTTTGATGATCCATTTGCAACCAATGGGTGTATAACCCTCGGGTAAATTCACCAAGTCCCAGACTTGATTTTCAGACATGGAGTCCATCTCGGATTTCATGGCCTCTTGCCATTTTGCAGAGTCGGAGCTCGTCATAGCTTGCTTATATGTCACCGGCTCATCACCATCCATGACTAGGATGTCCTGATCATCGGTTAAGACGATACCGAGGTATCTTTATGGTTGAGATCTTTGCCGTTGCGACCTACGAAGGGTAATCGGTTGAGCATTTACATTGTCTGTTTGATTCTGACCAATCTTCTTAGATGCTTCCAAAGTATCTAGATTGTCAGTTTTGTTAGGTTGACATTGTTGCTCGTCCTCTCGAAATTCGTCGAGTTCGATTTTCCTCCCACTTATCATTTTTGAAAGGTGATCCTTCTCCAAAAAGACACCATCACGAGCAACAAACACTTTGTTCTCGGATTTTTTGTAGACGTAATACCCTTTAGTTTCTTTTAGATATCCCACAAAGAAACACTTATCCGACTTGGGGTAAAGTTTGTCCAAAATTAATCGCTTGACATATGCTTCGCATCCCCAAATCTTGAGAAAAGACAACCTAGGAGGTTTGTTAGCCCATAATTCATATGGAGTCATTTCAACAGCTTTTGACGGAGCTCTATTCAGTGTTAGTGCTGCAGTTTGTAGTGCATGTCCCTTGAAAGAGATAGGGAGTTCACTAAGACCCATCATTGATCGAACCATGTCTAACAAGGTTCGATTCCTCCGTTCGGACACTCCGTTCCATTGAGGAGTTCCGGGAGGTGTCACCTCTGAAAGAATGCCATTTTCTTTCAAGTGATCGTCAAATTCATGGCTCAAATATTCGCCACCTCGATCCGATCGGAGTGCTTTAATTTTCTTGCCAAGTTGATTTTCAACTTATTTCTGAAATTCTTTGAATTTTTCAAAGGATTCAGATTTATTCGACATTAAGTAGATATAGCCATATCTACTATAATCGTCGGTGAAAGTAATGAAATATCGGTAACCTTGTCTTGCCTAATAAGCATCCTTCACAATTTTCAAACGACTCTAAGTCGAATGAGTCAAGAACACCTTCTTAAAGAAGTTTCTTAATGTGTTTGATGTTAATATAGCCAAGACGACAATGCCACAAGTAGGTTTGATTCGACTCGATGGTCTTAGCTAGTGGTATTAACTTTTGTCTAAACATATGTAAAAACATGCAATTTAATTTAAACTTGAAAAAACTATTGTGTCTTACATCAAAAATTCCTAGGTGTCCAACACCGTGGATTATAGTATGTTCAAAGGCATGATGAAAAACTAGAATTAGTTAATTACATGTCATAGACAAAATAGTGCATACAAGCACGACCGAAAAACCATCTTCGTCGTCTTCTTGTCCATGCAACAACACTTGATAAGATTATCACTTGGTCCCTGAAAAGGCAACATAAAGTGAGTCATACTTGGTATCCAATACCTTATGATAAGCTGAATTCAAAAGTGTTAGGGAAGATACCTGAGGCGGATGCTCTATTCCTCTCCTCCTCTTCCCGAAAGAGCTTGCGTTCTCTCTTGAAATGGCCTTGCCCGCCACAATAGAAGCAACGCATCTTAGCCTTAACATTGAGATCCCTCCTTCTTGACGGTGTTTTGGTTGCCCCAAATGAGTTGGCCCGGTGAAGTAGCTCCACCACACTCTTCAAGGAATGTGTCTCCTTTGATTCAGAAATATATGCCTTTAGCGCATCATATCCTGAGTGGAGTGAAGTGAACAAAATATGACCAGCCATTCCATCTTCTAGTGGAATTCCGAAGAGTTCCATGTGCTTAAAGAGCTTAGTCATTCTTGCCACATGGGTTCGGAGGGGCATACCCGGTTTTAACTTAGTATTGCAGACTGTAGACCAAAGATGGTACCTCAATTTCGCAAGACAACCTTGATCCGATGGCTTTACATTCATGTCTGGAATTGACCTAGTCACTTCAAACAAGAGTCAATCATTGTTGTCGTTGAAACTCTTAGAGAATCTCACACCGACATGAGTTAGCCATTCTTTCCATTCTTCCGGGATGGAGTTAGCCATGAGTTGTGACACTAATTTTCAGTCTTTTGACCATGCACAATAAGTTTCGTCACTCAAAAGGGTCTTGGAACAGAGGGTTGGGAGGGAAGTATCCAGAACATACTCTTTGGAACAACTTCGGAGAGTTCTTCTGAGTTCTTCTTCCCATTCTTCAAGGTTTGTTAAGTTAAGCTTGATAGCTAACTTTTCGGGGAGTTTTGGGCACATATGGTTGTTGTTTGAGTTACTTGCAGACATGTTCTACAATTGAAAGAATTTGAAGTGAAAAACCATTCATACATCAATAAGTTGAAATTTAAAATGTTCATGCATATATTCAATCTTATTGAGCATTTTATCCACGCATTTAAAATTGTCCCTTATGGGCGAGAATAAAAAGATTCCGAGATCCCAAAGATCAAGAAATGGTTAAGCATGCTTTGGCATGTCTTAATCATTAAATATCTTAAGCTAAGCAATCCAATTGCTAATAGCTCCAAGCTACTCCCGGTTTGATAAAATGTCGCATGTAATGCATTCTTGACATTTTATCTCTTTTGCCACGACATCTAAGGACTCCTTACTGATATCGTTGAGCTTAACCAAGACAACTTGTATACCTAGTATACCTTACATTCCTAGGTGAATGGAATGGTGTCCTTCCAACAAGTGTATTATTCCGATAGAGGGTTCAGAATTATTACAGAGCTAATTCTTCAGTAAGGTCAAGTGATCGGAATGCTTAGGTGGAGGCCGCTTCCGATCAGTAATATCAAGGTACAATTGATATTACAGCTTAATCTTAACTGAAACCTTCGGGTCGAACCCAATCGAATCTCCGATCCGAGACATCGAATTAATCCGAAAGAATTTAATGAGTCGACAGAGTTTTACGAATACAGACGTCGGAAATCGAGCCCAGGGCGTCGATACCGAGCGTCGCAAAATCACAAGCAACAAGTATGAGCATAGCCGTAGTTAGGCTAGGCTAGCTCATAGCATGCCTAGGTGCACCATGTGTGTGCTAGGCGCACCATGGTGTGCTAGGCACCATCGCAGCCTAGGCGCACCCTGGTAGCCCATCGCAAGCTAGCAGCATGCTAGCATGGGTGCCTAGGTGCGCATGGCAGCCATCGCAGGCCACATAGGCACCAGGCAGCCCATAGCAGCTGGCAGCACGCTAGCGTGGTGCCTGGGTGCATGTGGTGCCCTATCGCAGAGCACAGGCCTTGCTAGGCACCATCGCAAGGCCTGGAAACACGCACAAGCACCATCGCAATGTCAGGGGCATGCGTGTGTGTGCGTGTGTGCCTTGCAGCCTCGCACACTGCCTCGCACAGCAACCGTGCTCATGCGTGTGGGCTGGTGCGTGTGCGTGCAATGGCTGGCTAGGTACTAGGCAGCAGCACCACGCGTGCATGTGCGAGTGCGTGTGCGCTTGCCTCGCACCAAGCACAAGCAGTGCTAGGCACTGGCTAGTGCGAGTGTGTACATGTGCGTGTGGGATAGCAATGTGTGGGCTAGCAATGCGTGAGGTGTAGCGATGGACGCGAGCATGTGCGTGGTGCGTGGCGCATGGCTGGTGCGTGATGCATATGCGACCAGCCAGTGCGTAGCATGCGAGGCTAGCGCCAGCAATGCCCAGCTAGCACCGGATGTGCTAGCGATGCGATACGAGAGAGAATGCTAGGCAGCAGCAGCGCTAGGCTAGCAGCATCAACGTCCAGCAGCTCGCAGCGTGCTAGGGCTGATGCGTGCTAGGCCAGTGCATGCTAGCACTGCCTGCTAGCATACCAAGCTGGCTGGCTGCCCAGCCTTGGTGCTAGGCGCCAGCTGGTAGCCTTGGCAGCCAAGGCAGGCTGCCAACCCAGCTGCCCATGTAGTGGCGATTTAGGTGAAGGGGTGGGGACCAATCTTGGGCAAGGGCCTTGAGGAGCAAGGCAATGGTCCCCCCAACCCATTCATGGTCCTCACCTAACCTTCTCTCTATTTAACACTTGTTGCATTGTGATTAATTTTGTTTAATAATTTATTTAGAAATAAATTAATTAGTAAAATACATTCTCCCACATTGGTGGAGGATGAAAAATCAAGGGATCATTTCCCTATAAATATCAAACTTGGTATTGGGATTTGAGACAACCTTGAGTGGAATTAAAAAGGCAACTCTTGAAAAGAGTAAACCTTTGATTCGTAAAACTCATAGTTATATTTTCCGGGTCTTGTCTAACCTTCAAGACTTAGGACGCTCGGGTCGGGTCGAGGGTACGATACGTTGGAGATCTCGTCTTTTCGGGATTTTGAAGTAAGAGCTCTTTGGGTGCGAAGCACGCGTCAAAGGTATAATTCTTGTCCTTAATCTTGTTTGATTAAATTTATTATGCTTGTTTAATTGCTTTAATTAAGGGGTGGGTCTTGGTGGGTTTCCTTTCGCGTAGTGTCGGGTCACTACGAAACCCTACAGTGGTATCAGAGCCACGCTCCTTTTAATTTTTGCAATTATTGTTTAATTAAGGTGTTTTAAAGAATTTATTTTTCTGGTTCATGTTCATCTAATTAGATTAGATGCTCGTTTTAATTAATTTTTAAAACTCGATTTTATTATCGATTTGGCTGTCGAACCCAGATTTTGGCTCACAAATAGTGATTTTTGGGTGGAATCAACATTCTGGAACTGTTTCAATCCTTTTTGGTTTGTCCAGAAGCCAAATTCGAACCAGAAACCCAATTTTTCAGGGGTTTTCCGTTTTTCAACGAAAGTTTTAATTCTTTTTAAGCCTTGATTAATGCAAGCATTACAAGGTTAGATTAAATGCACATTTGCATCACTAATCTACTGGTTTTTAAAATATCATTAGGCATAATAATGGAGTGTTTATTAGTGCTTAAGTTGATATACCAAGCTGTCACATAAACTTGTTTTTCACAATTTTGCAAATAAATTGCAATAAGGTGTGAAAACTTGTTGTGATTTTGTACTTTTAAGTTCCCAAGTATTGTTAAAGTTCTAATCTTTATGTGTTTAAATGATTGGAACCCTAACCTTAAATTCCATGTTGAACCAAGTTTGGATTTTTTCATATTTTGGTTGATTAAAATCCATTCAGTTCAATTACTTGTGAGTAAAATTTGATTAATCTTCATATTGGAAGATGTAATCTTGGTATTTTACACAAGTATGCAAGTTGGAAAATTTTTATCATTGGATGGTTAATTTATTTTTTCCAACTCCCTTTTTGTCAAATCCATGATTAATTTGCATATTTTCAAGATTAATTTTGGACATAGCACATTTTATTTTAAGCATAATTTTGACCTAATTTTGTTCAAAAAAAACATTGAAATTTTGGATAAATTTAGGCTTGTGCACCAATTAAAATAAAATTTGTTTAAGTTAGACTTAATGGTTGTTTTATTTTATTTTCCCTAAAATTAATTCTAAAATATAATTTGGAATTAATTCATGTCACACGCAAATCGGGATTAAAATCCCGAGTCATGGCACGCAAATCAAGGCAACACACCCAAGTGCCAACAAGGCTAGCCGGGCTGCCTAGCAGCCCACATGTGGCTGCCTGTGGTGCGCACAAGGGCGAGCCTTGAATGCTGCTATGCGCTATGTGTGTGTGGCTGGGATGCATGGCTGGGGTACGTGGGGTGGTTGGGCTGGCTTGCGAAGCATGCTGCTGGGCAACAGGGCAGCAAGCATCAGCCAGCGCACCACGAGCATCATGATGCGCCTGCCCAGCAGCCCAGATGCTCGCAGGCACCAGCGTGCTAGCAGGCATGCGAAGCATGCTAGCAGGCAGCTGGGCTTGAGGCGCTGCTTGCTAGGCACAGCAGGCCTCAACCACGCACCATGGCGCCATGCCATGGGCTGCCTAGCAGCCATGGTTCGCACCCACCAAGGGCTTTGTTGGGTGATTTTGCTTAACGTTGAGCTATGATTTTGCGTTTTTTCCCGTATTAATAATTTTAATTATTTTAACGAGGCTAAAAACCTCGATTTTTGATTTTGCAAAATTTTGACAAATTATGGGTTATGCCGACTTAATTAATCGGATTAATTAAGTACGGATGCGGAATTTAGTGGTAGCTTAATTAAATGCGTTAGCATTTTGCGTTCAGAAATAATGGATTAAACCACTTTGACTAGTTTTAATTAGGTGCGTTAATTGGATTAACGACCTAAGTTAGTTACTAGTTTTGTGTGTTTAATTATGTATTTCGTAAAATTGCATGGGCCGTTCACAAATAGTGAACGGGTGAATGAAAAATTGCTTTCAAAACAGGTTGTTTGAAAATGGCAACTAGTGGTGCCCGACTAGGATAGAAAATACGAACTGCGTTCCGTTATGTATTTTTGTAAATCTAAATACGGTCTGCGAACCGTTAAGTATTTTTGTACTATTTAGATTATTCTTAGTCGTTCTAGCTAGATTCTTTTATTTCATTTTGGCCAAGAAGTCTCAAGACGGCGTTTCGACGATGACGAGCCAAGATGAAGACCCATGGAAATTGAAGATTTCAAGGGGTCATGCTAGTTGCCAAATGCATCTATTTTATGCCTTATATATTGTTATATATGATTGCTAGATGCATGTCTAGGATTTCTATGATGTTGCGATGATTAGTTAAGTTCACTTAAATCAACCAACATAGAAACCCTAGGTCCCTTAATAATATTGAGCTAAAATTTGCCATTCCAAGAACAACACTTACCGAACTAATGCGCGTACGTGATGGATTACGCCAAAGCGAGGCATCACTGCTTCCCTAGGAACGTAAGGTATACTAGGTATACAAGTTGTCTTGGTTAAGCTCAACGATATCAGTAAGGAGTCCTTAGATGTCGTGGTGAAAGAGATAAAATGTCAAGTATGCATTAGATGCGACATTTTATCAAACCGAGAGTAGCTTGGAGCTATTAGCAATTAGATTGCTTACCTTAAGATATTTAATGGTTAAGACAAGCCAAAGCATGCTTATCCATTTCTTGATCTTTGGGATCTCGGAATCATTTTATTCTCGCCCATAAGGGACAATCTTAAAATGCGTGGATAAAATGTTCAATAAGTGTGAATAAGTGCATGAACGCTTTAAATTTCAACTTATTTATGTATGAATGGTTTTTCACTTTAAATTCTTTCAAATGTAGAATTATGTCTGCAAGTAACTCGAACAACAACCATATGTGCCCGAAATTCCCCGAAAAGTTGGCCTTTCCCTTAAACTTGGTCAACTTCAAGGAATGGGATGAGGAACTCAAGAGAACTCTCCGGAATTGTTCCTTGGAGTATACTCTTGATACTCTCATTCCAAGCTTCTTTGCTAAAGGGATCATAACCGACGAGGCTCATGAAGAATGGTCTTCCAATTGCAAAAGGGTCTCACGACTCATGGCAAACTCCATCCCGGAAGACTAGAAGGAAACTCTTTCCTCCTACCTTCCGGACATGTTCCTCAAAACACTTGAGGACGTTGTCAATGTAAGAGTCACCAAGAGTGACAATGGCAACTTTGATGGACTCGTGTTTGACTTGACCAGGTCACTTTCAAACATGAGAATTAAGCCACCAAATGTTGGGTGTCTTTCTAAGGAAAGGCGACGGCTTTGGACCAAGGTCTACAATGCTAAATTGAGACCAGGCATGCCCCTCCGACCTCATGTGCTTGGTATGACTAGGCTCTTCAAGAACATGCAGCTTCTCGGAATTCCATTGGAAGATGAGATGGCGGGGCATATCTTGCTTGCTTCACTCCACTCGGGCTATGATGCACTTAGAGTGCATATCGCTGCGGGAAAGGAGACACACTCCCTCAAGGAGGTGGTGCAACTACTCAGCCAAGCCACTGCCTATGGAATGACCAAAAGGCCCTTGAGAGCTAAGAAGAAGGAGTTCAAGAAGGTCAAGGCAAAGATGAGATGCTTCCATTGTGGCATGCAAGGCCATTATAAGAGGGAATGCATGCTCATCAAGGAAGAGGGGATCACTCCGACCACCTCAGGTATCTTCCTTAACACTTGTGGATTAAGCTTATCATAAGGTATTGGATACCAAGTATGACTCACTTAATGTTGCCTTTTCAGGGACCAAGTGAGAAGCTTATCAAGTATTGGTGCATGAATAAAAGACGACGAAGATGGTTTTTCGGTCGTGCTTGCATGCACTATTTTGTCTATGACATGTAATTAAAACTATTTCTAGTTTTATCATGCTTTGAACATATTATGATCCGTGATGTTGGACACCTAGGAATTTCAAATGTAAAACTTTTAACAATAGTTGTTTCAAGTTTAAAAATTTATGTTCAATTAAATTGCATGTTTTACATATGAAAAAAGTTGATACCACTAAGCTAAGACCATCGAGTCGAATCAAACCTACTTGTGGCATTGTCGTCTTGGCCACATTAACATCAAACGCATCAAGAAACTTCTTCAAGAAGGTGTTCTTGACTCATTTGACTTAGAGTCATTTGAAAATTGCGAAGGATGCTTATTAGGCAAGATGATCAAACAGCCATTCTAAAAGTTGGGAGAAAGGGCAAGTGACTTTTTAGGTCTAATACACACGGATGTATGTGGACCTATGAGCACACCCGCAAGGCAAGGTTACCGATATTTCATCACCTTCACCGACGATTATAGTAGATATGGCTATATCTACTTAATGTCGAATAAATCTGAATCCTTTGAAAAGTTCAAAGAATTTCAGAAAGAGGTTGAAAACCAACTTCGGAAGAAAATTAAAGCACTTCGATCGGATCGAGGTGGCGAATATTTGAGCCATGAATTCGACGATCACTTGAAAGAATGTGGCATTCTTTCAGAGTTGAAACCTCCCGGAACTCCTCAATGGAACAGAGTGTCCGAACGGAGGAATTGGACCTTGTTAGACATGGTTCGGTTGAAAGTGTTTGTTGCTCGTGATGGTGTCTTTTTGGAGAAGGATCGCCTTTCCAAAATAACAAGTGGGAGGAAAATCGAACTCGATGAAGTTCGAGAGGACGAGCAACAAAGTCAACCTGACAAAACAAACAATCTAGATACTTTGGAAGCATCTGAGTAGATTGGTCAGAGTCAAACAGACAATGTAAATGCTCAATCGATTACCCTACGTAGGTCGCAACGGCAAAGATCTAAACCAGACAGATACCTTGGTATTTTCTTAACTGATGATCAGGACATCCTAGTTATGGGTGGTGATGAGCCGGCGACATACAAGCAAGCTATGACGAGCCCCGACTTTGCAAAATGGCAAGTGGCCATGAAATCGTAGATGGACTCCATGTCTGAAATCAAGTCTGGGACTTGGTGAATTTGCCCGAGGGTTATACACCCATTGGTTGCAAATGGATCTTCAAAGTGAAGACATGCAAAGATGGAAATGTATCAATATACAAAGCTAGACTAGTAGCAAAAGGTTATAGACAAGTCCACGGGATTGACTATGATGAAACTTTTTCACCAGTTGCAATGCTAAAGTCCGTCCGGATCATCCTAGCGATTGCTGCATATTACGATTACGAAATATGGCAAATGGATGTCAAAACCGCCTTCCTTAATGGGATTTTGGAAGAAACTGTGTATATGACACAGCCATAGGGTTTTGTTGATCCAGGCAACGCTGGAAAGGTTTGCAAGCTGAAGAAGTCCATTTATGGACTAAAGCAAGCCAGCAAAAGTTGGAATCTGCGATTTGATGAAGCCATCAGCAAGTTTGGTTTTATCAAGAATCCAGATGAGTCTTGTGTATACAAGAAGGTCAGTGGGAGTGATATTGCATTCCTCGTCCTGTATGTAGATAACATACTGCTCATTGGAAACAGCACAAAATTGTTGGAGTCCGTAAAGGGCTGCTTGGGAAAGTGCTTTTCAATGAAGGACTTAGGAGAGGCACAGTACATATTGGGCATCAAGATCTACAGGGATAAATCTAAGAGGATGATTGGATTAAGCCAGAGTACTTACATTGATAAGGTACTGGCTCGATTCAACATGGAAAATTCCAAAAGAGGGCATTTACCCATGTCCCATGGCATAACTCTCAGCAAGAAACAGTGTCCACAGACACCTGTTGAGCGAGAAAGAGGGAATCAGATCCCATATGATTCGCTAATCGGATCGATCATGTATGCCATTATATGTACAAGCCCGGATGTATCGTATGCCCTGAGTGCAACGAGTCGATACCAATCGAACCCAGGAGAGGCGCATTAGACTGCGGCCAAAAACATCCTTAAGTACCTGAAAAGGAACAAGGATAAATTCCTGGTGTATGGAGGCCACAAAGAACTGGTTGTTGAAGGTTACACCGACGCTAGCTTCCAGACTGACAGAGACGACTTCAAGTCATCAGGGTATATATTCTGTCTGAATGGAGCATTTTATCTTATTGAGCATTTTATCCACGCATTTAAAATTGTCCCTTATGGGCGAGAATAAAAAGATTCCAAGATCCCAAAGATCAAGAAATGGTTAAGCATGCTTTGGCATGTCTTAATCATTAAATATCTTAAGGTAAGCAATCCAATTGCTAATAGCTCCAAGCTACTCCCGGTTTGATAAAATGTCGCATGTAATGCATTCTTGACATTTTATCTCTTTTTCCACGACATCTAAGGACTCCTTACTGATATCGTTAAGCTTAACCAAGACAACTTGTATACCTAGTATACCTTACATTCCTAGGTGAATGGAATGGTATCCTTCCAACAAGTGTATTATTCCGATAGAGGGTTCAGAATTATTACAGAGCTAATTCTTCAGTAAGGTCAAGTGATCGGAATGCTTAGGTGGAGGCCGCTTCCGATCAGTAATATCAAGGTACAATTGATATTACAGCTTAATCTTAACTGAACCCTTCGGGTCGTACCCAATCGAATCTCTGATTTGAGACGTCGAATTAATCCGAAAGGATTTAATGAGTCGACAGAGTTTTACGAATACAGACGTCGGAAATCGAGCCCAGGGCGTCGATACCGAGCGTCGCAAAATCACAAGCAACAAGTATGAGCGTAGCCGTAGTTAGGCTAGTCTAGCTCAAAGCATGCCTAGGTGCACCATGTGTGTGCTAGGCGCACCCTGGCAGCCCATCGCAAGCTAGCAGCATGCTAGCATGGGTGCCTAGGTGCGCATGACAGCCATCGCAAGCCACATAGGCACCAGGCAGCCCATAGCAGCTAGCAGCATGCTAGCGTGGTGCCTGGGTGCATGTGGTGCCCTATTGCAGCGCACAGGCCTTGCTAGGCACCATCGCAAGGCCTGGAAACACGCACAAGCACCATCGCAATGCCAGGGGCATGCGTGTGTGTGCGTGTGTGCCTTGCAGCCTCGCACACTGCCTCGCACATCAACCGTGCTAATGCGTGTGGGCTGGTGCGTGTGCGTGCAATGGCTGGCTAGGTACTAGGCAGTAGCACCACGCGTGCATGTGCGAGTGCGTGTGCGCTTGCCTCGCACCAAGCACAAGCAGTGCTAGGCACTGGCTAGTGCGAGTGTGTACATGTGCGTGTGGGATAGCAATGTGTGGGCTAGCAATGCGTGAGGTGTAGCGATGGACGCGAGCATGTGCGTGATGCGTGGCGCATGGCTGGTGCGTGATGCATATGCGACCAGCCAATGCGTAGCATGCGAGGCTAGCGCCAGCAATGCCCAGAGGGTTTTGTCGATCCAGGCAACGCTGGAAAGGTTTGCAAGCTGAAGAAGTCCATTTATGGACTAAAGCAAGCCACCAAAAGTTGGAATCTGCGATTTGATGAAGCCATCAACAAGTTTTGTTTTATCAAGAATCCAGATGAGTCTTGTGTATACAAGAAGGTCAGTGGGAGTAATATTGCATTCCTCGTCCTGTATGTAGATGACATACTGCTCATTGGAAACAGCACAAAATTGTTGGAGTCCGTAAAGGGCTGGTTGGGAAAGTGCTTTTCAATGAAGGACTTAGGAGAGGCACAGTACATATTGGGCATCAAGATCTACAGGGATAAATCTAAGAGGATGATTGGATTAAGCCAGAGTACTTACATTGATAAGGTACTGGCTCGATTCAACATGAAAAATTCCAAAAGAGGGCATTTACCCATGTCCCATGGCATAACTCTCAGCAAGAAACAGTGTCCACAGACACCTATTGAGCGAGAAAGAATGAATCAGATCCCATATGATTCGCTAATCGGATCGATCATGTATGTCATGATATGTACAAGCCTGGATGTATCGTATTCCTTGAGTGCAACGAGTCGATACCAATCGAACCCAGGAGAGGCGCATTAGACTGCGGCCAAAAACATCCTTAAGTACCTGAAAAGGAACAAGGATAAATTCCTGGTGTATGGAGGCCACAAAGAACTGGTTGTTGAAGGTTACACCGACGCTAGCTTCCAGACTGACAAAGACGACTTCAAGTCATCGGGGTATATATTCTGTCTGAATGGAGGAGCGTTCAGCTGGAAGAGTGCCAAGCAGAGCACGACTAAAGACTCTACAACTGAAGCCGAGTACTTGGCCGCTTCGAAAGCTGCCAAGGAAGCTGTTTGGATTCGCAAGTTCATCAATGAACTTGGTGTTGTACCCTCAATCAAGGGACCGATAGACCTCTATTGTGATAATAGTGGAGCTATCACTCAGGCCAGAGAGCCGAGAGAACACCAGAAGGTCAAACACGTGCAAAGGCAATTTCACATGATAAGGGAATGAAAATCTGAAGGTGAAATCAGAATTTGTAAGATCGACACGGATGATAATGTGGTCCATCCTTTGACTAAACCTTTGCCTCAAGTGAAACACAACAAACACGTTGAGGAAATGGGAATGAAGCACATAGGAGATTGGCTTTGATATTCCCTGTACAAGTGTTTTAATTAAACAGGGTTAATTTAATGTAAGACACTATACTAAAACCATTCATTAATGGAGTAATTAATTTTTGTGCAAAATTATCATTCACTCCATTACTATTTAATTGTGGTTTAGAATTAAATAATGAGTCCATTCGATTTATGAAAATATTCAAAACAGGGTATCAAGACCATGTCTTGGATAAAGAAACACCTGTTAAGTGAACATTGAATATTAAATCGAAAAGTATCCCTAATCGAGGTCATCTAACAGATGGACGATTGCTGACCGCCATAGATTAGTGTGTAGTATGATTTACAGCACCGTTTCTTGTGCTGCGAGGACGTGACAGTCATAAATTATTTGCACAGGTACGGTTTAGAACTGTACTGGATAAGACCTATGAGAGTACTTTAGGAAAATTTAAATTTTGTCATAAGTACATTTCTCATTATGGTTATCGGAACTTATTTCCTCAGACCATGAGTATTGTGAAGTTTTCTTGTTTGAGTACTAGGCTCTTTGATGTTTCCAAACGTCTGCCGTAACTGGGGATCATAATGGGAACACTCGGGAGTCTATGTCCTCTTAGTATGAAGAACTTAAAATACGAGACTGGGATTGTCCCCCTACTAATAATAGGGAAAATGTTTTGTTGTTTAAAAGGCCGCTCGAAGAGTGAGACTGTAAAATGCATGGCCATGCTCAGATGGATTTTAGAAATCACCTGCTTATTGACAGTCGAACTCGAAGATCGAGAACCACTTCTGAACGTAATAAGGATGACAAAGAATCTTACCTTATAGTTCACGAAGAAACATTAAGAGACAAAGGAAATGTGCTATACACAATATGCACACTTGTCCGGAAGGACAAGTGGGAGATTGAAAGGAATGGTGTCCTTCCAACAAGTGTATTATTCCGATAGAGGGTTCAGAATTATTACAGAGCTAATTCTTCAGTAAGGTCAAGTGATCGGAATGCCTAGGTGGAGGCCGCTTACGATCAGTAATATCAAGGTACATTTAATATTACAGCTTAATCTTAACTGAACCCTTCGGGTCGAACCCAATCGAATCTCCGATCCGAGACGTCGAATTAATCCGAAAGGATTTAATGAGTCGAAAGAGTTTTACGAATACAGACGTTGGAAATCGAGCCCAGGGCGTCGATACCGAGCGTCGCAAAATCACAAGCAACAAGTATGAGCGTAGCCGTAGCTAGGCTAGGCTAGCTCATAGCATGCCTAGGTGCACCATGTGTGTGCTAGGCGCACCATGGTGTGCTAGGCACCATTGCAGCCTAGGCGCACCCTGGCAGCCCATCGCAAGCTAGCAGCATGCTAGCATGGGTGCCTAGGTGCCCATGACAGCCATCACAGGCCACACAGGCACCAGGCAGCCCATAGCAGCTAGCAGCATGCTAGCGTGGTGCCTAGGTGCATGTGGTGCCCTATCGCAGCGCACAAACCTTGTTAGGCACCATCGCAAGGCCTGGCACCATGCACAAGCACCATCGCAATGCCAGGGGCATGCGTGTGTGTGCATGTGTGCCTTGCAGCCTCGCACACTGCCTCGCACAGCAGCCGCGCTAATGCGTGTGGGCTGGTGCGTGTGCGTGCAATGGCTGGCTAGGTGCTAGGCAGCAGCACCACGCATGCATGTGCGTGTGCGTGTGCGCTTGCCTCGCACTGGCTAGTGCGAGTGTGTACATGTGCGTGTGGGATAGCAATGTGTGGGCTAGCAATGCGTGAAGTGCAGCGATGGACGCGAGCATGTGCGTGGTGCGTGGCGCATGGCTGGTGCGTGATGCATATGCGACCAGCAAGTGCGTAGCATGCGAGGCCAGCGCCAGCGATGCCCAGCTAGCACTAGGGAAGTAGTGATGCCTCGCTTTGGCGTAATCCATCACTTACGCGCATTAGTTCGGTAAGTGTTGTTCTTGGAACGGCAAATTTTAGCTCAATATTATTAAGGGACCTAGGGTTTCTATGTTGGTTGATTTAAGTGAACTTAACTAATCGTCGCAACATAATAGAAATCCTAGACATGCATCTAGAAATCATATATAATAACAATATATAAGGCATAAAATAGATGCATTTGACAACTATCATGACCCCTTGAAATCTTCAATTTCCATGGGTCTTCATCTTGGCTCGTCTTCGTCGAAACGAACCGTCTTGAGACATCTTGGCCAAAATGAAATAAAAGAAGCTAGCTAGAACGACTAAGATTAATTTAATAGTACAAAAATACTTAACGGTTCGCAGACCGTATTTAGATTTACAAAAATACATAACGGAACACAGTCCGTATTTTCTATCCTAGTCGGGCCCCACTAGTTGCCATTTTCAAAGAACCTGTTTTGAAAACAATCTTCCATTCACCCATTCACTATTTGTGAATGGCCCATGCAATTTTACGAAATACATAATTAAACACGCAAAACTATTAACTAACTTAGGTGGTTAATCCAATTAACGCGCCTAATTAAAACTAGTCAAAGTGGTTTTATCCATTATTTCTAAACGCAAAATGCTTACTTACTTAATTAAGCTCCCACTAAATTCCGCATCCGTACTTAATTAATTCGATTAATAAAGTCGGCATAACCCATAATTTGTCAAAATTCTGCAAAATCAAAAATCGAGGTTTTTAGCCTCGTTAAAATAATTATATAAAATTATTAAAACGGCAAAAATTTTGCAAAAACGCATAGCTCAAAATGAAGCAAAATACCCCACACAAGCATTAGGTGGATGCGCACCATGGCTGCTAGGCAGCTCATGTGCTGCGCTTGCTGTGCTGTGTGCCAGCATCCACGCCCAGCATGGCATGCTGCGCCAGCCAGCACTAGCAGCTCGCTACGTATGCTATCTTGCTGGCTGGTGCCTGGCAAAGTCTGGCAGGCTGGCTGGGGCTTGCTGCCTCGTTGCCCAGCAGCACGCACAAGCAACTCCAGCAGCCCTGCCATGCACCCATCACTATGGCAGCACACCACTCCCACTGCCATACAACAACCACGCGCATTGGTGCAATGGCTTTGCGTACACCATAGGCAGCCACATGTGGGCTGCTAGGCAGCCTGGCTAGCCTTGGTGACGCTTGCGATTTTGCATCGATTTGCGTGCCAATTCTCGGAATTTAGTTCCGATTTGTGTGTGACAATAATTAATTTCAAATTACATTTTAGAATTAATTTGAGGGAATATAAAATAAAATAAAATTAAGTCCTAATTAAATAAAATTTATTTTATTGGTGCACAAGCCTAAATTATTTAAAATTTCAATTTTGAACAAAATTAGGTCTAACTTTATGCTTAAAATAAAATGAGCTATGTCCAAATTAATCTTGCCAATATGCAAATTAATAATGGATTTGACAAATGGGAGTTGGAAAGATAAATCAACCATTTAATGATAAAAATTTTCCAACTTGCATACTTGTGTAAAATACCAAGATTACATCTTCCAATATGAAGATTAATCAAATTTTACTCACAAGTAATTGAACTTAATGGATTTTAATCAACCAAACATGAAAAAATCCAAACTTTGTTCAACATGGAATTTAGGGTTAGGGTTCCAATCATTTAAACCTTTAAAGATTAGAACTTTAAAATTATAGGGAACTTAAAATTACAAAATCAGAAAAAGTTTTCACACCTTATTGCAATTTATTTGCAAAATTTGTGAAAAACAAGTTTATGTGAAAAATTGGTATATCAATTTAAGCACTAATAAAAACTCCATTATTATGCTCAAGGATATTTTAAAACCAGTAGATTAGTGATGAAAATGTGCATTTAATCTAACCTTGTAATGCTTGCATTAATCAAAGTTTAAAAAGAATTAAAATTTTCGTTGAAAAACGGAAAACCCCAGAAAAATTAGGTTTCTGGTTCGAATTTGGCTTCTGGACAATCCTGAAAGAGATGAATCTATTCCAGAATGTCGATTCCACCCAAAAATCACTATTTTTGAGCCAAAATCTGGGTTTAACAGCCAAATCGAAAATAAAATCGAGTTTTAAAATTAATTAAAATGAGCATCTAATCTAATCAGAAGAACATGAACCAGAAAATTAAATTCTTTTAAAACACCTTAATAAAAAATAATTGCAAAAATTAAAAGGAGCGTGGCTCCGATACCGCTGTAGGGTTTCGTAGTGACCCGACACTACGCGGAAGGAAACACACCAAGACTCGCCCTTTAATTAAAACAATTAACAAGCATATTAAACTTAATCAAACAAGATTAAGAACAAGAATAATACCTTTGACGCGTGCTTCGCTCCCAAAGATCTCTTACTTCAAATCCCGAAAACACGAGATCTCCGACGGATCGTACCCTCGACCCGACCCGAGCATCCTAAGTCTTGAAGGTTAGTCAAGACCCGGACAAAATAACTATGAGTTTTACGAATCAAAGGTTTACTCTTTCTTAGAGTTGCCTTTTTTATTCCACTCAAGGTTGTATATTTCCCAATACCCAAGCATGGTATTTATAGGGAAATGAACCCTTGGTTTTTCATCCTCCACCAATGTGGGAGTGTTGAAAATCAATCATTTATTTAATTTCCAAATTAAATAAATAATCAAGTTAATCATGTTGCGACAAGTGGCATGTTCTCATGCAAAGGAGAGGTGGCCAAGGTTAGGTGGGGGACCATATGCCTTGCTCCCCAAGGGCTTGACTTGGTTCCCCACAACCTTGCACAAACCGGATTAAGGGAGGGCTAGCTGGCTGCCAGCTAGCAGTGCCCTGCTGCCTAACACCCAGCCAGCCAGCCAGTGCGTGCTGCTGCTGGGCTGGTGTTGGTGCTTGTGTGCTGGCGTTGGGCGCTGCTAGCACATACTGCTCGCACTGGCCCTAACAACCCACGCACACCTCCTTTGCGCGCCATTGCTAGCACAGTCAGCATGTGTGCTGCTAACGAGCCACGCATGCTGGCCCTTCCCTCGCATCATCCTACGCACCACGCACCATGCACCACGCAACGCTCGCACACGCATCAGCTAGTGCCTAGCACTGCTATGCTTGGTGCGAGGCACTCACACACATAGGTGCGCTGTGCTTGGTGCGTGGCCTGCAATGGTGCCCATGCACGCAAGTCTAGCGTTGCTTGCTAGCTCGTTGTGCTTTGTGCTGCCATGCGAAGGCACGCACACAAGCACATAGCTGCGTGCTGCTTGGCGGTGGTGCACACGCACATGCACACACGCATGTGCCTAGCACTGCGATGGTGCTGTGCGTGGTGCTATGCTATTGCGATAGCCTGCCACATGCACCCAGGCTAGCACACTGCTAGTTGCGATGGGCTGCCCTGGTGCTTGTGGCACTTGCGATGGCTTGCCATGCGCACCCAGGCACCAAGGGTAGCACGTTGCTAGCTGCGATGGGCTGCCTGGGGCTTGTGGTGCTTTGCGATAGGCTGCCATGCGCATGCCTAGGCTGCGATAGTGCGCCTTGAGCTTGCGATGGTGCGCCTAGCCATGCTAGGTGCATGCTAGCTCGAACTAGCCTAGCATCCACATGGTTAGACCATTGTGGTGCTAGGGCTACACTCGTACTTGTCGCTTGTAATTTTGCGACGCTCGGTCTCGACGCCCTAGGCTCGATTTCCGACGTCTGTATTCGTAAAACTCTGCTGACTCATTAAATCCTTTCGGATTAATTCGTCGTCTAAGATCGGTGATTCGATTGGGTTCGACCCGAAGGGTTTAGTTAAAATTAAGCTGTAACATCAACTGTACATTGATATTATTGATCGGAAGCGACTTCCACCTAGGCATTCCGATCACTTGACCTTACTGAAGAATTAGCTCCGTAATAATTCTGAACCCTCTACCGGAAGAATACACTTGTTGGAAGGACACCATTCCTTTCACGTCCTTCGTGCGTTGGCTACCGACCACCAGGTAATTTTTCTGATATTTTTCCTTAACACTAGATATCAGTTATCACCTGATACTTCTGAGCAATAATTATTATCAAAACTTGAGAGATTTTTTAACATTTTTGGGTAAAATTTCGTATTTGAATTGATATAATAAATAATCGTAGTCGGTCGATATAATCATGCAAGGTAGAAAACCCAATTTGATTGCCGAATTATTCAAATTTTGAGCGTTTACTGGAGTCGATTGATATAATCAATGAATCCTGCTAACACTGTTTTTGGTTGTTTTCTCTAATTTTTTTTTTCAATTTTTTGCGATTTTTAGTTTTTGGATTAGATATGTTTATTTTCTTGCTAATTCTGTATTAAATTGTTGTTTATATTTACGATTTTATTGTGATTTTTATTGCAATTTTTTGGCAATGTTTAGTTGACTAAGATGGACGGACATTGATGCAGGTAGATGAATGGTGAGTTTTTTTTGTTTGTCTATGGTCGATTCCTCAGTCAGCGGCTTGTCAATACTGTCACTTCAGACAAAGTATTGTATAGGCTTGTTAGCATTCTTATAAAATACCATATGGTTATTTGTTATTTCTTGTATATCGTAGGTTGGTCAGCTTTCCTGTTTTGTTTCTTGTTTTGTAAATGGAGACATAATTGATATATTAAGTGGACTATAGTATAATTGCAAGTGTGGAAGGTTTTTTTTTTTTTTTTTTTTTCCCTAGCCCCAAGTGTTATAGTTGTCTGGAACCTGTCCCTTTACAATGTTTGCTAAGTATGTCCTCCAAAAGTGGAAGTATTGTTGCTTGAGACTGTGATATTGTAAGAGACATGCATTCCTTCTATGCTGATGTTTCTAGTCAATAAATACTATTCCTTATGTTACCTGGACTTGGTTATTCTTGTCAGACACCTTTATTTTCCAAGTGTTGGACATGACTATTTTCCATGATTTTAGTTTAAAATAAAGTGTGAAGTGTCTCCATACCCAAGTTGAGTGTTGAGTATAGATGTCTAATTGTCTATTCCCTTATTATAGTTTTCCAATGTTTTTCTAACCAATTCTACTTGTGTGAGCCTGATTGCAATCAGCCTTCTAAGTATAATTTTTAATGTATTATACTTGTGTATGCAAATCTGTAAGAAATTATTAAGTGAGAAATCTTGTTAGATTCGTCTAAATGTCAGTTCTATCTAATCCATTGATTAAAGTTCTTTTAACAATAAGAAAATGATAAAACATGTCCAGACATGGTCGAGTTTGAATATTTTCTGGTTTGGTCTAATCTGGTCTTATAACAAAGATAAAATAATAAGCTTCTAAGTAAGGTGAAGAGAACATAGCCTTTGTTATATCTTATTACTAAAGATGCCTTGAAAGAAAGCTGCATTACTTTTTCCAGAAGCAAAAAGATATAAAAAAAAAAGGAAAACGAAGCAAAAAGATAAAAAAAAAAAGGGAAAACGAAGCAAAGATGTATTGTTTCATCCTTTAGTCTGAATTTGATTGATGTTCGCGTAAGCATAATTCTATTTTAGTTCTTTTGTCTATGCCATATCTTTTATTTCCTCCACTTCCCTTGGGTGCCTCTTATATCATATCTTCTTTTAGTTAGCATGATTGCTTTGTCTAGAGAGGAGGCAGGATGGTGTAGGAACCAGATGTAAAACTTTTCTATGGGGGATTGTCTATAACCATGTAGCACCTTTGCGAAAAAAAAATAGTCTAGGATGTTTGGATTTTGGAAGCATCCAGTTTTCTCGTAAAAGCTCAGTAGATTGTAAAAGGATGAGCTATGACCTTGCAAGATAATCTCTCAGTGTCGTTTTTTGTAATATCATAATTAGAGTCCATAGCTTTTTTGTCCTTACAGGCTATCAATTAGCAGTATCAGTGCAATGTATATCTTGTGCTTCAAGTATATTTCGTCTATCTGGATCCTAAATGTGTAGTTTTCCAGATGGTTCTGGGGTCCTGCAGAGGAAGGAATGAAGGAATGAAGGACTATATATGTTGGGAGGAACAATTCCATGTAATTGGGTTTACATGGTCAGAAGCTCAAACATGCCTTTTCATACACTGGGAACAAACATTTTTATTTGTTTCTTCATCTATTTGTTATTGGTTTGCATAAGAGTTTCACTTAGAAATTATTTATTGAGGTTAGAGATTATTGTTACTTGTGTTCTTACTTTAAAGTATAAACTATGATGTATCTGTATTTCCTTGAAATCCTCTTTCTTTCTCTTGCCTATATTTGTTCAATTGTGCCATTAAACCATTCCTGTTAGAAGGAAGTAGAAGTGTTAGACACTGTGATGAGCTTTAGTTTGTGAATTTGGTATACATTTTTGGATTCTGTGTTTCTCATGAATAAAATAATAGCACCAAAAGGTGAGAATGCTGTATGAAGATTATTGAAACTTCTGTCTTTTGAATATAAACAACACAATCTTCAAATGATTTTAATATATTTTTAGACTGTAGTTTGTTCCTGGGTGTGATAAATTATGATATTGTATGATTAATTAAAAGCCTTTTTTATTCGTAAGGCTAAGATGTGAAAATTAGAGGATCTGGCAAAGCCATTCATACATAATGCTGACTTACTAGCATAAATGTGATTGTGACTTTGACAAGAGATTCTGTGTTATAGCCTTGTTCTCCCTGCTGATGTATCATGGCTTCTATGGTGAATTGTCATCCTTCATTCTTATACACTGCTACATATTGTCTTCTTTCTTAAAGCTGTTGAGGACAATAACTGAGGTCTGACATGATTGCAGGTTTCTTCTTCCTGCATCACTTATCGTCATAAATGACATTGTGGCTTATTTATTTGGGTTTCTCTTTGGGAAAATTCCTCTGATTAAGCTTTCTCCTAAGAAAACTTGGGAAGGATTTATTGCAGCTGGCATTTACAAGCATAAGTTAACCCTGGCATAAAGTTGAATCTCCCTTGAGGAGACAATAATGTTCTTTACTTCAATTTCACGTATAGATCTATTAAACCTTATATTTTATTGCAGCTTGCAAATGTCATGGGTCGGTTTGAGTGGTTAACATGTCCAAGAACGGTACATCCTTTTGTTGTTTAATGATAAAGGATTTTCTAAGAAATCAAAATATATCTCCTGACTAATTGTTGTATTTTTCTTTGGTATGTATGAAGGACTTGTCTACTGGTTGGCTTCACTGTGATCCAGGGCCGCTGTTTAAGCCAGAGTATTACCACTTACCAGGATACATTGCAAATTGGGTGAGATACGAACACTGTTTTCAGTGTTATCCTTCAAATTTTATTGTACTTAACAATTATATATCCTTGGTTGCTGTTTTTTAATTGTCCTAATTGCTAAAGGTGGTTCTGGAGTAACTATGTCAGCTTCTCATGCTAGTGTGGCTTTATAGCTTCATACTGACCAGTGACCACATATATAACATCAAAAGTTTAGGATAACTTGTTCTAGTTTCATCCATTTCCATGCATGTCTTGGGTAGCACCGCAGTAGTATGTCTGGAGTTACATTTCACTTTTTACAATTCACTGACAAGTGCTATCTTCACATTGAGAGCTGACTGCTTAGAGTTCGGTTAGAGATTGGTCTTTTTGTGCCATCTGAAGTAATTCATTACCACAAAATTTCTACATTCTGAAATATATGTTTGACTTCAAGCCTAGAGAAATTCACACTTGTTTGTCAGCAATCTCTTAAAAAACCATGAAGAGAGCTAGACTGCGAGTGACCAGCTTTAATCCAGTGTGCTATAGGTGTATGTGAAGAGCTATTCTTTGAGTTTTGATGAATGAACCCTTCAGCTAACGATGGTTAACTTTGTCGATTGATGTTTTAAAAAAGAACTGATGGCAGGAAGTGAGATTAGCAGAGGGTGCGTGAGATGACAATTGCTGTTATATGTCATAGCACCTGTTCAGAATTTTAAGTGTTCGCATTCAAATAATAATACTTTTTTATCCCAGTCATATGGGCATTGAACTTGGGCATTAAGGTTCTTGATCCAAGTGTTAAGACTCAAGAGCATCAAGTTACCATATATGTTAGGATCTTTAATTACTTCTCATCACTTCCTTTTTAATATATTAGTCATGCTATGAGACATTTAAAAAATCATAATATATTAAGGATTTTCTCTAAAATCATGTAATCAATTCCTAAGCTTTAAAATCTAATAACATAATAAACAATATATTATATATGGCTCATATATGTTTTGCTGATAAGTATATATTATTGCATAAGAAACACTGAAACAACACACTCATATTAAACATGTTGTATTTGTTTCGAAATCGAGGTTTGAGTAATCTTTGTGCAAATACTTCTTCCTAAATTGGCTGTCTTCATATATTAAATGTTTGGTTTAGCTGTGTAATGAATATGCTATCCTATATACATTTACTTGGTCAATCGATTGAGTATTAACTCAAATAATTGTGTGATTATTATATGTAGGCTGTGAACTATATGGATATCAAGAGTTTGCTATGGTCTGTCTATCTGCTGGCCTGTTGTGTAGCTGTTCTGCATTTGGTCTGGTCAGTTTTTCAATTGCGGTTTTGCTGATTTGCTTTGCTCTGATTCTGTGTTGTTGATTGCTAGGTTTTATGGGCTGATCCTTGAAGCTTTTTGCTCAGCTGGTGCTGTCTGACTGCTGTTCTTTAGGGACCTACTGGTGCCTGCTCTGCACTGGTTGGGCTGCTGGTTTGGGTGCTGTACAGTAGTGGTGTGGTTTGGTTTTGCTGTTTTGGTGGGCTGCGAGGTTGTTTTTTATTTTATGTTGTGTTTTGCTAGCTGCGTGTAGGTGCTTTCTCGGCCTCTTGTGTTTTTGGGCTGCTGGTTTTTGTTTTGTTCTCCGTAGTTTTGGCTTTGTGTTAGGTGTTGTCCCGGTCCCTGTTTTTAAGTGAAATGCAAGAAAGGTCGATCAGAGATAACTCTGGATTATTTAATTTTTTTTGGACGAAAATTGTAATATTACAGCCTTTTTTTAATGAAAATATGTAACTTTATATATATGTTAATGTTTCCATATCAATTTAAATGAAAAAAATGCAAAAACGATTATTTTTTTTTTTTTTGGGTATTTCTGGCACCGGTTTGGACCAGAACCGGTGCCAAAAGTTTTAAATTTTTTTTTTAGACTTTTGGCACCGGTTAAAGCAAAAAGCGGTGCCTAAAGTGGGGTTTTTTCGCACCGGTTCTTGCTTAAAACCGGTGCCAATAGTGTTGATAATAAAAAAAAATAATTCGCGCCTTTGAAGTTAGCACCGGTTGCCAAAGCCTTTAGTTGGCACCGGTTTTGAACCAGTGTCAAATTTTTGAGGGGATCCCTCGAATCCCCAACGGTTCAAAACCGGTGCCTTAGGGGGGGTTTGAACCGGTGCCAAATTACCTTTTTCGTCTAGTGTATGATCCATCTATATGATTAGTAGAGGGGTTGAAATAAAGAGAAAGTGACAAGTACTTGAAGAATGAAGAGCATGAAGGGAATGAGTGTAGAGAGTTATCTGTTATGCTTTATTAGTTTTATATTATGAGTTATTAATTATTATTTATGGGCTGACATTGTTATGTTTTATTTTAAATTTGTTTTGGATGGGCCATGTTTATATTGGTTACAAATTGTGAATGTTTTAAATTTGACTTATGTTTTGAGGTTGTGAACTCAAGTTATTTATTTTGAAAAGTTGATTTTAAATTAGATTTCCGCTGTGTGACATTGAAAAATAGCCTTAACCGTTATCATGGTGGCGGTAATATTTTGGTTATTTCCTAAAATGAGTTTTATATAGAGTAAAAAATGTATTTGAAAAGAAGGAAATTTGCAGGGTATTACAAGAATGGATTGCCAGAGGTGAAGTCAAGGATTGCAAAGTTAGAACGGATGATAACATAGCCGATCCACTTACTAAATCTTTGCCTCAAGTGAAACACATCAAGCACGTTGAGGCTATGGGAATTAGGCACATTGGAGACTGGCTCTAATTTCCTATTTTATGTGTTTTAATCAAGTTTTGGACATCTTGATGTAAAACACTAAGTTAATCATTCATATATGGAGTAATTTTATTTTTCCGCAAAATTATTCCATGTCTGTTTAATTGTTGTTTAGAATTAAATAATGGGTCATTACAATTGACGATAATAAAAATAGAGTATCAAGACAATGTCTTGGATAAAGAAATACCTATTAAGTGAACTTTGAATGTCATATCGAAATTATCCCTAATCGAGGTCGTTTGAAAGTTGGACGACTAATGACCATGTGAGATTAGTGTGTAGTATAATTTATAGAGCTGTTTCTTATGCTACAAGGACATAAATGTCATAAATCATTTGCACAGGTATTAGTTTGGAACTATACCAGATCGACCTATAAGAATACTTTAAGAGATTTAAGTGATCGTCATAAGTATATTCCTCATTTTGGTTACCAATACGTCGTTCCTCAACCATGATTATCGTAAGTTTGCTCGTTTAAGCACTAGTTTTTTCTTTATGTTGTCAAACGTCTGCCATAAAATGAGATTACAATGGTGACACTCGAGCAACTAGGTATCTTAGTAAGAGAAGCTTGACAATACAAGATTGGGAATGTCTTCCTATTAACAATAGGAAATAGGTCTTTGTTGTTTACAAGGCCTCTCGAAGAGCGAGACTGTGAAAATGCATGACCATGCTCAAATGGATTTTAGAAATCATCTGTACTTGACAGTCGAACTAGGAATTTTGAGAAACACTTAAGGATGACAATAAATCTTACCTTATAGTTCACGAAAAGGCATTAAGTAACATAGGAAAAGGGTAGTACACATATTGCACACTTGTCTGGAAAGACAAGTTGAAGATTGGAAAGAACGGTGTCCTTCAAAAAACTATATTATTGCAATAGAGGGTTCAAAAACAATTCGGAGTTAATTATTCAGTGAAGTCAAGTCATCAGAAAGTCGAGCTAGAGGTCATCTTCGATAAGTGAGATAAATTATATTAATCTCACATCTTTCCTTTGACTGAACCCAACGGGTCACACCCAAGCGTGCAACCGAACTAAATCGACAAATTAAGCCGAAGGTCTTGATACATCAAACAAGATGATTCGTACTCTGACATCGGATACCGAGCATAGAGCGTCGAAGCCGAACGTCAAACGTCGAGTCAATTCTAAGCACCGACAACATGTGCAAATAAGTCAAACAACAAATAAGAAGTCAACACATATAGCCCGAGCCTCGCATTGGCCTAGCCATGCGCTAGCTAGGTGCTCCCGTAAGCCAAGCACTGGTCGCAAGCCTAGTAAGCCGCGCGCACGCTCTAGCTACGCCAGCACATCTAGCAAGGCCAGAAGCTAGCGTAGCTCGCTGGGCCTCGCTAGCGAGTGCTGCGCCCAACACATAGCGGCAACAGCGATAATCCAGCAGTAAGGCCTAGCCGAGTACAAGGCTGCCAGCGAGGCTTGCCTTGGTGCTCAAGGCTGGGCGCCAGCTGGGCGCACGCTATGGGGCCGGTTGTTAGCTTGGGGAGCAAGAAATACCTTGTTGTTCTGACCTAACCTCTCCCTTTGCATGCCACTTTATGCTTGATGACTTGCTTCTTGTATCTTAATTTATTTTGGAATTAAATTAAATGCATTATTTCTCAATTTTGTAAAGTCCCACATTGAAAGATTTCAATGGGATGGGAGATACCACTTCTATAAATTCCCAAGCTTACCTTGAGAATTGAATTGCAAGAGTTGAACTTGAAAGGGCATCTCCATTGAGAAAACCCTCGGAGTACGTAAACCTCTTGTACTAGTGTTGCGTATTAGCCTAACCGCTAATACCAACCAAGTTTCGGGCTCACGGGTGGACTTCGTTGGAGGAGCCACATGTGAGATTCTCGCTCCGTTCGAGGTTCTTGCTTGAGTGAGGTGGAGTCACACTTTAAGCGTATGATCGTCTTTTCCTTCTCTCTCTCTCTCTCTCTCTCTTGTGTGTTTATTGCTTTGTTTATTATTTGCATGTTTTGTCGTATTAATTTATGCATGTTATCCGTAGTGGGGTTTTGTTCCGCACGGTGTTCGTACACCGTAAACCCAACAATTAATAGCTAATACGTAACAAATAATGTCCCTTATAAAGCGGTGACTTTGACAAGAAATTACGAATGAATGTTCATTGATTATGTTTTTGTATTAAAGCCATACCATTTATGTTAGTATGGTAGAGGTTGACATGAGAAAGAGGGGTGTTGCGCAGAATATATTTACAATTAGGCAACCACACCCTCGACACAACTTTAAGTTTTTTACCTTCATTTACCTATAGACAAGGAAAAAAATCAAAACCCCCTTGATTCTTGATTAGCTAACTTCTTATCATCAATAGAGTCAAATAGGCTATGGGGAGGGTAGAAAATTCTACGCAATTTGAAATTATATGTTACCCTTAAAAAATAAAACTTGTTTTGCCATTTTGTACAACTGGTTAATTTCAGCCGTACTATAATCTTACTAAAAGTCGTATACAACGACCACCAACCCGGTGATTGACAATCATTTTTGATCTAATACAGCTTGCGTACCAAATTTAGAGTTAATGGAAAGTCCATGAAAAACATTACCTAAACAACTGCCACAATGTTTCGCACTGTTGTCGGTGTCAACTGGGCAACACACACATTCCAAGCCTTAAAGATTTTTTAATAAAGGGATATAAAGGGAAACATAACCCAAATTTGAAATGCTTCGCATATTCGGCAACATGACAGTCGGTACAATCCATAATAATATTTCCCTCATTAGGCAGTGTCTGCTCATAAGCTTCAGTCAACCCAAAAAAGTGTTAACCAAGCCGATAGTAGTCCTTATCAATAGCAGTTTCTAGCCGCTTCGGATCTACAACTGTCTCTTGATGAGTGTCATTTATGGCACTCATTTGGTGGGATTTTAGGATGTTTATGGTTTCTTTTTATAGCTTTCTTTTTTTGGTGTATTTGGTGGTACTTCCTTCTAGTTAGTTATATTACAAATAGCTATTAACTCTTTTTTTTTCATTTTAACATTAGATTAAGCAACTTTTAAAGACAAATTAGAGAGAGAAGCTTGAGAGCGAATTTGTTGATTACAATTTTGATCTTCATTTCAATTCAATTCAAGTATAATTTTTTTTATCAATCAAGTTTGTAAGATTCTTCTACTTCTTAGTTCAAATCCTTTGCATCTTTATTTTGTTGATTGTTGCAATTTCAAGTTACTTTGATTGTTTGATTTTAATGCGTTGATTGATTTAGCATTGATTTCAATTGCAAATTATGATGATGTTGATGATGATTAGCTTAGTTTTCTTCCTTCAATCCATTATGCTTAGTGAGTAAATTATTTGCTAGAGTGAAGGTGAAGCATGAATGAATGATGGATGATTGTTAATTAGGGGATTTTAATTAATTGAATGTTGGAATTAAATTGATTAATGTAATTGCGCCTGTGTATGGCTTAATAGGAGTAGCTAACCGAGATTTCAAAACCAAATTGCATTGTAGTTCCTAATGACATGACCACTTGATTTAGGGATTGCATTCATTGATTGATTTTGAATTATAATTTTCTCCTAGATTAGTCATTCATAGAGGAAACCTAGATTGGATTCTAGGAGATAATCTTTTGAATTCTTTCGATTGCGAATACTATTAGTCCTTGCAATGTTTAATTGATTTGATTTCCCTCGATTAGCATCTATATCATGATTGTATGTGGATCCTAATCCCTGGTGCTTGTGATATCGATTTTATCTAGTGATTTAGTTTGTTTTGGTAGCATAGCTTACACAACAACACCCTTACCTTAGCTTCAATGTAGCTTGATTATATGCTATAGTTTCCAACTCCCATTCCTCATGGATCGATCATTGACTTACCTCTATACTCGTGTTTAAGGTGCTTAAGTGTTTATAAATCTTTTTGATAGAGAGTTTGAGCATATAACGACGTGTTAAAAACCCTTTGTTATCTCTACAACTTTTAGATCATAAGGCAACCGTAGAGGCTCTCGGTACTTAGGGTCATCTTCCTCTGAATTATAGCCCTCATCATCCTTTTCTTCCTCGATCACCTGCTCCACAATGGCAACATCATTCTCTATCTCTTCATTAGTTTCATCCTCATCCTCCCCTTGCTCTTCATCCCCGTCACCTTCACCGTCATTACCAAAGCTTAGATTTTCTTCTTCTTCTACGATATCGCTACTCCTCATAACAGATTCCACATCGGCATCCTTGACATCCGATGTCGATAATTCTGGCTTTGTCACATGTTATTTTCTAGTACTCTCCCTGACTCCCTTATAAGCTTCTTTGGGCGCAAAACTAATACGCTTCTTTCTTGACATTTTTTTGGTCTTTACAACAATTTTGTCAATATTGGTACTATACTGATCGAAATAGAAATCTGCGATATATTGTAAGTGATACCAGAATGCTTATGGGTTTAATGTCGATAAATTCTATGTCTTTTAATATCTAAGGATTCTTAGGCTGTAGAGCTGTTTCTGAGTCGGCAAGAATTTTATGCCGATAAAAAGCTTTCTTCTCTTCAGCCAAGGACAATGGTGTATTTAGGTCAGCCTTGTCGGCTTTTACCCACATTCGAATTTACTCTAGAACCAGGCATAATAATATAAACATTAAGGGAAAAAAATAGCGCAATAGGAAGTTCCAAAATTAAAGCGAAAAGCGAAAATTTAGGGTTTTACCTCTGAAAATTTCGGCTCGTACTACTTCTTGTAGGGCAAAATTTAGCCTCTATGCAACCTTGGAATACGACAGGAATCGAAAAAACCAACAATTAAAGCACAAAATTTAAGCGAGTTAGAGATGGTATATGATGTTCGCAATGATCCTTGGAGAGAAATTTTTTGAATTTTTTTTAAGCAAAAGCGTGAAAATGTGACATTGGAAGTATTTATAATTAAGTAAAAAGTGATGGTTGGAATTGATGTGACGTTTGTTGTATGTAATTACGATTGGGAAAATGTGATTGTTTAAAAGCCATGTATGGGATGGTTGACACGTGCCCCACTAACTTAAATAATATTCCTGCCTAAAAGTTTACAAGCAATATAATAATAAAAAATTAAATTGTAATTCCCATTCTCTCACCAAAATCAAGCATATCTGCCTCTCAGATACGCTCCATTGGGGGAAAATCGGAGATTTTGATGCGATCAGAAATTCAACCAATTGAGCATATCTAACTCTCAGATACGCTCACTTGGGGGGCAAATTGGAGATTTTTATGCTAGCCTAAGCTGATCGAATTCATTTTGAACTCAGTCTATTAAAGTTAAAATGATTGAGTTCAATTAAACTCAGTCTCCTAAAATGGAAAATATAAAATTCACTTAAAACTCAATCTCCTAGAGTTGAATGATTGAATTCAATTGAACTCAGTCTCCTAAGTTCATATGATAGAATTCATTTCAAACTCAGTCTTCTAGAGTTGACATGATTCAGTTCAGTTGAACTAAGTCTCCTAAAGTTGAAAGATGGAGTTCATTTCGAACGTAGTCTCCTTAAGTCAAAATGATTGACTTCAATTGAACTTAGTCTCCTAAAGTTGAAACTATAGAATTCATTTCCAACTCAATCTCCTAAAGTTGAAATGATTGAGTGCTATTCAACTCAGTCTCCTAAAGTTGAAATGATTGAATCTATTCCAAACTCAATCTCCTAAATTAAAATGATTGAATTCCTTGTTATTAGGTCACCAAGCGAGAACGCCAGTTGTACAGATGTGCTCACTTGGGGGGCTAGTTGTACGGGATGGTGCCGATACCGTTATGAGTTGGATATAACTTGGTCAGGTCATTATGTCCTACAAACTTCGTTATCGGCTATCTTTGCATGACAGCCTTTTCTTAGCCAATTGGAGAGCTGCTTTCGGCCATGTGGGAACCCATTGCCTACTGGACTTATATTCACCTATATCGATACGTGGCACTAGCTTCGTTGTTTTTCTTTAAATACCCAAGCATAATTCATTCCTTAGGTACGATCTTTTTCATCTATCTAACTCTCCTTCTCTAAAACACTGTCTCATATCCTTTCTTATTCTCATTACTCAGTTGCTAAGTTTAGCATCGGAGTGGTTATCTCCGGATAATCCCTCGGGTTAGCTGACCCACATTGACTGTGCATGTACTCAACTGGACGATAAACCTTTATCAACCCCAGACACAAGTTACCAGAACTCACACGAAATAATATCTCCTCCCCGCAAGTCACATCCGTACCCCTTCCCCGAGCTCTTATTCCCTTTCCCCATTGAAACCAGCAACGAGGTATTTTTATTGTTTTCCTGCAAATTCTATGGTAGGGGTAAGATTTACATGTGTTTCAGGGTGGAGGGGGTTTTGGAGTGGGGGTGGAGCCATAGGTTTCGAGGTGGGTGTGAGGCTTCGTGATGAGATTTCGGGGTGGATGGGATATGCCAGTCCAAAGAGGTGGGTGTTTAGTGAGATGGGGCGGTGTTCTAGGGGTAAAGGGGGAGTTAATGGTTTCCAAACCAAGGGGTGGGGTAGTGTAGACACCTAAAAATGTCTACCCAAAACCAAACCCGATGATGAACAACCTTTCACCGCCATTATTGGTCGGGTCAAGTATTTAATCTTGGGAGTTCTTACAACCCACATTCAGTCAAACACAACTTACAAATCAGTCAATAGATCAATCCTAATGTTTTGTCAAAGCATAGTCCTACCATCATTTTAGCCCAAAACTTTTTTAATCCATTTCGTTATATTTATTAATTAAGCCCGATTAATAAATATTCGAACCCTAAACCTGAAATAATTCCAAAACAGCTGAAACGACGCCTAATTAACACGTGCTTAATGTTAAACAGAAAGATAAAAATGAATTTGGACGGAATACTGGAAAATAGAATTGTCGTGTCACGGTAGAAATGTCGCACTGCGAAAATCTCTGCCTTGTCACTGCAAATTGCACCTGTGATGGCAATTTTTACCGTGACGCAACAATTTTCTAGGGTTTTCTCCGCGGCGCTTTTCATTTCAAGGGTTTCGTGCATCACCCAACTCATTTCCTCTATAAATACGAGGCTGCTTTCTCAGTTTCGGGGCACCAAAAAATTCATTATCCCTTTCCCTCTTATGTTTTAGCCTAAACACTAGCCTTTCTTATTCTTTCACCATAAATCCATTAAGCACTCCCAAGGCGTGAAAGGTAGAACTGTTTGAGGGTTTGGCCCCAAATCAACTAAGCTTTAATTTAATTTAGTTTCCATTGTTGTTTATTATTTTCCTTGAAGTTACTAACGTGTTTTTTGTTTTATAGTTGCAAGCAAACGCAATGAAAGTAAGGAATCATGTTCCTTTTGTTCCTATTATATTTCTAACAACTTTTATTGTGTTTGTCACTTATTAATCGTCGTAATTATGTTTAAATTGCTTCCAATGTTGATGTTTATTCTATTGTTTAATGTGGATCACCATATTGCATGTTGAAGGGAATATGTAATTGAACATAACGCCTAATAAAATAATTTGGATGACCAGTTTAGGTTCCTTTTTTAATATTATTGTTTAATCAAGTGATCAGGATATTTAGAATTATTTGTTACATTAATATTTAACCAATTTAGCTTAATAATGATTTAGAGTCTATTCAATCTTTGTTTGTGTGCCTTTGAGATCGCAAGAATACTTTTCACAATAAGAATCGAGCAGAGGCCAATACGGGCGAATGTGACTCCATGACTCACTTCGTACCATCATCCCCCATCCTCCTTTTGTGGTCCTGAACCATATGGAGTTAATAATCTGATGGATTATGAATGGGGTGTAACCTTGTAGAAACCTGATTGTGTCTCCCCAAAAACCAAACCCCAATGATGAGTACCTTTCACGTTTTGATTAATGAGTTTAGTAAAGAGTTGAAGAGTCTCATGAAGTTTCCTTAAAACTTGACCGTATTCTTAACCTTACCTAAAATGTTCGTGTCTTTAAACCAAAAATCATTCATTTCGTGTCTTGTAAAATAATTCATTTCGTGTCCTCTTTATAAAATCGTCCATATCAGTCTATTTTGGTCCATAATACCGATCAAATTATTGTTTAGTTGGATAGAGTTTGAAAAGTGCTTTCCAACGATATATTATAAGCCCAAATCAGACTTATAACGAATAAGTTATGGCCAAAATACTAAACCGAGCCCAAACCAAGCCTAGGTCCACCTTACCTACGACCCAAAGATAATGTGAGGGTCCAAATACCTTAATCCCAATCTTGAACCAATCAAGATTCGTTAGGAACTTCTAGAAGTCTCTATAAGGTTCTAATCTATCCTTTCCAATATATAAGATCAACGAGTTTGAAAGTGAATAACACTTCTCTCTTTAAAAGTCCTTCTTCTATTTGCATTTAAAGACAGTCAGATATGATTTGCATGCCTCATAATTTTTACCCAAATCTTATATGGATTGATAGCCCTTGAAATTATCTTTCCGATGATATATCATAATCCCAATTCCGATATATAACAAAAACGATATGAACGAAATAGCAAACTCTATCCAAAACCGACTCTGTTCCACTATTTCGATTATATCTTTAATTTTAAAAAATATATCAATTTTATTCTAATTTTATTGGAAATTAGACTTCTAGATCTTTCCAATGATATATTATTTATCTTATTCTGAATTTTGGATAAAAAGTTATGGTAAAAATAAAAACCGCAAAAAGTGTTGTCTATCGCTCCGCGATAGACTTGTTGCGTCACGATGGAACCTGTTTTACATTGATTTGAATTCTGACTCTTTTTTGATCCTTTGACCCTCTTTTTTGTTTTATGAATAGAGGTTGTTTCACCCCGTTTTCATTCATCAACAAGCTTGATCACCAACAATCATCATCAAATCCCCTCTCTAAGCTTTTCTCTCTCTTTCTCTTCTTGATTCTTTTCTTAGCCTACCCTAAACACATCCCAACACCTTCTTGATATTCTCTTTAATCATACATCATACCTCCATCAAGAGCTTTGAATACTCCTAGCCAATCTCGAAATTGCCTTCGACCTCGACGTGAAAGGTTGATAGTTCTGAGGGTTTGGTCCCAACTATATTTCAATTCTTATTATTATATTATTTATTTGATTTAATTTTTCTTGAAGTTTACTAACGTGTGCATTGTTTTGATAGAAAGAGGCACAAAGCATTAAAGTGAGTAATTTGATCTCCCTAATATTAATTCCTTTGATATAGAGATCATATTTGGATGTTGATTTTTATTCCTAGTATCATGTTAGGATATTGATTTTAGTTCCTAGTATCATGTTAGGATTTTGATTTTGATTCCTACTATCATGTTTAGGGTGTCTATTAATATTTCTAATATCATGTTGGTTCCTAGTATCATGTTTAAGATAACGCTTTGTTTATGATTTTTATTAGTGACATGCTAGGATTTGTTTTGATGATTTTGATTATGATGATGATTGCCGTGTCAATAATTATATGTTGCTTGATTTTTCTGGATGATTGCTATTGCTTGATCATGCCCTTTCTTGCAGGTTTAAAAGGAATTTGTATTTGAAATCACGCCTAATAAGATAAATAATAATTTATTTTAGGCTAATATGATTTTAATTCAAGTGATCGCCAATAATAGATTTATTTATGCATTAATAATCAACCAACGTAGATTAAATAGAGTTAGGGCTAATTTGATGGATGTATGTTGATCAGAAAGCGTACAAGAATATCATAAGAATTAAGTAGAGGCCGATTTAGGGCGGGTTCAATCTCTTTTATGTTGGATTCGTACCATCATCCCCGAATATCCAGTCATAGTTCGGAACCAATATGGAGTTAGCGATCTCCGTGATCGTGAATGGGGTGTAACCTTCACACCCATGAACGGTTTACAAGTTCCTAAAACTTGTTGGTGATTCTTTTATCTCTAGCTTCCTTCCCTTAAGACGCCACCATGCCTAAAAGCATGATCACAGTGAGGCTCAAGGTTGAGTTTGAAAAATTCCCTACACTTTTTTAGCCACTCCACTGAGGAGGATTTCTAATTTTGATTTCTAAAAGTTTTTTTGGCAATTGACTTTAGAATGAGTGGATGAGACTTAACAAATTATAGATATTCATGTGCGTAATTTTGATTAATATTGTGGCATAAGTATAAAAAGTTCCGCATTGGAAAGATAATCCGAAATGCGTAAAAAACATAGGATTTTTACATGTAGGAAAAGCTGGAAATATCTTTAACAACTATAATAAAAAGATACTACGAAAATCGAAAAAATCGTTGAAAATAGAAAACTACTACGATGCGCATGAACTGTCGCAAGACGCTAGGGTCTGTCGCCATGCGACAAGTTAATCCCGGCGCGATATTGTTGTTGCTGCGCGACAACCCCTGTCTTCTCGCTCCGAGTTCTTAGACATTGTGCTAGGAGTCTGTCTTCTTGTTTTGACCGTTTCTAGTACTGTCTCGTCGATTCTACTTCCTGATTGAGTTTTTCCGACTTTCTGAACCCATATGTGTTATACATATGGTCTTATCCCCTAGGAATTCACGCTTCATCCACCCTAACGAATGCTCCGTGCAACGATGGGTGCATCCAAGATTGTTAATTCACCAAACCATGGAAGCAAATCTAACTTGCGGGGTCCCATCCATCGTGCCAACCCTTCCAAAGGTAAGGCTTCCGCGTAATGCATCCGGACTCATAATCATGGACACTTTTTGAACACCATAATCCTAGACCTTGAGAGAACTAGAGCCATGGTTAGGTTGCAAACTCATTGCATCATGTTGTGACTACTTGACTACTTGTGCATTCCTTACTTGTGCATACTTTACTTGTGATTAAACTAATCCTTTGTTTTGACTTGTTTCATATAAATATGTCTAAATATACTAACCAAGGACTTATTTCTCTTCTTTAACCCTCTTCTTTTTTATTAAGTCAAGTCATAGTTCTTTCTTTTTTATTTTAAGTCAACCAGGATTTTAATTCCCGTATCTTGCACAAGCATCACATTGTTTTGGTCATAGCCAAAGTTTTAGAAAGATTTACGTGTCATGCCACCTAGGATCTGTAGCCCAAAGTTCTATCTTTCATTTGGCGTTGGTTTCGTCCAAATCAGATTCATAGATCACAAGTTATGACTGAAATACTACAACCTGTCCAGTTTAGGAGTTCCTTTTAGCGTCCAACCTTTTTTTCTTTATTTCTTTTCGTGTCAAGCTAGTCTTAAGCAATCTTCTATGTTTCTTAGTCCTCTAATTCGTGTCAACTCGTATAAAATAGGATGTTAGATTTTTATTTTTATTTATTCCCATAAGTCAAAACTTTTGTAGAATTCTAGTCCATCTTCCTAGTCTTTTGTGATTATTGTGCTAATCTTAACATGTGTTCTTTGTCTTAGATTATGGTTTAATCTTATTTATGACTAACGTTTGCCAATGGACTGCTTTCACCTAGTTAATAGCACAAATATTAAAATTAGACAAAATTAATCAAGTTAGTTTGCTTATCATTTAGTCTTTCGACTATTTGGTCCTTAAGTCCTTCGATTTTCACACCGTTCTCATGTCTAGTAACATGATCATCACACGAGTCTTGAACATATCACTTTCACTCACAAGTCTCCACACACTTTGTACATACCTTTTTTACACCATGACCATGTCTAAGGTTCATGCATGAGTCGTCCTTTGCGTCATTCGAGTTGAGGGTCTATCCTATTCCCAGATTTTTTCTATATCCTTCCACATTCACATATACCTTCTCACATACTTTCATACATTACACACCTTATACTTTCCTTCTTATAACACTTTCCACATTCTCCCATCTTCCCCATACATATCTTCACTTTATACATCTAGCATGTTGAATCATGATCGAGTCATGTGATTGACAAGACCAATTGATGATAAGAACTAAGTAATGAAGAGATAAGGCACGATGGAAGCTTATCACCAAGATTTCATTCTTTCTTCTTCTTTTTTTTTTCAAACCTTTCCCCAATAAGTCTAGCATTGGCACCCTCCATCTTTTCCTTAGATTTATTTCATGAGTTTGATTTTTTCCATTCCCAATTCAATAACATAAGCATTTGATTTCCTTACATATGATCATAGCACTGCATTAAAAATAAAAAATAAAATTAAAAAAACGCCGAGCTAAGCACAAAGTATACCAATTATTTGAGGCACCCCTTGTAACCACATCATTCACCTTTACTCCATTCAAATACACAATCCTTTCTGGATAAACCACTTTGAGCCTCGTCTAACGATTGACCTTTCTTTTTTCAACCCACATCTACCTAACCTTGGGATGAAAGGGTGTGTAATTTATACAATTTTCAAAGCCAAATAAAAAAGCTTAAGTTATTTTACCAAAATTTTGAAATATCAAAACGCAATAAAAGTGTGCAAAAGGGCAAGTGTTCCAATGTCTTTGATATGAACACGTCTCGAATTGCGTCTCTTATCGAGTGCTCGGCACCGTGCCAGAGAAACATGAATGACAAGTGAGTGATAGACCACATGATCGGGATTACCCACACTTATCTAAAGAAGATTCAAATATAAATCTCAAATGCAAAAACAAAAAAAAAATTAAACAAAAGAGAGCTCAAAAGTGAGAAGTCTCAAGCGTACAAATACCAAGATTCAAATGCAAGGTTGCACACCTAGGGGGCTTATTTTGGGTCTTGAACCTTTTTTTCTTCTTCTTCAACCTTTATCCTAACCCTAGTACAACCCTTGAAAGACCTCCTTGAGGTATACACACACTTTTGCGAGGTTTCTCTAAAGCTACGTTCGGCCTAATTCCTAAAGGATATGTAGGCAACCTCACATTGGGGTGCGACCGTAATAAAAATTCATCACATTCATATTCATATTTATGCATAATCATATCAAGGGATCTCTAATGCTCATCCTTATCCATTTAGATCTAGACTTGGGGGCTTGATTCCAACTTCATTAGCCTACCAAGCCTAAGATTCACCATCATTTCGCTCTTCTCTAAATATTTTTCCACACCCTTAGCCTTTGCAGCCTAATTTTAGTGTCACTCTCACACACGTCGCAAATACGTAGCAAAATAGTTCTTCCCTTAGGAACCCTCTATCATAAAATCTTGATACAACTTTGAAGCATGCCTTGTCATCTTCGAATCACTCATTATCATAATCATCATTGCATCATAAAGTATGAAGTACTTAGCCTCCGCGCCTAAGCTACCCAAATACTTTCATTATCGAGTCATCACTTGAGATAGTCTAGGATGCTACAATCCTTGCACCATGAGATACAACATCAACACATACACTTGATTAAGCTCATTCAACATGCACCATCACTTAATTCATTCCTTTCATCTTCATTTTTCACCAACACTTTACCTTGATTCATTTTCACGTCTTATTTTTCGGGAGAAAGTCAGTACCCTCCACAAAAATGACGGAAAATTTTTGCAATTTTGAATTTTCGAGTTGCACGAGCACAATCACAACACAATACACTAACGAGTCATGCACATTGAGTTATGCCGTGTCATCACATCGAGTTGAGTCTGCACCTTGAGTCATGTCGAGTCATACCACATCGAGTTGAGTTTGCACACACGTGTCAAATAACATCGAGTCGAGTTGAGTATATTGAGTCACACAATGAGTTAAGAACATCAAGCCTTGAGTCAACCTCAAGCCAACTAACCACAATGAGTTTAGTACACCTAGCCTTGGGTCAACTATAAGAAAAATATAAATATGAGCAAAGTCCAATAGTTTAAGATATAGATGCTAGTACACCAAGTCCATGGCTAATGATTATCCTTTACAAAAGATTTGAGGCAATTTGTAGACTATAAATGAGCAAAAGGCGCGAGTAGCAGTAACGAAGCCGAACGAGCATAATGAGTTTAAAAAAACTCTAACCTCAATTCCAGCGCATCACCACAGAAACAACGCAATGCGGTACTCACTGACACGGTGCGACAGCACTGTCGCCGCGCGATGAAATTTGATGTGTCACATCGAACTGGAATTCCTGCAGATTAATTTGCTGGATGATAATTATCTACTCAAGCCTCGTGATAAGCAAATCAATTCTTTCCAAAGTAGATGATTATGCATTTGAGCCTTTGAGCATCGTGATGAGCGATAAATGATTTGATTAGTAGTCAACCCGATTACAACTTGATTGATGATCGGCCTGATGACGATCACATTTTGATTACACATTGATTAAACAATTGATTTGATTAGTAATCGGCCTGATTACGATTTTTTGTTGATGATTGGCCTGATAACGGTCACTTTATTGATTAAATACTCCTAAACATTGGCCAAGCACATTTGATAAGCGCCTAAGATAGGCTATGCATGTACACCTAAGCATTAGTTGAGTCCGCCTAAGCATTGGTGGAGAACATTGAATATATAGTAATTAAGCATGATTACAAAGAATTCCTAAGATTGGCAGATTTCTACGAAAAAAAACATGAAGCTCAGTGAGACCTTGAGGAACAAGGTTTTACGATAGAGATTATCACTTCGGAGATGTGAAGACGAGAAGAATTTGAAGACGACTCGAGATGAGGTGGCCTTCGACAGTGTTCCCTAAGATTGCGGAGGTTGTCACCTGATTTTTGAAGACGACTCGAGATGAGGTGGTCTTCGACTGCGTTCCCTAAGATTGCAAAGGTTGTCACCTGAGTTGAGAAGACGGTTCGTGACGTAGCAGTCTTTAATGGCTTTCGCTAAGATTATGGAGGTTGTCACCTGATTTCAGAAGACGGTTCGTGATGTAGCGGTCTTCGATGGCTTTTTCTAAGTTGTTTTGGAGGTTCTCACCTCATTTTAGAAGACGGTTCATGATGTAGCAGTCATCGATGGCTTTCACTAAGATTGTGGAGGTTATCACCTGAGTTTAGAAGACGGTTCTTGATGTAGCGGTCTTCGATGGCTTTCGCTAAGATTGTGGAGGTTATAAACTAATTTTAGAAGACAGTTCATGATGTAGCAGTCTTCGATGGCTTTCTCTAAGAGTGTGGAGGTTATCACCTGATTTTAGAAGACGGTTGGTGATGTAGCAGTCTTCGATGGCTTTCGCTAAGATTGTAGAGGTTATCACCTAATATGAGAAGATGGCTCATGATGTAGCGGTCTTCGATAGCTTGAGCTAAGATTGTGGAGGTTGTTACTTGATTTCAGAGAATGGCACGAGATGTGGCGATCTATGACGACGTCCTCCAAGAATAAGGAGGTTGTCAAACAGAACAAATAGGATCTGGCGAGATGTCAACCGAAGGCGTGTACCTGACGGTGCAAGATACGTGTTTCTAACTCCTTTATTTGTATAACTAACGCTTTTCTATAGGTATGGGTGTTAAAAAGGATGATTTAGGATCGCAGAACGTTTTGAATCATTCTCCGTCCCTATCGATCTTCTTTGACTTTTGTTTTCGAAAATTACATTTCTCCAAACATAGTCAAAGTTGGGCTTCTGTAGACACCTTATTGTGTCTCCCCAAAAACGAAACCCAGTGATGAGTACCTTTCACATTTTGATTAACGAGTTTGGTAAAGATTTGAAGAGTCTCATGAAGTTTCCTTAAACCTTGACCATATTCCTAACCTTACCTAAAATGTTCGGGTCTTTGAACCCAAAATCATTCATTTTGTGTCTTTGAAAATCATTCATTTCGTGTCCTCTTTATAAAGTCGTCCAAACTAGTCTATGTTGGTCCATAATCCTGGTCTTGTTATTGTTTAGTTGAATAGAGCTTGAAAAGTTCTTTCGAACGATATATTATAAGCCCAAATTCGATTTATAAAGAATAAGTTATGTCCAAAATACTAAACAAAGCCCAAACCGAGCCTAGGTCCACCTTACCTACGACCCAATGATAATGTGAGGGTCCAAATACCTTAATCCCAATCCTAAACCAATTAAAATTCATTAGGAACTTCTAGAAGTCTCTAGAAGGTTCTAATCTATCCTTTCCAAATGATAAAGATCAAAGAGTTTGAAATTTAAAAGTCCTCTTTTTAAAAGACCTTGTTCTATTGAAATTTAAAAACGGTCAGATATGATTTTTGTGCCTCATATTTTTATCCAAATCTTAGATGGTTGGATAGTGCGTGAAATTATCTTTCTAATGATATATCATAATTCCAATTCCGAACTATAACGAAAAAGATAAGAACGAAATAGCAAACTCTATCCAAAATTGACATCGATCCACTATATCAATAATTTCTTTTATTCTACAAAAGATATAAATTTTATTTTAATTAGGTTGTAAAGTAAACTTCCAGATCTTTCAAACGATATATTATTTATCTTATTCCGACTTCTGGATCAAAAGTTATGATAAAAACTAAAACCGCAAAAAATGTTGTCTATCGCGCCATGATGGACCTGTCGCGCCGTGGTAAACTTGTCGCGCCGCGATGGAACCTGTTTTACTTTGATTTGAAATCTAACTCTTTTCTGATCCTTCGACCCTCTTTTTTCCTTATAAATAGAGGTCGTTTCACCCCGTTTTCATTCATCAACAAGCTTTTCTCTTTATCTCTTCTTAATTCTTTTCTTAGCCTAGCCTAAACACATCCCAACACCTTCTTGATATTCTCTTTAATCATACATCATACCTCCATCAAGAGCTTTGAATACTCCTAGCCAATCTCGAAATTGCCTTCGACCTCGACGTGAAAGGTTGATAGTTCTGAGGGTTTGGTCCCAACTATATTTCAATTCTTATTATTATATTATTTATTTGGTTTAATTTTTCTTGAATTTTACTAACGTGTGCATTGTTTTGATAGAAAGAGGCACGAAGCATTAAAGTGAGTAATTTGATCTCCCTAATATTAATTCCTTTGATATAGAGATCATATTAGGATGTTGATTTTGATTCCTAGTATCATGTTAGGATGTTGATTTTATTCCCTAGTATCATGTTAGGATGTTGATTTTGATTCCTAGTATCATGTTTAGGGTGTTAATTAATATTTCTAATATCATGTTGGTTCCTAGTATCATGTTTAGGCTAATGCTTTGATTATGATTTTTATAAGTGATATGCTAGGATTTGTTATTGATCCGTTTAGTATCATGCCTAAAATCTTGCTATTAATCATGTTTTGATGATTTTTATTATGATGATGATTATTGTTTCAATAATTATATGTTGCTTGATTATTGCTTTTGCTTGATCACACCCCTTCTTCCAGGTTTTAAGGGAATTTGTACTTGAAATCATGCATAATAAGATAATTAATAATTTATTTTAGTATTATATGGTTTTAATTCAAGTGATTGCCAATAATAGATTTATTTGTGCTTTAATAATCAACCATCCTCCCCGAATATCCAGTCTAATTTAGTTTGGATTCGTACCATCATCCCCGAATATCCAGTCATGGTTCCGGACCACTACGCAGGTAGCGATCTGCGTGATCGTGAATGGGGTGTAACCTTCACACCTGTGAACGGTTTACAAGTTCCTAAAATTTATTGGTGACTCTTTTATCTTTACCTTTCTTCCCTTTGGACGCCACCATGTCTAAAAGCATGATCACAGTGGGGCTCAAGGTTGATTTTAAAAAATTCCCTACAAACCTTCATGGGTCAATCGTTTTTGTCTTTCGTTGTCACTTATCGTGGTTGCCTTATAATGACCCGTGAATGGTTTAGAAGTTCCTTATAAACTTGTTGGCGGCTCCCTACTTTCCTTTGTCCCTAATCGTGTCCCTAATCGTATGTCAATTCCCACTTCCTATGAGTGCCAAGCATATTCACAACATGCTTACGTAGGCGCGCTTCGAACGATGCCTATAATTTGGTGACTCCAATGGGATAGATTCTTGGTTACTTATCGATTTGAGTAATCGGTATTTATTTGAGATGAGTGGATTAGACTTCAGAGATTCTTGAATCGTATTCTTGTTATTAATTTGGCATTTTTGCATATGCATGGACGTTTTAACGTGGTATTTAGGTTCGCCTCGTAGGATAAATCGAATAACCTGATTGCGAACGAAAAAAAACAGAGGCACTGGTCAGATTCCTTGACTGCCGCGCCGCAACAAAATTGTTTTGACACGGCACAGATTACTGTCACGCGACATTTGTATCTTGACTTGGTAATTCCTGCCGTGTCGCAACAGTCCTGAAATCTTTCTAGTGTTTCTGCATTTTTCTCGTTATTAGCTTCCTTCATTTTTCTGAAAAACCGTATATGTTCTACATATGTTTTAAGCTCTATGAACCCGAAAACGTTCATGATAATAAGGGTTCATCCGAGTTATTAAATCCACCCAAACCATGGAGTCGAGTTCGATTTAATCATGAACTTGCGGAGACGCTCGTTGGGATATACCCTCAAGGGAGGCTACCTTGCTAACGCGTCCAAACTCTTAACCATGGTACCCTTTTGACAACAAAAAGCTTAACCATAGTGGAACATAGAACTTGACCTTAGGTTGCGAACCTTTCATTGCATCATCATGACTAAGTGTTACTTGGCTTTATTGTTGTGTTGCTAACCCCAAGTGTGTTTGTCCATCTTATTACTTTTATTAATGAATGATCGAGGGTTTTTATTCCACATAGTATCTAGAATGGACATAAAATTGAATAAAACCTGGAAAATAGCACAAAACAGAACTTGGATCTGTTTATAGTGTCACAACAGAATTGTCGTGTCGCGGCAAATAGTGTCGTGTCAACGGCAGGTTGTATGGCACCACGGTACAGTTTTTGTGCCACGACATTTGTACCGTGGCGCGGTATCTAGGTTTCTTCGCAATTAGTCAATTTTGTCCCTCCGTGCTTGTCTCTATGGTTTGTGTGTCTCGTCTAGTGTCGTGTCTAGCTGTACGGTTATAACACGCGTCCCATAACTTCACTTATCACTCACAAGTCGAGTTGAGTCCACACACTTGCTATTTTATTCAAGTCATGCACCATGTAGTCTATGACCGTACATTTGGTTTGATTTGTGTCGTTTTTTCCGTCATTTTTTTTAGGAGTAAGTTGGATGGTATCCTCCCGTACATTTTTTTTCATCTAAAAATTTTTTCGAAAACTTTTTGACCCCTATTTTTTTAGATGAGTCAAGATTGAGTCAAATCCTTAAAGGTGCGTGTTTTTCAATATCACAACACTTTGTTAAAAAGCAGGGGTCGATTGGTACGGCTCGAGACATGCAAGGAAACCTCAATCCTCTTTACAAGTTCCATCACCGTTACATCTAGTCCACTTTCACTTCACTTCAATGGACAACAAGGAAGATATCGAGCAACTCAACACGCCCATTGAGACACTCATCACCATGATACAAGGCCTTGTAACTAAAGTCACTACCTTAGAATAAAACAATGCCACTCTTGTTAAATTTGACTAACTGAAAGAAGAAATGAACAACATTCAAGCTAGAACCTGTCTCAAGAGCATTAACATCGAGGATGAGTTGATGAAAATTGCTGGCGATAGTGGCAATAACAACAACACTTGGAAAAACAAGAAGAACGACATTCTTTCTTCCTCGTATTACAAGCCTGGCAACACTACCAACAATATAAGCTAGTGCGATCTTAATGAAGTACAAGCCCTTAACACTCCTCTGTCAAGGAAAAGGAGAACTTACACTTCTTTGGGAATGACTTATGATGCTGCCTTTGATTGTCTCTATAACCAAGGTATGATTACACCCATTGGACCAATCCTAGAGCCGAAACCTGAGGAAAGGAGCCCTAAGTGTAGGATTATACGTACTATAAGTGGAATTTCATGAATCATATTCATATTCACCTAAAATAAGATTGCATGCATAACACACAAGAATCAAATAACTATACCTTTGAAGCGTGATATCCACGAAGCAAACTGATTGACAAATCAGGGAGAGAATAGAGCCCCAAGCGTGACTCCTCTACTTAGTCCACGAGATTTGATCAAGCGTCCACCAATGCTATATTGGTCGAGTGAAAGGGACAATCGGCACCACCACGATCACCACCACCACAACCGTGCACAACACCGGCACCAAGGAGAGGAGAGAGTCATGAGTGTGAGAGAGAAATTTGAGAGGTTGGATCTCGTGTTTGCTAATTAGGGTTTGATCTCACTGATCATGAATTGTATATTAAACCCTAGGCACCTAGTCTTTTTATAATCCTATTATAATTAGACTAGGAACAAAACCCAAAAACCTCTTTCCTCCTTATCATGGCCCTTTCCCTCTTATGCTTGATCTAGGCCCTTTTTGGACCTTATAGGATCCGTCCAATTGGAATTTGGCCTATTTTACTAGCCAAAAGATCGTTAATACCTCTAGCTATGATATAACTGTTGGGTTTCGTGGTGTCCAACACCACGCGGAAGGAAACCCGCCCAAAATCCGCACACAAATTAAAGTAATTATGCATATATTAACACCATAATCACACGATTAATAAGAAGAGAGAGAAAGAATCATTACCCATGAAGCGTGCTTCGCTCTCACTTAGAGCTCAGACTTAAAAGCACAGAGTCCCGCAAATGAGTGAACCTCCGACGGCTAACACCCTCACTACCGAACCCAGCCGACCTTTGCCCCGAAGCTAAGTCAGGGCTAGGCCAAAAATAACTTAGAGTATTAGAACAAAGGTTTTTTTTCGTGGAGATCCCTTCAAGTTCACCAACTCAAGTTCCCGTTCCCAATGCCAAATGATTGGTATTTATAGGGAAAGGAGCGCTTGAAATCCCATCTCCCATTAATGTGGGAGAGTTGGAAAAAATACAAAATGGAATTTAATTTAATTCTAAATTACATCAAATAGCCAAATGAATCACCAAACGTCAAGTGGCATGAGGAGAACAAGTGGTTAGGTGAGAACCACATGGGAGGACCATACCTCCCTTGCTCCCTGAGGCATCCTTAACAAACTAGTCCTCACACACTTTCCAACCACCGCACGCCAGCTAGCGTTAGGCCTTGTGCACCAAGGCACACCCAGTTGGTGGTCTGGTACTTGGCTGGCCCTGCCAGCATGGCTGCGTGTGCGTGCAGCCCAGCAAGCATGCTACGCATGCATGCGAGCTGCTACTAGGAATCATGGCGCTGCTACCGCAAGCTCTATCGCTAGCCATGCCGAGCTAGATGCTGCTATCTCGCGCAAGGCCTGGATATCATTTGCATGTTGCTGACCTTGCTTGTGATGGTGTGGATGGTGCTAGCATACTTGCATGCGCGCCAGCAATGCTGGCCTTGCTGCGCCAGCTAACTAGAGTAGCTAGCATGCTAGCGAGCTCGGCATTCTGCAGCCTTGCTAACCATATTGCTCTAGCCCTCGATTGGCTCGGACATTCCGAGGCTAAGGCTATATATTCTGACTTGTTGTTTGGCTGATTTTTCCGTCTCGTCTTTTACTAAATTCAAATCGACTTACGACGCTTGGTTTCGACACTCTAAGCTCGGAATTTGTCGTCTTTTATCATAAATACTCTATTGACTAATTAAATTCTTCGGATTAATTCGTCGTTTCGGTTCGGTTACACGATTGGGTTTAACCCGAAGGGTTCAGTCAAGATTAAGCTGTAATATTTATATTCCTTAATATTACAGATCGAAAGCGGCCTCCAACTAGGCATTCCGATCACTTGGCCTTACTGAATAATTAGCTTTTTAATTATTCTCGAACCCTCTATCGAAATTATAGACTTGTTTGAAGGACACCATTCCTTTTAATCTCCCACTTGTCCTTCTGGACAAGTGTGCTAATTGTGTATAGCTTGTTACCTATGTCACTTAATGTCTCTTCATGAACTATAAGGTAAGATTCTTCGTCATCCTTATTACGTTAAGATGTGTTTCTTGATTTTCGAGTTCGACTGCAAATAAGCAGATGATTTCTAAAATCCATCTGAGCACAACCACACATTTTCACAGTCTCGCTCTTCGAGAGGCCATGTAAACAACAGGACATGCTCCCTACTGTTAATAGGGGGACATTCCTAGTCTTGCATTGTTAGCTTCCCTTACTAAGAGGCCCTAGCCGCCCAACTGTTGCCTTTATAATCCCCTTTTACGGGAAACATTTGACAACATCAAAGCGGACTAGTACTCAAATAAGAGAACTAACAACACTCATGGCCGAGGAAAGAGGTTCCGATAACCATAATGAGCGATATACTTATGACAATTCTCAAATCTCTTAAAGTATTCTCATAGGTCAATCCGGTATAGTTCCGAACTAAAACCTGTTCAAATGATTTATGACAATTTTGTCCTTATAGCACAAGAAATAGTACTATAAATCATACTACACACTAATCTCACTCGATCATTAGTCGTCCAACTTTCAAATGACCTCAATTAGGGATAATTTTGATATGATATTCAACGTTCACTTAATAGGTGTTCTTTATCCAAGACATTGTCTTGATACCCTATTTTGAATGTTCAAATCGAATGGACTCATTATTTAATTCTAAACCACAATTAAATAGAAATGGAATAATAATTTACAGAAATATTACATTACTCTAAAAATGAATGGTTTTAACATGGTGTTTTACATTAAGATCTCCACAACTTAATCAAAGCCAATCTCTAATATTCTTGATTCCCATTGCCTCAACGTGCTTGTTGTGTTTCACTTGAGGCAAAGGTTTAGTGAGTTAATCGGTTACATTGTCGTCCGTTCCAATCTTGTAAATTCTTATTTCATCCTCGAACTTTCATTCCCTTTTCATGTGAAATTGCCTCATGACATGTTTGACTTTCTGATGCTCCCTTGGCTCTCTAGCCTGAGCAATAGCCCCACTATTATCACAGTAGAGGTGTATTGGTCCCTTTATTGAGGGACAACACCAAGTTCACCAACGAATTTACAAATCCAAGCTGCCTCCTTAGCTGCTTCCGAAGCTGCCAAGTATTCAACTTCAGTTGTAGAGTCTGCGGTTGTGCTTTGGTTAGCACTCTTCCAACTAAACGCTCCTCCATTAAGACAGAACACGTATCCTGATTGTGACTTGAAGTCATCTCTTTCAGTCTAGAAGCTTGCGTTGGTATAACCTTCAACAACCAAATCCTTACACCCACCATAGACTAGAAATTTATCCTTGATCCTTTTCAAGTACTTTAGGATATTTTTTGCCACAGTCCAATGTGCCTCTCCTAGGTCTGATTGGTATCGGCTCGTAGCACTCAATTTTGGGTTTCGTAGCGTCCATCACTACGCGGAAGAGAAACCCACCCAAGACCCACTCACTAATGAAAGTAACTAAGCATTTAATCACATTAATAAACAACAAAAGAAAGAGAAAGGGAAATGACATTCTTACCCTCAACCCGTGCTTCGCTCCTATAGAGCTCAGACTTCAAAGCTTTAGCTCCGCAAGCTCGAGAGCCTCCGATGGAGTCCACCCTCAAGACCTAACCCGAACGACCTCTACCCCGAAGGTTAATCGTGGCTTGACCAAGGAAAGACTAGAGTATTACGAACTTAAAGGTTTTCTCACCTATAGGGAGATGCCTTATTGAGTTCAACTCTAGTGGTTTTTCCCAAACCCAAAACTTGGGTATTTATAGGGAAAGGAGACCTGATCTCCCTTCTCCCATCCATGTGGGAGATTTGCATTTTCCCCTCATTTTATTTTAATCAAAAACAAAATGAAATGTCAAGCAATGAACAAGCTTTAAGTGTCATAAGGAGGGAGAGAGTAGGTGAGGACCACCCAAGGGGGGGGGGGACCAAATCACGTTTCCTCCTAAGCTAAGCACCAACCACCTTTGGTCCCCTCCTTGACCGTGAGCTGGCCTAGGGACAGCTGGCTGCCAGCGAGCCTTGGCTGCTAATGTGTATAGCCCTTTTCCTATGTCGCTTAATGTCTCTTCATGAACTATAAGTTAAGATTCTCCGTCACCCTTATTATGTTCAGAAGTGTTTCTTGATTCCCGAGTTCGACTGTCAATAAGCAGATGATTTCCAAAATGCATCTTAGCACGGCCATGCATTTTCACAGTCTCGCTCTTCGAGAGGCCTTGTAAACAACAAAGACATATTCCCTATTGTTAATAGGGGACATTCCCAGTCTTGCATTGTTAGCTTCCCTTACTAAGAGGACCTAACCGCCCGAGTGTTGCCGTTATAATCCCCATTTACGGAAGACGTTTGACAACATCAAAACGGACTAGTACTCAAACAAGAGAACTTACAATACTCATAGTCTAGGAAAAGGTTCCGATAGCTATAATGAGAAATATACTTATGACGATTTTAAATCTTTTAAAGTATTCTCATAGGTCATAGGTAGTCGCACAACTAACAAAAATAATACCTAACTAGACCTCCTAATTATGAAGTAGGGTAAGTCAGGGTCGATTCCACAGAGAGAAGGTTGTTTAACAATCAACTTTTACCAATGACAAAACTAAATAAGAGATAAAACGATGGATTAAATACTATGACTACTCAAATATCAAACATAAATCAAAAATAATAAAAACATCTAGAATTAAGTATCACCAATAATAAAAACATCTAGAATTAAGTATCACCACTAACATAATCAATACAAGACAAATTCCTACCCCAACCAATTAATTACACGTTCACAAGGAAAGGTACGCCCTATAAAATACCAAAGATCTCTCCCGAGTTGTCAATGGCTTCCCTAATAAACAATCAAACCTACTTCTGTGGAATCATGCAAATTAAATCTTTCAAAGTATTCTCATAGGTGATAGGTAGTCGCACACCTAACAAAAATAATACCTAACTAGACATCCTAATTATGTAGTAGGGTAAGTCAGGGTCGATCCCACAGAGAGAAGGTTGTTTAACAGTCAACTTTTACCAATGACAAAACTAAATAAGAGATAAAACGATGGATTAAATACTATGACTACTCAAATATCAAACATAAATCAAAAATAATAAAAACATCTAGAATTAAGTATCACTAATAATAAAAACATCTAGAATTAAGTATCAGCACTAGCATAATCAATACAAGACAAATTCCTACCCCAACCAATTAATTACACATTCACAAGGAAAGGTACGCCCTATAAAATACCAAAGATCTCTCCCGAGTGGCTTCCCTCATTAACAATCAAACCTACTTCTGTGGAATCATGCAAATTAAAGACATTCAGTCCGGCACCCTAACTTCCTAATATACCTACTTCCGTGGAGAATTTCATACCCTTAATTGATCTATTCAAATCCGTCAAAACCCAACTCCTGTTGCGATCAAGACAATGGAATAATAACAATACCAATTATCCCTAATCTAGTATTGGAATAAGCACAATCAATTAAGCATGAACAATATAAATAATTAATTGAGAATTTAAAAGAATAAATCAAGTATTAATCATGTCTAGGGTTCAACCTAACCCTAGATTAATAATCTACATGAACATCATAAAAACAATAATAAAAATAAAGAGAATAATAGTATTAAAGTAATAAGAAAATAAAATAATAAGTCTTAGTATGAAAAGAAAAAAAAGAAAAGAAAATTAAAACTAAACTAAACTAAAAACATAAAAAAAAAAAAAAAAAAAAAAAAAAACTAAAAACCTACGTACTCCCCTATCCATCCTACGGCAAAACTACTCCTCTTATATAGGAAGAGGCAAAAAGCCCACAAATCCCATTAACAATAAAAGTACTTTAAAACTAAAAATAATCCAAAGCTAAATGCAAAATTATCCTAAATCTAAATTTAAGCTAAAAAAATATTGTTGCTAATATCTCATTAGTCTTTAGTGCTGCCATCATCCGAGAATTTCAGTGTAAACATTAAGCCCAAATCAAAATAGCCCAAATAGAAAGGAGCCTGTGCTGATATCTGCCCGACCGGGCCAGGCCTCGTCCGATCGGGCCCGGTCAGCTTGAGCTGCGAGCTGGGCTTCTATGATTCTTGGGTTTGTTACTTGGACTTTCTTGACTTGAGTCCAACTTTTATATAGTGCTTGGTCCGTTAATCCATAACAATAATGTAGACCTTTCTCTTCTCTAATCGAGCTCTTATTAACTAAGCTAAATTTCTTTAACTCGGTCTTGGGCTTTAAATATACGATCATAAAATACGTTCCGACTCTAATACTTTGTAGTGGCTCAATAAGCTCGGAAATCGTCATAAATCTGCATATCCCTACAAAATAATACCGACTCTACAAAAACATTAGAAAATGTATATTAGTAATAAAAATAGCTCCGCAGAGCTCAAATAAGCACAAATATTACCGTGGGACGGGGAGTAAAAATATATATAAAATAGACTTATCAATAGGTTGATCCGATATAGTTCTAAACAAATACCTATGAAAATTATTTATGACAATCATGTCCTCGTAGCACAAGAAACGGTGCTATAAATCATACTACACACTAATCTCAAGTAATCATTAATCGTCCATCATTTAAATGACCTTGATTAGGGATAATTTTCGATTATAATATTCAATGTTCTCTTAACAGGTGTTTTTTTATCCAAAACATGGTCTTGATACCCTATTTTGAATATTCTTAGAAATCGAATGGACTCATTATTTAATTCTAAACCACAATTAAATAGTTTGTGCAATTTTATTAATTAAATTTTATTCCACTATGAAACTTCCAAACGTTTCATCTTATGATAAATGGTTTTCCCCAAATGTTTTAAGAGTAACACTATTCACAAAACATTTATAGAAATCACACCCATATTTAATATGCTTGATTTCTAACATGCAATTCTGGTGAATGTTGTCGTTCACTTATTGCATAGGTTTAGTTATTATTACTTTGCAAATCATAGCATCTTCATTATCGAACAATTCCATAATTAGATGATAAAATTTTGAGAGTGTTATGGATCATATGTGATTTAGGATTTATTGTCCAAGTGATGGCTCCCACTCAGTTTCATGACTTGAGATCTTTCAACTTGACAACCTACAATCAACGTTCAACAACGAACTTTCCATTGAACACTTTCTTTTTATTGCCTTCCAGGCAACAATATTCTCAACATATATTTCAGTAGAAATTCTGATGGTGCCTTGCTCGGATTTCGTTCTAAACGGCTCACAGTGAATTGGGAGACCCTAATCACTTGTGATTTTGGAAATTTACCTTAAATTTCGGCACATTATACATGGATGCGCGTCCATGTTGCCATTCTCACGCCACGACGCATTCTAGCTCGTGCTTATAAATGGCTTTCTTAGTAAGAATCTTATCCTTGCTAAGGATGTTCTTGCAACATCAATTTTCAAATTACATTTGTTCCATACGTCAAGAACTCATCCCTTCTACTTATCCAAGTACTTTGGATGTTCTTGATCATAATCTAACGATCCATTACTTAGATTTAAATTGATTGGTATTTGATACTTCTCATGCTCTAAGCATGTAAGTTGAGTGACGACTCCATAATATAGAATACATGATGGTTTTAATTGCAGAATTATTCCCAATTTATTCCATTCATATGACCTTTTTAGTTTCACCGAGTCTTGCTAAACTGTTTGTTATATGATACGGTTGAAAGTCTCTCCAGAGTCTTTCTTGTTTGATTTAGTATTAACCTAGCTTATACTTAGTTCAAACATCTACTTAGTTTTATACATACGGGTTGAAATCCTTTCAAAGTCCTTCATGTATAACACGGTAAATTCCTCTACTAGTTTAAACATTACATTAAGTTTATCCAATAGATCTTAAATCCCACTATGTACTAAGTATCGCCTTTTGCTTGGTCCATTGTCGAAAATCCTTTCAAATCTAAGCATTTAGCATTTAGCATTTGACAGTCATTTCACAACAGAGTTCGTAAACTTCTTGTTGGATCACACAAGATTGACTCGTGCTCCCACTAAACTTCTTGTTCACAAAAATTCCTACATGCAATGCTTCACTTGGTCCCACAATGGATTTCTTGAGTTTTCTTTCAAATCTAGCATTATTTAGATTCTCAAAACCCTTAGACTATTTCCATAGTCTCTTCCTAAAATCCCATTTTAGGAAGGCGGTTTCGTTATCTATTTTGCCATAATTCATATGCGCAATTTTGCTAGAATAATCACGAAAAGACTTAAGTATTCCGATTAGTGAATAGGTTTTATCAACTAATCTAGCTATGTATGCCTATACATTTCCACATTTATCAGTTTTCTCCTTGAAAACTTATTTGCGATTGATGGGTCTTTCACCCTTCATGCAAATGAATCAAGTTCCAAACATGATTTACAAACATGGAGTCTATTTCAGATTTTATGGCCTCTAACCGTTATTCGGAATTTTAATTTGTCGTAGCTAATTTACAAGACACTATTCCTTCACAATCCAATGGTAAATAGTATGCTTGTAAGTCTTAGGTTATTTCTAACTTAATAGAGATTTATAGGATTCAATCCAAGCCTTTGGTGAATTGTATACCTATACGGGGTAATTGCATTAAACACTGAGTTTTAAGGTACTTTTAAAGCCCTTTGATTATATTGATCTTACTCCACCACTTCTAAAGTTTTGGAGTATTAAATTCTCATTTAAGGCAGTTGTAAAGTCTCTTGAGTATTCTTGATCAACCATACTCATGAAGCCCTTCTAAAGTCTTCGCAGATTCTCAGTTTAAGTTTTTTGATAATCTCGATGGTCATCGAGTTCATTTTTCTCCTACTTGTCGTTTTGGAAATGTGTTACTTTCCAGAAAGACACCACTTAGAGCAACAAATACTATGTTCTTAATTAGGTTGTGGAAGTAATGTCCGTAGTCTTACTTGAATACTTACAAAGAGACATGTATATTGTCTTTGGGTAAAAGTTCATTGTGAAACAAACATTTAGCTCCTTCTCGAGCTACCTTAGCCATTATTTAGCCACTTTGCCCTCACTGAGCCAAAGAACTCCCGCTGAGACAATGAACTCCCACTAAGCTAAGAGCCCTAGACATATACTTGAAAAGATGCTAGAAACTATTTCTATTCATAACGGAATATGGTGTCCTTTCATAGATTCGAAAATTTTTTGTTTAGTGTAACACTAGTCATTTTGTGCAAATCTTTAAGAATTTTATAGGAAGGGATGTGATCCATCATCATTCGAGTCATTTCCAAATGGCATCGAGGTCTCCGTCAAGACATACTCTATTCTTTGTGGAGCTCATTATGAAATTTCAGTTTCATAAGTTTGATATGATCACTCTTGGCTCAAGCAATCATCGGTCGATCTAACCTAGACGTTTTGATATCTTGCCAATTCAATTCTATACTTCATTGAACATTAGAGCTTTTCAAGGTCTAGTTTGTTCACATTTGATGAATGTAGCCACATTCTTTCAAATTCTTGTGAGACATTGAAGTAATGGAATCCTTTTTAGCTTATGGAGTCAATTGTCTATGCCAAGCACAATAGCTCTTTTCTTTGTCGATTTCAACAAGTAAGACTTGCTTGTCTTAAAAGGATTCCAAATCAATCAATTATCAAGAGTCTATCTAATAGAGCCTTGAGTATGTTCTAGTCGATGTGACATTGCTAAAGATGTTTGGAAAACAAATCATGTCCATGACTTGAACCTTGTGAGTTTTCATGTTAGGGAAATGTTTGTTTATAATCTAGCATTATTGACTCATGGCTTAGACAACCATGCCATTTATATAAAACATGCAACTATTGCCCTTTTATTGAATGTTAGTCTTGGCCGTTGCGACCTACGCAGGGTAATAGGTTAAGCATTTGCATTGTCGGTTCGACTTTGCACATTGGAAGTTTGACTCTGACCAATGTCAACAACTGCTTCTAAAGCACTTTGATTGTCAGTTTTGTCATGTTGACTTTGTTGCTCTTCCTCTCGAACTTCGTCGAGTTCGATTTTCCTACCACTTGTCATTTTGGAAAGGTGTTCCTTCTCCAAAAAGACACCATCACAAGCAACAAGCACTTTGTTCTCGGATTTATTGTAGAAGTAATACCCCTTGGTTTCTTTAGGGTAACCCACAAAGAAACACTTGTCTAATTTTGGGTGAAGTTTGTCAGAAATTAATCTCTAAACATATGCTTCGCCACCACAAATCTTAAGAAAAGACAACCTCGGAGGTTTCTTCGTCCATAGTTCATATGGAGTCATTTCAACAGCTTTTGACGGAGCACGGTTCAGAGTTAGTGCCGCAGTTAGAAGTGCGTGTCCCCAGAAAGAGATAGGAAGTTCACTAAGACCCATCATTAATCGAACCATGTCTAATAAGGTTTAATTCCTCCATTCGAATACTTCGTTCCATTGTGGAGTTCCGGGATGTGTCAACTCTGAAAGAATACCATTTTCTTTCAAGTGATCGTCGATTTCGTGGCTCAAATACTCCCCACCTCGATCCGATCAAAGTGCTTTTATTTTCTTGCCAAGTTGATTTTCAACTTCACTCTAAACTCTTTAAATTTCTCAAAAGATTCAGATTTGTTCGACATAAGGTAGACATAACCATATCTACTGTAGTCGTCGGTGAAGGTAATGAAATATCGATAACCATGCCTTGCGGGTGTACTCATTGGTCCACATACATCCTGATTAGGAGATTTTTCCCTACCAATCATCATCTGACAAGTAGACCATTCAGGCTTTGCCAAGTGTCCACCACATGGGCCAATAGAAGCCTGCCACGTTTCAGGCGTTGATCTGTCCACCATGGACCAGTTGTGTCACGCCACGTGGCCTCTATATGCCAAACAGGCCAAACGGCCACGTAGGCCCAATTTTCGAGGGAAGCCTAGTCAGTCCTAGGTTATCTTAAACCTAGTATTTGGCACGTTTCCCAAGGTTATAAATACACTAATTAATCCTCATTAAAGGGGATTCAGCAATTAATTACTCTCACTTAGAGAACCTAAACACACTGATCATTCCTCCCCTAGAGGAACCAGATCTCCCAACCTTTACTTTTTCCGCACTTATTACTCCTCAAACAAGAACTAACTTGACCGTCGGAGGCGGAGCCCCTACCACTCGGATTCTCCGTTGTTTTGCAGGTACAGGCGCACGAATCTAGTCCCGGAATTGTAACTCTCCCGCAGGACATCAAAAAACCCTGAAACATTTTAGCGCCGTCTGTGGGGATCGAACCCACGACCACGTCTGTGGGGAGAGTACTTTCGAGATGGCATCACAGTCTGTACCGACTCAGAGCGAGAGGCGTCCTACGGACGACCCTAAGGTCTATAGTGACCAAGATACTGAAAATGAGGTTGAGGTTGAGACTCATACGGCCCCAGATGGGACCTTACGAGCTCGACGAACTCGTTCCTCTAAAAAGAAGGAACGAAAAGATTGCCAGGTTGGATCTAGTAAACCTGCCGGCCAGCCGCTTGATCATCAACAGGCGGCCGAGGGATCTGCTCCCATCACTAGAAGTGAACTCATGACTTTCATGAATAGCTTCAAAGGGGAGATCCAGGATCTCATTAATAAGAAAACGCCTGCTCCCTCCAAGGAGCAGTCGGCTAGAAAACCTTCTCAGTCCGGAAGGGGGAAACCTGTACATGGTCGAGAAGCGACTCCTCACCCTAATTCTAGGAAGTGGGAGCCGCCTGTGATTGACTTAACAAAGTATCGCTTTCCCTCACCAGGGAAGAGAAAGCCCATTTGTCATGTACAAGTGGATGGGTCAAAGAAAACTTACTCAGATGCTCGACTATTGCTAGAGCAGAAGAAGAATGACCAACTGTCAGAGTCGGCCTCTACTTCAGATTTTCAAGATAGTTTGCATAATACCTCCATGAGGTATACTCAATCAAATTATGAGAGTCAGACAGGCGGTACCCCCCGTCGGTTCAGATCTCATAAAGATCAGTCGGTACCGAATGTACCATACATACTGCAACAACAATATTTCTTGCAGCCCCCTTTGTTTGGAGGGCAGGCAGCAAGAAACGTCCAACCGTTGGACTGGCAACTACGGTTGCTCAGACTTGGAGAACAACCGTCCGCCTTCTCCAAGGAAATTATTGAGGCCGCCCAGCCGGTCCAAGTGAAGAATGTGTTAGTAGGCGCCTATGATGGCACTACTAACCCAGAAGATCATCTAACGGCGTTCACCAACCTAATGTACCTCCAAGGATTGGATGATCCCACTTGGTGCAAGTGATTCCCAGCCACTCTCAAGGGAATTGCACAACAATTGTTCGAGAACCTGCCGACTTGTGTGAATAATTTCAAGACACTTGCCTACTTGTTCACCTCCAATTTTGCTATGAACATCCCTGCTAAAAAGACGACCCTTAACTTAGGGACCATTCAGCAGGGTGAGAAGGAGGGACTCCGTTCCTACATCAGGCGGTTTAACCTGATGAGGATTCAAATACAAGGGCTGTCGGATGAGGTAGCCTACACTAACTTTTTCAGATGTCTTAAGGATGGGTCGACCTTCAAGTTCGACTTGGTCCGAAAGAGGGTTGCGACTCTCCAAGAAGCATTGATTGAAGCTGAAGCCTATATACAGGCGACTGATCTCTGTCAACCTGGGAAACAGTCGGACGGAAGAAGGTCTGACAAAAAAAGAAAGCCGACCAAAACAGTCGACAAATAAAGATGAGAAAAAAAGAAAAGAAGTATGGGCAGCCGACTCCTCTCAACAGGCGTCCCAGAAAAAGAAGAAGGAATTCAAACCATACTCTCCCAAGTATACTTTCAACAAGGATAGCCAAGCTATCCTCAAAGAAATCAATAGCCGGATCTCAATCGAGAAGCCGGCCCCCATGAAGAGTTCTGCAAGCAATCGGAACCAAGATAAGTTTTGTCATTTTCACGGGGATATTGGCCATGAAACCAATGAATGCATTAGCCTCATGCGCTACCTGGACCGCCGGGCTGAGAAAGGCGACCTTGACTCCTATGTCAAGAAGTCGAAGGGGAATGCTCCCCCCAAGCACAAGCAGTCGGCCAAGAAGAATCACAAGTCGGCTGACAGTTCTGATACCGATGACGCAGTCGTCTACACTATAGCTGTCGGCTTCTCAGGAGGCGGCCCCACTATCAGGGGCAACAAAGACAATATCAGGCGGTTAGATGTTAATTCCGTTCACAAAGGATGGACCGCCAAGAGTTCATTCTCGGAAATTGTCATCACAGATGAAGATCTGGGAGGAGTTAGGGGGCCGAATGATGATCCCATCGTCATTGAATGTAAGGTGGCCAACCAAAGAGTTGGCCAGATCCTCATAGATACCGGTAGTTCCACTTATCTCATCAGCAACAAGTGCTTGGCAAAGCTCAAGTAAAAAACTCATTGCATAGATCTAGTATCTCACCCTTTAGTAGGGTTTGGAGGAAGTGTTGTACACCCAGTGGGACAAGTGGATCTTCCCATCCGCCTGGCTGAGAAAGGGGAGGGCCGCCACATGGTGGTTCGATTCTTAGTGGTTGAAGAATTGTCGGCTTACAACATGATCTTGGGAAGACCCACCCTGAATAACTCTAAAGCTGTCATTATCCCCTCTTTTATGCTGCTCAAATTTGAGAGGGATGATGGAACAGTCGGCTCCCTAAGGGGAGATCAAAAGATGGCGCGAGAGTGTTACCTCTCGGATATCAAACCCACTGTGGCGACTACAGGCCCAAGTGGTGAAAAAATTGACCTTGAGCTCATCAAGGAGGATGCGCCTGCCCAAACAGCAGGCGGCAAGAAAAGAAAGGCTACTCAACTGGGGGCCGAGAAAACAAAAAAAAGATAGCAATCACTGGCAGAGGAGCGGTCGGACGAATTCCGCCCTCACCAGGCTGGCGAGCACACGGATGTTGTCCTGGACGACTCACGTCCTGATCGAACAGTCAAAGTAAGGACGACTGCTCTTGAAGTATTGGGTGATTATTTTCACCAACTTTTGAAGGAATTCAAAGATATCTTTGCATTCGAAGTTCATGAAATGCAAGGCATCAGTCCTGACCTGCTTGTACATAAATTGGTCTTGGATCTGAAAAAGAATCCGGTCGGGCAAAAGAAGCGGAACCATGGTGAACAAAGAAGTCAGGCGGCTTCCACCGAGGTTAAAAAGCTGCTTGATGCAGGGTTCATTCGGCAATGTTACTTTCCTGACTGGGTTGCAAATGTTGTACTAGTAAAAAAGACGAATGGTACATGGCGCATTTGTGTGGACAACACTGATTTAAACAAGGCGTGCCCCAAAGATAGTTATCCATTGCCTAAGATTGACAGTCTGGTCGACTCAACAGCCGGCCACGCTTTAATAAGCTTCATGGAAACCTACTCTGGCTTCCATCAAATTCCGTTGTGGAAGAAAGATCAGGAGAAGACGACCTTCGTCACTGATCAAGAGCTGTATTGTTACACGGTCATGCCGTTTGGTTTGAAGAACGCCCCGGCTACCTTTCAAAGAATGATAAACACGGTCTTCTTTGACCAAATTGGAAGGAATGTCGAGGCATACATAGATGATATGATTGTAAAGTCCAAACTTCAGATATATCATCTAGCTGACCTCCGAGAAACATTCACCACACTCAGGCGGCAACATGTCATGCTCAATCCAAAGAAATGTGTGTTTGGAGTTGAGTCTGGGAAGTTCCTCGGATTTCTCATAAACCAAAGAGGTATAGAGGCGAATCCGGAGAAAGGACAGGCGGTCATTGACATGCAGTCGCCTCGAACAGTCCGAGAGGTTCAGAAGTTAACAGGTTGTCTGGCGGCCCTTGGAAGATTTCTCAACCGGTCAGGCGACAAGTGCCTTTACTTTATTCAAGCAATAATGAAGAAAGTAAAGTTTGAATGGAGGCCGGATGCTGAAGAGGCCTTCTAAAAACTGAAAGTCCATCTGCACTCCTTACCAAGGCTGGTCAGTCCCTTGCCCAAAGAAGTGCTCTACATGTATCTCGCAGTGTCTGACCATGCTCTAAGCGTCGTCCTCCTTGCTGAAAGAGACGGCTGCCAGCTACCGGTCTACTTTGTCAGTCATGTATTGAAAAATGCCGAGTTGAGGTACCCCTAGTGGAGAAATTTAGTCTTTCTCTCTTCATGGCCGTTAGAAAATTGATGCCTTATTTCTTGGCACATTCAGTCGTTGTATACACAGATCAGCCAATCAAGCGGTCACTCACAAACATGGAGTCGTCAGGCCGAATGATCAAATGGGCAATAGAGATTCAGAGCCTTGAAATCACATTCAAGCCAAGAAAAGTAGTAAAGGGGCAAGCATTTGCTTATTTTATTGAAGAAATGACTCGGCCCTCTGATTCTCAAATTCCAGACCAAGTTTGGAAGGTCTATGTGGACGGGAGCTCCACCTCAAATGGTTGTGGAGCAGGCGTCATATGTCAGTCGCCAGAAGGCAACATGTATGAGTATGCTCTACGTTTTAACTTCCAAGCCTCAAACAACGAGGCAGAATATGAAGCTTTACTGGCCGGTATCCGCATGTGTAAGGCGGTTGGGGAAAGAAGAATAGACGCCTGCTCTAACTCATAATTGATAATGAGTCAGTATAATGGTGAATACGAAGCAACCCATCCGGCCATGTTTAAATATTTGCAGGCAGTACGATAAGCGGTTGGGTCACTTGAAGAGTTTCATTTAACTCAAGTGCCCAAGTATGAAAATAACCAGGCGGATGCTCTTTCAAAGCTGGCAACCTCGACCTCCTGTGACACTCCAAGAACCGTTTTCTAGGAAGTTATGGGAAAGAGGAGTATTGAAGAAGATCCTATTGGAATTCTAGATCGAAGTTCAACCTAGATGGACCCAATCAGGGCATATTTAGCAGATGGCACCTTGCCGAATGATCATCGCCAGGCGGCCTTACTGAAAAAGCGTGCATCTAGTTTTGAAATGCGAAAGGGGGAACTTTTCAAGAAAGGGTACCTTCAACCCCTCTTGAAATGTGTTACCCCAGAAAAAGGACGAGAGGTCATAGAAGATCTACACTCTGGATACTGCGCCTCTCATGTAAGCGGCAAGTCGCTTGCTCAACGGGCAAGGCGGCAAGGTTACTTTTGGCCTACCTTAGAAGCAGACGCCATGGAGATGGTGAAAAAATGTGACAAGTGCCAAAGGTTTGGAAAATTGATTCACCGTCCGGCTACTGATCTCACTACCATCCATAGCCCACTACCGTTTGCTAAGTGGGGCATGGATATCCTAGGTCCCTATACGCCTGCTACAGGCGGCAGGAAGTACATACTTGTTGCAGTCGACTACTTCACCAAATGGGTTGAGGTCGAGGCTGTTAAGGGAATCAAGACAAAGGATGTGATCTCATTCATCTGGAATAATGTTATCACTCGGTTTGGGGTGCCCATGTCTATGGTTTTTAATAATGGTCCCCAATTTGAGACGCCTGTTCTCAAAAATTGGCTGGGAGACTAAGGCATCTTACACTACTTTGCATCAGTCGGCCGTCCTCAAGCAAACGGCCAAGTAGAAGCTTTCAATAAGATCATCACAGATGGACTTAAGAAGAAAGTTGAACGAGCAGGCGGCCTATGGGCAGACGAACTACCACATGTTCTTTGGGCCATTAGGACGACTGAAAAACGGTCAACTAGAGAAACTCCATTCCTCCTTACTTATGGTGCAGAAGCTGTTCTTCCAATTGAACACTACGAGCCGACTCTTCGAATAATGTTGTATGATAAAGAGGCGAACTAGGAGTCCATGCGCCTGGCATTGGACTCACTTCCAGAACGAAGGGGCAATGCAGCCCTGCGCCATGAAATCTACCGCTTGAGAATGACAAGGTCATATAACCAAATAGTGCACAGGCGTCCACTCAAAGTGGGGGACTTTGTACTAAGAAAGATGGAAGCAGTCGGTAGGGCTAATGAGTCAGGCAAATTAACTCTCAACTGGGAAGGACCCTACCGAATCTATGAAGAGGTCCGGGACGGCATTTAGCGCCTGGAAACACCAGACGACAAACCTTTGCCTCGGACCTGGAATGTAGATAATTTAAAGAAGTATTATTTTTTAATGATGTAAATAGCCAATAGCTACTAATAAAGTTTGCTATTTTGCTTCATTAAGTATTGTACTTAGAGAGGCATGCCGCCTGCTCTATGAGCAGCCAGCTACTCTCCGTTTTTGCTATCAATTGAGGGGCATGCAAACTGGTAAAACAGTCTGCTACTCTCCATTCTACTCAAATATGCATTCAATTAAGAGGGGCATGCCACCTGTAGCTATACAGTCGGCTACTCCCCTATACTTAGTTCGCCATGAACTACCTAAGGCCTATGGACGAATGATCAGACCAGGCGCCTAGCCAACTAATCCAATCTTTAAACTAATACGACCTGTCCCAACATTATAGCAGGCGTCCGGCGGCATCCCTCCGGATGAAATTCGTCGCAGAAAGGAGCTCCCTTTTGGGTGAAACATTGATCTATAAACTAATTACACGGCACCCAGACGACTGTCACCAAGGACAACCACGTAGCCGTTTTTGAGACAACGATAACTCTAACACTAAACCAAACAAGTGTTAGCAGTTAACATCCGCGTCGGATGACCGTCTGTATTACTTGGGATAAGTACAGCCGGTACCTCTTGAGTAAATAGCCAACGAAAACTGGTGAATCAAAGGGAACAGTCGGCTTTCGCCACCTGGTGCCTCTACTACTCAAGCATAAAAGTTGACGAATGGGTAACCTCAAAGATTACTCATAAGTCACTCTCTCATACTTAGTAAGGATTCTAAAGGTATGACGAGTCCGCCTGTCTAAAGGCGAACCAGAGCTCTCGTACCCCAACCCTACTAAGATGATTGCTTTTCAAACCAAACATGTTTGAAAATCTAGTTCGTTGGTCGACTGCGTTTTTGCAAATAAGGACTCAAGAACTATTCCTATTTTAACAAACAGGCAGGCTAGTTATAAGCGGCTTGTTCCTTTCTAACTTGAAAAAGTTAAACAAACCTAACATATTTCCTAAAATATGTTGGGGGTCCGACTAGGTAAATGGCTCACTAATCGCCTAACCTGGAACCAAGACAACCAGTCGTCCAGGGGCATAGGCTGTCGGTATTTTGTACTTGTTCGCAATCTTTGGTTTACGATAAGTTACAAATTTTAAATACATGGCTAGCCGAAACAGTCGATATGACATGCAAGCGGATATCAAGGATCCTCGACACTTTTCAAAATAAAGCATAAAACAAAATTCAATGAGTAAAGACCAGCAAAATATTCAATACCGGATATCAAGATGGTCGCCAAATTCATATAAACAGCCGGCCATAAAGACCAGCAAAATATTCAATACCCCGGCCCCCTGGCCGGGTAAAGTGATACAAGAGCACACGGCGCGCAGGCCGAAGAAAAATTTAAAAGACGTAAAAGCTTTAAGATTGAGGCAGAGTTTCGGTATTGACTGCCGCCTAATCAGCAAGGGACGCCTAGTTCTGGAAGGCTTTCTTCTTACTTGTCTCGTCATCAGGGGCAGCTTCTTTAGACGTATCCACCTCAATCGGCTGCAGGGCCACCACCTCCTCTTCCTCCTCTGAGCTGGACTCAACCGCCTTGTCTTCCTCAGCCGCCTGCCTCATGATTTGTTGGTTGTACGATTCAGTACAAGCGTTGAACTTTTTCTCCCAAGCGGCATAGTGAGCTTTTGGGAAGAGGGTCGTCCAAGTCATCTTCATGATTTGAGCCGAGTCGTCCATCATGGCTTGGACTAATTCCATTTTTTCCTTCTTGGCCTTGGCCGAGAGCTCGTGAGTGAGGCTCTTCTCCTGCTTTTGCAGGTGGTCTTTGACAGCCGCCAAGGATTTTTCCATGGCCTCAAAATGGGTCATCTTTTGCCTAAGCGGCTTCAGCTCATCTCGGAGACTCTTGACCGTCGCCTCCAGCTCATTATTCTTCTTTTTGGCCGCCACCAACTCAGTGCGGATAGTGGAAGTGGCCTGCGCCTGATAATAAGGAATATCAGTTGTCAAAATTTCATTTTGGGCAATTTGAAACATTGCCTTATCAACGTCAGAGGCGGCCATAGCTTTAGCAGCCTTTACCTCTTTATTCTTGGCACTGATCGGCCTTCGGAAGCCGTGTACTTTCAGCATGGTCTGGAAAAAGGAAAAACAGGCGTCAGATTTGAGAATAACAGGCGGCATGCAAAGTCAACACTTTAAAAAGATTCCAAGTCTACCTCAGAAGGAGACCCATGATGTCGTCTAGGTTAAGGGTGCCGACTCCCTTGACAGCATCCATCTCCTCTTGAGGGACGGCCTTAATCATAGATGACAAAGGGTATTTTAGGTCGTTACTAAGACACCTCTATCAAATGATATTTGTGGTCCTAAACATGCAACTAAACTAGTATAGAGGCAAGTCAAGGGTCGAACAGAGGGAAACGATTAAGCACTGCTATCTATCTCCTAATGTTAATCTAGTTCGGTCAAGGAAAATAGTGGATGAATTAATGACTAAAGAGTATGTAAAATTAGTTAAAATAAGTGCTAGGGGTAGGGGTTGAACAAGCTATGAAGTCAAAGGAGCTAGGCTTAGGGAAGTAGGTTTACATGCAAACCAAGCAACTCATACAAGGCAAAGTCAAGAGTACTCTCTAATCACCTATCGGGATTAAGAGCTTTCCTAGTTAACATGCACTTACACTATCGTCATAAAGGCATGCAATACTAAGGTTAGACAATAATCAATCACCCAATGACTATTCCTAAATCACACTATCGTCATGATTTAATTCAAGTCACTCAACCACAACATGCATATGGCCATAAACATGGAGTAGCCAAAAAGTATAGGCGCAAGGAAGATTTAATTGCAAGTATTCCAAACTAGCCAAGCCTATCATTCATCAAATTCAAAGCATGTCTCCACCAAACCCCTAGCAATAAGAAAACTACTCACAATCCAAAACCCTAACTACAATTACACTAATCAACAAAGTAATTAAGAAATTAATGAGAGAGATGATAATTTCACCAATTAAACCAACAAAGATGGGAACTTTTAGCATGTAACAAAAGAATAAAAGAAGAATACCAATAGTTTCATTCAATACCAAGTGATATGACAAACACCAATAGAGTTCCAAAATGCTTCCTCAAAATACCCAAAGTAGCTAAAATTGATAAATTGAAGATCTACACTAAGATCTATGGAAGAATTTCCAATACAAGAAAGCTAAAATCTATGCTAAGAATGTTCCTCTAAAGAGTATACTGAAAGTTTCAATATGTGAATAATGAATGATGCCTTCTCTCTCCTCTTCTCTGCTTTTTAAATCTGATTTCAGGTTACGGATCTCAGCAGACAGGCGCGCCCGCGCTGCACAATGGTGACGTGGCCGCTCCTCAAGAAGCCCGCCCGCTCAAAAATGGGGTTCATAGGATTGGACCAGCTAAGCGCGCGCCCGCGCCAGGAAGTCGCGCGCCCGCGCTTAAGGTGGCGCGCCCGCACTTATAGTTGCCGCCTGCTCCAAACTGCTGGTGCAATGCTTCGATCCTTGCTCTGGCTCCTTGTCAATTCGAACCGCAATCAATCTGCAATTACAAAATAGGAAGTCGAAGCGTAATACAACGAAGAGGGAGGGGAGCAAAGCCTCCTAAACCAAATAGAAACATATTACGCAACACATAGGTAGACTGCTTAAATTAGGCAAAACATAACAAAAGCACACTAGGATGAACCGAATTATTGCTAAAACTACTAGAAAGAACTACCCTAGGAGTGACATAAATATCACTCATCAAATTCCCCCAAGCTAAACCTTTGCTCGTCCTCGAGCAAAGCTAAAGACAAAGAAGAATAAGACACAATCATTCAAACATGAGAAAGTAGGAAAGAAGGGGAAGGGGAATACACTAACTCACTTTAGTAGGAATCACGGTTCTTTTTAGCATAAACAACAAGCCATTTAAACCCCAAAGTCGCTGATGAGGACGAGTATGCTCTCGTGAGGGTTTCCAAAGAGTTTAACCCACAACTCTTGGCAACATGCTCAAAATAATTACTAAACAAGGGAGCAAATAAGGAGGAAACTCAACTATAAACACGAAACAAAACATGGGATGAAGAGCATATTGAAAAGAAAAAAAACATAGATGGATGTCAATCTTTTTAAGCAATAAGAGTAAGCACATTTTTGGATGCCAATGGTTGATTGAAAGATGAGTTATGCTAAGCATAGAGAACTCTAACATGCTCCACTCCATCTAGACCTCAATTTCCCGGGGAAGAGCTTGAGTCTTGAATTGTAGAGTAGGACCTTTTGTCCTTCCACAAATTCCTTCTTGGAAATTTGAGCGTCGTGCCATGCCTTGGTTCTTGCTTTGTAGAGGCTTGCACTATCATATGCGTTCATTCTCAACTCTTCCAACTCATGAAGCTCTAGAAGCCTTTGTTCACCCGCACTATGGAGATCAAAGTTGATTCGCTTGATTTCCCAACGCGTTCGGTGTTCCATTTCTACGGGTAAATGGCAATTCTTCCCATAAACAAGTTTATAGGGAGTGGTCCCTATAGGAGTCTTGAAGGCGGTCCTATAAGCCCACAAAGAGTCAATGAGTTTGGAGGACCAATCCTTTCTCGTTCTTGCCACCGTCTTGTCCAAAATGATCTTAAGCTCCCTATTAGTTACCTCCTCTTGACCACTCGTTTGAGGGTGGTAGGAGAGCCCTCGCTTATGGGATACACCATACTTATTAAAAAGTCTATCAAAAGTGTGATGCTTGAAATGTGACCCTCCATCACTAATGATAGCCCTAGGGACACCAAACCTCGGAAAGATCACCCTTTTGAATAAGTTCACAACCACCTTGGAATCATTTGTAGGAGAAGCCACGACCTCTGCCCATTTGGAGACGTAATCTACGGCTGCCAAGATGTATTTGTTCCCATTAGAAGAAATGAAGGGCCCCATGAAGTCTACTGCCCATACATCAAAAACTTCAAGCTCAAGGATGGGGTTTTGAGGCATTTCATCCCTCCTAGAGATGTTCCCCATTCTTTGACACCTATCACAAGTTTTAACAAATTGCCAAGCATCTTTGAATAGAGAGGGCCAAAAGAGCATACATTGCAAGACCTTGGAAGCGGTCTTTTGAGCACTCATGTGACCACCACAAGGGGATGAGTGGCACATTGAGAGCACGTCTTGGAACTCTTCATTAGGAACACATCTTCTCAAAAGTCCATCTACCCCTCTCTTCAACAACATAGGGTCATCCCATATATACTTCTTTGCTTCATGCTTGAGCCTTCGATGTTGTTGAGGAGTGAAATCTGGGGGTACGGCACTACAAGCCAAGTAGTTCACAATATCCGCATACCAAGGCTCCGATTTTTCCTCAAGAGCATATAAGACATCATCCATTAGGGCATCTTCAATTGGCAAACCATCCTCATGTATTCTTGCACCTCCCAACCTAGAAAGGTGGTCCGCCACCACGTTCTCGACCCCTTCTTATCTCTCATTTCGTAATCAAAGTCTTGAAGGACCAAGACCCATCTCAACAACCTCGGTTTGGCCTCCTTCTTGCTTATAAAATATTTGAGTGCCGAGTGATCGGTATACACTACTGTCCTAGAACCAATGAGGTAGGTTCTAAACTTCTCAAATGAATGAATAACCGCCAAGAACTCTTTCTCGGTAGTTGTATAATTCCGTTGAGCATCGTTGAGAGTCTTGGACAAATAGTATATAACATGAAGTTTCCCATCCTTTCTTTGTCCTAGAACCGATCCAATGGCCTCGTCTCTTACATCACACATTAGCTCGAATGGTAAAGACCAATCCGGTCCTTGGACTATGGGGGCGGTGCAAAGAGCCTTTTTCAACCTACAAAATGACTCATGGCAAGCTTCATCAAATACAAAATCTTTATCTTGCTGCAAGAGAGATGTGAGTGGCTTAGCAATTAAAGAAAAATCTTTTATAAAACGACGATAGAACCCGGCGTGGCCAAGAAATGACCTCACTTCCCTTACATTTGTAGGGGGTGGGAGTTTCTCTATGACCTCCACCTTTGCTCTATCTACCTCGATGCCGGCATGGGAAATTTTGTGCCCAAGAACAATCCCATTCTCTACCATGAAATGGCATTTTTCCCAATTCAACACGAGATTAGCCATCTCACATCTTTCCAAACAACGAGATAAGTTAGATAGACAATTTTCATAGGTGGTCCCTCCAACGGAGAAATCATCCATGAAGACCTCTATCTCATCCTCAATCATATCACTACAGATTGACATCATACATCTTTGAAATGTAGCGGGAGCATTACAAAGCCCAAAAGGCATCATACGGTACGCAAAGGTACCATAGGGAGAAGTAAATGTTGTCTTCTCTTGATCCTTGGGATTAATCGGGATTTGGAAAAATCCCGAATATCCATCAAGAAAGCAATAGAAGGCATGCTTTGTAAGCCTCTCAAGCATTTGATCACTAAACGGTAATGGAAAATGGTCTTTGGAAGTGTTGGCATTCAATTGGCGGTAATCAATACACATACGCCAACCCGTAACAAGCCGAGTTGGGACCAATTGTTGCTTATCATTGACCATTACCGTCATACCTCCTTTTTTAGGCACTACTTGAACCGGGGATACCTAATCACTATGAGCAATTGGATAGATGATCCCTGCTTCAAGTAGCTTGGAAACCTCTTTCCTCACAACCTCTTGCATGGAAGGATTAAGCTTCCTTTGCCGTTGCCTACACGGCTTAGCACCTTCCTCTAAATCGATTTTATGCATGCATAGGGAAGGGCTTATACCCTTGAGATCATAAAGAGTATAACCCAAAGACTTCCTATGCTTTTTCAAGACATTAAGCAATGAGGAGGTTTGCTCTTCCGTGAGGTTAGCATTGACAATAACCGGGGAAGTATCATTAGCATCCAAAAAGACATACCTCAAGCCCAAATGTAGAGGTTTCAATTCTACCTTCGGAGCTCCCTTACCATTGGAGATCTCCTCCTTCTCTACCTTGAAGATTTCATGTGTTTGGACCATCTCTTGGTCGGTGATTGTGTTCTCTTTCTCATCAAGTATTTCTTCATACAATTGCATCTCCTTTTGATCACCTACTTCATTCTCATTCAAAAAAACATTCTCAAGTAGATCATTGAAAGCATGCATATGAGGGTATCTAAACTCATTCATCAAATTTTCAACTGTATCTATTCTAAAGCATTCATTACTAGATGAAGGTTGTCTCATTACCTTATTCAAGTCAAATTCAATAGAATCATTGTCAACCTTCAAGGTCATCTTACCTTCTTTCACATCGATGATCGCTTTAGAAGTAGCTAGGAATGGCCTACCCAAAATTATAGGAATTCTTTCATCTTCATCCATCTCAAGGACATAAAAATCCATCGGAAAGGTGAACTTACCAACTCTAAGGGGGATGCCCTCTACTTTCCCTATAGGCAATTTTGTGGACCTATCCGCTAGTTGGAGAGTGATGTTTATAGGTAAAAGGCTTCCCACATTGAGCTTTTGGTAGATCGAGAAGGGCATTAAACTCACACTAGCACCTAGGTCACACAAATCCTTCCCCAAATGGATCTCATTGATAGAACAAGGAATGGAAAAACTACCAGGGTCTTGCAATTTGGTTGGTAGCTTACTAGAGAGAATGGCACTACAATTTGCGGTTAGATTAATGGTCTCAACTCCTCTCTTTCCATTCAAAAGGTCTTTTAGAAATTTAGAGTAGTGAGGCATCTCCTTCATAGCATCCACAAAGGGTATAGAAACATGCAAGCCTTTAACTACTTCTAAAAACTTTCCAAATTGGGTATCAAGCTTAGACCTAGCAAATCTTTGGGGAAAAGGCAACCTCTCATTCCTAGGTTGGATATTAAGGGGTAAAGTTGTTTGCTATTTGGTGCTCTCCTTTTCGGGTTCCTTCTCTTTTTCTCTCTCACCCCTCTCATTCTTTTCGGCACTTCCTTCTAGAACCTCACCCTTTCTTGATGACTCATCCTCAACCTCAAGTCCTATCCCTTTATCGGAACTCTTCTCAACATTTAAATCACTCTCAAGGATCTTCCCACTTCTAGTGGTAATGGCATACGTAGATTTGGGGTTGACACCTTGGCTAGGTAAATAAGAAGAGGAAGAAGGGGAGGATGAAGAACGTGGTTGGGCAATTTGGGAGATTTGGGTCTCAAGCATTTTCATGTGTGCCTTAATTTGTTTCTTTTCCTCCTCTTGACTCTTGTTGTAGCTCTCTTGATTCTTGATGAAAGCTTGGAGCATGCCCATCATATAATTCGGAGCGGCCTCAACTTGAGGAGGAGGTGTGTTAGAAATTTGGGCTTGTGGCCTAATTTGTTCAAAAACGGGAGGTCTATTTTGAGGCTTTCCATTTCCGGAACCGTGATTGGAATTAAAACATTGTTGGTTGTTGGAATAGTGTTGTTGGTTTTTATTCCAATTGGGCCTTTGGTTTGAGTAACTTCTTCCATTGTAATTAGAAGAGTTCCCCTTACCTTTGCCTTGGTTATCATAACTACCACCACTTTGATTCCATTGATTTTGATTCCAACCTTGATTTTGATTCCTACCGCGGTTTTGGTTTTGATTCCAATTTGGCCGCATTCCAACATTTCCCTCACGGGGGACAAAATTCATAGCATTAACATATTCAACATTATCATCATCATTTTCTTGGGAAGGGCTTTGATATTCATTAATGGATATGCATTGTTCAGAATTATGGTCATAGTTTCCACATATATCACAAAACATATAACCGGGAGGCATAGCATTGTAATTAGAGGGAGAAGAAGTAGAAGGATTCATACCATGGCCTCTCTTGGTAGAAGGAGAGGAAGTATTTTGAGTGCTTGATTTCATGAGCTCCTCCATTTGTTTCGCCATCTTTGCCATTTGGTTGGAAAGATTTGTGATGGCATTGGTTTGCTCGATGGATTGCACCTTTCCTTTGCTTGAAGTGGCTTCCCTCACACCTTCATACCAATCCTCATAATTCCGGACCACATATTCTATTATGCTTTCAACTTCGTCCTCTCTCTTGTTCATAATAGGGCCACCGGCCCCGGCATCTAAACTTATCTTGCTTTGGGGTGAAAGGCCTCCATAGAAAGTTTGAAGAATTTGGTAGTTGGGAATGCCATGATGAGGGCATTGTCTTTGGAGTTCCTTGTACCTTTCCCAAGCCTCACATAGAGACTCACCTCCCCTTTGGCGAAAGCTTTAAATTTTAGAACGAGCCTCGGCAGTCTTCTTATGATTATAGAACCTTGCCAAAATGCCGTAGTAACATCTTCAACCAAAATGCCAAAATGCCAAAATTCCATGTTGTGAGAGAACCGGGAGGCACGTCATTATTCAACCAATGCTCGGCTACTCCCATAAGAGAGAATGGAAACATCTTCAATCGAATGTACTCTTGGGTTACTCCGTTGATCTTGATGGTGTCACAATACTTAAGAAATTCTTTGAGATGCTCATGTGGGTTCTCAAACTTACCACCCGTGAATTGCCTCTTTTCTATCAAGGAGATGAAGTTAGGCTTGATTTCAAAATTGTTTGCTTGGGTAGTAGGAGCTAGGATCCCACTTTGAGAGGTATATGGTTCGGGTGCTCCAAGTTGCTTTAGTGACCTTTGATCACCCACGTTTCCTTGATCACCCATACTTTGTTGATTATGGTTATTGGCAAATGGGTTGGGATTTGAGCTTGTGGGTGATTCACTCTCCTCGCTTGAATTGGGTGAAGATGGGGTAGGGGAACTTCTCACTTCCTCTTGAAGTGGGTCTTCACCTCTCTCCCTTGCTTGTCTCCTCAATTGGGTTAGAGTACGCTCTAGCTCGTGGTCTATGGACACCAAAGGCCTAGAGCTATTAAGCCTCCTGTGCATATACAAAGCTAAACAAAAAGTGAGCACTGACAAGACACGGAAAAACAACAGAAAGAAACGAATGAACTAGTCTCAACAAGAAAATATACACACAATGGAAACCGTCTCCCCGGCAACGGCGCCAATTTGACAAAGGGTATTTTAGGTCGTTACTAAGACACCTCTATCAAATGATATTTGTGGTCCTAAACATGCAACTAAACAAGTATAGAGGCAAGTCAGGGGTCGAACATAGGGAAACGATTGAGAACTGCTATTTATCTCCTAATGTTAATCTAGTTCGGTCAAGGAAAATAGTGGATGAATTAATGACTAAAGAGTATGTAAAATTAGTTAAAATAAGTGCTAGGGGTAGGGGTTGAACATGCTATGAAGTCAAAGGAGCTAGGCTTAGGGAAATAGGTTTACATGCAAACCAAGCAACTCATACAAGGCAAAGTCAAGAGTACTCTCTAATCACCTATTGGGATTAAGAGCTTTCCTAGTTAACATGCACTTACACTATCGTCATAAGGCATGCAATAATAAGGTTAGACAATAATCAATCACCCAATGACTATTCCTAAATCACACTATCGTCATGATTTAATTCAAGTCACTCAACCACAACATGCATATGGCCATAAATATGGAGTAGCCAAAAAGTATAGGCCCAAGGAAGATTTAATTGCAAGTATTCCAAACTAGCCTAGCCTATCATACATCAAATTCAAAGCATGTCTCCACCAAACCCCTAGCAATAAGAAAACTACTCACAATCCATAACCCTAACTACAATTACACTAATCAACAAAGTAATTAAGAAATTAATGAGAGAGATGATAATTTCACCAATTAAACCAACAAAGATGGGAACTTTAAGAATATAACAAAATAATAAAAAGAAGAATACCAATAGTTTCATTCAATACCAAGTGAGATGACAAACACCAATAGAGTTCCAAAATGCTTCCTCAAAATACCCAAAGTAGCTAAAATTGATAAATTGAAGATCTACACTAAGATCTATGGAAGAATTTCCAATACAAGAAAGCTAAAATCTATGCTAAGAATGTTCCTCTAAAGAGTATGCTGAAAGTTTCAATATGTGAATAATGAATGATGCCTTCTCTCTCCTCTTCTATGCTTTTTAAATCTGATTTCAGGTTACGGACCGCAGCAGACAGGCGCACCCGCGCTACATAACGGGGCGCTCGCGCTGCACAATGGTGACGCGGCCGCTCCTCAAGAAGCGCGCCCGCTCAAAAATGGGTGTCACAGGATTGGGCCAGCTCAACGCGCGCCCGCGCCCAAGGTGGCGAGCCCGCGCCTATAGTTGCGCGCCCGCTCCAAACTGCTGGTGCAATGCTTCGATCCTTGCTCTGGCTCCTTGTCAATTCGAACCGCAATCAATCTTCAAGAACAAAATAGGAAGGCGAAGCGTAATACAACAAAGAGGGAGGGGAGCAAAGCCTACCTAAACCAAATAAAAACACATTACGCAACACATAGGTAGACTACTTAAATTAGGCAAAACATAACAAAAGAACACTAGGATGAACCGAATTATTGCTAAAACTACTAGAAAGAACTACCCTAGGAGAGACATAAATATCACTCATCAATAGACTTGGCCATTTGGACCAAGTCTGGTTATTGAGGGCCGCCTGCATCCAAAAAAGAGAAAACATCAAAAATGTGAAGAAAGCGATGAAGAAATAAGTTAAGTCTAGCAAAGCAGTTTATACCTCTTGGCGGCCGACTGAGGACTTGTGAGGGTTTCCCCACACTTTGTTGGGTGATTGGCTGCTTGTCAGCCGACTGCTTCCTGGCTGAGCCAGGAGAGCTCCCAATAGTCAGCTTGCGAGCCTTCGTACCCGGCTGCTGGGAAGAGGAGGGTTTAAAAGTGCTCGCCTGCGAAAAATATGAAAGGTCAATACTGACATAAGCGGCTTTTCAAGACAAGTTTAAAGGCTCGAAACTCACTATGGGCGTCTCCTTGGCAGGAGAATCAGAAGAAGTCCGCTTCTGTTGCATGATGGTGGCTCGCAGTAAGGCATCCGCCTTCTTAGATGCAGAAATCTTGTCCATAGCTTCAGCTACAAATAAGAACCACAAAGAGTTAGAAAAAATTCGAAAACAAACCGAAAGAAGTGTTTATATGCTCAAGAGGCCGGCTACCTTTGGAGGACCGACTGCTAAGGCCGCAAGCGGCCAGAAAAAACTCGTCATAGAGCCATTGAAACTCTAGGACGCAGTTTAGGGGCACTTGCTCTCGTACCCCAGTAGTAGAGTTTGCCCTAATCTCTACTTTAAAGAGTCCTCGGTCAAGAATCTCTTCCCGAGCCTTGTGGGGGACAGGTGGCATGCTGCGACCGCCTGCTAGAAGAGGCGGATCCTTTTTCCACCTATTGTAGCGCTTTTTCATCAGCTTGTCAGGGCTGGCAATGATGAGGAAGGTGTTTCTCCTATCCTTCCATTTATTTTCTTTAAGCCTAGTCATTAGGTAGCCCTTGTGGCTCGTTATTTGGTACCAGCCGGTACCGCTTGCTTTGGGGATCCGGCGGAGATAGTTCATATGAGTGAACGCCTCAAAATTCGGCTCCACCCCGTGCATTTCATATCCGTCTACATAGCCAAGGATGTTGAACCAGGAATTCGGGGCTAACTGCCAAAGCCCCACCTCGTATCCATCGAGGATTTGTTGAACGACCGGATGGAAGGGAAACCGCGGTCCAGCCTTAATGGCCGCCTCGTAGCAGCCAAAACATGCGTCCCCGTAGCTAGACATCGTGGGCCAGACGACTGTATCCTCACCATCCGGCACAAATACTTGAAAATCAGGACCCATCACATGCTCCGATAGAAAAGTGTCTATTTGTTCTTTCATGGCCTTGATCCGGCTCTTTGGGACATGACAATAGTAAGGAGTATTCAATTCCCTATGAGAGGCGGATGGTTCCGACTAGCCGTCCCCCTTTTCAGCTGTATGAGAAATTCTCGCCTCATGCAAGCGAGCATGCATTTCCTCTGAGTTTATAGAGAGGCGGCTTGAAGAGCTAGAGTCAGACTCACTATCAGAAGAGTCCGATTTTTCCCCTCTCCTTGAGGGGGCCGACCCCTCTTCTTCTTCAAGGGTCGTCTGCTGACTGGCCGGGTCAAAAATGAAGTGGGAAGGGGCTACCTTAGCTCCCTCCTCAGAGCTCTAGGCAGAAGGGCCACCTTGGGTCCCTACGGTATCAGGCGACTGGTCCGACAGCTCGCTATTCTGAACCCGGAAAGATGAGCCATCGGGGTTTTCAATCCTCTTGTTCTTTTTTGTTCTTGCCATACTGTCCTGCATAGATACAAAGACAGTTAGATTCCAGATGCAAAAAAAAAATGCAAAAAGAAAACAGAAAAAGGATAAAGGAACAATCGGTTACTTGAAACTTAAGTTCTGGACGAAAGCTTGATCGAACAGGCGTCCCACTAAAAACAGGCGGTTGGTAAAAGCAGTCATCCAGAAAGTCATAGCTCAAGTTCAGGGGTCCGAGAGTTCGCTTGAAAAAGTTCGCAAATGTGAACAAAAGACTTGGTCAACATGCCTTTATATAGGGCAAAGGAGAATGCGAAGAGTCGCCTCCAAATTCAAAAAACAAGCGGGAAAAATGCTCGGCCCGTCATAAGGCGACACTTGTAGCAGGCCGTCGCCTGTTACAGGCCGACACCTGTCACAGGTGACATGTGAACAGTCACGTGCCACCTGTGAGGGGCAAATGATTAGGAGATTTTTCCCTACCAATCATCATCTGACAAGTGGACCATTCAGGCTTTGCCAAGTGTCCGCCACATGGGCCAATACAAGCCTGCCACGTGTCAGGCGTTGATCTGTCCACCATAGACCAGTTGCGTCACGCCCCGTGGCCTCTATATGCCAAACAGGCCAAACGGTCACCTAGGCCCAATTTTCGAGGGAAGCCCAGTCAGCCCTAGGTTATCTTAAACCTAGTATTTGGCACGTTTCCCAAGTTTATAAATACACCAATTAATCCTCATTAAAGGGGATTCAGCAATTAATTATTCTCACCTAGAGAACCTAAACACACTGATCATTCCTCCCCTAGAGGAACCAGATCTCCCAACCTTTACTTTTTCCGCACTTATTACTCCTCAAACAAGTACTAACTTGACCGTCAGAGGCGGAGCCCCCACCACCCGGAGTCTCTGTTGTTTTGCAGGTACAGGCGCACGGATCCAGTCCCGGAATTGTAACTCTCCCGCAGGACATCAAAAAACCCCAAAACACATCCGTATGTATTAGACCCAATAAGTCACTTGCCCTATCTCCCAACTTGGAGAATGGTTGCTTTATCATCTTGCCTAGTAGACATCCTTCGCAATTTTCAAACGACTCCAAGTCGAATGAGTCAAGAACACCTTCATGAAGAAGTTTCTTGATGTGTTTGATGTTAATGTGGCCAAGATGACAATGCCACAAGTAGGTTTGATTCGATTCGATGGTCTTAGCCCTTTTGGCGGTATCATTAATGTTATAAAATTGTTTGTCCAGAGAAAGCACATAAAGACCATATTCCGAATATGCTTTACCATATAAAACATTATCGAAATAAAATGAACAGCTATTGTTCTTAATTCGAAATTCAAAACCTTTGGCGTCCAACGCCGAAATTAAAATAATGTTTTTGGTAACTCTAGGAACATGATAACAATTGACAAGTTCTAAAATAAGCCTAGAGGCAAAGACAAACTGAGAGTTCCAACGGATACGGCGGACATCCTTGCTCCATTGCCGACCCAAAGTTCGACCTCTCCCTTCTCTAGCCTCCTATTTATTCTTAGTCCCTGAGCATTGGAACAAAGGTGTGAGCCACATCCGGTATCTAATACCCATGATGTTTTGCTAGCGAAGTTTAAGTCTATAACAAAAATACTTGATGAAGAAGCAACGGTGTCGTTCTTCTTATCTTCCTTGAATTTAAGGCAATCCCGCTTCCAATGTCCCTTCTTCTTGTAATAGAAACATTCGGAATCGGATTTAGAAGAGGCTACCTTCTTGTCCTTGCCACTCTTAGAAGCACTTGATTGAAGCGGAAAATTCTTCTTCTTTTTCCCTTTAAAGCTTCTTTTCTTGCCCAAGCGCTTAATTGGCTTTCCCTTTCTCACCATGAGCATGTCATGCTTTCCCTCATCCTTGAGGGTTTGCTCGGCCTACTTCAACATACCATGAAGCTCAGTGAGAGTTTTCTCCATGATTGGAATATTATAGTTCATCTTGAACTGATCATAGCCTTTGTGAAGTGAGTGGAGAATAATGTCAATTGCCATCTCGGTCGTATACCAAGCATCAAGCCTTTCCATGTTCTCAAATAATCCAATCATTTTAAGAACATGCGGGCTGACTGGCTCTCCTTTCTTGAGCTTGCTCTCAAGGATCTGCCTGTGGCTTTCGAACCTTTCAGTTCGGGCCTGCTCTTGAAACATATTCTGAAGTTTAGAAATGATCTCAAAAGTCGTCTCCTTTACAAAGAAAGTCTTTTGAAGGTATTGAGACATAGTGGCCAACATGATGCACTTGACATCTCGATTGGCACTTTTCCATCGGTTAAGGGCAGCCTGGGTGACCTCCTCATAGGGAGTGTCGGGAATTTCCTCATCAAGGACGTATTACTTTTTCTCTTGCATGAGGACAATACGCAAATTCCTTTGCCAATCAAGAAAATTTGGCCCACTCAATTTCTCCTTGTCGAGAATTGAGCGTAATGAAAACTGGTTGTTTGAGTTACTTGCAGACATGTTTCTACAATTGAAAGAAATTGAAATGAAAAACCATTCATAAACCAATAAGTTTGAAATTTAAAGCGTTCATGCAAATTTTCAATCTTATTGAGCATTTTATCCACGCATTAACATTAGTCCCTTTTAGGCGAGAATAAAATGATTCCAAGATCCCAAAAATCAAAAAGTGATTAAGCATGCTTAGTCTTGTCTTAACACTTAATATTTTAGGGTAAGCAATCCAATTGCTAATAGCTCCAAGCTACTCTTGGTTCGATAAAAACGTCGCATCTAATGCTTCCTTGACATTTTATCTCCATTACCACGACATCTAAGGACTCCTTACCGATATCGTTGAGCTTAACCAAGACGACTTGTATACCTAGTATACCTTACGTTCCTAGGGAAGCGGTGATGCCTCGCTGTGGCATAGCCCCTCACCACGTGCATTAGTTCAGTAAGTGTCATTCTTGGGATGGCAAATTTGGCTCAATATTATAGGGACCTAGGGTTTCTATGTTGGTTGATTTAAGTGAATTTAATTAATTATAGCAACATTTGAAATCCTAAAAGTGCATCTAACATATCATTCACATATATAAGTACAATTATATATAGAAAACATGAAATAAGATGCATTTGGCAACTAGCATGACCCCTTGAAATCTTCAAATCTTTAAGAGTCTTCGATGCACCATCTTGGCTCGTCTTCATAGAAACGCCGTCTTGAGACATCCCCCCCAAAATGAAATTACTAGCTACTACGACTAGGATTAATCTAAATATTTGGGTACAAAAATACGAAACAGTACGCAGACCGTATTTAGATTTACAAAAATACATAACGGATCGCAGTCCGTATTTACTATCCTAATCGGGCCCCACTAGTTGCCATTTTCACGAAGCCTGTGAAACAATATATATATTCCATTTATCCATTCACTATATGTGAATGGCCCATGTATTTTACAACGAAAAACAAGTAACAATGCATAACGGACGCGAATTAGTAACTAACTTAGGTGGTTAATCCAATTAACGCGCCTAATTAAAACTAGTCAAAGTTGTTTAACATTTTATGTGATTAAGACGCAATTAGTTCATGCAATTAACGAAGCTCCCACTATATTCCGCATCCAACTTAATTAATCCAATTAATTAAGCCAGTTAACCCCAAATTTTGTCAAAATTAAATAATTTTGCAAGAGCCGAAAAACCGAGGCCTAGCCTCGTTAAAATAATTAAATCAAATTAAAACGATAAAATTTTGCAAAACAATGGGGCTAGGCTTGTTAGGCACCATAGCTGCGGCTCGGGTGTGCTTGGGCGCAGGCAGCTTGCCTAGCATGGCATCGCTGCGCGTGCTAGCACTAGCACGCATGGCAGCAAGCTGTGCATGCTAGCATGCGTTCTAGTAGGTGGCTCGGCCTGCAAGTGCTCGCTGCCTTGCTGCCCAGCAGCACTTGCGAGCATCTCCAGCAGCCACGCACCGCAAACATCAAGCACGCCCCATTATGCACTCCCAGCCCGCCACACAGCCGCATCACTTCGAGGTGGGAGCACCTCCATGCGCACCAAGGTAGCCACATGTGGGCTGCGTGAGCAGCCCGGCTAGCCTTGGTGGCGTTTGGGTGATTTTACCTCGATTTACGTGCTAATATGTCGGGATTTTAATCCCGATATATGTATGACATAAAATTAATTCTAAATTTATTTTAGAATCAATTTAGAGCAAAATGAAAATTAAAATAAGTCCAACTTAATTAAATTTTATTTTAATAGTGCACAAGCCTAAATTATTCAAGAACCATTCTTTAAATCAATTTAGGTCTATCTTGATGCTATAAAATTGAAGGGCTACACTCATAATTAATTTAATCAAATGTAAATTAATAATGAGATTTTAAAAAATTGAAGATGTTGGAAAATTAATACCTTTCATCCAATGAAAAATTTCCAACAATAACTTGTGTAAAATTGAAAAATTACATCTTCCAACATGAAGATTAATTTAATTTCAATAACAAGTTTTTTACTTTTAGGACTTTAATTAACATAAAAATTACACAAGTTCACCATAAACATTCACACTTGAAATGTTAAACATGGAATTTGGCAATCAAAGTTCTAACCAAATAAATAATTAAAGATTGGATCTTTGAAATGTTAGGAACTTCAAAATTACAAGTTCACCATAAACATTCACACTTGAAGCAATTTATTTGCAACAATGTGAAAAATTCAAGTTTATGTGAAAAATGAACACACCAAATTAAGCACCAATTATGACTTCATAAACATGCTTAATGAGGTTTATAATTGCAGTAGATTAGGGATGCAACCATACATTTAATCTACCTTCAACATGCAATAATTAATCAAGGTTAAAATTTAAAAAATTTCATCAAATACGCAAAACCCCTCAAAAAACATGTTTCTGGGTGGATTTTGGCTTCTGTACAATCTTAAAGGATCAAAAATGATTTAGAACATCAATTCTGTTAGGGTTTACTACTTTTATTCTACACAACTAGAATCAAATAACAATGGTGGACAAACCCTAGAATGTGCATAAACTTCAATTAAATACACAACACCAAATACTTAAAGTATTATCACAAACCAAGCACTAAATTAACAATATAATTCAGAAATTACAACAAAAATAACACTAATGTGAATGGTTCTTTACTTGCCTCTCTCCAAGCCGATATCCACCAAGAACAGGAGAAAAACAATGACCACGTGAGTCTTCTATACCGAATACTTGACTAAGGCGTGTATACACTTTTCTAAAGTGATAATTTCCCCCACCACGGTGCTTGGGTTGAAACCGAAAACTCACTTTGAGATACAATAGTCAACACCAAACTCTAAGTACAAAGATGTGTGATAAGATGAATAAATTCTCAATCAATAAACTTAATGATGGAGAAATTAAAGAAGAGTTTGCAAGATTCTTCAATAAAATTGTAGAGAGAAGAGAGAGTTTTTCAGTGAGGAATATTATGTTCTGTATATCAAAAACCAAAACATCGAAAACGATATAAAGGAAATAACCGCAAAAACCGAAGACCAGCGGGGAGGCGCGAGCGCGCCACCCATGCGCGCGGGCACTTCTCCTCGTTCTTCCAAAATTCCAACTTTTCCAGAAACCTGATGCCATTTTGTCACGGTTTAGGCGCGGGTCGCGCCAAACCATTGCGCGTGCGCGCCATCCGAAGGCGCGAGCGCGCCTCCTTAACTTTGAGCAGCATAAGAGAGGGAATAATGACAGCTTTAGAGTTGTTCAGGTGGGTCGTCCCAAGATCATGTTGTAGGCCGACAGTTCTTCAACCACTAAGAACCGAACCACCATGTTACGGCCCTCCCTTTTCTCACCCAAAAGGATGGGCAGATCCACTCGTCCCACTGGGTGTACAACACTTCCTCCAAACCCTACTAAAGGGTGAGATACCGGGTGTATGCAGTCAGTTTTGTACTTGAGCTTTGCCAAGCACTTATTGCTGATGAGATTAGAGGAACTGTCGGTATCTATGAGGATCCGGCCAACTCTTTGGTTCGCCACCTTACATTCAATGACAATGGGGTCATCATACGGCCCCCTAACACCTCCTAGATCCTCTTCTGTGATGAAAATTTCAGGGAATGAACTCTTGGCGGTCCGTCCTTGGTGAACGGAATTAACATCTAACGGCCAAATGTTGTCTTTGTTGCCCCTGATAGTGGGGCCGCCTCCTGAGAAGCCGCCTGCTATAGTGTAGACGATGGCGTTGTTGGTATCTGAACTGTCGGTCGGTCGATGATTCCTCTTAGCCGACTGCTTTTGTTTGGGGGGAGCCTTCCCCTTGGACTTCTTGCCATAGGATTCAAGATCACCTTTTTTAGCCAGGCGGTCCAGGTAGCGCATGAGGCTAATACACTCATTGGTTTCATGACCAATGTCTTCATGGAAATTACAGAATTTCTTTTGGTTCCGATTACTCGCAGAACCTTTCCTGGGGGCCAGCTTCTAAATGGTCATCCGGCCTTGGATTTCTTTGAGGATAGCTTGGCTATCCTTATTGAACTCATACTTTAGGGAGTATGGTTTAAAATCTTTTTTCTTTTTCTGGGACGGCTGATCAGAGGAATTGGCCGCCTAGACTTCTTTTCTCTTCTTCTCATCTTTATTGGCCGACTGCTTTGGTCGGCTCTCTTTTTTGTCAAACTTTCTTCCATCCGACTGCTTCCCAGTATTACATAGGTCAGTCCCCTGTATGTAGGCTTCCGCCTCAATTAATGCATCTTGGAGAGTAGCGACTCTCTTTCGGACCAGGTCAAACTTGAAGGTCGACCCATCCTTTAGACCTCTGAAGAAGTCAGTGTAGGCTACCTCATCTGGCAACCCTTGTATCCGGATCAGGTTAAACCGCCTAATGTAGGAACGAAGTCCCTCCTTTTCTCCCTGCTGTATAGTCCCTAGGTCAAGGGTCGTCTTCTTAGCAGGAATATTCATGGCGAAGTTGGAGGTGAACAAATAGGCGAGGATCTTGAAACTATTCACACATCCAGTCGACAGGTTGCCGAACCACTGTTGTGCAATGCCCTTAAGAGTAGCTGGGAAGCACTTGCACCATGTGGGATCATCCAACCCTTGGAGGCACATATGATTGGTGAACGCCATTAGATGGTCCTCTGGGTTAGTAGTGCCATCATAGGCGCCTACTAAGACATTCTTCACTTTGGCCGGCTGGGCGGCCTCTATAATTTCCTTGGAGAAGGCGGACGGATGTTTCCAAGTCTTAGAAACCGTAGTTTCCAGTCCAAAGGTTGGACGTTTCTTGCCGCCTGCCCTCCAAACATAGGAGGCTGCAAGAAATATTGTTGTTGCGGCACGTATGGCTGGTGTGGCACATGCGGAGCCGACTGGTCTTTATGGGATCCGGACCGACGGGAGGTGCCGCCTGTCTAACTCTCATAGTTTAATTGTGAATACCTCATGGAGGCATTGTTCAAACTGTCCTGAAAATCTGAAGTAGAGGTCGACTCTGACAGTCGGTCACTCTTCTTCTACTCTAGCATTAACCGAGCATCAGTGTACATTTTCTTCGTCCCATCCGCTTGAACATGACGGATGGGCTTTCTCTTCCCAGTTGACGGGAAGTGAAACTTCGTCCAATCAATGACTGGTGGCCGACTAGCCCCAAGTTTTAGGTGACGGGTTGCCGCACGATCAGTGACTAACTTCATCCTACCAGAGTGGGAAGATTTTTTAGCCGACTGTTCCTTTGCAAGAACAGGCGTTCTCTTCTTAATCAACTCTTGGATCTCTCCCTTGAACCCCCTCATGAAAGTCATGAGTTCGTTCCTTGTAATGGGAGAAGATCCTTCAGCCGTCTGTTGTTGTTCAGGCGGTGGGCCGGCTGGATTGCTGGGTCCATCTTGGCAATCTACCTTTTCCTTCCTTTCGGTGGAGCGGGTGCGTCGGGCCCTTAGGGTCCCATCTAAGTCCGTGCGTGTCTCCACCTCGACCTCATTATCAGTATCTTGGTCTGAGTATACTTAAGGGTCGTCCACTGGACGCTTCTCTTCTGGATTCGGTACAGACTGTGATGCCATCTCGAAAGTACTCTAATCACAGACGGCGCCAAAATGTTTCGGGGTTTTCTGATGTCTTGCGAGTGAGTTACAATTCTGGGACTGGTATCCTTGTGCCCGTATTTGCAAAACAACGGAGACTCCTTGTGATGGGAGTTCCGCCTCCGACGATCAAGTTAGAACGTGTATGAGGAATGAATAGTGCGGAAAAGTAAAGGTTGGGAGACTTGGTTCCTCTAGGTGAGGCGTGATCTAAGTGTTTAGGTGAGTGTAATTAATTTTCTTAACCCCCTTTAATGAGGATTAATGAAGGTTTTTATATGCCTTGGGATGTGTGCCAGTCCTAGGTGTAGGTCAACCTAGGGCTGATTGGGCTTCCACAAGACTTTGGCCTAGGTGGCCGGTTTTCCCATTTGGCATGGGGGAGGCCACATGTCGTAGCATAAGAGGTCCAAGGTGGACTGGTCAACACTTGACACGTGGCAGGCTCCAATTGGTCCATGTGGCGGACACTTGGCAGAGCCTGAATGGTCCACTCGTCAGATGATGATTGGTAGGGAAAAATCCCCTAATCAGAGTCCATTCTAGATTTTATAGTCTTAAGCCTTTTCCTGAGTTAGTGCTCATCAAAGCTTGCTTGTAGGCTATTGGTTTCATGCAAACTGTTTGTTTTTAACAAACTGTTTGTTTTTTATTCTGAACTACCTATTTACTGGTATGAGCAACATTAGAATTATACCCTTCAACTCTTTGAAGTTTTTCATTATAGTGGGATGATAAGAGTCTCACCAGTCGAATTATCTAGCTTGCTCCGACACATGATTTGTCAAATTAGCTGACTCATGCGCCCTCGCCTCTGATGTGGTGTTATCCACATCCATTTTTTGCTTGTCTCAAATCTCTTCGAGAGCCACTTTACTCCCATTTGACCTTTTAGAAAGAGATTCCTTTCTAAAAACCACCATCTCGAGCAGCAAATACTTTGTTATCTGCACGATTGTAGAAGTAATACCCTTTTATTTCTATGGGATAACCAATGAAGAAACATTTATATGATTTAGGGTATATTTCATCACCTTTGTAAACGTTTCACATATGTTCACAAAACAAAATCTTGAGAAAAGACTACTTTGGAATATTCCCACTCCATAACTCGTATGGCGTTTTCTCAATTGCTTTGGACGGGTTTCTTGTTTAGTATATTTGCAATTGTGTTCTAATGCATATTCTTAGAACGATATGTAAAGATCATTAAAACTCATCATGGATCGAACCAAGTCAAGCAAAGTTTGATTCCTTCTTTCTAACACTCCTTTGATTGTGTTGTTCTTTTGATTGTGAAGTAATTCGACAATCCCTTAGATGATCATAAAATTCTCGAGTCAAATATTCACCACAACGATCAGATCGAAGTGCTTTAGTTGTTTTCTCAAGCTAATTTTATACTTCATTCTGGAATACCTTGAACTTTTCAACGATTCCAACTATTACTTCATTGAGTATATATGCCCATATTTACTTAAACCGTTAGTAAAAGTGATGGAGTATTTTAAATCCTTTGCTAGCTTTTAAACTTATTGATCCACACACATCCATATGTATGAGTTCCAAAAAGGTCATTAGCTCCTTCACCCTTTCAATTAAAAGGTGACTTGGACGTCTTACCTAACAAACATGACTCGCAATTCTCAAGTGATTCATAATCAAATAAGGATAAGAGTCCATTCAATTGAAATCTTTTGATGCGCAATTGGTTTATGTGACCTAACCTTACTATGTTATAAATAGGTTAGTTTTATCATCTGTTTTGCTTTTGTGTCTACTTATATCCACTACAAAAAAAAATGTCCATATAAAAAGGGAATTCTAGCGACGGAATTCAACCCATTTCTAAATTAGAGACGGAATTAAAAAATCTGTCTCTAAATTAATTTAGAAACGGAATTAAAAAATCCTTTTCTAAATTAGAAATGTAATTGAAAATCCATCTCTAAATTAGAAATAGATTTTTTCCGTTGCTAAATTAGAAACGGATTTTTTTCGGTTGCTAAATTTAGAGACGGATTTTTTTTTTCCGTTGCTAAATTAGAGACAGATTTTATTTTTTCCGTTGCTGATAAGAGCGACGGATTTTTAAATCCGTCTCCAAATTATTTTCGAAACGAGTAAATTATTACTTTAGAGACGAATTATGTAAACTAAAATCCGTCTCTAAACTAGATATAGATTTTCAAATCCGTCTTTGAACTAGAGATGGATTGAAAATTCGTCTTTGAACTAGAGACGGAATTGAAAATTCGTCTTTGAACTAGAGACGGATTTGAAAATCCGTCTGAACTAGAGACGGATTTGAAAATCCGTTTCTAAAGTAGAGACGGATTTTAAATTTCGTCTCTAATATTTATTTCACTTATTATCAATTATGTGCGTAGAAGTAAACAAATAATATTTGGTATAATTGGTAAGAAATTAACTATGTGACTTAGAGTTCACGTGTTCGACTCCTACCTATTGCGACTCTTGAGATTGGGGATTCAAGGAGCCTTACATGAAAAGCCGAGTCGGGTCAAACCGAATAGCATCTACTTTTAGAGACAAAAAAAATCTTCCGTTGCTAAATTTAGAGAAGATTTTTTTTTTTCCGTTGCTGATATGAGCGGCAGATTTTTTTTTCCGTTGCTAAATTTGGAGACGTATTTTTTTCAGTTGCTAATACCAGCAACGGAAATAAATATCCGTTTCTATGTTCAGGAACGGAAAACAAATACAACGTCGCTAGTCTCATTTAGCGACAATGGTTTTTCCAACGGAGTAATTTCAAAATCTGTCGCTACCTATATTTAGCAACAAAAATGTACAATCTAGCAACGGATTTGATCTGTTGCTAAATATCAATTTTTTTTGTTTTTTTTTTTGTAGTGATCAATGCTATAAAACAAAATTAACTCATAGCTAGCAAAATGAAAACAGTTTATTACCTTGTCATGGATCAACACTTGCCCACGGCAAGTAAAACCAAATCAGAATTTGAACAAAAACTGAAATATTGTTTCATTAAAAACGGATATAGTCTAAAATCATCATAAAAATTCTGAAATTATAACTATGAAGATATCTCTAGCCACTTGAACAATTCTCATGCACCTTCAAGCTCCATTTCCAATGCTAGCCTCACTTCTTTGCAGTTTCTGCACAACATGAATAATGTTAGCACTGCAACACGGTATCACATACCTAAGTGAAAGTTAAAATGATTATAACATATTATCTGAGGTCGATGCTCCATTCTTCTTGAGGTAGTCAAGGTATTTATGGCAGTTGCTTTTCTGGCAGTAAAAGCATTCACTTTCACCTGTAGGCTTGGGCATTGGAGTCGCCCTGGGCTTTTCAGGAGTCTTGGCAACTTTCTTCCCCTTACCCTTGACATTTGCCCCTTGCCCCTTGCCCCTTCTTCTTGAACCCCTTCCCTTTCAGGACCATAAGAACCTCTTTCTTAACATCCTTGGGGATTTGCTTCTCTGCACTAACCAGCATAGCATGCAACTCATTCATAGTCTTCTAAGCATCAGACATGTAAAGTTCATGATAAACTGATTGAAGGATTCTGGCAGTGAGTGGAGAATGATGTTAGTAGCCATCTTATTGTTTTATGGGTGCCCCAGTTTCTCTATATTTTTAATTAGGCCGATCATTTTGAAAACATGATCATAAACTGTTGCTTCCTTCTCCATCTTACAATCCAAAATCTCTCGATGGAGCTCGTACCTCTCAACACGTGCCTATTTCTTAAACAAGGCTTTGAGTTCTTGCATGATGGTGTATGCATCTTGGTCTTCAAAACTCTTTTGAAGGCTAGGCTCCATAGTAGAAATCATCAAGCAGAAGATTAGCACAACTCTATCAAGAGTCTCCTTATGCCTACGCTTCTGAGCCTCAGTTGCGTATTCTGGCAAAGGTGCATGCAATGGGTGTCAATGACATCCTCTCTACCTTCAGATTTCAGAACAAGTCTCAGCATTCTTTCCTAGTTGGAAAAGTTGTCTCCTGCTGGCCACTTTAAATTTTTTTTTTTGTTTAATTTAATAAAAAACAACTTTTGTTAAAATTAATTTAAATCAGTCCAATAATTAAACTTAAATCCCTATTTAATTTTAACATTAGGGTTCTTCATAAAATTAATCCCAATTAATTCCAACTCTTAAAATTAAATTGATGATCATACACAAAACACTTTTATGCATAAATCAATCAAATTAAAATTATGAAACATATTTAAAACAAAATTGAGCAAAACAAGCACACAAAATTGGATATCTATGGCTCATTATGTTCGAAATTTTCGAAAATATTAGGGTTAGGGTTCAATTTTCGAATGAAATAGGGCAAATTTTCAATCCTCTTTATGGCTATTTTGAGCATGATTAAATCATATTTTACCAATTTCTAGAGTTAAATCACATTTAATATAATAATTAAACCATATTTAAATTAATTCTCGCTCTTAATTAATTATAAAATTATGAGCATAGACTTCAAATAATCGTATTATTATAATCAAGCGTGTTCATTGAAGAGGCTAACTGATACCACTGTAGGATTATAGGTACTTTAAGCGGAATTTCATGAATCATATTCATATTCACCTAAAACAGGATCGCATGCATAACACACAAGAATCACATAGTTATACCTTTGAAGCGTGATCTCCACGTAGCAAACTGACTAACAAATCAGGAAGAGAATAGAGCCCCAAGCCTGACTCCTCTACTTAGTCCACGAGATTTGATCAAGCGTCCACCAATTCTAGATTGGTCGAGTGAAAGGGAAAACTGCGATCACCACCTTTCATGGACAGCTGGCACCACCACGATCACCACCACCACCGTGTACACCACCGGCGCCAAAGAAGGGAGAGAGTCGTGAGTGTGAGAGAGAAGAATGAGAGGTTGGATCTCGTGTTTGCTAATTAGGGTTTGATCTCAGTGATCATGAATTGTATATTCAACCCTAGGCACCTAGTCTATTTATAATCCTATTATAATTATATTAGGAACAAAGCCCAAAACCCCCTTTACTCCTTATCATGGCCGACCACCTAGGGGAGAAGGCCCATCATGGGCCTTTTCATCTTATGCTTGATCTAGGCCCTTTGTGTGACCTTATAAGATCCGTCCAATTGGGCTTTGACCTATTTTACTAGCCTAAATATCGTTAGTACCTCTAGCTATGATATAACGACGACCCAAATGGACGAACTTAATTATATCCATAATTTTATCCATTATATATCTAGTAATTGCACTTGACGAAGACATAAATTCTTCACTAAGTGGAATCCCAATGCTTACTGCAAGTTTCATCAAGGAAGAGGCCACATCGAACAATGTTGGAATTTGAAAGCCGTTATTCAAGATCTAGTAGATGCAAATAAACTTCCCGTTTCTCCAGGCGGCAAGAAGTGACGAAGAAAAGGCGCGATATGAAGCCTCAGCACAAGATTTCATGATGTTTTTTTTTATCATTTATTTCCCCTTCCCCCTATTCAAGTCTAGCATGGTATCTTTCTAAGTTTGAGCATTTTGTTAGTTTGTTCACCCTTTCTTCCATTAATAAAATGAGCATTCTTTCCTTTACATCTCGATCATGTTTTTTTCGCATTTTAAAAAATATATAAAAAATCAATTCTATTGCCGAACCAAACGCAAGGTACACCAATGACTTGAGGCACCTTTGCAACCCCTTCATTCCCCTTAAACAATACAAACATATACTTTATTTCTTCACTAACCACTTTTAGCCTCGCCTAACGATTGGCTTTCATTTCTTCAACCCATATTCACCCAACCTTGGGATGGGAAGGTGTGTGATTTGTGTAACATTCAAAAGCAAGTTTAAAAACGAATGATAAAAATAAAACAGTATCTAAGGGCAAGTGTTCCAATGTCTTTGATATGAACACGTCTCGAATTGCGTTCTCATCGAGTGCTTAGTACAGTGCCTGAGAAACATGGATGATAAGTGAGTGATGGACCGCATGATCCGAGATTGCTCACATTGATTAAAAAAATGTGAAAAAAAAAATTTAAAAAAAAAAAAAAAACCTTGCAAAATTCAAATTTCAAGTACACAATTGCACATCTCGGGGGGTTTCTCTCGGGTCTTGAGCCTTTTCACCCTTTCTTCTTCAAACCATCAACTTAACCACGTTACAACCCTCAAAAGACCTCTTTAGGTGTACATACACTTCTGCAAAGCTCGACTAGAGCTACGTTCGGCTTGACTCCTAACAGATACGTAGGCAACCTAACATCGAGGTGCGACCACATTCATGTATGATCACGTCAAGAGATTTCAATGCTTATCCCTATCCATCTAGAACTAGACTTGGGGGCTTAAACCCACATCATTTAGCTTACCTAGCCTATAGAGTCACTACCTTTGACTCTTCCCACATCTATTTCCATTGCCATAGCCTTTACAGCCAGCCTTAGTATCACTTTCACACACCCCATTCACACATACATAGCCATATCACTCTTCTCGTAGGAACCCTTTATCATGTAATCTTCCTTCAACACTGACCATACATTCAACAAAGTCATCATTATTCGATATGTGCTTAGCTTCCTGACCTAAGTACAAGATATGTGCTTAGCTTCCTGACCTAAGTACATTTATCAAGACTTATACAAGATGTGCGTAGCTTCCTAACCTAAGTACATTTATCATGACTTATACAAGATATGTGCTTAGCTTCCTGACCTAAGTACATTTATCATGACTTATACAAGATACGTGCTTAGCTTCCTGACCTAAGTACATTTATCAAGACTTATACAAAATGCGCTTATCTTCCTGACCTAAGTACATTTGTATTAAAGCATATCATATGAAGTTATTGTTCTTAGCCCCCTAGCCTAAGAACATGCATCATGCAAAGCTCATGAATCTCAATCTGACCCCTTTTTCTATTTTTCTTATTTATTTTTGGGGAAGTTGTAAAACGTGTCCCCTTTTTTTTATATTTTATTCTTTTTTATTTTTGGGGAAGTTGTAAAACTCTTTACATCTTTTCCGTTTTTTCTTTTTCGGGAGAAGGTCGGTACCCTCCACTTATGAAAAATTACGGAAATTTTTTGCGTCATACATACACAATCACGCACAGATAGTCACATGCACACACTAACATACACATCAAATAAATAAAGTGTCAAACGCATAAACTGTGAATAAAATGTACAAGGTGAGTCATGATACAATAGTAATGTCTAGTGTCATCAACAAGTACATAATAAAATCCCTCGGTCAAAAGTCTCCTGATCCAGATGAACTAGGTACAAACTCCGGGCTAGGCTCTCTCTGGCTCTAGTAAGGAAATGTCGTGCCAAAAAGTCCCTCCATCGCCCGAGTACGAGGAGTCGTGTCCCTACTCGGTTCCACAGCTCATGTAGAAGTCAACGTCAAGGAAGGCCCTTACCAACCGGTGAACTGCATAGACTGGATGGCTGACTCCAAGGCTTAGGCATTGTCGGTGGAGGCATCGTCGCAAACACCAAAACCGAGTGTAAATCCTGGTCCGCAGAATAAATGACTAGCCTACCCTGATCCAGAAGGTTGCAGCTGCTGCCACTGAGCTTAAGAATGCCGCCGGATCTCTGGGCATCGCTGGCGACGGCTAGACTCTCCCTCGCTCGAGCCTCCATGCCTCGGACGCGAACGAGACCTCCGCCGCTCCTGAAAGACAAAATGAGAAAATGATCAGTGGTGCAAGAAAAAGTACAATACAAACATGAAGAAGTCAAGTATGAACATACCTCACAGACACTATCCAGACTACTCCGACATCTCGCACCACGCCGCAGCTTGATGATGCAATACTTCAATGCATCAATAACCTTCATCATGCTCATCATGTCCGGACGCTGAACCTAGAAGCAAAAACATCAAGTCAGTAACAAGTAATATCAAACAAAGCCAAAACTTCATCCGAAAACTTACCGGATCCAAGTCCTCAGGACAAGACTCCTGGGCTTGCCTATAGCCCTCCGGCGCGTCGACGATATGCTCCTCGACCATGCCAATCGGCCCCAGATAGCGAATCGACTGAGATGGGATCTGAAGCCTCCCACTATGACGACTGGTCACCTAAAACATGATCGAATGATTAGGTTACCCGACTGTTTAAAAAAGTGACTACAATAATAACATATCTCCCAAATATCAAACCTAAGGAAGACGAGGTGGTGGAGCCAAGTAAGGAAGTAACTCTCGGGAATAGTCAGCGTCCACATGCACAAGCTCTCGCCAGGAGATCCGAAGGCGACCTTCATTCTGTACAAGCGCCTCCAGCTCATGCAACATCGATGAAGGTGGAAGTACTGGCACCGCAAAGAGATTAGTACTGTGTTGTAGGGTTACTAGCTCCCCACGATACCAAACAGGGTTGTATTTCCAAAGAAGACAGCACGATACGTCGAGAGATCCAAAACCTTTGGAAGATCAACAAGGTTGACCTAGGGACGGTACTGAATCTCGATTAGAACCTGAAAAGACAAAAACGGGGTAAATGCCAAGGTTGTCCTTACACCAACAACGGTGGTACCCCGACACAATATCCCAAGAAGACTCGGCACTGACTCCACGCGAAACTCGCCCCGCCGGCTCCAACTCGCGCCAATGGGAAAACCCCGAACTATTCCCCGATGCCTTCGAGGAGCAAATCTCGGCAAGTACTCATAGAACCACGGTTGCAATAATAATAATCTATGAGTTCACGAACCAAAGAAGAAAACCAAAACACAAGAAAAGGGATCATCACCTCTACAACCCTCCAGAGACCCAGACGGTGACAAGAGTTTGGTCGTTCAACTGCCGACAGCCCTGACACAGCGACAAAAGCAAATCAGCATACCCCATGCCGGCCTAGTTAAAGGACCCAATCTTAGAAATCCAGACCAGGGTAGGCAGGTAGCGGAGAAGTGCACGAGAACTCTTATCGTGAGAGAGTGTCCCAGAGATAAGAATCAAGACGAAAAGGCGCACACGCTACTTGGGCATCTTAGAGTAGAAAATAACTCTAACCGCTGACTCCGACGACCGCTCTAGGGTAGCGGTTGGGCCCTAATAGCCTGTACAACGGGGCCTAACCAAGCCCCTACTTCATTCGAAGACCAAGTAAGCTCAGGTCTCTACTGAAAAGGTCAATCGATGAAGCGCAAGCTGCTAATCATGTTGAAGTCTAGGGGTCTCACTGTCATCTCCCTCCAAGCAAAGTGAAAGGTGATGGTAGTATCCCAAAAATACTCCAACAGGGCTCGAACAATGGCCCAACTACAGCCTCAGGGGCTGCAAAACCCAGCACTGAGTAAAAGTCACTCAAACTGGTGGACTCCCACAAAGCACTTGTAGTAGGGTCCTTCGTGATACGATCGTGTAGCCTAGGGATCAAATCTCCTTATCCCGAGCCGTGATGGCGAAGCACACCATTAACTAAACCAGCAAGCGGACGGTGAGAAATGTGGTTCTCGCCACATAATACCAACTCCTCTGGGGTCCACTCAGGTGGAGTCCACCTACTCCTACTGGTAGAAGCCCGGGGCTTGGGCTGTAAAACGTCGTCCTTCTCCTCCTCCTTAGGTGATGATGGAGTGTCCTCCCTATAATGCTAGCCGCGAGCGGAAACATCGCTATCTCGTTGTCGAGGCATACTATTTGGTTCAAAAAGAAGAAATAAAAATCTTAAATACTTAGCATCATTTCCTAAGTTATTTAATCATTTGATCAAGACAGCTTAGGAGGCTACCTAAGGCTACATTTTCCGTTATAAGCAAAACGTTTACCTCGTGGCTAAAAAATTAGTAAAATATTGGAATCATCTCTACTACTTAGTTTCTCCATGACAAACTAATACTATAATTCTCCTAGTCGCACAATACTATGCTCTCCATGACGATGTAGTACATGTACAAAAATAGAACATGTTTCAAAATTGCACAAAACAACACATTTTCATATCAAAGCATTTTCTTCAAGATCTACATAAATTACATTATCATTTCAAGTGAAAAACAACAAGAACAACATGAAGAACACCATTCACAAAGAAAGTAGTACCAAAAATGGTGAATTATGCATTTCTTCACCAAACCAAGCAAATTTGGTCTCAAATCGCTCACAAACCAATATACATTCATAAATAAGCGAAATCATAGCTAGAATTTCAACAAAAAACATCAAAATTGGAAATCCCCAATTCGATTTTCTTAAGGTTCTTCGCATAAAATCAGACAATTTTGGCCAAAATCAACATAAAAGCTGAAAAACTTACGTGGATTTGTGTAGAGATGCGAAAATACGGAAGTTTGCAAAAGATTTGAGGTAATTTGGTGAGGACTTAAGTGAGAAACTCAACAAAAACAACAGCACCAGTAGCGAAACGCGAGCAGCGAAAAAAAAAAAGTGGAAATGAAAAGAATCAGGCTTTGCCCGAATTTAAACTGAAGCTGGATTTTCCGTGCATGTCACGGTGCTTTCGTCGTGTAACAGCAGAACTTGTCGCGTGCTGGAAAAAATTGCCATGTCACGGCAATTTTCCACGTGGCGCGGTAAATTCGCGTGATCTGCAATTGCCCAACGAATATTCTCGATGCTTTTTGACTAGTTTGAACTGTTTTCAGCAACTATTTGGCAGTTATTTCTTCGCCAAAAACTCGCAGGAAATTCTTACTGATATTTAAATAGCATCAAAATTACCATTTTTCACTCAGCAAATACCAATGTCATATTTTTCACCTTTTTAAGCACCTAATACGGTCGAATATACACGGCTTAAATGTCTCAAAATCAATAAAACATACTGCAGCCTTCATTTGGGGCAATCAAACAATGATTATCAGACATTTATCAAACACTTAGTGATCATCTCCCAAAGCGTGGACGATTCACGTTACAAGGTTCTCGAGACACAGAGACTTGTAATTTCTCATCATTAGACAAGTTTTTCCCGAGGCGTGGAAAATTGTCAATCGTTGCACACTTCTCGAGGCGTAGAATTCGACGATTTTGTCCCAAGGCGTGGACACTTAGTGTTATTCTCGGAGTATGGAATTTCATTTGTGAGCTACTCAAGGCGTAGGAGCTCACGATAGGGTTTCCGAGGCGTGGAAACTATCTCATATTAGTCTTCCCGAGGCGTGGAAAATCATCATTCAGTAGGCTGCTCGAGGCATGGGAGTCTACGACATGTTGCCCGAGGCGTGGAAACTTGACACCTTTCACTTGTGAGTTTCTCGAGGCGTAGGAACTCACGATAGAGTTCTCGAGGCGTGAAAACTATCTCATATCAGTCTTCTCGAGGCGTGGAAAATTATCATCCGGTGGATTACTCGAGGCTTAGAAAACTACCAAAACTTGTTTATTGCCATGTACTGGTGTCAGATAAGTATTTTATCCCTTTACTCTCTTATATGTGGAACTAATGTTTTTTTCTATAGATATCGGCGTATACAGAGTGATTTAGGAATGCAGAACGTCTTAAATCATTTTCTATCCCAATCGGCTACTTTGACTATTGTTTTCGAAACTTACTGATTAGGGGATTTTTCCCCACCAATCACCATCGGACAAGTGGACCAATCAGGTTCCGCCATGTGTCCGTCACATGGGCCAATAGAAGCCTACCACGTGTCAAGCAATGATCCGTCCACTATGGACCAATTACGACATGACACGTGTCCTTCCCATGACACCTGGGATAACCGGTCACCTAGGCCCAACTTCCGAGAGAAGCCCAATCAGCCCAAGGTTAACCTAAACCTAGATTCACATGTTTCCCGAGGTTATAAATACCTCCCTTAATCCCCATTAAGGGAGATCACGCTAAAAACGCACATTACACACATTAAACACTCTGACCTAGAGAGACCCAATCACTTTAATTTCCGCATTAATTACTCCTTAATCAAGTACTAACTTGACCGTCGGAGGCGGATCTCCAATCATCCGGAGCATCCGTTTGTTTTGCAGGTACAGGCGTCCGGTTCCAGTCTCGGAATTGTAACTCTCCCGCAGGACATCAAAAAACCCCGAAACATCTTGGCGCCGTATGTGGGGAGAGTACTTCTGAGATGGCATCCACGTTTGTACCGGCTCCTGAAGAGAGACGTCCCCTAGACGACCCTCTAGTTCAGTCGGACCACGATACTGAGAATGAAATTGAAGTTGAAGCTCACACAGCTTCAGACGGCACCCTAAGGGCCCGACGTGCCCGTCATACCGAAAGGAGGGAACGGGAACATCTTTAAACTGGAAGCGAGCCAGCAGGCGCACCGCCTGTTCGGCAGCAGCCGACTGATGGGTCTGCTCCCATCACAAGGAACGAACTCATGACCTTCATGAGGGACTTCAAGGGAGAAATTCAAGAGTTGATCAACAAGAAGCCGCCTGCTCTGGACAAGGAGCAGTCGGCTAAGAAACCCTCCACTTCACGGAAGAGGAAACCAGTTCAAGGGCGAGAGGCAACCCCTCATCCTAAATCTAGGAAGTGGGAGCCACCTGCCCTTGATTTCACAAAATACCGTTTTCCTACTCCAGGAAATAGGAAACATGTTCGTCATATTCAGGCGGACGAGTCGAGGAAAACATACACAGACGCTCGGCTACTGCTAGAGCAGAAGAAGAGTGACCGATTGTCAGAGTCGGCCTCTACTTCAAACTTCCAAGACAGTCTGCAAAATACCTCGATGTGGCATACTCAGTCGTATCATGGGAGTCAGTCAGGCGGCACCTCCCGTCAGTCAGGTTTTCATAGCGACCAAGCGGTACCAAACTTACCGTTTGTACCGCAACAACAGTATTTTTTACAGCCACCTCCGTTTGGTGGACATGCAGCAAAAAATGTCCAACCTATGGACTGGCAGCTACGGTTGCTTAGACTTGGTGAACAGCCGTCGGACTTCTCCAAGGAAATTACTGAAGCCGCTCAGCCGGCCAAAGTGAAAAATGTATTAGTAGGCGCCTATGACGGCACTACTAACCCAGAAGACCATCTGATGGCATTCACCAACCTGATGTACCTTCAAGGGTTGGATGATCCCATTTGGTGCAAGTGTTTCCCAGCGACTCTCAAAGGAATCGCACAATAATGGTTCGGGAACCTGCCGACTGGTTGTGTAAATAACTTCAAGACGCTTGCTTACTTATTCACCTCCAACTTCGCCATGAACATCCCTGCGAAGAAGACGACCCTTGATTTAGGAATAATTCAGCAGGGCGAGAAGGAGGGGCTTCAATCTTACATCAGGCGGTTTAACCTGATGAGAATACAGATTCAAGGGTTACCGGATGAAGTAGCCTATACTGACTTTTTCAGAGGTCTCAAAGACGGGTCGACCTTCAAATTTGATTTGGTCCGAAAGAGGGTGGCGACTCTTCAAGAGGCCTTGATTGAAGCGGAAGCCTATATACAGGCGACTGATCTTTGTAGTACGGTAAAACAGTCAGACGGGAAAAGGTACGAAAAAAGAGAAGGACGACAGAAGCAGTCGTCAAACAAAGACGAGAAGAGAAAAGAGGTATGGGCAACTGATTCCTCTAAACAGCCGTCCCAGAAGAAGAAAAAAGAATTCAAATCATACTCCCCACAGTATGTGTTTAACAAGGATAGCCAATTTATCCTAAAGGAAATCAAGGGACGGATCTCAATTGAGAAGCCGGTCCCCATGAAGGGTTCTGCAAACAATCGAAACCAAGAAAAATTATGTGATTATCATGAAGATGTTGGTCATCACACCAATGAATGCATCAGTCTCATGCGGTATCTGGACCGCCTTGCTGAGCAAGGTGATCTTGACACTTATGTCAAGAAATCTACGGGGAACACTTCCTCAAAAAAGCAGTCGACCAAAAAGAATCAAAAGGCCCACAGCTCCGATACAGATGATGCAGCTGTCTACACCATTGCAGGCGGCTTCTCAGGAGGCGGCCCCACTATTAGGGGCAACAAAGACAATATCAGACGGTTAGATGTAAATTCCGTTCACCAAGAACGACCCTCCAAATATTCATTTCCTGAGATTGTCATCACTGAAGAAGATCTATGAGGGGTAAGAGGGTCGCATGACGACCCTATTGTTATTGAATGTAAAGTGGCCAACCAGAGAGTTGGCCGAATCCTCATAGATACCGGAAGCTCCTCAGATCTCATCAGTAGCAAATGTCTGTCGAAACTAAAATATCAGACTGATTGCATACATCCGGCATCCCACCCTTTAGTAGGGTTTGGAGGAGGAGTCGTCCACCCAGTGGGACGAGTGGATTTACCCATCCGCCTGGGTGAAAAAGGAGAAGGACGACACATGGTAGTCCGGTTCCTTGTAGTAGAAGAACTCTCGGCCTACAACATGATTCTGGGACGACCAACCCTGAATAATTCCAAGGATGTTATAATCCCATCTCTTATGTTGCTCAAGTTTGAGAGGGATAATGGAACAGTCAAGTCCCTAAGGGGAGATCAGAGGATGGCCCGAGAGTGCTATCTCTCGGATGTCAAGCCCACTGTTATGGCCACTGGGTCGAGTGGTGGAAAAATAGACCTTGACAATGTCAAGGAGAGTGCGTCTGTTCAAGAAGCAGGCGGCAAGAAGAGAAAGGCATCCCAGACAGGGGCCGCAAGAAAAGACAGAAAATAGCAATCATTAGCAGAGGAGCGGTCGGATGAATTCCGCCCTCAGCCAGCTGGTGAGCATACGGACCAGATGTTAGATGACTCGCGTCCTGACAGAACAATCAAGGTTGGGACGACTTCTCTAAGGGACCTAGGTGACGACTTTCACAAACTATTGAAAGAATACAAGGACATATTTGCATTCGAAGTCCATGAAATGCCAGGCATTATTCCTGATCTGGCGGTACATAAACTGGCCGTGGATCCGAAAAAGAAGCCGGTACGGCAGAAGAAGCGGAACCATGGCGAAGAAAGAAGTCAGGCGGCAGCCGCCGAAGTTAAAAAATTACTTGATGCAGGGTTCATTCGGCAATGTTACTTCCCAAACTGGGTTGCAAATGTGGTGCTTGTTAAAAAGCCGAATGGCACCTGGCGAATGTGTGTAGACTACACAGACTTAAACAATGCGTGCCCCAAAGACAATTACCCTCTGCCTAAAATTGATAACCTGGTCGACTCAACAGCCGGCCATGCTTTGATGAGCTTTATGGACGCCTACTCTGGTTTCCATCAAATTCCTTTATGGAAGAAATATCATGAGAAGACGGCCTTCGTCACTGATCAGGGGTTATACTGTTACACGGTCATGCCGTTTGGTCTTAAGAATGCCCCGGCCACTTTCCAGCGAATGATAAACACTGTGTTCTTTGATCAAATTGGGAGAAATGTCGAGGCATATATTGATGATATGATTGTCAAGTCTAAACTTCAGAAAGATCATCTGTCGGACCTCCGAGAAAATTTTGCCACACTCAGGCGGCACCATGTCATGCTCAATCCCAAGAAATGTGTCTTTGGAGTTGAGTCTGGGAAATTTCTCGGATTCCTTATCAATCAGAGAGGAATAGAGGCGAACCCTGAGAAGGTGCAGGCGGTCATTGACATGCAGTCGCCTCGAACCATCCGAGAGGTTTAGAAGTTAACAGGTTGTCTGGCGGCCTTGGGAAGATTTCTAAGCCGATCAGGCGACAAATGCCTATAATTTTTCCAGGCAATTAAGAAAAAGGCAAGGTTTGAATGGGGGCCGGATGCTGAGGCGGCCTTCCAGAAATTGAAAGTTCATTTGCATTCCTTGCCGAGGCTGGTCAGTCCTTTGCCCAAAGAAGTACTCTACATGTACCTGGCCGTCTCTGATCATGTGCTAAGCGCTGTTCTCCATGCTGAAAGAGACGGCTGTCAGCTCTCGGTCTACTTTGTCAGTCATGTACTGAAAAATGTCGAGTTGAGGTATCCCTTAGTGGAGAAATTTGGTCTTGCACTCTTCATGGCTGTTAAAAAATTGAAGCCCTACTTTTTGGCACATGCAGTCGTCGTGTATACAGACCAACCTATCAAGCGGCCACTGACCATCATGGAGTCGTCAGGCCGAATGATCAAATGGGCCATAGAAATACAGAGCCTCGATGTTACTTTCGAGCCTAGAAAAGTAGTGAAGGGGCAAGCCTTTGCTGACTTTATTGTTGAGATGACTCGTCCTCGAGACTCTCAAGTTACAGACCAAGTCTGGAAGGTATATGTGAACGGAATCTCTACTTCAAATGGTTGTGAAGCAGGAGTCATATGTCAGTCGCCAGAAGGCGACATGTACGAGTATGCTTTACGCTTCAGTTTTCAGGCCTCAAACAATGAGGCAGAATATGAAGCTTTACTAGCCGGAATCCGCATGTGCAAGGCGGCAGGAGCAAGAAAAATAGACGCCTGTTCCGATTCACAATTGATAGTGAGTCAGTACAATGGCGAATACGAAGCAACCCATCCGGCCATGATCAAGTATTTACAGGCGGTCTGACAAGCAGTCGGCTCCCTTGAGGATTTCCATCTGACCCAAGTGCCGAGATCAGAAAACAACCAGGCGGATGCACTTTCAAAATTAGCATCATCCGCCTCCTGTGATACTCCTCGAACTGTTTTTTGGGAAATAATGGAGAGGAGAAGCATTGAGGAAGAACCTATTGGAATCTTAGACAGAAGCTCAACCTGGATGGATCCAATCAGGGCATATCTGGCAAATGGTACCCTGCCGGATGATCATCAACAGGCGGCAACATTGAAAAAACGAGCAACCAGTTTTGAAATAATAAAGGGAGAACTTCACAAAAGGGGGTACCTTCAACCCTTCTTAAAGTATGTTACTCCAGAAAAGGGGCGAGAGATACTGGACGATCTTCACTCTGGTTACTGTGCTTCCCATATAGGCGGTAGGACGCTTGCTCAACGGGCAAGGCGGCAGGGCTACTTTTGGCCTACTTTAGAAGCAGATGCGATGGTGATGGTGAAAAAATGTGACAAGTGCCAAAGGTTTGGCAAACTAATTCACCGTCCGGCTACTGACCTCACTACCATTCATAGCCCTCTACCGTTTGCTAAGTGGGGCATGGATATTCTGGATCCATATACGCCTTCTACAGGCGGAAGGAGGTACATACTTGTTGCCGTCGACTACTTCACTAAATGGGTAGAGGCGGAGACTGTAAAGGGAATCAAGACGAAGGATGTAATTTCATTCATTTGGAAAAATGTCATCACTCGGTTCGGGGTTCCCATGTCTATGGTTTTTGATAATGGTCCCCAATTTGAGACGCCTGTTCTCAAAAGCTGGTTGGGTGACCAAGGAATTGCACACTACTTTGCATATGTCGGCCGTTCACAGGCAAACGGCCAGGTAGAAGCCTTTAATAAAATCATCTCAGACGGTCTCAAGAAAAAGATTGAACGTGCAGGGGGCCTATGGGCGGATGAATTACCACATGTTCTCTGGGCCATTAGGACAACTGAAAAAGGGGCGACTGGAGAAACTCCATTCCTCCTAACTTATGGTGCGGAAGATGTTCTTCCAATCGAACACTACGAGCCGACTCTTCGAGTAATGCTATATGACGAAGAGGCAAACTGGGAAGCCATGCGCCTGGCATTAGACTCACTTCCTGAAAGGAGGGGCAATGCTGTCTTGCGCCATGAAATTTACCGCCTGAGAATGACTAGATCATACAACAAAAAAGTACACAGGCGTCCACTCAAAGTGGGGGACTTTGTACTTAGAAAAATGGAAGCAGTTGGTAGGGCTAATGAGTCTGGCAAACTAACTCCCAACTGGGAAGGACCCTACCGAATCTGTGAAGAGGTCAGGGACGGTACCTACCGTCTGGGAACACCAGACGGACAACCGTTGCCTCGAACTTGGAATGTAGATAATCTTAAGAAATATTTCTTTTGAATGATGTAAATAGTCAAGGGCTACTTAATAAAAGTTTGCATACTTAATATTCAATTTTGTACTAAGAGGGCCACGCCTACTAACAAACAGTCGGCTACTCTCCATACTCAGTTTTTATTCTTACTTAAGAGGGGCATGCCTGCTGACAAACAGTTGGCTACTCTCCATTGAGTATTTTACTCTATCTTCAGAGGGGCATGCCGTCTGTACCTTTACAGTCGGCTACTCTCTATTGAGTATTTTACTCTATCTTCAGAGGGGCATGCCGCCTGTACCTTTACAGTCGGCTACGCTCCATTGAATATTTTACTCTATCACCATAGGGGCATGTCGTCTGGACATATATTCGGCTACTCTCCATAGAAGAGGGCCGACTGGTTCCAAACACACAGCCACCCCCCTTATACTTAACTAAAAATGATCAAGGCCTGGCCGACCCTGTGCCTAAACAGGCGGCTACCCTCCTTTTAATTAGCACCTACGTTCACCAAGAACTAACCAAGGCCACAGGCCGAATGATCAGACAAGGCGCCAAGCCAACTGATCCAATCTTCAAAACTAATACGACATGTCCCAACATCATAGCAGGCGTCCGGCGGCATCCCTCCGGATGAAATTCGTCGCAGAGAGCAGCTCCCTTTTGGGTGGAACATTGCTCTATAAACTAATTACACGGCACCTATACGACTGCCCCCAAGGGCAACCACGTAGCCGTTTTTGAGACAAGGATAACTCTATCACTAACCAAACCAGTGGTAGCAGTTGGCATCTGAGTCAGATGATCGCCTGTATTACTTGGGATAAATGCAAGGGGTACCTCTTGAGTTAATAGCCAACAAACATTGGCGAATCAAAAGTTTCAGCCGGCCTCAGCCGCCTGGTACCTTTACTACTCAAGCAGGAGTGACGGCGACTGAGTAACTCCAAAGTTAACTCATAGTCACTCTCTCAAACTTAGTATGGAGCCTAAAAGGTATGAGTTGTACGCCTGTTTTTAGCAAACAGGGGCTCTCAACCACTACTCCTTCTAGGTTAACAACTTATGAGTTAAAAGCCAACAAACATTGGCGAATAAAGGGGAACAACTGGTATCCACCGCTTGATACCTCTACTACTCAGTTACTTGGCGACTAGGTAACAATCATGTTTACTTGGTCACTCCTTAAAATTTTTAGTATGAAACTAAAAAGGTGTTCATACAGCACCTGTTCACACTAGATTAAATATGGCGGGAAACAGTCAGCCTAGACGGCCTAAAGTCTCTAGCCTAAAAGCATGACAAGTAGGAAACAACTTTCCTACTTGGTTAATTTTACAAATGACAGGATCGTCTGCCTAAAGGGGATCCAGTCTTTAAAATGGTTCGAATACCGATTGGATAAATGGCCGATTGATCGTCTAGCCTGGAAACAGACAACCAGTCGTCCAGGGGCATAGGCGGCGTGACTAACTATCCGTACCTGTCTGCAAATATCGGCCATGTAAAACAGTCGGTATAGTGTACAATTGGATATCAGAATATTCAATACTTAAACAAATTTGAAGCAAAACAAAAAAATTCATTGAAAAGAAGCCGGTCATTAAAGACCGGCAAAATATTCAGAGCCCCGGCCCCCTGGCCGGGTAAATACAAACAAACGGCATGCAGGCCGTGGAAAGAAGACATAAAGCTTAAGAAGGGGGCAGATCTTCAATATTAGCAGCTGCCGCCTGGTCAACACTCTTCTTGCTGGACTCGGCTTCAGCTGCATCCTTCTTTGATGCATTACCCCCAAGCGGCACAAGCGCCACTACCGGCTGCTCCTCCTCCTCCAACGCCTCTTCCTCAGCAGCCGCCAGGATCTCTTGATTATATCTATCAGAACACTGGCGGTACGTTTTTTCCCATGAGGCAAAGTCGGCATTGGGGAAGAGGCGGCCCCAAGTCATGCGCTGGATTTGAGCAGAGTCTTCCATCATCTCCCGGACTAGCTCTTTCTTTTCTTGCTCGGCCTTTTCCGAGAGCTCCTGAGTAAGACTCTTCTCCTGGGTCACCAGGCGTACCTTTACGCTCGCCAAGGATTTCTTCAAGGTTTCATATGAGGACATCTTTTGGCGAAGAGGTCTCAGCTCAGCCTTGAGGTTGTTGATGGTCGCCTCCAGCTTGCTATTCCTCTTCTGGGCCGCCTCTAACTGAGCCCGGATAGCAGCGGTAGCCTGCGCCTGATAATAAAGAATATCAATGGTCAGAACTTCATTTTGGGCAATTTGAAACATTGCCTTATCACAGTCAGAGGCGCCCATAGCTTTTGCAGCCTTTACCTCTTTGTTCTTCCGGTCAAGCGGCTTGCGAAGGCCGTTCACTCGGAGCACGGCCTAAGTAAAAAGGGGAACAGGCGTCAGTTTCCAAACAAAAAGAAAACAGGCGTCCTGGAATTCAAATACTCAAAAATTTGCTAAGCATACCTCAGCAAGGACCCCTGCAATCCCGTCTAGGTCAAGGGTGCCGACACCCCTGACCGCCTCCCTTTCAGCTGGAGGAACGGCCTTGATCATAGACTTGGCCACCTCGACCAAGTCAGGCTCCTGAGGGCCGGCTGCATCAAGCATAAACAAACGGATTAGACCTAGTAAAGAAGGGAGCAAGTCTAAAATTTACAAGGACAATTTCATACTTCTAGGTGGCCCAGCTGGAGTTTTAGAAGAAGTGGCCGGCTGTTTCTCAGCCGCCGCATGTTTCCTAGCAGAACCAGGAGAGCTCGCAACAGTCGTCCTCCGGGCCTTGGGGTCCGGCTGTTGGGAAGAAGAAGCTCTTGGAGCGCCCGTCTAAAAAAGAAGAAAAGAGTCAGTATATGCATAAACACAACTCCAAAAAAAGGGTGAAAGGTTCGAAGCCCACCAAGGGTGCCCCCTTGTTGGGGGAGTCGGTTGAAGACTATTGCATTATGGAGGCCCGCAACATGGCCTTCGCAGTCTTGGAGGCGGTAATTTTGCTCATGGCGTCCGTTGCAAAAACAAATAGCAAAGTTAATAAAAGTCATAACAAGAAATGCACGGAACAACAGAGTATTCGACAGGCCGGCTACCTCTTGAGCACCGACTGCTGAGGCCACAGGCGGCCAAAAAGTACTCGTCGTAGAGCCATTTGAAGCTCGGGACGCAGTGCAGGGGTACTTGCTCTCGTACCCCTGAAGTAGAGTTCACCTTCGACTCTACTTTGAAGAGTCCTTTATCTAGGATCTCTTTCTTAGCCTTGGGGGGAACAGGCAGCATGCTGCGGCCGCCTGCAAGAAGGGGCGGATTCCTGTTCCACCTGTTGAAGCGCTTGTTCAGCTCTGTGTCTGAACTCTCAATGATGAGGAAGGTGCTCCGCCAGTCCTTCCATTTGTTTGCTTTACCTCTCGTCATGAGGTAGCCCCTGTGGCTCGTCAATTGATACCAGCCGGTACCGCCTGCCTTAGGGGTCCGGCTGAGGTAGTTCATGTGGGCGAAAGCCTCGAAGCTCGGCTCCACCCCGTGCAGTTCGCACCCGGCTACATAGTCGAGTACGTTGACCTAGGAGTTCGAGGCTAACTGCCATAACCCCAACTCATACCCATCCAAGATCCGCTGAACAACTGGATGTAGTGGGAAGCGCAGCCCAGCCTTGATGGCCGCCTCGTAGCAGCCAAAGCAGGTGCCATCATAACTAGTACCAGCCGGCCATACGACTGTGTCTTCTGGATCCGGCACGAACACTAAAAAGTCGGGGCCCATTGTGTGGTTTGCGATAAAGCTCTCCACTTTCTCTTGCATGGTCGTGATCCGGCCCCGAGGTACCGTGCAGTAGTAGGGGGTATTTTGCTCTCGGTGAGAGGCGGATGGCTCCGCCCAATCGTCCCCCTTCTCAACTGCGTGAGAAAGTCTCGCCTCTTGTAGGCGACTGTTTTTCTCTTTTGTGTCCAGGGAAGCATGGCCAGAAGAGCTAGACTCGGAATCGTCCTCTGACGAGTCCGAAGAGGACGACTCTTCCCCTCTCCCGGAGGGGCCCGCCTCCTCTCCTTTAAAAAGAGCAGGAGAGAATGTAGAATTGTCAACTGTAAAATGGGAAGGGGTCACTTTGACTCCTCCCTCAGAACTCCCGGCTGTCAAGTCGCTTTGTTTCACTTCCACATCTGGCGCCTGGTCAGATGTTTCACTAATCGGCACCCTGTGGGAGGAGCCGTCTGAGTTTGAGATCCTGGCAGTCTTTTTTGTCCTGGCCATCATGCTCTGCATAGACACAGATACAGTCGGACTTTGTATAAAGGGCAAAGATGGGTCCAGAAAAGGGCAGGCGGCACTCCTAGTCCTAGATTCAGCCGTCCCTGGTGACCGGCTGATCACTATCCTAGGTCGTGTCGTGTGCTTCCGTGGTGCCATTTCAAAAAAGAATAAAGTAAAGAGAAAATTAAGAGTAAGAGAACCGACGGTTACCTGAACGAGTGACGATTGATGAAGTTCTGAAAATCCTTTGCAGTCGGCTTGTCAGAGCAGACGGTAGGCAGAAAGGGTCCAAAATGTCTGAGCAAGTTCAGGGGTCCGAATGTTCTCTCACAAAGTTTTCAAGTGTGAAAATGACCGAAGTCAACACTCCTTTATATAGGCAAAGTGAGAAAGCGAAGGGTCACTTCCAGAATTCAAAATTTTGGCGGGAGAATCTCTCGGCCTCTCGCCGAGTGACACCTGTAGCAGGTCGTCGCCTGTTACAAGGCGATACCTGTCACAGGTAACACGTGACCAGTCACGTGCCACCTGTGAGGGGCAAATGATTAGGGGATTTTTCCCCACCAATCACCATCGGACAAGTGGACCAATCAGGTTCCGCCATGTGTCCGTCACATGGGCCAATAGGAGCCTGCCACGTGTCAAGCAATGATCCGTCCACTATGGACCAATTACGACACGACACGTGTCCTTCCCATGACACCTGGGATAACCGGTCACCTAGGCCCAACTTCCGAGGGAAGCCCAATCAGCCCAAGGTTAACCTAAACCTAGATTGACACGTTTCCCGAGGTTATAAATACCTCCCTTAATCCCCATTAAGGGAGATCACGCTAAAAACGTAGATTACACACATTAAACACTCTCACCTAGAGAGACCCAATCACTTTAATTTCCGCATTAATTACTCCTTAATCAAGTACTAACTTGACCGTCGGAGGCGGATCTCCAATCATCCGGAGCATCCGTTTGTTTTGCAGGTACAGGCGTCCGGTTCCAGTCTCGAATTGTAACTCTCTCGCGGGACATCAGAAAACCCCGAAACACTTACGTTTCTACAAACTCATTCAAAGTGGGGGGTTATGTAGACACCTAAAAATGTATCCCCAAAACCAAACTCGATGATGAACAACCTTTCACCACCATTAGTGGTCGGGTCAAGTACTTAATCTCGAGAATGCTAACAGCCCACATTCAGTCAAACACATCTTACAAATCAGTCAACAGATCAATCCTAATGTTTACTCAAAGCATAGTCCAACCATCATTTTAGCCCAAACCCTTTTTAATTCATTTCATTATATTTATTAATTAAGCTCGATTAATAAATATTAGAACCCTAAACCTGAAATAAGTCCAGACAGCTGAAACGGCGCCTAATTAACACGTGCCTGATGTTAAACAGAAAGATAAAAATGAATTTGGACGGAATTCTGGAAAATAGAATTGCCATGTCACGGCAGAAATGTCGCGCTATGCCAATCTCTGTCGTGTCACGGAAAATTGCACCGTGTCCCGACAATTTTCTAGGGTTTACTCTGCGGCGCTTTTCATTTCTAGGGTTTCGTGCATCACCCTACTCATTTCCTCTATAAATACGAGGCTGATTTCTCAGCTTTAGGGCACCAAAAAAATCATTCTCTCTTTCTTTGTTATGCTTTAGCCTAAACACTAGCTTTCCCTATTCTTTCACCATACATCCTTTAAGCACTCCCCGGAGTCCATACTTTACCCGCAGCTCTACGCTTAAACCAAGGCGTGAAAGGTAGAACTGTTTGAGGGTTTGGCCCCAAAATCAACTTTACTTTAATTTAATTTAGTTTCCATTGTTGTTTATTATTTTCCTTGAAGTTACTATTTTTTTTTTTTATAGTTGCAAGCAAACGCAATCAAAGTAAGGAATCATGTTCCTTTTTTTTCTATTATATTTCTAATTATTTTATTGTTTTTTTCACTTATTAATTGTTGTTATTATGGTTAAATTGCTTCCAATGTTGTTGTTTATTCTATTGTTTATTGTGGACCACCATATTGCATGTTAAAGGGAATATGTAATTGAACATAACGTCTAATAAAATAATTTGGATGACCGGTTTAGGTTCCTTTTTTAATCTTATTGTTTAATCCAGTGATCACGATATTTAGAATTATATGATGCATTAATATTCAACCAATTTAGCTTAATAATAGTTTGGAGCAAATTGAATATTTGTTTATGTGCCTTTGAGATTGCATGAATACTTTTCACAATAAGAATCGAGTAGAGGCCAATACGGGCGAATGTGACTCCATGACTCACTTCGTACTACCATCCCTGATCCTCCTTTCGTGATTCTGAACCATATGTAGTTAATAATCTCATGGATTATGAATAGGGTGTAACCTTCACGGGTCAATCATTGTTGCCTTTCGTTGTCCCTTATCGTGGTTGCCTTATAATGATCTGTGAACAGTTTACAAGTTCCTTAAAAACTTGTTGGCAGCTCCCTGCTTTGCTTTGTCTCTAATCGTATGTCAATTCCCATCCACTTCCTATGAGTGTCAAGCATATTCACAATATGTTTACGTAGACGCGCTTCAAATGACACCTATAGGGCTGCAGGTAGGCTTCCGGGGAAGGGGGTAGGGGTAGGGGTGGGTTGTGGGTGCCAGGGAAGGAGAATGCATGGAGGGGGAAGAGGGTTTTATTTTACATATATGGGTTATAGGGTGTTGGCTATGGACGCATGGTGATTGTGTTGTTTTTGGAAAAAAAAATTAATCTGTTAAACAGACCAGCTGTAGGTAGACGAGACTGTTTTGGAAAAATAAAGGTTAAAAGTGGGCTTATTTCCAGATAATTCAGATGTAGGATTGTTTTAAGCAGAAATGATAAAGGTGGAATTATTATTTTCAATATTTTTTTATTTGTAATTTACTTACTATAGCAAAAAAAAGACATTAATGGATAGTGAGTCTCTGTTTTAACTTTATAGATTCGAGTAAGAAATTTGTCTAGAGGCATTGGTATTACATACTCTCTCGGTGTTTTTATTTTCAGAGATAGAATATGTTACATTTGTATCAACTAGATATTTATTTTCAGTGTAGAACATCCTTGACAGCAACTGTCACAACTTACACAAGTACCAGAAAATGGGAAACACAGCACTAAGTAACATGACTAACTTAAAATATTATGTAAGATAATCTAATTACATCGTTTACCCAATTAAAACTCTCACAAGAGGCACATGATACATTAAATTAAATTTGATAATGTTAATTGTAAAAACACGCCAAAGGCGGCTAAGCATTATGTGTATAATGGGCATAGTCGTTAGCCATTAACTGCCCAAATACGAAAATTAAAATGAATATAGTTGAAAATTATAAGGGATGACTATAAAAAAGACCATTTGCAATCGTGAAATAGTATTTATTTCTCATCTATAAAAAGGTCATGTACTTTCTTTGGAAAGATCATTCTAAGTTAATTCTCCATTATCCGAAAAATAACACAAAAAAGATTAATTATGGAAGCTTATAAAATTTTCATATCATATGTTGCCCTTTTGGCTATTACAAGCTATGTGGTTTACGCTACCGATCCGAACCAGCTGCAAGATTTTTGTGTAGGAGTGAATCAACCTCTTGAAGGATGTACGTGCATATTTCAGTCTCAAAATCACATAATCTTAGTTTATTTTTTGATATATTATTGTAGGTTGTTATTTTATTTTATCAATATAGAGTTATATACTAACATGCATTAACGTAAACTTTGTGGTTTTGTATTTTTTTGCTACAGTGTTTGTAAATGGACTGTTCTGTAAAGATCCAATGAGGGTTAGTCCGGATGATTTCTTGTTCCGAGGACTAAATCCGGGGGACACAGACAACAAGCTAGGGTTCGCGGCAACAGTTGTACAAGCAACAAATTTAGGAGGTCTTAACACACTTGGGATATCACTTGCTAGGCTTGATTTTGCACCATATGGTCTTAACCCTCCACACACACACCCCCGAGCCACTGAGATATTCACGGTGTTGGAGGGGACCTTCTATGTAGGTTTTGTGACTTCAAACCCTCCTCAAGGTCCAAACAAACTCTTTGCTAAGTTGCTTAACAAGGGAGACGTTTTTGTTTTCCCTCAAGGTCTCATTCATTTTCAGTTCAATGTTGGCCGTACACCCGGTTTTGGTATTTCAGGGTTAAGTAGCCAGAACCCTGGTGTAATTACAATAGCTAACGCGGTGTTTGGGTCTCAACCGCCTATTTCTGTTGACGTTCTAGCCAAGGGTTTTCAGATTGAAGATAATTTGGTCAAGTATCTTCAGGCTCAGTTCGGTATGGGCAGCTACTAATTAGAATGAAGAGTCATGCTCTTAATGTTGCAAAGGGTTTGACAAAATAATAAATAGTGTTCGTTCTCTAGTAATTTCAGCTTATAATGTTCCAAATCAAAATATTTGTAAAAGCTTTGCTATAGTATGGAAATATATCTACTGAAAATAAAGCAACAAGAACGTAATACAAAGTCGAAAGTATTTCTGTTACATCTTCCTTTACTTTCTAATTAATCAAAATTATTCATATATCCCATGTACTATTTATCAAAACCTCAATTCCACGATAATTGAACTTGACGCATTTGCCAACATCATAGTTTGACCAATTAATATACTTCCTCTGTTTTTTAATTATTGCACCACTTTCCTTTTAAGAAAGTTTCACATATATTACACCATATCTATTTTAGGAAATAAAATATTTGTGTTCACACTACAAATATCTAGTATACCCTTACTTTTAACACTTGATTCTTTAATTTATGTTTACATCACATGGATACTTTTGTACTTTTACCCCTCTCTCTCTTCCTTTTTCCCACTTCTAAAATAAGTGTATCCAACCTATATGGTGCAATAATAAAAGAATAGAGGAAGTATATAATTAAATATTAGTAAAAACTTTTTTTAAGAAAATTGATTTTATGAAACTTTATATTCTAACAACATTTTTAAATGACCATATTTATTTTAATACATTTATAAGAAAATTAAAAATTATAATTAGTAGTCGAAATTATTTCGTAAAAAGTTAAATTGTGTCAGTTATTTGTCATATTATATCTCTATTATATAAGTGAGGGGGGAGAGGAAAAAAAAATTAGTGTCCACTTTTCAACTACTCAATTTCCCCCTAAAAGCACTAAAAAATAATTAAAATAAATGCAAAATTTTACATAATAATTACAATTTTCAAAATTTCACCATAATTTAAAATCTTGTTTAAATAAAAAAAATGTTATAAAATAAAATCCAAAAAATTGTAACAAAAATATAATAAACACTAGATTAATCTTGTACGATGCACAATTTTGACAAATAAGTTTGTTTTATTGTCACAATTACAAAGTTATAGGACTAAATTTGGATACTACTTAATACACTATATTTTCAAATTATTAAAAAAATGAATAGTAAAATAGATGACCAAAAATTTCAATTAAAAAAATGTTAAAAAAAAAGTGATGACATCAGATATAATTTAGGCGGGAAAATTTTCTACCACAACTTGAAATGTGTACATTTAGGAGAAGGTATGATGTCAGCGGTTGCTATTTTATTAATATTTATACATTAGTCACCATATTTGCATTATTCCAAAAATAAAAAAAATACATATGAGACTAAAATCAAATCAAATAAAATACTACAAGTATTACCATGTAAATGAATTTCAGTGCGGTTTATGTGTGGCTGACCACACCGTGCCCCGAGGTTACTTATTCATGAGTTACTTATTCAGGGGTTACTCAATCAGGTGTTACTTGGTCAAGGGTTACTCGTGTAGGGTTTCGTAGTGACCCGACACTACACGGAAGGAAACCCCCAAGACCCGCCCCTTAATTAAAGCAATTAACAAGCATAATAAACATAATAAAGCAAGACTAAGAACAAGAATTATACCTTTGTTGCGTGCTTCGCTCCCGAAGAGCTCTTACTTCAAAATCCCGAAACTACGAGATCTCCAACGGATCATACCCTCGACCCGACCCGAGCGTCCCAAGTATTGAAGGTTAGTCAAGACCCGGACAAATAAAACTATGAGTTTTACGAATCAAAGGTTTACTCTAATTACAAGAGTTGCCTTTTTAATTCCACTCAAGGTTATGCATATCCCAATACCCTTAAAAGGTATTTATAGGTAAATGGGTCCTTGGTTTTCAATCTCCCATCAATGTGGGAGAGCTGGTAAAATCAACAATTTATTTAATTCCAAATTAAATAAATAATCAACTTATTCACATTGCGACAAGTGGCATAATCACATGCTAATGAGTGATGGCCAAGGCTAGGTGGGGGGACCATTTGCCTTGCTCCATAAGGCCCTTGATTGGTCCCCACAAGCAAGCACAAAACAGGCATGTGGCTGCTAGGCTGGCAGCCAGCTACCGTGCCAGCTAGCGCTGCCAGCTAGCACTGCCCAGCAGCATCCCAGCCAGCCAGTGCTTGCTAGGCAATGCTGGCGCTGGTGCTGTGTGCTAGCGCCTAATGCTGCTAGCACATTGTGTTGGTGCTGGCCCCAGCAGCCCACGCACTGGCTGGCAGTGCATATCACACGCATAGCACGCACCAGCCTTGCATAGCACGCACCAGCCTCGCACCCACGCACATGCGCCACACGCATTGCTAGCCTAGCCTGTGCGCCTGCACACGCAAGGGCCTAGCATGCGTGCTCGGCGATGCTGCCAGGCACCCTCGCACTAGCACACCCACGCCAGTGCCTAGCACTGCTATGCTTGGTGGGAGGCACGCACACACACACATGCGCATGCGCTAGTGCCTAGCACTGCGATAGCTGTTCTTAGTGCGTGTGTGGCCCTGCCATGCGCACCCAGGCATCTAGGCAAGCACGCTGCTGTGCTGCGATGGGCTGCTTGGTGCTCCTGGTGCGCCTAGGGCTTGCGATGGGCTGCCTGGTGCTCCTGGTGCGCCTAGTGCTAGCTATGGTCAGCGATAGTGCCCAGGCATCATGCAAGGGCTGCGATAGCGCCTAGGCATGATGCTAGGGCTGCGATGCTGCCCAGCCATCCTAGGGCACGCATGGTGCGCCTAGGCATGGTTCTAGGCCTAGTATAGCCTAGCAACCCACATGGCTAGGCCAGTGTGGTGCTAGGGCTATGTTCATACTTGTCGCTTTGTGATTTTGCGACGCTTGGTCTCGACGCCCTAGGCTCGATATCCGACGTCTGTATTGGTAAAACCCTGTCGACTCATTAAATCCTTTCGGATTAATTCGTCGTCTCGAATCGGTGATTTGATTGGGTTCGACCTAGGCATTCCGATCACTTGATCTTACTGAAGAATTAACTCTGTAATAATTCTGAACCATCTATCGGAAGAATACACTTGTTGGAAGGACACCATTCCTTTCAATCTCCCACTTGTTCTTCCGGACAAGTGTGCATACAGTGTATAGCCCATTTCCTATGTCTCTTAATGTTTCTTCGTGAACTATAAGGTAAGATTCATCGTCATCCTTATTACGTTCAGAAGTGTTTCACGATCTCTGAGTTCAACTGTCAATAAGCAGATGATTTCTAAAATCCATCTGAGCACGGCCATGCATTTTCACAGTCTCGCTCTTCGAGCGGCCTTGTAAACAACAAAACATTTTTCCTTATAGTTAACAGGGGGACAATCCCAGTCTTGCATTGTAAGTTCCTCTTACTAAGAGGACTTAGTCTCCCGAGTATTCCCGTTATGATCCCTAGTTACGGCAGAAGTTAGGAAACATCAAAGAGTCTAGTACTCAAACAAGAAAACTTCACAATACTCATTGTCGGAGGAAACAGGTTCCTATAGTCATAATGAGAAATGTACTTATGAAAATTTTGAAATTTCTTAAAGTACTCTCATAGGTCTTATCCAGTACAGTTCCAAACTGTACCTGTGCAAAAGATTTATGATTGTCACGTCATCGCAGCACAAGAAACGATGCTGTAAATCATACTACACACAAATCTATGGCGGTCATCAATCGTCCATCTGTTATATGACCTCGATTAAGGACAATTTTCGATTTAAATATTCAATGTTCACTTAACAGGTGTTTCTTTATCCAGGACATGGTCTTGATACCCTGTTTTGAATATTTCCGTAAATCGAATGGACTCATTATTTAATTCTAAACCACAATTAAATAGTAATGGAGTGAATGATAATTTTGCACAAAATTAATTACTCCATAATGAATGGTTTCATTACAGTGTCTTACATTAAACATCGTATTTAATTAAAACACATGTACAGGGAATTTCAAAGCTAGTCTCAAACATGCTTGATTCCCATCACCTCAATGTGCTTGTTGTGTTTCACCTGAGGCAGCAGTTTAGTCAAAGGATCGACCACATTATCATCCGTGCCAATTGTTTGGGGTAAAATTACCCCAGCCACGTGGCCCAATGGCAGCGCGACACGTGGCATTTTGCTATTGGTCAGCAGGGCTCCAATCCCCTGCTGACACGTGTCCTAGGAGCCCTAAATGGGGAACCAATGCTCCCCACTATAAATAGTGGGGGAGTCCTCATTAATGGGACACACACAATCAATTGGCATTCAATACTATCATAAATACATTTTACACAAAAACTGAGCAACCTTAATTGCGGAATTCTCCCATTACGTGAGAAGTAATTACTCTTTTACGCACTTTCTTCCTCCCGTACATCACTGACTTGATGGTCGGAGGCGGAGCTCCACCAAACCGGAGTCTTCGTGGTTTTGCAGGTACAGGCGGTCGAAGGGCATTCTTGGAATTGTAACTCTCCCGCAGGACACATCAAAAAACCCTAAAACATTTGGCGCCGTCTGTGGGGAGAGTACTTCTGAGATGGCTTCTAACCCTGTACCACCGGATCAGGACAGGCGGCCATCTGTCGAGCCTGAGGTCCAGACGGACCATGAAAGCGGTGATGAGTACGAACTCAACACCTATGTGGCCCCAGACGGGTCCTTCAGAACAAAGCACACCCGTTCCAGGGATAAGAAGGAATGAGAATACATCCAAGCTGCTCCAAGCAACCCAGCCGGCAACACGGTTAGGGCTGCCCAGGCGGCAGAGGATTCTGCTCCCGTTACTAGGAACGAACTCATGACCTTCATGAATAGTTTCAAGGGCGAGATCCAGAACCTCATTCGGTCAGCTACTCCCAAGAAGAGTCAGTCGGCCAAGAAGCCTTCTTCTAGCAAGAAGGCTATTAAAGACCGGGTCCCTACCCCTCATCCAAAGCCGAAGGAGGGGGAGGGCCTCAAGTTTGATCAAAACCGGCTTCGCTTCCCGCAAGCGGAACCCAGAAAACCCATCCGGCATTTGCAGTCGGATGGTTCAAAAAAGATATTCTCTGACGCCCGGACATTTCTCCAAGAAAAGAGAAGTCTGGCGTCTACGTCGGCTTCAACGTCGACCTTTCCAGACAGTTTCCATGACACCTCTAACAGGCGTACGGGAACAAGTCTAGGGAGTCAGACGGGCGAACCATCCGCCCGGTCTGGACCCAAAGTGATCCAACCTAGTCTGTTCGGTTCGCCGAATGGGCTGGGTGGATCCCTTTTTACCCAAACGGGTCCGTTTGGCAGAAATGTGCAGCAGCCGTTCCAACTCATGGATTGGCAGCAGTGCCTGCTAAATTTAGGAGAACAGCCCTCGGCGTTCTCCCCTGAGATCACCCAGGCGGCACAGCCGGCCAAGATCAAAAACGTGTTGGTAGGGGCCTATGATGGTACCTCCAACCCAGAAGATCATTTAATGGCTTATTCCAACCTCATGTACCTACAGGGGTTGGATGATGTCGTTTTGTGCCGATGCTTCCCGGCTACCCTGAAGGGCATTGCCCAACGATGGTTTGGTAACTTACCAGCCGGCTGCATCAACAACTTCAAGACCTTGGCGTACTTGTTTACGTCAAACTTCTCAATGAACATCCCGGCTAAGTGGCAATACAGCAGGGTGACAGAGAAGGACTCTAGTCGTATGTCAGGCGGTTCAATCTGATGAGAATTCAGATTCAAGGACTGTCTGATGAGGTTGCTTACACAGACATCTTTAAAGGTCTGAAGGATGGGTCGACTTTCAAGTTTGACCTCGTCCGGAAAAGGGTAGCCACCCTCCAAGAGGCGTTAATGGAAGCTGAAGCCTACATACAGGCGACGGAGCTTTGTGCTGTAAAGCAGCCGTCGGATTTCAAAAAAACTGACAGAAGAGACAGCTGGCAACAACAACAACATCCGGCTAAAAAGGAAGAAAATAAGAGAAAGGAGGTCTGGGCGGCAGACCGATCTGGTCAGCCGGCTCTGAAGCTCAGACGGAAATCTGAACCGTACGTCCCCAAGTACGAGTTCACAAAGGACTGCTCCTCCATCCTCATGGAGATCAAGGACCGGATGTCTCTCGACAAGCCAGCTGTTATGAAAAGTCCCGTAGGCAGCCGGGACAAAAGCAAATACTGCCAGTACCATGAGGATGTTGGCCATGACACTAATGGTTGCCATAGCCTCATGCGGCTATTAAACCGTCTGGCCGATGAAGGGGCTCTAAAGTCTTACCTGCCCAAAGCCAAGGGCAACACCCTGGCCAAGAAAGGGCAGGCGGCAAAAGCTACTCTTGCAAATTCAGAAACGGATGAAGAGACTATCTTCACAATAGCAGGCGGCTTTGCCGGCGGGGGTCCCACTATTTGGGGCACCAAAGATAACATCAGGAAGCTGGTTAACTTAGTTGAGGAGACCCAGGCGTCGAAAGACATATTTCCTGAGGTCCTTATTTCTGAAAAGGACCGGGGCAAGGTCAGACGGCCCCACGATGACCCCATAGTCATTGAATGCAAGGTTTCAAACCAGAGAGTTGGCCGGATCCTAATAGATACCGGGAGCTCGTCTGACCTAATCAGCTATCAGTGCTTGACCAAGCTCAAGTACAAATCCAGTAGTATGCACCAGGCGCCCCACCCGCTTGTTGGTTTTGGGGGAGATGTAGTGCATCCGGTAGGGAGTATAGACTTTCCCATCCGGCTGGGTGAAAAAGGGGAAGGACGCCACATGGTAATCAAATTCCTTATTGTAGAAGAGCTTGCCGCCTACAACATGACTTTTTGGCCGTCCGACCCTCAATGAATCAAAGGCTGTCATCGTTCCCTCTCTCATGCTTGTCAAATTTGAAAGGGATGATGGAACAGTCGGTTCCCTTAAGGGGGACCAGAGGACGGCTAGGGAGTACTATCTCTCTGACGTCAGACCTACTATGGGGGCAGCGGAGACGGCAACCCCATAGACCTTGATAACTGCGATGCAGCAGTCCCGGCTCCAAGGGCAGCCGGTAAGAAAAGAAAGGCGGGCCAGACGGACCCCGTCAAATCAGAAAATAGCAATCACTAGCCGGAGAAAGTTCAGATGATCAACGACCTCAGCCGGCTGGTGACTGCATTGATGTCGTCTTAGACGACAGCCGTCTTGACAGAACTGTCAAGGTTGGGACGGTTGCTTATGAACGGCTGGGAGCAGACTTGCTCCAGCTTCTAAGAGAATTCAAAGACATCTTTGCCTTTGAAGTGGAGGAGATACCAGGCGTCAGCCCGGATCTAGCTGTCCACAAGCTTGCCGTGGATCCTAAAAAGAAGCCGGTCATGCAGAAAAAGAGGGATCACGGTGAAGAGAGATCTCAGGCGGCAGCGGCTGAGGTCAAAAAATTGTTAGATGCTGGGTTCATCCGGCAATGCTACTACCCGGATTGGGAAGCAAACGTTGTCCTCGTGAAAAAACCGAATGGTACCTGGCGGATGTGTGTAGACTACACAGATCTGAACAGAGCATGCCCTAAGGACAGTTACCCGCTTCCAAAGATCGACAATCTGGTCGACTCTACAGCCGGTCATGCTCTGATGAGTTTCATGGATGCCTACTCAAGTTTCCACCAAATACCCCTATGGAAAAAAGATCAAGAGAAGACGACCTTCGTCACTGATCAGGGGTTATTTTGCTACAAGGTGATGCCGTTTAGGTTAAAGAATGCACCGGCTACATTCTAGCGTATGATAAACACCGTTTTCATCAATCAGATTGGCAGGAATGTAGAGGTGTACATTGATGACATGATAGTCAAATCCAAGCTGCAGACGGATCACCTACTAGACCTCCGAGAAACATTCACCACACTCCGGCGGCACCGGGTCATGCTTAACCCAAAAAAGTGTGTATTTAGTGTTGAGTCTAGGAAGTTTCTCGGATTTTTGATCGATCAAAGGGGCATAGAGGCTAATCCGGAAAAAGTGCAGGAGGTCATAGACATGCGGTCTCCTCGCACTGTGAAAGAAGCCCAGAAATTGACCGGTTGCCTGGCGGCGTTGGGAAGATTTCTTAGCCGGTCAGGTGACAAGTGCCTCTACTTCTTCCAAGCCATTCGGAAGAGGTCCAGATTTGAGTGGGGAGTAGAGGCGGAAATGGCATTCCAAAAGCTAAAGCAACATCTGCATTCGTTGCCAAGGCTAGTGAGCCCCCTGCCCCGGGAGGTCCCTTACATGTACCTCGCCGTCTCTGATCATGCCCTCAGTGTCGTTCTCCTCGCTGAGAGAGACGGTAATCAGCTACCGGTGTATTTCATCAGCCATGTGCTTAAGAATGCTGAACTCCGGTACCCCATGATCGAAAAATTTGGGTTGGCCCTGTTCGTCGAGTCAAATGGTTGAAGCCCTACTTTTTAGCTGACCCGGTGATTGTATATACAGACCAGCCGCTCAAACGCCCAATGACCACCATCGAGTCATCCGGCAGAATGATCAAGTGGGTTATTGAAATACAGAGCCTTGAGATAACTTTTGAACCCAGGCGGGCAGAGAAAGGTCAGGCGTTTGCCGACTTCATTGTCGAGATGACTAGGCCGGTGCAACCGGAAAATCCTGATCAGGTTTGGAAGTTATTCGTAGACGATAGCTCTACGGTGAACGGCTGTGGTGCAGGCGTTATATGTCATTCTCCGGAAGGGGATAAGTTTGAGTATGCACTACGGTTCCGGTTCCAAGCCTCTAATAATGAGGCGGAGTATGAAGCCCTGCAGCCGGAATACGCATGTGTAAGGCAGCAGGGGCAACAAAGATTGCCGCCTGCTCAGACTCTCAACTGATTGTTAGCCAGTACAATTGTGACTACGAGGCCACCCATCCGGCTATGATCAAATATCTGCAGAGGGTAAGAGAGGAGGCTGTGTCACTTGACGAATTTCATCTAAGTCAGGTGCCCCGGTCCGAGAATAATCAGGGGGATGCCCTTTCCAAATTAGCATCATCCGCCTCCTGCGATGCACCTAGAACGGTTTTTTTGGGAAGTCATTGAGAAACGAAGCATTAATCATGACCCCATTGGTATCCTGGACCGAAGTGCCACCTGGATGGATCCCATCCGGGATTACTTGGCAGACGGTACCTTGCCGGACGACCCCACAGCAGCAATGGCGCTCAAGAAGCGAGCTCTGAGCTTCGTTATGCATCATGGAGAAGTTCTCTAGAAGGGTTATCTACAGCCGTATCTATAGTGCGTAACCCCTGAAAGGGGAAGAAAGGTTCTGGAGGATCTGCACGCGGGTTTTTGTGCCTCACATGTAGGCGACAGGTCCTTGGCAAGAAGAACCAGACAGCAGGGTTACTTTTGGCCCACTCTTGAGGCGGACACCATGGAATTGGTGAAACGGTGTAATAAATGCCAAAAGTTCGCCCGGCTGATACATCGACCGGCAAATGACTTGACAGCCATCCATAGTCCGGTTCTGTTCGCAAAATGGGGCATGGACATCTTGGGTCCTTATACGCCTGCCACAGGCAGTCGTTGATACATTTTGGTGGCAGTAGATTACTTCACCAAATGGGTTGAAGCAGAGGCGGTCAAAGGCATAAAAACAAAAGACGTGATCTCCTTCATTTGGAGAAATGTCATCACCCGGTTTGGGGTTCCAATGTCTATGGTCTTTGATAATGGACCTCAATTCGAAACGCCTGTCCTCAAGAGCTGGTTGGGAGATCAAGGAATCTCCCATTGTTTTGCATCCGTTGGCCGTCCTTAGGCAACAGTCAAGTTGAGGCCTTCAATAAACTGATCTCAGACGGTATAAAGAAGATGGTAGAAAGAGCCGGTGGACTATAGGCAGAGGAGCTGCCTCATGTCCTTTGGGCCATTCGGACCACTGAAAAAGGGGCAACCGGTGAAACCCCATTTCTCATGACATACGACACTGAGGCGGTGCTCCCCATTGAATATTATGAGCCAACGCTTCACATCATGCTATATGATGAGGCAGCCAACTGGGAAGCCATGCGACTTGCACTGGATGCTCTCCCAGAGCAAAGGGGCAACGCAGCTCTGCGTCATGAGATTTACCGCCTGAGAATGACAAGGGCCTACAACAAGCGGGTTCACAAACGACCCTTAAAAGTAGGAGATTTTGTGCTTCGCAAAATGGAAGCAACCGGTAGGGCCAATGAACAAGGCAAACTGACTCCAAATTGGGAGGGACCCTACCGGATATTTGAAGAAGTACGAGACGGCACATACCGCCTGGAAGCCCCAAATAGTAGAAAACTGCCTAGAACTTGGAATGTAGATAATCTCAAAAAGTACTACTTCTAGAAATTGTATAGTTTGTATATTTCTATATAATTAATGAGAAAGATTTACTACATATAGTGCTTACATGCGCCATGTCTTGTGCTTAACACAAGCGGCTCCCTTTACTTATTTCCCATGCGCCCAGTCTTGTGCCCAACACAAGCGGGCCCAGGAATTTAATGCACCAGCCAGTGACGCCCATTCGGGTGAATTCATCAAAGAGAACATCTCCCATTTGGGTGGAAAATTGTTCTAGTGATCAAAAATCAGGCGGCCCTGACCGCCTGATTGATCCATGGCACCAAAGAATTGCGGGTTAGCATTCTCAAACATGCATCCGGCCCCCTCTTTGGATCGAGTACCATTTAAGGCTGATCTCAAAACAGACAGCTGATACCTAATGTCCCGCCTAATCAACTAAGAGAAGGCAGGCAGGCAAACATCTGGATTAAGGCCAAGAATCTATGAAGGGTGTTCTTGCGAAAACCCAACCGGCTAAAACTTTAGCACTTAGCTAAAACTTTAGCATTTGCGCTATAGCATATAGATAGCCGCCTGGCACCATTTCGTCTATACTAGTCTCCTATCCAGGGGCAATTACCTACCCTAACCCCAACAAGTCATGCGGAAACACATTCATTCAAAAAGAATGCGGTAAAACATTCATGGTTTACACAAGGCAAAAAAAAATATATATATAAAATACAATAGTTGCTTGCGAAAACTCAGACGGTACCGCCTAGGTTTTCTTGTCTACCCTCGCAAATTTCTTTGCCTATCTTCACAAATTTCTTTGCCTAGTTTGCGAAGACTCAGACAGTAATGTTACCGCCTAGGTTCTCTTGTCTACCCTCGCAAATTTCTTTGCCTACCTTCACAAATTTCTTTGCCTAGTTTGCGAAGACTCAGATGGTAATGTTACCGCCTGGGTTCTCTTGTCTACCCTCGCAAATTTCTTTGCCTACCTTCACAAATTTCTTTGCCTAGTTTGCGAAGACTCAGACTCAGATGGTAATGCTATCCCCGCAAAATTATCAAAGCAAGAAAGATGCGACATTCAAGACATTCAAAACAGCTAAAAGGAAAGGAAGCAAATTCATTCAAAACCGGACCAACCGGTTGAAATATAGCAGAAATAACCAGCATAGCCGGTGAAAAATGTTAAAATAGTTTACAAAATGATAAACCGGCACAGCCGGTGAAAATATTAGTGCTCAAAATAGAAGAAAATAGCAGAGTAATCCGACCCTTCCGGCGCTATTACAAGATAATGCACGGCGCGCAGGCCGGGAGGTCGTTGCTACTCTACATTCACTGTTACCCGGTCGCCCTGAGCCTGGCTCCCTTCCGGATGAGTTGGGTCGGTGTTGGGAACGGAGCCGGGATCCTCATCCTCGACTGTCGTCTCCAAAGCAGCCGCTTCCGCCTGCATTCGCAGGAACTTGGCTTCCACCCATTGCTCATACAGTCCGGGCCCCGCCTGGCCCTCCTCTTCAGCCAGAATGGCCAGGTCTGCATACTTATAGGCGAGCTCCCAGACGTTGTAGTCTGCACCCGGGTGGATGATGGAGAACGCCCTCTTCATTTGGTTTTAACAGTCCTGCTCATTCTCCTCTATGAGCCGGCTTTGATCAGCCTCTAGAGTGGACTGGAAATTACGCTGAGCAGCGGCAGCCTCCTTGACCAGGCGGTCATTCTCTGATTGCAGTCGTTTGCTGTCCTTTTTTGCCTGGCCGAGCCGCTTGAGGGGCTCTTCATGCTTTTTCAGCTCGTCTTCAGCGTTATCCAGGGTCGCCTGGAGGTTGTCCATTTTGAGCTTTTGCTCTGAGAGGGCCCGTTGGAGGGACTTGACCTGATCCGCCTGTTGCATGATTATAGCTTTAGTTTCTAAGTCATGCACAATCATGGAATAGTGAGCAACGCTATGTGCGTCATCCGCAGAACGTTTGGCTCTTCTTACCTCTTCCTGTTTGCGGATGTAGGCCTTCTTAAGCCCCTCCACGCGGAGCAGTGCCTGCAACAACAACGCAACCGGTATTAGTTGAAAGGCCGGATGGGTATATTACAAATTATATGCCTGGTGGGCACTCAGTTACTTACATCGACCAAGTCGACCATAAACCGGTTGGCATTGAAGGTATTGATTCCAGGAATCGCCTCCTTCTCGTCCCGGGGGACGGCTTTCAGCATGGCCCGGGCGTATTGAGCAGCGTCCGGCCAGCGTGGCGAGTTATCTGCACCAGAAACAGACGGTGAGAATGCTGTACGCTCCACCAACGGACAGCCGGCTGATCGGAGAATCTCCCGGCTGCGAAGAGGAGTACGATTTTACCCGCATGGGTATGTCGAGCAATGTGAGGTCGAAAGGGTTTTTACCTTTTTGGGAAGCCTTTTGGCTTCCAGAAATAGATGGACCGGTTGCGGTCCTTATTGGAGTGGCCTCTGAGGCCTTCTCAGTGTTAGACCCGCCTGGGGTCTTTATTGACTTACCACCGGTAGTAGCCCGGTCGGTAGAAGCAGTTCTCGGCACCTTGAGTGCCGGTTCCTCAACAGACGGCCTTTGCCGGATCTGTTTTTGTAAAGAGCGGGGAATAACACCCTCATCCTGAAACAAGACCACAAGCGGTTAGATGAATAACTAGCCAACGCAACATCAAAGCTAATCACATAGAGAAGATCAGGCGGTCTAACCTTTTTAGCCGCCTGAGCGGCAAGTTTCTTCTCCAGATTTTCCTTGCGGATATCTGAAGCCTTCCTTGTGGGTGTCTTGGCGGAAGGTAGCATCTTTTTAGCTTCTTCTGCAAAACGAAAATACATCCGCTCAGAAATATGAATTTTACATTGCAATCAAGAGAAAAAGGGGAGCCGGCAACAAAATTAACCGGCTAGGGTTCGTAACCTTTGGTTTTCCACATTTTTCTAAGCCCGCAGGCAGACAAGAAACACTCGTCCTTGAAAAATTCGTGTTTGGGCACCCAGTTCTTGGGTACCCTTATTATCTCTCCGGATGTGAGAGAGGTAGAGGTCAGTTCGAAGAAACCAGAGTCCAGAATGGCCACCCGGTCGGTATCAGGGACAGGGGGCAGCCGACATTTTTGCCCCAAAAGCTCTGGCTTCCGGTTGTAGGTCCGGTATTCCTTGTTCTCCTCTTTAAAGGGAGATTTGACCAGGTAGAACCGGTTCTTCCAGTCCGACCACTTAGACGGTTTGTCTAAGGTCATCATATATTTGGGGTGAGTAGTCAAGGTATACCAGGCCCTCCAGCCGCCTGGGCTCCGGCTCAAATAGTGCATATGGGCAAACGCCTCCCAGCCGGGGTTGAGACCCTACATCTCGCAGGCGGCGATGTACCCCAACATGTTCACCCAAGAATTCGGGGTGAGTTGCCAAATGCCCAGGCCATACCCCCTAAGTATGGCCTTAATTGTGTTGTGAAGGGGGAAGCGGACGCCGGCTAGGAAAGCCGCTTCGTAACGTCCAAACCAGCTGTTAGCATTGGGCTGGTCATCTTCCCATACAACCGTCCCGAACTCCCCCGGCACGGTCATCTTGTACCCCTCACCAAGTGGCCGCTTGGTAATAAAGTCTAGAAGGAAGACCGCATGAGGGCGCGGTCCTTTAAGGAGACGACGATCATGAGAGGGTCGTTTCGGCTTTGCCACGAAGGCCTCTCCGCCTCCTCGCTATCTTCCGATACGGTTAAGTAGCTGGAGCTACTGCTTTCAACCCGTCCGTCATCAGAGCCGGCTGGGGAGTTGGGAGCATCATTGGCAGCTCCTGGCTGCTCAGCCTCCTCAGCTGGAAAGGTCTCCTCAATGTAGGAGCCCAGAATGCTATCGCTTGGGGTGGCGGGGGTACCGCCGGATGGTTCTCTAACCTCCCCGTTTGGGCCTCGAGTCTCAGGCGATAACTCATTCGAGTCCCCGCCTCTGTAATTGGGGTCCATAGCTGTTCCCCTAATTCTGGCCATGGTGTCCTGCACAGACACGTAGTCGGTCGATACAGGCGTTGAAAAGGGGAAATTCCAAAGATCAGAGGCGGCAGATCCAGTCCTAGACTCAGCCGTACTAATTGACCGGCTGAGTTTACAACTATGGTCCGGGTACGGGTATAAAGGGTCCATCTACCTATGGGACTTGTAAACAAAAATGCAAGAAAAAGACGCAAACGGAAAAACATGGAAAAGCAAGAAAGAATAGAGACGGTACCTAGAGTAAAGGGTTGAAGACCTCAAGAAATTTCTTGGGGATGCTTGCGAAGACACAGTCGGTTTGATTACCGGCTAGGTTCTCTGAGGTACCCTTTCGAAAAACTTTTGCTTGCTTACAAATAAACAGACGGTCTGAAAACCGGCTGCTCTTAAAACAATGAAGTCTCCGTGTGCTCTGAATTTCAAGTACCAGATGCTCTGAAATGCCGGATGCTCTCAAAATTCAAGAAATTTCACGAAGTTTGTAAATGAGGCTTCGTGTGCTTCCTCCCCTATTTATAGGGTTTGTCCCGGAAGGCGAAGGGGCGCGACCCTTCCCCTTCTGCTTTTCCCTCTTCCTTCAGTTAGAATTTGAACGAGTTTCAAAAAAAAAAAAATATAAATATTATTTTCTCCGTCAGCTCTCTTCTCAGGTGGCACGTGGCACCTTGCCACGTCAACACCTGAGAAGGGCAAATGTTTGGGGTAAAATTACCCCAGCCACGTGGCCCAATGGCAGCGCAACACGTGGCATTTTGCTATTGGTCAGCAGGGCTCCAATCCCCTGCTGACACATGTCCTAGGAGCCCTAAATGGGGAACCAATGCTCCCCACTATAAATAGTGGGGGAGTCCTCATTAATGGGACACACACAATCAATTGGCATTCAATACTATCATAAATATATTTTACACAAAAACTGAGCAATCTTAATTGCAGAATTCTCCCATTACGTGAGAAGTAATTACTCTTTTACGCACTTTTCTTCCTCCCGTACATCACTGACTTGATCGTCGGAGGCGGAGCTCCACCCAACCGGAGTCTTCGTGTTTTTGCAGGTACAGGCGGTCGAAGGGCATTCTTGGAATTGTAACTCTCCCGCAGGACACATCAAAAAACCCTAAAACACCAATCTTACAAATTTTGATTTCACCTTCGGATTTCCATTCCTTTATCATGTGAAATCGCCTTTGCACGTGTTTGACCTTCTGGTGTTCTCTCAACTTCCTGGGATGAGCGATAGCTCCATTGTTATCACAATAGAGGTCTATCGGCCCCTTGATTGAGGGTACAACACCAAGTTTGCTGATGAACTTGCGAATCCAAACAGCTTCCTTGGCAGCTTCAGAAGCGGCCAAGTACTCGGCTTCAGTTGTAAGTCTGCAGTGGTGCTCTGCTAGGCACTCTTCTAGCTGAACGCTCCTCCATTCAGACAAAATACGTATCCTAACTGTGACTTTGAGTCGTCTCTGTCAGTTTGGAAGCTAGCGTAGTGTAACCTTCAACAACTAGTTCTTTGTGGCCTCCATACACCAGGAATTTATCCTTGTTTCCTTTTCAGGTACTTTAAGATATTCTTGGCCGCAGTCCAATGCGCCTCTCCCGGGTTCGATTGGTATCGGCTCGTTGCACTCAGGGCATACGATACATCTGGCCTTGTACATATTATGGCATACATGATCGATCCGATCAGCGAAGCATATGGGATCTGATTCATTCTTTCTCGCTCAACAGGTGTCTGTGGAAACTGTTTCTTGCTGAGAGTTATGCCATGGGACATGGGTAAATACCCTCTCTTGGCATTCTCCATGTTGAATCGAGCCAGAACCTTATCATTGTAAGTACTCTGGCTTAATCCAATCATCCTTTTAGATCTTATCTCTGTAGATCTTGATGCCCAATATGTAATGTGCCTCTCCTAATTCCTTCATTGAAAAACACTTTCCCAACCTGCCCATTACGGACTCCAGTAATTTTGTGCTATTTCCAATGAGAAATATGTCATCAACATACAGGACTAGGAATGCAATATCACTCCCACTAACCTTCTTGTATACACAAGATTCATCTGGATTCTTGATAAAACCAAACTTGCTAATGGCTTCATCAAATCGTAGATTCCAACTTCTGCTAGCTAGCTTCTGTCCATAAATGGACTTCTTCAGGTTGCAAACCTTTCCAGCGTTGCCTGGATCGACAAAACCTTCTGCTGTGTCATATACACAGTTTCTCCCAAAATTCCATTTAGGAAGGCGGTTTTGACATCCATCTGCCATATTTCATAATCGTAATATGCAGCAATCGCTAGGATGATCCGGACGTATTTTAGCATTGCAACTGGTGAAAAAGTTTCATCATAGTCAATCCCGTGGATTTGTCTATAACCTTTTGCCACCAGTCTAGCTTTTTATATTGATACATTTCCATCCTTGACTGTCTTTACTTTGAAGATCCATTTGCAACCAATGGGTGTATAACCCTCGGGCAAAGACTTGATTTTCAGACATGGAGTCCATCTCGGATCTCATGGCCTCTTGCCATTTTGAAGATTCGGGGCTCGTCATAGCTTGCTTGTATTTTGCTGGCTCATCACCATCCGTGACTAGGATGTCCTGATCATCGGTTAAGACGATACCGAGGTATCTGTCTGGTTGAGATCTTTGTCGTTGTGACCTACGAAGGGTAATCGGTTGAGCATTTTCATTGTCAGTTTTATTCTGACCAATCTTCTTAGATGCTTCCAAAGCATCTAGATTGTCAGTTTTATCAGGTTGACATTGTTGCTCGTCCTCTCGAATTTCGTCGAGTTCGATTTTCCTCCCACTTGTCATTTTGGAAAGGTGATCCTTCTCCAAAAAGATACCATCACGAGCAACAAAAACATTGTTCTCAGATTTATTGTAGAAGTAATACCCTTTGGTTTCTTTTGGGTATCCCACAAAGAAACACTTATCCGATTTGGGGTGAAGTTTGTCCGAAATTAATCGCTTGACATATGCTTCGCATCCCCAAATCTTGAGAAAAGACAACCTAGGGGGTTTCTTAGTCCATAATTCATATGGAGTCTTTTCAACAGCTTTTGACGGAGCTCTTTTCAGTGTTAGTGCTGCAGTTTGTAGCGCATGTCCCCAGAAAGAGATAGGGAGTTCACTAAGACCCATAATTGATCGAACCATGTCTAACAAGGTTCGATTCCTCCATTCGAACACTCCGTTCCATTGAGGAGTTCCGGGAGGTGTCAACTCTGAAAGAATACCATTTTCTTTTAAGTGATCGTCGAATTCATGGCTCAAATATTCACCACCTCGATCCGATCGAAGTGCTTTAATTTTCTTGCCAAGTTGATTTTCAACTTCTTTCTGAAATTCTTTGAATTTCTCAAAGGATTCAAATTTATTCGACATTATTGTAGATATAGCCATATCTTTTATTGTCAATGAAAGTGAATTCTAAGATGGCTTAGTTTATTTGGTAAATCCATTGTCTTTGTGTAAAGCATGCAATTTAATTTGAACATATGTTGAAAGACAATCTTTGAAACAACTAAGTTAGAAGTCTTTCATTTCAAACATCTTGGTGTCCAACAGCATTGATCAAAATAATGTTCAAAAGGCATGACAAAACTAGGATTAGTTTTAATTACATCTCAAAGACAAAATAGTGCATGCAAGCACGACCGAAAAACCATCTTCGTCGTCCACTTGTCCATGCACCAACACTTGATAAGCTTCTCACTTGGTCCCTGAAAAGGCAACATAAAGTGAGTCATATCCAATACCTATGATAAGCTTAATTCACAAGTGTTTAGGAAGATACCTGAGGTAGTCGAAATGTTCCCCTCTTCCTTGAAGAGCATGCATTCTCTCTTGCAGTGGCCTTGCATGCCACAATGGAAGCATCTCATCTTTGTCTTGACCTTCTTGAACTCCTTATTCTTAGCTCTCAAGGGCCTTTTGGTCACTCCATAGGCGGTGGCTTGGCTAAGAAGTTGCACCACCTCCTTGAGGGAGCGTGTCTCCTTTCCCGCAGCTATATGCACTCTAAGTGCATCATAGCCCAAGTGGAGTGAAGCAAGCAAGATATGCCCCGCCATCTCATCTTCCAATGGGATTCCGAGAAGCTACATGTGTTTGAAGATCTAGTCATTCCAAGCACATGAGGTCGGAGGGGCATGTCGGGTCTTAATTTGGCATTGTAGACCTTTGTCCAAAGCCGGCGCCTTTCCTTAGCAAGACATCCCACGTTTGGTGGCTTTATCCTCATGTTTGAGAGTTACCTAGTCAAGTCAAACACGAGTCCATCAAAGTTGCCATTGTCACTCTTGGTGACTCTTACATTGACAACGTCCTCAAGTGCTTTGAGGAACATGTCCGGGAGATAGGAGGTAAGACTTTCCTTCCAATCTTCCGGGATGGAATTTTCCATAAGTCGTGAGACTTTCTTGCAGCTGGAGGACCATTCTTCATGAGCCTCATCGGTCATGATTCCTTTAGAGTAGAAGCTTGGAATGGGAGTGTCTAGAGTGTACTCCAAGGAACGATTCCGGAGAGTTTTCCTGAGTTCCTCCTCCCATTCCTTGAAGTTGACCAAGTTTAAGTAAATGGCCAACTTCTCGGGGTGTTCCGGGCACATATGGTTGTTGTTTGGGTTATTTGCAGACATTGTTCTGCAATTGAAAGAATTTGAAGTGAAAAACCATTCATAAATCAATAAGTTGAAATTTAAAAAAACGTTCATGCATATTTTCAATCTTATTGAGCATTTTATCCACGCATTTTAAAATTGTCCCTTTTAGGCGAGAATAAAATGATTCCGAGATCCCAAAGATCAAGAAATGGTTAAGCATGCTTTGGCTTGTCTTAATCATTAAATATCTTAAGGTAAGAAATCCAATTGCTAATAGCTCCAAGCTACTCTCGGTTTGATAAAATGTCGCATCTAATGCATCCTTGACATTTTATCTCTTTTGCCACGACATCTAAGGACTCCTTACTGATATCGTTCAGCTTAACCAAGACAACTTGTATACTTAGACCTTACGTTCCTAGGGAAGTAGTGATGTCTCGCTTTGGCGTAGTCCATCACGTACGCGCATTAGTTCGGTAAGTGTTGTTCTTGGAACGGAAAATTTTAGCTCAATATTATTAAGGGACCTAGGGTTTCTATGTTGGTTGATTTAAGTGAACTTAACTAATCGTCGCAACATATAGAATTCCTAGACATGCATCTAACATTCATATATAACAACAATATATAAAGCATAAAAATAGATGCATTTGGCAACTAGCATGACCCCTTGAAATCTTCAATTTCCATGGGTCTTCATCTTGGCTCGTCTTCATCGAAACGCCGTCTTGAGACATCTTGGCCAAAATAAATAAACTAGCTAGAACGACTAAGATTAATCTAAAGTACAAAAATACTTAACGGTTCGCAGACCGTATTTAGATTTACAAAAATACATAACGGAATGCAGTCTGTATTTCCTATCCTAGTCGGGCCCCACTAGTTTCCATTTTCAATAACCTGTTTTGAAAACAAACTTCCATTCACCCATTCACTATTTGTGAATGGAACATGCAATTTTACGAAATACATAATTAAACACGCAAAACTAGTAACTAACTTAGGTGGTTAATCCGATTAACGCGCCTAATTAAAACTAGTCAAAGTAGTTTAATCCATTATTTCTAAAAGCAAAATGCTCACGTAATTAATTAAGCTCCCACTAAATTCTGCATCCATACTTAATTAATCCGATTAATTATGTCGGCATAACCCATAATTTGTCAAAATTTTGCAAAACCGAAAAAATGAGGTTTTAACCTCGTTAAGAAAATTACTTAAAATTATTACAATTGGAAAAATTGCAAAATCATAGCTCAAACATTAAGAAAAATGTCCCACTAAAACCGTTAGTGGGTGCGCACCATGGCTGCTAGGCAGCCCATGGCCCCTGCGCCATGGTGCGTGGTGCTGCTTTGCTGTGCCCAGCAAGCCTCGCTGCTTAGCATTAGCAGCCTGCTAGCAGGCTGCGCATGCTTGCTAGCGTGCTGGTGCCTTCCAGCATATGGCGCGCTGGGCTGGTTCCTGCTAGCATGCTGCCAACGAGCATCCACAAGCAGCCCTTGCCCAGCTACAGCCCCACACAATGCTGCGCCCATTAACCTCCCTGCCACACAGCCATACGCATCGATGCATGGCCCTTGCGTGCACCATGGGCAGCCTACATGTGGGCTTCTGGGCAGCCCGGCTAGCCTTGGTGACGCTTGCGGTTTTGCATCGATTTGCGTGCATTTCACTCGGAATTTTAATTCCGATTTGTGTGTGACAAAATCTAATTCTAAATTACATTTTAGAATTAATTTGAGGAAAAAAAAATAAAATAAAATAAGACTTAAATAAAATTAATTTTATTGGTGCACAAGCCTAAATTATCCAAAAATTTTATTTTTGAACAAAATTAGGTATTTCTTTATGCTTAAAATTAAATGAGCTATGTGCATAATTAATTTTGCCAATATGCAAATTAATAATGGATTTGACAAATGGGAGTTGGAAAAATAAACTAATCATCTAATGATAAAATTTTCAACTTTCATACTTGTGTAAAATACCAAGATTTCATCTTCCAATATGAAGATTAATCAAATTTTACTCACAAGTATTTGAACTTGATGGATTTTAATCAACTAAACATGAAAAATCCAAACTTTGTTCAATATGGAATTTAGGGTTAGGGTTCCAATCATTTAAACCTTTAAAGATTAGAACTTTAACAATAAAGGAACTTAAAATTACAAGTTCACAACAAGCTTTCACATTTTATTGCAATTTATTTGCAAAATTTGTGAAAAACAAGTTTATGTGAAAAAAAAAGGTATATCAACTTAAGCACTAATAAAAACTCCATTATTATGCTTAAGGATATTTTTAAAAACAGTAGATTAGTGATGTAAATGTGCATTTAATCTAACCTTGTAATGCTTGCATTAATCAAGGCTTAAAAAGAACTAAAATTTTCGTTGAAAAATGAAAAACCCCAGAAAAATGGGTTTCTGATTCGAATTTGGCTTCTGGACAGCCCTCGAAGAGAATTGAAACTGTTTCAGAAGGTTGATTCCACCCAAAATTCACTATTTTTGAGCCAAAATATGGGTTTGACAGCCAAATCGAGAGTAAAACCGAGTTTTAAAAATTAATTAAAACTAGCTTCTAATCTAATTAGAAGAAAATGAACCAGAAAAATAAACTCTTTTAAAACACCTTAATTAATAAGTAATTGCAAAAATTAAAAGGAGCATGGCTCCGATACCGCTGTAGGGTTTCGTAGTGACCCGACACTACACGGAAGGAAACCCCCCAAGACCCGCCCCTTAATTAAAGCAATTAACAAGCATAATAAACATAATTAAGCAAGACTAAGAACAAGAATTATACCTTTGTTGCGTTCTTCGCTCCCGAAGAGCTCTTACTTCAAAATCCCGAAACTACGAGATCTCCGACGGATCGTACCCTCGACCCGACCCGAGCGTACCAAGTCTTGAAGGTTAGTCAAGACCCAGACAAATAAAACTATGAGTTTTACGAATCAAAGGTTTACTCTAATTACAAGAGTTGCCTTTTTAATTCCACTCAAGGTTATGCATTTCCCAATACCCTTGAAAGGTATTTATAAGGAAATGGGTCCTTGGTTTTCAATCTCCTATCAATGTGGGAGAGTTGGTAAAATCAACAGTTTATTTAATTCCAAATTAAATAAATAATCAACCTAAGCACATTGCGACAAGTGGCACAATCACATGCTAATGAGTGATGGCCAAGGCCAGGTGGGGGAACCATTTACCTTGCTCCCCAAGGCCCTTGATTGGTCCCCACAAGCAAGCACAAAACCGGCATGTGGCTGCTAGGCTGGCAGCCAGCTAGCACTACCCAACAACATTCCAGCCAGCCAGTGCTTGCTGGGCGATGCTGGCGCTCGTGCTGTGTGCTAGCGCTCGTGCTGTGTGCTAGCGCTCTAATGCTGCTAGCACATTGTGCTGGTGCTGGCCCCAGCAGCCCACGCACTAGCTGGCAGTGCATATCCCACGCATAGCACGCACCAGCCTCGCATAGCACGCACCAGCCTCGCACCCCACGCACCAGCCTCGCACCCCACGCACCAGCCTCACACCCCACGCACCAGCCTCGCACCCATGCATATGCGCCACACGCATTGCTAGCCCAGCCAGTGCGCCTACGCACGCAAGGGCCCAGCATGCTGCCAGGCACCCTCACACTAGCACACCTACGCCAGTGCCTAGCACTGCTATGCTTGGTGCGAGGCACGCACACACACACATGCACATGCGCCAGTGCCTAGCACTGCGATGGCTGTGCTTGGTGCGTGTGTGGCCCTGCCATGCGCACCCAGGCATCCAAGCAAGCACGCTGCTGTGCTGCGATGGGCTGTCTGGTGCTCCTGGTGTGCCTAGTGCTTGCGATGGGCTGCCTGGTGCTCCTGGTGCGCCTAGTACTTGCGATGGGCTACCTGGTGATCCTGGTGCGCCTAGTGCTTGTGATGGTCAGCGATAGTGCCCAGGCATCATGCTAGGGCTGCGATAGCGCCTAGGCATGATGCTAGGGCTGCGATGGTACCCAGCCATCCTAGGGCACGCATGGTGCGCCTAGGTATGGTGCTAGGCCCAGTCTAGCCCAGCAACCCACATGGCTAGGCCAGTGTGGTGCTAGGGCTATGTTCATACTTGTCGCTTTGTGATTTTACGACGCTCGGTCTCGACGCCTGGTACGACTGTTACGTGTCTACCAAAAATAAACCTAACTCCAACCTCCTAGAATGTAGTTGGGTAAGCTAGGGTCGATCCCACAGAGAATTGGTTTATTAAATTATAACTTGTGTAAGTTAGAAACCCCTGTTTTGAAGAAATAGTACTACGATCTAATAAATAAACTACTATGAACTATGGGACAAATAAAGTACGAAAGATAGACTACTAAAGTTAAAATACGATAAAAATCAATAATAATAAAACAGGGATCGGAAGACATATTATAGCATTAGAGTATTTATTGATCATCGAATTATAAAAATTATGTTCTTATCTCAATGTTAGCCGATGAACACAAACAAACATTCAACACTTCCCTTAATTACAAATAAACCAAACAAGCTCTTGGAGTATTGTCTAACTAACTAACAATCTAGAACAAGCTCTCTAAAATCGATTAATTAGTAGCATTAATAACTAGGAAGTAGCTAACTTAAGCCACAAATCACACAAGCTCGGATTTGTGCAACTTAAAGGGCTGATAATCTTAGGCATTAAAACAAGTTTTAGTCACCCATTAACCCCTAATTGCAACTAAGGAGTACTAACCCGGATAATAACGTATCACAAGTTACTACTCTAGCAATTAAATTAGCAAACTATACTAAAGATGGCCGGTCTAAAATATAACTTGACTAACTCATATCAATAAAAACATATTATCAATCCAATCAAGAAATAAACATAATATTCTCAAATCACAACATACTTATTCTCACAGTACAATAATCCAATGCATCGTATATCTCCTTTCCCGTATTAAATTTAGCCTAACATACTAAAAATTGAAATAAAAACAAAGGAAGTTTTATAAATCATACTGCTAGATCAGACATACATAATCGAAATGAAAATGGGTAAAAAAATAAAACATTCAACAAAAGTCTAATTGAAATTGCTCTAAACCACCTAATTTAACAAAAAGAATAAAAAAACGAAAGCAAAATTAATTGGCAGATCCTATTACTTATTTGCAACAAATTATAAATTGCCAAATTACTACATGCAAATCTATAAACTAAGAGTGTAAATTAAAAGTACCAAATTCCTACAACTGAGAATTGGAAGTAGTTGCGAACAACACCCAAAGCAGGCTGCTCTCCTTCGCTATTCTTCCTCTCTGTTCAGCTACTTCACCTCCTCTGCTACGCTACTTTGCAGTAGCTTCGCGAGCCCAGAACACAACCCCAACCAAGTTTGCTGATTTCGTAGCAATTGGAGCTCAAAAACGCTTCAGCTTCCTTCTGGTTCTGTTCTGAATTCCGCTGCCCAGCAATTCCCATAGCAAAGAAGAATTACAGAACACAGCTAAGTCACCTCGACTCCGGCTGCTTCGCTTCACCGCTGCTAAACTGCTCTGAGGTCGTTCTCCTTTTTCTTTGTTGCCCAGAATGTCCTCTCTTATCGCATGCAATTCGGCCTCCCTTCAGTTTTGGTGTAGCTCATCTCCAGCTAATCCGAATTTCTCGCTCCAATTTTTATCCAATTTCATCTTTATCTCTTGCTTGACATTTCAATCCCAGAAATTTCGCTCAAGGTGATTTGAGGGTCCTTGATTTTTGGTTGCCAGCATAGGATGTATGGTTGGATGCGTATTGTGAAGGCTGCTGCTATTTTCAGGGGTTTTCTTTTGTAAATACAATCCCGTAAAACCAAATGAACACTTTATAAAAAAATAAGATTAATACGTGTGACTTAGCCCGGAAATATAAAGTAATCCATTTGGTGCCGAAATTCTCCTTCCTATAGACAATTAAATAAATAGTAGTAACTCATGTTTTGAAAGAAAAATTGCATAATATACACTTCAATTATAAAAAAAATCAATATAACATCAAGAGTTCAATATTAAAAGAATATTAACATTGCACCTCATTTTGTAAATATAATATGAATGTGCATTATATCCTAAATAATTTATCAAATTATATATTTATACATAACTATGTATTTTTGTGTTTAATATTAAAAGAATATTAGATAAAAAAATGTCCATTGACTATAATAATAACAATAGTACTAATAAAACAAAAATTAAATTCTCCACCCATTCACTAAAAATGAAACAAATAATCGATTAAATTACCATGTACCTATCAAAGTAAAGTGTGGGACTTAAGTGTATCGCACGGGTATTGATTTTGATTTTATTGTTATAATGTATTGTATATAATAAAGCTATTTTATTATGTTCAGTAATGTAATTCATTTTTAAAATTTATTATTGTAGTAATAACTAAACGTTGTTATTCATAATAAAATTTTGTAAAAACCGTGCATTGCACAGGACTTATACTAGTTGGCATATTAAACATATATAATATTAATAGGACAGGTTAACCATTTTTTTCAAAAAAAAAAAAGTAATTATTATTTTACATAAATTCAGGTCATTGATAAAAATCTACTTATATGATATTAGCAGTACAAAAATTTTTATTAAACTTATCAATGTTTTTTTTTCCGTCAAATTGACCTATTAAGTGTATAAATTTTATTTTTATACTTTAACTAGTTTTGTGCCCGGGGGATGCCCGGATTGTCCTAAACATTTTAGCTTAAATGTTAAGTACGATCTTATAATCCCTTTTGATAACGTAAAATATTTAGACATACAATATCATATCGCTTATTTGTATAATAGTGTACTTTTTTGTAGTTTTATTTGTAAATGGATATCTATGTTATTATTAACTTAAATTTTTTTATTGCACTTAATTATTATTTCTAATGACTGAAAATATTTTTACCAAACTAAATTATTTTTTCTGCTTAAAACTTGTTTTTACTGTTTTCTATTATTTTTTAAAATATATTATAAATGGATCTTATTTTACAGAACTTTTTAAACGAATTTTATGATGGAAATAATACTGAGTTATAATATATTTATAAAAATTTATGATTAATTTTGTATAGATGAAATATTAGAATTATATCGATAATAAACACTATACTGTAGGGTTTCGTAGAGACCCACTCTACACGGAAAGAAACCCACCAAGGCCCGCCCTGATAACTAAAGCAATTAAAGCATGCAAAACATAATTAATACATAATTAAGAGAAAGAGGGATAAAGAATTATACCCTAGACACGTGCTTCGCTCGCTAAAAGAGCTCTTACTTGAACCCCGCAAACGCAAGGTCTCCGACGGCTCGTACCCTCGAACCCGACCCGATCGTCCTAAGTCACGAAGGTTAGTCGGGACCCGAACAAAATATAAACTTTGGAGTTTTACGAACTTAAGGTATCCTCAACAATGGAGATGCCTATATAGTTCCACTCAAGTATGTATTCCCAAAATCCCACTCAAGGAGTATTTATGGGGAATGAGGACTTGAACCCCTTGTACATGATCAATGTGGGATCATGTGCAATTGTGATAATTTATTAAATTCTAAATTAAATAATTAATCAAAAGCAATCACCATGCAACAAGTGGCAAAAGGATAGAGAGAGTTAGGTGAGGACCATGTCCCTTGGGGGGGACCATTGCCTTGCTCCCCAAGGCATGCTCCAACAATTGGTCCCCACCTCTCACAAACCGGCACCAAGCAAGGCAACTGGGCTGGCTGCCAGCTAGCACGCCAGCACACCAGCCAGCCCGCCAGCACCCACTAGCCCTAGCATGTTGCGAGCTGCTGGGCGCTGGGTGCTGCTGCTGCCTAGCCATCGCACACGCACAACACTGTTGGCTGGTGCGTAGTGCTGCTGCCTAGCATCTCGCATGCACACACACGCATAGCCAGCATGTGTGTTGCTAGCGAGCCACGCATGCTAGGCATTGCCTCGCTAGCCACACGCACAAGCACGCACTTGCTTGGTGTTGTGCTAGCGATGCACACGCTCATGGAGATGCTGCCTAGTGTTGTGCTATGTGTTGTGATGGTGCGATAGCCCTAGGTATACACACACGCAAGTGCCTAGCACTGCGATGGTGTTGTGCTTTGCGAAGGGTTGTGCGAGGGCTTGCGATAGCATCTAGGCACGCAAGCACGCATGCTGCGGTGATGATGTGCCATGCGAAGGCACGCACACACCCAAGCACGCTGCTGCGATGGTGCTGCCATGCGAGGCACGCACACACGCAAGCACGCTGCTGCGATGGTGCTGCCTTGTGCGCCTAGCACGCATGGCGCGCCTAGCACACACATGGTGCGCCTAGGCTTGCGATGAACTAGCCTAGCCTAGCACTCACATGGCTAGGCCAATGTGATGCTACGGCTATGCTCGAACTTGTTGCTTGTGATTTTGCGACGCTCAGTTTTGACGCCCTAGGCTCAATATCCGACGTCTGTGTTCGTAAAACTCCGACAACTCATCGAATCTTTCGGATTAATTCGTCGTCTTGGATCGGTTGTTCGATTGGGTTTGACCCGAAGGGTTCAGTTAAGATTAAGCTGTAATATTAATTGTACCTTAATATTACTGATCGGAAGCAGCCTCCACCTAGGCATTCCGATCACTTGACCTTACTGAAGAATTAGCTCTGTAATAATTCTGAACCCTCTATCAGAATAATACACTTGTTGGAAGAACACCATTCCTTTCATATACAACATTTTTATCTTAAAAAAATCTATCTAAAATTCGCTTACTTAGCATCCTATGTGTCATAATAATACCTATTTGTCGCCTACGTGGCTTGACAGTTGGCGAAAAACTTGAGTGTCAAGTGTTGCTATCTTGTGGTCTGGCTGCTAGACCTACTTTATATATTAGTGATATAATATGTATTTATAATAATACGTACTAAAATAGATACAAAAAATGAATCATCTATTTTCCTTTTAATTTACATTAAAAGTTATTGATGAGTTCGTTATAAAAAAAATTTACGAATACAAAATAAACACTAATTATTACACGAAGTGACAATTTGCAATTAACTATCTTTAACTTTACTAATAGTGCACTTATTTTTGAAAAACGATATAATATGTAATCGTGCCAAATCAATCAAAGAAATTATAAATTATAGGTGATGTTAATATATTTCCTAGCATTAATAAAAATGCATAAAAATTACTTTTTTTTGTAAGTATTTCAATATTTTTTATGTTCTTGGGTAACCCTTATCAAAACTTATTTTTCTTGAATTGATTTTTTATGAACTTATTATACATGAAATAAGTGAAGATAATGTGAGAACATGCCCTATTCATTATAAATTTTTTGAAACATCATGCAACATCTAAGTTTTATACTAGGTTAGGTCCTTTCCATGAAGGGTAAGTTCACTACATTAAATTATAAAAAAGAATTATTATTTTTTTATATATATATAAAACTAACATTGATAAAATACAACTATAACATACGTCGTATTTGTTTTCTTATTATTTTGCATTTATAACAAAATTAAACATGGAATACAACAAAAGAGTTGTTTAGACCATGAGTATATTAAAACTACATCTTAAACCATGTTAGTATTTATAAAATTCATTGATAAATTAGTATCATTTTCTTCTTTATTAGCCAAAATAGATTAGTATTCGTGCATTGCACGGTTATGATAAGTAATTTTTCCTAATTTATATTATATGAAACAAGTAATTTATAAACTTTTAATCATGATCATATTTTTTCATTTAGCGGGATTACAAAAGTTTAAAGTTCTTTTCTTTCTCTTAATTTATTTATTCCTTAATCAAATATAATCAAATGAGTATTTTGAAGAAACAAAGAAAATAAAAAGTACTCATACTTTCTTATAACATGCTGAACTTTTTTGTTAATATGGTTTTACCGTAAAAGAGGTGAATATATATAGTCATATGGTTTATAAAGTAATATTGTTGTGCAGACATTTTCATATATCCTGCAAGATGAGAAAAGTTACTAACAAATCATCATAATAATTGATATCAATATGATAAGTAAAGCCAAATTGCAAATTCAAGTGTGGAAGACAAAGATTTTCATACCTTCAAATACATAAGACACAGTGAACAAAGGTAATGTGGAAAAAAAAATGCAATGCATATACATATATTAAAACAAAACGTCAATCACTTTAAATAATTTGTTGCTTTTTTTATTTACAACTATCATCACATCTAAATAGGAGGGGATTTTGGATAATTAACGCTTTTTTTTTATTTACACTTAATATAATTATAACGTGCATACAATTCACTTTGCCAAAAGTCAGTCACTTTTCATTTTGATAGTTTCCGTATTCATAGTTTATAGCTTATTTTTTTGGATGGATATAGGTGATCTTTTTTTGTTTTTTTTTTTGAATAAATTTAGGTGATCTTATGCACTTTGATATCTTCTGTATTTATAGGCCAACAACAGTAGTAGAATGTATTATTATCTATACATGTTAATATGTTATTATACAATACAAAGTGTAGTTTTTTTTTAAATAAAAAATGAAAAAAGTCATTGATGACATCATACATCAAAAAGGCGGAAATTTTTTTAATGAAGAAGCGACACATAGGATAGGGAAGAGGATGTCAGCAACATTTTGTTTTAGTAATATTCAATAGATAGATATGTATATTAATATTATGCATTCCAGCCAATGGATAGGCCGAAATAATAACCCGATTAATAATATTTGGTCAATTTTTTTCCCTAACAAATCATAAAAGGAAATATTGGTTTTAATAATCCGAACTTTGCTTGATTTTCTTTCAATAATCCCAACTTTGAATTATTCTGGAATAATTCGAACTTTGGGGGGTGTTTTTTTTTTTCTTCAATCCCAAATCGGTCAACAAAAGTCAACAACCTCTAATAACATGTTACATGACATCTACTAATGAAATATATAGAAAGTGCTACGACATCTACTAATGAAATCAATTCATCCATAAAAAGTGCTACGACATCTACTAATGAAATCTAAATTTAACAAATACATAAAATATAATCAAATAAAGGTTTGATTAGGGAATTTTCCCCAGCCAATCTAAATTTCAAGACCCTGGCCTACTTGTTCACCTCCAACTTCGCCATGAATATTCCTGCTAAGAAGACGACCCTTGACCTAGGGACTATACAGCAGGGAGAAAAGGAGGGACTTCGTTCCTACATCAGGCAGTTTAACCTGATGAGAATCCAGATACAAGGGCTGCCGGATGAGGTAACCTACACTGAATTCTTCAGAGGTCTAAAGGATGGGTCGATCTTCAAGTTTGACCTGGCCCGAAAGAGAGTCGCTACTCTCCAAGAAGCATTAATTGAGGCGGAAGCCTACATATAGGCGACTGACCTGTGTAATACTGGGAAGCAGTCGGATGGAAGAAAGTTCAACAAAAAAGAGAGCCGACCAAAGCAGTCGGCCAATAAAGATGAGAAGAAGAGAAAAGAAGCTGGGCGGCCGACTCCTCTGATCAGTCGTCCTAGAAAAAGAAAAAAGAATTTAAACCATACTCCTCGAAGTATGAGTTCAATAAGGATAGCCAAGCTACCCTTAAAGAAATCCAAGGCCGGATGACCATTGAGAGCCGGCCCCCATGAAAGGTTCTGCGAGTAATCGGAACCAAAAGAAATTCTGTAATTTCCGTGAAGACATTGGTCATGAAACCAATGAGTGTATTAGCCTCATGCGCTACTTGGACCGCCTGGCTGAAAAAGGTGATCTTAACTCCTATGTCAAGAAGTCCAAGGGGAAGCCCCCCCCCCCAAACAAAAGCAGTCGGCCAAGAAGAATCATCGACTAGGCCGACAGTTCAGATACTGACGACGTCGTCGTCTACACTATAGTAGGTGGCTTCTCAGGAGGCGACCCCACTATCAAGGGCAACAAAGACAACATCAGGCGGTTAGATGTTAATTCCGTCCACCAAAGACAGACCGCCAAGTGTTCATTCCCAGAAATAGTCATCAAAGAAGAGGATCTGGGAGGTGTTAGGGGGCCGCATGACGACCCCATTGTCATTGAATGTAAAGTGGTAAACCAAAGAGTTGGCCGGATCCTCATAGATACCGGCAGTTCCTCTGATTTCATCAGCAACAAGTGCTTGGCAAAGCTCAAGTACAAACCTGACTGCATACACCCGGTATCACACCCTTTAGTAGGGTTTGGAGGAAGTATTGTACACCTAGTGGGACGAGTTCATCTACCCATCCGTCTGGGTGAGAAAGGGGAGGGTTGTCACATGGTGGTTCGGTTCTTAATGGTTGAAGAACTGTCGAACTACAACATGATCTTGGGACGACCCACCCTGAACAACTCTAAAGCTGTCATTATTCCCTCTCTTATGCTGCTCAAATTTGAGAGGATGATGGAACAGTCGGCTCCCAAAGGGGAGATTAGAAGATGGCACGAGAGTGCTACCTCTCTGTATTAAACCACTGTGGCGACTGCTGGCCCAAGTGGAGAGAAAATGGACCTTGAACAAATCAAGGAGGATGCGCCTGCCCAAGCAGCAGGCACCAAGAAAAGAAAGGCAGCCCAACTGGGGGCCGAGAGAAAAAAAAAAAAGCGATAGCAATCACTGGCAGAGGAGCGGTCAAACGAATTCCGCCCTTAGCCGGCAAGTGAGCATACGGATGTCGCCTTGGACGACTCACGTCCTGACCGAACAGTCAAAGTTGGGACGACTTCTCTTACAGTGCTGGGTAATGACCTTCGCCAACTCTTGAAGGAATTCAAGGATATCTTTGCATTTGAGGTACATGAGATGCCAGGTATCAGTCCAGACTTGGCAGTGCATAAACTAGCTGTGGAACCGAAAAAGAAGCCGGTCCGGAAAAAGAAACGGAACCATGGTGAAGAAAGAAGTCATGCGGCTGCCGCAGAGGTTAAAAAGTTGCTTGATGCAGGGTTCATTCAGCAATGTTATTTCCCAGACTGGGTTGCAAACGTTGTGCTAGTAAAGAAGCCGAATGTTACTTGGCGAATGTGTGTGGACTACACTGATTTGAACAAGGCGTGCCCCAAGGATAGCTATCTATTACCTAAGATTGACAGCCTGGTCGACTCAACAGCCGGCCACACTTTAATGAGCTTCATGGACGCCTACTCTGGCTTCCATCAAATTCCTTTGTGGAAGAAAGATCAGGAGAAGACGGCCTTCGTCAATGATCAAGGGTTGTATTGCTACACGGTCATGCCGTTTGGTTTGAAGAACGCCCCGGCCACCTTCTAAAGAATGATAAACACGGTCTTCTTTGACCAAATTGGAAGGAATGTCGAGGCATACATAGATGATATGATTGTGAAGTCCAACCTTCAGACAGACCATTTGGCCGACCTCCGAGAAACATTCGCCACACTCAGGCGGCACCATGTCATGCTCAATCCCAAGAAATGCGTTTTTGGAGTTGAGTCTGGGAAGTTTCTCGGATTTCTCATCAATTAGAGAGGTATAGAGGCAAACCCCGAGAAAGTGCAGGCGGTCATAGACATGTAGTCGCCTCGCACAGTCCGAGAGGTTCAGAAGTTAACAGGTTGTTTGGCGACCCTGGGAAGATTTCTCAGCCGGTCAGGCGACAAGTGCCTTTACTTTTTTCAAGTAATAAAGAAGAAATCTAGGTTTGAATGGGGGCCGGATGCTGAGGCGGCCTTCCAAAAATTGAAAGTCCATCTGCACTCCTTACCAAGGCTGGTCAGTCCCCTGCCCAAAGAAGTGCTCTACATGTATCTCGCAGTGTCTGGCCATGCTCTAAGTGCCGTCCTCCTTGCTGAAAGAGACGGCTGCCAGCTCTCGGTCTACTTTGTCAGTCATGTATTGAAAAATGCCGAGTTGAGGTACCCCCTAGTGGAAAATTTTGGTCTTGCTCTCTTAATGGCAGTTAGAAAATTAAAACCTTACTTCTTGGCACATTCAGTCGTCGTATACACAGATCAGCCAATCAAGCGGCCACAGACAACCATGGAGTCGTCAGGCCGAATGATCAAATGGGCGATAGAGATTCAGAGCCTTGAAATCACATTTGAGCCAAAAAAAGCAGTAAAGGGGCAAGCATTTGCTGATTTTATTGTAGAGATGACTCGGCCCTCGGATTCTCAGATTCCAGAACAAGTCTGGAAGGTCTATGTGGACGGGAGCTCCACTTCGAATGGTTGTGGGGCAGGCGTCATATGTCATTCGCCAGAAGGTGACAGGTACGAATATGCTCTACGCTTTAACTTTCAAGCCTCGAACAACGAGATGGAGTATGAAGCCCTACTGGCAGGTATCCGCATGTGCAAGGCGGCTGGAGCAAGAAAAATAGACGCCTGTTCAGACTCACAATTGATAGTGAGCCAGTATAATGGCGAATATGAAGCAACCCATCCGGCCATGATTAAATATTTGCAGGCGGTACGACAGGCGACTGGGTCACTTGAAGAGTTTTGTCTAACTCAAGTACCCCGGTCTGAGAACAACCAGGCGGATGCTCTCTCAAAGTTGGCCTCCTCGGCCTCCTGTGATACTCCAAGAACTGTCTTCTGGGAAGTTATGGAGAAGAGAAGTATCAAAGAAGAGCATATTGGAATCCTTGATAGAAGCTCAACTTGGATGGACGACATCCGAGCATATTTAACATCCGCCACCTTGCTGAGTGATCGTTCCCAGGCGGCCCTACTGAAAAAGCGAGCGTCCAATTTTGAGATGCGAACGGGGGAACTCTTCAAGAAAGGGTACCTTCAACCCCTCTTGAAATGTGTTACCCCAGAAAAAGGATGAGAGGTCTTAGAAGATCTACACTCTGGGTACTGCGCCTCTCATGTAGGCGGCAGGTCGCTTGCTCAACGAGCAAGGCAGCAAGGTTACTTTTGGCCTACCTTAGAAGCAGACGCCATGGAGATGGTGAAAAAATGTGACAAGTGCCAAAGGTTTGGCAAGTTAATCCATCGTCTGGCTACTGATCTCACGGCCATCAATAGCCCACTACCGTTTGCTAAATGGGGCATGGATATCCGAGGTCCCTATACGCTTGCTACAGGCGGCAGGAGATACATATTGGTAGCAGTTGACTACTTCACCAAATGGGTAGAGGCAGAGGCTGTTAAGAGAATCAAGACGAAGGATGTGATCTCATTCATCTAGAAAAATGTCATCACTCGGTTTGGGGTGCCCATGTCTATGGTATTTGATAATGGTCCCCAATTTGAGACTCCTGTTCTCAAAAATTGGCTGGGAGACCAAGGCATCTCACACTGCTTGGCATCAGTCGGCCGACCTCAAGCAAACGACCAAGTAGAAGCTTTCAATAAGATCATCTCAGACGGTCTAAAGAAGAAGATTTAACGAGCAAGCGGCCTATGGGAAGACGAACTACCACATGTTCTTTGGGCCATTAGGACGAATGAAAAAGGGGCGACTGGAGAAACTCCATTCCTCCTAACTTATGGGGCAGAAGCTATTCTTCCAATTGAACACTACGAGCCGACTCTTCGAATAATGTTGTATGACGACGAGGCGAATTGGGAGTCCATGCGCCTGGCATTGGACTCACTCCCAGAACGAAGGGGAAATGCAGCCCTGCGCCATGAAATCTACCGCCTGAGAATGACAAGGTCATATAACAAAAGAGTGCACAGGCGTCCACTCAAAGTGGGGGACTTTGTACTAAGAAAGATGGAAGCAGTCGGTAGGGCTAATGAGTCGGGCAAATTAACTCCCAACTAGGAAGGATCCTACCGAATCTATGAAGAGGTCCGGGACGACACCTACCGCCTGGAAACACCAGACAGCCAACCCTTGCCTCGACCCTGGAATGTAGATAATTTAAAGAAGTATTATTTTTTAATGATGTAAATAGCTAGAGCTACTAATAAAGTTTGCTATTTTGCTTCATTAGTATTGTACTTAGAGAGGCATGCCGCCTGCTCCATGAGCAGCCGGCTACTCTCCATTTTCATCAATTGAGGGGCATGCCAACTGGTAAAACAGCTGGCTACTCTCCATTTTACTCAAATATGCATTCAATTACGAGGGGCACGCCGCCTGTAGCTATTCAGTCGGCTACTCTCCTATACTTAGTTCACCATGAACTATCTAAGGCCTATGGCCGAATGATCAGACCAGGCGCCCAGCCAAGTGATCCAATCCTTGAACTAATACGACCTGTCCCAACATCATAGCAGGCGTCCAACGGCATCCCTCCGGATGAAATTCATCGTAGAGAGCAGCTCTCTTTTGGGTGGAACATTGCTCTATAAACTAATTACACGGCGCCTAAACTATTGTCCCCCAAGGGAAACCTCGTAGCCGTTTTTGAGACAAGGAAACTCTAACACTAAACCAAACAAGTGTTAGCAGTTAACATCCGCGTCAGATGGACGACTGTATTACTTAGGATAAGTACAGTCGGTACCTCTTGAGTAAATAGCCAACAAAAATTGGCGAATCAAGGGGATCAGCCGGCCTCCGTCGCCTGGTACCTCTACTACTCAAGCTCAGAAGCTGACAAATGAGTAACCTCAAAGATTACTCATAAGTCACTCTCCCATACTTAGTAGGAATTCAAAAAGGTATGAGGAGTCCGCCTGTCCAAAGGCAAACAAAAGCTCTCGTACTAGGACCCCTACTAAGATGATTTCCTTTCACACCAAACATGTTTGAAAATCTGGTTCGTAGGTCGACTGTTTTTTGGCAAATAGGGACTCACGAACTATTCTTATTTAACCAAACAGGCGGGCTGGTTAAAAGCGACCTGTTCCGTTCTAACTTAAAAAAGTAAAAACAAACCTAACGTGTTTCCTAAAATACGTTGGGGATCCGACTGGGTAAATGGCCGACTGATTGCCTAACCTGGAACCGAGATAACCAGTCGTTCAGGGGCATAGGCAGTCGGTACCTAGTACCTGTTCGCAATTTTTGCCTTATAAACTTTGAAACATTTTTTAGCCAAAACAGTCGATATGACATGCAAGCGGATAGTAAGGATCCTCTACACTTAGCAAAAACAAAGCATGAACAATATTCAATGAAAAAAGACGACCGAAAGATGGTCGCCACATTCATATAAGCGGGCCATAAAGACCGGAAAAATATTCAAACCCCGGCCCCTTGGCCATGTAAAGTGATACAAGAACAAACAGCATGCAAGCCGGAGAAAAGTTTGAAAAAATGAAAGCTTTAAGCATTGGGAGGGGCTTTGGTGTTAACTGCTACCTGATCAAGCTCAACGATGGACGCTTGATTCTTCAAAGCATCCTCTTTCGTTGTCTCGTCTTCAGGGGCAGGGGCTTTATGCGCATCCATCTCAATCGGCTGCAGAGCCACCACCTCTTCCTCCTCTTCTGAGCTGGAGCTGGCCGCCTCTTCTACCTTCTCGTCATCAGCAGCCGCCTGCTCCATGATCCTTCGATTGTACTCTTCAATACAAGCATTGAACTTTTTATCCCAGGCGGCATAGCTGGCTTTTGGGAAGAGGGCTGTCCAAGTCATCTTCATGATCTGAGCCGAGTCATCCATCATGGCCTGAACCAGAGCCAGCTTCTCAGTCTCGGCCTTCGCCTTAAGATCTTGGGTGATTGCCGCCTCCTGCTTCACCAAGCGGTCCTTGACGCTCTCCAAGGATTTCTGAAGAGATTCATATTGGAGCGCCATATTTTTGACAGTCGTCTCCAGCTCATTATTCTTCTTTTTGGCCGCCTCCAACTCGGTCCGGACAGTCGAAGTGGCCTGCGCCTGATAATAAAGAATATCAGTTGTCAAAATTTCATTTTGGGCAATTTGAAACATTGCCTTATCAACGTCAGAGGCGACCATAGCTTTAGCAGCCTTTACCTCTTTGTTCTTGGCGCTGATCGGCCTTCGGAGGTCGTGTACTCGCAGCATGGTTTGAAAAAGGGAAAACAGGCATCAGCTTTGAAAATAGCAGGCAGCACGCAAAGTCAACATTTTAAAAAAAAAATATTCTAAGTCTACCTCGGAAAGGAGACCCATGATGCTGTCTAGGTCAAGGGTGCTGACTCCCTTGACCGCATCCCTCTCCTCTTGAGGGACGACCTTAATCATAGACTTGGCCATTTGGACCAAGTCTGGTTCTTGAGGGTCGCTTGCATTCAGAAAAGAGAAACATCAAAGACATGAAGAAAGCAGGGAAGAAATAAGTTAAGTCTAGTAGAGCAGTTTATACTTCTTGGCGGCCGACTGTCCTTAATGACCTGTGATGGTTTACCCACACTTTATGGGGTGATTGGCTGTTTGTCAGCCGACTGCTTCCTGGCAGATCCAGGCGTACTCCCAACAGTCGTCTTCCAAACTTTTGAGTCCGGCTGTTGGGAGGAAGAGGGTTTGGAAGTGCCCGCCTGCGAAAAAAATGTATGGTCAATACTGATAAAAGCAGGTTTTCAAGACAAGTTCGAAGTCTCGGAGCTTACTATGGGCGACTTCTTGGCAGGAGAATCAGAAGAGGTCCGCTTCTGATGCATGATGGAGGTCTGCAGTAAGGCGGCCGCCTTCTTAGATGCAGAAATGTGGTTCATAGCTTCAACTGAAAAATGAGCACCACAAAGAGTTAGAGAAAATTTGAAAACAAAGCCAAAGATGTGTGCATATGCTCAAGAGGTCGACTACCTCTGGAGGACAGACTGCTAAGGCCGCAGGCGGCCAGAAAATACTCGTCAAAGAGCCATTGAAACTCTAGGACGCAGTTTAGGGGCATTTGCTCTCGTACCGCAGTAGTTGAGTTTGCCCTAATCTCTACTTTGAAGAGTCCTCGGTCAAGGATCTCTTCCCTAGTTTTGCGGGGAACAAGCGGCATGCTGCGACCGCCTACTAGAAGTGGCAGATCCTTGTTCCACCTATTGTAGCGCTTGTTTGGAAGCTTGTCAGGGCTGGCAATGATGAGGAAGGTGTTTCTCCAATCCTTCCATTTATTTCCTTTGCCCCTCGTCATCATATAGCCTTTGTGGCTAGTTATTTGGTACCAGCCGGTACCGCTTGCTTTGGGGGTCCGGCTAAGATAGTTCATATGGGTGAACGCCTCAAATTCGGCTCCACCCCATGCATTTCACATCCGACTACATAGCCAAGGATGTTGAACCAGGAATTCGGGGCTAACTGCCATAGCCCCACCTCGTATCCATCGAGGATTTGTTAAACAACCGGATGCAAGGGAAATCGAAGCCCAGCCTTAATGGCCACCTCGTAGCAGCCAAAACAGGCGTCACCGTAGCTTGTTCCCGCGGGCCAGACGACTATATCCTCACCATCCGGCACAAATACTTGAAAATCAGGACCCATCACATGGTCCGATAAAAAAGAGTCTATTCGTTCTTTCATGGCCTTGATCCGACCCTTTGGGACATGACAGTACTAAGGAGTATTCAACTCCCTATGAGAGGCGGATGGTTTCGACCAGTCGTTCCCCTTTTCAGCCGCATGAGAAAGTCTCGCCTCATGTAAACGAGAATGGCTTTCCTCTGAGTTTATAGAGAGGCAGCTTGAAGAGCTAGAGTCAGACTCACTATCAGAAGAGTCCGACTCCTCCCCTCTCCCTGAGGGGGCCGACCCCTCTTCTTCTTCAGGGGCTGTCTGCTGACTGGCCAGGTCAACAGTGAAGTGGGAAGGGGCTACCTTAACTCCCTCCTCATAGCTCTCGGCAGAAGGGCCACCTTGGGTCCCTGCGGTATCAGGCGGCTGGTCAGACAGGTCACTAATCTGAACCCGGAAAGAGGAGCCATCAGAGTTTTCAATCCTCTTGGTCTTTTTTGTTCTTGCCATATTGTCCTGCATGGATACAAAGACAGTTGGATTCCGGGACTTGCGCAAAGTTTGAAGTACCGCAGGGCAGTCGGCACCCCTAGTCCTAGACTCAACAGTCCCCGGTGACCGGCTGATTGCTAGCCTCGGTCGTGCCGGATGCTTTTGAGGTCTCATTTTCAAAAAAGAAAGAAAAAGTGCAAAAGCAAAACAGAAAAAGGATAAAGGAACAGACGAATACCTGAAACTTAAATTCTGAAAGAAAGCTTGATCGAACAGGCATCCAACAAAAACAGGCGAATGGTAAAAGCAGTCGTCCAGAAAGTCAGAGCTCAAGTTCAGGGGTCCGAGAGTTCTCTTGAAAAAGTTCGCAAAAGTCAACAAAAGACTTGGTCAACATGCCCTTATATAGGGTAAATGATAATGCAAAGGGTCACCTCTTAATTCAAAAAATGAGCGGGAAAAACGTTCGGCCCATTGCAGGACGCCACTTGTAGCAGGTCGTCGCCTGTTACAGGCCGAAACCTGTCACAGCTGACATGTGACCAGTCACGTGACACCTGTGAGGGGCAAATGATTAGGGAATTTTCCCCAGCCAATCATCATCTGACACGTGGACCATTCAGGTCCTGCCATGTGTCCGCCACATGGACCAGTTGGAGCCTGCCACGTGTCAAGCGACGATTAGTCCAACTTGGACCAGTTGCGCCAAGCCATGTGGCCTTCCCAATGCCAAATGGGCAGAAACGGCCACCTTGGCCCAGTCTTCGGAAAAAGCCCAATCAGCCCTAGGTTGACCTAAACCTAGGACTGGCACGCTTCCCAAGGCATATAAATACCCTCATTAATCCTCATTAAAGGGGATTAAGCAATTAATTACACTCACCTAGAGAGTAAAAACACTTAGATCACTCCTCACCTAGAGGAACCAGATCTCCCAACTTTTACTTTTTCGTACTATTCACTCCTCAAACAAGTACTAACTTGATCGTCGGAGGCGGAACTCCCACCACAAGGAGTCTCCGTTGTTTTGCAGGTATAGGCGCAAGGATACCAGTCCCGAAAATGTAACTCTCCCGCAGGACATCAGAAAACCCCGAAACAGGTTTCTTTCATCAAAGTTACGAATGTAGAATTATCTTGTACTGTTGTACATGCATCGCTCACACACATCGCTAGAGTATACAACTTAATATTTCGAAAACACGGTCAAACAATTTGTTGCACCCGTAACAATGATTTCATCAGATTCATTTGAACATGACATATTTGAAAATTTGAACACCCTGTCTTTCCGTTTCTCTTATCTGTAGTATAATTTACCTGTGAAGAAATTAAATTACAAAAAAAAATGGTTTTATATTAACAATTAATAATCAATTTAAAAAAACGGATGAAGTAAGATTAGTTAAAATCAATTACTTTATCCCGTTTATGTTTTATGAATTGCATTTCCTTTGCTAAAAGTTTCTCAAACCTTTATGTATTTTACTCCAATGTTTTAATCACTATTTTAAAACTTTCTTGAATTTTATTTTTGGTTCTCTTTTAAAACTCCCTTAAATTTTCTTGGATGTTTTTTCGTTTGCTCAATTCATTCGATTTTTTCAAATTCTTTCAAATGTTTACCTTTATTGATATCTTTGGGTTACTTATGTAATTGTATAACTCTCATAATTTTCCTATACATATGAGTGTCAGGGCTCTCTAGTTGGATGAGCCACCATTTATTCTTCACATGGTATCAAGGCCAGTTATTTTTTTCTCCAAAAACCCTAACCCTATTTTCTTCGTATTTCCCACGCAACATCTTCTTCACCGACTACTTCTATTGTCGTTGTCCTCGACACCAGTCAACCACCCCAGACCACCACGATCTCGTCTTCTTTGGCCGTCATTGTGTCTCGATTACCTCCATTGACTGGATTCCTTTTGTCTGGTGAATAATTGACTGGATTCCTTTTGTTTAGTGGAACTTGCGCTGCCAATAGTTCTCCTAATGTACCTCCTTTTAATGGACCTCCGCCTTTCATTGGTGGTAATTTCTCCTGGTCACCCACCAATTCTACTATTTCTACTCTTTGCTTGTTTCATGATTCACTTTTTGAGGCTGGTTATGCCATTTTTGTATATGGTAAGGTTCATTATAATGATTCATGTTAGTCAACCCCAAATTATTTTAGGACTAAGGCCTTGTTGTTGTTGTTGTTGTTGGAAGAAATAACATTTGTAAGTATACTTTGAATTTTGTTAGCCTGAAGAAATTACCTACAAGCAGAACATAAAACACAAAAGTACACAAGAAGAGCAAAAGAAGTGCCAATATACTAGTAGCTAACTAGCAAAAAATATCTGTAGAGTTTGGATCATTTCTAGCAAGACTAGCAACACAAGTCCTGCATGACTGGAATCACCGGCAATTGCTTTCATATGCTCCATTTTCAAGTACTGCTGTATGTTGAAGTATTATAGTTCATTACAATAAACTGTCTAAACATGTTCAGACAGCCTGCTTTGTGTTCTAGTTCGCTCAGGACTCAGGAGCAAGCTTGATGATTGAATTGATAGGCAATCAGGCAGTATTGATAGGCAATTAGGCAGTTGGGAAGACATTGTCTTATTTATAGTCCCTGGAGAAAAGTTCGGATTCTGCAGAGTCTTGAGTTACAGTTTTTGAACTCTTCTGTCTCAAACATTAACTTGTCAAATGTCAACCATGAACCCCAACTAATCTGGGTTTAAAATCTACGAAGGCGGCATTTATTGTTCAATCTCCAATTGCATGTCATATGATATCTTCAAATACAATACTCCGTACTTGGCAAGTGTTTGGTCAGATACTCTGTATACTTGCGTTCTTTTTATGTATTTTAAAAATGCAAATTTCTGTTATTCTGTACTACAGAAATAGACTCAGTGATACCAAGAAGTTCAGGATATAAGGCATCAATAGTTACACAGACAAGAGATGGCAAGATTTGACGCTGCATGTTAAAGTTACAGCTAATCACCCTAAATAAATCTATTTTTCGATGCTTAATGAAAGAAAGTCGACTGTTATAATCACCCTATCTTATAGCACTATATATTGTATGTTTAACAGGGCTAATAGCCCGGAAAATAAAATATGTACTTGTATCTTGCTCAAAAACCAAACCAGTGTAACAAATTACGTAGGCAATGCTAAACAAAAAACAATTCTGAGTACATAATTAAGCCAATAAATTTCAGGTACTCAGAGAACATGCTTCATTTAGAAATGGAGTGATTTTGATATTTCAATTCAATCAGCATCACCATAAAGTAGCTAACCTAAAAGGGGATGAACAAAGATAATTACCTACAAAGAACCAAAAGAAAGCTTTACATCCAAAAACTCTAACCATAACTGAAGAATATGATTTTATAAACAAAATCATAATAGATCAATTTTGTGAGACAATATTGATCAAATCCTCAAATACTCAGATGTTCTTCCCTTGGCAAGCTCTGAACAGTGTCAGACCATCTTCCCGGTGAATGGTCACTGCTGTTATTCGATGATACATGTGCTTCTGCCCTGGTATCTCTTATCATCCTCAAAATCTCTTTCATCTGAGGTCGACTATCAGGATTAACAGCAACACAAATCATTGCAATATTCAAAAGAGCACTCAATTTCTCCTCGGACGTCTCATTTCCTGAACTACCTTCACCAGACTCAGTCTCCTCTTCTCTCACGGACCTAACCCATTTAGGAATGTCGGCCCCATGCTCTTGAACAAGGTCTTGATATGGGGTTTTGCCTGTCATTAGCTCTAGTAGTAGAACCCCAAAGCTGTATATATCGGCTTGCTGTGTTGGCAATCTTCTGCTGTCTCTGCATTCAGGAGCTCTGTAGAAAAGGGATGAGGCACTAGGTTCTTCTGTGGATTCTGGATTTCTGAATGACTGAAGTCCATAATCTGTCAGGCACGACTCAAAGTCTGATCCAAGGAGGACATTTGAGGATTTCAAGTTCCCGTGGACTAGTTCAAAGTTTTGATGGATGTAAAGAAGCCCGGTTGCCAGGTCTTCAGCAATTTTAAGGCAAGATGTCCAATGTAGTGGCTTTCCACCTCCAGAAGGTCTATTACCTGATAACATGCAACGAGTCAACTCAGCAACGCAACATCGTTACTAAGACAAATACAACCTCATGTGAACAAGTATAATACAGCAATGACTTACTTCTTAGGAACAAAATGCAATATCAGAATATTTCTAAAAATTTATAGACTAAAGTTAGCTTAGATACCATGAGATAACGCTAACACCACTTAAATATTAATATTATCATGTTAAAATATCAGTTTGAATACCAATGCAGTATCTAACAAGTTCCTGAATACTATACTAAACTTTCAAAGACGCCTGGTTTCAAATAGAGGAGTAACATGCTCCTAAATCTGAAACGTTTATCGTATAGGCTTAGCTTCTTCATAATTATGCAAAAAAAGATGTAGCTAGCAAAGTGTTTCGGGGTTATTTTCGAATCCCTCGGGATACTGGTCTTGAACACGGCCGGATGGATGCGGACACCTGCAAAATAACGAATATTCCGTTTGACGGAATATTCGCCCCCAACAATCAAGTTAGTGACCGGAAACGGAATAAATGTAGAGAGAGAAAGTAGAGAGAAGTTGGAGCTTTTCGTGCTCTTAGAAGGATATGTCTTAATCCAAACTCCTATCATAAATGATTGGGGTATTTATAGAGGTGGGAAAGTGTGCCCTCTAGGGTTTGATAACTTAGGATGGCGTGCTCTGATTGCACCTAGGTGAAGGCACGTGTCCATATAGGGCGCCGTTTTGCGGCTTTCTTGGGATTTGGGCCTTCTAATGTAAGGAGGCCCTTTTCTCTCATTTCAGGTGCTCTTTATGCTTGACACGTGTCATCTTCCTATAGGGACACGTGTCGCCCTTTAATTGAGCCACGTGTCTCTATGGGATTAGGTCACGTATTGGGGTATTTTTACCCTAAACATTTGCCTCTCAGAAGGGGTGACTCGTACCATACGGGCCGCCTCCTCTGATCTTTTACTCGTCCGGTGTCGTTCGAGTGTCGGCCAGACGAAGCATTATCATTGGTGGAAGACAGATGTTACCGTCCGTCCATCAGAGGGATTTCTCCTTTGGGCTGTCTGCCTTGTTTAGTCCACCTGATTTTACTTAATAGACTTTGAGTCTTAAAATCGGGCGTACAAGTTGTGCCGACTGGCTTGAGCGGGACACCTGTCATTCGTATTTAGCGGAATGACGGTTCGAATTCCGCTGACCTGGCCGCCTATTTTGACGCGCCGTCAGTATGTCTGTACCTTTTCCCGTCTTATATGATGGAGCGGTTTTTTAACTGTTCAGCTTCTAGGTTAAATTTTTTCAATAATTCTCGTTTGAACTTCTAGGCGGGAAAGATGGTTTTACCATTTTACCCTCATGAATTTGATCTATAAATAGAAGTTGTTTGACTTCATTTTGATACTTTGGAAACTTGACAATTCTAGAGAGAAGTTAGAGCTTTAGAGAAAGAAAGTTATTTTCCTCCCAAATCTTCGAGAGCTCCGCCGTGTTCCTTGAGGTTGCCAGTTAGGTTTTTGAGTTTTTCGGTCAACCTTTAAGATCTTCAAAGACTTTCAAACTTTTCTACAGAGGTAACCGCCTGCTCTTCTTTACTTCTTCCCTTTTTTTTTACTTGTTTTATTTTTATAAACACGAACTGGCACAACACTCGGCTTCGTCCGTTTCTCCTCATGAGGCCGGCCGTTCGCCTGTGAGGAGTCTAGAGTGGACGGGAACGATTCCTCCGCTCTATGGAGTGGGTCCATTTTTAGTGCGTACCAACTCACCCCCACCTATTCTTCGCTTTCCCTGCAGTCGAGCATGGCACGTACGAGACAGACGTACAAAAAAGAGGCCGCCAAAAACCCAGACGGCAGTATGGTAGACCCTTTAGTCCCCTACGATCCGAGTAACACGGATGTGGAGGACACAAATACTACTGTTAGTGGTAGTGAATGCTCCGTGGTCGAAGTGACCACCTCTTTTGAAGAGCGCCAAAATCGCCAAAATTAACAAGGCACTTCTTCCACCATGGAAGCGTCCGGGCAAAATCCAGAACCACGCTTCTCACAATTCACCAACTCGGTCTTGATGCCGTCCGAGCTGCCATCTTCCGGAAGCCATCCTTCCTCTTCTCAGGCGGACACTCGGGCGTCCGTCTAAAATCCTCAACAAACCCCAATCCAAACTACCAGGTCGGCCAGGCCTAGAACTGGCATTCATATTGCTGAACCGGCCAACCTGCCCCCTCGCAGCGCTCCTCCTTCTGAAAACCAGGCGAACACTAGGGGAAGGAAAGATAAAGGCAAGAGGCCCTTGGTGCCTTAAGAAACCATTGTTTCTGGAGGCGGCCAGGGCTCCAAGGGAGGGAGCTCGGCCGAAGCGGCTGAGTTGGACATAGTGTTGTCCTCTGAATTTGGGGTCGCTCCTCAAGCTGAAGGAGAGGCTAAGAACCCGGACGGAGGAACCAAACGCTGATAATTTCAAGGACTCGTACGTCTGTACGGTTGGCAACACTGCCTTGATCTTCCTGCACTTAAAGTATAAAGAGTTCAAGAAGTTCTTCCACATGGGAAAAGGCTACGAAATCGTAGCACCCACTCGGTCTTACTGAGTAGCCGCCTGGGAGAGCAAGAGGCAGCTGAAGAAATGCTTCAGCGTCTACTGCGCTGCTTTAGAAGTGGGCCTTTGCTTCCCTCTTCATCCGTTCGTCCAGGAGCTCCTGGGCGAATACAACATTGCTATCTTCCAGCTGGAAACAGCTGGCTAAACATTTTTGGCTATCTGATGACGTGCCTTCAGCAAGGCTTCAAACCGGACGTCCCAGTTTTTTGTGATATGCATTCCATGGTCCGCCTGGATGCTGGCACGGACCGGTGGTTTATTCTGAGCACGCAGAAAGATTATGTGGTGGTGATGGATAGGCCGTCCAAGTGGCGAGACTAGAAGCACCGATTCTATCGCATTAAGATAATGGATGAAAAGTTTAACTTGCGGATGAATCGGTTCAATGCCAATCGAATTCAGCTCGACCGCGGGCAACATAGACCCAGCAAGCCGCCCGTCCACCCTCACTACATGCACTAACTGGACTACTTCGGAATCAAAAAGGTAGTCAGGGATGGAAAGACAGTGACTGTGCCGCTCAATTAGATTCCCCTGGCCGTGTGGCTAAGGAACCCAGTTTTCATGTCGGCCTGTGGCTTATACCAGAACTACCCTCAAGGTGGAACCTTGTGACTTAGCCGTTCGAATGCTATTTGTAACATAAAAATATTCTAACATTTTTTCCTCATTTTTCTTCCTCAGAAGTAGCCCTTGGAATGCAGGATCCGGAGCAGAAGGGGGAGGTTGACATGTCCGAACTGGACTTAGTCCGGTACAAACTCCGCCAACAGCAGCAAGACCAGGCTAAGGAGGTACTGACAATCCGTTCTTCTTTTTTTTTTTTTTTTAATGCCGAGTTGGTGTGATGGAGGAAGAGTCCTTCCCCATTTCACTCGAACACAATTCATCTTGTTTTGAGGCCGAGTTTTTAGGAAAGATATGCTATCTGATTTCACTCAGACACTGTCTTTTATCTAAGTTTTTCGAGTTGATTGGTTGGTAAGGTGTTCCTTCTCAACTTTACTCGGATACTTGTTCATTTCATCTGACTTTATCCTGTTTCTTTCAGGCGGCCACTCCTACTCCCTAGTCGAAGAGAAAGCAGCCGGCTTTTGCTTCCAAGGACGGCCAGTCGTCCAAAGCCAGAAAGACAACAGCCTCAAAGGCTAAGTCTTCCACCAAAGCAGCCAAAGTCACGCCGCAAACTGCTTCGAAGCAGTCTGAAGGAGAGCCACCCTAGCTGTCACCTAGTGGGGTCTCCAAGCCCTTGGATCCGCAAACTGAGGCGGTCCACGATGAGTTCGTCCATGTGAACGATGGGGGTAAGTCGTCCCCAGCAAAAACGACCGGCAACTCAGCCTCGACTCCGCATGTCGAGGTAGTAGATAAATTTGAGTGGCAGAATTAATTTTAGGAAAGGGAAAGCTATCATTAGGACATGCCTTGTTGAGGTCGATGTAGTCTACGCACATTCTCCAAGTTCCATTCGGCTTCTTAACAAGGACAACATTTGCTACCCAATCAGGATAGTGACATTGCCGAATAAAACAGGCGTCCAGCAGCTTTTAAACTTCAGCTGCGACCGCCTGATTCCTTTCTTCACCATGGTTTCTCTTTTTCTGCCGAACAGGCTTCACAGCCAGCTTGTGAATAGCTAAGTCCAGGCTGATACCCGGCATCTCATGAACTTCGAAAGCAAACACATCTCTAAATTCTCTTAACAAATTCACCAAGTCATCTCCAAGCAAACCTATGGCTATAGTGCCCACTATGACCGTCCGATCAAGCTCGTCTAGGTCAAGCACTATGTCCGTATGATCGCCGGCCAGCTATGGCCTTAACTCTTCTGGCCGACCGACGGTCATTAGCTGCTATGCTTGCTCTTTCTTAATCAACTTGCGCTTCTAGCCGACCTGGTATGCTTGGAGTGACCATTCTTCGGAATTTCGCTCGGACGCTTTCCTATGTCCGCGCACTGTTGGTCTTACGGCCACCTGATTGCATTCTTTCACAATTTTCTGATTTTCCTGAAGGGAACCTATCTTTCCGTTCGACCGTTCAAAATTCATCAGCATTAGATAAAGGGCAATTACTGCCTTAGCTGATGTCAAAGTTGGGCGGCCAATGATAACATTATAGCCCGTAAGCTCTTTAACAACTAGGAAGCGGACGATCATGTCCCTTCCCTCTCCCTTTTCCCCAAATCGGACGAGCAGGTCTATCCGTCGGACCAGGTGAATGATACTCCCACCGAACCCAACCAATGGGTGGGAGATATCTTTCAGGGCATCCTCTGAAAAATTCAAATTCTTCAGACAAGCTAAACTGATTATGTCAGAGCTGCCTGTGTCTATTAGCACTCGTCCAACCTTCAAATTGGCAACTTTCAAGATGAACACCATGGGGTCATTGTGAGGGGCTTTGATATTGCCTCGGTCCATCTCGCAGACTATCACTTCTGGAAAGGGCTCGGCCTTTACCCCTTCAGTGTGCATTACATTTTCAAAATTTCAAGCATCTTGCTTAATTCCTTTCATGGTCGGGCCGCCTGCAGCAAAGCCGACTGATAAAACAGCCACGAACCCTAAATCAGTGTTGTTTCCATCATCCTCTTTTTCTTTGTTTTTCTTCTTCTCGGATTTATTGTCTATCCGAGAGTAGGTGAACTTGGATTTTAGAACGTACGAGTTGAGCATGCCCTTCTCGGCCAATTTATCCAGCAACCTCTTCAAATTGTTGCAATCGTTCGTGTCATGCCCTATATCTTTGTGGTAATGACAGTACTTGTTCTTGTTTCTGTACTGCCGGCCCTCTCAAAGGCTGAGGCTTCTCGAACTCGAACTTGTCTTTGATCTCCATCAAGATTGAATAGCAATCCTTGTTGTACTCGTACTAGGGCTCGTACGTCTTGGCTTTCTTTGATTTCGTCTGTTCACAGTCGGCTACCCAAACTTTTTTTCTTTTGTTGCTTCCTTCCTTCTTTTTGCCGGCCGAGTCTTGCCGAGAAGATTGTTTCTTCTCAGCCCCCTTGGTCGGTTCATCTAATTTCGTAAGTTAACAAAAATCAGTTGCCTTTATATATGATTCGACCTCCCGTAGAACACCTGTACGTGTCCGAATCTTTTTCCTGACTAAATCAAACTTGAAACCTTTATGCCTTAAACCTCGAAGGAACTCCGAGTAGGCCATCTCATCTGACAGATTCTGAATTTGAGCTTTCTTCTAATTAAACCTCTGGACGTACGAGCACAACCCCTCTTTCTTTCCTTGGACAATGGTTGCCAAGTTAGGACTAGTCTTCCGGGGTAGAATATTATAGGAGAAGTTTCCAACAAATAACAAACTGAGAGTTGTAAAACAATTGATGCATCCGGTCGGCAGACTATTGAACCAGTCTTGTGCCACACCCTTGAGGGTGGCCGGGAAGTATTTACACCATGTGACATCATCCACACACTGTAGGTATATCAGATTTCTGTACGAGGTAACGTGCTCTTAAGGGTTGCACGTACCATCATAAGCACCCACAAGTACACTCTTCACTTTTACTAGTTGGAGAGAGTTGAGAATTTCTTAAGAAAACGGAGGCGGCTTGTCACCAATGTTCAACAAGCGCATTTGCCAATCAATGGGCTGAGGTTGTGCGCCGGTCCGCCCAGGTAAGCTGCCTGGTCATACGACTGGCCATACTACTCGTACTATCCAAAGACAGGGGCATCTGGTATTGGAGTGGTTGAGTTAGAGGAACTGGAGTTGGAGTACGATGAGCTTGACTTCTGCTGGTCCTGGCCGAGCTGGTATGCTTGGAGAGGGTGTGGTTTGAGAAATCATCCGTCATGGTAGGAGTGGAGGCAGTGTTCGAGTAGTGTGCCCGCTCCTGCCGCTTGTACCAGAGATAATCCATCGCATCTTTCTAGTATTGGGACGGCTTAGTTAACTGCCTCAGAGGCTGCCCGATCCGCCCCCAGCCGACTACGTTTTCTGAAAGAGCCTGGACACGTTCGTCTGAGGCACCCTTGGTGACCTTGCATGTCATCGGAATGGGGTATTCCCAGCATCTTCAACATTGACCACCTTGCTTTGAGTTTTCTTTTGAGCACCTTCTCCTTCCCTTCTGGATGGCTGTCTAGAATAAGAAGGGATCTTACTCTCAAGCTCCCTTCAGAGCTTGCTCAAAGCGGCCTTCAAGGAACCAGCAGGATATTCGGCCTCATGGAATGAAGCAATCAGAGTACTGCTTGTGTTGATTGTAGCAATGAGATTCTCTACATATCCGTACTCATCAGGACCGGGTTTCTGACCATCTTTAGCCATTTCAGACGAGTACCCCCACAGACGGCGCCAAATGTTTCGGGATTTTTTTGGAATCCCTCGTGATATTGGTCTTGAACATGACCAGATGGATGCGGACACCTGCAAAATAACAAATATTCTGTTTGACGGAATATTCGCCTCCGAAGATCAAGTTAGTGACCGGAAACGGAATAAATGTAGAGAAAGAAAGTAGAGAGAAGTTGGAGCTTTTCGTGCTCTTAGAAGGATATGTCTTAATCCACCCTCCCATCATAAATGATTGGGGTATTTATAGGGGTAGGAAAATGTGCCCTCTAGGGTTTGATAACTTAGGATGGCGTGCTCTAATTGGCAGCACAATCAGGTAAAGGCACGTGTCTATATAGGGCACCGTTTTGCGGCTTTCTCGAGATTTGGGCCTCCTGATATAAGGGGGCCCTTTTCTCTAATTTCAAGTGCTCTTTATGCTTGACACGTGTCATCTCCTATAGGGACACATGTCGCCCGTTAATTGAGCCACGTGTCTCTATGGGATTGGGCCACGTGTTGGGGTATTTTTTACCCTAAACCCAAAGAGCTAGCTATAGTAATCAAGATCTGTAAACAATCTTAAATCGATACAATATCTGAACAATTATATCTTCAAAAATCCCATAATATATCTGAAATTTGTTGATAGAGATTGCCAATAATAAAAGTTAAACATAAATTCAAAAAAAAAAAAAAAGGTAGAGGTTACTAGGATGATGGAATAATGGTGAATGCTAATGCGAAAGGCGATTGGTTTAATGAGTTGAAGTTGTACGACTGTAACTTCAGATTATTGCTTCAAAGCAATGACAGTATTAGTATCAATCATAGTTAATAATCAGTTAGCTTGTCAATAATTATCCTATCATCGAAATCCTCTATATTACTGTACCCCTATTGTAGTGTCACGTCGTAAGACATAATGTGACTGCTTTTAGGACTCAGATTAGGACATGTTAATACAAATTAACTAGAAAAGTAATTTCTATTTTCTGATGGATATTTTACACGCTTTGTAATTTAAACAATATAAGTTAGAAAAGTGTATTTTAAACTACATTTTTTTAGTCTTTAACCTTGTAAATTAAATAATGTTACATAGTTAAAATAATGTAGGTAGCTTAAGTTCTTCAAAGAACTTCAGAAATTCACAATACCATGTATAAAGGATTTTATATAGAGGATTCTATTACTGTAAACATTGGATTGGCACGAATGTACATTTTCAAATATCATACTTCCTTTTTTTTCTTTTTTTTTTACATGTAATACATTGGCTTTTACACTATTTTTATACTCCACTTTTCCTTCTGGTTGCATATGAGGGCAAGTAGGAAAAAATTTCCATAAATTGAATGGAAAATTTCAATAGAACATTTATTCATAAGAATGGGGACACTGAATGAGACAAACGGAGGGAATACTCAATTTACGCCATGTGAATAAAAACAAATGAGCAAAAAAAGTAATGCAATTAAAAAACCCAACCTAACTAAGAAAGTGAGGAAGAACTATTTAAAGCAAACTACTTTCTTCTGTTTCTTTTTAGTTAATACATTTCTTTAGTCACATTTGTTAATGCACATATTTGACCATTAATATATTTAATTATCGATAAACCAAAATTATGAAAAGTTTTTTTAACAAAATATATATTGTGACAAATCTAAGAAGATCCCTCATAACTATATTATTCATTACATGTAAATAACAAAATACGGTAAAAAAAAGGCTTTTGAATAATACTAAAATCAAAGGATCAACTAAAAAACGGAGGAATATAAATTATAGAAAAATGAATGAAGAAATTAATACTAGAGAGTACAAAATGATGGTGATGAAAATTAGAGGAAAAGCAAGCGCACGGCCACGCTGGAAAGTTAAGCTTGTGTCTCGTGTCTAGAAAACACAAGGAAAAGGACGTGTAATCACGCACTCTGACACAACACCCATGTTAAAGTAAACACTAATTATCTGCTATATCTATCTGTCAAAGGAACGGTCTGGATTAGTCAAATCTACGCAAATGAATGGTCCAGATTAATAGATTACCCCTTACTTTCAGACAAATTTAAGAATTTTCCCACTTAACAAAAATGACACCTACTAGCAAGTGCATAAAATTAAATCAAATAATGCATATAATGCCATTATAGAACAGAAATAAGCAATAATAGAGCCCACGATGTTTTCTGAACTGAAATTGTGTAAATAAAGCTCTTTTAATAAAATGAAAGCCTATAATATAATGAAGTGCATGTAATTAGGTTAATTTGGTACTTACTCTATTATGATTACATTTGGTTGTCAAACTTAGCCACTAGTAGCCTTCTAGGAAATACTTGTGGTAAAACTGGTGGTCCATGATCTAAGATCAATGGATATGTGATATTTAATACTTCATGTTTATGAATGATCCTAACACTTGGCATAGACACTCTTTGCAATTGACAAGTGTTTTATTTGGTTTAAGGAGTGTATTATGGAGAACTATAAGTGAATGAGTATCATATAATAAGTGAATGAGTATCATATAATATATTCTTATCGTTTTTGGGTCAGTAGAAGGAACTGCTACACGTTCTTCATATAAAGTTTTTTTCTATCGGTTAGTCAATTTAGCTACAAGTAAATTTCTCCCTTACAAATAAATTATTAAGCTCATATTCCCTCCGGAATAATTGACACACTTTATCCATTTCTAAATAATTGATACATTGCTAAAAATGGTGAAAACCCACTATTAATATTTTATTGTTTTGTATCTTATACAATGATCCACCACTTTTAAAGCTTATATTAAGATAATTCCCACCCTCATTCAAACATTCTACTAACTTCATTTTACAATGGCCCATATACTATTTTTATAAATAAAATAACATTTCATAAACTTCATGCTCATCTAAATGTGTCAATTAAATGGATACGAAAACAATATTTCATTGTGCAGCAAGCTTCATGATTCTTTGTATTAAATTAGCTTATCAAATTCAACCTCCATTCCGAGAAAAAAAAATTTTAAGGTTGTAGTTTGCACAGAAACCTTTTATATAATTTAAGAGTTGTTTTTCAACATTCAACTACAACGCTCTGGACCCCTAATTCTCAAAATCTAAGCACTCTATTTTTTATTTTTATTTTTTAAAAAAAAAAACCTATAATTTCCACTACTACTATTTTTTCTTTCTAATTATACATACTTCATATAATCGTATCCCTATACCTTTTCAAAAAAAACATATAATCGTATGTATATTCCGTGCGTTAGCACGGATACATTCTAGTTAAGGTAATTGAAAAGAGTGTATTGAATTGTTGATGTGTGTGAATGGATGTGTAAAAAAAGTACTCGTAGATAAAATAAAATTAAAATCGAAAAAGTAGTAACCGTACGTTACAAAATTTAAATAATTTTCTAAAATGGCATATAATCTAGGATTAATACAGTTTTTTAATCCCAACTTTCACCAATTTAGTTTCATTAATCCCAATTTTGGATTATTCCTCAATAATCACAACTTTAAGGTGGCCTATCTTTCTTCAATCTCAAACTGGTCAACAAAAGTCAACAACCTTCTATTGTAGGTTGCTGGACACGTGTCGCCACGTGAGTGGTCCAATTTTAAATTTTTTTTTTTTTTTAGACCAAATTTCTTATAAAAAAAGAAAAAAAAAAGAAAAAAAAAATTTCCTTTTACTTTTTTTCCTTCCCCTTCCTTTCTCTTTCCTCCATTAAATCAGCCTCCTTCCCCTCCCTACCTCCATTAAATCAGCCCCTTCACCTTTAACAACCCCTCCCCCTCCACCTCCATTAATGGCAGCCACCATCCCCTCCATTTCCGGCAGTCACCCCATCCCCTCCATTTCCAGCAACCCTCCTTCCCCTCCGTTTCCGGCCGCCCTTCCACTTCCCCTTGAAACCCCTACCCGAAACCCACCTAAAATCCCCTTTCCCCTTCCATTCCCTTTCTCCTCCATGACTTCCGACCACCCTCTCCTCCCCATCTCACTTCCTTTCCCGACTATATCTCACCAGCCCACCCTCTCATTCTCTCTCCCTGACCTGAAAACCCCACCCAAACCCCTCAATTACAAAGAAAACCCACCCACCTTATCGAAAAACTGCCAAAAAACCCCATCCCATGGCCGATTTTTGGGTTTCGAGATGTTTAACGTACGTTTCGCGGTTGGTTTCATGTGGCTTTGGAGATGAGGTGGGGGTGGGTCAAGTGGCTACGGGGATGAGGGTCAGGGTGGCTATGGATGCAATGGGAGGGGCGATAGGGTTGGCTGGGAGGGAAGCGGCGAAAGGGGTGGCTGAGGTGAGGGGAAGGGCGACAAGGGGGGCTGGGGTGAAGGTATGTGGCTGCGGTGGGTGGTTGGGGGAAGGGTAGGGGATCGGGATTGGGTGGATTTAGGTGGGTGGCTGGGGTAAGGGGGAAGGGAGGATATTTTTTTTTTTTCTTAATTTATTTGATTTAATTTATTTATTTTAATTTTTTAAAGCAATTAACATGTGACACGTGTCAAATAATTTTTTTAAAATTTTTTTTTAACCCTTTCATCAGGTTACCGGTTTTTGGGATTGAAGAAAGATAGGTCACCTTAAAGTTGAGATTATTGAGGAATAATCCAAAGTTGGGATTAATAAAACTAAATTGGTGAAAGTTGGGATTAAAAAACTGTATTAATCTTATAATCTAAAAATACATATCAAAATTATGTATAATTGATGTAATTAATGTATATTGTAATTTATTATACTTTCAGTCTTTTTATCAATGTTCATTTTTGCTTAAGTAAAAAATTGATAAAATGTACTCCCTCCGTCCTTTATTTATATGCCTACTTTCCTTTTTGAGTTTCAAAATTACTCCCTCCGTTTCGCATTAGTTGCAACAGTAGGCTTGGCTCATAGTTTAAGAAAATTATAGACTAGGCTTATAGGCTTATAATGTAAAGTATTGTTAGTAAGAGATAGAAATAATAAGAAAAGTAGTGTAGGTGGGGTTGGTAGGAAAGAGAAATAATAAAATATTTGTGAAAGTGGGGTTAGTGGGAGAGAAAAATTATAAAATATAGTAAGTCCTTTCCAAATATAGTAGTGTTGCAACTAATATAAAACGGCCGGAAATGGAAAGTGTTGCAACTTATGCGAAACGGAGGGAGTACGTGCCTATTTATATTTAAAAAATTTACTTTTTGACAATATTCCCTCTTTTTGATGAGTTGTCATTATTTTTTTTTTTTTTTTTTTTGTACTTTTGACATTATTTTTCCAACACTTTCTCTTTCCATCTCTTTAATAATTATCAACTACCTTTTCTTTCTCTCTCTATCTCTCTCTCTCTAATCCCATATGCATATTTGTACTTCCCAATCATGAATTTTAAGTTCCTTAATTTCCGTGTAAAATGAGAAGTAGACAAGTAATTAAGGGACGGAGGGAGAACTTCAAATGAAATTCAAAAAGGGATTGAAAACGAAAACTTAAACTTAAAGAGTAAATAACTTTGAAAAACAGAGATAGTAGCATTGTAGGTACATCATTAATTAAGAGCACTAATAAGGACTGAGGCCATTTACTTTTTACTGTGATAAATCCATCAAGCAACGGCCTTACTTTCCTAAGTACATAGTAGAAGTCTTTTTTTTTTTTTTAAAGAAAATTTAAAATTATTTTGTAATTCTTTTTCTTTTTTTCTTTAACTGAAATTTAGTGTTTGACCACCCCATTATTAGGTTATTTACGTTGATTTGTTGAATGCTTCAAAAATATTTCATGTACACATTGAATACAACATATATCTTGCTTCAAGATATAATGAGAATCTCCCATCAAAACATCATTTAATGAAAATGAAAACCCACATTACAAAATTTTAAAAGTACGAAGTACTAATCTGTAATATATAAATTCAAGCAACCAGATTTGAATATTTGATTATTCATGGTACTATAGTAGTCCGTATTAAATTAAACTAAACATTAATTATAACCAAGATGAATAACTTTTTATGTAAATTAAGCCAAAATATACTTCGTATTAGTTAATCTTTTCTGTATTAGCCAATTTAAATTAATTTTTTTAACAGGCAAGAATCACAGAACCTTTATTAAAAAAAATCAAATGAAAAAATAGTGCAAAAAAAAAAAAAAAAAAAAAAGAACCACAGAATTAAACCGACAGAGTAAATGAAAAAAGCGCCGGAAAAACATACCGTGAACAAGGGAGAAGAGACTTCCGTTGGGAAAATAATCATAAACCAACAAACGTTCTTCTTTAGCCTGAAAATAAGCTCTTAAAGGAACAATATTTGGATGATTCAATTTCCCTAAAACCTCCAATTGTTTCTTGAATTCCTCCAATTTAGGGTATCTTGCATCTTTCAATCTTTTAACAGTCACAATATAACCTGATTCCATTACCGCTTTATATGTACTTCCTATTGTACCTCTTCCTAACGTTTCTGCCGACGCTTTCAACAAATCATCTAAATTGTAATTCATCACTTGATCACCTAAAAACACTAACTTCCCTAACTTATCACCCTCCCATGAAAACCCTCCTTTTCTCTCTCCTCCGCCACCGGATGGCTCCCCCTTTTCCCTCTCCGCTGTCGCCGCTACTGCCACTACGGTTTGTTCCTCCGCTTGGGATTCCTTCCTGTTTGGTCTGGCTCCCCTGTTCCGCTTTCTACACAGGAGGACTGTCAGTATGATGATGAGTATAATGAGGGCGGTTCCGCCGCACAGTGCTCCAATGAGAATTTTTGCACTACGAGAGAGGCCGTGGAGATGGCGATGGCGATGCTTCAGTGGAGGAAGTGACAATGCCGGGCTTAAAGCCGGCGAAAGAGGGTTACACCCTGCATTGCTGTTACCAATCTGTGTTCCGCAGAGGTTTATATTGTTTAGAAAGGATGATTTATTGAACTGTAACAACGCTGTTGTCTTCGGGATTTCTCCCGAAAGACGATTATTTGACACATTGAAGAATGCAAGGGTTGTTTGATTTAATGGTGGGATTTCGCCACTGAAGTTATTATTATCCAAATACAACATATACAGCCTTGGCAACTGATTAATCGATCCCGGGATCTCCCCAGATAGATTATTATCCGACAGATTAATTATCTTCAGCCGGTGCAGCGATGCGAGAGACGCCGGGAATGGTCCCGTAAATTTGTTGAGGTTGAGGTAGAGCACTTTGAGATTCACTAGTTTTGACATGTCTGGGATTTGACCGGTTAAGTTGTTTGACTTCAGACTGAGGACGCGGAGTTCGTCAAGAAGTGAGAGTGTTGCGCCGGTAATGGTACCGCTGAGGGCGGTGCTTTCGACTACGAGCTTTGAAACTCGGCCTCTCTTGCATTCCCTTACACCTTCCCATGTGCAGTGGTCGGAACCCTTCTTCCATGGAAGGTTATTTAGTGGATCAATTTCACCTTTCAATGCTAATAATGCTTTTGCATCATTATTCTGCGCCATTGAAGAACTCAGGAAGGAGATCATACACAGAAAGACGAGAGCAAGTGACATTATTTTTTTTTGGAAAGAACCGAATAAAATTAGTTTGTTAATGAGGGTAGATTTATTTGACTATTATTGGGTTATTTTTGTATTGATTTTGTTTCCTTTTATTTGTTGAGTCGATACAAGGGTTTTCGACGACGTCAACAAAGATCTTGGAAAAAACATTTGGAGGCGAAGTTTGAATTGGGTAGTCTTGGGAGTATTAGTATGGAAGAAGCAATCACTATCTAAAGTGACTGATTACTGTGATTAGTGAAAAAATGATGCTAACTTGAGATCTATACAATATTGATTCTAAACTAACACATGGTCCCATTTTAGGGGTATGTAGTGTTAAACAGAGGAATTAGTTGTTGAAGTAGCTAAAGGAAAAACTCTGAAAAAAGAGAGAGAGAAAGGCAGGAAGAAGACGGGTACATTAATCAGTCCATTGGAGGAAGAGTGTGAGTGAGTTTGGTTGGAAGAAGTAGGTATGATAGTTAACATTGGAGTTAACTCTTTCCCAGCTAACTGTTTCTTTGCAATAAAAAAATACTATAAATAAAAATAAAACATACAGGGAATACACATTAATCCATGATTACTTTGATTAGTTTGTTTTTATATTCTCTTAGTATTGTTATACATTTGCAAATGCGTAACAAATACTAAAATATTACAAATTACATGGAAAAGAGAGAAAGGTGAGAGGGATCACTTTTAATTGTACCACTGAAAGCTTATATAATACTATTGGTTATTTAGTGATACTATATATGCACGTAGTTAGTACCACTGAATGCATATATAGTACCACTACATACATACATAATACCACTGGATATTCAATGGTACTATTTGATCATCCAATTGTACTATTGATTTCTCAATGATACTACTCTAAAATCAGAATATACATTACGTGTAATTACGCACTTACCCCTCGTTATGCAATTGTTTATGCATAACAATACTCCCTTTAAACTCCCTCCCTCTCATAAAATTTTTATGTCATGGAATTAAATCGGGTCAGGTTGATATGTAAGAGGCTTTTTACTAATTAGATATTAAAAAAAAATGTTAGCATGATTTAAATTATTAAGTACTTTCTCCACTTTCTTACGAGTCTCACTTTCTTTGAATACATTGTTTACGTAATATACTTTGGTCAATATTGGTGAATTATACATATAAAAAGCTAGTAAAGTGCCCGTAAATGCACCATTTATAAATCATATTGTTAAATATATAGATAGTTTAAAACAAATTTAGTTTTATATCACACGTACCTACAAATTACCTGCCTCATTTTGACCATTTTTTTTTTCTTTTTTTACTATTTATCTATTGTAACCATTTTTTTGCTAATATATGAGAAAGATTTTAGTACGTAAGATAATATTTGGTTTAATAAAATCAGTGGCGGACCTGCCTTTGTGCCTGGTGGGTCAAATGACTCACCAGGGCCCAAAAAAAATATAAGTTTTTTTAAAAAAAAAAAAAAAATCCTGGGTGCTAAATCATCATCTACCTCCAAATTGTTACTACTACAGCGAATTGTACCCTGAAATTATGCTAAAATTAAGTTAATCATATAATTTGGAGTAAAATTGAATGAAAATGTGAGAAATTGGGAATCATACAGGAAGTAGTAGAAATGGTGGGAGAAGAGAGAGAAGGGAGTGTTGAAAGGAGGGAGAGTGACACCATTATTAGGAGGAGAGAGAAAGTGAAAGAGATGGAATTTTGGAGCCAAAAAAAATGGTGAAAAACCAAAGAATGAAGGAGTATTATGAGGTGGGATGTGTTTTGCTGATATCTGTGGAGACTGGAAAGCGGAAGTGGGGTTTTTTAATTGGATATCAATATATCATCTCTTATCCTAATCAGTCTATTCATCTGATTTCAGAAACTCTGTAGTTAGAGTTCGGCATGGTCCTATCGTGCCAAAAAAAAATCTAAGTTTTTTGTTCATTTTCCATTGCACTGAAACTGGTTGATGATTTGCTTTAGAGAAAGAGGGTACAAGAACAGAGGATATATGGTTTCTGGGTTTTTGGATGTATTTTTTAGTACTATTATTTGGTTGTTTGATAAACAAAATTTTTTACATATTTGGTTATCAATTGTGACTCACCAGTCGAAAATTACTGGGTCCGCCACTGAATAAAATATATATTTTCAAATATTCACTTTTATTTCCCTTTTAGTTTCCTTTCATATCCAAAACTCCAATTGAATTATTGTACATTATTGTTTTTGGGTTAATTAGAAATATAAAATAAAATTAAGTGAAAGAAAAATATTGACAAAGTAAGAGAAGTGGTTTAAAGTGTAATATTTTCAATTCATATGCTCCATGTACTCATATATTAAATAAATAGTGATTTAGTGATTTTTGTGTTATGTAATTGTGTGAGAATTTTAGATTTCTTATAAATTGTTTGTAAGTATCTTTTGACTATATTTAATTAATAAAATTTATTTTTTATCTGTCTAAAACAAATACTGATTAAAATTTTTGGTCAATATACTAAAAATTATAGTAGTCAAAATATTAATTCAAATACCGTGATTTGTCAATATGGACCACATTTTTGGGACGGGTGGGCTACATGTATATTTAGTGTTCATTATAAATGTTTCTCCTTCCAAAAGTAGTAGTGGGTTATTAGATTATATTGGTAGCTTTTCCTTCCTAAATAAACATTCGTCATAACTTTAACACAAATTATTGGGTGCGGACGTTTGCACCCAATGTTTGGTGTGGCCATTCTCCATTTTCCGCCTTTTCCCTTTTCTTCTCTCTGAAAATCAGAAAACTGAACCTTTCTCTCTCCTCTTTCTTCCAGCGATTTGCGATTGCTATGATTTGCAATTTGCGAAATTGCTGTTGGTGGCTGTGGGAATTGATGTGGCGAGGGACGTTCGTTGGTGGTGCTTCTGGTTTGCATGGTGGGCTGGGCTCTGGCAGGAAGAAGAGAGAGTGGTGGTGCGTTGTGTTGGTGGTGGGTGCGGTGGGTTCGATGGACGGTGGATCAGTGGGGTAAGGTGGTGTGAGGATTGGTGAGTGGGGTTTTGGTGAACCTGCCATTGAAGGGGAGGAGAGAGAAAGTGGTGAAGTAGATGATGAAATTAGTGAGATGGTGAACTTGCCATTGAAGGGGGAGGAGAGAGAAAATCATTTGTTGGTGGGGTTTTTGTGTTTTTGGAGAACGTGAGATTAGTGATTCTTGTTTGTTTTTTGTTGTTGTTAATAAGCATATCTGCCAAGAGGAGAGAGAAAGAAATAATTTGTAGTTGTATATACTTTGTATATAAGCCAATTAATGTCTTATATCAGTTAATATTAGGGTCATATCAGACATTAATAAAATGTGTCAGCCAACAAAAGATATATATCAGCCAATAAAGAGGAATACATCAGCCAATAAAAAGAATATATCAACCAACAAAAGATACTTATCAGCCAACCATAGAAACATATCAGCCAACAAATGAAGCATATTAGCCATCAAATGAAGCATATCAGCAAACAAAAGCAACAGGTAAACCAACAAAATAAACATATCAGCCAACAAAATGAAACATATTAGCCAACAATTAAAATATACATATCAGCCAACAAAATAAATATATCTGCCAATTAAAGAAGCATATAAGCCAAATGATGTCTGATAGCAGCCAACAAAAGGGAAAAAAAATATCAGCCAACAAAAGGAAAAAAAAAAATATATCAGCCAACAAAAAGAATATATTAGCCAACACAAAAATCATATCAGCCAACAAATGAAACATATCAGCCAACACATAAAACATATCACCCAACAAGTAAAACATATCAGCCAAGCCAGCCGCACAGAAATCTGCGTGATATGTTTTACTTGTTGGGTGATATGTTTTATGTACTGTGTTGGCTGATATGTTTCATTTGTTGGCTGATATGATTCCGCTACCACATATCATGACCAAGCCAGCCGCACGCAATAGCTTCTCTAACTTTAATGCGAAAAATCATTGTTTCACATGACGAGTTTTAATGGAAGTATTGCTATGTATCTATTGGTACATAACAAGGGTATAATGGTAAATTAGTACAACAACAAAAAAGGTAATGGGACCACACATTGTCATTTTAATTTTATGTTTTAGTTGTATCACTACAGTCATTAGTACCATTACAACTAACTAATTATTATACGATTACACTACCAATGACATGATTTCACAACCTAGTGGTACATATATTAGTTTCAAAATTATACCACTGTAACAATCTTTAATACCATTAAAATTATTTGTGGTACTATTCTACTATCAGTGGTATATTTCACATCTCAGTGATACCAATGTTAATTTTTAAAATATTTACTAATTTTAATGTTGTGTACCAACAAATACATAATGATACTATGCATTACTACTTCCTCGATTCACATAGGGTAGGCAAGTGACATATAGACCTGCCAATTGTGTGATTTGGATCAATTTCGGGTTACATTAATTCGGATTGAATTATTTCAAATCAACTCTACAATTGGATTGGATTTTAGGTAAGATTGCGTCAATCTCGATTTCAGGGTTAGGTTGAGACTTAAAGTCAATATCATATTTTATTATTATTTTTATTATTATTATTAATACTTCTTACGTTACATATATGTGCAACTTTTAAATTTTTTATGTCTCACAAATATTACTCAAAAGTATTTGGGGAAGAAGCATACATATTTTGTACTAATGTAAATCAATAATTCACTCTAAGATGGGTTATATTTGAAAATATAATACTCCATCAAAATATACACTAAATTAGAAAACAAAATAAAGTTTGAATAGGTATAATAAAAATGCACAAAAATTTACACCCTATAATTTTTTTTAATTACTTGATAATTAAAAAAAAAAAATGTTTCAAAGCAAATTATCACTTTTGATGTTAAAAACTATCCTTTTTCCCTAGAATAAAAGGACTCTTTTTCACTCCACTTTGAGCCTAACAAAATCTATACTAAATATTGATATACTTTTACAGACATTGTATGGACTTGGAGTAAGTAGGATAGGAGTAACGAGCTTACCGCCAATGGGGTACTTGCCTGCAGCCATTACACTGTTTGGAGGAGGAAGCAACCAATGCGTAGTAAGGCTTAACAAGGATGCTGTTTCAATTAACAGCAAACTGAATGGCATGGCACAGAACTTGCAGTCTAAACACTCGGATTTGAAATTGGTGCTCTTTGACATCTACCAGCGTCTCCTAGACATCATAGCACATCCCATTGAAAATGGTAATCTCTCTTCCACCTACACACCTGGTATCAATAATTAGATTTCCTGTAAATGGTCTGATAGAAATAACATAGTGATGCATTATCTTGTTATGTTTACCTTTGTATGTGATAGAGTTATGAGAAAGAGAATGTTAGAAAGCTTGATTATATCGATGATTATACAAGAGTATTTATAATACATAAGTAAGCATTAGACTATGACTAGATATTAGAGTATATGTCTAGGTACATTAGATAATAGTTAGGTAAATCTTTGACAATCAACCTAATTGTGTAAATCACGGAGTAAATCAAGGGATAATGATATTGCTAATATCATTATCCTTTACACGCCCCCGCAAGACGGACGTTCAGAACGAGAGACCGATCTTGGATATAATAACGCAAATCGATCTTGGTCAATGTACGAATTGAAGTCTAGTTGGTGAGAAGGGTTGCATTGCATTGTCATTCTCCGAGATGGTTTAGAGAAAGTTTAGATTTGGTTTTTTTTTTTTCCTCCAAATGTATAGAGAATAAGGAGTTGCTTAATGGGTGTTTTTCACGGTTGTTGTGACACGCAAACCATTAACTGCAAAATTAATAAAATGAAGAATTTTTGCTAACATAGCATGTGATTGCAACATATGGGAGAAGAATAAAAATATAGGGATTCCTTCACAACTATTGAAGGCAAGATAGAAAAGAATGTAATGGTGTTGATGGTGGTTTAGAAGGGAAAGAATGTTATGTTTCTCCATAATTTTATGTTTGACAACACTTGGTAGGTAAACTAAGGGATGCCGAAAAGGTATTGTTTCTCCGTAAGGGGTTTAGAGAAAAATAAATGATAATTATTAGCATCTCTTGGTATATGAAATACGGGGTGCTAAAAGAGTTGAGCGGAAGTTTGAGGTTTGAAGCTTTCCGAGAAGAAAGTTTGATATTTTGATATGGTCACCATCATTTGTCGGCGTCGGCAAAGGTTTTTGATGGTGTAGCCATAGAATAAAAGGTTGTAGTAGCGGAAGTGGGAAAAAAAATAGATCAATAACTCATGATACCATGACAGAGTTATGAGAAAGAGAATGTTGGAAAGCTTGATTATATCGATGATTATACAAGAGTATTTATAATACATAAGTAAGCATTAGACTATGACTAGATACATTAAACAATAGTTAGGTAAATCTTTGACAATTAATCTAATTGTGTAAATCACGGAGTAAATCAAGGGATAATGATATTGCTAATATAATTATCCTTTACAGTATATAGTTTTTACTTATAAATAATTAAACAAATTATTGGTTAAGTTGGGAAGCACAACATTCAAATTGTGTCAACTAAATATAAGCAAAAGGAGGTAAAATAAAATGATTCCCAATGTTGCAGACCTCATGAGACTGCTTAAACTAAGTTTATCTCCCCGTATTTTTGAAAAATAAGCCACATTTGAATGATTTGATATTTGCGTTAAAATCCAGAACTATATAATAATGTAAACAAATAAACTTTTACATCCACACCACATATGTAGTCTTCCATTGCCAATCTTAATCAAGGACATCATTAAGGGTAAGACTAAAAGAATAATAATTAATAAACCTTAACTACTTAAAAGTAGTAATTATGTGGCCTAATTTATGACAAGCTGACAGCCTAATACATAAGTTTCACGTAATATACACCATCATAGTAAATATGAAGGTTTGAACAAAAAATAGCCGAATAACGAATTGAATAAACCCATATTTTTACTAAATTCAAAATGATCCGAAATGAATGAAATTAACATGATATTGAATTGACCCGATCCAAAGACAACCAACTCAAAGTTGACCGCTCAAACAAGCATTGACCCCGATACGGGTCCATCCGATTCAAATAAAATCGATCTGAAATTGATCCTATTCAAAATCAGCTTGATTTTGATTGATCTTAACTCAAAATTGACCCAATAAAAAATCAACCTAGCCCAAACAAAGGTGGGCCAAAAGGTAACTATAGCTTGCACAAATCTAACCCGTTATGACCAAACCCATTCTCCAACCAATAACTCAATTTAATACCCAACTTATTGCCTAAAATTGCAACATTTTCTTAAAATAGAAATGTCATAATACATGCAACATAATATAATTTAAAAGTTTTTTCTTAGTTGAAAAATGTACTATTATCTATATTTAAAGCTCCATAGCACACTAAATTATACTCTTGACAATCTCTTATCCCCATTTTACGTGTATTAAATCATTTGAGGCCTTCTTTTCTTAAATATTCCTTCCGTATTGTATTACTTACTCCATTTCTCCTAGGCACGTAAGCTGATGTATATGTTTAAACAGTAATAATTTTAATTATCAATATAAGTATAAATTATAACAATTGAAAATAAATAATCTATTTATTCAAAACAATTCAAATAAGTACCCACAAGACTGTTTTTTCTTATATATAAATCACAAACATTAATCAAAGTAAGTCAAATAATAGTGCAAAAAGTGCAAATAGAGCAAGTAAGAAAATATGGAGGGAGTACCTTAAAAAAAGGTGTATTGCAACTACTCCTTCTGTGTTTTAGTAAGTGTTACACTTACTAAATACGGCCATGTTTTAATAAGTGTTACATTTCATTTTCTGTACATTTAAATTATATCTTTCTCTTTTCATAATCTCTACCCAAATCCAGTATTACTTTTTTTTTTTTATTTTTATTATTATTATTTCTTTTCTCTTACATTCATTACTTTTTTTTTTTTGGTAAGTAAGTGATTTTTATTACCAAAGTAAAGGAAACAAGTTACATTCATTACTTTTTAGTAAACTATAAATCCCACTATTTTTTTTTAATAATTTTTTAATATTCTGACAACTCTACTTATCTCTTATTTTATTTAATTGAATTAAATTGTCTAATATTATGTGATGATCAAAGTGTAATATTTATTAAAACAAAAGCAGATAAGTATGTAGTACTCGTATGACATGATATGTGACCGAGGCTACATCCTTTACACAAAGTAGCGCAACAAAACGCATCGTATACGTATTGGTGGCACACTGGCCCAGGAGCAGGATTGCTTTTCCCAACTCATTTTCGCTTTGCTCACAAATTCACAATAACTCACGGGACACATGGACTTCACATCACGTGAACACATCAGTAACTCGCACTTCCTGAACTATATTAATTTTAAATTAAATATTCTTAAATTTTAAAAATTCGTTTTCATTTAAATAATTTTCACGTCTTTTAAGCTTATCCATATATGGGCCATATCTATAGCATGAATAAATTTATTAGTAGTACAGTGGTGGGCTAGTAGTACACTAACGTACGCAGAAACAGAAAATGTACTACCTCATTTTCACGTTTTTTGCAGTTTTGAAGTCAATACGGACTCCTTGGCAAAAAATGAGAAAGAGAGATTTAGAAAAGGAAAGGCCATGTGAGTAAGGAAGGAGAGAAATTGGGGGTGGATTAACAATAATTAACCCCCCTCCATAACACCAACCACACAGCCAACCACCTTACGCACCACCACTTCGCAGCACCACCTAGTACTAATCGCTAACACTAGCCTCACAGACACTGCCCAACCAGCACACACCCACTCGCCACCACACCTGAAACCTAAAACCCATCTCATAGCCACCACACACCCACACAAACCCGAGACCACCTACCCACCTCGATGCAACCATACCACCTAAAACCTAACCCACAACCACCTCGTAACCGCCCCCACATTAACCCAAACCACTACCCTTAGCCACCCACCGACCACCTCTGGACCACCAACCCTCATCGAAATAACAACCAATCCATCACCTCGCCTTCATTTCGTTCGCAAACTTTTCGTCATCGTTGTCCAAGTGTAGATCTCCATCATTCCAACGGTCAATCTTCATGGAAAGAGATGGAGAGGGGGTCAGATTGAAGGAGAAGAAGAATTTGATGATAGTTGAATTGAAAAGGGTGTTTTAATAATTTTATTTAAAAAAATTTACTAAAAATGAAAAAATTTAAAAAGTTGCAGAAAATGTATAGCAGACATTTTTGGCAAAAGTTGCAAAAAAAAAAACGTGAACGGAGGTAGTAGAACAAAGTAAAGAAGCAAATTAACTAGGATTCCTGGCCTAAGGTTCTAATTATTTTAATTGAAAGCATAAGAATATTTTCAAGGGCCTTAAATGTTTTAGAATTATGAGCATATAAATTGCCAAAATTTTAGAGTACTACACTACTACTGTATCTTTTTTCCTTTGACTGAGTAAATACTATGTAAGGGCTATACCACAGATCATGATAGGTGATTAGGGGATTTTCCCCTTTCAGTCATCATCTGACAAGTGGACCATTCAGGTCCTGCCATGTGTCCGCCACATGGACCCGTTGGAGCCTACCACGTGTCAAGTGCTGATCAGTCCACTTTGGACCAGTTGTGTCACGCCACGTGCCCCCCCTATGTCAAATGGGTAAAACGGCCACCTAGGCCCAGTCTTCGGAAGAAGCCCAATCAGCCCTAGGTTGACCTAAACCTAGGGCTGGCACGCTTCCTAAGGCATATAAATACACTCATTAATCCTCATTAGAGGGGGATTTTCAGCAATTAATTACTCTCACCTAGAGAAGCCTAAACACATTGATCACTCCTCACCTTGAGGGACCAGATCTCCTACCTTTACTTTTCCGCATTTATTACTCCTCAAACAAGTACTAACTTGACCGTCGGAGGCGGAACTCCCACCACAAGGAGTCTCCATTGTTTTGCAGGTACATGCGTAAGGATACCAGTCCCGGAATTGTAACTCTCCCGCAGGACATCAAAAAACCCCAAAACATTTTGGCGCCGTCTGTGTGGAGAGTACTTTCGAGATGGAATCACAGTCTGTACCGATTCTAAGTGAGAAGCGCCCCATGGACGACCCCCTGGTTCAGACCAGGATACTGACAATGAGATCGAGGTTGAGACTCACACGGCCCCAGACGGGACCTTACGAGCTCGACGAACTCGTTCCTCTGAAAAGAAGGAACGAAAGGATTGCCCGGCTGGATCTAGTAAACCTGCCGGCCAACCGCTTGATCATCAACAGGCGGCCGAGGGATCTGCTCCCATTACTAGAAGTGAACTCATGACTTTCATGAATAGCTTCAAAGGGGAGATTCAGGACCTCATCAATAAAAAGGCGCCTACTCCGTCCAAGGAGCAGTCGGCTAGAAGACCCTCCCAGTTTGGGAGGAAGAAGCCCGTACAGGGTCGGGAGGCGACTCCTTACCCTAAGTCTAGGAAGTGGGAGCCGCCAGTGATCGACCTAACAAAGTATCACTATCCCTCACTAGGAAAGAGAAAGCCCATCCGTCATATTCAGCCGGACGGGTCAAAGAAAACTTACTCTGATGCTCGAATGTTGTTAGAGCAGAAGAAGAATGATCGACTGTCAGAGTCGGCCTCAACGTCTGATTTCCAAGACAGTCTCCACAATACCTCCATAAGGTATTCAAACTCAAACTATGAGAGCCAGACAGACGGTACCTCCCACCGGTCCGGCTCCCAGACAAACCAGGCGGCTCCGCATGTGCCACCCCAGCTATACGTGCCGCAACATCAATATTTCATGCAGCCTACTCTGTTTGGAGGACAGACGGCAAGAAACGTCCAGCCTTTGGACTGGCAACTTCGGTTTCTTAGACTTGGGGAACAGCCATCCGCCTTCTCCAAGGAAATAATTGAGGCCGCCCAGCCGACCAAAGTGAAGAATGTATTAGTAGGCGCCTATGATGGCACTACGAATCCAGAAGACCATCTGATGGCTTTCACCAACCTGATGTACCTTCAAGGGTTGGATGATCCCACCTGGTGCAAGTGCTTCCCAGCCACTTTGAAGGGCATTGCTCAACAATGGTTCGGCAACCTGCCGACTGGTTGTGTGAACAATTTCAAGACCCTCGCTTACCTGTTCACCTCCAATTTCTCCATGAATATCCCTGCTAAAAAGACAACCCTTTATTTAGGGACCATACATCAGGGAGAGAAGGAGGGACTCTGTTCCTACATCAGGCGGTTCAACCTGATGAGGATTCAGATACAAGGGCTGCCGGATGAGGTAGCCTACACTGACTTTTTTAGAGGTCTCAAGGATGGGTCGACCTTCAAATTTGACCTGGTCCGGAAGAGGGTTGCTACCCTTCAAGAAGCCTTATTTGAGGCTGAAGCCTACATACAGGCGACTGACCTGTGTAATACTGGGAAGCAGTCGGACGGAAGGAGGTCCGACAAAAAAGAAAGCCGACCAAAGCAGTCGGCAAATAAAGATGAGAAGAAGAGAAAAGGAATCTGGGCGGCCGACTCCTCTGAACAGCCGTCCCAGAAAAAGAAGAAAGAATACAAACCATACTCTCCCAAGTATGCGTTCAACAAAGATAGCTAAGCTATCCTCAATGAAATCAAGGGCCGGATGTCAATTGAGAAGCCAGCCCCCATGAAAGGTTCTGTGAGCAATCGGAACCAAAGTAAATTATGTCATTTTCACGAAGACGTTAGTCATGAAACCAATGAATGTATCAGCCTCAAGCGGCTTCTGGACCGCCTGGCAGAAAAAGGCGATCTTGACTCCTACGTCAAGAAGCCCAAGGGAATGCTCCCCCCAAACAGAAGCAGTCGGCCAAGAAGAGTCACCGGTGGGCTGACAGTTCTGATACTGATGACGCCGTCGTCTATACCATAGCAGGCGGCTTCGCAGGAGGCGGCCCCACAATCAGGGGCAACAAAGATAACATTAGGCGGTTGGATGTTAACTCCGTCAATCAAGGACGGACCGCTAAGAGTACATTCCCAGAAATTGTTATCACAGAAGAGGATCTGGGAGGTGTTAGGGGGCCGCATGACGACCCCATTGTCATTGAATGTAAAGTGGCCAACCAAAGAGTTGGCCGGATCCTCATAGATATCGGCAGTTTCTCTGATCTCATCAGCAACAAGTGCTTAGCAAAGCTCAAGTACAAACCTGACTGCATACATCCGGTATCTCACCCTTTAGTAGGGTTTGGAGGAAGTGTCGTACACCCAGTAGGATGGGTGGATCTACCCATCCGTCTGGGTGAGAAAGGGGAGGGCCGTCACATGGTGGTCCAGTTCTTAGTGGTTGAAGAACTGTCGGCCTACAACATGATCTTGGGACAACCCACCTTGAAAAACTCTAAAGCTGTCATCATTCCCTCTCTTATGCTGCTCAAATTTGAGAAGGATAATGGAACAGTCGACTCCCTAAGGGGAGATCAGAAGATGGAACGAGAGTGCTACCTCTCGGATATTAAACCCACTGTGGTGGCTGCTGGCCCAAGTAGAGAGAACAATGACCTTGAACAGATCAAGGAGAATGCGCCTGCAGCAGGCGGCAAGAAAAGAAAGGCCGCCCAACTAGGGGCCGAGAGAAAAGAAAAACGATAGCAATCACTGGTAGAGGAGCTGTCAGACGAATTCCGCCCTTAGCTGGCTGGTGAGCATACCGATGTCGTCCTAGACGACTCACGTCCAGACCAAACAGTCAAAGTTGGGACGACTGCTCTTGCGGTACTGGGTGAAGATCTTCACAAACTTTTGAAGGAATTCAAAGATATCTTCGCATTTGAAGTACATGAAATGCCAGGTATAAGTCCAGACTTGGCTGTGCATAAATTAGCTGTAGATCCGAAAAAGAAGCCGGTCAGATAAAAGAAGCAGAACCATGGCGAGGAAAGAAGCCAAGCGGCTGCCGCTGAGGTTAAAAAGTTGCTTGATGCAGGGTTCATTCGGCAATGTTATTACCCTGACTGGGTTGCAAACGTTGTGCTAGTAAAAAAGCCGAATGGTACCTGGCGAATGTGTGTGGACTACACTGATTTGAACAAGGCGTGCCCTAAAGATAGTTATCCATTGCTTAAGATTGACAACCTGGTCGACTCAACAGCCGGCCACGCCTTGATGAGCTTCATGGACGCCTACTCTGGTCACTGATCAAGGGTTTTATTGCTACACTGTCATGCCGTTTGGTTTGAAGAACGCCCCGGCCACCTTCCAAAGAATGATAAACACGGTCTTCTTTGACCAAATTGGAAGGAATGTCGAGGCATACATAGATGATATGATTGTGAAATCCAAGCTTCAGACGGACCATCTGGCTGACCTCCGAGAAACATTCACCACACTCAGGCGGCACCATGTCATGCTCAATCCCAAGAAATGTGTTTTTGGAGTTGAGTCTGGGAAGTTCCTCGGATTTCTCATTAATCAGAGAGGTATAGAGGCGAACCCCGAGAAAGTGCAGGCGGTCATAGATATGCAGTCGCCTCGCACTATCCGAGAGGTTCAGAAGTTAATATGTTGTCTAGCTGCCCTGGGAAGATTTCTCAGCCGGTCAGGCAACAAGTGCCTTTACTTTTTTCAGGCAATAAAGAAGAAATCTAGGTTTGAATGGGGGCCGGATGCTGAGGCGGCCTTCCAAAAACTGAAAGTCCATCTACACTCCTTACCAAGGCTGGTCAGTCCCTTGCCCAAAGAAGTGCTCTATATGTATCTCGCAGTGTGTTACCATGCTCTAAGTGCCGTCCTCCTTGCTGAAAGAGACGGCTGTCAGCTCCTGATCTACTTTGTTAGTCATGTGTTGAAGAATGCTGAGTTGAGGTACCCCCTTGTGGAAAAATTCGGTCTTGCTCTCTTCATGGCAGTTAGAAAATTGAAGCCTTACTTCTTGGCACATTCAGTCGTCGTATACACAGATCAGCCAATCAAGCGGCCACTGACAACCATGGAGTCGTCAGGCCGAATGATCAAATGGGCGATAGAGATTGAGAGTCTTGAAATCACATTTGAGCCAAGAAAAGCAGTAAAGGGGTAAGCATTTGCTGATTTTATTGTAGAGATGACTCGGCCCTCTGATTCTCAAATTCCAGACCAAGTCTGGAAGGTCTATGTGGACGGGAGCTCTACTTCGAATGGTTGTGGGGCAGGCGTCATATGTCAGTCGCCAGAAGGCGACAGATACGAGTATGCTCTACGCTTTAACTTCCAAGCCTCGAATAACGAGGCGGAGTATGAAGCTTTCCTGGCTGGTATCCTCATGTGTAAGGCGGCTGGGGAAAAAAAATAGACGCCTGCTCTGACTCATAGTTGATAATAAGTCAGTACAACGGCGAATACGAAGCAACCCATCTGGCCATGATTAAATATTTGCAGGCAGTACGACATGCGGCTGAGTAACTTGAAGAGTTTCATCTAACTCAAGTACCCAGGTCTGAAAACAACCAGGTGGATGCTCTCTCAAAGTTGGCATCCTTGGCCTCCTGTGACACTCCAAGAACCGTCTTCTGGGAATTTATGGAAAAGAGAAGTATTGAAGAGGAACCTATTGGAGTTCTAGATCGAAGTTCAACCTGGATGGACCCAATCAGGGTGTATTTAACAGACAACACCTTGCTAAATGATCAATCCCAGGCGGCCCTGCTGAAAAAACGGGCGTCCAACTTCGAAATGTGCAAGGGAGAGCTCTTTAAGAAGGGTTATATTCTGCCCTCTTAAAGTGTGTGACCCCAGAAAGAGGACGAGAGGTCCTAGAAGACCTACATTCAGGGTATTGTGCTTCGCACGTAGGCGGCAGGTCACTTGCTAAACGAGAAAGACGGCAAGGTTACTTCAAGGCTACATTGGAAGCTGATGCCATGGAAATGGTTAAAAAATGTGACAAGTGCCAAAGATTTAGCAAGTTAATCCATTGTCCGGCCACAGACCTCACGGCCATCCATAGTCCTATACCATTCGCTAAGTGGGGCATGGATATCCTAGGTCCATATACGCCTGCAATAGGCCGCAGGCGGTATATACTGGTTGCTGTTGACTACTTCACCAAATGGGTGGAGGCAGAAGCAGTTAAGGGAATCAAGACGAAGGATGTGATCTCATTCATCTGGAAAAATGTCATCACTCGGTTTGGGTTGCCCATGTCTATGGTTTTTGATAACGGTCCTCAATTTGAGACACATGTTCTCAAAAATTGGTTGGGAGACCAAGGCATCTCACACTGCTTTGCATCAGTCGGCTGACCACAAGCAAACGGCCAAGTAGAAGCTTTCAATAAGATCATCTCAAACGGTATTAAGAAGAAGATTGAACGAGCAGGCGGCCTATGGGCAGACGAACTGCCACATGTTCTATGGGCCATTAGGACGATTGAAAAAGGGGCGACTGGAGAGACTCCATTCCTCCTAACTTATGGGGCAGAAGCTATTCTACCAATTGAACACTACGAGCCGACTCTTTGAATAATGCTGTATGACGAAGAGGCGAATTGGGAGTCCATGCACCTGACATTGGATTCACTCCAAGAACGAAGGGGCAATGCAGCCTTGCGCCATGAAATCTACCGCCTGAGAATGACAAAGTCATATAACAAAAGAGTGCACAGGCGTCCACTCAAAGTGGGGGACTTTGTACTAAGAAAGATGGAAGCAATCGGTAGGGCTAATGAGTCAGGCAAATTAACTCCCAACTGGGAAGGACCCTACCGAATCTATGAAGAGGTCAGGGATGGCACCTACCGCCTGGAAACACCAGACGGCCAACCCTTGCCTCGAACCTGGAATGTAGATAATTTAAAGAAGTATTATTTTTGAATGATGTAAATAGCCAAGAGCTACTAATAAAGTTTGCTATTTTGCTACATCTATATTATACATAGAGATGCATGCCGCCTGCTCCATTAGCAGCCGGCTACTCTCCATTTTTTCATCAATTGAGGGGCATGCCAACTGGTAAAACAGTCGGCTACTCTCCATTTTACTCAAATATGCATTCAATTAAGAGGGGCACGCCGCCTGTAGCTATACAGTCGGCTACTCTCCTATACTTAGTTCTCCATGAACTACCTAAGGCATATGGCCGAATGATCAGACCAGGCGCCCAGCCAACTGATCCAATCTTCAAACTAATACGACCTGTCCCAACATCATAGCAGGCGTCCGGCGACATCCCTCCGGATGAAATTCGTCGCAGAGAGCAGCTCCCTTTTGGGTGGAACATTGCTCTATAAACTAATTACACGGCACATAGACGACTGTCCCCAAGGGCAACCACGTAGCCGTTTTTGAGACTAGGATAACTCTAACACTAAATTAAACAAGTGTTAGCAGTTAACATCCACGTCGGATGGCCGACTGTATTACTTGGGATAAGTACATCCGATACCTCTTGAGTAAATAGCCAACAAAAATTGGCGAATCAAGGGGATCAGCCGGCCTCCGCCGCCTGGTACCTCTACTACTTAAACTCAGAAGCTGACAAATGAGTAATCTCAAAGATTACTCATAAGTCACTTTCACATACTTAGTACGGATCCAAAGAGGTATGACGAGTCCGCCTGTCTAAAGGCAAACAAGAGCTCTCGTACCATGACCCCTACTAAGACGTTTTCTTTTCAAACCAAACATGTTTGAAAATTTGGTTCGTAGGTCGACTGTTTTTTGGCAAACAGGGACTCAAGAACTATTCTTATTTAAACAAACAGGCGGGCTGGTTATAAGTGGCCTGTTCCCTAAATTACGTTGGGGATCCGACTGGGTAAATGGCCGACTGATCGCCTAACCTGGAACCAAGACAACTAGTCGTCCAGGGGGATAGGCAGTCGGTACCTAGTACCTATTCGCAATCTTTGCCTTACGATAGTTTACAAATTTTAAAATATTTTTAGCCGAAACAGTCTGTATGACATGCAAGCGGATAGTAAGGATCCCCTACACTTGGCAAAGATAAAGCATGAACAATATTCAGTGAGCAAAGACGACTAAAAAGTGGTCGCCAAGTTAATGTAAAAACAGCCGGCCATGAAGACCGGCAAAATATTCATAACTCCGGCCCCTTGGCCGGGTAAAGATACAAAAAGAAAACGGCACGCAAGGCGGAGAAAAGTTTGAAAAATAAAAGCTTTAAACATTTGGAGGAGCTTGAGTCTCGACTGCCGGCTGATCGAGTGCATTCCCTTTTGTTGACTCGTCTTCAGGAGCAGGAGCCTTAGACGCATCCTCCTGGATTGGCTGTAGGGCCACCACCTCTTCTTCCTCCTCTAAGCTGGAGCCGACCCCTTCCTCCTTCTTCTCGTCCTCTTAAGCCGCCTGCTGCATGATTCTTCGGTTGTACTTATCAGTACAAGCGTTGAATTTCTTGTCTCATGCAGCGTAGCTAGCTTTTTGGAAGAGGGACGACCAGGTCATCTTCATGATATTGGCCGAGTCCTCCATCATGGTCTGGGCTAGAGCCAGCTTCTCGGACTCAGCCTTCGCATTGAGATCTTTGGTGATGGCCGCCTCCTGCTTCACCAAGCGGTCCTTGACAGCATCCAAGGACTTCTGAAGGCTCTCGGCATGATGGGCAATATGTTTAAGGGGCCGCAGCTCATCTTTGAGGCTTTTGACCGTCTGCTCCAGCTCCTGGTTCTTTTTGTTGGCCGCCTCCAACTTATCTTTGATCTCCAAAATAAAGAATATCAGTTGTCAAAATTTCATTTTGGGCAATTTGAAACATTGCCTTGTCAAAGTCAAAGTCAGAGGCGGCCATGGCTTTGGCAGCTTTTACCTCTTTGTTTTTGGCACTGATCGGCCTGCGAAGGCCGTGTACACGGAGCATGGTCCGAAAAAGAAGCACCAGGCGTCAGATTTGTAAAAACAGGCGGCAGGCAAAGTCATTCATCACTTTACAAAAAATGCTAAGTATACCTCAGAGAGGAGACGCATGATTCCGTCTAAGTCAAGGGTGCCGACTCCCTTGACCGCATCCCTCTCCTCTAGAGGGATGGTTTTCACCATAGACTTGGCCACTTGGACCAAGTTTGGTTCTTGAGGGCCGCCTGAATTCAAAAATAAATTGTTAAAACGAGAGAGAATATCAAAGGTTAACAAGGGCCGAAGGAGCCGGTTATACCTCTTGGAGGCCGGCTGTCCCTAGGGACTTGAGTTGGTTTACCCCCACTTTGTGGGGTGATCGACTGTTTGTCAGTCGACTGCTTTCTAGCAGAGCCAGGCGTACTCCTACCTGTCTGTTTCCGAACCTTTGAGTCCGGTTGCTAGGAGGAAGAGGGCTTAGACGTGCCCGCCTGCGAAAAATATGGAATGGTCAATACTAATAAAGTAGGCTTTCAAGACAAAGTTTGAAGGCGCAGAACTCACTGGGTGCCCATCCTTGGCGGAATCGGTAGAGGTCCGCTTCTGGTACATAATGGAGGTCCGAAACAAGGCGGCCGCCTTCTTGGACACAGAGATATGATCCATAGCTTCAACTGAAAATAAGCACCATAAAGAATTAGGAAAAATTTGAAAACAAAATCAATGGTTCATATAGAGGCTCAAGAGGCCGGCTACCTCTAAAGGTCCGACTGCTAAGGCCATAAGCGGCCAAAAAATACTCATCATAGAGCCATTGAAATTTGGGGACACAGTTTAAGGGCACCTGCTCTCGTACCCCAGTATTAAGGTTTGCCCTTATCTCTATTTTGATGAGTCCTCGGTCAAGGATCTCTTCCCTAGCCTTGCGAGGGACAGGCGGCATGCTACAGCCGCCTACTAGAAGAGGCGGATCCTTTTTCCACCTATTGTAGCGCTTGTTCAGCAGCTTGTCAGGACTGGCAATTATGAGGAAGGTGTTTCTCTAATCCTTCCATTTATTTTCCTTCCCCCTCGTCATCAAATAGCCCTTGTGGCTCGATATTTGGTACCAGCCGGTACCACTTGTTTTGGGGGTTCGGCTAAGATAATTCATATGGGTGAACGCCTCAAAATTCGGCTGCACCCCATGCATTTCACACCGGCTACAAAGCCAAGGATGTTGAACCAGGAATTCGGGGCTAACTGCCATAGCCCCACCTCGTATCCATCGAGGATTTGTTGAATGACCGGATGTAAGGGAAATCGAAGACCAGCCTTAATGGCTGCCTCATAGCAGCCAAAACAGGCGTCCCCGTAGCTAGCCCCTGCGGGCCAGACGACTACATCTTAAGCATCCGACACAAATAATTGAAAATCAGGACCTATCACATGGTCCGATAGAAAAGAGTCAATTCGTTCTTTCTTGGCCTTGATTCGGCCCTTTGGGACATGACAATAGTAAGGAGTATTCAACTCCCTTTGGGAGGCGGATGGTTCTGACCAGTCGTCCCCCTTATCAGCCGCATGAGAAAGTCTCGCCTCATGCAAATGAGAATGCCTTTCTTCTGAGTTTAGAGAAAGATGGCTTGAAGAGCTAGAGTCAGACTCACTATCAGAAGAGTCCGAATCCTTCCTTCTCCCTGAGGGGGCCGACCTCTCTATTTCTTCAGGGGCCGATTGCTGACCAGCCAAGTCAACTGTAAAATGGGAAGGGGCCACCTTGGCCCCCTCCTCAGAGCTCTCGGCAGTAGAGCCACCTCGGGTTCTTGCGGTGTCAGGTGGCTGGTCCGATAGATCACTAACTTGAACCCGGAATGAAGAGCCATCAGAGCTTTCAATCCTTTTTGTTTTTTTGTTCTTGCCATACTGTCCTGCATAGATACAAAGACAGTTGGATTCCGGGACTTGCGCAAAGTTTGAAGTACCGCAGGGCAGTCGGCACCCCTAGTCCTAGATTCAGCCGTCCCCGATGACCGGTTAATTGCTAATCTAGGCCGTGCCGGATGCTTTTGAGGTCTCATTTTAAAAAAAAAATAAAAAATGTAAAAGCAAAGCAAAAAGGATAAAGGAATAGATGGTTACCTGAAACTTAAGTTCTGAAAGAAAGCTTGATCGATTAGGCGTCTAATAAAAACAGGCGGTTGGTAAAATCAGTCGTCCAGAAAATCAGAGCTCAAGTTCAGGGGTCCGAGAAGTTCTCTTGAAAAGTTCGCAAATGTGAACAAAAGACTTGGTCAACATGCCCTTATATAGGGCAAAAGGAGAATACGAAGGGTCACTTATGAAATTCAAAAAATGAGCGGGAAAAACGCTCGGTCCATTATAGCGACACCTGTAGCAGGCCGTCGCCTGTTACACGCCGACACCTGTCACAGGTGACATGTGACCAGTCACGTGCCACCTGTGAGGGGCAAATGATTAGGGGATTTTCCCCTTCTAGTCATCATCTAACAAGTGGACCATTCAGGTCCTGCCATGTGTCCGCCACATGGACCAGTTGGAGCCTGCCATGTGTCAAGTGCTGATCAGTCCACCTTGGACCAGTTGTGCCACACCACGTGGCCTCCCCTATGCCAAATGGGCAAAACGGCCACTTAGGTTCAGTCTTCGGAAGAAGCCCAATCAGCCCTAGGTTGACCTAAACCTAGGGTTGGCACGCTTCCTAAGGCATATAAATACACTCATTAATCCTCATTAGAGGGGGGATTTTCATCAATTAATTACTCTCACCTAGAGAAGCCTAAACACATTGATCACTCCTCACCTTGAGGGACCAGATCTCCTACCTTTACTTTTCCGCATTTATTACTCCTCAAACAAGTACTAACTTGACCGTCAGAGGCGGAACTCCCACCACAAGGAGTCTCCGTTGTTTTGCAGGTACAGACACAAGGATACCTGTCCCGGAATTGTAACTCTCCCGCAGGACATCAAAAAATCCCGAAACAATAGGGATGGCAATAGGCTATAGTAATAATTAGATCCAGTATTTTTAATACATACCTATACCCTATTCGGACCTTTAGAGTCTAAAATTTTAAGACTCTTGTCTTCGAGTAGAGGTGTAAAAAAAAAAATCGGGTCGGGCCTTAACATCATATCTCGTGTCTAAACCCGCAAAAATGTAGCGACTTATTAGGCCAAACGGATTGTTTAGGCTTTTTCGGGGTTTTTAGGGTTGTACAAACCTGCCCAATTTTTCAGGTCGGATCGGGCCGGGTTAGAGGTGGGCATGGGCCGTGCTGGTATGTGGGCGGCACAGGCCCAACACGAGATTGGCCCGGCCCGGCATGAGCCCGCCAGCGGCACGACACGGCACGGTGACCGAGGAGTGGGCTGTGGGTCGTGCTATGAACACAATTTCAAGAATCCGGCATGAGCACGGCACGAACCCGCGGGCGGCACAGTAGTTTGGTCGCCAACATGGCGTGCCAGGCACGACCATAAAATAACATAAATAATAATAATAATAATAATAATAATAATAATAATAATAATAATAATAATAATAATAGAGGAGGAGAAAGAAGAAGAAGAAGAAGAATAAGAATAATAAAAAGAAAAATAATAATATAATAGTAAAAAAAAACATAAACATAAATTAATAAATTTTTTTAAATAGTATATCTATTTTTTAAGTTGTTCAAAATAAAATTAAAAAAATTATGGGCAGCCCAGTGCCCGGTATGGCACGGCACACCAGGCACGTGGGCCATGCCGTGGGCTAGGGTGTGCTAAATGGTGGCCCGACACGGCACGGCACGCCAAGATGCAGGCACGGCACGGCACGGCACGAGCCACCACCAGGCACGGCGAGGCACGGCCCGCGGCGGCCCAGCACGTTGCCACCTCTAGGCCGGACCCATGTTGCTCACCTCTACCCTGGAGCCTATGGGTCTGGGTAGGGTCTAGAGTCTAATTTGGGTTCTTAGCCAACTATTTTTCCCAAATTTTATTGTCTAATTTTTAGTGTACGATTTATTTATTGCGTAAAAAACAAATAAAATAATACATAATATCGTAAAACAATCTATCTATTACATACTACTAAAAGCGAATTTAAGGGGACACTTGATAATGTATTATTAAAATAATTCCCGCCAAAATTACCTTTTAAAAAAAAATCATTGTTATATAAAATAAAGTTTGTAGATTATGACTTTTATTTTATATAAAACAAGTAAACTTCCTAAAATATCAACTTGCACATCTATAATATAAAATTATATACTAAAACAAAGGACATTATATGCAAAAGCTCCACATGTCACTCTACTATTAAAATTTTCCCACCCTTTTCCCTAAATCTTTATAAAGCAAATGTCAAAATATACACTCCATATAATGTTGATATTTTATTGCCTACCAAAAATCTTACGAACATTTTTTATCTTATGTGACAAAAGTGCATAATATTTTTTATCTTAAATTATTGACTATAAAAAATCTTACAAATATTTTTGATCTTATGTGACAAAAATGCATAATAATTTTCATCAAAGATTATTGCCTACAATAAATCATATGAATGTACTAGGTTATCACTAGAAGAAAAAAGGTAATGGTAAGCCACAAATTGGAAACGGTTACTGAAATCTGCTTCCAATTCCCTACAAAGACCCGGCAAAAAAGAAACAAAAAAAAAGGGATAGAATTGGAAGCGGTTTGGGTTGAACCGCCAAAAAGTAATTGGAAGCGGTTCAAACCGCTTCCCTTTCAAAAACAAAAATAATAAAACCGGGATTTAAAAACTCCCTCCTTCCCTCGTCATTTCCCTCCTTTGCTTCCTGCTTCAATTTGCTCCCACCTCCTTCGCTTCCTCTTTCACTTTCACACACCGTCACTCCACCACAACCACCATTGTCGTGCTGCTTAAACCCACCACAACAACCACCAACACTTAGGCATAGAGCCGCCGCACCGTTTGTTTCACGGTTTTGTGTTGTTGGGGATTAATTGCTGCTCCTGCTCCGACCACTGCTATAGGGACTAGTTGCTGCCGTAGCACCGTCGCCGCCTCCACCACAGTCGGCCTCCGTCGACCCTCCTGCTGCTGCGACATTGTCCCTGCTGCCCCGAGCTCTTGCACTCACTCACTCCATTGCTGCGACCCTCTGCTGCCCCTCTCACCTTCACAGGGCACCACCACCACACCTCTCCCTCTCACCCCGCATTCCTTCTTTTAGGGTGAGTTCATGCTTAATCTTACTACCTTATCTATTTTTTGTCAACAATTTCCCAAATTTTAGGGTTTCAATTTTAGTTAATCATATTATATGTTAATTATGTTATTAATTATTTGTATACATAATGTAATTGTTACCTTAATTGTATAATGTTATATGTTGTTTGAATTTGAGTAGCTAGATAGTGATGAATTAATGAATGGATTGTAAGTAAGCTTAGGTTGCTTGTAGGTAGTCCAATTAGCATTATATGAATGAATGAACTTAATTGTGTTTTGTTAAATGTCAAACAAATGCAAATTATTGAATTCTTGCATCATCATTTGCCTAGATACCCGTTCGAGTCTTTCTCATTAGGAGGAAGTCTTGAATAGTCCCCGGTTGGGACTGTTCTTGGACGTTTAATCTCACTTAGGTAGTGAATGTATGTCTCTTTTTCGATTTTAAGGAATATCTCGGCTTAGCATTTTCTCACCATGTTCTCTGGGTGCATATGTAGGTAGGTAATTACCTACGTTGTGTACTTGGAGAACTAGGGGGAAATGCTGCCAAATTTTCCTTAAAATTGGAAAGTTGCAAACATTCACTAGTGAGATTAGACGTTCAAGGATGGGTTAGGTTGGAGTGATAAGGACCTTTTGGGAGCATTCATTTTTACACGATATGTATGAATGATATAAATGCATACTATGTACTTTGATTGACATAATATATGTTGCATTTATACATTATTTGTAATGTGTTGCTATGTGTAAAGGCAATTTAAAACGTCGATGGATCGCGTTTGGATGTATGGTAGACATGATACGTTGGAATTCTTTAATGGGGTCCAAGAGTTTTGGCGAGAGTGCTTCACAATATCAGATCAGAACGGGTGTGAATGGCCTTTATTGTCCTTGTGTCAATTGTGACAATGTCACAATGGTCAACAATGTTGATACAATAAGGGATCATGTGGTTTGTCATGGGTTTAGGCCTCAATATCATGTGTGAGTTTGGCACGGTAAAAAGGGATTGTATAGGGAGAATGTTGTTGGGAATGATACGCACGATAAAAGTGTCGAGATTCGTGCGGAAGATGAATATGAGACTGATGATGGTGGAGATGGGGATGAGGAGGGGATGAGATCGAGGACGGTGGTGTTGATCACTTGGATGAGATGACGCATAATGTTGAAGGTGAATTTGGTGACCGATGTGATGTATTTGAGTCATTATCAGAGGCTGCCAAAAATCCTTTGTATCCTGGGTCCAAAAACTACACCAAACTCTCCGCCGTGCTAACACTTTTTAACATTAAGTCAAAGCATAACTGGAGCGACACTAGTTTTACCTCTTTGTTGACTGTGTTATGTGACATGTTGCTTGATGGGAATGAACTTCCTAAGTCCTACTATTATGCAAAGAAACTCATGTGTCCATTTGGTTTGGAGTATAAGAAGATACATGCATGTCCTAATGATTGTGTTCTTTATCGAAATGAATATGAAGAGTTGGAGGAGTGTTCACGTTGTGGTAAGTCGCGTTACAAGCGAAAAAGTTGCAATGCTGGTATGAAGGGACCTCCTGCCAAGGTGTTATGGTATCTTCCCATCATTCCAAGGTTCAAGCGTTTATTTTCAATAGCAAAAGATGCTAAGAACTTGAGATGGCATGCAGAGGGAAGAAAGAAAAATGGTTTGCTGAAGCATCCGGCTGACTCTCCAGATTGGAAGAACATCGATATGAAGTTCAGGGCATTTGGTGATGAAGTCAGAAATTTAAGGCTTGGGTTGTGCACCGGCGGTATGAATCCATTTGGCACTCTTAGTACCCAACATAGCACATGGCCGGTACTTTTAGTGATCTACAACTTGCCTCTGTGGTTGTGCATGAAACGAAAATACGTAATGCTATCACTTTTGATAACGGGTCCAAGGCAACTTGGAAACGACATAGATGTTTACCTTGAGCCCCTTGTTGATGATTTGAGAAAGATGTGGGACGAAGGAGTTTCTGTTTTTGATGCCCATAAGAACGAGATGTTCCTATGGCGTGCAGCCCTTATGTGGACCATTAATGATTTTCCCGCATATGGCAACCTGTCCGGGTACAAGAACAAAGGGCATAAAGCATGTCCTATTTGTATCGATGACACACCAAACGTGTACCTTGAACACTATGTCAAAGATGTGTACGTGAGGACCCGAAGATTGCTTAGGCGCGATCACCCATATCGTAGGCAGAAAAAGGCCTTCAATGGGAAAGTGGAAGAGGGGGCTGCGCCTAGGCCATTGAGTGGATAGGAGGTGTATGGTCGAGTGAAGGGTATACCAACTGTTTTTGATAAAACATCGAAACCTTTAGACCCACATGCTCTCTTTAAAAAGGAATCGATCTTTTGGAAGCTTAAGTACTGGAAAGAACATGATGTTAGACATTGTCTCGATGTGATGCATATAGAGAAGAATGTTTGTGATGCAGTTGTTGGGACAATTATGGGTATTCATGGCAAAACAAAGGATGGAAAGAGCGCGCGATTAGATTTGGAAGCGTGGGGGGTTCGTCCGGAATTGTGGGTCCAGCCAAAGGTAGGGAAGCCAAAGGTAATGGAAAAGGTAAGCGAAGATGGTGGCAAAAAACGTAAGGGGGAGCGCAAAGGAAAGGGCACCGGTGTATCAAAGAAGAAAGATGATGGAAAAGGCAAGAATGAAAAGGTTTATTTACCTCCAGCTTGCTACACATTGTCAAAGGAAGAAAAATGAAAGTTTTGTGCTTGTTTGTACGACATTAAGGTTCCATCTGGTTTCTCGTCAAACATGAAAAGATTCGTTTCCTTAAATGGGGAATTGAAGTTGACAAGTATGAAATCCCATGATTGTCACATGATGATGCAAGTATTCCTACCAATTGCTATTCGTGGTATTCTACCCAAGCACGTGAGAGAAGCTATTACAAGCCTTTGTTCGTTTTTCAATACCATATGCAGCAAAGTGCTTGATCCTTTTACACTTGATGCTCTCCAGGCAAATGTAGTTGTAACTTTGTGCAAATTTGAGATGTATTTCCCACCGTCATTTTTTGACATAATGGTGCATTTGATTCTTTATTTGGTTCGTGAGATTAAGATGTGCGGTCCAGTCTTTATGAGGTGGTTCTATCCTTACATGGGCACATTGCAACATAAAGTCAAGAATCCATCCCATCCAGAAGGTAGTATGATTCAAGGGATTGTGGCGGAGGAGATTGGTAATTTCGTGGCAGAGTATGTTGCCGTTGCCGAACCAATTGGGCTTCCCACTTCCCGACATGAAGGGAGACTTGATGGTCATGGCACACTCGAGTCGAAACGGATCTCAGCTACTCATGATCAGTTCTTGCAAGCTCACCTATTTGTGCTTCATCATGTTGCATAGGTTCACCCATATTTAGATGAGCACATGGATAGTTTGCGTGCCGAATTTCCATCAAAAGGGGAAAGGGCACTAATGCAGTTGCATAATAAGATGTTTGTGACGTGGTTCCATGATCGAGTTATGTGTCAATTGGATGAGAGTGTCTCTGATACTATAAAGTGGCTAGCTTATGGTCGAAAGGAAGATGTTTATTCTTTTGAGGGATATGACATAAATGGGTATACATTTTGGACTGAGCATCGTGATCAGAAGTCCTCATCGACTCAAAATGGTGGTGTCACTCTTGTGGCTTCATCAAGAGAGTTTTCAAGTGCAAAGGATACATACTACAGACGAATTCAGGAAATATGGGAATTAGATTATCGTGAGTTCAAGGTAGGTCTATTTAAGTGTAAATGGGTCGATAATAATAGGCGCAACGTCATACATGATGACTTCACTCTTGTAGACCTTGGCCACTTGCGGGATAGTTTGGAACCATTCATCCTTGCATCTCAAGCTTAGCAAGTGTTCTATGTAACCGACCCAGCCGATCCAAAATGGTCCATTGTCCTTGCTAGCAAAATAAGAATTTTAGGGGTTGGAGATGTTGAAGACGAGGAAGAATATGATGCGTTTGATGATTCGCCCCCTTTCACTGCCCTTAGACTTGATGTAGCAAATGATGTAGAAAAGGATGCAAATTATGTTCGATCAGACCACAATGAGGGAATACTCGAATAAGGTACTTTTTTTTTCTATGCATCGTAATAACAATCCTCATTTACGCCATTTTGAACTTCGTTCGCTCCTATAACCTTGTATTAGCATGAAATCAATGACTTTTAAGCATTTTCAACTTGTAAACATGTTTTGTATACCAAATATCAGCTGTTAGAAGGATTAGATGTGAACTAGTAATGAAAATACAGAAGTTGAGAAAGTTAGGACCTCATTTATGCCATTTTGAACTTCTTTCGCTCCTATAACCTTGTATTAGCATGAAATCAATGACTTTTAAGCATATTCTTGTATTTACTGATGACTAATTATTTGCGTTGCTTGTGGTGGTAGGTGTGTACATAAAATGGGTGGTGATGAGTACCTTCACCACGAAGAGGATATGGATGATGAAGACCGTGGTAGTTCTCAATCTGATGACGAGTTGTATGATATCAATAAGGAGCCAGATTTGGGTGAACCAGAAGACCAAGCTCATGATGAGTTGCAGCGTAGGTTTGACGATTATGAGATAACAGCTGAATGTGCCTCCCCTATTACGGATAATGTTGTTTTCGAGTTTGTACGAGATTCACAAGGGCAAATGCACACGCAACGTAAATTGAAAACCACTGGTGGTGGAGAAGGGTTAAAGGCACCGGTGAAGAGAAAGGTTAGGGGTGCAACAAAAGCTTTTAAGAAACTCGGGGAAGCCATGGTTCTTGAGTTTGACGAGTTGGGTCAACCTACTGGGAAATGGCGCAGCAAATATTCCACTCACATTGGCATACTGACTCGTAAAATACCTATTACAGTTGATTGGCCCGAGATACCTGAAGGGTTGCTTCAAATGTTTTGGGATGATACGATGGTAAGTGTTTTTTATTTGAGTTTATGTCCAAAAACTTTGTACCAAATATCAATGCGCATTCACCAAAATTCACCAAAGTCAGCAAAATTCACCAAAGGCTTGCAGTGCAGGCTGCCTGGGCTTGCTGTGCAGCTTGCCTAGGCTGCCTGGACTGCCTATGCAGGTGGATGGCTTGCTGTGCAGGCTGCCTAAGCTGGCTGCACAGGCTGCCTGGGCTTGCTGTGCAGCCTGCCTGCGGGCTGTTGTGCAGGTGGCTGGCCAGGCTGTGCAGCCTGCCTAGGCTGCCTGGGCTGCTGTGCAGCTGTGTAGGCTGGCTGTCTGGGCTTGCTGTGCAGCTTGCCTAGGCTGCCTGTGCAGCTTCCTGGGCTGCTGTGCAGCCTGCCTGGGCTACCTGGGCTTGCTATGCAGCTGCCTAGGCTGGTTGTGCAGGTGCCTGGGCTGTTGTGCAGGTACCGGGCTTTTTTTTTTTCCTTTTTTTTATGCCCTTGACTAACATGGACGTTTTCCATTCTTACAGAGTGTGTTTAGTATTCCTGATGAGCTAGACAAGAGAAAATCGTATGAAAGTTTTATGCAAGAGAGATTCAAAAATTTCAAAAGTTCGTTGAGAACAAGATGGATCCATAAGAAACCAAGGCATAAATTGAAGAAAATTGTGATGGGTAATGCAGGAGAGGAGGAACCTGAGAAGAAACCTTGGGATGTATATCCACAAATAACGGTGAAGGACTGGGAGAAGTTTGTGCGAAATCAACTACTACTACTGCACTTGTATGTAGTTTCACATAACTTAGAGTTGTTTCCTAAATTTTGCTCACTACAGATAATGATGCGAACATTGTTAATATGTAGGAAAAAAGTCAACAAGCTACGAGAAATGCTGAGAAGAAAATGTATAGCCATCATATGGTTTGTAAGACATTTGCGGAAAGAAGACCAAAGTGGATCGAAGAGGGTCTATACCCCACATCCAAAATATTATCATCTGAGAAACAACTTTCGTCCACGGTCACAACTTTGGTGAGTCGTGCAAATGATTGGTGGTGTGCTATGCATGGGATCGACAAGAAAACCGGGAAGTACGTCATCACGCACCCGGATACAAAAATAGTAGCAGATGCACTTGTAAGCACCCTATGACATTTATACTAATATTGCACCGTTATTATTAAATATTTCCATAGAACGTACATCTAACTTAGAACTGGAAACTTTTTGTGTTGTTGCAGCTCGAACATACGTCGGAAGTGGTTGAAGGCAAGCTCACTCCAATCATAGACAAAGATCCTTTTACCTTGGCTTTGGGAAAACCATACCACGCTGGGCGAGTAATTGGTTCCAGAGGGAAACAACTAGGGTGGGAAAAGGTTTTGGGTTTAGAATACACTAGATCAGGAAGAACTAGATCAAGTGTTAATTCGCCATACCATATGGATGCCAAGGAAAAGAATCAATTAAGGCGGAGATACGCAAAGAGGTGCAAGAACAATTGCAAAGTCAATTCAATGCCATTCTAAAGCACATGAACTTGTCAAGCTTGTCGTTGCCCTCGATAACCCCAGTGGACTCATGTAGTCACCCAAAAGACGCCGGGGACGATCCACTTGTTGAGAGCGAGGTAGTTGCATTACAGTTGAGAACATAAACTTCATATCGTCAAACTAGGCCTTATGTAGCATAATTATTTATTATTGCAGATTCCTAGTCCTACGCATGCAGACTCAAGGGGGATTGCAAACCAGACACCTGATCCTTTTCCAGATGTTAAGGTAAATTTCAAGAGCTAATGAAATGTCCTTGTATTTCGCTGGCTAATTAGTTCATAACTTGTCCTAATCAAATGTGTAGGAAGAGACGCCTTGTGAGCTTCTTCACCCCGGGAAAAACATGGATGGGGAGTTGGTGGGGTATGGTAGCGCACAGCCGTTTGACAAGGTCCATTTCAAGTCTAATACTAGTACCAACTATATCTCGGTCGAGATCAATTCCATAGTACCCGGGTTTGAGGACTTGCCACTTCCGGTGCCTAGAGAGGAATATGACTTCATCATGCTGCTTGATGCGAAAAGTAGCTTTGTGCAATGGCCACGTGATCGGGTGAGGTTGATAGGAGGGGTAAGTGTACACTACTTAGCTTGTTTTAAAAACATGTCACAAATAGCTTGTACTATAACCATGTGCTTTTATGTTGCAAATGAAAATCAGTCCTCTAAAAGGAAGAAGGTGGAGAAGCCAAAATCTAAGAATGTCCAACCTACAAAGAACATGGAACAAGGACAAGGGTTGAAGAAGAGTTCGAGAGGTTCTGCCACGAGTTGTACTCCACTAGTAGAAGCCGATGTCCTTCATTCGCTCTCTAAAGCTTGTACTTTTCTTCACAACCGTGTTAGTGAGTTTCCTAGGGGTAAATCTATTGAAGTGAATTTACCTAAGGCATTGTTCCACTATGATGAGGATGGGATCGCATTTATTACAAGAGTGGATGTGAAGGAATTTCTATCCGGTGCCATGCTTAACATTTCCATCATTCAAGCTTTCATGAGGTAATTCAATGCCACTATTCCTAATCATATTGGTGTTGCTTTTTCGAATGTAAACAATGCAATTAACAATTATTCCCCAAATTACTGTCAAGAAGGGAATTACAGGAGCACCGTATTAGTGGATGCAATTCCGAGGTTGCAGTTCGGTGGTTTTGCCCCGAGCAGACCTCCATTACCAGATGCTTATGCAACCCTCGTGACGTGGAAGATTACCTTGAACGGGGTATAACCATGTACTATAACCATGTCCCATGTTTTGAGGAGTACGTCTAAAAATGTCATAATTCAGTTGTTATTTTTTTTCCACATTCTAAAAATGCAGTTAACTGTAGAGTGTATATGTTGACGTTTTCTAAATACATTATGCAGTGCTCATTGGAGCCTTTTGGTGATTTGTGTTTCCAATAACACAATCTACCACTTTGATTCGGCTCATGACAATCCACCACGAAAGCTGCTAGTGAAGAACCTACTGAATAGGTACATATTGCTTCCTATTGTTGATTGGCCTCACCTAAATCATTGCGTATTTATGTTTCTAACTTTGAACTTATTTTCCTAAAGTGTTATGAAGAAGCTAAATTGTCGTTCTGTTGCGGGTCCTACATGGAAATATGCAAAGGTAATGCCTTGAGTTAGTGATATGATTAATAAACTTGGCTTCGATTATGGCTATGCATGATTAGATTACCTTTGTGGCATGTCAGTGTGCGCAACAAGACAACGGACTTGATTGTGCCCTATACGTGATGAGGTTTATGCTTGACATAGTTAATATTTGCACGGAAGCACAACACCTAGATGAGGTATGCTTTTATTATCTTTAATCTATTACTTGCTTCCATTATTGCACCGAACAAAACACAAGCATAACACACAGGCCACTGCAATTCTAGTAGCTCACTTATGCCATTCTCTCCTACTTATGCTCCTATAACCATGTATTTGCATGAAAATAATTACATTTATGCAATTTCAACCTATAACCATGTTAAATATACTAAATATGATGTTTTTGAATGAGTACACGTTAGTTTACAAAGAAAACAAAGAATTTGGGTAAGTTAGAGGCTCATTTGAGCCATTTTCACCTACTTATGCTCCTATAACCATGTATTTGCTTGAATATGATTGCTTATTAGAATTTTCAACATGTTTACATTTTAAATATACTCAATATGATGTTTTTGAATGAGTACACGTTAGTTTACAAAGAAAACAAAGAATTTGGGTAACTTAGAAGCTCATTTGAGCCATTTTCACCTACTTATACTCCTATAACCATGTATTTGCATGAAAATGATTACTTTTATGCAATTTCAACCTATAACCATGTTAAATGTAATAGATATGAGGCCTTAGAATAAGTAGATGTTAGTTTACAAAGAAAACAAAGAATTTGGGTAAGTTAGAAGCTCATTTGAGTCATTTTCACCTACTTATGCTCCTATAACCATGTATTTGCATGAAAATGATTACTTTTATGCAATTTCAACCTATAACCATGTTAAATATAATAAATATAAGGTCTTAGAATAAGTTAATGTTAGTTTATAAAAAAAAACAAAGAATTTGGGTAAGTTAGAAGCTCATTTGAGCCATTTTCACTTACTTATGCTCCTATAACCTTGTATTTGCATGAAAAGGAATACTTTTTAGCAATTTCAACCAATACACATGTCAGATATACTAAATATGAGCCAAGACAGCTGTAACAGCCTAGGCCAGGAGCCAAGGCAGGCTGCCCAGGCCACTGCAGCAGCCAAGGCACGCTGCCCAGGCAGCAGCAGCAGCCAAGGCAGGCAGGCCAGGCCACTGCAGCAGGCCAGGCAGCTGCAGCAGCCAAGGCAGGCTGCCCAGGCACCACTGCAGCAGCCAAGGCAGGCTGGGCATGCCAGGCAGCAGCCCAGCCAGATAGGCAGGCAGCAGCCCAGCCAGGCAGCCCAACAGCCTCTACATGCACGTGATTTTGGTGCATTTTGGTGATTTTGGTGATTTTCGGTAATTTTGGTGCATTTCAGTGTTTTTGGTGCATTTCGGTGATTTTGGTGATTTTCGGTGAATGTGGTGAATTTCGTGCCTAATTGTTTGGGAATTTTGATGCCTAAGTGCTTGCGTATTTTGGTGATTAATTTTGAAATATTTTACATACTTTTGTTGTGATACTCATGACAATGTTTGATTTTTTTTTTCCTCTAAAGTTTTGCAAGGTTCAAAGGGAAGGCTCATTAACAAGCAAGGAAATCAATGAAGTTCGCGACATGTGGGCTTTTTTCGTCACATTTGATGGCATCTAGAATTGTCGTAATGGCCTGCTATATTGGTTGGTTAGCTTGACTTTATTAATTAGTTATTATCAACATTATTTTAAGTACGTATTAGTTAACAATGTTTTTAATATATTAACATTAATTTATAAGTAGTACGTAGTATTTGTAATTGTAATCTTAATATATTCTGGTGTAATTAAATATTGTTGTTCATTAAATATATTAATGATGTTACTTTATTTATATATATAATTATTTCGTGTTATATATATCATTGTATTATTTTGTTTGTAATATTAATATTATTATTAATTAATAATATTAATTTTATTATTAATTAATAATAATAATTTTATATCGATTAATAATATTTTTTTATTATTAATTAATAATACTATAATTATTGTGATAGGTCACTAATAATATTATTAATAATAATAAAAAAAAGGCTAAATTGGAAGCGGTTTGGCGCCAAAACCGCTTCCAATTACATTATACTTTTTAGGGGGGAAATGGGAATTGGAAGCTATTTGGCGCCAAAACTGCTTCCAATTTCAATTGACATTGGCAAGCCCCCCAAACCGAAGCGGTTCAAAATCGCTTCCAATTAGGGGGTTTGAACCGCTTCCAATTTAGTTTATTCTACAAGTGTATGCATGTGCGATGCACGGTTAAAATTAATCTTTTTCTGTAATTTATGTTCAGTTGCATTACATTGTATGTGAATATTAGAATTAGATATAAAAATAATTTACATTTAAAGAAAGTAAAAAAAAATTGAAACCACGATCAAACATCAAATAAATTAAGTATGTGAAACTATAATAAAGGAAAGATATTTGGTTAATTGAATTTTATATAGAAATTTATGCATTGAAGTCAAAAGTGTGGATTAAAATAAAAATAAAATTAAAAAAACATCACACATAGAATTGAAGGAAAAATTTTAAATGTGAAAATGACACGTAGGATAGTCTGAGGGTGATGATGTCAGCAATGTTTGGTTTTAGTAATAGTTAATAGATTTTATCTTATATGAAAAAATTGCATATTAATTTTGTCAAAATATATATTCCGTATATTGTTGAATATTTTTATTTCCTACCAAAAATCTTACAAATATTTTTATCTAATATGACAAAAGTGCATACATTTTTTTATCTTAAATTATTGCCTACAAAAAAATCTAAGAATATTTTTGATCTTGTGTGACAAAATTGCATAATAATTTTATCATAAATTATTGCCTACAATAATCATAGAATATTTTTTACATTATGTGACAAAATTACATAAATTTTTTTACCTTAAATTATTGCCTACATTAAAGACTATTTTTCCCTTAAAAAAAAAGACTTTTTTTAATGTTATGTGATTGACATAATTGTATAATATTTTTATATTTTAATTATAGAATAATATTTTTTGAACAAAATTATAGAATAATATATGAAAACTTTATTTCGTATATATTGAATCATAGTATCTATAAAAATGTGTTAAAGGCGAAATCATATATTAAAGTATTATTCTAAACCTTTCTTATAATTATATATATTTTGCATGAAACATTCAAATCCATTTTTTTGACAAAACTTCTTATAAGATATATAATCCACAGTTATATATTTCTTCCTATTGCCATTCTCCCTCTTCATACACTTGAATATATTTAATTAAAGTATTGGTCAAAAATCTTTGTTTTCATTTTATATTACTAAGGCATCTAATGTGTGCAATGCGCACACCATAGCTAGTCATATCCGGAAGCTCTTTCAGTTTGGCCTTACATCAAAAATTTAGTTGTTGGTAGCATAAATGAGAGAAAATATATCTAGGGGTGTAAAAAGGTAATTATCATTAATGAGGGTAAATGAGTAAATAAATATTTAGAGGGTATAATTGTCCAAACACTATTCATTAAAAAAACTCGTACATATTAATGAGGTTACATATGTAAATAAACATTTTGAAGGGTATCATTGAAAGGAATGGTGTCCTTCCAACAAGTGTATTCTTCCGATAGAGGGTTCAGAATTATTACAGAGCTAATTCTTCAGTAAGGTCAAGTGATCGGAATGCCTAGGTGGAGGCCGCTTCCGATCAGTAATATTGAGGTACAATGGATATTACAGCTTAATCTTAACTGAACCCTTCGGGTCGAACCCAACGAATCACCGATCCGAGACGACGAATTAATCCGAAAGGATTTAATGAGTCGACAGAGTTTTACGAATACAGACGTTGGAAATCGAGCCTAGGGCGTCGAGACCGAGCGTCGCAAAATCACAAGCAACAAGTATGAGCGTAGCCATAACTAGGCTAGGTTACCTCATCGTAAGCCTAGGCGCACCATGTGTGTGCTAGGCGCACCATGGTGTGCTAGGCACTATCGCAGCTTAGGTGCGCCCTGGCAGCCCATCACAAGCTAGCAGCATGCTAGCATGGGTGCCTGAATGCGCATGGCAGCTATCGCAAGCCCCACAAGCACCAGGCAGCCCATCGCAAGCTAGCTGCATGCTAGCGTGGGTGCCTGGGTGCATATGGCACCTATCGCAAGCAATAGGCGCACCAGGCGCACCATTGCAGGCCCTGGTGCTGCGTGCGTGCGTGCCTGACATGGCAGCACCATCGCAGGCACCAGGCGCACCATGGCAAGCACTGGGTGCTGCGTGCGTGCGTGCCTGGCATGGAAGCACCATCGCAGGCACCAAGTGCTAGCATGGATGCCTGCCTGGCATTGGCGCACCATGTGCGTGCTGCCTTGTGTGCTAGCCTTCGCATGGCAGCACCAAGCATCGCACCACATGCGAGGGCCTGGGCGCCAGCATGGTGCTAGGCCACGCACAGTAGCCCAGCATCACCACGCACCAAGACTGCTGTATGATGCGTGGGCGTGCGTGTGGTGCAAGGCCAATGCACGCTGCACATGATGCGTGGCTAGTGCGAAGGAGGCTGCGAGGTGTGTGCGTATGGTACGAGGCACAATGCGGCCAGCATGCGTGGCTCGCTAGCAGCACGCATGCTGGCTGAGCTAGCGATGGTGCTCGAGGTGTGTGCGTGGGATGCTGGGGCCAGCTCCAGCACGCACCAGCGCCTAGCACTGGCACGCACCAGCACCAAGTATCAACCAGCACTGCCTAGCTGGGATGCGAGGCTGGGCTGGTGCTGGCTGGCTGGGCTGGCTGGCACATGCTAGCTAGCGTGCTAGCTTGCAGCAGCCCAGCACCCTTTGTGAATGGCGATTTAAGGAGAGGTGGGGACCAAAGCCACCAAGCTTCCCTTGGGGAGCACGACAATGGTCCCCCCCATGGGATATGGTCCTCACCTAACCCATTCTCTCCTTTTGCCACTTGTTGGCTTGTGATTGCTTTTGCCTAATTATTTATTTTGGAATTAAATAAATTATTGCAAATGCACATGATCCCACATTGATCATGAAAAGGGGTTTCAAGTCCCATTCTCTATAAATACCCACTTGGTTGGGATTTTGAGATTACAACCTTGAGTGGAATTAAAAAGGCAACTCTAAGAAAAGAGTAAACCTTTGATTCGTAAAACTCATAGTTATTTTGTTCGGGTCTTGACTAACCTTCAAGACTTAGGACGCTCGGGTCGGGTCGAGGGTACGATCCGTTGGAGATCTCATCTTTTCGGGATTTTGAAGTAAGAGCTCTTTAGGAGCGAAGCACGCGTCAAAGGTATAATTCTTGTTCTTAATCTTGTTTGATTAAGTTTATTATGCTTGTTTAATTGCTTTAATTAAGGGGCGGGTCTTGGTGGGTTTCCTTCCGCGTAGTGTCGGGTCACTACGAAACCCTACAGCGGTATCGGAGCCACGCTCCTTTAAATTTTTGCAATTATTTTTAATTAAGGTGTTTTAAAAGAATTTATTTTCTGGTTCATGTTCATCTAATTAGATTAGATGCTTGTTTTAATTAATTTTTAAAACTCGATTTTATTTTCGATTTGGCTGTCGAACCCAGATTTTGGCTCAAAAATTGTGATTTTTGGGTGGAATCGACATTCTGGAACTGTTTCAAATCTTTTAGGGATGTCCAGAAGCCAAATTCGAACCAGAAACCTAATTTTTCTGGGTTTTTCATTTTTTAACGAAAATTTTAATTCTTTTTAAGCCTTGATTAATGCAAGCATTACAAGGTTAGATTAAATGCACATTTGCATCACTAATCTACTGGTTTTAAAATATCCTTGAGCATAATAATGGAGTGTTTAATAGTGCTTAAGATGATATACCAATTTATCACATAAACTTGTTTTTCACAAATTTTGCAAATAAATTGCAATGAGGTGTGAAAAATTGTTGTGATTTTGTATTTTAAGTTCCCAAATAATGTTAAAGTTCTAATCTTTAAAGGTTTAAATGATTGGAACCCTAACCCTAAATTCCATGTTGAACAAAGTTTGGATTTTTTCATGTGTTGGTTGATTAAAATCCATTAAGTTCAATTACTTGTGAGTAAAATTTAATTAATCTTCATATTGGAAGATGTAATCTTGGTGTTTTACACAAGTATGCAAGTTGGAAAATTTTTATCATTGGATGGTTAATTTATTTTTCCAACTCCCATTTGTCAAATCCATTATTAATTTGCATATAGGCAAGATTAATTTTGGACATAGCTCATTTTATTTTAAGCATAAAGTTAGACCTAATTTTGTTCAAAATTGAAATTTTGGATAAATTTAGGCTTGTGCACCAATAAAATAAATTTGTTTAAGTTAGACTTAATTTTATTTTATTTTCCCTCGAAATTAATTCTAAAATGTAATTTGGAATTAATTATTGCCACACAAAAATCGGAATTAAAATTCCGAGTAAAATGCACGCAAAACGATGTAAAATCGCAAGAGTCACCAAGGCTAGCCGGGCTGCCTATGGTGTGCATATGGCTGTGCATCATTTGGTGCGTGACTGTGTGGCGAGGGAAGCTACGGCTGGGCTTGGGCAGTGGCCTTGGCTGCTGGCTGCTTGGAGATGCTGCTGGGCAGCGTGGTAGCAAGCACCAGCCAACCCCCACTTGCTGCCAGGCGCCAGCATGCGTGCTACTGGCCAGCGTAGTGTGCTGTGCTGGGCGCAGCATGCTAGCACCAAGCGCCAGCCCAGCCATCCAATGCTGCTGTTGTTTGTGTAGCGTGAGCTGCTTGTGGGCTTGTGCTACTGCTGGGCAGCGAGGCAGCAAGCCCCAGCCAGCACACACTGCCTTAGCAGCCATGGTGCGCCATGAATCATAGGCTAAGGCCATGGTGCGCACCCACCAAGAGTTGTGTTGGGTGATTTTGCTTAATATTTGAGCTATGATTTTGCGAATTTTTCCGTGTTAATTGAAGATTTCAAGGGGTCATGCTAGTTGCCAAATGCATCTATTTTATGCCTTATATATTGTTATTATATATATGATTGCTAGATGCATGTCTAGGATTTCTATTATGTTGCGAAGATTAGTTAAGTTCACTTCAATCAACCAACATAGAAACCCTAGTTCCCTTAATAATATTGAGCTAAAATTTGCCGTTCCAAGAACAACACGTACCGAACTAATGCGCGTATGTGATGGATTACGCCAAAGCGAGGCATCACTACTTCCCTAGGAATGTAAGGTATACTAGGTATACAAGTTGTCTTGGTTAAGCTCAACGATATCAGTAAGGAGTCCTTAGATGTCGTGGCAAAAGAGATAAAATGTCAAGAATGCATTAGATGCGACATTTTATCAAACCGAGAGTAGCTTGGAGCTATTAGCAATTGGATTGCTTACCTTAAGATATTTAATGGTTAAGAAAAGCCAAAGCATGCTTAATCATTTCTTGATCTTTGGGATCTCGGAATCATTTTATTCTCGCCCGTAAGGGACAATCTTAAAAATGCGTGGATAAAATGCTCAATAAGTTTGAATATATGCATGAACGTTTTAAAATTCAACTTATTGATGTATGAATGGTTTTTCACTTCAAATTCTTTCAATTGTAGAATCATGTCTGCAAGTAACTCAAACAACAACCAAATGTGCCCGACACTCCCCGAAAAGTTAGCTATCAAGCTTAACTTAACAAATCTTGATGAATGGGAAGAAGAACTTAGGAGAACTCTTCGGAGTTGTTCCAAAGAGTATGTTCTGGATACTTCCCTCCCAACCCTCTGTTCCAAGACCCTCTTGAGTGATGAAACTTATTGTGCATGGTCGAAAGACTGCAAATTAGTGTCACAACTCATGGCTAACTCCATCCCGGAAGAATGGAAAGAAAAACTTCCATTCTCTTTCCCGGACTTGTTCCTTGGAGGACTAAGGGATGTTGTCAGTGTGAGATTCTCTAAGAGTTTCGACGACAACAATGATGGACTCTTGTTTGAAGTAACTAGGTCACTTACGGACATGAATGTAAAGCCATCAGATCAAGGTTGTCTTGCGAAAGAGAGGTACCATCTTTGGTCTACGGTCTGCAACACTAAGTTGAGACCGGGTATGCCCCTCCGACCCCATGTGGCAAGAATGACTAAGCTCTTCAAGCACATGGAACTCCTCGGAATTCCACTAGAAGATGGAATGGCTGGTCATATTTTGCTCACTTCACTCCACTCAGGATATGATGCACTAAAGGCATATATTTCTGAATTAAAGGAGACACATTCCTTGAAGAATGTGGTTAAGGCAACCATTTGGGGCCAACTCATTTGGGGCAACAAAAAGACCATCAAGAAGGAGGGATCTCAAGGTTAAGGCTAAGATGCGTTGCTTCTACTGTGGCGGGCAAGGCCACTTCAAGAGAGAATGCAAGCTCTTTCGGGAAGAGGAGGAGAGGAATGGAGCATCCGCCTCAAGTATCTTCCTTAACACTTGTGAATTAAGCTTATCATAAGGTATTGGATACCAAGTATGACTCACTTAATGTTGCCTTTTCAGCGACCAAGTGAAGAAGCTTATCAAGTGTTGGTGCATGAACAAGAAGACGACGAAGATGGTTTTTCGGTCGTGCTTACATGCACTATTTTGTCTATGACATGTAATTAAACTAATTCTAGTTTTCATCATGCTTTGAACATATTATGATCCATGGTGTTGGAAACCTAGGAATTTCAAGTGTAAGACTTTGACAATGGTTGTTTCAAGTTTGTCTTACAAAATTATGTTCAATTAAATTGCATGTTTTACATATGATTAGACAAAAGTTGATACCACTAGCTAAGACCATCGAGTCGAATCAAACCTACTTGTGGCATTGTCGTCTTGGCCATATTAACATCAAACACATCAAGAAACTTCTTCAAGAAGGTGTTCTTGACTCATTCGACTTAGAGTCATTTGAAAATTGCGAAGGATGCTTATTAGGCAAGATGATAAAACAGCCATTCTCCAAGTTAGGAGAAAGGGCAAGTGACTTATTAGGTCTAATACACACGGATGTATGTGGACCAATGAGCACACCCGTAAGACAAGGTTACCGACATTTCATCACTTTCACCGACGATTATAGTAGATATGGCTATATCTACTTAATGTCGAATAAATCTGAATCCTTTGAGAAATTCAAAGAATTTCAGAAAGAAGTTGAAAATCAACTTGGCAATAAAATTAAAGCACTTCGATCGGATCGAGGTGGCGAATATTTGAGCCATGAATTTGACGATCACTTGAAAGAAAATGGCATTCTTTCAGAGTTGACACCTCCCGGAACTCCTCAATGGAACGGAGTGTCCGAACGGAGAAATCGGACCTTGTTAGACATGGTTCGGTCAATGATGGGTCTTAGTGAACTCCCTATCTCTTTCTGGGGACATGCGCTACAAACAGCAGCACTAACACTGAATAGAGCTCCGTCAAAAGCTGTTGAAAAGGCTCCATATGAATTATGGACTAAGAAACCTCATAGGTTGTCTTTTCTCAAGATTTGGGGATGCAAAGCATATGTCAAGCGATTAATTTCGGATAAACTTCACCCCAAATCGGATAAGTGTTTCTTTGTGGGATATCCAAAAGAAACCAAAGGGTATTACTTCTACAATAAATCCGGGAACAAAGTGTTTGTTGCTGGTGATGGTGTCTTTTTGGAGAAGGATCACCTTTCCAAAATGACAAGTGGGAGGAAAATCAAACTCGACAAAGTTCGAGAGGACGAGAAACAATGTCAACCTGACAAAATTGACAATCTAGATACTTTGGAAGCATCTAAGAAGATTGGTCAGAGTCAAACATACAATATAAATGCTCAACCGATTACCCTACGTAGGTCGCAACGACAAAGATCTCAACCAGACAGATACCTCGGTATCGTCTTAACCGATGATCAAGACATCCTAGTCATGGATGGTGATGAGCCGGCGACATACAAGCAAGCTATGACGAGCCCCGACTCTACAAAATGGCAAGAGGCCATGAAATTCGAGATGGACTCCATGTCTCAAAATCAAGTCTGGGACTTGGTGAATTTTCCCGAGGGTTATACACCCATTGGTTGCAAATGGATCTTCAAAGTGAAGACAGACAAGGATGAAAATGTATCTATATACAAAGCTAGACTGGTGGCAAAAGGTTATAGACAAGTCCATGGGATTGACTATGATGAAACTTTTTCACCAGTTACAATGCTAAAATCCGTCCGGATCATCCTAGCGATTGCTGCATATTACAATTACGGAATATGGCAAATGGATGTTAAATCCGCCTTCCTTAATGGAATTTTGGAAGAAACTGTGTATATGACACAGCCAGAAGGTTTTGTTGATCTAGGCAACGCTGGAAAGGTTTGCAAGCTGAAGAAGTCCATTTATGGACTAAAGCAAGGCAGCAGAAGTTGGAATCTGCGATTTGATGAAGCCATCAGCAAGTTTGGTTTTATCAAGAATCCAGATGAGTCTTGTGTATACAAGAAGGTCAGTGGGAGTGATATTGCATTCCTAGTCCTGTATGTCGATGACATACTGCTCATTGGAAACAACACAAAATTGTTGGAGTCTGTAAAGGGCTGGTTGGGAAAGTGCTTTTCAATGAAGGACTTAGGAGAGGCACAGTACATATTGGGCATCAAGATCTACAGGAATAGATCTAAGAGGATGATTGGATTAAGCCAGAGTACTTACATTGATAAAGTACTGGCTCGATTTAACATGGAAAATGCTAAAAGAGGGCATCTACCCATGTCCCATGGCAGAGTTCTCAGCAAGAAACAGTGTCCGCAGACACCAGTTGAGCGAGAAAGAATGAATCAGATCCCATATGCTTCGCTAATCGGATCAATCATGTATGCCATGATATGTACAAGGCCAGATGTATCGTATGCCCGGAGTGCAACGAGTCGATACCAATCGAACCCAGGAGAGGCCCATTGGACTGCGGCCAAGAACATCCTTAAGTACCTGAAAAGGAACAAGGATAAATTCCTGGTGTATGGAGGCCACAAAGAACTGGTTGTTGAAGGTTACACCGATGTTAGCTTCCAGACTGACAGAGACGACTTCAAGTCGCAGTCGGGGTACATATTCTGTCTGAATAGAGGAGCGTTAAGCTGGAAGAGTGCCAAGCAGAGCACCATTGCAGACTCTACAACTGAAGTCGAGTACTTGGCCGCTTCAGAAGCTGCCAAGGAAGCTGTTTGGATTCGCAAGTTCATTAGCGAACTTGGTGTTATACCCTTAATCAAGGGGCCGATAGACCTCTTTTGTGATAATGATGGAGCTATCACTCAGGCCAGGGAGCCGAGAGAACACCAGAAGGTCAAACACGTGCAAAGGCGATTTCACATGATAAGGGAATGGAAATCCGAAGGTGAAATCAGAATTTGTAAGATCGGCACAGATGATAATGTAGCCGATCCTTTGACTAAACCTTTGCCTCAAGTGAAACACAACAAGCACATTGAGGCAATGGGAATCAAGCATGTTGGAGACTGGCTTTGAAATTCCCTGTACATGTGTTTTAATTAAATAGGATATTTAATGTAAGACACTGTATTAAAACCATTCATTAATGGAGTAATTAATTTTGTGCAAAATTATCATTCACTCCATTACTATTTAATTATGGTTTAGAATTAAATAATGAGTCCATTCGATTTACGAAAATATTCAAAACAGGGTATCAAGACCATGTCTTGAATAAAGAAACACCTGTTAAGTGAACATTGAATATTAAATCGAAAAGTGTCCCTAATCGAGGTCATCTAATAGATGGACGATTGATGACCGCCATAGGTTAGTGTGTAGTATGATTTACAGCACCGTTTCTTGTGCTGGGAGGACTTGACGATCATAAATCATTTGCACAGGTACAGTTTGGAACTGTACTGGATAAGACCTATGAGAGTGCTCTAAGAAAATTTAAATTTTGTCATAAGTATATTTATCATTATGACTATCGGAACTTATTTCCTCCGACCATGAGTACTGTGAAGTTTTCTTGTTTGAGTACTAGACTCTTTGATGTTTCCAAACGTCTGCCGTAACTGGGGATCATAACAGGAACACTCGGGAGACTATGTCCTATTAGTAAGAAGAACTTACAATACAAGACTGGGATTGTCCCCCTACTAACAATAGGGAAAATGTTTTGTTGTTTACAAGGCCGCTCGAAGAGCGAGACTGTGAAAATACATGGCTGTGCTCAGATGGATTTTAGAAATCATCTGCTTATTGACAGTCGAACTTGGAGATCGAGAAACACTTCTAAATATAATTAGGATAACAAAGAATCTTACCTTATAGTTCACGAAGAAACATTAAGTGACATAGAAAATGAGCTATACACTGTATGCACACTTGTCCGGAAGGACAAGTGGGAGATTGAAAGGAATGGTGTCCTTCCAACAAGTGTATTCTTCCGATAGAGGGTTCAGAATTATTATAGAGCTAATTCTTCAGTAAGGTTAAGTGACCGGAATGCCTAGGTGGAGGCCGCTTCCGATCAGTAATATCGAGGTACAATTGATATTACAGCTTAATCTTAATTGAACCCTTCGGGTCGAACCCAATCGAATCACCGATCCAAGACGATGAATTAATTCGAAAGGATTTAATGAGTGGACAGAGTTTTACGAATACAGACTAGGTTAGCGTATCACAAGTATGAGCGTAGCCATAGCTAGGCTAGGTTAGCTCATCGTAAGCCTTGGCGCACCATGTGTGTGCTAGGCGCACCATGGTGTGCTAGGCACTATCGCAGCCTAGGGCGTCGCAAAATCACAAGCAACAAGTATGAGTGTAGCCATAGCTAGGCTAGGTTAGCTCATCATAAGCCTAGGCGCACCATGTGTGTGCTAGGCGCACCATTGTGTTCTAGGCACTATCGCAGCCTAGGTGCGCCCTGGCAGCCCATAGCACGCTAGCAGCATGCTAGCATGGGTGCCTGGGTGCGCATGGAAGCTATCGCAAGCCCCACAAGCACCAGGCAGCCCATCGCAAGCTAGCAGCATGCTAGCGTGGGTGCCTGGGTGCATATGGCATCTATCGCAAGCAATAGGCGCACCAGGAGGACCATTGCAGGCCTTGGTGCTGCGTGCGTGCGTGCCTGGCATGGCAGCACCATCGCAGGCACCAGGCGCATCATGGCAAGCACTGGGTGCTGCGTGCGTGCGTGCCTGGCATGACAGCACCATCGCAGGCACCAAGTGCTAGCATGGATGCCTGCCTGGCATTGGCGCACCATGTGCGTGCTGGCTTGTGTCCTAGCCTTCGCATGGCAGTACCAAGTATCGCACCACATGCGAGGGCCTGGGCTCACGCACATTAGCCCAGCATCACCACGCACCAAGACTGTTGTGTGATGTGTGGGCGTGCGTGTGGTGCAAGGCCAATGCACGCTGCGCATGATGCGTGGCTAGTGCAAAGGAGGCTGCGAGGTGTGTGCGTATGGTGCGAGGCATAATTCGACCAGCATGCGTGGCTCGCTAGCAGCACACATGTTGGCTGAGCTAGTTATGGTGCGCGAGGTGTGTGCGTGGGATGCTAGGGCCAGCGCCAGCACGCACCAGCGCCTGGCACTGGCACGCACCAGCACCAAGCATCAACCAGCACTGCCTAGCTGGGATGCGAGGCTGGGTTGGTGCTGGCTGGCTGGGCTGGCTGGCACATGCTAGCTGGCGTTCTAGCTGGCAGTAGCCCAGCACCCTTTGTGAATGGCGGTTTAAGGAGAGGTGGGGACCAAAGCCACCAAGCTTCTCTTGGGGAGCAAGGCAATGGTCCCCCCCATGGGATATGGTCCTCACCTAACCCATTCTCTCCTTTTGCCACTTGTTGGCTTGTGATTGCTTTTTCCTAATTATTTATTTTGGAATTAAATAAATTATTGCAAATGCACATGATCCCACATTGATCATGAAAAGGGGTTTTAAGTCCCCATTCTCTATAAATACCCACTTGGTTGGGATTTTGAGAATACAACCTTGAGTGGAATTAAAAAGGCAACTCTAAGAAAAGAGTAAACCTTTGATTCGTAAAACTCATAGTTATTTTGTCCGGGTCTTGACTAACCTTCAAGACTTAGGACGCTCGGGTCGGGTCGAGGGTACGATCCGTCGGAGATCTCGTCTTTTCGGGATTTTGAAGTAAGAGCTCTTTAGGAGCGAAGCACGCGTCAAAGGTATAATTCTTGTTCTTAATCTTGTTTGATTAAGTTTATTATGCTTGTTTAATTGCTTTAATTAAGGGGCGGGTCTTGGTGGGTTTCCTTCCGCGTAGTGTCGGGTCACTACGAAACCCTACAATAATTGACAACACACTATTCATAAGAGTAATCTTGTATTTTTCTTAAGGTAGGGAAGAAAAACTAATTTACATGTAATAATGCAATTATTCTCGACCAAACACCAGTAATGTGAAATACTTTGTCAAAAAAAAAAATAAAAAAAAAATTGTATAACATTAATGCTTACTTTAAAAAGAAATTTAATTAATGTATATATGAAGATTTGTTAAAGAAGTGGGTAAAATATAGAAAAACAAAGAAAACTAAACTTGATTATTTGATCAAAGCTTATTTTTTATTTAATAAAAATAAAAAATTGTTTCATAAATTAAAAGAAAAAGGTCAAGTCACATGACATGTCAAAAATCTACAAAGAGATTCAAGTCTAATAATTATATGAAAATTGAAACAAATCAAAGTATCATTTCAGCTAAACTACGATCATTATTGCAAAGGCCTATTGCAAATGATACTTTATCCATACCCTCTGTCATATTGCTCTCTAGAGAGAAAGGAGAGATCTAGCCTATAATACTTACCAATGGTTATTTTTAAAAATAAATGAAAAATGTTGAAATAGGTGATAGAGAGCATAAAGAAATGAAAAATAAATAATAAATAAATAAAGAACCAAAAGTAAGAAAAAAAATAAATTCAATTGCTGAAAATAACTTATTGCATATTTTAACTTGTTTATAGTTACGGGATATTAATTAGAGGAGTCAATTCAAGAAGCAATTCAAATGGAGTTTGGGTTGACCCACGATGAGTCGAATCTGTTTGGGTCGGGTATGTTCGGGTCACGGTTACCCTTTAACCGATCTTGGTTGAGTTAGGCTCGAATCTTAAGTCGACCTTACAGATAATCACGAAACATAAATTCTAACAACTTTTTATAAGGGTTGATAAGGGTCACTTAAGTTAAATTTACAACTAAAATAAGTACAAATAAAGTGTAATAAGTTTTGTTAAATTCAAATAAGTTAAGTTTGAATAGGTAAAAATAAAGTGAATCGAACACATCCTAAATTTTTTTGATATGTAAATTATGTATATCCTTAAATAAAGTATTTTTATATTATCCCTATCAATTTATTAAGATTTGGGTTCTATATATTCAATTCATAGATTGGACCTAACTTATTGTTGGGCTATTTGATTGACCATATTTGACCAGACTTATGCTCAATTTACCACATTTTATGATTTGACTAGCTAAATTATTATTTGATCTGATATTTAGATTTATTCAAAGAAATGTCATTTGATTTGCACTTTGGAAACATGAAATTTTTATAATTTTTAAATTATAAAAATATAATTGTACAATAATAAATAAAAGCAATAAACATATAAAATTTGATTTGCTAGTTGGTTTAATCTAATCTAATATATATATATATATATATATATATATATATATATATATATATATATATATGTATATATATATATAAAGTAGGCATTTTGCGAGAGTATTCGGCGTGCCACATAAGCAAAGGTATTATTTAGACCAATTAAAAATTAGATTTGTATTTTATTTTAGAACTAAAAAATTCACTTGCCACCTAAGAAAAAGTGATAAATGATAAAAAAAATTATATCACCACCTAGGTAAAAGTCACGAATTATATTTGATAAGTGAAATTTTAATGCCACGTAGATTAAAAACCACAAATAAATTATCTTATAATATTTTTTGGAAAGGAATTTGTTTAGGGTAAAAATACCTTTGACATACAGACCAATGCTACTGCGACACATGTCCCTAAGCTCAGCGCTCAATGAGCCAATTAGAGCATGACACGTGTCATTCAAAGGGGAAAACGGGCTTTAAGCCCATAACCCTAGAAATCGTAAAACGATGGGAAGCCCATCTACTTAGGTTAAAATAACCTAAAAGGGCACCTGTCCCAAAGCCCATCACAGTAGTCTGTACCGTCTGCTCATAAGAAACGACCTACGGTCGAAGTCAAGGACCGAGTGCCTCCGCCCCATCCTAAATGTTTGAGTCGGCTTCAACGTCAACCTACCCAGATAACTTTCAGAATACCTCAATGAGTTATTCGCCATCAAGCAGAGAGAGTTAGTCAGGCGGCTTGTGCGTCTACACTGGCCCTCGGATAATCCATTCGGCTCCGTATGCGCCACAACAGCCATATATGCCGTATGGACAACCATACATGCAGCCAACCCTCTTTGGGGGTCAGGCGGTGCAGATCGATCAACCTCTGGACTAGCAGTCCCATCTACTTATATTTGGGGATAAACCTTCTATGTTCTCCAAGGGAAGAGCCTTCTGCGAACGGTTTAATTCAGAGACCGATTTAAGGAACCCCTCGTCTCCGCAGATACAGGCAACCCCAATGCCAAGTCTAATGGGTCCGTTCATGCGTGTGAGTAGGGGCTGCTTGGTACACACTGTCGCCCAAGAGCTCCCTTATAAGCATAGCCTACAGCCGGTCGAATAGCTTGGTTGAATCCATAGGGTCAGCTGGCACTATCCCTGTCAAGAGCATGCTATTGCAGTCAATGGGGGCAGCCGGCACTATCCTTGCCGAGAGGTGCTCCAATAACTTAGGCTCGGTATTCAATGGATGAGTCGCTATAAAAGCCAAGTAGGATGCGCCTCCTGCGTGAATGAGAGCCTGTGTGTTAGCATAGGCGGCATTTAAGCCAAACGACAACCAAGCCAAGCAATGAAACAGGATCAGCTGGACCAGCAGCTAAAGTGTGAGAATAACACACAAGCGGCCTGGTTTAGATTTGGCATGATTATTGTTCAAAAATGTGCTTTTTATAAATGTAGATATAGTCCTACTATTTGTATACCAGCTAAATCATGAATAGCTCGGATGGCCGGCGCTATCAAGCAAGTCCTCGTGACTATTAAGGGAATTATCGTGCATTGAGTGGGCGGCTCTTAAGCTATTACACTCAATGGGTACAACCGACACTCTCCTTGCCGAGAGCAAGCTAACAAACCCAAAGCCAAGTTTATCAAGCAAATCCTCGTGACCACCATACCTTGAGTAGCCGACATTTCGATGTTGGGCAATGGTAAAGGCACCCTCTTGGTCCTCGCAAATAAGCTGACAGGCGGCACATGGTGGCAGCAGCCATGAGCGTTTGGCTCTTCAAATGCCAAACCTTGAATGCAAACAACAAGCGGCATTATAGAGGGAGCCATGAGCTGGTTGGTTTTTTTTTTTTTATCTCGAGAGCACTCAAGCGGCACCTTTCTTGGTTCTTAAGTTGGCAGGCGGCAGCAATGCCAGCCGACACTTGGTGGCAGCAGCTGGCATGAGAAAAGCAAAGCGCTACACCAAGGTGGTCATACTACTGGCACAATCCTAACCACCAAGCATCCGACTATGTATATACGGGATAAGCTACGTGCAACTGGCATTATCATGCATGAGCATTACGGTTCTTACGCTGTTGTTATCAATAGGCACAGCTGGCTCTATCCCAGCCACCGAGCATCCGGCCAGGCGGCAAAATGTTTAGCTGGCTGTATGAAGGCTAGACAAGCCCGGCTGTTCGGAGGGGTGGCTTATGGGTTTCAATAATAAAACCGGCTGTGGGTGCACACTTTACAACGCCATGGTCAGCTCTAGCAAGCTAAGCATCCGGCAAGCTCTAACCATGTAACCGGCATACTCATAGGCTGTGTGTATACGGGTTAAACAATGAGCTGCCAACACTAGCATCCTTGAGTGAGACGTTTTCTATGTTGTGGCTATCAGGAAGTTCAACCGCCGTTTAGTGGCCGGATGACTGATAGGCGTGTCGCGTACCTAACAAAAATAAACCTAACGAGACCACTACTATGTAGACGGGCAAGTAAGGATCGAATCCCAAGAGACTAAGGTTGACCTAATTAAATAGACTCAAATAATCACTAAGCAAGTAACAAATCAATGGTGATGAACTTCTAAGAACTAGTATTTAAAGGACTCAATTAATCTAAAGAATGTGATAAACCAATGAACTAAAACATCCAAGATCAAGCATTACCACGAATATAATCAATGCATAAACAAATCCACCCCCAATAACAATTCAATTGACAAGAGGAAAAACATTCCCTAATCAATACCAAAGGTCTCTTCCGAGTTATCAATGGCTTCCCAAATAAACTAACAAGCCTATTTCCATGGAATCAAGCAAATAAGGGACATTAAACATAATACTTAACTTCCTAATCATTCAATCATCTACTTCCGTGATGACCTTCAAACCCTTAATTGAAATACCTAAATCCCGTTAATATTCAACTTCCGTTGCAATAAAAACAAAGGGATGATAACAATACCAATTATTCCTAATCTGGTATTGGCATAAACACAATTAATCAAGCATGTTAATTGGAAATATTATTGGAGAATTTAAAGATTAAATCTAAGCATTAATCATATCCGGGCTTTGCAAGATCCCGGATTATGAATCTACTCACACATGCTAACAAAACCAAAAGCAAGATTCAATAGAGAAGACATAATCAATAAGCAATAATAATTGAAAGAGAAGTGAGATAGATGAATACCAAAATTGCTTCAATTAAAAGAACTCAAATTGTTGATGAATAATAATCAAAGCTAAGAGAGGAATTAAATTGCTTAAAGAAAGTAAAACTAGGGTTCTTAGAGAAAACTAATACTAGAGGATATAATAAGTGTTTTCTAATTGTGATTACAAAGGGTATTTATACCCCCAAAAAGATAGAATTGCGAAAATAAGCAAATCGGCTTCCGCGAAACAGTGCCCGGTCCAACCGGGCAAGGGGTGCCCGATCGGGCGGCTGGAGTACGACGCCTCTTGTTCTTTATCGCCTTTTTGTTGCTTCCTGTGCCCAGTCCCACCGGGCGAACCATGCCCGATCGGGCGCACAAGGAAACTCCAAAAGGATTGCTTGAGATGCTGAAATTCTAACTCTTCAGTGCCCGGTCCAATCGGGCGAGCTATGCCGAACCGGGCACGTAGAGTCTACAGCAAATACTTTGTATCTACCTCATCCTTCTTTGCCCTGTCTGACCGGACAAGCTATGGTCAATAGGTCATGGGAGAAATCTTCATCTTCGCACACCAACCTCTTCTATAACTATCCAAAACATGTCCGATTCATCCACGAAACTCCGTATTCCTATGAAACTCACAAAAATAGATCGAATACACTAGAGAAGAGATTGTTAGCAAGAAATGGCTTCAAAGAGCCCAAAACCATGCAAATATACATTGTAAAACCGGGATAAAACATGGTATAAAACTCATACATCAATGACCAGGAGAATGACATCCAAAACCGGTTGTGAGTGTTTAAGTTATGATGCCTCTAGCATGTTGTTCACCGAGCTCCATGTAAGGAATGCCTCTCCTTCGTGCGTCCAAATGGCAGCATTGCCGAGCGAGCATCCGACCATGTTGCTAACGGCTGTGATTATTCAAGGCCACCATGGACATCCGGATGTCCGGGCATTTGAGAGTGGCCGGCTTTATCATCCGGCATGAGTATTGTTCAAATAGGTGCGCTCGAGTTATGGGATGCATAAAACAACCCAATCACCTAGCATATGGCGCGAATAGTCCGTCTGTATGTATACAAGCTAAGCCATGAATAGCCCGGATGGCCGGCACAATCAAGCAAAGCCTCGTGGTTGTACTAACAACAAGCGGCATCATCGCAAGCGTAACTTCGAAGATGAACGGATTGGTCGTGTGTATGGCTCGAGCCTTGCAGAATGTATATGGTTTAATGCAACCTCATGAAATGCCATGTGTTTCGGGGTTTTCTGATGTCCTGCGGGAGAGTTACAATTTCCGAGACTGGAACCGGAAGCCTGTACCTGCAAAACAAACGGATGCTCCGGATGATTGGAGATCCACCTCCGACGGTCAAGTTAGTACTTGATTAAGGAGTAATTAATGCGGAAATTAAAGTGATTGGGTCTCTCTTGGTGAGAGTGTTTAATGTGTGTAATCTGCGTTTTTTCCCTAATGAGGATTAAGGGAGGTATTTATAACCTCGGGAAACGTGCCAATCTAGGTTTAGGTGAACCTTGGGCTGATTGGGCTTCCCTCGGAAGTTGGGCCTAGGTGACCGGCTTCTCCATTAGGCATGGAGTATGCCACATGTCATGACATAATAAGTCCAGGGTGGACGAATAAGCGTGTGCCACGTGGCAAACCCTGAGAGGTCCAACTGGGGGACACTTGGTAGGACCTGATTGGCCCACGTGGCGCATTCTGATTGGTGGGAGCAAAATCCCCTAATCATTTGCCCCTCACAGGTGGCACGTGACTGGTCACGTGTTACCTGTGACAGGTATTGCCCTGTAACAGGCGACGGCCTGCTACAGGTGTCACTCGGCGAGAGGCCGAGAGATTCTCCCGCCAAAATTTTGAATTCTGGAAGTGACCCTTCGCCTTCTCACTTCGCCTATATAAAGGAGTGTTGACTTCGGTCATTTTCACACTTGAAAACTTTGTGAGAGAACATTCGGACCCCTGAACTTGCTCTGACATTTTGGACCCTTTCTGCCTACCGCCTGCTCTGACAAGCCGACTGCAAAGGATTTTCAGAACTTCATCAATCGTCACTCGTTCAGGTAACTGTCGGTTCTCTTACTCTTAATTTTCTTTTTACTTTATTCTTTTTTGAAATGGCACCACGGAAACACACGACACGACCTAGTTTAGTGATCAGCCGGTCATCGGGGACGGCTGAATCTAGGACTAGGAGTGCCGCCTGCCCTTTTCTGGACCCATCTTTGCCCTTTATACAGAGTCCGACTGTATCTGTGTCTATGTAGAGCATGATGGCCAGAACAAAAAAGACTGCCAGGATCTCAAACTCAGACGACTCCTCCCACAGGGTGCCGATTAGTGAAACATCTGACCAGGCGCCATATGTGGAAGTGAAACAAAGCGGCTTGAAAGCCGGCAGTTCTGAGGGAGGAGTCAAAGTGACCCCTTCCCATTTTACAGTTGACAATTCTACATTATCTCTTGCTCCTTTGAAAGGAGAGGAGGCGGGCCCCTCCGGGAGAGGAGAGGAGTCGTCCTCTTCGGACTCGTCAGAGGACGAATCCGAGTCTAGCTCTTCTGGCCATGCTTCTTTGGACACAGAAGAGAAAAACAGTCGCCTACAAGAGGCGAGGCTTTCTCACGCAGTTGAGAAGGGGGACGTTTGGGCGGAGCCATCCGCCTCTCACCGAGAGCAAAATACCCCCTACTACTGCACGGTACCTCGGGGGCGGATCACGGCCATGCAAGAGAAAGTGGGGAGCTTTATCGCAAACCACACAATGGGCCCCGACTTCTTAGTGTTCGTGCCGGATCCAGAAGACACAGTCGTCTGGCCGGCTGGTACCAGTTATGATGGCGCCTACTTTGGCTGCTACGAGGCAGCCATCAAGGCTGGGCTGTGCTTCCCACTACATCTGGCTGTTCAACGGATCTTGGATGGGTATGAGTTGGGGTTATGGCAGTTAGCCCCGAACTCCTGGGTCAACGTACTCGGCTATGTGGCCGGGTGCGAACTGCACGGGGTGGAGCCGAACTTCGAGGCTTTCGCCCACATGAACTACCTCAGCCGGACCCCTAAGGCAGGCGGTACCGGCTGGTATCAATTGACGAGCCACAGGGGCTACCTCATGACGAGAGGTAAAGTAAACAAATGGATGGACTGGCGGAGCACCTTCCTTATCATTGAGAGTTCAGACACAGAGCTGAACAAGCGCTTCAACAGGTGGAACAGGAATCCGCCCCTTCCTGCAGGCGGCCGCAGCATGCCGCCTGTTCCCCCAAGGCTAAGAAAGAGATCCTAGATAAAGGACTCTTCAAAGTAGAGTCGAAGGTGAACTCTACTTCAGGGGTACGAGAGCAAGTATCCCTGCACTGCGTCCCGAGCTTCAAATGGCTCTACGACGAGTACTTTTTGGCCGCCTGTGGCCTCAACAGTCGGTGCTCAAGAGGTAGCCGGCCTGTCGAATACTCTGTTGTTCCGTGCATTTCTTGTTATGACTTTTATTAACTTTGCTATTTGTTTTTGCAGCGGACGCCATGAGCAAAATTACCGCGTCCAAGACTGCGGCGGCCATGTTGCGGGCCTCCATCATGCAACAGTCTTCAACCGACTCCCCCAACAAGGGGGCACCCTTGGTGGGCTTCGAACCTTTCACCCTCCTTTTGGAGTTGTGTTTATGCATATACTGACTCTTTTCTTCTTTTTTAGACGGGCGCTCCAAGAGCTTCTTCTTCCCAAAAGCCGGACCCCAAGGCCCAGAGGACGACTGTTGCGAGCTCTTCTGGTTCTGCCAGGAAACATGCGGCGGCGGAGAAACAGCCGGCCACTTCTTTCTAAAACTCCAGCTGGGCCACCTAGAAGTATGAAATTGCCCTTGTAAATTTTAGACTCGCTCCCTCCTTTACTAGGTCTAATCCGTTTGTTTATGCTTGATGCAGCCGGCCCTCAGGAGCCTGACTTGGTCGAAGTGGCGAAGTCTATGATCAAGGCCGTTTCTCCAGCTGAAAGGGAGGCGGTCAGAGGTGTCGGCACCCTTGACCTAGACGGGATTGCAGGGGTCCTTGCTGAGGTATACTTAGCATATTTTTGAGTATTTGAATTCCAGGACGCCTGTTTTCTTTTTTGTTTGGAAACTGACGCCTGTTCCCTTTTTTACTTAGGCCCTGCTCCGAGTGAACGACCTTCGCAAGCCGCTTGACCGGAAGAACAAAGAGGTAAAGGCTGCAAAAGCTATGGCCGCCTCTGACTGTGATAAGGCAATGTTTCAAATTGCCCAAAATGAAGTTCTGACAATTGATATTCTTTTTTATCAGGCGCAGGCTACCGCCGCTATCCGGGCTAAGTGAGAGGCGGCCCAGAAGAGGAATAGCGAGCTGGAGGCGATCATCAACAACCTCAAGACCGAGCTGAGACCTCTTCGCCAAAAGATGTCCTCATACGAATCCTTGGAGAAATCCTTGGCGAGCGTAAAGGAACGCCTGGTGACCCAGGAGAAGAGTCTAACTCAGGAGCTCTCGGAAAAGGCCGAGCAAGAAAAGAAAGAGCTGGTCCGGGAGATGATGGAAGACTCTGCTCAAATACAGCGCATGACTTGGGGCCGCCTCTTCCCCAATGCCGACTTTGCGTCCTGGGAAAAAACGTACCGCAAGTGTTCTGATAGATATAATCAAGAGATCCTGGCGGCTGCTGAGGAAGAGGCGTTGGAGGAGGAGGAGCAACCGGTAGTGGCGCTTGTGCCGCTTGGGGGTAATGCATCGAAGAAGGATGCAGCTGAAGCCGAGTCCAGCAAAAAGAGTGCTGACCAGGCGGCAACTGCTAATATTGAAGATCTGCCCCCTTCATAAGCTTTATGTCTTCTTTCCCCGGCCTGCGTGCCGTTTGTTTGTATTTACCCGGCCAGGGGGCCGGGGCTCTGAATATTTTGCCGGTCTTTAATAACCGGCTTCCTTTTAATGAATATTTTTGTTTTGCTTCAAATTTGTTTAAGTATTGAATATTCTGATATCCAATTGTACACTATACCGACTGTTTTACATGGTCGATAGTTGCAGACAGGTACAGATAGTTAGTCGCGCCGCCTATGCCCCTGGACGACTGGTTGTCTGTTTCCAGGCTAGACGATCAGTCGACCATTTATCCAATCGGTATTCGAACCATTTTAAAGACTGGATCCCCTTTAGGCAGGCGGTTCTGTCATTTGTAAAATTAACCAAGTAGGAAAGTGGTTTCCTACTTGTCATGTTTTTAGGCTAGAGACTTTAGGCCGTCTAGGCCGACTGTTCCCCGCCATATTTAATCTAGTGTGAACAGGTGCTGTATGAACACATTTTTAGTTTCATACTAAATTTTTAAGGAGTGACCAAGTAAACATGATTGTTACCTAGTCGCCAAGTAACTGAGTAGTAGAGGTATCAAGCGGTGGGTACCGGTTGTTCCCCTTTATTCGCCAATGTTTGTTGGCTTTTAACTCATAAGTTGTTAACCTAGCAGGAGTAGTGGTTGAGATCCCCTGTTTGCTAAAAACAGGCGGACGACTCATACCTTTTAGGCTCCATACTAAGTTTGAGAGAGTGACTATGAGTTAACTTTGGTGTTACTCAGTCGCCGTCACTCCTGCTTGAGTAGTAAAGGTACCAGGCGGCGGAGGCCGGCTGAACCTTTTGATTCGCCAATATTTATCCCAAGTAATACAGGCGGTCATCTGACTCAGATGTCAACTGCTACCACTGGTTTGGTTAGTGATAGAGTTATCCTTGTCTCAAAAACGGCTACGTGGTTGCCCTTGGGGACAGTCGTATAGGTGCCGTGTAATTAGTTTATAGAGCAATGTTCCACCCAAAAGGGAGCTGCTCTCTGCGACGAATTTCATCCGGAGGGATGCCGCCGGACGCCTGCTATGATGTTGGGACAGGTCGTATTAGTTTTGAAGATTGGATCAGTTGGCTTGGCGCCTGATCTGATCATTCGGCCTGTGGCCTTGGTTAGTCATTTGGTGGACGCAGATGCTAAGTAAGAGGAGGGCAGCTGCCTATTTAGGCACAGGGTCGGCCAGGCCACCATCATTTTTTAGCTAAGTATAGGAGGGTGGTCGTCTGTCTTGGAATCTACTGTATGTCCAGACGGCATGCCCCTATGGTGATAGAGTGAAATATTTAATGGAGAGTAGCCGACTGTAAAGGTACAGGCGGCATGCCCCTCTGAAGATAGAGTAAAATACTCAATGGAGAGTAGCCGACTGTAAAGGTACAGACGGCATGCCCCTCTGAAGATAGAGTAAAATACTCAATGGAGAGTAGCCGACTGTAAAGGTACAGACGGCATGCCCCTCTGAAGATAGAGTAAAATACTCAATGGAGAGTAGCCGACTGTAAAGGTACAGACGACATGCCCCTCTGATGATAAAGTGAAATACTCAATGGAGAGTAGGCGGCTGTAAATGTATAGGCGGCCTGCCCCTCTTAAGTAAGAATAAAAATTAAACATGGAGAGTAGCCGACTGTTTGTCAGTAGGCATGCCCCTCTTAAGTAAAAATGAAAACTGAGTATGGAGAGTAGTCGACTGTTTGTTAGTAGGCGTGCCCCTCTCAGTACAAAATTGAATATTAAGTATGCAAACTTTTATTAAGTAGCCCTTGACTATTTATATCATTCAAAAGAAATATTTCTTAAGATTATCTACATTCCAAGTTCGAGGCAACGGTTGGGCGTCTGGTGTTTCCAGACGGTAGGTACCATCCTTGACCTCTTCACAGATTCGGTAGGGTCCTTCCCAGTTGGGAGTTAGTTTGCCAGACTCATTAGCCCTTCCAACTGCTTCCATTTTTCTAAGTACAAAGTCCCCCACTTTGAGTGGACGCCTGTGTACTTTTTTGTTGTATGATCTTGTCATTCTCAGGCGGTAAATTTCATGGCGCAAGATAGCATTGCCCCTCCTTTCAGGAAGTGAGTCTAATGCTAGGCGCATGGCTTCCTAGTTTGCCTCTTCGTCATATAGCATTACTAGAAGAGTCGGCTCGTAGTGTTCTATTGGAAGAACAGCTTCCGCACCATAAGTTAGGAGGAACGTAGTTTCTCCAGTCACCCCTTTTTCAGTCGTCCTAATGGCCCAGAGAACATGTGGTAATTCATCCGCCCATAGGCCGCCTGCTCGTTCCATCTTTTTCTTGAGACCGTCTGAGATGATTTTATTAAAGGCTTCTACCTGGTCGTTTGCTTGTGGACGGCCGACAGATGCAAAGTAGTGTGCAATTCCTTGGTCACCCAACCAGCTTTTGAGAACAGGCGTCTCAAATTGGGGACCATTATCAAAAACCGTAGACATGGGAACCCCGAACCGAGTGATGACATTTTTCCAAATGAATGAAATTACATCCTTCGTCTTGATTCCCTTTACAGCCTCCGCTTCTACCCATTTAGTGAAGTAGTCGACGGCAACAAGTATGTACCTCCTTCCGCCTGTAGCAGGCGTATATGGACCCAGAATATCCATGCCCCACTTAGCAAACGGTAGTGGGCTATGAATGGTAGTGAGGTCAGTAGCCGGACGGTAAATTAGTTTGCCAAACCTTTGGCACTTGTCACATTTTTTCACCATGTCCATCGCATCTGCTTCTAAAGTAGGCCAAAAGTAGCCCTGCCGCCTTGCCCGTTGAGCAAGCGTCCTACCGCCTATATTGGAAGCACAGTAACCAGAGTGAAGATCATCTAGTATCTCTCGCCCCTTTTCTGGAGTAACACACTTTAAGAAGGGTCGAAGGTACCCCCTTTTGTGAAGTTCTCCCTTTATTATTTCAAAACTGGTTGCTCGTTTTTTCAGTGCTGCCGCCTGTTGATGATCATCCGGTAGGGTACCATTTGTCAGATATGCCCTGATTGGATCCATCCAGGTTGGGCTTCTGTCTAAGATTCGAATAGGGTCTTCCTCAATGCTTCTCCTCTCCATTACTTCCCAAAAAACAGTTCGAGGAGTATCACAGGAGGCGGATGATGCTAATTTTGAAAGTGCATCCGCCTGGTTGTTTTATGATCTCGGCACTTGGGTCAGATGAAAATCCTCAAGGGAGCCGACTGCTTGTCGGACCGCCTGTAAATACTTGATCATGGCCGGATGGGTTGCTTCGTATTCGCCATTGTACTGACTCACTATCAATTGTGAATCGGAACAGGCGTCTATTTTTCTTGCCCCTGCCGCCTTGCACATGCGGATTCCGGCTAGTAAAGCTTCATATTCTGCCTCATTGTTTGAGGCCTGAAAACTGAAGCGTAGAGCATACTCGTACCTGTCGCCTTCTGGCGACTGACATATGACGCCTGCTCCACAACCATTTGAAGTAGAGCTTCCATCCACATATACCTTCCAGACTTGGTCTGAAACTTGAGAGTCAGGAGGACGAGTCATCTCAACAATAAAGTCAGCAAAGGCTTGCCCCTTCACTGCTTTTCTAGGCTCGAAGGTAACTTCGAGGCTCTGTATTTCTATGGCCCATTTGATCATTCGGCCAGACGACTCCATGATGGTCAGTGGCCGCTTGATAGGTTGGTCTGTATACACGACGACTGCATGTGCCAAAAAGTAGGGCTTCAATTTTTTAACAGCCATGAAGAGTGCAAGACCAAATTTCTCCACTAAGGGATACCTCAACTCGGCATTTTTCAGTACGTGACTGACAAAGTAGACCGGGAGCTGACAGCCGTCTCTTTCAGCAAGGAGAACAGCGCTTAACGCATGATCAGAGACGACCAGGTACATGTAGAGTACTTCTTTGGGCAAAGGGCTGACCAGCCTCGGCAAGGAATGCAAGTGAACTTTCAATTTCTGGAAGACGGCCTCAGCATCCGGCCCCCATTCAAACCTTGCCTTTTTCTTAATTGCCTAGAAAAAGTATAGGCATTTGTCGCCTGATCGGCTTAGAAATCTTCCCAAGGCCGCCAGACAACCTGTTAACTTCTGAACCTCTCGGATGGTACCAGGCGACTGCATGTCGATGACCGCCTGCACCTTCTCAGGGTTCGCCTTTATTCCTCTCTGATTGATAAGGAATCCGAGAAATTTCCCAGACTCAACTCCAAAGAAACATTTCCTGGGATTGAGCATGACATGGTGCCGCCTGAGTGTGGCGAAAGTTTCTCGGAGGTCCGACATATGATCTTTCTGAAGTTTAGACTTGATAATCATATCATCAATATATGCCTCGACATTTCTTTCAATCTGATCAAAGAACACAGTGTTTATCATTCGCTGGAAAGTGGCCGGGGCATTCTTAAGACCAAACGGCATGACCGTGTAACAGTATAACCCCTGATCAGTGACGAAGGCCGTCTTCTCCTGATCTTTCTTCCATAACGGAATTGGATGGAAACCAGATTAGGCGTCCATAAAGCTCATCAAAGCATGGCCGGCTGTTGAGTCGACCAGGTTATCAATTTTAGGCAGAGGGTAACTGTCTTTGGGGCACGCCTTGTTTAAGTCTGTGTAGTCTACACACATTCGCTAGGTGCCATTCGGCTTTTTAACAAGCACCACATTTGCAACCCAGTCTGGGAAGTAACATTGCCAAATGAACCCTGCATCAAGTAATTTTTTAACTTCGGCGGCTGCCGCCTGACTTCTTTCTTCGCCATGGTTCCGCTTCTTCTACCGTACCGACTTCTTTTTCGGATCCACGGCCAGTTTATGTACCGCCAGATCAGGACTAACGCCTGGCATTTCATGGACTTCGAATGCAAAGATGTCCTTGTATTCTTTCAATAGTTCGTGCAAGTCGTCACCCAGGTCCCTTAGAGCAGTCGTCCCAACCTTGATTGTTCTGTCAGGACGCGAGTCATCTAAGATCAGGTCCGTATGCTCACCAGCTGGCTGAGGGCGGAATTCATCCGATCGCTCCTCTGCCAATGATTGCTATTTTCTGTCTTTTCTTGCGGCCCCTGTCTGGGATGCCTTTCTCTTCTTGCCGCCTGCTTCTTGAACAGGCGCACTCTCCTTGACATTGTCAAGGTCTATTTTTCCACCGCTCGACCCAGTGGCCATAATAGTGGGCTTGACATCCGAGAGATAGCACTCTCGGGCCATCCTCTGATCTCCCCTTAGGGACCCGACTGTTCCATTATCCCTCTCAAACTTGAGCAACATAAGAGATGGTATTATAACAGCCTTGGAATTATTCAGGGTTGGTCGTCCCAGAATCATGTTGTAGGCCGAGAGTTCTTCTACTACCAGGAACCGGACTACTATGTGTCGTCTTTCCCCTTTTTCGCCCAGGCGGATGGGTAAATCCACTCGTCCCACTGGGTGGACGACTCCTCCTCCAAACCCTACTAAAGGGTGGGATGCCGGATGTATGCAATCAGTCTGATATTTAAGTTTCGACAGACATTTGCTACTGATGAGATCTGAGGAGCTTCCGGTATCTATGAGGATTCGGCCAACTCTCTGGTTGGCCACTTTACATTCAATAACGATTGGGTCGTCATGCGGCCCTCTTACCCCTCCTAGATCTTCTTCAGTGATGACAATCTCAGGAAATGAATATTTGGAGGGCCGTTCTTGGTGAACGGAATTTACATCTAACCGTCTGATATTGTCTTTGTTGCCCCTAATAGTGGGGCCGCCTCCCGAGAAGCCGCCTGCAATGGTGTAGACGACTGCATCATCTGTATCGGAGCTGTCGACCTGTTGATTCTTTTTGGTCGACAGCTTTTTCGAGGAAGTGTTCCCCGTAGATTTCTTGACATAAGTGTCAAGGTCACCTTGCTCAGCCAGGCGGTCCAGATACCGCATGAGAGTGATGCATTCATTGGTGTGATGACCAACATCTTCATGATAATCACAAAATTTTTCTTGGTTCCGATTGTTTGCAGAACCCTTCATGGGGACCGGCTTCTCAATTGAGATCCGTCCCTTGATTTCCTTTAGGATAAATTGGCTATCCTTGTTAAACACATTCTTTGGGGAGTATGGTTTGAATTCTTTTTTCTTCTTCTGGGACGGTTGTTTAGAGGAATCAGTTGCCCAGACCTCTTTTCTCTTCTCGTCCTTGTTTGACGACTGCTTCTGTCGTCCTTCTCTTTTGTCAGACCTTTTTCCGTCTGACTGTTTTACCGTACTACAAAGATCAGTCGCCTGTATATAGGCTTCCGCTTCAATCAAGGCCTCTTGAAGAGTCGCCACCCTCTTTCGGACCAAATCAAATTTGAAGGTCGACCCGTCTTTGAGACCTCTGAAAAAGTCAGTATAGGCTACTTCATCCGGTAACCCTTGAATCTGTATTCTCATCAGGTTAAATCGCCTGATGTAAGAACGAAGCCCCTCCTTCTCGCCCTGCTGAATTGTTCCTAAATCAAGGGTCGTCTTCTTCGCAGGGATGTTCATGGCGAAGTTGGAGGTGAATAAGTAAGCAAGCGTCTTGATGTTATTTACACAACCAGTCGGCAGGTTGCCGAACCATTGTTGTGCGATTCCTTTGAGAGTCGCTGGGAAACACTTGCACCAAGTTGGATCATCCAACCCTTGAAGGTACATCAGGTTGGTGAATGCCATCAGATGGTCTTCTGGGTTAGTAGTGCCGTCATAGGCGCCTACTAATACATTTTTCACTTTGGCCGGCTGAGCGGCTTCAGTAATTTCCTTGGAGAAGGCCGAAGGCTGTTCACCAAGTCTAAGCAACCGTAGCTTCCAGTCCATAGGTTGGACATTTTTTGCTGCATGTCCACCAAACAGAGGTGGCTGTAAAAAATACTGTTGTTGCGGTACAAACGGTAAGTTTGGTACCGCCTGGTCGCTATGAAAGCCGGACTGATGGGAGGTGCCGCCTGACTGAATCTCATGATACGACTGAGTATGCCTCATCGAGGTATTTCGCAGACTGTCTTGGAAGTTTGAAGTAGAGGCCGACTCTGACAATCAGTCACTCTTCTTCTGCTCTAGCAGTAGCCGAGCGTCTGTGTATGTTTTCCTCGACCCGTCCGCCTGAATATGACGAACATGTTTCCTATTTCCTGGAGTAGGAAAACGGTATTTTGTGAAATCAAGGGCAGGTGGCTCCCACTTCCTAGATTTAGGATGAGGGGTCGCCTCTCGCCCTTGAACTGGCTTCCTCTTCTGTGAAGTGGAGGGTTTCTTAGCCAACTGCTCCTTGTCCAGAGCAGGCGGCTTCTTGTTGATCAACTCTTGAATTTCTCCCTTGAAGTCCCTCATGAAGGTCATGAGTTCGTTCCTTGTGATGGGAGTAGACCCATTAGTCGGCTGCTGCCGAACAGGCGGTGCGCCTGCTGGCTCACTTCCAGTTTGAAGATGTTCCCGTTCCCTCCTTTCGGTATGACGGGTACGTCGGGCCCTTAGGGTCCCGTCTGAATCTGTGTGAGCTTCAACTTCAAATTCATTCTCAGTATCGTGGTCCGACTGAACTAACGTGGATGCCATCTCAGAAGTACTCTCCCCACAGACGGCGCCAAAAATGTTTCGGGGTTTTCTGATGTCCTGCGGGAGAGTTACAATTCCGAGACTGGAACCGGACGCCTGTACCTGCAAAACAAACGGATGCTCCGGATGATTGGAGATCCGCCTGCGACGGTCAAGTTAGTACTTGATTAAGGAGTAATTAATGCGGAAATTAAAGTGATTGGGTCTCTCTAGGTGAGAGTGTTTAATGTGTGTAATCTGCGTTTTTTCCCTAATGAGGATTAAGGGAGGTATTTATAACCTCGGGAAACGTGCCAATCTAGGTTTAGGTTAACCTTGGGCTGATTGGGCTTCCCTCGGAAGTTGGGCCTAGGTGACCGGCTTCTCCATTAGGCATGGAGTATGCCACATGTCATGACATAATAAGTCCACGGTGGACGAATAAGCGTGTGCCACGTGGCAAACCCTGAGAGGTCCAACTGGGGGATACTTGGCAGGACCTGATTGGCCCACGTGGCGCATTCCGATTGGTGGGAGAAAAATCCCCTAATCACCATGGGTAACGACTGAGTGTGTGGATGCCCTGCCGAATGAATAGAGTTCGAGGTCAAGTATTATCATGAGTGTGGTTTGAGGCCAAGTGAAAGCAAGCGGCATAGTTAAACCATTATTATAGCTCGGTTGTCATTAGTGTTTAAGAATTATCATTATTATGATTTACAAAAAAAAAATAAAATAAAAAAGGTATCTTAATAAAGAGTCGTCTGTATACTCCGAGAGCAAATTCATTTCTCGAGCTCTGTTACTCGGCATCCCATGGCCGCCTGTCACCATTTGAAAAGCTCATTCTCATGAATCAAGCAGGAGGCATCATGTCGTCCAGTATGTTGATGAAATCCTCCATTGAAAGGTACCATTCTAATAACTCGGTATAAGCATTATATTATTATTATGTTGTTATTATATAGTAAAGTCTGACGAGTAAAAAATACCGTTAAAACTCCCATTGAGAAATTTTATTTTGGATTAAGTCTCCCTCAAGGGCAGCATACCGACAGAAAAAGGTCTAACTGGCTTAAGTAGAAGCATTGCCTGTGCAATGTGCAGGTGGCACCGCCTGTGCCATGTGCAGGCGGCAAAATCTAAATCAACCATCTTCTCCAGCATGAGTAGATATAAGCTACGTCTAAATAAACTTAGCGGCTATGTGTTGTTCCTTTTAGAACAACCAAATGAGGCCAATGGCCTGATGATCAACTTGAGGCCAATGGTCGGATGATCAACTTGAGGCCTATGGCCGGATGATCTAAGTCGGGCCTATGGCCTGACGATTAAAATGAGGCCTATGGCCGGATATTCTTAATTTATAAAACAATACGTCTGTCCCTAACATGAGCAGGCGTCCAGCGACATCCATTTGGGTGAATTCGTCACAGAGACCATCTCCCATATGGGTGGCACATTGCTCTATAAACTAAAACAAACGGCCCTACCGACTGTCAAAAAAGACAAGCTCGTAGTCGTTTCAATTGATCAAATGAGACAAGGATAACAAAGACTACCGGCTGTTCTAAAAACAAGTGGTAATCTATAATATTCAAGTCAGATACCGACTGTTGTTGCTCAGGGGCAACATAGTCGACAAAATTTGAGGATACAAGCTAAGTCCAAGACTTAGTAGCTAAATTGCAAAAATAAGCTAAGTCCAAAAACTTAGCAGCTAAGCGTTGTTCCTATTAAGAACAACCCCCTATTCGATGGTTGACAGTCCACCTGATCTGGGGCTATCAACATAGTGGGGCTAAAAGCAATAAGAGTCGACATCTATCTAGTTCAGCGGCAATCATTATTATGATTGACTAACTTTGAAAATGTCATACCGTTCAAGGTATCAAAATTTTCCAAGTTAATCAAATCCCACTTTTATTAAACTAGACAAATGCCGACCAGAGAGGCTTTAAGGGTCTTATATTCGAGGGGCTAATGTTTAGGGTAAAAATACCCTTGACATATGGACCAATGCTACTGCCACACGTGTCCCTAAGCTTTGCGCTCAATGAGCCAATTAGAGCATGACACGTGACATTCAAAGGGGAAAACGGGCTTTAAGCCCATAACCCTAGAAACCGTAAAACGATGGGAAGCTCATCTACTTAGGTTAAAATAACCTAAAAGGGCACCTGTCCCAAAGCACTATAAATACTGATCATTTACATTAGTTAAAAGGGAACTCAATTGAATAAACATTCAATCTACACAAATCAGAGAGTGAAACACTCGGATATTAAGGCTGTCTCAGACAGTCGGATGATCACTCCTCTCCTAAGAGGAGCTTGATCCCCTTTACTTTTCTGCACTTTTTACATCCGAACACGTTCTTACTTGATCATCGGAGGCGGAACTCCTACCCCCGGGTGTCTCTATTGTTTTGCAGGTATAAGCGCGTGGATCCAGACTTGGTGTTGTAACTCTCCCGCAGGACATCCAAAAAACCCCGAAACAGAATTAATCTTATAAACTAATGGTAAAAAAAAAACATTGTTTGCTAAGCTTAGCACTCGGGAGTGCTGCAATATTTTCTGTTCTGGCTTTTGGTTCGGGAACTTGGCCACGAACCTGATGTGAGGGTAGGTAGGGATGCTCTCCAAGTCAAGCTGAGGTTGTTGGGGTGCTCCTCTTGTCCTCTTCCTTGAAACCATTGTTTCTCTTGAAGCTTTCTCTCTCTACTAGAAGCTAGGAATTTTGGGTGAGAAGGGTGTGTGAAGGTAAGAGAGGTGGTTATGGAGGCTAAGAATTGAATAGGGAGGATGAAGGATGAAGAAATTAAGGAATTTGAGTGGAGTTTTTGGAGATTAGAGAAGATGATGGAAGTTAGGGTTTAAGAATTTGGGATTCTTAGAGAGAGAAGGTGTGAGAAATTGGGAGTGTGATTGAGAAATAAGGAGGAAGGAGGAGTGTGTTATTTCGTGAAATAGCATCAATTTCGTGGCTACCCCTTCGTGCCCGATCGGGCTGGGCATGCCCGGTCTGATCGGGCGGAGTAGATTGGGAGTGCTGCAATATTTTCTGTTCTGGCTGCTACTGTCGCGCCCGATTGGGTAGGGGTTGCCCGGTCTCATCGGGCAGAGAAAATCCCTTTTTTTTTTCCAACAGAAGACAGAAAGGGTGGCCCCTCGCGCCCGATCGGGCGGTGCATGCCTGGTGGGACCGGGTGGAGGGGGTTACTTTAGCTTCGAAACTTCTTCTTTCAACTCTCGCGCCTAATCGGGCATGTGATGCCCGGTTCTACCGGGCGGTAGGGGTTAGAATATGTTCTCCGTATTCCCTCCTTCTTCTAATTCTCTTCTGATAAGTGCTACTCGCGCCCGATCGGGCGGGTCTTGCCCAGTCTGACCGGGCAACGAGTAATTCTCCTATTTTATCAACCTTTGACGAATAATCTTGATATCCCGCTTCTTGCTTGACTCGGTGTTCTCTGAAAACCAGAAAAACAAACACAAACATAAAACAAAAAGAGAAAATAAACATAAAAATAAAAATAAGGAAAACTAAGAAAAACGGGTTGCCTCCCGGAAGCGCTTGTTTATGAGGTCATTAGCTTGACCGCCTTTTGCTCAATTGTCATGTGATGGTGTCGAGAGTGTGATGTCCACTCTTCCATCAATTGGATCACCTACTCGATAGTGCTTCACTATTTGGCCTTTCACCTTAAAAGTACTCCCATTTTTATTCCATAGTTCAATAATGCCATAGGGATGGACTTTACAAACCTTGAATGGACCCGACCACCTAGAACGAAGCTTACTGGAAAATAGTTTCAATCTTGAGTTGAATAAAAGGACTTGATCTCATTCTTTAAATTCTCTTCTCACAAGACCCTTATCATGCCACCTTTTGGTCTTTTCTTTGTACAACTTCGAACTTTCATAGGCTTCAAGACGGAGCTCGTCTAGCTCATTTAATTGTAACAATCTTTTTTCACCTGCTGCTTGAACATCAAAATTTAAACTTTTAATAGTCCAAAAAGCTCGGTGTTCTAGCTCGACAGGTAAGTAGCACACCTTTCCATACACAAGCCTATATGGGGTTGTACCAATTGGCGTTTTAAAAGCCGTTCGGTATGTCCATAGTGCATCATCAATCTTGATCGACCAATCCTTCCTTGACTTTGCAACCGTTTTCTCCAAAATTAATTTTATTTCCCGGTTGGATACTTCTACTTTACCACTTGTTTGTGGGTGATAGCCAATGCCAAGTCTGTGTTGTACTCCATATTTTTTCAATATTGCTTCGAATCGATGCTCCAAGAAGTGTGTTCCCCTGTCACTAATCAACACGCGTGGTAAACCAAAACGAGGGAAAATAACTTTCTTGAAAAACTTACTTACCACACGAGCATCATTGGTTGGAGTAGCAATTGCTTCAACCCATTTTGAGACATAGTCAATGGCTACTAAGATGTATCGGTTACCATAGGAAGAAGGAAACGGACCCATGAAGTCTATCCCCCACACATCAAACAACTCGACCTCGAGTATGTTGTTGAATGGCATCTCATTCTTCCTAGAAATATTGCCCGTCCGTTGACATCGATCACATGCCTTGACATAGGGATATACATCTTTGAACATTGTTGGCCAATAAAAACCGCACTACAAAATCGTGGCGGTTGTCTTCGAAGGACCTGCATGTCCACCACACGGTAAGTCATGACAATGAGAAATAATATCAGTTACCTCATTCTCTGGTATGCATCGTCGAATTATAGTATCCGCGCATTGCTTATACAGGAAAGGATCTTTCCAAAAATGTCTCCTCACCTCATAAAGGAATTTCTTCCTTTGTTGAGACGAGTAGCCATGAGGCATTGTACCCGTGGACAGAAAATTAGCCAAATCAGCATACCAAGGTGATTCAGTTTTCAACAGAGCTAATAAATGTTCACCTGCTAGCAAGTGCTGCTGGCTTCTTGGCTCTCGCACTCGCACGCACACGCACACCGAGCATGTGTGCTGCTAGCGAGCCACGCATGCTGGGCATCGCCTCGCTAACCACACGCACAAGCATGCAATGCTCGGTGCTGTGCTATTGATGCTGCAATGGCATGTGACGGCCCTAGGCACATTCACACGCACACACGCATAGGCCTAGCCATGCGATAGTGCTGTGCTTGGTGCGTGTGGCCTGCGATGGCGCTTAGGCACCCAAGCACACACGTTGCGGTGATGCTGTGCCATGCGATGGCACGCACACGTGCTCATGGTGCTTCGATGGGCAGCCTAGTGCACCTAGCACGCACATGGTGCGTCTAGGTTTGCGTTGAGCTAGCCTAGCCTAGCACTTCACATGGGTAGCCCAATGTGATGCTACGGCTACGCTCGTACTTGTTGCTTGTGATTTTGCGACTCTCGGCCAGGACGCCCTAGGCTCGATATCCGACGTCTGTGTTCGTAAAACTTCGACGACTCATTAAATCCTTCGGATTAATTCGTCGTCTCGGATCGGTTGTTCGATTGGGTTTGACTCGAAGGGTTCAGTTAAGATTAAGCTGTAATATTAATTATACCTTAATATTACTGATCGGAAGCGGCCTTAACCTAGGCATTCCGATCACTTGACCTTACTGAAGAATTAGCTCTGTAATAATTCTGAACCCTCTATCAAAATAATACACTTGTTGGAAGGACACCATTCCTTTCAATCTCCCACTAGTCTTTCCGGACAAGTGTGCATACAGTGTATAGCCCATTTCATATGTCGCTTAATATCTCTTCGTCATCCTTATTTCGTTAAGAAGTGTTTCTCGATCTCCGAGTTCGGCTGTCAATAAGCAGATGATTTCTAAAAATCCATCTGAGCACGGCCATGCATTTTCACAGTCTCGCTCTTCGAGCGGCCTGGTAAACAACAAAGACATGTTCCCTATTGTTAATAGGGGGACATTCCTAATCTTGCATTGTAAGTTACTCTTACTAAGAGGGCCTAATCTCCTGAGTGTTCCCGTTATGATCCCTAGTTACGGAAGACGTTAGGAAACATCAAAGAGACTAGTACTCAAACAAGAAAACTGCACAGTACTCATGGTCGAGGAAACGAGTTCCGATAGATATAATGAGAAATGTACTTATGACAATTTTGAATATCTTAAAGTACTCTCATGGGTCTATCCAGTGCAGTTCCAAACTGGTACCTGCGCAAATGATTTATGACCATCATGTCCTTGGAGCATAAGAAACGGTGCCGTAAATCATACTACACACTAATCTCTGGTGGTCATCAATCGTCCATCAGTTAGATGACCTCAATTAGGGACAATTTTCGATTTAAATATTCAATATTCACTTAACAGGTGTTTCTTTATCCAAGACATGGTCTTGATACCCTGTTTTGAATATTTCCATAAATCGAATGGACTCATTATTTAATTCTAAACCACAATTAAATAGCAATGGAGTGAATGGTAATTTTGCATAAAAATTTAATTACTCCATAAATGAATGGTTTCAATACAATGTCTTACATTAAAACATCTAGTTTAATTAAAACACATGTACAGGGAATTTCAAAGCCAGTCTCTAACATGCTTGATTCCCACTGCCTCAATGTGCTTGTTGTGTTTCACTTGAGGCAGAGGTTTAGTGATTGATTCATTCGCTCTCGCTCAACAGGTGTCTGTGGACACTGTTTTTTTGATGAGAGTTACGCCATGGGACATGGGTAGATGCCCTCTCTTGGCATTCTCCATGTGGAATCGTGCCAGTACCTTATCAATGTAAGTACTCTGGCTCAATCCAATCATCCTCTTAGATCTATCCCTGTAGATCTTGATGCCCAATATGTGCTGTGCCTCTCCTAAGTCCTTCATTGAAAAACACTTTCCCAACCAGCCCTTTACGGACTCTAGTAATTTTGTGTTGTTTCCAATGAGCAGTATGTCATTGACATATAGGACTAGGAATGCGATGTCACTCCCACTGACCTTCTTGTATACACAAGACTCATCTGGATTCTTGATAAAACCAAACTTGCTGTTGGCTTCATCAAATCGAAGATTCCAACTCCTGCTAGCTTGCTTTAGTCCATAAATGGACTTCTTAAGCTTGCATACCTTTCCAGCGTTGCTTGGATCAACAAAACCTTCTGGCTGTGTCATATACACAGTTTCTTCCAAAATCCCATTTAGGAAGGCGGTTTTGACATCCATCTGCCATATTTTATAATCGTAATATGCAGCAATCGCTAGGATAATCCGGACAGACTTTTTAGCATTGCAACTGGTGAAAAGGTTTCATCATAGTCAATCCCGTGGATTTGTCTATAACCTTTTGCCACCATTCTAGCTTTGTATATTGATACATTTCCATCCTTGTCTGTCTTCAATTTGAATATCCATTTGCAACCAATGGGTGTGTAACCCTCGGGCAAATTCACCAAGTCCCAGACTTGATTTTCAGACATGGAGTCCATCTCGGATCTCATGGCTTCTTGCCATTTAGCAGAGTCGGGGCTCGTCATAGCTTGTTTGTATGTCGCACGCTCATCGTCATCCATTACTAGGATTCTTGATCATCGGTTAAGACAATACCAAGGTATCTGTCTGGTTGAGATCTTTGCCGTTGCGACCTACGAAGGGTAATGGGTTGAGAATTTACATTGTCTGTTTGATTCTGACTAATATTCTCAGCTGCTTCCAAATCACTTAGATTGTCAGTTTTATCAGGTTGACATTGTTGCTCATCCTCTTGAACTTCGTCGAGTTTGATTTTCCTCCCATTTGTCATTTTGGAAAGGTGTTCCTTCTCCAAAAAGACACCATCACGAGCAACAAATATTTTGTTCTCGGATTTATTGTAGAAGTAATACCCTTTGGTTTCTTTTGGATATCCCACAAAGAAACACTTGTCTGATTGGGGTGAAGTTTGTCCGAAATTAATCGTTTGACATATGCTTCGCATCCCCAAATCTTGAGAAAAGATAACCTAGGAGGTTTCTTAGTCCATAATTCATATGAAGTCTTTTCAACAGCTTTTGACGGAGCTCAGTTTAGGGTTAGTGCCGCGGTTTGTAGCGCATGTCCCTAGAAAGAGATAGGAGGTTCACTAAGACCCATCATTAATCGAACCATGACTAACAAGGTTCGATTCCTCCGTTCGGACACTCCATTCCGTTGAGGAGTTCCGGGAGGTGTCAACTCTGAAAGAACACCATTTTCTTTCAAGTGATCGTCGAATTCATGGGTCAAATATTCGCCACCTCGATCCGATCGAAGCGCTTTAATTTTCTTGCCAAGTTGATTTTCAACTTCTTTCTGAAATTCTTTGAATTTCTCAAAAGATTCAGATTTATTCGACATTAAGTAGATATAGCCATATCTACTAATGTTTGTTAACGAAGTTGAATTCTTAGTGGTTTTAGTTAGCGGTATCAACTCTTGTCTAATCATATGTAAAACATGCAATTTCCATTTGAACATATATTTGCAAGACAATTTTGAAACAACCATTGTCAAAGTCTTACATTCAAAATAACTAGGTGTCCAACACCATAGTTCATAGTATGTTCTAAAGCATGATGAAACTAAGATTAGTTTAATTACATGTCATAGACAAAATAGTGCATGCAAGCACGACCGAAAAACCATCTTCGTCGTCTACTTGTCCTTGCACCAACACTTGATAAGCTTCTCACTTGGTCCCTAAAAAGGCAACATAAAGTGAGTCATACTTGGTATCTAATACCTATGATAAGCTTAATTCACAAGTGTTTAAGGAAGATTCATGAGGCAGATGCTCCATTCCTCTCCTCCTCTTCCCGAAAGAGCTTGCATTCTTTCTTATAGTGGCCTTGCCTTCCACAATAGAATCAACGCATCTTTGCTTTGACCTTCTTGAAATCCCTCCTCCTTGATGGTCTTTTGGTTGCCCCAAATGAATTGGCTCGGTGAAGTAGCTCCACCACACTCTTCGAAGAATGCGTCTCCTTTCTTTCAGAAATATATGCCCTTAGTGCATCATATATTCTGAGTGGAGTGAAGTGAGCATAATATGACCAGCTATTCCATCTTCTAATGGAATTCTGAGGAGTTCCATGTGCTTGAAGAGCCTAGTCACTCTTGCCACATGGGGTCGGAGGGGCGTACCTGGTCTCAACTTAGTATTGCAGATTGTAGACCAAAGATGGTACCTCTCTTTAGCAAGACAACCTTGATCTGATGGCTTCACATTCATGTCTGCAAGTGACCTAGTCACCTCAAACAAGAGTCCATCATTGTTGTCGTTGAAACTCTTAGAGAATCTCACACCGACAACATCCCTTAGTCCTCCAAGGAATAAGTCCGGGAAAGAGAATGGAAGTTTTTCTTTCCATTCTTCCGGGATGGAGTTAGCCATGAGTTGTGACACTAATTTGCAATCATTGGACCATGCACAATAAGTTTCGTCACTCAAGTCTTTCTTGGTACAAAGGATTGGGTGGGAAGTATCCAGAACATACTCCTTGGAACAACTCCGGAGAGTTTTCCTGAGTTCCTCTTCCCATTCTTCGAGGTTTGTCAAGTTAAGCTTGATAGCCAACTTATCGGGGAGACCCGGGCACATACGATTGTTGTTTGAGTTACTTGCAGACATTGTTCTACAATTGAAAGAATTTGAAATGTAAAACCATTCATATAACCAATAAGTTTGAAATTTAAAAGCGTTCATGCAAATTTTCAATCTTATTGAGTATTTTATCCACGCATTGATAAATTTGTCCCTTTTGGGCGAGAATAAAATGATTCCAAGATCCTAAATATCAAGAAATGGTTAAGCATGCTTTGGCTTGTCTTAATATTAAATATCTTAAGGTAAGCAATCCAATTGCTAATAGCTCTAAGCTACTCTCGGTTTGATAAAACGTCGCATCTAATGCACTCTTGACATTTTATCTCTTTTGCCATGACATCTAAGGACTCCTTACTTATATCGTTGAGCTTAACCAAGACAACTTGTATACCTAGTATACCTTACGTTTGTAGGGAAGTAGTGATGCCTCGCTTTGGCGTAGCCCATCACATACGCGCATTAGTTCGGTAAGTGTTGTTCTTGGAACGAAAAATTTTAGCTCAATATTATTAAGGGACCTAGGGTTTCTATGTTGGTTGATTTAAGTGAACTTAACTAATCGACACAACATATGAAATCCTAGACATGCATCTAACATTCATATATAACAATAATATATATAAAGCATAAATTGATGCATTTGACAACTAGCATGACCCCTTGAAATCTTCAAATCTTCAAGGGTCTTCATCTTGGCTCGTCATCATCGAAACGCCGTCTTGAGACATCTTTGCCAAAATAAAATACTTATCTACTACGACTAAGATTAATCTAAAGTAAAAAAATACTTAACGGTTCGCAGACCGTATTTAGATTTACAAAAATACATAACAGAACGCAGTCCGTATTTTCTATCCTAGTCGGGTCCCACTAGTTGCCACTTACTCAAAACCTGTTTTGAAAACAATCTTTCATTCACCCATTCACTATTTGTGAATGGCCCATGCACATTACGAGATACATAATTAAACACGCAGAGCTAGTAACTAACTTAGGTGGTTAATCCGATTAACGCGCCTAATTAAAACTAGTCAAAGTTGTTAATCCATTATTTCTAAAAGCAAAATGCTCATGTAATTAACTAAGCTCCCACTGAATTCCGCATCCATACTTAATCAATCCGATTAATTAAGTCGGCTTAACCCATAATTTGTCAAATTTTGCAAAAACCGAAAAACGAGGTTTTAACCTCATTAAAATAATTACATAAATATTTAAAACCGGAAAATTTTTGCAAAATACATAGCTCAAAAATTAAGCAAAATAGCCACCACCTTGCATGGTGCATTGCGACACCATGGCTGCTAGGTAGCAGTGGGCTGGCTGGCTGGGGCTCGCTGCCTCGCTGCCCAGCAGCAGCACAAGCACGCCAGCAGCCTTCGCCACACACGCAGCAGCAGCAGCATCATGGCATGTGTTGGCACTTGGTGCTAGTATGCTGCGCCCAGCACAGCACACTACGCTGGCCAGCACCAGCTGCTTGCTATGCATGCTACGCATGCTAGCTCGCATGCTGGCGCCTGCCAGCTAGTAGTGGTTTGGCTGGTGCTTCCTACCACGCTGCTAAGCAGCATCCCCAAGCATCCAGCAGACTACGCCACTGCCCAAGCTCAGTGCACTAGCACCCCTCGCCACACAGCCACGCACCTTCGATGCTCTGCCCATGCACGCACCATAGGCAGCCTACATGCGGGCTGCTGGGCAGCCCGGCTAACCTTGGTGACGCTTGCAGTTTTGCATCGATTTACGTGCATTTACTCGGGATTTTAATCCCGATTATGTGTGGCATAAATTAATTCTAAATTTTATTTTAGAATCAATTTGAGGAAAAATAAAATAAAATAAGTCTAACTTAATTAAATTCAATTTAATGGTGCACAAGCCTAAATCATCCAAAAATTTATTTTGAAACAATTTTTAGGTATTTCTTTATTCTTAAAACTGAATGAGCTATGTCCATAATTAATTTAGCCAATATGCAAATTAATAATGGATTTTACAAAAGGGAGTTGGAAAATAAATTAACCATCTAATGATAAAATTTTCCAACTTTCATACTTGTGTAAAATACCAAGATTACATCTTCCAATATGAAGATTAATCAAAATTTTACTCACAAGTATTTGAACTTCATGGATTTTAATCAACCAAAAATGAAAAATCCGAACTTAGTTCAATCATGGACTTTAGGGTTAAAGTTCCAATCATTTAAACTTTTAAAGATTAGATCTTTAACATTCTTAGGAACTTAAAATCACACATTCACATCAAACATTCACACATTAATGCAATTTATTTGCATAATTGTGAAAAATCAAGTTTGTGTGACAATAGCATATCAACTCAAGATCTAATTAAAACTCCATAATTATGCTTAAGGATATTTAAAATGGCAGTAGATTAGGGATGCAATAATGCATTTAATCTAACCTTGTAATGCTTGCATTAATCAAGGCTTAAAACGATTTGAAATTTTCGTTGAAAAACGAAAAAACCCCAAAAACTTGGGTTTCAGGTTTGAATTTAGCTTCTGGACAGTCCTCAAAAAGGGATGAATCTGTTCCAGAATGTCGATTCTACCCAAAAAACACTATTTTTTAGCAAAAATCTGGGTTCGACAGCCAAAACGAGAAAAAATACGAGTTTAAAATTAATTAAAACGAGCTTCTAATCCAATAAGAAAAGCAAAACTAGAATTTAAATCTTACTTTAAAACACCTTAATTAATGAATAATTGCAAAAATTAAAAGGAGCATGGCTCCGATACCGCTGTAGGGTTTCGTAGTGACTCTCACTACGCGGAAAGAAACCCCCCAAGACCCGGCCCCATAAATAATGCAACTAATACGTGCAAAACATAATTAAAATACAATTATGATTACGGATAAGAAATATACCCTCGACGTGTGCTTCGCTCTTACAACGAGCTCTTACTTCAACCTCGATAATGCGAGGCCTCCAACGAGATTGTACCCTCGAATCCGACCCGATCGTCCTAAGCCTTGAAGGTTAGTCAAGGCCCGGACAAAATATAAACTTGGAGTTTTACGAATTCAAGGTTTACTCAATTATAGAGTTGCCTTTTCAATTCCACTCAAGTGGGTTCTTTCCCAAATACCCAAGCCTTAATATTTATAAGGAAATGAATCCTTGATTTTCATTTCCCAACCAATGTGGGAGAATGAATAAAATTGATAATTAATTTAATTCTAAATTAAATAAATAATCAAATCAATCACAATGCAACAAGTGTCAAGGGGAGAGAGAAAGTTAAGTGAGGACCAAGAGTAGGTGGGGGGGACCATTGCCTTGCTCCCCAAGGCATTGCCCAAGGGTTGGTCCCCACCCCTCACAAAACAGCCCTCAAGGGCTGCTGGCTGGCAGCCAGACAACATGCCAGCTAGCCTAGCCAGCCAGCACCAGCCAGCATGCATCAGCCCGCCAGCTCATGCGCGCTGCATGCTGTTGTGCTGGGTGATGCCTACGCTGCTGCTTGCTAGGCGCTGGGCGCTGCTAGCAAGTGTTGCTGGCTGCCTAGCTCTCACACTCGCACGCACACACACACCCAGCATGCGTGCTGCTAGCGAGCCACGCATGCTGGGCATCGCCTCGCCAGCCAAACGCACAAGCATGCGATGCTCAGTGTTGTGCTATTGATGTTGCGACGGCATGCGACGGCCCTAGGCACATGCACACGCACACACGTATAGGGCTAGCCATGCGATAGTGCTGTGCTTGGTGCGTGTGGCCTGTGATGGCACCTAGGCACCCAAGCACACACGTTGCAGTGCTGCTGTGCCATGCGAAGGCACGCACACACGCCCATGGTGCTGCGATGGGCAGCCTAGTGCGCCTAGCACGCATGGCGTGCCTAGAACACCATGGTGCGCCTAGCACGCACATGGTGCGTCTAGGTTTGCGTTGAGCTAGCCTAGCCTAGCACTTCACATGGGTAGCCCAATATGATGCTACGGCTACGCTCGTACTTGTTGCTTGTGATTTTGCGACGCTCGGCCTTGACGCCCTAGGCTCGATTACCGACGTCTGTGTTCGTAAAACTCCGACGACTCATTAAATCCTTCGGATTAATTCGTCCTCTCGGATCGGTTGTTTGATTGGGTTCGACCCGAAGGGTTCAGTTAAGATTAAGTTGTAATATTAATTATACCTTAATAACATTGATCGGAAGCGGCCTCCACCTAGGCATTTCGATCACTTGACCTTACTGAAGAATTAGCTCTATAATAATTCTGAACCCTCTATCAGAATAATACACTTGTTGGATGGACACCATTCCTTTCAAGTCTTGTAGTTGAAGGATCCAATGAATCAACCGCGGCTTAGCGTGACTTTTGCTCATTGAGTATCTCAATGCTGCATGATCTGTATGAATTATTACTTTCGAGCTAACCAAGTAAGAATGAAACTTATCAATTGCATAAATTACAGCTAGCATCTCTTTTTCTGTTGTGGCATAATTCATTTTAGCAAAGCTAAGAGTTTTACTACTAGAAATAGGCTTATTTCCGAGGGAAATCTTCCGACGGACTTTATTTCCCTCGAAAAATTTAAAAATTCCGAGGGAAATTGACTTTGTAGGAAAAAATTGTCGGAACTGTTCCCTTCCGACGGATTAATCCGTCGAAAATGTTGCGACGGATTTGATTTCCCTCGGAATATTGATGTTTCTACGGAATATTCCCTTGGAGCAATTTCCGACGGAAATATTTCCCTCAGAAAACACAGCTTCCGACGGAATTTTCCGCCGGAACCTGTGATTTCCGAGGGAAATATTTCCGTCGAAAGCTTCGATTAATAAAAAAAAAAAGAAACGTTCTGCAGTCTGCACAGAAGCAAAATTAAAAAAAAAACAAAAGAAGAGAGAGAAGGCGACAGGAAGAGGAAGAAGAAGAGAGAGAAAGAGGAAGAGGGAGAAAGGGGAAGAGAGAGGAAGAGGGAGAAGGAGGAAGAGGGAGAAAGAGGAAGAGGGAGAAAGGGGAAGAGAGAGAAAGGGAGAAGGAAGAGAAAGAGAAAGGAAGAAGGAGAACGAGGAAGAGTGAGAAAGGCCTCCACCCAGCCGCCGCCGCCGCCACAAGGCCCCCTCTGTTGCCGCCATGCCGCCGGTAAGGGTTTGTTTATATTGTTTTTAATTTTTTTTCCTTCAAATCCTAACCACCACCTTTGAACTAGGGTGTACGGGAGTGTTTTTCCAAGTGGTGAAGTTGTCGGCGAGTCAACCACGACCAGCCACCGCCGCCGCCGCCGCCACTAGCAGGTTGTTTGCTTTTTTCTTTGCTTTTCTGTTTTTTTTTTTAGTTAATAATTCAAGCTTAAATCATAAATGTAGTTCATGCTTTTGTTTGGTGTTAATTATTTTTGTTAATTTGAATATTTGTAGGTTTTGTGTGTTGAATTGTTTTTTTGGCAATTACAAACTCAGACCTACAGGTTAGACATTATTTTAAAGCTAAATTTATAAATTTAGTACATACTTGGCATGTTAAATCATAATGGTGTGTAGATATGTGGTAGGTTATTATTGTTTTTAGTTATTGTATTTACAATTTGTTATATTTATATTTCAATTTGTTGAAATTTTTTAAATGAATGTGTTTGTGTTATAATATGTTAGATTAGTGTAGTTAATATAAGTATAGTTTAGGGTAATATGTTAGTTTAGTGTAGTTGTATTATAATAGGTTAGTTTAGTTTGGTTTAGTTAAATATAATAATGTATGTTGGTTTAGTTTAGTTTAGTTTAATATGATGTATGTTAGCTTACTTTATTTTAATATAATGTTGTTTAGTTTTGTTTAATTTATTATAATGTAGGTTGGTTTGGTTTAGTTTAATATGATGTATGTTACATTACCTTAGTTTAATATATTATAGCTTAGTTTAATTTAATTTATATAATGTATCCTATTTTGGTTTAATATAATGAAATTTTAGTGAGTTTGGTTTTGTTTGATTGGTTTATTTGAATATTATGATATTATGATATGTTAGTTATCTTTAGATAAATTATGATATATTTGTTAGTTTAATTTAATGCAAGTTAGTTTTTATATATATATATATATATATATATATATATATATATATATATATATAGATATATATTATAATAAATGAATAATTTGCATAATCATATGCCTAGATACCCGTTCAAGGCATACACATTAGGAGTATGTCTTGAATAGTCCCGGTTGGGACTGTCCTTGTACGCTTATTCTCACTTAGGTGGTGAATGTAAGCCTTGTTTTTGATTCTAGGGAAAATCCTGCCTTTTCATGCACTTCTCTACCGTGTTCTCTAGGTACATATGTAGGTGTGTATAATCGCCTACCTCGTGTACTTGGAGAAATGTAGGGAAATGCTGGCGGATTTTCCATAGAATTGAAAACCTGGGTTACATTCACTAGTGAGAATAAACGTACAAGGATGGGTTAGGTTGGAGTGATAAGGACCCTTTGGAAGCATTTCAAATCTCATTTGCATTTCCATAACGTTGTGGTGGATAATGACTGCGAAATACCGTTCATGACTAATGTGATTGTACATATGCATGAGCTGTGTAGAAGTTGTAATCATGAAACGAAGAGAACGTAGCTGGATGTATAAAAGGACGATTGGGCAAAGTATTAATCCAGATTTCGTGAAAGGAGTTGATGAATTCATTCAGTACGTCAGAGATCATCCCGAGAGTAGTAATACGGATGAGGTTAGGTGTCCATGTGTTAAATGTAAGAACAAACGCCTTTGGAATGTGGATACGGTTAAAATTCATCTGTATGACAAGGGTTTTGTACCTAACTACTACGTGTGGATGTGTCAAGGGGAGGGGTATCCGGGAGTTCCCGAACGACGGTTAAATGAATATTCTGACATGGTTTTGGATGCTTTTGGTCATAGTCAAGATCAGGGGCATTCCGAGGAGGCTAGTGTTTCATCAGAGGAGGAGCCTAATGCAACTTCTAAGCATTTTCTGGATTTGTTGAAGGCTTCTGAAAGGCTATTATACGAAGGGAGTTCTTTGTCTGTGTTAGAGATAGCCGCTAGAATCACTAGTCTCAAATGTGAGTATAATTTGCCTCACAGATGTGTTGATGGGTTTGCTTCTTTGCTAAGTGAGGCAATTCTGAACAACAATCATATGGCCGACACTTTTTACGAGGTGAAGAAGATTGTGAAGGGGTTGGAACTGTCCCATCAAAAGATTCATGCGTGCCCGAAAGGGTGTATGTTGTTTTGGAAGGATGATGCTCAGTTGTCTGAATGAAGGGTGTGTGGAAGCGACCGATACAAGCAGACTTCTAAAGGTAGCCTAGTGCCTTTGAATCTTCTATTTTATTTCCCGATCACACCCAGGTTGCAAAGACTGTTTGCAACGAAGAACATTTCGGAGGAAATGACATGGCATTCGAAAAATCCCAGAGTTCAAGGCACAATGGCACACCCTAGTAATAGCGTCAAATTTGGTCAAAAATCCCAGAAAAAAAAACAGTTGATTTGGTAAAAAAACATAGAAAATGGGCAAAGAATAGGTCATACAGGCCATAGTTGGCTCCATTTGGATCAAATGCGTCCTAAACCTTAGGGACTTGTAGTTTTTTGTGATTTCAAGGCCTGTACCCCTTAAAATACCTAAAATATGCATGTTTAGAGAAAGAAATTGTTCATTTGGTCAAAAACATAGAAAATGGGCTAAGAATAGGTCATATAGGCCATAGTTGGCTCAATTTGGCTCCAAAATGCGTCCCAAACCTTAGGGATTTGTATTTTTTTGGAATTTAAAGGCATGTACCCCTTAGACTACATGTAATAGAGATTTTTAGAGAAAAAATAGTTCATTTGGTCAAAAACATAGAAAATGGGCAAAAAATAGGTCATATAGGCCATAGTTGGCTTCATTTGCCTCAAAATGCGTCCCAAACCTTAGGGACTTGTAGTTTATTGTGATTTCAAGGCCTGTACCCCTAATAATACCTAAAATATTCATGTTTAGTGAAAGAAATTGTTCATTTGGTCAAAAACATAGAAAATGGGCTAAGAATAGGTCATATAGGCCATAGTTGGCTCAATTTGGCTCCAAAATACGTCCCAAACCTTAGGGAGTTGTATTTTTTTGGAATTTCAAGGCATTTAACCCTTAGAATACCTGTAATAGAGATGTTTAGAGAAAAAAATAGTTAATTTGGTCAAAAACATAGAAAATGGGCAAAGAATAGGTCATACAGGCCATAGTTGGCTCCATATGGCTCAAAATGCGTCCCAAACCTTAGGGACTTTTAGTTTTTTGTGATTTCAAGGCCTGTACCCCTTAAAATACCTAAAATATGAATTTTTAGAGAAATAAATAGGCTATTTGATCAAAAACATAGAAAATGGGCTAAGAATAGGTCATATAGGCCATAGTTGGCTCCATTTGGCTCAAAACGCGTCCCAAAGCTTAGGGAGTTGTTTTTTTTTTGTGATTTCAAGGCATGTACCCCTTACAATACCTAAAATATGCATGTGTAAGGAAATAAATTGTTCATTTGGTCAAAAACATAGAAAATGGGCTAAGAATAGGTCATATAGGTCATAGTTGGCTCAATTTGGTTTAGCTTTTTTGTATAACTTACTACCTCGTTTGTTCCCTTTTATACGTTTATCTTGTAGGAGGCCTACCAAAAGAGGGTTGGGGCGGCTTGCACTCAAAGGACTCAGAAGACTCCGAATGAGCTGTACTGGGAGACAGTGGGTGGTCGGAACAAAAAAGGACTTGTGAAGGGACTAGGCGAAAGTGCTGACATGTACTATGGCAGCCAGATAGGTCGCCGACTTTCCACCTCTTCCATGCAATACACGCCCTCCTTTGTTTCTTAGATGCAGGATCAGATGGAATCCAGGGTCCAGGCTATTCGGGAACAAATGGAAGCCGACATGGAAGCCCGAGTTCAAGCCCAAGTTCAAGCCCAACTACAAGCCCAAATGGAAGAAATGGAGAAGAGGCTGGAAGAAAGGATGATGGGTCGTTACGCCAATGACCCATGTTCCAACGTGCGACCTCCATTTCGAGATCCCAGGGACGACGACCCGGGTTTTGGTGGAGTTGGCCAGGGCACTCGCGCTGTTGTATAGCATTGATGAACTTATTGTTTGTTAGTTGTAATTTTATATTAACTTAGTGTTTATTGTAAATATTGGAATTAGTATATATATATATATATATATATATATATATATATATATATATATATTTGCACAAATTATTCAATTAGTAATATAATATAAGAAGCAGGAATTACAGGTTTGTCCCGGAGGAAAATATATAGCTAAAATAAAAATTTATTTCGTAGCAAAGAAGAAAAGTTCCGACGGAATTATAATCCCTCGGAAAAGGAGAACTTCCGACGGAAATACTATCCCTCGGAAAAGGGAATCTTCCGACGGAATTAAAATCCCTCGGAAAAGGGGAATTTCCGACGGAATAAATCCCTCGTAACATTCCCCTGTTCCGACGGAAATTTCCCTCGAAAACGTGGGGCCTTCCGACGGAAATGTCCGTCAGAATAGGGGAATAATCCGAGGGATTTTATTCCGTCGGAATCTTGCGACGGACTTCCAATTCAGGTCAAACTAAGGTTCCGAGAAACTAAAATCCGTCGGAAATTCCGTCGGTAAGGATGTTTCCGACGGAAAATCCCTCGGTATAACCCAAATTTCCTACAAAGGGGTCTCCGACAGCGTGTTTCGACGGAATTCCGTCGGAAACTGGACTTTCCGACGGATTTTTAAGGTTTTCCGACGGAATATGTCCCTCGTAAATTAGCTGTTTTCTAGTAGTGGTAATAAATAGCATGAAGCTTTTTATCCTTTCGTTGCCCCAAAACGGCTTCTACTGCATAACCACTAGCATCACACATGATTTCAAACGGTAAGGTCCAATCCGGGGGTTGCATAACAGGGGTAGAGATCAAAGGTTCCTTCAACTTGTTAAAAGCCTCAAGACAAGCATCAGTGAAAATAAATGGAGCATCCTTAGCTAAAAGCTCAGTTAGAGGTCTAGCAATTTTCGAAAAATCCTTAATGAAACGATGGTAAAAACCTGCATGACCAAGGAAACTTCGAACTCCTTTTACAGAGTTCGGAGGAGGTAATCGCTCTATGACCTTTATTTTTGCCTTATCGACCTCAGTACCCTTATTAGACACGACATGACCTAAGACAATTCCCTGTTGTACCATAAAATGACATTTTTCCCAGTTTAAAATAAGATTGACTTCCTGGCATCTATGGAGCACCTTTTTCAAATTTTCAAGACATGCATCGAAAGATATTCCATAAATAGAAAAATCATCCATAAATACTTCCATAGAATTCTATATGAGACTTAAAAAATTGCCATCATACAACGTGGAAACGTGGCTGGGGCATTGCATAATCCAAATGGCATCCTGCGATATGAAAAAGTGCCATATGGACATGTAAATGTAGTCTTTTCTTGATCACATGGACGAATAGGAATTTGGAAAAAACCAGAATATCCATCTAGATAACAGAAAAAGGAATGCTTAGCTAAACGTTCTAGCATCTGATCAATAAAGGGTAGGGGGAAATGGTCCTTCCGGGTGGCCTTATTTAATTTCCTATAATCAATACACATTCGCCACCCTGTGACAGTCCTAGTGGCGACTGGCTCAAACTTGTCATTCTTGACAACGGTCATACCTCCTTTTTTTGGTACTACTTGTACAGGACTAACCCACTTACTATCTGAGATAGGGTAAATTATTCCTGCAGCAAGCAATTTAAGAACCTCTTTTTTCACTACCTCCATCATATTTGGATTAAGCCTTCTTTGAGGTTCTACAAAGGAAGCATAATCGTCCTCAAGGATGATTTTATGCATACAAAAAGAAGGATTAATACCTTTAATATCATCAATGGTGTACCCTATAACACTTTCATATTTTCTCAAAACCGTGAGCAGTTGCTCTAATTTTGTGTCCTTGAGCTCAGCATTAACAATAACAGGATATGAATAATTAGGACCAAGATCAGCATATTTAAGATTAGAGGGAAGGGGTTTCAACTCTACCTCGGGAGGCGTAGTACTCTCCCCAACACTCGCTGCACTAAGTACTTCTCTGATTGGACTAGTGATTAGGTTGGTTTTTGCTTCCTCAAGTAGCCTTGTGTACTCCTTTGATTCCCAATCTTCATCATCAACATTCCCCAGTAGTACTATTTTAAGTGCATCATCTGTTTTACTCAAGGAGAGTTGCGCACTCTGTAGATCGCCAAGGACATCCACTTGACAAACAGTCTCTCCCATAGAAGGAGTGCCTATAGCATTAAAAAATGAATACTCCATTTTCTCGTCCCCAACCTCAAAAATGATTTTGGCATTTTTCATGTTAATAATTGCGCCTGCAGTAGCTAAGAATGGCCTACCAAGAATAATGGGAACATGTGCATCCTCCTTCATCTCCATCACAACAAAATCGCAGGGAATAAAGAACTTTCCCACGCAAAGAGGCACATCCTCAAGTACACCCAGGGAAACTTAACCGACCTATCTGCAAGTTGTAGAGATATGCGTGTAGGCTTAAGTTTACCCATTTGAAGCTTCTTACAGATAGAAAGTGGCATAAGACTCACATTTGCACCAAGATCACATAATGCCCTATTAATCTCAATATCTCCAAGTTTCACTGGAATTGAATAGATACCTGGATCGCCTAATTTCTTAGGAAGTGTGTTTTGCAAAATTACACTACACTCTACAGTCAATGCAACTGTAGCATTCTCTTCTAGCTTTTTCTTATTAGAGAGCATATCCTTTAAAATTTTTGCATAAGATGGAATCTCGGATATTGCATCTAAGAATGGAATATTAATATGAAGCTTTTTCAGAATATCCAAAAATTTTCCATACTTTTTCTCTAACTTGGCTTGGGCTAACCTCTGCGGAAAAGGAGCCTTTGGCACATATGGAACAAGAGGTGGTGGTGGAGTTGCTTCCTTTGGCTCTTCCTTGATCATCGGACTATCAATCACCTTCTCACTTTCTCCTGCCCCTTCAACAACCTCCTTTGATGGCTCCTTGATAGGAGGTTCTTCTAATTGCTTTCCACTCCTCAAAATTACAGCATTCATATGCCCCTCTTGTGGTTGCTCTGTCTGACCCGGAAAAGTGACCGGTGTCTTTAAAGATTGGCCAACTTGATGAGCAAGTTGACTTATCTGATTTTCCATGAGCTTACTCCGGGCTTGTAACTGTTGTATGGAACTATTTTTTTGTTGGATGGAATTGTTGGTTTTGGTGATAAAATTTTCCAACATTAGTTCAAGGTTGGATTTTTGAGGAGGTGGTTGCATAGGTTGTTGGACTGGAGGTGGCCTTGGTTGGAAACCAGGTGGTGCATTGTAGTTGTTGGTTCCAGGTAGCGGTGGAGGTGGATTTTGTTGGGCTTGGGTATTCTTGTAGGAAAAATTTAGGTGATTCTTCCAACCTTCATTATATGTGTTAGAATGGGGGTCATATGGCCTTTTGGGGTTAGAAGTGTTGAATGCATTGGCTTCCTTAATCGACATGTCATTTGAATTTTGTGGGCAATTGGGTGCAATGTGGCCTTGCACATTACACATTTGACAAGTCTCAGGTAAGCTAGCGGATATTCCTGCTTGGAGTCTATCAAACTTGCTTGTCAATGCCTGCACAGAGCTAGTCAAAAGAGTTAGAGCATCAACATCTAATTTACCACTCTTTTTCACACTGTTTCGGCCTCCTGGGTGATAGTTATCATTGGTTGCCATCTTCTCAACTAGTTCCTTCGCCTCAGTTGGGTTCTTAGTCAATAGAAAACCCCCAGATGCAGCATTAATGTAGATTCGGAACTCATGTGTTAAACCATTGTAGAAGGTTTGGATCAACATCCATTCAGGAATACCATGGTGAGGGCATTGTCTCTGTAGTCGCTTAAATCTCCTCCATGCGTCATATAGGGACTCATCATCTGACTGCCTGAAAGTAGATAACTCGTTTCTCAACCTTGCAGTCTTGTCCTGTCCCAAGAACTTGACTAGGAAAGCCTTCACCAATTTATCCCATGTGTCAAATGAGCCAGAACCTTCATCTCTCAGCCATTCCTTCGCCCTATCCCGTAACGAGAAAGGGAAAAGGCGAAGTCTAAGAGCATCATCTGTAACACCATTTAATATCATAGTGTCACATTTCTCCAAGAAACTATCGATGTAACTCACTGGGCAGTCATGAGTTGTGCCTGCAAACGAATCATTGGAGATGAATTGAATGAATTGTGGTTTCAATTCGAAGTTCTGAGCAGTGACAGGTGGTCAAACAATGCTTGAGAGGAGTCCGGTTGTTGTATCAGGAATACCATACTCCAAAAGAGATTTCGTGCCGTCTTCCATGTTTCCATTGTTTCGATTTCTCCCTCTTCCCCTACCTCTTCGTCTCCTTACAGTTGCTTCGATTTCATAATCAAAAGGTGCTAAATCGTCTGACCTTGAACGTCGTGTTTGCATGCAACAAAGAATTAAAAGAAGAGAATCAAAAACACAAGAGACAATAGCCAAAGCAACGAAAAACGCTTAGTAAAAACGAATCACAAATAATCAGCAAGAAACCGTTAGTCCCCGACAACGGCGCCAAAATTTGATAGGCGTGTCGCGTAACTAACAAAAATAAACCTAACGAGACCACTACTATGTAGACGGGCAAGTAAGGATCGAATCCCAAGAGACTATGGTTCACCTAATTAAATAGACTCAAATAATCACTAAGCAAGTAACAAATCAATGGTGATGAGCTTCTAAGAACTAGTAATTAAAGGACTCAATTAATCTAAAGAATGTGATAAACCAATGAACTAAAACATCCAAGATCAAGAATTACCACGAATATAATCAATACATAAACAAATCCACCCCCAATACCAATTCAATCGACAAGAGGAAAAGCATTCCCTAATCAATACCAAAGGTCTCTCCCGAGTTATCAATGGCTTTCCAAATCAACTATCAAGCCTATTTCCATGGAATCAAGCAAATAAGGGACATTAAACACAATACTTAACTTCCAAATCATTCAATCATCTACTTCCGTGATGACCTTCAAAACCTTAATTGAAATACCCAAATCCTGTTAATATTCAACTTCCGTTGCAATAAAAACAAAGGGATGATAACAATACCAATTATTCCTAATCTAGTATTGGCATAAACACAATCAATCAAGCATGTCAATTGGAAATATTATTGGAGAATTTAAATATTAAATCTAAGCATTAATCATATCCGGGCTTTGCATGATCCCGGATTATGAATCTACTCACACATGCTAACAAAACCAAAAGCAAGATTCAATAGAGAAGACATAATCAATGAGCAATAATAATTGAAAGAGAAGTGAGATAGATGAATACCAAAATTGCTTCAATTAAAAGAACTCAAACTGTTGATGAATAATAATCAAAGCTAAGAGAGGAATTAAATTGCGTAAAGAAAGTAAAACTAGGGTTCTTAGAGAAAACTAATACTAGAGGATATAATGAAGTGTTTTCTAATTGTGATTACAAAGGGTATTTATACCCCCAAAAAGATAGAATTGCGAAAATAAGCAAATCGGCTTCCGCGAAACAGTGCCCAGTCCAACCGGGTAAGGGGTGCCCGATCGGGCGGCTAGAGTACGGCGCCTCTTGTTTTTCGTCGCCTTCTTGTTTCTTCCTGTGCCCGGTCCCACCGGGCGAACATGCCCGATCGGGCGCGTAAGGTAACTCCAAAATGATTGCTTGAGATGCTGAAATTCTAACTCTTCAATGCCCGGTCCAACCAGGCGAGCTATGCCGAACCAGGCACGTAGAGTCTGCAGCAAATACTTTGTATCTAGCTCATCCTTCTTTCCCCTGTCTGACCGGACAAGCTATGGTCAACAGGGCATGGGAGAAATCTTCATCTTCGCACACCAACCTCTTCTATAACTATCCAAAACACGTCCGATTCATCCACGAAACTCCGTATTCCTATGAAACTCACAAAAATAGATCGAATACACTAGAGAAGAGATTGTTAGCCAGAAATGGCTCCAAAGAGCCCAAAACCATGCAAATATACATTGTAAAACCGGGATAAATCATGGTATAGAACTCATACATCAATGACCAGGAGAATGACATCCAAAACCGGTTGTGAGTGTTTAAGTTATGATGCATCTAGCATGTTGTTCACCGAGCTCCATGTAAGGAATGCCTCTCCTTCGTGCGTCCAAATGGCAGCATTGCCGAGCGAGCATCCGGCCATGTTGCTAACGGCAGTGATTATTCAACGCCACCATGGACATCCAGATGTCCGGGTATTTGAGAGCGGCCGGCTTTATCATCCGGCATGAGTATTGTTCAAATAGGTGCGCTCGAGTTATGGGATGCATAAAACAACCCAATCACCTAGCATACGACACGAATAGTCCGTCTGTATGTACTAACAACAACAAGCGGCATCACCGCAAGCGTGACTTCGAAGCTGAACGGATTGATCGTGTGTATGGCTCGAGCCTTGCCGAATGTATATGGTTTAATGCAACCTCATGAAATTCCATGGGTAATGACTGAGTGTGTGGATGCCCTGCCGAATGAATAGAGTTCGAGGTCAAGTATTATCATGAGTGTGGTTTGAGGCCAAATGAAAGCAAGCGGCGTAGTTAAACCATTATTATAGCTCGGTTTTCATTAGTGTTTAAGAATTATCATTATTATGATTTACAAAAAAAAATAAAAAAGGTATCTCAATAAAGAGCCGTCTGTATAATCCGAGAGCAAATTCATTTCTCGAGCTCGGTTACTCGGCATCCCTTGGCCGCCTATCACCATCTGAAAAGCTCATTCTCATGAATCAAGCAGGAGGCATCATGTCGTCCTGTATGTTGATGAAATCCTCCATTGAAAGGTACCTTTCTAATAACTCGGTATAAGCATTATATTCTTATTATGTTGTTATTATATAGTAAAGTCTGACGGGTAAAAAAGACCGTTAAAACTCCCATTAAGAAATTTTATTTTGGATTAAGTCTCCTTCAAGGGCAGCATACCGACCGAAAAAGGTCTAACTAGCTTAAGTAGAAGCATCGCCTGTGCAATGTGCAGGCCGCACCGCCTGTGCAATGTACAGGCGGCAAAATCTAAATCAACCATCTGCTCCAGCGTGAGTAGATATAAGCTAAGTCTAAGTAAACTTAGCGGCTATGTGTTGTTCCTTTTAGAACAACCAAATGAGGCCAATGGCCGGATGATCAACTTGAGGCCAATGGCCGGATGATCAACTTGAGGCCAATGGCCGGATGATCAACTTGAGGCCTATGGCCGCATGATCTAAGTTGGGCCTATGGCATGACGATCAAAATGAGGTCTATGGCCGGATATTCTTAATTTATAAAACAATACATCTGTCCCTAATATGAGCAAGCGTCCAGCGACATCCATTTGGGTGAATTCGTCACAGAGAGCATCTCCCATATGGGTGGCACATTGCTCTATAAACTAAAACAAACGGCCCTACTGACTGTCAAAAAAGACAAGCTCGTAGTCGTTTGAATTGATCAAATGAGACAAGGATAACAAAGACTACCGGCTGTTCTAAAAACAAGTGGTAATCTATAATATTCGAGTCAGATATCGACTGCTGTTGCTCAGGGGCAACACAGTCGACAAAATTTGAGGATACAAGCTAAGTCCAAGACTTAGTAGCTAAATTGCAAAAATAAGCTAAGTCCAAAAACATAGCAACTAAGCATTGTTCCTATTAAGAACAACCTAAAGAGGCCAATGGCCGAATAATATTGAGCGCTTACCCCCTACTCGATGGTCGACAGTCCGCCTGATCTGGGGCTATCAACATAATGGGGCTAAAAGCAATAAAAGTCGACATCTATCTAGTTTAGCGGCAATCATTATTATGATTGACTAACTTTGAAAATGTCATACCGTTCAAGGTATCAAAATTTTCCAAGTTAATCAAATCCCACTTTTATTAAACTAGACAAATGCCGACCAGAGAGGCTTTAAGGGTCTTATATCCGAAAGGAACAATCCCTCTTAAAAGAGAGATTACTCCTTCCGAGGGGCTAATGTTTAGGGTAAAAATACCCTTAACATATGGACCAATGCTACTGCGACACGTGTCCCTAAGCTCAGCGCTCAATGAGCCAATTAGAGCATGACACGTGTTAGTCAAAGGGGAAAACGGGCTTTAAGCCCATAACCCTAGAAACCGTAAAACGGTGGGAAACCCATCTACTTTGGTTAAAATAACCTAAAAGGGCACCTGTCCCAAAGAACTATAAATACTGATCATTTACATTAGTTAAAAGGGAACTCAATTGAATAAACATTCAATCTACACAAAGCAGAGAGTGAAACACTCGGATATTAAGGCTGTCTCAGACAGTCGGACGATCACTCCTCTCCTAAGAGGAGCTTGATCCCCTTTACTTTTCCGCACTTTTTACATCCGAACACGTTCTAACTTGATCGTCGGAGGCGGAACTCCTACCCCCGGGTGTCTATTGTTTTGCAGGTACAAGCGCGTGGATCCAGTCTTGGTGTTGTAACTCTCCCGCAGGACATCCAAAAAACCCCGAAACAGATTTAATCTTATAAAACTAATGGTAAAAAAAACAGAATTAGTCTGTGCAGGACACTATGGCCAGAACAAAGAGGACGCTAAGATACTCAAATTCAGACGACTCCTCGTACTATGTTCAAATGAGCGAGCTTCCGGACCGGCCGCCTGGTACCCTGATAACTTGTTATTTTGTATGATTTTTGAGTAATTTTGAGACTTATAATTGTGAGAAATCAATGCCTTAGTTCACTAATTACTCTATTTTTATGCATTTTTTTTGTGTATCATATGCTTCACGGGTTTGCTACTGTTTTGGTGCATATTTAGGTATAAATATGGCACTTTGAAGCTTTTGGACAAAGAAGAAAAGAAGTTTGAGACAAGAAGAGGAAATAAGGGAGCTATGGAAGAATGAAAGAAGCAAGGAAAAGTGTCCATGAGTGAAATAAGAGCATTTGGAAGGGTTTTGGAAGGAATTTTTCCTTAAGGTCTACTTCAAATGATCATAAATTTTTTTCTAATTAAGTTTTTGAAGTGATTAAAATTGGAGATTAAAGTTCATCTCAAGAGCTTTCCAACGACTACTTACATGCCTTATTCCAATGAGTAATGAAGAAGTTATGACCTTCCGAAACAGAGTTGTTTCGCTTGAAAAAGCTGCACGTCCGTGCCAATTGATGCACGTCCGTGCCAATTGATGCACGACCGTGCCGACTGATGCACGTCCGTGCAAGGTCAGACAGTAGCTGCTGTTCTCATTTTAACAGGTCTGCACGTCCGTGTAACCTTTGGCACGTCCGTGCCGACCTGTAGACGGGCCGATCCTTGGTTTCTCCGTCCTTTTACTTGGGGGTTATATAATATCCCTTTAGCTTCATTTGTAGGGGGGGATCTTCTTAGTTTAGTTTTAGCTTAGGTTAGGGTTTTTAGAGAGAGAAACTCTCATTTTCTAGAGAGAGAAAGTGAGAAAAGCTTGTTGAAAGCTTGGAATATGAAGAATTGAAGGAAGGAGACTTGAAGATTTGGATACTCCTTGCAATATCAATGAGAATTTCTTACTCTCTCTCTCCTAATTTGTTATTCTATTTACTTATTTTTGTACCTTTTCATCCTTAATTACTTGTTTATGTTAGATTAGTGTTTGATTTTATGTTCTTAGTTGTTAATTCCTTTAGTTTTGCAATTTATTATGATTTGTGAGTAGTTCTTTTACTTGGGATGGTTGAAACCATTGATGAATTCACAAATACTTGTTTATATGTGTTGATTTAGCTAATGTGGGATGTTAATTAGTTGAGCTTAAGTGGTTTCATTGTTAGTTCTTGTAAGTGGCCATTGCTAGAACTATTTATCTAAGCTTTCTCAACAAAGGATCGAGAGATGAACTTGAGTTAGCTCCCTTATGCTTAATTGACTTAAAATGCCATGAGAATAGGAATTTCTAGTCAAGGGAATGTTTATGTCATCGTGATTATGCTTTACCACTTGTTTTATGCTTTGTAACCACGAGAGTCGGTTATATTCATGACTCAAGTAATCCCTCTAGCTTGAGAGAGTAGTTGGGTGCCTTAGATGACTTCCCCTAATTTATCCCCAAATTGCTATGTCTTGTATGTTAAATTATAGTTTGTGAATGACTTAATTGGTGGATACCATCCCAAGATCCTTTTTATTATTGTTTGTAGTTTTTCTTCATAACTCATAACCCAAAAAGACTTGACTTAGCTTATCACAAATCGATATTTGTTAGTGCTCCCCTTAGTCCTTGTGGGATCGACCCTTACTTTCCCTTTCTACCCATTAGAGAGACCAAGTTAGGTTTTTATATTTGGTAGGCTTGACGACAGCCTATCATACCCCAAGCACTCCAAGTGATTCGATTTTGGGAGAATCAGAGGAGGTTCAGGCGGCCACTCCTGTCCTTGTAGATATGTCCGGACAGGTCCTTTCTGAGAAAGGGGAGTCGTCCTCTTCTGGGAGTTCAAGCGACTCTAAGTCTAGCTTATCCAGCCGACATTCTCCAGACTCAGAAGAGAGGCATTCTCGTCTTCATGAGGCGAGAGCATTTTATGCTATCAAAAAGGGGACGGCTGGGCAGGGCCGTCTGCTTCTCATAGGGAGTTGAACACCCGCTACTATTGCCACGTCCCAAAGGGCAGGATTAAAGCAATGGCCGAGAGACTAGGGACATTTCTGGCGGACTATGTAATGGGCCCTGGTTATTTTCTAACAGTGTCGAATGCTGAAGATACAGTGGTCTGGCCTGAGGGATCCAGCTATGGGGACGCCTGTTTTGGCTGCTACGAGGCGGCCATTAAGGCTGGGCTAAGATTCCCCTTGCATCCGGCTGTTCAACAAATTCAAGATGAGTACGAGGTGGGGCTTTGGCAGTTGGCCCCAAACTCGTGGTTCAACATACTAGGCTACGTGGCCGGCTGTGAAATGCATGGGGTTGAACCAAATTTTGAAGCGTTCGCCCAAATGAACTACCTGAGTCGGACCCCCAACGCAAGCGGTACCGGCTGGTACCAGATTTCCAGCCATAAGGGCTATTTAATGACCAGGGGGAAGAAGAACAATTTGAAGGACTGGAGGAACACCTTCTTTATTGTCTCCAGCCCCAAAAATTTTTTAAACAAGAGGTACAACAGGTGGAACAGGGATCCACCTCTCCTCGTAGGCGGATCTGGCCTGCCGCTTGTTCCTCGTCAAGCTAAGGAGGAGATCCTTGATCGAGGACACTTCAAAGTAGAGATCAAGGCCAACTCTGCTACGGGGGTACGAGAATTAATCCCCCTAAACTGCATACCCAAGTTTAGTTGGTTGTATGACGAGTACTTCTTGGCTGCCTGTGGCCTTAATGAACGGACCACTAGAGGTAGTCGGCCCTCTTTGTGTTCTTGAATTTTTTTATTAGCTTGTATTTTTACTAACTCTGTGATGCATTGTTTGTAGGTGAAGCAATGGATAAAATTACCGCCTCCAAGAAAGCAACCGCCCTTCTGCGCGCTGCCATCCTTGGACAGAAGCGGCCTTCCTCTGACTCGCCTTCAAATGAGGCGTCCAAGGTGAGTTTCTGATATCCTTGAGGAGTATATATTTATTTATTTATTTTTTATTTTTTAATTTGGTTGTTTGTTGCAGGGTGAGTCGCCCAGACCTCCTTCCTCCTAGCAGCCAGACCCCAAGGCCCGTAAATAGACGGCTCGGAGTACGCCTGGTTCTTCCAGGAAGTAACATGCTGATAAGCAGGTGCGAACCCCCCAAAGTGGGGCAACGCAAACAAACGTCCCTAGGGACAGTCGGCCTCCAAGAGGTATTGAACTCGCTTTCTTTCAACTTCAAGTTTCCTCAAATCAGGCGGCTTGTTGCCCCTCATTCTCGTCTACCATTTTAATTGTTTTCGTTATTACAGGCACCCCCCAGGAGTCGGACCTGGTTCAAATGGCCAAGTCCATGCTCAAGGTCATTCCCCTCGAGGAGAGGGAATCTGTCAAGGGAGTCGGCACCCTTGATCTAGAGTCAATCCTGGCTCTTCTTTCTGAGGTAAACTTAATATTTTGTTTTGTAGGATAAGTGGCGTTCCTAGCCGCCTGTTTATTAGATCATTTATGACGCCTACTTTTGTGCCTTGCAGGCCATGCTCCGAGTGTATGGTCTCCGCAAACCTATCCATGAAAAGACCAAGGAGGTAAAAGCTGCGAAGGCCATGACCGCCTCTGATTGTGACAAGGCAATGTTCCAGATTGCCCAAAATGAAATATTGACCACTGACATTCTGTATTATCAGGCGTCTGCCACCTTGCAGGTCAAAAATCAGTTGGAGGCGACCAAAAAGAAAAACCAGGAGTTGGAGAAGGTTGTGAAGGGCCTCCAAGCCTAATTGCAGCCGCTGAAGCATGCAAAACATGCGTCCTAAGGGCTTAAAAAATTGAACCAGAAGCTCAAGGAGCGCCTGGAAAACCAGGAGGCGGCCCTGACCCAGCAACTCAGCACTAAGGCTGAGTCCGAGAAGATGGCCCTGGTCCTGGATATGATGGAGGATTCAGGTGCCATTATAAAGATGACCTACACAGCCCTCTTCCCAGACTCCAACTATGAGCAATGGGAGTCCAAATTCGCCGCCTGCACTAGTGAATATAATATCAAAATTATGCAGCAGGCGATCAATGAGGAGGAAGAGAAGGCGAAGGATGAGGAGGCCGACTCCACTTCTGGGGATGAGGACTAGGGAGAGGGCGACGAAAAGGAGGCGGACGCCAATCAAGAGAAGGCGCCTGCTAACGAGCCACAACAAGGGAGTGTGCTAGAGGAGCTGACGCCCAATGTTGAAGCCGATCAGGCGGCCGGTGTTAATGAAACCCCTCTCTCCAATGTTTAAGCTGTTTATTTTTCAACTCTTGTCCGGCCTGTGTGCCGTTTGTTCTTTGTATCTCTTTACTCGACCAAGGGGTCGGGGTCTATAAATATTTTTGCCGGTCTTCCTGGTCGGCTGTTTATATACGAATGTGACGACTGTTTTGTCGTCTTGTCCAACAATCTTTATTTTGTTATTTCAGTTTCCCAAATCTTTTTGCCAAGTATAGAATATCTTCAATAGCCGCTTGTTTACCATACCGACTATTCTTGCTAGTTGTCTTCCTTTTTGCATCAAATTTTGCCATTTGAATGTTGCTAAGTATAGAAGACGTCTTAGTGGGTGCCGCAACCGACTATTATTGTTGCCCCTGGCCAACTGATTGTTTTTTATTAGTCAGTCGGTCATTAGTTCAGTCGGTCTACCCTTGAAAGCGTAGGATAGCAGACTTTCTAGACTTGGTTTATTTTCAGGAATATTACCCAGGCCGCCTGTTGGTTCCCCTCTGGCGCAGGCGGCTGTCTTGTGGGTTTTGAGCAATGGTCGTAATAGGCATTTGACTTGGGCCATTGTGGGTAGTCGTCTAGTTTCAAAATTAGCCGGCTACCAATGTTAGAAAAGTAGGAACAATCCTCAACGATAGTCGACCTTGTGGCACCACCTAGGTGGTTGGACGCTAGGTTCCAACGAACGACATGACGCCTGATTTGATGGGATCCGCCTGTATCGGCTACAGACGTTTCCTTATTAGTGGTAGTAGACGGTCGCCTGTTTTCAAGAACAGGTGGTCCTTTCATTCTTTTGGTTCCATTCTAGGGGGGGCGACTGGTTATCCAGTCGCCACCTCTTTCGTTTGAGTAGTAGGAGGGTCAAGCAGCGGAGGCCGCTTGACTTGCTTTATTCGCCAAGTTTTGCTTGGCTATTATCCCAAATTATGCCAAAATATTTCGGCAGTTTACAGGGCGCTGATGTTAGGTAGAGACAGGCCGCCTGTTCATATGGACGAGGCGTCTGGTCTGTACAACTGCGCCTGTATTGGTGGACCTCGTTGGAATAGTGGCCAAGTACCCTTGTTTACTAAAAACCAAATGTTCTTGTACCTTTTAGGTTCCAAACTAGACTAGGTGACTATGAGTCTCCCTCGGGGCTACTCAGTCTCCGCCACTAATTTGAGTAGTAGAGGTACCAGGCAGCGTAGACCGGCTGGCCCCCTTGATTCGCCAAGTTTTGCTTGGCTATTAACTCAAAAGGTACCGTCTGCATTTATCCCAAGTAATGACAGTCGACCGTCCGACTTAGATGTGAACTAACTACCACTGGTTCGGTTAGTAGTAGAGTTATCTTTGTCTCAAGTGTATACGGCTACGGGGTTGTCCTTGGGGACAGTCGTTCGGGTCCGTTTGTTTATGGTTTATAGAGAATTATTCCACCCAAAAGGGGCCTTCTCTCTGCGACGAATCTTATCCAGAGGGATGTCACCGACGCCTGCTATGATGTTGGGATAGGTCGTATTAGTTTAATTTTAAGCTAGGATCAGTCAGACTGGCGCCTAAGCTGATCATCCGACCATTGGCCTCGTTTATTCATGGTTAACGTAGGAGAGTAGCCGTCTATTTTGGGTTTAAACGACCCTTTTATATGGAGAGTAGCCGACTGTATGTTCAGACGGCATGCCCCTCTAATGATGAGAGTAAAATACACATTGGAGAGTAGCCAACTGCAAATGCACAGGCGGCATGCCCTTCTGATAAAAGTACAAAGTATTGAAATAATTGCAATTTTTATTAATAACTCTTGTACAATCACTTTTTTCAGAAGTGATACTGTTTAGGGTAAAATACCCCTAAGACACGTGGCCCTATAATGGCTTGCTACGTGTCAAGATCGTAACGGTCAGCAAAGGCCCAAACCCTTTGCGACACGTGTCATTGTACCCTAAATGAGGTACAGCTCTCCCCTACTATAAATAGTAAGGGAAGACCTCATTAATGAAGATCGAATCATTTTCTAACAACCAACCAAACACAAATCCCCTTGCAAACGCTCTCAAATCGAGAAGCATTTATTGTCTTATTTCCTCATTAAGAAAGAGACTAACTTAATCATCGGAGACGGAACACCCCAGCCCCAGCCGGAGTATTCCGTTATTTGTGCAGGTACAGACAAAGGAAGGAGCATACTAGGAAATTGTAACTCTCCCATAGGACACATAAAAAACCCCCAAACATTTGGCGCCGTATGTGGGGAGAGTACTTTCTAGATGACTTCAGAACCGGTACTGCCGGGTAAAGGTAGTCAACCTGCTCGTGAGGCTGAGGTCCACTCGGACCAAGATACAGCCGACAACTATGAGGTTGAGACGTACACGGCTGCCGATGGTTCTTTCAAAACCAAGCATACTCGTTCCAAAGACAAAAGGGAACGGGCAGAGCAGCAAGCGGGCCCAAACCATCCCATCAGGGGACCGCTTGGGTTAACTCCTGCCTCAGAAGGGGCCACCCCGGTCTCCAGGGATGAACTCATGAACATGATGATGAGTTTCAAAGGGGAAATCAAAGGCCTTCTAGATAACACAGCCGGCCCCCGTAAAGGTCAGGCGGAAGAAAGGCGTCTTGGAAAAAAGACGTCCAGGACAGTGAAGGGTAGAGCATCTACCCCACACCCGAAGTCAAAAGTGCCGGCTAGGCCCATTTATTTCTCAAAGATTCACACTCCCATGGATGGAGCCAGGAAACCCGTCCGGCACATACAGTCAGATGGAACAAAGAAAGTCTATTCTGACGCTCAGACGCTCATTCAGGACAAAAAGACTCAGCAGCGCCCCGAGTCGGCATCAACATCAACCTTTCGAGACAGCTTCAATGTCACATTAGGGAGGCACTCAAGAACAAACAATGACAGCCGGACGAGCGAGGTTTCCGCTCGATCCGGCCCTCATATCATCCAACCAGCATTGCATGGGACACCATACACGCCTTTTGGATCTCCATATACACAGTCGGGTCTTTTCGGGGGGCAGCAGCAGCCGCCTGTCCAGCCTATGGACGGGCAGCTCCGGTTGTTCAACCTTGGATAACAGCCAACGGCAATTTCCGGGGAAATCACCGAGATGGCCCAACCGTCAAAAATTAAAAACGTGTTGGTGGGTGCCTATGACAGTATGACAAGTGCACTTTAGGGCGCGCTTTAGAGCATATATTAGGATGATTTTGGATGTATTTGGGGCCGTTTTGGCCGATTATTACCTTGTTATGCTTATATTCCCTATATTACGTGCTTAACGGGTTTTCGGTTTGTTTTTGATGTGTTTTCAGGTAATATCAACCGCGTTTAGTCGGATCCCGAGCCCTTGATGCGTAACCAATCTAGCCTTAACCGAAGTCCAAGGAGTTAAGGAAGTTCAAGTGCCTTACATTGATTACATAGCACAGGCAGCACGGCCGTGTTACCATAGGCACACCCGTGCTGGCCTATGAGCAAGCAGCCCCAGGCAAGGCAGCACGGTCGTGCAAGCCAATAGCACGGCCGTGTCAGTATCCACGCACCAGCACGACCGTGCAGGCCATTAGCACGGTCGTGCCAGATGTTGCCCGTGCCCTGTCAGCTTCAGTATGAGCCCCGCGCTAGAGCATATTCAGCACGACCGTGTAATTTTCAGCACGGTCGTGCCAAATATAGCACGGCCGTGCCAAATTGAAAAAGAAATCCGGTTTAGCTACTGACAAGCTAGCACGGCCGTGCCAAATATATCACGCCCGTGATGATCCAGGGTTGACCGCGCACCTGACTTCTCCGAATTAGAAGACGTATATAAGGCCCGACTTTAAGGGGCGTTTTTAGACAGATTTAGAGATAGTTTTTGAGAGCCTTTGTACAGAGTTATTGGAGAACGTTCTTTGTGTTAGAGAATCATTAGTTTTCTTAAAGATTATTCTAGCGATTTTAGTTTCTTGGAATGATTTGAAGCAAGATTTGTGAGGATTCTTTGTATTATCCATTGACGACGGATATCAAAGTCCTAAACGTTTCCATTGATTTGCATCAATACAATTGGTATTATTCATTCTTGTTTATTAATCTAGCTTTATTATTCCTTAATCAGAATTTATGTTTAGATCTATGATGTTTATGGAATCTATTATTGCTGTGATTATGAATATGTGTGAGTAGTTTCCTGGCTAGGGTTTCGGGATGAAACCCGGCCTAGGTAATCTATATAATTGAGGATTGGTTTTGATAAACATATTGTGATTAAACTGATTATATGCGATTGCATGTTAATTCATTATTATAGGAGTAGCTAACCTAGAGTCTTGAATTTGATTGCATGTTATTCTTGGTTTGAACAAGAGATTGTGAATTGAGTATTTCATTATTGAATGTGGTTTGATTATGTATCGAGTAATGTTAAGTGCATGAGAAATCCAAGCTTAGTATTGCCCGTTGTCTTCCTACCGCACGATATTGATCAGACATATAGTCTTTGCATATCCCGTTTGTCTCTATGATTTCTTGTTGCGTAGTTACCGATGGTTTGGTAAATTTCCGTTCTCCCCAGTTTCTTAGTTTATTTGGTTTATCCCATCTTATTAGTAGTATTTCAGAACACCTATTTCATTGATTTCGAACTAGCTTAGGTTTAAGATTGATTTGCAATTACTCTCATTCCTCGTGGACCGAACCTTTATTTGCCATTGTACTTGGTTATAGGGTGTTTGTATAAGTATTGTTTGATTGAGAGTTAGATTGTAGCGACCGATTTAACCCTTGTCAAAATGGCGACCGATCCGGCCTACAAAGTTCTACGACCCTTTAGCCGCTAGAGCTTTAGGGATCGAAAGTGACATGGTTAAATTATTTTTATTTACCAACTTTGATTCTTTCCTTACCATGCATGCTCTCACTTACAAGAGGCTTACCCTCGAATTTTTGTCTTCGTTGTGTGTGCACCGGGATGAGCATAACTCACCCCGGTACTTGTCTTTTCAACTGATGAACTCGGGCACCATTCAAATGTCGGTGGCCCAAGTTAATGTCGCCTTTGGGTGGACATCCGACCTGAAATATGGTCCTAAGGATGGCCACTCAAAACATTACAACCATGGGTTGTTTTGGCGGCAAATCACGGGGAAGATGGATAGAGATCCCCGTAGGGATAAGGCGACTTCCATCGTCAATCCCGACTTTCGGTTGTCCCACAGGACCTTCTCCTCTACTATATTTGCTAGAGGAGATAGTTCGGGTGTAGTCTCCGTTAGGGAGCTACAGTTTATTTGGCACCTCACCCGTGGGGACGGGCGTCTAGACATGGGAGCGTGGTTACTAGACCACCACGACGGTGTAGCCCGGGGTAGGGGTGATATTACTATCGGTGACATGATCACCATTCTTGCGCAATATAATGGGATTGATTTTTCTGACTTGCAGGCTATCCCAGGCACTACGAGGCTTGATATGCGCACCCTTAGGGCCATGCAGTGGCTTGAAGGGACATCCCAGCCGGATTGCTATTTTTGGCTTGACGCAGGCATGCCATACGCCTACCTGCCCGATCCGGAGAGGACGGTGGTTTACAACAAGGACAACTGGATCTTCGACCCCGACTTCGCCTGGCACGAGGACCGGGGCACGGAGTATGTAGACCGCAATCCCCAGCCTCACCAGGGGGATGAGCAGGTCCACGGGGGCTAAGGAGGTGATGATGCTGATGATGATGATGATGACGAGGAGGGTGGCCCGGATGCGGCCCAGTAGATCTCGGCGCAAGACTTCGCTTGGCTCCGCCAAGGAATGGATGATTTGAAGCTCGAGGAAGCGGATTTGCGCCGATCGAACGAGGATATGACCTCCGCCTTCAGAGACCTGAGGAGGAGTGTTGATGATATGGCCTCCCGTTTCCCTAATGGCCCGGGCGGGCCTATCTCGTGATCCCTTTCCCTTTCCCTTTAGTTACCTCCCTCTCCTTACTATTGTAAGTCCTTGATGTGTAAACATTGAGGACAATGTTTGATTCTAGCTTGGGGGGGGGGGTCTTGTATTTAGGGATTTGGATTTTTGGTAGTTTAGTTTTTATTTGCTTTCGAAAAAAAAAATAGAAAAACAAAAAGATTTACTGCTTTCCTAGACTAACCTTAACTTGTTTGCTAGTATGTCTTTCCTTTTTGCAGATTGGGAACATTCGAGATGCGGCATGAGTTTGAAGAACAATGCTATGGTCGTTAATTGGAGCTCGCGGGAAGCAAATTTGGTGAGATCTTTTTAGGGTGCTTAGGATAGCTTAGTTTAGGAAGAAGTTGAATGGTTCGAGGATGTTTGATCGGTTCTAAGGAACTTGGGATCATTGATGTTGATATCAATCGATCACTTGTTTGTCAATTGGGATTTTATGTGATTTTTATGCCTCGTTATGTGCCTTTCAACTTATTTAGTTAGCTTAGTTGTACATATGTTTGTGATAGATAGGAAAAGCTTCTGTTATGAGGATGTGTGGTTTAGCTTATATGATATGCCTCATAGTCTTTTCCTATGTTTTTGGATCATAATAAACTTGTCTAATTGCAAAATTTTGGAATATTGTTCATGTTGGATTCGAAATGTGAATGAATGTGTATGGAATGTCTATTTCTACTTAAGCCAGTGATGAATACATAGTTTGAGTCTATTGTTGATCAATGTAGACGAGTCTAGGAGAAGGGTAGGTGGATAGAACACTTTTGTCATGTGAAACTCTAGGCCTTTGGACTGTGGTAAGATGGAGTCGCTTCCCGGTTGAGGATTTGATCCCCTTGATTGGTAGTTGCTTTATTTGTTAGATCCCGTGAGGTTTATTTGTTCTAGCCTTCATCATTCTTGATAAGTGGCATATTTAGATCCTTGATTATGTATTTTTCGATCTTTGTGTTGACTAGTAGCTCTTGAGACCGACTTGACACTTTTAAGGGATGAAGAGGGCACCTTTTTCATTTTTCTTATTTTGTCCCTTTTGTTTTGTTACAAATTGATTTTCTTTTTACATCATCTTACTTGCTAACCATGTTGAGCTTTAATTCCATTCTTGGTTAACCGTGTTACAAACCCGATGGCCAATGTTTTACCAACCCTTAGTTGTGAAGCGTTTACCTAGATAGGTTCGTTGAGCTTATTGTTTACTAATCAAGAAATAATGATTGATAGTTGGTTTGAGCAAGTGTGAAAGTGAGCCTAATTGTAAATATGTAATGTGAAAGTCATTTTTCTAAACAAAAAGAGAAAAAAAAAGAAAAAAAAAGAATTTAAAAGGAAAAAAAAGAAGAAGAGAAAAGTCGTCCGAATTGTGAAAAAGGCAAGGACACGTAAATAAAGTTTTGAAGTTTGAAAAAGGTCATTTGAGTGTGTATTATGTGGATAATTTGGGATGTGTAAGAATGTGAATCAATGAGATTGTGGAATGTGAATTACATCTTTTGAACTTTTGTTTTTGAGAATTGTGATTCTTGCGCTTCATTTAGGAATTAACCCCACATTTTAAATTGTTTTTACCTACCTTATCCATTGCCAATACATTACGACCCTTTAAGACCCTCAGACTTTAGAGGTGTTCGGTTCTCAAACGGTGGAGGGAGATACCTTTCAACCCTATGGAAAGATTATGCGTAATCGAGATGTCGGGATACCTTTGTTATTTCCTCAAAATATCACTTTTTCCGGTTCCTTCGAGGAATCACGAGGGGCCAATTAGGGTGGTGATTTGAAGCAAAAGGAGAGGACTTGGCCGGTTTGGTTGGGTTTAGAGGGAAGCATGACTTCTTTGTTCTCTATGCTTGGTTTAGGTTTTGTTTGCATTTTGATCAACGATACCTTGGATTGTGTGTCTCGTTGCTTGTTTGAGTGAGTTTTCATTCCGTGCATGGTTGTTCTAAGTAGGATCCATTGACTTCGTTCCGTGCTAAATTTGATTTATATGCAATGGCATAGTTTATTGATCTTGTGTGTGTTTCCCTTGGTTTTTGCTCGAGGACTAGCAAAAGGGTAGTTTGGGGGGTTTTGACAAGCGCACTTTAGGGAGCGCTTTAGAGCATATATTAGGATGATTTTTGATGTATTTGGGGCCGTTTTGGTCGATTATTACCTTGTTATGCTTATGTCCCCTATATTACGTGCTTCACAGGTTTTCGGTTTGTTTTTGATGTGTTTTCAGGTAATATCAACCGAGTTTAGTCGGATCCCGAGCCCTTGATGCGTAACCGAACTAGCCTTGACCGAAGTCCGAGGAGATAAGGAAGTTCAAGTGTCGTGCATTGATTACATAGCACAGGCAGCACGACCGTGTTACCATAGGCACATTCGTGCTGGCCTATAAGCAAGCAGCCCCAGGCAAGGCAGCACGGCCGTGCAAGCCAATAGCACGGCCGTGTCAGTATCCACGCACCAGCACGACCGTGCAAGCCATTAGCACGGCCGTGCCAGATGTTGCCCGTGCCCGTGTCAGCTTCAGTATGAGCTCCGCGCTAGAGCATATTCAGCACGGCCGTGTCATTTTCAGCACGGCCATGCCAGGCAGCTGCACGACCATGCCAAATATAGCACGGCCGTGCCAAATTGAAGAAGAAATCCGGTTTAGCTACTGACAAGCTAGCACGGCCGTGCTATATAGGGTTGACCGCGCACCTGACTTCTCCGAATTAGAAGACGTATATAAGGCCTTACTTTAAGGGGCGTTTTTAGACAGATTTAGAGATAGTTTTTGAGAGCCTTTGTACAGAGTTATTGGAGAATGTTCTTAGTATTAGAGATTCATTAGTTTTCTTAAAGATTATTCTAGCGATTTTAGTTTCTTGTATTGATTTGAAGCAAGATTTGTGAAGATTCTTTGTATTATCCATTGACGACGGATATCAAAGTTCTAAACTTTTCCATTGATTCGCATCAATACAATTGGTATTATTCATTCTTATTTATTAATCTAGCTTTATTTTTCCTTAATCAGAATTTATGTTTAGATCTATGATGTTTATGGAATCTATTATTGTTGTGATTATGAATATGTGTGAGTAGTTTCCGAGCTAGGGTTTCGGGATGAAACCCGGCCTAGGTAATCTATGTAATTGAGGATTGGTTTTGATAAACAGATTGTGATTAAACTGATTATATGCGATTGCATGTTAATTCATTATTATAGGAGTAGCTAACCTAGAGTCTTGAATTTGATTGCATGTTATTCTTGGTTTGAACAAGAGATTGTGAATTGAGTATTTCATTATTGAATGTGGTTTGATTATGTATCGAGTAATGTTAAGTGCATGAGAAATCCAAGCTTAGTATTGCTCGTTGTCTTCCTATCGCACGATATTGATCAGACATATAGTCTTTGCATATCCCGTTTGTCTCTATGATTCCTTGTTGCGTAGTTACCGATGGTTTGGTGAATTCCCGTTCTCCCTAGTGTCTTAGTTTATTTGGTTTATCCCATCTTATTAGTAGTATTTCAGAACACCATTTTCATTGATTTCGAACTAGCTTAGGTTTAAGATTCATTTGCAATTACTCTCGTTCCTCGTGGACCGAACCTTTATTTGCCATTTTTCTTGGTTATAGGGTGTTTGTATAAGTACTGTTTGATTGAGAGTTAGATTGTAGCGACCGATTTAACCCTTGTCACGGTACCACCAACCTGGAAGATCACCTCATGGCATACACCAACCTGATGTATTTGCAAGTTTTGGATGACGCCTCATGGTGTAGGTTCTTCCAGGCAACGTTAAAAGGGATTGCTCAACGTTGGTTTGGCAACCTCCCAGCCGGATGCATCAATAATTTCAAGACGTTGGCCTATTGGTTTACGTCCAACTTTTCTATGAATATTCCTACCAAGAAAACAAGCTTGATCTAGGGGCAATTCAGCAGGGAGATAAGGAAGGGCTCCGGTCATATGTCAGGCGGTTTAACCTGATGAGGATCCAAATCCATGGATTGTCTGATGACGTTGCCTACACTGATTTCTTTAAAGGCCTAAAAGACGGGTCAACTTTTAAGTTTGACTTGGTCAGGAAGAGGGTCTCTACTCTTCACAAGGCGCTTATAAAGGCGGAGGCTTACATTCAAGCAATGGAACTTTGTGCTATGAAACTTCCAACGGATTATAAAAGATCCTACAACAAAGAATCGGCCTACCCAGCCGGCTAAAAAGGAAGAAAATAAGAGAAAGGGGGTATGGGCAGCAGACTCATCCGGACAACCTTTCCAGAAAAGAAAGAGGTCGGATCCGTATGTGCCAAAGTATGAATTCAACAAGGATTGTGCCTCCATTCTCAAAGAAGTAAAGGACCGGTTGAATCTTGAAAAACGGCTCCCATGAAGAGTCCCGTGAGCGCTCGGGATAAGAGCAAATATTGCCTCTTTAATGAAGAAATTGACCATGATACTGAGGGTTGTTTTAGCCTCAGGTGGCTCTTTGACCGACTTGCTGATGAAGGGGCTCTCAAGTCCTATTTATCCAAATCAAATGGTGCTCTCAAACAAGTAAAAGGACCACCCCCAAAAACACCGGCTAATCAATCCGATACGGATGAGGATACCATTCTAACCATAGCCGGTGGATTTGCGGGAGGTTGGCCTACCATCCGGGGCACGAAGGATAACATTAGGAAATTGGTCAACTCAGTGGATGAGGGACTGTCGTCTAAATATTCATTTCCAAAAGTTAACATCTCTGAGAAAGATAGAGGAGAGGTCAGGCGGCCTCATGATGACCTCATCAGCTACCGGTGCTTGGAAAAACTCAAGTACAATCCCAGTAGCATGCATCCGGCCTCATACCCTCTTGTTTGTTTTGGGGGAGTAGTACACCCGGTGGGCATGATTGATCTACCCATCCGGTTCGGAGAAAAGGGAAAGGGTCGGCACATGGTTGTCAAGTTTCTTGTTGTAGGAGAGCTGACTACCTACAACTTGATTATTGGCCGCCCAACCCTTAACATCTCAAAAGCAATCATCATCCCATCTTTAATGTTGATTAAGTTTGAAAGGGATGATGACACAGTCGGTTCCTTGAGTGGGGACCAAAAGATGGCGAGAGAGTGTTGCCTCTCGGACATCAAACCAACGCTTGACACAGATGGTCAAGAGAAAGAAATAGTTGAACTTGACGACTGTGATCAAAGCTCACCGGCTATTAAGCCAGCCGGTAAAAAGAGAAAGGCGAACCAAATGGCGCCTATAAAAGAGAAACAATATCAATCACTATCAGGGGAGAGGCCAGACGGCCTTCGCCCCCAGCCGGCTGGAGAAATAATTGACATTGTCCTTGAAGACAGCCGGCCAGACAGAACCGTCAAAATTGGGACGGTTGCTTTTGAAAGCTTGGGACCTGACTTGCTCCTTTTGCTGAAGGAGTTCAAAGATGTGTTTGCCTTTGAAGTAGAAGAGATGCCGGGTGTAAGTCTGGATCTTGTTGTTCATAAACTCGCTGTGGATCCTAAGAAGAAGCCGGTCAGGCAAAAGAAAAGGAACCATGGCAAGGAAAGGTCCCAGGCAGCAGCAACCGAGGTCAAGAAACTCTTAGATGCTGGGTTCATCCGGCAATGCTACTACCCGGATTGGGTAGCCAATGTTGTCCTTGTGAAAAAGCCGAATGGAACCTGGCGGATGTGCGTAGATTACACAGACTTAAACAGAGCTTGTCCAAAAGATAGCTACCCGCTTCCAAAGATAGATCATTTGGTAGACTCTACAGCCGGCCATGCCATGATGAGTTTTATGGATTCTTACTCCGGCTTCCATCAGATTCCCTTGTGGAAGAAAGACCAAGAAAAGACGGCTTTCGTCACAGATCAAGGGCTATACTACTACACGGTGATGCCGTTTGGGTTGAAGAATGCGCCTGCCACTTTCAAACGAATGATGAACTCGGTCTTTTATGATCAGATTGGAAGGAATGTGGAGGCGTACATCGATGACATGATAGTCAAGTCAAAACTACAGGAGGATCATCTAGCTGACCTCCGAGAAACCTTCACCACCCTCAGGCGGCATAAAGTCATGTTAAACCCGAAAAAATGCGTCTTTGGAGTTGAGTCTGGGAAGTTTCTCGGATTTTTTTGATTGATCAGAGAGGCATAGAGGCCAATTCGGACAAAGTACAGGCGGTGATTGACATACAGTCACCTCGTACCGTCAGGGAAGCTCAAAAGCTTACCGGTTGCTTGGCGGCATTGGGGAGATTCCTCAGCCGGTCAGGTGACAAGTGCCTGTATTTCTTTCAAGCAATCAAAAGAGGTCAAGGTTTGAATGGGGTGAAGAGGCTAAGGCGGCATTTCAAAGGCTGAAGCAACACTTGCATTCTTTGCCAAGATTAGTGAGTCCCCTACTCCAGGAGGCTCTCTACATGTACTTAGCTGTCTCAGATCATTCCTTAAGTGTCGTTCTCCTTGCTGAGAGAGACGGCAACTAGCTCCCGGTCTACTTTATAAGCCACGTCCTCCGGAATGCTGAACTTCGCTATCCCATGATCAAAAAATTCGGTTTGGCGTTGTTCAAAGCAGTCAAGCGGTTGAAACCTTATTTCCTGGCTCATCCGATTACCGTCTATACTGACCAACCGCTTAAAAGGCCTATGACCACTTTAGAGTCATCCGGAAGAATGATTAAATGGGCTGTGGAAATTCAAAGTCTAGAAATCACTTTCGAACCTAGGCGGGCAGTGAAGGGTCAAGCGTTTGCCGACTTCATTGTTGAAATGACAAGGCCGATACAGCCGAATAATACTGATCAAGTTTGGAAACTATATGTAGACGGGAGCTCTACTGTGAATGGTTGTGGGGCAGGCGTAATTTGTCATTCTCCAGAGGGGGAGAAATACGAATATGCTCTACGATTCAAATTTCAAGCTTCAAATAATGAAGCTGAATACGAGGCCCTGCTAGCCGGTATCCGCATGTGTAAGGCAGCCGGGGCAAGAAAAGTTGACGCCTGTTCTGATTCTCAACTCATTGTAAGCCAATACAACAGTGATTATGAGGCCACCCGTCCGGTGATGATTAAGTATTTGGTAGGCTTGACGACAGCCTATCATACCCCAAGCACTCCAAGTGATTCGATTTTGGGAGAATCAGAGGAGGTTCAGGCGGCCACTCCTGGCCTTGTTGATATGTCCGGACAGGAGCCGGTCCTTTCTGAGAAAGGGGAGTCGTCCTCTTCTGGGAGTTCAAGCGACTCTAAGTCTAGCTTATCCAGCCGACATTCTACAGACTCAGAAGAGAGGCATTCTCGTCTTCATGAGGCGAGAGCATTTCATGTTATCGAAAAGGGGGACGGCTGGGCAGAGCCGTCTGCTTCTCATAGGGAGTTGAACACCCGCTACTATTGCCACGTCCTAAAGGGCAGGATTAAAGCAATGGCCGAGAGACTAGGGACATTTTAGGCGGACTATGTAATGGGCCCTGGTTATTTTCTAACAGTGCCGAATGCTGAAGATATATTAGGACGCCTGTTTTGGCTGCTACGAGGCGGCCATTAAGGCTGGGCTAAGATTCCCCTTGCATTCGGCTGTTCAACAAATTCAAGATGAGTACGAGGTGGGGCTTTGGCAGTTGGCCCCAAACTCGTGGTTCAACATACTAGGCTACGTGGCCGGCTGTGAAATGCATGGGGTTGAACCAAATTTTGAAGCGTTCGCCTAAATGAACTACCTGAGTCGGACCCCCAACGCAAGCGGTACCGACTGGTACCAGATTTCCAGCCATAAGGGCTATTTAATGACCAGGGGGAAGGAGAACAATTGGAAGGACTGGAGGAACACCTTCTTTATTGTCTCCGGCCCCAAAAAAATTTTAAACAAGAGGTACAACAGGTGGAACAGGGATCCACCTCTCCTCGTAGGCGGATCTGGCCTGCCGCCTGTTCCTCGTCAAGCTAAGGAGGAGATCCTTGATCGAGGACACTTCAAAGTAGAGATCAAGGCCAACTCTGCTACGGGGGTACGAGAATTGATCCCCCTAAACTGCATACCCAAGTTTAGTTGGTTGTATGACGAGTACTTCTTTGCCGCCTGTGGCCTTAGTGAACGGACCACTAGAGGTAGTCGGCCCTCTTTGTGGTCTTGTATTTTTTGATTAGATTGTATTTTTACTAACTCTGTGATGCATTGTTTGTAGGTGAAGCAATGGATAAAATTACCGCCTCCAAGAAAGCAACCGCCCTTCTGCGCGCTGCCATCCTTGGACAGAAGCGGCCTTCCTCTGACTCGCCTTCAAATGAGGCGTCCAAGGTGAGTTTCTGATATCCTTGAGGAGTATATATTTATTTATTTATTTTTTATTTTTTAATTTGGTTGTTTGTTGCAGGGTGAGTCGCCCAGACCTCCTTCCTCCTAGCAGCCAGACCCCAAGGCCCATAAATAGACGGCTGGGAGTACGTCTGGTTCTTCCAGGAAGTAACCTGCTGATAAGCAGGTGCGAACCCCCCAAAGTGGGGCAACGCAAACAAACGTCCCTAGGGACAGTCGACCTCCAAGAGGTATTGAACTCGCTTTCTTTAAACTTCAAGTTTCCTCAAATCAGGCGGCCTGTTGCCCCTCATTCTCGTCTGCCATTTTAATTGTTTTCGTTATTACAGGCACCCCCCAGGAGCCGGACCTGGTTCAAATGGCCAAGTCCATGCTCAAGGCCATTCCCCTCGAGGAGAGGGAATCTGTCAAGGGAGTCGGCACCCTTGATCTAGAGTCAATCCTGGCTCTTCTTTTTGAGGTAAACTTAATATTTTGTTTTGTAGGATAAGTGGCGTTCCTAGCCTCCTGTTTATTAGATCATTTATGACGCCTGCTTTTGTGCCTTGCAAGCCATGCTCCGAGTGTATGGTCTCCGCAAACCTATCCATAAAAAGACCAAGGAGGTAAAAGCTGCGAAGGCCATGGCAGCCTCTGATTGTGTCAAGGCAATGTTCCACATTGCCCAAAATGAAATATTGACCACTGACATTCTGTATTATCAGGCGTCTGCCACCTTGCAGGTCAAAAATCAGTTGGAGGCAACCAAAAAGAAAAACCAGGAGTTAGAGAAGGGCTTAAAAAATTGAACCAGAAGCTCAAGGAGCGCCTGGCAAACCAGGAGGCAGCCCTGACCCAGCAACTCAGCACTAAGGCTGAGTCCGAGAAGATGGCCCTGGTCCTGGATATGATGGAGGATTCAGGTGCCATTATAAAGATGACCTAGACAGCCCTCTTCCCAGACTCCAACTATGAGCAATGGGAGTCCAAATTCGCCGCCTGCACTAGTGAATATAATATCAAAATTATGCAGCAGGCGGTCAATGAGGAGGAAGAGAAGGCGAAGGATGAGGAGAAGGCGGAGGATGAGGAGACCGACTCCACTTCTGGGGATGAGGAATAGGGAGAGGGCGACGAAAAGGAGGCAGACGCAAATCAAGAGAAGGCGCCTGCTAACGAGCCACAACAAGGGAGTGTGCTAGAGGAGCAGGCGCCTAATGTTGAAGCCGATCAGGCGGCCGGTGTTAATGAAACCCCTCTCTCCAATGTTTAAGCTGTTTATTTTTCAACTCTTGTCCGGCCTGTGTGCTGTTTGTTCTTTGTATCTCTTTACCCGACCAAGGGGTCGGGGTCTATGAATATTTTTGCCGGTCTTCCTGGCCGGCTGTTTATATATGAATGTGACGACTGTTTTGTCGTCTTGTCCAGCAATCTTTATTTTGTTATTTCAGTTTCCCAAATCTTTTTGCCAAGTATAGAATATCTTCAATAGCCGCTTGTTTACCATACCGACTATTCTTGCTAGTTGTCTTCCTTTTTGCATCAAATTTTTCCATTTGAATGTTTCTAAGTATAGAAGACGTCTTAGTGGGTGCCGCAACCGACTATTATTGTTGCCCCTGGCCAACCGATTGTTTTTTATTAGTTAGTCGGTCATTAGTTCAGTCGGTCTACCCTTGAAAGCGTAGGATAGCAGACTTTCTAGACTTGGTTTATTTTCAGAAATATTACCCAGGCCGCCTGTTGGTTCCCCTCTGGCGCAGGCGGTTGTCTTGTGGGTTTCGAGCAATGGTCGTAATAGGCATTTGACTTGGGCCATTGTGGGTAGCCGTCTAGTTTCAAAATTAGCCGGTTATCAATGTTAGAAAAGTAGGAATAATCCTCTACGATAGTCGACCTTGTGACACCACCTAGGTGGTTGGACGCTAGGTTCCAAAGAACGACGGGACGCCTAATTTGATGGGATCCGCCTGTATTGGCTACAGACGTTTCCTTATTAGTGGTAGTGGACGGTCGCCTGTTTTCAAGAACAGGTGGTCCTTTCATTCTTTTGGTTCCATTCTAGGGGGGGCGACTGGTTATCCGGTCGCCACCTCTTTCGTTTGAGTAGTAGGAGGGTCAAGCAGCGGAGGCCGCTTGACTTCCTTTATCCGCCAAGTTTTGCTTGGCTATTAACCCAAATTATGCCAAAATGTTTCGGCAGTTTACAGGGCGCTGATGTTTGGTAGAGACAGGCCGCATGTTCATATGGACGAGGCGTCTGGTCTGTACAACTGCGCCTGTATTGGTGGACCTAGTTGGAATAGTGGCCAAGTACCCTTGTTTACCAAAAACCAAATGTTCTTGTACCTTTTAGGTTCCAAACTAGACTAGGTGACTATGAGTCTCCCTCGGGGCTACTCAGTCTCCGCCACTAATTTGAGTAGTAGAGGTACCAAGCAGCGTAGACCGGTTGGCCCCCTTGATTCGCCAAGTTTTGCTTTGCTATTAACTCAAAAGGTACCGTCTGCATTTATCCCAAGTAATGACAGTCGACCATCCGACTCAGATGTGAACTAACTACCACTGGTTCGGTTAGTAGTAGAGTTATCTTTGTCTCAAGTGTATACGGCTACGGGGTTGTCCTTGGGGACAGTCGTTCGGGTCCGTTTGTTTATGGTTTATAGAGCATTATTCCACCCAAAAGGGGCCTTCTCTCTGCGACGAATCTTATCCAGAGGGATGTCACCGACGCCTGCTATGATGTTGGGACAGGTCGTATTAGTTTAATTTTAAGCTAGGATCAGTCAGACTGGCGCCTGAGCTGATCATCCGGCCATTGGCCTCGTTTATTCATGGTGAACGTAGGAGAGTAGCCGTCTATTTTGGGTTTAAACGGCCCTCTTATATGGAGAGTAGCCGACTGTATGTTCAGACGGCATGCCCCTCTAATGATGAGAGTAAAATACACATTGGAGAGTAGCCAACTGCAAATGCACAGGCGGCATGCCCTTCTGATAAAAGTACAAAGTATTGAAATAATTGCAATTTTTATTAATAACTCTTGTACAATCACTTTTTTCAGAAGTGATACTGTTTAGGGTAAAATACCCCTAAGACACGTGGCCCTATAATGGCTTGCTACGTGTCAAGATCGTAACGGTCAGCAAAGGCCCAAACCCTTTGCGACACGTGTCATTGTACCCTAAATGAGGTACAGCTCTCCCCTACTATAAATAGTAAGGGCAGACCTCATTAATGGGGATCAAATCATTTTCTAACAACCAACCAAACACAAATCCCCTTGCAAACGCTCTCAAATCGAGATGCATTTATTGTCTTATTTCCTCATTAAGAAAGAGACTAACTTAATCATCGGAGGCGGAACACCCCAGCCCCAGCCGGAGTATTCCGTTATTTGTGCAGGTACAGGCAAAGGAAGGAGCATACTAGGAAATTGTAACTCTCCCGTAGGACACATAAAAAACCCCCAAACATTTGGCGCCGTCTGTGGGGAGAGTACTTTCTAGATGACTTCAGAACCGGTACTGCCGGGTAAAGGTAGTTAACCTGCTCGTGAGGCTGAGGTCCACTCGGACAAGGATACAGCCGACAACTATGAGGTTGAGACGTACACGGCTGCCGATGGTTCTTTCAAAACCAAGCATACTCGTTCCAAAGACAAAAGGGAACGGGCAGAGCAGCAAGCGGGCCCAAACCATCCCATCAGGGGACCGCTTGGGTTAACTCCTGCCTCAGAAGGGGCCACCCCGGTCTCCAGGGATGAACTCATGAACATGATGATGAGTTTCAAAGGGGAAATCAAAGGCCTTCTAGATAACACAGCCGGCCCCCGTAAAGGTCAGGCGGAAGAAAGGCGTCTTGGAAAAAAGACGTCCAAGACAGTGAAGGGTAGAGCATCTACCCCACACCCGAAGTCAAAAGTGTCGGCTAGGCCCATTTATTTCTCAAAGATTCACACTCCCATGGATGGAGCCAGGAAACCCGTCCGGCACATACAGCCGGATGGAACAAAGAAAGTTTATTCTGACGCTCGGACGCTCATTCAGGACAAAAAGACTCAGCAGCGCCCCGAGTCGGCACCAACATTAACCTTTCGAGACAGCTTCAATGTCACATCAGGGAGGCACTCAAGAACAAACAATGACAGCCGGACAAGCGAGGTTTCCGCTCGATCCGGCCCTCATATCATCCAACCGGCATTGCATGGGACACCATACACGCCTTTTGGATCTCCATATACACAGCCGGGTCTTTTCGGGGGGCAGCAGCAGCCGCCTGTCCAGCCTATGGACTGGCAGCTCCGGCTGTTCAACCTTGGAGAACAGCCAACGGCAATTTCCAGGGAAATCACCGAGATGGCCCAGCCGTCAAAAATTAAAAACGTGTTGGTGGGTGCCTATGACGGTATGACAAGCGCACTTTAGGGCGCGCTTTAGAGCATATATTAGGATGATTTTGGATGTATTTGGGGCCGTTTTGGCCGATTATTACCTTGTTATGCTTATGTCCCCTATATTACATGCTTAACGGGTTTTCGGTTTGTTTTTGATGTGTTTTCAGGTAATATCAACCGAGTTTAGTCGGATCCCGAGCCCTTGATGCGTAACCGAGCTAGCCTTGACCGAAGTCCAAGGAGTTAAGGAAGTTCAAGTGCCTTGCATTGATTACATAGCATAGGCAGCACGGCCGTGTTACCATAGGCACACCCGCTCTGGCCCATGAGCAAGCAGCCCCAGGCAAGGCAGCACAGTCGTGCAAGCCAAAAGCACGGCCGTGTCAGTATCCACGCACCAGCACGACCGTGCAGGCCACTAGCACGGTCGTGCCAGATGTTGCCCGTGCCCGTGTCAGCTTCAGTATGAGCCCCGCGCTAGAGCATATTCAGCACGGCCGTGTCATTTTCAGCACAGCCGTGACAGGCAGCTGCTATTGACAAGCTAGCATGGTCGTGCCAAATATAGCACGGCCGTGATGATCCAGGGTTGACCGCGCACCTGACTTCTCCGAATTAGAAGACGTATATAAGGCCCGACTTTAAGGGGCGTTTTTTGACAGATTTAGAGATAGTTTTTGAGAGCCTTTGTACATAGTTATTGGAGAACGTTCTTTGTATTAGAGAATCATTAGTTTTCTTAAAGATTATTCAAGCGATTTTATTTTCTTGGAATGATTTGAAGCAAGATTTGTGAGGATTCTTTGTATTATCCATTGAAGACGGATATCAAAGTTCTAAACTTTTCCATTGATTCGCATCAATACAATTGGTATTATTCATTCTTGTTTATTAATCTAGCTTTATTATTCGTTAATCAGAATTTATGTTTATATCTATGATGTTTATGGAATCTATTATTGCTGTGATTATGAATATGTGTGAGTAGTTTCCTGGCTAGGGTTTCGGGATAAAACCCGGCCTAGGTAATCTATGTAATTGAGGATTGGTTTTGATAAACAGATTGTGATTAAACTGATTATATGTGATTGCATGTTAATTCATTATTATAGGAGTAGCTAACCTAGAGTCTTGAATTTGATTGCATGTTATTCTTGGTTTGAACAAGAGATTGTGAATTGAGTATTTCATTATTGAATATGGTTTGTTTATGTATCGATTAATGTTAAGTGCATGAGAAATCCAAGCTTAGTATTGCCCGTTGTCTTCCTACCGCACGATATTAATCAGACATATAGTCTTTGCATATCTCGTTTGTCTCTATGATTCCTTGTTGCGTAGTTACCGATGGTTTGGTAAATTTTCGTTCTCCCCAGTGTCTTAGTTTATTTGGTTTATCCCATCTTTTTAAGTAGTATTTCAGAACACCATTTTCGTTGATTTCGAACTAGCTTAGGTTTTAAGATTGATTTGCGATTGAGTTAGATTGTAGCGACCGATTTAACCCTTTTCAAAATGGCGACCGATCCGGCCTACAAAGTTCTACGACCCTTTAGCCGCTAGGGCTTTTGGGATCGAAAGTGACATGGTTCAATTATTTTCATTTACCAACTTCGATTCTTTCCTTACCATGCATGCTCTCACTTACTAGAGGCTTACCCTCGAATTTTTGTCTTCATTGTATGTGCACCGGGATTAGCATAACTCACCCCGGTACTTGTCTTTTAAACTGATGAACTCAGGCACCATTCAAATGTCAGTGGCCCAAGTTAATGCCGCCTTTGGGTGGACATCTGACCTGAAATATGGTCCTAAGGATGGCCACTCAAAATATTACAAACCCGGGTTGTTTTGGCGGCAAATCACGGGGAAGATGGATAGAGATCCCCGTAGGGATAAGGCGACTTCCATCGTCAATCCCGCCTTTCGGTTGTCCCACAGGACCTTCTCCTCTACTATATTTGCTAGAGAGATAGTTCGGGTGTAGTGTCCATTAGGGAGCTACAGTTTATTTGGCACCTCACCCGTGGGGACGGGCGTCTAGACATGGGAGCGTGGTTACTAGACCACCACGACGGTGTAGACCGGGGTAGGGGTGATATTACTATCGGTGGCATGATCACCATTCTTGCGCAATATAATGGGATTGATTTTTCTGACTTGCAGGCTATCCCAGGCACTACGAGGCTTGATATGCGCACCCTGAGGGCCATGCAGTGGCTTGAAAGGACATCCCAGCCGGATTGCTATTTGTGGCTTGTCGCAGGCAAGCCATACGCCTACCTGCCCGATCCGGAGAGGACGGTGGTTTACAACAAGGACAACTGGATCTTCGACCCCGACTTCGCCTGGCACGAGGACGGGGGCACGGAGTATGTAGACCGCAATCCCCAGCCTCACCAGGGGGATGAGCAGGCCCACAGGGGCCAAGGAGGTGATGATGCTGATGATGATGATGATGACGAGGAGGGTGGCCCGGATGCAGCCCAGCAAGTCCCGGCGCAAGACTTCGCTTGGCTCCGCCAAGGAATGGATGATTTGAAGCTCGAGGTAGCGGATTTGCGCCGATTCGAACGAGGATATGACCTCCGCCTTCAGAGACCTGAGGAGGAGTGTTGATGATATGGCCTCCCGTTTCCCTAATGGCCCGGGCGGGCCTAGCTCGTGATCCCTTTCCCTTTCCCTTTAGTTACCTCCCTCTCCTTACTATTGTAAGTCCTTGATGTGTAAACATTGAGGACAATGTTTGATTCTAGCTTGGGGGGGGGGTCTTACTTGTATTTAGGGATTTGGATTTTTGGTAGTTTAGTTTTTATTTGCTTTCGAAAAAAAAAAATAGAAAAACAAAAACAAAAACAAAAAGATTTACTGCTTTCCTAGACTAACCTTAACATGTTTGCTAGTATGTCTTTCCTTTTTGCAGATTGGGAACATTCGAGATGCGGCATGAGTTTGAAGAACGATGCTATGGCCGTTAATTGGCGCTCCCGGGAAGCAAATTTGGTGAGATCTTTTCCCTCTTTTGTGTGCTTAGGATAACTTAGTTTAGGAAGAAGTTGAATGGTTCGAGGATGTTTGATCGATTCTAAGGAACTTGGGATCATTGATGTTGATATCAATCGATCACTTGTTTGTCAATTGGGATTTTATGTGATTTTTATGCCTCGTTATGTGCCTTTCAACTTATTTAGTTATCTTAGTTGTACATATGTTTGTGATAGATAGGAAAAGCTTCTGTTATGAGGATGTGTGGTTTAGCTTATATGATATGCCTCATAGTCTTTTCCTATGTTTTTGGATCATAATAAACTTGTCTAATTGCAAAATTTTGGAATATTGTTCATGTTGGATTCGAAATGTGAATGAATGTGTATGGAATGTCTATTTCCACTTAAGCTAGTGATGAATACATAGTTTGAGTCTATTGTTGATCAATTTAGACGAGTCTAGGCGAAGGGTAGGTGGATAGAACACTTTTGTCATGTGAAACTCTAGGCCTTTGGACTGTGGTAAGATGGAGTCGCTTCCCGGTTGAGGATTTGATCCCCTTGATTGGTAGTTGCTTTATTTGTTAGATCCCGTGAGGTTTATTTGTTCTAGCCTTCATCATTCTTGATAAGTGGCATATTTGGATCCTTGATTTCGTATTTTTCGATCTTTGTGTTGACTAGTAGCTCCCGAGATCGACTTGACACTTTTAAGGGATGAAGAGGGCACCTTTTTCATTTTTCTTATTTTGTCCCTTTTTTTTTGTTACAAATTGATTTTCTTTTTACATCATCTTACTTGCTAACCATGTTGAGCTTTAATTCCATTCTTGGTTAACCGTGTTACAAACCCGATGGCCAATGTTTTACCAACCCTTAGTTGTGAAGCGTTTACCTAGATAGGTTCGTTGAGCTTATTGTTTACTAATCAAGAAATAATGATTGATAGTTGGTTTGAGCAAGTGTGAAAGTGAGCCTAATTGTAAATATGTAATGTGAAAGTCATTTTGCTAAAAAAAAAGAGAAAAAAAAAAGAAAAAAAAAAGAATTTAAAAGGAAAAAAAAAAGAAGAAGAGAAAAGTCGTCCGAATTGTGAAAAAGGCAAGGACACGTAAATAAAGTTTTGAAGTTTGAAAAAGGTCATTTGAGTGTGTATTATATGGATAATTTGGGATGTGTAAGAATGTGAATCAATGAGATTGTGGAATGTGAATTACATCTTTTGAACTTTTGTTTTTGAGAATTGTGATTCTTGCGCTTCATTTAGGAAATTAACCCCACATTTTAAATTGTTTTCACCTACCTTACCCATTGCCAATACATTACAACCCTTTAAGACCCTCAGACTTTAGAGGTGTTCGGTTCTCAAACGGTGGAGGGAGATACCTTTCAACCCTATGGAAAGATTATGCGTAATCGAGATGTCGGGATACCTTTGTTATTTCCTCAAAATATCACTTTTTCCGGTTCCTTCGAGGAATCACGAGGGGCCAATTAGGGTGGTGATTTGAAGCAAAAGGAGAGGACTTGGCTGGTTTTGTTGTGTTTAGAGGGAAGCATGACTTCTTTGTTCTCTATGCTTGGTTTAGGTTTTGTTTGCATTTTGATCAACGATACCTTGGATTGTGTGTCTCGTTGCTTGTTTGAGTGAATTTTCATTCCGTGCATGGTTGTTCTAAGTAGGATCCATTGACTTCATTCCGTGCTAAATTTGATTTATATGCAATGGCATAGTTTATTGATTTTGTGTGTGTTTCCCTTGGTTTTTGCTCGAGGACTAGAAAAAGGGTAGTTTGGGGGGTTTTGACAAGCGCACTTTAGGGCGCGCTTTAGAGCATATATTAGGATGATTTTGGATGTATTTGGGGCCGTTTTGGTCGATTATTACCTTGTTATGCTTATGTCCCCTACATTACGTGCTTCACAGGTTTTCGGTTTGTTTTCGATGTGTTTTCAGGTAATATCAACCGAGTTTAGTCGGATCCCGAGCCCTTGATGCGTAACCGAGCTAGCCTTGACCGAAGTTCGAGGAGATAAGGAAGTTCAAGTGTCGTGCATTGATTACATAGCACAGGCAGCACGGCCGTGTTACCATAGGCACATTCGTGCTGGCCTATAAGCAAGCAGCCCCAGGCAAGGCAGCACGGCCGTGCAAGCCAATAGCACGGCCGTGTCAGTATCCACGCACCAGCACGACCGTGCAAGCCATTAGTACGGTCGTGCCAGATGTTGCCCGTGCCCGTGTCAGCTTCAGTATGAGCCCCGCGCTAGAGCATATTCAGCACGGCCGTGTCATTTTCAGCACGGCCGTGCCAGGCAGCTGCACGGCCATGCCAAATATAGCACGGCCGTGCCAAATTGAAGAAGAAATCCGGTTTAGCTACTGACAAGCTAGCACGGCCGTGCTATAGAGGGTTGACCGCGCACCTAACTTCTCCGAATTAGAAGACGTATATAAGGCCTGACTTTAAGGGACGTTTTTAGACAGATTTAGAGATTGTTTTTGAGAGCCTTTGTACAGAGTTATTGGAGAATGTTCTTAGTATTAGAGATTCATTAGTTTTCTTAAAGATTATTCTAGCGATTTTAGTTTCTTGTATTGATTTGAAGCAAGATTTGTGAAGATTCTTTGTATTATCCATTGACGACGGATATCAAAGTTCTAAACTTTTCCATTGATTCGCATCAATACAATTGGTATTCTTCATTCTTGTTTATTAATCTAGCTTTATTTTTCCTTAATCAGAATTTATGTTTAGATCTATGATGTTTATGGAATCTATTATTGCTGTGATTATGAATATGTGTGAGTAGTTTTAGAGCTAGGGTTTCGGGATGAAACCCGGCGTAGGTAATCTATGTAATTGAGGATTGGTTTTGATAAACAGATTGTGATTAAACTGATTATATGCGATTGCATGTTAATTCATTATTATAGGAGTAGCTAACCTAGAGTCTTGAATTTGATTGCATGTTATTCTTGGTTTGAACAAGAGATTGTGAATTGAGTATTTCATTATTGAATGTGGTTTGATTATGTATCGAGTAATGTTAAGTGCATGAGAAATCCAAGCTTAGTATTGCCCGTTGTCTTCCTATCGCACGATATTGATCAGACATATAGTCTTTGCATATCCCGTTTGTCTCTATGATTCCTTGTTGCGTAGTTACCGATGGTTTGGTGAATTCCCGTTCTCCCTAGTGTCTTAGTTTATTTGGTTTATCCCATCTTATTAGTAGTATTTCAAAACACCATTTTCATTGATTTTGAACTAGCTTAGGTTTAAGATTCATTTGCAATTACTCTCGTTCCTCGTGGACCGAACCTTTATTTTCCATTGTACTTGGTTATAGGGTGTTTGTATAAGTATTGTTTGATTGAGAGTTAGATTGTAGCGACCGATTTAACCCTTGTCACGGTACCACCAACCCGGAAGATCACCTCATGGCATACACCAACCTGATGTATTTGCAAGGTTTGGATGACGCCTCATGGTGTAGGTTCTTCCAGGCAACGTTAAAAGGGATTGCTCAACGTTGGTTTGGCAACCTCCCAGCCGGATGCATCAATAATTACAGGACGTTGGCCTACTGGTTTACGTCCAACTTTTCTATGAATATTCCTACCAAGAAAACAAGCATTGATCTAGGGGCAATTCAGCAGGGAGATAAGGAAGGGCTCCGGTCATATGTCAGGCAGTTTAACCTGATGAGGATCCAAATCCATGGATTGTCTGATGACGTTGCCTACACTGATTTCTTTAAAGGCCTAAAAGACGGGTCAACTTTTAAGTTTGACTTGGTCAGGAAGAGGGTCTCTACTCTTCACAAAGCGCTTATGAAGGTGGAGGCTTACATTCAAGCAATGGAACTTTGTGCTATGAAACTTCCAACGGATTATAAAAGATCCGACAACAAAGAGAATCGGCCTACCCAGCCGGCCAAAAAGGAAGAAAATAATAGAAAGGGGGTATGGGCAGCAGACTCATCCGGACAACCTTTCCAGAAAAGAAAGAGGTCGGATCCGTATGTGCCAAAGTATGAATTCAACAAGGATTGTGCCTCCATTCTCAAATAAGTAAAGGACCGGTTGAATCTTGAAAAACGGCTCCCATGAAGAGTCCCGTGAGCGCCCGGGATAAAAGCAAATATTGCCTCTTTAATGAAGAAATTGGCCATGATACTGAGGGATGTTTTAGCCTCAGGTGGCTCTTTGACCGGCTTGCTGATGAAGGGGCTCTCAAGTCCTATTTATCCAAATCAAAGGGTGCTCCCAAACAAGTAAAAGGACCACCCCCAAATACACCGGCTAATCAATCCGATACGGATGAGGATACCATCCTAACCATAGCCGGTGGATTTGCGGGAGGTTGGCCTACCATCCGGGGCACGAAGGATAACATTAGGAAATTGGTCAACTCAGTGGATGAGGGACAGTCGTCTAAATATTTATTTTCGAAAGTTAACATCTCTAAGAAAGATAGAGGAGAGGTCAGGCGGCCTCATGATGACCCTATAGTCATCGAGTGCAAAATCGCCAATCAACGAGTTGGCCGGATCTTAATTGATACTGGGAGCTCATCTGACCTCATCAGCTACCGGTGCTTGGAAAAACTCAAGTACAAGCCCAGTAGCATGCATCCGGCCTCATACCCTCTTGTTGGTCTTGGGGGAGTAGTACACCCGGTGGGCATGATTGATCTACCCATCCGGTTCGGAGAAAAGGGAAAGGGTCGGCACATGGTTGTCAAGTTTCTTGTCGTAGGAGAGCTGACTGCCTACAACTTGATTATTTGCCGCCCAACCCTTAACATCTCAAAAGCAGTCATCATCCCATCTCTAATGTTGATTAAGTTTGAAAGGGATGATGGCACAGTCGGTTCCTTGAGTGGGGACCAAAAGATGGCGAGAGAGTGTTTCCTCTTGGACATCAAACCAACGCTTGACACGGATGGTCAAGAGAAAGAAATAGTTGAACTTGACGACTGTGATCAAAGCTCACCGGCTATTAAGCCAGCCGGTAAAAAGAGAAAGGCAAACCAAATGGTGCCTGTAAAAGAGAAACAATAGCAATCACTGTCAGGGGAGAGGCCAGACGGCCTTCGCCCCCAGCCGGCTGGAGAAATAATTGACATTGTCCTTGAAGACAGCCGGCCAGACAAAACCGTCAAAATTGGGACGGTTGCTTTTGAAAGCTTGGGACCTGACTTGCTCCTTTTGCTGAAGGAGTTCAAAGATGTGTTTGCCTTTGAAGTAGTGGAGATGACGGGTGTAAGTCCGGATCTTGTTGTTCATAAACTCGCTGTGGATCCTAAGAAGAAGCCGGTCAGGCAAAAGAAAAGGAACCATGGGGAGGAAAGGTCCCAGGCGGCAGCAGCCGAGGTAAAGAAACTCTTAGATGCTGGGTTCATCCGGCAATGCTACTTCCCGGATTGGGTAGCCAATGTTGTCCTTGTGAAAAAGCCGAATGGAACCTGGCGGATGTGCGTAGATTACACAGACTTAAACAGAGCTTGTCCAAAAGATAGCTACCCGCTTCCAAAGATAGGTCATTTGGTAGACTCTACAGCCGGCCATGCCATGATGAGTTTTATGGATGCTTACGCCGACTTCCATCAGATTCCCTTGTGGAAGAAAGACCAAGAAAAGACGGCTTTCGTCAAAGATCAAGGGCTATACTGCTACACGGTGATGCCGTTTGGGTTGAAGAATGCGCCTGCCACTTTCAAACGAATGATGAACTCGGTCTTTTATGATCAGATTGGAAGGAATGTGGAGGCGTACATCGATGACATGATAGTCAAGTCAAAACTGCAGGAGGATCATCTAGCTGACCTCCGAGAAACTTTCACCACCCTCAGGCGGCATAAAGTCATGTTAAATCCGAAAAAAATGCGTCTTTGGAGTTGAGTCTGGAAAGTTTCTCGGATTTTTGATTGATCAGAGAGGCATAGAGGTCAATTCGGACAAAGTACAGGCGGTGATTGACATACAGTCACCTCGTACCGTCAGGGAGGCACAAAAGCTTACCGGTTGCTTGGCGGCATTGGGGAGATTCCTCAGCCGGTTAGGTGACAAGTGCCTGTATTTCTTTCAAGCAATCAAAAGAGGTCAAGGTTTGAATGGGGTGAAGAGGCTGAGGCGGCATTTCAAAGGCTGAAGCAACACTTGCATTCTTTGCCAAGATTAGTGAGTCCCCTACCCCAGGAGGCTCTCTACATGTACTTAGCTGTCTTAGATCATTCCTTAAGTGTCGTTCTCCTTGCTGAGAGAGACGGCAACCAGCTCCCGGTCTACTTTATAAGCCATGTCCTTTGGAATGCTGAACTTCGCTATCCCATGATCGAAAAATTCGGTTTGGCGTTGTTCAAAGCAGTGAAGCGGTTGAAACCTTATTTCCTGGCTCATCCGATTACCGTCTATACTGACCTACCGCTTAAAAGGCCTATGACCACTTTAGAGTCATCCGGAAGAATGATTAAATGGGTTGTGGAAATTCGAAGTCTAGAAATCACTTTCGAACCTAGGCGGGCAGTGAAGGGTCAGGCGTTTGCCGACTTCATTGTTGAAATGACAAGGCCGATACAGCCGGATAATACTGATCAAGTTTGGAAACTATATGTAGACGGGAGCTCTACTATGAATGGTTGTGGGGCAGGCGTAATTTGTCATTCTCCAGAGGGGGAGAAATACGAATATGCTCTACGATTCAAATTTCAAGCTTCAAATAATGAAGCTGAATACGAGGCCCTGCTAGCCGGTATCCGCATGTGTAAGGCAGCCGGGGCAAGAAAAGTTTACGCTTGTTATGATTCTCAACTCATTGTAAGCCAATACAACAGTGATTATGAGGCCACCCATCCGGTGATGATTAAGTATTTGGTAGGCTTGACTCCAAGTGATTCGATTTTGGGAGAATCAGAGGAGGTTCAGGCGGCCACTCCTGTCCTTGTTGATATGTCCGGTTAGGAGCCGATCCTTTCTAAGAAAGGGGTGTCGTCCTCTTCTGGGAGTTCAAGCGACTCTAAGTCTAGCTTATCCAGCCGACATTCTCCAGACTCAGAAGAGAGGCATTCTCGTCTTCATGAGTCGAGAGCATTTCATGCTATCGAAAAGGGGGACGGCTGGGCAGAGCCGTCTGCTTCTCATAGGGAGTTGAACACCCGCTACTATTGCCACGTCCTAAAGGGCAGGATTAAAGCAATGGCCGAGAGACTAGGGACATTTCAGGCGGACTATGTAATGGGCCCTGGTTATTTTCTAACAGTGCCGAATGCTGAAGATACAGTGGTCTGGCCTGAGGGATCCAGCTATGGGGACGCCTGTTTTGGCTGCTACGAGGCGGCCATTAAGGCTGGGCTAAGATTCCCCTTGCATCCGGCTGTTCAACAAATTCAAGATGAGTACGAGGTGGGGCTTTGGCAGTTGGCCCCAAACTCGTGGTTCAACATACTAGGCTACGTGGCCGGCTGTGAAATGCATGGGGTTGAACCAAATTTTGAAGCGTTCGCCCAAATGAACTACCTGAGTCGGACCCCCAACGCAAGCGGTACCGGCTGGTACCAGATTTCCAGCCATAAGGGTTATTTAATGACCAGGGGGAAGGAGAACAATTGGAAGGACTGGAGGAACACCTTCTTTATTGTCTCCAGCCCCAAAAAAATTTTAAACAAGAGGTACAACAGGTGGAACAGGGATCCACCTCTCCTCGTAGGCGGATCTGGCCTGCCGCCTGTTCCTCGTCAAGCTAAGGAGGAGATCCTTGATCAAGGACACTTCAAAGTAGAGATCAAGGCCAACTCTACTACGGGGGTACGAGAATTAATCCCCCTAAACTGCATACCCAAGTTTAGTTGGTTGTATGACGAGTACTTCTTGGCCGCCTGTGGCCTTAGTGAACGGACCACTAGAGGTAGTCGGCCCTCTTTGTGTTCTTGCATTTTTTGATTAGCTTGAATTTTTACTAACTCTGTGATGCATTGTTTGTAGGTGAAGCAATGGATAAAATTACCGCCTCCAAGAAAGCAACCGCCCTTATGCGCGCTGCCGTCCTTGGACAAAAGCGACCTTCCTCTGACTCGCCTTCAAATGAGGCGTCCAAGGTGAGTTTATGATATCCTTGAAGAGTATATATTTATTTATTTATTTTTTATTTTTGAATTTGGTTGTTTGTTGCAGGGTGAGTCGCCCAGACCTCCTTCCTCCTAGCATCCAGACCCCAAGGCCCGTAAACAGACGGCTGGGAGTACTCCTGGTTCTTCTAGGAAGTAACCTGCTGATAAGCAGGTGCGAACCCCCCAAAGTGGGGCAACGCAAACAAACGTCCCTAGGGACAGTCGACCTCCAAGAGGTATTGAACTCGCTTTCTTTCAACTTCAAGTTTCCTCAAATCAGGCGGCCTGTTGCCCCTCATTCTCGTTTGCCATTTTAATTGTTTTCGTTATTACAGGCACCCCCCAGGAGCCTGACCTGGTTCAAATGGCCAAGTCCATGCTCAAGGCCATTCCCCTCGAGGAGAGGGAATCTGTCAAGGGAGTCGGCACCCTTGATCTAGAGTCAATCCTGGCTCTTCTTTCTGAGGTAAACTTAATATTTTGTTTTGTAGGATAAGTGGCGTTCCTAGCCGCCTGTTTATTAGATCATTTCTGACGCCTGCTTTTGTGCCTTGTAGGCCATGCTCCGAGTGTATGGTCTCCGCAAACCTATCCATGAAAATACCAAGGAGGTAAAAGCTGCGAAGGCCATGGCCGCCTCTGATTGTGACAAGGCAATGTTCCAGATTGCCCAAAATGAAATATTGACCACTAACATTCTGTATTATCAGGCGTCTGCCACCTTGCAGGTTAAAAATCAGTTGGAGGCAACCAAAAAGAAAAACCAGGAGTTAGAGAAGGCTGTGAAGGACCTCCAAGCCTAATTGCAGCCGCTGAAGCATGCAAAACAAGCGTCCAAAGGGCTTAAAAATTGAACCAGAAGCTCAAGGAGCGCCTGGCAAACCAGGAGGCGGCCCTGACCCAGCAACTCAGCACTAAGGCTGAGTCCGAGAAGATGGCCCTGGTCCTGGATATGATGGAGGATTCAGGTGCCATTATAAAGATGACCTAGACAGCCCTCTTCCCAGACTCCAACTATGAGCAATGGGAGTCCAAATTCGCCGCCTGCACTAGTGAATATAATATCAAAATTATGCAGCAGGCTGATAAGTGGCATTTATGCCACTATTTAGATCCTCTAATTGCGGTATTTTTCTACGTTTATCCCTTGTTTGTACCCCTTTTGCTCCGTCTCTCCCTTTATTATGTTTTTGTGCTTTTCCTCGTGTTTTGTAGGCTTTTGGAGTTGATTTTAATAGAATGAAGAGCTTGGAGAATTGGAGTTCATTTGAAGAGCTACAAAGGAAGTTAAGGAGCAAGCAAGCAAGGCCATACGGACAGCGCGGGTCGTGCTTTCAGAATGGCGCGGGCGCGCCAAACCAAGCGCGGGCGTGCCTAACATTGGGGTTGAAAATATTGAAGGAGGCAGAATGTAGGCGCGATTTGGGCGCGGCTTAGGCGCGGGCGCGCCTAAGATAGGCGCGGGCGCTCCTAAGATAGGCGCGGGCGCTCAAGGGCCTGAACTCCAAAGCTAACCTTTGTTCACTCTTTTAGCCATAACTTTTTATCTACAAATTGGATTGAGGTTATTCAAGTTGCATTGGAAACTAGACTTAAAGAGCTTTCCAACGGTAGGTTGCACGCCCATAGAATACTCCTAGAACAGAAGTTATGGCCGTTTGAAAATGAATGTCGCTGTCAGGCCAATCCCAGTGCGCGGGCGCGCAGGCAAATATCGCGGGCGCGCACGAGCAGCTACGGGTCTTTTAAACGCTTCTTCCTCTCCTCTTTTTATAAGTTTGGATGGTGGGTTTCTTTGGGGGTTTTCTCTCTCCTCTTTGAGGGGTTAAACCCTAACATCTCTCCATCAATCTTCACATAAATTAGGCTTAGATTTAGTTTTAATCTTTGTTTTTATACTTTGCAATGTAGATTAAGAGTAATTTAGGGTATTTTAGAGAGAGAAAGTGAAGAGCTTCAATGGTGGATTGAAGAAGATGAAGATGCAAAGTGACATTGTTTTGGATTCCTTTTCAATACTTCAATGAGCATTCTAAACTCTATCTCATTTATTGTTCTTTCTTAATTTCTTGCTTGATTAGAGTAGTTGTTTAGTTTAATTGCTTCTCTTTGTTCTTCTTGTTGGGTTTTGTGTTAGTTGTTCATGATTAGTGAGTAATTCCCTTTACTAAGGGATTGGTGATAGCATGTGGTGAATCTTGAATGTATTAGGCTAGACAAATGTTGGTTATATGTGATTAAATATACCTTGTAACCATGTTTTACTAATTACTCCATGTGAATGGCCAATCATGTGTTGTAATTGGGTGGATTGAACTAAGTTATGACGATAGTGTAACTTAGGGATATCCATTAGGTGATCGATTCTATGCAAAAACCTTAACTTTCACAGCTTATGACGATAGTATGAGCATGTGTTAAGTTGGGAAAGCCTTTGACCCCGATAGGTGGTTAGATGGTATTGTTGGTATTGCCTTATATGAGATATTTGGTTTGCATGTAAACTCATTTCCATTGCCTAACTTTATTGAAGATCATTGTCATGTTTGACCCTCTCCCTTGGTGTTAGTTTAACTTAATATAAATCTCATTTTTGTTTATTGTTCTATCCATCCTATCTCTTTGACCTAGCTTAATTGGTGGTGGTGTTGATAGTGTTTATGTCGTCTCCGTGGTTCGACCCTCTACTTACCACTAAACTTGTTTAGTGTAGGTGTAGGTTTATAAATATTGTTTGGTTGAGGGTAGTTAGTCCAACGACCTAATTATCCTTCACCAAAATGGCGCCGTTGCCGGGGACGGCTTCCATTATTGTTGTATTACCTTATTGAGTCTAGGTCTTTGCGAATATTTTCTTTTCTTTTTGTTTATTTTTTTTGTTTAAAAAAAAAGGAAAAAAAAGGGGAAATTCCAAAAATATTTGAGCTTTCTTATTTGGTTGCTATTTGTTTTGCCTCATTGAGTCATGGATCAATTTGTCCAAAATGAAATGTCATGTCCTTCTTTGCCTCAATTTGAATATGAGCCCTTTTGGGTATACTTTAATAGGTTTGAAGACTTCTCTAATTACCTTGGTTGTACTTTATGGGAGTCTTGTGAGATAATTTATTGGGGTTTGAATGAGTACACTAGGGGGGTGGTTGAAAACATATTTAATGGTGAATTTCGAGCCACATCTTCGGATGAGGCTTGGGATTTCTATTTGTGGTTTGCTCGGGATAGCAATGAGCAAGATAGTTATGATAATTGTCGTGATTTTTCTAACTCTTGCATAAACTCTAATGATGATTCTTATGTTCCCCATGATGATCCCTTGATGCATGATGGCAACCCTTCCCTTTTGTATGCTAATTGTAATGAGATGCATCCCAATGTTGATAATGTTCATGATATTTTTCAATGTTCATCAATTATGTGCATGAATTCCAATGATGCTTCACACACCCAAAATTCTCAAATGCATAATTCTTCATCTTCCTTTCCTTTTTCATACACGATTCCTAATGAGTTCCCCTATGTGTCTAATGAGCCTTTTTGTGAGGGTAATTCAGTGGGGAGATCGAAGGAAGAAGAGTGTATGGAGATGCTTAAGGAGTTTATGAGAAAACAAGATGAAGAGAGGAATGAAAGGGAAGCTTGGATTAAAATGATGGAAAGTAAAATTTCCCAACTAGCCTCATCCCAAGAGGATGCCTTTCCTTCTTCTCCCTCCTCCCATTTGAGTGAGCCTAAGGGTAATCAAGAGAGTGAGACAACTCATTTGGAATTTGAGAATGTGATTGAGGATGATGATTTTGAAAGTGATGGAGGGAGTATGGATGGTGAGATTTTTCATGACTTCGTGGATACCAACCCCTCCACCCAATTTGAGCCTCAAAACTCTTCGCAACCCATTGACGATACAAAATTGATGCAATTAAACATTGATTTGAGGTTGCTTAGAGAAAAGTTTGGTTTAGGTGATGATGAGATACCAATGTTCATTCATGGTGACTTGGGGAATGTTAAAAATGATGATCATGCTCTTGTTGAGAGTGAAATATCCCAATTGGTGATTGAGAATACATCGAAAATCTTTGAGGGTATTGAAGATGAGTTGGAAGAGAAAGCTTGTGATTCAATGCTAGGTGGTGTAATTGAGGTGGTGAGTGCGATCCCAATTCAAACCCCTTCAACTTACATCCCTTTTTCAAGGAAGTTTAGCAATATTCCTTCTTTTCCCATCTCACTACCATATTTTCTTAAAAATAAACCAATTGAGGACCCCCTTGCCTCTCTATACCACCATGACCTTACTTTTGATTTCAATGATGAGCTTTCACCTTCCAAAATGCAACTAAATGAGTTTGTTCCCTCTTTTTCTTTTTCTTATTTTAATTTTTCTTTTGATTTTTCTTTTGATTCTTTTTATTTTTCTTTTCCCCCTCCCCTCAAGCATAGAGTTTCTTTCAACTTTGTGCTTGCTTGTCATATGAGCATCACTTATGCTCTTTTTCATGAAATATTTTCCGATGCATATGACAAGCTTTTGCGTTCTTTGTCCGGTTATTTACTAATAAGGTCAATCTTGGACCTTAAACAAGACTTTCTCGGGAAGTAACCCGTGTTTATATTGCTTTTAATTTTCTTTTATATCTTTTAATTTTGTTTTCCTCTTGTTTATCTTTGTATATAGGTACTTGATGTCTATACTTTTGCGCATGACCTTTGACCGAGAACCATAAGAAGTAGAAAACCAAGGAATATTTGTAAATGGAAGTTGAAGCATCAAAGAAGAGCAATTTAATGGAAATGAGGAAAATGACTTAATTTGCGGGTTTCTACACCCACCTAACATTTTGGTTCACTCTTTCCATCTCCTCTCTTTTGTTGCTTTACCCTTTTATTTTCATATGGTTTGAAAGATACATGTTTGTGGTTTTGTTGTTTCCTTCTTCCCTTTCTTGGTCTCTTGATTGCTTGATTTACCCCCTCCATACATACTAAGGTTTATTTTTGACTTTGGTTATTCTATATTTGGATGGCCATGAGCGCCTTATTGATTTGACTTTTGGTATACATGGATTTGTTGATCATGCTCTCATCTTGCGCAACTGTATAAACATTCTCAAGTTGTTCTTGTCTTGTGAATATTTGCTTGTATGGAGTCTTTTCCTTTAAAAACAAGGCAAGTTTTCGTATGTGTTTTATTCATTCTTGTTTTGGACTTAATGTTTTGAGCTTGTGTCCTTGAAGGCTTTCCTTCCTAATTGGTAATGGTATGCACGGTTTGAGAGTGTTTTGGGTTGAGTTAAACATATTTTAATGCTAAGGTAGCGGTTTTAAGAACTTTGGGATACTTGTAGCCTTAATCCATGGTTGTGGTAAGACGGTGTCGCTCTCCATAGTGGATATGAACCCCTTAGGTCGGTAATTTCTATACAAATCCCGTGTGAGGTTTATTTGTTCTAGCCTTCATCAACTTTGTTGAGTGGCATATTTGGATCCTTGGTTATGCATTTTTCAATCCAGAGTTTGACTTCTATCTACCCGAGATCGTGACCGAACCCTTTAAGGGAGGAAATAGGCATTTTTCATTTTCTTATCCTTCTTTTTGTTTTGTTACAAAATTGGTTTTCTTTAAAATTTGCCCCTCTTTCTAACCCTTTGAGCCTATTTCCCTTTCTTGATTTTGAGCCACATTACAAACCGAATGACCTTTTGTTCCCCTAAACCTTTTGTTTATGTGAAGCATGTTGGTTTGAGAATTGTTTTGTGTTGATTTTGAACGCAAATGAGAAAGTTGTAGTTCTTTGGTCAAGCAAGTGAGTAAACTGTGATTCTATTCAGTGAAATAAGAGCAAATGCTTATGAAAAGCCGTCCTTACTCAAATAAGGTAAGGACCAAAAAAAAAAAAAAAAAAAAAAAAAAAAAACCTTCATATCCCTCGTGTTAAAAAAAAAAAAAAAAAAAAAAAAAAAAAAAAAAAAAAAAACCTTCATATCCCTCGTGTTTGAGCATTAAGGACAATGCTCCGTTCAAGTGTGGGGGAGTCCTGTTTCTTAGTCTTGTAAGTGTGTGTTTATTGAATAAGTGTGGGGGAATACCACCAAATTTTTAAAATTTTCAAAATTTTTCCCACCTTACACCCCAAGCATACCCTTACAACCAATAAAAGACCTTTAGATCCTATATAGTTTAGTCTTTATCGATGGAGGAAGATAGTTGTCAAGCTTATAGAGAGACAGTTCATAGCCAAGACGTAGGGATAACCTTCTCATCATTTTCATTTCTTTATCTTTTTCCGGTTCCTTCGAGGAACCATGAGAAGCCCACCTAATGGTTGACTTGAAGCTAGTGGAGAGAACGCGGCTAGCTAGTTTGGGATGAAAGGTGAATTGTACGGCTCTTAGTTCTCTATGCTTAGCTTAGTCTATGTTTCTTTCAACCCTAAACATCTTGGAACGTGCATACCCTTATTTGTTTAGAAAGTTGTGCATTCATTGGTGCTTGTTTCGTTCCAAAAAGTCCACCAAGAACGTCTTGTTTTTGTGTTTATTTTATTTGTCTATGCATTGCCTTGTTTGTGTTGCTTTATGTGTAGAGTTATGGGTTAAACTCTTTGGAAACCCTTACGAGAGCACACTCGTCCTCATAGGCGACTTTGAGGTTTAAATGGCTTGTTGTTTACGCTAAAAACAACCTTGATTCCTACGAAAGTGAGTTAGTGTATATTCTTTTTCACCCCTCTACTTTTAGTGTTATTAGATCCTTTTTCTTTCTTTTTGTTTCTGCTTTTGTTCTTGCTTGAGGACAAGCAAGAGGCAAGTGTGGGGGAATTTGATAAGTGGCATTTATGCCACTATTTAGATCCTCTAATTGCGGTATTTTTCTACGTTTGTCCCTTGTTTGTACCCCTTTTGCTCCGTCTCTCCCTTTATTATGTTTTTGTGCTTTTCCTCGTGTTTTGTAGGCTTTTGGAGTTGATTTTAATAGAATGAAGAGCTTGGAGAATTGGAGTTCATTTGAAGAGCTACAAAGGAAGTTAAGGAGCAAGCAAGCAAGGCCATACGGACAGCGCGGGTCGTGCTTTCAGAATGGCGCGGGCGCGCCAAACCAAGCGCGGGCGTGCCTAACATTGGGGTTGAAAATATTGAAGGAGGCAGAATGTAGGCGCGATTTGGGCGCGGCTTAGGCGCGGGCGCGCCTAAGATAGGCGCGGGCGCTCCTAAGATAGGCGCGGGCGCTCAAGGGCCTGAACTCCAAAGCTAACCTTTGTTCACTCTTTTAGCCATAACTTTTTATCTACAAATTGGATTGGGGTGATTCAAGTTGCATTGGAAACTAGACTTAAAGAGCTTTCCAACGGTAGGTTGCACGCCCATAGAAGACTCCTAGAACAGAAGTTATGGCCGTTTGCAAATGAATGTCGCTGTCAGGCCAATCCCAGTGCGCGGGCGCGCAGGCAAATATCGCGGGCGCGCACGAGCAGCTACGGGTCTTTTAAACGCTTCTTCCTCTCCTCTTTTTATAAGTTTGGATGGTGGGTTTATTTGGGGGTTTTCTCTCTCCTCTTTGAGGGGTTAAACCCTAACATCTCTCCATCAATCTTCACATAAATTAGGCTTAGATTTAGTTTTAATCTTTGTTTTTATACTTTGCAATGTAGATTAAGAGTAATTTAGGGTATTTTAGAGAGAGAAAGTGAAGAGCTTCAATGGTGGATTGAAGAAGATGAAGATGCAAAGTGACATTGTTTTAGATTCCTTTTCAATACTTCAATGAGCATTCTAAACTCTATCTCATTTATTGTTCTTTCTTAATTTCTTGCTTGATTAGAGTAGTTGTTTAGTTTAATTGCTTCTCTTTGTTCTTCTTGTTGGGTTTTGTGTTAGTTGTTCATGATTAGTGAGTAATTCCCTTTACTAAGGGATTGGTGATAGCATGTGGTGAATCTTGAATGTATTAGGCTAGACAAATGTTGGTTATATGTGATTAAATATACCTTGTAACCATGTTTTACTAATTACTCCATGTGAATGGCCAATCATGTGTTGTAATTGGGTGGATTGAACTAAGTTATGACGATAGTGTAACTTAGGGATATCCATTAGGTGATCGATTCTATGCAAAAACCTTAACTTTCACAGCTTATGACGATAGTATGAGCATGTGTTAAGTTGGGAAAGCCTTTGACCCCGATAGGTGGTTAGATGGTATTGTTGGTATTGCCTTATATGAGATATTTGGTTTGCATGTAAACTCATTTCCATTGCCTAACTTTATTGAAGATCATTGTCATGTTTGACCCTCTCCCTTGGTGTTAGTTTAACTTAATATAAATCTCATTTTTGTTTATTGTTCTATCCATCCTATCTCTTTGACCTAGCTTAATTGGTGGTGGTGTTGATAGTGTTTATGTCGTCTCCGTGGTTCGACCCTCTACTTACCACTAAACTTGTTTAGTGTAGGTGTAGGTTTATAAATATTGTTTGGTTGAGGGTAGTTAGTCCAACGACCTAATTATCCTTCACCACAGGCGGTCAATGAGGAGGAAGAGAAGGCGAAGGATGAGGAGAAGGCGGAGGATGAGGAGGTCGACTCCACTTCTGGGGATGAGGACTAGGGAGAGGGCGACGAAAAGGAGGCGGACGCCAATCAAGAGAAGGCGCCTGCTAACAAGCCACAACAAGGGAGTGTGCTAGAGGAGCAGGCGCCGAATGTTGAAGCCGATCAGGCGGCCGGTGTTAATGAAACCCCTCTCTCCAATGTTTAAGCTGTTTATTTTTCAACTCTTGTCCGGCCTATGTGCCATTTGTTCTTTGTATCTCTTTACCCGACCAAGGGGTCGGGTTCTATGAATATTTTTGCCGGTCTTCCTGGCCGGCTGTTTATGTATGAATGTGACGACTGTTTTGTCGTCTTGTCCAGCAATCTTTATTTTGTTATTTCAGTTTCCCAAATCTTTTTTCCAAGTAAAGAATATCTTCAATAGCCGCTTGTTTACCATACCGACTATTCTTGCTAGTTGTCTTCCTTTTTACATCAAATTTTGCCATTTGAATGTTTCTAAGTATAGAAGACGTCTTAGTGGGTGTCGCAACCGACTATTATTGTTGCCCCCGGCCAACTAATTGTTTTTTATTAGTCAGTCGGTCATTAGTTCAGTCGGTCTACGCTTGAAAGCGTAGGATAGCAGACTTTCTAGACTTGGTTTATTTTCAGGAATATTACCCAGGCCGCCTGTTAGTTCCCCTCTGGCGCAGGCGGCTGTCTTGTGGGTTTTGAGCAATGGTCGTAATAGGCATTTGACTTGGGCCATTGTGGGTAGCCGTCTAGTTTCAAAATTAGCCGGCTATCAATGTTAGAAAAGTAGGAACAATCCTCTGCGATAGTCGACCTTGTGGCACCACCTAGGTGGTTGGACGCTAGGTTCCAAAGAACGACGGGACGCCTGATTTGATGGGATCCGCCTGTATCGGTTACAAACGTTTCCTTATTAGTGGTAGTGGACGGCCGCCTGTTTTCAAGAACAGGTGGTCCTTTCATTCTTTTGGTTCCATTCTAGGGGGGGCGACTGGTTATCCAGTCGCCACCTCTTTCGTTTGAGTAGTAGGAGGGTCAAGCAGCAGAGGCCGCTTGACTTCCTTTATTCGCCAAGTTTTGCTTGGCTATTAACCCAAATTATGCCAAAATGTTTCGGCAGTTTACAGGGCGCAGATGTTTGGTAGAGACAGGTCGCCTGTTCATATGGACGAGGCGTCTGGTCTGTACAACTGCGCCTGTATTGGTGGACCTAGTTGGAATAGTGGCCAAGTATCCTTGTTTACCAAAAAACAAATGTTCTTGTACCTTTTAGGTTCCAAACTAGACTAGGTGACTATGTGTCTCCCTCGGGGCTACTCAGTCTACGCCACAAATTTGAATAGTAGAGGTACCAGGCAGCGTAGACCGGCTGGCCACCTTGATTCGCCAAGATTTGCTTGGCTATTAACTCAAAAGGTAACGTCTGCATTTATCCCAAGTAATGACAGTCGACCATCCGACTCAGATGTGAACTAACTACCACTGGTTCGGTTAGTAGTAGAGTTATCTTTGTCTCAAGTGTATACGACTACGGGGTTGTCCTTGGGGACAGTCGTTCGGGTCCGTTTGTTTATGGTTTATAGAGCATTATTCCACCCAAAAGGGGCCTTCTCTCTGCGACAAATCTTATCCGGAGGGATGTCACCGACGCCTGCTATGATGTTGGGACAGGTCGTATTAGTTTAATTTTAAGCTAGGATCAGTCAGACTGGCGCTTGAGCTGATCTTCCGGCCATTGGCCTCGTTTATTCATGGTGAACGTAGGAGAGTAACCGTCTATTTCGGGTTTAAACGACCCTCTTATATGGAGAGTAGCCGACTGTATGTTCAGACGGCATGCCCCTCTAATGATGAGAGTAAAATACACATTGGAGAGTAGCCAACTGCAAATGCACAGGCGGCATGCCCCTCTGATAAAAGTACAAAGTATTGAAATAATTGCAAGTTTTATTAATAACTCTTGTACAATCACTTTTTTCAGAAGTGATACTGTTTAGGGTAAAATACCCCTAAGACAGGTGGCCCTATAATGGCTTGCCACGTGTCAAGATCGTAACGGTCAGCAAAGGCCCAAACCCTTTGCAACACGTGTCATTGTACCCTAAATGAGGTACAGCTCTCCCCTACTATAAATAGTAAGGGCAGACCTCATTAATAGGGATCAAATCATTTTCTAACAACCAACCAAACACAAATCCCCTTGCAAACTCTCTCAAATCGAGAAGCATTTATTGTCTTATTTCCTCATTAAGAAAGAGACTAACTTAATCATCGGAGGCGGAACACCCCAGCCCCAGCCGGAGTATTCCGTTATTTGTGCAGGTACAGGCAAAGGAAGGAGCATACTAGGAAATTGTAACTCTCCCGTAGGACACATAAAAAACCCCCAAACATTTGGCGCTGTCTGTGGGGAGAGTACTTTCTAGATGACTTCAGAACCGGTACTACCGGGTAAAGGTAGTCAACCTGCTCGTGAGGCTGAGGTCCACTCGGACCAAGATACAGCCGACAACTATGAGGTTGAGACGTACACGGCTGCCGATGGTTCTTTCAAAACCAAGCATACTCGTTCCAAAGACAAAAGGGAACGGGCAGAGCAGCAAGCGGGCCCAAACCATCCCATCAGGGGACCGCTTGGGTTAACTCCTGCCTCAGAAGGGGCCACCCCGGTCTCCAGGGATGAACTCATGAACATGATGATGAGTTTCTAAGGGGAAAAATCAAAGGCCTTCTAGATAACACAGCCGGCCCCCGTAAAGGTCAGGTGGAAGAAAGGCGTCTTGGAAAAAAAGACGTCCAAGACAGTGAAGGGTAGAGCATCTACCCCACACCCGAAGTCAAAAGCGCCGGCTAGGCCCATTTATTTCTCAAAGATTCACACTCCTATGGATGGAGCCAGGAAACCCGTCCGGCACATACAGCCGGATGGAACAAAGAAAGTCTATTCTGACGCTCGGACGCTCATTCAGGACAAAAAGACTCAGCAGCGCCCCGAGTCGGCATCAACATCAACCTTTCGAGACAGCTTCAATGTCACATCAGGGAGGCACTCGAGAACAAACAATGACAGCCAGACAAGCGAGGTTTCCGCTCGATCCGGCCCTCATATCATCCAACCAGCATTGCATGGGAAACCATACACGCCTTTTGGATCTCCATATACACAGCCGGGTCTTTCGGGGGGCAGCAGCAGCCGCCTGTCCAGCCTATGGACTGGCAGCTCCGGCTGTTCAACCTTGGAGAACAGCCAACGGCAATTTCCAAGGAAATCACCGAGATGGCCCAACCGTCAAAAATTAAAAACGTGTTGGTGGGTGCCTATGACGGTATGAAAAGCGCACTTTAGGGCGCGCTTTAGAGCATATATTAGGATGATTTTGGATGTATTTGGGGCCGTTTTGGCCGATTATTACCTTGTTATGCTTATGTCCCCTATATTACGTGCTTAACGGGTTTTCGGTTTGTTTTTGATGTGTTTTCAGGTAATATCAACCAAGTTTAGTCGGATCCCGAGCCCTTGATGCGTAACCGAGCTAGCCTTGACCGAAGTCCAAGGAGTTAAGGAAGTTCAAGTGCCTTGCATTGATTACATAGCACAGGCAGCACGGCCGTGTTACCATAGGCACACCCGTGCTGGCCTATGAGCAAGCAGCCCCAGGCAAGGCAGCACGGTCGTGCAAGCCAATAGCACGTTCGTGTCAGTATCCACGCACCAGCACGACCGTGCAGGCCATTAGCACGGTCGTGCCAGATGTTGTCCGTGCCCGTGTCAGCTTCAGTATGAGCCCCGCGCTAGAGCATATTCAGCACGGCCGTGTAATTTTCAGCACGGCCGTGCCAAATATAGCACGACCGTGCCAAATTGAAAAAGAAATCCGGTTTAGCTACTGACAAGCTAGCACGGCCGTCCCAAATATAGCACGCCCGTGATGATCCAGGGTTGATCGCGCACCTGACTTCTCCGAATTAGAAGACGTATATAAGGCCCGACTTTAAGGGGCGTTTTTAGACAGATTTAGAGATAGTTTTTGAGAGCCTTTGTACAGAGTTATTGGAGAACGTTCTTAGTATTAGAGAATCATTAGTTTTCTTAAAGATTATTCTAGCGATTTTAGTTTCTTGGAATGATTTGAAGCAAGATTTGTGAGGATTCTTTGTATTATCCATTGACGACGGATATCAAAGTTCTAAACTTTTCCATTGATTCGTATCAATACAATTGGTATTATTCATTCTTGTTTATTAATCTAGCTTTATTATTCCTTAATCAGAATTTATGTTTAGATCTATGATGTTTATGGAATCTATTATTGCTGTGATTATGAATATGTGTGAGTAGTTTCCTGGCTAGGGTTTTGGGATGAAACCCGGCCTAGGTAATCTATGTAATTGAGGATTGGTTTTGATAAACAGATTGTGATTAAACTGATTATATGCGATTGCATGTTAATTCATTATTATAGGAGTAGCTAACCTAGAGTCTTGAATTTGATTGCATGTTATTCTTGGTTTGAACAAGAGATTGTGAATTGAGTATTTCATTATTGAATGTGGTTTGATTATGTATCGAGTAATGTTAAGTGCATGAGAAATCCAAGCTTAGTATTGCCCGTTGTCTTCCTACCGCACGATATTGATCAGACATATAGTCTTTGCATATCCCGTTCGTCTCTATGATTTCTTGTTGCGTAGTTACCGATGGTTTGGTAAATTTCCGTTCTCCCCAGTGTCTTAGTTTATTTGGTTTATCCCATCTTATTAGTAGTATTTCAGAACACTATTTTCATTGATTTCGAACTAGCTTAGGTTTAAGATTGATTTGCAATTACTCTCATTCCTCGTGGACCGAACCTTTATTTTCCATTGTACTTGGTTATAGGGTGTTCGTATAAGTATTGTTTGATTGAGAGTTAGATTGTAGCGACCGATTTAACCCTTGTCAAAATGGCGACCGATCCGGCCTACAAAGTTCTACGACCCTTTAGCCGCTAGGGCTTTAGGGATCGAAAGTGACATGGTTAAATTATTTTCATTTACCAACTTTGATTCTTTCCTTACCATGCATGCTCTCACTTACAAGAGGCTTACCCTCGAATTTTTGTCTTCATTGTATGTGCACCGGGATGAGCATAACTCACCCCGGTACTTGTCTTTTCAACTGATGAACTCGGGCACCATTCAAATGTCGGTGGCCCAAGTTAATGTCTCCTTTGGGTGGACATCCGACCTGAAATATGGTCCTAAGGATGGCCACTCAAAACATTACAACCCCGGGTTGTTTTGGCGGCAAATCACGGGGAAGATGGATAGAGATCCCCGTAGGGATAAGGCGACTTCCATCGTCAATCCCGACTTTCGGTTGTCCCACAAGACCTTCTCCTCTACTATATTTGCTAGAGGAGATAGTTCGGGTGTAGTCTCCGTTAGGCACCTCACCCGTGGGGACGTGCGTCTAGACATGGGAGCGTGGTTACTAGACCACCACGACGGTGTAGCCCGGGGTAGGGGTGATATTACTATCGGTGGCATGATCACCATTCTTGCGCAATATAATGGGATTGATTTTTCTGACTTGCAGGCTATCCCAGGCCCTACGAGGCTTGATATGCGCACCCTGAGGGCCATGCAGTGGCTTGAAGGGACATCCCAGCCGGATTGCTATTTGTGGCTTGTCGCAGGCAAGCCATACGCCTACCTGCCCGATCCGGAGAGGACGGTGGTTTACAACAAAGAAAACTAGATCTTCGACCCCGACTTCGCCTGGCACGAGGACGGGGGCACGGAGTATGTAGACCGCAATCCCCAGCCTCACCAGGGGGATGAGCAGGCCCACGGGGGCCAAGGAGGTGATGATGCTGATGATGATGATGATGACGAGGAGGGTGGCCCGGATGCGGCCCAGCAGATCCCGGCGCAAGACTTCGCTTGGCTCCGCCAAGGATTGGATGATTTGAAGCTCGAGGTAGCGGATTTGCGCCGATCGAACGAGGATATGACCTCCGCCTTCAGAGACCTGAGGAGGAGTGTTGATGATATGGCCTCCCGTTTCCCTAATGGCCCGGGCGGGCCTAGCTCGTGATCCCTTTCCCTTTCCCTTTAGTTACCTCCCTCTCCTTACTATTGTAAGTCCTTGATGTGTAAACATTGAGGACAATGTTTGATTCTAGCTTGGGGGGGGTCTTACTTGTATTTAGGGATTTGGATTTTTGGTAGTTTAGTTTTTATTTGCTTTCGAAAAAAAAAAATAGAACAACAAAAAGAAAAACAAAAAGATTTACTGCTTTCCTAGACTAACCTTAACTTGTTTGCTAGTATGTCTTTCCTTTTTGCAGATTGGGAACATTCGAGATGCGGCATGAGTTTGAAAAACGATGCAATGGCCGTTAATTGGAGCTCCCGGGAAGCAAATTTGGTGAGATCTTTTCCCTCTTTTGTGTGCTTAGGATAGCTTAGTTTAGGAAGAAGTTGAATGGTTCGAGGATTTTTGATCGGTTCTAAGGAACTTGGGATCATTGATGTTGATATCAATCGATCACTTGTTTGTCAATTGGGATTTTATGTGATTTTTATGCCTCGTTATGTGCCTTTCAACTTATTTAGTTAGCTTAGTTGTACATATGTTTGTGATAGATAGGAAAAGCTTCTGTTATGAGGATGTGTGGTTTAGCTTATATGATATGCCTCATAGTCTTTTCCTATGTTTTTGGATCATAATAAACTTGTCTAATTGCAAAATTTTGGAATATTGTTCATGTTGGATTCGAAATGTGAATGAATGTGTATGGAATGTCTATTTCCACTTAAGCCAGTGATGAATACATAGTTTGAGTCTATTGTTGATCAATGTAGACGAGTCTAGGCAAAGGGTAGGTGGATAGAACACTTTTGTCATCTGAAACTCTAGGCCTTTGGACTGTGGTAAGATGGAGTCGCTTCCCAGTTGAGGATTTGATCCCCTTGATTGGTAGTTGCTTTATTTGTTAGATCCCGTGAGGTTTATTTGTTCTAGCCTTCATCATTCTTTTTAATTGGCATATTTGGATCCTTGATTACGCATTTTTCGATCTTTGTGTTGACTAGTAGCTCCCGAGACCGACTTGACACTTTTAAGAGATGAAGAAGGCACCTTTTTCATTTTTCTTATTTTGTCCCTTTTGTTTTGTTACAAATTGATTTTCTTTTTACATCATCTTACTTGCTAACCATGTTGAGCTTTAATTCCATTCTTGGTTAACCGTGTTTCAAACCCGATGGCCAATGTTTTACCAACCCTTAGTTGTGAAGCGTTTACCAAGATAGGTTCGTTGAGCTTATTGTTTACTAATCAAGAAATAATGATTGATAGTTGGTTTGAGCAAGTGTGAAAGTGAGCCTAATTGTAAATATGTAATGTGAAAGTCATTTTGCTAAAAAAAGCGAAAAAAAGAAAAAAAAAAAGAATTTAAAAGGAAAAAAAAGAAGAAGAGAAAAGTCGTCCGAATTGTGAAAAAGGCAAGGACACGTAAATAAAGTTTGGAAGTTTGAAAAAGGTCATTTGAGTGTGTATTATATGGATAATTTGGGATGTGTAAGAATGTGAATCAATGAGATTGTGGAATGTGAATTACATCTTTTGAACTTTTGTTTTTGAGAATTGTGATTCTTGCGCTTAATTTAGGAATTAACCCCACATTTTAAATTGTTTTCACCTACCTTACCCATTGCCAATACATTACCACCCTTTAAGACCCTTAGACTTTAGAGGTGTTCGGTTCTCAAACGGTGGAGGGAGATACCTTTCAACCCTATTGAAAGATTATGCGTTATCGAGATGTCGGGATACCTTTGTTATTTCCTCAAAATATCACTTTTTCCGGTTCCTTCGAGGAATCACGAGGGGCCAATTAGGGTGGTGATTTGAAGCAAAAGGAGAGGACTTGGCCGGTTTGGTTGGGTTTAGAGGGAAGCATGACTTCTTTGTTCTCTATGCTTGGTTTAGGTTTTGTTTGCATTTTGATCAACGATACCTTGGATTGTGTGTCTCGTTGCTTGTTTGAGTGAGTTTTCATTCCGTGCATGGTTGTTCTAAGTAGGATCCATTGACTTCATTCCGTGCTAAATTTGATTTATATGCAATGGCATAGTTTATTGATCTTGTGTGTGTTTCCCTTGGTTTTTGCTCGAGGACTAGCAAAAGGGTAGTTTGGGGGGTTTTGACAAGCGCACTTTAGGGCGCGCTTTAGAGCATATATTAGGATGATTTTGGATGTATTTGGGGCCGTTTTGGTCGATTATTACCTTGTTATGCTTATGTCCCCTATATTACGTGCTTCACAGGTTTTCGGTTTGTTTTTGATGTGTTTTCAGGTAATATCAACCGAGTTTAGTCGGATCCCGAGCCCTTGATGCGTAACCGAGCTAGCCTTGACCGAAGTCCGAGGAGATAAGGAAGTTCAAGTGTCGTGCATTGATTACATAGCACAAACAGCACGGCCGTGTTACCATAGGCACATTCGTGCTGGCCTATGAGCAAGCAGCCCCAGGCAAGGCAGCACGGCCGTGCAAGCCAATAGCACGGCCGTGTCAGTATCCACGCACCAGCACGACCGTGCAAAACATTAGCACGGCCGTGCCAGATGTTGCCCGTGCCCGTGTCAGCTTCAGTATGAGCCCCGCGCTAGAGCATATTCAGCACGGCCGTGTCATTTTCAGCACGGCCGTGCCAGGCAGCTGCACGGCCATGCCAAATATAGCACGGTCGTGCCAAATTGAAGAAGAAATCCGGTTTAGCTACTGAAAAGCTAGCACGGCCGTGCTATATAGGGTTGACCGCGCACCTGACTTCTCCGAATTAGAAGACGTATATAAGGCCTGACTTTAAGGGGCGTTTTAAGACATATTTAGAGATAGTTTTTGAGAGCCTTTGTACAGAGTTATTGGAGAATGTTCTTAGTATTAGAGATTCATTAGTTTTCTTAAAGATTATTCTAGCGATTTTAGTTTCTTGTATTGATTTGAAGCAAGATTTGTGAAGATTCTTTGTATTATCCATTGACGACGGATATCAAAGTTCTAAACTTTTCCATTGATTCGCATCAATACAATTGGTATTATTCATTCTTGTTTATTAATCTAGCTTTATTTTTCCTTAATCAGAATTTATGTTTAGATCTATGATGTTTATGGAATCTATTATTGCTGTGATTATGAATATGTGTGAGTAGTTTCCGAGCTAGGGTTTCGGGATGAAACCCGGCCTAGGTAATCTATGTAATTGAGGATTGGTTTTGATAAACAGATTGTGATTAAACTGATTATATGCGATTGCATGTTAATTCATTATTATAGGAGTAGCTAACCTAGAGTATTGAATTTGATTGCATGTTATTCTTGGTTTGAACAAGAGATTGTGAATTGAGTATTTCATTATTGAATGTGGTTTGATTATGTATCGAGTAATGTTAAGTGCATGAGAAATCCAAGCTTAGTATTGCCCGTTGTCTTCCTATCGCACGATATTGATCAGACATATAGTCTTTGCATATCCCGTTTGTCTCTATGATTCCTTGTTGCGTAGTTACCGATGGTTTGGTGAATTCCCGTTCTCCCTAGTGTCTTAGTTTATTTGGTTTATCCCATCTTATTTGTAGTATTTCAGAACACCATTTTCATTGATTTCGAACTAGCTTAGGTTTAAGATTCATTTGCAATTACTCTCGTTCCTCGTGGACCGAACCTTTATTTTCCATTGTACTTGGTTATAGGGTGTTTGTATAAGTATTGTTTAATTGAGAGTTAGATTGTAGCGACCGATTTAACCCTTGTCACGGTACCACCAACCCGGAAGATCGCCTCATGGCATACACCAACCTGATGTGTTTGCAAGGTTTGGATGACGCCTCATGGTGTAGGTTCTTCCAGGCAACGTTAAAAGGGATTGCTCAACGTTGGTTTGGCAACCTCCCAGCCGGATGCATCAATAATTTCAGGACGTTGGCCTACTGGTTTACGTCCAACTTTTCTATGAATATTCCTACCAAGAAAACAAGCCTTGATCTAGGGGCAATTCAGCAGGGAGATAAGGAAGGGCTCCGGTCATATGTCAGGCGGTTTAACCTGATGAGGATCCAAATCCATGGATTGTCTGATGACGTTGCCTACACTGATTTCTTTAAAGGCCTAAAAGACGGGTCAACTTTTAAGTTTGACTTGGTCATGAAAAGGGTCTCTACTCTTCACAAAGCGCTTATGAAGGCGGAGGCTTACATTCAAGCAATGGAACTTTGTGCTATGAAACTTCCAACGGATTATAAAAGATCCGACAACAAAGAGAATCGGCCTACCCAGCCGGCCAAAAAGGAAGAAAATAAGAGAAAGGGGGTATAGGCAGCAGACTCATCCGGACAACCTTTCCAGAAAAGAAAGAGGTCGGATCCGTATGTGCCAAAGTATGAATTCAACAAGGATTGTGCCTCCATTCTCAGAGAAGTAAAGGACCGGTTGAATCTTGAAAAACGGCTCCCATGAAGAGTCCCGTGAGCGCCCGGGATAAGAGCAAATATTGCCTCTTTAATAAATAAATTGGCCATGATACTGAGGGCTGTTTTAGCCTCAGGTGGCTCTTTGACCGGCTTGCTGATGAAGGGGCTCTCAAGTCCTATTTATCCAAATCAAAGGGTGCTCCCAAACAAGTAAAAGGACCACCCCCAAAAACACCGGCTAATCAATCCGATACGGATGAGGATACCATCCTAACCATAGCCGGTGGATTTGCGGGAGGTTGGCCTACCATCCGGGGCACGAAGGATAACATTAGGAAATTGGTCAACTCAGTGGATGAGGAACAGTCGTCTAAATATTCATTTCCGAAAGTTAACATCTCTGAGAAAGATAGAGGAGAGGTCAGGCGGCCTCATGATGACCCTATAGTCATCGAGTGCAAAATCGCCAATCAACGAGTTGGCCGGATCTTAATTGATACTGGGAGTTCATCTGACCTCATCAGCTACCGGTGCTTGGAAAAACTCAAGTACAAGCCCAGTAGCATGCATCCGGCCTCATACCCTCTTGTTGGTTTTGGGGGAGTAGTACACCCGGTGGGCATGATTGATCTACCCATCCGGTTCGGAGAAAAGGGAACGGGTCGGCACATGGTTGTCAAGTTTCTTGTTGTAGGAGAGCTGACTGCCTACAACTTGATTATTGGCCGCCCAACCCTTAACATCTCAAAAGCAGTCATCATCCCATCTCTAATGTTGATTAAGTTTGAAAGGGATGATGGCACAGTCGGTTCCTTGAGTGGGGACCAAAAGATGGCGAGAGAGTGTTGCCTCTCGGACATCAAACCAACGCTTGACACAGATGGTCAAGAGAAAGAAATAGTTGAACTTGACGACTGTGATCAAAGCTCACCGGCTATTAAGCCAGCCGGTAAAAAGAGAAAGGCGAACCAAATGGCGCTTGTAAAAGAGAAACAATAGCAATCACTGTCAGGGGAGAGGCCAGACGGCCTTCGCCCCCACCCGGCTGGAGAAATAATTGACATTGTTCTTGAAGACAGCCGACCAGACAGAACCGTCAAAATTGGGACGGTTGCTTTTGAAAGCTTGGGACCTGACTTGCTCCTTTTGCTGAAGGAGTTCAAAGATGTGTTTGCCTTTGAAGTAGAAGAGATGCCGGGTGTAAGTCCGGATCTTGTTGTTCATAAACTCGCTGTGGATCCTAAGAAGAAGCCGATCAGGCAAAAGAAAAGGAACCATGGCGAGGAAAGGTCCCAGGCGGCAGCAACCGAGGTCAAGAAACTCTTAGATGCTGGGTTCATCCGGCAATGCTACTACCCGGATTGGGTAGCCAATGTTGTCCTTGTGAAAAAGCCGAATGGAACCTGGCGGATGTGCGTAGATTACACAGACTTAAACAGAGCTTGTCCAAAATATAGCTACCCGCTTCCAAAGATAGATCATTTGGTAGACTCTACAGCCGGCCATGCCATGATGAGTTTTATGAATGCTTACTCCGGCTTTTATCAGATTCCCTTGTGGAAGAAAGACCAAGAAAAGACGGCTTTCGTCACAGATCAAGGGCTATACTGCTACACGGTGATGTCGTTTGGGTTGAAGAATGCGCCTGCCACTTTCAAACGAATGATGAACTCGGTCTTTTATGATCAGATTGGAAGGAATGTGGAGGCGTACATCGATGACATGATAGTCAAGTCAAAACTACAGGAGGATCATCTAGCTGACCTCCGAGAAACCTTCACCACCCTCAGGCGGCATAAAGTCATGTTAAACCCGAAAAAATGCGTCTTTGGAGTTGAGTCTGGGAAGTTTCTCGGATTTTTTTGATTGATCAGAGAGGCATAGAGGCCAATTCGGACAAAGTACAGGCGGTGATTGACATACAGTCACCTCGTACCGTCAGGGAAGCTCAAAAGCTTACCGGTTGCTTGGCGGCATTGGGGAGATTCCTCAGCCGGTCAGGTGACAAGTGCCTGTATTTCTTTCAAGCAATCAAAAGAGGTCAAGGTTTGAATGGGGTGAAGAGGCTGAGGCGGTATTTCAAAGGCTGAAGCAACACTTGCATTCTTTGCCAAGATTAGTGAGTCCCCTACTCCAGGAGGCTCTCTACATGTACTTAGCTGTCTCAGATCATTCCTTAAGTGTCGTTCTCCTTGCTGAGAGAGACGGCAACCAGCTCCCGGTCTACTTTATAAGCCACGTCCTCCGGAATGCTGAACTTCGCTATCCCATGATCAAAAAATTCGGTTTGGCGTTGTTCAAAGCAGTCAAGCGGTTGAAACCTTATTTCCTGGCTCATCCGATTACCGTCTATACTGACCAACCGCTTAAAAGGCCTATGACCACTTTAGAGTCATCCGGAAGAATGATTAAATGGGCTGTGGAAATTCAAAGTCTAGAAATCACTTTCGAACCTAGGCGGGCAGTGAAGGGTCAAGCGTTTGCCGACTTCATTGTTGAAATGACAAGGCCGATACAGCCGAATAATACTGATCAAGTTTGGAAACTATATGTAGACGGGAGCTCTACTATGAATGGTTGTGGGGCAGGCGTAATTTGTCATTCTCCAGAGGGGGAGAAATACGAATATGCTCTACGATTCAAATTTAAAGCTTCAAATAATGAAGCTGAATACGAGGCCCTGTTAGCCGGTATCTGCATGTGTAAGGCAGCCGGGGCAAGAAAAGTTGACGCCTGTTCTGATTCTCAACTCATTGTAAGCCAATACAACAGTGATTATGAGGCCACCCATCCGGTGATGATTAAGTATCTTCAGGCGGTCAAGTAGGAGGCTGGGGCATTTGATGAATTCAATCTAAGTCAAGTACCCAGGTCCGAGAATAATCACGCGGATGCACTATCAAAATTGGCATCATCCGCCACATGTGATACGCCTAGGTCAGTCTTCTGGGAAGTCATGGAAAAGAAAAGCATTGAACATGATCCCATTGCAGTTCTAGATCGAAGCTCCACTTGGATGGACCCCATCCGGGATTACTTGGTAGACGGCACTCTACCGGGTGTCTCTTCAGAAGTGGCTGCTCTTAAAAGACGAGCATTAAGCTTTGTAATGCACAAAGGTGAACTCTTCCGAAAGGGTTACCTGCAGCCGCTATTCAAATGTGTTACCCCAGAAAGGGGAAAGGAAATATTGGAAGATCTGCATGCCGGCTTCTGTGGATCACACATTGGCGGGAAGACTCTTGCCAAAAGAGTCAGGCGGTAGGGATACTTTTGGCCCACTCTCGAGGCAAACGCATTAGATCTGGTAAAAAGATGTGACAAGTGCCAGAAGTTTGGTCGGCTGATCCGACAGCCGGCCACTGATTTAACGGCTATTCACAGCCCTATTCCCTTTGCCAAATGGGGCATGGATATTTTGGGGCCATACACTCCTGCCCCAGGTGGCAAACGATACATTTCAGTGGCTGTTGATTACTTCACAAAGTGGGTTGAGGTCGAGGCGGTAAAGGGCATCAAAACTAAGGATGTCATCTCCTTCATCTGGAGAAATGTCATCATCCGGTTCGGAGTACCTATGTCAATGGTCTTTGACAATGGCCCCCAGTTCGAAACGCCTGTCCTAAAGACTTGGTTGCAAGATCAAGGGATTTCCCATTACTTTGCATCCGTTGGCCGTCCTCAAGCAAATGGTCAAGTTGAAGCTTTTAACAAGCTCATCTCAGGCGACATAAAAAAGAAGATTGAGAAAGCAGGCGGTCTTTGGGTAGAGGAACTGACTCATGTTCTTTGGTCTATCAGAACCACTGAGAAAGGGTCAACTGGTGAAACTCCATTTCTTATGGCATATGGAACAGAGGCGGTGTTTCCCATTGAATTATATGAGCCAACACTTCGAATCATGTTATATGATGAAGAGGAAAATTGGGAAGCCATGCGTCTGGCTTTGGATACTCTTCCTAAAAGAAGGGGCAATGCCGCCTTACGTCATGAAATCTACAGGCTGCGAATGACGAGGGCCTACAACAAAAGGGTGCGCAAACGCCCCCTCAAAGTTGGAGATTTTGTTTTACGAAATCTTGAGGCAACCGGTAGGGCGAACGAACAAGGGAAACTGACCTCAAAATGGGAAGGACCCTACCAAATTTTTGAAGAAGTTAGAAATGTCACATACCGCCTGGAAACCCCAGACGGAATGCGGCTGCCTCGTACATGGAATGTAGATAACTTGAAAAAGTACTACTTCTAAGGAATTTGTAATTTTTTGTAAATAGTATTGAAATGTGAAAGCCTATAATTTCCATTCATACAATTGTATTACCACCTGTCTAGTGCAAAAACACAGACAGAAGAACACTTATTAAAAACCACTGCTCCAAAAAGAGCAGTCATCCGGCGACACCCATCCAGGTGAAATCGTTGAAGAGAACAGCTCCCTTCCGAGTGGTACATTGTTCTAGCGATCAAATAACTCTAACGGCGTTTACTTTAAAACAAACTCACAACCGTGAGAAAAGATCCTTTGCATCTAGGATTCATCCGGCAAGGACCCAAAAGTGGTCCACCTGGCAAAGTAAAAATCCTAATGGGTTAATGCAACCGGGTTTTGTCTTAAAGCCAACCAAATGGTTTTAAAAACCCATCCGGCTGCCAATGAAACAGCTGCCTGTTTACCGTTGGAGTAAACAGTTGGCCATTTCAGGGGCATTTTATTGTACCAGCCGGAGGAGGAGTAGATCAATCATTGATCACCCATCCGGCTGCCAATGAAACAGTTGCCTGTTTACCCTTGGAGTAAACAGTTGGCCATTTCAGGGGCATTTTTTTGTAACAGCCGGAGGAGGAGTAGATCAATCATTGATCGCCCATCCGGCTGCCAATGAAACAGCTGCCTGTTTACCATTGGAGTAAACAGTTGGCCATTTCAGGGGCATTTTATTGTACCAGCCGGAGTAGGAGTAGATCAGCCATTGATCACCCATCCGGCTGCCAATGAAATGGCTGCCTGTTTACCGTTGGAGAAAACAGTTGGCCATTTTAGGGGCACTTTATTGTATTAACCGGAGTAGGAGTAGATCAGCCATTGATCACCCATCCGCCTGCCAATGAAACGGCTGCCTATTTACCGTTGGAGTAAACAGTTAGCCATTTCAGGGGCATATCACGGTACCATGGCTTCATCTGACGAAAAATAGAACGGCTGCTCATTTTAACCGGATGAGTAGTAGAAACTTGTAATACTTGTAGAAAATGCATAAAAAAAATGCAAGTAGTAGAGAGAATAGCAAAACCGACTGCGTCGGCTGGTAGATTAAAAATTTATATATAGAAATGTTAACCGGACCCCCGTCTGGGAAAGTTAAACTCAAAGATACTCGGCTCGCAGGTCGGAAAAGAGGATAGAAAATGTTTATGGTTGTTGTTGCTGTTGAGGTTGTTGTTGTTGTTGAGCTTGCTGCTGCTGATGCTCCGGCTGCTGAGTTGGATCGACTAGAACTTCGGCCGACTGCTCCACCACTTGCGCTTCTTGATTAGCCCCATCCGGCTGAATCTCATTGTTGCACTCAACCCACTCGTCAAAAGCGGGAGGAAGGTCAGCCCCGAGTACCTTTGACTCATAAACCTCAGAGGCATACTGGTATCGAAGATTCCAGTATTCATACTCGAAGTCCGAATGGATTAGGTTCCAAGCCAGCTTCATGCGCTCTTCGCAGTCGGCCTCATTTTCTTCGATCAGGAAGAGTTGTTCCTTTTCCAGCTCTTTCTTATGAGCCGCCTGATTGTTTGCAAGTTCAGTTACCAGTCGGCTGTTGTCCTTCCGTAGATCAGCATTCTCCTTGTCAGTGTTCTCTAGAGCTTTAAGGTCATTTTGAATATTTTTCACTTGCAGCTCAAGCTCATCAACTCTCTTCAAAACTGCCTCCCCAGCCTCAGCCACCTTCTTCAGCAGTTCCTCCTGTTGCAACTTCCGTTGTTCAATTTACAAGTCATATGAAATGGAATTGAATTGGCAAACGTCAATAAGCTCAGATGCGCGCTTCTGAGCGTCTCTTACCTCCTCCTGCTTCTTGCGCAGTGGGACGCTAAGCCCATCAACTCTCAGCAGCGTCTGCGATATCAGCCGGGAAAAGTGTTAGGAAAGATCAAAAACAAAGTACTTGCATCCGGTAAAAAATATTATTGCTTAAACATAGGCCATCCGGTTTATATACCTCGGCAAGAAGAGAAGTGATCCAGTCAAGATTGTCCGTGTGCACAGCCGGCACAGCTTACCTCTCGAACCGAGTGATGGTCTTGACCATCCTCTTAGCATATTGCTGATAGTTTGGACGGCTGTAGGTTGTATCTGCAAGCATAGAATCATCTTTAAGGTATTGGGCATATGCCCCGCCAATATCCAGGCGGTGTCCAGAAGAATCCCCGGATTGGCTTGCTTGGGTTTTTACTCTCATATGCCTAAGCGGCCAGGGGGGGTCAAAGGCAGAGGTTTTACCTTTTTCGGACTGTGGGGTCAAAGCCCCCCCAGCCACTAAAGAACCGGAGCCCGTCTGAGTACGAGCATCCGGTCTTGCTGACTCCACCACCATTTCAAAGTGGGGAGTGAATTGCAGGCTCTTCCCTGCTGTTGTTGGCCTGTCCTTGTCAGGCGTCTTCTTTTTCTGACCAGCAGCCGGGGCAGGAGCCGCCACCCTAGGCACTTTGGCAGCTGGCTTGGGAATATTCCCAGCCGATCGTTTTTGCATACTCGCTACAGAGCGAGGTACGACTTGGCTCCCGGCCTGAAAACAGTCAAAGAGGATGCATCCGGTTAAAATCTTGTAACGAGAAAAAGGGTACATCTAGCAAAAGAAGAATAAACCGTAAACAGAAAGATGGTTAAGGAAAGACTACCCTGGCATTTTTGGCGGCCAGCGCCGCCTTCTTCTCTTCCAACTGCTTCTTCCTTAAAAGAATGGCAGAAGTAGCCGGTGTCTTCTCTGGTGGCACCATTCTTCTTGCTTCTTCTACAAAAAAAAAAGAGAGAAAACATGGTTAGAGATCACACAAAGTATACCCATCCGGGAAAGGCTTGATCAATCAGTGAACCTACCCTTGTTAAACATGGTACTTAAATTACAAAGGGACAAAAAACCCTCATCTTAAACCAATCCGGATGGGGCACCCAAAATTGGGGAACTATGATCTCGCCCCTGTCATCCAGTGGGGCGGTTGTCTTTAGAAAGAGACCCTTGTCCATTATTCAGTCCCAAACCTCACCCGGTACTCTAGGGAGAGCGCATTTTCTTCCCAGCAATGCCGGATGCTTATTGTATCTACGCAGCCGGCGGTTAAGTTGGGGGGATGGGGAAGAGACGACATAAAATTTACTCTTCCAATTACTCCATTTGGACGGTTTGTCCAAAGTCATCATATACTCCGGAAGCGTGGTGAGAGTGTACCACGCATTCCACCCACCCGGCACTCTGCTTAAGTAATGCATATGCGCAAATGCTTCCCAGCTTGGCTTGACGTCCTGCAGCTCGTAGGCGGCAATATATCCAAGAATGTTGACCCATGAATTAGGGGTCAACTTCCATACACCCAAGTCATACCCCTTTAGTATGGCTTGTATGCAGTGATGGAGGGGGAACCGGAGGCCGGCTGTAAATGCCGCCTCGTAGCAGCCGAAGTAGTTGTCAGCATTGTCCACGTCGTCGGTCCAAACGACGCTTGCCTCTACGGGCGGGACAACCACTTCCCATTCCTCCCCAACCGGATTCTTCTTTAAAAAAGCAGGGAGTGTGGTGTTTAAAGTAACCACATCCCTAGCGGACATGGTCATATCAGTGGGGTCGCCCTTAGCCGGCCATTTGTAGGCCTCCTCGTCAATAGGAGCCGCCTCTTCAGAAGACTCTTCATCAGAGACAGGATTTTTCTCCGGATCCCTCTCCGGATTCTTCAGCGTTGGAACCAGAGCTATCCAAGATACTGTCACCCGGTGTGCTAGGTGTATTCGGGGAATCTTGCGTAACCTCTTCATTAGGACCCATCTCAGCAGGTTCCTCGGCTTGTTCTTGATTTATAGGGTCAGCCGGATCAACGGCAGCATCATCAGACTGGTAGTCAGGGTCGACTGTCGTCACTCTGATCCGAGCCATTCTGTCATGCACATGAACAGAGACGCTCGGATTCGACGTAGGTGAAGGTTGTTCCAAGCACCCCCAGACGGCAATCCCAGTCCTAGACTCAGCCATTCCTGGTGACCGGCTGACCACAGTCGTAGGCTGTGCCGTGTGTGCATTGGTGTAGTCCATATCCTAATACTATGCAACCGGAAATAAAAGAAAGTGACAAGTATGGGATGCAGGCGGTACCTTTGAAATGAGAAAGTTGAAAGAGTTGAATTGAAGTCACCTTAGGCGGTGAACTCCACAAAAGTGTTTAAAGCTGAAAAAGACAAAGCAAATGCTTAGCCGGTTATTCACTAACTCGCCCAAAAACACTCCAGACGGTGTTCAATGAGGAGGGTCAGAAGTACCCCAGACGGTGTAAGGCCGGATGGGGGTTCTTTACAAACATTTGTAAAGGCTAGCTAGATTATTGTAAAGCTCTCTATGATACCCCAGACGGAATTCAGCGAGCTAGGTCAAAAGTACCCCAGACGGTATAAGACCGGATGAGGGGTTATGACTTGCATTTTTGTAAGGGCTCGCTGGATTGTTGTAAAGCTCTCTATGATACCCCAGACGGTATTCAGCAAGCTAGGTCAGAAGTACCCCAGACGGTATAAGACCGGATGGGAGGTTATGACTTGCATTTTTGTAAAACTTAGCTAGATAAAATGTAAAGTTCACTGAATAAATACCCCAGACGGTATTCAGTGAGCTAGGTTAGAAGTACCCCCAAACGGTATAAAACCGGATGGGGGGGGTTGTGATAAGCATTGGTAAAGTAGTAAAAAGAATTGTAAGGCTCACTCCATGATACCCCAGACAGTATCAAGGAAGTTAGGTCAGAGATACCCCATCCGGTAAAAATGCCGGATGCAGGTCCTGCCAGCAGCATTTAGGGCCAACCATCCCCCAAACAGTAAAATACCGGATGAGGGTATAGTAAGACCTGTTTTAAGCAAGGCATGTTCAAACAATACCTAGACGGTGAGTAACGGGATGGGGGTGCATTGAACGCATCTTTAAAATTGAAAAGGTCATAAAAAAAACAAGGATGATGACCCAACCGGCTTTAAAACCGGTTGGGGTTTTTGAAATCATTTCTTGACAAAACAAATACCTAGGCGGTGTAATACCGGATGAGGGTGCTTTGAAAGCCTTGCTATTTGAAAGATAAAGAAAGGGTATGGTAGTCTAAACTTGGAAATGGGTCTAAGACCCCCCAGGCGGCTTACCACCCGGATGGGGAAAACATTCAACAAATCCTCAAAAAGAAAAGTAAAAGAGAATAAAGAAAGGGATTCGGCACCTTAGAAATTGCAGAGAAAATACCCAACCGGTAGCCGGATGTACTGGATCTAACAAAGCCGGATGCAAGAAAACTTGAAAGAAATTAGCAGCCGGTATCAGAGCTCTCAAAGAAATTTTTTGAAAAATATGTAAAGTGCGGAGGAGAGAGAGAGTGTCTCTCATTTATAGAAGAGGAACAGAAGGCGAAACGATGCCTTCTGCCCTAAAAACTTAAAATTTGAAAAAAGGAGGGAAGAAGACGAACCGTCTCCTCCCATGCGTCTAACACTTGTCACAGGTGACACGTGGACATGCCACGTCACACCTGTGAGGGGCAGATGTTTAGGGTAAAATACCCCTAAGACACGTGGCCCTATAATGGCTTGCCACGTGTCAAGATCGTAACGGTCAGAAAAGGCTCAACCCCTTTGCAACACGTGTCATTGTACCCTAAATGAGGTACAGCTCTCCCCTACTATAAATAGTAAGGGCAGACCTCATTAATGGGGATCGAATCATTTTCTAACAACCATCCAAACACAAATCCCCTTGCAAACGCTCTCTAATCGAGAAGCATTTATTGTCTTATTTCCTCATTAAGAAAGAGACTAACTTAATCTTCGGAGGCGGAACACCCTAGCCCTAGCCGGAGTATTCCGTTATTTGTGCGGGTACAGGCAAAGGAAGGAGCATACTAGGAAATTGTAACTCTCCCGTAGGACACATAAAAAACCCCCGAACAGATACTTCTTCAAATTATCTACATTCCATGTTCTAGGTAGAGGTCGGCCGTCTGGTGTTTCCAGGCGATAGGTGACGTCTCTGACCTCTTCATAGATCTGATAGGGTCCTTCCCAGTTGGGAGTTAGCTTTCCCAACTCATTAGCCCTACTGACTGCTTTCATTTTTCGTAGTACAAAGTCCCCCACTTTTAGTGGACGCCTGTGTACTCTCTTGTTATAAGTTCTTGTCATTCTCAGACGGTAGATCTCATGGCGTAGGGCTGCGTTGCCCCTACGCTTGGGGAGTGAGTCCAATGCTAGGTGCATGGATTCCTAATTGGCCTCCTTGTCATACAGCATGACACGAAGAGTCGACTCATAATGCTCAATGGGTAGAACAGCTTCTGCCCATAGGCCAAGAGGAATGGGGTTTCCCCAGTCACGCCTTTTTGAAAAATTCATTTCAATTGTAAACAGACTATAGACAAATGATATACTTGTATGATAATAAATTTAAGGGACTTGTCGAGTAAACAGGACGAGTGGATGACTTCAATCAATGCAAAAACCAAACAAAATTAAAGGAGAACAATTTAATTACAATAACTATACAATACTCCATTCGTAAATAAAATTTGTCCTTATAGCCCAGAGAACATGTGGTAGTTCGTCTGCCCATAAGCCGCCTGCTTTTTCAATCTTTTTCTTGATACCGTTAGAGATAATCTTGTTAAAAGCTTCTACCTGGCCATTTGCTTGGGGTCGACCTACTGATGCAAAGTTGTACGAAATTCCTTGATCCCCCAGCCAATTCTTGAGAACAGGCGTCTCGAACTGAAGACCATTATCAAAGACCATAGACATAGGCACCCCAAATCGTGTAATGACGTTCCTCCATATGAATGAGATAACGTCCTTGGTCTTGTTACCTTTGACAGCTTCAGCCTCTACCCATTTGGTAAAGTAAATGACTGCTACTAAGATATATCTCCGTTCGCCTGTTGCAGGTGTATACGGACCCAGGACGTCCATGCCTCACTTGGTAGATGGTGGAGGGCTATGTATGGTCGTCAGATCAGTGGCCGGACGATGGATTAGCTTGCCAAACCTCTGACACTTGTCACATTTTTTCACTATTTCCATGGCGTCCGCTTCTAGGGTAGGCCAGAAGTAACCCTGCCGCCTATATGAGAAGCACAGAATCCCGAGTGTAAGTCGTTTAAGACCTCTCGCCCCTTCTCTGGGGTGACACATTTGAAGAGGGGTGGGAGATAGACTTTCTTGAAGAGTTCCCATTTATGCATTTCAAAGTTGAACGCCCATTTTTTCAGTAGGACCGCCTCTGAGTGAGCATCCGGCAGGGTGCCGTCTGTTAGGTATGCCCGGATTTCATCCATCCAGGTTGAGCTTTTGTCTATTCCTCGATGCTTCTTTTGACCATCACTTCCCAGAAAACCGTCCTAGGTGTGTCACAGGAGGCTGATGATGCCAGTTTAGAGAGGGCGTCCGCCTGGTTATTCTCTAACCTAAGCACTTGATTTAAGTGAAACTCTTTAAGTGTCTCGGCCTCCTACTTTACCGCCTGTAGGTACTTGATCATGGCCGGATATGTGGCTTCATAGTTACCATGGTATTGGCTTACGATCAGTTGTGAATCAGAACAGGCGGCTATCTTCCTTGCCCCGACCGCCTTACACATGCGGATGCCGGCCAATAGGGCTTCATATTCCGCCTCATTGTTTGAGGCTTGGAACTAAAACTGTAGTGCATATTCGTACCTGTCCCCTTCAGGAGACTGACATATGACGCCTGCACCTTAACCGTTCATTTTGGAGCTCTCGTCCACATAGACTTTCCAGGCTTGCTCAAAGTTCTCAAGATCAGCCGGCCTGGTTAATTCCACGATGAAGTCAGCGAATGCTTGCCCCTTTACTTATTTCCTTGGCTCAAAAGTGATCTCTAGGCTTTGGATCTTGATGGCCCATTTGATCATTCGGCTTGACGACTCCATGGTTGTTAGTGGCCGCTTGATTGGCTGGTCGGTGTAGACCACAACCGGATGTGCCAAAAAGTAATTTTTTAACTGCCATGAAGAGGGAAAGGCCAAACTTCTCAACCATAGGGTACCGTAACTCGGCGTTCTTCAGGACGTGACTGATGAAGTAGACCGGGAGCTGGCAGCCGTCCCTTTAAGCAAGAAGGACGACACTAAGAGCATGGTCAGAGACCGCTAAATACATGTATAGCACTTCCTTGGGCAGAGGGCTTACCAGCCTTGGCAAGGAGTGCAAGTGTTGTTTCAATCTCTAGAAGGCCGCCTCTGTATCCGGCCCCCATTCAAACATGATATTCTTCTTGATAGCTTGGAAAAAGTAGAGACACTTGTCGCCCGACCGGCTGAGGAATCTCCCCAATGCCGCCAGGCAACCCGTAAACTTTTGAACTTCTCGGACAGTGCGGGGCGACTGCATGTCTATGACCTCCTGTACCTTCTCGGGGTTAGCCTCTATCCCCCTTTGATTGATTAGAAATCCGAGGAACTTCCCAGACTCAACACCAAAAACACATTTCTTGGGATTGAGCATGACCTGGTGCCGCCTGAGTGTGGTGAATGTTTCTCGGAGGTCAGCTAGGTGGTCCGTCTGGAGGTTAGATTTAACAATCATATCATCTATGTACGCTTCCACATTCCTTCCAATCTGGTTGAAGAAGACCGTATTTATCATTCTTTGGAAGGTTACAGGTGCATTCTTTAGTCCGAACGGCATGACAGTATAGCAAAACAACCCCTGATCTATGACGAAGGCCGTCTTCTCTTGATCTTTCTTTCACAGGGGTATCTGATGGAAGCCTGAATAGGCGTCCATGAAGCTCATCAAGGCATGGCCGGCTGTAGAGTCGACCAGATTGTCGATCTTTGGGAGCGGGTAACTATCCTTGGGACATGCCTTGTTCAAGTTTGTGTAGTCTACACACATACGCCAGGTCCCATTCGACTTTTTTACTAGTACAACATTCGCAACCCAGTCTGGGAAGTTGTCGAATGAATCCTGCGTCCAGCAATTTCTTAACCTCGACGGCTGCCGCCTGGCTTCGTTCTTCGCCATGGTGCCTCTTCTTTTGCCTGACCGGCTTCTTTTTGGGATCCACAGCGAGCTTATGTACGGCCAGATCCGGGCTTATGCTTGGCATCTCTTGAACTTCAAATGCATATATATCTTTGAATTCCCTTAACAATAGGTTGAGGTCAGCACCAAGTTCAGCAAAAGCAATCGTGCCGACCTTAACAGTTCGCTCAGGGCGAGAGTCGTCCAGGACGAGGTCTACGTGTTCACCAGCCGGCTGAGGGCGGAATTCATCTGACCGCTCCTTGGCTAGTGATTGCTATTGTTTTCCTTTTCTCTTGGCCTCCAGATGGGTGGCCTTTCTCTTCTTGCCGGCTGCTGATGGGGCAGGCGTGGCCTCCTTGATTTTCTCAAGGTCCGTAGTCTCTCCACTGGGGCCAGATGCCGCCACGGTGGGCTTGATATCAGAGAGGTAACACTCCCTAGCCATCTTTTGGTCTCCCCTTAGGGAAGCTGATTGTTCCATCATCCCTCTCAAACTTGAGAAGCATGAGAGAGGGAATGATGACAGCTTTTGAGTCATTAAGGGTCGGTTGTCCTAAGATCATGTTATAGGCCGAGAGTTCGTCGACCACCAGGAACCGGACTACCATGTGACGGCCCTCCCCTTTCTCTCCCAAGCGGATAGGCAGATCCACCCGTCCAACTGGGTGCACGACCCCTCCTCCAAATCCTACTAAGGGATGGGGGACCGGGTGCATGCTCTCGGGCTTGTACTTGAGCTTTGTCAAGCACTTGTGACTGATGAGATCAGATGAGCTCCCAGTATCAATAAGAATCCGACCAACTCTTTAGTTGGCCACCTTGCATTCAATTACTATGGGGTCGTCATGCGGTCCCCTGACTTTTCCCAAGTCTTGTTCAGTAATGACGACTTCAGGAAACGAGTTCTTGGAGGCCCGTCCCTGGTCGACTGAGTTTATCTCCAGCCGCCTAATGTTGTCCTTGTTTCCCCGGATAGTAGGACCTCCTCCTGCGAAGCCGCCTGCTACAGTATAGATTTGTGCTTCGTCAGTGTCCGAACTATCAGCAGGTGTCGACCTCTTCTTGACCGCCTGTTTCTATTTGGGTTGTTGGTTACCCTTTTATTTCTTAATATAGGAATTGAGGTCCCCTTTTTCTGCCAGGCGGTCCAAGTGGCGCTTGAGGCTGATGCACTCATTGGTGTCGTGACCAATGTCCTCATGGTAATAGCAATATTTATCTTTGTTCCGATTGTTGACGGAACTCTTCATGGCAGTCGGCTTCTCAATTGAGATCCGGTCCTTGATTTCCTTGAGGATGGTATAGCTATTCTTGTTAAACTCATACTTGGGGGAGTATAGCTTGAATTCCTTCTTCTTCTTCTTCTGGGACGGCTGGTCGGAGGAGTCAGCCACCCAGACTTCTTTTCTTTTTCTTTCTTCTTTATTGGCCGACTGCTTTGGCCGGCTCACTCTTTTTTCGGACTTTTTGTGGTCCGACTGCTTTCCAACATTGCAGAGGTCGGTAACCTGAATGTAGGCGTTCGCCTCCATCATTGCTTCTTGGAGGGTGGTCACCCTCTTTTTGACGAGGTCGAATTTGAAGCTCGACCCGTCCTTCAGACCTTTGAAAAAGTCCGTGTTAGGTAGTCCCTGTATCTGAATTCTCATCAGATTGAACCTCTTGATGTAGAAGCACAGTCCTTCCTTCTCTCCCTGCTGTATGGCCCCCCAAGTCAAGGGTGGTCTTTTTAGCAGGGATGTTCATTGAAAAATTTGACGTGAACAGGTAGGCGAGGGTCTTGAAATTATTAATACACCCGGTCCGCAAGTTGCCAAACCATTGCTGGGCGATGCCCTTCAATGTGGCTGGGAAACACTTACACCATGTGGCGTCATCCAACCCTTGGAGGTACATAAGGTTGGTATACGCCATCAAATGGTCTTCAGGGTTGGTAGTGCCGTCATAGGCCCCTACCAACACATTCTTTACTTTGGTCGGCTGGGCGGCCTTTGTTATTTCTTTGGAGAAAGCGGATGAATGTTCTCCTAGTTTGAGCAGCCGAAGCTGCCAGTCCAAGGGCTTGACATTCCTTGCCGCCTGTCCTCCAAAGGGAGTAGGCTGCATGAAATATTGAGATTGCGGAACGTATGGCTAGGGAGGCACATATGGTACCGCATGATACTTCTGGGAACCAGAACGAGTGGAGGTGCCGCCCGTCTGGCTCTCATAGTTTGATTTTGAATACCTCATAGAGGTATTGTGTAAACTGTCTTGAAAATCAGACGTGGAGGCCGATCTGACAGTCGGTCATTCCTCTTCTGCTCGAGTAGCATCCGAGCATCGGAGTATGTCTTCTTGGACCCATCCGGCTGAACATGACGGATAGGCTTCCTCTTCCCTGGTAAGGGGAAGCGGTACTTAGTTAAATTGATCACCGGCGGTTCCCTCTCCCTAGGTCTAGGTTAAGGAGTCGCCTCCCGATCCTTTACAGGCTTCTTCCTCCCAGATTGGGAGGGTCTTCTGGTCGACTGTTCCTTTCGTGGAACAGGCGCCCTCTTGTTGATAAGTTCCTGGATCTCCCCTTTGAAACTATTCATGAAAGTTATGAGTTCGTTTCTGATGATGGGGGCAGATCCCTCGGCCGCCTGTTGATGATCAAGCGGCGGACCGGCTGGTTTACTGGATTCAGCCGGGCAGTCCTCCCGTTCTCTCCTTTCGATCGATGGGACGGGTGTGTCGAGCTCTGAGGGACCCGTCAGGGGCCGTGCGAGTCTCGCCCCTCAGTTTCATTGTCTGTATCCTGGTCTGAGTAGACCTGGGGGTCGTCCATGGGACGCTTGTCACTTAGAATCGGTACAGACTGTGATGCCATTCGAAAGTACTCTCCCCACAGACGGCGCCAAAATGTTTCGGGGTTTTTTTATGTCCTGCGGGAGAGTTACAACTCCGGGACTGGATCCGTGCGCCTGTACCTGCAAAACAACGGAAACTGCGGTTGGTGGGAGCTCCGCCTCCGACGATCAAGTTAGAACGTGTTTAGGAGTAAAAGGTGCGGAAAGTAAAGGTGATCAGGTTCCTCCTAGGAGAGGAGTGATCAGGCTAGTTGCAGTGGGCAACCTTGGAAGGTGTGCAATTAATGCTATGTAAGGTCTAGCAATAAGTATGCACGTGGGGTAATCTCTCGATTAGTTTCATTAAAACTGTTTAATGGAGGCTAATTATCTGTTTATATAGCCTTGAAGTACGTGCCCAATACTAGGTTAAATGGTAAACCTAAGACTGATTGGGCTTACCTCGGGAATAGGGCCTCGCTGGCCGTTTTCCAGGTTGGCAATCTAGGTGCCACGTGGCGTGGCTTGGTTGGTCCATGTTAGACCTCCTGAAGTATGACACGTGGCAGCCCCTGATTGGTCCACGTGGTTGACACGTGGCAGGTGTTGATTGGTCCACGTGGCAAGGAAAAATCCCCTAAACAAATAAAATTAGTTTAGACACATAAGAATTTTTTTTTACCTTTAATTATGTTAAAACACTAGAATAGAAAAAACACAAAAAAAAAAAAAATGTTAGATATTAGGAAATTACAAAAAAAATATTCAAATTAAATAAAAAAAAAATTGTGCATCGCACGGGCTTATATCCAATATATATAAGTAAAGTTCTCAAGAGCATTCGGCGCGCCACATAAGCAAAGATATTATTTCGACTAATTAATAATTAGATTTGTATTTTATTTTAGAATGAAAAAAATTTACTCGCCACCTAAGAAAAAGTGACGAATGACAAAACATTATATCGCCACATAAGTAAAAGTAACGAATTATATTTGATATCTAAAATTTAATTCCACGTATATTAAAAACCACAAATAAAATAATCTTATAATTTTTTTTTTGAAAGGAATTTATCTTATTAACTAATGGTAAAAAAAATAATAAAGATAAGTGCACAAATTTATAAGATAAAATTTGATAGCGTTTATGATTAAAAATAAAAAAAAAAAAAATGTTCCTTAATCATGATTAAATTAAAATTTAATTTAATTTAAAAAATGAAAAAATTAAAATTTATTATACCTACCATTATAAATTGACGCATCATACGATACCAGCAAAATTTCGTAGCAATACAAATCCACATCAAGTGAATTTTGTGTTAGTAATTTTGTTTCAATTTTAGATTATTAATGGCTGGGTAATTCTTAACTTAATTTTTAGAATCCATGTTTAAATTTACATTTATGATTATTACTTTCATTGTGTTTAATCGGGACGCGTAATGATTATATATTTATGTTTTGTTTACTGATGTAATTTTGTTTTCACATGCAGATCTAAATGTCTAATTTAATTTGAGATTAAATTCGTCCAAAAATAATTTGAAAATCAACGTACGAGTTTCTAGCATGTTTAACGTACTAAACTTTCCGTAAACAAGATAACTTATAACTTACTCCCTCCGTCCCATAATACTTGACACAGTTACCATTTTCATCCGTCCCAAAATACTTGACACGTTACTAAATAGGGAATGGGACCACTAATAAAAAAAAAACATTTTCATATACCCTCTTTGGGACCACAAACCCCAAAACCCAATTAAATCCTACATTTTATCTCTACTCACTACCCCCACCTTCCCTACTTTTGGTTTTCTTATAATATAAAAATACAAAAGAGAATCATTTATACAATAAACAAGTGTTTTAAATGACCCTACTTATAGTTTTCTTAAACTACGTGTCCACCTCAATGTCCCAAGCATTATGGGACGAAGGGAGTAATAAGTTTGAATATGATCCTATTGAACAAGAGGTATTTTTATAAATTGTATACATGAATTAAATTTTCCATAAGGCTCTTTAGTTTTTTTTTTTTTTAATTTATTTTATGAACAAAATAAAAAATTTGTGATTTAGGTGGCTTAATGAAGTTATTAAAACTTATTTCTTTATTTTTTTTATTACAGGGTGATTATGTTCATGCCTCAATCAATTAAAGCCAACTTTGTTCAACCCTTTCGCCAAAATTAATTGAAGGGACAGTGAAAAAATTTCAACGCATATATTTGATTTTATACAATTACAATTTTTAGATCATTTTCGAAACAATTTTCACTTCCTGGTAAATATATTAATTTATTTTATATAAATGTAAAAAATTCAATTTATATTAATTTTTTATATATATGTTTTTGATTATTTTTAAATTATAATACTTTTTACATATACTTATGTGTAACTAATAATTTTTGTTACATGTGTTTATGTGTATATTTTTTAATGTTCTTATCAAAACATTTATTAGGGGAAACAAAGTTCAAATTAAGCTTCGGATCTTCGGATTTAATTATTTTTTGATCATAAATTTTAATATAATTTGATCTATGAAAAAAAATATTTATGGGTGATATATTAATCCTAATATTTGACGGATGAGTTATCATATTTATGATTTATTTATTAATTATAAATACAATTTTTCCATAACTAACACCAATGAATAATAAAAACTATCCTCTTCTAACAGCAAATTGATCAAAATATTATATGGTTTAATTAAAAATATTAAGAATATTCTAGTTATTTATAAAATAAGTTGAACTAAACACAACCTTGATAATTAGATCAGAATAATATTTAATAAGTGAAGTTGCTATACCGTGCAACTGCCCGTGTACTAATACAATTATAGCTATAACATATTTAAATATTTCATATCACGTGTTTTTATTATTTTAATCTATTTCATGGGTTTTAATACCTAGTGAATAGATTCATTTTTTTTTTTATATATAATTATATTGTTATTACAATTGTTCAACATCTGTGCATTGCTGTGAGAGTAAAAGAGGAGTTAGCAATTAACAAAATCCTTGACAAAATAGATTAATTCAAAAAGCCCACTTAAGTTTTTTTTTTCTTTTTCTTTTTTTTTTAATAAATTTGGAATTTTTGGTAATTTAAATGATCACCCTTAAACAATCGTGATATAAATTATCACCCTAGAATTGATCAAATCAATAAACATACCTATCCTTCCAAATTACAAATCAACAATCTTTCCCAAAAGCCAAACAGAAGTGTAATATCATGGTTGTATTCTTTTGTCCAAGGCTTTTATTAGCTTCTCAAATTGGGCAGGCTTCCAAAGGACTCCTGCTAATCTCCGAGATAAACAAAGCTGGTAAATCAAATGGTATGTTGATACATAATTGCATATAGAACTGTGTAAGCAGAATAAAAAAAAATATATTAAATCTGAAAATCATATGAAAAAAGTTAAAATTTTTGTAAAAGTACCGACTTAACAGTGTGAAGACATGGACGTTATATCAGTACGAAGCCATGGAAGAATTCGAAGAGGAAGAAGACGACAGCGTTCCCTCCTATCTTCACCTTACCTCTCAGAAACCCATCAGTGCCATCGCCGCACCACTACCACCACCACCATTTCTCCGTAGTTCCATCGGCAACAATTACGCGTTCCATACCACAAAGTATCTCTTAAAACGACGCTTTGCAACTGTAAATGGACCGAAAGAACAAATAGAAATCCTAGTAGTAAAGAATGTAAAAAAGGGCCATACTTAGGGAAAGCATCTCCTAAGCACTACTTCGCGGCTATAAATCAGTAAACTATTCTACCGTGAAAACCTCAAAGATGTAGATGTGGAGATAGAAAAACAAATCCCAACACCGTCTTTTCCACCACCACATTTCATTTTGGCACATTTCATTAGCAAGAACATCTAATATCTAACTACATTAAGGCCTTGTTTGATAAATACCTTTTGAGATTGCTTTTAGTTTATTTTTTCCTATTAGAGGTTTGACCATTTAAATAAGCTAATTTGGGTGTTTGGTAAATAGCTTATTAAAAGAGCTTTTTTGGGTTCAAAAAGCTCTTTTAGAAAAATCTCATTATAGGAGCTTTTTAATTAGCTTATTGAACAATTATCTTTTTGGTTATTAGATACACTAAAACAGCTAACAATTAACAACTATTTATCAAACACTTTTACACAATTAGTTATTTATAATTAGCTAGTCAAATTAGCTATATAAATCAACTACCAACTATTACCAAACAGGGCCTAAATCCGTTAAATTTTAAGAGTTACACTTACCAAATATAATTGTTTTTTTTATTTTATTTTTTTAAGTGTTACACTTTCTTTTATGGCAAAAAACCACATTGTAATATTATTCCCTCCATGTTTTTCCAAGTATTACATTTACCAATTGTGTTCATGTTTTTTTAATTGTTACACTTTTTTTAGTAAAAAAAACTTCATTTTAAAATTATATCTCTTCTCGTATTGTCCCCACCCAAACCAACTACTACTTTATTTATTATTTCTTCTCTCAAATTTATTTTTTCAATAAACTATTAGCCCCATTATCTAAAAACACAGAGAGATCGAGTATATATATCTTTACTCATAATTATTTCTTTCCTCACATTATTACTTTTCAATAAACTATTAACCATAATATTTTTCTTTTACAATTTTATAATACTCCAACTCGTCCACTTATCCCTTATTATATTTAAGTAAATTAAATTGCCTAAAACTATATTTCGATCAAAGTGATCACTTAAAAAAAACATGGAGGTAGTAAGAAATTTGTTGATGAAATTTGTTGAAGAAAGTATGGAAATCAAAACTACATTTTGATGATATTTTCTGAAACAATTGTATACCAAAGTCAAAAACGACATTAAACATAGTTGAATTTTTGTTAATGATGAATTTACACAAATAGCCCAACCTCACTGCATTTTTACAAAAAATACCCCTTGATATTCTCACTAAGTCTATCAAGGAGATAAACTTGAATTTCCTCAAACCTTCCAAGGTATGCTTATGAATTGGACGGACATAAATACATTTTACCTTTCTATGTGAAGATCACACCTGAAGGCAAATGTTCAAATGATGCAATATTATCCAGTCACTCCTTTAATCCTGTACAGTATTCCTTCCATTTGATACGACGCATATTCTAGTTGACCACTCGACGATGCTTCAATCGCCTTCTATTTTGCTCAGCATTGCCAATGGAAGCCTACTGGTTAAAAGCAAATAAAATCTTTTATGAAAGAGGCAAAATCTAGTTCATTTTATTACAAAAGCTCTCACCAGAAAACAGCAAAGTTAAGCAAATGTCAAGATTTTAAGATAACTGGGAAAATTAAGCATGATCAATCACTAATTAAGATGTAAAAGCCGGAGAAACAGCACCAAAAACCTATTCCCATTAAGAATAATGTTTCCTGACACAATCCTTAGCAAAACACATTGAAAATCACTTACCACAAAATTCACACTGAGGCTTCATATCATTCACTGGTGCTTAAATCCAAGTACATTCTATACGCATCTCGGTCAGCTGAATAGTACTTTGCTACCAAAGAATCTATCCTGAAACCAAGTTTCTTGTAAAGATCCACGGCAGGAGTTCTCGAGGGATCGACATGAAGAGATATCCTCTGTATCTTCCTAGTTTGACATTTTCGAATTGCTTCTCTAAGCAGTGCTTCCCCATAACCTTGTCTTCTATATTTCTCTTTCACTAGTTTTCAATAAAGAAAAAAACTTAATTCAATCAATCAATCAATTAAAGCCTTAATCCCATAAGAAAAAAAAAACAAAAAACAAAAAAAAAACAAAAAAAAAAAAAAAAAAAAAAAAAAAAACTGAATTAATAAAGAAAAATAAAAGTCCAATTAAGCTTTTTCAGTTATAAATCAGAAAGTGCATACTTATAACAGGGTACATAATAGCTACATTACTCAGACTTTTCATTTCACCTCACTTTCAATCCTTGACACTTGGACATGGATAGGACACTTGACACTTGACACTTGACCCTTGACTAAAACCATATAATAAATACACAAAACAGCCGGGTTGGAAACTTGGACTATTTAACACGTAACAGGGTGGACACCTAAGTTAACAAGTTAAATGCATCAAAAAATTGAATGCTTCCTTTGCTCCAAATTAATTTCACCATTTCTAGATGTTAAAACGACTACTTTATTTACCCTTGCCACCCAAAACCTTGCACCCATGGCACTCCTTTAAACAACAAGAAGTCAGGAACCACCACAATCAACCAATTGCTACCACATTTGCACCTTTGTCATATCACACAACGACCAACATAATTCCACGACCACAATCTGCCTAACCACAATCGTTACAATCCACCTACTACCAAAATTATGCAACCCTAACAACACTACAATCATATCAAATTGGCATAAAACTACAAATATCCTTATCTTCTAGCCCCAACACCATTGCAACAGTCCTCATCTCATGAGATCGAATATTCAAGCATTTCTTACCAAACGGGCAAATTAGAACCTTTGTAGTTGAATTTGACAATGAACTTTTTAGATCTGAGACCTTCGGTCAATTCTAACAACTAAAGGTTCTAACTTTGCTTATCTAGTAATCCCAATGATAATATGTTGAGATAAAAAAAAAGGTTAACATGAAGCTAGTGGGTGGGGAGTCTTAATTCTTCTGGTGGGGTGAAGGGGCAAGACAAGTGGTGGTGGTGATACGATGGTGCTAGGAACAAAGGGGATGGGGTTGGTCGTGGTGGCTGTGCTTGCTGGGGGGTTAAGTGGGTAGAGTTGGTGGTGATACATGGTTGGCAACCAAGGCAGCTTGGCAGAGTGTATGAAGAGGGAGAGAAAAGAGAGGATGTATAGATAGAGTGGGTAATAAATGAAAATTTAGTAGGACACGATTGTGAAATTTACTACATAAGGAAATGGTGTAGTTATTGTGAAATCACCACAACCGAAATATTACAGAGGTTTGAAAAAGGCTACATTAACTACAAGGAGAAAATGAAAGACCCTAGTTTCAACCAAGCAACAACAATTTCCTAACTGTCCACCTTCTTAGAGTTCCCACCACAAGTAAACAATGAAGAGAGCAAATAGAAAGAACTTATCATTAGTACTTCACATAAATCACCCTATTTTGTCCTCTGTTGCAACTTCAGCATCAGGCTGATTGTTGAAACAAAATGGTTCATGCTAGTGATCAACAACACAGAAGAACAGTATGACAGCTTGTTACAAATTATCAACTCTAAATTTGTTAAGAATCAGATGTGCATAAAAATTTATAAAGACAACATATTTCATGTCAGTTTTGATAAATCAAAAGGCATAAACATATAACAAGTAACATCTGTTGTTTGTTGTAGTTCCTATGCAACCAACAAAAGCTCTAGTTTGAAAAGAAGTAAGCTGGTATTAATACAGGCAATAAGAGAACAGAAAAAAAATATTTGTTCAATAATAAAAAAAAAGTCTGGTAAGAGATATTAGAAATTTTGTGGTACATATCTAGACGACTAAGATTCTGCAATTAACTGATAAACTAGAGGTTTGCACAGCTATAAAGGAGCACCCTCAATTTATCTAATATAAGTACCTTGTTCAGCAGTAAGGTATACAAAAACTGTACAAACATTGAGAGTAATGTCAGCGTCAAAAACATAGAATGACAATTCATCCAATAGACATAAGTAAACATTAAGTTGGCATCTGTAAAAAATTATTTGATTGTTGGTCAGCTGTGACTACTTTTTTCATCATAACAGTGGATAATACACTTGCTTCAACCACGCTTACATGAAGTATCAAATACATGTTCGATTGCAAGACATTCTTTCAGAAGATACCAAATAGAGATGAAATGGACAGGATATATTGGTCCAGATATATCATAGGCAGCATAATCCCCTTGGAAGAATGCAGTACAAATCCAACATTAGAAAAGTAAATAGAATCTTCCCTAAGTGGTGACTCATTCTTTTTTTTTTTTTTTGTTCTAAAAAGCGCCACCCTTAAGTCCCTATTTGTAAACTTAGAGCCATGCTTCACAACTAAGCATTTAATAAACTTTTTTTAGAAAAAAAATGCATAAGCATTTATATACGGCTACATCATTTTGATATGGCCATATTGTACAGGAATTTCAATTGACACAAATCATTTGGTTTAGTATGGGATGTTTTAAAAACCTAAGATCTTGTCCGGATCAAATGTTCCAACCCTAAGTTTTTGCATTGCACGTTGCAACACGTATGTTACTTAAAACTTAGTTGCTATTACAAGTTACAGTGAAAGATCCACATGTCTCCCGATAATGGCTCTATGCCTCTAATGATCTAACTACTCTAATAGCATAAATTTATAAGGAAATCCTTAGTATTTTGAAACTAAATTTGACTCGGGACACATTCCACAATCAATGCATCATATCCGTTCTTGCAAAATCATGATCAGTCAGATGATCACATCCAAAATCGTATTTTGAACCTTGGGTGAATTAGATACATCAAGAACAATGTGCTATCTTGCTGATCTAGCTAGGTGAATCAATTCTAGGGTCTGGACATTGCTGATGTAGCTAAGTGAATCAATAAAGTTAAAGCTATCTTGAATCCAAGTTTTCTTGAGTACCAACGAAAGTTATTAGGACAGATGAATCAGTTAATACAATGTCCTTTGGCGAGGAAATGTGTCAACAAAAAATAAAATAAGAAGATCTTTAAGCATGGACCAAAGTAGTTTTTCTAAGGAGAGCAAGGAGGAGCATGAATATGGCATGCTGCTATAAAATAACTTTTCTGGACCTTAGAGATTAAAAAATATAAGCTCAGGATCAAATGGATTTGTGCTAGCTTTAACAAATGGTTGGGATTGGAGAATAAGGTTCTGGCAATTAGGATCATCTCAAAAGACATGGGACTTTGTAACAAAAGTAGGTTATTAAGAATTGCATATGACAAACTAAGAAGCCCTTGTGTAGAGAGGGAAGAACCGTAGAATTCAATAATGTTGTAAATGCAGTCTTAGATTATGAGGGAGGCATATCAGCAAGACAACAATAGTAGAACGAACAAACTCATAATAGCAAATAATAAGGATTATGTCTTTGTACTCTTGTCACCTTTTATGGAAAAGACAACAATGACTAAACACATTTATTTTTGAAGTGGTTAGTGCAAGCTCAGATAAATTGGTTTTCATATTACATGGTAACAACAAGCTGATCTGGATGTCAACCAGGAACAGGTTAATGACGGCACTATCCTTAAAGATACTCTGGCACCGTAGCTATATGGCTGCAACAAATTGTAAGAGCTTCAATATGGTAGCTGATTTGGGTAGAAATACCCAAGCCACGTGGCCCAATCAGAAGGGGACACGTGTCACCCTAGGAGAGGCCCAAACAGGACCAATCACCAATTGACACGTGGCACTTCCAATCATCAGGGAAAAAGGCGGCTTTCAAAGGCCTAAATCCCGAGAACGCCATAAAAACGGCGCGGCCCATCTAGGAAAGGGGGCATTGATTCCTATGACCCTGTAAATAGGGAGATTTACCCCGATTTGGGGGCACGTTCATTTATTACATCACAATCAATTCTCTCACATCACATAAAATACCAGATCTCGGGATCTGAGAAGATACTTTTACTTTCCGCTCATTTACTTCACTTCGACCGTTTGTTTGTTTGCAGGTACAACCGAAGAGCAGCCAGTCTTGGTGACGAAACTCTCCCGTAGGACATCTCGCAAAAAACCCAGCTTTAGTAGAGGGATTGGGCTGTTTGTAGGGATAAAAAATTCACAACTTAATAGTTTTTCCCAAAGATGACATAACAATTTATTTGGATAGCAAAGTGGAAGGGAAAGGGAAGGGAGTGAAGAAGGAAAGGGAAGAAAGGAAATGGAGGGAGAAGGTTGAAGGTTGAAGGTTTTATGTCTTCGTCAAGTGGAATTACTAGATATATAATGGATTAAATTATGGAGATAATTAAGTTCGTTCTTTTGGGTCGACATTATATCATAGCTAAAGGTATTAATGATCTTTGGGGTATTAAAATAGGCCAAAGCCCAATTGAACGGATCCCATTAGGTCACACAAAGGGCCTGAACATAAGAGGAAAAGGCCCATGATGGGCCTCTCCCTCTAGGTGGCCGAACATATAGAGGATTTTGAGTGGGCTTAGCTCACCTACTTGGTGTAGGTATAATGAGATTATCAATAGACCAAGTGCCTAGGTTTTGAGATAACAGTTGATGTGATCAACAAACTTGAGTTAGCTAACACAAAACCCAATCTCCCTCTCTCTCTCTCTCTCCCTCACGCCAGAGGTTGTGCACGGTGGTAGTGGTTCGTGGTGGTAGTCGGTTGTCCGCAAAGGTGGTGGTGGTGGTGTTTTCCTTAATCATACGACCAATATAGGATTGGTGGACGTTTGATTAAATCTCGTGGACTAAGTAGCAGAGCCACACTTGGGGCTCTATTCACTCCCTGACTTGTCGATCAAAATGTGGAATTACGCTTCAACAATATTATTATGTGATTCTTATATGTTATGCATGTGATTCTGTTTTAGGTGCGTATGAATATGATTCATGAAATTCCGCTTGAAGTACCTAAATCCCTACATGAACACGTTTGATCATAATAATAGGATTATTTTAATGTCCATGTTCATAATAATCAAGTAAGAGAGAGAGAGAGAGAGGCTAGGCTTCGTGTTTGCTAACTCGAGTTTGTTGATCACATTAACTGTTATCTCAAAACTTAGGCACTTGGTCTATTTATAATCTCATCACACATAGACCAAGTAGGAAACCTAAGCCCACTCAAAATCCTCAATATGGCCGGCCACCTAGAGGGAAAGGCCCATTATGGGCCTTTTCCTCTTATGTTCAATCTAAGCCATTTGTGTGACCTTATAGAATCCGTTGAATTTACTGTGGCCTATTTTACTAGTCAAAGATCGTTAGTACCTCTAGCTATGATATAACGACAAACCAAAAGAACGAACTTAATTATTTCCATAATTTGATCCATTATAGATCTAGTGATTGCACTTGATGAAGACAGAAAACCTTCCATCTCAGACAAGTGTGCAACATTCAAATTCCTTAAGTCAATTTGTGTCTTGATTTGATAATATAATTGCATCACATGTCAAAATCATATTAATCTACAAATCATTTCTTGAACACTAAGTTAAAATTGCAAAACAAATGATTACTATTTAATCCATTTGAGCACGACCATGCATTTTCTCAATTCTCCCTTTTTAAGAGGTCTTTGACAAATTTCCTATTGTATAAGTAGACTCAATCCAATCTTGTGGCAACCAAAGGTCCCACTCAACTTTTGATGTAACCAGGAAACACCCTTCATACTCCCTTTTTACGGCATGATGTTGTGGTGCCCTACAGTTAAAACAATCATTGAGTGACAACATTGTTCCACTCATGTCAAAGTAATCCACTAATATATCCAGAAGTTCTTTGCTTGAACTTCAAAGTAGGTCAAAGTTCGATCATACATTTGATTGACCGAACATCTCTATGACCCTATAGCCCATGAAACTACGCTATCAATCAATCTTATATGCTAGTTCGTTTATTGAAATCATTTAGGTCTATTTTAATGATTTCGAACTAGGAACTTAAATAATTTATGAATTCAGTTCACTTATGGGGTTTCATTTCCCAAGTCACGTATTTGATAATCCCATTGAAATTCACAATTTGGACATTTTACCTAATAACAAACCAATATTTAATAAGATTAAAACTTTGTTTTAATTTATAAACATAGTTTAACATGATTGATGATTTTACTATTGTATCAAAAAAACATCTACCATCATGATCATTTCAAATGAGCCTTTTGTGTCTTTAAGCTATTGAAATAGTTTAGTAATATAATTTACAAGACATTCTCATAAACATGAACTTTGCAACTTCTAAATTTTATAATAAAATTTATTTCCTTGCACTAAGAATGTTCCCTCATCCTTCTACAAGGATTTTAGGAATTTCTAAATTGTATTCCAATTTTACATTGGTCTTCGCTTGAAATCTATTACAACATGTTCTTAAAACATGTAAATCAAATAGACAACTATAGTCCATGACACGTATGATGTATCCTTTGCCAAAAAGCACAAGGAGCATCACTCAACCCCTTAATCTCATTAGCTTTTTCTGAAGTCTTATTAAGTAATGTGCCATGTTATATGGGATTGAAACTCCTTTCGAACCTTATAAGAACCTTATCAATATAAGTCTCTTAACTAAGCTCAAACATCTTTCGAGATCTAACTCTATAGATCTTAATTCCCAAATGTACTCATCTTCCTTTTCAAGGTTTCTCATACAAAATGCATTAGCCATCACTTGACCCTTCAAGCATGGAATAATCGCCATTTGTAAGAAATATGTCATCTACATACTTGAACAAGAAGAGTGTATAACTCCCACTAAACATCTTGTATACACAAGACCTTCATTTATGAGTTTATCAACTGATTTAATAAACTCATTAAATTGAATATTCTAACTCCATGATGTTTACTTTAGTCCATAAATAGACCTTTAGTTTTATGCATCCTTAGGATTATTGGATTTTCAAAACCATTTTGATTGTATCATATATAAATCCTCTTTCATGAATAATTTCAAGAAAGCGTCTCTGAAGTCCATCTACCAAATCTCAAAGGTAGAAATCACTAGAAATATCATTGATAGATTTTAGCGACACGACTAATTAATATAAAGGTTTCATCATAGTCAACTATGAATTAGTTGAATCCTTTAACAGCTAGTTTTTGCTCACTTAGAAAACACTTTTCTTCTTTGTCTGTTTTGCTTATAATGGGCCTTACCCAATTAAGCAAATTATTCAAGTGTCGTACACTTGCTTTCGGACGTGGAATCTATTGTAGGATTTTCATGGTTTTAAACCATTTGGAGTTATGACTCGTCAAATCATCTTTATTAATTGCATGATCGTTATGTTCCAAACTCAACATTTTTAGAACTCTTCGTCAATGTGGAATCATATTCCTTTGGCTAAGTTTTAGATATGCTAGTCATCATTGTGGGTTTTTATGCAATAAATTAAAACTTATACAACAACTTTTACCCTTAACAACCAATTCACTTTCACCACCAAATACTAAGAACATACCCTTAGTCCTTAAGTACTTTAGTATATTCTAAGCTGCAGTGTGCCTACACATACTAAATGCGTATGAGACATGTGGACTTGTACATATCATGACATACATATTAGACCCTATGGCCGAGGCATAGGGTATTGTTAGATGATCAACAACCACCAATTATTTTAGTTAAAATAAAAAACGTAATCCCTTGAAAAATTTAGAATCCACAAAATTTCAAAGGGAGATATTGATTTGCTAAATTTAAGTAACCAAATTTAGAAAACTAAAAACTATTTAAACATTTGTTATTGTTTGTCCTGGGAAACCTTGGAAAAGTATGTCCTGGGAAACCTTGGAAAAGTATACCTTGAAGATGACCAACCTTGTGATATTGTTGGTAAAGGTGTAGTAAAGATTAAGTTAAATGGGTCGGTTTGGGAGTTGAAGAATGCCAGGCATATTCCCCACCTAAGAAAGAACTTGATTTCAGTTGGCAGCAGTTAGCCACCAAAGGCTACACTACAAACTTCCAAGATGACAATCAAAGATTTCAAAGGGTGCAATGACAATTGCTCAAGGTAAAAAGAGTGGTACTTTTTACATGACAGCAAGGGCGTGTTGTTTAATTTCAGTTGCAGTAGGAAATGAAAATTCCAAATTGTGGCACTAAAGACTTGGCCACATGAGTGAGAAAGGGATGAAACTAATGCATTCTAAAGGAAAATTTCCAGGTCTTGATTTAGTTGATATGGACATGTGTGCAGAATGCATACTTGGAAAGTAGAAGAAGTAAACTTTCAAACTAGTGGTAGAACCCAGAGAAGGAAAAGTTGGAGCTTGTTCACTCCGATGTTTGGGGACCAACAACTACTTTATCTATCACTGAAAACACTACTTTGTTTTATTAATGATCACTCTCGGAAGGTATGGGTTTACTTCTTAAAACAAAAATCCAAAGTGTTTGAAGCTTTCAAGCGATGAAAAGCTATGGTGGAAAATGAAACGGGTTTGAAGATTAAAAAGTTCAGAATCGACAATGGTGGTGAATATGAAGACACCATATTCAAGATGTTTTGCTATGAGCATGGAATCAAGATGGAGAGAACGGTGTTGGTACACCTCAACATGAGCGTAAGAACCGAACGTTGACAAAATGAGCCAGAAGCATTCGTATACAGCCAGGTTTACCGAAGCAGTTCTGCCAAAAGCAGTAAACATAACGCTTACTTGATGAACCGAGGACCATCGACTCCATTAAACTACAAAATACCAAAGGAGGTATGGACCGAAAAAGATATAAATTTTTCTCACTTGAAGGTTTTTGGTTATGTAGCATATGTGCATATTAGTAATCAAGGCAGGAATAAGCTTGATCCTAATTCAAAGAAATGTACTTTCATTGGCTATGATGGGGATGAGTTTAAAAGGTGATTCATACTAGAGATGTGATTTTCAATGAAAGAGTCATATACAAGGATAGACACAAAATTGATGTTTGTAGACGAAGATTATGTCCTGCCATGGAAGACTCAACTGTAAGTAAAGCTTAACAAGAAGAATCCGTTGGACAAATCAGTACGCCACAATCCAACATGCCACAGCCTTCTAGTCTAGCACCACCAATATTGAGAAGGACTACTCGTCCACAAGTACCAAACAAAAAATACGTGAATTAGTGATGAAGGGGAACCTGAATGCTATAATGAAGCATGTCAGATAAGTGATGCTAGCAAATGAGAGCTTGCAATGAAAGATGAAATGAAATCTTTGATTTCAAACCAGACATGAGAATTAACTGAGTTACCCATGGGTATAAAGGCACTTCACAACAAATGGGTACATCGAGTGAAAAAGGAGCATAATGGTTCCAAGAGATACAAAGCTCAATTAGTAGTTAAAGGATTCCAACAGAAAGAAGGAGATGACTAAAATGAGATTTTTACACCTGTTTGTTGTGAAACATAAAACCATTAGAACAGTGTTAAGTATTGTTGCCATTGAAAATCTTCATCTTGAGCAATTAGATGTGAAGACTGCATTTCTTCATGGAGATCTGGATGAGGAAATATACATGCATCTAGAAGGTTTCTTAGAAAATGGGAAAGAAAATATGGTGTAAACTTAAGAAAAGTTTGTATGGCCTAAAGCAAGCCCCAGGGGTACAAAAAGTTTGAAACTTTATGCATAAGGAAGATTTCCAGAAGTGCAATGCTCACAACTGTTGCTACATTAAAAAATATCAATTCAGTATATCATTCTACTACTTTATGTCGATGATATGTTAGTAGCAGGTTCAAATATGGATGATATAAGAAAACTAAAGGAGCAATTGTCAAAGGAATTTGACATGAAGGACTTGGGTCTAACAAAGAAAATTCTTGGAATGCAAATTACAATAGATAAGCATAAAGGTACTTTGTATTTATCTCAATAAGAATACATCAAACGTGTTTTAAAGAGATTTAATATGAGTGATATGAAGCCCCTTGCAAGTCACTTTCGATTATCCAAGGATCAGTCTCCTCAGAGGATGATAAAGATTATATGGCTAAGGTTCCATAAGCAACCGCAATTAGGAGTTTGATGTATGCAATGGTTTGTACAAGACCAAACATTGGACATGCAGTGGCAGTTGTTAGGAGGAAAAGTTCATTGGGAAGGAGTGAAGTTGATTTTGAGGTATCAACGAGGTATCACATAGAAGTGTTTCTACTTTGGTAAAGGTGAATTAAAAGTACAAGGCTATGTCGATGCAGACTTTGGAGGTGAAGTCGATCGTCGCAAAAGCACCACGGGTTATATATTCACGGTTGGAAATACAACGGTTAGTTGGATGTCGCAACTATAGAAGATTGTTGCTCTATCCACTACGTAGCGGTAAATGAAGCTAGTAAGGAAATGATATGGCTTTAAGGTTTGGGTAAATGAGTTCGGATTCAAGCAAGAGAGTAATATATTATACAGTGATAGTCAAAGTGCAATACACTTGGCAAGGAATTCAGCATTTCATTCTAGAACTAAGAATCTAGCAGAGACGGTGACTATTGACAAACTAAAGTTGTGTTCAACTTTAGTTAGCTTGCATGAGTAACATACAAGAGAGTTTTACTGCATGGAGTAAGGTGTGAAGACAGATTAAAATCAGTCTTCAAGTAGGAGATTGTTAGATGATCAACAACCACCAATTATTTTAGTTAAAATAAAATAGAAAACAACGTAATCCCTTGAAAATTTTAGAATGCACAAAATTTCAAAGGGAGATATTGATTTGCTAAATTTAAGTAACCAAATTTAAAAAACTAAAAACTATATAAACATATGTTATTGTTTGTACTATCATCCCAAAAACAAAAAGAAAACATAAAGCAGCGCATGGCCCCCACTTATGAACTATTTAAGTGCAATACATCCGGCATGACCCATCACTTATGATCGAAGGGTTATTGGGTTTTTAAATGGAAAAACAATCTCAATATTACTAGGACCTAGATTAATTGTGTTGTGATTAATTTAGTGGTGTTGTGATTAATTTAGTGAACTTTAACGCATCATCATCAACATCAATAAAACCTAGTATGCAATACTAATGCATAAAATAAAGCACGACATAATATGGCCCCTTAGTCCTAAGAAACTAAACTTAAAATGCTCCCACTTGAACCTTTATGGATCTCCATCTACCTTGCTCCTTTAGGCCTTCACTTCATGGGCTTCTTGGACTAGAACTATTTAATTAACTATTCTATTTACTACTTAAATAAAATGTTACAAAAGTAATTAACGATTCACATACCGTATTTAGATTACAAAATACATCATGAAGCGCAGATCGTATCCATAATATATGGGCAATACTGGTGTATATATAGCATAATAATATCATATATTATAAAATTGTCATACAATAAATCACGTAAGCATGCTTGCCTAAACTAAAATATCGAATATTCTTAATTAAGGCAATGCAATTCCTAAAATATCTCATATTTTAATTTCGTAATTAGATAATACCATACTCCTTCCGTGTTATAATAAGTGTTACATTTTGACCGTCACATAGTTTTAGGCAATTTAATTGACTTAAATAAAATAAGAGGTAAGTGGGGTAGTTGGAGTATTAAGAAATTGTAAAAGAAATATAGTGGGTTTATATTTTATTGAAAAATAATGAATGTGAGAGGTAAGAAATAGTAAAAATTTAATAATGGTTTAGGTAGAGATCATCAAGGAGAAAGATATGATATTAAAATGTAGTTTTTTGCCAAAAAAAAAAAAAAAGAGTAACACATATTAAAATACGGCCACATTAGGCAAGTATAACACTTATTAAAACACGGAGGGAGTATATTATTCATGACCTTCCTAAAATACCATATATTTTAAATTTGGTATGAGACAGAAACAAATCTTATTTTAATCTAAAAAGATAAATCATATTTATTCTCTAAAATTATCATAACAAACTTAGGAGATTCTATCCTAATTACTAGCCAATCAAATAATTTTAAAATTAATTATTTCAGATAATCACTAATATTTTTTCAATTATTATCCATTTGGAATTTTGCTCAAAATATCCTAACAAGCTTTATCAAAATTTAGCAACTTTTAAAATTTGATTTTATCTCAAAATAAAATTTTATTTTATTTTAAAATTAAAATAAAAAATATTTTTTTTAAAAACCGTGCGCCTCCACTAGCCAACTTGTTTGGGCAGCCGAGGCTAGCCATGGTGGCTAGGCGCCTGAAAGGCACCCACTGCCTTGCGACAGTGGTGGGTAGCAGCAATTGCAACTGCAGGCCGAAGCGGACCACAGTTGGCCGGACACCGCACTACCTTGCGGCAGCAACAGCATGCAACGCTTGCATAACTGCTGCCTATCTGTCACACCACGTTCCCACCCTCCCCTCCCTCTCGGATAACACCCCGGTCCGCAGCCACAGCAGCTGCCGACCACAGCTCTTTTTTCTTTTGTTTATTTGTGGTTTTAATTTAAAATATTTTTTGTCAAAATTAAATTAAAATTGTCCAAGAATTAAAATTAAATTGGGTTCATCATAACATTAATTCTAACTTTAATCTAACCAATTAGGGCTAATTTGGGTCCAATTTTAAGGCTAAATTGAGCAATATTAAATCATATTTAATCTCCAAACGTTAAATCACATTTAAAATAAGAATTGGCCCATAATTAAATTATTCGCCATCTTAATTGATTATAAAATTATGAACATGGACGTCAAAATAATCCTATTATTATGATCAAACTGTTCATGAACAACCCTAATTTTGAAATTGAATTTGGAATTTAATTTTAATTAGATTAATTAAAGTCATGTTTTAATTCATCATGGACCAAACTAATTTACTTAACAAAAAGTTGTTGATTTAAATTAGAATTTCAAAAAAAAAAAAAAAAAAAAAAGAAAATAATTTTCTGTTTTGGGCGACAACCGCGGCTCGGTGGCGCAGCCACGGTGGCTACTTTGGTATTGGTCCAAGAGGGAGGTTGAGGAGAGGAGGGCAGCAGGTCCAAGGAAAGGGAGTAGCAGCAGCGATGTGCAAGCGTTGCACAAATACTGCTGCAGCGACCTGTTGCCGCCGCAGCCGTCTTGTCGCTGTAGTGGCAGCGCACGCCGTGGACTTGGTTTGGCCACACCACGGTGGGTGGCATGCTAAAAAAAAAAAAATTAATTTCAAAATAAAATCAGATTTTATTTTGATAAGTTTTCAAAATTAAAGTTGTTAATTTTCACTAGTTTGTTAGGATATTTTGAGCAACATTCCATATGGATAATAATTGATTTAAAATTGTGTGATTGGCTAGTAATTAGAATAGAATCTCCTAAGTTAGTTCGGATGATCTAAAGAGATAAATATGATTTATTCTTGGAGATTATATTAAGATTTGATTCTATTTCATAACCAGATTTAAAATATATGATATTTTATAAATGATCATGATTAATATATGATATTGTCTAATACATATTAATATATGAGATATTTTAGGACTATGTTGCCTTAATTAATAACATTCGATGTTTTAGTTTAGGCAAGCATGTTTACGTGATATTATTATGTGGCAATTTTGTAAAATAGGATATTATATTGCTATATACAATAACTAGTATGGCCTAATAGATTAGTTAAAACGATCTGCGCATCGTAATGTATTTTTGTATCTAAATACGGTTTGCACACCGTTGAGTATTTTGTAAAATATTATTTTATAGTAGATAAAATAAGATTACAGGTTACAGTTAATCCAAGAAGCCCATGAAGTGAAGGCCCAAAGGTGAATCAGAGATGGTGATTCATGAAAATTCAAGTGAGAGCATTTACTTTATTAGTTTTCTTAGAATTAAGGGGGCATACTATATCTTGTTTATATATGTATTAGTAGATTATGCATGCTAAGTTGTATTGATGTTGATGATGATGCACTATAGTTCACTAAATTAATCACAACATAATAAATCTTGATTCGGTAATATTGAGATTGCTTTTCCGATTAAAAACCTAACCCTTCGATCATAAGTGTTTGGGTCATACCTGGATGTTATTGGTGTTATTTATCATTTTAGATAATTTGGGGTAAATCAAGTTTTATAATTTTAATTGGTTGTGCTCAACAAGATTACCTAAAGAGTTCAGAATCTTGAAACAAAGGGTAATTATTAATCATGAGATGATTAATTATTCAACCAAGAGTTGCAATTAGTAAAGAGTTTACTTACCTTGAAATGTAATGGTTGATAGTAAGGCCAAAGTCCGATAAATTATTAAACAAATAAAGGATCTTGGAATCACTTAATTCAATTGGGACAATTTTATATCGAATAAAGTGCTTTAAAGTTACCTAATAAATCTATTTATGGTGCTTTAATGTTTATTAAACACATTATTGAACTTTTCCTTATTTTGTTTGTAGATGAATAGAAAAACAATAACACTAATTTACCTCTAAAATTATAAACAAGGCTGAACTTTATGAACTTCAAGGATTGGAAAAATGAGCTAAGAAAAGTTCTTAAGAGCCACGAAGCTCGCTTGTGTATCCTAATTGAAAGCAAATTTACAGTTGGAATGACTATCGATAGGCATGTGAACGATGTTTCATATGCCGAGAAAGTCAAGTTGCTCATCTTATCTTCCATTCCAAAGATAATTTGAGCACTATAAGACAACTATGGTTTACAATTGCCTTCATGGTGCATGTAGAGGACATGTACGCCCATATGGCAATGGCACCATTGATGGGTATGATGTGGAAATCATTAACATGGTTCCCAAAATCGACTACTCCTAGGTATGAGACTTGTGTTACTCATGGCAAGATTATGGCCAAGAAACTCATGCCAAGTCGGTCACTTAAGATCCATGTTGGTGAGATGATTGCATTGTTTAACCGCATGGATATCTTAGGGAGACCCTTCGATGATGTGTTGGCTTATGACACTATATTGTATTCGCTCCATGGTGGTTATGACATTGTCAAGCTTAATCATGATGATGAAGACTCGACTACCAAGCTTCTTGATTTACTTGTCAACCATTCTAAGGAGGAGCTGAAGAAGGGTGAAAGTTAGTGTTATTATTATTGCGGTGGGTGGTCATACCATACGCCAGAATGTCCCCACTACATGTACTTTAAGATGGAAGGTAAGGAGTTACCTAACATTCTTGTTGAAGAAATTAATCTTACTTCCTCTTCCACATGGGTATTTGATACCAGTTGTGGTGCTTACATTGTGAATGATGTGAGGGTCTACGAGTAAGTAAAGGTCTATGAGTAAGTAAGAAGATAGCTAAGGGAGAAATGATGCTTCGAGTAGAAAATGGAGCAACAATTGCTGCATTTTCTATTCGAAGTTATGAATTAAAAGTCCCTTCTGGTCTCATTTTGGTACTTAATAACTGTTATTATGTTCCAACAACCGAAAAACGCTATTTCTTATAAGATTAAAGACAAATGTTGTTTTATTTTACAGAATAGTATGTTATATGCTACCGCAAAATTAATTAATGGCTTGTATATTTTAGATTATACAACTCATGTCTACAAAATAGATCATAAAAAGCAAAGAATAGATGGTTCAAACCCAACTTACCTATGCATTGTAGGTTAGGTCATATAAACCAAACGTGCATCCAAAAATTACATAAGGATGGACTTCTTTCATCATTTGATTATGAATCATTTGAAAATGTGAGTCATGCTTGTTGGGAAAAATGACCACGTCACCTTTTACAAGAAAAGGTGAAAAAGCTAATGACCTTTTAGCACTCACACGTATGGATGTTTGTAGGCCATTGAGTTCAAAAGGCTAATAGTGGGTTTAGCTACTTCATCAATTTTACTAACAATTTAAGTAGATATGGTAATGTCTACTTAATGAAGCAAAAGTCGGAATCCTTTGAAAAGTTCAAGGAATTCCATAATGAAGTTCAGATCCAACTTGGCAAGACAATTAAAGCACTACGGTCTGATTGTGGTGAAGAGTATTTGAGCTAAGAATTCAATGATCATCTAAGGGATTCTGGAATTCTTTCACAATTGACTCCTCCTAGAACACCACAATCAAACAGGGTATCGAACATTGCTAGATATGGTTCAATCCATGATGAGCTTTACAGATCTTCATATATCGTTCTGGTGATATGCTTTAGAAACAGCTGCAAATACACTAACAGATGCCCGTCCTGTAGAAGATAAACTAAGGAAACAAAAGGGTATTACTTCTACAATCGCGAAGAAAAAAAAAAGTGTTTGTTGCTCGCGATGGTGTCTTTTTAGAAAAGGAATTTCTTTCTAAAAAGCCAAGTGGGAGTAAAGTGGTTCTCGAAAAGATTTGAGACGAGCAAAAAATGGATGTGGATAACACCACATCAAAGAGGAGGGCACATGAGTCAACTCGAATGACAAATCATGTGTCGGAGCAAGCTGATTCAACTAGCGAAACTCCTATCATCCCACTTGAATCTAATTCATGCGAAAATCTTCAAAGAGTTGAAGAGTATATCTGTTATTGCTCCAACCCCACGTATGTCAGTGAGCATCATAAACAAATTATCAAAATCGGAAACAAATTATCAAATCAGACACAAATTGACTTAAGGAATTTGAATATTGCACACTTGTCTCAAATAAGTGGGAGATCGAAGGTTTTATATCTTCGTCATGTGTAATTACTAGATATATAATGGACCAAATTATGCAGATAATTAAGTTTGTTCTTTTGGGTAGTTGTTATATCATAGCTAGAGATAATAACGATCTATGGGCTAGTAAAATAGGCCAAAGCCCAATTAAACGGATCCTATAAGGTCACATAAATGACCTAGATTGAACATAATTCCCTCTAGGTGGCCGGCCATATGGAGGATTTTGAGTGGGCTTAGGTTTCCTACTTGTCTAGGTACAATGAGAATATAAATAGACAAAGTGCTTAGGTTTTGAGATAACAGTTGATGTGATCAACAAACCCGAGTTAGCAAACACGAAACCCAACCCCTCTCTCTCTCCCCCTGACTCATTCGTCCGTTGCCTGTGCTAGTGGTGTGTGTATGGTGGTGGTGGTCGATTGCGCGCAAAGGTGGTGATCGTGGTGTTTTCCTCAATCATCCGACCAATATAGCATTGGTGGACGTTCGATTGAATCCCATGGACTAAATAGAGGAACAACACTTGGGACTCTATTCTCTCCATGATTTATAGTCAATCGCAACGTGGAATCACGCTTCAACGGTATCATTATATGAATTTTATGTGTTATGCATGTGATCTTGTTTTAGGTGCGTATAAATATGATTCATGAAATTCTGCTTAGAGTACCCAAATCCCTACAAAGGTAAGGTTACATTTTCCCCAAATCTTTCTGACATTAGAGGAAATTGGTTTATTAAAGAGGGAGGGAAAATGATTCCCGGCATTTCCCTTCCATTCCCTCCTACCACATGGTATACAAACAAGGGAGGATGGATCCCTCTTTTCTCTTCTCTTCTTTTCCCTCGAGTTTTTCAACAAAGCATAAGTGACCTTAAAGCTGAAAAAAATAATTGACACTTTTTAACGGCCGCTACAATTATAAAACGGTTATAGAACGCTGTTGTACCGTTACGTAACAGCCGTCGCTGTGAGTTGGGTGTGATTTTTAATCCCTGTTATATAGCAGCTTTTCTTGGATCAATAAGTCCCAAACCCGTTACATAACGACCGTTATAGAGCAAACTGAACGAGTTTTAATTCCATGATCCTTTATTTGCTAGTTGCTAAAAATATGTTTGGTAGCTATTAGGAATATGCTGATATACTCTAAGAAATTACATCATTGCCCTTAATAACATTTTCCTCCTTTCTCTTCCCTTTTCTCATTAATGGCAATTAGATCATTTCATACCCCTCTTAATTCCCATCCCCAATTACTAGCCTCTCCTAAGTATTAGAAATGTTGGAATTGAGTGGGAGTTTATAACCAATTCCCTTAAAACAAATAACGGAATTAATCATGTTTGTATATAAATTCCCATTCCCACCTTAAACTCACATACCAGAACTCTTAATAAATGGTAATAATGAAAAAATAGGATAGAATAAGTTATGTTGGTATATAAATTCTTATTCCCACTTTCTTAATCTCGGATATCAAACACTCCAGAAGAACTTTGAGAACCCTTAATATAAGGAAGTAATGAACAAATTTAGAATAGAATATTCATTTTACAACTACATCTACAAAGCTCTCATTTAAAAGCTCCTAAAATCAGGATTTTCAACTTAGCTTATTAACCTCAAATAACTCTTCTAATTCCATTCTCAACGATTTAGAGTTTTGGTATTTTCAAAGCTCTCAATTTACCTCAACCATATGTCTTTGCCACAATTCTCTCTCAACCAAACACCTCTATTGTCAAATACTATCTTTTATTTATCACCTTTTGTGATTCACTATCTTGTGAAAAATTAAAGTTCTAATATCGTTAAAAATTCTAAAATTTAAATATTGCCAAGAATATGACAAGTTAGGCAACTTGTCGGCTCTCTCTCTCTCTCTATCTCTCTCTCTCTCTCTCTCTCTCTCTCTCTCTCTCTCTCTCTCTCTCTCTCTCATGTAATTTCTCTTTTACTGCCCACACATTTAATCAATACAAAGTTAAATAATGAAACCTCACATTTGGGGAATTTTCTTGATTTGTGGAAATCCTCAGATTATGTATGAGCCCTAATTGTGAATTTTGCCCAATCAAGAAGACTAACCAATGTTAACTAAACCCTAATAACATAGAATAATATATAAGTGCAATTATTACTACAAATTGGGAGTATTTTAAAAACAGGATCACTTGTAAAAGTCCTCATTTTAGGCGAGAACTCTAATTGAATAGCCAATAAGACAAAATTTGTTTTTTTGATGAAAACGAATGGCTCAAATTATATCCACAAAACATTCCTATCCTAATTGAAATGTCAATGGAATTATGGAAGAGTTAGAATTAGAAGAGTTTGCACTTTGAAGATTCAAGGGGGATATATATAATTACACAAAAAAAGAAAAAAAAACATAACTCATAACCTATAGTGTAAATAAAAGATCATTCCAGGAAGAAGATAAAGAAAAGATCATCAGACAAATATCTTTGTCTCTCCAAAGTACAGACAATTGTCCTAGGTGATTTAACTCTATAGTATAAATCATGATGCTAGGAATAGATACCGAGAGCATTCCAATTTTCAGAGATACAACAAAGTACACCTTTATTGACTGTTGTTACACAAGGCAATCCCTCCACTTAGAGAGTAGCAGGCTTGCAGTTCTGCACTCTCAGGTGTGCTTAAAAGATGGTGCAGCAAAAGGCTAATCAATGGCAGTGAAAAATAATGGTGGGCGGTGGTGTGGTGGCCTAGGCTAGTCCATATATTTTTAGCCCAAACTTTGATTTTGATCAGTCAATGGTTTTGATCAGTAAAGAAAGCAATCTCATGCCAGAGTACACATTTAATAAATTAATTTTTTTCATAATTAAGAAAACCAATTCCATATAAATTTTAACCAACTCAAGAGAATGCATACGAGATTGAGATCAATGTTGTAATTGTCTAACTAGCAAAAGTTTGAGGGTACTGTTGCATGATTATCTAAGCTATAGTTTGGTGTTCTAGGGGCTGCTTGCAACATTCTAAGAGGATATTTGGGTGAAAATAGCTGAGACTATTTTAAATTTTAAATTTTAACCAATTCCATATAAATTTTAACCAACTCAAGAGAATGCATACTTAGCTACTAGTTTTGCAACAAGGATCGCTTATAAGAAAGAGTTTAATGATACTATCCTTGAATATGATAATTTCATAATATGTTCACCTTAAACAAGCATTTTAATAACAGATCAGCACCTGAATCATCCTAAATAAAACTTAGATCTAGTATAAAAAAGGTCCCCTATATATTGACAGTCTTGTATCAACTGAACCTATTTCATGAAAAACCTTATTCCCTTTGTTTTATACATGGCTTCTAGCCATCATATACATAGGCTTCATATTTTCAGTTTATTATTAGACCAACCAGATTAGAAAGAAGAAAAATCGTGTGCAATAAAGCAAAGATAAAATCTGTGTAGGATATCTAATACTACGTACTACATAGAAGTTTGGCTTAAAATAGCTAGTACACAAACTACAATAGTTAAGTCATACAAATGTGCATTCAGCTTTTATCATCACAGTCATAAGGTAGATGTAGTGCAAACAACTTTGCTCCAGTAACTAATAAAGTCGTAATTATTCAAAAGAGTATAATTGGATAGCATAACAATACCTAAATTTTCCTAGAGTTTCTCTCAATGAATGAAACAATAATCATATAATAACAACCACAAATTTTCATGCCTTCAAAGTAAAACTCCAATTTTCTAATCAAATGGCAGGTCCAAGATGACCATACCTAATATTGCTACTAAATCAATCACTAGAAATAAAAGCATTTAAATAACACCTCACCATAAAAATAGCAACAGCATCGTATTCAATCAGATGACACCGAACTTCTAACTAAAGCAATGATCGGACAAACACGAGAGCAACCAATACACATAAGAAAGCAACATCAAAGCAAATAGGCCGACACATGAATAGAAACCACAACAAATTAGTCAAGCAATTTAGTCATGCTCCATTTAACAAAATCATGTTCAGAGATATAATGTAAGCTAATAGAAAAGAAAAGAAAAAATTAATTTTCCAAAAGAGGGATAAACTAGAACCTGCAAGCTTACTGATGAGCGCTTGTAACGACGTCGGGCAGGAGTACATAGCATAGCCAGCAACTTCACCATTAACATAAGCATATAGCAATCCAGCATTCTTTTTACTAAGTTCATCATCGAACGACCTCGATAATGACTCGTGTTTAGGGAATATCTTCTTCTCCATTTTCACCACTTCCTCCACCATTTTTGAGTAATTGGGTGATTTCCTATTCAACTCTGTAATCACCCCTTCGGCTAACATTGCCATCTTTCAGTTTTATTGATATAACTGACAAAATAATTATACTTTCAAAGCATGAGTTATTAACATTAACAATTTAAAAAAAAAAAATCATTTTTACACAATCAAAATTCGGAAAAAAAATAAATCAAATTGGAGCATTCAGACATGCCAAAGCTAATGAATTGGCTCAAAATTTATCATAATTGAGAAACCTTTAATAGAAATGGGACTTAAAAGCGAAATTACGAATTCAAACAAAACTAGCAGACAATTATTGTAATAAAAAAAATCCGGAAATGCAAAAGGCGAAAAAAAAAAAAAAAAACTCATGAATTAAATTTATATTACTTCGTATTCTTTAACAAAATGGAAGAACCGATGAAATAATTTCTGGAAACAATTAATAAGTAAGAAATTAGTACGTAGGAGATGAAAAGAGAGAGGGAGAACCTGAATTAGCCCGGAGTCCGGTGGAGATGGAAAAACCGCTAGTTGAAATAGTAGTCAAAAAGTTTTGACTTTCGAGATGAATACAAGGAGGAAATTCATGTTTATCAGCCTGATATACCAAGTTGGTAAATCAGGGGTAAGATAGTCATTTATCCTTTAATATGTGGGTAACTTCGTAATTTTAGTACTTTCTTCCTGCATTCCTCACAATCCCAGATCTCCTTCGTCCCGTCTTCCTCCATCTCCATTCTTCCAATGGCAGATTTCCGGCTTTCTCGATTTTCGCAACCTCCGTTCTTCCAATCGTCCTAATCCCAAATCAACGTCCTCGTCTTCCTCCATCCCCCATTGTTGAGGTTTTTAATGGTGCAATCTCCTTCCATTCTCGCAAATTTAAAGCTTAATTTTACTCCATTTTTGCAAATCTCAAGCTTAATCGTCTTCCATTCTTCTACGAGAACACCAACCATTTTAGGGTTAACCATTCCCTTTCTTTCTCTATTTTTTCTTAGGGTTTTCTTTTAAATTCGGCGGCGAAGCCGCTGGAATATAAAATGCCCGTGGTGGAAATAGTTGTGGAATGAGGAAGCTTCGTGGTTGGAATGGTTGATGATGCAGTGTGATAGATGATTTATTTTATTTTTATTTTCATTTTCTTAAACAAAGTTGCAATAAATTACCAATGTTGCCACCTGATATACAAAAACATGTATATCCGGCTAATTTAATGGGGGCTTCCTCGAATACACATAGGTTTAAGAGTTTCATCACCAAAATTTATCAATAACTAGTTTTTGACTCGAACAATGACCCGATTCATTATTTTACCGTACTAAAAAAATATCAATTGTTTATTTTTGTATATATTATTGACTATCAAAATAAATTATTTTATTTACAATAACCTAAATTTTATATATGTTTAATATATGAAAAATGGAAACTAATAATCCCACATTTACTCCGTCTTCTAAAACATCCCACATTTCAATTATTCGAAAACAATCCCACCTTTGATAGGGATTTTCCTTTAACGATCCCTAACCGGTTGGATTATTTTGGTAACCGTTTTCCTTAGGTTATAAGACATGTGTTGATTTTTAATAGGTTTATTCCATTTTTAAATTAATAAAAAAAATTAATTAAAAAAAAAAACTGAAACCCCAGCCACCTGAATGAGTGAACGACCCCCCTTCCCCTCCCCATCCCTCGCCCCTGCCTTCCCCAGCAACCCAACCGGCGTAGTAATAATAAGCCTGACAACAATTCTAGAACTATCGAAACCCCCAGCCACTAGAATGGTGCATTCATCACAGTAATCGCCGAGTTGACTCGACAGAACATGAGAAAGTAGGACTAAGCAAAACTATTTGAAGATCCGAAAATCCGACGATCCGATCCGCATCCGATCTGAAAATTATGGATATCCGATCCGATTTTGATTTCGGATCGGATATCCGATCTGGATAAATCGGATATCAAAATTTTGAATTTCGGATATCCGATATCCGAAAAAGTCGAATATCGAATATCCGATCCAATATCTGAAAAATCACGTAATTTTCCTTTTTTATTTCTTGAATATTCTACCTTTCAGCCTTCTTAGATTTCAGGAAAAAAAAAAAAAAAGGTTTGCGAATGAAACCCTAAACAGAAACCCAATATTCATTCACTAGATGAAAGCCCGTGCGATGCACAATTTCTCATACATATATCTCAAGAAAAGATATTTTCCTATATACTCTAAGGTTTTTTTTTTATAATATGAAAATATTAAATATTTTACCAATAAATAATAATAAAATTAAAATAGGTTTAGTTTAAATAAGTTTAAATGTATATTTTTTTAATTGTGAAATTTTATTAATCTATTAGGATTAATAAGCGATGCACGGTTTGTTTGTATTTTTTCAAACAAAATAGTTTACTAAATTATAGTTATCCGATAAATTTTGTGATATTCACTTGTTTACTACTTGAATTTTTTACTATAAAATGAATTATTAATTTTGTTTTTCATATTTAGATAAAAATTCCTAATATAAAAAGATAATATTTTATTTCACAAAGTTTCACATATAACTGGTCACACCGTGTGGTTGGGATTATTTGGCCAGGGTTACTCGGTTGGTCAAGGGTTACTTAATCGATCAGGGGTTACTCGCACGATCAAGGCTACTCGGTTAGTGTTTTGGTGTGTCTCAGCCGCCACACGGTATGGCCAGCCACACAGTAAACGCGTTGATTTTATTTTTATAATTAATATAAAATTTTAGATCTAAAATAAATTGCAATTCTTTTTTTCATTGGCTAAAATATAACATTTTCCTATGTGACGCTCTGATAAATTTTTATTTATTATTATATACATAGCGCTTTAAAAAAACTAATCTTACGTGGCATAAATCCTATTGTAGCGTTTTAAAAATATTAATCCTACATGGCATTTTTTTATTATAATCCTACGTAGCGCTTTAAAAAAAACTAATCTTACGTGGCATAATCCGATTGCAGTGTTTTAAAAATAATAATCCTGCGTGGCGCTTTAATAATTTTTTAAAAATTAAAATCCTACGTGGCGCTCTAAAAACTCGAGAAAAAACTCCCCTTTATATAATCCTACGTAGAGCCTTAAAAAACTAATCTTACGTGGCATAATCCGATTGTTGCGTTTTAAAAATATTAATCCTGCATGGCGCTCTAATAATTTTTTAAAAATTAAAATCCTACGTGGCGCTCTAAAAACTCGGGAAAAAACTCCCCTTTATGATGTGTCAACTTATAATGGTAGGTATCACAAATTTTAATTTAATTACAATTAATGAACAATTTGTATTTCTTATCAATTCAAATTTTAATAGTTGAACAATTTGATTTGATTTTATTTTAGGTTAGGTTCTCTATTCTATCTTCTGAGTTATTGCATCTCTCGAATCTTGACTTAACCATTTATAAATTAACCTGCCTATTGAAACTAAGCCTAAACATCAATTCTCATCTCTCGAATCTCGAATCAATATTGCATAACTCATACAATTAAACCAGCGCTAATCTAATTGCATAGCAGTGAATCAATCAATAGGAAATCAACCAAAACATTAACAATCAACAATAATAAATTACCCTTTCATATTATTTATGGATCCCCACAAACCCTAGAATTAAACTACTCACACATAATTAAATCTCCACTAATCAAAGCAATATAGCAAGACATAATTAAATCAAAGCGATTAAATTACTGAAAGTAAAGAGGGAAGAAATCGTTACCAAAATTAAAGGAAATAATGAATTGTATAAATCAAGGAGTGTAGAGAGAATAAAAGTATCAAGAACAAGCTTAAACAAAATCTGGAATTAAATCTAGGGAGAAAAGACGTAATCGTCAATGTGTAAAAAACGTCAAACAATCTTTGGCAACAAAAAGTATTTATACTAACTAATAATCTTAATTAAAGAAAAAGATAAAATAATTAAAAATCCTAAAAAAACACGCGCCCGGTCGGACGAGGGCTCGCCCTGCTGGGCGGGCCTCCGGGCGATCTCCCGGGCAGACTTGGACTTCTTCAATTGGGCTGTTTCTTAGCCCAATTTGCATTTCCTCTTTGGGTTCTAAATACATGGTCCATTGCCCCAGACTCTTCTTCTTCGCCGAGCCCTTAATCACCGCTTTGATGACTCCTACCGGTCCTAGGCCTCGGAATGTGGTCATATAAATGCGGTCTTACTCCAATGCTCGTAGTGGCTCTAATATATCCAGGAAAATGCTCCAAATCTGCAATTTCCTATAAAACAATACAAAATCTACGAAAACACTAGAAACGCATATTAGTAACAAAAGTAGCTCCATAGAGCTCAAATAAACACAATTATGACCATGGAGACGGGGAATAAATATATATATAAAATAAATTTATCATGTACCACAACATCTCGTATGTTGCTGTAAATTTCGCACCTAAAATATTAAAATTTGAATTGATAAGAAATACAAATTGTTTTATTATAAGAAATACAAATTATTAGAACACCAACATAAGAAATATGATAATTTTCCATCTTAAAAAAAAATAATAAAAATTCAAATTAGCTTATTAGCTATATGAATTCATATACGCAAGTGGAAATGTGAAAGTCTTATCTCATGTTGTAGAATTTATCATAACAAAATTAAAAGGATGATGACTAACTTTGAAAATTTCTCAAGTTTATCTTTTATTAATAAGATTATGATATAAAAAATATAAATAAGTATCATGTTGTAGAATTTATCATAACAAAATTAAAAAGATGAAGACTAACTATTGTAAATTTCTCAAGTTTATCTTATATTCAATAAGATTATGATATAAAAAATATAATCTTGTTGGAGTTATTATTATTATTTTTTTAATCTTGTATTATAATTTATGATTTTTTTTGGAGTAATTCTCTTGGTTAATATGTTGTATAAGTTAATCTTATATAATGAGATAGTGATTTGTATTTTTTTTTTTCGGCACAAAATCATACGTTTTAATATGATAGTGAAATGTAAGCTATAGTTAGTCCTGATTCCTGAACACAATTTAGTGGGCCTAAGTGTTAGCAATTGATAAAATATTGTAAATTTATATATTGCAGGTTTTGGGTGTTCTAATGTTGAATTTTTTCCATTATGTAAAATCTTTGTTGTGAAATGATAAATTTTTAATAATTTAAATCCTAAATCATTATTCATTGTTTTACCATATCTTTTATTTCGATAGAATCACCAACCTCGTCCACAACCAACCTACTACATCAATGGATAAATTGAACCGTGAAATGTTAGCCAAACTGAAATTGATATAAATTAAATCTTTACATTTATATAAAATAAATCAATATATTTACCAATAAATGAAAAATTGTTGCAATATAAAATCAAATCTATGCATCGGAATTTTTTCTTATCAATTAATTTATTCAAAATTGATAATTATTGGTGTTCTAATTATTTTGGAGATTGATAGAATCCTTGTGAAATTCGGGAAGTCATTAGCTTTTAATTAAATTGTTTTAATTCAATACTACGAGTATAATAATGGCACCAAAAATACAAATCTTAATCCAATAATTGATAAAAGAATTTGTAGAACAATTTAATCTTTTAACTATTGTTAAAAAGCATTTTAAAAACCTTTTCATAAGTATGAGTCTAAAAAAGAGTACTTGCATCCTATCCTATTAGTTGCTTAGCTTCTTTATCAAAAACTACAAATATTGTTGACCTACTATGATCGATAACACTAAGCTCCAATCGATATCTAATTGAGAAAAAAAAATAATGCATGAAGAAATTAGGAATTATATAATTTATTATTCTTTTAATCTATTATTGTAATATGGATAAAGAAGAAATTTGAAACAAACCTTGGGATGGGCCTTTCAATTTGTTTCTCACAAGGAATGCACCAAAAATCTGTTTTTCTTGGAGTGATACGTCTTTTACATGCTGGGCATGAGGTATAATACCAACTATTTTCACTCATTATTGTATCCACTTTAGCCATGCAATAGAAGATCAAATCCTATATGATTTTAAAAATAAAATTAGGTTTGAATTTAAGATTTATCGTACTTCGTATTAAGTATAATAAAGTGATGTATTAAAATACCTTTTCTAAAGTTTTTTGTACATGATTCATAAGCGTTAAAATATCAACTTTTTTAGAGTTGATTTCTTCCGGTCTAATATTGATATGCTGAATTTCAAGTTTTTCAATGGTAGCATTATCTAACTTCTCACTGCATTATAATGATCATATATAAGAGATATATTTATGTAAAAAGAATAGCATAAAAATTAAAATTATTGAAATAACATACCTCCATAAAGATTTCAATTCATCTACCTCGGAAATTTGAAGATCAATATAAATTTTGGTTGATGCAGAAGTATTTAGATTAGTTTTCCCTATAAGCAAAATGACAATGGCAAATTAGGTTATTCGTTGTAAATATTAAAAAAAAAATTATTATAATGACTAATATATGAAACTTACCATTAAAATATTTGACCATTGTTGAAGTAACAACTATACCAAAAGGCTTAGTAGAATCAGCAAGTAGGTCTTTTTGTCTTGAATAATCAGGAAATACATTATCCCAAATCTTTAATTGGATTCATTGTCCCCTAACCATGATATCAAAATACAAATAATTTACCAATAAATCTAAAATAAATCAATATAAATTATCTTACAATAATAAATCTTAGATTATTGTTATTGATAATAATAATATATACAAATATATTAAAATGATAATTACCATTTGTCTTCTATTTCAATTGAATCTCCAATTTTGTTTACAACCATACCAACCACATTTTTTAAGACAAAGTGATATACAAAAAAACAAATAAAAATAAAAAATTAAAATTAAAAATTAAAAATAAAATAAAAAAAATTAGTAAAACGAATGATAACACTATAGAATTTTTATAAAAAAATAAAAATTGAAAATATGTAAAGTATATACCAGGGAGTGTTGCATTACTACGGAACTGATCTAAATATTGCAATTGAACAAAATCAAATCTATGCAACGGAATTTTATTATTATTATTATCTGCAACGCCCTTGACAATTATATTTTGAAAAAATTGTATCATTATCTTGTTATCGCTCACAACACGATATTCATTCTTGTTAGGTACAACAGAAAAATATCGAATTGTGTAAACTTTGCCTTCAATTAGTTTTGAATGAAATTGTTGGAAAAATTTTCCTTTGATTGAAGCATGGACATAATCACCCTACATATGCAAAATAATATTGTATGTTAGAATAATATTGTAAGTTACACAATGAATTTAAAAAAATATTATATATTATTCAATGAATTTAGAACGATAAGTATTATCAAATAAAAAAAATAAAATTAAAGGCATACCTCTTCGTCAATTAAAACCACGTCCAAACTAATCAAACTATTATGTTTCCGAAAGTTCAAAATATCAAAAATCCTTGATACCCGTACTTTAATTTTCCAATCATTTTTGGAAGAATTAAGTTCTCGAATCGACGAAGTAGACCTAAGAAAACAATGCAATGAAAAAAATAGTTAAAAATAATATTACCAGTAACTACAATTTGAAAAAAAATTTAGTTTAAGGAATTAGACTGATATTTTCTTAGACCACAATATAAAATACTAAATTGTTTTTGTATGAAATATTGTGTGATTCTTTGGTGGTGCGTGAATTAAATTAATGCCTATTTATAATAATAACAAATCATTAGCTAATTAAATCAATTCATATCTTTTTCCTAACTTAAATTTTATCATTATTCAAATTGTAATCATTAAAATTCCTAACAGTCCAAATAATAATGATAAGGATAAATTTTTTTAAATGAAAAATGTTTTAAGTTTTTTTTTCTTACAAATAATAATCATATGCGTTAGATAGCCAATATTAATTTTTTAAGTTTTTTTTTTCTTTAGAAATAATAATCATATGCGTTAGATAGCCAATATACATTCACAATTGCCGTGCATCGCTAATAATAATGATAAGGATTAATATTTTTTAAAAGGATAAATTTTTTAAGGTTTTTTTTTTTTGGTGCAAATTTTTCAATGTTGGTGCTGTTGTTGTCGTCGCCCACCACTTAGCACCCTTAAGCTACTTAATCATATTTTTTAATTCTAATTTTATATAATTAATCCTATCTTCTTCATTAATCAACCGATAATGATTGCTAATTGTCCTAAATTAGCGTTTACGGAGAATGAATTAGTATTATGGTTTAATTAATACGAAGTATTATTGATATCTTTTTTTAGCTTTATCTTTTTTTTTTGGATTTGTTATACTCGTAGTAATGATTAAATAAATTTCTCTTTTCCTACATTTTTTTACCATTAATTTATAAAATAATTTTATTTTTGGTTTTAAATCTACGTGGCACTAAAATTTTAGATATATCAAATCTAATTTGTTACTTTTATCTAGGTGGCGACATAAATTTTTCATTCAAAAATAAAATACAAATATTTCTTCTTATTGGTCGAAATAAGTATATTTCTTACGTGGCGCTCCGAATGCTCTCCGTGCGATACACGGTTTTTTCATCTAAGGTTTTTAATTATTTGATTTATTGCATTTAATAATTTCAGACAAAATTACAAAAGTTTAATTTTAATTTTTTTTTTAACTGTAATTTCTTCATTGAGCAGACGATTTGCTGCTCTTCTAGTTAGAGAAGGACTTAGACCTACCGGTAATAATATTGATATTTCATCCGTTACCTAAAATCTTTAATGTGAAAAAATAAATTTTTAACTTTTTAAATAATTTAAATCCTAAATCATTATTCATTGTTTATGTTAGCAAAAATAAAATTGATATAAATTAAATCCTTACATTTATATAAAGTAAATCAATATATTTACTAATAAATGAAAAATTGTTGCAAAATTGATCAAAAAATTGTAATTGTATAAAATCAAATCTATGCATTGGAATTTTTTCATCATCTCCAATAATAACGAAAGCCATCCATTTAATAAGTATACAACATCAAATCGTGTGCCATTTGCCTTAGCTTCTTCTTACAATTTTTAAAATTAATTTGAAATAGTTGCATTAAATATATGTATAAAAGCCAAAAAATTAACTTGGATAGTTGCATCAAATCGAGTACCTTACAAATTAATTTCAACCACATATGCTTGACAATGCTCAACTTAAAATTTCATAGTAACTAAACTAAGCTAGTCAACAATTAGATAGCTTCCACATTGTTATATTTTGTCTACAATGTCGTGGAGAATATACATCCATTACATCTCAATCAAAAGTAGTATGATATGAATTGCATCAATGAGATCAAGACCACCAATTGCAATTAAAATGCGCTCCATCCCTGTGTTTATTCATGCATGGAACTTTTATTAAATCAATATAATGACTAAAATCAAGGCATTGGATTGGAACGATTGAAAAGTATCTAAAGAATTAAACTTTTTCTTCAATTAATTTTAGATGAAAAGTTTTGAACAAAGCTGGTGTTAATTGAGGCATGAACGTAATCACCCTATAATTAAAAATAAGAAATTAAGTTATTTTAATAACTTGATTAAGCCACTTAAATTTCAAAAGTTTTATATTTTTTAGTAAAATTAATTAATAAAAAGCTAAAGAGGTTTATAAAAAAATATAATAAATGTAAAGTAAACAATTTATAAAAATAATAAAAAAAAACCTCCTTTTCCATTAGGACCATATCCAAACTTTTAAGCTATGTTGTTTACAGAAATTTAGTATGTCAAATCGGCGAGAAACTTGTACTTTGATTTTCCAATCAGTTTTGCCCGAATTTAATTCTCTAATTAAATTAGATCTGCATGTAAAAATAAAATCCAGTAAACAAAACATAAACAGATAATCGTTAAGTATCCCAAATATATACAATGTAAGTACTAATTACAAATATAAATTTAAACATAGGGTTTTAAAAATTACCCGGACATTAATGATCTAAAACTAACACAAAATTACTAACAAAAAATTCGCTTGATGGGGTATTGTATTGATATAAATTTTGTTGGGGTCGTATGATGCGTTAGATGTGCATATAAAAACAAAATTTAGTAAATAAAACATAAACATATAATCGTTAAGTATCCCAAATTAACACAATGTAAGTAATACTTACAAATACAAATTTATACATAGGATTTTAGAAATTAAGCTAAAAATTATCCGACCATTGATGACCAAAAACTAACACAAAATTACAAACAAAAAATTCACTTGATGGGGTTTTGTATTGATACGAAATTTTGTTTGTGTCATATGATGTGTCAATTTATAATGGTAGGTATCACAAATTTTGATTTAATTATAATTAACGAACAATTTTTATTTCTTATCATAAATACTATTAAAATTTATCTTATAAATGGTAGGTATCAAACTTTATTATAATCGTTTATCATTTGAATATTTTCTATTTATTTTATTAGGTTATCATGAAGTCTTATTCTCATTCCATGTATATCTACATGTACTCATAAATTATCATATTATAGTTACGTATTTTTCTATTTGAATCACCATATTTCTCCACTATATCATAAATTTAAAAAATTAATATTTGAACCCACCATATTTCTCCACCAAGTTTAGTTACATGGAGATAATTTTCATAAATTTTTTTTTAAAAAAATTAATATTTGAACCCACCATATTTCTCCACCAAGTACAGTTACATGGAGATAATTTTAGAGTAGTAGGATATTTTCATAATTTGATCCCAATTAAATATCTTTTTGGAGATTTATCTTTTCCTATATTTTTTTGGATTTCTTATACTCGTAGTATTGATTTGATGAATTTATCTTTTCCTATATTTTTACTTTATTTTTTTCCATTAAAATAATTTAATTCGTGGATTATATCTACGTGACATTAAAATTCTAGATATATCAAATCTAATTCGTTACTTTTATCTAGATGGCGATATAATTTTTTAATTCAAAAATAAGATGCAAAACTTTTTTCTTATTGGTCGTTTTTTCATCTAAGATTTTGATTTATTGTATTTAATAATTTCAGACAAAATTACAAAATTTTAATTTTTTTTTTACTATAATTTATAATGAATTTATTAAATATAAATAAATTGTAAATATGATATTTTTCCGTGGAATGATAAATTTTTAATTATTTAAATCCTAAATCATTATTCATTGTTTTACCATATATTTTATTTCGATAGAATCACCAATCTCGTCCACAACCAGCCTACTACATCAATGGATAAATTGAACCGTGAAATGTTAGCCAAACTGAAATTGATATAAATAAAATATTTACATTTATATAAAATAAATCAATATATTTACCAATAAATGAAAAATTGTTGCGATATAAAATCAAATCTATGCATTGGAATTTTTTCATCATCTCCAAAAATAACCAAATTCATCCATATATTAAGTATACAACATCTAATCGTATGCCCTTACATAAACGAATAATCGTTAGGTATCCTAAATAAATACAATGTAACTAATAATTACAAATATAAATTTAAACATAAGATTTTAAAAATTACCTGGACATTGATGACCTAAAACTAACACAAAATTACTAACATAAAATTCGCTTGCTGGGGGTTTTGTATTGATACGAAATTTTATTTGTGTTTAGTATATTTTATTTGGATTTCTTATACTCGTAGTATTGAATTAATAAATTTATCTTTTTCTATATTTTTACTTTATTTTTTTTCATTAAAATAATTTAATTCGTGGATTATAATCTACGTGGCATTAAAATTTATACGAAATTTTATTTGTGTTTAGTATATTTTTTTTGGATTTCTTATACTCGTATTGAATTCATAAATTTATCTTTTCCTATATTTTTACTTTATTTTTTTCATTAAAATAATTTAATTCGTGGATTATAATCTACGTGGCATTAAAATTTTAGATATATCAAATCTAATTCATTACTTTTATCTAGGTGGCGACATAATTTTTTAATTCCTATATTTTTACTTTATTTTTTTTCATTAAAATAATTAATTCGTTGATTATAATCTACATGGCATTAAAATTTATACGAAATTTTATTTGTGTTTAATATATTTTTTTTGGATTTCTTATACTCGTAGTACTAAATTAATAAATTTATCTTTGCCTATATTTTTACTTTATTTTTTTCATTAAAATAATTTAATTCGTGGATTATAATCTACGTGGCATTAAAATTTTAGATATATCAAATCTATTTCGTTACTTTTATCTAGGTGGTGACATAATTTTTTAATTCAAAAATAAAATACAAATCTTTCTACTTATTGGTCGAAATAAGTATATTTCTTAAGTGGCGCTTCGGATGCTCTCCAAAAATGCCTACTTTATTCATATATAATATATTACATTTCCCACAAAACAAACTCACGCCTCTCTCTCTCTCTCCTCTCTCCTCTATTCCCGTTCAGCAGCCTTCCCCCCTCCTCCCGGTGGTCAACCCTTCCCCCTACTCGACCCTGACCAGTTGACCACCTTTCTACTACGCCGCCCCTTCCCACCAGCAACAACAACCACCTTAACCTCCAGAAGTGAACAACCCCTTCCAACCACCAAACCAGCAACCGTAATCCTCATTGCGCTCCCAAATCGACGACGGCTCCTCTCAGATCGACTGCGCTCCTCTCAGATCTCGGTCCCAAATCGATGGCGACTTCTCCATTTCGACGGTGGTAGCGGCGACTACTCTCTCCTCCTTACGGCTTCTTCCACTTTTCGCTCCTCTCACGATTTTAGTTTTCCCTTCTTCATTTTCGCCCTCTTTTTCAACTACTCATGGTCATGATTTTGATTTCAATTTGTTAAAAATAGGCTGATTTTCATTTTCGTCTTCTATTGTTGATTTCAATTAGTTGGTTTTAAGTATAAATATAGGCTGATTTTTGCCTTCTATTATTGATTTCAATTAGTTGATTCTAAGTTATTGCTCATCATTTTATGGTTGTCTTTAGATTCTGAATTTTGTGGATTGATATTAGATTTTTTTATCATAATTAGTAATTTATTAATTTAGTATACTTTAATATTTGATTTTTGTGGGTAAATATTCTGAAAAAAAAGGAAAAAACTAAATGTACATATTAGTTTGCCTTTTAAAAAAATTAATTTGCCTTTTAAAAAAATTAATTTTGCCTTTAAAAGCTTAATTTAGTATAAAATGATTAATATTAATAAAACAATTGGATATTGGATATCCGAAGTATCCGATCCGAAAATTTCGGATATCCGAAGCTTTCGAATCGGATATCGGATATCAAATATCCTAATTTTCGGATACGGATATCTAATCCGAAATTGGATTTCAGATCGGATATCCGATCCGTGCTCACCCCTATGAGGAAGGTGGCTGGGATTGGTGGCGACACGGAGAATGGGGAGCGCTAGAGTGAGGGGTTTGGGAGTCCGGTGATTATGGTGGTGATTGGTGATTTGTGTGGCTGGGGTGAGTTGCGTGAGGTGAGTGGTGATTTGTGTGGCTAGTTGTTGGATTTCAGGGCGGCAAAGGGTAGTTAGGGGGTTTTCGCGCTAGTTTCGTGGTGGGTGGGGGTGGCGGCTAGGGATGGGGGTTTTGGATGGGTAAGGGTGGCGGCAAAAGGTGGGGGTGGTGGCAAGGGGTGGCCATGGTGGGAGGAGAGAGAGAGAGAGTTAGGAAAAAAAAAATTGACCGATTAAACCGATTATAGGTCAAAGGGACCGTTAGAAGAATATTAGGGTAAAAGGTGGGATTGTTTTTTGCTGGAATAATAGAAAAGTGGGATTGTTTTTTGGAAGATCGGATAAAGGTGGGATTATTAATTTTCATTTTTCCTTAGAGAAGGTTTGGGTGCGGCCTGGCGTACGCATAATTATATGCGGCAGGCATGACTGATATGTTTCATTTGTTGGCTGAAATATTTCATTTGTTTGCTGATATGTTTTTTGTATTGACTGATATATATTCCTTTTGTTGGCTGATATATTATTTTTAATATTTGATATGTTCCTTTTGTTGGCTGCTATCAGACATCAGTTGATTGATGTTTCTTTAGTTGGCTTATATCTTTATTTTGTTGGCTGATATGTTTATTTTGTTGCCTTATATGTTTCATCTTTGTTGGCTGATATGTTTATTTTGTTGGCTTATATGTTGTTTTTGTTTGTTGATTTTATCCTTTTGTTGGTTTATAAATTTCATTTTGTTGGTTGATATGTTTATTATGTTGGCTTATATGTTCCTAATGTTGGCTGATTTGTATCTTTTGTTGGTTGAATTGTTCCTTTTGTTGGCTAATATGTTTCATTTGTTGACTGATATGTTCCTTTTTTTTTTGGCTGATATGTTCTTTTTGTTAGCTAATACATTTTTATTAATACATAATATGTTCTTAATGTTGACTGATGTCATATTAATTGGATGATATGTTCCTTTTATTGGCTGATATTTGTATTTTGTTGGCTGATCCACATAATTAAACATTTCAAGTTTAACTCATCAAAAAAGGAAAAAAAAACAAAAATAAAAAGCTTATGCGAAAGGAAGAGAAAGAAATAAAAAAAAAGAAGATTGGAGAGGTGAGGAGATGGAAGCGGAGAGAGAATAGGAGGAAGCAAAGAGAGGAGAGAGAAAGAGAGTCGGAGAGAGAGAAGATAGGAATGAGAGCCACCGCTGCTCCCTAAATGCTGCCAAACCAGCCACCAGCAGCGTCCACAAAATTGCAGCACCACCCTTCACCACCGTCCACAACGCGCCCAACAACTAGAAATCGCACCGCATCACCAACCACCATCCACAAAGCAAATTGCACCGTCCACAACGCAAATCGCATCACCAACCAGTAGCGAACTCCACCATCACCAGCAAATCGCACCGCTTCATCTTCGTCATCTTCGTTTTGAGGAGTTTTCGATTCAATCAGAAATCATTTTCATCAATTTGTTTGGCTGATTCAAGCATAATGATGTTGTTTTGTGAATTGTGAGCCCTAAAATCTCATATTTCTTGAGAATTGAAATGAATGGGTGGGCTTCTTAGGGTAGTTATTGTTTCGGGGTTTTTGGAGTCCCTCGGGAGAGTTACAATTCCGGGAATGCGCGCCGACCGTCTGTACCTGCAAACCACGAAACTCCGGTTGGGTGGAGTTCCGCCTCCGACGATCAAGTTAGAACGTCTCCGGATGTATAAATGTGCGAAAAGTAAATAGATCTTCTCTCTGATTCAGACAGAATTCTGCAATTAATATTGCTCGGTTTTTTGTGTTTGTATTTATGAATGTGTAATAATCCGATGGATCCCATTGGGCCTCTCTGGCTGACACGTGTCAGTATGCCATTGGGCCACGTGGCATAGGGTAATTTTACCTCAAATATTTGTCCCTCACAGGTGTGACGTGGCTTGCCACGTGGCACCTGTGACACGTGTCACATTTTGGGAAGGTGACGGTTTGTCTCCTTCCCCCCCCTTTTTTTTTTTGAATTCGAATTTCGAATTTGAATTGGAGGGGGAGGTGACGGTTCGCCTTCTGCCCGCTCCTGTAAATGGGAGGCTTCTCCTCTTATTTCATACTTCAAAAATTTTCGCAAAAAACTTCTTGAGAGAAAAAAGCTCTGACACCAGCTCCTCTTGCATTCAACCAGCTTCTTCCATTCAGACACATCCGGATACCGTTTGAGTGCTTGTTGATCAACTCACTAGGGTACCGTCTGACTAAGTCAATTTTTTCTTCTTGCAATAGACCCACAGCCAGTCTTTTACCGTCTAGGGCATCTTCAAGCAATTTTCTTCAAAAACGCCTAACCTCCCGTTTTTTTTCTTTAGCTTTCAAAACACCCACAGCTGGTCTCTACCGCCTGTGGTATCTTCAAGCCACATTTTGGGAAAACGGTTGAGTCTTCTACACATTTTAGTTGCTCTTCAAAGAGGTACATACGGGCACCGTCTGGGGTATCTTCAAGCAACAAATCAGAGATCCATCTGCTAGTTTAAAGGAGTCAACCTCCTTCCAAGTTTTTTTCACAACTTCAAGGTATCGTCTCTGCCCCTTGCAACTTTTTTGAGTTTTTCCCGTTTGTATAGATTGTTAGAGAATAATGGACTCACCCAACACACACACGGCACGACCTAGGGCAGTTGTCAACCGGTCACCGGACACGGCTGAATCTAGGACTGGGGATGCCATCTGGGGGTGTTTAGACCACCCTTACTCTTCTACGAATCCGATTGTCTCTGTTCATGTGCAGGACAGAATGGCTCGGACAGGGTGGACGGTTGTAGACCTCGAGTACCAGTCAGGCGATTCACCCGGAACTCCAGTTGATGATGCTCCTTATGACCAACCGGGCGTACCTAGCACGCCCGGAGATGAGATTCTTGAGGAATCCGGGAGCTCAGACGGTGAGGAGACCGTCCAGCAGTCCGACTCCACTGAGTCAACGATGGAGCCAGATGCCCCTCAAGAGGATGAGGAGGCATATAAATAACCTTCAATAAATAATCCAACGGAGGCGCACATGAGCGCCGGGATGTCGTTACTTTAAACGCCACTCTCCCGACATTTTTGGAGAAGTGCCAGGTAGGGGCAGGATGGGAAGTTGTTGTTTCGCCTGTGGAGGCAACCGTCGTTTGGGATGACGACTTGGATCACGCCGATGATTACTTCGGCTGCTATGAGGCGGCATTCAAAGCCGGCCTCCGTTCCCCCTCCACAACACAATTAAAGCCATTCTAAGGGGTTACAACCTTGGCGTCTGGCAGCTTACACCCAACTCTTGGGTGAACATTCTTGGGTACATAGCCGCCTGCGAAATGCAGGACATAACGCCTAGCTGGGAGGCGTTAGCACATATGCACTATCTCAGCCGTGCCCCAGGCGGCTGGAATGCGTGGTACACATTCATCCGGCCTCCTGCCGGCCAGGGCCAACCGTCACAACAACAACAACAACAGCAGCAGTAGCTTAACATTTTTATACTTCCTGCCTTCATCCGGCCTGCGTGCCGTGTACTTTTTAGCATGTATTTAATTTCTCCGGACGTAGGTCCGGCTGACAATCTTCTTTTTAATATAATTGCCGATTGTGTCGGTTTTGCTTTGATATAACTTGCTTCAATTTTTGCAAATTTTACACTCGTACAAATTTGAATTGTTACATGCGGTATGCCATGTGCATTGGCTCTGTCTACCCCTGGACGGTTGTGTGCTTATAGTTAATCCAACTCTAAGCAGCCAGCCGTCCATACAAGCATCCGGACTAATAAATAGGCGGTCCTTGACCGTTTTTAAAAGAACTATTCCTAAGTTGGATCTGCTGGCGGTGCCGGCTAAACCCAACCTAGATTACTCGCTTAACCGGCTGCGGGTTACCCTTTGGGTATCCGGCAGTGCCGTTTATTGGTATGCAGGCGGCTTGTGGCCGGACATATGCATTTTAACCAATTGCGGATTAAATGACAAGGTTTTGACCTTGTTTATGGAATTTTTAGCCGGTTGTAGTGCTTTTTGGAAAAAGCCGGCTACAGACCAAGATTTAAATCACCGTCTGCATTGCCTTGAGGCAATGACCGGTTGTATCTTGATTTCGATAGATCATTCGAATGGCCATGGGTTATCTTTAACCTAACCGGTTAAAGCCGTTTGAGTTATGACCTGTAGAACAATGTACCACCCGAAAGGGAGATGCTCTCTTCGACGAATTCACCCAAATGGGCGTCGCCGGATGCCTGCTCATGTTGGAGCCGGCGGTTTATAATATGTTGGTCATTGGCCTTATGAATAGCTAAGTTCGATACTTAGCCTTCTACTCAATTAGAGCAAACGGTTGCCCAGTTGTGTATTGCACAGATGGGACTTGGTAGTTGCCCGGTTGTGCATTGCACAGATGATACTTTATACAAAAGATAATAAAAATAAAGTAATCTTTCATTAATATACTCTATTTACAAAAAATTTACAAGTCCTTAGAAGTATTACTTTTTCAAGTTATCTACATTCCAAGTTCTGGCAAGCTGCCTGCCGTCTTGAGTTTCCAGCTGGTAGGTACCACCTCTAACTTCTTCAAAAATCCGGTAGGGACCCTCCCAATTAGGGGTTAGCTTCCCTTGCTCATTTGCCCTACCGGTTGCCTCCATTTTTCGTAGCACAAAGTCCCCCTCTTTGAGGGGCCGTTTGTGTACTCTTTTGTTGTAGGCCCTCGTCATTCTCAGGCGGTATATCTCATGACGCAAGGCGGCATTGCCCCTGCGCTCCGGGAGTAAATCCAATGCTAGACGCATGGCCTCCCAATTTGCCTCTTCATTATAGAGCATGATTCGGAGTGTTGGCTCATAAAGTTCAATTGGCAGGACAGCTTCAGTGCCGTATGTCATGAGAAACGGGATTTCATTGGTTGCCCCTTTTTCAGTTGTTCTGATGGCCCATAGGACATGAGGCAGCTCATCCGCCCATAGACTGCCAGCCCTTTCAATTTTCTTCTTAATGCCGTCTGAGATGAGCTTGTTGAACGCTTCAACTTGGCCGTTTGCTTGGGGGCGGCCAACTGATGCAAAGCAATGTGAGATCCTTTAATCTCCCAACCAGCTCTTGAGGGTAGGCGTTTCAAACTGAGGGCCATTGTCAAAGACCATAGACATAGGAACCCCAAACCGGGTGATGATGTTTCTCCAGATGAAGGGGATGACATCCTTTGTCTTAATACCCTTGACCTCCTCTGCCTCAACCCATTTGGTGAAGTAATCTACATCCACCAGGATGTACCTCCACCCGCCTGTGGTAGGCATATATGGACCTAAAATTTCCATGCCCCATTTTGCAAATGGAACCGGGCTGTAGATAGCCGTCAAATCTGTGGCCGGAAGGTGTATGAGCCGGCCAAATCTTTGGCATTTGTCACACTTTTTCACCATTTCCATGGCGTCTGCCTCAAGAGTGGGCCAAAAGTAGCCCTGCCGTTTGGCCCTTTTTGCTAGAGTTCTGCCGCCTATATGTGATGCACAAAAGCCCGAGTGTAGATCCTCGGGAACCTCTTTTTCCCTTTCAGCGGTAACACACTTCAGCAACGGCTAGAGGTAACCCTTTTCGAAGAGCTCCCCTTTGTAGATTTCAAAGCTTGAGGCTCGCTTTTTCAACGTAGTCGCTTCTGAAGGGGCATTCGGCAAAGTACCGTCTGCCAAGTAGAGCTTCGGTCAAGAACTCCAATGGGATCATGTTCAATGCTTCTTTTTTCCATGACTTCCTAGAAGACTGACCTAAGCGCATCACAAGTGGCAGACGATGCCAATTTGGACAATGCATCTGCCTGATTGTTTTCTGACCTAGGCACCTGACTTAGATGAAATTTGTCAAGTGTCTCGGCCTCATCTTTGACCGCCTACAGATAATTGATCATCGCCGGATGGGTGGCCTCATAGTCACCATGGTATTGGCTAACGATCAACTGAGAATCTGAGCAGGCGTCCACTTTCCTTGCCCCTGCTGCCTTACACATGCGTATACCGGCTAGCAGGGCCTCGTACTCCGCCTCATTATTTGAGGCTTGGAACTTGAACCGTAGTGCGTATTCAGATTTGTCCTCTTCCGAAGACTTGCAAATTACGCCTGCACCACAACCGTTCATAGTAGAGCTCCCGTCTACATAAACCTTCCAAACCTGATCAACATTATCCGGCTGAGGCGGTCTAGTCATTTCAACAATGAAGTCAGCGAACGCCTGACCCTTCACTGCCTTTCTAGGTTCGAAGGAAATTTCCAGACTTTGCATTTCAATAGCCCACTTGATCATTCTGCCGGATGACTCCAAGGTTGTCATTGGCCCCTTGAGGGGTTGATCTGTGTAGACCACCACCAGATGTGCCAAGAAGTATGGCTTTAACTTCTTGACTGCCATGAACAGAGCGAGGCCAAAATTTTCAACCAAGGGGTACCGCAGCTTAGCATTTCGGAGAACATGGCTAATGAAATAGACTGGGAGCTGAATGCCGTGTCTCTTAGCTAAGAGAACGGCACTGAGGGCATGATCTGAGACGGCCAAATACATATAGAGGACCTCTCCTGCTAGAGGGCTGACCAGACGTGGAAACTAGCGAAGGTGCTCTTTCAATTTCTGGAATGCCGCCTTAACATTCTCCCCTGATTCAAATCTAGTCTTCTTCTTGATTGCCTAGAAGAAATAGAGGTACTTGTCACCTGACCGGTTGAGGAATCTCCCCAATGCCACCAAACAATCGGTAAGCTTTTGGATTTCTTTGACAGTGGCGGGTGACTTCATGTCAATTACTGCCTGTACCTTTTCCGGATTGGCCTCTATTCCCCTTTGATCAATCAAGAATCCGAGAAACTTCCCAGATTCAACACCAAAGTAACACTTTTTGGGATTAAGCATGACCTTATGCCGCCTGAGGGTGGTGAAGGTTTCTCGGAGGTCAGCAAGGTGATCCTTCTGGAGCTTAGATTTGACTATCATGTCATCAATGTATGCCTCTACATTCCTCCCAATTTGATTAATGAATACCGTATTAATCATCCGTTGGAAGGTAGCAGGCGCATTCTTCATCCCAAACGACATCACCGTATAACAGAACAACCCTTGATCAGTGACGAAGGTTGTCTTTTATTGATCTTTTTTCCACAAGGGTATTTGATGGAAGCCTGAGTAGGCGTCCATGAAACTCATCAAGGCATGACCGGCTGTAGAGTCGACTAGACTGTCGATTATTGGAAGTGGATAGCTATCCTTCGGACATGCCTTGTTCAGATCTGTGTAATCAACACACATCCGCCAGGTCCCGTTCGGCTTTTAGACAAGGACGACATTGGCTACCCAATCCGGATAGTGGCATTGCCGAATGAACCCGGCATCCAGTAGCTTCTCGACCTCAGCGGCTGCCGCCTGAGATCTTTCCTCGCCGTGGTTCCTTTTCTTTTGCCTAACCGGCTTCTTTTTTGTGTCCACGGCAAGTTTGTGGACAGCAAGATCCGGGCTGACGCCTGGCATCTCTTCCACTTCAAAGGAAAAGATGTCTTTGAATTCCTTCAGCAGTTGGTGCAAGTCTGCACCCAACTTTGCAAAAGCAACTGTCCCCACTTTTACGGTTCGTTCTGGACGGCTATCATCTAGAACAATATCAATATTTTCACCAGCCGGCTGGGGACGGAGATCCTCTGATCTTTCCCTGATCAGTGATTGCTATTGCTTTTCTTTTTTGACGGCCACCAGGTGGTCCGCCTTTCTCTTTTTGCTGGCTGCTTTGGGAATAAGCGCAGTTTCCTTGAATTCATCAAGGTCAATGGGTTCCTCGCCTTGGTCAGCTGCGGCCACAGTAGGCTTGACGTCTGAGAGGTAACACTCCCTAGCCGTCTTCTGATCCCTGTTTAAGGAACCCACTGACCCGTCATCCCTCTCAAACTTGATCAGCATGAGGGATGGGATGATGACTGCCTTGGACTCGTTGATGGTTGGACGACCCAGAATCAGATTGTAGGCGGTCAATTCCTCGACCACCAAAAACTTGACGACCACGTGTCGTCCTTCCCCCTTCTCTCCTAGCCGGATGGGTAGGTCAATCCTCCCCACCGGATGCACTACTCCTCCCCCAAAGCCAACTAGGTGGTGAGAAGCCTTGTGCATGCTGCTAGGCTTGTACTTGAGCTTTGCCAAGCACTGATAAGTGATTAGGTCAGACGAGTTCGCGGTAACGATGAGGATCCGGCCCACTCGTTGGTTGGAAACCTTGCATTCGATGACAATTGGGTCATCACGAGGCCGCCAGACCTTGCCCCAATCCTTCTCAGAGATGAGGACCTCAGGGAAGGTTTCTTTCGATGCCTGACCCTCATCCACTAAGTATACTAGCTTCCGGATGTTGTCATTGGTACCTCGGATGGTACGACCTCCGCCAGTGAAGCCGCCTGCTATGGTGAAGATGTGCTCTTCATCAGTGTCAGAGCTCACATCCGGCTTTTTGGGCGGTTGTCCATTGTTGTTTTAGGGTTACCCTTGGATTTCACCATATAGGACTTTAAAGCCCCCTCTTCAGCCAGATGGTCCAATAGCCGCCTGAGGCTATAACAACCATTGGTGTCATGGCCGACATCCTCATGGAACTGACAGTACTTGCTCTTGTCCCGGCTGTTGATGAGACTCTTCATTGCTGCCGGTTTTTCAAGGGTTAATCGGTCTTTGATCTCCATGAGGATAGAGGAGCAGTCCTTGTTGAACTCGTAGTTGGGGACGTACGACTTCAACTCTCTCTTTTTCTTCTGGGACGACTGACCAGAGCGATCCGCCGCCTAGACTTCTTTTCTTTTCTTGCTCTCTTCATTTTTGGCCGGATGAGCAGACCGGCTCTTTTTCCTGTCGGACCTTCTAGGTTCCGACGAGTGCTTGATGGCACAGAGCTCCGTCGCCTGTATATAGGCTTCGGCTTCCATCAATGCCTCTTGGAGGGTAGCAACCCTCTTGCAAACCAGGTCGAACTTAAAGGTCGATCTGTCCTTCAGACCCTTGAAGAAGTCTATATAAGCAACTTCGTCAGACAGCCCCTGATTCTGAATTCTCATCAGATTGAACCGCCTGACATAGGACCGTAGTCTCTCCTTGTCTCCCTGCTGAATAGCCCCTAGGTCGAGACTTGTCTTTTTGGCAGGGATGTTCATGAAGAAGTTGGATACAAACAGGTATGCAAGCGTCTTAAAATTGTTGATGCACCCGGCTGGCAGATTGCCAAACCATCGTTGGGCTATGCCCTTCAATGTTGCCGGGAAGCATCGGCACCAGGCGGCGTCTTCCAACCCTTGTAGGTACATGAGGTTGGTGTAAGCCATTAGGTGGTCTTCCGGGTTGGTGGTACTGTCGTAGGTACCGACCAACACATTCTTAACCTTGGCCGGCTGAACCGCCTCGGTTATCTCCCTTGAGAACGGCGACGGTTGTTCCCCAAGGTTTAGCAGCCGGAGCTGCCAGTCCATAGGCTGGACCTGCTGTGCTGCCGGACCCCCAAAGAGGGCCGGCTTCATGTACGGTGATCCATACGGCATGTATGGCTGTTGGGGCACATACAAAGCCGACTTGATAATCTGAGGGCCAGTACGTGCGGACATGCCGCGTGACTGACTCTCTCGGTTTGTCTTTGAATACTTCATTGAAGTATTGCGGAAACTGTCTGGGTAAGTCGACATTGAGGCCGCCTCAGACATTTTTTGACTTCTCTTCTCCTGGATGAACATCCGGGCATTAGAGTAAGTCTTTTTTGACCCATCCGACTGAACTTGCCGGATGGCCTTCCTTTGCCCTGATTCGGGGAAGCGGAGTCTGGAAAGGTCGATCAGGGGCCCATCCGCCCCCTTTGGTTTAGGGTGAGGAGTAGGCACCCGGTCTTTGATGTGCTTCTTCCCGGAGGGAGAAGACTTCTTGGCCGACTGACCCTTGTTGGAGCCAGTTGACTTCTTTATTATGTCTTTGATTTCCCCTTTGAAACTTGTCATGAATTTCATGAGCTCGTCTCTGGTGACGGGGGCTGTGCCCTCCGCCGCTTGGGGTTGACCAGTAGGCTTGCCGGGTGGGTTGCTGGGACCAGCTTTGTCTTCGCCCCGTTCCCTTGTTTCTTTGGAACGGGTGCGCCTTGTTCGGAATGACCCGTCTGGGGCCACATAGGTGTCGACCTTAAAGTCGTCACCACTATCCTGGTCCGTATGGACCTCAGGTTCTGCCGTAGGCCGCTTACCCTCACCAGGCGGTACGGAATCGGATGCCATCTCAGAATTACTCTCCCCACAGACGGCGCCAAATGTTTCGGGGTTTTTGGAGTACCTCGGGAGAGTTACAATTTCGGGAATGCGCGCCGACCGTCTGTACCTGTAAAACCACGAAACTCCGGTTAGGTGGAGTTCCGCCTCCGACGATCAAGTTAGAACGTCTCCGGATGTATAAATGTGCGGAAAGTAAATGGATCTTCTCTCTAATTCAGAGAGAATTCCGCAATTAATATTGCTCAGTTTTTTGTGTTTGTATTTATGTATGTGTAATAAATGAGGATTTTCCTCTATTTATAGTAGAAGAGGATCAGTTCCCTCTATTAGGGTTACAATGCCACGTGTCAGCATCCGATTGGATCCCATTGGGCCTCTCTGGGGCTGACACGTGTCAGTATGCCATTGGGCCACGTGGCATAGGGTAATTTTACTCCAAACTGTTATGTTTGAAGTGAAAATGGGCCGCCTCATGAAATATTGGGTGCGGACTGCCGCACCCAATAGTTTTGTTTTCCTTAATATATTTGTTAAAATGATATATTCTTCTATTTTTATAAAAAAATCCTTAATAAAGTAAACTTATTTTGTGGCTAATATAAAAAAACCTTTAAAATTGTTATGCATTTTTATGTTACATATTTTAAATACTTATAGCCTATATATAAGAATAACGAATGAGTAGATAAAAGAAATAAGATTAATTTTGTAACCATATTGTTGTTGAAATATATACATATAAGCTGACACTTAAAATTTTAGAAAATATGTACATGTACAACACTTTTTAATATTACTTTGTTGTCATAAATTGTGTCATTGGAGTGGTGGTTAAAGTTTATCTTTAATGAATGAGATCATGGGTTCAAATATCATATTAACAAATTACAATTTTTTTTTTAAGTGAAGAAACATTGGTGATTGATTGTAGTTGACATAACGCCACATAAGCATTGACGACACGTGGCGTGATTGCATGTCCTGCCATAAAGTTTTCCTTACCTTATCTATACTTACTATATCTTAAAAAGTGTTCCTCATACAGGATATGTGGCACGTGGCACCAGGGCGTCTTAAGTATTTTAGGGACCTTGTGCTATTTATAAATTTAGGCCTCGAAAACTGAAAAATATATACTCCCTTCGTTTTGTAATAGTCACAACGGTATAGAGTGCACATTATTTTCTAACAATATGAAATTTATTGTTGTCCATAGAATAGCACAAAAGTTCATCATTATCTTAACTATCAAATATTCTACTAGTTATATTGAAAAGATTGTACAAAACGTTATTCGATTTTCATGAATACGCTACTTAATTTAACATAAATCATAAAAATGTGGAAAAAATTTGTATAGAACGGACTCACCGTGAGTCCGTCTACACAAATACCGGAAACAAGAAAAGGCAAAGAAAAGAAAAAAAACAGAGGAGCAACAATACTACTGCTCTGCCATTGTTATCCTTCTCAAGCTCAAACCTCCTTCTACTCCACTTCTTTCTCTCTCCTCTTTTATATTGGCACCTGATCCGGCGTGAAACTCGGAGAATTTCGTAACCGACTCAGATTGAAACATCATCGTCTTTCATGGCAACAACCATGACGTCAAAGGTGGTTAATACGGTGGCGTGTCTCGATTTTTCGGCGGATTTGAAATATCTTTCTGTGTTTGGAAACCACTTTTCGTCGGAAGCCATAGATGGAGCTCTGCCACAAGGACTAAACAACCCCCGTCTTTGAAGTTGGTAGCAGATTTGATACGGAGGAGAGAGGAAAAGAGCCATGAAAATGGAGGTAAGGAGAGATGAATGGAGAAGAAAGGAGAGAGGAAAAGAGTTGTAAGCCTTTAAAATTATTAATGTTAGATATTAGAATATTATTTGTTTGGTATTAGATTATTATTATTTAGTATTAGATTATTGTTGTCAGGTATTAGATTATTATTCTTTGGTATTAGACTATTATTGTAAGATATTATCATATCATTTGTCAGATATTAAAATATTATTGTCAGACATATTGGACTCACGGTGAGCCCGGTCTCACGCAATACATTTTCTAAAAATATAAAAGCCACAACGAACTGCTACTAAATACTTTGTGAATTGTGGTGGCAATATGGATAATTGAAACATAAAGCTTTAGGATGAGAGATAATAATGATGCTTTAATTTCCAAAAAAAAGGTCCCAAAATCAGGCTTCTAGCAAGAATTAATCTTGCTACCTAAAATCAACAACACATATGACTTAACTACCATAACAAGAAGCAAAATTCATAAATGATGTGTGGCATTTATTGTGTGGCATTTATTGTAGTGCCAAGAATTAATCTAGTACTAACTTTCTTTTCTTGGTAGTGCTTGCCTTGTTTTTCTTTGTTTTTCTCTCTTTTGTAGCTTGGAAGAAATTGGAAGCGACATGTGGAGGCACGATAAATTGCTTGGTTGCTTTATTCTTTCTTCAAGAGACATGGGTGAGATCTTTCCTTTACTTTTCTTTTCTCTTCTCGTGTCGTGTTTAGTTTAGGATTTAGCTTAGGAAGGAGTTGAATGGTTCGAGGATGTTTGCATGCGGTTCCAAGGAACCTGGGATCGTTTGTATTGAGACCGAACGATCACTTGTATGTCGATTGGGATTTATTTGAATCTTTAAGCCTCTTATATGAACCTTCTTGATTCCCTCTTTCTTTTGTTCTACTTCCTTTTGTGTGATAAGAGTAATTATGGCATGATGATATGGTTGTGTTTTGGAACTTGCTTGCTACATTTGGACTCTATCTCCGTGATGATGCATCCTAGAATGTTTGTCCTTTTTCTTAACTATGTGATGAGATGCACATTTCGAGATTGTTGTTGATTGAATTAGACGGGCCTTAGTTAAGGTAGCAAGGGTAAGAACTTGTGAGGGCGTTTGAACCCCTAGTTCACGGGATGAGGTAAGATGGAGTTGCTCCCTGTAGTGGATTTGAAGCCCTCTAGTTGGTATTTGCTTACTTTTCTCGTCCCTTGTGAGGTTCACTTTGTTCAAGCCTTCATCAACTTGTTGAGCGGCGTGTTAGGATCCTCGACTATGCATGTTTGAATCCTTGTGTTGACTATTAGCTCCCAAGATCGTGACCTTGGACTCTTGAGGGAGGAAAAGGGCACCATTTCTCATTTTTGTTTATATTCTCTTTTATTTAGTTACAAATTTGATTTTGTTTTTGCATCAACCTTCTTGCCAACCAATTTGAGCCTAATGTTTTCCCATTCTTGTCTCAACCTCATTACAAGCCTAGCAACCTATGTTTACCAACCCCTTTTAGTTAGTGAAGCAATGGCTTTGCGAGGCTAGTGTGAAAGAGCGTCATGAATGTGAGCATGAATCATTTGTGAAATTGGTTTGTAATTCTAGAGTCGAATATGTAAGGAAATTTGGAAAAGAGTGTTTCAAAAGGAAAAAAAAAAATTGAAATGAGAAAATTATTTATTTTGTATATACTTGAATAAGGGGTGGTGATGCGAATGAAATCAAAATGTTTGGATGTTCGTTTGAGTTGTGGTTGTGTTTTGAGTTTTGACCTTGAGGGTTGCCCTTCCTCTTGCTTCACTTAGGAATTACCGCCACTATTTCAAATTGTTCTTCCGACCTCTACCTTAAGCCGTGTCATTACAACCCTTGTGAAGCCCCTTTGACTTTAAGAGTGCATGGTCAACAACCGGTGGAGGGAGATGGTGCTCAACCCTGTGGAAAGAACGTGTATAGTTGAGATGTCGGGATGATCTTTTACCTCCTCAAAATGAATCTTTTTCCGGTTCCTTCGTGGAATCATGAGGAACCATATAGGGGGACGATTTGAAGCTAGAAGGGAGAACGCGGACCGTTCTAGAGGGGATTAGGGCAGAAGACGACTCACTAGTTCTCTATGCTTAGTTGAGGCTTGACTCTTGCAATCTTTAGCATCTTGAGGTGTGCATGCATCATGTAGTTGAGAATAGCTAATATTCTTTGACGTTTTTGACATTGTTGAGTCCGAATAAAGCATTTGTCCTTTTGATCTCTAATGTTGTTTTTCCAAAACCATGCCATATTATGTTTGTCTTTGTGGTGTTTGATTTATCTTTCTTTCTTTGTCTTGCTTGAGGACAAGCAAGAGGCAAGTGTGGGGGATTTTGATGTGTGGCATTTATGCCACCATTTTACCCTTTTTCACTAGAGATTTCCCCCGGATTTGTCACTTGTTTATGCCTCCTTTCACCCCTTTTATCTCGATTTTAGTCATTTTAGCTCCCTCTCGTGTTTTCCCTACCCTTTTGTCTTTTCTTTTAGTTTTTACCTCCTTTTCGTGTGTTTTGATAGCTCATAGCACTCGTGGGCGAATAATGAGTTATTAGTTCGAGTAGAGATGCTAAGGGAGCTTGCAAGGGAAGTGCAGATGCCAAAGTGGAGAGGGCGCGCTGATGAGCATAGCCGCGGGCGCGGACAGGAAAGCCCTGAAGCCAGCAAGAGAAAGTGGAGATGGCGAGCCGCAGGCGTGGAGCAAAGGGCCGCGGGCGCGGCAGAGAAGACCCGCGGGCGCGGCATTTTCCCCCGCGAGCGCGGCAATCTGGGTTTGACGAGGCTTATTACCCAGCTTGGAGAGGGCGCGGCAGCCTGTTCGGAGAGCCCTCTCCCTTGCCCTTTTTCTTCCTTTTGGTAGAAGACTATAAATAGTCTTTAGCTTGAGTTTTTCACTCATTGACTATTCTATTGGCATAAAAATCATTTGTAGAGAGAGAATATCCATGTCTTCTAGAGAGAGAAAACACTAGTCTTCAAGAATCAATCTTTGTAATCAAATATTCAAGCTTTCTTCTAGATTGTTGCTACTACTTTGATGATTTGGTAATCTTTCATCTTTATAATATCAATCTTTACTTTTGTTTCTCGAGTTTTTCGTTCTCTTTGTTTTATTGTTCTTACTTGAGTTTTCTTTCATAAATATTCAAGCTTTATTAGTTTCTTTGATTTCCCTTTAAGTTAGAATCATGTTAGGTTGTGTTGATATTGAATATATGCTTATGTTAGTTGTTATGGCTATTTCCTTCCTTCTAGCTTAGGTTTTTAGCTAGGGAAGGGGGTGAAAATCATGTGTATTTGATTATCTATTGATTATTGATTGGGATTTATTCTTGAGTTGATGATTTGAGCTAAAATATGCTTGGAGTTAGTGTGTGCACCTCTAATCCCAAGAGTCTAGCCCTTGATTGAATGCATGAGAATGATTTAATCTAGGTGTGAATGATTTCATCCAATTGCTTGAGTAGTTGCATGAGAATGAACTATCTTAGGTAGAGTTTATACTCCTTGAATTGGTTCCTTTTCGATTTTCATTAGTATTCCTTGTTCATGATTGAATCCCCCTCTCCCTAGTGCTTTTGTCATTGTTATCTCTCTAATCTTGTCCATTTATTTGCATTTAAGAGTGTTCAATCTATTTCCATTGTTTTTAGTTTATTCTAGGCTCAATAGTAGTTGGTTTGTCCATAGGATTCTTCAAACACAAATCTCAATACCCTTTTTTTGTTACTAGCAATTTATTCTCGATTTCGTATTAATTGTGCTAAACCCCCGTTTCCTTGGGAATCGACCCTACCTTACCGCTATCTAAAGTAAAGTTGATAGAGTTAGGATAGGAGATATAAATTGTAATTTTGATCTAGGATAGTAAACTAACGACCTATTGTCCACCGATCAATAAACTACATGCCAATTCTTAATTATGTATTATACAAACTAGGGGCCCCATTATTTCAGGGGCCCTGTTCCATTGCACATCTTGCACTTGCTCTTTTACGGGCCTGCGTGGCACTCTTCACATGTATTAGAAATATGCCATATCACTATAATATGCCACATCAATCATTTTACTATAAACATGATTCAATGGTTATAAAAATGTTTATAATAAGATTTGAACACAAGACTAAAAAAAAAGAAAATAAAAAACAAATTAATGTTCTTACTAACTTTGCTATCTTTTCATTATGTTTCATATTCAATTATAATACACTAATACTTTGTACAAAGCATTAATTTGAGAGCGTTTATTTAGTTTCATTAGTTATTATTGTTCATACTTTTTAATTATACAGTTGATGATTTTATAGCTCAAATAATAATTATTGATATTTAAAGTAAAATCGGTGCATCACTCGGGCCACACACTAGTTATATTATATAAAGTATATTATGAACAATGTTAGGACATATATACCCCTTAAAATGTATATTTACCAATATGCCCCCATACCCATAAATGTTAATTAGTATATGTTTGTCTCTATGCGCTTTTCCTGATGTTTCGGGGTTTTTGGAGTCCCTCGGGAGTGTTACAATTCCAAGAATGTGCGCCGACCGTCTGTACCTGCAAAACTACGGAAACTCCGGTTGGGTGGAGTTCCTCCTCCGACGATCAAGTTAGAACGTTTCCGGTTGTATTAAAGTGCGGAATGTAAAGGTTTTTCTCTCGGATTCCGAGAGAATTCTGCAATTAATATTGCTCGAGTTTTGTGTGTATATATATGAATATGTAATAAATGAGGATTTTTCTCTATTTATAGTGAGAGGGGATCAGTTCCCCTTTCATAAGCCAGGGTGCCACGTGTCGCCAGAGGATTGGTTATCTCAGAACCCCTCTGATACTGACACGTGTCAGCACGTGGTTGGGCCACGTGGACAGGGTAAATTTACCCTAAACATTTTCCCCTCACAGGTGTGACGTGGCTTGCCACGTGGCACCTGTGACAGGTGTTGTTTCGGGGTTTTTTGATGTCCTGCGGGAGAGTTACAATTCTAGGACTGGATCCGTGCGCCTGTACCTGCAAAACAACGGAGACTCCGGGTGGTGGGAGCTCCGTCTCCGACGATCAAGTTAGTACTTTTATGTGGAGTAAAAGGTGCGGAAAGTAAAGAGGGTCATCTGGTTCCTCAGAAGGGAGGAGTGATCGGGGAGTGTAAATAATGCTAAGTCTAGTCTAGCGATTAGTATGCACATGTGTTTAGGCTACTCTAGGCGAGATGATTAATTAATTCTGTATATATTTAATGAAGGCTAATTACTGTATTTATAGCCTCGAAGTGCGTGCCCAATACTAGGTTTTCTGGGAAAACCTAGGACTGATTAGGCTTGCCTAGGGATTCGGGCCTTTGGCGGCCGTTTTCTAGGTTGGCTGATTATGGGCCACATGGCATGGCCTGATTAGTCCATGTTGGACCTCTCAGGGTGACAAGTGGCGGACGGTGATTGGCCCACATGGTGGACATGTGGCAGGTCCGAATTGGTCCATTTGTCATGGGTAATTTTACCCTAAACATTTGCCCCTCGGAAGGAGTAATCTCTCTTTCCAGGAGGGATTGTTCCTTTCGAAAGTTAGACCCTCGAAGCTTGCTGGGTCGGCATCTTGTCTAGTTCTAATGGGAGATGGACTTGATTAACTTAGAAAATTTTGATACCTTGGGCGGTATGACATTTTCAAGGTTAATCAATCATAATAATGATTGCCGCCGAACTAGACAGATGCCGATTCTTTGCCCTACTATGCAGATAGCCCCTTATCAGGTGGACTGTCAACTATTGCACAGGGGTAAGCGTTTAACATTGTCCGGCCGTTGGCCTCTTGATTCAATATACTAAGTTTGGTACTTAGTTTGTTTCGTTGGGAGATGGCTGGTCATCTGCTTTGGTGGCTGCATAGAAGTAGGCGTTAGAAGGGACGTCCAACCGAAGTAGCTACGCCTGTTCGGTTACAGACGACAGCTTTAAGTATAGCCGACCTAGTAAGAATAGTGGTCGAGTACCTCTGTTTGCCAAAAAACAGGCGGACTCCTCATACCTTTTAAGTTCCGTACTAGGTTGGTTGAGTGACTATGAAGTAACCTTGGGGCTCCCCTGTCTTCGTCACTTGGGTTTGAGTAGTAGAAGAATCAGGCGGCTTAGGCCGGCTGACCCCCTTTATTGCCAAGTTTTGCATGGCTATTAACTCAAGCGGCGCCACAACGTTTTGACATGGTTTTACAATATTTGATGGATTTCACCAAGTTTGATGGGGACAGGTTGTCTGTTTCTGTGAACGGGACGCCTGGTCGGAGTAGCTACGCCTGTATTGGTTACAGGCGGTAACTTCTGTCAGATCTAGTAGGAATAGTGGTCGAGGGCCTCTGTTTGCCAAAAAACAGGCGGACCTCTCATACCTTTTAGGTTCCGTACTAGGGAGGGCGACTGGTTAACCTTGAGGTTAGTCAATCACTGCCACTTTGGTTTGAGTAGTAGGGAAACCAGGCGGCGGAGGCCAGCTGGTCCCCTTGATTCGCCAAGTTTTGCTTGGCTATTAACTCAAAGTTTGTTAACCTAGTAGGAATAGTGGTTTGAGTACCTCTGTTTGCTAAAAAAACAGGCGGACTACTCATACCTTTTAAGTTCCATACTAAGTTTTAGAGAGTGACTATGAGTTAACATTAGAGTTTACTTAGTCTCCGTCACTCTAGCTTGAGTAGTAGAGGTACCAGGCGGCGGAGGCCGGCTGGTCCCCTTGATTCGCCAATGTTTGTTGGCTATTAACTCAAGAGGTACCCCGTGTATTTATCCCAAGTAATACAGGCGGTCATCCGACTCAGATGTCAACTGCTACCACTGGCTCGGTTAGTGGTAGAGTTATCCTTGTCTCAGTTGTAAACGGCTACGTGGTTGTCCTTGGGGACAGCCGTTTAGGGGCCGTGTGTTTAGTTTATAGAGCATTATTCCACCCAAAAGGGAGCTGCTCTCTGCGACGAATCTCATCCGGAGGGATGTCGCCGGACGCCTGCTATGATATTGGGACAGGTCGTATTAGTTTAATTTTAAGAGAGGATCAGTCAGCCTGGTGCCTGGGCTGAGCATCCGGCCTGTGGCCTTGGTTAGTTCCTGGTGAATGTAGGTGCTAAGTAAGAAGAGGGCAGCCGCCTGTTTATGCACAGGGTCGGCCAGGCCCTTTGATCATTTTTAGCAAAGTATAGGAGGGTGGCCGTCTGTTTTTCGAACCATTCGGCCATCTTCTATGCAGAGTAGCCGACTGTATTGTTCAGACGGCATGCCCCTCTAACGATGGAGTAAAAAACACAGTGGAGAGTCGCCGACTGTAAAGGTGCAGGCGACATGCCCCTCTGATGATAGAGTAAAATACTCAATGGAGAGTAGCCGACTGTAAAGGTACAGGCGGCATGCCCCTCTGATGATAGAGTAAAATACTCAATGGAGAGTAACCGACTGTAAAGGTACAGGCGGCATGCCCCTCTGAATCAGTATCAAGTATTGAAATAATTTCAAGTGTTAGAGCAGATGGGTCATTTAGTTCCCCTCCATGGAGGATGGATGATGTTGGGACACCTCCTTCTTTGATTAATGACTCTAACTTCTTTGAATGGGGACAGGTGGTCATGCTAAACTTTGTTTTTATGCGGTTTATGACCTTGCTGTCTATTTCCATCCAGCCCTACTCTATCTTTACTCATGTCATTTTAGGAGGTTGCTTTGACCCATTTACATGTGGTGAGTGTCCGAGCGACATACACTTGGATAGAAAACACAAAATTTGTTGAGATACCCAGGCGAGGCGCTAGTTGGCATGCTTTATATGCATGCGGTTGGTACTTCAAGCTATTAACACTCGGCCGTCCCGATCAGGGTGCCGCTTGAACCTTAACAATGATGATGATGATTGAAGACTTTAACTGCTGCTCAAGTTACCCAGGCTAAGCTAACCAGGCGGTACTTTCTCATGGCGCTTGCTCTTATCATCCAACATACTTGCCGCCGGTTTTTAACCCCTTGGTGAATTTATTCAATTTAATGGCTAAGTGTAGTTCGCACAAGGGTTGGTGTTATTAATGTGGGTCGGCTACGAGACTTTGTTGTATAGGGGGCCGACTACTATTCATACCGCCTCTCTTGCTTGATAGACTGTCACGCAAATAAGTGGAGGTAATCCATGAAGGGAGACGATCTTTAATAGGGTACCGACTATGCTGCCGGGTTTAATAACCTTAGGCAATATCTTTGATGCATGACAAGTGACCATGCAATTTGCAATCATAATAATGATATGGATAACACTTGTGGCGTCACCTGCTAGCCTTTTTGTGAGGACCAATGTAGTGCTATTTATCAATGCCTAACATGGAAGTGCCGGCCACTCAAGCCTTAGCTATTAGATATTGATTTATTTTGCTGGGCATTCGACCACTCATTGCCCGCTGATAATGCCAGTTGAATTTAGCATGATAATTGGACGAATGGATGGCTTAGCATGAACTTAGCATGTACTCGTACCCATGTATCAAGCATCTCCTACTCACCCAACCGTCTCGTCATTGTAGCTGGGCCTCAATAAGCAAGCCCGTCTACGTAAAGCATGCACCATATGGCTTTGTTGAAACGAGTGTAGACGATGTCCTTTGGACTATGCCTCACAGCCGGCTGTTATGTTGCGTTTCATGTGCCGCCTGTTCATTTTAGTGGGTGATTTCAATGGTATGCACGCAGCCAGTTTTAGAAGCCGGATGCATGGTTGGCTTTGGAACTCGTGAGCACTTTAACATGGCTGGCTGTTTTTGAGAGAGTTGGTGATAAGGCCGACTGGTTTTGCCATGAGGTGCCGACTGTTCAAAGGTTAGTTGTTTAGCTCATCCCAACACGGCCAAACCAAGGTATTGACCGGTTATTTTAATCATCTTGAAGATGCCGCTTGTTTATGTGGAATTGGCATGTTTATTTGCCGCTTTTGATGGCTTAAAAACCGTTTTTATGTGCTTCTCCTACATATATACAACTACGTAGTTGCATTTCGGTTTTTGGATAGCCGAATGCTCTTGTGCTGGATGTTCCACCAAGGGTGGCTAGCTTTGCCGAGAGGTGGCTGCTTGCTATCCAAGCCGCCTGATTTGTGCTCACAACACCTGGCTGAATTTTATTGAAAGGATTTTGCTTGCTCGGATTAACTAGCACTACTTGCATTAGAGAGCTTGACCATTTCTCTCGGCTCTTTTTGAATGATTCTGAGAACATAGAACCGGCTGTATTGAGCTTGTTGGGGGCTTTGTCATTTGTCACCTATACTTTGCTCATCTTTCCAAGACAATGTGTCATGCCGCCTGCTCTCTTGAGGGACAACTTTTAGGTAGCCTGCATGGGACTCGCATGGTGCCGGTTGTTCCTCAAAATTTTTCATTCGGCATGACGTCTATACATACATACGCCCTCTACTCGCATTGTATGTTTTTTGGATTGCCGATGATTAATACGATAAAATCATTTCTCAACCAATCACAGCCAGTTTCACTGGCTGCCCTTCCATGCCGGCTGTGTTTGTGTGTTTTTAGGAGCCTTTGTAACTTAATATGAGTGGGAGAAGATGGAGGTTCACAATAATGCCGCTTGCTTTCCAAATGCTTCGACCATCTGAACTTGAGCCTTTCGTTTATGCTGCTTCTTACTTCTCTTGCAAGGTAAATGAGGGGACTCGAAGCATGAATTCATGCAACCATTTTCTTTTTGATCTCACTGTCCAACTTATCTTGCTAGGTAGCGTATAACTTGTAAGCTGGCCGAATGCTCAGGCATTTGCAGGCTGTCGCTGCCATCTGCTATCTTGAAGCTTGACATAATGGTGCCGCCTGTTTAAACATGGTCGGCTGCTCAATGCTATCAGTTAAGCGAGCTATGCTAGCTGTTTAAACTTATGATAGCCAAGCCATACATTCATACATGGCTGGCCGGCTGTTTTTGTAGCCCTGGCCCCCTATCACAGCCAGAATAAATGTCCGACAAATCAATTCAAAACAGCTGCATAGATGGCTGCTTGTTTGCACTTCATCGTTAGGATGACCGAATGCTTTGCACCAACTCCAGCAGGTACCACCGACTGCTCATGGGCATTTCTTGGTTTTCCCAATAGCCGCCTTCCTTATTGAATGCCGGCTGTGCACTTTGATTTATGCTGGATGCTCTTGTGCCGGTTGTTTCATCAAGTGCCGGCTAGCATTGTGTGAAGGTGCCGGCTGTTATCATGCCGCCTGATAGTTGGAGGAATGACGTTGAGGTGCCGCATGTTCAAGCTTCTCTAATGTACTTGTTTCTTTAATTGTGGTAGTAGGTTGACACCCAATAATAGCTGGTGTCAATTGCAACGGCCACACATCCTGACACACCATTCTAATGTACAAAATGAGAAGCTTTATTTATTGTAATGGGTTGCCACCTAAGGCTCTTAAGTGGAGCTTTACATACATGAAATCACTAAGTTAGGCGGCTCTTCTTTCTCTCTCTCTCTCTCTCTCTCTCTCTCTCTCTTTTTTATGATTATCTTTTTTATAATAATGATAGTCATAATAATGATTGTGGCAACAATAACTTACACGCTTGACACCGACTCTAAGCATTCGGTCGTTCGACGTTTGCAGTACTTGGCTATCTGGACGAATGCTTGGAGGCTGGTATCTGCTGGCTGTACCCATTAAGTGTCATGCTAGGTGCATGTAACTTCAATAGGGGGTGGTTTGACCTGGCCGACTGTTTATGTTGCCGCCTGTTTAACCATGGGACAAGTATGACCTCATGATATAAGACTTGAGGACTCCTTTATCAGCCAAATGGTCCAACAGCCGTTTGAGGCTATAGCATTCGTTGGTGTTGTGGCCAGTATCCTCATGGTAGTGGTAGTATTTGTTTTTGTTCCTATTTTTGGCGGAACCCTTCATAGGAGCCGGCTTGTCAATGGAGACCTGGTCCCTAATCTCCATGAGGATGGGGTAACAATCTTTATTGAATTCATACTTTGGGGAGTACGTCTTCGCGTCTCTCTTTTTCTTCTGGGACAGTTGTTCTGAGGATTCAGCCACGCAGACTTGTTTTCTTTTCCTTTCTTTATTACCTGGCTGTGTAGGCCGACTGTCTTCGTTGTCCGACCTCTTGGGGTCCTACTGTTTATTGATGTTGCAGAGCTCGGTCGCCTGTATATAGGTGTCCGCCTCCATAAGTGCTTCCTGGAGGGTAGCTACCCTTTTCCTGACCAGGTCAAATTTGAAGTTCGACCCGTCCTTCATACCTTTGAAAAAGTCTGTGTAGGCTACCTTATCAGACAATCCTTGAATCTGAATTTTCATCATATGGAACCGTCTAATGTAGGAGCGTAGCCCCTCCTTCTCCCCTTGCCGGATAGCTCGCAAGTCGAGACTTGTTTTCTTGGCAGGAATGATCATGGAGAAGTTTGACGCGAACAAGTATGTAAGCGTGTTAAAGTTGTTGATACACCCGGCTGGCAAGTTGCCAAACCATTGCTGGGCGAGGCCCTTCAATGTGGCCGGGAAACACTTACACCATGTGGCATCCTCCAACCCTTGGAGGTACATGAGATTGGTGTATGCCATCAAATGTTCTTCAGGATTGGTAGTGCCGTCATAGGTCCCTACCAATATATTTTTAACTTTGGCCGGCTGGGCGGCCTCCGTTATTTCCTTGGAGAAGGCGGATGGCCGTTCTCCAAGTTTAAGCAACCGAAGTTGCCAGTCCAAAGGCTGGATATTCCTTGCCAACTGTCCTCCAAAGGGAGTAGGCTGCATGAAATATTGTGATTGCGGGATGTATGGCTGGGGTGGCTCACACGGGGCCGCATGGTATTTCTGGGAACCAGAGTGAGGGAGGGTGCCGCCCGCTTGGTTCTCATAGTTCGATCTTGAATCCCTCGTGGAGGTATTGTGTGAACTGTCTTGGGGGTCAGACGAAGAGGCCGAATCTGACAGTTGATGGTTCTTCTTTTGTTGAATTATCATTTGAGCATCAGAGTATGTTTTCTTTGATCCATCCGGCTGAACAAGGCGGATGGGCTTTCTCCTCACTGTCGTGGGAAAGTGATACTTAGTCAAATCGATCACTAGCGACTGCTTGACCCTAGGTCTAGGGTAAGGGGTCGCCTCCCGATCCTTGACAGGCTTCGTCCTCCCAGGATGGGAGAGTCTTCTGGCCGACTGTTCCTTTGGTGGAACAGGCGCCCTTTTATTAATTAAGTCTTGGATCTCCCCCTTGAAACTACTCATGAGGGTCATGAGTTTGTTCCTAGTAATGGGGGCAGATCCCTCGGCCGCCTGTTGATGTTCAGGCGGTGGGCCAGTTGGTTTACTGGGACCAGCCTGACAGTCCTCCCGCTCCCTCCTTTCGGTGGGACGGGTACGTCGAGCTCTGAGGGACCTTTCGAGGGCCATGTGAGTCTTGACCTTAGTCTCATGGTCGGTATCCTAGTCTGAGTAGACCTAGGGGTCGTCCATGGGACGCTTCTCACTTAGAATCGGTACAGATTGTGATGCCATATCAAAAGTACTCTCCCCACAAACGGTGCCAACTGTTTCGGGGTTTTTTTATGTACTGCGGGAGAGTTACAATTCCGGGACTGGATCCGTGCGCCTGTACCTGCAAAACAACGGAGACTCCGGGTGGTGGGAGCTCCGCCTCCGACGATCAAGGTAGAACTTGTATGTGGAGTAAAAGGTGCGGAAAGTAAAGAGGGTCATCTGGTTCCTCGGAAGGGAGGAGTGATTGGGGAGTGTAAATAATGCTAAGTCTGGTCTAGTGATTAGTATGCACGTGTGTTTAGGCTTCACTAGGCGAGATGATTAATTAATTATGTATATATTTAATGAAGGCTAATTACTGTATTTATAGCCTCAAAGTGCGTGCCCAATACTAGGTTTTCTTGGAAAACCTAGGACTGATTGGGCTTGCCTCGGGATTCAGGCCTTTGGCGGCCGTTTTCTTGGTTGGTGAGCGCGGGGAAATTATGTCGTTGACTAACCTCCTCACGGCCAAACAAAATTTATTATAATCCTAAACTAACCCCTAAACAAGTCTAGTGGTAAGTTCGGAGTCGAACCACAAGGAACGGTAATGTTGGATTGTTCTCGATCTAATGCTTAAGCTACGCCGAAATCGGTTTATGGATAGTGGACACTACAACTACACTAAAACACATATAAAGAACAAGGTATGATAAAGTCTACTAGGGGAAAAGATCCACTTAGAACAATTAATAAGCTAATGAGAATCCATTTGATAATCAATCATGCAAAGAAAGAATTATAATGAGAATTAACTATACTCAAAAGTAATCTCTCAAATTCCTAGCCTAGATCCCTCATTGACTAGGTGCATAGAAGAAAATTACCCAAAATGCAATCAAATATATCAATTCTAATTCACAATCCCTTGTCAAACTAAAACCAATATGCAATTAAGTGTGCTATCATGGGAGATCAATCCAATCTAAAACAAACAACATGCCAACATCAATTCAATCAATTTAATCACACAATTATCATCAAATTTATATCAAATAACTCAAATAATCATTACAAAGTCTCACTCAACACCTAGTAAAAGGTAAACTACTCAAGCATAATGAAAGCAACTAAATAAAGCAATAAGAGAAGAGAAAGTAAGAAATGCTCATTGATATAAGGTGGAGATCTTCAAATTCCTCATTTGATTATCCAAAATCCATGAAAACCATTGTGCTCCTCACTTTCTCTCTCTAAAATTTTGAGAGTTTCTCTCTCTAAAACCTAAAACTAACCTAAAATCTCTCCTAAACTGAAAAATCTTTTTTCTTTAATGAGCAAAAAAAACTATTTATACCCCTTACAAAATTGCTTAGGAAGCTCCGCAAAAAGTCAGCTGAAACGGGAAAAGGTCCGACCGAACTCTGGGTAGGTTCGGTCGGACTCAGGGTAGGTTCGGCCGAACTCAGGGTAGGTTCGGTCGAACCTCCCTGATCCTTGTTTGGTTGAACTTTCTTGGTTCGACCCCTCCTGTAAACATGCTGAAAACTTGGTTGAAACTGCCTTGGAGGTTCGGTCGAACTTTTCAAAAGTTTGACCACACCTTGGTTCGACCGAACCTCTTAGAGGTTCGGCCACACCTCCTCTTGAACTTCCTCTTCTTGCTTCCTCTTCTTCCCTTTTGCTCCTCTTGTCTTTGTCCATGCCTCCATACTTGGCCAAGGGGCCTCCTACCGTGCTTAGGACCGTCATGGAACCTGCAAAAGATAGCAAAGATCACGAGAGCATGGGGATGATAAAATTATGCATAAAGATTATCAAAACAAGCGCAAATAAGCATACTTTTCATCTATAAAAGAAAAGGAAGCCATAAGAGGAGAAAAGAGGTAGAAAAACCTAAGAAAAACAGGAGAAAAGAGACCAATACACTACCCCTAAGGGTAACATAAATGTCACTCATCAAACACCCCCAAGCTTAACTTTTGCTCATCCTCGAGCAAAACAAAACAAACACAACGGAAAACGATGTATATTTTTTTTTTAAAAAAACAATAAAATAAAATAAAACTAGAAGAGAAAGAATATACACTAACTCACTTTCGTAGGAATCACGAATGCATTTAGCGCATGCATCAAGCACTTTAAACCCCATAGATCGCTCTAGAGGACGAGTATGCTCTCGTAAGGGTATCCTAAGTGTTTAACCCATAACTCTTGACAAAAATCAAGGCAAGGCAAGGCAATAAATAAATAAAATAAAATAAATCGAAGTAAGAGAAAAGTTACAAGCGTTCTAGAGTGGACTTTTATGATGGAACAAACACTAATGAATGTCAATCTTTCTAAAATAATAAAGGTATGCACGTTCTAAGATGTCCAAGGTTGATTGAAACATAACATATGCTAAGCATAGAGAACTAAAGGAAACACATTCCACCTTTTGTTTCAACCAATCAAACCACGATCTCTCTACTAGTTTCAAATCCACTTTCAAGTTAGCTTCTCATGATTCCACGAAGAAACCGGAAAATAAATAAGAAATTAAAAACATTGAGAAGGTTACCCGACATCTTGGCTATGCAAACTCGCTCTATAGGCTTGATTCCTATTTCCCGCCATCATTGAATGACTTAACCCTCTGGGATCAAAAGGACTTTCAAGGTATTAACATATAAGCTAGGAGAGTAAAGGTGTGGAGAACTCTTGAAATTGGTGGTAAACCTATGTGAAGCACGGGTGGAACTTCTTCCACAAGATCCAAACGATTCCAAAACAAAAGTGCCAAGTATGCTTATTAAATAACTTTCCCCCAAGCTTATTTGACACAAAATAACAAAAACAGGGAGAACAACAATAACAAAACCTTTTTTTTTTGTGCTTTACATTCTTTTTTACTTTTTTTTTTTCAATAATTCCTTTTTCCAAGCTTTTTTTTATTATTTTTTTTAAATGTCCTTGCCTCTTTTAACTTTGGACGGCTTTTTCTCAAAATGTATTTGGTTTTATGCAAAAATTTATATACAACACATACTTGCTTTGCAAATGAACTTATAATTCTAAACTTGCACCATAAACAATAAAACAAGCTCCAAAACAAAATTGCTTCACAAACTAAAGGTAGGATTTAAAGTGAAACCAAGGATGGAAGGCTTGTATTAAGGTTAGAGAAAAGAATGTATATGGCTCAAATGGGCTAGTAATAGGGGCAATTGCAAACCAAATCCAAAATTGAAAATTAATCCTATAAAAAGAGAAATGTCTTTGTCATCCCCTAAAGTGGCTCAGTCGCGATCTTGGGAGCTAAAAGTCAAGTTCTAGATATGAGAATGCAATAGCCAAGGATCCAAATATGCCGCTCAACAAAGTATGATGAAGGCTAGAACAATTATACATCACTAGGGATAGCAATAACTAACTCTTGATTTCATATCCACTATAGAGAGCAACTCCATCTTACCACAAGCAAGTGAACTAGAGCTTCATGGTCCCAAAGTTCTTACCCAACTACCTTAGCATACCATATCCTAGAGTCAACCTAACACATTCTCAAACCGTGCACACCTCTAAAATTTAGGAAGAAAGACATTCAAGAATACAAGTCCAAAAGTATTATGTCTAAAGCAAGAACAAAAGAAAATACATTGCAAATTTGCCTTGATAGAAACAAAAATCTTTTTGTGATTTTCAAGACATAGAAAATGGAAAAGCATATACAAATGTGCATGGAATATATATGAATCAAAATCTAACAAATATGATAGAATACCCTCCCCCAAGCTTGAATGAGACAACATGCTCAAACATAAATCAAATAATCCATGGGAGGGGAAAACAAGGAGATCAATCCAACAACCCAACATATCTCCTGTTTCAAAGCCACTTTAGGTATCAACCAATGGAGAAAGAGCAAGGAAAGATATTACCGGATTTTAGGTGGGTGTATATACCCGCAAATGACCCAATTAAACTTTTCAAAGGCACTCTTCTCAAGAATTGAATCTTGTTTTCCATATGCTAGAAATTGTGGTGCCAAACTTCCTTGATTCTTGATCCAAACCAATGCACCAAAGTATATCAAGTTATGTACCTAGAAAAAGGCACACAAAAATTTCCATGAGAGAAAATATATTCTAAAAAGAAAAGAAAATGAAAGCAATAAAACACGGGTTACTTCCCGAGAAAGGCTTGCTTAAGGTCCAAGCTTGACCGCTCTAGTAAATAATATTGCAACGATCGCAAGAGCTTGTCAAATGCACTACTACACATCTCATAAGATAACAAGTAAGCAAATGATATAAGAAGGGCATGCACCAAGATTAGTGCACGCAAAAGAAGGTGAAGAGGGAGTTGCCAAGAAGAAGAAGAATCAAAAGAAAATTCAAGAAAATAAGAAGAAGAATAGAAAGGCAAACTCTCTTCACAAAAATCTTTTTGGGTGGCAAAATCACCCTTTTCCTCAATAGAAGAAGAAAGAGGGACATGAAAATCTTCATAGGCAAGGGGTTCCCCAATAGGCTCATTAACAAAGGAAGGAAGGGATATAGGAGTGTAGGGGATATGGTTGAAATTCCTAGAAAAAGGGACATGAGAGAAGGGGATAGGAGCAATGGTCTCACAAATGGTCTCTTCTTCACCACCATCCCTCAAATCACCAATTTGAGCATGAAAATCAATCATAGAATCCTCAAAAGAAGAACACTCATGATCATGATCTCCCTCAAACATCCAACTTCCAAGAGGAACTAAATAATCCCCTTCACTACAATCATGAACAACAACTCCCTCAACTTCCTTAAAGCCTAAAATCTCAAAGCCATGCATGAATGGATGCAAATTCATTTCAAAATCATCTCTCTCCCATGAAGCATTCTTAATGAACTCACTCAAAAGGCTATGGGTTTTCATTTGACACTCAATAAACACATTAGACATAACCTCAAATGAATCCAAATACTCATGGATAAAAGGATCACAATCATGCACTTGAGACTCATTAAGATGGGAAAGAGGGTTAGGATTTTCAAAATCAACACTCTCTTCATTCTCAACTCCTTCACCATCACTCATATGCTCACCAATGGGATCCTCACACTCTCTTGGTTGCTCAAAATCATCATCATCATCCTCAACACACACATTAAATTGGGATTTTTCACAAACAAGCATCAAGGGTGACAATTGGATTTCTAACTCTTCTTTTCTTCTCCTTCCCTCCTCAAGACGCTCCTCATTCTTTTTCATTATCTCTAATTGACCTCTCATAGAATTAAGAATCATTTCCTTACTAGGCTCAAGCTCATTATCAAGCTCAATGCACCTAATTTGAGATTCAAAAGTAGCAATAAGGGATTCAAAAGGTGTTGAAGGTTGAGGCTCAACAAGAGAAGAAGAAGTACAACCAAGATTGGAAAAATCAACATTAAGATCATGAGCATATACATCACATTGGGGAGTGGGGGCACAATCAAACACATGAGATTCATCATTAAGGGAACAAAGCACATCACAAGAAGGCTTGGTAAATAATGAAGAATATTGAAACACACCATTAGCATCAACTTGAGCATGTACCTCATCATCATGAACAAAAGAGGAAATAGAGTTGAAATCATGTGTTTTAGGTTCACTTAAGGGATCATGTAACAAATCATGGGAATTCATGCTAATATTAGAAGTATCAACACATTGCATATCAATAATAGAATCATGATTACCCTTATTATAGACATCCCAAGCAAACCAAACATAAAAATCCCAAGCATCATCAATTGATAGTGCTCTAAATTCACCATTATGCATGCATTCAACTTCATCCCTAGTTTGCTCATTCAAACCAAAATAACAAATCTCACAAGCCTCCCAAAGACTACAACAATCAAAATCCAAATATCCCTCAAGTCTATTGAAATATTCACAAAAAGGCTCATTGTCATATTGAGGAAACGAGTTACTTGCCATTTTTTTACAAAAACAAGAAAAAAAATAAAAAAAAATAAAAAGAAAAGTATACACAAAGACCTAGACTCAAGAAATAAAAAACAATCAAGCATTGACACCGTTCCCCGGCGACGGCGCCATTTTGAGCGCGGGGAAATTATGTCGTTGACTAACCTCCTCACGGCCAAACAAAATTTATTATAATCCTAAACTAACCCCTAAACAAGTCTAGTGGTAAGTTCGGAGTCGAACCACAAGGAACGGTAATGTTGGATTGTTCTCGATCTAATGCTTAAGCTACGCCGAAATCGGTTTATGGATAGTGGACACTACAACTACACTAAAACACATATAAAGAAAAAGGTATGATAAAGTCTACTAGGGGAAAAGATCCACTTAGAACAATTAATAAGCTAATGAGAATCCATTTGATAATCAATCATGCAAAGAAAGAATTATAATGAGAATTAACTATACTCAAAAGTAATCTCTCAAATTCCTAGCCTAGATCCCTCATTGACTAGGTGCATAGAAGAAAATTACCCAAAATGCAATCAAATATATCAATTCTAATTCACAATCCCTTGTCAAACTAAAACCAATATGCAATTAAGTGTGCTATCATGGGAGATCAATCCAATCTAAAACAAACAACATGCCAACATCAATTCAATCAATTTAATCACACAATTATCATCAAATTTATATCAAATAACTCAAATAATCATTACAAAGTCTCACTCAACACCTAGTAGAAGGGAAACTACTCAAGCATAATGAAAGCAACTAAATAAAGCAATAAGAGAAGAGAAAGTAAGAAATGCTCATTGATATAAGGTGGAGATCTTCAAATTCCTCATTTGATTATCCAAAATCCATGAAAACCATTGTGCTCCTCACTTTCTCTCTCTAAAATTTTGAGAGTTTCTCTCTCTAAAACCTAAAACTAACCTAAAATCTCTCCTAAACTGAAAAATCTTTTTTCTTTAATGAGCAAAAAAAACTATTTATACCCCTTACAAAATTGCTTAGGAAGCTCCGCAAAAAGTCAGCTGAAACGGGAAAAGGTCCGACCGAACTCTGGGTAGGTTCGGTCGGACTCAGGGTAAGTTCGGCCGAACTCAGGGTAGGTTCGGTCGAACCTCCCTGATCCTTGTTTGGTTGAACTTTCCTGGTTCGACCCCTCCTGTAAACATGCTGAAAACTTGGTTGAAACTGCCTTGGAGGTTCGGTCGAACTTTTCAAAAGTTTGACCACACCTTGGTTCGACCGAACCTCTTAGAGGTTCGGCCACACCTCCTCTTGAACTTCCTCTTCTTGCTTCCTCTTCTTCCCTTTTGCTCCTCTTGTCTTTGTCCATGCCTCCATACTTGGCCAAGGGGCCTCCTACCGTGCTTAGGACCGTCATGGAACCTGCAAAAGATAGCAAAGATCACGAGAGCATGGGGATGATAAAATTATGCATAAAGATTATCAAAACAAGCGCAAATAAGCATACTTTTCATCTATAAAAGAAAAGGAAGCCATAAGAGGAGAAAAGAGGTAGAAAAACCTAAGAAAAACAGGAGAAAAGAGACCAATACACTACCCCTAAGGGTAACATAAATGTCACTCATCAAACACCCCCAAGCTTAACTTTTGCTCATCCTCGAGCAAAACAAAACAAACACAACGGAAAACGATGTATATTTTTTTTTAAAAAAAACAATAAAATAAAATAAAACTAGAAGAGAAAGAATATACACTAACTCACTTTCGTAGGAATCACGAATGCATTTAGCGCATGCATCAAGCACTTTAAACCCCATAGATCGCTCTAGAGGACGAGTATGCTCTCGTAAGGGTATCCTAAGTGTTTAACCCATAACTCTTGACAAAAATCAAGGCAAGGCAAGGCAATAAATAAATAAAATAAAATAAATCGAAGTAAGAGAAAAGTTACAAGCGTTCTAGAGTGGACTTTTATGATGGAACAAACACTAATGAATGTCAATCTTTCTAAAATAATAAAGGTATGCACGTTCTAAGATGTCCAAGGTTGATTGAAACATAACATATGCTAAGCATAGAGAACTAAAGGAAACACATTCCACCTTTTGTTTCAACCAATCAAACCACGATCTCTCTACTAGTTTCAAATCCACTTTCAAGTTAGCTTCTCATGATTCCACGAAGAAACCGGAAAATAAATAAGAAATTAAAAACATTGAGAAGGTTACCCGACATCTTGGCTATGCAAACTCGCTCTATAGGCTTGATTCCTATTTCCCGCCATCATTGAATGACTTAACCCTCTAGGATCAAAAGGACTTTCAAGGTATTAACATATAAGCTAGGAGAGTAAAGGTGTGGAGAACTCTTGAAATTGGTGGTAAACCTATGTGAAGCACGGGTGGAACTTCTTCCACAAGATCCAAACGATTCCAAAACAAAAGTGCCAAGTATGCTTATTAAATAACTTTCCCCCAAGCTTATTTGACACAAAATAACAAAAACAGGGAGAACAACAATAACAAAACCTTTTTTTTTGTGCTTTACATTCTTTTTTACTTTTTTTTTTCAATAATTCCTTTTTCCAAGCTTTTTTTTATTATTTTTTTTTAAATGTCCTTGCCTCTTTTAACTTTGGACGGCTTTTTCTCAAAATGTATTTGGTTTTATGCAAAAATTTATATACAACACATACTTGCTTTGCAAATGAACTTATAATTCTAAACTTGCACCATAAACAATAAAACAAGCTCCAAAACAAAATTGCTTCACAAACTAAAGGTAGGATTTAAAGTGAAACCAAGGATGGAAGGCTTGTATTAAGGTTAGAGAAAAGAATGTATATGGCTCAAATGGGCTAGTAATAGGGGCAATTGCAAACCAAATCCAAAATTGAAAATTAATCCTATAAAAAGAGAAATGTCTTTGTCATCCCCTAAAGTGGCTCAGTCGCGATCTTGGGAGCTAAAAGTCAAGTTCTAGATATGAGAATGCAATAGCCAAGGATCCAAATATGCCGCTCAACAAAGTATGATGAAGGCTAGAACAATTATACATCACTAGGGATAGCAATAACTAACTCTTGATTTCATATCCACTATAGAGAGCAACTCCATCTTACCACAAGCAAGTGAACTAGAGCTTCATGGTCCCAAAGTTCTTACCCAACTACCTTAGCATACCATATCCTAGAGTCAACCTAACACATTCTCAAACCGTGCACACCTCTAAAATTTAGGAAGAAAGACATTCAAGAATACAAGTCCAAAAGTATTATGTCTAAAGCAAGAACAAAAGAAAATACATTGCAAATTTGCCTTGATAGAAACAAAAATCTTTTTGTGATTTTCAAGACATAGAAAATGGAAAAGCATATACAAATGTGCATGGAATATATATGAATCAAAATCTAACAAATATGATAGAATACCCTCCCCCAAGCTTGAATGAGACAACATGCTCAAACATAAATCAAATAATCCATGGGAGGGGAAAACAAGGAGATCAATCCAACAACCCAACATATCTCCTGTTTCAAAGCCACTTTAGGTATCAACCAATGGAGAAAGAGCAAGGAAAGATATTACCGGATTTTAGGTGGGTGTATATACCCGCAAATGACCCAATTAAACTTTTCAAAGGCACTCTTCTCAAGAATTGAATCTTGTTTTCCATATGCTAGAAATTGTGGTGCCAAACTTCCTTGATTCTTGATCCAAACCAATGCACCAAAGTATATCAAGTTATGTACCTAGAAAAAGGCACACAAAAATTTCCATGAGAGAAAATATATTCTAAAAAGAAAAGAAAATGAAAGCAATAAAACACGGGTTACTTCCCGAGAAAGGCTTGCTTAAGGTCCAAGCTTGACCGCTCTAGTAAATAATATTGCAACGATCGCAAGAGCTTGTCAAATGCACTACTACACATCTCATAAGATAACAAGTAAGCAAATGATATAAGAAGGGCATGCACCAAGATTAGTGCACGCAAAAGAAGGTGAAGAGGGAGTTGCCAAGAAGAAGAAGAATCAAAAGAAAATTCAAGAAAATAAGAAGAAGAATAGAAAGGCAAACTCTCTTCACAAAAATCTTTTTGGGTGGCAAAATCACCCTTTTCCTCAATAGAAGAAGAAAGAGGGACATGAAAATCTTCATAGGCAAGGGGTTCCCCAATAGGCTCATTAACAAAGGAAGGAAGGGATATAGGAGTGTAGGGGATATGGTTGAAATTCCTAGAAAAAGGGACATGAGAGAAGGGGATAGGAGCAATGGTCTCACAAATGGTCTCTTCTTCACCACCATCCCTCAAATCACCAATTTGAGCATGAAAATCAATCATAGAATCCTCAAAAGAAGAACACTCATGATCATGATCTCCCTCAAACATCCAACTTCCAAGAGGAACTAAATAATCCCCTTCACTACAATCATGAACAACAACTCCCTCAACTTCCTTAAAGCCTAAAATCTCAAAGCCATGCATGAATGGATGCAAATTCATTTCAAAATCATCTCTCTCCCATGAAGCATTCTTAATGAACTCACTCAAAAGGCTATGGGTTTTCATTTGACACTCAATAAACACATTAGACATAACCTCAAATGAATCCAAATACTCATGGATAAAAGGATCACAATCATGCACTTGAGACTCATTAAGATGGGAAAGAGGGTTAGGATTTTCAAAATCAACACTCTCTTCATTCTCAACTCCTTCACCATCACTCATATGCTCACCAATGGGATCCTCACACTCTCTTGGTTGCTCAAAATCATCATCATCATCCTCAACACACACATTAAATTGGGATTTTTCACAAACAAGCATCAAGGGTGACAATTGGATTTCTAACTCTTCTTTTCTTCTCCTTCCCTCCTCAAGACGCTCCTCATTCTTTTTCATTATCTCTAATTGACCTCTCATAGAATTAAGAATCATTTCCTTACTAGGCTCAAGCTCATTATCAAGCTCAATGCACCTAATTTGAGATTCAAAAGTAGCAATAAGGGATTCAAAAGGTGTTGAAGGTTGAGGCTCAACAAGAGAAGAAGAAGTACAACCAAGATTGGAAAAATCAACATTAAGATCATGAGCATATACATCACATTGGGGAGTGGGGGCACAATCAAACACATGAGATTCATCATTAAGGGAACAAAGCACATCACAAGAAGGCTTGGTAAATAATGAAGAATATTGAAACACACCATTAGCATCAACTTGAGCATGTACCTCATCATCATGAACAAAAGAGGAAATAGAGTTGAAATCATGTGTTTTAGGTTCACTTAAGGGATCATGTAACAAATCATGGGAATTCATGCTAATATTAGAAGTATCAACACATTGCATATCAATAATAGAATCATGATTACCCTTATTATAGACATCCCAAGCAAACCAAACATAAAAATCCCAAGCATCATCAATTGATAGTGCTCTAAATTCACCATTATGCATGCATTCAACTTCATCCCTAGTTTGCTCATTCAAACCAAAATAACAAATCTCACAAGCCTCCCAAAGACTACAACAATCAAAATCCAAATATCCCTCAAGTCTATTGAAATATTCACAAAAAGGCTCATTGTCATATTGAGGAAACGAGTTACTTGCCATTTTTTTTACAAAAACAAGAAAAAAAATAAAAAAAAATAAAAAGAAAAGTATACACAAAGACCTAGACTCAAGAAATAAAAAACAATCAAGCATTGACACCGTTCCCCGGCGACGGCGCCATTTTGAGCGCGGGGAAATTATGTCGTTGACTAACCTCCTCACGGCCAAACAAAATTTATTATAATCCTAAACTAACCCCTAAACAAGTCTAGTGGTAAGTTCGGAGTCGAACCACAAGGAACGGTAATGTTGGATTGTTCTCGATCTAATGCTTAAGCTACGCCGAAATCGGTTTATGGATAGTGGACACTACAACTACACTAAAACACATATAAAGAAAAAGGTATGATAAAGTCTACTAGGGGAAAAGATCCACTTAGAACAATTAATAAGCTAATGAGAATCCATTTGATAATCAATCATGCAAAGAAAGAATTATAATGAGAATTAACTATACTCAAAAGTAATCTCTCAAATTCCTAGCCTAGATCCCTCATTGACTAGGTGCATAGAAGAAAATTACCCAAAATGCAATCAAATATATCAATTCTAATTCACAATCCCTTGTCAAACTAAAACCAATATGCAATTAAGTGTGCTATCATGGGAGATCAATCCAATCTAAAACAAACAACATGCCAACATCAATTCAATCAATTTAATCACACAATTATCATCAAATTTATATCAAATAACTCAAATAATCATTACAAAGTCTCACTCAACACCTAGTAGAAGGGAAACTACTCAAGCATAATGAAAGCAACTAAATAAAGCAATAAGAGAAGAGAAAGTAAGAAATGCTCATTGATATAAGGTGGAGATCTTCAAATTCCTCATTTGATTATCCAAAATCCATGAAAACCATTGTGCTCCTCACTTTCTCTCTCTAAAATTTTGAGAGTTTCTCTCTCTAAAACCTAAAACTAACCTAAAATCTCTCCTAAACTGAAAAATCTTTTTTCTTTAATGAGCAAAAAAAACTATTTATACCCCTTACAAAATTGCTTAGGAAGCTCCGCAAAAAGTCAGCTGAAACGGGAAAAGGTCCGACCGAACTCTGGGTAGGTTCGGTCGGACTCAGGGTAGGTTCGGCCGAACTCAGGGTAGGTTCGGTCGAACCTCCCTGATCCTTGTTTGGTTGAACTTTCTTGGTTCGACCCCTCCTGTAAACATGCTGAAAACTTGGTTGAAACTGCCTTGGAGGTTCGGTCGAACTTTTCAAAAGTTTGACCACACCTTGGTTCGACCGAACCTCTTAGAGGTTCGGCCACACCTCCTCTTGAACTTCCTCTTCTTGCTTCCTCTTCTTCCCTTTTGCTCCTCTTGTCTTTGTCCATGCCTCCATACTTGGCCAAGGGGCCTCCTACCGTGCTTAGGACCGTCATGGAACCTGCAAAAGATAGCAAAGATCACGAGAGCATGGGGATGATAAATTTATGCATAAAGATTATCAAAACAAGCGCAAATAAGCATACTTTTCATCCATAAAAGAAAAGGAATCCATAAGAGGAGAAAAGAGGTAGAAAAACCTAAGAAAAACAGGAGAAAAGAGATCAATACACTACCCCTAAGGGTAACATAAATGTCACTCATCAGTTGGCTGATTATGTGCCACATGGCATGGCCTGATTAGTCCATGTTGGACCTCTCAGGGTGACAAGTGGCGGACGGTGATTGGCCCACATGGTGGACATGTGGAAGGTCCGAATTGGTCCATTTGTCATGGGTAATTTTACCCTAAACAGGTGTCATGCTCTGAGAAGGTGACGTTTCGTCTCCTTCTCTCTCTCTCTCTCTTTTTTTTTTTTCGAATTCGAATTTTGAATTCGAATTGGGAAGGTGATAATTCGCCTTTTGGGGTTCTCTATAAGTAGAGAACCCCCTCCTCTCATTTCACACTTTGCAAATTTTGTTGAGAGAATTTTTCTGAGAGCGCTCTGATACCGGCTGCTATTTTTATTCAAAACCGCCTGTCTCTTCTTCACTCAAACGGCTACCGCCTAGGTACCCATTACTCAAAACTCATAGGTACCGCTTGATCATACTCAATTCCTTCCCTTTGCTCTCAATATACCCTCATCCGGTCTACCGTCTGGGCTATCATCAAGCAAGATTTCAGAGAAACGGTTGGGTTGCTCAACAATTCAGTTGCTCTTGAAGGGGTACATCCGGGCAACCGTTTGGGTTTCTTCTCCAATTTTCAGTTGCAATTCAAGAGGATACATCCGGGCTACCATCTGGGTATCTAGCAAGCAACAATAACATTTTCTGCTGCTGATCCGGATAGCCTACTTTCCCCTCAAAGCATCTTCAAGGTACCTTCTCTTCCCCTTACAACTTTTTTGAGTTTTTCCGGTTGTATAGCTTGTAAAGAATAATGGACTCACCCACCACACACACTGCACGACCTAGGACAGTTGTCAGCCGGTCACCAGATACGGCTGAGTCTAGGACTAGGGACGCCGTTTGGGGGTGTTTGGACCACCCTTACTCTTCTGCGAATCCGACCGTCTCTGTTCATGTGCAGGACATAATGGCTCATACGAGACGAACGACTGTAGACCCTGAATACCATTCAGACGGCTCAGCCGAAGCTCCAGCTGACCATCCGGGTGTACCTAGCACGCTCGGAGATGATATCTTGGACGATTCAGAGGATACAGGCGGTGAAGAGACCGTCTAGCGATCAGACTTTACAGAGTCTACAATGGAACCGGATGCCCCCCAAGAGGATGAGGAGGCATATAAATGACCCTATATCAACAATCCAACAGAGGCGCACATGACCGCCAGGGATATGATCACTCTAAATGCCACCTTGGATTTTTACAAAAGTGCCCGGTTGGGGTAGGATGGGAAATTGTTGTGCCGCCTGTAGAGGCAACCGTCGTCTGGGATGACGACCTTGACCATGCCGACGATTATTTTGGCTGCTATGAGGCGGCATTCAAAGCCAGCCTCCGGTTCCCCCTCCATGATACAATAAAATCCATTCTAAGGGGTTATGACCTTGGCGTTTGGCAGTTAACACCCAACTCTTGGGTGAATATACTAGGATATATAGCCGCCTGCGAGATGCAGGACATAACGCCCAGCTGGGAGGCGTTTGCACATATGCACTACCTCAGTCGTGTCCCAGGCGGCTGGAATGCGTGGTATACATTGACCACGCGTCCGGAATACATGATGACGCTTGACAAGCCGTTAAAATGGAGCAACTGGAAGAGCAGGTTTTACTTGGTACCGGCTCTCCTTGGAAAGAAATGCGCCCTTCCTAGAGTACCGGAAGAGGCTTGGAGACAAATAATGGAGACGAGGCTCTTCAAGAAGACCTCCCTGCCTTTAGATGATGATGGGACTGAAGTCATTGTCCCCAAGAACTGGGTCCCTCATCCGGATTGGCTAAAGGACGAGGCGTTCCTTTCCTCCTGTGGCCTTACAGACGTATGTTGACTGATAACCGACACTTTATGCCGCCTATATCATTCTTGAATGACATTTGACTTTTTGATTTTCTTCTTTGCAGAGAAAGGATTAGAGATAGTGCCTCCCGAGAAGACGCCTGCTAAATCTGCTGCACAGATCCGGAAGGATCAATTGGAAAAGAAAAGGGCCCAGTTGGCGGCCAAGGATGATGGGGTAAGTGTCAGCTGAGCTCTTTTACCGTTTGCATGGTTTGATGTCAACTTTGTTATTAAACAGATGTTTTGTTTTCTTTTTCAGACGGGGAGCAAGAATGTTCCTTGTTCTTTAACAAAGATGTTAAAGAGACCGGGAGAGGAGCCCTCCCAGCCTGCTTCCAAATCCAGAAGGGTTCCGGCTGCCCCTGCCTCTTCTGAAAGGCCGCTAGTGCCTGAGAGGCCCACCTCAGAGGGCAAGAGCCTGAAAGACCTTGGACTAAGTGAAAGGAATGGTGTCCTTCCAACAAGTGTATTCTTCCGATAGAGGGTTCAAAATTATTACGGAGCTAATTCTTCAGTAAGGTCAAGTGATTGGAATGCCTAGGTGGAGGCCCCTTCCGATCAGTAATATCAAGGTACAATTGATATTACAGCTTAATCTTAACTGAACCCTTCGGGTCGAACCCAATCGAATCACCGATCCGAGACGACGAATTAATCCGAAAGGATTTAATGAGTCGACAGAGTTTTACGAATACAGACGTCGGAAATCGAGCCTAGGGCGTCGAGACCGAGCGTCGCAAAATCACAAGCAACAAGTATGAGCGTAGCCGTAGCTAGGCTAGGCTAGCTCATTGCAAGTCTAGGTGCACCATGTGTGTGCTAGGCGCACCATGGTGTGCTAGGCACTATCGCAGCCTAGGCGTGCCCTGGCAGCCCATCGCAAGCTAGCAGCATGCTAGCATGGGTGCCTGGGTGCGCATGGCAGCTATCGCAAGCCCCACAAGAACCAGGCAGCCCATCGCAGCTAGCAGCGTGCTAGCCTGGGTGCCTGGGTGCTCATGGGGACTATCGCAGCCCTATCGCACCAAGCACAACACCCAAGTGCATGTGCGTAAGTGCGAGCACCATCGCAGCCCCTAGCACCACGCACAACACCATCGCTGTGCTAGGCACATGCATGTGTGCGTGTGCGTGTGCACCATAGCACAACAAGCTGGCAAGGCAGTGCTGGCCTTGCGTGTGTGCTAGGCACCATCGCAGGCTACGCACCAAGCACATCGCTAGTGCGTGCTAGCCTGGATGCACGTAGCTGTGCGAGCATGGGCGAGTAGTGCTGGCGTGCTAGGTGCCATGCGTATGCTGGTGCGTGTGTGCATGCCTCGCACCAAGCATAGTAGTGCTAGGCACTGGCTGTTGCGTGTGCGAGGGATGCGTGGTGCGCAGCGTGGATGGTGCGAAGGAAGGGGCTAGCATGCGTGGCTCGCTAGCAGCACGCATGCTGGCTGTGCTAGCTATAGGATGCGAGAGAGATGCGTGTGCGTGCGATAGCCAGTGCTAGGCAGCCAGCAGCACCAGTGCCTAGCACTGGCCAACACCAGCGCCTAGCACAGCCTAGCACCAGGCATACGAGGCTGCTGGGCAGGCACATGCTAGCTGGCTAGGCTGGCCAGCACCATGCTAGCTGGCAGCAGCCAAGCACCCTATAGCTTGGGCAAAGCCTTGAGGAGCAAGGAAATGGTCCCCCCCACCCATTCATGGTCCTCACCTAACCTTCTCTCTCCATTTGACACTTATTGCATTGTGATTAGATTTTTTTATTAATTTATTTTAGAAATAAATTAATTAGCAAAATATACATTCTCCCACATTGGTTGGGGAATGAAATACAAGGGTTCATTTCCCTATAAATACCAAGCTTGGGTATTGGGAAATGAACAACCTTGAGTGGAATTAAATAGGCAACTCTAGAAAAGAGTAAACCTTTGATTCGTAAAACTCATAGTTATTTTGTTCGGGTCTTGACTAACCTTCAAGACTTAGGACGCTCGGGTCGGGTCGAGGGTACGATCCGTCGGAGATCTCGTCTTTTTGGGATTTTGAAGTAAGAGCTCTTTGGGAGCGAAGCACGCGTCAAAGGTATAATTCTTGTTCTTAATCTTGTTTGATTAAGTTTATTATGCTTGTTTAATTGCTTTAATTAAGGGGCGGGTCTTGGTGGGTTTCCTTCCGCGTAGTGTCGGGTCACTACGAAACTCGATTAAGGTGTTTTAAAAGAATTTAATTTTCTGGTTCATGTTCATCTAATTAGATTAGACGCTCGTTTTAATTAATTTTTTTTTAAAACTCGATTTTATTTTCGATTTTGCTGTTTAACCCAGATTTTGGCTCAAAAATAGTGATTTTTTGGTGGAATCGACATTCTGGAACTGTTTCAACCCTTTTAGGATTGTCCAGAAGCCAAATTCGAACCAGAAACCTAATTTTTCTGGGGTTTTTCGTTTTTCAACGAAAATTTTAATTCTTTTAAGCCTTGATTAATGCAAGCATTACCAGGTTAGATTAAATGCACATTTGCATCACTAATCTACCGGTTTTAAAATATCCTTGAGCATAATAATGGAGTGTTTATTAGTGCTTAAGTTGATATACCAATTTATCACATAAACTTGTTTTTCACAAATTTTGCAAATAAATTGCAATAAGGTGTGAAAACTTGTTGTGATTTTGTATTTTCAGTTCCCAAATAATGTTAAAGTTCTAATCTTTAAAGGTTTAAATGATTGGAACCCTAACCCTAAATTCCATGTTGAACAAAGTTTGGATTTTTTTCATGTTTTGGTTGATTAAAATCCATTAAGTTCAATTACTTGTGAGTAAAATTTGATTAATCTTCATATTGGAAGATGTAATCTTGGTATTTTACACAAGTATGCAAGTTGGAAAATTTTTATCATTGGATGGTTAATCTATTTTTCAACTCCCATTTTTCAAATCCATTATTAATTTGCATATAGGAAAGATTAATTTTGGACATAGCTCATTTTATTTTAAGCATAAAGTTTGACCTAATTTTGTTCAAAATTAAAATTTTGGATAAATTTAGGCTTGTGCACCAATAAATTTATTTAAGTTAGACTTAATTTTAATTTATTTTCCCTAAAATTAATTCTAAAATATAATTTAGAATTAATTCATGTCACACATAAATTGGGATTAAAATCCCGAGTCATAGCACGCAAATCAAGGCAACACACCCAAGTGCCACCAAGGCTAGCCGGGCTGCCTAGCATCCTACATGTGGCTGCCTGTGGTGCGCACAAGGGTGAGCCATGATGCTGCTGCTGTGCGTTGTTGTGTGGCGGGGTGGCATGGCTGATGTGCGTGGGCAGTGGCTGAGGCTGGCTTGCGAAGGATGCTGCTGGGCAGCAGGGCAGCAAGCACCAGCCCAGCGCACCACGAGCATCAAGAGGCGCCTGCCCAACAGGCCAGATGCTCGCAGGCACCAGCGTGCTAGCAAGCATGCGCAGCATGCTAGCAGGCAGCTGGGCCAGCAGTAGTGCTTCTAGGCAAAGCAGTCCTCACCCACGCACCATGGCGCCATGCCATGGGCTGCCTAGCAGCCATGGTGCGCATCAACCAAGGGTTTTGTTGGGTGGTTTTGCTTAAGCTTGAGCTATGATTTTGCGAATTTTTCGTTTTAATAATTTTAATTAATTATTATTTTAACGAGGCTAAAAACCTCGATTTTTGATTTTGCAAAATTTTGAAAAATTATGGGTTATGCCGACTTAATTAATCGGATTAATTAAGTACGGATGCAGAATTTAGTGGGAGCTTATTAAGTGCGTTAGCATTTTGCGTTTAGAAATAATGGATTAAACCACTTTGACTAGTTTTAATTAGGCGCGTTAATTGGATTAACGACCTAAGTTAGTTACTAGTTTTGCGTGTTTAATTATGTATTTCGTAAAATTGCATGGGCCGTTCACAAATAGTGAACGGGTGAATGAAAAATTGTTTTTCAAAGCAGGATCTTTGAAAATGGTAATTAGTGGGGCCCGACTAGGATAGAAAATACGGACTGCGTTCCGTTATGTATTTTTGTAAATCTAAATACGGTCTGTGAATCGTTAAGTATTTTTGTACTATTAGATTAATCTTAGTCGTTCTAGCTAGCTTCTTTTATTTCATTTTGGCCAAGATGTCTCAAGATGGCGTTTCGACGAAGACGAGCCAAGATGAATACCCGTGGAAATTGAAGATTTCAAGGGGTCATGCTAGTTGCCAAATGCATCTATTTTATGCCTTATATATATTGTTATACATGATTGCTAGATGCATGTCTAGGATTTCTATTATGTTGCGACGATTAGTTAAGTTCACTTAAATCAATCAACATAGAAACCCTTGGTCCCTTAATAATATTGAGCTAAAATTTGTCGTTCCAAGAACAACACTTACCGAACTAATGCGCGTACGTGATGGATTACGCCAAAGCGAGGCATCACTACTTCCCTAGAAACGTAAGGTATACTAGGTATACAAGTTGTCTTGGTTAAGCTCAACGATATCAGTAAGGAGTCCTTAGATGTCGTGGCAAAAGAGATAAAATGTCAAGTATGCATTAGATGCGACATTTTATCAAACCGTGAGTAGCTTGGAGCTATTAGCAATTGGATTGCTTACCTTAAGATATTTAATGATTAAGACAAGCCAAAGCATGATTAACCATTTCTTGATCTTTGGGATCTCGAAATCATTTTATTCTCGCCCATAAGGGACAATTTTAAAATGCGTGGATAAAATGCTCAATAAGTTTGATATATGCATGAACGCTTTAAATTTCAACTTATTGATGTATGAATGGTTTTTCACTTCAAATTCTTTCAATTGTAGAACAATGTCTGCAAGTAACTCAAACAACAACCAAATGTGCCCGACACTCCCCGAAAAGTTAGCTATCAAGCTTAACTTAACAAACCTAGATGAATGGGAAGAAGAACTCAGGAGAACTCTCCGGAGTTGTTCCAAGGAGTATGTTCTAGATACTTCCCTCCCAACTTTCTGTTCCAAGACCCTCTTGAGTGATGAAACTTATTGTGCATGGTCGAAAGACTGCAAATCAGTGTCACAACTCATGGCTAACTCCATCCCGGAAGAATGGAAAGAAAAACTTCCATTCTCTTTCCCGGACTTGTTCCTTGGAGGACTAAGGGATGTTGTCGGTGTGAGATTCTCTAAGAGTTTCAACGACAACAATGATGGACTCTTGTTTGAAGTGACTAGGTCACTTACGGACATGAATGTAAAGCCATCGGATCAAGGTTGTCTTGTGAAAGAGAGGTACCATCTTTGGTCTACGGTCTGCAACACTAAGTTGAGACCGGGTATGCCCCTCAGACCCCATATGGAAAGAATGACTAAGCTCTTCATGCACATGGAACTCCTCGGAATTCCACTAGAAGATGGAATGGCTGGTCATATTTTGCTCACTTCACTCCACTCAGGATATGATGCATTAAAGGCATATATTTCTGATTCAAAGGAGACACATTCCTTGAAGAATGTGGTGGAGCTACTTCACCGGGCCAACTCATTTGGGGCAACCAAAAGACCATCAAGAAGGAGGGATCTCAAGGTTAAGGCTAAGAAGCGTTACTTCTACTGTGGCGGGCAAGGCCACTTCAAGAGAGAATGCAAGATCTTTCGGGAAGAGGAGGAGAGGAATGGAGCATCCACCTCAGGTATCTTCCTTAACACTTGTGAATTAAGCTTATCATAAGGTATTGGATACAAAGTATGACTCACTTAATGTTGCCTTTTCAGGGACCAAGTGAGAAGCTTATCAAGTGTTGGTGCAAGAGCAAGAAAACGACGAAGATGGTTTTTCGGTCGTGCTTGCATGCACTATTTTGTCTATGACATGTAATTAAACTATTTCTAGTTTTCATCATGCTTTTGAACATATTATCATCCATGGTGTTGGACACCTAGGTATTCAAGTGTAAGACTTTGACAATAGTTGTTTCAAGTTTGTCTTACAATTTATGTTCAATCAAATTGCATGTTTTACATATGATTAGACAAAAGCTAATACCACTAGCTAAGACCATCGAGTCGAATCAAACCTACTTGTGGCATTGACGTCTTGGCCATATTAACATCAAACGCATCAAGAAACTTCTTCAAGAAGGTGTTCTTGACTCATTTGATTAGAGTCATTTGAAAATTGCGAAGGATGCTTATTAGGAAAGATGATAAAACAACCATTCTCTAAGTTGGGAGAAAGGGCAAGTGACTTATTAGGTCTAATACACACGGATGTATGTGGACCAATGAACACACCCGCAAGACAAGGTTACCGATATTTCATCACTTTCACCGACGATTATAGTAGATATGGCCATATCTACTTAATGTCGAATAAATCTGAATCCTTTGAGAAATTCAAAGAATTTCAGAAAGAAGTTGAAAATCAACTTGGCAAGAAAATTAAAGCACTTTGATCGGATCGAGGTGGCGAATATTTGAGCCATGAATTTCGACGATCACTTGAAAGAATATGGCATTCTTTCAGAGTTGACACCTCCCGGAACTCCTCAATGGAACGGAGTGTCCGTACGGAGGAATCGGACCTTGTTAGACATGGTTCGATCAATGATGGGTCTTAGTGAACTCCCTATCTCGTTCTGGGGACATGCGCTACAAACAGCAGCACTAACACTGAATAGAGCTCCGTCAAAAGCTGTTGAAAAGACTCCATATGAATTATGGACTAAGAAACCTCCTAGGTTGTCTTTTCTCAAGATTTGGGGATGCGAAGCATATGTCAAGCCATTAATTTCGGATAAACTTCACCCCAAATCGGATAAGTGTTTCTTTGTGGGATATCCAAAAGAAACCAAAGGGTATTACTTCTACAATATATCCGAGAACAAAGTGTTTGTTGCTCGTGATGGTGTCTTTTTGGAGAAGGATCACCTTTCCAAAATGACAAGTGGGAGGAAAATCGAACTCGAAGAAGTTCGAGAGGACGAGCAACAATGTCAACCTAACAAAACTGAAAATCTAGATACTTTGGAAGCATCTAAGAAGATTGGTCAGAATCAAACAGAAAATGTAAATGCTCAACCGATTACCCTACGTAGGTCGCAACGACAAAGATCTCAACCAGACAAATACCTCGGTATCGTGTTAACCGATGATCAGGACATCCTAGTCATGGATGATGATGAGCCGGCGACATACAAGCAAGCTATGACGAGCCCCGACTCTACAAAATGGCAAGAGGCCATGAAATCCGAGATGGACTCCATGTCTGAAAATCAAGTCTGGGACTTGGTGAATTTGCCTGAGGGTTATACACCCATTGGTTGCAAATGGATCTTTAAAGTGAAGACAGACAAGGATGGAAATGTATCGATATACAAAGCTAGACTGGTGGCAAAAGGTTACAGACAAGTCCACGGGATTGACTATGATGAAACCTTTTCACCAGTTGCAATGCTAAAATCCGCCCGGATCATCCTAGCGATTGCTGCATATTACGATTACGAAATATGGCAAATGGATGTCAAAACCGCCTTCCTTAATGGGATTTTGGAAGAAACTGTGTACATGACACATCCAGAAGGTTTTGTCGATCCAGGCAATGCTGGAAAGGTTTGCAAGCTGAAGAAGTCCATTTATGGACTAAAGCAAGCCAGCAGAAGTTGGAATCTGCGATTTGATGAAGCCATTAGCAAGTTTGGTTTTATTAAGAATCCAGATGAGTCTTGTGTATACAAGAAGGTCAGTGGGAGTGATATTGCATTCCTAGTCCTGTATGTCGATGACATACTGCTCATTGGAAATAGCACAAAACTGTTGGAGTCCGTAAAGGGCTGGTAGGGAAAGTGCTTTTCAATGAAGGAATTAGGAGAGGCATAGTACATATTGGGCATCAAGATCTACAGGGATAGATCTAAGAGGATGATTGGATTAAGCCAGAGTACTTACATTGATAAGGTACTAGCTCAATTCAACATGGAAAATGCCAAAAGAGGGCATTTACCCATGTCCCATGGCATAACTCTCAGCAAGAAACAGTGTCCGCAGACACCTGTTGAGTGAGAAAGAATGAATCAGATCCCATATGCTTCGCTAATCGGATCGATCATGTATGCCATGATGTGTACAAGGCCAGATGTATCGTATGCCCTGAGTGCAACGAGTCGATACCAATCGAACCCAGGAGAGGCGCATTGGACTGCGGCCAAGAACATCCTTAAGTACCTGAAAAGGAACAAGGATAAATTCCTGGTGTATGGAGGCCACAAAGAACTGGTTGTTGAAGGTTACACCGACGCTAGCTTCCAGACTGACAGAGACGACTTCAAGTCACAGTCGGGGTACATATTCTGTCTGAATGGAGGAGCGTTTAGCTGGAAGAGTGCCAAGCAGAGCATCATTGCAGACTCTACAACTGAAGCCGAGTACTTAGCCGCTTCGGAAGCAGCCAAGGAAGCTGTTTGGATTCGCAAGTTCATTAGCGAACTTGGTGTTGTACTCTCAATCAAAGGGCCGATAGACCTCTATTGTGATAATAATGGAGCTATTGCTCTGGCCAGGGAGTCGAGAGAACACCAGAAGGTCAAACACGTGCAAAGGAGATTTCACATGATAAGGGATGGAAATCCAAAGGTGAAATCAGAATTTGTAAGATCGACACGGATGATAATGTAGCCGATCCTTTGACTAAACCTTTGCCTCAAGTGAAACACAACAAGCACATTGAGGCAATGGGAATCAAGCATGTTGGAGACTGGCTTTGAAATTCCCTGTACATATGTTTTAATTAAATAGGATATTTAATGTAAGACACTGTATTAAAACCATTCATTAATGGAGTAATTAATTTTTGTGCAAAATTATCATTCACTCCATTACTATTTAATTGTGGGTTAGAATTAAATAATGAGTCCATTCGATTTACGGAAATATTTAAAACAGGGTATCAAGACCATGTCTTGGATGAAGAAACACCTGTTAAGTGAACATTGAATATTAAATCGAAAATTGTCCCTAATCGAGGTCATCTAACAGATGGACGATTGATGACCGCCGTAGATTAGTGTGTAGTATGATTTACAGCACCGTTTCCTGTGCTGTGAGGACGTGACGGTCATAAATCATTTGCACAGGTACAATTTAGAACTGTACTAGATAAGACCTATGAGAGTACTTTAAGAAAATTTAAATTTGTCATAAGTACATTTCTCATTATGACTATCGGAACTTATTTCCTCCGACCATGAGTACTGTGAAGTTTTCTTGTTTGAGTACTAGACTCTTTGATGTTTCCAAACGTCTTCCGTAACTGGGGATCATAACGGGAACACTCAGGAGACTATGTCCTCTTGGTAAGAAGAACTTACAATACAAGACTGGGATTGTCCCCCTACTAACAATAGGGAAAATGTTTTGTTGTTTACAAGGCCGCTCGAAGAGTGAGACTGTGAAAATGCATGGCCGTGCTCAGATGGATTTTAGAAATCATCTGCTTATTGACAATCGAACTCTGAGATCGATAAACACTTCTGAACGTAATAAGGATGGCAAAGAATCTTACCTTATAGGTTCACGAAGAAACATTAAGTGACAGAGGAAATGAGCTATACACTGTATGCCCACTTGTCCGGAAGGACAAGTGGGAGAGTGAAAGGAATGGTGTCCTTCCAACAAGTGTATTCTTCCGATAGAGGGTTCAGAATTATTACGGAGCTAATTCTTCAGTAAGGTCAAGTGATCGGAATGCCTAGGTGGAGGCCGCTTCCGATCAGTAATATCAAGGTACAATTGATATTACAGCTTAATCTTAACTGACCCCTTCGGGTCGAACCCAATCGAATCACCGATCCGAGACGACGAATTAATCCAAAAGGATTTAATGAGTCGAAAGAGTTTTATGAATACAGACGTCGGAAATCAAACCTAGGGCGTCGAGACCGAGCGTCGCAAAATCACAAGCAACAAGTATGAGCGTAGCCGTAGCTAGGCTAGGATAGCTCATCGCAAGCCTAAGTGCACCATGTGTGTGCTAGGCGCACCATGGTGTGCTAGGCACTATCGCAGCCTAGGCGTGCCCTAGCAGCCCATCGCAAGCTAGCAGCATGCTAGCATGGGTGCCTGGGTGCGCATGGCAGCTATCGCAAGCCCCACAAGCACCAGGCAGCCCATCGCAGCTAGCAGCGTGCTAGCCTGGGTGCCTGGGTGCTCATGGGGACTATCGCAGCCCTATCACACCAAGCACAGCACCCAAGTGCATATGCGTAAGTGCGAGCACCATCGCAGCCCCCTAGCACCACACACAACACCATCGCTGTGCTAGGCACATGCGTGTGTGCGTGTGCGTGTGCACCATAGCATAGCAAGCTGGCAAGGCAGTGCTGGCCTTGCGTGTGTGCTAGGTACCATCGCAGGCCACGCACCAAGCACATCGCTAGTGTGTGCTATCCTGGATGCACGTAGCTGTGTGAGCATGGGCGAGTAGTGCTGGCGTGCTAGGTGCCATGCGTATGCTGGTGCGTGTGTGCGTGCCTTGCACCAAGCATAGCAGTGCTAGGCACTGGCTGATGCGCGTGCGAGGGATGCGTGGTGCGCAGCGTGGATGGTGCGAAGGAAGGGGCCATCATGCGTGGCTCGCTAGCAGCACGCATGCTGGCTGTGCTAACGATAGGATGCGAGGGAGATGCGTGTGCGTGCGATAGGCAGTGCTGGGCAGCCAGCAGCACCAGCGCCTAGCACTGGCCAGCACCAGCGCCTAGCACTGGCCAGCACCAGCGCCTAGCACTGGCCAGCACCAGCGCCTAGCACAGCCTAGCACCAGGCATGCGAGGCTGCTGGGCAGGCACATGCTAGCTGGTTGGGCTGGCCAGCACCATGCTAGATTGCGTGCTAGCTGGCAGCAGCCCAACACCCTTCTTAGGTGAGGCGGGTTTGGTGAGGGGTGGGGACCAAGCTTGGGCAAAGCCTTGAGAAGCAAGGAAATGGTCCCCCCCACCCATTCATGGTCCTCACCTAACCTTCTCTCTCCATTTGACACTTGTTGCATTGTGATTAGATTATGTTTATTAATTTTTTTTAGAAATAAATTAATTAGCAAAATATACATTATCCCACATTGGTTGGGGAATGAAATACAAGGGTTCATTTCCCTATAAATACCAAGTTTGGGTATTGGGAAATGAACAACCTTGAGTGGAATTAAAAAGGCAACACTAGAAAAGAGTAAACCTTTGATTCGTAAAACTCATAGTTATTTTGTCCGGGTCTTGACTAACCTTCAAGACTTAGGACGCTCGGGTCGGGTCGAGGGTACGATCCGTCGGAGATCTCGTCTTTTCGGGATTTTGAAGTAAGAGCTCTTTGGGAGCGAAGCACGCGTCAAAGGTATAATTCTTGTTCTTAATCTTGTTTGATTAAGTTTATTATGCTTGTTTAATTGCTTTAATTAAGGGGCGGGTCTTGGTGGGTTTCCTTCCGCGTAGTGTCGGGTCACTACGAAACCCTACACTAAGCACAGGGCCGGCTGAGGTTGAAACGAGGGAGCTTGAAATTCACGCAAGCCGGCTGCTTGCTGTAGCGTCCGGCTCCAATGCGGCTGGGGGTGGGATGACCCCTCAGCCTGAAAATGAAGGTATGGCTCTCACCTTTGATCCCCCCTGGCCGCTTGGGCCTATGCGAGTCAAGTCCCAAGCTACCCAATCAGGGGATTCTTCAGGCAGCCGGCAGAATGTAGGTGCCGCCTATGCTCAATACTTAACCAATAAATCTGTTGATGCAGATGCCTCTTCTCGTTGGTCTGACCTCCAACAGTACGCCAAGAGGATGCTAAGGACCCTCACCCGGTCCGAAAAAGAGGCGGTGCCGGGTGTACACCAGGTCAACATTGACCGCATCAACTCACTGCTAGCTGAGGTAATTGGCCGGTTGGGGTGCTTTTGTACAATTTTACTCTTTTACTGGTTATAGCATAATTGAAAGACTAACCCCTTTCTGGGTGGCTTTGCAGGTGATGCTAATGGTGGACGACATGAAGGTCCCCTTGCGGAAGAAGCAGGAGGAGGTAAGGGATGCCAATAGAAGGGCAGCCGATCTCATAGATGTTACCCAATACAACACTTTAATGTACGAGATTAAAAATAAAAGCCGGGAGATGAAACATGAGGAGCTTATCAAGGAGCTCACGGCTGCTGCTGAGACGACCAACAAGAAGGAAGCTGACTTTGAGCTGTAAGTTAAAAACCTCCAAGCTGATGTCAAAGCATTGGGGGAGGCTGACAAGGAGAATGCTGAGCTGCGGGCAGACGTCTCACGGTTGAAGAACGAGCTGGCCCAAACTCAGGCGGATCACAAAGCGAAGCTGGAAGCTGAGCAAGACTAGCTGATCTCCGAGAACGAGCGCGACTGTGAAGGGCGTATGAAGATGGCCTGGTCTCTGATCCACATGGATACTGACTGGGCTTTCTTTGACCTGCGGTACAAGTATGCTACTGAGGTGTTCAATGCCCAGGTTCTCGGAACAGAGAAGATGACTCCCTTTGAGGAATGGGCCGGCATTGCCGAGGAAGAAGAGGAGGAGCAGGCGGAAGAACGAGCGCCGGGTGAGACTAACGAAGCTCAAGCCCAGCAAACTCAAGACTGTCCTCCTTCCGGCCAGGGCTAGACGTCTCAGCGTCAGCGGCAGTAGCAGCAGCAATAACTTGATTGTTTTTCTTTTCTACCTCCGGCCTGCAAGCTGTGTACTTTTGATGTATCTACTTTCCCCGGACGTATGTCCGGCTGACAATCATTTTCATTAATAGAACTTGCGGACTGAGTCGGTTTTGTCTGATAATTTGCCTCAATTTTTGCATTTTTTCTAATTTGCTTTTTGTTTCGATTTTTGCAATTTGACTTAGTACATGTGGTATGCCGAATGCATTGGCTCTGCCTGCCCCTAGACGGTTGTTTGCTTAATATTGCCCAACTCTAAGCAGGCAGCTGTCCAAACAAGCATCCGGACGAATAGATAGGCGGTCATTGACCGTATTTAAAGAAGTAGAATTATTCTAAGTTGGATTAGCAGACGGTGCCGGCTAGGGCCAACCTAGATTATTCTTTTAAACAGCTGCGGGTTACCCTTTGGGTATCTGTCATTGCCGTTTGTTGGGATGCAGGCGGCCATTGGTCGAGCGTATGCATCATAACCAAGTTATGAATTAATTGCCAAGGTTTTGACCTTGCTTTATTTGGGTTTGTAACCGGCTGTATTGCCTTTGGGCAAAGACCGGTTACATTCGACCAAGATTTTAGCTACCGTCTGTGTTGCTTTAAAGCAACGACCGGTTGTATCTAAGTTTCAATTGATTATTCAAACGGCCGTGAGTTCTTTAACCTAGACAGTCGGTTAAAGCCGCTTGAGTTATGATTTTACAGAACAATGTACCACCCAAATGGGAGATGCTCTCTTCGACGAATTCGCCCAAATGGGCGTCCCCGGTTTCCTTCTTGTTGGAGCAGGCGGTTTGAAAAATATCCGGCCATTAGCCTTATAAATAGCTGCTAAGTTTGATACTTGGCCTATGTCTACTCAGTTTAGAGCAGACAGTTGCCGGGTTATGCATTGCACAGATAGGACTTTGTACAAAAGAGAATGAAAATAAAGCATTCTTTTATTAATATACTCTATTCACAAAGATTTACAAGTCTTTAGAAGTAGTACTTTTTCAAGTTATCTACATTCCAAGTTCTGGCTAGCTGCCTGTCTTTTGGAGTTTCAAGGCGGTAGGTGCCGCCTCTAACTTCTTCAAAAATCCGGTAGGGGCCCTCCCAACTAGGGGTTAACTTTCCTTGCTCATTAGCCCTACCGGTTGCCTCCATTTTTCGTAACACAAAGTCCCCCACTTTTAGGGGGTGTTTGTGTACTCTTCTGTTGTAGGCCCTTGTCATTCTTAGACGGTATATCTCATGACGCAAGGCGGCATTGCCCCTGCGCTCCGAGAATGAATCCAATGCTAGACGCATGGCCTCCCAATTAGCCTCTTCATCATAGAGCATGATTCAAAGTGTTGGCTCACAATGCTCAATAGGCCGGACGACTTCTGTACCGTATGTCATGAGAAAAAGGGTTTCACCGGTTGTCCCTTTTTCAGTTGTTCTGATGGCCCATAGGACATGAGGCAACTCATCTGCCCATAGACCGCCAACCCTTTCAATTTTCTTTTTAATGCCGACTGAGATGAGCTAGTTGAAGGCTTCAACTGGCCGTTTGCTTGGGGACGACCGACTGATGCAAAACAATGTGAGATCCCTTGATCTCCCAACCAGGTCTTGAGGGTAGATGTTTCAAACTGAGGGCCATTGTCAAAGACCATAGACATAGGTAACCCAAACCGGGTGATGATGTTTCTCCTGATGAAGGAGATGACATCCTTTGTCTTAATGCCCTTAACCACCTCTGCCTCAACCCATTTAGTGAAGTAATCTACAGCAACCAGGATGCATCTCCGTTTGCCTGTGGTAGACGTATATGGGCCCAGGATGTCCATGCCCCATTTTGCAAATGGAACCGGGCTGTCGATAGCCGTCAGATCAGTAGCCGGACGGTGTATGAGTCTGCCGATTTTTTGACATTTATCACACTTCTTCACCATTTCCATGGCATCTGCCTCAAGAGTGGGCCAAAAGTAGCCTTTCCGCCTGGCCCTTTTCGCTAGAGTTCTGCCGCCTATATGCGATGCACAAAAGCCCAAGTGCAGATCCTCTAGAACTTCCTTCCCCCTTTCTAGGGTTACACATTTCATCAGCGGCTGGAGGTAACCCTTCCTGAAGAGTTCTCCGTTATGGACCTCAAAACTTGCGGCCCACTTCTTTAGTGCAGCCGCTTCTGAAGGGGCATCCGGCAAAGTGCCGTCTGACAGATAGGCCCGGATGGCATCCATCCAGGTAGAGCTTTGGTCAAGAACTCCAATGGGATCATGTTCAATGCTTCTTTTTTCTATGACTTCCTAAAAGACTGACCTAGGCGCATCACAAGTGGGGGATGATGCCAACTTAGATAGTGCATCTGCCTGGTTATTTTTTGACCTGAGCACCTGATTGAGATGAAATTCGTCAAGTGTCCCGGCCTCGTCTTTGACCACCTATGGATATTTGATCATAGCCGGATGGGTGGCCTTGTAGTCACCATGGTATTGGCTGACGATCAACTGCGAATCAGAGCAGGCGTCCACTTTCCTTGCCCCTGCCGCCTTACACATGCGGATACCGGCTAGCAAGGCCTCATACTCTGCCTCATTATTCAAGGCTTGAAATTTGAACCGTAGTGCGTATTCATACTTGTCCCCTTCCGAAGACTTGCAAATTACGCATGCACCACATCCGGTCATCGTAGAGCTCCCGTCTACATAAACCTTCCAGACCTGATTAACATTGTTTGGCTGAGCCGGCCTTGTAATTTCCACAATGAAGTTGCCGAACGCCTGACCCTTCACTGCCTTTCTTGGTTCGAAGGTGCTTTCCAGACTTTGCATTTTAATAGTCCACTTGAGCATTCTGCCGGATGACTCCAAGGTTGTCATTGGCCGCTTGAGGGGTTGGTCTGTGTAGACAACCACCGGATATGCCAAGAAGTATGGTTTCAACTTCTTGATTGCCATGAACAGGGCAAGGCCGAAATTTTCAACCAAGGGGTACCGCAACTCAGCATTTCGAAGAACAAGGCTAATGAAATAGACCGGGAGCTGAATGCCGTCTCTCTCAGCTAGGAGAACGACACTGAGGGTATGTTTTAAGACGGCCAAGTACATATAGAGAACCTCTCCTGCTAGAGGGCTGACCAGTCGTGGCAATGAGTGGAGGTGCTCTTTCAATTTCTGGAATGCCGCCTCAGCATTTTCCCCCCCCATTCAATCTAGTCTTACCGGTTGTCTGGCAGCATTGGGGGATTCCTCGGCCGACTAGGGATGGAGATCATCTGACCATTCTGTTTGAGTTAGGGCTTGGAATGGAGTGAGGAGTAGAGAGAGAAAGATGGAAAATTCTGCTTTCGGGATGAAATGTGTTTCGGGTATATGGCTGAGAAATAGAGTAAAAATCGCAGAACTGAAGGGCCGCGCCCGCGGGATAGCCTGTCCGCGCCTGCGGGGGTGTATGCCGCGCCCGCGGCCCTGAGGATTCAGGTTTATGATGTTTCTGAACTGTAAGATGTCGCGCCCGCGGGGTGGCACTGCGCGCCCGCGGAGGTGACTGTCCGCGCCCACGGAGGAGTATGCCGCGCCCGCAGGGTTGCCTGTCCACGCCCTCTCTCAGCCATCTCCCAGACATCTCCACTTCTCTTGGAAAACTGGAGGGGGTCTGCCCGCACCCGCGGGTTTCCTGTGCGCGCCCTCTCCAGGGTTTCTCCTGGCATCTCCACTTTCAATTCTTCCATTCTCCTTCTCCTCTCCAAACTCAACTTAATAGATCAAAATCCCAAAGATCAAAGTACCTAATGGAAGAACAAACACACACACAATAAGAGATTAAAGAAAAATCGTTCAAAAATAATCAAAGACAAGAAACACAAAATCAAAAGAGTTGAGAACTCGGGTTGCCTCCCGAGAAGCGCTTCTTTATAAGGTCATTAGCTTGACCATACACATTATCTTTAAGAAAATGGCTTAGGATTTGGCGGATCGAGCCTCACGCACTCAATCATGCCAACTTGATCATTGCAATGGTAGAGCTTCAAACGGTGGCCGTTAACCATGAACTTGTTCCCCTCCGCTTCTAACTCAAAAGACCCGTAGGGAGTAGTCCTCGAAATTGTGAAAGGCCCCGACCACTTGGATTTTAGTTTTCCGGGAAACAACCGTAGCCTAGAGTTGAACAACAACACCTTGTCTCTAACCTTGAAGCTCTTGTTCCTTATATGTCGGTCGTGCCATCTCTTAGTTCTCTCCTTGTAGAACCTCGAGTTCTTGTATGCATCGTATCGGAGCTCCTCAAGTTCATTGAGCTTAAGAAATCTCTTCTCACCCGCCAAGGACATGTCCATGTTGAGCTCCTTGATCGCCCACCAAGCCTTGTATTCCAACTCAACTGGCAAGTGACAAGCCTTCCCATAGACCAACCGGTAGGGGGTCGTGCCAATGGGGGTTTTGTATGCTGTCCTTAGAGCCCAAAGCGTGTCATCGAGCTTGAGAGACCAATCTTTTCTATACTTATTCACCATCCTCTCAAGAAGGTTTTTGATCTCTCTATTGGATACTTCCACTTGTCCTTGAGTTTGAGGGTGGTAAGGTAGACCAACCTTGTGATGAACCCCATACCTTTTGAGGAGAGCTTCGAATTTCTTCTTGGAAAAATAAGAACCACCATCGCTGATTAGCACTCTAGGAACCCCAAACCGTGGAAATATGACTTTTTTGAGAAGCTTGAGCACCACTTTATGGTCATTGGTGGGGGATGGTATAGCTTCAATCCACTTGGTCACATAGTCCACCGCCACCAAGATATAAAGATTTCCGCAAGAAGAGACAAAAGGCCCCATGAAGTCGACACCCCAAAAATCGAATGGCTTGACCTCCAAAATGTTTTGTTGAGGCATTTCATCCCTTTTGGTTATGCCACCACTTCTTTGGCATTTATCACACCGTGAGACGAATTTGTGGGCATCCTTGTGCATTGTTAGCCACCAAAGAAGAGATTTGGAGATCTTTGCCACGGTCTTTTCAACTCCTCCATGCCCTCCACATGGCGATGAGTGGCAATGTTCAAGAACTCCTTCTATCTCATGATCCGGAACACATTTCCGATAAAGGCCATCTCCACATTGCTTGAACAAATAAGGATCATTCCAAAAATATCTCCTCACTTCCTTGAAAAATCTTTTCTTTTGTTGAGAGGAAATTCCGGGGGAACGAATCCACATGCTAAATAGTTGGCAATATCCGCGTACCAAGGGCTTAATGCTGACGCCATGGCCATGAGGGTCTCAAACCCTACCTCTTCATTGATAGGCACCTCTTCCTTATTCTCAAAAGGAAGTCTAGATAGATGATCCGCCACATAATTCTCCGCTCCCTTTTTATCCCTAATCTCCATGTCAAAGTCTTGGAGCGAAAGAACCCAACGGATGAGACGCGGTTTCGCTTCCTTTTTGGTCATAAGATAGCGGACCGCTATGTGATCCGTGTAGACTATCACCCTTGAGCATATGAGGTAGGACCGGAACTTATCCATGGCAAAGACAACCGCTAGCATTTCCTTCTCCGTTGTGGTATAATTCCTTTGAGCTTCGTCGAGCGTTCTACTTGCATAGTAGATGACACAAGACCTTCCTTCTTTCTTTTGTCCAAGTACGGCACCTACTGCAAAATCACTTGCATCGCACATTAGCTCAAAAGGCAAGCTCCAATCCGGAGCTTGCACAACAAGAGAGGAAATGAGGGCTTCCTTGAGCTTTTGGAATGCCTCAAAGCAAGCCTCATCAAAATTGAACGCAACATCCTTTTTGAGTAACTCTATTAAGGGCTTGGCGATTGATGAAATTTTTTTGATAAACCTCCGGTAGAAACCGGCATGCCCAAGAAAAGCTCTCACTCCCGTGACGGAGGTAGGAGGGGGCAACTTAGAAATCACCGAAACCTTAGCCGAGTCTACTTCAATGCCCTTTTTTGATACTTTATGGCCTAGGACAATACCTTCCTCGACCATAAAATGACATTTTTCCCAATTCAACACTAAACTCGTCTTTAACACCTTTTCAAAACTTTTTCAAGGTAAATAAGACATGTGTCAAAAGACGAGCCACCAACACTAAAATCATCCATAAAAACTTCAATCTCATTTTCAAGCATTTCAGAAAAAATAGAGGTCATGCATCGTTGGAAAGTTGAGGGAGCATTGCATAACCCGAATGGCATTCTTCGGTATGCAAATGTCCCATATGGACACGTAAAAGTAGTTTTCTCTTGATCATTTGGATGGATAGGAATTTGGAAAAAGCCGGAATATCCATCCAGAAAGCAAAAGAAAGCATGATGGGAGAGTCTTTCCAACATTTGGTCCATGAAGGGGAGAGGAAAATGATCTTTCTTAGTGTTCTTGCTCAATTTCCTATAATCAATTCACATCCTCCACCCGATCACCGTCCAGGTGGAGATTTCCTCTCCTCCTTCTCCTTTGACAATGGTCATTCCACCCCTTTTGGGAACCACGTGAATCGGGCTAACCCATTTGCTATCAGAGATAGCATAGATTATACCCGCCTCACGCAATTTCAAAATTTCTTTCTTGACAACCTCTTGGAGGTTGGGGTTCAACCTCCTTTGAGGCTCAATGGAGGTGGATTGATCATCCTCAAGGTGAATACGATGCATGCATAAAGAAGGGCTAATACCCTTGATACCATCAATGCTATACCCTATCACATTTCTATACTTTCTCAAAACAACAATCAATTTTTCCAAATCAAGACCATTAAGGGAAGCATTGACAATAATAGGGTATTCCCCTTCATTTCCAAGGTAAGCATATTTCAAAGAAGGGGTAAGGGGTTTGAGTTCTACCTTGGGAGGAGGCTTAGAACTCTCTTCCAATTTTTCCTCCTCATGTTCTAGCTCATCATGCTTAGGATCACTCGCTTCCTACTCTTTGGCTTTTTCAATGGCCGTAGAAAACTCCTTTGCTTCTTGAGAGAAGTACTCTTCCTCACATGTGAGAGCTTCAACCATTGGATCTTGAGGACTCATCATAACCCTTCCCAAACGAACTAGCTCTTCATTGACAACATCAACCCTATAGCACTTCTCAACCATGGGGGTCTTAAGTAGCTTGGATAATTCAAAGACAATTTTTTCATCGGCTACCTCACATGTAATGGTTATGTTCTTGCAATTGATTACCGCCCCCAAGGTCTTAAGAGCTTCACGGCCCAAAATCAAAGGTGTATCCACATCTTCTTCCATATCCATCACTACAAAGTCACATGGCACATAGATATGCCCAACTTGAATAGGGACATCTTCAAGCTCACCACAAGGTAGCTTCACCGAACGATCGGCCAATTAAATGGTTTTCCTTGTGGGGATCATCTCAATGTTAAGCTTTTGAGCAATGGATAGAGGGATCAAACTAACACTTGATCCAAGGTCGGCTAAGGCACCCCTAGCTTCCATGTTCCCAATCTTGACCGGCAAGGTGAAGCTTCCCGGATCCTTTTGCTTCTTTGGCATTTTTTGTTGAACAAGTGCACTTACTTGATGGGGAAGAGTGATAAGCTCATCATTGAGCTTCCTTTTTTTGGTGAGAATGTCTTTCAAGAACTTGGAGTATGAGGGCATTTGTGTGACAACCTCAATGAAAGGGAGGTTAATGTGTAAGTTTTTCATCACACTTAGAAACTTTGCAAATTTGTCATTCAATTTTCTCTCTGCAAGCCGACCGGGAAAAGGAACCGGTCCATCAAGATTTCTAGCCTCACTAGAAGTTGGGGATGTCACCACATCCTTAGACTTCTCTTTCTCCATACTCTTCTCTTTCTCATCATCCTTATCTTCTTCAACTTCTTTATCTTCACTCATCTTCTCTTCTCCTTCCTTCTTTTTCTTGCCATCCTCTTCCTTGGGACCCTCATAAGATGTACCCGATCTCAATGTGATTGACTTGCAAGAGTCGGGTTTCACAATATTGGAAGGGTTGGTTTGTGATTGTCCGGGCAAAGTGGAAAATGAGTTGAAAGGAACCCTCTCGGCCAATTGTGCTAGTTGTGAATCAACCATCTTGTTATGAGCCTTGACCTCTTGCATTTTTTGATTCATGGCTTGAAGTTGTTGAAGAATTTGAGTTTGAGTAGAATCGGGTTGAGATGCTTGCTCTTGACTTCTTTGAGTTGCTTGGGTTTGATTTTGGTATTGGTGTTGATTATTGTGTTGGTTGTTTCTTGGGTAGTTTCCTCTTTGATTTTGGGTTTGGAATGGAGGTGGGTTTTGATATTGGAGGTTTGAGTTGTATGGTTGTTGAGCTTGTTGATTCCATTGTTGAGGTTGGGTTGCAAATCCGGTTGGTGGTTGTCTCCAAGCTACTCCACCGCCACCTCCCCTAAATCCTTCTTGCCTTGTGTTGTATGCCGCTACATGCTCCGGGCTTAACCCTCCACAATAGGATGTATCGTGGTTGGTGCCACCACAATTTTGACAAGAGAAAGAGTTGACTTGGGAGGAGCTCGCCCCACTATTAACACTAGTATTCAATTTTGCAAGCCCTTTTGTCAAAAGCTCAATTTGATGTTGCAATTGATCGACTTTCTCCAACTCATACTTCCCACCTTTCTTTGGCGCATACCTCCTTCTTCCTCCCCAAGAGTATTTTTTGACACCTCTTCGATTGTTGCTTCAACTTGATTTTGAGGGACTTTGATCAATTGTCCACCCGCCCCCGCATCCAAATTAGCTCAAGACATCGGTTCCAAACCATCATAGAAGAACCTCATGAGTAAGCTTTGATTGTATTCATGGTGAGGACATGCTTGCACCAACTCCTTAAACCTCTCCCAAGCTTCACTAAGGCTTTCCTCCGCCTCTTGTTCAAAAGATGCTATCTTCCTCCTCATGTCGGCGGTTTTCTCTTCGGAGATGAACCTTTTCAAAAATGCTTGGACAATTTCCCTCCATGTTGTGAGAGAATTAGGCTTGACTTGCTTGAGCCACTTCTTTGCTCTCCCCGTAAGAGATTGCCGAAATAGGTGCATCCGAATGTATTCTTGAGAAACTTGGTTGGTTTGTATCATGGCACAAAGTTCAAGAAACCTATCAAGATGCTCAATGGGGTCTTCACTTGGCGAACCCGAGAATTGCTCCGCTTGAACCATTCGAGTGTATTGAGGATGGATGGTGAAGTTAGTTTCCGTGACGGGTAGCAATATCCCACCGGTGAGCTCATAATCCTCCAGATTACCGAACTCACGAAATAAAACATCCGCTCGTGGTCCTGCTATTTCGTCACCTTAGGAATGTGAGGAACAAGAATCACTCTCACTATCAAAGATAGCACCAAAACCTCGTCCCTCTTCTTGATAGAGTCTACGGACTTGTCTCAAGGTGCGGTCGATTTCGTGATCAAGGTTGTGAGTAGGTGGTCCTTGGGATCTTCTTTGCATTCACCAAAGCTAAGAAAATAATTAGCAATGACTAGCAAGTGGAAAATGAACAAAATAAAAAGCAACAAATCCACTAATAACGCAAATTAAATATGCAAAACTAGCCGCTTCCCCGGCAACGGCGCCAAAATTTTGATCGGTGGACAATAGGTCGTTAGTTTACTATCCTAGATCAAAATTACAATTTATATCTCCTATCTTAACTCTATCAATTTTAATTTATATAGCGGTAAGGTAGGTTCGATTCCCAAGGAAACGGGGGTTTAGCACAATTAATACGAAATCGATGATAAATTGCTAGTAACAAAAAAAGGGTATTGAGATTTGTGTTTGAAGAATCCTATGGACAAACCAACTACTATTGAGCCTAGAATAAACTAAAAAAAATGGAAATAGATTGAACACTCTTAAATGCAAATAAATGGACAAGATTAGAGAGATAACAATGACAAAAGCACTAGGGAGAGGGGGATTCAATCATGAACAAGTAATACTAATGAAAACCGATAAGGAACCATTTCTAGGAGTATAAACTCTACCTAAGATAGTTCATTCTCATGCAACTACTCAAGCAAGTGGATGAAATCATTCACACCTAGATTAAATCATTCTCATGCATTCAATCAAGGGCCAGACTCTTGGGATTAGAGGTGCACACTCTAACTTCAAGCATATTTTAGCTCAAATCATCAACTCAAGAATAAATCCCAATCAATAATCAATAGATAATCAAATACACATGATTTTCACCCCCTTCCCTAGCTAAAAACCTAAGCTAGAAGGAAGGGAATAGCCATAACAACTAACATAAGCATATATTCAATATCAACACAACCTAACATGATTCTAACTTGAAGGGAAATCAAAGAAACTAATAAAGCTTGAATATTTATGAAAGAAAACTCAAGTAAGAACAATAAAACAAAGAGAACCAAAAACTAGAGAAACAAAAGTAAAGATTGATATTATAAAGATGAAAGATTACCAAATCATCAAAGTAGTAGAAACAATCTAGAAGAAAGCTTGAATATTTGATTACAAAGATTGATTCTTGAAGACTAGTGTTTTCTCTCTCTAGAAGACATGGATATTCTCTCTCTACAAATGATTTTTATGCCAATAGAATAGTTAATGAGTGAAAAACTCAAGCTAAAGACTATTTATAGTCTTGTACCAAAAGGAAGAAAAAGGGCAAGGGAGAGGGCTCTCCGAACAGGCTGTCGCGCCCTCTCCAAGCTGGGTAATAACCCTCGTCAAACCCAGATTGCCGCGCCCGCGGGGCCAATGCCGCGCCCGTGGCCCTTTGCTCCGCGCCCGCAGCTCGCCATCTCCACTTTCTCTTGCTGGCTTCAGGGCTTTCCTATCCGCGCCCACGGCTATCAGGCCCGCGCTCGCGGCTATGCTCATCAGCGCGCCCCCTCCACTTTGGCATCTCCACTTCCCTTGCAAGCTCCCTTAGCATCTCTACTCGAACTAATAACTCATGATTTGCCCACGAGTGATATGAGCTATCAAAACACACGAAAAGGAGGTAAAAACTAAAAGAAAAGACAAAAGGGAAGGGAAAACACGAGAGGGAGCTAAAATGACTAAAATCGAGATAAAAGGGGTGAAAGGAGGCATAAACAAGTGACAAATCCGGGGGAAATCTCTAGTGAAAAAGGGTAAAATGGTGGCATAAATGCCACACATCACATTCCCCGATCAGTGATTGTTATTGCTTCTCTTTTGTGACAGCCACCAGGTGGGCTGCCTTTCTCTTTTTGCTGGCTGGTTTAGGAGCAGGCGCAGCTTTCTTGAAGTTATCAAGGTCAATGGGCTCCTCGCCTTGACCGGCTGCGGCCACAATAGGCTTGACGTCTGAGAGATAACACTCCCTTGCCGTCTTCTGATCCCCATTCAGGGAACCCACTGACCCATTATCCCTCTCAAGTTTGATCAGCATGAGGGATGGGATGATGACTGCCTTGGACTCGTTGAGGGTTGGACGGCCCAAAATCAGATTATAGGCGGTCAATTCCTTGATTACCAAGAACTTGACGACCATGTGCCGTCCCTCCCCCTTTTCTCCTAGCCGAATGGGTAGGTCAATCCTCCCCATCGGATGCACTACCCCTCCCCCAAAACCAACTAAGGGGTGAGAGACTTTTTGCTTGCTGCTAAGCTTGTACTTGAGCTTCGCCAAGCACCGATAACTTATAAGGTCAGACGAGCTCCCGGTATCAATAAGGATCCGGCCCACTCGTTGGTTGGCAACCTTGCATTCGATGACTATGGGGTCATCATTAGGCCGCCTGACCTTGCCCTAGTCTTTCTCAGAGATGATGACCTTAGGGAAGGTGTCTTTCGACGTCTGACCCTCATCCACTGAGTTGACCTCTAGCTTTCTGATGTTGTCCTTGGTACCCCGAATGGTTGGACCCCCTCCGGCAAAACCGCCTGCTATAGTAAAGATTTTCTCTTCATCAGTGTCAGAGCTTATAGCAAGGTTGTCAGGCTTCTTGGACGACTGTCCATTGTTTATTTTGGGGTTACCCTTGGACTTCAGCATATAGGACTTCAAAACCCCCTCATCAGCCAGACTGTCCAGTAACCGCCTGAGGCTATAGCAGCCATTGGTGTCATGGCCTATATCCTCATGGAAATGACAGTACTTGCTCTTGTCCCGGCTTTTAATGGGACTTTTCATTGCAGCCGGTTTTTCAATGGTCAACCAGTCTTTGATCTCCATGAGGATGGAGGAGCAGTCCTTGTTGAACTCGTACTTGGGGACGTACGACTTGAACTCTCTCTTTTTCTTCTAGGACGGCTGACCAGAATGATCCGCCACCCAAACTTCTTTTCTTTTCTTGTTCTCTTCTTTTTTAGCTGGTTGAGCAGACCATATCTCCTTTTTGTCGGACTTTTTAGGTTCCGACGGCTGCTTGATGGCACAGAGTTCCTTCGGCTTCAATCAATGCTTCTTGGAGGGTAGCAACCCTCTTTCTGACAAGGTCGAACTTAAAGGTCGACCCGTCCTTCAGACCCTTGAAGAAGTCTATGTAGGTAACTTCGTCAGACAACCCTTGAATGTGAATTCTCATCAGATTGAACCGCCTAACATAGGACCTTAGTCCTTCTCTATCTCCCTGCTGAATAGCCCCCAAGTCGAGACTTGTCTCTTTGGCAGGGATGTTCATAGAGAAGTTGAACACGAACACGTATGCAAGAGTCTTGAAGTTGTAGATGCACCCGGCTGGCAAATTGCCAAACCATCGTTGGGCTATGCCTTCAATGTCGCCGGGAAGCATCGGCACCAGGCGGCGTCATCCCAACCCTGTAAGTACATGAGGTTGGTGTAAGCCATTAGGTGGTCTTCCGGGTTGGTGATACTGTCATAGGTACCAACTAACACGTTCTTAACCTTAGCCGGCTGAGCCGCCTCAGTTATCTCCCTGGAGAACGCCAACGGCTGTTCCTTAAGGTTTAGCAGCCGTAGCTGCCAGTCCATGGGCTGGACATTTTGCACCGCCTGACCCCCAAAGAGGGTCGGTTGCATGTATGGTGATCCATACGGCATGTATGGTTGTTGGGGCACATACGGAGCCGGCTAGATAATTTGAGGGCTAGTACGTGCGGACATGCCGCGTGACTGACTCTCTCGGTTTGTTTTCGAATACTTCATTGAAGTATTCTGGAAACTGTCTGGGTAAGTCGACGTTGAGGCCGACTCAGACAATTTTTTACTTCTCTTTTGCTGGATTAACATCTGGGCATCTAAGTAAGTCCTTTTCGATCCATCTGGCTGAACTTGCCGGATGGCTTTCCTTTGCCCTGATTCTGGGAAACAGAGCTTTGAAAGGTCGATCATGGGCCCATCCGCCCCCTTTGGTTTAGGGTGAGGAGTAAGCACCCGGTATTTGATGTGCTTCTTCTTGGAGGGTGAAGGTTTCTTGGCCGACAGACCCTTATTGGAGCCAGTTGACTTCTTTATTATGTCTTTGATTTCCCCTTTGAAACTTGTCATGAATTTCATGAGTTCGTCTCTAGTTACGGGGGCAGCACCCTCCACCGCCTGGGGTCGCCCAGCCAGCTTGATGGTTGGGCTGCTAGGACCAGCTTTGTCTTCGCCCCGTTCCCTTGTTTCCTTAGAACGGGTGCGTCTTGTTCTGAATGACTCGTCTGGGGCCACATAGGTGTCGACCTCAAGGTCGTCACCACTATCTTGGTCCGTGTGGACCTTAGCTTCAGCAGGCGGTATAGACTCTTTGGATGCCATCTTAGAAGTACTCTCCCCATAGACGGCGCCAAATGTTTCGGGGTATTTGGAGTCCCTCGGGAGAGTTACAATTCCAAGAATGTGCGCCGACCGTCTTTACTTGCAAAACCACGGAAACTCCAGTTGGGTAGAGTTCCGCTTCCGACGATCAAGTTAGAACGTTTCCGGTTGTATTAAAGTGCGGAATGTAAAGGTTTTTCTCTCGGATTCTGAGAGAATTCTGCAATTAATATTGCTCGAGTTTTGTGTGTATACTTATGAATATGTAATAAATGAGGATTTTCCTCTATTTATGTGAGAGGGGATCAGTTCCCCTTTCATAGGCTAGGGTGCCACGTGTCGCCAGAGGATTGGTTCTCTCAAAACCCCTCTGATGCGAACACGTGTCAGCACGTGATTAGGCCACGTGGACAGGGTATTTTTACCCTAAACACCTAGTGTGAATGCTTTTCCTCTTTCCTCCTCCTAAGAGCCTTTTCCTCTCCTTCTGGTTTGATTAATTACTACATTAGTTTTAATTTTTCTTTGATTATTATGGTTATTTTCAACTTCTTGTTAATCTTCTTGTGATTTATGAATTTTTTTAAATCGCGAGATCAGTGACTCGAAAAATATACCCCTGTTAAGTAAAATCAGGTTCCTTAATAGAATTTGTCAAGCCTCGTAAAGAGAAAGGGAATGCCCTGTAAGGTGACATGAGCTTCAAGATGAGTAGTATACATATATATATATATATATATATATATATATATATATATATATATATATATATACATATATATATACATATATATAAAATATATATATACATATATATATATACATATATATATATATATATATATATATATATACATATATATATATATACATATATATATATATACATATATATATATATATATATATATATATATATACATATATATATATATACATATATATATATATACATATATATATATATATATATATATATATATACATATATATATATATACATATATATATATATATACATATATATATATATATATATATATACATATATATATATAGCATTCTAATCACCAGTAGCATTGGATGTAAGAAAACTCTTATAAACAATGTTAGGACATATACACCCTTTAAAATGTTTGTTGACCAATATACCCCCATGCCTATTAATGTTAACTAGTATATATGTTTTGTGTCTGTACGTTTTTCCTAGTGTGAATGTTTTTCCTCTTTGCTCCTCCTAAGTGCCCTTTTCTCTCCTTCCTCCTCTATTGAGAAAAACTATTTGCTTTCTATTAAAGCACCTACCGAGCTTTCTCTCCTCCATTGAAGCAGTTTTATGAGGTGGGGTAAATTTTTAATTTTTTTTACTAAATTGAATATTAATTTTACAATCTAGGTATATCGTTATTTTAATTGTCACATGATTTGATATATGTATGTGTGTGTCATTGTTTCAGATTGATTGAGTGGCTTAACAATATGAGAAGGAGAGGCATGGCTTCAATATATTCGTGGTTTGATTATTTACTCCATTAGTTAGTTTTAATTTTTCTTCGATTACTATGGTTATTTTCAACTTCTTGTTAATCTTCTAATGATTTGTAACTTTTTACTATATTGCGAGAATAGTAACCCGAAAATATACCAATGTTTAGTAAAATCAGGTTCCTTAATAGAATTTGTCCAACCTCGTAAAGAGAAAGGGAATGCATTGTAAGGTTCTATGAGCTTTTGACTTACATGTTTGATATTGCACTATAAAAATGTAATTGCTAAATTACAAGATGAGTAGTATATCTAGCATTCTAATCACCAGTAGTAGCAGCACTTAGATGTTTTGCATCGATTTAACTAAGGCCACTGTCTTTGTGACTTTTACTTATCATCTATACTAATATATTAAAAGGCGGTCCTAACAAAGTGTATGTGGCACTAGACCCTTCATTGCGCCACATCATCCACTTAACTTCTTATTACGTCACGTCACCCACTCAAAGCCACGTGGCTCTCCCTTCCGTATGTTTCTCATGCATGTCATGTGACAGAATCTAGTCGTATCACCAAATCAAAAGTAATTCCTAAGTTCTCTAACTAAAGTAGATAGATAGGAAAGTAGGGTCGAATCAACAGGGAAACAATGTCTTTCTATTCCTACATAATTAATATAATCTAAATTATTAATTAACCAAATTATTTTTATGAGAATTAAACAAAGAAAAATAAAATACTAACGCGAATAAAATAAGGGGAATAACAATAAATCAAAGCCTAGGGTATAGGTTCACCAATAAATAATATTCCAGGGTAAAGCATAACAATCAATGATCAATGCATCAATTAATCAGATCATTAAGGGCTTTCGCTACTAATTACAATCACTGAATTAATCTAGCGGTATTAAATCGCATCTCTCGAATCTTGACTTAACCATTTATAAATTAACCTACCTATTGAAACTAAGCCTAAACATCAATTCTCATATGTCGAATATCGAATCAATATTGCGTAACTCATACAATTAAACCAAGCCTAATCTAATTGCATATCATTAAATCAATCAATAGGAAATTAATCAAGTATTGGCAATCAACAATAATAAATTACCCCTTCATATTATTTACGGATCCCCACGAACCTTAGAAATAAAATACTAACACATAATGAAATCTAAACTAAGCAAAGCAATTGAACAAGACATAATTAATCAAAGCAATTAAATTACTAGAAATAAAAGGGAAAGAAATCGTTACCAAAATAAACGGAAATAATAAATTTCATAAACTAAAAGTGTTGAGAGAACAAATTAAAATACTAATGAAAGCCTAAAACTAAAATCTGGGATTTTAACTAATGAATGACGTAATTGTCTTGCTTAATAAAAAGCCTGTTTATATTAAAGCTAGAAATTCCTAAACTAAAACGAAGATTAACATCCTGACCGCCCGGCCGAGCGCGCCTTCAGGTGGTACTCCTCCTCACTCACCCGACAGGGTGCGCCTGCGGGTGATGAGTGCTGCTCTTTCTTTCCTCCTCGCCCGGCTGGGCGCGCCTTAGGGAAAGGGCACTCCCCGGTCGGGCGAGCTTCCGGACAATACAAATTTCTTGATTGGGCTAACTCGGCCCAATCCTAACTTTTCCTCTTTGGGTCTTTATAACTCGGTCCATTGCCTCGATCTTTTCTTTTTCTCTGAGCCCTTAATCACAGGTTGGATTACTCTAACGCGGTCTTGGGCTACGGAGAACGGTCATATTAATGCGATCCCAATCCATTGCTCGTAGTGGCTCAAATAAGTCCAGGAAATGCTCCGACACCGCAATTTCCTGTAAAACAATACCAAAACTACGAAAACACTAGAAAGCGCATATTAGTAATAAAAATAGCTCTGTAGAGCCAAAAATACTCCTAAATATGACCAAGGGACAGGGTAAATCACTATATAAAATGGACATATTAAACTCCCCCGAGCCAAACCTTTGCTTGTCCCAAAGCAAAGATCTCATCAATGAACAAATAAAACATACTTCACCCCAAAATCAACTAAAACCAATTATAATCAATTCAAGGCAAATCCAACAAATATGCATCAAAGTCAACCAATCAATTCCATCCAACTACTAATCCACCCTAACAATCGTCAAACAAAGCGAACCACAAGTGTATATGGAATTCATGACTAGTGCTCACACACTCTTCACTCATTTATGTGGTGGATATAAAATGTATCCGATCGCTCTCCATCGAACCCCTTTATATGTGAACAATTCCCTCCCAACTCACGCACTCGTGTGTTTAAAAAGACAAGCACTCAACCTAGTAGTCGACTCGAAATATGTCAAATCATTCTTTGCATTGATAAACAACTAATTTCACATCCATAAAACTCTATGCACAAAGGTCAGAAGGTCTTCAAACCTTGTAATGTAAGGCTAGGGTAAAGAGGTAGGAAATATTTGGGAAAAAGTGAGAGTAAAGCTATGCTTAAAGGAGCCAAATCCTAACAAATAAAACCAAGGTCAAAAATAAATAATGACCAATCATCTCCAACACAACTCAAACCCACTCCACAAAAATTCACCAAACAACTAATCCAATCACATCAAAATTTCCTAACACTTACAACTTCACTCATAAAAATATAGCAATGTAGAATTAGAGTGAATCAACAAACTTTGAACTCTTTTTCAACTTGAATTTTTCTTTGGGACTCATTCTTTTTTTCTTTCTTTTAATCAACCTTCATTAGAACACTTGAACATTGAAACAAATTTTTCTCTTTTAATCTTTTGTTTTTCCATTTGAAATTCACTTTTTTTTCCCCTTCTTTTTCTTTTCTTGAACTTCCTTTTTTTTCATCCATCATGCTTTATTTTTTCAAGAAATTTTAACTTTTAAATCACCAAAAATAAACCACAACCAATAACAAAACAACTTCTCAAACCCACCCACATTGTGCAATAAATAAGCACTCTACAAACTCCCTCACCTCACTCACTAATAGCTCCTCCAAACCAAGCTTGGGACTAGTAACCAATGGGGAAAAATAGGCTTGTAATGTGGCTAAATAAACAATGAAAAGTCAAGGCAACAATATGGGTAGCAAGAAGGGAACAAATGTATCTAAAATCATCTTAAGGCTACCTAAAAGAACAAATGCCTTCATCTTCCTCAATGTGCATAATATGAACCATACAAACATTACTCAAAGTCATAAACCAATACTCAACTTCATTGACATACCAGGAACTATCACACAATTCCTAACCAAATCAACTAGTCAAGCACCAAATCCACAAATAGTTGGACAAAGTTGACTCATATCAAGGCATCAAAGCAATCAAACATCAAATCATGGCTAACCTATCCACAATATTCATTATCATGTACCAAGAATCAAAACAATTTTCATGTAAGGGGCACAGGAAAGCATGATTCATCATTCATTGGATTGTATTATTGTATTTTTTTTTATTTTCAATTTTTTTGTATTTTTTCTTTTTTTTTTGAAAGCAATGAAATCTACACTAGAAAGCAATAAAAACTATACTAAACACACCAAAAACCAAAAAGAGAGAGAAGATATAAGATACCTCTACCAAAAATCTCCCCCAAGCCAAAATCAAACAATGTCCTCATTGGCTCGGGAATTAGCCGCAGCATGGCTAATAATCACCATCCTCATCTTCATCCATATCTCCATATCCTCCACCACTGCCACCTGCACCAAAAGAACTCCCACAAAAATAGTTAAGGTTAACATTACCCCCAATCCCCCCAAAAGGACAGCCTTGGCCGCAGCCAGGAAATGAGGAGTAGTTTGTGTATATGCCATGGGAGTTGGGATCCACATATCCCTCCGGTGGTGGATAGAACCAGTTTGGGCGAAGGGTCTCGGCAAGAATAGCACCACGATGAGCATAGTCGTCATATATCGGGAAAAGACCCCTACCCGTGTTCCGCTCTACGTACCTAACCCTCTGGTCAAGGGAACCAACTAGCCTCCTAATATCCCTAAACTTTGTCCTAAGCTCTCCCTGACCCCTCTCTATCCTACCTAGGGCCTGACCAATACTCTAAAGGTCCTAAACAGTCTCGGGGTCTGGTCTAGGTTGGTGAGGAGGTGGCTAAAGCACATGTGGCTGTGGCACTTACGACAAGGGTTGTGCTTGGAGCCGGGCCCCGGGAAGTAGACGGTCGTAGGTGTAGGACTGTTGTCCGGCAGGGAAGCTAGTCAACTCTGTATTAGGGAGAGGAAATACGGGCACGTAGTCCTTCCCTACCTTCACTAGCCACTCTAAGACCTGATAGTGGTTTGGCTTGACCCAGTTCAACCCCCCATAGTAATGCAAGTTCTGATAAGATGCCCCCCACAGTTGGTTAATCCCTTATTTTAACTGTTATCCTAGTAATTAAGCGACCAAAGTAGATTGGGGTTTTAACATTGGTATCACATGTGTTGGCATGCCTACTCAAATGACTTATAATATATCGGGTTATGTTCAATCTACCATATACAAACATATAATGCCCTAGGATAGCAAGTTTTAAAGATTGGGCGTTGTGAGGCTCATGGCAAGCCAAAAAACATGTCCCGGAAAATCTTTGAAAGATTTTTGGGATGGGGTGGTGAAAGGGAAGTGAAATACAATGTTGAATATTATAGCTAGCTTAGTTTTTAACTCTTAATTAGTTTTTACCTGTCTCTCTTAATTTTAAGGTTTTAGGGAGGATTAGCCTACATAATTAAGGTTTTAGAGAGAGAAAGTGAGAGATCTTCAATGGTGGGATTTGGAGCTTGAAAATTCAACTTGTGACAATTGTTTTGGAGATTTCCTTATTAAATCAATGAGCATCTCTTACATTCTCTTCTCTATCTTTATTGCTTTATTATTTTGATTTTGCTTTGCTAATTACTTGTGAATCATGCTTTTACTTGTAAATTTGTTGATTAGATTGTTGATTGCCATGACTAGTGAGTAGTTCCTTTGGCTAAGGTTGTGGGGATGGTATAATTGAAGCTTGAGCATGTTTTAGATATAGAACTTGATTTGATCATGATTAAAGTCTTCGTATGTTTGATATTCTTCAATTTGCTTGCAAAATGCATGTTCTTTGTGAATTGATGTTGGATGATGCGACAGCGAACCTAGCTAGATTCATTGTTGTCGATTATGCTTGATTGTACCTTCTAGTATATGGTTCTAATACGACAGCATAAAGGCTATGTTAGGAGAAACCACTTGGCCCTGATAGGTGGTTAGATTGAACCTTAATTCGGCATTCAAATATACTTAGTTTGTGATCATTCCGATTCTATACCTATGCATGTTTGAGTGAAACTTATACCTGAAAGGATTGGTGTCCTTCGAACAAGTGTATTATTCTAATAGAGGGTACAAAATTAATTACGGAGTTAATTATTCAGTGAAGTCGAGTGATCCGAAAGTCAGGCTACAGGCCATCTCCGATCAGTGAGATTAATTATATTAATCTCACATCTTTTCTTCTACCGAACCCAACGGGTCACACCCAAGCGTGCAACCAAACTAAGGTGACGAATTAAGCAGAAGGTCTTAATACGTTAAACAAGAGGATTCGTACTCCGACGTCGGATTCCGAGCTTAAAGCGTCGAAACCGAACATCGAACGTCGAACGTCGAGTTAAATTCTAGGAGTTTACGAGACGTGCAAATAAATCAAATAACAAATATGAAGACAACATAAGAAGCTCTAGCCTGGAATCGGCATAGCCATACGAGGGATAGGCTAGTATGGCTAGCAAGCATGCTAGCATGCGTGCCGCTAGCCCGCAAGCCTAGCAGCAGCACACACGTGCTTGCTGGGCGAGCGTACCATGGCTCGCAAGCTAGCAGCGCTCGCAAGACTGGCTTCCAGCAAGCGCTAGGCCTCGCTAGCATCTGCTAGCACTTGCCCGTATGGCCTGCTAGTAAGCACGCAGCAGCCCGCTAGCAAGCGAGACTTGTTGGTGCTTGCGGGCAAGGCCTATGGGCTTGCGGCACAGCAGCCGAGCAGCGCACAAGCAGCCCAGCTACACGCGTGGGCTTGCGGTGTGGATGGAAGCCCAAGCCAAGTCAAGGGGGCCTTGACTGGCCATACCTTGGTGGCTAAGGGTGTTGACCGGTCATAGGGTATTGTGATCGGTAGGTTTGGTGACTTGGGAATAAGAAGGCCATGTGGCTCTCCTTCTGGTCCTCACCTAACCACTCCCATGTGATTGCCACTTGTTGCTTGACTATTTGTTCTAGCTATTTAATTTATTTTAGAATTAAATGAAATACAAGCTTTTCTCAATTTTGCAAAAGTCCCACATTGAATGGAAATCAAGAGGGTGGAGATGCTTCTCCTATAAATACCCAAGACCTCCCTTAGGAATTCTTTGCAAGAGTTGAACTCTATAAAAGGCATCTCCATTGAGAAAACCTTATAAAGATATCCTCTTGTTTAATAGTGTTAATATTGCCCTACCCGGTAATATTAGCTGGGCGCGTGGGTGGACTACGTTGGAGGGGTAGCGTTTGAGGCTCTTTCTCCGTTCATGAGTTCGTGTTCGTGCTAGTGGAAAACACGCATCAAGGGTATGATCGTCTTTTCCTATCTCTCTTTCTCCCTTTTATTATGTGTTTATTGTATGCTTTATTTAATGCATGTTTAGTTGCTTTAATTTATGCATGGATCTTTGGGCGGGTTTTATTTCCGCGCGGTGTTGGACACCGGAAAACCCAACAATACCTATCCGTCTCCTTAGCATTTTAGTTTTTGTCTAAGTTTAGTATAGCCTTGTAGTGTTAGTTGTCATTTCTTACCCCTTGTCGGCTTAGCTTAGTTGTTGGTAATGGTTGTGGCGATTAGCCGTTCTCCGTGGATCGACCCTTGACTTGCCACTAAATTCGTGTTTGGTGTTAGGTTTAGGTATTATAAATTTTTGTTTGATTGAAGGTGTTTTAGAACCCAAGACCTAAAATAACCTTTGTCACATTGACCCAATACTGAATCAACCTTATCCTAATCAAACTAAACCAAACTTTTTTTTTTTTGACACAAACTAAACCAAACTTAACTAAACCAAAATCAGCTGAATCGGAATCCACCTGACCAAAGTCATCCGACCCAAAAGTAACGTTATTTAACCCATTTTGAACCAAATATGAATTAAGACAAACTAAAAAATGAACCGATTTGAGGTTGACCTAACCTAAACACGAACCTAGCTGATATATCTTTACCTGACCCGAAATTGATACATCCCAAACCAAAGCAGGTTAAAAGGGTAACCTTAACCCCAATAAACCTGACCCGAAATAACCCCACTTGTTAAGGGTCAACCCAGACTACATCCAGTGAACTAAATTGATACCCTAATCACAATAGTTTAATTTTGGGATGGCTTAAGCTGAAGCTATATATATATATATATATATATATATATATATATATATATATATATATATATATATATATATATATATATAACTGTGTGTGTGTGTGTGTGTGTAATTGGCAAACGAAATAATATGAAGAATTAGATTTAAAATATATAATATATAATGATTTTATAAAAAATTTGTATATTTTCATAAATTTAGTGATTAATTAGGAATATAACTTAATTATTTGAAGACAAATAACATAGTTATTTGTTTAAAAGATCGAATGTTATACTTGTATTTTAGGATAATTAATAACAATAAAAAGCTGTCTTACACTTTGTATTTCTTATTTATCTGGGTATGTAATTAAGAATAAATGAGAATCCGTAAGTAAATTAAGCTAATGATTTTCAAGAGATTATTCAATTGCATGTCATACAACAAATAGTTTAAACAATTGATTTTATCAGATGATAAACAAATTATTTCAGAGAAGGGTCAGCTCAAGTAGTTAGAATTCTCCTCCGAATTCTAAGAGATCTTGGAATCGATTTTTATTACCTGCTCTTGTGGCTCTCTTACACCAGAAAAATAAAGTAAAAATAAACATATTATTTCAAATTACCTGGGACTGATTTTACTTTGAGCTTCTAGAAGTCAAGAAATGTTACAAAATTGGGTTATGATCTTATCTAACTTAGAAGATACTTTAGCAAAATTTTACAATACACAAGTTTTGATTTTCACTTTTAAAAAAGGAAGGAGAAAGTACAGGTTATTTAAAAAATTTAGTTTTAGCTGCATCCAGTAAGGCTAAATGGCTAATAGCCTAATAAACAAAAGGAAAATTGTATACCACATGTACGTACTTACCTTATCAGCACATCATATTAGACAAATCATATTAATTAACTATAAGATGTCTCTCAATCATCATGATGAAGAAAGAAACAAAATCCTAGTATTCATCAGCCGTAGGGGTGTAAATGAGTTGATATGTTCGTGAACTACTCGCGAACAGGCTCGGTCAAAGTTTGATCAAAACTCGTTTGTTAAGCTAACAAACAAGCTTAAACTCTCTCTTTCTCTCTCTAGAATTCTGTCTTGAGAAAGCTTGAACCCGCCATTTTTGGCCGATTTTCTTGCGGTTTTTTGCCATGGCTAAAGCAAAGAAAGGAAAGGGGAAGAAAAATTCTTCCTCTAAATCTAAGAAGAAAGCCAAACAGAAGGAAAAAGTGACTGCCAAAATGAGGGTTGAGGATGGAAAGCAAGTTGATGACTCTGAGCTTAGCTGGCTTGATGAAGTGCCTATGGAGGAAATTCCTGTCAAAGATGATAACAATGATGATTTGGTGATCCATAGACAACAACTTAATGAATGGCTTGAGGTAATTCATCGAAACTCAGCTAATCTGTTTACTGGGAAAACAGGGGGTGATGGGTATGGTCAAGATTCTGTTATTGAGGATAATACGGATTGTTGTGATGATTTCTTGAATGATAAGGTAGTTAATACTACTCCATTAATGATGATTTGTGATAATCGCGATAGTTTTAACTCGCCTAAAACCCCCAATTTGTATTGCCCTATTTCTGAGAATTCTGGGTCTGATTGCAATAAGAACTCGAATCTTGGTACAACTTGGCGTGATAAATTAAGAAATATAACGGATGAGGGTGCTTGTTTTGATCATAATAAATCTCCTAATCCTATAAATCTGGGTCAATCGTCAAATTTACTTAAATTATCAATGGAGGATGTGGCTACTGAAGTTGATTTTTGGAGCACTGCTTTGATTTGTTATGTTCTAGGTGCTAAGCCATCTTTGTTTGTGTTTAATGGTTTCATTAGACGTATGTGGGGAAGATTTGGCATTGATAAGGTTTCTATGAGCAATAATGGAGTGTTTTTGGTATGATTTAAGGATACTAGTGGTAAGGATAAAGCCTCAGTAGCTGGGCCGATCTTCTTTGATAAGAAACCTGTAGTAGTGAAACCATGGGAGAGAGATGTATGTCTTAATGACATCAAAGTGGATTATATTCCTGTTTGGGTTCGCCTCCATGGACTTGATTTGAAGTTTTGGGGACAACAAACATTGATGAAAATTGGGGGTTTAATTGGTAAGCCCATAAAAATGGATAGAGCAACAACAAACAAGGATATGTTAGCTTTTGCAAGATTGTTGATAGAAGTGAAGATCAATGGGTTGATTGATAAAATAGAATTTGTGGATGAATTGGGGCAAATTGTGACCCAGGAGGTGGTTTTTGAATGGAAGCCCATTCTATGCATGAAGTGTAAGGGAATGGGACATGATAGCTCGTTGTGTACTGCTAGAGGGAAGGAGAATGGGTATACTCAGAACAGGAAGGGACTAAGCCAGAATGGTAAGAGACAAGATCAGAAAGTGTGGAAACCTGTTCAGCAGCTAGCTATGAAGCCTGTGCAGAATCCACCTACTAGACCTGATCTGAACCCAATTCAGAAACCAGTGTGGCAAGTTCAGAAGCCAGTACAGGAACCTGCCTAAAGCATCGTAGGAGGAAGATTTGCTGGCTTGATGGTTGATGAGACTGAGATTGAAATTCTAAATCAGAACAGTGCTCTAGGGAAGAATTACCTAGCACCTGTGAAGAGAGTGGTGTATGGCAGTGAGGAGGGGGTTATATACCCATCACCTCCTCATGGATAGATGGGGTTTCTGGAATACTAGAGGCCTTAATAACTCAGACGGATACTGTGATGTCTTAAACTTTATAAGACAGCAGGATATTGGGTTATTTGGGCTTCTAGAAACAAAGGTGAAGGCCAAGAATTTTGCTAAGGCCTTCACTAATTTTGATGGTGATTGGTAAGTGTGTGCTAATTACTCTAAATGTATTAATGGCAGGATATGGGTGATATGGAAACCTAGTGTCTTTCAACTCAATATCATTAGAATTGAAAATCAGTGTATACATGTACATGTGATACATAGAGCTTCTGGCTTGAGTTTCTATTGGACTGTTGTTTATGGGCTTAATGAACCTAGTAGAAGAGAGGATCTATGGAAACATTTGGAAGAAATAAGCAGAGATGTTATAGATCCTTGGATGGTGTGTGGGGATTTTAACAATGTTCTGAATGTTGGGGATAGAGTTGGTTCACCTGTGACCCTTGCTGAGTTTGATGATTTTAGACAGTGTTTGAGGAAGTGTGGCTTGACTGATTTTAAATCTAGTGGCTGCTTCTATACTTGGAATAACAAACAGGAGGGTGATAGTAGGGTTTTTTCCAAGATTGACATAATTCTGGTTAATGATTGGTGGTTGGAGAAGGTTAAACCAATTAATGCCGTTTTCTTACCAGAAGGTCTTATGGGTCATTGTCCTTGTGTGATGAATATGGGCGATGCTGATGGTGGTTTTAAGAAGCCTTTTGAGTTTTTTAACCATTGGTCTACTTTGCCTTATTTTCAGGAGGTGGTAGTTGAGGCTTGGAACTGTCAGATTTCTGGCACTCCTATGTACACTTTAGTTCAGAAGCTTAAAGCTTGCAAAGTGGCTTTGAAGAAGCTCAACAATGGGTATGATTCTGACGTTTTGGCTGCTGATGAAAAACTGGATGCTGAACATAAGAAAAAACAGGAGCAACTTAACTGTGATCCTGGTAACCTCAGTTTGATGGCTAGTGAACTTCTGGTTAGGCAGCAGTATATTAAAGCTCATAAGAGGAAATTGAGTTTCCTTAAACAGAAGGCAAAGCTGCATTGGCTTAAGCATGGTGATATTAATTCTGCTCATTTACATGCCAGCATTAGGAAGCGAAGATTGCAAAACAGAAATTGCAGCATTCAGAAGGAGGATGGGATGGAAGTGCATAGACATGAAGAAATTGTTGGAGCTTTCTTGGACTTTTACAAAGGGATGCTTGGTACTGCTACCCCTAGTCAGCATAATATTCATCAATCTGTCATTGATGAAGGACCAGTGATTGGTGAGGAGAAAAGTAGAGAGCTGTGTAGACCCTTTGGTGAGGCTGATGTAAAGAAGGCTTTATGGGACATTGATGATAATAAAGCCCCTGGTCCTGATGGCTATTCTAGCCTTTTTTTCAAATGTGCCTAGGATATTGTAAAAGAGAATGTGTGTGAGGATATCCTGGATTTCTTCCGGAATGGCAAGATTTTAAAACAGATTAATTCCACTGTGATTACTTTAGTGCCTAAAGTTGAGCATGCTACTAAGGTTGGGCAATTCAGGCTAATTTCTTGCTGCAATGTCATATATAAAGTCATCTCTAAGATGATCTGCAGTAGAATGAAAGAAGTGCTTCCTGATGTCATTTCTGAGGTGCAAGGTGCTTTTATAGTTGGACGTTCAATTTTGGACAATATTCTGTTATGTCAGGATATACTCAAGGATTACAATAACAAAAGAAAGCTTCCTAGATGTACTGTGAAGGTTGATATTCAAAAAGCTTATGATTCTGTCAGTTGGGATTTCATCAGGGACATGTTGCATGCTTTGGGGTTTCATGTGCAATTCTGTAATTGGATTATGACCTGTGTTAGTTCACCTTCTTACTCTCTGATGATCAATGTTGGGATGTGTGGTTTTTTCAAGGGTGCTAAGGGCTTAAGACAGGGGGATCCCATGTCCCCTCTTCTGTTTGTCCTGGCTATGGAATATTTGTCTAGGTTATTGAGGAAAGTGGGTAAGTTTAGGCAGTTTAGATTTCATTCAAGATGCAAGAGGATTGGTCTAAATCATCTGATATTTGCTGATGACTTGATGTTATTTTGTTATGGTGACTCACAGTCCATTTCTTTGCTTCATAGGGCTTTAAAAACCTTTGGTAACTGTTCAGGGTTGCAAGCTAACAAGGCAAAAACTACAATCTACTTTGGCAATACTTCTATAAGTTTTAGAGAGCAGACCTTAAGGCACACTGGTTTCAGTGAGGGTTCTTTCCCTTTCAAGTATTTAGGTATTCCCTTAAATGCTAAATATTTGAGATTTGCTGATTATGATGGTTTGGTTGATAAAATGCTTTCCAGAATTACCTGTTGGGCAAGCAGAAATTTGTCTTATGCTGCTAGAGTTGTCTTGATTAACTCTATGCTAATGAGCTTGCATGTATACTGGGCTCAGTGTCTCATTCTGCCAGCTTTTGTTTTGGATAGAATAACTCAGATTTGTAGAGCTTTTCTATGGGATGGAAGTGCTAATTTGTCTAGAAGTCCTCCCATCTCCTGGGATTGGGTGTGTAAACCCAAAGAAGCTGGTGGATTGGGGATCAGAAACTATAAGTTGTGGAATAAAGCTGCTCTGGGGAAATATGTTTGGAAAATTGCTAACAAAGAAGACTCTTTATGGGTCAGATGGGTGCATTCAGTTTACTTAAAAGATCCAGAATGGTGGGATTATAAACCAAAAAGTAGTGCTGGTTGGGCATGGAAGAAACTTTGCAAAGTTAAAGATGATCTTCATTCAGGATTCTTGGAGAAAGCTTGGGCTCAGCATAAATACAAGATTTCTGAAGTCTATGATTGGTTGCAAAGAAATAATCTGAGAGTTTTTTGGCATACTTGGATTTGGAATAATTTTAATTCCCCCAAGCATGCCTTCATTTCCTGGCTTGCAATGCATAATAGGCTTAAAACCAGAGATAGGCTTGAGAGATTTGGTTTTTGTGAAGACAGCAACTGTTTACTGTGTGGAAATGCTACTGAAACCAGAAGCCATCTCTTCTTTGAGTGTCCTTACAGTAGAAGATGCATTGATATGATTGCAGTTTGGCTGGGAATCAGAATAGCTGTTATAATATAGATGAGGCCTGGTTGCATTGGAGAAAGCAATTTAAAGACCCCATCTGCAGAAAAGTGGGAACAACAGGCTTGGCTTCTGTTATTTACCATTTGTGGTTTGCTAGAAATCATGCTTATTGGTTCAAAGCTGTAATTTATCCTAGGATCTTATGTAGAGGAATCTGTATAGAAACAGTGGATAGGAGTAGGCAACTCATTACAGGGAGTTGGACTAGAAAACAATGTAAATGGTTGTATAGCCTTAAAGGTTGTATTTTTTGATTGGGGGTTGTTTGGTGGGAGGGCTTGCCCTCTAGTCTGTTGTTAGTTTGTCTCTGGTCCTTTTGGTGAGTACCCTTCCTAGAAGGTGCCTCACTTTTTGAGTCCAGAGTCTTCCCTTTCCCTCTTTGAAGCTCCATTCCTAAGAGGTTGCTTTAACTTGGGTTTGGGTTTTTTTTTGGGTGGTTGTTTGCCCTCGTGGCTTGTGTAGTTGGGTTACAACTTTCCTTTTTTGGTAAAGTTGTATCTTGGTAATAATATTACTTACTTACCAAAAAAAACAAGCTTGAACAAAAATTTTAAGCTCATCAAATAAATGAACAAAGCTCGAACAACATCATGTTCAACTTGGTAATGTTCATGAACAACTCGTTTAAGACCATTAATAAGTTTTTTTAATGTACGATTAAAACTCGACAATTTATATATCTTTTATTCATACATATTTGTAAAAAAAGTACTAATTATTTCATCATGTAAAGGCATGAAAACTCCATTGTGTTAAAATTTGAAAGTAAACATTTTTTTAATAACAAATTAGGCTCGTTTATTTAGTCAAGCCCGATTTAATCCCGTTCAAGCTCGAACTTAAACTAGAAATGCAAACAAGTATGCTCGTGAACAAAGCTCAAACAAGCCAAATTCTTAATGAGCCCAGCTCGAATAACAATTTTAAAAGCTTGTTCAAGCTCGAGATAGTTCGAACACGAATAATTCTTATCAACCTTAGCTCGAACAGACTGAAACTTGACTCGGCCCGCATCGTTTGCAACCCTAATCAGTCGCCTCTATAAATAAATATATCATGTTAGTCCCGAATTTCGACACACATAAATATACATTAACCATTAATTATATTAGATTTAAAACTTGATTATTTTTGCTATAAAAGGACCGATCATTTGCCATGTTAAGACCATAACAATATAATCATCTCATAATTAAAAGTCTTAATCAAAGAAAGATAAGTTATCACCTAGTAAAATTCTAGCATGCCTCTGTCTTCTAGCACTTGCTAACTAAGTTGCTTATGCTACTTGTTTCGGCAAAAAATGGACTAATCGGGCCTTGGAGGGCTGTTTGTGCACCTAAAATTTGGGCCTTGAATGGAACTGCAAAATGAATCCTGAGCCCTAGGGGTGGACCCAGGGCGGAGCCTCTGACACCCAAAGTTATATGCCAAACAATGAATGTTTTGAGAGGATTTTAGGGGAGAGAGAGAGGAGGAGGAGGAGGAGGATAATCATCTTAGTGTAAGATTGACCTCTCTTTACCTTTAGACCCTTGACGGGTATTTATAGTAGTATATGAGTGGGTATTGTGAGCCCTAGTAGTACACATATATGGGCAATTATGGCCCATATTAGTGCATTAGGATTATGTGGGCCTTTTAGGCCTTTTTATGCTCTTTGGGCTTAAATGGGTAGGATTATCCTTGGCTAAAATAGGTATGACCAATTTAGCACCCAAAGAATTATGCCCCCGGACCCAATTCTATTTAAAAAATGAGTTTTATTTGGACTTCCCAAGTAATTCGTTTATAGAAATTGAGTTGGAAGACTTTATTTATTCAGGTTTATCCGAGGCAATACTCTTGATCCGAGGATCATTAGAGCTTTTTTGAGGCAACACTCTTGATCCGAGGATCATTATAGCTTTTTACCCACTTTAACTCTTGATCCGAAGATCATTAGAGTTTATCCGAGGCAACACTCTTGATCCGAGGATCATTAGAGTTTTTTTACCCACTTTAACTCTTGATCCTCGGATCATTAGAGTTTATTCGAGGCAACACTCTTGATCCGAGGATCATTAGAGCTTTTTTGAGGCAATACTCTTGATCCGAATTAGAGCTTTTTACCCACTTTAACTCTTGATCCGAAGATCATTAGTGTTTTTTTGAGGCAACACTCTTGATCCGAGGATCATTAGAGCTTTTTACCAACTGTAACTCTTGATCCGAAAATCATTAGTGTTTTTCCGAGACAACATTCTTGATCCTCGGATCATTAGAGATTTTTACCAACTTTAACTCTTGATCCGCAGATCATTAGAGTTTATCCGAGGCAACACTCTTGATCTGAGGATCATTAGAGTTTGTTCGAGGCAACACTCTTGATCTTAGGATCATTTGAGCTTTTTTGAGGCAACACTCTTGATCCGAGTATCATTAGAGCTTTTTACCCACTTTAACTCTTGATCCGAAGATAATTAGAGTGTTTTCGAGGCAACACTCTTGATTTGAGGATCATTGGAGCTTTTTACCAACTGTAACTCTTGATCCGAAGATCATTAGAGTTTAACCGAGACAACACTCTTGATCCGAGGATCATTAGAGCTTTTTACCAACTATAACCCTTGATCCGAAGATCATTAGAGTTTATCCGAGGTAATACTCTTGATCCGAGGATCATTAGAGCATTTTAGAGGCAACACTCTTGATATGAAGATCATTAGAGCTTTTTACCCGCTTTAACTCTTGATCCGAAGATCATTAGAGTTTTTCCAGGTAACACTCTTGATCCTCGGATCATTAGAGTTTTTGGTAGACGCCTAACTCTCGATCGGAGGAGCCAATAGCTAAAAAGCCTAACTCTTGATCGTTAGTGCCAGTTTTTGCATACATGCTGTCCAAAGCATTTGATTGTGCCATTCAGAAGTCATGGACTCCAAGAAAGGTATCTCTCATTTCGGACCATGGTTTTATTCCGAGGTTGCGGGGGATTAGCTATCCGGAGCACAATGTCAGTGGTTGGCTATGCTTCGGATGTGACTCTCTAAAGCACAGTGCCGGTGGGTAGCTATGCTTCAGATTTGACCACGACCCCTTGCCCCCCAGAAATTGGTTTATCCAAAGTACAATGCTAGTGGTTGGCTATAATTCGGTTGTGAAACCATTGTTTCTTGATGGAGCGGTCTCTGAACAACCCGAAAAAGTCCGAATGAATTAGACTTTGGTTGAGCTGGATTTTTACTTTTTTTCATCATCATCATCGTGAGGATGATTTATGATTATACTCACTGGCGGACTTACGTTGGAGCAAGGGGTAGCACGGGCTGCCCCTAAAAAAAAAAAAAAAAAAAAAAAAAAAAAACAGAATGTTCTAAAATGCTATGGCATTGATTTTGTATATATATTATTCCTTGTTTAAATGTTGAGTATAATGTGCGTTGCTTTGGTGGTGTGCTAAATGTGGTTAATAATGTTATATGTGTGTGTGCAGGTTAGGGGTTCGAGAAAGCTTCCCATTATTATAACATTATTATTCCTTTTTTTTTTCAATTTTTTATTTAAAGAAAGCTTCCCATTTTCATATGAACTAACATGTAGAAATAGCTTTCCAATCTACAATACTCTCTCCATTCATAGTAATTCTTCCCATTTTCATGCATATCTTGTTTTCCAAAGCTCATATTTGATCAATAAATTATTTAGTTTTATATAAGTAACAATATTATTTATGAAAATTTACATCGAATTGTATATAAAAAAAATCACATGTGATAGTTTTTTTCTTATATTCAACGGCTTCGTGCCGCATAAAACTTTGACTGATTGATAGATAATAATAATACATATAATTCATGGAACATTTAAGGGAGTACTTTATAATTTGATTACAATATAATATTATTGAAAACTTGAATATAACTTATGAATAAATTAAAAAGCACTAATATTAGTCAATGCGGGGTTTTGTTTTAACAAGTCAAAATGGTACATGTGAATAGTAAAAATGTCAAAATTGTTCATGCACTTACAAAAAGAGGGAGGGGGTATACGTCAAGACAACACATTATATAAAAGTTAACCCAATTCGTTCGGTTGATTGTTGTATAATGTGACAATCTAAATATTTTATTATGACTTTATGAGTTATAGCTATTTACGGTTTGTTAATAAGTTATCTAATGAGTTGTGCTACCCTTAATTAGAAATCCTGAATCTGCCACTGATTATATTTATCATCATCGTCGTCATCATCATCATCGTAAGGATGATTTAGGAATACATATGTATATATGTGTATGATGTATGTAAAATACATCTTACCCAAATTACCACCATGGGCCTACTATTTGATGAAAGAAGTAGCGTAGGCTAATTGAGTGATTGAGACTTGAGATGGTGGGATGCCGTGAGTTGTAATCATACCATTTACTTTATGAAAAGTAATTTGTATGGCCATAAACTCTTAGAAAATCAAAAGGAAAGTTACCTTATGACTTCTTCTCCCTGATAGCTCCAGCTTTATACATATATATTTTCAGACATCAACTTCCTTTCAGGCGTAATAGCCTTCGGATGTTGAGACCTCAAATGATTGCTGTGGATGAGCCTTCTTTGGCTTGACTGAACCACCTGGGTTTTGGCTCGGCTCGAATTAGCTTTGGCTTGAATGGCTCAGACGAATTTTGGTTTGGATGAGCTTTGGTTCGGTTTGACCTCGGCTTTGGTAAGAACCCAACCTCAGGCTTGGTTAGCCTTAGCTCGGGTTCTGCATTCGGAGGTGGTGAGCTGAACCACCTTCGGCCTGGGCTGAAACACCTTCGGCTCAGCCAGAACACCTTCGGCTGAAACACCTTCCACAATGGTGGACAACCTCATATCTTCTTCGGCTGCCACTTTAGATGTGGTGTACAGAGATTTGACCCACCTCGTAACACTAGCCTCGACTCACATCAACCTCGGCAAGGTTTACCTCGGCTGAAACGGTGAGACGTTCTAGCAGTGGAGTTGTGAGCAAACTTGTGAAGACCTTGGCAATTTCCTTTGGCAGACATTAAACATACATAAATCTGTTTCTTTTTTTATTCGTATGTTTCATGCAATTTGTTTTCTCTTCAAACTTGGTTGTGTGAATGAAAGACTTGCTTTTGTGAGCTTTCCATTAGAGCCACGCAGGTCTAGTTTCTTATTTTCTTGCTCAAGAATAATTAAAGCTTGACCATTAATTATGAAATATTTCCATTTTTATTTTAAAAATAAAGGCAAGAAATACGTCGTTTGTAATGCTTAGATTGGTGATAAATCAAAGTGTCTATCCAACATCTCCACCATTTACCAGAACGATTACCCCGGTTTGTCAAAAGTAAAAATTTTGGGTTAAAATTGCTAGAATTTTTTACCCATTTTCGTGGTTGAACACGATAGCCATGAATTAGTGGTTTTCATGGGTAGTTGTACTCACCTTTTTACAGACGGCGTCAAATTGTTCGGCAAAAATGGACTGACCGGGCCTTAGAGGGCTACTTGTGAACCTCAGATTTGGGCCTTGGATGGACCTACGAAATGAACCCTGAGCCCCGAGGTCTAACCTTAGGGCGGAGCCTCCTACGTCCAAGTTAGATGCCAAACAATGCACGTTTTGAGAGGATTTTAGGAGAGAGAGAGAGGAGGAGGATAATCATCTTAGTGTTAGATTGACCTCCCTTTGGCCCCTTAAGGGGTATTTACAGTAGTATAAGAGTGAGTATTGTAAACCCTAGTAGTACACATATATGGGCAATTATGGACCATATTAGTGCATCAGGCTTATGTGGCCCTTTTGGGCCTTTTTTATGACCTTAAGGCTTAAATGGGTAGGATTACTCTTGGTTAAAATGGGTATGACCATTTTAATTAGCACCCAAACACTACTCATCCAAGTCAGCTTCAAGATTTCTGCCTTGGGGCAACTAACCCCATTGATGGATGTAATTTTCTAACTCTATCTTTGCCTTATATTTACGTATATTATACATTAATTAGCTTGATATAAATATGTGTCATCATAAATCCTTAGTAAGTTTAAATATCATATTAGATATTAGTAATGGGATCAACTCATACTAAAAGTAATACTCCGTAATACTCCCTTTGATTTATAAATCCCATTTTTATATATCCGTTGATAATGGTGATAAATATTAGAGCTATTAATTCGGGTAAACGTATAGGGTTTGGATCGGATAAGTGTGAGTCAGGTCAACTTGAATCGGGTCAATACGGATTAATGTCGTAACCTATGCGGGTCGGGTTCGAGTTGGATCATGCTTGAGTCGGGTCATACATCTTATCAAGTTTGGGTCGGATTTAGCTCGGGTCAATAACAGGTGGAATTACATTCGGGTCGGGTGAATAATAGGTCGGGTTTAATTCGGGTATTCACGGGTTAAAACGAGTTAGGGTCATCTCGGGTTTGAGTCGGGTTCGATTCAAGTCAATAATTTTTGGGTTATAATCAGGTCGGGTCATTCTCGGGTTCGAGTCGGGTTCGGTTCAAGATATTAATTTTCGGGTTATAATCAGGCCGAGTAATTCTCGGGTTCGAGTCGGGTTCAGTTCAAATCAATGATTTGCGGGTTATAATTAGGTCGGGTCATTTTCAAGTCGGGTCATTCTCGGGTTCGAGTTAGGTCTGGTTCAAGTCAATAATTTGCGGGTTATAATCAGGTCAGGTCATTTCCAAGTCGGGTCATGTTCGAGTTCGAGTCAGATCTCAAATATTGGGTTAATCTGGGTTTCGGGTTGATTTCAAGTCGGATTATATCGGGTTCAATTACATTTTTTGGGTCGGTTTCTTAACAGTTCATGTATTGACATAAACGTTGAATAATTATCACATTGTTCATTTATTGTAAGAGAATATATTTTCTCTAATTATATTTAGCATACATTCTCTAATTATTGTATATATCTTCACTTAGCTAGTAAATATCTATAATAATAAAGATATATACAATAAGAATATATGCTAAATATATTCTAACAATTAGAAATGAGCAAATAGTATTAGTCTATGTAAGATGTTCGGGGTTTTCTGTGTCCCTCGGGAGAGTTACGTCACCAAGATTGGATTCCGAGCTCCTATACCTGCAAAACAACGGAGACTCCAGTTGGGTGGAGTTTTGCCTTCGACGATCTAGTTAGAAGGTGTACGGAGAAAGTGAAAAGGTGCGGAAAGTAAAGTGAGATCTTCTCGGATTCTAAGATCAGGTGTTTTCTCTAATGTGAGAGAATTGATTGTGTTGTAATAATTGAACGTGTCCCCAAAGTGGGGTAAATCTCCCTATCCATAGGGTCATTGGTAAATGTGCCCCTATCTGGGTCATTCTGACCTAGATTTGGGGGTATGCGTCGTTTTGCGGCTTTTCTCGGGAATTGGGCCCTGAAGGGCGTCTTTTTCCTGACTGATTGGGAGTGCCACGTGTCAGCTAAGGATTGGTTCATTTTGAACCTCTCCTAAGGTGACACGTGTCACCCTATTTTTACCTAAAACATTTGCCCCTTTGCCACGTGGCGTGCTACGTGGCGCCTGTGACACTTGTCACTTAGGCATTGGGGAACAATTTTTAACTGTTCACCTTCTAGGAAATTACAGAGATGCCCTTGAATTTACCCCTCTATAAATAGAGAGAGAAAGTCAAACGTTATAGAGAGAGAGAATCTGACAACCGCCTGTGTACGTTCCAGACAATTGCCTCTTTTCTCACCCGCCTGCCGGTCAACCATCTATGTATCTCACAAACAGCTTCTTGATTTCTGGCCGCTTGATACAACCAGTCAGCGCTTGACACTCCATTCAAAAACATATTTTTGAGGTATCGTCTCTCCCTTTCTTAGCTCTTTCGTACTTTTTTCCGTTTGTGTACATATCATTCAATAAATGGATTCACCATCAGCACACACAGCACATCTTGGTCAGTAGTCAGCCGGTCTCCTGTACGGCTGAGTCTAGGACTGGGAGTGTCGTCTCTGGGTGTTTGGATCACCCTTGTTTATCTCCAAATCTGACCGTCTCCGTGTCTGTGCAGGTTAGTATGGCTCGGATGATGTGGACGGCACCTGGTCCGGAATTTAGGGAAGAAGGCATAGAAGGTGTGCCGCCTGAGGAGGAGACGACTGAGGTGGTGGCATTGGCTAAAGAGGAGGGAGGATCTCCTCCGGGTGCACCCAACACTCCTAGTGTTGGGATCCTTGAATCAGAAGAGGGAGACGATGAAGAAGCCGTCTCTATATCTGGTTCTGAGGAAGATGATGAAGCTTTCTCTGAAAGAGACGGGGGAGAGACCGGCTCTGGGTCTAGCTCTGGGGAGAGCAGCAGTGGATCACTGTCGCCGGTTGAGGATAGTGAGGCAGAAGAGAGAAAAAGTGGAACAACGAGGGGGATCCGTTCCGGATCCACGTGTCTGCCAGAGACAGGCCGAACATGGAAAAAGGCCTGGTGGAATTCAAATTAAAACGTTCTCTTGGCAAGGGCTATGACATCCGGGTGCCGCCTGCACTAGGTACCATTGCCTGGAAGGATGACTAACCGAATGCCAACAATTACTTCGCCTGCTATGAGGTGGCCTTCCTAGTTGATTTTCGCTTCCCCCTCCACGATGCAATAAAGGCTATCCTACGAGGATATGGCCTGGGTGTGTGGCTGTTAACCCTTAATTCTTGGGTTAACATTTTAGGCTACATTGCTGCCTGTGAGATGCTGGGCCCCTATCCCGGCTTGGAGGCTTTCGCTCATATGCACTATCTTAGCCGTAGCCTAGGCGGCTGGCGGGCGTGGTACACTTAGACCACCTACCCCAATTATTTGATGACCTTAGATAAACCGTCTAAGTGGTCTGACTGGAAGAACATATTTTACCTGGTTTCTACCCCAAAACGGCGAGATAACTTTGAGTATCGCTGTTACAATAAAAAGCCGGATCTATTGGGTTAGAAGTGTGCTCTCCCAAAGGTTCCGGATGAGGATTATGAAAAAATAATAGAGTCGGGGTTCTTTGAGCTTACAACCACCCCCTCTCAACCGGCGAGTTAATAAGTGTACCCAAGAACTGGGTACCCAAACATGAGTGGCTGAGAGACGAGGCGTTCTTGTCCGCCTGGAATATGAACACCATGTTCGATAGACGTACGCAGAGCGTGCATCCGGCAATCTTTATGCTGTCTTTATTGTTTCTAACTTGTGAACTCATTTACTTGATGATCTGACATACGACTCTTTTTGCAGAAACCGGCAGAAGCATGCTTTCTCAAGATAAGACGCATGTACACTATGCGGCTAAAATCCGCAAGGATAATGCAAAGAAAAAGAAAGCCTAAGGGCCAGGTATAAACCGCTTGCCCCAGCTTCTCTTCAATTTCAAGTTTATTTATACAAACGCTTATAAACTATATGCTTAATGTCTGATTTTTAACAAGGGGGCTCTCATATCCTTTACCAAGCTGATCAAACGGAAGCCGGATGACGAGGCCACTTGCTCGGCCAAGTCCAGGAAGGTGTCTTCTGCTCAGACGACTCCTGAGTTTTCGCTTGGAAAGGGTTGTCTGACCATCGGCGGGAAGAGTATCAAGAACGCTTGTTTAGAGATAGACCTCTCAAACAAGCCAGGTACCCTTGAACTGCCGAACGTTGGCGAGCCAGCCAAAGCTGCAAGGGATTCCACAACGGTTGTAGGCGATCTAAGCCTTTAGTCTCATCCCCAAGGTACGGATCACCCCTTCGACTCCCCCTTTGAGCTTGGTTGGCCCATGCGGGTCAAGTCACGTTCTTAGTTACAGTCGGAGGGTTCCTCAAGCAGCCGACAGTCTTTTGGTGGTACCTATGTAGCTTTCTAACCAAATCTACCTTCTGCTGCTAATCAATCGCCCCGGTGGCCGGATGTGCAACAGTTCTCCAAGACCATGTTGAGGTCTATACCCAAGGAGGACAAGGAGGCCATCCCTGGGATTCAAGCGTTCAATGTCGACCGCATCCTCTCCCTGCTGTCTGAGGTATAATAACTTTATGCACAATCTTTTAGGTATAATGCTAGTTGTTTTTCTAATATACCGTTCGCATGTATACAGGCAATGTTGAGAGTTGATCGACTAAAGAATCCGTATGCTCAGAAGTAGGAAGAGGTAAGGTGGGCCAATAAACGGGTGAATGAGTCCACTGACGTTGCTCAGTACCAAAATACCATAAATGAACTTGAGACTAAAGCTGAGTTAATGACGTAGGCGGAATCCATCAGGCGGCTAACGGTTGCTCTTGCTGAGGCTAACCTGAATGCCACCAATCTTGAGGCGGTGCTAAAGAATGCCCAGGCGGACCTCAAAACTCTAGAGAGCGCCGACAAGGAGAACACCACTCTCCGAGAAGACGTCAACCGTCTAAAGGGTGAGATGGCTGCTTCACAGGATAACTTCACAGCAACTCTAGAGGCTGAGCAAAGCCACCTCATTGAGGAGAATGAACAAAACTGCGAGGACCGGATGAGGATGGCATGGGACCTTGTGCATTAGGATGCTGATTATGGCATCTGGGCCTTGGCCTACCAGTACGCAGATCTTGTTCTTTCTATAAGGGCTGAGGGGAACCAGAGCCGAAACCGTTTGAGGAGTGGGAAAACAAGGAGGCCTCTGACGGTGAAAGAGCCAGCTCAAGCTGCAGGGGAGAGAGAGGAGCAAGAGCAACAGAAAGACGATGCACAGGTGAACTCTGCTCTACCTCCACCCGGGAAGGATGCGCCGGTGGCCCCGCCTCAGCAAAATTAGCTTTCCTTATTTCTATCCGGGCTTTGTCCATCTGCATTTCCGGCTTGCGTGCCGAGTATCTGTTGTATTTTTAACACTTTTAATTTCTCGGACGTAGATCTGGTTCAACAATCACTCTCCCGGCCTTTTGGTCGAGCTTTATTTATGAAACGATCGACTGAGTCGGTTTTGTTAAATATTTTGATTCTTGCAATTTTTGATTTTGCTATGTATATATAGAATCTTGCCCAACCTGTTAATTGCATACGGCGACTAACAAATCGGCTGGCCTTTTGCCCCTGGGCGGCTATGTGGTTGGTTTCAAAACAGATTGATTGACTGAGGAACTTTTGATACTTTAAGGAGTATGAGAGGTTCATTAGTCAATCAATCACTACCAGGATTGCCCCAAGCCAAGCACACAGCCGTCCAAGATTCAGGCGGCATTATCTTGAACACCCAAACGTTCACCGTTTGGGTCATCTGTGAGATTGGACTTGATTGTCCACGAATATACTCAAGTTTCTTTTTACCCCATTAGAGGGATTTATCGAGTTACAAAATTATAGGTTTTTAATCTAAGTTGGAATAATGGCGGATACCGATTGATGTCAAATAGGACATGCAGTTTTCTTACTCCGTCTAGGTTCCATTTTAGATTATTCAGGTCAAACGGCTGTGAACTAGCCCCTATTGAGTTAGTCAGACTTTTCCGTTTGTGTTTGAGTTTATAGAGCAATGTGCCACCCAAATGGGAGATGCTCTCTACGACGAAATCACCCGGATGGGCGTTGCCGAATGTCTTACTCATGTTGGAGCAGACGGTTGATTTAGACTTTGCCGTCTGCACATTACACAGGCGGTGTTCCCATTTGGAGATATCTAATAAAACATATATAATCAAAATTGAAAACAAAAGCGATTTTTCATTGATAGGTTTTTTATTTACAGAAATTTACAAGTCTTAGAAGTAGTAAATATTTAGATTTCTACATTCCAAGTTCTGGCTAGCTTCTTGTCGTCTGATGTTTCTAGGTGGTAGGTGCCGCCTCTTACTTCTTCACAGATCCGGTAGGGGCCTTCCTTATTGGGTGTCAGCTTGCCTTGCTCATTGGCCCTACCAGTTGCCTCCATTTTTTATAACACAAAATCCCCCACTTTCAAGGGTCGTTTGTGCACTCTTTTGTTGTAGTCTCTTATCATTCTCATATGGTATATCTCACGACGCAAGACGGCATTGCCCCGGCGTTCTGGAAGTGAGTCAAATGCAAGCCGCATGGCCTCCTAGTTTGCCTCTTCATCATACAACATGATTCGAAGAGTTGGCTCATAAATCTCAATGGGTAAGATGGCTTCAGCACCGTATACCATAAGAAATGGGGTTTCGCCGGTTGCCCATTTAGCTATTGTTCCGAAGGCCCATAGGACACGAGTTAACTCTTTTGCCCATAGACCGCCAGCCCTTTCAATTTTCTTTATTATGCCGTCTGAGATAAGCTTGTTGAAGGCTTCAACCTGGCCGTTTGCTTGGAGACTATCGACTGATGCAAAACAGTGGGAGATCCCTTGGTCTCCCAGCCAATTTTTAAGGGTAGACGTCTCAAACTGAGGGCCATTGTCAAAAACCAAGGACATAGGTACCCCAAACCGGGTGCTAATGTTCTTCTAGATGAAGGAGATGACATCCTGTGTCTTGATGCCTTTGACTGCCTCTACCTCTACCCACTTGGGGAAATAGTCCACGGTATCTAGAATATAACTCCGTCCGCCTGGCGCAGGCGTATACGAATCCATAATATCCATGCCCCATTTGGCGAATGGTACTAGGCTATGAATGGCCGTCAGATCTGTGGCCGGACGGTGTATGAGTTTGCCAAATCTTTGACACTTATCACACTTCTTAACCATTTCCATGGCGTACGCCTCAAGAGTGGGCAAGAGGTAGCCTTGCCACCTGGCCCTTTCTACTAGAGCTCTGCCGCCTATGTGTGAGGCACAGAAGCCCGAATGTAGATCTTCCAGAATTTCCTGCCCCTTCTCTGGGGTGATGCATTTAAAAGAGGTTGAAGAAAGCCCTTCTTGAAAAGTTCTCCTTTACGGATCTCAAAGTTGGCCGCACGCTTTTTCATTGCAGCCATTTCTAGATATTTGTCCGGCAGTGTGCCGTCTAACAGATATGCTTGGATGTCGTCCATCCAGGTCGAACTCCGGTCAAGAACTCCAATGGGATCTTCCTCAATACTTTGTTTTTCCATCACCTCCCAAAAGATTGATCGAGGCGTATGATAGGAGGTAGATGATGCCAGCTTAGAAAGAGCATCCACCTGATTGTTTTCTGACCTAGGTACTTGACTTAAAAGGAATTCGTCAAGTGTCCCTGCTTCTGTCTTGACCGCCTGCAAGTACTTGATCATAGCTGGATGGGTGGCCTCATAGTCACCATGGTATTGGCTAACAACCAATTGAGAATTAGAGCCGGTGCAATTTTTCTTGCCCCTACCGCCTTGCACATGCGTATACCGGCTAGCAGGGCTTCATACTCAGCCTCATTGTTTGAGGCTTAAAACTTGAACCGCAGTGCATATTCATATTTGTCCCCCTTAGAAAACTGACATATTATTCCTACACCACAGCCGTTCATAGTAGATCTCCCGTCTACATACACCTTCTAAACCTGATGATGAAGTTCCGGTTCAACCGACCTTGTCATTTCAACAATGAAGTCGGCGAACGCCTGAATTTTCACTGCCTTCCTTGGTTCAAAAGTGATTTCAAGACTTTGCATTTCAATAGCCCATTTGAGCATTCGACCGGATGACTCTAAGGTTGTAATTGGCCGCTTGAGGGGTTAGTTTTTATAGACTATCACCGGATGTGCCACGAAGTAAGGTTTCAACTTCTTGACTGCCATGAACAAGGCGAGACCGAATTTTTCAATCATAGAGTATTGGAGCTCTGCATTTCGAAGCATATGGCTAATGAAATAGATCGGGAGCTAACTGCCGTCTCTTTCAGGAAGGAGAACAGCACTGAGAGAATGATCTGAGATCGCTAAGTACATGTAAAGCGTTTCCTTGGGCAAAGGGCTAACAAGCCTTGGCAAGGAATGCAAATGCTCTTTCAATTTTTAGAAGGCCGCCTTAGCATCATCCCCCAATTCAAACATAGTCTTCTTCTTGATTGCTTGGAAGAAATAGAGGCACTTGTCGCCTGACCGGCTGAGGAATCTCCTTATGCCGCCAGACAACCGGTTAAATTCTGAACTTCTTTGACAGTGCGGGGTGATTTCATATCAATAATCGGCTGCATCTTCTCTAGGTTGGCCTCTATCCCCCTTTGATCAATTAAAAATCCGAGAAACTTCCTAAACTCAACACCAAAGACACACTTATTGGGATTGAGCATGACCTTGTTCCACCTGAGTGTGGTGAAGGTTTCTCGGAGGTCAGCAAAGGGATTCGTCTGTAGCTTGGATTTGACTATCATGTCATCAATGTACGCCTCTACATTCCTTCCAATCTGATTAATGAAGACCGAATTAATCATACGTTGGAAAGTAGCAGGCGCATTCTTCAAGCCAAACGACATCATAGTATAGCAGAATACCCCTGATTAGTTACGAATGCCGTCTTCTCTTGATCTTTTTTCCACAGGGGTATCTGATGAAAGTCGGAATAGGCGTCCATAAAACTCATCAAATCATGTCCGGTTGTTGAATCGACCTGACTGTCGATCTTTGGAAGCGGGTAACTGTCCTTCAGATATACCTTGTTCAGATCAGTGTAATCAACACACATCCGCCATGTACCATTTGGCTTCTTTACAAGCACAACATTCGCAACCCAATCCGGGAAGTGACATTGCCGAATGAACCCGGCGTCTAACAGCTTCTTGACCTCAGCGACTGTCGCCTGAGATCTCTCCTCGTCGTGATTTCTTTTCTTTTGCCTAATAGGCTTCTTTTTTGGATCCACGACAAGGTTGTGGACAGCGAGATCCGGGCTGATGTCTGGCATCTCTTCCACTTCAAAGGCAAAAATGTCCTTAAACTCTGTCAGCAGATGGTTCAAGTCTGCACCCAGTTTTACAAAAGCAACCGTCCTAACCATATGCTCTCTAGGCGTTTGCAGACGGAAGTCATCTAACCGTTCCCCAGTCAGCGATTTCTATTGCTTCTCTTTTATGACAGCCGCCAGCTGGTCTGCCTTTCTTTTCTTTCCGTATGCTTGTGGGGTAGGCTCTTGCTCCTTGACACCGTCAAGGTCTATTGGCTCCTCACCTTGACCGGATGTTGCCACTGTGGGCTTAACGTTTGAGAGGTAGCACTCTCGGGCCGTCTTCTTGTCCTTTTTCAGGGAGCTAACAGAACTGTCATCTTTCTCAAATTTTAGTAGCATGAGAGATGGGATGATGACGGCCTTAGTTTCGTTCAGTGTCGGACGACCCAAAATCATATTATAGGCGGTCAGCTCTTCCAAGAATAAGAACTGTACGACCATGTGGCGCCCCTCTCCCTTCTCTCCAAGCCGGATGGGTAGATCAATCCGTCCGACTGGGTGCACAACTCCACTCCCAAAACCAACCAAGGGGTGAGTGACCTTGTTCATTCTGTCGGGCTCGTACTTCAGCTTGGACAGGCACTTGTAGCTGATGATGTCAGACGAGCTACCAGTATCAATGAGGATCCGGCCAACCTTCTGATTGGCCACCTTGCATTCAATGAAAATGGGGTCATCATGCGGCCGGTGGACTTTGCCCCGGCCCTTTTCAGTGATGACGACCTTAGAGAATGTGTCGGTAGACGCTTGGCCCTCATCGACGGAGCTGACATCCAACCGTCTGACATAGTCCTTGGTGCCCCTGATGTTCAGCCCCCCTCCAGCAAACCCGCCAGCTATGGTGTAGATCGGCTCCTTGTTAGTGTCCGAACTATTAGTAGGCTTTGCTTGCTTTTTTGACGGCTGTCTAGGGTCAGTCTTTAGGGTCACCTTAGACTTTAGGATGTAAGATTTCAACACCCCCTTATCAGCCAATTTATCCAACGTCCGCTTGAAGCAATAGTAGTCGTTGGTGTCATGGCCAATATCCTCGTGGAAGTGGTAGTACTTGTCTTTATTCCGGTTTTTTGCCAGACCTTTCATCGCCGCGGACTTCTCAATAGTCACCTGGTCTTTTATCTCCATGAGGATGGATTAGAAATCTTTGTTAAATTCGTACTTTGGGACGTACGGTTTAAACTCTTTCTTTTTCTTCTGGGACGGCTGATCAAAGTCGTCAACCACCCAGATTTCTTTTCTCTCCTTACTCTCTTCAGCTTCCTAAGCCAGTTGTTCTTGCTGACTCCTTTTTTGTTTGTCGGACTTCTTTGAGTCCGACTGCCTGCTGGTGGAGCAGAGCTCGGCTGCCTGTATATAGGCTTCCGCCTCCATCAACGCTTTTTAAAGAGTGGAGATTCTCTTCCGGACGAGGTTGAACTTGAAGGCCGACCTGTCTTTTAGACCCTTGAAGAAGTCTGGGTAAGCAACATCATCAGACAGTCCTTGAATTTTGATTCTCACCAGATTGAACCGCCTGACGTATGAGCGGAGCCCCTCCTTGTCTCCCTGTTGTACCGCGCCCAAGTCAAGGCTTGTCTTTTTAGCGGGTATGTTCATTGAGAAGTTTGAGGAGAACAAGAACGCAAGCGTCCTAAAGTTTTTGATGCACCCAGCCGGCAAATTGCCGAACCACTACTGGGCAACGCTCTTTAGCGTGGCTGGGAGCACCTGCACCATGCGGCTTCATCCAACCCCTACAAGTACATGAGGTGGGTGTATGACAACAGGTGGTCTTCTGGGTTGGTGATACCATCATAAGTACCCACCATGACATTCTTAACCTTGGCCGGCTGTGCCGCCTCGGTTATTTCCTTAGAGAACGCAGAAGGTTGTTCCCCAAGTTTTAGAAGTCGGAGCTGCCAGTCCTGTGGCTGGACGTTATATGCCGCCTGACCCCCGAAGAGGGCAGGCTGCATGCAAGGCTAGGAATACGACCTGTATGGCTGTTGGGGCACATACGGGGCCGAGCCAATCATCTGAGGACCTATATGGACGGACGGGCCGCCTGACAGGCTTTCTTGTACAGATTGAGAAAACGTCATCGAGGTATTCTTGAAGCTGTCTGGGAAACTCGACGTTGAAGCCGACTCAGACAGTTGCTAATTTTACTTTTGCTCGATGTAATGGCGAGCATTAGAAAATGTCTTCTTGGTGCCATCCAGCTGAACATGTCGAATGGCCTTTCTATTCTCTTTCTCGGGGAAGCGGAACTTAGACAGATCAAATAAGGGCCGAGTCCCCTCCTTTGTTTTAAGATGCGGAGTGGTTTCTCGGTCCCTGACGGACTTGCTCTTCTCGGAATGAGAAGGCTTCTTGGCCGACTAACCCTTGCTGTGACTAGCCGTCCTCTTCGAAATCAGGTCCTTCATCTCTCCCTTGAAACTTGTCATGAATTTCATGAACTCGTCTCGGGTGATGTGAGTAGACTGTCCTGCCGCCTGGCCGGATGACTTACTCGGAACTGCCAGAGCATCGCCCCGTTCCTTGTTGTCTTTGGAACGGATGCTCCTTGTAATGAGGGATCCATTTGCGGCCGTATATGTTTTGACCTTTGGTTCTGTATCATGGTCTAGGCTGCTTACTCTCAGGAGGCGGTACAGTCTCTTGAGAAACCATCTTAGAGGTACTTTCTCCATAGACGGCGCCAAATGTTTTGGGGTTTTTTGTATCTCTCGGGAGAGTTACGTCACCAAGACTAGATTCCGAGCGCCTGTACCTGCAAAACAATGGAGACTCCAGTTGGGTGGAGTTCCGCCTCCGACGATCTAGTTAGAATGTGTACGGAGAAAGTGAAAAGGTGCAGAAAGTAAAGTGAGATCTTCTTTGATTCCGAGATTAGCTGTTTTCTCTGATGTGAGAGAATTGATTTTGTTGTAATAATTGAACGTGTCCCTAAAGTGGGGTAAATCCCTATTTATAAGGTCATTGGTAAATGTACCGCCTCTGGGTCATTCTGACCTAGATTTGGGGGGCTGTGCCGTTTGGGTTTTTGGACTATTAAACTTATCATAGTTTCAGGGGTTTTTGGAGTCCCTCGGGAGAGTTACAATACTGAGTATGCGCGCCTGACGTCTGTACCTGCAAAACCACGAAACTCCGGTTGGGTGGAATTTCGGCTCCGACGATCAAGTTAGTATGATTCCGGATGGGTAAACGTGCAGAAAGTAAATAGGTATTTCTCACTGATTCAGAGAGATTTCGCAATTAATATTGCTCGGGTTTTGTGTGTGTATTTATGAATGCATAATAAATGAGGATTTTCCTCTATTTATAGCAAATGAGGATCTGCTCCCCCATTGGGGGTACGATGCCACGCGTCAGCATCCAATTGGATCCCGGTGGGCCTCTGGTGGGCTGCCACGTGTCATCATGCTATTAGGCCACGTGGCATTGGGTATTTTTACCCTAAACATTTTCCCCTCATAGGTGTGACGTAGCTATGCCACGTGTCACTTGTGACAGGTGTCAAGCACAGGGGAGGCGACGGTTAGTCTGCTTCCCGCCTTTCTCCTTAAGTTCGAATTCAAATGCTTGAGGCAGAAGGTGGCGATTCGCCTTCTGGGTTTGTCTATAAATAGAGACACACCCCCTCTCTCCTCTTCACTTTACAAATTTTGCAAAACATTTTTGAGAGCTCTGATACCGGCTGCTTAATTGTGCAACCAGCTTCCACTTTCGAACGCATCCGGATACCGGTGTAGTGCTTCTTCAATCAACTCATTTAGGTACCGTCTCACTCTTGATTTTCTCTTAATTTGAGTAGAACTTCAGACGATTTTACACCGTCTGGGCACCTCAAGCCCTTTCTTTGATTTCTTGCTTTTGATAGACCCACAGACGGTTTGGACCGTCTGGTGTATCTTCAGACCATGGACTTTCCAATAATGCATTACATAGGCCCAAAGACGGTGAGATACTGCCTGCAGCATCTCTGAACAATTGTTTTCAAGTGATTGCATTCAAAAGACCCACAGACGACTACATGTCGTGTAGTTCATCTTCAGACAATAGTCTTAATATTTTGCATTAAATAGACCCCCAACCGGAGATATTCCGCCTGTGTCATCTTCAAACAACTGCTCATCATAACTTGCATTTCATAGACCCTCAGCCGGCTAGGGACCGTCTGGGGCTCCTTGAAACAAAGGATCTCCACATATAAACCCACAGACGGTTTTGGACCGTCTGGGGTATCTTTGGACAATTGCTCTTCAAAACTAAACCTACAGACGGTTATGGACTGTCTGGGATATCTTCAAACAATTGTTCTTCCAGGACTGGGATTTATCCTACCCTCAGCCGGACATATGCCGTCTGGGGTATGCTCGAGCAATTTTCTTCATAACTCGCTCATGATCTGTTCTTGTGAGACCCTCAGCCGGTTCTTATGCCGTCTGGGGGGTCTTTGAGCAATTCTTCATGGAAAACGCTTGTGGTATCCTCGAGTCGTTCTTTGAACCATTCTATTGACCCTCAGCCGGAAATGTTCTTCCTGGGACATTTCTGAGTAAAATATATATATTTTTTATTTTTTTTATTATTTTTTATTTTCCTTTGTAAGACCCTCAGCCGGTCTTATCGCCGTCAGGGGGGCTTTTGAGCAATCTTTATTGATACCGCCTGGGGTATCTTTGAGCAGATTCCTCTGATACCGTCTGGGGTATCTTTAGGCAAGATTTTATGATACCGTTTGTGGTATCTTTGGGGCAAGCTTCCTTGATACCGTCTGGGGTATCTTTGGGTGATTTTTCTCTAAAATTCTTGACTGTGTGTCATTATGCTTTAGATTTTAACACGCAAATGGATTTCTTCGCCTGTGGCCTCTTCAAGCCACATTTTGGAATTTCAGCAAGCCTTCACAAATTCAAGGTATCACCTTTGCCCCCTTGTAACCTTTTGAGTTTACCGGTTGTATAGGTTATTAGAGTAATGGACTCTCCCAATACACACACGGCACGACCTAGGGAAGTTGTCAACCGGTCACCAGATACGACTGAATCTAGGACTGGGGATGCCGTCTGGGGGTGTATGGAACACCCTTACTTTTCTGCAAATCCGACCGTCTCTGTTCATGTGCAGGACAGAATGGCTCGGACAAGGAAAACGGCTGTTGACCCCGAGTACAAGTTAGATGATTCAGCCGGAACTCTGGTTGAAGATGTTCCCTTTGATTAACAGGGCGTTTTGAGTACGCCTGGTGATGAGATTCTGGAAGAATCTGGTAGCTCAGGCGGCATGGGAACTAATCAAGAAACCGGATCTTCTAATTCCACTATGACGTTGGATGCCCCTCAAGATGATGAGGAGGCATATAACTGGCCTGAAGTAAATAATCCAATGGAGGCGCACATGAGCGCTCGGGATGTGGTGACATTAAACGCAACCCTCCCGGCATTTTTGGAGAAGCGCCTGGTAGAGGCCGGCTGGGAGGTAGGCGTCCCGCCTGCTAGTGCAACAGTCGTTTGGGAGGACGACCTGGAACATGCCGATAATTATTTCGGCTGCTATGAGGCGGCATTCAAAGTCAGCCTCCGGTTCCCACTCCATGAAATAATTAAGGCCATTCTTCAGGGTTATGACCTTGGTGTCTGGTAGCTTACACCCAACTCTTGGGTGAACATCATTGGATACATTGCCGCCTGCGAGATGGAGGACGTGACGCCTAGCTAAGAGGCGTTTGCGCACATGCACTACTTAAGCCGTGCCCTAGGCGGATGGAATGCGTGGTACACACTCACCACCCATCCAGAATTTATGATGACCTTGGAGAAGCCCTCCAAGTGGACGAGCTGGAAGAGCAAGTTTTATTTTGTCTCTTCCCCTTCTACGGCTGCTAATCACCGGCTGCGCCGTTATAATAAGAACTCGGCGCTACTAGGAAATAAATGCGCCCTACCAAGGGTGTTGGCTGAGGTTTGGGATGCCATTACGGAGCCGGGGTTATTTAAGAAACCACTCAGCCACTGGATGATGGGACACAAATCATTATCCCCAAATTCTGGGTCCCTCATCCGGACTGGTTCAAAGACGAGGCGTTCCTTTCTGCCTGTGGTCTCAGCACCTTTTGGGACAAAGGTTTACTGCTTAACTGGCTATTTATGCCTCCTGTATGGTGTTTGAATGTTGTTAACATTTTCCTTTAGTTTTTTTGTAGAGAAAGGACTAGAAACGACTCCTCCGGAAATGACACCGGCTAAGTCTGCTGCCGAAATAAAGAAGGAGCAGCTTGAACAAAAACGAGCCCAGCTTGCGGCCAGAACAAGCGGAGTAAGCACCGGCTTGTCTTACGCCATCTGTATATCTAGCAAATAACTTTTATACTGACTTGTTGATTGTCTTTTACAGACGGGAAGTCAGAACATTCCTCGCTCCCTGCGCTAGATGGTGAGGAGGCCGGGTGAGGAACTCCCCCAACCGCCTTCGCAAAGGCGCGGGGTCTCAGGCGGCCCTGCACCAACTTCAGCCGGCAGAACACCGGCTCCTGAAAGGCTCACAACCGCAGGCAAAAGTCTGCAAAGCCTGGGCTTAAGCTCAGAGTCGACTGAGGCTCCTTCTAGCTGGGTGCCTGCTATTGCATCCGGCTCAAATGCGGCTGGGGGTGTTGGCACCCCTCAGCCTGATAACCAAGGTTTGGACTTCACTTTTGACCCCCCTTGGCAGCTTGGGCCAGTTCGAGTCAAGTCTCATGCTTCTCAGTCAGGGGACTCTGTCGGCAACCGGCTGAATATAGGAGTCGTTTATGCCCAACACTTAACCTATATCTCTCATGATGCAGATACCGCTTCTCGATTGCCGGATATGCAAAACTACGCCAAGAGAATGCTAAGGACCCTGACCTGGTCCGAGAGGGAGGCTGTGCCGGGTATCAGCCAGGTCAACCTTGATCGGATTACCTCACTGCTGGCTGAGGTAAGTTACCGGATGGGGTATTTTTATGCAATCTGCTTATTTACCGGATGGGGTATTATTGTGCAAGATTTCTAAAAGCAAGAGGAGGTAAAGGATGCCCAGAAACGGGCAGCCGAATTAATTGATGTATGTCAATACAACTCCCTAATGCTTGAAATTCAAACTAAAGCCCGGGAGATGAAACAGGAGGAACTCATCTGGGAGTTGACGGCTGCTACTGATACAGCCAACAGACGGCTGCCGATCGGAAGCTCCAAATTGACCAGCTCAAAGTCGACATCCAGGCTCTGAAGGATGCAGAGAAGGAGAGAGTCGGGTTGAAGAATGAGGTCACCCGGCTGAAGGAGGAGGTGGACAAAGCCAAGAATGATTTGGTTCAGTCCAAGAAAGAAGCTAAGGACCATTTGTCGGCTGAGCAGACCCGGCTGGTCACCGAGAATGAGCGTGACTACGAAGCACGCATGAAGATTGCATGGTCCATGATCCATCCGGACACCGACTATGCCTTCTTCGACTTGAGGTACAAATACGCAACAGAAGTATTTGATGCTCAATTACTCGGGCTTAAGCAGCCGGCGCCCTTCGAGGAGTGGGCCGGCATTGGGGATGAGCAAGTAGAGGGAGAAGTGCTGGGTGAGGAAACTCAACCCCATCAGACCTAGGATGCCCCTAATGTCAGTCAGGGCCAGCAGCCGGAGCAGCAACAACATCAACCTCAACAACAGCAGCAGTAGGATCTTTAAAATTCTTTCTTTTTACCGGCCTGCGTGCCGTGAATTTTTGTATCACTTTCCCGGACGTGGGCCCGGTTAACATTTGAATTTAAAATTTCAATATATGTATATACCGACTGTGTTGGTTTGCTTTGCATATTTTCGATTCTTTTCAATTTTGCACTTTGCTTTGCATGAAATCTTGTGAAATGCCGGATGCACTGGCTTTGATTGCCCCTGGATGGTTGTTTGCTTATAGTTACCAACTCTAAGCAGATAACCGTCCATAAGAATCCGGATAAACGATTAGGCCGTCCTTGACCGTTATACAACAGGATCGATTCAAGTTGAATCTGTCGGCTGCGCCGGCCGAATTAATCTGGCGCTCACCCGGCTATAGGTTACCACTTGGTACTTGTTGATGCCTATGGTGGCATGCAGGCGGCCACGTGCCAAACGTATGCGTTTCAAATTGTATTCGGCTGAATGTCTCTTTGCAAGAGCCGGATGCGTACAAAAATATAGATTACCGCCTGTACTGCCTTTGGGCAATAACCGGGTATCTCTTTATCTAGACAGGGTTTAACCCACATTTATGGAAATTATTGCCGGCTGTATTGCTTTTTGGCAACGGCCGGCTGCGGCTGGCGACTGATTTCTCCATCTGTCTTACCTTGGGGAAATAGCCGGTTGCAGTATATGACAAAATTTACCGGTTGTATTGCCTTGGGGAAATAGCCGGTTACAATTTTTAAGATATGATTTTGAAGTTAATTAGGGTTGAACTTCAGGATAGAAGCGGGGGCCGGCTGTAGTGCTTTTGGGCAAAGCCGGCTACTTAACAAGATTTAATTCACCGTCTGTATTGCCTTGGGGCAATAGCCGGGTGCATCTTGTTTTTAATAGGTCATTCGAACGGCCATGGGTTATTTTAAGCCTAACCGGTTAAAACCGTTTGAGTTCCTGACGCATAGAACAATGTACCACCCGGAAGGGAGATGTTCTCTTCAACGAATTCACCCGGATGGGCGTTGCCGGGTAACTGCTTATGGTTAAAGCAGGCGCTTTAAAATATGTTGGCTTTGGGCCCTTAAATAGCTAAGTTAGGTACTTAGCTTTTCTCATTTTGAGAAAACGGGTGCCCGGTTGCACATTGCACAGTTAGGTCTTTATTAGATGCCCGGTTGTGCATTGCACAGGGGACTTGGAAGGTGCCCAGTTGTGCATTGCACATGGGACTTAAAACAAAAATTTGAAATAAGGTATTCCTCTCATTCATTTACTCTTTACAAAAAGTATTTACAATCTCCTTAGAAGTAGTACTTTTTCAAGTTATCTACATTCCAGGTTCTGGCTAACTGCCTGCCGTCTGGTGTTTCCAGGCGGTAGGTGCCGCCTCTAACTTCTTCAAAAATCCGGTAGGGGCCTTTCCAATTGGGGGTTAGCTTTCCTTGTTCATTTTCCCTATCGGTTGCTTCCATTTTACGTAGAACAAAGTCCACCACTTTGAGGGGCCGCTTGTGTACTCTTTTGTTGTAAGCCCTTGTCATTCTCAGACGGTATATCTCATGACGTAAGGTGGCATTGCCCCTGCGCTCCGGGAGTGAATCCAATGCAAGATGCATGGCTTCCCAATTAGCCTCTTCGTCATAGAGCATGACTCGGAGTGTTGGCTCATAAAGTTCAATTGGTAGGATGGCTTTAGTGTCGTATGTCATGAGAAACGGGGTTTCACCGGTTGCCCCCTTTTCAGTTGTTCTGATGGCTCAGAGGATGTGAGGTAACTCATGCACCCAAAGACCACCAGCTCTTTCAATCTTCTTTTTTATGCCGTATGAGATGAGTTTGTTGAAGGTTTCAACTTGACTGTTTGCTTGGGGCCGGCCAACGGATGCAAAACAATGTGAGATCCCCTGATCTCCCAACCAACTCTTGAGGGTAGACGTTTCAAACTGAGGACCGTTGTCAAACACCATAGACATAGGAACCCCAAACCGGGTGTTGATGTTCCTCTAAATGAAGGAGATGACATCCTTTGTCTTGATGCCTTTGACCGCCTCTGCCTCGACCCATTTGGTGAAGTAGTCTATAGCCACTAGAATATATCTTCTGCCGCCTGTGGCAGGCGTATAGGGACCTAAGATGTCCATGCCCCATTTTGCAAATGGAACCGGGCTGTAGATAGCCGTCAGGTCTGTTGCCGGACGGTGAATGAGTCGGCCAAAGCTCTGGCACTTGTCACACATCTTCACCATTTCCATGGTGTCTACCTCAAGGGTGGGCCAAAAGTAGCCTTGCTGCCTGGCCCTCTTTGCTAGATTCCTGCCGCTTATATGTGATGCAAAAAAGCCCGCATGCAGGTCCTCTAGCACCTCTTTTCCCCTTTCTGGGGTAACACACTTCAACAACGGCTGGAGGTAACCCTTTCTGAAGAGTTCCCCCTTGCATATTTCGAAGCTCAGAGCTCGCTTTTTCAGTGTTGCCGCTTCTGAAGGGGCATCCGGCAGAGTATCGTCTACAAAATAATCCCGGATGGGGTCCATCCAGGTAGAGCTTCGGTCAAGAATTCCAATAGGATCTTGTTCAATACTTCTTTTTTCCATGACCTTCCAGAAGACTGACCTAGGCGTATCACAAGTGGCGGATGAGGCCAGTTTGGACAACGCATCCGTTTGATTGTTTTCTAACCGGGGCACCTGACTTAGATGAAATTCGTCAAATGTCCCCGCCTCATGTTTGACCGCCTGAAGATATTTGATCATTGCCGGATGGGTGGCCTCATAGTCACCATTGAATTGGCTAACGATCAGTTGAGAATCAGAACAGGCGTCAACCTTTTTTGCCCCTGCCGCCTTACACATGCATATACCGGCTAGTAGGGCCTCATATTCAGCTTCATTATTTGAAGCTTGAAACTTGAACCATAGTGCATACTCGTATGTGTCACCTTCCGGAGACTTGCAAATTACGCCTGCACCGCAGCTGTTCAAGGTAGAACTTCCATCTACTAATAACTTCCAAACCCGATCAGTATTCTCTGGTTGTGCCGGCCTAGTCATTTCAACAATGAATTCGGAAAATGCCTGACCTTTCACTGCCCGCCTAGGTTCAAAAGTTATCTCCAGGCTTTGTATTTCAACAGCCCACTTGATCATTTTTCCGGATGACTCTATATAGTCATTGGACGCTTGAGTGGCTGATCAGTATAGACAATCACGAATGAGCCAAGAAGTAAGGCTTCAACCGCTTGACTGCTTTGTAAAGAGCCAGCCTAAAATTTTCGATCATTGGGTACCGGAGCTCAGCATTTCTAAGTATATGGCTGATGAAATACTCCGGGAGCTGTTTGCCATCTCTCTCAGCAAGGAGAACAGCACTAAGGGAGTGATCTGAGACGGCTAGGTACATGTAGAGAACCTCCTTAGGCAGGGGACTCACTAGCCTTGGAAAAGAGTGCAAGTGTTGCTTTAACCTCTGAAATGATGCCTCAGCTTCTTCTCCCCATTCAAATTTAGTCCTCTTTCTGATTGCTTGGAAAAAGTAAAGGCACTTATCACCTGACCGGCTGAGGAATCTTCCTAATGCCGCCAGGCAACCGGTTAGCTTCTGGGCCTCCTTGACAGTGCGGGGTGACTTCATGTCAATTACCGCTTGTACCTTTTCCGGATTGGCCTCTATGCCTCTTTGATCAATTTGAAATCCGAGAAACTTCCCAGACTCAACACCAAAGACACACTTCTTAGGATTAAGCATGACCTTGTGCCGCCTGAGGGTGGTGAAGGTTTCTCGGAGGTCAGCTAGGTGATCCGCCTGTAGCTTGGATTTGACTATCATGTCATCAATATACGCCTCTACATTCCTTCCAATTTGATTGATGAAAACCGTGTTGATCATTCGTTGGAGGGTAGCAGGCGCATTTTTCAACCCAAACGGCATCACCGTGTAGCAGTACCACCCCTGATCAGTGACGAAGGTCGTCTTCTCCTAATCCTTCTTCCATAGGGGAATCTGATGGAAGCCTGAGTAGGGGTCCATGAAGCTCATCAAGGGATGGCCGGCTGTAGAGTTGACCAGGCTGTTCGATCTTAGGAAGTGGGTACCTATCCTTCGAACATGCCTTGTTCAGATCTGTGTAATCTACACACATCCACCAGGTACCATTTGGCTACTTGACAAGAACAACATTTGCTACCCAATTCGGGTAGTAGCATTGCCAAATGAACCCGGCATCCAAGAGCTTTTTGACCTCAGCGGCTGCCGCTTGAGACCTCTCCTCGCCATGATCCCTCTTCTTTTGCCTAACCGGTTTTATTTTGGGATCAACGGCCAACTTGTGGACGGCTAGATCCGGGCTGACGCCTGGCATCTCCTCAACTTCAAAGGCAAATATGTCTTTGAACTCTCTCAGAAGTTGGAGCAAGTATGCCCCCAATTTTTCAAAAGCAATTGTCCCAACCTTGACTGTTCTGTTAGGGCGGCTGTCGTCCAGGACGACATCAACACTCTCACGGGGTTGGGAGTCATCCGGCTTTCCGCCGGCTTGTGATTGCTATTTTGTTTATCTAACGGGGGCCAATTGGTCCCCCTTTTGCTTTTTATCGGCTGCCTTGGGAGCAGGCGCGACTTCCTCAGTGTCAAGGTCGACGGGCTCCTCATTGTGACCGGATGCAATAGCAGTCGGCTTGACGTCTGAGAGGTAGCACTCCCTAGCCGTCTTTTGGTCCCCGTGCAGGGCACCAAATGACCTGTCATCCCTCTCAAACTTAATCATCATAAGGGATGGGATGATGACTGACTTGGACTCGTTGAGGGTAGGACGACCCAATATGAGATTGTAGGCGGTCAATTCCTCGACCACCAAAAATTTGACGACCATGTGCCGCCCTTCCCCCTTCTCTCCTAGCCGGATGGGTAGGTCAATCCTTCCCACCGGATGCACCACTCCTCCCCCAAAGCCAACTAGGTGGTGGGGAGCCTTGCGCATACTGCTAGACTTGTACTTGAGCTTTGTCAAGCACTGGTAGCTGATCAGGTCAGACGAGCTCCCGGTATCGATTAAGATCCGGCCAACTCGTTGATTGGAAAACTTGCATTCGATGACAATAGGGTCATCGTGGGGCCGCCTGACCATACCCCGATCCTTTTAAGAGATGAAGACCTCAAGGAAGGTGTCTTTCGACGCCTTGCCCTCATCCTCTAAGTTGGACAGTTTTCGGATGGTTTCCTTGGTACCCCGGATGGTAGGACCTCCGCCTGCAAAGCCGCCTACTATGGTGAAGATGTGCTCTTCATCAGTTACAGAGCTGGTAGCCGGCTTCTTTGACGGTTGTCCCCCATTTAACTTGGGGTTGCCCTTGGACTTCACCAGTTAGGATTTCAATGCCCCCTCGTCAGCCAGGCGGTCCAATAGCCGCCTGAGGGTATAGCAACCATTGGTGTCGTGGCTGACATCCTCATGGAACTGACAGTACTTGCTCTTGTCCCTGTTCTTGACAGAGCTTTTCATGGCAGCCGGTTTTTCAAGGGTCAACCGGTTTTTCATCTCCATGAGGATAGAGGAGCAGTCCTTGTTGAACTCGTACTTGGGGACGTATGGTTCCAACTTCCTCTGTTTCTTCTGGGACGGCTGACCTGAGCGGTCCGCTACCCAGACTTCTTTTCTTTTCTTTTCTTCCTTTTTGGCCGGCTGGGTAGGCCGGCTGTCTCTCTTGTCGGACCACTTGGGTTCCAACGAGTGCTTGACGGCACAGAGCTCCGTCGCTGTATATAGGCTTCGGCCTCCATCAGCGCTTCCTGGAGGGTAGCAACCCTCTTGCGGACCAGGTCAAACTTGAAAGTTTACCCGTCCTTCAGACCCTTAAAGAAGTCTGTGTATGCAACTTCGTCAAACAGCCCTTGAATCTCAAATCTCATCAGATTGAACCGCCTGACATAGGACTGAAGTCCCTCCTTGTCACCCTGCTGAATAGCCCCTAGGTCGAGACTTGTCTTTTTAGCAGGGATGTTCATGGAGAAGATGGACGCGAACAGGTATGCTAGCGTCTTGAAGTTATTGATGCATCCGACTGGCAGGTTGCCAAACCATCGTTGGGCTATGCCCTTCAATGTAGCCGGAAAGCATCTGCACCAGGCAGCATCATCCAACCCCGTGTAGACCTTGGTCCAAAGCCGATGCCTTTCCTTAGCAAGACATCCCACGTTTTGTGGCTTTATCCTCATGTTTGAGAATTACCTAGTCAAGTCAAACACGAGTCCATCAAAGTTGCCATTGTCACTCTTGGTGACTCTTACATTGACAACGTCCTCAAGTACTTTGAGGAACATGTCCGGAAGGTAGGAGGAAAGGGTTTCCTTCCAATCTTCCGGGATGGAATTTTCCATAAGTCGTGAGACCCTTTTGCAATTGGAAGACCATTCTTCATGAGCCTCATCGGTAATGATCCCTTTGGCGAAGAAGCTTGGAACGGGAGTATCAAGAGTATACTCCAAGGAACAATTCCAGAGAGTTCTCTTGAGTTCCTCCTCCCATTCCTTGAAGTTGACCAAGTTTAAAGAAAAGGCCAACTTTTCTGGGAGTTCCGGGCACATTTGGTTGTTGTTTGAGTTACTTGCAGACATTGTTCTACAATTGAAAGAATTTGAAATGAAAAACCATTCATAAATCTATAAGTTAAAATTTAAAAGCGTTCACACATATTTTCAATCTTATTGAGCATTTTATCCAGGCATTAATAAATTGTCCCTTATGGGCGAGAATAAAATGATTCCGAGATCCCAAAGATCAAGAAATGGTTAAGCATGCTTTGGCTTGTCTTAATCATTAAATATCTTAAGGTAAGCAATCCAATTGCTAATAGCTCTAAGCTACTCTCGGTTTGATAAGATGTCGCATCTAATGCATTCTTGACATTTTATCTCTTTTGCCACGACATCTAAGGACTCCTTACTGATATCGTTGAGCTTAACCAAGACAACTTGTATACCTAGTATACCTTACGTTCCTAGGGAAGTAGTGATGCCTCGCTTTGGCGTAGCCCATCACATACGCGCATTAGTTCGGTAAGTGTTGTTCTTGGAACAGAAAATTTTAGCTCAATATTATTAAGGGACCTAGGGTTTCTATGTTGGTTGATTTAAGTGAACTTAACTAATCGTCGTAACATATAAAATCCTAGACATGCATCTAACATTCATATATAACAATAATATATATATAAAGCATAAAATAGATGCATTTGGCAACTAGCATGACCCCTTGAAATCTTCAATTTCCATGGGTCTTCATCTTGGCTCGTTTTCATTGAAACGTCGTCTTGAGACATCTTGGCCAAAATAAAATAACTAGTTAGAATGACTAAGATTAATCTAAAGTACAAAAATACATAATGGTTTGCATACCGTATTTAGATTTACAAATATACATAACGGAACGCAGTCCATATTTTCTATCCTAGTCGGGCCCCACTAGTTGCCATTTTCAATAACCTGTTTTGAAAACAATGTTTCATTCACCCATTCACTATTTGTGAATGGCCCATGCATTTTACGAAATACACAATTAAACATGCAAAACTAGTAACTAACTTAGGTGGTTAATCCAATTGATGCGCCTAATTAAAACTAGTCAAAGTTGTTTAATCCATTATTTCTAAAAACAAAATGCTCACGTAATTATCTAAGCTCGCACTAAATTCCGCATCCACACTTAATTAATCCGATTAATTAAGTCGGCATAACCCATAATTTGTCAAAATCAAAAATTTTTGCAAAAGCCAGAAAAATCGAGGTCTAACCTCGTTAAAATAATTACATAAATAATTTAAAACGGCAAAATTTTCGCAAAATTGCATAGCACAAAAATTAAGCAAAATAGCCCCACCCAAGCATGGTGCATTGCGCACCATGGCTGCTAGGCAGCAGTGGGTTGGCTGGCTGGGGCTTGCTGCCTCGCTACCCAGCAGCAGCACAAGCTTGCCAGCAGCCTACGCCACACAGCACCAGCAGCATCAAGGGTTGTGCTGGCGCTTGGTGCTAGCATGCTGCGCCCAGCACAACACACTACGCTGGCCAGCACCACGCATGCCTGCTCGCATGCTGGCGCTTGGCAGCAAGTGGGGGGTGGCTGGTGCTTGCTACCACGCCCCAACAGCCAGCAGCCAATGCCACTGCCCAAGCCCAGCACTTTAGCACCCCTCGCCACACAGCCACGCAACATTGATGCTCAGCCATGCGCGCACCATAGGCAGCCCGGCTAGCCTTGGTGGCGCCTGCGTTTTTGCATCGATTTGCGTGCATTTTACTCGGAATTTTAATTCCGATTTGTGTGTGACAAAAATTAATTCTAAATTACATTTTAGAATCAATTAGAGGAAAAATTAATTCTAAATTATGCTTAAGGATATTTAAAATAGCAATAGATTAGGGATGCAATAATGCATTTAATCTAACCTTGTAATGCTAATGCTTGCATTAATCAAGGCTTAAAAAGATTTAAAATTTTCGTTGAAAAACGAAAAAACCCCAAAAACTTGGGTTTCTGGCTCAAATTTAGCTTCTGGACAACCCTAGAAAAGGATAGAATTTGTTTCAGAATGTCGATTCCACCCAAAAATCACTATTTTTGAGCCAAAATCTGGGTTCAACAGCCAAATCGATAAAAATACGAGTTTTAAAATTAATTAAAACGAGCTTCTAATCTAATTAGAAAAGCAAAACCAGAAATTAAATCTTACTTTAAAACACCTTAATTAATTAATAATTGCAAAAAATTAAAAGGAGCGTGGCTCCGATATCGTTGTTGGGTTTCGTAGTGACCCACACTACGCGGAAAGAAACCCGCCAAGACCCGCCCCCGTAATAAATGCATTTAACAAGCAAAACATAATTAAACATAAGAAAGGATAAAAGATTATACCTTTGACGCGTGCTTCGCTTAACAATGAGCTCTTACTTGAACCCCAAAAATACGAGGTCTCCAACGGGATCGTACCCTCGAACCCGACCCGAGCGTCCTAAGTCTCGAAGGTTAGTCGAGACCCAGACAAATAAAACTATGAGTTTTACGAATCAAGGTTTACTCAAATCAAGAGTTGCCTTTTAATTCCACTCAAGGTTGTGTATACCCAAATACCCAAGCCTTTGGTACTTATAGGGAAATGCACCCTTGATTTCCAATCTCCCACCAATGTGGGAGAGTTGGTAAAAATCAATAATTTATTTAATTTCAAATTAAATAAATAATTAAGATCAATCATAACACGACAAGTGGCATAATAATATGCTTATGAGTGATGCCCAAGGTTAGGTGGGGGGGACCATAGCCTTGCTCCTCAAGGCTTTGCTTGGTCCCCACACCCACACACAAACCGCCTCAAGGAGGGTTGTGCGAATGCTCGGTGCTGCATTGCGAGGCTGCTGGGCGATGGTGCACACGCACACGCACACACGCGTGTGCCTAGCACTGCAATGGTGCTGTGCGTGGTGCTAGGGCTGCGACGGCGCCTAGGCATCATGATAGGGCTACGATGGCTCCTAGGCATGATGTTAGGGCTGCGATGGCGCCTAGGCATCATGCTAGGGCTGCGATGGCGCCTAGGCGTGATGCTAGGGCTGCGATGGTGCCTAGGCATGATGTTACGCCTAGCACATCATGGTGCGCCTAGCACACACATGGTTCGCCTGGGCTTGCGATGAGCTAGCCTAGCCTAGCTACGGCTATGCTCGTACTTGTCGCTTGTGATTTTGCGACGCTCGGTCTCGATGCCCTAGGCTCGATATCCGACGTCTGTATTCGTAAAACTCTGTCGACTCATTAAATCCTTCGGATTAATTCGTCGTCTCGGATCAGTTGTTCGATTGGGTTCGACCCAAAGGGTTCAGTTAAGATTAAGCTGTAATATTAATTGTCCCTTAATATTACTGATCGGAAGTGGCCTCCACCTAGGCATTCCAATCACTTGACCTTACTGAAGAATTAGCTCTGTAATAGTTCTAAACCCTCTATTAGAATAATACACTTGTTGGAAAGACACCATTCCTTTCAAGGCTTGATTCCTATCTCCCTCCACCGACTTGAGACTCAACCATAAAGGTCAAAAGGTCTTTGAGGGTTGTAACGTAAGGACATAGAGGGTTAAGGTAGGCTAAAATTTGAAATTTGGTGGTATACCTAATTTGTGAAGCAAAGGGTGATCAATCCTTAACACCATAATCAAGTAATCACCAAACAAATATACCAACACCCCCAAGCTTATTCAAAGCAAAACCACAAACATATATACAAAAAGCGTAGATACGCTTCCCCCAAGCTTAAATGAAGCATTGTCCTTAATGCTCTAAACTAGGAAGATCATAACCACATCAAAATATTTTTGTGCTTTTCTTTTTTTTTTTTCTATTGTATTTTCATATATATCAAAGCATTGCGTTTACTTTTCGTTATTACATTGTCCTTTCCTTTTTGAACATTAAACGACTTTTTATACTTTGCATTTGCTTTTCACAAACTTTAATCAACACATACTTGCGTAGAAAATGAACTAAATGATCAAACATATATTCTCGCCAGCACTAACAAGCTAAAGACTTTATGCTTCACAAAAACTGGAGACAAACAAGTGGCTCAAAAGCTAATAATATGGCTCGAAAAGAAGGTGAAAGGCTCAAAAGCCTAGCAAGTAGGTAAATGCAAACCAAAACCCAAAAATATAAGATCTAATCCTAGAAAAAGAAAATAACACCTTGAAAAGTTGCCTTTGTCCTTCCCAAATGGTTCGGTCGCAATCTCAGGTGATAAAAGACATGTTCTAGATAAGAGTAAGCGATAGTGCCGCTCAAGCAAGATATGTTAAAGATTAGAAAAATGAGACCTCACATGGGGTAGCAAAAACTCACTTTTAGATTCAAATTCACTACAGGAAGCAACACCATCTTACCACAAACGGGTGAACTAGGGCTTCATGGTCCCAAAGTTCTTAACCAACTACCTTAGCGTATCATATCCTAGAGTCAACCCAAAATATCTCAAAGCGTGCAAACCACTACCATTTAGGAAGAAAAGCATTTGAGAACACAAGTCCAAAAGTATTATGTCCAAAGCAAGAACAAGTACAAAACACAATGCAAATTTTCCTTGATAGAAACCAAAATCTTTGGAATTCTCAAAATAAAGAAAATGGAAATGCATGTACAAATGTGCATGGAATATATAATCGAAATCCTACCTAACTAGATAGAATACCCTCTCCCAATCTTGAATGAGACAACATTCTCAAGCCATAAACCAAAGAATCCATGGGAGGGTAAAAGAAAGAATTAACAAACCAACACATGGCCAACAAGTCATCAACCATTGGAGAAAGAGCAAGGAAAAATATTACCGAATATAGGTGGGTGTAAATACCCGCAAATGACCCAATTAAACATTTCAAAGCCAATTTCCTCAAAGGCTATGCCTCATTTGCCATATGCTAGGAAAAAGGAGTCAAACTTCCTTGATTATTGATCCAATACCAATACATAAGAGTTTATCAAGTCATTTACCTAGAACAAGGCACACAAACATTTCCATGAGAGAAAATCTATACTAAAAAGAATAGAAAATGAAAGAAATAAAACACGGGTTACTTCCCGAGAAAGGCTTGCTTAAGGTCAAAGCTTGACCGCTCTAGTAAATAATATTGCAACGAACATAAGAGCTTGTCAAATGCACTACTACACATTTCATAAGAAGGTAGAAAAATGACGGGAAAAGGACGTGCAACAAGGATAGTGCACACAAATGAGGAAAGAGAGGCCAAGAAAAAGAAGAAGAATCAAAAGAAAATTCAACAAAAGATGATGATGAAGAAGAAGAAGAAGAAGAAGAAGAAGAAGAAGAAGAAGAAGAAGAAGAAGAAGAAAAAGAAGAAGAAGAAGAATAAGGCAAAATCTCCTCAAAATATTTTCGGGTGGCAAAATCACCCTTTTCCTCAATAAACGATGAGTGGGGAGCTTGAATATCACCAATAGAAGGAGGGTCCCCAATAGGCTCGTTGAGAAAAGAAGGGATGGAGATAGGATAGGAGAGGATATGGTTAAATTTCCTTGAAAAAGGGACATGAGAAAAGGGAATAGGAGCAATGGTCCCACAAATGGTCTCTTCTTCTCCACCATTCCTCACATCTCGAATAAGCGCATGGAAATCAATCATAGAATTCTCAAAAGAAGAGCACTCATGATCTCCATCTCCCTCAAACATCCAACTTCCAAGAGAAACTACATCATTCTCTTCATCACAACAATGAACAACAACTCCCTTAATATCCTCAAAGCCCAAAGTCTCAATTCCATGCATAAATGGATGCAAAGTCATTTCAAACTCATCTCTCTCCCATGAAGCATTCTCGATGAACTCATTCAAAAGGCTATGATTTTTCATTTGAACCTCAAAAAACATTTTGGACATAACCTCAAACAAGTCCAAATACTCATGGAAAGAAGAATCACAATCATGCACTTGAGACTCATCACGATGGGAGAGGGGGTTGAGATTTTCAAAATCAACATTCACTTCATGCTCAACTCCTTCTCCATCACTCAAATTCTCACTAATGGGATCCTCATACACCCTAGGTTATGCAAAATCATCATCATCATCATCATCCTCAACACACACATTGGATTTGGAATTTTCACAAACAAGCATCAAATATGACAATTGACTTTTTAACTCTTCTTTTCCTCACGGTCTCTAATCATCTCCAATCGGCTCCTCAAAGTTTCCATCATTTTCTCTCAAAGGGCCTAAGATTAGCATTCATCTAAAACTCCCTCAAAGATTCATCATTTGTTATAATTTTACCCTGTATTTTTATGTATTTTTTAAATTATTTAATTTATTTACAAAATATATTTTGGGTTAAATTATTTTAATTATTGGATTTAAAAATAAAACAAGATTTAATTTTTGGGTCAATAGATATTCTATCTCATGAAGCCCATTTTCAGAATAAACACAATCATTATATTTTTGTATTTGGGTCAATTATGTCATTATTCAAGTTTTTAGTTTCATGAAGCCTAAACCTACCCTAACCTACTCTACACTATAATTACTCCATTTATCCTCAAATTTTCCACACAAAAATTAAAGGGATAAGTTTTATTTTCTTCTCCTTTTATTTTCCCTTATTTTATCTTTCCTTCTCCTTTCTTTTCTTTTTGGTCTCACATAGAAGTACAACTCCTTTTCTTTTCTTTCTTTTGTGAACAAGAAAGCCAACACTCCTCCATGATGCCACGTCATCATCACCCCTCCAACCAGACCACTTGCCGCCATCGGAACACCTCCTGTCGGCGGTGATCAGCCAGCCGACATCCCCTTCATAAGTGGTCCTTTCTCTTTCCTTTTCCCCTCCTTTATTTCATTAGTCTATATTTATGTATATATGGTTTTTTTTAGTTTTTAATTTATTGAAACATGTTTATATAGTATCAAATCATGTTTTAATGATTTAAAAGTATAATTTAAGATTATTAGTTTGGGTTTAATTTTCAGATTTCACAATTTATAAAGTTAGGGTTTTAAATTTATTCAAGACTTGAATTTTAGGGTTCTGGTATCCATTAATTTGGGGGTTTTATATGACTCATGTTTCTAATTATAATTGGGCATGTAAAGTATGTTTTTAATGAAGTTTTAATAGGTTTTGATTATTCTAAAGTGCTGAAAATTGATTTAAAGTACTAGTTTTGATGCTTTTATAAAAATGGTGTAATTACCCATTAAAGAGAATTTTAATTGGGGGTTTAAAAATAATTTTCAGATTATCTTGAGTGATTTAAAGTGAGTTTAAGTTGCTGGAAATTGTGCATACAAGGGTAATTGATATTATGTTATTGTCCTTCTATGTAGGAGACATTGATTTTGATTAGTTGAGCAAAGTTGCGGATTTTGGTAGCGTTTTGAGGTACGTATGCGTACTCGGAATTTTGTATAGCGTGTAGAAGCATGCTAGGATTTAATTTAGTGATTCTAAATTAGTATCATGGTAGGAATTTGTTGGAATTGGTGATTTGAGTTGGTTTGATTGAATTGGAATGGTTTTGATGAAATATATGTGAGGCATGATTGGTTGAAATTAATTATTTATTGGAATTGGTGATATTGGACTATTGTTATTGAACCATACTTTATTATTGGAATGATTAAAGGCATGTTTAAATAAAATAAATGTTTAATTTGGTTTGGAATATGAAAAGGGAATTTTATTATGGCTCATATAATTTTTATTGATGATTTTAAGCATGGGAATTGAGCTATTAAGTGTCTTAGTACACAGGAATAAATTATATTGGGGTGCCTTCGTGCACTTAAGGTGTTTATACACCGAGGGATAGGATTTGGGTGCTTTATGCGCTTAAGGTGTTTCTACACCAAGGTAGCTTTAAAAGGGTTCAACATTAAATTAAATGTGGTCACTAATTATTCAAGAATTAAATTGGAATGTTTGATTACTTGAATGATTCATATTGGTTGGTTATATTGATTGATTGTGTAGTGGATTTAGAGTCATCACCAAGTTTAAAAGTAAGTAAAACAACGTCAAGTGAAAGATTTTACGCACCAAAACTCTTGTAACGTATATACCTTGAGTATGGACATATGGGGAGAGTTATGGGGTTTTATATTTAACCATACCTTTTACTAGGAGTATAGGGCGCTGTATTTTCCTTTTATTATTTTTTATACGCAGGACGTCTGTTACTTTTATGTGAAATATATGAAAGGAATGATGTCCTTTCAACAAGTGTATTATTCTGATAGAGGGTTCGGAATTATTAGAAAGCTAATTCTTCAGTGAGGTCAAGTGATCGGAATGCCTAGGTGGAGGCCGCTTCCGATCAGTAATATTAATGCATAATTAATATTATGGCTTAATCTTGACTGAACCCTTTGGGTCGCACCCCTATCGAATAACCGATCCGAAACGACGAATCAATCTGAAGGATTAGATGAGTCATTAGAGTATTACGAACAAAGATGTCGGATATCAAGCTTAGAGCGTCGAGACCAAGCATCGCAAGTCGAGTCGAATTTAGAATTTGACGACACGTGGAATCAAGTAAGCGACAAGTAAGAGCCAAGCCGTAGCATCGCATTGGTCTAGCCATGCGAGTGCTAGGCTAGGCGAGATCCCAAAATCGCATGTGTGATAGCGTACCTAGCATTGCCTAGCACACGTACCTTGTACAACACAAGCATCGCAAGATGTATGCCATGCGTGTATGTGTTGTGGCTGTGCATGCATGGTTGGGCGTGCTTGCTAGCATAGCAGTACCAGCCGCATCATCGCCAGCATCGCAGCATGCTTGGACATTGCATATCACAGCACGCAGCATCGCAAGCCATGCATGCGTGTGTGTGGCTGTGCGTGGTAGCTAGCGTAGCAGCACCAAGCAGGTGGCTGTGCGTGCTTGCTAGCGTATCAGCACCAAGTAGCAGCAGCTAGCTGTGCGTGCTTGCTAACGAGCAGCACCAAGCACTCACCACTCGCACAACATCATACACCAAGCCGCAGCAGTAGCAGCGCATGCTTGTGCTGGCTGGCTGCGTGCTAGCTAGCAACGCATGTGTTGCGAGCTGGCTGGCTGGGCTGCCTAGCCTTGGTGTTAGGCGCCAGCTGGCAGCCTTGGCAGCCAAGGTAGGCTGCCAGCCAGCCAAGTGGTGAGGTGGTGCGATTTTGTGTGGGGACCAAAATTGAAGGATTGCTTGGTGAGCAAGGGGATTTTGTCCTCCCCCCTGAATGGTCCTCACCTACTCTCTCCCTCCATGTGCCCCTTGGAGCTTGTTGATTGCCTTGCATTTTTATTTTGTTTTTGATTAAAATAAAATAGAGGAAAATGCAAATCTCCCACATTGATGGGAAAAGGGAGATCAAGTCTCCCTTCCCTATAAATACCCATGTTTTGGGTTTGGGAAAAATCACTTGAGTTGAACTCAAAAAGGCATCTCCTTGAAAAGTGAGAAAAACCTTTAAGTTTGTAATACTCTAGTTTTGTTTGGTCAAGTCCTGAATAACCTTCGGGATTAAGACCGTTCGGGTCGGGTTGAGGGTGCAAGCCGTAGGAGGCTGATGCACTTACGTGGCTCAAGCTTTGAAGACAGAGCTCGTGAATCGAGCGAAGCACGCGTCTAGGGTAAGAATGTCTTTTCTCTTTCTCTCTTTTATGTTGTTAAGTATGTGATTGCATGTTTATTTGCTTTAATTAGTGACCGGGTCTTGGGCGGGTTTCTCTTCCGCGTAGCATTGGACACTACGAAACCCAACAATATATGCCTACTTGGTTAGCTCCCAGAGTAGTTTATTCTTTGGGGCAGGGATTTTGTGGGAAACCCGTTCGATGCGTAATCAAAATAAGTAAAGTAATGAGTTCATGTTGTGTCTATTGTTTGTAGGTTGAACTCTAAGAAAAGGTATGTTTTGTTGATATTGCTAGGATGTTAACATGTTAGTGTGTTTCCATTTACGCTTATCTACTCAGCATTACTGATTGTTTTGTTTTGTTTTTATGTTGGCCTTGTCTTTATCTTGGCCCCATGACGACCCATTTCTTATGGTGAGTAGTAGGGACAGTTAAAGGAACTTTTTCAGGTGATGCGGCATATTCATGTTGGGGTTTGAGTGAAGAACAAATCCTATTCTAGTTTTATCTTTAATATGTGATGTTATTGTTTATTGGTTTATTATTACCGATTAGTGATACTAACGCGTTGGTTTTAAGTACCTTTGGTTTTGGAAAAGGGCCTACAATGGTTTCAAGTTGTTGGTTTGACTTTGTTTGACTTTGACTTGACTATACTTTTGTTTGGTTGGACTGTTGGACTTTAACTTTATTTTGAAAGGTTTTGAAAATGTCTTCAATGCCTTAGCCATTATCACGGTGGCGATAATGCCTTAAATTTTCCTATTTCGCATTTTAAAAAGGGCAAAACAAGTATTTTAAAGGAAGGAAATTCTAGGGTGTTACAATTGTTCTATATGGGATTGGAGACACAACATAAGAGTTTGAAGAATTAGAAGGTGAAGAAGGTTGAGGATTAAGAGTAAATAAGAGTCACGACTATGAGTAGGATCATCAATATTATAAACATGAGCACTTTCTTCAAATGGGGGAGAGGGGGCATAATCAAGCATATGAGATTCATTATTAAGGGAACAAAGCACATCACAATAAGGCATGCTAAATAATAAATATTGAAACACACCATTAGCATCAACTTGAACATGTACCTCATCATCATGAACAACAAAGGAAATAGAGTTGAAATCATTTTTCTAGGTTTAATAATGGGATCATATGACAAATCATGAGAATTCATGCTAATATTAGAAGAATCAAGACATTGCACATCAATATTAGAATCATGATTACCTCTATTATAGACATCCCAAGCAAAATAAACATAAAAATCCCAAGCATCATCAATTGACAATGCTCAAAATTCACCATTATGCATGCTTTCAACTAAATCCCTTGTTTGCTCATTCAAACAAGAATAACAAATCTCACAAGCCTCCCAAATACTACAACAATTATAGTCAAGAAATCCCTCAAGTCTATTAAAATATTCAAAAAATGGCTCATTACCATATTGGGGAAATAAGAGACATGCCTTTTTTTTTTACAAAACAAACAAAAATCAAATAAAAGAAAATTATGTACAAAGACCTAGACTCAAGCAATCAAAAACACTCAAACATAGACACCGTTCCCCAGCAACGATGCCATTTTGACGTAAGGAAAAGTAAGTCGTTGACTAATCCTCCCTAGTGCCAAACAAAATTTATAATCACTTTACAAACCTAAATACAAGTATAGAGGTAAGTCAAGGGTTGAACTACTAGGATCGATTACGTTCAAGTGCTTTCAATTAACGCCTAAGCTAGGTCGAAGTCAAAGTTAAAGGATAGGGTGAACTAACATCAACAAACTACCAAAACAAAGAATCAAACAAATGAAAAACTAGGGAATGGGGATTAACATGTAATCATGACAATTGCAACAACTTGGGAAGGTTAAGCTAATCAATGGTTGTGAAGACTCATGATAAGAGCTATCAATTGGAATCAAAGAGCTATCTCCTAATCGTTAAGCTAGGTTTCCTATATGAGTAATAGTTTAGGAGAATCACAATCGAAACCAATCGATAATTGCAATCCTAAATCGAGTGGTCATATCATTAGGAATTACAATGCATAGTTCTCAAAGCCTAATAAAACTAAGCACATGCAAACTTCCATTAATCAATTTAATCTCAACAATCAATCAACATAATTCCCAAATTAATCACAATCAATCAATCAATCATACAAGCTTTACCCAAACCCTAGAAAGCAACTACTCACTACAATTCATCATCAAATAAAGGTAAGTAATTGAAATCAAGAAAAAACCAAATATGAAGACCAAACTAATCAAGGTAAGTACACACTGACCACTTACCCGGAACACCTTATGACCTTAGACAAACCGTTTAAGTGGTCTGATTGGAGGAACAAGTTTTATCTTGTTTCTTCCTTTTAACGGCGAGAAAATCATGAGTATCGTTGTTACAATAAGAAGCCGGAGCTGCTGGGTAAGAAGTGTTCTATGCCCCTCATCCCAGAAGACGACTGGGCCCAAATAATAGCACCAGATTTCTTTAGGGTAACCACCATGCCCCTATCAACTGGCGAACAAATCATTGTGCCCAAAAATTGGGTACCCAAAGCATGAGTGGCTGAAGGATGAATGCTTCTTGTCTGCCTGTGGTCTCAGTACCATGTTTGGCAAATGTATGTCAAATAATCATCAAGCATTTTAACGCTGCCTTTATTGTTCCAGGTTTTCTTGTTTTTTGGTGATCTAACAGACGGCTTTTCTTACAGAAACCGCCAGAGCCATGCTTCCATAACACAAGACACCTTCCCGCTCAACTGCCTTAATAAGGAAGGACCTTGCTGAGAAAAGACGGGCCCAGCAGGCGGCTTCCCAAAAGGATTAGGTATATCCCGTCTGTCATGATCATTCTTCTTTATACATATATGTGCCGATGATGAGTGCCATTTATAAAACTCATTTGATGAGTTTTTAGGTTGTTTTAACCTTCTTTTCATGGCTTTCTTTCTTAATAAATGCTTGGTTTTATTCATTTTCTCTTTAGTTTTCTTATTCTTGCTTATTTTGTCCTTTTGTCCACTTTTGTGGATATTCTAGTGTTTTCTCCTTTATTTATTCTCTTTTCATGGTTGTAGGTAATGTATGAGGTTTGGGTCTTGATATTGGTGGCTTACTAAGTTGGAATATGCCTTTGGAGCAAGCTTATAGCATTGGGAAAGCTCAAGAACTAAGATAGTGGCATGCTCCAAGTTCTAGCTCTTGCGCTCTCATAAAACCATGGTGTTGAACCCACCGTCAATTCCATTTGAATCTGCCATGCTTAGTGACTATCATGAAGACATTGCGTGTGCACACAAGGAACCATTTGCGAGCGCACGAAGATACGAAGAACTCAAAGAAACCTAGAAGAGCACGGGCGCGCATCCCACATCTGTGCGGGCGCGCTACCTTACTCAGCGCGGCCGCGCAGCCCGTGCGCTAGCGCGTCTCCTTGTTTTCTTGATTGTTTTGACTTCATTTTTCCCGCTTCTTATAAATACTTATTTAATCGATTTTTGTAAGGAGTTTAGACATTATTTTTCCTCATAATTTTAGCTTAGTTGAGAATTTCTCTCCCTAGTTTTAGAGTTAGTTTAGAAGTAGATTTGGAGAAAGAAAGTGAGAGATTTCAATGGTGATTTGAGAAACTTGATGATGCAAGGGTGATAATTGTATTGAAGATCTTCTCAATTATCAATGAGCATTTCTAACTCTATCTCATCTTATTGCTTTGTTTAATTTCATGTTTGTTTGATTTGGTTTTGATGATTGAATCTTGATTAGTGTAGTTGTTCTTCATATTTGTTAATTCTTGATTTCATTTACTTGCTTGTTTATTAGATGATGATTCTTGAGTAGTTGTTTTACTAGGGTTTGGGAAAAACTTGTATGAGTGATTGTTTGTGATGGATTTGGGAATTATGTTGATTGATTGTTGAGATTAAAGTGATTAATGTAAGTTTGCATGTGTGTAGTTTGATTAGGCCTTGAGAACTATGCTAGTTTGCATTGTGATTCCTTAAAACATGACCACTTGATTTAGGATTTGCAATTGTTGATTGGTTTGGATTGTGATTCTCTTAGTTTTTTATTCATAGAGGAAACCTAGCTTAACGATTAGGAGATAGCTCTTTGATTCCAATTAATAGCTCTTATCATTAGTTTTCACAACCGTTGATTAGCTTAACCTTCACAAGTTGTTGCAATTATCATGATTACTTGTTGATCCCCATTCCCTAGTGTTTCTTTGTTTGCCTCTTTGTTTTGGTAGTTGATTAGTATTGGTTACTCCCTTCTTCACCCTTGACTTCGATCTAGCTTAGGCGCATATTGGAAACACTTAAGCATAACCGTTCCTAGTTGACTTACCTCTATACTTGTATATAGGTTTGTTAAGTGATTATAAATTTTGTTTGGCTCTACGGAGGATTAAACAACGACCTAGTTTTCCCTATGTCAGCCAATTGTGCCTTACAATATGTTTTCTTCATCCATGATGGAGACCAGGGGCCTCCTAGATCATTTACAAAGCTGATCAAACGGAAGTTTAAGGACGAGGCCAAAAGTTTAGCCAAGTCTAGGAAGGTTTCATCCCAGACAGTTCCTAATCTTCCGCTTGAAAGGGTCGTCTGACCGTTGGGGGGAAAGAGCATAAAAAACTTTGGTCATGGGATAGACCTTGGTAAGCCGAGTGCCACTAAGGCGCTTAAATGTGGCGAGCCAGCCAAAGCTGCAAGCGGTTCTGCAGCGGCTGTAGGCAATGTAAGCCTTCAGCCATTACACCAAGGTAGAGGTGACCCCTTTGATACTCCCTTTGATCTTTCTTGGCCCATGCGGGTCAAGTCACGCTCTCAACATCAGTCAGAAGGTTCTTTAGGCAGCCGGCAGTTTATTGGTGGCGCCTATGTTTCGTACTCACCAAATCTACCTTATGCTACAGATCTATCCCCCTGATGGCCGGATGTGCAGCAGTTCTTCTGAGGTCTATAGCCAAGGAGGACAAGAAGGCCATCCTTCGGGTGCATACGTTCAATGTTGAACACATCCTTTCCTTGCTATCTCAAACCTTTAAATATTCAACTTAGTAAAATACCGATTGGGTGTCTAACATGATGTTTGTATAATATAAGCCATGTTGAGAGTTAACGGTCTAAAGACGTCGTATGCCCACAAACAGGAAGAGGTAAGGGTTGCTAAAGTCCGGGCGGCAGAGTCTGCTGATGTCGCCCAATATCAATGTATAATAAATGAACTTGAGACTAAGGCTGAGATACTGACGCAGGTAGAGTCTATCAGGCAGCTGACGTCTGCACTAGATGAGGCAAATAAGAAAGCCTCCGACTTAGAGGCGACACTTAATAATGCCCAGTTGGACCTTAAAGCCTTGGAAGGTGCTGACAAAGAGAACACCACTCTCCGGGGAAACATTGACCATCTGAAGAATGAGCTGGCTCAAATAAGGACCAGTCATCAAGTGGCTTTGGAGCGTGAGCAGAACCGCCTCATAGAGGAGAATGAACAAGACTGCGAAGATCGCATGAATATGGCATGGGACCTCCTTTATCTGAGAACCGAATGGGGTGTCTTTGCCTTGAAATACCAATGTGCAATCTTGTTCTTATTGCCATGGCAGAGAAAAAGTTAGAGTCGGAGCCGTTTGACATCTGGGTGCACAAAGAAGAGGGCTCAGAGGACGAGCAAGAGAAGGGTGTGGAAAATGGAGGAGAAGAGAATCAAGTAGAAGAGACGCCAATCAACTCTACTCTTCCCCTGCATTAGCAGAATGTCAGTGCCCTTCCTTTTGGGCAAGTATCGTCGATAGCCTCGCCTCAGCAAAATTAAGCTTTATTTCTTTCTCTTTCGGCCCTGAGCCGTTTGCTCTTCCAGCCTGCGTGCCGAGTATCTGTGTTGTAATTTTTAACAATCTTTGTTTTGCCCGGACGTAGATCTTGTATTACAATATCTCCCCCGACTTTAGGGTCGGGTTTTATTAATAAAATGGCCGACTGGGTCAGTTTTGTTTCAATTTGAGTTTAATTTTTCAATTTTGCAATTTTTTATATATGCTTTGATTTTTGCGATTTTTTGCCTAACTTATTAATTGCATGCGGCAACTAACAAACCCGTTGGCCTCTTGCCCCTAGGCGGATGTGTGGTTGGTTTCAAAAATTAAATTGATTGAATTGGGAAATTTTGATAATATAAAGAGTATGACAGGTTCCTTGGCCAATCAATCACTACCGTGATTGCCCCAAATCAAGTATAGAGTCGTCCAAGGTTCAGGCGTGCCCCAAACAATTTTTGTATTACTTTGTCCATTGGACAAAGAATACTCTTTCCACCGTCAGGGCCATCTGTCAAGTTGGACTAGATTATCCATGCAAAAAATGTACTCAAATGTCCTTTTGTCCCATTGGGAGGATCGTTAAATTATAAAGTTTTAATCTAAGTCGAAATAACGGCCGGCTGTCGCTTGATGTCCTTTGGACATGCGGTTTATTACGCCGTTTAGGTTCCATTTTAGATTATTCAGGTCAAACAACTATGAGCTAACCTTTATTTAGGTAGTCACTTGGGCCATTTGTGTTTGAGTTTATAGAGCAATGTAGCACCCAAATGGGAGATTCTCTCTGCAACAAATTCACCTAAATGGGCGTCGCCGGATGTCTTTCTTTTGTTGAAGTAGACGGTTGGTTTAGATTTGGCTGCCTGCATATTTCACAGGTGGTGTTCCCATTGGAAAACATATATAATGAAGAAAAAATAAACAGATTGAAATAAAAAGCAACTTTTCATTAATAGGATTTTCATTTTCAAAAATTAACAAGTCGTAGAAGTAGTACTTCTTTAAGTTGTCTCCATTCCGAGTTCTGGCTAGCTGCTTACCATATGGAGTTTCCAGGCAATAAGTGTTGCCTCTCACTTCTTTATAGATCTGGTAAGGACCTTCCCAATTGGGCATCAACTTGCCTTGTTCATTGGCACTACCGGTTACCTCCATTTTCCGTAACACAAAGTCCCTAACTTTCAAGGGTCGTTCGTGTACTCTTTTGTTGTAGGCTCTTGTCATTCTTTAATGGTAATTCTCATGGCGCAAGGCAGCATTGCCCCGACATTCTGGAAGTGAGTCCAATGCCAGCCGCATGGCCTCCTAGTTTGCCTCCACATCATACAACATAACTCAAAGAGTCGGCTCATAATGCTCGATAGGTAAGACGGCTTCAACACCGTATAACATGAGGAATAGGGTTTCATCAGTTGCCCCTTTTGCTGTTGTTCTGATGGCCCATAGGACATGAGTTAGCTCTTCTGCCCATAGACCGCTAGCTCTTTCAATTTTCTTCTTAATGCCGTCTGAGATTAGCTTGTTGAAGGCTTTAACCTGGTCATTTGTTTAGGGTCGGCCGACTGATGCAAAGCAGTGAGAGATCCCTTGGTCTCCCAGCCAATTCTTTAGGGTAGGCGTCTCAAATTGAGGGCCATTGTCAAAGACCATAGACATAGGTACCCCAAACCTGGTGATGATGTTCTTCCAAATGAAAGAGATGACATCCTTTACTTGATGCCTTTGACCGCCTCTATCTCTACCCACTTGGGGAAGTAGTCAACAGCAACTAGAATATACCGCCGTCCGCCTAGCGTGGTTGTTTACGGACCCAAGATAACCATGCACCATTTGGCAAATGGTACTGGGCTATGAATGGTCGTCAGATCAGTGGTTGGACGGTGGATGAGCTTGCCAAATCTTTGGCACTTATCACACTTCTTCACCATTTCCATGGAGTCTGCCTCAAGAGTGGGCCAAAAGTAGCCTTGCCGCTTGTCCCATTCTGCTAGAGCTCTACCGCCTATGTGTGAGGCGTAATAGCCCGAGTGTAAGTCTTTTAGAATCTCATGCCCCTTCTCGGGGGTGATACACTTCAATAGAGGCTTTAAAAAGCCCTTTTTGAAGAGTTCTCCTTTTAGGATCTCAAAATTGGCCGCACGCTTTTTCATTGCAACCATTTCTGTATATGTATCCGGTAAAGTGTCGTCTAGCAGATAGGCCCGGATACCGTCCATCCAGGTTGAATTTCGATCAAGTACGTCAATGGGATCTTCTTCAATGCTTCATTTTTCCATCACTTCCCAGAAGACTGGCCGAGGTGTGTCACAGGAGGTGGATGATGCCATCTTAGACAGTGCATTTGCCTGATTTTTCTTTGATCTGGGAACTTGACTTAGATGAAATTCATCAAGAGTCCTAGCCTCTATTTTGACTGCCAGCAAATATTTAATCATAGCTGGATGGGTGGCCTCATAGTCACCATGGTATTGGGTAACAACTATTTGTGAATCAGAGCAGGCGTCAATTTTCCTTGCCCCTGTCGCCTTACACATGCGTATGCCGGCTAGTGGGGCTTCATACTAAGCCTCATTGTTTGATGCTTGAAACTTGAATCGTAGTGCATATTCATATTTTTTCCCCTTAGGAGACTGACATATTATCCCTACACCACAACTGTTCATAGTAGAGCTCCCGTCTACATAAACCTTCCAAACCTGATCAAGATTTTCCGGTTCAACCGAACTTGTCATTTCAACAATGAAGTCGGCGAACGCCTGACCCTTCACTGCCTTCCTTGGTTCAAAAGAGATTTTAAGACTTTGCATTTCAATAGCCCATTCGATCATCCTTCTGGATGACTCCAAGGTTGTCATTGGTCGCTTAAGAGGTTGGTCTGTGTAGACTACCACCGGATGTGCCAAGAAATATGGTTTCAACTTCTTGACCGCTAATAAAAGAGCAAGGCCAAATTTCATAACCGTTGGGTATCGGAGTTCAGCATTTCAAAGAACATGGCTAATGAAATAGACCGGGAGTTGGATGCCAGCTCTCTCAGCAAGGAGAACAGCACTAAGGACATGATCTGAGACAACTAAGTACATGTAAAGCGTCTCCTTGGGTAGAGGACTAACAGGCCTTGGAAAAGAGTGTAAATGTTCTTTCAACTTTTAAAAGGCCGCCTTAGCATAATCCCCCATTCAAACATGGTCTTCTTTCTGATCGCTTGAAAGAAATAGAGGTACTTGTCACCTGACCGGCTGAGGAATCACCACAATGCAGCTAGACAACTAGTGGTCAGCTTCCGAACTTCCCTTATAGTGTGGGGTGACTTCATATCAATGACCTCCTGTATCTTCTCTAGATTGGCCTCTATCCTCCTTTGATCAATAAAAAATCCGAGAAACTTCCCAAACTCAACACCAAAGACACACTTCTTGGGATTTAGCATGACCTTGTGACGTCTTAGTGTGGTAAAAGTTTCTCAAAGGTCAGCAAGATGGTCCGTCTGTAGCTTGGATTTGACTATCATCTCATCAATGTACGCCTCTACGCTTCTTCCGATTTGATTGATGAAGACCGTATTAATCATTCGTTGGAAAGTAGCAGGCACATTTTTCAAGCTAAACGATATCACAGTATAATAGAATAACCCCTGATCAGTGATGAATTTCGTCTTCTCTTGATCTTCCTTCCACAAGGGTATCTGATGAAAGCCTGAATAAGCATCCATGAAACTCATCAAGGCATGTCCGGCTGTAGAGTCGACCAGTGTAATTAACCGTCGATCTTTAGAAGAGGTTAACTGTCCTTCAAACATCCCTTGTTCAGATCAGTGTAATTAATACACATGCGCCAGGTACCATTCGACTTCTTCACAAGAACAACATTCGCAACCCGGCGTCTAACAACTTCTTTACTTCGGCGGATGCTGCTTGACTTCTCTCCTCGCCGTGATTTCTTTCTTTTGCCTAACAGGCTTCTCTTTTGGATCCACGGCGAGCTTCTAGATAGCGAGATCCGGGCTGATGCCTGGCATCTCTTCCACTTCAAAGGCAAAAATGTCCTTGAATTCTTTCAGCAGATTGTGCAAGGCTACCCCCAGCTTTGCAAAAGCAACTGTCCCAACCTTTATAGTTCGCTCTGGACGTGTGTCATCCAGAGCGATGTCAATGTGTTTTCCAGCCGGCTAGGGACGGAGTTCATCTGACTGTTCCCCGATCAGTGATTGCTATTGAATTTCTTTCTTCACAGTCACCAGCTGGTCAACCTTTCTCTTCTTGCCGCCTGCTGGTGGGGCAGGCTCTGCTTCCTTAACATCATCAAGGTCTATTAGCTCCAGTCCCTGTCAACAACCGTGGGCTTGACGTTTGAGAGATAGCACTCTCGAGTCGTCTTCTGGTCTCCATTCAGGGAGCCAACAGATCCATCATCTCATTCAAATTTTAGCAGCATGAGGGATGGGATAATGATGGCTTTAGATTCTTTTAAAGTTGGACGACCTCAAATGAGATTATACGCGGTCAGCTCGTCTATGACCAAGAACTGGATGACCATGTGACGCTCCTCTCCCTTCTCTCCTAGCCGGATGGGTAGATTAATTCATTCGAATGGGTGCACAACTCCACCCCCAAAATCGACCAGGGGGTGAATGACTTTTTGCATGCTGCCTGGCTTATACTTCAGCTTGGAAAGACTTTTCCTGCTCATGATGTCAGACGAGGTTCCGGTATCAATGAGAATACAAACAACCCTTTGGTTGGAAACCTTGCATTCAATGACAATGGGGTCATCACGCGGTCAGCGGACTTCGCCCTGGTCCCTCTCAGAGATGGTGAACTCAGGAAAAGTTTCTGTAGATGCCTGGCCCTCATTGACCAAGTTGACATCCAATTGCTTGACATGGTCCTTGGTGCCTCTGATAGTTGGGCCCCTACTGGCAAAGCCGCCTGCTATGGTGCAGATCATGCCCTGATCTGTGTCAAAACTGCTAGCAACTTTTGCTTGCTTCTTTGACGGCTGCTCGGGGTCCGTCTTCAGGGTCACCTTGGACTTGAGGATGTAAGACTTCAACACCCCGTTATCAGCCAGTCTTTCCAACAACCGCTTGAGGCTATAGCAGTCGTTGTGACATGGCTAATATCCTCATGGAAATGGCACTACTTGTCTTTGTTCCGGTTTTTGGCTAGACCCTTTATAGCTGCAGGCTTCTCAATAGTCTCCCGGTCTTTTATCTCCATGAGAATGGAGTAGCAGTCCTTGTTATACTCGTACTTGGGGACGTACGGTTTAAACTCTTTCTTTTTCTTTTTAAACGGTTGATCGGAGTCCTTAACCGCCCAAAATTCTTTTCTTTTTTTTTCTCTCTTCCGCTTTTTGAGCCGGCTGATATTGTTGGCTCCCTTTTTGTTTGTCAGACTTCTTTGAGTCCGACAGCTTGCTGGTGGAGCAGATTTCGGTCCTTTGTATATAATCTTCTACCTCCATCAGCGCCCCTTGAAGAGTGTCGATTCTCTTCCAGTCGAGGTCAAACTTAAAAGTTGACCCGTCTTTTGGACCCTTAAAGAAGTTTGTATATGCAACATCGTCAGATAGTCCTTGGATCTGGATTCTCACCAGATTGAACCGCCTGACATAAGAACAAAGCCCCTCCCTGTCTCCCTGTTATACCGCGCCAAAGTCAAGACTTGTCTTTTTGGCGGGTATATTCATGAAGAAGTTTGAGGCAAACAAGAACGCACGCGTCCTGAAATTGTTTATGCACCCAAGCGGCAGGTTGCTGAACCACTGTTGGGAAATGCACCCATGCGGCATCATTCAACCCCTGTAGATACATAAGGTTGTTGTAGGCCATCAGGTGGTCTTCAAGGTTGGTGGTGGCGTCATAGGCTCCAACCAAAACAATCTTAACCTTGGCCGGTTGTGCCGCCTTGGTTATTTCCTTGGAGAACGTAGAGGGTTCTTGACCAAGTTTTAGCAGACAGAGCTAGCAGTCCAGTGGTTGAACTTGATATGCCGCCTGACCCCCGAAGAGGGCAGGTTGCTAATATGGTTGGGCAAACGGCCTGTATGGTTGTTGGGGCACATACGGGATCGAGCCTATCAACTGAGGACTTGTATGGACGGAAAGGTCGCCTAACAGGTTCTCCTGTACAGATTGGGAATACCTCATCGAGGTATGCCTGAAGCTGTTTGGCATAGTCGACGTTGAAGCTGAGTCAGACAGCTACTTGTTTCTCTTTTGCTCAATGATAAGTCGAGCATCAGAGAAAGTATTCTAGCTGCCATCCAGCTAAGTATAAAGGATGGACTTCCTCTTTCCCTGCTGGGAAGCGGAACTTGGACCAATCGATAAAAGGCCTGCCCCCCTCCTTTGTGTTGGGATGCGGAGTGGGATGCTTATCTTTCACCGACTTAGCCATCTCAGAGTGAGAGGGCCTCTTTACCGATTGGCCCTTGCTGGGTCCAGCCGTTTTCTTGGAGATAAGATTCTTCATCTCTCCCTAGAAACTCGTCATGAATTTCATGAACTCTTCTCAGGTGATATAAGTAGTTTGTCCTGCCACCTGGGGCTGGCCAGTTGGCTTACTCGGACTCGCCTGATCAACGCCCCGTTCCCTATTATCCTTAGAATGGATGCGTCTGGTTTTACGGGATCCATCTTTGGCCGTGTATACTTTGATCTCTAGATCATAATCTGTATCATGGTCCGAATGGACCTCTACTTCTAGACGCTTGTCCTCAGGAGGCGGTACAGTCTATTGAGAAACCATCTTAGAGGTACTTTCCCTACAAACGGCGCCAAATGTTTCGAGATTTTTATGTGTCCTGCGGGAGAGTTATGTCACCAAGACTGGGTCCTCGCTGACTATACCTACAAACAAACGGAAGCTCCGGTTGTTCGGAGTTCTGCCTCCAACGATCAAGTTAGTACGTGTTTGGAATAAAAAGAGGAAAGTAATAACAGATCTTCTTGGATCCTGAGAACAGGCGTTTTCTCTGTTGTAAGAGAATTGATTGTGTGTAAAAAAAATGTATATCCCCCAAATTGGGGTAAATCTCCCTATTTATAAGGTCATGGGAATCAGTGCTCCCCTTTTCTAGGTCATCAACCTAGGTAAATGGGCTGCGCCGTTTTTACGGCGTTCTCGGGATTGGGGCCTTTGAAGGCCTCCTTTTTCCCTGATGGTTGGGAATGCCACGTGTCAGATGGTGATTGGTCCTCTCTAGACCTTTCCTTGGGTGACACGTGTCCCCTTCTGATTGGGCCATGTGGCCTTGGTATTTTTACCCAAATCAACAACTTTGACCATGAATATCTTTGATTAGAGGTTAGTAAAAATTATAAAAAAAAAATTAATTTATAAAATTAGGCATTATGACAATTCCAACAACATATTGTATGATTATATTTATATATTTCCTCCGTTTCATAATGTTAGTCCCATTTAAAACCATTTAACTCTTACAAATATGAGGGAATCTACTAAATTTCTCTCTATATATAATAACAAACATAGTCATATAATATCTAGTTTTATTCATCTTGATAAGTACTTTATTAATATTTAATTTATGTAATTTTTGCAACTGTGAGATTAAAGTTATTTGCGATAAAAAATTTGCATCGATATACGTATATGGGACTAACATTATGAATGGAGGGAGTATTAAATGTTGCTAAAAAACATTAAGTCAATGATGACATATGAATAGTGGAAAATCTCAACTCTAGCTTATACAAAAACGGAGGGAGTACTATTGTATGTTATTGTTGTTCTTGAATCATTTGTGCTATCTATAAGCAAATTCTCTAATGGCTTGTGTTAGAATCATGAATTTCATTTGAAATTCTGATTTGGGCCAAATAACTCGTTTGGTCAATATTATCTAGAATATGTATTTGCATTTGTTCCAAATCTAGCCTTTAAAGAATTAAATCCAATTTAACAAACTTTCAAATTCCATCTCAAAGCCTATCATTTCAAAATTTTACTTTCTTAATGTCATAAATAAAAGTAAATAAATCTAACCTTCTAAGAGAGGGACAAGAACTAGGTTTCTCTAGTACGTTATGAAGCATCAAGTACATGCGTTGAAAGTGAAAAAATTATCCAGCTGGGGTGGAAATTAATGGATGTGTCAAGGTCAATCTAAAATGGCAAATATTATCTTAAAACCTGTTGTATCTTGGAATCTATGGATATAGCATGCCTTTTTTGTAAACTTGAATCATGCAACGATATAAATGTCCTTTAACGTTCACCCGTCTTTGATGACAACATTCTAAATCGTCGTGCTCCACTTGTTAGACATACTTCCAATTAGGGGTATTATCTCACAAATGGGATCTACCCAAAATGAGAAGCATTATTTATATATGGATGTGATAACTGCACCACAAACCCCTAACAAACGATTATATATTGCCTAATAAAAGAATATTATAACAGATGTTGAGCATGCATTTGGAGTGTTGCAAGCTCATTTTGCCATATAAGGCATCCAATTTTGGCATGGATTGGAAAATCAATATGTCATGTATTATCATGCACAATATGACCGTGGAAGATGAGCGCGATAGTTATCCTTACTATTGGGGTACCATTGATGAGTTTGCTAATGAACAACCTTAGTATTTAACGGGAACTTCAAACTAAAAAGAAACGACTTTCGTCGTAGCACCACGATACGAAAATAAAAATTTAACAAGATAAATGATAACACAAGAAAATCTCCATGATAAACAAACACATATGTCCCTAATAAAAAGAGGTGGTGGAACACTTATGGGCAAGATTTGGGCATACTTGTAATCGGTAAGAAAAAGTATTATAATAAGTGATTGGTCTTGATTTTCCCGTATTTCTTGTATTTTAAAGTATCAGTGAGTGCTTTTTATCTTAATTTTGTGTATTATTGTATTGAGAAATTTATAATGTATGGTAAATTTCCTTATGTTAATAATCCATAACAATTTGAGTTGCTAATAATTGCATGGATTTTATATAATAATAATAATAATAATAATAATAATAATAATAATAACAATAATAATAATAATAATAATAATAATTATTATTATTATTATTATTATTATTATTATTATTATTATTATTACTATTATTATTATTATTATTATTACTATTATTATTATTATTATTATTATTCTATCTCAAAAAAGACAAAGTCATACAATCTACAAAAAATTACTAGGAAGCCGAGATACAATCTGGGCCCCTACTCCTCTAGCTATAGCAAATCTCATTCTAATGAAGATATGAGCAGCAGCACGTGCCCCAATGTCTTGAGTCTTCGAGAACTTCTAGATCCGCTTCAGCAATGTAACCGCCTCCTTCTCAAATTCCCCAAGTGTAGAGAAAGAGAAAGGAAGGAAGCCATATCCAATTTCCCGACAACTGGATTCGTACTTGAACCGCTTCTGATGAGCTGTATCAGCCACAACTCGTCCAGGAACAAAGTCAGATAACCCAGACCGTGTCATAGGAGAAGACCCTGTCAAGTCAACACAAATATCGCGAACATGATCCCAAGAATAAAGTAATACATCTGCAAGTTTGAGGGCCCCGTCGTTCCCTCCAGACAACCCAATGTCAACCTCCTTTCTAGCTGAAATCCAAGAACGATAACAAAGATAAACAAGGGTACCCGGCACAACATTATGTCGATGTTTAATACCCCCTATACCAGCACACGACACCGCGTGATCATCGAAAAAATCCACAATAAAACCCTTTAACAAGCAGAGCACGGCATCGAGACAAAGAATAATGGAACACCGAAGCGGTAGCACAACACACATTGGTAAGTCTTTGCGTTCATCATTTGACCCAACTCCGAAATAGGAACCGCCCGAAGCCAAGCAGAGGTATGATCACCGTGCTGCGATTTCCACAATGCTGATTGGCGAGGAGATAAAGAGAAGGTGGATTCTGCAGAATCGGTAACCTTTGTGAAATATATATCTGCCAATTTCTTCATGAGTTTAGGGGCAGCGACCTCACTAGGATTACCCAAAATCTCAGACTCCATCGTTTTATTGAACAAGGTCAACGCATCCTTAAAGGCTCGACCAAGGCCAACAACGCCAGCATGCCGTAGAAGCTTTGTCTGCAACCTAGCATACTGTAACCGCGAATCAAGAAAAGCATAATGACAAACATCACCTGTAGAATAAACACCAAGCCCGCCATACGCAAAAGGCAAGGTGGCAAGCCGCCACTGCCAATCGCCAAACCTAGGCCCTGAAGCAGCAACGTTACGCTCCAAGGAAGATCAAAGAGCCTCGTCGAATGTGCGCTGAGCCACCTCAAAAGTACAAGGGGGACAAGTATGCAAAGCAAAGTAGAGTTAGAAACTCCAGTGAGGATTATCAAGCTTAGCAACCCTATCCATAAGCGTAATGGTCTTGATCACTCTCTACATCACAAGCTCACCTCCAAAACCGGAATCGAAACTAGCGGGACCACCAAGCACCTTAACACCACACAAGGGTAGAGCAATATTCGGTGGAAAGACATCCACAAGTCTGCTTCTAGGGTCTTCTATAGGCCAGGAAACTTTAGTTTTTTCCACGTTAAGATGTAACCCAAAACAAGGCCCTTCCTCCATAATCAACTCCAGAACCTTCCCCACCACCAACGTGTCACCAATAACAGTGTCGTCATCCAGATACCAAGCCTAAAGATATACATCAAAAGTGTCTCTGATTTTACACACCAAGGGTTGTAAAACCAAAGCAAAAAAGCAGAGGACCAAGGGGATCACCCTACTGCACTGATCGGCCCCCTAGGTGTCGTTAGTTCCTAAAGGTCGAGTCAAGAATAAAAAGAAAACCCACGTCCTAAACTAACCAAAGGTAGCATAGTGGAAGAGGGGTCGAATCCTCAGGGAAGGTCAAACGTCTCTTGCTTAGATCACTTATAAGTCAATTGAAAAGGGAGGAATAAATTTTTTATGGATTTATCTATAGCTACTAGGGAAACAAATAAACTAAGAACTAAATTAACAAGCAACAAGCAGAGGTATAAAACTTCGAAAATCAAGGAATAGCAAACACTAGGGGATAGGGGAGAATTCCTAACTAACAATGATTTCAACAATTAGAGGCAACAAGAATGGTTCAATCGGTCAACCAAACAATTGGGGCCTATGGTCCAACATCTAGGATTCCCTCTCGGGCTCACCTAAACACCGCCTACCCAACCCCGCCTCGGTGGTCGAGGTCATCCCTAACCTAGTCATCATCACATACAAGCTCACTCTCGCGCAACTAGCATGCAACACAAAATAGGGTCTTAGAGGTGATCAATCTCTAATTCCTAACAACTAAAACCTAGGTTGGAATCAACTGCAAAACTTCTCAATCTACCCAATCTTGCACCACATATCATTCATTTCATCATTAGTTCATCATTTCCCCCTCCCCTAGCTAGAAACCTAGCCTAGAGAAGGAAGGGTCATACCAAAGCACACAAGAACATTAACAAAAGCAAAAACTAAGTTTAATGAGAGAAACATGGCTAAAACCAGAAAATAGGATGATTAAACTTTACTAAAGAAGTTAACTTTGAAGAGAATATGTTAAGTCTACTTGTAATCTATTCTAAATAGCATGAAATCTAAGCAAATAAGGATAATATTATACTAATAGCAAGAAAATAAAGGATCAAAACCAGAAATTGCAAGTTTAAACAAGGAGGCAACTAAGATATTAAACTATTCTATTGACTTGAAATAACAACTAAAGATAAGCTAAAACTAATTAAAATAGATAAATAAAGCAATAAATAAAGAGTAGGGATAGAAATAATACCAAAAGATTTAATCTTGGATTGAAAATGAAAGAGTAACAAAGAGTAGTGTTTTAGATCTAATGAGGAACTAAACCCTAACTAATCTAAAGTGCAAAAGAAAGAAAAAAAACAATAAGCTGAAATCTGATTTTCTAATATTTTTCTCTCTACATACCTCTCCCCTCCCAATTACAAGGAAGAGAGGTATTTATACCCTCCTCTAAAACCTAACCCAAATCAAGGCCCAAAATTTTAGGCATCACGTGCAGAGTAAAATAATTAGAGCCGTCGGCCTACGCGTGTAGCAGAGTTCAAATCGGTCAGGGGAACACGGAGCGCCCGCTCTAAGGCCAGAGCGCCCGCTCTGAAGTCTCGCAGAAAATGCTCTGATTATTCTGGGAGCTAGAGCGCCCGCTTCATATCTAGAGCGCCCGCTCTGAACTCTTCTTTCCTTCATATTTTGGGCTCTAATGCTCCAATCCCTTTGACTCCAAAGCATGCCTAATCCTTGCATCCAATCCTTGCTTTCTTTGCCACGGGAGGACCTGTAAGATGGAAAACACAAATCATAGGAAAGGTTCTAATAGGAGCAAATTGAAATGGGTTAAAGGAGAGGGAATAAAACCTTAGGAAATGAGCCAAAAATGACTCAAAACCACTCCAAGTAACAAATATGCTCAATAATAACAAAACTAAGCTAAAATAGAGGAAAAAGGGCAAAGAAAGGGCTCAATCGGGGAAGAAACGAAGTAGAAAAGTGGGCCAAATGGCCACTGATCATGCACCCCCTGAGACGACCATAAGGTGTGGTCCCCGTAATACAACCTAGCTGGTCTAGAGTAGCAGAATTCAACCCATCGCGAAAGGCCCGAACAATGACGACAAATTCACGTAACATGACCGTACGATCAACTAGATTGAAGGCATTTTGAAAATCCACCAACAACATAGAAAGACCAACATCGGAACCACAATCCTCAATCAACCTATTCACAGCAAGAAGAATCACCTCACCTCCCGAAGAAACCCTAACACCAAATTGGAGACCATCAAAGTAACTTCCTAAAGACTGGCCAACCATAACAGCACCGACCTTCAAAACCAGACGCCGCTAAATAGTACCCACAACAATAGGACGAATACCACCACCAAGCTTGACAAGAGGTGTGAGAGGAGCACTAGCAATATACTCTCTTAGTTCCATAGGACATCTTCTAGCTAGAAAGAGGTTAACCAACGCGGAAATAGAGTCAACTAACTCATCTGAGATAGCCACGGCAGCACCACTCAAGCAATCCATAAGGTGCTGAGCATGTAAACCGTCCCTACCACATCAAAAGTAGTAACGAGATGAAGGTGATCAACAGGTATATTAGGCAAGGATGGAGCTGGAGAAGAAGGGTGCTTTAATTGTAAATCCGCAAGAGTGGCCTCATTATAAGGAGCAACGCCTAAAGAAGAAAGAACCCTGACTGCAGCGGTGTAATGACCATCGCATATCTTCCTACAACACTGCTTGATATTACGCTCTTCCAAATCAAGGTCCTCATCATCAATGACTAACAAAGTAGGAGAATCCTCTGCCATAGTTTTCCCCGCAAGCTGCAAACTACCACCAGGTGCACTCTAAGAACAAATAGCACCGGAAATACTCTCTTCCTGATGTCGTCGTTTCACTGAAAAACAAGACTCACGACTACTTCACGGACGGAAGGTTTCAAGGGTGCAAAGAGGTAACACCAACAAAGAGACCCAATTAGAAATGTCATCATGCTTAGAGATCACCTTATCAAGAGCACCTTTCAAAACCCGAGAAAACCCTAAGCGACAATTGGGGAGGATAGACTTCACAGTGTGAAACCCCCTAGAGAACAACCATCAAGGAGAGCCACATCAAAACCACAATATTGATCTTGCAACAAACTACTCATGCGCCCAAGCCGAGGTGGAGAAGAAGGAGCTGGTGGCTTGGGGAAACCATAAAGCACAAAACAAACAATACCATCTCCTTCATCCGAGGGTTACACAATCTCACCCGTACTATGACGGCACTTAGTACGATGCGTATGCGTTTTGTAGCAAACTCCACATAACCAAATCCCCATACGCGAAATGATAACTTCAGCCTCATTATAAACAGCCAAAATAGAAGTAAGAGAATGCCGTGTGATATCCCGCGCTAATACAACAATGACGATCAGAAAGATGCTTTATAAGGGAACCCCTAGTAAGGCCACTTCCACTTCCATCTTGACAACCACTAAGACCCACAAAGGGACGATGAAACTTCACAACGGCAGTTGACATAGCTACACACAACCACCAAAACCTACAGCAAAAACCAGCCGCATAAAACACCTAACTTTGCTGTAAAAAAAAAAAAAAAAAAACCAAATTTGCTGTATTTTCATTATTATTATTGTTGTTGTTATTATTTTTGTTGTTATTATTGTTATTGTTATTGTTATTGTTATTGTTATTGTTATTGTTATTGTTATTGTTATTGTTATTGTTATTGTTATTGTTATTGTTATTGTTATTGTTATTGTTATTGTTATTGTTATTGTTATTGTTATTGTTATTGTTATTGTTATTGTTATTGTTATTGTTATTGTTATTGTTATTGTTATTGTTATTGTTATTGTTATTGTTATTGTTATTTTTATTGTTATTGTTATTGTTATTGTTATTATTATTTGTATTATTATTATTATCATTATTAGGAAAAATTGTAAATAAAAACCCAACTTCGTTGTATCTTCTTTTAATAATCCTAACTTTGGATTATATTGGAATAATCCGAACATCGGGGTTGTTTACTTTCCTTCAATCCCGATTACCGGTGACCGGTTGAATGGGTTAATTTTGTTAAAAGTAACACGTGTCAGAAGTTAATTTGGTTAAATAAAATTAAAAAACAAACAAAATTAAAAAAAAAAAAAAAAAACCCATCCAAACACCATATTTCGGCCACCAGCCTAACCCCAAATTATGGCCACCAACCTAACCCCAAATTCCAGTTGCTGCTATTCCCCCTCCCCCTACGCCGCTAATTCCCCTCCCCTTGCGCCAGTTTCCCCACCCACCCCACGCGCTGGTGCTGTGAACCCCTAACCTCCCTCTTTATCTCCATTTTCCTGTTTTCGGCTACCATTCTCAATCCGTAACCCTTGACCTCCTTTGAAACCTCTCCCTCCATTCGAAAATCCTTAAACCACCTCCCCCACTCCCGAAAACCACCAAAAACCCCTCCTCCACCATCAAAAGCCCTAGTCTCTAGGGTTTCAAGGTGGTGGGAGGAGCGATTTGGGGTTTTTAGCAGTGGTGAGGGGTTTCATTGGTGGTTTCGTAGGGAATGGGAGGGGGGAAAACGATGATGTGGCAGTCTAGTGAGGGAGGGGGAGACGCAGCGGTCCGGGGAAGGCGGAGGGCCGCCGGTGGGGGAAGAGGAGGCTGCTCGTTCATATTTTTTTGAAATTTTTTTATCAATCAGGACTTGACACGTGTCAAGTTACCTGATATAATAGATCATTGTCTTTTGTTGACAAGTTTGGGATTGAAGAAAGTAAACAACCCCTAAAATTCGGATTATTCCTAAACAATCCAAATTTAGGATTATTAAAACAAAATACGGCAAAGTTGGGATTATTATTTACAATTTTTACTTATTATTATTTAACGTTGCGTTAAAAGAATCATTAAAAAAAATCTTCACATGATTTTAACTAGCGTTAATAATTTTCTATTCATCATACTTTAAAAATATGAAATATATATATATGCGACCATATTCAGGCCCTGTTAAGGGCTTGTGCAAACAGGCCCTGAAATTATTAAGGGCCCCTATTTTCGAAGCGCAACCCACCTTAAGAAAAAAAATTAAAAATTAAAAATTAAAAAGTAAAAAATAAAAAAAATCTGAACTCAAACAATGAATGGCTGAAAGTCAGCTTCCTCCATTTACTCCCATAATTAATCAGTTGTCAAGATTCATCTCTCCATACTTCGTGAATTGCTCCAACCTCCAAATTTCTGAAATTTTTTACTAATCTTCTATCTTCCCTCTAATCCTTCCCATTTTCTCATTTAATTTAATTGTTATACCCCCAAATTATTCAATTTTCCATATTTAACGTTTTGCCTTGTATCAATTACAACAGGTATGAAGAATATGTTCCCAAATCTTAAATTGCTTTCAACGAAAAAATTAATTTCGTATTTTGCACAATTAAACCCCTTATTTTTCGTTTATCAAGTGGTTAAATTTTTTACCCCTATAATTTTCTTTCCATCTCCTATTTTCTTTAATAACCTTTGTTTAGGGTAAAAAATACCCCAACACGTGGTCCAATCCCATAGCGATACGTGGCCCAATAAAAGGGCAACACGTATCCCTATAGAGATATGACACATGTCAAACATAAGAGAACCTTAAAAAGAGAAAAGGCCTCCTTACATCAAGAGGGCTAATTCCCTAGAAAGCCACAAAACGACGCTACTATAGGACACATGTCCTAACCAGATTGCGCCGCCAATCAGAGCCAAGCTAAAGGGGCACACTTTCCCACCCCGATAAAGACCCCAATTATTTATGATGGGAGGGGTGGATTAATACATATGATAAAAAGAGCATTGAATAGCTCCAACTTCTCTCTACTTTCTTTCTCTACAATTATTTTGTTTTCCGGTAAATAACTTGATCGTTGGAGGCGAATATTCCGTCAACCTTAATATTCATTGTTTTTCAGGTGTCTGAGTCCATTCGGCCGAGTTCAAGACTTGTATCCCAAGGAATTCCAAAAAATCCCAAAACATTTGGCGTCATCTGTGGGGATACACGTCTGAAACGGCTAAAGATGGTCAGACACCCGATCTTGGTCAGGACGGACATGTAGAGAATCTCATTGCAACAATCAACTCTAGCGATCCTTTGACCGCTTCATTCCATGAGGCGGAGGATCCCCTGGTCACAGTTTCTTCCTTGAAGGCCGCCTTGGAAAAGCTCCAAAAGCGGCTTGAGGGTAAGATACCCTCATCATCTAGACAATCGTCCAGAAGAGAAGGAGAGGGTGTCAAAAAGAAACCCCAGGGCAAGACGGCCAACACCGAGGATGCTGGGAACAGGCCATTAAAATGACATGCAAGGTCACCAAGGGTGCCCCGGATGAACTGGTCTAGGCTCCTTGAGAAAACACAGTCGGCTGGGGGGCAGATTAAGCAGCCTCAGAGGCAGCCAAACGAGCCGTCCCAGCGCTGGAAGGATGCTAGAGACTATCTCCGGCACAAGCGGCAAGAGCAGGCACACTACTAGCATACTTCCTCCACTCCTATCACGCCGGATGGAATTCTCCAACCATACTCTCTCCAAGCATACCAGCTCGGCCTGGACAAGCAGGAGTCAAGTTCACCGTACACCAACTCCAGTTCCAGTAATTCAACCGCCTCAATTCCAGATGCCCCAGAATTGTGGAGTAATTCTACCGCCTACCCCCTTATCTACGGGCAGTATGGCCAGCCGTACGACCAGGCATCATACTTGGGTGGACGGACCGCACAACCTTATCCCATTGATTGGCAAATACGCTTTTTGAATCTTGGTGACAAGCAGCCTCCGTTTTCTCATTAAATTCTCAACTCTCCTAATCCAGCTAAAGTAAAGAGCGTACTCGTGGGTGCCTATGATGGTACGGGCAACTCGTTAGAGCATGTTACCTCGTATAGAAATCGGATGTACTTGTAGAGTGTGGATGATGCCACATGCAAACGCTTCCCGGCCACCCTCAAGGGTGTGGCTCAAGACTGGTTCAATAGTCTGTCGGTCGAATGCATTAATTTCCTTCACAACTCTCAGCTTATTATTTGTTGGAAACTTCTCCTATAATATTCCACCCTGGAAGACTAGTCTTAACTTGGCAACCATCGTCCAAGGAAAGAAAGAGGGGTTGCGCTCGTACATCTAGAGGTTCAACTTGGAGAAAGCTTAAATTCAGAATCTGCCAGGTGAGATGGCCTACTCTGAGTTCCTTCGAGGTTTAAGGCATAATGGTTTCAAGTTTGATTGGATCAGCAAAAAGATTCGGACATACGTATGTGTTCTACGGGAGGCCGAATCATATATTAAGGCTGCTGATTTTTGTTCCCTTATAAAATCAGAAGAGCCGGCCAAGGGGGCCGAGAAGAAACAATCTTCTCAGCAAGACTCGACCGGCAAAAAGAAGGAAGGAAGCAACAAAAGAAAAGAAGTCTAGGTGGCCGACACCCAACAAACAAAGTCAAAGGAAGCCAAGAAGTACGAGCCTTAGTACGAGTACAACAAAAATTGTTATTCAATTTTGATGGAAATCAAAGACATATTCGAGTTCGAGAAGCCTCAGCCTTTGAGAGGTTCCGCCCATACAAAAACAAGAACAAGTACTATCATTACCACTAGGTTATGGGGAATGACACAAACAACTACAACAATTTGAACATGTTGTTGGATAAACTGGTTGAGAAGGGCATGCTCAACTCGTACGTCATGAATTCCAAGTTCACCTACTCTCGGACAGACGAAAAATCCGAGAAGAAGATAGGAAAAGATGATGATGGAAACAACACAAAGTCAGGATTTGTGGCCGTCATATCAAGCGGCTTTGATGCAGGCGGTCCTACCATGAAGGGAATCAAGCAGGATGCTTGGAATTTAGAAAATGTGATGCACACTGAAGGGATAAAGGCCGAGCCCTTTCTAGAAGTGGGGGTTGGCAAGGTAGACCGAGGCAAAATCATGACCCCTCACAATGACCCCATGGTGTTCATCTTGAAAGTTGCCAATTTGAAGGTCAGACGAGTGCTAATAGACATTGGCAGCTCGTCCGACATTATCAGTCTAGCATGTTTGAAGAATCTGAAGTTCCCAGAGGACAACCAGAAGGATATCTCTCACACGTTGGTTGGGTTCGGTGGGAGTATTATTCACCCGATCGGACGGATAGACTTACCTATCCGATTTGGGCAGATGGGACAAGGAAGGGACATGGTCATCCGCTTCCCAGTTGTTAAGGAGCTCACTGGCTACAATGTTATCATCACCCGCCCAAATTTGACATCAACAACGGAAATCATGGACAAAGAATGTAATCAGCTAGCCGTGAAGCCAACAACATTCGGACATGTGACTGCGTCTATGCAAAATTTCGAAGAAAGGTCACTCTAAACATACTAGGTCGGCAAGAAGCGTAAGTTGATCAAGAAAAAGCAAGCATAGCAGCTAATGGCTGTCGGCTGGCCAAAAGAGTTGAGGCCAAAGCCGGCCGACGATCATACGGACATAGCGCTTCACCTAGACCAGCCTGATCAGACGGTCGAAGTGGGCACTATGGCATGGGCTTGCTTGGAGATGACTTGTTGAATCTGTTAAGTGAATTAAGAGATGTGTTTGAATTTGAAGTTCATGAGATGCCGGGTATCAGCCCAAACTTAGCAGTTCATAAGTTGGCTATGAACCCGGCTGTGAGACTTGTTCGTCAGAAGAAGAGGAATCATGGAGAATAAAGGAATCAGGCGGCCACAGCTGAGATTAAGAAGCTGTTGGACGCTGATTGGGTAGCCAATGTAGTTCTTGTCAAGAAGCCGAATGGAACTTAGAGAATGTGTGTAGACTACACCAATCTCAATAAGGCAACCCTAAAGATAGGTTTCCCTTGCCTAAAATTGACCGTCTGGTTGATTCAATGGCTGGGCTTGCTCTAATGAGCTTTATGGACGCATACTCCAGATTTCACCAAATCTCTTTGTGGGAGGAAGATTAAGAAAAAATAGCATTTGTGACCGAGCAAGGACTATATTGCTACAACGTTACGCCATTCGGCCTGAAGAACGCTCCTGCTACGTTTCTGAGACTTGTGAATACGGTCTTTGGAGATCAGATCGGCCGAAACATGGAGGCTTACCTTGATGATATGATTGTTAAATCAAAACTTTCGGCCGACTATCTGAGTGACCTTCGAGAGACATTTACCGAACTTAGGCGACATATGATGATGTTAAATCCAAAGAAGTGTGTCTATGATGTTGAGTCCGGCAAATTTGTCGGATTTTTAATTGATCAGCACAGCATTGAGGCCAACCTTGAAAAGATCTAAGCGGTCTTAGATATGAAATCGCCCAGGACCATAAAAGAAGTCCAAAAATTGACCGGCTCCTTAGCCGCACTCGAACGAAATCTGTCAAGATCAGGGGATAAGTGTCGCTATTTTTTCCAGACTATCAAGAAGAAAGCAATGTTCGAGTGGACAGAGGAGGCCGAGGAAGCCTTCGTACAATTAAAGAATCACTTTCATAACATTCCTTGGCTAGTCAGTTCACTTAAAGATAAGAAGTTGTATATGTATTGGGCTATTTCAGATCATTCCTTGAGCGTCGTCCTGCTTACTGAAAGGGACGGCCATCAGATCCCTGTGTATTTCATCAGCCATGTTCTGCACAATGTCGAGCTTAGGTATCCACCTATTTAAAAGTTCGGCCTGGCATTGTTCATGGCATCAAAGAAGTTAAGGCAATACTTTCTTGCTCATTCGATTGTGGTCTACACGGACTAATAGTTGAAGAAGACATTCACAACACTGGAGGCTAGCAGCCAAATTCTTAAATGGGCCTTAGAGTTGAGAGGATTTGATATCACATTCGAACCCAGAAAAGCAATCAAGGGCCACGCCTTTGCAGACTTTTTAGCCAAAATCACACGGCCGGACTAACAGCCTGTAGGGGATCAGATTTGGAAAGTTTTTATGGATGGAAATGCAATGGCGACCGGATGCGGCTCTGGTATCAGATATCTATCTCTAGAACAAGACAAGTATGAGTATGCTTTGAGAATTCAGTTCCAAGCCTCTAACAACGAGGCCGAGTATGAAGCCCTTTTAGCTGGCCTCAGAATGTGTAAAGCGGCCGGGACAAAAAAAATTGATGCCTATTCGGACTCTCCGTTGATAGTCAGCCAAGTGAATGGTGACTACGAGGCTAGGGAACCAACAATGATGGTGAAAGATGAGGCCGAGAGCCTGGAGCATTTCAGGCTGCAACAAGTCCCCCGGTCCGAGAATCATCAGGCAGACGCCCTCTCCAGGCTAGCCTTCTCAGCATCATGTGATACTCCGAGATCTGTGCTCTAGGAAGTTAAGGAAAAGAAGAGCATTGATGTCGAGGCCGTGCAAATCATTGACAGAAGCTCCACATGGATGGACTGAATAATCTACTACCTAGAGGATGGAGTTCTTTCGGACGACCCAAAGGAGAGTTGGCTGATGAAGAAGAAAGCGACATGGTTTGAGATAAAGGGAGAGGATTTGTTCAAAAGATCATTTGAAAAGCCCTATCTGAAATGTGTCATGCCTGAGGGGGGGCATGAAGCGCTGGACGACCTCCATCTGGGGCTTTGCGGATCACACATAGGCAGACAGTCCTTAGCAGAGAAGGTTACCCATCTGGGGTACTACTGGGCGAGCATGAATTCGCACGCCATGGAAATGGTAAAAAATGTGACAAGTGTCAAAGTTTTGCAACCCTTATTCACCGCCCGGCAAACAGCCTGTTGGCCATAAGTAGTCCACTTCCCTTTGCAAAATGGGGCATGGACATCTTGGGGCCGTATACACCGGCACCTAGACAGAGGCGGTACGTGTTAGTAGCAAATGACTACTTCACGAAGTGGGTAGAGGTCGAGGCCATCAGAGGAATTAAATGGAAAGATGTATCCGCCTTCATCTAGAAGAACATAATCACATGCTTTGTGTTCCACAGTCAATGGTGTTCGATAACGGACCTCAATTTGAGACCGACCAACTCAGGGATTGGCTGAGCGACCAGGGCATAACACATTGTTTTGCCTCAGTGGGACGCCCAAAGGAAAATAGCCAAGTTGAAGCATACAACATATTAATCTCCAATGGCATCAAGTGGAAGCTTAAAAAAGCAGGTGGCCTATGGGTTGATGAGTTGGTCAATGTGTTATGGTCCATTCGAACGACGGTAAAGAGTTCAACAGGGGAGATCGCATTCTCTCTTGCCTACGGCGCTGAGGTCGTGCTCCCAACTGAAATGTATGAGCCCACTCTACGAGTGATGCTATATGATGAATCGACCAATTGGGAGGCCATGAAGACCGCCCTAGACTTCCTTCCAAAGGCTAGGGGCAATGTGACGCTTTGACACGAAATTTATCGTCTAATGATGACAAGGGCATATAATCGCAAAGTGTCCAAGTGGCCGCTTAAGATTGGAGACTTAGTCTTAAGGAAGATGGAGGCGGTAAGTCGAGCTAAAGAGGATGGGAAACTAACCTCAAATTGGGAAGGGCCTTACCGAATTAAAGAAGAAGTCCAAGATGGTACCTACTGTCTTGAAGCCTTTGCTGGCCATCCTATTCCCCGTACAGAAATACGCACAATCCAAAAAATATTATGTATAAATTTTTTGTACTTAGCCAAAATTTGTATATACAACTAGGTCTAAACGGCCGAGCAATGTAATTAAAGTCGTACGGCCAAAAACAATGTAATTTTGACGATATTAATGAAAAAGTAAAACATTGTTACTTTTGCCATTTACTTTGTACGTTTACTTATTGATGAGCAGAAATGCCGCCCTAAAATCATAAACAAGGGTGGCTTGCAACATAGCTGCTCGGCCCCTAACAAGGGCAAAGATGAAAAAGAAATGCCGCCTAAAAAGGGAAACGAAGTTGCTTGCCATATAGCAGCTCGTCCTCTAAAAGGGGCATGATCAAGTGGCCGAGTAAAACGCCTAGCAAGGGCATCCCCTAGCCAGGCAACTCGGCCATATAGGTCAGGATGTTAAACACTCCATTCGGCCCTAAAACGGTTGAACGGATGAAACATAAGGTAACCCAGAAGTTGTCTAAGGTATTTTTACCGAAAGGGCAAGCGCATACCTAGGCGTCCGAGCCCAATAAACACTTAGAAATAATCAAGTTGAGATAATGCTTGAAATTTCATGAGTGTGTCCAAGAGATAGTATCAAAGGACAGCTCAGCACAAGCCAATAAAGCGGTCGTCTAACTGAAATTGATTCGACATTAACTTAGTCCAAGGGAAATCATTATTATGATTTTATTAACTTACTAGTTGTCATACCCTTTAAGGTATAAAATCTACTAAGTTAATCAAATCTTCTTGAGTATGAACCAGACGAAATGCCGAATAAAGGGGCATACCCTCAGTAAAAAGCATTCGTACGCAAAAGAAGAAAAATAAGGCATGAAAAATTGCTCAAAAATGTTAAGTATGAATGAAAGAAGAAAGCTTCATAAATTATAGTCGTTCAAAACAGACGGAAAAATAAAAAGAGAGTATATTACAAGACAGCTCAAAACACGCGGCCAGAGATGAGATTGTTCAAAAACAAGGAAATAAAATTACAGTACAGAAAGCTTTAAAACAACAGCTAGAGGACCTGAGCTCTTCATTCAGCCGGCTTCTCACCATCTTTGGCAGGCTCCTCCTTGACCGGCTTCTCCTTGCCGGTCGCAGCTTCGGCAAGCACCTCCTCGACCGGCTTCTCCTTTCCGATCGGCTTCTACTCCTCTCCATCATCATCTTCCTCGACTTCAAAGTCAGAGGAAGTCTCAACAAACACGGGAGGGGGCTTGCCGACCGCCTCGGTCTCATCCTTGAGGCAGACGTAGTTGAGGAGCCTGGCAAAGCGCTCCTAGTAATAGGCCTCCTCAACCATCATGGAGAAGGCTTTGTAGAAGGGACTCTTCAGCTTTTCCTCGGCCTTGTGCTCTATACGGATGGCCTCTGAAGGGTCAATCGGCAGAGGAGCCTTCAACTGCTCGGACAAGTCCGCAATGGACTTTTTCAAGCGCTCAACCTCAAGTTTGAGGGAGTCTACTTTATCTAGGGCCGTCTGAAGAGCTTCCTGGGACGAGGTTAACTCATTCTTCAGTTTCTCGGAGGCTTCAAAGCCATCCTTCCACTGAGAGGCGTTTGCGACCGCCTTGTCCCGCTCTAGCTGAAGCGCTTTCCTAGCCAGCTGCTCTCGTGGGAGTGCATCGCCAATCTTGATGATGTCCTCTTTTGTCGAGCTGCTCTCGTGAGCCTTAACGGTCGTTTTGTAATGGATCTTCTGTAGGGCCAGGGTGCTGGTGTTCTCGTCTTTTATTCGGTTAATGGTGGCCCAAGCCGCCTTGATCTTATCATTCTCCTTATCCTTCCAATCCAAGAAGGCACAAAGCCTGAGGACGATCTGCATTCGGACAGAAACAAGTCAGCAAAAGCAAACTAAGAAAATAATCTAAGTATGAAAGCAAAAATAAGCCAAGTGCTGTTAAGAGACTCTACCTCGGCGCTGCAGTTGATCATTAGGTCAAGGAAGCCCTCATTAATGCCACGAAATTTATCCCACTGCTCCTTAGGAACGGCCTGTTGCATGACCTCCCTAATAGTTTTCCGATCAGCTCCTGTGAGCGACTAGCCAAGCAACTTCATGTGCATCTCCTCGACAATATCTGCGCAGGGTAAGGAAGGGTGTTAGAGTGATCAAACAAGTTCATAAAAACCCAAGTAAAAGGCGTACGAATGTTCAACATACCGTCCGAGAAAGATGGAGGAGATGGAAAGTTAAATGAAGGAGGGGGCATTGGCTCATCCCCTTCTTCTAGAGTGCGGCCGCATTGCTCTTTGGCCGACTGAGAAGCAGCTTTCTGCCACTTATATTTTTCTACTACCTCGACATGCGGAGTCGAGGTTATGTTGCCGGCCGTTTTTGTCGAGGACGACTTATCCCCATCTCTGCATAGACGGACTCATCGTGGACCGCCTTAGTTTGCAGATCCACGGGTTTGGAGACCCCGCTAGGTGACAACTGGGGTGACTCTCCTTCAGACTGCTTTGGAGCAGTCTACGGCATGACCTTGTCCGCCTTGGTGGAAGGCTTAGCCTTTGTAGCTGTTGTCTTCCTGGCTTTGGACGACTGGTCGTCCTTAGAAGCAGAAGTCGGCTGCTTTCTCTTCAACCGAGGAGTAGGAGTGGCCGCTTGAAAGAAACGAGATAGTTAGATAAAATGAAACAAGTATCCGAGCAAAGTTGAGAAGAAACTTCTTCCCAACCAACCAACTCGGCAAACATAGGTAAAAGATGGCGTCCGAGTGAAATCAGATAGGATATTCTTCCTAACACATCAACTCGGCATGAAAGCAAGACAAATTGCGTCCGAGTGAAGTGAGGAAGAATTCTCCCTCTAACACATTAGCTCGACACAAAAAAAAAAGCGCAGATTGTCAGTACCTCCTTAGTCAGGTCACTTGGTGGAATTTATACCGTATTATGTCCAGCTCGTACATGTCGACCTCCCCTTTCTGCTTAGGATCCAGCATTCCAAGAGCTACGTCTGAGGAAAGAAAAAGAATAGCAATTGTTAGAATATTTTCATGTTATAAATAACATTCGAACGACTAAGTCACAAGGTTCCACCTTGAGGGTATTTTTGGTACAGGCCATATGCCAACATGAATATCAGGTTCCTTAGCCACGCGGCCAAAGGTAGGGGTGCAATTCAGGTCAACAGGTCGGGTTCGGGTCAAATTTCGAGTCGATTTCGGGTTATGCTTAGAAACTGTAAAAATAATCGCGTAAAACTTAATATAATTACAAAATATGAAACTTGAGTCAAATCAGGTTGAATTCAGGCTGTTCCGGTTCCGTTCGGGTCAGGTTCGAGTTTCTCTCAATAACTTCGGGTCGGGTTTGGGTCGTGTTATCGGGTCGGGTCAGGGATTGCCAGTCCTAGCAAGAAGTATGCAACTAGACGGCACAAAAACCGTCTTTCCATCCTTGACAACCTTTTTAACCCTGAAAGTCCAGTTGAAAGTAGTTGTCAGGATGGACGGGTGGCTTTGAGGTTCGGTGCTACCCGCGACCGAGTTAAATTGGATCGGCATTGAACCGATTCATCTGCAAGTTAAACTCTTCGTCACTTGTCTTGATGCGGTAGAATCGGTGCTTCCAGTCTTACCACTTGGACGACCTATTCATCACAACAAAATAATCTTTCTAGGTGCTTTGAATAAACCAGTCGTCCGTCTCAGCATCTAAGCGGACCATTGAATGCATATCATAAAAAACTAGGACGTCCGGCTTGAAGCCTTGCCAAAGGCACGTCACCAGATAGCTAAAAATGTTTACCTAGCTGTTTGGCACCAACTAAAAGATTATAATATTATACTCGTCCAGGAGCTCCTAGACGAATGGAAGCAGGGGAAAGCGAAGATCCACCACTAAGGCAGTGCGGTAGACATTGAAGCACTTCTTCCGCTGCCTCTTGCTCTCTTAAGCGACCGCTGAGTAAGAGTGAGTAGGCGCTACGATTTCTTAGCCTTCTCCCAAGTGGAGGAACTTCTTAAATTCCTCAAACTTCAAGTGTAGGAAGGTTAAGGCAGTGTCGCCCACCGTACAGGCGTACGAGTCCTTAAAATTATCGGCATTGGGCTCCTCGACCGCCTGATCGGCGTCCGGGTTCTCAGCCTCACCCTTGGCAGCTTGGGGAGCCGCCTTAAATTCGGAGGACAACACTGTGTCCAATTTAATAGCTTCGGCCGAGCTCCCTCCCTTGGAGCCCTGGCCGCCTTCGGTAATAATGGTGCCTTCAGGCACCAAGGGCTTTTTTTCCTTATCTTTCCTTCCTCCAATGTCCTCTTGATTTCTAGAAGGAGGAGCGCTGCGAGGGGGCAGGTCGGCTGGCTCAACAATATGAATGTGAGTCCTAGGCCTGACCGACCTGGTAGTTTAGATTGAGGGTTGTTGCAGACTTTGGACAGACGCCCCAACATCCGCTTAAAAAGAAAAAGGATGCCTTCTAGAAGATGGCAGCTCAGATGGCATCAAGACTGAGCTGGTATAAATTGAGAGGTGGGATTCCGGAATTTGCCCGGACGTCTCCGTTAAAGAAGAAGTGCCTGGCTGATTTTGCAATTCTTCAAAGGAGGTCGTCACCTCTACGCAGAGCATGCACTACCACTAATAGTGGTTGTGTTTGTGGTCTCCCCGTTCGTATTGCTCGGATCATAGGGGACTAAGGGGTCCACTATACTCCCATTAGGGTTTTTGGGGACGTCTCGTTTGTAAGTTTGCCTCGATATGCGCCATGTTCGACTATAGGGACAGAGAAGAATAGATGGGGGTGAGTTGGTACACACTAGAACTGGACCCACTCCATAGAGAGGAAGACTCGTCTTCGTCCACTGTAGATTCCTCAGTCCTAGGCGAATGACCAACCTCGTGAGGAGAAATGAACGAAGCCGAGTGTTGTGCCAGTTTGTGTTTATAAAAATAAAACAAGTATAGAAAAAAGGAAGAAGTAAAGAAGAGCAGGCGATTACCTCTGTACGTGTAGAAAACTTTGAGAAGTCTTTGAAAGTCTTGAAGATTGTCCCGAAAACTCAAAAACCTGACCGGGAAACTCAAGGGACACGGTAGAGCTCTTCAAGATTAGGGAAGAAATTCCACTTTCTCTCTCTAAAGGCTCTAACTTCTCTCAAAAAACAAAAAGTTCCAAAGTGACAAAATGAAGTCAAACCAGCTTTATTTATAAGCAAAATTTATGAGGGTAGAATGGTAAAATCACCTTTCCCGCCCAAAACTCAAATAGTAACTTTTGAAAAGTTTAACCTAGAGGCTTATACGGTTAAAAAACCGCTCCTTCATTTAAGACGAGAAGATGTACGGCCACCCTAACGGCGCGTCAAAATAGACACCTATGTCAGCAGAATCTGAACGGTCATTCTGAAAATTACGGAAGACAGGTGTCCTACTCAAAGCCAGTAGGCACAACCCGTCCGCCTGATTGTAACTCAAGTCCACTAATAAAATTAGGTGGACCAATCAAGGCAGCTAGCCCAAGGGAGAAACCCCATAGGCAGGCGGACGGTACTGTCCGTCTCCTATTAATGACGATGCTCCATCAGCCTAAACAGTCGGCTTATAATGGACGGATAAGGATCAGAGGAAGCGGCCTGTATGGTGCGAGTCACCCCCTCTGAAGGGAAAATGTTTAGGGTAAAAATTACCTCAACACGTGGTCCAATTCCATAGAGACACGTAGCCTAATAAAGTTATTATTAAGTGAGGTCAAGTGATCGGAATGGCTAGTAGAAGGCAGCTTCCGGTAAGTAATATTAATTTATAATTAATATTAGAGCTTGCTCCTGGCTGAACACTTCGAGTCACACCCTATCGTGTAACCGAACCAAGGCGACGAATTAATTCGAGGGAATAATGAGTCGATAGAGATTTTACGAACTAAGACGTCGGATTCTGAGCTTAGAGCGTCAAAAGATGAGTCGAATTTAGGAATCAACAAGACAAAAAAATCATTCAAACAATAAGTCAACGCGCGTGAAAATCCTAGCCTCGATATGGCCTAGCCAATCGAGGGCTATGTGGGCTAGCATGGCTAGCCAAAGTCCTTGTCGCTAGCTCAGCATCCATCGTACGCAAGGATAGGAGAGCTGGCCGAGCAAACCTTGAGGGAAAGGCGTGCCTTCTAGGGCGAGCACGCATGCGGGCTTACACGACTAACTGACCATAGGCTAGCGCCAGCACGCATCAATGCGTGGCTTGGCTAGCAGGCCATGCCGCAAGCAAGCAGCAACCTGCCAGCATGCGATAGCTAGCAGCAAGGCGCGCCAGGCACAAGCTACAGCACCCAGCAACAAAGCAGCCCGCATTTGTGAGGCTTGCTGGTGCGGGAAAGCCCAACTGGCAGGCCCAGTCGAGGGACCGGGCGCAAGCATGGATGCCTTGATGCCCATGGCGGGCTACCACTTAGAGGCATCCCATTGCACCCGATTTTGTGAAGGGGTGGCTTGGGGAGCAAGGGAGTGTAGTCCTCCCTTGTGGTCCTCACCTACTCCCTTGCTCACCTTATACCACTTGTTGTTTGATGATTGCCTTGCCATTTTAATTTAATTTAGAATTAAATTAATTCTTTCTTTTGGCATTTTACCAACACTCCCACATTTTAAGATGATGGGAAATCTTGGGGACATTTTCCTATAAATACCAATCATTGGGTATTGGGATTTTCACTTGAGTTAGTGAACTCTAAGGGATCTCCAAAAGCGAGAAAACCTTAGTTCGTAAACTCTAAGTCCATTTTGGTCAAGCCCCGTCTAAGCTACGGGGTAGGGACCGATTCTTGTTCGGTAAGCAAGGGTGTAAACCTTCGGAGGTTACGCACTTGCGGAGCTTGAACCTTTCAATTCCGAGCTCATTCAGTGAGCGAAGCACGCGTCGAGGGTGAGTTTCTTTCTTTTTCTTCTCTTTATGTGTTCGTGTTTTGTTTATTTGCATGCTTTTGTTTATGTTGTAATTATTATGCATGTGATTCGGTTATCGGGTTTTGTTTCCGCGTGGTGTCAGACACTGCAAAACCCAACAGCGGTATAAGAGCCTCTTTATTTATTCCTTATATATTTTGCTTATATATAATTGCAATATTAGATGCATGTTTAGGACTTCAGTGTTGAATGATTGACTTAGATTAGTTAAATCAACCAACATAGAAACCCTAGGTCCCAAAGAATATTGAATTAAATATGTCATTCCAAAATGACACTTATGGAACTGGGTTGTGCCAAAGCAAGGCATTACTACTTTCCTAGGGAAGTAAGGTATGTTGGTGGGCTTGCTAAAGCAAGGCATCATATACACGTTAGTTTTGGTTAAACTCAACTATATCAGTAAGGAGTCATTAGATGTCGTGGCAAAGGAGATAATCGTCAAGGAAGCAGTAGATGCGACGATATATCAACCAAGAATAGCTTGGAGCTATTAGCAAATAGATTGCTTACCTTAAAATATTAAGTTTTAATACAATCCAAAGCATGCTTAATCAGTTATGATTTGCGGGATCTTGGAATTGTTTTATTCTCGCCTAATTGGGACAATTTATAAATGTGTGAATAGAACGTTAATAAGATAATTGAAATTGCTTGTTTGCATGTATTTCAAAGCTTATTATTATGTTATTACCTTGATAAATGGTTATACTTTGCACTTATATTTGTAGAATTCTAAATCAGATTATAATGTTTCCAACGATTGGTAAAAGGAAATCTTTTGAGAATGGTTCTCAGGGAAAGAAGAGGCATTTCTAAATTAAACTTCTCATAAATGACTTTTATGGGTTAAGTCCAAAAGGACGGTTGGACATCATGTATCAAAATACTAGGTAGTTTTAACAAACATGAAGTATTGAGTTGAAAACTCAAATCGTCAATAGCTAACAACCAACATATCTTTTCGCTTTATACATTAATGAGTATGACTCATTGATGTACTAATTCATGTACGAATTAAAGGAAAAGATGGAACTTTGTTTTATAGAGGATGTTTAACAAAGTATAAAAGTCAAAATACTTACAGAAAAGGTTCTTAAAGTTATGAGATGATGTATGATAAGAAATATAGGAAACAAGGAACAAAGAAAACGAATTTGAGATTCCAATTCTACCTATGAGTTCATGTTATCATAGTAAACATAGAAACTTATCTTCACAAGTATTAGATACTGCTTGAGAGTTCCACTTTCCAAGTGACCTCATAACAAATGAAGTTAAGCTAAGTTATTAACTTACGAGCTTGGAATGAAGCAAGTAGGTGCTACATCAGTTGTATGGTCATGTGCTTTGTTTAAAGACCTTTTAAAGCTAAGGCTGGAACAAATAATAATTATTGTATTCCATAATCAGCAAATGTTCTGATTACACATGGAAAGACTCACATTCAAAGTAAAAGAACAATAGTTGTTGGTTTTATTTGAATGGCAAGGTTGTTTAGGGCCATGAGTCAAGAATGCTTGATTATAAACAAACATTTCCCTAACGTAAACTCACAAGGATCAAGTCATGGACATGATTTGTGTTTCGTCTATCTTTAGCAATGTCACATCAACAAGAACATACTCAAGGCTCTATTAGATAGACTCTTGAAAGTTGATTGATTCAAAATCATTCTAAGGCAAGGAAGTCATACTTGTTGAAACAGACAAAGAAAGGAGCTATTGTGCTTGGTATAAACAATTGACTCCAAAAGCTAAAGAGGATTCCATTACTTCAACGTTTTCACAAGAATTTGAAAGAATATGACTATATTCATCAAATGTGAACAAACTGGATCTTGAGTAGCTCAAAAGTTCAGCGAAGTATAGAATCGACTTGGCAAGATATCAAAACATCTAGATTAGGTCGAGCGATGTTTGCTTAAGCCAAGAGTGATCATATCAAAGTTATGAAATTGGAATTTCATAATTAGCTCCACAAAGAATACAGTATGTCTTGACGGAGACCTCGATGCCATTTGGAAATGACTTGAATGATGATGGATCACATCCGCTCCTATAAAGTTCTTAAAGATTTGCACAAATGACTAGTATTACACTAAACAAAATTGTCGAAGCTAAGAAAGGACACCATATTCAGCTATGGATAGAAATAGTTTCTAGTGTCTTTTTAAGTATATGTCTAGGGCTCTTAGCCTCAACTGGAGCTCATTGGCTTAGTGGGAGCTAAGTGGATCGATAAGAGCTAAGATAGCTCAAGTGGGAGCTAACTGTTTGTTTCATAACAAAATTTTACCCAAAGACAATATACATATCTCTTTGTAAGAATTCAAGTGAGACTACGGGCATTATTTCCACAACCAAAATAAGAACATAGTACTTGTTGCTCTAAGTGGTGTCTTTCTAGAAAGTAATACATTTCCAAAACGACAAGTGGGAGGAAAATGAACTCGATGACCATCGAGACAAGCAACAAACCAGAATTGAGAATCTCGGAAGACTTTAGAAATGCTTCATGAGAATCATTGACCAAGAATACTCTAAGGACTTTACAAGTGCCTTAAAGAGAATTCATTACTTACAAAACTTTAGAAATGTTGTAGTAAGATCAAAACAATCAAAGGGCTTTAGAAGCGCCTTAAGACTTAGTGTTTAATGCAATTACCCCGTATAGGTATAAAATTCACCAAAAGGCTTGGATTGAATCCTATAAAGTTTCTATTAAGTTAGAAATGTAACTAAGACTTACAAGTATACTATTTACTATTAGATAGTAAGGGAATAATATCTTATGAGATAGCTACGACAAATCCAACTTTCGAAAATGGTTAGAGGCCATAAAATCCGAAAAAGACTCCATGTTTGAAAATTATGTTTGAAACTTGATTAATTTGCATAAAGGGTAAAGACCCATCAATTGCATAAAGGATAATACTAACAAATATGGAAATGCATATGTATACATAGCTAGATTGGTTGAAAATGTTACAATTAAATCCATGGCGTTGATTTTAATATCGGAATGCTTAAGTCTTTTTGTGATTATTCTAGCAAAATTGCGCATATGAAATATGGCAAAATAGATACCAAACACCAACTTCCTAAAATAGGATTTTGGAAGAGACTATGGATGTAGTCTAAGGGTTTTGTAAATATAAACTATGCTAGATTTGAAAGCAAGCTCAAGATTTCCATTAGTGGATCCAAGAAAGCATTGTATGCAGGAATTGGAACGCGTTTTTCTCATAAAGCTAATATAAGGTTTGGCTTGTTGAGAAACATGAAAATTCTTTGAATAAAGAAGTTTAGTGGGAGCTAATTAAAGTCAATTTTGTAATGGTCCAACAAGAAGTTTACGATCTCTTTTATTGTAAAGTAACTATCAAATGCTAAATGTTTAGATTTGAAAGTATTTTTCAATATTGGACCAAGCTAAAGGAGATACTTAGTACATAGTGTGAATTAAAAACTATTAGATAGACTTAATAAAAATGTTTGAACGAGTATAGGAATTTACCGTGTTAAACATGAAGGACTTGAAAAAGATTTCGACCCATATGTATAAGATTAAGTAAATGTTTGAAGTAAGTATAAGCTAGGCAAATACTAAATCAAACATGAAAGACTCTAGAAGAGACTTTCAACTGTATCATGTAGCAAACAATTTAGCAAGACTCAGTGAAACTGGATGAGCTAAAAGTCACATGAATGGGATCAAACTGTGAATAGTTCTGGAATTGAATCCATCATGTGTGCTACGATATAGAACCGTCACATAACTTGCATATTTAGAGAGCATGACAAGTATAATGTACCAATCGACTTGGATCTAAGTAATGGATTGTTAGATTAAGATCAAGAACATCTAAAGTACTTGGTAAGTAAAAGGATGAGTTCTTGATACATGGAAACAAATATAATTTGATTATTGATGTTGCGAGCACAACCTTAACAAGGTTTAGGTCCTTAATGAGGAAGCCATTTATAAGCATGAGCTTAGATACGTTGTGGCTTGAGAATGGCAACATGGACTTATGTCCATGTGTATTGTGCGGAAATTTAAGGTAAAATTCCATAATCACAAATGATCCCAAATCATTGTGAACTAGTTGAAGTAAAATCCAAGCATAACATCATTAGAAAATCTTTTTTAAATATATGTTGAGAACATTGTTGTCTTAAAGGCAATAAAAGGGATGTTATTTAATAGATAGTTCATTGTTGAACTTTGATGATTATAGGTTGCCAAGTTGGAGGTCTCAAATCATGAAAATGAGTGGGAGCCATCACTTGGGTAATAAATCCTAGATCACATGTAATCCATAACACACTCAAATTTTATCATCTTATTATGAAAGTATTCGATAATGAAGATGCTAAGATTTGCAAAGTAATGATAACTAAACCTATGCAATAAGTGAACCACAACATTCACAATTGCGTAAAAGAAATCAAGCATATTAGATATGGGTATGATTTCTATAAATGTTTTGTAAAGAGTATTACTCTTAAAATATTTGGGGAAAACCATTTATCATAAGATGAAACGTTGAAAAGTTTCATAGTGGAATAAATTTTTTACTAATAAGTTCACGAACTATTTAATTGTGGTTTAGAATTAAATAATGAGTCCATTCGATTTGCCGATATTCAAAATAGGGTACCAAGACAATGTCTTGGATAAAGAAACACCTATTAAGCGAACGTTGAATTTCATATCGAAACTATCCCTAACCGAGGTCATTTGGAAGTTGGAAGACTAATGACCGCACGAGATTAGTGTGTAGTATGATTTATAGCACCGTTTCTTGTGTTACAAGGACAAGAATGTCATAAATCATTTACACAGGTATTGGTTTAGAACTATACCAGATCTACCTATGAGAATACTTTAAGAGATTTAACAATCGTCATAAGTATATTATTCATTATGGGTATCAGAACCTCTTTCCTCAACCATGAGTATTGTAAGTTCCCTTATTTGAGTACTAGTCTGTTTGATGTTGTCAAACGTCTGCCGTACAAGGGGATTATAAAGGCAACACTCGGGTGGGTAGGGCCTCTTAGTAAGGGAAGCTAACTATACAAGACTAGGAATGTCCCCTTATTGACAGTAGAGAACATGTCTTTGTTGTTTACAAGACCTCTCGAATAGCGAAACTGTGAAAATGCATGGCCGTGCTCAGATGGATCTTAGAAATCATCTGCTTATTGACAGTGGAACTCGGAAATCGAGAAACACTTCTGGACGTAATAAGGATGATGAAAAAACTTACCTTATAGTTCATGAAGAGACATTAAGTGACATAGGAAACAGGCTATACATAATCAGCACACTTGTCCGGAAGGACAAGTGGGAGATTGAATGGAATGGTGTCCTTCGAACAAGTGTATTATTCCGATAGAGGGTTCGAAATTAGTTAGGAAAGCTAATTATTCAGGCAGGTTAAGTGATCGGAATGCCTAGTTGGAGGCCGCTTGATCGGTGGACAATAGGTCGTTGGTCTACTATCCTAGATCAAATTTACAATTTATATTCCTAACCTAACTCTATCAAGTTCACACTAGATAGTGGCAAGCTAGGGTCGAACCACAAGGACTAAGTGTATTAATTTGAGCTAATTAAACTAGTAGGAAGGTTGTGAGAAAGAGAGAGAAACAACTAAAACACTACTTAAAGCAATGAACAAGGTACTAGGGAAAGGGGAATCCAATTATGTTAATCAATTCAATAACAAGTTGCAATAGATGATCATTATCTCAATTAGGAACGAATAACACACTCAACTCACTCTCGCGCAATTAAGCATGCTAATTATCCTACTAAGCTAACTCACTCCCGTGCAAATAGCCTAGCAAAGGTATGGAAGAATCTATACTCTCAATCAACTCACTTCCGCACAATTTATTGCAAGCACAATGAAGAACCTAGAATCAATTAGCTAAAATGATTCTAGTCAATGTAATCATCATCCAAACACAATAATCAAGAATCAATTGCATACTAATCACAACCAATCACTCAATCCATCAACCTAACCTTCATCCATTTCCCTAGAACAAAAACTAAGCAAACATAATGAAGATGAACATGGAAAACAAGATAAAACTAGAATTAAAGAAAGAATCAAACAACCAAACTAATTAACTACTCTAATCAACAATGAATTAAACCAAAACAAGAATTAAACAAAGCAATAAAGGTGAGAGAAAGTTAGAAAAGCTCATTGAATAGATGAGAAGAGGATCCACAAAGTTGCTTCTTCAACCTCCCAAATCTCCATTGAAATCCAAGCTTTCTCTCTCTAAAACTACTCCTAAACTAGAGAGAGAAAATCCTAATCTAACCCTAATCCTAATTAGAGGAGAGAGGAAAATGTAAAACCCCCTCTTAAGAAATCTAGGAAGTCTTCTATTTATATTACAAGAAAATAAAGAAGGAAATCCGGAATTAAAGCTCGAAAAAGACCCAGAATGTCGCGCCCACGGGTCTAGTAGTCGTGCCCGCGGGCCTATGAGCCGCGCCCGCGGCAAGGCATCTCCAGAGAGTTGCAAATTCGGGAAAACAGAGTGCCGCGCCCACGGCATATATGGCCGCGCCCGCGGCACCACTGTCCGCGCCCGCGGGTGTTACGGCCGCGCCCGCGGAGGCTGCGTAGCTTGGCAGTATCTTGCAGATTCAAACAGCCATAACTTCTGTTCTAGAAAGCCTCTTGGGGTGTGCGACCTATCGTTGGAAAGCTCTTCAAGTCTAGTTTCCAACACAATTTGAATCGATTCAATCCAATGTGTATATCAAAAGTTATGGCTAAAAGAGTGAACAAGACTTGGTTTAAGGCCTTCTACGAGCTTCAAGCTTTCTTGTCTCAAGCTTCTTAGCTTCTTCCTTAGCTTCAAGCTTCTTCTATTGAACTTTCTTTCCTTTTCTCGGGTCATAAGCATCGAAGAAAGCTTTAAGCACCTACACAAATAGACCAAGAGAGAAAAGAGTGAAAGAACACATAGAAAAACATGCAAATCAAGCTAGAAACCGAGGAAAAAGCATATTATTCACAACTAAGGCCTAAAACAATAAACTAAGACAAATATAACTAAAACAAGAGTAAAAGGAATAGAAATAACAAAGAAACACCAAAATAAACCTAAAACTAAGGGAGAAAAACGCCCTAATATGTGTCATAAATGACACTTATCACCGCTTTCCATCAGTAATATTAATGTATAACTAATATTACAGCTTGCTCCTGACTGAACCCTACGGGTCACACCCAATGGCGTAACCGAACCAAGGCGACAAATTAATCCAAGGGATTAATGAGTCGATAGAGATTTTACGAACTAAGACGTCGGATTTCGAGCTTAGAGCGTCGAAAGATAAGTTCAATTTAGGAATCGACAAGACAAAAAAATCAGTCAAACAACAAGTCAACGCGCGTGAAAGTCCTAGCCTCAATATGGCATAGCCAATCGAGGGTTAGGTGGGCTAGCATGGCAAGCCGAAATCCTTGCCGCAAGGTAAGGCTTGGCCGCAAGCTCAGCATGCATCGTACGCATGGCTAGGCGAGCTGGCCGAGCAAACCATGCGAGCAAGGCATGTCGTCTAGGGCGAGCATGCATGTGGGCTTGCACGCCCAACTGAACGCACGCTAGCGCCGGCACGCTTCAATGGGAAATCTAGCATAGAGCTTAGTGGCACGTGGCTGGGCTAGCAAGCCGTGCCGTAAGCAAACAGCAGCCTTCCAGCATGCGAGAGCTAGCAGCAAGGCACGCCAGGCATAAGCTACTAGCATAGAGCTTAGTGCCTAGCAACAGCAATGCCAAGCAACAAAGCAGCCCGCATTTGCGAGCCTTGCTGGTGCGGGAAGGTCCAGTCGAGAGACCAGGCACCAGCATGGCTGCCTTGGTGCCCAAGGCGGGCTACCACTTGACGTCATCCCATTGCACCCGGTATTCTGAAAGGGTGGCTTGGGGAGCAAGGGAGTATGGTCCTCCCTTGTGGTCCTTACCTACTCCCTTGCTCACCTTACGCCACTTGTTGTTTGATGATTGTCTTGCTATTTTTATTTAATTTAGATATAAATTAATTCTTTCTTTTGGCATTTTACCAACTATCCCACATTGAAAGATAATGGGAAATCTTGGGGACATTTCCCAATAAATACCAATTATTGGGTATTGGGATTTTCACTTGAGTTGGTGAACTCTAAGGGATCTCCATAAGCGAGAAAACGTTAGTTCGTAAACTCTAAGTCGATTTTGTCTATCCTCGTCTAAGCTACGGGGTAGGGACCGGTTCCGGTTCGGTAAGCGAGGGTGTGAACCTTCGGAGGTTTTGCACTTGCGGAGCTTGAAGCTTTCAAGTCCGAGCTCATTGAGTGAGCAAAGCACGCGTCGAGGGTGAGTTTATTTCTCTATCTTCTCTTTATATGTTCTTGTTTTGTTTATTTGCATGCTTTTGTTTATGTTATAATTATTATGCATGTGATCTGATTATCGGGTTTTGTTTTCGCCCGGTGTCGAACACTGCAAAACCCAACATGTTCTAACCTAATTGCGCCGCTGATTAGAGCCCAGCTTTTTAGGGAACTAATCCTAAAGGGGCACACTTTCCCAACCTTATAAATACCCCAAACATTTACGATGGGAGGTGTTTCGGAATTTTCTGTCTCCCTCGGGAGAGTTACAATTCCAAGACTAGATTTCGGGCACCTATACCTGCAAAAAAAACGGAGTCTCCGGTTGGGTGGAGTTCTGCCTCCGACAATCAAGTTAGAACGTGTTCGAATGATGTTAAAAGTGCGGAAAGTAAAGTATCTTCTCGGATTCCGAGATCGATGGTATTCTCTGAGGTGAGAGGTAAATATTTATAATTAATGATTACTCTGTTTTCAGTGAATGTTTTTGTGTAAATTTCTAAATGCCTTTCCCATGTGGGAATATCTCCCTATTTATAGGGTCTTGGGATGCGTGCTGCCATCCTAGGTTATGAAAACCTAGGAATGGTGGGCTATCCCGGGAATTGGGCCTTGAGGGCTGCCTTTTTCCCAATGATTGGGGATGCAACACATGTTAATAGAGGATTGGTTCATTTTGAACCTCCCTTAAGGTGACACGTGTCACCACTTTATTAGGCACGTGGCCTTGGGTATTTTTACCCAAAACATTTGCCCCTCACAGGTGTGATGTAGCGTGCCACGTGGCACCTGTGACACTTGTCACTGGGAGAATTACAGGAACACCCCTGAAATTACCTTCCTATAAATAGATTTTTTACCCTTCCCATTTTTGGTCATTTCCAAAATGTAGAAAGAGTCTACCGTTTTCAGAGAGAAACATCTAACAACCGCTTGTGTATCCTTCAAGCAATTGCCTTCATTTTGTTAGACACAGCCAGGCTACCACCTGCATTTTTCTCAAACGGGGGATCATCTAAACCGTCTGAGTATTTGTCAGAATTCTCTTGCTTTCCAAGGGGTTGCAGCCGGTAAAACGTCTGTACCTTTGACAGATAGGAAAATTTCTGAGAACCATCTGTGGGTTTTGCAAACAATTCTCCATTTTCCAGGGGGTACATACGGTCAACCGTCTAAGCCTCTCTTACCAGCAATTTTTAGATTTCTGCCTGCTAGTTTAGCGGTCAACGCTTGAGTACTTTTCAGCTCATCTTTGAGGTACCGTCTCTCCCCTTCTCACCTCTTTTGTATATTTTTGTTTGTGTACAAAGCATTCCATATATGGGTTCTCTAACAACACACACAGCACAACATAGTTTAGTAGGCAGCTAGTCACCTGGTACGGTTGAGTCTAGGACTAGGGGTGCCACCTCTGGGTGCCTGGATCACTCTTGTTCATCTCCCAATCCGACCATCTCCGTGTCTGTGCAGGACACTATGGCTAGGACTAGGTGGACGGCTATAGATTCGGAGTATAGGGAAGAGAGCACAGAAGGTGCGCCGCCTGAGGTAGAACAGGTTGAGGAAGCAAGAGGATCCCCTATGGGTGCATCCAGCACTCCTAGTAATGGGATCCTCGAATCTGAGAATGGAGACAGTGAAGAAGCCGTCTCTGTATCTGGCGCTGAGGAGGCGGATGAAGCTGCTTCTAAGAGAGACAAGAGTGAGTTCGCCTCTATGTCTAGGTCTAGCTCTGAAGAGAGCAGCAGCTCACTATCACCGGTTGAGGATAGTGAGGCAAAGGAGAGATCAAAGTGGAATAATGAGGGGGACCCTTTTCGATTCCATGTTTCTACCAGAGAAAAGGCAAACATGGAGAAGCACCTGAGGTCTTCACGTGCAAAGGTCTTCTTGGTGAGGGTTATGTCATCCGGGTGCCGCCTGAATTGGGTACCGTTGCCTAGAAGGATGACTAGCCAAATGCCAACAACTTCTTTGGCTGCTATGAGGCGACCTTCCTAGCCGGTCTCCACTTCCCCCTCCATGATGCGATCAAGGCTACCCTTCAAGGATATGGCCTAGGAGTGTGGCAATTAACCCCCAATTCTTGGATTAACATTTTGGATTACATTGTCGCTTGTGAGATGCAAAGCCTTCACCCCAGCTACAAGGCTTTTGTTCACATGCATTATCTGAGCCGTATCCAAGGTGGCTTACAGGCGTGGTATACCCTGACCACCTACCCCAAATACTTAATGACCCTAAACAAACCGTTTAAGTGATCTGTCTGGAAGAACAGGTTCTATCTGGTTTTTGCCCCCAAGCGGCGAGAGAACTTATTGTACCACACGTACAACAAGAAGCCCGATCTATTGGGGCAAAAGTGCAAATTTCCCCAAGTCCCGGATGAGGACTATGAAAAAATAAGAGAGGCGGGGTTTTTTGAGCTTACAACCACCGCTCTCTTAACCGGAGAATTAACAAGCGTACCCAAGAATTAGGTACCGAAGCATGAATTTTTGAGAGATGAGGCGTTCCTATCCGCCTGTGGGTTGAGCACCAAATTTGACAGACGTATGTTGAACATGCATCCGGCAATACTTTGCGGTCTAGTGTTTCTAACTTGTGATTTATTTTTGCCTGCTTGATGGTCTGACATACGGTTCTTTTTGCAGAAACCGGCAGAAGAATGCTCCCAGAAAACAAAACGCCTGGTCGTTCTGCAGTAGACATCCGTAGGGAAAATGCGGAGAAGAAAGTCGCACTGGCGGCTAAAGGCCAAGTATAAACCGCTTGCCCCAGTTTCTTCCCCATTTGCCTTATTTGGTTCGTTTTTCAAGATGGCGATAAGGGATCCCCTAGATCCTTTTCCATGTTAATTAGACAGAGGCCGGGTGACGAGGTCACCAGCTCCAATAAATCCAGAAAAACAACGTCTTCTCAAACGTCTTCCTAGGTTCCGCTTGACAAAAGTCGGCTGACCGTTGGGGGAAAGAGTATTAGAAATGTCAGTCTGGGGATTGACCTTTCTTTTTAGCCGGGTGCCTCTGAGGTACCGAAGGGTCGCCAGCCACCCAAAGCTGCAAGCGGTTCTGCAGCGGCTGTAGGGGATCCAAACCCTCAGCCTTATCCCCAAGGTACCGTTGACCCCTTCAACTCTCCCCTTGAGTTAGGTTGGCCAATGCGGGTCAAGTCACATTCCCAACTTCAATCAGAAGGATCTTCGGGCAGTCGGCGATCTGTTGGTGGTGCATATGTAGCTTTCTCACCATATCTAACTTCTGGTGCAGATCAATCCCCTCGGTGGCCGAATGTACAACAATACTCTAAGACCATGCTGAAGGCTGTCTCCAAGGAGGATATGGAAGCCATCCTCGGGATTCATACATTCAATGTTGACTGCATCCTTGCTATGCTGTCTGAGGTACAGTAGTTTTATTTACTATCTTTCAAGTGTATTGCCGGCTGCTTTTCTAACACCGTTTGCATTTATTCAGACAATGCTGCGAGTAGAGGGGCTAAATAAGTCGTATGCCCGGAAGTAGGAAGAGGTAAGACGGGCCAAGAGAGATGTGTCTGATACCACTAACGTTGCTCGGTATCAAATGCTAATTCATGATCTTGGGACTAAAGCTGAGCTCATGTCATAGGCGGACCCCATCAAGCAGCTCAAGGCTGCCCTCAATAAGGCTAATCTGAAGGCCTTTAATCTGGAGGCGGAGCTTGACAATGCTGAGTTGGAGCTAAAAGATGCTCAGGCGGGTCTCAAGTCCTTAGAGGAGACCAAGAAGGAGAATGCCACTCTCAAAGCAGACATCGACAGTCTGCAAAAGGAGATGGTCGCCTCTCAGGGCAACTTCAAGGCCACTCTATAAGCTTAGCAGAACTGCCTCATTGAGAAGAATGAGTAGGACTGCGAAGACTGGATGAGGATGGCTTGGGACCTGGTGTATCCGGAGGCTGAGTACAACGTATGGTACCTAGCTTACAGGTACTCGGATCTTGTCCTCTCAACAAGAGCTGGAGGAGAGCCGGAACCCGAGCCTTTCCAAGCGTTGGTCAAGAAGGAGCTTACAGCCGGCGAGGAGGGTGATGATGATGATGATGCAGAGGAGGAAAAGGAAGAAGAGCACCATAAGGCTGAGGTTGAAGCCCAAGTGAACTCTGCCCCAATTCCGCCTGCTAAGGATACTCTCCAAGCTCCGTCTTAGTAGTTTCAGCTTATGGTTACTACCTGTACTTCTGGCCTACGTGCCGTGTATTTCTTGTTATTTCCACAACATTCTTATTTCTCCGGATATGGATCCGGTTAACAGTTTCTCTCCCGACTTGTTGGTGGGTTTTTTATATTATGATTTGTTGATTATGTCGGTTTTGCCAATCTTTGCAACTTGCATTAGTTTTTCAATCTGCAATTTTTTCATCGTTCACATATTTTGCCAAGTAACCTAATACATGCGGTTTGCCGGATGCAGTAGGAGTGTTTGCCCCTGGACGGAAGTACGCTTGGTTTCGAAAGTGGATTGATTGACCTAGAAATTTTTGATACCCAAAAGGGGTATGACTGATTTCTGGGTCAACCAATCACCAAGGTGATTGCCCCAAACCAAGAGGACAGTCGTCCATTAAACATCCGGGCTAAATATCAGATGGTCGTTGAACGCGTTTGAATTAGTTTTTAGTTTTATTCTAAGTTGGAATGACAAGCGAATACCCGCGGGTATCAATAAGACATGCGGTTCTTGCTATGGCGTCTAGGTTCCTTAGTTTATTCAGGTCAGCCGGCTGTAATTTAATCCTTCTAGGAGTCTTTGCCGGTTAATTTCCATGATGAATTATGTCGCCGGATGTCTTGCTCCTAATGGAGCTGACGGGTTTAAATGAGTATTGTTTTAGCTTCTAAGGTTCTTACTTAGCTTAGATCTTCAATTTTAACCGTTTGTAGTGCTTTTGAGCAACAACCGATTGTATCCGACCTAGAAACCGGTTCGGTAGCCAAAGTTATCCAGGTTTCAATTGATCATTCAAACGGCTGCGAGTTATCTTAATCTAGACAATTGGTAGGGCCGCTTGCTTTTGAGTTTGTAGAGCAATGTACCACCCAAATGAGAGATGCTCTCTGCGACAAATTCACCGGCCGGATGGGTGTCGCCGGATGCCTACCCATGTTGGAGCAGGCGCTGGTTTTCAATATTATCTTGCCATTGGCCTCATTAATGTCATCCGATCATTGGCCTCATTAGGTTGTTTCGAAAGGAACAACACACAACTGCTAAGTTTTTGGACTTATCTTGTTTTATTTCTACTCACGTTGGAGCACACACAAAATTTTAACAAATCCGTTTGTACATTGCATAGACGGTTTTCATACACAAAGTAATGAATATGATTGAAAATAAAACGAGTTTTCATTCACAAACTTTATTTACAAAAATTTTAGGAGTCTCAGAAGTAGTATTTTTTCAGGTTGTCTATGTTCCATGTTCTGGCTAGCTGCCTGCCGTTTGGGGTTTCCAGGCGGTAGGTGCCGCCTCTTACTTCATCATAGATCCGGTAGGGGCCTTCCCAATTAGGAGTCAACTTTCCTTATTCATTTGCCCTACCGGTTGCCTCCATCTTCCGTAACACAAAGTCCCCCCCTTTCAAGGGTCGTTTGTGCACTCTTTTATTGTAGACTCTCACTAGTAGAAAAAATCAAATAGACACCCCCCCTTTAGCACCGGTTCTTGAAAATCGGTGCCAAAAGAAATGGGCGGGATTGGAAAATAGGGAGTTGGCACCGGTTCCAACCAAAACCAGTGCCAACTCATTTAATTAGCACCGGTTCAAACCAGTGCCAACCTTAAAAAAAAAAAAAAAAAAAAAAAAAAAAAAAAAAAACAAAAAAAGCAATAGAGTTGGCACCGGTTCGCCTAAAACCGGTGCCAACTATAGTAATTAGCACCGGTTTGAACTGGTGCCATTAAAAAAAAACCCGGTTTAAGGCGCGTCTTCTTCTTCAATTCATTTCCTTGCTCTTTCCTCTTTGTTCTCATCTAATCTGCCTCTCTCTCTCCTCCATTGTAGCGTACTCGAATTTCTCCATTGAAGGGGCTTCTGAGCTTTCCTAACACTCCGTCTCTCTCCTCCGATCTCCTTCTCCATAACCGTCACTTTCCCTTTCCTTTCTTCTCTCTTTCGATCTCCTTCTCCTTCTCTCTTTCTACAATATTGGAGGTTAGGGTTTCTGGGTGCGTCTATTTGAATCAATTCGATGTGCGTGCGTCTTCAACAACAACAAATTCGAATCAATTTCGAACCAAAAATCAGAAATTCGAGGTTAGGGTTTCTGGGTTTTTTTCTTGGATTTGCTCCTCTTCTCCTCTTTATTACTGCATTTTTTTTTTCCTTATTTTGTATTATTAATCTATCATAATCTTATATTTCTGTCAAATTAATATTTTTTAAAATTGATCATAAAATTCTACATTTGATAATGCTTGGCAACATTTAAATTTCAATTTGAAACTATTAATTAAGAATTATTCTTATGTAGAAATATTAGGGTTGATGTTAAAAATTAATTCCAATTTCAGCTCTAGAAATGAAGTATTGGGGTGGAAGAAGAAAAAGAGGTGTTTGTTTGGCTTCTTCATCTCAGAATTCAAGTAATGATGTTGCACGAAAAAGGTTTTCTGTTTTATTTCCTTATCTATGTCTTAGAGTTTCTGGTAGCACCGTAGCAGCACCTCGGTCGTTATAAATAGGATTTTGAAGACTTAAAATCAATGTTGGTACTTGGTACCATATAGATACTATATAGTTCTATTGATTGCGGAGTTTATCTTGGGATTAGTATGGGTAACTACTCTGCTTCTCCTGTTTTTGCTGTTTGAAATTTGCTGTGGTAATATGAATTTAGATGTCAATTTGCATAAAATTTCTGAGAACATTGGATACGATTATTTAGCTAAAGTTGAGGTTGAAGATATTGAAAACGAAGTAAATTCTGCTGTTATTTGCTACTTCCTTGAGGCTAATCTTCTAAATGTGTTTGAAAATTATATTAAATGCATATGGGTAGATGGGGGAGTTGCAATCTTGGCAACTTTCTTCTTTCAAGAGAGAATTATTTTTCGTGAATTAAATCTTTGATAGAATCATTAAATCATATAACTGATTTGTTGTAGGTTTAATGCTGTGCAAAGTTGGTTTTAATTAACTATGAACTTTGGTATTTATGATGCAAATCATACTTCGCATATCGCATTGATGAAATGATCAACAATATACCCTTGATAATATGATATACCAACTCAGGATTATTAACTTTTATTTCCTCTTTAATAACTACAGGTGTAGGTTAAATCAATTGTTATATGATTTCTACTCGTTAATCCGCATGTTTCAATATAAATGCCTCAAATTGACTTTTACCCTCAAATTGATTTCTACCAGAATTGGTGTTTGTTTTTCTTGCTGGCCTGGTTTTCTGTCTATTTCTTCTTTGTGTGCCTTGCTGAATTCTGGATTTGGCGTGTGTTCTGGAGTCTGTTCATCTTTGATTCATGCCCTGAGTCTGTCTTTTCTATCTGCTGGGTTGAGTTGCTGTTTCTCTAGCTCTTGTTTTGTCTATTGTGTGCTGCTGCAGGCTGTGTTATACTGTGATGCTGAGCTAGTCAGTATGCTGGGGTTGTTTGACTGTTCCTGTGCCTGCTCAGAGCTTCTGTTTTTTCTGCCTGATCATATATTAATTCTTGTCACTGTGTCCATGGCTACATGAACGATATTCAATTTTTTTCTTCATTTACAGGTACTGTGAGAACTTCATTAGAGTTATCTGAGGAGGAATGGAATAATAACTTCAAAACTAATTTGACTAGGGCATGGTTGGTTTCAAAAGCTGTATGCATACGCATGCGTGATGCTAAGATAGAAGGATCAGTCATCAATATATCTTCAATTGCTAGTCTGAACAAAGGCCAGCTACTTGGATCCTCAGCCTATTCTGCATCAAAGGCAGGCCTGAATACACTGACTAAGGTATTTCTACTTGACTAGAGTCAACCTTAAGTGATTACCACACTAACTAAGGAAGCTTATCCTTCGTGCTTGAGTCCTTCCAACTGCTTTTAAATAAGAGTATCTTCAATATTTAGATACGTTATTATTTTCAATTTACAAAGGAGTATACACTGTGAATATTCATGGCCATTGTTTGATCTGATATCTAACCAAGTTCTATTAGTTCTCAGAATTCTAAAGATTTTGTGTAATAGTGTTTATAAAGTGTTTCAGAAATTAATTAAATTTTGGTCACTGAGAAATTAAATTTTGGCATAATTATTTTGTATAATAGTATTTATAAAGTTTTTCAGAAATGTTCGCCCCTTTTGAGTACTTAATCTTACATTAACACAGTAAACTATACATGAAAGAGGTGTGGGATTGGTTATGCCAGCAGTCATACTTTGAAAAATAATTGTGCCATCATGTAAATTTAGTGTTCCCCCCATCCCTGAGAAGGGTGCAAAATTGCAGCAAAATTGTGTCATGTGTAGCTATCTAACGGTGAGTGATGGTGCAGATGATGGCCCTGGAACTCGGCATGTATAAGATTCGAGTTAATTCCATATCTCCTAGACTATTCAGGTCTGAGATCACCGAGAATCTGATGGAAAAGGACTGGCTTAACAAGGTTGCTGTGAATACTGTACCTCTACGAACATTTGGAACATCTGATCCAGACTTAACATCTCTTGTCCGATACTTGCTCTTCGACTCCTCAGAATATGTAACATGCAACTTTTTCATCGTCGATGCTGGTGCCACTCTACCCGGTGTCCCTATTTTCTCTTCCCTCTAGGTATGTATGTCCCTATTTTCAGTGCAACAGGCCAATATATCTGTAACTAGGACAAATATGTCTGTTTTGCTGTATAGCTGTCTAATTGTTCAATTGAAAAGTTTCATTTGGAAAATAAAGGTTGAAGCACATATATATATGAAATATTTGATATATTATGTTTATATTATACAAGCAAATTGACTAATGAATTGAAAAGCTGATTTTGATTCAAATTGAAGATAATCTTAGTTTTGATATCATCTTGAATTTTGAATACGTTACCCTATTAAAGTTGCAATCTTGTTTGATCGTTTTAACATTAATTATTTTATTGGCTGCTAAAATTTATGTCATTTGTCTAGTGTAATTAACAATCTCTAAAAGAAAAAGAAGATTGTTTTCTCTGGTTCGCCCTTTTTAAATGTCAGTGACTAAACTGCTCGAGGTGGTTTGGTGATGGGTTCCACTGAGCACACAGGTTAGCACCAAGCTCATCTGAAAATGTATAAGGCTAACCATGTCGTCCATTTACGATTAGAGTTCGGCTAAAAAGAAAACTAGTTCACCAGTGAACCAAGAAAGTAAGGCAGGGACAAAAATTGGTAATTCTTATTTTATGTGGGGTCCACACTCTTCCTTCTGTGTGGTTCACTAGTGAACTACTCCATGGTTCAGTGTTTACTCGTTCTTATATTTAGAATGAACCTGCTTTCTCCTCTCCATTTCCACAGTTAAGATCATTGATTTAGAACAGAGTCACAGACTACAGTCAAATAACTTACCGGAGTTTATGTAGAAATTTATTATTGTGGTAGAGAGAAATCAAATCCTTAGCCGAGTTAGTCCCACAGTCTGTGTACCATTGCATATATCAGATATATGTGCCGTTTATTTTGTCTGGTTCATAAAAAAAGTGTCGTGCTGTAGTAATAGTATCAAGCAATCGAAATGTGTCACACATGAACAACATACATGTCACTTATACACAATGTGGGATAGAGGATTCTATACATCAGAAATTCAGTCATTGAAGGGGATAACATGTGTATCATTAAATTTATCTAGCATACACGATAGATCTTTTGAGAGGTTGCTAATTTCATAATCAATGCAGATATGGACCTTATGAAGATGGATTGCTACAATTTCATCCTTTGTTTTAGAGAAGCTAACACGGCAGGAACCTCATGGAAGCGCAAAACATGGCATCAGCATTCAGCACACCTCCTTAATTAACCTTGTTGGTGTGGTTTGATTGATGTTAACTTTGCCTAATTTCCTCTATTATCGGAAAGGCTGTTTTAGGTTAATCTTTTCCTATCTGGTTTGCTATGGTCTGTCTTATAACTTGAAACTATCTTATAATATTTCTTACTATTGTTCATCTGGCTTTAGGTTAGAGAATCGTCTCTCAAAGCATAATAAGTTTCTGCATCATATGCGAGTTGAACATAAGGATCTAGTGTCACCCATGATCATTTCTGGAAATCAGTTTACAATGATCAGTCAACACCAAGTAGCTACAAGGGAATACTTGGAAGCACATAAACAAATGCCAAATTCCCCACTGACCAATCTCTATGTCGGTATGTTTTATGTAATTTTATCCGAATCTGATTAATGTGAGTGTGCTGGTGTTGATTCTCCATTTAACTGATGCATCTTACTTTGCAGGGACTGCCTTAATCAATTTAGCCCTTAGACATAGACTTCAAAACAAGCATCAGTGTGTTGCACAAGGCTTAGCTTTCCTTTACAACAATCTGCGACTTTGTGAAAATAGCCAGGTAAGCAGGTGTTGTTAAATAAGAAAACTTGTTCAGGGATGAAGTTTAAAAAGTTGACAAGTCTATTACATTAATAAATATTATCTGATTGCCTAATATTAATGTTTTTTCTAAGTTTGTAATACCAATTTAATAAATAAGTCTTTTACTTTGTGTGCATAATCTTAAAGTCACTCATATGAGACTATAGTACTAATCCAAGTCATTTCAGGAAGCCTTGTATAATATAGCTCGTGCATTCCACCACGCAGGACTTCTCACATTTCAGGAAGTCTTTTTGGGCTGCTGTTTTTTGTTTTGTTCTCCGTAGTTTTGGCTTTGTGTTAGGTGTTGTCCCGGTCCCTGTTTTAAGTGTAATGCAAGAAAGGTCGATCAGAGATAAGTCTGGATTATTTATTTTTTTTGGACGAAAATTGTAATATTACAGGCTTTATAGCCTTTTTTAATGAAAATATGTAAGTTTATATATATGTTAATGTTTCTACATCAATTTAAGTGAAAAAAAATGCAAAAAAATTTTTTTTTTTTTTATTTTTTTGGGGTATTTCTGGCACCGGTTTGTACCAGAACTGGTGCCAAAAGTTTTTTTTTAAATTTTTTTTGAGACTATTGTCACCGGTTTTAGGCAAGAACCGGTGCCTCGCACCGGTTCTTGCCTAAAACCGGTGCCAATAGTGTTGATAATAAAAAAAAAAAAAAAATTCGTGCGTTTGAAGTTGGCACCGGTTAACTGGTGCCAAAGCCTTTAGTTGGCACCAGTTTTGAACCGGTGCCAAATTTTCGAGGATTTGGCATCCCTCAAATCCCCAACAGTTCAAAACCGATGCCTTAGGGGGGGTTTGAACCAGTGCCAAATTACCTTTTTCGTCTAGTGTCTGGTCATTCTTAGACGGTATATCTCATGAAGCATGGCGACATTGCTCCTGCACTCCGAGAGTGAGTCCAATGCTAGCCGCATGGCCTCCCAATTAACCTCTTCGTCATAAAGCATGACTCGAAGGGTGGGCTCATAGTGCTCAATCGCCAAGACGACTTATGCACCGTACGTCATAAGAAACGGGGTTTCACCAGTTGCCCCTTTTTCACTTATTCTAATGGCCCATAAGACATGAGGTGATTCATCTGCCCATAGACCGCCTGCCCTTTCAATTTTCTTCTTAATGCCGTTTGAGATGAGCTTGTTGAAGGCTTCAATCTGGCCGTTTGTTTGGGGACGGCCAACTGATGTGAAGCAATGTAAGATCCCTTGATCTCCCAACCAGTTGTTGAGGGTAAGAGTCTCAAACTGAGGGCCATTGTCAAAGACCATAGACATAGGTACCCCAAACCGGGTGATAATATTCCTCCAAATGAAGAAGATGACATCCTTTGTCTTTATGCCTTTGACCGCCTCTGCTTCTACCCATTTGGTGAAGTAGTCCACAGCAACTAGAACATATCGCCGTTCACCTACAACAGGCATATACGGGCCCAAAATGTCCATGCCCCATTTGGCAAATGGCACTGAGCAGTTAATAGCCGTCAGGTCAGTAGCCGGATGGTGTATGAGCATGCCAAATCTTTGACACTTTTAACACTTCTTTACCATTTCCATGGTGTCTGCCTCAAGAGTGGGCCAAAAGTAGCCTTGCCACCTGACAATTTTTGCTAGAATCCTGCCGCCTACACGTGATGCACAAAAACCCAAGTGCAGATCCTCTAGAACCTCTTTCCCCCTTTCTAGGGTGACACGTTTCAATAACAGCTGTAGATAGCCCTTCTTGAAAAGTTCTCCCTTGTGAATCTCAAAGCTTGCGACATGTTTTTTCATTGCAGCCGCTTCTGAGTATGCATCCGGTAGAGTACTGATTAGGGGATTTTGCTCCCACCAATCGGAATGCGCCACGTGGGCCAATCAGGTCCTGCCAAGTGTCCCTCAGTTGGAACTGTCAGGGCTTGCCACGTGGCACACACTTATTCGTCCACCTTGGACCTATTATGTCATGACGCGTGGCATACTCCATGCCTAATGGAGAAACCGGCCACCCAGGCCCAACTTCCGAGGGAAGCCCAATCAGCCCTAGGTTAACCTAAACCTAGGATTGGCACGTTTCCCAAGGTTATAAATACCTCCCTTAATCCTCATTAAGGGAGATTACATGAATTACACGCTGAAAAACGCAGATTACTCACATTAAACACTCTCACCTAGAGAAGTCTAAACACATTGATCACTCCTCACCTAGAGGAACCAGATCTCCCACCTTTATTTTCCGCATTTATTACTCCTCAAACAAGTACTAACTTGACCGTCGGAGGCGGAGCTCCCACCACAAGGAGTCTCCGTTTGTTTTGCAGGTACAGGCGTCCGGTTCCAGTCTCAGAATTGTAACTCTCCCGCAGGACATCAGAAAACCCCGAAACAAGTACCGTCTGCTAGATAAGCCCGGATGCCATCCATCCAGGTTGAGCTTCGGTCCAGAAATTCAATGGGATCCTGTTCAATACTTCTTTTTTCCATAACTTCCCAAAAGACTGACCTAGGCGTATCACATGAGGCGGATGATGACAGCTAAGAGAGAGCATCCCACTGATTGTTTTCTGACCTGGGCACTTGACTTGGATGAAATTCATCAAGGGTCCCGGCCTCATTTTTTACCGCTTGCTAATATTTGATCATAGCCGGGTGGGTGGCCTCATATTCACCATGGTATTGGCTAACAATCAGTTGTGAATCAGAGTAAGCATCAACTTTTCTTGCCCCTGCCGCCTTGCACATGTGGATACCGGCTATTAAGGCTTCATATTCCGCCTCATTATTTGAGGCTTGAAACATGAACCGTAGTGCATATTCATACTTGTCCCCTTCAGGGAACTGGCATATAATCCCTGCACTACAGCCGTTCATAGTAGAACTCCCGTATACATACACTTTCCAAACCTGGTCAAGATTCTCCGATTCAACCGGCTTTGTCATTTCGACAATGAAGTCGGTAAACGCCTGACCCTTCACTGCCTTCCTTGGTTCGAAAGAGGTTTCAAGACTTTGCATTTCAATAGCCCATTTTAGCATCCTGTCGGATGACTCCAAAGTTGTCATTGGCCGTTGAGGGGTTGATCTGTGTAGATCACAACCGGATGTGCCAAGAAGTAAGGTTTTAACTTCTTGACTGCCATGAAAGGAGCAAGGCCAAATTTTTCAACCATAGGGTACCGTAGTTCGGCATTTTGAAGAACAGGGCTAATGAAATAGACCGGGAGCTGAATGTCGTCTCTCTCAGCAAGGAGAATGGCACTTAGGGCGTGATCTAAGACGACTAAGTACATGTAAAGCACCTTCTGTGGCAGAGGGCTAACAAGCCTTGGCAATAAATGCAAGTGTTTTTTCAACTTCAAAAATGCCGCCTCAGCATCCTCCCCCCATTCAAATCTAGTCTTCTTTTTTATTGCTAGGAAGAAAAAGAAGCACTTGTCACCTAACCAGCTGAGGAATCTCCTCAATGCCGCTAGACAACCGGTTAATTTTTTAACTTCCTTAACAGTGCGGGGTGACATCATGTCAATGAACGCCTGTATCTTTTCTAGGTTGGCCTCTATCCCCCTTTGATCAATCAGAAATCCGAGAAACTTCCCTGACTCAACACCAAAGACACACTTCTTAGGATTGAGCATGACCTTATGCCGCCTGAGGGTGGTGAAGGTTTCTAGGAGGTCAGCAAGGTGATCCGTCTGTAGCTTGGATTTGACTATCATGTCATCAATGTATGCCTCTACATTCCTACCAATTTAATTAATGAAGACCGTATTAATCATTCGTTGGAAAGTAGTAGGCGCATTTTACAACCCAAACGACATCACAGTATAACAGAATAACCCCTTATCAGTGACGAATGTCGTCTTCTCTTGATCTTTTTTCCACAAGGGTATCTGATGAAAGACAGAGTAGGCATCCATAAAGCTTATCAAAGCATGACTAGTTGTAGAGTCGACCAAATTGTCGATCTTTGGAAAGGGATAACTATCCTTCGGACATGCCTTGTTCAGATCTGTGTAGTCAACACATATCCGCCAGTTGCCATTCAGTTTTTTTACAAGAACAACATTTGCAACCCAATCCGGGAAGTAACATTGCCGAATGAACAAAGTATCTAACAGCTTCTTTACTTCGCCAGCTGCCGCCTGACTTCTTTCCTCATCGTGGTTCCTTTTCTTTTGCCTAACCGACTTCTTTTTGGGATTCATGGCAAGTTTATGAATAGCCGTAAGATTAAGCGGCCTCCTCCTAGTCATTCCAATCACTTTACCTCACTGAAGAATTAGCTTTCTAATAATTCTGAACCCTCTATCGGAATAATACACTTGTTGGAAGGACACCATTCCTTTCAATCTCCCACTTGTCCTTCCGAATAAGTGTGCAGTTAGTGTATAACCCTTTTTCTATGTCGCTTAATGTCTCTTCATCAACTATAAGGTAAGATGCTTCGCCATCCTTATTACGTCTAGAGGTGTTTTTCGATTTTCGAGTTCGACTGTCAATAAGAAGATGATTTCTAAACTCCATTTGAGCACGACCATGCATTTTCACAATCTCGCTCTTCAAGAGGCCTTGTAAACAACAAAGACAAATTCCCTATTGTTTATAGGCGGACATTTCCAGTCTTGTACTATAGGCTACCCTTATTGAGAGGACCTAGCCGCCCGAGTGTTGCCGTTATAATCCCTTCTTACGGCAGATGTTTGACAACATCAAAATGACTGGTACTCAAACAAGAGAACTTACAATACTCATGGTCGAGGAAAGAGGTTCCGATAGCTATAATGAGAAATGTACTTATGGCGGTTTTTAAATCTCTTAAAGTACCCTCATAGGTCGATCCAGTATAGTTCCAAACTAGTACCTGTGCAAATGATTTATGACTATCATGTCCTCATAGCACAAGAAACGGTGCTATAAATCATACTACACATTAATCTCAAGTGGTCATTAATCATCCATCATTTAAATGACCTTGATTAGGGATAATTTTTTTATTGAAATATTCAATGTTCACTGAACAAGTGTTTCTTTATCCAATACATGGTCTTGATACCCTTTTGAATATTCTCATAAATTGAATGGACTCATTATTTAATTCTAAACCACGATTAAATATAAATGGAGTAATAATAAATTTGCAGAAAATTTAATTGCTCCAAAACCGAATGGTTCAACATAGTGTTTAACATGAAGACATCAAGTTTAATTAAAACACATATACAGGGAAATCAAAGCCAATCTCCAACATGCTTGATTCCCATTGCTTCAACGTGCTTGTTGTGCTTCACTTGAGGCAAAGGTTTAGTCAATGGATCAGCTACATTTTCTTCCGTTCCAATCTTACAAATTCTGATATCACCCTCGAACTTTTATTCCCTATCATGTGAAATCGCCGCTTGACATGTTTGACCTTCTGGTGTTCCCTTGGCTCCCTGGCCTGAGCAATAGCTCCATTGTTATCACAATAGAGGTCTATCGAACCCTTGATGGAGGGTACAACACCAAGTTCACTAATGAACTTACGAATCCAAACTGCCTCCTTAGCTGCTTCCGAAGCTGCCAAGTATTCGGCTTCAGTTGTAGAATCTGCAGTGGTGCTTTGCTTAGCACTCTTCCAACTAAACGCTTCTCCATTCAGGCAGAATATGTACCCTGACTGCGACTTGGAGTCGTCTCTGTCAGTCTGGAAGCTCGCGTTAGTATAACCTTCAACAACCAAATCATTACTACCACCATAGACCAGGAACTTATCCTTGTTCCTTATTAGGTACTTTAAGATATTTTTGGCCGCAGTCCAATGCGCCTCTCCTAGGTCTGATTGGTATCAGCTCGTAGCACTTAAGGCATACGATACATCCAGCCTAGTACATATCATGGCACACATGATCGATCCAATAAGCGAAGCATATGGAATCTGATTCATCCTCTCTCGCTCATCAGGTGTCTGTGGACACTGCTTCTTGCTGAAAGTTATGCCATGCGACATGGGTAGGTGCCCTCTCATGGCCCCTTCCATGTTGAATCGTGCTAGTACCTTATCAATATAAGTACTTTGGCTCAATCCAATCATCCTTTTAGATCTATCCCTATAGATCTTGATGCCCAATATGTACTGTGCCTCTCCCAAGTCCTTCATTGAAAAGCACTTACCAAGCCAGCCCTTGACGGACTCTAAGAGCTTAGTGCTGTTTCCAATCAGTAATATGTCATTGACATATAAGACAAGGAATGCGATGTCACTCCCACTAACCTTCTTGTAAACACAAGACTCATCTTGATTCTTGATAAAACCAAACTTACTAATGGCTTCATCGAATGGACTTCTTAAGCTTACATACCTTCCCAGCATTGTTTGGATAAAAAAAACCTTTCGGCTGTGTCATATACACAGTTTCTTCCAAAATCCTATTAAGGAAGGTGGTTTTGACATCCATTTTCCATATTTCATAATCATAATATGCAGCAATCGCTAGGATAATCCGGACGGACTTAAGCATGCCGACTGGCGAAAAGATTTCATCATAATCAACGTCGTGAATTAGCCTGTAACCTTTTGCCACCAGTCAAGCCTTTTATATAGATACATTTCCATATTTGTCTGTTTTCAACTTGAAAATCCATTTGCAACCAATAGGTTTGTAACCTTCGGGCAAATCAACCAAGTCCCAGACTTGATTTTCAGACATGGAGTCCATCTCGGATTTCCTGGCCTCTTGCCAATTTGCAGAGTCGGGGCTTGTCATAGCTTGTTTGTATGTCGCTGGCTCATCTTCATTCATAACTAGGATGTCTTGCTCTTCAGTTAAGACAATACCAAGGTATCTGTCTGGTTTAGATCTTGGAGGTTCCAACCTACGCGGGGTAGGTTGAGCATTTACATTGTCGGTTTGACTCCGACCAATGTCATTAGCTGCTTCTAAAGCACTTTGATTGTTAGTTTTGTCAGGTTGACTTTGTTGTTCGTCCTCTCGAACTTCATCGAGTTCGATTTTCCTCCCACTTGTCATTTTGGAAAGGTGTTCCTTCTCCAAAAAGGCACCATCACGAGCAACAAACACTTTGTTCTCGGATTTCATGTAGAATTAATACCCCTTGGTTTGTTTTGAGTAGCCCACAAAGAAACACTTGTCAGATTTTGGGTGAAGTTTGTCAGAAGTTAATCTCTTGACATATGCTTCACAACCCCAAATCTTAAGAAAAGACGACTGTGGAGGTTTCTTCGTCCATAATTCATATGGAGTCTTTTCAATAGCTTTTGACGGAGCACAGTTCAGCGTTAGTGTCGTGGTTAGAAGTGCATGTCCCCAGAAAGAGATAGGAAGTTCACTAAAACCCATCATTGATCGAACCATGTCTAACAAGGTTCAATTCCCCCGTTCGGACAATTCGTTCCATTATGAAGTTCCAGGAGATGTCAATTCTAAAAGAATACCATTTTCTTTCAAGTGATCGTCGAATTCGTGCCTCAAATACTCGCCACCTTGATCCGATCGAAGTGCTTTGATTTTCTTGTCAAGCTGATTTTCCACTTCACTCTGAAACTCTTTGAATTTCTCAAAAGATTCAGATTTGTTCGACATAAGTGCCTCGAATTCAGAGAGTTACAATTCTGGGAATGCGTGCCTGACGTCTGTACCTGCAAAACCACGAAACTCCGGTTGGGTGGAGTTCCGCCTCCGACGATCAAGTTAGTATGATTCCGGATGGGTAAAAGTGAAGAAAGTAAATGAGTTTTTCTCCCTGATTCAGAGAGATTCCGCAATTAATATTGCTCGGTTTTTTTAGTATGCATTTATGAATATTTCTTAATCCCCAATAAATGAGTAGTTTCCTCTATTTATAGCAGATGAAGATCTGCTCCCTTATTAGGGTTACAATGCCACGTGTCAGCATCCGATTGGATCCCAAAGGCCCTTTGAAGGGCTGCCACGTGTCAACACGGTATTGGACCACGTGGCATAGGGTTTTTTTACCCTAAACATTTGCCCCTCACAGGTGTGACGTGGCTTGCCACGTGGTGCCTGTGACACGTGTCACATTCCGAGAAGGTGACGGTTTGTCTCCTTCCCTCTCTTTTCTTCTTTAATTTTTTATTTATTTATTTATTTATTTTTTTTTTTTTGTGAATTCGAATTTGGATTTAAATTTGAATTGGAGGGGGAGGTGACGGTTCGCCTTCTGCCCCCCCTTATAAATTGGAGGCCTCTACCTCTCATTTGCTACTTTACATATTTTCACAAAAATTACTTGAGAGAAAAAAGCTCTAACACCGGATGCTCGTTCGTGTAGCTAGCTTCTTCTTTCAAACGCATCCAGTTACCGGCTGAGTACTTTGACCTTTTCTAAGGTACCGTCTGACTTAATCAGTTTCTTCTTGACTCTAGTAGAGCCACAGCCGGTCATACACCGTCTGGGGCACTTTTAAGCAATTTATATTTCACAAATTACATGGATTAGACCCACAGTCGGTCTTACACCGTATGGGGCACTTCAAAGCAATTTATTTCTCAAATTGCATTCCATAGACCCACAGCCGGAAATATTCCGTCTGGGGGTCTTCAAACAATTGTCTTCAAAACTTACATTTCATAGACCCTCAGTCGGAAATATTCCGTCTGGGGTATCTTCAAAAAATTGCCTTCAGATTGCATCCAATGGACCCATAGCCGGAAATATTCCGCCTGGGGCCTTTCTGAGCAATCTTCATAATTTGCTTTCTATAGACCCACAGCCGGCCTTGTGCCGTCTGGGGCATCTTCAAGCAATTTTTTCTTTTTTTGATTTGATTTCATAAGATCCTCAGTCGGCCTTGTGCCGTCTGGGGTATTTTTGAGCAATTTTCAAATACTACATCTTATGGATCCTCAGCCGGTCTTATACCGTCTGAGGTATCTTGGAGCAATCTTCACAAAATGCACCTCATAGATATCGTCTGGGATATCTTGGAGCAATTTTTCAAAAAGCCACTCTACAGATACCGTCTGGGGTATCTTTGAGTAATTTTCTACGCAAACGCCTTACTATTTGCTTTGTATTTCAGCTTTCAAAACACAAGCAACCGGAATCTTCCGCCTGTGGCATCTACAAGCCACATTTTGAAATAACGGTCTTCTACAAACTTCCACACTTCAAGGTACTGTCTCTGCCCTTTGTAACTTTGAGTTTTTCCTGGTTGCATAGGTTAGAGAATAATGGACTCTCCCAACACACACACGGCACGACCTAGGGCAAATGTCAACCGTTCAACGGATACGGCTGATTCTAGGACTAGGGATGCCGTCTTGGGGTGTTTGGACCACCCTAATTCTGCTAGGAATTCGACCGTCCCTGTTCATGTGCGGGACAGAATGGCTCGGACAAGGAAAACGGCTGTTGACCCCGAGTACCAATCAGATGGTTCAGTCAGAACTCCGGTTGAGGATGTACCTTTTGACCAATCGAGCGTACCTAGCACGCTCGGAGATGAGATATTAGAAGAGTCCGGTAACCCAGGCGGTGAGGAAACCGTCCAGCAATCCGACTCAAGTGAGACTACAATGACGCCGGATGCCCCTCAAGAGGATGAGGAGGCATATAACTGGCCATCAGCAAATAGTCCAACAGAAGCGCACATGAGCGCCCGGGATTTTGTCACTTTAAATGCAACCCTCCCGGCATTCTTGGAGAAGCGCCCTATAGGGGCCAGATGGGAGGTTGGCGTCCCGCCTGCTGATGCAACCGTCGTTTGGAATGACGACTTAGAACATGCCAATAATTAGTTCGGCTGCTACGAGGCGGCATTCGAAGCCGGCCTCCGATTCCCCCTTCACAAAACAATCAAAGCCATTCTAAAGGGTTATGACCTTGGCGTTTGGCAACTCACACCCAACTCTTGGGTGAATAATTTGGGATATATTGCCGCCTGCGAGATGCAGGACGTGACGCCTAGCTGGGAGGCATTCTCGCACATGCACTACTTGAGCCGTGCCCCAGGCGGCTGGAATGCGTGGTACACACTGACCACGCATCCGGAATATAAGATGACGTTGGAGAAGCCTTCCAAATGGACAATCTAGAAGAGCAAATTTTATTTCGTCCCTTCCCCATCTACAGCTGCAAATCACCGGCTTTACTGGGAAAGAAATGTGCCCTCCCCAAGATACCGACTGAATCTTGGGATGCTATTATAGAGTCGGGGTTGTTCAAGAAGACTACAATGTCACTGGATGATGGGACACAAATCATTGTCCCTAAATTCTAGGTCCCTCATCCGGATTGGTTCAGAGACGAGGCGTTCCTTTCCGCCTGCGGTCTTAGCACCTTTTGGGACAAACATAGGTTTACTGCTTAATCGGCATATTATGCCGCCTGTATGGTGCTTTAATGCTCTAACATTTTTCTCTTTACTATTTTGCAGTGAAAGGACTTGAGATGAATCCACCAGAGAAAACGCCAGCTAAGTCAGCCGCCGAAATAAGGAAGGAGCAACTCGAGCAGAAAAGGGCCTAACTTGCGGCCAGAGGCGGTGGGGTAAGCACCGGATGATCTTATGCCGCCTGTATGTCTTGCATACAATCTTGATTCTAACTTGTTGCTTTGCTTTCTTTTGCAGACGGGGAGCCAGAACGTTCCTCGTTCTTTGAGGCAAATGGTGAGGAGACTTGGGGAGGAACTCCCCCAGCCAGCTTCAAAGAGACGGAGGGTCTCTAGCGGCCCCGCGCCAACCTCAGCCGGTAGAACACCGGCTCCTGAAAGGCCCACAACAGCAGGCAAAAGTCTGTAAAGCCTGGGTTCAAGCTCATGGCCTGCTGAGGCCGGATCTAAGGAGCCTAAGGTTCCTTCTGGCCGGGTGCTTGCTGTTGCATCCGGCTCAAATGCGGCTGGAGGTGGTCTCCCCCCTCAGCCTGAAAACGAAGGTACAGATTTCCCTTTTGACCCCCCTTGGCCGCTTGGGCCTATTCGAGTCAAGTCCTAAGCTTCTCAGTCAGGGGATTCTTCCGGAAGCCGGCTGAATATAGAAGCCGCTTATGCCCAACACTTAACAAATATCTCTCATGATGCAGATATTGCTTCTCGTTGGCCGGATATGCAAAATTACACCAAGAGAATGCTGAGGACCCTCATCCGATCCAAGAAGGAGGCGGTACCGGGTGTCAACCAGGTCAACCTTGACTGCATCACCTCACTGCTGGCTGAGGTAAAATACCAGTTGGGGTACTTTTGGGCAATTTTTCTAATTGCCGGTTATTATATAACTTAACTGACTTCTTTTCTGCCTGACGTTGCAGGAAATGTTGAGGGTTAACGGGATGAAAGCTCCCTTGCGGAAGAAGCAAGAGGAGGTAAGGGATGCCTAGAGACGGGCAGCCGAATTAATTGATATCTGTCAATATCACTCCCTTATGCTTGAAATCCAAACTAAAGCCCGAGAGATGAAACAGGAGGAACTCATCCGGGAGCTTACGGCTGTTGCTGATACAGCCAACCAAAATGCTGCCGACTGGAAACTCCAAGTTCAAAAACTCAAGGCTGACGTCAAGGCCTTGGGGGAGGCTGACAAGGAGAATGTTGCGCTGAAAAATGAGGTCACCCGGCTGAAGGACGAGCTGGTTAAGACCAAGAAGGAGCATTTGGACCAGCTGTCGGCTGAACAGAACCGGCTGGTCACCGAGAATGAGCCTGACTGCGAAGCACGCATGAAGATGGCATGGTCCATGATCCACTCGGACACCGACTATGCTTTCTTTGACTTGAGGTACAAATACGCAACAGAGGTATTTGATGCTCAAGAACTCGGGCTTTAGCAGCCGGCACCCTTCAAGGAGTGGGCCGGCATAGGGGATGAACAGGCGGAAGATGAGGTGCCGGGTGGGGCAAGAAAAGCCCAACCCCAGCAGACCCAAGATGCCCCTAATGCCGGTCAAGGCCAGCAGCCGGAACAGCAGCAGCAGTAGCTCAAAAAAAAATTAAACTCCTACTTTCATCCGGCCTGCGAGCCGTGTAATCTTGTTTCACTTTCTCCGGACAGGGATCCGGCTTACATTTTAACTTGAAATTTTTATATATATACATACCGACTGTGTCGGTTCACTTTGCCATTTTGTTTCAATTTTCAATTTTCTGCAATTTGCCTTGAATGAATTTTTTGTTGAATTTTTTGTTGCAATTTGAATTGATATATACCGGAGGCATTAGCCCTGTCTGCCCCTGGAAGGTTGTTTGCTTAGTAGTTACAAACTTAAAGCAAGCAACCGTCCATAAGCGTCCGGATGAATATATATGCGGTCTGTGACCGTTTCAAAACAGAATTTAACCCAAGTCGAATTGGCCGGCTGTGCCGGCTAAATCAAACTTAGGATACGCGCTTAACCGGCTGGGGTTTTACCCCTTAGGTATCCGACAATGCCGTTGGTTGGTATGCAGGCGGCCTGGGGCTGGACGTATGCATTTTAAACAATTGCGGATTAATGATAATGATAAGGGAAATGATAGCCGGCTGTATAGCTTTTTGGCAAAAGCCGGCTGAAGACCAAGATTTAATTCACCGCCTATATTGCATTAGGGGCAATAACCGGGTGTTCCTTGATTTTAACAAGGTTTTGACCCTATTTATGGAAGCTGGAGCAGGTTGTATTGCTTTTTGGCAAAAGCCGGCTGCAGATCAAGATTAAATTCACCATTTGTATTACCTAGGGGCAATAACCGGGTGTATCTTGATTTTGATAGGTCATTCAAACGGCCATGGGTTATCTTTAGCCTAACCTGTTAAAATCGTTTGAGTTCATGACGCATAGAACAATGCACCACCCGAAAGGTAGATGTTCTCTTCTACGAATTCACCCAAATGGGCGTCGGCGGATGCGTGCTCATCGTTTAGAGCAGGCGATGTAAAATATGTTAGCCTTTGGCCTTTTGAATAACTAAGTTAGCTACTTAGCCTTCTACTCATTTTGAGCAAACGGGTGCCCGGATGTGCATTGCACAGGTGGGACTTGGAAGATACCCGGGTGTGCATTGCACATGGGACTTAGAAGTTGGCCGGTTGTGCATTGCACATGGGACTTTATACAAAAAGCAATTGAAATAAAGTAACTCTTTCATTAATATACTCTATTTATAAATCCTTAGAAGTAGTACTTTTTCAAGTTGTCTACATTCCAGGTTCTAGCTAGCTACCTGCCGTTTGGTGTTTCCAGGAGGTAGGTGCCACCTTTGACTTCTTCAAAAGTCCGGTAGGGGCCCTCCCAATTATGGGTTAGCTTCACTTGCTCATTTTCCCTACCGGTTGCCTCCATTTTTCGTAGCACAAAGTTCCCCACTTTAAGGGGTCGTTTGTGTACTCTTTTGTTGTAGGCCCTCGTCATTCTCAGACGGTATATCTCATGACGCAAGGCGGCGTTGCCCCTGCGTTCCGGGAGTGAGTCCAATGCAAGACGCATGGCCTCCCAACTAGCCTCTTCATCATATAGCATGACTCGGAGTGTTGGCTCGTAAAGTTCAATTGGCAGGACGACTTCAGTGCCGTATGTCATGAGAAACGGGGTTTCGCCAGTTGCCCCTTTATCGGTTGTTCTGATGGCCCAAAGAACGTGAGGTAACTTATCCACCCAAAGACCGCCAACTTTTTCAATCTTCTTTTTTATGCCATCCGAGATAAGCTTGTTAAAGGCTTCAACTTAGCTGTTTGCTTGGGGGCGGCCAACGGATGCAAAACAATGTGAGATCCCCTGATCTTCCAACCAAATCTTGAGGGTAGGCGTTTCAAACTGAGGACCGTTGTCAAAGACCATGGACATAGGAACCCTGAATCGGGTGATGATGTTTCTCCAAATGAAGGAGATGACATCCTTTGTCTTAATGCCCTTGACCGCCTCTGCCTCAACCCACTTGGTGAAGTAATCCACTGCCACAAGGATGTATCTTCTTTCGCCTGATGCAGGCGTATAAGGACCTAAGATGTCCATGCCCCATTTTGCAAATGGAACCGAGCTGTAGATGGCCGTCAGATCTATTGCCGGACGGTGTATGAGCCGGCCAAACCTCTGGCACTTGTCACACTTCTTCACCAATTCCATGGCGTCTGCCTCAAGAGTGGGCCCAAAGTAGCCTTGTCGCCTGGCCCTCTGTTAGAGTTCTGCCGCCTATATGTGAAGCACAAAAGCCCGCGTGCAGGTCCTCTAGCACCTCTTTTCCCCTTTCAGGGGTAACACACTTCAGCAACGGTTGGAGGTAACCCTTTCTGAAGAGCTCTCCCTTGTACATTTCGAAGCTCAAAGCTCGCTTCTTTAATGTTGCCGCCTCTGAAGGGGCATCCAGCAGAGTGTCATCTACCAAATAATCCCGGATGGGGTCCATCCAGTTAGAGCTTTGGTCAAGAACTCTAATGGGATCATGTTCAATGCTTCTTTTGTCCATGACCTCCCAAAAGACTGACCTAGGAGTATCACAAGTGGCGGATGTGTAGGGTTTCCTAGAGACCCACTCTACACGGAAGGAAACCCACCAAGACCCGCCCCAATAACTAAAGCAATTAAAGCATGCAAAACGTAATTAATACATAATTAAGAGAAAAACGGATAAAGAATTATACCCTAGACGCGTGCATCGCTCACCGAAAGAGCTCTTACTTGAACCCCGCAATCGCAAGGTCTCCGACGGCTCGTACCCACGAACCCCGACCCGAGATATCCAAGTCCCGAAGGTTAGTCGGGACCCGATCAAATAAAAAGGGAGTTTTACAAACTTAAAGCTTTCTCAACAATGGAGATACCTTTGAGTTCTACTCAAGTTGTGTATTCTCAAAATCCCAACCAAGGGGTATTTATAGAGAATGGGGACTTGAATCCCTTTTCATGATCAATGTGGGATCATGTGCAAATGCACTAATTTATTTAATTCTAAAATAAATTATAAAGCAAATGCAATCACAAGGCAACAAGTGGCAATAGGAGAGAATGGGTTAGGTGAGGATCATATCCCATGGGGGGACCATTGCCTTGCTCCCCAAGGGAAGCCTTGAGGCCTTGGTCCCCATCTCTCCTAAACCGCCACCCATAAGGGCTGCTGGGCTGGCAGCCAGCTAGCATGCCAGCACACCAGCCAGCTTGAGGTGCCATCACGCACACTACAAACACGCACTGGCCCCAGCACGCCTAGCATGTGCGTGCTGCGTGCTGCGTGCTGCTGGGTTACTAGGCGCTGCTAGCGTAGTGCTGCTGCCTAGCCAACGCACACACACGCATAACTTTGCTGGCTGGTGCGTAGTGCTGCTGTCCAGCCTCTCGCATACACATCGCGTAGCCAGCATGCGTGCTGCTAGCAAGCCACACATGCTGGGCATTGTCTCCCCAGCCACACGCACAAGCACACTATTGCTTGGTGCTGTGCTAGCGATGCACACGCACATGGTGATGCTGCCTCGTGCTGTGCTATGTGCTGCAATGGTGCGATGAGCGATGTTAGGCCTTGCCCACCACAATAGAAGCATTGCATCTTTGCCTTGACCTGCTTGAACTCTCTTCTCCTCGCTCTTAAGGGCCTCTCGGTCACTCCATGGGCGGTGGCTCGGCTAAGAAGTTGCACCACCTCCATTAAAGAGCGTGTCTCCTTTCCCTCTGCTATATGCATTCTAAGTGCATCATAGCCCGAGTGGAGTGAAGCAAGCAAGATATGCCCCGCCATCTCATCCTCCAATGAGATTCCGAGAAGTTGCATGTGTTTGAAGAGCCTAGTCATTCCAAGCACATGAGGTCGGAAGGGCATGCCGGGTCTCAATTTGGCATTATAGACCTTTGTCCAAAGCCGACGCCTTTCCTTAGCAAGACAACCCACATTCGGTGGCTTTATCTTCATGTTTGAGAGTGACCTAGTCAAATCAAACACGAGTCCATCATAATTGCCATTGTCACTCTTGGTGACTCTCACATTGACAACGTCCTCAAGTGCTTTGAGGAACATGTCCGGAAGGTAGGAGGAAAGGCTTTCCTTCCAATCTTCCGGGATGGAATTAGCCATAAGTCGTGAGACTTTCTTGCAATTGGAAGACCATTCTTCATGAGCCTCATCGGTCATGATCCCCTTAGAGAAGAAGCTTGGAATGGGAGTGTCAAGAGTGTAGTCCAAGGAACAATTCCGAAGAGTTTTCCTGAGTTCCTCCTCCCACTCCTTGAAGTTTACCAAGTTTAGGCAAAATGCCAACTTGTTAGGGAGATCCGGGCACATAGGGTTGTTGTTTGAGTTACTTGCAGACATTGTTCTACAATTGAAAGAATTTGAAATGAAAAACCATTCATATAATCAATAAGTTTGAATTTTAAAAGTGTTCATGCATATTTTCAATCGTATTGAGCATTTTATCCACGCATTAATAATTTGTCCCTTTTAAGCGATAATAAAATGATTCCGAGATCCCAAAAATCAAAAAGTGATTAAGCATGCTTTGGCTTGTCTTAACACTAGATATTTTAGGGTAAGCAATCCAATTGCTAATAGCTCTAAGCTACTCTCGGTTTGATAAAACGTCGCATCTAATGCTTTCTTGACATTTTATCTCTTTTGCCACGACATCTAAGGACTCCTTACTGATATCATTGAGCTTAACCAAGATCAACTCGTATACCTAGTATACCTTACGTTCCTAGGGAAGTAGTGATGCCTCGCTTTGGTGTAGCCCATCACGTACGCGCATTAGTTCGATAAGTGTTGTTCTTGGAACGGAAAATTTTAGCTCAATATTTTAAGGGACCTAGGGTTTCTATGTTGGTTGATTTAAATAAACTAAACTAATCACCACAACATATCAAAATCCTAAACATGCATCTATCATTCACAATATATATAAGACATAAATTTGATGCATTTGGCAACTAGCATGACCCCTTGAAATCTTCAAGGGTCTTCATCTAGGCTTGTCTTCATCGAAACGCCGTCTTGAGACATCTCTGCCAAAATAAAATTACTAGCTACTACGACTAAGATTAATCTAAGTACAAAAATACTTAACGTTATGCAGACCGTATTTAGATTTACAAAAATACGTAACGGAACGCAGTCCGTATTTTCTATCCTAGTCGGGTCCCACTAGTTGCCATTTTCTCAAAACCTATTTTGAAACAATCTTTCATTCACCCGTTCACTATTTGTGAATGGCCCATGCATTTTACGAGATAAAACAAGTAAACACGTAAAACTAGTAACTAACTTAGGTGGTTAATCCGATTAACGCGCCTAATTAAAACTAATCAAATTTGTTTAATAAATTATGTATTACTAAGGTGCAATTTGTTCACAAAATTAGCTAAGCTCCCACTAAATTCCGTATCCAACTTAATCAATCCAATTAATTAAGCCGGTTAACCCAAATTTGTCAAAATCAAAAATTTTGCAAGAGCTGGAAAAATCGAGGTCCAACCTCGTTAAAATAATTACATAAATATTTTAAAACAACAAAATTTTCGCAAAACACATAGCCTGAAATTAAGCAAAAACAGCCGACTCGTATCCTTATGGGGTGTTCTTGGTGCGTGGTGCTAGCATGCAGTTCCTGGCGTAGCATGCTATGCTGCTAGCATCAGCAGCCTGCCTTGCATGCTGCGCATGCTGGCTAGCATGCTGGCGCTTGCCAACAAGTGGCGGACTGGCTGGGGCTTGCTGCCATGCTGCCCAGCAGCGTGCCCAAGTGCTCTAGCAGCCTTAGACTACTGCCCACGCATCAGCTCCCTTGCATCCTTCGCCACACAGCAGCGCAACATCAAGGCACAGCCCTGTGCGCACCATAGGCAGCCACATGCGGGCTGCGTGGGCACCCCGACTAGCCTTGGTGACGCTTCGGGTTTTTGCCTCGATTTGCGTGCATTTTCCTCGAGATTTTAATCCCTATTTACGTGTGACGTAAAATTAATCTAAATTTATTTTAGAATTAATTTAGGGCAAAATGAAAATAAAATAAGTCCAACTTAATTAAATTCAATTTTAATGGCGACAAGCCTAAATTTCCAAAAATTACATTGGAATATTTTAGGTCTTTCTTGATGCTTAAAATTGAAAAGCCTATGTCCATAATTAATTTAACCAATATGCAAAATAATAATGGATTTTGACAAACAGGGAGTTGGAAAAATAGACTAATCATCCAATGGAAAAATTTTCCAACTTTTACACTTGTGTAAAATAACAAGATTACATCTTCCAATATGAAGATTAATCAAAAATAATCACAAGCATTTGAACTTTAAGGATTTTAATCAACCAAATATGAAAAAATCCAAAATTAGTTCAACATGGAATTTTATAGTCAAGATTCCAACCATTTAAACATTTAAAGATTGGATCTTTGACATGCTAGGAACCTTAACATTACACATTCACGATAAACATTCACTCATTAATGCAATTTATTTGCGTAATTGTGAAAAACAAATTTATGTGAAAAAGAACATATCAACTTAAGCATATATTATAACTCCATAATCATGCTTAAAAGATATTTAAATTGCAGTAGATTAGGGATGCAATAATGCATTTAATCTACCCTTGACATGCTTGCATTAATCAAGGCATAAAAGATTTAAAATTTTCGTTGAAAACAAAAAAAAACCCTCAAAAAATAGGTTTTTGGTTCGAATTTGGTTTCTGGACAGTCTTTAAAAAGAGTTGAAACTGATTTAGATCATCGATTCCACCCAAAAAAACAATATTTTTGAGCCAAAATCTGAGTTCCCAGACCAAAAACCGAAAATTACAAGATTAAAACTATTTTAAAAATGTCCTTCTAATCTAATTAGAAAAGCAAAACCAGAATTTAAATCCACTTTAAAACACCTTAATTAAAAAAAAAATGCAATAATTAAAAGGAGCGCTGCTCTGATACCGCTGTAGGGTTTCGTAAAGACCCACTCTACGCGAAAGGATACCCACCAAGACCCGCCCCGATAACTAAAGCAATTAAAGCATGCAAAACGTAATTAATACATAATTAAGAGAAAAAGGGATAAAGAATTATACCCTAGACGCGTGCTTCACTCACCGAAAGAACTCTTACTTGAACCCCGCAATCGCAAGGTCTCAGATGGCTCGTACCCACGAACCCCGACCCGAGAGATCCAAGTCCCGAAGGTTAGTCGGGACTCGATCAAATAAAAAGAGAGTTTTACAAACTTAAGGCTTTCTCAACAATGGAGATACCTTTGAGTTCTACTCAAGTTGTGTACTCTCAAAATCCCAACCAAGGGGTATTTATAGAGAATGGGGACATGAATCCCTTTTCATGATCAATGTGGAATCATGTGCAAATGCACTAATTTATTTAATTCTAAAATAAATTATAAAGCAAATGCAATCACAAGGCAGCAAGTGGCAATAGGAGAGAATGGGTTAGGTGAGGATCATATCCCATGGGGGGGACCATTGCCTTGCTCCCCAAGGGAAGCCTTGAGGCCTTGGTCCCCATCTCTCCTAAACCGCCACCCACAAGGGCTGCTGGGCTGGCAGCCAGCACGCACTGGCCTTAGCACGCCCAGCATGTGCGTGCTGCGTGCTGCTGGGTTGCTGGGCGCTGCTAGCGTAGTGCTGCTGCCTAGCCAACGCACACACACACGCACAGCCTTGCATGCTGGTGCGTAGTGCTGCTGCCCAGCCTCTCACACACACATCGCATAGCCAGCATGCGTGCTGCTAGCGAGCCACGCATGCTGGGCATTGCCTCGCCAGCCACACGCACAAGCACGCTATTGCTTGGTGCTGTGCTAGCGATGCACACGCACATGGCGATGCTGCCTAGTGCTGTGCTATGTGCTGCGATGAGCGATGCTAGGCCTGGCCTAGCGCCAGCGCCTAGCATACAAGCAAAGCCTAGCCTTGCGATGCTAGGGCGCGTGGCTTGCTAGCATATGCGCAAGCACCTAGCATGCCTAGCATGTTAAGCTTGCGATAAACTAGCCTAGCCTAGCACTCACATGGCTAGGCCAATGTGATGCTACGGCTATGCTCGTACTTGTTGCTTGTGATTTTGCGACGCTCAGTCTCGACGCTCGAGGCTTGATATCCGACGTCTGTGTTCGTAAAACTCCAAGGAACCGAGGCCTATCCTCGTTAAAATAATTAAATAAAATAATTAAAACGACCCCAATGATTGGTGCGTTATCTTGGGAATAGGGCCTTGAGGGCTGCCTTTTTCTCTATGATTGGGGATGCCACATGTCAGTAGAGGATTGGTTCATTTTGAACCTTCCTTAAGGTGACACGTGTCACCATTTTATTGGGCCACGTGGCTTTGAGTATTTTTACCCAAAACAAGAGGAGTGGATTAAGACATATCATAAAAACAGCGTTGATTAGCTCCAACTACTCTCTACAATTATTTCGTTTTCCGCTGACTAACTTGATCGTCGGAGACAAATATTCCGTCAACCGAAATATTCGTTGTTTTGAAAGTGTTCGAATCCATCCGGTCGAGTTCAAAACCTGTATCCCGAGGATTTTTAAAAAATCCCAAAACAACCTTTGTTATCATACTCAAATTATATTTGAGAATTAAAAAACCCCAAAACAACCTTTGTTATCATACTCAAATTATATTTGAGAATTAAAAAAAAAAAAATTAAGATTCATAGTAAATTACTAATAATTGTAAATTGGGTGTAAGTGGTTAACAAGAAGTCAAGAAGATGCATGCCATGGCATTGCTGAACTGATTTAGTGAAGTGGCGAAGTGGGTTGCGGCAAACCGTCAAATCGGCAATTAAAGTTGCGGGAAAAATTATCAATTTACTGAGTTTTTTTTTTATAGGAATTTACTAGGTTGTTTCAATCCTTTTTGCATTTTTAATAATTTGAGATTGTAATTTGATAATAATCATATTATTTACAATTATAAAAAGTAGTTTGCACTTTTGAGTTTCGTTTAACAATGTTGTTATATGATAATTTTGTAAAAAAAAATTTAGGGCCCAATTTCTAAGTTTAGAATAGGTCCTAAAATGATTAAGACGGCCTTGACCATATTTATAGAGTAGAATAAATTAAGAGGATAGCCTTTGTGTGGAAAAATTAAAAAAAAAAGGATGGTGGAGAGGAAACAAATACTGGAAATGTGGTGGATGACAGAGAGTATGATGTGTTAAAATATTGTAAGGAGAGATAACATGTAAGAGGACAAAGCCCGCCTCATCTTTCAAGCTAGGGGTATGGGATGGATTAAAAAATCCTATTGATATGAGATTTCATACCAAAAATGTCTAACAAAAGTACTAAACAATAAATAGATGTAATAGACTCTAACTATATTCTAACATCTCCAACCAAATGACTCCACAATTTCCCCGAAAGAGCGGGTGTACATTAATTTATTGTAAAATGAGTTAAACTTATTTAAAAGTATTTGAAGTTACCTTTTATACTGAAAAAATTATTATTTTTCTAATAATAAATATTATCTTATCAAAAACTTATAATGTATTAGATTAATCATATTAGCATTTATAATATGTAATCATAAATTTATAAGAAATTACGCATTAAAATAAAATTCAAACTAATGACACATTAAAAGTTATCGTTTAAGAGGTTAAAGTTACCATAAAAATAGTTAAATTTACTCTCAAACTGATCGTCTTATAATAAAATTAATGTACAATCGTTTTACAAAAGACTTATTGCCTATAGTTTTTTTAATGTTTATATAAGGTTGTTTTATCGATTTTATAAAGTCATCCATATCAAGAACAAAAGGTAAGTTTTCAGCCAGGTGTGGGCGCGACGCCGTCTAGGTACGTGACCTAACACCGCAAGAGAAAAATGGAAATACTAAGCACAACTCAGTATATACCCGCCAAAGTTAATAGCCAAATTCAATTTTTTTCATCTGCCACTCATAAATTAGTTATTCAAAAATCAATCCCCTACTTTTTCAAACCCAAAATCCAATCTAATATCTGCTGCAGAAACCATGAAAAACGCAAGCAAACCGTGCAGGTTGTAAATTTTTTTTTTTTTTTTTTCATAAAATTGAATTTTTGCTTCAACCCTTTATTTAATTGTGTGATTATTTCAATGGGTTATTCTTGGATTTATTTTTCAAACAGCGTTTCTCACAACTGGAATCCGACCCACCATGGGAAAGTGGGAGTGTTTGGAGCACAATGGCTTTGTATATTTTTAGCTTGCATGTACCATTAAGTTTTGGTGGATTATCTGTTATTGCTAACCTTTTGCATCTGACTGATCTCGAGCCTCAAATTAAGGTAAAGTTTCTATTAGTTATTGATACCTTTGCTAGTGATTGTAATGAGACGTTGATTTATTTTGTAAATGAAAAATTAATTGTCATGTTAAGGAGGGGTGGAATGTCTCTAATTGGATGGTGAAATTATAGGAATGAATAATGATTTGAATCTTATTTTTTACTGCATTTATGAAATTTAGTTCAATTATATTGGAAATTGATGCTGTATTCATTTCTCGCTTTATATAGTTAGATATGCATTTTTGGTTGGGTGAATTGGGTACCATTGCTCGGTATTGTTTTAACCCATTTGCTGAAGAAATGTTGATCAAATATGCCTTTAAATAGTTATTCAGGAATTATCATGTTCTTGATTCACAGAAATGGTAATTTTTGTCCGAGATTACCTACCATAAAGTCAATCTTTGATATTAAGAATGAGAGAATCTGTAGTGATTCAGATTGATAATCGCGTGCTGATACTGAAACTTCGTTATTTTCCCTTCTGTTGTGTAGGCAGTGGCCATACTTTTGATTGAGATTCTGGAGCTGTTTTCTGCTGTGCTGCTTCTGCAGTTTACTGCAAAGCATAAGCCTATTAGGTTCTTTCAAGTTGGCAAAAAACAGAATGAGAGGAACTGGATCTCCAGTGCTCTTCTAGGTTTCGCAATTCTTATTCTAGCCATGTTCTTTGTAGAATTTGTTGGTGATAAACTGGTTGCCCCTAAGGTTAGTCTGCTAACTTCCTTTTCTGGTTCTTATAACTTGTCAACTGAGTTTCAAGCATAAAATTGTTGCCAAATTTCACATTCAATCAAAATAATTTTATGACAAACATCAAACAAACCAAATACAATGGCAATCAATGGTTTGGTCCGCAAGCAAAAAGGGTGTCAAACGCCAGAGACCTGCTAATTTGAAGTCAAACTTGTTGTTTGATCTAAAGTCTACTAGAGAAACACTAAGCTATTGAGATTGATATAAGATATTAAAGTCACTAGGGAATGAGGATCCACTCAGCCAAAGGAAATCAATCAATTGGGGGCAAGTTTGGGATGAGCATAACTTTTAAGAGCAACCAATTCCTTGCATGATCTTATCTAAAACGTCCCAAGTCTAGATTCCTCTATGACTTAATCAATAAAAGAAATTTGATAAAGAGCTATCAATTAAAACAAATCCAAACTCACATTCCTATGCTAAATTTAGATTGTCATGCAAATCATATATGCCATCAGAGGTACCCTATCAAATCAAACAAACATCATCATAAATTCGATATGTGAAAGCAGGGGAGCCTGCTCGTCTTTTCAAATCGAGTGATGCTTGGACCACCAAGTGCGCCCAATTCCAGTAAATAATGAAATTATTAAAATACATTTAGAGGGTAAAATTACCTTAAATAATCACTTTGATCATTGAGTGAACACCCAAAATTCCTCTAATAAAACCTTAATAACCATTTGATCAAGATTCACCTAATCCCCCAACTAAAGAAACTACTCATTAGGCATAATGAAATAAAATGCAATCAAAATATTCATCATTATCAACGTCATTAAGATCAAACAAAAAGGAAGCAAATGAATCACAGTTATACTAACCAATCAATTATAGAAACTTGGCAACAAAAACAGAAATTTAGTTGCAAGTAAAGACATCTTACTAAACTTGAACCAAAACTTGAAATTGAAACTTGGATTACTTGAATTAATGAAGAAAATTAATTTTTTCTACACTTTCTCTCTAATTAAGCCAGTGCTTGGGCTGCTGCTGTGCATGTTGTCTCTGCTGCTGCATGCCCAAGGCCTTGCTGCCAAAGCATGGGGGCCTTGCTGAGATGCTGCTGCACTTGCTACTATGCTATGCCTTTGCTGTGGCTGTGGGCTGCTCATGGAGCTGGCTCTGCTCACGCTTCTGCTGCTCCTCACAGGCTTCCAAGGTGCACAGGCTGCACTCTTGCTCACAGCAGCTTCTCGTTTCACTCAACTCTAAGAACTCCCGAGCAAAGTACCTACAAATATGGCAAAAACTGCTATAGTAGATGCTTTTGGCCAAAATTAAGCAAAAACACAGCAAAATCAAGGTCATTGCACAAGATTAAAGCTCATTGAAAATGATCAATGCAAAAGATAGCTAGAAAGGAAGAAAGAACTAAGAAAATTATTGAGCTCTACACTTTCTCTATCTAATTAGGTTGATGAGCAGTAGAAAAAAATGAATTTGAAGCTTAATAAATTACAAGTATGGTGTATTTATAGATTAGAAAAGGAAGAGAAAAATAAAAAGTTAGTACGTTAAGGTTGTGTGAACACACCAGATCTATAAGTTATGGATATGTCGCTAATTAAGCCAACCTATCAAATTAACCTAACTACCAATTAACGATTATAATGGTAAATAGGGTTGATTCTCCACGGGTAAACGGAACGAAACACGATTAATTCGCAAATAAGAGAGTCACAAGTAAGAATATTTTTGGTATTCTCACATAGCCAAAGTTGAAGCACAACAGGACATTCTTTGACTAAACCTCCTAGGTTTTGTTTTAAATGGTCAAGCCCCATCATAAGCTCGCCCAAAATGAGCGGCCCTAAACGATCCCTTGACTCTATCAGTGATAGCAAAGAAAGACATCTAAGATGGCAAGAAAATAACGAGTCTTTGAGTATCAAGGCCAAGCAACAAGAGGATACAAGCTCTTTCTTAACACTTTTGGAAATTTTTATGCGTAGCATCTTCCCAATGAGATAAAGAGAAAGAGTCAAGGAAATTCTCTACTATTAAAATATCAAGCAAGGCGATAATTGCTTACCATATTGCATGGTATGCCTATTAAATCTCTCATGACTGCATCATTTTCCCTTACATTAGCGGGAGTAATCACACGACCTCATTTAGAGACGAGACATGATAGACCCTCCACTTCTTTTGGAAGAGGGTTCATCTCTGTCTCTCCGAAACGAAAAACATGGCGTTCTGTATTCCAAAATTCAACAATAGCATGAATCATATCATAGCAGGGTTGGAAAAGGCGGAAGGAGAGTGATGGTTATAGTGAAGACAATAGTAAAAAGTGAAAGTCGAGGTGTGGAAATATTTTCTACCACCCCTTCAAGTTGGAGCTTTCTAGCTCCACTAATTTCATTAACTTCTTGATACACATTAATCATTTTTGGAAAGAGTTGAAAAGAAAAGAGGAGGTTGGAGAAGAATAAAAAAATTAGTGAAAAGAAGATGGAAATGGTGAGAAAACTAACACCACCACCCTTTATATAGGGAAGGTGGTGGTAATGCTACAAAACACAAAAGGCCAAAAGGGTTTGCTTTTCCGCAAACCCAGTACAAATCACCTTATGTTGTTTCATCCAAAATCCATAGATTATTTGATGTTCTTTCAAAAATAATTTTTCTACTCTCAAAACCTATATGATTTTTCATTTTTTGTTACACTCCTAATATTTGCCTTACAGCATCAGATAATCATTCATTTGAATTTAGACACATGGGAGTCCATCATTTTGTGGAATAAAAAGAGTGAGTTTTTCTCTAACATCCACTTACAATTACCATTTAATTGGTACAAGGTTAAGCCGGTTTTTCAACTGCACCTAAGCCAGTAGTTAAGTTCAATTAATTGAAAATCAAGTGTGATTTTTATTTTAAAAGCCAGTTTTTCAATTAACCAACGGTTAAAATGCAACTAATTGAAAATCAAGTGGGATTTTCATTCTTTTTAAAGCTAATTTTTCAACTGCACCTAAGCCAACAGCTAAGTTCCTACTAATTGAAAAATCAAGTGGGATTTCATTATTTTTAAAGCCAGTTTTTCAACTGCACCTAAGCTGACGTTTAAAATGCAATTAATTGAAAATCAAGTGGGATTTTCATTCTTTTTTAAAGTCATTTTTTAAAATTGCATTGCATTTCATTAATCAAAATTTGGTGTCTTTTCTCAAACATTGATTTTCGTTTTATTCAAACTCAATCAATTAGGGGCATTATGTAGACACTAAATTCCCCAAATGCATGAGAAAAATGTAATCCTTGAGCACATCAACACTAGGTTGTGTAACTTTGCATACAATATAGTCTAGATATATATATAAGGTAATTTAGATTATATTATATCTCACTTTTGTTAGAAAGGGTCATTTATTTTAAATCATTCTTTTTTTTTTTGTAAGATTTTGTTGTATTATTACATGTCCTTTTAAATTTTTACGTTTGATCTAATAAAGTTAAAAGTTTATGTCTTGCGGATATATGTCAAAGGTATAGCTTCGAGAATATTGTAACTCTATAGCTTAATTGAATTTCGGAGCTGATATCTCAAAGAGGCGTTTGTTTTATTATAAGTTTTGGTTGAATACCCTAGTGAGTGTGATAAGTTGTGAGGATCATGGGTAATCACTTGAGTAGTTTTGGTACCCATTATATGTGTATCACTTGTGTATTTTATAGTTTTGACATAAAAATGTTGTATATTTTTTTTTTTTTTTTTGTAATATCATGATATTTTAGAACTTCTCTATTTTATGACTATTAAAGTCCAATTCAGTTACCGTTTCTTTTTCATTTTATCAGTTTAACATTTTTTTTAGGTTATTTAGTTTGTTACATACTACCTCCGTTTTTATTTAGTTGACATTTTTCTTTTATTACGTTTGCCAGTGCATTATTTTAACGATTAATATCTTTAATTCTTGACATTGTTAAATTATAAAAAGTGTATGTTCATAAAATATACATAGAGAAGATTCAAACAAGATCCCAATTGACTATGTTTTATCGTAGCTATAATCCGCAAAAGCTAGTCAAAGTGTAGTTTGTAAATAGTGTAAAAGTTAAATGGTGTCCATTAAAAAAACAGAGGAAGTGTAAAACAAATGTATTTAATAAAAAAGAATCTCATTATTACCTAAATATAGATATTTAAACTCTAAATCTTCTAATTATTTTCATTTAATTACATTTTTTTTAAATTGCAAAATCATCCTTTTCTATTCCTATAAATACCTCCTAATTTTTACATTTCACTAGAAAAAAAATTATACACAACTCAATTACATAAAAAATATATGAAAAAATATATACTTCATCTCTCTATAAATAGCCTTTTAAATTTTTATATTTTCTAAGCTCTTCTATTGGTAAAAATCTCACTAATCTAGCTTCGTTTAAAGTTTTAGCTTACAGATAAAAAATTATAATCATTCAAATATCATTTAGTTTAAATTACTATCTCTAGTTTTAATTATTTAAGTGTTTTTATCTCTAGTCTATATCAAAAATACAAAACTACTTTCTTTAGCTTAATTATTATTATTGTTCTTTATCTTTATATAAAAAAACACAAAAATTGTTTAATTATTTAGGTGTTATTTTAAATTATTGTTCCTAGCCCTTATACTAAAAACCCAAAAAAAAAAAGTTTAATTCCTCATTTATTATTTTGAATTTGTAAGCAATTAAGATTTGGTTTAATTTCCAAGTATTAGCTCAAACTTATTTTCTCTAATAAAAATCCAACAAAAAATAAAAAAATAAAAAATAAAATTCATTAGCTTTACCTTTACTTATTTTAAACCATTTACTTCTTTTAATATCTAAAATTTTAAAATCACCTATCCTTTTCCTGATCTACTTTAATTGCCGTAATCCCATTCTTAATTTTAGTACAACAAATCTATTATCTAAAAATTAGCTACGTCTACCTCAAGGTATAAAATTTTTCTTCCTTAATATAATTCCTTAATTATTATTATGCTAACTAACATGTTTGTTTCCATGTGATGTTATCAATAGGAATAATGGTGATATTAGGTGCTAGATTATCCCTAAATATTTTATTATTCCATATTAAAAAGCCAAACCTATTGATGATGTGATAGAATATAGGGAGAAAGAGTGCTAGGTTTTAATGTATTTGCATTTTTTTTTCTTCTAATATATTAGAGTATTAAGTGTTAATGCATTTACATGTTTGTCTAAAACATAGAAAGAATATTTTTTTTATGGTGAGTTTAAAGACCTAAACAGATTATCTGGAATTTCCCAAGTCCCCTCCTTTTGAATCTTGGATTTTCTTTAGTCCCGTACATAATTTCATCAAATCAGCCTTGTGACATGCTAATCCACAGGTGTGTAAAATCAGGGGAATTCAATGCTTCATACATTTTAAGATATTGACATTCAAAAATTCAAATTAACTTTTGAAATGAATAGGATTTTCCTCCCGACGAAAGTTTCTTAGTTGGGGCGTTATTTTCTAGCTGAAAATATCCACAACAGTCTCATCATCATCATGCCTAAGTGGTTGTTTGGTTGACAAACAAATTCATGTTAAGTTTATTTTCCTAGGAAATGGATATATGTGTACTTATTTGCTGACAATAATGTTGGAAGTACGACTTGCTAGGAAGTTTTATTTTCCACAAAATGAAGGAATTAAATTACCAAGTTCCCCTTAGGTAATTGGAACTTCCATGGCATGGACATTGAGATTTCATGGAAGTTTCTGTTTCGGGGTTTTCTGATGTTCTGCGGGAGAGTTACAATTCCAAGACTGGAACCGGACGCCCGTACCTGCAAAACAACGGAGACTCCTTGTGGTGGGAGCTCCGCCTCCAACGGTCAAGTTAGTACTTGTTTGAGGAGTGATAAATGCGGAAAGTAAAGGTGGGAGATCTGGTTCCTCTAGGGGAGGAGTGATCAATGTGTTTAGACTTCTCTAGGTGAGAGTCATCAATTGCTGAATCCCCTTTAATGAGGATTAATTAAGTATTTATAGTCTTGAGAAGCGTGCTAATTTTAGGTTTAGGTTAACCAGGGCAAATTAGGCTTCTCTCGGACTTTGGGCCTTGGTGGCCATTTTGCCTATTTGGCATATGGGAGGCCACGTGGCGTGGCCTGATTAGTCCATGTTGGACCTCTTAGGGTGACAAATGGCGGACGCTGATTGGCCCACGTGGTGGACACGTGGCAGGTCCGGATTGGTCCATTTGTCATGGGTAATTTTTACCCTAAACATTTGCCCCTCGGAAGGAGTAATTTCTCTTTCCAGGAGGGATTGCTCCTTTCGAAAGTTAGACCCTCGAAGCTTTGCTAGGTCGGCATCTTGTCTAGTTCTAATGGGAGATGGACTTGATTAACTTAGAAAATTTTGATACCTTGGGCGGTATGACATTTTCAAAGTTTATCAATCATAATAATGATTGCCGCCGAACTAGACAGATGCCGATTCTTTGCCCCACTATGCAGATAGCCCCTGATCAGGTGGACTGTCAACTATTGCATAAGGGGTAAGCGTTTAGCATTATTCGGCCATTGGCCTTTTTTGATTCAATATACTAAGTTTGGTACTTAGTTTTTTTCGTTGGGGGATGGCAAGTCGTCTGCTTTGGTGGCTGCATAGAAGCAGGCGTCAGACAGGACGTCCAACCAAAGTAGCTACGCCTGTTGGGTTACAGACGGCAGCTTTAAGTATAGCCAACCTAGTAAGAATAGTGGTCGAGTACCTCTGTTTACCAAAAAACAGGCGGACTCCTCATACCTTTTAGGTTCCGTACTAAGGAGGGCGACTGGTTAACCTTGCGGTTAGTCAATCACTGCCTATTTTGTTTGAGTGGTAGGGAAACCAGGCGGCGGGGGCCGGATAGTCCCCTTGATTCGCCAAGTTTTTCTTGGCTATTAACTCAAAGGTTGTTAACCTAGCAGGAGTAGTGGTTGAGAGCCCCTGTTTGCTAAAAACAGGCGGGCGACTCATACCTTTTAGGCTCCATACTAAGTTTGAGAGAGTGACTATGAGTTAACATGGGAGTTACTCAGTCTCCGTCACTCTCTAGCTTGAGTAGTAGAGGTACCAGGCGGCGGAGGCCGGCTGATCCCCTTGATTCGCCAATGTTTGTTGGCTATTAACCTAAGGAGTGGTTACCTAGTAGGAATAGGGGTTTGAGTGCCCCTGTTTGCCAAAAAACAGGCGGTCTACTCAAACCTTTTAGGTTCCATACCAAGTTTGAGGGAGTGCCTATGAGTTGACTTTGGTGTTACTCAGTCGCCGTCACTCTTGCTTGAGTAGTAAAGGTACCAGGCGGCGGAGGCCGGCTGAACCTTTTGATTCGCCAATGTTTGTTGGCTATTAACTCAAGAGGTACCCCCTGCATTTATCCCAAGTAATACAGGCGGTCATCTGACTCAGATGTCAACTGCTACCACTGGTTTGGTTAGTGATAGAGTTATCCTTGTCTCAAAAACGGCTACGTGGTTGCCCTTGGGGACAGTCGTATAGGTGCCGTGTAATTAGTTTATAGAGCAATGTTCCACCCAAAAGGGAGCTGCTCTCTGCGACGAATTTCATCCGGAGGGATGCCGCCGGACGCCTGCTATGATGTTGGGACAGGTCGTATTAGTTTTGAAGATTGGATCAGTTGGCTTGGCGCCTGGTCTGATCATTCGGCCTGTGGCCTTGGTTAGTCCTTTGGTGGACGCAGATGCTAAGTAAGAGGAGGGCAGCTGCCCATTTAGGCACAGGGTCGGCTGTATGTCCAGACGGCATGCCCCTATGGTGATAGAGTAAAATATTCAATGGAGAGTAGCCGACTGTAAAGGTACAGGCGGCATGCCCCTCTGAAGATAGAGTAAAATACTCAATGGAGAGTAGCCGACTGTAAAGGTACAGACGGCATGCCCCTCTGAAGATAGAGTAAAAATACTCAATGGAGAGTAGCCGACTGTAAAGGTACAGACGACATGCCCCTCTGATGATAAAGTGAAATACTCAATGGAGAGTAGGCGACTGTAAATGTATAGGCGGCCTGCCCCTCTGAATTAGTATCAAGTATTGAAATAATTTCAAGTGTTAGAGTAGATAGATCACTTAGCTCCCTTCCATGGAGGACTTAGGTCCCTTCCATGGAGGATTGGTGACTCTACTTTCTTCGAATGGGAACAATTGTTTTAATGTGGTTTGCGACCTTGCTGTTCGGCCCACACATTTTCTGCCGGTCTTTAGCCCCTTAGTGAAATTAATGAGGGTCGACTGCTTTCATAGCTTCGAGACTTCGTCGTATAGGGGGCCGACTACTATTCATGCCGCTTCTCTTGCTTGATAGATTGTCACACAAATAAGTGGAGGATGGTCTTCACTAAGGTGTCGCCTAAACAGAAGGGAGACTGTCTTCAATAGGGTGCCGCCTAAACAGCCGGTTTTACTAACCTAAGGCAAATTTTTTTTTTTTTTTTTACTTGCAATCATAATAATGATAATGTGCTTATGGTGACAACTCACACATAAGATGAGACTTCTGAACAATCATGCGGCAGGTTTTATACGATATGCAAGGCGTCAAGCCCCACACATGCTTGCAATGAACAAGCAATCGACTACTCTTTGGGTTTTGAGGCCGGCTGCTTGAGCTACGACGCTTTACATGCCGCCTGCTCAAGCTTCACATCCGGCCAATCATGGTGCTGGTCTCCTTTGGTGGTTGATCAAAGAGAGCTGGCTCTCTCATAGCACCAAGATACGAGGGGGTGTTTTCAATAATCATTTGGCATGCCGCCTGTTGTATGATGTCGATTGCCGAGCCACTTGTATATAGCTTGCATATTCACAGGTGGCTTATTATGTCGCTTGTGTTTCTAATTCATCTTCAGTTTTCCACTCAGCAAGGAGTCTATCAAACATACGGCTTTCGCCCCTTGCTTGTGCTACTGCCGGATGCTTTAATCATAGGTGCCCATGCTCCACCTTGTACTTTGTCAATGATTTCAAAGGCCGGCTGGTTCTGCCGTGATGTGCCGGTTGGAGTTTGAGCTGCCGCCTGCTAGCCTATTTGTGAGGACCAATGAAGGTGCCATCGAAGTGCCGGCTACCCAAGCTGAAGCGTCCACGAGAAGTTGCTAGATTTTATTGCGCATCCGTTCACTAAAATAAGAGCAATAAAGGTTCTGACTTAGCAAGAAATTGCCGGTTGTTTTCATGATGATCTCGGCCATCCATGCTTATTATGGCTTGTCTAACAAAATACGAAGGTTGCTCTGTTTTTCTCATATCCAACCAATAAGGGCTGCCCACTTTAGTTAACCACTGACTTTTAAGTGAGCATGTGCCACTTGCTTTGTAACATTGCTAGCTCCATTGTCGGTTAGTGGCTTTCTTGCTTTCTTTGCTTAGCCAAGTTCGAAGGTTAACCACCTTACCGCCTGTTTACATGTGAACAAAGGTGTCGTTTAATCATGGCTTTGTTCATTGCATCACAATACAATAAGCCATAATGTAAATGCCGGCTGAAGCTAGGTGACTAGCGCATGATGCCGGTTGCATGCTATTTACGTGCTTGGCATTATTTAGACCAAAGTGATTCAAGACTCGGCCCTCATTACAAAACATGAAGACCCATATCACCTCACGCATTGCTTGATGCGTTCGCTGTGGATGCCGCCTGCTTTCATGAAAGACAATGGTTTGTTGGATTTACTTGATGGCTAAACAGCCGGTTTCAATGCTTCCCATACATAAATACAGCTGCCTAGCTGCCTATTTTTTACATACACACGAACTCATTCTTCTCGGCCTTTTGAGTTGCTTGTTCTTGAAGTGATCAATCCGGCTGTTTGGTGGCTCGGATTGGGCTGGCTGTTTAGGTGTCGCCTACATTAGCATGGCTAGCTGATTTGTCATGCTTCGTGGCTAGGACTAGGCCGGCTGTCATCTGGCCGCTTGCTTCCTTGGGCGAGACGCCAATGCCCAGCTTTCACAATAAGAGACTAGCACATGAACAAGTTAAAGCATTCACTCTCATGGCCAATTATATTACTACGAGCCAAGCGCTACTCCTCTCGGCAGGCCGAGAGATTTTTGTATGTGCGAGTATTTTGGCTGTTTGCTTTTGGAAGAACAAGCTGGAACCAAACTCATTTGTATCAAGTATACTTGACATTATATTTTGAGCAAAAACCTTGCGACTGTACCTTGGTAAAACATCATATAGAACCGGCTGTTTATGCGAGAATGAGGGCTGCTCTTATGGTTGCCGCCTAAAAGCTCAAAGGCTCGACGTTGGCATGCCACTACTGCACTCACAGTCGGGCCTTTATTGAAGGAAAAACAGCAGGCTTCCTAGACATGTAGAACAACCGACCGAGGAAGCTGTTCGTGACAAGCATCATGGGAGCCGGCTATGTATATAGCGATGTGGGCTGGTAGTTATGACACTACTTATGCCACTTGATAATATCAAATGCTAAGATTAACTTTGTAGTAGGTTGCCACCTAAGGCTCTTAGGTGGAGCTTTGCCATACAAAATCAGTAAGTTAGGCGCATGTGGCCGTATGATAATGTTTTGATAATAATGATTTAGTTTTTTTTTTTACCATCATAATAATGATATGATAATAATAAATAGCTTACAAGCTTGACCGTCTGACTCTTTGCATTCGGCCGTATGACGCCTGCAGTAGTTGGCCGCCTGGCCGGATGCTCGGAGGCTGGTATATTGCCGGTTGTACCCAGTAGTTTCATGCGAGGCACATGTAACTTCAACTGGGAGTTGTTTGATCTGGCCGACTGTTCCTTTGGTGGAGCAGTCGCCTTTTTATTGACAAGCTCTTGGATCTTTCCCTTGAAAGTACTCATGAGAGTCATGAGTTCTGTCCTAGTAATAGGAGCAGATCCTTCGGCCGCCTGCTGAGTCTCAGGCGGTGGGCCGGCTGGCCGACTGGGACCAGCCTCTCGTTCCCTCCTTTCGGTAGGACGGGTGCGCCGGGCCCTTAGGGTCCCGTCTGAAGCTGTGTGAGCTTCAACTTTAAATTCTTCCTCAGTATCATGGTCCGACTGAACTTGAGGGTCGTCTAGGGGACGCCTCTCTTCAGGATTCGGTACAGACGTGGATGCCATCTCAGAAGTACTCTCCCCACAGATTGCGCCAAATTGTTTCGGGGTTTTCTGATGTCCTGCAGGAGAGTTACAATTCCGAGACTGGAACCGGACGCCTGTACCTGCAAAACAACGGAGACTCCTTGTGGTGGGAGCTCCGCCTCCAACGGTCAAGTTAGTACTTGTTTGAGGAGTGATAAATGCGGAAAGTAAAGGTGGGAGATCTGGTTCCTATAGGGGAGGAGTGATCAATGTGTTTAGACTTCTCTAGGTGAGAGTCATCAATTGCTGAATCCCCTTTAATGAGGATTAATTAAGTATTTATAGTCTTGAGAAGCGTGCTAATTTTAGGTTTAGGTTAACCAGGGCAAATTGGGCTTCTCTCGGACTTTGGGCCTTGGTGGCCATTTTGCCTATTTGGCATATGGGAGGCCACGTGGCGTGGCCTGATTAGTTCATGTTGGACCTCTTAGGGTGACAAATGGCGGACGCTGATTGGCCCACGTGGTGGACACGTGGCAGGTCCGGATTGGTCCATTTGTCATGGGTAATTTTTACCCTAAACAGTTTCTACTATCTAAATCGAACCAAACAAGCACTAAGAATCAGTAACCTTAGATTCTCCAAATATCTCTTACCATAGAAGAGAGGGAACTTAATTCCTACTTCTCTATAATCAGTCACTGTTTCAAACTAAATATCAAAATGAACTTGGTTTTCTTCCCTATGAAACTTTTGAGGTGAGGTGTTATGTTCTAACTACAAACTATGCATATCTAGAATTTTAGAGGAAATAAAGTGAAAAGTTGAGTAAAAGACATCTATGATCCATTTAAGAGGAGGTAAGAAATGGTGGCAATAGTATTAATTTAAATCTGGTTTGTTTCATCCTCATGTTCATGGTTTTGTACTAGACCTGACAATCATTACCTAAACTTTACCCGAAAACGACCTGAAATATGAAATCTGTCCAACTTGACCCGTATCTAACTTGAAAGTGGAGTTAACCCGATCTTGACCCAATATCTGAAGTGATTCGACCTGACCCAGAGTTGACTCGATACTTGAAATGACCCGACTGATAAGGGAATAAATAGGCCGTTACTACCTACCCTTAAATCGAATAGAATTTATAAACCTAGGTAAACCAAACACAAGTATTGGGCAAGCAAAGGGGTCAAACCAAGGGAGATGCTAAAACACTTTAATCACCATCAACAACTAATCTATTTCGATATGTTGAACAAAAGAACAAACACTAACAAATTATAACTAAACTAGAGGAAAAACTAAGTATGACAAATTCTAAGGAAATGGATTAAGGCAAATCTTTACTCAAGCAATGATAGGGGAAAGAAAACGGGAATCAAGCAAACTAAGTTTCTCATGAAAGATGATTAAAAGCATAGCCTACACTCCCGTCGAGAGCAACTACTTTCTTAACATACACAATCACACTGTCGTTATAACCATGCATAGATTAAAAGCATACCTACACTCCCGTCGAGAGCAACTACTTTCTTCAACATACACAATCACACTGTCGTTATAACCATGAATCATCTACTAAGCTTCCCTTAATCACAATGTCGCCATAATCAAGATCAGCTCACCCAACTACACACATTGATTGGCCACTTAATAGAAATAGTTGGTAAATCATGAAAAACAAGGACTTTAATCACTAATAAACCCTTAATCCCAATCCCCAACATGCTCAAGATTAGATTAACCCATCACCATTCCCTTAATTTGGGGATTACTCACTAATCATGATGGAAACTTAGCTAATCATACAACTAAGAAGGAAAGACATGATTAACAAGCAAATGAAAGAGATAAAGCAAGTAAAAAAAGAGTTAATGAGAAGAAATTACTAATGAAGCTTCATTAATCTTGAAAAAGGTTGATTACAAATCATCTAAGGTCACAAGATTAGTGTTTCTCTCTCTAAGATTAAGCTAAAAACCCTAGATTAAGCAAAGCTAAAAAGTTCTCCAGAACGTTCTAACTTAAGGCTTAAATAGCCCGTACAAACTACAGCAATAATCGGGCAAAGGTTCGATCAAACAGAGGGTAGGTTCGACCGAACTCCCCTATGCCTGGTTCGACCGAGCTTTAAGAAGTTCGACCGAACCTGTAAAAATGTGAAAGCTTCCTAAGTTTATGACTTTTTTTGCCAATTCAATTGAACTTTTCAACAGTTTGGTCGGACCTCACGGTTCGCTCGAACGACTGGGAAGTTCGGTCGAACCCCATGATTGAAGCTTTCCCTCTAACTTCTCCTCTTCTCTTTGCCCCTTTGTCTTCATCTATGCATCTAAGCTCGGCCAAGGAACCCTACAAGTGCTTGGGATTTCCATGGAACCTACAATGGGACAACAAAGATTACGAGAGCAAGGGAATGATTAAAGAATACATTAAAACCATTAAAAACAAGTGTAAACAAGTACATCTTTCATCAAACACACGAGAAAGCCACAAGAGTAAAATTGAGATAGAAAACCTAAGGAAATAAGAGAATATAAGCCTAAACACTACCCCTAGGAGTGACATAAATGTCACTCATAAAACTCCCCCACGCTAGGCTTTTGCTCGCCCTCGAGCAAAGCAAAAGTAGAATACAAAGGAGAATGATTGAATTATTCAACAAGTGAAGAAAAAGAACAGTTGTAGTTGCTTTCAGCGAGCAACAAGCCATTTAAACCCCAAAGTCGCCAATGAGGACGAGTATGCTCTTGTGAGGGTTTCCATAGAGCTTAACCCATAACTCTTCTAAAATGTGTTCAAGACAAACCAAAGACAAGGAAAAGAGGGTAAAGAGAAGCAACGATTACAACATAAGTCATAATCAAATCGAGCTTTTAAAGATAACAAGCACAAATGAATGGCAAGCTTTCTAAGTAGCATAAGTGAGCAAGCAAGGGGATGCCAAAGGTTGATTGAATGATAAACCATGCTAAGCGTAGAGAACTCTAACATGCACCACTCTTTCCGCATTCCATACAATCTTATCGCGTTCTCTTATCTAGATTCAAATCCACCATTGGAGGTAGTATCTCATGACTTCTCAAAGGAGTCGGAACAAAGATAAGACAATAAAAAAAAGGGGAACCCGACATCTTACCAAGTCATGCTCTCTCCATATGCTTGAAATCTAGCTCCCTCCACCGACTAGTGACTCAACTAACCTAGGTCGAATGGATATTAAGAGGGTTGTAACGTTGGATAGAAGGTAAAGGTGTGGAAAAATTTGGAAATTGGTGCTAAGCTTAATTGTGAAGTAAAGAGTGATCAAGCCTCTATTCCAAAATCAAACATTTCCCAGCTTTCAAACAAGATTGCCACAAGCTCTAACCAATTTTCCAAACACTTTGAACTTTCATTCTCTTTCTTTTTTCATCTTCATTTTTGTTTTTTTTTTTAGCTTTTGAATTTTTTTTTCTTTTCAACTTTTATTCCGCTGTCCTTGACTTTTATAACTATGGACGCCTTTTTTTTTCTTCTTCTTGAATTTGCACTTGCTTTTATTGAACACAAATATTCACAAATCATAACCTCACTTTCCATTTCAAACCATCACCATCCAACTTTTCAAACCAAAATCACAACAAACTTTCATGGCTTAAGCTTCACAATTCTATGGGCGAAAAATGAAATAAAGGGCCATGGGGTTTGTAATGTGCTATAAACAAGAAGGGATAGACTCAACATGGCTAGCAAAGGGGCAAATGCTAATAAAAATATTAAAAGCAATAAAAGCAAAAGCTAATCCTAGAAAACAAAATAGTCTTCGAAGGAAGAATGCCTTTGTCATCCCTATATTTAGTTCCGTCGCGATCTCGGGTAGCTAGACTTCAAGTTCTCGATCTTAGCATGTCTTAGTAAGGATCCCATGCCACTAATACAAGAAATGTTGGAGGCTTGAACAATAAAGGTCACAACGGGTTAAAAAACTACCTTTAGGGCTTCAAATCCCCTAATGAGAGCAACACCTTCTTATCACAAACAAGTGAATTTGGGTTCGATGGGCCTTACGAGCTCTAGCACAACTACCTTAGCATAGACATATCCTAGAGTCATCAATGGCAATCCCGAAGCGTGCAAACTTATAATACTCTAGAAGATAGGCAGTCAAACACACAAGTAAACTTTTATTATGGTCAAAGTGAAAATGAAACAGGTAAAATTCACATGGTTTGTCTTGTACAAAAAAGGAATTTCTTTTTCATTTTTCAAATTTCTCGATTGTGTTTTTTAGGAAGGCGTAAATTAAAGCAAGAGGCATGTAAGCATATAATTCCTAATCATTAAACAAAGATTGCTCGACATTAATAACAACGATCACTAGATTCTATAGAATCTAATGCATACAACCTCGAACAATTAACTCCAACCTAATCTAAGATAATTTATGCTACAAAGAAATAAAAAGAAAGAGAGGAAATGTCTCACCAAATGTTGCTTGAATTGGAACAAAAAGCAAATTTAACGATTTGACCAAGGTTTCCGGAGCTTGAATCGCTCCTTAGCCCTTCTCTTTTGTGCTTCCGATCTTCAAGCTATAAGGGAAGGTGAGCAAAAAGAAAACACTACAACTATACAAAAGAAAAGTTAGTAAACAAAAACAAAATCTAGAGCTATAAACAAAAAGGAAAAGAAACTTAAAAGAGGTATCTACAAGTTTGGATTAAGGGAATTTAGATTATAAAGGGATTTGGGTTATGGTGAATAAAACTTTCAAGTCAAGAGAGAAGAGGGGGACATCACAACATATGATATCATAGCATCGTCATCATCATCATCATCACGAAATAGAGCTGACCAACAAACAATCACCAACTGCAACAAGTCATCATCCTAAATGGACTTCCTTATGTGCAAGCCACTATCCTACCACACCGCATTCCTTATGTACACTTCAACCAAAATCGAATGTCCTCCCTTACACTAGTCTTTTTCACGTGTCGAGCAAAAGTAAAGGCATGAAAAAACCGGGGGGGGGGGGGGAATGAACCCTAATTGCGCATTTCTATCCTCTTTTTCCTTGGGCGGGTTGTTAAAGTTAAACCCAAGTCTATCCATGAAAGGATGAAACGGCTTGTTGAAGTGCTCATAAGGCCACCCTTGAGCGCCCCAACCACAATCAAATGAATTGGGGGTGAATTCTGGTAGGCACCCTGGATCGTAGTGCCAACCACAACCACCCTGTCGGTATGGATCGAAGGGTGGGGTCCCAACACGTTGAGCCTTCCCAATATGGAAAAGTATCGAGGGTGGGGTTGTTAGGATCATAGGGGGTCCAATGGGGGCCGAACCCTTGGGGGGTGGGTGATGGGGATAGTTAACAAAGGGCGTTTGAATGCCGCTTGCACATTTGTGTCATACATCATCCTTCCGTAATACCCTCAATGTTCCATAAAAGATTAGTTGTCATGACGAATGTCATTGAGGGTACTTAAAAGGTCACTTAAATCAAAAGAAGAAGAGGACTCACCTCCTCCACGAAGGGGGGGGGGGGACAGGATGCTCCATGTGGTAGACCGGTTGAGGGTGTAGAGCGTCGCCACTACCTCGGGCTCTAACCTACAAAACCATCAGGGATGAATTATCTTGGAATCTTCCATCGCAATGGGTTGGAAGGATTAACCTGAGTGAGGGGCACATTCGGAAGCACACACCTGTCATTCATGGTTGGTGGTGTAGTTAATGAATCATTGTTGGCGGAGAGCGGCGATGTGAAGGGAATAGGGCGTAACATCTATGGCTTCTTCTTCTTTGCCTTGGTTCACGAAGGGGAGCATGGATATGGGATCTTTTTAGGCTTCATCGTTCAAGTGGAGAGCAATAAGTGTGATCATGCCTCCCATATAAATCTCACCACTAAGACGACCATCCTGGGTGTCCAACAACCTTGTAATGAAAGTAGATGAGTAACTGAATTTTAGTCGTTGAGGGTTGTCGGCTAAATAGAGGCAAGCCCCCTCATCCTTCACCATAGCCCCATGGTTGGCCTTAAAGAACACGACGTATTGGAGAAGTCGGGCAAAGTACCTCATGGCATGTGAATGATATTGTTGACTATGCCGGTGTTCGTTCAGAAGGTGTCCTTAGTGGAGATGCTCCGCCACCAAGCTTGCTCATCATATGAAATCCGGTAATTTGCGGTTGTGGCGGATGGTCTATCCAAAGAAGTTGCATGCCGAAATATTTCATTGAGGTCATTCTCGGTAAGAGAGTGATCTTCGTTGAATAGGCGGAAGTGAAGGATAATATAACTATCATTTCCATCCTCATCATCCTCCACAACTTCCATGCGCAATGAAGCAAGGAATTCTAAAGTGAGACGCTCGTAGGTGCATGCATTAAGCTTGATAAACTCTTCCCAACCAAAGTTTGTTGCTAGTCGGAACACCTCATTCTTTACCCCAAGTTTCTTGAGTGTTGAAGCATAGAATAACCTTGTTGGCCGAATTGGACGGCCAACAAGATTCTTATATGTATCCCAAAATGTTGATTGGTCGCGATGATGCCATGTGTTTGAATGTCCAGAGGTGGAGGAAATTCAGGTGTGGATGTGTCACCCGTTTTCTTGAACATGATGATGCCATATAATTCTAACCATGGTTCTAATTTTGATTCCAGCTTCCCATTTGATTGGGGTTAGGCCTTATGTTCCCCATGTTCCCCATGCGAGGATTGTAATTCATAGAATTTAGATGTTCAACATTATTGTCATTCTCATTCTCAAGGGAAGGGGATTGGGAAGTATAAAGAAACATGCAATCTTGTGAATCATGATCATAGCTACCACAAACGTCACAAAACACATGGCATCATCGCGACCAATCAACATTTTTGGGAGGCCTATAAGACTCTTGTTGATCATCCAATTCGACCAACAAGATTCTTCAGTGCTTCAACACTCAAGAAACTTGAGGAAAAGAATGAGGTGCTCCGACTTATGACAAACTTTGGTTGAGAAGAGTTTATCAAGCTTAATGCATGCACCTATGAGCGTCTCACCTTGGAATTCCTTGCTTCATTGCGCATGGAGGTTGTGGAGGATGATGAGGATGGGAATGAATGTTGTCCTCCACTTCAGCCTGTTCAACGAAGATCACTCTCTTACCGAGAATAACCTCAATGAAATATTTCATTAGCATGCAACTTCCTTGGATAAATCATCCGCCATGACCGCAAATTGTCGGATTCCATATGATGAGTAAGCTCGGTGGCGGAGTATCTCCACTAATGACACCTTCTGAACGAACACCAGCATAGTCAACAATATCATTCACATAGCCATGAGGTACTTTGCCCGACTTCTCCAATACGCTGTGTTCTTTAAGGCTATCCACGGGGCTATGGTGAAGGATGAGGGGGCTTGCCTCTATTTAGCTGACAACCCCTCCTATCAACCTCACCCGATCACGTGGCCATTGCACAAAGCTACTGTTCGCATCAAGCAGCGTGAAAAAGTCATATTCCTCTCTAGGCACCGGTAATGGTAAGTCCTCAAACCCAGGTACTATAGAATTGATTCCGACCGAAATATAGTGGGTACTAGTATTAGACTTGAAATGGACCTTGTCAAACGGTTGTGCGCTACCATACCCCACCAACTCTCCATCCATGTTTTTCCCGGGGTGAAGAAGCTCACAAGGCGTCTCTTCCTACACATTTGATTAGGACAAGTTATGAACTAATTAACCAACGTAAGCCCAATACAAGCACATTTGATTAGCTGTTGAAGTTTACCTTAACATCTGGAAAAGGATCAGGTGTCGGATTTGCAATCCCCCTTGCGTCTGCATGCGTAGGACTAGGAATCTGCAATAGTAAAATAATTATGCTACATAAGGCCTCGTTTGACCAAGTTCATGTTTTGCAATTTGATTGTAATGAAATTACCTCTCTCTCAACAAGTGGATCGTCCCCAGCGTCTTTTGGGTGACTACATGAGTCCACTGGGGTAATCGAGGGCAACGACAAGCTCGACAAGTTCATGTGCTTCAATATGGCATTGAATTAACTTTGCAATTGTTCTTGCACCTCTTTGCGTATCTCCACCTTAATTGATTCCTTTTCCTTGACATCCATATGGTGTGGCGAATTAACACTTGATCTAGTTCTTCCTGATCTAGTGTATTCTGAACCCATAACCTTTTCCCACCCTAGTTGTTTCCCTCCCGAACCAATAACTCGCCCAGGGTGGTACTTTCCCAAAGCCAAGGTAAAAGGATCGTTGTCTATGCTTGGAGTGAGCTTGCCTTCAACCACTTCTGACGTACGCTGGAGCTGTAACAACATAAAAAGTTTCCAGCTCTAAGTTAGATGTAGTTATTAGCATAAGTATCATAGGGTGCTTATAAGTGCATTTGCTACTCTTTTTGTATCCGGATGCATGATGACATACTTTCCGGTTTTCTTGTCGATCCCGTGCATAGCACACCACCAGTCATTTGCACGACTTACCAAAGTTGTGACCGTGGACGAATGCGGTTTATCAGATGATGATATTTTTGATGTGGGGTATAGACCCTTTTTGATCCACTTTGGTCTACTTTCCGAATGTCTTACAACCCATATGATGGTTATACATATTCTTCTCAGCATTGCTTGTACCTTGTTGACTTTTTTCCTACACATTAACAAATGTTTGCATCATTATTTGTAGTGAACCAAATTTATTAGACAACTCTAATTGATATATAAACTACATACAAGTGCAGTAGTAGTAGTTGATTGGGCCACAAACTTCTCCCAGTCCTTCACCGTTATTGTGGATGTACATCCCATGGTTTCTTCTCAGGTTCCTCCTCTCCTCCAGTAGGTTTCACATTTTTCTTCGGTCCTTTCCTTTATTTCTTATGGATCCATCTTGTTCTCAAGGAACTTTTAAAGTTTTTGAATCTGTCTTATACAAAAGCTTCAAACGATTTTCTCTTGACTGGCTCATCAGGAATATTAAACACACTCGGTACGAATGGCAAAAATCCACGTTAGTTAAGGGCACAAAAAAAAAAAATTAAAAAAAAATGCAGCCCAGGCAACTGCCAGTAGCCAAGGGCAGCAACCCAAGCAGCTGTAAGAGCCTAGGCAGCTACGTAGCTGCCCAATCAGCAGCCGTAGCCCGGTGAATTTTGGTGGATTTTGATGAATTTGGTGAATTTTGGTGAATGTGGTGAAATTTGGTAAATCTATGTTTGGGTTTTGCCTCTTTTGAATTCATGTACAAAGGTTTTTGCCAAAAATGCAAATAAAAACCACTTACCATTGTATCATCCCAAAACGTTTGAAGCAACCCTTTAGGTATCTCGGGCCACTCAAGTATATTGGGTATTTTACGAGTAAGTATGCCAATGTGAGTGGAATATTTGGTGCGCCATTGGCCAGTAGGTTGACCCAACTCGTCATACTCAAGAACCATGGGAACCCCGGGTTTCTTAAAAGCTTTTGTTGCACCCCTAACCTTTTTCTTCACCGGTGCCTTTACCCCTTCTCCACCACCGTTGATTTTCACTTGACTTTGCGTGTGAATTTGTCCTTGTGAATCTCTTACGAACTCGGAAACAAAATTATCCGTAACAGGGGGGCATATTCAGTTGCTATCTCATATTCGTCAAGCCTACGGTGCAACTCATCATGAGCTTGGTCTTCTGGTTCACCCAACTCTGTCTCCTTATTGATATCATAAAACTCGTCATCAGAGTGAGAACTACCACGATCTTGATCATCCATATCCTCATCATAGTGAAGGTACTCATCATTACCCATGATATATACACACCTACCATCACAAGCAAAGCAAATAATTAGTCATCACTAAAGACAAGAAAATGCTTAAAAGAAATTGATTTCATGCAAAAACAAGGTTGTAGGAGCGAAAGAAGTTCAAAATGGCATAAATGAGGTTCTAACTTTCCCAACTTTTTTATTTTCATTACTAGTTCACATCTAATCTTTCTAACAACTCATATTTGGTATACATAACATGTTTATAAACTGAAAATGCTTAAAAGTCATTGATTTCATGTTAATACAAGGTTATAGGAACAAAAATAGTTTTAAAAAAGCCTAAAATGAGCTTCTAACTTACCTAACTTCTTTATTATCATCCCAAATACACATCTAATCCTTCTAACAACTCATATTTGGTATACATAACATGTTTATAAATTGAAAATGCTTAAAAGTCATTGATTTCATGCTAATACAAGGTTATAGGAGCAAAAATAATTTAAAAAAGCCTAAAATGAGCTTCTAACTTACCTAACATCTTTATTATCATCCCAAATACACATCTAATCCTTCTAACAATAGGATTGTTAGTATGATGCATGAATAAAAGTACCTCATTCGAGTATTCCCTCATTGTGGTCTGATCGAATATAATTTGCATCATTGTCTACATCATTTGCTACATCAAGTCTAGGGGCAGTGAAAGGGGGCGAATCATCAAACGCATCATATTCTTCCTCGTCTTCAACATCTCCAACCCCTAATATTCTTCTTTTGCCAGCAAGGACGATGAACCATTTTGGATCGGCTGGGTCGGTTACATATTACACTTGCTTAGCTTGAGATGCAAGGATGAATGGTTCCAAACTATCTCGTAAGTGGCCAAGGTCTACAAGAGCGAAGTCATCATGTTTGACGTTGCGCCTATTATTATCGACCCATTTACACTTAAATAGACCTACCTTGAACTCACGATAATCCAGTTCCCATATTTCCTGAATTCCTCCGTAGTAGGATAATTGTGCGTCAACTGGTGCTGTATCCTTCGCACTTGCAAACTCTCTTGATGAAGCCACAAGAGTGACACCACTATTTTGAGTCGATGAGGATTTCTGATCACGATGCTCAGTCTAGAATGTATACCCATTTATGTCATATCCCTCAAATGAATGAACATCTTCCTTTGAACCATAAGCTAGCCACTTTATTATATCAGAGACACTCTCATCCAATTGACGCATCACTCGATTATGGAACCAGGTCACAAACATCTTATTATGCAACTGCATTAGTGACCTTTCCCCTTTTGATTGAAATTCGACACGCAAACTATCCATGTGATCTTCTAAATATGGGTGAACCTCCGCAACATGATGAATCACAAATAGGTGAGCTTGCAAGAACTGATCTCGAGCAGGTGAGATCCGTTTCGACCCGAGTGTGCCATGACCATCAAGTCTCCCTTCATGTTGGAAGTGGGAAGCCCAATACGTTCGGCAACGGTAACATACTCTGCCACGAAATTACCAATCTACTCTGCCACAATCCCTTGAATCATACTACCTTCTAGATAGGCTGGATATCTGACTTTATCTTGCAATGTACCCATGTGTCTTTCTAAAGGATAGCACCACCTCATAAAGATTAGACCGCACAACTTAATCTCACGAACTAAATGAAGAATCAAATGCACCATTATGTCAAAAAATGACAGTGGGAAATACATCTCAAATTTGCATAAAGTTACAAAAACATTCGCCTGGAGAGAATTAAGTGTAAAAGGATCAAGCACTTTACTGCATATAGTATTAATAAACGAACAGAGGCTTGTAATAGCTTCTCTCACGTGCTTTGGTAAAATACCACGAATTGCAATCGGTAGGAATACTTGCATCATCATGTGACAATCATGGGATTTCATACTTGTCAACTTCAATTCTCCGTTTAAGGAAACAAATCTTTTCATGTTTGACGAGAAACCAGATGGAACCTTAATGTCATAGAAACAAGCACAAAACTTTCGAGACAATGTCATCTTGCCTTTTCCATCATCTTTCTTCTTTGATACACCGGTGCCCTTTCCTTTGCGCTTCCCATTAAGTTTCTTGCCACCATCTTTGCTTCCCTTTTCCATTACCTTTGCCTTCCCTACTTTTGGCTGGACCCACAATTCCGGACGTACCCTCCCACGCTTCCAAATCTAATCGCGCACTCTTTCCATCCTTTGTTTTGCCATGAATACCCATAATTGTCCCAACAATTGCATCACAAACATTCTTCTCTATATGCATCTCATCGAGACAATGTCTAACATCATGTTCTTTCTAGTACTCAAGCTTCCAAAAGATCGATTCCTTTTTAAAGAGAGCATGTGGGTCTAAAGGTTTCGATGTTTTACCAAAAACAGTTGGTATACCCTTCACTCGACCATACACCTCCTTTCCACTCAATAGCCTAGGCGCAGCCTCCTCTTCCACTTTCCCATTGAAGGCCTTTTTCTGCCTACGATATGGGTGATTGCGCCTAAGAAATCTTCGGGTCCTCACGTACACATCTTTGCCATAATGATCAAGGTACACGTTTGGTGTGTCATCGATACAAATGGGACATGCTTTATGCCCTATGTTCTTGTACCCGGACAGGTTGCCATATGCGGGAAAATCATTAATAGTCTACATAAGGGTTGCACGCAATAGGAACATCTTGTTCTTATGGGCATCAAAAACAGAAACTCCTTTGTTCCCACATCTTTCTCAAATCATCAACAAGGGGCTCAAGGTAAACATCTATGTCGTTTCCAGGTTGTCTTGACCCCGTTATCAAAAGTGGAAGCATTATGTATTTTCGTTTCATGCACAACCACGGAGGCAAGTTGTAAATCACTAAAAGTACCGACCATGTGTTATGTTGGGTACTAAGAGTGCCAAATGGATTCATACCATCAGTGCACAACCCAAGTCTTAAATTTCTGACTTCATCACCAAATGCCCTAAACTTCATATTGTTGTTCTTCCGATCTGAAGAGTCAGCCGGATGCTTCAGCAAACCGTCTTTCTTTCTTCCCTTTGCATGCCATCTCAAGTTCTGAGCATCTTTTGGTATTGAAAATAGACGCTTTAACCTTGGAATGATGGGAAGATACCATAACACCTTGGCAGGAGGTCCCTTTATACCAGCATTGCAGCTCTTTTGCTTGTAACGCGACTTACCGTAATGTGGACACTCCTCCAACTCTTCATATTCATTTCGATAAAGAACACAATCATTAGGACATGCATGTATCTTCTTATACTCCAAACTAGATGGACACATGAGTTTCGTTGCATAATAGTAGGAATTAGGAAGTTCATTCCCATCTGGCAACATGTCACGTAACGCACTCAACAAAGAAGTAAAACTAGTGTTGCTCCAGTTATGCTTTGACTTAATGTTAAAAAGTGTTAGCACAGCTGAGAGTTTGATGTATTTTTTGGACCCAGGATACAAAGGCTTTTTGGCAGCCTCTGATTATGACTCAAATACATCAGATCGGTCACCAAATTCACCTTCAACATCATGCATCATCTCATCCAAGTGATCACCACCACCGTCCTCGATCTCATCCCCCTCCGCATCCCCATCTCCACCATCATCACTCCCATATTCCTCTTCCACACGAATCTCGGCACTTTTATCATGCGTATCATTCCCAACAACATTCTCTCTGTACGATCCCTGTTCACCGTGCCAAACCCACACATGATATTGAGGCCTAAACCCATGACATCCACATGATCCATAATAGTATCAACACTATCGACCATTGTGACATTATTACAATTGGCACAAGGACAATAAAGGTCATTCACACCCGTTCTGAGCTGATATTGTGAAGCACTCTTGCAAAACTCTTGGACCCCATTAAAGAATTCCAATGTATCACGTCTACCATACATCCAACCACGATCCATCGACGTTTTAAATTGCCTTTAAACATACCAACACATTACAAATAATGTATAACTGCAACATATATTATGTCAATTAAAGTACATAGTTTATATCGTTCATATAGTGTAAAAATGAATGCTCCCAAAAGGTCCTTATCACTCCAACCTAACCCATCCTTGAACGTCTAATCTCACTAGTGAATGTATGTCAACTTTCCAATTTTAAGGAAAATCCGGCAGCATTTCCCCCCAGTTCTCCAAGTACACAATGTAGGTAATTACTTACCTACATATGCACCCAGAGAACATGGTGACAAAATGATAAGCCGAGATATTCCTTAAAATCGAAAAAGAGACATACATTCACTACCTAAGTGAGATTAAACGTCCAAGAACAGTCCCAACTGGGGACTATTCAAGACTTTCTCCTAATGAGAACGACTGAAACGGGTATCTAGGCAAATGACGATGCAAGCATTCAATAATTTGCATTTGTTTGACATTCAACAATACACAAGTTCATTCATTCATATAATGCTAATTAGACTACCTACAAGCAAACTAATCTTACTTGCAATCCATTCATTAATTCATATAATGCATTACCAATAAACTAGGATTTGCCGATATTTAAATTATCTACTTCATTCATTAAAATTGCCAAAAATCCCACTACATTATATTTTAATAACCAAATTAAACAAACTAACTAGTTAACTAATAGTTATATTTTATTCAGAAAAATCACTTTTAGGCTACTCAAATTCAAACAACATATAACATTTAAACAATTAAGGTAACAATTAACATTATGGATACAAATAATTAATAAAATAATTAAGATAAAATTGGGTTAACTAAAATTGAAACCCTAAAATTTGGGAAATCATTGAGAAAATATAGATAAGGAAGTAAAATTCAGCATGAACTCACCCTAATTTGAGAGGGACAAAGAGAAGGAATGCGGGGTGAGAGGGAGAGGTGTGGTGGCGGTGCCGTGTGAAGTAGCTGCAGCAGGGGATCGAGAGAATGTAAGGTGAGAGGGGCAGCAGGTACTACGTAGCAGCAACAACACGTGCATGTGGTGTGGCCGACTGTGGTGGAGGCGGCGATGGTGGCTGCGATGGTCGCGCCGTGTCAATATCCAATGCAGCAGTAGCAACAGTAGTAGCAATGCTAGGTGTGGCGATGGTGTGATGTTTAAAGCAACGAGTTGGTGGTGGTGGTGGTGGTGGTGGTGGGGGTTAAGTGAAGCAGCAACAACAGTAGCAATGGTGGTGGTAGTGGAGTGCCGGTGTTTGAGAGTGAAAGGGGGGTGCGAAATGAACAGGAGGAGTGAAACACTGAAGAAGATGAAGCGGGGGATTAAACTCAAGGAAGGGTTTCATTTTTTATAAAGATCCCGCTTTTATTTTTAAAAAGGGCAGTGGTTTGAACCGCTTCCCATTACATTTTTGGGAGCAGTTCAACCCAAACCGCTTGCCATTTGAGGTCTGATGTTTTTTTTTTTTGGGTGGGTTTTTGTAGGGATTTCAAAGCGGATTTTAAGAACCGCTCCCATTAAATTTTTTCTACTAGTGGTGTGTGCTTCCGGATGTGCCTCTCACTCAGGTTGATCCTTCCAACCCAATACGGTGGAAGATTCCACGACACTTTATCCCCGATGGTTTGCAGGTTAGAGCTCAAGGTTGTGGTGACGTTCCACACCCTCAACCGGTCTACCACATAGAGTATCCCGTTCACCCCCCTCGTGGGGGAGGTGAGGCATCTTCCTCTTCTCCTTTTGATTTAAGTGACCTCCCCGTAGTACCCTCAATGACATTCGTCATGACAACCAATCTTATATGGAACATTGGGGGTATTACGGAAGAATGATGTAAGACACAAATGTGAAAGCGGGCATTCAAACGCCCTATGATAAGTATCCCTATCACCCACCTCCAGAGGGTTGGGACCCCCTATGATCCTAACAACCCCACCCTCAATACTTTTCCATATCGGGAAGGGCCTATCGACCCTTCCCAATGTACTGGGACCCCACCTTTCGATCTATACCGGCCGGGAGGTTGTGATTGGCACTACGATCTGGCGTGCTCACCACAATTCACCCTAAATCCTTTTGATGGTGGTTGGGGCGCTCAAGGGTGGCCTTATGAGCACTTCAACAAGCCGTTTCATCTTTTCATGGATAGACCTGGGTTTGACTTTAACAACCCACTCAAGGAAAGAGTGGATAGAAGCGCACAATGAGGGTTCATTCCCTCCCCCTCCCCCCCCCCCCCCCCCCCCCCCCCCCGTTTTCCATGCCTTTACTTTTGCTCGAGACGTGCAAAAGACTAGCCTGGGCAAAAACAATCGATTTTGGCTGAAGTGTACATAAGGAATGTGGTGTGGTAGGATAGAGGCTTGCACATAAGGTGGTCCATTTAGGATGATGATTATTTGTTGTAGTTGGTGATTGTTTGTTGGTCAGCTCTATTTCGTAATGATGATGATGTGATGCTATGATATTATATGTTGTGATGTCCCCCTCTTCTCTCTTGACTTGAAAGTTTTATTCCCCATATCCAAATCTCTTTAATTCAAATTCCCTTAATCTAAACTTATAAATAGCCTCTTGTTAGTTTCTTTTCCTTTTTGTTTATAGCTCTAGTTTTTGTTTTTGTTTACTAACTTTTCTATTGTAAAGTTGTAGTGTTTTCTTTTTGCTCACCTTCTCTTATAGCTCGAAAATCGGAAACAAAAAAGAGATGGGCTAAAGAGCAATTTAAGCTTTGGAAACCTTGGTTAGATCGTAAAATTTGCTCTGTGTTCTAATTCAAGCGACATTTGGTGAGACCATTCCTCTCTTTCTTTTTAATTTTTTGTTGCATAGATTAGCTTAGATTAGGTTGGAGTTGATTGTTCGAGGTTGTATGTATTCGATTCTACGGAATCTGGTGATTGTTGGTATTGATGCCAAGCGATCTTTGTTTATTGATTGGGAATTATATGCTTACATGACTCTTGCTTTGATTTATTCCTACCTGAAAACAAATCGAAAAATTTGAAAAATGAAAAGATTTTCCTTTTTGTTCAAGACAAACCATGTGAATTTTAGCTGTTCTATTTTTATTTTGACCATAATAAAAGTTTACTTGTGTGTTTGAATGCCTATCTTCTTGAGTATTGTAAGATTGCACGCTTCGGGATTGCCATTGGTTGGCTCTAGGATATGTCTATGCTAAGGTAGTTGTGCTAGAGCTCGTAAGGCCCATCGAACCCAAATTCACTTGTTTGTGGTAAGAAGGTGTTTCTCTCATTAGGGGATTTGAAGCCCTAAAGGTAGTTTTTGTAACTCGATGTGAGCTTAATTGTTCAAGCCTCCAACATTTCTTATATTAGTGGCATAGGATCCTTACCAAGGCATGCTAAGATCGAGAACTTGACGTCTAGCTACCTGAGATCGCGACCGAACTGAATCTAGGGATGACAAAGACATTCTTCCTTCGGTGACTATTTTGTTTTCTAGGATTAGCTTTTGTTTTTATTGCTTTTTGTATTTTTATTTGCATTTGCCCTTTTGCTAACCATGTTGAGCCTATCCCTCCATGGTTATAGCACATTACAAACCCCATGACCCTTTTGTTTCATTTTTCACCTACAGAATTGTGAAGCTTGAGCCATGAAAGTTTGTTGTGATTTTTGTTTGAAAAGTTGGAAGGTGATGGTTTGAAATGGAAAGTGAGGTTGTGATTTTTGAAGATTTGTGTTTAATAAAAGCAAGTGCAAATTCAAGGAAAAAAAAGTCGTCCATAATTATAAAAGGCAAGGACAATGAAATAAAAGTTGAAAAGAAAAAAAGAAGAGAAAATGGAGGTGAAAAGAGGAAGAGAAATAAGTTTAAAGTGTTAGGCAAATTGGTTAATGCTTATGGCAATCTTGTTTGAAAGTTCGGAAGAGTTTGATTTTGGAATAAAGGCTTGATCCTCCTTTGCATCACAATTAGGCTTAGCACCAATTTCCAAATTTTTTCCTCACCGGTACCCCCTAGCCAACGTTACAGCACTCTTAATGTCCTTTCGACCTAGGTTAGTTAAGTCATTAGTCAGTGGAGGGAGTTAGATTTCAAGCAAATTGAGAGAGCACGACTTGGTAAGATGTTGGGTTCCCCTTGTTTTTATTGTCTTATCTTTGTTCCGGCTCCTTCGAGTAATCATTAGATGGTACCTCCAAGGGTGGATTTGTATGTAGATGAGAGAACGCGGTAAGATTTTATGCAATGTGGGGGGAGTGGTGAATGTTAGAGTTCTCTACGCTTAGCATGGTTTATCCTTCAATCAACCTTCGACATCCCCTTGTGTGCTCACTTCTACTACATAGAAATCTTGTCATTCATTTGTGCTTATTGTCTTTAAAAGCTTGATTTGATTATGATTTGTGTTGTAATAGTTGCTTCCCTTTACCCTCTTTTCCTTGTCTTTGGTTTGTCTGGAACACATTTTTGGAAGAGTTGTGGGTTAAGCTCTTTGGAAATCCTCACGAGAGCATACTCGTCCTCATTAGCGACTTTGGGGTTTAAATGGCTTGTTGCTCATGCTAAAAGCTACTACGACTTTTTTTTTATTTGCTTGTTTGAATAACATGATCATTCTCATTTATATTCTACTTTTGTTTTGCTTGAGGGTGAGCTAAAGCCTTGCGTGGGGGAGTTTGATAAGTGACATTTATGTCACTCCTAGGGTAGTGTTTAGGCTTATTTTCTCTTATTTCCTTAGGTTTTTCTATCTCAATTTTACTCTTGTGGTTTTCTCGTGTGTTTGTTGAAAGATCTACTTGTTTACACTTGTTTTTAATGATTTTGATTTTTTCTTTCATCATTTCCTCGCTCCTGTAATCTTTGTTGTCCCATTGTAGGTTCCATGGCAATCCCAAGCACTTGGAGGGTTCCTTGGCTGAGCTTAGAAGCATAGATAAAGACAAAGGGCCAAAGAGAAGAGGAGAAGTTAAGAGGGGAAGCTTCAAGAATGGGGTTCGATCAAACTCCTCTGTGCCTGGCTCAACCAAACTCTAAGAAGTTCGATCGAACCTGTAAAAATGAGAAAACTTCCTAAGTTTCTGACACTTTTTTTTTTGGCAATTCGCCCGAAGTTTTCAACAGTTCGGTCGGACCTCATGGTTCGGCCGAACTACTGAGAAGTTCGGTCGAACCCCATGCTTGAAGCTTTCCATCTAACTTCTCCTCTTCTCTTTGCCCCTTGGTCTTCATCTATGCTTCTAAGCTCGGCCAAGGACACTCTAAGTACATGAGATTGCCATGGAACCTACAATGGGACAACAAAGATTACGGGAGCGAGGGAATTATGAAAGAATACATCAAAATCATTAAAAACAAGTGTGAACAAGTAAATCTTTCATCAAACACATGAGAAAGCCACAAGAGTAAAATTGAGATTGAAAAATTTAAGGAAATAAGAGAAAATAAGATCTAAACACTAACCTAATTGCTTTACCCAAACAGATGCGATATCTCGAACTAAAATTACCTTATACCCGAACTAAAAATTTAGGTGCCAAAAATGACTCTAATTGTTTCATCCTAAACTGTAATCGAACTCACAAACCGACACAATGCTTATTATATCAAAAACAATATATAAATTATTGATTTGAGCTAGATCCAGACTACAACACATAATGATGCGAACATGACCCAAACATACTCGACTCGGAATTGATCCGACCCGAACTCGAGCCGATAACCAACCCAAAACATACCCGAAACCTGAATTGACTCGACCCAACCCGAAGGATGTTACCGACCTGAAATGACCCAACCCGAGTGATGTTACTAGTAATGACCCGACCCGAATGACCCGTTCGTGAGGTTTATTTTGTACCTCCAACCCAAAACATGTGATTTTTTTTATTTACAGACATTTTATTTACCATTTATACCACTTCAGAGATGTATTGAATGCTTATGATACATACAGAGGCATGATGGGCCGCTACGGTATGGACCATACCAAGGGGCGAAAACAGTATAAAATCAATAATAACGGTAAAAAATCAACAATAACAATATAATTAAAAAAAAAAACTCTCTTTCCTCTTTCCCTCCTTCTCCATCGAAAATCTCGCTGGAACAATAACAGTATAAAATAAAAAATAATATTATAAAATCAACAATAACAATATATTTATCAATTATAATAGTATAACCAGAAAAAAAAAAAAGAATTTGGTATAGACTACAGGTCGATACATACATTTTATTTACCATCATTTTCTACTATAGTTTCCTTGTGATTCCCTAGGGATCAAGTTCTTACATTGCAATTTCATAATCCACACCTAACACTTGAGGAAAAAAGACATGTTTTTGAAACATGGAGCCATTATACCTTTGGAGGCCCAGGTTTGAAACTTGAGATGAGGTTTCCATTTAGTTTTAGGACACCTAGAAAGTAATGTAATCAAAAGATTTTACCATGTACGAAGAGGAATATCTATCGAGAGGAAACTAACTTTATCGGCTCAGAGTAATGTTCAAATATAAGAAGTATGTGCTAACAAATCAAAACTTGGTTTGGTGCATATTATTTTGAAGGGCATTCCGTTGGCAGATTGTATTACTATTGTTATTATTACTTTTGGTTGGAATTCTTAATCTCATGAGATAATTAAGTGGCGAATCTGACTACCCTAGTGTCCTAAAGCAATTGCTTGTCAATCTTTCCGGTCTATTCCATTCTCCTATCTTTGCTTTTATAATGTTCTAATTAAATTTATGCGTTTATTGCTGAAAAACCTCACTTAACAAATTTGGTTCTGATTCATCTAGGATATGAACAATCAAGTAGTGAAGGAGATTTTGTTGAGCGGCAATATAGCTCAGACTGCTTGTACACTTGTATATTGCGTGGTTGCTCCCCTGCTGGAGGAGATTGTATACAGACGGTTTTTCTTGACCTCTCTTTCGTCCAGTATGGAATGGTATCAGGCAGTAATGATAAGTTCACTCATCTTCAGTGCAGCACATCTTTCTGCTGAGAATTTCATCCAACTAGTTTTGGTGGGAATGGTGCTTGGGTGCTCTTATTGTTGGACTGGAGACTTGAGATCTTCAATTCTTTTGCACTCTATGTATAATGCTCTGACTCTGTTGATAACTGTTTTAGATTAATTCTAACAGAGAATTGAAGTTCCATTTCCACAACTCTTATATGCTTTATCATCATTTTGCATTTTTGCTTGAACACCTCTTTGGACGATTGTTCCTTTCTATTAATTTGTAATGAGCTTAATCAAAGTAAACTTTATTGGTAGACTACTCTTAAGTGTAATTGATTTCCATTTAAGTTCTTTGTTTGCATGATTTACTGTTAATTGGATTCTCTTTAGCTTATTAGTTACACAATGTGGATCTTGGCCCGACTTTTTTTTTTTTTTTTGTTTGTTTGTTTGTAATGTTAGTTGATTAGTTTTAGTTCTCTCTATCATTAACGGCTTTGACCTAGCTTAGACATTACCATTTCTAGTGGTTCGACCATTGACTTGTCCCTACACTTGTATTAGGGTGGTTGAGTGATATAAATTTTGTTTGATCCTAAGAGGTTAGAGTTGGACCTAATTTTCCTACTATAAGGTATTTCCTACACGTGGAAAAGCTACTCCTGCATACGCTACCATTGCCACCACACCTATGTTATATGGCGTACCACCACAACATCTCTCACGTCCCAAGGACGGAGGAGGAGGGGACCTGATAGGGCATGTAACTAACGTGTTTTTTTTTTTTTTTTTTAAATTTATTTTTAAGTTTGATGTTTTTTGTAAGAAAAAAAATAAAAAATAAAATTGAAATCAAATAACAAACCTAACATGAACTGCACGCAATTAACTACTCTAACTTGCTAGCGGGTGTAGAATTTTCAATCTTAGTTTGTGTACTAAATACTTTAGATCTGTGCGTGGATGAGTATTGTATGATTAATCTTATGCCTTTTGTTTTACACTATATTGTCCGTTTAGCCCTTTTCAATTGCTAATCCTATGTAATCTTTAATGATGCTAGTAGTGAGTGAGCTTCCTTGATTGTAACAATATAAACTGATAAAAGTGATAATGGTAATGTTGATGAATTTAGATTCTCCTCATGTTTCATGAAATATTACTTGTCGATTTCTGCTCACTTCCTAGTTCTTTTAAATAGTAGTTAAATTTGTTCATGTTTTGCTCTATAACCAATAATTATTGTATCAATGATAATACTTTCGTAATGGTAATCTTTAGTAATTGGCTAATTTTTTATTTTTTATTTTTTTGTTTATATATATATATATATATATATATATATGTTTCGGGGTTTTCTGATGTCCTGCGGGAGAGTTACAATTCCGAGACTGGAACCGGACGCCTGTACCTGCAAAACAAACGGATGCTCCGGATGATTGGAGATCCGCCTCCGACGGTCAAGTTAGTACTTGATTAAGGAGTAATTAATGCGGAAATTAAAGTGATTGAGTCTCTCTAGGTGAGAGTGTTTAATGTGTGTAATCTGCGTTTTTTTCCTTAATGAGGATTAAGGGAGGTATTTATAACCTCGGGAAACGTGCCAATCTAGGTTTAGGTTAACCTTGGGCTGATTGGGCTTCCCTCGGAAGTTGGGCCTAGGTGACCGGCTTCTCCATTAGGCATGGAGTATGCCACGTGTCATGACATAATAAGTCCAGGGTGGACGAATAGGCGTGTGCCACGTGACAAGCCCTGAGAGGTCCAACTGGGGGACACTTGGCAGGACCTGATTGGCCCACGTGGCGCATTCCGATTGGTGGGAGCAAAATCCCCTAATCATTTGCCCCTCACAAGTGGCACGTGACTGGTCACGTGTTACCTGTGACAAGTGTCGCCCTGTAACAGGCGACGGCCTGCTACAGATGTCACTCGGCGAGAGGCCGAGAGATTCTCCCGCCAAAATTTTGAATTCTGGAAGTGACCCTTCGCCTTCTCACTTCGCCTATATAAAGGAGTGTTGACTTCGGTCATTTTCACACTTGAAAACTTTGTGAGAGAACATTCGGACCCCTGAACTTGCTCTGACATTTTGGACCCTTTCTACCTACCGCCTGCTCTGACAAGCCGATTGCAAAGGATTTTCAGAACTTCATCAATCGTCACTCGTTCAGGTAACCGTCGGTTCTCTTACTCTTTATTTTCTCTTTACTTTATTCTTTTTTGAAATGGCACCACGGAAGCACACGACACGACCTAGGTTAGTGATCAGCCAGTCACCGGGGACGGCTGAATCTAGGACTAGGAGTGCCGCCTGCCCTTTTCTGGACCCATCTTTGCCCTTTATACAAAGTCCGACTGTATATGTGTCTATGCAGAGCATGACGGCCAGAACAAAAAAGACTGTCAGGATCTCAAACTCAGACGGCTCCTCCCACTGGATGCCGATTAGTGAAACATCTGACCAGGCGCCAGATGTGGAAGTGAAACAAAGCGGCTTGAAAGCCGGCAGTTCTGAGGGAGGAGTCAAAGTGACCCCTTCCCATTTTACAGTTGGCAATTCTACATTCTCTCCTGCTCCTTTTAAAGGAGAGGAGGCGGGCCCCTCCGGGAGAGGGGAGGAGTCGTCCTCTTCGGACTCGTCAGAAAACGATTCCGAGTCTAGCTCTTCTGGCCATGCTTCTCTGGACACAGAAGAGAAAAACAGTCGCCTACAAGAGGCGAGGCTTTCTCACGCAGTTGAGAAGGGGGACGATTGGGCGGAGCCATCCGCCTCTGACCGAGAGCAAAATACCCCTTACTACTGCACGGTACCTCGGGGCCGGATCACGGCCATGCAAGAGAAAGTGGAGAGCTTTATCGCAAACCACACAATGGGCCCCGGCTTTTTAGTGTTCGTGTCGGATCCAGAAGACACAGTCGTCTAGCCGGCTGGTACCAGTTATGATGGCGCCTGCTTTGGCTGCTACGAGGCGGCCATCAAGGCTGGGCTGCGCTTCCCACTACCTCCGGCTGTTCAGCGGATCTTGGATGGGTATGAGTTGGGGTTATGGCAGTTAGCCCCGAACTCCTGGGTCAACGTACTCGGCTATGTGGCTGGGTGCGAACTGCACGGGGTGGAGCCGAACTTCGAGGCTTTCGCCCACATGAACTACCTCAGCCGGACCCCTAAGGCAGGCGGTACCGGCTGGTATCAATTGACGAGCCACAGGGGCTACCTCATGACGAGAGGTAAAGCAAACAAATGGAAGGACTGGAGGAGCACCTTCCTTATCATTGAGAGTTCAGACACAGAGCTGAACAAGCGCTTCAACAGGTGGAACAGGAATCCGCCCCTTCTTGCAGGCGGCCGCAGCATGCCGCCTGTTCCCCCCAAGGCTAAGAAAGTGATCCTAGATAAAGGACTCTTCAAAGTAGAGTCGAAGGTGAACTCTACTTCAGGGGTACGAGAGCAAGTACCCCTGTACTGCGTCCCGAGCTTTAAATGGCTCTACGACGAGTACTTTTTGGCCGCCTGTGGCCTCAGCAGTCGGTGCTCAAGAGGTAGCCGGCCTGTCGAATACTCTGTTGTTCCGTGCATTTCTTGTTATGACTTTTATTAACTTTGCTATTTGTTTTTGCAGCGGACGCCATGAGCAAAATTACCGCCTCCAAGACTGCGGCGACCATGTTGCGGGCCTCCATCATGCAACAGTCTTCAACCGACTCCCTTAACAAGGGGGCACCCTTGGTGGGCTTCGAACCTTTCACCCTCTTTTTGGAGTTGTGTTTATGCATATACTGACTCTTTTCTTCTTTTTTAGACGGGCGCTCCAAGAGCTTCTTCTTCCCAACAGCCGGACCCCAAGGCCCGGAGGACGACTGTTGCGAGCTCTCCTGGTTCTGCCAGGAAACATGCGGCGGCTGAGAAACAGCCGACCACTTCTTCTTAAACTCCAGCTGGGCCACCTAGAAGTATGAAATTGTCCTTGTAAATTTTAGACTTGCTCCCTTTTTTACTAGGTCTAATCCGTTTGTTTATGCTTGATGCAGCCGGCCCTCAGGAGCCTGACTTGGTCGAAGTGGCCAAGTCTATGATCAAGGCCGTACCTCCAGCTGAAAGGGAGGCGGTCAGGGGTGTCGGCACCCTTGACCTAGACGAGATTGCAGGGGTCCTTGCTGAGGTATACTTAGCATATTTTTGAGTATTTGAATTCCAGGACGCCTGTTTTCTTTTTTGTATGGAAACTGACGCCTGTTCCCCTTTTAACTTAGGCCCTGCTCCGAGTGAACGGCCTTCGGAAGCCGCTTGACCGGAAGAACAAAGAGGTAAAGGCTGCAAAAGCTATGGCCGCCTCTGACTGTGATAAGGCAATGTTTCAAATTGCCCAAAATAAAGTTCTGACAATTGATATTCTTTATTATCATGCGCAGGCTACCGCCGCTATCCGGGTTAGTTAGAGGCGGCCCAGAAGAGGAATAGCGAGCTGGAGGGGACCATCAACAACCTCAAAACCGAGTTGAGACCTCTTCGCCAAAAGATGTCCTCATACGAAACCTTGGAGAAATCCTTGGCGAGCGTAAAGGAACGCCTGGTGACACAGGAGAAGAGTCTTACTCAGGAGCTCTCGGAAAAGGCCGAGCAAGAAAAGAAAGAGCTGGTCTGGGAGATGATGGAAGACTCTGCTCAAATCCAGCGCATGACTTGGGGCCGCCTCTTCCCCAATGCCGACTTTGCCTCCTGGGAAAAAACGTACCACCAGTGTTCTGATAGATATAATCAAGAGATCTTGGCGGCTGCTGAGGAAGAGGCGTTGGAGGAGGAGGAGCAGCCGGTAGTGGCGCTTGCGCCGCTAGGGGGTAATGCATCGAAGAAGGATGCAGCTGAAGCCGAGTCCAGCAAAAAGAGTGCTGACCAGGCGGCAACTGCTAATATTGAAGATCTGCCCCCTTCATAAGCTTTATGTCTTCTTTCCCCGGCCTAAGTGCCGTTTGTTTGTATTTACCCGGCCAGGGGGCCGGGGCTCTGAATATTTTGCCGGTCTTTAATGACCGGCTTCCTTTTAATGAATATTTTTGTTTTGCTTCAAATTTGTTCAAGTATTGAATATTCTGATATCCAAATGTACACTATACCGACTGTTTTACATGGCCGATAGTTGCAGACAGGTACGGATAGTAAGTCACGCCGCCTATGCCCCTGGACAACTGGTTGTCTGTTTCCAGGCTAGACGATCAGTCGGCCATTTATCCAATCAGTATTCGAACCATTTTAAAGACTGGATTCCCTTTAGGCAGGCGGTTCTGTCATTTGTAAAATTAACCAAGTAGGAAAGTGGTTTCCTACTTGTCATGTTTTTAGGCTAGAGACTTTAGGCCGTCTAGGCCGACTGTTCGCCGCCATATTTAATCTAGTGTGAACAGGTGCTGTATGAACACCTTTTTAGTTTCATACTAAATTTTTAAGGAGTGACCAAGTAAACATGATTGTTACCTAGTCGCCAAGTAACTGAGTAGTAGAGGTATCAAGCGGTGGGTACCGGTTGTTCCCCTTTATTCGCCAATGTTTGTTGACTTTTAACTCATAGGTTGTTAACCTAGCAGGAGTAGTGGTTGAGAGCCCCTGTTTGCTAAAAACAGGCGGACGACTCATACCTTTTAGGCTCCATACTAAGTTTGAGACAGTGACTATGAGTTAACTTTGGTGTTACTCAGTCGCCGTCACTCCTGCTTGAGTAGTAAAGGTACCAGGCGGCGGAGGCCGGCTGAACCTTTTGATTCGCCAATGTTTGTTGGCTATTAACTCAAGAGGTACCCCCTGCATTTATCCCAAGTAATACAGGCGGTCATCTGACTCAGATGTCAACTGCTACCACTTGTTTGGTTAGTGATAGAGTTATCCTTGTCTCAAAAACGGTTACGTGGTTGCCCTTGGGGACAGTCGTATAGGTGCCGTGTAATTAGTTTATAGAGCAATGTTCCACCCAAAAGGGAGCTGCTCTCTGCGATGAATTTCATCCGGAGGGATGCCGCCGGACGCCTGCTATGATGTTGGGACAGGTCGTATTAGTTTAAAGATTGGATCAGTTGGCTTGGCGCCTGGACTGATCATTCGGCTTTTGGCCTTGGTTAGTTCTTGGTGAACGTAGGTGCTAAGTAAGAGGAGGGTAGCCGCCTGTTTAGGCAGAGGGTCGGCCAGGCCCTGATCATTTTTAGCTAAGTATAAGGGGGGTGGCTGTGTGCTTTGGAACCAGTCGGCCCTCTTCTATGGAGAGTATCCGACTATATGTCCAGACGGCATGCCCCTATGGTGATAGAGTAAAATATTCAATGGAGAGTAGCCGACTGTAAAGGTACAGGCGGCATGCCCCTCTGAAGATAGAGTAAAATACTCAATGGAGAGTAGCCGACTGTAAAGGTACAGGGGGCCTGCCCCTCTTAAGTAAGAATAAAAATTAAACATGGAGAGTAGCCGACTGTTTGTCAGTAGGCATGCCCCTCTTAAGTAGAAATGAAAACTGAGTTTGGAGAGTAGCCGACTGTTTGTTAGTAGGCGTGCCCCTCTTAGTAAAAAATTGAATATTAAGTATGCAAACTTTTATTAAGTAGCCCTTGACTATTTATATCATTCAAAAGAAATATTTCTTAAGATTATCTACATTCCAAGTTCGAGGCAACGGTTGGCCGTCTGGTGTTTCCAGACGGTAGGTACCGTCCCTGACCTCTTCACAGATTCGGTAGGGTCCTTCCCAGTTGGGAGTTAGTTTGTCAGACTCATTAGCCCTTCCAACTGCTTCCATTTTTCTAAGTACAAAGTCCCCCACTTTGAGTGGACATTGTGTACTTTTTTGTTGTATGATCTAGTCATTCTCAGGCGGTAAATCTCATAGCGCAAGACAGCATTGCCCCTCCTTTCAGGAAGTGAGTCTAATGCCAGGCGCATGGCTTCCCAGTTTGCCTCTTTGTCATATAGCATTACTCGAAGAGTCGGCTCGTAGTGTTCTATTGGAAGAACAGCTTCCGCACCATAAGTTAGGAGGAATGGAGTTTCTCCAGTTGCCCCCTTTTTAGTCGTCCTAATGGCCCAGAGAACATGTGGTAATTCATCCGCCCATGGGCCGCCTGCTCGTTCAATCTTTTTCTTGAGACCGTCTGAGATGATTTTATTAAAGGCTTCTACCTGGCCGTTTGCTTGTGGACGGCCGACAGATGCAAAGTAGTGTGCAATTCCTTGGTCACCCAACCAGCTTTTGAGAACAGGCGTCTCAAATTGGGGACCATTATCAAAAACCATAGACATGGGAACCCTGAACCGAGTGATGACATTTTTCCAAATGAATGAAATTACATCCTTCGTCTTGATTCCCTTTACAGCCTCCGCCTCTACCCATTTAGTGAAGTAGTCGACGGCAACAAGTAGCCGGACGGTGAATTAGTTTGCCAAACCTTTGGCACTTGTAACATTTTTTCACCATCCCCATCGCATCTGCTTCTAAAGTAGGCCAAAATTAGCCCTGCCGCCTTGCCCGTTGAGCAAGCGTCCTACCGCCTATATGGGAAGCACAATAACCAGAGTGAAGATCATCTAGTATCTCTCGCCCCTTTTCTGGAGTAACACACTTTAAGAAGGGTTGAAGGTACCCCCTTTTGTGAAGTTCTCCCTTTATTATTTCAAAACTTGTTGCTCGTTTTTTAGTGCTGCCGCCTGTTGATGATCATCCGGCAGGGTACCGTTTGTCAGATATGCCCTGATTGGATCCATCCAGGTTGAGCTTCTGTCTAAGATTCCAATAGGGTCTTCCTCAATGCTTCTCCTCTCCATTACTTCCCAAAAAACAGTTCGAGGAGTATCTTAGGAAGCGGATGATGCTAATTTTGAAAGTGCATCCGCCTGGTTGTTTTCTGATCTCGGCACTTGGGTCAGATGGAAATCCTCAAGGGAGCCGACTGCTTGTCGGACCGCCTGTAAATACTTGATCATGGCCGAATGGGTTGCTTCGTATTCGCCATTGTACTGACTAACTATCAATTGTGAATCGGAACAGGCGTCTATTTTTCTTGCCCCTGCCGCCTTGCACATGCGGATTCCAGCTAGTAAAGCTTCATATTCTGCCTCATTGTTTGAGGCCTGAAAACTGAAGCGTAGAGCATAATCGTACCTGTCGCCTTCTGGCGACTGACATATGTTGCCTGCTCCACAACCATTTGAAGTAGAGCTTCCATCCACATATACCTTCCAGACTTGGTCTGGAACTTGAGAGTCAGGAGGACGAGTCATCTCAACAATAAAGTCAGGAAAGGCTTGCCCCTTCACTACTTTTCTAGGCTCGAAGGTAACTTCGAGGCTCTGTATTTCTATGGCCCATTTGATCATTCGGCCTGACGACTCCATGATGGTCAGTGGCCGCTTGATAGGTTGGTCTGTATACACGACGACTGCATGTGCCAAAAAGTAGGGCTTCAATTTTTTAACAGCCATGAAGAGTGCAAGACCAAATTTCTCCACTAAGGGATACCTCAACTCGGCATTTTTCAGTACGTGACTGACAAAGTAGACCGGGAGCTGACAGCCATCTCTTTCAGCAAGGAGAACAGCGCTTAAAGCATGATCAGAGACGACCAGGTACATGTAGAGTACTTCTTTGGGCAAAGGGCTGACCAGCCTCGGCAAGGAATGCAAGTGAACTTTCAATTTCTGGAAGGCCGCCTCAGCATCTGGCCCCCATTCAAACCTTGCCTTTTTCTTAATTGCCTGGAAAAATTATAGGCATTTGTCGCCTGATTGGCTTAGAAATCTTCCCAAGGCCGCCAGACAACCTGTTAACTTCTGAACCTCTCGGATGGTACGAGGCGACTGCATGTCGATGACCGCCTGCACCTTCTCAGGTTTCGCCTTTATTCCTCTCTGATTGATAAGGAATCCGAGAAATTTCCCAGACTCAACTCCAAAGAAACATTCCCTGGGATTGAGCATGACATGGTGCCGCCTTAGTGTGGCGAAAGTTTCTCGGAGGTCCGACAGATGATCTTTCTGAAGTTTAGACTTGACAATCATATCATCAATATATTCCTCGACATTTCTCCCAATCTAATCAAAGAACACAGGGTTTATCATTCGCTGGAAAGTGGTCGGGGCATTCTTAAGACCAAACGGCATGACCGTGTAACAGTATAACCCCTGATTAGTGACGAAGGCCGTCTTCTCCTGATCTTTCTTCCATAAAGGAATTTGATGGAAACCAGAGTAGGCGTCCATAAAGCTCATCAAAGCATGGCCGGCTGTTGAGTCGACCAGGTTATCCATTTTAGGCAGAGGGTAACTGTCTTTGGGGCACGCCTTTTTTAAGTCTGTGTAGTCTACACACATTCGCCAGGTGCCATTCGGCTTTTTAACAAGCACCACATTTTCAACCCAGTCTGGGAAGTAACATTGCCGAATGAACCCTGCATCAAGTAATTTTTTAACTTCGGCGGCTGCCGCTTGACTTCTTTCCTCGCCATGGTTCCGCTTCTTCTGCCGTACCGACTTCTTTTTCGGATCCACGGCCAGTTTATGTACCGCCAGATCAAGACTAATGCCAAGCATTTCATGGACTTCGAATGCAAAGATGTCCTTGTATTCTTTCAATAGTTTGTGCAAGTGGTCACTCAGGTCCCTTAGAGCAGTCTTCCCAACCTTGATTGTTGTGTCAGGACGCGAGTCATCTAAGATCAGGTCCGTATGTTCACCAGCTGGCTGAGGGCGGAATTCATCCGACCGCTCCTCTGCCAATGATTGCTATTTTCTGTCTTTTCTTGCGGCCCCTGTCTGGGATGCCTTTCTCTTCTTGTCGCCTGCTTCTTTAACAGGCGCACTCTCCTTGACATTGTCAAGGTCTATTTTTCCACCGCTCGACATAGTGGCCATAACAGTGGGCTTGACATCCGAGAGATAGCACTCTAGGGCCATCCTCTGATCTCCCCTTAGGGACCCGACTGTTCCATTATCCCTCTCAAACTTGAGCAACACAAGAGATGGGATTATAACAGCCTTGGAATTATTCAGGGTTGGTCGTCCCAGAATCATGTTGTAGGCCGAGAGTTCTTCTACTACCAGGAACCGGACTACCATGTGTCGTCCTTCCCCTTTTTCGCTCAGGCGGATGGGTAAATCCACTCGTCCCACTGGGTGGACGACTCCTCCTCCAAACCCTACTAAAGGGTGGGATGCCGGATGTATGCAATCAGTCTGATATTTTAGTTTCGACAGACATTTGCTACTGATGAGATCTGAGGAGCTTCCGGTATCTATGAGGATTCGGCCAACTCTCTGGTTGGCCACTTTACATTCAATAACGATAGGGTCGTCATGCGGCCCTCTTACCCCTCCTAGATCTTCTTCAGTGATGACAATCTCAGGAAATGAATATTTGGAGGGTCGTTCTTGGTGAACGAAATTTACATCTAACCGTCTGATATTGTCTTTGTTGCCCCTAATAGTGGGGCCGCCTCCTGAGAAGCCGCCTGCAATGGTGTAGACGACTGCATCATCTGTATCGGAGCTGTCGGCCTGTTGATTCTTTTTGGTCGACTGCTTTTTCGAGGTAGTGTTCCCCGTAGATTTCTTGACATAAGTGTCAAGGTCACCTTGCTCAGCCAGGCGGTCCAGATACCGCATGAGAGTGATGCATTCATTGGTGTGATGACCAACATCTTCATGATAATCACATAATTTGTCTTGGTTCCGATTGTTTGCAGAACCCTTCATGGGGACCGGCTTCTTAATTGAGATCCGTCCCTTGATTTCCTTTAGGATAAATTATCTATCCTTGTTAAACACATACTTTGGGGAGTATGGTTTGAATTCTTTTTTCTTCTTCTGGGACGGCTGTTTAGAGGAATCAGTTGCCCAGACCTCTTTTCTCTTCTCGTCTTTGTTTGACGACTGCTTCTGTCGTCCTTCTCTTTTGTCGGACCTTTTCCCGTCTGACTGTTTTACCGTACTACAAAGATCAGTCGCCTGTATATAGGCTTCCGCTTTAATCAAGGCCTCTTGAAGAGTCGACACCCTCTTTCGGACCAAATCAAATTTGAAGGTCGACCCGTCTTTGAGACCTCTGAAAAAGTCGTATAGGCTACTTCATCCGGTAACCCTTGAATCTGTATTCTCATCAGGTTAAATCGCCTGATGTAAGAACGAAGCCCCTCCTTCTCGCCCTGCTGAATTGTTCCTAAATCAAGGGTCATCTTCTTCGCAGGGATGTTCATGGCGAAGTTGGAGGTGAATAAGTAAGCAAGCGTCTTGAAGTTATTTACACAACCAGTCGGCAGGTTGCCGAACCAGTGTTGTGCGATTCCTTTGAGAGTCGTTGGGAAACACTTGCACCAAGTGGGATCATCAAACCCTTGAAGGTACATCAGGTTGGTGAATGCCATCAGATGGTCTTCTGGGTTAGTAGTGCCGTCATAGGCGCCTACTAATACATTTTTCACTTTGGCCGGCTGAGCGGCTTCAGTAATTTCCTTGGAGAAGGCCGACGGCTGCTCACCAAGTCTAAGCAACCGTAGCTGCCAGTCCATAGGTTGGACATTTTTTGCTGCATGTCCACCAAACGGAGGTGGCTGTAAAAAATACTGTTGTTGCGGTACAAACGGTAAGTTTGGTACCGCCTAGTCGCTATGAAAGCCGGACTGACGGGAGGTGCCGCCTGACTGACCCTCATGATACGACTGAGTATGCCTCATCGAGGTATTTCGCAGACTGTCTTGGAAGTTTGAAGTAGAGGCCGACTCTGACTATCGGTCACTCTTCTTCTGCTCTAGCAGTAGCCGAGCGTATGTGTATGTTTTCCTCGACCCGTCCGCCTGAATATGACGAATAAGTTTCCTATTTCCTGGAGTAGGAAAACGGTACTTTGTGAAATCAAGGGCAGGTGGCTCCGACTTCCTAGATTTAGGATGAGGGGTTGCCTCTCGCCCTTGAACTGGCTTCCTCTTCTGTGAAGTGGAGGGTTTCTTAGCCGACTGCTCCTTGTCCAGAGCAGGCGGCTTCTTGTTGATCAACTCTTGAATTTCTCCCTTGAAGTCCCTCATGAAGGTCATGAGTTCGTTCCTTGTGATGGGAGCAAACCCATCAGTCGGCTGCTGCCGAACATGCGGGGCGCCTGCTGGCTCGCTTCCAGTTTGAAGATGTTCCCGTTCCCTCCTTTCGGTATGACGGGTACGTCGGGCCCTTAGGGTCCCGTCTGAAGCTGTGTGAGCTTCAACTTCAAATTCATTCTGAGTATCGTGGTCGGACTGAACTAGAGGATCGTCCAGGGGGCGTCTCTCTTCAGGAGCCGGTACAAACGTGGGTGCCATCTAAGAAGTACTCTCCCCACAGACGACGCCAAAATGTTTCGGGGTTTTCTGATATCCTGCGGGAGAGTTACAATTCCGAGACTGGAACCGGACGCCTGTACCTGCAAAACAAACGGATGCTCCGGATGATTGGAGATCCGCCTCCGACGGTCAAGTTAGTACTTGATTAAGGAGTAATTAATGCGGAAATTAAAGTGATTGGGTCTCTCTAGGTGAGAGTGTTTAATGTGTGTAATCTGCGTTTTTTTCCTTAATGAGGATTAAGGGAGGTATTTATAACCTCGGGAAACGTGCCAATCTAGGTTTAGGTTAACCTTGGGCTGAATGGGCTTCCCTCGGAAGTTGGGCCTAGGTGACCGGCTTCTCCATTAGGCATGGAGTATGCCACGTGTCATGACATAATAAGTCCAGGGTGGACGAATAGGCGTGTGCCCCGTGGCAAGCCCTGAGAGGTCCAACTGGGGGACACTTGGCAGGACCTGATTGGCCCACGTGGCGCATTCCGATTGGTGGGAGCAAAATCCCCTAATCAACATACATATATATATATATATATTTAAATATATATATATATATATATATATATATATATATATATATGTTTGGGTCCAATTTAGTCCAATTGGGCCTAGTCATTAAATGATCCAATTTAAAGCCCAAGGTCAAGGTTCAACTCTTCAATTGTGCTAAAGTCAAAGATCAGTCCTCAAGGCAAGTCAATTGGGCTAAGGCCCAATTTCTCCATATATGCAAAGGTATAAAAGCTATCAATATTACATTTGTACATGGATTCAAAACAAAGCCTCAAGCAACTAATTCTCTTGCATAACATTCTCTTTCTACACACTGTACTGACTTTAGCATCGGAGGGGCCTTCCTCGGAAACACCCCCGAGGCTAGTTTACGTGTGTTTACTGTGAAGGAAACCTTCGGCCCAACATCACTTGGACCGAATCCAGTCTTCTCCACTTTATCGGACCTTCGACAAGGTCCCATTGTTTTCACCCGAAACAATTTGGCGCCGTCTGTGGGGAAGACTTTCAAAAATCTTTAAGCGAAGTTTCTAACCAAAATCATCTTGCAATTATCTTAGTAGCAATGGCTAAGAACCGCAAGAGCAAAAGCCTCCGTCAAGGAGCAGGCGAAAAGCCTAAAACCCCTACACCATCACCCTTAGCGGACCGGAACTCTCCCAAGGGTGCCAGCTCGGGGGGAGGATCATACAGGGAGGATTCCCTTTCTCCCGTAATTCATAACTCTCATCATAGGCCGAGTCACTCTCGGTCTAGCAGGGGTCAGTCCGATCATAGGACACATTCAGTGCCCCAAAGCCAACCATCGACCGTCCGCTCTCATTCCCATACTCAACCGAGGACCCCTTTGACGGGGCCCATCTCGGAGGAGGTGGCAAGAGCGCTGGCAGTGCTCATGGAGGCAATGAGGGCACAAAATATGTCGTCACCTCGCGATCGAACTCCTCCGCATACCCGGCATCAACGGAGGAAGCTAGACCATGATTGTGGGAAACTTCCTTCCTTCCGGGAATTGGAAGAGTGGGAAGAGGATACCTGGAAAACTGAAAAAGAGAGGAAAAAGAACCCTCAATTCTTCAGAGGATCCTCGACCTCCCGACAGGAAACGCATAAGAGCAGCAGCTCAGCTTCTCGGCAAGAATCTGCTCGCCTAGAACAACCCGAGACTGTTCGCCGAAGTGTCCTCGACCGACACGGCGGCAAGGAACCGAGCGTGCACAGTCGCCTCTCGTTCCCTGCGGCCGAGGCCAAGACTTCCCAGCCAGGGACGAAAACCACTCCTACCTCTCTAAGAGGGCGGAGCGCGGTCCCTTCGGCCAGGAACAAGGGCAAGGCCGTTATGCTACCCGCCAGTTCCCCATTCGAGCAATGGATACTGGAAGAGCACGTGCCCACGGTTAAAATACCGTCGCACATCACATATGATGGGACCTCGGATCCGAAGGACCACGTTGCCTCGTATGAGGCTCATATGCATCTTTGCCCCAGATCCGAAGTGACTTGGTGCAAATATTTCCCAACCACTCTCAAGGGGGTCGCGCAAGCATGGATCTCCAAGGGAGTAAAGCAAGGCTCTATAACAGGGTGGGATGATCTGTCCTCCAAATTTAGGAGCAAGTTTTCCACGGCAAACCGCCGAGAGAAGACTACTGCAGAACTCATGGGTCTGCAACAGGGGGAGACCGAAAGCCTCCGAGACTATCTGACCCGTTTCAGCAACGAGTCATCCAGCGTCTCTCAGCTGGACCAGGGGCTAGCCGTTTTTGCAATGCAGAATGGCCTTCAGCCCGGGAAGTTCCTAGACTTCATGGTCATGCATACCCCGCAGACCTTGGAGGAAGCTCTGAGCGCCTCGGATAAATTCATCCGAGGCGAAGAGTGGAACGAAACAAAAACCCAACCTCAATCTGGGGGAGGGAAGCAAAAACAAACACCCTTGTCTGAAAGCCAGGGCCAGAGGACAAAGGGAAAGGCCAAGGCCTCGGAACAATCTTCGGCCAGCGACCCAAAGAAGGAAAAATCTGCCTCATACACAGGCAGATACGAGTCCTACACTCCGCTCTCTCTTCCACGTGCCAAAATTTACAGCGTGACGAAGGAGGAGCAGAGTTACCGAAAGCCGAGACCACTCCCAGAGTTGTATCAGCGAAAAAATAAAAATCAGTGGTGCGAGTTCCACGAATCTCCGGGACATAACACTGAGGAGTGTATCCAACTGAAGGACCAGATAGAGGACATGGTCCGGAAGGGATACTTGAAAAAATACATCGCGGATCACCGCGAGAAAACGGAGTCCGAGAAGTCAGCAAAGGACTCTCGGCAAGACCTCGACTTCCCCCGGAAGAACAGTAAAAAGCCAGAGGGAAAATTCTCTCCGATCAATGTTATCTCGAGAGGAATATGCTCTCGGAGGGAACACAAGCGACACCTTAGGGCTCTGACCCACCAGGTGAACAACGCTCACATTCAGCCTCCCCAGTCGCCGGTGCAGAACATGACGTTCACAGATGCCGACTGCCGGGGGGTAGCGTTCCCGCACGAGGATCCGTTGGTGATCATCGCCACGGTTGCCAACCACGACGTAAGTAAGGTCCTTGTTGACGGTGGCAGCGGACCAAAAATTCTGTTCCGAAAGGCCTACAATCAAATTAAGCTGAAGCCCAAGCACCTTACGCCGGTACCCTACCTGGTATCCGGGTTCAACGGGGCTTCAACTTATCCAGATGGGAAGGTGACACTTCCTATCACCATCGGCTGCGATGAGGCAGCCAGGAATGTCATGATTGAGTTTTTGGTCATCGACGCTTCTTCAGTGTACAACGTGATTTTGGGGAGACCCATAATTCATGAGATCCAAGGGGTCGTCTCAACTTATCATCAGCTGATGATTTACGTCTCAGACGCTGGCTTCCCCGAAAGGATACAGGGCAACCAAAAGGACGCCCGAAGGTGCAACTACCTCAAGCCATCCAGTAGTCGCCCAGATGACGACAAGGATGAGGAGAAAGAAAAAGAAAGAGAGACAAGCACAAAAAAGCCAAAAGGCCTAAGTGCTTCGGCCCAAGGATCTGTGCCCAGAGAAAAAGGGCCCGAAAAGGAAAAGGCTAGCTCTTCAGCTGAACCGAAAGACTCAGAGACCCAGCCGAAGAACAAAAAGACTGGGACACCTGCTGACATAGGCAGCAGGCCAGATTCTGAAGAGTCCAGTCCATCAGCAATGGACATGGACCAACAGACTGAAACAGTTGAGTTGGTCGAAGGAGACGTTGAGAAATGTGTAACAATCGGGATGGACCTTGATACGAACACCCGTTGTGAACTTATTCAGCTCCTTCGGGACAACAGAGATGTGTTTGCTTTCTCGGCAGCTGATATGCCCGGGATAAGTCCAGACCTCATCTCCCATAAGCTTAATGTTGACCCAACGTGTCGACCAATTAAGCAAAAGAAGCGGAATTACTCCGCTAATAAGAACCGAGACATCGCAGCCAAGGTCAAAAAGTTGCTGGAGGCAGGCTTCATCGAGCCTTGTCAGTATCCAGAATGGCTTGCAAATGTGGTGATGGTTCAGAAGGCCAATGGTACCTGGAGGATGTGCGTTGACTTCACGGACCTAAATAAGGCTTGTCCGAAGGATTTCTATCCCTTGCCGAGGATCGATCATCTAGTTGATTCGACAAGTGGCCATGCCTTGCTTAGTTTCATGGACGCATTCTCGGGGTATCATCAGATCTTCATGCACCCCGACGATCGAGCAAAGACGACATTCGTCACGAACGCCGGGGTGTACAATTATAAAATGATGCCCTTCGGATTGAAAAATGCGGGGGCAACCTATCAAAGGCTGGTGGATCAAGTTTTCGCCGATCAAAAGGGCCGAAACATGGAAGTCTACGTCGACGATTCGATCGTCAAAAGCAAAAAATCTGAGGACCATGTTAAAGACCTGGCTGAAACCTTCGCCACCTTAAGAAAGCATCAAATGAAGCTGAATCCGAAGAAGTGTGTCTTCGGCGTGAAGTCAGGGAAATTCCTTGGGTTCATAGTCAGCAAGAGGGGGATTGATGCCAATCCCTCCAAAGTCAAAGCAGCGCTCGACCTTCCTAAGCCGAAAACAAAGCGGGATGTTCAGCGGCTCACCGGAAGAATGGCAGCCCTCTCGAGGTTCATTTCCAGAGCTTCGGATAAGGGGTTACCTTTCTTCAAAGCCCTGAAACTCCCGAAAACAAAAGAGCTCGTTTGGGAGAGAGAGCAAAGAGAAGCCTTTAAGCAGCTTCGGGAGCATCTGGCTCAACTCCCAACGCTGGCAAGCCCAGCAGAAGGAGAAACTTTGTATCTGTATGTGGCCCTTAGCCCAGCAACCATCAGTGCAGTACTGCTGAAGGAAGAAAGCAAAAGTCAGCAACCGATCTATTTCGTCAGTCATACTCTGACGGAAGCCGAGACTCGCTACCCTCTTCTCGAGAAAGTCGCTTTTGCGGTAGTGGTAGCTGCTCGGAAGCTGAGGCCCTATTTTGATTGCCATCAGATAGTGGTCTTAACTGATCAGCCGCTGGAAAAAGTTCTCAGCAAAGTTGAAAAATCTGGTAGGCTGGCCAAGTGGGCATTTGAGCTCACCGAATTCAGCATCAGCTACCATGCGAGGGTTGCCATTAAGGCTCAAGCTCTAGCGGATTTCTTGGCCGAATGCTCATACCAGGAAGCGCTAGAAAATGAAAAGAAAGTCTGGACCGTGTTTACGGATGGATCTTCCACCGAAAATGGTTCGGGGGCAGGAGTAGTGATAACCTCTCCCGAAGGCAAATCCTTCGAGTATGCACTAAAATTTTCTTTTAAGACCTTGAACAACGAAGCCGAATATGAGGCAACAATCGCTGGCCTAGAATTGTGCATCTACCTGGAAGTCGATCATGTCTGCCTGAAAACAGACTCTCAGCTAGTTGCATATCAGATCAGCGGCAGCTATGAGGCCAAAGAGCCCTCCATGATAGTCTATCTTGCCAAGATCAAATCAGTCATTACAAAGCTGAAAACTTTTGAGGTTCAGCTGATCCCAAGGGGTTAGAATACTCAAGCCGATGCACTCTCCAAACTTGCCAGTTCAACTCTCACTGAGCTGAATAGATCTGTATATGTGGAAGTGCGTCGAGAAAGAAGTGTCGACGAAGCACCTGAAGTGTGCTGCGCTGACCCAGAGCCTAGCTGGATGGACCCCATCCTAGCTTTCAAACTTCGGGGAGAAACTCCCGAAGATTGAGCTTTGGCCTCCAAGATGAAGAGAACCAACTCAAGGTTCATTGTCTTCAGGGGGGAGCTTCTGAAAAAGTCATTCTCAGCCCCATTGTTGAAATGCGTGGGACCAACAGATGCAGATTATATCCTACGGGAGATTCACCTCGGCATCTGTGGGAACCACATCGGGGGAAGGACTTTAGCCCACAAGGCATTGAGGGCTGGATATTATTAGCCCACCATGATCGCAGATGGTAAGGAGCTGGTCCGGAAATGCGAAAAATGTCAAAAATACGCACCAGTTATCCACCAGCCAGCAAGGGATCTTCAGCCGATCCTTAATCCACTCCCGTTTGCCCAATGGGGACTGGATATACTAGGACCATTTCCAGAGGCTATGTACCAAAAAAAATGGCTGATAGTTGGTGTTGACTACTTCAGTAAGTGGATCGAGGCCGAAGCAGCCTCGAACATTACAGAGCAAATTGTCAGAAAATTTATCTGGCAGAATATCATCACTCGTTTCGGCATCCCGAGAGTATTTGTCTTCGATCATGGGGGGCAATTCGATAACTTACCACTGAAGCGGTATATAGACCAGGTCGATATCAAACTGGCATATTCAGCGGTATGCCACCCGCAAAGTAACGGACAAGCTGAAGCTGCAAATAAACAGATCCTAAATGCCCTCAAAAAGAGGGTGGAAGATCAAAAGTCCAAGTGGCTGGAGGAGCTCCCTGGAACCCTTTGGTCCCTTCGGACAACTGAAAAAGAGGCAACGGGCTATTCACCTTTTGAACTAGTGTATGGTGCCGAAGCCGTTCTTCCAGTGGAAATTGGCTCTGAGAGCTTACGAGTGCACCACTTCTCGGCTGAGAACGAGCGACTGATGAAGGAATCTCTCGATTTCCTCGACGAAGTAAGAGACTCGGCCCGAGACAGAATGGCTGCTTATAAGCAGAGAATCAGCAAGTTTTACAACCGAAGGGTCCATGAAAGGCCTCTCAAAATTGGAGACCTTGTCCTTCGAAATGCTGCTGCAGTTCAGAAAAGCCGAATTCATGGAAAACTCTCAGCTGCATGGGAAGGGCCCTACGAAATCTGTGATGAGCTTCAGCCAGGGACATATCGACTTCGGGCAGTTGGAGGGAACTGAGTTGAAAAATCACTGGAACGCTGATGTACTGAAAAAATATCATGTGTAAACCCTTCGGGGCAGAACAATCTTTGTAAGTACATTTTGAATTAATCTTTGTAAACCATTATATAAATATTTGCAACTTTTTATTCTTTTAAAGTTTTCTTGGTTCTATCTACTCTTTAAGGGTTTTTATTCAGCCTCGTCTGACACCTTCGCCTACGGGTAACTAGGTTTCAGATTGCTGACAAAACTCGTCTTTTTAAAGAACACTGGTCTTTCAGCTGAAGTCAAACTTTAGTATGACTTGTTCTCCAAAGGCATGAGTCCATGGACAACTCTAGAATATTGCCTTAACTGAGCCTTGTATTCCAGAAAGCCATTATCCGAAACATTGCCTTCAGCTGGCCCTGTGTTTCGGATATCCATTTTTTTTAAAGATAGCTAGAAAATAAGGATAACAACAACTGTTGGAAATTGTTTATTCAGCCTCGTCTGCAACCTTCCCCTTCGGGTAACTGGGTTTCAGATTGCTGACAGACTCGTCTTTTTAAAGAACTCTAGTCTTTTAGCTGAAGTCAAACTTCAGTAAGATTTGTTCTCTAAAGGCATGAGTCCATGGACAAGTCTGGGATATTGCCTTAACTGAGCCTTGTATCCCAGAAAGCCATTATCCGAAGCATTGCCTTCAGTTGGCCCCGTGTTTCGGATACCCATTTTTAAGAAATAGAGAAATTGTTTATTCAGCTGAAGTCATACTTCAATTTCTGGTGGGGCAAGAGGCACTACCAGTGCAATTTTATGTTCAGCAGAATTGAAGAAGCAGTAAAGCATTCAAAGTAAGACAAAGCAGTTGAAGAAAGGATCGTCAGATTAATAATTCATGCTCAGAAGTTGAGCTACAAGTTCAAATAAATTAAAAAATATATCGGCAGCCGCTCACAAGCGGAAAATAACAGCTGCCGAAATACGTACAGAAGCAAAAAATAAACTGTTTGTACGACAAGGCAAGCTGAAGCAAAAAAACAAGGCAAAAATTCAGAAAGCGGCAAGTCTAAAGTTGAGCGCATGATGAACCGCAAGATTCTGAAGACGACTGCCCGAGTTCCTATGCTTCAGCCCGAGGATCAGAATGATTAGCATTGTGGGGCCCCATGGTGGCCTTTACCCCAGCAGCAGAAGAAGTAGTCTTTGCACTCTGCCGAGCCTCCCTTTCCTTCTGTTCAGCCTCTAACTCCTTTCTCTCAGCTTCTTCTTCGGCTTCCTCAGCCTGAAGGATTTCAGCTTCGATTGGAGTTGCATATTTCATATGAGGGTTTTCGGGATTCTGGACCCATTCAGCACATTTGGACCAGTCCAACTTCGGCTTAGCATGTAGGCAGACTCTTCGGTACACTCTGAACCCGTTTCTGAAACCCATTTCATACTCTTCTTGGGTATAGATACGGACTTTGAGTAGAGCCTCAGCATCAGCCAACTTCTTCTTTGTCTCCTCCAAGTCTTCCTTGGATTTCTTCAGCTCATCGGCGAGCTTGGAGGAGGAACCTTTCAGTTCATTCAGCTGCTGCTGAACTTGGGAAGCCTCTGTTTGAGCCTGGGTTAGTTCTTCTTTTTTGGCCATCAGCTGATCCTAAAATTCTTGGAGCTTAGCTCTCTAAGCTTCAGCAGCATTAGCAGCCTCTGAGAGTTGGATATTCCGGGCTTGGAGCATCTCTTCAGCGGCCATTCTACTGGCTTCAAGAGCTTCCAGCTTCTGCTGCACTTCAGCTTGTGTAGCAGCTCCTTCCTGGATTTGGCTCCCAATGGTAGCCTTGAACTTCGAGATGTCCACTCCCATGTGCTCTTGAAGAAATTTTTCCCCTTCCATCAGTGGGGGAAAAACTTCCTTCTCCATAGCATCGCAGAATGTTTTAAGGGCTTCAGCAACTCTCTTTTCATATTCTTCACCCTTCTGCTGCTTCTCTTCAACTGCTGCTTGCTTCAGCTTAGCAAGCTTTAGCTCCTCCTCAGCTACCTTCTTGTCTAACTCGGCAGCATCTACCCTATCTTGTAGGGTATCTATCAGCTCTACAGTGAGAGTCTGATTGTGCACGAACTGGAAACAGGAGCAAAGTCAACAAAAAAAAAATAATATATAATAATAATAACTGAAACTGAATTGAAGAGCTGAATTGAAAAAAAGATAAAGGCAAGGAGAATCACCTGCATCATCAGCAGTTGGTTAGACCTGGCTGGGTCTGGAACTGATTTGCTGGATTCGCCCATCCCAGCAGTGGCCTTTAGCGACCAGATTGTTGCCCTATCTACTTCGGACATGCCAGCAAAATCGCCGAAGTAGGCTGCAGCACCTTCTCGGTTCTGACCCCATATGAGGTCCCAGATATGATCTGGGATTGGAATTCGGGGGGCTTAGAAACCCATTTCCCCAGACTGCAGCGTCTTGAAGGAAAGGAAGGATGACGATGGAGCTTCTTGAATCTTGGATGGCTCGGCATCCCCCTTCTTCTCAGAAGAGTCAATTATTATGACTTCTTCTTCTTCTTCTTCAGGTGTGAGGACGAAGGCCTCAACCTCTCTTGCAATGTCTGCCGTGAAACCCTCATCACTGGGCATCACAGCATCCTCATCTCTGTGCTCAGCAGCACTCTCTTGAACTTCCTCTTGGACCCCTCCCTTAAGTTCGGGAGTTTTCTGATCCACCTCCATCTCGGGAGGTGGCGGAGGGGTCTTTGGAGGTGATTGAGGTGGCGGACGGGGAACCCTCGGTGATCCATTGCCTTCCTCAGGTTCCCTTATCTCGACGCCGATGGTCATCGGCCTCCGCTGAGAGTCATGCGGGCCGATGATGGCCATTCTTCGTCGCCTTTTCTGAAGCGGCTGCTCTTCCATGTCTGAGTCTGAAGACTCTTCTTGTGCCTGGTCTTCGGGACGAACAGGGGCTTTCCCTTCTCTATGTCTATTACTCTCTTCGGACTGTAAAAGACAGGGGGGAGGAAGGATGTGAGTAAAAAAAAAAAAATAAAAAAAAAAAACAGGCAAAACTAGGTCTAAAAGCTCACTGAGGTCTTCAGCAAAGCCTCGTCTTCTTCAGCTGCCCTAGCTGCAGCTTCTTCTTCAGCAGCCCTGGAGGACCCTTCTCCTCCTTCACAAGCTTCAATAACCCGTGCAACCTCTTCGGCCGTACGGGCAGCTTCAGCTTCTTCGTCTAACAGCTGAAACCAGGGATCTCTCTTCTTCCACCAAGGCTTCTGCCTCTGATACAGAGCAACAGCCTCAATTTGGAAATGGGAAGACTCTAGATGAACTTCCCTATGCCTCGGTTCAGTGATAGAGGGGGCCCGATCGGTTACAACTCGTTCTCGGTTGACGCCAAGACGAGCGTAGTTAATGCCGACGTTGGTCTCATCCCGCTCTGAAAAAGAAGAGGGAAAAGGTCAGTTCAGTTAGGTTGGCACAGCAGAAAAGAGCGAAGTGAAAACGGAGGAAAAAAGATAATTAAAAGGCCTCGGCCCCAGCCGAAGAAGCTTACCATCCCTAAACTTTCGGCTGAGGCCGACAGCTGCTAACATGTTCTCTTGGAAGACATAATGCGTAACGGGGAGCCAAGTCTCTGGGATATGCTGCATTCGACCGCTGCCCCCCCGGTTCGGCAGCTTGCCGAAGATGTTCTGTTGATTAAGGTTCGGATCTGGGCCGTTATCTTCGGGGGGACCTAAACTTCCCATGTCGGGATCAGGCTCAGCAAGATACCTGGGAGCGCTGAAGACGCAAGGGTGGCCCGGGTCCGTGGGCGCCCTAACCCAAATCCATTGACCTCTCCAGTCCTTGTCTGAAGAGTCGTTCGGCCACATGGTTAGGTATTGGGGTCGAGACTCAATCCGGTACCACCCAGAACCGTGACTTCCGTGCCCACTTTGAATATTTGGCACTAGACGATGGAGCTTTTTGAAGCAGTGCAGGTTCGGCACATACCTGAAGAACTTGCAGACCCATAAGTATGTCATCATCCTTCGGATGCTAATGGGAGTTAGCTGACATAGGGAAATATTATAATGGATCAACAAGTCTCGGACGAATACGTCCAAAGGGAACCTCAGCCCATACTGAAGTTGTCTTGTGTACACCCCCACATACCCCGGGGGTGGACGATGGATTCTATCGGATGCCACGGGCATTCGGCACCAATACCCATCAGCTTCAAGGATGCCGTAATGCAACTCAATCTGTTCGGCAAACTGATACTGTTCAGCATTCTCTACCCACCATGAGTAGGGGCGGTTCTTTATCATGGCCGAAGCTACTTCAGCATCCTCCCACTCCGAAAACCCAGGAAGGATGTCCCAAAGGATAGCGGGAACTTCATCGTCCCGCCCAGAAGCGCTCGGCCCCTCCGTTCTCTGAGGAGGAGCCGAAGAAATGGGAGTCGCCCTAATCCCTTCAGCAGGGTCAGGCTCTGCTCTCTGTCCATTCCAGGTCCCAATCCTGTTCCTGGGATCGGGAATTGGCCTTGCTCTTCTTGGAGCACGGGTTCTACCTTTAACTCCTCTCACCATGGATGAGTTTCGAAGAAAAAAAAAAGAAGAAAAAAAAGGAAGGAGTTCAAATTCGAAGAAAAATAAACTAAAATCAAAGGAATTTACCTTAATCTGAAGCGAAAGTTGCCGATTTACGAATTGGTAGTGACGAGTCTCAGTTTCTAAGCTTAATGCTCTGGGAATTTGCGAAGTTTTGACGCGGGTTCTTGGGACTTTCTTAAGAATTCTTGGTTTGTGTTAGTGAATAAGTGAGGAGAGATGACGCGCCTCTAATTATATCTCCAGAAATGGGAATTCTGGGAGTCCGCATTTCAATTTCTCTTAAACATCCCACTAAGTAACCGTTAAACACACGACCTTGCGATTAAACCGCCCATTATCCGTCCAACTTCCACAATTATTCGCCTTAACTGTTGTTATCTCATTAATTACGGTTTAAATTCAAATTTCTTGGATTAATTAAATCATTGACTTCCCTCCTTTCCTGATTAATCAAACCCGACCCGTCATCCTGCCAAATCGGGTCTGGGGGGCAAGTTGTTTGGGTCCAATTTAGTCCAATTGGGCCTAGTCATTAAATGATCCAATTTAAAGCCCAAGGTCAAGGTTCAACTCTCCAATTGTGCTAAAGTCAAAGATCAGTCCTCAAGGCAAGTCAATTGGGCTAAGGCCCAAATTCTCCATATATGCAAAGGTATAAAAGCTATCAATATTACATTTGTACATGGATTCAAAACAAAGCCTCAAGCAACTAATTCTCTTGCATAACATTCTCTTTCTACACACTGTACTGACTTTAGCATCGGAGGGGCCTTCCTCGGCAACACCCCCGAGGCTAGTTTACGTGTGTTTACTGTGCAGGAAACCTTCGGCCCAACATCACTTGGACCGAATCCAGTCTTCTCCACTTCATCGGACCATCGATAAGGTCCCATTGTTTTCACCCGAAACAATATATATATATATATATATATATATATATATATATATATATATATATATATATATATATATATAATTTAATGTGATTGTATTGGATTATATTGTTGTCGATTAGATTAGTATTAGTCGGTGGTGCCCTACTAAGGTTAAAATCCTAGCTCTGCCACTGTCTTCACCTACCTCCTTATCCCCCCTCTCTCACCTCCATAAATCAACCCTTACTATCACCTTCACCTGACCTAAAACCCTCTCTTGTATGATAGGAAATAACCAAGATAAACCAACTTTTAATCCAAGTTTCAATATTCAAATTGCAATTTGAGAGAGAATAAATAACAAAGTTAAATTCTTATTACTTCACTTGCCAAGTTAAATGCAATAAGAGTTTAATCCAAGCCTAATACAAAGTAGAGCTAAGATTATGTGAGAAATTGCATAATCAATCAATTAATCAAAGCCTTAATGCCATAAGTGGGCCGACTACATGACCAAAAAATGATTATTTCGTATAGTTATCCACAAAAATCTTCCTCCTCCATCCCTTACGATCAAATACCTCATTCTGATGCAATCACATAGATTAAAAATAATCACAAAGATAACGGGTAAAGAGATAAAATCTCATTAAATTCAAAATTAAGCAAAAAGACTGTCAAAATAACAAGCTTAATTTTATTAATAGGGGTTTACAAACAAACCTAAAATTCTTAAAATTACAACCCTATGACTATAAGCGAACTTTGTATTAAAATATTCAAAATTATTGTTCGTGACACGACATCTAATCTAGCATTTAATATTGTTAAAAAAGTATAATTGGAGATGTAAATAGATGAAATTATGAATTGACAAACGTGAAATTAAAGATAAAAATGTACTTCCGCCGTTCTTTATTACTTGAGTTGTTTTCTTAATTATTTGGCAATTTTAACACTACACTTTTACTTATTTTCCCTCACCTTTTCAACATCATTAACCCATCATATTCTTATTACCTTCTATAGCTCTCTCACTTGAGTCACTCACCAAAACCCATAGTTTTTGAAACCACCTTTCCTCCTCCAAATTATCTATTATGGAAACCACTGTCACCACCACCCTTATTTTTGAAAACACCTCCAAACATCAATCACCACCCTTATCTCTCATCTTCACTAGAAAAAGCCTCGACCCTGGCCTCCTTCCCGCACAAGTCACCCATTCTCGTCACCTCCACCCTTGCGCCATCACCGTTGACTGTAGAATTGCTCAAGTTTATCAAAATTGAGGCCATGGTGGTCGAATTTTGGCGGTTATTACAGATCTGACACCACCATAGTCAAATTCGACCTACAAGCTCTCAATATTCTTAAGAATTTGGTCAAGTATGTGACGGTAGGTGGTGGTGTGGGTATTTTCACACTTCTCTTGTTTGTTTACTTTGTTGGTGGTATGGACAATGATGGTTGTTGAAGGTTGAAAGGAATGGTGTCCTTTGAACAAGTGTATTATTCTGAGAGGGTTCAAAATAAATTACGGAGTTAATATTCAGTGAAGTCAAGTGATCGGAAAGTCGGGTTAAAGGTCATCTTCGATTAGTCAGATTAATTATATTAATCTCACAACTTTCCTTTGACCGAACCCAACAGGTCACACCCAAGCGTGCAACTAAACTAAGGCGACGAATTAGGTCTTAATACAACAAACAAGAGGATATGTACTCCGACATCGGATTCCGAGCTTAGAGCATCAAAGCCGAAAGTCGAACGTCGAGTCAAATTCTAGGAATAGACAAGACATACAAATAAGTTAAACAACATAGCCCTAGCCTCTCATTGGCCTAGCTATTCGAGGGCTAGGCTAGCATGGGCTATCTGAAGGAAAGTACCAGCTGCAAGCTTAGCATTGTGCGCATGCACTAGCTAGGCCTACTGGACGGGGCGTGTCGCAAGCCAAGTGTTGGCCCAGTGCTTGCCGCAGCAGCACTACAAGCAAGGCCCTGCAGCTATCGCAGATCACCAGGCCTCGCTTGCGAGTGCTACGCCCAGCAAAAAACAACAGCTCGCATGCGGGCTTATGACAGCAACAACAATGCCCAACAACGGCAGCAGCCCGCAAGCATGCAAAGGTTGCTGCTCTTCGTTGGGCCTTGCAGGCCAGCCTAACAAAGAGCACGAGGGCTGCCAGCAGGCGCACCTTGTTGCCAGCTGGCGGCGTGTGATTAGTGGGTTTGGTGGCTTGGGGAACAAGGAGGCCATGTGGTCCTCACCTAACCACTCCCTCTTGCTTGCCACTTGTTGTTTTATTATTTGTTTTAAGCACTTTAATGTATTTTAGAATTAAAATAAATGCATATATTTCTCAACTTTGCAAAGTCCCACATTGATGGAATATCAAGGGGACGGAGATGCTTCTCCTATAAATACCCAAGGTTACCTTGGGATTTGAATTGCAAGAGTTGAACCTTATAAAAGGCATTTTCATTGAAAAAACCTTATAAAGAGATCCTCTTATTAGTAATATTAGTATTATCCTTGCCAATAATATCGACCAAGTTTTTCGAGCGCGTGGGTGGACCTAGTTGGAGGAGTCATATGTGAGGCTCTAGCTACGTTCGTGGGTTTCGTGTTCGTGCTATGTGGAAAACACGCTTCAAGGGTATGAATGTAACACCCTAGAAATTCCTTTCCTTTAAAATACCTATTTTTCCCTCTTAAAAATACGAAATAGGAATATCTAAGACATTACCGCCACTGTAAAAACAGCTAAGGCAAATATCAAAGACTCACACAGCGGAAGACTATCTTTAAAACCATTTAAAAACAAGTCAACTTAAAAAGTCAAATCAAATAAAAGTAAAAGTCAAACAAAATCAACCTACAACTTGGAACCATTGTGTAAAACCAAACAATATTAAACCTTTGTGTTAGTCTCGTGAGTATAATAATATAAATAATATTTAAAGCAAATAAAACACATCATATTCCTATCAGAACTAAGCATGATCCGCTCTTTACTCATGCCCATCATGAATATGCTTCATCACCCGAAAGGCTTCTCTCTACTTGTCCCCACTACTCGCCATTAGAAATGGGTCGTCGTAGGGCCGAGGTAAAGACGAGGCCAAAAAAACATACAAACACACAATCAGCAATGCTGAGTACATAAGCGCAGCAAAAAAACACTAACATGCTTTCATCCTATCATGACACAACTTACCGTGCTGCACATGTTTACAAACATACAAACATTCAACACCTAACTAGACAAATACCGATTTTCATTTAATTTTGATTACACATCGAACGGGTTTCCAACCAAATCTCTGCCTCAAATAAATTGAGGAAAACTACACTGGGAGCTAAATCGGATAGGCAAATGTCACATGAAGTGACTGAACGTCCTACGCATAAGATAAATAAAAAGGAAAATACAGCGTCTTGTACTCCCAGTAGATCTCATGGTTAGATATAAACCCCATAACTCCACCCACGTGTTCATACTCAAGGTGTATACGTTCCAAGAGTTTTAGTGTGTAATCTCTTTCACTTTACATTGTTTACATATTATTATACTTGGTGATGACTCTCAAATTATAACACAATCAAACACTATAATTCATTCAACCAATCAAACATACCAATTTAATTCTTGAACAATTAGTGACCACATAAATTTAATAGTTGAACCCTTTTAAATCTACCTCGGTGTCAAAAACACCTTAAACGCATAATGCGCCGCAAATCCTATCCTTCGTTGTTAGAAACACCTTAAGTGCACATAAGCGCCGCAATATAATTTATTCCTGTTTACTAAGACACTTAAATAGCTCAATTCCCATGCTTAAAGCATCAATAAAAATTATATGAACCATAACAAAATTCCCTTTTTATATTCCAAACCAAATTAAACATTTAGTTTAATTAAACATGCTCTCTAACATGCCAATAATAAAAGTGTGGTTCATAACCAACATGCCAATATAATTAATTCCAATCACCAAATTATCATAAATAATTCACACGTCACAAATTATTTACCAACATCAATCCAATCAACAAATTCCAACCAACACATATCATGATACTACTTGGAATTAATTAAGCAAAGCCTAGCACGCTTCTGCATATTCAAATAATTACTAAGTACGCGAACGTACCTTGAATATGATCTCAAAATTGCCACGACTAAATAAAATCACTCATTTCAAAGTCTCTTACAAACCCAAAATTACAAGGAAGTATTAATCTCTTCCACACAAATTTTCAGCAATATATACACTCTTTAAATCACTCATAAACCCTCTAAAATAAGCTGAAATTTTATTGAAAACTCTTGCTTTTATTCCTAAATAATGGGTAACTAAAAATCCTTTCAAGAATCATAATTATAGCTTATATAAAAAAATTCCAGCATTATTAAAACTTATAAAATTGCTGTAATTTAGTTTAAAAACATTAATTTTAATAGTTTTAATCAACCACAATCAAATTCCATCAATAAACATTAATTAGAAATCTAGTGTTTTCAATTTGGGGCTTTTGAATTCAAAACCAAAATCTGAAATCTGAAAACTTATATACAAAATACTTATTATCAAACATCATAAAATCATCCGAAAACCCAAAAAACAATAATTAGATTGAGGCTGGATTAAATTATAGATCAAAGAACAGTAATAAAAAGTTTTTTATTTTTATTTTCTTAAAAATAAAATCAAAAACATGGCGCACGAATCACCGTGGCTGGGCGGCTGTCGCGCGCTCGCCTGGTGGCCGTCGTTGCTGATGCGCGCCGGTGGTGGCGTGTGGTGGTGGCGCCGACCGTTTGTGGTGGTGTGTGGGTGGTGGTTGAAAATAAAATAAAATAAAATAAATGGGAAGGGGAAAATTAAGGGGAAAAGAAAATAAGAGAAGAGGGAAAGTTTACCTTTGGGTGCACTCCACCTTAGGCATATGATGGGTATTTAAACCCTTTCTCATATCCCTCCTACTTAAAATTCCTTTATTACCCTTAATGATCCCTTTCCTAGTCAAACTAGTATTTTGACTTTCCTTAAATACCAATGACTTTAAAAATTATCTTTTTATAAAATAATATGCCCCAATAATTCCAAATTATAAAATAAAATATTTTCAAGATTATTAAATAATTAAAAATAAAATTTTTAATTAAAATAATTCTTTTTAAATTAATAAAAACCATAAATAATTCATTTCTAATTATTTAAATACTTTAAGAAATACTTCTTTAAATCAAAATACGTATAAAAATACGGGGTATTTCAATGAACGTTTTTTCCCTCCTTTCTCTCTTTCTCTCTCCTCTATGTGTTTATTGTTTTATTAATTATATGTATGTTTTAGTTTAGTCGCTTTAATTTGTGCATGCGGTCCGGGGCAGGTTTTGGTTCCGCGTGGTGCTCGGGCCCGTAAAACCCAACAGCGGTATCATGAGCCTCGCGCATTTAATTTTTGCGACTAAAAATTAATTAAGGAGATTTAAAATAGATTTGTAATCTGGATTAGCAACCTAATTAGATTAGGATCTCGGTTTTATTAGATAAAATAGATTTATGCTAATTTATGACTACTAACCTAGATATCGACTAAAAAATAGTGATATTTGGGTGGAATCAATGTTTAAATCAATCTTTAATCCAAAGAGTGGTGAAAAATTGGCTTCTAGAAGCCAAAATCTACCCATAAATGTGAATTTTTGGGGTTTTTCGTTTAGAACAAAATTTTTTTAATCTTTAAACCTTGATTAATTATTGCATATAATTAGTGGATTATGTGATTGATTATGAATTAATATACTGCATTTTTTTCCCTTATTAAGCATGTTTTGATATGATTTGGTTGCTTAATAGGGATTGCTCTAAAATTTACATAAACTTGAAAATTGTTCATTTTTGCAATTAGATTGCTTAAACTGTATGAGTTTATGTTAAATGTGATTTTTGAACCCTTAAAATTGTCAAATATTGAATCTTTAATGGTTTATTGATTGAATCGTGACTTGCTAAAATCCAAAGTGAACATACTTTGAGTTTTAATCATTTTGGAAATTGATTAAAATCATGAATGTTCATATTTGTGCTTGAATATTATTCTACATTGGAAGGTTGAAATATTCAAATATGCATGATTATTTGTTGGATAAATCGTTTTTCATTGGATGGTTGATTAATTTATTAACCTAGTTTTGTCAAATTTATAATTAATTTTAAGCTTTGGATGGATTAATTATGCAACATGCTCTTAATTCTTGATTGAATCAAATTCACCTAAAATTATTAAAGAATGGTTCTTGGAAATAATTTTGGTTTTTGCACTAAACTTGGATTAATTAAGTTATACTTTATATTAATTCAAAATTGCTCAATTGTTAATTCTAAAATTTAATTTGAAATTAATTAAAGTCACACAAATATTTGGGATTAAAAATCCCAAAGCACAGAAAAATCAAGGCTTGAAGCCTCGAGCACCACACTCGGTCATCAACGTTGCTGCCGAGGTGTGCGAGTGTGTGCTGGGAGTGTCCGAGCAAAATGTGCGAAAGGGGCATGTGATGCGGTGCAGCCAACAGTAGCTGGGATAGCTGCCAAGCAGCACCTAGCCCGCAAGGGCAGGGCTGCTAGGCAACACCTACTGCGAGCATTAGCGCGCATAAGGGGGTTGCTAGCACCAGCAGCACGCAAGCATGCTAGGCATGCTGTGTGCCTGCAATGCTTGGGGTTGCCTTGGTGCGTTGCTTGGCTAATGCTGCTAGCCACGCACGCAGGGCTTGCTAGGAAGCCTAGCAACCCCTAGCCTTTGGCTTGGGATCTAGGTGCTTGGCTCGGTTCTGCGGCTTTGCGGTTTTGTTTAAAACAAGGCTAGGCCTCGATTTTTCACGTACTTGCATAATTTTAACGAAATGACTCGTTTCGCTTAATTAAAAATTAATTGGATTAATTTAATTAAGTTGGATGTAGAATTTAGTGGGAGCTTCATTAATCGATTTTGTGCTCATTAAGCTTTAATTTTGCTTATCATTATTGCGTTAGTTCACATGATTGAATAAGCACTTGAATAGTTTTAATTAGGCTTGTTAATCGGATTGACGACCTAAGTTAGTAACTAATGTACGCCTTTTGATACAAGTTATGTATTATTGCTTGTGTTGTTTGTAAAAATTGCATGAGGTTATTCACTTTAAAAGTGAATGGGTGAATGAAATATAATAAATGTTCTTATGCATGTTTTTACAAAAGTGACTCATATGGCGCGACTAGGATAGAAATATGGACTGCGTTGCATTACGTATTTTCGTAAATCTAAGTACGGACTGCGTGCCGTTAAGTATTTTTATACTTAGTTAATTTAGATTACTTCTAGTATCTAGTTCTTGCATGCTTGATGGTGAAGTCAAGAAAGACAACATTTCTTTGAAGATGGAGCCTTAAGGTGCCAAGATGACCTTGAAGATTGAAGATTGGATGCTTCATGATTTCAAGGGGTCATGCTAGTTCACTATGAATTTATACGTATCTATTTATATATTGCTTATATATCTTGATATTTAGATGCATGTGTTAGGATGTCTTGTGTTGACTGATTAGTTAAGTTCACTTAAATCTAACCAACATAGAAACCCTAAGTTCCAAAGAAAATTGAGTTAAAAATTATCATTCCAAAATGACACTTACTAAAACTTTGAAAGTAGAGGATGGGCTATGCCAAAGAAAGGCATCATCACTTTCTTAGGGACAAGGTATATTAGATATATGAGTTAGTTTTGGTTAAAATCAACAATATCGGTAAGGAGTCCTTATATATTGTGGCAAACAAAATAAGTGTCAAGAATGCATTGGATGCGACGACATATCAAACCAAGAATAGTTTGGAACTATTATCAATTGGATTGCTTACTTTATAATAATAAGTGTTAAGACAAGACAAAGCATGCTTAATCACATATTGGTTTTAGGGATCTTGGAATCGTTTCATTCTTGCCCAAATGGGACAAACTTATGAATGTGTGAATAAAACATCAATAAGATTGAATGTTGCAAGTGTGGTTTAAAATTTCAAACTTATAGGTTTATGAATGGTTATTCATTGCAAATTTTTCATTTGTAGTATAATTTCTGCAATTAACAACAACAACATGTGCTTGGAACTCCCTGACAAGTTGTCTTTCAAATTGAACTTGACGAACTTCAAGGAATGGGAAGAGGAGCTTCGAAAGACTCTAAGGAATAGTTGCTTGGAGTATATTTTGGACACTCCTATCCCAAGCTTCTACTCCAAAGGACTAATAAGCGATGAGGCTCATGAGACTTGGTCTTCCGATTGTAACAGGGTTACAAGGTTGATGGCTAATTACATCCCGAAAATGCTCCTCAAAGCCCTTGAGGACATTGTCCACGTGAGAGTTACTAAGAGTCTTCGTAGCAACTATGATGGACTTGTGTATAACATGACTAGGTCACTCTAAAACATGAAAATTAAGCCATCCAAGGAAGGTTTCCTTGCCACGGAAAGGTACCGACTTTGGTCTAGATTCTACAATACTAGACTTGGACACGGTATGCCCCTCCAACCTCATGTTCTTAGAATGACTAGGCTCTTCAAGCACATGGAACTTCTTAGAATCCCGATAGATGATAAGATGGCAGATCATATCTTGCTTGCTCGCTCCACTTGGGGTACGATGCACTTAGGATGAATATGGTAGCTGGGAAGAAGTCACACTGATTGAATGAGGTGGTGCAAGTGCTACCCAAGGCCGACTCCTATGGAGTAACAAAGATGCCTTTTGATTAGGGGATTTCTCCCGCCACGTAGACCAATTAAACTCTGCCACGTGTCATCCACGTGGACCAACTAGAAGCCCGCCACGTGTCACCTCGTGAGAGGTACAAGGTGGACCAATCAGGCCACGACACGTGGCAGGAAGATTGCCAACTGGGAAAGTGGTCTATAAGGGCCCCAAATACATAGGCAAGCCCAGTCAGCCCTAGGTATTTGAAAACCTAGTACTAGGCACATATTTCCAGACCCTATAAAAGGGAGATGTTCCCTCTGAGGAACAACATTCAAAAATCCTTAAACACACGCGTACATTACTTGCTGAGCATTAACTCCAGCTTTAATTGCGCTACTTGAGAGCTAAGGCTAGGATTCAGAGAATGTCTCAGACAGTCGATGATCACTCCCCTTCCGAGAGGAGCCTGATCCCCTTTACTTTCCGCATCTTTACTTCCGAACACGTTCTAACTTGATCGTCGGAGGCGGAACTCCCACCCATAGGAGTCTCTGTTGTTTTGTAGGTACAAGTTTCTAGAGGTCAATCTTGGTGTTGTAACTCTCTCGCAGGACATCCAAAAAACCCCGAAACATTTGGCGCCGTCTGTAAGGAGAGTACTTCTAAGATGACTTCGCAAGAGCCTGTACCGCCTCTTAATGAGAAACGACCTATGACCGATGTCCAAGTGAGGTCGACACATAGACGGCCCCTAACGGGTCCCTAAGAACTCGGCACATTCGTTCCCTCGAAAGGAAGGAACGGATTGTCAAACTAGCAGGCCCTAGCGAACCAGCCGGCCAGCCGGCCGGTCAACCTCAGGCGGCCAAAGGCTCCGTCCCCATCACCAGAAACGAGCTCATGACAAGTTTCAAAGGGGAGATAAGGACCTGATCGATAAACGGACGGCTGTCCCTACCAAGGAATAGTCGACTAAAAAGCCCTCCCATTTTGGGAGGAATAAGCCGGTCAAAGACCGAGAGGCCACTCCTTACCCTAAACCAAGGAAGGGACATAAGCCCTTGATAAATTTGGCCAGACTTCGGTTCCCTGAGCTTGGGAAGAGGAAGGCCATCTGGCATGTATAGCCGGACAGTTCAAAGAAAACTTATTCTGATGCCCGGATGTTAATCCACCAGAAGAAGAACATGCAACTGTCAGAGTTGGCTTCAACGTCGAACTTGCAAGACAGCTTTCAGAATACCTCAATGAGGTATTCACAATCAAATCAAGAGAATCAGACAGGCGGCATGTCTGCCCACTCTAGTCCTCAAATGCTCCATGCGGCTCCGTATGCGCCTCACCAGCCGTACATGACGTTTAGACAACCCTACATGCAGCCGACCCTCTTCGGGGGGCAAACAGCGCATAATGTCCAACCCTTGGACAGGCAGCTTCGATTGCTAAGACTTGGAGAACAACCCTCTGCGTTATCCAAGGAAATAACTGTGGCCACACAGCCAGTCAAGGTAAAAAATGTGCTGGTAGGTGCCTATGACGGTACCACCAACCGAGAAGACCACCTGATGGCATACACCAACCTTATGTATCTTCAAGGGTTGGATGATGCCGCATGCATCAATACTTTCAGGATGCTTGCATACTTTTTTGTGTCCAACTTCTCAATGAACATCCCTGCGAAGAAAACAAGTCTTGACCTGGGAGCTATACACCAGGGAGAGAAGGAAGGCCTACGATCATACATCAGGCGGTTCAATCTGATGAAAATTCAGATTCAAGGACTGTCTGATGAGGCGGCCTATACAGACTTTTCCAAAGGCCTGAAAGACGGGTCAGCCTTAAAGTTCGACCTTGTAAGGAAGAGGGTTGCTACCCTCCAGGAAGCACTGATGGAGGCGGATGCCTATATACAAGCAACCGAGCTTTGCAACATCCATTAGTAGAAAAAATGAAATAGGCACCCCCCCTTTAGCACCGGTTCTTGAAAACCGGTGCCATAAGAAATGGGCGGGATTGAAAAATTCAGAGTTGGCACTGGTTCAAACCAAAACTAGTGCCAATCATTTAATTAGCACTGATTCAAACCGGTGCCAACTTATTTATTAAAAAAAAAAGTATGGCATAGAGTTGGCACCAGTTCTCCTTAAACCGGTGCCAAATATGTTAATTAGCACTTGTTTAAACCGGTGCCATATTTGAAAAAAAAAACCCGGGTTAGGTTATTCCAACGTCTTTCTTCTTCAATTCCTTTTCATTTCTTTTCCCACGCGTTTTTCCCTCTTCTCTTCTCCCAACATCTCCTAGCTATACTCCATTGACGATTGAAGCAGTTCGTTGGTGTCCATTGAAGCAGTTCCTAGCTTTCTCACTTCCATTGAAGTAGTTCGTTGCCGCATTGCACGCACCACCTTCAATTCTCATCACTCTGTATTCGTATCTATCTCTCCTCCATTGAAGAAGCTTCAAGGTAAGTAGCTAGCTTAGGTTTCACTTACTCCATTGAATTCCTTGGCATTCTTACGTTTTTTGAGTAATTATAAGTTTCTTGTAAACTAGGGTTTGTCAATTAAACGCGCACGATTCCCCCTCCACAACGACCTTCTTGTCATAGCTCCCCCTTCACTATGGTGAGCTTGCCTTTATTCTTTCTATTCTTGTGATGGCTGTTTTGCTCAGTTTTTTTGGGTGGTAGTGCTGCTGGTGGTTGGTGGTTGGTGGTGGTGTAATTAGTGGTTGTATGGACTGTGGTGTGTACTACTGGTGGTTGGTGGTGGTGTAATTAGTGGTTGTATGGACTGCGATGTAGTGCTGCTGGTGGTTGGTGGTGGTGTGTTGTTGTGTAGTAGTGTGTTGTAATTGGTGGTGGTGTGTTGCTGTGTAGTAGGGTGTGTGTTTTTTTTTGTCTTGATCATTGTATAGTTTGCACCGTTTATATGTCGTTTTGTTAATTAGCCATGCATGGTTGCTACAATTTCTAGCTTTTGCATAATTTATCCCCATTTTCTATGTCATTCCTTAATCATATGCCCCTATTTTTTGTTATTATCCATTACTCATACTTACTAACTTATGATTTTTGTTTTGTTTTTTCTTTTTGTTTTTTTATTGATTCATATGTGAATTGAAGTTCAAGTTTATCTTGAAGACTACGTATTTAGCTCAAGTGGGAAGTTAGAAAGAATACATCCATTGTACTTGCTATATTAGTATGAATTATAAACTTCTCTAAGCTATATATATATCTTTCTCTTTATTGTTTTAATAAAAGGTTTTTCATGCTATTACGAGTTGTGTATGTTTAATGACAAATACATACAACAATGCATGAAATTCTAGCATCATCATATGCCTAGATACCCGTTCAAGGCTTTCTCATTAGGAGAAAGTCTTGAATAGTCCCCGGTTGAGATTGTTCTTGAACGTTTACTCTCACTTAGGTGGTGAATGTATGTCTTTTTTTTCGATTTTAAGGAACATCTTGGCTTACCATTTCCTCACCATGTTCTCTGGGTACATATGTGGGTAAGTAATTACCTACATCGTGTACTTGGAGAACTGGGGGGAAATGCTGCCGGATTTTCCTTAAAATTGGAAAGTTGACATACATTCACTAGTGAGAGTAAACGTTCAAGGATGGGTTAGGTTGGAGTGATAAGGACCCTTTAGAAGCATATATGCATTTTTGTATCTATATGAATGTTATATGCATGGTGTGTGTTTGAATTTGATTTACATATATAAAAGATGTAGCAATTATACATTATTCGTAATATGTTGCCATGTTAGAGACAATTTACTTAATGGAGAAGGATCGTGGCTGGATGTTTATATTCGCCCCATAATATGAGGAGTACGTCTGATTATGTCAAATTCATTTGTTTCCACTATTTATATGTTGTACATGGCTAATTATTGATTTGTTTGTCTCTTGTGAATTTATGTACATAGTTTACACTGGACCCTGCTGGTGATTAGTGTTTCTAGTAACACAATCTTCCTTTTTGATTCTGCTCGGTTACCTCATCCAAGAAAACGCCTCGTGAAGTCCATACTGCAAAAGTAATATAGCTTCAATTCCTATTGTTGATTCATTACCTAACTCATTAATTAGTCACACTAATCAAATTTGAACTTACTTTTCTATATAGTGTTATGAAGAAGATAAATTGCCGACCTCCTTGAGGTCCTACATGGAAATCACCGAAGGTAATGCCACATGATAATGTGATTTTCGTAATAAACAATGCATAATATGTTGCTAATTTGCTATTCATGTTTGATTCATATCATGTACTTTGTTCCTTATGCAAGTGCGCATAACAAGATAACGGAGTTGATTGTGGCCTATACATGATGAGATTCATGTTTGACATAGTGAGTCAATGTACATACACACTACAGCTTGAAGAGGTATGCCATTAACTATATCTTGTAATTTCAAGCCTTAGCCACCTATAAATAAGTGATTATGACATGTTATGAATAAGTATGAGTTCACTTGACAAGAAATGTAGGAAATAGGCATCATTGTAGTCAAATAGGCCTTACTTGGGCCATTTTTGTTGGAAATGAGTCCTAAAACCCCTAAATTGCTCTTTTCTTATCCACCTATAAATAAGTGATAATGACATGTTATGACTAAGTATGAGTTCACTTGACAAGAAATGTAGGAAATAGGCATCATAGTAGTCAAATGGGCCTAACTTGGCCCATTTTGGTTGAAAATGAGTCTTAAAACCCTTGAATTGTTCTTTTCTTGTCATTTTGCACATTAGAAGCCTATAACTAAGTGATAATGACATGTTATGAGTAACTTTGAGTTCACTTGACAAGAAATGTAGGAAATAGGCATCATTGTAGTCAAATAGGCCTTACTTGGGCCATTTTGGATGGAAATGCGTTCTAAAACCCCTAAATTGCTCTTTTCTTGTAATTTCAAGACTTAGCCACTTATAAATTAGTGATAATGGCATGTTATGACTAAGTATGAGTTCACTTGACTAGAAATGTAGGAAATAGGCATCAAAGTAGTCAAATAGGCCTAACTTGGCCCATTTTGGTTGAAAATGGGTCCTAAAACCCTTAAATTGCTCTTCTCTTGTAATTCCAAGCATTAGCAGACTATAACTAAGTAATAATGACATGTTATGAGTAAATATTAGTTCACTTGACAAGAAATGTAGGAAATAGGCATCATTGTAGTCAAATAGGCCTTACTTGGGCCATTCTGGTTGGAAATGCGTCCTAAAACCCCTAAATTGCTCTTTTCTTGTAATTTCAAGCCTTAGCCACCTACAAATAAGTGATAATGACATTTTATGACTAAGTATGAGTTTACGTGACAAGAAATGTATGAAATAGGCATCATAGTAGTCAAATAGGCCTAACTTGACCCATTTTGGTTGAAAATGGGTTCTAAAACCCTTAAATTGCTCTTTTCTTGTAATTTTGCACATTAGAAGCCTATAACTAAGTTATAATGACATGTTATGAGTAACTTTGAGTTCACTTGACAAGAAATGTAGGAAATAGGCATCATTGTATTCATATAGGCTTTACTTGGGCCATTTTGGTTTGAAATGCGTCCTAAAACCCCTAAATTGCTCTTTTCTTGTAATTTCAAGCCTTATCCACCTATAAATAAGTGATAATGACATGTTATGACTAAGTATGAGTTTACTTGACTAGAAATGTAGGAAATAGGCATCATAGTAGTCAAATAGGCCTAACTTGACCCATTTTGGTTGAAATTGGGTCCTAAAACCCTTAAATTGCTCTTCTCTTGTAATTTCAACCAATAGCAGACTATAACTAAGTAATAATGACATGTTATGAGTAAGTATGAATTTACTTGACAAGAAATGTAGGAAATAGGCATCATAGTAGTCAAATAAGCCTTTCTTGTAAATGTATTTTTACATGCATATATAACCTAAGTAATTCACTCCTAACTTACATTTTGTTTATTCCAAGTTTTGCAAGGGACAAACGGGACGTCTATTCACAAGCGAAGAACTTAATGAAGTTAGAGACTTATTGGCGTCCTTCATCACATTTAATTTGTAAATTTCATTTCTGTTTGAACTTGTGCACTACATTACTGATTAATAATGTTTGTAATTATGACATTTTTTTCTAATTAGTATTATATTTTGGGATTGTTATCAATATTTATGTATTTTTATTATTTCAATTATTATTATTAGTAGTTAGCATCGGTTAACCGGTGCTAATTTCTTTAGTTGGCATCGGTTTTGAACCGGTGCCAAATTTTTAGGGATTTGGCATCCCTCAAATCCCCAACGGTTCAAAATCGGTGCCTTAGGGGGGGTTCGAACCGGTGCCTTTTTACCTTTTTCGTCTAGTGATCAGTAAACAGTCGGAGTCAAAGAGGTCTGACAAAAAAGAGAGTCGGCCATTTCAGCCGGCTAAGAAAGAAAAGAAAAGAAAAGAAGTCTGGGTGGCTGATACTTCTGAACAGCGGTGCCAGAAGAAAAAGAGAGAAACAAAAACGTACCCCCCAAAGTACGAATTCAATAAAGGCTGTCACTCCATCCTCATGGAAATTAAGGACCGGGTCTCCATTGACAAGCCGGCTGCTATGAAAGGTTCCGCCAAAAATCGGAACAAAAATAAATATTGCCACTACCATGAGGATATTGGCCATGACACCAACGAATGCTTTAGTCTCAAGCGGCTGTTGGACCGTCTGGCTGATAAAGGAGTTCTCAAGTCTTATATTTTGAGGTCCAAGGTTGTCTTGCAAACTAACCCTGGGCAGTCGTCTAAGAAGAAACCTCACTCTGCTAATAGTTCGGACACTGATGAAACTCCGATCTATACAATAACAGGTCCCTTTGCTGGAGGCGGCCCAACGATCTGGGGTAACAAGAACTACATCAGACGGCTCGACGTCAACTCGATCGACGAGGGGCAAGCGTCCAAGGACTCCTTCCCCGAAGTTGTAGTTACAGAGGATGACAGGGGCGAAGTTAGGAGGCGGCATGATGACCCAATTGTCATCGAATGCAAAGTGGCCAACCAAAGAGTTGGCCGAATCCTCATTGATACTGGGAGCTCGTCTGATCTCATCAGTCACAAGTGCTTAGCCAAGCTTACGTACAAGCCCGAGAACATGCACCAGATCTCTCATCCTTTAGTAGGATTTGGAGGTGGTGTGGTACATCCTGTAGGTCGAATAGACCTAACCATTCGTCTGGGCGAAAAAGGGGAGGGACGCCACATAGTGGTCCGGTTCTTAGTTGTTGAAGAGCTGACGGCCTATAACATTATTTTGGGGTGTCCCACCTTCAAGAGAATCCAAGGTTGTTATCATTCCTTCTCTTATGCTCTTCAAGTTTGAGAAGGATGATGGAACAGTCGGCTCCCTTCGGGGAGACCAAAAGATGGCCAGGGAGTGTTACCTTGCTGATGTCAAACCCATTATGGTCTCATCCGGCCCTAGTGGAGAAATTACTGACCTTGAGCAAATCAAGGAAGCCGCCCATGCTGCCACAACAGCCGGGAAGAAGAGAAAGGCCAACCAAATGGTGGCTGAGAAAAAAGACAAGCAATAGCAATCATTGACTAGTGAAAGGCCGGATGAACTCTATCCCCAGCCGGCTAGTGAGCACATGGACATCGTTTTGGATGACTCTCGTCCTGAACGAACCTGTCAAGGTAGGGACGACTGCTTTTGCTAAACTTAGGGCAGAATTGCACAACTTGTTACAGGAATTCAAAGACATCTTTGCCATTGAGGTGGACAAGATGCCAGGCATCAGCCCGGATCTAGCCGTCCACAAGCTTGCTGTGGATCCTAAAAAGAAGTCGGTAAGGCAAAAGAAGAAGAACCATGGAGAAGAACGAAGTCAGGCGGCAGCCGCCGAGCTGAAAAAATTGTTAGATGCTGGGTTCATTTGGCAATGCTATTTCCCTAATTGGGTTGCCAATATTGTACTTGTAAAGAAGCCGAACGGAACCTAGCGCATGTGTGTAGACTACATAGACCTTAACAAGGCATGTCCAAAGGGTATCTATCCTCTCCCAAAGATCAATAGTCTGGTCGATTTTACAGCCGCCCTTGCCTTGATGAGCTTTATGGACGCGTATTCAGGCTTTCACCATATACCCTTGTGGAAAAAAGATCAAGAAAAAACTGCATTCGTCACTGATCAGGGGTTAATTTTATTACACTGTGATGCCATTTGGTTTGAAGAATGCGCCTGCAACCTTTTAGAGAATGATTAATACAGTTTCATTAATCAAATTGGAAGGAATGTGGAGGCATACATTGATGATATGATAGTCAAATCCAAACTACAAATGGACCATCTTACAGACGTCCGAGAAACATTCGTCACACTTAGGCGGCACCAAGTCATGCTCAATCCCAAGAAATGTGTTTTTGGTGTTGAGTCTGGGAAGTTCCTCGGATTTCTGATTGATCAAAGAGGGGTAGAGGCCAGCCCGGAAAAAAAACAGGCGGTCATAGACATGCAGTCGCCCCGTACTTTAAAAGAAGTTCAAAAATTAACAGGCTGTCTGGTGGCTTTGGGGAGATTCATCAGTCGGTCAGGCGACAAGTCCCTCTATTTCTTCCAAGCAATTAAGAAGAAGACTATGTTTAAATGGGGGGTGGATTTAGAGGCGGCTTTCCAAAATTTGAAGGAACACTTGCACTCTCTACCAAGGCTGGTCAGTCCTTTGCCAAAAGAAGTGTTGTACATGTACCTAGCCGTCTCTGACCATGCGCTTAGTGGTGTTCTCCTTGCTAAAAGAGGCGGAACCTAGCTCCTAGTCTACTTCATTAGTCATGTTCTACGGAATACAAAGTTAAGGTACCCCATGGTTGAAAATTTTTGACTTGCCCTTTACAAGGCAGTCAAGAAGTTGAAACCTTACTTCTTAGTGCATTCAGTCGTGGTCTACACTGACCAGCCAATCAAGCGGCCACTGATAACCATGGAATCATCCGGCCGAATGATCAAATGGGCGATTGAGATTCAAAGCCTTGAAATAACTTTTAAGCCAAGGAAAGCAGTTAAGGGGCAAGCGTTTGCTGACTTCATTGTTGAAATGACTAGGCCGGCTGATCCAGAAAATTTTGAACAAGTCTGGAAGGTATATGTGGACGGGAGCTTCACCTTGAACGGTTGTGGTGCAGGCGTTATATGTCAGTCTCTTGAAGGAGACAAGTATGAGTATGCACTACGTTTCAAGTTCCAAGCCTCAAATAATGAGGCAGAATATGAAGCCTTACTAGCTGGCATCAGCATGTGTAAGGCGGCTGGGGCAAGGAAAGTGGACGCTTGTTCTGATTATGAAGCCACGCATCCGGCTATGATCAATTATTTACAGGCGGTCAAAGAAGAGGCTGGGTTGCTTGAGGAATTTCATTTAAGTCAAGTACCCAAGTCTGAGAATAACCAGGCGGATGCTATCTCCAAATTGGCATCATCCGCCTCTTGTGACACACCAAGGTCAATTTTTTGGTAAGTGATGGAAAAAAGGAGCATCAAAGAGGAACCCATTGGGATCCTAGATCGAAGCTCAACCTGGACAGATGACATCCGGGCTCACTTAATAGACGACACCTTGCCGGATTCCTACCTAGAGATGGTCGCAATGAAAAAACCGTGCGACCAATTTTGAAATCCACAATGGAGAGCTTTTTAAGAAAGGCTATCTCCAACCTTTTTTGAAATGTGTCACACCAGAGAAAGGCTGAGAGGTCTTAGAAGACTTGCACTCGGGCTTCTGCGCCTCCCACATAGGCGGTAGAAACCTAGCAAAGAGAGTCAGGCGGCAAGGCTACTCCTGGCATACCCTAGAAGCAGAAGCCATGGAGATGGTGAAAAAATGTGACAAGTGTCAAAGGTTTGGCAAGCTAATCCATCGTCTGGCCACTAACCTGATGACTATTCATAGCCCAGTACCATTCCCCAAATGGGGCATGGACATTCTGGGTCCGTATACACCTGCTACAGGCGGACAAAGGTATATTTTGGTTGCTGTCGACTACTTCACCAAATGGGTAGGGGCGTAGGCAGTCAAAGGCATTGAAACAAAAGATGTTATATCCTTCATTTGGAGAAATGTCATCACCCGGTATGGGGTACCCATGTCTATAGTCTTTGACAATGGTCCTCAATTTGAGATGCCTGCTCTTAGGAACTGGTTGGGAGACCATGGGATCTCTCACCGTTATGCATCAGTCGGCCTCCCCCAAGCAAATGGCCAGGTTGAAGCCTTCAAAAAGTTAATCTCTGAGGGCATCAAAAAGAAAATTGAAAGAGCTGGCGGCCTATGGGCTGACGAGCTACCGCATCTTTTGTGGGCCATCAGGACGATGAAAAAAGGCCGACTGGTGAAACTCCATTTCTTATGGTTTATGCGGCAGAGGTTGTTCATCCTATTGAGCACTATGTGCCGACTCTTCGATTCATGCTTAATGACGAAGAGGCTAACTGGGAGGCCATGCGGCTAGCATTAGACTCACTTCCAGAACGCAGGGGCAATGCGGCCTTGAGTCATGAGATCTACCGTTTGAGAATGACGAGAGCTTACAATAAAAGAGTGCAGAAGCCCCCCCTGAAAGTAGGGGCTTTGTGTTACGAAAAATGGAAGCAGCCGGTAGGGCCAACGAAAAGGGAAAGCTGACTCCTAATTGGGATGGCCCCTACTGAATCTATGAAGAAGTTAGAGGCGGCACCTACTGCCTAGAAACACCAGACGGTAGGCAGCTAGCAAGAACTTGGAACGTAGATAACTTGAAAAAGTAATACTTCTGAGATTTGTAAATTATTTGTACATTAAAGCAAATTAATAAAATTTGCAATTTATTTTTCAGTTTTTTGCAAGTCTCCTCAGTGGGGCAAGCCGCCTGTGCAATACAAAGTCGACCTTATTTCTTTTAATCACCTACTCTAACATGAGTAAAAATGCTAAGTCTAGACAACTTAGCAACTATGTTCTTTTTCTGAACAAACTAATGAGGCAAATGGCTCGATGATCAACTTGAGGCCCATGGTCGGATGATCCTAATAAAATTAAACTAATACGTTTGTCCCAAACTTGAGCAGGTGTCCAGCGACATCCATCAGGGTGAATTCGTCGCAAAGAGCATCTCCCATTTGGGTGGCACATTGCTCTATAAACCTAAACGGCCCTACCGAATGTCTCTATGACAACCTCACAGTCGTTTGACATGAGACGAAGATAAACATAGCGCTTACTTTAAACAAGCGGTAGACAGTTAAAATCTTAGTCAGAAACCGCCTGCTATTGCTTGGGACAATACAGTCGGCATAGGCTTAGTTCTAAACTTGGCAGCTATTTGGGGAATAAGCTAAGACTAAAGTAGCAAATGGAAAAAACAACATGCGGCCATAACCGACTGTTTCTTCTATTTACTCAGGTTCAAGTGACAGAGACTGATTAACCCCAAAGGTTAACTCATAGTCACTCACCCACCTAGTACGGAACCTAAACGGTACGAATGAAGCCGCCTGTCCTTTTGATAAACAGTCGGCATTCGGCCACTATTCCTATTTAGGTTAGAAAAATAGTTGAAGCTATCGCCTGTAACACAACATTCGGTTGCCGCATCGATTACGCATCCAGTTTGGCGCCTAATCTGTATAAGTACTAAACAAACGGACTATTTACATAAGTACAAAACTTAGTGGCAAAGCGTGGTTCGGCTAAATAACTATATTGAGGCCTTGAACTTGATCATGCTGACTGGATGACGGTCTATCCAATGGTCGTCTGTCCGCCTGGTTTGGGGCAATCACCATAGTGATTGATTGACCTAGAAATCAGCCATACTCTTTAAACTATCAAAGATTTTCAAGTCAATCCATTAACCTTAGAAAACCCGGTGCACAGCCGGCCAGGGGCAAGAACAGTCGATATACCAAAACAATTGGCATTTTGAAAAATATTCAAAGCATTCATACAAAAAGGCAAGCTATACTTGGCAAAATTATGTAATGCAAAAATTCAAAGCAAAGTGAAAATTTGAAGATCAGGCCAAACTACCGGATATTTCATATAAACAATCGACCATAAGACCGACAAAAATTGTAAAATTGTCAACAAACCCCGACCCTTTCCTTTAGTCGGGTAATGATACAAAGCATGCGGCACGCAGGCCGAAGAAAAGTTGATTTAATAAGGGGAAGCTTAAGCAGCCGGAGTGGGTACATCAGCATCAGCAGCCGCATCCTTCTGGTCCCTTGTCGGCCGTTGTTCTATTTCATTAACCTCCCCCTCCTCTTCTCCCTAGTCCGACTCCCCTGAAGCAGAATCAGACGACTCCCCCTCCTTTCTCTCGTCCTCTTGGACTTGATTCAGGATTTTTTCATTATATTCCTTGGACGAGGCGGTAAACTGATTCTCTCAGTTCCCATAGCTGGTCTCTGGGAATAGAGCCCCCCATGTCATCGTCATGATGGTGCTGTTGTTGTCCATCATTTCCTTGACTAGGGCATCCTTTTCTTCATCAGCCCTTGAGAGGTACTTCTTGGCAAGCTGAGTCTCTTGGTTATGCAGGCGGAGCTTGAGCTTGTCCACCCTATTGCAAAGGCCGGCTGCTTCTTGGTTAGCCTCCCTAAGAGGCCTGAGCTTAGCCTTGAGGTCTCTAACAGACGACTCCAGCTCAGAGATCCTCTTCTTGGCCACCTCTATGTCCTCGTTGACCTGCAAGTTAGCAGCCGCCTGATAATACTGTATGTTAGTAGTTAGAAGTTCATTTAGAGCAATCTAGAACATAGCTTTGTCAGAATCAGAGGCGGCCCGGGCCTTTGCAGCCTTTACCTCATTTTTCTTTTCGTTTAAGGGCTTGCGGAGACCATACACTCGCAGCATAGACTACACTCAGCCAAAAAACAGTCATCAGTTACAGGCAACCAAGCAATTATTTATACAACAAAAAAGAATTTTTCACTATGTATACCTCAGCCAGGAGAGCCAGGAGAGCCAGGATGGCTTCTAGGTTAAGGGTGCCAACTCCCTTAACAGTCTCCCTGTCCTCGACAGGGATGGCCCTCAGCATGGACCTAGCCATCTGAACCAGATCCGGCCTTTGAGAGACATCTACACAATCAATACCCTTTAAGTTACTTGGTGTAAATTCGGCCAATAGACCGACTGCCCTATGAGGTGCTAGACGACTGCTGATTGAATTTGACCCTCAAAGGGTAACGGAAAGGAAGCAAGTCTATGATACCTTCAGCAGCCGCCTGCTTCTCTTTCTTCTTCCCAGGCCGACTGCCTATAGGGACGGCTGTGGATTTTGGAGGTGGGTTGCTCCCTAGCCTTGAGCCCACATGTTTCCTGGCTCTCCCAAGGATCGTTATGTCACCAGCCGTTTGTTTCCTAAATTTTGGATTCGGCTGGGAGGAGGAAGGCTTTGCTAAGTTGCCCTACAAAATAACCAAAATAAGTAAGAAGCAGGCGGGAAAAAGCTAAATGAGATATGTTCAGTTGAGAGTTCACCTTGGGCGCCTGCATAGCAGGCGCTTCTTTAGTTGACCACTTGCCATAGATGGCCAAGCGGTACTGGGCAACAACTTTCTTTGAGGCCGAGAGATTTTCCATGGCTTTGTGTGAAAAAGATGAATCAAGGAGTTAGTTTGATGCAAAATAAATCAAGTTTTACAACACACTTGAATAGGCGGTCAACTACCTCTCGACATCTCTTCACTAAGGCCACAGGTGGCCAGATATGTCCCATCGTATAACCGCTTGTACTTGGGAATATAATTTTGAGGAATGAACTCCCTCGCCCTAGTCTCGCGGTTAGTCTGGATGTCTACTTTGAAGAGCCCTCTATCAAGGATCTCCTCTTTTTCTTTACGGGGAACAGGCAGCAGCTCAGAACCGCCTGTTAGGAAACGTGGGTTCCTGTTCCAGCTGTTGAATTTTTTGTTCTTGACTGTGTCAGGGCTAGAGACGATGTAGAAAGTTTTCCTCCAATCTTTCCACTTGTTCTCCTTCCCCATAGTCATCATATAGCCCTTGTGGCTAGACAACTGATACCAGCATGTCCTGCTTGTCTTCGGGGTCCGACTGAGGTAGTGCATATGAGCGAATGCCTCAAAGCTTGGCTTTACCTCATGCATTTCACAGCCGGCAACATAGCCCAAGATGTTGGACCAAGAGTTTGGGGCTAGTTGCCAAACACCTAGCTCGTATCCGTGCAAAATATTCTCTACAGCCGGATGTAGAGGAAATCTCAAGCCAGCCGTAATAGCCGCCTCATAGCAGCCAAAACATGCGTCCTCGTAGTTGGACTGCTCGGGCCAGACTACAGTGTCCTCGGCATCCGGCGTGCATAGGACATACCCATGCCCCATGAGATGGTTAGCTCTGAAGCTCCCAATTTTTTCCGCATGCCTACGGGAACATGATGATATAGTAGGCGGCATATTGCTCTTGGTTTGTGGCAGATGGCTCCGCTTAGTCTGCTCCCAATTCTACAAAGAGGGACTCTCGCGGAGTCTCTAGCCGAGAGTGCCTCTCTTCAGACTCATCTGAGAATTTGCTTGAAGTACTTGGCTCAGAGTCGCTGTCTGAGCTCTCGGATGAGGAGTCCTCCTGGTGGGCTAGATCAACAAAGCCCGACATATCATTTTGAACCTCCTCTCCTTATTCTCCTAAAATAGAATCATTAGGAGTGCTTGGGGCACCAGGCGGCACGTCAGACAATTCACTTACAGGCGCATAGAAGGAAGAGCCATCTGAATTTGTCACCCTTGCGGTTCTCTTTGTTCTGGCCATGGTGTCCTGCAGAGAAACATAGACAGTCGGACTTGGGGCAATTCGCAAAGGGTGATTCAACAAAGGGCACGCGCACTTTTAGTTCTAGATTCAGCCGTCCCCGGTGACCGGCTAATCACTAACCTAGGTTGTGCCGTGTGCTATTGGGAAACCATTTTCATAAAAGAAAGAGAAACAGAGAGAAAATGCAAAATAAAGCAGGCGGTTACCTTTAAGAAAAGAAGACTGAAGTTCTTGAGAAACGGGCGTGATATACGTGTTTTATACAATGGTTTTCCCCGGTTTGATTGCATGATTTTACATGGTTTTGAGCTCTACGGAGCTATTTCTTGCTAACAATCTCTTCTTTAGTGTATTCGATTGTTTTAGTAAGCTTTTCAGGAATATGAAGCGTTTCTAGGCAATTGGACGTGTTTTTAGTAGATTCGGAAGAGTTGATAGCCAAGAACTGCAATTTATGTGGAATGCCCGACCGGGCATGGCTTGCCCGGGCAGACCGGGCAATGAGGAGTTCACAGGAAGAAGCCCAATTCTGAACGGTGCAACGCGCGCCCGATCGGGCAGGCTTCGCCCGGTCAGACCGGGCGATGAAGAAATCAAGTTATGAGATGCAATTTTGGAAACGTGTTACGCGCGCCCGACCGGGCGAGGTTCGCCCGGTCAGACCGGGCAAAGAAGGAAAACTGTCGTATTTTACGCAGCCTTCCTCCGCCCGATCGGGCGAGGTCCGCCCGGTCAGACCGGGCAAAGCTCAAGAACGCGTATTTTCTTATTTTTCCGAAATATTATCTTTTGGGGTATAAATACCCTTTTGTAATTAACTTTTAGACAGTTAGTTTTTTCATTAGTTTTCTCCTTAAGCCCTAGAAAACTCTCAAGAACCCTAGTTTTATTTTCTTAAGCAATTTCAATCTTTAATCCTAGTTTTATTAATTGTTCCTCAAGAATTCAAGATCATCAATTGAAGTATTTGGTATTTCTTACTTTCCATCTCTTTTATTTATTTTATAGTTCTTTAATTATGTGTTCTCTATTAGATCTTGTTTTTGATTTAATTATGATTTGTGAGTAGTTTCCTTAATCCGGGATCTTGCTAAGCCCGATTATGATTGATGTATAAAGTAGATCTTTAAATTCTCCAATAATAATCCCAATTGACATGCTTAATTGATTGTGTTTATGCCAATACTAGATTAGGGATAATTAGTATTGTTATCATCCCTTTGTTCTTATTGCAACGGAAGTTGGGTATTAACGGGATTAGGTTATTTCAATTAAGGGTTTGAAGATCATCACGGAAGTAGATGATTGAATAATTAGGAATCTAGGCATGGTGTTTAATGTCCCTTATTCGCTTGATTCCACGGAAGTAGGCTTGATAGTTAATTTGGGAAGCCATTGATAACTCGGAAGAGACCTTTGGTATTATTATTAGGGATTGCTTTTCTTCTTGTCAATTGATTTATATATTGGGGGTAGATTTATTAGTTTATCAATCATAATCGTGGTGATGCTTGATCTTGGATGCTTTAGTTTATTGATTAATATTTCCTCTAGTTAATTGTGTTATTTAATAAATTAGTTGATTATTATCATCCATTATTGATTGGTCACGTGCTTAGTGATTAATTGAGTCTGATTAATTGAATGAACCATAGTCTCTTGGGATTCGATCCTTACTTGCCCTACTACACAGTTAGAAGGAATAGTTAGGTTATTTTTGTTAGGTACGCGATAAGCCTATCAAAATTTTGGCGCCGTTGCCGGGGACTAACGGTTTCATATTGATTTTTCGTGATTCGTTTATACTAAGCGTTGTTTGTTGCTTCGGCTATTGTCTCCTGTGTTTTTGATGTTCTTTGCCTAGTTCTTTGTTGTATGCAAACACGTCACTCAGGGTCAGACGACTTAGTGCCTCTCGATTCAGAAATTGAAGCGACTGCAAGAAGACGAAGAGGTAGAAGAAGAGCAGGTAACAGAAATATGGAAGACCAAGCAACAAAGTCTCTTTTGGAGTACGGTATCCCTGACACAACAACCGGACTCCTTTCTAGCATTATTAGACCACCTATCACCGCTCAGAATTTTGAATTGAAACCGCAATTTATTCAATTCATATCCAATGATTCATTTGCTGGCACACCTCTTGATTGCCCAGTGAATCATATAGATGGTTTCTTGGAAAAGTGTGACACTATGAAGCTGAATGGTGTTACAGATGATGCTCTTAGACTTCGCCTTTTTCCATTCTCATTACGGGATAGGGCGAAGGAATGGTTAAGAGATGAGGGTTCTGGTTCCTTTGATACATGGGATAAACTAGTAAAAGCTTTTCTGGTCAAGTTCTTGGGACAAGAAAAGACTGCAAGATTAAGGAACGAGCTATCCACTTTCAGGCAATCAGATGAAGAATCCTTATATGACGCATGGAGGAGATTCAAGAGGTTACAGAGACAGTGCCCCCATCATGGCATACCTGAATGGATGTTAATCCAAACATTCTATAATGGTCTAACCCATGAGTTCCGGATCTATATCGACGCCGCATCTGGAGGCTCCCTTCTAACTAAAAATCCAACCGAAGCAAAGGAGCTGGTTGAGAAGATGTCAGCCAATGACAACTATCACCCAGGCGGCCGAAATAATGTCAAGAAAGGAGGTAAATTAGATGTTGATGCTCTAACTCTTTTAACTAGTTCTGTGCAGGCACTTTCAAGCAAGTTCGATAGACTACAAACTGGATCTTCCAATAATGTGCTAGAAACTTGTCAAATGTGTAATACTCAAGGTCACATCGCACCTAATTGCCCACGAAATTCGAATGAGGTATCAATTGAGGAAGCCAATGCCTTCTACAATTCCAACCCTAAAAGACCATACGATCCCCATTCTAATACTTATAATGAAGGTTGGAAGAATCACCCAAACTTCTCATACAAAAACACCCAAGCTCAGCAAAATCCACCTCCGCCCCCACCTCGAAACAACAATTATAATCCACCTGGTTTTCAACCAAGACCACCCCTAGTACAACAACCCATGCAACCCATGCAACCACCCCCTCAAAAATCCAATCTCGAACTAATGATGGAGAACTTCATCAACACCACAAATAATTCCATCCAACAGTTACAAGCCCAGAATAAGCTCATGGAAAATCAAATAAGCCAACTTGCTCATCAAGTCGGCCAATCTTCAAAAACACCGGGTACGTTTCCTGGCCAAACAGAGCAACCACAAAAGGGGCACATGAATGCTGTAATTTTAAGGAGTGGAAAACAGTTGGAAGGCCTTCCCGTAAGGGAACCATCAACGATAGATATTGAGGGAATGAGTGAAAAACAGGGAAATCGGCAAAGTTCTTCTTCGCCCGGTCAGACCGGGCAAGGTCCGCCCGATCGGGCGCGAGAAGCAGTCGACGAAAAACAGGGGATTTTGCAAAATTCTTCTTCGCCCGGTCAGACCGGGCAAGGTCCGCCCGATCGGGCGCGAGAAGCAGTCGACGAAAAACAGGGGAATGTGCGAATTTCTTCTTCGCCCGGTCAGACCGGGCAAAGTCCGCCCGATCGGGCGCACGAAGAAATTCCAGACAAACAAAAGAACATAAGCAGCTCTTCTTCGCCCGGTCAGACCGGGCAATCACTGCCCGACCGGGCGCGAGATCCAGACAGCCCAATTCCAAGGAATGATGTTCAAGAAAAGCCACGGGAATACATTCCAAGCGTCCCTTTTCCACAGAGGTTAGCCCAGGCTAAGTTAGAGAAAAAGTACGGTAAATTTCTAGACATCCTTAAGAAACTTCACATTAATATACCGTTCTTGGATGCAATTTCTGAAATGCCTTCTTATGCAAAGTTTTTGAAAGACATGCTATCTAACAAGAAAAAGCTTGCAGAGAATGCTACTGTTTCTCTAACTGCAGAATGTAGTGCCATTCTGCAAAACACTCTTCCTAAGAAACTAGGTGATCCAGGCAGCTATTCAATCCCAGTGAAGCTGGGAGATATAGAGATCAATAGAGCGCTATGCGATCTTGGTGCAAGTGTAAGCCTTATGCCGCTCTCCATCTGCGAAAAGCTTCAAATGGGTGAGCTAAAGCCTACAAGGATATCTCTGCAACTTGCAGACAGGTCAGTTAAATTTCCCCTCGGTATACTTGAAGATGTTCCATTGCGAGTTGGTAAATTCTTTATTCCATGTGATTTTGTTGTTATGGAAATGGAAGAAGATGCCCATGTCCCTATTATTCTTGGTAGACCATTCTTAGCTACTGCAGGTGCAATTATTGACATGAAGAATGGGAAAATAACATTTGAAGTAGGGGATGAGAAAATGGAGTATTCATTACTGAATGCTATGGGAAATCCGTCTATGGGTGAGACTATTTGTCAAGTGGATGTCCTCGATGATCTACAACAAGAACAACTTCCCCTGATCAAAAAGGAAGATGCTCTTGAAACGGTGTTGATAGGAAGTATCCATGATGAAGATTGGGAAGTAAGGGAGTACACGAGGCTACTAGAAGACGCAAAAGCTAATCCAATCATCGCTCCAGTCAAGGAAGTCCTTAGTACATCGAGTGTTGGGGAGAGTTCAACGCCTCCCGAGGTAGAGTTGAAACCCCTTCCATCTAATCTTAAATATGCATATCTTGGTCCCAAAAATACATACCCTGTTATTGTTAATGCTGAGCTTAATAACATTGAATTAGAGAAACTTCTCGCTGTTTTAAGAAAATATAGAAATGTTATTGGGTATACCATTGATGATATCAAGGGTATTAATCCCTCTTTTTGTATGCATAAGATCATTCTTGAGGACGATCATGCCTCCTCTAGAGAACCTCAAAGAAGACTAAACCCAACTATGATGGAGGTAGTCAAGAAAGAGGTTCTCAAATTGCTTGCTGCAGGAATAATCTACCCTATCTCAGATAGTAAGTGGGTTAGTCCTGTACAAGTAGTACCAAAGAAAGGAGGTATGACAGTTGTCAAGAATGACAAAGGCGAGCCTGTTGCCACAAGAACTGTTACAGGGTGGCGGATGTGCATTGATTACAGAAAATTAAATAAAGCCACCCGTAAAGATCATTTCCCCTTGCCTTTCATTGATCAAATGCTCGAACGATTGGCTAACCATTCCTTTTTCTGTTACTTGGATGGATATTCCGGTTTTTTTCAAATCCCCATCCGCCCTTGTGATCAGGAAAAGACTACATTCACATGTCCATATGGCACCTTCGCATATCGCAGAATGCCATTTGGACTGTGTAATGCCCCAGCCACGTTCCAACGGTGTATGATGGCTATTTTCTCAGGTCTCATAGAAAATTCTATGGAAGTTTTTATGGATGATTTTTCTGTTTATGGTTCATCTTTCGATATTTGTCTTGAAAATCTAACAAAGGTGCTCCATAGATGCCAGGATGTCAATCTGATATTGAACTGGGAGAAGTGCCATTTTATGGTACAACAGGGAATCGTTTTAGGCCATGTAGTTTCAAACAAAGGGATTGAGGTGGACAAAGCCAAAGTAGAGGTAATACAGAAACTTCCCCCTCCAAATTCTGTGAAAGGAGTACGAAGTTTCCTTGGCCATGCAGGTTTTTATCGCAGGTTTATCAAGGATTTTTCAAAAATTGCTAGACCCTTAACTGAACTGTTAGCTAAGGACGCCCAATTTGATTTTAATGATGCTTGTCTTGAAGCTTTTAACAGGTTGAAGGAAGCCTTAACCTCTGCTCCTGTTATACAACCCCCGGATTGGGCCCTACCCTTTGAAATCATGTGCGATGCTAGTGATTATGCGATAGGGGCCGTCCTGGGGCAACGAAAGGATAAGAAATTGCATGCTATATATTACTCTAGTAAAACTCTTAGCCCTGCTCAAATGAATTATGCAACTACTGAAAAAGAGATGCTAGCTGTCATATATGCAATAGATAAGTTTCATTCTTATTTAGTTGGGTCGAAAGTGATTATCCATACAGATCATGCGGCATTGAAATATCTGATGAGCAAGAGCAATGCCAAGCCGCGGTTGATTAGATGGATCCTCCAATTGCAGGATTATGATATAGAGATCAGAGATACGAAGGGGACAGAGAATGTCGTCGCAGACCATCTCTCTCGCCTCCTCCTTGATGAGGAGGATGAGGATAACCTCCCATTTGATGACTCTTTTCCCGTTGAGCGTTTGTTAGCTCTTTTACAGGTTGAATCTCCTTGGTATGCTGATTTAGCTAACTATCTTTCTACAGGTACAATGCCTCACGGTTACTCCTATCAACAAAGGAAGAAATTCCTTTATGAGGCACACCGACACTTTTGGGAAGACCCTTTCTTGTACAAACTATGTGCCGATGCAGTGATCAGACGGTGCATTCCCGAAAGTGAGGTAAGCAATATAATTTCTCATTGCCATGACTTACCTTGTGGTGGACATGCAGGCCCCTCGAAAACAACTGCAAAGATCCTACAATGCGGATTTTACTGGCCCACTATGTTTAAGGATGTGTACTCCTATGTCAAGGCCTGTGACCGTTGTCAACGAACGGGAAATATTTCCAAGAGGAACGAAATGCCACTCAACAACATACTCGAGGTCGAGTTGTTTGATGTGTGGGGGATAGATTTCATGGGTCCTTTCTCTTCCTCTAAGGGGAATCGATACATTTTGGTAGCCGTTGACTACGTGTCAAAATGGGTTGAGGCCATTGCTACACCAAGCAATGATGCCCGTGTGGTAAGTAAATTCTTCAAGAAAAACATTTTCAATAGATTTGGTATCCCACGTGTGTTGATTAGTGACAGGGGAACACACTTCATGGAGAGCCGATTCGAAGCAATGTTGAAGAAATATGGAGTGCAGCACAAACTTGGAATTGGCTATCACCCCCAAACCAGTGGCCAAGTAGAGGTATCAAATCGAGAGATAAAGTCCATCCTAGAGAAAACAGTTGCAAGAACGAGAAAGGATTGGGCTGACAAAATTGATGATGCACTTTGGGCTTACCGAACAGCTTACAAAACCCCAATAGGTACAACCCCGTACAGACTTGTATACGGAAAAGCTTGTCACTTACCCGTCGAGCTAGAACATCGAGCATTTTGGGCCATCAAAAGCCTGAACTTTGACGCTAAGGCCGCGGGAGAGAAGAGGCTATTGCAGTTGAATGAGCTAGATGAGCTCCGCCTCGAAGCCTATGAGAGTTCAAAGCTTTATAAGGAGAAAACAAAAAGGTGGCACGACAAGGGCCTCATAAGAAGAGAATTCAAAGAAGGAGATCAAGTCCTTCTATTCAATTCAAGGTTGAAACTATTTCCAGGGAAACTCAGGTCAAGATGGTCGGGCCCTTTCACGGTCTACAAAGCATATCCTTATGGCACCATTGAATTATGGAACAACACCGGGGGCACCTTCAAAGTCAACGGACAAAGGGTGAAGCACTATCGAGCGGGAGATCCTATTGAAGAGAAGTCAGATATCACATTCTCTTCCCCGCCACAAACTCAATGAGGATGAATACGGTCAAGCTAATGACCTTCTAAACAAGCGCTTGCGGGAGGCAACCCGATTCTTTTTTCTATTTTCCTTAATATTCTATACTTTATCTTTCAGTTTATGTCTGTGTTATGCTGTTTTACAGAGAGTATCAAGCTAAGCACGAAGTGGGATGTCAAGAGAGCAGTCAAAGATCGAGTTATCGCGTTTTTGCTCTTCGCCCGGTCAGACCGGGCAAATTCCGCCCGATCGGGCGCGAGAAACAAAGAGCCAGAAAGAGAATATGAAGCTAAGCTTTACTCCGCCCGATCAGACCGGGCAATGTCTGCCCGATCGGGCGCGAGTAGCAGAATCTGAAAAAAAAAAAAAAAAAAAAAAAAAAAAAAAAAAGTCCAGTCTCCTTCGCCCGGTCAGACCGGGCAAAGAGCGCCCGATCGGGCGCGACGGAATCCTGCGGGCTTATATTAGGGATTTCAGCGTCTTCTTTTCTTCTCCGCTTCCTTTTGAGGAGCCGTCGAGATTCCTATGCTCTCCTTAAGCTGCAATGAGGCCATTGCCGCATTTAGCTTGGGGGAGTTACTTCGTACATGTTGGTATTCTCTCTCCTTATCTCTCTTATCTTTCTTGTTTTATTTTAGTGTAGTTATTTTAGTTGTTTTCTTCTTAAAAAAAAAAAAAATACAAAAAAATACGATCCAATGAATAATAAATCATGCTTCCCTGTGCCCCATTCATGAAAATTGTTTTAATTCTTGGTATATGATGACGAGTATTGTGGATAGGTTAGCCATGATTTGATGTTTGATTGCTTGGATGTCTTACCATGAGTCAATTTTGCCCAACTACTTGTGAATATAGTGCTTGACTAGTTGATTTGGTTAGGAATGTGTGTTAGTTCCTGGTATGTCAATGAAGTTGAGTATTGGTTTATAACTTTGAGTAATGTTTGCATGACTCATTAATATGCACATTGAGGAGGACGAAGGCATTTGTTCCTCTAGGTGGCCTTCAGACGATATTAGATACATTTGTTCCCTTCTTGCTACCCATGTTGTTGCTTGTGCCCTTTTATTGTTTATTTTGCCACATTACAAGCCTATTTAAGCCCCATTGGTTACTAGTCCCAAGCTTAGCTTGGGGAGCTAATAGTGAGTGAGGCGAGGGAGTTGTAGTGTGCATGTAATTTGCACAATTTTGGGTGGATTTGAGAAGTTTCTTATTTGTTCTTATTGTTGTGGATTGAAAAAAGAAAAAAAAAAAATTGAAAATTTATTGTGCAAAGAAAAAAAAAATTCCAATGTGAGAGAAAAGAAAAAGAAAGAGCAAAGGAAAAAAATTGTTTCAATGTTCAAGTGTTCTAATTGAAGGCTGCTCAAGAAAAAAAAGAGAGTTCAAAGTTTGTTTGTTTACTCAAGTTCTATAATTTTATATTTTGTATATATGAGTGAAATTTTAAGTGTTGGAAATTTTTAATATAATTGGGATGTTTGGTGAATTTTTGGTAGAGCTGAGTTGTGTTGGAGATGATTTGGTCATTAATTTGTTTTGACCTTGGTTTTATTTATTAGGATTTTGGCTCCCTTAAGCATAGCTTTACTCTTACATTTTCCCAAATATTTCCTACCTTTTACCCTAGCCTTACATTACAAGCTTTGAAGACCTTCTGACCTTTGTGCATAGAGTTGTGTGAATGTGAAATTAGTTGTTTTCCAATGCAAAGAATGATTTGATATATTTCGAGTCGACTGCTAGGTTGAGTGCTTGTTTTCTTAAAACACACGAGTGCGTGAGCTTGGGAGGGCATTGTTCACATTTAAAGGAGTTGGATGGAGAGCGACCGAGTATATCTTTTACTCGCCACATAAATGAGAGTTGAGTGTGTGAACACTAGTCTTGAATTCTATATGCTCTTGTGGTTTGCTCTATTTGACCATTGTCAGACAGGATGAGTAGTTAGATGGATTTGATTGGTTGACTTTGATGCATAACTGTCGAGTTTACCTTTAATCGTATTTATTGATTTGAGTTACTTTTGGGGTGAAGTATTGATTTATTTATTCATTGCTTTGCTTAGGGACAAGCAAAGGTTTAGCTTGGGGGAATTTGATATACGTGTTTTATACAATGGTTTTCCCCGGTTTGATTGCATGATTTTACATGGTTTTGAGCTCTACGGAGCTATTTCTTGCTAACAATCTCTTCTTTAGTGTATTCGATTGTTTTAGTAAGCTTTTCAGGAATATGAAGCGTTTCTAGGCAATTGGACGTGTTTTTAGTAGATTCGGAAGAGTTGATAGCCAAGAACTGCAATTTATGTGGAATGCCCGACCGGGCATGGCTTGCCCGGGCAGACCGGGCAATGAGGAGTTCACAGGAAGAAGCCCAATTCTGAACGGTGCAACGCGCGCCCGATCGGGCAGGCTTCGCCCGGTCAGACCGGGCGATGAAGAAATCAAGTTATGAGATGCAATTTTGGAAACGTGTTACGCGCGCCCGACCGGGCGAGGTTCGCCCGGTCAGACCGGGCAAAGAAGGAAAACTGTCGTATTTTACGCAGCCTTCCTCCGCCCGATCGGGCGAGGTCCGCCCGGTCAGACCGGGCAAAGCTCAAGAACGCGTATTTTCTTATTTTTCCGAAATATTATCTTTTGGGGGTATAAATACCCTTTTGTAATTAACTTTTAGACAGTTAGTTTTTTCATTAGTTTTCTCCTTAAGCCCTAGAAAACTCTCAAGAACCCTAGTTTTATTTTCTTAAGCAATTTCAATCTTTAATCCTAGTTTTATTAATTGTTCCTCAAGAATTCAAGATCATCAATTGAAGTATTTGGTATTTCTTACTTTCCATCTCTTTTATTTATTTTATAGTTCTTTAATTATGTGTTCTCTATTAGATCTTGTTTTTGATTTAATTATGATTTGTGAGTAGTTTCCTTAATCCGGGATCTTGCTAAGCCCGATTATGATTGATGTATAAAGTAGATCTTTAAATTCCCCAATAATAATCCCAATTGACATGCTTAATTGATTGTGTTTATGCCAATACTAGATTAGGGATAATTAGTATTGTTATCATCCCTTTGTTCTTATTGCAACGGAAGTTGGGTATTAACGGGATTAGGTTATTTCAATTAAGGGTTTGAAGATCATCACGGAAGTAGATGATTGAATAATTAGGAATCTAGGCATGGTGTTTAATGTCCCTTATTCGCTTGATTCCACGGAAGTAGGCTTGATAGTTAATTTGGGAAGCCATTGATAACTCGGAAGAGACCTTTGGTATTATTATTAGGGATTGCTTTTCTTCTTGTCAATTGATTTATATATTGGGGGTAGATTTATTAGTTTATCAATCATAATCGTGGTGATGCTTGATCTTGGATGCTTTAGTTTATTGATTAATATTTCCTCTAGTTAATTGTGTTATTTAATAAATTAGTTGATTATTATCATCCATTATTGATTGGTCACGTGCTTAGTGATTAATTGAGTCTGATTAATTGAATGAACCATAGTCTCTTGGGATTCGATCCTTACTTGCCCTACTACACAGTTAGAAGGAATAGTTAGGTTATTTTTGTTAGGTACGCGATAAGCCTATCAGGGCGGCTGTTTGAGCAGGCGGTCCAAAACTAAGCGGCAGTTGTCCAAAATGTCAGAGCTTTTGAGTCAAAAATTTCGTCTAAAAAAAGTTCTAGAATGTCCAAATGATTTAGACACCGGTAAAAAAACCGTTAGCCAATCATAGCGTGACACCTGTCACAGGCGCCACATGGCATGCCATGTCACACCAGTGAGGGGAAAATGATTAGGGGATTTCTCCCGCCACGTGGACCAATTAAACTCTACCACGTGTCTTCCATGTGGACCAACCAGAGCCCGCCACGTGTCACCTCGTGAGAGGTCCAAGGTGGACCAATGAGGCAACGAAACGTGGTAGGCAGATTGCCAACTTGGAAAGTGGTCTTTAAGGGCCCAAATACCTAGGCAAGCCCAGTTAGTCCTAGGTATTTGAAAACCTAGTACTGGGCACATATTTCCAGACCCTATAAAAGGGAGATGTTCCCTCTGAGGAATAGCATTAAAAAATCCTTAAACACACGCGTACATTACTTGTTGAGCATTAACTCCAGCTTTAATTGCGCTACTTGAGAGCTAAGGCTCGGATTCCGAGACTGTCTCAAACAGTCGAATGATCACTCCCCTTCCGTGAGGAGCCTGATCCCCTTAACTTTCGAACCTTTACTTCCAAATATGTTCGAACTTGATCGTCGGAGGCGGAAGTCACACCCACAGGAGTCTTCGTTGTTTTGCAGATACAGGTGTTCAGAGGTAAGTCTTGGTGTTGTAACTCTCCCGTATGACATCCGAAAAACCCTGAAACACCTTTGAGAGTGAAGAAGAAGAATCTCAAGAAGGAGAAGATGCGATGCTTTTATTGTGGTGGACAAGGCCACTACAAAAGGGAATGCAAGGTTTTCCGAGAAGATGAGGTAAGGGAAAATGCTCCAACCACCTCAGGTATCTTCATTATAACCTAACACTTGAGCTTAAGCAATTCCTAGGTATTGGATACCATACATGACTCACCTTATGTTCCTATTTTAGGGATCATGTGAGAAGCTTTCCAAGTGCATGTGCGACTACAACCGGACGATGAAGATGGTATTTCCGCCGTGTTTGTAGGCACAACGTTTTTCTTTTGACTTTTCATAGAACTATATTTGTTTTATTATGTCTGGTTATCGTGGAATTTATTTTGATCTTTGGCGTTGGACGCCGAGTAGTTTTGATCTCAAGACAAGGAACAATGGTTGTTATGGATGTCTTGCTTATATGTTTTATGGTATTACACTCTTACAAATGTGCTTTCTTTAGATAAACAAGTTTATAACGTTGACAATACCGCCAAACGGGTTAAAACCGGTGGGTTAAGACAAACCTTTCTTTATATGCATATATATATATATATATACATATATATATATACATATATATATATATATATATACATATATATATATGTATATATACGTATATATATATGTAGATATATATATATACATACATATATATCTACACATATATATACGTATATATACATATATATATACATACATATATATATATACACACACACTTTTGGTCCCCTGTCCTTACCGGAAGTGCTATGAAGATACATAATTCCATCTTTGTGCTGGATTGGAGTATGGAATGCTTATGGACTACTGATTAAGGCCTAAACACATGAGACTAACTAGCTTGACCCAAACAAAATGAACCGAAGCTCATTAACACTAGCCCAATTAGAAATTAGGCCTAATCTCGAGATTTCGGATCAATATAGAGTGTCAAGGTTAAAATCTAGGGCTGCCGCAGGAAAATCCACATGCAACTCAAGGAGTCGCGCTGGCCTGCGTGCGCAACTCACAAAATAGCGCACGACATCTAGCCTAACCCTCACAGATGCACTCGCGAAAGATTCAGAATTTCAAAAATATACTGAACCGAATGTTACCATAAATCCACGCGCAAGACTTATGGTTGTGCTGCCATGAGCAGTGCAACCAAATCACTTGCGCGTAAGCAGCCGCGTGCAACCTGCTGCGGCATAATCTCTGAGACCCTAAATCTCACACATTCCCTATAAATAGAGGTTCAATACGAGTTTTGAACACATAGAAAATTAGCCTAAAAGTAAGTAGTATCATCTTTGTGAACTTATGGAATTATTTACCCTCTTGTCCTAAACACTCACCCTTTAATTGTTTTGTTCTCACGGTGGAGGTTCCCTAAAAAGAAGGAGCCCATAAGTGTTCTAAACGAAGATCTAGCAAGGAAAATTGGTAAATTCCGAGCACTTAGATAAATCACATTACTTTTCTTGTCCTAAATATCTTTAATTATTAATTAGTGTTGTTTTGATCACTTTAAATAAAATTTAATTAGTTAATTTCACATAATATTCTTGCGTTAATTAAATACTAGAATTGAATAATTAATTGATTGATATATCACCTAAGCCAAGGCGAATCTTTTTTATTTATTGTTCTTTTCACGAATTTGGAATAAATAAGAATAATGACAATAGTTGCAATGTAATATTTATGTGATTGACGCGTGTAAATAAAATCAACTAACTTAGTTTTAGGTACCAGTTTGCATATATTTTTTGGTGATGAAATTATGAAAAAAGAAGGGCTAGTAGAGGCCGCAGTTGGGCTAGGATAGCGATTCCCCTCGAAAGGGTATGTTATTTTAGTACCCTCGCTCCCGAACTCATTTCTGGTACAAGTAGACTAATTTGGGCACGGGTAAACTTATGATTCATGCTAAATATCCCTTGAACTCTACTTGGAAGAAAGGCATGAACGAGGTTTATCAGTTTTCCTAAAACTCATTGTGACTCCCTATTAGTTTCTTACGAAAAAGTGTAATGATGGAATCAATTCTAATTCAAGGTCCCCAAAACAGTGAGGAATTCAAATCCTAACACAAACTTAAATAGTGTAAAGTCCCAGACTTTAAAGGGCCATGGGCATAGAGGAAGTGGGATCCCTAACGACGGGCACACCCTCCTCACAGTGGCGACTCCACTAGGGACTTAGAGGTTACAAGATTAGTTTTTAGATGGTTTAAGGTTTCCAACTTAGGTTACCTATGAGCTGTAACAAGGGCTAACTTGGATAATCTCTAGTTAAAGAGCAAGACTTGAACTCATAATATCTTCCTTCTTCACAAAAGTAAAAGCCAAACAAGCAACATTGCATTATGCATAATCATAATCATCTTTTTACCATTAGGGATTGGCTCATAGACTAGGGGTCGCCAACACTAGGCTTCTATCCAAAAATAAATAACAACCATCCCACCCATATCGCCAACAAAATGTTGAGAGAACCATGTCATGGGTCGACACGTTGAATGATTGATTCATGCATCGTTTTTTAAGATATGGTACCTTTAGACACCCGAGCCTTAACCTTAGTATGGCATTGTACGCTTTGATGGTTCCTCTTATAAGATTATGTGATTGCATGATTATTTGTGACATGAATAGGATAGTCTTTCTTTTTAGTCTTAACTTAGGTTCCCAATTACGAAGTTGTCCCTTCGTAGTTTTGATTCATGTTCAAGGGATACCATAAAAAAAAATCGTAAAATAAAAAAAATAATAATAAATAAAAAATACAATCGTTCGAAAAAAAAATAATAATAAAAAAAATTTCAAATAGGAGGCGCGCGCAACTCAAACAATTGTGCGACCGCACCTAGCGCAGGTCCAGAGGTTGTGTGCGCCAGTCGCGCGTAACTCTGAACCTTGCGCGCGCCTTCTGCTGCGAGACCACTTTGATTCTTCGTGAACTATTAGCTTGTCCAAACAATATCATTATATATGAATTGTTGAAAGGCGATGATATCCCTTTGAATGTAATTTGCGTCTTTTTCTTTCGTCCTCTTTCTTTTTCTTTTTTTTTTCTTTTTCTTTTGTAAGAACAAGCATGTCAGTTTTCTTAACTTCTCGTACTTCCTTTAGGGCTGGTTATCAAGCTTGGGAACGAAGACACCCGGACACTCGTATTCTACATTTACCATCTAACAATCCATCCCTTTGAAACCATCTCCGTTTGTCAAATCATCCTAGTCCAACAATGTCAACTATCGAACAACTCCAAGAAGAGATTATTCGTATGAGAGAGGAAAAGGCTCAAGAAGCCGAGGCTAGAAGGATTAAGAAAATTGTAAAGGCTAAAAAGAAAGAGGCCGAGGCTCTAGTTATAAAACAAAAAAAAGGATGCTTTAGCCGAACGAGAGAAGACGTTGGAGAAACTTGCTCTTCTTTCTACAACGGAGAACAAGTACTTTGACGCAGAAAAGTTTGCTCCTTCTGTGGGACTTACTCTACCTGAAAAGTTTGTAGCTACAGAGTAACCAATGTTTAAGGTGACAATTAATCCAAAAAATCATCTAATGAGTTTTGCTTGCACCATTGCTTTAAAGGTAGTTGATCCTAAGCCCTATGCTTTGACATTTTTTATCTCTAGACCCAGCTTCAAGAGATTGTACTATGCGCTAGATACCAAATTCAAAAGTACATGGGAAGATGTAGTTTCGGCTTTCATCACCCAATATGAGAGTAACTTAGAGTTCAATTCAACTTTGCGTGAACTTGTGATTAAGCAAGGCGACGATGAAGGTTTCCTCACTTTGTATGGTATATGGCGTGAAAAGGTGGCCCACTTTGCCCAAAGGCCTCCTGAACTCAAGTTAGTGCAAAACTTCATTGACAATTGTCTTGAAAAGTACAACAAACATCTACGTTACTTTGGATTAGACACTTTTCAAAAGGTCTATTCTATGGCCACTAGGATTAAGGATGATCTTGCCAAAGAAAAGGGGAACAAGCCTCATCATCATCAACCTAAGAACAACTACAAGAAGGGGAATGATAACACTTCATCCTCTATTGATGGTTTTGCAACGTCCAAACAATATAATAATAACAATAATCGAAGAGCATGGGTGAAAGAAAGAAAATTTATACAATTCCCTTAAACTTATAAAGAACTCTTGGAAAAATTGACTAAAAAGGGTTATTCTTGCCAACTGGGCCAACACCTCGTAGTTCCATAGAAAAAAGACACCCTCAATGGGATGGAAATGCTCACTGTACTTATCATAGGGGTGTTAGGCATGATAATGAACGTTGCTTTGTTTTGAAACACAATGTTCAAGATCTAGTAGACGATGGAAAAATTCCCACACCTAAAACCAATAATAATGTTTCCCTATTGGGAATATTTCACATTGATGAGGACCATGTGAGGAGCGGTGTGTTCAATCCTTTGAATTACATCACTCCCACAGGGAAACCTCTTAACACAACACTCATAGGGGAAACTAAAGTGGTGTGTGGACGATGGGACGATGATTTTAAAGACTTATACGTCTCAAAATATGCCGCCGTCCCACCTTTATCTTGTCTTCAAGTTGAAACAAGTGGAACACTTGATTGGGATTAATTTCTGGGAAAATCACAAGAATTATCAAACCTTTCCCTAGAAGAACAATGGAATCAAGCACAACTCATGGAACATTTAGAAATGGAAACACATTCAACACCTTTAGAAGAAAATTGGTTCACGAGTACTAAAATTAACCCAAACGAGATCGATCACTTAACTCGTTCTGGGCGAATCTATCAAACATAACCAAATGGATCTTCGAGCAACCAAGGTCAAGCTCAAAATCTAACACCACATCCACCCGAGGTAGAGGATCCATTGGTAAAACAACTTCACTAATCTAAGGTGAATGTTAGCATTTGGAAACTCCTAAGTACCTCTAAGGAACATAGGAATTCTCTAATGAATGCTTTAACTAATTTTTCTGTAAGTACAGACACAACTGACAGGAGAATAAACGCGTCGTCTAACAAATATTACTAAATCAAATACAATTTATAAAACCTAAACAGACCTAATACGAGTATAAGGTAAGCATAGGGGTCGAATCACAGAGAACGATTAAACACCACCAAATGTTATCAACAACTAAGCTAGTCCGGGATAGGGGAATGTAATCCCAAATCTAAAGACACTAAAACAAGAAATAAAAAACTAAGGGAAATAGGTAGATGAAGGCTTCACTTGAACACACACAAGTATGGAAATGAATTTATCACGAACTAAACATGCTTGAATATCGATATAAGGTCCAATCTAGCCACCTATCGGGGTCAATTGGCTTTTCCTATCATAGCCTCTATGTTATCACATTAGAACCATATATGGGGAGGTGCAATCAAGTAACAATCGATATAAATGGATCTAGCTAGTTTAATTATCGCATCACCGAGCATAAATTCACTCTCAATCAACTAGTAACGTGCACTTTACAAGAAGATCGAAGAACATCAAGCAAATAAAGGCTTTAATCACAATCAACTTGAATTCCAAAGCAAAAGCATGAAAAAATTCCAACTACATCATGCCCGCACCCTTAGCTAAAGAACTACTCACTATCCATGGCAATTAATAAGTTAATCAAGAAATCAACAAGCAAAGGCATGATTAATGAGTAAAACAACTTCACTAATCTAAGGTGAATGTTAGCATTTGGAAACTCCTAAGTACCTCTAAGGAACATAGGAATTCTCTAATGAATGCTTTAACTAATTTTTCTGTAAGTACAGACACAACTGACAGGAGAATAAACGCGTCGTCTAACAAATATTACTAAATCAAATACAATTTATAAAACCTAAACAGACCTAATACGAGTATAAGGTAAGCATAGGGGTCGAATCACAGAGAACGATTAAACACCACCAAATGTTATCAACAACTAAGCTAGTCCGGGATAGGGGAATGTAATCCCAAATCTAAAGACACTAAAACAAGAAATAAAAAACTAAGGGAAATAGGTAGATGAAGGCTTCACTTGAACACACACAAGTATGGAAATGAATTTATCACGAACTAAACATGCTTGAATATCGATATAAGGTCCAATCTAGCCACCTATCGGGGTCAATTGGCTTTTCCTATCATAGCCTCTATGTTATCACATTAGAACCATATATGGGGAGGTGCAATCAAGTAACAATCGATATAAATGGATCTAGCTAGTTTAATTATCGCATCACCGAGCATAAATTCACTCTCAATCAACTAGTAACGTGCACTTTACAAGAAGATCAAAGAACATCAAGCAAATAAAGGCTTTAATCACAATCAACTTGAATTCCAAAGCAAAAGCATGAAAAAATTCCAACTACATCATGCCCGCACCCTTAGCTAAAGAACTACTCACTATCCATGGCAATTAATAAGTTAATCAAGAAATCAACAAGCAAAGGCATGATTAATGAGTAATCAACAAAAAAAATGTAAACTAAAGCAAAATCAAGTAGCAAGATAAAGAGAGAAGAGTAAGGAAATGCTTATTGATTAATGTTGAATGTCTACAAAGAGGTTTATTAAGCTTCTTCTTCAAAATCCAAGCTCAACAATGGAGAAATCCACACTTTCTCTCTATAAAACCTTAACTATAGAGGCCGCTCCGAAATGGGTATGTAATGGATGCTCCATCTCATAAGTGCGCCCGCGCCCAAGGTGGTGCGCCCGCTCCTCTGGTGGCGCGCCCGCGCCATTGGCATTGTTTGGAATTCTCCTATTTTGCCCTTGTTCCTTCCATCTCCGAATCAACGGCATACACCTACAATCATGACACAGGAAGGCAAAGCGTAATACAACAACGGGGGAGGGGAGTATAGACTACCTAAACCATATGGATATATGATACACATCACATAGGTATAATACTCAATCTAGATAAACCATAGCAAAAACGTACTAAAATGGACCAAATTATTACTAAAATTACAAGAATAGAATACCCTAGGAGTGACATAAATGTCACTCATTAAATTCCCCCAAGCTAAACCTTTGCTTGTCCTCGAGCAAAGCTAAAGACAAAGGAAGATGTTAGGTTAAATTGAGAAATTAATTACACTACGAAACCCAACACCTGCCTCTTTTCTTCAAAATTAACCACAATATCTCTTTTTCTTTGGTTTTTCCCATTACTCTCCTTCATCAAATTTAATTCAACATCAATTACATCACATCATTGAAAAGGAAGATGTTAGATAAAATTGAGAACTGGAGGAAAGCAAAATGTCAAAATAAAAGAAATGAAAATAGACTAGGTTAAAAATCCGAGTTGCCTCCCGTAAGCGCTTTGTTTCACGTCGTTCGCTCAACCAATCTAGTAAATAACCCGACAAAGAACGCAAAAGCTTGTCGTGTGCACCGGCAAACATATCAAGAAATAGATCATACGCGATACTCATATGACAAACAATCACATAGTTTAAGAAAACTCTATGCTTGAGAGAAGGAGGAAAACGAAAATTAAAAGAATGATCAAGAAAATAAGAAGTACAAAAATTAAAACTAGAACAAAAAAGAGGGAAGGGAGGAACAAGCTCATTTTGTTGCTTTTTGGAAGGTGAATTTCCATCAATGAGTTCAAAAGATGGGTCATGGGGAGCTAGAGAGATTAGGGAAGTGAGATTGGGTAAGAAGGAATGTTGAAAAGGTTTTTTGAAAAAGGGGTGTAGGTTGAAAGACTTGGAAAAGGTACCTCACTTACAACTTCAATCACAACACCTTGCATTGAAACACAAGTCTTTTCTTCTAATGAAGTCCCTTCTAACACATCTTCACTTACTTCAAAAAGTTTGAAAATATCCTCAACCACTAATTGGGATTCTTTACTCTCAACAAGAGCATGATTTTCATTCTCAATATTCCCCAACTCAACATGATCAAACATGAGTATCTCATCATCACCATAACACATCTTTACAACCTCAAACTAGTTTTTAGGTCCACAAAAATGGGATCTTCAATGGGTTGCAAAGAGTGTTGAGGTTCAAACCTCATCTTCCATACACCCTCTATCGCTTTCAACATCATCATCATAATCATCCTCAACCATGCACTCAAAAGCCCAATTAGGTTCGCTCATATGGGAAGGGGGTGAAGAAGGAAGGGCAATTGCTCGGGATTGAGCTAGGTGGGAAATTAGCTCCCAAGCGCCTCCATCCTAGCTTTCATCTCCTTGTTAAATTATTTTTCCCTTTCTCTCATCTCATTAGACTTCTGCATGATCTTCATTATCTTCTCTTCCATAATATTTTCCATAGATTCACCCTTATAAAAAGATTCATTAGAAGCATAAGGGGAATCATTTTGATCCATATGAGAACAAGAAGATGAAGAGGAGGGATCATGCATTTGAGAATTTGGGGTATGAAGAGCATCATTGAAGTTCATGCACATATTTGATGAATACCGTGAAATACTATGAACATTATCAACATTAGGATGCATCTCATCACAATTAGTATATAAGGGGGAGGGATTAGCATCATGCATTATGGGTTCATCTTGGGGAACAAAAGATTCATCAATAGAGTTCATATAAGAGCTAGAAAAATCATGGGAATGAGCATAATTCTCTTGCTCATAGCTATCTCTAGCAAACCACATACAAAAATCCCAAGCCTCATCCAAAGATTTGGCTCGAAATTCACCATTACACATGTTTTCAATAAACCCCCTAGTATATTCATTCAAACCCCAAAAAATGACCTCACAAGCCTCGCACAAGGAAGAACCGTGGAAATTAGAGAAGTCTTCACACCTATTAAAGAAAACCCAAAAGTGTTCATATTCAACTTGAGGCAAAGAAGAACACGACATCTCATTTTGGACAAATTGATCCATGACTCAATGAAGACAAACAAATAGCAACCAAACAAGAAAGCTCAAGTATTATACACAAACTAAAAGCAAAACAAGAAGAAAACAAACGAAAAGAAAGTTATACACAAGGACTAGTCTTAATAAGATAACATAACAGTGATGGAAGCCGTTCCCCGGAACGACGCCAATTTAACAGGGGAATAAGCGCGTCGTCAAACGAATATTCCTAAATCAAATACAATTTATTAAACCTAAACAGACCTAATACGAGTATAAGGTAAATATAGGGGTCGCACCACAGAGAATGATTAAACACCACCAAATGCTATCAACAACTAAGCTAGTCCGAGATAGGGGAAACTAATCCAAAATCTAAAGAATCTAAAACAAGAAATAAAACACTAAGGGAAATAGGTAGATGGAGGCTTCATTTGAACACACACAAGTATGGAAACGAATTTATCATGAACTAAACATGCTTGAATATCGATATAAGGTCCAATCTAGCCACCTATCGGGGTCAATTGGCTTCTCCTAATATAGCCTCTATGTTATCACATTAGAACCATATATTGGGAGGTGCAATCAAGCAACAATCGATATAAATGAATCTAGCTAGTTCAACTATCGCATCACCTGGCATAAATTCACTCTTAATCAACTAGCAACGTGCACTTTGCAAGAAGATCAAAGAACATCAAGCAAATAAAGGCTTTAATCACAACCAACTTGAATTCCAAACAAAAAGGATGAACAAATTCCAACTACATCATCCCCACACCCTTAGCTAAAGAACTACTCACTATGCATGGAAATTAACAAATTAATCATGAAATCAACAAGCAGAGGCATGATTAATGAGTAATCAACAAAACAAATGTAAACTAAAGCAAAATCAAATAGCAAGGTAAAGAGAGAAGAGTAAGGAAATGCTCATTGATTAAAGTTAAAAGCCTAGCAAGAGGTGATTAAGCTTCTTCTTCAAAATCAAAGCTCAACAACGGAGAAATCCACACTTTCTCTCTCTAAAACCCTAACTATGGAGGCTAATCCTCCCTAAAACCCAATCTAAACTATGCCAAAGGGATTCTAAGGATTCTTAGGATACTTTCTCCCTCTCGTCTTCATTTCTTTATAAGATGATTTGTAATTCGGATCCGCAGCAGGATGGCACGCCCGCGTAGTAAATGATGGCGCGCCCGCTCCTCGAAATGCGCGCCTGCTCCAAAATGGGTATATAATGGTTGGTCGAACTCATAAGCGCGCCCGTGCTCAATGGAGGCGCGCCCGTGCCCAGGGTGGCACGCCCGCTCCTCTGGTGGCGAGCCCGTGCCATTGGCCTGGTTTGGAATTCTCCCGTTATGCCCTTGTTCCTTCCATCTCCGATCAACGGCATACACCTACAATCATGAAACAGGAAGGCAAAGCGTAATACAACAAAGGGGTAGGGGAGTATAGAATACCTAAACCATATGGATATATGATACGCATCACAAAGGTGAATACTCAATCTTGGTAGCTCATAGCAAAAATATACTATAATGGACCAAAAGTATTACTGAAACTACAAGAAAAGAATACCCTAGGAGGGACATAAATGTCACTCATCAACAACTCCTAGGGATCTCGTTAGCTTGCTTACTAGCGAAAAATCCGACAAATCAATCATATTTACTAGTGATGATTTGCCATCAAAAGACACTACCCACAATAACGTGTAATATCTAACTGTGGGGTGAAAGGTATACAACATCCCATTTACCTTAGTTGACAATGGGTCCGCCAATAATGTGTGCCAAGTACGAACCGCAAAAAATATCTAGGCTTAGACCGATAAAAATATTTCCATGCAACAATACAAAGCATTAGGGCCTATGACAATTCAAGGAGATCGGTGTGTGGAACTGCTAAGCTACAAATTGTTGGGTTTCGTAGAGTCCGACTCTACGCGCAAGAGAAACCCGCCGAAGACCTGCCCACTAATTAAGGTAACTAAGCATGCAATCACATAATTAAACAATAAACAAGAGAAAGAGAAAAGACATTCTTACCCTTGACGCGTGCTTAGCTCGAACCCGAGCTCTTACTTGAGAAGCTATACCTCGCAAGCACGACGGTCTCCAACGACTCATACCCACGAACCCGACCCGAACGGTCTTAGTCCCGAAGGTTAGTCGGGACTTTACCAATAAAAACTAGAGTATTACGAACTTAAGATTTTCTCACTTTTCTAAGGAGATGCCTTTTTAGTTCCACTTAAGTGTTCTTCCCAAATCCAAAAACTTGGGTATTTATAGGGAAATGAACCTTGATTTCGCATTCTCGATCAATGTGGGAGATTTGCATTTTCCCTATTTTATTTTAATTAAAACAAAATAGAAATGCAAAATCGATCAACAAGCTACAAGTGGCATAAGGAGGAAGAGAGAAGGTGAGGACCACCCAAGGGGGGGGGACCAAGTCACCTTGCTCCCCAAGCCAACCACCAACCCTTGGTCCCCTCCCCTTGACCGGCTAACCAAGCCACGTGGCAGGCTGGCAGCTTGCCTTGGCTGCCAAGGCTGCGAACTGGCGCCTAGCACCAAGGGTGGGCTGCTGGCTAACCTACCCTTGCACATGCGCAGCAACACAGCCAGCCAACACATGCATCGCAGGGATGATGTGCGTGATGCTGCTCGGCGCATCTGCTATGCGAGGCCTAGCACGCATAGCGTGCTGCTTCTTAGTGCGTTCCACTGCCTAGCACCACGCATAGCCCAACTATGCAATGTGTTGGGCGCCTAGCATGATAGCAACCATGCAAGGCATCACGCCTGGGATGCTTGCGATAGCAAGGCCTAGCCTTGCGATGTTTGTGGGCACTTGGCCTAGCATGCTAAAAAACACGCAAGGCACCATGCCTACGATGCTTGCGGGCTTTGCTGTGCCATGCCTCGCGAGATGCGATGGCTTGCTAGCACACACAGCCACACACGCACGCATGGCTTGCGATGCTGCGTGTTGTGCTGTCCAAGGCCCAAGCATGCTGCGATGCACATGCCAGGTGCGGTAGGATTGCGGCTAAGTGCATGGCCTTATACACTAGCATGCTTGCGGCAAACAATGCCAGCCATGCTAGCATGCATGGCCTAGCACGCAATGTATGCTAGGCTTGCGGCTAGGATTGCGATGCGCATGCTAGCTCGAGCTAGCCTAGCATTCGCATGGCTAGGCCAATGCGAGGCTACAACCTAGCTCGAACTTGTCGCTTGTTGAATTTGTGACGCTCGATCTCGACGCTGTAAGCCAGATATCCGACGTCTTTGTTCGTAATACTCTAATGACTTATCAAATCCTTCGAATTGATTCGTCGTCTCGGATCGGATGTTTAATTGGGTTCGACCTGAAGGGTTCAGTCAAGATTAAGCTGTAATATTAATGTACATTAATATTACTGATCGGAAGCGACCTCCACCTAGGCATTCTGATTACTTGACCTCACTGAAGAATTAGCTTTCTAATAATTCTGAACCCTTTATCAGAATAATGCACTAGTTAGAAGGACACCATTCCTTTCAATCTCCCACATGTCCTTCCAAACAAGAGTGCAATTAGTGTATATCCCGATTCCCATGTCGCTAAATGTCTCTTCATGAACTATAAGGTAAGATTTTTTGTCATCCTTATTGCGTCCAAAAGTGTTTCTCGATTCCCGAGTGTGACTGTCAATAAATAAATGATTTCTAAAATCCATTTGAGCACGATTATGCATTTTCACAATCTCGCACTTCGAGAGGCCTTGTAAACAACAAAGACATATTCCCTATTGTTAATAGGGGGACATTTCCAGTCTAGTATTTTTAGCTTCCCTTAGTAAGAGTACCTAGTCGCCCGAGTGTTGCTATAATAATCTTCATTTACTGTAGACGTTTGACAACATCAAAACGATTAGTACTCAAACAAGAGAACTTACAATACTCATGGTCGAGGAAAAGGTTCCAATAGTTATAATGAGAAATGTACTTATGATGGTTTTTAAATCTCTTAAAGTACTCTCATAGGTCGATCCGGTACAGTTCTAAACTAGTACCTATGCAAATGACTTATGACTATCATGTCCTTGTACCACAAGAAACGGTGCTATGAATCATACTACACACTAATCTCTAGTGGTCATTAATCGTCCATCGTTAAATGACCTCGATTAGGGATAATTTTCGATTGAAATATTCAATGTTCACTTAACAGGTGTTTCTATATCCAAGACATGGTCTTGATACCCTGTTTTGAATATTCTCAAAAATCAAATGGACTCATTATTTAATTCTAAACCACAATTAAATAGATATGGAGTAATCATAAATTTGCAGAAAATTTAATTGCTTAAAATTGAATGGTTCAACATAGTGTTTTACATTAAGACATCGAGTTTAATTAAAGCACTTATATAGGGAAATCAAAGCCAATCTTCAATATGCTTGATTCCCATTGCCTCATCGTGCTTGTTGTTCTTTACTTGAGACAAAGGTTTAGTCAGAGGATCGGCTACATTGTCGTCCGTTCCAATCTTACAAATTCTGATTTTACCCTCGGATTTTCATTTCCTTATCATGTGAAAACACTGCTTGACATGTTTGACCTTCTAATGTTCCCTTGGCTTCCTTGAAAGGAATGGTGTCCTTCCAACAAGTGTATTCTTCCGATAGAGGGTTCAGAATTATTACAGAGTTAATTCTTCCGTAAGATCAAGTGATCGAAATGCCTAGGTGGAGGCCGCTTCCGATTAGTAATATTGAGGTACAATTGATATTACAGCTTAATCTTAACTGAACCCTTCGGGTCGAACCCAATTGAATCACCGATCCGAGACGACGAATTAATCCGAAAGGATTTAATGAGTCGACAAAGTTTTACGAATACAACATCGGATATCGAGCCTAGGGCGTCGAGGCCGAGCATCGTAAAAATCACAAGCGACAAATACGAGCGTAGCCGTAGCACCACAATGGTCTGACCATGTGGATGCTAGGCTAGTTCGAGCTAGCATGCACCTAGCTTGGCTAGGTGCAAGCCTAAGCACACTAGGTGTGCTAGGCGCACCATCGCCAGCCTATCGCAAGCAATAGGCGCACCAGGCCATGAGGAATTATACCTGTGGAGAGAAAAATAGCTAAGTCAGCAAACCAAGGGGATTCAGTCTGTAATAAAGCTAATAAATGTTGAGCAGGAAAAGAATCATCAAAAGGGGTATCATCTCCATCTTCAGGGTCAATGAGAAGACGGGAGAGATGGTCTGCAACGACATTCTCTGTTCCTTTGGTATCCCTGATTTCGATGTCATAATCTTGTAGCTGTAGAATCCATCGAATCAACCTGTGTTTGGCATGTGTCTTGGTCATCAAGTACCTCAATGCTGCATGATCTGTATGAATGATGACCTTGGAACCTACCAAATAAGAATGAAACTTGTCAATAGCATATATAACTGCTAGCATCTCTTTTCAGTTGTGGCATAATTCATTTGAGCAGAGCTCAAACTCTTGCTAGCATAGTATATGGCATAAAGCTTCTTCTCCTTCCTTTTCTCCAATACGGCTCCCACCGCATAATCACTAGCATCGCACATGATCTCAAACTGCAGACTCCAATCTGGGGGTTGCATGACTGGAGCAGTGATTAAAGCTTCCTTCAACCTGTTAAAAGCTTCAAGACAAGCATCAGAAAAGACAAAAGGGACATCCTTGGCTAATAGCTCATTAAAAGGTCTAGCAATTTTCGAAAAATCCTTAATAAAACGCCGATAAAAACCTGCGTGACCAAGAAAACTTCGAACTCCTTTCACAGAGTTAGGGGGTGGTAAGCGCTCTATGACCTCTATTTCAGCTCTGTCAACCTCAATACCCTTATTAGACACGACGTGACCTAAGACAATTCCCTGTCGTACCATAAAATGGCATTTCTCCGAGTTTAAGACTAGATTAACTTCTTTACATCTTTGGAGCACCTTTTTCAAATTTTCAAGACATACGTCGAAAGATGTTCCATAGACAGAGAAATCATCCATAAATACTTCCATAGAGTTTTCTATGAGTCCTAAGAAAATTGCCATCATACACCGCTGAAAGGTGGCAGGAGCATTACATAGTCAAAATGGCATCCTGCGATATGCAAAGGTGCCATATGGACATGTGAAAGTAGTCTTTTCCTGGTCACAGGGACGGATGGGAATTTGAAAGAAACCTAAATATCCATCCAAGTAACAGAAAAAGGAATGCTTTGCCAACCTTTCAAGCATCTGGTGGATAAAGGTTAAGGGGAAGTGATCCTTCAGGGTGGCCTTATTCAACTTCCTATAATCTATACACATTCGCCATCCTGTGACAGTTCTGGTGGGGCTCACCCTTGTCATTCTTAACAACGGTCATACCTCCCTTCTTGGGTACTACTTGTACAGGGCTAACCCACTTACTATCAGAGATAGGGTAGATTATACCTGCAGCAAGCAATTTCAGAACCTCTTTTTTAACTACCTCCATCATGTTAGGATTAAGTCTTCGTTGAGGTTCTACAGAAGAGGTATGATCGTTCTCAAGAATGATCTTATGCATGCAGAAAGAAGGATTAATACCCTTGATATCATCAATGGTGTACCCAATGACACTTTTATATGTTTTCAAAACGTTAAGCAATTGCTCCAATTCTGTGTCTTTGAGTTCAGCATTGACAATAACAGGATATGAGTAATTTGGACCAAGATATGCATATTTCAAGTTAAAGGGAAGGGGTTTCAACTCTACCTTGGGAGGCTTAGAACTCTCCCTAATACTCATTACTTCCAATGTCTCTCTGATCTGGTTCTGATATTGATCGGCCTTTTCTTCATCAAGTAACCAGGTATACTCCTTAGACTGACAATCTCCATTATCATCTTCCTTCCCTAATAGCACTTGTTCAAGAGCATCATCATTCTGATTCAAGGGAAGTTGCTTATTCTGCAGCTTATCGAGCACATCAACCTGACAAACAGTGTCTCCCATAGAAGGAGCACCCATAACATTTAAAAGTGAGTATTCCAATTTTTCATCACCTACTTCAAAAGTAATCTTACCTTTCTTCATGTCTATAATTACACCTTTAGTAGCTAAGAAAGGTCTACCTAGTATGGTAGGAACATTCACATCCTCATCCATCTCTATCACAACAAAATCACATGGAATGAAAAACTTACCTACTCAGAGGGGTACATCCTCAAGTACACCGAAAGGAAACTTCACTAACTTGTCTGCAAGTTGCAGAGATATGCGTGTGGGTTTGAGTTCACCTATCTGCAGCTTCTTGTATATATACAGTGGCATGAGGCTCACACTTGCACCTAGATCACATAGTGCCCTGTTGATCTCAATATCTCCAAGCTTCACTGGAATTGAATAGCTACCTGGATCTCCTAATTTCTTAGGGAGAGTGTTCTGCAAAATAGCACTGCACTCTGCATTCAAAGCAACTGTAGTATTCTCTTCTAATTTCCTCTTATTAGATAGCATATCTTTCAAAAATTTTGCATAAGAAGGCATTTCAGGTATGGCATCTAGAAATGGAATATTAATATGAAGCTTTTTAAGTACATCGAGGAACTTACTGAACTTTTTCTAAAGGTTAGCTTGTTTTAACCTTTAAGGAAAAGGAACCTTAGGCACATATGGTCAAGTGGCTTTGGCGGTGCTGCCTTTGATGCTTCCTCGACCCTAGCATCTTCTACTTCCTTCTCACTGGCACCTACTTCTTCAATGACCTTTCTTGATGGCTCCTTGGTATGAGGATCTTCCAACTGCTTTCCACTCCTCAGGGTGACGACATTCATTTGGCCTTTTTGTGATTGTTTAGTCTGGCCCGGGAAGGTTCCTGGAGTCTTAGGGCTTGGCTAAATTGGTTGGCCAATTGGCTTATTTGATTCTCCATAAGTTTACCCTGAGCCTACAACTGTTGGATAGAGCTATTTTGATGTTGGATGGCACTGTTTGTTGCGGTTATAAAGCTCTCTAATGTCACCTCTAGGCTTGATTTCTGAGGTTGTTGTTGCATTGGTTGGTGGGCATTGGGTGTTTTCTGTTGGAAACCAGGTGGTGGTTGGTTGTAGGTGTTGGGTGGAGGTGGTGTGGTTTTTGTTGTGCTTGGGAATTTTTGTATGAGAAGTTAGGATGGTGTTTCCATCCTTCATTGTAGGTGTTGGAATAAGGGTCATAAGGTCTCTTTAGGTTAGAGGAGTAGAAAGCATTGGCTTGCTCGATTGACATCTCTTCCGTATTTTGCGAAATCTGTGGGCAATCTGGAGCAACATGACCCTGCACATTACATAACTGACACAACCCCTATGGGGTGTTAGAAGTTCCTGCTTGGAACTTATCAAACCTGCTTGTTAGTGCCTGCACAGAACTTGTTAGCATAGTTAAAGCATTAACATCAAGTTTACCTCCAGGATGATAGTTATCATTGGTCGCCATCTTCTCTATGAGCTCCCTAGCTTCAGTGGGGTTCTTTGTCAAGAGAGAACCTCCTGACGCAACATCTATGTAAATACAGAACTCATGAGTCATGCCATTGTAAAAGGTCTGCATTAAAATCCAATCTGGAATGCCATGGTGAGGGCATTGTTTCTGCAATCTTTTAAATCTCCTCCAAGCCTCATAGAGGGACTCATCATCTAACTGCTTAAAAGTTTGTAGCTCATTCCTCAATCTTGCAATCTTCTCATTCCCTAAAAACTTCACTAGGAAGGTCTTCACTAACTTGTCCCATGTATCGAACGAGCCAGTGCGTTCATCTCTTAACCACTCCTTTGCCCAGTCTCGAACTGAGAAGGGGAAAAGGCGTAGGCTAATTGCATCATCTGTAACACCATTCAACTTCATAGTATCACATTTCTCCAAAAAGCTATCTATATGGCTTACGGGGCAATCGTGTGGTAGCCCTGCAAATGAATCATTGGAGATGAACTGTATGAACTGTGGCTTGAGCTCGAAGTTCTGAGCCATGACTGGTGTTCTTATGATGCTTGAAAGGACTTCGGTAGTCGTATCAGGAATACCGTACTCCAAGAGGGATTTCGTTGGTTGGTCTACCATGTTTCTCCTGCGTCTGTTCATTGTTCTCCTTCTTCTTATAGTTGCCTCGATCTCAGAATCAAATGGTTCAAGATCTTCTGAACCTGAGCGGCGTGTGGGCATGCACAAGAGAAAAGTATCAAAAACACAAGGGAAAATAGCTGAAGCAACGAAATAAACTTTACTAAGTTTTAGTAAAGATGAATCACAAATAATTCTAATGAAACCGTTAGTCCCCGGTAACGGCGCCAAAATTTGGTAGGCGTGTCGTGTACCTATCCAAAATTTTGTAGGCGTGTCGTGTACCTAACAGACCAATACTAATGTAGACTGGCAAGTAAGGATCGGATCCCAAGAGACTAAGGTTCAAAAACAATTAATTAGAATCGAATCTTTACTAAGCAAAAATCAAGTATAATCGATAACTAAGGGTCTAAAATATAGGAAAAATTCGAAAATAAACTAATTAAGATGATTAAATCAAGCAATTAAAAACATCCAAGACCTAGCTTCACCACAACTATTATCGATGCAATGGTAATTCTACCCTTAACACACGATTTCAATCGAACGGGGAAAAGTAAACCCTAATAATTACCAAGGGTCTCTCTCGAGTATCAATGGCTTCCCTAACATACAATCAATCCTATTCTCATGGTATCATGCATATTAAAGACATTAAACACGTTACTCTAACTTCCCAATTATCAAACATAACTACTCTCGTGTTATGAATCAAACCCTAAGTTAATTTACTCAATTCCGTTTATACCCAACTCTCGCTGTGATAATAACAATGGAATAATCGCAATACTATAGTTACGTCTAATCTAGCATCGGCATAATCACAATCAATTTAGCAGTTCAATTGTTAAAGTTGTTAATGAATTTAAAGATTTAATTCATGCATCAATAATATTTGGGCTATACTAGATCTTGAATTAAAGAATATACTCACACATGATTAAAGAAACAAAAACAATAATAAATAATGAAAGCATAATTAAATAACAAAGGATGAAAAATAAATACCAAATCTTGAATAAAATTGAAAGTAGAAAGCTTGAATCTTGAATCTTGAATTACAAAAACTTGGAAAAAAAAATTGGAGAACTAGTTCTTAAGGAGAGAATTATAAAAAAAAATAAAACAAGGCTTAATGAATGAATCCTCTAAAAAACACGGCTAAAAGGTTTTTAAACAAACCTAAAAAGATAAGATTTAATCCTAAGTTTGGTGCACTCACAGACGTGCCTAGTGTGAGGCACGGACGTGCCTCTCTAAAAATAAAAACGCTGCTGAGTCTGTCTTCCAGGCACGGACGTGCCTGAATGCTGGGCACGGACGTGCCTGCTTCTTTCTCTAGGCATGGGCGTGTCTGCTTGTTAAGCACGGTCATGCCTGCTTCTTTACCTAGGCACGGACGTGCCTATGGTCTTCCTTTGGCGCAGCTTTATACTCAGAGGCACGGACGTGCCTCATAGTAGGCACGACCGTGCCTACCTCTAAAATGGCCTTTTCTTGACTTTTCTTCAATCTCCGAACTTCATGGGCTTTGACTTACTTCAGGATCCACAATTCATCCAAATTAGCTTCATTATTCTTGAAATTCATCAAAAACAACAAAAATACCCATAAAAGCATCGGATTATCCAAACTAGAGCAAAATACGCCAAAACGGACTCAAATACTCAACTAAACTAACAAAACTAACTAAAAACAAACCAAATAATATACACAAAACACGACTTATCAAACTCCCCCAAGCTAAACTAATGCTTGTCCTCAAGCATTTAACCACAAATCACAAGGGAGAAGAAAGATAACCTCTCAAACAATCACAATGTGCCATCAAATTTAAAATAGCTAGGAAAACGAAAATGAGAGTTAACATGCATAAAAACCACCAAGAACCTCATATACTTGGATTTGAAAAACATTCTTACCACACATCTCCCCATACCAACTCACACAAACATGAATAGTTCTCACTTTAGTTGTGAAAAATAAACAATAAACGCTCATGTGTTTACGGGGTGAAATACGATATCACTCAACCTAAGCATAGCATGCATATCAACTTCACATAACCGGCCTCTTTAGGCTTGCAATGTGACTTTCTCCACTTCTGATGATTGATGCAAACACGAAAATCATGAAATCCGTAATAGGTAAGCTCGGTGAATAAGGGTTGGACGACGTATTTTGGGAATGTGGTGCTCAAAATAAAACAAATCCTAATCCCACTACACATTCAAATGTCGGGTTCAAACCAACCTTATTTCCTCCAACTCCATACAATTATGAACATAACCCTTTTATTCTTTCTTTTTTTTTTGTTTTTTTTTTCCTCTTTTCTTTTTCCTTTTTTTCATAAATAGGAAGGAATTAAATAAATAAAACAAATGGAAGAACTCTTAATTTTTTCACAGGCCTTTAAGGCCACATTTCTTTTCCTCTTTTGTTTCTTCCTTTCCCTTTTTTTTTTCTTTCTCATAATCTCCCTTCTTTCTCTTTGTTTCTTTTTCTCAATTTTTTCTCAACATCATTTTTTCAATCCCTTTTTTTTCATTTTTTCACATCACTCACTCTCATAGAGGTTTAACAAATGTAAAACACCTTCAAAATAAACCTAGAAAAATAGCTCTAAAGCTTTAAATGTAGGGTATCAAGAAGGGGTTGACATAGCTCAAATTGGTTCAACCTATGGGTGAATGAAAAATAAAAACAGAAAGAAAAAACATGAAGGCCTAAGATGTGGAGGCTCTAATATCTACAAGGAAATTTCAATCACCTTTTCGCGACATGCATCATAAAGTCTCAAATAGTCACAAAGCAAGACCAAGAATTCGATTATATGAAGGACAATCTAAATCACACAAGAAGAAACATGACTGAGGTAGAGTGAAATCAGTCAAATAAGGCTCAAGACACTTACCGGGTACATAAACTATTCACATAAGTGGAGCGGGGAGACCATCCTAGCCACAAACCAACTCAAATCCAAGCACATCAGTCAAAGGGTTTTCAAAAACTCTTTTCAAAAAGCACACATATGTGATTATTATCATCGAAACATAGTCATGCAATAGCATATTATTCGACACTAGAAAGAATTAAACTACCCAAAAAAAACTGAAGTAAGTCTAATATATACAAGGCGAAAAGAAAATCCTCCCCCTAGCTAGACCATACATTGTCCTCAATGTATGCATATATCAAAGCAAATAAACAAGGGGAAGGGAAAAAATAACTACTTATTAGGAGGGGTAGGGGGGAAACCATACCTCGGGTCGGTACTAGGACCGCCCTGGAAGTGCTGTCTCATCATGCCCCCTATATCATAGAACTCAGCCTAGAAGGCGGCAAGTTGATCTCGCAGGTCGCCGAAAGTGGTCGCCATGCTATCATGGGACATCGACAGATTTGTGACCTCTCTCTGGGTCTCATTGACGTCCCTCCTCAAGTCACCCAAGCCTAGCACGACATGGTTGAGATCGGCTCTCATGAAGGCTATCTACTCCTCCATAGTAGGTGGGGCGTGGGGCTCCTGATGTGGAGCTTCCTGCTCCATGTGCGCATGTCCCTCACCACCACATGCATGCCCATGTCCTCCATAGGCATGCCCCTCACCACCAGGCAACTGGACTCCTTTCCCCATAGGCAGCGGGACTCCCTCGTTGTTCTGTGGTGGCCACATGAAGTCAGGACGGATAATCCATGTATCCCTCCCGGCCACCTGAGGGATCCCGAACTTCGGGAGGTAAGCATAAGGAACCGGTCGAGGTAGAGTGGGGCGTCCAACCAACCACACAAAACCTTGGACGTTGCGGTGCCTCTTCACCCAGCACATCTGCTGGAAGCTAAGAAAGCTCAACGTGGTGGGGCCTCCAACCCTGTACTGGTCGATACCTGCCCAGTCCTGCACATAACCAACAACCAACAAAGAAAGCATACCACCTATAGCAATCTCCCCGGACCCCAAGGCTTCATTATATAGGTGATCTAAAAACCATGCCCCAGGGTTAATCATGTCGTCAGCCTCAGTGGGGTCCGGGTGGCAAAGCAAATGACATAGAAAATAGAGTTCCTTGGCCGAGCAAACTCTTCCTGTGTTACATCTAGGAAAAAGGGTCCAGGAAAAGAGTCGGCATATAAGTCTCATGGCCGGGTGAACTATACATGAGGTCTTAGAATGGCTAGGGTCGTAGTCATCTAGCCCAGTCAAATCCCGCCACATGTTAAGGTCATTGTAGCCAGTCAACCTACTGTAATTTGGCCTACCTATTTGGCCGAAGGTGGGGAAGCCTAACAAGACATTAACCTCCCTCACCGTAAGGGTGTGACGTTCACCAAACAAGTTAAAAGAAATGTCCCTAGGAGTGTGGCTGTCCGGTCTAAGACGGACTTCTAAGGTAGAAAGGAACTCGTAGGTGATATTGGAGTAGGTGTTGGCATGTTTGGCTAAGAAGCCATCCCATCCTAGACGGCTAAGAATGCGTTGAACCTCACCTCTCATACCCAAGCTTTCCATAGCCTCTTGGTCAAAAAACCGTGTAGGCACTAAGGGTCGTGATCTAATGCGAAGAAAATTGTTTAAGTGTTCTTCATTACCCATAAAATCGATCCCAAAAGTCTCAATGGGTGGAATATGGGCAAGTGGTACGGGAGGACGTTGTGGAACGGGTGGGGTTCTAAGGCTTTTGGAAGAGGTGTTCCTAGGCCTATTTCTTCTTTGGTGAGATGAGGATGCCATGAGTTCAATTAACAATCAATGTATATCAATTCAAGCACACAAACAAGCAATCAATCGACCACAAATTCACAAAAGTCCACAATAATTCAACAATACTCCAACAATTCTTCACATTAATAATAGTTTTTCAATCACACTACACAAACATATAATCACAAATATCCAAACAAATTGAACAAACCAAACACGATTAACAATCTCTAACAATTTTTATGAAAAATTTATAACAAGTTATTCATGAAAACCTAGAGAGAGAAAGTGTGAGAAAAGGGGTTACCCAAGGTATGGTGGGTGTTAAATACCCGCAAATGATCCACAATTGACGTATATAGCACCCTTGAATCCCTTCCTTGCCTTCCAATTGCTCCAAAGAGCTTTAAATCAAAAAGCCCTAAATTGATTTTTGAATCTAGGGTTTCTTGAAAAATTGGGCAAAATTGTGTTTGGGATGATTTTTGTTGATAATGGAGTGTGAGAATTAAGTAGAAAGATGAGAATGTTGAAGATTATGTAAAAATTTGTGAGTTTGGGTGATGGATTGAAGAGGGGAAGGCCGAAAATTTTGAATGAAAGGAGAGGAGAGAGAAGCTATTGAGTTTGAAAGTGGAGAAATTGTGAATGATAGAGTGAGGGAGCCCGTGCCTCTATTTCGGGGGGGGGGGGGCACGGACGTGCCTCTTCAGAAATCAAGTTTTCAAAACATTCTGCCTCAGAGGCACGGATGTGCCTCTGAGCAGACACGGACGTGCCTGCTTATGCAGTTTTTTTTTTTTTTTAATTTTTTTTACACGAAGATCAGAGGCACGGACGTGCCTCTGCAGAAATGCGAATTCTCCTTATTTTTTTTCTTCTTGGCTCTTTTCCTCCTTGTTTCTTCTTTTTTTTTTTGCTTACTTTTCACCTAAGTTAACACCACAAACAAAACAAAAACTAGACATAAGAATCAAATAAAATAAAAAAAACAAATAAATTAATGAAAATAATAAAGAAAGATTAACGAAATAAGAGTAAAAACTCAAGAATGGGTTGCCTCCCATTTAGCGCTTGTTTATAAGGTCTTTAGCTTGACCGTATGGCTTCTCAGGAGCTTAGTGATGGGGACGAGAGTGTGATATCCACCCCCTCATCGATGGGATCACCGACTCGGTAGTGCTTCACTCGCTGTCCGTTGACTTTGAAAGGTTCTCCTCTTGTGTTTTCCAACTCAATAGTGCCATAGGGGAAGACTTTCCTAATCTTGAACGGGCCCGACCACCTAGACCGAAGCTTACCAGGGAATAATTTCAACCTAGAGTTGAAAAGAAGGACTTGATCCCCTTCTTTGAACTCCCTTTTCACAAGATTCTTGTCATGCCGCCTTTTTGTCTTCTCTTTGTACAGCTTCGTACTCTCATAAGCATCAAGACGAAGCTCATCCAATTCGTTGAGTTGCAACAATCTATTATCTCCCGCTGCTTTGGCATCAAAGTTCAAGCTTTTTATGGCCCAAAATGCCTTGTGTTCTAGCTCAAAGGGAAGATGACATGCTTTACCATAGACATGCCTGTATGGGGTCGTACCAATTGGTGTTTTGAAGGCCGTTCGGTACGCCCATAGTGCATCATCTAGCTTCACAGACTAATCCTTTCTTGTTTGCACAATAGTTTTCACTATGATGGACTTGATCTCTCGGTTGGACACTTCTACCTGGCCACTTGTCTGTGGGTGATAACCAATTCCAAGCTTGTGATGCACTCCATATTTTTTCAACATCGCCTCAAATCGATGCTCCAAAAAGTGTGTTCCCCTGTCACTGATCAAAACACGTGGTAAACCAAAACGAGGGAAAATAACTTTCTTGAAAAACTTGCTTACCACACGAGCATCATTGATTGGAGTAGCTATTGCTTCCACCCACTTTGAAACTTAATCAACAGCTAGCAATATGTAACGGTTGCCATGAGAGGAGGGAAACAGACCCATGAAATCTATCCCCCACACATCAAATAACTCGACCTCGAGTATGTTATTAAGTGGCATTTCGTTCTTCTTGGAAATCGTGCCCGTCCGTTGACATCTATCACATGCCTTGACATAAGCATAGGTATCTTTGAACATCGTAGGCCAGTAAAATCAACATTGCAAAACCTTTGCAACTGTTTTCGAGGGGCCTGCATGTCCACCACATGGTAAGTCATGGCAATGTGAAATAATATTACTTACCTTGGTTTCTGGAACGCATCTACGGATCATGGTGTCTGCGCATTCCTTATAGAGGAAAGGATCGTCCCAGTGGTATCTCTTTGCTTCAGAAAAGAATTTCTTCTTTTGTTGAGAAGAATAGCCATGAGGAATTATACCTAGGGAGAGAAAATTAGCTAAGTCAGCAAACCAAGGGGATTTAGTCTGTAATAAAGCTAATAAATGTTCAGCAGGAAAAGAATCATCAAAAGGTGTATCATCTCCATCTTCAGGGTCAAGGAGAAGACGGGAGAGATGGTCTGCAACAACATTCTCTATTCCTTTGGTATCCCTGATTTTGATGTCATAATCTTGTAGCTGTAGAATCCATCGAATCAACCTGGGTTTGACATGTGTCTTGGTCATCAAGTACCTCAATGCTGCTTGATCTGTATGAATGATGACCTTGGAACCTACCAAATAAGAATGAAACTTGTCAATAGCATATATAACTGCTAGCATCTCTTTTTCAGTTGTGGCATAATTCATTTGGGCAGAGCTCAAAGTCTTGCTAGCATAGTATATGGCATAAAGCTTCTTCTCCTTCCTTTGCCCCAATACGGCTCCCACCGCATAATCACTAGCATCACACATGAACTCAAACGGCAAACTCCAATCTGGGGGTTGCATGACTGGAGCAGTGATTAAAGCTTCCTTCAACCTGTTAAAAGTTTCAAGACAAGCATCAAAAAAGACAAAAGGGACATCCTTGGCCAATAGCTCAGTTAAAGGTCTAGCAATTTTCGAAAAATCCTTAATAAAACGCCGATAAAAACCTACGTGACCAAGAAAACTTCGAACTCCTTTTACGGAGTTAGGGGGTGGGAAGCGCTCTATGAGCTCTATTTTAGCTCTATCAACCTCAATACCCTTATTAGACTCGACGTGACCTAAGACAATTCCCTGTCGTACCATAAAATGGCATTTCTCCCAGTTTAAGATTAGATTAACTTCTTTACATCTTTGGAGCACCTTTTTCAAATTTTCAAGACATACGTTGAAAGATGTTCTATAGATAGAGAAATCATCCATAAATACTTCCATAATGTTTTCTATGAGTCCTGAGAAAATTGCCATCATACACTGCTGAAAGGTGGCAGGACCATTACATAATCCAAATGGCATCCTGCGATATGCAAAGGTGCCATATGGACATGTGAAAGTAGTCTTTTCCTGGTCACAGGGACGGATGGGAATTTGAAAGAAACCTGAATATCCATCCAAGTAACAGAAAAAGGAATGCTTTGCCAACCTTTCAAGCATCTGGTCGATAAAGGGTAAGGGGAAGTGATCCTTCAGGGTGGCCTTATTCAACTTCCTATAATCTATACACATTCGCCATCTTGTGACAGTTCTGGTGGGGCTCACCCTTGTCATTCTTAACAACGGTCATACCTCCCTTCTTGGGTACTACTTGTACAGGGCTAACCCACTTACTATCAGAGATAGGGTAGATTATACCTGCAGTAAGCAATTTCAGAACCTCTTTTTTAACTACCTCCATCATATTAGGATTAAGTCTTCGTTGAGGTTCTACAGAAGAGGTATTATAGTTCTCAAGAATGATCTTATGCATGCAGAAAGAAGGACTAATACCCTTGATATCATTAATGGTGTACCCAATGAAACTTTTATATGTTTTAAAAACGTTAAGCAATTGCTCCAATTTTGTGTCTTTGAGTTCAGCATTGACAATAACAGGATATGAGTAATTTGAACCAAGATATGCATATTTCAAGTTAGAGGGGAGGGGTTTCAACTCTACCTTGGGAGGCTTAGAACTCTCCCCAATACTCATTCCTTCCAATGTCTCTCTGATCTGGTTCTGATATGGATCGGCCTTTGCTTCATCAAGTAACCTTGTATACTCCTTAGACTGCCAATCTCCATTATCATCTTCCTTCCCTAATAGCACTTGTTTAAGAGCATCATCATTCTGATTCAAGGGAAGTTGATCATTCTGCAATTCATCGAGCACATCAACTTGACAAATAGTGTATCCCATAAAAGGAGCACCCATAACATTTAAAAGTGAGTATTCCAATTTTTCATCACCTACTTCAAAAATAATCTTACCTTTCTTCATGTCTATAATTGCACCTGCAATAGCTAAGAAAGGTCTACCTAGTATGATTGGAACATTCACATCCTCATCCATCTCCATCACAACAAAATCACATGGAATGAAAACCTTACCTACTCGGAGGGGTACATCCTCAAGTACACCCAAAGGAAACTTCACTGACCTGTCTGCAAGTTGCAGAGATATGCGTGTGGGTTTGAGTTCACCCATCTGCAGCTTCTTGCATATAGACAGTGGCATGAGGCTCACACTTGCACCTAGATCACATAGTGCCCTGTTGATCTCAATATCTCCAAGCTTCACTAGAATTGAATAGCTACCTGGATCTCTTAATTTCTTAGGGAGAGTGTTCTGCAAAATAGCACTGCACTCTGCATTCAAAGCAAATGTAGTATTCTCTTCTAATTTCCTCTTATTAGATAGCATATTTTTAAGAAATTTGCATAAGAAGGCATTTCAGATATGGTATCTAGAAATGGAATATTAATATGAAGCTTTTTATGTACATCGAGGAACTTATTGAAGTTTTTCTCAAGTTTAGCTTGTGCTAACCTTTGAGGAAAAGGAACCTTAGGCGCATATGGAGCAAGTGGCTTTGGTGGTGCTTCCTTTGATGCTTCCTCGACCCTAGCATCTTCTACTTCCTTCTCACTAGCACCTACTTCTTCAATGAGCTCCCTTGATGGCTCCTTGGTAGGAGGATCTTCCAACTGCTTTCCACTCCTCAGGGTGACGACATTCATTTGGCCTTTTTGAGATTGTTCAGTCTAGCCCGGGAAGGTTCCTGGAGTCTTTAGGGCTTGGTAAATTGGTTAGCCAATTGGCTTATCTGATTCTTCATAAGTTTACCCTGAGCTTGCAACTGTTGGATAGAGCTATTTTGATGTTGGATGGCACTGTTTGTTGCGGTTATAAATCTCTCTAATGTCACCTCTAGGCTTGATTTTTGAGGTTGTTGTTGCATTGGTTGGTGGGGATTGGGTGTTTTCTGTTGGAAACCAGGTGGTGGTTGGTCGTAGGTGTTGGGTGGAGGTGGTACTGGAGGGTTTTGTTGTGCTTGGGAATTTTTGTATGAGAAGTTAGGATGGTGTTTCCATCCTTTATTGTAGGTGTTGGAATAAGGGTCATAAGGTGTCTTTGGGTTAGAGGAGTAGAGGCATGGGCTTGCTCAATTGACATCTCTTCCGTATTCTGCAAAATCTGTGGGCAATCTGGTGCAACATGACCCTGCACATTACATAACTGACGCAACTCTTGTGGGGTGTTAGAAGTTCCTACTTGGAACTTATTAAACCTGCTTGTTTGTGCCTGCACAGAACTAGTTAGCATAGTTAAAGCATCAACATCAAGTTTACCTCCCTTTTTCACAGTGTTTTGACCTCCAGGATGATAGTTATCATTGGCCGCCATCTTCTCTATGAGCTCCCTAGCTTCAGTGGGGTTCTTTGTCAAGAGAGAACCTCCTGACGCAGCATCTATGTAAATACAGAACTCATGAGTCATGCCATTGTAAAAGGTCTGCATCAAAATCCAATCTGGAATGCCATGGTGAGGGCATTGTCTCTGCAATCTTTTAAATCTCCTCCAAGCCTCATAGAGAGACTCATAATCTGACTGCTTAAAAGTTTGTAGCTCTTTCCTCAATCTTGCAGTCTTCTCATTCCCTAAAAACTTCACTAGGAAGGCCATCACTAACTTGTCCCATGTATCGAACGAGCCAGTGCCTTCATCTCTTAACCACTCCTTTGCCCTGTCTCGAAGTGAGAAGGGGAAAAGGCGTAGTCTGATTGCATCATCTGTAACACCATTCAACTTCATAGTATCACATTTCTCCAAAAAGCTATCTATATGGCTTACGGGGCAATAGTGTGGTAGCCCTGCGAATGAATCATTGGAGATGAACTGTATGAACTGTGGCTTGAGCTCGAAGTCTTGAGCCGTGACTGGTTGTCTTATGATGCTTGACAGGACTCTGGTAGTCGTATCCAGAATACCGTACTCCAAGAGGGATTTCGTTGGTTGGTCTACCATGTTTCTCCTGCGTCTGTTCCTTGTTCTCCTTCTTCTTATAGTTGCCTCGATCTCAGAATCAAATGGTTCAAGATCTTCTGAACCTGAACGGCGTGTGGGTATGCACAAGAAAAACTAGAGAAAAGTATCAAAAACACAAGGGAAAGTAGCCGAAGCAACGAAATAAACTTTACTAAGTTTTAGTAAAGATGAATCACAAATAATTCTAATGAAACTGTTAGTTCCCGACAACGGCGCCAAAATTTGGTAGGCGTGTCGTGTACCTATCCAAAATAACCTAACAAACCAATACTAATGTAGACTGGCAAGTAAGGATCGGATCCCAAGAGACTAAGGTTCAGAAACAATTAATTAGACTCGAATCTTTACTAAGCAAAAATCAAGTATAATCGATAACTAAGGTTCTAAAATATAGGAAAAATTCGAAAATAAACTAATTAAGATGATTAAATCAAGCAATTAAAAACATCCAAGATCTAGCTTCACCACAACTATTATCGATGCAATTGTAATTCTACCCTTAACATACGATTTCAATCGAATGGGGAAAAGTAAACCCTAATAATTACCAAGGACCTCACTCGAGTATCAATGGCTTCCCTAACATACAATCAATCTTATTCTCATGGTATCATGCATATTAAAGACATTAAACACGTTACTCTAACTTCCCAATTATCAAATATAACTACTCTCGTGTTATGAATCAAACCCTAAATTAATTTACTCAACTCCGTTCATACCCAACTCTCGCAGTGATAAAAACAATAGAATAATCGCAATACTATAGTTACGTCTAACCTAGCATTGGCATAATCACAATCAATGTAGCAATTCAATTGTTAAAATTGTTAAAGAATTTAAAGATTTAATTCATGCATTAATGATATTTGGGCTACACTAGATCTTGAATTAAAGAATCTACTCACAGATGATTAAAGAAACAAAAACAATAATAAATAATGAAAGCATAATTAAATAACAAAGGATGAAAAATAAACACCAAATCTTAATTAAAATTGAAAGTAGAAAGCTTGAATCTTGAATCTTGAATTACAAAAACTTGGAAAAAAAAATGGAGAACTAGTTCTTAAGGAGAGAATAATAATAAAAAAAAAACAAGGCATAATGAATGAATCCTCCAAAAAACACGGCTAAAAGGTTTTTAAACAAACCTAAAAAGATAAGATTTAACTCCTAAGTTTGGGCGCACTGAAATTCCAGGAGGCACGGACATGCCTAGTGTGAGGCACCCTCTCTATAAATAAAAATGCTGCTGAGTCTGTCTTCCAGGCACGGACGTGCCTGAATGCTGGGCACGGACGTGCCTGCTTCTTTCTCTAGGCATGGGCGTGTCTCCTTGTTAAGCACGGTCATGTCTGCTTCTTTACCTAGGCACAGACGTGCCTAAGGTCTTCCTTTGGCGTAACTTTATACTCAGAGTCACGGACGTGCCTACCTGTAAAATGGCCTTTTCTTGACTTATCTTCAATCTCCGAACTTCATGGGCTTTAACTTACTTCATGGATCCACAATTCATCCAAATTAGCTCCATTATTCCAGAAATTCATCAAAAACAACAAAACTACCTATAAAAGCATCAGATTATCCAAACTAGAGGAAAATACGCCAAAACGGACTCAAATACTCAACTAAACTAACAAAACTAACTAAAAACAAACCAAATAATATACAAAACACGACTTATCACTCTCGAACTTCGTCGAGTTCGATTTTCCTCCCACATGTCATTTTGGAAATGTGTTACTTCTCCAAAAAGACACCATCACGAGCAACAAACACTTTGTTTTCAGATTTGTTGTAGCAGTAATACCCCTTGGTTTCTTTTGGGTAGCCCACAAAGAAACACTTGTCTGATTTTGGGTAAATTTTGTCAGTTATTAATCTCTTGACATATGCTTTGCAATCCCAAATCTTAAGAAAAGACAATCGTGGAGGTTTCTTCGTCCATAATTCATATGGAGTCTTTTCGACAGCTTTTGACGGAGCGCGGTTTAGTGTTAGTGACGCAGTTAGAAGTGCGTGTCCCTAGAAAAAGATAGGAAGTTCACTAAGACATATCACTGATCAAACCATGTCTAACAAGGTTTGATTCATTCGTTCGGACACTCCGTTCCATTGTGGAGTTCCAGGAGATGTCAACTCTGAAAGAATACCATTTTCTTTCAAGTGATCGTCGAATTCATGGCTCAAATACTCGTCACCTTGATCCGATCGAAGTGCTTTTATTTTCTTGCCAAGTTGATTTTCAACTTCACTCTGAAACTCTTTGAATTTCTCAAAAGATTCAGATTTGTTCGTCATAAGGTAGACATAACCATATCTACTATAGTCGTCGGTGAAGGTAATGAAATATCGATAACCTTGCCTTGCGGGTGTACTCATTGGTCCACATATATCCGTATGTATTAGACCCCATAAGTCACTTGCCCTTTCTCCTAAATTGGAGAATGTTTGCCTTATCATCTTGCCTAATAGACATCCTTCCCAATTTTTAAATGACTCCAAGTCGAATGAGTCAAGGACACCTTCTTGATGAAGTTTCTTGATTTTTTTGATATTAATGTGGCCAAGACGACAATGCCACAAGTAGGTTTGATTCGACTCAATGGTGTTAGCTCATTTTGTGGTATCATCAATGTTATAAACTTGTTTGTCTAAAGAAAGCACACAAAGACCATTTTCTGAATATGCTTTACCATATAAAACATTATCGAAATCAAATGACCAACTATTGTTCGTAATTCGAAATTCAAAACCTTTTGCGTCCAACGCCGAAATTGAAATAATGTTTTTGTTAACTCTAGGAACATGATAGCAATTGTCAAGTTCTAAAATAAGCCCAGAAGGCAAAGACAAACTAAGAGTTCTAACGGATACGGTAGACATCCTTGCTCCATTGTCGACCCGAAGCTCGACCTCTCCCTTCTCTGGCCTTTTATTTATCCTTAGTCCCTGAGCATTGGAACAAAGGTGTGAGCCACATTCGGTACTAATACCCATGATGTTTTGCTAGCGAAGTTTAAGTCTGGGTTTGACAGCCAAATCGGGAAAAATATTAGTTTTAAAAATTAATTAAAACGAACTTCTAATCCAATTAGAAAAGCAAAACCAGAAAATAAATCTTACCTTAAAACACCTTAATTAATGAATAATTGCAAAAATTAAAAGGATCATGGCTCCGATACCGCTGTAGGGTTTCGTAGTGACCCACACTACGCGGAAAGAAACCCCCCAAGACCCGGCCCCATAGTTAATGCAACTAATACAAGCAAAACATAATTAAAAACACAATTAAGAGTAAGGATAAGAATTATACCCTCGACGCGTGCTTCGCTCTAACACCAAGCTCTTACTTCAACCTCGATAATGCGAGGCTTCCAACGGGATCGTACCCTCGAACCCCACCCGGTCGTCCAAAGCCTCGAAGATTAGTCAAGGCCCGAACAAAATATAATCTTGGAGTTTTACGAATTTCAAGGTATACTCAACAATGGAGTTTCCTTTACTTTTCCAATCAAGTGTATTCTTTCCCAAATACCCAAGCCTTGGTATTTATAGGGAAATGGACCCTTGATTTCCAATCTCCCACCAATGTGGGAGAGTTAGTAAATTTAACAATTTATTTAATTCTAAAATTCAATAAATAATTAAACCAATCACAACGCAACAAGTGGCGTAATTAGAGAGAGATAAGTGAGGCTCAAGGAATGGGGGGGGGGACCATTGCCTTGCTTCCCAAGGCTTTGGTTGGTCCCCACATCCTCACAAAATCGGCACCAATGCTTGCTGGGCTGGCAGCTAGCTAGTACGCCAGCTAGTGCTGCCAGCTAGCACCAGCCAGCAAGCCCGCATCATCCCAGCCAGCATGTGCGAGCTATGCTGGGCGATGCTCGTGTTGATGCTGCTGCGTGCCAGCGCAAGGCGCTGCTAGCTTGGCACTCTCGCTTGCTCGTACTCGCATTCCCATGCCCTCGCACTCCCAGCAAGCGTGCTGCTAGCGAGCCACACATGCTGGGCATTGCCTCGCCAGCCACACGCACAAGCATGCAAAGCTTGGTGCTGTGATGCTGCGATGGCTTGCACGCATGCGCATACACACATGGCCTAGCCATGCGACAGTGCCATGCTTGTGCTGCGGTTGGTGAGACAGCCCTAGGCACATGCACACGCACGCACACGCACCAGTGCCTAGCACTGCGATGGTGCTATGCTTGTGCGGTGGGCTGTGCGAAGGTGCTGCCATACCATGCGAAGCCTGCGATGGGCTGCCTTGTGCGCCTAGCACTCATGCCTCGTCTAGCACACCATGGTGCGCCTAGGCTTGCGATGAGCTAGCCTTGCCTAGCAGTTCACATGGCTAGGCAAATGTGATGCTACGCTATGCTCGTACTTGTTGCTTATGATTTTGCGACGCTCGGCCTCGACGCCCTAGGCTCGATATTCGACTTCTGTGCTCGTAAAACTCTGAAGACTCATTAAATCCTTCGAATTAATTCGTCGTCTTGGATCGGTTGTTCAATTGGGTTCGACCCGAAGGGTTCAGTTAAGATTAAGCTGTAATATAAATTATATCTTAATATTACTGATCGGAAGCGGCCTCCACCTAGGCATTCCGATGACTTGACCTTACTTAAAAATTAGCTCTGTAATAATTTTGAACCCTCTATCAGAATAATACACTTGTCGGAAGGACACCATTCCTTTCAATTCCTTTTGCTCTTGCATAAGAACAATAAGCAAATTTCTTTGCCAATCAAGACAATTTGGCCCGCTCAACTTCTCCTTATCGAGAATTGAGCGTAAAGAGAATCGGTTGTTGTTTGAGTTACTTGCAGACATTGTTCTACAATTGAAAGAATTTGAAATGAAAAACTATTCATATAATCAATAAGTTTGAAATTTAAAAGCGTTCATGCAAATTTTCAGTCTTATCGAACATTTTATCCACGCATTAATAATTTGTCCCTTTTAGGCGAGAATAAAATGATTCCGAGATCCCAAAAATCAAAAAGTGATTAAGCATGCTTTGGCTTGTCTTAACACTAGATATTTTAGGGTAAGCAATCCAATTACTAATAGCTCTAAGCTGATCTCGGTTTGATAAAACGTCGCATCTAATGCATTCTTGAAATTTTATCTCTTTTGCCACGACATCTAAGGACTCCTTACTGATATCGTTGAGCTAAACCAAGATAACTTGTATACCTAGTATACCTTATGTTCCTAGGGAAGAAGTGATGCCTCGCTTAGGCATAGCCCATCACATACGCGCATTAGTTCGGTAAGTGAACTTAACTAATCATCGCAGCATTTAAAATCCCAGACATGCATCTAACATTTAAATATATATAAAAACAATGTATAAGGCATAAATTTGATGCATTTGGCAACTAGCATGACCCCTTGAAATCTTCAAATCTTCAAGGGTCTTCATCTTGGCTTGTCTTCATCGAAACGCCGTCTTGAGACATCTTGGCCAAAATAAAAATTACTAGCTACTATGACTAAGATTAATCTAAAGTACAAAAATACTTTACGGTACGCAAGCCGTATTTAGATTTACAAAAATACGTAACGGAACGCAGTTCGTATTTTCTATCCCACTAGTATAGGTCCCACTAGTTGCCATTTTCTCAAAACCCTATTTTGAAACAATTTTTCATTCACCCATTCACTATTTGTGAATGGCCCATGCATTTTATGAGATAATACAAGTAAACACGCAAAACTAGTAACTAACTTATGTGGTTAATCCGATTAACGCGCCTAATTAAAACTAGTCAAAGTTGTTTAATACTTTATGTATTACTAAGGTGTAACTGTTCACGTAATTAGCTAAGCTCCCACTAAATTCCGCATCTAACTTCATTAATCCAATTAATTAAGCCGGTTAACCCAAATTTGTCAAAATCAATAAATGTTGCAAAAACCTGAAAAATCGAGGTCTAACCTCGTTAAAATAATTACATAAATATTTTAAAACCGGAAAAATTTTCGCAAAACGCATAGCTCGAAATTAAGCAAAAACCGCCCACTCGTATCCTTGTGGGCTGTGCACCATGGCTGGCAAGCAGCCCATGGGGTGTGCTAGGTGCATGGTGCTAGCATGCAGCGCCTAGCGTAGCATGCCACGCTGCTAGCACCAGCTGCCTGCCTTGCATGCTGCGCATGCTGGCTAGCATGCTTGCGCCTGCCAGCAAGTGGCGGGCTGGCTGGGGCTTGCTGCCATGCTGCCCAGCAGCGTGCCCAAGCATTTCTGCAGCCTAGTTCACTGCCCACGCATCAACTACTAGCATCCCTCGTCACACAGCAGCGCATGTTCGATGCTCAGCCCTTGTGCGCACCATAGGCTAGCCTTGGTTACGCTGGGGTTTTTTGCCTCGATTTTCTTGTATTTTCTCGGGATTTTAATCTCGATTTGTGTGTGACACAAAATTAATTCCAAATTTATTTTAGAATCAATTTGAGGAAAAATGAAAATAAATAAGTCCAACTTAATTAAATTCAATTTTAACGGTGCACAAGCCTAATTTTGCAAAATTACATTGGAACATTTTAGGACTTACTTAATTAATTTAACCAATATGTAAATTAATAATGGATTTGACAAATAAGGCGTTGGAAAAATAAATTAATCATCCAATGATAAAATTTTCCAACTTTTATATTTGTATAAAATAACAAGATTACATCTTCCAATATGAAGATTAATCAACATTTACTCACAAGCATTTGAATTTCAAGGATTTTAATCAACCAAATATGAAAAGTCCAAAATTAGTTCAACATGGAATTTAGGGTTAAAGTTCCAATCATTTAAACATTTAAAGATTAGATCTTTAACATACTAGGAACTTAATATTACACATTCACAACAAGTATTCACACATTAATGCAATTTATTTGTATAATTGTGAAAAAACAAGTTTATGTGAAAAAGAACATATCAACTTAAGCGCATATTACAACTCCATAATCATGCTTAATAGATAATTAAATTGCAGTAGATTAGGGATGCAATAATGCATTTAATCTACCCTTGACATGCTTGCATTAATCAAGGCATAAAAGATTTAAAATTTTCGTTGAAAACGAAAAAACCCTTAAAAAACTTGGTTTTTGGTTCGAATTTGGCTTCTGGATAGTCCTCAAAGAGAGTTGAAACTGATTCAGATTGTCGATTGCAGTCAAAAAACACTATTTTTTAGCCAAAATCTGGGTTCCACAGCCAAAACGAGAAAAAATACGAGTTTTAAAATTAATTAAAACGAGCTTCTAATCCAATTAGAAAAGCAAAACTGGAATTTAAATCCACTTTAAAACACCTTAATTTATAAATAATTGCAATAATTAAAAGTAGCGCGGCCCCAATACCACTGTAGGGTTTCGTAGTGACCCTCACTATGCGGAAAGAAACCCCCCAAGACCCGCCCCGCTAACTAAAGCAATTAAAGCATGCAAATATAATTAATACATGATTAAAAGAAGAAGGGATAAAGAATTATATATACCTTAGACGCGTGCTTTGCTCGCTAAACGAGCTCTTACTTCAACCTCGCAAATGCAAGGCCTCCGACGGTTCGTACACTCGAACCCGACTCGATCGTCCTAAGTCCCGAAGGTTACTCGAGACCTGAACAAAATATAAACTTTGGAGTTTTAAAAACTTAAAGTATTCTCAACAATGGAGATGCCTATATAGTTCCACTCAAGTGTGTATTCCCAAAATCCCACTCAAGGGGTATTTATAGGGAATGGGGACTTGAACCCCTTGTTCATGATCAATGTGGGATCATGTGCAAATGCATTAATTTATTTAATTCTAAATTAAATAATTAATCAAATGCAATCACAATGCAACAAGTGTCAAGAGGAGAGGATTGCTAAGGTGTGGACCAAAACCAATGGGGAGGGGGACCATTGCCTTGCTCCCCAAGGCTTTCTACAAGCATTGGTGCCCACCTTTCCTAAACCGGCTTCAAGGAGTGCTGGGCTGGCAGCCTGCCTTGGCTGCCAAGGCTGCCAGCTAGCGCCTAGCACCAAGGCTGGGCAGCCAGCCAACTTGCTGTGCCAGCAAGAAGTGCCAGCACGCACTAGCCTAGCACGCACTGGCCCTAGCAAGCTGCGAGTTGCTGGGCGCTGGGCGCTGATAGCATGATGCTGCTGCCTAGCCATCGTACATGCGTACGCATACGCACAGGCACAACCCTACTGGCTGGTGCGTAGTGCTGCTGCCTAGCCCTTCTCGCACACACACTCGCACAGCCAGCATGCGTGCTGCTAGCTAGCCACGCATGCTGGGCCTTGCCTTGCCAGCCACACGCACAAGCACACCATGCATGGTGTTGTGCTAGCAATGAGCTGAGATGGTGCGATAGCCCTAGGCATACACATGCAAGTGCTTAACACTGCGATGGTGCTGTGCTTGTGCGATGGCACACACGCACGCACACACGCTAGTGCCTAGCACTGCGATGGTGTTGTGTTGTGCGGAAGGCTGCGATGGGCAATGGGTGATGCTAGGGCCTTAGTGCTATCTGGGTTGGGCCTTGCGACAGCACCGGCCACGCAAAACTTGCGAGTGCGCCTAGCACACACATGGTGCACCTAGGCTTGCGATGAACTAGCCTAACCTATCACTCACATGGCTAGGCCAATGTAATGCTACGATATGCTAGTACTTATTGCTTGTGATTTTGCGACGCTAGGTCTCGACGCCCTAGGCTCGATATCCGACGTCGTTGTTCGTAAAACTCCGACGACTCATTGAATCCTTCGAATTAGTTCGTCGTCTCGGATCGGTTGTTCGATTGGGTTCGACCCGAAGGGTTCAGTTCAGATTAAGCTGTAATATTAATTATACCTTAATATTACTGATCGGAAGCAGCCTCCACCTAGGCATTCCGATCACTTGACCTTATTGAAGAATTAGCTCTGTAATCATTCTGAACCCTCTATCAGAATAATACACTTGTTGGAAGGACACCATTCCTTTCATCATCTAGATTCTTGATAAAACCAAACTTAGTAATGGCTTCATCGAATCGCAGATTCCAGCTTCTGCTTGCCTACTTTAATTTAAAAATGGATTTCTTAAGCTTGCATACCTTTCCAGCATTGTTTGGGTCTACAAAACCTTCCGGGTTTCATGTACATAGTTTCTTCCAAAATCCCATTAAGGAAGGCAATTTTGACATCCATTTGCCATATCTCATAATCATAGTATGCGGCAATTGCAAGGATAATCCGGATGGACTTAAGCATGGCGACTGGCGAAAAGGTATCATCATAATAAACGCCGTGAATTTTCCTATAACCTTTTTTCACCTGTCTAGCTTTGTATACATATACAATTCCATCTTTGCCTGTTTTCAATTTGAAAATCCACTTGCAACCGATAGGTGTGTAACCTTCGGGCAAATCAACCAAGTCCCAGACTTGAATTTTAAACATGGAGTCCATCTCGGATTTCATGGCTTCTTGCCATTTTGCAGAGCCAAGGCTCGTTGTTTGTATGTCGCTGGCTCATCTCCATCTACAACTAGGATGTCTTGATCATCGGTTAAGATAACACCAAGGTATCTGTCTGGTTGAGATCTTGGCCTTTGCGACCTACGTAGGGTAATACGCTGAGCATTTGAATTATCATTTTGACTTTGCACATTGTCGGTTTGACTCTGATTAATCTCAACAGCTGCTTCTTAAGCACTTTGATTGTCAGTTTTGTCAGGTTGACTTTGTTGCTAACCTTCTAGAACTTCATCAAGTTCGATTTTCCACCCACTTGTCATTCTGAAAGATACTCCTTTTCCAAAAAGTCACCGTCTCGAGCAACAAATATCTTGTTCTCAGACTTGTGTTAGAAGTGATTTCCCTAGGTTTCTTTTGGATACCCCAGAAAGAAACACTTATCAGATTTTTGGTGAAGTTTATCGGAAATTAATATTTTGACATATGCTTCGCAACCCCAAATCTTAAGAAAAGACAACCTTAGAGGTTTCTTCGTCCATAATTCATATGGAGTCTTTTCGGCAGCTTTTAACGGGGCTCAGTTTAATATTAGTGTCGCTTTTAGAAGTGCTTGTCCTCAAAAAGAGATAGGAAGATTGCTAAGACCCATCATTGATCAAACCATGTCTAACAAAGTTTGATTTCTCCTTTCGGACACTCCATTCCATTGTGGAGTTCTAGGAGGTGTTAATTATGAGACAATACCATGTTCTTTCAGACGATCGTTGAATTCGTGGCTCAAATACTCGCCACCTCGATTCGGTCGAAGTGCTTTGATTTTCTTGCCAAGCTGATTTTCCACTTCACTCTAAACTCTTTGAATTTCTCGAAGGATTCAGATTTGTGCGACATAAGGTAGACATAGCCATATCTACTAAAGTTGTCCGTGAAAGTGATAAAATAGCAATAACCATTTATTACAGTTGTGCTCATTGGTCCACATACATCCGTGTGTATAACACCCAACTTGGAGAATGGCTGCTTTACCATCTTGCCTAATAAGCTGACTTCGCAGTTCTCAAACAACTCAAAGTCGAATTAATTAAGAATTCCTTCATGAAGAACTTTTTTGATGCGTGTGATGTTAATGTTGCCAAGACGGCTGATGATTAGAATTTATGCCACCATTTCACACTCTTTCATTAGAGAATTCCCACGATTTGTCACTTGTTTATGCCTCTTCTCACCACTTTTACTTCTATTTTAGTTACTTTAGCTTCCTCTCGTTTTTTCCTTTCCCTTTTATCTTTTCTTCTACTTTTTACCGTTTATTTGTGTGTTTTGATAGCTCGTAGCACTCGTGGGTGAATTTTGGGTTGTTAGATGGAGTGGAGATTCTAAGGAAGCTTGCCAAAGGAAGAGGAGATGCCACAACGGAGAGGGCGCGCTGCTACATATAGCCGCGGGCGCGGGCCTCACAGCCGCAGGTGCGGACAGGAGGGATCCTGAGCCACCAGCAGTTTCTGGAGGTGGCAGGGAGAGATGGCAAGCCGCGGGCGCGACGTTATTGGCCGCGGGGGCGGTGATCTAGGTCTGGCGAAATTCTTACCCAGCTTGGAGAGAGCGCGGGAGCCTGTTCGGAGAGCTTTCTCCCTTGCCCATTTTCCTCATTACAATAGAAGACTATAAATAGTCTTGAGCTGGAGTTTTCATGAAGCAACTATTTCATTGGCATCAAAACACTTTGTAGAGAGAGAAAGTGCATGTCTTTTAGAGAGAGAAAACACTTAGTCTTCAAGATTTAATCATTGCAATCAAATATTCAAGCTTTCTTCTAGATTGTTGCAACTATTTGATGATTGGGTAATCTTTCAACTTTTATAATAGTAATCTTTCCTCTTTATTCTCTAATTGTTAGTTTTTTTAGTTCTATTGCTCTTATTTATGCTTTATTCCATAAACGTCCATGCTTTATTGGTTTCATTGATTTCTCTTTGACTTAGAATCATGCTAGGTTATCTTAGTATTGAATACATGTTTAGCTTAGTTATCATAGCTATTTTCCTTTCTCTAGCTTAGATTTTTAGCTAGGGAAGGGGTTGAAAATCATGCTTATTTGAGTTTTTATTGATTATTGATTGGATTTTACCTCGAGTGGATGATTTGTGCTTAAAAATGCTTGAAAATATTGTGTGCACCTATAACCTCAATGTGTTAGTCCTAGAATAGATGCATGAGAATGATCTATGTTTAGGCTAGATTGATTTCACCAACTTCCTTTGAGTAGTTGCATGAGAATGAATTTCTTTGAGTAGAGTTTGAACTCCTTAGTATATTTCCTTATTTATTTTCATTAGTGTCTTGTGGTCATGATTGGAACCCCCTATCCCTAGTGCTTTTTGCCATTATTATCTCTATAATCTTGCTCTTCATCTTCATTTTAGAGTGTCTATTTTGATCTTCTTAATGTTGGTTTAATTTAGTCCCTTTTGGTAGATAGTTTGATCATAGAACTCTTCAAAAACAAACCATAATACCTTTTTTATGTCACTTGCAATATATCCTAGATTTCGTATTGATTGTGCAATACTCCTGTTTCCTTGGGATTCGACCCTAACTTGCCACTATCTAAATTAAAATTGACAGAGCTAGGTTAGGAGATAAAAATTGTATATTTGATCTAGGTAGTAGTATCGACCTTTTATCCACCTATCAATTTTTTGGCGCCGTTGCCGGGGAAATGACTTGTTTTGCACTTTTATTGTGTTATTATTAGATTTGTTGCCTTTTTTATTTTGTTCCTTTACCCTCTTGTTAGTCATTGCTAATTATTTTCTTAGCTTTGGTGGATTCAAAGGAGATCTCAAGGACCTCCCACACACTACATTGACCACGAAATCGACCGCACTTTGAGACAAGTCCGAAGACTTTATCAAGAAGAGGGGCGAGGTCTTGGTGCTATTTTTGATAGTGAGAGTGATTCTTGGTCTTCAAGTTCTCAAAGCGAGGAAATGGCGAGGCAAGAGAATGATATTTTGTTTCGTGAGTTCGGTAATCCGGAGAATTATGAGCTCACCGGTGGGATATTGCTACCTGTCACGGAAACCAACTTCACCATTCATTCTCAATATACTAGAATGGTTCAAGCAGAGCAATTTTCAAGTTCTCCAAGTGAATATCCTATTGAGAACCTTGATAGATTCCTCGAGCTTTGTGCCATGATACAAACCAATCAAGTTTCTCAAGAATACATCGGAATGCATCTATTCCGACAATCTCTTGCAGGTAGAGCAAAGAAGTGGCTCAAGCAAGTCAAGCCTAATTCTCTCACAACATGGAGGGAGATAGTCAAGGCATTCTTGAAAAGATTCATTTCCGAAGAAAAGACCGCCAAGATGAGAAGGAAGATTGCATCGTTTGAACAAGAAGCGGATGAGAGTCTTAGTAAAGCTTGGGAAAGGTTTAAAGAGTTGGTTCAAACATGTCCTCATCATGAATACAATCAAAGCTTGCTCATGAGGTTCTTCTACGATGGTTTGGAACCTATGTCTAGATCTAACTTGGATGCGGGGGCGGCTGGACAATTTATTAAATTCCCTCAAAATCAAGTTGAAGCAACAATTGAAGAGGTAGTGAAGAACTATTCTTGGGGTGGTAGAAGGAGGAATGCACCAAAGAAGGGTGGAAAGTATGAATTGAAGAAGGTTGATCAATTGCAACATCAAATTGAGCTTTTGACAAAAGGGCTTGCAAAGTTAAACACGAATGTCAATAGTGGGCAAGCTCTTCCAAATTCAACTCTTTCTCTTGTCAAAATTGTGGTGGCAAAAACCACGATACATCTTATTGTGAAGGTTTGAGCCCGGAGCATGTAGCGGCATACAACACAAGGCAAGATGGAAATAGGGGAAGTGGCGGTGAACTAGCTTGGAGACAACCACCACCCGGATTTGCAACCCAACCCCAACAATGGAACCAACAAGCTCAACAACCATACAACTCCAACCACTAATACCAAAACCCACCTCAATTCCAAACCTAAAACCCAAGAGGAAACTACCCAAGAAACAACCAACACAATAATCAAAACCAATACCACAATAAAAATCAAGCGACTCAACGGAGGCAAGAGCAAGCATCTCAACCCGATTCTACTCAAACACAAATTCTTCAACAACTTCAATCCATGAATCAACAAATGCAAAAGGTCAAGGCTCATAACAAGATGGTTGATTCACAACTAGCTCAATTGGCCGAGAGAGTTCCTTTTAACTCACCTTCTACTCTACCCGGACAATCACAAACCAACCCTTCCAACATTGTGAAACCCGGCTCTTGCAAGGCAATCACATTGAGATCAGGGACATCCTATGAGGGTCCCAAGGAGGGAGATATCAAGGAAAAGAAGGAAGGAGAAGAGAGTGTGAGTGATGATAAAGAAGTTGAAGAAGAGAAGTTTGATGAGAAAGAAAGAAGTATGGAGAAAAAGAAGTCTAAGGATGTGGTGACATCCTCAACTTTTAGTGAGGCTAGAAATCTTGATGGACCGGTTCCCTTTCCCGGTCGACTTATGGAGAGAACATTGAAAGAAAAATTTGCAAAGTTCCTAAGTGTGATGAAGAACTTGCACATAAACCTCGCTTTCATTGAAGTTATCACACAAATGCCTTCATACTCCAAGTTCTTGAAAGACATTCTCACCAACAAGAGGAAGCTTAATGATGAGCTTATCACTCTTCCCCATAAAGTGAGTGCACTTGTTCAACATAAGATGCCCAAGAAGCAAAAATATCCGGGAAGTATCACTTTGCCGGTAAAGATTGGGAACACGGAAGCTAGGGGCTCCCTAGCCGATCTTAGAGCAAGTTTTAGTTTGATCCCTCTATCCATTGCCCAAAATCATAATATTGAGATGATCCCCACAAGGAAAACCATTCAATTGGCGGACCATTCGGTGAAGCTACCTTGTGGTGACCTTGAAGATGTCCATATTCAAGTTGGGCATATCTATGTGCCTTGTGATTTTGTAGTGATGGATATGGAGGAAGATGTGGGTACTCTCTAAGTTACTCAAGACCCCCATGGTTTAGAAGTGATATAGGGTTGATGTTGTGAATGAATAATTAGATCGTTCGGGAAGGGTTGTGATGAGCCCTCATGATCCAATGGTTGAAGCTCTTACATGCGAAGAAGAGTACCACTCTCAAGAAGCAATAGAGTTTGTCATGGCCATTGAAGAAGGCAAAAAGGAGGAAGAGGATGATCCTAGGGATGATGAGATCGAACTAGCGGAGGAAAAATTGGAGGAGAGTTCCAAGCCTCCTCCCAAGGTAGAACTCAAACCCCTTCCCCCTTCTTTGAAATATGCTTATCTTGGAAATGAAGGGGAATACCCTATTACTGTCAATGCTACCCTTAATGGGCTTGATTTAGAAAAATTGCTTGATGTGTTGAGCAAATATAGAGATGTGATAGGGTATAGCACTGATGATATCAAGGGTGTTAGCCTTTCTTTGTGCATGCATCGTATTCACCTTCAGGATGATCAATCCACCTCAATTGAGCCTCAAAGGAGGTTGAACCCCAACCTCCAAGAGGTTGTCAAGAAAGAAATTTTGAAATTGCGTGAAGCGGGCATAATCTATGCTATCTCTAATAGCAAACGGGTTAGCCCAGTTCACGTGGTTCCAAAGAAAGGTGGAATGACCATTGTCAAGGGAGATGGAGAAGAGGAAATCTCCACCCGGACAGTGACCGGGTGGAGGATGTGTATTGATTATAGGATGTTGAACAAAAATACAAAGAAAGACCATTTTCCTCTCCCCTTCATGGACCAAATGTTGGAGACACTCTCCAATCATGCTTTCTTTTGCTTCTTAGATGGATATTCCGGCCTTTTTCCAAATCCTTATCCAACAAAATAATTAAGAGAAAACTATATTCACGTGTCCGTATGGAACATTCGCATACCGAAGTATGCCATTTGGGTTATGCAATGTGAAAGGAATGGTGTCCTTCCAACAAATGTATTATTCTGATAGAGGGTTCATAATTATTACGGAGCTAATTCTTCAGTAAGGTTAAGTGATCGGAATGCCTAGGTGGAGGCCTCTTCCGATCAGTAATATTAAGCTATAATTAATATTACAGCTTAATCTTAACTGAACCCTTCGGGTCAAACCCAATCGAACAACCGATCCGAGACAACGAATTAATCCGGATGATTCAATGAGTCGTCGGAGTTTTACGAGCACAGACGTCGGATATCGAGCCTAGGGCGTCGAGATTGAGGGTCGCAAAAATCACAAGCAACAAGTACGAGCATAGCCGTAGCATCACATTGGCCTAGCCATGTGAGTGCTAGGCTAGGCTAGTTCATCGCAAGCCTAGGCGCAACATGTGTGTGCTAGGCGCGCCATGAGTGCTAGGCGCATAAGGCAGCCCATCGCAGCAGCATGCCTGCGTGTGTGCGTGCCTTCGCATGGCACAGCACCACCGCAGCATGCGTGCATGGATGCCTAGGTGCCATCGCAAGCTCTAGCACAAGCCTACGCATAGCACAACACTATCGCATGTAGGCCATCGCAGCAGCAGCAACACACTATGCTCGCTTGCTTGCGTGCGTGTCTTCTCATGGCAGCACCAAGCAGCGAGCAGCGTGCAGCGTGCTGGCAGCCTCGTACAACAGCACCATTCCAAGCATCGCCCTATGCGTCTGCGTGTGCGTTGGCTAGGCAGCAGCAGCACTAGCCTCGTCCAGCGCCCAACACCTAGCATCACGCGTAGCTCGCTAGCACCACGCAAGTGCTAGGCGCGCTGGCTGGTGCGTGTTGCGTGCTGGGCAGTGATGCGGTGTAGGCTAGCTGTGCTGGCTGGTGCATGCCAACATGCTAGCTGGCTGCCGGCCCAGCAGTCCTTTCTTGGTGCCGGTTTTATGAGAGGTGGGGACCAATGCTTGGAGCATGCCTTGGGGAGCAAGGCAATGGTCCCCCCCATGGTCATGGTCCTCACCTAACTCTCTCTCTCCCCTTGACAATTGTTGCATGGTGATTGCTTTGATTAATTATTTAATTTAGAATTAAATAAATTATCAAAATTGCACATGATCCCACATTAATTATGAAATGGGATTCGAGTTCCCATTCTCTATATATACCCACTTATATGGGATTTTGAGAAAACACTTGAGTGGAGCTATAAAGGCATCTCCATTGTTGAGAATACCTTAAGTTCGTAAAGCTCCAAAGTTTATATTTTGTTAGGGTCCCGACTAACCTTCAGGACTTAGGACGATCGGGTTGGGTTCGAGGGTACGAACCGTCGGAGGCCTTGCATTTAGCGAGCGAAGCACGCATCTAGGACATAATTCTCAATCCCCCTTTCTTTTAATTATGTTTTGCATGCTTTAAATGCTTTAGTTATCGGGGCGGGTCTTGGGGGGTTTCTTTCCGCGTAGTGAGGGTCACTACGAAACCCTACAGCGGTATCGGAGCCGCGCTCCTTTTAATTATTGCAATTATTTATTAATTAAGGTGTTTTTCAAAAGATTTAATTTCTGGTTTTGCTTTTCTAATTGGATTAGAAGCTCGTTTTAATTAATTTTAAAACTCGTATTTTTTCTCGTTTTGGCCGTCGAACCCAGATTTTGGCTCAAAAATAGTGTTTTTTGGGTGGAATCGACATTCTGAATCAGTTTCAAACCTTTTTGGGGACTGTCCAGAAGCCAAATTCGAACCAGAAACCCAGTTTTTTGAGGGTTTTTTTTTCGTTTTCAACGAAAATTTTAAATCTTTTATGCCTTGATTAATGCAAGCATGTCAAGGTTAGATTAAATGCATTATTTCATCCCTAATCTACTGCAATTCAAATATCTTTTAAGCATGATTATGGAGTTATAATATGTGTTTAAGTTGATATGTTCTTCTTCACATAAACATGTTTTTCACAATTATGCAAATAAGTTGCATAAATGTGTGAATACTTGTTGTGAATATGTAATTTTAAGTTCCTAATATGTTAAATATCTAATCTTTAAATGTTTAAATGATTGGACCTTTCACCCTAAATTCCATGTTGACCTAATTTTTGATTTTTCATATTTGGTTGATTTAAAACCTTGAAGTTCAAATGCTTGTGATTATTTTGATTAATCTTCATATTGGAAGATGTAATCTTCTTATTTTACACAAGTATAAAAGTTGGAAAATTTTATCATTGGATGATTAATTTATTTTTCCAATTCCCTATTTGTCAAATCCATTATTAATTTACAAATTGGTTAAATTAAATATGGACATGGCTCTTTCAATTTTAAGCATCTAGAAAGACCTAAAATATTCCAAAGTAATTTTGGAAAATTAGGCCTGTGCACCGTTAAAATTGAATTTAATTAAGTTGGACTTATTTTATTTTCATTTTTCCTCAAATTGATTCTAAAATAAATTTGGAATTAATTTTGTGTCACACACAAATCGAGATTAAAATCCCGAGAAAAATGCAAGGAAATCAAGGCAAAAATCCAAAGCGTCACCAAGGCTAGTCGTGCTGCCCAGCAGCCCGTATATAGGCTACCAATGGTGCGCACAGGGGCCATGCCATGATGTTGTGTTGTTGTGTGGCGAGGAGGTTGTTGCGTGCTGCCGTATTGCTTAATGCGTGGCCTTAGGCTGCTGAAGGCTTGTGTGTGCTGCTGAAGGCTTGTGCTAGGCTAGCAGAGCATGCTGCGTTAGGCGTGCTTGCTAGCAGCCAACACCACACGCAACACTAGGCTGCCTAGCAGCCATGTTGCACAGCCCACTAGGCTATGTGTTTTTGCGAAAATTTTGCCGTTTTAAAATATTTATGTAATTATTTTAACGAGGTTAGACCTTGATTTTTCGGCTCTTGCAAAATTTTTTGATTTTGACAAATTTGGGTTAACCGGCTTAATTAATTGGATTAATTAAGTTGGATGCGGAATTTAGTGGGAGCTTAGCTAATTACGTGAACAAATTGCACCTTAGTAATACATAAAGTATTAAACAACTTTGACTAGTTTTAAATTGGCGCGTTAATCAGATTAACCACCTAAGTTAGTTACTAGTTTATCGTGTTTACTTGTTTTATCTCGTAAAATGCATGGGCCATTCACAATTAGTGAATGGGTGAATGAAAGATTGTTTCAAAACAGGTTTTGCGAAAAATGGCAACTAGTGGGACCCGATTAGGATAGAAAATACGGACTGCGTTCCGCTACGTATTTTTGTAAGTCTAAATACGGTCTGCGAACCGTTAAGTATATTTGTACTTAAGATTTATCTTTGTCGTAGTAGCTAGTAATGTTATTTTGGCCAAGATGTCTCAAGACGGCGTTTTGATGAGGACGAGCCAAGATGAAGGCCCTTGAAGATTTCAAGGGGTCATGCTAGTTGCCAAATGCATCTATTTTTATGCCTCTTATATATATTGTTGTTATATATATTTTGAATGTTAGATGCATATCTAGGATTTCAAATGTTGCGATGATTAGTTAAATTCACTTAAATCAACCAACATAGAAACCCTAGGTCCCTTAAAATATTGAGCTAAAATTTGTCGTTCCAAGAACAACACTTACCGAACTAATGCGCGTATGTGATGGGCTACGCCAAAGCGAGGCATCAATACTTCCCTAGGAACGTAAGGTATACTAGGTATACAAGTTGTCTTGGTTAAGCTCAACGATATCAGTATGGAGTCCTTAGATGTTGCGGCAAAAGAGATAAAATGTCAAGAATGCATTAGGTGCGACGTTTTATCAAACCGAGAGTGGCTTAGAGGTATTAGCAATTGGATTGCTTACCTTAAGATATTTAATGATTAAGACAAGCCAAAGGATGCTTAACCATTTCTTGATCTTTAGGATCTTGAAATCATTTTATTCTCGCTTAAAAGGGACAAATTATTAATGTGTGGATAATATGCTCAATAAGAATGAAAATTTGCATGAACGCTTTTAAATTTCAAACTTATTGATTATATGAATGGTTTTTCATTTCAAATTCTTTCAATTGTAGAACAATGTCTGCAAGTAACTCAAACTACAACCAATTCTCTTTACGCTTAATTCTCGACAAGGAGAAGTTTAGCGGGCCAAATTTTCTTGATTGGCAAAGAAATTTGCGTATTGTTCTCATGCAAGAACAAAAGGAATACGTCCTTGATGAGGAAATGCCCGACGCTTCCAATGAGGAGGTCACCCAGGCTGCCCTTAACCGATGACAAAGTGCTAATCGGGATGTCAAATGCATCATGTTGTCCACTATGTATCCGGACCTTCAAAAGACTTTCTTTGAAAAGGAGACGGCTTTTGAGATCATTTCTAAGCTTCATAATATGTTTCAGGAGCAGGCCCAAACTGAAAGGTTCGAAAACCACAGGCAAATCCTTGAGAGCAAGCTCAAGAAAAGAGAGTCGGTAAGCCCGTATGTTCTTAAAATGATTGGATTATTTGAGAACATGGAAAGGCTAGATGCTGGGTATCAACCGAGATGGAAATTGACATCATTCTGTACTCGCTGCATAAAGGCTATGATCAGTTCAAGATGAACTATAATATGCACAGCATGGAGAAAACTCTCACCGAGCTTCATGGCATGTTGAAACAAGCCGAGCAAACCCTCAAGGATGAGGGGAAGCATGATATGCTCATGGTGAGAAAGGGCAAGCCATTCAAGCGCTCGGGCGAGAAGAAGAGCTTTAAAGGGAAAAAGAAAAAATTTCCGCCTAAGTCAAGCACTGCCAAGGGCAGCAAGGACAAAAAGGTGGCCTCTTCCAAATCTGATTCCGAATGTTTCTACTGTAAGAAGAAGGACATAGGAAACGGGACTGCCTCAAATTCAAGGAAGATAAGAAGAATGACACCGTTGCTTCTTCATTAGGTATTTTTGTTATAGACTTAAACTTCACTAGCAAAACATCATGAATATTAGATACCAAATATGGCTCACACCTTTCTCCCAATGCTCAGGGACTAAGGATAAATAAGAGGCTAGAGAAGGGAGAGGTCGAGCCTCGGGTCGGCAATGGAGGAAGGATGTCTGCCGTCTCCGTTGGAACTCTCAGTTTGTCTTTGCCCTCTAGGCTTATTTTAGAACTTGACAATTGTTATCATGTTTCTAGAATTACCAAAAGCATTATTTCAATATCGGCGTTGGACGCCAAGGGTTTTGAATTTCGAATTAAGAACAATAGTTGTTCATTTTATTTCGATAATGTTTTATGTGGTAAGGCATATTCAGAAAATGGTTTTTATGTGCTTTCTCTTGACAAACAAGTTTATAACATTGATGACACCGCCAAAAGGGCTAAGACCATCAAGTCGAATCGAACCTACTTGTGGCATTGTCGTCTTGGCCATATTAGCATCAAATGCATCAAGAAACTTCTACAAGAAGGTGTCCTTGACTCATTCGACTTGGAGTCGTTTGAAAATTGTGAAGGATGTCGACTAGGTAAGATGATAAAACAACCATTCTCCAAGTTGGGAGAAAGGGCTAGTGACTAATTATGTCTAATACACACATATGTAGGTGGACCAATGAATACACCCGCAAGACAAGGTTACCGATATTTCATCACCTTCACCGACGATTTTAGTAGATATGGCTATGTCTACCTAATGTCGAATAAATCTGAATCTTTTGAGAAATTCAAAGAATTTTAGAAAGAAGTTAAGAATCAACTTGGCAAGAAAATTAAAGCACTTCGATCGGATCGAGGTAGCGAATATTTGAGCCATGAATTCGATGATCACTTGAAAGAAAATGGTATTCTTTCAGAGTTGACATCTCCCAGAACTCCTCAATGGAACGGAGTATCCGAACGGAGGAATCGAACCTTGTTAGACATGGTTCGATCACTGATGGGTCTTAGTGAACTTCCTATCATTTTCTGGGGGTATGCGCTACAAACCGCGGCACTAACTCTGAATCGAGCTCCGTCAAAAGTTGTTGAAAAGACTCCATATGGAATATGGAATAAGAAACCTCCTAGGATGTCTTTTCTCAAGATTTGGGGATGCGAAGTATATGTCAAACGATTAATTTCGGACAAGCTTCACCCCATATCAGATAAGTGTTTCTTTGTGGGATACCCAAAAGAAACCAAAGGGTATTACTTCTACAATAAATTCGAGAACAAATTATTTATTGCTCGTGATGGTGTCTTTTTGGAGAAGTAACACCTTTCCAAGATGACAAGTGGTAGGAAAATCGAACTTGACGAAGTTCGAGAGGACGAGCAATAATGTCAACCTGATAAAACTAACAATCTAAGTGATTTAGAAGCAGCTGAGAAGATTGGTCAGAATAAAACAGACAATGTAAATGCTCAACCCATTACCCTTCGTAGGTCGCAACAACCATGATCTCAACCAGACAGATACCTTGGTATTGTCTTAACCGATGATCAAAACATCCTAGTTATGGATGGTGATGAGCCAGCGACGTACAAACAAGCTATGACGAGCCCCGACTTTGCTAAATGGCAATAAGCCATGAAATCCGAGATGGACTCCATGTCTGAAAATCAAGTCCGGGACTTGGTGAATTTGCCTGAGGGATACACATCCATCGGTTGCAAATGGATCTTTAAACTGTTGACAGACAAAGATGGAAACGTATCAATATACAAAGCTAGACTGGTGGCGAAAGTTTATAGACAAATCCATGGGATTGACTATATTGATACCTTTTCACCGGTCGCAATGCTAAAGTCTGTCCGGATTATCCTAGCGATTGCTGCATATTACTATTACGAAATATGGAAGATGGATGTCGAAACTGCCTTCCTAAATGGGAATTTGAAAGAAACTGTGTATATGACACAGCCAGAAGGTTTTGTTGATCCAAGCAACGCTGGAAAGGTATGCAAGCTTAAGAAGTCCATTTATAGACTAAAAGAAGGCAAGTAGAAGTTGGAATCTGTGATTTGATGAAGCCATACGCAAGTTTGGTTTTATCAAGAATCTAGATGAATCTTGTGTCTACAAGAAGGTCAGTGCGAGTGACATCGCATTCCTAGTCTTATATGTCGATGACATACTACTCATTGGATACATCACAAAATTACTAGAGTCCGTAAAGGGCTGGTTGGGAAAGTGCTTTTAAATGAAGGAATTAGGAGAGGCACAATACATATTGGGCATCAAGATCTATAGGGATAGATCTAAGAAGATGATTGGATTGAGCCAGAGTACTTACATTGATAAAGTACTTGCACGATTCAACATGGAGAATGCCTAAAGAGGGCATGTACCCATGTCCCATGGCGTAACTCTCAGCAAGAAACAGTGTCCACAAACACCCGTTGAGCGAGAGAGAATGGATCAGATTCCATATGCTTCGCTAATTGGGTCGATCATGTATGCCATGATATGTACCAGGTCAGATGTATCATATGCTTTAAGCGATACGAGCCGATACCAATCAAAATCAGGAGAGGCGCATTGGACTGCGGCCAAGAATATCCTGAAGTACCTGAAAAGGAACACGGATAAATTCCTGGTTTATGGTTGTTGAAGGTTACACCGACGCTAGCTTCCCGACTTATAGAGACGACTTCAAGTCACTGTCAGGGTACATATTTTGCCTAAATGGAGGAGCGTTTAGTTATAAGAGTGCCAAGCAGAGCACCACTGTAGACTCTACAACTGAAGCCGAATACTTGGCTGCTTCAGAAGCCGCTAAGGAGGCTGTTTGGATTCGCATGTTCGTCTGTGAACTTTGTGTTGCACCCTCCATTAGGGGTCCGATAGATCTCTACTGTGACAACAATGGAGCTATCGCTCAGGCTAGAGAGCCAAGAGAGCACTAGAAGGTCAAACATGTCTAGAGGCGATTTCACATGATAAGGGAATGGAAATCCGAGATGAAATCATAATTTATAAGATTGGAACGGATGATAATGTGGCCGATCCTTTGACTAAACCTCTGCCTCAAGTGAAACACAACAAGCACGTTGAGGCAATGGGAATCAAGCACGTTGGAGATTGGCTTTGAATTCCCTGTACATGTGTTTTAATTAAACTGGTCGTTTTAATGTAAGACACTGTATTAAAACCATTCGTTTATGGAGCAATTAATTTTTCATGCAAAATTACTATTCACTGCATTGCTATTTAATTGTGGTTTAGAATTAAATAATGAGTCCATTCGATTTATGGAAATATTCAAAGCAGGGTATCAAGAACATGTCTTGGATAAAGAAACACCTGTTAAGTGAACATTGAATATTTAAATCAAAAATTATCCCTAATCAAGGTCATCTAACTGATGGACGATTGATGACCACGAGAGATTAGTGTGTAGTATGATTTACAGCGCCGTTTCTTGTGCTGCAAGGATATAGTAGTCATAAATCATTTGCATGGTGCCAGTTTGGAACTGCACCGGATCGACCTATGAGACTACTTTAAGAGATTCAAAATTGTCATAAGTACATTTCTCATTATTGCTATCGGAACTTATTTCCTCGACCATGAGTATTGTGAAGTTTTCTTGTTTGAGTACTAGTCTCTTTGATGTTGCCTAACGTCTGCCGTAACTGGGGATCATAACAGGAACACTCGGGAGAATAGGTCCTCTTAGTAAGAGAAACTTACAGTACAAGACAAGGAATGTCCCCCTATTAACAATAGGGAACATGTCTTTGTTGTTTATAAGGCCGCTCGAAGAGCGAGACTGTGAAAATGCATGGCCGTGCTAAGATGGATTCTAGAAATCATCTGCTTATTGACAGTCGAACTCGTAGATCAAGAAACATTTCTGAACGTAATAAGGATGACGATGAATCTTACCTTATAGTTCACGAAGAGACATTAAGCAACATAGGAAATGGGTTGTACATTGTATGCACACTTGTCCGGAAGGACAAGTGGGAGATTGAAAGGAATGGTGTCCTTCCAACAAGTGTATTATTCTGATAGAGGGTTCAAAATTATTACAGAGCTAATTTTTCAGTAAGGTCAAGTGATCGGAATACTTAGGTGGAGGCCGCTTCTGATCAGTAATATTAAGGTATAATTAATATTACAGCTTAATCTAAACTGAACCCTTTAGGTCGAACCCAATCGAACAACCGATCCGAGACAACGAATTAATTCCAAGGATTTAATGAGTCGTCGGAGTTTTACGAACACATACGTCGGATATCGAGCCTAGGGCGTGGAGATCGAGCGTTGCAAATATCACAAGCTACAAGTACGAGCATAGCCGTAGCATCACATTGGCCTAGCCATGTGAGTGCTAGGCTAGGCTAGTTAATCGCAAGCTTAGGCGCACCATGTGTGTGCTAGGCGCACCATGTGTGTGCTACGCACACCATGTGTGTGCTAAGTGCCCCATGAGTGCTAGGCGCACAAGGCAGACCATCGCTGCAGCATGCCTGCCTGTGTGTGTGCCTTCGCATTGCACAGCACCACGCAACATGCGTGCCTAGGTGCCATCGCAAGCTCTAGCACAAGCCTACGCATAGCATAGCACTATTGCATGGCTGGGCTAGTGTATATGTACGTGTGCGTGTAGGCCATCGCAGCAGCAGCAGCACGCTGTGCTTACTTGCTTGCGTGCATGCCTTCGCATGGCAGCACCAAGCAGCGAGCAGCGTGCTAGCAGCCTCGCACAACAGCACCATGCCAGGCATCGCCAGTGCGTGTGCGTGTGCGTTGGCAAGGCAGCAGCAGCACTAGCCTCGCCCAGCGCCCAACACCTAACATAATGGCTCGCTAGCAGCACGCATGTGCTAGGCGTGCTGGCTGGTGAGTGTTGCGTGCTGGGCAGTGATGCGGTGCTAGTTGGTGCATGCTAGCATGCTAGCTGGCTACCAGCCCAGCAGTCCTTGCTTGGTGCTGGTTTTGTGAGAGGTGGGGACCAATGCTTGGAGCATGCCTTGGGGAGCAAGGCAATGGTCCCCCCCATGGTCATGGTCCTCACCTAACTCTCTCTCTCCCCTTGACACTTGTTGCATGGTGATTGCTTTGATTAATTATTTAATTTAGAATTAAATAAATTATCACAATTGCACATGATCCCACATTGATCATGAAATGGGATTCAAGTTCCCATTCTCTTTAAATACCCACTTGGTTGGGATTTTGAGAAAACACTTGAGTGGTGCTATAAAGGCATGTCCATTGTTGAGAATACCTTAAGTTTGTAAAACTCCAAAGTTTATATTTTGTTCAGGTCCCGACTAACCTTCGGGACTTAAGACGATCGGGTCAGGTTCGAGGGTATGAACTGTCGGAGGCCTTGCATTTGCGAGTTTGAAGTAACAGCTCTTTAGCGAGCGAAGCATGCGTCTAGGGTATAATTTTTAATACCTCTTTCTCCTAATTATGTATTAATTATATTTGCATGCTTTAATTGCATTAGTTATCGGGGCGGGTCTTGGGGGTTTCCTTACGCGTAGTGAGGGTCACTACGAAAACCTACACAATGCTCCTTCAACTTTCCAACGATGCATGACTTCCATTTTTTTAGAAAGGCTTGAAAATGAGATTGAGGTTTTTATTGATGATTTTAGTGTTGGTGGCTCGTCTTTTGACAAATGTCTTTATAATCTTGAAAAAGTTTTGAAAAGGTGTCAAGAGACGAGTTTGGTTTTAAATTGGGAGAAATGCCATTTTATGGTCGAGGAAGGTATTGTCCTAGGCCATAAAGTATCTGGAAAGGGCATTGAAGTTGATTTGGCCAAGGTTTCGGTGATTGCCAAATTGCCCCCTCCTACTTCCGTTACGGGAGTGAGAGCTTTTCTAGGGCATGCCGGTTTTTACCGGAGGTTTATCAAAAAAATTTCATCAATCGCCAAACCTTTCACCGAATTACTCAAGAAAGATGTTGTGTTCAACTTTGATGAGGCTTGCCTTGAGGCATTTCAAAAACTCAAGGAAGCTCTCATCTCCTCTCCTGTTGTGCAAGCTCTTGATTGGAGCTTGCCTTTTGAGCTAATGTGCGATGAAAGTGACTTTGCAGTAGGTGCGGTTCTTGGGAAAAAGAAAGAAGGAAGATCTCATGTCATCTACTATGCAAGCAGGACGCTTGATGAGGCTCAAAAGAACTATACAACAACGGAGAAGGATATGCTTGCAGTTGTGTTCGCCACGGACAAATTTAGGTCCTATCTCATATGCTCCAAAGTGATTGTGTACACGGATCATATAGCGGTTTGCTATCTCATGACCAAGAAGGAAGCTAAGCCACGACTCATTTGCTAGGTTCTTTCGCTCCAAGACTTTGACATGGAGATGGGGGATAAAAAGGGAGCAGAGAACTTTGTGGCGGATCATTTATCTAGGCTTCCTTTTGAAAACAATGAAGATGTGCCAATCAATGAAGAGGTGGGATTTGAAACCCTCATGGCTATGGCTTCAACATCTAGCCCTTGGTACGCGGACATAGCCAACTATCTCGCTTGTGGAGTCGTTCCTCCGGAGTTTTCTTCTCAACAAACGAATAGGTTTTTCAAGGAAGTGAGGAGATACTTTTGGAATGACCCTTACTTGTTCAAGCAATGTGGAGATGGCCTTTTCCGGAAGTGTGTCCCGGACCATGAGATCGAAGGAGCTCTTGAGCATTGTCACTCATTGCCGTGTGGAGGACATGGAGGTGTAGAAAAGACGGTGGCGAAGATCTCTCAATCTCTTCTATGGTGGCCAGCAATGGACAAGGATGCCCACAAGTTCGTTTCAAGGTGTGACAAATGCCAAAGAAGTGGTGGCATAACCAAAAGGGATGAGATGCCTCAACAAAACATTTTGGAGGTGGAGCCATTCAATGTTTGGGTGTCGACTTCATGGGGCCTTTTGTTTCTTCTTGTAGGAATCTATATATCTTGGTGGCGATGGACTATGTGACCAAACGGATTGAAGTTATACCCTCCCCCACCAATGACCACAAGGTTGTGCTCAAGCTTCTTAAGAAGGTCATATTCCCGCGATTTGGGGTTCCTAGAGTGCTAATCAGCGATGGAGGTTCTCATTTTTCCAAGAAAAAATTCGAAGCTCTTCTCAAAAGATATAGGGTTCATCATAAGGTTGGCCTACCTTACTAGCCTCAAACTCAAGGGCAAGTTGAGGTGTCAAATAGAGAGATCAAAAATCTTCTTGAGAGGATGGTGAATAAGTCTAGAAAAGATTGGTCTCTCAAGCTTGATGACACGCTTTGGACCTTAAGGACGGAATACAAGACCCCCATTGGCACAACCCCCTAAAGGTTGGTCTATGGGAAGGCTTTTCATTTTCCGGTTGAATTGGAATATAAGGCTTGGTGGGCGATCAAGGAGCTTAACATGGATATGTCCTTGGCGGGTGAGAAGAGATTGCTTAAGCTTAATGAACTTGAGGAGCTCCGATATGACGCCTATGAGAACTCGAGGCTCTACAAGGAAAGAACTAAGAGATGGCACGACCAACATATAAGGAACAAGAGCTTCAAGATTGAAGACAAAGTGTTGTTATTAAACTCTAGGCTTCGATTGTTTCCCGGAAAGCTTAAGTCCAAGTGCTCGGGGTCTTTAATGATTTCAAGGACTACTCCTTACGGGTCCTTTGAGTTGGAGGCGGAAGGAAACAAGTTCATGGTCAACGGCCATCGTTTGAAGCTCTACCTTTACAATGATCAAGTTGGCCTAATTGAGTGCATGAGGCTCCATCCATCGGACCCTAAGCCACCTTTTTTATGATGGCTATAATGGTTAAGCTAATGACATCATAAAGAAGCGCTTCTCGGGAGGTAACCCGAGTTCTCAAACTCTTTTTGTTTTGTATTTCTTTTATTTAGCCAATTTTGGGTGATTTCTCTTTAGAATCTTATTGTGTATGCCTTGTTCTTCTTGTAGGTACTCAAATCTTTGGGTTTTTGTCTACAAATTTGAGGTTGGAAGTTTTGAGGAGAAAGGATGAAAGCAAAATGGAGATGCCCTGGAGAGGGCGCTCCACGAGGGTCCGCGGGCACGGACAGGATCACCTCAGAAATCAAAGGCAAACAGGAGATGCCTTAGAGATGCCTGGGAGAGGGCGCGGGGTATCCAGCCGTGGGCGCGACCTTTTGACCTACGAGCGCGGATAGTCGAAGCCGCGGGCGTGGACCTACAACCCGTGGGCGCGGTCAGTTGCTCATCAAAAATTTCAGAAAACTGGAGATGCCAGGGAGCGGGCGCGGACATGAAAACCCGCGGGCGCGGCCCTGCATTTCTGCGAATTTTGAGCTTTTTTCCACGGCAGAAACCGAAACAACAAATTATCTTAAAATTGATTTCCGCTCACTCTCTCTCTCTAAACCTCACTCCTCTTCAAACCCTTACTCCTTCTACCTCAAATTCTCATCATGCTTAGCTTAGGGCGGAGAATGACTTACTAGTTCTCTATGCTTAGCTTAGGCTTGACTCTTGCAACCATTGGCCTCTTGAAGCGTGCTTGCATCATGTAATTGAGAAGGGCTAGTATTCTTTGACGTTTGTTTATCATCGTTGAGTCCGAATAAAGCATTTGTCCACCCTAAAATTTGATATTTCTTTTCTATGCCTTGCCACGTTGTGTTTGTCTTTGTAGTGTTTATTTTGTCTTTCTTTTTGTTGTTTTGCTTGAGGAGAAGCAAGAGGCAAGTGTGGGGGATTTTGATGAGTGGCATTTATGCCACCATTTCACCCTCTTTCATTAGAGAATTCCCCTGATTTGTCACTTGTTTATGCCTCTTCTCACCACTTTTACTTCTATTTTAGTTACTTTAGCTTCCTCTCGTGTTTTCTTTTCCCTTTTATCTTTTCTTCTACATTTTACCTTTTATTTGTGTGTTTTGATAGCTCCTAGCACTCGTGGGCGAATTTTGGATTGTTAGATGGAGTGGAGATGCTAAGGATGCTTGCCAAAGGAAGAGGAGGTGCCACAAAGGAGAGGGCGCACTGCTATATAGAGCCGCGGGCGCGAGCCTCACAGCCGCGGGCGCGGACAGGAGGGATCCCGAGCCACCAGCAATTTCAGGAGATGGTTGGGAGATGGCCAGCCGCGGGGGCGGCGTCAAAGACCTGCGGGCGCGGAAATCAGGGCCGCGGGCGCAGCGATCTGGGTCTGGCGAACTTCTTACGCAGCTTGGAGAGGGCGCGGAAGCCTGTTCGGAGAGCCCTCTCCCTTGCCCATTTTTCTCATTATAATAGAAGACTATAAATAGTCTTGAGCTGGAGTTTTCAGGAATTAACTATTTTATTGGCATCAAAACACTTTGAAGAGAGAGAAAATGCATGTCTTTTAGAGAGAGAAAATACTTAGTCTTCAAGATTTAATCTTTGTAATCAAATATTCAAGCTTTCTTCTAGATTGTTGCAACTACTTTGATGATTGGGTAATCTTTCAACTTTTATAATTAGTAATCTTTCCTCTTTATTCTCTAGTTGTTAGTTTTATTAGTTTTATTGCTCTTATTTATGCTTTCTTCCATAAATTTCATGCTTTATTGGTTTCATTGATTTCTCTTTGACTTAGAATCATGCTAGGTTGTGTTAGTATTGAATACATGTTTAGCTTAGTTGTCATGGCTATTTTCCTTTCTCTAGTTTTGATTTTTAGCTAGGGAAGGGCGTGAAAATCATGTTTATTTGATTTTCTATTGATTATTGATTGGATTTTACTTCAAGTTGATGATTTGTTCTTAAAAATGCTTGGAGTTATTGTATGCACCTATAACCCCAATGTGTTAGTCCTAGAATATATGCATGAGAATGATCTATGTTTAGGGTGGATTGATTTCACCAACTTGCTTTGAGTAGTTGCATGAGAATGAATTGCTTTGAGTAGATTTTGATCTCCTTGGTATATTTCCTTATTTATTTTCATTAGTGTCTTGTGGTCATGATTGGAACCCCCTCTCCCTAGTGCTTTTTACAATTATTATCTCTATAATCTTGCTCTTCATCTTCATTTTAGAGTGTCTAGTTTAATCTTCTTAATGTTGGTTTAATTTAGTCCCTTTTGTTAGATAGTTTGATCATAGAACTCTTCAAAAACAAACCATAATACCCTTTTTATGTCACTTGCAATATATGCTAGATTTCGCATTAATTGTGCAATATCCCCGTTTCCTTGGGATTTGACCCTAACTTGCCACTATCTAAATTAAAATTGATAGAGCTAGGTTAAGAGATAAAAATTGTATATTTGATCTAGGTAGTAGTATCGACCTATTATCCACCGATCAACGACAATGCCACAAGTAGGTTTGATTCGAGTCAATGGTCTTAGCTCTTTTGGTGGTATCATTAACATTATAAACTTGTTTGTCTAGAGAACGCATATAAAGACTATTTTTTGAATGTGCAATACCATATAAAACATTATCGAGATAAAATGAACAACTATTGTATTTTTTCCGAAATTCAAATCCCTTGGCGTCCAACACCGAAATTTAAATAATGTTTTTGGTAATGTTTGAAACATGATAACATTGTTCAAGTCCTAAAACAAGCCCAGAGTGCAAAGACAAACTAAGTGTCCCAAAGGATACGACCGCAATCCTTGCTCCATTGCCGACCTAGAGTTCCGCTTCTCCCTTCACTAGCCTTCTAATTTTCCTTAGTCCCTGAGCATTGGAACAAAGGTGTGAGCCACATCCAGTATCTAATATCCATGAAGCTTTGCTAGTGAATTTAAGGTCTAAAACATATATACCTAAGCCAGATGCAACGATGTCGTTCTTCTTATCCTCCTTGAATTTGAGGCTATCCCGTTTCCAATGTCCCTTCTTCTTGCAGTAGAAACATTCGGAATCGGATTTAGAAGAGGCTACCTTCTTATCCTTGTTTCCCTTGGTAGCTCTTGACATTGGCGGAAAGGTCTTGTTACCCTTCCCCTTATAGCCTCTCTTCTTGCCCGAGCGCTTGAACGGCTTGCCCTTCGTGACCATAAGCATATCATGCTTCCTCTAATCTTTGAGCGTTTGCTCGGCTTGCTTCAACATACCATGAAGCTCAGTGAGGGTTTTCTCCATGCTGTGCATATTATAGTTCATCTTGAACTGATCATATCATTTATGCAGCGAGTGGAGAATGATGTCAATTTCCATCTCGGTTGAGTACCAAACGTCGAGCCTTTCCATGTTCTCAAATAATCCAATCATTTTAAGTACATGTGGGCTGACCGGCTCTCCTTCCTTGAGCTTGATCTTGGAACATATTCTGAAGTCAGAAATGATCTTAAAAGCCGTCTCCTTTCCAAAGAAGGTCTTTTGTAGATCCGGAGACATTGTTGCCAACATGATGCATTTGACATCCCGATTGGCAGTGTTCCATCCGTTTAGGGCAGCCTGAGTGACCTCCTCATCGGGAGCGTCGGGCATTTCCTCATCAAGGACATATTCCTTTTGCTCTTGCATGAGAACTATACGCAAGTTCCTTTATCAATCAAGGAAGTTTGTCCCGTTCAACTTTTCCTTATCGAGAATAGAACGAAGGGAAAATTGGTTGTTGTTGGTATTAGTTGCAGACATGATTTCAACAATTGAAAGAATTTGCAATGAAAAACCATTCATAATCCAATTAGTTTGAAATTTAAAGCATACATGCAAAATTTTTAATCTTATTGAGCTTTTTATCGACACATTTAAAATTGTCCCATATAGACGAGAATACAACGATTCCAAGACCCCAAAAATCAAAAAGTGATTAAGCATGCTTTGGCTTGTCTTAACACTTAATATTTTAAGGTAAGCAAAAAAATTGCTAATAGCTCTAAGCTACTCTTGGTTCAATAAAACATCGCATCTAATGCTTTCTTGACGTTTTATCTCCGTTGCCACGACATCTAAGGACTCCTTACTGATATCGTTGAGTCTAACCAAAACTAACGTGTATGCGATGCCGTGCTTTGGCAAGCCAACCAACATACCTTACTTCCTAGGAATGTAGTATTGATGTACTTTGGCACAACCCATTACTATTCTCATAGTTCCATATTTGTCATTTTAAAATTTCAAATTTAACTCACTTTTCTTTGGGACTTAGGGTTTCTATGTTGGTTGAGTAATCATCACAAAATTTGAAATCTTAAGCATGCATTTAACATCGCAATTATATGAGCAAAATATATATATAGAGCATAATTCAAGATGCATTTGGCAACTAGCATGACCCCTTGAACATGAGTCTTCAAGTCTTCAAGGGTCTTCATCACATCATCTCAGCCTCGTCTTCTAAGAATCACCATCTTTGAGACATCAGCATTAATAATGCAAATACTAGTAATTACGACTAGGACTATTCTAAATATTAAGGTACAAAAATATGCAACGGTACGCATACTGTATTTAGATTTACAAAAATATATAACGAAACGCATTCTGTATTTACTATCCTAATCGGGCCCCACTAGTTGCCATTTTCACAAATCCTGTGATAGAATACCACTCATCTATTCGCTATATGTGAATGGCCCATGTATTTTATAACGTAAAACAAGTAACAATGCATAACACGCGCAAACTATTAACTTAACTTAGGTAGTTAATCCGATTAACGAAGCTAATTAAAACTAGTAAAAGTTGTTAACTGATTATGTGATTAAACGCAATAAAATTAGCTCAAGTAATTAATGAAGCTCCAACTAAATTCCGTATCCAACTTAATAAAATTAATTCAATTGGTTTACCCAAATTTTGCCTAAATTTTTTTGCTAGTGCCGGCAAAAATCGAGGCCTAGCCTCGTTAAAATAATTAAATAAAATAATTAAATGGAAAAAATCGCAAAATCACATAGCCCATCGATGCCCGAGTGCCTAGCACCAAGCTTCGAGGGTCGGTTTGCTAGGCCCGAGGCTCGGCTGTTTTGCGTGGCTGCTTCCCCTCGCACATCCACTTGCTGCGCCAAGCACATGCACGTGGCTGACACCATCACACCAAGTGCGTTATGCTGGCCATACCATCATTCTTGCGTGCACACAAGTGAGGGCCTCAAAGGCCTAATCTTGTGCGAGGTGCATGCTGCCTAGTAGCCGCAAGTCGAAGTCCACGCAACAGCACTACACTTGCGTACCAAGAAGTGCACCAAAGCTGCCCGCACATATGCACTAGCAGTGCACCGACGATGCACCACCCCGCATCCTATGTTGCCACATGTGGGCTACGTAAGCAGCCCGGCTGGCCGAAAAGGATGCTTGGGGTTTCGTGCCTCACTTTGCGTGCTTGTGCCATGGGATTTTGTCCCAATTTTTTTGTGATATAAGTAATTAATTCTAAATTAATTTTAGAACCAATATTGAGCAAAAACGAAAATAAAATAAGTCTAACTTGAATAAATTCAATTTTAGTGCACAAACCAAAATTAATTCAAGAACCATTCATTAAACTTGATGCTACAAAGATTGAGGGTTATTCTCACAATTAATGTAACCAAGCATAAATTATTAATGAGATTTGACAAAATAAACGGAGTTAGAAAAATAAACACAATAATTCAATGAAAAATTTCCATCACTAACTTGCGTAAACTTTAAAATTTACATCTTCTAACATGAAGCTTAATTAAATTCATTCACAAGTTTTGAACTTTTAAGATTTTAATCAACTTAAAATGTTTAAATCAAATTTAGTTCAATATGGAATCTATAAAGTTAATTTCCAACCACATAAACTATTAAAGATTGGATCTTTAACATTTTTAGGGACTTCAAAATTACAATTTCACCATAAACAATCACACTTGAAGCAATTAATTTGCAAAAATGTGAAATTGCAGGTTTATGTGAAAAATGAACTCACCAAATTAGGCACCAAATATGACTTCATAAACATGCTTAATAAGCGTCATTATAGCAGTAAATTAATGATGTAACCATACACATAATCTAACATTAACATGCCATAATTAATCAAGGTTTAAAGATTTAAAAAATTTCGTCAAAAACGAAAACCCCCTCGAAAAACATGTTTTTGGGTGGATTTTGGCTTCTAGAAAGTTCTCCTTGAGGGATAAAACTTATTTAGAACATCGATTCCACCAAAAATTCACTACTTTTTGGTTGAAATCTGGGTTCTTTAGCCAAAATTAGTATAAATACGGGATTAAAACTAATTAAAACGAGCTTCTAATCTAATTAGAAACAAAGCAAGAAAAGTAAATCCATTTAAATCACCTATATTAATTATTAGTTAAAATAATTAAATGAGCGTGGCTCCGATACCGCTGTTGTTTTCGTAGTGTCCAACACTACGCGGAATGAAATCCTCCCAAAATCTGCACATTAATTAAAGTAACTAACCATACATATTAATTAACAATCATATAATTAATTAGCAAAGAGAGAGAGAAAGATTATCATACCCTTAATGCGTACTTTGCTCCTTTTAGAGGTCGAACTTGAAAGTGTATAGCCTCCAACCCTCCAACCCTCGAGATCCGACCCGAACCGAACGGCCCCTACTCCAAAGCTTAGTCAGGGCTAGACCAAAAGAACTTAGAGTACTAGAACAAAGGTTTTCTCTTCTTGGAGATCTCTTAAAGTTCACAACTCAAGTGTCCCTTCCTAATGCCAAATGATTGGTTTTTATTGAGAAGGGAGCCCTTGAATTCCAATCTCCCATCAATGTGGGAGAGTTAGTAAAATGCATTTTATTCAATTTAATTTAATTTAATTCACAAATCAAATTGAAATGCAAATGAATCAACAAACGACAAGTGTCAAGTGGCGAGCAAGGTGTTAGGTGAGCACCACAAGGGGGGAGGGGACCACCCTCCCCTTTCTCCCCAAGAAAACCCACACACAAAAGCCTGGCTGGGCATTGGCGCAAGGCCTGGCTGGCTACCAGCCTTGCTGTGCGGCACACACAGGCCAACTTGCGTGCTGGGCCTCATGCTGTGTGGCACAAATAGCACACGCACAAGCTAGATTGTGTGTCGGGCCTCGTGTTGTGCCGCATTGCTGCTCGCATGGCCTAGCATGCTAGCTAGGTCATCGCTACCCCATAAGGGAGTTGCTGCTACGCCCCTGCTAGCCTAGCGATGCTTCGGTGCGTGCGGCTAGGCACACCAACCCCGCAAGCAAGCTCGGCTAGCAAGTTTAGCACGTGCATGCATGCTTGGCTTGCGGCACAACCATGGATTGTGATTGGTGCCCTATGCTAGCGTAGCCTTTGCATGGATAGGCCAATGGATAGGCCAATTCTAAATTCGACTCGACTTACGACGCTCGGTTTCGACGCTTTAAGCTCCATATCCAACGTCTTTGTTCGTAATACTCTAACGACTCATTTAATCCTTCGGATTAATTCGTCGTTTTGGTTCAATTACTCAATTGGGAGTGACCCGAAGGGTTCATTCAAGATTAAACGGTAATATTAATTATGCATTAATATTACTGTACGAAGCCGTCTCCAGTTCGGCATTCCGATCACTTGATCTCATTGAATAATTAGCTTTCTAGTAATACCAAACCCTCTATCTGAATAATACACTTGTTCGAATGACACCAATCCTTTCAAGGCAGTCCCAAAATGAGTTTTTAGTGGGTTCAACACCATACTTCCATGGGAGCGCAACATGAGGGTGCAAGCATCAAGTCTTAGAGTAAGGCATCTCTTGCTTTGTGAGCCATAAGAGAGCATCTACCTTGCACTTAAAGCATGTTCTAATCCGAGGAATCACCATGAAGGGCGTTAGACTCCACCTTTCTCCTGAAATAAAGAAAAGCAACCAAGTAAACGGGAAAATACGATAAAAACTACGAAAATACAAGAAAAAGGGAAAAATAACTATGAGATCAACTAGAGAATGAAAGACTAAAACTATGGAAAAAGGCACAAAGAAAGCTATAAAAGCAACTAAAATGATCCTAAAATAATGCTATTTGAGTGCCATAAATGGCACTCATCAAACTCTCCCAACCTAAACTTTTGCTCGTCCTCGAGCAAAAACAAAATCAAGTAGGAGTAAGATGAAAGACTTATTCAAATAAAAAAAAAGGAAAGAAAGGAGACAAGAATATACACTAAGACTCACTAACGTAGGAATCACGGTTGTGTTTTGCTACAACAAGCCCTTAAAACCCCAAAGTCGCCAATGAGGATGAGTGAGGTCTCGTAAAGGTTTCCAAAGAGCTTAACCTATAACTCTTAAAGTAAAACGAGGCAAGCATAAAAGAAAAAAAATAAAATCAAAAAGGAAAATGACACAAAAGCTTTTGAAACGGACCTTTGCAAATGACCAAATACAAATGAATTTACAACTTTCTAGACAAATAAGGGTATGCACATTCCAAGATATCTGAGGTTGATTGAAACATAAATTATGCTAAGCATAGAGAACTAATAAGACACAATTCACCTTCATTCCAAACAATCTGATCGCGTTCTCCTTACTAATTTCAAATCCACCTCTAGTGAGCATCTCAATGATTCCTCGAAGCAACCGGAAAAGAAGATATTCTAGGGCTACCCGACAAGTTGACTATGCAAACCGTTCCATAGGCTTGACTCCCATCTCCCTCCACCGACTTATGACTCAACCATAAAGGTCAAAAGGTCTTTAAAAGGGTTGTAACGTACGGGTCAAAAGGGTAAAGGAAAGCTAAAATTTTAAATTTGGTGGTATACCTAAATTATGAAGCAAACGGTGATCAATCCTCAAAACCGTATTCAAGTAATTACCAGACAAAAACATCAATACCCCCAAGCTTATTCAAAGCAAAAATCACAAACATATATAAAAAAGCGTAAGAACGCTTCTCCCCATGATTAAATGGAGCATTGTCCTCAATGCTCTAAACTAGGGAGATCACACTTACATCAAAATATTTTTGTACTTTTAATAATTTTTTTAAAGGCATTTGATCGATTTTGCTCATTATTATTTTTTACTGCTTTGTCCTCGCCTCCTTTAACTATGGACTGATTTTTCAACTTCTTCCTTATTCACACACTTTATATACAACACATACTTGCTTAGCAATAAAACCAAATAACCATGCTCATATTCCCTTAAGCACCAACAAACTATGGACCAATTACTCCACAAAATCCAAAAATGGAAATAAAAATGGAAACAAATGGCTCAAAAGCTAATAATATGGCAAGAAAAGAAGGTATAAGGCTCAAATGGTTAGCAAGAAGGCAAATGTAATCCAAGAAAAGGAAAAATTATCACCCCGAAAAGATGCCTTTGTCCTTCCTAAATGGTTCGGTTGCAATCTCGGGAGATAAAAGTCAAGTTCTAGATAAAGTAAGCGATAGTCAAGGATCCATGTGTCTCTCATGCAAAATAGGTAGAAGGCTTGAAGAAATGAAACCTCACATGGTTGTAGCAAAAACTCACTATTAGCTTCAAATCCACTATAGGAAGCAATACCTTCTTACCTCAAACAAGTAGACTAGGGCTTCAAGGTCCCAAAAGTTCTAAACACACTACCTTAGCATACTTTATCCTAGAATCAACCAAGCATATTCTCAAACCGTGCATACAGTTACCATATAGAAAGTTATTTATTCAAAATTACAATTTTAAATGGTATTATGTCCAAATCATAAGGGAATACAATAAGAAAAACCTAAAGAAAAACAAAACAATGCCTCAAAAATCTTTTTGGATTTTTTGTTATTTTATTTTCAAAGGAAATAAAAAGAGAAAAGAAAAGAAAAGGGAAAAGAAAACAGAAAGGAGAAGAAAAGGAAAAAAAAAGGAAAAGTAAAAGAAAATTACAAAGATGCATGCAAAATCATGTAAATCCCAATCGTCAAATAAATGGTCATTCGACTACAACGTTAATGACCCAAAACACCCTTATTTTTATCTTTCTCCTTTTCCCTTTTTTCTCTTCCCTTCTGATGAGTGACATTTATGTTACCCTTAGGGGGTAGTGTATTGGTCTCTTTTCTCCTGTTTTTCTTAGGTTTTTCTACCTCTTTTCTCCTCTTATGGCTTCCTTTTCTTTTATGGATGAAAAGTATGCTTATTTGCGCTTGTTTTGATAATCTTTATGCATAATTTTATCATCCCCATGCTCTCGTGATCTTTGCTATGTTTTGCAGGTTCCATGACGGTTCTAAGCACGGTAGGAGGCCCCTTGGCCAAGTATGGAGGCATGTACAAAGACAAGAGGAGCAAAAGGGAAGCAGAGGAAGCAAGAAGAGGAAGTTCAAGAGGAGGTGTGGCCGAACCTCTAAGAGGTTCGGTCGAACCAAGGTGTGGTCAAACTTTTGAAAAGTTCGACCGAACCTCCAAGGCAGTTTCAACCAAGTTTTCAGCATGTTTACAGGAGGGGTCGAACCAGGAAAGTTCGACCAAACAAGGACCAGGGAGGTTCGACCGAACCTACCCTGAGTTCGGCCGAACCTACCCTGAGTCGGACCGAACCTACCCAGAGTTCAGTCGGACCTTTTCCCGTTTCAGCTGACTTTTTGCGGAGCTTCCTAAGCAATTTTGTAAGGGGTATAAATAGATTTTTTTGCTCATTAAAGAAAAAAGATTTTTCAGTTTAGGAGAGATTTTAGGTTAGTTTTAGGTTTTAGAGAGAGAAACTCTCAAAATTTTAGAGAGAGAAAGTGAGGAGCACAATGGTTTTCATGGATTTTGGATAATCAAATGAGGAATTTGAAGATCTCCACCTTATATCAATGAGAATTTATTACTTTCTCTTCTCTTATTGCTTTATTTAGTTGCTTTCATTATGCTTGAGTAGTTTCCCTTCTACTAGGTGTTGAGTGAGACTTTGTAATGATTATTTGAGTTATTTGAGATAAATTTGATGATAATTGTGTGATTAAATTGATTGAATTGATGTTGGCATGTTGTTTGTTTTAGATTGAATTGATCTCCCATGATAGCACACTTAATTGCATATTGGTTTTAGTTTGACAAGGGATTGTGAATTAGAATTGATATATTTGATTGCATTTTGGGTAATTTTCTTCTATGCACCTAGTCAATGAGGGATCTAGGCTAGGAATTTGAGAGATTACTTTTGAGTGTAGTTAATTCTCATTATAATTCTTTCTTTGCATGATTGATTATCAAATGGATTCTCATTAGCTTATTAATTGTTCTAAGTGGATCTTTTCCCCTAGTAGACTTTATCATACCTTGTTCTTTATATGTGTTTTAGTGTAGTTGTAGTGTCCACTATCCATAAACCGATTTCGGCGTAGCTTAAGCATTAGATCGAGAACAATCCAACATTACCGTTCCTTGTGGTTTGACTCCGAACTTACCACTAGACTTGTTTAGGGGTTAGTTTAGGATTATAATAAATTTTGTTTGGCCGTGAGGAGGTTAGTCAACGACATAATTTCCCCGCGCTCACCTTCCTTTTTCTTATCTTTTTATTTTACTTTTCTCTTTTCCCTTTCCTTTTTCGTTCCTCTTTTCGAGGGGGGTAAGTCATGAACCCTTTCCCTCCTTCGAAAATTTTTGCGCGAATATTCTGATGGAAAATAAAAATGCGATAAAAGATAAATGGCGATATATACAAAATACGTCGTATGTACATATATCATATGTATAAAAAAAAAGAAAATAACAATAAAAAATGGAATTAGGTTGCTCAACGACTCTCGAAAGGTTTCTGCACATCTTGCAAAATCCAAATCAAAGATAAGAAAGTTACCGCGACCATCCAATGATCACGACATGACATATGTTGTAAAATAATATGGACATATGTTGTAAAATAATACACACCGACGCATGAGTCGCGAAAAAAATTGCTTGCTGTAGTAGCTTGTTTCTTCCGTATTATGACCAAACGGTGGCATACATGGAAACGCGTCGGCCCAAGCGTCCTGGGGGGCTAAAAAAGGCAGGTATGAGTACCCCTAGGCCGAAAAAACAAACAAAAACGTGACCAACATAAAGATCGGTGGAAAAAAATTAAAAAAAACACAAAAGAAACGAACACATAACTCAAGAATACTGTCATGCCATGAAATGGAGATCCAGGGGACCTCAGTAGCTGCCTCAGAATCCATCACTCGGGTCGCCTTTGTTGGGTTTTGCGATGTCCAACACCGCGCGGAAACAAAACCTGCCCAAAGATCCGTGCATAAATTAAAGCAACTAAATATGCATAAAATTAATTAAACGATAAACACATAATTATAAAGAGAGAGAGAGATTGAGGAAAAGACGATCATACCCATGATTCGTGTTTTCCACTTAGCATGAGCACGAACTCACGAAAGGAGAAAGAGCCTCAAACGCAACCTCTCCAATGTAGTCCACCCACGCACTCAAACTCGGCTAATGTTACCGGCTAGGGTAATATTAACACTACTAACATGAGGATCTCGTTACAAGGTTTTTTCAATGGAGATGCCTTGTATAGAGTTCAACTCTTGAAACCATTCCCAAGGGAGGCCTAGGGTATTTATATAAGAAGCATCTCCATCCCTTTGATTTCCAATCAATGTGGGACTTGCAAAGTTGAGAAATAAATGCATTTAATTTAATTCTAATATAAAATTGAAATGCAATTAACAAATAATAAAACAACAAGTGGCACAAACATGGGATGGTTTGGTGAGGACCAAAAGGGAGAGCCACATGGCCTCCTTGTTCCCCAAGCCACCAAACCCACCAATCACAACAAGCTATGATCAGTCAACATCCTTAGGCACCAAGGTATGGTCGGTCAAGGCCTTATGTGCTTAGCTTGGCCTTCCAGCCGCACCGCAAGCCCATCGCACTTGCTGGGTTACTGTACGTTGCTTGGCTGCCATGATGGGCCTGCCAGCGTGCTACACAAGCCAGTGCTTCCTACGAGCTTGCTGGCGCACAAACCTAGCAGGCTTGGTGCGAGTTGCTGGCATGCGAGCTACTTGGTGCACCACGCTAGCTGCTCACTGATGCTGCTCTTGCAAGCCCTTGCGGGCTGCTGAATGCTTGCGGCATGCTTGGTGCTTGGGGTATCTTGTGCTAGCCTAGCCCTAATACGACTAAGCCGATATGAGGCTGGGGCTATGCACTTTGACTTTATTATTTGTTGTATGACTTATTTGTACTTCTCGTAAAATCATAGAATTTTACTTGACGTTTAATGTTTGGTTTCGACGCTCTAAGCTCAGAATGCGACATTGTAGTATGTAACCTCTTGTTTGATGTATTAACACCTTCGGCTTAATTTGTCGCCTTAGTTTGGTTCCACGCTTGGGTGGGACACGTTGGTTTCCGTTGGGACACGCACCAAGGAAAGCTGTGACATTAATATAATTAATCTCACTGATCGGAGATGTCCTCTAACCCGACTTTCCGATCACTCGACTTTACTAAATAATTAACTCCGTATTTTATTCTGAACCCTCTATAAGAATAATACACACATTCAAAGGACACCATTTTCTTAAATCTCCCACTTGTCCTTCCGGACAAGTGTGCTGTTTGTGTATAGCCTATTTCCCATGTCACTTAATGCCTCTTCATCGGTTATAAGGTAAGATTGTTCGTGATTTTTATTACTTCCAAAAGTGTTTCTCAATTTCCGAGTTCGACTGTCAATAAGCAGATGATTTATAAAATCGATCAGAGAAAGACCATGCATTTTCACAGTCTCGCTCTTCGAGAGTAATAAGTGTCATTCATGACACATTTTAGGAAATTTTTCTCCCTTAGTTTAGGTCTATTTCGGTATTTCTTTGTTATTTCTAGTACATTTAGTCTTGTTTTAGTTATCTTTGTTTTAGTTTATGGTTTTAGGCTTTAGTGTGAATAATATGTTTTTTCCTCGGTTTCTAACTTGATTTGCGTGTTTTTCTATGTGATCTTTCACTCTTTTCTCTCTTGGTCTATTTTTGTAGGTGCTTGACGCTTTCTTTGATGCTTATGGCCCGAGAGAAGGCAAGAAAGTTCAATAGAAGAAGCTTGAAGCTAAGAAGTTGAGCAATTGTAGCACCTAAGGCAAGAACCCTCCGAGCACCCTAAGCATCACCTCAAGCAGCTGAAGTTGGCAGCAAAGAGCAGCATAGCAAGCAGTTCGGCAGCCCAAGTAGCCGCGGGCGCGACTGTTGCCACAGCGGGCGCGTCTGAGGCCACCGTGGGCGCGACCCTCTGCTATTCCCAACTTTGGCAACTTTCTGGAGATGCCTTGGAGAAGCTGCCACCGCGGACGCGTTTAAGGCCACTGCGGGCGCAGCCATGGGCGCCGCGGGCACGGGTTTCTTGTTTTTCTTCGATCTTTATTTCTAGATTTCCTTCGTTTTCTTCTTGTAATATAAATAGGACGACCTTGTTTAAACTTTATGAAAAAAGTTTTATATATTCTCTCTCCTCTAATTAGGATTAGGCTTATATTAGGATTTTCTCTGTCTAGTTTAGGAGTAGTTTTAGGGAGAGAAAGCTTGGATTTCGATAAAGATTTAAGAGCTTGAAGAAGCAATTTTGTGGATTCTCTTCTCAATTGTTCAATAAGATTTTCTAACTTTCTCTCACCTTTATTGCTTTGTTTAACTCTTGTTTTGTTAAATTCATTGTTGATTAGAGTAGTTAATTAGTTTGCTTGTTTGATTCTTGCTTTAAGTTTTGTCTTGTTTTTCATGTCTTTCTTCATAATGTTTGCTTAGTTTTTGTTCTAGGGAAATGGATAAAGGCTATATTGATGAATTGAGTGATTTGTTGTGATTAGTATGTATTTGATTCTTGATTATTGCGTTTAGATGATGCTTCCATTGACTAGAATCATTTTAGCTAATTGATTCTAGGGTCTTCATTGTGCTTTCAATCAATTATGCAATAGTGATTTGATTGAGCGTCTAGATTCTTCCTTACCTTTGCTAGGCTAGTTGCGCAGGAGTGAATTAACTTAGTAGGATAATTAGCATGCTTAATTGCGCGGGAGTGAGTTGAGTGTGTTAATCGTTCCTAATAGAGATCATGATCATCTAATTGCAACTTGTTATTGAATTTATTAATATAATTGGATTCCCTTTTCCTTAGTATCTTATTAATTGCTTTAAGTAGTGTTTTAGTTGTCTATCTCTCTATCTTACAACCTTCCTACTAGTTTAATTAGCTCAAATTAATACACTTAGTCCTTGTGGTTCAACCCTAGCTTGCCTCTATCTAATGTGAACTTGATAGAGTTAGGTAAGGAATATAAATTGTTGATTTGATCTTGTATAGTAGACCACGACCTATTATCTGGCGATCAAATTTTTGGCGCCGTTGCCGAGAACTAAGGCGTTCATTAGTTTGTGTTGATTAGATTAGCTAGGTTCTTGTGTATAGTTTCTATTTTTGTTTTCTTTTCATTGCTTTGTGTAAAAAAATAAAAAATAACATGCTTATCTTTTCCTCAATTTTATGATGAACCCTTCTATGCTTACTTTGAAAGACTAGATAGTTTCCTTAGTTTTAATGGGTGTTCGCTTTGGGAAGCATGTGAAATATCTTATTGGGGTATGAAAGAGTATTATAGGGGTATGGTCGATAGAATGTTTAATGGTGAATTTTGTGCTTTGTCTTTGGATGATGGTTAGAATTTCTTCGTTTGGTTTGCTAGGGATACTTTTGATAGGGATTCTAATGTTTCTAGTCTTGATGCAAATATTGAAAATTCTTCTAATTTTTGCATGAACTCCCTTGATGTGCCTAATTCTCCTTATGAAGAACCTATTATGCATGTTGACCCCTCCCCCTTATATGCTCATTGTGATGAGGTTTGTGTTAATTTAGATGATATGCAATTTGATTTTGACCATGAACCTCAACCCAATAACATTGATGCCTAAATTCTTGCCCAAATGCAATATCTCACCCAACAAGTCCAAGAGCTTCATGAGGAACAAAAGTTGAGATAAGTGAGACTTGCCCAAGTGATGAGTTCAAGGGTTGTTGGAAATGGATGTGAGGCACCTGACTTGGAGTGTGACAGTGCTTTTGAGGATGATATGGGCCAAGGGTGTAAAGGTGAGGGGATATTTTCTTGTGATGATGATGAATTTGAGCAACCAAGAGAGATTGAGAGTCCCTTGGATGATGGTAGAGGAGTTGAGAATGAAGAAAATGTTGATTTTGTGGATTCCAACCCCCTTCCCCATCTTGACGAGTCTACCTTGCATGTTTGTGACCCTTCGATCCATAAGTATTTGGACTCATTTGAGGTTATGAATAGTGTGTTCATTGAAGGAGTAAAGAAAACTTATAGCCTTTTGAGTTTGTTCATTGATAGTGCTTCATGGGAGAGAAACAAGTTTGAAATGAAATTTCATCCTTTCATGCATGGTCTTGAGACTCTCGGCTTTGAGGATGTTGAGGGATTTGTTGCTCATTGTTGTGATAGAGAGGAAAATGTGGTTTCTCTTGGAGGTTGGATGTTTGAGGGAGATGGAGATCATGAGTGTTCTTCTTTTGAGAACTCTATGATTGATTTCTACGCTCTTATTGGTGATTTGAGGAATGGTGGTGAGGAAGAGTTCATAGGTGAGACCATTGCTCCTATTCCCTTTTCTCACGTCCCTTTTTCAAGAAGATTTAACCATATAACCTACTATCCTATGTCCCTCCCTTATTTTGTCAAAGAGCCTATTGGGGACCCACCTTCTATTGGTGATATTCAAGCCCCTCTCCCATCGATAATTGAGGAAAAGGGGGATTTTGCCACCCAAAAAGATTTTTAGGAGATTTTTAGGAGATTTTATTATTATTATTATTATTATTATTATTATTATTGTTATTATTATTATTATTATTATTATTATTATTATTATTATTATTATTATTATTATTATTATTATTATTATTATTATTATTATTATTATTATTATTATTATTATTATTATTATTATTATTATTATTTTATTATTATTATTATTATTATTATTATTATTATTTTTCTCGATTTTTCTTCTTTCTTTTGGCATCTCCCCCCTCACTAGCGTGCACTAATCTTGTTTCATGCCCCTCTCTTCGCATTTGCCTACTTACTTTCCTACGAAATGTGTAGTAGTGCATTTGACAAGCTCTTGCGTTCGTTCCTATATAGTTTATTAGAGCGGTCAAGCTTGAACCTTTAGAAAGCCTTTTTCGGGAAGTAACCCGTGTTTTATTGCTTTCATTTTCTTTTCTATTTAGTATAGATTTTCTCTCATGGAAATGTTTGTGTGCCCTTTGCTAGGTACATAACTTGATATACTTTGGTGCATTGGTATTGGATTAAGAATTAAGGAAGTTTGACTCCTCTTTCCTAGCATATGGTATATGAGACATAGCTTTGGAAAAAATTGTCTTTGAGGGTTAAATTGGGTCATTTGCGGGTATTTACACCCACCTATATCCTGTAATATATTTCCTTACTCATTCTCTAATGGTTGGTGGCTTCAAGACCATGTGTTGGTTTGTTTGATTAATTTCTTTTTTTTCCCTTCCTATGGACTCTATGATTTATGATTTGAGTGTATTGTCTCATTCAAGCTTGGGGAGGGTATTCTATCATGCTTGGGTAGAATGTTAGTCCATATTTTCCATGCACTTGAGTATATGCATTTCCATGTGTTTTCTTATATTTTGAAAAATTCCAAAGAGATTTTCGTTTCTATCAAAGAAAATTTGCAATGTGTTTTGTTTTGTTCTGGTTTTGGACTTTATACTTTTGGATTTGTGTTCTTGAATGCTTTTCTTCCTAAATAGTAGTGTTTTGTACGCTTTGAGATATCTTAGGTTGATTCTAGGATAGGGTATGCTGAGGTAGTATGTTAAAAACTTTGGGACCTTGAATCCCCAGTCTACTTGTTTGTGGTAAGAAGGAGTTGCTTCCTATAGTGAATTTGAAGCCAATAGTGACTTTTTGCTACAACCATGTGAGGTTTCATTTCTCTAGCCTTCTACCAATTTTCCATGAGTGGCACATGGATCCTTGACTATCGCTTACTTTATCTAGAACTTGCCTTTTATTTCCCGAGATCGCGACCGAACTATTTAAGAAGGACAAAGGCATCTTTTCGGGGTGGTTATTTTTGTTTTTCTAGGTTTTGATTTTATATTTTTGGATTTGGATTTACATTTTCCTCCTTGCTAACCATTTAAGCCTTATACCTTCCTTTCTAGCCATATTACTACACTTCTTACCGTTTGTAGAATTCTTTTCACCTTTGGTTTTTGTGGAGCTAGTGGTGATGAGTTTGTTTGGTGATTATAAGTGCAATAGTTTGAAGTTATGAGCTCATTTTGTATAGCAAATATGTGTTGTGTATAAGTTTGTGAATAAAAGCAAAGGTAAAGTTAAAGAAGTCGTCCATAGTCAAAACAGGCGAGGACAAAGCAATAAAGAAAAAAAATGAAAAGCCCTAATATATTTTGATGTAGTTATGATTTTCCTGTTTAGAGCATTGAGGACAATGCTCCATTTAAGCTTGGGGGAAGCGTGTTTACGCTTTTTGTATATATGTTCGTGATTTTGCTTTGAATAAGCTTAGGGGTGTTGATATTTTTTTTTGAGTTTTTGTGATAACCTAGTTATGGTGTTGAGAATTGGCTATTCTTATGCCTCACAATTAGGTATACCACCAAAACTTTCAAATTTTTAGCCTACCTTTACCCTTTCTGCCCATACGTTACAACCCTTCAAAGACCTTTTGACCTTTGTGGTTCAGTCAGAAGTCGGTGGATGGAGATGGGAGTCAAGCTTATGGAGCGGTTTGCATAGTCAACATGTTGAGTAGCCCTAAAATCTCTTCTTTTCCGGTTCCTTAGAGGAATCTTTGAGATGCTCACTAGAAGTTGATTTTAAAATTAGTAGGGAGAACGCAGTACGATTGTTTGAAATGAAGGTGAATTGTGTCTTATTAGTTTTCTATTGTTAACATTTCTTATGTTTCAATCAACCTTGGACATCTTGAGCGTGCACTCCTCTGTTGTTTAGAAAGACTTGTATTCATTGGTGCTTGTTCATTTGTAAAATTCCATACATGAGCAATTGTTTTCTTTCTTTCTCTTTTGTATTTCTTTTTCATGCTTTGCCTTGTTTGTTTTGTTTGTTCGAGTTATGGGTTAAACTCTTCCTCTAGAGCGATCTAATGGTTTAAAGGGCTTATCTTTAGTTGCTAAAATTGACCATGATTCCTACGAAAGTGAGTTAGTAACTGTTCTTGTCTTCTTTAGTTTGATAGTCTTGCTTGAATAAATATTTCTCCTTTTCTCTTTTGATTTTTTCTTTCTCGAGGACGAGCAAGAGTTAAGCTTGGAGGAATTTGATATAAGTCATTCATGAGACTTTTTAGGGCGTTTTTCTCCCTTAATTAAAGGTTTATTTCGGTGTTTCTTCGTTATATCTAGTACTTTTAGTCTAGTTTTAGTTATCTTTGTCTGAGTTTATGGTTTTAGGCCTTAGTTATGAATAATATGCTTTTTGCTCGGTATTTAGCTTGATTTGCGTGTTTCTCTATGTGTTCTTTCACTCTTTTCTCTCTTGGCCTATTTGTGTAGGTGTTTGACGCTTTCTTCAATGCTTATGACCCGAGAGAAGGCAAGAAAGTTCAATAGAAGTAGCTTAAAGCAAAGAAAGAAGCTTAGAAGTTGAGCAATTATAGCACCTAAGGTAAGAACCTTCGAGCACCCAGAGCATCACCTCAAGCAGCCAAAGTTGGCGGCAAACAGCAGCACAACCAGCAACTCGACAGCCCAAGCAGCCGCGGGCGCGGCCATAGCCACCGCGGGCGCGTACTAAGCCACCGCGGGCGCGACTCTCTGCTTTTCCCAGCCTTTGCAACTTTCTGGAGATTCCTTGAAGTAGTTGCCACCACTGGTGCGTTTAAGGCCACCGTGGGTGCGGCCATGGGCGCCGTGGGCGCGGGGTTTCTTTTTTTTTTTTCGATCTTAATTTCTAGATTTCCTTCTTTTCTTCTTGTAATATAAATAGGACGACCTTGTTTAGACTTTAGGAAAAAAGTTTTTACATTTTCTCTCTCCCTAATAAGGATTAGGCTTATATTGGGATTTTCTCTCTTAAGTTTTAGGAGTAGTTTTAGAGAGACAAAGCTTGGATTTCAATGGATATTTGAGAGCTTCAAGAAGCAATTTTGTGGATTCTGTTTACTATTATTCAATGAGATTTTCTAAATTTCTCTCACCTTCATTGGTTTGTTTAATTCTTATTTTGTTAATGCATTGTTGATTAGAGTATTTAATTATTTTGCTTGTTTGATTCTTGCTTTAATTCTAGTTTTATCTTGTTTTCCATGTCTTTCTTCATTATGTTTACTTAGTATTTGTTCTAGGGAAATGGATGAAGGTTATGTTGATGATTTGAGTGATTGGTTGTGATTAGTATGTATTTGATCCATAATTATTGTGTTTGGATGATGCTTCCATTAACTAGAATCTTTTTAGGTAATTAATTCTAGGGTCTTCATTGTACTTTCAATCAATTGTGCGGAAGTGAGTTGATTTAGAGTCTAGATTCTTCCATACCTTTGCTAGGCTAGTTACCGGGGAGTGAACTAGCTTAGTAGGATAATTAGCAAGCGTAATTGTGTGGGAATGAGTTGAGTGTGTTAATAGTTAATAATTGAAATCATGATCATCTAATTACATCTTGTTATTGAATTCATTAATGTAATTCGATTCCCCTTTCCCTAGTATCTTGTTAATTGCTTTAAGTAGTGTTTTAGTTGTTTCTCTCTCTATCGCACAACCTTCCTACTAGTTTAATTAGCTCAAATTAAAACATTTAGTCCTTGTGGTTCGACCCTAGCTTACCACTATCTAGTGTGAACTTGATAGAGTTAGGTTAGGAATATAAATTGTTGATTTGATCTAGGATAGTAGACCACGACCTATTATCCAGCGATCAGAGAGGCCTTGTAAACAAAAAAGACATGTTCCCTACAGTTAATAGGTGGACATTCCCAGTCTTGCATTGATTGCTTCCCTTACTAAGAGTCCCTAGCCACCCAAGTGATGCCTTTATAATTTCCTTGTACGGCAGACGTTTGACAACGTCAAAGTGGACTAGTTATCAAACAAGAGAACTTACAGTTAGGTTTTGCATTGTCCGACACCGCGCGGAAACAAAACCCAATAATCGGATTGCATGCATAATAATTACAACATATATAAAAGCATGAAAAATAAACATAAACATAATAGAAGAGAGAGAAAGAATGCTCACCATTGTAGTGTGCTTCGCTCAACCGTTGAGCTCGGACTTGAAAACATCAAGTTTCGCAAGTGCGATAACCTCCAACAGCTCATACCCTCGCTACCGAACCGTAACCGGTGCCTACCCCGAAGCTTAGTCGGGGCTACACCAAAAATCACGTAGATTTTACGAACAAAGGTTTTCTCGCTTGTGAAGATCCCTTAAAGTTCACCAACATAAGTGAAAATCCCAATACCCCATGATTGATAATTATAGGGAAATCTCCACAAGAATTCCGATCATCTTTCAATGTAGGATAGTTGGTAAAAAGCAAATATAAGATTTAATCTAATTCTAAATTAAATTAAATTCTATGAAACAATAATCAAATGACAAGTGTCAACATAAGGGACAGAGTAGGTAAGGACCATATACCCATCCTTGAAGAACAAGCATAAACCCACCAACTCACAAATTTGGTCAACACAGGGAAGACTGGCCACATGCCTTGGGCCTCAAGGCTTGCCTAGCTGGCGGCCTTGCTCTCGGCTAGGCCTGCTATGATGCCGCAAGCCCAAAACTAGCAGCCACCCTCTTTCGGACTAAATCAAATTTGAAGGTCGACCCGTCTTTGAGACCTCTAAAAAAGTCAGTATAGGCTACTTCATCCGGTAACCCTTGAATCTGTATTCTCATCAGGTTAAACCGCCTGATGTAAGAACGAAGACCCTCCTTCTCGCCCTGCTGAATAGTTCCTAAATCAAGGGTCGTCTTCTTCGCAGGGATGTTCATGGCGAAGTTGGAGGTGAATAAGTAAGCAAGCGTCCTAAAGCTATTTACACAACCAGTCGGCAGGTTGCCGAACCATTGTTGTGCGATTCCTTTGAGAGTCGCTGGGAAACACTTGCACCAAGTGGGATCATCCAACCCTTGAAGGTACATCAGGTTGGTGAATGCCATCAGATCGTCTTCTGGGTTAGGAGTGCCGTCATAGGCGCCTACTAATACATTTTTCACTTTGGCCGGCTGAGCGGCTTCAGTAATTTCCTTGGAGAAGGCCGACGGCTGTTCGCCAAGTCTAAGCAACCGTAGCTGCCAGTCCATAGGTTGGACGTTTTTTTCTGCATGTCCACCAAACGGAGGTGGCTGTAAAAAATACTGTTGTTGCGGTACAAACGGTAAGTTTGGTACCGCCTGGTCGCTATGATAGCCGGACTGACGGGAGGTGCCGCCTGACTGACTCTCATGATACGACTGAGTATGCCTCATCGAGGTATTTCGCAGACTGTGTTGGAAGTTTGAAGTAGAGGCCGACTCTGACAATCGGTCACTCTTCTTCTGCTCTAGCAGTAGCCGAGCGTCTGTGTATGTTTTCCTCGACCCGTCCGCCTGAATATGACGAACATGTTTCCTATTTCCTGGAGTAGGAAAACGGTATTTTGTGAAATCAAGGGCAGGAGGCTCCCACTTCCTAGATTTAGGATGAGGGGTCGCCTCTCGCCCTTGAACTGGTTTCCTCTTCAGTGAAGTGGAGGGTTTCTTAGCCGACTGCTCCTTGTCCAGAGCAGGCGGCTTCTTGTTGATCAACTCTTGAATTTCTCCCTTGAAGTCCCTCATGAAGGTCATGAGTTCGTTCCTTGTGATGGGAGCAGACCCATCAGTCGGCTACTCCCGAACAGGCGGTGCGCCTGCTAGCTCACTTCCAGTTTGATGATGTTCCCGTTCTCTCCTTTCGGTATGACGGGTACGTCGGGCCCTTAGGGTCCCGTCTGAAGCTGTGTGAGCTTCAACTTCAAATTCATTCTCAGTATCGTGGTCCGACTGAACTTGAGGGTCGTCTAGGGGACGCCTCTCTTCAGGAGTCGGTACAGACTTGGATTCCATCTCAGAAGTACTCTCCCCACAGACGGCGCCAAATGTTTCGGGGTTTTCTGATGTCCTGCGGGAGAGTTACAATTCCGAGACTGGAACCGGACGCCTGTACCTGCAAAACAACGGAGACTCCTTGTGGTGGGAGCTCCGCCTCCAACGATCAAGTTAGTACTTGTTTAAGGAGTAAATAATGCGGAAATTAAAGTGATTGGGTCTCTCTAGGTGAGAGTGTTTAATGTAGGTAATCTTCTTTTTTAGCGTGATCAGTCTGTCCTCTCCCTTAATGAGGATTAAGGGAGGTATTTATAACCTCGGGAAACGTGCCAATCTAGGTTTAGGTTAACCTTGGGCTGATTGCGTTTCCCTCGGAAGTTGGGCCTAGGTGACCGGTTATCCCAGGTGTCATGGGAAGGACACGCGTCGTGTCGTAATTGGTCCATGGTGGACGGATCATTGCTTGACACGTGGCAGGCTCCTATTGGCCCATGTGACGGACACATGGCGGAACCTGATTGGTCCACTTGTCAGATGGTGACTGGTGGGGAAAAATCCCCTAATCACTAAGCATAGAGAACTAACAGAAACATATTCCACCTTTTGTTCCAACTAATCAAACCACAACCTCTCTACAAGTTTCAAATCCACTTTCAAGTTAGCTTCTCATGATTCCACGAAGGAACCAGAAAATAAGTAAGAAATTCAAAACATGAGAAGGTTACCCAACATCTTGGCTATGCAAACTCGCTCTATAGGCTTGATTCCTATTTCCTGCCACCACTAAATGACTTAACCCTCTAGGATCAAAAGGACTTTCTAGGTTTTAATACACAGGCTAGGAGAGTAAAGGTGTGGAAAACTTTTGAAATTGGTGGTAAACCTACATGTGAAGCTCGGGTGGAACTTTTTCCACAAGATCCAAACGAATCCAAAAAAAAAGTACCAACTATGCTCATAAAATAAATTTCCCCAAGCTTATTTAAAAAAAACTAACAAAAATAGGGAAAAAAAAACAACTATAACAAAATCATTTTTTGCTTTTCATTCTTCTTTTACCTTTTTTTTCGATATATTTTTTATTTTTTTTTCATTTAAAATTCCTTGCCTCTTTAACTTTGGACGACTTTTTCTCAAAATGCATTTGCTTTTATGCACAAACTTATATACAACACATACTTGCTTTGCAAATAAACTCATAATTCTAAACTTGCACCATAAATAATAAAACAAGCTCGAAAACTAAATTGCTTCACAAAACTGAAGGTAGAAAGTGAAACCAAGGCTTCAAGGCTTGTATTGTGGCTAGAGAAAAGAAGGTATATGGCTCAAAAGGGCTAGCAAGAGGGGCAAATATAAACTAAACTCAAAAATAGAAAATCTATCCTATAAAAAGAGAAATTCCTTTGTCATCCCCTAAAGTGGCACGGTCGCGATCTTGGGAGCTAAAAGTCAAGTTCTAGATACGAGAATGCAATAGCCAAGGATCCAAATATGCCGCTCAACAAAGTATGATGAAGGCTTGAACAATTTACCTCACTAGGGATAGCAATAACTAACTCTTGATTTCATATCCACCATAGAGAGCAACTGCATCTTACCACAAGCAAGTGAACTAGGGCTTCATGGTCTCAAAGTTCTTAACAACTACCTTAGCATATCATATCCTAGAGTCAACCTAACACATTCTCAAATCGTGCATACCTTTATAATTTAGGAATAAAGACATTCAAGAATACAAGTCCAAGCATATTATGTCAAAAGTAAGAACAAAACAAAACACATTGCAAATTTGCCTTGCTAGAAACAAAATCTTTTTGGAATTTTCAAAATAAAGAAAATTGAAATGCATATACAAATGTGCATGGAATATATGAATCAAAATTCCACCAAACATGATAGAATACCCTCCCCCAAGCTTGAATGAGGCAACATGCTCAAACTTTAAACCAAAGAATCCATAAGAGGAGAAAAGAAAGAAAGTCATCCAACCAACCAACATATGTCCAACAAGTCACAAATCATTAGAGCAAGAGCAAGGAAGGATTTTACCGGATATTAGGTGGGTATAGTACCCGCAAATGACCCAATTAAACCTTCTTGAAGCCGACTACCTCTAAAATTGAATCTTGTTTTCCATGTGCTAGCAAAAGTGGAGTCAAACTTCCTTGATTCTTGATCCAAACCAATGCATAAGAGTATATTAAGTTATGTACCTAGCACCAAGCACACAAACATTTCCATTAGGCCAAAAACTATTCTAAAAAAAAAAAAAAATGAAAGCAATAAACACGGGTTACTTCCCGAGAAAGGCTTGCTTAAGGTCCAAGCTTGACCGCTCTAGTAAATAATATTGCAAGGATCGTAAGAGCTTATCAAATGCACTACTACACATTTCATAAGAAAGAAGGTAGGAAAATGACGGGAAGATAACGTGCAACAAGGATATTGCACGCAAATGAGGAGAGAGATGCCAAGAAAAAGAAGAAGAAGAATCAAAAGAAAATTCAACAAAAGAAGAAGAAGAAGAAGAAGAAGAAAAAGAAAAGGAAGGCAAACTCTCCTTAAAATGTTTTTTGGTGGCAAAATCACCCTTTTCCTCAATAATCGATGAGTGGGGAGCTTGAAGATCACAAATAGAAAGAGGGTCCCCAATAGGCTCTTTGAGAAAAGAAGGGAGTGACATGGGATAAGAGGGAACATGATCAAATTTTCTTGAAAATGGAATATGATGACGTGGGGGGATAGGAGAAATGGTCTCACAAATGATCTCATTTTCACCACCTTGCCTCTCATCACTTATAAGGGAATGAAAATTAATCATTGAATTCTCAAAAGAAGAACACTCGTGATCTACATCTCCCTCAAACAACCAATCTCCAAGAGAAACAACCTCATCTTCAAATTCCCTATCACGACGATAAACAACATTTCCCTTAGAAATCTGAAAGCCTAAGATCTCAAAACCATGCATGAATGGATGCAAATTCATCTCAAATTCATCTCTTTCCCATGAAGCATTCTCAATGAACTCACTCAAAATGTCATTATTTTTCATTTGAACCTCACAAAATAAATGGGACATAATCTCAAATGAGTCCAAATACTCATGAATAGAGGAATCACAAACATGCACTTGGTCAAAATAACAAAGAGGGTTTTGATTCATAAAATCATCATTTAATTCACTCTCAACTCTCTTTCCTTCACTCAAAAGCTCATTGTTGTCTTCCTCACAATCTATTGATTGCACGAAAACATCATCATCATCATCTTCAATACACACATGGGATTTGAAAGATTCAAGATCATGCAACAAAGATGACAATTGTCTTTCTAGCTCTTCCTTTCTCCTTATTACCTCCTCAATACGCTCTTCACTCCTATTCATCATCTCCAATTGACTTCTCATAGAATTTAAAAACAACTCCTTACTTGGCCCAAAATTAGAATCAAGCTCAACACACCTAATAAGGGATTCTAAATAATCAATCGGACACTCACAGGATGAAGAAAATTGAGGGTTAACAAGGGGAGAAGGATCACAACCAAGATTGTAAGCATCAACTTTAGAAGGATGAGTATAATCATCATCACGGGGAGAGGGGGCACAATCAAGCATATAAGATTCATTATTGGGAGAAAAAGGTACATCACAAGAAGGCATGCTAAATAATGAAGAATAATGAAACACACCATGCTCATCAACATTGGAATGCACCTCATCATCATGAACAATAGGGGAAATAGAGTTGAAATCATTTGTTCTAGGTTCACTAATGAGATCATGTGACAAATCATGGGAATGCATGCTAACATTAGAAGAATCGACACATTGCACATCAATATTAGAAACATGATTACCCTTATTGTAAACATCCCTAGCAAACCATACATAAAAATCCCAAGCATCATCAGTTGATAATGCTTTAAATTCACCATTATACATGCTTTCAACAATATCCCTAGTTTGCTTATTCAAACCAAAATAACAAATCTCAGAAGCCTCCCAAAGACTATAACAATTACGATCTACAAGTCCCTCAAGTCTATTGAAATAATCACAAAAAGGCTCATTATCATATTGAGGAAATGAGAAACATGCCATTTTTTAATTTTTTTAACAAAAACAATCAAACAAACAAAAAATAAATAAACAAATAAAAAAAGTATAGACAAAGACCTAGACTCAAGCAATCAAAAACAATCAAGCATTGACATCGTTCCCCGGCAACGACGCCATTTTGATGGGCGTTAGAATGGTCGCACATTCCACACTCAATCAAATAAATTTATAAATCCTAAAACTACCCCTAAACAAGTCTAGTGGTAAGTTCGGAGTCGAATCACAAGGAACGGTAATGATAGATTGTTCTTAATCTAATGCCTAAGCTATGCCGAAGTCGATTTACGGATAAAGGACACTACAAATACACTAAAACACATATAAAGAACAAGGTATGATAAAGTCTACTAGGGGAAAAGATCCACTTAGAACAATTAATAAGCTAATGAGAATCCATTTGATAATCAATCATGCAAAGAAAGAATTATAATGAGAATTAACTACACTCAAAAGTAATCTCTCAAATTCTTAGCCTAGATCCCTCATTGACTAGGTGCATAGAAGAAAATTACCCAAAATGCAATCAAATATATCAATTCTAATTCACAATCCCTTGTCAAACTAAAACCAATATGAAATTAAGTGTGCTATCATGGGAGATCAATCCAATCTAAAACAAACAACATGCCAACATCAATTCAATCAATTTAATCACACAATTATCATCAAATTTACGTCAAATAACTCAAATAATCATTACAAAGCCTCACTCAACAACTAGTAGAAGGGAAACTACTCAGCATAATGAAAGCAACTAAATAAAGAAATAAGAGAAGAGAAAGTAAGAAATGCTCACTAATATAAGATGGAGATCTTCAAATTCCTCATTTGATTATCCAAAATCCATGAAAACCATTGTGCTCCTCACTTTCTCTCTCTAAAATTTTGAGAGTTTCTCTCTCTAAAACCTAAAACTAACCTAAAATCTATTCTAAACTGAAAAAAAATCCTTTCTTTAATGAGCAAAAAAAATCTATTTATACCCCTTACAAAATTACTTAGGAAGCTCCGCAAAAAGTCAGCTGAAACGTGAAAAGGTCCGACCGAACTCTGGGTAGGTTCGGTCGGACTCAGGGTAGGTTCGGCCGAACTCACGGTAGGTTCGGCCGAACTCATGGTAGGTTCGGTCGAACCTCCCTGATCCTTGTTTGGTCGAACTTTCCTGGTTCGACCCCTCCTGTAAACATGCTGAAAACTTGGTTCAAACAGCCTTGGAGGTTCGGTCGAACTTTTCAAAAGTTTGACCACACCTTGGTTCGACCGAACCTCTTAGAGTTTCGGCCACACCTCCTCTTGAAATTCCTCTTCTTGCTTCCTCTCCTTCCCTTTTGCTCCTCTTGTCTTTGTCCATGCCTCCATACTTGGCCAAGGGGGCCTCCTACCGTGCTTAGGACCGCCATGGAACCTGCAAAAGATAGAAAAGATCACAAGAGTATGGGGATGATAAAATTATGCATAAAGATTATCAAAACAAGCGCAAATAAGCATACTTTTCATCCATAAAAAAAAAGGAAGCCATAAGAGGAGAAAAGAGGTAGAAAAACCTAAGAAAAACAGGAGAAAAGAGACCAATACACTACCCCTAAGGGTAACATAAATGTCACTCATCAACTAACGACCTATTATCCCCCGATCACTCCCGCCAAGAATGGTAGAACCCCTTATTTGTTCAAGACGTTAGCTTAACGAGTCCACAAGACGTGTCGAACCATCAGGGCTAGACGACCCCCATTGGAAGCAAATATGTTTAGGGTGTCCGACCACCCTCTGTATAAAGAGCAGCCCTAACTGAAGCTGCACCTATTTAGACACGTTCCTCAAGTCTTGAGACGCGTGTTTTTATGTTGTGGAAAAAACTGCTAAGAGAGTTGCCGATTTTCTTCTTTCTCACTAGATTTGGATATGTGGCTCTAGTCATGAGACATGTATTTCCATCTTGTGGACATCGAGTATCTATTTTGACTGTGTATGTTAATCTTTTATTCAAGTGTTAGGCTGCGAATGCCGAAGCACCCCCATGTATCATCTTTTACTCTATTAAAATCATGGACAAAAAGTTCCAATGACAGATCAAGAGACTTTAGATCGCCGATGACATATTTAGAGGGTATCATCCCCTTCTAATCTTTTTAAAACCCAATACCTTCTCATAACATGACATCACCCAGGACAGTCTTTACTTCTAAAAGCGTTCTACACTAACAAAGGTTCAATCTAGATTCTTTAGCGCACTAAATTAAGAAAATACCTTTTCTGGTCTTAACATCTACTTGTCTTGGACACTTAGCGAATCGAGAATAGTTTCGACATTCTGAACACTAGTGAAAGATTCTTTATCTTTAAAGAAACTTCATAGAATGAGTCTCGGATTTATTTCCTTGGCTACTTTGATCATCACCTATTCTAGACTCGATCAAATTGGGGGTAATTGCAGACATCTACTTTTGGTCCCCTCTCCCAACCGGAAGTGCTATTATAATAAATATTTCCATCTCTGTGTTGGATTGGAGTAAGGAATGCTTATGGACTACTAATTAAGGCCTAAACACATAAAATAACTAGCTTGACCCAAACGAAATGAACCAAAGCTCATTAACACTAAGCCCGATTAGAAATTAGGCCTAATCCCGAGATTAAACCTAATTTTGGAAGATTTAGAGCGCCTAGGTTATAATCTAGGGCTGCCACAGGAAATCTGCGCGCAACTCAAGGAGTTACGCTATCCTGGCGTGCAAGTCACAAAGTTGCTCACGGCATCCAGCGCAACCCTCAGAGATGCGCTCGTGGAAGATTTAGAATGTTCATAAAGCCATGCGTAAGACCTATGGTTGCGCTGCGGTAGAGTCTTTAAAACCCTAAATCTCACCCATTTCCTGTAAATATCGGTTCAATACGAGCTTTGAACAAATTGAAAATTAGCCGAAAAGTCAGCAGTAACATCTTTGTGAACTTATGCTATAATCAACGCTCTAGTTTTAAACACTCACCCTTTAATTGTTTTATTCTCACGGTGGAGGTTCCCCAACATGAAGGAGTCCATGAGTGTTCTAAAAAAAGGTCTAGCAAGGAAAAGTGGTAAATTCTCGAGCACTTAGATAAATCACATGACTTTTCTTGTCCTAAATAACTTTAACTACTTAATTAGTGTTGTTTGATCACTTTTAAAAAAATTAATTAATTAATTTCACATAGTATTCTTGCGATAAATATAGACTGGAATTGAATAATTAATTTATTGCTTTATCACCTAAGACAAGGCAAATCTTGTTTATTTATTGTTCTGTTCACAAATTTGGAATAAATAAGAATAACGACAATCGTTGCAATGCAATCTTTATGTGATTGACACGTGTAAATAAAATCAAATAACTTAGTTTTAGGTACCACGTTGTATATATTGTTTGGTGATGAAGTTTTTAAAAAAGGAAGAGCTAGTAGAGGCCGCACTTGGGCTATGATAGCGATTCCCCTTTACAGGGAACGGTTTTTAGTACCCTCTTGCTCCTGAACTCATTTGGGCATGGGTAAACTTATGATTCATGCTAAATATCCCTTAAACTCACTTGGGAGAAAGACATGAACGAGGTTTATGAGTTTTCCTAAACTCATTGGCGACTCCCTCTTAGTTTCTTACAAAAAAGCGTAATGAAAGAATCAATTCTAATTCAAGGTCTCCCAAACAGTCAGGAATTCAAATCCTAACGCATCTTAAAAAGTGTAAAGTCCTTGGTTTTAAAGGGCCATGGTGATCCCTCCTCACAATATATATATATATATATATATATATATATATATATATATATATATATATATATATATATATATATATATATATATATATATATATATATATATATATATATATATATATATATATATATTATCTTGTGTTTGTAGCACAAACTTTGGTGAATGACGTATATTTAAATAGTGATAACATCAAATTGAGACATTTAAATAAAAGCAGAGGAAGTAACTTTCTATATACCATTGTTTTATTAATCCCTAATATGTTACTCCATAATAACTTGTAGAAGTTAATGTTATGCAAATTTAATTGAATTGAAAAACCACTCTCTCAGTTTTTCCAAAATATCATTGGGGTTTGTACATTTTTCAAGGCGCAATTTTGACCATTAATATCTATAATTATATATATTAGTAACAAATTGACAAAAAAAAATATATTAGTTAGTTAGTTAGTGCCCGGATCTCAATATTTATACTTAGTTATATAAATTGTAAATAAGTAAATATATATTAGTTATCAATTGATTAAAATACTTGTAGAATATAGTTTCTTAAAGGTTATTAAGTAAATTAAAATGTTGTCATGAATGTTTCTAGGAAAAAAAAATTATTTATTTTTAATAAAATGAAAATTTCCAAAAATTAATATAAATAATAAAAAGGTTTAGAAAGGATTATTCCCTCCAAAATGAACTGCACTTCAGTATAGGACTATTTTTGGCACTATGTGAAAGGAATAGTGTCCTTCCAACAAGTGTATTATTTCGATAGAGGGTTTGGAATTATTAGAAAGCTAATTATTCAGTGAGGTTAAGTGATCAGAATGCCTAGGTGGAGGCACCGTTGTTTCTGTATCAGGTATTTATGTTAAAGACTTAAACTTCTCTAGCAAAACATCATGGGTATTAGATACCGTATTTGGCTCACACCTTTGTTCCAATGATCAAGGACTAAGGATAAATAGAAGGCTAGGGAAGGGAGAGGTCGAGCTTCGGGTCGGCAACGGAGCCAGGATATCTGCCGTATCCGTTGGAACTCTCAGTTTTCCTTTTCCCTCTAGGTTTGTTTTAGAACTTGACAATTGTTATCATGTTCTTAGAGTTACCAAAAACATTATTTCAATTTCTGCGTTGGACACCAAGGGAATTGAATTTCGAATTAAGAACAATAGTTGTTCGTTTTATTTCGATAATGTTTTATATGGTACGGCATATTAAAAAAATGATCTTTATGTGCTTTCTCTAGACAAACAAGTTTATAACATTAATGATACCGCCAAAAGAGCTAAGACCATCGACTCGAATCAAACCTACTTGTGGCATTGTCGTCTTGGCCACATTAACATCAAACGCATCAAGAAACTTCTTCATGAGGGTATTCATGACTCATTCGAATTAGAGTCATTTGAAAATTGCGAAGGATGTCTGTTAGGCAAGAAGATAAAGCGGCCATGATGTACACATTTTATACATTGATTTATCCCGATTTTACATCATATTCTTGCATGGTTTTAGGCTCTTTAGAGCCGTTTCTCGCTAACAATCTCTTCTCTAGTGTGTTCGATGTGTTTTTGTGAGTTTTATAGGAATTTGGAGTTTCTTGGATTATTCGTACACGTTTCGGGTGTTTATGGGAGATGTTAGTGAAGCAAAGATGAAGAACGAGCTAAAAACGGACTACAAGCTACTTAATTCTCCTGTGCCCGGTTAGGTTGTGCATGCCTGGTTGGACCGGGTACTGAGGTGTTGTGGTTGGTGCTCGAAATATGAAGGCAACAACCAAGAATTTGGTAGCTACATCACGCGCCCGATCGGGCTAGGTCTGCCCAGTTGGATCGGGCGTGTGGTGGTGGAAGGCGCCACAAGAACAAGAGTAAGGAAACAAGCAGCAGGCCATCATTTGAGCCTCGCGCTCGATAGGGCACCACCTGCCTGGTGGGATCGGGCGCTAGGGAGAAGAAGGCAACGAAGGCAGGGGTAGATTAGTACTTCCACCTGCCCGATCGGGTGATGCTCGCCCGGTTGGACCGGGCACAGTTACGCGGAAATCGGATTTGTTATTTTCGAATTTTTATCTCATTAAGGGTATAAATACCCCTAGTAATCATGATTAGAAAACACTCAGTTAATTCCTTAAGCTTTATTTCTCTCTCTAGAACCCTAGGTACTCTATTTCATTGCAATTTAATTACTTCATTAGATTTGAGTATTGTTTATCAATAATTTGAGTTATTTCAATTGAAGCATCTTTGGTATTCATCTCTTTTCTCTTCTCTCTCAATTGTTATTGTTTTTAGTTATGTTTTCTCTATTGATTATTGTATTAGGGTTTGCTAGTATGTGTGAGTAGATTCTCAATCCGTGATCTTGCAAAGCCCGGATATGATTAATGCTTAAGTTAATTTTTTAAATTCTCCAATAATTCCAATTGACATGCATAATTGATTGTGTTTATGTCAATACTAGATTAGGAATAATTAGTATTGTTATCATCCCCTTGTTCTTATTACAACGGAAATTGAATATTAACGGGATTTGGGTATTTCAATTAAGGGTTTGAAGATTATCATGGAAATAGTTGATTGAATGATTAGGAAGTTAAATATTGTGTTTAATGTCCCTTATGCGCTTGATTCCATGGAAATAGGCTTGATAGTTAATTTGGGAAGCCATTGATAACTCGGAAGAGACCTTTGGTATTTTATAGGGAATACTTTTCCTCTTGTCGATTGAATTAATATTGCGGGTAGAATTGTTTATGCATTGATTGTATTTATTGTAATGCTTGATCTTGGATGTTTTAGTTCATTGATTCATTATATTCATTAGATTAGTTAAGTTATTCATACATTAGTTTATAGTATACTTCACCATTAATTTGGTACTTGCTTAGTGATTATTTGAGTCTAATTAATTAGGTGAACCTTAGTCTCTTGGGGTTCGATCCTTACTTTCCCATCTACATAGTAGTGGTCTCGTTAGGTTATTTTTATTAGGTACGCGACACGCTTATCAGGCCATTCTCCAAGTTGGGAGAAAGGGCTAGTGACTTATTAGGTCTAATACATACGGACGTATGTGGACCAATGAGTTCACTTGCAAGGAATGGTAGTCGATATTTCATCACCTTCACGGAAGACTATAGTAGATATGGTTATGTCTACCGTATGTCGAACAAATATGAATCTTTTGAGATTTTCAAAGAGTTTCAGTGTGAAGTGGAAAATCAGCTTGGGAAGAAAATGAAAGCACTTCAATCGGATCAAGGTGGCGGGTATTTGAGCCACGAATTCGACGATCACTTGAAAGAAAACGGTATTCTTTTAGAGTATACACCTCCCGGAACTCTACAGTGGAACGGAGGAATCGAAACTTGTTAGACATGGTTCGATCAACGATGGGTCTTAGTGAACTTCCTATTTCTTTCTGGAGATACGCACCTCTAACTACGGCACTAACTCTAAACCGTGCTCCGTCAAAAGCAGTTGAAAAGACTCCATATGAATTATAAACGAAGAAACCTCCACGGTTGTCTTTTCTTAAGATTTGGGGTTGCGAAACATATGTCAAAAGATTAATTCTGACAAACTTCACCCAAAATCTGACAAGTGTTACTTTGTGGGCTACCCAAAAGAAACCAAAGGGTATTACTTCTATAACAAATCCGAAAACAAAGTTTTTGTTGCTCGTTATGGTGTCTTTTTGAGAAGGAACACCTTTCCAAATTGACAAGTGGGAGGAAAATCGAACTCGATTAAGTTCGAGAGGACAAGCAACAAGTCAACCTGAAAAAACAGACAATTAAAGTGCTTTAGAAGCAGCTAATGAAATTGGTCAGAGTCAAACTGACAATGCAAATGCTAAACCTATTACCATGCGTAGGTCGCAACGGCCAAGATCTCAACCAGACAGATACCTTGGTATTATCTTAACCAAAGATCAAGACACCCTAGTCATGGATGGAGATGAGCTAGAGACATACAAACAAGCTATGACGAGCCCCGACTCTGCAAAATGGCAAAAGGCCATGAAATCCGAGATGGACTCCATGTCTGAAAATCAAGTCTGGACTTGGTTGATTTACCTGAAGGTTACAAACCTAACAGTTGTAGATGGATTTTAAAGTTGAAAATAGACAAAGATGGAAATGTATCTATATACAAAGCTATACTGGTGGCATAATGTTACAGGCAAATTCACGACATTGATTATGATGAAACCTTTTCACCAGTCGCAATGCTCAAGTCCGTCCGGATTATCCTAGCGATTTTGCAGTACATATTCGGCATCATATTGGGCATATTTGTAAGTGCCTTTTTAATAAAGGACTTGGTAGAGACACAATCCATATTGGGCATCAAGATCTATAATGATAGATCTAAAAGAATGATTGGATTGAGCCAAAGTACTTTTATTGAAAAGGTACTGGCACGATTAAATATGGAAGGGGCTAAGAGAGGGCATCTGCCTATGTCATATGGTATAACTAACATGAAGAAGCAGTGTCCACAGACACTTGATGAGTGAGAGAGGATGAATCAGATTCCATATGCTTCGCTTATTAGATCAATAATGTATGCCATGTTATGTACTAGGGCGGATGTATCGTATGCCTTGAGTGCTACGAGCCGTTTTAAGGAATGGAAACTTGTGATTTTTGGGTGGAAACTTGTTATTTCACAATCATACAAATAAATTGCATTAAAGTGCGAACGTTTATTGTGAATGTAAAATTTTATGTTCCTCGTACATTAAAGATCCAATCTTTAAGTGTTTAAATGGTTGGAACTTTGATTTTAAGTTCCATGATTGAGCTAATGTTGGATTTAATCATTTTGTGTTGATTAAAGTCTTTAATGTTCAAGTACTTGTGATTAAATTTTGATTAATCTTCATGTTGGAAGATGTAATTTTGTTATTTTACAAAAGTTAAAAGTTGGAAAAAAATTTCATTGGATGATTGCTTTTATTTTCCAACTCCCTAATTTGTCAAAATTATTATCAATTTGTGTATTGGTCAAATATATTTTGGGTATAGCCCTTCAATTTTAAAGCATCAAGAAAGACCTAAATTATTTCAAAATGGTAGTTTTTGATGATTTAGGCTAGTGCATCATTAAAATTGAATTTAATTAAGTTGGACTTATTTTAATTTCATTTTTGCCTTAAGTTAATTCTAAAATAAATTTAGAATTAATTTTATGTCACACGTAAATCGGGATTAAAATCCCGAGAAATGGCATGCAAATCGAGGCAAAAACACCCAAGCGTCACCAAGGCTAGCCGGGTTTCCTAGCAACCCACATGTCCGCCTATGGTGCGCACAGGGGCTGTGCCTTGAAATGGCGCTGCTGTGTGGCCTAGGCTGCTCCATGCTTAGGGATGCTGCTGGGCAGCATGGTAGCAAGCCCCAGACAGCTCACCACTCGCTTGCAGGCGCCAACATGCGAGCCAGCATGCGCAACATACGTAGCAAGCTGCTGGTGCTAGCCAACGTAGCGTGTTATGCTGGGCAGAGCTTGGTAGCAGCAAGCATCACGCACATCCCATGGGCTGCCTAGCATCCATGGTGCGCAACCCACAAGGTTGGAGTGGGACGTTTTTTGCTTATGTTTCGGGCTATCCTGTTTGCAAAATTTTGCCGTTTTAATTTTATTTAAAAATTTTAACGAGGTTAGACCTCGATTTTTCCGGCTCTTGCAAACTTTTAATTTTGACAAAATTTGGGTTTACCGGCTTAATTAATTAGATTAATTAAGTTGGATGCGGAATTTATTGGGAGCTTATGAATTTTTTGTGAACAAATTGCGCCTTAATCGGATTAACAACCTAAGTTAGTTACTAGTCTTCGCGTGCTATGCATTATTACTTGTTTTTTGTCGTAAAATGCATGGGCCATTCACATATAATTAATGGATGTATGGAAAATATATTGTTTCACAAGTTTCGTGAAAATGGCAACTAGTGGGGCCCGATTAGGATAGAAAATACGGATTGCGTTCCGTTACATATTTATGTAAATCTAAACACGGTCTGCGTACCGTTGAGTATTTTTGTACCTTAATATTTATATTAATCCTAGTCGTAGTAGCTAGTAATTTTATTTTGGCAAAGATGTCTCAAGACGGCGTTTCGATGAAGACGAGCCAAGATGAAGACCCTTGAAGATTTGAAGATTTCAAGGGGTCATGCTAGTTGCCAAATGCATCTAATTTTGTGCTTTATATATATTATTGTGCTTATATATATTTGAATGATAGATGCATGTCTAGGATTTCAAATGTTGCGATGATTAGTTAAGTTCACATAAATCAACCAACATAGATACCCTAGGTCCCTTAAAATATTGAGCTAAAATTTGCCGTTCCAAGAAAAACACTTACCGAACTAATGCGCTTACGTGATGGGCTACGCTAAAGCGATGCATCACTACTAGGTATGCGAGTTGGTCTTGGTTAAGCTCAACGATATCAGTAAGGAGTCCTTAGATATCGTGGCAAAAGAGATAAAATGTCAAGAATGCATTAGATGCGACGTTTTATCAAACTGAGAGTAGCTTAGAGCTATTAGTAATTGGATTGTGTACCCTAAAATATCTAGTTTTAAGACAAGACAAAGCATGCTTAATCACTTTTTGATTTTTGGGATCTCGAAATCATTTTATTCTCTCCAAAAGGGACAATTTATTAATGCGTGAATAAAATGCTTAATAAGATTGAAAATTTGCATGAACGCTTATAAATTTCAAACTTATTGGTTTATGAATGGTCTTTCAATTCAAATTCTTTCAATTGTAGAACCATGTCTGCAAGTAACTCAAACAACAATTCTATGTGCCCGAAACTCCCCGACAAGTTGCCCTTTTGCCTTAACTTGGTCAACTTCAAGGAGTGGGAGGAGGAAGTCGGGAAAACTCTTTGGAATTGTTCCTTGGAGTACACTCTTGACACTCCCATTCCAACTTTCTTCTCTAAGGGGATCATGACCGATGAAGCTCATGAAGAATGGTCTTCCAATTACAAGAAAGTCTCACGACTTATGGCTAATTCCATCTTGGAAGATTGGAAAGAAAAGCTCTCCTTCTATTTTCTGGACATGTTCCTCAAAGGACTTGAGGACGTTGTCTATATAAGAGTCACCAAGAGTGACAATGGCAACTATGATGGACTCGTGTTTGACTTGACTAGGTAACTTTCGAACATGAAGATAAAGCCTTCGGAAAAGGGTTGTCTTGCTAAGGAAAGGTATGTACCGGCTTTGGTCAAGGGTATGTAATACCAAGTTGAGACCCGGTATGCCCATTCGACCTCATGTGCTTAGAATGACTAGGTTCTTCATGCACATAGAGCTTCTCGGAATTCCATTAGAAGATGAGATGACAAGTCCCATTTTGCTTACTTCTCTCCACTCGGGCTATGATGCTCTCAGGGCACATATAGCTGCGGAAGAGGAGACTCACTCTTTAAGAGTTGTGGTAGAGAGGTTTCTTCGAGCCACCTCTCATGGAGCAAGCAAAAGACCCTTGAAGAAGAAGGTCAAAGCGAATATGTGATGCTTCTACTGTGGTGAACAAGGTCACCACAAACGAGAATGCAAGATCTTTAGTAAGGATGAGGAGGAGAGGAATGTGGCATCTGCCTCAGGTATCTTCCTTAGCACTTGTGTTTAAAGCTATTCATAGGTATTGGATACCGAATATGACTCACTTTACGTTGCCTTTTTCAGGAACCAAGTGAGAGGGCTTCACAAGTGGATGTGCAACTACGAGTGGACGACGGAGATGGTCTTTTGGTCGTGCTTGTAGGCACATTTATTTTGTCTATAACTTGTAATCAAACTAATCTTAGTTTCATCATGCTTTTGAACATACTATGATCAATGGGGTTGGACACCAAGTTGTTTTGATCGTAAGACTTTGACAATAGTTGTCTCAAAATGTCTTGTTTATATATGTTCAATGGAAATTGCATGTTTTTACATATGATTTGACAAATGTTGATACCACTGACAAAACTAAGACAATTCATAGTAGATATGGTTATGTCTAACTTATGTCGAATAAATCTGAATCCTTTGAGAAATTCAAAGAATTTCAGAGTGAAGTTGAGAATCAACTTAGCAAGAAGATTAAAGCACTTCAATCGGATCGAGGTGGAGAAATATCTAAGCCATGAATTCGACGATCACTTGAAAGAAAATGGTATTCTTTCAGATTTGACACCCCCTGGAACTCCTTAATGGAATGGATTTTCCTAAAGGAGAAATCGAACCTTGTTAGACATGGTTCGATCAATGTTGGGTCTTAGTGAACTTCCTATATCTTTATGGGGACATGTGCTACTAACTGCGGCACTAACACTGAACTGTGCTCCGTCAAAAGCTGTCAAAAAGACTCCATATGAGTTATGGACTAAGAAACCTCCAAGGTTGTCTTTTCTTAAGATTTGGGGTTGCGAAGCATATGTCAAGCGATTAATTTCTGACAAACTACACCCAAAATCGGACAAGTGTTTCTTTGTGAGCTACCCAAAAGAAACCAAAGGGTATTACTTCTACAATAAATCCGAGAACAAAGTGTTTGTTGCTCGTGATAGTGTCTTTTTGGAGAAGGAACACCTTTCCAAAATGACAAGTGGGAGGAAAATCGAAGTCGACGAAGTTCGAGAGGACGAGCAACAATGTCAACCTGATAAAACTAACAATCAAAATGCTTTAGATCTCAACCTATTACCCTTCGTAGGTCGCAACGGCCAAGATCTCAACTAGACAGATACCTTGGTATTTTCTTAACCAAAAATCAGGACATCTTAGTCACGGATGGAGATGAGCCAGCGACATATAAACAAGCAATGACGAGCCCTGATTCTGCTAAATGGCAAGAGGCCATGAAATCCGAGATGGACTCCATGTCTGAAAATCAAGTCTGAGACTTGGTAAATTTGCCCGAAGGTTACACACCCATCGTTTGGAAATGGATTTTCAAATTGAAAAAAGTAAAGATGGAAATGTATTAGTATACAAATCTAGACTGGTGGCAAAAGGTTACAAGAAAATCCACGAGATTGATTATGATGAAACCTTTTCGCCAGTCGCGATGCTTAAGTCCGTTAGGACCATCCCAGCGATTGTTGCATATTACGATTACGAAATATGGCAAATGGACGTCAAAATCTCCTTCCTTAATGGGATTTTGGAAGAAACTCTGTATATGACACAGCCGGAAGGTTTTGTTGATCCAAGCAACGCTAGAAAGGTATGCAAGCTTAAGAAGTCCATTTATGGACTGAAGCAGGCTAGCAGAAGTTGGAATCTGCGATTTGATGAAGCCATCAGTAAGTTTGGTTTTATTAAGAATCTAGATGAGTCTTGTGTTTACAAGAAGGTTAGTGGGAGTGACATCGCATTCCTAGTCCTATATGTCGATGACATATTGCTCGTTGGAAACATCACAAAGTTTTTAGAGTCTGTAAAGGGCTGGCTAGGAAAGTGCTTTTCAATGAAGGACTTAGGAGAGGCACAGTACATATTGGGAATCAAGATCTATAGGGATAGATCTAAGAGGATGATTGGATTGAGCTAGAGTACTTACATTGATAAAGTACTGGCACGATTCAGCATGGAGAATGCCAAGAGAGGGCACCTACCCATGTCGCATGGTGTAACTCTCAGCAAGAAACAATGTCCACAGACATCTGTTGAGCGGGAGAGAATGAATTAGATTCCATATGCTTCGCTAATTGTATCAATCATGTATTTCATGATATGTTCTAGGCCTGATGTATCGTACGCCTTAAGTGCTACGAGCCGATAACAATCATACCCAGGAGAGACGAATTGGACTGTGGCCAAGAATATCCTAAAGTACCTGAAAAGGAACAAGGATAAATTCCTAGTCTATGGTGGCCACAAAGATTTGGTTGTTGAAGGTTACACCGATGGTAGCTACCAAACTGACAGAGACGACTTCAAGTCACAGTCAAGGTATATATTTTTCCTAAATGGAGGAGCGTTTATTTGGAAGAGTGCCAAGTAGAGCACCACTGCAGATTCTACAACTGAAGAAAAATACTTGGCAGCTTCGGAAGCAGCTAAGGAGGCAGTTTGGATTCGTAAGTTCGTTAGTGAACTTCGTGTTGTACCCTCCATCAAGGGTCCAACGGATCTTTATTGTGATACAATGGAGCTATTACTCAGGCCAGAGAGCCAAGAGAGCACTAGAAGGTCAAACATGTCCAAAGACGATTTTACATGATAAGGGAATGAAAATCCAAAGGTGAAATCAGAATTTGTATGATCGGTACGGATGACAATGTGGCTGATCCTTTGACTAAACCTCTGCTTCAAGTGAAACACAACAAGCACGTCGAGGCAATAGGAATCAAGCACGTTGGAGATTGGCTTTGAATTCCCTGTACATGTGTTTTAATTAAACTAGAGGTCTTAATGTAAAACACTATGTAGAAACCATTCATTTATGGAGTAATTAATTTTTCATGCAAAATTACTATTCCCTCCATTGTTATTTAATTGTGGTTTAGAGTTAAATAATGAGTCCATTCGATTTATAAGAATATTCATAAAAGGGTATCAAGACCATGTCTTGGATGAAAAAATACCTGTTAAGTGAACATTGAATATTTAAATCGAAAATTACCCCTTATCAAGGTCATTTAACTGATGGACGATTAATGACCACTGGAGATTAGTGTGTAGTATGATTTACAACACCGTTTCTTGTGCTGCAAGGAAATAGTAGACATAAATCATTTGCATAAGTGCTAGTTTGGAACTGCACCGGATCGACCTATGAGAGTACTTTAAGAGATTTAAGAACGTCATAAGTACATTTCTCATTATAGCTATCGGGACCTGTTTCCTCGACCATGAGTATTGTGAAATTCTCTTGTCTGAGTAATAGTCTCTTAGATGTTGTCAAACGTCCACCGTAACTGGGGATTATAAAGGGAACACTCGAGAGATTAGGTCCTCTTAGTAAGAGAGGCTTGCAGTAAAAGACTGGGAATGTCCCCCTATTAACAATAGGGAATATGTCTTTGTTGTTTACAAGGATGCTCAAAGAGTGAGACTGTGAAAATGCATGACCGTGCACAGATGGATTTTAGGAATTATCTGCTTATTGACAGTCGAACCCGGAGATCAAGAAACACTTCTGGACGTAATAAGGATGATGAAGATTCTTACCCTATAGTTCATGAAGAGACATTAAGCGACATAGGAAATGGGCTATACACTGTATGCACACTTGTCAGGAAGGACAAGTGGGAGATTGAAAGGAATGGTATTCTTCCAACAAGTGTATTATTCTGATAGAGAGTTCAGAATTATCCGGAAGCTAATTCCTAAGTGAGATGAAGTGATCGTAATGCCTAGGTGGAGGCCGCTTCCGATCTGTAATATTAATGAACAATTAGTATTACAGCTTTGTCTTGACTGAACCCTTCGGGTCGAACCCAAACGAACTGTCAATCCGAACCGACGAATGAATCCGAAGGATTTGATGAGTCACTAGAGTATTACGAACACAGACGTCGGATATCGAGCCTAGGGCGTCGAGACCAAGCATTGCAAAATCAACAACGCAACAAGTTTAAGCGTGGCGGTAGCATCACATTGGCCTAGCCATGTGGACGCTAGGCTAGCTCGAGCTAGCATGCACCTTGCATGACGAGGCGCAACCCTAGACGCACCATGTGTGTTAGGCGGACCATCACTAGCACTAGGTGCTTGCGTATGTGCGTGCCTCGCATAGCAGCACCATCGCAACACCATGCGTGCTGGCGTGCCTAGGTGCTATCGTAAGCCCTTGCACAGCCTACGTATAGCACAACACCATCGCATTGCTAGGCCTATGCGTGCCAGCAGCATGCGTGGCTCGCTAGCAGCACGCATGTGCTAGCTGTGCTGGCTGGTGTGTGCCGGCCATGCTAGCTGCGCACAGGCTGCCAGTGCTAGTTGGGCAGCAAGGTGGGCTACCAGCTCACCTCTTTGCTTGAGGCCAGTTTGAGGAGAGTGGGGATGGGCAGCAAGGCAATGGTCCCCCCATGCTTATGGTCCTCACCTAACCTCTCCTTTCTTCATGACCACTTGTTGATTTGTAATTGCATTATTTTATAATTTATTTTGGAATTATATAAATTAGTGAAAAATGCAACTATCCCACATTGATCATGAAATGGGGATGCAAGTTGCCATTCCCTATAAATACCCCATGATTGGGCATTTTGGAAATACAACTTGAGTGGAACCCAAAAAGGCATCTCTTATTATTGAGAAAACCTTTAAGTTCGTAAAACTCTAGTTTTATACTTGGTCAAGTCTCGACTAGCCTTCGAGACGAAGATTGTTTGGGTCTGGTCGTGGGTACGAGCCGTTGGAGGCCGTCACGCTTGTGAGGCTTTAAGCTTCGAAGTAAGAGCTCGGTTTACAAGCGAAGCACGCTTCAAGGGTATTACCTCTTTATCCCTTTTCTTAATAATTGTTTAATTATGTTTACGCATGCTTTATTGCTTAGTGTTAGGCCGTCACGCTTGTGAGGCTTTAATTATTGAGGCAGGTCTTGGGCGGGTTTCACTTTCGCGTAGTGTTAGGCGCTACAAAACCTAACACCGATACTAGTTAGTCCTAGGAGAGGCACATTGGACTGCGGCTTAGAATATTCTAAAGTACCTGAAAAGGAACAAGGATAAGTTTTTAGTCTATGGTGGCTGTAATGATTTGGTTGCTGAAGGTTATAATGATGAGAGCTTCCAGACTGACAGAGATGACTCCAAGTCGTAGTCAGGGAACATATTTTGCCTGAGTGGAGGTGTTTTTAGTTGGAAGACTGCTAAGCAAAGCACCATTGCATATTCTACAACTAAAGCCGAGTACTTTGCAGCTTCGGAAGCAGCTAAGGAGGCAGTTTGGATTCGTAAGTTTATTAGTGAACTTGGTGTTGTACCCTCCATCAAGGGTCCAATAGACCTCTATTGTGATAACAATGGAGCTGTTGCTCAGGCCAGGGAGCCAAGGGAACACCAAAAGGTCAAACATGTCCAGCGGCAATTTCACATGATAAGGGAATGGAAGTTCGAGGGTGAAGTCTTAATTTGTATAATTGGAACGGAGGACAATGTAGCCGATCCATTGACTAAACCTTGTAAGGTTTCGTAGTGACCCACACTACGCGGAATGAAACTCACCAAGACCTGCCCCCTTAATTAATGCAATTAACAAGCAAAACATAATTAAAAGCATAATAAAGGATGAAAGATTATACCTTTGACGCGTGCTTCGTTCAACTATGAGCTCTTACTTGAACCTCGAAAAAACGAGGCCTCCGACGGGATCGTACCCTCGAACCTGACCCGAGTGTCCTAAGCCTCGAAGGTTAGTTGAGGCCCGAGCAAATATAAACTTGGAGTTTTACGAATTTCAAGGTATACTCAATAATGGAGTTGCCTTTACTTTTCCACTCAAGTGTATTCTGTCCCAAATACCAAAGCTTTGGTATTTATAGGGAAATGAACCCTTGATCATCATTTCCCATCCAATGTGGGAGAATGAATAATTTTGATAATTAATTTAATTCCAAAATAAATTATTAATCAAATCAATCACAATGCAACAAGTGTCAATGGGAGAGAGAGAGAGTAGGTGAGGACCATGAACCTTGGGGGGGAACATTGCCTTTCTCCCCATGGCATGCTCCAAGCCTTCAGTCCCCACTCCCTCAAACCGCCACCAAGCATGCTGGGCTAGCAGCCAGCTGGTGTTGCCAGCTAGCCCAGCCAGCAGCCTTGCATCCCAACCAGCATATGCGTGCTGGCGCTGGGCGATGCTTGTGTTGCTGCTGCGTGCTAGTGCTAGGCGCTGCTAGCTAATAGCGCTGGTGCTAGCCCTGGCACGCACTAGCACTCCCAGGCACTCGCACGCCCACTCACATGCCTATGCACAGCCAGGCCATCATACGCATAGCCCAGCCAACGCACTTACGCATGCAAGGCCTAGCATGCGTGCTGCTAGCGAGCCACGAATGCTGGGGCTTGGTGCTGGGTGATGGTGCACATGCACAGGCACGCACGTAAGCGCTTAGAATTGCGATGGTGTTGTGCGATGGTGCATGGCCTGCGATGGTGCGAGACACACACACGCAAGGCCCAGCATGCGTGCTGCTAGCGAGCCACGCTTGGCGATGGTGCTAGGCACACACGCACACGCACACACGCAAGTGCCCAGCACTACGATGGTGCGATGGTGCTTTGATAGTGCCTAGGCACCCATGCACGCACGTTGCTGTGCTGCTATGCCATGCGAAGGCACGCACACACGTAGGTGGTGCTGCGATGGGCAGCCTAGTGCGCCTAGCACGCATGGCGGGCTTAGCACACCATGGTGCGCCTAGGCTTGCGATGAGCTAGCGTAGCCTGGCTACGGCTATGCTCGTACTTGTTGCTTGTGATTTTGCGACGCTCGGCCTCGATGCCCTAAGCTCGATATCCGACGTCTTTGTTCGTAAAACTCCGACGACTCATTAAATCCTTCGGATTGATTATAATTCTTGTTCTTAATCTTGTTTGATTAAGTTTATTATGCTTGTCATTTGCTTTAATTAAAGGGCGGGTCTTGGAGGGTTTCCTTCGGCGTAGTTTCGGGTCACTACGAAACCCTACAGCGATATCGGAGCCACGCTCCTTTTAATTTTTGCAATTATTTTTTTTAAGGTGTTTAAAAGAATTTATTTTTCTGGTTCATGTTCTTCTAATTAGATTAGATGCTCGTTTTAATTAATTTTTTAAAACTCGATTTTATTCTCGATTTGGATGTCGAACCTAGATTTTGGCTCAAAAATAGTGATTTTTGGCTAGAATCGACATTCTGGAACAGATTCAACTCTCTCTTCGAGGGTTGTCCAGAAGCTAAATTCGAACCAGAAACCCATTTTTTCTGGGGTTTTTCGTTTTTCAACGAAAATTTTAATTCCTTTTAAGTCTTGATTAATGCAAGCATTACAAGGTTAGATTAAATGCACATTTTCATCACTAATCTACTGGTTTTAAAATATCCTTAAGCATAATAATGGATTTTTTATTAGTGCTTAAGTTGATATACCATTTTTCACTTAAATTTGTTTTTCACAAATTTTGCAAATAAAATGCAATAAAATGTGAAAGCTTGTTGTGACCTTGTAATTTTAAGTTCCTATAATGTTAAAGTTTTAATCATTAAAGGTTTAAATGATTGGAACCCTAACCCTAAATTCCATATTGAACAAAGTTTAGATTTTTCATGTTTGGTTGATTAAAATCCATCAAGTTCAATAACTTGTGAGTAAAATTTGATTAATCTTCATATTGGAAGATGTAATCTTGATATTTTACACAACTATGAAATTTGAAATTTTTTTCATTAGATGATTAGTTTATTTTTCCAACTCCCGTTTGTCAAATCCATTATTAATTTGCATATTGGCAAGATTAATTATGGACATAGCTCATTTTATTTCAAGCATTAAGTAAGACCTAATTTTATTCGAAATAAAATTTTAGATAACTTAGGCTTGTGCACCAATGAAAATAAGTTTATTTAAGTCTTATTTTATTTTATTACATCTGGATTACTATTACCTATATAAATATAAATGTTCTAAATCTAGAGCTTTTTCATACAACCACCATCATTGTAATCATCACATCATGACTTTGGATCATCATAACATTTGAATTCAAGACAACAATATTTTGTTCGTCCACCACGAGTTTGTGGCTCTACTTTTATAGATCCATTTCCATTGTCAATATTATTCAACATATCCTTGCGTGATAACTTCAATCTGCCTTCACCGCCATAAACAGTACCACCTACACATTATTGAAAAGTTATTTGTATGCTAAGACGATTGAATCTATATTATAAATTTTAATGGCATACTTGTAACTAAATAAAACAATCATCATTCTCATCATTATGTGCACCACATGTGGCTGTCTGTGGTGCGCACAAGGGAGTGCCATGATGCTGCTGTGCGCTGCTGTGTGGCGGGGAGGCTTGGGGCTGAGTGTGTGGAGCAGTGGGGAGGGATTGCTTGCGAGGGGATGCTGCTGGGCAGCATGGCAGCAAGCACCAGCCCAGCGCACCACTTGCTGGCAGGCGCAAGCTTGCTAGCCAGCATGCGTAGCATGCCTGGCATGTTGCTGGTGCTAGCAGCATGGCTTGCTGTGTTGGGCACAGCATGCTAGCCCCACGCACCACAGCACAAGGCATAGGGTGCCTAGCTGCCATGGTGCGCACCCACCAAGCATTTGCGTGGGATTTTTGCTTGATTTTTAGTTATACGATTTTGCGAAAATCTTGCCGTTTTTTCGATTTTTGATTTTGCAAAATTTTGACAAATTATGGGTTATGCCGACTTAATTAATCGGATTATTTAATTATGGATGCGAAATTTAGTGGGAGCTTAATTAATTGCGCGAGCATTTTGCGTTTAGAAATCATGATTAAACAACTTTGACTAGTTTTAATTAGGCGCGTTAATCGGATTAACCACCTAAGTTACTTACTAGTTTTGCGTGTTTAATTATGTGTTTTGTAAAACTGCATGGGCCATTCACAAATAGTGAGTGGGTGAATGGAAGATTGTTTTTCAAAACAGGTTATTGAAAATGGCAACTAGTGGGACCCGACTAGGATAGAAAATACGGACTGCGTTCCGTTATGTATTTTTGTAAATCTAAATACGGTCTGCGAACCATTAAGTATTTTTGTACTATTAGATTAATCTTAGTCTTTCTAGCTAGTTTATTTTATTTTGGCCAAGATGTCTCAAGACGGCGTTTCGATGAAGACGAGCTAAGCTGAAGACTCGTGAAAATTGAAGATTTCAAGGGGTCATGCTAGTTGCCAAATGCATCTAATTTTCTGCCTTATATATATTGTTATTATATATGATTGCTAGATGCATGTCTAGGATTTCTATATGTTGCGATGATTAGTTAAGTTCACCTAAATCAACCAACATAGAAACCCTAGGTCCCTTAATAATATTGAGCTAAATTTTGCCGTTCCAAGAACAACACTGACCGAACTAATGCGCGTATGTGATGGACTACGCCAAAGCGAGACATCACTACTTCCCTAGGAACGTAAGGTATACTAGGTGTACGAGTTGTCTTGGTTAAGCTCAACGATATCAGTAAGGAGTCCTTAGATGTCGTGGCAAAAGAGATAAAATGTCAAGAATGCATTACATGCGACATTTTATCAAACCGAGAGTAGCTTGGAGCTATTAGCAATTGGATTGCTTACCTTAAGATAAATAATGGTTAAGACAAGCCAAAGCATGCTAAGCCATTTCTTAATCTTTGGGATCTCGGAATCATTTTATTCTCGCCTAAAAGGGACAATTTTATGAATGCGTGGATAAAATGCTCAATAAGATTGAAAATATGCATGAACGTTTAAACTTCAAGTTATTGATTATATGAATGGTTTTTCACTTCAAATTCTTACAATTGTAGAACCATGTCTGCAAGTAACTCACACAACAACCATATGTGCCCAAAATTCCCCGAGAAGTTGGCCTTTTCCTTAAACTTGGTCAACTTCAAGGAATGGGAGGAGGAACTCTGGAGAACTCTCCGGAATTGTTCCTTGGAGTATACTCTTGACACTCCCATTCCAAGCTTCTTTGCCAAAGGAATCATGACCGATGAGGCTCATGAAGAATGGTCTTCCAAGGCAAAAAGGTTTCACGACTTATGGCAAATTCCATCCCGGAAGATTGGAAGGAAAGTCTTACCTCCTATCTCCCGGACATGTTCCTCAAAGCACTTAAGGACGTTGTCAATGTAAGAGTCACCAAAAGTGACAATGGCAACTTTGGTGGCCTCGTGTTTGACTTGACTAGGTCACTCTCAAACATGAGGATAAAGCCACCAAACGTGGGATGTCTTGCTAAGGAAAGGTGCCGGCTTTGGACAAAGGTCTACAATGCCAAATTGAGACCCGACATACCCCTCCGACCTCATGTGCTTGGAATGACTAGACTCTTCAAACACATGAGGCTTCTCGGAATCCCATTGGAAGATGAGATGGCGGGGCATATCTTGCTTACTTCACTCCACTCGGGCTATGATGCACTTAGAGTGCATATAGCTGCGGGAAAGGAGACACACTCCCTCAAGGAGGTGGTGCAACTTCTTACCCAAGACACCGCCTATGGAATGACCAAAAGGCCCTTGAGAGCTAAGAAAAAGGAGTTCAAGAAGGTCAAGGCAAAGATGAGATGCTTCCATTGTGGCATGCAAGGCCACTACAAGAGAGAATGCATGCTCTTCAAGGAAGAGGGGAACATTCCGACAACCTCAGGTATCTTCCTAAACACTTGTGAATTAAGCTTATCACAGGTATTGGATACCAAGTATGACTCACTTTATGTTGCCTTTTCGGGGACCAAGTGAGAAGCTTATCAAGTGTTGGTGCAAGACCAAGAAGACGACAAAGATGGTTTTTCAGTCGTGCTTGCATGCACTATTTTGTCTTTGAGACGTAATTGAAACTAATCTAAGTTTTATCGTGCCTTTTGAAAAATATTTTGATCCATGGTGTTGGACACCTAGTTATTTTGCATGTAAAATTTTGACAATAGTTGATTAGGAGATTTTTCCCACCATTCACCATCTGACAAGTGGTCCAGTCAGGTTCCGCCATGTGTCCGTCACATGAACCAAAAGGAGCCTGCCACGCGTCAATCATTGATTCGTCCACCATGGACCATTTCGACACGACACGTGTCCTCCCCATGACACATGGGAAAACCGGCCACCTAGGCCCAATCCTTGGAAAAAGCCCAGTCAGCCCTAGGTTTAACCTAAACCTAGGATTTGGCACGCATCCCAAGGCATATATATATGATCATTAATCCTCATTAACGGGGATTACATTCATTAATGACTCTCACCTAGAGAAAACACTTTACCTTCTTTTCGCATTAATTACTCCTTAAACAAGTACTAACTTGACCGTCGGAGGCGGAGCTCCAACCACCCGGAGTCTCCGTTTGTTTTGCAGGTACATGCGTCTAGTTCTAGTCTCGGAATTGTAACTCTCCCGCAGGACATCAGAAAACCCTATGGCGCCGTCTGTGGGGAGAGTACTTCGAGATGGCAACAAAGTCTATACCGAATCTAGAAGAGAGACGCCTAGAGGATGACCCTCAAGTATACTCAGACCATGATACTAAGAATGAGTTTGACGTTGAAACACACACAGCCTCAGACGGGACCATAAAGGCCCGACGCACCCGTCACACCGAAAGGAAAGAACGGGTAGATCACCAAGCAGGACCCAGTGATCCAGCCGGCACATCGCCTGATCAGCAACAGGCGGCTGAAGGGTCTGCTCCCATTACAAGAAACGAGCTCATGACCTTCATGAGAGTATTCAAGCTGGAGATCTAAGAGTTGATTAATAAGAAGACGCCTGCTCTCTCTAAGGAGCAGTCGGCCAGAAAACCTTCTCATCAAGGAAGAAGGAAGCCTGTTCATGGTCGAGAGGCGACCCCCCACCCTAACTCTAGAAAGTGGCAGCCGCCTATGATTGACTTGACAAAGTATCGCTTTCCCTCACCAGGGAAGAGGAAGCCCATTCGTCATGTACAAGCGGATGGGTTAAAGAAAACATACTCAGATGCTCGGCTCCTGCTAGAGTAGAAGAGGAATGACCGACTGTCAAAGTCGGCCTCCTCTTCAGAATTCCAAGATAGTCTGCACAATACCTCTATGAGGTATACTCAATCGAATTATGAAAGTCAGACAGGCGGTACCTCCCGTCGGTCTGGAACTCCTAAAGAACAGGCGGTACCAAACATGCCATACTTACCGCAACAACAATACTTCTTGTAGCCCTCTCTGTTTGGAGGTCAGGCAGCAAAAAATGTCCAACCCTTGGACTGGCAACTACGGTTGCTAAGACTTGGAGAACAGCCGTCCGCTTTCTCCAAGGAAATTACAAAGGCCGCCCAGCCGGCCAAAGTTAAGAATGTGCTAGTAGGCGCCTATGACGACTCTACTGACCCTGAGGACCATTTGATGGCGTTCACCAACCTGATGTACCTTCAAGGGTTGGATGATCCCACTTGGTGCAAGTGTTTTCCAGCGACTCTCAAAGGAATCGCACAACAATGGTTCGGCAACCTGCCGACTGGTTGTGTGAACAATTTCAGGACGCTTGCTTACTTATTCACCTCTAACTTTGCTATGAACATTCTTGCAAAGAAGACAACCCTTGATTTAGGGACCATTCAGCAGGGTGAGAAGGAAGGACTTCGTTCCTATATCAGGTGGTTCAACATGATGAGGATACAGATTCAAGGGTTGCCGGATGAGGTAGCCTACACTGATTTTTTTAGAGGTCTCAAGGATGGGTCGACCTTCAAGTTTGACCTGGTTCGAATGAGAGTAGCAACTCTCCAAGAAGCTTTGATTGAAGCTGAAGCCTATGTACAGGCGACTGATCTCTGTAATATTGGAAAGCAGCCAGATGGACGAAGGTCCGACAAAAAAGAAAGCCGACCAAAGCAGTCGGCCAATAAACATGATAAAAAGAGGAAAGAAGTTTGGGCGGCCAACTCCTCTAAACAGCCGGCCCAGAAAAAGAAAAAAGAGTTCAAACCATACTCTCCGAAGTATGCGTTCAACAAGGATAGCCAAGCTATCCTCACAGAAATCAAGAGCCGGATCTCAATCGAGAAGCCGGCCCCCATGAAGGGTTTTGCAAGCAATCGGAACCAGGACAAATTTTGTCATTATCATGAAGACATTGGTCATGAAACCAGCAAATGTATCAGCCTCATGAGCTACCTGGACCGCCAGGCTGAACAAGGCGACCTTGACGTTTATGTCAAGAAGTCTAAGGGGAACACTTCCTCAAAGAACAAGCAGTCGGCCAAAAAGAATCATCAACAAGCCGACAGTTCTGATACAGATGATGCAGTCGTCTACACTATTGCAGGCGCCTTCTCAGGAGGCGGCCCCACCATTAAGGGCAACAAAGGCAATATCAGGCGGCTAGATGTTAATTCCGTTCATCAGGAACGGACCGCAAAAAGTTCATTCCCGGAGATTGTCATCACAGAAGAAGATCTGGGAGGGGTAAGGGGGCCGCATGATGACCCCATTGTTATTGAGTGCAAGGTAGCCGACCAAAGAGTTGGTCGAATCCTCATAGATACCGTTAGCTCCTCTGATCTTATCAGCAACAAGTGCCTGTCAAACCTCAAATACAAGACTGATTGCATACATCCGGTATCCCACCCTCTAGTACGGTTTGGAGGAGGAGTCATACACCCAGTAGGGCGAGTAGATTTACCCATCCGCCTGGGTAAGAAAGGGGAGGGTCGTCACATGGTGGTTCGGTTCTTAGTAGTTGAGGAACTCTCGGCCTACAACATGATCCTAGGAAGACCCACCCTGAACAATTCAAAAGATGTTATTATCACATCTCTTATGCTGCTCAAATTTGAGAAGGATGATGGAACAGTCGGCTCCCTAAGGGGAGATCAGAAGATGGCTCGGGAGTGCTACCTCTCGGATATCAAGCCCACTGTTGTGGCTGCTGGGCCAAGTGGTGAAAAAGTAGACCTTGAAATTGTCAAGGAGGATGCGCCTGCTAAAAAAGCAGGCGGCAAGAAAAGAAAGGCTGCCTAATTGGGGGCCGAAAGAAAAGAAAGAAGATAGCAATCACTGGCACAGGAGCGGTCGGATGAAATTCTGCCCTCAGCCGGCTGGTCAGCATACAGATCTTGTGCTAGACGACTGGGGTCCTGACCGAACAGTCAAGGTTGGGACGACCGCTGTTAAAATACTGAGTGAAGATTTTTACCAACTTTTGAAAGAATACAAAGACATCATTGCATTCGAAGTTCATGAAATGCCAGGCACCAATCCTGACCTGGCGGTACATAAACTGGCTGTGGATCCGAAAAAGAAGTCGGTCAGGCAAAAGAAGCGGAACCATGGCGAAGAGAGGAGTCAGGCGGCTTGATGCAGGGTTCATTCGGCAATGTTACTTCCCAGATTGGGTTGCAAATGTTGTACTTGTTAAGAAGCCAAATGGTACCTGGCGAATGTGTGTGGACTACACTGACCTAAACAAGGCGTGTCCCAAGGACAGTTATCCTCTTCCCAAAATTAACAGTCTGGTCCACTGAACAGCCGGCCATGCTTTAATAAGCTTTATGGACGCCTACTCTGGCTTCCATCAGATTCCTTTGTGGACGAAAGATCAGGAGAAGACGACCTTCGTCACTGATCAAGGGCTATACTGCTACACGGTCATGCCGTTTGTTTTAAAAAATGCCTCGGCCACCTTCCAAAGAATGATAAATACGGTCTTCTTTGACCAAATTGGGAGGAATGTCGAGGCATACATTGATGATATGATTGTTAAGTCCAACCTACAGACAGACATCTGGCAGACCTCCAAGAAGCATTCACCACACTCAGGCGGCACCATGTCATGCTCAATCCCAAGAAATGTGTTTTTGGGGTTGAGTCTGGGAAGTTTCTCGGATTCCTCATCAATCAAAGAGGCATAGAGGCGAACCCTGAGAAAGTGTAGGCGGTCATTGACATGCAGTCGCCTCGCATCGTCCGTAAGGTTCAGAAGTTAACAGGTTGTCTGGCAGGTTTGGGAATATTTTTCAGACGGTCAGGCGACAAGTGCCTTTACTTTTTCCAGGCAATAAAGAAGAAGGCAAGTTTTTAATGGGGGACGAATGCTGAGGCGGCTTTCTAAAAACTAAAAGTTCACTTTGTCAGCCACGTGTTGAAAAATGCCGAGTTGAGGTATCCCTTAGTGGAAAAGTTCGGTCCTGCTCTCTTCATGGCCGTTAAAAAATTGAAGCCCTATTTTTTGGCGCATGGAATCGTCGTGTACACAGATCAACCGATCAAGCAGCCGCTAACGACCATGGAATCGTCAGGCCGGATGATCAAATGGGCAATAGAATTTTAGAGCTTAGAAATCACATTCGAGCCTAGGAAAGCAATAAAGGGGCAAGCCTTTGCTGATTTTATTGTAGAAATGACTCGGCCCTCTGATTCTCAGGTTTCAGACCAAGTTAGGAAGGTCTATGTGGACGGGAGCTCCACCTCAAATGAATGTGGAGCAGGCGTCATATGTCAGTCGCCAGAAGACGACAGGTATGAGTACGCTTTACGTTTCAACTTTCAAGCCTTAAACAATGAGGCGGAATATGAAGCTTTGCTAGCCAGAATCCGCATGTGCAAGGCGGCTGGGGAAAGAAAGATAGACGCTTATTCTGATTCACAATTGATAGTGAGTCAGTACAACGGCAAATACGAAGCAACTCATCCGGCCATGATCAAGTATTTACAGGCGGTACGACAAGCAGTCGGATCCCTTAAAGATTTTCATCTGACTCAAGTACCAAGATCTGAAAACAACCAGGCGGATGCTCTTTCAAAGTTCGCATCCTCGGCCTCCTGTGACACTCCAAGAATCGTTTTCTAGGAGGTTATGGAGAAAAGAAGCATTGAGGAAGACCCTATTGGAATTTTAGATAGTATTTCAACTTGGATGGATCCAATCAGGGCATACTTAACATACGACACCTTGCCGGATGATCATCACCAGGCGGCCACACTGAAAAAACGAGCGTCTAGAGAGGGTACCTCCAACCCTTCTTGAAGTGTGTACCTCCAACCCTTCTTGAAGTGTGTTACCCTAGAAAAAGGACGAGAGGTTCTAAAAGATCTTCACTCTGGTTATTGCGCTTCCCATGTAAGCGGCAGGTCGCTTGTCCAACGGGCAAGGCGGCAGGGTTACTTTTGGCCTACTTTAGAAGCAGATGCAATGGAGATGGTGAAAAAATGTGACAAATGTCAAAGGTTTGGCAAATTAATTCACCGTCCGGCTACTAATCTCACTACCATCCATAGCCCACTATCGTTTTCTAAGTGGAGCATGGATATCCTAGGCCCGTATACGCCTGCTACAGGCGGTAGGAATTACATACTTGTTGCAGTCGACTACTTTACTAAATGGGTAGAGGCAGAGGCTGTCAAGGGAATCAAGACGAAGGATGTGATTCCATTCATCTGGAAAAATATCATCACTCGGTTTGGGGTGCCCATGTCAATGGTTTTTGATAATGGTCCCTAATTTGAGACGCCTGTTCTAAAAAACTGGCTGGGAGACCAAGGCATCTCGCACTGCTTTGCGTCAGTCGGTCGTCCTCAAGCAAACGACCAAGTAGAAGCTTTCAAGAAAATCATCTCAAACGGTCTTAAGAAGAAGATTGAACGAGCAGGCGGCCTATGGGCAGATGAACTACCACATGTTCACTGGGCCATTAGGACGACTGGAGAGGTTGTTCTTCCAATTGAACACTACGAGCCGACTCTTCGTGTAATGATGTATGACGAAGATGCGAACTGGGAGTCCATGCGCCTGGCTTTGGACTCACTTCCAGAAAAAAGGGGCAATGCAGCCCTGGGTCATGAAATTACCGCCTGAGAATGACAAGATCATATAACAAAAGAGTACATAGGCGTCCACTCAAAGTGGGTGACTTTGTGCTAAGAAAAATGGAAGCAGTCGGTAGGGCTAATGATTCAGGAAAGCTAACTCCCAACTGGGAAGGACCCTACCGAATTTATGAAGAGGGCCGAGACGGTACATACTGCCTGGAAACACCAAACGACCAACCCTTGCCTCGAACCTAGAATGTAGATAATCTCAAAAAGTATTATTTTTTAATGATGTAAATGGCCGAGAGCTACAAATAAAAGTTTGCTATTTCACTTCATTTATTTTGTACAGAGAGGGGCATGCGTACTGGTAAAACAGTCGGCTACTCTCCATACTTCTTTAATACGCATTCAATAAAGAGGGGCATGCCGCCTCTTCTATACAATCGGCTACTCTCCCACACTTATTTCACCAAGAACTACCTACGGTCTATGACCGAAAGGATCAGACCAGGCGCCCAGCCAACTGATCTAACTTTTAAAAACTAATCCGACCTGTCCCAAAATCATAGCAGCCGTCCGACGGCATCCATCTGGATGAAATTCTATAAACTAATTACACGACACCTATACGACTGTCCACTAAGACAACCACGTAGCCGTTTTTTGAGACAAGGATAACTCTATCACTGATCCAACGAGTGTTAGCAATTAACATTCGCGTCGGATAACCGGTTGTATTACTTGGGATAAGTACAGCCGGTACCTTTTGAGTTAATAGCCAACAAACATTGGCGAATAAAGGGGTCCAGTCGGTCTCCACCGTCAGGTACCTCTACTACTCAAACAAAACTGACGGCGATTAAGTAACATCAATGTAAACTTATAGTCACTCCCTAAAACTTGGTTCGAAATCTAAAAGGTTTTTGAATAGGCCGTCTGTTTCTTGAATAGGAGAATTCAAACCCCTATTCTTACTAAGTTATCGCATCTTGAGTAAATAACCAACAAAATTTGGTGAATCAAGGGGACTAGCCGGCCTATAAACAACAAAGCCCATCCAGGTGAATTCGTTGTAGGTAACAACCGGCAAAGACTGATTAATCCCAAGCCTAAATTAGAGCTGGTAGACCTGAATAAACTAACATGGAACCAAGACGCCATAGCAAAAACTGCCTATCATTACAACTTAGAATTAAATTCTTAAAATTGATTCAGATACGGTCAATGACCGTCTGACGTTGAAACCGGATGCGCAATGGATGAATATCCGCTAGGGTTGGGGCAATCACCTAGGTGATTGATTGACCTAAAACATTAGGCATACCATTTTTAACACCAAGCGCATATTCGTCCAGGTTAAACTACATCCGGGGCATCTGGTAAACCGCATGTATTAGGCTACTTAGCAAAATATGTGCACATTGAAAAAATTGCAAATCGAAAAATTAATGCAAATTGCAAAGATTAACAAAACCGACTTAGTCGGTTAATTCATTAAAAGCCCCCCGGTATAAAAAAACCCAGAGCTGAAGATTCTCACACCGGATCCACATCCGGAAAAATAATAGATTCTTTATAGAAGTTACATAGAAATACTCGGCACGCAGGCCAGAAACAAAGAAGTTTATTTTTGATGTTGCTGTGGAGGAGGCACCGTCTGTGTTGGGTTTCATAGCTTCCAACGCTCCGCAGAAGAGAAACCTGCCCAAGACCCGCTCACTAATTAAAGCAACTAAATATGCAATCACATAATTAACAACATAAGAGAGAGATAGAGAAAAGACATCCTTACACTTGACGCGTGCTTCGCTCGATTCATGAGCACTTAATTTAAAGCTCGAGCCACGCAAGTGCGACGGCCTCGTACGGCTCTCACCTTCGACCCGACCAAAACGGTATTAATCCCGAAGGTTATTCGGGACATGACCAAACAAAACTAGAGTATTACAAACTTAAAGGTTTTCTTACTTTTCAAGAAGATGCCTTTTTAAGTTCAACTCAAGTGATTTTTCCCAAACCCAAAACTTGTGTATTTATAGGGATGGAGACTTGATCTCCCTTCTCCCATCAATGTGGGAGATTTGCATTTTCCTCTATTTTATTTAATCGAAATGCAAAATAAAATGCAAGGCTATCAACAAGCTCCTAGTATCACATGGAGGGAGAAAGTAGGTGAGGACCACCAAAGGGGAGACCAAATCACCTTGCTCCCCAAGACAAAAACCAACCCCTTGGGCCCCTCCCTTTTATTGGCTGGCACGCATGCAATGTAGGGTTTCGTAGTGACCCGACACTACGCGGAAGAAAACCCACCAAGACCCGCCCCTTAATTAAAACAATTAACAAGCATATTAAACTTAATTAAACAAGATTAAGAACAAGAATTATACCTTTTTCGCGTGCTTCGCTCCCAAAAAGCTCTTACTTTAAAATCCCGAAAACATGAGATCTCCGACGGATCGTACCCTCGACCCGACCCGAGCGTCCTAAGTCTTGAAGGTTAGTCAAGACCCGGAAAAAATAACTATGAGTTTTACGAATCAAAGGTTTACTCTTACTTAGAGTTGCCTTTTTAATTCCACTCAAGGTTGTTTATTTCCCAATAACCAAGCATGGTATTTATAGGGAAATGAACCCTTGGTTTTTCATCCTCCACCAATGTGGTTGTGTTGAAAATCAATCATTTATTTAATTTCCAAATTAAATAAATAATCAAGTTAATCGTATTGCGACAAGTGGCATGTTCTCATGCAAGAGAGTGGTGGCCAAGGTTAGGTGGGGGACCATATGCCTTGCTCCCCAAGGCCTTGATTTAGTCCCCACAACCTTGCACAAAACCAGGTCAAGGGAGGCTAGCTGGCTGCCAGCTAGGGCTGCCAGCTAGCACTGCCTTGCTGCCAAGCACCCAGCCAGCCAGCCAGTGCATGCTGCTGCTGGGCTGGTGCTGGTGCTTGTGTGCTGGCGCTGGGCACTGCTAGCACATAGTGCTGGCACTGGCCCCCAGCAGCCCACACACACATTCCTTGCGCGTCATTGCTAGCACAGCCAGCATGCGTGCTGCTAGCGAGCCATGCATGATGGCCCTTCCCTCGCATCATCCTACGCACCACGCACGCAGCACGCTACGCACGATGTACCACGCAACGCTCGCACACGCATCAGCCAGTTCCTAGCACTGCTATGCTTGGTGCGAGGCACGCACACACATAGGTGCGCTGTGCTTGGTGCGTGGCCTGTGATGGTGCCTACACACGCAAGGCCAGTGCTGCTTGCTAGCTTGTTGTGCTTGGTGCTGCCATGCGAATGCACGCACACAAGCACACAGCTCCGTGCTGCTGGGCAACGGTGCACATGCACACGCACACACGCATGTGCCTAGCATTGCGATGGTGCTGTGCGTGGTGCTAGGGTGCTGCGATAGCCTGCCTGGGGCTTGTGGTGCTTTGCGATAGGCTGCCATGTGCACGTTTAGGCTGCAATGGTGTGCCTAGGCTGCGATGGTGCACCTTGAGCTTGCGATGGTGCGCCTAGCACACTTAATGTTCTTAGGCTTGCGCCTAGCCATGCTAGGTGCATGCTAGCTCGAACTAGCCTAGCATCCACAAGGTTAGACCATTGTGGTGCTACGACTACACTCGTACTTATCGCTTGTGATTTTGCGACGCTCGGTCTCGACGCCCTAGGCTCGATTTCCGACGTCTGTATTCGTAAAATTCTGCTGACTCATTAAATCCTTTCGGATTAATTCGTCGTCTCGGATCGGTGGTTCGATTGGGTTCGACCCGAAGGGTTCAGTTAAGATTAAGCTGTAACATCAATTGTACATTGATATTACTGATCGGAAGCGGCCTCCACCTAGGCATTCCGATCACTTGACTGCACTGAAGAATTAGCTCCGTAATAATTCTGAACCCTCTATCGGAAGAATACACTTGTTGGAAGGACACCATTCCTTTCATGCGATGCTGCTGTTCTGCTGATAGGCGCTGTTGCTGCTTGGTGCGAGGCTGCGAAGAGCTATCACGCACGCACAACATGTTGCGAAGGCTTGCTCTGCTTTGCTAGCAAGCACGCACAGTCACACACACGCACGTATGGTTTACGATGCTTTATTCTACGATGTGCGATGCCCTGCATACTGCGATGCCCATGCTAGGTGCGTGCAATGCTTGCGGCTGGGTGCATGGCTCAGCACACTAGCACGCTAGCATGCTTGCGGAAAGAAACATTAGCCATGCTAGCATGCTTGGCCTAGCACGCAATGCTTGCTAGGCTTGCGGCATGCTTTGCGATGTGCATGGTAGCTTAGGCTAGCCTAGCACTCGCATTGCTAGGCCAATGCGAGGCTATGGCCTAGCTCGATCTTGTTGCTTCCTTGATTCCACGGGTCTCGTCGAATTCTAAATTCGACTCGACTTGTGACACTCGGTCTGGACGCTCTAAGCTCGATATCCGACGTTTTCGTAGTACTCTAGTGACTTATCTATTCCTTCGGAGTGATTCGTCGTTTCGGATCGGTTATTCGATACGGGTGCGATCCGAAGGGTTCAGTCAAGATTAAGCGATAATATTAATGCATTAATATTACTGATCGGAAGCGGCCTCTACCTAGGCATTTTGATCACTTGACCTGACTGTAGAATTCGCTTTCTAATTATTCCGAACCCTCTATCGGAATAATACACTTGTTGGAAGGGCACCATTCCTTTCAATCTCCCACTTGTCCTTCCGGAAAAGTGTGCAGTTAGTGTATAGCCCTTTTCCTATGTCGCTTAATGTCTCTTCATGAACTTTAAGGTAAGACTCTTCTTCATCCTTATTACGTCAAGAATTGTTTCTCAATTCCCGAGTTTAACTGTCAATAAGCAGATGATTTCTGAAATCCATCTAAGCACGGCCATGCATTTTCTTTGTCTCGCTCTTCAAGAGGCCTCGTAAATAACTAAGACATATTCCCTATTGTTAATATGGGGACATTCCTAGTCTTGTATTGTTAGCTTCCCTTACTAAGAGGACCTAGTCGCCCGAGTGTTGCCGTTATAATCCCCATTTACGGAAGACGTTTGACAACATCAAAACAACTAGTACTCAAACAATGGAACTTACAATACTCATGGTCGAGGAGAAAGGTTCCGATAGCTATAATGAGAAATGTACTTATGATAGTTTTTGAATCTCTTAAAGTACTCTCATAGGTTGATCCGGTACAGTTCCAAACTAGTACCTATGTAAATAATTTATGACAATCATGTCCTCGCACAAGAAACGGTGCTATAAATCATACTACACACTAATGTCAAGTGGTCATTAATCTTCCATCGTTTAAATGACCTTGATTAGGGATAATTTTCGATTAAAATATTCAATGTTCACTTAGTAGGTGTTTCTTTATCCAAGACATGGTCTTGATACCCTATTTTTAATACTCTCAAAAATCGAATGGACTCATTATTTAATTCTAAACCATAATTAAATAGAAATGGAGTAATAATAAATTTTCAAAAACTTTAATTCCAACACATATACATGGCAATCAAAGCCAATCTCCAACATGCTTAATTCCCATTGCCTCAACGTGCTTGTTGTGCTTCACTTGAGGCAAAGGTTTATTCAATGGATCGGCTACATTGTTGTCCGTTCCAATCTTACAAATTCTGATTTCACCCTCTGACTTCCATTCCCTTATCATGTTAAATCGTCACTTAACATGTTTGACCTTTAGGTGTTCCCTTGGCTCCCTGGCTTGAGAGATAGCTCCATTGTTATCACAATAGAGGTCTATCAGACCCTTGATGGAGAGGGGTAGAGCACCAATTTCACTAAAGAACTTATAAATCCAAAATGCCTCCTTAGCTGCTTCCAAAGCTGCCAAGTATTCAGCTTTAGTTGTATAATCTGCAGTGGTGCTTTTCTTAGCACTCTGCCAATTAAACGTTGCTCCATTCAGGCAGAATATGTACCCTGCCTGCGACTTGGAGTCGTCTCTATCTGTCTGGAAGCTCGCATTAGTATAACGTTCAACAACCATTTATTACAACCACTATACACCAGAAACTTATCCTTGTTCCTTTTCAGGTACTTTAGGATATTCTTGGCTGCATTCCAATGCGCCTCTCCGGGGTCTATCTGGTATTGGCTCGTAACACTCAAGGCATATGATACATCCGGCTTAGTACATATTATGGCATACATGATCGATCTAATAAGCGAAGCATATGGAATCTGATTCATCCTCTCTCGCTCATCAGGTGTCTGTGGACACTACTTCTTGCTGAGAGTTATTCCATGTGACATGGATAGGTGCCCTCTCTTGGCCCCTTCCATGTTGAATCGACATATAAGACTAGGAATACGATGTCACTCCCACTGACATTCTTGTAAACACAAAACTCATTTGGATTCTGGATAAAACTAAACTTACTATTAGCTTCATCGAATCGCAAATTCCAACTTTTGCTTATCTGCTCTAGTCTATAAATGGACTTTTTAAGCTTGCATATCTTCCCAGCATTGCTTGGATCAACAAAACCTTCCAGATGTGTCATACACAAAGTTTCTACCAAAATCCCATTAAGGAAGGCGGTTTTGACATCCATTTGCCATATTTCATAATCGTAATATACAACAATCGCTAGGATAATCCGGACGGACTTAAGCATTGCGACTGGCGAAATGGTTTCATCATAATCAACGCCGTGAATATTCCTGTAACCTTTTGCCACATGTCTAGCTTTGTATATAGATACATTTCCATCTTTGTCTGTTTTCAACATGAAAATCCATTTGCAACCGATAGGTTTGTAACCTTCGGGCAAATCAACCAAGTCCCAGACTTGATTTTCGGACATGGAGTCCATCTCGGATTTCATGGCCTCTTGGCATTTTGTAGAGTCGGGGCTTGTCATAGCTTGTTTCTATGTCTCTAGCTCATATCCATCCATAACTAGGATGTCTTGATCTTCGGTTAAGACAATACCAAGTTATCAGTCTGGTTGAGATCTTGGCTGTTTCGACCTACGTAGGGTAATAGGTTGAGCATGTGTATTGTTGGTTTGACTTTGACCAATGTCATTCTCTGCTTCTAATGCACTGTAATTGTCAGTTTTGTCAAGTTGACTTTGTTGCTCGTCCTCTCGAACTTCATCGAGTTCGATTTTCCTCCCACTTGTCATTTTGGAAAGGTGTTCCTTCTCAAAAAAGACAACATCACGCGCATCAAACTCTTTGTTCTCGGATTTGTTGTAGAAGTTATACCCCTTGGTTTCTTTTAGGTAGCCCACAAAGAAACACTTGTCAGATTTTGGGTGAAGTTTATCAAAAATTGACATATGCTTCGCAACCCCAAATATTAAAAAAAGACAACCGTGGAGGTTTCTTCATCCATAATTTATATGAAGTATTTTTGACAGCTTTTGACGGAGCATGGTTTAGTGTTAGTGCCGCAGTTAGAAGTGCGTGTCCCCAAAAAAAGATAGGAAGTTCACTAAGACCAGTCATTGATCGGACCATGTCTAACAAGGTTCGATTCCTCCTTTCGGACACTCTGTTCCATTGTGGAGTTCCGGGAGGTGTCAACTCTGAAAGAATACCATTTTCTTTCAAGTGATCATCGAATTCGTCGCTCAAATACTCGCCACCTCGATCCGATTGAAGTGCTTTGATTTTCTTGCCAAACTGATTTTCAACTTCACTCTGAAACTCTTTGAATTTCTCTAAAGATTTAGATTTGTTCTACATAAGGTAGACATAGCCATATCTACTATAGTCGTCCGTGAAGGTAATGAAATATCGATAACCATTCCTTGCAGGTGTACTCATTGGTCCACACACATATATTAGACCTAATAAGTCACTAGCCCTTTCTTATAACTTGGAGAATGGTTGCTTTATCATCTTGCCTAACAGACATCCTTCGCAATATTTAAACGACTCCAAGTCGAATGAGTCAAGAATACCCTCATAAAGAAGTTTCTTGATGCGTTTGATGTTAATGTGGCCAAGACGACAATGCCACAAGTAGGTTTGATTCGATTCGATGGTCTTAGTTCTTTTGGCATTTATCGTTTATTTGTCTAATCATATGAAAAACATGCAATTTTATAGAACATATAAGCAAGACATTTCAAAAACAACCATTGTTTAAGTCTTGTGATCAAAGTAACCCGGTGTCCAATACCATAGATCAAAAGTATGTTCAAAAGCATGAGAAACAACCATTGTTTAAAAACAAGCCATAGAAAAAATAAATGTGCCTATAAGCACGATCAAAAGACCATCTTTGTCGTCTACTTGTAATTGCACATCCATTTGTGAAGATCTCTCACTTGGTTCCTGAAAACGAAACATAAAGTGAGTTACACATGGTATCCAATACCTATGATTAGCTTTATACAAAAGTGTCAATGAAAATACCTGAGGCAGATCCAACATTCCTCTACTCATCATCCTTTAGGTTGCTCCATATGAGATGGCTCGGTTAAGCAATTGCACCACCTCTCTTAAAGAGCGTGTCTCCTTTCCCGCAGCTATATGCACTCAAAGTGCATCATAGCCCGAGTGGAGAGAAGAAAGCAAGATATGACCCGCTATCTCATCCTCCAAAGAGATTTCGAGAAGCTCCAGGTGCTTGAAGAGCCTAGTCCTTCCAAGCACATGAGGTCGGAGGGGCATACCAGGGTCTCAATTTTGTATTGTAGACCCTTGAACAAAGCCGGCGCCTCTCCTTAGCAAGACAAACCACTTGCGGTGGCTTTATCTTCACGTTTGAGAGTGGCCAAGTCACGTCAAACACGAGTCCATCATAGTTGCTATTGTCACTCTTGGTGACTCTCACATTGATAACGTCCTCAAGTGCTTTGAGGAACCTGTCCGGAAAATAGAAGGAGAGCTTTTCCTTCCAATCTTCCGGTATGGAATTAGCCATTAGTCGTGAGACTTTCTTACAATCGAAAGACCATTTATCATGAGCCTCATCACTCATGATTCCCTTAGAGAAGAAGATTGGAATGGGATTATCAAGAGTTTTCCTGAGTTCCTCTTCCCATTCCTTGAAGTTGACCAGGTCAAGGTTAAAAGCCAACTTGTTAGGGAATTCTGGGCACATAGAGTTGTTATTGATTGAGTTACTTGTAGACATATTTCTACAATTGAAAGAATTTGAAATGAAAAACCATTCATAATCCAATAAGTTTGAAATTTAAAGCATACATGCAAATTTTCAATCTTATTGAGCATTTTATGAACGCATTAACATTTGTCCCTTTTAGGCATGCTTTGGCTTGTCTTAACACTTAATATTTTAGGGTAAGCAATCCAATTGCTAATAGCTCCAAGCTACTCTTTGTTCAATAAAACTTCGCATCTAATGCTTCCTTGACATTTTATCTCCATTGCCACGACATCTAAGGACTCCTTACTGATATCGTTAAGCTTAACCAAGACGACTTGTATACCTAGTATACCTTACATTCCTAGGGAAGCGGTGATTGGTGAGTGACATTTATTTCACTCTTAGGGTAGTTTTTTCTAGTAGTTTTAGCAGTAATTTGGTTCATTCTAGCGTGCTTTTGTTATGTTTTTCCGAATTTGAGTAGTCTACCTATGTGTTGCGTAATGTGTTTCTATATGGTTTAGCTAGTCTTTACTCCCCTTCCCCTTCGTTGTATTACGCTTTGCCTTCCTATTTTGTAATTGCAGATTATTGTCGGTGATTCGGATTGCGGAAGGTACTAGAGCAAGGATTAAAGACATTGCACCAGCGCTTTGGCGTGGGAGCACCGTTGGGCGCGGGCGCTTGCTGAGCTGGCCCAATCCCTTTATGCCCATATTTAGAGCGAGCGCGCTACTTTTAGGTGCGGACGTGCCTTTCTGCGACAATCCGAAATCAGATTAAAACAACAAAGAGGAGAGAGAAAGGCATCAATTTTTTATTTTATAAATTCAGCATACTTTAGAAAAGAAAAAGGAAAGCTTGTAATAGAAGTTTTTAGGGTAAAAACTCTTAGATCTAGTTTTCATCCAAGGGGTATTGAAAATCCTCAATAGATCTTAGTGTAATTTTCTCTTTCCCAAAAACCTTAGTTATTTTTTGGTATTTTTGAAGAAGCTTTTTGGAACTTGAATGGGTTTTGTCCTTCCACTTAGTATTCAATGAAGTTATTGGTATTCTTCTACTTATTCTGTTGTTTTTATGCTTAAAGTTCCTATCTATGTTGGTTTAGTTGATAAAGTTATAATCTTTCTCATTAATTCCTTAGTTACTATGTTGATTAGTATAATTGTAGTTAAGGCTATGGATTGTGAATAGTTCTCTTGTTTCTAGGGGTTTGGTGAAGGCATGCTTTGAGTTTGATGTATGTTAGGCTAGGTTAATTTGGAATATTTGCGATTAACCTTCCTTGTGCTCATACTTATTGGCTACTCCATGTTTATGGCCATATGCATGTTGTGGTTGAGTGACTTGAACTAAATCATGACGATAGTGTGATTTAGGAATAGTCATTAGGTGATTGATTATTGAATGACCTTAGTTTGTATGCCTTATGAAGATAGTGTAAGTGTATGCTAGCTAGGATAGCTCTTAATCCCGATAGGTGATTAGAGAGTATTCTTGATATTGCCTTGTATGAGTTGCTTGGGATACATGTAAACCTATTTTCCGATGCCTAACTTCGTTGAATTTATAGCATGTTTGATCCTTCCCCCTAGTGCTTGTTTTAATTGTTTTTCTATCCCCTTTAGTCATTACATTACCCACCATACTTCTTGATCGAACTAGATTAATGTTAGGAGATAAATAAGGGTCCATGTGTTCGACCCTTGACTTGCCTCTATACTCATTTAGTTGCATGTTTAGGACTACAAATATCGTTGATAGAGGTATCTTAGTAACGACCTAAAATACCGCCTGTCAAATTGGCGCCGTTGCCGGGGACCCGGTTTCCATTGTGTGATTATTTTCTTGTTGACACTAGTTCTTTTCCATTCTTTTATATTTTCGTATCTTTTCAGTGCTCACTTTCTGCTTAGCTTTGTATATGCACAGGAGGCTTATGATAAGTGTCATTTATGACACATAATAGGGCTTTTTTCTCCCTTAGTTTTAGTTTTATTTCTGTGTTTCTTTGTTATTTCTATTCCTTTTAGTCTTGTTTTAGGTATCATTTTCTTAGTTTATGGTTTTAGGCCTTAGTTGTGAATAATATGGTTTTTGCTCGATTTCTAGCTTGATTTGCATGTATTTCTATGTGTTCTTTCACTCTTTTTTCTCTTGGTCTATTTGTGTAGGTGCTTGACGCTTTCTTCGATGCTTATGACCCGAGAAAAGGCAAGAAAGCTCAATAGAAGAAGCTTGAAGCTAAGAAAGAAGCTAAGAAGCTTGAGACAGGAAAGCTTGAAGCTCGTAGAAGGCCTTAAAAAAAGTCTTGTTCACTCTTTCAGCCATAACTTTTGATTTATACATTGAATTGAGGCGATTCAAATTGCGCTAAAAATTGGACTTGAAGAGCTTTCCAACGGTAGGTCGCACACCCCAAGAGGCTTCGTAGAACAGAAGTTATGGCCATTTGAATCTGTAAGACGTTGCCAGGCTCCGCGGGCGCGGCTATTTTTTCCGCGGGCACGGCCCTCTGCTTCCCAACTTTGCAATTTTCTGGAGATGCCTTGCCGCGGGCGTGGGTTTCTAGGTTTTTTTCAAGCTTTATTTCCGAATTTCTTTATATCTCTTCTTGTAATATAGATAGAGGACTTCTTAGACTTCGAAGGGGGGGGGGAGTTTTACATTTCCTCTCTCCTCTAATTATGATTAGGGTTAGATTAGGATTTTCTCTCTCTAGTTTAGGAGTAGTTTTAGAGAGAGAAATCTTGGATTTCAATGGAGATTTGAGAGCTTGAAGAAGCAAATTTGTGGATTCTCGTCTCATCTATTCAATGAGCCTTTCTAACTTTCTCTCACCTTTATTGCTTTGTTTAATTCTTGTTTTTACTTATTTCATTGTTGATTAGAGTCGTTAATTAGTTTACTTGTTTGATTCTTGCTTTAATTCTAGTTTTACCTTGTTTTCCATGTTTTCCTTCATTATGTTTGCTTAGGTTTTGTTCTAGGGAAATGGATGAAGGTTATGTTGATGACTTGAGTGATTGGTTGTAATTAGTATGCAATTGATTCTTGATTATTGTGTTTGGATGATACTTACATTGACTAGAATCTTTTTAGCTAATTGATTCTTGGTTCTTAATTGTGCTTTCAATCAATTGTGCGGAAGTGAGTTGATTGAGAGTCTAGATTCTTCCATACCTTTGCTAAGCTAGTTGTGCGAGAGTGAATTAGCTTAGTAGGATAATTAGCATGCTTAATTGCGCGGGAGTGAGTTCAGTGTGTTAATCGTTCCTAATTGAGATCATGATCATCTAATTGCGACTTGTTATTGAATTCATTAATGTAATTGGATTCCCTTTTCCCTAATATCTTGTTAATTGCTTTAAGTAGTGTTTTAGATGTTTCTCTCCCTATCTCACAACCTTCCTACTAGTCTATGGTGAAGGATAATTAGGTCGTTGGACTAACTACCCTCAACCAAACAATATTTATAAACCTACACCTACACTAAACAAGTTTAGTGGTAAGTAGAGGGTCGAACCACGGAGACGACATAAACACTATCAATACCACCACCAATTAAGCTAGGTCAAAGAGATAGAATGGATAGAACAATAAACAAAAATGAGATTTATATTAAGTTAAACTAACACCAAGGGAGAGGGTCAAACATGACAATGATCTTCAATAAAGTTAGGCAATGGAAATGAGTTTACATGCAAACCAAATATCTCATATAAGGCAATACCAACAATACCATCTAACCACCTATCGGGGTCAAAGGCTTTCCCAACTTAACACATGCTCATACTATCGTCATAAGCTGTGAAAGTTAAGGTTTTTGCATAGAATCGATCACCTAATGGATATCCCTAAGTTACACTATCGTCATAACTTAGTTCAATCCACCCAATTACAACACATGATTGGCCATTCACATGGAGTAATTAGTAAAACATGGTTACAAGGTATATTTAATCACATATAACCAACATTTGTCTAGCCTAATACATTCAAGATTCACCACATGCTATCACCAATCCCTTAGTAAAGGGAATTACTCACTAATCATGAACAACTAACACAAAACCCAACAAGAAGAACAAAGAGAAGCAATTAAACTAAACAACTACTCTAATCAAGCAAGAAATTAAGAAAGAACAATAAATGAGATAGAGTTTAGAATGCTCATTGAAGTATTGAAAAGGAATCCAAAACAATGTCACTTTGCATCTTCATCTTCTTCAATCCACCATTGAAGCTCTTCACTTTCTCTCTCTAAAATACCCTAAATTACTCTTAATCTACATTGCAAAGTATAAAAACAAAGATTAAAACTAAATCTAAGCCTAATTTATGTGAAGATTGATGGAGAGATGTTAGGGTTTAACCCCTCAAAGAGGAGAGAGAAAACCCCAAAGAAACCCACCACCGAAACTTCTAAAAATAGGAGAGGAAGAAGCGTTTAAAAGACCCGTAGCTGCTCGTGCGCGCCCGCGATATTTGCCTGCGCGCCCGCGCACTGGGATTGGCCTGACAGCGACATTCATTTTCAAACGGCCATAACTTCTGTTCTAGGAGTCTTCTCTGGGCGTGCAACCTACCGTTAGAAATCTATTTAAGTCTAGTTTCCAATGCAACTTGAATCACCTCAATCCAATTTGTAGATAAAAAGTTATGGCTAAAAGAGTGGACAAAGGTTAGTTTCGGAGTTCAGGCCCTTGAGCGCCCGCGCCTATCTTAGGAGCGCCCGCGCCTATCTTAGGCGCGCCCGCGCCTAAGCCGCGCCCAAATCGCGCCTACATTCTGCCTCCTTCAATATTTTCAACCCCAATGTTAGGCACGCCCGCGCTTGGTTTGGCGCGCCCGCGCCATTCTGAAAGCACGACCCGCGCTGTCCGTATGGCCTTGCTTGCTTGCTCCTTAACTTCCTTTGTAGCTCTTCAAATGAACTCCAATTCTCCAAGCTCTTCATTCTATTAAAATCAACTCCAAAAGCCTACAAAACACGAGGAAAAGCACAAAAACATAATAAAGGGAGAAACGGAGCAAAAGGGGTACAAACAAGGGACAAACGTAGAAAAATACCGCAATTAGAGGATCTAAATAGTGGCATAAATGCCACTTATCAAATTCCCCCACACTTGCCTCTTGCTTGTCCTCAAGCAAGAACAAAAGAAGAAACAAAAAGAAAGAAAAAGGATCTAATAACACTAAAAGGAGAGGGGTGAAAAAGAATATACACTAACTCACTTTCGTAGGAATCACGGTTGTTTTTAGCGTAAACAACAAGCCATTTAAACCTCAAAGTCGCCTTTGAGGACGAGTGTGCTCTTGTAAGGGTTTCCAAAGAGTTTAACCCATAACTCTACACATAAAGCAACACAAACAAGGCAATGCATAGACAAATAAAATAAACACAAAAACAAGACGTTCTTGGTGGACTTTTTGGAACGAAACAAGCACCAATGAATGCACAACTTTCTAAACAAATAAGGGTATGCACGTTCCAAGATGTTTAGGGTTGAAAGAAACATAGACTAAGCTAAGCATAGAGAACTAAGAGCCGTACAATTCACCTTTCATCCCAAACTAGCTAGCCGCGTTCTCTCCACTAGCTTCAAGTCAACCATTAGGTGGGCTTCTCATGGTTCCTCGAAGGAACCGGAAAAAGATAAAGAAATGAAAACGATGAGAAGGTTATCCCTACGTCTTGGCTATGCACTGTCTCTCTATAAGCTTGACAACTATCTTCCTCCATCGATAAAGACTAAACTATATAGGATCTAAAGGTCTTTTATTGGTTGTAAGGGTATGCTTGGGGTGTAAGGTGGGAAAAATTTTGAAAATTTTAAAAATTTGGTGGTATTCCCCCACACTTATTCAATAAACACACACTTACAAGACTAAGAAACAGGACTCCCCCACACTTGAACGGAGCATTGTCCTCAATGCTCAAACACGAGGGATATGAAGGTTTTTTTTTTTTTTTTTTTTTTTTTTTTTTGGTCCTTACCTTATTTGAGTAAGGACGGCTTTTCATAAGCATTTGCTCTTATTTCACTGAATAGAATCACAGTTTACTCACTTGCTTGACCAAAGAACTACAACTTTCTCATTTGCGTTCAAAATCAACACAAAACAATTCTCAAACCAACATGCTTCACATAAACAAAAGGTTTAGGGGAACAAAAGGTCATTCGGTTTGTAATGTGGCTCAAAATCAAGAAAGGGAAATAGGCTCAAAGGGTTAGCAAGAGGGGCAAATTTAAAAGAAAACCAATTTTGTAACAAAACAAAAAGAAGGATAAGAAAATGAAAAATGCCTATGTCCTCCCTTAAAGGGTTCGGTCACGATCTCGGGTAGATAGAAGTCAAACTCTGGATTTGAAAATGCATAACCAAGGATCCAAATATGCCACTCAACAAAGTTGATGAAGGCTAGAACAAATAAACCTCACACGGGATTTGTATAGCAATTACCGACCTAAGGGGTTCATATCCACCATGGAGAGCGACACCGTCTTACCACAACCATGGATTAAGGCTACAAGTATCCCAAAGTTCTTAAAACCGCTACCTTAGCATTAAAATATGTTTAACTCAACCCAAAACACTCTCAAACCGTGCATACCATTACCAATTAGGAAGGAAAACATTCAAGGACACAAGTTCAAAGTAGTAAGACCAAAACAAGAACGGATCAAAACACATATGCAAACTTGCCTTGTTTTCAAAGGAAAATACGCTATACAAACAAATATTCACAAAACGAGAACAACTTGAGAATGTATATACAAATTGCGCTAGAAGAGAGCATGATCAACGACCAAGTCATGCATACCAAAAGTCAAGTCAATAAGGCACTCATGGCCATCCAAATATAGAATAACCAAAGTCAAAAATAAACCTTGGTATGTATGGGGGGTAAATCAAGCAATCAAGAGACCAAGAAAGGGAAGAAGGAAACAACAAAACCACAAACATTTAGCTTTCAAACCATATGAAAATAAAAGGGTAAAGCAACAAAAGAGAGGAGATGGAAAGAGTGAACCAAAATGTTAGGTGGGTGTAGAAACCCGCAAATTAAGTCATTTTCCTCATTTCCATTAAATTGCTCTTCTTTGATGCTTCAACTTCCATTTAAAAATATTCCTTGGTTTGCTACTTCTTATGGTTCTCGGTCCAAGGTCATGCGCAAAAGTATAGACATCAAGTACCTATATACAAAGATAAACAAGAGGAAAACAAAATTAAAAGATATAAAAGAAAAGTAAAAGCAATATAAACACGGGTTACTTCCCGAGAAAGTCTTGTTTAAGGTCCAAGATTGACCTTATTAGTAAATAACCGGACAAAGAACGCAAAAGCTTGTCATACGCATCGGAAAACATTTCAAGAAATAGAGCATATACGATGCTCATATGACAAGCAAGCACAAAGTTGAAAGAAACTCTATGCTTGAGGGGAGGGGGAAAAGAAAAATCAAAAGAATCAAAAGAAAAATTAAAATAAGAAAAAGAAAAAGAGGGAACAAACTCATTTAGTTGCATTTTGGAAGGTGAAAGCTCATCATTGAAATCAAAAGTAAGGTCATGGTGGTATAGAGAGGCAAGGGGGTCCTCAATTGGTTTATTTTTAAGAAAATATGGTAGTGAGATGGGAAAAGAAGGAATATTGCTAAACTTCCTTGAAAAAGGGATGTAAGTTGAAGGGGTTTGAATTGGGATCGCACTCACCACCTCAATTACACCACCTAGCATTGAATCACAAGCTTTCTCTTCCAACTCATCTTCAATACCCTCAAAGATTTTCGATGTATTCTCAATCACCAATTGGGATATTTCACTCTCAACAAGAGCATGATCATCATTTTTAACATTCCCCAAGTCACCATGAATGAACATTGGTATCTCATCATCACCTAAACCAAACTTTTCTCTAAGCAACCTCAAATCAATGTTTAATTGCATCAATTTTGTATCGTCAATGGGTTGCGAAGAGTTTTGAGGCTCAAATTGGGTGGAGGGGTTGGTATTCACGAAGTCATGAAAAATCTCACCATCCATACTCCCTCCATCACTTTCAAAATCATCATCCTCAATCACATTCTCAAATTCCAAATGAGTTGTCTCACTCTCTTGATTACCCTTAGGCTCACTCAAATGGGAGGAGGGAGAAGAAGGAAAGGCATCCTCTTGGGATGAGGCTAGTTGGGAAATTTTACTTTCCATCATTTTAATCCAAGCTTCCCTTTCATTCCTCTCTTCATCTTGTTTTCTCATAAACTCCTTAAGAATCTCCATACACTCTTCTTCTTTCGATCTCCCCACTGAATTACCCTCACAAAAAGGCTCATTAGACACATAGGGGAACTCATTAGGAATCGTGTATGAAAAAGGAAAGGAAGATGAAGAATTATGCATTTGAGAATTTTGGGTGTGTGAAGCATCATTGGAATTCATGCACATAATTGATGAACATTGAAAAATATCATGAACATTATCAACATTGGGATGCATCTCATTACAATTAGCATACAAAAGGGAAGGGTTGCCATCATGCATCAAGGGATCATCATGGGGAACATAAGAATCATCATTAGAGTTTATGCAAGAGTTAGAAAAATCACGACAATTATCATAATTATCTTGCTCATTGCTATCCCGAGCAAACCACAAATAGAAATCCCAAGCCTCATCCGAAGATGTGGCTCGAAATTCACCATTAAATTTGTTTTCAACCACCCCCCTAGTGTACTCATTCAAACCCCAATAAATTATCTCACAAGACTCCCTTAAAGTACAACCAAGGTAATTAGAGAAGTCTTCAAACCTATTAAAGTATACCCAAAAGGGCTCATATTCAAATTGAGGCAAAGAAGGACATGACATTTCATTTTGGACAAATTGATCCATGACTCAATGAGGCAAAACAAATAGCAACCAAATAAGAAAGTTAAAATATTTTTGGAATTTCCCCTTTTTTTTTTCCTTTTTTTTTTTACAAAAAATAAACAAAAAGAAAAGAAAATATTCGCAAAGACCTAGACTCAATAAGGTAATATAACAATAATGGAAGCCGTCCCCGGCAACGGCGCCATTTTGGTGAAGGATAATTAGGTCGTTGGACTAACTACCCTCAACCAAACAATATTTATAAACCTACACCTACACTAAACAAGTTTAGTGGTAAGTAGAGGGTCGAACCACGGAGACGACATAAACACTATCAATACCACCACCAATTAAGCTAGGTCAAAGAGATAGAATGGATAGAACAATAAACAAAAATGAGATTTATATTAAGTTAAACTAACACCAAGGGAGAGGGTCAAACATGACAATGATCTTCAATAAAGTTAGGCAATGGAAATGAGTTTACATGCAAACCAAATATCTCATATAAGGCAATACCAACAATAGCATCTAACCACCTATCGGGGTCAAAGGCTTTCCCAACTTAACACATGCTCATACTATCGTCATAAGCTGTGAAAGTTAAGGTTTTTGCATAGAATCGATCACCTAATGGATATCCCTAAGTTACACTATCGTCATAACTTAGTTCAATCCACCCAATTACAACACATGATTGGCCATTCACATGGAGTAATTAGTAAAACATGGTTATAAGGTATATTTAATCACATATAACCAACATTTGTCTAGCCTAATACATTCAAGATTCACCACATGCTATCACCAATCCCTTAGTAAAGGGAATTACTCACTAATCATGAACAACTAACACAAAACCCAACAAGAAGAACAAAGAGAAGCAATTAAACTAAACAACTACTCTAATCAAGCAAGAAATTAAGAAAGAACAATAAATGAGATAGATTTAGAATGCTCATTGAAGTATTGAAAAGGAATCCAAAACAATGTCACTTTGCATCTTCATCTTCTTCAATCCACCATTGAAGCTCTTCACTTTCTCTCTCTAAAATACCCTAAATTACTCTTAATCTACATTGCAAAGTATAAAAACAAAGATTAAAACTAAATCTAAGCCTAATTTATGTGAAGATTGATGGAGAGATGTTAGGGTTTAACCCCTCAAAGAGGAGAGAGAAAACCCCAAAGAAACCCACCACCGAAACTTCTAAAAAGAGGAGAGGAAGAAGCGTTTAAAAAACCCGTAGCTGCTCGTGCGCGCCCGCGATATTTGCCTGCGCGCCCGCGCACTGGGATTGGCCTGACAGCGACATTCATTTTCAAACGGCCATAACTTCTGTTCTAGGAGTCTTCTATGGGCGTGCAACCTACCGTTGGAAAGCTCTTTAAGTCTAGTTTCCAATGCAACTTGAATCACCTCAATCCAATTTGTAGATAAAAAGTTATGGCTAAAAGAGTGGACAAAGGTTAGTTTCGGAGTTCAGGCCCTTGAGCGCCCGCGCCTATCTTAGGAGCGCCCGCGCCTATCTTAGGCGCGCCCGCGCCTAAGCCGCGCCCAAATCGCGCCTACATTCTGCCTCCTTCAATATTTTCAACCCCAATGTTAGGCACGCCCGCGCTTGGTTTGGCGCGCCCGCGCTTGGTTTGGCGCGCCCGCGCCATTCTAAAAGCACGACCCGCGCTGTCCGTATGGCCTTGCTTGCTTGCTCCTTAACTTCCTTTGTAGCTCTTCAAATGAACTCCAATTCTCCAAGCTCTTCATTCTATTAAAATCAACTCCAAAAGCCTACAAAACACGAGGAAAAGCACAAAAACATAATAAAGGGAGAAACAGAGCAAAAGGGGTACAAACAAGGGACAAACGTAGAAAAATACCGCAATTAGAGGATCTAAATAGTGGCATAAATGCCACTTATCAGTCTAATTACCTCAAATTAATACATTTTGTTCTTGAGGTTGGACCCTAGCTTGCCACTATCTAGTGTGAACTTGATAGAGTTAGGTTAGTATTATAATTTGTAAATTTGATCTAGGGTAGTAGACCAACAACCTATTGTCCCCCGATCAAATTTTTGGCGCCGTTGCCGGGGACTAAGGCGTTCATTAGTTTTTGTTAATTAGATTAGCTAGGTTCTTGTGTATAATTTAGATTTGTGTTTGCTTTTCTTTCCTTTGTGTAAAAAATAAATAAATGGCATGCTTATCTTTTCCTCAATTTGATGATGAACCCTTCTATGCTTACTTTGAAAGACTTGATGGTTTCCTTAGTTTCCATGGTTGTTCTCTTAGTGATGCTTGTGGTATAGCTAATTGGGGCATGAATGAGTATACTAGGGGAATGGTTGAGAATATGTATAATGGTAGATTCCATATTTTTCCTATGCATGATGCTTGCAATTTCTTCACATGGCTTGCTAGAGATTCTTAAGATAGAGAATGTCATGTTTCTTGTTTTGATTCTCAATGTCAAGATTCTTTTAATTTTTGCATGAATTCTCCTAATGCTTCCAATATGCCTTGTGATGATCCAAACATGCGTGTTAACCCCTTTCCCTCTTATGCTCATTGTGATGAGGTGTGTTCTAATGTTGATCATATACATGTTAATGGTGATTGTGAACCTCAACCCAATAACATTAATGCCCAAATTCTTGCCCAAATGCAATATCTTACCCAACAAGTCCAATAGCTTCAAGAGGAACAAAAATTGAGAGAAGTGAGACTTGCCCAAGTGATGAGTGCTTGGGTTATTGGAAATGGATGCGAGGCACCTCACTTGGAGTATGAGAGTGCTTTTGAGGATGATATGGGCCAGGGGTGTAAAGGTGAGGGGAGATTTTCTTATGATGAGAGGATTTTTGAGGATTTTGATCCTTTTCATTCCCCTTTTGAGCTTGAGTGCCTTCCTTCCCCTTATTCACCCCCTTTGAGAGCTTCCCTTGGTGAGGATGTGAGTGAGCCATCTTCAATATTTGATGAGGGATTTCATGAGGAGGATGATGATGAATTTGAGAAACCAAGAGAGATTGAGAGTCCCTTTGATGATGGTGGTGAAAGGAATGGTGTCCTTCCAACAAGTGTATTCTTCCGATAAAGGGTTTAGAATTATTATGGAGTTAATTCTTCAGTAAGGTCAAGTGATCGGAATGCCTAGGTGGAGGCCGCTTCCGATCAGTAATATCGAGGTACAATTGATATTACAGCTTAATCTTAACTGAACCCTTCGGGTCGAACCCAATCAAATCACCGATCCGAGACGACGAATTAAACCGAAAGGATTTAACGAGTCAGCAGAGTTTTTCGAATACAGACGTCGGAAATCGAGCCTAGGGCGTCGAGACCGAACATCGCAAAATCACAAGCAACAAGTATGAGCGTAATCGTAGCTAGGCTAGGCTAGCTCATCGAAAGTCTAGGCGCACCATGTGTGTGCTAGGCGCACCATGGTGTGCTAGGCACTATCGCAGCCTAGGCGCGGCCTGGTAGCCTATCGCAAGCAATAGGTGCACCAGGCGCACCTAGCAAGCCATCGCAGGCACCAGGCGCACCTAGCAACCCATCGCAGGCACTAGGCGCACCATCGCATGCACTGGGTGCTGCGTGCGTGCATGCCTGGCATGGCATCACCATCGCATGCACCAAGTGCTAGCATAAGTTCTGGCTCGTGTGCTGGCCTTCGCATGGCAAAACCAAGCATCGCATCATGCATATGCGAGGGCCAAGGCGCAAGCATAGTGCTAGGCCACGCACAGCAGCCCAACATCACCACATTATTGTATTTTTTATTTTTATTTTCCTGAGAGATGCTGCGAAGGTGAGTGCGTGGTGTGCGAGGCAAAGGGGGCCAGCATGCGTGGCTCGCTAGCAGCACGCACACTGGGTGTGCGAGCATGTGCGAAGGGTGAAGCATGGATGCGTGTGGTGCGTGGGATGCCAGTGGTAGCACCAGCGCCAGCACGCACTAGCGCCAAGCAGCGCTGCCTGGCTGGGATGCGATGGCCGCTGGTGGGCTGGTGCTTGCTCGGCTGGGCTGGCTGGCACACGCTAGCTGGCGTGCTAGCTGGCAGCAGCCCAGCACCCCCTTGTGAGTGGCGGTTTAAGGAGAGGTAGGGACCAAAGCCACTAAGCTTCCCTTGGGGAGCAAGGCAATGGTCCCCCCCATGGGATATGGTCCTCACCTAACCCATTCTCTCCTTTTTCCACTTAGTGGCTTGTGATTGCTTTTGCCTAATTATTTATTTTGGAATTAAATAAACCATTGCAATTGCACATGATCCAACATTGATCATGAAAAGGGGTTTCAAGTCCCCATTCTCTATAAATACCCACTTGGTTGGGATTTTGAGAATACAACCTTGAGTGGAATTGAAAAGGCAACTCTAAGAAAAAGTATACCTTTGATTCGTAAAACTCATAGTTATTTTGTCCGGATCTTAACTAACCTTCAAGACTTAGGACGCTCGGGTTGGGTCGAGGGTACGATCCGTCGGAGATCTCGTCTTTTCGGGATTTTGAAGTAAGATGTCTTTGGGAGCGAAGCACGCGTCAAAGGTATAAATCTTCATCTTAATCTTGTTTGATTAAGTTTATTATGCTTGTTAATTGCTTTAATTAAGGGGCGGGTCTTGGTGGGTTTCCTTCCGCGTAGTGTTGGGTCACTACGAAACCCTACAGCGGTATCGGAGCCACGCTCCTTTTAATTTTTGCAATTATTCTTTAATTAAGGTGTTTTAAAAGAATTTAATTTTGTGGTTCATGTTCATCTAATTAGATAAGATGCTCGTTTTAATTAATATTTAAAACTCGATTTTATTTTCGATTTGGCTGTCGAATCCAGATTTTGGCTCAAAAATAGTATTTTTGGGTTGAATCGACATTCTGGAACTGTTTCAACCCTTCAAGATTGTCCAGAAGGCAAATTCGTACCAGAAACCCAATTTTTCTAGGGTTTTCGTTTTTCAACAAAAATTTTAATTCTTTTTAAGCCTTGATTAATGCAAGCATTACAAGGTTAGATTAAATGCACATTTGCATCACTAATCTACTGGTTTCAAAATATCCTCGAGCATAATAATGGAGTGTTTATTAGTGCTTAAGTTGATATACCAATTTTTCACATAAACTTGTTTTTCACAAATTTTGCAAATAAATTGCAATAAAGTGTGAAAACTTGTTGTTAATTTGTATTTTAAGTTCCCAAATAATGTTAAAGTACTAATCTTTAAAGGATTAAATTATTGGAACCCTAACCCTAAATTCCATGTTGAACAAAGTTTGGATTTTTTCATGTTTGATTGATTGAAATCCATCAAGTTCAATTACTTGTGAGTAAAATTTGATTAATCTTCATATTGGAAGATGCAATCTTGGTATTTACACAAGTATGAAAGTTGGAAAATTTTTATCATTGGATGGTTAATTTATTTTTCCAATTCCCATTTGTCAAATCCATTATTAATTTGCATATTTACAAGATTAATTTTGGACATAGCTCATTTTATTTTAAGCATAAAGTTAGACCTAATTTTGTTCAAAATTGAAATTTTGGATAATTTAGGCTTGTGCACAAATAAAATAAATTTTATTTAAGTTAAACTTAATTTTATTTTATTTTTCCTCAAATTGATTCTAAAATGTAATTTAGAATTAATTCATGTCACACGTAAATCAGAATTAAAATCCCGAGTCATAGCACGCAAATCAAGGCAAAACACCCAAGTGCCACCAAGGCTAGCCGAGTTGCCTAGCAGCCCACATGTGGCTGCCTGTGGTGCACATAAGGGTGAGCCATAATGCTGCTGTGCGCCTTTGTGTGGCGGGGTGGCATGGGCTGATGTGCGTGGGCAGTGGCTGGGGCTGGCTTGCGAGGGATGCTGCTGGGCAGCAGGGCAGCAAGCACCAGCCCAGCGCACCACGAGCATCAAGAGGCGCCTGCCCAACAGGCCAGATGCTCGCAGGCACCAACATGCTAGCAACCATGCGCAGCATGCTAGCAGGCAACTGGCGCTAGCAGCACTGCTTGCTGAGCACAACAAGCCTCACCCACGCACCATGGCTCCATGCCATGGGCTGCCTAGCAGCCATCGTGCGCACCCACCAAGGGTTTTGTTGGGTGGTTTTTCTTAATGTTTGAGCTATGATTTTTGCATTATCCCGTCTTAATCCTAGACATGCATTTAGCAGCTAAAAACCTCGATTTTCGATTTTGCAAAATTTTGACAAATTATGGGTTATGCCGACTTAATTAATCGGATTAATTAAGTACGGATGCGGAATTTAGTGGGAGCTTAATTAACTGCGTAAGCATTTTACGTTTAGAAATAATGGATTAAACCACTTTGACTAGTATTAATTAGGCGCGTTAATTGGATTAACCACCTAAGTTAGTTACTTGTTTTGCGTGTTTAATTATGTATTTCGTAAAATTGCATGGGCCGTTCACAAATAGTGAACGAGTGAATGGAAGATTGCTTTCAAAACAGGTTCTTTGAGAATGGCAACTAGTGGGGCCCGACTAGGATAGAAAATACAGACTGCGTTCCGTTATGTATTTTTGTAAATCTAAATACGGTCTGCAAACCGTTAAGTATTTTTTGTATTATTAGATTAATCTTAGTCGTTCTAGCTAGCTTCTTTTATTTTGGCCAAGATGTCTCAAGACGGTGTTTCGACGAAGAGGAGCCAAGATGAAGACCCATGAAAATTGAAGATTTCAAGGGGTCATGCTAGTTGCCAAATGCATTTATTTTATGCCTTATATATTGTTATTATATATAATTGCTAGATGCATGTCTAGGATTTCTATTATGTTGCGACGATTAGTTAAGTTCACTTAAATCAACCAACATAGAAACCCTAGGTCCCTTAATAATATTGAGCTAAAATTTGTCGTTCCAAGAACAACACTTACCGAACTAATGCGCGTACGTGATGGATTACACCAAAGCGAGGCGTCACTACTTCCCTAGGAACGTAAGGTATACTAGGTATACAAGTTGTCTTGGTTAAGCTCAACGATATCAGTAAGGAGTCCTTGGATGTCGTGGCAAAAGAGATAAAATTTCAAGAATGCATTAGATGCGACATTTTATCAAACCGAGAGTAGCTTGGAGCTATTAGTAATTGGATTGCTTACCTTAAGATATTAAATGATTAAGACAAGCCAAAGCATGCTTAACCATTTCTTGATCTTTAGGATCTCGGAATCATTTTATTTTCGCCCATAAGGGACAATTTAAAATGCGTGGATAAAATATTCAATAAGATTGAATATATGCATGAACGTTTTAAATTTCAACTTATTGATGAATGAATGGTTTTTCACTTCAAATTCATTCAATTGTAGAACAATGTCTGCAAGTAACTCAAACAACGACCATATGTGCCCGGAACTCCCCGAGAAGTTGGCCTTTTCTTTAAACTTGGTCAACTTCAAGGAATGGGAGGAGGAACTCAGGAGAACTCAGGAGAACCCGAGAACCCTTGATACTCCCATTCCAAGCTTCTTTGCCAAGGGAATCATGACCGATGAGGCTCGTGAAGAATGGTCTTCCAATTGCAAAAGGGTCTCACGACTCATGGCAAATTCCATCCCGGAAGATTGGAAGGAAACTCTTTCCTCCTACCTTCCGGACATGTTCCTCAAAGCACTTGAGGACGTTGTCAATGTAAGAGTCACCAAGAGTGACAATGGCAACTTTGACGGCCTCGTGTTTGACTTGACTTGGTCACTTTCAAACATGAGGATAAAGCCACCAAGCGTGGGATGTATTGCTAAGGAAAGGCGCCGACTTTGGACAAAGGTCTAAAATGCCAAATTAAGACCCGGCATGCCCCTCCGACCTCATGTGCTTGGAATGACTAGACTCTTCAAACACATGCAGCTTCTCGGAATCCCATTGGAAGATGAGATGGCGGGGCATATCTTGCTTCCTTCACTCCACTCGGGCTATGATGCACTTAGTGTGCATATCGCTGCGTGAAAGGAGACACACTCCCTCAAGGAGGTGGTGCAACTTCTAAGCCAAGCCACCGCCTATGGAATGACCAAAAGGCCCTTAAGAGAAAAGAAGAAGGAGTTCAAGAAGGTCAAGGCAAAGATGAGATGCTTCCATTGTGGCATGCAAGGCCACTACAAGAGGGAATTCATGCTCGTCAAGGAAGAAAGGATCACTCCGACTACGTCAGGTATCTTCCTTAACACTTGTGGATTAAGCTTATCATAGGTATTAGATACCAAGTATGACTCACTTAATCTTGCCTTTTCAGGGACCAAGTGAGAAGCTTATCAAGTGTTGGTGCATGGACAAGAAGACGACGAAGATGGTTTTTCGGTCGTGCTTGCATGCACTATTTTGTCTATGACATGTAATTAAACTAATTCTAGTTTTTCCATCATGCTTTTGAACATATTATGATCCATGGTGTTGGACACCTAGGAATTTTAAGTGTAAGACTTTGAAAATAGTTCTTTCAAGTTAGTCTTACAAATTTAAGTTCAATTCAATTGCATGTTTTACATATGGTTAGAAAAAAGTTGATACCACTAGCTAAGACCATCGAGTCGAATCAAACCTACTTGTGGCATTGTCTCCTTGACCATATTAACATCAAACGGATCAAGAAACTTCTTCAAGAATGCGTTCTTGACTCATTCGACTTAGAGTCGTTTAAAAATTGCGAAGGATGCTTATTAGGCAAGATGATAAAACAACCATTCTCCAAGTTAGGAGAAAGGGCAAGTGACTTATTAGGTCTAATACACACGGATGTATGTGGACCAATGAGCACACCCGCAAGACAAGGTTACCGATATTTCATCACTTTCACCAACGATTATAGTAGATATGGTTATGTCTTCTTAATGTCGAATAAATCTGAATCCTTTAAGAAGTTCAAAGAATTTCATAAAGAAGTTGAATATCAACTTGGCAAGAAAATTAAAGCACTTTGATCGGATTGAGGTAGCAAATATTTGAGCCATGAATTCGACAATCACTTGAACGAAAATGGCATTCTTTCAGAGTTGACACCTCCCGGAACTCCTCAATGGAACGGAGTGTCCGAACGGAGGAATCGAACCTTGTTAGACATGGTTCCATCAATGATGGGTCTTAGTGAACTCCCTATCTCTTTCTGGGGACATGCGCTACAAACTGCAGCACTAACACTAAATAGCGCTCCGTCAAAAGATGTTGAAAAGACTTCATATGAATTATGGACTAAGAAACCTCCTAGGTTGTGTTTTCTCAAGATTTGGGGATGCGAAGCATATGTCAAGCGATTAATTTCGGACAAACTTCACCCCAAATCGGATAAGTGTTTCTTTGCGGGATATCCAAAAGAAACCAAAGGGTATTACTTCTACAATAAATCTGAGAACAAAGTATTTGTTGCTCGTGATGGTGTCTTTTTGGAGAAGGATCACCTTTCCAAAATGACAAGTGGGAGGAAAATCGAACTCGACAAAGTTCGAGAGGACGAGCAACAATGTCAACCTGACAAAACTGACAATCTAGATACTTTGGAAGCATCTAAGAAGATTGGTCAGACTCAAACAAACAATGTAAATGCTCAACCGATTACCCTACGTAGGTCGCAACGGCAAAGATCTCAACCAGACAGATACCTCGGTATCGTCTTAACCGATGATCTGGACATCCTAATATGGATGGTGATGAGCCAGCGACATACAAGCAAGCTAAGACGAGCCCTGACTCTGCAAAATGGCAATAGGCCATGAAATCCGAGATGGACTCCATGTATGAAAATCAAGTCTGGGACTTGGTGAATTTGCCCAAGGGTTATACACCCATTGGTTGCAAATGGATCTTCAAAGTGAAGACATACAAGGATGGAAATGTATCAATATACAAAGCTAGACTGGTGGGAAAAGGTTATAGACAAGTCCACGGGATTGACTATGACGAAACTTTTTCACCAGTTGCAATGCTAAAATTTGTCCGGATCATCCTAGCGATTGCTGCATATTACGATTATGAAATATGGCAAATGGCTGTCAAAACCGCCTTCCTTAATGGAATTTTGGAAGAAACTGTGTATATGACACTACCAAAAGGTTTTGTCGATCCAGGCAACGCTGGAAAGGTTTGTAAGTTGAAGAAGTCCATTTATGGACTAAAGCAAACCAGCAGAAGTTGGAATCTGCGATTTGATGAAGCCATTAGCAAGTTTGGTTTTATCAAGAATCCAGATGAATCTTGTGTATACAAGAAGGTCAGTGGGAGTGATATTGCATTCCTAGTCATGTATGTCGATGACATACTTCTCATTGGAAACAGCACAAAAGTGTTGGAGTCCGTAAAGGGCTGGTTGGGAAAGTGCTTTTCAATGAAAGACTTAGGAGAGGCACAGTACATATTGGGCATCAAGATCTACTGGGATAGATCTAAGAGGATGAATGGATTAAGCCAGAGTACTTACATTGATAAGGTACTGGCTCGATTCAACATGGAAAATTCTAAAAGAGGGCATTTACCCATGTCCCATGGCGTAACTCTCAGCAAGAAACAGTGTCCGCAGACACCTGTTGAGTGAGAAACAATGAATCAGATCCCATATGCTTCGCTAATCGGATCGATCATGTATGCCATGATATGTACCAGGCAAGATTTATCTTATGCTTTAAGCACTACGAGCCGATACCAATCAAACTTAGGAGAGGCGCATTGGACTGCGGCCAAGAACATCCTTATGTACCAGAAAAGGAACAAGGATAAATTCCTGGTGTATAGAGGCCACAAAGAACAGGTTGTTGAAGGTTACACCGACGCTAGCTTCCAGACTGACAGAGACGACTTCAAGTCACATTCGGGGTACATATTCTAAAACTGAAGCCGAGTACTTGGCCTCTTTAGAAGTAGCCAAGGAAGCTGTTTGGATACGCAAGTTCATCAGTGAACTTGGTGTTGTACCCTTAATCAAGGGGCCGATAGACCTCTATTGTGATAATAATGGAGCTATCGCTCAGGCCAGGGAGCCGAGAGAACACCAGAAGGTTAAGCACGTGCAAAGACGATTTCACATGATAAGGGAATGGAAACCCGAAGGTGAAATCAGAATTTGTAAGATCGGCACGGATGATAATGTAGCCGATCCTTTGACTAAACCTTTGCCTCAAGTGAAGCACAACAAACACATTGAGGCAATGGGAATCAAGCACGTAGGAGACTGGCTTTGAAATTCCCTGTACATGTGTTTTAATTAAATAGGATATTTAATGTAAGACACTATATTTAAACCATTCATTAATGGAGTAATTAATTTTTGTGCAAAAATTATCATTCACTCCATTACTATATAATTGTGGTTTAGAATTAAATAATGAGTCCATTCGATTTACGGAAATATTCAAAACAGGGTATCAAGACCATGTCTTGGCTAAAGAAACACCTGTTAAGTGTACATTGAATATTAAATCGAAAATTATCCCTAATCGAGGATGATTGATGACCGCCATAGGTTAGTGTGTAGTATGATTTACAACACCGTTTCTTGTGCTGCGAGGACGTGACAGTCATAAATCATTTGCACAGGCACAGTTTGGAACTGTACTGGATTAGACCTATGAGAGTACTTTAAGAAAATTTAATTTTTGTCATAAGTAACATTTCTCATTATGACTATCGGAACTTATTTCCTCCGACCATGAGTACTGTGAAGTTTTCTTGTTTGAGTACCAGACTCTTTGATGTTTCCAAACGTCTACCGTAACTGGGGATCATAACGGGAACACTTAGGAGACTGTGAAAATGTTTTGTTGTTTACAAGGCCACTCAAAGAGAGAGACTGTGAAAATGCATGGCCATGCTCAGATGGATTTTAGAAATCCTCTGCTTATTGATAGTCGAACTCGGAGATCGAGAAACACTTCTGAACGTAATAAGGAAGACAAAGAATCTTACCTTATAGTTCACGAAGAAACATTAAGTGACATAGGAAATGAGCTATACACTATATGCACACTTGTACGGAAGGACAAGTGGGAGATTGAAAGGAATGGTGTCCTTCCAACAAGTGTATTCTTCCGATAGAGGGTTCAGAATTATTACAGAGCTAATTCTTCAGTAAGGTCAAGTGATCGGAATGCTTAGGTGGAGGCCGCTTTCGATCAGTAATATCGAGGTACAATTGATATTAAAGCTTAATCTTAATTGAACCCTTCGGGTCGAACCCAATCGAATCATCGATCCGAGACGACGAATTAATCCGAAAGGATTTAATGAGTCAACAGAGTTTTATGAATACAGACGTCGGAAATTGAGCCTAGGGCGTCGAGACCGAACGTCGCAAAATCACAAGCAACAAGTATGAGCGTAGCCGTAGCTAGGCTAGGCTATCTCATCGCAAGCCTAGGCGCACCATGTGTGTGCTAGGCGCACCATGGTGTGCTAGGCACTATCGCAGCCTAGGCACGGCCTTGTAGCCTATCGCAAGCAATAGGCGCACTAGGCGCACCTAACAAGCCATCGCAGGCACCAAGCGCACCTAGCAACCCATCGCAGGCACCAGGCGCACCATCACAAGCAATGGGTGCTACGTGTGTGCATGCCTGGCATGGCATCACCATTGCACGCACCAAGTGCTAGAATGGGTGCCTGCCTAGCACTGGCGCAGCATAAGTGCTGGCTTGTGTGCTAGCCTTCGCATGGCAGCACTTAGCATCGCATCATGCATATGCGAGGGCCTGGGCGCCAGCATAGTGCTAGGCCACGCACAGCAGCCCAGCATCACCACGCACCAAGGCTTCTGTGTGATGCGTCGGCGTGCGTGTGCGAGTGATGGTGCGAAGGTGTGTGCGTGGTGTGCGAGGCAAAGGGGGCCAGCATGCGTGGCTCGCTAGCAGCACGCATGCTGGGTGTGCGAGCATGTGCGAAGGGTGAAGTGTGGATGCGTGTGGTGCGTGGGATGCCAAGGGAAGCACCAGCGCCAGCACGCACCAGCGCCTAGCACTGGCACGTACCAGCGCCAAGTATCGTCGAGCACCATGCAGCGCTGCCTGGCTGGGATGCGATGGCTGCTGGTGGGCTGGTGCTAGCTCGGCTGGGCTGGCTGGCACATGCTAGCTGGCGTGCTAGCTAGCAGCAGCCTAACACTCCCTTGTGAGTGGCGGTTTAAGGAGAGGTGGGGACCAAAGCCACTAAGCTTCCCTTGGGGAGCAAGGCAATGGTCCCCCCCATGGGATATGGTCCTTGGGGAGCAAGCCACTAAGCTTTTGCCTAATTATTTATTTTGGAATGAAATAAATTATTGCAATTGCACATGATCCCACATTGATCATGAAAACGGGTTTCAAGTCCCCATTCTCTATAAATACCCACTTGGTTGGGATTTTGAGAATAAAACCTTGAGTGGAATTAAAAAGGCAACTCTAAGAAAGAGTAAACCATTGATTCGTAAAACTCATAGTTATTTTGTCCGGGTCTTGACTAACCTTCAAGACTTAGGACGCTCGGGTCGGGTCGAGGGTACGATCCGTCGGAGATCTCGTCTTTTCGGGATTTTGAAGTAAGAGCTCTTTAGGAGCGAAGCACGCGTCAAAGGTATAATTCTTCATCTTAATCTTGTTTGATTAAGTTTATTATGCTTGTTAATTGCTTTAATTAAGAGGCGGGTCTTGGTGGGTTTCCTTCCGCATAGTGTCGGGTCACTACGAAACCCTACAGGTGGAGGAGTTGAGAATGAAGTAAATGTTGATTTTTTTGATTCCAACCCCCTTCCCCATCTTGAGGAGTCTACCTTGCATGTTTGTGACCCTTCAATCCATGAGTATTTGGACTCATTTGAGGTTATGACTAGTGTGTTCATTGAAAGGAGTAACGAAAACTCATAGCCTTTTGAGTGAGTTCATTGATAATGCTTCATGGGAGAGAAATGAGTTCAAAATGAATTTGCATCCTTTCATGCATGGTTTTGAGACTCTAGGCTTTGAGGATGTTGATGTCCATCGTTATGATCTAGAGGAAGATGTGGTTTCTCTTGGAGATTGGATGGCTGAGGAAGATGGAGATCATGAGTGTTCTTCTTTTGAGGACTCTATGATTGATTTCTATGCTCTTATTGGTGATTTGAGGAATGGTGGTGAGGGAGAGTTCATAGATGAGACCATTGCTCCTATTCCCTTTCCTCATGTCCCTTTTTCAAGGAGATTTAACCATATCCCCTACTATCCTATGTCCCTCCCTTCTTTTGTTAAAAAAACTATTGGGGACCCTCTTTCTATTGGTGATATTCAAGCCCCTGTCTCATCGATTATTAAGGAAAAGGGTGATTTTGCCACCCAAAAAGATTTTGAGGAGGTTTTGCCTTTTTATTCCTTTTCTTTTTCTTCTTCTTCTTTTTATTATTTTCTTGATTTTTCTTCTTTCTTTTGGCATCTCCCACCGCATTTGCATGCAATAATCTTGTTGAACGTCCTTCTCCTGTCAATTGCCTACCGTTTATCCAATGAAATGTGTAGTAGTGCATTTGAGAAGCTCTTGCGTTCGTTGCAATATTATTTACTAGAGCGATCAAGCTTGGACCTTAAGCAAGCCTTTCTCGGGAAGTAACCCGTGTTTTATTGCTTTCATTTTCTTTTCTTTTTAGTATAGATTTCGCTCATGGAAATGGTTGTGTGCCATTTGCTAGGTACATAACTTGATATACTTTGGTGCATTGGTATTGGATCAATTAAGAATCAAGGAAGTTTGATTCCTCTTTCCTAGCATATGGTATACGAGGCATAGCTTTGGAGGAAATTGGCTTTGAAGGGTTAAATTGGGTCATTTAGGGTACTTACACCCATCTATATCCGGTAATATCTTTCCTTGCTCTTTCTCTAATGGTCGGTGGCTTGAAGACCATGTGTTGGTTTGTTGGATTGATTACTTTCTTTTCCCCTCCCCATGGACTCTATGATTTATGATTTGAGTGTATTGTCTCATTCAAGCTTGGGGGATGGTATTCTATCATGCTTGGGTAGAATGGTGGTCCATTTTTGCCATGCACTTGGGTAGCAATGTGTTTTGTTTTATTCTTGATTTGGACATAATACTTTTGGATTTGTGTTCTTGAATGCTTTTCTTCCTAAATAGTAGTGGTTTGCACGGTTTGAGGTATCATGGGTTGATTTTAGGATAGAGTATGCTAAGGTAGTATGTTAAGAACTTTGGGACCTTGAAACCCTAGTCTACTTGTTTGTGGTAAGAAAGAGCTGCTTCCTATAATGAATTTGAAGCCAATAGTGACTTTTTGCAACAACCATGTGAGGTTTCATTTCTCTAGCCTTCTACCTACTTTGCATGAGTGGCACATGGATCCTTGACTATTGCTTACTTTATTTAGAACTTGCCTTTTTTCTCCCGACATCGCGACCGAACCATTTATGAAGGACAAAGGCAACTTTTCGGGGTGGTTATTTTTGCTTTTCTAGGTTATTATTTTATATTTTGGTTTTGGGTTTACATTTGACTCCTTGCTAACCATTTGAGCCTTATACCTTCTTTTCTAGCCATATTACTAGACTTCATACCATTTGTTTCATTCTTTTCACCTTTGTTTTTGTTGAAGCTAGTGGTGATGAGTTTGTTTGTTGATTATAAGTGCAATAGTTTGAAGTTATGAGCTCATTTTGTTAGCAATTATGTATTGTGTATAAGTTTGTGAATAAAAGCAAATATAAAGTTGAAAAAGCCGTCCATAGTCAAAAGAGGCGAGGACAAAGCAAAAAAAAACAAAAATTATTAACAAAAAAAATAATAAAAATGAAAAACACAAAATTATTTTGATGTCATTATAATTTCCCTAGTTTAGTGCATTGAGGACAATGCTCTATTTAAGCTTGGGGGAAGCGTGTCTACGCTTTTTGTACATATGTTCGGGATTTTGCTTTAAATAAGCTTGGGGGTGTTGATATTTTTGTTTGAGTTTTGGTGATAACTTCGTTATGGTGTTGAGAATTGGCCATTCTTACGCTTCACAATTAGGTATACCACCAATTTTCAAATTTTTAAACCTACTTTTCCCCCTGTTGCCCATACGTTACAACCCATCAAAGACCTTTTGACCTTTGTGGTTGAGTCACAAGTCGGTGGAGGGAGATGGGAGTCAAGCTTATGGAGCGGTTTGCATAGTCAAGATGTCGAGTAGCCCTAAAATATCTTCTTTTCCGGTTCCCTAGTGGAATCATTGAGATGCTCACTAGAGGTGAATTTGAAACTAGAAGGGAGAACGCGGTAAGATCGTTTGGGATGAAGGTGAATTGTGTCTTATTAGTTCTGTATGCTTAGCATTTCTTATGTTTAAATCAACCTTGGATATCGTGAAGCGTGCACTCATCTATTGTTTAGAAAGACTTGTATTTGTGCTTGTTCATTTGTAAAAGTCCATTCATGAACATTTGTTTTCCTTTCTTTTCTTTTGATTTCCTTTTTATGCTTTGTCTTGTTTTGCTTGGTTTTTTTTTCAAGAGTTGTGGGATAAACTCTTAGGAAACCCTCACGAGAGCACACTCGTCCTCTAAAGCGATCTAGGGGTTTAAAGGGCTTGTCTTTAGTTGCTAAAATTGGCCGTGATTCCTAAGAAAGTGAGTTAGTGTACATTCTCGTCTCCTTTAGTGTGCTAGTCTTGCTTGACTAAACCCTTATCCTTTTCTCTTTTGGTTTTGTCTTCCTCGAGGACGAGCAAGAGTTAAGCTTGGGGGAATTTGATAAGTGTCATTTATGACACATATTAGGGCGTATTTCTCCCTTAGATTTAGGTTTATTTCGGTGTTTCTTTGTTATTTCTATTCCTTTTAGTCTTGTTTTAGTTATCTTTCTCTTAATTATGGTTTTGGGCCTTAGTTGTGAATAATATGGTTTTTGCTCGGTTTCTAGCTTGATTTGCATGTTTTTCTATGTGTTCTTTCACTCTTTTCTATCTTGGTCTACTTCTGTAGGTTCTTGACGCCTTCTTTGATGCTTATGACCCGAGAAAAGGCAAGAAAGTTCAATAGAAGAAGCTTGAAGCTAAGAAGCTTGAGACAAGAAATCTTGAAGCTCGTAGAAGGCCTTAAACCGAGTCTTGTTCACTCTTTCAGCCATAACTTTTTTATTTACACATCAGATTGAGGCGATTCAAATTAGGCTAAAAACTAGACTTGAAGAGCTTTCCAACGATAGGTCGCACACCCCATGAGGCTTCATAGAACAGAAGTTATGGCCATTTGAATCTGCAAGACGTTGCCAGGCTCTTCTAACTTTCTCTCACCTTTATTGCTTTGTTTAATTCTTGTTTTTGCTTATTTCATTGTTGATTAAAGTAGTTAATTAGTTTAATTGTTTGATTCTTGCTTTAATTCTAGTTTTACCTTGTTTTCCATATTTTCCTTCATTATGTTTGCTTAGATTTTGTATGAAGGTTATGTTGATGAATTGAGTAATTGGTTGTAATTAGTATGCAATTGATTCTTGATTATTGTGATTGGATGATACTTACATTGACTAGAATCTTTTTACCTTATTGATTCTTGGTTCTTAATTGTGCTTTCAATCAATTATGCGGAAGTGAGTTGATTGAGAGTCTAGATTCTTCCATACCTTTGCTAAGCTAGTTGTGCGGGAGTGAATTAGCTTAGTAGGATAATTAGCATGCAGAATTGCGCGGGAGTGAGTTCAGTGTGTTAATCGTTCCTAATTGAGATCATGATCATCTAATTGCGACTTGTTATTGAATTCATTAATGTAATTGGATTCCCCTTTCCCTAATATCTTGTTAATTGCATTAAGTAGTGTTTTAGATGTTTCTCTCCCTATCTTACAACCTTCCTACTAGTCTAATTACCTCAAATTAATACACTTAGTCCTTGAGGTTCGACCCTAGCTTGCCACTATTTAGTGTGAACTTGATAGAGTTAGGTTAGGATTCTAATTTGTAAATTTGATCTAGGGTAGTAGACCAACGACCTATTGCCCCCCGATCAGCTTAATTGCTCTAAGCCTTTGGTATCCATAGACCTCGAGCTAGAGCGTACTCTGGCTCAATTGAGGAGACAAGCAAGGGAGAGAGGTGAAGACCCACTTCAAGAGGAAATGAAAAGTTCCCCTACCCCATCTTCACCCACTTTAAGTGCGGAGGGTGAACCATCCACAGGCTCAATTCCCAACCCATTTGCTAATAACCATAATTAACAAAGCATGGGTGATCAAGGAAACATGGGTGATCAAAGGTCACTAAAGCAACTTGGAGCGCCCGAACCGTATGCCTCTCAAAGTGGGATCTTAGCCCCAACCACTCAAGCAAACAATTTCGAGATAAAGCCTAATTTCATTTCAATGATAGAGAAGAGGCAATTTACCGGTGGGAAATTTGAGAATCCACATGAGCATCTCAAAGAGTTTCTCAGGTATTGTGACACTATCAAGATCAACGGAGTCTCCCAAGAGTACATAAGATTGAAGATGTTCATGTTCTCACTCGTAGGAGCGGCGTAACATTGGTTAAACAAGGATGTTCCCCTCGGTTCCCTCACAACTTGGAATGAGGTAACTACCGCGTTCCTAGGAAGGTTTTACAATCACAAGAAAACCGCCGAGGCTCGCTCAAAGATTCAAAGTTTCCGCCAAATAGGTGGAGAGTCTCTTTGTGAGGCATGGGAGTGATTCAAAGAGTTACAAAGGAAATGCCCACACCATGGGATTCCTAATTGGCAAGTTCTCCAAACATTCTATGGAGGACTCTCCCCTCAAAGCAAGACTAGCCTTGATGCCGGAGCCGGAGGCCCAATCATGAACAAAAGGGAAGATGAAGTGGAGTGTATCATAGAAGATGTTGTGCGCAATTATGAGGATCGGTACGAAGGTGAGAGGGAAGCCACTTCTAGCAAAGGTACGGTGCAATACATAGAGCAAACAAATGCAATCACCAACCTTTCGAACAAAATGGCCAAAATGGCTAAGCAAATGGAAGAGTTTATGAAGACAAATTATCAAAGTTCGTCCCCTTCTACCAAGGGAGGCCATGGTATGAGCCCCTCTACTTCTTCTTCTAATTACAATGCTATGCCCCCCGGTTGTATGTTTTGCGATATATGTGGAAACTGTGATCATAATTCTCAACAATGTATGTCCATAAGTGAAGGTCCCCCACCCCATGAAAATGATGATAATGTTGAAGATGTTAATTCCATGAATTTTGTGCCCCGTGTGGGAAATGTTGGAATGCGGCCAAATTGGAATCAAAACCAAAACCGTGGTTGGAATCAACCAAGGTTGGAATCAAAATCAATGGAATTAAAGTGGTGGTGTTTATGATAATCAAGGCCAAGGTAGGGGTAACTCTTCCAATTACAATGGAAGAAGTTACTCAAACCAAAGGCCCAATTGGAATCAAGACCAACAACACTATTCCAACAACCATCAACGTTTTAATTCCAATCAGGGTTCAGAAATGGAAGGCCTCAAAATAAACCTCCCGGTTTTGAGCAAGTGAGACCGCAAGCCCAAAATTCCAACTTACCTCCTCCTCAAATGGAAGCCGCTCCGGATTCTATGATGGGCATGCTTCAAGCATTCATCAAGAATCAAGAGAGCTTTAACAAAATCCAAGAGGAGGAAAAGAAGAAAATCAAGGCGCATATGAAAATGCTAGAGACCCAAATCTCTCAAATAGCCCAACCTAGTTCTTCATCCTCCCCTTCTTCCTCTTCCTCTTTTCCTAGTCAAGGTGTCAACCCCATACCTATGTATTCCATCACTACTAGGAGCGGGAAAGTCCTTGAGAGTGAGTCAAATGATGAGGAGAGTTCCAATGTGAGGATAGAAAAAGAAGATGAGGATGAACCACCAAAAGAGAGTGAGGTCCTAGAAAAAGAATATGAGAGGGGTGAGAAGCAAAAAGAGAAGGAGCCAACAAAATAGAGTGACAAAGATCAAACACTTTGGCCCCTAAATCGACAACCTAGGAATGAGAAATTGCCATATGCCCAAAGGTTTGCTAGGTCTAGGCTTGATTCTAATTTGGAAAGTTCTTACAAGTAGTCAAAGGTTTGCATGTTTCGATACCTTTGTGGATGCCATGAAGGAGATGCCCCACTACTCTAAGTTCCTAAAAGACCTATTGAATGGGAAGAGAGAAGTTGAAACCATAAACTTTACCGCAAATTGTGGTGCCATTCTCTCTAGCAAGCTTCCAACAAAATTGCAAGATCTCGGTAGTTTTTCCATTCCTTGTCCCATTAATGAGATTCACTTAGGAAAGGCATTGTGCGATCTAGGCGCTAGTGTAAGTCTTATGCCCTTCTCGGTCTACCAAAAGCTCAATGTAGGAAGTCTTTCACCTACCAACATCACCCTCCAACTAGCGGATAGGTCCACTAAATTGCCCATAGGGAAAGTTGAGGACATTCCCCTTATAGTTGGTAAGTTCACATTTCCGGTGGACTTTTATATTCTAGAGATGGATGAGGATGAGAGGATTCCTATAATTTTGGGTAGACCATTTCTAGCTACCTCTAAAGCAATAATTAATGTTAAAGAAGGTAAAATGACTTTGAAGGTTGATAATGACTCTATTGAATTAGATTTGAACAATGTCATGAAACAACCTTCCGCAAGTAATGAATGCTTTTGGATAGATACTTTTGAAAATTTGATGAATGAATTTCGATACCCTCATGTGCATGCCTCTAACGATCCACTTGAGAAAGTTTTGTTGAATGAGAATGAGATAGGTGATCAAAAGGAGGAGATACAAGTATATGAGGAGATGCTTGATGACAAAGTGGAGGCAACAATCAACCAAGTGATACTCCCAACTTATGAAGTCGAAGAGGAAGAGGGCTCTAATGGTAAGGGAGCACCGAAGGTGGACTTGAAACCTCTACCTTCGGTCTTGAGGTATGCTTTCCTAGATGCAAATGAATCTTTTCCGGTCATTGTCAATGCAAGCCTCACGGATGATCAAACCTCCCTATTGCTTAATGTTTTGAAAAAGCATAGAAAGGTTTTGGGTTATGCCCTTGAGAACCTCAAGGGTATAAGCCCCTCTCTATGCATGCATAAAATTGATTTGGAGGAGGGTGCTAAGCTGTGTAGGCAAAGGCAAAGGAAACTTAATCCTTCCATGTAAGAGGTTGTCAGGAAGGAAGTTTCTAAGTTGCTTGAAGCGGGGATCATCTATCCAATCGCTCATAGTGATTGGCTGTTCCCGGTTCAAGTAGTTCCCAAAAAGGGAGGGATGACGGTAATGGTCAATGACAAGCAACAATTGGTCCCAACTCGCCTTGTGACGGGTAGGCGTATGTGTATTGACTATTGCCAATTGAATGCTAATACTTCCAAAGACCATTTTCCATTACCGTTTATCGATCAAATTCTTGAGCGGCTTATACAGCATGTATTCTATTGCTTTCTTGATGGTTATTCAGGATTCTTCCAAATCCCAATAGACCCAAAGGATCAAGAAAAGACAACTTTTACTTGCCCCTACGGTACCTTTGCCATTTGGTCTTTGTAACGCTCCGGATACCTTCCGAAGATGTATGATGTCAATTTTTAGTGACATGATTGAGGAAGAGATAGAGGTTTTTATGGATGATTTTTCTATGGGCGGAGGTACATATGATATGTGCCTCTTGAATTTATCTCGTTATCTAGAAAGATGTGAAAGTGCCAACTTGGTGCTCAATTGGGAGAAATGCCACTTAATGGGGGAGAATGATATTGTGCTTGGCTGTAAGGTCTCCTAATCGGGCAACGAAGTTGATGGTGCAAAACTTGATGTGATTGAGAAGCTTCCTCCTCCCACAAATGTGAGAGAAGTGAGGTTTTTCCTTGGTCATGCCGGCTTTTATCGCCGCTTCATCAAGGAATTTTCTTTGATTGCTAAGCCCCTCACATCTCTTCTGCAACAAGATAAAGATTTTGTATTTGATGAATCTTGTTTGAGTGCTTTTCTTAGGTTGAAAGAAGCCTTGTGTTCCGCTCCGATTGTCCAAGTACCCGATTGGTCACTACCGTTCGAATTAATGTGTGATGCAAGTGATGAGGCCATTGGGTCGGTTCTAGGGCAACGAAAAGAGGATAGGCTACATGTGATTTCCTATTTGTCCACATCTCTCAACGATGCGCAAAGGAACTACACCACAACCAAGAAGGAGTTCCTAGCGGTTGTTCATGCTTTTGAGAAGTTTAGGCCCTATCTCATTGGGTCTAGGACAATATTGTACACCGATCATTCAACTCTCAAGTACTTGATGAGCAAGAAGGAGGTAAAACCAAGGTTGTTGAGGTGGGTTTTGCTCCTTCAAGACTTCGATTTGGAATTATGAGATAAGAAGGGAGCCGAGAATGTGGTAACCGATCACCTTTCAAGATTCGGAAGCACAAGAATAATTGAAGACGACCTCCCGATTGAAGATGCTTTAAGGGACGATGTGCTATATGCTCTTGATGCCAAGGAAACCCCTTGGTTTGCTGACATCGTCAAATACCTTGCATGTAGTGATATACCACCAACTTTCACTTCTCAACAACAACGAAGGCTTAAGTATGAAGCCAAGAAATACATATGGGATGATCTAACGTTGTTGAAAAGAGGGGTGGATGGGATTTTGATGAGATGTGTTCCCGATGAAGAATTCCAAAGTGTACTCTCAATGTGCCACTCATCCCCTTGTGGTGGACACATGAGTGCCCAAAAAACCGCCTCTAAAGTCTTGCAATCGATGCTCTTTTGGCCGACTTTGTTCAAGGACGCTTGGTCCTTTGTGAAGACATGTGATAGGTGCGAAAGGAAGGGAAACATCTCAAGGCGTGACGAGATACCTCAAAATCCGATTCTTGAGCTCGAAATCTTTGATGTTTGGGCATTGACTTCATGGGCCCTTTCATCTCATCTCAAGGGAACTGGCACATTCTTGTTGTCGTTGACTATGTTTCCAAATGGGCGGAAGCCGTGGCATCTCCCACCAATGACTCAAAGGTGGTTTTCAATTTGTTCAAGAAAGTTATCTTCCCAAGATTCGGTGTTCCTAAGGTTATCATAAGTGGTGGAGGTTCACACTTCAAGCACCATACATTCAATAAGCTTCTTTCAAAGTATGGTGTATCACACAAGCGAGGCCTTGCTTACCACCCCCAAACAAGTGGTTAAGCGGAGGTCACAAATAGGGAGTTAAAAGTCATTTTGGAGAAGACTGTTGCTAGAACAAGGAAGGATTGGTCTAGTAAGCTTATTGACTCATTATAGGCTTACAGGACTGCCTTTAAGACTCCAATTGGGACAACTCCCTATAAGCTTGTGTATGGGAAGAATTGCAATATCCCGGTTGAAATGGATCATAAAGAAAATTAGGCCATTAAGCAAATCAATTTTGATCTACACCCCGCCGGTGAACAAAGGATGCTAGATCTTCATGAGCTAGAACAGCTCCAAATGAATGCCTATGATAGTGCAGGCCTCTACAAAGCAAGAACCAAGGCATGACATGACACTCAAATTTCCAAGAAGGAGTTTGTGGAAGGGCAAAAGGTCCTACTCTACAATTCAAGACTCAAGCTCTTCCCCGGAAAATTGAGGTCAAGATGGAGCGGTCCATTCCAAGTATCAAAAGTCTTTCCATATGGCTCAGTCCAGATATTCAATGACAAGTACCCTCCATTTAAAGTGAATGGGAACCGTCTCAAGGCGTACTACGAGGGTTAACCAATTAAGAAGCCAAAAAATATATCACTCATTCATGTTTTCAAGTCACCATGATTTCGTGTGAAGGGCGTCAAGCTAGTGACGTTAAAAAAGCGCTTGCGGGAGGCAACCCGGTTTCTAACCTTTTTTATTCTATTTTCTTTCGAGCCGCTTACATTAATCTCTCTAACACTTTTCTTGACCTAATGTGATGTAGGTGTTGTCGAATGTGTTTTAGAGAAAAGAGAAAGTTGAAGCAAAACTGAAATATTTAAAGAGCTAGAAGTCCAATTCGGACCAAAGGGAATAGGGATCGTGGTTTGTGCGAGATCAATGAACGACCCGCGAAGGGAAATAGGAGCGGGCGCGCACGTTTTGGCGCGGGCGCGTCTAATCCCAATTATGCAAATTAAAAAAAAGACAGTGAGGGTCGCGGTTTGTGCGCGACAAAGGAGTGGTCCGCAATCTTCTGATGGCGCAAGCGCGCTAAAAACGGAGCGGGCGCGCCTCATCTGGGGTCTGAAATTGAAGGAAAAAACAAAAGGGTACGCGGTTTCAGCGCGGCTAAGAAGAGATCGCGCTACTGTTGAAGAAGCGGCCGCTCTTAAAAGAGCGCGGGCGCGCCCTTTCCTGTGCCTAAAACTTGAATAAAAACCAGAACGGTGCGCAGTTTATGCGCGTCTGAAGAGGGACCACGCGTCTGCAATTGGGGCGGTCGCACCTCTATTTGTGCGATCGCGCCCTTTCTGGTGCCTGAAACTTGAAAATAACCAGAAGGGTGCGCGTTTTATGCGCGTCTGAGGAGAGATCGCGCGTTTGTAAGTGGCGCAGTCTCGCCTCTATTTTCGCGGGCGCGCCTTCACATCTGCAGAATGTTTACTAAACCGTTGATCTTAACTGCGCGGGCACGTGATCATTAAACGCGAGCGCGCCTGTATCAGGAGCAGGCGCGCCCGGTTGAATTTCGTAAAAAAAAAAAAAGACAAAAAAGAAGAAAAACGCCCTAAACCGTGAAAACCCCTTATCTCCCTTCTCACTCTAAGAAAAAAAAAAACTCTCCTGTCACACTCTCTCTCTCAAAAATTCAAACAAACCCTAACTTCTCCATCTCTCAAATCCATCTACACCATCATCAAATAAGTTTCAAGGTCATTCCCTCACCATCATCTCACCACCGCGCCATCATCAAATCACAAGCATCACAATAACTTCATCTTGAAGGTTCAACGGCACGAACATTGTAGCAACATCCCTCCAATCCGGTTCTTCAAGTTAATAAAAACAACAAATTTTTGCACAAAAGGGTTAGGCATTCGAATTCATTGTTCTTTTTATATCTTTTGATTTTTTTTGAAGGAAAGATTTTTATTATCTTTGGTTAGTATTGAGATACTGCTAATTATTTGTGGAGTTTTGTTATTTATTATTGATTATTGCCGGATATTGTTAATTATCATTGAAAATTGTTGTCAGATTTGTGGACATATTTGGTTGTTGTTGGACTATTATTGCTATAAAAAAGGTACATTTTAGTTTGTGGAGGTTGTGGTTGGAATTAGCCGGAGTTGGCTTGTGTTGAAAAAAAAAAGAGTGTAGTCATGAGTTCTTTGAGGATTGGGAAAAAGAGGAAAACCACAAATTTGGGACAATCGTCCCAAAACCCTGATTCCAACACTCCAAACACTCTTCCTATCCTAAAATTCATCAACAAAAGCGGAAATTCAGACCTTCGAGGCACTACCATAGAGGGGATATGGAGAAATTCGGTATAAATGATGACCTATGGTTTCTTTTTAAGAATTTGAGGATGGGATCTTTTGTTAACTCCTCTTTCATGACTTATTTAGAGACCTGTTTAGAGTCCTTCTCCTCCTTTTTCGTAGATACCTTGGATCTGGATAACAATGTTTATAAGATTAAATTCCAACTTTTCAACACTCCACATGAGATGACCTTATAACAATTCAACCAAGCCCTAGATTTCCACCCTGAATCAGACATCTACCGCCCTCTTTATGAAAACTTTAGAGATTACAATACGACTAGTTGGTGGCGTCACGTTTCTAGTAGGAGTGAATTCACTACGAGGAAATCCATTGCCAGTGAGATGTACCATCCGGCCCTTAGGATCTTGCACTGGTTATTAGGATACTCAATTATTAGCAAGCAAGATTTAGGGAAGTTATCTAAAGAGGAGGTGTGTGTTTTGTGGATCGCTTCTAGGAGAAAGCAACCTTGTAGGCTTAACTTGGGATTTCTTTTCATGACCACTTGTGTAGCCATCGCTAAGGGTAAGAGGTCGGGAGACATACATTGCGGGGCAATGGTCACTAGGTTGGCCATTAAATTGGGGCACACCGGTATTCTATCTCTTTGCACACCTGTAGGGAGTAGCGGTGACATTTACCTTGACCTAGAACAGCTTCGTAGGTCCGACTTTATCCTGCCGACCACTAACCCTACCTACTACAATTGGCTTGTGAGAGGGGAACACCACTGCTTTCTTCCCAAGCCCCACCTTACCTCCATTACCCGTGACACCGATTATGTGTGGAGAGTCCTGAGAGACAATGGGCGTGTGCCCGATATAGAGGGAAGGATGAGTTACAGGTGGAGTTGGAGGGGAGGCTTAGTAGTGGGCAGCAGCAACAACAGCAGGCGGGTGCACAACAACCCACAGGTACATTTCAGCTATCTGATATAAGTAGGCAGTTGCATGTGATTTATGAGTCACAACAGGGCCACCATATGCAGCAGCAGGCCCTCTATGACTCAGATGTGGATAGAGGAGAGATTGCTCCCCCTGTAAACTACCCTAATTGGCCGCCTCAGCACGGCCCTGTTCTTTCTTGGGGGGGACAATGTCCTCACTTAACCCTACAGGCAAGGTCCTTCCGAGCCTGGTAGGGAGCTCCGCAGCTTCCCAGAGGACGGGCAGTACGATTATCGTGTGCCCAGCGGGTGTGACTTTAGAGGAGACCCTGCTTACCCTTACGTTCAGCCTGATCACCCCGCTCCTCTGTATTTCTAGTCTGAGGACACTCCCTCTGATGCTTTGCCCAGTTGGAAAGACGATCTTTACAGGGGTCACTACGGTTGGCCGCCGGGCTTTGACGGTGGTTAGGGCCTTTTCGGCCCCCCTAGTGGCTTTGCTTATGACGTGCCGCCACATCAGACTAACTTACCTAGTGAGCCTGGCCCTTGTAGCCAGTAGGCTACGTCCTTTAAGTATATCTCTCTCCACTGCTCTTGCATGCTTATTTTGATGAGTAGGAGATATACTCTTGGTAGGGAGTGACTTGGTGTAGAGTTTCGTAGAGATCCACTCTACGCGGAAGGAAACCCACCAAGACCCGCCCCGATAACTAAAGCAATTAAAGCATGCAAAACATAATTAAGAGAAAAGGGGGGAAAGAATTATACCATAAACGTGTGCTTCTCTCATCAAAAGAGCTCTTACTTGAACCCCGCAATCACAAGGTCTCCGACGGCTCGTACCCACGAACCCCGACCCGAGTGATCCAAGTCCTAAAGGTTAGTCGAGATCCGATCAAATAAAAAGGGAGTTTTACGGACTTAAGGCTTTCTCAACAATGGAGATACCATTTGAGTTCTACTCAAGTTGTGTATTCTCAAAATCCTAACCAAGGGGTATTTATAGAAAATGGGGACTCGAATCCCATTTCATGATCAATGTGGGAACATGTGGAAATGCACTAATGTATTTAATTCTAAAGTGAATAATAAACCAAATGCAATCACAAGGCAACAAGTGGAGAGAGGAGAGAATGTGTTAGGTGAGGACCATATCCCATGGGGGGGCCATTGCCTTGCTCCCCAAGGGAAGCCTTGAAGCCTTGGTCCCCACCTCTCCTAAACCGCCACTCACAAAGGCAGCTGTGCTGGCAGCCAGCTAGCACGCCAGCACACCAGCCAGCTCAAGGTGCCAGCACGTACTAGCCCCAGCACGCCCAGCATGTGCGTGCTGCTGGGTTGCTAGGCACTGCTAGCGTAGTGCTGCTGCTTTGCCAACGCACACACATACGCACAGCCTTGCTGGCTGGTGCGTAGTGCTGCTGCCTAGCCACTCGCACACACATCGCATAGCCAGCATGCGTGCTGCTAGTGAGCCACGCATGCTAGGCATTGCCTCGCCAGCCACACGAACAAGCATGCTATTGCTTGGTGCTGTGCTAGCGATGCTCACGCACATGGCTATGCTGCATAGTGTTGTGGTATGTGCTGCGATGTTGCGATGAGCTGTGCAGAGGCACACACGCACGCACACAGGCTAGTGCCTAGCACTTGCGATGGTACTGTGCTGTGCGAAAGGCTGCGATGGTGCGATGAGCGATGAGTGATGCTAGGCCTTGCCTAGCCCCAGCGCCTAGCATGCAAGCAATGTGATGCTTGGGCGCATGGCTTGCTAGCACGTACTAGCATCCTAGGCTTGCGATGAACTAGCCTAACCTAGCACTCACATGGCTAGGCTAATGTGATGCTATGGCTATGCTCGTACTTGTTGCTTGTGATGTTGCGATGCTCGGTTTCGACGCCCTAGGCTCGATATCCGACGTCTGTGTTCGTAAAACTCCGACGAATTATCGAATACTTCAGATTGATTCGTCGTCTCGGATCGGTTGTTCGATTGGGTTCGACCTGAAGGGTTCAGTTCGGATTAGGCTGTAATATTAATTTTACCTTAATATTACTGATCGGAAGCGGCCTCCACCTAGGCATTCCGATCGCTTGACCTTACTGAAGAATTAGCTCTGTAATAATTCTGAACCCTCTATCGGAATAATACACTTGTTGGAAAGACACCATTCCTTTTAATCTCCCACTTGTCCTTCCGGACAAGTGTGCATACAATGTATATCCCATTTCCTATGTCGCTTAATGTCTCTTTGTGAACTATAAGGTAAGATTCATCGTCATCCTTATTACGTTCCGATGTGTTTCTCGAGTTCCGAGTTCGACTGTCAATAAGCAGATGATTTCTAAAATCCATCTGAGCACGGCCATGCATTTTCACAGTCTCGCTCTTCGAGCGGTCTTGTAAACAACAAAGACATGTTCCCTATTGTTAATAGGGGGACATTCCCAATCTTGTACAGTAAGTTTCTCTTACTAAGAGGACCTAATCTCTCGAGTGTTCCAGTTATGATCCCCAGTTACGGCAAACGTTAAGCAATTTCAAAGAGACTATTACTCAAACAAGAAAACTTCACAATACCCATGGTTGAGGAAACAGGTTCCGATAGCTATAATGAGAAATGTACTTATGACAATTTTGAATCTCTTAAAGTATTCTCATAGGTCTATTCAGTGCAGTTCTAAACTAGCACCTGTGCAAATGATTTGTGACCATTACGTCCTTGCAGCACAAGAAACGGTGCTATAAATCATACTACACACTAATCTCTGGTGGTCATCAATCGTCCATCAGTTAGATGACCTTGATTAGGGATAATTTTCGATTTAAATATTCAATGTTAACTTAACAGGTGTTTCTTTATCCAAGACATGGTCTTGGTACCCTGTTTTGAATATTTCCAGAAATCGAAAGGACTCATTATTTAATTCTAAACCACAATTCAACAGCAATGGAGTAAATATAAAATATAAAATTCATTACTCCATAATTGAATGGTTTCAACACAGTGTCTTACATTAAAACGTCTAGTTTAATTAAAACACATGTATAGGGAATTTCAAAACCAATCTCCAACGTGCTTGATTCCCATTGCCTCAATGTGCTTGTTGTGCTTTATTTAAGGTAGAGGTTTAGTCAAAGGATCGGCCACATTATCATCCGTTCCAATCTTGCAAATTCTGATTTCACCTTCGAATTTCCATTCGCTTATCATGTGAAATCGCCTCTGGACATGTTTGCCCTTCTGGTGCTCACTTGGCTCTCTAGCCTAAGCGATAGCTCCATTGTTGTCAGAGTAGAGATCTATCGAGCCCTTGATGGAGGGTACAACACCAAGTTCACTCACGAACTTGCGAATCCAAACAACCTCCTTAGCGGATTTTGAAGCTGCCAAGTATTCGGCTTCAGTTGTAGAATTTGCAATGGTGCTTTGCTTGGCACTCTTCCTGCTAAACGTTCCTCCATTAAGGAAAAAAATGTACCCTGACTGTGACTTGAAGTCGTCTCTTTCAGTATGGAAGCTAGCGTCGGTGTAACCTTCAACAACCAAATCTTTGTGCCCACCATAGACCAAGAATTTATCCTTGTTCCTTTTCAGGTACTTCAGGATATTCTTGGTCGCGGTCCAATGCGCCTCTCCTAAGTTTGATTGGTATCGGCTCGTAGTGCTTAAAGCATAAGATAAATCTTGCCTAGTACATATCATGGCATACATGATCGACCCAATTAGCAAAGCATATGGAATCTGATCCATTCTCTCTTGCTCAACAGGTGTTTGTGGACATTGTTTCTTGCTAAGAGTCACGCCATGGGACATGGGTAAGTACCCTCTTTTGGCATTCTCCATGTTGAATCGTGCTAGTACTTTATCAATGTAAGTACTCTTGCTCAATCCAATCATCCTCTTAGATCTATCCCTGTAGATCTTGATGCCCAATATGTACAGTGCCTCACCTAAATCCTTCATTGAAAAGCACTTTCCCAACCAGCCATTTACGGACTCTAGTAATTTTGTGCAGTTTCCAATGAGCAGTATGTCATCGAGATATAGGACTAGGAATGCGATGTCACTCCACCTGACCTTTTTGTAGACACAAGACTCATCTGGATTCTTGATAAAACCAAACATGTTGATGGCTTCATCAAATTGCAGATTCCAACTTCTACTTGCTTGCTTCAGTACATAAATGGACTTCTTAAGCTTGCATACCTTTCCAGCGTTGTTTGGATCAACAAAACCTTCTGGCTGTGTCATATACACAGTTTCTTCAAAAATCCCATTCAAGAAAGCAATTTTGACATCCATTTGCCATATTTCATAATCGTAATATGCAGCAATCGCTAGGATAATCCGAACAGACTTTAGCATTGCAACTGGTGAAAAAGCTTCATCATAGTCAATCCCGTGGATTTTTCTATAACCTTTCGCCACCACTCTAGCTTTGTATATAGATACATTTCCATCTTTGTCTGTCTTCAGTTTGAAGATCCATTTGCAATCGATGGCTGTGTAAGTTCACCAAGTCCCAAACTTGATTTTCAGACATGGAGTCCATCTCGGATTTCATGGCCTCTTGCCATTTAGCAAAGTCGGGGTCGTCATAGCTTGTTTGTATGTCGCTGGCTCATCACCATCCATAAATAGGATGTCCTGATCATCGGTTAAGACAATACCAAGGTATCTGTCTAGTTGAGATCTTGGCCGTTACGACCTACGATGGGTAATGGGTTGAGCATTTATATTGTCTATTTGATTCTGACCAATCTTCTCAGCTGCTTCAAAGCACTTAGATTCTTGGTATTATCAGGTTTACATTGTTTCTTATCCTTTCGAACTTCGTCGAGTTTGATTTTCCTCCCACTTGTCATTTGAGAATGGTGTTCCTTCTCTAACAAGACACCATCACGAGTAACAAACACTTTGTTCTCGGATTTATTGTAGAAGTAATACCCTTTGGTTTCTTTTGCGTATCCCACAAAGAAACACTAGTTTGATTTGGGGTGATGTTTGTCTGAAATTAATCGTTTGACATATGCTTCGCATCCCCAAATTTGAGAAAAGACAACCTAGGAGGTTTTTTAGTCCATAATTCATATGGAGTCTTTTCAACAGCTTTTGACGGAGCTCGGTCCTGTGTTAGTGCCGCGGTTAGTAGCGCATGTCCCAAGAAAGAGATAAGAAGTTCACTAAAACCCATCATTGGTCGAACCATGTCTAACAAGGTTTGAATCCTCCGTTCGGACACTCCGTTCCATTGAGGAGTTTCGGGAGGTGTCAGCTCTAAAAGAATACCATTTTCTTTCAAGTGATCGTCGAATTCATGGCTCAAATATTCGCCACCTCGATCCGATCAAAGTGCTTTAATTTTCTTGCCAAGTTGATTCTCAACTTCTCTCTGAAATTCTTTGAATTTCTCAAAAGATTCAGATTTATTCGACATTAGGTAGACATAGCCATATCTACTAATATTTGTGAACGAAGGTGAATTCTTAGGGGTCTTAGTTTAAGTAGTGGTATCAACTTTTGTCTAATCGTATGTCAAAATCATTCAATTTTCATTGAACATATATTTGCAAGACAATTTTGAAACAACATTGTCAAAGTCTTACATTCAAAGTAACTAGGTGTCCAACACCATAGATCATAGTATGTTAAAAAGCATGATGAAACTAAGATTAGTTTAATTACATGTCATAGACAAAATAGTGCATGCAAGCACGACCGAAAAACCATCTTCGCCGTCTACTTGTCCTTGCACAAACACTTGATAAGCTTCTCACTTGGTCCCTGAAAAGGAAACATAAAGTGAGTCATACTTGGTATCTAATACATATGATAAGCTTAATTCACAAGTGTTTAAGGAAGATACCTGAGGCAGATGCTACATTCCTCTCCTCCTCCTCCCGGAAAAGTTTGCATTCTCTCTTGTAGTGGCCTTGCCCACCACAATGGAAGCATCGCATCTTTGCCTTGACCTTCTTGAACTCTCTTCTCCTCGCTCTTAAGGGCCTCTCGTTCATTCCATGGACGGTGGCTCGGCTAAGAAGTTGCACTACCTCCAATAAAGAGCATGTCTCCTTTCCCGCTGCTATATGCACTCTAAGTGCATTATAGCCCGAGTGGAGTGAAGCAAGCAAGATATTCCCCGCCATCTCATCCTCCAATGAGATTCCGAGAAGTTGCATGTGTTTGAACAGCCTAGTCATTCCAAGCACATGAGGTAGAAGGGGCATGCCGGGTCTCAATTTGGCATTCTAGACCTTTGTCCAAAGCCGACGCCTTTCCTTAGCAAGACAACCCACATTCGGTGGCTTTATCTTCATTTTTGAGAGTGACCTATTCAAATCAAACACGAGTCCATCATAGTTGCCATTGTCACTCTTTGTGACTCTCACATTGACAACGTCCTCAAGTGCTTTGAGGAACATGTCCGGAAGGTAGGAGGAAAGGCTTTCCTTCCAATCTTCCAAGATGCATTTAGCCATAAGTCATGAGACTTTCTTGCAATTAGAAGACCATTATTCATGAGCTTCATTGGTCATGATCCCCTTAGAGAAGATGCTTGGAATGGGAGTGTCAAGAGTGTACTCCAAGGAACAATTCTGAAGAGTTTTCCTGAGTTCCTCCTCCCACTCCTTGAAGTTGATCAAGTTAAGGCAAAATGCCAACTTGTTAGGGAGTTCCGGGCACATAGGGTTGTTGTTTGAGTTACTTGCAGACATTGTTCAACAATTGAAAGAATTTGAAATGAAAAACCATTCATATAATCAATAAGTTTGTAATTTAAAAGCGTTCATGCAAATTTTCAATCTTATTGAGCATTTTATCCACGCATTAATAATTTTGTCCCTTTTAGGCGGGAATAAAATGATTTTGGGATCCCAAAGATCAAGAAATTGTTAAGCATGCTTTGGCTTGTCTTAACATTAAATATCTTAAGGTAAGCAATCCAATTGCTAATAACTCTAAGCTACTCTCGGTTTGATAAAACGTCGCATCAAAAGCATTCCTGACATTTTATCTCTTTTGCCACGACATCTAAGGACTCCTTACTGATATCGTTGAGCTTAACCAAGATCAACTCGTATACCTAGTATACCTTACGTTCCTAGGGAAGTAGTGATGCCTCGCTTTGGCGTAGCCCATCACGTACGTGCATTAATTCGGTAAGTGTTGTTATTGGAACGGCAAATTTTAGCTCAATATTTTAAGGGACCTAGGGTTTCTATGTCGGTTGAATTAAGTGAACTTAACTAATCATCACAACATATCGAAATCCTAAACATGCATCTATCATTCACAATATATATATGAACATAACAACAATATATATAAGGCATAAATTTGATGCATTTGGCAAGTAGCATCACCCCTTGAAATCTTCAAATCTTCAAGGGTCTTCATCTTGGCTCGTCTTCATCGAAACGTCGTCTTGAGAAATCATTGCCAAAATAAAATATTTAGCTACTACCACTAAGATTAATCTAAAGTACAAAAATACTTAACGGTACGCAGACCGTATTTGGATTTACAAAATACGTAACGGAACGCAGTCCGTATTTTCTATCCTAGTCGGGTCCCACTAATTGCCATTTTCTCAAAACCTGTAATGAAACAATGTTTCATTCACCCGTTCACTATTTGTGAATGGCCCATGCATTTTACGAGATAAAACAAGTAAACACGCAAAACTAGTAACTTACTAGGGTGGTTAATCCGATTAACGCGCCTAATTAAAACTAGTCAAACTTGTTTAATAAATAATGTATTACTAAGGTGCAATTTATACACGTAATTATCGCATCCAACTTAATCAATCCAATTAATTACATAAATATTTTAAAACGGTAAAATTTTCGCAAAACACATAGCCCGAAATTAAGCAAAAACAGCCCACTCGTATCCTTGTGGGTTGCGCACCATGGCTGCTAGGCAGCCCATGGGGTGTGCTTGGTGCGTGGTGCTAGCATGCAGCGCCTAGCGTAGCATGCTATGCTGCTAGCACCAGCAGCCTGCCAGCAAGTGGCGGGCTGGCAGGGGCTTGCTGCCCAGCAGCATGCCCAAGCGCCCAGCAGCCTTGGCCTACTGCCCACGCATCAGCCCCCTTGAATCCCTCACAACACAGCAGCGCAACATCAAGGCACAACCCTATGTGCACCATAGGCAGCCACATGCGGGCTGTGTGGGCAGCTTGGCTAGCCTTGGTGACGCTTGGGGTTTTTGCCTCGATTTATGTGCATTTTCCTCGGGATTTTAATCCCTATTTACATGTGACGTAAAACTAATCTACATTTATTTTATAATTAGTTTAGGGCAAAATGAAAATAAAATAAGTCCAACTTAATTAAATTCAATTTTAATGGTGCACAAGCCTAAACTTCCAAAATTACCTTGGAATATTTTTGGTCTTTCTTGATGCTTAAAATTGAAAAGGCTATGTTCATAATTAATTTAACCAATTTGAAAATTAATAAGTGATTTTGACAAATAGGGAGTTGGAAAAATGAACTAATCATTCAATTGAAAATTTTTCCAACTTTTATACTAGTGTGAAATAACAAGATTATATCTTTCAATATGAAGATTAATCATCAGCATTTGAACTTTATGGATTTTAATCAACCAAATATGAAAAAATCCAAAGTTAGTTAAACATGGAATTTAGAGTCAAGATTCCAACCATTTAAACATTTAAAGATTGGATCTTTCACATGCTAGGAACTTTAACATTACACATTCACAATAAACATTTACTTATTAATGCAATTTATTTGCATAATTGTGAAAAACAAGTTTATGTGAAAAAGAACATATCAACTTAAGCACACATTATAACTCCATAATCATGCATAAAAGATATTTAAATTGCAGTAGATTAGGGTTGGAACTAATTAAGAACATCGATTCTAAAAGGAATGGTGTCCTTCTAACAAGTGTATTATTCTAATTGAGGGTTCAGAATTATCACACAGCTAATTCTTTAGTAAGATCAAGTGATCGGAATGCCTAGGTGGAGGCCGTTTCCGATCAGTAACATTAAGGTATAATTAATATTACAACTTAATCTTAACTGAACCCTTCGGGTCGAACTAATCGAAAAACTGATCCGAGATGACGAATCAATTCGAAGGATTTAATGAGTCATCGGAGTTTTAAGAATAAAGATGTCGGATATCGAGCCTAGGGCGTCGAGGCCGAGCGTCGCAAAATCACAAGCAACAAGTACGAGCATAACCGTAGCTAGGCTAGGCTAGCTCATCGCAAGCCTAGGCTCACCATGATGTGCTAACACGCCATGCGTGCTAGGCGCACTAGGCTGCCCATCACAGCACCACGAACGTGTGTGCGCGTGCCTTCGCGTGGCACAGCAGCACCAAAGCATGCGTGCATGGGTGCCTAGGCACTATCGCAGCCCATCGCTAGCACTAGGCGCACCAAGGGCACTAGGCAGCCCATCGCAGCATCGCAGCGTGCTTGCCTGGATGCCCAGGCGCCATCGCAGACCAAACACACCAAGCACAGCCATCGTAGTGCTGGGCACTTGCGTGTGTGCGTGTGCGTGTGTGTCTTGCACCATCGGAACAGCAGTCTTGCACAGCAGCACTATGCCAAGAATCCTTGCGTGTGTGCGTATGTGTAGGAACCATCGCAGGCCACGCACCTAGCATAGCACATCTATGCGTGTGCGTGTGCGAGTGCTAGTGCATGCTGGCCTGGTTGTGCGTAGCTATGCGAGAGGCGATGCCTAGCATGCGTGGCTCGCTAGCAGCACGCATGCTGGGTAGGCGTATGCGTGTGCATGCGAAAGGGAGAGCTAAGCAGCCAGCAGCGCCCCGGCCTAGCAAGGCGCAGCATGGGCATCACCCAGCACAGCATCATGCAGCGCGCATGGCTGGCTGGGCTGATGCTTGATGCCTTGTGCTGGCTGGATGGGTTAGCTAGCAGTGCTAGCTGGCATGCTGGCTGGCAGCAGCCCAGCAGCCCCTTAATGCCGGTTTTATGAGGGGTGGGGACCAAGGCTTAGGCAAAGCCTTGGGGAGCAAGGAAATGGTCCCCCCACCTATTCATGTTCCTCACTTAACCCTCTCTCTCCCCATGACACTTGTTGCATTGTGATTGCATTTAATTAATTTTTTAATTTAGAATTAAATAAATTAATGATTTTGCACATGATCCCACATTGATCATGAAATGGGATTTAAGTTCCCATTCTCTAAAAATATCCACGTGGTTGGGATTCTGAGAACAACACTTGAGGCTTAGGACGCTCGGGTCGGGTTCGAGGGTACGATCCCGTCGGAGGCCTCGTGATTTCGAGGTTCAAGTAAGAGCTCATAGTTGAGCGAAGCACGTGTCAAAGGTATAATTTTTTATCCTTTATTATGCTTTTAATTATGTTTTGCTTGTTAATTGCATTTATTATGCGGGCGAGTCTTGGCGGGTTTCATTCCGCGTAGTGTGGGTCACTACGAAACCTTACAGCAGTATCGGAGCCACGCTCCTTTTAATATTTGCAATTATTGATTAATTAATGTGTTTTAAAGTAAGATTTAAATTCTTGTTTTGCTTTTTTAATTAAATTAGAAGCTCGTTTTAATTAATTTTTAAACTCGTATTTTTTATCGATTTGGCTGTCGAACCCAGATTTTGGCTCAAAAATAGTGATTTTTGGGTGGAATCGACATTCTGAAACAGATTCAACCCTCTTTGATGGCTACCCAGAAGCTAAATTCGAACCAGAAACCCATGTTTTTGGGGTTGTTTTGTTTTCAACGAAAATTTTAAATATTTTTTAAGCCTTCATTAATGCAAGCATTACAAGGTTAGATTAAATGCATTATTACATCCCTAATCTACTGCTATTTTAAATATCCTTAAGCATAATTATGGAGTTTTAATTAGTGCTTGAGTTGATATGCTATTTTCACACAAACTTGATTTTTCACAATTATGCAAATAAATTGCATTAATATGTGAATGTGTAATTTTAAGTTCCCAAGTATGTTAAAGTTCTAATCTTTAAAGGTTTAAAAGATTGGAACACTAACCCTAAATTCCATATTGAACAAAGTTTGGATTTTTCAATTCGGTTGATTAAAATCCATGAATTCAAATACTTGTGGGTAAAATTTTTTATTAATCTTCATATTGGAAGATGTAATCTTGGTATTTTACACAAGTATGAAAGTTGGAAAAAATTTTATCATTAGATGGTTAATTTATTTTTCCAACTCCCCTTTGTCAAATCCATTATTAATTTGCATATTGGCTAAATTAATTATGGACATAGCTTTTTCAATTTTAAGCATAAAGGAAGTCCTAAATTATTTCAAAAATAAATTTTGGATGATTTAGGCTTGTGCACCGTTAAAATTGAATTTAATTAAGTTGGACTTATTTTATTTTCATTTTTGCCATTCAATTAATTCTAAATTAAATTAAGATTATTTTTTTGTCACACGTAAATCGGGATTAAAATCCCGAGAAATGGCACGCAAATCAAGCCAAAAACACCCAAGTGCCACCAAGGCTAGCCGGGCTGCCTAGCAGCCCACATGTGGCTGCCTATGGTGCGTACAGGGGTGTGCCTTGAGGGGCTGCTGTGTGGCATGGGAGTTGCGTGGTGCCGTAGTGCTAGGTGTGTGGCAGGGCTGTTGGAGTTGCTTGTGCGTGCTGCTGGGCAGCGAGGCAGCAAGCCCCATCCAGCTTGCCATACGCTGCCACGCACCAGCTAGCAAGCTAGCATGCGCAAACATGCGTAGCGAGCTGCTAGTGCTGGCTACCGCAGCATGCTACGCTGGGCGTGAATGCTGGCACACAGCACAGCAGGCGCAGCACATGGGCTACCTAGAAGCCATGGTGCGCACCCACCAAGCTCTTGTGTGGGCTATTTTGCTTAATTTTGAGCTATGTAATTTTGCGAAAATTTTCCCGTTTAAAATTATTTATGTAATTATTTTAACGAGGTTAGACCTCGATTTTTCCGGCTTTTGCAAAATTTTGATTTTGACAAATTATGGGTTATGCCGACTTAATTAATCGGATTAATTAAGTATGGATGAGGAATTTAGTGGTGGCTTAGTTAATTACGTGAGCAATTTGCTTTTAGAAATGATGGATTAAAGAACTTTGACTAGTTTTAATTAGGCGCGTTAATCGGATTAACCACCTAAGTTAGTTACTAGTTTTGCGTGTTTAATTGTGTATTTCGTAAAATGCATGGGCCATTCACAAATAGTGAATGGGTGAATGAAAGATTGTTTTCAAAACAGGTTATTGAAAAAGGCAACTATTAGGGCCCGACTAGGATATAAAATACGGACTGCGTTCCGTTATGTATTTTTGTAAATCTAAATACGGTCTACGAACCATTAATTATTTTGTACTTTAGATTAATCTTAGTCGTACTAGCTAGTTATTTTATTTTGGCCAAGATGTCTCAAGACAGCGTTTCGATGAAGACGAGCCAATATGAAGACCCATGGAAATTGAAGATTTCAAGGGGTCATGCTAGTTGCCAAATGCATCAATTTATGCTTTATATATTATTGTTATATCTGAATGTTAGATGCATGTCTAGGATTTCATATGTTGCGAAAATTTGTTAAGTTCACTTAAATCAAACCAACATAGAAACCCTAGGTCCCTTAAAATATTGAGCTAAAACTTGTCGTTCCAAGAACAACACTTACCGAACTAATGCGCGTATGTGATTGGCTACGCCAAAGCAAGGAATCGCTATTTCCCTAGGAACGTAAGGTATACTAGGTATACAAGTTGTCTAGGTTAAGCTCAACGATATCAGTAAGGAGTCCTTAGATGTCGTGGCAAAAGAGATAAAATGTCAAAAATGCATTAGATGCAACATTTTTATCAAACCGAGAGTAGCTTAGAGCTATTAGCAATTGGATTGATTACCTTAAGATATTTAATGATTAAGACAAGCCAAAGCATGCTTAACCATTTCTTGATCTTTGGGATCTCGAAATCATTTTATTCTCGCCCATAAGGGAGAATTTATTAATGCTTGGATAAAATGCTCAATGAGATTGAAAATATGCATGAACAATTTTAAATTTCAACTTATTGATCTATGAATGGTTTTTCATTTCAAATTCTTTCAATTGTAGAACAATGTCTGCAAGTAACTGAAACAACAACCAATTCTCTTTACGCTCTATTCTCGACAAGGAGAAGTTGAGCAGGCCAAACTTTCTTGATTGGCAAAGAAATCTGCGCATTGTACTAATGCAAGAGCAAAAGGAATACGTCCTTGATGAGGAAATGCCCGACGCTCCCAATGAGGAGGTCACTTAGGCTGCCCTTAACTGATGGAAAAGTGTCAATCGGGATGTCAAATGCATCATGTTGGCCACTATATCTCCGGACCTTCAAAAGAATTTCTTTGAAAAGGACACGGCTTTTAAGATCATTTCTAAGCTTCAGAATATGTTCCAAGAGCAGGCCTGAACAGAAAGGTTCGAAACCCACAGGCAGATCCTTGAGAGCAAGCTCAAGAAAGGAGAGTCAGTCAGCCCGCATGTCCTCAAAATGATTGGATTATTTAAGAACATGGAAAGGCTTGATGCAGGGTATTCAACCGAGATGGCAATTGACATCATTCTCCACTCGCTTCACAAAGGCTATGATTAGTTCAAGATGAACTATAATATGCATAGCATGGAGAAAACCCTCACCGAGTTTAATGGTATGTTGAAGCAAGCCGAGCAAACCCTCAATGATGAGGGCAAGCATGACATGCTCATGGTGAGGAAGGGAAACCATGCAAACGTCCGGGCAAGAAGCAGAGCTTTAAAGGGAAAAAGAGAAATTTTCCGCCTTAGTCAAACACTGCCAAGGCCAGCAAGGACAAAAGGGTTGCCTCTTCCAAATCCGATTCCGAATGTTTCTACTTCAAAAAGAAGGGACATTGGAAATGGGATTGCCTCAAATTCAAGGAAGATAAGAAGAACGACACCGTCGCTTCTTCATCAGGTATTTTTGTTATAGACTTAAACTTCGCTAGCAAAACGTCATGGGTAATAGATACCGAATTTGGCTCACACCTTTGTTCCAATGCTCAGGGACTAAGGATAAATAGGAGGCTAGAGAAGGGAGAGGTCGAGCTTCGGGTCGGCAATGGAGCAAGAATGTCTGCCGTCTCCGTTGGAACTCTCAGTTTTTCATTGCCCTCTAGGCTTATTTTAGAACTTGACAATTGTTATCATGTTCCTAAAGTTACCAAAACATTATTTCAATATCGGCGTTGGATGCCAATGGTTTTGAATTTCGAATTAAGAACAATAGTTGTTCATTTTATTTCGATAATGTTTTACATGGTAAGGCATATTCAGAAAAATGGTGTTTATGTGCTTTCTCTTGACAAAGAAGTCTATAACATTGATGACACCGCCAAAAAGGCTAAGATCATCGAGTCGAATCAAACCTACTTGTGGCATTGTCGTCTTGGCCATATTAACAACAAACGCATCAAGAAACTTCTACAAGAAGATTTTCTTGACTCATTCGACTTGGAGTCGTTTGAAAATTGCGAAGGATGTCTATTAGGCAAGATGATAAAACAGCCATTCTCCAAATTCGGAGAAAGGGCAAGTGACTTATTAGGTCTAATCCACACGGATGTATGTGGACTAATGAGTACACCCGCAAGACAAGGTTACCGATATTTCATCACCTTCACCGACGATTTCAGTAGATATGGCTATATCTACTTAATGTCGAATAAATCTTGATCTTTTGAGAAATTCAAAGAATTTCAGAAAGAAGTTGAAAATCAACTTGACAAGAAAATTAAAGCACTTCGATCGGATCGAGGTGGCGAATATTTGAGCCATGAATTCAACGATCACTTGAAAGAAAACGATATTCATCCAGAGTTGACACCTCCCGGAACTCCCCAATGGAATGGAGTGTCTGAACGGAGGAATTGAACCTTGTTAGACATGGTTCGATCAATGATGGGTCTTAGTGAACTTCCTATCTCTTTCTAGGGACATGCGCTACAAACCGCGGCACTAACACTAAACCGAGCTTCGTCAAAAGCTGTTGAAAAGACTCCATATGAATTATGGACTAAGAAACCTCCTAGGTTGTCTTTTGTCAAGATTTGAAGCATATGTCAAACGATTAATTTCGGACAAACTTCACCCCAAATCGGATAAGTGTTTCTTTGTGGGATATCCAAAAGAAACCAAAGCGTATTACTTCTATAATAAATCCGAGAACAAAGTGTTTGTTGCTCGTGATGGTGTCTTTTTGGAGAAGAAACACATTTACAAAATGACAAGTTGGAGGAAAATCGAAATCGACGAAGTTCGAGAGGACGAGTAACAATGTTAACCTGATAAAACAAGCTTAAGAAGTCCATTTATGGACTAAAGCAAGCCAGCAGGAGTTGGAATCTGCGATTTGATGAAGCCATTAGCAAGTTTGGTTCTATCAAGAATTCAGATGAATCTTGTGTATACAAGAAGGTCAGTGGGAGTGACATCGCATTCCTAGTCCTATATGTCGATGACATAGTGGTATTGGAAACAGCACAAAATTACTGGAGTCCGTAAAGGGCTGGTTGGGAAAGTGATTTTCAATGAAGGACTTAGGGGAGGCACAATACATATTGGTCATCAAGATCTATAGGGATAGATCTGATTGGATTGAGCCAGAGTACTTACATTGATAAAGTACTGACACGATTCCACATGGAGAATGCCAAGAGAGGGCATCTACCCATGTCCCATGGCGTAACTCTCAGCAAGAAACAGTGTCCACAGACACTTGTTGAGCAAGAGAGAATGGATCAGATTCCATATGCTTCGCTAATTAGGTCGATCATGTATGCCATGATATGTACCAGGCCAGATGTCTCGTATGCCATGAGTGCTACGAGCCGATACCAATCAAACCCAGGAGAGGCGCATTGGACTGCGGCTAAGAATATCCTAAAGTACCTGAAAAGGAACAAGGATAAATTCCTGGTTTATGGTGGCTATAAAGACCTTGTTGTTAAAGGTTACACCGACGTTAGCTTCCAGACTGACAGAGACGACTTCAAGTCATAGTCAAGATACATATTCTGTCTGAATGGAGGAGCGTTTAGCTGGAAAAGTGCCAAGCAGAGCACAACTGCAGACTCTACAACCGAAGCTTAATACTTGGCTGCTTCAGAAGCTGCTAAGGAGGCTGTTTGGATTTGCAAGTTCATTAGTGAAATTGGTGTTGTACCCTCCATCAAGGGTTCAATGGATCTCTAATGTGACAACAGTGGAGTTATCGCTCAGGCTAGAGAGCCAAGAGAGAACTAGAAGGTCAAACATGTCCAAAGGCGATTTCACATGATAAGGGAATGGAAATCCGAAGGTGAAATCAGAATTTGCAAGATCGACACGGATGATAATGTGGCCGATCCTTTAACTAAACCTTTGCCTCAAGTGAAACACAACAAACACATTAAGGCAATGGGAATCAAGCACATCGAAGACTGGCTTTGAAATTCCCTGTACATTTGTTTTAATTAAACTAATTGTTTTAATGTAAGACACTGTATTGAAACCATTCATTAATGGAGTAATTAATTTTGTGAAAAATTATCATTCGCTCCATTACTATTTAATTGTGGTTTAGAATTAAATAATGAGTCCATTCGATTTATGGAAATATTCAAAACAACAATACCATGTCTTGGATAAAGAAACACCTGTTAAGTGAACATTGAATATTTAAATAGAAAATTAACACTAATCGAGGACATCTAACTAATGGACGATTGATGACCACCAGGGATTAGTGTGTAGTATGATTTACAACACCGTTTCTTGTGCTGCAAGGACATGATGATCATAAATCATTTGCACAGGTGCCAGTTTGGAACTGCACTGGATCGACCTATGAGAGTACTTTAACAGATTCAAAATTTTCATAAGTACATTTCTCATTATAGCTATCGGAACTCGTTTCCTTGACCATGAGTGTTGTGAAGTTTTCTTGTTTGAGAACTAGTCTCTTAGATGTTGCCTAATGTCTGCCGTAATTGGGGATCATAACGGGAACATTGGGATATTAGGTCCTCTTAGTAAGAGAAACTTACAGTACAAGACTGGGAATGTCCCCCTATCAACAATAGGGAAAATGTCTTTGTTGTTTAAAAGGCCGCTCGAAGAGCGAGACTGTGAAAATGCATGGCCGTGCTCAGATGGATTTTAGAAATCATCTGCTTATTGACAGTCGAACTCGGAGATTGAGAAACACTTCTGAACGTAATAAGGATGACGATGAATCTTACCATATAGTTCACGAAGAGACATTAAAAGACATAAGAAATGGGTTATACACTATATGCACACTTGTCCGGAAGGACAAGTGGGAGATTGAAAGGAATGGTGTCCTTCCAACAAGCGTATTATTCTGATAGAGGGTTCAAAATTATAACAGAGCTAATTCTGTAGTAAGATCAAGTGATCGGAATGCCTAGGCATAGGCCTCTTCCGATCAGTAATATTAAGGTATAATTAATATTACAGCTTAATCTAAACTGAACCCTTCGGGTCGAACCCAATCGAACAACCGATCCGAGACAACAAATCAATCCGAAGGATTTAATGAGTCGTCGGAGTTTTAAGAACAAAGATGTTGGATATCGAGCCTAGGGCGTCGAGGCCGAGCGTCGCAAAATCACAAGCAACAAGTACGAGCATAGCCGTAGCTAGGCTAGGCTAGCCCATCGCAAGCCTAGGCACACCATGGTGTGCTAGGCGCGCCATGCGTGCTAGGCACACTCGGCTGCCCATCGCGGCACTATGTGCGTGTGTGCGGGTGCCTTCACGTGGCATAGCAGCACCACAGCATGCGTGCCTGGATGCCTAAGCACTATCGCAGCCCATCGCTAGCATTAGGCGCACCAGGGGCACTAGGTAGCCTATCGCAACACAGCAGCGTGCTTGCCTGGATGCCTAGGCGCCATTGCAGACCACATGCACCAAGCACAGCCATCGCAGTGTTGGGCACTTGCGTGTGTGCGTGTGCGTGTGTGTCTCGCACCATCGCAACAGCAGCCTCGCACAGCAGCACCATGCCAGGCATCCTTGCGTGTGTGCATGTGTGTAGGCACCATCGCAGGCCACGCACCAAGCACAGCACACCTATGCGTGTGCGTGTGCGAGTGCTAGTGCATGCTGGCCTGGCTGTGCGTTGCTATGCGAGAGGCGTAGCTAGCCCAGCATGCGTGGCTCGCTAGCAGCACGCATGCTGGGTAGGCGTATCCGTATGCATGTGAAGGGGAGAGCTAGGTAGCCAGCAGCGCCCAGCGCCTCGCAAGCCGCAGCATGGGCATCACCTAGCACAGCAGCATGCAGCACGCATGGCTGGCTGTGATGATGCTTGATGCGTTGTGCTGGCTAGCTAGCAGTGCTAGCTGGCATGCTAGCTGGCAGCAGCCCAGCAGCCCTTTGATGCCGGTTTTGTGAGGGGTGGGGACCAAGGCTTGGGCAAAGCCTTGGGGAGCAAGGCAATGGTCCCCTCCCACCTATTCATGGTCCTCACCTAACCCTCTCTCTCCCCTTGACACTTGTTGCATTGTGATTGCATTTAATTAATTATTTAATTTAGAATTAAATAAATTAATGATTTTGCACATGATCCCACATTGATCATGAAATGGGATTCAAGTTCCCATTCTCTATAAATACCCACTTGGTTGGGATTTTGAGAACAACACTTGAGTGGAAAAGTAAAGGCAACTCCATTGTTGAGTATACCTTGAAATTCGTAAAACTCCAAGTTTGTATTTTCTCTGGGCCTCGACTAACCTTTTAGGCTTAGGACGCTTGGGTCGGGTTCGAGGGTACGATCCCGTCGGAGCCTCATGATTTCGAGGTTCAAGTAAGAGCTCATAGTTGAGCGAAGCACGCGTCAAAGGTATAATCTTTTATCCTTTATTATGCTTTTTTGAGCCAAAATCAGAGTTCCCAGACCAAAAACCAAAAAATACGAGATTAAAACTATTTTAAAAACGTCCTTCTAATCTAATTAAAAAAGCAAAACCAGAATTTAAATCCACTTTAAAACACCTTAATTAATAAATAATTGCAATAATTAAACGGAGCGCGGCTCCAATACCGCTGTAGGGTTTCGTAGAGACCCACTTTACGCGGAAGGAAACCCAACAAGACCCGCCCCGATAACTAAAGCAATTAAAGCATGCAAAACATAACTAATACATAATTAAGAGAAAAGGGGGAAAGAATTATACCCTAGACGCGTGCTTCGCTCACCAAAAGAGCTCTCACTTGAACCCCGGAATCGCAAGGTCTCCGAAGGCTCGGACCCACGAATCTCGACCCGAGTGATCCAAGTCCCGAAGTTTAGTCAGGTCCCGATCAAATAAAAAAGGGAGTTTTACGATCTTAAGGCTTTCTAAACAATGAAGATACCTTTTGAGTTCTACTCCAGTTGTGTATTCTCAATATCCCAACCAAGGGGTATTTATAGAGAATGGGGACTTGAATCTCATTTCATGATCAATATGGGATCATGTGCAAATGCACTAAATTTATTTAATTCTAAAATAAATTATAAAGCAAATGCAATCACAAGGCAACAAGTGGCAAGAGGAGAGAATGGGTTAGGTGAAGACCATATCCCATGGGGGGTACCATTGCCTTGTTCCCCAATGGGAAGCCTTGAGGCCTTGGTCCCCACCTCTCCTAAACCACCACTAACAAAGGCAGTTGGGCTGGCAGCCAACTAGTACGCCAGCACACCAGCCAGCTAAAGGTGTCAGCACGCACTGGCCCCTGCACGCCCAACATGTGCGTGCTGCGTGCTGTTGGGTTGCTGGGCGCTGCTAGCGTAGTGTTGCTGCCTAGCCAACGCACACACACGCACAGCCTTGCTGGCTAGTGCGTAGTGCTGCTGCCTAGCCACTCGCACACACATCGCATAGCCAGCATGCGTGCTGCTAACGAGCCCCGCATGCTTGGCAATGCCTCGCCAGACACACGCACAAGCATGCTATTGCTTGGTGCTGTGCTAGCGATGCACACGCACATGGCTATGCTGCGTAGTGTTGTGTTATGTGCTGCGATGGTGCAATGAGTTGTGCGAAGGCACACACGCACGCACACAAGCCAGTACCTAGCACTTGCGATGGTGTTGTGCTGTGCGAGGGGTTGCGATGGTGCGATGAGCGATGAGCGATGCTAAGCCTTTCCTAGCGCCATAGGCACATGGCTTGCTAGCATATACGCAAGAACTTAGCACGCCTTGCATGCTAAGCTTGCGATAAACTAGCCTAGCCTAGCCTAGCACTCACATGGCTAGGCCAATGTGATGCGGCTATGCTCATACTTGTTGCTTGTGATTTTGCGACGCTCGGTTTTCGAGGCCCTAGGCTTGATATCCGACGTCTGTGTTCGTAAAACTCCGACGACTCATGGAATCCCTTCAAATTGATTCGTCGTCTTGGATCGGTTATTCGATTGGGTTCAACCCGAAGGGTTCAGTTAAGATTAAGCTGTAATATTAATTGTACCTTAATATCAATGATCGAAAGCGGCCTCCACCTAGGCATTCCGATCACTTGACCTTACTGAAGAATTAGCTCTGTAATAATTTTGAACCCTCTATCAGAATAATACACTTGTTGGAAGGACACCATTCCTTTCAATCTCCCACTTGTCCTTCCGGACAAGTGTGCATACAATGTATAGCCCATTTCCTACGTCGCTTAATATCTCTTCGTGAACTATAAGGTAAGATTCATCGTCATCCTTATTACGTTCAGAAATGTTTCTCGATCTCCGAGTTCGACACCATTACATTCACTTGGCTGGTATTCTCACCTGGTTGCCTGCTGATCTTTCATTGTTTTACCTGCACCTTTATGCTGCTTACTCTGTTGAGTTGCCTATGACTTCTTTCTTTGGTTGATTTTACCACTGTTTACTGATATTGTTGATTAGTTTTTGATGTGATTTTGATGATGACGCTACTTTTGGGACGCTTCTCTCGGTTTGCTGGATACCGGTGAGTCTGCCCCTGCTTTTCTTAGTGATGATGATGATGAATACTAGTTTTCTCTAGAGTGGCGATTGACTAGTACAGGCATGTGTATATATATTGTTCAATGATCTTTGATGATGATGTTGATTTTTGAGGAGATTAAGAAATTTTGTCAATGGTAGATTAGTAAGGAGTAAAGCAAAAATTACAAGCCATAAAAAAAAATAAATAAAAAATAAATAAAACGAGTGAGGGTTGTGTTTAAAGTAAAAATACCCTAGACACGTGGCCCAATGGGCTGGTGACACGTGGAGTATTGCCATTCGTCAACAAGGCTCCAATCCCCTGTTGACACGTGTCCTTGGAACCCTACATGGGGGACTTGTCTGCCCCACTATAAATGTGGGACAAATCTCATTAATGGGGCATTCATAAATACAAACACAGTTTACGAGCAATAGTAATTACGGAATTCTCCCAATCAGCGAGAAGTACTTTACCTTTTCCGTACTTTTTCCTCCTGTACGTATACTAACTTGATCGTTGGAGGCGGAGCTTCTACCCACCGGAGTCTTCGTGATCTTGCAGGTATAGGCATCGGCAGCTCAGGCTCGGAATCATAACTCTCCCGCAGGATACCTCAGAAAACCCCGTAACATTTGGCACCGTCTGTGGGGGGAGTACTTCCAAGATGACTTCTGATACTGTACCATCGAATCGAGACAAACGGCCCTCGGCCTAGCCTGAGGTCCAGACGGATCATGAAAGTGATGGCAACTATGAAGTCGACACCTATGTGTTCAGAACAGAACACACCCGTTCCAAAGAAATGAAGGAACAGGATGAGAACCAAGCTACTCCAAGCAACACAACCGGTATGCCGGTTGGGAATGCCCAGGCAACAGCGAGATCTTCTCCCATCACGAGAAACGAACTCATGACCTTCATGAATAGTTTCAAAGGCGAGATAAAGAATCTCATCCGGTCAGCCACCCCTAGAAGGGTCAGCCGGCCAAGAAGCCTTCCTCCTCTAGGAAAAAGGCTCTGAAGGATCGTGTGCCCACTCCTCATCCAAAGCCCAAGGTGGGGGAGGGGCCCAAGATTGACTTAAATAGGCTCCGCTTCCCTCAAGTGGAGCAAAGAAAAGCCATCCGGCACATACAGCCGGATGGATCCAAGAAAACCTTCTCTGATGCCCGGACGTTTCTCAAGGAGAAGAAAAATCAGCAGCTGTTTGCATCGGCCTCAATGTCGACATTCCCTGACAGCTTCTGCAGTGCCTCCGTCAGACACTCGGAATTAGACCAAGGGGGTCAGTCTCGCGAACCCTCCGCGCTATCTGGTCCCAAAGTGATCCAGCCGGGACAATATGGTCCGCCATATGTACCGGGTGGATCCCCTTTTTTTACACCAGGCCTCTTCGGGGGTCAAGGGCAGCAGCCGTTCTAACCTACGGATTGGCAGTTGCGTCTGCTTAATTTGGGAGAACGGCCTACGGCGTTCTCGCCAGACACAACTCAGGCGGCACAGCCACCCAAGGTCAAGAATGTGTTGTTAGGTGCCTATGATTGTACCTCCAACCCGGAAGACCACCTAATGGCATACTCCAAGATCATGTATCTACAGGGGTTGGATGATGCTGCCTAGTGTCGACGCTTCCCGGCGACCCTGAAGGGCATTGCCCAACGGTGGTTTGGTAACCTACCAGTCGGCTGCATAAAAAACTTCAGAACTTTGGCATACTTGTTTATGTCAAACTTCTCATTGATCATCCTTGCCAAAAAGACCAGCCTTTATCTTGGGGCAATACAGCAGGGTGACAAGGAAGGACTCCGGTCCTATATCAAGCGGTTCAATCTGATAAAAATTCACATACAAGGGCTGTCTAACGAAGTTGCTTACACAGACTTCTTCATGGGTCTGAAGGATGGGTCGACCTTCAAGTTCGACCTCGTCCGGAAAAGGGTAGCCACCCTCCAAGAGTCATTAATCGAAGCAGAAGCCTATATACAGGCGACGGAGCTTTGTGCTGTAAAGCAACCGTCAGATTTCAAAAAATCTGACAAAAAAGATAACCGGCCACAACAGCCAGCAAAAAAGGAAGACAAGAGAAAAGGAATCTGGGCGGCAGACTAGACTGGTTAGCCGGGCGAGAAGGCAAGAAGAAAATCTGAACTGTACTTCCCCAAGTACGAGTTCACAGAGGACTGCTCCTCCATTCTCATGGAGATCAAGGACCGGTTGTCCCTCTAGAAACCGCCCGCCATGAAAAGTCCCGCCAGCAGCCGGGATAGGAGCAAGTACTGCCAATACCATGAGGATGTTGGCCATGACACTAATGGATGCTACAGCCTTAGGCGGATGTTAGATCGTCTAGCTGACGAGGGAGCTCTAAAGTCCTACTAGCCAAAGCCCAAAGGCAACCCCAAATAAAACAAGGGGCAGGCGGCAAAACCCGGACCTACTAACTCTGAAATGGATGACGAGACAGTCTTCAGCATAGCAGGCGATTTTGCCGGCGGAGGCCCAACCATCCGAGGTACCAAAGACAACATCAGGAAGTTGGTCAACTCAGTGGATGAGGGCCGGGCGTCGAGAGACCGGGGCAAGGTTGCCAACCATAAAGTTGGCCGGATTTTAATAGATACCGGGAGCTAATCTCACCTAATTAGCTATTAGTGCTTGACAAAGCTCAAGTAAAAGCCCAGCAGCATGAATCAAGCGCCTCACCCCTTAGTCGCCTTCGGGGGAGGAGTGGTGCATCAGGTGGGAAGCATTGACCTTCCTATCCGGCTGGGTGAAAAGGGGTAAGGACGCCATATGGTCGTAAAATTTTTGGTTGTGGAGGAGCTGACTGCCTACAACATGATATTTGGCCGACCGACCCTTAACAAATCCAAGGCAGTGATCATCCCATCTTTCATGTTGGTCAAATTTTTGGTACAATCGGTTCCCTGAACGGGGACCAGAAGACAGCTTGGGAGTGCTACCTCTTTGACGTCAAACCAATTATGGGTACAACCGGTCATGGCGAGCCCATAGATGTTGATAACTGTGATCCCATAGTCTCGGCTCCAAGGGTAACCGGTAAGAAAAGAAAGGCGGACCAACTAGCACCCGTCAAAAAAGAAAAACAATAGCAATCACTTGCCGGAGAAAGGTCGGATGACTTTCAACCCCAACCGGTCGGTGAAAGCGTTGATGTCGTCCTGGACTACAGTCAGCCCGATAGAACCGTCAAGGTAGGGACGGTTGCTTTTAAAGTGTTGGGGGCAGACTTGCTCCAACTGCTGAAGGAATTCAAAGACATTTTTGCCTTTGAAGTGGAAGAGATGCCAAGCGTAAGTCCGGATCTAGCTGTCCACAGACTCGCTGTGTATCTAAAAATGAAGCCGGTTAGGCTAAAAAGGAGAAATCATGGCGAGGAGAGATCTCAGGCGGCAGCCGCCGAGGTCAAGAGGCTGTTAGATGCTGGGTTCATCTAGCAATGCTACTACTCGGATTGGGTAGCAAACGTTGTCCTAGTTAAAAAGCCGAATGGTACCTGGCGGATGTGTGTAGATTACATAGATCTGAACAGAGCATGTCCAAAGGACAGTTACCCGCTCCCACATATCGACAGCCTGGTCGACTCTACAGTCGGTCATGCTCTGATAAGCTTTATGGACACCTACTCAGGCTTCCATCAGATACCACTCTGGAAAAAAGATCAAGAAAAGACGGCATTCGTCACTGATCAGGGGTTATTCTGTTACAAAGTGATGCCGTTTGGGTTGAAGAATGCGCCTGCTACATTTCAGCGAATGATAAACACGGTTTTCCGCCATCAGATAGGCAGGAATGTAGAGGCGTAAATTGATGACATGATAGTCGAATCCAAGCTACAAACGGATCACCTAGGTGACCTCCGAGAAACGTTCACCACACTCAGGCGGCATAAGGTCATGCTAAACCCTAAGAAGTGTGTCTTTGGTGTTGAGTCTGGGAAGTTTCTCGGATTTATGATTGACCAAAGGGGGATTGAGGCTAATCCGGAAAAGGTACAGGCGATGATTGACATGCAGACACCCCACACTGTAAGAGAAGTCCAAAAACTCACCGGTTTCCTGGCGACATTGGGGAGGTTCCTCAGCCGGTCTGGCGACAAATGCCTCTATTTCTTTCAAGCAATTAGGAAGAGTTCAAGGTTTGAATGGGGAGAGAAGCTGAGGCGGCATTTCAGAAGCTCAAGCAGCATCTGCATTCTTTACCAAGGCTAGTGAGCCCCCTGCCCCAAGAGGTTCTCTACATGTACCAAGCCGTCTCAGATCACTCCCTTAGTGTTGTTCTCCTTGCTGGGAGAGACGACAATCATCTCCCAGTGTTTTTCATCAGTTATGTCCTTAGAAATGTTGAGTTCCGGTACCCTATGATTGAAAAATTTGGGTTGGCCCTCTACAAAGCTATAAAGCGGTTGAAGCCCTATTTCCTGGCTCAACCGGTAACTGTATACACTAATCAGCCACTCAAGCGCCCAATGACCACCATAGAGTCATCCGGTAGAATGATCAAATGGGCTGTTGAAATATAAAGCCTGGAGATAACTTTCGAACCAAGGCGGGCAGTGAAAGGTCAGGCTTTTGCCAACTTCATTGTTGAGATGACTAGGCCGGTGCAACCGGAAAATCCCGATCAAGTTTGGAAGTTTTCTGTAGACGTTAGTTCTACAACGAACGGTTGTGGTGCAGGCGTTATTTGCCATTCTCCGAAAGGGGATAAGTTTGAATATGCACTACGGTTTAAGTTCCAAGCCTCAAATAACGAGGCAGAATATGAAGTCCTGCTAGCCGGCATGCATATGTGTAAGGCAGCTGGAGCAAGGAAAGTTGACGCCTGCTTAGACTCTTAATTGATCGTTAGCCAATACCACGGTGACTATGAAGCCACTCGTCCGGCTATGATCAAATATCTGCAGGCGCTCAGGGAAGAGGCTGCGTCACTTGATGAATTCCATTTGAGTCAAGTGCCTTAGTCTGAAAACAATCAGGCGGATGCGCTCTCCAAATTGGCGTCATCCGCCTCATGTGATGCTCCTAGGACAGTCTTTTGGGAAGTTATGGAAAAAAGAAGCATTGAGCATGATCCCATAGGAATTTTGGACCGAAGCGCCACCTGGATGGACGCCATCCAGGCGTATTTGACAAACGGCTCTCTGCCAAATGTCCCTTCAGAAGCAGTTGCGCTAAAGAAACGATCTCTAAGCTTTGTTATGCACCAAGGAGAACACCTCCGGAAGGGGTACTTACAGCTGTTTCTGAAGTGTGTAACCCCAGAAAGGGGAAAGGAAGTCTTGGAAGATCTGCACGCAGGTTTTTGTGCCTCACATATAGGCGGCAGATCCCTGGCTAAAAAATTCTGGCGGCAAGTATATTTTTGGCCCACTCTTGAGGCACACGCCATGGATCCGGTAAAGAGGTGTGATAAGTGCCAACGGTTTGGCCGGTTGATACATCGTCCGACAACATACCTTACATCTATACATAGTCCGGTCCCGTTTGCAAAATGGGGCATGGATATATTGGGACCTTACACGCCTGCATCAGGCGGCCGACGCTACATCTTGGTAGCCGTAGACTACTTCACCAAATGGGTTGAAGCAGAGAAGGTCAAAGGAATAAAGACCAAGGATGTGATCTCCTTCATTTGGAGAAACATCATCACCCCGTTTGAGGTCCCTATGTCTATGGTCTTCGACAATGGTCCTCAATTTGAAACGTCTGTGCTCACGGGCTGGTCGGGGGATCAGGGAATCTCCCATTGCTTTGTGTCTGTAGGCAAGCCCCAGGAAAACGGACAAGTTGAGGCCTTCAATAAGATTATCTCAGACGGTATTAAGAAAAAAGTTGAAAGGGCTGGTGGTCTATGGGCAGAGGAGTTGCCTCATGTTCTTTGGGCTATCAGAACAACTGAGAAAAGGGCAACCGGTGAAACCCCGTTCCTTATGACATACGACACTGAGGTTGTTCTCCCTGTCGAGTACTATGAGCCAACTCTCTGCATCTTGCTGTATGATGAGGAGGCCAATTGGGAGGCCATGTGTCTTGCCTTGGATGCTCTTCCAAAGCGAAGGGGCAACGCCGCCTTACGACATGAGGTCTACCGTCTGAGAATGACTACAACATACAACAAACGGGTAAACAAGCGGCCCTTGAAAGTAGGGGACTTTGTACTCCGCAAAATGGAGGCAACCGGTAGGGCAAACGAGCAGGGCAAGCTAACCCCAAATTGAAAGGGCCCCTACCGGATTTTTGAAGATGTTAGAGATGGCACATACCGCCTAGAAACCCCGGACGATAGGAGGTTGCCTAGAATTTGGAATGTAGACAACTTAAAAAAGTACTACTTCTGAGAATTGTAAAACTTTTGTAATTACCGTATGATTAATGGAAAAAGTTTGGTTTATTACATTTCTATATACCTACGCCATGTCTTGTGCTTACCACAAGCGGCTTTCATCACATAACTCCCATGCGCCATGTCTTGTGCTTACCATAAGCGGCTTTCATCACATAACTCCCATGCGCCATGTCTTGTGCTTACCATAAGCGGCTTTCATCACATAACACCCATGTGCCATGTCTTGTGCTTAACACAAGCGGCTTTCATCATTTAATTTCCATGCGCCATATCTTTTGCACCACACAAGTGGCACATTTATCACTAAAAAACATCCGGTGACACCCATACGGGTGAGTTCACTTAAGAGAACATCTCCCTTCCGGGTGGTAAATTGTTCTAGTGATCATAACTCAGGCGGATATAATAAATGGAAATTAAGTCAGTTATTTCCGCCTGAATGATCCTTTGCATCAGAGAATAGCTGACTAGCACTCCCAAAAGTACAGCAGGTTTATTCTTTAAAAAGCAGTACCAACATAAGCTAGCCCCAAAAAAGGCAGCCGGTACTCCTAGTACATCTAGACCAACGCCTGCCCCCTCTGAAGAGGCAGGTGCAGGATAAATATGCTTATACTATCCAAATTTTACGCAAAACCACAACACACGGTTCACTATTAATGTTAGCTAACTATTTAGGGCTCCTAACGAAAAATCCAGCCGACAACCAAGCAAAACAAAATTTAAACGGTACGTAAAAACCGTGCCCCAACCGGGGTTGTGCGTGTTTAAATATTAACGGTCCCTGACCGGGAGCATACGGATAGCCGCCTGACTGAGTGCAGCTTTACCATTCACCTATCCGGGGGCAATATTCCTAACCCCACCCCGTCTAAGGTTCACACGGTAATAATACTCTAAGAAATTTGAAAGAAACTTGGCATAGAGAAAAATTTAAAGAAGTGCAAATAAGGAGAAATCATTCAACAAAACCGGCATAGTCGGTGGGAAAATATATATATTAATATTCAAAATAAAATACAATGGCAGAATAAGCCGACTCATTCGGCGTGATTAAAAGATAATGCATGGCACGCAGACCGGGAGGTCATTGCTACTCTATCTGCACGGTCACCCGGTTATTCGGAGCCTGAGTCTCTTCCGGACATGGCGGGTCAACGGCAGGGACGGAGTCAGGAGCAACTTCCTCTTGAGTAGCCTCCCCGTCAGCAGCCGCCTCCTCCTCCAACCTTTTGAATTCCGCCTCAACCCACTTCTCATAGGGTTTAGGCCCCGGGTGACCCTCCTCCTCAGCCAGAATGGCAAGATCTGCATAATTATAGGCGAGCTGCCAGACGTTGTAGTCTGTATCCGGATGAATAATGGAGTAGGCCGTCTTCATTCTGCTCTTGCAGTCTTGCTTATTTTCCTCAATGAGCCGGCTCTGTTCTGCTTCAAGGGTGGCCTTGAAGTTGTCCTTTGCAACAGCCGCCTCTTTTTTCAAGCGGTCATTCTCTTTTTGCAGGCGGACGCTGGCCTTCTCCGCTTGATCCAACCGTTTGAAGGACTCCTCATGATCCTTGAGCTCTTTCACGACATTGTCCAGCGCCACCTGAAGATTATCCAATTTGACCTTGGACACATTGAGGGCCTTCTGGAGGGTCTTGACCTTGTCCGCCTGTCGCATGATTATAGATTTAGTTTCTAAGTCATGCACAATCATTAAATATTCAGCAACATTATGTGCGTCATCCGCAGAACGTTTGGCTCTCCTTACCTCCTCCTGTTTACATATGTAGGCCTTTTTTAGCCCTTCCACGCGTAGCAGTGCCTGCAACAATACAATCGGTGTCAGTAGAAAAACCGGATGTGCATACATCAAATAAAATGCCGAGTGGGTACTTCAAGCTTACATCAGCTAGCTCGATCATTACACGGTTGGCATTGAAGGTGTTGATCCCAGGGATCGCCTCCCTCTCGTCCCGGGGGACGGCTTTCAGCATGGCTCGGGCATACTGAGCTGCATCCGGCCTGCGGGGGGAATTATTTGCACCAGAAACAGACGGTGAGAAAGCTGCATATGCTACGCCTATGAATTGCCGGCTGATCGGAGAATCTCCCGGCTGAGACTGAGAATAAGACTTAACCCACATGGGCAGGTCAAGCAGCGTGAGATTGAAAGGATCTGTACCTTGTGGTTGGAGACCTCTCTGGCCTCCGTCAGTAGAATGACCGGTTGAGGTCCTTATTGGTGTGACCTCTTTTGAGGCCACAACTTCAGCAGTAGACCCGCCTGGGGTCTTTATTGATTTACCGCCAGTAGAGGGCCGGACGGTGGATGTGGTTTTCTGCACCTTAGATGCAGGCTCCACTACAGTCGGCCTCGGCCGAATCTGCTTCTGTAGGGAGCGGGGAGCTTTGCTCCCATCTTGAAGCAAAACAACAAAAGGTTAGATGGAAAAACAAGCAAAAAACGGAAGTAAAGCAAATAAATCAAAGATAAGTTTTTTCTCCAGATTCTCCTTACGGATGTATGAAGCCTTCTTGGCAGGCGTTTTTTCTATTGGCAACATGTTCTTTGCTTCTTCTGCAAAACACAAATCAAATGCGTTCGGTCAAGATCAGAACAATAACAGACAGGCATTGTAATCAGAGGAAAATTGTCAGCCGGCGTAAGTTAGCCAGCTGAGGCTCTTAACCTACTTTTTTCGAACATGCCGCTATGTCTACAGGCGGACAAAAAAGCTTCGTCCCTTAGAAACTCATGTTTGGGCACCCAGTTTCTAGGCACCCTTATTATCTCTCTGGTTGAGAGAGTGGAAGGGACGAGCTCAAAAAAGCCGGAGTCCAGTATTGCTTCTCTATCCTCCTCCGGCACTGGGGGCATCCGGCATTTCTGCCCCAAAAGTTCAGGTTTTCGGTTGTATGTCCGGAACTCTCTGTTTTCCTCGTCGGTTGGAGCCTTGACCAGGTTGAAGCGGTTCTTCCAGTCCGACCACTTAGACGGTTTGTTGAGTGTCATTAGGTACTAGGGTTAAGTAGTTAGGGTATATCAGGCTCTCCAGCCACTTGGGCTCCTACTCAAGTAATGCATATGGGCAAATGCTTCCCAGCCGGGGTTTAGATCCTGCATTTTGCAGGCGGCAATGTACCCAATAATATTCACCCAGGAGTTGGGGGTGAGTTGCTAGACGCCCAGGCCATACCCCCTGAGTATGGCCTTTATTATGTCATGAAGAGAGAAGCGGAGCCCCGCCAAGAATGCCGCCTCGTAGCAGCCAAACCAGCCGTTTGCGTTGTGCTGGTCATCCTCCCAGGAAATTGTTCCCTTCTCAGGAGGGACCGCCAGTTTATATCCAGTCCCAAGGGGCCCTTTGAGGACAAAATCTGCCAAGTTATTCCACATAATGGCCCTATCTTTGGCAGATACGGTGATCATCAAAGGATCACCCTTAGTTTGCCAGGAGGGTCTTTCCTCCTCCTCACTATTGATGGATGGTGTTAGATAGCTAGTGTTGCTCTCCACAGGTCCGAGTGTAGAGCCGGAATCAGAGGAGGAGGCCTCCTGGGATGAGTTTTTTCGCTCCCCCTTATCAGAAACAGAGGCGGCTTCCTCACCGCCTCCCTGATCAGAGCCTAGAATGCCATCACTAGGCGTACTAGGGGCACCTTAAGTAGATCCCATGGCCGCCTCAGTTGGGGCCCTCTCATCAGGCGGTAACTCGTAAGAGCCCCCGCCTTTGTAATTGGGATTCAGAGCCGTCTTCCTAGTTCTGGCCATTGTGTCCTGCACAGACATAGAGACGGTAAGATTGGGAGACAAAAAAGGTAAATCCCAGAGTCTATAGGCGGTATTTCCAGTCCTAAACTCAGCCATACTAATGGACCGACTAGTCTCATTATTATGTTCCGGATGGGGGTATAATGGGTCCATCTAACTATGTGACAAATGAATGAGAAAACAAACAAAAGTCTCAAGCGTAAATACATGGAAGAGCTTGAAAGAATAGAGGCGGTACCTAAAAGAAAGAGGGAGAAAACCGCTTGGTCACTGGGAATTTCTTGGGTTTGCTTGCGAAGACACAGGCGTCTCTTGAGCCGGCTATGTTTTTTGAAGTGCAGATGTAAATTTAGCTTGCTATCAAACCCCCCAGACGGTTATAAACTTTATGCTCACACGGAAACTATCTCAGAAATGCTCTTAACACCGGCCGCTCTTGAAAGTCAAAAAATTCTCCAAGTTTTTAAATGAGGGCTTGGGGAGGGGACTTGGCTATTTATAGGATCCTCCTCAGAAGGCAAAGAGTCCTAACTCTTCACCTTCTGCTTCTCCCGCCTTTTTACCTAAACAGCCAAAGTCTAAGAGATTCAAAAAAAAATAACAAAAAAAAGAGAGAGAGAGAGAGATCTTCACAGGTGCCACGTGGCACAGCCACGTCAGCACCTGTGAGGGGCAAATGTTTAGGGTAAAAATACCCTAGACACGTCGCCCAATGGGCTGGTGACACGTGGCGTATCGCCATTAGTCAATAGGGCTCTAATCCCCTGTTGACACGTGTCCTTGGAACCCTACATGGGGGACTTGTCTGCCCCACTATAAATAATGGGACAAACCTCATTAACGAGGCATACATAAATACAAACACAGTTACTGAGCAATATTAATTGCGGAATTCTCCCAATCAGCGAGAAGTACTTTACCTTTTCCGCACTTTTTCCTCCTGTACGTATACTAACTTGATCGTCGGAGGCGGAGCTCCTATCCACCGGAGTTTTCGTGATCTTGCAGGTACAAGCATCGGCAGCTCAGTCTCGGAATCGTAACTCTCCCACAGGACACCTCAGCAAACCCCGAAACAGGTTACATTTTATCTTATTCTCATTTGTGCTAACCCTTTGTGTATATAGGTTGTCTTTTTCTTTCTTTTTCTTTCTTTCTTTAGATACTCACCTGACAAGCGCTAAATCGGTCGCATAATCTAGGCTAGGTCAAACACATTTATAACAAACACCTCACTCAAACAAGTATAATGGCAAGCAAGGGTTCGATCCACGGAAAACTGGAATCATTTGCTAAATAATCTTAACGCTCAAGCTTAATTGAAATCAATGTATAAGTGGTGATTAACTAACAACCTACAACTAAGAATTGAATTCAAGGAATTAAAACACTAGGGGAATAGGATTCACTCAACCAATAACAATTAGGCGAATAGGGGGGAATAAGGATAATGAAATAGCAAAGACCAAATGCAAGACCAACATCAAACGATATGAAAACAACTCAAATTACAAAGCTTAGATCCCACATTAACTTAGCAACAAAAGATACATAATCATATTGCAATATGTAATGAAACATTCAACTCACATTTCCATGTCGAACCAAAGATTACTCTTATCATGAAGAACAAACAAGCAATTCCATATAATCAAATTTAATCGCAATCCATCATCAAAATCACTCCCAAACTCATATAATCACCAATAGGTTGAGTTTCACCCAACCCTTAGCCAAGAGGACTACTCACAATTCATTGTGAGTAACATGCAAATTCCAAGTTTGAATTATAAGTAATTCTAAAATTTGGGGAAAAGTGATTATCTATGGACAAAGCTAACATGCAACAACAATATATTAGGATTGAGAGAGAATCAAGTGACTTACAATACAAAAATAAAATCAGAAAATAATGAAGGACAAATGAAAGAAGTTACTATTGAAGCTTCAAGAATGTTGGATAATTGCTGAAATTCTAAAAATAAATCTTGAAATTAGCTTCTACAAATGATTAGATTTTTGAGAGTTTCTAAAACTAAATCAACTAATTTAACGAAGTTGCTAACAAAGAAAGTATTTGCTGAAAACTATTCTACTGTTTTTCTTCTCCCCCAAAAACGATCTAAAAAGGACCTTAAATAGTCCGTACAAAAGTGGCTGAGATCGGGAAAAGGTCCGACCGAACTCTGGGTAGGTTCGGTCGGACTCAGGGTAGGTTCGGTCGAACTTTGGGTAGGTTCGGTCGAACCTCCTTGATCCTTGTTTGGTCGAACTTTTGAGGTTCGACCTCTCTTGCAAAATTGCTAAAAACTGGTTTGACACTGCCTTCTCTTCACCTTGGAGGTTCGGTCAAACTTTTCTAAAATTTGACCACACTTAGGTTCGACCGAACCTTTCAGAGGTTCGGCCACACCTCCTCTTGCACTTCCTTTTCTTGCTTCCTCTCCTTTCCTTTTGCTCCTCTTGCCTTTGTCCATGCCTCCATACTTAGCCAAGGGGCCTCCCACCGTGCATAGGACAGCAATGGAACCTGCAATATATAGCAAAGTTCATGAGAGCATGGGGATGATAAAATAATGCATAAAGATTATCAAAATAAGTGCAAATAAGCATTACTTTTCATCAACACATAAAGAAGCCATAAGAGGATAAATGAGGTGGAAAAACCTAAGAAAAATAGGAGGAAAAAGACCTAAATACTACCCCTAAGAGTGACATTAATGTCACTCATCAAACTCCCCCACGCTAAGCCTTTGCTCGCCCTCGGGTAAAGCAAAGGAAAATGAACAAGGGAGAATGATTTTGTTATTCAAACAAGCAAGGAACAAAAGAAAAACCGAAATTGCTTTTAGCAAAAGCAACAAGCCATTTAAACCCCAAGGTCGCCGATGAGGACGAGTTGTGATCTCGCGAGGGTTTCCAAAGAGCATACCCCACAACTCTTACAAAATTGTGTTCAAGACAAACCAAAAACAAGGGAAAGAGAAACAACAAATCCAACACAAATCATAGCCAAATCGAGCTTTTTGAGATAACAAACATGAATGAATGCCAAAGTTTCTGAGTAGTAGAAGTGAGCATGCAAGGGGATGTGGAAGGTTGATTGAAGGATAAGTCATGCTAAGCATAGAGAACTCAAACATGCACCAACCCCCCCCCCCCCCCGCGTTCCATACAATCTTACCGTGTTCCCTCATCTAGATTCAAATCCGCCCTTAGAGATAGCATTAAGTGACTCCTCGAAGGAGCCGGAACAAAGATAAAACACTGCAAAATAGAGGAACCCGACATCTCACCAAGTCATGCCTTCTCCATATGCTTGAGATCCAGCTCCCTCCACCGACTAGTGACTCAACCAACCTACGTCAAAAGGGCATTGAAAGGGTTGTAACGTTGGCTGGGGGTAAGGGTGTGGAAAATTTTGGAAATTGGTGCTTAGCCTAACCGTGAAGCAAAGGGTGATCAAGCCTCTTTTTCAAAATCAATCATCTACCAATTTTCAAACTACATTGCCACAAACTTGAACTACATTGCCAAACACTTTTGAGCTTTCGTTTTCCTCTTACATCTTCATTCATCAACTCTCCCCTTTTTTTTCTTTTTTTTTTTAATTTTTTTAATTTTTTTTCTTTTTTTTTCAGTATGGAAAGATTTTTCTAGGATATGCATTTGCTTTTCTTGAACACATATTCACAAAATCACTACTTCAATTTCCAATTAGAACCATTCCCTTCCAAATTTCAAATCAAAACTACAATAAGCTCTCATGGCTAGAGCTTCACGATTCCAAGGGTGAAAGTAAAACAAAAGGATCATGGGCTTGCAATGTGCTATATAATCAAGGAGGGGAAGACTCAAGATGGTAAGGGCAAATGCAACCAAAAATACAAAAGATAATAAAAATAAAAGCTAATACTAGAAAACAAAAATAGTCACCGAATGAAGAATGCCTTTGTCATTCATAGGTTAGTTCAGTCTCGATCTCGGGAGCCAAAGGCCAAGTTCTAGATCTAAGCATGCCTTGGTGAGGATCCTACGCCGCTCATACAAGTAATGTTGGAGGCTTGAACAACAAAGCTCACATCGGGTTACAAAAACCATCTCTAGGGCTTCAAATCCTCTAATGAGAGCAACACCTTCTTACCACAAACAAGTGAATTTGGGTTCGGTGGGCCTTACGAGTTCTAGAACAACTACCTTAGCATGAACATGTCCTAGAGTCAACCAATGGAAATCCCGAAGCATGCAAACTTATAACACTCAAGAAGCAAAGCATTCAAACACACGAGTCAACATTATTATGCTCGAAATGAAAATGAAACAACTAAGCTTTTTGTGGTTTGCCTTGAACAAAAAGGAAAATCTTTTTCATTTTTCACATTTTTCGATAATATATATATATATATATATATATATATTAAGGCAAGGAGTACAAGAGAGATAAGAGGCTAGTAAACATATAATTCCCAATCGACAAACAAAGATCGTTCGGCATCAATACCAACGATAACCAGATTCCGTGGAATCAAATGCAAACAACCTCGAACAATCAACTCCATCCTGTTCTAAACTAACTATGCACACAAAGAAAAATAAAGGAAAGTAGGGAAAGATCTCACCAAATGCTGCTTGAAATAGAACACAAGACAAATATTGCGATCTCACCAAGGTTTCCAGGGCTTGAGTTGCTCCTTATTCCATCTTTTAGTGCTTCCGTTTTCAAGCTACAAGGAAAGTGAGCCAAAAAAAAAGAAACACTACAACTATACAAAGAAAAATTAGTGAACAAAAGAAAAAGACTAGAATTATAAACAAAAGAAAATGTCTGACAAAAAGCTATCTACAAAATTTGGATTAAGGGATTTGGATTTTGGGATTTGGATTATGGGATCAAGAGAAAAGAGGGAAAAACAACTTTAATTTAATATTTTTTTATTTTTTTTTTCTCAAATGAAGCTTCATAACATCATCATCATAAGAATATAACCAACCAAAAATCATCACTAACTACAATAAATTCATTATCCTTGATGGTTCTCCATATGCACAAGCTACCGTCCTACCACACTACCCTCCTATGTACACTTTAACCAAAAGGAACATCCTCCCCCACGCTAGTCTTTTGCACGTCTCGAGCAAAAGGGAAAGGCATGAAAATCCGGGGGGAAGAGAGGGAGGGAACCCTCATTGGGGGTTTCTATCCTCCCGTTCCGTAAGAGGGTTGATGAAATCAAACCCGAGGCGATCCATAAATGGATGGAAGGATTGGTTAAAGTGCTCATAGGGCCACCCTTGTGTACCCCAACCACCATCAAAAGGATTCGGGGTTGATGGACTTGCCGGATCATAGGCGTAGTCACACCCACCCGGCCGATAAGGGTTGTATGGTGGGGTACCAACACGTTGGGATGGGTCGATAGGACCTTCCCAATAAGCATAGGTGTTGGGGGAGGGGTTGTTAGGGTCACAGGGGTCCCAATGTGGAACCAGACCCTCTTGAGGCGGGTGGTAGGGATAGTTAACATAGGGCGTTTGAACGCCCGTTTGCACAAGACTATCATAGTTCATCCTCGCGTAGTACCCCCGTTGTTCAATAGAAGCCTGATTATCATAACGAATACCATCGAGGGTACTACGCAGGGCACTCATATCAAAAGGAAAAGAGGAAGAAGAAGAAGATGTCTCACCTCCCCCACTAGGGGGGGAATTGGATGCTCCACTTGGTAGACCGGTTGAGGGTGAGGGATTGCACCGCGGACTTGATTTTTCCTTAATTCATCGGGGTTGAATTTTCGCGCAATCTTCCACCTTAGCGGGTTATAAGGGTCTACCGAAGTGTGAGGGGGATCCGGGAGGACACACCATTCTTCTCCATTATCAACCAAGAGGATAAATTTGCTATTCTGGGTGGCGTAGTTGATGAAGCGTTGGTTGCGAAGAGCAACAATAGAAAGAGCATAAGGAGGGTAGCCGACGGCCTCTTCTTCTTTGTTTTGGAGCACATGGGGGAGCAAATCAATTTGGTCCTTGTACGCTCCACCATTCAAGGAAAGGGCAATGAGGGTGATCATGCCCCCCATGTGAATCTCATCACCAAGTCGCCCATCTCGAGTGTCCAACAATCTCGAGATAAAAGTGGTGGAGCATTTGAACTTTAAACTCTGAGGATTGTCGGCCAAGTAAAGGCAAGCTGCCTCATCTTTAACCATAGAGCCGAGGTTTTCCTTGAAGAATACGGCATACTGAAGGAGCCGGGCAAAGTATCTCAAAGCAATATGGATGATGTTGTTGACCTGTGCGGTGTTAGTGCGAAAGACGGGCTTAGTGGAGATGCTCCGCCACCATTCTTGTTCATTATAGGGGATGCGACACATTGAGGTCATATCAGAGGGTCGATGCAACCCGGTTGCTTGCCAATGGAAGATCTCATTGAGCTCACTCTCGGTTAGGGAATGGTCTTCGTTGAACATACGAAAGTGAAGAATAATTTGAGATTCATTCCCTTCATCATCTTCTTCAATGACTTCCTTGCGGAGGGAAGCAATGAATTCCAATGTGACGCGCTCATAGGTGTGAGCGTGGAGGTCAATGAACTCGCCCTAACCAAAGTTTTGTGCGAGCCGGACTACTTCATCCATGATGCCAAGCTTTCTTAAGGTGTTCCCGCAGAAGAACCTTGTAGCTCGTATAAGACGGTCCATAAGGGTCTTATAGACATCCCAAAAGTGTTTGTTCGGAGCGATGATGCCATGATCATTGATGCCGGGTGGAGGTGGAAAATTGGACGATGAAGATTCACCCGTCCTCTTCCTCTAGGACTTGCTTTTGCCAAAAAGATGCATTGTGAATCTACAAAAATCATCAAGAATTAACATTAGGAAGATTCAAGCCAAAAGGAGACACAAGAAGCTCGCCGAGATAAAAAGTGTGTGCAATGAGAGTAAAATCCATGAGTTATGAAATAGATTTAGATGGTAACAACAATACAATTCAAGGCATTAATGGACACCTATAAACCAAGGCATGAGCTAAAAATCCTATGGCAATCAAATGCAAATCCTAAGAAAACCTAGGCAAAATTGGGCATGATGTCCCCTAAAATTCATGAAATCCACTCAAAATTCATCTAAATCAAACTAAGAACAATGAGTAATAGTCACAAAATTCCATCCAACTCAAGAATTTCTCAATCAAAATGTAGCATGAACAACCTAGTGAAAGATTATCACATTCAAGCAAACAAATTGAAATCATGAAAAACCAAGTCATACGTGCATATTCATCATGAAACAAGTTCTATAATCAACAACCAACCAATTACAACAAGGAAATCCCAATAACCACTTAAATCAAACAAGCCATGACTAACAATTTCAATTATACCACAAATCATACTTGAACATGTAAAACATGGTAAAACTAAGAGAAATTGAAGAAATGAACTTGCAAAAGCTAGAATAATCATACCACAATTGATTGGAAGCAAGTAGAAATCAAGAAGTTTCAAGTCACTCAAACCCTAGAAATTGGGGAAAAATTGAGGAGATTGTAGGAATGGAGTAGCGGCTCAAGCTTATTATATCTGGGCAAGTTCGAAAAAGGTTTGGTCGGGACTTAAGAGGTTCGGTCGGACCATTATAAGTTCGACAAAACTTTTGAAAAGTTCAGTCGAAATTTCGGATTTTCCAGAAACTGCCAGATTTCAGCCTAATTTGATTTCCAGAACAGTAGCGGCGGAACTTTCTAGGGGTTCGGTCGGACCAGCATAGGTTCGACCAAACTTTTGAAAAGTTCGGTCGAACTTCCTTATTTTCCAGAAACTAACAGTTTTTAGCCCATTTTGAGTTCTAAGGGAGGAGCGGCCAAACTCTTAGGTGGTTCGGTCAAACTTTTGTAAAGTTCGGCCGAACCTTTTTGGAGTTTGGTCGAACACCCCTAAAATCCTCAATTCTGAGAATTTGCACAAAACTTCCCCTCAAGACACGCTAAAATACCACACAATCATGCCTAAGGTACATGGAAAATGCATTCCTTTTTAAGGCAAGACAAACAAGGATACCAACACAAACTAAATACACACAAAACCATCAATCCAAAGTTGTGAAAGAAGAAAAGAAAACATCAAGCAAATAGAATAGAGGAGGGTTAGAAACTCGGGTTGCCTCCCGGAAGCACTTCTTTAACGTCACTAGCTTGACGTACTTCACGCTCAAAAGATGAGATTACATTGCAACACTTCAATTAGACCAACATGAGCACCCTCATAGTAAAGCTTGAGGCGATGCCCATTGACCTTGAATGACCTCGATCCATCTAAATCATTGAGTTCAACAGCTCCATGGGGAAAAACCTTTTTTATGGTGAAGGGTCCACTCCATCTAGATATGAGTTTACCGGGAAATAGTTTCATCCTTGAATTGTAAAGCAACACCTTATCACCAACATTGAAGTTCTTCTTTTCGATTTGCCGGTCATGCCACTCCTTTGACAGGGTTTTGTACAAGCTTGCACAATCATACGCATCCATCCTTAGTTCCTCTAACTCATGTAAATCTAGCCACCTTTGTTCACCCGCACTTGCCAAATCAAAGTTGATCTTTTTGATAGTCCATTGAGCACGGTGTTCAAGTTCAACCGGAAGGTGACAAGACTTACCATATACAAGCCGGTAGGGGTAGTGCCGATGGGGGTTTTGAAAGCAGTTCTATAGGCCCAAAGGGCATCATCTAGCTTGTCCGACCAATCTTTTCTATTTCTAGCCACTGTTTTCTCAAGAATCACCTTGATTTGACGATTGGAAACCTCCGCTTTCCCACTTGTTTGTGGGTGATAAGTCGTGCCAAAGCGTTGATGGACCCCATTCTTTCTCAGCATATTTTGAAACACATTATGAACAAAATGAGAACCATTGTCACTTATGACCGCTCTTGGGACCCCAAATGTAGGAAATATGACCTTTTTGAACAATTTCGTCACAACTGTGTGGTCATTTGTTAGGGAGGCAATCGCTTCAACCCACTTTGAAACATAATCGACCGCCACAAGTATATATTGATTCCCACTAGATGAGGGAAAAGGTCCCATGAAATCAATGCCCCACAACTTCAAGCTCAAGAATTGGTTGTTGCGGCATCTCATTTCTCCTTGTTATATTGCCGGTTCGTTGACATGAGTCACAAGTTTTTACAAACCCCCAGGAATCCTTGAATATATGAGGCCACCACAAGTCGCTTTGCAACACTTTCAACGCTGTTTTGTTGGCCCCCATGTGGTCTCCACAAGGATCTGAATGGCACATCTTCGAAACATTTTGCATCTCTTCATCCGGGACACATCTACGGAGTAAACCATCTACTCCTCTCTTGTAGAGAGTGGGGTCATCCCATATATAGTGTCTTGCATCTCTTTTGAGCTTCTTCTTTTGGTTCTTGGAGGAATCAGGAGGAAATTCCCCACATGCCAAATAGTTCACCAAGTCGGCGAACCAAGGAAGATCTTTTTCATTCAATACATAGAGCACATCATCCTTTAATTCATCACAAATGGGAGCCCCATCATCATAGACTTGCACGTTCTCTAACCGGGATAGATGATCCGCAACCACATTTTCGGCCCCCTTTTTGTCCCGGATCTCTACATCGAATTGTTGAAGTGATAGCACCTAACGAAGATGACAAGGCTTGGACTCTTTCTTTGCCACAAGGTACCTAATAGCCGCATGATCGGTGTAGACAATAGTTTTGGAACCAATGAGGTAGTTCCAAAACTTCTCAAAAGCATGTACCACGGCAAGAAACTCCTTTTCCGTTGTGGTGTAGTTGCGTTGGGCTTTGTTTAAGGTCTTGGACATATAGTAGATCACATGAAGTCTCTTTTCAACTCTTTGTCCAAGCACACCCCCAATAGCTACATCACTAGCGTCACACATAAGCTCAAAGGGCAAATCCCATCTTGGCCCTTGCACTATAGGAGAAGAGATCAAAGCTTCTTTCAACTTGTTGAAGGCGCGGAGGCATTCCTCATAAAAAACAAAATCTGCTTCTTTTTAAAGGAGGGAATTTAGGGGTCTAGCAATGAGGGAGAAATCTTTGATGAACCTCCTATAGAACCCCGCAAGCCCCAAAAAGGATCTCACTCCCTTTACATTGATTGGGGGTGGCAACTTCTCTATCACTTCTACTTTTACTTTGTCCACTTCAATCCCCTTGTTTGAGATTTTGTGCCCAAGAACGATTCCTTCTTCTACCATGAAATGGCATTTTTCCCAATTCAAAACCAAGTTGACCTTTTCGCATCTAGCCAAGCATTTGCCCAAGTGGGACAAACAATCTTCAAATGAAAGGCCACCAACCGAAAAATCATCCATGAATACCTCCATCTCCTCTTCGAGCATGTCACCAAATATGCTCATCATGCATCTTTGAAACATCCCGGGTGCATTGCATAGACCAAATGGCATTCTCCTGTAAGAAAAAGTACCATATGGACAAGTAAAGGTTGTTTTCTCTTGGTCATCCGGGTTTTTTGGGAATTTGGAAGAAACCCGAATAACCGTCGAGAAAGCAATAATACTTGTGCCTAGTTAGTCTTTCAAGCATTTGATCTATAAAGAGGAGAGGGAAATGATCCTTTTTGGTAGATTCGTTTAGACGTCTATAGTCTATGCACATCCGCCAACCGGTCACGGTCTTAGTTGAGATGAGGTCACCATCCTCATTCTCAACTACGGTCATGCCCCCTTTCTTAGGAATAACATGCACGGGGGAAACCCACCTTGAGCTCGAAATGGGAAAGATGATGCCGACATCTAGGAGTTTGGTGATTTCTTTCTTCACCACCTCCCCCATTTAAGGGTTGAGTTTTCTTTGCCTCTCTATAGAGGGCTTTGCACCCTCCGCTAATGTTATGTGGTGCATGCAAATAGCGGGACTAATACCCTTGAGATTATCAAGGGTATAGCCCAAGGAATTTTGGTGGTTTCTTAACACACCACATAACATTCGAGTTTGGTGTTCATTCAAAGATGCATTCACAATAACGGGAAACATGGAATTGGGTCCAAGAAATTCATACCTAAGGTGTGATGGTAGAGGTTTTAGCTCTACCATAGGCACGCCCTTACCTTCCATTGTAGGGGAAGTCTCCATAGCATGTTTGAGTGTGATTCCCATGCAAGCTTCCTCAACCTTTCCTTCAACATTCTCATCAAGAAACTCTTTAGACAACGACATTTCCTTGCTTTGATTACCTATCTTTTTCTTGTTTAACAAGACATTCTCAAGGGCATTGTTAGTAGAGATCAAGTGCTCATGCATAGAATTCACAATACAATCTATGGTGTCACTTTTCATGCATTTTTCCAAAGTAGAACTAGGATATTTCATGCTTGCATTCAAATCAAACTCAAGAACCTCTTCACCTACTTTGAGTGTAATTTTAGCACTTTTCACATCAATCAAAGCACCGGAGGTAGCTAGAAAAGGTCTCCCTAGAATGATAGGAATATGCACATCCTCATCCATGTCAAGCACAACAAAATCAACCGGTATAACAAACTTTCCAACCCTTAGAGGAACATCCTCTACCTTACCCTTAGGGAATTTGATTGATCTATCCGCTAATTGGAGGGTAATGTTGGTAGGCAAAAGCTCCCCTATATCAACTCTTTGGTAAACCGTATATGGCATAAGGCTAACACTAGCCCCTAAGTCACATAAAGCATTGTCAATTTGAATTCGATTTATTGCACAAGGAATGGAAAAGTTACCTGGATCTCGTAACTTTGGAGGCATATTGTTCATTATAATTGCACTACAACTTTCGATGAGGTTCACCGTTTCAACAACAACACAACTTCTTCTTCCACTCACTATATCCTTTAGAAACCTAGAATAATTGGGCATTTATTTTATGGCATCGGTAAAGGGTATTGAGAGGTGGACTTGTTTCAAGGTCTCTAGGAACTTACCAAATTGCACATCTAGCTTGTGTCTCACAAACTTATGAGGATATGGAAGTTTTTGCAATTGTGTTGGTTCCTTCTCTTTCTCTTTCTCTTTTTGAACTCTCTTTTCTTTTTCAATCTCTCTTTCATTTTCAACTCCAACTTCTTTCTCAACTTCATCACTTTTTTCGTTTTCACAACTTCTCTCATCTTCTTGCTCAAACTCACTTTCAAGGGAGGGCTCATTCATGGTCACTCTCTCATTGTTTTCTTTGGCTCACTCTCCTTCAACAACTTCCCACTCCTAGTAGAAATGGCATTCACCGGTCTCTTGGGGTCAATCCCTTGGGGTGGAAGTTTAGAAGTGCTAGTTCCCTCTTTAATGGCATTGGCTAATTGAGAGATTTGGATTTCTAGCATTTTGTTGTGAGTCATAACCTCAGTGAATTTCTTGTCACTAGTGGCCATGAAGGTATTAAACATATTGGCTTGGCTTTCCATCATCTCTTCTAGGCTAGACTTTTGTGGAGGTGGTTGAGTGTAACAATTGTCTTGTTGTGCTCTAGGACCTCTCACATTGGAATTAGCATTTTGGTTGTTAAAGCCTCTATTACCATTATTATTCCAATTGTTCCGGTTATTAGAACTCCCCCCTTTGTGGTATTGGCCTTGATTTCCATTGTTTCCTTGATTGTTATGGTTATGGTTACCATAACCACTTTGTTGGTTGTAGTTACCTTGGGGATTTTTGTCCCTTTGGTTTCTACCACCCCATTGGTTGTGGTTGTGGTAATCATAATCATTTCCTCTTTGATTGAAATTATTCCCTTGCCCTCTTTGATTGGGTGGTAAGTATCGTTGGTTGTCATTCCTATTTCTATTATCATAAGACAAGGCATTGACATGTTCATTTTCATACTCATTACCATCATCATTAAGGGGTTGGGATTGGGAATCAAAATTACAAGAAGATGTATCATGGTCATAAGACCCACAATTATCACAAAATAAGCATCCACTGGGCATGTTATTAGATGTAGAAGTAGAAGGGTTAGAACTTATACCTCTTCCCTTAGATTGGGAGGAAAGATCTTGGCGCGAAGTAGAGGAATCAAGCTTAGCTTTGATCGATGACATCTCCTTTCCAAGATTTGTAATTTGGGATGTCAAGTTGTTTATAGCATTGAGGTGATCTACCGAATAGGCTGCCCCCCCCCCCCCGCCACTCTTGCTTGTGGATTCTCTTTCATTTTCTTGCCAATCCATGTGGTTCCTTACCACATCTTCAATGATCTCAATCACTTGATCTTCGGTTTTATTCATTATTGGCCCACCGGATCCCGCATTCAAGCTTGTTTTGCCTTGAGGACTCAAGCCTCCATAGAAGATTTGTAAAACTTGGTATGTTGGGATTCCATGGTGAGGGCACTCTCTTTGGTACTCCTTGTACCTCTACCAAGCTTCATAAATAGTCTCACTACCGCTTTGCCGAAAACCTTGAATTAGAGCTCTTGCCTCGGCCGTTTTCTTTTGAGAGTTGAATCTCCCTAAGAAAGTCGTGGTGACCTCATCCCAAGTCCTCAAAGAATTGGGTCTCACCTCCTTCTCAAGCCATTCGAGACCCCTTCCTATTAAGGAGAAAGGAAATAGTTTTAGTCTCACAAACTCTTGAGTGACCCCATTCACCTTGATCGTGTTGCAATATTTCTCAAACTCGTTCAAATGTGCAAGAGGGCTCTCGTGTTTTTCTCCACTAAATTGTCTCCTCTCAATCAAATTTATCATTGCGGGCCTAATCTCGAAGTCATTAGCCGGGGTGTTTGAGGGAGCAATCCCACTTGAAGCTCTATAAGCTCCTAGAGTTCCCATCTCCTTCAAAGGTCTTGGAGGTGGTGGTGGTGGGTTGTCACCCATTGGATTTCTTTGTGGTTCCGGGTTGGACTCTCTTCTTGGGGAAGTGGAGGACCGCGAACGAGATCTCCTTCTTCTTCTAAGGGTTTGCTCAATCTCGGGATCGTAAGGCACCAATTGACGATGTTGAGTCCCACGCATACGCACTCAACAAACACAATTAGTAGCAAGGCTACAAGCGTAGCCAGAAAAAAGGAAAACAACTCTTTTTGTGCGTTTTTTTTTTTTTAATAATGAATTATACTCAAGCAATCAAGTAGCAATCAACAACACCGTCCCCGGCAATGGCGCCATTTAGACAAGTGCTAAATCGGTCGCACAATCTAGGCTAGGTCAAACACATTTATAACAAACACCTCACTCAAACAAGTATAATGGCAAGCAAGGGTTCGGTTCACGGAGAACGGGAATCAATTGCTAAATAATCTTAACGCTCAAGCTAAATCGAAATCAAGGAATAAGTGGTGATTAACTAAAAACCTACAACTAAGGATTGAATTCAAGTAATTAAAACACTAGGGGAATGGGATTCACTCAACCAATAACAATTAGGCGAATAGGGGGGAATAAGGATAATGGAATAGCAAAGACCAAATGCAAGACCAACATTAAACGATATGAAAACAACTCAAATTACTAAGCTTATATCCCTCATTAACTTAGCAACAAAAGATACATAATCATATTGCAATAGGTAATGAAACATTCAACACACATTTCCATGTCAAACCAAACATTTCAGACCATCAAGTTCAATAATCTAGGTTAATTACTCCTATCATTAAGAACTAACAAGCAATCCCATATAATCAAATTTAATCGCAATCCATCATCAAAATCACTCCCAAACTCACATAATCACCAATAGGTTGAGTTTCACCCAACCCCTAGCCAAGAGGACTACTCACAATTCATTGTGAGTAACATGCAAATTCCAAGTTTGGATTATAAGTAATTCTAAAATTTGGGGAAAAGTGATTATCTACGGACAAAGCTAACATGCAACAACAATATATCAAGATTGAAAGAGAATCAAGTGACTTACAAGACAAAAATAAAATCAGAAAATAATGAAGGACAAATGAAAGAAATTACTATTGAAGCTTCAAGATTGTTGGATAATTGCTGAAATTCTGAAAATAAATCTTGAAATTTGCTTCTACAAATGATTAGATTTTTTAGAGTTTCTAAAACTAAATCAACTAATTTAATGAAGTTGCTAACAAAGAGAGTTTTTGCTGAAAACTATTCTACTGTTTTCCTTCTCCCCCAAAAATGATCTAAAAAGGACCTTAAATAGTCCGTACAAAATTGGCTGAGATCGGGAAAAGGTCTGACCGAACTCTAGGTAGGTTCAGTCGGACTCAGGGTAGGTTCGGTCGAACTCTGGGTAGGTTCGGTCGAACCTCCCTGATCCTTGTTTGGTCGAACTTTTGAGGTTCGACCTCTCCTGCAAAATTGCTGAAAACTGGTTTGACACTGCCTTCTTTGCACCTTGGATGTTCGGTAAAACTTTTCAAGAGTTTGACCACACCTAGGTTCGACCGAACCTTTAAGAGGTTCGGCCACACCTCCTCTTGCACTTTCTTTTCTTGCTTCCTCTCCTTCCCTTTTGCTTCTCTTTCCTTTGTCCATGCCTCCATACTTGGCCAAGGGGCCTCCCACCGTGCATAGGACCGCCATGGAACCTGCAACAGATAGCAAAGTTCACGAGAGCATGGGGATGATAAAATAATTACATAAAGATTATCAAAAAAAGCGCAAATAAGCATTACTTTTCATCAACACATAAAGAAGCCATAAGAGGATAAATGAGGTGGAAAAACCTAAGAAAAACAGGAGGAAAAAGACCTAAATACTACCCCTAAGAGTGACATTAATGTCACTCATCATCACCTCTTTTGGGAAGCGTGCTATCACTTGGATATGCTTGCTTGGCATCTTTTTGGTGAGATCTTTCCCTTTTTCTTTTTTCCTTTTTCTACTTCTTTTGGTGTACTTCAGGATAGTTGTAGTTTATTGGAAGTTGAATGATTCGAGGATGTTTGCTATTAACACCTAGTGTGTTTGGGGCCGTTGATGGTTATATCTAACGACCACTTGTTTGTCGATTGGGATATATTTTATTATGCTTGATTCCTCTTCTATTTCCACGCTCTCTTTTATTCCACTTCCTTTCCTTGTTCTAAAAAATAAAATTAAAAAAAAAAAAAAAAAAAGCTATGCTTAATGGATTTGCATTATTGAATGTCTTTCTTCCTAAGGATTAAGAGTTTCCGTGTTGTTGGATTGCCATTGGTTGACTCTAGTAAATGTCTATGCTAAGGGTAGATGTGCTAGAACTCGTAAAGCCCATCGAACCCAAATTCACTTGTTTGTGGTAAGAAGGTGTTGCTCTCATTAGGGGATTTGAAGCCTTCAAGGTAGTTTTTGTACCCCGATGTGAGCTCTATTGTTCAAGCCTCCAACACTTCTTGTATGAGCGGCATAGGATCCTTACCAAGGCATGCTTAGATCGAGACTTGATGTCTAGCTACCCGAGATCGCGACCGAACTAAATCTAGGGAGGACAAAGGCATTTTCTTCGGTGACTAATTTCCTTTTCTATGTTTAGCTTTTCTTTTGCTGCTTCTTTGTAATTTCATTTGCATCTCCCCCATGATAGCCATGTTGAGCCTACACCTCCTTGTTTGTAGCATATTACAAACCCTATGGCCCTTCTATTTCATATTTCACCCGTAGAATTGTGAAGTTTGAGCCAAGAAAGTTTGTTTTGATTTTGGTTTGATAAGTTGGAAGGTGATGGTTTGATATGGAAAGTAAGGTTTTGTTCTCTATATTTTTGGTGTTTAATAAAAGAAAATGTGAATTTAAGAAAAAGTCATCCATTGTGATATAAGGCAAGGACAGTGTAATAAAATTTGACAAAAGCATGAGCTAAAAAAAACAAAAAAACAAAAAAAAAACTAAATAAATAAATTAAAAATTTGCAAAAAGATTTTGATGTAGTGTCCTCCCTAGTATGCGCATTGAGGACAATGCTCAATTCAAGCTTGGGGGAGAGGTTGTACGCATTTTATTTATAGTTTTGTGAGTTTGTGTTGAATAAGCTTGGGGGAGACGTAATTTTGTTTGGAAATTGGTGATATTCTACGTTGTTTTTGAGAATTGGCGCCATTCTTTGCTTCACAATTAGGATTTACCACCAAATTTTCATATTTTTGTTTTTTTTTTTCATCACCTTTACCTCCTAGCCTACATTACAACCCCTTTTAAAGTCCTCTTGACTTGGATTAGTTGAATCACTAGTCGGTGGAGGGGGCTAGATTTCAAGCATATGGAGAGAGCATGACTTGGTAAGATGTCGGGTTCCCTTGATTTTATTATCTTATCTTTGTTCCGGCTCCTTCGTGGAGTCATGAGATGCTACCTAGTAGGGTGGATTTGAATCTAGATGATTGAACGCGGTAAGAATGTTTGGAATGCGGGGGGAGTGGAGCATGTTAGAGCTCTCTATGCTTAGCATAGCTTATCTTTCAATCAACCATTGGCATCTAAAAGTGTGTTTACTCTCATTGCTTAAAAAGATTGTCATCCATCCATGCTTATCTTTTCAATATGCTCTTCATTTCCATGTTTTGTTCCGTGTTTGTAGTTGATTCTCTTCTTTATTTGCTCCTTTGTTTGGGTTTGTTTTGAGCATGTTGCCAAGAGTTGTGGGTTAAACTCTTTAGAAACCCCCATGAGAGCATACTCGTCCTCATTGGCAACTTTGAGGTTTAAATGGCTTGTTGTTTACGCTAAAACAACCGTGATTCCTACGAAAGTGAGTTAGTGTATACCCTTTTCCCCTTCTTTTCTATTTTCTCATGTTCGAATAATTGTGTCTTATTCTTCTTTGTCTTTAGCTTTGCTCGAGGACGAGCAAGGGTTTAGCTTGGGGGAATTTGATGAGTGACATTTATGTCACTCCTAGGGTAGTGTTTTCTAGTAGTTTTAGCAGTAATTTGGTTCATTCTAGTGTGCTTTTGTTATGTTTTGCCTAATTTGAGTAGTCTACCTATGTGTTGCGTAATGTGTTTCTATATGGTTTAGGTAGTCTTTACTCCCCTTCCCCTTCATTGTATTACGCTTTGCCTTCCTATTTTGTAATTGCAGATTATTGCCAAAGATTCAGATTGGGAAGGAACTAGAGCAAGGATTTAAGACATTGCACCAGCGTTTTGGCACGGGCACGCAACCCTATGCGCAAGCGCGTGCTGAGCTGGGTCAATCCCGTTGTACCCATATTTGGAGCGGGCGTGCTACTTTTAGGCGCGACCGCGCCTTTCTACGACAATCCGAAATCTGAAATCAGATTAAAACGGCAAAGAGGAGAGAGAAAGGCAACAATTTTTATTTTAGAAATTTAGCATACTTTAGAAGAGAAAAAAGAAAGCTTGTAATAGAAGTTTTTAAGGTAAAAACTCTTAGATCTAGTTTTTAGCCAAAGGGTATTGAAAATCCTCAATAGATCTTAGTGTAATTTTCTATTTCCCAAAAACCTTAGTTATTTTTGGGTATTTTTGAAGAAGCTTTTTGGAACTTGAATGGGTTTTGTCCTTCCACTTAGTATTCAATGAAGTTATTGGTATTCTTCTACTTATTCTCTTGTTTTTATGCTTAAAGTTCCTATCTTTGTTGGTTTAGTTGATAAAGTTATCATCTTTCTCATTAATTCCTTAGTTACTATGTTGATTAGTATAATTGTAGGAATAGTCATTAGGTGATTGATTATTGAATGACCTTAGTTTGTATGCCTTATGATGATAGTGTAAGTGTATGCTAGCTAGGATAGCTCTTAATCCTGATAGGTGATTAGAGAGTATTCTTGATATTGCCTTGTATGAGTTGCGTGGCTTACATGTAAACCTATTTTCTGATGCCTAACTTCGTTGAATTCATAGCATGTTTGATCCTTCCCCTAGTGCTTGTTTTAATTGTTATTCTATCCCCTTTAGTCATTACTTTACCCACCATACTTCTTGATCGAACTAGATTAACATTAGGAGATAAATAGCGGTGCTTAATCGTTTCCCTGTGTTCGACCCTTGACTTGCCTCTATACTCGTTTAGTTGCATGTTTAGGACTACAAATATCATTGATAGAGGTATCTTAGTAACGACCTAAAATACCGCCTGTCAGTGATGCCTCGCTTTGGCGTAGCCCATCACCACGCGCATTAGTTCGTTAAGTGTTGTTCTTGGAATGGCAAATTTGGCTCAATATTATAGGGACCTAGGGTTTCTATGTTGGTTGATTTAAGTGAACTTACTTAATCATCACAACATTTTAAATCCTAAACATGCATCTATCATACAATTCAATCGTATATAAACACAATATATATAAATCATAGGTATAAGAAGCATTTGGCAACTAGCATGACCCCTTGAGTCTTCAAATTTCAAGGGTCTCCGATGCAACTTCTTTTGCTTGCCTTCTTAGAAACGCCGTCTTCGAGGCATCTCTGCCAAAAATGCAACTACTAGCTACTACGATTAGGAATAATCTAAATGTTAAGGTTTAATAATACGTAATGGTACCTAGACCGTATTTAGATTTACAAAAATACATAACGGATCGCAGTTCGTATTTATTATCATAGTCGGGCCCCACTAGTTGCCATTTTCACAAAACCTGTGATAGAATATACATTCCATTCATCCATTCTCTATATGTGAATGGCCCATGCATTTTACAAAGATAAACAAGTAACAATGCATTAACACGCGAGAACTCGTAACTAAATTATGTGATTAATCCAATTAATGCGCCTAATTAAAACTAGTCAAAGTTATTAAACATTTTATGTGATTTAAACGCAATTAGTTCAAGCAATTAGCGAAGCTCCCACTATATTCCGCATCCAACTTAATTAATTCAATTATTTAAGTCGATAAACCCTTATTTTGCCAAATTATTTTGCGAGTGCCGGAGGAACCGAGGCCTAGCCTCATTAAAATAATTAAATAAAATAATTAAAACGGCCCCAATTACTCAAAACAATATCCCTCAACATGCCCCAAGAGCCTAGCATCAAAGCCACAGGATTAAGCTTGCTAGGCACTAAGGTCGTGGCTTGCTTGCCTTGGGTGCTGGGCTGCCCACCATGGATGCCTTTTTTCCCCTAGGTGTCGTGGTTGTGCGTGCTGGCATGCCTGCCTAGCAGAGCACGCAATGCTTGTTGGCACCAGCAGCATCGCAGCAAGCTACGCAAGCTGGCGCTAGCAGCGTGTGCTGGGCTTGCTGGGGTTCGCTGCCTTGCTGCCCAGCAGCACTTGTGGGCACCTTCACACAGCACATGCATCTTCTCGCACAGCCCATAGCACCAAGTGTGCATCACACTCGCAAACACACCATACACTAGCGCATCTATGAGGCAAGGCATCCCATCGCGCACCTTGGCAGCCACATGTGGGCTGATTGAGCAGCCTGGCTAGCCTAAGTACGTGTCTTGGTCAATTTTGCCTCGATTTGCGTGCACTTTCCTTAATTCCAAATTTATGTGTGATAAAAAATTAATTCCAAATTTATTTTAGGACCAATTTAGAGCAAAATGAAAATAAAACAAGTCCAACTTAATTAAATTCAATTTTAATAGTGCACAAGCCTAAATTATTTAAGAACCATTCTTTAAATCAATTTAGGTCTATCTTGATTCTATAAAATTGAAGAGCTACACTCATAACTAAATTAACCAAATATAAATTAATAATGAGATTTCACAAAATTAAAGGGGATGGAAACTTAAACCCTTTCATCTAATGAAAAATTTCCAACACTAACTTGTGTATAATTGAAAAATTACATCTTCCAATATGAAGATTAATTAAATTTCAATTAAAAGTTTTGAACTTTTAGGACTTTATTCAACTCAAAAATGATTAAATCCAAGAATTAGTTCAACATGGAATTTAGTAATCAACGTTCCAAGTTCAAAATTACAAGTTCACCATAAACATAGATCTCTAACATATTAGAGACATCAAAATTACAAGTTCACCATAAACATTCACCTTGAAGCAATTTATTTGCAAAAATGTGAAAATTTCAATTTTATGTGAAAAATGAACTCACCAAATTAAGCACCAATTATGACTTCATAAACATGCTTAATAAGTTTTATAATTGCAGTAGGTTAGTGATGCAACCATACATTTAATCTACCTTTAAAATGCCATAAGTAATCAAGGCTTAAAGATTTAAAAAATTTCATCACAAACGAAAAACCCCTCGAAACAAATGTTTCTGGGTGGATTTTGGCTTCTAGTATGCCCTAACGAAGGGTCAAAAATGATTTATAACATCAATTCCACCAAAAAATCACTATTTTTGAGTCGAAATTTGAGTTTGATGGCCAAAGTTAAAACTAATTAGAAAGTTGATGGCCAAATTTGAGTCGAAAATACAAGATTAAAACTAATTAGAACGAGCTTCTAATCTAATTAGAAAGCAAAACCAGAATTTAAATCCATTTTAAATCACCTCAATTAATTATTAGTTACAATAATTAAAATGAGCGCGGCTCCGATACGCGGAAGAGAAACCCGCCCAAGACTCGCTCACTAATTAAAGCAACTAAATATGCAATCACATAATTAATAACATAAGAGAGAGAAAGAGAAAAGACATTCTTACCCTTGACGCATGCTTCGCTCGATTCACAAGCTCTTACTTCAAAGCTCACACCCTCGACCCGACCCAAACGGTCTTAATCCCGAAGGTTAGTCGGGACTTGACCAAACAAAACTAGTGTATTACGACCTTAAAGGTTTTCTCACTTTTCAAGGAAATGTCTTTTTAAGTTCAACTCAAGTTATTTTTCCCAAACCCAAAACTTGGGTATTTATAGGGAATGGAGACTTGATCTCCCTTCTCCCATCAATATAGGAGATTTGCATTTTCATATAATTTATTTTAATCAAAAAACAAAATAAAATGCAAGGCAATCAACAAGCTCCAAGTGTCACGTGGAGGGAGAGAGTAGATGAGGACCACCAAAGGGGGGACCAAATCACCTTGCTCCCCAAGCCAAACACCAACCCCTTGGTCCCCTCCCATTGACCGGCTGACCATGCCACATGGCCGGCTTGCAGCCTGCACTGTCTGCCAAGGCTAATAGCTGGCGCCTAGCACCAAGGCTAGGCAGCCCAACCAGCCAGCACGCATAATACGCGCAGCCAGCTAGCACATATGCGATGCTGTTGTGCTGCTGCTAGGCGTTGCTACTGCTTGGTGCGAGGCTGCGAAGAGCTGGCACGCACGCACAATATGCTGCAAAGGCCGGCTCTGGTTGGCTAGTAAGCACGCACAACCACACACACGCACGCATGGCTTGCGATGCTATGTGCTGCGCTATCCACCTTGTGGTCAATTTGCATCTGGGCCATCTCGTCCATCAGCCGGGATACGTTTTCCCTAAGCTAGGTATTCTCCTTAGAAGCATCCTCTAAGGCCTTTAAATCTGACTGAAGGTTTTTTATTTGAAGCTTAAGGTCAGACATCTTAGTATTGGTCGTCTCTACTGCATTTGTGAGCTCCTTGATCAGCTCCTCTTGTTTCATCTCTCGAGCTTTAGTCCTTAATTCATCCATGGTACATTTGTATTGAGCAACATCAAGGGTACCAACCACCCGTTTATTGGCGTCTCTTACTGATCAGTGACATTTATATTTTTGCTATGATTTACCTAGATTGAGTATTCTCTCTTTTTGATGCGTATCGTGTATCCATATGGTTTAGGTAGTCTATACTCCCCTCCCCCTTCGTTGTATTATGCTTTGCCTTCCTGTTTCATGATTGTAGGTGTATGCCGTTGATTCGGAGATGGAAGTAACAAGGGCAAAATGAGAGAAATCCAAACCTGGCCAATGGCGCGGGCACGCCACCAGAGGAGCAGGCGCGCCACCTTTGGCGCGGGCGTGCCTCCCTTGAGCGCGGGCGTGCTTATAAGCTGGACCAACCATTACTTACTGATGGGCGTTAGAACGGTAGCATATTCCACACTCATTCAAACACATTTATAAGAAAACATCTCACAAACCAAATACAATGATAAGTAAGAGTTCGGTCCACAAGGAGCGGGATATAATCGCTAAAGATCTTAATACGCAAGCTGGTTCGAAGACTTTTATTGACTGGGGGTTCATTAAGTAGACAAATAAATTATTATTTTTTCCAAATCAAGTAATTAAAAGTACTAGGGAATGGGATCCACTCAACCATGGTAATCAACCTTATTGGGAGCAAATGGAGACAAGAGATAGCAAGGACTATATGTAAGACCAACCTCATGCAAATAGGAAAACAACTCACACTCCTAAACTTAGATCACTCATTAGTTTAGCAATAGGAGATACATAATCAAATTGCAATAAGTAATGACATGCTCAATATACATTTCCATGTCAAACTAAGAATAACATGCCATCAAGCTCCGAATTCTAGGGTAGCTACTTCTATCATGAAGAACTAATAAGCAATCTCATATAATCAATTTAATCACAAATCAAACATCAATACTTCTCCCAAGTTTACTTAATTAACCATTAGGTTGAGTTTCACCAAACCCCTAGCCAAGAGGACTACTCACACTTCATTTTGATTAACATGGAAAGCTCCAAGTTGGAATTCTAAGTAATTCTAAAATTGGGGAAAAGTGATTCACTATGGATAAAACTAACATGTAACTACAATTTAGCAAGAAAAAGAGAGATTCAAGTGACTTACAATAACAAAATAAAACCAGAAAAATAAGTAGAGACAAGTGAAAGAAGTTACTATTGAAGCTTCAAAATGTTGAATAATTGCTGAAAATATGAGAATAACCCTTGAAGTTTGCTTCTACAATGATTAGATTTTTGAGTTTCCAAACTAGATCATCAACTAATTTAATGAATTAAGGTGCTAACTAAGAGAATGTTTTTGCTGAAAACTATTCTACTGTTTTTTTTTCTTCTCCGTCTTCTAAAAACAATCTAAAAAGGAACTTAAATAGTCCGTACAAAGTTTGCTGAGATCGAGAAAAGGTCCGACCGAACTCTGGGTAGGTTCGATCGGACTCTGGGTAGGTTCGGTCGAACCTCCCTGATCCTTGTTTTGTCCAACTTTTGAGGTTCGACCCCTCCTGCAAAATTGCTGAAAACTGGTTTGACACTGCCTTCTTTGCACCTTGGAGGTTCAGTAAAACTTTTCAAAAGTTTGACCACACCTTGGTTCGACCGAACCTTTTAGAGGATCGGCCACACCTCTTCTTGCACTTCCTTTTCTTACTTCCTCTATTTCCCTTTTGCTCCTCTAGCCTTTGTCCATGCCTCCATACTTGGCCAAGGGGCCTCCCACCGTGCTTAGGACCTCCACGGAACCTGCAAAAGATAGCAAAGATCACGAGAGCATGGGGATGATAAAATAATGCATAAAGATTATCAAAACAAGCACAAATAAGCATATTTTTCATCAACACATAAAGAAGCCATAAGAGGAGAAATGAGGTGGAAAAACCTAAGAAAAATAGGAGGAAAAAGACCTAAACACTACCACAAAGAGTTACATAAATGTCACTCATCACATACCCATCTCGGAGTAGGCGCATAATTCGAGGAGCGGGTGCGCCATTATTTAGTGCGTGGGCACGCTACTATTAGTCACGGGCGCGCCATCCTGCTGCGGATTTGAATGGCAAATCAGTTTATAAAGAAACAAAGAGGAGAGGGAGAAAGCATTCTAAGCATCCATAGAATCTCTTAGGCATAGTTTAGGTTAGATTTTAGGGAGGATTCGCCTCCATAGTTCAAGTTTTAGAGAGAGAAAGTGTGGAATTCTCCATTATTGAGCTTGAATTTTGAAAAAGAAGCTTAATCAACCTCTTTTTAGACTTTCAACTTTAACCAATGAGCATTTCCTTATTCTTCTCTCTTTATCTTGCTGTTTCATTTTGCTTTAGTTTACATTTATTTTGTTGATTACTTATTAATCATGCCTTTGCTTGTTGATTTCATGATTAAATGTACTTGTTAATTGCCATGGATAGTGAGTAGTTATTTAGCTAAGGGTGTGGGGTTGATGTAGTTGGAATTTTTTCATGCTTTTGGTTTGGAATTCAAGTTGATTGTGATTAAAGCCCTTATTTGCTTGATGTTCTTCGATCTTCTTGCAAAGTGCAGGTTGCTAGTTGATTGAGAGTGAATTTATGCTAGGTGATGTGATAGTTGAACTAGCTAGATCCATTTATATCGATTGTTACTTGATTGCACCTCCCAATATATGTTTCTAATGTGATAACATAGAGGCTAAGTTAGGAGAAGCCAATTGACCCCGATAGGTGGCTAGATTGGACCTTATATCGATATTTAAGCATGTTTAGTTCATGGTAAATTCGATTCCGTACTTGTGTGTGTTCAAGTGAAGCCTCCATCTACCCATTTCCCTTAGTGTTTCATTTCTTGTTTTAGTGTCTTTAGATTTTTGATTAGTTTCCCCTATCTCGGACTAGCTTAGTTGTTGATAACATTTGGTGGTGTTTAATCGTTCTCTATGGTTCGACCCTATTCTTACCTTATACTTGTATTAGGTCAGTTTAGGTTTTATAAATTGAATTTGATTTAGGAATATTCGTTTGACGAAGCATTTATTCCTCTATCAAATTGGCGCCGTTGCCGAGGAATGACTTCCATTACCGTTGTATTATCGTATTGAGAGTAGTCCTTTATGTGTAATTATCTGTTAGTTTATTTTATTCTTGTTTTTCTTTTTGTTTGTGAAGATAAGATAGATCATGGAAAAGGCTAATAAGATGAGGGAAGGGGAAAAAGAACTTAACAAGGAGATGAAAGCTAGGATGGAGGCAATTGGGAGCCAAATTTCCCACCTAGCTCCATCCCGAGCAATTGCCCTTACTTCTTTTCCCCCCTCCCATATGAGCGAACCTAATTGGGCTTTTGATGCATGGTTGAGGATGATTATGAGGATGATGTTGAAAGCGATAGAGGGTGTATGGAGGATGATTCGTTTGATGAAATTTTGAAAACCACCCCCTTTAACCCAACTTGAACCTCAACACTCTTTGCAACCCATTGAAGATCCCATTTTGGTGGACCTAAAAAGTAATTTGAGGTTGTTAAGAGAAAAGATGAGTTATGGTGATGATAAGATACTCATGTTTGATCATGTTGATTTGGGGAATGTTGAGAATGAAAATCATGCTCTTGTTGAGAGTGAAGAATTTCAATTAGTGGTTGAGGATATTTTCAAAGTTTGTGAAGTTAGTGAAGATGCATTAGAAGGGACTTCATTGGAAGAAAAGATTTGTGTTTCAATGCAGGGTGGTGTGATTGAAGTTTTGAGTGAGGTACCCACTCCAAATCTTTCAACCTACACCCCTTTTTCAAAAAAAGCTTGCCAACATTCCTTCTTACCCCATCTCACTTTCATATTTTCTAAAAGTCCCACCAATTGAGGAGCCCCTAATCTCTAGCTCCCCATGACCCATCTTTTGAACTATATGATGGAATTTAACCATCTAAAAAGCAACATAATGAGCTAGTTCCTCCTTTCCCTCTTTTTAGTTCTAGTTTTAATTTTTTTACTTCTTATTTTCTTGATCATTCTTTTAATTTTTGTTTTCCTCCTTCTCTCAAGCATAAATTTTCTTGAACTATGTGTTTGCTCGTCATATGAGCATCGCGTATGCTATATTTCTTGATATTTTTTCCGCTGCATATGACAAGCTTTTGCGTTCTTTGTCGGGTAATTTACTAGATTGGTCGAGCTAACGACGTGAAACAAAGTGCTTACGGGAGGCAACCTAGATTTCTTACCTAGTCTATTTTCATTTCTTTTATTTTGACATTTTTCTTTCCCCCATTTCTCATTTTAATCTAACATCTTCCTTTTCAATGATGTAATAGGTAATGTTGGGTGAACTTTGATGAAGGAGAGCAATAGGCAAAACCAAAGAAAAAGAGAGATTGTGGTTAATTTTGAAGAAAAGAGGCATAGACCTAACGCGGTTTTAGCGCGATCCACTACCTCAATTAGGCGCGGGCGCAATGGATGAGGCGCGGGCGCGCACGCTTTGAAGGATAAATGTTCAGGGGAATCATCGCGGTTTTGACGCGATTCTAGCGCAGACCGCTACCTCAAGTAGGCGCGGGCGCGCCAATTGCGTGGATCCCTCGACCTCTTTTAACTCTCAACCCTAATATGTCATGTACACTCTCTCTCACACAAATACACACTCAAACACTCTTCCTCTCAAGATCCATCATCCTTCATAATTTCCAAAATAAAAATAAAAAAAATAAAAAAAAAACGAAAGAGAGTCATTCTTTTTTTTTTTTTTACTTAACCTTCGTTTCTTTTTATTTACTTTTCTTTGTATACACTCTCATTCGTGCTAACCCTTTAATGTATATAGTTTATTTTCCTCTTTTCTTTTGGATTCTCATCTGGTAGGACGCGCGCTTCACGCTTTGGATATATGCTCACGTCGCGTTATTTTGGTGAGATCTTTCCTTTATTTTTCGCTTACTTTTTTGGTGTGTTTTAGGATAGTCTTAGATTAGTGGAAGTTGATATTAACACTTAGTGTGTTTAGGGCTTATATGACTATGCTTGGTTCCTCAACCTTTCCCTTCCCCCTTTTATTTCATTCTTATTTCCTTTCTTTCCCCCATCTTTCCAAAAAAAAAAAAAAATAAAAAAAAACAATTAAATAATAACAATAATTTAAAAAAAATTATTACACTGCAAGGCTATAGTTTGAATTGGATGTTTGCTCTTCTTGGCTGGACTATTCTCCATTTTCATTTCATTGAATTCTTTGTTTCCTATGGTTAATGGTTTGTGAGGTTTGAGGTTTTTTAGTTCAACATAACAAACTTTAATGATAAGGTAGCGGTCAAGGACTTCAGGTTGCTTGTAGCCCTAGCCCACGGGATATGGTAAGATGGTATTGCTCTCCATAGCGGATATGAATCCTAAGGTTGGCAATTGATACACAAAAATCCCGTGTGAGGTTTAAATTTTTCTAGCCTTCTTCATTCTTGTTGAGCGGCTTATATGGATCCTTAGCTATGCATGTACTAATCTAGAGTTTGACCTATATCTACCCAAGAACATGACTTTACTCTCTTAGGGAAGACAAAGGCATTCCCCCTTTTTCCTTTTCCTACCTATACATTTAATCATACCACACATTTCCTACATTCTTTCCCTTTCACTCTTACATTCACATTCACATTTACTCCCGCACCCTTTCCCCACTACATTAACATTCTTCCACCACCTACTTGTGAAGCAAATGTCCATTCTCTTAAGTGTCCCCTTCCTTAAGCTTTATTCCAAAAAAAAAAAAAATTAAATAAATAAAAAAGAGAAGAAAGAATAAAAAGCATCCGTTTTCTTTCATAATTGACTTGCATTGTATAATTGTTCCCCTTACTACATTTCTAAGTAGCCTTCAAAAAAAGTAAATAAAAAAAGACCAAAAAGAAAGAAAGAAGTCAAGTTTCCCTTTCTAGTTGATGTTCATTGGGGTCAATGCTCCATTCTAGCTTAGGGGGATTGACTTAATAATACCCCTTCTTGTATATACTTTAGTTATGTTCGCAAATAAACTTGGGGGAGACAACATTTTGAGTACATTTGCTTGGTATTTTTTGATTTTACCCATGTTTCATCTTATACAGTTCACTACTTTATCTCACTTCACAAATACCCACAAGTTTTAGAAAAAAATAAAATAAAATAAAAATTCCCTCCATTTCACATTCTAGACCTTCCATAAAACCCTTCAAAGACCTTTTGACCTTAGAGAGTCTAGTCATTATCGGTGTAGGGAGATAGTTTTCAAGCTTATAGAGAGGTTATGCATAGCTAGGATGTCGGGATACCCTTCTCATTTATATTTTTCACTTCTATATTTTTCCGGTTCCTTCGAGGAATCATGAGAAGCTAACCTATGGTTTGACTAGAAGCTAGTGGAGAGAATGTCGCTAGATTGTATGGGGTTAAAGGTGAATGGTATACTCTTTAGTTCTCTACGCTTAGCTTAATTTAACTTGGAGTGTGCTTACGATTTTTTATTTAGAAAGCTTAGCATTCATTGTGTATCTTTTTGCAAATGTCCACCAAAAGCATATTCATTGTGTATTTTCATTGCCTATGCCTTGCCTTGTTATTGTTGTTCTCACATGTAGAGTTGAGGGTTAAACTCTTTGGAAACCCCCACGAGAGCATACTCGTTCTCATTGGCAACTTTAGGGTTTAAATGGCTTGCTGTTTATGCTAAAAACAACCGTGATTCCTACGAAAGTGAGTTAGTGTATAATCCTTTCCCTCCTTTTCTATTTTTCTTGTGTTTGAATAATTGTGTCTTATTCTTCTTTGTCTTTACCTTTGCTCGAGGACGAGAAAAGGTTTAGCTTGGGGGAATTTTATGAGTGACATTTATGTCACTCCTAGGGTAGTCTTTTCTAGTAGTTTTATTAATAATTTGGTCCATTTTAGTAAGTTTTTGCTATGATTTACCTAGATTGAGTATTCTACCTTTGTGATGCGTATCGTATATCCATATGGTTTAGGTAGTCTATACTCCCCTCCCCTTTTGTTGTATTACGCTTTGCCTTCCAGTTTCATGATTGTAGGTGTATGCCGTTGATTCAGAGATGGAAGAAACAAGGGAAAAACGGGAGAATTCCAAACCAGGCCAATGAAACGAAGAGGAGAGGGAGAAAGCATTCTAAGCATCCTTAGAATCTCTTAGGCATAGTTTAGGTTAGGTTTTAGGGAGGATTAGTCGCCATAGTTAGGGATTTAGAGAGAGAAAGTGTGGATTTCTCCATAGTTGAACTTGTATTTTGAAGAAGAAGCTTAATCAACCTCTTTGTTGACATTCAACTTCAATCGATGAGCATATACTTACTCTTCTCTCTTTATCTAGCTATTTGATTTTGCTTTAGTTTACATTTGTTTTGTTGATTACTCATTAATCATGCCTTTGCGTGTTGATTTCATGATTAACTCGTAAATTGCCATGGATAGTGAGTAGTTCTTTAGCCAAGGGTCTGGGTATGATGTAGTTGGAATTTGTTCATGCTATTGGTTTGGAATTCAAGTTGATTGTGATTAAAGCCTTAATTTGCTTGATGTTCTTCGATCTTCTTCCAAAGTGCACGTTGCTAGTTGATTGAGAGTGAATTTATTCTAGGTGATGCGATAGTTGAACTAGCTAGATTCATTTATATCGATTGTTACTTGATTGCACCTCCCAATATATAGTTCTAATGTGACAACATAAGGGCTATATTAGGACAAGCCAATTGACCCCGATAGGTGGTTAGATTGGATCATATATCGATATTAAGCATGTTTAGTTCATGATAAATTCGTTTCCATACTTGTGTGTGTTTAAGTGAAGCCTCCATCTACCCATTTCCCTTAGTGTTTTAATTCTTGTTTTAGTGTCTTTAGATTTTGGATTACTTTCCCCTATCCCGGACTAGCTTATTTTTTGATAACATTTGGTGGTTTATAATCGTTCTTTGTGGTTCGACCCCTATGCTTACCTTATACTCGTATTAGGTCTGTTTAAGTTTCATAAATTGTGTTTGATTTAGGAATATTCTTTTGACGACACGTTTATTCCCCTATCACTTACCTCCTCTTGCTTCTTTTTAAAAGGGACTTGAGCCCTTCCACTCTCAGCATTACCTGCAAAACTCAGCCGACAAATTGTTAATTTACCTCTGTTAACTCATCCGGCAAAAAGTTAATCTACTTAGATATCTCAGCCGGTAAAAAAGCTTATTTAGCTCAATTAACACAACTGGCAAATTACCTCAGCGAGCAAGGCATTGATGCGGTCCATGTTGACCTGATGCACCCCCGGGACCGACTCCTTTTCAAACCGGGTGAGGCACCTTAGCATCCGTCTGGAGTATTGTTTGAGGTCAAGCCATCTTGGAGAGGCATCTGCACCAATAGAGTGATGTGGTGAGATAGCAGCATAGGTCCGCACCTATACTTTGTCGACTGCTAGAGGAATCTCCCGATTAGGTTACTTGGGATATGACTCGCATAGATCCAAGCGACCATGGGGGATCAAAGTTGTAAGCCATACCTTGAGGTTCAGACTGAGGGGTCACCCCACCCTCAGCCGCTGTAGATTCGGATGCAGCATTGAGTGGCATGCCACTCTTTGGCGTCTCAGGGAAGCCTGACTCTTTGTCATCTGCCTCGGTACTCAGACCAAGATCCTTCAAGCTTTTGTCTGCAAAAGTTGGCCTAACCTGCACAGCCGGCCTTGATGATGCCGAATGGGCAGGCGGGGCTTTCCTTGCCTTAGAGGGAGCTTTGGTAGGTTCCTTAGCCTTCCGTTTAAGCAACATGTTGGAGATGGATCGTGGAACGTTCTTACTCCCACCCTGAAAAGTCAAACACAAGGATCACAGCCGATTAAAAGCCGCCTAATGAAAAAAAATTTACAAGATAATGATGCAACCGGTGCTTACCATATCATCCTTGGCGGCCAGTAGGGCCCTTTTCTTTTCCAATTGATCCTTCCGGATCTGGGCTGCTGACCTAGCCGGCGTCTTTTAAAGCGGAACCAATTCTAGACCCTTTTCTTCAAAAGGAAAACCGGTTGGTAAAATATAAAAATAAAACAGAATCATGGAGACATTACAAAAGTGCCGGTTAAGTGGTCTACGTACGTCTATCATAAAAGGTACTAAGGCCATAGGCGGAGAGGAAAGCCTCATCCTTGAGCCAGTCTGGATGGGGTACCCAGTTCTTGTGTACAATTATTTCGGTTCCATCATCAAGAGGCATGGTAGTCCTCTTGAAAAACTCCGGCTCAATTATTTGTGCTCAAGCCTCCTCGGGACACGCGGAAGGAAACACTTTTTCCCCACGAGAGCTGGATCCTTATTGCAATGATAGAGCATACGGTTTAGACGTCTGGATGGAGAGGAAACCAAGTAGAACTTTCTTTTCCAGTGGCTCCACTTAGACGGTTTATCAGGTGTCATCATATACTCTGGATGCGTGGTTAAAGTGTACCACGCCTTCGAACCGCCTAAGGCACGGCTTAGGTAATGCATATGTGCAAACGCCTCCCAGCTAGGCGTTATGTTTTAAGGTTCACAGGCGACCACATAGCTAATAATGTTCACCCAAGAATTGGGTGTGAGTTGTCATATGCTAGGATCATAGCCCCTTAAGATGGCTTTGATCGCGTCTTGAAGGGGAAATCAGAGGCCGGATTTGAATACCGCCTCATAGCAACCGAAATAATTGTTGGCATGTTTTATGTCGTCATCCCATATGAATGTTACCCTAGCAGGCGGCACAATGATTTCCCACTTATCCACCTTTGAACATTTCTCTACAAAGGCGGGAAAGGTGGTTGTTAGGGTGACAATATCCCTCGCGGACATTTGCGCTTCAGTTGGGTTATATATAGATGGCCACTTGTACGCCTCATACTCCTCACTGACGGCATGCGCCTTCTGTGAGGTTGACTCCTCTGAGTCAAATCGTTGGACGGTCTCAGCGCCTTCTCTTTGATCAGAATCCTCTAATATACTGTCACTTGAAATGTTGGGTGCACCCGAAGGATCATCATACGCTCTGTCAACCGGCACCTCGGCTGAGCTGTCTAATCTATTATCTAGGTCATGTCATCAGCTTCGTCCGAGCCATATTGTCCTGCACAGGCACAGAGACGGTCAGATTCGAGACTCAACCGTACTAGGAGATCGGCTGACTATTGTCCTAAACTGTGTTGTGTGTGTTGTGGGTGAATCCATTATTAAATGCAATATATACAGACGGTAAAGGCTTGAAAGAGTTGAGAAGGGGAGAGACGGTACCTCGAAGATGTTTCTAAAAGTGAAGAAAAGCGCTGACTGGCTGTGACTGACAGACGAAAATCAGTAAGCTCCTTGAGAAAGCTGCAGACGATTGACCGGATGTACCCACTTGGAAAGCAAGAGAATTTGCTGGAAATATACCCAGACGGTTCTCGGATGCCCTGTTTGCTGAGTGCACAAGTGGATGACCGGCTGTAGCTGCTTTGAAAGCAAGAGAATTGGTTGGAAGGTGCCTAGACGGTAGTCCTGCTGTACGTAGTTGAAAAAGGGGGCAATTCCGGAATATACCCTGGCGGTTCTAAGGTTTCTTGTTTGTGAGATACACAGACGGTATACCGGCTGTGTCATGTGGAAAAAGTAGAAATATTTGTGAAAACAAAGGCAGATGGGATCAGAACTTCTCTCTAAAAACTTCTCTCTCAAATTTTTTCTGATTTCTAAAATGAGAAAGGGGAGGGGGGAGTCATACTTATAGAAGGGATGGAAATAGGGGCACCCTTATAACTTCCACAGAAGGCGAACCGTCATACTGTTCACCCGTCTGCATGTGACACCTGTCACAAGCGCCATGTGGCACGCCACGTCATAATTGTGAGGGGCACGCGTCGCCCAATAAGATGGTGACACGTGTCACCCTTAGAAAGGTTCAAAATGAACCTCTCCTCTACTGACACTTGGCATCCTTAATGATTGGAAAAGAGACGGCCTTCAAGGCCCAATTCCAAAGATAGCCCACAATTCCTAGGTTTCCGTAACCTAGAAAAGTGGCACAAATTCTGTGACCCTATATGTAGGGAGATATTTCCACCAGGGGAGGATATTCAAAAAACATTCACTGAAAACAAAGCAATCATTAATTGTAGTTATTTAATTCTCCATTGAGATAATACTCCTGATCTTGGAATCTGAGAAGACACTTTACTTTCCGCACTTTTTACGTCATCCGAACATGTTCTAACTTGATCGTCGGAGGTGGAACTTCACCCAATCGGAGTCTCCGTTGTATTGTAGGTACAAGCGTCCGGAATCCAGTCTTGGAATTATAACTCTCCCGAGGGACACAGAAAACCCCGAAACATTACATATGCGCAATAATTGCTAGAATAATCATGAAAAAGACTTTATCTTTACGGTTAGTGAATAGGTTTCTTTTAAATCAATGCCGTGAAATTTAATTGTATCCTTTTCAACCAATCTAGCTTTATTTGCATATACATTTCCATATTTGTTAGTTTTCTCCTTGAAAATTTGTTTGCAACCAATGGGTCTTTACCTTCATGAAAATTAATCAAGTACAATACCTGATTGACAAACATGGAGTCTATTTCGGATTTATGTCCTTTAACCATTTTTCGAAATTTGGATTTGTCGTAGTTATCTTACAAGACACTATTCCCCTTACTATCCAATAGTAAATAATATGCTTGCATGTTTTAACATTTCTAACTCAATAGAAACTTTATAGGATTCAATCCAGCTTTTAGTGAATTCTATACATATACGGTGTAATTGCATCAAACACCGAGTTTCAAGGCGCTTCTAATGAAAGAAATGGTGTCCTTCCAACAGGTGTATTATTCCAATAGAGGGTTCAGAATTATCGGATAGCTAATTCTTCAGTAAGGTCAAGTGATCGGAATGCCTAGGTGGAGGCCGCTTCCGATCAGTAATATTAATGTACAATTAATATTACAGCTTAATCTTGACTAAACCCTTCGGGTCGAACACAATTAAACAACCGATCTGAGACGACGAATCAATTCGAAAGATTTGCTGAGTCGTCGGTGTTTTACGAACAAAGACGTCGGATATCGAGCTTAGAGCGTCGAGATCAAACGTCGCAAGTCAAGTCGAATTTAGAATTTGACAAGACGTGAAATCAATCAAGTTACAAGTAAGAGCCTAGCCGTAGCCTCGCATTGTCCTAGCCATGTGAGTGCTAGGCTAGACAAGATTCATCGCAAGCCTGTCATGCTAGGCGTGATAGGCCCTTGCGTGTGTGCAAGTAGGCCAGGCGCCCAAGCATCGCAGGGCTAAGCCTTGCTACCATGCTAGGAGATGGCGCTAGGCAAGGCCTAGCACTGCTCGTCGCACCATCGTTGCATGCATGTACGTGTGCGTGTGCATCGCTAGCACAGCACCACCACAGCAGCATGCATGTGCGTGTGTGCGTGCATCTCTAGCACAGCACCATTGCAGCAGCATGCGTGTGCACGTATGCGTGCATCGCTAGCACAGCACCATCGCAGCATCATGTGCGTGTGCCTCACTAGCACAGCACTGGGTAGAAACAATGATGTGTGTGCGTGTGGCTAGCATTGCTTCACCCATCACTACGCACCTAGCTGCAGCGCCCAGCATGCATGGCTCGCTATCAGCGTGCATGTTGGCTGTGCGTAGGATGCTTGCTAGCTGGCTGCGTGTGGCATGCTAGCTGTGCTAGCTGGCTGCCCAGCCTTGGTGCTAGGCGCCAGCTGGCAGCCTTGGCAACCAAGGCAGGCTGTCAGCCAACTACGTGGAGGATGCCGGTTTTGTCTTAGTGGGGACCAAAGGGTTGTTGGCATTGCCTTGGGAACCAAGGCCATGGTCCCCCCCTTGGATATGGTCCTCACCTAATCTCTCTTCCTCCGTATGCCACTTGTAACTTATTGATTGCTTTGCAATTTTAATTTTGTTTTAATTAAAATAAAATGGAAAAATTGCAAATCTCCCACATTGATCAAGAGTGGGAATTCAAGGTTCATTTCCCTATAAATACCAAGGTTTTGGGAATTGGGAAGAACACTTGAGTGGAACAAAAAAGGCATCTCCTTAGAAAAGTGAGAAAACCTTAAGTTTGTAAAACTCTTGTTTTTATTGTTCGGGTCCTGACTAACCTTCGGGACTTGGATCGTTCGGGTCAGGTTCGTGGGTACGACCCGTCGGAGACCTTGCATTTGCGGGGTTCAAATAGGAGCTTGGGATTCGAGCGAAGCACGCGACAAGGGTAAGAATGTCTTTTCTTTCTCTCTCTTATTTGTTGTTTAATTAGTGATTGCATGCTTAGTCGCTTTAATTAGTGTGCGGGTCTTGGGTGGGTTTCCCTTCCACGTAGTGTCGGACTCTACGAAACTCAACAATGGTATTAGAGCGGCGCTCACTTTAATTATTGTGACTACTAATTAATTAAGGTGATTTCTAATGGATTTAAATTTCTGGTTTTGCTTTCTAATTGGATTAGAAGCTCGTTTTAATTAATTTTAATCTCGGCTTTTTTTTTTGGCTGATGAACCTAGATTTCGATTTAAAAATCGTGATTTTTGGGTGAAATCGATGTTCTAAATCGTTTCTCACCCGTTTAGGGTTGTCCATAAGCCAAAATCCACCCAGAAATATGTTTTTCGAGGGGTTTTTCGTTTTTGACGAAATTTTTTAAATCTTTTAGCCTTGATTAATTATTGCATGAAGAAGGTAGATTAAATGTATGGTTGCATCCTTAATCTACTGCAATTATAAACCTCATTAAGCATGTCTATTTAGTCATAATTGGTGCTTAATTTGGTGTGTTCACTTTTCACATAAACTTGTATTTTTCACATTATTACAAATAAATTGCTTTGAGTGTGAACGTTTATGGTGAACTTGCAATTTTAAAGCCCCTAAAATTTCAAAGACTCAATCATTAATTGTTTATTTGGTTGGAACTTTGATTGCTAAATTCCATGTTGAACTAATTTTTGGACTTAATCATTTTTGTGTTGATTAAATTCCTTAAAGTTTAAAACTTGTGACTGAATTTTAATTAATCTTCATATTGGAAAACGTAAATTTTTTCAATTTTACACAAGTTATTGTTGGGAAATTTTCATTGGATGAAAAGGTTTGTTTTTCCAACTCCCTATTTTGTCAAAACTCATCATTAATTTACATTTTGGTTAAACTAATTATGGGTGTAGCCCTTCAATTTTAAAGCATCAAGAAAGACCTAAATTATTTCAAAGGTAATTTTGGATGATTTAGGCTTGTGCACCATTACAATTTAATTTAATTAAGTTGGACTTATTTTATTTCATTTTACCCTAAATTGATTCTGAAATAATTTAGGATTAATTTTATGTCACACGTAAATCAGGATTAAAATCCCGAGAAATGGCACGCAAATCGAGGTAAAAACACTCAAGCTGCCTATGGTACACACAGGGGTGTTGTGCCTTTAAGTGTTGCTGCTGTGATGCGCTGATGTTATGTGCGTGGCCATAGGTTGCTAGAGGTGCTTGTGCGTGCTGCTGGGCAGCGAGGCAGCAACCCCCATCCAGCCAGCCACTTGCTGTCAGCGCTAGTGAGCAGCTAGCATGCGTAGCGTGCTGCTGGTGCTAGCTAGCATGGTGTGCTACGCTAGGCGAGCATGCTAGCACCCAGCATCAGACATAACACAAGGGCTGCCTAGCAGCCATGGTGCACAACCCTCGTGTTTTGAAGGTGGGCTATTTTGCTATATCTTGGGATAACGATTTTGCAAATTTTTTCCGTTTTTAATTTATTTAATTATTTTAACAAGGTTAGACCTCGGTTTTTCCGGCTCTTGCAAAATTTTAATTTTGACAAAATTTGGGTTAACCGGCTTAATTAATTAAATTAATTAAGTTGGATGTGGAATTTAGTGGGAGCTTTATTAATTGCAGGATATAATTGCGTCTTAATCACATAAAATGTTAAACAACTTTGACTAGTTTTAATTAGGCATGTAAATTGGATTAACCACCTAAGTTAGTTACTAGTTCGCGCGCTTATGCATTGTTACTTGTTTTACATTGTAAAATGCATGGGCCATTCACATGTAATGGATGGTGTCCTTCCAACAAGTGTATTACTCTGATAGAGGGTTCAGAATTATCAGGAAGCTAATTCTTCAGTGAGATCAAGTGATCGGAATGCCTGGGTGGAGGCCGCTTCCGATCTGTAATATTAGTGAACAATTAATATTACAGCTTTTTCTCGACTGAACCCTTCGGGTCGAACCCAAAGGACTTGCCGATCCGAACCGACGAATCAATCTGAAGGATTTGTAAGTCACTAGAGTATAACGAACACTTACGTCAGATATCGAGCCTTGGGCGTCGAGACTGAGCGTCGCAAAATCAACAAGCAACAAGTACGAGCATAGCCGTAGCATCACGTTCGCCTAGCCATGTGAGTGCTAGGCTAGGCTTGATTCATCGCAAGCCTAGCATGCTAGGCGTGCTAGGTCCTTGCGTATGTGCTAGCAAGCCATGCGCCCAAGCATCGCAAGGCTAGGCCTTGCTTCCATGCTAGGCGCTGGCGCTAGGCAAGGCCTAGCATTACTCGTCCCACCATCGCAGCACATGGCACAGCACTAGGCACCATCGCCATGTGCGTGTGCATCGCATGGCACAGCACTAGGCACCATCGCCATGTGCGTGTGCATCGCATGGCACAGCAGTAGGCACCATTGCCATGTGCGTGTGCATCGCATAGCACTGCACTAGGCACCATCGCCATGTGCGTGTGGATCGCTAGCACAACACCAAGTAGCAGCGTGCTTGTGCGTGTGCCTAGCATGGCAGTGCCCAGCATGCGTGGCTCGCTAGCAGCACGCATCTTGGCTATGCGCTATATGCGAGTAACTAGGGCCAGCACTATGCACCAGCCAGCAAGGCTTTGCATGCGTATGCCTAGGGTCAGTATCTCGCCAGGCAGCGCCCAGCGCCCAGCACCATGCGTGGCTCGCTAGCACCATGCGTGCTGGCAGATGCACGCTATGCATGCTAGCTGTGTTGGCTAGTGTGTGTTGGCGTGCTAGCTGGCTGCCAGCCCAGCAGCCCTTGTGCCGATTTGGAGAGGTGGGGACCAAGGCCTCAAGGCTTCCCTTGGGCAGCAAGGCAATGGTCCCCCCCCCCCCCCCGTTGGTTTTGGTTCTCACCTAACCAATTCTCTCCTCTTAACACTTGTTGCTTAGTGATTGCATTTGCTTTATAATTTATTTTGGAATTGAATAAATTAGTGAAAATGCAATTATCCCACATTGATCATGAATGGGAAGAACAAGTTGCATTTCCCTATAAATACCCCATGATTGGGCATTTGGGAATACAACTTGAGTGGAATTCAAAAAGGCATCTCTTTTATTGAGAAAACCTAAAAGTTCGTAAAACTCTAGTTTTATACTTGGTCAAGTCTCGACTAATCCTCGAGACGATGATCGTTCGGGTCGGGTCGTGGGTACGAGCCGTTGGAGGCCGTCACGCTTATGAGGCTTAATATCTTCGAAGTAAGAGCTCGGTTTGCGAGCGAAGCACGCTTCAAGGGTATTACTGCTTTATCCCTTTTCTTAATTATTGTTTAATTATGTTTATGCATGCTTTAATTGCTTTAATTATTGGGGCGGGTCTTGGGCGGGTTTCTCATCCGCGTAGCGTTGGACTCTACGAAACCCAACAGTTCTTATATATTTGAATGATATGTTAGGTGCACGTTTAGGATTTCAAATGTTGCGATGATTAATTGAGTTCACTTAAATCAACCAACATAGAAACCCTAGGTCCCTAAAATATTGAGCTAAAATATGCCATTCCAAGAACAACACTTATCGAACTAATGCGCGTATGTGATGGGCTACGCCAAAGCGAGGCATCACTACTTCCCTAGGAACGTAAGGTATTCTAGGTATACAAGTTGTCTTGGTTAAGCTCAACTATATCGGTAAGGAGTCCTTAGATGCGACGTTTTATCGAACTAAGAGTAGCTTGGAGCTATTAGCAATTGGATTTCTTACCCTAAAATATTAAGTGTTAACACAAGCCAAAGCATGCTTAATCACTTTTTGAATTTTAGGATCTTGGAATCATTTTATTCTCGCCTAAAAGGGACTAATGTTAATGCGTGGATAAAATGCTCAATGAGATTGAAAATTTGCATGAACGCTTTAAATTTCAAACTTATTGGTTTATGAATGGTTTTTCATTTCAAATTCTTTCAATTGTAGAATCATGTCTGCAAGTAACTCAAACAACAACTCTATGTGCCCAGAACTCCCCGACAAGTTGGCTTTTAGCCTTAACTTGGTCAACTTCAAAGAGTGAGAGGAGGAAATCAAGAAAACTCTTCGGAATTATTCCTTGGAGTATACTCTTGATACTCCCATGTTAAGCTTCTTCTCCAAGGGGATCATGAACGATGAGGCTCATGAAAAATGGTCTTTCGATTGCAAGAAAGTCTCATGACTTATGGCTAATTCCATCCCGGAAGATTCGAAGGAAAATCTCTCCTTCTATTTTCCGGACATGTTCCTCAAAGGACTTAAGGACGTTGTCAATATAAGAGTCACCGAAAGTGACAATGGCAACTATGATGGACTCGTGTTTGATTTGACTAGGTCATTCTCAAACATGAAGATAAAGCCACCGAAAAAGGGTTGTCTTGTTAAGGAAAGGTACCGGCTTTGGTCAAGGGTATGCAATACCAAATTGAGACCCGGTATGCCCATTCGACCTCATGTGCTTAGAATGACTAGGCTCTTCAAGCACATGGAGCTTCTCGGAATCCCATTGGAAGATGAGATGGCGGGTCATATCTTGCTTGCTTCTCTCCACTCGGGCTATGATGCTCTCAGGGCACATATAGCAGCGGAAGAGGAGACTCACTCTTTAAGAGTTGTGGTAGAGCGGCTTCTCTGATCCACCTCTCATGGAGCAAGCAAAATACCCTTGAAGAAGAAGGTCAAGGCAAAGATGCGGTGCTTCTATTGTGGTGGGTAAGACCACCACAAGAGGGAATGCAAGCTCTTCCGAAAGGAGAAGGAGGAGAGGAATGTGGCATCTGCCTCAGGTATCTTCATTAACACTTGTGATTAAATCTATTCATAGGTACTGGATACCACATATGACTCACTTTACGTTACCTTTTCAGGAACCAAGTGAGATGGCTTCACAAGTGGATGTGCGACTACAAGCGGACGACAAAGATGGTCTTTTGATCGTACTTGTAGGCACATTTATTTTGTCTATGATTTGTAATTAAACAATGGTTGTTTTCTTATGCTTTTGAAAATATCTTGATCTATGGTGTTGGACACCAAATTATTTTGATCACAAGACTTAATCAATGGTTTGTTAAAATGTCTTATTTATATGTTCTATAAAATTGCATATGTATAGGCAAATTTATGATACCGCCAAAAGAGCTAAGACCATCGAGTCGAATCAAACCTAATTGTGGCATTGTCGTCTTGGCCACATTAACGTCAAACGCATCAAGAAACTTCTTCAAGAAGGTGTTCTTGACTCATTCAACTTGGATTCGTTTGAAAATTGCGAAGGATGTCAATTAGCCAAGATGATAAAGCAGCCATTCTCCAAGTTGGGAGAAAGGGAAAGTGACTTATTGGGTCTAATACATACGGACGTATGTGGACCAATGAGTACACCCGCAAGGCAAGGTTATCGATAATTTATTACCTTCATAGACAACTGTAGTAGATATGGTTATGTCTACCTTATGTCGAATAAATTTGAATCCTTTGAGAAATTCAAAGAATTTCAGAGTGAAGTTGAAAATCAACTTGGCAAGAGAATAAAATCACTTCGATCGGATCTAGGTGGCGAGTATTTGAGCCATGAATTCGACGGTCACTTGAAAGAAAATGGTATTCTTTCAAAGTTGACACTTCCCGGAACTCCACAATGGAACAGAGTATCCGAACGGAGGAATCGAACCTTGTTACACATGGTTCGATCAATGATGGGTCTTAGTGAACTTCATATATTTTCCTGGGGACACGCACTTCTAACCGCGGCACTAACACTGAGCCGTGCTCCGTCTAAAGCTGTGGAAAAGACTCCATATGAATTATGGACGAAGAAACATCCGAGGTTGTCTTTTCTTAAGATTTGGGGTTGCGAAACATATATGTCAAGAGATTAATTTCAGACAAACTTCACCCTAAATCGGACAAGTGTTTCTTTGTGAACTACCCAAAAGAAACCAAGGGGTATTACTTCTAAAATAAATCCGAGAACAAAGTGTTTGTTGCTCGTGATGGTGTCTTTTGGAGAAGGAACACCTTTCCAAAATGACAAGTGGGAGGAAAATCGAACTCGACGAAGTTCGAGAGGTAGAGCAACAAAGTCAACATGACAAACATGACAATCGAAGTGCTTTAGAAGCAGCTGTTGACATTGGTCATAGTCAAACCGACAATGTAAATGCTCAACCTATTACCCTGCGTCGGTCGCAACGACTAAGATCTCAACCAGACAGATACCTTGGTATTGTCTTAACCGACAATCAAGACATCCTAGTTATGGATGGAGATGAGCCAGCGACATACAAACAAGCTATGACAAGCCCCAACTCTGCTAAATGGCAAGAGGCCATGAAATCCGAGATGGACTCCATGTTTGAAAATCAAGTCTGGGAATTGGTTAATTTCCCCAAAGGTTATACACCTATCGGTTACAAATGGATTTTCAAATTGAAAACAAACAAAGATGGAAATGTATCCATATACAAATCTAGACTGGTGGCAAAAGGTTACAGGCAAATTCACGGCGTTGATAATGATGAAACTTTTTCACCAGTTGCAATGCTTAAGTCCGTCCAGATAATCCTAGCAATTGCAGCATATTACGATTACGAAATATGGCAAATGGATGTCAAAACCTCCTTCCTTAATGGGATTTTGGAAGAAACTGTGTATATGACACAGCCGGATGGTTTTGTAAATCCAAGCAATGCTGGGAAAGTATGAAGCTTAAGAAGTTCACTTTATGGACTAAAGCAGGTAAGCAGAAGTTGGAATCTACGATTGGATGAAGCCATTAGTAAGTTTGGTTTCATTAAGAATCCAGATGAGTCTTATGTTTACAAGAAGGTCAGTGGGAGTGACATCGCATTCCTAGTCTTATATGTCGATGACATATTACTCATTGGAAACAGCACTAAACTGTTAGAGTCTTTAAAGCGCTGGCTGGGAGAACTTAGGAGAGGCACAGTACATATTGGGCATCAAGATCTATATGGATAGATCTAAGAGGATGATTGGACTGAGCTAAAGTAATTACATAGATAAGGTACTGGAACGATTCAACATGGAAGGGGTAAAGAGAGGGAACCTACCCATGTCCCATGGCATAACTCTCAACAAGAAATAGTGTCCACAGACACCTGATGAGCGAGAGAGAATGAGTCAGATTCCATATGCTTCGCTTATTGGATCGATCATGTATGCCATGATATGTACTAGGCCGGATGTATCGTATGCCTTGAGTGCTACGAGCAAATACCAATCAGACCCAGGAGAGGCGCGTTGGACTGCGCCAAGAATATCCTAAAGTACCTGAAAAGGAACAAGGATAAATTCCTGGTCTATGGTGGCTGTAATGAGTTGGTTGTTTAAGGTTATACTGACGCGACCTTCCAGACTGACAGAGACGACTCCAAGTCGCAGTCGGGGTACATATTATGCCTCAATGGAGGAGCGTTTAGTTGGAAGAGTGCTAAGTAGAGCACCACTGCAGATTCTACAACTGAAGCCGAATACTTGGCAGCTTCGGAAGCAGCTAAGGAGGCCGTTTGGATTCGTAAGTTCATTAGTGAACTTGGTGTTGTACCCTCAATCAAGGGTCTAATAGACCTCTATTGTGACAACAATGAAGCTATTGTTCAAGCCAGGGAGCCAAGGGAACACCTGAAGGTCAAACATGCCAAGCGGCGATTTCACATGATAAAGGAATGGAAATCCGAAGGTGAAATCAGAATTTGTAAGATTGGAACGGACGATAATGTAGCCGATCCTCTAACTAAACCTTTATCTCAAGTGAAGCACAACAAGCACGTTGAGGCAATGGGAATCAAGCACATTGGAGATTGGCTTTGATTTCCCCGTATAGATGTTTTAATCAAACTTGATGTCTTAATGTAAAACACTATGTTGAACAATTCAATTTTAGAGCAATTAAATTTTCTGCAAATTTATGATTACTCCATATCTATTTAATTGTGGTTTAGAATTAAATAATGAGTCCATTCGATTTTTGAGAATATTCAAAACAGGGTACCAAGACCGTGTCTTGGATAAAGAAACACCTGTTAAGTGAACATTGAATATTTTAATCGAAAATTGTCCCTAATCAAGGTCATTTAAACGATGGACAATTAATGAACACTTGAGATTAGTGTGTAGTATGATTTATAGCACCATTTCTTGTGCTACGAGGACATGAAAGTCATAAATCATTTTCACAGGTATTAGTTTGGAACTATACCGGATAGACCTATAAGAATACTTTAAGAGATATCAAATCGTCATAAGTATATTTCTCATTATTGCTATCGGAACCTTTTTCCTCGACTATGAGTATTGCAAGTTCTCTTGTTTGAGTACTAGTCATTTTGATGTTGTCAAACGTCTACCGTAAATGGGGATTATAACGGCAGCACTCAGGCGACTAGGTCCTCTTAGTAAAGGAAGCTTACAGTACAAGACTGGGAATGTCCCGCTATTAATAATAGGGAATATGTCTTTGTTGTTTACAAGGCCTCTCGATGAGCGAGACTGTGAAAATGCATGGTCGTGCTCAGATGGATTTTAGAAATCATCTGTTTATTGACAGTCGAACTCGGGAATCGAGAAACACTTCTGGACATAATAAGGATGACGAAGAATCTTGCCTTATAGTTCATGAAGAGACATTAAGAAACATAGGAATGGGGCTATACACAAATTGCACACTTGTCCGGAAGGAAAAGTGGGAGATTAAAAGGAATGGTGTCCTTCCAACAAGGCTAGGCCTTGCTAGCATGCTAGGCGCTGACTCTAGGCAAGGCCTAGCACTTCTCTTCGCACCATCGTTGCATGCATGTGCGTGTGCGTGTGCGTGTGCATCGCTAGCACAACACCATCGCAGCATCATGTGCGTGAGCCTCACTAGCACAGCACTGGGCAGCAGCAATGATGCGTGTGCGGGTGGCTAGCATTGCAGCGCCCAACACTACACACCTAGCTGCAGCGCCCAGCATGCATGGCTCGCTAGCAGCACGCATGCTGGCTGTGCGTAGGGTGCTTGCTAGCTGGCTGCGTGTGGCATGCTAGCTGTGCTAGCTGGCTGCCCAGCGTTGGTGCTAGGCGCCAGCTGGCAGCCTTGGCAACCAAGGCAGGCTGTCAGCCAACTACGTGGAGGATGCCGGTTTTGTCTTAGTGGGGACCAAAGGGTTGTTGGCATTGCCTTGGGAACCAAGGCCATGGTCCCCCCTTGGATATGGTCCTCACCTAATCTCTCTTCCTCCGTATGCCACTTGTAACTTATTGATTGCTTTGCAATTTTAATTTTGTTTTAATTAAAATAAAATGGAAAAATTGCAAATCTCCCACATTGATCAACAGTGGGAATTCAAGGTTCATTTCCCTATAAATACCAAGGTTTTGGGATTTGGGAAGAACACTTGAGTGGAACTAAAAAGGCATCTCCTTAGAAATGTGAGAAAACCTTAAGTTCGTAAAACACTAATTTTTATTGGTCGGGTGCTGACTAACCTTCGGTACTTGGATCGTTCGGGTCGAGTTCATGGGTACGAGCCGTCGGAGACCTTCCATTTGTGATGTTCAAGTAAGAGCTCGGGATTCGAGCGAAGCACGCGACAAGGGTAAGAATGTCTTTTCTTTCTCTCTCTTATTTGTTGTTTAATTAGTGATTGCATGCTTAGTCTCTTTAATTAGTGAGCGGGTCTTGGGTTGGTTTCCCTTCCGCATAGAGTCGGACTCTACAAAACCCAACATCTAAAGCCCTTTGATTATTTTGATCTTACTCCAATACTTTTGATGTTTTGTGAGTAATGAATTCTCTTAAGGCACTCATAAAGTTCTTTGAATATTCTTGATCTTTCATTCTCATGAAGCCCTTCTAAAGTCTTCCGAGATTCAGTTTCCGTTTGTTGCTCGTCTTGATGGTCATCCAGTTTATTTTCCTCCTACTTGTTGTTTTGGAGATATGTTACCTTCCACAAGAACACAACTTAGAGCAAAAATTACTATGTTCTCAATTTGGTTGTGGAGGTAATGCCCTTAGTCTCACTTGAATGCTTAAAAAGAGACATGTATAGTGTCTTTAGGTAAAAGTTTTTTGCGAAACAAACAGTTAGCTCCCACTTGAGCTACCTTAGCCCTTATTGAGCCTCTTAGCTACCACTGAGCCAATGAGCTCCCATCGAGGCTAAGAGCCGTAGACATAAACTTGAAAAGACGCTAGAAACTATTTCTATCCATAACTGAATATGGTGTCTTTTCTTAGCTTTGGTAATTTTGTTTAGTGTAACAATAGTCATTGATGAATATCTTTAAGAACGTTATAGGAAGGGATGTGATTCATCATCGTTTGAATCATTTCCAAATGGCTTCAAGGTCTCCATCAAGACATACTATATTTTCTTTGCGGAGCTGAATATGAAATTCCAATTTCATAACCTTGAGATGATCACTCTTGGCTCAAATATATGTCAAATTTGAAAGGTAAAACAATAATCTAAAAGGTTACAAACTTAAAACATAATGTCCAATTTAAAAAACTAAAACGATAATATTTAAAGTGCTCTACAAATAAAATGCCAAAACCATCAGTAATCCCTCTTGGACGCCGACTCCCAGTGCCCAAGGGTCTGCTCCAAACTATCAACAGCAGCTCTCACTGTTGCACTCATGCTGTCCTTCTCTAGAGAGAGTTTCTGTACGTCTTGCATTATCTTTCTCATCCACTACATACAACAAAAAATAAAACATGAAATACAATAACAACATATATAACTTCATTAAAAAAACAACAAAAATGTTTTATGAGACATACCGCTTCCATGGCAGTAGGCGGTGGCATATAATCAGCATCGCTGTGGTCGAGATCTGCGATCAACCTCGGGTGCGAATACCGGTTGAACCATTCCATGTAGTAGTGGTCACACATGGGAGGAACCCCAGGTGGCGGCCTCTGCAACTCCGCAGTCCATAAGCGGGCAACCATCTGAAACTGGTCCCACGTCCCAGTCATGATATCCGGCCAATGCACGACATAGTCCCTCGACGATGCAGATCGGGCCGCCTTCATCGGGCATGCCGGGGGAGGAGGGACAACTTGGACAAATCCAAGCTGGCGAAGACAACGCTGGGGCATGTACGCCTCCACGATCTCACGATATTGAATGAGTCCCGTGTACAGGGTCCTAGGTACCCTAACACTAGGGTTCGGGCCGAAAGGCATCCAGTTCACCTGCACATAGTTTTAAAATTTAGTAACATGAATATAATAAATGCATATAATAAATTGTAGAAATAATTTATAAATGTTACCTCTAAGGGGGAAAGCCTGTCAAGCAATAACCGTATCGATCGGAGGCGATCAACGGACTTTTTCTCCGAGCGCGGACTCTACGCACAAGCACGCGGCATCCCCTCATCAATAGGAACCGGGTCACGATGTGGTCGCAATGCAGGAAAGTACTCGTATATCCAGGTCTGCAATAAAGTCAGACACCCAGTGATACCTGCCGCGTCAGCCCGACTCGCAAATCCTAGTTGGCGATACAAATACGCCAACGTAGCCGATCCCCAAGAAAACTGGCCTACACTTTCGGGGTCACACGCCTCAAGTATGTCGCGTGGCCTGAGCTTGTTTCCGCCGCTCTTATCCGGAAACAAGGTACATCCGAGGAGTAGAAAAACTTAAGCAGCCAGCTGTGTGTCGTGCGTCCTACGTGCACTGGGGTACAAACACCGCTGCAACACGGATGCGATCTTCACACCGTCGTGTTCCCAAACACCAAGCGCCTCGGTGTACAGTGCAGCCCTGTCCACCGCCAACAAAGTCGTTTACCCTCAACACGAATCCCCGGAATGGCCTCGACGTCATGTAACATGATCGTCATCTCACAGAACGGAAGGTGGAAAGAGTTTGTATCCGGCTGCCATCGCTCAACGAAAGCCGTGATCAGCGTAGTGTCAATCTTATCGTGCATGGTGGCAGGAACGTGATTCACCCCAGTGCCCTCCAATCGCTCGAACATCTCGTTCTCCGTCGGCCAAGCCTCAGCCCATGTACGCAAAAAACTACAAGTCTTTTCCCGGGTGTGACATTTCAACAAGCCCGTAACTGAAGGCCTCTCCTGCTCCTCCCAAATACGGGTAGCTATGTGTCCTAGAAATCTTGGAATCACACTCCTGTCTACAGGCCCACCGGGCACCTCACTCCTAACAACCCAAGAATTATTAACGGCCCTCGACAGTTTCCTGCTTGCCCCAGACACAGTGGACGCAGATGATGTGCCAGATCTACTAACAAACCTACCACCCCTACCCTTACCCACCTCTACCATATGTGTCTCGTACATGTCATCAACGCTCTGACTGAATGGACCGTAATCATCATACGGTCCACTCCCATCGTCCACATCCTCATCCTCATATGCGTCCTCCTCCTGCTCCTCCTGGTCACCATCCTCAGCATCATCATCCTCATCCCGATGGTGGATCCGTTCTCTACGAGCCGAGGCCGAAATACCACGGGATCTAACATGTCTATGCCCCGACCTCTCCACTGAATAGCTTCTACTAAGAAGCTCTAGATTTTTTCCCGGACCATGACGACCCAGTGAATTCTACAAAAAATTAAAAAATATATAAACATACAAAAGTTTTTTAGAAAAATAAATAACTACCTACACATACAAAATACCAACACTTACAACATATCGTCATGTTTATAAACATAAAATTAATAAAGATTATAAAAAATCAAACACATAATAAATAAATACAACACAAAACAAAAATATTTAAAGGGGATACAAAATTTCTGATTTCCAAAAAATAAAAAAATTATTTCAAATAATTAAACTTAAAAAAAATATATTACACATACACAAATACACACATAATACCCTAATGTATTACACATTTAAAAAAAAAAAACAATTACACATTAACACAAACAATTTTCACATACTACATAAATTAAGACATAAAAAATGTTTACAGAGCAAACAAAAAAAATTAAACATTAACACAAAAAATAAATCTGATTTTATAAAAAGTATATATAGTGGATTTATAAAAATAAACACATAAAATTAATAAATATTTTAAAAAAATCAAACACATTAAAAAAAAATTAGAAATAAAACAAAATTATTTAAAATAAAACAAAATTTCAGATTTTCCAAAAACAAAAGAAATTTAAAAAAAAATATTAAAATAAAATAAAATATTCAAACGGCAGGTGGGGCGCCTGGCTAGGACGCCCACCAACTGGCGGTGGCGCCAGATCCGGCAGCCATAGCCAGTGGGCAGGCGCCTGAACTAGACGCCCACCCATAGGCAGAGGCGCCAGCTCTGGCAGCCAAAGCCTATGGCCTGGCGTCTGGTCAGGATGCCTCTTCGGTGGCTGGGCTTCCAAGCCAGACGCCACGCCACCGGCTTTGGCTGCCGGAGTTGGCGCCCTACCTTCGCCCATTATTTTTTTTATTTTTTTTTAAAAAAAAAAATTTAAATACTTACCTTGCCACCAGGTCGCCGCCTTTCCTCCGCCGCCGCCGCCGCCACCTCTTTCCCTTGGCGCCTCGACATTGTCGTAATAAATTTTTTTTAGAGAGGTAAATTTTCTGATTTTTTTTAGAAAGATGTAGAGAGTGTTTTTTTTAAAAAAGAAAAGGGCAATAAAGTCACTTCAATACAAATTTGTGGGCTTTATGTGGAGATTTGCGGGCGATGTTTAGCGATTCACCAATGTTATTGGGTTGAGGTTCATGATCAAAATCAAATTGCATATCATCAAAATTAGCACAAGCCTCAGTAAAATGAGCATAAGAAGGGGAGGGGTTGACATGCATGTTGGATTCATCATAAGGAGCATTAAGCACATTAAGGGAATTCATGCACAAATTAGAAGAATTTTGACAATTTGCATCAAAACTAGAAACATGAGAATCCCTATCATAAGTATCCCTAGAAAACCACACAAAGAAGTTCCAAGCATCATCCAAGGATAAGACATGAAATTCACCATTGTACATACTTTCAACCATTCCCCTATTATACTCATTCATACCCCAATTAACAATTTCACATGCTTCCTAAAGAGCACACCCATGGTAGCTAAGGAAGCCATCAAGTCTATCAAATTATTCCCAAAATGGTTCATTTTAATAATGAGGGAAATACAAACTTGCCATTTTTTTAACATAAAACAAAGAAAAGCAAACAAAAATCAAACTATACACAAGAACCTAGTCAATCTAATCAACACAAACTAATGAACGCCTTATTCCCCGACACTGGCGCCATTTTGATAAGTAGGTGTGGGTTAGGTCATTAACTAACCTCCTAACATCAAACAATATTTATAAATTCATAACTAACCACTAAGCAAGCATAAAGGCAAGTTCGAAGTCAGGACTAAGTGTATCAATTTGAGCTAATTAAACTAGTAGGAAAGATGTGAGGTAGAGAGAGGAACAACTAAAACACTACTTTAAACAATCAAGAAAATACTAGGCAAAGTGGAATCCAATTACATTAATAAAATTCAACAACAACTTGCAATCATGATCTCAACTAGGAACAATCAACACACTCAACTCACTCCCGCCCAATTAAGCATGCTAATTATCCTACTAAGCTAATTAACTCCCGTGCAACTAGCCTAGCATAGGTATGGAAGAATCTAGACTCTCAAACAACTCATTTTTGCACAATTGATTGAAAGCACAATTAGAAACCTCAAATCAATTAGCTAAAAAGACTCTAAGATATGTAAACATCATCCACACACAATAATCAAGAATCAATTGCATACTACTCAAAATCAATCATTCGATTCATCAACATAACATTCATCCATTTCCCTAAAACAAAATCTAAGCAATCATAATGAAGAAAAACATGGAAATCAAGGTAAAGCAAGAATCAAACAACTAATCTAATATCTACTCTAATCAACAAAGAATTAAGCAAAAACAAGAATTAAAGAAAGCAATAAAGGTGAGAGAAAGTTAGAAAGCCTCATTGAATAATTGAGAAGAGAATCCACATAATTACTTCAACAAGCTCTCAAAACTCCATTAAAATCCCAAGCTTTCTCTCTCTAAAACTACTCCTAAATTAGAGAGAGAAACTCCTAATATAAGCCTAATTCTAATTAGTGGAGAAAGAAAAAGTAAAAAATCTGCCCAAAAAAAATTCCCTTACAAAATATGATCGTCCCCTATTTAAACTACAAGAAGAAAAAGGAGAAAAACCGGAAATTAGGTGCGAAGAAAACCTAGAAGACCGTGCCCGCGACCTGAAATGTCGCGCTCGCGGTGGCTGAAAGAGAGGCCTCTCTCAGGGTGCGGCCAGCCATCTACAGAAAGAAGAAAAACCTGGAAAACGAATTATGTCGCGCCACGGCAAGGACCACCATGTCACAGCAGCTGCTGCTTGCTCTTGCTTAATGTCTGTGCTGTGCGGAGGGTTGCTCGGGCACTGGTTCCAGCCTTAAGCGCTGCAAATGCTCAACTTCTTAGCTTCTTCTTGGCTTCAAGGCTTCTTCTATTGAATTTTTCGGCCTTCTCTTGGGTCATCAACATCGAGGAAAGTGCCAAGTACCTAGACAAATAGACCAAGAGAGAAAAGAGTGAAAGATCACAAAGAAAAGCACGCAAATCAAGCTAAAAATCGAGCAACAAGCGCATTATTCACAACTAAAGCCTAAAAACATAAGCTAAGACTTTATTAACTAAATCAAGACTAAAAAGACTAGAAATAATCAAGATAGACCAAAATAAACTTAAAACTAAGGGAGAAAACCACCCTAAAATGTGTCATAAATGACACTTATCAACCCATGTCTCAACTCTAGTGAAATGGCGAAGAAATTGATTCTGCATATCTTGCGAACTTTGAATTGAATTAGGTGGTAGGTGAGTGAATCAAGAAAACGCAGTACTAGTAAGAGAACTGGAAAACATTCTAATCTTAAGGAATTCATTATTCGCTGCCTCTCTTGAAAGGAATGGTGTCCTTCCAACAAGTGTATTATTCCAATAGAGGGTTCGGAATTATTAGAAAGCTAATTCTTCAGTGAGGTCAAGTGATCGGAATGCCTAGGTGGAGGCTGCTTCCGATCACTAATATTAATGTATAATTAATATTACAGCTTAATCTTTTCGGGTCGCACCCCAATGGAGTAACCGATCCAAGACGACGAATCAATCCAAAGGATTAGATAAGTCATTAGAGTATTACGAATAAAGACGTCGGATATCAAGCTTGGAGCGTCGAAACCGAGCATCGTAAGTCAAGTCGAAATCAGAACTCGACAAAACGTGGAATCAAGCAAGAGATAAGTACGAGTGCTAGGCTAGGAGAGGTCACTAACTGCATGCATGCTAGCGTGATGGGTATCGCACCCAGCCAAATGCATAGCCACAAGTAAGCTACGCTTAGCATGCGAGCATCGCAAGCATCGTGCCTTGCGTATGTGTGCTGTGGTTGTGCGTGCTTGCTAGCATAGCAGTACCATCACTCTCGCCAGAAGCTCATGCAACGTATCGCAGCAGCAGCCCGCAATGCGTGTGTGGCTTGCTTACTACGCACATGCGATGGCAAGCTGGCCAGCTAGCCCAATCTTGGTGCTAGACGCTAGCTGGGCAGCCTTGGCAACCAAGGCAGGCTGCCAGCATCCGTGATGTCAGCATCCGGTCGACGGGGACCGGTCTTGGTGGCTTTGCTTAGGGAGTAAGTGGTGCTTTGGTCCCCCCCTTTTAGTGGTCCTCACCTACCCTTGCTCACCATTTTCCACTTGGTGCTTGTTAATTCATTTTGCATTTTAATTTGTTTTTGGATTTTAATAAATTGAGCAATATGCAATTCTCCCACATTGATGGAAATAGGGAAATCAAGGCTCCCTTCCCTATAAACACCCAAGTTTTGGGTTTGGGAAAAAGCACTTAAGTTGAACTCAATAAGGCATCTCCTTATAAGTGAGAAAACCTTGAAGTTCGTAATACTTTAGTATTTTGTTGGTCCAGCCTCGACTAACCTTCGAGGTAGAGACCACTCGGGTCGGGTAGAGGGTGCGAGTCGTCGGAGGCTTACGCACTTTCGAAGCTAGAGCTTTCAAGTAAGAGCTCGTAAGCGAGCGAAGAACGCGTCCAGGGTAAGATCGTCTTTTCTCTCCCTTTTGTTGTTTAATTATGTGATTACATGTTTAGTTACATTAGTTAGTGTGCGGGTCTTAGGCGGGTTTCATTCCGCATAGTGTCAGACACTACGAAACCCAACAGCCGGTATCAGAGCCGCGCTCATTTTAATTATTGCAACTAATAATTAATTGAGGTGATTTAAAATGGATTTAAATTTCTGCTTTTGCTTTCTAATGAGATTAGAAGCTCGTTTTTTAATTAGTTTTAATCTCGTATTTATACTAATTTTGGCCAACAAACCCAGGTTTTGACCCAAAAATAGTGAATTTTGGGTGGAATCAATGTTCTAAATCGTTTTTTGACCCTTTAAAGGACTGTCCAGAAGCCAAAATCCACCTAGGAATATGATTTTCGAGGGGTTTTTCGTTTTTGACGAAAAAATTTCAATCTTTAAACCTTGATTAATTATGGCATGTTAAAGGTATATTAAATGTATGGTTGCATCACTAATCTACTGCAATAATAAACCTTATTAAGCATGTTTATGAAGTCATATTTGGTGCTTAATTTGGTGAGCTTATTTTTCACATAAACTTGAAGTTTCACATATTTGCAAATCAATTGCTTCAAGTGTGAATGTTTGTGGTGAATTTGTAATTTTGAAGTCCCTTAATAATGTTAAAGATCCAATCTTTAATTGTTTAATTGGTTGGAACTTTACTTTCTAAATTCCATGTTTAACTAATTTTTGGATTTAATCATTTTTGAGTTGATTAAATTCCTAAAAGTTCAAAACTTGTGATTGAAATTTAATTAATATTCATATTAGAAAATGTAATTTTTCAATAATACACAAGTTAGTGTTGGAAATTTTTTCATTAGATGAATGGGTTTATTTTTCCAACCCCTTTAATTTTGTCAAATCTCATTATTAATGGTTAAATTAATTGTGAGTATAGCCCTTCATTTTTGTAGCATCATGATAAACCAAAAATTGATTAAAGAATGGTTCTTGAATAATTTTGGTTTGTTCACTATTAAAAATTGAATTTATTTAAGTTAGACTTGTTATATTTTCATTCTTGCTCAAAGTTGATTCTAAAATAAATTTAGAATCAATTTTATGTCATACACATATTGGGATTAAATCCCGAGATAAAAGCACGTAAATCGAGGCAATTGCCGCCAAAGCACACCTACGGTTATCCGGGCTACTCACGCAGCCCACATGTGGCTGCCGAGGTGCGCATGGGGCTACTTAAGCCTCGAAGCGATGTTGTTGTGTTGCGGGTGGGGCTAGGTGCACGCATGTTGCTACACGCGTAGCGCGGTGTGTGCGTGTTTGGTGCATCAAGGATGCTAGGGTGATGCGCACAAGGTGCTACGTTAAGGGTGCCTTGCTGCTGCGATTTGTTTCTAGGCAACATAAGCTCACATGATTTAGGACCTTTGAGGCCATATCTTGTGTGTGTTCAAGTGCGCTGATGTGGCCGGTGTAACGCGTATGCGACATTAAGATCACTCCCACGTGCTTGGGCGACAAGCGGTTGTGCGGGTGCGGCCGCGCAAGGCATCTCAAGCCTTAGTGCTAAGCACTTAGGGATCGTAATGCATCGTTGGGCTATGTGTTTTTGCTTTTTTGCCTTTTAATTATTTTATTTAATTATTTTAACGAGGCCAGGCCTAGGTTCCTCCGGCACTTGCAAAATAATTTGGCAAAATATGGGTTAACTGGCTTTATTAATTGGATTAATTAAGTTGGATGCGGAATTTAGTGGGAACTTCGTTAATTACTTGAGCTAATTTATTGCATTTTAATCACATAAACGGTTAACAACCTTGACTAGTTTTAATTACGCATGTTAATAAGATTAACCACCTAAGTTAGTTACTAGTTTGCGCGTGTTATGCATTGTTACTTGTTTTTCGTTGTAAAATGCATGGGCCATTCACAAAAAGTGAATGGGTGATTGGAATGTATATTGTATCATAGGTTTTGTGAAAATGGCAACTAGTGGGGCCCGATTAGGATAGTAAATACGGACTGTGATCCGTCATGTATTTTTGTAAATCAAAATACAGTCTGCGTACCGTTGCGTATTTTTGTACCTTAATATTTAGATTAGTCTTAATCAAAATAACTAATAGTTGCATATTTGGTGGAGATTTCTCAATGACGGCGGTTCTAAGAGACGAGTCAAGAGGATGCATCGAAGACCCTTAGAGACTTGAAGACTCAAGGGGTCATGCTAGTTGCCAAATGCATCTTTTACTTATGTTATATATATATATATATAATCATGTTTATATATAAATGATATGATAGATGCATGTTTAGAATTTCAAATTTTGCGATGATTAATTAAGTTCACTTAAATCCACCAACATAGAAACCCTAGGTCCCTATAAAATTGAGCCAAATTTGTCATTCCATGAACAACACTTAACGAACTAATGCGCGTAGTGATGGGCTATGCCAAAGCGAGGCATCACTACTTCCCTAGGAACGTAAGGTATACCAGGTATACAAGTTGGTCTTGGTTAAGCTCAACGATATCAGTAAGGAGTCCTTAGATGTCGTGGCGATGTAGATAAAACGTCAAGGAAACATTGGATAGGACATTTTATCAAACCAAGAGTAGCTAAGATCTATTAGCAATTGGTTTGCTTACCCTTTAAATATTAGGTGTTAAGACAAGCCAAAGCATGCTTAATCACTTTTTGATTTTTGGGATTTTGGAATCCTTTTATTCTCGCCTAAAAAGGACTAATTTTAATGCGTGGATAAAACTCTTAATAACATTGAAAATTTTCATGTATGCTTTAAATTTCAAACTTATTTGTTTTATGAATGGCTTTTCATTTCAAATTCTTTCAATTGTAAAAACATGTCTGCAAATAACTTAAACAACCAATTTTCATTACGCTCAATTCTCAACAAGGAGAAGTTGAGTGGGCCAAATTTTCTTGTTTGGCAAAGGAACTTGCATATTATTCTCGTGCAAGAGCAAAAGGAATACGTCCTTGATGAGGAAATGCCCGACGCTCCCAGTGAGGAGGTCACTCAGGCTGCCCTAAACCGATGACAAACTGCCAATCGGGATGTCAAATTCATCGTGTTAGCCACTTTGTCTCCGGACCTCCAAAAGACTTTCTTTGAAAAGGAGACGGCTTATGAGATCATTTCTGAACTTCAAAATATGTTCCAAGAGCAGGCCCGAACTGAAAGGTTCGAAACCCACAAGCAGATCCTTGAGACCAAGCTCAAGAAAGGAGAGCCAGTCAGCCCACATGTACTTAAAATGATCGGATTATTTGAGAACATGGAGAGGCTTGACGCTGGGTATTCGACCAAGATGGCAATTAACATCATTCTCCATTCGCTGCACAAAGTCTATGATCAGTTCAAGATGAACTATAATATGCACAGCATGGAGAAAACCCTCACCAAGCTTCATGGGATGTGCTTTCTCTAGACAAACAAGTTTACAACATTGATGATACCGCCAAAAGAGCTAAGACCATTAAGTCGAATCAAACCTACTTGTGGCATTGTTGTCTTGGCCACATTAATATCAAAGGCATCAAGAAACTTATTCATGAAGGTATTCTTGACTCATTCGACTTAGAGTCGTTTTAAAACTGCGAAGGATGTTTATTAGGCAAGATGATAAAGCAACCATTCTCCAAGTTAGGAGAAAAGGCTAGTGACTTATTGGGTCTTATACATACGGATGTATGTGGACCAATGAGTACACCCGCAAGGCAAGATTATCGATATTTCATTACCTTCACCGACTACTATAGTAGATATGGTTATGTCTACCTTATGTCGAACAAATCTGAATCTTTTGAGAAATTCAAAGAGTTTCAGAGTGAAGTTGAAAATCAGCTTGGCAAGAAAATCAAAGCACTTCGATCGGATAGAGGTGGCGAGTATTTGAGCCACGAATTTGACGATCATCTGAAAGAAAATGGTATTCTTTCGGAACTAACATCTCCCGGAACTCAAATGGAACGGAGTGTCCGAAAGGAGGAATCGAACCTTGTTAGACATGGTCCAATCAATGATGGGTCTTAGTGAACTTCCTATCTCTTTTTGGGGACACGCACTTCTAACCCACGACACTAACACTGAATCGAGCTCCGTCAAAAGCTGTCGAAAAGACTCCATATGAATTATGGACGAAGAAACCTCCAAGGTTTTCTTTTCTTAAGATTTTGGGTTGCAAAAGCATATGTCAAGAGATTAATTTTTTACAAACTTCACCCAAAATCAGACAAGTGTTCTTTTTGGGATACCCAAAAGAAACCAAAGGGTGTTACTTCTACAACAAATCCGAGAACAAAGTGTTTGTTTCTCGAGATGGTGTCGTTTTGGAGAAGGAACACCTTTCCAAAATGACAAGTGGGAGGAAAATCGAACTTGATGATGTTCAAGAGGACGAGCAACAAAGTCAACCTGAAAAAACTGACAATCAAAGTGCTTTAGAAGAAGCTGTTGACATCGGTCAAAGTCAAACCGACAATGTGCAAAGTCAAACCGACAATGCAAATGCTCAACCTATTACCCTGCGTAGGTCGCAACGGCCAAGATCTCAACCAAACCGACACCTCGTTGTTGTCTTAACCGAAGATTAAGACATCCTAATAATGGATGGAGATGAGCCAACGATATACAAACAAGCTATGACGAGCCCCGAATCTATAAAATGGCAAGAGGCCATGAAATCCAAGATGGACTCCTGTTTGAAAATCAAGTCTGGGACTTAGTTGATTTACCCGAAGGTTACACACCTATCGGTTGCAAATGGCTTTTCAAGTTGAAAACTGACAAAGATGGAAATGTATCTATATACAAAGCTAGATTGGTGGCAAAAGGTTACAAGCAAATTCACGGTGTTGATTATGATGAAACCTTTTCACCAGTCGACATGCTTAAGTCCGTCCAGATTATCCTAGCAATTGCAGCATATTATGATTATGAAATACGGCAAATGGATGTCAAAACTGCCTTCCTTAATGGGATTTTGGAAGAAACTGTGTATATGACACAACCAAAAGGTTTTGTTGATCCAAGAAATGCTGGGAAGGTATGCAAGCTTAAGAAGTCCATTTATGGACTAAAGTAGGCAAGTAGAAGTTGGAATCTGCGATTCGATGAAGCCATTAGTAAGTTTGGTTTTGTCAATAATCCAGATGAGTCTTGTGTTTACAAGAAGGTCAGTGGGAGTGACATCGCATTCCTCCTCTTATTTATCGATGACATATTGCTCATTAGCTTGGGAAGTGCTTTTTAATGGAGGACTTAGGAGAGGCACAGTACATATTAGGCATCAAGATCTATCGGGATAGATCTAAAAGGATGATTGGATTGAGCCAAAGTACTTATATTGATAAGGTACTGGCACGATTCAACATGGAAGGGGCTAAAATAGGGCACCTGCCCATGTCACATGTCATAACTCTCAGCAAGAAGCAGTGTCCACAGACACCTGATGAGCGAGAGAGGATGAGTCAGATTCCATATGCTTCGCTTATTGGATCGATCATGTATGCCATGATATGAACTAGGCCGGATGTATCGTATGCCTTGAGTGCTACGAGTCAATACCAATCAGACCCAGGGGAGGCGCATTGGACTATGGCCAAGAATATCCTAAAGTACCTGAAAAGGAATAAGGATAAATTTCTGATGTATGGTGGGAGCAATGATTTGGTTGTTGAAGGTTATACCAACGCGAGCTTCCAGACTGACAGAGACAACTCCAAGTCATAGTCAGGGTACATATTCTACCGAAAATGGAGGAGCGTTTAGTTGGAAGAGTGCTAAGCAAAGCACCACTTCAGATTCTACAACTGAAGCCGAATACTTGGCTGCTTCAGAAGCAGCTAAGGAGGCAGTTTGAATTTGTAAGTTCATTGGTGAACTTGATGTTGTACCCTCCATCAAGGGTCCAATAGACCTCTATTGTGATAACAATGGAGCTATTGATCATGTCAGGAAGCCAAGGGAACATCAGAAGGTCAAACATGTCAAGAGGCGATTTCACATGATAAAGGAATGGAAGTCCGAAGGTGAAATCAGAATTTGTAAGATTGGAACGGATGACAATGTAGCCGATCCACTCACTAAACCTTTGCCTCAAGTGAATCACAACAAGCACGTTGAGGCAACGGGAATAAGACACGTTGGAGATTGGCTTTGATTTCCCTGTTACATGTTTTAATTAATTATGAGATTTTAATGTAAAACACTATGTTGAACCATTCGGTTTTGGAGCAATTAAAGTTTCTGCAAATTTATTATTACTCCATTTCTATTTAATTGTGGTTTAAAATTAAATAATGAGTCCATTCGATTTATGAGAATATTCAAAGCAGAGTATCAAGACCATGTCTTGGATAAAGAAACACCTGTTAAATGAATATTGAATATTTCAATCATAAATTATACCTAATAAAGGTCATTTAAATGATGGACGATTAATGACCACTTGATATTAGTGTGTAGTATGATTCATAGCACCGTTTCTTGTGCTACGAGGACATGATTGTCATAAATCATTTGCACAGGTATTGGTTTAGAACTATACCAGATTGACCTATGAGAGTACTTTAAGAGATTTAAAATCGTCATAAGTATATTTCTCATTATAGCTATCGGAACCTTTTCCTCGACCATAAGTTTTGTAAGTTCTCTTGTTTGAGTACTAGTCGTTTTGATGTTGTCAAACGTCTGCCGTAAATGGGGATTATAACGGCAACACTCGGGCGGCTAGGTCCTCTTAGTAAGGGAAGCTTACAATACAAGACTGGGAATGTCCCCCTATTAACAATAGGGAACATGTCTTTGTTGTTTACAAGGCCTCTCAAAGAGCGAGACTGTGTAAATGCATGGTTGTACTCAGACGAATTTTAATCTACTTATTGACAGCCGAACTTGGAAATCGAGAAACACTTCTGGACGTAATAAGGATGACGAAGAATCTTACCTTATAATTCATGAAGAGACATTAAGTGACATAGGAAATGGGCTAACACTAACTGCACACTTATCTGGAAGGACAAGTGGGAGATTGAAAGGAATAGTATCCTTCCAACAAGTGTATTATTCCGATAGAGGGTTCAGAATTATTAGAAAGAAAATTGTTCAGTGAGGTCAAGTGATCGGAATGCCTAGGTGGAGGTCGCTTCCGATCAGTAATATTAATGTATAATTAATATAATATTACAGCTTAATCTTTTCGGGTCGCACCCCAATCGAGTAACCAATCCGAGACGACGAATCAATCCGAAGGATTAGATGAGTCATTAGAGTATTACGAACAAAGACGTCGGATATCAAGCTTGCAGCGTCGAAACTGATCGTCGTAAGTCGAGTCGAATTCAGAATTCGACGAGACGTGGAATCAAGCAAGCGACAAGTACGAGCCAAGCCATAGCGTCGCATTGGCCTAGCAATGCGAGTTCTAGGCTAGGCCTGGCCACTAACCGCATGCATGCTAGCCTGGTGGGTATCGCACCCAGCCACATGTGTAGCCGCAGCTAGGCTTCGCTTAGCATGCGAGTATGGCATGCATCGTGCCTTGCGTATGCTATGGATGTGTGTGCTTGCTAGCATAGCAGCACCCAGCCACTCGCAGCAGTTGGGCATCGCCCAGCACTCTCGCCAGCAGCTCACGCAACGCATCGCAGCAGAAGCCCGCAATGCATGCGTGGCTTGCTTGCTGCGCACATGCGATGGCAGGCTGGCCAACCAGCCCAGCCTTGGTGCTAGGCGCCAGCTGGGCAGCCTTGGCAATCAAGGCAGGCTGCTAGCCAGCCATGCGCGATGTCATCATCCAGTCAATGGGGACCAGTCTTGGGGGCCTTTCTTATTGAGTAAGTGGTGCTTTGGTCCCCCCTTTTAGTGGTCCTCACCTACCCTTGCTCACCATTTGCCACTTGGCACTTGTTGATTCATTTTTTATTTTAATTTATTTTTGGATTTAAATAAATTGAGCAAAATGCAATTCTCCCACATTGATGGGGAAATGGGAAATCAAGGTTCCCTTCCCGATAAATACCCAAGTTTTGGGTTTGGGAAAAAGCACTTGAGTTGAACTCAATAAGGCATCTCCTAATAAGTGAGAAAACCTTTAAGTTCGTAATACTCTAGTATTTTGCTGGTCTAGCCTCAACTAATCTTCGAGGTAGTGACCGCTCGGGTCAGGTCGAGGGTGCGAGCCGTCAGGGCTTACGCACTTTCGAAGCTAGAGCTTTTAAGTAAGACCTCGTAAGCGAGCGAAGCACGCATCGAGGGTAAGATCTTCTTTTCTCTTTCTCTCTCTTTTGTTGTTTAATTATGTGATTGCATGTTTAGTTACATTTATTAGTGTTCGGGTCTTGGGCGGGTTTCATTCTGCATAGTGTCAGACACTACGAAACCTAACACCTCTACACTAGCAATTAAATCTAACCAAGTGATCCTCAGCGGAAATAGTACTATCGCCAAAAAAAACAGGGGAGGATTCAGGAACTTTGAAACCTCTTGGGAATAAATAAATCATATCAACCCACTCAGGATATGGACTGCAAGTTCCTCTTCTAGTATATCCACCACTCTGACGCATAGCCCTCTAGATCATTTACTCCACTTGCCTGAGCAGGGATTCCTGTCCCATTTGTGGAGGTTGACCTTGCATTGGTCCATTGGGTTGAACTAGTGTATCTTACATATGAAAAGGGTTATATTGGTTCCCTTAAGAATTGTGGAAACCCCTATATCTAGCACCCGTTACTCCTAAGGTATTAAGATTGGGTTAAGTCATCGTTAGATATCTTTGTCCATATGGATAACCTGACCTTGATTCCATGAAGAACCTTGTGTAGGGTGGACAGAAGTTGGATGTCCATATGGATATTGGTTATAGTTCCTAGGTTGTGTGGAAGATTGTTGGCCATTCATACCAATAGGTTGAGAGGACACCCTCTGTGAAGAAGCAGCAACTTGTGTATAGCATGCTGAATCTCACAGGTTTCTAATACCATAGTTGGCAGAATTAACACCAATCTCTACTCTTAAAGGAAGTATGTTACCCATTGAAGAGGTTAATGGGTGTATGGTAACCGGTGGAGGCAAGGACGAAGAAGATAGACCCTGGCCATTATGGTTATAGCCTGACTCATAACCTGGACCTGAACCATTAATTCTCCCTTGATTGCTATACCCCTCATCAGAACTAATAGGATGGATACTTCTTGGAATTGATAGAGGGGGCAGATTTGCATGAGATCTTGTAATATTCTCTACTTTAGGGTATCCCACAGGGATGTTATCCCTTTGATTACATCAGTAATCCCACTACCTAAAGCGGTTAGAACATTCATCAACTTCTCATTAAGTTGGTTATGTTTTTCCACTAAAGGTTCAAGTTTTGTAACTACCTCGGTTGCTACACACTTTGATGATGCCACGTTAGTAGCGTTCAGAGTATTATTAATATCTATAATAATCCTATCTATCTGTCTGGTGATTACTTGTTGGGTAATAGAGTCAAAGTTTCTCAACTCGACCGTTACCACTTTGGCGGTTTCTTCCACCATGACACGATAGTAGTTATCAAACTGCTCACTGTTGTTTTCTTTTAGATCTTCCATCAGACTCTTTACAATATCTACGTATTTAGTGTAAATTGTACTGAGTAAGTTTCTGGTAGGAGACTAGCCTTCTACTACCTCTAAAATTGATTCGTCTTGCCTTTGTGTATGAGACTCGAATGGTTCGATATAATGCGCCATATGTTCAGTTAGTAGTTGATTTTCTAGATTTGGTTGATCCTCTAAAATAGTCTTAGGATTGTGTTCAGATGAATTAACATCTTCCCGAGTTTCCTTTACCTGCTAAACGCTTAGGAGCCATGAGAAAAACTTCCAAATTTACAAAGTTAAATGGATTTAGTTTAGTGTTCTCCCACTGTGGTCGCCAAAAACTTGTTGAGTTAAACATTGTTCTTTACCAACAAGTTAAATATTCTATCTTATTCTAAAGTATTAGGGGGCTGCCCCTTGAGTTACCGGTTTCAAAGACTGATAACCTTGCTAACGTATAACAAAAATAATAAGGAAGCTTTTCCAAAAGAAGTAAAACAAGTTAGATTACTCAAAGAAACGAGTAGATAAACATATGACAAAAGGTACAAATACATTCCATTAAGTAAAGGATAGAGTCAGGTCTACAATTATACAAGTTGAAGGAGAGGTTAGCTCCATGATCATACAATTGGAAAAGACGAACGATCTTCAATACATGTTAAGAGATAAACTAAACTATCGTTTGGCTATTAAGTTAAGGGAAACTACGAAAGCTACGAAAAAGGCTTAAAAGAAATTTGATCCTTGCACTTCTTATTTATAGACGAAATGGAGCGATTATGGCTGACTCTCATAACTGTTGGACGGTTACGTATCTTGGCACCAACACTTCTTCAAAAATTAAAAACATCCACTTACTGAAAGGAATGGTGTCCTTTCAACAAGTGTATTCTTCCAATAGAGGGTTCAGAATTATTACAGAGCTAATTCTTCAGTAAGGTCAAGTGATCGGAATGCCTAGGTGGAGGCCGCTTCCGATCAGTAATATCGAGGTACAATTGATATTACAGCTTAATCTTAACTGAACCCTTCGGGTCGAACCAAATCGAATCACCGATCCGAGACGACAAATTAATCCGAAAGGATTTAATGAGTCGACAGAGTTTTACGAATACAAACGTCGGACATCGAGCCTAGGGCGTCGAGACCAAGCGTCGCAAAATCACAATCAACAAGTATGAGCGTAGCCATAGCTAGGCTAGGCTAGCTCATCATAGGCACTAAGCGCGCCATAGCAGCCCTAGCATCATGCCTAGGCGCTATCACAGCTCTAGCGTGATGGCTAGGCACCATGGCTGGCTATCAATAGCACCAGGCGCGCCAACACAGCCCTGGCATCATGCCTAGGCGCTATCACAACCCTAGCATGATGCTGGGCGCCATCGCAAGCCAGCAGCATCACTAGGCGCACCATGCGTGCCCTAGGATGGGTGGGCACCATCGCAGCCCAGGCAGCATCACTAGGCGCACCATGCGTGCCCTAGGATGGCCTGATGCCGTAGGAGCCCTAGCATAATGCTGGGCGCATGGCAAGACCATACGCACCAAGCACAGCTAGTGCTAGGCACTGGCGCATGCGTGGTGCATGGTGCTTGGGCGAGGCATGTGCGTGCATGGTACACGGTGCATGGCCGAGGCTGATGCGAGTGGGTGTGCGAGTGTGTGCGAAGGGCTAGATAGCTAGCAACGTCAAGCCAAGCATGCGTGGCTTGCTAGCATCACGCATGCTAGACATTGCGTGCGAGAGAGAGGCTGATGCGTGACGTGCATGATGTGCGAGTGTGGTGCGAAGCGAGAGGCCAGCATGCGTGGCTCGCTAGCAGAAATATGCTGGGCCATGCGAGCAGCGATGATGCGTGGGATGCTGGCACCAGCACCAGCACGCACCAGCCAGCACTAGCGCCAGCACGCACCAGCAAGCACCAGCCCTGCTGCTGGGCTTGTGCTAGCATGCTGGGCTAGTTGGCACAGCCAGCTGGCGTGCTAGCTGGCAGTTGGCCAGCAGCCTTGGTTGAGGCGTTTTGTGAGGAGAGTGGGGACCAAGGCTTTGTGAAAGCCTTGGGGAGCAAGGCATTGGTCCCCCCACCTCTCCATGGTCCTCACCTAATACTCTCTCTCCCATTGACACTTGTCGAATTGTGATTGCATTTATTTATTGATTTATTTTAGAAATAAATTAATTAGCAAATAAATCATTCTCCCACATTGGTTGGGGAATGAAATGCAAGGGTTCATTTCCCTATAAATACCAAGCTTGGGTATTGGGAAATGAACAACCTTGAGTGGAATTAAAAAGGCAACTCTAAGAAAAGAGTAAACCTTTGATTCGTAAAACTCATAGTTATTTTGTCTGGGTCTTGACTAACCTTCAAGACTTAGGACGCTCGGGTCGGGTTGAGGGTACGATCCGTTGGAGATCTCGTCTTTTCGGGATTTTGAAGTAAGAGCTCTTTAGGAGCGAAGCACGCGGCAAAGGTATAATTCTTGTTCTTAATCTTGTTTGATTAAGTTTATTATGCTTGTTAATTGTTTTAATTAAGGGGCGGGTCTTGGTGGGTTTCCTTCCGCGTAGTGTCGGGTCACTAAGAAACCCTACAGCAGTATCGGAGCCACGCTCCTTTTAATTTTTGCAATTATTTTTAATTAAGGTGTTTTAAAATAATTTAATTTTCTGGTTCATGTTCATCTAATTAGATTAGATGCTCGTTTTAATTAATTTTTAAAACTCGATTTTATTTTCGATTTGGCTGTCGAACCCGGATTTTGGCTCAAAAATAGTGATTTTTGGGTGGAATCGGCATTCTGGAACTGTTTCAACTCTTTTAGGGTTGTCCAGAAGCCAAATTTGAACCAGAAACCCAATTTATCTGGGGTTTTTCGGTTTTTCAACAAAAATTTTAATTCTTTTAAGCCTTGATTAATGCAAGCATTACAAGGTTAGATTAAATGCACATTTGCATCACTAATCTACTGGTTTTAAAATATCCTTGAGCATAATAATGGAGTATTTATTAGTGCTTAAGTTGATATACCAATTTATCACATAAACTTGTTTTTCACAAATTTTGCAAATAAATTGCAATAAGGTGTGAAAACTTGTTGTGATTTTGTATTTTAAGTTCCCAAATAATGTTAAAGTTCTAATCTTTAAATGTTTAAATGATTGGAACCCTAACCCTAAATTCCATGTTGAACAAAGTTTGGATTTTTTCATGTTTTGGTTGATTAAAATCCATTAAGTTCAATTACTTGAGAGTAAAATTTGATTAATCTTCATATTGGAAGATGTAATCTTGGTATTTTACACAAGTATGCAAGTTGGAAAATTTTTATCATTCGATGGTTAATTTATTTTTCCAACTCCCATTTGTCAAATCCATTATTAATTTGCATATAGGCAAGATTAATTTTGGACATAGCTCATTTTATTTTAAGCATAAAGTTTGACCTATTTTTGTTCAAAAATTGAAATTTTGGATAAATTTAGGCTTGTGCACCAATAAAATAAATTTTATTTAAGTTAGACTTAATTTTGTTTTATTTTATTTTCCCTCAAATTAATTCTAAAATATAATTTGGAATTAATTCATGTCACACGTAAATCGGGATTAAAATCCCGAGTCATAGCACGCAAATCAAGGCAAAACACCCAAGTGCCACCAAGGCTAGCCGGACTGCCTAGCAGCCCACATGTGGTTGCCTGTGGTGCGCACAAGGGTGAGCCATGATGCGGCTGTGCATGTTGTGTGGCGGGGAGGCATGGGTGATGTGCGTGGGCAGTGGCTCGGGCTGGCTTGCGAGGGACGCTGTTGGGCAGCAGGGCAGCAAGCACCAGCCCAGCGCACCACGAGCATCAAGAGGCGCCTACCCAGCAGGCCAGATGCTCGCAGGCACCAGCGTGCTAGCAAGCATGTGCAGCATGCTAGCAGGCATCTCGGCTAGCGGCACTACTTGCTAGGCACATCAGGCCTCACCCACGCACCATGGCGCCATGCCATGGGCTGCCTAGCAGCCATGGTGGGCACCCACCAAGGGTTTTGTTGGGTGGTTTTGCTTAAGCTTGAGCTATGATTTTGCGAATTTTTCCGTGTTAATAATTTTAATTAATTATTTTAACGAGGCTAAAAACCTCGATTTTCGATTTTGCAAAATTTGACAAATTATGGGTTATGCCGACTTAATTAATCGGATTAATTAAGTACGGATGCGGAATTTAGTGGGAGCTTAATTAAGCGCGTAAGCTTTTTGTGTTTAGAAATAATGGATTAAACCACTTTGACTAGTTTTAATTAGGCGCGTTAATTCAATTAACCACCTAAGTTAGTTACTAGTTTTGCGTGTTTAATTATGTATTTCGTAAAATTGCATGGACCATTCACAAATAGTGAATGGGTGAATGGAGGATTGCTTTCAAAACAGGTTCTTTGAAAATGGCAACTAGTGGGGCCCGACTAGGATAGAAAATACGGACTGCGTTCCGTTATGTATTTTTGTAAATCTAAATACGATCTGCGAACCGTTAAGTATTTTTGTACTATTAGATTAATCTTAGTCGTTCTAGATAGCTTCTTTTATTTCATTTTGGCCAAGATGTCTCAAGACGGCGTTTCGACAAAGACGAGCCAAGATGAAGACCCATGAAAATTGAAGATTTCAAGGGGTCATGCTAGTTGCCAAATGCATCTATTTTATGCCTTATATATTGTTATTATATATGATTGCTAGATGCATGTCTAGGATTTCTATTATGTTGCGACGATTAGTTAAGTTCACTTAAATCAACCAACATAGAAACCCTAGGTCCCTTAATAATATTGAGCTAAAATTTGCCGTTCCAAGAACAACACTTACCGAACTAATGCGCGTACGTGATGGATTACGCCAAAGCGAGGCATCACTACTTCCCTAGGAACGTAATGTATACTAGGTATACAAGTTGTCTTGGTTAAGCTCAACGATATCAGTAAGGAGTCCTTAGATGTCGTGGCAAAAGAGATAAAATGTCAAGAATGCATTAGATGCGACATTTTATCAAACCGAGAGTAGCTTGGAGCTATTAGCAATTGGATTGCTTACCTTAATATATTTAATGGTTAAGACAAGCCAAAGCATGCTTAACCATTTCTTGATCTTTGGGATCTCAGAATCATTTTATTCTCGCCCCTAAGGGTCAATTTTAAATGCGTGGATAAAATGCTCAATAAGTTTGAATATATGCATGAACGTTTTAAAATTAAACTTATTGATGTATGAATGGTTTTTCACTTCAAATTCTTTCAATTGTAGAATCATGTCTGCAAGTAACTCAAACAACAACCAAATGTGCCCGAACCTCCTCGAAAAGTTAGCTATCAAGCTTAACTTAACAAACCTTGATGAATGGGAAGAAGAACTCAGGAGAACTCTCCGGAGTTGTTCCAAAGAGTATGTTCTGGATACTTCCCTCCAACCCTCTGTTCCAAGACCCTCTTGAGTGACAAAACTTATTGTGCATGGTCGAAAGACTGTAAATTAGTGTCACAACTCATGGCTAACTCCATCCCAGAAGAATGGAAAGAAAAACTTCCATTCTCTTTCCCGGACTTGTTCCTTGGAGGACTAAGGGATGTTGTCGGTGTGAGATTCTCTAAGAGTTTCAACGACAACAATGATGGACTCTTGTTTGAAGTGACTAGGTCACTTACGGACATGAATGTAAAGCCATCGGATCAAGGTTGTCTTGCAAAAGAGAGGTACCATCTTTGATCTACGGTCTGCAACAATAAGTTGAGACCGGGTATTCCCCTCCGACCCCATGTAGCAAGAATGACTAAGCTCTTCAAGCACATGGAACTCCTCGGAATTCCACTAGAAGATGGAATGGCTGGTCATATTTTGCTCACTTCCTTCCACTCATGATATGATGCACTAAAGGCATATATTTCTGAATCAAAGGAGACACATTCCTTGAAGAATGTGGTGGAGCTACTTCACCGGGCCAACTCATTTGGGGCAACCAAAAGACCATCAAGAAGGAGGGATCTCAAGGTTAAGGCTAAGATGCGTTGCTTCTACTGTGGCGGGCAAGGCCACTTTAAGAGAGAATGCAAGCTCTTTCGGGAAGAGGAGGAGAGGAATGGAGCATCCGCCTCAGGTATCTTCCTTAACACTTGTGGATTAAGCTTATCATAGGTATTAGATACCAAGTATGACTCACTTAATGTTACCTTTTCAGGGACCAAGTGAGAAGCTTATCAAGTGTTGGTGCAAGAGCAAGAAGACGACAAAGATGGTTTTTCGATCGTGCTTGCATGCACTATTTTTTCTATGACATGTAATTAAACTATTTCTAGTTTTCATCATGCTTTTGAACATATTATGATCCATTGTGTTGGACACCTAGGAATTTCAAGTGTAAGACTTTGACAATATTTGTTTCAAGTTTGTCTTACAAATTTATGTTCAATTAAATTGCATGTTTTACATATAATTAGACAAAAGTTGATACCACTAGCTAAGACCATCGAGTCGAATCAAACCTACTTGTGGCATTGTCGTCTTGGCCATATTAACATCAAACGCATCAAGAAACTTCTTCAAGAAGGTGTTCTTGACTCATTCGACTTAGAGTCGCTTGAAAATTGTGAAGGATGCTTATTAGGCAAGATGATAAAATAGCCATTCTCTAAGTTAAGAGAAAGGGCAAGTGACTTATTAGGTCTAATACACACGGATGTATGTGGACCAATGAGCACACCCGCAAGGCAAGGTTACCGATATTTCATCAATTTCACCGATGAGTAGATATGGCTATGTCTACTTAATGTCGAATAAATCTGAATCCTTCGAGAAGTTCAAAGAATTTCAGAAAGAAGTTGAAAATCAACTTGGCAAGAAAATTAAAGCACTTCGATCGGATCGAGGTGGCGAATATTTGAGCCATGAATTCGACGATCACTTGAAAGAAAATGGAATTCTTTCGGAGTTGACACCTCCCGAAACTCCTCAATGGAACGGAGTGTCCGAACGGAGGAATCGGACCTTGTTAGACATGGTTCGATCAATGATGTGTCTTAGTGAACTCCCTATCTCTTTCTGGGGACATGCGCTACAAATAGCAGCACTTTACACTGAATAGAGCTCCGTCAAAAGCTGTTGAAAAGACTCCATATCAATTATGGACTAAGAAACCTCCTAGGTTGTCTTTTCTCAAGATTTGGGGATGCGAAGCATATGTCAAGCGATTAATTTCGGACAAACTTCACCCCAAATCGGATAAGTGTTTCTTTGTGGGATATCCAAAAGAAACCAAAGGGTATTACTTCTACAATAAATCCTAGAACAAAGTGTTTGTTGCTCGTGATGGTGTCTTTTTGGAGAAGGATCACCTTTCCAAAATGACAAGTGGGAGGAAAATTGAACTCGACGAAGTTCGAGAGGACGAGCAACAATGTCAACCTGACAAAACTGACAATCTAGATACTTTGGAAGCATCTAATAAGATTGGTTAAAATCAAACAGGCAATGTTAATGCTCAACCGATTACCCTACATAGGTCGCAACGGAAAAGATCTCAACCAGACAGATACCTCGGTATCGTCTTAACCGATGATCTGGACATCCTAGTCATGGATGGTGATGAGCCGGCGACATACAAGCAAGCTATGACGAGCCCCGACTCTGCAAAATGGCAAGAGGCCATGAAATTCGAGATGGACTCCATGTCTGAAAATCAAGTCTAGGACTTGGTGGATGTGCCCGAGGGTTATACACCCATTGGTTGCAAATGGATCTTCAAAGTGAAGACAGACAAGGATGGAAATGTATCAATATACAAAGCTAGACTGGTGGCAAAAGGTTATAGACAAGTCCATGGGATTGACTATGATGAAACTTTTTCACCAGTTACAATGCTAAAATCCGTCCGGATCATCCTAGCGATTGCTGCATATTACGATTACGAAATATGGCAAATGAATGTCAAAACCGTCTTCCTTAATGGAATTTTGGAAGAAATTGTGTATATGACACAGCCCGAAGATTTTGTCGATCCAGGCAACGCTGGAAAGGTTTGCAAGCTAAAGAAGTCCATTTATGGACTAAAGCAAGCCAACAGAAGTTGGAATCTGCTATTTGATGAAGCCATTAGCAAGTTTGGTTTTATCAAGAATCCAGATGAGTCTTGTGTATACAAGAAGGTCAGTGGGAGTGATATTGCATTCCTAGTCCAGTATGTCGATGACATACTGCTCATTGGAAACAGCACAAAATTGTTGGAGTCCGTAAAGGGCTGGTTGGGAAAGTGCTTTTCAATGAAGAACTTAGGAGAGGCACAGTACATATTGGGCATCAAGATCTACAGGGATAGATCGAAGAGGATGATTGAATTAAGCCAGAGTACTTACATTGATAAATTACTGGCTCGATTCAACATGGAAAATGCCAAAAGAGGGCATTTACCCATGTCCCATGGCGTAACTCTGATCAAGAAACAGTGTCCGCAGACACCTGTTGAGCGAGAAAGAATGAATCAGATCCCATATGCTTCGCTAATCGGATCGATCATGTATGCCATGATATGTACAAGGCCGGATGTATCGTATGCCCTAAGTGCAACGAGTCAATACCAATCGAACCCAAGAGAGGCGAATTAGACTGCGGCCAAGAACATCCTTCAGTACCTAAAAAGGAACAAGGATAAATTCCTGGTGTACGGAGGCCACAAAGAACTGGTTGTTGAAGGTTACATCGACGCTAGCTTCCAGACTGACAGAGACGACTTCAAGTCACAGTCGGGGTACATATTCTGTCTGAATGGAGGAGAGTTTAGCTGGAAGAGTGCCAAGCAGAGCACCACTGTAGACTCTACAACTGAAGCCGAGTACTTGGCCGCTTCAGAAGCTGCCAAGGAAGCTGTTTGGATTCGCAAGTTCATTAGCGAACTTGGTGTTGTACCCTCAATCAAGGGGCCGATAGACCTCTATTGTGATAACAATGGAGCTATCGCTCAGGCCAGGGAGCCGAGAGAACACCAAAAGGTCAAACACGTGCAAAGGCGATTTCACATGATAAGGGAATGGAAATCCGAAGGTGAAATCGGAATTTGTAAGATCGGCACGGATGATAATGTAGCCGATCCTTTGACTAAACCTTTGCCCCAAGTGAAACACAACAAGCACATTGAGGCAATGGGAATCAAGCATGTTGGAGACTGGCTTTGAAATTCCCTGTACATGTGTTTTAATTAAATAGGATATTTAATGTAAGACACTGTATTAAAACCATTCATTAATGGAGTAATTAATTTTTGTGCAAAATTATCATTCACTCCATTACTATTTAATTGTGGTTTAGAATGAAATAATGAGTCCATTCGATTTACGAAAATATTCAAAACAGGGTATCAAGACCATGTCTTGGATAAAGAAACACCTGTTAAGTGAACATTGAATATTAAATCGAAAAGTGTCCCTAATCGAGATCATCTAACAGATGGACGATTGATGACCGCCATAGATTTGTGTGTAGTATGATTTACAACACCATTTCTTGTGCTGCGAGGACGTGACGGTCATAAATCATTTGCACAGGTACAATTTGGAACTGTACTGGATAAGACCTATGAGAGTACATTAAGAAAATTTAAATTTTGTCATAAGTACATTTCTCATTATGACTATCGGAACTTATTTCCTCCGACCATGAGTACTGTGAAGTTTTCTTGTTTGAGTACTAGGCTCTTTGATGTTTCCAAACGTCTGCCGTAACTGGGGATCATAACGGGAACACTCGGGAGACTATGTCCTCTTAGTAAGAAGAACTTACAATGCAAGACTGGGATTGTCCCCCCTACTAACAATAGGGAAACTGTTTTGTTGTTTACAAGGCCGCTCGAAGAGTGAGACTGTGAAAATGCATGGTCGTGCTCAGATGGATTTTAGAAATCATCTGCTTATTGACAGTCGAACTCGGAGATTGAGAAACACTTCTGAACGTTATAAGGATGACAAAGAATCTTACCTTAAAGTTCACGAAGAAACATTAAGTGACATAGGAAATGAGCTATACACTATATGCACACTTGTCCGGAAGGACAAGTAGGAGATTGAAAGGAATGGTGTCCTTCCAACAAGTGTATTCTTCCGATAGAGGGTTCAGAATTATTACAGAGCTAATTCTTCAGTAAGGTCAAGTGATCGGAATGCCTAGGTGGAGGCCGCTTCAGATCAGTAATATCGAGGTACAATTGATATTACAACTTGATCTTAACTGAACCTTTCGGGTCGAACCCAATCGAATCACCGATCCGAGACGACAAATTAATCCGAAAGGATTTAATGAGTCGACAGAGTTTTACGAATACAGACGTCGGACGTCGAGCCTAGGGCGTCGAGACCGAGCGTCGTAAAATCACAATCGAAAAGTATGAGCGTAGCCATAGCTAGGCTAGGCTAGCTCATCATAGGCACTAGGCGCGCCATAGCAGCCCTAGCATCATGCCTAGGCGCTATCGCAACCCTAGCATGATGGCTAGGCACCATGGCTAGCTATCGCTAGCACCAGGTGCGCCAACACAGCCCTGGCATCATGCCTAGGCGCTATCGCAGCCCTAGCATGACGCTGGGCGCCATCGCAGCCCATCGCAAGCCAGTAACATCACTAGGCGCACCATGCGTGCCCTAGGATGGTTGGGCACCATCGCTGCCCAGGCAGCATCACTAGGAGCACCATGCATGCCCTAGGATGGCCTGATGCCGTAGCAGCCCCTAGCAAAATGCTGGGCGCATGGCAGGACCACACGCACCAAGCATAGCTAGTGCTAGGCACTGGCGCATGCGTGGTGCATGGTGCTTGGGCAAGGCATGTGCGTGCATGGTGCATGGCCGAGGCTAATGCGTGTGGGTGTGCGAGTGTGTGCGAGGGGCTAGCAAGCTAGCAACGTCAAGCCAAGCATGCGTGGCTCGCTAGCAGCACGCTTGCTAGGCATTGCGTGCGAGAGAGATGCTGATGCGTGGCGCGCATGATGTGCGAGTGTGGTGCGAAGCGAGAGGCCAGCATGCGTGGCTCGCTAGCAGCACGCAGGCTGGGCCATGCGAGCAGCGATGATGCGTGGGATGCTGGCACCAACGCCAGCACGCACCAGCCAGCACCAGCGCCAGCACGCACCAGCCAGCACCAGCGCCAGCACGCACCAGCAAGCACCAGCGTTGTTGCTGAGCTAGCCTTGGTTGAGGCGGTTGCTGAGCTAGCCTTGGTTTGTGAAAGCCTTGGGGAGCAAGGCATTGGTCCCCCCACCTCTCCATGGTCTTCACCTAATACTCTCTCTCCCTTTGACACTTGTCGAATTGTGATTGTATTTATTTATTGATTTATTTTAGAAATAAATTAATTAGCAAATAAAACATTCTCCTACATTGGTTGGGGAATAAAATGCAAGGGTTCATTTCCCTATAAATACCAAGCTTGGGTATTGGGAAATGAACAACCTTGAGTGGAATTAAAAAGGCAACTCTAAGAAAAGAGTAAACCTTTGATTCATAAAACTCATGGTTATTTTGTCCGGGTCTTGACTAACCTTCAAGACTTAGGACGCTCGGGTCGGGTCGAGGGTACGATCCGTCAGAGATCTCGTCTTTTCGGGATTTTGAAGTAAGAGCTCTTTAGGAGCGAAGCACGCGTCAAAGGTATAATTCTTGTTCTTAATCTTGTTTGATTAAGTTTATTATGCTTGTTAATTGTTTTAATTAAGGGGCGGGTCTTGGTGGGTTTCCTTCCGCGTAGTGTCGGGTCACTACGAAACCCTACACTTACCTCCTAAACAGGCCTTTGTCTATTGGGCCTCTAAGTAATATAATATATGAGTCCCCTTTGTATCTTGACTAGTTAAGCCCAAAATTGTCTACCGACTTTGAGACACATTCTTATTCGGACAAAGTAAAATAAAGTCAAACAAAAGGTCAAAATTCAAATTTTTGGGTGTAACAATATGTACCTAACAAAATTAATTAAAATAATTTCAAATTTTTTTAAGAATCTTTTTAAAAAAAATTAAATAGCATTTTGAAGGTAAAATTTTTCACAAAATTGTCAAGTGTTTTATTCGATGATATAAATATAGATTATTAAAGATGACATTGTGACTAATCCGACAATATATTACATCATTTACATGACGACTTTTATTTATTATTATATACTACATCTGTTTTGTTTTTATTTGACACTTTTTGAATTTAGCATTATTCACACTCTCTCTTTTGACCGTGTTTTGTGCTTAATAGATAATGAAAAATATAGTCATGTGACATCTTGCTAGATTCGTCACAATATATATTTTCAAAATATTAAATTTTCTTAATTTTTTATAATTGGTAATTAAATATATTGATAGTGGAATTTGTGTATTGGAAAATGTGCTTAAAGAAACGTGTCAACTAAAAAGACACGGGGGAAGTATAAGTTAGAAAATTAAGTCATAGCTAATGTATCGATATAGAGTATTGTAAAATAAAAAGTGACATATCCAAAAAAACCGGAGGGAGTATATGAATTAGCAAATAATTTTATAAATAAACTTTTAAAGAAAACTTTGAAAAAAGGTATTAAACGAAAAAAATTGAAATGACAACCAATCAACCATGATAAAGGCTTGCTATTACTTTAAAAGAAAATAAAAAAAGATAAAGGCTTGCTAGCTGTGACTGTGAGCCAGCAAAAATCCTGTCATTAGCGTAGAATATTAAAAAAAACATAAAAAAAATAAAAAATAAAAAAAAAAACTTCCACCTGTTACCTTTACAAAACCGACTTCGAGATCTAATTTTAAGTCGGCTATCCCTAAACTCCGCTCCCTTTAAAAGCCCTTTCTCTCTCTCCTCTCTTACCTAACTGACATCATTCAAACCACTACTACTCGCTGTCAGATTACAGATCTCTTTTCTCAATTTTCCAAATATGGGTGGTTTTGAGCAGCAGGTCAAGACAAGAGCCCAAGAATTGAAGACCTTCTTCAAGAAAAGCGTCAAAGTTGTTGGCAATTACAGTAAAAAGGGATGGAATAAGGTCAAGAACATTCGCAAGTGAATGTAAATATCTACGTTTTTTTTTTCCCGTTATGGGGAATATTTTAGTTTATAGATTTTAGGATTTACAACTGGTGTTTTGGTTTATTGATTTATGATTTTGTGAAGTTTAATTTTGAAGTAGATCTGATTGATTAAATTTGGTCTTGATTTGATGATTTTGTGAAGTTTTGATATGAAATAGATCTTATTGATTGAATTTCATCTTGGTTTATTTTTATTAATAATGATTGATTTTTGTTTTATAGTTCCGTTTTTTTATCTAACCTATTGAATAGATGACTTGATGTGTTAATTTTTTTTCCAGTAATATGTTAATCGAATATACAGTAATGTAAATTGAAACATGAATCGAATATACAGTAATGTAAATTGAAACATGATTATATGAATACATTATCATCGCTGAAATGTTGCTCCGTTATACGGATTTATAGTTGATTCAAAGTGTAAAAGTAAATCATTGACAGTGGGCTTAAACAATCGAATTTGATTGCCGACTTAAAAAGATGATGCTTGAAATTGGGTTGATTGGGTTGTCAACCTAATTCACGCCCAATTGCTGCGGCAGCCACCATCACCTCACAACGCACTCCCCACAAATCGCCCGCTGCCCCACCTGCTAGCCCTTCCTCACGCATAACAGCGGCATAGACGCAACCACCATCAATGCTCCACCTCCTCAGTAAACCGAATTCGTCCAATTTGAACAGTATGGGCAATCGCCACCACCATTGCTGCAATTTTACCCCTCAAAATGCCAATGTCAGACCCAAATCCAGATACCAAGATGGCGGGGACATTGTGCCCGCACTATCCACAAGCCGATCCTGACCTTTTGCTTAAATTTTCTCTGCATAGGTCGCCGCGGATGGTGCAGCCGTCCTGGCAAGCTTGTGCGTGGTCTGCTGCGCCAACCATAGCTGCAAAGCAGCGCAGGTAGGGGTCTTCGCTCGTCTGTGCTATGCTGATGAATTTTTGGCGTTGATTTGTGCCAATTTAAATGCACAATGATGAGGTGATGAAATCAAATAACCAATGGGTTTTGTTGATTTTTCTTAAATACTCCGTTTTAAAATACTTGCTCTATTTTCTATTTCCGGCCGTTTTTAAATACTTACTTTATTTCCTTATTTGAAAAGCTTTTACAATATTTAATTCATTTCTCTCAACAAGTGGACCCAATATAAATTATATTTAATTTCATATGTCTTTTCTCCAATTCTCTTAACAACTTTTGCTTTTTATAATTTTTTATTCTTTCACCCTACCCCACTACTTTTATATTTTATTATAATCTCCAATTTCTTTTAAAACTCCGCGTTTGGAGAAATGGAGCAAGTATTTAAAAATGGAGGGAGTAGTTAAATTGTGTGGAAAGAGAGCGATCAAAGACAAAAAAATAACGGAGTATGGAAGTGTAACCAACCACAAATTTAAATGTTTCTTAATTCAAGCCAACACAAAGTAAAACTAAAGCGTTGTTAGGTTGAACAAAAAAAATCGACTTTAGAGCTTATTAATGATATACTCTGTATTATACATGTATATCTTGTTTTGAGTTTTGGGTCTAAAGAAATGATAAAAATAAAAATCGCAAAACTGATGACCCGTGCGACGCGCTTTTAGAATTCTATCATCTTTTAAACTTTATCTTTTCCCGATGTTTAAGTATATATTACAATCCGATTTTCTGATTTTGAGGAGACAAATTCGATATCCGTACCATTTCTATTGCTCTTCGTTTTATTTATAACTAGTTTTGTGTTTGGGCGATGCCCGGATTGTCCTAAACTTTTAGCTTAGCTTGAATGTTAAATCCGATTATATAACCCCTTTTGATAATGTAAAGTATTTAGACATATGATACTATATCAATTATTTATATAATGGTATACTTTTTGTAGGTTTATTTGTAAATAAATATCTATGTTATTATCAACTTGAATTTTTTTTTTATTACACTTAAATTATTTCTAATAAACTGAGAGTATTTTTACCAAACTAAAATTATTTTTTCTGATTAAAACTTATTTTTACTGATTTTCTATTTTTTACTAAAATATATTATAAATTGATCTCATTGTAAAGAACTTTTTAAAACGAATTTTATGATAGAAATAGTATTGAGTTATAAGATATTTACTTAAAAGTTATAATTAATTTTGTATATATGAAATATTAGAAGTATATCGATAATAAAACATTATACAACATTTTTATCTTAAAAAAATATATCCAAAATTCGCTTACTTTTTAAAAAAAAACCTAGTTTTGTGCCCTGGTGATGCCCAAATTGTTTATAAAATTTTAGAATAAATTTTTTATCTTGAATATTAAATACAATCTTATAAATCTTTTGATAATGCATGATATTTAGACATACGATAAATATCATACCACTTATTCATATAATAGTGTACTTTTGTAACTTTTTTTTAAAATAGATATATATGTTATTGACTTGAAATTATGTTTATTGAATTGAAATTATGTTTACTGATGAACTTAAAGCATTTTTACCAATTAAAACTTATTTTTACTACTTCTCTATTTTTTATAAATAAATTAAATATATTGGATCTTAATTTGAAGAACTTTTTAAAATGAATTTTATGATGGAAATATAACTAAGTCATAGGATATTTATTAAAAGTTATGATTAATTTTATATATATTAATATTAGAAGTATATTGTTAATAAAACTCTAAACAACATTTTTATCTTAAAAAATCCATCCAAAGTATACTTACTTAGCATTATATGTGTCACAATAATACATATTAGTCTCCTACGTGGCGTGACACTTGCCAAGTGTCGCTGTCTCGTGGCCTGGCTGCGAGACCAGCTTTATTTATTAGTGATATGATATTGTTCAAGTAATTCAAAGTCCAAAACAACATATGAAAGTTCTATCTTTTTTTTACTAAGGCGTGAAAGTAAAATCCCGAGGGTGATATGAGTTTTTCTAACTATTTTAGTTAATTTTTTTGATTTATTATATTTATAATATTGTTCAAGTAATTCAAAGTCCAAAACAACATATGAAAGTTCTATCTTTTTTACTAAGGCGTGGAAGTAAAATCCCGAGGGTAATTTGAGTTTTTCTAATTATTTTATTTAATTCTTTTGATTTATTATTTAATCTTTATTGAAGTAATAACTATTTATTCATGATGTAGCATTTAAAATTGCACATTTGGAGTGAGTATCTAATTCTTTTGGTTTTATTCACTCTAATGATTTTATTGTTTTGATTACTAGCATCATGCTTAGGGATTGAATTTTAATTATTAGTATTACTAGGTAGTACCCGTGTGATGCCCAATATGTTAACTTAGTACATCTATATCAAAAAAAAGAAGCTTGTGTTACATATTTAGATTAGCTATGATTAGAATATATGTTAAAAAAAAACCTACTTGAATATAGAGGTGGCAATTCGGGTCAGCAAGTCGGGTTCGGGTCAGATTTTGGGTTATGCTTAGAAACTATAAAAAATTGTATAAAACTTAATACAGTAGTAATATTTATATATAACATTATATTAGAAGCCAAAAAACAATAAATATCTCTTAACCAAAAAGTAACCAAATAAATAGGTAGGTGATAAAGGTAAATATAAATAAATAAATAAAATATTTAATGTATCTTAACGTATTATTTCAAAACATATTTTACTTAGCCAAACAACAAAAAATAGGTAGGTAATAAAGGTTATAAAAAAAAACTATAAATATCTCTTAACTAAAAAAATAGGTAGGTAGGAAAAAAAAAAGGAGGAAATGGGCGGGATTTGAAAGTCTTTTGAAGGGGGAAAAAAGGAATCGCTTTAGTATAGTTATAGATTTGGAGAAAGTAAGAAACGTTATTTCAGTTAGTAATGACAATATATCCACATAAAACAAAAAACCCAGAAAAATAATTGGCAAGGAATTTTCCTTTGGAAATCAAGACAACTACAACAATATTTATTCATTAATCAAAGTTATAAAAGTGCATAAATCAATATGACCAATGAAAATTTGATGTAAAAAATGTATTTATCGAGAAGTAGCCATTAAACCCAGATGAAAAAGCCCCAATTTAAACAAAGTTTTGGGGGGTTTTGCTTGCGTTGACTTTTCTCTCTAGCTCTCCCATGTCGATTTCCTGCTTCTAGGTTGGTTCTTCATCTAGCTGTGTTTCTCACCATGCCTCGCAAGAAAAAACAATCAACTCCACTTCCGCAAAACTCTAATCAAGCTTCTATAGATGGAATTCTTAATTCTTTGGGGAAATCAGGGATTTCTTCAAAACCTGACTCGATTGCTGAAGAAGATGAGCTTGTCACTCCTCCTCCTCACCTGGTCAAGCCAGCAACTGGTATGATATCCAGAGGTGATTTGAGGAAGTTGGAAAGATTTCATAGAAGCTCTATTGGTCAAATTCCGAGCAATTCCAATGGAACAGTAACTAGGGTTTCTACGGTTACTGTTTCATTGAATTATGAGTTGCCTAAGGCTTCTGATAAACCCGATTCTGGTGAAATTGGTGGCTCTAAAAGGGCTGATAATGCTGAGAAAATTCAAGATTCAATAGCTGAGACACAAACTTACAAAGAGAAATTGAATGCTACGGGAGTGACCCTGTCCTTTGTTGCTCCTCAGATTGTTGATGGGAAGTCTATTGCCAAACTTCAAGCCTCTAAACTCTCAGATGGGAGTAAGAAGTGGGGTAATGCTCTGATCTTTTATGTAGTTGCTTATTCCCCTACCATTACTGCAGTTCATAGGTTCATTGCTGATAATTGGAAAAATATTAGTAAACCAGACATTTTTTTGGCATGATGAGGGCTATTTTATCATCAATTTCAAATTTGTTACTGATAAAAACTCTATATTATGTTCTTGTCCACATATGTATTTTGGTAAGCTTGCTATAATTAAAGCTTGGAATGCCAATTTTGATTTTCACTCTGAGATTTTAAGATCCATCCCTCTTTGGGTGAAATTGCCCAATTTACCTCTGAATTGTTGGAGTGCTGACATCCTGAGTAGAATTGGAAGCACTCTTGGGGTCCCAATTTGCGCAGATGAGTGTACTTCTAGACAGCTCAGAGTATCTTTTGCTAGACTTTTGGTTAACATTGATGTTACAAAACCTTTGCCATCTTCTGTGTGGGTTGAAAACCCAGAAGGTGAGGTAATTGAGCTCAAGGTCCAGTTTGAATGGTACCCCCCTTTTGTAAGGGATGTAATAGAGTTGGACATGATTGTTCTGTCTCTAAATCTCAAGCTAAGCCCCAGCAACAGGGAGATGGGACTACTCAGATCAATCCACATCAAGTTCAGAAGAAAGTTTGGGTTCCAAAGCAGATTGAAAGAGCTCCTAGTGATGAGACAGTTGCTAAAACAGGTGCTAATGAAATCACTCCAGAAGCTCAGGTTCAAAAACCAGGGGAGTGGCAGGTGGTTGCTAAGAAATCTAAGCAGAAAGCTAACAGGCAAATCACCTATCCTGTTATGAACTCTAACTCTTATTAGTTGTTAACTATGAAGGAGAAAGGGGTTATTAATATTGAAGACAAAATTCCTATCGAGGGTGATGGTAATCCCTCTTTAGGATCATGATAGTCCTTTCTTGGAATATAAGGGGTCTTAATGACCCTGGGAAGGTAGCTGTTTTAAAACGGCTGCTTTCTAAGCAAAATTATAATGTTGTTTGTATTCTGGAAACTAAGGTGAAAGAACACATAAGTAAGAGTATTCAAAAGAAGTTTGGGGCCTCTTGGGCTTGGCATTGTAACTATGCTAGCTCTTATAGGGGTAGAATATGGGTGGGGTGGAAGACTGACTATTTGAATCTTGATATTTTAGCTTCTACAGAACAATTTGTTCATTGTTTGCTCTGCTCTAAAGATTTGCAGGTTCAGATTTTAGTCACTTTTGTTTATGGTCTTCACTCTATTCAGAAAAGGAAACAATTGTGGTCTGGTCTTAAAGGATTACCTACTGCTATTATTCCTTGGTTGTGTATAGGTGATTTTAACTCTATTCTGTCTGCTGGGGATAGATTGAATGGGGCTACTGTCTCTGATTATGAAACTAGATATTTCATGCAGTGTATTGATGATCTTGCTCTAGTTGAAATAAAAAGTAAGGGAGCTCCTTATTTTTGGTGTAACAAGGCTCATACTGGTCCAAGGACTTTCACAAGGATTGATAGGGGCTTAGTCAACCAAGAATGGCTTAACCTTTATGGGCATGTTGAAGCTATCTTTCTTCCTCCTTCCCTCACTGATCACAGTCCTATAGCTTTAGATATCCTTCATTTTCAGCCTGGGAAAGGGAGGCCTTTTAGATTTCTTAAATGTCTGGCTGATCATGACAGTTTTTTTAGTACAGTTGCAAATGCTTGGCAAGCTCACAATACTAGCTCTGCAATGTATAGGGTGTGGTACAAGCTGAAACAGGTGAAAACTGCTTTGAAGAATCTGAGCACTCAGAAATTTGGTGATGTTAATGCTAAGGTTGAAACTGCTCACAACAACCTTATCTCTATTCAGCATCAAATGTCTGATGATATGTCCAATACAGAGCTTCATGTTCAGGAATTGGAAGCTATTGAGAATGTTAAAAAATGGTTGGGGATCCAAGAAAGTATCTATAAACAGAAATCTCGAGTTGACTGGTTACAGCTTGGTGATGAGAACAATAAGTTTTTCTTCTCTGTCATGAAGAATAGGCAAAGTAGAAATAGAATTGATGCCTTATATACTGAGCAGGATGTTCTTCTTAGGATCCCTGGTGAAATTGTAGAGGAACTAACAGGCTTTTATAAACAGCTCCTGGGTTCCTAAGCTATTTCCCTTCCTTGTATTGATCTTAGTATAATGAGGAAAGGGAAGCAGTTATCTAGGGAGGCTCAAAGTGCCCTTATTTCCCTTGTTACTATTGATGAAATTGATATGGCCCTTAAAGGGATTGAAGACTTAAAGGCTCCAAGTATTGATGGTTTTAACTCCTGTTTCTTTAAGAAAGCTTGGAGTGTTGTGAAAAATGATGTCTATGAAGGTGTATTAGAATTTTTTCAGCACTGGTGTTCTTTTAAAGCAGTGGAATTGTACTACAGTGACTCTTGTTCCTAAAGTCCAGAATCCTTCATATGTCAAGGAATTCAGACCTATTGCCTGCTGTACTATTTTTTACAAGTTGAAATCTAAAATTCTTACAGCAAGGCTTGCCTTAGTTCTCCATGAGATCATTGACCCTTGTCAAGCTGGGTTTATCCCTGGTAAGCATATTGGTGACAATATTCTGCTTGCTACTGAATTGATTAAAGGGTATAATCATAAGCATATCACCCCTAGATGTATGATGAAGATTGATCTAACAAAGGCTTATGATTCAATTGAATGGGGTTTTCTGGAGTCTGTGATGGTTGAGCTCAGCTTCCCTGGTCAGTTTATTGCTTGGATCTTGGGCTGTGTTTCTTCGGTTTCCTATTCCATCTTGGTTAATGGTATTCCTAATGTACCTTTCTATGCTAAAAAGGGGCTTAGACAAGGAGACCCTATGTCTCCCTTTTTGTTTGCAATTGGAATGGAATACCTATCTAGGTGTTTTTCTGAGTTACATACCAATCCTGATTTTAACTATCATCCCAGATGTGAAAAGTTGGCTCTAACCCATCTCATGTTTGCTGATGATTTGTTGATGTTTTCTAGGGCTGATGCTGTTTCTGTTTCCCTCCTGTTTCAAGCTTTCAATAAATTTTCTGAGGCTTCAGGACTCTCAGCCAATTTAGATAAGAGTGAAGTTTTCTTTGGGGGTCTTCCTATTGATGATCAAGCCAATCTCAGATCCTTAATTGGGGTGGCTCCTGGTTCAATTCCCTTCAGATATTTAGGAGTCCTTCTTTCATCAAAGAAGCTAACTATTGCTCAATGTAAACCTCTGATTGATAAGGTGACTAATAGGATAAATGGTTGGACTTCTAGACTCCTGTCTTATGCTGGTAGGCTTCAGCTTATCAGAAGTGTCCTTTTGGTTTGCAAACTTACTGGGAACAGATCTTTGTGCTTCCTAAGAAGGTATTGAAAGAAATTGAGTCTAGATTTAGGGTCTTTCTTTGGACTGGGAAAGCACCCCTCCAAGAAAGCCCTGGTTTCATGGGCTCAAGTTTGCCTTCCTAAAGTTAGTGGAGGTTGGAGCTTGATTTCTCTTCCTGAGTGGAACCTTGTAGCCATCACTAAGCTTCTTTGGGATTTGTCTCACAAAGCTGACAATTTATGGGTTAAATGGGTGCACACATACTATTTCAAACACAAACCTTGGTGGAGTATGCCTGCTCCAAAAAAATGCTCCTGGGTTCTTAAATTTTTTTTGAAATGCAGGGCTATAATTGATTCTATTGGTAGTTGGAACACTATGGTGCAGGGTAGTAAGTTCAAGATAAAATAGCTCTATCAGGCCATCATTGTTCAGGTTCCTAAGGTGTCTTGGAGAAGGATTATTTTTAACAATTTGGCTTCCCCTAAAAGTCTGTTTATTATATGGCTAGCAGTCAAGAACAGACTTGTTACTAAGGACAGGCTTCAAAAATGGAATATTCCCTGTGACCCTGTCTGTTTCTTGTGTAATCAGAGTCCAGAAACTGTACAACATCTATTTTTTGAATGCGATTATAGCAGGAATGTTTGGCTTCTAGTTTTAAGGATGTTTGGAGTTCAAAGAAACATAAGCAGCTTTGAAAATGAGACTGTATGGATCTCCAAGATCTGTAGGAAGACTAGAGCTAGAAATAGACTGTTGGGAATATGCTATGCTGAAGCTGTCTATCAAATCTGGCTTCAGAGAAATGCTATGATGTTCACAGGATCTTCAAAGCCTGCTGAAGTGGTGTTTAGAGATTTTTTTTTTGTAGCTTGTAGATGTCCTGTCAGTGACAGGCAATTACTCTTGCTATAATTTTGGTGATGTTGTAGGCTGTCTATTTGCCTGTTCCTGTTGGTTTCTTTGTAAGCCTGCCTGGTCTGTCCTTCTCTTGGGGAACCCTTCATAAAAGGTGGCTCCAAGTGGTTGATAGGCTAGGTTTGGTTGGGGGTAGGGTGTGCAGGGAACCCTTCCTAGAAGGTGGCTCTGGTCTCCCTCTCCCTTGTGTTGATGTGTGACTCTTTAAGTCTTGTGGAGTTTTGTAGTTTCTCTGTTTTTTTCAACTTAGCTTTTGTAAGTTGTAATCTTCTTTTTGGTAATAATATTTCTTACTTTCCAAAAAAAAAAAAAAAAAAAAAGCCCCAATTTGAAGATTCCTCATCTAAAAAATTAAAACCCTATATATCGTGCATAATTTACCCAATGTTCACCAAATTAATTAACAATTTCTCACAAACTAAACCTAAAAAATAAACAAATCATATAACAACAATATAAATTATCTACTCGACATAAAGTTGAAACAAATACCTTTTGTTGAAAACTTGAAAGAAGAATCGCGCAATGTCATTAAAAGAGATGGGGATATGGAGAATATAAAATTAAATCACAACCAACTTTACTCGGTAAACGTAAGAATAGGGAAGGCTGTTCTAATTTAAATTTTAAATAAAAAATAAACAAATATAAAAACAAACAAAGGGAAAGAAAAATGATGTCATCACGGTAATTAGGCGGGAAAATATAGCATGAAAAAGCGGCACTTGTGCAATTCGGGAAGGGAGTGATGTCAGTTGGTTTTTGTTTTAGTATTAGTTATAGATGATTAGGTGTTTTGTTAATCATGATATTCTTTTTAATTTTTTTTAACAACGGTCTAAAACGGAGGCTAGCTCCTAAGAGTCCCAACTAACTCAAGGACTACAAGTAAGACAAGGAGAGGGTTTAGCTCTCTTAGCTATGCTAATACAAGACATAAACCGAGGATTGGGGATACAATATTTATGGCCTACTCAACAATACAATTAACGGGGGGTGACCACATTATCATCATCGATGATTTGGGTATTTTTACCCAAGCCACGTGGTCCAGTAAGAACGTGACACGTGTCACCCTAGGAAGTGTCCAAGCATGGCCAACCAAGACATGACACATGGCATGCAGATAATGAATGAAACTGACCAAGCGCATTAAAATGGCGCAGCCCACCAAATCTAGGTATAAGTGACCTATGCAAGGGCACTATTCTCAATGCCCTATAAATAGGGACATTTACCCCATTTTGGGGTACGTTAATTTATTACATCATTTACTATTCTCTTACAACAGAGAAATCACCTGATCTCGGGATCCGAGAATATTCACTTTACTTTCCGCATTTTACTCAACTTAGACATTTACTAATTTGATCGTCGGAGGCGGAACTCTGAATACCCGGAGCTTCCGTTTACTTGCAGGTACAAGCAAAGGGGAACCAGTCTTGGTGAAATAACTTTCCCGCAGGACATCTCACAAAAAACACGGAAACATTTAGCGCCGTCTGTAGGGAGAGTACCTCTAAGATGGTTTCTAAAGAACCCGTACAGTCAGCTGAGGACAAACGTCCGTCAGAAGAGGTCCATTCGGACCATGATACTGTGTCGGATCCAGAAGGTCAAAGTACATACGACCGAAGATGGATCCCTCATCCCTAAACGCATCCGCTAAAAAGAGAAAAATGAGCGGGGCGAAAATTAGGCGGGTTTGAGCAAGCCTTAGGCTGAAGGGCAGATTGCTGACATCACCTGCGTAGAGTTTGTGAAGTTCATGACGAACTTCAAAGATGAGATGAAATATCTCATCAAGAGTCAAGCGGCTGGTCCAAGAAAAGGGCAGTCAGCCAAGAAACCTTCTCACCCTAGGAAGACAAAGCCGGTCAAGGACGGTAGCCCACTCCACATCCCAAGCAAAAGGAGGGGGACCGACCCTTGATTGACTAGAATTTTTTTTTTCTCCCAGAGCCGATGAAGAGGAAGCCCATCCGGCAAGTACAGCCGGATGAAAGTTAGAAAACTTTCACTGATGCTCGGCAGATCATCGAGCTACCTGACACGACATCCACGTCAACAATGCCATACAGCTTCAAGAATACCTCACTGAGGTATTCCCAATCTGCACAAGAGCACCAATCAGCCGGCCAGTCTGTCCACACAGACCCTCATGTGGTAGGCTCAGCGCCGTATGTGCCCCATCAATCATATGGGCCGTTTGCCCAACCATATTAGCAACCTGCCCTCTTCGGAGGTCAGGCGACATATTTGGTCCAGCCCCTAGACTGGCAGGTTCGTCTGCTCAACTTGGAGAACAACCCTCTACGTTCTCCAAGGAAATAACCTAGGTGGCACAGCCGGCCAAGGTTAAGAATGTCTTGGTTGGTGCCTATGATGGCACCACCAACCCAGAAGACCACATGATGGCCTATACCAACCTCATGTATTTATAAGGGTTGGATGATTCCACCTAGTGTAGGTGCTTCACAGCTACACTGAAGGGCGTTGCCCAACAGTGGTTCAACAACTTGTCGTCTAGGTGCATCAACAATTTCAGGACGCTTGCGTTCCTGTTTGCCTCTAACTTCTCAATGAACATACCGGCCAAGAAGACTAGCATCGACTTGGGTACGGTTGTTCAGGGAGACCGTGAAGGGCTCCGTTCTTACATCAAGCGGTTCAATCTGGTGATAATCCCGATCCAAGGACTGCCTGACGAAGTTGATTTCACAGACTTCTTCAAAGGTTTGAAGGACGGGTCCCAATTCAAGTTTGACCTCATCCAGAATAGAATCTTCACTCTTCTAGAGGCTTTGAGGGATGTAGAGGCCTATATAAAGGTGACAGAACTCTACTCCTTAAGTAAACAGTCGGACTCAAAGAGGTATGACAAATAGAAGGGGAGTCGGCAAAATCAGCCGACTCAGAAAAATGAAGATGATAAAAAGAGAAAAGAAGTTTGGACGGTCGACGACTTTAGTCAACCGTCCAAAAAGAAAAAGAAAGAGGTTGTGCCCATCGTAGGGGATCCTTGTCCTCTATGCCCATGAGCTTTTAAAATCCTAGGAAATTATAATTTTTTAGGGTGTGTTAGGATTTGAATTTTAGACTGTTTAGGGGACCTTGAATTAGAATTAATTCTATCATTATGCTTTTTTGTAAGAAATTAATAGGGAGTCGCTAATGAGTTTTGGGGAAATTCATAAATCTCGTTCATGCCTTTCTCCCAAGTAGGGTTCAAGGGATATTTAGCATGAATCATAACTTTACCCATGCCTAAATTGGTCTACTTGTATCAGAATTGAGTTCGGGAGAGAGGGTACTAAAATAACGTTCCTTTTAGGGAAGAATCGCTATTCTAGCCCAAGTGCGACCTGTACATGCTCTTCCTTTTTCACAATTTCATTACCAAACAATATATGCAATGTGATACCTAAAACTAAGTTAATTAATTTTATTTACACACGTTAATCACATAAAGATTACATTGCAACGAATGTCGTTTTTCTTATTTAATTCAAATTTGCGAAAGGAACAAGATAAACAAGATTCGCCTTGGATTAGGTGATAAAACAATCAATTAATTATTCAAATTCTAGTCTTGATTAACGCAAGAATACTATATGAAATTAATTAATTTAAAGTTTATTTAAGGTGAATAAACAACACTAATTAAATGATTAAAAGTTGTTTAAGAAAGAAAACAAAGGTAATTTATCTAAGTGCTCGGGAATTCACCATTTTTCCTTGCTAGGTATTTCGTTTAGAACACTTATGGATTCCTTATTCAGGAACCTCCACCGCGAGAACAAACAATTAAAGGGTGAATGTTTAGGACAAGAGGGATGATTATCACATGAGTTCACAAAGTTTCTGTTGACTTTTTAGGTTAATTTTTATGTATTCAAAGCTCGTATTGAACCTCTATTTATAGGGAATGGGTGAGTTTAGGATTTCGGACATTCTGCCGCAGCAAGTGGCGCGTGCAACTTAACAAGTTGCGCACGGCTGCTACGTACAAGTGATTAAGCCGCGCTGCCAACCTATGATCTTGCGCATGACTATATGGTAAGATTTGGTTCAGTATTTTTATGAAATTCTAAACCTTCCGCAAGCGCATCATTGGTGGTTGTACTGGGTTTCACTGTTGTGTTTCGTAGTATCCGACACTACGCGAAATGAAACCCACCCAAGACCCGCACACAAATTAATGTAACTAAACATGCAATCACATAATTAAACAACAAAGAGAGAGAAAGAGAAAGGACGATCTTACCCTTGACGCGTGCTTCGCTCTCTTACGAGCTCGTACTTGAAAGCTCTAGCTTTGCAAGTGTGTAAGCCTCCGATGACTCACACCCTAGAGACCTGACCCGAACGGTTTCTACTCTAAAGGTTAGTCGGGGCTAGACCAAGAACTAGAGTATTAGAATTAAGGTATTCTCTTCAAGGAGATCCCTTAAAATTCTCAACTCAAGTGATCCTTCCCAATCCCAAAAGATAGGTATTTATAGGGAAGGGAGCCTTAATTTCCCATTTCCAATCAATGTGGGAGAATTGGTGAAAATGCATTTTTCTCAAATTATTTTAACTCTACAACAATTTCAAATAAAAATGAATCAACAAGCACTAAGTGGAAAATGGTGAGTAAGTTTAGTTGATGACCACTAAGGGGAAGGGGGGTTAAACACCATTTGCTCCCCAAGCAAGCCAACAAGACCAGTCCCCTCTTTGACTTGATGCTGGCCCACGCATAGCTGGCTGGCAGCCTTCCTAGCTAGCGCTTAGGACCAAGGCTGGGCTTGCTGGCCAGCCTTCCTACGCATGCGCGCAACAAGCAAGCCACGCACGCTATGCGGGCTACTGCTGCTACGTTGCGTGTGTTGGGTGATGCCTGGCACCATATTGCGTGTGTCTGTGCGAGGCCCAGCATGCTAGCACACTAGCACGCATGGCGCGCTAGCTGCTGGCTTGCTTGCGGCCATGAGCATCAGCCCCGCAAGCATGCTCGGCCAGCAAGTCTAACACGCACATGCATGCTTGGCTTGAGGCATGCCTTGCGGTGCGGTTGGTGGATTAGGCTATCCTAGCAATCGAATGGCTAGGCCAATGCGAGGCTACGACTTATCTCGTACTTGACGATTGCTTGATTTCTCGTCTCGTCGAATTCTAAATTCGACTCGACTTATGACGCTCGGTTTCGACGCTTTAAGCTCGATATCCGACGTCTTTGTTCGTAATACTTTAATCATTCATATAATCCTTCAGATTGATTTGTCGTCCCAGATCGGTCACTCGATTGGGGTGCGACCCGAAGGGTTCAGTCAAGATTAAGCTGTAATGTTAATTATACATTAATATTACTGATCGGAAGCGACCTCCAACTAGGAATTCCTATCACTTGACCTCACTGAATAATAAGCTTTCTAATGATTCCGAACCCTCTATCGGAATAATATAGTTGTTGGAAGGACATTATTCCTTTTAATCTCCTACTTGTCCTTCCGGACAAGTGTGTAGTTAGTGTATAGCCCATTTCCTATGTCACTTAATGTCTCTTCATGAACTATAAGGTAAGATTCTTCGTCATCCTTATTACGTCCAGAAGTGTTTCTCGATTTTCGAGTTCGACTATCAATAAGTAGATGATTTTTAAAATCCATCTGAGCAAGACCATGCATTTTCACAGTCTCGCTCTTCGAGAGGCTTTGTAAACAACAAAGACATGTTCCCTATTGTTAATAGGGGGACATTCCCAGTCTTGTATTGTTAACTTCCTTTACTAAGAGGACCTAGTCGCCCGAGTGTTTCCGTTATAATCCCCTTTTACGGTAGACGTTTGACAACATCAAAACGTACCAGTACTCAAACAAGAGAACTTACAATACTCATGGTCGAGGAAAAAGGTTCCGATAGCTATAATGAGAAGTATACTTATGACGATTTTAAATCTCTTAAAGTACTCTCATAGGTCGAACCGGTATAGTTCCAAACCAATACCTTTGCAAATGATTTATGTCAATCATGTCCTTGTAGCACAAGAAACGGTGCTATAAATCATACTACACACTAATCTCAAGTGATCATTAATCGTCTATCATTTAAATGACCTTGATTAGGGATAATTTTTGATTGAAATATTCAATGTTCACTTAACAAGTGTTTCTTTATCCAAGACATGGTCTTGATATCCATTTTTGAATATTCTCAGCAATCGAATGGACTCATTATTTAACTCTAAACCACAATAAAATAGAAATGGAGTGATAATAAATTAGCAGAGAATTTAATTGCTCCAAAACGAATGGTTCAACATACTTTTTTACATTAAAACCTCAAATTTTATTAAAACACATAACAGGGAAATCAAAGCCAATCTCCAACGTCCCTGATTCCCATTGCCTCAACGTGCTTGGTGTGCTTCACTTGAGGCAAAGGTTTAGTGAGTGGATCGGCTACATTGTCGTCCGTTCCAATCTTACAAATTCTGATTTCACCTTCGGACTTCCATTCCCTTATCATGTGAAATCGCCTCTTGACATGCTTGACCTTCTGACGTTCCCTTGGCTCCCTAGCTTGAGAAATAGCTCCATTTTTATCACAATAGAGGTCTATCAGACCCTTGATGGAGGGTACAACATCAAGTTCACTAATGAACTTAGGAATCATAACTGCCTCCTTAGCTGCTCTAAAGCTGTCAAGTATTTGGCTTCAGTTGTAGAATCTGCAGTGGTGCTTTGCTTAGCACTCTTCCAACTAAACACTTCTCCATTTAGGCAGAATAAGTACCCTGACTGCGACTTGGAGTCGTCTTTGTCAGTCTGGAAGCTCGCATCGGTATTACTACCACCATAGACCAAAAATTTATCCTTGTTCCTTTTCAGGTACTTTAGGATATTCTTAGCCGCAGTCCAATGCGCCTCTCCTGGGTTTGATTGGTATCGACTTGTAGCACTCAAGGCATACGATACATCCGGTGTAGTACATATCATGGCATACATGATCTATCAAATAAGTAAAGCATATGAAATATAATTCATCCTCTCTCGCTCATCAAGTGTCTGTGGACACTGCTTGTTGTTGAGAGTTATGCCATGTGACATGGGTAGGTGCCCTCTTTTGGCCCCTTCCATGTTGAATCGTGCTAGTACCTTATCAATATAAGTACTCTGGCTCAATCCAATCATCCTTTTAGATATATCCCGATAGATCTTGATGCCTAATATGTACTGTGCCTCTCCCAAGTCCTTCATTGAAAAGCACTTCCCAAGCCAAGTCTGTATAGACTCTAACATTGGAATGCTGTTTCCAATGAGCAATATGTCATTGACATATAAGACGAGGAATGCGATGTCACTCCCATTGACCTTCTTGTAAACACAAGACTCATCTGGATTCTTGATAAAACCAAACTTACTAATGGCTTCATCGAATCACAGATTCCAACATTTTCTTTCCTGCTTTAGTCCATAAATGGACTTCTTAAGCTTGCATACCTTCCCAGCATTGCTTAGATCAACAAAACCTTCCGGCTGTGTCATGTACACAGTTTCTTCCAAAATCCCATTATGGAAGGCGGTTGACATCCATTTGCCATATTTCATAATCATAATATGCGGCAATTGCTAGGATAGTCCGGACGGACTTAAGTATGGCGACTGGTGAAAAGGTTTCATCATAATCAACACCGTGCATTTTCCTATAACCTTTTTCCACCAATCTAGCTTTGTATATAGATACATTTCCATCTTTGTCGGTTTTCAACTTGAAAATCCATTTGCAACCGATAGGTGTGTAACCTTTGGGCAAATAAACCAAGTCCCAGACATGATTTAAAACATGGATTCCATCTTGGATTTCATGGCCTCTTGCCATTTTGCAAAGTCGGGGCTCGTCATAGCTTGTTTGTATGTCGCTAGCTCATCTCCATCCATTATTAAGATGTCTTGATCTTCGGTTATGACAACATCGAGGTATCTGTCTGGTTGAGAGGCCGTTGCGTCCTACGCAGGGTAATAGCTTGTTTGTAGTTCGATTTTCCTCCCACTTATCATTTCGGAAAGATATTCCTTCTCCAAATAGACACTATCACGAGCAACAAACACTTTGTTCTCTGATTTGTTGTAGAGGTAATACCCTTTAGTTTCTTTTGGGTATCCCACAAAGAAACACTTGTCTGATTTTGGGTGAAGTTTGTCAGAAATTAACCTCTTGACATATGCTTCGCAACCCTAAATCTTAAGAAAAGACAACCGCGTAGGTTTCTTCGTCCATAATTCATATGGAGTCTTTTCGACAGCTTTTGACGGAGCTCGGTTTAGTGTTAGTGCCGTAGTTAGAAGTGCGTGTCCCCAGAAAGAGATAGGAAGTTCTGTAAGACCCATTATTGATCGGACCATGTATAACAAGGTTTGATTCCTCCTCTCAGACACTCCGTTCCATTGTGGAGTTCCGGGAGGTGTTAATTCTGAGAGAATGCCATTTTCTTTCAGATGATCGTCGAATTCGTGGCTCAAATACTCGCCACCTCGATCCGATTGAAGTGCTTTGATTTCCTTGCCAATGTGATTTTCTACTTCACTCTGAAACTCTTTGAATTTCTCAAAAGATTCAGATTTGTTCGACATGAAGTAGACATAACCATATCTATTATAGTCGTCAGTGAAGGTGATGAAATATCGATAATCAAGCCTTGCGGGTGTACTTATTGGTCCACATACATCCGTATGTATAAGACCCAATAAGTCACTAGCCCTTTCCCCTAACTTGGAGAATGGTTGCTTTATCATCTTGCCTAATAAACATCCTTCGCAATTTTCAAACGACTCTAAGTCAAATGATTCAAGAATACCATCATGGAGAAGTTTCTTGATGCATTTGATGTTAATGTGGCTAAGACGACAGTGCCACAAGTAGGTTTGATTTGACTCAATAGTCTTAGCTCTTTTGGTGGTATCATTAACATTATAAACTTGTTTTTCTAATGTAATTTTCATAGAACATATAAGCAAGACATTCGAAAAAAAAACCAACCATTGTTATAGTCTTGTGATCAAATAACCCGGTGTTCAATGCCATAGATCAAAATATGTTCAAAGGCATGATAAACAAGAATTAGTTCATTACAAGCCAAGGACAAATAATGTGCCTACAAGCACGACAGAAAGACCATCTTCATTATCCGCTCGTAGTTGCACATCCACTTGTGAAGCCCTCTCACTTGGCCCCTGAAAATGGGAGCATAAAGTGAGTTAAACATGGTATCCAATACCTATGAATAGCTTTATACACAAGTGTTAATGAAGATACCTGAGGTAGATGAAACATCCCTCTCCTCCTCATCCCTTTAGAAGATCTTGCATTCCCTCTTGTAGTGGCCTTGCCCACAACAATAGAAGCATCACATCTTTGCTTTGTTCTGGAACTCCTTCTTCTTTGCTCTCAAGGGTCTTTTAGTTGCTCCATAGGAGATGGCTTGGCGTATTAGCTGCACCACATCTCTTAAAGAGTGTATCTCCTTTCCGGCAGCTATATGCATCATAAGTGCATCATAGCTTGAGTGGAGTGAGGCAAGTAAGATATGACCTGCCATCTCATCCTCCAATGGGATTCCGAGTAGATCCATGTGCTTGAAGAGCCTAGCCATTCTAAGCACATGAGGTCGGAGGGGCATACCGGGTCTCAACTTGGTGTTGTAGACCCTTGACCAAAGTCGGCACCTCTCCTTAGCAAGGCAACCCTCTTCCGGTGGCTTAATCTTCATGTTTGAGAGTGACCTAGTCACATCAAACACGAGTCCATCATAGTTGCCATTGAGACTCTTGGTGACTCACACATTGACAATGACCTCAAATGCTTTGAGGAACATGTCCGGAAAACAGGAGGAGAACTTTTCCTTCCATTCTTCCGGGATGGAATTAGCCATTAGTCGTGAGACTTTCTTGCAATTGGAAGACCATTCATCATGAGATTCATCACTCATGATTCCCTTAGAGAAGAAGCTTGGAATGGGAATATCAAGAACGTACTTCATGGAACAATTCCGAAGAGTTTTCCGGAGTTCCTTTTCCCGTTCCTTGAAGTTGACCAACTTTAGGCTAAGAGCCAACTTGTCGGGGAGTTCCGGGCACATTGAGTTGTTGTTGTTGTTAGATGTAGACATGATTTTACATTGGAAAGAATTTGAATTGAAAAACCATTCACAAAACTAATAAGTTGAAATTAAAAGCATACATGCAAATTTTAAATCTCATTGAGCGTTTTATCCACGTATTAAAATTAGTCCCTTTTAGGCGAGAATAAAACGATTCCAAGATCCCAAAAATAAAAAAGTTATTAAGCATGCTTTGGCTTGTCTTAACACTTAATATTTTAAGGTAAGCAATCCAATTGCTAATAGCTCTAAGCTACTCTTGGTTCGATAAAACGTCGCATCTAATGCTTTCTTGACGTTTTATCTCCATTTCCACGATATCTAAGGACTTCTTACTAATATCGTTGAGCTTAACCAAGAACAACTTGTATACCTAGTGTTTCGGGGTTTTTTGAGTGTCCTGCGGGAGAGTTACAACACCAAAACTGACCTCCGGCTGCCTGTACCTGCAAAACAACGGAGACTCCTAGGGGTGGGAGTTCCGCCTCCGACGATCAAGTTAGAACGTGTTTGAGGAGTAAAGTGCGGAATGTAAATGTGATCAGACTCCTCTGCTTCCGGTTGTCTGAGACAGCCTCGGAATCTAAGTGTTTCACTCTCTTATTTGTGTGGATTGAATGTGTATTCAATATGAATCCCCCTCAACTGATGCAAATGATCAGTATTTATAGAGTTTTTGGGAGAGGTGCCTCTTAGGTTATTTAACCTAGCTTGATGGGCTTCCACCGTTTTACGGTTTCTAGGGTTATGAGCTTAAAGCCCGTTTTTCCCTTTGATTGACACGTGTCATGCTCTAATTGGCTCATTGAGCGCTGAGCTGACGGACACGTGTTGCATTAGCATAGGTCCATTTGTCAGGGGCATTTTTACCCCCAAACATTAGCCCCTCGGAAGGAGTAATCTCTCTTTTAAGAGGGATTGTTCCTTTCGAATATGAGACCCCTTGAGCCTCTTGGGTCGGCATTTGTCTAGTTCAATTAAGGAGGGATTTGATTGACTTGGAAAATTTTGATACCTTGAACGGTATGACATTTTCTAAGTTAATCAAATCAAAATAATGATTGCCGCTGAACTAGACAGATGTCGACTCTTATTGCTTTTAGCCTCACTATGCTGATAGCCCCAGATCAGGTGGACTGTCGACCATCGAGTTGGGGTAAGCGCGCAATATTATTTGGCCATTGGCCTCAATTTGATCATCCGGCCGTTCTCCTTCGCTCGATCCTTCCGGCCATTGGCTCAATTTGATCATCCGGCCATTGGCTGTCGCTTGATCGTACAACAATGTACCACCCAAATGGGAGATGCTCTCTGCGACGAATTCACCCAAATGGGCGTCGCTGGACGCCTCCTCCTGCTGGAGCAAACGGATTGTTTATTTTAATAAGATCATCCGGCCATTGGCCTTCGTTTGATCATTCCAGCTATTGGCGTCAATTTGGTTGTTCTAAAAGAAACAACACAGCCGCTAAGTTATTTTGACTTAGCTTATATCCACTCATGTTAGAGCAGATGGTTGATCTAAATTTTGCCACCTGCACTTTGCACAGACGGTGGTTCTACTTAAGCTAGTTCAACATACTTTTAGACCTTTTGCGGTCGGTATGCTGCCCTTGAAGGAGACTTGAACCAATATTAAATGTTTCCAAAAAATCAAGTAGGATGCGGTATTGAAAACCAATCAATAATAATAAGGAAGCACACAATGCTTATACTGAGTTTATTAAATGGTACCTTCGAATTATCAATATGCTGGACGGCATTGAAATGCCTCCTGCTGATTCATGATACCAAGCTCTTCAAATGGTGACATGCAGCCATGGGACGCCGAATATAACATAAGTAAAAGATGCATTTGGAAACTAGCATGACCCCTTGAATCTGCAAGTCTCCAAGGGTCTTCGATGCATCCTCTTGGCTTGTCTTCTTAGAAATACCGTCTTTGAGACATCTCCACCAAATATGCAACTACTAGTTATTATGAATAGGACTAATCTAAACATTAAGGTACAAAAATACGCAACAGTATGCAGACTGTATTTATATTTACAAAAATACATAACAGATTGCAGTCCGTATTTACTATCCTAATCGGGCCCCACTAGTTGCCATTTTAACAAAACCTGTGATACAATACATTCCATTCATCCATTCACTATGTGTGAATGGCCCATGCATTTTACAACGAAAAACAAGTAACAATGCATAACATGTGCAAACATGTAAATAACTTATGTGGTTAATTGGATTAACGCGCATAATTAAAACTAGTCAAAGTTGTTAACCGATTATGTGATCAAAACGCAATAAAATTAGCTCAAGTAATTAACGAAGCTCCCACTAAATTCCGCATCCAACTTAATTGATCCAATTAATTAAGCCGGTTAACCCAAATTTTCCCAAATTATTTTGCAAGTGCCGGAAAACCCGAGGTCTGGCCTCGTTAAAATGATAAAATAATTAAAACGACAAAAATCGCAAAACACATAGCCCGACGATGCCCAAGTGCCTAGCACCAAGGCTCGAGGTGCCTTGCGTGGCTACACCCGCACAACCGCTTGTGGCCCAAGCACGTGGGAGTGACTTACGATGTCGCTTGCGCGTTTCATCGACCACATCAGTGCACTTGCACACACAAAAGTCACAGCCTCAAAGGTCTTAAGTGATGCGAGCTTGTGCTGCCTAGCAACACATCGCAGCACCAACGCACCCTTATCGCAGCACCATGCGTGCATCAGCTGCGCATCTTCAATGCACCAAGCACGCACACACCGCACCATGCGAGCAGCACCAAGTGTGCACTTAGCTGCTTGCCACACAACAACATGCCTTCGAGGCATGAGCATCCCCACATGCACCGTGGCAGCCACATGTGGGCTACGTGAGCAGCCCGGCTAGCCGAAGGGTGTGCTTGGGAGATCATAGCCTTGATTGCGTGCTTTTTTCTCGGGATTTAATCCCGATATATGTGTGACATAAAATTTATTCTAAATTTATTTTAGAACCAACATTGAGCAAGAAAGAAAATAAAACAAGTGTAACTTAAATAAATTCAATTTTAGTTCACAAACCAAAATTAATTCAAGAACCGTTCTTTAAATTATTTTTGGTTCATCTTGATGCTTCAAAATTGAAGGGCTATACAATTAATTTAATCAATCATAAATTAATAATTAGATTTGACAAAATTAAATGGATTGGAAAAAATGGACACATTCATCCAATGAAAAATTTCCAACAATAACTTGTGTATACTTGAAAAAATTACATCTTCCAATATGAAGAATAATTAAATTTTAATCACAAGTTTTGAGCTTTTAAGACTTTAATCAACTCAAAAATAATTAAATCTAAAATTAGTTAACATGGAATTTAGAAAGTTAAGTTCCAACAAAATAAACAATTAAAGATTGGATCTTTAACACTTTTAGGGACTTCAAAATTACTATTTCACCATAAACATTCACACTTGAATCAATTAATTTGCAAAAATGTGAAATTACAAGTTTATATGAAAAAAGAACTCACCAAATTAAGCAACAAATATGACTTCATAAACATGCTTAATAAGGGTTATTATTGCAGTAGATTAATGATGTATCCATCCACATAATCTAACATTAACATGCCATAATTAATCAAGGTTTAGAGATTTAAAATTTTTCGTCAAAAACGGAAAACCCCTTGAAAAACATGTTTCTGGGTGGATTTTGGCTTCTGGACAGTTCTTAGAAAGGGTAAAAAACGATTTAGAACATCGATTCCACCCAAAATTCACTATTTTTTGGGTCGAAATCTGGGTTCTTGAGCCAAAATTAGTATAAATACGAGATTAAAACTAATTTAAAAGGAGCTTCTAATCTAATAAGAAAGCAAAACAAGAAATTTAAATCTATTTTAAATCACCCTAATTAATTATTTGTTACAATAATTAAAATGAGCGCGACTCCGATACTGTTGTTGGGTTTTGTAGTGTCCGACACTGCGCGGAATGAAACTCGCCCAAGACCCGCACACAAGTTAATGTAACTAAACATGCAGTCACATAATTAAACAACAAAGATAGAGAAAGAGAAAGGACGATCTTACCCTTGACGCATGCTTCGTTCTCTAACGAGCTGGTACTTGAAAGCTCTAGCTTTGCAAGTGCGTAACCCTCCGACAACTCGCACCCTCGAGACCCGACCTGAACGGTCCCTACCCCGAAGGTTAATCTGGGCTAGACCAAGAACTAGAGTATTAGAATTAAGGTATTCTCTTCAAGGAGATCCCTTAAAATTCTCAACTCAAGTGCTCCTTCCCAATCCCAAAAGATGGGTATTTATACGTAAGGGAGCCTTGATTTCCCATCTCCTATCAATGTGGGAGAATTGGTGAAATTGCATTTTGCTCAATTTATTTTAATTCAAAAACAAATTAAAATGCAAATGAATCAACAAGCACCAAGTGGCAAATGGTGAGCAAGGTTAGGTGAGGACCACTAGGGGGGGGACCAAACACCACTTGCTCCCCAAGCAAGCCACCAAGACCAGTTCCCTCTTTGACCGGATGCTGGCCCAGGCACAGCTGGCTAGAAGCCTGCCTTGGCTGCCAAGGCTGCGTAGCTGGCGCCTAGCACCAAGGCTGGGCTAGCTGGCCAACCCTCTCACGCATGCGCGCAGCAAGCAAGCCACGGACGCTATGCGGGCTGTTGCTGTTGCGTTGCGTGTGCTGGGCCATGCTTGGCTGCGTGCTGCGTGTGGCTATGCGAGGCCCAGCATGCTAGAACGCTAGCACACATGGCACGCCACCTGCTAGCATGCTTGCGGCCATGAGCACCAGCCCCGCAAGCATGCTCGGCCAGCAAGCTTAGTATGCACATGCATGCTTGACTTGCGTCATGCCTTGCGGTGCGGTTGGTGGCTTAGGCTAGCCTAGCACTAGCATGGCTAGGTCAATGCGAGGCTACACATTCGCTCGTACTTGTCGCTTGCTTGATTTCTCGTCTCGTCGAATTCTTAATTTGTCTCGACTTATGACGCTCGGTTTCGACGCTTTAAGCTCGATATCCGACGTCTTTGTTCGTAATACTCTAATGACTCATCTAATCCTTCGGATTGATTCGTCTCGGATCGGTTACTCGATTGGGGTGCGACCCAAAGGGTTAAGTCAAAATTAAGCTGTAATATTAATTATACATTAATATTACTGATCGTAAGCGGCCTCCACCTAGGCATTCCGATCACTTGACCTCAGTGAATAATTAGCTTTCTAATAATTCCAAACCCTCTATCGGAATAATACACTTGTTGGAAGGACACCATTTTTTTCAGTCACGCGCATCCTTTTTAGTTGTACGCGCCATGGCAGCGTGACTCCTTAAGTTGCGCGCGGTTTTTCCTGCGGCAGCCCTCGATTTTAACCTAGGCACATCTAAATCCATCAAAATTAGGTTTAATCTTTGATATTAGGCCTAATTGCTGATCGGGCTTTCATTTGGAGATTTTTACCCCAGCCACGTGGACCAATGAGAGTGTGACACGTGTCACCCTAAGAGGAATCCAAATGGACCTACCAGGACTTGACACGTGGAATATAAATATTTAAAGGGAATGACGACTTTCAAGGCCCATTTCCCAAGAAACCGCAAAAGTGCGCAGCCCACCAATTCTAGGGCAAGTGACCTACGTAAGGGCACTATTTTCAATGCCCAATAAATAGGGACATTTACCCCATTTTAGGCACAACGCTCATTTATTACATCACAATCAATTCTGTCACATTAGAGAAAACACCTGATCTCGGGATCCAAGAAGATTTACTTACTTTATGCGTTTTACTCTCCGTACACGCAATAACTTGATCGTCGGAGGCGGAACTCCGAACAACCTGAGCTTCCGTTTGTTGCAGGTACAACCGAGTGAGGGGCCAATCTTGGTGACGTAACTCTCTTGTAGGACATCTAGCAAAAAACCCCGAAACATTTGGCGTCGTCTGTGGGGAGAATACCTCTAAGATGGTTTCTCAAGAGACTGTACCACCCCCCTAGGAAAAGCATCTGTCAGCTGAGGTTCATTTCGACCATGATATAGAGTCGGATCTAGAGGCCGAAGTATTTACGGGCGGAGATGGATCCCTCATCACCAAACGCATCCGTTCCAAGGACAAACTCCTCATCACCAAACGCATCCGTTCCAAGGAAGGTCCGAGCAAGTCAGTCGACCAGCCTCAGATTACAGGACATACTGCTCACATCACCCGTGAGGAGTTTGTCAAGTTCATGATGAATTTTAAAGGTGAGATGAGATATCTCATCAAGACCCAAAGGACTGATACAAGCAAAGGAAAGTCGTCCAAGAAACCTTCTCACTCTGGGAAGACAAAGCCGATTAAGGACAGGCAGCCCACTCCGCATCCAAAACAGAAGGAGGGGGACCGACCCTTAATTAGTTGGACGAATATTCGTCTCCAGGGGCGAACCAGAGAAAGCCTATCCGACATTGATGGCCGGATAATAGGTCATGGTCTACTATCCTTGAGCAAATCAAACAATTTATAGTCCTAATCTTACTCTACCAAGATAGTGGTAAACTAGGGTCGAACCACAAGGAAACGAGGAAATGCATAATTAAAGTGAAATCAAGAATCTATTGCAAGGTAACAAGGGGTATTTTGATTTTTTTGTTGTTTTCAATGAGCAAATAAAACTACCATAATTGATAAAAGCAAGTAAATGAAATGAAATCAAACTAAAAGAACTAAAATAAGATGAAACACTAGATTTGAGAAATAAGATCAAAATACTAGGAAGAGGGGTTCCAATCATGAACAACTAAGGTAAACAATGAAAATTAACATGGATACATGCCAAGGATTACAAATTCTACCCAAATAATTCATTCCCATGCAATTATAAGCAAATTGATGAAATAGATCAACACTAAACTCGATCATTCCCATGCATCCAATTTAGAACTCAAGTAATAGAATTAAAGGTGCACATCAATAATTCCAAGAAATATAAGCACTAGATCATCAACTCAAAGCAATATCCATTCAATCATCACTATATTCCAAGCTAATCATGATCTTCACCCCCTTCCCTAGCTAGGAATCTAAGCTAGAGAAGAGAAAATAGCCATCACAACTACTCTAAGCATGAAATCAAACTTAACCAAACAAAACATGATTCAAATTTAGGGTTTCATAGTGACCATCACTACGCGGAAATAAACCCCCCAAGACCCGCCCCGATAACTAAAGCAATTAAAGCCTGTAAAACATAATTAACACATAATTAAAAGAAGAAGGGATAAAGAATTATAACCTAGACGCGTGCTTCACTCACTAAAGGAGCTCTTACTTCAACCTTGCAAATGCAAGGCCTCCGAAGGTTCGTACCCTCGAACCCGACTCGATCGTCCTAAGCCTCGAAGGTTAGTCGGGACCCGGACAAAATATAAACTTTGGAGTTATACGAACTTAAGGTATTCTTAACAATGGAGATGCCTTTACATCTCCACTCAAGTGTGTTCTTTCCCAAATACCAAAGCCTTAATATTTATAGGTAAATGAACCCTTGGATTTCATTCTCCAACCAATGTGGGAGAATGAGAAAATGTGATAATTTATTTAATTCTAAATTAAATAATTAATCAAGACAATCACTATGCAACAAGTGTCTAGGGAAGAGAGAGAGTTAGGTGAGGACCATGACCATGGGGGGACCATTGCCTTGCTCCTCAAGGCATGCTCCAAGCATTGGTCCCTATCTCTAACAAACCGGCATCACCAAGGGCTGCTGGGCTAGCTGCCAGCTAGCACTGCCAGCATGCACAGCCAGCATGCATCAACCCCAGCCAGTACATGCTCGATGCATGCTGTTGTGCTGGGTGATGCCTTCACTCCTGTTGCTTCCTAGGCCCTGGGCGCTGCTAGCGAGCTGCCGCTGCCCAGCCAACGCATAAGGCACATGCACGCACACAACCATGCTAGCTGGTGCATGGTGCTGCTGCCTGCCCCTTCTCACACATACTCGCATAGCCAACATGCGTGCTGCTAGCGAGCCACACATGCTGGGCATTGCCTCGCCAACCACGCGCACAAGCATGCGATGCTTGGTGCTTGGCTAGCGATGCTGCGATGCCATGCATGCTCACGCACACACGCATAGGCCTAGCCATGCGATAGGCTGTGTTGTGTGCTGCGATGGTGCGACAACCCTAGGCACACACACACGCAAGTGCCCAGCACTGCGATGGTGCTGCTTATGCGTTGGGCTGCGATAGTGATGCTATGCCATGCGAAGGCTGCAATGACATCTAGGCACCGAAGCACGCGTGCGGCGGTGGTGTTGTGCCATGCGAAGGCACGCACACACGCAAGCATGCTGCTGCGATGGGCTGCCTTGTGCGCCTAGCACACATGGTGCGCCTAGCACACACATGGTGCGCCTAGCACACACATGGTGCTCCTAGGCTTGCGATGAGCTAGCCTAGCCTAGCACTTCACATGGCTAGGCCAATGTGATGCTACGATTATGCTCGTACTTGTTGCTTGTAATTTTGCGACGCTCGGTTTCGACGCCCTAGGCTCGATATCCGACGTCTGTGTTCGTAAAACTCCGACGACTCATTGAATCCTTTGGATTAATTCGTCGTCTCGGATCGGTTGCTCTATTAGGTTCGACCCGAAGGGTTCAGTTAAGATTAAGCTTTAATATTAATTGTACCTTAATATTACTGATCGGAAGCGGCCTCCACCTAGGCATTCCGATCACTTGACCTTACTAAAGAATTAGCTCTGTAATAATTCCGAACACTCTATCAGAATAATACACTTGTTGGAAAGACACCATTCCTTTCAATCTCCCACTTGTCCTTCCAGACAAGTGTGCATACAGTGTATAGCCCATTTCCTATGTCGCTTAATGTCTCTTCGTGAACTATAAGGTAAGATTCATCGTCATCCTTATTACGTTCAGAAGTGTTTCTCGATCTTGGAGTTTGACTATCAATAAGCAGATGATTTCTAAAATCCATCTGAGCATGACCATGCAATTTTCACAGTCTCGCTCTTCGAGCGGCCTTGTAAACAACAAAGACATGTTCCCTATTGTTAATAGGGGGACATTCCCAGTCTTATACTGTAAGTTTCTCTTACTAAGAGGACATAGTCTCCTGAGTGTTCCCGTTATGATTCCCAGTTACGGCAGACGTTAGGAAACATCAAATAGACCAGTACTCAAACAAGAAAACTTCACAATACTCATGGTTGAGGAAACAAGTTCTGATAGCTATAATGAGAAATGTACTTATGAAAATTTTGAATCTCTTAAAGTACTCTCATAGGTCTATCCAGTGCAATTCCAAACTGGCACTTGTGCAAATGATTTATGACCATCATATCCTTGCAGCAAAAGAAACGGTGTTGTAAATCATACTACACACTAATCTCTGGTGGTCATCAATCGTCCATCAGTTAGATGACCTTGGTTTGGGATAATTTTCAATTTAAATATTCAATGTTCACTTAACAGGTGTTTCATTATCAAGACAAGACATGGTCTTTATACCCTGTTTTGAATATTTCCATAAATCGAATGGACTCATTATTTAATTCTAAACCACAATTAAATAGCATTGGAGTGAATATAAAATATAAAATTCATTACTCCATAAATGAATGGTTTTAATACAGTGTCTTACATTAAAACGACCAATTTAATTAAAACACATGTACAACGAATTTCAAAGCCAATCTCCAACGTGCTTGATTCCCATTGCCTCAACGTGCTTGTTGTGTTTCACTTGAGGCAGAGCTTTAGTCAAAGGATCGGCCACATTATCATCTGTTCAGATATTACAAATTCTGATTTCACCTTCGGATTTCCATTCCCTTATCATGTGAAATCGCCTTTGGACATGTTTGACCTCTTGGTGCACTCTTGGCTCTCTAGCCTGAGCGATAGCTCCATTGTTGTCACAGTAGAGATCTATCGGACCCTTGATGGAGGGTACAACACCAAGCTCACTAACGAACTTGCGAATCTAAACAGCCTCCTTAGCAGCTTCTAAAGCAGCCAAGTATTCGGCTTCAATTGTAGAGTCTGCAGTGGTGCTCTGCTTGGCACTCTTCTAGCTAAACGCTCCTCCATTTAGGCAAAATATGTACCAAGACTGTGACTTGAAGTCGTCTCTGTCAGTCTGGAAGCTAGCGTCGGTGTAACCTTCAACAACCAGGTCTTTGTGGCCACCACAAACCATGAATTTATCCTTGTTCCTTTTCAGGTACTTTAGGATATTCTTGGTCGCAGTTCAATGCGTCTCTCCCGGATTTGATTGGTATCGGCTCGTAGCGCTTAAGGCATACGATACATCTGGCCTGGTACATATCATGGAATACATGATCGACCCAATTAGCGAAGCATATGGAATTTGATTCATTATCTCTCGCTGAACAGGTATCAGTGGACACTGTTTCTTGCTGAGAGTTACGCCATGAGACATGGGTAGATGCCCTCTTTTGGCATTCTCCATGTTGAATCGTGCCAGTACTTTATCAATGTAAGTACTCTGGCTCACTCCGATCATCCTCTTAGATCTATCCCTATAGATCTTGATGCCCAATATGTACTGTGCCTCACCTAAGTCCTTCATTGAAAAGCACTTTCCCAACCAGCCCTTTTCGGACTCTAGTAATTTTGTGTTGTTTCCAATGAGCAGTATGTCATCGACATACAGGTCTAGGAATGCGATGTCACTCCCACTAACCTTCTTGTAGACACAAGACTCATCTAGATTCTTGATAAAACCAAACTTGCTGATGGCTTCATTAAATCGCAGTTTCCAACTTCTGCTTGCCTACTTCAGTTCATAAATGGACTTCTTAAGCTTGCATACCTTTCAAGCGTTGCTTGGATCAAAAAAACCTTCTGGCTGTGTGATATACACAATTTCTTCTAAAATCCTATTTAGGAAGGCGGTTTTGACATCCATCTGCCATATTTCATAATTCTAATATGCAGCAATCGCTAGGATAATCCGGACAGACTTTAGCATTGCAACTGGTGAAAAGGTTTCATTATAGTCAATCCCGTGGATTTGTCTATAACCTTTCGCCACCAGTCTAGCTTTGTATATTAATACATTTCCATCTTTGACTGTCTTCAGTTTGAAGATCCATTTGCAACCAATGGGTGTGTAACCCTCGGGCAAATTCACCAAGTCCCAGACTTGATTTTCTGACATGGAGTCCATCTCGGATTTCATAGCCTCTTGCCATTTAGTAGAGTCGAGGCTCGTCATAGCTTGTTTGTACGTCGCTGGCTCATCACCATCCATAACTAGGATGTCTTGATTATCGGTTAAGACAATACCAAGGTATCTGTTTGGTTGAGATCTTTGCCGTTGCGACCTACGAAGGGTAATGGGTTGAGCGTTTACATTGTTTGTTTGATTCTAACCAATCTTCTCAGCTGCTTCCAAAGCACTTGTCCAATCAACCAAGGGACATTGTTGCTTGTCCTCTCGAACTTTGTTAAGTTCGATTTTCCTCCCACTTGTCATTTTGGAAATGTGTTCCTTCTCCAAAAAGACACCATCACGAGCAACAAACACTTTGTTCTCGGACTTATTGTAGAAGTAATACCCTTTGGTTTCTTTTGGGTATCCCACAAAGAAACACTTGTCTGATTTGGGGTGAAGTTTGTCCAAAATTAATTGTTTGACATATGCTTCGCATCCCCAAATCTTGAGAAAAGACAACCTAGGAGGTTTCTTACACTAGACGAAAATCCTAATTTGGCACCGGTTAAAACCCCCCCTAAGGCACCGGTTTTGAACTGTTGGGGATTTGAGGGATGCCAAATCCTCAAAAATTTAGCACCGGTTCAAAACCGGTGCCAACTAAAGCATTTGGCACCGGTTAACCGGTTCCAACTACCTTGAATTTAATTAAAAAAAAAACTGGCGCTATCAAGTTAGCACCGGTTAACCGGTGCCAACTAAAGCATTTGGCAGAGGTTAACCGGTGCCAACTATAATGGCGCCAACTTTTTTTTTAATAAATTCAATGTAGTTGGCACCGGTTCTAATCATGAACCGGTGCCTTTGACTTGTTTTTTTTTTTTTTTTTTTTTTTTTTTTTTTCCGAAAATAATATATATTAATATTAATACTAATAAATAAAATACTAATAAATATTATACTAATGAGATCATGCACATAATACCGATAATTAATATTATTAATAATAATTATTATTATTATTAATTTAGATAATAACAATTATTATTATTAATTTAGATAATAACAATTATTATTATTATTATAATATTAATAATAATAATTAATAATTGAAAATTGAAAATAATAACAAGGACATAAATATTGATAACAATCCCAAAATATGATATTAATTAGGAAAATGTGTCATAACTACAAACACACAAAATTAATTAGTAATAACGTAATACACTAAGCTAGTTAAAACAAAAATAAATTATGTTTACAAATTAAATGTGATGTAGGCCGCCAACATGTCTCAAATTACATTAAGTTCCTCGCTCGTGAACGGATTTCCCGTTTGTCCCTTGCAAAACTAGGAATACATACACAAAACGTAAGTTAGTAGGAGTGAACTCATAAATAATCGTAACATGTCTTTATCACTTATTTATAGGTGGCTAAGGCTTGAAATTACAAGAAAATAGCACTTGTGGGGTTTTAGAACGCATTTTCAACCAAAATGACCTGAGTAAGGCCATTTTGAACACTAGGATGCCTATTTCCTACATTTCTTGTCTAGTGAACTCATAAATAGTCATAAAATGTCTTTATCACTTATTTATAGGTTGCCAAGGCTTGAAATTACAAGAAAATAGCAATTAAGGGGTTGTAGAACGCATTTTCAACCAAAATGGCCTAAGGCCATTTTGACTACTAGGATGCCTATTTCCTACATTTCTTGTCTAGTGAACTCATAAATAGTCATAACATGTCTTTATCACTTAGTAATTGGTGACTAAGGCATGAAATTACAAGCAAATACAATTAAGGGGTTTTAGCACACTTTTTCAACAAAAATGGCCCGAGTAAGGCCATTTTGACTACTAGGATACCTATTTCCTACATTTCTTGTCTAGTGAACTCATAAATAGTCATAACATGTCTTTATCACTTAGTTATTTGTGACTAAGGCTTGAAATTACAAAAAAATACCATTTAAGGGGTTTTAGAACGCATTTTCAAACAAAATGGCCCGAGTAAGGCCATTTTGACTACTAGGATGTCTATTTCCTACATTTCTTGTCAAGTGAACTCATAAATAGTCATAACATGTCTTTATCACTTATTTATAGGTGGCCAAGGCTTGAAATTACAAGAAAATAGCAATTAAGGCGTTTTAGAACGCATTTTCAACCAAAATGGCCCGAGTAAGGCCATTTTCACTACCAGGATGCCTATTTCCTACATTTCTTGTCTAGTGAACTCATAAATAGTCATAACATGTCTTTATCACATAGTTATTGCTGACTAAGGCTTGAATTTACAAGAAAATAGCAATTAAGGGTTTTAGAACGCATTATCAACCAAAATGGCCCGAGTAAGGCCATTTTGACTACTAGGATGCCTATTTCCTACATTTCTTGTCAAGTGTACTCGTAAATAGTCATAACATGTCTTTATCACTTATTTATAGGTGGCTAAGGCTTGAAATTAACAGAAAATAGCAATTAAGGGGTTTTAGAACGCATTTTCAACAAAAATGGCCCGAGTAAGGCCATTTTCACTACTAGGATGCCTATTTCTTACATTTCTTGTCTAGTTAACTCATAAATAGTCATAACATGTCTTTATCACTTAGATATTGGTGACTAAGGCTTGAAATTACAAGATAAGAGCAATTAAGGAGTTTTGGAACGCAATTTCAACCAAAATGGCATACTTCTTCAAGTTGTTGTGTGTCTGTACAATGACTCATCACTTTGTCATACATGAATCTCATCACGTATAGGGCTCAATCAACTCTGTTTTCCTGTTGTGCGCACTACCATGAGGAACAAAGCACATGAATCACAATGCATAGCAAATTAGCCACATCTTACACATTGTATATTTAGAATATCACAACATCATGTGGCATTACCTTGGGTGCTTTCCATGTAGGACCTCGAGGAGCTCGAGGATTTATCTTCTTCATCACACTACATACAAAAGTAAATTCAAATTTTATTATTATAATTAATATATATGAGTTAGGTTATGATAATCAATAACAAGAATTGGAACAAACAAGATATTTACTTTTGCAGTATGGACCTCACGAGGCGCTTTCTTGGTTGAGGTAACCAAGAAGAATCAAAGAAGAAGATTGTGTTACTGGAAACACAAATCACTAGTAGGGTCCAATGATAACTACACACGAGACAAACACATCAATATTTAGCCTAGTACAACATTTAAACTGGGAAAACGAATGAATTTGACAATCATAATCAGACGTACTCCTCATAATATGGGACGAATATAAACTTGTCTCTCGCAGACACTGATTCCCTAATAGCCCGTTCAGCATAGTACAACACGTCAGCGGAGTTGCCTAAGATTCTAGCAGTGGACATCTGCTCAGGGCATAACCACCCAATTTGACACGGAGATTCAAGCTCCCATATTTTCTCCTGGAGTGCTCTGCATGCATGATAATAGAATGTTAATCGAAAACCAAACGACAATCACCACTAAACTAAATAACATAAATTGAGTACTAGTTGAATTACCTGATGCATATTTGAATGAGGGAAATGTTAAGCATTGCACCACTTAGAAATTCCTTCACATCTTCTTTGAATACCCATGCCATTGCATCATCATCGTAGTGGAACATTTCCTTAGGTAGTGGAACATGAATGGGGCTATCACTAGGCAACACACAAACACGGTTGTGCAGATAAGTTAACTCCTTAGAGAGCGATTGAAGCACCGTGTCTTCAACTAGTGGAGTAGCTTGCATAGTTGAACCACTATTGGTGACTAAGGCTTGAAATTACAAGAAAATAGCAATTAAGGGATTTTAGAATGCTTTTTCAACCAAAATGGCCCGAGTAAGAACATTTTGACTACTAGGATGCCTATTTCCTACATTTCTTGTCTAGTGAACTCATAAATAGTCATAACATGTCTTTATCACTTAGTTATTGGTGAATAAGACTTGAAATTACAATAAAATAGCAATTAAGGGGTTTTGGAACGCATTTTCAACCAAAATGGCCCGAGTAAGGCCATTTTGACTACTAGGATGCCTATTTCCTACATTTCTTGTCAAGTGAACTCATAAATAGTTATAACATGTCTTTATCACTTATTTTTAGGTGGCCAAGGCTTAAAATTACAAGAAAATAGCGATTAAGGGGTTTTATAACGCATTTTCAACAAAAATGGCCTGAGTAAGGCCATTTTGACTACTAGGGTGCCTATTTCCTACATTTCTTGTCTAGTTAACTCATAAATAGTCATAACATGTCTTGATCACTTATTTATAGGTGGCCAAGGCTTGAAATTACAAGAAAATAGCAATTAAGGGGTTTTAGAACGCATTTTCAACAAAAATGGCCCGAGTAAGGCCATTTTCACTACTAGGATGCCTATTTCCTACATTTCTTGTCTAGTGAACTCATAAATAGTCATAACATGTCTTTCTCACGTATTTATAGGTGGCCAAGGCTTGAAATTACAAGAAAATAGCAATTAAGGGGTTTTAGAACGCTTTTTCAACCAACATGGCCCGAGTAAGGCCATTTTCACTACTAGGATGCCTATTTCTTACATTTTTGTCTAGTGAACTCATAAATAATCATAACATGTCTTTATCACTTAGTTATTGGTGCTAAGGCTTGAAATTACAAGATAAGAGCAATTAAGGAGTTTTGGAACGCTTTTTAAACCAACATGGCCCGAGTAAGGCCATTTTCACTACTAGGATGCCTATTTCTTACATATCTTGTCTAGTGAACTCATAAATAATCATAACATGTCTTTATCACTTAGTTATTGGTGACTAAGGCTTGAAATTACAAGATAAGAGCAATTAAGGAGTTTTGGAACGCAATTTCAACAAAAATGGCATACCTTTTCAAGTTGTTGTGTGTTTGTACAATGACTCATCACTATGTCATACATGAATCTCATCACGTATAGGGCACAATCAACTCCGTTTTCTTGTTGTGCGCACTAGCATGAGGAACAAAGCACATAAATCATAATGCATAGCAAATTAGCCACATCTTACGCATTGTATATTTAGAATATCACAACATCATGTGGCATTACCTTGGGTGCTTTCCATGTAGGACCTCGAGGAGCTCGAGGATTTATCTTCTTCATCACACTACATACAAAAGTAAGTTCAAATTTGATTAGTATAATTAATACATATGAGTTAGGTTATGATAATCAATAACAAGAATTGAAACAAACAAGATATTTACTTTTGCAGTATGGACCTCACGAGGCGCTTTCTTAGTTGAGGTAACCGAGCAGAATCAAAGAAGAAGATTGTGTTACTGGAAACATAAATCACCAGTAGGGTCCAATGATAACTACACACGAGACAAACAGATAAATATTTAGCCTAGTACAGCATATAAACTGGGAAAACGAATGAATTTGACAATCATAATCAGACGTACTCCTCATAATATGGGACGAATATAAACTTGTCTGTGGCAGCCTGATAGCCCGTTCATCATAGTACAACACGTCAGCGGAGTTGCCTAAGATTCTAGCAGTGGACATCTGCTTAGGGCATAACCACCCAATTTGATACGGAGATTCAAGCTCCCATATTTGCGTACCCTGATGGAATCTTAATTCCATACAGACATGCACAAAACATCCGTTTTTCTACCCTTGACAATGTGTAGCAAGCCGGAGGTAAATAGGCCTTGCCCTCCTTGGCTTTTCCCTCATTTTTCTTCTTCGACGCATCCGTCGCATTTCCCTTTCCCTTGCTCTTCCCCTTTCCTGTTTTCGAACTCAATTCATTTTCCTTTTCCTGTTCCTTTCCCTTACTAACCCTTTGCTGAACCCACAATTCTGGACGAACCCCCATCTTTTTCAAATCGTCCCGTGCACCCTTTCCGTCCTTTGTCTTGCTTTGAATATTCATCAGCGTTCCCACAAGAGCATCACACACATTCTTCTCTATATGCATTACATCAAGACAGTGCCTGACGTCATGTTCTTTCCAGTACGGGAGCAACCAAACGATTGATTCTTTTTTAAAGAGAGTAGTTGACTCCGCCGCTTTTTCTGATTTCCCAAAGACTGTTCGCACACCCTTTACTCGAGCGTAAACCTCCTCACCAGTCAACGACCTAAGAGCAGTCCCCTCTTCCACTGTCCCATCGAAAGCCTTTTTTTGCCTACGGTATGGGTGATCGCGCCTGAGCAACCTTCGGGTGCGCAAGTACACCTCTTTGTGAGAATGATCAAGGCGCCTGCTTGGCGTATCATCAATACAAATGGGGCATGCTTTTTTCCCTTTGTTCTTATACCCGGATAAGTTGCTATACGCAGGAAAATCATTAACGGTCCACATAAGAGCTGCACGCAATGTGAACATCTCATTCTTATGAGCATAAAAACAGAAACCCCTTCGTCCCACATCTTTCTCAAATCATCAACAAGGGGCGCAAGATAAACATCTATGCCGTTTCCAGGTTGCCTTGGCCCCGATATCAATAGAGAAAGCATTACGTATTTCCGTTTCATGCACAACCAACGAGGTAAATTGTAGATCACTAATAGTACCGACCATGTGCTATGCTGGGTACTGATAGTGCTAACGAGCGCCAAATCGGTCGCACAATTTAGGCTCATTCAAACACATTTATAACAAACACCTCACTCAAACAAGTACAATGGCAAGCAAGGGTTCGGTCCACGGAGAATGCGAATCAATTGCTAAATAATTTTAATGCTCAAGCTAAATCGAAATCAAGGTATAAGTGGTGATTAACTAACAAACTACAACTAAAGGTTGAATTGAAAGGATAAAAACACTAAGGGAATGGGATTCACTCAACCAATAGCAATTAGGCAAATAGGGAGGAATAAGGATAATGGAATAGCAAAGACCACATGCAAGACCAACATCAAACGATATGTAAACAACTCAAATTACTAAGCTTAGATCCCTCATTAACTTAGCACAAAAAAGATACATAATCATATTGCAATAAGTAATGAAACATTCAACTCACATTTCCATGTCGAACAAAACATTTCATGCCATCAAGTTCAATAATCTAGGTTAATTACTCCTATCATGAAGAACTAACAAGCAATCCCATATAATCAAATTTAATCGCAATCCATCATCAAAATCACTCTCAAACTCACATAATCACCAATAGGTTGAGTTTCACCCAACCCCTAGCCAAGAGGACTACTCACAATTCATTGTGAGTAACATGCAAATTCCAAATTTGGATTATAAGTAATTCTAATGTTTGGGGAAAAGTGATTATCTATGGACAAAGCTAACATGCAACAACAATATATCAAGATTGAGAGAAAATCAATTGACTTACAATACAAAAATAAAATCAGAAATAATGAAGGACAAATGAAAGAAGTTACTATTGAAGCTTTAAAAATTGTTGGATAATTGCTGAAATTCTTAAGATAAATCTTGAAATTTGCTTCTACAATGATTAGATTTGAGAGTTTCTAAAAAAAAATCAACTAATTTATTGAATTTGCTAACTAAGAGAGAGTATTTTTTTGCTGAAAACTATTCTAAAAAAAATCTACTCGCCTCTTTTCTCTCCTCCTTGCTGTTTTAAATTAGAATTTTGAGTTACGGATCGCAGCAGAAGGGCGCGCCCGCGCTGAAGGATGGCGTGTCCGCGCGTTAGATGGTGGCGCGGCCGCTCCAGGTTAAGCGCGCCCGCTCCAATATGGGTATCAAGGAAGTGGCGCGCCCGTGCCTAGCGTTGCGCGCCCGCGTCTGTACGCAGGTGCCATGCCTTAAATCTTTGCTCTAGCAGTCTAGCTCCTTCCCAATCCGAATCGCCAGCAATACTCTACAATTACAAAACAGGAAGGGAAAGCGTAATACAACGTAGGGGAAGGGAAGTAAAGACCACCTAAACCAAATAGAAACACATTACACAACACATAGGTGGACTGCTTAAATTAGGCAAAACATAACAAAAGCACACTGGAAAGAACCAAATTACCGCTAAAACTACTAGAAAAGACTACCCTAGGAGTGACATAAATGTCACTCATCAAATTCCCCCGAGCTAAACCTTTGCTCATCCTCGAGCAAAGCTAAAGACAAAGGAGAATAAGACACAATTATTCAAGTATAAGGTAATAGAAAAGAAGGGGAAAAGGATATACACTAACTCACTTTCGTAGGAATCACGATTGTTTTTAGCGTAAACAACAAGCCATTTAAACCTCAAAGTCGCCAGTGAGGACGAGTATGATCTCGTGTGGGTTTCCAAAGAGCTTAACCCACAACTCTACATGCAAGAATAACAATCGCAAGGCAAGGCATATACAATGAAAATGAACAATGAATATGCTTCCTAAAAGACATTTTGCAAAAGGGGTACACAATGAATGCAGAGCTTTCTAAATAGATAATGGTAAGCACACTCCTAGATGTTAGAGGTTCAAAGAAACACAAATTAAGCTAAGCGTAGAGAACTAAAGGGTAACCATTCACCCTTCACCCCAAACAATCAAGCCACATTCTCCCCACTAGCTTCAAGTCAAGCCTTAAGTTAGCCTCTCATGATTCCTTGAAGGAACCGAAAAAAATAAATATAGAAGTTAAGCTATAAATGAGAAGGGTATCCCGACATCTTAGCTATGCATGACCTCTCTGTAAGCTTGAAAACTATCTCCCTCCACTGGTGAAGACTAAACTCTCTAGGGTCAAAAGGCTTTTAAGAGTTTTGTGGATGATTTAGAATGCAGAATGGAGTTTTTTTTGTTTTGTTTTTTTAGGGTACTTGTGAAGAGAGATTAAGTAGTGAAGTGCATGAGATAGAGCATAGGTCAAATCACAAAATACCAAGCGAAAATACCCACAAAGTTGTCTCCCCCAAGCTTATTTGCGAACATAACTAAAGTATATACAAGAAGAGGTACTATCAAGTCAATCCCCCCAAGCTAGAATGGAGCATTTTCCCCAATGATCACCAACTAGAAATGAAAGCTTGATCATACTGAAATTTATTTATTTTATATATATATATATATATATATATATATATATATATATATATATATATATATATATATATATATATATATATATTTTCTTTTTATTTTTTTTTGAGAAGTTTAAGAAAGGAGACACTTAATAGTATGGACATTCGTTTCTTAAATAGATGGTGGAAGAATGCAAACACAGTGGGGGAAAGGATGATAGTGGAAATGTAAATGTAAATGGAAGTATGGGGAATGAGAGATATGTAGCGTATTGTCTAGTGTATGGGTAGGAAAAATAGTGGTAGGGAAAGCCTTTGTCCTTCCTAAGAGGGTATTGTCACAGTCTTAGGTAGATAGTGGTCAAACTCTAGATTAGCACATGCATAGCTAAGGATCCAATTAAGCCGCTCAACAAGAATGAAGAAGGCTAGAAAAATGTAAACCTCACATGGGATTGTATTGTGACAAATACTATCTATAGGAATCATATCCACTAGGGAGAGCAAAACCATCTTTCCAAGCCCCGAGGGTTAAGGCTTCAAGCCACCTAAAGTTCTTACCCGCTACCTTAGCATTAAAACGTGTTTAGTTGAACCTTCACATCTCAATTTGTGCAGACCAGTAGCCTTAGTAAGCAAAACATTCAACAATACATGTATAACATTTAAGAAGATGGAATCTTGCCTTGCAAAAATATTTTATTTTATTTATTTTATTTATTTTTTTATTTTTTTTATAAGAAGGAGTACAAAAGTGATAGGAGGCTAGTAAACATCTAATTCCCAATCGACAATCAAAAATCGTTCGACATCAATACCAACGATCACCAGATTCCGTAGAATAAAATGCAAACAACCTCGAACAATCAACTCCATCCTAATCTAAACTAACTGTGCACACAAAGGGAAATTAAGGATAGTAGGGCAAAATCTCACCAAATGCTGCTTGAATTAGAAGACAAGACAAATATATCGATCTCACCAAGGTTTCCGGAGCATGAGTTGCTCCTTATCCCATCTATTTGTGCTTCCAATCTCAAGCTACAAGGAAAGTTAGCCAAAAGAAAAGAAACTGTACAACTATACAAAGAAAGGTTAGTGAACAAAAGGAAAAAGACTAAAATTATAAACAAAAGAAAGTTATGGACAAAAAGCTATCTACAAAGTTTGGATTAAGGAATTTGGATTATAGGATCAAGAGAGAAGAAGGAAAAACAACTTCATGGGTTTTTTTTTTTTTTTTTTTTTTTTTTTTTTTTTTTTTCTCTTCTTCTTTCAAAACTAACATCATCATCAAAACTCATTGAACAACATATATACATATAGTCGTACTGGTCAAGCGCCACTCCGACAAAAACCAGTAATCATCATCATTATCAAAGACACATCAAAAACTCAACAACCATATCAGTGAACAAGGGCAAAAATCAACCAAAGACACCAGTCATGCAACTCAGCAGAACCAGCAGCATAAAGGTACAAGTAAAACAATGAAAGACCGGCAGGCAAGCAAGTAAGAATCACAACCAAGTCACTCCCTACCAAGAGTATATCTCCTACTTATCAAAATAAGCATGCAAAAACAGGGGATAGAGATATACACAAGGAACGTAGCCTACTAGCCACTAGAGCTAGGCCCATTAGGTGAGCTAGGCTCATCATAAGTGAAGCCACTAGGGGGGCCGAAAAGGCCCTAACCACCGTCAAAGCCGGGCGACCAGCCGTAGTGACCCCGGTAAAGATCCTCTTGCCAACTGGGCAAAGGATCAGAGGGAGTGTCCTCAAACTAGGAATACAGAGGAGCGGGGTGATCAGGATGCACATAGGGGTAAGTAGGGTCCCCTCTAAAGTCACACCCGCCGGGCACACGATAATCGTAGTGCCCGTCCTCTAGGAAACTGCGGAGCTCCCTACTAGGCTCGGAAGGACCTTGCCAGTAGGGGTAAGTGGGAAGATTGTCCCCCCCCAAGAAGGAATAGGGCCGTGCTGAGGTGGCCAATTAGGGTAGTTCATGGGGGGAGCAATCTCTCTTCTATCCACAGCTGAGTCATAGAGGGCTTGCTGCTGCAGATGGTGGCCCTGATGTGACTTATAAATTACTTGCAATTGCCTAGCTATATCAGATAGCTGAAAAGTACATGTGGGCTGCTGTACGGCCGCCTGCTGCTGCTGCTGCTCCTCCTGAGGCTCCTCTTCATTACCTTCCCCTACCTCATCGTCCACATCAACATCGGGCACTTGCCCGCTATCTCTCAAAACTCTCCACACATTAGGGGTTTAACGCGTGAGGGAGGTGAAGTGAGGCTTAGGGAGGAAATAATGGTGGGCTCCTCTAACTAGCCACCTAAAAGCATTGGGGTTTGCTGTGGGGGTAATAAAATCAGAGCGACGGAGTTGGTCCAAGTCAAGGTAAATATCCCCACTACTACCTACGGCTGTGCATAGAGGTAGAAGGTTAGTGTATCCTGACGAGCGCTAAATCGGTCGCACAATTTAGGCTCATTCAAACACATTTATAACAAATACCTCACTCAAACAAGTACAATGGCAAGCAAAGGTTCGGTCCACGGAGAACGGGAATCAAATGCTAAATAATCTTAATGCTCAAGCTAAATCGAAATCAAGGTACAGGTGGTGATTAACTAACAAACTACAACTAAAGGTTGAATTCAAGGGATTAAAACACTAGGGGAATGGGATTCACTCAACCAATAGCAATTAGGCAAATAGGGAGGAATGAGGGTAATGGAATAGCAAAGACCACATGTAAGATCAACATCAAACGATATGAAAACAACTCAGATTACTAAGCTTAGATCCCTCATTAACTTAACAACAAAAGATACATAATCATATTGCAATAGGTAATGAAACATTCAACTCACATTTCCATGTCGAACCAAACATTTCATGCCATCAAGTTTAATAATCTAGGTTAATTACTCCTATCATGAAGAACTAACAAGCAATCCCATATAATCAAGTTTAGTCGCAATCCATCATCAAAATCACTCCCAAACTCACATAATCACCAATAGGTTGAGTTTCACCCAACCCCTAGCCAAGAGGACTACTCACAATTCATTGTGAGTACATGCAAATTCCAAGCTTGGATTATAAGCGATTCTAAGATTTGGAAAAAACAAGTGATTATCTATGGACAAAGCTAACATGCAACAACAATATATAAAGATTGAGAGAAAATCAAGTGGCTTACAAAACAAAAAACAAAATCAGAAAAATAATAAAGGACAAATGAAAGAAGTTACTATTGAAGCTTCAAAAATGTTGGATAATTGCTGAAATTCTTGAGATAAATCTTGAAATTTGCTTCTACAATGATTAGATTTGAGAGTTTCTAAAACTAAATCAACTAATTTAATGAAGTTGCTAACTAAGAGAGAGTATCTTTTTTGCTGAAAACTATTCTACTGTTTTTCTTCTCTCTCCCCGAAAAACGATCTCAAAAGGACCTTAAATAGTCCGTACAAAATTGGCTGAGATCGGGAAAAGGTCCGACCGAACTCTGGGTAGGTTCGGTCGGACTTAGGGTAGGTTCGGTCGATCTCTGTGTAGGTTCGGTCGAACCTCCCTGATCCTTGTTTGGTCGAACTTTTGAGGTTCGACCTCTCCTGCAAAATTGCTGAAAACTGGTTTGACACTGCCTTCATTGCACCTAGGAGGTTCGGTCAAACTTTTCAAAAGTTTGACCACACCTAGGTTCGACCGGACCTTTCAGAGGTTCGGCCACACCTCCTCTTGCACTTCCTTTTCTTGCTTCCTCTCCTTCCCTTTTGCTCCTCTTGCCTTTGTCCATGGCTTCCATACTTGGCCAAGGGGCCTCCCACCGTGCATAGGACCGTCATGGAACCTGCAGAAGATACCAAAGTTCACGAGAGCATGGGGATGATAAAATAATGCATAAAGATTATCAAAATAAGCGCAAATAAGCATTACTTTTCATCAATACATAAAGAAGCCATAAGAGGATAAATGAGGTGGAAAAAACTAAGAAAAATAAGAGGAAAAAGACCTAAATGCTACCCCTAAGAGTGACATGTATGTCCCTCATCAAACTCCCCCACGCTAAGCCTTTGCTCGCCCTCGAGCAAAGCAAAGGAAAATGAACAAGGGAGAAAGAATTAGTTATTCAAACATGCAAGGAACAAAAGAAAAACCGAAATTGCTTTTAGCAAAAGCAACAAGCCATTTAAACCCCAAGGTCGCCGATGAGGACGAGTTGTGATCTCGTGAGGGTTTCCAAAGAGCATACCCCACAACTCTTACAAAATTGTGTTCAAGACAAACCAAAAACAAGGGAAAGAGAAACAACAAATCCAACACAAATCATAGCCAAGTCGAGCTTTTGGAGATAACAAACATGAATGAGAGTCAAACTTTCTGAGTAGTAGAAGTGAGCATGCAAGGGGATGCCGAAAGTTGATTGAAGGATAAGTCATGCTAAGCATAGAGAACTCAAACATGCACCACTCCCCCCCCGCATTCCATACAATCTTACCGCGTTCCCTCATCTAGATTCAAATCCGCCCTTGGAGATAGCATCAAGTGACTCCTCGAAGGAGCCGGAACAAAGATAAAACACTGCAAAATAGAGGAACCCGACATCTCACCAAGTCATGCCTTCTCCATATGCTTGAGTTCCAGCTCCCTCCACCGACTAGTGACTCAACCAACCTAGGTCAGCAGGGCATTGAAAGGGTTGTAACGTTGACTAGGGGGTAAGGGTGTGGAGGAATTTGGAAATTGGTGCTTAGCCTAACCGTGAAGCAAAGGGTGATCAAGCCTCTTTTTCAAAATCAATCATCAACCAATTTTCAAACTACGTTGCCACAATCTTGAACTATAATGCCAAACACTTTTGAGCTTTCGCTTTCCTCTTACATCTTCATTCATCAACTCTTCGTTTGTCACATTCTCTGTGTTTTTTTTTATTTTATTTTATTTTATTTTTTTTTTTTTTTTTTTTTTTTTTTTTTTTAGCTTCAAAGGCTTTTTCTAGGATTTACATTTTCTTTTCTTGAACACATATTCACAAAAACACTGCTTCACTTTCCAAGAAGAACCATTCCCTTCAAAATTTCAAATCAAAACTACAATAAGCCCTCATGGCTTGAGCTTCACGATTCTAAGGGTGAAAGTAAAACAAAAGGGCCATGGGCTTGCAATGTGCTATAATCAAGGAGGGGAAGACTCAACATGGTAAGGGCAAATGCAACCCAAAAATACAAAAGATAAAAAAAAAAAAAAAAAAAAAAAAAAAAAAAAAAAAAAAAAAAAAAAAAAAAAACTAATACTAGAAAACAAAAATAGTCACCGAATGAAGAATACCTTTGTCATTCGTAGGTTAGTTCGGTCTCGATCTCGGGAGCCAGACGCCAAGTTCTAGATCTAAGCATGCCTTGGTGAGGATCCTACGCCGCTCATACAAGTAATGTTGGAGGTTTGAACAATAAAGCTCACATCGGGTTACAAAAACCATCTCTAGGGCTTCAAATCCCCTAATGAGAGCAACACCTTCTTACCACAAACAAGTAAATTTGGGTTCGATGGGCCTAACGAGTTCTAGAACAACTACCTTAGCATGAACATGTCCCAGAGTCAACCAATGGCAATCCTGAAGCATGCAAACTTATAACACTCAAGAAGCAAAGCATTCAAACACACGAGTCAACATTATTATGCTCGAAATGAAAATGAAATAACTAAGCTTTTCGTGGTTTGCCATGAATAAAAAGGAAAATCTTTTTCAGTTTTTCACATTTTTCGAAATTTTTTTTTTTATTTTTTTTTTTAATGCAAGGAGTACAAGAGAGATAAGAGGCTAGTAAACATATAATTCTCAATCGACAAACAAAGATCGTTCGGCATCAATACCAATGATCACCAGATTACGTGGAATCAAATGCAAACAACCTCGAACAATCAACTCCATTCTAGTCTAAACTAACTATGCACACAAAGAAAAATAAAGGAAAGTAGGGAAAGATCTCACCAAATGCTGCTTGAAATAGAACACAAGGCAAAATTGCGATATCACAAAGGTTTCCGGAGCTTGAGTTGCTCCTTATTCCATCATTTTGTGCTTCCGTTTTCAAGCTACAAGGAAAGTGTGCCAAAAGAAAAGAAACACTACAACTATACAAAGAAAAGTTAGTGAACAAAAGGAAAAGACTAGAATTATAAACAAAAGAAAATGATTTACAAATAGCTATCTACAAAATTTGGATTAAGGGATTTGGATTTTGGGATTTGGATTATGGGATCAAGAGAGAAGAGGGAAAAACAACTTCAAAAATATTTTCTGCATAAAGCAATAAGAGAAGAGAAAGTAAGAAATGCTCATTGATATAAGATGGAGCTCTTCAAATTCCTCATTTGATTATCCAAAATCCATGAAAACCATTGTGCTCCTCATTTTCTCTCTAAACTCACATAATCACCATTAGGTTCGAACTTTTTTTTTTTTTTTAAATGAAGCTTCATAACATCATCATCATAAGAATATTACCAACCAAAAATAATCTCTAACTACAATAAATTAATTATCCCTGATGGTTCTCCATATGCACAAGCTACCATCCTACCACACTACCCTCCTATGTACACTTCAACCAAAAGGAACATCCTCCCCCACGCTAGTCTTTTGCACGTCTCGAGAAAAAGGAATAGGCATGAAAGTCCGAGGGGAAAAGGGAAGGAGAGAACCCTCATTGGGGGTTTCTATCCTCCCGTTCCTTAGGAGGGTTCATGAAATCAAACCCCGGGCGATCCATGAATGGATGGAAAGGTTGGTTAAAGTGCTCATAGGGCCACCCTTGTGTACCCCAACCACCATCAAAAGGATTCGGGGTTGATGGACTTGCCGGATCATAGGCATAGTCACACCCACCCGGCCGATAAGGGTTGTATGGTGGGGTACCAACACGTTGGGATGGGTCGATAGGACCTTCCCAATAAGCATAGGTGTTGGGGGAGGGGTTGTTAGGGTCATAGGGGTCCCAATGTGGAACTGGACCCTCTTGAGGCGGGTGGTAGGGATAGTTAACATAGGGCGTTTGAACGCCCGCTTGCACAAGACTATCATAGTTCATCCTTGCGTAGTACCCCCATTGTTCAATAGAAGCCTGATTATCATAATGAATACCATCGAGGGTACTACGCAGGGCACTCATATCAAAAGGAGAAGAGGAAGAAGAAGAAGATGTCTCACCTCCCCCACTAGGGGGGGGGGGAAAGGGATGCTCCACTTGGTAGACCGGTTGAGGGTGAGGGATTGCACTGCGGACTTGATTTTTCCTTAATTCATCAGGGATGGATTTTCGCGCAATCTTCCACCTTAGCGGGTTGGAATGGTCTACCGAAGTGTGAGGAGGATCCGGGAGGACACACCATTCTTCTCCATTATCAACCAAGAGGATAAATTTGCGATTCTGGGTGGTGTAGTTGATGAAGCGTTGGTTGCGGAGAGCAACAATAGAAAGAGCATAAGGAGGGTAGCCGACGGCCTCTTCTTCTTTGTTTTGGAGCACATGGGGGAGCAAATCAATTTGGTCCTTGTAAGCTCCACCATTCAAAGAAAGGGCAATGAGGGTGATCATGCCCCCCATGTGTATCTCATCACCAAGCCGCCCATCTCGAGTGTCCAACAATCTCGAGATAAAAGTGGTGGAGCATTTGAACTTTAAACGCTGAGGATTGTCGGCCAAGTAAAGGCAAGCTACCTCATCTTTCACCATAGAGCCGAGGTTTGCCTTGAAGAATACGACATACTGAAGGAGCCGGGCAAAGTATCTCAAAGCAATATGGATGATGTTGTTGAATTTTGCGGTGTTAGTGCGAAAGACGGGCTTGATGAAGATGCTCTGCCACCATTCTTGTTCATTATAGGGAATGCGACACATTGAGGTCATATCGGAAGGTCGATGCATCCCGGTTGCTTGCCAATGGAAGATCTCATTGAGCTCACTCTCGGTTAGGGAATGGTCTTCGTTGAACATACGGAAGTGAAGAATAATTTGAGATTCATTCCCTTCATCATCTTCTTCAATGACTTCCTTGCGGAGGGAAGCAAGGAACTCCAATGTGACGCGCTCATAGGTGTGAGCGTGGAGGTCAATGAACTCGCCCCAACCAAAGTTTTGTGCGAGCCAGACTACTTCATCCATGATGCCAAGCTTTCTTAAGGTGTTCCCGCAGAAGAACCTTGTAGATCGTATGGGACGGTCTATGAGGGTTTTATAGACATCCCAAAAGTGTTTGTTTGGAGCGATGATGCCATGATCATAGATGCCGGGTGGAGGTGGAAAATTTGACGATGAAGATTCACCCGTCCTCTTCCTCTTGGACTTGCTTTTGCCAAAAAGATGCATTGTGAATCTACAAAAATCACCAAGAATTAACATTAGGAAGATTCAAGCCAAAAGGAGGCACAAGAAGCTCGTCGAGATAAAAAGTGTGTGCAATGAGAGTAAAAGCCATGAGTTGTGAAATAGATGTAGACGGTAGCAACAATACAATTCAAGGCATTAATGGACACTTATAAACCAAGGCATAAGCTAAAAATCCTATGGCAATCGAATGCAAATCCTAAAAAAACCTAGGCGAAATTGGGCATGATGTCCCCTAAAATTCATGAAATCCACTCAAAACTCATCGAAATCAAACCGAGAACAATGAGTAATAGTCACAAAATTCCATCTAACTCAAGAATTTCTCAATCAAAATGTAGCATGAACAACCTAGTGAAAGATTAACACATTCAAGCAAACAAATTGAAATCATGAAAACCCAAGTCATACATGCATATTCATCATGAAACAAGTTCTACTAACAACAACCAACCAATTACAACAAGGAAATCCCAATAACCACTTAAATCAAACAAGCCATGACTAACAATATCAATTATACCACATATCATACTTGAACATGTAAAACATGGTAAAACAAAGAGAAATTGAAGAAATGAGCTTTCAAAAGCTAGAATAACCATACCACAATTGATTGGAAGTAAGTAGAAAGCAAGAAGTTTCAAGTCACTCAAACCCTAGAAATTGGGGAAAATTTAAGGAGATTGTAGGAATTGAGTAGTGGATGTTAATGAAGGGAGGAGGTAAAAAGATAGGAGTGATTTTTATGGAGATTTGAGGTTGAAGGAGGGGTGACAATGGAGTATTAGGGTGAGAAGGAGAAGAGAAGGGAGAGAGAGAGCCGAATGTATGAAGTAAGAGCGAGAAAGCAGCGGCTCAAGCCTATTAATTCTGGGCAAGCTCGAAAAAGGTTCGGTCGGACCTTATGAGGTTCGGTCGGACCATAATAAGTTCGACCAAACTTTTGAAAAGTTCGGTCGAACTTTTGGATTTTTTCCAGAAACTGCCAGAATTCAGCCTAATTTGATTTCCAGAACAGGAGCGGCCGAACTTTCTGGGGGTTCGGTCAGACCAGCATAGGTTCGACCAAACTTTTGAAAAGTTCGGTCGAACTTTTTGATTTTCCAGAATCCGATAGTTTTTAGCCCATTTTGAGTTCTAGGGGAGGAGCGGCCGAACTCTTGGGTGGTTCTGTCAAACTATTGCAAAGTTCGGCCGAACCTTGTTGCAGTTTGGTCGAACACCCCTAAATCCCTCTATCTGAAAATTTGCACAAAACTTCCCCTCAAGACACACTAAAATACAACACAATCATGCCTAAGGTATATGGAAAATGCATTCCTTTTTAAGGCAAGACAAACAAGAATACCAACACAAACCAAATACACGCAAAACCATCAATCAAAAGTTGTGAAAGAAGAAAAGAAAACATCAAGCAAATAGAATAGAGGAGGGTTAGAAACTCGAGTTGCCTCCCGGAAGCGCTTCTTTAACGTCACTAGCTTGACGTACTTCACACACTCAAAAGATGAGATTGCATTGCATTGACTCAATCAAACCAACATGAGCATCCTCATAATAAAGCTTGAGGCGATGCCCATTGACCTTGAATGACCTCGATCCATCCAAATCATTTAGCTCAACGGCTCCATGGGGGAACACCTCCTTAACGGTGAATGGACCACTCCACCTTGACATGAGTTTTCCGGGAAATAGTTTCATCCTTGAATTGTAAAGCAACACCTTATCTCCAACATTGAAGGTCTTCTTTTCAATTTGCCGGTCATGCCACTCCTTTGACCGGGTTTTGTACAAGCTTGCACAATCATAAGCATCCATCCGTAGTTCCTCTAACTCATGCAAGTCTAGCCACCTTTGTTCACCCGCACTTGCCAAATCAAAGTTGATCTTTTTGATAGCCCATTGAGCACGGTGTTCAAGTTAAACCGGAAGGTGACAAGACTTACCATATACAAGATGGTAGGGGGTAGTGCCGATGGGGGTTTTGAAAGCGGTTCTATAGGCCCAAAGGGAATCATCTAGCTTGTCCGACCAATCTTTCCTATTCCTAGCCACTGTTTTCTCAAGAATTACCTTGATTTGGCGATTGGAAACCTCCGCTTGCCCACTTGTTTGTGGGTGATAAGTCGTGCCAAAGCGTTGATGGACCCCATTCTTTATCAGCATCTTTTGAAACACATTATGAATAAAATGAGAACCATTATCGCTAACCACTGCTCTAGGGATCCCAAATCTTGGAAATATCACCTTTTTGAACATCTTCATCAATACCTTGTGGTCATTAGTTGGGGAGGCAATGGCTTCAACCCATTTAGAAACATAATCAACCGCCACAAGGATGTATTGATTTCCATTAGATGAGGGAAAAGGTCCCATGAAATCAATGCCCCACACATCAAACACCTCAAGTTCAAGAATCAGTTGTTGAGGCATTCATTTCTCTTCGAAACATTACCGGTTCTTTGGCAAGAGTCACATGTTTTCACAAAACCCCATGAATCTTTGAAGATATGAGGCCACCATAACCCGCTTTGTAGTACTTTCAAGGCTGTTTTGTTGGCACCCATGTGCCCTCCACAAGGATCGGAGTGGCACATCTTCAAAACACTCTTCACTTCATCATTTGGCACACATCTACGGAGTAAACCATCTACTCCTCTTTTGAAAAGGACCGGATCATCCCATACGTAATGCCTTGCTTCCCTTTTCAACTTCTTCTTCTGGTTCCTTGAAGCATTTGGAGGAAACTCCCCACAAGCCAAATAGTTCACCAAATCCGCAAACCAAGGAAGATCTTTCTCGGCCAACAAGTAAAGCACATCATCTTTTAAATTATATCAAATTGGGACCCCATCGTCATTATCTTGCACGTTTTCTAACCGGGATAGATGATCCGCAACCACATTTTCGGCCCCCTTTTTGTCCCGAATCTTTACATCGAATTGTTGAAGTGATAGCACCCAACGAAGAAGACGAGGCTTGGACTCTTTCTTTGCCACAAGGTACCTAATAGCCGCATGATCAGTGTAGACAATAGTTTTGGAACCAATGAGGTAGTTCCAAAACTTCTCAAAAGCATGAACCACGGCAAGAAACTCTTTCTCCGTTGTGGTGTAGTTCTGTTGAGCTTCATTCAAGGTCTTAGACATGTAGTAAATCACGTGAAGCCTCTTCTCTACCCTTTGCCCCAATACTCCTCCAATCGCAACATCACTTGCATCGCACATAAGTTCAAATGGCAAATCCCATCTTGGCCCTTGCACAATTGGAGTTGAGATTAAAGCCTCCTTTAATTTGTTGAAAGCTTGGAGACACTCTTCATCAAAAATAAAGATGGCATCTTTTTGAAGAAGAGCATTTAGGGGTCTAGCAATTTGTGAGAAATCCTTGATGAATCTCCTATAGAACCCGGCATGCCCCAAAAATGACCTTACTCCTCTCACATTGATTGGTGGCGGAAGCTTTTCTATCACTTCAACTTTGGCCTTGTCAACCTCAATCCCTTTGTTTGAAATCTTGTGACCAAGGAAAATTCCCTCTTCCGCCATAAAGTGGCATTTCTCCCAATTCAAAACCAAATTGACCTTCTCACATCTTGTCAAGCACTTGCCCAAGTTGGACAAACAATCCTCGAACGAAAGGCCCCCTACCGAGAGATCATCCATGAAAACTTCCATTTCGGCTTCAAGCATGTCCCCAAAAATACTCATCATGCATCTTTGGAAGGTTGCCGGTGTGTTGCAAAGCCCGAAGGGCATCCTCCTATATGCAAAAGTTCCATAGGGACAAGTAAAAGTTGTTTTCTCTTGGTCATCCGGGTTTATAGGGATTTGAAAGAAACCCGAATAACCATCAAGAAAGCAAAAATACTTGTGCTTGGTTAGTCTTTCAAGCATTTGGTCGATAAAAGGGAGAGGAAAATGATCCTTGTTGGTAGATGCATTTAGACGTCTATAGTCTATGCACATCCTCCAACCAGTCACCGTTCTAGTTGAAATGAGATTACCATTCTCATTTTCAACTACGGTCATTCCTCCCTTTTTAGGGACCACATGAACGGGGGAAACCCATCTAGAACTCGAAATGGGGAATATGATGCCGACATCAAGGAGTTTGGTGATTTCTTTCTTCACCACCTCCCCCATTTGAGGATTGAGTTTCCTTTGCCTCTCAATGGAAGGCTTAGCACCCTCCTCACGTGTTATGTGGTGCATACATAAAGCGGGGCTAATACCTTTGAGGTTACCTATGGTATAGCCTAAAGCACCTTGGTGATCTCTCAAAACACCACATAACATTTGAGTTTGGCACTCGTTCAAAGAAGAATTCACAATAACCGGAAAAGTTGAATTGGGGCCCAAAAACTCATACCTTAGGTTTGATGGTAGAGGTTTCAACTCTACCATTGGAACACCCTTACCTTCTCTTGAGGTAGCTACTTCTAATGCATCTTGTGTTGTGATTCCCATGCACACTTGCTCATTGCTTGATTCTGTACTTCCTTCAAGCATTTCTTCATACAATGCCATCTCTTTGCTTTGGTCACCTATCTTTTCCTTGTTCAAAAGGACATTCTCAAGGGCATCATTAGTAGTGAGCAAGTGCTCATGCATAGAAGTTACAATAGAATCAATAGTATCAATCATCATGCAATTATCAAGACTAGAGCTTGGATATTTCATGCTCTCATTAAAATCAAATTCTATCACCTCATCTCCTACTTTTAGTGAAATTTTAGCACTTTGAACATCTATTAAAGCACCTGAAGTAGCAAGAAAAGGTCTTCCTAGAATTATTGGAATGTTAACATCTTCATCCATCTCTAACACAACAAAATCCACCGGAATTACAAACTTTCCCACTCTTAGGGGAACATCCTCTACCTTACCCTTTGGAAATTTAATGGATCGATCGGCCAATTGTAAGGTAATGTAAGTGGGTAGAAGTTCCCCTATCTCAAGTCTTTGATATACCGAATATGGCATAAGGCTAACACTAGCACCAAGGTCACACAAGGCATTATCAATTTGCATTTTATATATTGCACAAGGGATTGAAAAGTTACCGGGATCTTTTAACTTTGGTGGCATCTTATTCATGATAATAGCACTACAATTCTCGGTGAGATTCACCGTTTCCACCACATCACACTTTCTCCTTCCACTCAAAATATCTTTTAAAAACCTATCATAGTTAGGCATTTGCTTGATAGCATCGGTAAAAGGGATTGAAAGGTGAATTTGCTTCAGTGTTTCAAGGAATTTTCCGAATTACACATCTAATTTGTGTCTCACAAATTTATGGGGATATGGAAGTCTTTGCAATTGTTTGGTTTCTTTTTCACTCTCTTTTTCTTTTTCATTCTCTTTTTCTTTTTCATTCTCAGAGGCTTTCTCTTCTTCATGCTCAAAATCACTCTCAAGGGGAGGCTCACTCATGTTCACTTTCTCATTGTTTTCCTTAGGGACACTCTCTTCCAACACTTTCCCACTCCTAGTTGATATAGCATTTACCGGCTTCTTGGGGTCAAGGCCTTGGGGTGGAAGTTTAGAAGTGCTAGCTCCCTCTTTTAAAGCATTGGCCAATTGAGAAATTTGTGTTTCAAGCATTTTGTTATGGGTCATTACTTCATTAAACTTCTTATCACTAGTGGCCATGAAAGTGTTGAACATTTTGGCTTGGCTTTCCATCATCTCTTCTAGGCTAGACTTTTGTGGAGGTGGTTGAGTGTAACAAATGTCTTGTTGTGCTCTAGGACCTCTCACATTGGAATTAGCATTTTGGTTGTTAAAGCCTCTATTACCATTATTATTCCAATTGTTCCGGTTATTAGAACTCCCCCCTTGGTGGTATAGGCATTGATTTCCATAGTTTCCTTGATTGTTATGATTATGGTTACCATAACCACTTTGTTGGTTGTAATTACCTTGGGGATTTTGGTCCCTTTGGTTTCTACCACCCCATTGGTTGTGGTTGTGGTAATCATAATCATTTCCTCTTTGATTGAAATTATTCCCTTGCCCTCTTTGATTGGGTGGTAAGTATCGTTGGTTGTCATTCCTAGGTCTATTATCATAAGACAAGGCATTGACATGTTCATTTTCATACTCATTACCATCATCATTAAGGGGTTGGGATTGGGAATCAAAATTACAAGAAGATGTATCATGGTCATAAGACCCACAATTATCACAAAATAAGCATCCACTGGGCATGTTATTAGATGTAGAAGTAGAAGGGTTAGAACTCATACCTCTCCCCTTAGATTGGGAGGAAAAGTTTTGGCGCGAAGTGGAGGACTCAAGCTTAGCTTTGATCGATGTCATCTCCTTTCCAAGATTTGTAATTTGGGATGTCAAGTTGTTTATAGCATTGAGGTGATCTACCGAATAAGCCGCCCCCCACTCTTGCTTGTGGATTCTCTTTCATTTTCTTGCCAATCCATGTGGTGCCTTACCACATCTTCAATGATTTCAATCACTTGATCTTCGGTTTTATTCATGATTGGCCCACCGGCTCCCGCATCCAAGCTTGTTTTGCCTTGAGAACTCAAGCCTCCATAGAAGATTTGTAAAACTTGGTATGTTGGGATTCCATGGTAAGGGCACTCTCTTTGGTACTCCTTGTACCTCTCCCAAGCTTCATAGATAGTCTCACTACCCCTTTGCCGAAAGCCTTGAATTAGAGCTCTTGCCTCGGCCGTCTTCTTTTGAGAGTAGAATCTCCCTAAGAAAGCCGTGGTGACCTCATCCCAAGTCCTCAAAGAATTGGGTCTCACCTCCTTCTCAAGCCATTCGAGAGCCCTTCCTATTAAGGAGAAAGGAAATAGTTTTAGTCTCACAAACTCTTAAGTGACCCCATTCACCTTGATCGTGTTGCAATATTTCTCAAACTCGTTCAAATGTGCAAGAGGGCTCTCGTGTTTTGCTCCACTAAATTGTCTCCTCTCAATCAAATTAATCATTGCGGGCCTAATCTCGAAGTCATTGGACGGGGTGTTTGGGGGAGCAATCCCACTTGAAGCTCTATAAGCTCCCGGAGTTCCCATCTCCTTCAAAGGTCTTGGAGGTGGTGGTGGTGGGTTGTCACCCATTGGATTTCTTTGTGGTTCAGGGTTGGATTCTCTTCTTGGGGAAGTGGAGGACCGCGAACGAGATCTCCTTCTTCTTCTAAGGGTTTGCTCAATCTTAGGAGCGTAAGGCACAAACTCACGATGTTGAGTCCTACGCATACGCACTCAACAAACACAATTAGTAGCAAGGCTACAAGCGTAGCCAAAAAGGAAAACAACTCTTTTTGTGTTTTTTTTAAAGGTGAATTAGACTCAAGCAATCAAATAGCAATCAACAACACCGCTCCCCGGCAACGGCGCCATTTTGACGAGCGCTAAATCGGTCGCACAATTTAGGCTCATTCAAACACATTTATAACAAACACCTCACTCAAACAAGTACAATGGCAAGCAAAGGTTCGGTCCACGGAGAACGGGAGTCAAATGTTAAATAATCTTAATGCTCAAGCTAAATCGAAATCAAGGTATAAGTGGTGATTAACTAACAAACTACAACTAAAGGTTGAATTCAAGGGATTAAAACACTAGGGGAATGGGATTCACTCAACCAATAGCAATTAGGCAAATAGGGAGGAATGAGGGTAATGGAATAGCAAAGACCACATGTAAGATCAACATCAAACGATATGAAAACAACTCAGATTACTAAGCTTAGATCCCTCATTAACTTAGCAACAAAAGATACATAATCATATTGCAATAGGTAATGAAACATTCAACTCACATTTCCATGTCAAACCAAACATTTCATGCCATCAAGTTCAATAATCTAGGTTAATTACTCCTATCATGAAGAACTAACAAGCAATCCCATATAATCAAGTTTATTCGCAATCCATCATCAAAATCACTCCCAAACTCACATAATCACCAATAGGTTGAGTTTCACCCAACCCCTAGCCAAGAGGACTACTCACAATTCATTGTGAGTACATGCAAATTCCAAGCTTGGATTATAAGCGATTCTAAGATTTGGAAAAACAAGTGATTATCTATGGACAAAGCTAACATGCAACAACAATATATCAAGATTGAGAGAAAATCAAGTGGCTTACAAAACAAAAAATAAAATCAGAAAATAATGAAGGACAAATGAAAGAAGTTACTATTGAAGCTTCAAAAATGTTGGATAATTGCTGAAATTCTTGAGATAAATCTTGAAATTTGCTTCTACAATGATTAGATTTGAGAGTTTCTAAAACTAAATCAACTAATTTAATGAAGTTGCTAACTAAGAGAGAGTATCTTTTTTGTTGAAAACTATTCTACTGCTTTTCTTCTCTCTCCCCGAAAAACGATCTCAAAAGGACCTTAAATAGTCCGTACAAAATTGGCTGAGATCGGGAAAAGGTCCGACCGAACTCTGGGTAGGTTCGGTCGGACTCAGGGTAGGTTTGGTCGATCTCTGTGTAGGTTCGGTCGAACCTCCCTGATCCTTGTTTGGTTGAACTTTTGAGGTTCGACCTCTCCTGCAAAATTGCTGAAAACTGGTTTGACACTGCCTTCACTGCACCTAGGAGGTTCGGTCAAACTTTTCAAAAGTTTGACCACACCTAGGTTCGACCGGACCTTTCAGAGGTTCGGCCACACCTCCTCTTGCACTTCCTTTTCTTGCTTCCTCTCCTTCCCTTTTGCTCCTCTTGCCTTTGTCCATGGCTTCCATACTTGGCCAAGGGGCCTCCCACCGTGCATAGGACCGTCATGGAACCTACAGAAGATACCAAAGTTCATGAGAGCATGGGGATGATAAAATAATGCATAAAAATTATCAAAATAAGCGCAAATAAGCATTACTTTTCATCAATACATAAAGAAGCCATAAGAGGATAAATTATGTGGAAAAAACTAAGAAAAATAAGAGGAAAAAGACCTAAATGCTACCCCTAAGAGTGACATATATGTCACTCATCATATCCTAACTTGGTGGCCAATCTAGTGACCATCGCCCCGCAATGTATATCCCCTGGCGTTTTCCCCTTTGCTATGGCCTGTCAAGTTTGCATGAAGAGGAAACCCAAAGTCAACCTCCTTGCGTGCTCTCCCTTTGTGTCTATCTACAGGCAAAAGGACCTCTTCCTTAGTCAGCTTTCCTAGGTCCTGTTTACTAATGATAGAATACCCTAATAAACGGTGTAGGATCCTAAGGGAAGGGTGCCAAATCTCACTGGCTATGGAAGTTCGGGTGTAATACTCATTTTTACCTGAAATGGAACGCCACCAAGCGTACTCACTATACTCCCTAAAGTTCTCATAAAGAGGGTAGTGAAGGTCGGCATCAGGGTGAAAGTCGAGGGCTCGGTTGAACTCTGCCAATGACATGGTGTGGGGGTTATTGAAGAGTTAGAAAGATGTCCGAAAGTCGTTGTTTTCTAGACTATCCACTTGAAAAGATGAGAAAAACTCTAATTTGGGTTCTTGGTAGGTCATGAATGAAGAGTTTACGAATGACCCTAGTCGAGGTTTGTCAAAAAGAATCCACAAATCGTCATTTATTGCGAGTTTTATCATGTCTCCACGATGGTAGTGCCTAGAAGGTCGTAACTTACACTTTTTCATGTCAGAGTATATGGAGGAGTGACTCTTGTTTAGGAATTTTAAAGTGGGTAAGGCAATGGATTGGTCCGACTATTGGTTTTGGGACGATTGTCCCGACTTTGCGGTTTTTCTCTTCTTCCCAATCCTTAAACTTATGACTACCCGCCTCTCTTTTTTCTGTTTTCACTCCTTTTCAAAGCCAACTCCGGCTATTTCCACCCTTAACCTCCACAAAACTACAATGTACCTGTTCAAAAAAAATAATAATCCAACCACACAACGAATATAACCTAAGATAATAACCAACAACAACAATTTCAACACAATCCAGCAATAATTTCAATAATAATCAACGAAATTTCGATAATAACCTAAGATAACCAAAATCCTTGCTTAAAAATTAATCAAAGGAGAATAATTAAAGAAGGAAATTGCATACCTTTACCCTTATGCGAATAAATTGCTGTTTTGGTGTCGATTTGTTGTAGGTTTTGAGTAGCAAAGAGTTCGTTGCGGTTGGTGTTGTGGATGCCTTTTTGCCTTTCTTTGATGATGAACAAACGGTGATGATGAATGATTGAAACTAGAGGATGATTGATTTATGAGAATGATTGATTTAAGAGAAGGGAAGAAGATGATGTTGAGTATGGTGGTGAGGTGCGGCCGCGAAGAGAGAGAAAGGTATTGAGGGAGTTTGAGTTATGTTTGTGAGGGTAGGGGGGATTGCGGAAATAGAAGGCGAAGCCGTATTTTTTCTGAAACCCAGAAAGGCGCGACCACTCCCGATATAGGCGCGCCCGCTCCAAATTCAGGCGCGCCCGTGCTTAATTGAGAACGCGGACCGCATTTAAATTGCGCTTAAATCGCTCCAACTCCCTGGAATTCTGACCAAATGGTTGGCGCGCCCGCGACGAAACCAGGCGCGCCCGCTCCTATTTGATGACGCGGGCCGCTCACAAATCGCGATAAAATCGCTCCTATTCTCTGGAATTGGGTGAGTAAAAAGACCAAAGGGATGGCGCGCCCGCGACGAAACCAAGCGTGCCCGCGCCTTACTGCTTTCGCGGATCGCGCTGCAGCCGCGACCAAATCGCGCTGGCGTTCAGTCTCTTTAGTCTTCATTCGACCACAAATTCTCAAAATTCCTCATTTTGCTTTACTCTTATCTCTCTTTCTCATGGACGCACGCAATCACACCTACATCACAATTAATTAAGAAAAGTGTTAGATGGATTGGTTCAAGCGGTTTGAAAGAAAATAAAATAAAAAAGGTTAGAAACCGGGTTGCCTCCCGTAAGCGCTTCTTTAACGTCACTACCTTGACGTACTTCACACACTCAAAAGATGAGATTGCATTGCATTGACTTGATCAAACCAACATGAGCACCCTCATGATAAAGCTTGAGGCGATGCCCATTGACCTTGAATGACCTCGTTCCATCCAAATCATTTAGCTCAACGGCTCCATGGGGGAACACCTCCTTAACGGTGAAAGGACCACTCCACCTTGACATGAGTTTTTCGGAGAATAGTTTCATCCTTGAATTGTAAAGCAACACCTTATCTCCAACATTGAAGGTCTTCTTTTCAATTTGCCGGTCATGCCGTCCTTTGACCGGGTTTCGTACAAGCTTGCACAATCATAAGCATCCATCCGTAGTTCCTCTAACTCATGCAAGTCTAGCCACCTTTGTTCACCCGAACTCGCCAAATCAAAGTTGATCTTTTTGATAGCCCATTGAGCACGGTGTTCAAGTTCAACTGGAAGGTGACAAGACTTACCATATACAAGCCGGTAGGGGTTAGTACCGATGGGGGTTTTGAAAGCGGTTCTATAGGCCCAAAGGGCATCATCTAGCTTGTCCGACAAATCTTTCCTATTTCTAGCCACTGTTTTCTCAAGATTCACCTTAATTTGGCGATTGGAAACCTCCGCTTTCCCACTTGTTTGTGGGTGATAAGTCGTACCAAAGCGTTGATGGACCCCATTCTTTCTCAACATCTTTCGAAACACATTATGGACAAAATGAGAACCACTGTCACTTACAACCGCTCTTGGGACCCCAAATCTAGGAAATATGACCTTTTTGAACAATTTCATCACAACTTTGTGGTCGTTTGTTGGGGAGGCAATTTCTTCAAACCACTTTGAAACATAATCGACAGCCACAAGTATATATTGGTTCCCATTAGATGAAGGAAAAGGTCCCATGAAATTAATGCCCCACACATCAAACACCTCAAGTTCAAGAATCGGTTGTTGAGGCATTTCATTTCTCTTCGAAACATTACCGGTTCTTTGGCAAGAGTCACATGTTTTCATAAAACCCCATGAATCTTTTAAGATATGAGGCCACCATAACCCGCTTTGTAGTACTTTCAAGGCTGTTTTGTTGGCACCCATGTGCCCTCCAGAAGGATCGGAGTGGCACATCTTCAACACACTCTTCACTTCATCATTTGGCACACATCTACGGAGTAAACCATCTACTCCTCTTTTGAAAAGGATCGGATCATCCCATATGTAATGCCTTACTTCCCTTTTCAACTTCTTCTTCTGGTTCCTTGAAGCATTTGGAGGAAACTCCCCACAAGCCAAATAGTTCACCAAATCCGCAAGCCAAGGAAGATCTTTCTCGGCCAACAAGTAAAGCACATCATCTTTTAACTCATCACAAATTGGGACCCCATCGTCATTATCTTGCACGTTCTCTTACCGGGATAGATGATCCGCAACCACATTTTCGGCCCCCTTTTTGTCCCGGATCTCTACATCAAATTGTTGAAGTGATAGCACCCAACGAAGAAGACGAGGCTTGGACTCTTTCTTTGCCACAAGGTACCTAATAGCCGCAATGATCGGTGTAGACGATAGTTTTGGAACCAATGTGGTAGTTCCAAAACTTCTCAAAAGCATGTACCACGGCAAGAAACTCCTTTTCCGTTGTGGTGTAATTGCGCTGGGCTTCGTTCAAGGTCTTGGACATATAGTAGATCTCATGAAGTCTCTTTTCAACTCTTTGTCCAAGCACACCCCCGATAGCTACATCACTTGCATCACACATAAGCTCAAAGGGCAAATCCCATCTTGGCCCTTGCACTATAGGAGAAGAGATCAAAGCTTCTTTCAACTTGTTGAAGGCTTGAAGACATTCTTCATCAAAAACAAAATCGGCCTCTTTTTGAAGGAGGGCATTTAGGGAGAAATCTTTGATAAACCTTCTATAAAACCCCACATTCCCAAGAAATGATCTTACTCCCTTCACATTGATAGGGGGTGGTAGCTTCTCAATTACTTCAACCTTGGCTTTGTCAACCTCAATTCCTCTGTTGGAGATCTTATGCCCCAGGACAATTCCTTCCTCAACAATAAAGTGGCACTTCTCCCAATTCAAGACCAGATTGACCTTTTCGCATCTTGCCAAGCACTTTCCCAAATTTGTCAAGCAATCCTCAAATGAAAGGCCACCAACCAAAAAGTCATCCATGAATACCTCCATTTCCTGTTCGAGCATGTCACCAAATATGCTCATCATGCATCTTTGAAAAGTCCCCGGTGCATTACAAAGCCTAAAAGGCATTCTCCTATATGCAAAAGTACCATTTGGACAAGTAAAAGTCGTCTTCTCTTGGTCATCCGGGTTTATAGGGAATTGAAAGAAACCCGAATAACCGTCAAGAAAACAATAGTACTTGTGCCTTGTTAGTCTCTCAAGTATTTGGTTAATAAAAGGGAGGGGAAAGTGATCCTTTTTGGTTGATGCATTTAGACGTCTATAGTCTATACACATCCTCCAACCGGTCACCGTTCTAGTTGAAATGAGCTCACCATTCTCATTTTCAACTACGGTCATCAACCCCTTTTTAGGGACCACTTGAACGGGGGAAACCCATCTAGAACTCGAAATGGGGAAGTTGATGCCCGCATCAAGGAGTTTGGTGATTTCTTTCTTCACCACCTCCCCCATTTGAGGATTGATTTTCCTTTGCCTTTCAATGGAAGGCTTAGCACCCTCCTCAAGTGTTATGTGGTGCATGCATAAAGCGGGACTAATACCTTTGAGGTTATCAATGGTATAGCCTAAAGCACCTTGTTGGTTTCTCAATACACCACATAACATTTGAGTTTGGCACTCATTCAAAGAAGAATTTACAATAACCGGGTAAGAGTAATTTGGACCAAGAAACTCATCCCTTAGCTGTGATGGTAGAGGTTTGAGCTCTACCATCGGAACACCCTTACCTTCTCCTGTAGTGGCTATCTCCAATGCATCTTCGGTTGTGATTCCCATGCATACTTGCTCAATGCTTCCTTTCGCACTTCCATCAAGCATTTCTTCATACAATGTCATCTCCTTACTTTGTTCCCCTATCTTTTCTTTGTTCAATAAAACATTCTCAAGGGAATTGTTAGAAGTGAGAAAGTGCTCATGCATAGTATTCACAATAGAATCAATAGCATCAATCATCATACTATTTTCCAAAGTTGAGCTTGGATATTTCATGCTTTCATTCAAGTCAAATTCTATTACCTCATCTCCCACTTTTAGTGTAATTTTAGCACTTTTAACATTAATTAAAGCACCCGAAGTAGCAAGAAAAGGTCTTCCTAGAATTATTGGAATATTAACATCTTCATCCATTTCCAATACAACAAAGTCCATCGGAAATACAAACTTTCCCACTCTTAGAGGAACATCCTCTACCTTACCCTTTGGAAATTTAGTGGATCAATCGGCCAATTGTAAGGTAATGTTAGTGGGTAGAAGTTCCCCTATCTCAAGTCTTTGATATACCGAATATGGGATAAGGCTAACACTAGCCCCAAGGTCACACAAGGCATTATCAATTTGCATTTTATATATTGCGCAAGGGATTGAAAAGTTACCGAGATCTTTTAACTTTGGTGGCATCTTATTCATTATAATAGCACTACAATTCTCGGTGAGATTCACCGTTTCCACCACATCACACTTTCTCCTTCCACTCAAAATATCTTTTAAAAACCTATCATAGTTAGGCATTTGCTTGATAGCATCGGTAAAAGGGATTGAAAGGTGAATTTGCTTCAGTGTTTCAAGGAATTTTCCGAATTACACATCTAATTTGTGTCTCACAAATTTATGGGGATATGGAAGTCTTTGCAATTGTTTGGTTTCTTTTACATTCTCTTTTTCTTTTTCATTCTCTTTTTCTTTTTCATTCTCAAAGGCTTTCTCTTCTTCATGCTCAAAATCACTTTCAAGGGGAGGCTCACTCATGTTCATTTTTTCATTGTTTTTCTTAGGGACACTCTCTTCCAACACTTTCCCACTCCTAGTTGATATAGCATTCACCGGCTTCTTGGGGTCAAGTCCTTGGGGTGGAAGTTTAGAAGTGCTAGCTTCCTCTTTTAAAGCATTGGCCAATTAAGAAATTTGTGTTTCAAGCATTTTGTTATGGGTCATTACTTCATTAATCTTCTTATCACTAGTGGCCATGAAAGTGTTGAACATTTTGGCTTGGATTTCCATCATCTCTTCTAGGCTAGACTTTTGTTGAGGTGGTTGAGTGTAACAATTGTCTTGTTGTGCTCTTGGACCTCTCACATTGGAATTAGCATTTTGGTTGTTAAAGCCTCTATTACCATTATTATTCCAATTGTTCCGGTTATTAGAACTCCCCCCTTGGTGGTATTGGCCTTGATTTCCATAGTTTCCTTGATTGTTATGATTATGGTTACCATAACCACTTTGTTGGTTGTAATTACCTTGGGGATTTTGGTCCCTTTGGTTTCTACCACCCCATTGGCTGTGGTTGTGGTAATCATAATCATTTCCCCTTTGATTGAAATTATTCCCTTGCCCTCTTTGATTTGGTGGTAAGTATCGTTGGCTGTCATTCGTAGGTCTATTATCATAAGACAAGGCATTAACATGTTCATTTTCATACTCATTACCATCATCATTAAGGGGTTGGGATTGGGAATCAAAATTACAAGAAGATGTATCATGGTCATAAGACCCACAATTATCACAAAACAAGCATCCATTAGGCATGTTATTAGATGTAGAAGTAGAAGGGTTAGAGCTCATACCTCTCCCCTTAGATTGGGAGGGAAAATCTTGGCGCGAAGTAGAGGACTCAAGATTTATAATTTGGGATGTCAAGTTGTTTATAGCATTGAGGTGATCTATCGAATAAGCCGCCCCCCCAACCCCCCACTCTTGCTTGTGGATTCTCTTTCGTTTTCTTGCCAATCCATGTGGTGCCTTACCACATCTTCAATGATCTCTGTCACTTGATCTTCGGTTTTATTCATGATTGGCCCACCGGCTCCCGCATCCTAGCTTGTTTTGCCTTGAGGACTCAAGCCTCCATAGAAGATTTGTAAAACTTGGTATGTTGGGATTCCATGGTGAGGGCACTCTCTTTGGTACTCCTTGTACCTCTCCCAAGACTCATAGATAGTCTCACTACCCCTTTGCCGAAAACCTTGAATTAGAGCTCTTGCCTTGGCAGTTTTATTTTGAGAGTAGAATCTCCCTAAGAAAGCCGTGGTGACCTCATCCCAAGTCCTCAAAGAATTGGGTCTCACCTCCTTCTCAAGCTATTTTAGAGCCCTTCCTATTAAGGAGAAAGGAAATAGTTTTAGTCTCACAAACTCTTGAGTGACCCCATTCACCTTGATCGTGTTGCAATATTTCTCAAACTCGTTCAAATGTGCAAGAGGGCTCTCGTGTTTTGCTCCACTAAATTGTCTCCTCTCAATCAAATTTATCATTGCGGGCCTAATCTCGAAGTCATTGGCCGGGGTGTTTGGGGGAGCAATCCCACTTGAAGCTCTATAAGCTCCCGGAGTTCCCATCTCCTTCAAAGGTCTTGGAGGTGGTGGTGGTGGGTTGTCACCCATTGGATTTCTTTGTGGTTCCGGGTTGGACTCTCTTCTTGGGGAAGTGGAGGTCCGCGAACGAGATCTCCTTCTTCTTCTAAGGGTTTGCTCAATCTCGGGATCGTAAGGCACCAACTCACGATGCTGAGTCCTACGCATACGCACTCAACAAACACAATTAGTAGCAAGGCTACAAGCGTAGCAAAAAGGAAAACAACTCTTTTTGTGTTTTTTTTAAAGGTGAATTAGACTCAAGCAATCAAATAGCAATCAACAACATTCGTTCCCCGGCAACGGCGCCATTTTGACAAGCGCCAAATCAGACGCACAATTTAGGCTCATTCAAGCACATTTATAACAAACACCTCACTCAAACAAGTACAATGGCAAGCAAGGGTTCGGTCCACGGAGAACGGGAATCAATTGCTAAATAATCTTAATGCTCAAGCTAAATCAAAATCAAGGTATAAGTGGTGATTAACTAACAAACTACAACTAAAGGTTGAATTCAAAGGATAAAAACACTAGGGGAATGGGATTCACTCAACCAATAGAAATTAGGCAAATAGGGAGGAATAAGGATAATGGAATAGCAAAGACCACATGCAAGACCAACATCAAACGATATGAAAACAACTCAAATTACTAAGCTTAGATCCCTCATTAACTTAGCAACAAAAGATACATAATCATAATGCAATAAGTAATGAAAGATTCAACTCACATTTCCATATCGAACCAAACATTTCATGCCATCAAGTTCAATAATCTAGGTTAATTACTCCTATCATGAAGAACTAACAAGCAATCCCATATAATCAAATTTAATCGCAACCCATCATCAAAATCACTCCCAAACCCACATAATCACTAATAGGTTGAGTTTCACCCAACCCCTAGCCAAGATGACTACTCACAATTCATTGTGAGTAACATGTAAATTCCAAATTTGGATTATAAGTAATTCTAAAATTTGGGGAAAAGTGATTATCTATGGACAAAGCTAACATGCAACAATAATATATCAAGATTGAGAGAAAATCAAGTGGCTTACAATACAAAAATAAAATTAGAAAATAATGAAGGACAAATGAAAGAAGTTACTATTGAAGCTTCAAAAATTGTTGGATAATTGCTGAAATTCTTAAGATAAATCTTGAAATTTGCTTCTACAATGATTAGATTTTAGAGTTTCTAAAACTAAATCAACTAATTTAATGAAGTTGCTAACTAAGAGAGAGTATTTTTTTTTGCTGAAAACTATTCTAAAAAAAATCTACTCGCCTCTTCTCTCTCCTCTTTGCTGTTTTAAATCAGAATTTTGAGTTACGGATCGCAGCAGAAGGGTGTGCCTGCGCTGAAGGATGGCGCGTCCGCGCGTTAGATGGTGGCACAGCCGCTCCAGGTTAAGCGCGCCCGCTCCAATATGGGTATCAAGGGACTGGGCCAGCTCAGCGCGCGCCCGCGTCTGTATGCAGGTGCCATGCCTTAAATCTTTGGTCTAGCAGTCTAGCTCCTTCCCAATCCGAATCACCAGCAATACTCTACAATTACAAAACAGGAAGGGAAAGAGTAATACAACGTAGGGGAAAGAGTAATACCACCTAAACCAAATAGAAACACATTACACAACACATAGGTGGACTGCTTAAATTAGGCAAAACATAACAAAAGCACACTGGAAAGAACCAAATTACCGCTAAAACTACTAAAAAAGACTACCCTAGGAGTGACATAAATGTCACTCATCAAGTGCCAAATGGATTTATCCTGTCTGTGTACAAACCAAGCCTTAAATTTCTAACTTCATCACCAAATTCTTTAAACTTGATATCAAGGTACTTCCATTGCGGGAAGTCGGCTGGATGCTTCAGCATTCAGTTATTCTTTCTTCCCTCTGCATGCCACCTCAAGTTTTTAGCGTCTGTTGTTGTGGAGAATAGACGCTTAAACCTTGGAATAATGGGAAGATACCACAACACCTTAGCAGGCGATCCCTGCTTACCAGAATTGCAACTCATGCGCTTGTAGGGCGACTTCTTACATCGTGGACACTCCTCCAATTTTTCATATTCATTTCGATAAAGAATACAATCATTAGGACATGCATGTATCTTCTTATACTCCAAACCAAATGGACACATGAGCTTCTCAGCGTAATAGTAAGACTTAGGAATTTCATTCCTGTCGGGCAACATCTCACTTAACACGCTCAACAAAGAAGTAAAACTATTGTCCGTCCACCCGTGCTTCGACTTAATGTTAAAAAGTGTTAGCACGGCGGATAGTTTAGAGTATTTTTTGCACCCAGTATACAAAGGCTTTTTAGCAGCCTCCGATAATGACTCAAACACGTTACCTTCAAAACCACGCATCATCTCATCCACCTCTTCATCCTCGACCTCATCCACATGATCATCCTCAAATCCATCCTCAGCACCAGTATCAACAATATGTTCATCATTCTTGTATTCCTCTTCCACACAAATGTCATTGTTTCTATCATCATGCACATCATTCCTAATAACATCCCCACTGTACCCTCCTTCTTCACCATACCAAATCCACACATGGTATTTAAGCCTAAACCCACGACAAACTACATGATCTCTATGATATCAACATTATTGACCACCTTCACATTATTACAATCAACACAAGGACAATAGAGGCAATCGAAACCCATTATGCGTTAATAAGATGAAGCCCTCGCGCAAAACTCTTGAACCCCATTAAAGAATTCCAATGTATCACGTCTACCATACATCCAGCCACGATCCTTCTCCATTAAGTAAATTGTCTCTAAACAGGGCAACATATTACGAATCATGTATAATTGCTACCATCTATTATATAAGTAAATCAAATTCAAACACACAACATGCATATAATATTCATATAGATACAAAAATGCATATATGCTTCCAAAGGGCCCTTATCACTCCAACCTAACCCATCCTTGAACGTTTACTCTCACTAGTGAATGTATGTCGACTTTCCAATTTTAAGGAAAATCTGGCAGCATTTTCCCCCAGTTCTCCAAGTACACGACGTAGGTAATTACTTACCCACATATGTACCCAGAGAACATGGTGATCGAGGAAATGGTAAGCCAAGATGTTCCTTAAAATCGAAAAAAAGGACATACATTCACCACCTAAGTGAGAGTAAACGTTCAAGAACAGTCCCAACCGGGGACTATTCAAGACTTTCTCCTAATTAGAAAGCCTTGAACGGGTATCTAGGCATATTATGATACATGCAATCAATTAAAAAACAATGGATTAATCACACATCATGATAGAAGTTGCACTAAAGTTACATCTTACACCATCTGCACAAAAGTGTGCAAACAAGAACTTATATATAGCACATAAAGTTATATATATACCTGAGTACCTATAAAGTCTCAACACTTTCAAATAGAAGGTCAATGCCAAGGTCAATGCTTCGCCCGAAAATTCCTCTGAGTTTTTTTCAATATAGCCTATATAGAACACAAATAGAAAACCAGATTAAGGGAAAAGATAAGAATGATATTAGTGAGCAAGAACAAGGACAATCAGAGTAAGATACCAGGATGCTTTCTGCCCACTCTCTAAACTGATGATCTTACCCTAGAAGCCCTTGACACCCATTTCTTAGCCTGAAACACATATATAGTGAGAACCAACTCGTAAAGAAAAGTATATTCAAGGGAAGTTAATGAAGGAAGCAAAATGTTCGACGCTGAAACTCATAAGTTACAGAAACCCTAAACCCTAAACCCTAAACCCTAAACCCTATACCCTATACCCTAAACCCTAAACCCTATACCCTAAACCCTAAACCTATAAATGTTTTACTCTTATATACTTTACTCAATATCTAATGCTTACTTATCTCATTTGATACGCTTTTTAGTAGAATTTGATGAGCTACTAATGTAAATGAACTACTGTTATTAGCTTCCTCTCAACTTTGTTCTCTTAAATAAAAAGTACTAAATTATCCTATAAACAAAATAAAATTATCAACTTTATTAGTGATGATAAATAAAGTTCTCATAACAATTTAGAATTATAGATAAATGCAGGTTGTACTAAATAGAATTCTCAGCTTATAAACAGCAACAATAACAACTACAAAGGACTTACATTTGTGGAGGGGCAGCCTTGTGCGTTTAATGGAGGGGGAGCCTTGCGAGTTTAATGAAGTAGTTAAGTAGCAATTCCCAAGCCCTATCAATTACAAGAGAATTACAAATATTAATCTAAAGACCAATTCCTCATAAAACCACAACAATGGTGTTAATGCAATACATGGAGAAGCTAAGTGAATGAAGGAGCGTTATTACTTACCTAGGTCGAAGCTGCTTCAATAATGCATGGAGAGAGGCAGAAGAGAAGAACTGAGTGCGTGTGTGCGTGAGGAGGCAGAACAAAGCCCAGCCAGGCTGCGTGCGTGAGGAGGCCGAAGCTTTAATGGAAGCTTCAATGGAGGAAGGGTTTGGGAAGAGGAAATGGAGAGAATTGAAGTAGCAATGTGAGTAAGGTCGCTTAGCTTAACAACTTCAATGGAGAGGAGAAAGCTCGCACAGCCTTTCAATGGAGATGGAGCGAGAAGAGAATAGGGCGAAACTCTCTGGGAATTTTTGAAGCAAAAATGAGAAATGAAGAAAGTGTCGTTGAATTGAACAGGTTGAAGCAGCAAACCCAGCAAACCCGTGTTTTTTTTTTTCAATGCCACCGGTTTGAACCGGTGCTAACTTGCTTATTTGTCACCGGTTTAAGGAGAACCGGTGCCAACTCCTTCCCCATCCTTTTTTTTTTATTTTACAAGTTGGCACCGGTTTGAACCGGTGCTAATTGCATGCTTGGCACCGGTTTGGGTTAGAACGGGTGCCAACTCTTAATTTTTTTGGTCCCGCCCGTTTTATTTGGCATCGGTTTTTAAGAACTGGTGCTATAGGGGGGTGCCTATTTAATTTTTTCTACTAGTGTTAGTCCATAATTCATATGGAGTCTTTTCAGCAGCTTTTGACGGAGCTCGGTTCAGTGTTAGTGCTGCGGTTTGTAGCGCATGTCCCCAGAAAGAGATAGGAAGTTCACTAAGACCCATCATTGATCGAACCATGTCTAACAAGGTTTGATTCCTCCATTCGGACACTCCGTTCCATTGAGGAGTTCCGGGAGGTGTCAGCTTTGAAAGAATACCATTTTCTTTCAAGTGATCGTCGAATTCATGGCTCAAATATTCGCCACCTCGATCCGATCGAAGTGCTTTCATTTTCTTGCAAAGTTGATTCTCAACTTCTTTCTGAAATTCTTTGAAGTTCACAAAAGATTCAGATTTATTCGACGTTAGGTAGACTTAGCCATATCTACTAATGTTTGTTAACGAAGTTGAATTCTTAGTGGTCTTAGTTTAAGTAGCGGTATCAACTTTTGTCTAATCATATGTAAAACATGCAATTTCCATTGAACATATATTTGCAAGACAATTTGAAACAACTATTGTCAAAGTCTTACATTCAAAATAACTAGGTGTCCAACACCATAGATCATAGTATGTTCAGAAGCATGATGAAAACTAAGATTAGTTTAATTACATGTCATAGACAAAACGGTGCATGCAAGCACGACCGAAAAAACCATCTTCGCCCCTACTTGTCCTTGCACCAACACTTGATAAGCTTCTCACTTCGTCCCTGAAAAGGCGACATAAAGTGAGTCATACTTGGTATCTAATACCTATGATAAGCTTTATTCACAAGTGTTTAAGGAAGAAACCCGAGGCAGATGCTCCATTCCTCTCCTCCTCTTCCCGAAAGAGCTTGCATTCTCTCTTGTAGTGGCCTTGCCCACCACAATAGAAGCAACTCATCTTTGCCTTAACCTTCTTGAAACCCCTCCTCCTTGATGGTCTTTTGGTTGCCCCAAAAGAATTGGCTCGGTGAAGTAGCTCCACCACACTCTTCAAAGAATGTGTCTCCTTTCTTTCAAAAATATATGCCCTTAGTGCATCATATCCTGAGTGGAGTGAAGAGAGCATAATATGACCAGCCATTCTATCTTTTAATGGAATTCCGAGGAGTTCCATGTGCTTGAAGAGCCTAGTCATTCTTGCCACAGGGGTCGGAGGGGCATACCCGTTATCAACTTGGTGTTGCAGACTGTAGACTTAAGGTGGTACCTCTGTTTAGCAAGACAACCTTGATCTGATGGCTTCACATTTATTTCTGTAAGTGACCTAGTCACCTCAAACAAGAGCCCATCATTGTTGTCGTTGAAACTCTTAGAGAATCTCACACCGACAACATCCCTTAGTCCTCCAAGGAATAAGTCCGGAATAGAGAATGGAAGCTTTTCTTTCCATTCTTCCGGGATGGAGTTAGCCATGAGTTGTGACACTATTTTGCAATCATTGGACCATGCACAATAGGTTTCGTCACTCAATTCTTTTTTGGTGAAGAGGGTTGGGAGGGAAGTATCTAGAACATACTCCTTGGAACAACTCCGAAGAGTTCTCCTGAGTTCCACCTCCCATGGTTGTTCCGGGCACACATGGTTGTTGTTTGAGTTACTTGCAGACATTGTTCTATAATTGAAAGAATTTGAAATGAAAAACCATTCACATAATCAATGAGTTTGAAATCTAAAAGCGTTCATGCAAATTTTCAATCTTATTGAGCATTTTATCCACGCATTAATAATTTGTCCCTTTTAGGAGAGAATAAAAGTGATTAAGCATTGCTTTGGCTTGTCTTAACACTAGATATTTTAGGGTAAGCAATCCAATTGCTAATAGCTCTAAGCTATTCTCAGTTTGATAAAACGTTGCATCTAATGGATTCTTGACATTTTATCTCTTTTGCCACGACATCTAGCTAAGGACTCCTTACTAATATCGTTGAGCTTAACCAAGACAACTTGTATACCTAGTATACCTTACGTTCCTAAGGAAGTAGTGATGCCTCGCTTTGGCGTAGCCCATCACGTACGCGCATTATTTCTATAAGTGTTGTTCTTGGAATGACAAATTTTAGCTCAATATTTTAAGGGACCTAGGGTTTCTATGTTGGTTGATTTAAGTGAACTTATCTTATCATCGCAACATTTGAAATCCTAGACATGCATCTAACATTCATATATATATATATAACAAAAATATATATAAGGAATAAATTGATGCATTTGGCAACTAGCATGACCCCTTGAAATCTTCAAATCTTCAAGGGCCTTCATCTTGGCTCGTCTTCATCGAAACGCCGTCTTGAGACATCTTTGCCAAAATAAAATTACTAGCTTCTATTACTAAGATTAATCTAAAGTACAAAAATACTTAACGGTACGCAGACCGTATTTAGATTTACAAAAATACATAACGGAACGCAGTCCGTATTTTCTATCCTAGTCGGGTCCCAGTAGTTGCCATTTTTTTCTCAAAACCTGTTTTGAAACAATCTTTCATTCACCCATTCACTATTTGTGAATGGCCCATGCATTTTACGAGATAAAACAAGTAAACACGCAAAACTAGTAACTAACTTAGGTGGTTAATTCGATTAACACGCCTAATTAAAACTAGTCAAAGTTGTTTAATACATTATGTATTACTAAGGTGCAATTTGTTCACGTAATTAGCTAAGCTCCCACTAAATTCCGCATCCAACTTAATTAATCCAATTAATCAAGCCGGTTAACCCAAATTTGTCAAAATCGAAAATTTTTGCAAGAGCCGGAAAAATCGAGGTCTAACCTTGTTAAAATAATTACATAAATATTTTAAAATGGAAAAATTTTCGCAAAACCATAAAGCCCGAAATTAAGAAAAACAGCCCACACCATTCCTAGTGGGTTGCGCACCATGGCTGCTAGGCAGCCCATGGCATGTGCGTGTGGTGCTGACTGCTAGCAAGCACGCCTAGCGCAGCCTGCTCTGCTAGCTAGCACCAGTAGCACGCTACACATGCTAGCTGCTTGCTGGCACAGGCAGCAGTGGGCTGGCTGGCTGGGGCTTGCTGCCTCGCTTCCCAGCAGCAACACAAGCACGCCAGCAGCTTAAGGCCCACGCACCCAGCACAGGTACCACGCAACAGCAGCCCTCGCCACACATCGCACAGAAGCATGCTGGCTTGGCCCCTGTGCCACCATAGGCAGCCTACATGCGGGCTGCTGGGCAGCCCGACTAGCCTTGGTGACGCTTGGGGTTTTGCCTCGATTTGCGGGCATTTTTATCGGCATTTTAAACCTGATTTGCGTGCGACGTAAAATTAGTCTAAATTTATTTTAGAATTAATTTAGTGCAAAAATGAAAATAAAATAAGTCCAACTTAATTAAATTCAAATTTAATAGTGCACAAGCCTAATTTTCTAAAATCACCTTGGAACATTTTAGGTTTTTCTTGATGCTTAAAATTGAAAGAGCTATGTCCATAATTAATTTAACCAATATGCAAATTAATAATGGATTTGACAAATAGGGAGTTGGAAAAATAAATTAATCATCCAATGATAAAATTTTCCAACTTTTATACTTGTGTAAAATAACAAGATTACATCTTCCAATATGAAGATTAATCAACATTTACTCACAAGCATTTGAACTTCAAGGATTTTAATCAACCAAATATGAAAAATCCAAAATTAGTTCAACATGGAATTTAGGGTTAAAGTTCCAATCATTTAAACATTTAAAGATTAGATCATTAACATACTAGGAACTTAAAATTACACATTCACAACAAACATTCACACATTGATGCAATTTATTTGCATAATTGTGAAAAACAAATTTATGTGAAAAAGAACATATCAACTTAAGCACATATTATAACTCCATAATCATGCTTAAAAGATATTTAAATTGCATTAGATTAGGGATGCAATAATGCATTTAATCTACCCTTGACATGCTGACATTAATCAAGGCATAAAAGATTTAAAATTTTCGTTGAAAACAAAATAACCCTAAAAAAACTGGGTTTCTAGTTCGAATTGGCTTCTGAACAGTTCTCGTAGAAGTCTGAAACAGATTCAGAATGTCAATTCCACCCAAAAAACACTATTTTTGAGCAAAAATCTGGGTTGGACAGCCAAAACGAGAAAAAATACGAGTTTTAAAATTAATTAAAACGAGCTTTTAAGCCAATTAGAAAAGCAAAACCAGAATTTAAATCCACTTTAAAACACCATGATTAATAAATTATTGCAATAACTAAAAGAAGCGCGGCTCTGATACCACTGTGGGGTTTCATAGTGACCCTCACTACGCGGAAAGAAACCCCCCAAGAACCGCCCCGATAACTAAAGCAATTAAAGCATGTAAAACATAATTAACACATAATTAAAAGAAGAAGGGATAAAGAATTATACCCTAGACGCGTGCTTCGCTCACTAAAGTAGCTCTTACTTCAACCTCGCAAATGCAAGGCCTCCGACGGTTCGTACCCTCGAACCCGACCCGATCGTCCTAAGCCGCGAAGGTTTGTCGGGACCCGGACAAAATATAAACTTTGGAGTTTTACGAACTTAAGGTATTCTCAACAATGGAGATGCCTTTATAGCTCTACTCAAGTGTGGGATTTCCCAAATGCCAAAGCCTTGGTATTTATAGGTAAATGAACCCTTGGATTACATTCTCCAACCAATGTGGGAGAATGAATAATTTTGATAATTAATTTAATTCCAAAATAAATTATTAATCAAATCAATCACAATGCAACAACTGTCAAGGGGAGAGAGAGAGTTAGGTGAGGACCCTGACCATGGGGGGACCATTGCCTTGCTCCTCAAGGCATGCTCCAAGCATTGGTCCCCACCTCTCACAAACCGGCATCACCAAGGGCTGCTGGGCTGGTTGCCAGCTAGCTCGCCAGCTAGCACTGCCAACATGCACGGCCAGCATGCATCAACCCCAGCCAGCACATGCTCGCTGCATGCTGATGTGCTGGGTGATGCCTTCGCTGCTGCTTGTTAGGCGCTGGGCGCTGCTAGCTAGCTGTCGCTGCCCAACCAACGCATATGCACACGCACATGCACATCCATGCTAGCTGGTGCGTGGTGCTGCTTCCTGCCCCTTCTCGCACACACTCGCATAGCAAGCATGCGTGCTGCTAGTGAGCGACGCATGCTGGGCATTGCCTCGCCAGCCACGCGCATAAGCATGCGATGCTTGGTGTTGTGTTAGCGATGCTGCGATGCCATGCATGCACACGCACACACGCATAGGCCTAGTCATGCGATAGGCTGTGCTGTGTGCTACGATGGTGCGACAGGCCTAGGCATATACACGCAACTACTCAACACGGCGATGGTGTTGTGCTTGTGCGACGGGCTGCGATAGTGATGCTATGCCATGCGAAGGCTGCGATGGCATCTAGGCACCCAAGCACGCATGATGCGGTGGTGCTGTGCCATTCGAAGGCACGCACACACGCAAGCATGTACTGCGATGGGCTGCTTTGTGCGCCTAGCGCACATGATGCGCCTAGGCTTGGGATGAGCTGGCCTAGCCTAGCACTTCACATGGCTAGGCCAATGTGATGCTAACGTTATGCTCGTACTTGTTGCTTGTGATTTGTAGGCTCGATATCCGATGTCTTTGTGCGTAAAACTCCGACGACTCATTGAAACCTTCGGATTGATTTGTCATCTCGGATCGGTTGTTCGATTGGGTTCGACCCGAAGGGTTCAGTTAAGATTAAGCTATAATATTAATTGTACCTTAATATTACTGATCGGAAGCGGCCTCCACCTAGGCATTCCAATCACTTGACCTTACTGAAGAATTAGCTCTGTAATAATTTTCAACCCTCTATCAGAATAATACACTTGTTGGAAGGACACCATTCCTTTCATCAAAATCAAAGAAAATCAATCAAACAAGTAAAATCAAGGAAATAGATGAAGATCAACACAATCATAAGCAATCAAACAAAATAAAAAGGAAAGAGTAAAGAAATTACTACTATGAAGCTTGATTGATGAAGAAAACATGAAATTAGTTGGATTGGATTGAAGAAAAGTTGAAGAAATCTTGATTACAATGATGAAACTTGAAGATTAAGAAACTTTCTCTCTAAAATACAAATAGTTTCTCTCACTATAAAGCTCTAATAATAATTGGAAAATTTTATAATTAACAAATTCTAGGGGGAGTTTGGCTGGCAAGGGGCCGCGCCTGCGCAAGCTGAGGAGAGCCCTCTCCTGAGGTGCAGGTAGCCATCTACTAGTTCTTGAAGGAACCTCCAAAATCACCTCACCACGCTTGTGGCTAAGAAACTCGCGCCCGCTGTCTGTTGGGAAGCTGCGCGCCCTCTCCAACTGGCATTTCTCATTTCCTTAGCCAATCATGGCTCATCTAATTTCATCCAAAACCGCCAAAAACCCTACAAAACAAAGATAAGAAAAATGCTAGAAAACACTAGAAGAACTAAAAGAAGAAGAAAAACACGAGAGAAAGCAAATCTAACCAAAATAAGGGTGAAAATGACTAGAGAAGGCACAAACAAGTGACAAATGAGGGTAAATCCTCCCTAAAAAGATGTGAAATAGTGGCATAAATTCCACTCATCAAAATCTCCCACACTTGCCTCTTGCTTTTCCTCAAGCAAGATTACAGAGAAAAAGAGAAATAGCAAACACTAAAAGTAAACACTACTAAGACTAACATAACATGGCAAAGCTTAGGAAAACCAATCAAGTTTTACGGTGAAAAATGCTCCATTCGGACTCAAGAGGGAAAGACGTGCACCAAAGAATACGCACTTTTCTCAATTACACGAGGGAAAACACGTTCTAAGATGCTCATGGTTGAAAAAGACAAAAACTAAGCTAAGCATAGAGAACTAGTGATTTCATTCTACGCCCTAGCCCCAACCAATATGGGATGCGTTCTCCCTACGAGCTTCAAATCACCCCTCAGTTAGCTTCTATTGATTCCGCGAAGGAACCAGAAAAAGATAAATGAATGTGGAAACACGAGAAGGTCATCCCAACATCTCAACTATGCATACTCTCTCCATAGATTTGAAGTCTATCTTCCTCCAGCGAAGTTGACTCAACCCTCAAGGGTATAAGGGTCTTTTATTGGGTTATAACGGAAGACTTGGGTTCAAGGCAGGGCAAAAATATGAAAATTTTGGTGATATTTCCTAAGTGAAGCAAAAGGGTGATCAAACCGCAAAAACGAACTCAAGAAGTCACCAAACATCAAACAAAAATACCAATAATGCCATCTACCCCAAGCTTATTCACACCAACACATAAAATATACAAAAACGAAGGAACGCACCTAATCAAGCTTGAACGGAGCATGTCCTCAATGCTTAAATAGGGAAGAAAACAAAACCAACTAATTTTATTTTTTATTATTATTATTTTTTAATAGCTCTTATTTGGTGTCCTTGCCATTTTTAACTATGGACGGCTTTTACTTAAATGCATTTGCTTTATTACTCAAAATATATACAATTTACTTTCTTGCATGGTCCAACGAACATATTACTTTCTCATTTTCATTCAAACCATCACAACACAAAACAAACCCTCAAACCAAAATGCTTCACAAAACTAAGGGTTAGGGAAACAAAAGGTCATTAGGCTTGTTATGTGGCTCGTAATCAAGAAAGGGAATAGGCCCAAAGGTTAGAAAGAGGAGCAAATGTAAAATAGAAAACCTAAGTTGTAACAAAACAAAAAGAAAGAAAAGCAAAAATGGGAAATTATGCCCTTGTCCTCCCCTAGAGTGGCTCGGTCATGATCTCGGAAAGCTAGAGGTCAAAATAAGTATTAAGACATGCATATTCAAGGATCCTAATGTGCCACTCAATAAAATGATGAAGGAGCTAGAACAATATAATCTCACTAGGAATTAAAACCAAGCAAATACCAACAAAGGGTTTCAAATCCACTATAGAGAGCAACTCCATCTTACCACTTTCCCGTGAACTAAGGTTGCAAATGGCCTCAAAGTTCTTAACCATGCTACCTTAGCGTTAAAATATTTTAAATTCAACCAAAAACACTCTCAAACCATGTTCTACATCACCAACTAGGAAGAATCAAATATTGAAAGACACAATATAAAAACAATCAAGTCCAAATGTAAGAGCGAAATCCGAAAAACATTTTATCAACTTGACATGGTCATGCTTGTAAAAAGAGATAGAATTAAAAGTAAAGAAGAAGGAAGAAATCGAATAATTCAAATATGAGGCATATAAAACAAGTCAAGTCTCAATCGACATACAATGATCGTTCGATATCAACATCAACGATCCCCAGGTTCCGTAAAACCAAAGAAAATAACCTCGAACCATTCAAATTCCTCCTAAACTACCTAAACAAAGCACACCAAGTAATAAAAAGGAGAAATAAGAAAGGTCTCACCGGGAGATTGGCTTAATAAAATAAAGGATCATGAAATAGAATTCACCAAATGTAACCCCACTCCAAACTTCCAAACGGCAACCTAAAAGGCAAGACAATACACAAAAGAAAACATTAAAAGATAAAACAAAAAAAACAAAGAGAAAAAGAAAGGAAGGGGAGAAAAGGGTTAGAAATCCCTCGGGTTGCCTCCCAGGAAGCGCTTGTTTAAGGTCTCTAGCTTGACCCTTCACCTCTTTCAAGGTGGATCGAAGGATACCACCTTCTTCAACTTAGAGGTGGAAGTAGCATGCATGCCCCCAGGCTTGGGCAAGAATACATCTTGTAACATCTTTCCATCACAAGGGAAAAATGGGGGAATTTTGGGGACCCAAACTTTCTCAACTTTCTTTTTCATCTTTTTGTTGTTGTTGTTTCATTTCTTCTTCTTTCGCTTCCTCAAGAACTTTTGAGAAGAACTACTCCTTGAATTCTCCATCTTGGGAGGGAAAACCTCACCCTCCTCAAGAAAGTATTCAAACAAGGATGATATTCCTACCAAATGATCCTCATTCATCATGGACACCTTGGCCACCTCCTTAGATGCTTTGAAAGGGGGCTTAGGATTCTCCTTCAATCCCTTCTCTTTTTTCTCAAATTCTTCCTCTTAAGGGGTACCTATTACATCCACTCTATAAACCTTCCCCACCATGGGATTCTTAAATACCTTGGAAAATTCAAACACCATCTTTTCATCGGCAACGTCACAAGTGATAGTGTTGTTCTTGCAATTGATCACCGCTCCCAAGGTCTTAAGAGCCTCTCAACCCAAGATCAAAGGTGTATTGTCATCTTCCTCCATGTCCATGACAATAAAATCACAAGGAACATAGATATGTCCCACTTGAATGGGAACATCCTTAAGCTCTCCGCATAACAACTTTACCGATCGGTCGACAAGTTGAATTGTCTTCCTTGTAGGGATCAATTCAATGTTGAGTTATTGAGCAATGGACAATGGAATCAAACTCACACTAGCTCCAAAATCGGCCAAGGAACCCTTTCAAATTCCCAATCTTAACTGGCAAGGTAAAGCTCCCAATATCTTGTTGCTTCTTGGGCATCTTATATTGCACTAAAGCACTAACTTGAAAAGGAAGAGTGACGAGATCTTCATTGGTCTTCTTATTGTTGGAAATAATTTCCTTTAGAAAGTTTGCACAGGAAAGAATTTGTGTGATTGCCTCAAGGAAGGGAATATTGATGTTTAGACCCTTCATCACCCTTAGAAACTACACAAACTTCTCATTAACCTTTTTTTTTGCTAGCCTACCGGGAAAGGGCACCGGTCCATCAAGATTCCTAGCATCACTAGGGGGTGAAGGTGTCTTCTTTTTTTTGGGCTTGTTTTTCTCAATGCCCTTTTCCATCTCAACATCCCCATCCTCAACCACCTCTTTCTCACTTCTCTTCTCATCACTAACCCTCTTCTTTGGATCATCATAGGTGGTTCTCGACCTTAAGGTTATAGCTTTGCAAGACTCAATTTTGAAAGTATGTGAGGGGTTAGGGTTTGGTTAACCAGGAAGTGTAGACGGTGAATTAAAGGATGACATTTCGGCTAATTGGGACAATTGGGAGTCTACCATTTTGTTATGGGCTTTGACTTCTTGTATTTGTTGGTTTTGGTTTTAGATTAGTTGGCCAAAATCTTGAAGTTGTTGGCTCATGGTTTGAAGGAGTTGGGTTTGGGCTTGGTCGATTTGTTTCGGGATATGGTCATGGTGTTTTTGAGGTAATTGGTTTGGAGAGGGGTATTAGTTTTGGTTTTGCCTTGGATAGTTTCCTACTTGGTTTTGGTTTTGGTTATAGAGTGGAGGTTGGTTTTGTAATTGGGGGTTTAAAGGTGGTTAATTTGGTTGGTTCGATTGTTAGAGTTGAGGTGCAAAACCGGGGGGTGGTTGCCTCCAAGCAACTCCAACTCCATTGCCCCTAAAACCATCTTGCCTTGAGGTTAAGGCCGCCACATGATCGGGGTTCGAACCCCCATAATATGATGTATCATGGTTCGTACCTCCACATATTTCACAAGAAAAGTCGTTGACTTGTGAGGAGCTTGAGCCAACATTTCCACTAGAGCTCAACTTGGCTATGCCCTTACTCAAAAGCTCCACTTGATGTTGAAGTCGATCAAGCTTCTCCAACTCCTCCTTTCTTATCTTTTTAAGAGTAGTCCTTCTTCTACTTCCCCGTGAATAATTCTTGGCTACCTCTTCAATAGTTGCTTCAACATGATTTTGGGGGATTTTTATCAATTGTCCACCCACCCCCGAATCCAAGTTAGCTCTAGATATAGGTTTCAAATCATCATAGAAGAATCGCATGAGCAAGCTTTGATTGTATTCATGGTGAGTACATGCTTATACTAACTCTTTGGACCTTTCCCAAGTTTCACTAAGGTTGTCATTCGATTCATGTTCAAATGAAGCAATCTTGCTCCTCATTTCGGCGGTCTTCTCCTCGGATATGAACCTCTTCAAGAATGCCTTGACTATCTCCCTCCATTTTGTGAGAGAATTTGGCTTGACTTGCTTAAGCCACTTCTTTGCCCTACTCGAGACAGATTGTCGAAATAAGTGCATACATATGTACTCTTGAGAAAATTGTTTAGTTTGAATCATGGCACAAAGCTCAAGAAATATATCAAGGTGCTCTATTAGATCTTCACTTGGAGAACCCGAAAATTGCTCCGCTTGTACCGTCCTTGTATATTGGGGATGGATGGTGAAATTGGTTTCTGTGACGAGTAACAAGATCCCACCCGTGAGTTCATAATCCTCCGGGTTTCCAAACTCACGAAATAAAACATCCTTTTCTTGTGCTGCCATTGCCTCACTTTGAGAACTTGAAGACCAAGAATCACTCTCACTCTCAATAATACCACCAAGACCCCGGGTTTCTTCTTCATAAAGCTTACGGACTTGTCTTAAAGTACGGTCGATCTCGTGGTCAATGTAATGTGTGGGTGGTCCTTGAGACCTCCTTAGCATCCACCAAAGCTAAGCAAACAATTAGCAATGACTAGCAAGAGAGTAAATAGGCAAAAGCAAAAGCAACAAATCCAATATTGTCACAATAAAAGTGCAATTCTACCCGTTTCCCCGGCGACGACGCCAAAAATTTGATGGTTGGATACTAGGTCGTAGTCAACTATCCTTGATCAAATCAAACAACTTATATTCCTAATCTTACTCTACCAAGAGAGTGGTAAGCTAGGGTCGAACCACAAGAAAACGAGGAAATGCACGATTAAAGTGAAATCAAGAATCTATTGCAAGGTAACCAGGGGAATTTTGATTTTTTATTGTTTTCAATGAGCAAATAAAACTACCACGATTGATAAAAGCAAGTAAATGAAATGAAATCAAACTAAAAGTACTATAATGAAGATAAAACACTAGATTTGAGAAATAATATCAAAACACTAGGGAGAGGGGGTTCTAATCATGATCAACTAAGGAAAACAATGAAAATTAACATGGATACATGCCAAGGAATACAAATTCTTCCTAAATAATGAATTTCCATGCAATTATTCAAGCAAATTGATGAAATAGTTCAACACTAAACTAGATCATTCCCATGCATCCAATTTAGAACTCAAGTAATGGAATTAAAGGTGCACATCAATAATTCCAAGCAATAAAAGCACAAAATCACCAAATCAAAGCAATATCCAATCAATCATCACTATATTCCAAGCTAATCATGATCTTCACCCCTTTCCCTAGCTAGGAATCTAAGCTAGAGATGCGAAAATAGCCATCACAACTACTCTAAGCATGAAATCAAACATAACCAAATAAAACATGATTCAAAATCAAAGGAAATCAATGAAACAAGTAAAATCAAGGAAATAGATAAATATCAACACAATCAAAAGCAATCAAACAAAATAAAAAGGAAAGAGTTAAGAAATTACTACTATCAAGCTTGATTGATGAAGAAAACAATGAAATTACATGCATTGGATTGAAGAAAACTTGAAAAATTCTAGATTACAAATATGAAACTTGAAGATCAAGCAAATTTCTCTCTCTAAAATAAAAATAGTTTCTCTCACTACAAAGCTCTAATATGAAAGGAATGGTGTCCTTCCAACAAGTGTATTATTCCGGTAGAGGGTTCAGAATTATTAGAAAGCTAATTCTTCAGTAAGGTCAAGTAATCGGAATGCCTAGGAGGAGGCCGCTTCTGATCAATAATATTAATGTACAATTCATATTACAGCTTAATCTTGACTGAACCCTTCGGGTCGAACCCAATCGAACAACCGATCCGAGACGACGAATCAATCCGAAGGGTTTTTATGAGTCGTTAGTGTTTTACGAACAAAGACGTCGGATATCAAGCTTAGAGCGTCAAGACCGAGCATCGTAAGTCGAGTCAAATTTGGAATTTGATGAGACGTGTATCAATCAAGTTACAAGTTCGAGCCTAGCCGTAGCCTCGCATTGGCCTATCCATGTGAGTGCTAGGCTAGGCAAGACCCCTCGCAATGCTAGCCGCAAGCATAGCATGCTAGGCGTGCTAGGGCAATGCGTGCTAGCTAGCCATCGCACGTCGCTAGGCATAGTCTAGCACTGCTCGCAAGCATCGCAGCCTTGCGTGCTTGCTAGCATGCAGGGCGCCTAGCCATCGCAACCTCACACCTAGCTTTAGCATCGCACAATGTAGCACACAGCATCGCAAGCAATGCGTGTGTGCGGTGTTGTGCATGCTAGCTGGGCCAGTCATCGCTCCACACTATGCGTGCTGGGCCTCGCATGGCAGTAGCCCAGCGCCTCGCTCATCGCAAGGAACACGCACCAGCCAGCAGCGTGCTAGGCATGCTGAGCTGTGCGTCTGTGCTAGCAAGTAGCAGCACGCTGTGCCTCACCTAGCAGTAGCGCCTAGCATGCGTGGCTCGCTAGCAGCACACATGCACTGGCTGGTTTTATAGTGGGGACCAAAGCTTGGTTTTTGGCTTGGGGAGCAAGGTGGGTTGATCCCTTCCCTTGGTGGTCCTCACCTTCTCCCTCTCCTCATATTGCCACTTGTAACTTGGTGATTGAATTGCAATTTTATTTTTGTTTTGATTAAATTAAAATGGGAAAAATTGCAAATCTCCCACATTGATTGAGAATGGGAAATCAAGGCTCATTTCCCTATAAATACCCAAGTTTTGGGATTTGGGAAGAACACTTGAGTGGACCTAAAAAGGCATCTCCTTAGAAAAGTGAGAAAACCTCAAGGTTATAAAACTCTAGTTTTTATTGGTCATGTCCCGACTAAGCTTCGGGACTAGGACCGTTCGGGTCGGGTTCGTGGGTACGAGCCGTTGAAGACCTTCGCATTTGCGGGGTTCAAGTTTTGAAGTAAGAGCTCGGGTTCGAGCGAAGCACGTGCCAAGGGTATGAATGTCTTTTCCTTCTTTCTCTTAATTGTTGTTTAATTTGTGATTACATGCTTAGTTGCCTTAATTAGTGGGCAGGTTTCTCTTCCGCATAGAGTCGGACTCTACGAAACCCAACAGTGGTATCAGAGCCGCGCTCACTTTAATTTTTGTAATTAATAATTAATTAAGGGGATTTAAATTGGATTTAAATTTCTGGTTGTGCTTTTTAATTGGATTAGAAGCCCGTTTTAATTAGTTTTAATCTTGTATTTTTCTAATTTTGGCTGACGAACCCAGATATCGTTTCAAAAAAGTGATTTTTGGGTGGAATCGATGTTCTAAATCGTTTATGACCCTATTGTCCAGAAGCCAAAATCCACCTAGAAACATGTTTTTCGAGGGGTTTTTCGTTTTTCATGAAAATTTTAAATCTTTTAACCTTGATTAATTATGGCATGTTGAAGGTAGATTAAATCATGGTTGCATCCCTAATCTACTGCAATTATAAACCTCATTAAGCATGTTTATGAAGTCATAATTGGTGCTTAATTTGGCATGTTCATTTTTCACATAAACTTGAACTTTTCACATTGTTGCAAATATATTGCTTCAAGTGTGAATGTTTATGGTGAACTTGTAATTTTTGAAGCCCCAAATATTTCAAAGATCCAATCTTTAATTGTTTATTTGGTTGGAACTTTGATTGCTAAATTCCATGTTGAACTAATTTTTGGATTTAATCATTTTTGAGTTGATTAAAGTCCTCAAAGTTCAAAACTTGTGATTGATTTATGATTAATCTTCATATTGGAAGATGTAATTTTTCATTTATACACAAGTTAAAGTTGGAAAATTTTCTTTGGATGAATGGGTTTATTTTTCAAACCCCATTATTTTTGTCAAATCTCATTATTAATCTATATTTTGTTGAATAAATTATGAGTGTAGCCCTTTAATTTTTGTAGCATAAAGAAAGGCCTAAATTGTTTTAGCAATGGTTCTTAAATAATTTAGGCTTGTGCACCATTAAAATTGAATTTAATTAAGTTGGACTTGTTTTATTTTCATTTTTGCCCTAAATTGATTCTAAAATAAATTTAGAATTAATTTTATGTGACACGTATAAAGGGATTAAAATCCCGAGAAAAGGCACGCAAATCGAGGTAAAAAAACCCAAGCGCCACCAAGGCTAGTCGGGCTGCTCACGCAACCCACATGTGGCTGCCTTAGGTGCGCATAAGGGTGCTTCACCTCGAGTTGCTGCTGTGCTGTGTTGCTGGTCTTGTGTGCGTTGTTGTGTGCTTGGTGCGTGGTGGATGGCTGCTGGCAATGCTTGTGCGTGCTGCTGGGCAGCGAGGCAGCAAGCCCCAGGAAACTAGCCATTCGCCTGCCAGCGCCAGCAAGCAGTTAGCATACGTAGCAAGCTGCTAGTGCCAGCAAGCGTGGCATGCGTTGTTGGGTAAGCATGCCAACACCTAGCACATGCAGCCAAAACCCCCAAGCGCTGCTAGGCAGCCATGTTGCGCATCCCACGAATTTTGGGTGGGTCGATTTCTTGCATGAATTTGGCTATCGGGTTTTGCAAAATTTTTGTCGTTTTAATTTTATTAAATTATTTTAACGAGGCTAGGCCTTGGTTTTTCCGGCTTTTGCAAAATTTTAATTTTGACAAGATTTGGGATAATCGACCTAATTAATTGGATTTATTAAGTTGGATGCAGAATTTATTGGGAGCTTCGTTAATTACATGAACTACTTGCGTCTTAATCATATAAAATGTTAAACAACTTTGACTAGTTTTAATTAGGCGCGTTAATTGGATTAACCACCTAAGTTAGTTACTAGTTCGCGCGCGTTTTGCATTGTTACTTGTTTTTCGTTATAAAATGCATGGGCCATTCACATATAGTGAATGGATGAATGTAATATATATATTGTTTCACAGGTTTCGTGAAAATGGCAACTAGCGGGGCTCGATTAGGATAGTAAATACGGACTGCGATCCGTTATGTATTTTTGTAAATCTAAATACGGTCTGCGTACTGTTTTGTATTTATATACCTTAATATTTAGATTAATCCTAGTCGTAGTAGCTTGTATTTTCATCTTGGCGGGGATGTCTCAAGACGGCGTTTCTACGAAGACGAGCCAAGATGAAGACTCTTGAAGATTTGAAGATTTCAAGGGGTCATGCTAGTTGCCAAATACATCTTATATCATGTTTTCTACATATAGTTGTACTTATATATGTGAATGATATGTTAGGTGCATGTTTAGGATTTCAAATGTTGCGATGATTAATTGAGTTCACTTAAATCAACTAACATCGAAGCCCTAGGTCCCTAAAATATTGAGCTAAAATATGCCATTCCAAGAACAACACTCACCGAACTAATGTGCGTATGTGATGGGCTATGCCAAAGCGAGGCATCACTACTTCCCTAAGAACGTAAGGTATACTAGGTATACAAGTTGTCTTGGTGAAGCTAAACGATATCGGTAAGGAGTCCTTAGATGTCGTGGAAATGGAGATAAAATGTCAGGGAAGCATTAGATGCGACGTTTTATCGAACCAAGAGCAGCTTGGAGCTATTAGTAATTGGATTGCTTACCCTAAAATATTAAGTGTTAAGATAAGCCGAAGAATGCTTCATTACTTTTTGATTTTTGGGATCTTGGAATCATTTTATTCTCACCTAAAAGGGACTAATGTTAATGCGTCAATAAAATGCTCAGTAAGATTGAAAATTTGCATGAACGCTTTAAATTTAAAACTTATTGGTTTATGAATGGTTTTTCATTTCAAATTCTTTCAATTGTAGAAACATGTCTGCAAGTAACTCAAACAACCAGTTTTCACTACGCTCAATTCTCGACAAGGAGAAGTTGAGTGGGCCAAATTTTGTTGATTGGCAAAGGAATTTGGGTGTTGTCCTCATGCAAGAGCAAAAGGAATATGTCCTTGATGAGGAAATGCCCGACACTCCTAATGAGGAGGTCACCTAGGCTGCCCTTAACTGCTGGCAAAGTGCCAATCGGTATGTCAAGTGCATCATGTTGGCCACTATGTCTCCAGACCTTCAAAAGACTTTCTTTGAAAAAGAGACGGCTTTTGAAATCATTTCTGAACTTCGGCGTATGTTTCAAGAGCAGGCCTAAACTGAAAGGTTCAAAACCCACAAGCACATCCTTGAGAGCAAGCTCAAGAAAGGAGAGCCAGTCAGCCCGCATGTTCTTAAAATGATTTGATTATTTGAAAATATGGAAATGCTCGACGTTGGGTATTCGACCGAGATGGCAATTGACATCATTCTCCACTCGCTACACAAAGGTTATGATCAGTTCAAGATGAACTACAATATGCACAGCATGGAGAAAACTCTCACTGATCTTCATGGTATGTTGAAGTAGGCCGAGCAAACCCTCAAAGATGAGGGAAAGAATGACATGCTCATGGTGAGAAAGGGCAAGCCATTTAAGCACTTGGGCAAGAAGAGAAGCTTTAAAGGGAAAAAGAAGAAGAATTTTCAACCTAAGTTAATTGCTGCTAAAAGTGGCAAGGACAAGAAGGTAGCCTCTTCTAAATCCGATTCTGAATGTTTCTATTGCAAAAAGAAGGGACATTGGAAGCTGGATTGCCTCAAATTCAAAGAATATAAGAAGAACGGCACCGTTGCTTCTTCATCAGGTATTTTTGTTATAGATATAAACCTCGCTAGGAAAACATCATGGGTATTAGATACCAGATGTGGCTCACACCTTTGTTCCAATGCTCGGGGACTAAGGATAAATAGGAGGCTAGAGAAAGGAGAGGTTGAGCTTCGGGTCGGCAATAGAGAAAGGATGTCTGCCGTATCCGTTGGAACTTTCAGTTTGTCTTTTCCCTCTGGGCTTATTTTAGAACTTGACAATTGCTATCATGTTCCTAGAGTTACCAAAAACATTATTTCAATTTCGGAGTTGGACGCCAAAGGTTATGAATTTTGAATTAAGAACAATAGTTGTTCATTTTATTTCGATAATGTTTTATATGGTAAGGCATATTAAGAAAATGATCTTTATTTGCTTTCTTTAGAAAAACAAGTTTATAACATTGATGTTACCGCTAAAAGGGCTAAGACCATCTAGTAGAATCAAACCTACTTGTGGCATTGTCGTCTTGGCCACATTAACATCAAACGCATCAAGAAACCTTTTCAAGAAGGTGTTCTTGACTCATTCGACTTGGAGTCGTTTGAAAATTGCGAAGGATGTCTATTAGGCAAGATGATAAAGTAGCCATTCTCCAATTTGGGAGAAAGGGAAAGTGACTTATTGGGTCTTATACATACGGATGTATGTGGACCAATGAGTACACCCGCAAGGCAAGGTTATCGATATTTCATTACCTTCATCGACAACTATAGTAGATATGGTTATGTCTACCTTATGTCAAACAAATCTGAATCTTTTGAGAAATTCAAAGAATTTCAGAGTGAAGTTGAAAATCAACTTTGTAAGAAAATAAAAGCATTTCGATCGGATCAAGGTGGCGAGTATTTGAGCCATGAATTCGACGATCACTTGAAAGAAAATGGTATTTTTTTAGAGTTGACACCTCCCGGAAATCCACAACAGAACTGAGTATCCGAACGGAGAAATCAAACCTTGTTAGACATGGTTCGATCAATGATGGGTGTTAGTGATCTTCCTATCTCTTTAGGGTTGCGAAGCATATGTTAAGAGTTTAATTTCTGACAAACTTCACCCAAAATCAGACAAGTGTTTCTTTGTGGGCTACCCAAAAAAAACCAAGGGTTATTACTTCTACAATAGATCCGAGAACAAAGTGTTTATTGCTCGTGATAATGTCTTTTTGGAGAAGGAACACCTTTCCAAAATGACAAGTGGGAGGATAATCGAACTCGACGAAGTTCGAGAGGTAGAGCAACAAAGTCAACATGACAAAAATGACAATCAAAGTGCTTTAGAAACAGATGTTGCCATTGGTCAGAGTCAAACCGACAATGCAAATGCTCAACCTATTACCATGCGTAGGTCGCAACGGCCAAGATCTCAACCAGACAGATACCTTGGTATTGTCTTAACCTAGATCAAGACATCCTAGTTATGGATGGAGATGAGCCAGCCACATACAAACAAGCTATGACGAGCCCTGACTCTACTAAATGGCAAGAAGGCCATGAAATCTGAGATGGACTCCATGTTTTGAAAATCAAGTCTGGGACTTGGTTAATTTGCCCGAAGGTTACACACCTATCGGTTGCAAATGGATTTTCAAATTGAAAACAGACGAAGATGGAAATTTATCTATATACAAAGCTAGATTGGTGGCAAAAGATTACAGGAAAATTCACGGAGTTGATTATGATGAAACCTTTTCACCAGTTGCAGTGCTTAAGTCCGTCCTGATCATCCTAGCGATTGCTATATATTACGATTATGAAATATGGCAAACGGATGTCAAAACCGCCTTCCTTAATGGGATTTTGGAAGAAACTGTGTATATGACACAGCTGGAAGGTTTTGTTGATCCAAGCAATGCCGGGAAGGTATGCAAACTTAAGAAGTCCATTTATGGACTAAAGCACGCAATTAGAAGTTGGAATCTGCGATTCGATGAAGCCATTAGTAAGTTTGGTTTTATCAAGAATCTAGATATGTCTTGTGTCTACAAGAAGGTTAGTGGGAGTGACATTGCATTCCTAGTCTTATATGTTGATGACATATTACTCATTGGAAACATCACTAAACTGTTAGAGTCCGTAAAGGGCTGGCTGGGTAAGCGCTTTTCAATGAAGGAATTGGGAGAGGCACAGTACACATTGGGTATCACGATCTATAGGGATAGATCTAGAGGATGATTGGATTGAGCCAAAGTACATATATAGATAAGGTACTTGCACGATTCAACATGGAAAGGGCCAAGAGAGGGCACCTACCCATGTCCATGGCATAACTCTCAGCAAGAAACAGTGTCCACAAACACCTGATGAGCGACAGAGAATGAGTCAGATTGCATATGCTTCGCTTATTGGATCGATCATGTATGTCATGATATGTACCAGGCCGTATGTATCGTATGCCTTGAGTGCTACGAGCCGATACCAATCAGACCCAGGAGAGGCGCATTGGACTGCAACCAAGAATATCCTAAAGTATCTGGAAAGGAACAAGGATAAATTCGAAGTCGGGGTACATTTTCGCAGTCGGGGTATTTTTTCTACCTTAATGGAGGAGCGTTTAGTTGGAAGAGTGCTAAGCAGAGCACCACTGCAGATTCTACAACTGAAGCCGAATACTTGGCAGCTTCAGAAGCAGCTAAGGAGGCAGTTTGGTTTTGTAAGTTCATTGGTGAACTTGGTTTTGTACCCTCAATTAAGGGTCCAATAGACCTCTATTGTGATAAAAATGGAGCTATTTCTCAGGCCAGGGAGCCAAGGGAACATCAGAAGGTCAAACATGTCAAGCAGCAATTTCACATGATAATGGAATGGAAATCCGAGGGTGAAATCAGAATTTATAAGATTGGAACGGACGAGAATGTAGCTGATCCTCTGACTAAACCTTTGTCTCAAGTGAAGCACAACAAGCACGTTAAGGCAATGGGAATCAAGCATATTGTATATTGACTTTGATTTCCCTGTATAGATGTTTTAATTAAACTCGATGTCTTAATGTAAAACACTATGTTGAACCAGTCAATTTTGGAGCAATTAAATTTTCTGCAAATTTATGATTACTCCACATCTATTTAATTGTGGTTTAGAATTAAATAATGAGTCCATTCGATTTCTGAGAATATTCAAAGCAGGGTATCAAGACCATGTCTTGGATAAAGAAACACATGTTAAGTGAACATTGAATATTTTAATCGAAGTCATTTAAACGATGGACGATTAATGACCACTTGAGATTACTGTGTAGTATGATTTATAGCACCATTTCTTGTGCTACAAGTACATGATAGTCATAAATTATTTGCACAGGTACTAGTTTGGAACTGTACCGGATAGACCTATGAGAATACTTTAAGAGATATCAAATCGTCATAAGTATATTTCTCATTATAGCTATCGGAACCTTTTTCCTCGACCATGAGTATTGCAAGTTCTCTTGTTTGAGTACTAGTCGTTTTGGTGTTGTCAAACATCTGCCGTAAATGGGGATTATAAAGGAAACACTCAGGTGACTAGGTCCTCTTAGTAAGGGAAGCTTACAGTACAAGACTGGGAATGTCCCCCTATTAACAATAGGGAATATGTCTTTGTTGTTTACAAGGCCTTTCGAAGAGCGAGACTGTGAAAATGCATGGCGGTGCTCAGATGGATTTTTGAAATCATCTGTTTATTGACAGTCAAACTCGGGAATCGAGAAACACTTCTGGACGTAATAAGGAGGACGAAGAATCTTACCTTATAGTTCATGAAGAGACATTAAGTGACATAGGAAAAGGGCAATACACCAATTACGAACTTGTCCGGAAGGACTAATGGGAGATTGAAAGGAATGGTGTCCTTCTGACAAGTGTATTATTCCGATAGAGGGTTCAGAATAATCAGAAAGCTAATTCTTCAGTAAGGTCAAGTGATCGGAATGCCTATGTGGAGGCCGCTTCCGACCAATAATATAACGTACAATTAATATTACAACTTAATCTTGATTGAACCCTTCGGGTCGAACCCAATCGAACAATCGATCCGAGACGATGAATCAATCTAAAGGATTTGATGAGTTGTTAGAGTTTTACGAACAAAGACGTTGGATATCTAGCTAAGAGCGCTGAGACCGAGCGTCGCAAGTCGAGCCGAATTTGGAATTCGATGAGACGTGAAATTAATCAAATTACAAGTTCGAGCCTAGCCATAGCCTCGCATTGGCCTAGCCATGTGAGTGCTAGGCTAGGCAAGACCCCTCGTAATGCTAGCCACAAGCCTAGCATGCTAGGCGTGCTAGGGCCATGCGTGCTAGCTAGCCATCGCACGTCGCTAGGCATAGTCTAGCACTGCTCGCAAGCATCGCAGCCTTGCATGCTTGCTAGCATGCAGGGTGCCTTGCCATCGCAGCCATGCACCAAGCTTGAGCATCGCATCGCATAGTGCAGCACACAACATCGCAAGCAATGCGTGTGTGCGAGGCTGTGCGTGCTGGTTGGGCCAGGCATCGCTGCACGCTATGCGTGCTGGGCCTCGCATGGCAGCAGCCCAGTGCCTTGCTCATCGCAAGCAACATGCACCAGCCAGCAGCGTGCTAGGAATGCTGGGTTGTGCATGTGTGCTAGCAAGCAGCAGTACGCTATGCCTCGCCTAGTTGCAGCGCCCAGCATGCGTGGCTCGCTTGTAGCACACATGCACTCGCTGGCTGTGCGTGTGTGCTGGATGGCTGGCCAGGCTGCCCAACCTTGGTTCTAGGCGCCAGCTGGCAGCCAAGGTAGGTTGCTAGCCAACCACTTGGGAAGGTGGGCCGATTTTGCTAGTGGGGACCAAAGCTTGGTTTTTACCTTAGGGAGCAAGGTGGGTTGGTACCCTCCTTTGGATCTAAAGAAGAAGCTTGTTAGGGAAAAGAAAAGAAATCACGACGAGAAAAGATCTCAGGCGGCAGCCGTTGAGGTTAAGAATTGCTAGACGTTGGGTTCATTTGGCAATGTCACTTCCCAGATTGGGTTACGAATGTTGTTCTTGTAAAGCAGCCGAATGGAACCTGGCGCATGTGTGTTCATTATACTGATCTGAACAAGGCGTTTCCAAAGGACAACTATCCACTTCCAAAGATCAACAATTTGGTCGACTCAACAGCCGGACATGCCTTGATGAGTATTATAGACGCCTACTCAGGTTTTCATCAGATACCCCTTTGGAAGAAAGATCAAGATAAGACGACATTTGTCACTGATTAGGGTTTATTCTGTTATACTTGGATGTCGTTTGGTTTGAAGAATGCGCCTCCTACTTTCCAACGAATGATTAATACGAACTTCATTAATCAAATGTGAAGAAACGTAGAGGCGTACATTGATGGTATGGTAGTTAAATCAAAGCTACAGATGGATCATCTAGCTGACCTTCGAGAAACTTTCAACACACTCAGGCAGCATAAGGTCATGCTCAATCCCAAGAAGTATGTCTTTGGTGTTGAGTCTGGGATGTTTCTCGGATCTTTGATTTATCAAAGGGGGATAGAGGCAAACCCAGAGAAAATACATGCGATCATTGATATGAAGTCACACCGCACTGTTAGAGAAATTCGGAAGTTAACCGGTTGCTTGGCGGCATTGAGGAGATTCTTCAGCCGGTCAGGTGACATGTGCCTCTATTTCGTCTCAGCAATCAGAAAGAAGACCCTGTTTGATTGGGGAGATGATGCTGAGGCAGCCTTCAAAAAATTAAAAAAGCATCTGCACTCCTTGCCAAGGCTTGTTAGCCCTCTGCCCAAGGAGACGCTATGCATGTATCTAGCCGTCTCAGATCATGCTCTTAGCGCTATTCTCCTTGCTTAGAGAGACGACAATCAACTTCAGTACTCTATGGTTGAAAAATTTGGTCTCGCCCTGTTCATGACAGTCAAGAAGTTGAAACCATACTTTTTTAGCACATCCGGTGGTAGTCTATACAGATTTACCCCTCAAGCGGCCAATGACAACCTTAGAGTCATCCAGCCGAATGCTCAAATGGGCTATTGAAATGCATAGCCCTGAAATCACTTTTGAAGAATAAGGAAGGCAGTGAAGGGTTAGGCGTTTGCCGACTTCATTGTTAAAATGACAAGGCCGGTTGAACCGGAAAATCTTGATAAGGTTTGGAAAGTGTACGTAGCTGGGAACTCTATTATGAACGGCTGTGGTGCAGGGACTATATGTTAGTCTCTTGAAGGGGAGAAATATGAATATGCACTACGGTTCAAGTTTCAGGCCTCAAATAACTAGGCAGAGTATTAAGCCCTGCTAGTCGGTATACGCCTGTGTAAGATAGTAGGGGCGAAGAAAATTGACGCCTACTCTGATTCATAGTTAGTCGTTAGCCAATACCATGATGACTATAAAGACACCCATCCGGCTATGGTCAAATACTTTTAGGCTAAACAAAGGTTGGGACACTTGACGAATTCCACCCAAGTCAAGTGCCTAGGTTAGAAAACAATCGGGCGGATGCTCTGTCAAATTTGGCATTATCCGCCTCCTATGATACACTTCAGTCAGTGTTTTGAGAGGTAATGGAAAAAGATCCCATTGGAATACTTGACCGAAGTTCAACCTGGATTGACGGCATCCGAGCCTATCTGCTAGACGACACTCTATCGGATATATATCCAGAAATAATTCAATGAAAAAGTGTGCGGCTAACTTTGAGATTCGCAATGGATAATTCTTCAAAAAGGGATTTATGTTGCCTCTTTTGAAGTGTATCACCCTAGAAAGGGGGCCTGAGATTCTAGAAGATTTACGCTATGGCTTTTGTGCCTCACACATAGGCGACAGAGCTCTAGCAGAAAGAGCAGGCAGCAAGGATATTTCTGGCCGACAATAGAAGCAAAAGTCATGGAAATGGTGAAGAAGTGTGTTAAGTGGCAAATATTTGGTAAGCTCATCCACTGTCCGGCCACCGATCTAACGACAATTCATAGCCAAGTACCTTTCGCCAAATGCGGCATGTATATCTTGGGAAAGCATACACCTGTGCCAAGCGGACGGCGGTATATTCTAGTTGCTGTTGACTACTTTACCAAGTTGATGGAGGGCGAGTCTGTCAGAGGAATCAAGACAAAGGATGTCATCTCTTTCATCTAGAAGACCATTATCACCCAGTACAAGGTACCCATGTCTATGGTCTTTGATAATGGCCCTCAATTTAAGACGCCTACCCTCAAGAAATGGTTGGGAGACCATGGGATCTCTCACTGCTTTGCATCAGTCGGCCGACCCCAAGCAAACGACCAGGTTGAAGCCTTCAACAAGCAAATCTCAGACAGCATATAGAAGAAAATTGAAAGAGACGGCGGCCTATGGGCAGAAGAGCTAACTCATGTTCTATGGCCCATCAAAACAACAACAAAAGGGGCAACCCACGAAACCCCATTCCTGATGGTGTATGGTGCTGAAGCCATTTTACCCATTGAACTTTATGACCCAACTCTTCGAGTCATGATCTATGATGAAGGGGCTAATTAGGAAGCCATGCGGCTAGCATTGGACTCTCTCCCGGAACGCCGGGGCAATGCCGCCTTGCGCCATGATATTTACCGTTTGAGAATGACAAGAGTCTATAACAAGAGAGTATACAAACGGCCCTTGAATGTGGGGGACTTTGTTCTACTCAAGATGAAGGCAACCGGTAGAGCCAATGAGCAAGAAAAGTTGACATCAATTGGGAAGGTCCTTACTGGATCTATGAGGAAGTAAGTGGCGGCACCTACCTCTTGGAGACACCACACGGCAGGCAGCTAGCTAGAACTTGGAATATAGTTGCTTTTTATTAATGAAAGATGCTTTGTATTTTAAATTTTATTTTATTTTTGCAATTGAAAGGAATGGTGTCCTTCCAACAAGTGTATTATTCCGATAGAGGGTTCAGAATTATTACAGAGCTAATTCTTCAATAAGGTCAAGTGATCGAAATGCCTAGGTGGAGGCCGCTTCTGATCAGTAATATAAAGGTATAATTAATATTACAGCTTAATCTTAACTGAACCCTTTGGGTCGAACCCAATTGAACAACCGATCCGAGACGACGAATTAATCCGAAGGATTTAATGAGTCGTCGGAGTTTTACGAATATAGACGCCGGATATCGAGCCTAGGGCGTCGAGGCCGAGCGTTGCAAAATCACAAGCAACAAGTACGAACATAGCCGTAGCTAGGCTAGGCTAGCTCATCGCAAGCATAGGCGCACCATGTGTGTGCCAGGCGCACCATGGTGTGCTAGGTGCACTAGACTGCCCATCCCATCACCATGTGCGTGTGTGCGTGCCTTCGCATGGAACAGCAGCAGCGCAGCATGCGTGCATGGGTGCCTAGGCACTATCGCAGCATTATCGCACCAAGCACAACACCCTTGTGTGCGTGCATGTGCGTAGGCATCATTGCAGGCCACGCACCAAGCACAACACCCTTGTGCGTGTGTGTGTGCGTAGGCACCATCGCAGCAGCAGCCTCGCATAGCAGCACCATACTAGGCCTTGTGTGCATGTGCGTGCGCTTATGCCTAGGGCCATCGCAAGCCATCGCAGCATCACAGCACCAAGCTTCGCATGCTTATGCGTGAGGCTGGCGAGGCGATGCCCAACATGCGTGGCTCGCTAGCAGCACGCATGCTGGGAAGTGCAAAGGGTGTAGTGCGTGTGCGATGGCGAGAGAGGCAAGGGCCAGCACTAGCACTAGCACGCAGCAGCAGCACAAGCATCGCCCAACACAGCACGCATATGCTGGATGGGGTGATGCGGGGCTTGCTGGCTGGTGCTAGCTGGCAGCACTAGCTGGCGTGCCTAGCTGGCTGCCAGCCCAGCGACCCTTGCTTGACGCGGTTTGAGGTGAGTGGGGACCAAGAGCTTCGAGCATGCCTTGGGGAGCAAGGCAATGGTCCCCCCCAAGGTTCATGGTCCTCACCTAACTCTCTCTCTCTCCCCTTGAAAATTGTTGCATTGTGATTGATTTGATTATTAATTTATTTTGGAATTAAATTAATTATCAAAATTATTCATTCTCCCACATTGGTTGGGAAATAAAGATCAAGGGTTCATTTTCCTATAAATACCAAAGTTTGGGTATTTGGGAAAGAACAACCTTTAGTGGAATTAAAAGGCAACTCTTGATTTGAGTAAACCTTGATTCGTAAAACTCATAGTTTTATTTGTCCGGGCCTCGACTAACCTTCGAGGCTTAGGACGCTCGGGTCGGGTTCGAGGGTACGATCCCGTTGGAGGCCTCGTGTTTTCGAGGTTCAAGTAAGAGCTCATAGTTGAGCGAAGCACGCGTCAAAGGTATAATCTTTTATCCTTTATTATGCTTTTAATTATGTTTTGCTTGTTAATTGCATTTATTATGGGGGTAGGTCTTGACGGGTTTCTTTCCGCGTAGTGTGGGTCACTACGAAACCCAACAGCGGTATCGGAGCCACGCTCCTTTTAATTTTTGCAATTATTGATTAATTAAGGTGTTTTAAAGTAAGATTTAATTTCTGGTTTTGCTTTTCTAATTAGATTAGAAGCTCGTTTTAATTAATTTTAAAACTCGTATTTTTTATCGATTTGGTTGTCGAACCCAGATTTTGGCTCAAAAATAGTGATTTTTGGGTGGAATCGACATTCTGAATTAGAATCAACCCTTTTTAAGATCTGTCCAGAAGCCAAATCCGAACCAGAAACCCAAGTTTTTGGGGTTTTTTTCGTTTTTCAACGAAAATTTTAAATCTTTTTAAGCCTTGATTAATGCAAGCGTTACAAGGTTAGATTAAATGCATTATTGCATCTCTAATCTACTGCTATTTTAATTATCCTTGAGCATAATTATGGAGTTATAAGTAGTGCTTGAGTTGATATGCTGTTTTTCACACAAACTTGTTTGTACACAATTATGCAAATAGGTTCATTTTGAGATCAGAATCGGTCTTCGATCCGTTCATTCTGTCTGAAGGCTATACTGAAGTATAAAGAATCAACGAGGGAAGCTCATTCCGGCAGGACGTCAGTTTAAACTCCACTCTCTAAGCTTCGCTAATTCAAATTTAGGATCTCTTTGGCTAAAGAAGGTTTACCGGGCAATGCCATCATCCCTTTCCTTAGATGCCCACTTCCATCGGGGAGCAACATTGGGTAAGGAAAAGCTGCTTTCAAATCGGATTCTATCACAATTCGTTAAGCCAACTCCGAACACCTTCTATAGCCTTTGTCCTGCTCAAGCGAGAGTGAAATTCAGACTTATGTGACAAGTCAAGGGCCAGAAAAGGTCACTTGCGAAATACCGCATTTAGAAGCTCATTTACTCCGCAATTTAGACAAAAATGGAATTGTGAGGTTGGGGTAAATGAGAAAAAGGGGGAGGCCTTTTGATTCGAAGTCACTACAAAAAAAAATTCAAAAAACTTTCGAAGGAAAGGCCTTCGCATTCCTAATCCGGTAGGGCCGGGCAGCTTTAGCTTGGCGAATCGCATCCCCGCGCAACGACATCGGGCGGCAGGAGCAGCAGGCAAGTGCTTGGTAGGCTAACAGCCCGGTGAACCGGGAAGAGCACTCGACGAAAGGAGGACACACTAAGCAAGTACGATAAATTGGCCCTGCTCCGCTTTCTTAAAAGCAAGGTGACCCCTGTTAAGGAGGTCAAACTTTTTTCTTTGTTTCGGTCTAAATCGAAGCTCTTGCAGTCCTTAATACTTTGCAAGCACTAAGCAAGAGTTCTACCTTTCTGGCATGCCAAAGCAAGGTAAGCGATCTCTTCTATTTCCCAAAGCCTACTGAGCCAAAGCTTCATGCCCGACCTTGGATCTTGCTTGTCTCTCTTAGATTCTCTGGTGGAAATACGGGAAAACTCCATTCAATTCTCGATGGAAACGGAGTTTTGCGAATTCTCCCCGGAACTAGAAGATCATTTTGAGATCGAAGGAGGATAATCCAACCATTTTTGCTCAAAAAAGTGAGCGAGAACTTATGATAAAAAGTGCCATTTATTGGTGTCATACGCCTTCCGAATGTCCAATTTCAACCCAACGAATGTTACCACCTCTGGAGAATGATCGACTCTGTTATGTTAGAAGGTGCAAAATCAACGGGTGCCGGAGCTGCTTCCAATTGCTCGGAAATTCTCAGTTATATGGGGGGCTTAGATAGTGAGCAAAAACAATTGATCAAGAAATTGGTCAACTTTCACATGAAAGTTGGTAAAAGAACGAAGGTTCGTGCTATTGTTTATAAAACTTTTCATCGCCCAGCTCGAACTGAAGGCGATGTACATTAATGTTTGAATGTTTGATGTGAATGTGTAATTTTAAGTTCCCAAGTATGTTAAAGTTCTAATCTTTCAAGGTTTAAATGATTGGAACTCTAACCCTAAATTCCATATTGAACAAAGTTTGGATTTTTCATTTTGGTTGATTAAAATCCATGAAGTTCAAATACTCGTGAGTAAAATTTTGATTAATCTTCATATTGGAAGATGTAATCTTGGTATTTTACACAAGTATGAAAGTTGGAAATTTTTTATCATAAGATGGTTAATTTATTTTTCCAACTCCCATTTGTCAAATCCATTATTAATTTGCATATTAGCTAAATTAATTATGGACATAGCTATTTCAATTTTAAGCATAAAGGAAGACCTAAATTGTTTTTAAAATGAATTTTTGGATAATTTAGGCTTGTGCACCGTTAAAATTGAATTTAATTAAGTTGGACTTATGTTATTTTCATTTTTGCCCTTAAATTAATTCTAAAATAAATGTAGATTAATTTTATGTGACACGTAAATCGGGATTAAAATCTCGAGAAATGGCACGCAAATGTGGCTGCCTATGGTGCGCATAGGGGTGTGCCTTGAGGGCTGCTGTGTGGCAGTGGGAGCAGCGTGTTGCCGTAGTGCTAGGTGCATGGCAGGGCTGCTGAAGATGCCTGTGCGTGCTGCTGGGCAGCGAGGCAGCAAGCCCCAGCCAGCCTGCCACACGCTGCTAGGCACCAGCTAGCAAGCTAGCATGCCCAGCATGCGTAGCGAGCTGCTAGTGCTGGCTGGCGCAGCATGCTACGCTGGGCGTGGATGCTGGCACACAGCACAGCAAGCGCAGCACATGGGCTGCCTAGCAACCATGGTGCGCACCAAGCAAATGCTTGTGTGGGCTACTTTGCTTAGTTTTTGAGCTATGTAATTTTGCGAAAATTTTTATCGTTTTAAATTATTTAAGTAATTATTTTTACGAGGTTAAACCTCGATTTTTCTGACTTTTGCAAATTTTTTGATTTTGACAAATTACGGGTTTAGCCGACTTAATTAATCGGATTAATTAAGTATGTATGCGGAATTTAGTGGGAGTTTAGTTAATTACGTGAGCATTTTTTTTATAGAAATAATGAATTAAACAACTTTTACTAGTTTTAATTAGGCGCGTTAATTAGATTAATCACCTAAGTTAGTTACCAGTTTTGCGTGTTTAATTATGTATTTCGTTAAATGCATGCGCCATTCACAAATAGTGAATGGTGAATGAAATATTGTTTTCAAAATAGGTTATTGAAAATGGAAACTAGTGGGGCCCGACTAGGATAGAAAATACGGACTGCGTTCCGTTATGTATTTTTGTAAATCTAAATACGGTCTGCGAACCGTTAAATATTTTTGTACTTTAGATTAGTTCTAGTTGTTCTAGCTAGTTATTTTATTTTGGCCAAGATGTCTCAAGACGGCGTTTCGATGAAGACGAGCCAAGATAAAGACCCATGGAAATGGAGGATTTCAAGAAGTCATGCTAGTTGCCAAATACATCATTTTATGCCTTATAATATATTGTTCTTATATATATTCGAATGTTCCGGTGATTAATTAAGTTCATTTAAAGCAACCAACATAGAAACCCTAGGTCCCTTAAAATATTGAGCTAAAATATGCCATTCCAAGAACAACACTTACCGAACTGATGCGCGATTGTGATGGGCTACGCCAAAGCGAGGCATCACTACTTCCCTAGGAACGTAAGGTATACTAGGTATACAAATTGTCTTGGTTAAGCTCAACGACATCAGTAAGGAGTCCTTAGATGTCGTGGCAATGGAGATAAAATGTCAAGGAAGCATTAGAAGCGACGTTTTATCGAACCAAGAGTTGCTTGGAGCTATTAGCAATTGGATTGCTTACCCTAAAATATTAAGTGTTAAGACAAGCCAAAGCCTGCTTAATCACTTTCTGATTTTTGGGATCTTGGAATCGGCTTATTCTCGCCTAAAAGGGACAATTTTTCAATGCGTGGATAAGACACATAATAAGATTGAAAATTTACATGTATGCTTTGAATTTCAAACTTATTATGATCTTGATAAATGGTTAAACTTTGCAGTTATATATTAGTAGAATTCTTAATCAAATTATATTGTTTCCATTGATTGGTAAAAGTAATCTTTCGAGAATGGTTCTCGAAGAAAGAAAAGGGCACTTCTATGATACAACTTCTCATAAATGACTAAAGTCCGAAAGGACGGTTGGATATCATGTTTTCAAAATACTAGGTAGTTTTGACAAACATGAAATATTGAGTTGAAAAAAAAAAAAACTCAAAAATTGTCAATAGTTGACAAACCAACATATCTTTTCACTTCATACGCTTATGAATAGGACTCATTGATGAAGTAATTCAGGTACGAATTAGTTGATAAGATAAAACTTTGTTTTACGGCACATTAGATGCTTAAATTATGCCTAACAAACTGTAAAATTCGAGGAATTTAAAGAAATGATTCTTAAAGTTATGAGATGATGTACTATAAGAAATATAGGAAACAAGGAACAAAGAAAAGAATGAGATTCCTTTTCTACCCTTAAGTTCATGTTATTATGGCCATCTTAGCAACTCGTTATCTTCACAAGTATTGGATACTACTTGAGTGTTCCACTTTGAAAGTGACCTTAAACCATTGAAGACAAGCTAAGTTATTGACTTACAAGCTTAGAATGAAGCAAGTAATGCTACATCAGTTGTAAGGTCACTTGTTTCGTTTAAAGTCCTTTTAAGCCAAGGCTGGAACAAATAATGGTTATTGTGTTCCATAATCAACAAACGATCCGTTTACACGCGGAAAGACTCAAATTCAAAATTAAAAGCAATAGTTGCTAGGTTTACTTGAATGACATGGTCGCATAAGCCATGAGTCAAGAATGCTTGATTATAAACAAACATTTCCCAACCATGAAACTCACAAAGTTCAAGTCATGGACATGATTTGTGTTCCAAACCCTTTAGCAATGTCACTAACAACATGAACGTACTCAAGGATCTATTAGATAGAATCTTGATAGATGATCGATTCAGAATCATTCTAAGACACGAAAGTCTTACTTGTTGAAATAGACAAACAAAGGAGCTATTGTGCTTGGTATAGACAATTGACTCCGAAAGCTAAAAGGAATTCATTACTTCAATGTCTCACAAGAATTTGCAAGAATATGGCTATATTCATCAAATGTGAGAAAACTGAACCTCGAGTAGCTCAAATGTTCAGTGAAGTATAGAATCGACTTGGCAAGTTATCAAAACATCTAGATTAGATCAAGTGATGTTTGCTTGAACCAAGTGTGATCATATCAAGCTTATGGAATTGAAATTTCATAATTAGCTCCACAAAGAACATAGTGTTTCTTGACGGAGACCTCGATGCCATTTGGAAATGACTCGAATGATGATGGATCACATCCCTTCCTATAAAGTTCTTAAAGATTTTCACAAATGACTAAATATTACACTAAACAAAAGTGTTGAAGCTAAGAAAGGACACCCTATTCAGTTATGGATAGAAATAGTTTATAGCGTCTTTTTAAGTATATGTCTAGGGCTCTTAGCTCAGTGGGAGTTCATTAACTCAGTGGGAGCTAAGTGGCTCAATAAGGGCTAAGATAGCTCGAGAAGGAGCTAACTGTTTGTTTCACAACGAAATTTTACCCACAGACAATATACATGTCTCTTTGTAAGTATTTAAGTGAGACTACGGGCATTACCTCCACAACCTAATTGAGAACATTGTATTTCTTGCTCTAACTGGTGTCTTTCTGGAAAGTAACACCTTTCCAAAATAACAAGTGGGAGGAAAATCGAACTCGACAAAGTTCGAGAGGACGAGCAACCGTGTCAGCCTGATAAAATTGACAATCATAATGCTTTAGAAGCAGTTGATAAGATTGGTAAGAATCAAACGGATAATGTAAATGCTCAACCTATTACCTCGTATAAGTATAGAATTCACCAATGGCTTGGATTGAATCCTGTAAACCTAAGACTTACAAGCATATTATTCACCATTGGATAGTGAGGGAATAGTGTCTTGTAAATTAGGTACGACAATTCCAAATTCCGAATAATGGTTAGAGGCCATAAAATCCGAAATAGACTCCATGTTTGTAAATCATGTTTGGAACTTGATTTATTTGCGTAAAGGGTGACAGACCCATCAATCGCAAATAAGTTTTTATGGAGAAAACTGACAAATATGGAAATGCATAAGCATACAAAGATAGATTGGTTGAAAAGGATACAATTAATTCACGGTGTTGATTTTAATAAAAACCTATTTATCAATCGGAACGCTAAAGTCTTTTCGTGATTGTTCTAGCAAAATTGCGCATATGAAATATGGCAAAATACGAAACCGCCTTCCTAAAATTGGATTTTGGAAGAGACTATGGAAATAGTCTAAGGGTTTTGTAATTCTAAATAAATGCTAGATTTGAAAGCAATCTCAAGAAATCCATTGTGGGATTAAATGAAGTGTAGGGTTTCGTAGTGACCAGACACTACGCGGAAGGAAACCCACCAAGACCCGCCCCTTAATTAAAGCAATTAAACAAGCATAATAAACTTAATCAAACAAGATTAAGGACAAGAATTATACCTTTGGCGCGTGCTTCGCTCCTAAAGATCTCTTACTTTAAAATCCCGAAAAGACGAGATCTCCGACGGATCGTACACTCGACCTGACCCGAGCGTCCTAAGTCTTGAAGGTTAGTCAAGACCCGGACAAAATAACTTTGAGTTTTACGAATCAAAGGTTTACTCTTTTCTATAGTTGCCTTTTTAATTCCACTTAAGGTTGTATTCTCAAAATCCCAACAAAGTGGGTATTTATAGAGAATGGGGACTTGAAACCCCTTTTCATGATCAATGTGGGATCATGTGCAATTGCAATAATTTATTTAATTCTAAAATAAATAATTATGCAAAACAATCACAAGCCAACAAGTGGAAAAAGGAGAGAATGGGTTAGGTGAGGACCATATCCCATGGGGGGACCATTGCCTTTCTCCCCAAGGGAAGCTTGGTGGCTTTGGTCCCTACTTCTTCCTCAAACCGCCATTTGCAAGGCAGCTAGGCTGGCTGCCACCTGGCGCTGCCAGCACGCACAGCCAGCTAGCATGCTTGGCTGGCGCACCATGCATCACCCAGCCCAGCACTTGCGTGCTGCTAGCGAGCCACGCCTTGTGCTGGGCAATGGGAGCTGTTGCCTTGCTATCGCAGGCTCACACACACGCATGGTGCTGCTGCCTTGCTATCGCAGGCACACGCACACGCTCTCGCACAGGGCCTCTAGCACACTCAGCTAGCGCACTATGCACGCAAGGCCTAGCATGCGAACACCCAGCCAGCGCACTATGCACGCAAGGCCTAGCATGCGTGATGCTAGCGAGCCACGCATGCTGGGATTTGTGCTCCTTGCTAGCATGTTGTGCTTGGTGCTGCCATGCGAAGGCACGCACGCAAGCACACAGCTAGGTGCCTCATTGCGAGGCTGCTGGGCGATGGTGCACACACACACTCATGTGCCTAGCAACGCGATGGTGTTGTGCGTGATGCTAGGGTGTTGCGAGAGCGCCTATGCTCACACACGCACACGATGGTGTAGTGCTTGGTGCGATAGGGCTGCGATGGCGCCCATGAGCATCCAGGCACCCAGGCTAGCATGTTGCTAGCTGCGATGGGCTGCCTGGTGCTTGTGTGGCTTGCGATAGCTGCCATGCGCAACCAAGCACCCATGCTAGCACGCTGCTAGCCGCGATGGTGCCTAGCACACCATGGTGCGCCTAGCACACACATGGTGCGCTTAGGTTTGTTATGAGCTAGCCTAGCCTAGCTACGGCTACGCCCATACTTGGTGCTTGTGTTTTTGCAATGTTCGGTCTCGATGCCCTAGGCTCGATTTCCGACGTCTGTATTAGTAAAACTCTGTCAACTCATTAAATCCTTTCGGATTTATTTGTCGTCTTAGATTGGAGATTTGATTGGGTTCGACCCGATGGGTTTAGTTAAGATCAAGCTGTAATATCAACTGTACCTCGATATTACTGATCGGAAGCGGCCTCCACCTAGGCATTCCGATCACTTGACCTTACTGAAGAATTAGCTCTGTAATAATTCTTAACCCTCTATCGGAAGAATACACTTGTTGGAAGGACACCATTCCTTTTAATCTCCCACTTGTCCTTCCGGACAAGTGTGCATATTGTGTATAGCTCATTTCCTATGTCACTTAATGTTTCTTCGTGAACTATAAGGTAAGATTCTTTGTCATCCTTATTACGTTCTGAAGTGTTTCTCGATCTTCGAGTTCGACTGCCAATAAGCAGATGATTTCTAAAATCCATCTGAGCACGGCATGGATTTTCACAGTCTCACTCTTCGAGCGGCCTTTTAAACAACAAAATATTTTCCCTATTGTTAGTAGGGGGACAATCCCAGTCCTGTATTGTAAGTTTTTCTTACTAAGAGGACATAGACTCCCGAGTGTTCCCGTTATGATCCCCAGTTACGGCAGACGTTTGGAAACATCAAAGAGTCTAGTACTTAAACAAGAAAACTTCACAGTACTCATGGTCTGAGGAAATAAGTTCCGATAGTCATAATGAGAAATGTACTTATGACAAAATTTTAAATTTTCTTAAAGTACTCTCATAGGTCTTATCCAGTATAGTTCTAAACTATACCTGTGCAAATGATTTATGACCGTCACGTCCTCGCAGCACAAGAAACGGTGCTGTAAATCATACTACACACTAATCTATGGCGGTCATCAATCGTCCATTTGTTAGATGACCTCGATTAGGGATACTTTTCGATTTAATATTCAATGTTCACTTAACAGGTGTTTCTTTATCCAAGACATGGTCTTGATACCCTGTTTTGAATATTTCCGTAAATCGAATGGACCCATTATTTAATTCTAAACCACAATTAAATAGCAATGGAGTGAATGATAATTTTGCACAAAAATTAATTACTCCTTTAATAAATGGTTTCATTACAGTGTCTTACATTAAATATCCTATTTAATTAAAACACATGTACAGGGAATTTCAAAGCCAGTCTCCAACATACTTGATTTCCATTGCCTCAATGTGCTTGTTGTGTTTCACTTGAGGCAAAGGTTTAGTCAAAGGATCGGCTACATTATCATCCGTGTCGATCTTACAAATTCTGATTTCACCTTCGGATTTCCATTCCCTTATCATGTGAAATCGCCTTTGCTTGTGTTTGACCTTCTGGTGTTCTCTCGACTCCCTGGCCTGAGGGATAGCTCCATTATTATCACAATAGAGGTCTATCGGTCCCTTGATTGAGGGCACAACACCAAGTTCGCTAATGAACTTGCGAATCCAAACAGCTTCCTTGGCAGCTTCCGAAGCGGCCAAGTACTCGGCACTCTTCCAGCTAAATGCTCCTCCATTCGGACAGAATATATACCCCGACTGTGACTTGAAGTCGTCTCTGTCAGTCTGGAAGCTAGCGTCGGTGTAACCTTCAACAACCAGTTCTTTGTGGCCTCCATACACCAGGAATTTATCCTTGTTCCTCTTCAGGTACTTAAGGATGTTCTTGGCCGCAGTCTAATGCGCCTCTCCTGGGTTTGATTGGTATCGACTCGTTGCACACAGGGCATACGATACATCCGGCCTTGAACATATCATGGCATACATGATCGATCCGATTAGCGAAGCATATGGGATCTGATTCATTCTTTCTCGCTCATTAGGTGTCCGCGGACACTGTTTCTTGCTGAGAGTTATGCCATGGGACATGGGTAGATGCCCTCTTTCGGCATTTTCCATGTTGAATCGAGCCAGTACTTTATCAATGTAAGTACTCTGGCTTAATCCAATCATCCTCTTAGATCTATCCCTGTAGATCTTGATGCCCAATATGTACTGTGCCTCTCCTAAGTCCTTCATTGAAAAGCACTTTCCTAACCAGCCCTTTACGGACTCCAATAATTTTGTGCTTTTTCCAATGAGCATTATGTCATCGACATATAGGACTAGGAATGCAATATCACTCCCACTGACCTTCTTGTATACACAAGACTCATCTGGATTCTTGATAAAACCAAACTTGCTAATGGCTTCATCAAATCGCAGATTCCAACTTTTGCTTGCTTGCTTTAGTCCATAAATGGACTTCTTCAGCTTGAAAACCTTTCCGGTGTTGCCTGGATCGACAAAACCCTCTGGCTGTGTCATATACACAGTTTCTTCCAAAATCCCATTAAGGAAGGCAGTTTTGACATCCATTTGCCATATTTCGTAATCGTAATATGCAGCAATCGCTAGGATGATCCGGACGGACTTTAGCATTGCAACTGGTGAAAAAGTCTCATCATAGTCAATCCCGTGGACTTGTCTATAACCTTTTGCCAACAGTCTAGCTTTGTATATTGATACATTTCCATCTTTGTCTGTCTTCACTTTGAAGATCCATTTGCAACTAATGGGTGTATAACCCTCGGGCAAATTCACCAAGTCCTAGACTTGATTTTCAGACATGGAGTCCATCTCAGATTTCATGGTCTCTTGCCATTTTGCAGAGTCGGGGCTCGTAATAGCTTGCTTGTATGTCGCCGGCTCATCACCATCCATAACAAGGATGTCTTGATCATCAGTTAAGAGGATACCGAGGTATCTGTCTGGTTGAGATCTTTGTCGTTGCGACCTACGTAGGGTAATCGGTTGAGCATTTACATTTTCTGTTTGACTCTGACCAATCTTCTTAGATGCTTCCAAAGTATCTAGATTGTCTGTTTTGTCAGGTTGACATTGTTGCTCGACCTCTCGAACTTCATCGAGTTCGATTTTCCTCCCACTTGTCATTTTGGAAAGGTGATCCTTCTCCAAAAAGACACCATCACGAGCAACAAACACTTTGTTCTTGGATTTATTGTAGAAGTAATACCCTTTGGTTTCTTTTGGATATCCCACAAAGAAACACTTATCCGATTTGGGGTTAAGTTTGTCTGAAATTAATCGCTTGACATATGCTTCGCATCCCCAGATCTTGAGAAAAGACAACCTTGGAGGTTTCTTGGTCCATAATTGATATAGAGTCTTTTCAACAACTTTTTACGGAGCTCTATTCAGTGTTAGTGCTGCTGTTTGTAGCGCATGTCCCCAGAACGAGATAGGGAGTTCACTAAGACCCATCATTGACCGAACCATGTCTAACAAGGTCCGATTCCTCCGTTTTGGACACTCCATTCCATTGAGGAGTTCCGAAAGGTGTCAACTCTGAAAGAATGCCATTTTCTTTCAAGTGATCGTCGAATTCATGGCTTAAATATTCTCCACCTCGATCCGATCGAAGTGCTTTAATTTTCTTGCCAAGTTGATTTTGAACTTCTTTCTGAAATTCTTTGAATCTGTCAAAGGATTCAGATTTATTCGACATTAAGTAGATATAGCCATATCTACTATGATCGTCAGTGAAAGTGATGAAATATTGGTAACCTTGCCTTGCGGGTGTGCTCATAGGTCCACATACATCCGTGTGTATTGGACCTAATAAGTCACTTGCCCTTTCTCCCAACTTGGACAATGGCTGTTTTATCATCTTGCCTAATAAGCATCCTTCGCAATTTTCAAACGACTCTAAGTCGAATGAGTCAAGAACACCTTCTTGAAGAAGTTTCTTGATGTGTTTGATGTTAGTATGGCCAAGACGACAATGCCACAAGTAGGTTTGATTCGACTTGATGGTCTTAGCTTAGTGGTATGAACTTTTGTCTAATCATATGTAAAACATGCAATTTTAATTGAACATAAATTTGTAAGACAAACTTGAAACAATTATTGTCAAAAGTCTTACATTTGAAATTCCTAGGTGTCCAACACCATGGATTATAGAATGTTCAAAGCATGATGAAAACTAGAAATAGTTTAATTTAAATGTCATAGACAAAATAGTGCATGCAAGCACGACCGAAAAACCATCTTCGTCGTCATTTTGTCCATGCACCAACACTTGATAAGCTTCTCACTTGGTCCCTGAAAATGCAACATTTAAGTGAGTCATACTTGGTATCTAATACCTATGATAAGCTTAATCCACAAGTGTTTAAGGAAGATACCTGAGGCGGATGCTCCATTCCTCTCCTCCTCCTCCCGAAAGAGCTTGCATTCTCTCTTAAAATGGCCTTGCCCGCCACAGTAGAAGCAACGCATCTTAGCCTTAACCTTGAGATCCCTCCTTCTTGATGGTCTTTTGGTTGCCCCAGATGAGTTGGCCTGGTGATGAAGCTCCACCACATTCTTTAAGGAATGTGTCTCCTTTGAATCAGAAATATATGCCTTTAATGCATCATATCCTGAGTGGAGTGAAGTGAGCAAAATATGACCAGCCATTCCATCTTCTAGTGGAATTCCGAGGAGTTCCATGTTCTTGAAGAGCCTAGTCATTCTTGTCACATGGGGCTGGAGGGGCATACCCGGTCTCAACTTGGTGTTGCAGACCTTAGACCAAAGATGGTACCTCTCTTTCGCAAGATAACCTTGATCCGATGGCTTTACATTCATGTCCGTAAGTGACCTAGTCACTTCAAACAAGAGTCCATCATTGTTGTCGTTGAAACTCTTAGAGAATATCACACCGACAACATCCCTTAGTCCTCCAAGGAACAAGTCCGGGAAAGAGAATGAAAGTTTTTTCTTTCCATTTTTCCGGGATGGAGTTAGCCATGAGTTGTGACACTAATTTGCAATCTTTCGACCATGCACAATAAGTTTTGTCACTCAAGAGGGTCTTGGAACAGAGAGTTGGGAGGGAAGTATCCAGAACATACTCCTTGGAACAACTCCGGAGAGTTTTCCTGAGTTTTTCTTCCCATTCATCAAGGTTTGTTTAGTTAAGCTTGATAGCTAACTTATCGGGGAGTTCCGGGCTTATTTGGTTGTTGTTTGAGTTACTTGTAGACATGATTTCTACAATTGAAAGAATTTGAAGTGAAAAAACCATTCATACATCAATAAGTTGAAATTTAAAGCGTTCATGCACATATTCAAACTTATTGAACATTTTACCCACGCATTTTAAGATTGTCCCTTACGGGCGAGAATAAAATGATTCCGAGATCCCAAAGATCAAGAAATGGTTAAGAATGCTTTGGCTTGTCTTAACCATTAAATATCTTAAGGTAAGCAATCCAATTGCTAATAGCTCCAAGCTACTCTCGGTTTGAGAAAATGTCGCATCTAATGCATACTTGACATTTTATCTCTTTTGCCACGACATCTAAGGACTCCTTACTGATATCGTTGAGCTTAACCAAGACAACTTGTATACCTAGTATATCTTACATTCCTCGGGTAGTAGTGATGCCTCGCTTTGGCGTAATCCATCACGTACGCGCATTAGTTCGGTAAGTGTTGTTCTTGGAACGGCAAATTTGAGCTCAATATTATTAAGGGACCTAGGGTTTCTATGTTTGTTGATTTAAGTGAACTTAACTAATCATAGCAACATTATAGAAATCCTAGACATGAATCTAGCAATCATTTATAATAACAATATTTAAAAGACATAAAATAGATGCATTTGGCAACTAGCATGACCCCTTGAAATCTTCAATTTCCATGGGTCTTCATCTTGGCTCGTCTTCCTCGAAACGCCGTCTTGAGACATCTTGGCCAAAATGAAATAAAAGAAGCTAGCTAGAACGACTATGATTAATCTAATTAGTACAAAAATACTTAACGGTTCGCAGACCGTATTTAGATTTACAAAAATACATAACGGAACGCAGTCCGTATTTCCTATCCTAGTCGGGCCCCACTAGTTGCCATTTTCAAAGAATTTGTTTTGAAAGCAATCTTTCATTCACCCGTTCACTATTTGTGAATGGCCCATGCAATTTTACGAAATACATAATTAAACACGCAAAACTAGTAACTAACTTACGTCGTTAATCCAATTAACGCGCCTAATTAAAACTAGTCAAAGTGGTTGAATCCATTATTTCTAAACGCAAAAAGCATACGCATTTAATTAAGCTCCCACTAAATTCCGCATCCGTACTTAATTAATCTGATTAATTAAGTCGGCATAACCCGGAATTCGTCAAAATTTTGAAAAATCGAAAATCGAGGTTTTTAGCCTCGTTAAAATATTTAATTAAAATTATTAACATGGGAAAAATCGCAAAATCATAGCTCAACCTTAAGCAAAATCACCCAACAAATCCCTTGGTGGGTGCGCACCATGGCTACTAGGCAACCCATGGCATGGCGCCATGGTGCGTGGCTGAGGACTGCTTTGCCTAGCAAGCAGTGCTGCTGGGCCAGCCGCCTGCTAGCATGCTGCGCATACTTGCTATCACGCTGGTGCCTGCGAGCGTCTTTATTTGCCTGCAACCTCTTGATGCTCGTGGTACGCTGGGCTGGTGCTTGCTGCCCTGCTGCCCAGCAGCATCCTTCGCAAGCCAGCCCCAGCCACCCCACGCACACCAGCCATGCATCCCAGCCACATATCAGCGCATAGCAGCATCAAGGCTCGCCCTTGTGCGCACCACAGGCAGCCACATGTGGGCTGCTAGGCAGCCCGGCTAGCCTTGGTCGCACTTGGGTGTTTTGCCTTGATTTGTGTGCTATGACTCGGGATTTTAATCCCGATTTTCGTGTGACATGAATTAATTCCAAATTATATTTTAGAATTAATTTTAGGGAAAATAAAATAAATAAAAATTAAGTCTAACTTAAATGAATTTATTTTATTGGTGCATAAGCCTAAATTTATCCAAAATGCCCATTTTGAACAAAATTAGGTCAACCTTTATGCTTAAAATAAAATGAGCTATGTCCTAAATTAATTTTGCCAATATGCAAATTAATAATGGATTTGACAAAAGGGAGTTGGAAAAATGAAATAACCATCCAATGTTAAAATTTTCCAACTTGCATACTTGTGTAAAATACAAAGATTACATCTTCCAATATGAAGATTAATCAAATTTTACTCACAAGTAATTGAACTTAATGGATTTCAATCAACCAAAACATGAAAAATCCAAACTTTGTTCAACATGGAATTTAGGGTTAGGGTTCCAATCATTTAAACTTTTAAAGATTAGAACTTTAACATTATTTGGGAACTTAAAATACAAAATCACAACAAGTTTTCACACCTTATTGCAATTTATTTGCAAAATTGTGAAAAACAAGTTTATGTGATAAATTGGTATATCAACTTAAGCACTAATAAACACTTTATTATTATGCTCAAGGATATTTTAAAACCAGCAGATTAGTGATGCAAATGTGCATTTAATCTAACCTTGTAATGCTTGGATTAATCAAGGCCTAAAAAGAATTAAAATTTTCGTTGAAAAACGAAAAAACCGCAGAAAAAATGGGTTTCTGGTTCGAATTTGGCTTCTGGACAGTCCTTAAGGGGCTGAAACAGTTCCAGAATGTCGATTCCACCCAAAAATCACTATTTTTTAGCCAAAATCTGGGTTCGACAGCCAAATCGAAAATTAAATCGAGTTTTAAAATTTAATTAAAACGAGCATCTAATCTAATTAGATGAACATGAACCAGAAAAATTAAATTCTATAAAACACCTTAATTAAACAATAATTGCAAAAATTAAAAGGAGTGTGGCTCCGATACCGCTGTAGGGTTTCGTAGTGACCCGACACTACGCGGAAGGAAACCCACCAAGACATGCCCCTTAATTAAAACAATTAAACAAGCATAATAAACTTAATCAAACTAGATTAAGGACAAGAATTATACCTTTGACGCGTGCTTCGCTCCCAAACCGAGAGTCATAAGTCTTGAAGGTTAGTCAAGACCCGGACAAAATAACTATGAGTTTTACGAATCAAAGGTTTACTCTTTTCTAGAGTTTCCTTTTTAATTCCACTCAAGGTTGTATTCTCAAAATCCCAACCAAGTGGGTATTTATAGAGAATGGGGACTTGAAACCCCTTTTCATGATCAATGTGGGATCATGTGCAATTGCAATAATTTATTTAATTCTAAAATAAATTATTTTGCAAAACAATCACAAGCCAACAAGTGGCAGAAGGAGAGAATGGGTTAGGTGAGGACCATATCCCATGGGGGGGACCATTGCCTTGCTCCCCAAGGGAAGCTTGGTGGCTTTGGTCCCCACTTCTTCCTCAAACCGCCATTTGCAAGGCAGCTAGGCTAGCTTCCACCTGGCGCTGCCAGCACGCACAACCAGCTAGCATGCTTTGCTGGCGCACCATGCATCACCCAGCCCAGCACTTGCATGCTGCTAGCGAGCCATGCCTTGTGTTGGGCGCTGGGCGCTGTTGCCTTGCTATCGCAGGCACACGCACACGCATGGTGCTGCTGCCTTGCTATCGCAGGCACACGCACACGCATGGTGCTGCTGCCTTGCTATCGCAGGCTCACGCACACGCTCACGCAGAGGGCCTCTCGCATACTCAGCCAGCGCACTATGCACGCAAGGCCTAGCATGCGTGCTGCTAGCGAGCAACGCATGCTGGGCTTGGTGCTCCTTGCTAGCATGTTGTGCTAGGTGCTGCCATGCGAAGGCACGCACGCAAGCACACAGCTAGGTGCCTCATTGCGAGGCTGCTGGGCGATGGTGCACTCATGAACACGCACACACACTCATGTGCCTAGCACTGCGATGGTGCTGTGCGTGATGCTAGGGTGTTGCAAGAGCGTCTATGCACACACACGCACACGAGGGTGTAGTGCTTGGTGCGATAAGGCTACGATGGCGCCCATGAGCACCCAGGCACACAGGCTAGCACGCTGCTAGCTGCGATGGGCTGCCTGGTGCTTGTGTGGCTTGCGATAGCTGCCATGCGCACCCAGGCACCCATGCTAGCACGCTGCTAGCTGCGATGGTGCCTAGCACACCATGGTGCGCCTAGCACACACATGGTGCGCCTTAGTTTGTTATGAGCTAGCCTAGCCTAGCTACGGCTACGCTCATACTTGTTGCTTGTGATTTTGCGACGTTCGGTCTCGACGCCCTAGGCTCGATTTACAACGTCTGTATTCGTAAAACTCTATTGACTCATTAAATCCTTTCGGATTTATTTGTCGTCTCGGATCAGAGATTCGATTGGGTTCGACCCGAAGGGTTCAGTTAAGATCAAGCTGTAATATCAACTGTACCTCGATATTACTGATCGGAAGCGGCCTCCACCTAGGCATTCCGATCACTTCACCTTGCTGAAGAATTAGTTCTGTAATAATTCTGAACCCTCTATTGGAAGAATACACTTGTTGGAAAGACACCATTCCTTTCATGAAGCATTGCATGATGGAATTGGAACATGTATTCTCAGAAAGTTAATAAAAGGTTTGACTAAAGGAGAATCATAGAAATTCTTTTAAACAAGAAGTTTAGTGGGAGCAAGGTTCAATCTTGTATGGTCCAACAAGAAGTTTGTGAACTCTATTGTGAAATGACTTTCAAGTACTAAATGCTTAGGTTTGAAAGGATTTTCTACAATGGACCAAGCAAAAGGCGACACTTAGTACATAGTGGGAATTAAGATCAATTGGATAGACTTAATGAAATGTTTAAACGAGTAGAGGAATTTACCGTGTTAAACATGAAGGACTTGAAAAAGCTTTCGACCCATATGTATAAAACTAAGTAAATGTTTAAACTAAGTATAAGCTGGGAAAATACTAAGTCAAACAAGAAAGTCTCTAGTAGAGACTTTCATCCGTATCACATAGCAAACAGTTTAGTAAGACTCGATGAAAGAAGATGAGCTAAAAGATCACATGAATTGAACATATTGGGAATAATTCTACGATTAAAAACATCATGTATGCTATGATATGGAGTCGTCACTCAACTTACATGCTTAGAGCATGAGAAGCATAAAATATCAATCTAAATCTAAGTGATGAATCGTTAGATTATGCTCAAGAAAATCCAAAGTACTTTGATGAGTAAAAGGGGATAAGTTCTTGACGTATAGAAACAATTGCAATTTGAGAATTGATGTTGCAAGCACATCCTTAGCAAGGATAAGATCCTTAATAAGGAAGCCGTTTATAAGCACGAGCTAGAATGCGTCGTGGCTTTAGAGTGGTAACATGGACACGGATCCATGTATAATGTTCGGAAATTTAAGGAAAATTTCCATAATCACAAGTGATTAGGGCCTCCCAAATCTTTGTGAGTCGTTTGGAATAAAATCCGAGCAAAGCAACGTTAGAATGTCTACTGAAATATACGTTGAGAATATTGTTGCCTGGAAGGCAATAAAAGGAAAGTGTTCAATGGAAAGTTCGTTTTCGAACGTTGATTGTAGGTTGTCAAGTTGAAAGATCTCAAGTCATTAAAATTAGTGGGAGCCATCACTTGGACAATAGATCCTAAATCACATATGATCCATAACACTCTCAAAATCTTGTTATGTTATTATGAAATTATTCGATAATGAAGATGCTAAGATTTGTAAAGTAATAGTGGCTAAACCTATGCAATAAGTGAACGACAACATTCGCAATTGCATGAAAGAAATCAAGAATATTAGATATGGGTGTGATTTCTTTTTGTTTTTTTTTTTTTAGTAAGTAAGAATTTTATTAATACCAAAAGGGAAGAGGGCAAGCCCTCAAAAAACAAGAGGGTAAACCCTCACCACCTAACTACAACACCCCCTAAGGGCTACCACACCTCCAAAAAGCCAAAAAAAAACAAGGCAAACCAAGCATTCAAACCACAAAAACATTTAGACAAAATTGAAGCAAAAAGAGGAGAGAACAACTCCAAACAAACTGAAACTAGAAAACAGAAACTATCTAGTTACATCAGGAACACGAAGCTGATGCAGCCACCTGACTTGAGCTCTTGTCCACTTCCTGTTTATCATTTGCTGACATCTGTCAATGATCTCAAGCCTAATCCCTTTACAAAGTCTTTTAGGGTGAATGACTGCCTGCTGCCAGAAGGAATGATTCCTAGCAAACCAGATATGGTACACCAATGCAGTGAGCACAAACATCCTTACCTTCCTCTTCACCTGATCTTTCACACCCCTATTCCAGGTCTGCCAAATAGTTCCAATGTTATAATCACTGAGATGCATCCCAAGCCAAAAGCAGATGTTACTCAGGCACACCTTGCTATAATTGCAATAAAAAAAACAGGTGCTCTAAAGTTTCAGGTTGCAGACCACAGAACAAACAGGTATGTTCCTCACACACCCCTATCTTATGAAGTCTACTTCGAAGCCTGAGCCTATTACGTATAGCAATCCAGGCTAAAAAGAGTGTTTTGGAATATTAAAATTATTCCAAATCCAAACCGTCTAGTCAACTTTAGGCATATCACCTTGCAGCCACTCATACCCTTCTCTGATTGTGAAGCTTGTTTCGGTCGAGTTTTTATGCATAAAACCTAGTTTCATCTCCTCCATAATCTTGCAGATCCTTTTCCAGGCCCAACCTGAACCCTTGCTTGGTTTATACTCCCACCAATCGTTGTTCTTTATATAGACATTGTGAACCCATTTAACCCAAAGAGAATCCTTCTTGCAAGCCACTCTCCAAACATGTTTACCCAATGCTGCCTTATTCCAAAGAAGACAATATCTAATACCAAGTCCTCCAGCTTCTTTAGGTTTACAAACCCAATTCTAGGATATAGGGGGGGCTCTAGAAAGAGAAACATTTCCATCCCACAAGAAGGCCCTGCAAATCCTATTAATTTTGTCTATAACACAATTTGGAAGCACAACACATTGAGCCCAAAAAGAAAAGAACCTAATCAACACAACATTGATGAGAACCACTCTCCCTGCATGTGATAGGTTCCTGCTTGACCAGCAATGAGTCTTAGCCATCATTTTGTCTATGAGCATATCAAAGTCACTAGCTCTTAGATATTTAGAATTCAGAGGAATTCCTAGATACCTAAAAGGGAAGTGACCCTCAACAAACCCAGAACCTTGCAAAATCTCAGCTTTCACATTTTCCTGAACATTTCCAAATAAGATTGTAGTTTTCTCTTCATTTGCTTGGAGACCAGAAACCAAATGGAAAGTTTTAAGGACTCTAGAGAACAAAGAAATTGAACTTTTATCCCCATGAGAAAACAACATCAAATCATCAACAAACACCAAATGGTTCAGCTTCATACTTTTACATCTGTGATGAAACCTGAAACCTATTTTCTTTCCCACCTTCTTCAGCATTATAGTGAGATATTCCATACAAATGACAAATAACAAAGGGGATAAGGGGTCCCCTTGCCTGATGCCCCTAGCTCCCTTAAAAAAACCATGACTACCCCCATTTATCATGAGAGAAAAAGAAGGAGAAGAGACACAGGCCATGATCCACTTCACAAACACAGCAGGAAACCCAAGAGCAGTCAACATACTCTTAATAAAAGACCAGTTGACAGTGTCATAGGCTTTCCTGATATTCACTTTTATAGTGCATCTTGGTGGTTTCCTCAAATTCATATAGTCCTTCACAAGGTCTTGATAGAGCATAATGTTATCTAAAATTGCTCTACCAGTAACAAATGCTCCCTGTTCCTCACTAATTACAGAAGGCAAAACCTCCTTCATTCTGGCACAAATCATCTTAGAAAGGATCTTATAAATCACATTACAACATGCAATAGGTTGAAATTGAGTAACAACATTAGCATGAGAAACTTTTGGGATCAGAGTAAGAGAGGTAGTATTAACCTGTTTTAAAAGCTGACCATGTTCAAAGAAAGATAATACAGCCTGACAAACATCCTCCTTCACAATATTCCAAGATTTCTTGAAGAATTTACTAGTATAACCATCAGGGCCAGGGGACTTATCCTCATCAATGCTCCATAAATCCATTCTCACATCATCTTCAGTAAAGGTTCTACATAATCTATTCCTTTGCAAATCTGTCAAAATAGGACTCTCCTGGATAACAAATTGATGAATCTGTCTTACTGCACCTGTGTCAGTCCCTAGGAGGTCCTTGTAGTAATCAATAAAAGAGGCTGCAATCTCATTTGGATCATTTACAGTTACTCCACCAGTGAGTCTTTGCCTTCTATTTCAGAAACAGAAATCTAGCTGTGTGAGCTTCATTATAAGCAATTCGTGCCTCATGCTCCTACTGAATAAGCCCAGTTTTTGTAGGGTCAGCATTCAATTTCCTCTAAATCTCAGTCAAAACCTCGCCAGTAGCTAGGTCAGTGCTTTCAATAGAAGAGAAATGAGTAAGGTTCAAAAGTTTAAGATCATGCTTAAGAGCTTTCAGCTTCTTTACCACCCTGTACATTGTTGTTCCCTGAACTGGTCTATCCCAAACCTTCTGAAAAATATCCTGGAAACAAGGAGAATCAGTCCACATGTTGAAAAATCTAAAAGGTTTTTTAGTATTCCCAGCATTTGTATAAAGGTTCATACATCATGGAGTATGATCCATCAATCCTTCTGGCAAGAATTCAGCTAAAAAATTAGGAAACTTATTTAGCCACCCATCATTCACAATGACTCTTATCAATTTTTGTACAAACCCTACCCTCATCCTCTTGCTTATTTGTCCAGGTATAATACAAACCTCCCACATTAAAATCAGTGAGATTATTTATTCTCACACAACTTCTAAACTGCTCAACCTCTGCCAAAGTACATTGTGATCCAATTCTATCCTCAAGATTTAGGATATTATTGAAATCACCACATAGGATCCAAGGGTCATCTCCCTGGGGAGCAATCTCGGGGATCTGAGCCCATAGACCTTCCCTTTCTGCAGCAATGCTCAAGCCATACACCATAGTCAACCAGAACTTCTTCCTCATAGCAATATGAGTAATACAAACATGAACAAATTGAACATCAATTTTACAACTTTCCACACAGAAAATGATAGGCAACCAAACTATCCAGACCCTACCTTTATCACTTGAAGAATGATTGGATATAACAGACCAATCCCTACCAAAATTTCCAAAAACTCTCCCAAAATTCTTACCTCTTACCTTAGTTTCTAAGACGCCAAACAAGCCCATGTTGTGGTGTCTCATAAAGCATAAAACATCACATAGTTTCCCAGGCTTGTTCAATCCTCTCACATTCCAGAACCCTAACTTATCCATTAATGGAAATTGAGCACTGCCCCCCTTCCATTCTGCTATACAACACCTGTCCACTAGCAATTACAGCTTTATCTTGTCAAGCATTACTCCTTATCTCCTTCCCATACCTACCCTCCTCAATATCCTCCTCTGTATCTTCCTTCTCAAGGCTACTAAATCTGTTTCTTGTAGAAACAGTAGCCTGCATCAGCTTACCAGAAACCTCCCTTCTATCTCTCATACCATTAGGGGAACCCTGATCATCTCTAGCTTCCTGATTTCTTCTGACAGGCCTCCAAACTTTCTCCACCCTGTGTCCTGTATACTCATTCCATGGCCCTCTTTGATAATCCTGTGTTTTAATATTACGACATTTCTCCCCTGAGTGTCCCACACCTGTGCAAACAGTACACTTAATCGGTTTCCATTCAAACACAATATTCTGAGTTATTACTTCACCTTTTTCATCAAGGAATTCAATTTCCTCAATCAACTCATCCTTCATTTCATTTCCACCATAACTCGAGCATAGCTTATCAACTCTTTTGTTGCATTAGCCTTATCAGTTTTAATTGGTTTACCCAGGATACCAGCAATCTTCATCAGCGAAGACTGCCCCCAAAATTTTAAGTCCAGACCAGGCAAACGAACCCACACAGGCACCTCATGAATATCTTCTTCCTTCAGATTTAGCCCAGGTTCCCATTTCTTTGCAATTAATGGTTTCCTGTCGAAAAACAATTGTCCCGCCATTAAAGCCTTATCCCTACCTTCCACATTCATAAATCGAACCAAGAAAATCCCATTCTCCATTGATGAGATTTTATCAAATCCAAACCTACCCCAACATCTTCGCACAAAACTATTCAAGATTCGAAGAGGTAAATTTGATCCAAGAACATTGCAAACCAAAGCAGAATTCCAAAAATTAATTTCGCGTTCAACATCATCCATGGTTATCTGTACCCTGTTATCCCTATGCATCTTCTTTGAGCCATTCATCAACCCATTTTTATTAGACAAATCCAGACCCTCATCTATATTATTCTTAAACATATCACTCCATTTACCCCCATTAATACCACCAAATTCCAGAGAATTTGGGGTTTCAAGAACAGAGTCACCCCTAACAAGACTCAAGACATTACTGAAATTCAAATTGCCATTGCAAGAGTCATATTTAGTTAGGTTCTTGAAGTTTTCACTCATCAAAAGAGGGGTAAGATTAACATACCTCGAAGAATTTGCCGACAATTCACCCTCCTCTGTTTCTGCACCAGCACTTATTAATGGCGTCCCTTGAACAATCACATTAAGCCATTGATCAAACTGGCTTTTATGGAGCAGCCTCTCTTCCTCAAAAATTTGATTCTCCATCCTTTCATCTAAATCATCACCTACCAGCCAACTAACTTCTGAAACTGTCTCCACCTTCGAACCCAGATTTCGCAATTTCGCATTCATCCTAGTATTCGGCTTTGAATTAATCTTGCCCTTAGATTTAGAATTGGAGGATTTCTTCCCCTTACCCTTCTTCCACTTCGCCATTTTTGATCAAAAAGCTTGATAAAAAAAAGCGGGAAAGATGAAAAATAGGTTTCTCTCTCTAGGTTTCTCTCTCTAAATTTCATTTTAAGGGTGAGATTTCTATAAATGTTTAATGAAGAGTATTACTCTTGAAACATTTTAAGAAAGCCATTTATCATAATATGAAACGTTTGGAAGTTTCATAGTGGAATAAAATTTTACTAATAAAATTCCACAAACTATTTAATTGTGGTTTAGAATTAAATAATGAGTCCATTCGATTTATGGAAATATTCAAAACAGGGTATCAAGACCATGTCTTGGATAAAGAAACAGCTGTTAAGTGAACATTGAATATTTAAATCGAAAATTGTCCCTAATCGAGGTCATCAACTGATGGACGATTGATGACCACCAGAGATTATTGTGTAGTATGATTTACAGCACCGTTTCTTGTGCTGCAAGGACATGATGGTCATGAATCATTTGCACAGGTGCCAGTTTGGAACTGAACTGGTTCGACCTATGAGAGTACTTTAAGAGATTCAAAATTTTCATAAGTACATTTCTCATTATGGTTATCGGAACTCGTATCCTCGACCATGAGCATTGTGAAGTTTTCTTGTTTGAGAACTAGTCTCTTTGATGCTGCCTAACGTCTGCCGTAACTGGGGATCATAACGGGAACACTCGGGAGATTAGCTCCTCTTAGTAAGAGAAACTTACAATGCAAGATTGGGAATGTCCCCCTATCAACAATAGGGAATATGTCTTTATTGTTTACAAGGCCGCTCGATGAGCGAGACTATGAAAATGCATGGCCGTGCTCAGATAGATTTTAGAAATCATCTGCTTATTGACTGTCGAACTCAGAGATCAAGAAACACTTCTGAACGTAATAAGGATGATGATGAATCTTACCTTATAGTTCACGAAGATACATTAAGCGACATAGGAAATGGGCTATACACTATATGCACACTTGTCCGAAAGGACAAGTGGGAGATTGAAAGGAATGGTATCCTTCCAACAAGTGTATTATTCCGATAGAGGGTTAAGAATTATTACAGAGCTAATTCTTCAGTAAGGTCAAGTGAACGGAATGCCTAGGTGGAGGCCGCTTCCGATCAGTAATATTAAGGTATAATTAATATTACTGCTTAATCTTAACTGAACCCTTCGGGTCGAACCTAATCGAACAACCGATCCGAGACGACAAATTTATCCAAAGGATTTATTGAGTCGTCGGAGTTTTACGAATACAGACGTCGGATATCGAGCCTAGGGCGTTGAGCCCGAGCGTCGCAAAATCACAAGCAATAAGTACGAACATAGCCGTAGCTAGGCTAGGCTAGCTCATCGCAAGCCTAGGCGCACCATGTGTGTGCCAGGCGCGCCATGCGTGCTAGGTGCACTAGGCTGCCCATCGCAGCACCATGTGCGTGTGTGCGTGCCTTTGCATGGCACAGCAGCACGGCAGCATGCGTGCATGGGTGCCTAGGCACTATCGCAGCACTATCGCACCAAGCACAACACCCTTGTGTGCGTGCATGTGCGTAGGCACCATTGCAGGCCACACACCAAGCACATCACCCTTGTGCGTGCGTGTGTGTGTAGGCACCATCGCAGCAGCAGCCTCGCATAGCATCACCATGCTAGGCCTAGTGTGCATGTGCATGCGCTTATGCCTAGGGCCATCGCAAGCCATCGCAGCATCACAGCACCAAGCTTCGCATGCTTGTGCGTGAGGCTGGCGAGGCGATGCCTAGCATGCGTGGCTCGCTAGCAGCACGCATGCTGGGAAGTGCGAAGGGGGCAGTGCGTGTGCGATGGTGAGAGAGGCAAGGGTCAGCGCTAGTAGCTAGCAGCGCCTAGCACTAGCACTAGCACTAGCCAGCAGCAGCAGCGCAAGCATCGCTCAACACATCACGCATATGCTGGCTGGGGTGATGCGGGATTTGCTGGCTGGTGCTAGCTGGCAGCACTTGCTGCCAGCCCAGCAGCCCTTGCTTGAGGCGGTTTGAGGTGAGTGGGGACTAAGGGCTTGAAGCATTCCTTCGGGAGTAAGGCAATGGTCACCCCCAAGGTTCATGGTCCTCACCTAACTCTCTCTCTCCCCTTAACACTTGTTGCGTTGTGATTGATTTGATTATTAATTTATTTTGGAATTAAATTAATTATCAAAATTATTCATTCTCCCACGTTGGTTGGGAAATGAAGATCAAGAGTTCATTTCCCTATAAATACCAAAGTTTGGGTATTTGGGAAAGAACAACCTTGAGTGGAATTAAAAGGCAACTCTTGATTTGAGTAAACCTTGATTCGTATAACTCATAGTTTTATTTGTCCACCTTCGAGGCTTAGGACACTCGGGTCGGGTTCGCGGGTACGATCCCGTCGGAGGCCTCGTGTTTTCGAGGTTCAAGTAAGAGCTCATAGTTGAGCGAAGCACGCGTCAAAGGTATAATCTTTTATCCTTTATTATGCTTTTAATTATGTTTTGCTTGTTAATTGCATTTATTATGGGGGCGGGTCTTGGCGGGTTTCTTTCCGCGTTGTGTGGGTCACTACGAAACCCAACAGCAATTACATTTCTAGATACGTCTCCCTATGGGAACTCATAACATGTGCAATGTACATGCGGAAAAATATAAACCTACCGTGTGCTCTAACAAGAGTAAGACACTTGGCGACGCCCATTCGGGTAAATTCGCTTACAGAGAGCATCTCCCATTTGGGTGGTACATTGCTTTATAAATTATTTAGGTAAAAATACCTAGGCCACTTGGCCCAATCAGAAGGTGACACGTGTCACCCTAGGAAAGGTCCAAAAAGGATTAATCACTAGTTGACACGTGGCACTTTTAATCATCAGGGAAAAAAAGGCCTTGAGGGCCCAATTCTCGAGAAGGCTGTGAAAACGGCGCAGCTCATTTACCTAGGTTAATGACCTAGAAATGGGAGCACTGATTCCTTTGACCCTATAAATAGGGAGATTTACCCTATTTTTGGAGACAGATACATTCATTTATTAAAACACATTCAATTCTTTTACAATAGAGGAACATGGGATCCGAGAAGATCTACTTTTATTTACCACTTCTTTTACTCTTCTTCGACTCTTACTAACATGATCGTTGGAGGCGGAACTCCGCGCAACCGGAGCTTCCATTTGTTTGAAGATATAGGCGAAGGGAATCTAGTCTTGGTGAGGTAACTCTCCTGTAGGACACTTAAAAAACCTCGAAAGATTTGGCGCTGTCCATGGTGAGAGTACCTCTATGATGGTTTCTCAAGAGACTGTACCTTCTCCTGAGGGGAAGCGTCCAGAAGTAGAGGTCCATTCAGACTACGAAGCAGATTCTGATCTAGAGGTCGAAGTATATACAACTAAAGATGTATCCCGTAAAACCAAACGCATCCGTTCCAAGGAGAATAGGGAACAAGGCGTTGATCAGGTGGGTCCGAGTAAGTCAACCGGGTAGCCCCAGGTGGCAGGACAGATTACTCATGTCACCTGAGACGAGTTCATGAAATTCATGACGAATTTCAGGGGAGAGATGAAGGACCCAATCTCCAAGAAAACTGTTTGTCCCAGTAAGGGTCACTCGGCAAAGAGACCCTCTCACACTGAGAAGGCTAAGTCGGTCAAAAACAGGGAGTCCACTCTGCATCCTAAAAAAAAGGAGGGGAGCCGGCCTTTGATTTATTGGACAAAGTTTCGCTTCCCCAAAAAGGGGAAGAGGAAAGCCATCCTGTATACTGAGCCGGATGGCAGCAAGAAGACCTAATCTGATGCTTGACTTATCATTGAGAAAAAGAGAAACAAGCAACTGCCTGACTCGGCTTCAACGTCGACTATGTCAGACAACTTCTGGAATACCTCCACGGGGTATTCCCAATCTGTACAGGAAAACCTGTCCGGCGGCCCGTCCGTCTATACAGGTCGTCAGATGATAGTCTCAGTCCCGTATGTGCCCCAACAACCATACAAGTCGTTTGCCAAACCATATCAGCAACCTGCCCTCTTTAGAGGTTTGGCGGCATATCAAGTCTACCCAATGGACTAGCAGCTCCATATGCTAAAACTAGGTGAACAACATTCTGCGTTCTCCAAAGAAAAAATTGAGGCGGCACAGCCGACTAAGGTTAAGAATGTTTTGGTTGGAGCCTATAACAACACCACCAACCCTAAAGACACCTGATGACCTCTACCAACCTTATGTATCTACAAGTGTAGATGCTTCCTACCTACACTGAAGGGCATTGCCCAACAGTGTTTTGGCAACCTGCCGCCTAAGTGCATAAACAATTTTGTGACGCTTGCGTTCTTGTTTGCCTCTAACTTCTCCATGAATATACCTTCCAAAAAGAAAAGTCTTGACTTGGTTGCAGTGTAACAGGGAGACAGGGAGGGGCTCCGTTCTTTGTCAGGCGGTTCAATCTGGTGAGAATCTAGATCCAAGGATCATCTAACGATGTTGCTTATACAGACTTCTTCAAGGGTCTGAAAGACGGGTCAACTTTAAAGTTTGACCTCGTCCGGAAGAGAATCTTTACTCTTCAAGTGGCGCTAATGGAGGCAGAAGCTTATATACAAGCGACCAAACTCTACTCCAGCAGCAAGCAGTCTGACTTAAAGAAGTCGACAAACAAAAAGGGAGTCGACAAGATCAGTCAGCTCAAAAATATGAAAGAGAAAGAAAAGGTAAGAAGTTTGGGCGGTTAAGGACTCTAATCAACTGTCCAAAAAGAAGATGAAAGAGTTTAAATCATACGTCCCCAAGTACGAGTTTAACAAAGACTGCTACTCCATCCTCATGGAGATAAAAGACCGAGTGACTGTTGAGAAACCCGCAACTATGTAGGGTCTGGCCAAAAACTGGAACAAAAACAAGTACTGCCATTTCCACGAAGATATTGCCATGGTACCAACGACTGTTATAACCTCAAGCGGTTGTTGGACAAATTGGCTGATAAGGGGGTGTTGAAGTCTTACATCCTCAAGTCCATGGTGACCCTGAAGACGGACCCCAGACAGCCGTCAAAGGAGCAAGCAAAACCTGCTAACAATTCTAACACAGATCAAGACATGATATGCACCATTGTAGTTAGTTTGTTGGTGGAGGCCAAATATTAGAGGCACCAAGGACCATGTTAGGTAATTGGATATCAGCTTGATCGATGAGGGCCAGGCATGTACCGACACTTTTCCTGAGGTCATCATCTCTGAGAGGGACCGGAGCAAAGTGCGCCGGCCGCATGATGACCCCATTGTCATTGAATGCAAGGTTGCCAACCAAAGGGTTGGTTGTATTCTCATTGATATCAGTAGCTCATCAGACATCATCAGCTGGAAATGTCTGTCCAAGCTGAAGTATAAGCAAGGCAGCATGCACAAAGTCACTCACCTCCTGGTTTGTTTTGGTGGTGGAGTTCTGCACCTAGTCGGCCAAATTGATCTACCCATCCGGCTGGGAGAGAAGGATGAGGGGCGTCACATGGTCGTCCGGTTCTTGGTCGTAGACGAGCTGACCGCCTATACTCTCATTTTGGGTCGTCCGACTCTAAACGAATCTAAGGCCGTCATTATCCCATCCCTCACGACCAGAAGACGACTCGACAGTGCTATCTCTCAGACGTCAAGCCCAGGGTTGTTGACTGGGACGTGGAGCCAATAGACCTTGACGTTGTTAAGGAAGTAGAGCATGCCCCACCAGTAGGCGGCAAGAAGAGATAGGCCGACCAGCCGGTGACTGTCAAGATAAAGAAGTTATAGCAATCACTGATTGGGGAACTGTCATATGACCTTCGTCCCTAGCAGGCTAGTGAACATATTAATATCGTTCTAGATGACATACGTCCAGAGTGAAGTGTAAAGGTTGGGACGGTTCTTATGCAAAGCTGGGGGCAGACTTGAACAATCTGCTGAAGAAATTTAATGACATTTTTTCCTTTAAATTGGAAGAGATGCTTGGCATCAACACAAATCTCGATGTCCACAAGCTCGCCATGGATCCGAAAAAGAATCCTGTTAGGAAAAAGAAAAGAAATCACGGTGAGGAGAGAAGTCAAGCGACAGGTGCCGAAGTATAAAAGTTGTTAGACACCGGGTTCATTTGGCAATGTCACTTTCCAGATTGGATAGCGAATGTTGTTCTTGTGAAGAAGCCAAATGGTACCTGGCGCATGTGTGTTGATTACATTGACCTGAACAAGGCATGTCCGAAACACAGTTATCCGCTTCCAAAAATCGACAGTCTGGTCGACTTTACAGCCGGACATGCTTTGATGAGTTTCATGGACGCCTATCAAGAGAAGACAACCTTCATCACTGATTAGGGGTTGTTTTGTTATACTGTGCTGCCGTTTGGCTTGAAGAATGCACTTGCTACTTTCCAAAGAATGATTAAAACTGAAAGGAATGGTGTCCTTCCAACAAGTGTATTCTTCCAATAGAGGGTTCAGAATTATTACAAAGCTAATTCTTTAGTAAGGTCAAGTGATCGGAATGCCTAGGTGGAGGCCGCTTCCGATCAGTAACATCAATGTGCAATTGATGTTACAGCTTAATCTTAACTGAATCCTTGGGGTCGAACCCAATCGAACCACCGATCCGAGACGACGAATTAATCCGAAAGGATTTAATGATTCATCGGAGTTTTACGAATACAGACGTCGTAAATCGAGCCTAGGGCGTCGAGATCGAGCGTCGCAAAATCACAAAGCGACAAGTACAAACATAGCCCTAGCACCACATTGGCCTAGCCATGTGGATGCTAGGCTAGTTCAGGCTCGCATGTACCTAGCATGGCTAGGCGCAAGCCCAAGCACACTAGGTGTGCTAGGCAGCCCATCGCAAGTGCTATGCGCACCATAGCACACCATCGCAACCCATCGCAAGTGCTATGCGCACCATAGCACATCATCGCAGCCCATCGAAAGTGCTATGCGCACCATAGCACACCATCGCAACCAGTATGCCTGTGCACATGCGTGCCTTCGCATGGCACTGCATCATAGCATGCGTGCTAGGGTGCTAGGCACCATCGCATGCCCTTGCACAAAGCACAACACCATGCTGGGCGCATGGCAGGACCACACGTACCAAGCACAGCTAGTGCTAGGCACTGGCGCATGCGTGGTGCGTGGTGCTTGGCCGAGGCCTGTGCATGCGTAGTGCATGGTGCAAGGCCGAGGCTGATGCATATGGCTGTGTGAGGGAGAGCTAGCAAGCTAGCAGCCTCACGCCAAGCATGCGTGGCTTGCTAGCAGCACGCATGCTAGGCATTGCGTGCGAGAGGGGCTGGATGCATGGCGCGCATGGTGTGCAAGACTGATGCGTCTGGCTGGCGAAGCAAGAGGCCAGCATGCGTGGCTCGCTAGCAGCAGACATTGTGGGCATGCTAGCAATGGTGCGAGAGAGAGATGCGAGGCATAGCACCAGCGCCAGCACGCACCAGCGCCAGCACGTAGCACCAGCACAGCCCAGCAGCAGCATGCACTGGCTGGCTTGCTGGGTGCTAGGCAGCAAGGAGATGCTAGTTGGAAGCCCTAGCTGGCATGCTAGCTGGCAGCTAGCTAGCCCTCCTTGACCCGGTTTTGGGCATTGAGTGTGGGGACCAAATCATGGCCTTGGGGATCAAGGTAATGGTCCCCCCCAAGCCTTGGTCCTCACTTGGCTTTCTCTATTATTGTGCCATGTGTCGATTTGTGATTGAATTGATTAATCATTTAATTTTGGAATTAAATAATTATCATTTTCTAACTCTCCCAGATTGATGGGAGGTTGGAAATCAAGGAATCATTTCCCTATAAATACCAAGCTTGGGTATTGGGAAATGAACAACATTGAGTGGAATTAAAAAGGCAACTCTAAGAAAGAGTAAACCTTTGATTCGTAAAACTCATAGTTATTTTGTCCGGGTCTAGACTAACCTTCAAGACTTAGGACGCTCGGGTCGGGTCGAGGGTACGATCCGTCGGAGATCTTGTCTTTTTAGGATTTTAAAGTAAGAGCTCTTTGGGAGCAAAGCACGCGTCAAAGGTATAATTCTTGTTCTTAATCTTGTTTGATTAAGTTTAATATTCTTGTTAATTATTTTAATTAATGGGCGGGTCTTGGTGGGTTTCCTTCCGCGTAGTGTTGGGTCACTACGAAACCCTACAAATATGATCTTCATTAATTAAATAAGAAGAAATGTAGAGCCGTACATAGATGACATGATAGTCAAATTCAAGATACTGACGGACCATCCTGTTGACTTCCGAGAAACCTTCACCACACTTAGGCAGCACAAGGTCATGCCAATCCCATGAAGTGTGTCTTTGATGTTGATTTTGGGAAGTATCTCGGATTTTTGATTGATCAAAGGGGGATAGAGGCCAGCCTAGAGAAGATACACGTGGCCATTGATATGAATTCACCCCGCACTGTAACTGAAGTTTAGAAGTTAACCGGTTGTCTGGCGGCATTGGGGAGATTCCTTAGCCGGTCAGGCGACAAGTGCCTCTATTTCTTTCAAGCGATCAGGAAGAAGACAATGTTTGAATGGGGTGATGATGCTGAGGCGGCCTTCCAAAAATTAAAAGAACATTTGTATTCTTTGCCAAGGCTTGTTAGTCCTCAGCCCATGGAGATGCTTTACATGTACCTAACCATCTCTGATCATGCCCTTAGTGCCATTCTCGTTGATGAGAGACACGACATCAAACTCCCGGTCTATTTCATTAGTCATGTTCTTTAAAATGCTGAACTCCGATACCCGACGGTTGAGAAATTTTACCTTGCTCTATTCATGGTAGTCAAGAAGTTCAAACCATATTTCTTGGCACATGTGGTAATAGTCTATAAAGACGAACCTCTCAAGCGGCCAATGACAACCTTGGAGTCATCCGGTAGGATGCTCAAAAGGGCTATTGAAATGCAAAGTCTTGAAATTTCTTTTTAACTAAGGAAGGTAGTGAAGGGTTAGGCGTTCACCGACTTCATTGTTGAAATGACAAGGCCGATTGAATCTGAAAACTTGATCAGGTTTGGAAGGTGTATGTAGACGAGAGCTATACCATGAACGGTTATAGTGCAGGGATATTATGTCAGTCTCTTGAGGGGGACAAAAAATCTGAATATGCACTGCAGTTCAAGTTCTAGGCCTCAAACAATGAGGCTGAATATGAGGCCCTGCTAGCCGTTATACGCATGTGTAAGGCGACAAGGGCAAGGAAGATTGACGCCTACTCTAATTCATAACTAGTTGTTAGCTAATACCATGGTGACTATGAGGCCACCCGTCCGGCTACGATCAAATACTTTCAGGCAGTCAAAACAAAGGAAGGGATACTTGAAGAATTCCACTTAAGTCACGTGCCCTAGTCAGAAAACAATCAGGAAGATGCTCTATCTAAGCTAGCGTCATCCGCCTCCTGTGATACACCTCGGTCAGTCTTATAGGGAGTAATGGAAAAACGATGTATTAAAGAAGATCATATTGGATTACTTGACCGAAGTTCAACCTGGATGGGCGACATCTGGGCCTATAAGCTAGATGGCACTCTGCCAGATACATATATCCAGAAATGGTTGCAAAGAAAAAGCGTGCGGCTATTTTGATATCCGAAAAGGAGAACTCTTCCAAAAGGCTTTTTTACAGCCTCTATTGAAGTGTATCACCCTAAAAAAGGGGCATGAGATTCTCGAAGACCTACACTCGGCCTATTAAAACACACAAATGCAGTAAAGATCTAACAGAAAGGGCCAGGCAGCAAGGCTACTTTTGGCCCACTCTTGAGGAAGCCGCCATGGAAATGGTGTAGAAGTCTGATAAGTGTCAAAGATTTAGCAAGCTCATCTACCGTCTAGCCATTGAACTGACGGCCATTCATAGCCCAGTACCATTCACCAAATGGGGCATGGATATCTTGGGACCGTATACAACCGCGCCAGGCAGACGGTGGTATATTCTAATTGCTGTTGACTACTTTACCAAGTGGGTAGAGGCATAAGTGGTCAAAGGCATCAAGACAAAGGATGTCATCTCTTTCATTTGGAACTATCACCCGGTTTGGGTTACCTATGTCTATGGTCTTTGACAATGGCCCTCAATTAGAGACGCCTACCCTCAAGAATGGGCTGAGAGACCAAGGGATCTCACATTGTTTAACTCAGTCGGCCGACCCCAAGCAAACGGCCAGGTTGAAGCCTTCAACAAGCTAATCTCAGACGATATTTAGAAGAAAATTGATAGAGCTGGCGGTCTACGGGTAAAAGAGTTGACTCATGCCTTGTAGGCCATCAGAACAACAGCAAAAGGGGAAACCGGTGAAACCCCATTCCTCATGGTATACGGTGCTGAAGCCGTCTTACCTATCGAGCATTATGAGTTGACTCTTCAAGTTATGTTGTATGATGAGGAGGCAAACTAAGAGGCCATTCGGCTAGCATTGGACTCATTTTCAAAACGCCAAGGTAATTCTACCTTGCGCCATGAGATTTACCGTTTAGGAATGACAAGAGCCTACAACAAGAGAGTACACAAACCACCCATGAAAATTGGAGACTTTGTGTTACGAAAAATGGAAGCAACCGATAGGGCCAATGAGCAGGGCAAGTAGACTCCCAATTGGGAAGGTCCCTACAGAATTTATGAAGAAGTAACAGGCGGCACTTACCGCCTGGAAACTTTAGACGTTAGGCAGCTAGCCTGAACTTGGAATGTAGACAACTTTGTGAAATACTACTTCTAAGTCTTGTAAAAATTTTGTAAATAAAAAGCTTATCAATGAAAAGTTGCTTTTTATTTTCAATCTGTTCATTTTTGCTTTATTAGATATGTCTACCTATGGGAACACCGCCTGTGCAATGTTAAAGCGGCAAAATCTAAACTAACCGTCTACTTTTAAAGAGTAAGACATCCAACTACGCCCAGCCGGGTGAATTCGTTGCAGTCATTTGGGTGGCACATTGCTCTTTAAACTCAAACACAAACAGTCCGATTGACTACCTTAATAAGGATTAGCTCATAGCTATTTGACCTAAATAATCTAAAATGGAACCTAAACGGCGTAACAAACCGCATGTCTTATCGACAATAGCCGGTACCCGGCCGTTATTTCAACTTAGATTAAAAATTTTACAATAATTGTACTCTAATAGTCCTCCCAATGGGGAAAAAGGACTCTTGAAGTGCATTATTTTCATGGAAAATCTATTTTAACATGACAGATGACCCAGATGGTGGAGAAAGTATTATTTGCGAAATGGACAGTAATACTAAAAACCGTTTGCGTATCTAAATCCATACTGCCTGAACCTTGGACGGCTGTGTACTTGGCTTGGGGAATCCCGGTAATGACTGATTGATAAAGGAACTCGTCATAATCATTAAAGTATGAAGAGTTCCTAGGTCAATTGATCTACTTTTTGAAACCAACCACACAGCCGCCTAGGGGCAAGAGGCCAGCTGGTTTGTTAGGTGTCGTATGCGATTAACATGTTAGGCAAAAATCAAAGCTTATATAGCAAAAATTCAAAGAATTGAAAAATTAAAATACTCAAATTGAAGCAAAACCGATTCAGTCGGCCAATCCATTAATAAAACTCGAACCTAAAGCTGAGGAAGATATTGTCGAACCGGATCCACGTTCGGAAAAATTAAAGATTGTTAAAATTACGACACAAATACTCGGCACGCAGGCCGAAAAAGTTGACGACTCAAGGCCGAAGAAAAGAAATAAAGCTTAATTTTGTTGAGGCGGGGCCACCATTGAGTCCTGCTCAGGCGGAGGCAGAGCAGAGTTAACCTGTGCATCTTCCGCCCTCTGCTCCTTCTCTACCTCCTCTGGTTCCTCGTCTTCCGCTGAGTCCTCCTTATGCGCCCAAAAATCAAACAGCTCTGGCTATGGCTTTCCCTCTGCCGTAGCAGTAAGAACAAGATCTTCATATTGATATCTCAAGGAAAGAGACCACATTCGATTCCAAGATGAAGGAGGTCCCATGCCATTTTCATGCAATCTTCGCAGGTGTGTTCATTCTCCTCTATAAGGCGGTGGTGCTCAGCCACCAAAGCCTTTTGATGACTGGTCCTTGTCAATGCCAACTCATTCTTCAGACTGTCAACGTCTACTCGAAGAGTGGTGTTTTCCTTGTCAGCACCTTCCAAGCTTTTGAGGTCCGACTAGGCATTTTCATGTGCCGCCCCAAAATCGGAGGCTTTCTTATTCGCCTCATCCAGCGCACATATCAGCTGCCTGATAGACTCCACCTGCGTCAGTAACTCGGCCTTAGTCTCAAATATATTTGTTTTCCATTGATATTGGGCGACATTAGCAGACTCAACCGCCCGGACTTTGGTAGCCCTTAACTCTTCTTGTTTGCGCGCATACGTCTTCTTTAGCCTGTCAACTCTCAGCATGGCTTATATTATACAAATGGCATGTTAGGCACCCATCCGATAGTTTACTAAGTAGAATATCTAAGGGTTTTATTTAAGATACCTTAGACAGCAAGGCAAGGATGCGTTCAACATTGAATGTATGCACCCAAGGGATGGCCTCCTTCTCCTCCTTGGGTATGGAGCTCAGCATGGTCTTGGAGAACTACTGCACATCCGGCCATCGGAGGGATAGATTTGCAACATAAGGTAGAGTTGTTGAGTTTCGTAGAGTCCGACTCTACGCGAAAGGGAAACCCACCCAAGACCCGCACACTAATTAAAGCGACTAAGCATGCAATCACTAATTAAACAACAACTAAGAGAGAGAAAGAAAAGACAACCTTACCCTTGTCGCGTGCTTCGCTCGAATCCCGAGCTCTTACTTGAACCCCGCAAATTCAAGGTGTCCGACGGCTCGTACCCACGAACCCAACCCGAACGATCCAAGTCCCGAAGGTTAGTTTAGACCCGACCAATAAAAACTAGAGTTTTACGAACTTAAGGTTTTCTCACTGTTCTTAAGGAGATGCCTTTTTAGTTCCACTCAAGTGTTCTTCCCAAATCCCAAAACCTTGGTATTTATAGGGAAATGAACCTTCAATTCCTACTCTTGATCAATGTGGGAGATTTGCAAGTTTCCCATTTTATTTTAATTAAAACAAAATTGAAATTGCAAAGCAATCAATAAGTTACAAGTGGCACAAGGAGGAAGAGAGATTACTTGAGGACCATTTCAAAGGGGGGGGGGGGGGGAACCATAGCCTTGGTGCCCATGGCGATGCCCACAACCCTTGGTCCCCACTTGGTCAAAACCGGCATCCTCTATGTGGCTGGCTGGCAGCCTGCCTTGGCTACCAAGGCTGCCAGCTGGCGCCTAGCACCAAGGCTAGGCAGCCAGCCAGCCAGCACAGCCAGAACCCCACACGCACATAGCGCAGCCAACTAGCAAGCACCCCACGCACAGCCAACATGCGTGCTGCAAGTGAGCCACGCATGCTGGGCGCTGCAATGCTAGGCACACGCACATGCATGTTGCGATGCTTTGTGTTATGCTAGCGATGCACACGCACATGCATGCTGCGATGCTTGGTGTTGTGCTAGCGATGCACATGCACATGCATGCTACGATGCTTGGTGTTGTGTTAGCGATGCCCATGCACATGCATGCTTTGATGGTGCGACGAGTAGTGCAAGGCCTTACCTAGCGCCAACGCCTAGCATGCTAGCATGGCCTAGCCTTGCGATGCTTGGGCGCATGGCCTGCTAGCCCACACGCAAGGGCTTAGCAGGCCTAGCATGCTAGGCTTACGATGGGTCTTGCCTAGCCTAGCACTTACATAGCTAGGCCAACGCGAGGCTACGGCTAGGCTCATACTTGTAACTTGACTGATTTCGCGTCTCGTCGAATTCTAAATTCGGCTGGACTTGCGACGCTCGATCTCGATGCTCTAAGCTCGATATCCGACGTCGTTATTCGTAAAACTCCGACGACTCATCAAATCGTTCAGATTGATTCGTCGTCTCGGATTGGTTGTTCGATTGGGTTCGACTCGAAGGGTTCAGTCAAGATTAAGCTGTAATATTAATTGTACATTAATATTACTGATTGGAAGCGGCCTACACCTAGGCATTCTGATCACTTGACCTTACTTTAGAATTAGCTATCCAATAATTCTGAACCCTCTATCGGAATAATACACTTGTTGGAAGGACACCATTCCTTTAAATCTCCCACTTGTCCTTTCGGACAAGTGTGAAAATTTTGTATAGCCCCATTCCTATGTCGCTTAATTTCTCTTCATGAACTATAAGGTAAGATTCTTCGTCATCCTTGTTTCGGGGTTTTCTGATGTGCTGCGAGAGAGTTACAATTCTGAGACTAGAACCGGACACCTGTACCTGCAAAACAAACGGAGACTCCGAGTGATTGGAGTTCTGCCTCCAACGGTCAAGTTAGTAGTTATTTTAGGGTAAAAGGTAAATGTGTTTCTCTAAGTGAGAGTATTCAATGTGCGTAATCCTCTTTAATGAGGATTAGTGTGCATATTTATATGCCTTGGGATGTGTGCCAATTCCTAGGTTTAGGTTAAACCTAAGGCTGACTGGGCTTTCCCCAAGGATTGGGCCTAGGTGGCCAGTTAACCCATGTGTCATGGGAAGAACACGTGTCGTCTTGTAATTGGTCCATGGTGGACGGATCACTGCTTGACACGTAGCAGGCTCCTATTGGCCCATGTGAAGGAAACATGGCGGATCCTGATTGGTCCACTCGTCATATGGTGATTGGTGGGAAAAATCCCCTAATCATTTGCCCCTCACAGGTGGCATATGACTGTTCATTTGTTACCTGTGACAGGTGTCAGGCTGTAACAGGCGACGGTCTGCTACAGGTGTCATTTGGTTAAAGGCCGAGGGTTTTTTCCCGCTCAAATTTTGAATTTGGGAATTGACTCTTCGTCTTCTCATTTTGCCTATATAACAACGTGTTGACTTAAGATATTTTCACACTTGAGAACTTTTTTAAGAGAACACTCGGACCCCTGAACCTGCTCTTACATTTCGGACATTTCCAGCCTACCGCATGCTCTGACAAGTCGGCTGATACTCAGATTAATTTCCAGATCTTCGTCAACTTCTCACTCGTTCAGGTAACTGTCTGTTCTCTCATTCTTTTACTTTATTTTTTTCTTTTTGAAATGGCACCACGGAAGCACACGACACGACCTAGGTTAGTGATCAGTCGGTCACCGGGGACGGCTGAGTCTAGGACTAGGAGTGCCGCCTGCCCCTTTTCGAACTAACCTTTGCCCTTTATACAAAGTTCGACTGTCTCTGTGTCTATGTAGAACATAATGGCCAGAACAAAAATAACTGCTAGGATCATAAATTTCGAAGGCTCCTCCTACCAGGTGCCGATTAGTGAGACATCTGACCAAGTGCCAGATGTTGAAGTGAACCAAGGCGGCTTGGCTGCCGACAACTTTGAGGGAGGGATCAAGGTGGTCCCTTCCCATTTTACCGTAGATATGTCTACATATTCTCCCGCTCCTGTTGAAGGAGAGGAGGCGGGCCCCTCTGGGAGAGGGGAGGAGTCGTCCTCTTCAGACTCTTCAGAAGACGAGTCCGACTCCAATGCGGTTACCCTTCTCTCGACACAGAGGGGAGACACAACCGCCTACAAGAGGCGAGGCTTTCTCATTCAGTGGGCAAAACACCCCTTACTACTGCACTATTCCAAAAAGCCGAATAAAGGCCATGCAAGAGAAAGTGGGCAGCTTCATAGCGAACCATGCAATGGGTCCTGGCATCTAGTTTTTGTGCCAGATCCGGAAGACACAGTCGTTTGGCCAGCTGGGACCAGTTATGATAGCGCCTGCTTTGGCTGCTATGAGGCGGCCATTAGAGTTGGGCTGCGCTTCCCCTTACATCCGGCTGTTCAGCGAGTCCTTGACGATATGAGTTGGGGTTATGGCAGTTAGCCCCAAATTCCTGGTTCAACGTTCTCGGCTATGTAGCCGGGTGTGAGATGTATGGGGTGGAGCCAAATTTCGAGGCTTTTGCCCACATGAACTATCTCAGTCGGACCCCTAAGGCAGGCGGTACCGGCTGATACCAATTGACAAGCCATAGAGGCTACCTCATGACAAGAGGTAAAGAAAATAAATGGAAGGATTGGAGAAGCACCTTCCTCATCATTGAGAGTTCAGACAAGAAGTTGAACCAACGCTTTAATAGGTGTAACAGAGACCCGCATCTTCTTACAGGCGGTCGCAGCATGACGCATGTTCCCCCAAAAGCTAAAAAAGAGATCCTAGACCGAGGGCTCTTTAAAGTAGAGACCAGGGTCGACTCTATTACAGGGGTACGAGAGCAAGTACCCCTACACTGCGTCCCGAGCTACAAATGGCTCTATGACTAGTACTTCCTGGCCGCTTGTGGCCTCAGCAGTCGGTGGTCTAGAGGTAGCCGACGTGTCGAATACATTCTTTTGCGGAAATTATTTTCTAAATTTTTCTAACTTTCTTATTCGTTTATGCAGCAGAAGCCATGAGCAAAATTACCGCCTCCAAAACAGCGGCTGCTATGTTGCGAGCATCCATCATGCAACAACACTCATCAGCCGACTCTCCCACCAAGGAGACGCCCTTAGTGAGTTCTCACCTTTCACCCCCTCCCCTTTTGGGTTTATACACATATTAACCATTTATCTTTTTGCAGGCGGGCACCCAAAGAGCATCCTCCTCCCAACAGCCGGACTCCAAAGCCCGGAAGACAACTGTTGCGAGTTCGCCTGGTTCTGCGAGGAAACCAGCAGCTGTTGACAAGCAGCCGGCCACTCCATCCAGCAGGCCGCCTAGAAGTATGAGACTGCTCCTCTAGACTTTTGAGCCACTTTTCTTTCACATTGTCTCAAATTCTTGTTCACTCTTGATGCAGCCGGCCCTCAAGAACCGGACCTGGTCGAAGTGGCCAAGTCCATGATAAAAGTCGTCCCTCCTACAGAGAGAGACGCGGTCAGGGGTGTCGGCACCCTTAACCTAGATGGAATTGTAAGGCTCCTTGCTGAGGTATACTTAGCGTATTTTTGCTGTTTTAATTCTAGGACGCCTGTTTTTCATTTGAAATCTGACGCCTGTTTTCTTTTATTCAGTCCCTGCTCCGAGTAAACGGCCTTCGCCAGCCCCTTAATGCGAAGAACAAAGAGGTAAAGGCTGCTAAAGCCATGGCCGCCTCTAACTGTGATAAGGCAATGTTTCAAATTTCCCAAAATGAAATTTTGACAACTGATATTCTTTATTATTAGGCGTAGGCCACTTATGCTATTAGGACTCAGTTGGAGGCGGCCAAGAAGAGAAATAATGAGTTGGAGGCGACCATCCAGAACCTCAAAGCCGAGTTGAGGCCTCTCCGTCAAAAGATGTCCTCATACGACACCTTGGAGAAATCCTTGGAGCATGTCAAGGAACGCCTGGCAACCTAGGAGAAGAGACTCACTGAAGAGCTCTCAGCCAAGGCTGAGCAAGAGAAGAAGGATTTGGTCGGCCCATATCCAGCGCATGACCTGGAGTCGTCTCTTTCCAAATGCCGACTTTTCTTCTTGGGAAAAACAATTTCTCTAATGCTTTGAAACGTATAACCAAGAAGTTCTAGCAGCTGCTGAGAATGAGGCTCTAGAGGAGGAGGCGGAGTATCCGACAGTGGCCTTGGTGCCGATTGGGGCAGATGCGTCTAAAAAGGGTGTAGTTGATGCCGAGTCAAGCAAGAAGAATGTTGATTAGGCGCTGTTGTTGTTGAAGATCTGCCCCCATCTTAAGCTTATGTCTTCTTTTTTCTTCGGCTTGCGTGCCGTCTGTTTCTGTTTTACCCGACCAAGGGGTCGGGGTCTGAATATTTTGCCGGTCTTTATGGCCGGCTTATTTTTGTATCTTTACCCGGCCAAGGGGCCGGGGTCTTGAATACTTGTGCCGGTATTTATGGCCGGCTGTTAATAGAATTTCGGCGACCATCTTTTTAGGTCGCCTTAGCTGCCAATTTTCGAATTGTGCTCTTATTTTTGCTAAGTGTCGAAACTCTGATATCCACTTGCATGCCATACCGACTGGTTTGTATGGCCGATAGTTGTAGACAGGTACAATGTAGGGACTGCCTATGCCCCTGGACGACTGATTGTGTATTTCCAGGCTAGGCGATCAGTCGGCCATTTATCCAACCGGTCTCTAACGTATCTTGATGACTTGTTCCCCTTTAGGAAGGCGGTTCCGTCATATTTTTTGAAATTTGCTAAGTAGGAAAGTGAAACCCACTTGCAATGGTTGTCGTTTAAGTAATAGAGACACTAAGCGGCATAGGCCGGCTAGTCCCCTTACCAACTTTTGTTGGATTTTTACTCAAGCTGAGATAACTTAGTAAGAACAGGCAATACATGAACACCTTTTTCAATTTCAAACCAAGTTTTAAAGAGTGACTAAGTAAACATGAACGTCACTTAGTCGCCGCCACTATTGTTTGAGTAGTAGTGGTACCAGGCGTCGGAAGCCGATTGGACCCCTTTATTCGCCAATGTTTGTTGGCTATTAACTCAAAAGGTACCGGCTGTACTTATCCCAAGTAGTACAGTCGGTTATCTGACGCGGATGCTAACTGCAAACACTTGTTGGACCAGTAAGAGTTATCCTTGTCTTAGAAACGGCTACGTGGTTCTCTTAGAAGAAAGTCGTATAGGTGCCGTGTAATTAATTTATAGAAGCATGCCCCTCTTAATAAAACTCGTAAATATAAAGCATGGAGTGTAGTCGACTGTTTTATCAGTAGATATGCCCTTCTTAGTACAAAACAAATAAAGTGAAATAGCGAACTTTTATTAAGTTGATCTCGGCTATTTACATTATTAAAAAATAATACTTTTTAAGATTATCTACATTCCAGGTTGGAGGCAAGGGTTGGCCGTCTGGTGTTTCCAGATGGTAGGTGTCGTCCCGGACTTCTTCATAGATTCGGTAGGTTCCTTCCCAGTTGGGAGTTAATTTGCCGGACTCATTAGCGCTACCGACTGCTTCCATCTCCTTAGTACAAAGTCCCCCACTTTGAGTGGACGCCTGTGTACTTTTTTGTTATATGATCTGGTCATTCTCAGGCGGTAAATTTCATGGCGCAAGGCTGCATTGCCCCTCCTTTCTCGAAGTGAGTCCAAAACCATGCGCATGGACTCCCAGTTTGCCTCTTCGTCGTATAACATTACTCAAAGAGTCGGCTCGTAGTGTTCAATTGGGAGAACAGCTTCCACACCATGGGTTAGGAGAAATGGAGTCTCTCCCGTTGACCCTTTTTCAGTCGTCCTAATGGCCCATAGAACATGTGGTAGTTCATCTGCCCATAGGCCGCCTGCTCGTTCAATCTTCTTCTTGAGACTGTCAGAGATGATCTTATTGAAAGCTTCTACTTGGCCGTTTGCTTGTTGACGGCTAACTGATGCAAAGTAATGTGAAATACCTTGGTCTCCCAGCCAATTTTTTAGAATAGGCGTCTCAAATTGGGGACCATTGTCAAAAAACCATAGACATGGGCACCCCAAACCGAGTGATGATGTTTTTCCAAATGAATGAAATCACATCCTTCGTTTTGATTCCTTTGACAACCTCTGCCTCTACCCATTTAGTAAAGTAGTCGACTGCAACAAGTATATACTTTTTGCCGCCTGTAGCAGGCGTATAAGGACCCAGAATATCCATGCCCCACTTAGCAAACGGTGGTGGGCTATGGATAGCAGTGAGATCAGTAGCCGGACGGTGAATTAGCTTGCCAAACTTTTGACACTTGACACATTTTTTCACCATCTCCATTGCATCTGCTTCTAAAGTAGGCCAAAAGTAACCATGTCGCCTTGCCCATTGGGCAAGCAACCTGTTGCCTATATGGGAAGCGCAGTAACCAGAGTGAAGATCTTCTAGGATCTCTCGTCCTTTTTCTGGAGTAACACACTTCAAGAAAGGTTGGAGGTACCTCTCTTGTGAAGTTCTCCCTTTATCATTTCAAAACTGGACGCTCGTTTTTTCAGTGTGGCCGCCTGGTGATGGTCATCCGGCAAAATGACGTCTGTTAGATAGGCCCTGATTAGATCCATCCAGGTGGAACTTCTATCTAAAATTCCAATAGGGTCTTCCTCAATGCTTCTTTTCTCCATAACATCCCAGAAAACGGTTCGTGGAGTATCACAGGAGGCCGAGGATGCCAACTTTGAAAGAGCATCCGCCTGGTTGTTTTCAGATCTTGGTATTTGAGTCAGATGAAAACCTTCAAGGGATCCGACTGCTTGTCGTAACGCCGGTAAATACTTGATCATTGCCGGATGGGTTGCTTCGTATTCGACATTGTACTGACTCACTATTAATTGTGAATCAGAACAGGCGTTTATTTTTGTTGCTCAAGCCGCCTTGCACATGCGGATTCCGGCTAGTAAAGCTTCATATTCTACCTCGTTGTTTGAGGCTTGAAAATTGAAACGTAGAGCATACTTATACCTGCCGCCCTCTAGCGACTGACATATGACGCCTGCTCCGCAACCATTTGAGGTGGAGCTCCCGTCCACATATACCTTCTAGACTTGGTCTGGAACTTGAGAATCAGGGGGCCGAGTCATTTCTACAATAAATTCAGCAAAGGCTTGCCCCTTTACTGCCTTTCTAGGCTCGAATATGACTTCGAGACTCTGAATTTCTATTGCCCATTTGATCATCCGGCCTGACGACTCCATGGTTGTCATTGGCCTCTTGACTGGTTGATCTGTATACACAACGACTACATGTGCCAAGAAATAGGGCTTCAATTTTTTTACAACCATGAAGAGAGCGAGACCGAACTTTTCCACTAAAGGATATCTCATCTCTGCATTTTTCAGCACGTGGCTGACAAAGTATACCGGGAGCTGGCAGCCGTCTCTTTTAGCAAGGAGAACAACGCTTAGAGCATGGTCAGAAATGGCCAGGTACATGTAAAGCACCTCTTTGGGCAAAGGACTGACCAGCCTCGGCAAGGAATGTAGGTGAACTTTCAATTTTTGGAAGGCCGCCTCAGCATCCGGCCCCCATTCAAACCTTGCCTTCTTCTTTATAGCCTGGAAAAAGTAAAGGCACTTGTCGCCTGATCGGCTGAGAAACCTTCCCAAAGCCGCTAGACAACCTGTTAGCTTCTGAACCTCTCGAACGGTGCGAGGCGAATGCATGTCGATGACCGCCTGAACTTTTTCAGGGTTCGCCTCTATTCCTCTCTGATTGATGAGAACCCCAAATACACATTTCTTGGGATTGAGCATGACATGGTGCCGCCTGAGTGTGGTGAATGTTACTCGGAGGTGCGAAAGATGGTCTATCTGAAGCTTGGACTTAACAATCATATCATCAATGTATGCCTCGACGTTCCTCCCAATCTAGTCAAAGAAGACAGTATTGATCATTCTTTAGAAGGTGGCCGGGGCATTCTTCAGACCAAACGGCATGACTGTGTAGCAATATAGTCCCTGATCAGTGACGAAGGCCGTCTTCTCCTGATCTTTCTTCCACAAAGGAATTTCATGGAAGCCAGAGTAGGCATCCATAAAGCTTATCAAAGCATGGCCGGCTGTTGAGTCGACCAGACTGTCAATTTTGGGTAGAGGGTAACTGTCCTTAGGGCACGCCTTGTTTAGGTCCGTGTAGTCCACACACATTCGCCAGGTACCATTCGGCTTTTTAACAAGCACAACATTTGCCACCCAGTCTGGGAAGTAACATTGCCGAATGAATCCTGCGTCAAGCCATTTTTTAACTTCGGCGGCTACCGCCCGACTCCTCTCCTCGCCATGGTTCCACTTCTTCTGCCTTACCGGCTTCTTTTTCGGATCCACGGCTAGTTTATGTACCGCCAGGTCATGAACTTCGAATGCAAAGATGTCTTTATATTCTTTCAAAAGTTGGTGAAAATCTTCACGCGGAACTTTAAGAGTAGTCATCCCAACCTTGGTTGTTTGGTCAGGGCGCGAGTCGTCCAAGACCAGGTCCGTATGCTCACCAGCCGGCTGAGGGCGGAATTCGTCTGACCGCTCCTCTGCCAGTGATTGCTATCTTTTTTCTTTTCTTGCGGCCCCCAACTGGGCAGCCTTTCTTTTCTTGCCGCCTACTTCTTGAGCAGGCGCATCCTCCTTGACAATGTCAAGATCTGCTTTTTCACCACTTGACCCAACGGCCACGACAGTGGGTTTGATATCCGAGAGGTAGCACTCCCGGGCCATCTTCTGATCTCCCCTTAGGGAGCCGACTGTACCATCATCCTTCTCAAATTTGAGCAACATAAGAGATGGGATAATGATAGCTTTTGAATTATTTAGGGTAGGTCGTCCCAAAATCATGTTGTAAGCCGAGAGTTCCTCAACTACCAAGAATCGGACCACCATGTGACGACCCTCCCCCTTCTCACCCAGGCGGATGGGTAAATCCACTCGCCCTACAGGGTGGACGACTTCTCCTCCAAACCCTACTAGAGGGTGGGATACCGGATGTATGCAATCAGTCTTGTATTTGAGCTTTGACAGACACTTGCTACTGATAAGGTCCGAGGAACTACCGGTATCTATGAGGATTCGGCCAACTCTTTGGTTGGCCACTTTGCATTCAATAACAATGGGGTTATCATGCGGCCCCTTTACCCCTCCTAGATCTTCTTCGGTGATGACAATTTCTGGAAATGAATTTTTGGAGGGTCGTTCTTGGTGAACGGAATTGACATCCAGTTGCCTGATATTGTCTTTATTGCCCCTAATAGTGGGGTCGCCTCCTGAGAAGCCGCCTGCAATTGTGTAGACGACTGCATCATCAGTATCAGAACTATCGGCCTGTTGATTCTTTTTGGCCGATTACTTATTCTTTGAGGAAGTATTCCCCTTAGATTTCTTGACATAAGAGTCAAGGTCGCCTTGTTCAGCCAGGCGATCTAGGTAGCGCATGAGACTGATACATTCGTTGGTTTCATGATCAACGTCTTCATGATAATGGCAGAACTTATCTTGGTTCCGATTGCTCGCAGAACCCTTCATGGGGGCCGGCTTCTCGATTGAGATCCGGCCCTTGATTTCTTTCAGGATAGCTTGACTATCCTTGTTGAACGCATACTTCGGAGAGTATGGTTTGAACTCTTTCTTCTTTTTCTGGGCCGGCTGTTTAGAGGAATCGGCCGCCCAGACCTCTTTTCTCTTTTTATCATCTTTGGTCGGCCTTCTTTTTTGTCGAACCTTCTTCTGTTCGACTGCTTTCAAGTACTACAGAGATCAGTCGCCTGTATATAGGCTTCTTCTTCAATCAAAGCTTCTTGAAGAGTCGCAACCCTCTTTCAAACCAGGTCAAATTTGAAGGTCGACCCGTCCTTGAGACCTCTGAAAAAGTCAGTATAGGCCACTTGATCCGGGAGCCCTTGAATCTGTATCCTCATCAGGTTGAACCGCTTGATGTAAAAACTGAGCCCCTCCTTCTCGCCCTACTGAATCGTCCCTAAATCAAGAGTCATCTTCTTTGCAGGTATGTTCATAGCAAAGTTGAAGGTGAATAAATAAGCAAGCGTCCTGAAGTTGTTCACACAACCAGTCGCCAGGTTGCCGAACCATTGCTGTGCGATTCCTTTGAGAGTCGCTGGGAAACACTTGCACTAAGTGGGATCATCCAACCCTTGGAGATACATTAGGTTGATGAACGCCATCAAATGGTCTTCAGGATTAGTAGTGCCGTCATTGGCGCCTACTAGCACATTTTTACCTTTGGCCGGCTGAGCGGCTTCAGTAATTTCCTTGGAGAAAGCAGACGGTTGTTCTCCAAGTCTTAGCAACCGTAGCTGCCAGTCCAAAGGCTGGACATTTTTTGCCGCCTATCCTCCAAACAGAGGTGGCTGCAGAAAATATTGTTGTTGCGGTACAAATGGTAAGTTTGGTACCGCCTGGTCGTTATGAAATCCAGACCGACGGGAGGTGCCGCCTGTCTGACTCTCATGATTGGAATAAGTATACCTCATAGACGGGTTGCGCAAACTATCTTGAAAATCAGAAGAGGAGGCCGACTCTGACAGTCGGTCGTTCTTCTTCTGCTCTAGCAATAGCCGAGCGTCTGAGTATGTTTTCTTTGACCCGTTCGCCTGTATATGACGAACGGGCTTCCTCCTCCCTGGTGTTGGAAAACGGTACTTTGTGAAATCAAGCACAGACGACTCCCACTTCCTAGAGTTAGGATGAGGGGTCGCCTCTCATCCTTGAACATGCTTCCTTTTTCCTGAATAGGACGGTTTTTTAGCCGACTGCTCCTTGGGCAGAGCAGGCGTCTTCTTGTTGATCAGTTCCTTGATCTCCCCCTTAAAGCCACTCATGAAGGTCATGAGTTCGTTTCTTGTAATGGGAGCAGACCCTTCAGCCGCCTGTTGCTGATCAGGCGGTGTGCCGACTGGATTACTGAGACTGGAACCGGACGCCTGTACCTGCAAAACAAACGGAGACTCCGAGTGATTGGAGTTCCGCCTCCAACGGTCAATTTAGTACTTGTTTAGGGAGTAATTAATGCGGAAAAAGGTAATGTGTTTCTCTAGGTCAGAGTATTCAATGTGCGTAATCCTCTTTAATGAGGATTAGTGTGCATATTTATATGCCTTGGGATGCGTGCCAACTCCTAGGTTTAGGTTAAACCTAAGGCTGAATGGGCTTTCCCCAAGGACTGGGCCTAGTTGGCCTGTTATCCCATGTGTCATGGGGAGGACACGTGTCGTGTCGTAATTGGTCCATGGTGGACGAATCACTACTTGACACGTGGCAGGCTCCTATTGGCCCATGTGAAGGACACATGGCAGATCCTGATTGGTCCACTCGTCAGATGGTGATTGGTGGGAAAAATCCCCTAATCAATCCTTATTACATGCAGAAGTGTTTCTCGATTCCCGAGTTCGACTATCAATAAACAGATGATTTCTAAAATCCATCTGAGCACGGCCATGCATTTTCACAGTCTCGCTCATCGAGAGGCCTTGTAAACAACAAAGACATATTCCCTATTGTTAATAGAGGGACATTCCCAGTCTTGTACTATAAGCTTCCCTTACGAAGAAGACCTAGTCGCCTGAGTGCTGCCGTTATAATCCCCATTTACGGCAGACGTTTGACAACATCAAAACGAATAGTACTCAAACAAGAGAACTTGCAATACTCATGGTCGAGGAAAAAGGTTCCAATAGCAATAATGAAAAATATACTTATGACGACACTAGACGAAAATCCTAATTTGGCACCGGTTCAAACCCCCCTTAAGGTACCGGTTTTGAACCGTTGGGGATTTGAGGGATGCCAAATCCTCAAAAATTTGGCAACGGTTCAAAAATTTGGGGATTTGGTTAAACGGTGCCAACTACCTTGAATTTAATGTAGTTAGCACCGTTTCTAAGCATGAACCGGTGCCTTTGACTTGTTTTTTTTTTCCAGCAATAATATATATTAATTTTGATACTAATAAATATTAATAATGAGATCATGTACATAATACCGATATTAATAATAATAATAAAAATTATTATTATTATTAATTTTAATAATAATAATAATAATAATTATTATAATATTAATATTAATAATAGTAATTATTCATATTATTATAATATAAATAATAATTTAATATTATTAATATAATAATAATAATAATTGAAAATAATAACAAGGACATAAATATTGATAACAATCCCAAAATATAATATTAATTAGAAAAATGTGTTATAACTACAAACAAACATAATTAATTAGTAATAATGTAGTACACTAAGCTAGTTAAAACAAAAATAAATGATATTTACAAATTAAATGTGATGTAGGCCGCCAACATGTCTCGAATTACATTGAGTTCCTCGCTCGTGAACAGATTTCCCGTGTGTCCCTTGCAAAACTTGGAATACATACACAAAATGTAAGTTAGTAGGAGTGAACTCATAAATAGTCGTAACATGTCTTTATCACTTATTTATAGGTGGCTAAGGCTTGAAATTACAAGAAAATAGCAATTAAGGGGTCTTAGAACGCATTTTCAACCTAAATGGCCCGAGTAAGGCCATTTTGGCTACTAGGATGCCTATTTCCTACATTTCTTGTCAAGTGAACTCATAAATATTCATAACATGTCTTTATCATTTAGTTATTGGTGACTAAGGCTTGAAATTACAAGAAAATAGCAATTAAAGGGTTTTAGAATGCATTTTCAACCAAAATGGCCCGAGTAAGGCCATTTTGACTACTACGATGCCTATTTCCTACATTTCTTGTCAAGTGAACTCATAAATAGTCATAACATGTCTTTATCACTTAGTTATTGGTGACTAAGGCTTGAAATTATAAGAAAATAGCAAGTAAGGGGTTTTAGAACGTATTTTCAACCAAAATGGCCCGAGTAAGGCCATTTTGACTACTAGGATGCCTATTTCCTAAATTTCTTGTCAAGTGAACTCATAAATAGTCATAACATGTCTTTATCACTTATTTATAGGTGGCCAAGGCTTTAAATTACAAGAAAAGAGCAATTAAGGCGTTTTGGAACGCAATTTCAACCAAACTGCAATACCTCTTCAAGTTGTTGTGTGTTTGTACAATGACTCACTATGTCAAACATGAATCTCATCACGTATAGGCCATAATCAACTCCGTTATCTTGTTGTACGCACTAGCATGAGGTACAAAGTACATGAATCAAACATTCATAGCAAATTAGCAACATATTACGCATTGTATATTACGAAAATCACAATATCATGTGGCATTACCATCGGTGATTTCCATGTAGGACCTCGCGGAGCTCGAGAATTTATCTTCTTCATAACACTACATAGAAAAGTAAGTTCAAAATTGATTAGTATAATTAATATATATAAGAGTTAGGTTATGATAATCAATAACAAGAATGAAGCTATGTATATTTACTTTTGCAGTATGGACTTCACGAGGCGCTTTCTTGGTTGAGGTAACCGAGCAGAATCAAAGAAGAAGATTGTGTTACTGGAAAGACACCAGTAGGGTCCAATGATAACTACGCACATACATTCACACGAGACAAATAAATCAATAATTAGGAAAGTACAACATATATATAAACTGGGAAAACAAATGAATTTGACAAGCATAATCTGACGTACTCCTCATAATATGGGGCAAATATAAACATGTCTCCCGCACGCAATGATTCCTTGATACCCCGTTCAATATAGTACAATACGTTAGTGTGGTTGCCTAAGATTCTAGCAGTGGAGATCTGCTCAGGGCATAACCACCCAATTTGACATGGAGAACCAAGCTCCCATAAGTGCTTCTGGAGTGCTCTGCATACATGATAATAAAATGTTAATCGAAAACAAACCGACAATCACCACTAAACTGAATAACATAAATTGAGTACTAGTTGAATTACCTAATGCATATTTGAATGAGGGAAATATTAAGTATTGCACCACTTAGAAATTCCTACACATCTTCTTTGAATAGCCATGCCATTGCATCATCATCGTAGTGGAACATTTCCTTAGGTAGTGGAACTTGAATGGGGCTGTCACTAGGAAACACGCAAACACGGTTGTGGAGATAAGTTAACTCCTTAGAGAGAGATTAAAGCACCGTGTCTTCAACTAGTGGAATAGCTTGCATAGCTGAACCTCGTGAAGAACTCTTGTTCGACGCTTTTCCACTCACCGAGCCATGTTCACTCCTCTTCTTTGGCATCGGTTGATCAATGCTTTTTGGCCCCTCCACCCTCTTCTTTGGAGTTTGGCTTTTCCTCGATGGCTAATAAGACAAATCACACAAATGGTTAGAAAAGAATTTCATCCAACTCTTGGGATGAAAATCGGGTATAGAGTAAAGCGTGAACTTTAAATCTTTATTACCTGGTTCACCAACCGTATCCAAGCACATGGTCATTGCACAAAACTACCTTTTGCCACCCAAAGTGTAGTAAACTCATCCTCCTCTACGGGCACAGGTATTAGGATGTCCTCAAACCCGGCAACCACATAATGGATCCCGACCGAATAATGCTCAGGTCAAAGCGGTCGCAAATGGACCGTACCTTATTCGGCCGGTTGTGCACTACCATATGCAACGACATTCAAAGCTCCACTAAGCGATTCGCCCGGGTGAAGAATTTCACAACAGGTCTCTTCCTGCACCAATTTGGAATATCACTTGTAAGAAAGAAGTAAAACAAAAAAAAGGGAAGAGCAAAACTGTCATGAAAAACAGAACAACAGTAGTAGCAGAACAGCTGCACAACTGTTGCCTGCACAGCTGCTGCCTGCTGCCTGCACAGGAAAACTTGTCACGGATTTCATCAGAACATGACAATCATGGGATTTCATACTTTTCAGCTTCAATTCTCCATTTAAGGATACAAATCTCTTCATGTTAGATACATACCCTAATGGAACCTTAATGCCATACAGACATGCACAAAACATCCGTTTTTCTACCTTTGACAATGTGTAGCAAGCTGGAGGTAAATAGGCCTTTCCCTCCTTGGCTTTTCCCTCATTTTTCTTCTTGGACGCATTCGTGGCCTTTCCCTTTTCCTTGCTCTTCCCCTTTCAGGTTTTCGAACTCAATTCATTTTCCTTTTCCTGTTCCTTTCCCTTACTAACCCTTTGTTGAACCCACAATTCAGGAGGCACCCCCATCTTTTTCAAATCATCTCGTGCTCCTTTGTCTGGCTTTGAATATTCATCAGTGTTCCCACAAGAGCATCACACACATTCTTCTCTATATGCATTACACCAAGACAGTGCCTAACGTCATGTTCTTTCCAGTACGGGAGCAACCAAAAGATTGATTCTTTTTTAAAGAGAGCAGTCGACTCCGCCGCTTTTTCTGATTTCCCAAAGACTGTTCATACACCCTTAACTCGAGCGTAAACCTCCTCACCGGTCGACGGCCTAGGCGCAGTCCCCTCTTCCGCTGTCCCATCAAAAGCCTTTTTCTGCCTACGATATGGGTGATCGCGCCTGAGCAACCTTCTGGTCGTCAAGTACACCTCTTTGTGAGAATGATCAAGGCGTTTGCTTGGCGTATCATCAATACAAATGGGGAATGCTTTTTTCCCTTTGTTCTTATACCCAGACAAGTTGCCATACGCAGGAAAATCATTAACGGTCCACATAAGAGCTGCACGCAATGTAAACATCTCATTCTTATGAGCATCAAACACGGAAACCCCTTTGTCCCACATCTTTCTCAAATCATCAACAAGTGGCGCAAGATAAACATCTATGTCGTTTCCTGGTTGCCTTGGCCCCGATATCAAAAGTGAAAGCATTACGTATTTCCGTTTCATGCACAACCAAGGAGGCAAATAGTAGATCAATAAGAGTACCGGCCATGTGCTGTGCGGGGTACTAAGAGTGCCAAATGGATTGATCCCGTCCGTGCAAAAACCAAGCCTTAAATTTCTGACTTCATCACCAAATTCCCCAAACTTCATATCAATGTTCTTCCATTGTGGGGAGTCGGCTGGGTGCTTCAGCATTCTGTTTTTCTTTCTTCCCTCTGCATGCCACCTCAAGTATTTAGCGTCTTGTGGTAAAGAGAACTGACGCATAAACCTTGGAATAATGGGAAGATACCACAACACCTTAGCAGGCGGTCCCTTCGTACCAGCATTGCAACTCATGCGCTTGTAGCGCGACTTCTTATATCGTGGACACTCCTCCAATTTTTCATATTCATTTCGATAAAGAATACAATCATTAGGACATGCATGTATCTTCTTATACACAAAACCAAATGGACACATGAGCTTCTTTGCGTAATAGTAAGACTTAGAAATTTCATTCCCGTCGGGAAACATCTCACTTAACGCGGTTAACAAAGATGTAAAACTACTGTCCGTCCACCCATGTTTCGACTTAATGTTAAAAAGTGTTAGCACGGCTGATAGTTTGGAGTATTTTTTGCACCTAGGATACAAAGGCTTTTTAGAAGCCTCCGATAATGACTCAAACACGTCACCTTCAAAACCACGCATCATCTCATCCACCCCTTCATCCTCAACCTCATCCACATGATCATCCTCAAATCCATCCTCAGCACCATGATCAACAATATGTTCATCATTATTCTTGTACTCCTCGTCCACACAAATGTCATTGCTTCTATCATCATGCACATCATTCCCAATAACATCCCCACTGTACTCTCCTTCTTCACCGTGCCAAATCCACACATGGTATTTAAGCCTAAACCCACGACAACTACATGACCTCTAATGATATCAACACTATTGACCACCTTCACATTATTACAATCAACACAAGGACAATAAAAGCAATCGAAACCCATTCTGCGCTTGTAAGATGAAGCCCTCTCGCAAAACTGTTGAACCCCATTAAAGAATTCCAATGTATCCCGTCTACCATACATCCAGCCACGATCCTTCTCCATTAAGTAAATTGTCTCTAAACATGGCAACATATTACGAATCATGTATAATTGCTACCATCTATTATATATGTAAATCGAATTCAAACACACAACATGCATATAACATTCATATAGATACAAAAATGCATATATCCTTCCAAAGGGTCCTTATCACTCCAACCTAACCCATCCTTGAACGTTTACTCTCACTAGTGAATGTATGTCGACTTTCCAATTTTAAGGAAAATCCGGCAGCATTTCCCCCCAGTTCTCCAAGTACACGATGTAGGTAATAAGTTACGCACATATGTACCTAGAGAACATGGTGTTCGAGGAAATGGTAAGCCAAGATGTTCCTTAAAATCGAAAAAAATAGACATACATTCACCACCTAAGTGAGAGTAAACATTCAAGAACAGTCCCAACCGGGGACTATTCAAGACTTTCTCTTAATGAGAAAGCCTTGACGGGTATCTAGGCATACGATGATGCAAGCATTTCATATATTTATTGTTGTATTTAGTTTGTCATTATATAATACACAAGTCTAATAACTAGCATGAAAAAACTTTTAGTAAAACAATAATAAAGAGAAAGAAATATTTATAGCTTAGAGAAGTTAATAAGTCATACCAATACTACCCACTTGAGCTAAATATGTATAATCTTCAAGCTAAACTTGAACTTCAATTTACATATGAACCTATAAAAACAAACAAAAAAAGCTTATAAATAACAATAAAATGGTCTCTTTTGTAGCATGCATCATATTACCTCCAATTCTTTAGTTCCAACCCACAATATGTGGGTAGCTATTACACTTTCTATTTTCAAATGTTTTAACTAATTCTCAATAGTTTTACTTAATCCAATTTTTCGCAAACATTTCTATTAGGTTACCCCTCTTACCCTAAAATTATATATTTTTCCCTTACTATTTCTTACTTTAATTATTCACCTTCTTTCTACACTTGCCTACCTTTGAAGTTTGAACTATTTGTCTCTTACTTAATCCACCTTATTTGGTTATATATATACCACCGATCCGAATTATTATAACTGTACTCTACCTCATTTTTCCTAATCTTTCTGCAAATATCAAATAATAAGAACACTATTAAATGGATGTAGTGTATATATTAAGTCACTAAATAACAAAGGTGGCAAACTATTCGTCTAGATTAGCAACATGATTAAATTAGTTTTAAGTCGGTAGATTCAATAGGAATAGGCATATTGTTATGCTGAACTAATGGACACAGATCACCAATAAAGGTATAGTATTCCACTATCACTACCAGGCTATAGCAACAGCCATCCAAGAAAAACAGCCTCACTGAGGTGCACCATGCACCACACAGCAGCACCCAAACACTAACGCCCAGCACCTTACCTTAATTAGCCAAATCACAATGCAAACCAAAACACTAACTCACAGCACCTTACCAGAACAATGCAAACCAAAACACAAACAACCAAAAATAAACAGTAGCCCAACACCTATACAACCCAAGCACAGCAAACCAATACACAAACAGCCAAGGGCAAATCCAGAAAGATGCACAGTACCTGAAACTTGCGCCTTAACCAACTGTGAGAGCAAGAACGTAGTTGTGGAGGGGGGGCAATGCGCGTCTATTGACAAACCCTAGATTATAAGAAACTTGTAATTACTAAATTGTAAAGCAAATCCACCAAAAAATCAAGAGTGTCAAGGAATTGAACAATGGAGTAAGTAAAACCTAACAAAAACTTACCTTAATTAGCTTGAAGCTGTTTCAATGGATGGATGCATATGGAGTACTACTTCAATGGAGGACGAGAAAGCTCGCAGCCCTTTAATGGAAAACAAAGACCGTTGAATGAAGAAGGTAGCAGGAGAGGAGAAGATAAGAGGGAAAAATTGAAGAGAAATATCGACTTAATTCAATGGCACAATGCGTGAAGTGAAGAATTAGAGCAAAAAGAAGAACGTTATTAACCCGGGTTTTTTTTTTTAAACATGGCACCGGTTTGAACCGGTGCAAAAAAGAATAGTTGGCACCGGTTCTCCTTAAACCGGTGCGAACTCTATCCCTTTTTTTTTTTTTTTTTTTTTTTGAACCGGTGCCAACTCCTAAATTTTTTATTCTCGCGCATTTTTTTTGGTACCGGTTTTCAAGAACCGGTGCTATAGGGGGGGTGCCTATTTAGTTTTTTCTACTAGTGCGATTTGATATCTCTTTAAAAGTATTCTCATAAGTCTATCCGGAATAGTTCCAAACTAGTACCTATACAAATGATTTATGACTTTCATGTCCTCGTAGCACAAGAAACATTGCTATAAATCATACTACACACTAATCTCAAGTGGTCATTAATCGTCCATCGTTCAAATGATCTCGACTAGGGAGAATTTTTGATTAAAATATTCAATGTTCACTTAACAGGGGTTTCTTTATCCAAGACATGGTTTTCATACCCTGTTTTGAATATTCTCAAAAACCGAATGGACTCATTATTTAATTCAAAACCACAATTAAATAGTTATGGAGTAATCATAAATTTGTAGAAAATTAAATTGCTCCAAAATTGAATGGTCAACATAGTGTTTTACATTAAGAAATCAAGTTTAATTAAAACATTTATACAGGGAAATAAAAGCCAATCTCTAAGTGCTTGATTCCCATTGCCTCAAGGTGCTTGTTGTGCTTCACTTGAGACAAAGGTTAAGTTAGAGGATCGGCTACGTTGTCGTCCATTCCATTCTTACAAATTCTTATTTCACCTTCGGATTTCCATTCCCTTATCATGTGAAATCGCCGCTTGACATGTTTGACCTTCTAATGTTCCCTTGGCTCACTGGCCTGAGCAATAGCTCCATTTTTTTCACAATAGAGGTCTATTGGACCCTCGATTGAGGGTACAACACCAAGTTCACCAATGAAATTACGAATCCAAACTTCCTTCTTAGCTGCTTCCGAAGGTGCTAAGTATTTGACTTCAGTTGTCGAATCTGCAGTGGTGCTCTGCTTAGCACTCTTCTAACTAAATGCTCCTCCATTGAGGAAGAATATGTACCCTGACTGCGACTTGGAGTCGTCTCTGTCAGTCTGGAAGCTCGCGTCAGTATAACCTTCAACAACCAATTCATTACAGCCACCATAGACCAGGAATTTATCCTTCTTCCTTTTCAGGTACTTTAGCATGTTCTTGGCCGCAGTCCAATGTGCCACTCCTGGGTCTGATTGGTTTCGGCTAGTAGCACTCAAGGCATACGATACATCCGGCCTAGTACATAGCATGGCATACGTGATCGATCCAATAAGCGAAGCATATGGAATCTGACTCAATCTCTCTTGCTCATCAGGTGTCTGTGGACACTGTTTCTTGCTGAGAGTTATGCCATGGGACATGGGTAGGTGCCCTCTTTTGGCCCCTTACATGATAAATCGTGCAAGTACCTTATCTATGTAAGTACTTTGGCTCAATCCAATCATCCTCTTAGATCTATCCCTATAGATCTTGATGCCCAATATGTATTGTGCCTCTTCTAAGTCCTTCATTGAAAGGAACTTTCCCATCCAGCCCTTTACGGACTCTAACAGTTTAGTGTTGTTTCCAATGAGTAATATGTCATCAACATATAAGACTAGGAATGCGTTGTTACTCCCACTGACCTTCTTGTAGACACAAGACACATCTAGATTCTTAATAAAACCCAACTTACTAATGGCTTTATCGAATCGCAGATTCCATCTTCTTAAGCTTGTAGGGTTTCGTAGTGACCCGATACTACGCGGAAGGAAACCCACCAAGACCCGCCCCTTAATTAAAGCAATTAACAAGCATAATAAACTTAATCAAACATGATTAAGAACAAGAATTCTTCCTTTGACGCGTGCTTCGCTCCCAAACAGCTCTTACATCAAAATCCCGAAAACACGAGATCTCCGACAGGTCGTACCCGCGACCCGACCCGAGCGTCCTAAGTCTTGAAGGTTAGTCAAGACCCCGACAAAATAACTATGAGTTTTACGAATCAAAGGTTTACTCTTTCTTAGAGTTGCCTTTTTAATTCCACTCAAGGTTGTATTCTCAAAATCCCAACCAAGTGGGTATTTATAGAGAATGGGGACTTGAAACCCCTTTTCATGATCAACGTGGGATCATGTGCAATTACAATAATTTATTTAATTCCAAAATAAATAATTAGGCAAAAGCAACCACAAGCCAACAAGTGGCAAAAGGAGAGAATGGGTTAGGTGAGGACCATATCCCATGGGGGGAACCATTGCCTTGCTCCCCAAGGGAAGCTTAGTGGCTTTGGTCCCCACCTCTCCTTAAACCTCCACTCACAAGGCAGCTGGGCTGGCTGCCACCTTGTGCTACCAGCATGCACAGCCACCTAGCATGCCTGGCTGACACAACACGCATCACCCAGCCCATCACTTGCGTGCTGCTAGCGAGCCACGCCTTGTGCTGGGCGCTGGGCGCTGCTGTCTTGCTGTCGCAGACACACGCACATGCATGCATGGTGCTGCTTCTTTACCATCTCAGGCACACGCACATGCATGCGTTGTGCTGCTGCCTTGCTATCGCAGGCACACGCACATGCATGCGAGGCTCTTGCATAGCCAGCACAGCCAGGCTAGCATACGCATGGCCCCAGCCTGCTAGCACCACTCGCCCATGCTCGCACAGCTAAGCGCATCCAGGCCAGCACGCACTAGCGCTGTGCTTGGTGCGTGGCCTGCGATGGTGCCTAGCACACACGCAAGGCTAGCGCTGCCTGCCAGCTAGCTTTGCTTGGTGCGTGGCCTGCGATGGTGCCTAGCACACACGCAAGGCCAGTGTAACCTGCCAGCTTGTTGTGCTATGGTGCGCACGCACACGCACACACGCATGTGCCTAGCACTGCGATGGTGTTGTGCGTGGTGCTAGGGGGCTGCGATGGTGCTCACACTTATGCACACACACATGGGTGCTGTGCTTGGTGCGATAGGGCTACGATGGTGCCTAGCATCATGCTAGGGCTGCGGTAGCGCCTAGGCATGATGCTAGGGCTGCGATAGTGCCTAGCACACCATGGTGCGCCTAGGCTTGCGATGAGCTAGCCTAGCCTAGCTACGGCTACGCTCATACTTGTTGCTTGTGATTATGCGACGCTCGGTCTTGGCGCCCTAGTCTCGATTTCCGACGTCTGTATTCGTAAAACTCTACTGGCTCATTAAATCCTTTCGGATTAATTCGTCGTCTCGGATCGGTGATTCGATTGGGTTCGACCCGAAGGGCTCAATTAAGATTAAGCTATAACATCAATTGTACATTGATATTACTGATCGGAAGCGGCCTCCACCTAGGCATTCCGATCACTTGACCTTTCTGAGAAATTAGCTCTGTAATAATTCTGAACCCTCTATCGGAAGAATACACTTGTTGGATGGACACCATTCCTTTCAAAGCTTGCATACTTTCCCAGCATTGCTTGGATCGACAAAATCTTCCGGTTGTGTCATATACACAGTTTCTTCCAAAACCCCATTAAGGAAGGCGGTTTTCACATCCATTTGCCATATTTCGTAATCGTAATATGCAGCAATTGCTAGGATTATCCGGATGAATTTAAGCATTGCAACTGGTGAAAAGATTTCATCATAATCAACTCCGTGAATTTGCCTGTAACCTTTTCCCACCATTCTAGGTTTTATATAGATACATTTCCATCTTTGTCTGTTTTCAATTTGAAAATCCATTTGCAACCGATAGGTGTATAACCTTCGGGCAAATTAACCAAGTCCTAGACTTGATTTTCAGACATGGAGTCCATCTCGGATTTCATGGCCTCTTGCTATTTAGTAGAGTCGGGGCTCGTCATAGCTTGTTTGTATGTCGCTGGCTCATCTTCGGTTAAGAAAATACCAAGTTATCTGTCTGGTTCAGATCTTGGCCGTTGCGACCTACGCGGGGTAATAGGTTGAGCATTTACATTGACGGTTTGACTCTGACCAATGTCAATAGCTGCTTCTAAAGCGCTTCAATTTTTAGTATTGTCATGTTGACTTTGTTGCTACACATATCGAACTTTGTCGAGTTCGATTTTCCTCCCACTTGTCATTTTGGAAAGGTGTTCCTTTTCCAAAAAGACACCATCACGAGCAACAAACACTTTGTTCTCGGATTTATTGCAGAAGTAATACCCCTCGGTTTCTTTTGGGTATCCGACAAAGAAACACTTGTCTGATTTTGGGTGAAGTTTGTTAGAAATTAATCTCTTGACATATGCTTCGTAACCCCAAATCTTAAGAAAAGAAAACCTCGGAGGTTTCTTGGTCCATAATTCATAAGCAGTCTTTTTAACAGCTTTTGACGGAGCACGGTTCAGTGTTAGTGCCGCAGTTAGAAGTGCGTGTCCCCAGAAAGATATAGGAAGTTCACTAAGACCCATCATTGATCGAACCATGTCTAACAAGGTTCGATTCCTCCGTTCGGATACTCCGTTCCATTGTGGAGTTCCAGAAGGTGTCAACTCTGAAAGAATACCATTTTCTTTCAAGTGATCGTCGAATTCATGTCTCAAATACTCGCCTATCAAAGTGCTTTTATTTTCTAGCCAAGTTGATTTTCAACTTCACTCTGAAATTTTTTTAATTTCTCAAAGGATTCAGATTTATTCGACATAAGGTAGACATAACCATATCTACTATAGTCGTCCGTGAAGGTAATAAAATATCGATAACCTTGCCTTGCGGGTGTACTCATTGGTCCACATACGTCCGTATGTATTAGACCCCATAAGTCACTTGCCCTTTCTCCCAACTTGGAGAATGGCTCCTTTATCATCTTGCCTAATAGACATCTTTTGCAATTTTCAAACGCCTCCAAGTCGAATGAGTCAAGAACACCTTCTTGAAGAAAATTCTTGATGCGTTTGACGTTAATCTGGCTAAGACGACAATGCCACAAGTAGGTTTGATTCAACTTGATGGTCTTAGCCCTTTTGGCGGTATCATTAATGTTGTAAACTTGTTTGTCTAGAGAAAGCACATAAAGATCATTTTCTGAATATGCCTTACCATATAAAACATTGTCGAAATAAAATGAACAACTATTGTACTTAATTCGAAATTCAAAACCTTTGGCGTCCAATGTCGAAATTAAAATAATATTTTTGGTAACTCTAGGAACATGATAGAAATTGTCAAGTTCTAAAACAAGCCCAGAGGGCAAAGACAAACTGAGAGATCCAACGGATACAACAGATATCCTTGCTCTGTTGCCGACCCAAAGCTCGACCTCTCCCTTCTCTAGCCTCCTTTTTATCCTTAGTCCCTAAGCATTGGAACAAAGGTGTGAGCCACATCCGGTATCTAATACCCATGATGTTTTGCTATTGAAGTTTAAGTCTATAACAAAAATATCTGATGAAGATGCAACGGTGCCGTTCTTCTTATATTCCTTGAACTTGAGGCATTCCCGCTTCCAATGTCCCTTCTTCTTACAGTAGAAACATTCGGAATCGGATTTAGAAGAGGCTACCTTCTTGTCCTTGCCACTCTTAGCAGCAGTTGACTTAGGCGGAAAATTCTTCTTCTTTTTCCCTTTAAAGCTTCTCTTCTTGCCCGAGCGCTTAAATGGCTTTCCCTTTCTCACCTAAGCATGTCATGCTTTCCCTCATCTTTGAGGGTTTGCTCGGCCTGCTTCGACATACCATGAAGCTCGGTGAGAGTTTTCTCCATGCTGCGCATATTATAGTTCATCTTGAACTGATCATAGCCTTTATGTAGCGAATGGAGAATGATGTCAATTGCCATCTCGGTTGAACTGATCATAGCCTTTTCATGTTCTCAAATAATCCAATCATTTTGAGAACATGCGGGCTGACTGGCTCTCCTTTCTTGAGCTTACTCTCGAGGATTTGCCTATGGGTTTCAAACCTTTCAGTTCGGGCCTACTCTTGAAACATATTCTGAAGCTCAGAAATGATCTCAAAAGCCGTCTCCTTTTCAAAGAAAGTCTTTTGATGGCCCGGAGACATAGTGACCAACATGATGCATTTGACATCCCGATTGGCACTTTGCAATCGGTTAAGGGCAGCCTGGGGGATCTCCTCATTGGGAGTATTGGGCATTTCCTCATCAAGGACGTATTGCTTTTGCTCTTACACGAGAACAATACGCAAATTCCTTTGCCAATCAAGAAAATTTGGCCCACTCAACTTCTCCTTGTCGAGAATTGAGCGTAATGAAAATTGGTTGTTTGAGTTACTTGCCGACATCTTTCTACAATTGAAAGAATTTGAAATGAAAAACTATTCATAAACCAATAAGTTTGAAATTTAAAGCGTTCATGCAAATTTTCAATCTTATTGAGCATTTTATCCACGCATTAACATTTGTCCCTTTTATGCGAGAATAAAATGATTCCAAGATCCCAAAAATCAAAAAGTGATTAAGCATGCTTAGGCATGTCTTAACACTTAATATTTTAGGGTAAGCAATCCAATTGTTAATAGCTCCAAGCTACTCTTGGTTCGATAAAACGTCGTATCTAATGCTTCATTGACATTTTATCTCCATTGCCACGACATCTAAGGACTCCTTACCGATATCATTTAGCTTAACAAAGACAACTTGTATACCTAGTATACCTTATGTTCCTAGGGAAGTAGTGATGCCTCGCTTTGGCGTAGCTGATGAGTGACATTTATGTCGCTCTTAGGGTAGTCTTTTCTAGTAGTTTTAGTAATAATTTGGTCCATTTTAGTATGTTTTTGCTATGATCCGCCTTGTTTGAGTATTCTACCTTTGTGATGCGTAAAGTGTATTCATGTGGTTTAGGTATTCTATACTCCCCTCCCCTTTCGTTGTATTACGCTTTGCCTTCCTATTCCATGATTGTAGGTGTATGCTGTTGATTCAGAGATGGAAGGAACAAGGGAAAAACGGGAGAATTCCATACCACACAAATGGCGCGGGCGCGCCAACAGAGGAGCGAGCGCGCCACCTATATGCGCGGGTGCGCCTCCCTTGAGCGCTGGCGTGCTGATGAGCTGGACCAACTATTTAATACCCACTTTGGAGCGGGCGCGTATTTTGAGAAGCGGCTGCGCCATCTTTTAACGCGCTGGCGCGCCTGTCTGCTTCGGATTCAATCCCGAATTCATTCCAATCAACAAAAGGGAGGAAAAACGGCTAACATTCGACAACGTTCTATCATTAGGATACTTTAGCATAGAAACCTTGGAGGAGAGCTTTTGATGAATTTTTTAGGTTTTGTTTTAGCCACTTATGTATTGAAGAATCTTGATAGTTTTGTGTGTAATTTCATTGCCCATCAACATTAGTTTTACTCTTAGTTTTTGAAGAAGTATTTTACAACATTGATGTATGGTTAAGCTTGGAGCTTAAATGGTGTATGGTTCTTTACTTGGATTTCAATGAAGGTTTTGGTATATTTCTCTATTTTCTCTTGTTTTTATGATTAAAGTTTCTACCTTTGTTTGTTTAGTTGATAAAAACCTTGTCTTTCTTACTATTTCATTGGTTATAATGTTGCTTAGTATGATTGTAGTTGTAATTATGGATAGTGAGTAGTGTCTTGTTTCTAGGGGTTTGGTGAAGGTATGCTTTAAGTTTGATGTATGTTAGGCTAGGTTATTTTGGAATATTTGTGATTAAATCTTCCTTGTGCTTATACTTATTGGCCACTCCATGTTTATGGCCATATGCATGTTGTGGTTGAATGAGTTAGACTAAATCGTGACGATAGTGTGATTTAGGAATAGTCATTAGGTGATTGATTATTGCATGACCTTAGCTTGTATGCCTTACGACGATAGTGTAAGTGTATGCTAGCTAGGAAAGCTCTTAATCCCGATAGGTGATTAGAGGGTATTCTTGATATTGCCTTGTACGAGTCGCTTGTTTTGCATATAAACTTATTTCCCGGTGCCTAACTTCGTTGAATTCATAGCATGTTTGATCCTTCCCCCTAGCGCTTGTTTTAATTGTTATTCTATCCCCTTTAATCATTACTTTACCCACCATATTTCTTACCCGAACTAGTTTGACATTAGGAGATAAATAGCGGTGCCTAATTGTTTCCCTGTGTTCGACCCTTAACTTGCCTCTATACTCGTTTAGTTTCATGTTTAGGACTACAAATATCATTTGATAGAGGTGTCTTAGTAACGACCTAACATACCGCCTGTCAAATTGGCGTCGTTGCCGGGGAAATGGTTTCCATTGTGTGTTTATTTTATTGTTGAGACTAGTTCTTTTCCGTTCTTTTGTTTTTCCGTATCTTGTGAGTGCTCACTTTCTACTTAGCTTTGTATATGCACAGGAGGCTTAATTTCTCTAAGCCTTTGGTGTCCATAGACCTTGAGCTAGAGCGTACTCTGGCCCAATTGTGGAGACAAGCAAGGGAGAGAGGTGAAGACCCACTTCAAGAGGAAGTGAGAAGTTCCCCTACCCCATCTTCACCCACTTCAAGTGAGGAGGGTGAACCATCCATAGGCTCAATTCCCAACCCATTTGCCAATAACGATAATAAACAAAGCATGGCTGATCAAGGAAACATGGGTGATCAAAGGTCACTAAAGCAATTTGGAGCACCCGAACCATTTGCCTCTCAAAGTGGGATCTTAGCCCCCACCACTCAAGCAAACAATTTCGAGATAAAGCCTTATTTCATTTCAATGATAGAGAAGAGGCAATTCACCGGTGGGAAATTTGAGAATCCCCATGAGCATCTCAAAGAGTTTCTCAAGTATTGTGACACCATCAAGATCAACGGAGTCTCCCAAGAGTACATAAGATTGAAGATGTTCCCGTTCTCACTCATGGGAGCGGCGAAACATTGGTTGAACAAGGATGTTCCCCCTAGTTCCCTCACAACTTGGAATGAGGTAACTATGGCGCTCCTAGGAAGGTTTTACAATCACAAGAAAACCCCCGAGGCTCGCTCAAAGATTCAAAGTTTCCGCCAAAGACGTGGAGAGTCTCTTTGTGAGGAATGGGAGAGATTCAAAGAGTTACAAAGGCAATGCCCACACCATGGGATTCCTAATTGGAAAGTTCTCCAAACATTCTATGGAGGAGTCTCCCTTCAAAGCAAGACTAGCCTTGATGCCAGAGCTAGAGGCCCAATCATGAACAAAAGGGAAGACGAAGTGGAGAGTATCATAGAAGATGTTGTGCGCAATTATGAGGATTGGTACGAAGGTGAGAGGGAAGCCACTTCTAGCAAAGGAACGGTACAATCCGTCGAGCAATCCAATGCCATTACAAATCTTTCCAAACAAATTGAGGAGTTCATGAAGTCAAGTTCTCAAAATACTTCCTCCCCTTCTCCCAAGGGAGGCCATGGTATGAATCCTTCTACTTCTTCTCCCTCTAATTACAATGTTATGCCTCCCGGTTGTATGTTTTGTAATATATGTGGAAACTATGATCATAATTCTCAATAATGCATGTCCATTAATGAATATTAAAACCCTTCCTAAGAAAATGATGATAATGTTGAACATGTGAATGCTATGAATTTTGCTCCCCAAATGGGAAATTCGGGAATGAGGCCCAACATGAACCGTGGTTGGATTAAAATTGGAACCAAGGAGGTGGTGGTTTTGATAACCAAAACCATGTTAGGGGAGGCCCTTCCAACTTCAATTGAAGAGGATACCCTAACCAAATAGGTTTTGGAAGCCAAAACCAACACCACCACCCCAATCACTATGACAATTAAAACCAAGGTTTTGGTGGCCAAAGTAACATGGGGTACAATCAACAAAAATACAACTCCGACCATGGCGCCGGGGGATATAGACCTCAAAATTCTTCTACTTTCTCAGAAAATAGTAGACCCCCCGGTTTTGACCAAGTAAGGCCCCATTCTCAAATTCCCCATACTCAACTGATCGGTGGACAATAGGTCGTTAGTTTATTATCCTAGATCAAAATTACAATTTATAACTCCTATCCTAACTCTATCAAATTTTGTTTTAGATAGCGGTAAGGTAGGGTCGATTCCCAAGGAAACGGGGGTTTAGCACAATTAATACGGAATCGAGGAGAAATTTCTAGTAACAAAAGAGGGTATTTGTATTTGTGTTTGAAGAATTCTATGGACAAACCAACTACTATTGAGCCTAGAATAAACTAGAAATAAGGGAAATAGATTAAACACTTTTAAAAACAAATAAATGGACAAGATTAGAGAGATAACAATGACAAAAGCACTAGGGAGAGGGGGATTCAATCATGAACAAAGAGTACTAATGAAAACCGAGGGGAAACCGATTCTAGGAGTATAAACTCTACCTAAAATAGTTCATTCTCATGCAACTACTCAAGCAAGTCGATGAAATCATTCACACCTAGATTAAATCATTCTCATGCATTCAATCAAGGGCTAGATCTTGGGATTTGAGGTGCACACACTAACTCCAAGCATATTATAGCTCAAATCATCAACTCAAGAATAAATCCCAATCAATAATCAATAGTATTCAAATACACATGATTTTCACCCCCTTCCCTAGCTAAAAACCTAAGCTAGAAGGAAGGGAAAAGCCATAACAACTAACATAAGCATGTATTCAATACTAACACAACCTAACATGATTCTAACTTGAAAGGAATATTAAAGAAACTAATAAAGTTTGAATATTTATGGAAATAAACTCAAGTAAGAGCAATAAAACAAAGAAGATCAAAAACTAGAGAAGCAAAAGTAAAGATTGGTATTATAGAGATGAAAGATTACCAAATCATCAAAGTAGTAGCAATAATCTAGAAGAAAGCTTGAATATTTGATTACAAAGATTGAATCTTGAACACTAGTGTTTTCTCTCTCTAGAAACCATGAACTTCTCTCTCTACAAATGATTTTTGGGGCCAATGGAATAGTGGATGCTAAGAAACTCAAGCTAGGGACTATTTATAGTCTTCTACCAAAAGGAAGAAAAAGGGCAAGGGGGAGGGCTCTCCGAAGAGGCAGCCGTGCCCTCTCCAAGCTGGGTAAATAGCCTCGTAATACCCAGAAAGCCGCGCCTGCGGGGGAAAGTGCAGCACCTGCGGGGCCAATGTCGCGCCCGCGGCCTCTATGCTCCGCGCCCGCGGCTCGCCATCTCCACTTTTTTCTGCTGGCTTCAGACTTTTCTTGTCCGCGCCCGCGGCTTACAAGCCCGCGCCCGTGGCCCATCAGAATAGCGCGCCCTCTCCATCTTGGAATCTCCACTCCTTTGGCAAGCTCCTTTGGCATCTCCACTCGAGCTATTGATTCGTGAATCGCACATAAGCGCTGGGAGCTGTCAAAACACACAAAAAGGAGGTAAAAACTAGAAGAAAAGACAAAAGGTGAGGAAAAATACGAGAGGAAGCTAAAGTGACTAAAATCAAGATAAAAGGGGTTAAAATAGGCATAAGCAAGTGACAAATCCGGGGGAAATCGGTAGTAAAAAGGGTTATGCTTCAAAATTTCATTAAAAATCAAGAAAACCATAATAAGAGTCAAGAGGAAGAAAAGAAACAATTTAAGTCACACATGAAAATGCTTGAGACCCAAATCTCTCAAATTGCCCAACCAAGTTCTTCATCCTCCCCTTTTTCCTCTTCTTCTTTACCTAGCCAAGGTGTCAAACCCAAACCTATTTATGCCATTACTACTAGAAGTGGGAAGATCCTTGAGAGTGATTTAACTATTGAGAAGAGTTCCGATGTAGGGATAGGACTTGAGGTTCAGGATGAGTCATCAAGAGAGAGTGAGATCCTAAAAGGAAGTGCTAAAGAGAATGAGAGGGGTAAGAAAGAGAAAGAGAAGGAACCCCAAAAGGAGAGCACCAAAGCTAAAACACCTTTACCCCTTAATCTCCAACCTAGGAATGAGAGGTTGCCTTTTCCCCAAAGATTTGCTAGGTCTAGGCTTGATGTCCAATTCGGAAAATTTTTGGATGTAGTAAAGAGCCTGCATGTTTTTATACCCTTTGTGGATGCTGATTAGGGGATTTTTCCCTACCAATCACCGTTTGACAAATGGACCAATCAGGTTCTGCCATGTGTCCGCCATGTGGGCCAATAGGAGCCTGCCACGTGTCAGGCGTGGATCTGTCCACCATGGACCAATTGTGTCCCAACACGTGTCCTCCTCCCATGCCAAATGGGAAAACCGGCCACCTAGGCCTAAAAGATTTATGGAAGCCCAATCAGCCCTAGGTTGACATAAACCTAGGACTGGCACGCATTCCAAGGCATATAAATACCTTCATTAATCCTCATTAAAGGGGGATTAAGCAAATTGATTACTCTCACCTTGAGAAAACCTTTACCTTTTTTCCGCATTTTTTACTCCTAAAAAAGTACTAACTTGATCGTCGAAGGCGGAGCTCCCACCACCCGAAGTCTCCGTTGTTTTGCAGGTACAGGCGCACGGTCCTAGCCCTGAAATTGTAACTCTCCCGCAGGACATCAGAAAACCCCAAAATAGATGCTATGAAAGAGATGCCTCACTACTCTAATTTCCTAAAAGACCTTTTGAATGGAAGGAGAGAAGTAGAAACCGTTAGCCTAACCGCAAATTGTAGTGATATTCTCTCTAGTAAGCTACCAACCAAATTGCAAGAACCCGATAGTTTTTCCATCCCTTGTTCTATCAATGCGGTTCATTTGGGGATGGATTTGTGTGATCTAGGTGCTAGTGTGAGCTTAATGCCCTTCTCGGCCTACCAAAACCTTAATGTGGGAAGCCTTTCACCTACAAACATCACCCTCCAACAAGAGGATAGGTCCACAAAATTGCCTATAGGGAAAGTAGTGGACGTGCCCCTTAGAGTTGGTACGTTCACTTTTCCGGTGGACTTTTATGTTCTTGAGATGGATGCAGATGAAAGAATTCCTATAATTTTTGGTAGGCCATTCCTAGATACTTCTAAAGCAATCATTGATGTCAAAGAAGGTAGATGACCTTGAAGGTTGACAATGATTCTATCGAATTTGATTTGAATAAGGTAATGAGACAACCTTCCTCTAGTAATGAATGCTTTAGAATAGATACAATTGAAAATTTGATGAATGAGTTTAGATACCCTCATATGCATGCTTCTAATGATCTACTTGAGAATGTTTTGTTGAATGAGAATGAAGTAGGTGATAAAAAGGAGATGCAATTATATGAGGAAATGCTTGATGAGAAAGAGGAGACAACCACCGACCAAGAGATGCTCCAAACATATAAAGTCTTCCAAGTAGAAGAGGAGGAGATCTCCAATGGTAAGGGAGCTCTGAAGGTAGAATTAAAACCTCTATCTTCGGGCTTGAGGTATGTATTTTTGGATGCTAATGAGACTTCCCCGGTCATTGTCAATGCTAACCTCACGGAAGAGCAAACCTCCTCATTGCTTATTGTTATGAAAAATCATAGGAAGGCTTTGGGTTATACTCTTGATGATCTCAAGGGTATAAGCCCCTCCCTATGCACGCATAAAATCGATTTAGAGGAGGGTGCTAGGCCGTGTAGGCAGCGGCAAAGGAAACTTAATCCTTCCATGCAAGAGGTTGTGAGGAAGGAAGTTTCCAAGCTACTTGAAGCAGGGATCATCTATCCAATCGCTCATAGTGATTGGGTGTCCTCGGTTCAAGTAAAGGGAGGTATGACGGTAATGGTCAATGTGTATTTATTACCGCCAATTGAATGCCAATACATCCAAAGACCATTTTCCATTACCGTTTATCGACCAAATGCTTGAGAGGCATACAAAGCATGCTTTTTATTGCTTTCTTGATGGTTATTCGGGATTCTTCCAAATCCCAATTGACCCAAAAGATCAAGAAAAGACCACTTTCACTTGTCCCTACGGTACTTTTGCTTACCGTAGGATGCCTTTTGGTCTTTATAATGCCCCGGCTACCTTCCAAAGATGCATGATGTCAATTTTTAGTGACATAATTGAGGAAGAAATGGAAGTTTTTATGGATGACTTTTCCGTTGGTGGAGGCATATATGAGAAGTACCTAATGAATTTATCTCGTTGTTTAGAAAGGTGTGAGAGTGCCAACTTGGTGCTCAATTGGGAGAAATGCCACTTCATGGTGGAAAATGGCATTGTTCTTGGCCATAAAGTCTCCCAAGCGGGCATCGAATTTGATGGTGCGAAGGTTGATGTGATTGAGAAGCTTCCTCCTCCCACAAATGTGAGAGAACTGAGGTCTTTCCTTGGTCATGCCAGCTTTTACCGCTGCTTTATCAAAGATTTCTCTTTGATTGCTAAGCCTCTCACATCTCTCTTGCAACAGGATAAAGAATTTGTATTTGATGAAGCTTGTCATGAGTCATTTTGTAGGTTGAAAAGGGCTCGTTGCACCGCCCCCATAGTTCAAGGACCGGATTGGTCTCTACCATTCGAGCTAATGTGTGATGCAAGCAACGAGGCCATTGGATCGGTTCTAGGACTAAGAAAGGATGGGAAACTTCACGCTATATACTATTTTTCCAAGACTCTCAATGATACTCAACGGAATAATACAACTACCCAAAAAGAGTTCTTAGCGGTTATTCACTCATTTGAGAAGTTTAGAACCTACCTCATTGGTTCTAAGACAATAGTGTATACCGATCACTCGGCTCTCAAATATTTGATAAGCAAGAAGGAGGCTAAACCGAGGTTGTTGAGATGGGTCTTGGTCCTTCAAGACTTTGATTACGAAATGAGAGATAAGAATAGAGCCGAGAACGTGGTGGCAGGCCGCCTTTCTAGGTTGGGAGGTGCAAGAATACATGAAGACGGTTTGCCAATTGAAGATAACCTAATGGACAATGTCTTATATGCTCTTGAGGCAAAATCAGAGCCTTGGTATGCGGATATTGTGAACTACTTGGCTTGTAGTGCTATACCTCCGGATTTCACTCCTCAACAACATCGAATGCTCAAGCATGAAGCAAAGAAGTATATATGGGATGACCCCATGTTGTTGAAGAGAGGGGTGGATGGACTTTTTTGAAGAAGTGTTCCTAATGAAGAGTTCCAAGATGTGCTCTCAATGTGCCACTCATCCCCTTGTGGTGGTCATATGAGTGCTCTAAACACCGCTTCCAAGGTTTTGCAATGCATGCTCTTTTGGCCCCCTCTATTCAAAGATGCTTGGCAATTTGTTAAGACTTGTGATAGGTGCCAAAGGACGGGGAACATATCAAGGCGCGATGAGATGCCCCAAAATCCGATACTTGAGCTGGAAATTTTTGATGTTTGGGCAATTGACTTCATAGGCCCTTTCATCTCATCCCAAGGAAACTGGCACATTCTAGTTGCCATTGATTATGTTTCCAAGTGGGCGGAAGCCGTGGCATCTCCCACCAACGACTCAAAGGTGGTCATCAACTTGCTTAAGAAGGTCATCTTCCCAAGATTTGGTGTCCCGAAAGCAATTATAAGTGACGGAGGTTCACACTTCAACCACCATGCATTCAACAACCTCCTCTCAAAATATGATGTTTCGCACAAGCGTGGTCTTGATTACCACCCTCAAACAAGTGGTCAAGCGGAGATTACAAATAGGGAGTTAAAGATTATCTTGGAAAAGACCGTGGCTAGAACAAGGAAGGATTGGTCTAGTAAGCTCATTGATTCATTGTGGGTATATAGGACCGCCTTCAAGACTCCGATTGGGACAACCCCCTACAAAGCCTATGTTACCATGATAGTGCAAGCCTCTACAAAGCAAGAACCAAGGCATGGCATGACGCTCAAATTTCCATGAAGGAGTTTGTGGAAGGACAAAAGGCCCTGCTTTACAATTCAAGACTCAAGCTTTATCCCGGAAAATTGAGGTCTAGATGGAGCGGGCGATTCCAAGTGTCCAAAGTCTTTCCATATGGCTCAATCGAGATATTCAATGACAAGTACCCTCCATTCAAAGTGAATGGGCACCGTCTTAAGCCATACTACGAAGGTCAACTAATTGAGAAGCCGAAAAATTTGTCACTCATTGAAGTTTTCAAGTTACCATGATTCTTTTGTGAAGGGCGTCAAGTTAGTGACGTTAAAGAAGCTCTTACGGGAGGCAACCCGGTTTCTAACTTTTTTTTATTTATTTTTATTTCCTTTTTCACACTTGAACTAATCCATCTAACACTTTTCTTAATCAATTGTGATGTAGGTGTGATTGTGTGTGTCCATGAGAAAAGAGAGATAAGAGTTGAAGCAAAATGAGAAATTTTGAGAATTTGTGGTCGAATGAAGACCAAAGACAGAAAGCCAGCACGATTTGGTCGCGGCAAAAGAGCGATCTGCGAGAACAGAGTGGCACGGGCGCGCGTCTATTAATCGCGGGCGCTCCAGTTCTTGGGTCATAAATTACTCCCATTCCAAAAAGTAGGAGCGATTTTATCGCGTCTAAGGAGCGGTTCGTGTCGTCAAAGGGGCGCGAGCGCGCCTGATTTTGTCGCGGGTGGGCCAGCTGTTTGGTCTAAAAGGTCTCTGAATTCCAAAGAGTAGGAGCGATTTTATCGCGCCTAATGAGCGACCCGCGATTTCGAAGAGGCGCGGGCGCGCGTGATCTGGACCCGGGCGCGTTAATACTTTGGTCTAAATTCCGGGCAGTTGGAGCGATTTTGTCGCGATTCAAGAGCGGTCGCGTCTTCACTTAGGCGCGGGCGCGCCCTTCTGGGTTTCAAAAAAAATACGGCTTGGCTTTGTCTCATAAACCCTCACAAACATAGCCTACCTCCTTCATCACCTTTCTCTCTCTAACCCCACAGCCGCTCCTCACCACCCATTCTCAAGATCCGTTCATCATCTCTTCTACCATCCTCATAAATCATTCATCATCATCAAAGCTTCAATCATTCATCATCATCACCGTTCGTTCATCACCAAAAAGCAAATAAGCATCATCAACGCCAACCACAACGAAATTCTTTGCTACTCAAAATCTTCAACAATTCGACACCAAAACAGCAATTTATTCGCATAAAGGTAAAGGTATTCAAATTCCTTCGTTAGTTATTCTCGTTTGATTAATTTTAAAGCAAGGATTTTGGTTATCTTAGGTTATTATCGAGATTTTGTTGATTATTGTTGAAAATATTGTTGGATTCTGTTGAAATTGTTGTTCGATATATTCCTTTTGTTTGTTGGATTATTATTGCTTGTAAACATGTACATGGTGGTTTTGTGGAGGTTAAGGGTGGAAATAGCCAGGAGTTGGCTTTGAAAAAGGAGTAAAAAAAAAATAAATAAATAAAAATTGGGTAGTCATCAGTTTAAGGATTGGGAAAAAGAGAAAAACCGCAAAGTCGGGACAATCGTCCCAAAACCTAGAGTCGGACCAACCCAATACCTTACCCACCTTAAAGTTCTTAAACAATAGCCGCTCCTCCATATACTTTGACTTGAAAAAAAGAAAGTTGCGACCTTCTAGGCACTACCATCGTGGGGTCATGATAAAACTTGGAATAAATGACAACTTGTGGATTCTTTTTTACAACCTTCGACTACGGTCATTCGTAAACTCTTCATTTAATGACCTACCAAGAACCCACCTTAGAGTTTTGCTCGTCTTTCCAAGTTGACACGCTACAAGATAATGACTTTTGGATTTCTTTCCAACTCTTTAACAACCAACACACCATGTCACTAGCACAGTTTCACCAAGCCCTGGACTTCCACTCAGATGCAGACCTCCCCTACCCGCTTTATGAGAACTTTAGGGAGTATAGTGAGTATGCTTGGTGGCGTTCCATTTCAGGTAAAAATGAGTTTCATACCAGGAATTCCATAGCCAGTGAGATTTGGCATCCTGCCCTTAAGATCCTACACCGTTTATTAGGGTATTCTACCATTAGTTAAAAAGGACCTAGGAAAAATGACTAAGGAAGAGGTCTTTTGCCTTTGGATAGCCACAAAAGGAGAGCATGCACGGAGGTTGAATTTGGGATTCCTCTTTATGAAAACTTGCCAAGCTATAGCAAAGGGAAAAAGGCCAGGGGAGATACATTGCGGGGCGATGGTCACTAGATTGGCCACCAAGTTAGGTTACACTAACCTTCTACCTCTATGCACGGCCGTAGGTAGTAGTGGGGATATTTACCTTTACTTGGACCAACTTCGCCGCCCTGATTTTATTACTCCCACGGCAAACCCCAATTCTTTTAGGTGGCTAGTTAGAGGAGCCCACCATTGTTTCCTCCCTAAGCCTCACTTCACCTCCCTCACGCATGAATCCTCTAATGTGTGAAGAGTTTTGAGAGCCACATGTACAGATACATTTCAGCTATCTGATATAGCTAGATAGTTGCAAGTGATTTATGAGTCAAAGCAAAGCCACCATCTACAGCAGCAGGCCCTCTATGACTCAGCTGTGGATAGAGGAGAGATTGCTCCCCCCGTGAACTACCCCAATTGGCCGCCTCAGCACGGCGCTGTTCCTTCTTGGGGGGGGGGGACAATCTCCCCACTAACCCCTACTGGCAAGGTCCTTTTGAGCTCGGTAGGGAGCTCCGCATCTTTCCAGAGGACGGGCAATACGATTATCGTGTGCCCGGCGGGTGTGACTTTAGAGGGGACCCTGCTTACCCCTATGTGCATCCTGATCACCCCGCCCCTCTGTATTCCCAGTCTGAGGACGCTCCCTATGATCCTTTGCCCAGTAGGCAAGAGGATCTTTATAGAGGTGACTACGGTTGGCCGTTGGGCTTTGACAGTGGTTGGGGCCTTTTCGGCCCCCCTAATGGCTTCACTAATGACGAGCCGCCACGTTAGCTTGGCTCACCTAATGAGCCTAGCTCTAGTGGCCAGTAGGCTACGTCCCTTGAGTATATCTTTCTCCTCTGCTTTTGCATGCATATTTTGATGAGAAGGAGATATACTCTTGGTAGGGAGTGACTTGGCTGGGATTCTTGCTTGCTTGCCTATCGGTCTTTCATTGTTCTACTTGCAGCTTTATGCTGCTCATTCTGCTGAATTGCATGACTGTTTTCTTTGGTTGACTTTGCCCCTGTTCACTGACATTGTTGATGAGTTTTTGATGTGGTTTTGATGATGATGCTGCTTTGGGGACGCTTCTCTCGGTTTGATGGATACCGGTGAGTTTGCCCCTCGTTTTTTCTTTATGATGATGATGATTACTGATTTTTTCCAACATAGTGATTAACCAGTGCAGGTGTGTGTATATATGGTTCGATGATTTTTGAGGTAATGTAGATATTTGAGGAGATTAAGAAATTTTGTCAATAGTAGATTAGTTTACAAAAAAAAAAAGAAAAAAAAAAGAAAAATATGGTTCCGTTGCTGACTAGGCGTCATTTCGGTGAGATCTTTCTTTTATCCTTCTTTCTATTTTTCTTTAGTGTGCTTTAGGAAAGCTTTAATTTAGATTGGAGTTAAATGGTTCGAGGTAGTATGCATTTGATTCTTCGAAATCTGGTGATCGTTGGTATTGATGCCGAACGATCCTTGTTTGACGATTGGAAATTATTTGCTTGCATGCCTTCTGTCTTTATGCTCCTTTGTTTTGTCTCGGATTTTTCTTTTGCTCAAAACTAATCATGTGGTTATTGTATGTTTTGTGTTTATGTTGAGCAATAATTGATGGATTTGCATTCTTGACTATCTTTCTTTCTAAGGATTAAGAGTTTCCACGTTCTTGGATAGTCATTGGTTGACTCTAGGATATGTCTATGCTAAGGTAGTTGTGCTAGAACTCGTAAGGCCCATCGAACCCAAATTCACTTGTTTGTGGTAAGAAGGGGTTGCCCTCATTGGGGGATTTAAAGCCCTAAAGGTAGTTTTTGTAACTCGATGTGAGTTTTATTGTTCAAGCCTCAAACACTTCTTGCATGAGCGGCATAGGATCCTTACCAAGGCATGCTTAGATCGAGAACTTGATGTCTAGCTACCCAAGATCTCTACCGAACTAAATCTAGGGAGGACAAAGGCATTTTCTTCGGTGACTATTTTGCTTTTCTAGGTTTAGCTTTTCTTTTGTTGATTCCTTGTAATTTCATTTGTATTTTCCCCTTGCTAGCCATGTTGAGCCTACACTTCCTTGTTTATAGCATATTACACACCCCATGGCCTATCTATTTCATTTCTCACCCATAGATTTGTGAAGTTTGAGCCATGAAAGTTTATTGTGATTTTGGTTTGAAAAGTTGGAAGGTGATGGTTAGAAATGGAAAGTAAGGTTGAGTTTGACATTTTTGTGTTTAATAAAATCACATGTGAGTTCAAGAAAAAGCTGTCCATAGTTATAAAAGGCAAGGATAACACAACAAAAAAAAAAAAATTGATGAAGGTTTTGATGTCGTTTACTCCCTCGTTTGAGCATTGAGGACAACGCTCCATTCAAGCTTGGGGGAGAAGTTCTACACTTTTTGTCTATAGCTTTGTGAGTTTGTATTGAATAAGCTTGGGGGAGATGTAAAAATTTTTTTTTTTTTTTGGAAATTGGTGGCATTACACTTTGTTTTTGGAGAATTGGCGCCATTCTTTGCTTCACAATTAGGATTTATCACCAAATTTTCATATTTTTCCTCACATTTACCTCCTAGCCTACGTTACAACCCCTTTTTAAAGTCCTTTTGACTTGGATTAGTTGAGTCACTAGTCGATGGAGGGAGCTAGATTTCAAGCATATGGAGAGAGCATGACTTGGTAAGATGTCGGGTCACCCTTGTCTTATTGTCTTATCTTTGTTCCGGCTCCTTTGTTGATTCATGAGGTGCTACCTTGAAGGGTGGATTTGAATCTAGATGAGGGAACGCGGTAAGAATATATGGAATGCGGGGGGAGTGGAGCATGTTAGAGTTCTCTATGCTTAGAATAGCTTATCTTTCAATCAACCATTGGCATCTAAAAGCGTGTTTACTCTCATTGCTTAGAAATATTGTCATCCATCTATGCTTGTCCTTTCAATACGCTCTTCTTATTCACGTTTTGTTTCGTGTTTTTAGTTGATTTTCTTCCTTATTTGCTCCTTTGTTTTGGGTTTGTTTTGAGCATGACGCCAAAAGTTGTGGGTTTAACTCTTTGGAAACCCCCACGAGAGCATAGTCGTCCTCATTGGCAACTTTGAGGTTTAAATGGCTTGTTGTTTATGCTAAAAACAACCGTGATTCCTACGAAAGTGAGTTAGTGTAAATTCCTTTCCCTCCTTTTCTATTTTTCTTGTGTTCGAATAATTGTTTATTATTCTTCTTTGCCCTTAGCTTTGCTCGAGGACGAGCAAAGGTTTAGCTTAGGGGAATTTGATGAGTGACATTTATGTCGCTTGTAGGGTAGTCTTTTCTAGTAGTTTTAGTAATAATTTGGTCCATTTTAGTATATTTTTGCTATGATCCGCCTAGTTTGAGTATTCTACCTTTGTGATGCGTAATGTGTATTCATGTGGTTTAGGTAGTCTATACTCCCCTCCCCTTTCGTTGTATTACGCTTTGCCTTCCTGTTCCATGATTGTAGGTGTATGCCGTTGATTCGGAGATGGATGGAACAAGGGAAAAACGGGAGAATTCCAGACCAGACAAATGGCGCGGTGACAAGCGCACTTTAGGGCGCGCTTTAGAGCATATTTTAGGATAATTTTGGATGTATTTGGGGCCGCTTTGGCCGATTATTACCTTGTTATGCTTACGTTCCCCATATTACGTGCTTCACGGGTTTTCGGTTTGTTTTTGATGTGTTTTCAGGTAATATCAACCGAGTTTAATCGGATCCCGAGCCCTTGATGCGTAACCGAGCTAGCCTTGACCGGAGTCCGAGGAGTTAAGGAAGTTCAAGTGTCGTGCATTGATTACATAGCACAGGCAGCACGGCCGTGTTACCATAGGCACACCCGTGCTGGCCTATAAGCAAGCAACCCCAGGCAAGGCAGCACGACCGTGCAAGCCAATAACACGGCCGTGTCAGTATACACGCACCCGCACGGCCGTGCAGGCCATTAGCACGGTCGTGCCAGATGTTGCCCGTGCCCGTGTCAGCTTCAGTATGAGCCCCGTGCTAGAGAATATTCAGCACGGCCGTGTCATTTTTAGCACGGCCGTGCCAGAAAGCTGCACGGTCGTGCCATATATAGCACGGCCGTGCCAAATTGAAGAAGAAATCCGGTTTACTTACTGACAAGCTAGCACGGCCGTGCCAAATACAGCACGGTCGTGCTGATCCAGGGTTAACTGCGCGCTTGACTTCTCCGAATTAGAAAACGTATATAAGGCCCGACTATAAGAGGATTTGAGAGACAGTTTTAGAGATATTTTGAGAGCCTTTGTAGAGAGTTATTGGAGAACGTTCTTAGTATTAGAGATTCATTAGTTTCTTAGAGATATTTCTAGAGATTTTTGTTTTCTTGGATTGATTTGAAGCAAGATTTGCGAAGATTCTTTGTATTATTCATTGACGACGGATATCAAAGTTCTGAACTTTTCAATTGATTCGCATCAATACAATTGGTATTATTCATTCTTGTTTATTAATCAAGCTTTATTATTCCTTAATCAGAATTCATGTTTATATCTATTATGCTTTTGGAATTCATTATTGCTTTGATTATGAATATATGTGAGTAGTCTCCTAGCTAGGGTTTCGGGATGAAACCCGGCCTAGGTAATCTATGTAATTGAGGATTGATTTTGATAAACGGATTGTGATTAAATTGATTATATGTGATTGCATGTTAATTCATTATAATAGGAGTAGCTAACCTAGAATCTTGAATTTTATTGCATGATATTCTTGATTTGAACAAGAGATTGTGAATTGAGTATTTCATTATTGAATGTGGTTTGATTATGTATCGAGTAATGTTAAGTGCATGAGAAATCCAAGCTTAGTATTGCCCGTTGTCTTCCTATCACATGATATTGATCAGACTTATAGTCTTTGCATATCCCGTTTGTCTCTGTGATTCCTTGTTGCTTAGTTACCAATGCTTAGGCGGATTCCCGTTCTCCCTAGTGTCTTAGTTTATTGATTTATTCCATCTTATTAGTAGTATTTTAGAACACCATTTTCCATTGATTTCGAACTAGGTTAGGTTTAAGATTGATTTGCAATTACTCTCGTTCCTCGTGGACCGAACCTTTATTTGCCATTGTACTTGGTTATAGGGTGTTCGTATAAGTATTGTTTGATTGAGAGTTAGATTGTAGCGACCATTTTAACCCTTGTCAAAATGGCGCCGTTGCCGGGGAACGGTATTTGTTAATTGCTTTTTGATTTCTTGAGTCTAGTTCATCATAAAAAAAGCACAAAAAGATTTTTCCCTTTTGGCTACACTTGTAGCCCTGCTATTTAATTGGTTTGGTTAGTGTGTATGCGCAGGTCTAAACAGAGAGAATTAATACCCTTCGATCCAGAAATCGAAAGAACTTTGAAGAGCAATCGTAAATCTCGATTGACGTCATTAAACTATCAAGGAAAGGAACACAACACACAACAGGTTCCAATGGAAGACATACCGCGCCAACCCAATCGGCCAGCACCACGACCCCTTAAGGAGTTGGGAACTCCTGGGGCGTATAGAGCTTCAAGTGGGATTGCTCCACCCACTACTGAGGCCAATGATTTCGAGATCCGGCCAGCTATGATCACCCTCATCGAGAGAAGGCAGTTTAGTGGTGCCAAGCATGAGAGCCCTTTGGCTCATTTGAACGAATTTTAGAAGTACTGCAATACCATCAAGGTTAATGGGGTGAATCAAGAGTTCGTGAGATTGAAGCTTTTCCCCTTTTCACTTATTATGAGAGCTCTCGAATGGTTAGAGAAGGAGGTGAAGCCGAACTCTCTACACACTTGGGATGATGTCACGACAGCATTTTTGGGAAGATTCTATTCTCAAAAGAAGACGGCCGATGCTAGAGCCTTGATTCAAGGGTTTCGGCAAAGGAGTGGGGAGTCGATCTATGAAGCATGGGAAAGGTACAAGGAGTACCAAAGAGAGTGCCCACACCACGGAATCCCAACATATCAAGTTTTACAGATTTTCTATGGAGGATTGAGTCCTCAAGGGAAGACCAGTTTGGATGCGGGAGCATGTGGCCCAATAATGAACAAATCTGAAGAGCAAATCATAGATATTATCGAAGATGTGGTACGAAACCACATGGATTGGCAAGACGGCGAGCGAGATGTTGTGAACAAGAGTGGAGGAGCGGTCTATTCAGTGGACCACCTCATTGCCATTAGCAACCTGACATCACAAATTACGAACCTCGGAAGGAGATGTCAGTGATTAAAGCCAAGCTCGATTCCGTGCCATTGCAAGATCTTCCCTCCCAATCTAAGGGGAGAGGTATGAATCCTAATCCTTCCGTTTCTAATATGCCTGTAGGATGTATTTTCTGTGAAAACTGTGGGTCTTATGATCATTATACTAATGCTTGTAATTTTGATCCCTCATATGATCCTAATAATAATGATGGTAATAAATATAATAATGAACAGGTCAATGCTATGTCTTATGATAACGGACCTAGGAATGACAATAATAGATATCTGCCACCTAATCAAAGAGGGAACAATTATAATCAGGGAGGTAATGATTTTGATTATCAAAACCAGTGGGGAAATAGGGGCCAAAGGGACCAAAATTCCCAAGGACCTTATAATCAACATGGTGGTATTGGAAATCAAAACCAATACCAACAGGGTAATCAAATGAATCATAATTCCCAAGGGCAATTCAATCAAGGGGGAAACGACATTAATAATAGGGGACACTGGAATAATAATAAGGGGTACTCTAATCAAAATCCCCAACAATCTATTGTGCGTGGTTCCCGAGCTACAAATGATAATTATTATGCTCATGGACCACCACAGAGATCTAGCTTGGAGGAAATGATGGAGTCCCAGGCCAAAATGTTCAACACTTTTATGTCCACCACTGATAAAAAGTTTAGTGAAGTGATGACACATAATAAGATGCTTGAAACCCAGATTTCTCAGTTGGCTAGTGCTATAAAAGATGGGGTTGGAGTTTCAAAACTACCGCCTCAAGGTATGGACCCTAAAAACTCTGTAAATGCTATCACCACTAGGAGTGGAAAGACATTGAGGGGGAGCGATGAAGTAGTACCCCCTAGGAGTCAACCTGTGACTCCACCTATCACTGATAATGTTGTAGGAAGTGAGGATGAGAGGACCAGAGAAAAAGATAAAATTAATGAGGTCCCAAAGGAACAGGTGGGAGCACAAACCAATGAACCCGACCTATTACATAGACTCCCCTACCCCCAAAAATATGTGAGACATAAGCTAGATGCCCAATTCGGGAAGTTTTTAGAGACCTTGAGAGAAGTCCACCTTTCTATACCATTCACTGATGCTATCAAGCAAATGCCTAACTATGCTAGGTTTTTAAAAGATATATTGAGTGGTAGAAGAAACTGTGAAGGGGTAGAAACTGTTAACCTCACTGAACACTGTAGTGCTATAATAATGAACAAAATGCCTCCTAGGTTAGGAGATCCGGGTAGCTTTTCAATCCCTTGTGCTATAAACAAAATGAATATTGATAATGCTTTGTGTAATCTTAAAGCTAGTGTTAGTCTCATGCCATATTCTGTTTATCAAAGATTATATATAGGAGAACTTCTTCCCACTAACATATCCCTTCAATTAGCCGATCGATCGATCAAATTTCCAAAGGGTAAAGTGGAAGATGTTCCCCTTAGGGTGGGGAAGTTTGTCATACCTGTTGACTTTGTGGTCCTAGATATGGATGAGGATGTTCATATACCTATAATTCTAGGACGTCCTTTCCTAGCTACTTCGGGGGCCCTTATTGATGTAAAGGGTGCCAAGATTTCATTGAAAGTAGGAAAGGAGGTTTTAGATTTTGATTTAAATAAAACTATGAAATATCCTTGTTCTAATTCTAATAATTGCATGATGGTTGACACTGTTGATTCCATTGTCTCTGATATGCGTAACGAATTATTCTATACTAATCATGATTTTGAGTTGAATGAGAACAAGGAAAACAGGAACATGGAGGAGCAATTTCTAGATGCATTAGATGTGGCCACTGCAAAGGAGGCTAATGAAGCACCAAAGGTAAAGCTTAAACCCCTTCCAACACATCAAGGAAGGGTTTCCCCTGTGTTCGTAGTACCTAAGAAAGGGGCGGTGACTATTGTCAAGAATAAGAATGGTGAGCTTATCTCCACTGCAATGGCAAGTATTGATTATGGGTAACCTGTAATCCATTTGTTGCGTCAAGCTATCGACGTTAAACTTAGCGCTTCCGGGAGGCAACCCGATTTTCTTGCTTTTACTAGAGTAGTTTCTTTTGTTTTGTGGTTGGTTTAGCTCCTAACTTGTGTGAGTTTTGTGTGCTCTTGTGTGTTTTTGTGCAGGTAGAAGATTGGTTAGAAGTCGGAATCAAGAGAGTGATGCGTGCCTTGAAGGAAAAGAAAACATGCAGACTGCAGCAGACAGCACGGCCGTGCCATCAGACAGCACGGTCGTGCCAGAATCTAGCACGGCCGTGCCAAAATCTGCACGGCCGTGCCAAACCTCAAAAGCCCACTGCCATTCTAGCACGGCCGTGCCATTTTCAGCACGGCCGTGTCAAGTAATAACACGGCCGTGCTAATTCTAGCACGGCCGTGCCATCTGAAATTCAATTTCGCAAAAAGCCTGCCAAGCCAACACGGCCGTGCCAAATTTGGCACGGCCGTGCCACACCACAGCACGGCCGTGCCAGTTATAGCACGGTCGTGCAGCGCGGGTTTCGGATAGTTTTTCGTGTTTTTTAAACACGATTTCACTCAAACTCTCTCATTATTCCCCAACTCTCTAACACTCTTTCCTACCCTTTTTCTCTCTAAACTAACCAAAACCCCCAACCTCCTCCCTCAATTCCTCAAATCAAACCCTAATTCCCCATATCCATCTTTCAAGATCTCGGCACCCTCCTTGCATTGGAGCATTTTTCAAGTGATTCGGCCCTCTTTGAGCTCGCCACAACTCCACTTCGTGGTGTCCTCGGTGAATTTGTTCTTAAACTCATTGATTTTCGCAAGTTTTGTCCAATTTCATTCGTTTTATTGAATATTTGTTGTTGAATTGTGCTTTATTGTTGCAAGTTTGGGTGAACTAGTAGTGTTAGGGTAGTACATTGCATGCTAGGATAGTTTCTTGCTTGTTAATTGGTATATTGTGCTTAATTTCTTGAATCAAACATGCCTAGAACAAAGACATCGACTAGGAGACCGGGTCGGGACGATGCATCCTCATCCATGGTTCCACCCACGGTGGACACCATGGGTATTGTTTTTAATAACCCGTCCTTTTTAAACAAATTTGTAGGATTATCCCACCGACCGATCCGACCTACCAAGTTCTACGACCCTTTAGCCGCTAGGGCTCTAGGGATCGAAAGCGACATGGTTCAACTATTTTCATTTACCAACTTTGATTCTTTCCTTACCATGCATGCTCTCACTTACAAGAGGCTTACCCTCGAATTTTTGTCTTCTTTGTACGTGCATCGGGATGAGAATAACTCACCCCGGTAGTTGTCCTTTCAACTAATGAACTCGGGCACCATTCAAATGTCGGTGGCCCAAGTTAATGCCGCCTTTGGGTGGACATCCGACTTGAAATATGGTCCTAAGGATGGCCACTCAAAACACTACAACTCCGGGTTGTTTTGGCGGCAAATCACGGGGAAAATGGATAGAGATCCCCGTAGGGATAAGGCGACTTCCATCGTCAATCCCGCCTTTCGGTTGTCCCACAAGACCTTCTCCTCTACTATCTTTGCTAGAGGAGATAGTTCGGGTGTAGTCTCCATTAAGGAGTTACAGTTTATTTGGCACCTCACCCGTGGGGACGGGCGTCTAGACATGGGAGCGTGGTTACTAGACCACCTCGACGGTGTAGCCCGGGGTAGGGGTGATATTACTATCGGTGGCATGATCACCATTCTTGCGCAATATAATGGGATTGGTTTTTCTGAATTGCAGGCTATCCCAGGCACTATGAGGCTTGATATGCGCACCTTGAGAGCCATGTAGTGGCTTGAAGGGACATCCCAGCCAAATTGCTATTTGTGGCACGTAGCAGGCAAGCCATACGCCTACTTACCCGATCCGGAGAGGACGGTGGTTTACAACAAAGACAACTGGATCTTCGACCCCGACTTCGCCTGGCACGAGGACGGAGGCACGGAGTATGTAGACCGCAATCTCAGCCTCACCAGGGGGATGAGTAGGCCCACGGGGGCCAAGGAGGTGACGATGCTGATGATGATGATGATGACGAGGAGGGTGGCCCGGATGCAGCCCAGCAGATCCTGGCGCAAGACTTCGCCTGGCTCCGCCAAGGAATGGAAGATTTGAAGCTCGAGGTAGCGGATTTACGCTGGTCGAACGAGGATATGACCTCCGCCTTCAGAGACCTGAAGAGGAGTGTTGATGATATGGCCTCCCGTTTCCCTTATGGCCCGGGCGGGCCTAGCTCGTGATCCCTTTCCCTTTCCCTTTAGTTACCTCCCTCTCCTTACTATTGTAAGTCCTTGATGTATAAACATTGAGGACAATGTTTGATTCTAGCTTGGGGGGGGGGGTCCTACTTGTATTTACTGCTTTCCTAGACTAACCTTAACTTGTTTGCTAGTATGTCTTTCCTTTTTGCAGATTGGGAACATTCGAGACGCGGCATGAGTTTGAAGAACGATGCTATGGCCGTTAATTGGAGCTCCCGGGAAGCAAATTTGGTGAGATCTTTTCTTTTCTTTGTGTGTTTAGGATAGTTTAGTTTAGGAAGAAGTTGAATGGTTCGAGAATGTTTGATCGGTTCTAAGGAACCTAAGATCGATGATGTTGATATCATTCGATCACTTGTTTGTCGATTGGGATTTTATGTTATTTTTATGCCTCGTTATGTGCCTTTCAACTTATTCAGTTGGCTTAGTTGTACATATGTTTGTGTTAGATAGGAAAAGCTTCTGCTATGAGGATGTGTGGTTTAGCTTATATGATATGCCTCGTAGTCTTTTCCTATGTTTTTGGATCATAATAAATTTGTCTAATTGCAAAATTTTGGAATATTGTTCATGTTGGATTCGAAATGTGAATGAATGTGTATGGAATGTCTATTTCCACTTAAGCCAGTGATGAATACACAGTTCGAGTCTATTGTTGATCAATGTGGACGAGTCTAGGCGAAGGGTAGAAATAGAACACTTTTGTCATGTGAAACTCTATGTTTGGGCTGTGGTAAGATGGAGTCGCTTCCCGGTTGTGGATTTGACCCCCTTGATTGGTAGTTGCTTTATTTGTTAGATCCTGTGAGGTTTATTTGTTCTAGCCTTCATCATTCCTGTTGAGTGGCATATTTGGATCCTTGATTACGCATTTTTCGATCTTTGTGTTGACTAGTAGCTCCCGAGACCGACTTGACACTTTTAAGGGAGGAAGAGGGCACCTTTTTCATTTTTCTTATTTTGTTCCTTTTGTTTTGTTACAAATTTATTTTCTTTTTACATCATCTTACTTGCTAACCATGTTGAGCTTTAATTCCATTCTTGGTTAACCGTGTTACAAACCCGATGACCAATGTTTTACCAACCCTTAGTTGTGAAGCGTTTACCTAGATAGGTTTGTTGAGCTTATTGTTTACTAATCAAGAAATAAAGTTTGATAGTTGGTTTGAGCAGGTGTGAAAGTGAGCCTAATTGTAAATATGTAATGTGAAAGTCATTTTGCCATCAATAAAAAAAAGAAAAAAAAGAAGAAGAGAAAAGCCGTCCGAATTGTGAAAAAGGCAAGGACACATAAATAAAGTTTTGAAGTTTGAAAGAGGTCATTTGAGTGTGTATTATATGGATAATTTGGGATGTGTAATAATGTGAATCAATGAGATTGTGGAAAGTGAATTACATCTTTTGAACTATTGTTTTTGAGAATTGTGATTCTTGCGCTTAATTTAGGAATTAACCCCACTGTTTTTTAAATTGTTTTCACCTACCTTACCCATTGCCAATACATTACAACCCTTTTAAGACCCTTAGACTTTAGAGGTGTTCGGTTCTCAAACGGTGGAGGGAGATACCTTTCAACCCTATGGAAAGATTATGCGTAATCGAGATGTCGGGATACCTTTGTTATTTCCTCAAAACATCACTTCTTCCGGTTCCTTAGAGGAATCACGAGGGGCCAATTAGGGTGGTGATTTGAAGAAAAAGGGGAGGACGTGGCCGGTTTGGTCGGGTTTAGAGGGAAGCATGATTTCTTTGTTCTCTATGCTTGGTTTAGGTCTTGTTCGCATTTGATCAACGATATCTTGGATTGTGTGTCTCGTTGCTTGTTTGAGTGAGTTTTCCTTCCGTGCATGGTTGTTCTAAGTAGGATCCATTAATTTCATTCCGTGCTTAATTTGATTTGTTCGCAATGGCATAGTTTATTTCATCTTGTGTGTGTTTCCCTTGGTTTTTGCTCGAGGACTAGCAAAAGTGTAGCTTGGGGGGTTTTGACAAGCGCACTTTAGGGCGCGCTTTAGAGCATATTTTAGGATTATTTTGGATGTATTTGGGGCCGCTTTGGCCGATTATTACCTTGTTATGCTTACGTTCCCCATATTACGTGCTTTACGGGTTTTCGGTTTGTTTTTGATGTGTTTTCAGGTAATATCAACCTAGTTTAATCGGATCCCGAGCCCTTGATGCGTAACCGAGCTAGCCTTGACCGGAGTCCGAGGAGTTAAGGAAGTTCAAGTGCCGTGCATTGATTACATAGCACAGGCAGCACGACCGTGTTACCATAGGCACACCCGTGCTGGCCTATAAGCAAGCAACCCCAGGCAAGGCAGCACGGCCGTGCAAGCCAATAGCACGGCCGTGTCAGTATCCACGCACCCGCACGACCGTGCAGGCCATTAGCACGGCCGTGCCAGATGTTGCCCGTGCCCGTGTCAGCTTCAGTATGAGCCCCGTGCTATAGCATATTCAGCACGGCCGTGTCATTTTTAGCACGGCCGTGCCAGGAAGCTGCACGGCCGTGCCATATATAGCACGGTCGTGCCAAATTGAAGAAGAAATCCGGTTTACTTACAGACAAGCTAGCACGGCCGTGCCAAATACAGCACGGCCGTGCTGATCCAGGGTTAACTGCGCGCTTGACTTCTCCGAATTAGAAAACGTATCTAAGGCCCGACTTTAAGAGGATTCGAGAGACAGTTTTAGAGATAGTTTTGAGAGCCTTTGTAGAGATTTATTGGAGAACGTTCTTAGTATTAGAGATTCATTAGTTTCTTAGAGATATTTCTAGAGATTTTAGTTTTCTTGGATTGATTTGAAGCAAGATTTGCGAAGATTCTTTGTATTATTCATTGACGACGGATATCAAATTTCTGAACTTTTCCATTGATTCGCATCAATACATTTGGTATTATTCATTCTTGTTTATTAATCAAGCTTTATTATTCCTTAATCAGAATTCATGTTTATATCTATTATGCTTTTGGAATTCATTATTGCTTTGATTATGAATATGTGTGAGTAGTCTCCTAGCTAGGGTTTCGGGATGAAACCCGGCCTAGGTAATCTATGTAATTGAGGATTGATTTTGATAAACGGATTGTGATTAAATTGATTATATGCGATTGCATGTTAATTCATTATAATAGGAGTAGCTAACCTAGAATCTTGAATTTTATTGCATGATATTCTTGATTTGAACAAGAGATTGTGAATTGAGTATTTCATTATTGAATGTGGTTTGATTATGTATTGAGTAATGTTAAGTGCATGAGAAATCCAAGCTTAGTATTGCCCGTTGTCTTCCTATCACATGATATTGATCAGACTTATAGTCTTTGCATATCCCGTTTGTCTCTGTGATTCCTTGTTGCTTAGTTACCAATGGTTAGGCGGATTCCCGTTCTCCCTAGTGTCTTAGTTTATTGATTTATTCCATCTTATTAGTAGTATTTTAGAACACCATTTTCCATTGATTTCGAACTAGCTTAGGTTTAAGATTGATTTGCAATTACTCTCGTTCCTCGTGGACCGAACCTTTATTTGCAATTGTACTTGGTTATAGGGTGTTCGTATAAGTATTGTTTGATTGAGAGTTAGATTATAGCGACCATTTTAACCCTTGTCACGCGGGCGCGCCACCTATATGCGCAGGCGCGCCTTCCTTGAGCGCGGGCGCGCTGATGAGCTGGAGCAACCATTAAATACCCACTTTGGAGCGGGATCGCATTTCGAGGAACGGCCGCGCCATCATTTAACGCGCGGGCGCGCCTGTATGCTGCGGATTCAAATTCCGAATTTAGTGCAATCAACAAAAGGGAGGAAAAACTGCTAACATTCGACAACATTCTATCATTAGGATACTTTAGCATAGAAACCTTGGAGGAGAGCTTTTGAGGAATTTTTCTAGGTTATTGTTTTAGCCACTATAGTATTGAATAATCTTGATAGTTTTTAGTGTAATTTCATTTCCCATAAACATTAGTTTTACTTTTTGTTTTTGAAGAAGTATTTTACAACATTGATGTATGGTCAAGCTTGGAGCTTGGATGATGTATGGTTCTTTACTTGGATTGGTATATTTCTCTATTTTCTCTTGTTTTTATGATTAAAGTTTCTACCTTTGTTAGTTTAGTTGACAAAAACCTTGTCTTCTTACTATTTCATTGGTTATAATGTTGCTTAGTATGATTGTAGTTGTAGTTATGGATAGTGAGTAGTTTCTTGTTGCTAGGGGTTTGGTGAAGGTATGCTTTGAGTTTGATGTATGTTAGGCTAGGTTAATTTGGAATATTTATGATTAAATCTTCCTTGTGCTTATACTTATTGGCCACTCCATGTTTATGGCCATATGCATGTTGTGGTTGAATGACTTGGACTAAATTGTGACGATAGTGTGATTTAGGAATAGTTATTAGGTGATTGATTATTGCATGACCTTAGCTTGTATGCCTTACGACGTAAGTGTAAGGGTATGCTAGCTTGGAAAGCTCTTAATTTCAATAGGTGATTAGAGGGTATTCTTGATATTGCCTTGTACGAGTCGCTTGGTTTTCATGTAAACTTATTTCCCGGTGCCTAACTTCGTTGAATTCATAGCATGTTTGATCCTTCCCCCTAGCGCTTGTTTTAATTGTTATTCTATCCCCTTTAGTCATTACTTTACCCACCATATTTCTTGACCGAACTAGATTGACATTAGGAGATAGATAGCGGTGCCTAATCGTTTCCCTATGTTCGACCCTTAACTTGCCTTTATACTCGTTTAGTTGCATGTTTAGGACTACAAATATCATTTCATAGAGGTGTCTTAGTAACGACCTAAAATACCGCCTGTCACTATTCGAGTCGCAAGAGTGGGCAAAGCAGCATAAGGAATCGGATGTGAGTCCTTCTCCTCTCCTTTAACTTGCCATACAAACAAATCAATCTTTGGTAACAACAACTAACCATATCGTTCCATGCTCACATGATCCAGGAGTGCATATGTGTTCAACTTCTTAAAGTATGACAAATTGATCCCTAGATGCTTAGCAAAGACGGTTACAAAGCTCCCCATAATAAGAAGCCATTTTGGCTTGTTTCTCTCTAAAAGAAATGAAGCAATGTGGAATTTTACGAAATCCAATTGACCCGTCCTATCTCGATCACCATATAAGAACCACCAAAGCATCTTGAAATCACTTGTAGCAATTTGCCCCATCTTTGTCTTTGGAAAGAACACTTGCAAAAGTAAGCGATGCAGAATACGATGCGCAGGGTTCACAATTGAAAAAGATTTAGTATAACCAACTTTCCAATCATCCCGATCTGTGAGTTCTCTCCAAAAGACTTTTTGGTTAAATTGTAATCCATCCTTGTCACCCCAAAACGAACCAAATTCTGATGGGCCAATGGTTCCATCACAGGGCCACTCAAAAATTTCATTAACCTAATTTAGTGCCATTGAATGTGCCACTACATCAAGAGATAAAGATATGTCACCATTATCCGACACCACCAAAGAAGTAAGAAACTCAACAACCTAATCTGGATAAACCTCTTCCTTCAAATTAAGAACTTTTGACCAACCACACCTTCGACTAATTTCTTGTAAACAATTGTCAACCCCAAGCTTCTTACCGTCAGCATATGAATAACAAAGTGTCGGTTTGATTTGTCGGCCTTGAAATGAAAAGCCAAGGTCTTCTTGACTTTGACTCAAACTTGAGGAAGGGTGGGACGTAGGAGGTACGGTGGTATGAGAAGTGGTTGGAGGGGGTTTATGTGGTGTTTGGTAGATTTTTGTGGTGGATTGGGATGCTTCTTTGAAGGTGGGGCTCTTGCTTTTCGAGGTGGGTTTCTTTTTGTCGGAGTTGATCTTAGTGGTGCAAGTGGAGAAGGGGTAGACTTTGGGTGAGAACTAGTGGTTCTTGTGGTTCTCATGATGCAATTTTACAATTAAAAAGTAATAGGTACAAAATACTCTAACCAACACTAGTATTCACAATCCCTAAAACCAAAGTAAAATCAAAATCCAAGTTTCCACCAACCAAACATCAATGTTTCAATCACAAAAATCACCACAAACTCAACAACAATCCAATAATATAAGAAAAGAGGCAAAATTTTCAATTTTTATATGAATGTGAACAGTTCAAGAAGGGAAGTTAGATGAAGAATTGAAATAATACCTTTCTTATTGTGCAATTAAGACTATATTGTTATTAATTACCTTGAATTAAGCATCAATTAAATTGCATTTCCAACCAATTGAAAAAAAAGAAAATAAAAAAGCCTTAACCTTGAAAAAGTTAGGGTTCTTTTGTTATTTTTTCTTTTTTTTCGTGGAGGGGGGCTGTCCGATTTTCCAGAGGTGCGCCGGTGGGGTGTCGGTGGTGCATTAGTGGTAGAGAGAGAAGGGGGCTGCCTTAGGATGCGTGCAGGCTGTAGCAGCAGCGTAGTCCTCCTTTTTCAATTTTTTTGGGATACGTGAAGGCTGCCTGGGTGCCAGAACCAGCGGGCGCTAATTTTCCAGCGACCCAGGCAGTTTGTTGTGTGGCTGGGAGGTGCTCGGCCCAGCGAGCACTGGCTTGCCGCTTGATATGCGGGCTGGTGCCTGCTGCTACCTACTGCTACTTCTTCTTTTTTTTCATTAAATGAAATAAACCTTCACTAGGGATTAATAACAAAGAAACGTTAAAAATGTTAGTGAAGTAAAGCAACATAAACTAAAACTAAAAGAAAGCTAAGAAACTTAAAATTAAAATAAAAGAAAAGATAGGAAACAGGTTACCTCCCGATAAGCGCTCATTTAAAGTCGTGAGCTCGACTTCTTACCTCAATTTCAAGCATCATTATGTGGGTCGGAGACATAAATCGTCTCCAATCCACCAATGAAAGCACCTTCGATGTAGAGTTTCAAACGTTGTCCGTTCACCTTAAATTTGGAACCATTTTCAATAGCAACTTCAATAGCTCCATGATCTTTAACCTCAGTAATGGTGAAAGGTCTGGACCACCTAGACTTCAGCTTAAATGGGAAGAGTCGATGTGTGAATTGTAAAGAAGAACTTTGTCACCAACATTCAACTCACGTTTTTGAATCATCTTGTCATGAAATTTCTTCGTTTGGTCCTTATACAACCTATGGTTCTCATAAGCTTTGAGTCGAAGCTCATCTAACTTATTCAATTGAAGAAGTCTCGCTTCACTAGCATTTTCTAAGCCAAGCAAACCTTGTGGGTAACCCCGTGTTTCTTGAGAAGAGCCTTAAAAGTTCGTTGGTGGAAATGAGAACCACCATCACTAATAACAACTCTTGGGACTCCGAAACGCGGAAAGATGATCTTCTTGAATAACTTCATAACAACCTTCAAATCGTTAGTTGGCGACGCAATAGCTTCGACCCACTTAGGACATAGTCAACGGCAACCAAAATGTACAGATTCTCGCTACAGGAAGGGAATGGAACCATAAAATCAATGCCCCATACATCAAAAGGCTCGACCTCAAGAATCCCGTTTTGTGGCATCTCTTGCCTTTTCGAAATATTGCCTGTTCTTCGACACTCATCACATGAATTGCAAAAGGAACGAGCATCCTTGAATAATGAGGGCCAACAGAAGCCACATTGAAGCACTCGGTAGGCAGTCGCAATAGAACCAAGATGTCCACTAGAAGGTAGATTATGGCAATGATGAAAGACACCATGAGTGTCCCAATTCGTTACACATCTCCGAAACATCCCATCAGCACACTTGCGATACAAATGAGGGTCATCCCAAAAGTACCGCTTAGCATTATGATAAAACTTCTTGCGCTGTTGCTAAGTTAAATCCAGAGGATGTGAACCACCTACATAAAAATTAGTCAAATCTCAATCGAGAGAGGTGGTCTGCAACAACGTTCTCGGCATCCTTTTTATCTCGAATCTCTAAGTCAAACTCTTGAAGGAGAAAAATCCATCAAATGAGCCTTGGTTTAGCCTCCTTATTGGCTAAGAGATACTTGAGAGCACCATGGTTAGTGTGAACAATCACTTTCGAACCAATGAGATAAGTTCAAAACTTGTCAAGAGCATACACAATAGCTAGGAGCTCATTCTCAGTGGTGGCATAATTAATCTAAGCCTCATCCAAGGTTTTACTAGCATAGTAGATGGCATTCAAAACCTTGTTCTTTGATTGTCCAAGAACGGCTCCCACAACATAGTCACTCGCATCACACATGATCTCGAACGGTAAGTCCTAATCCGGAGGTTGTATGATTGGAGCAATTATCAATGCCTCCTTGATCCTCTTGAAAAACTCCATACAAGCATCAATAAACTCAAATGCGGCATCCTTAAGCAACAATTAAGTGAGTGGTTTCGCTATTTTTAAAAAATCTCTTATAAATCGACGATAGAACCCCGTATGAACAAGAAAACTCTGACCATGTTTATATCAATCCAAGAAATGCAAACAATTCATTAATCAATAAATTAGGTAGAATAATTAAAGAGCATGTTAATCCTACGGTCGGGAATTAACGCTTACGAGTTAACATATGTAGTTCGGTCGCTAACATAATCAAATTCGCCAATTGTAATTAAGCCTCTAAAAATATGATCTTTCAATTCTAATTTTTATTAGCTAAATAATCAGCTCATGATATTGGCCTATTACATGAATCAAAGAATAAAGTACAAATCAATTGGAATTATTCAAACCCTAATTCATAAATTTATAAATAATTAAGTATAAATAATCAAGGTATAAACATGGCTTCCCTCACTTAGCCCTAGAAAACGACTACTCACTCATAATTGAAATAAACAAAACAAAAGGAATAAATAAACTTGAATTCATAATTGATAAATTAAAAGACGAAAGATTGAATGAAATACCTCAAATATCGAATTAATGAAGAACAATAATCTAGGGTTCAACAATGGTGAAGAAAACTAATAGAACGTTCAATAAAGCATAAGTGAAAAAAATAAAATCCTCTCAAGTATTTATATTAAAGACTAATCCTAAGTAAAAATAAATAAGTAAATAAAATAAGGAAATAAAAAATAACGAAGGTCGTCTTTTAATTGGTCGCTTAGAGAATCAAAATCGATGGAAGACGAATGGCACAATATTCCCCATGCCAAACCCATCGCCAGATGCATGGGTGGCCACTGGTCGAGTGGTCGTGGGCTACGATGAGGTCGATTTTCAACCATCGCCTGATGGTTTTTCAGCGAGCTAGGAAGATTCGAAGGGTCGTGTGTGCAGCGGCTCCATCGCCCGATGGCTGGGCGCTTGACTAGCAGATTTGCAGGCCTGATTTTCAGTGGTTGTAACTTACGATCTAGGAATCGTATGAAGGCGTGCAACCTATCGTTAGAAATCTCTTCAAGTCTAGTTTCCAACACACCTTCATCCAATTAGTAGAGCTTGAGTTATGGCTAAAACAATGCACAAGGGTCCTTTTTTGCCTCATTGTTCATTAGTGTTTTGCTTCGTTTTCACTCAAATTCAATCTAGATTGGCACATAGGACCTCTTGAGGATGCTATGTCCATTATCCATCTACACACTAATCAAAATCGACGTCCACGAGCATAAAATCTGCTATCAACAACTTAATCCATCGGCTTCCGTCCAACTATCATCCGAATCAACTTTAAATCCTTCGAAAGCGTCCAAATGACTAAGAAATCACTTGAAACATTAACAAATATGCAAATGTAGCGTAATAGAGCTATAAATGATGACCTATGCAAATATAACCCTAAAATCGACCAAAAAGACTAAGAAAAAGGAATAAAAACTAGCATGAACGCTGCCATAAAGAAGTGGACATCGCAAGGTGCCCAGCCACCGTGGCTAGCCTTAGCTAGCCACGCACGGTGGCCTACAGCTACAGCTGCTACTGTCGCTATTGCCTTACGACAGTGGGTGCTAAGAAGCGCCCAGCCACCGTGGCCGGCTCCGGCTGGCCAATCAAGGTGGCTGGCAATGGTGCGGGTTATTTTCAAAAAAAAAAATTGTTTGACAAATATTTTCGAAATAAAATCAAATTTTATTTTGAAAGATAAAATCAAATTTCAATAGTTGTTATTTTGGTGATTATCCATAATTATAATGTTAATTTTGGATAGGATTTATTGAGATATTTTGAGCATATTCCAAAAGGATAATAATTGATTTAAATAATGTGATTATCCCATAATTAGATTTGAAAATAATTGATTTTATAATTATTTGATTGGCTTATAATTAGGATAGAATCTACTAAATTAGTTAGGATAATCACGGAAAATAAATATGATTTATCTATCAATATTAAAATAAGATTTGATTCTATCTCATGTCAAATTTAAAATATAAGATATTTAATTGATGACAATGAATAATATATGATATTATCTAATTATGAATTAAAAATATGAGATATTTTAGGAACTGCGTTGCCTTAATTAAGAATATTTGATATTTTAGTTTAGTCAAGCATGTTGAGTGATTTATTATATGACACTTTTATATAATATATGATATAATGTTGCTATATATAAACTAGTATGGCCCATAGATTCTAAATACGATCTGTGCATCGTAATATATTTTTGTAATTTAAATACGGTCTGCGTACCGTTAAGTATTTTTGTAACTTTTTATTTAAAGTAAATAGATTAGTTATTTGAATAATTTAGTCCAAAGAACCCCATGAAGTGAAAGCCCAAAAGAGCAAGGTGGATGAAGATCTATGAAGGTTCAAGTGGGAGCATTTCAAGTTTAGTTTCTTAGGACTAAGGAGTCATACTATGCCTTGTTTTATTTTATGCATTAATAGATTATGCATGCTAGATTTTATTTATATTGTTGATGATGCGCTAGAGTTCACTATATTAATCACAACATAATAAATCGAGGCCCCAGTAATATTGAGATTTCTTTTCCAATTAAAACCCAACAACCCTTTGATAATTAACGATAGGTCATGCCAAAGCTGGGTGTCATTTTTATATCTTAGGTAACTTTGCGTAAGTCAAATTTTAAAATTTTAATTGGTTGTGCTCAATAAGGTTACCTAAAGCGTTTAGAACCTTGAAGCAAAAAGTAATAATTAAACATGTGAGGTTAATTATTCAATCAAGAGTTACAAGAGTTGTAATTAGTAAAGAGTTTACTCACCTTGAAAATGTAATGGTTGATGGTAGGGCCAATGTTTGGTCAATTATTGCACAAATAAAGGATCTTGGAATCCCTTAATTTAATTGGGATCATTTAACATTGAATAAAGTGCTTTAAAGTAACTACTTAATTCGGTACATTAATTTTATTAAACATAATTATTGAACTTTGCCTTATTCTGTTATAGATGAATAGCAGTTCTGACAACACTACTTTACCATAAACAATGAGAACGAGGCTCCATTTTCAAAACTTCAACAATTGGGAAAGCGCACTTAGAAGTGTTCTAAGGAACGAAAAGCTCGAATTTCGTTTAGACTTACCAATCGAGGGCAGATTTAGTCCAGGCATTACTCCTGAGAAATATTTAATAAATGTTTGAGAGTCCAAGAGAGTTGAGTCTATCATATTATCTTCTATTCCAGAGAATTGGGCTAGAAGATTTATAAACTATGAACCTTATCTCCTATTCAATTGCTTACGTGATATTTGCAATGGAATTGCAAAGTCCCATGGTGATGGAAAATTGGATGGAAACGTCAAAGAAATCATGAATATGATTCCCAGAAATGACGACTCTGGGAAAGGAAATATTAGGCATGAAACTTTCAAGATTACTGGTAAAATTATTACCAGAAAGCTTATGCCAAGACAGTCAGTACAAATTCATGTGGATATGATGGTTCAACTATTCAATTACATGAATATGTTAGGGAGACCATTTCAAGATCATGTGGTTTGTTTCGGGGTTTTTTGGATGTCCCGCGGGAGAGTTACAACACCATGACTGGTCTCTGGTCGCTTGTACCTGCAAAACAACGAAGACTCCTGTGGATAGGAGTGCCGCCTCCGACGATCAAGTTAGAACGTGTTCGGATGTAAAAAGAGCAGAAAGTAAAGGGGATCAGGCTCCTCTTAGGGGATGAGTGATCATCCGGCAATCTGAGATAACCTCAAAATCCGAGCCTTAGCTCTCAAGTAGTGCAATTAAAGTTGGGTTTAATGTGCAGAAGTTAATGTACACGTGCGTTTGGGAATTTTTGAATGATGTTCCTCAAGGGGAACATCTCCCTTTTATAGGGTCTAGTAATGCGTGCTTAGTACTAGGTTTCAAATACCTAGGACTGACTAGGCTTGCTCATGTATTTTGGCCATTAAAAGCCACTTTCCTAGCTGACAATCTGTTTGCCACGTCTCGTGGCCTGATTGGTCCACCTTGGACCTCTCACGAGGTGACACGTGGCGGACAGGATTTCATTGGTCCACGTGGCGGGGTTAAATCCCCTAATCATTTTCCCCTCACAAGGTGACGTGGCTTGCCACATGGCTCCTGTGACAGGTGTCACGCTCTGATTAGCCAACGGTTTTTACCCTTTATTTTATTGTCCCTTGAAATTCACCCCATTATAAATAGGGGATGTCCAAATCATTTGTATGTACATTTCCAAAAATTCCAGACAGAACTTGATTTGAGAACTTTGTCCTTTTTTGAGAAAGAACGACTACCGCATGCTACTAGACCGCCTGTTCTCACAGCTGCCGAAGATTTTTCAAGCAACTTCATCTTTACAGACCAAAGGTAACCGCCTGTTTTTCTTTCGTACTTTTTCTTTGTTTCTTTTTCTTTTTGAAAATGGTTTCCCAAAAGCCCATGGCACAGCCTATGTTAGTGCTTAGCCGGTCACCGGAGACGGCTGAATCTAGAACTAGGAGTGCCTACTACCCCTTGCTAGATCACCCTTTGCGAGCTGCCCCAAGTCCGATTGTCTATGTGTCTGTGCAGGACACCATGGCCAGTACTAAGAGAACTACAAGGGTGACAAACTTAGACGGCTCCTCCTTCTATGCGCCTGTCGGTGAATTATCTGATGTGCTGCCTGGTTCCCCTAGCACCCCTAGTGATTCCATTTTAGAAGAATCAGGGGAGGAGGCCCAAAATGACATGTCGGGCTTTGTTGACCTAGCCCATCAGGCGGACGCTAGGTCCGAGAGCTCAGGCAACGACTCTGAGCCAAGCACCTCCAGCAAGTTCTCTGACGACTTCGAAGAGAGGTACTTTCGGCTAGAGACAGCGAGAGAATCCCTCTCAGTAGAATTGGGAGAAAATTGGGTGGAGCCGTCTACTACCTGCCGAGAGCAATATGCCGCCTACTATCATCATGTTCCCGCAGGCAGGCGGAAAATGATGGCGGACAAAATTGGGAGCTTCAGAGCTGACCATGTCATGGGGCATGGTTCTGTCCTATGCACGCCGGATACCGAGGACACTGTGGTCTGGCTAGAGAAGTCTAGCTACGGGGACGCATGTTTTGGCTGCTATGAGGCGGCTATTAAGGCAGGCCTAAGTTTTCCTCTACATCCGACTATGGAGCGAATCCTGGACGGATACCAGCTGTGGTGTCTGGCAACTGGCCCCAAACTCTTGGTTCAATATATTAGGCTATGTTGCCGGCTGTGAAATGCATCAAGTAGACCACAGCTTTGAAGCATTCGCCCACAAGCATTATCTCAGTCGGACCCCAAAAACAAGCGGGACCAGCTGGTACCAATTGTCTAGCCACAAGGGCTATATGACTTTGGGGAAGGAGAAGAAGTGGAAATATTGGAGGAACACTTTCTACATTGTCTCCAGCTCTGACACATTCAAGAATAGAAAGTTTAACAGGTGGAACAGGAACCCACCTTTCCTAAAAGGCGGATCTGAGCTGCCGCCTATTCCTCATAGAGCCAAAGAAGAAATCCTTGACAAAGGCCTCTTCAAAGTGGACATACAAGCAAAACCCGAGACTGGAGTGAAGGAGTTCATTCCTCAAAATTACATTCCCAAGTATAACTCAATATACGATGGGACAATCTGGCCGCTTATGGCCTTAATGAAGAGATGCCGAGAGGTAGTTGGCCGCCTGTTCAAGTATCTTGTAAAACTTGATTAATTTTGCGTCAAACTAACTCCTTGACTCATCTTTTGCGGACAAAGCTATGGAGAAGCTATCGGCCTCAAAGAAAGCTGCAGCCTAGTACCACTCAGCCATCTTGGGCAAGCGGTCAACTGAAAAGTCGCCTGCTTTGCAGGCGCCCAAGGTTAGCTTCTGAACTTTGAACAAGTCTCATTTAGCCTTTCTGTCGCCTGCTTCTTACTTATTGTGGTTATTGTTGCAGGCCAACTTAGAAAAGCCTTCCTCCTCCTCTCAGTTTAATCCTAAAATTAGGAAACAGGCGGCTAGTGATATGGCAACTCCTGGGAGGGCTAGGAAGCACGTGGCCTCAAGGCCAGGGATAAACCCACCTCCAAAATCCCCAGTCGTCCCTGAGGGCAGTCAGCTTGAGAAGGAAAAGGAGAAGAAGGTGGCTCCTGAAGGTACCAAAGACTTGTTTCCTTTCCCTTACCCTTTGAGGGTCAATTCAATCAGCAGTCGTCTAGCACCTTTGAGAGCAGTCGATCTATTGACCGAATTTACACCAAGTACTTACAGGGTATTGATTGTGCAGATGTCTCTCAAAGGCCAAATCTTGTACAGCTAGCCAAGTCCATGCTGAAAGTCGTCTCCCTTGAGGATAGGGAGGCGGTCAGAGGAGTAGGCACCCTCAACCTGGATACCATCCTCGCTCTTCTTGCTAAGGTATACTTGTAAAATATTTCTATCTCTTGTTTATATAACTTCTGAGCCGCTTGTAACTGACGTCTGTTTTATTCGCCGATTATAGTCTATGTTGCGAGTACACGGTCTTTGCAGGCCCATAAACGAGAAGACGAAAGAGGTTAAGGCTGCGAAGGCTCGGGCTGCCTGTGTTTTTGACACAGCTATGTTCCAGATTGCTCAAAATGAACTTTTGACTACTGACATATGAAAGGAATGGTGTCCTTCCAACAAGTTTATTGTTCTGATAGAGGGTTCAGAATTATTACAGAGCTGATTCTTCAGTAAGGTCAAGTGATCGGAATGCCTAGGTAGAGGCCGCTTCGATCAGTAATATTAAGGTATAATTAATATTACAGCTGAATCTTAACTGAACCCTTCGTGTCGAACCCAATTGAACAACCGATTTGAGACGACGAATCAATCCGAAGGATTCGATGAGTCGTCGGAGTTTTACGAACACAGACGACGGGTATCGAGCCCAGAGCGTCGAGACCGAGCGTCGCAAAATCATAAGCAACAAGTATGAGCATAGCCGTAGCATCACATTGGCCTAGCCATGTGAGTGCTAGGCTAGACTAGTTTATCGCAAGCTTAGCATGCTAGGCATGCTAGGTGCTTGCGCATATGCTAGCAAGCCATGCGCCCTAGCATCGCACGGCTAGGCCTTGCTTGTATGCTAGGCGCTGGCGCTAAGAAAGGCCTAGCATCGCTCATCGCAGCCCTTCGCACAGCACAGCACCATCGCAAGTGCTAGGTACTAGCGTGTGTGCGTGCATGTGTGCCTTCGCACAGCCCATCGCACCATCGCAGCACATAGCACAGCACTAGGCAGCATCGCCATGTGTGTGTGCATCGCTAGCACATCACCAAGAAAAAGCGTGCTTGTGCGTGTGGCTAGCGAGGCAATGCCCAGCATGCGTGGCTCGCTAGCAGCACGCATGCTGGCTATGCGATGTGTGTACGAGAGGCTAGGCAGCAGCACTACGCACCAGCCAGCAAGGCTGTGCGTGTGTGTGTGTGCTTGGCTAGGAAGCAGCACTACGCTAGCAGCGCCCAGCGCCCAGCAACCCAGCAGCACGCAACACGCACATGATGGGCGTGCAAGGGCCAGTGCGTGCTGGCACCTTGAGTTGGCTGGTGTGCTGGCGTGCTAGCTGGCTGCCAGCCCAGCCACCCTTGTGGGTGGCAGTTTAGGAGAGGTGGGGACCAAGGCCTCACGGCTTCCCTTGGGAGCAAGGCAATGGTCCCCCCATGGGATATGGTCCTCACCTAACCCATTCTCTCCTCTTGCCACTTGTTGCCTTGTGATTGCATTTTCTTTATAATTTATTTTAGAATTAAATAAATTAGTGCATTTGCACATGATCCCACATTGATCATGAAATGGGATTCAAGTCCCCATTCTCTATAAATACCCCTTGGTTGGGATTTTGAGAATACACAACTTGAGTAGAACTCAAAGGTATCTCCATTGTTGAGAAAGCCTTAAGTTCGTAAAACTCTTTTTTTTATTTGATCAGGTCCTGACTAACCTTCGAAACTTGGATCACCCGGGTCGGGGTTCGTAGGTACGAGCCGTCGGAGACCTTGCGATTGCGGGGTTCAAGTAAGAGCTCTCTTGGTGAGCGAAGCACGCGTCTAGGGTATAATTCTTTCCCCCCTTTTCTCTTAATTATGTTTTGCATGCTTTAATTTCTGTAGTTATCGGGGCGGGTCTTGGTGGGTTTCCTTCCGCGTAGAGTGGGTCTCTACGAAACCCTACAACGGTATCGGAGCTACGCTCCTTTTAATTATTGCAATTATTTATTAATTAAGGTGTTCAAAAGTGGATTTAAATTCTAGTTTTGCTATTCTAATTAGATTAGAATTACGTTTTTAAAATAGTTTTAATATCGTATTTTTCGTTTTTTGGTCTGGGAACTCGGATTTTGGCTCAAAAATAGTGTTTTTTGGGTGGAATCGACGTTCTAAATCAGTTTCAACCCTCTTTGACATCTGTCCCGAAGCCAAATTCGAACCATGAACCCATTTTTTTGAGGGTTTTTTCGTTTTCAACGAAAATTTTAAATCTTTTATGCCTTGATTAATGCAAGCATGACAAGGGTAGATTAAATGCATTATTGCATCCCTAATCTACTCTAATTTAAATATCTTTTAAGCAAGATTATGGAGTTATAATGTGTGCTTAAGTTGATATGTTCTTTTTCACATAAACTTGTTTTTCACAATTATGCAAATAAATTGCATTAATGAGTGAATGATTATTGTGAATGTGTAATGTTAAAGTTCCTAGCATGTCAAAGATCCAATCTTTAAATTTTTAAATTGTTGGAATCTTGACTCTAAATTCCATGTTGAACTAATTTTGGATTTTTTCATATTTGGTTGATTAAAATCCTTAAAGTTCAAATGCTTGTTAATTTTTTTTTAATCTTCATATTGGAAGATGTAATGTTATTATTTTACACAAGTATAAAAGTTGGAAAAAAATTTCATTGGATGATTACTTTAATTTTTCCAACTCCCTATTTGTCAAAATCCATTATTAATTTGCATATTGGTTAAGTTAATATGGACATAGCCTTTTCAATTTTAAGCATCAAGAAAGACCTAAAGTATTCCAAGCTAATTTTGGAAATTTAGGCTTGTGCACCATTAAAGTTGAATTTAATTTAGTTGGACTTATTTTATTTTCATTTTTCCCTAAATTAATTGTAAAATAAATTTAGATCAATTTTACGTCACACGTAAATAGGGATTAAAATCCCGAGGAAAATGCACGTAAATCGAGGCAAAAACTCCAAGTGTCACCAAGGCTAGCCAGGCTGCCCACGCAGCCCGCATGTGGCTGCCTATGGTGCGCACAGGGTTGTGCCTTGATGTTGCGTTGTTGTATGGCGAGGGATGCAAGGAGGTTGATGCGTGGGTAGTAGGCCAAGGTTGCTGGAGCGCTTGGGCACGCTGCTGGGCAGCATAGCAGCAAGCCCCAGCCAGCCCGCCACATGCTGGCAGGCGCCAGCATGCGCAGCATGCAAGGCACGCTGCTGGAGCTAGCAGCATAACATGCTACGCTAGGCGCTGCATGCTAGCACCACGCACCAATCACACCCCATGGGCTGCCTAGCAGCTAGGGTGCACAACCCACAAGGATACGAGTGGGCTGTTTTTGCTTAACTTCGGGCTTTGTGTTTTGCGAAAATTTTGCCATTTTAAAATATTTATGTAATTATTTTAATGAGGTTGGACCTCGATTTTTTCCGGCTTAATTAATTGGGTTGATTAAGTTGGATGCAAAATTTAGTTGGAGCTTTGCTAATTACGTGAACAAATTGCACCTTAGTAAAACTTTGACTAGTTTTAATTAGCCGTGTTAATCGGATTAATCACCTAAGTTAGTTACTAGTTTTGCGTGTTTACTTGTTTTATCTCGTAAAATGCATGGGCCATTCACAAATGGTGAATGGGTGAATGAAAGATTGTTTCAAAACAGGTTTTGAGAAAAATGGCAACTTGTGGGACCCGACTAGGATAGAAAATACGGACTGCGTTCCGTTACGTATTTTTGTAAATCTAAATACGGTCTTCTTACCGTTAAGTATTTTTTTACTTTAGATTAATCTTAGTCGTAGTAGCTAGGAATTTTATTTTGGCAAAGATGTCTCAAGACGGCGTATCGATGAAGACGAGCCAAGATGAAGACCCTTGAAGATTTGAGGATTTATGCCTTATATATATTTTTGTTATGTTCATACATATATATATTGTGAATGATAGATGCATGTTTAGGATTTCGATATGTTGTGGTGATTAGTTAGGTTCACTTAAATCAACCAACATAGAAACCCTAGGTCCCTTAAAATATTAAGCTAAAATTTGTCGTTCCAAGAACAACACTTACTGAACTAATGCGTTAGATGCGACGTTTTATCAAACCGAGAGTAGCTTAAAGCTATTAGCAATTGGATTTCTTACCTTAAGATATTTAATGTTAAGACAAGCCAAAGAATGCTTAACCATTTCTTAATCTTTAGGATCTCGGAATCATTTTATCCTCGCCTAAAAGGGACATAATTATTAATGCATGGATAAAATACTCAATAAGATTGAAAATTTGCATGAACGCTTTTAAATTTCAAACTTATTAATTATATGAATGGTTTTTCATTTCAAATTCTTTCAATTGTAGAACAATGTCTGCAAGTAACTCAAACAACAACCAATTCACTTTACGCTCAAATCTCAACAAGGAGAAGTTGAGCGGGCCAAATTTTCTTGATTGGCAAAGAAATCTGCGCATTGTACTTATGCAAGAGCAAAAGGAATACGTCCTTGATGAGGAAATTTCCGACACTTCCAATGAGGAGGTTACTCAGGTTGCCCTTAACCGATGGCAAAATTCCAATCGGGATGTCAAATGTATCATGCTGGCCACTATGTCTCCGGAGCATAAAAAGACTTTCTTTAGAAAGGAGACAGCTTTTGAGATCATTTCTCAGCTGCAAAATATGTTCCAAGAGCAGGCCCGAACTGAAAGGTTCGAAACCCACAGGCAGATCCTTGAGAGTAAGCTCAAGAAAGGAGAGTCAGTTAGCCCGCATGTCCTCAAAATGATTGGATTATTTGAGAACATGGAAAGGCTTGATGCTGGGTATTCCACCGAGATGGCAATTGACATCATTCTCCACTCTCTTCACAAAGGCTATGATCAGTTCAAGATGAACTATAATATGCATAGCATGGAGAAAACCCTCACCGAGCTTCATGGTATGTTGAAGCAAGCTGAGTAAACCCTCAAGGATGAGGACAAGCATGACATCCTAATGGTGAGGAAGGGCAAGCCATTCAAGCGTCCGTGCAAGAAGAAGAACTTTAAAGGGAAAAAGAAAATTTTCCGCCTAAGTCAAACACTACCAAGGGCAGCAAGAACAAAAAGGTAGCCTCTTCCAAATCCGACTCCGAATGTTTCTACTGCAAGAAGATAGGACATTGGAAACGGGACATTCAAGGAAGATAAGAAGAACGGCACTGTTGCTTCTTCATCAGGTATTTTTGTTATAAACTTAAACTTCGCTAGCAAAACATCATGGGTATTAGATACCGGATATGGCTCACACCTTTGTTCCAATGCTCAGGGACTAAGGATAAATAGGAGGCTAGAGAAGGGAGAGGTCGAGCTTCGTGTCGGCAATAGAGTAAGGATGTCTGCCGTCTCCGTAAGAACTCTAAGTTTGTCTTTTCCTTCTAGGCTTATTTTAGAACTTGACAATTGTTATCATGTTCCTAGAGTTACCAAAAACATTATATCAATTTCGGCGTTGGACGCCAAAGGTTTTGAATTTCGAATTAAGAACAATAGTTGTTCATTTTATTTCGATAATATTTTATATGGTAAGGCATATTCAGAAAATGGTCTTTATGTGCTTTCTCTTGACAAACAAGTTTATAACATTAATGATACCGCTAAAAACGCTATGACAATCAAGTCGAATCAAACCTACTTGTGGCACTGTCGTCTTGGCCATATTAACGTTAAACCCACCAAGAAACTTCTACAAGAAGGTGTTCTTGACTCATTTGACTTGGAGTCGTTTGAAAGTTTTGAAGGATGTCTATTAGGCAAGATGATAAAACAGCCATTCTCCAAGTTGGGAGAAAGGGCAAGTGACTTATTAGGTCTAATACACACGGATGTATGTGGACCAATGAGTACACCCGCAAGATAAGGTTACCGATTTTTCATCACTTTCACCGACAATTTTAGTAGATATGGCTATGTCAACCTAATGTCGAATAAATCTTAATCTTTTGAGAAATTCAAAGAATTTTAGAGAGAAGTTGAGAATCAACTTGGCAAGAAAATTAAAGCACTTCGATCGGATCGAGGTGGCGAATATTTGAGCCATGAATTCGACGATCACTTGAAAAAAAAAGGCATTCTTTCAGAGCTAACACCTCCCGGAACTCCTTAATGGAACAGAGTGTCTGAACGGAGGAATTGAACCTTGTTAGACATGGTTTGATCAATGATGGGTCTTAGTGAACTTCCTATCTCTTTCTCGGGACATGCGCTACAAACCGCGGCACTAACACTGAACCGAGCTCCGTCAAAAGCTGTTGAAAAGACTCCATATAAATTATGGACTAAGAAACCTCCTAGGTTGTCTTTTCTCAGGATTTAGGGATGCGAAGCATATGTCAAACGATTAATTTTGGACAAACTTTACCCCAAATCAGACAAGTGTTTCTTTGTGGGATACCCAAAAGAAACCAAAGGGTATTACTTCTACAATAAATCCGAGAACAAAATGTTTGTTGCTCGTGATGGTGTCTTTTTGGAGAAGGAACACCTTTCCAAAATGACAAGTGGGAGGAAAATCGAACTCGACGAAGTTCGAAAGGACGAGCAAGAATGTCAACCTGATAAAACTGATAATCTAAGTGCTTTGGAAGCAGCTGAGAAGATTGGTCAGAATCAAACAGACAATGTAAATGCTCAACCCATTACCCTTTGTAGGTCGCAACGGCCAAGATCTCAAACAGACAGATACCTTGGTATTGGCTTAACCAATGATCAGGACATCCTAGTTATGGATGGTGATGAGCCAGCGACATACAAACAAGCTATGACGAGCCCCGACTTTGCTAAATGGCAAGAGGCCATGAAATCCGAGATGGACTCCATGTCTAAATCTCAACTCTAGGACTTGGTAAATTTCCCCGAGGGTTACACACCCATCGGTTGCAAATGGACCTTCAAACTGAAGAAAGACAAAGATGGAAATGTATTAATATACAAATCTAGACTGGTGCCAAAAGATTACAGACAAATCCACGGGATTGACTATGATGAAACCTTTTCACCAGTTGCGATGCTAAAGTCTGTCCAGATTATCCTAGCTATTGTTGCATATTCCGATTATGAAATATGGTAGATGGATGTCAAAACCGCCTTCCTGAATGGGATTTTGGAAGGAACTGTGTATATGACACACGCTAGAAAGGTATGCAAGCTTAAGAAGTCCATTTATGGACTGAAGCAGGCAAGTAGAAGTTGGAATCTGCGATTTGATGAAGCCATCAGCAAGTTTTGTTTTATCAAGAATCCAGATGAGTCTTGTGTCTACAAGAAGGTCAGTGGGAGTGACATCGCATTCCTAGTCCTATATGTTGATGACATACTGCTCATTGGAAACAACACAAAATTACTAGAGTCCGTAAAGGGCTGGTTGGGAAAGTTTTTTTCAATGAAGGACTTAGGTGTGGCACAGTACATATTAGGCATCTAGATCTACAAGGATAGATCTAAGAGGATGATTGGATTAAGCCAGAGTACTTACATTGATAAAGTACTGGCACGATCCAACATGGAGAATGCCAAAAGAGGGCACCTACCCATGTCCCATGGCGTGACTCTCAGTAAGAAACAGTGTCCACACACACCTGTTGAGCGAGAGAGAATGGATCAGATTCCATATGCTTTGCTAATTGGGTTGATCATGTATGCCATGATATGTACTAGGCTAGATGTATCGTATGCTTTAAGCACTACGAGCTGATACCAATCAAACCCAGGAGAGGCGCATTGGACTGCGACCAAGAATATCCTGAAGTACCTGAAAAGGAACAAGGATAAATTCTTGGTCTATGGTGGGCACAAAGATTTGGTTGTTGAAAGTTACACCGACGCTGTAGGGTTTCGTAGTGACCCGACACTACGCGAATGGAAACCCCCCAAGACCCGTCCCTTAATTAAAGCAATTAACAAGCATAATAAACTTAATCAAACAAGATTAAGAACAAGAACTATACCTTTGTTGCGTGCTTCGCTCCCGAAGAGCTCTTACTTAAAAATCCCAAAACTACGAGATCTCCGACGGATCGTACCCTCGATCCGACCCGAGCGTCCCTAGTCTTGAAGGTTAGTAAAGACCTGGACAAAAGAAAACTATGAGTTTTACGAATCACAGGTTTACTCTAATTACAAGAGTTGCCTTTTTAATTCCACTCAAGGTTATGTATTTCCCAATACCATGCCTTTGGTATTTATAGGGAAATGCACCCTTGAACTTCATTCCCCAACCAATGTGGGAGAATGAATAATTTGGCAATTAATTTTTTTCTAAAATAAATTAATAATTAAATTCAATCACAATGCAACAAGTGTCAAGGGGAGCAAAAAGGTTAAGTGAGGACCATGAAGAGGAGGGGGGACCATTGCCTTGCTTCCCAAGGCTTTGTCCAAGCCTTAGTCCCCACCCCTCACTAAACCTCCTCAACCAAAGGGCTACTAGGTTGCAACCAGCTAGCCCAGCCAGCTAGCACCAGCCCACCCAGCTGCCTTCGCACCCCAGCCAGGTAGTGCATGCTTGCTGCTGGGCGATGCTTGGTGCTGGTGCGTGCTAGTGTTAGGCGCTGGTGCGTGCTGGCGCTGGCCCCAGCATCCCACGTACCAAATGCATCCTCGCTGTACCTCTCGCACATGCTCGCATAGCCAGCATGTGTGCTGCTAGCGAGCCACGCATGCTGGCCCCCCCTTGCCTCGCACCATACGCATCAGCCTTGCAGCATATGCACTAGTCACGCACCATGCGCATTAGTCACGCACATCACGCATCAGCCTCGCACTACACGCACACCCACGCATCATCTAGCATCCTTGGTGCGTAGTGATGCTGGGCTGTTGTGCGTGGCCTAGCAATGTGCTGGCGCCCAGGCCCTCGCACACGCATGGTGCGCTGCATGGTGCTGCCATGGGAAGGCTAGCACGCAAGCCAGCACGCATGCTGCGATAGGCTGCCTGGTGCGCCTGGTGCGCCTATTGCTTGCGATAGGCTGCCAGGTGCTCCTGGTGCGCCTAGTGCTTGCGATAGGCTGCCAGGTGCGCCTGTGCGCCTATTGCTTGCGATAGGCAAGCGATGGTGCGCCTAGGCTGCGCCTAGCCATGCTAGGTGCATGCTAGCTCGAACTAGCCTAGCATCCACATGGCTAGGCCAGTGTGGTGCTAGGGCAATGTTCATACTTGTCGCTTTGTGATTTTGCGATGCTAGGTCTCGACGCCCTAGGCTCGATATCTGAGGTCTGTATTCGTAAAACTCTGTCGACTCATTAGATCCTTTCGGATTACTTCGTCGTCTCGGATCAGTGATTCGATTGTTTTCGACCCGAAGGGTTTAGTTAAGATTAAGCTGTAATATCAATTGTTCCTCGATATTACTGATCGGAAGCGGCCTCCACCTAGGCATTCCGATCACTTGATCTTACTGAAGAATTAACTTTATAATAATTCTGAACCCTCTAACAGAAGAATACACTTGTTGGAAGGACACCATTCCTTTCAATCTCCCACTTGTCCTTTCGGACAAGTGTGCATAGAGTATATATACCATTTCCTATGTCTCTTAATGTTTCTTCGTGAAATATAAGGTAAGATTCATCGTCATCCTTATTACGTTCAGAAGTTTTTCTCGATCTCCGAGTTCGACTGTCAATAAGCAGATGATTTCTAAAATCCATCTGAGCACGGCCATGCATTTTCACAGTCTCGCTCTTCGAGCGGCCTTGTAAACAACAAAACATTTTCCCTATTGTTAATAAGGGTACATTCCCAGTCTTGCATTGTAAGTTCCTCTTACTAAGAGGACTTAGTCTCCCGCGTGTTCCCGTTATGATCCCCAGTTACGGCGGACGTTAGGAAACATCAAAGAGTCTAGTACTCAAACAAGAAAACTTCACAATACTCATGGTCGGAGGAAACAGGTTCCGATAGTCATAACGAGAAATGTACTTATGAACAAATTTAAATTTTCTTAAAGTACTCTTATAGGTCTTATCCAGTACGGTTCCAAACTGTACCCGTGCAAATGATTTATGACTGTCACGTCCTCGCAGCACAAGAAACGGTGCTGTAAATCATACTACACACTAATTTATGGCAGTCATCAATCGTCCATCTGTTAGATGACCTCGATTAGGGATAATTTTCGATTTAAATATTCAATGTTCACTTAACAAGTGTTTCTTTATCCAAGACATGGTCTTGATACCCTATTTTGAATATTTCCGTAAATCGAATGGACTCATTATTTAATTCTAAACCACAATTAAATAGTAATGGAGTGAATGATAATTTTGAACAAAAATTAATTACTCCATTAATGAATGGTTTCAATACAGTGTCTTACATTAAAACTACCAGTTTAATTAAAACACATGTACAGGGAATTTCAAAGCCAGTCTCCAACATGCTTGATTCCCATCACCTCAATGTGCTTGTTGTGTTTCACCTGAGGCAGCGATTTAGTCAAAGGATCGGCCACATTATCATCTGTGCCAATCTTACAAATTCGGATTTCACCTTCAGATTTCCATTCCCTTACCATGTGAAATTGCCTTTGCACGTGTTTGACCTTCTAGTGTTCTCTCGGCTCCTTGGCCTGAGCGATAGCTCCATTGTTGTGACAATAGAGGTCTATCGGCCCCTTGATTGAGGGTACAACACCAAGTTCGCTGATGAACTTGCGAATCCAAACAGCTTCCTTGGCAGCTTCTGAAGCGGCCAAGTATTCGGCTTCAGTTGTAGAGTCTGCAGAGGTGCTCTGCTTGGCACTCTTCCAGCTAAACGCTCCTCCATTCAGACAGAATATGTACCCCGACTGTGACTTGAAGTCGTCTCTATCAGTCTGGAAGCTAGCGTCGGTGTAACCTTCAACAACCAGTTCTTTGTAGCCACCATACACCGGGAACTTATCCTTGTTCCTTTTCAGGTACTTTAGGATATTCTTTGCCGCAATCCAATGCGCCTTTCCTGGGTTCGATTGGTATCGGCTCGTTGCACTCAGGGCATACGATACATCTGGCCTTGTACATATCATGGCATACATGATCGATCCGATCAGCGAAGCATATGGGATCTGATTCATTCTTTCTCGCTCAACAGGTGTATGTGGACACTATTTCTTCCTGAGAGTTATGCCATGGGACATGGGTAAATGCCCTCTCTTGGCATTCTCCATGTTGAATCGAGCCAGTACCTTATTAATGTAAGTACTCTGGCTTAATCCAATCATCCTTTTAGATCTATCTCTGTAGATCTTAATCCCCAATATGAATTGTGCCTCTCCTAAGTCCTTCATTGAAAAGCACTTTCCCAACCAGCCCTTTACGTACTCTAGTAATTTTGTGCTGTTTCCAATGAGAAGTATGTCATCGACATACAGGACTAGGAATGAAATATCACTCCCACTGACCTTCTTGTATACACAAGATTCATCTGGATTTTAGATAAAACCAAACTTGCTAATGGCTTCATCAAACCGCAGATTCCAACTTCTGATGGCTTGCTTTAGTCCATAAATGGACTTCTTCAGCTTGCAAACCTTTCCAACGTTGCCTAGATCGACAAAACCTTGTGGCTATGTCATATACACAGTTTCTTCCAAAATTCCATTTAGGAAGGTGGTTTTGACATCCATTTTCCATATTTCATAATCGTAATATGCAGCGATCGCTAGGATGATCCGAACGGATTTTAGCATTGTAACTGGTGAAAAAGTTTCATCATAGTCAATCCCGTTGATTTGTCTATAGCCTTTTGCCACCAGTCTAGCTTTGTATATCGTTACATTTCCATCCTTGTCTGTCTTCACTTTGAAGATCCATTTGCAACCAATGGGTGTATAACCCTCAGGCAAATTCACCAAGTCCTAGACTTGATTTTTAGACATAGAGTTCATCTCGGATCTCATGGACTCTTGCCATTTTGCAGAGTCGGGGCTCGTCATAGCTTGCTTGTATGTTGCCGGCTCATCACCATCCATGACTAGGATGTCCTGATCAGGTTAAGACGATACCGAGGTATCTGTCTGGTTGAGATCTTTGCCGTTGCGACCTACGTAGGGTAATCGGTTGAGCATTTTCATTGTCAGTTTGATTCTGACCAATCTTCTTAGATGCTTCCAAAGCATGCAGATTGTCAGTTTTGTCAGGTTGACATTGTTGCTCGTCTTCTCAAACTTTGTCGAGTTCGATTTTCCTCCCACTTGTCATTTTGGAAAGGTGATCCTTCTCCAAAAAGACACCATCACGAGCAACAAATACTTTGTTCTCGGATTTATTGTAGAAGTAATACCCTTTGGTTTCTTTTGGATATCCCACAAAGAAACACTTATCCGATTTGGGGTGAAGTTTGTCCAAAATTAATCGCTTGACATATGCTTCGCATCCCCAAATCTTGAGAAAAGACAACCTAGGAGGTTTCTTAGTCCATAATTCATATGGAGTCTTTTCAACAGCTTTTGACGGAGCTCTGTTTAGTGCTAGTGCTGCAGTTTGTAGCGCATGTCCCCGAAAAGAGATAGGGAGTTCACTAAGACCCATCATTAATCGAACCATGTCTAACAAGGTTCGATTCCTCCGTTCGGACACTCCGTTCCATTGAGGAGTTTCGGGAGGTGTCAACTCTGAAAGAATGCCATTTTCTTTCAAGTGATCGTCGAATTCATGGCTCAAATATTCGCCACCTCGATCCGATTGAAGTGCTTTAATTTTCTTTCCAATTTGATTTTCAACTTCTCTCTGAAATTCTTTGAATTTCTCAAAGGATTCAGATTTATTCGACATTAAGTAGATATAGCCATATCTACTATAATCGTCGGTGAAAGTGATGAAATATCGGTAACCTTGTCTTGCAAGTGTACTCATTGGTCCACATACATTCGTGTGTATTAAACCTAATAATTCACTTGCCCTTTCTCCCAAATTGGAGAATGGTTGTTTTATCATCTTGCCTAATAAGCATCCTTCGCAATTTTCAAACGACTCTAAGTCGAATTAGTCAAGAACAACTTTTGAAGAAGTTTCTTGATGCGTTTGATATTAATATGGCCAAGACGACAATGCCACAAGTAGGTTTAATTCGACTCGATGGTCTTAGCCCATTAGGTATCAATCCTATTGTCTTTGTGTAAAGCATGCAATTTAATTTGAACATATGTTTGCAAGATAATTTTGAAATAACTATTGTCAAAATTTTACAAGCAAAATAACTAGGTGTCCAACACCATGGATCAAAATATTGTTCAAAAGGCATGATAAAACTAGGATTAGTTTTAATTACGTCTCAAAGACAAAATAGTGCATGCAAGCACGACCGAAAAAACCATCTTCGTCGTCCGCTTGTCCATGCAACAACACTTGATAAGATTTCTCACTTAGTTCCTGGAAAAGGCAACATAAAGTGAGTCATACTTGTTATCCAATACCTATAATAAGCTTAATTCACGAGTGTTTAGGAAGATACCTGAGGTGGATGCTCCATTCCTCTCTTCCTCTTCTCGAAAGAGCTTGCATTCTCTCTTGAAGTGGCCTTGCCCACCACAAAAGAAGCAACACATCTTTGCTTTAACCTTGAAATCCCTCCTTCTTGACGGTCTTTTGGTTGCCCCAAATGAGTTGGCTCGGTGAAGTAGCTCCACCACATTCTTCAAAGAATGTGTCTCCTTTGATTCAGAAATATATTTCCTTAGTCCATCATATCCTGAGTGGAGTGAAGTGAAGTGAGCATAATATGACCAGCCATTCCATCTTCTAGTGGAATTCCGAGGAGTTCCATGTGCCTGAAGAGCTTAGTCATTCTTGCCACATGGGGTCACAGGGGCATACCCGGTCTCAACTTGGTGTTGCAGACTGTAGAACAAAGATGGTACCTCTCTTTCGCAAGACAACCCTGATCCGATGGCTTCACATTCATGTCTGTATGTGACCTAGTCACTTCAAACAAGAGTCCATCATTGTTGTCGTTGAAACTCTTAGAGAATCTCACACCGACAACATCTCTTAGTCCTCCAAGGAACAAGTCTGGAAAAGAGAATGGAAGTTTTTCTTTCCATTCATCTGGGATGGAGTTAGCCATGAGTTGTGACACTAATTTGCAGTCTTTCGACCATGCAAAATAAGTCTCGTCACTCTAGAGGGTCTTGGAACAGAGGGTAAGGAGGGAAGTATCCAGAACATACTCCTTGGAACAACTCCGGAGAGTTCTCCTGAGTTCTTCTTCCCATTCTTCAAGGTTTGTTAAGTTAAGCTTAATAGCTAACTTTTCGGGGAGTTCCAGGCACACATGGTTGTTGTTTGAGTTACTTGCAGACATTGTTCTACAATTGAAAGAATTTGAAATGAAAAACCATTCATAAATCAATAAGTTGAAATTTAAAACGTTCATGCATATGTTCAATCTTATTGAGCATTTTAGCCACGTAATTATATAATTATCCCTTTTAGGAGAGAATAAAATGATTCTGAGATCCCAAAGATCAAGAAATGGTTAAGCATGCTTTGGTTTGTCTTAATCATTAAATATCTTAGGGTAAGCAATCCAATTGCTAATAGCTCCAAGCTACTCTCGGTTTGATAAAATGTCGCATCTAATGCATTCTTGACATTTTATCTCTTTTGCCACGTCATCTAAGGACTCCTTACTGATATCATTGAGCTTAACCAAGACAACTCGTATACCTAGTATACCTTACGTTCCTAGGTAAGTAGTGATGTCTCGCTTTGGCGTAGTCCATCACGTACACGCATTAGTTCGGTAAGTGTTGTTCTTGGAACGGTAAATTTTAGCTCAATATTATTAAGGGACCTAGGGTTTCTATGTTGGTTTATTTAAGTGAACTTAACTAATCATCACACCATATAGAAATCCTAGACATGCATCTAGCAATCATATATAATAACAATAAATATAAGGCATAAAATTAGATGCATTTGGCAACTAACATGACCCCTTGAAATCTTCAATTTCCATGGGTCTTCATCTTGGCTCGTCTTCATCGAAACGCCGTCTTTTGACATCATGGCCAAAATAAAATAAACTAGCTAGAACGACTAAGATTAATCTAATAGTACAAAAATACTTAACGGTTTGCAGACCGTATTTAGATTTACAAAAATGCATAACGGAACGCAGTCCGTATTTTCTATCCTAGTCGGGTCCACTAGTTGCCATTTTCAATAACTTGTTTTGAAAAACAATCTTCCATTCACCCATTCACTATTTGTGAATGGCCCATGCAATTTTACAAAACACATAATTAAACACGCAAAACTAGTAACTAACTAAGGTGGTTAATACGATTAACGCGCCTAATTAAAACTGGTCAAAGTGGTTTAATCCATTATTTCTAAACGCAAAATGCTCACGCAATTAATTAAGCTCCCACTAAATTCTGCATCCATACTTAATCCGATTAATTACGTCGGCATAACCCATAATTTGTCAAAATTTTGCAAAATCGAAAATCCAGGTTTGTAATCCTAGTTAAAATAATTATTTAAAATTATTAAAACGGCAAGATTTTGGCAAAATCGTATAGCTCAAAATCAAGCAAAAATCCCACGCAAATGCTTGGTGGGTGCGCACCATGGCAGCTAGGCAGCCTATGCCTTGTGATGTGGTACGTGGGGCTAGCATGCTGCGCCCAGCACAACAAGCCACACTGCTAGCACCAGCAGCCTGCCAGGCATGCTACGCATGCTGGCTAGCAAACTGGCGCCTGCCAGCAAGTGGTGCGGTGGACTGGTGCATGCTGCCATGCTGCCCAGCAGCATCCGCTCGCAATCCAACCCTCGCCACTGCTCCACACACTCAGCCCCAAGCCTCCCAGCTACACAGCAGCGCACAGCAGCATCATGACACTCCCATGTGCGCACCACAGGCAGCCACATGTGGGCTGCTAGGCAGCCCGACTAGCCTTGGTGGCGCTTGGGTGTTTTTGCCTTGATTTGCGTGTCATTTCTCGGAATTTAATTCCGATTTGTGTGTGACATAATTTAATTATAAATTACATTTTAGAATTAATTTGAGGAAAAATAAAATAAAATAAAATAAGACTTAAATAAACTTATTTTCATTGGTGCACAAGCCTAAATTATCCAAAATTTTATTTCGAATAAAATTAGGTCTTACTTAATGCTTGAAATAAAATGAGCTATGTCCATAATTAATCTTGCCAATATTCAAATTAATAATGGATTTGACAAACGGGAGTTGGAAAAATAAACTAATCATCTAATGAAAAATTTTCCAACTTTCATACTTGTGTAAAATATCAAGATTGCATCTTCCAATATGAAGATTAATCAAATTTTACTCACAAGTATTTGAACTTGATGGATTTTAATCAACCAAACATGAAAAATCCAAACTTTGATCAATATGAAATTTAGGGTTAAGGTTCCAATCATTTAAACCTTTAATGATTAGAACTTTAACATTATAGGAACTTAAAATTACAAGATCACAACAAGCTTTCACATTTTATTGCAATTTATTTGCAAAATTTGTGAAAAACAAGTTTATGTGAAAAATGGTATATCAACTTAAGCACTAATAAAAACTCCATTATTATGCTTAAGGATATTTTATAACCAGTAGATTAGTGATGCAAATGTGCATTTAATCTAACCTTGTAATGCTTGCATTAATCAAGGCTTAAAAGGAATTAAAATTTTCGTTGAAAAACGAAAACCCCAGAAAAAATGGGTTTCTGGTTCGAATTTTGCTTTTGGACAGCCCTCAAAAAGGGTTGAATCTGTTCTAGAATGTCGATTCCACCCAAAAATCACTATTTTTGAGCCAAAATCTGGGTTCAACATCAAAATCGAGAATAAAATCGAGTTTTAAAATTAATTAAAACGAGCATCTAATCTAATTAGAAGAACAATAACCAGAAAAATAAATTCTTTTAAACACCTTAATTAAAAAAATAGTTGCAAAAATTAAAAGGAGCGTGGCTCTGATACCGCTGTTGGGTTTCGTAGTGACCCGACACTATGCGGAAGGAAACCCCCAAGACCCGCCCCTTAGTTAAAGCAATTAACAAGCATAATAAACTTAATCAAACAAGATTAAGAACAAGAATTATACCTTTGTTGCGTGCTTCGCTCCCGAAGAGCTCTTACTTCAAAATCCCGAAACTACGAGATCTCCGACTGATCGTACCCTCGACCCGACCCGAGCGACCCAAGTCTTGAAGGTTAGTCAAGAACCGGACAAAAGAAAAATATGAGTTTTACCAATCGAAGGTTTACTCTAATTACAAGAGTTACCTTTTTAATTCCACTCAAGGTTGTGTATTTCCCAATACCATGCCTTTGGTATTTATAAGGAAATGCACCCTTGAACTTCATTCCCCAACCAATGTGGGATAATGAATAATTTGGCAATTAATTTATTTCTAAAATAAATTAATAACTAAATTCAATCACAATGCAACAAGTGTCAAGGGGAGAGAGAAGGTTAGGTGAGGACCATGAAGAAGTGGGGGGACCATTGCCTTGCTCCCCAAGGCTTTTCCCAAGCCTTGGTCCCCACCCCTCACAAAACCGCCTCAACCAAAGGGCTGCTGGGCTGCTACCAGCTAGCACGCCAGCTAGCAGTGCCAGCTAGCACCAGCCCACCCAGCTGCCTTTGCATCCCAGCCAGGTAATGCATGCTTGGTGCTGGGCGATGCTTGGCGCTGGTGCGTGCTAGTGTTAGGCCCCAGCATCCCACGCACCACATGCATCCTCGCTGCACCTCTCGCACATGCTCGCATAGCCAGCATGCATGCTGCTAGCGATCCACGCATGCTGGCCCTCCCTTGCCTCACACCATACGCAAAAGCCTTGCAGCATATGCACTAGTCACGCACCATGCGCATTAGTCACGCACAGCACGCATCAACCTCGCACTACGCGCACACCCACGCATCACCTAGCAGCCTTGGTGTGTAGTGATGCTAGGCTGTTGTGCGTGGCCTAGCAATGTGCTGGCACCCAGGCCCTTGCACACGCATGGTGCGCTGCTTGGTGCTTCCATGCGAAGGCCAGCACGCATGTTACGATGGGCTGCCTGGTGCGCCTATTGCTTGCGATACGCTGCCAGGTGCTCCTGGTGCCCCTAGTGCTTACGATAGGCTGCTAGGTGCGCCTAGTGCTTGCGATAGGCTGCCTGGTGCGCCTATTGCTTGCGATAGGCCAGCGATGGTGCGCCTAGGTTGCGATGGTGTGCCTAGGTTGCGCCTAGCCATGCTAGCTCGAACTACCCTAGCATCCACATGGCTAGGTCAGTGTGGTGCTAGGGCAATGTTCATACTTGTCGCTTTGTGATTTTGCGACACTCGGTCTCGACGCCCTAGGCTCGATATCCGAGGTCTGTATTCGTAAAACTCTGACGACTCATTAGATCCTTTCGGATTAATTCGTCGTCTCGGATCGGTGATTCGATTAGGTTCGACCCGAAGGGTTCAGTTAAGATTAAGCTGTAATATCAATTGTACCTCGATATTACTGATCGGAAGCGGCCTCCACCTAGGTATTCCAATCACTTGATCTTACTGAAGAATTAACTCTGTAATAATTCTAAACCCTCTATCGGAAGAATACACTTGTTGGAAGGACACCATTCCTTTCAATCTCCCACTTGTCCTTCCGGACAAGTGTGCATACATTATATAAAATGTGCATACAGTGTATATCCCACTTGGCAGCTTCAGAAGCCGCTAAGGAGCCTATTTGGATTCGCAAGTTCGTCAGTGAACTTGGTGTTGTACCTTCCATCAAGGGTCCGATAGATCTCTACTGTGATAACAATGGAGCTATCGCTCAGTCTAGAGAGCCAAGAGCACCAGAAGGTCAAACATGTCCAGAGGCGATTTCACATGATAAGGGAATGGAAATCCAAAGGTGAAATCAGAATTTGTAAGATCAGAACGGATGATAATGTGGTCGATCCTTTGACGAAACCTATGCCTCAAGTGAAGCACAACAAGCACATTGAGGCAATGGGAATCAAGCACGTTGGAGATTGGCTTTGAAATTCCCTGTACATGTGTTTTGATTAAACTAGACGTTTTAATGTAAGACATTGTGTTGAAACCATTCATTTATGGAGTAATGGATTTTATATTTTATATTCACTTCATTGCTATTTGATTGTGGATTAGAATTAAATAATGAGTCCATTCGATTTATGGAAATATTCAAAACAGGGTGTCAAGACCATGTCCTGGTTAAAGAAACACCTGTTAAGTGAACATTAAATAGTTAAATTGAAAATTATCCCTAATCAAGATCATCTAACTGATGGACGATTGATGACCACCAGAGATTAGTGTGTAGTATGATTTACAGCACCGTTTCTTTTGCTATAAGGACGTAATGGTCATAAATCATTTGCACAAGTGCTAGTTTAGAACTGCACTGGATAGACCTATGAGAGTACTTTAAGAGATTCAAAATTGTCATAAGTACATTTCACATTATAGCTACCGGAACCTGTTTTCTCAACCATGAGTATTGTGAAGTTTTCTTGTTTGAGTACTACTCTCTTTGATGTTGCCTAACTTATGCCGTAACTGGGGATCATAACGGGAACACTCGGGAGATTAGGTCCTCTTAGTAAGAGAAACTTACAATACAAAACTGGGAATGTCCCCCTATTAACAATAGGGTACATGTCTCTGTTGTTTACAAAGCCGCTCGAAGAGCGAAACTGTGAAAATGCATGGCCATGTTCAGGATTTTAAAAATCATCTGCTTATTGACAGTCAAACTCGGAGATCGAGAAACACTTCTAAACTTAATAAGGATGACGATGAATCTTACCTCATAGTTCACGAAGAGACATTAAGCGACATAGGAAATGGGCTATACACTGTATACACACTTGTCCGGAAGGACAAGTGGGAGATTGATAGAATTGGTGTCCTTCCAACAAGTCTATTGTTCTGATAGAGGGTTCAGAATTATTACAGAGCTAATTCTTCAGTAAAGTCAAGTGACCGGAATTCCTAGGTGGAGGCCGCTTCCGATCAGTAATATTAAGGTACAAATAATATTACAGCTTAATCTTAACTGAATTCTTCGGGTCGAACCCTATCGAAAAACCGATCCGAGACGACGAATCAATCCGAAGGATTCGATGAGTCGTCGGAGTTTTACGAACACAGACGACGGGTATCGAGCCTAGAGCGTTGAGACCGAGCGTCGCAAAATCACAAGCAACAAGAACGAGCATAGCCGTAGCATCACATTGGCCTAGCCATGTGAGTGCTAGGCTAGGCTAGTTTATCGCAAGCTTAGCATGCTAGGCATTCTAGGTGCTTGCGCATATGCTAGCAAGCCATGCGCCCTAGCATCGCAAGGCTGGGCCTTGCTTGTATTCCAGGCGCTGGAGCAAGGCAAGGCCTAGCATCGCTCATCGCACCATCACAGCCCTTCTCACAGCACAACACCATCGCAAGTGCTAGGCACTAGCGTGTGTGCGTGCGTGTGTGCCTTCGCACAGCCCATCACATCATCGCATCACATAGCACAGCACTAGGAAGCTCGCCATGTACGTGTGCATCGCTAACACAGCACCAAGCAATAGCGTGCTTGTGCGTGTGGCTGGCGAGGCAATGCCCAGCATGCACGGCTCGCTAGCAGCACGCATGCTGGCTATGCGATGTGTGTGCGAGAGGCTAGGTAGAAGCACTACACACCAGCAAGCAAGGTTGTGCGTGTGTGTGCGTTGGCTAGGCAGCAGCGCCCAGCAACCTAGCAGCACGCAACACGCACATGTTGGGGCCAGTGCGTGCTGGCACCTTGAGCTGGCTGGTGTGCTGGTGTGCTAGCTGACTGCCAGCCTAGCAGCCCTTGTGGGTGGCGGTTTAGGAGAGGTGGGGACCAAGGCCTCAAGGCTTCCCTTGGGGAGCAAGGCAATGGTCCCCCCATGGGATATGGTCCTCACCTAACCTATTCTCTCCTCTTGGCACTTGTTGCCTTGTGATTGCATTTGCTTTATAATTTATTTTAGAATTAAATAAATTAGTTCATTTGCACATGATCCCACATTGATCATGAAATGGGATTCAAGTCCCTATTCTCTATAAATACCCCTTGGTTAGGATTTTGAGAATACACAACTTGAGTAGAACTCAAAGGTATCTTCATTGTTGAGAAAGCCTTAAGTTCGTAAAACTCCCTTTTTTATTTGATCGGTTCCCGACTAACCTTCGGGACTTAGATCACTCGGGTCAGGGTTCGTGGGTACGAGCCGTCGCAGACCTTGCGATTACGTGGTTCAAGTAAGAGCTCTTTTGTTGAGCGAAGCACGCGTCTAGGGTATAATTCTTTCCCCCCTTTTCTCTTAATTATGCATTAATTATGTTTTGCATGCTTTAATTGCTTTAGTTATCGGGGCGGGTCTTGGTGGGTTTCCTTCCGCGTAGAGTGGGTCTCTACGAAACTCTACAACATACTGTATTATCAAGCGGCAGCCAACTTACAGGTCAAAACGGATTTAGAGGCGACCAAGAAGAGGATCTTAGAGCTGGATTCGTCTATTAAAGACCTCAAGGTTGAGCTCGAGCCTCTTAAGGATGAGGACAAAGAAGAAGCCGGCCTCCGCACTAGGGTGGACAAGCTCAAACTCCGCCTACAGAACCAAGAGACCAAAGTTGCCAGGAAATACCTCTCTAGGGCTGATGAAGAAAAGGAGGCCCTAGTCAAGGACATGATAGACGACTGCAACATGAAATGGGGGGCTCTCCTTCCCAGAGACCAGCAATGAGAACTAAGAGAATCAGTTTGTCGTCTCCTCCAAGGAATATTATGATTGAATCCTGAACCAAGTCCAAGAGGGTGGGGAAGAGGAGGAGGAGGAGGATTCGTCTGATTCTACTTCAGGGGAGTCGGACCAGGAAGAAGAGAAGGAGGGGGAGGATAATGAAAAAGAACAGCGGCCGACAGGGGACCAAAATGATGCGGCTGCTGATGCTGAACAACCCCCTCCTGCTGCTAAGGCTTTTTCCTTTTTATATCATTTTTTCTTTGGCCTTCGTGCCGCTTATTTTGTATCATTGCCCAACCAAGGGGTTGGGGTTCATTGACAATTTCATCTCTTTTTGTCGGACTTCTAGCCGACTGCTTATATGAATCATCCGGCAGTTTTGTCGGATTTTCCAATTTGCACTTTGCTTTGAATTTTTGCATTTCATACATTTTTCCAAGTATAGCTTGACTTTTTGTATGAATGCTTTGAATAGTTTCCATATGCCGATTGTTTTTTGTAAACCGACTATTTTTCCCCCTGGGCGGCTGTGCGCCTGATTTTTAAAGGCTGATGGATTGACTAGGAAATCTTTGATACTTTAAAGAGTATGGCTGATTTAAGTCAATCAATCACTATGGTGATTGCCCCAAGCTAGGCGGACAGACGGCCATTGGACAGACGGTAATACACTCAGCATGATCCGGCTCTCAGCCTCAATATAGTTCTTTTAGACGAACCATGCTTAGCCACTAAGTTTTGTACTTAGTTTATTTATTGATTGTAAATTGTCCATTTGTTAAGTACCTGTAGAGAAACTGGCGCCAAACGGGAAGTCTAACCAAAGTAGTAACTGCTTGTTGGGTTACAGGAGGTAGCTTCAATTATTTTGCTACCCTAAATTCGAATAGTTGTCGAATGTCGTCTGTTTATCAAAAGGACAGGCGGCTTCGTTTGTACGGTTTAGGTTCCATTTAAGGTTAGCTAGGTCGAGCGACTATGAGTTATCCTTTGGGATTAATCAGTCTTTGTGACCTTAGTTTGAGTAAATAGAAGAAGTAGACGGCCGTTAGCCACATGTTGTTTCCTCACAAGTGTTAAGCTTTAGACTTAGCTTTTTACTCAATTAGCTGCTAAGTGTGGAACTTAGCTTATATCCTCAATTTTTTCCGACCATGTTTCCCCTGAGCAACAACAGTCGGCATCCGACTTAGACATTATATGCTACCGCATTTTTTTAGAGCAGTCGGTAGTTTTTGTTATCTTTGTCTCATTTGATCAATTCACAGAGCAATGTGCCACCCAAATGGGAGATGCTCTCTGCGACAAATTCACGCAAATGGATGTCGTCGGACGCCTGCTCATGTTAGGGACAATCCGTATTGTTTTTATAAATTAAGAATATCCGGCCATAGGCCTCATTTTAATCGTCAGGCCATGAGCCTGACTTAGATCATCCGACCATAGGCCTCATTTGTTCTGACTTAGCTTATTTTCTACTCATGTTAGAGTAGTAGGAAAATAATAAGAAGGCCGACTGCTTATTAGGCAGGCGTCCCTCCCTTAGGGGAAAGCGTACAAATACAAAGTATTGAAACAAATATCAACTTTTTATTGATGTGCTTTCATTTTCAAAAAAATTACAAGTCTCAAAGGTAGTACTTTTTCAAGTTGTCTACGTTCCAAGTTCTGGCTAGCTGCCTGTCGTCTGGTGTTTCCAGGTTGTAGGTGCCGCCTCTTACTTCTTCATAGATCCGGTAGGGGCCTTCCCAATTGGGAGTAAGCTTTCCTTGCTCATTGGCCCTACCAGTTGCTTTCATTTTTCGCAGCACAAAGTCCCCCACTTTCAGGGGCCTCTTATGCACTCTTTTATTGTAGGCTCTCGTCACTCTCAGACGGTAGATCTCATAGTGCAAGGCAGCATTGCCCCTGTGCTCTGGGAGTAAGTATAGTGCTAGCCGCATGGCCTCCTAGTTAGCCTCCTCGTCATATAACATAACTCGAAGAGTCGGCTCATAGTGCTCAATAGGCAAAAAAACTTTTGCCCCATAAACCATGAGAAATGGAGTTTCACCAATCTCCCCTTTTTCAGTCGTCCTGATGGCCCACAGAACCTGCCGTAGCTCGTCAGCCCATAGGCTGCCAGCTCTTTCAATTTTCTTTTTAATGCCATCAGATATTAACTTGTTGAAAGCATCAACTTGGTCGTTTGCTTGGGGACGGCCGACTGATGCAAAACAGTGAAAGATCCCTTGGTCTCCCAACCAGTTCTTGAGAGCAGGCGTCTCAAATTGAAGACCATTGTAGAAGACCATAGACATGGGTACCCCATACCGAGTGATGACATTTCTCCAGATGAAGGAGATAACATCTTTTGTTTTAATACCTATGACTGCTTCCGCCTCTACCCATTTGGTGAAGTAATCGACAGCAACCAAAATATACCTCCGTCCGCCTGTAGCAGGCGTATACGGACCCAGAATGTCCATGCCCCGTTTGGCGAATGGTACTGGGCTATGAATGGCCATCAGATCAGTGGCTAGACGGTGTATGAGCTTGCCAAACCTTTGACACTTGTCATATTTTTTCACCATCTCCATGGCGTCTGCTTCCAAGGTAGGCCAGAAGTAACCTTGCCGCCTGGCTCTCTTTGCTAGGGTTCTACCGCCTATGTGGGAGGCGCAGAAGCCCGAATGCAGGTCTCCTAAGACCTCTCGTCCCCTCTCTAGGGTAACACATTTCAAAAAAGGTTGGAGATAACCTTTCTTAAAAAGCTCTCTAATGTGAATTTCAAAATTTGCCGCACATTTTTTCAATACGACCATCTCTGGGTAGGTATCCGACAAGGTGTCGTTTGTTAGGTATGTATGGTTTCGTAGTGACCCGACACTACGCGGAAGGAAACCCACCAAGACCCGCCCCTTAATTAAAGCAATTAACAAGCATAATAAACTTAATCAAACAAAATTAAGAACAAGAATTATACCTTTGACGCGTACTTCGCTCCCAAAGAGCTCTTACTTCAAAATCCCGAAAAGACGAGATCTCTGACGGATCGTACCCTCGACCCAACCCGAGCGTCCTAAGTCTTGAAGGTTAGTCAAGACCCGGACAAAATAACTATGAGTTTTACGAATCAAAGGTTTACTCTTTCTTAGAGTTGACTTTTTAATTCCACTCAAGGTTGTTCATTTCCCAATACCCAAGCTTGGTATTTATAGGGAAATGATCCCTTGATTTCCAATCTCCCATGAATGTGGGAGAGTTAGTAAAATGATAATTATTTAATTCCAAAATTAAATGATTAATCATTTCAATCACAAATCGACACATGACACAATAATAGAGAAAGCCAAGTGAGGACCAAGGCTTTGGGGGACCATTGCCTTGATCCCCAAGGCAATGAATTGGTCCCCACACACAATGCCCAAAACCGAATCAAGGTGGGCTAGCTGGCTGCCAGCTAGCGTGCCAGCTAGCATCGCCTTGCTGCCCAGCACCCAGCCAGCCAGCCAGTGCATGCTGTGCTGGTGCTACGTGCTGGCGTTGGGCGCTGCTAGCACCTAGTGCTAGCACTGGCCCTAGCAGCCCACGCACACCTCCTTGGGCGCCATTGCTAGCACAGCCAGCATGCGTGCTGCTAGCGAGCCACGCATGCTGGCCCCTTCCCTCGCACCATCCACGCAACACACACCACGCACCACGCAACCCTCGCATCAGCCAGTGCCTAGCAATGCTATGCTTGGTGCGAGGCACGCACACACGCACACGCACATGCATGCGTGGTGCTACTGCCTAGCAACCCAGCATCCCCATTGCACGCACACACGCACCAGCCCACAAGCATCATTGCTGATGTTGTGCGAGGCTGCGAGGCGAGGCGAGGCTGCGAGGCACACACGCACACACACGCACGCCCCTGGCATTGCGATGGTGTTGTGCGTGGTGCCATGCCTTGCTATGGTGCCTGGCTTGGGCAGCGTGTTGCGACAGCCTGCCACATGCACCCAGGCACCCAGGCTAGCGCGCTGCTAGCTGCGATGGGCTGCCTGGTGCTTGTGGCACTTGCGATGGCTTGACATGCGCACCTAGGCTAGCTGCGATGCCCTAGGCTCGATTTCAGACGTCTTTATTCGTAAAACTCTGTTGACTCATCAAATCCTTTCGGATTAATTCGTCATCTCGGATCAGTGATTCGATTGGGTTCGACCTGAAGGGTTCAGTTAATATTAAGTTGTAACATCAATTGCACATTGATATTACTGATCGGAAGCGGCCTCCACCTAGGCATTCCGATCACTTGACCTTACTGAAGAATTAGCTCTTTAATAATTCTGAACCTTCTATCGGAAGAATACACTTGTTGGAAGGACACTATTGCTTTTAATCTCCCACTTGTCCTTCCGAACAAGTGTGCATACAGTGTATAGCTCATTTCCTATGTCACTTAATGTTTCTTAGTGAACTATAAGGTAAGATTCTTTGTCATCCTTATTACGTTCAGAAGTGTTTCTCGATCTCCGAGTTCGACTGTCAATAAGAAGATGATTTCTAAAATCCATCTGAGCACGGCCATGCATTTTCATAGTCTCGCTCTTTGAGCGGCCTTGTAAACAACAAAACATTTTTCCCTATTGTTAGTAGGGGGACAATTCCAGTCTTGTATTGTAAGTTCTTCTTACTAAGAGGACATAGTCTCCTGAGTGTTCCCGTTATGATCCCCAGTTACGGCAAACATTTTGAAACATCAAAGAGCCTAGTACTCAAACAAGAAAAACTTCTCAGTACTCATGGTCAGAGGAAACAAGTTCCGATAGTCATAATGAGAAATGTAATTATGACAAAATTTAAATTTTCTTAAAGTACTCTCATAGGTCTTATCCAGTACAGTTCCAAACTGTACCTGTGCAAATGATTTATGACTGTCACGTCCTTGCAGCACAAGAATTGGTGCTGTAAATCATACTACACACTAATCTATGGTGGTCATCAATCGTCCATCTGTTAGATGACCTCGATTAGGGACAATTTTTGATTTAATATTTAATGTTCACTTAACAGGTGTTTCTTTATCCAAGACATGGACTTGATACCCTGTTTTGAATATTTCCGTAAATTGAATGGACACATTATTTAATTCTAAACCACAAATAAATAGTAATGGAGTGAATGATAATTTTGCACAAAAATTAATTACTCCATTAATGAATGGTTTTAATACAGTGTCTTACATTAAATATCCTATTTAACTAAAACACATGTACAGGGAATTTCAAAGCCAGTCTCCAACATGCTTGATTCCCATCGCCTCAATGTGCTTGTTGTGTTTCACTTGAGGCAAAGGTTAAGTCAAAGGATCGGCTACATTATCATCCGTGTCGATCTTACAAATTCTGATTTCACCTTCGGATTTCCATTCCCTTATCATGTGAAATAGCCTTTGCACGTGTTTGACCTTCTAGTGTTCTCTCGGCTCCTTGGCCTGAGCGATAGCTCCATTGTTATCACAATAGAGATATATCGGCCCCTTGATTGTGGGTACAACACCAAGTTCGCTAATGAACTTGCGAATCCAAACAGCTTCCTTGGCAGCTTCTGAAGCAGCCAAGTACTCGGCTTCAGTTGTAGAGTCTGCACTAGTGCTCTGCTTGGCACTCTTCAGCTAAATGCTCCTCCATTCAGACAGAATATGTACCCCGACTGTGACTTGAAGTCATCTCTATCAGTCTGGAAGCTAGCGTTGGTGTAACCTTCAACAACCAGTTCTTTGTGGCCTCCATACACCAAGAATTTATCCTTATTCCTTTTCAGGTACTTAAGGATGTTCTTGGCCGCAGTCCAATGCGCCTCTCCTGGGTTCGATTGGTATCGACTCATTGCACTCAGGGCATACGATACATCTGGTGTTGTACATATCATGGCATACATGATCAATCCGATTAGCGAAGCATATGGGATCTGATTCATTCTTTCTCGCTCAACAGGTGTCTGTGGACACTGTTTCTTGCTGAGAGTTACGCCATGGGACATAGGTAAATGCCCTTTTTTAGCATTTTCCATGTTGAACCGAGCCAGTACCTTATCAATGTAAGTACTATGGCTTAATCCAATCAACCTCTTAGATCTATCCCTGCAGATCTTGATGCCCAATATGTATTGAGCCTCTCCTAAGTCCTTCATTGAAAAGCACTTTCCTAACCAGCCCTTTACGGACTCCAACAATTTTGTGCTATTTCCAATGAGAAGTATGTCATCGACATACAGGACTAGGAATGCAATATCAGTCCCACTGACCTTCTTGTATACACAAGACTCATCTGGATTCTTGATAAAACCAAACTTGCTAATGGCTTCATCAAATCGCAGATTCCAACTTCTGCTGGCTTGCTTTAGTCCATAAATGGACTTCTTCAGCTTGCAAGCCTTTCCAGCGTTGCTTGGATCAACAAAACCTTCTGGCTGTGTCATATACACAGTTTCTTCCAAAAATCCATTTAGGAAGGCGGTTTTGACATCCATTTGCCATATTTCATAATCGTAATATGCAACAATCGCTAGGATGATCCGGAAGGATTTTAGCATTGCAACTGGTGAAAAAGTTTCGTCATAGTCAATTCCGTGGACTTGTCTATAACCTTTTGCCACCAGTCTAGCTTTGTATATTGATACATTTCCATCCTTGTCTGTCTTCAGTTTGAATATCCATTTGCAACCAATGGGTGTATAACCCTCGGGCAAATTCACCAAGTCCCAGACTTGATTTTCAGACATGGATTCCATCTCGGATTTTATGGCCTCTTGCCATTTTGCAGAGTCGGGGCTCGTCATAGCTTGCTTGTATGTCGCCGGCTCATCACCATCCATGACTAGGATGTCCTGATCAGGTTAAGACGATACTGAGGTATCTGTCTGGTTGAGATCTTTGCCATTGCGACCTACGTAGGGTAATCGGTTGAGCATTTACATTGTCTGTTTGATTCTGACCAATCTTCTTAGATGCTTCCAAAGTATCTAGATTGTCATTTTTGTCAGGTTGACATTGTTGCTCGTCCTCTCTAACTTCATCGAGTTCGATTTTCCTCCCACTTGTCATTTTGGAAAGGTGATCCTTCTCCAAAAAGACACCATCACGAGCAACAAAAACTTTGTTCTCGGATTTATTGTTGAAGTAATACCCTTTGGTTTCTTTTGGATATCCCACTAAGAAACACTTATCCGATTTGGGGTGAAGTTTGTCCGAAATTAATCGCTTGACATTTGCTTCGCATCCCCAAATCTTGAGAAAAGACAACCTAGGAGGTTTCTTTGTCCATAATTCATATGGAGTCTTTTCAACAGCTTTTGACGGAGCTCTATTCAGTGTTAGTGCTGTTGTTTGTAGCGCATGTCCCCAGAAAGAGATAGGGAGTTCACTAAGACCCATCGTTGATCGAACCATGTCTAACAAGGTTCAATTCCTCCGTTCGGACACTCCGTTCCATTGAGGAGTTCCGGGAGGTCTCAACTCTGAAAGAATGCCATTTTCTTTCAAGTGATCGTCGAATTCATGGCTCAAATATTCGTCACCTCAATCCAATCGAAGTGCTTTAATTTTCTTTCCAAGTTGATTTTCAACTTCTTTCTGAAATTCTTTGAATTTCTCAAAGGATTCAGATTTATTTGACATTAAGTAGACATAGCCATATCTACTATAATCGTCGGTGAAAGTGATGAAATATCGGTAACCTTGTCTTGCGGGTGTGCTCATTGGTCCACATACATCCATGTGTATTAGACCTAATAAGTCACTTGCCCTTTCTCCCAACTTGGAGAATGGATGTTTTATCATCTTGCCTAATAAGCATCCTTCGCAATTTTCAAATGACTCTAAGTCAAATGAGTCAAGAACACCTTCTTGAAGAAGTTTCTTGATGCGTTTGATGTTAATATGGCCAAGACGACAATGCCACAAGTAGGTTTGATTCGACTCGATGGTCTTAGCTAGTGGTATCAACTTTTGTCTAATTATATGTAAAACATGCAATTTAATTGAACATAAATTTGTAAGACAATTTTGAAACAACTATTGTCAAAGTCTTACACTTAAAATTCCTAGGTGTCCAACACCATGGATCATAATATATTCAAAAGGCATGATGAAAAACTAGAAATAGTTTAATTACATGTCATAGACAAAATAGTGCATGCAAGCACGATCAAAAAACCATCTTCGTCGTCTCCTTGCTCTTGCACCAACACTTGATAAGCTTCTCACTTGGTCCCTGAAAAGGCAACATTCAGTGAGTCATACTTGGTATCTAATACCTATGATAAGCTTAATTCACAAGTTTTAAGGAAGATACCTGAGGCAGATGCTCCATTCCTCTCCTCCTCTTCCCGAAAGAGCTTGCATTCTCTCTTGAAGTGGCCTTGCCCGCCACAGTAGAAGCAACGCATCTTAGCCTTAACCTTGAGATCCCTCCTTCTTGACGGTCTTTTGATTGCCCCAAATGAGTTGGCCCGGTGAAGTAGCTCCACCACATTCTTCAAGGAATGTGTCTCCTTTGATTCAGAAATATATGCCTTTAGTGCATCATATCCTGAGTGGAGTGAAGTGAGCAAAATATGACCAGCCATTCCATCTTCTAGTGGAATTCCGAGGAGTTCCATGTGCTTGAAGGGCTTAGTCATTCTTGCCACATGGGGTCGGAGGGGCATACCCGGTCTCAACTTAGTGTTGAACACCGTAGACCAAAGATGGTACCTCTCTTTCGCAAGACAACCTTGATTTGATGGCTTTACATTAGTCACTTCAAACAAGAGCTCATCATTGTTGTCGTTGAAACTCTTAGACAATCTCACACCGACAACATCCCTTAGTCCTCCAAAGAACAAGTCCGGGAAAGAGAATGGAAGTTTTTCTTTCCATTCTTTCGGGATGGAGTTAGCCATGAGTTGTGACACTAATTTGCAGTCTTTCGACCATGCACAATAAGTCTTGTCACTCAAGAGGGTCTTGGAACAGAGGGTTGGGAGGGAAGTATTCAGAACATACTCTTTGGAACAACTCTGGAGAGTTCTCCTGAGTTCTTCTTCCCATTCATCAAGGTTTGTTAAGTTAAGCTTGATAGCTAACTTTTCGGGGAGTGTTGGGCACATTTGGTTGTTGTTTGAGTTACTTGCAGACATGATTCTACAATTGAAATAATTTGAAGTGAAAAACCATTCATACATCAATAAGTTGAAATTTAAAACTTTTATGCATATATTCAATCTTATTGAGCATTTTATCCACGCATTTTAAAATTGTCCCTTATGGGCGAGAATAAAATGATTCCGAGATCCCAAAGATCAAGAAATGGTTAGGCATGCTTTGGCTTGTCTTAATCATTAAATATCTTAAGGTAAGCAATCCAATTTCTAATAGCTCCAAGCTACTCTCGGTTTGATAAAATGTCACATCTAATGCATTCTTGACATTTTATCTCTTTTGCCACGACGTCTAAGGACTCCTTACTGATATCGTTGAGCTTAACCAAGACAACTTGTATACCTAGTATACCTTACGTTCCTAGGGAAGTAGTGATTCCTCGCTTTGGCGTAATCAATCACGTACGTGCATTAGTTTGGTAAGTGTTGTTCTTGGAACGGCAAATTTTAGCTCAATATTATTAATGGGACCTAGGGTTTCTATGTTGGTTGATTTAAGTGAACTTAACTAATCGTCGCAACATAATAGAAATCCTAGACATGCATCTAGCAATCATATATATAATAACAATATATAAGGCATAAAAATAGATGCATTTGGCAACTAGCATGACCCCTTTGAAATCATCAATTTCCATGGGTCTTCATCTTAGCTTGTCCTCGTCGAAATGCCGTCTTGAGACATCTTGGCCAAAATGAAATAAAAGAAGTTAGCTAGAACGACTAAGATTAATCTAATAGTATAAAAATACATAACGGTTCGCAGACCGTATTTAGATTTAAAAAAATACATAACGGAACGCAGTCCGTATTTTCTATCCTGGTCGGGCCCCACTAGTTGCCATTTTCAAAGAAACTATTTTGAAAACAATTCTTCCATTCACCCATTCACTATTTGTGAATGGCCCATGCAATTTTACGAAATACATAATTTAACACGCAAAACTAGTAACTAACTTAGGTGGTTAATCCAATTAACGCGCCTAATTAAAACTAGTCAAAGTGGTTTAATCCATTATTCCTAAACGCAAAATGCTAACGCACTTAATTAAGCTCCCACTAAATTCCGCATCCGTACTTAATTAATCCGATTAATTAAGTCGGTATAACCCATAATTTGTCAAAATTTTGCAAAGTCGAAAATCGAGGTTTTTAGCCTCGTTAAAATAATTACCAAAATTATTTTAAAGACGGTATAATGCAAAAATCATAGCTCAAACATTAAGCAAAACCACTCAACAAAACCCATGGTGGGTGCGCACCATGGCTGCTAGGCAGCCCATGGCATGGCGCCATGGTGCGTGGGTGAGGCTTGCTATGCTCAACAAGCAGTGCTGCTAGTGCCAGCTGCCTGCTAGCATGCTGCGCATGCTTGCTAGCATGCTGGTGCCTGCGAGCATCTGGTCTGCTGGGCAGGCGCCTCTTGATGCTCGTGGTGCGCTGGGATGGTGCTTGCTACCCTGCTGCCCAACAGCATCCCTCGCAAGCCAGCCCCAGCCACTGCCCACGCACATCAGCCATGCCTCCCCGCCACACAACAGCGCACAACAGCATAATGGCTCACCCTTGTGCGCACCACAGGCAGCCACATGTGGGCTGCTAGGCAGCCCGGCTAGCCTTGGTGGCACTTGGGTGTTTTGCCTTGATTTGCGTGCTATGACTTGGGATTTTAATCCGGTTTACGTGTGACATGAATTAATTCTAAATTACATTTTAGAATCAATTTGAGGAAAAACAAAATAAAATTAAGTCTAACTTAAATAAATTTATTTTATTGGTGCACAAGCCTAAATTTACCCAAAATTTCAATTTTGAACAAAATTAGGTCTAACTTTATACTTAAAATAAAATTAGCTATGTCCAAAATTAATCTTGCCAATATGCAAATTAATAATGGATTTAACAAATGGGAGTTGGAAAAATATATTAACCATCCAATGATAAAATTTTCCAACTTGCATACTTGTGTAATTCCAAGATTATATCTTCCAATATGAAGATTAATCAAATTTTACTCACAAGTAATTGAACTTGATGGATTTTAATCAACTAAACTTGAAAAAATCCAAACTTTGTTCAACATGGAATTTAGGGTTAGGGTTCCAATCATTTAAACCTTTAAAGATTAGAACTTTAACATTATTTGGGAACTTAAAATACAAAATCACAACAAGTTTTCACTTTATTGCAATTTATTTGCAAAATTTGTGAAAAAAAGTTTATGTGAAAAATTGGTATATCAACTTAAGAACTAATAAAAACTCCATTATTATGCTCAAGGATATTTTAAAACCAGTAGATTAGTTATGCAAATGTGCATTTAATCTAACCTTGTAATGCTTGCATTAATCAAGGCTTAAAAAGAATTAAAATTTTCGTTGAAAAACGAAAAACCCTAGAAAAATTGGGTTTCTGGTTCGAATTTGGCTTCTGGACAATTCTGAAAGGGTTGAAACAGTTCCAAAATGTCGATTCCACCCAAAAATCACTATTTTTGAGCCAAAATCTGGGTTCGACAGCCAAATCGAAAATAAAATCGAGTTTTAAAATTAATTAAAACGAGCATCTAATCTAATTAGAAGAACATGAACCAGAAAATTAAATTCTTTCGAAACACCTTAATTAAAATAATTGCAAAAATTAAAAGGAGCGTGGCTCCGATACTACTGTATGGTTTCGTAGTGACCCGACACTACGCGGAAGGAAACCCACCAAGACTCGCCCCTTAATTAAAGCAATTAACAAGTATAACAAACTTAATCAAACAAGATTAAGAACAAGAATTATACCTTTGATGCGTGCTTCGCTCCCAAAGAACTCTTACTTCAAAATCCCGAAAAGACGAGATCTCCGACGGATCGTACCCTCGACCCGACCCGAGCGTCCTAAGTCTTGAAGGTTAGTCAAGACCCGGACAAAATAACTATGAGTTTTACGAATCAAAGGTTTACTCTTTCTTATAGTTGCCTTTTTAATTCCACTCAAGGTTGTTCATTTCCCAATACCCAAGCTTGGTATTTATAGGGAAATGATCCCTTGATTTCCAATCTCCCATCAATGTGGGAGAGTTGGTAAAATGATAATTATTTAATTCCAAAATTAAATGATTAATCAATTCAATCACAAATCGACACATGGCACAATAGAAGAGAAAGCCAAGTGAGGACCAAGGCTTGGGGGACCATTGCCTTGATCCCCAAGGCCATGAATTGGTCCCCACACACAATGCCCAAAACCGGGTCAAGGTGGGCTAGCTGGCTGCCAGCTAGCGTGCCAGCTAGCATCGCCTTGCTGCCCAGCACCCAGGAAGCCAGCCAGTGCATGCTGCTGCTGGGCTGTGCTGGTGCCACGTGCTGGCGCTGGACGCTGCTAGCACCTAGTGCTAGCACAAGCCCTAGCAGCCCACGCACACCTCCTTGCGCACCATTGCTAGCACAGCCAGCATGCGTGCTGCTAGCGAGCCACGCATGCTGGCCCCTTCACTCGCACCATCCACGCAACACGCAACATGCACCACGCAACGCTCGCATCAGCCAGTGCCTAGCACTGCTATGCTTGCGCACATGCATGCGTGGTGCTGCTGCCTAGCAACCCAGCATCCCCATTGCACGCACACACCCACCAGCCCACACGCATCATTGCTGATGCTATGCGAGGCTGCTGTGCGAGGCTGCGAGGCACACACGCACACACGCGCACGCCCCTAGCATTGCGATGGTGCTGTGCGTGGTGCCATGCCTTGTGATGGTGCCTGGCCTGGGCTGTGTGCTGCGATAGCCTGCCACACGCACCTAGGCACCCAGGCTAGCGCGCTACTAGCTGCGATGGGCTCCCTGGTGCTTGTGGCACCTGCGATGGCTTGCCATGCGCACCTAGGCACCAAGGCTAGCTGCGATGGGCTGATTGGGGCTTGTGGTGCTCTGCGATAGGCTGCCATGCGCATGCCTAGGCTGCGATGGTGCACCTAGGCTGCGATGGTGTGCCTTGTGCTTGTGATGGTGCGCCTAGCCATGCTAGGTGCATGCTAGCTTGAACTAGCCTAGCATCCACATGGCTAGGCCAGTGTGGTGCTAGGGCTATGTTCGTACTTGTCGCTTTGTGATTTTGCGACGCTCGGTCTCGACGCCCTAGGCTCGATTTCCGACGTCTGTATTCGTAAAACTCTGTTGACTCATTAAATCCTTTCGGATTAATTCGTCGTCTCAAATTCCGATCACTTGACCTTACTGAAGAATAAGCTCTGTAATAATTCTGAACCCTCTATCGGAAGAATACACTTTTTGGAAGGACACCATTCCTTTCAAGGTAAGCCCGAATGTCGTCCATCCAGGTTGAGCCTCGGTCTAGTATTCCAATGGGATCCTCAATATTTCTTTTTTCCATAACTTCCCAAAAGACAGACCTAGGTGTATCACAACAAGCGAATGATGCAAGTTTGGAGAGAGCATCGCCTGATTGTTCTCGGATCTGGGCACCTAACTTAGATTAAATTCATCAAGTGCCCCAGCCTCTTCTTTGACCGCCTGTAAGTACTTGATCATTGCTGGATGTGTGGCTTCATAGTCACCATGGTATTGGCTAATAATCAATTGCGAATCAGAACAGGCGTCCACTGTCCTTGCCCCAGCCGCCTTACATATGCGGATGCCGGCTAGTAGGGCTTCATATACCTCATTATTTGAGGCTTGGAACTTAAAACGCAATGCATACTCATACTTGTTACCTTCAGGAGACTGATATATGACGCCTCCACCACAACCGTTCAGGGTGGAGCTCCCGTCCACATATACCTTCCAAACCTGGTCAAGGTTTTCAGGATCAGTCGGCCTGGTCATTTTGACAATGAAGTCGGCAAACGCCTGTCCCTTCACTGCCTTTCTTGGTTCAAAAGAAATTTCAAGGCTTTGAATTTCAATCGTTCATTTGATCATTCGGCCGGATGATTCCATGATTGTCATTGGCCGCTTGATTGGTTGGTCTTTGTAAACAACCACCGGGTGCACCAGGAAGTAAGGTTTTAACTTCCTGACTGCCATAAAGAGGGCAAGTCCAAATTTTTCAATCATGGGGTACCTGAGCTCTACATTCCGTAGAACATGACTGATGAAGTAGACCGGGAGCTGGGTGCTGCCTCTTTCAACTAGTAGAACAACACTAAATGCATGGTCAGAGACGGCTAGGTACATGTACATCACTTCTTTTGGTAAAGGACTGACCAGCCTTGGTAAAGAGTGCAAGTGTTCCTTCAACTTTTGGAAGGCTACCTCTGCATCCGTCCCCCATTAAAACATAGTATTCTTCTTGATTGCTTGCAAAAAGTAGAGGCACTTGTCGCCTGACCAACTGAGGAATCTCCCCAATGCCGCCAGACAACCTGTTAACTTTTGGACCTCTTTTACAGTGCGGGGCGACAGCATGTCTATGACCGCCTGTATTTTTTCTAGGTTGGTCTCTATCCCCCTTTGATCTATCAAAAATCCGAGGAACTTCCTAGACTCAACTCCAAAAACACACTTCTTGGGATAAAGCATGACCTGGTGCCGCCTGAGTGTGGCGAATGTTTCTCGGAAGTCTGTAAGATGGTCCGTTTGTAGTTTTGATTTGACTATCATATCATCAATATACGCCTCCACATTCCTTCTAATTTGATTAATGAAGACTGTATTAATCATTTGCTGGAAGGTAGCAAGCACATTCTTTAAACCAAACGGCATCACAGTATAGCAGAATAACCCCTGATCAGTGACGAAGGCCGTCTTCTCTTAATCTTTCTTCCACAAGGGTATCTGATGAAATCCTTCATAGGCATCCATAAAACTCATCAAGGCATGGCCGGCTGTAGAATCGACCAGACTGTCGATCTTTGGAATGGGATAGCTATCCTTCGGACATGCCTTGTTCAAATCTTTGTAATCTACACACATGTGCCAGGTACCATTCGGCTTCTCTACGAGCACAACATTGGCAACCCAATCAAAGAAGTAACACTGTCGAATGAACCCAGCATCTAAAAGCTTTTTCACCTCAACGGTTGTCGCCTGGCTTCTTTCTTCACCATGGTTCTTCTTCTTTTGCCTTACCGGCTTCTTTTTAGGATCCACAGCAAATTTTTGGACGGCTAGATCCGGGCTGATGCCTGGCATCTCATCTACTTCAAAGGGAAAGATGTCTTTGAACTCCTTTGATAGGTTGTGCAGGTCTGCACCTAATTTAGCAAAAGCAGTCGTCCCCACCTTAAAAGTACGTTCTAGACAAGTGTCATCCAGAACAATATCAACGTGCTCTCCAGCCGACTAGGGACGAAGTTCATACGGCCGTTCTCCGGTCAGTAATTGCTATTGCTTTTCTTTTTTCACGGCCATCAACTGGTCGACCTTTCTCTTCTTTCCGCCTGCTATGGGGGCAGGCGCGGCTTCCTTGACTTTGCCAAGGTCCATAGTTTCTCCACGGGGGCCGGATGAGACCATAGTGGGTTTAACGTCAGAAAGATAGCACTCCCTAGCCGTCTTTTGGTCTCCCCTTAGGGAGCCGACTGTTCCATCATCCCTTTCAAACTTTAGAAGCATAAGAGATGGAATGATAACAGCTTTGGATTCATTTAGGGTGGGACGACCCAAAATCATGTTATAGGCGATCAGCTCTTCAACAACTAAGAATCGGACCACCAAGTGGCGTCCCTCTCCCTTTTCTCCCAGCCGAATGGGCAAGTTTATTCGACCTACTAAATGCACAACTCCTCCCCCAAATACCACTAAGGGATGAGAGACCTTGTGCATGCTCTCAAGCTTATACTTGAGCTTGGTCAGGCACTTGTGGCTGATGAGATCAGAGGAACTACCGGTGTCAATGAGTATTCGGCCAACCTTTTGGTTGGCCACTTTGCATTCGATGACAATGGGGTCATCATGCGGCCTCTTGACATTGCCCCTGTCTTCCTCAGAGATGAAAACTTTAGGGAAAGTGTCCCTAGACGCCGCCTCTTATCAACTAAGCTGACATCTAGCCGCCTGACGTAATCTTTGGTTCCTCGAATGGTAGGGCCGCCTCCAGCATAACCACCTGCTATTGTATAGATCCGTTCTTCATCAGTATTAGAACTATTAACAGGTTGAGACTTTTTCCTGGACGACTGACCAGGGTTGGCCTTGGATCTCAGAATGTAGGATTTGAGCACCCCTTTGTCAGCCAGACGATCCAACAGCTGCTTGAGACTATAGCAATCGTAGGTGTCATGGCCAACATCCTCATCAAAATGACAATACTTATTTTTATTCCGATTTTTGGCGGAACCTTTCATAGCAGCCGGCTTCTCAATAGTCACCAAGTCTTTGATCTCCATGAGGATGGAGTGACAATCCTTGTTAAACTCATACTTTGAGGTGTATGGTTCAGATTCTTTCTTTTTGGACGACTGTTCAGAGGTATCAGCCACCCAAACTTCTCTCTTTTCTTCTTTCTTAGCCGGTTGTGATGACTGACTCTCTCTTTTGTCGGACTTCTTTGAGTCCAACTGTTTACTGACATTGCAGAGCTCGGTCCCCTGTATATAGGCGTCCGCCTCCATTAGTGCTTCTTGGAGGGTAGCAACCCTCTTTCTGACAAGGTCGAACTTAAAGGTCGACCCGTCCTTGAGACCTTTGAAAAAGTCAGTATAGACCACCTCATCAGACAGTCCATGAGTCTGAATTCTCATTAGTTTGAACCGCCTTACGTATGACCATAGCCCTTCTTTCTCTCCCTGTTGTATAGCCCCCAAGTCAAGACTTATTTTCTTCGCAAGGATGTTCATTAAGAAGTTGGACGCAAACAAGTATGCAAGCGTCTTAAAGTTATTTATGCATCCGGCTTGCAGGTTGCCGAACCATTGTTGGGCGACGCCGTTCAATGTGGCCGGGAAGCATCTACGCCATGCGGCATCATCCAACCCTTGAAGATACATAAGGTTGGTGTATGTCATAAGGTGATCTTCTAGATTGGTGGTACCGTCTAGGTACCTACTAACACATTTTTTACCTTGGCCAGCTGGGCAGCCTCAGTTATTTCCTTGGAAAACGCAGAGGGTTGTTCCTCTAGTCTTAGCAATCGGAGCTGCCAGTCCAAGGGTTAGACATTATGTGCCGCCTGCTCCCTGAATAGGGTCGGCTGCATATAAGGTTGTCCATACGGTATGTATGGCTGTTGAGGCGCATACGGGGTCGCATGAAGCATCTGAGGACTAGGTGGGCGGACATGCCGACTGTCTGGTTCTCTTGATTTGATTGTGAGTACCTCATTGAAGTATTTTGAAAGCTGTCTTGCAAGTTCAACGTTGAAGCCCACTCTGATAGTTACATGTTCTTCTTCTGCTGGATTAACATCCGGGCATTAGAATAAGTTTTCTTTGAACCATCCGGCTGTACATGCCGGATGACCTTCCTCTTTCCTGGCTCAGGGAACTGGAGTTTGGCCAAATTTAACAAGGGCATGTGCCCCCTCCTTAGGTTTAGGATAAGGAGTGGCCTCACGGTCTTTGATCGGCTTATTCCTCCCAAAATGAGAGGGCATCTTGGCCGATTGTTCCCAGGTGGAAACAGCTGTCCGTTTATCAATCAGGTCTTTAATCTCCCCTTTGAAACTTGTCATGAGAGTCATGAGCTTTGGCCAAATTTAACAAGGGCCAAATTTAACAAGGGCCTCTGCCCCCTCCTTAGGTTTAGGATAAGGAGTGGCCTCACGGTCTTGATCGGCTTATTCCTCCCAAAATGAGAGGGCATCTTGGCCGATTGTTCCCAGGTGGAAACAACTGTCCGTTTATCAATCAGGTCTTTAATCTCCCCTTTGAAACTTGTCATGAGAGTCATGAGCTTGTTTTTAGTGATAGGGATAGAACCTCCGGCCACCTGGGGATGACCATTCAACTCGCCAACTGGTTCACTAGGGCTCGCCTGTTCGTCATTCCATTCCCTCCTTTCTATAGGATGGATGCGCCTAGTCCTTAGGGACCCGTCAGGGGCCATGTGTGTGTCGACTTCATAGTCGTCATCTGTATCCTGGTTTGTATAGACCTGGACATCGGTCATTGGCCATTTCTCATTAAGAGGCGGAACAGGTTCTTGTGAAGTCATCTTAGAATTACTCTCCCCACAGACAACGCCAGATGTTTCGAGGTTTTCTGGATGTCCTACGGGAGAGTTACAACACCAAGACTGGCCTCTAGTCGCCTCTACCTGCAAATCAACGGAGAATCCTGTGGGTGGGAGTTCCGCCTCCGACAATCAAGTTAGAACATGCTCGGATGTAAAAAGAGTGGAAAGTAAAGAGGATCAGGCTCCTCTTAGGAGAGGAGTGATCATCCGGCTATCTGAGACAACCTCGAAATCAAAGCCTTAGCTCTCAAGTAGTGTAATTAAAGTTGGGTTTAATGTGCAGCAGTCAATGTACACGTGTGTTTGGGAATTTTTGAATGATGTTCCTCAGGGGGAACATCTCCCTTTTATAGGATCTCGTAATGCGTGCTCGATACTAGGTTTCAAATACCTAGGACTGACTGGGCTTGCTCATGTATTTAGGCCATTAAAGGCCACTTTCCTAGCTGACAATCTATCTGCCACGTGTCGTGGCCTGATTAGTCCACCTTGGACCTCTCACGAGGTGACACGTGGCGGACTCTGGTTGGTCCGCGTGGATGACACGTGGCAGGATTTCATTAGTCCACGTGGCGAGGTTAAATCTCCTAATCAAGGTTCATGATATTATTCTGCATTTACTGCATGATGGTTTTGTCCTGAAGAAACTATCATATGATGACAAGGATTCTACAGTCAAGCTAGTTGATTTACTTAAAAATCATGCAGAGAATTATATGAAAGGAGAATGAGTCGGTGCTTCACCAAGGATATCCCCACTATAATGACATGTGAGGTAAGGAGTTACCTAATGACTTGTTATGAACATTTTAACTTTCACTTGGGTATGTGATACCAAGTTACAGTGCTAACATTATTCATATTCTACGTAAACTTCAAAGAAGTGAAACTAGCATAAAAATGGAGTTTGAAGGTGCACAATAAGTGTTCAAGGGCCAGAGAAAGCTTCATTGTTTTAATTTCAGTTTATGATGATTTTAAACTTATTTCCAGTTTTGATGAGACAATTTTCAGTTTTGTTAAAATACTGTTTAGTTTCCTTTTCATGGGCAAGTGTTGATCCATGACAAGGTAATAAATTGTTTTCATATGCTAGCTATAAGTTAATTTTGTTTTATAACATTGATATAAGTAGATCACAAAAGCGAAAGACAGATGAATCAAACCAACCTACTTATAACATAGTAAGGTTGAGTCATATTAACCAAATCGCGCATCCAAAGATTTCAAACGGATGGACTCTTATCCTCTTTTAATTATGAATCACTTGAAAATTGCGAGTCATGCTTGTTAGGTAAGATAACCAAGTCACCTTTTAGTTGAAAGGGTGAAAAAGCTAATGACCTTTTGGAACTCATACATATGGATGTGTGTGGACCGATGAGTTCAAAAGCAAGAAAAGGGATTTAACTACTCCATTACTTTTACTAATGATTTAAGTAAATATGGTTATATCTACTTAATGAAGTAATAGTTGGAATCATTGAAAAGATCAAAATCAGCTTGAGAAAAACAATTAAAACACTACGATATGATCGTTGTGATGAATATTTAACTCAAAAATTTGATAATCATCTAAGGAATTGTGGAATTATTTCACAATCAAAGGAACACCACTATTAAAAGGTGTTAGAAAGAAGGAATCAAACTTTGCTTGACTGATCTGCAAATATCGTTCTGAGGATATGCATTAGAAAAACAACTGCGAATATACTAAACAGAATTCCGTCCAAACCAGTTGAGAAGATGCCATATGAGTTATGGACTGGAAATGTTTCGAAGTTGTCTTTTCTCAAGATTTGGGGTTGTGAAACCTATGTAAAACGTTTACAAGGCGACAACATGGCCCTGAATCAAATAAATGTTTCTTTGTGGGTTATCCCATACAAACAAAAGGGTATTACTTCTACAATCGCGCAGATAACAAAGTGTTTGTTGCTCAAGATGGTGTCTTTTTAAAAAGGGAATCTCTTTCTACAAAGCCAAGTGGGAGTAAAGTGGTTCTCAAAGAAATTCGAGAGGAGAAACAAATGGATATGGATAGCACCACAAAAGGGCGAGGGAGCATGAGTAAGCTAATTTGTCAAATCATGTGTCGGAGAAAACTAATTCAACTAGCGAGACTCTTATTGTCCCACTTGAGTGAATAACTTCAAAGTGTTGAAGAAAATATTTCTACTTTTATCGTTGCTCTTACCCCGTAGTATATAGCTCAGTATAAAAAATAAGCAGTTTATTGAAATTCTGATAAACTGAGGATTCCAAAAAATTTCAATTGAAATTTGTGGAACCCACAGCCTACAAGCAAGCTTTGGCGAGCACCAACTCAGGAAATGGTTTAAGGCTATAAAATCCAGAATGGACTCCATAGCTGAAAATGATGTGTTAGTCCTAATAGACTTGCAAATGGGGTCAAACCCATTGGTTACTTAAATCTATTGGGATTCTTCTAGTGATTGCTGAAATTTTTTATTACGAGATTTGGTAGTTAGATATCAAAACCACCTTCTTAAATGGGTTCTTGATGGAGGATGTGTATATTGCACAACTTGAGAGTTTCGAAGATCAAGTTTTGCAAACTTTAGAAATTCATTCATGGATTGAAGCAACCATCAAGGAGTTGGAACATTCGTTGCAATGAGGTAGTCAAACAGTTTGGTTTCCTTAAGAACGAAAAAGAATCTTGTGTGTACAAGAAGTTTAGTTGGAGCAATCTAATTTTCTTAGTCTTGTATGTAGATGACATACTGCTCATAGGGAACGACATATCAATGCTTGATCGTCAGTCAAGTAATGGTTGAAGAGTTGTTTCTCTATGAAAGAGTTAGGAGATGCCAAGTACATATAAGGAATTAATATCCATCGAGAGAGGTCTCGAAGGATGATTTGACTAAATTAAGAGACTAATGTTAATAAGATTCTTGATAGATTCGAGATGCAAGACTCTAAGAGAAAATGCCTTCCCATATCTCATGGTATTACGCTCTATAAAACTCAGTGCCCTCAAAATCCAAAGAGTTGCGTCGTATGGCTAAAGTACCTTATGGCTCTGCAATAGGGTCCATTAGGTATGCCATGATATGTACAAAGCTGGATGTTACATGTGCCTTTAGCACGTGCAATAGTTTTCAAGCAAGTTCAGAAGAAGTGTACTAGAAAGTTGCTAAGAACAAATCCTTAAGGACTTAAGATGGACTAAAGAAATGTTTCTAGTTTATGGTGGCAAAAGTGAACTGGTTGTCATGGGTTATACGGATGTAAGTTTCCGAACAGGTAAAAATGACTTTAGATTTCAATCTGGGTACATTTTCTGTCTAAATAAAGGAACAGTGAGCTTGAAGAGTTCAAAGCAGAGCACTGTCGCATACTCCATGATAGAATATGAGTATTTGGCTACAGTAGAAGTAGCTAAGGAGGAATTTTGGATCAAGTTGTTTTGTAACAATAATGGCACCTTTGCCCAATCAAAGGAGCTAGGGTCACATTACAAATCCAAACTTGTTGAGATGAAGTATCACCTCATTCAAGATATCATTGGCTGGAGGGATGTCAAGATCTGCAAAGTTTGATATGAATGAGAATATCACTTACCTACTTACTAAATCCTTTCCAAGGCCAAAGTATGGGAGTCATACTAAGGCTCTTGGATTAAAGCAAGTTATGTAATTTAAGTTGTATATGTTTTGAACAAACTTATCACATAAGTAATACATGAACTTGCAGAATTATGTTCAATCAGAAATTTATTATTTCTCTTATTTAATTATATATGGTTTTGATATTAAATAAAATGTCCAAAATAATTATGAATTGATGGGATCGTCAAACACGTGATTTGGTGAATGAAACCCCATAGGTGAACTAAATTCATAATTTATTTAAGTTCCTAGTTCGAAATCATTAAATTGGACATAAATGATTTCAATAAATGGACTGGCATGTAAGATTGATTGGATAGCGCAGTTTCATGGACTATAGGGGCATAGAGATGCTCGGTCAATCACATGGATATGCATGAATGATGCATGATCGAACTATTAACCTACTTTGAAGTTCAAGTATAGAACTTTGAAATATATTAGTGGATTCCTCTGACATGAGTGGAACACTGATTTCATTCAATGATTGATTTAACTGTGGTGCATCCAAACGTCATTTCATAAAAGGGGACTATAAAAGATGTTTTCTGGTTACTTCAATAGTTGAATGGGAGCTTTGGTTGCCACAAGATTGGATTGAGTCTACCTATTTAATTAGGAAATGTGTCATGACCACTTGAAGAGGGAGAATTCAGAAAATATGTGGTCGCGTTCAATTGTATTACTTAGTAATCATTTGGTTTTGTAATTCCAACTCAGATTTCAAGAAATGAATTGTAGATTAATATGATCTCGACATAAGATGCAATCATATCATCAAATCGACACATATTGACTTAAAGAATTTGAATATTGCACACTTGTCTTAGACAAGTGGGAGATTGAAGGATTTATGTATTCGTCAGGTGCAATTACTAGATATATAAAGGATCAAATTATGGAGATAATTAAGTTCGTTCTTTTAGGTCGTCGTTATACCATAACTAGAGGTACTAACGATCATTGGGCTAGTAAAATAGGCCAAAACCCAATTGTATGGATCCTATAAGGTCACACAAAGGGCCTAGATTAAGCATAAGAGGAAGAGGCCCATGATGGGCCTTAGCACTCTAGGTGGCTGGCCATGAGGTGAAGTTTGGAGGGCTTTGAGCTTCCTAACCTAGTCTAGTTATAATAGGATTATACATAGACTAGGTGCCTAGGTTTTCAGTAGAACAGTTTTACTGTTAATTGAAACCCGATTTAGCAAACACGAAACCAACCCTCTCATACTCCTTCTCTCTCTCTCACGGCTCTCTCCCCTCCTCGGCGTCGGTGTGTGTGCACGGTGGTGGTGGTGTTCGTGGTGGTGGCCGGTTGTCCATAAAGGTGGTGATCATGGTTTTCCCCTTCACTCGACCAATCTAGTATTGGTGGACGGCTTGATCGAATCTCGTGGACTAAGTAGAGGAGTCACGCTTGGGGCTCTATTCTCTCCCTGATTTGTCAATCAATTTGCTTTGTGGAAATCACACTTCAAAGGTATAATTATGTGATTCTTGTGTGTTATGCATGCGATCCTATTTTAGGTGCGTATGAATATGATTCATGAAATTCCGCTTAGAGTACCTAAATCCCTATACTTTACTGACTTAAGCGTCGGATGGGCATTCTCGGGTCAACCCCTCGGGGCTGCTTACCTTCTTTCTCTTGCAAGTGTACCTCTCCGACACCCTTGCAAGGTAGACTTCAAGTACGTTTAGACATTGGACATCTTGCTTCCCCGAAATACCCGTAAACACCAAGGATAACATCTATTTCAAAAAATAAATATAATATATCTACCTTTTTAAAAGTATGAGTTAACTCTTATGAATAGTTTTGAGACGATTATGCCCCTAAAAATTTCTATTTACGTATTTACCCCTTTTAAAAGTATGACCACACTTTCATGAATAGTGTTGAGACAATTATGTCCTTAAAATGTTTATATAATAATAATTTATCCTCATTAATTTTAATAGATTTTTTTTTTAACTCATAAGAATATATTGTGAACACTTATACCCAAAAATATTTGTTTATATATTTTCTCTCATTAATGTTACTAACAACTAAAGTTGACAAGGCTAGTTGTACGTTCGCATCGCACGCGTTAGCCGCCCTAGTAGATTGAAAAGCAAAAACAAGTCTAATTTAGATTTGATATTGCCCTTGTTTTTTTATCTCTCCATTTTTTAAAATAAAAAATTCCCAAAAAGAATCTTACGTACTCCGTACAAATTTAATCTAACCATATCATATCACTAATAAATAAAGCAGGTCTCGCAGCCAGGTCATGAGACAACAACACTTGGCATTCCAGTTTTTTGCCAAGTATCACGCCACATAGGCGAAAACTAGGTATTATTGTGACATAAATGATGCTAAGTAAGCGAATTTTGGATAGATATTTTAAGATAATATTGTTTTATAGAGTTTTATTGTTGATATACTTCTAACATTTCATATATACAAAATTAATCATAACTTTTAATAAATATCGTATAACTCGGTTCTATTTCCATCATAAAATTCATTTTAAAAAGTTCTTTATAATTAGATCTATTTATAATATATTTAATTCATTTAAAAAATACTAGAAAATCAGTAAAAATAAGTTTTAATCAGAAAAAAAAAACTTAATTTTTTAAAAATACTTTCAGTTCAGTAAAAATAATTTAAGTTCAATAAAAATATCAAAAATAATTTCAAGTTTGTAATAACATAGAGTCATAGATATCTATTTACAAACAAAACTAAATTTTTTATATAAATAAGCGATATGATATTGTGAAGTGACTATATATGATCGTATTTAACATTTAAGCCAAAAAATTTATGCTAAAATTTTTTTCAACAATTCGGGCATCGCCCGAGCAAAAAACTAGTATATATATAAAGGGGAGTTTTTTCCCGAGTTTTTAGAGAGCCACATAAGATAAATTTTTCTTCACGCGCTATGCATGATTATAAATTTTAGTTATAGCCAATCACATGAGATATTTGTAATTTCTTTTAAAAATAAATTATTCAAATACCACATAAGAAAAACTGGCGAATGAGATTTTAAAGTTTAATTTAATTAAATATAAAAGATTATCTTTTAAAATTATGAATTTTATCAAAATATAAACTCACAATTTATTTTAAAATAAGAATATCAAATAATATACTACATACAACGAATAAAATAACAAATTTAATCACGTACATACAAAAAAATATTTGTTTTAAAAAATACAAATAAATCGGTGCATTGCACGAGTTTCATCTACTTCATACTAAATTTGGTGTATGAAAATGATACTCGTATTTGATAAAAATAGAAGGGTAGAAGAGAAATGGATTCGAGGTCTATTTCTAATTTCAAATCTCGTAAAGACTCGCCCCAATTATTTTATAGACGGATCTGACCCATTATAACTTGGGTGGGTTATGGCTTATATTAACGGGGCTCCAACCCATTGAATTTCTCTGTCAAAAAAAAAAAAAAAAAAAACGGATGAACATAGCCTTGCCTCCTCCTCCTCTCTGTCAGTTATCCATTGAAGTTCTCCATTGAAATACTTGTATCCTCCATTGAAGCAGCTTCTGAGGTAAGCTATTGTTTCTTTTTGTAAGCAATCATATCAATTTCACAATCAAAGTTGGTTGGTAATGTATTGCAGAACCCTTTAATGTTAGGATTGAACTATGATATTAGACCTCAACTCCCATGGCCCAGGGCGGCCGCCCCTCCTGCCCTGTACCGGGGACGGGCCTGGTTTCTTTCAGGATTTAAGCTTAATTGTGTTTCAAATGCATTGGTTTCTCACTTGAAAACCTCAAAATTTGTCAATGGTAAAAAGAAGAAATATGGGGGTACTTTACCTTCTGTCTTAAGGTCTTTAGATTCTGAACAAGATAGTGAGAAAACCCTTAATTTGTATGTGGGTAAGTTGAGTCCCAAAGAATTGACTGTGATTTTGAAAGAGCAGAGTAGTTGGGAGAGAGTATTGAAGATTTTTGATTGGATTAGGTTACAGAAGGATTATGTGCCTAATGTTATTCATTACAATGTTGTGTTACGAATGCTCGGTCGAGCTCAGAGATGGGATGAGTTGAGGCATTGTTGGATTGAAATGGCTAGAGACGGCGTTATGCCTACGAATAATACTTATAGTATGCTTATTGATGTGTATGGGAAGGCTGGTCTTGTGGAGGAGTCTCTTTTGTGGATTAAGCATATGAGGGTTCGGGATGTTTATCCGGATGAAGTGACAATGAGTACGATTGTTAAGGTGTTGAAAGATGCTGGTGAATTTGATAGGGCGGATAGGTTTTATAAGGACTGGTGTGATGGAAAGATTGAGTTCCAAGGTCTTGATTTGGATGATTTGAATGATATTCAGTCGCAATCTAAGCTGAAATCTTTGAGTTTGAAGCATTTCTTGTCAACAGAACTGTTTAAGATTGGAGGAAGGTATTCGCCTGCAAAGGGGGAGAATTTTGAGATGGAAAATACTGTTAGAAAGCCTCAACTTACGGCTACTTATAATACTATGATTGATTTATACAGCAAGGCTGGACGTTTGGATGATGCAGCTGGTGTGTTCTCTGAAATGTTAAAGTCAGGGGTGGCACCTGATACAATCACATTCAATACTCTTATTCACACTTGTGGAAGTCATGGACATCTGTCTGAGGCTGAGGCGTTGTTTGAGAAGATGGAAGAAAGGGGAACTAAACCAGATACAAAAACTTATAATACGTTACTTTCTCTTCATGCTCAAGCTGGAAATGTTGTTGCTGCCCTGCAATGGTACCATAAGATCAGAAAGGTTGATCTTTTCCCTGATGCGGTGACGCAAAGAGCTGTGCTCCATATGTTGTGTGAGAGACAGATGGTTAAAGAAGCAGAAGTTGTGATTAGTGAGATTGAGAGATTTAAAAAACATATTGATGAGCATTCTATACCAGGTATTGTAAAGATGTATGTGAATCAAGGACTGCTTGAGCAGGCTAGAACTTTTTTTGAAAAGTGTCTGGTAGATGGAGGGTTGTCATCAAAGACATATGCAGCAATTATGGATGTGTATGCTGAGATAGGAATGTGTGCTGAAGCTGAGGACATATTCTATGCAAAAAGAGATGTTAAAGGGGCGAAGAAAGATGTTTCTGAATACAATGTGCTCATCAAAGCATTTGGCAAGGCAAAGCTTTATGAGAAGGCCTTTTCAGTTTTCAAGAGCATGAGGAATTATGGAACATGGCCAGATGAATGCACTTATAATTCTATGATACAAATGTTTGCAGGAGGTGATCTGTTGGATCAAGCTAAGGAAGTTTTGATCCAAATGCAGGAAGCTGGATTGAAGCCACATGTGCAGACTTTTTCTGCTGTGATTGCTTGTTATGCACGCCTAGGACTGTTATCTGATGCCATCAGTACCTTCCAAGAAATGATTAACGATGGTTTAAAACCAAATGAAGTTGTTTATGGGGTTTTAATCAATGGATTTGCCGAAGCTGGTAGAACTAAAGAAGCTTTATACTACTACAGAATGATGAGAGGTGATGGGATTTCTGAAAACCAAATCATCTTGACATCCCTTATTAAGGCATATAGCAAGGGAGGTTACCTAAAGGGCGCCAAAGAGACGTACGAGTCATTGAAACGATTAGAGGGTGGACCTGATATAGTTGCTTCAAATAGTATGATCAGTCTGTATGCTGATCTTGGTATCGTTTCTGAGGCTAAAGCTATATTTGATAATGTGCGACTAAAAGGCCAGGCAGATGGTATAACATTTGCTCTTATAATGAACTTATACAAGAACATGGGGATGCTTGATGAAGCTTCTGAAGTTGCTGAAGAAATGAAACGGGCTGGTTTAGTCACTGATTGTGCTTCATATACCAAGGTAATGGCATGCTATGCAACAAATGGCCAGCTAGCTGACTGCGGTGAACTGCTCTATGAAATGGTCACTCGAAAATTCTTGCCTGAAGCTAGTACCTTTAAAGTATTATTCACAATACTGAAAAAGGGTGGGATGCCCAGTGAAGCAATCCAGCAGTTAGAAGCATCTTACCAAGAAGGAAAACCTTGGGCAAGTCAAGCTGTCATCGCATGTGTTTTCTCAGTCGTGGGGTTGCATTCTTTTACAATTGAATTTTGTGAAGCATTTACAGAAGCCATAAACCTTGATTCTTTTGCATACAATGCAGCTATATATGCTTATGCAGCATGTGGAAATACTGATAAGGCTTTGAATCTTTTTATGAGGATGCAAGATGAGGGGTTTAGACCTGATGTTGTTACTTATATTAATCTTGTGAATTGTTATGGAAAATCCAATATGGTTGAGGGGGTCAGACGGATTTATGGTCAGCTGAAATATCAAGAGATTGAGGTTAATGAATCCTTGGTTAATGCCATTGTAAACGCTTATAAAAATGCTAACAGACCTGATCTTGCTGAACTGGTTAGCCAAGAGATGAAATTTGGTTTTGACATGAATTCTGAGTCGGAATTTGAACTGTATTATGAGGATGAAACCTGAATATTGACAGCTTAAAACATTTTGTATGAAGTGATAGCTCCCCTTGGATTTTTACTGTGTAGACGTATTGCCTACCAGAATAATTTAGAGTCGGTTAAACATGTGCAGTATGGTCAGTTCCCCGTCCCCCCTTTTCCGCTCCAACTTTCAGATCTTTTGTAAAACATTTTTGTTGTAAATTTTGTAATGGTGAACTCCATGCTTGTAAACATAATAGAAGACTAGTAGTAGTGATGCTGTTGCTGTAAATGTAGTACTCCATAATATTGATCCTGTAGCGTGCAAGTCATTGCTTTGTGGATAAGTTTTGTTTATTTTGATTAAGGCACATCTACAGTTCGTTTGGTAGGGTGTAAAACATTTTCAATGTAAAATGGTTTGCCATGAAAATCATTTTACAATGGAAAACTCATTTTCAAAAAAGTTTTCCGTTGTTTGGTTGAATGGAAAATGATTTTCCATTTTAAGCATTTTGTTTGGTTGAACTGAAAATTATTTACTAATGGAAAACTTCAATTCTAATTTTATTCTCTATTCTCTTGTCATTTCTTTTACTCCTTTTCTTTTCTTTTTTATTATTTTCAAATATTTTCTTACTCATTATTAGCTACCCCAATATATTATACTATATTTTACTTCAAACATAATAATATAAAATAATCAAAATAAACCAAATAGTCTTTTTTATAAACTTTATAAAAGTTCAACAAGAGTCCTAATAATTACCACGATAATAAAAGGTTACTAGGATTAAAACTTGTCCATATCGACATATAATTATTATCACAAAGTTGGTAGAACAAAAGAAATAAAAAAATTAACGTAGAGATTTAACGAAATTTTGGACCTAAAGCTTCCTAAGAGCTTCTGGTCAAGAAGGCCCTAGCTAGCATTTCATGCTCAAATAGGTGGTCAAATGCAGCAATACGAACAGCTTCATCAACATCATCCATTTTCATGATCTCCCCATACAATTTTTCGACATCAAGTTGATTGTCCAAAAACTTCTTGAGAGAACTAACTACTTCTCCTAGTTGTGTAGAAATGTGACGCAAGTCACCTTCTTCCTCTTCAGCTCGAAATCTTTACTTATGATATCTAGGCTCCGAAGAAGTTGCACTGTCTGACTTAGTAGGCTCGACTTCAATAGTACTTGGCTGCCCACTTGAATTAGTTTGAATGTCACCAAACGTCTTGGAAAAATTACCCCTTGCAATGTCCTTGCCTGCCACTATTGATATCTCGTCGTACATGTCAATTTTCTTGTTCAAATACTTCTCATGAGATGGATATTGCTGTTAAGTAAAGGAGTAGCTCATATTAATCACATACACAAGAAGAGTAACACACATTAACAAGTAATGATCATCTCAAAAGAGTTGCCTAAGAGTATTGTTAGCATGACTGCATGACAGCATCTGTTAGAATAGCTTGCAATTAACAGCAGGTTGGTCAGTACAATTCATAAAGTTAACACATGGAATATTTCAAAATTTTAAGAACAGTTTCCTACAGTAGGACGGGGAAGATTGCTAGAATACATGCCACCCAAACAAAGATTAAGGATCCCTCTGACCACATATCGAGCACATCCTACATATTCGGATTTTCTTAAGAGTAACAGTGGATAAAAACGGCATTGTGAAGATCAACAATAAGAACACCCACCCAAAAAAATGACATTGGAAAGGCGGTGTTCAGACCAAATCAATCAAGCAGAAACTATTGAAGACTAACAAATGTGAGTACAGAGAGGTCAAAGACAGGTCCTAGGTAGGGAGGTTGCTCCATAGGCTTACAAAGAAAAATGGTATGCTAATCACATTAATACTCCATGAATACATAATAACTCGTACAAGCAGGTCAACTTTTCTTTAGCTTTATTATCAAATTTATTATCTCACAAAATGCAGGTCCAATAACTGAAGAACTATGACCATATTGGAAGTAAATGAGCAATCAATCAATCCAACAACAAAGAATAAGCAGAACATATGAACAATCAAACCTGAATATAAGCTTCATAAGCATTTGGTGAAGCAGTCACCATCTTTACATTATCATCCCAACCAAACCCAGATCTTCCTCGCACTTGAGAGATAACTCCCCAAGTAGTTCTCACTGTCCTCATATGATTCTCAACATGGTCAGCAGTACATGTGGTGTGAAACTTTTCAGAAATCGTCTTTGCAGCAGCAATGAAGGAGCTAGTCCTGAAAGTATTATTTGGCCGGTGTCCTTTCCTCACTTCTTCAGCAAGAAATTCCAATAGCTCCTTAGACATTTGTTTTGACCAACGAAAATTAACTTTTTTCTCGTCTTTCACCTGCATAACAAGTAAATTAAACACACAACAAAATAAACTAATAATAGGAAGCAAAATCAGAAATATAGACTCACGGCAGCAGCATTGCAACAATATACAGTATATGATTTGCTAGACCTTAGCAATTGGCCAAAAAGACAAAAGATAAAATAAAAATCAATCGATTAGATATGAAGTCAATATATTTGATAATGTAGTAATATATTCACTTGAACCATGAGTCTATCAAAATAGTTTACAATCTATTAAATAAGAAATAACATTCTACAACTTCAATTAGTTCGGTGCTTCTTATATGCATTCCACATGGCCAATGCTATAGAATTTCGTTTTTTCACACACTCTTTGGTTTCCTCACGAATTTCCTTTCGAGTAAGCGATTTCCTTATGTCATGTGTTTCAACCTCCAAGTCAGCCTCTTGTGTAATTGCATCATTGGGATCAACACCTCTTAGGTAGTTATGTATCACACAACAAGCAAGAACCACATCCACTTGGGTTTCATATGACAAAAAAGGCTCAGCATCTAAGACGCAAAATCTCTTTTTTAACACCCCGAACGCCCTCTCTATACACATCCTCAGTGAAGAATGGCGAAGATTGAATAATTCTTGTTCATTCTCGGGAGGATTGTCAATATACTCCTTCAAATGGTAACGAACACGTCTAAATGGAGGCATAAAACCTTTACGGTCCCCATATCCAGCGTCAGCAAGATAGTATTTCCTCACATCCATAAATTATTATCATACTTTAATCAATTCAAGTTAAGTTTAGACCACTATTATCAACAAGAGAAAAATAATTAATATTACCTTCGGGAACCTTAAATCCCTTTCTAAGTGCATCACCCAAAACCCTTGAGTCGTGGGCATAACCCTCCCAGCCAGCAAGCACATAAGTAAACTTTAGATCAAAGTCTACGGCTGCTAGTACATTTTGTGTTGTCTTATCCTTTCTTCCTCGAAATCTCTCTTGCATCTCAATAGGAACTGATGCACGTACATGAGTCCCATCTATAGCACCTATGAAGTCTTCAAACCAAGGAAAAAACCTAGGATTGTTCTGAATTTCTGGTTGCATATGAGTTCCTAGTGGATTCACTAAATATGGGTACAACCGAAGGATTGCTTGGAGCACAATATGAAAATAGCAATGTATAGTCCAAGTAGATAAAAAAAATCTCCCCCTAACATCCCTAAATCTTACATTATGACCCAACAAGTATAAAAAAATAAGTATTTGCTCTTTAACACTCATTTGTTTGCTTTCAGACAAAAGTCCCCTTTCAACCAAGATATTACATAAGCTAAAAAAAGTACTAGGCCTCATGCAAATCTATCCAAGTCAATGACTATCACCACAATATAAAACACTATCGATATTAGCCTCCCTTAAGCTATCCCTATTAACATAAGGTTGCCTAACTATTTTAGGTCTTTTAGTCCTATATTTTTTAACGTTAAGGAAAGCAAGGACATAAGCAATAATAGCGGTAACACCACCAATGATCATGCGTTTACGAATCATCTACAATGATTAAAAAATAAAAATAAAATCAAGGAAATTAGTTCCTTTAATCACATACATATGACAAATTATTATTGCATAAGGTGGATTAATACCTGAGACTTTTGAACATTGTTCGACTCCATGATAGATTGAGATAATGTCAATATGAAATAAATGGGAAATCACAAGCTCATCAAAATTTTAAAAAGATTACTAATAAAAAGATAAGCAACCCCATTGAAAACCTAATCGAAACCCCAACAAGAGTTAAGCAATCATATCATCTGTATTGGCTTTTTATCTTTCTACACTATTTTTGCTTGCTGCTTTTCTCTGCCATTGGCAGCCACAGCATCACCAGCACTCAATTCCTATAGGATTATCATTCTATAGTATCAAGAAATGGTACTTTCAAGCTGGGTTTTTCAGCCCACCAAACTCTGCCAATCGTGATGTTGGAATATGGTTTAACCAAGTTCCTAATATGACTGTTGTTTGGGTTGCAATAAATCAAATCCACTAAAAGCAACATTGACTTCCAACCCCATTCATAACCAGGATTACATTCACTTCACTTTATTTGAAGCTGCGAAAATGCAATTTTGCATAAACTAATCAAACAATACAACACAAATTAATCAAATCTTGCAGCAAATTCGCACAAAACTAAACAATCAAACAATTTGGGACTAAAACTAATCGAACAAATTCACATAAAATAAATCAAACAATTTCGTGCTAAAACTAATCGAATAAATTCGCACAAAATAAATATAACAATTTGCACAAACTAATCAAACAATATAACACAAATTAATCAAATCTTGCAGCATATATACCTTAGAAACAATCAAATTTTTCAGAACAAAACCCTAAAATAATTGATTATAAAAGAGATTAGAGCAATTATGTACCAAATTCGTTGAGATTGATGAGTGAGATTTGCGATGATAGCGAAAATGAAGATTAGAGAGCGTTTGGGAGGAGAGAGAAAATGTTGATGAGTGTTTAAGAGGAGAGAGAAAGTATAGTGGATGAGTTTTGTGATTTGTGAGAACAGAAAGGAAAACGTTTTCCTTTGAATTTTGGAGGAAAATGTTTTCAACTGTGGTGTAAAACAATTTTACAGCCTAAATTTTCCATTCTAATTTTCAGTTTGACCAAACAATGTAAAATGGGGAAAATAGTTTTCAAGGAAAACATTTTACGTCCTACCAAACGAACCCATAATTTAAATTAGTATGCTTTACTAACTTATACTTGTAATGCAAGATAGACTATCATATTGACTGCTTGAAATTTCAAATCATTCTTATGATCAGGCAACAAGATGGCTTGAATAACCATAGCTTCTTTTCTTTCCTCTTTTTTTTTTCCTTAAAAAAAATGAGTGGTTTCCCTAAATAATGCTGCAACTATTATCAGTTCCATAAATACAGCTAAACTTTTACAATTTCCCAATCTACTGTCCACATCACCATTTAAGTATAAAACTATTTTTTTTTTTAATAATTTAACACAAAACTACCACTTGAGTTAGCAGTTTTCAATTGGGGGAAAACCGCCAACTCAAGTGGTGGTTTCCATTTTATGTAAAAAAATAAATAAATTCAGATGAAATGGATTCAATCTTCTCTGAAAAAGTTCTACAATAATCAGGGATGAATTCAGATGAAAAATGGAATGGAAACAAGGCAAAATTAATTATACTTCTCCAAATTAAACAAAAAAAAAATAAAAAAATAAAAACAAAATCAAATCTTATCTGGTTAGTGAGAAAAAAATCAGAGTAATCTGATTTTAGAGAGAGAAGGGGGAGAACATAAAAAAGAAGGGGAAGAACATAACAGTATATACTTCGTATAAAAAGATGAAAAAAGTTAGGATTGAGTTAGAGAATTGCAAGATAATTCCACAAACTACCCAGAACAAATTGAATTAAAAAAAATAAAAAAATAAAAATAAAATTCTCAAACTTAATCGAAAAATCCCCTAATTTGAAGATGCTAGGCAATGGAGAATGAAAATTTGAAGAATGTATGAGAGATGTTTGAGATCTGAAATTTGAGTGGGTAGAATGGATGATGGGCAATAGAGAATTGGGGACTTTGTTTTTATCTGAAAAAGTGAGTTGAGAATGAGAGCAGCGAGATGAGGTTGAAATTTTGATAGTGAGTGTAAACCGCTACTTGAAGTAGCGGTTTTCCTATATAAACTGCCATCTAAGATAGCGTTGTATCAATAAATTGAAAAAAAAAAAGTAATTCATTACGGCTGACGTGGACAGTATATTGAGAATTATTTAAAAAGTAGATGTATATATGGAATTGCAAATCTTCTCAACAATATTTAGGAAAAGCACTCAAAAAAAATAATAAAATAAAATTTCGTCATAATTTAAAATTTGGGAATCTAACTGCGTTAAATCCCTTGTCTCAATTAATCTCGCTCCCTTCCCATTGAATAGGTTTCCTATTTCAGTTTTTCTGACTGCTGAAATGAGGTCCTGACTTTGCTCAGAGCAATCTAAACATATCATTAAGAGTAATACAGTTTTGAATAAAGCAAGCTATCAGTAGGACTGTAGTCTGTTGGAGTGATACAATATCAAAGCCAGTTATTTCTTTGGAGAATTGTCCTTGTATGGCACCTGCACGACTAACTCAAACCACAACTATTTTTCATTCCAACTTTCTTCAGCATGAAGTCCACTGAAATCCCCCTTTACCTTGTTGCACGACATACGTTTTACAACTAGAGCTATTTTCATCGTTGGTGATTGATTAATATCTTAAAGCAATTAATAATTGTAACAGAATACAACAGTGTAACCTGCAAGGTAACATAGACAGCCAGCAAATTGGTTGGTAATTGCATCATTGCAAGAGTGCAGAGGAATAGTTTCTGTGAATTCTCAACTGAGTGTGAAAATCTCAGTATACTCCATACAAAAGATGAGAAGTTCGGACACAGGTTTGGAGTTCCAGGGTCAATGCACCAGAAGAGCGACAAGATACTATTACAAAAATATGATTTTATGTACGGTATTACTGCAATATTCTGCAGAGTGATTCTACAATTCTGCCAGAAGGCCCAGAACTATTGAACTGCTTGCTTACTATTACTCGGGCTATTCTTTATCTCAAGTATTGGTGCTGGATCCTCAACACTTGACATGAAAACTTGATACTTCAATTCGACTGAATACATGGATACTTTTCTTCAAATACATGTGCCTGACACAAGTACCTAAGTTGCAGCAATATTGCTTGCTTGTTTTTTTACTGGGAGTAAAAGTTTAAGACAGAAAGGTAAGAATAAACAGCCCTGGATTGCATAATTATATGAAGTACAGTATATCCTAAATCCAATCTGCAAAATACATCAGAAACTGGAAACAACAAATGGTACAGAAGTCAATCTGCATATTCACAGTGTAGTCGGAATAAATTCAGTTTCCATCAAATATGACAATCACTTTATCACTTCCAGTTTCTCTGTTACACGAGTAGTTTATACACCCTCCAATGATGGTAGATTTGAAAAAACTCAGATCTGTTGTCAACCCAACACTTTCCAAGAATCTTTAGAGCTTCTCTTTTGTGTCACCTTAGCACACTCTCCATGTTACTATCAGCAATCTGAACTAACCCAAATGCATTTTCAACCCAACTCTTGCCAGGCAACTTTTCTGCTCTTCTATCGTCCATTAACTTCCTTATCTTTAAAGCATCATTCCAACGACCATCACATTTGTAAACATTGATAAGGTGCACATAACTTAGATGGTTTTTAGGTTCCAGTTCCATCATTTTCAGCGCAATTCGCTCCACAGCAGCTGAATTTCTGTTGGTTGTACAAGCACCTAGAAGAGCTGGCCACAGAGAAAAAGAGTCTTTGCACTCAGCTTTCTCGATCAAATTTTCAGCTTCGTTTATCAACCCAGCTCGACCTAAAAGATCCACCATGCAATTGCAATGCTCAGTTCCAGGTTTGATTCCGTATACTTCAGTCATAGAGAAAAAATACCCCCGCCCCTGCTCAACCAAGCCAGCATGACTACAAGCAAAGATGACGCCAAGAAAACTAATGTAATCAGGCCGAACACCCTCTTTAACCATTTTATTGAATAACTCGATTGCTTTAAGACCTCTACCATTCTGTGCAAAACCACATATCATTGAGTTCCAAGAGATCAAATTTCTGGTAGGCATCTGCATAAACAATCTCTGAGCATAATCAATGCACCCACATTTTGCATAGAGATCAACTAAAGCAGATTCAACAATAACATGTCCCATCCTACCCTTCCTTATATACTGACAATGAACCTCTCTTCCCTGTCTTACAGCAGCCAAACCTGCACAGGCCCGGATAAGGGTTCCGAAACTGTAAAGATCAGGATCCTCCATCATCCTGAAAAGCTTAACAACAGACTCAAACAAACCATTTTGACAGTACCCATTAAGCAAGGCACACCAAGACACCGCATTTCTTTTCCTCATTCTATCAAAAACGCGTTGAGAGTCTCCCATTTGCCCGCATTTCCCATACATATCTACCAGGCTACTCTCTGCCACTACATTTCCACAAAGCCCAGCTGTGATGACCCTAGCATGAACCTCTTTCCCTTGCTTCAACCTCTCTAAGTTCCCACAAGCTGTCAAAATCGACCCATACGTAAACTCATCCGGCACCACCTTATGCTCCCTTTGCATAACATAAAAGTATGCCAAACCCTCCTCATACAAATCATTCTTTATCAAAGCCGAAATGATCGAAGACCAACAAACAGGATCTGGTACAGACAATTTATCAAACACATTGCGCGCATACTTCAAACACCCATTCTTACCATACATATCCATCAATGCACTAGCAATCACATCATTTAACTCGAACCCGCCTCTGAAAACAACCCCATGAAAGCATCTACCAAGCCTAACATACCTAATTTCAGAACACGCCTTAATCCCAGCCGATAAAGTAAAAGCATTAGCCTCAATACCATCATCTAACATAGCCCAAAAATATTTAATCGCTTTCCGGGGTTTCACCCGTACATATCCAGAAATCATTGAAGTCCAAGAAATCACATCTTTTGTACGCAATTCATTAAACAATTTTGTTGCTAAATTCAAATTCCCGCCCAATTTGAAATACAAAGATAATAAGCTGTTACCCACAAGACTGTTTGCAATAAGACCAGATTTTGTGATGTAACAATGGAGTTGTAAGCCATGATTGAAGCACTTGATTTTGGTTGCAGTTTGTAGAAGAGAAGCATAAACTAAGGGTTTTACATCTGAGCTGATTTCTGCTGAATTAATGGTGTTTAGGAGTTTGAGCGATTCGAACAATGCGCCTAATTTGCAGAAAGAGAGGATTTGAGATACGTGGGATGATCGGAGAGAGGTGTGACTGCGGTTGATCAATAGTTTCATGGAATTAACACCAATTTCACCATGCGAAAATGGAGGAAGTTTTGTACTTCAACAAATTAAATTTTTTTTGTTGCTTAAACCCAGAGGTATTAAGTACGATTGTACGAAGAGTAAAGGTAAATGCCTAAATGGATTGCTCAGAGCTCTACGTAATTCATTAGGAAAATTTGTCAAAAGATCTTTTTAGTGTTCCATTACGTGGTAAAGGTCCTTTAAAAAAAAAAATTAAAAAAAAAAAAGCATCAAAGGTCCTATTATCTCATTTGGATGTGAAGAGGGTTTTTTAAGAGAAAATTCAAGTTACTCAAGCATAGTAACATGAATCGACCAATTGTTACTTAAGGGATACGGTTGTAATTTCGCCTGTTTAAGTAGAGGTAAAATAGTCCGGCTATTTTAATTGCTTTCTTCTTCTATCTTCCTCAGAATTTCTCCATTGTTGCCTCCTCCATCCTCCATAGTCTAGCTTCCTCCATCAACGCCTCCTCCATTTCCACCACCTAAGGTGGTTAAAATTGATGCCGGGAACAAATTGTTTCCCCTAAAGGGTTGATATGGCCCTACTTGACACTCTATGTTACTAGGGTTTCGTTTTGTTCCGCAGCGAATAAGTTAGCCCCAAAGGAGAAGTTAAAGGGGAGTAGGATTAGTAATAGTAGTTTTGTAAATAAGTGTTTTTTTTAAAAGGGAAGTATAAATACTTAAAACCTCAAGAACTTTACACTCTAAAATCATAATTGTCAGATTTCACAAAAACCCTACAAGTTTTTCCTCCTATTTTTTCTCCTTTTTCCTCTCTTTTTTTCACTTTCTTTTCCCACGCCTCTCTCTCCCTCTTCTATTCCCCTCACACCCGACAGCCACCGGCGCCACCACCAACCACTAGCGGCCAGCAGCAGCAGCCGACGACCACCAGCCGGCCACCATCCTTCTCTCTTTTGTTTTTGGTTCGGTATTGTTATTTTTTTAATAAAAATAAAAATAAATAAAAATAAATAAAAAAAACTCTTTCTTTCTCCTAATTTAATATTAGCTGTTTTATTATTTTAAAGCATGATTTTTTATTATGTTTTGGTATTGATTTTGGGTATTTGATGTGTTAAATTATTCACATAATTTTCAGATTTTAATTTAATTAATAACCCCAATTTACAAAGCCTACAATTTGGGAATTTAATGTTTATGGTCAGGGTTTGATCCTAGGTTGGTTGTTGCGATTGTTAAATTAATGGTTTAAACATGTTTCTAATGAGTTTAAAGCCTTCAAATTAATGCTGAAATTTAATTATACACACTACTTTTTAAATATGGTTTTAGGGTTTGATTACCCATAAAAGGGAAAAAAAAGGTTTTAATGATATAAATATGATTTTCTAGTCTATTAATGATGTTTTATATTAAATAAGTATGCTGGAATTTTATTGAAGTCACAAAAACTAAGTCTTTTTAAAAGGATTTAAAGTACACACTTAAAGAAAAGGTTTTATGGCTTTTATACCATTAAATTGGGTTAATTAGTAAGGTATAAAGAGTATTATAGTTGCTGGAAATTTGTGAAAATAGTGGATTAATTATATATAGTTATAAAATCTTCTTTGTAGGAAGCTTTAATCTAGGTGATTTCTAGCGAGTGTGACCAAGTTTAGGCACTATTCAAGGTACGTATGTGCACAAGAATATTTGTGTATGCGTAGAATCATGCTAGGTTTGTAAAGTATGATTTAACGGATGAAGTAGTAGCATGTTTGGTTCATTATATGCTTGGAATTGTCGTTGGTTGAGCATGAATTATTATGCAAGCGTGTGAATATGTTGTTTGATGCATAATACAAGTTGAATATGTATGAATCATGGAAGTATGTTTTATTTTCAAGTATTAAGAAATCATGAATTTAATAAGCAAGGCTTATGTATATTTAAAAGAGCTAAAGTTAGAATTATTGAGCATGATTCATGAATTTATTTCTCACCCATTTATTATTGGTGTTGAGTCAAGAAGTTATTTTATTTATTTACTCACTCATGTAATTTGAGTTTGAGTCAAGGAAGTTTAATAGTGCATCTTATGCACCAAGGTAGTAATCGTGCAATTTTGTGCACAAAACTAGGCAAGAAACCTTAATTGAAATAAATAGTATGTGCTCACTAATTAATTCAAGAATGAACTAGAAGTATGAGATGAATGTTGCTATGTTTGTTCTTGATTGATTGGTTGGAGTCATCACATATTAAATTGGTAAATCACGTAAAGTGTAAAAGAATACAAATCAAAACTCTTGGAACGTATACAGCTAGATTATGAACATATGGGGGAGTTATGGGGCTTTATATTTAATCATAGCTTCTACAGGGGTACAGGACGCTGTACTTTTTTTTATTAATAATGTGCTTGGAATTCCGTCACAAGTGTGACATAGTAGGTGCCAATTGGGGTAGCTCCCTAATTGGAAGCTCAATATTTAATAGGCTATATTTTTAAGGAAGGAAACCTGTTCGATGCGTAATCCAAAATTATATTTAATAATTCATATTGTTAGTTATGAGTCAAAGGTAAGTTAACTTGTGATTGTATGACGAACATGTTTTAATTATCTTTGTTGATGGTAGGATATTTATGTTAGTGTGGTGCATATGTACTCAGCTTTTTCTTATTCGTACTTTTGTGTTTGTGGTTGGCTTTCCTTTGGATAGGCCCTACTATGATCCATTTTTATGGTGAGTAGAGGGATTGAAATAAAGAGAAAGTGGCGGTAATATTTTGGTTATTTCCTAAAAAGGGTTTTATTTAGAGTAAAATGAGTATTTTAAAAGAAGGAAATTTCCAGGGTATTACAAAGTGGTATCTGGGAGTTTTGGTTGGATTTTAATTACCTCTAAAGCCAAAAACGTTTTTTTTAGGTACCTATGTTTTAAAGCTTGGTCAAGTGCTTATTTAATTAAATTTGAAAATATTTTTTTTAGAGGTTCGATTTTTTTTTTAACAAAGGCCGATATTTTTTTTTAATTTTAAGTGGTCCGAATTTTTTTTTAAAAAAAAAATAATAAGGGCCGAATTTTTTTTAAAAGGGGTTCGAATTTATTATTATTATTATTTTGGGCAATTATTTTCGAAAATAAAGTTTGATTAAAAAAAAAAAGATTATGTGTGCAGGTATTCGAAGCAATTAAGGTATGTAATTATGTGTTAATCGCTTTTGAAAGCATGTGGTTAGATTGGGTAGGAAAGAAAGGGCATATAGGCTAGAATTGTATGTCTTCCTATGTGCATATTTTATTTATGCAAGGTGTTCAAGCATGTTGTATGATAATATGTATTTAAGTGAAAGCATGTTTATGTGTAATAATATAAATTGAATGATTGAACACCAAACTTAATTTTTTTTTTATTTTTTTATTTTTTTATTTTTTTATTTTTGCAAAGAACTGTATACTTGAATTGAAAAAGCAACTTTTCTTTCTTGAGTCATGACCCAAAATACCTTGCAGGATGTTTGATTTACCTAGTAGATTCACTACCATGGGCACTTAGTAAAGAAGGACTATGAGCATGTGTGGGATTATATTCACAGGAATCGTTTTTACTGTACTTATATAGATCTGATGTGTTTGGAGAGCGTCATTTTGACCAACCTAATTATGTCTCTGTCATGATTGTTCATTGCTTGCCTAACTATCCTCCCTATGAAGCTATTAAGAGTCGCTTTCGTGATTTTCATTTGCCTAATGGTGTAGCTAACTATACTAAGTATAAGGACTCTAATGGTCAGTGGGGAGCAAATTGGAGATACTTATACCGTGATATTGCTCACAAGGAATTTATTTACCTTAACCCTCAGTATACTGCTTATCCTCCACCTTACCATAACTTTGGTGATCCAGCTCCGAAACAAAATGCACCTTACTATTCTTCAGAAAACTATGATTCCATGTCTAAGTCAGAACCTGAGAAAACTTATGAGAGTGAAGGTGAGCCAATGGAGCAAGATAATGAGTCTGGAGATACTTCATGCATTCCTAATCCAAATCCTCCAATCCCTCCAGTAATCATTAACTTAATCTGATGAGTCTAACAGAGACCCAGATGAAGAAATGGCTCTTGAGGAAGATGATGATGATGATAGTGGCAACGATGGTGATAATGGGAGTGATCCTGAGTATAATCCAAAGAAGTATCAGGGAATAAAAGACAAGATTGACAATGTCAACATTTGAAGATCTTAGACTAACTTTTCTTTAGTGTTTTAAGTATTTATTTCATTCTTTATTTACAGTTACAGTTTAATAAAGTAATGCATATGGGTAATAAGTAGCAGAGCTACATTTGGGATGTTCCAAACATTTCTTTCATTATTTTAATAAAGTAATATATATTCTTTTCCTATACGTTTCTATTTCGGGGTTTTTTGATGTCCTGCGGGAGAGTTACAATTCCGGGACTGGATCCGTGCGCCTGTACCTGCAAAACAACGGAGACTCCGGGTGGTGGGGGCTCCGCCTCCGACGGTCAAGTTAGTACTTGTTTGAGGAGTAATAAGTGCGGAAAAAGTAAAGGTTGGGAGATTTGGTTCCTCTAGGGGAGGAATGATCAGTGTGTTTAGGTTCTCTAGGTGAAAGTAATTCATTGCTGAATTTCCTTTAATGAGGATAATTAGTGTATTTATAACCTTGGGAAACGTGCCAAATACTAGGTTTAAGATAACCTAGGGCTGACTCGGCTTCCCTTGGAAATTGGGCCTAGGTGGCTGTTTGGCGTGTTTGGCATATAGAGGCCACGTGGCGTGACACAACTGTTCCATGGTGGACAGATCAACGCCTAACACGTGGCAGGCTTCTATTGGCCCATGTGCCGGACACTTGGCAAAGCCTGAATGGTCCACTTATCAGATGATGATTGGTAGGGAAAAATCTCCTAATCATTTGCCCCTCATAGGTGGCACGTGACTGTTCACATGTCACCTGTGACAGGTGTCGGCCTGTAACAGGTGACGACTCGCTACAAGTGTCGCCCTATGACGGGCCGAGCATTTTTCCCGCTTGTTTTTTGAATTTAGAGGCGACTCTTCGCATTCTCCTTTGCCCTATATAAAGGCATGTTGACCAAGTCTTTTGTTCACATTTGCGAACTTTTTCAAGGGAACTCTCGGACCCCTGAACTTGAGCTCTGACTTTCTGGACGGCTGCTTTTACCAACCGCCTGTTTTTAGTGGGACGCCTGTTCGATCAAGCTTTCATCCAGAACTTAAGTTTCAGGTAACCGAATGTTCCTTTATCCTTTTTCTGTTTTCGTTTTGCATTTTTTTTTTTTAAAATGAGACCCCAAAAGCATCCGGACCTAGGTTAGCAATCAGCCGGTCACCGGGGATGGCTGAGTCTAGGACTAGGGGTGCTGACTGCCCTGCGGTAGTTCAAACTTTGCGCAAGTACCGGAATCCAACTGTCTTTGTATCTATGCAAGACAGTATGGCAAGAACAAAAAAAGACCAAGAGAATAAAAAACTCCGATGGCTCCTCTTTCCGGGTTCAGATTAGTGAGTTGTCGGACCAGCCGCCTGATACCGCAGGGACCCAAGGTGGCCCTTCTGCCAAGAGCTCTAAGGAGGGAGCTAAGGTAGTCCCTTCCCATTTCACTGTTGACCTTGCCAGTCAGCAGTCGGCCCCTGAAGAAGAAGAGGGGTTGACCCCCTCAGGGAGAGGGGAGGAGTCGGACTCTTCTGATAGTGAGTCTGACTCTAGCTCTTCAAGCTGCCTCTCTATAAACTCAGAGGAAAGGCATTCTCTCTTGCATGAGGCGAGAATTTCTCATGCAGCTGAAAAGGGGGACGGCTGGTCGGAACCATCCGCCTCTCATAGGGAGTTGAATACTCCTTACTATTGTCATGTCCCAAAGGGCTGGATCAAGGCCATGAAAGAACGAATAAACACTTTTCTATCGGACCATGCTGAGAGTACACGGCCTCCGAAGGCTGATCAGTGCCAAGAACAAAGAGGTAAAGGCTGCTAAAGCTATGGCCGCCTCTGACGTTGATAAGACAATGTTACAAATTGCCCAAAATGAAATTTTGACAACTGATATTCTTTATTATCAAGCGCAGGCCACTTCCACTATCTGCACTGAGTTGGAGGCGGCCAAAAAGAAGAATAATGAGCTGGAGGCGACAGTCAAGAGTCTCCGAGACGAGCTGAAGCCGCTTAGGCAAAAGATGACCCATTTTGAGGCCATGGAAAAATCCTTGGCGGCTGTCAAAGACCGCCTGCAAAAGTAGGAGAAGAGCCACACTGACGAGCTCTCGGCCAAGGCCAAGAAGGAAAAAAGGAATTAGTCCAAGCCATGATGGACGACTCGGCTCAAATCATGAAGATGACTTGGACGACCCTCTTCCCAAAAGCTCACTATGCCTCCTGGGAGAAAAAGTTCAACGCTTGTACTGAATCGTACAACCAACAAATCATGAGGCAGGCGGCTGAGGAAGACAAGGCGGTTGAGTCCAGCTCAGAGGAGGAAGAGGAGGTGGTGGCCCTACAGCCGATTGAGGTGGATGCGTCTAAAGAAGCAACCCCTGATGCCGAGACAAGTAAGAAGGAAGCCTCCCAGAACCAGGCGTCCCTTGCTGATCAGGCGGCAGTCAATACCGAAACTTTGCCTCAATCTTAAAGCTTTTATGTCTTTTAACTTTTTCTTCGGCCTGCGCGCCGTGTGCTCTCGTATCACTTTACCCGGCCAGGGGGCTGGGGTATTGAATATTTTGCTGGTCTTTATGGCCTGCTGTTTATATGAATTTGGCGACCATCTTTTGGTTGTTTTTGCTCATTGAATTTTGTTTTATGCTTTATTTTGCAAAGTGTCGAGGATCCTTGATATCCGCTTGCATTTCATACCGACTGTTTTGGCTAGCCATGTATTTAAAATTTGTAACTTATCGTAAACCAAAGATTGCAAACAGGTACAAAGTACCGACAACCTATGCCCTTGGACGACTGGTTGTCTTGGTTCCAGGTTAGGAGATCAGTCGGCCATTTACCCAGTTGAATCCCCAACATATTTTAGAAAATACGTTAGGTTTGTTTAATTTTTTCAAGTTAGGAAGGAACAGGCCGCTTATAACTAGCCCGCCTGTTTGTTAAAATAGGAATAGTTCTTGAGTCCTTGTTTGCAAAAAAGCAGTCGACTTACGAACCAGATTTTCAAACATGTTTGGTTTGAAAAGCAATCATCTTAGTAGGGTTGGGGTACGAGAGCTCTGGTTCGCCTTTAGACAGGCGGACTCGTCATACCTTTTGAATCCTTACTAAGTATGAGAGAGTGACTTATGAGTAATCTTTGAGGTTACCCATTCGTCAGCTTTTATGCTTGAGTAGTAGAGGCACCAGGCGGCGAAAGCCGGCTGTTCCCTTTGATTCACCAATTTTCGTTGGCTATTTACTCAAGTGGTACCGGCTGTACTTATCCCAAGTAATACAGACGGTCATCCGACGCGGATGTTAACTGCTAACACTTGTTTGGTTTAGTGTTAGAGTTATCCTTGTCTCAAAAACGGCTACGTGGTTGTCCTTGGTGACAGTCGTCTGGGTGCCGTGTAATTAGTTTATTGAACAATGTTCCATCCAAAAGGGAGCTGCACTCTGCGACGAATTTCATCCGGAGGGATGCCACCGGACGCCTGCTATAATGTTAGGACAGGTCGTATTAGTTTAAAGATTGGATCAGTTGGCTAGGCGCCTGGTCTGATCATTCGGCCATAGGCCTTAGGTAGTTCATGGCGAACTAAGTATAGGGGAGTAGCCGACTGTATAGCTACAAGCGGCACGCCCCTCTTAATTGAATGCATATTTGAGTAGAATGGAGAGTAGCAGACTGTTTTACCAGCTGGCATGCCCCTTAATTGATAGAAAAAACGGAGAGTAGCTGGCTGCTCATGGAGCAGGCGGCATGCCTCTCTAAGTACAATACTTAATGAAGCAAAATAGCAAACTTTATTAGTAGCTCTTGGCTATATACATCATTAAAAAATAATACTTCTTTAAATCATCTACATTCCAGGTCCGAGGCAAAGGTTGGCCGTCTGGTGTTTCCAGGCGGTAGGTGCCATCCCGGACCTCTTCATAGATTCGGTAAGGTCCTTCCCAGTTGGGAGTTAATTTTCCTGACTCATTAGCCCTACCGACTGCTTCCATCTTTCTTAGTACAAAGTCCCCCACTTTGAGTGGACGCTTGTGCACTCTTTTGTTATATGACCTTGTCATTCTCAAGCGGTAGATTTCATGGCGCAGGGCTACATTGCCCCTTCGTTCTGGAAGTGAGTCCAATGCTAGGCACATGGACTCCCAGTTCGCCTCTTCATCATACAACATTATTCGAAGAGTCGGCTCGTAGTGTTCAATTGGAAGAACAACTTCTGCACCATAATTTAGGAGGAATGGAGTTTCTCCATTCGACCCTTTTTCAGTCGTCCTAATGGCCTAGAGAACATGTGGTAGTTCGTCTGCCCATAGGCCACCTGCTCGTTCAATGTTCTTCTTAAGTTCGTCTGAAATGATCTTATTGAAAGCTTCTACTTGGCCGTTTGCTTGAGGACGGCCGACTGATGCAAAGCAGTGTGAGATGCCTTGGTCTCCCAGCCATTTTTTGAGAACAAGAGTCTCAAATTGGGGACCATTATCAAAAAACCATAGACATGGGCACCCCAAACCGACTGATGACATTTTTCCAGATGAATGAGATCACATCCTTCGTCTTGATTCCCTTAACAGCCTCGGCCTCAACCCATTTGGTGAAGTAGTCGACTGCAACAAGTATATACTTCCTGCCGCCTGTAGCAGGCGTATAGGGACCTAGGATATCCATGCCCCACTTAGCAAACGGTAGTGGGCTATGGATGGTAGTGAGATTAGTAGCCGGACGGTGAATTAATTTGCCAAACCTTTGGCACTTGTCACATTTTTTCACCATGTCCATGGCGTCTGCTTCTAAGGTAGGCCAAAAGTAACCTTGCCGCCTTGCCCGTTGAGCAAGCGACCTGCCGCCTACATGAGAGGCGCAGTATCCAGAGTGCAGATCTTCTAAGACCTCTCGTCCTTTTTCTAGGGTAACATATTTCAAGAGGGATTGAAGGTACCCTTTCTTGAAGAGTTCCCCCTTTTGCATCTCAAAACTGGATGCACGCTTTTTCAGTAAGGCCGCCTGGCGATGATCATCCGGCAAGGTGCCGTCTGCTAAATATGCCTGATTGGGTCCATCCAGGTTGAACTTCGATCTAGAATTCCAATATGATCTTCTTCAATACTCCTCTTTCCCATAACTTCCTAGAAAATGGTTCTTGAAGTGTCATAGGAGGCCGAGGATGCCAGCTTTGAAAGAGCATCTGCCTGGTTATATTTTCAGACCTGGGCACTTGAGTTAGATGAAACTCTTCAAGTGACCCAACCGCTTGTCGTACCACCTGCAAATATTTAATCATGGCCGGATGGGTTGCTTTGTATTCACCATTATACTGACTCACTATCAATTGTGAGTCAGAGCAGGCGTCTATTCTTCTTGCCCCAGCCGCCTTACACATGCGGATACCGGCCAGTAAAGCTTCATATTCCGCCTCGTTGTTCGAGGCTTGGAAGTTAAAACGTAGAGCATACTCAGACCTGTCGCCTTCTGGCGACTGACATATGACGCCTGCTCCACAACCATTTGAGGTGGAGCTCCCGTCCACATAGACTTTCCAGACTTGGTCTGGAATTTGAGAATTAGAGGGTCGAGTCATTTCTACAATAAAATCAGCAAATGCTTGCCCTTTACTGGTTTTCTTGGCTCGAATGTGATTTCAAGGCTCTGAATCTCTATTGCCCATTTGATCATTCGGCCTGACGACTCCATGGTTGTGAGTGGCCGCTTGATTGGCTGATCTGTGTTTACAACGACTGAATGTGCCAAGAAATAAGGCTTCAATTTTCTAACGGCCATGAAGAGAGCAAGACCAAATTTCTCCACTAGGGGGTACCTCAACTCGGCATTTTTCAATACATGACTAACAAAGTAGACCGATAGCTAGCAGCCGTCTCTTTCAGTAAGGAGGACGGCGCTTAGAGCATGGTCAGACACTGCGAGATACATGTAGAGCACTTCTTTGGGCAAGGGACTGACTAACCTTGGTAAAGAATGCAGATGGACTTTCAGTTTTTGGAAGGCCGCTTCAGCATCCGGCCCCCATTCAAACCTTGATTTCTTCTTTATTGCCTGAAAAAAGTAAAGGCACTTGTCGCCTGACCGGCTGAGAAATCTTCCCAGGGCCGCCAGACAACCTGTTAACTTCTGAACCTCTCGGACTGTTCGAGGCGACTGCATATCAATGACCGCCTATACTTTCTCAGGGTTCGCCTCTATACCTCTCTGATTTATGAGAAATCCGAGGAACTTCCCAGACCCAACTCCAAACGCACATTTCGTTGGATTGAGCATGACATGGTGCCGCCTGAGTGTGGTGAATGTTTCTCGGAGGTCAGCCAGATGATTTGTCTGAATTTTGGACTTTACAATCATATCATCTATGTATGCCTCGACATTCCTTCCAATTTGGTCAAAGAAGACCGTGTTTATCATTCTTTGAAAGGTAGCCGGGGCGTTCTTCAAACCAAACGGCATGACCATGTAACAATACAGCCCTTGATCAGTGACGAAGGCCATCTTCTCCTAATCTTTCTTCCACAACGGAACTTGATGGAAGCTAGAGTAGGCGTCCATGAAGCTCATTAAAGCGTGGCCGACTGTTGAGTCGACCAGATTGTCAATCTTAGGCAATGGATAGCTATCTTTGGGTCACGCCTTGTTTAACTCAGTGTAGTCCACACACATGCGCCAGGTACCATTCGGCTTTTTTACTAGTACAACATTTTCAACCCAGTCAGGAAAGTAACATTACCGAATGAACCCTGCATCAAGCAGCTTTTTAACCTCGGTGGTAGCCGCCTGACTTCTTTCTTCACCATGGTTCCGCTTCTTTTGCTTGACCGGCTTCTTTTTCGGATCCACAGCCAATTTATGTACAGCCAGGTCAGGACTGATGCCTGGCATTTCATGAACTTTGAACGCAAAGATATCTATGAATTCCTTCAAAAGTTGGTGAAAATCTTCACCCAATACTTCAAGAGCAGTCGTCCCTACTTTGACTGTTCGATCAGGACGTGAGTCGTCCAGGACAACATCCGTGTGCTCGCCAGCCGGCTGAGGGCGGAATTCGTCCGACCGCTCCTCTGCCAGTGATTGCTATTTTTTTCTTTTCTCTCGGCCCCCAGTTGAGTAGCCTTTCTTTTCTTGCCGCCTGCTGTTTGGGCAGGCGCATCCTCCTTGATGAGCTCAAGGTCAATTTTTTCACCACTTGGGCCTGTAGTCGCCACAGTGGGTTTGATATCCGAAAGGTAACACTCTTGCGCCATCTTTTGATCTCTCCTTAGGGAGCCGACTGTTCCATCATCCCTCTCAAATTTAAGCACCATAAGAGAGGGGATAATGACAACTTTAGAGTTATTCAGGGTGGGTCGTCCCAAGATCATGTTGTAAGCCGACAGTTCTTCAACCACTAAGAACCGAACCACCATGTGGCGGTCCTCCCCTTTCTCACCCAGGTGGATGGGAAGATCCACTCGTCCCACTGGGTGTACAACACTTCCTCCAAACCCTACTAAAGGGTGAGATACCGGATGTATGCAGTCAGTTTTGTACTTGAGCTTTGCCAAGCACTTGTTGCTGATGATATTAGAGGAACTACCGGTATCTAAGAGGATTCGGCCAACTCTTTGGTTTGCCACCTTACATTCAATGACGATGGGGTCATCATGCGGCCTAACTCCTCCCAGATCTTCTTCTGTGATGACAATTTCTGGGAATGAACTCTTGGCGGTCCGTCCTTGGTGAACGGAATTAACATTTAACCGCCTGATATTGTCTTTGTTGCCCCTGATAGTGGGGCCGCCTCCTGAGAAGCCGCCGGCTATAGTGTAGACGACTGCGTCATCGGTATCAGAACTGTAAGCCGACCTGTGATTCTTCTTGGCCGACTTCTTGTGCTTGGGGGGAGCATTCCCCTTGGACTTCTTGTCAGAGGAGTCAAGGTCGCCTTTCTCAGCCAGGCGGTCCAGGTAGCGCATGAGGCTATTGCATTCATTGGTTTCATGGCCAATATCCTCGTGAAAATGACAGAACTTATCTTGGTTCCGATTGCTTGCAGAACTCTTCTTGGGGGCCGGCTTCTCGATTGAGATCCGGCTCTTGATTTCTTTGAGGATAGCTTGGCTATCCTTGTTGAACGCATACTTGGGAGAGTATGGTTTGAATTCCTTCTTATTTTTCTGGGACGGCTGTTGAGAGGAGTCGGCCGCCCAGACTTCTTTTCTTTTTTTCTCATCTTTATTTGTCGACTGTTTTGGTCGGCAACCCTCTTTCGGACCAAGTCGAACTTGAAGGTCGACCCATCCTTAAGACCTCTGAAAAAGTCAGTGTAGGCTACCTCATCCGGCAGCCCTTGTATTTGAATCCTCATCAGGTTAAACCGCCTGATGTAGGAGCGGAGTCCCTCCTTCTCACCCTGCTGAATGGTCCCTAAGTCAAGGGTCGTCTTTTTAGCAGGGATGTTCATAGAAAAATTGGAGGTGAACAAGTAGGCAAGTGTCTTGAAATTATTCACACAACCAGTCGGCACGTTGCCGAACCATTGCTGTGCAATTCCCTTGAGAGTGGCTGGGAAGGACTTGCACCAAGTGGGATCATCCAACCCTTGGAGGTACATTAGGTTGGTGAACGCCATTAGATGATCTTCTGGGTTAGTAGTGCCATCATAGGCGCCTACTAACACATTCTTCACTTTGACCGGCTGGGCGGCCTCAATAATTTCCTTGGAGAAGGCAGACGGCTGTTCTCCAAGTTTGAGCAACCGTAGTTTCCAGTCCAATGTTGGACGTTTCTTGCCACCTGCACTCCAAACAAAGGGGGCTGTAAGAAATATTGTTGTTGCGGTACGTATGGTACATTCGGTACCGACTGATCTTTAAGAGATCCGGACCGACGGGAGGTACCGCCTGTCTGACTCTCATAATTTGATTGAGTATACCTCATGGAGGTATTATGCAAACTATCTTGAAAATTTGAAGTAGAGGCCGACTCTGACAGTCGGTCATTCTTCTTCTGCTCTAGCAACAGTTGAGCATCTGAGTAAGTTTTCTTTGACCCATCCGCTTGTACATGACGAATGGGCTTTCTCTTCCCTGGTGAGGGAAAGTGATACTTTGTTAAGTCAATCACAGGAGGCTCCCACTTCCTAGAATTAGGGTGAGGAGTCGCTTCTCGACCCTGTACAAGTTTCCCCCTTCTAGACTGAGAAGGTTTTCTAGCCGACTGCTCCTTGGAGGGAGCAGGCGTCTTCTTATTAATGAGATTCTGGATCTCCCCTTTGAAGCTATTCATGAAAGTCATGAGTTCACTTCTAGTGATGGGAGCAGATCCCTCGGCCGCCTGTTGAAGATCAAGCGGCTGGCCGGCAGGTTTACTAGATCCAACCTGGCAATCTTTTAGTTCCTTCTTTTTCAGAGGAACGGGTTCGTCGAGCTCGTAAGGTCCCGTCTGGGGCCGTATGAGTCTCAACCTCAACCTCATTTTCAGTATCCTGGTCACTATAGACCTGAGGGTCGTCCGTAGGACACCTCTCGCTTTGAGTCGGTACAGACTGTGATGCCATCTCAAAAGTACTCTCCCCATAGACGGCGCCAAAATGTTTCAGGGTTTTTTGATGTCCTGCAAGAGAGTTACAATTCCGGGAATAGATCCGTGTGCCTGTACCTGCAAAACAATGGAGGCTATGGGTGGTGGGGGTTCCGCCTCCGACGGTCAAGTTCGTACTTGTTTGAGGAGTAATAAGTGCGGAAAAAGTAAAGGTTGGGAGATCTGGTTACTCCAGGGGAGAAAGATCAGTGTGTTTAGGTTTTCTAGGTGAGAGTAATTCATTGTTGAATCCCCTTTAATGAGGATTAATTAGTGTATTTATAACCTTGGGAAACGTGCTAAATACTAGGTTTAAGATAACCTAGGACTGATTGGGCTTCCCTCGGAAATTGGGCTAGGTTGCTGTTTGGCATATAGAGGCCACGTGACGTGACACAACTGGTCCATGGTGGACAGATCAACGCCTGACACGTGGCAGGCTTCTATTGGCCCATGTGGCGGACACTTGGCAAAGCCTGAATGGTCCAGTTGTCAGATGATGATTGGTTGGGAAAAATCTCCTAATCAATTTCCATCTTCAAACAAGCCTGCCAAGTGTCATTTATTACTTTTATTTTCTGTCTATGGTATCAAGGGAAACGACTCAAACATATTTTTTGTGGTGTGCTACTTAAGTGAAATGGTTGCATGACAACCAATACAATGTGTTGAATTATTCGTAGGAGAAATGAGTAGGTGCTTTTACTATAACTCAAAATGACTGCTTGTATGCTTAGATTAAAGTAGCATGGTTGTTTTCTAGTTACAAGAGAGTTGTGACCAACCTAGTAGTAGTCATTTCTTTATTCAGGAGGACTAGGATGGCAGGGAGAAACAACTATAACAATGATCAGAATGAGGTTGTAAGGCAACTAGCTGCTTTAGCTCAACAATTAGCTGAAAGGAATAACAATAACAATCCTGACCCTGTTGGGGAGTTGTTTAAGAAGATAGCACAAATCTAACCTTCTACCTACTAGGGAGAATCTGACCCAACTATCCTTGAGAACTGGTTGAGAGAGTTTGACAAGTTGTTTGTGGAAGTAGCATGCCCTAATGAGTTCAAAGTGAGTAGTGCAGCTTACTACTTAAGGGGTGAAGTAGATTTGTGGTGGCAGTAGAATGAACAAACTGTGAGAGCATTATCTAACTTTGGATGGAATGTGTTCAAGGAGCAAGTGAGGGATAAGTTCTACCCAATGTTCTTGGAAAAGCAGAAAGCTGATGAGTTCCTAGAACTTAAGATGGGAGGTATGTCGATGACTGAGTATTACACTAAGTTTATTGAGTTGTCTAGGTTTGCTGAAGATACTGTGGCTACTGATAGGCAGAAAACTAGAAGGTTTGAAAGTGGATTGCCTCTTTCTCTACAAGGAAAATTGTTAGGGCAAGTGTTTGACAATTTGAATGAATTATATGGTAGGAAAGCGCATTTACATGCGTTGGAGTTGAAGGAAAAAGCTGAAAAGGCTAAGTTGGATGCTGGGGAGAAAAGAAAAGAGACTATGACTAGTTCTGGACCATCTGGGAACCAGAATAACTTCAAGAAGAAAAAGTTTAATCACCACCAAGGTAATAACTTCCAGAACAATAGGAACAACCAAGGTGGGCGCAATTTTCCTAGGGAAAATAGGAACCAACCTGGAGATCGTAATCAAAGGATATACTACTATAAGAGATGTTCCAACAATCACCCAGGGAAGGACTGTGATGGAAACTTAGTCATTTGTAACCTATGCAATAAGCAAGGACACAAGGCATACGAGTGTTTTAATAAGAATAAAGGGGTCAAGGAAACAATCAGCATAAGGGTAGTGGACAGAACTGGAATCAGCAGAAAGGAGGTCAAGGTAACAATGGGAATCAAGTGAATAAGGGAGCGCAATTTCAGAATGGAAATAAGAATACCAATGGTGGTAACACACAAGTCAAGGGTGGAACACCAGGAAAGCTTAATGTGATGGGGTCGCGTGAGGCTGATGCAGCGAGAGATGTCATTACTAGTACATTTTCTATAAACTCAATTCCTGTTAAAGTTTTGTTTGATTCTGGTGCAATATATTCTTTCATTTCTAAAGCTATGCTTCGAAAACTATCGCATTGTCTGAAAACTATAGATGACATAGATATTCCTTTAGAACTTTTAATTGGGGATGTAGTTCACTGTACTAGGTTTTATAGGGATGTACCTATAAAGATTAAAGGGTAAGATATTATGTCCAACCCGATTGAATTTGAACTAAGAGACCTTGATATAATTCTGGGAATGGATTAGTTATGTCGCTATAATGCTGAAATACGATGTCAGTCACAGAAAATCCACTTGAAAACGGCTCAGGGAGAGCTTGTAATCCATTGGAGGCATGGAAAACCCAGGCATACTAAGATCATTTCTATGATGAAGTTGGCATAGTATATGAAGAAAGGGAACCCAATCTATTTCTGTAGTGTGAGAAACTTGGAGTATGAGGAACCATCTAAGTTAGAGGATATTGAAGTAGTGAAGGAGTTTTCATATGAGTTTCCAGAAGAGATTCCGGGTATGCTGCCAAAAAGAACAATAGACTTTACCATAGACTTAGTACCTGGAACAACACCTATCTCTAAGGCACCATACATGATGGCACTTGCTGAGATGAGTGAATTAAAGAATCAATTACAAGATTTGTTGGAGAAGGGATACATAAGACCAAGTGCATCACCATGGGGAGCTCCTGTACTGTTTGTGAAAAAGAAAGATGGTAGCATGAGGCCATGCATCGATTTCAGGGAGTTGAACAAGGTAACCATAAAGAACAAATACCCTTTACCTAGGATAGATGACTTGTTTGACCAGCTTAAAGGTGCAACAGTGTTTTCTAAGATTGATTTGAGGTCTGGATATCATCAACTACGAATTGCGTAAGAGGACATTCCGAAAATGGCATTTAGGACGAGATATAGACACTATGAGTTTACAGTAAAGCCTTTTGGGTTTGACTAATGCACCTGCAATTTTTATGGGCTTGATGAATAAAGTGTTTCAACCTTTCCTGGACCAATTTGTGGTAGTGTTTATTGATGACATTTTGGTTTATTCAAAGAATAAAGAGGACCATGCAGAGCATTTGCGATCAGTATTAGCTACGTTAAGGACTAACCAGTTGTATGCTAAACTCTCAAAGTGTGAGTTTTGGTTGGAGAAGGTAGAATTTTTTGGACATTTTATATCTAAGGAATGAGTGGAAGTAGATCCTACAAAGATTGAAGTGGTGAAGGGGTGGCCTACACCAAAGAATGTGTCGGATATTCGAAGCTTCTTAGGCCTAGCTAGATATTATAGGCGGTTTGTGAAGGACTTTTCGAAGATAGCTAGACCTATGACTTCGTTGATGAAGAAGGAATCTAAGTTCATTTGGAGTGATAAGTGTGAAAAGGCGTTTAAAACCATGAAAAAGAGTTTGAAAACAGCACCAGTGTTGACTTTACCTGACGGGAGTGGTTCTTTTGATGTGTATAGTGATGCATCTAAGAATGGACTTGGATGTGTTTTGATGCAACATGGGAAGGTGATTGCTTATGCATCGAGACAGTTAAAGAAACACGACGTTAACTACCCTACTCATGATCTAGAACTTGTAGCGATAGTGTTTGCGGTGAAAATATGGAGACATTATTTATATGGAGTCAAATGTAGGATATTCACAGACCATAAAAGTTTGAAGTACCTTTTCACGCAATCAACATTGAACATGAGACGACGGAGGTGGTTAGAATTCAATGACTATGACTAGATATCCAATACCACGAGGGAAAAGCGAACGTAGTCGCAGATGCTTTGAGTCGTAAAGCAAATCATGGAGTGAATGCTTTGGTAGTGGTAGACGAACTTTGTAAGGAAATGAGTAAGTTGAACCTCGAGGTAGTACCACATGGAACGTTGGAAAGAATGTTTAATAATTTGAATATCCAACCAACAATATTTGATGAGATTAAGGATAACCAAGTAGGGGATCTGAAATTAGATCACATAAGGGAGAAGATCAAGCAAGGGAAGGCGACTGATTTCAAAATCCTTGATGATTGGAGTATTCGATTCAAGGGGAGGTGGTGTGTACCACAAAAGTGTGAGGAGTTGAAGAAGAAGTTGATGGAAGAAGGGCACAATTCACCCTATTCAATACATCCAGGAGGAGATAAGCTTTACAAGGATTTGAAAAAGGTGTATTTGTGGCCTAAAATGAAGAAGGAAGTGGCAGAGTTTGTAGCTAAGTGTCTAACTTGTCAGAAAGTTAAGATAAAGCATAAGAGACCACAGGGAACAGTGCAACCACTCGAGATCCCGGCTTGGAAGTGGGATTGCATCAGGATGGATTTTGTCACTAGCTTACCTAAGTCTAAGAATGGGAATGATACCATCTGGGTTGTGGTGGATAGACTTACCAAATTGGCAGTGTTTATACCAATGAAGGAGACTTGGAAAATGGAACAACTTGCAAAGGCTTACATAAAAAATGTTGTGAGGCTACATGGAGTTCCTAAGGATATTGTTTTTGATAGGGATTCCAGGTTTCTTTCAAAATTCTGGAAAAGTGTTCAGGAGAACATTGGTACGACATTAAAGATGAGTACAACATTTCACCCTACAACGGATGGACAATCTGAGAGAACTATCCAAACCTTGGAAGATAAGTTAAGATCATGTGTGTTAGATTACCAAGGTGGATGGGAAGATAGCTTGGACTTGGTAAAATTCTCTTACAACAATAGTTACCATGCAAGCATTGGCATGGCACCATTTGAGTCCTTGTATGGAAGGAAGTGTAGAAGTCCACTATGTTGGAGTGACATTAGTGGGACAATAATTCTAGGTCCTCGGTTGATAGAAGAAACCACGAAGCAAGTGAGAGAAATCCAAGCTAAGGTTCAAGCTACTCAAGATAGACAAAAGAGTTACGCAAATTTAAAGTGTAGAGAAGAGGAATTCCATGTGGGTGATAAGGTTTTACTTAAGGTTTCACCAATGAAAGGAGTGATGCGATTTGGGAAGAAAGGAAAGTTGATTCCAAAGTACGTTAGACCATATGAGATTTTGCAAGGAATAGGTAAAGTTGCTTATAGATTAGCATTGCCTATGGACCTCATCAAGGTACACAATGTGTTTCACGTTTCTCAGTTAAGAAGATACATCCCAGACAAGTCGCATGTCCTACAACCTGAAACCATAGAACTAGACCAAATCCTAACCTATGAAGAAAGACTTGTAAAGATTCTTGACAGTAAAGTACGTAGTGCACGCAAGAAAGCTGTCAAGATTGTAAAGGTTTTGTGATCGAATCAAGAAACCGAGGAAACGACATGGGAAGCTGAGGATGAAATGAGAAAGAAGTACCCAGAGTTATTTAAGGTTAGTTGAGTTACGGTGTAACACCCTAGAAATTCCCTTTTTTTAAAATACCAAATTTTGCCCTTTTAAAATACGAAATAGGAAAATCTAAGACATTACCGTCCCCGTGAAAACAACTAAGGCAAATATCAAAGACTCACACAGCGGAAGCCTATCTTTAAAACCATTTTAAACAAGTCAACTTTAAAAGTCAAACCAAACGAAAGTAAAGTCAAACTAAGTCAACCTACAAACCAAAATAAAATATACTAAAAACCTTTACGTTAGTCTCATGAGCATAATAAAATAAATAATGTTCATAGCAAATAAAACACATCATATTCCTATGGAAACTAAGCATGATTCGCTCTTCACTCATGCCCATCATGAATATGCTTCATCACCTGAAAAGCTTCTCTCTACTTGTCCCCACTACTCGCCATTAGAAATGGGTCGTCGTAGGGCCAAGGTAAAGACAAGGCCAAACAAACATACAATACACAATCAGCAATACTGAGTACATAAGCGTAATAAAAACACACTAACATGCTTTCATCCTATCAACACACAACTTACCTTGTTGCACCTGCTTACAGGCATACAACATACCAAACGACCAACCAACAAATAAATGAATTGCTTATTTAAATTTGGTTACGCATCGAACGGGTTTCCCACCAAATCCCTGCCCCAAATAAATTGAGGTAAACTACACCGGGAGCTAACCGGGTAGGCAAATGTCACATGAAGTGACTGGACGTCCTGCGCATAAAATAAATGAAGGAAAATACAACGTCTGTACTCCCAGTAGAAGTTATGGTCAAATATAAAGTCGCATAACTCCCCCCATATATTCATACTCAAGGTATATACGTTCCAAGAGTTTTGGTGTGTAATCTCTTTCACTTTACGTTTTTTACATATTATTATACTTGGTAATGACTCTCAAACCATAACACAATCAGTCATAATATTTAATCAATCGAATATACCAATTTAGTTCTTGAATAATTAGTGACCACATAAATTTAATTGTTGAACCCTTTTTATTCTACCTCGGTGTCAAAGACACCTTAAACGCATAATGCGCCGCAAATCCTATCCCTCGGTGTTAGAAACACCTTAAGTGCACATACGCACCACAATATAATTTATTCCTGTGTACTAAGACACTTAAATAGCTCAATTCCCATGCTTAAAGCATCAATAAAAATTATATGAACCATAATAAAATCCCTTATTATATTCCAAACCAAATTAAACATTTAGTTTAATTAAACATGCCCTCTATCATGCCAATAATAAAAGTGTGGTTAATAATTAACATGCCAACATAATTAATTCCAATCACCAATTCATCATAATAATTCATACATCACAAATCATTCACCAACATCAATCCATCTAACAAATTCCAACCAACACCTATCATGATACGACTTGTGTTTCGGGGTTTTTGAAGTCCCTCGGGAGAGTTACAATTCAGAGAATGCGCGCCAACCGTCTGTACCTGCAAAACCACGAAACTCCGGTTGGGTGGAGTTCCGCCTCCGGATGTATAAATGTGCGGAAAGTAAATGGATTTTCTCTCTGATTCAGAGAGAATTCTGCAATTAATATTGCTCAGTTTTTGTGTTTGTATTTATGAATGAGTAATAAATGAGGATTTTCCTCCATTTATAGTAGAAGAGGATCAATTCTCCTATTAGGGTTACAGTGCCACGTGTCAGCATCCGATTGGATCCCATTGGGCCTCTCTAGGCTGACACGTGTCAGCATGCCATTGGGCAACGTGGCATAGGGTAATTTTATCCCCAATATTTTCCCATCACAGGTGTGACGTGGCTTGCCACGTGGCACCTATGACAGGTGTCACACTCTGGGAAGGTGACGATTCGCCTCCTTCCCTCCATTTTTTTTTTATTTATTTTTTTTTTGAATTCGAATTTCGAATTTGAGATTGAGGGGGAGGTGACGGTTCACTTTCTGCCTCTTTCTATAAATAGGAACCCCCACCCTCATTTGCAACACTTTGCAAATTTTCACAAACTTCTTGAGAGAAAAAGCTCTAATACCGGGTGCCTTTGCATTCAACCATTTCCTTTCTTTCACACTCATCCGGTCACCGTCTGAGTGCTCATGCTCAATTCTCTCAGGTATCGCCTGACTTTTAGTCAATTTTCTCTTCTTGCTTTCAATAGACCCACAGCCGGTCTTTTACCGTCTAGGGTATCTTCAAGCAATTTTCTTCAAAAACGCTTGACCATCCGTTTATTTTCTTTAGCTTTCAAAACACCCACAGTCGGTCTCTACTGTCTGTGGTATCTTCAAGCCACATTTTGGAAAAACGGTTGGATCTTCTACAAATTTCAGTTGCTCTTCAAAGGGGTACATCCGGGCACCGTCTAGGGTATCTTCAAGCAACAATTCAGAGTTCTGTCTGCTAGCTTAAAGGAGTCAACCGTCTTCCAAGTTTTTTCACAACTTTAAGGTACCGTCTCTGCCCCTTGCAACTTTTTTGAGTTTTTCCCGGTTGTATAGGCTGTTAGAGAATAATGGACTCACCCAACACACACACGGCACGGCCTAGGGCAGTTGTCAACTGGTCACCAGACACGGCTGAATCTAGGACTAGGCATACCGTTTGGGGGTGTTTGGACCACCCTTACTCTTCTGCGAATCTGACCGTCTCTGTTCATGTGCAGGGCATAGTGGCTTGGACTAGGTGGACGGTTGTAGACCCCGAGTACCAGTCAGGTGATTCAGTCGAAGCTCCGGTTAATGATGCTCCTTATGACCAACCAGGCGTACCTAGCACGCCCGGACATGAGATTCTTGAGGAATTCGGGAGCTTAGACGGTGATGAGACCGTCCAACAATCCAATTCCATTAAGTCAACGATGGAGCCTGATGCCCCTCAAGAGAACGAGGAGGCATATAATTTGCCTTCAATAAATAATCCAACGAAGGCGCACATGAGCGCTCGGGACGTTGTTACTTTAAACGCCACCCTCTCGACATTTTTGGAAAAGCACCCGGTAGGGGCCGGATGGGAGATCGTAGTGCCACCTGTGGAGGCAGCCGTCGTCTGGGATGACGACTTAGATCACGCCGATGATTACTTCGGCTGCTATGAGGGGTTACGACCTTGGCGTCTGGCAGCTCACACCCAACTCTTGGGTGAACATTCTTGGGTTTATTGCCGCCTGCAAAATGCAGGACATAACGCCTAGCTAGGAGGCGTTTGCACATATGCACTATCTCAGCTGTGCCCCAGGCGGCTGGAATGCGTGGTCACATTGACCACGCATCCGGAGTATATGATGACGCTAGAGAAGCCGTCTAAGTGGAGCAGCTGGAAGAGAAAGTTTTACATGGTCTCTTCCCCTTCTCCGCAATAGAACCACCGGCTGCGTTGCTACAACAAACACCCGGCTTTCCTGGGAAAGAAGTGTGCCCTCCCCAAAATACCGGAGAGGGCCTAGGATCAAATAATGGAGCCGGGTCTTTTTAAGAAGACCGCCCTGCCTCTGGATGATGGGACACAAGTCACTGTCCCTAAATTTTAGGTCCCTCATTTGAATTGGTTTAAAGACGAGGCGTTCCTTTCCGCGTGCGGTCTTAGTACTTTTTGCAGCAAATGTACGTTGATTGCTAACCGACATCTCATGCCGCCTGTATCATGCTTGGATGATTTTCTAATTTTTAATTTTCTTCTTTGCAGAGAAAGGTCTTGAAATGGTTCCTCTAGAGAAGACTCCGGCTAGGTCAGCCGCTGAGACCAGAAAGGAACTACTTGAGAAAAAGAAGGCCCAACTGGCGGCCAAAGACGATGAGGTAAGCACCGGTTGATTTTTACCGTCTGTATGATTTGTAGCCCATTTTGATGCTAACCGGCTGCTTTGTTTTGTTTTGCAGACGGGGAGCAAGAACGTTCCTCGTTCTCTAAGGCAGATGCTGAAGAGGCCGGGAGAGGAGCCCTACCAACCTTCTTCACAAAGGTAGAGGGTCCTGGCTGCCCCTGCCCCTGCCTCTGCCGGAAGACCACTGGCTCCTGAGAGGCCTACTTCAACAGGTAAAAGTCTACGAGATCTAGGCTTGAGCTCAAGGTCGGTTGAGGCCAGAACTGGGGAGCCTGAGGTTCCCTCAAGCCGTGTGCTTGCTGTAGCATCCGGTTCCAATGCGGCTAGGGGTGGTGTTACCCCTCAACCTGAAAATCAAGGTACGCTCTCACCTTTGATCCCCCTGGCCGCTTGGGCCTATTCGAGTCAAGTCCCAAGCTACCCAGTCAGGGGATTCTTCAGGCAGCCGGCAGAATATAGGCGCTGCATATGCTCAGTATTTAACCAATAAATCTCATGATGTAGATGCCTCTTCTTGTTGGTCGGATCTCCAGAGTTACGCCAAGAGAATGCTGCGAACCCTAACCCGGTCCGAGAAGGAGGAGGTGTCGGCTGTGCACCAAGTCAACCTTGACCGCCTTACTGCCCTTCTTGCCGAGGTAATTTCGCCGGTTGGGGTGTTGAGAGCCAATCTGGTTTTCCACCGGCTGATCTATACAACATATTTTCATATTTTTGCCGGTTGTACATTATTGGAATGACCTAACCCTTTTCCGGCTGTCATTGCCGACAATGATTAGAATAGAAGGCATGAAGGTCCCTTGCGAAAAAAGCAAGAGGAGGTAAAGGATGCTAGAGACGGGCAGGCAAACTAATAGATGTTTCGCAATATAACTCCCTTATGCTTGAAATCCAAACTAAAAGCTGGGAGATGAAACAGGAGGAGCTGATCAAGGAGCTCACGGCTGCTGCTGATACAGCCAACAAAAAGGCAGCCGACTTTGAATTCCAAGTCAACAAACTCAAGGCTGACGTCAAAGCCTTGGGGGAGGCTGACAAGGAGAACACCGGCTTCTTTTTTGGATCCACAACAAGTTTGTGGACAGCAAGATCCGGGTTGACGCCAGACATCTCTTCCACTTCAAAGGAAAAAATGTCTTTGAATTCCTTCAATAGTTGGTGCAAATCTGCACCCAACTTTGCAAAAGCAACCGTCGTCCCCACTTTTACGGTTCGTTCCGGACGGCTGTCATCTAGAACAGTATCAATATTTTCACCAGCCTGCTGGGGACGGAGATCCTCTGATCATTCCCCGATCAGTGATTCCCAATGCTTCTCTTTTTTTACGGCCACTAGGTGGTCCGCCTTTCTCTTTTTGCCGGCTACTTTGGGAGCTTGCGCGGCTTCCTTGAAGTCATCAAGGTCGATGGGTTCCTCGCCTAGGACGGCTGCAGCCACAGTAGGCTTGACGTCTAAGAGATAACACTCCCTAGCCGTCTTCTGATCCTCGAACAGGGAACCTACTGACCCGTCATCCCTCTCAAATTTGATCAGCATGAGGGATGGGATGATGACTTCCTTGGACTCGTTGAGGGTTGGACGACCCAGAATCAAATTGTCGGCGGTCAATTCCTCGACCACCAAGAACTTGACGACCATGTGGCATCCTTCCCTCTTCTATCCTAGCCGGATGGGTAGGTCAATCCTCCCCACCGGATGCACTACTCCTCCCCCAAAGCCAAATAGAGGGTGAGAAGCCTTGTGCATGCTGCTAGGCCTGTACTTGAGCTTTGCCAAGCACTGGTAGCTGATAAGGTCAGACGAGCTCCCGGTATCGATGAGGATCCGGCCCACCCGTTGGTTGGCAACCTTACACTCGATGACAATTGGGTCATCATGAGGCCGCCTGACCTTGCCCCGATCCTTCTCAGAGATGAGGACCTCAGGGAAGGTGTCTTTCGACGCCTGGCCCTCATCCACTGAGTTGACCAGCTTTCGGATGTTGTCCTTGGTACCCCGGATGGTAGGACCCCCTCCCGCGAAGCCGCCTGCTATGGTAAAGATGTGCTCTTCATCAGTGTCAGAGCTCATAGCCGGCTTCTTGGACGGTTGTCCATTGTTTATTTTGGGGTTACCCTTGGACTTCACCATATAGGACTTTAAAGCCCCCTCATCAGCCAGACGGTCCAATAGCCGCCTGAGGCTATAACAGCCATTGGTGTCATGGCCGACATCCTCATGGAACTGACAATACTTGCTCTTGTCCCTGCTGTTGATGGGACTCTTCATTGCTGCCAGTTTTTCAAGGGTCAACCGATCTTTGATCTCCATGAGGATGGAGGAGCAGTCCATGTTGAACTCGTACTTGGGAACGTACGACTTCAACTCTCTCTTTTTCTTCTGGGACGGTTGACCAGAACGGTCTGCCGCCCAGAATTCTTTTCTTTTCTTACTCTCTTCTTTTTTGGTCGGCTAAGTAGACCTGCTCTCTTTCCTGTCAGACCTTTTAGGTTCCAATGAGTGCTTGATGGCGCAAAGCTCCGTCGCCTGTATGTAGGCTTCGGCTTCCATCAATCCCTCTTGGAGGGTAGCAACCCTCTTGCGGACCAGGTCGAACTTAAAGGTCGACCCGTCCTTCAGACCCTTGAAGAAGTAGTATAGGCAAATTCATCAGACAACCCCTGAATCTGAATTCTGATCAGATTGAACTGCCTGACATAGGACCGTAGTCCCTCCTTGTCTCCCTGCTGAATAGCCCCTAAGTCGAGACTTGTCTTTTTGGCAGGGATGTTCATGGAGAAGTTGGACGCAAACAGGTATGCAAGCGTGTTAAAAAGTTGTTGATGCACCCGGCCGGCAGATTGCCAAACCATCGTTGGGCTATGCCCTTCAATGTGGCCGGGAAGCATCGGCACCAGGCGGCGTCTTCTAACCCCTACAAGTACATGAGGTTGGTGTAAGCCATTAGGTAGTCTTCCGGGTTGGTGGTACTGCCATTGGTACAAACCAACACGTTCTTAACCTTGGTCGGCTAAGCCGCCTCGGTTATCTCCCTGGAGAACGCCCGGCTGTTCCCCAAGGTTTAGCAGCCGGAGCTGCCAGTCCATAGGCTGGACCTGCTGTGCCGCCGGACTCCCAAAGAGGGCCGGCTGCATATGTGGTGATCCATACGGCATGTATGGCTGTTGGGGCACATTCGGAGCCGGCTGGATAATCTGAGGGCCAGTACGTGCGGACATGCCGCGTGACTTACTCTCACGGTTTGTCTCCGAATACTTCATTGAAGTGTTGCGGAAACTGTCTAGGTAAGTCGACGTTAAGGCCGACTTAGACATTTGTTGGCTTCTCTTCTCCTGGATGAACATTCGGGCGTTAGAGTAAGTCTCTTTTGACCCATCCGGCTGAACTTGCCGGATGACCTTCCTTTGCCCCGATTCAGGGAAACAAAGTTTGGAAAGGTCGATCAGGGGCCCATCCGCCCCCTTTGGTTTAGGGTGAGGAGTAGGCACCCGGTCTTTGATGTGCTTCTTCCTAGAGGGAGAAGGCTTCTTGGCCGACTGACCCTTGTTGGAGCCAGTTGAGTTCTTTAATATGTCCCTGATTTCCCCTTTGAAACTTGTCATGAATTTCATGAGCTCGTCTTTGGAGACGGGAGCTGTGCCCTCTGTCGCCTGGGGTTTCCCAGCAGGCTTGCCGGCTGGGTTAATGGGACCAGCTTTGTCTTCGCCCCGTTCCCTTGTTTCTTTGGAACGGGTGCGCCTTGTTCGGAATGACCCGTCTAGGGCCACATAGGTGTCGACCTGAAAGTCGTCACTACTATTCTGGTCCGTATGGACCTCAGGTTCGGCCGTAGGCCTCTTGCCCTCACCAGGCGCTATAGAATCGGATGCCATCTCAGAAGTGCTGTCCCCACAGATGGCGCCAAATATTTCGGGGTTTTTTTAGTCCCTCGGGAGAGTTACAATTCCGGGAATGCGCGCCGACTGTCTGTACCTGCAAAACCACGAAACTCCGGTTGGGTGGAGTTCCGCCTTGACGATCAAGTTAGAACGTCTCCGGATGTATTAATGTGCGGAAAGTAAATGGATTTTCTCTCTGATTCAGAGAGAATTCTGCAATTAATATTGCTCGGTTTTTGTGTTTGTATTTATGAATGAGTAATAAATGAGGATTTTCCTCTATTTATAGTAGAAGAGGATCAGTTCCCCTAGTAGGGTTACAATGCCACGTGTCAGCATCCAATTGGATCCCATTGGACCTCTCTGAGGCTGACACGTGTCAGCATGCCATTGGGCCACGTTGCATAGGGTAATTTTACCCTAAACAACTTGGAATTAATTTTTCAAAGCTTAGCATGCTTCTACCTATTCAAATAATTACTAAGTACGCGAACTTACCTTGAATATGATCTCAAAATCGCCACGACTAAATAAAATCACTCACTTGGAAGTCTCCTACAAGCCAAAATTACAAAGAAGTATTAATACGCCTTCCACACAAATTTCCAGCAATATATACCCTCTTTAAATCAGTCATAAACCCTCTAAAACAAGATGAATTTTCATTTAAAACCCTTTTATTCCCTATTAATGGGTAATTAAAAATCCTTTCAAGAAACATAATTATAGCTTATATATAAAAATACCAGCATTATAAAAACTTAAAAACTTGCTGTAATTTAGTTTTAAAACATTAATTTCAATAGTTTTAAAAACTACAATCAAATTCCACCAATAAACATTAATTTAGAAACCTAGGGTTATCAATTTGGGGCTTTTTAATTCAAAAACTAAATTTTAAAATTTATATACAAAATAATTATCATCAAACATCGTAAAATAATCACAAAACCCAAAAACAATAATTAGGATTAAGGCTTGATTTATTCAAAAACAAAAGAATAAATAATTATTTATTTTTCTTTTTTAAAGGGTGCGCACGACCACCACGGTTGGGCAGCTGCCACACGCTCGCCTGGTGGCCGCCGCTACTGGCGTGCGCTAGTGGTGGTGGTTGTCGGCCGGTAGTGGCTGTGGTGGTGGCCGGCCGGTGGTGGTGTGTGTGTGGGTGGTGATTGAAACAAAAATAAAATAAAGGGGAAGGGGAAAAATTAAGGGGAAAAGAAAATAAGAGGAGAGAGATAGTTTACCTTTAAGTGCACTCCACCTTAGGCATATGATGGGTATTTATATCCTCTCTCATAAACCCTCCTACTTAATATTCCTTTACTACCCTTAATGATCTCTTTCCTAGTCAAACTAGTATTTTGACTTTCTTTAAAAACTCATAGACTTTAAATTCTCCTTTTATAAAATAATATGCCCTAATATTTCCAAATCATGAAATAAAATATTTTCAGGATTATTAAAAATAAACTTTTAATTAAAATATTTCTTTTTAAATTAATGAAAACCATAAATAATTCATTTCGAATTATTTAAATACTTTAAGAAATACTTATTTAAATTAAAATACATAAAAAAATACACGGTATTACATATGGGGTCGTAACTCGTTTTCTTTAAAGGGGGTAGAATGCGGTAGAATTTTGCGCTTTTTACATTCACTTCAAGCATTTTTGTGCATTTTTAGTATATTTTGCACAATTTTATATAATGTTTAGAAATAAAGAGAACAAGAAAGGTTACAAAAAGTACACCAACTATAAGTATTAAGAAAAGTGTTTACTAAGTGGGTGAAAAAGTGCAGTTTTAAACAAGTTTTGAACAAAGTTTCATAATATTCGTGCTCAAGTTTCGAGGACAAAACTTCTTTTAAGGGGGGTAAACTGTAATACTCCGTATTTTTATAATATTTTATATATATAAATTATTTATTTTATTTATTTTTATTTATAAATTAAAATGATTCATTTCATTTTAAAAGAATTTAATTATTTAAATATTAAGAAAGTTTGTATAAAATAATATGAGTCATTAATTAAGGCAATAAAGTATTTTTAATTTGGGTCAACATCAATTAAATTGATGGCTCAACTTGTTAGGAATTCATGAACACTTAAGAGCCCAACAAGTTGGCCCCAAATGAGAAGTTAAGGAGGAGTAGGATTAGTAATGACAGTTTTGTAAATAAGTGTTTTTGTTTTAAAAGGGGAGTATAAATACTTAAAAACCTCAAGAATTTAACACTCTAAAATCATAATTGTCAGATTTAACAAAAACCCCAAAAGTTTTTCCTCCTTTTTTCTCTCTCCTTTTTTCTCTCTTTTCCGACGCCTCTCTCTCCCTCTACTCTTCCCCTCACGGCCGACAGGCACCAGCGCCACCATCGACCACCGGCGGCCAGCTGCAGCCGGCGACCACCAGCCGGCCACCCTCTTTCTCTCTTTTGTTTTCGGTTCAGTATTGTTACATATATAAAAAAAAATAAAAAAGTAAAAATAAAAAATAAAAATAAATAAAAAAAAAAATCTTTCTTTGTCCTAATTTAATTCTAGTTAATTTTATTATTTTAAACCATTATATTTTTATTATGTTTTGGTATTGATTTTGGGTATTGATGTTGTTAAATTATTCCTAAAATTTCAGATTTTAATTTAATCAAAAACCCCAATTTACAACCCTAGAATTCGAGAATTTAATGTTTTTTGTTAGGGTTTGATTTAAGGTTGTTGTGATTGTTAAATTAATGGTTTAAACATGTTTCTAATGAGTTTAAAACCCTCAAATTAATGCTAGAATTTAATTATATACACTACTTTTTAGTTACGATGTTAGGGTTTGATTACCATAAAAGGGAAAAGATTTTAATGATTTAAATATGATTTCCTAGTCTAATAGTGGTGTTTTATATTATATAAGTATGCTGGAATTTATTTAAGTCACAAAAACTAAGTCCTTTTGAAAGAATTTAAAGTACCTAATTAAATAAAAGGGTTTATGGTTTTTATACCAATAAACTGGGTTAATTAGTAAGGTCTAAAGAGTATTATAGTTGCTGAAAATTTGTTAGGGTAGTGGATTAATTATACATAGTTATGTATCTTCTTTATATGAATCTTTGAGGTACGTGATTTCTAGCGAGTGTGGCCGAGTTTAGGCACTATTCAAGGTACGTATGTGCACAAGAATATTAGTGTATGCGTAGTATCATGCTAGGATTGTAAAGTATGATTTAAGTGATGAAGTAGTAGCATGTTTGGTTGATTATATGCTTGGAATTGTAGTTGGTTGAGCATGAATTATTATGCAAGCGTGTGAATATGTTATTTGAGGCATGATACAAGTTGAATATGTATGAAACATGGAAGTATGTTTTATTTTCAAGTATTAAAAAATCATGAATTTAATAAGCAAGGCTTATGTATGTTTAAAAGAGCTAGAGGTAGAATTATTGAGCATGATTCATGAATTTTTTTCTCACCCATTTATTATTGGTGTTGAGTGAAGAAGTTAGTATATTTATTTACTTACTCATGTAAGTTGAGTTTGAGTCAAGGAAGTTTAATAGTGCATCTTATGCACCAAGGTAGTAATCGTGCAATTTTGTGCACAAAACTAGGCAAGAAACCTTAATTAAAATAGATAGTATGTGCTCACTAATTAATTCAAGAATGAATTGGAAGTATGAGAGGAATGTTGCTATGTTTGTTCTTGAGTGATTGGTTGGAGTCATCACATGTTAAATTAGTAAAATCACTTAAAGTGTAAGAAGATACGCACAAAAACTCTTGGAACATATACACCTGGAGTATGAACATATGGGGGGAGTTGTGGGGTTTTATATTTAGCCATAGCTTCTACAGGGGTACAGGAAGCTATACTTTCTTTTATTAATAATACGCTGGAATTCCATCACAAGTGTGACATAGTAGGTGCCAATTGGGGTAGCTCCCTAATTAGAAGCTTAATATTTAATGGGCTATATTTTTTTGGAAGGAAACTTGTTCGATGCGTAATCCAAAATTATTGTTTAATTATATATATTGTTAGTTATGAGCCAAAAGTAAGTTGACTTGTGATTGTATGGCGAGCATGTTTTAATTATTTTTGTTGATGCTAGGATATTCGTATTAGTATGGTGCATATGTACTCAGTTTTTGCGGATTCGTACTTTTGTGTTTGTTGTTTGGTTTCCTTTGGATTGGCTATACTATGACCCATTTTTATGGTGAGTAGAGGGGTTAAAATAAAAAGAAAGTGACAGGTACTTGAAGCATGAAGGGAATGAGTGTTGAGAGTTACTAGTTATGTTTTTTTTGTTTTATGTTTTGAATTGATGGTTTATTGTTTATGAACTAACTTTGTATGTTTATTATTGAGTTGGTTTTTAAAAGGGTCATGATTGAATTGGTTCCAACTTGTGAACGATTTAATTCTACTTTTGTTTTGAGGTTGTGAACTCAAGTTTTTTTTTGAAAGTTGGTTTTTATTTTTAGACTTTTGCTGTGTGGCTTTGAAAAATAGCTTTAGCCGTTATCACGGTGGCGGTAATATTTTGGTTATTTCCTAATAAAAAGTTTTATTTAGAGTAAAAAATGAGTATTTTAAAAGAAGGAAATTTCCAGGGTATTCCAACGGCAGAGAGTTGGTGGCTGTGATGATGGTGGTGGTTGTGTTGGTGGTGAACCGACAACGGCGGAGAGAGATGAAGAAGAAAGCTGCAACTATGGAGTCACCTGGGTGGAGAGAGTTGAAGAAGAAAGGATTGCCAATATTTACAAGCTTGCCATTTGAGTAACAATATTTGTTACTCAAATTAAGTAACCTGGTCTCACTCGTTTTTTAATTGAATTCTGATCATTGACTTTGTTTACCGATAAAAAAAAATCACATGCACTTTTTCCCCCTTTTCCCTCCAACTTAACCTTAATTTCTTCTTCATCATTCCTCTCCGCGAACCCTAATACTCAAGAAGCATCATCATACTTCGGTTTTAATCCCTCCCATTAAAATTAAAGGCAATTCGAATCAGATTAGGTGAAAACCCCTTTATTAAATATATGAATTTATTTGTTATTGTTGATTTTACAATATTGCATTTTCAATTTAAAAAAATTTAACCCAACTGCCCCACTCCCACCATCGACACCCTTTCCCCACCCCATCCCCGACACACCCCCTTCCCAAGCCCAGCCACTGGAAGACCACCTTCCTCTCTTCCCACATCAAAATCGACAGCCACCCCTTTCCTCCACCTAAAAACGGTCGTCCATTTTGTAAATTCCCAAAAAAATATGATGAAATGACCACTAGCGGTTGAAATTGACTAGTTTAGAGTCGAGTTCAACCACTTAATTAGCCCTTAATCGGTCGATTTCAATAGCTGGTGGCTGTTTTGGTGGGAAAAAGATAGGGGCATGTGATGTGTTAGGGTTTAGGTAGTGGCTGAGGGTCGACTGACCTGGCGAAAGGGGTAGGTTGGGGTAAGGGGGAAAGGGAAGGGTGGAATCGCTAGTAGAAAGATGAGGAAGGTGGGGGTAAGGTACGTGGGCAGGTTTTGGTTGACTGGGTTGCGCAAGTTGGTTGGGAAGAGGGGTGCGGGTGGTAGTTGTTGGGGTGGCTGAGTTGGTTATAGGGTTTTGATTTTATAATTTTTATAATTATTTTAATATTTTTCTTTTTTTGCAACAATAAAATAGTGACACGTGGATATTATGGGCCCACTAACGAACTCCTTGATTATGGAATCTGTTAAGTGACGGTAAAATTCATTCTTTGAACTTATTTGTCGTGTTAAAATAAAAAGATTTGTTTTTTTGTAGCTTTAAAAAATATTTTTGTGCTTCTTTGTGGTGTTTAAAATTAAATTTTCTCCTAATATATTACCCATATATAATATTCATTCATATATCCAAAATGTTCAATAAATGTCGTTATTTACTTTTCTTTAACCTTTCCTTATAAAATACCCTAACTTTTATGAATATTACGCTTTATGTATTATCTTAATTCCTATGATAAATGAGAAGCATAAACTATATTCTAAGCTGGAGGAAGTAGATATTTTAAAAATATAGATTATAGATCGTAGGTAAATAAATAAATAAATAAAATTAAGAATGAATAAGCCAAGTACCCTTATGACCTGTTTTTTCACCTTATAAAATAAGTTTAAGATCTAATAAGTACAGACAAGATCAGTTAAGTTATATAAGTTTTAATATGTTTTAATTAGTTTAAGTAGGTCTAATAAGTACAATAAAGTCTAATAAGTTTAAATAAGCACAATAAGGTCAAATAAAGGTCCAACAAGTTATCAGATTTAATAAGTATCGATAAGTTCAATCATAATATATTAAATGTTTTTTTTAATAATAAAATATCAAATTAATAGTTTGGGATGTGAGAGGGAAAAAATATTATAAACAAATAGTATTGAATTTGAATGGAGACTACGAGATAAGAGCGAATTAATAGTTAAATGAAGTGGGTTGCCAAAAATGACAAAAGTGTAGACTAAAAAAAATAGAGGAAGTATATATATATATATATATATATATATATATATATATATATATATATATATATATGAGAAAAATAGGGGAGGGATCCGGTGAGAATAGGTCAATATATGAGAAAACATACTTATATGAGAATTGATATAAAATTTAGAACACGTGAGTAAATATTTAGAACATATGAGTAAAAATTTAGAACATATAATAAAAAATTCAGAACACATGATTTAACTTTTTACAACACATGATTTAAAATTTAGAATACGTGAGTAATAATTTATAACATCTACACAAGTAATAATTTAGAATATCTGATTTTGGATTTATAACGTGTGATTAAAAATTTAAAAAACTTGATTTAAAATTCAGAAAATTCGAATAAAATTTAGAACATCTTATTTAAGATTTAGAAAAAAAAATTAAGAGCACCAGATTTTAAATATAGAACATGTGAGTAACATTTAGAACATATGAGTAAAAGTTTGGAACATACAAGTAATAATTTATAACATCTGATTAAAAATCTTAGAACTTAATTTAAAATTTAAAACATATAAGTTAAAATTTGGAACAAATAATGGGATATTCTCAATGGTAACCCCCAACAATTGCTATGCACCAATGGTAACCCCCCTTTTTTTAGATTATACATGATGACCTTAGTTAACAATTTCATCCCACTCATAACCTTATTTCATTAAATATTAACTATGGTTATATTTATTTTTTTTAAAAAAAAGAAAAATTATAAAAATTAATCCCAACCCCCAATCCCCGTTGATTCCGGCCAACCTCTCCTCCTTCCCCTCACTTTCCACCATTCCGGCCAGCCCACTCCCCAACCACCTCTCCTTTTCTTTTCTTCAATCTCTCTCCTCTTTCATCTCCTACCATGACCGCTGAAAACTCCATAACCACCACCTTCTCCGTAACCACCACCTCACCAACACCACCTTACCATGACACTACCACCTGACCCAACCCATAATCTTAATTAGACCCCCCTACCCACTCCACCCAGTCCAGCAGCCCCCCACCCACCGAACCCCGAAACCCCCCAGGGTTTGGTAGCCCCACCCAACCCAATTTACGAAACCCAGCTAACCCCTAATTCGAAACGCCATCCCCCCCTTCCCAAATCCCAACCCACGTGGTCTGACAGCCCCCCCTAACCCAATTTATGAAATCCGCAACGCAATTGAATAGGGGATAGAGGAAGAGGAAAGGGGAAAGGGGAATCGGGAAGAGGCAAGGTAGGAATAGGGTGGGGGTGTTTTCGGCGGGGAAAGGGAGTACTCCGGCAGGGGGTGGGGTACGACGGTCGAGACCTGGGGTTTTCGAGGGTGACGTTGCCTAGTTTGGTGAGGGAGGCAGTTTGGTGCTTCAGGGGAGGGGGTTCAGGCGAGCCGTCGGCGCTATTGGGGATCCTGGTGACCGGAGCCACGGGGCAGGGGTGTTAGGGGCGGCGGGGAAGGTTTGGGCTGGTGGTGGTTTAAATAATTATTTATTTTTTTCTTTAAAAAATAATTTAACTTTGTTTGAAATTGATTTTATTTTATTTTTTTAAAAATAATTTAACCATAGTTAGTTTTTTTAAAAGTAAATTACACTCATTAATGTCATATGTGAGATAAATTTCTTAATTAGGGTCATCTTGTGTAATCCATAAAAGGGAGGTTACCATTGGTGCGTAGCAATTGTTGGGGGTTACCATTGAGAATATCCCATAAATAATTTAGGATCTAGGACATGTGAGTAATAATTTAAAACATTTTATTTCACTCATTTAAGATTTAGAACACGTGATTTAAAATTTAGAACATCTGATTTAAAAATTAGAACATACGAGTAAAAATTTAGAATATGAGAGTGTTCTCACATATGAAAGAGTTCTCACATAAAGGAGGAATTCTCACAAGAGCCTTGCCTTATATATATATATATATATATATATATATATATATATATATATATATATATATATATATATATATATATATATATATATATATAGGGTCAGGATCCGGTGAGAATAGGTTCTTATGTGAGAACACTCCTAATATATGAGAACAAATCTAAGCCTTAGGATCAAACGCTATCAACAGCTCTAATAAATCCAAACTTTTCATCCATACACTTGTTGCTACTCAGAAAATCAAAGTGAAGAAACTACGAGCTTCAATTTCAATGAGATTCAAGGATTTCGAACACAATTTCGTTCGATTTTTGTCAGATTTCAGCAGCAACAAGAATCAACAAGCTTCATAGATTATACAGGTAAATTATCAACAAAAATTATGTTAGTTTTTTCCGAATATAATTTTCTTAAATTTTGTTAGTATTTTCGAATTTCATGGTTTGAATGTTGGATTTTCGTCAAAATTTTAGCGATGAGTGATCTTAATTAAGTATTTTCGTTAAAATTTACAAATTTGATGTTCTAATTTTTGATATTAGTGTTTTTGAAAAATTCGAATTTGAATGCTCTTAATTTGGTTATTTGATTTTGACAGTATGATTTTTGCTAGATATTTAGAGTTGAGTGTTCTAAATTTAGGATTTTCATTCAAAATTCCCTATTGCATGTTACTTTTATGTTGATAAAAGCTAATTTTCGTGAAATATCCTATTGAATGTTCTTATTTTGTAATTATTTGATAAATTCAATAGAAGATATGTAAAATGAGCAAATATAATTAAAATGAGCAAACTACATATGAAAAGTAATATAGTGAAAATAAAATGAGCAAACTACATATGAAAAGTAATATAGTGAAAATAAAATGAGCGAACAAAAATAAAATGAGCAAAAAGAATTAAAATGAGCAACAATTATTTGCTCAATTATCAAGAGCGACATTTATTTGCTCATTTCTCAAATGAGCAAACAGTTCTTTGCTAATTCATCAAATGAGCAAAAAGTTCTTTGCTCATTTATCAAATGAGCAACTAATTCTTTGCTCATTTATCAAATGAGCAACAATTCATCGCTCATTATCTAATGAGCAACAAGTTGGATTAAGGGACGCCATGAATTGACCAATTTAGTGGCTGATTCTCCATCATCTCTCAAGCAACTTATAATTAGTGATTGTGGGAGACTGAGAGACATAACGGGTGCATTACAACGTCTCTCTTACCTTGAGGATTTGAAGCTTTGGCACTGTGAAAAAGTGGATTTGTGGGATGTCAAGAATGATGATGATGATGAAGATGAGGCTATTAGTGGTAGGCCGTTTGCTTTGTAAAGCCTGAAGTGCCTTAGCTTCTTAAGCTTGTATTCAATCTCAAAACTGAAATCTCTTCCTAGGAGCCTATGCTATGTCACAAGTCTTCAAGAAACTTAAATTGATGAGCTCTCTGAATTAAGGGGCCTACCAGAATGGTTTTGCAACGTAACCCAGCTTTGGTGGTTGTCAATAAGGAATTGACATAACTTGGTGGCACTCCCAGAATCTTTTCGTGAACTCACTGCATTACAAGAGCTAAACATTTGGAAATGTCCAGAACTTGAGAAAAGGTGTGTGAATGGCCAGATGGCCAAGATCGGTCCCTTATACCATCCACTAGCAAGTACATATCCCTACTTTCATTTTCACCATTAATAAGCTCTTTTTGCATCAATAGTGCTTAAAATAGGTTGCTATTTGTGTTGTTTGTCAAAAAACATTTATAATTATATACTATAGTTGCAGAAGCTATCAGTCCTATTTGTTGTTTTTATGTTACATGATTTTACTATTTGATTGTCTACTATCCACTTATGGTCTTATGGAATTTTATCAATTTTAATTTTAATCAAAATTTGCTTAGGTTTTTTTTATTCCTCCATTGCAATATGGTTTGTTGATTATACTGGGAGCTGGATAATCAGTGCCAACTGACTTTAATGTTCACTTTTTCTTTTCCCTATTTGTAGTGTCCATATGTTAGTATTGAGACATTGTAGGAACATTTTAGCTTCCTAGATCTGAAAAACCATATGATCATTCTGGGTTAATCCACACAAAGGTTAAGGTTAGTTGACTTTTGATTCTTAAGTTTGTCACACATTTCATTTGCTACTTAGATTTGTATCCTGTTATATGTGACACTATAAGTCTTTTCTCTTTGCAACCTCAGTTTTTGGTCCAGCCAAACCCTTGCTTGATCCTTATTAATTTTTTTATTATAAATGGAATCCAACGAGGCAACGACACAAAAAAAAAAAAAAAAAAAAAAAAGCACTATGTTTTGTGTTGTTTTTTTTAGATAAATTTTATTCTCAATTCTAAAACTAAAGTGTATACATAGTATGCCTTGTTTCTCTCTGTGCTTAGTATGTACAATATTACAATATGGAGTAATTGTATAGAATAAACAATCGTTGAATACTACCTAAGTCTTTATTGCTGACCATATCTTTTAATTCCAGAAAAAATATTGTTGGTATGGGCTCTAATTGTTTCCCACCGATCTTTTATCTAGCTTGTTTTGTACTGATTGTCCATTAGGAATTCCAATTCATTTGCCTACACTTTGCTTCACATTAGTGTTGTATTTTCATTTGCCTATCTTTAATCAAATGGGCAAATAATTATTTGCTCATTTATCAAATGAGCAACAATTCTTTGTTCATTTATCAACTGTTCTACATAAGGTGAAAAAATTTAGAACATAGAAAAATAATTTCAAAAATATATTTACAGCTTAGGCAGAAAATTCTAGAGTATAAGTAAAAAAATTTAGAACGGTTGCATTAAATTTTGGAACATATTCAGTAAATTTTAGAACATTTGCAAAAAATAGTATAACATATGATAAAACCTATTAGCTCAATTGGTAAAGCACTATGCAAATGCATAGGATGTAGGTTCAATTCCTACATAGGTTATAACTATAAATAACTAAAAAAATTAATTAAAAATAAAGAAAATCAAATTAGCACTAAATTATATGAACAAAAAATTGACTTGAAATGATTAATAACTATAGAAACTTTGTTACAACCAAACTCTCATATAAACGCTTGTTTCCACATTACACAAATGAACCTATGTGGGATTCGAACCCACATGTTTTGTGCATTTGCACAATGCTCTACTTGTTGAGCTAGTAGGTTAATACAAACTAAATTCAAACGAGCAAACTAACATAAAATCAGCAAACTAAATTCAAATAAGCAAAGTAAAATTAAAATGAGCAAACTAAACTAAAATTAATATGACCAAACTGAAATAAAATGAGCAAAAACACATATAGTAAAAAAGCATAAATTAAAATCAAATGAGATATGGTAAGAGAATCTTAGAGAGAGGAAGTAATTAGTGCTACGGGAAGAAGAAGAATTAGCAACAATTTTTTACTCATTTTTCGGATAAGCAATCATTTCTTTGTTCATTTATCAAATTAGAAAACAATTCTTTGCTTATGTATCAAATGAGCAACAATTCTTTGCTCATTTATCAAATGAGCAAACAATTCTTTGCTTATTTGTCAAATGAGTAATCCGAGTTTACCTTATACCAACCCGCCTCAGGTTTCTGCCATTTCTACAAATTAGTAGCAGTACCCAGATTAACAGTTGATGTAGCTTCATTGGCTTTCTCATACTCTCCAATTATGCTCATAGCTTTTTGTTGAATCCCAGCTGGATCAGCCATCTTCCCTTCAAAGACCCAGGCATTTCTTCGCAACCATATACCCCAAAGCAGACTCCACAACATGCTCCACTATTCAATATCAGTGTGCAACATCTCTAGCTCTAAGCACCACTCAAAAAAAGATCCTACCTCAAAAGTGCTAAGGTCGAGACTTAGTGGAGAAGTATACCAAATGTTGCGCTGTTACATAATGCAAGAGTATGAAGAGTTGTCTCACTCTCTTCAACACACATATATAGGACACAAAATATCAACCGTCATTCCCTTCTTGCCATAGTGATGGTAGTAGGCCAGAGGGGAAAATATACAAGTACTAAGGGCATTTGATAAATTAACACAGATTTTTTGCTCAAAATATATGTTTTAAATTATTTTTCTATGCAAGAGTATGAAGAGTTGTCTCACTCTCTTCACCACACATAGGACACAAAATATCAACCGTCATTTGCCTCCCAACCATAGTGATGGTAGTTGGCCAGAAAATAGAGACCAGGGCAAATATACAAATACTAAGGGCATTTGATAAATTAACAAAGAATATTTGCTCAAAATATATGTTTTAAATTATTTTTCTATGTTCAATATATGAAATGAACAAATATTTTGCTCATCTATGAAATGATTAAAAATATTTTTCTCAATTACAAAATGAGCAAATATGTAATGAGCCACATTGTTTTGCTCTTTTACATCAATCAACTAAAATGAGCAATATTTGCTTACTCATTTTTAGAAAGGAATCATAAGGAAAAGTTAGACAATTAGAACAAAGCAATAGTTGAAAGGTCATAACATAAATGAGCAAATAGTTAGTTGCTCATTTATCAAATGAACTAATAGTTAATTGCACATTTGTCAAATGAGCAAACATTTCTTTGATCATTCATTAAGTCAGCAGGCATTTCTTTGCTCATTTGTGAAATGAGCAAACATTAGTTTGCTCATTCGTGAAATGAGAAAACTAATGTTTGCTCATTTGTCAAATGAGCAAATCATTAGTTACTCATTTGTAAAATTAGCAAACATTTCTTATATCATTTGGGAAATGAGCAATCAATTTTTTGCTCATTTAGCAAATGAGCAAATAGTTAGTTGCTCATTTGTCGAATGAGTAATTACTTAATTGCAAATTTAACAAATACTTAGTTTTTCTTTCTTTAATGTTTCCTTTAAAACCTTTTTTCCTTTGTCCTTAGAAGTAACTGTCTTGAACTTCCTTCCCTTTTGTTGTGGCTGTGTAGAACCACCAACAACTCCTCGTTGTGCTGCCCCTGCTACATCTTGGTCACCACCAACAACTCCTAACAGTGTTGCTTCTGCTGTATCTTGGTTATCACCAACAGTACAACTCCTAACTGTGCCCCTGCTGCATCTTGGTCACCACTAACATTAGCAGCAGAATATGTCTCAACAGATGTCCTGCTCATACAAAATATTATAATACTTATCAATTTGGGTAGCCTTGATGTTAGTGCGTGTCCTCAGCTAAAGCACATACCATCAGAATTAGCAGGATTGACTTCTCCTAATAGCATAAACTTACCCTAAGGAATAATCTGGTACAAACTATAAATTGACCGTAAAAATTATGTTATGATAGAGAAGCACAGGCTAATAAATTATCTAATGGACAATTGGCAAATAAGCAATCAATATTTTGCTCATTTGTCAAATGAGAAAAAACTTAGATGCTCATTTGCAAAATGAGCAAATAGTTTGTTGCTCATTTGTCAAATGAGCAAACATTTCTTTAATCATTCATTAAATCAGCAAGCATTTCTTTGCTCATTTGTGAAATGAGCAAACATTAGTTTGCTCATTTGTCAAGTGAGCAAATAATTAGGTACTCATTTGGAAAATAAGCAAACATTTCTTTGATCATTTGGGAAATGAGCAATCACTTTTTTGCTCATTTAGCAAATGAGCAAATAGTTAGTTGCTCATTTGTCAAATGAGCAAATACTTAGTGCTAATTTAACAAATGACTGCAACTCCAAACAGAACATACATTTCATTAGATATGCTATACAAAATCAAAAACCTGATATTTCATAAATGAGCAACAAAACATAAAATGAGCAAGTTTTATCCAAATAATAACTATTATACTGACCAAGGAAACATAAAATGAGCAAATAAGAAAACACGTACATGAGCAAATAACTAGTATCAGAATCGATCATTGAAGGTTTTTTAGCTTTTGTACAAGAAAAATCAGTTAAATTAACTGTAATTTACATTTCTCAATCAATAGACACAACCCTAATGCATTTCTCCAATAAAACCCATCACCTACAGTTAGTTCAAAATACTTGTATTATTCCTATTAAAAATTTGATCCTTAAATAAAAGAAGAGGATGGGAATGAACATGCATAGTATGAACTAGGGCTGAACAAAAATATCCGAAAAACTGAAAACCCGAAATCCCGAATCGTAACCGTTCCGAATAATTGGGTACCCGAACCATTTAAAGAATTCGGAACGGGTAACCGAACCGATAAGAAATTGACTGGACGGGTATCGGGTACCCGTTAAGACAGTTTCAGGTACCAGAAATACCCAAGAATTTAAAAATGCTAAATGAAAGTCCCGTGTTTTGTTTTAAAAAAAAATAAATAAATAACCTAATTCTCGTTTTTTCCTCATTTCTGATTTCTCACTCACCTCCATCCCACTTTCTCTCTCCTCCTCCTCCCCCTCCCTTCTTCTGTGGGCACTGTGGCTATCTCCAAGCTCTCAATAATGGCAGAAGAAATAAATGGTGTACCCCTACGGAGATCTCGACCTCACAATTTACGAAGCTCGCGACTTACCCAATATGGACATCACCTCAGAACGCCTCCGTCTCTACTTCACTGCCTGCAACTCCTGCTCCTTCGCCCGCGATGACCATCTTCTGCCGAAAAACTCCATGAACCACCACCTCCACCTCCCGCAAATCATAACCAGTGACCATCTTCTCTCTTCCTGCTTCCCGTATTTTAAAGGGAAAAAAAGGAAAAAAAAAAAAAAGCTTATTGGTTCGATTCGGTTATTTGGTTCGGGTATTCGAATTTACGGGTACCCGTTCCTTATCGGATCGGTTTTGGTTATTAGTTTTGTCCTAATTGGTCATCGAGTACCCGAACCGATAACGTTATCGGTACGGGTACCCGTCCCATGCTCTCCACTAGTATGAACACTATTATATAGTTCTAGAGTAAATAATAGAACTTCATACCAAACTCCTTATTTCTCTGTGACTACGACTATCCATAATTTAATGTGCTCACACTACACACTATACACTGGACACCCAACACAACTCTCCCAAACAGCCACACAATTACACACACCTCGACTACAATGCCCAGTGACAAACACAAACACTACACACACCTCGATTAAAATGCCCAGTGACAGACACAAACACAAACACACAAAAATACAACCAATTAGATCATAAAAAGAAGCTAATATCAAGTAAATGAAAAGAACTCCTAAAAATCAAACAAATCAAAACTAAACCGAAAAATTGAACAAATCAAAACCAAAACAAAGAATGCACTTGAGCAATAGAATCTAAACTTTTCACAAATAAGCAAAATTAGAGTAAATGAAATGAACTCCTACAAATCAAACACATCATAACCCAAAGGAAAAATTAAACAAACACATCTATGAAACAATAACTGACTAGCCAATACACTATTTTAGGGTAATAAAAAAATTCAATCCAAAACCCTAGTCCTACAAATTGTAAAACAAAAACCTAAATCAAGCAATTAAACACTAGGCGAAAAACCCCAATCCCCACCGGTTCAAATCACACATTCCCCACCGGTTTTGAACCGTTCTTGATTTGGGGGGTGCTAAATCCCCAAAGATTTCCCACTGGTTCAAAACCGGTGGCAAAAACCACTTTTCCCACCGATTTTGGAGTTAACCGGTGGCAAAAACATGTGATTTATCTTATAGCTGGAGGACTTTTCCCACCGGTTTTCAAGTGAACCGGTGGCAAAACTATAACATTTTCCACCGGTTTTCACACTGAACCGGTGACAAAAGTCAGGGCGCCAGATTTTAAAATTGTTTTGGGCACCAGTTCATTGAAAAGACCGGTGGGAAACACCTGTTTTTTTTTTATAATTAAAAATAATTAAAAACCTGCACATCCTGTATTAATTCTGCCATTAATATATATTATTATAACAGTAGTAATAATAATAATAATAATTATTATTATCCGTATTATTATTATTATTATTATTATTATTATTATTATTATTATAATATTATTATTAAAAATACTAATAATATTATAATATTTACATTGAAATAATAACAACAATACATAAATATTAATTAATAACCGTAAATGCGATACAATGAAATGTCATATAGCTTTTACAACTCATTAATTAAAAGGTGTTATATTTACAAACTATACTAATAATTAATGTATAAGTTAACAAGTTCAAATTAAATTATATGTGATGAAAGACGCTAACATGTCTCGAACTTCATTCAACTCTTTGCTCGTCAATGGACCTCCTTTCTGTACCTTGAAAAACTTGGTTAAACAAAAATGATGTTAGCTAGAATTAATTACTTAGGTTATTTATGTAAAAATACATTTACAATTTAAGTTAGGCAAAAATTTATTACATAGGCCTATATGACTACTACTTCACCTATTTTCTACATTTATTGCCAAATCAACTCATTTCTACTCGTAACATGTCAATATTACTTATTTATAGGCGGCTAAGGCTTGAAACCACATTAAAAGAACAATTCAATGGTTTTAAGACGCATTTTCGACCAAAATGGCCCGAATAAGGCCTATATCACTACTTGTATGCCTATTTTCTACACTTCTTATCAAATCAACTCATTCTTTCTTTTAACATGTCATTATTACCTAGTTAGAGGCAGCTAAGGCTTGAAATCACATTAAAAGAGCATTTGAATGGTTTTTGGACGCAATTTCATTCAAAATGGCCGAAATAAGGCCTATATCACTACTTGTATGCCCAATTTCTACATTTTTAATCAAATTAGCTCATTCTTCCTTGTAACATGTCATTATTACCTAGTTAGAGGCAGCTAAGGCTTGAAACCACATTAAAAGAGCAAGTCTAGTGTTTTAAGACACATTTTCAACCTAAATGGCCCGAATAAGGCCTATATCACTACTTGTATGCCTATTTTCTAGACTTCTTATCAAATCAACTCATTCTTTCTTTTAAAATGTCATTATTACCTAGTTAGAGGCAGCTAAGGCTTGAAATCACATTAAAAGAGCATTTGAATGGATTTTGGACGCAATTTCATTCAAAATGGCCGAAATAAGGCCTATATCACTACTTGTATGCCTATTTTCTACACTTCTTATCAAATCAACTCATTCTTACTCGTAACATGTCAATATTACTTATTTATAGGCGGCTAAGTCTTGAAACCACATAAAAAGAACAATTCAATGGTTTTAAGACGCATTTTCAACCAAAATGACCCGAATAAGGCCTATATCACTACTTGTGTGCCTATTTTCTACACTTCTTATCAAATCAACTCATTCTTTCTTTTAACAAGTCATTATTACCTAGTTAGAGGCAGAAAAGGCTGGAAATCACATTAAAAGACCTTTTGAATGGTTTTTGGACACAATTTCATTAAAAATGGCCGAAATAAGGCCAACATCACTACTTGTATGCCCAATTTATACATTTTTAATCAAATTAGCTCATTCTTCCTCATAACATGTCATTATTACCTAGTTAGAGGCAGCTAAGGCTTGAAACCACATTAAAAGAGCAAGTCTGGTGTTTTAAGACACATTTTCAACCTAAATGGCCCGAATAAGGCCTAAATCATTACTTGTATGCCTATTTTATAGACTTCTTATCAAATCAACTCATTCTTTCTTTTAAAATCTCATTATTACCTATTTAGAGACAGCTAAGGTTTGAAATCACATTAAAAGAGCATTTGGATGGTTTTGGACGCAATTTCATTCAAAATGGCCGAAATAAGGCCTATATCACTACTTGTATGCCTATTTTCTACACTTCTTATCAAATCAACTCACTCTTACTCGTAACATGTCAATATTACTTATTTATAGGCGGCAAAGGCTTGAAACCACATAAAAGAACAATTCAATGGTTTTAAGACGCATTTTCAACCAAAATGGCCCGAATAAGGCCTATATCACTACTTGTATGCCTATTTTCTACACTTCTTATCAAATCAACTCATTCTTTCTTTTAACAAGTCATTATTACCTAGTTAGAGGCAGATAAGGCTTGAAACCACATTAAAAGAGCAATTCTAGTGTTCTAAGACACATTTTAAACCTAAATGGCCCGAATAAGGCCTATATCACTACTTGTACGCCTATTTTCTAGACTTCTTATCAAATAAACTCATTCTTTCTTTTAACATGTCATTATTACCCAGTTAGAGGCATCTAAGGCTTAAAATCACATTAAAAGAGCATTTGGATGGTTTTTGGACGCAATTTCATTCAAAATTACCGAAATAAGGCCTATATCACTACTTGTATGCCTATTTTCTACACTTCTTATCAAATCAACTCACTCTTACTCGTAACATGTCAATATTACTTATTTATACGCGGCTAAGGCTTGAAACCACATAAAAGAACAATTCAATTGTTTTACGACGCATTTTCAACCAAAATGGCCCGAATAAGGCCTATATCACTTCTTGTATGCCTATTTTCTACACTTATCATCAAATCAACTCATCCTCTCTATTAACATTTCATTATTACCTAGTTAGAGGCAGCTAAGGCTTGAAATCACATTAAAAGAGCATTTTTGGACGCAATTTCATTCAAAATGGCCGAAATAAGGCCTATATCACTACTTGTATGCCCAAAATCTACATTTTTAATCAAATTAGCTCATTCTTCCTCATAACATGTCATTATTACCTAGTTAGAGGCAGCTAAGGCTTGAAACCACATTAAAAGAGCAAGTCTAGTGTTTTAAGACATATTTTCAACCTAAATGGTCCGAATAAGGCCTATATCACTACTTGTATGCCTATTTTCTCCACTTCTTATCAAATCAACTCATTCTTTCTTTTAACATGTCATTATTACCTAGTTAGAGGCAGCTAAGTCTTGAAATCACATTAAGAGAGCATTTGAATGGTTTTTGGACGCAATTTCATTCAAAATGGCCGAAATAAGGCTTATATCACTACTTGTATGCCTATTTTCTACACTTCTTATCAAATCAACTCATTCTTACTTGTAACATGTCAATATTACATATTTATAGGCGGCTAAGGCTTGAAACCACATTAAAAGAACAATTCAATGGTTTTAAGACGCATTTTCAACCAAAATGGCCCGAGTAAGGCCTATATCACTACTTGTATGCCTATTTTCTACACTTCTTATCAAATCAACTCATTCTTTCTTTTAAAATGTCATTATTACCTATTTAGAGGCAGCTAAGGTTTGAAATCACATTAAAAGATCATTCGAATGGTTTTTGGACGCAATTTCATTAAAAAAGGCCGAAATAAGGCCTATATCACTACTTGTATGCCCAATTTCTACATTTTTAATCAAATTAGCTCATTCTTCCTCATAAAATGTCATTATTACCTAGTTAGAGGCAGCTAAGGCTTGAAACCACATTAAAAGAGCAAGTCTAGTGTTTTAAGACGCATTTTAAACCTAAATGGCCCGAATAAGGCCTATGTCACTACTTGTATGCCTATTTTCTACACTTCTTACCAAACCAACTCATTCTTTCTTTTAACATGTTATTATTACCTAGTGAGAGACAGCTAAGGCTTGAAATCACATTAAAAGAGCAAGTCAAGTGTTTTAAAACGCATTTTCAACCTAAATGCCCCGAAAAAGTCCTCTATCACTACTTGTATGCCTATTTTCTACACTTCTTATCAAATCAACTCATTCTTTCTCTTAACATGTCATTATTACCTAGTTACAGGCGGCTAAGGCTTGAAATCATATTAAAAGAACAATTCAAGGGTTTTAAGACGCAATTCAAGGGTTTTCTCATATCAAAACACACCACAAAAGCAAATTAACTAAGTCAATGGCATACCTTATCAAGCTGTTGTAAGTATGTACAATGACTCAGTATGTCCAACATGAATCTCATCACGTATAGTCCGCAATCAACTCCGTTATCTTGTTGTGCGCACTAGTATAGGAACACAGTAAATGAATCAAACATGCATAACAAATTAGCAACATCTTACGCATTGTTTATTATAAAAATCACAAAATCATGTAGCATTACCATCGGTGATTTCCATGTAGGACCTTGAGGAGCTCGGCAATTTATCTTCTTCATAGGACTATAGAAAAGTAAGTTCAAACTTGATTAGTATGACTAATATAATAAATGAGTTAAGTAAGGATAATCAACACTAGATAGCCATATTTACTTTCGCAGTATAGACTTCACGAGGAGCTTTTTCGGATGAGGCAATCGAGCTGAATCAAAAAGGAAGATGGTGTTACTGGGAACACAAATCACCAGCAGGGTCCAATGTGCACTACAGAAATGGACAGTACACAAACAAGTCAATAATTAGCCATGTACAACATATAATTAGAGGAAACAAATGAATTTGACATGGTCAAACATACTCCTCAAAACATGGGGCGAATATGAACTTGTCACCCGCACGCAATGATTCCTTGATACCCCGTTCAACATAGTACAACACGTCAGGGTAGTTTCCTAAGATTCTAGTAGTGGAGATTTGCTCGGGGCATAACCACCCTACTTGACACGGAGAATCAATCTCAAGTAAGTTCTCCTATAGTGCTCTGCATGCATGGTAACAAAATATTAATGGGAAATTAAATGACAAGCAATCACCACTAATCTGAATAACATAATAGTGTCTGGCATTAAATTACCTCATGAATGTTTGAACGAGGGAGATGTTTAGCATTGAACCACTTAGAAATTCTTTCACATCTTCTTTGCTAAGCCATTCAACTGCATCCTCATCAAAGTGGAACATTGCCTTAGGTAGTGGAACTTGAATGGGAGTGTCACTAGGAAACATACTAACACGGTTGTGTAGAAATGTTAAATCTTTAGACAGCGTTTGAAGGGCCGTGTCAGCAATAAGTGGAGTAGCTTGCAAAGCTAAACCTCTCGAAGAGTACTTCTTCTACCCTTTTTCACTCTCCGACCTTTGTTCACTCCTCTTCTTTGGCACCGGTTGGTCAACGCTTATTGGTTATTCCACCCTCCTCTTTGAAGTTTGTCTTTTTTGCGAAATCTAATAAAACAAATCACGCAATTGGTTAGAAAAGACAAATCCATCTAACTCTTGTGAAGACAACAAAGCATAAAGTAAAGAATGACCCCAAAATCTTAATTACCTGGTTCATCAACCTTACCCAACCGCATGGCCACTGCACAAAGCTACCTTTTGCCGCCCAAAGTGTTGTAAACTCATCCTCCTCTATGGGCACCGGTATTAGGATGTCCTTGAACCCGATAATAACATAATTGATCCCAACCGAGTAATGTTGTGGCCTAAGCGGTTGCAAATGGATCGTACCTTGTTCGGCCGGTTGTGCACTACCATACGCTACCACATGCAAAGCTCCAGATTCGTCCGGGTGTAGAAGTGCAAAACGGGTCTCTTCCTACACCAATTTGAAAGATCAGTTATTAGAACCAAACATATCACAAGGGGTCGTTTCCTACACAATTGATAATGTGCCTATATTCACTAAGATCGATAATGTGCCCATATTCACTAAGATAGAACTAAACAAAATCACTTGTAAATCTGGAAAATAATGAGGTGCTGGATTATCGAGCTCCCTCGAGTCCGCATGTGTAGGCGTACCACCCTGCAACAAGAAATTAATGACTGCCACCTTAGATCCTACATAACTCAATATGCCAAAACTAAAAGTTTTGAAAGTACCTCATTTGCATCATCGTCTCCATGTATATCATCTTCCCCTTGTCCTTTTAGGTGACTACATGAGTCGACAGGTGTATTCGAGGGGAAAGGCAAGAGAGGTAGGTTCATTTGCTTCGCCCAAGCGTTAAATTCACTTACGAGCTCGTTGCGGACTTGTTCCTTAATCGATGCCACCGTGGAAACCAAGTCATGAGGTGAGTTCACACTTGCTCAGGATCTTCCTGATTTGGTATACTCTGGACCCATCACCTTTTCCCACCCTAGAAATGACCCTCCTGCACCTACTAACCGTCCTGGATGGTAGGGCTTTCCCAAAGCCAAGGTGAAAGGGTCTTTTTCTACACTTGGGACGAGCTTGCCTTCAACCAGTTCTTCGGTGTGTTCAATCTATAGCAAAAAAAAAAAACAGAAATAATAGCCGACCACCAACACATACAAGATAGCTAAACGCAACAAAACAGAAACCAATAGCATAGAATTCTCAAGTTCGTAGTTGCTTACGAGTTTATCAACCATTTCTTTGGTTTCTAGAGCTTTGATGGCCCATTTTCCGGTCTCCTTGTCACGCGCATGCAGTGAACAGAAGAAATCACCAGCACGACTCACAAGCGTAGTGATCGTGGAAGAAGAGGGTCCTTTGGACGACCCTAGTAGCGAAGTGGGGTATACTCCTTCGTTGACCACGTTATCCTCCATTCACCAAATGTCTTACACCCCATACGTTGGGTGTATTGCTTCATCTTTGCATTTTTGGAATTTTGCTCCCTCAGTTCCTACGTAATTAGAATTGTTAGTATTATTACTTCAAAAAGAGATAATATATTCTACATCCTCGACACAAACACGGTCCTGATCGTGCGCCATGAGATGTAATCACCTGCCATAACAATCATAACACGTTAGTAGTTGTATTATAAATACATTTGTAAGGTACAGTTATAAAATCAAATATAAATTGCCTAATTATAATACTTATGACAATTAATTAATTCATTTTCGGCTAACCTGTCATTTGATAATACTTTCAACACCTAAAATTGCAAAATTGCTGAAAAATAGTACCTCATTCTAATATTCCTTCGTTGTGGTCTAATCGCACATAATTGGTTTGGTCGTCTACGTCATTTGGTACAACAGGTCTAGGAACAGTGAAAGGTGCCGAGTCATCAAACGCATCATATTCTTCCTCATCCTCGACATCTCCAATGCCTAGGATTCTTCTTTTGCCGGCTAGCACAATAGACCATTTCATATCTGCTGGGTCAGTTACGTAAAACACTTGCTTAGCTTGAGATGCAAGGATGAATGGTTCCGCACTGTCATTTAGGTGGCTAAGATCTACAAAAGTATAGTCATCATATTTGATGTTACGCCTAATATTATCAACCCATTTACACCGGAAAAGAGCAATCGTGAAGCTACAATAATCAAGCTCCCATATTTCTTGAATTCGACCATAGTATGATAACTCTGCATCAACGGGTGATTTATCCTTAGCACTTGCAAACTCCCTTGACGATGCCACAAGCGTTACACCACTGTTTTGGGTCGAGGAAGATTTCAAATCCTGACGCTTAGTCCAAAAAGTGTACCCATTTATGTCATATCCCTCAAATGAGCGAACATCATCCCTAGGACCATAAGCAAGCAACCTTAGTGTATCAGTGACACTCTCATCCATTCTACCCATCACTCGATCACTAAACCAACTCACAAACCTCTTATTATGCAACTACATCAATGCCCTTTCACCTTTCGATGGAAATTCATCACGCAAACTAGCCATGTGCTCATCTAAGTATGGGTGAACATCTGCAACATGGTGCAACACATATAGGCGTGCTTGTAAAAACTTATCTCGGTCAGGTGACATTCGTTTCGACCCGATTGTGTCGTGACCATCAAGTCTCCCTTCATGTCGAGAAATAGGAAGACCAATTGGTTCAGCAACAGCTATATAGTCGACCACAAAATTACCAATCTCCTCACCACGATCCCTTGAATCATACTTCCTTCCGGGTGAGCCCGATTCCTTACCTTGTTTTGCAATGTACCCATGTGTCTTTCAAAAGGATAGCACCACCTCATGAACACTGGACCGCACAACTTAATTTCACGCACCAAATGAAGAATAAGATGCACCATTATGTCAAAGAATGAGGGTGGGAAGTACATCTCAAATTTGTACAAAGTCACAACCACATCCGCCTGCAAAGCATCAAGTGCACAAGGATCAAGCACTTTGCTGCATATTGTATTGAAAAAAGAACAGAGGCTTGTAATAGCTTCCCTCACGTGCTTCGGTAAAATACCACGTATTGCAATTGGTAGGAATACTTGCATAAGAACATGACAATCATGAGATTTCATACTTGTCAGCTTCAATTCTCCATTTAAGGATACAAATCTTTTCATGTTAGATCCATACCCTGATGGAACCTTAATGCCGTACAGACATGCACAAAACATCCGTTTTTCTACCCTTGACAATGTGTAGCAAGCCGGAGGTAAATAAGCCTTGGCATCCTTTGCTCTTCCATCATAATTCTTCTTCAACGTATCTGTTGACTTTCCTTTTCCCTTGCTCTTCCCCTTTCCTTGTTTCGAACTCGTTTCATCTCTCTTTTCCTGTTCCTTTCCCTTTTTAACCTTTTCCTGAGCCCACAATTTTGGACGGACCCCCATCTTTTCCAAATCTAACCGTGCACCCTTTCCATCCTTTGTTTTGCTTTGAATATTCATCAGCGTTCCCACAAGAGCATCACACACATTCTTCTCTATATGCATTACATCAAGATAGTGCCTAACATCATGTTCTTCCTAGTACGAAAGCTTCCAAAAGATTGATTCTTTTTTAAAGAGAGAAGTTGAGTCCGAAGCTTTTTCTGTTTTCCCAAATACTGTTCGTATACCCTTAACTCGATCATAAACCTCCTCACCAATCAATGGCCTAGGCGCAGTCCCCTCTTCCGCTTTCCCATCGAAAACCTTTTTCTGCCTACGGTACGGGTGATCGCGCCTTAGCAACCTTCGAGTCCGCAGATACACCTCTTTGTGACAATTGTCAAGGTGTATGCTTGGAGTGTCATCAATACAAATGGGGCATGCTTTTTTTCCTTTGTTCTTATACCCAGACAAGTTGTCATATGCAGGAAAATCATTAACGGTCCACATAAGAGTTGCACGCAAGGTGAACATCTCATTCTTATGAGCATCAAACACGGAAACCCCTTCGTCCCACATCTTTCTCAAATCGTCAACAAGTGGCGCAAGATAAACATCTATGTCGTTTCCAGGTTGCCTTGGCCCAATTATTAGTAGTGAAAGCATTACATACTTACGTTTCATGCACAACCGAGGAGGCAAATTGTAGATCACTAAAAGTACCGGCCATGTGTTGTGCTGGGTACTAAGAGTGCCAAATGGATTCATCCCGTCCGTGCACAACTCAAGCCTTAAATTTCTGACTTCATCACAAAATTCACCAAACTTCATATCAATGTTCTTCCATTGCAGGGAGTCGGCTGGATGCTTCAGCATTCTAATTTTCTTTCTTCCCTCTGCATGCCACCTCAAGTTTTTTGCGTCTTTTGGTGTTAAGAAAAGACGCTTAAACCTTGGAATGATGGGAAGATACCACAACACCTTTGTAGGAGGTCCCTTCATACCAGCATTGCAACTCATGCGCTTGTAGCGTGACTTCTTGCGTTGGGGCACTCCTCCAATTGTTCATATTCATTTCGATAAAGAATATAATCATTAGGTCATGCATGTATCTTCTTATACTCCAAACCAAATGGACACATGAGCTTCTGTGCATAATAGTATGACTTAGGAATTTCATTCCCGTCAGGCAACATCTCACTTAACAAGGTCAACAAAGACGTAAAACTGTTGTCCATCCACCCATGCTTCGACTTAATGTTAAACAATGTTAGCACAACTGATAGTTTGGAGTATTTTTTGCACCCAGGATACAAAGGCTTTTTAGAAGCCTCAGATTACGACTCAAACACATCACCTTCAACACCACGCATCATTTCATTCACCCCTTCATCCTCCACCTCATCCACCTGATCATCATCAAATCCATCCTCATCACCATTATGAGCAATAAATTCATCATTCTTGTATTCCTCGTCCACACGAATATCATTGCTTCTATCATCATGCACATCATTCCCAATAACATCCCCACTGTACTCTCCTTCTTCACCGTGCCAAATCCACACATGGTATTTAAGCCTAAACCCACGACAAATTACATGATCTCTAATGATATCAACACTATTAACCACCTTCACATTATTACAATCAACACAAGGACAATAGAGGCAATCGAAACCCATTCTGCGCTGATAAGATGAAGCCCTCTCACAAAACTCTTGAACCCCATCAAAGAATTCCAAAGTATCACGTCTACCATACATCCAGCCACGATCCTTCTCCATTAAGTAAGTTGCCTCTAAACATGGCAACATATTACGAATAATGTATAATTGCTACATCCATTATATATGTAAATCAAATTCAAACACACACCATGCATATAACATTCATATAGATACAATAATGCATATATGCTTCCAAAGGGTCCTTATCACTCCAACCTAACCCATCCTTGAATGTTTACTCTCACTAGTGAATGTATGTCGACTTTCCGATTTTAAGGAAAATCCGGCAGCAATTCCCCCCAGTTCTCCAAGTACACGATGTAGGTAATAACTTACTCACATATGTACCAGAGAACATGGTGATCGAGGAAATGCTAAGCCAAGATATTCCTTAAAATCGAAAAAAGAAGACATACATTCACCACCTAAGTGAGAGTAAACGTTCAAGAACAGTCCCAACCGGGGACTATTCAGGACTTTCTCCTAATGAGAAAGCCTTGAACGGGTATCTAGGCATATGATGATGCAAGGATTTATATATTGTTGTATTAATTTGTCATTAAACAATACACAAGTTGTAATAGCATGAGAAAACTTTCATCATGAATCAAGAAAGAGAAACATAGACTAAGTTTATAATTCATACCACAATTGAGCTAAATTTGTAGTCTTCAAGCTAAACTTGTGCTTCAATTCACATATGAATCTATAAAAAAATTAAAAAGAAAAAACAAAAGTTAGTAAGTAATTAATACCTACATACATTGCTAAAGAATAACGCATCATTAATCAAACTAACAATTGCTAATTAATCATTGTTTATATAAATTGAACTAATATGAAGTATGAGACTACTATGTGAAGTTGGCTACCATTATAGCAAATCATACTGACTCTAAGTAGGCATTCAAGAGCTTATATAACTTGAGGATGGCACAGAAAATATATATATATATATATAAGTGTTATCATTATGGTGTCGATGGTGTCGATGCAAGCCCACCAGTTCATTAGTTATCATTATGGTGTCGATGCATGGGTTATTTATATTATTGACTATATAAGTGTTTGTTATTCAACACCATTACTCCCATTGTTGAGTTTGGTTGTTTGTTTACAACCGTTCATGAAGCTTTGTCAATTAGAATCACAACCAAAAGCATTCAATGACACAAGCTATACGATTGATAACTATTCTAATATGCACACAAGCAAGATTAATAGCCTTTAAAGCATCAACAATGAGGAAGCTGGTGTAGAGGTGGGAAATATATCGTTCGTGCAAATCATGTTTAAATGATCAGCAATTTAATTCAATTTCAGGTCTATATAAATCAATCAGCTTATAATAATAAATCAGTCAATACTAGTCATATTGAACAACGGTTCAATATGGGGTCAATTTAATAAGTGTCAAAATTAAATAATGTAATTTCCATTACAACACAGGTGATTCAGTTTCTGTAGTGGGGTGCGGTTCAGTATAAGTTACACATGTTAAAATTTGCCAATATTTTCAAGTTATGAAAGAGCCATTTGAAAAATCACAATAGTTATTCCGTTTGAGTGTTTTAACCATATCAATTAGCTACTCTCCAGGCAAGTAGATTTTGGATACAAGGGTCAAGGAAAGTTATATCCTTAAGAGCATTATATCAAACATAACTAGCATGAACTTGATTCAATTTAGCTATCTAAAAAGCCTATATCATATTTTATTGTTTCCATCAGATATATGAAATTTCAAAAGAAATAAAGACAAATATAATTTTCACTTGAACTTACAAGTGTCTAGTATATATAAGTCTCCAAGGGGGTTCATCCCATCTATCCCACCAAACACGAACAGATTCTCTCCAATTGTTGTACAAGTATGACTGTCCCTAGGAGATGGTAGAGTTCCCTTAATGCATGGCTGGCTCACTCCACGTTTGAGTATCTACAAACCAACAGCAAAAATGAGATGATGAAGAAACCTCAAAATATACATAAGGAAAAGTTAATAAATATGAAGAATAAAAAAAATGAACACATATCAAAGACTTGCATTTCCTAAGGACTGCAGTAAGCGACATTTTACAAGTGAACACATATCAAAGACAACAGCTTCACTTGAATACAACAGCAAGCTCAAAAGTCACAACAACAAGCTCAAAATTCACAAGAACAACAGACTAAGACCAACCGCCCTTCAGCCTCCTTCTGGTTCAAACCCATTTTCTCGAACTCACAACAACAGGCAAATTAACCCTAAAATTATGTAATTACAAAGAAAATCAACGACTAACCCTATATTGCGAAAGAATTCAATAGAATAAGAAGACCCAAAATACATCTTACCTCGAAGCTGCTACAATGAAGGTGAGAAAACCCTTGAATTCGCTTCAATAGATCGGGATGAGAAAGCTCTGAATGCGTTTCAATATAGGAGGGCTATGGAGAGAAAAAAGAAATTGACCTTGGCGGCAATGGAGGTGAGAAAGCTCAGAGTGCGCTTCAATGAAGGACAGTAATGGTGATGCTAGGCGAGAACGAGAGAAGGAACGAAGAACTCAATGTGGAAAAGTAGGGGAATGAATTGAAGGAATAAGAAAGGTTTCACGAAGTAATTAAACTTAGGCGATTTTCTAGGTTAAATTGCGCACCGGTTCGAACCAGTCCTAAATAATCTTTTCCCCCCAGTTTATGCTGAACCGGTGCGAAATCTCTTCCTTCCCCTATTTTTTTTTTTTTTTTTTACAAAACATTTTGGCACCGGTTCAAACCGGTGGGAAAAAACAACATTTGGCACCAGTTTATAAGGAATCGGTGGGAAAAGTAATTTTCAGAATCCCGTCCATTTCTATTCCCACCGGTTTTCAATAACCGGTGCGAAAAGGGGGGTGCGATTTTCATTTTTTCTACTAGTGAAACTTGCAAACATATAATTAAAGAATCCCTAGAATGAATAACAATCAAAATCACAAATACACAAACAAATGATCAGAAAAACCCTAAATTTCGCAATCAAAATCACAAAAAACTTGTTATAAAATCGAAAGTAAACAAAGAAATATAATGATAACAAAAATCAAACCAGAAAAACTAATTGGCAATAAATTTTCTTGAGCAATGAGCAAAGATGAGAAGTTGGATTTTGAGAAGTGCTGCGAAAATCAGAAAAATCGCAAGAGACAATTTACAAGAGGAGAGAGAAAATGTAATGAAGATAGAGAAAGTGAAAATGAAAACTGAGAAGATTGAGGGTAGTCATTAAAGTTGTGAAATTACACATTTAACCTTAATGAGGCGGGTTGATAAGAGCCGTCAGATGACCTCAATTCAAAGGTCTAGATTTGTTCTCACATAAGTTGGGATTCTCACATGATCCCATTTCTATATATATATATATATAACCCCTCCCTTATGTGAGACCAGTTTCTTATGTGAGAACAAATCTAGACCACTGATTACATTTCATTTGAAGGTTAACATTAATTGATGAGTAATGGCATTTTCGTAATATTATGTAACATATACCCTCAATCTTATTATTCACGTCATTTGTTTTATCTCCCCAAAAACATTCAGTAACCTTTCATATACCCATCTCTCTCTCTCCTCCATTGAAGCAGATTCTTAAGACTTGTTTCCTCCATTGAAGCGAAATCTAAGCTTTTTCTCTCCCATTAAAGCGACCTCTAAGCTTATTCTCCTCCATTAAAGCGATTTTTAAGGTAATCATCACATATTACAAAACATAAAAATAAAAAAATTCCAATTAAAAATGTCAAGATTAATTGAAATTCATAAATTATAACTTACTGGATTGTCGATTAGGAAGTTAATGTTGTTGATTCCGTTTTTAATTTGTGTTGTTTACTAACATCCCCTTGTTTTCTTTAGATTTCAAGATATTTTTCTCTGTTTTTTTTTAAATCACGAATTTCAATTTCACTAGTTTATCGTTAAATGCTTTTGTTAATTTAGGGTTCTTTATAGTGTAATTCGAACTTTTATTTATAATCTCTGAGGTTATGAATAGTTATAGAGATTGATTTTGTCAATTTTGGTACTTGCATTTCACTAATTTGTACTTAAATTTTGATGCACACTAAGTGTTTGACAATATTCCCCAATGAATCCTATTATTTTATCAATTTCAAATGTAGTACATATTTAATTGATGATCTTCTTATTTAATATTCCCCAAGATTGTTTTCTGTCTATGAATAAGTGATATTCTCACTTGATTCCTAATCAGGATGTTATCATTCAAAAGCATACACTCGAGCATATAATTTTCTCTTCTGACTTTTAAGTTCACCCAGATGATATTTTAGGCTAATACTTATTCATACTGCTGCTAAACTTGTGAACTTTGTTTGGTGGCAGAATGTTTTTAGGAAGTGTGAGCAAGTATAATGTCATTGCTTACATGGATAAACCGCATTTGAAGACTGATAATGAGCTGATTCACACAACAAAGGAGATAGCTCGTCGACTGGAAGAAGTATATGATCTGTTTCCTTATAATCTTGTCTATTTTATATACAGTATATATAATTAGATAAAGTAACAAACATTGCCATAAAATACTTGTTTGTTTCATGAAATTATCAGGCCTCTTGTAACTAAAGTTATAGATAATTTCTCGGATATTCTAGACTTCTAGAGCCCCTCCCCCCCCCCCCCAATCAATTTGCTGGACTTATAATAACATATATGAATTGGATGGCTTTTCTTAATCCTGTTCTACTTGTCTCAACTGAATAATTGATTAGATTTAATGGTTTTATACAATATCATTCATGCTGCTATGACGTATTCTAATTGTATTCTAATTGTATTATTGTTATGACGTACCTTCTAATTGGATGAACTAACGAGAAATGGGCAAATTACATTGTCTAAAACTGGAATTTTTGTCCAACCCTTATTCTCACATAATGTTCTTCTCAGTCAAATGCATGTATCAATGTAAGAAAGGTACAATGTGGAGGTGAGGGAGGGTCCTTGTCCTGAACACATAGTTGACGACTAGTAATATAAATTTTACCTTGAATGGCTAAAAGTTTGCTAGTTTGTTTCCTTGATAGATGAACAGTTTTGTGTGATTTTTAGGTTCAACTTAAAGAGTAAACATCTGACCACTTATGCTCTACATTTCTTAATCCTGGTGTATAGACCAAGTGGCTTCTGCTCCAGTTACTAATTATTTGCTTCAGTTTTATTAAAGTTGTAATTTAAGGGACAAGTGTCTATTTTGGTTTGTAAATTCAATTTGTAAATTCAATTTGTAAGTTACTAATTACTATTTTGTAAAGTCAATTTGTAAGTTACTAATTACTATTTTGTAAATTCAATTTCAGATACCGTTGTTTTAGCAAAAGTAATGAATTAGTATATATGTCCTGTAACTGGCACTTTTAACCAGTGACTATCTCTTTATGAAATATAAATGTCAATGAAAGATCTTATTTAGCATTTTGAGCTTCAGGCAAAAAGTACTTCAAATCATGAAAATTTTATCAACCATATGTAAATGAGATAAATGTGTGTGAATGATATTGTACTAATGTACTTCGACTATCTCTCTCAACCTCTTATCATGTCAAATGAGCAATTAATTATTTGCTCATTTGTCAAATGAGCAATTATTTTTTGCTCATTTGTCAAATGAGCAAAAAAATTCAATGCTCCTTTGTCAAATGAGAAAACTATTTAATGCTCATTTGTCAAATGAACAATTAATTATTTGCTCATTTGACTAATGAGCAATTAATTTTTTGCTCATTTGTCAAATGAGCAAAAAAATTTGCTCCTTTGTCAAATGAGCAAATTGTTTAATGCTCATTTGTCAAATGAGCAAATTGTTTAATGCTCATTTGTCAAATGAGCAAATAAAAAATATTTTTGTTCATTTGTCAAATGAGCAAAACAATTCAATGCTCCTTTCTCAAATGAGCAAAAAAATTCAATGCTCCTTTCTCAAATGATCAAACTATTTAATGCTCATTTTTCAAATGGGCAAATGATTCTTGCTCATTTTGTCAAATTAATGCTCATTTGTGAGTGTGTTTGAATGTTTTAAATACGTTAGCCTACTAGCTCAAGGGTAGAGCATTGTGCAAATGCACAAAAGATGTGGGTTCGAATCCCACGTAGGTTCATTTATGTAAGTGGAGACACAAGTTTGTATGAGAGTTTAATTGTAACAAAGTTTATATAGTTATAAATCATTTCAAACCATTTTTTTGCTCATATAATTAGTACGAATTTGATTTTTTTTTTTAATTAATTTTGTTTATTAAGATAACCTATGTAGGAATTCAACCTACATCTCCTATGCATTTGCATAGTGCTCTACCAATTGAGCTAATAGGTTCACATATGACATGTTGCAAATTTAAAATCCAACTACGCTGCAAATAGGAAATATCAGGGTTTTAGCTTTAACAAAAGTGATTGCTCATATAGTCGTACTATGTTAACTGCTATATAGGAAAGCACAGCCCTGTAATTTACAGCGTGTACAACAGCAGAAACCACATTCCAAAACTCATAAAGTTTGTAAGTCACCTCTTCCTCTCTTCACCTTCTTTGGCAAAGAAGGCTATAATAAATTAGTAAAAGTTGGACATTACTACTCTACTTGCAATGCCTATTTGTTGAACCTCATTAACATCAATTTTTATCAGCCAAGCTAGAATCACAATTCCTTTATTGATAAAAAAAACAACTTGTCAACTGATAAAATTTATAAACAAGCAAGAGAAATGCATGACTAATGACTATGCACTATACCGAATGCTCCAGGAAAATAAAAAAAACATAATCAGCATTTATTACAACTAGAATTTCAGATGCCCATAACTTTAGAGCAAGGAACAAATGAACTTGCCGCCTACCTGTATGATACAGATTAAAGTATTTGAAGTAACTCAATAGAACAGGAAAAGGCAAGAGTCCGCAAGACAATAGTTAGTTCACAAAAAATATTTGAAGAAGAGTAAAGAACATGAGAAATAATCGTGATTAACTACCACCTAATAATATTGTGCAACAGAGAAGTACTACCATAGATATAAGATTCTTTTAATAAAAAAAGAAATACAACGGATGAAACGCATGACAAATCAGAAAATGCATGCAGGCTGAGAGCCCTTGATTGATCATCTTGCTTCACATCACATGCTCCACAACTCTTTCTTCAAAGCCCATGACACAATGGTTGATGACTCTATACAGCACAAAGAGTTTCCAATTAGAATGAACACGTTTAAAATTAGAATTATAAGTTTACACAAGACATTTGTCAGCCGTCCCTCAACTATTTGAAGTTTAAACTATGAGATCTAGCACAAAATTATCATTAAACTAGCCAAGACATCACACGGCACACCAAAAGAAATATCAGACCAAGATTTAAATCACAAGCCACTATTATTGAATGCTCTCTAAATGATCATCAGTGTTTTCGGTAGCTAATCTACTTAATGTGAGGAGCTTCATACACAACAGCTACACATTAAGTCAATACACAAACCAACAAATTTAGACAGAAAAAAATTCGACAATTAACACAGGTTAATGGTGCACATACCGTATCCTGAGTGACGACCCTTCCTCTTCGCCTTCATCATACGACGAGCACGAGACCTTGAATGAATCTTGGTAGGCTTCATAATAATGAAACCATCCTTAACCAACTTTTTGATATTTTGAACTAAACAAATCAATTAAACATAAATTCCTATTCATTCATATCTTACAGTAATATAAACTTCAATTGCATAATGAAGCCATATCAACTCCAACGAACTTTACAAAACCATTACAAGATCACAAAATCATCAAGGCAAATATAACAGCATATAACTTATTCATAATATGAACTAATTCATTCAACTTGATCAATTAAATAATTTCTTCCAAAATGAAAACCGAAATTCGCAGATATATCGTCATTTGCAAATTCAAGTTTTTAGAATAAACACTAATGAAATCAATTAACAAATATAATTCACAAAAAATTACGATGTTTTCATAATACTTCCTACAATTCGATCAATAATACATTAAACGATCACTATTTTCCAGAAAAATCACATAAAAAAGCACTACATCAACTACCGTAAGAATTTATAGGGTTCTAATTTAGATAATCATCAGAAAACGTAGAAAAACAATAAAATCTGACGATCGATTGAAAATAACTAAAACAAAAAGACAACTGAAGAAAATAGAAATCAAAGAATACAGAAAGAACTTACGAGAGTTAGCCATGGAGATTTCATTGCCTGCATTAGGATCAAGCCAAACCTTACCACGACCACACTTAAGAATATCCGCGGCGAGTCGCTTCTGAAGCTTCAAAGACAATGGAGAGGAGAGATGCGTGAGAAAATGGAGAGGAGGAGAGAGAAAGGACAGAAAAGAGATGAGAATGGAGAGGAAAGAGAACGTGAGAGTGGAGATCTTAGCGGTTGGATTTCATAAAATCTGACGGTTGGTATTGGTTCTCATATAGATGCTAGTTCTCACATAAAGGGTGGTTCTCACCGGAACTCGACCCTATATATATATATATATATATATATATATATAAGTGAGAATAGGTCTATATGTGAGAACCCTATTATATATGAGAACAAATTCAACCATTGGATACCTCATGATCCAACTGTTGAGATTGCTCACATAGTAATGGCAAAAATGTAATTTACATTTTTTTGGCTCATTTTGAGCAATAATTTTAATTATTTGCTCATTTATCAGATGAGCAACAATTCTTTGTTCATTTATCAGTGTGCAAAAAAAAAATTAATTTTTTTTTAATGTTATTCTTTTTATTTGTTTTTTTTTTTCTCATTTATCAAATAAGCAACATTTATTTGTTCATTTATCAAATGAACAAATAATTTTTGTTCATTGGATAAATGAGCAAATAATATTTGCCTATTTGATAAATGAGCAATAATTCTTTGTTCATTTAAATGAGCAAACAATATTTGACTGTTTTGTTTGCCCATTTATCAAATGAGCAACTATTCTTTGTTCATTTATCAAATGAGCAACAATTCTAAAACATTCAAACTAATATGAAACCTTGAACTTACAATATCTAAAAATGTAAACAATTGTTGGACCATAAAAGACCAACCGTATACTAGTTTATATTATGCACTTCATTTTCTGCCTATTTTTAAAGTAGATAGTTCACAAGGTTAATTTAATACATGTTGTTCTGCTAATATCCTTCACAAATGAGCAAACTAAATTAAAATGAGCAAAAACACATACAATAAAAATGCATAAATGAAAATGAACATACTTATATTAGAATCTCAGAAAATTTCTCTATACTATCATCACATAATACAAACTCATTAAACAAATTTTCTGATAAGGATTCTAACCCCTTGTTTAGTCAAGATTTTAGAAAACCCACAATCTTGAAATAAAGAACCAATCTTGAAGGATTTCTTTAAGATTGAACAAAAACGAACCGATATTTCTCCTCACAAGATCACTCCTGAAACTTATGATTCGAATCCCCAAATTAATTAACCCACTCCTGGACGCTAATTATTTTGAGATTAAACTCTTAGCCTACTCCTAGACACTAAGTTTTTAATGTTCTAATCTTCAACCAACTCCTTGAATTGAAAACTAGCAAAACGTTTAAGTAAAAAGCTAAACAATGAATTTTTATTCAACTGAATTTTTGTGTATTTGTTATGTATCTACAAAGCCACGAAAATAAGCTTTTATAGGCCTCAAAAGAGGTCTCCTAGTCCTCCTAGAAGTAGAAGATCTAACCTAGATAGGATTCTAATAATCCTACATAAGATAGAATTTCAATCCTATCAAAGATAAGATTGCTAGGTAGTTTATTCCTAATCAAACTCTAACTAACTAAAAACTTTCCTAATCACCTTAGGAAGTTTATAGCAACTAAATGACAGAAAAAATAAACTTATCCTAATTGCTTAAACCAAGAAAAACCCTTTCAAGTGAAAGGTAAAAACTTGCAAGCAAAACTCTAGAAATAAACTAAGTATATAAAAAAAATCATCCTTTTAATGTCGCCGCCACCACACCACCACACGCGCCGGCTCAGGCTGCAGCTGGGTTTAAGGTGGTTCCGGGAAGGTGGCGCGTGGGCCCCATCTCGGCGCGTGGCCATTGTGCTCCTCGCCGGAAGTGAACTGCTCCATTTCTTCTTCTTTGCAAATCATGCTTCCTTCTTTCCCTAGTGAACTAGTGGACCTTTCCTTGTTTATTTCTTTGTTTGGGCAGCCCATAATGAAGCTATTTGGACCTTTTAAAAGTGTCTTGGACCCTTCAAAAGAATTAGCCTCTTGATTCACATCATTCTCCCCTTCTTCAAAAGAATTTGCCCTCAAATTCACATCATCAAAATAAGTAAAGAGGTTTTCAATGTTAAATGTAGAATCTTTATCACCACTTTCACTAGAAAAGTCTTCTTGGTACTCACCATCTTCACAATAGTTATCTTCTTTATTAATAAGACATGTCTTGGGTCCTCTATCGATCTCTTCCTTGAACATCTTTTCCCTTAGAAACAAACTTGAACTTCGGTCAACATGTGAGCACTTAGCAAGTCCTTTATGAGACAAAGGTTGTAGACTAAAAAGTTTATTTCCAACCTCCACTGAATACACATTGGTCTTTCCATAATGTTTAACCTTTCGATCAAATTGCCATGGTCTTCCCAAAAGTAAGTGACAAGCATTCATTGGAATCACATCACACCATATTTCATCTTGGTAATTTCCTATGGAGAAATTTACTAGTGTTTGCTTCTTAATTTGAAAACCCTTTGAATCATCAAGCCAATTTACTTTATATGGTTTTGCATGAACTCTCGTAGGAAGATTGAGTTTAGTAACCATCTCCGTAGAAGCCACATTAGTGCATGAAACACTATCAATTATCACCTTACATGTGGTATCACTTACTTTGCAACGAGTATGGAATAAACTTTCACGTTGAAATTTGTTAGGGTTAGCTTCGGCATGGAGGATCTTCCTTACCACAAGCACTCTTTCATCATCTTCGGGATCAATCTCATCTTTCATCATCTTCCGTTTCAACAACCTTTTCCTTTTTATCTTGAGGAACAAATTCATATTTTATTTCCTCTTCAGTCATGGCTTCATATTGCTGTATAGTAAGAGTTCTTCGACTTGGACAATCTTTAAGTTGATGTCCTCTTCCTTGGCACTTGAAGCAGCGCATTTTGTCTTCATATTTCTCCTTAGAGACATAAACTTTTTCCTTTTTCCTTTTTCCCTACCTCCTTTTCACTATTCTTCAAATTTTCAGATTTTGATGCAAAATCTTTGGAAGATTGATTATAGAACTTAGAAGTAGAACCTTGCATATAGCTTGTATTAGTACTCTTAGAAGCACTCGGTTTCTTATCTTCATTCCAATGTCTCTCAATTTTCAAGGCTAACTTGCAAACATCATTGAATGTATTGTAGGTACTTAGCTCAACTTTTTTAGCAATAGGTCGATTAAGTCCCTTTATGAACCGAGCAATGCGCATAGTTTCTTTCTCATCCAACTCACAAATAGAAGTCAAACGATCAAACTCCGTGATATATTCATTCACGCTTTTAATATCTTGAGTCAAAGTGGCCAATTTCAAGTATTGAGTTTGCTCAAAATCATGTGGAAGGTATCTAGCACGCATCTTTCTTTTCAAATCCGTCCATGTCTTGATCTTACTCTTCCCCGATCTAGCACGTCGCGCTTTCAAAGATTCAAACCATGTTCCCGCATTCTTAGTGAGTCTTATATAAGCAATTTTGAATCGTTTCACATCATCGAACCCTTTATAATCCAAAATCTTCTCTAATTGCCTCTCCCACTCAAGAAAGTCTTCGGGGCTTCCTAGACCCGTGAAGTCATCAAGCTTAAAACCCTTATCATCAATTTTAGAAGACTATTTAGGCTCATCATCACTGCTAGAAGAACTATCATCACTATCTCTATGGTTTTTCTTCTTTTTATGATCTTGAAGTAATTTTGCAAAGGCATCAAACCTTGCATCAGCACGATCAGTCATCTTTTCCTCTAAAATCTCAAATCTCTCTTCAAATCTTTCAATTAATCTGTTTAAAGCTTCTTCTCCCATGATTTATACACAAAAAAATGCGCACAAAACAAAGCAAAAAAAACCAACCAGAGTATAGCAGTAGCACGGAAGAAAATTATATGATCAAAACACCTTAAAAATACCCAAGAACACACAGGAAAATCCCAGAAAAAATCGCTGCACAATTCGAGCAAAAACGAACTAAAACAGAAGCATGTATCAATTCGGACCAAAACAGACCAGTACGCACAAAACAGACCAGTTTAATAGCAAACGATGTCTAAAAATTCTGACATTTTGCATTCCAAAAGTAAACATAAAAATAACTAGATTCAAAAAACGAATCACCTAAAAAGCTTCTGTAATGAAGGAGAACGAGCCAAAACAAGTTTGCCTTGCAAACAGAATCCTACGAGAACACAGAAGTTAGAAAACGAATTGTGACGATTCTCCCCTTTAAATCTGATACCAATTTGATGTGGATTCTAACCCCTTGTTTAGTCAAGATTTTAGAAAACCCACAATCTTGAACTAAAGAACCAATCTTGAAGGATTTCTTTAAGATTGAACAAAAACGAACCGATATTTCTCCTCACAAGATCACTCCTGAAACTTATGATTCGAATCCCAAAATTGATTAACCCACTCCTGGACGCTAATTATTTTGAGATTAAACTCTTAGCCTACTCCTAGACACTAAGTGTTTAATGTTCTAATCTTCAACCAAATCCTTGAATTGAAAACTAGCAAAACGTTTAAGTAAAAAGCTAAACAATGAATTTTTATTCAACTGAATTTTTGTGTATTTGTTATGTATCTACAAAGCCACGAAAATAAGCTTTTATAGGCCTCAAAGAGGTCTCCTAGTCCTCCTAGAAGTAGAAGATCTAACCTAGATAGGATTCTAATAATCCTACATAAGATAGAATTTCAATCCTATCAAAGATAAGATTGCTAGGTAGTTTATTCCTAATCAAACTCTAACTAACTAAAAACTTTCCTAATCACCTTAGGAAGTTTATAGCAACTAAATGACAGAAAAAATAAACTTATCCTAATTGCTTAAACCAAGAAAAACCCTTTCAAGTGAAAGGTAAAAACTTGCAAGCAAAACTCTAGAAATAAACTAAGTATATAAAAAAAATCATCCTTTTCATGTCGCCGCCACCACACCACCACACGCGCCGGCTCAGGCTGCAGCTGGGTTTAAGGTGGTTCCGGGAAGGTGGCGCGTGGGCCCCATCTCGGCGCGTGGCCATTGTGCTCCTCGCCGGAAGTGAACTGCTCCATTTCTTCTTCTTTGCAAATCATGCTTCCTTCTTTCCCTAGTGAACTAGTGGACCTTTCCTTGTTTATTTCTTTGTTTGGGCAGCCCATAATGAAGCTATTTGGACCTTTTAAAAGTGTCTTGGACCCTTCAAAAGAATTAGCCTCTTGATTCACATCATTTTTGATCGCCGAAATCTTTTAATTTCACTGGAACGCGTGACCATGATCGTCATTGAGTGGAGCTTGAAAATGACATAATTGGTCTAAATTTTGAGCTTGATTTCTTTGTTATTGATGTTGCAAAGTTAATAACAATGATGTTAATGACGATGTTGTTGATGGCGAACATATTCGTCACCGATTGGAGCTCGAAGACGCAATTATCGACCTGAATTCGAGCTTAATTTCCTTGTTTTTAATGGCTCAAAGACGTTGGTGATATGAGCACAGTATAAAGACGCCATGGTTGATTAGAAGTTGAGCTTAATTTCTTTGAAATTAATGGCATGAAGTTGATGATGTATACTGAACAATAGGTGAGAGGAGAGAGAAAGAGAAGGTTAGGAGAGAAAAAGAAAGAAATGTGGAGGTGAAATAGAGAAATAAGAGGGTTGGTTTATAATACTCTTTTGATTTTGATGTTTTAGGGAATAATCACATCCCTTAGATTTAATAATTTCAAAGGTTTAGATTTATTCTCACATAAGTTGGGGTTCTCACATAAGGGATGTGGTCTCACATGAATAAATAAATATATATATATATATATGTATATATATATATATATATGTATATATATATATATATGTATATATGTATATATATATATATATGTATATATGTATATATATATATGTATATATATATATATGTATATATATATGTATATATATATGTATATATATATATATGTATATATATGTATGCATGTATGTATATATAGAAATAGGATCATATGAGACCACCCCCCTTATGTGAGAACCCTATTATATGTGAGGACATATTACAACCGTTAGATTAATTGCATCCAATGGCTACAATTTATCCCAATCAAATGTAATTTCAAATACAATTTTCCAACGTTTTCACTCTCCTCCTTCATTCGACGCGCAATTTTTCTCTCTCCGCCTTCAATTTCTCTGCTCCCTTCTTACTGCTCTCTTCCTTTGCTTTAATTCTTCATCAATTCTGCTTCTAAGTTCATTGATTCTTTGTCAAGGTAATTTTTGTTGAATTTAGTTTGTTTTTCGTTGATTTTAGTTTGATTTTCGTTGATTAAAGTTTGATTTTCATTGATTAAAGTTTGATTTTCGTTGATTTTAGTTTGATTACTTAAGGTTTTTGTCAATTTTTTTTGCGATTTTGGTGATTTTCGAACTTATTAGTTGATTTTAATTTTAATTTTGCTTCATTTGTTAATTTAGGGTTCTTTATAGTGTAATTCGAACTTTTTTTTATAATTTCTGAGATTATGAATTGTTATAGAGATTGATTTTGTCAATTTTGGTACTTGCATTTCACTAATTTGTGCTTAAATTTTGATGCACACTAAGTGTTTGACAATATTCCCCAATTAATCCTATTATTTTATGAATTTCAAATGTAGTACATATTTAATTGATGATCTTCTTATTTAATATTCCCCAAGATTGTATTGAGTCTCGACTTCTAGCTTCTAGGTGTTGTGACATTTTCAGCATCAATTTCTACGGTTGTATTAATTGTGGGTTGTCTTACATGTGTCTTTAAGTTTTGTTTCCTATTGATGTATGTGGCTTGTTATCCTCATGGTGTCTTTGAACACTTGCTGGTTTGGGTCTTTTAGGATTTTTACTCTATTTTTCTTGCTATATGATATTTGACCTTTGATCACTAGTTTAATATATGATCAAATGGATATCAGTTATTAAATAGACAAAGGTATCCTGCTAGTGAACTGCCTTGCAGCAGCTTAAGCTAACTTGTAGTATAATTTCAATTCCCATTTTCAAATCTAAATTAATGCTCCAAGTTCTATAGAGGCAACCCTCTCTGCAAATTTAAGGGTACTTATTGTCTCTCCAATAGCATTAGATTCAGGATTAATATGCACAAACATCAAAGTTTTAGCTTGTCCTCCTACAAAAGAAGTTACTCATAAGTTAGCAATCAAAGATTGATCAGCCCTCCTACCAGAGAAGGATACTTGTAATTTATACTAAGTATATATTAGTACGAAAAAAAAAAATAGCCACAATGGCTTTCCAAAAAACTTCAGTAATGGAGGTACAATATACTCAAAAAAATATCTTTATTCAAATATATAAAATTGAAGTTGTGATCATGGCATCTTTTAAGCTGGTTACCTAAGGAATCCTGCAGGACTTGAGTAAGCTTGCTATTCCTGTAGGGAATATGAGCACTCTTTTAAGAAAGAGCAGAGATGACATCCCCAAGTGTAGAAAGTGATTTATTTACATGTTGGGCTTCCTTGTTTGAGAAAACGAGGACTGCTATCATGTCCTAGTTTATATGGACTATTTAATCTTCTTACTTTTTCTTGGTTGGTAGGACACTATTTTCTCACATTTAGGATCCTCTGCCTTTTGTTAGAAATGTGGTAAATCCCCCCTTCCCTCTCTTTATTTCTCTTACAAATTTGCTTCTTAATTTTATTTTTCCTTTATTTTAGTTAGCTTACATTTTTTTCGGGTTTTTTATAATTGTAGAATTGTTCAGTGTTATGGATTCTTTGGTTGCTATGGATTCTTCGGTTGCTAAAGATTATACGGATGTACCCGTGGAAAGGATAATGTACGTGTTTTCTTATTTCCTCATTTTATGTTTTCTTATTAAATGCTTGCAGATTTAATGAATTAATAAAGAAATGTTTGCTCATTTGACAAATAAGCAACTAACTATTTGCTTATTTGCTAAATGAGCAAAAAAAGTGATTGCTCATTTCCCAAATGATCAAAGAAATGTTTGCTTATTTTACAAATGAGTAACTAATTATTTGGTCAATTGACAAATGAGGAAACTAATGTTTGCTCATTTCACAAATGAGCAAAGAAATGTTTACCCAAAGAAATCTATCCAGAGGCCTGAAATGGTATAAAAATTGTTGTATTCCTTCCCCTAAACAATTTATATGGGAAACTATCATTGTCTCTGTTTTTCACATGCTTGCCTTTTCCTGTTTGCAAGTTGGATTGTTGCTGGAACATACTGTTGGCAACCTTGATCCTCTTCATATTGTGAATGTTGTGCCTGATGGACTGGAAATACCTAGGTTAGTATTGTTGTGTCCTTGTAGTACTTGTAAATGTAAATGTACATTCGATATGAACGCCCTTTCTGATCTTCCTCATGCTGATGGTTTTCATATTGCATTTTCGTGTCAATTATTGTATGTTTTTAGTAAGCTCTATTTGTCTTTTCCTCTCTGTATGTTGGAATGTCATCCATTCATTTTTAGTCTCTTCCACTTCAGCATCATATGCAACTTCCCATTTCCCATCATCAAATATCTTAAAATTCAAAACTTGCCTTCTTGAATTTTCTCCCACTTCTCATCCTCAGGCCACCTTTCTGTGATTTCTAAATAACCCGAGTGTTGGATAGGCAAAACATTCAACATTTTCTCCACTCTTCCATGCTCCATAACTTCCAAGGCCATCTTGAAAATCTGCACTTAATTGATCTTGCAGTATCATCACAGACTTTGTACTTTAGGCATCTGTAACCACATTCGTCTTTCCTTTGTGATACTGAATTTCAGATCTTATTATAATATTGCCAAAATCTTTAAGACTCGTTATAGCAGTCAATATTATTATTATTCTTAAAAGTACTTCGGTTTACGGGCACAGGGATCGATTGGTCAAAATCATAACTGACTATAGAACCAAAACCTCACTCAGACATGGTTGTAATGATATTTTAAAGGTAACTCTTCAATTTAGCAACCTTGCTGTTTGAATCATCTTCACTTTGCACTGAAATTATTGGTTGTTTTGGTGGGAACAACAGGCTGATATCGTGAATCTTTTGGTTAAGTACTACAAAGAAGCAAGGCATGCGGTTTATATGAATAACACAGAGGATGAGGCTAGAACTAAGAGAGATGAAAGGAGAATGGAAGAGTCCTTTACAAAACCACCAAGTTTCAAAAACATGGATTTGAAGTCTAAGACTAGGGTGGGAGGCAGATGTTGCGTATGCTTTGATCCTTTTTCCATCCAAAATGTCTCGGTTGTCATTTTCTTTTGTTTTCATGCATATCACATGACTTGTTATATGGACTTAGTCAATACATATAGTGATGAGAATGAAGCTCAGGATGGTTCCCTTGATTCTAAGTATGATGAATTTGATGACGAAGAGAATGGTGAAAGTCAGTCAGACTCCTCTTGAATGCGGTGTCAAAAATTAGTATTTAATCTTTACTAATTTGTCAAAAATGAGCAAATAATTTGTCAAAATGAGCAATTAATTTTTTGCTCATTTGTCATATGAGCAAAAAATTCAATGCTCCTTTGTCAAATGAGCAAATGATTCTTGATCATTTTGTCAAACTAATACTCATTTGTGAGTGTGTTTGAATGTTTTAAATACGTTGGCCTACTAGCTCAAGGGTAGAGCATTGTGAAAATGCACAAAAGATGTGGGTTCAAATCCCACATAGGTTCATTTGTGTAATGAGGAGACACAAGTTTGTATGAGAGTTTAATTGTAACAAAGTTTATATAGTTATAAATCATTTCAAACATTTTTTTAGCTCATATAATTTTTTGCTAATTTGATTTTCTTTATTTTTAATTAATTTTTTTAGTTATTTATAGTTATAACCTATGTAGGAATTGAACCTACATCCTATGCATTTGCATAGTGCTCTACCAGTTGAGCTAATAGGTTTTATCATATGTTATAAATAGTTTTTGCATATGTTCTAAAATTTACTGAATATGTTCCAAAATTTACAGCAACCATTCTGAAACTTTTCGCTTATGCTCTAGAATTTTCTACCTAAGCTCTAAATAAATGTCTTAAATTATTTTTCTGTTCTAAATTTTTTCACCTTATGTTGCCCAATTGATAAATTAAAAAGAGTTGTTGCTCATTTGATAAATGAGCAATGAATTGTTTACTCATTTGATAAATGAACAAAGAATTGTTGCTCATTTGATAAATAAGCAAAGAATTGTTTGCTCATTTGATAAATGAGTAAGGAATTGTTGCTCATTTGATAAATGAGTAAGGAATTGTTGCTCATTTGATAAATGAGTAAAGAATTGTTGCTCATTTGATAAATGAGCAAAGAATTGTTTGCTCATTTGATCAAAGAGCAAGAAATTGTTTTCTCATTCGATAAATGAGCAAAGAATTGTTGCTCATTTGATACATGAACAAAGAATAGTTGCTCATCACATATTATCTAAACAAGTAGCGAAGTACCTGTGAGTTTTGGACAAGAGCGTATTATCAAAAAAAAACTTTCACATTGATTTCAGAACAACATTAAGCAAATGCCTCCTCCAATACAAGATAGATATGCCATCTGCAAGTACCTGTGAGTTTTGGACAAGAACATCAATTGCAGCAAGATACGGAGCTACAATTAGGGTCTTATTAATGAAGTGAACACGATTCTGAATCTTTTTCTGTGCTACAGTCAGAGCACAACAGTATATGATTAACATCAAACCAAGATCCAAATATACTGGATCACATACCAATCAATCTAGTACTTCCAAGAAACATAGAACCCAAATGCTAAGTTTAACACAAAATTTCATACAAGTATCTAACTGCCCACCTAGTCCCTACAAGTGGTTCATAAAAGATTATGAGAAAAGGCAAGGAAACCCAAGGAAACCAATTACCACGACTAAAATACAGTCCACTACTAGAAATTCACTGATAATAGAGTACCAAGTCACAGGATTTCTAACAAGCATTTTATCAAACACCTTGTATAGCATTATCAGGATATTCATAAGTATCATAAAAATTCACTGAGTTTGTGTGCTTAGGCACTAATAATCTGTTCCACACAAACTCAGCCTAGTTTCCTCAATTCAACCCTCCAAACAACCTGAATCAGCCACCTCCATCTCACACGAACCAACAAATCATACAACAATGCATATAAATTTAGAACATTAGCATAAATATTAATTCAAAGCATGTCAAGCAAACAATAAATATTAATTCGAATAGATACAACACAATGAGACTATTATACAAAATATTAGTCAAAAATCGCCCAAATAATCATCAAAATCTTTGAAAATATTGGAGTATAAGTTACCGTTGCATTTCAGAACAAATTTCTGTACGAATTAATTGTTCTTCGCCGACCTCCATTCCAAATTTTCTTCAATTTGTTCTTCCGCCAAATTAGAGTTCGTATTTGCAAAAATTCTAATTAAATTGCCCAATTGAACTTATTTTATATAAGTTTATGAATAAAATTCGTTGAATTTGAGCAAAAATCAAAAGGAATCGATGTACTTTGCTTTGATTTAGAGCAGTTACAATGCATTTTAGAGAAAATTTAGTGATTTTAAGAGAGAAGATGAAGGAAAGTGTGAAAGTGTTTGATGAGAGAGAAAATCAGATATTTTGGGTAAAATATGAAGTTGGGAAGTTTCATTATTTATACTAATGCCATTACTTGTTCTCCGTTGATCTTAACTGTCTACTTTAATCTAATCCTACGACTTAGATTTGTTCTCATATATTAGGAGTGTTCTCACATAAAGGTGGTTCTCACCGGATCCCGACCGTTAAGTGTTCCCAAATACTTAACCGCTAAGTATTTTTGTACTTTAGATTAATATTAGTCGTAGTAGCAAGTTATTTTATTTTGGCAAAGATGTCTCAAGACGGCGTTTCGATGAAGACGAGCCAAGATGAAGACCCTTGAAGATTTGAAGATTTCAAGGGGTCATGCTAGTTGCCAAATGCATCAATTTATGTTTTATATATATTATTGTTATATATGAATGTTAGATGCATGTCTAGGATTTCATATGTTGCGACGATTAGTTAAGTTCACTTAAATCAATCAACATAGAAACCCTAGGTCCCTTAAAATATTGAGCTAAAATTTGCTGTTCCAAGAACAACACTTACCGAACTAATGCGTGTATGTGATTGGCTACGCCAAAGCGAGGCATCACTACTTCCCTAGGAATTTAAGGTATACTAGGTATACAAGTTATCTTGGTTAAGCTCAACGATATCACTAAGGAGTCCTTAGATGTCGTGGAAAAAGAGATAAAATGTCAAGAATGCATAAGATGCGACATTTTATCAAACCGAGAGTAGCTTAGAGCTATTAGCAATTGGATTGCGTACCTTAAGATATTTAATGTTAAGACAAGCCAAAGCATGCTTAACCATTTTTTTGATCTTTGAGATCTCGGAATCATTTTATTCTCGCCCAAAAGGGACAAATTTATCAATGCGTGGATAAAATGCTAAATAAGATTGAAAAATTTGCATGAACGCTTTTAAATTTAAAACTTATTGGTTTATGAATGGTTTTTCATTTAAAATTCTTTCAATTGTAGAACAATGTCTGCAAGTAACTCAAACAACAACCATGTGTGCCCGGAACTCCCCGATAAGTTAGCATTTTGCCTCAACTTGGTCAACTTTAAGGAGTGGGAGGAGGAACTCAGGAAAATTCTCCGGGATTGTTCGTTAGAGTACACTCTTGATACTCCCATTCCAAGATTCTTCTCCATGGGGATCATGACCAATGAGACTCATGAAGAATGGTATTCCAATTGCAAGAAAGTCTCATGACTCATAGCAAATTCCATCCCGGAAGATTGGAAGGAAAGCCTTTCCTCCTACCTTCCGAACATGTTCCTCAAAGCACTTGAGGACGTTGTCAATGTAAGAGTCACCAAGAGTGACAATGACAACTATGATGGACTCGTGTTTGATTTGACTAGGTCACTCTCAAACATGAAGATAAAGCCACCAAACGTGGGATGTCTTGCTAAGGAAAGGCGTCGGCTTTGGACAAAGGTCTACAATGCCAAATTGAGACCCGGCATGCCCCTCCAACCTCATGTGCTTGGAATGACTAGGCTCTTCAAACACATGCAGCTTCTTGGAATCTCATTAGAGGATAAGATGGCGGGGCATATCTTGCTTGCTTCGCTCCAGTCGGGCTATGATGCACTTAGAGTACATATAGCTGCGGGAAAAGAGACACGCTCCTTAATGGAGGTGGTGCAACTACTTAGCCGAGCCACTGCATGTGGAGTGACCGAGAGGCCCTTGAGAGCAAGAAAAAGGGAGTTCAAGAAGGTCAAGGCAAAGATGCGTTGCTTCTATTGTGGTGGGCAAGGCCACTAAAAGAGAGAATGCAAGCTCTTTTGGGAAGAGGAGGAGAGGAATGGAGCATCTGCCTCAGGTATCTTCCTTACACACTTGTGAATTAAGCTTATCATAGGTATTAGATACCAAGTATGACTCACTTTATGTTGCCTTTTCAGGGACCAAGTGAGAAGCTTATCAAGTGTTGGTGCAAGGACAAGTAGACGACAAAGATGGTTTTTCGGTCGTGCTTGCACGCACTATTTTGTCTATGACATGTAATTAAACTAATCTTAGTTTTTCATCATGCTTTTGAACATACTATGATCTATGGTGTTGGACACCTAGTTATTTTGAATGTAAGACTTTGACAATAGTTGTTTTTGTCTTGCAAATATATGTTCAATGGAAATTGCATGTTTTACATATGATTAGACAAAAGTTGATACCGCTAACTAAGACATCTAAGAATTTACTTTCACCGACGATTTTAGTAGATATGGCTATATCTACTTAATGTCGAATAAATCTGAATCTTTTGAGAAATTCAAAGAATTTCAGAAAGAAGTTGAAAATCAACTTAGCAAGAAAATTAAAGCACTTCGATCGGATCGAGGTGGCGAATATTTGAGCCATGAATTCGACGATCACTTGAAAGAAAATGGTATTCTTTCAGACTTGACACCTCCTGGAATTCCTTAAAGGAACGGAGTATCCGAACGGAGGAATTGAACCTTGTTAGACATGGTTCGATCAATGATGGGTCTTAGTGAACGTCCTATCTCTTTCTGGGGACATGCGCTACAAACCGCGGCACTAACACTGAACCGAGCTCCGTCAAAAGCTGTTGAAAAGACTCCATATGAATTATGGACTAAGAAACCTCCTAGGTTGTATTTTCTCAAGATTTGCGGATGCGAAGCATATGTCAAGCGATTAATTTCGGACAAACTTCACCCCAAATCGGATAAGTGTTTCTTTGTGGGATATCCAAAAGAAACCAAAGGGTATTACTTCTACAATAAATCCGAGAACAAAGTATTTGTTTCTCATGATGGTGTCTTTTTGGAGAAGGAACACCTTTCCAAAATGACAAGTGGGAGGAAAATCGAACTCGACGAAGTTCAAGAGGACGAGCAACAATGTCAACCTGATAAAACTGACAATCTAAGTGCTTTGGAAGCAACTGAGAAGATTGGTCAGAATCAAACAGACAATGTAAATGCTCTACCCATTACCCTTCGTAGGTCGCAACGGCAAAGATCTCAACCAGACAGATACCTTGGTATTGTCTTAACCGATGATCAAGACTTCCTAGTTATGGATGGAGATGAGCCAGCGACATACAAGCAAGCTATGACGAGCCCCGACTCTGCTAAATGGCAAGAAGCCATGAAATCCGAGATGGACTCCATGTCTGGAAATCAAGTCTGGGACTTGGTGAATAAAGCCATGAAAATGTATCGATATACAAGGCTAGGCTGGTGGCAAAAGGTTATAGACAAATCCACGGGATTGACTATGATGAAACCTTTTCACCGGTTGCAATGCTAAAGTCTGTCCGGATTATTCTAGCGATTGCTGCATATTACGATAATGAAATATGGATGATGGATGTCAAAACTGCCTTCCTAAATGGGATTTCAGAAGAAACTGTGTACATGACACTGCCAGAAGGTTTTGTTGATCCGAGCAACGCTGGAAAGGTTTGCAAGCTTAAGAAGGCCATTTATGGACTAAAGTAAGCCAACAGGAGTTGGAATCTGCGATTTGATGAAGGCATCAGAAAGTTTGGTTTTATCAAGAATGCGGATGAATCTTGTGTATACAAGAAGGTCAGTGGGAGTGACATCGCATGCCTAGTCCTATATGTCGATGACATACTGCTCATTGGAAACATCACAAAATTACTGGAGTCCGTAAAGGGCTGGTTGGGAAAGTGATTTTCAATGAAGGACTTAGGAGAGGCACAGTACATATTGGGCATCAAGATCTACAGGGATAGATCTAAGAGGATGATTGGATTGAGCCAGAGTACTTACATTGATAAGGTACTGGCACGATTCCACATGGAGAATGCCAAAAGAGGGCATCTACCCATGTCCCATGGCGTAACTCTCAGCAAGAAACAGTGTCCACAGACACCTGTTGAGCGAGAGAGAATGGATCAGATTCCATATGCTTCGCTAATTAGGTCGATCATGTATGCCATGATATGTACCAGGCCAGATGTATCGTATGCCTTGAGTGCTACGAGCCGATACCAATCAAACCCAGGAGAGGCGCATTGGACTGCGGCTAAGAATATCCTAAAGTACCTGAAAAGGAACAAGGATAAATTCCTTGTTTATGGTTGCCATAAAGACCTGGTTGTTGAAGGTTACACCGACGCTAACTTCCAGACTGACAGAGACGACTTCAAGTCACAGTCAGGATACATATTCTGTCTGAATGGAGGAGCGTTTAGCTGGAAGAGTGCCAAGCAGAGCACCAATGCAGATTCTACAACTAAAGCCGAATACTTGGCTGCTTTAGAAGCCGCTAAGGAGGCTGTTTGGATTCGCAAGTTCATCATTGAACTTGGTGTTGTACCCTCCATCAAGGGTCCGATAGATATCTACTGTGACAACAATGGAGCTATCGCTCAGGCTAGAGAGCCAAGAAAGCACCAGAAGGTCAAACATGTCCAAAGGCGATTTCACATGATAAGGGAATGGAAATCTGAAGGTGAAATTAGAATTTGCAAGATCGGCACGGATGATAATGTGGCCGATCCTTTTACTAAACCTTTGCCTCAAGTGAAACACAACAAGCACGTTGAGGCAATGGGAATCAAGCACGTTGTAGACTGGCTTTGAAACTCTCTGTACATGTGTTTTAATTAAACTTGATGTTTTAATGTAAGACACTGTATTGAAACCATTCATTAATGGAGTAACTAAAATTTTAATGCAAAATTATTTTTCCCTCCATTGCTATTTAATTGTGGTTTAGAATTAAATAATGATTCCATTCGATTTATAAAAATATTCAAAACAGGGTATCAAGACCATGTCTTGGATAAAGAAACACCTGTTAAATGAACATTGAATATTTAAATCGAAAATTGTCCCTAATCGAGGTCATCTAACTGATGGACGATTGATGACCACCAGAGATTAGTGTGTAGTATGATTTACGGCACCGTTTATTGTGCTGCATGGACATTATGGTCATAAATCATTTGCACAGGTGCCATTTCGGAACTGCACTGGATAGATCTATGAGAGTACTTTAAGAGATTCAAAATTATCATAAGTACACTTCTTATTATAGCTATCGGAACTTTTTCCTTGACCATGAGTATTGTGAAGTTTTCTTGTTTGAGTACTAGTCTCTTTGATGTTGCCTAACGTCTACCGTAACTGGGGATCATAACGGGAACACTCGGCAGATTAGGTCCTCTTAGTAAGAGGAACTTACAATGCAAGACTGGGAATGTCCCCCTATTAACAATAGGGAACATGTCTTTGTTGTTTACAAGGCCGCTCGAAGAGCGAGACTGTGAAAATGCATGTCCGTGCTCAGATGGATTTTAGAAATCATCAGCTTATTGACAGTCAAACTCGGAGATCGAGAATCACTTCTGAACGTAATAAGGATGATGATGAATCTTACCTTATAGTTCACGAAGAGACATTAAGCGACATAGGAAATGGGCTATACAATGTATGCACACTTGTCCGGAAGGACAAGTGGGAGATTGAAAGGAATGGTGTCCTTCCAACAAGTGTATTATTCTGATAGAGGGTTCAGAATTATTACAGAGCTAATTCTTCAGTAAGGTCAAGTGATCGGAATGCCTAGGTGGAGGCCGCTTCTAATCAATAATATTAAGGTATAATTAATATTACAGCTTATTCTTAACTGAACCCTTCGGGTCGAACCCAATCGAACAACCGATCCGAGACGACGAATTAATCCGAAAGATTTAATGAATCGTCGTAGTTTTACGAACACAGACGTCGGATATCGAGCCTAGGGCGTCGAGACCGAGCATCGCAAAATCACGAGCAACAAGTACAAGCATAGCCGTAGAATCACATTAGCCTAGCCATGTGAAGTGAGTGCTGGGAAGGCTGGGTGATGCGTGCTGTGCGCGCCAGCTGGGCATGCTAGGGTGGTTGTGCTAGCAGGCCACCAAAGCAAGCAGCCAGCTCACCCAAATGCCTTGTGCTGGTTTTGTGAGGGGTGGGGACCAAGGCTTGGGAAAAGCCTTGGGGAGCAAGGCAATGGTCCCCCCGCCTTCTCTTGGTCCTCACTTAACTCTCTCTCTCCCCTTGACACTTGTGGCGTTGTGATTGATTTGAATATTAATTTAATTTGGAATTAAATTAATTATCAAAATTACTCATTCTCCCACATTGGTTAGGGAATGAAAATCAAGGGTTCAGTTCCCTATAAATACCAAGGCATGGGTATTTGGGATAGAAAACACTTGAGTTGAAAAGTAAAGGAAACTCCATTGTTGAGCATACCTTGAAATTCGTAAAACGCTAATTTATTTTGTCCGGGCCTCGACTAACCTTCGAGGCTTAGGACGATCGGGTCGGGTTTGAGGGTACGATCCCGTCGGAGACCTCGCACTATCGGGGTTCAAGTAAGAGCTCATAGTTGAGCGAAGCACGCGTCAAAGGTATAATCTTTTATCCTTTCTTATGCTTTAAATTATGTTTTGCTTGTTAATTGCATTTATTATGGGGGCGGGTCTTGGTAGGTTTCATTCCGCGTAGTGTGGGTCACTACGAAACCCTACAATAACAAAGTGAGAATAACGGGTATGGTTAACCGTACCCCATAGGGTAGGTAAGTTTTTCTCCCTCCATTAATTTTGACTTGTTCGACATCATATAGTGAAAAGGTGTACTTTCCACCATTGAAATTGAAGGTTGAAGGAGGATAGAGAAAACAACAAAAGGTTGAAGGAGGAGAGAGAAAATCAGAAAATACAAAAGGTTGAAAGAGGAGAGTGAAAATAACAGTTAACCAAAGTTAAATGTAATTTACATATACACCCCTTGATATTCTTGTTTATCAAGGTTATAAACTTGTATGTTCTCAATAATAATAATAATAATAATAATAATAATAATAATAATAATAATAATAATAACAATAATAATAATAATAATAATAATAATAATAATAATAATTAGTTTCAATCAAGTTGAATAAGTTCAATATGGTTTTATAAGTTCAATAAGCTTTTATAAGTTCTAATAATTTCAAATCAGGTCTAATAAGTTTTAACAGCCCGTCTAGCCACTCCATGTGGCCAAAGAACAAAGTAATCCTTGTAACACTGACTAAGTAACCCTTGTAATATTGACGAAGTAACCTCTGTAACACTAAACCAAGTAACTCATATAACACTAACGAAGTAACCCTCATAATGATTGGTCACATCGTGTGGCTAGCCAAATATAAGAATTAGTGAAGTTTTTATTAAGGTCTAAAAAGTTCAGATAAATTTAGATAAATTCCAATAAATTTAGAGAAAGTACAATTCAAAATAGCTTAGGTCTAATAAAGTGAATAGAACACACTCTTAAATCGAAAGCTAAGGCTTATTTTGTAGGGTATTAATTTTTGATTAATTTGTTTATTTGATTTGTAGTCACGCACGGATTATTTCCATTTGGTCCCATCTCGCCATCCATCCATATAATGTGTTAAATGAAAACTTACGTGTCATCTTCAAACTCTAATTTTTGTCATTATTATTTTTGTAAATTATACTTTATATTTTCGATATCTTAGTGTGTAAGGTATGACGATGTCACGTTTAATGGGAGGAATTTTCATAATTAAAGGGCCCATTTTAAATGATGATGTAATACCGGTACTACTAATTTCATTTACATAAAGAAGACCTAGTCCATCTAAAAACACACAAACCCCATGAATCTATGATTTTATTCTTAACAAAGAAGGTGTATAAGTACATGGTTGTCCCTCCATCTGTCGCTCATTAATTGCGAGCAAGTATATGTCTTCATCACGCCTAGGGGTGTACAAAAATTGGTCCGGACCTGAAACCGGACCTGAACCGACCTGAACCGGACCGGACCTGACCAGGACCTGTTGATTCAGGTCCGGTCCCGGTTCTTAAAAATCCAGGTTCCCGGTCCCGGTCCGGACCCGGTCCAAACCCGGGGTTTTCATGTCCGGATCTGAAACCCGGGAAAATCGTAATTAAAAAAAAAAAAAAAAAAAAAAAAAAAGAAGGAAACCAAACTCTGAAAAATTGAAACTGAGTTTTCGTGGACTTATTTGTATTTTCGGTGGACTCATTTGTATTTTTGGTGTTTGAGAATCGGGACTTTATAGACTTTATGTAGTTTTGTAATTGATAATTTTGGTTTGTATGTAATTATTAAATTATGCAACAGGTCTAAAAATCACAAAACAGGTCCATATGCAGGTCCATATGCAGGTCCAACAGGTTTTGTATTAAAAAAAATAAAAAAACGAAAAAGACACAAAACAGGTCCATTCAGGTCCAAACCCGGACCGGACCTGATTTTTCAGGTCTGGCCCGGAACCGGACCTGTTAATTCAGGTCCGGTCCCCAATCCTCATAATTACCAAATTCAGGTCCCCGGTCCAAACAGATCTGGTCCAGGTCCGGTCCGGTTTTGGACCGGTGTACACCCCTAATCACGCCCACTTTACTCTTTTATATCGTCTTCAACTAGAAAGGAACTTAGTTTGCAACAAATAAACCTATGAATTATTATAGATATTATCAATATTTTTTTTTTAATGTGGATGCTAGCTTGGCTTTCTTTGTTCGTAATATTTTAGAGGCATGTCGTTAAAAAAAAAAAGAATTTAGAGGCGCATTTTATTTGTGGTTGAATTTTATGTCTATATATATATATATATATATATATATATATATATATATATATATATATATATATATATATATATATATATATATGTGGAGCGTTATAGAGCTGATCAACTTAGCACGACTCATGCACTTGTCCGGTTTTCCCTGTAACGCATGAGGGCTGAGGACATGTTTTTGGACGTAACTAGAGCTGTCAGTTTTTAACCCGAACGGTTAACCCGACTGTGTTCGAATCAATTCGAAAAGAAATTGAACCATTAAAAACCCGTTTTTTAAAATTTGAAAACTGACCTTGCCTAATTTGTCCAACCCGAAACTAAACTGAACCGAATTTGTGCAAATCGTTATTGACATGACCTGTTATCAAGCCAAATCATTACAACCCGAAATTGAAAACAAGTCAAACCAATTACGCCTGAATCCGATAGTAATCTGACCCATTTTAAACCGAAAACCGTTTTAACCCTAAAAAATCCGATAAACCTGAATCGTTCCAAACCGTAACCTGTTGTGACCAAACCGTTTATAACCCGTAACCTGCTGTGAACGAACCGTTTATAACCCGTAACCCATTGTGATCGAACCGACGACCCGCAACTCGTTGACATCGAACCGTTTACAAGCTGTCACCCGTTGACATCGAACCGTTTACAAGCCGTAACCCGTTGTGACTGAGCCGTTTACAACTCGTAACCCATAATGTTTATGATCTGATCCGTTTTAATCCACTGCTCGATAAACCCAACTTATTTATGACTTAACTTGATTATAACTAGACCTGTTCCTACCCATTATCTGATTAACCCGACATGATAATGATCCGACTCAATTTTAACCCAATATGATTTGAACTAAAATTTCCTTCAAATTGGGTAAACCCGTTTATGACCTGAACCGATAATGACCCGACCCGATTTCACCCGATCTGTTTTGAATCAAAACCCAGTTTCAAACTGACCCAATTTAACCCAAACTGATTACAACTAGACTCGATTGGGAACCGAACTGTTTTGAACAGAAACCCACTTTAAATTGGCTAAACTCGTTTTCAAACCAACACAATTTAACCCAAACTGATTATGATCTGAACCGATTACAACCTGACCTGATTAGGACCCGACCCGAATAGAAACCGCTATAAAACAAAACTAAATTGAACTGACCTGATATTTTTCAAAATCGACCCAAACCGACCCGCTAATCAATTCAACCCGTTATTAACCGACTCGTTATAATCCGAAACTGATACAATACAAAACCGAACCGTTTACCCGAATTAACACCCGTAGCTAATAGTTTGAGTGTTAGAATGGATTAGCTTGGTGGGAGCTCTCTTATTTATCTTTTTTGTCTTCTTTTGAGTAATGAGAATTAGGAATTAAGACTAGTTATAATATGAGTTAGTCGTGGGCATTTAAAATATCTAACCCAAATTGAATTAACATTGTTTTGTTTTAATAATTAAATGCCTAAAAAGTAGTTTATTAAATTAGTTGTGAATGTTTGACTCCGAGTACAATTTGGTCATAGAATGTACTCCCTTCGTCCCTTATCTACATGTCTGTTTTTGAATTTTCATGCGAATTAAGGAACTTAGAGATTTCTTAAAATCCATGATTGGGAATTACAAATGTGCATGTGGGATTAGAGAGAGATAGAGAGAAAGAAAAGGTGGTTGGTAATTATTGAAGAGATAGAGAGAGAAATAAAGTGTTGGAAAATGATGTCAAAAATACAAAAACACTCATCAAAATTAGGGAATATTTACATTCTTTAAATAGAAAAAGGCATGTAGTTTTAAAATCCCTAAAAAGAAAAGTAGGCATGTAAATAAGAGACGAAGGGAGTAATTTTTTGAATTAAATAGTTGAAAATCGGCCCGCCCTAATAACAACACTACTAATGTTTAATCTTGGAGATGGGGATGATGAAGATTTAAATTTTTAAAATGCAATATGCTAGAGGTATTTTCATTCGATAATTATAGCACTAAACTTTCAGTCTTTGACTAATTTGAGTGTAGAATTAGGTTCAATTGGTGAAAAATAATTAATTTAATCATTACTGGTGATAGATATGTTTAATGAGTGCTCTCAAATAATCAGTTCACAACCAATCTAATATATATATATATATATATACTAGTTTGGTGTCCCGTACGATGTTCGAGTTGTTTAATGAATTTATAAGATAAACTTTTTATCTATATACCAAATTTAAAGATTTATTATTGGTATAAAATTAGTTAGAAATTGATGTGATTTTGTGATGATTTAAATTATGCAATAGGCATATAATGACTAATAATAATATTGGTGAAAATGCTTGATTTAAAAAATTAGAAAAAAAAATAGCAAAGTAAGTTTGAAATATTAGAAATTTCTAAATATTAGCCAAAGATAAAGCAAATCAAAAAATTGTTATAAGCTTGTTGAGTTGACCCGAACCTGAAACTTTGGGCTAGTGTGTACATTTTTTGACCCTAACCTGAAGTCACTCGACCCGAAATGTACCGTGACCCGATTCGATTGATAGTTCTACATACAGTAATAAAATCATATTAGATTATGAAGTATTTTATTTAAATCGATTAGGGTATATTATAAATGAATGTTGTACTTTTTGAACTACTTCCTTTGCTCCAAAAAGATTATGATATAAATATAAATTTATATGATGAATTATTAAATTGTTGTCTACGTGACGCGGCATTTGGTGAAAAGTTGAAACGCCAAGTATTGTCTCGAGATCTGGCTAAACTTATAATTTATTTTATACCTGTGAAATGGAGGTATTTTATCAGAAATAAAACTCTAAATCAACAATTTTATCTCATAATTCTATCCAAATTTTATTGAAAATAAAACTCTAAACTAACTTTATTCATAAAATATATATCTAAATAAATCCTATGTGTCATACTAATATTTAATTGTTGTCTACGTGGCTTGATATTTGGCGAAAAACCGGAATGCCAAGTATCGATGTCTCGTGGCTTGGCTAAAAGTTTAGCTATATATATTAGTTATTAGTTTTGTGCCCGGACGATGCCCAGATGGTTGATAAAATTTTAAGATAACGTTTTTACTCGAATGTTAAATACAGACAATAATTCGTTCTGATAATGTAAGATATTTAGACATACGATATCATATGGAGTGTACTTTGAGTAGTTTTGTTTGTAAATAGATAATTATATGTTATTATTGACTTGAAATTATTTTTAGTGAAATTAAATTACTTTTACTAGACTGCAAATATTTATACCAAACTAAAATTATTTTTACAAATTAAAATTTATTTTTATTGATTTTCTAATATTTTTTTTAAATAAATTAAATAATAATACATATTGTATGCAGCATTTGGCCGAATAAAGTAACCCCTATAAAACTGATCGAGTAACCCCTGTAATACTACAAAATAATTGAGTAACCTCTAACACTAACTAAGTAACCCCTATCTATAACACTGATTGAGTAACCACTATAGCACTGACCAAGTAACCCCTATAACACTAACGAAGTAACTCTTATAATAGTTGGTGACATGATTTGGCCAGCCATGTATAAAAGTTTGTGATTAAATATATTATAAATGGACTTACTTTAAAAAACTTTTTAAAACGAATTTGATGATGCAAATAGAATTAAGTTATAGGATATTTATAAAAAGTTATGATTAATTTTGTATATATGAAATATTAGAATTTTATCAATAATCAAACTAAATACAACAATTTTATCTTAAAAATCTATCTAAAAAGCGCTTAGTTAGCATCACATGTGTCACATTAATACCTATTTATCTTCTACGTGTAGGATTAAATTTTCTTAACGCGCCATGTAGGATTATTATTGTAAGTTAAAATAATATATTGTTAGTTAAACAATGAATTTAAAAAAATATGTTATATTATTCAATTAATTTAAAACGATAAGTATGATCAAATAAAAGAAAATTAAAGGCATACCTCTTCGTCAATTAATACCATATCCATACTAATCAAACTATTATGTTTTCGAAAGTTGAAAATATCAAAAATAAAAAATAAAAAAATTAAAAGTATCAAAAAGCCTTGATACACATAATTTAATTTTTCTATCATTTTTGGAAGAATTAATTTCTTAAATCGACGAAATAGACCTAAGAAAACAATGCAATGAAAAGAATTTAGTTAATAATAATCCTATCCGTAACTACAATAGACAGACATTTTTTTTAATCAAAATATGAAAACACAAATTGTTTCATATGAATTATTATGTGATTATTTGGTGGTGCATGAATTAAATTAATGCCTATTTATAATAATAACAAATCATAAGTTATGAAATCAATTCGTATCTTTTTTACAACTTAAATTTTATCATTTTTTAATTGTAATTTTAAAAAATTCCTAACAATCCAAAAATTTATCCATGCAACAACATGCATTATTATCAACAATCGTCAAATTAAGAAAATATGCTCGAAATCTAATTAACATATGCTAAATTTGTTCTCCGTAGCGTTATATCTTATTATTATATCTTATGGAGTATTATCCTAGGAGTATTATTATTATATACTCAAACAACAAACATCCTCTATGCGAATTTCTTATCCCGTATCCAGGTATATAATCGTACTAGGTTAAGTACCGTGCCATGCACGGTTATAATTAAATTTTACAACAAATAAATTATAAATAATGGTGTTAATTCAACAATAATTTTATCTAAAATAATTATTTGTAACAAATAACTTGAATTTTAGTTTATACAATACCAAATACGTAAAGGTTATTGAATTGGACTGTATAAAAAAATAATATAAGAATAAAAATTTAGAAGCTATAAAGTTTTATATAAGAAAATTAAAATATTAGCTTAGGTTAGTACCCATATACGAACTCATATACATTTATCCTTAAATTGTTGACAAACTTTGACCAGCATAATATGAAAATTTAGTTGATTTTATTTTACTTTAGAATAATTAGTATTCCGTAATCAATTTTTTAAATATATTTTTAGTGAGTAGTAGGGATTTTATTTTTTAAATAATCACATTAATATTTAAAGTAATTAGATTAAATTTTCAAATATATGTTATGTATACTATAACAAAATGATTTTGTTCTTATAAACGTTATATTTCTTTTTTAATTAAAATAAATTTTATTGTCAAATGATAAAAATTGGAGAAAAAAAATTGATATTGATAATATTATAATAATCTTGGAAAATAATATATTACAATACCTTATTTTAATCTATGTTAGTATTTTTGTAACTAAAAGCTTCCTAGTATATAAAATATATGTAAAAAAAAAAAGAGTATAATTGGAATAAATATGTGGTCAAAATGGAAATAACTATTATTGTAGGTAATAAAATGAATGCCATTAAAATATGACAAAAAAAAGGATGGAAAAAAAAGGCGGAAAAATTTCCGACTAGAAAATGACAAGTATCATTCCAAGTTTCGCCTTTAGTATATTGTTATTGATTGATAATTAGGTTTTTTTTAAAAAAAAAAATCATTATTTATAAATACGTAGGATAAATAGGTACTTATTAGAATTAGTTTTTTAATTATATAATTTATGCATGATATAAATAACAGTATTTTAATCATGCCTAATTTCAAAGCCCCTCAGTTGCATCAAAAACATTATGCCCAAATAATAATTTCCTAAGTCCATTAAAATGGGAAACTATTATGGCAAGCAAATAGCATAGACAATCTCATTAAGTCATTGTATTACAAATTAGACTAAAATCCCGTGCAATGCACGGTTGTTAAATATTTTTGACAATAATATTACAAAATATAAAGTATATAAAAGATATTCAAAAAATATTTCATTTGGGTATATATGGAATGTGATTGTCAAATTGGAAAGAAAATATATAAATTATAAATAGTTTATTTATTGATTTTGCCCAAAAAAAAAAATTAAAAAAAAAATTAAAAAAAAAAAAAAGAGAGAGAGAAGCGAAAAAGGCGTGAAGTTTTTTTCACAAGGTAATGATAAGTGTCATGTAAGGATTTTTCTTAAATATAGGTTAATAGATGGATGATTGAATGAGATTAAAGCATCAAGAATGAAAAAAAAATAAATAAAAAAAGCCAAAGAAAAAGAAAACACCAAAAAATCTCAATATGGGTGGTTTTACAAAATAAGAATTAGCTAGATGTAATATCCTATGCACCCTCTTGGAATTAATTACCAAAATATAACACACTTCTTATCAATCAGGGGGGTTAGTTATTATTGCACTAGTGACTAGTTTTACAAAACTAATTCGTATTTGAGTACGTGTCAAGAAAAAACTGACCTGATGTTGACCTGATTTGACACAAACTAACCTGACAATGAATGTCTATTTGCATAATGAATATTTTATCATGATAAGTATCTTGACAATATAACTACATATGACTTGATCATAAAATTTTATCATGAATACTCCATATGTTTTATAATAAAAAATTTTATTCATTTGATTTTCACTTATCTAAACTTATTTTATCTTATCAAACTTATCTTATCTTAAGGTTTTGTTTTGTTCACCTTATTTTCACTTATTTCAGGGGTAATAAGTTCAGATAAGTTCAGTTGAGGAAAAATAAATTCTGATAAGGGTTATCCAAGTATAAATTACAACTAGAATAAGTTCTAATAAGTTCATATATATAAATTCAAATAAATTTAGGTAAATTCAGATAAGATCAAATAAGTTCAGATAAGTGAAAATCAGGTGAATAAAACACACCCTAAGAGGTTACTCAAACTTATAATCAGAATATATTAGACCTTAAATTTTAATTTAGTTGTAACTTAAACTCAATTAACTCGCTATTATCAACCATTATCAGAACTAGCTTTTTCAGACAAATTTGTCCCGAAATAAGAGCAAAATAAGGTGAACATATATGACATGGCCTAAGTGCATCAATTTAACTTTGCTCTATTTTTTGTAATACCTATGACATGGCCTTAAATTATTACTGGATTAATCATAATGCATACTTTTATAATATTAATTATTTTTATATAAATTTTACTAATGCACGGTTAAATATAATTGTCAATATTGTGCATTAATGTATGTCATTCAAAGTCATGCATATATCTTAGACATCTGTTCATTTCACTTTATTTTTGCTGAAATGAAATTATTTTTACTAAACCGAATTTATTTTTACTTAACTGAAATTATTTTTACTTAACTTACATTATTTTTACTGAACTGAAATTAAATTTACGGAAATGAAATTACTTTTACTAATTCTCTATTATATTTCCTTTTTGAACTTATTGATTTTATTGCATTGAACTAATTTTTACTGAAATGAAATTATTTTTACTAAAATGAAATTATTTTTACTAAACATTTTTTTTTAATTGAAGTGAACAAGACCTTAATAAAAATACTACATCCGTTAAATATTATGTGCAACAAAATGGAGGTTTGCGGTTGTTAATGCAAAAGTTAAGGGGCAAAGATTAGAGAAAGTTAAGGAACTTGTGGTATGTAATTAAGGTGGAGAGAGATTAATTAATAAAAACCCACTGCCACCACCAAGACCAGGCAACACCACCCACACCGCATTCACCAACACCACCGCCGCCTTCACCACCACCACTACCACCCCCACGAAACCACCACCACTACCAACCCCACGAAACCCCCACCACTACCAACCCCACGAAACCACTACCACCCCCACGAAACCACCACCACCCTCACGAAAACCCACCATCCCCACGAAATCACCACCTTATTCGTCTTCCCCTCATTCGTACTACCCACAAAAATCCAGGCCACCACCTCCAAACAAACAATCCCTCATTCGTCTTCCACTCCCATTTCCGGCAGCCCCCTCCCTCGTCTTTCTCTCCTTTTTCCGGCAGCCCCCTCCCTAACCTAAAAACCCAGTAATCCCAAACCCCAAAACCCAGAAATTGTCACCCAAAACACCTAAAACCCACGCCCTAAAACCCTAACCCAGAAATCGTCACCATCATCACCTTCAATTAAATCCAAAACCCACGCCCTGAAACCCTAATCTAGAAATTTGACCATCATCATCACCTTCAATCGAAATCAATACCCAGAAAACCAAAACTCAGAAAATCGAAATCAAAACCCAGAAATCAAAATCAAAACCTTGAAAATGATCAAAACCCAGAAAATTGAAATCAAAATCCAGAAAATCAAAACTTAGAAATTCGAAATCAAAACCCAGAAAATCGAAATTAAAACCCAAAAAATTGAAATCAAAATCCAGAAAATCAAAACTTAGAATTCGAAATCAAAACCCAAAAAATCCAAATCAAAACCCACAAAATCGAAACTCAGAAAATCGAACGGTGGTGGGAGAGACTCAAAACCCAGAAAATCAAAACTCAGAACATCGAAACTTAGAAAACCCAAAACTTGTGAGGGAAGAGAGATGAAGAGGATCGTTTGTGGTGGTGGGAGCTAAGGGTCGTGGTCATAGGGAGGAGAAAGACGGTGGTGGGATGGAAGGTGGTCGTGAAGGATGAGAGAGAATGGTGGTGGGAGGGGCGGTGGTCGTGACTCGTGAAGGAGGAGGGATGAAAAGGTCGAAAGAGATGAAGAGGGTGAAGGTGAAAGAGATGAAGAGGGTGACAGAGATGAAGAGAGGTTGAGCAAAGAGATGAATGGGTGGTGGGTAGACTAGGAGATGAGTAAATGGGGTGGGTAGAATTAGGTTAATGATTTTAAATTAGATTAAAAAGGTCATTGTGATTAAAATAAGATGGGGGTAATGTTTGGGGTAAAAATACCCTATGCCACGTGGCCCAGTAGAATCGTGACATGTGGCAGCCCACCAAAGGCCCCACGGGATCCTATCGGATGCTGCCACGTGGCATCAAAACCCTAATCAGGGAACATGTCTCCCCCACTATAAATAGAGGAATCCTCCTCATTTATTGGGCATTCAAAAATACATACACGAAACCCGAGCAATATTAATTGCGGAATCTCTCTGAATCAGTGAGATAAACCTATTTACCTTCCGCATATTTACCCATCCGTAAATCATACTAACTTGACCGTCGGAAGCGGAACTCAACCCAACCGGAGTCTCGTGGTTTTGCAGGTACAGAAGTCAGGCGCGCATACTCTGTATTGTAACTCTCCCGAGGGACTAAAAACACCCGAAACATTTGGCGCCATCTGTGGGGAGAGTACTACTGAGATGGCATCTGATGTTGTACCGAATGCAGAGGGCAGCCGGCCTCCGGCTGACCCTGAGGTCCATACGGACCATGAGAGTGGCAGTGGGGACGACTACGATGTCAAAACCTACATGGCCCCAGACGGGTTATTTCGTTCTAGGCGCACCCGTTCCAAGGAAACAAGGGAATGGAGCCAAGACAAAGCTTGTCCCAACAACCCAGGCGGCAAGCCTGTGAGACGACACCAGGCGGCGGAGGGTGCTGCCCCCATCACCAGAGACGAACTCATGAACCTCATGACTAGTTTTAAGGGGGGAAATCAAAGATAAAATCAGGAAGTCAGCTGGCTCCAGCAAGGGTCAGTCGGCAAAGAAGCCTTCTCCCTCCGGGAAAAAGCAAATCAAAGACCGAGTGCCTACTCCGCATCCCAAACCCAAGGGGATGGATGGGCCCTTGATCGATCTTTCGAAACTTCGTTTCCCCGAAACGGGGCAACGGAAGGCCATCCGGCATACACAGCCAGATGGGTCAAAGAAGATTTTCTCAGACGCCCGGTTGTTCATCCGGGAGAAGAGAAGTTAGAGCATGTCTCAGTCGGCCTCAACGTCGACCTACTCAGACAGTTTCCGAAATACTTAAATGAAGCATTTGGAGACGCAGCAGGGGAGTCAGTCACGCAGTGTATCTGCACGTACTGGCCCTCATGTGATCCAGCAGCAGGCCCCGTATGTGCCCCAACAGCCATACGCCTAGTATGGATCTCCATTCATGCAGTCGCCTCCCTTTGGGGGTCAGGCGGCCTACCAGGTCCAGCCCATGGACTGGCAGCTCCAACTGCTAAACCTTGGGGAACAGCCTTCGGCTTTCTCTCGGGAGATAACCGAGGCGGTACAACCGACCAAAGTTAAGAATGTGTTGGTTGGTGCCTACGACGGTACCACCAACCCTGAAGACCATCTAATGGCATACACCAACCTCATGTACCTACAGGGGTTGGATGACGCTGCCTGGTGTAGATGCTTCCCGACTACATTGAAGGGCATAGCCCAGCGATGGTTCGACAACTTGCCGGCTGGGTGCATCAATAACTTTAAGATGCTTGCATACCTGTTTGCGTCCAATTTTTCCATGAATATCCCTGCTAAAAAGACAAGTCTCGACCTAGGGGCTATCCAGCAGGGTGACAAGGAGGGACTTCGGTCCTATGTCAGGCGGTTCAATCTGATGAGAGTTCAGATTCAGGGGCTGTCTGACGAAGTGGCATATACGAACTTCTTCAAGGGTCTGAAGGATGGGTGAACTTTAAAATTTGACCTAGTCCGCAAGAGGGTAGCCACCCTCCAAGAGGCACTTATGGAGGCAGAGGCCTATATACAGGCAACTGAGCTCTATTCTATCAAGCATCCTTCGGAACCCAAGCGGTCCGACAGAAGGGACAGCCGGCCTAACCAGCCGGCCAAAAAGGAAGAATACAAAAGAAAAGAAGTCTGGGCAGCTAACCGCCCAGGTCAGCCGTCCTAGAAAAAGCAAAGGAAGTTGGAACCGTACGTCCCCAAGTACGATTTCAACAATGACTGCTCTTCCATCCTCATGGAGATAAAGGACCGGGTGATAATAAAAAAATCGGCTGCAATGAAAAGTTCTGTCAAGAACAGAGACAAAAGCAAGTATTGCCAGTTCTATGAGGACGTCGGCCATGACACCAATGGTTGCTATAGCCTCAGGCGACTATTGGACCGTCTGGCTGATGAAGGGATCCTGGAGTCCTATCTGGTGAAGACCAACGGCAACCCCAAATCAAGTGGGGGACAGCCGTCTAAGAAGCCTGCTGCTAGCTGTGAAACGGATGAAGAGCATATCTTCACCATTGCAGGCGACTTCGCAAGCGGAGGTCCCACTATCCGAGGGGCCAAGGATAACATCCGGAAACTATCCAACCCAGAAGATGAGGGACATGCATCGAAAGACACCTTCCCTGAGGTCTTCATCTCTGAGAAGGATAGGGGCATGGTCAGTCGGCCTCACGATGACCCCCTGGTCATCGAATGCAAAGTTTCCAATCAACGAGTTGGCCGGATCTTAATCGATACCGAGAGCTCGTCTGACCTAATCAGTTACCAGTGCTTGACAAAACTCAAGTACAAGCCTAGCAGCATGCACAAGGCTCCCCACCGCCTAGTTGGCTTTGGGGGAGGGGTAGTGCATCCGGTGGGAATGATTGACCTACCCATCCGGCTAGGAGGCAAAGGGGAAGGGCGACACATGGTCGTCAAGTTTTTGGTGGTCGAGGAATTGACCGCCTACAACCTTATTTTTGGCCGCCCCACCCTCTACGAGTCCAAGGCTGTCATCATCCCATCTCTTATGATGATCAAGTTTCAGAGGGATGATGGATCCGTTGGTGCCCTAAGCGAGGATCAGAAGACGGCTAGGGAGTATTACCTCTCAGACGTCAGGCCGACTGTTAGCGTAGCCGGTCATAACGAGGAACCTGTTGACCTCAAAGAAGTGCCTGCCCCCAAGGCAGTCGGCACAAAGCGAAAGGCGGACCAGTTGGCCCCCGTCAGAAAAGCAAAATAGCAATCACTAGTCGGGGAAAGGCCGGATGAGTCCCGACCCCAGCCGGCTGGTGAGAACATTGATGTCGTCCTGGACGACAGCCGCCCTGACAGAACGGTCAAGGTTGGGACGGTTGCTCATGAAAAGTTGGGGGCATACTTGCTCCAACTTCTGAGAGAATTCAAAGACATCTTTGCCTTTGAAGGGGAAGAGATGCCAAGCGTCAGCCCGGATCTAGCTGTCCACAAATTAGCTGTTGATCCCAAAATAAATTCGGTTAGGCAAAAGAAGAAGGATCATGGAGAGGAAAGATCTCAGGCGGCAGCCACCGAGGTCAAAAAGCTTCTGGATGCCTGGTTCATTCGGCAATGCTACTACCCGGATTGGGTAGCAAATGTTGTCCTTGTCAAGAAGCCGAATGGTACCTGGAGGATGTGTGTAGATTACACAGATCTTAACAAGGCATGTCCGAAGGATAGTTATCCCCTACCAAAGATCGAAAGCCTGATTGACTCTACAGCCGGCCATGCCTTGATGAGTTTTATGGATGCCTACTCAAGCTTCCACCAGATTCCCCTATGGAAGAAGGATCAGGAAAAGACGGCCTTTGTCATTGATCAGGGGTTGCACTGTTACACGGTGATGCCGTTTGGCTTGAAAAATGCGCCTACTACCTTCCAACGAATGATAAACACGATTTTCATCAATCAAATCGGAAGGAATGTAGAGGCGTACATTGATGACACGATAGTCAAATCCAAGCAGTAGGCGGGTCACATAGCTGTCCTCCGAGAAACCTTCACCACCCTCAGGCGGCACAAGGTCATGCTTAATCCCAAGAAGTGTGTCTTTGGTGTTGAGTCTGGGAAGTTTCTCGGATTTCTGATTGATCAAAGAGGCATAGAGGCCAATCCGGATAAGGTACAGGCGGTGATTGACATGCAGTCACCTCGCACTGTCAAGGAGGCCCAGAAGCTAACCGGTTGCCTGGCGGCACTAGGAAGATTCCTCAGCCGGTCAGGTGACAAGTGCCTTTACTTCTTCCAAGCAATCAGGAAGAGGTCTAGATTTGAATGGGGGAAAGAAGCTAAGGCGACATTTCAGAGGTTAAAGCAACACTTGCATTCTTTGCCGAGGCTAGTGAGCCCCTTGCCTAAGGAGGTTCTCTACATGTACTCAGGAATGCTGAGCTCCGGTACCCAATGATCAAGAAATTTGGGCTGGCTCTTTACAAAGCTGTCAAGCGGTTGAAGCCCTACTTCTTGGCTCACCCGGTGACCGTCTATACTGATCAGCCACTCAAGCGTCCAATGACTACCATAGAGTCATCCGGCAGAATGATCAAGTGCGCTGTTGAAATGCAAAGCTTGGAGATAACTTTTGAACCTAGGCGGGTAGTGAAAGGTCAGGCGTTTGCCGACTTCATTGTTGAAATGACTAGGCCGGCACAACCGGAGAATACCGATCAGGTTTGGAAGTTATTCGTAGACGGAAGCTCTACCTCGAACGGTTGTGGTGTAGGCGTAATTTGCAAATCTCCGGAAGGAGATACTTATGAATATGCACTACAGTTCAAGTTTCAAGCTTCAAAAAATGAAGCTAAGTATGAAGCCCTGCTAGCCGGAATGCGCATGTGTAAGGCGGCAGGGGCAAGGAAAGTTGACGCCTGTTCTAATTCACAATTGATTGTTAGCCAATTCAATGGTGACTATGAAGCCACCCATCCGGCAATGATCAAATACCTTCAGGAGGTCAAAGATAAGGCGGGGACCCTTGACGAATCCCATCTGAGTCAGGTGCCACGGTCAAAAAATAATCAGGCGGATGCTCTATCCAAATTGGCCTCATCCGCCACTTGTGATGCGCCTAGGTCAGTCTTCTGGGAGGTCATGGAAAAAAGAAGTATTGAGCATGACACCATTGGAATTATCGACCGAAGCTCTACCTGGATGGACCTCATCTGGGATTATTTGGTACACGACACCTTGCCGGATGCCTCTTCAGAAGCGGCAGCACTTAAAAAACGGGCTTTGAGCTTTGAAATGTACAAGGGAGAACTCTTCAGAAAGGGTTACCTCCAGCCGTTACTGAAGTGTGTTACCCCAGAAAAGGGAAAAGAAGTGCTAGAGGATCTGCATGCTGGCTTCTGTGCTTCGCATATAGGCGGCAGGTCTCTAGCAAAGAGGGCCAGGCGGCAAGGTTACTTTTGGCCCACCCTTGAGGCAGACGCCATGGAATTGGTGAAGAAATGTGACAAGTGCCAGAAATTTGGCCGGCTCATACACCGTCCGGCAACTGACCTTACGGCAATCTATAGCCCAGTTCCATTTGCAAAATGGGGTATGGACATTCTGGATCCTTATACGCCAGCAACAGGCAGCCAAAGATACATTTTGGTGGCTGTAGACTACTTCACCAAATGGGTCGAGGCAGAGGCGGTCAAAGGCATCAAGACAAAGGATGTCATCTCCTTTATTTGGAGGAACATCATCACCCGGCTTGGGGTCCCTATGTCTATGGTGTTTGATAACGGTCCGCAATTTGAAACGCCTACCCTCAAAAATTGGTTGGGAGATCAGGGGATCTCACATTGTTTTGCATCCGTTGGCCGGCCCCAAGCAAATGGCCAAGTTGAAGCCTTCAACAAGCTCATCTCAGACGGCATAAAAAAGAAGATTGAAAGAGCCGGTGGACTTTGGGCGGATGAGTTACCTCACGTCCTTTGGGCCATCAGAACAACCAAAAAGGGGGCAACCGGTGAAACCCCGTTTATCATGACTTACGGCACTGAAGCCGTCTTCCCAATTGAGCTCTATGAGCCAACACTCCGAGTCATACTCTATGACGAAGAGGCTAATTGGGAGGCCATGCGTCTTGCATTGGATTCTAAACCAGAGCGCAGGGGCAATGTTGCTTTGCGTCATGAGATATACCGTCTGAGAATGACGAGGGCTTATAACAGAAGAGTGCACAAATGGCCCCTCAAAGTAGGGGACTTTGTGCTACGAAAAATGGATTCAACCGGTAGGGTAAATGAACAAGGAAAGCTAACCCCGAACTGGGAAGGCCCCTACCGGATTTTTTAAGAAATTAGAGACGGCACCTACCGCCTGGAAACACCAGATGGCAGGAAGTTAGCCAAAACCTAGAATGTAGACAACTTGAAAAAGTACTACTTCTAGGGGAATTTGTAATTATTTTTTGTAAATGGAGTAAATGAACAAAAAGATACTTTATTTCAATTTTTTGTATAAAGTCCCGTGTGCAATGCACAACCGGGCACCTTTTAAAGACCCATGTGCAAAGCACAACCGGGCACCATTCAAAGACCCATGTGCAAAGCACAACCGGGCACCATTCAAAGTCCTATGTGCAATGCACAACTGGGCACCTCTTAAGTCCCCTGTGCAATGCACAACCGGACACGCTAAGTACCTAACTTAGCCGTCTAAAGGCACAAAGCCAATATATCTTAAACAGTCTGCTTTAAATACAAAACAGGCATTCGGCGACGCCCATCCGAGTGAATTCGTTGAAGAGAACATCTCCCTTCCGGGTGGTACATTGTTCTATATATGCGTCATATTCTCAAGCAGCTTCAACAATCTAGGTTGAGGATAACCCATGTACGTTTGAATGACCAATCGCAAACAAGATAAATCCGGCTATTGCCCCAAGGCAATACAGACGGTAACTTAAATCTTGCTAAGCAGCCGGCTTTGCCCAAAAGCACTACAGCCGGACCCCGCTTCTATCCCGAACTTCACTAAATCATCTTAAAATTGAAACCGGCTATTGCCCCTAGGTAATACAGCCGTACATTGACGAAAATGTCAACTACAGGCGGTAATCCACATATTTGTACATAACCGGATACCATTCAAAGAGCATATGTTCGGTATAGTTCCGCCTGCATGCCACCGTAGACGTTGAATTGAGCCAGCGTAGCCGGCAAGTTCAGCTAACCAACCCTGTTGTACAACAGCCCAAGACTGCCTAATCGTTTGTCCGGATGTTTATGGACGGCTTCCTGCTTAGAGTTAGCATCAACTTTAAGCAAAAAACCATCCAGGGGCAAGCAGGGTTCACACATCTGGCATATCGCATGATTTGATGATTAATGCAAAGCAAAGAGCAACAAATAAAGAGAATTGAAAATACACAAAGCAAATCGACACAGTCGGTACAAATATATTAAAAAATATTCCAAATGTTAACCGGACCCCTGTTCGGGAAGAGTGACACAGAAATTCACGGCTCAGGCCGGTTAGAAAAAGGAAACGAAAATAAAAGAAAAATAAATCCTACTGCTGCTGCTGAGTTTACTGTTGCTGCTGCTCCGGCTGCTGGTCCTGACCGGCGTTAGGGGCATCTTGGGTCTGCTTGGCTTGAGTTCCCTCACCCGGCACCTCTCCTTCTGTCTGCTCCTCCCCTACGCCGGCCCACTCATCAAACGACGCCGGTTGCTGAAGCCCGAGAACTTGAGCATCAAATACTTCATTTGCGTATTTGTACCTCAAGTCGAAAAAGGCGTAGTCGGTCTCTAGATGGATCATGGACCACGCCATCTTCATGCGTGCTTCGCAGTCACGCTCGTTCTCGTTGACCAGCCAGGTCTGCTCAGCCGCTGGCTGGTCCAGAGCCTCCTTCTTGGACTTAACCAAATCATTTTTGGCTTTGTCCAGCTCCCCCTGCAGCCTGGTGACCTCCTCCTTCAACCCAGTCTTCTCCTTCTCCGCATCCTTCAGAGCTTAGATGTCGGTTTTGAGCTGGTCGATCTGGAGTTGTCGGTCAACAGTCGTCTTGTTGGCAGTGTCAGCAGCAGCCGTTAGCTGCTGGATGAGTTCCTCCTGTTTCATCTCCCACGCTTTAGTGTGGATTACAAGCATTAGGGAGTTGTATTGACATACATCAATTAATTCGACTGCCCGTTTCTGGGCATCCCTTACCTCCTCTTTCTTCTTCCGCAAGGGGGCTTTCAACCCATCCACTCTCAGCATGGCCTGCAAGATCAACCGGTAATGGAATTAGCAAAATTAAACTTAAAAGCAAATCTTGCACAAAAGTACCCCATCCGGTAAAAAAGCAGATTGCCCAAAGCTACTGCATTCGGTAACTTACCTCAGCAAGCAGTGAGGTTATCCGGTCAAGGTTGACCTGGCTGACACCCGGCACAACCTCCCTCTCGGACATAGTCAAGGTCCTTATCATTCCCCTGGCATAGTTTTGCATGTCCGGCCAGCGAGAAGCGGTATGTGTATCATGAGACATATCGGTTAAGTGTTGGAAATAAACGACTCCTACATTCAACCAGTTCCCGACCGAGTCTCCCGACTGAGAAGTATGAGATTTGACTCGAACTGGCCCAAGCGGCCAGGGGGGGTCAAAAGCGGAGTCCATACCTTGGTCATCAGGCTAAGGGGTGCCACCACCCCCAGTCGCATTGGAGCCGGAAGCAATAGCCGGCACCCGGCTAGACGAAGCAGGCTCCCTAGATCCGGTCTCAGCCGGCTCACAGCTCAGGCCTAGACTTTGCAGACTTTTTCCTGTAGTAATTGGCCTCTCAGGAGCCGGTATTCTGCCGGCTGATGATGGAGTAGGGCCACCTAGGACCCTGCGCCTTTGTGGAGGCGGTTGAGGAAGCTCCCCACCCGGTCTCACCATCTGGCGAATTGAGCGGGGAACGTTCTGGCTTCCCGTCTGTAAAAAAAAAAAAAAAAAAAAAGTCAGAATCAAGGTTATTGACAAGATAGCCAGAAGGCATTATGGCAGCCGATGCTTACCCCACTGCCCCGGGCAGCAAGTTGGGCCTGTTTCTGCTCTAGCTGTTCTTTCCTAATTTCAGCGGCTGACTTAGCCGGCGTCATTTCAGGAGGAGTCATTTCTAATCCTTTCTCTACAAAATAACAAGAAAATGTTAGCATCATTTGCATATCATACAAACGGCATAAATTGCCAGTTAAGCAATAAACCTTTGTCCCAAAATGTGCTGAGACCGCAGGCGGAGAGGAACGCCTCGTTTTTGAACAAGTCCGGATGAGGGACCCAGAATAGAGGGACGATGATTTGTGTCCCATCATCCAAAGGCTCGGTAGTTTTCTTAAACAGCCCCGGCTCCATTATGGCATCCCAAGCCTCAGCCGGAACCCTTGGTAGGGCGCACTTCTTTCCTAAAAGAGCCGGGTTCTTATTGTACCGGCGCATCCGGTGATTCGCCGCCATTGAAGGGGAAGAGACGTAATAAAACTTGCTCTTCCAGCTCGTCCACTTGGAGGGTTTCTCCAAGGTCATCATGTATTCCGGATGCGTGGTAAGAGTGTACTAGGCATTCCAGCCGCTTGGGCACAACTTAAGTAATGCATATGCGTGAACGCCTCCTAGATAGGCGTCACGTCCTGCATCTCGCAAGCGACAATATAGCCGATGATGTTCACCCATGAATTGGGTGTAAGCTGCCAAACCCCCAAGTCGTAGCCTCTTAAAATGGCTTTAATGCATCTATGAAGGGGGAACCGGAGGCCAGCTTTGAATGCCGCCTCATAGCAGCCGAAGTAATTGTCGGCACGCTCTAAGTCATCCTCCCAGACAACTGATGAGCTCGCAGGCGGGACACCCAACTCCCAGCCATCCCCTACCGGACGCTTTTTCAAAAAAGCTTCGAGTGTTGCGTTTAATGTCACAACATCCCAGTCGCTCATGTGCGCCTCCAATGGATTGTTGATTGAAGGCCAGCTGTATGCCTCCTCATCTTGTTCTGGGGCATCCGACGTCATTGTGGACTCTGAAGATCCGGCTTCCTGATCGATTTCTTCACCGCTTGAGCTCCCGGACTCTTCCAAAATCTCATCACCAGGCGTACTTGGAACGCCTGGTTGATCAAAAGGAACGTCTTCAACCGGCGTACCGGCTGAATCATCTGATTTATACTCGGGGTCAACAGCCGTTTTCCTAGTCCGAGCCATTCTGTCCTGCACATGAACAGAGACGGTCGGATTCGCAGAAATGAAAGGGTGTTCCATGCACCTCCAGACGGCATCCCCAGTCCTAGATTCAGCCGTATCCGGTGACCGGTTGACAACTACCCTAGGCCGTGCCATGCGTGTATTGGGAGAGTCCATTGTTCTCTAACCTATACAACCGGTAAACTCAAGAGGTTACAAAAGGGGCAAGGATGATACCTTGTATTTGTGAAGACGGTTGAAGAAGACTAGTGTTGAGATTCCAAGATGTGGCTCGAAGATACCACAAGCAGAGAAGTCCGTTTGTAATTTAAACCTGGAGCACAGATGCAAACAGTTAGGCATTTTGGAAGAAAATCACCCAAAGATACCCCAAGCGGTATCATAATAGCTTTCTCAAAGATACCTTAGGCGGTATCAAGGAAGCTTGCTCAAAGATACCACAAACGGTATCACCAAGTTTTATTCAAATACACCCCATGCGGAATCATTGAAGCTCACTTAGAAATGCCCCAGACAGGACATCTCCGCCTGAGGCTCCATTGAATGGTTATCAGAAACCAAGGATGCCTCAAGCGTTAATTATTGAAGGTTGCTTAAAGACCCCCCCAGACGGCAAGAGAGCCGGCTGAGGGTGTTTGAAGAGCAGGTCATGAGCAAGCTATGAAGATCATTGTTCAAACACCCCCTAGGCGGTATAAGCCCGGCTAAGGGTGCGAAGTATCCAAGTCTTGGAAGCATAGCTTGCATATACCCCAGACGGTACATAACCGTCTGTGGGTCCAGTTTTGAAGAGCAATTATTTGAAGACACCCCAGACGGTCCAAAACCGTCTGTGGTCTGGATTTGAAGAATCTTGTTTGAAGATACCCTAGGCGGCTCCTTGCCGTCTGAGGGTCTATGAAATGGGTTTTTTGTTTGAAGGTGGTCCAGACGGAATTTTTCCGGTTGAGGTTCTACTGGATGCAAAATATTATTGACTGAAGATACCCCAGACGACATGTATCCGTCTGTGGGTCTTTTGAATGCAATTCCTTTAAGACCATTGATTACAGATATCACAGGCGGTATATCACCGCCTGTGGTCCTATGGAATGCATTATTAAAGGCCAAGGTTTCAAGGTACCCCAGACGGTCCAAACCGTCTGTGGGTCTACCATTTGAAAAGCCAGGTCTAAAGATGCCCCAGATGGTATGTAACCGTCTGTAGGTCTTTTGAGTGCAACTACATGAAAACCAGTATAAAGGTGCACAGTCGGTATCCACCGTCTGTGGGGCTATGGTATGCATTCAGAGTATAGTCCATTGTTTAAGGATACCCCAGACGGTCCGCCACCGTCTGAGGGTCTATCTTTGAGGATCATGGTTTGAAAATTCCCCAGACGGTCCACACCGTCTGTCGGTCTACCAAATGCAAAGCATGAGAAGGGCTTATGAAGTCCCAGACGGTGTATAACCGTCTGTGGTTCTACTCAAGTTAAGAAAGAAAATCAAGTCAGACGGTACCTAGGAGAATTAAGAGAAGTAGTCCTCAGTCGGTATCCATATGCGTTTCAATGAAGCAACTGGTTGCACAAACTAGCAGCCGGTGTTAGAGCTCTCAAGAAAATTCTGAAAAAATTTGTAAAGTGAAGAGGAGAGAGGGGATGCGCCTCAATTTATAGGCAAAGACTAGAAGGCGAATCGCCACCTTCTGTCTTGAATTTTCGAATTTTGAATCCAGGAGAAAGAGGCGGGAAGCAACTCAATCGTCGCCTCCTCTTTGCTTGACACCTATCACAGGTGACACGTGGCTACGCCACGTCACACCTGTGAGGAGCAAATGTTTGGGGTAAAAATACCCTATGGCACGTGGCCCAGTAGAATCGTGACATGTGGCAGCCCACCAAAGGCTCAACGGGATCCAATCGGATGCTGCCATGTGGCATCAAAACCCTAATCAGGGAACATGTCTCCCCCACTATAAATAGAGGAATCCTCCTCATTTATTGGGCATTCAAAAATACATACACGAAACCCGAGCAATATTAATTGCGGAATCTCTCTGAATCAGTGAGAAAAATCTATTTACCTTCCGTATATTTACCCATCCGTAAATCATACTAACTTGACCGTCGGAGGCGGAACTCCACTCAACCGGAGTCCCGTGGTTTTGCAGGTACAGAAGTCAGGCGCGCATACTCCGTATTGTAACTCTCCCGAGGGACTATAAACACCCGAAACAGGTAAAATTAAGAAAATCAAAATTTTTAAGTAAGGGTAAATATGTAATTTTCAGGATTTTTGTTTACTAAAAATAGAAAGAAAACTAAGAGTTGCACATAACTCTGATCATTTCAAAATGACAAAAGTTGCACATAATATTTAACGGAGGTAGTAATAACCTTGGCCAAAATCAGCTCGATTCAAATTTCAAATGACCCAATTTCCGCTAATAGTAGTCAATCCCGAAGCAAATATTTACACTGGTCAAGCTAAAGGCTTCTTAGGATCATAAGCAGTTACCCACTTGCCAACTGCAATTTAGCAAGTACGAGAATTAAACTAGCAACAGGAACTAGCAACTGGCAATTGCTGTATTAAAAAAGTTATTTTCAATATAAATCGTATACGAAGTATGCTTTATTTAATTGTTTGTTTGTTTGTTTTTTTAAAAAAAATCAACAGTTTTTTTTTTTTTTTTTTTTTTTTTTTTTTTTTTTTTTAATTTATCATGCAATAATAGTAACATACTCGGTATTACACAGTTACAAACTAACGGTTGATTTATATTTCGTATAAATTAATAAAATAAATATAGTTAAAATAATACTTCCTCTGTTTGTTTCTTTTTAGCTGACATGTTTTTTTAGTCACGTTTGCTAATGAACAACTTTAACTATTAATATCTTTCATTACGGATAAATAAAAATTATAAAAAGTTGATATTTTGAAAATATAAATCGTGACGAATCTAATAACATTGCACATGACTATATTTTTCATTATGTATAAACTACAAAACACGGTTAAAAGGGAGTGAGTAAATAGTGCTAAAGTCAAAATGTGTCCACTAAACAAAACGAAGATAATATATGAATAATCGTAGCGAATATTCAAGAATGAAGGGATATTGTTTTAATAAATTAAAATCCAATTTAACAATATTTTTTCTTACAAATTATTGCAGTTAAAGGCTGACACGCACTCTAAACCAGAAAAATTCAAATAAGACAGGATTAGATCATCATCTTAATTCAAAGGAAGAGAACGAGTCCATAATCTAATCCGAAGTCGGATTGGAATATGCCTCAATAAAAAGGGAAGCCAAATTGAAGACTGAGACATTAACGTAGGTAGCTTAGCTAGCTAAGTACCACTACCACCAAAAGTAACCATCCGACTCACGTAGAAAGGCCTCATTAATTATACCCAGCTGACTGCTGACCTCAATCAATCTAAATGTTCCCATACCCACTTGCCAAATGCTATTTATCAAGTAGCAACTGCCAACTTTATTATTATTATTATTATTATTATTATTATTATTATTATAAAAATAACAAAAACCTATTATTTATTCATTTATTTTTGAGTAAAACAACTGCCAACTTCTTTACTCCAACAAAATTCTTGTGTTTCTATAAATACCCTTTCCTCTCGATTCTTTGTTTCAACTCATATCAATTAATATCCTTTCCAACAAACTCTCCCCTTCTTTCAACTAACCCAAAAACAAATTTAAGTTAAGTTGAAAGGCACAAAACACGCCTCTAAATACATGTTGTACTTATAAACACTAATTGTGAATACGAGCGATAATCAATATAATTAAAGTTACCTGATATAAATAAAATGGTGTGTTTTTGCTTCCTAGTTGATCAACAACGTCAAGTAAGGAAGAGCAAACCGGCTGCCGGTACGTGTTCGCGGTGTGGTGGTGGTGCTAGTGTTGCTGATATGAAGACCGCTACTCGTTTCTGTCATATACCATTTTATTGGAAGTCTTGGCGAGCTATTATGTGTACCTTTTGTGGATCAATTCTCAAGTCTTACCACTGAAATTAGTTTTTTATATACAATTTTTTATGGGGTTCTTTTTCTCTTTTGTGTAAGAAGGATACTATTATATTATTATATACAAGTATACATGATAATACATTCTTTTGATGGCATATATATGTTCTCCCATATCTTTTTATTGATTATAATTAAAAAAAAAAATAAGGGAGAAATGTCATAGCAAATTCAATTAAGATTTGCTTTTCTTGGTAATGAATTTCTTTTTTTTATTAATGTTTTATTTTTTGTGTTTTATTTAAGATTTTTATAGTTTAATTGTGGCATTTTGGCAAAATCTTGAGTAGTTATGGGATGAGAAAATACATGTTAATATCTCATATAAACAACTTTTGTTAATACATGTTATGGGATTGTGTAGTTTTTTGTTGCACGTTTTCTTGCTACTCTAAAGTCAATACAATGGCTTGATGTGGATGATGATGAAAATATAGAAATTAGAGGTGGAAACGACTCAAACGAGTGAGAATCCTATTCTTTTTCCATATCTATGTTGTTTTTTTTTTCCTCCTTTTTTTATTATATGATTTTTATTATTACAAAGTTTAAAATTTCATATGTGGTTGGGTTACTTGGTCAGGGGTTAGTCGATCGGTCAGAGGTTAATTACTCGACCAGGGTTTACTTGATCGGGGTTATTTAAGGTCAATGTTATTATATTAATTTTATAAAAATTTACATATTTTTTACAAGTATAATAGAGAAAGATGATTTTGCTACGAAAATTAAATAGAGAACAGGCTATTTTCATGGCATTAATGACATAATTAGATATCTTTGATGCCTTAGTGTTAATTTTGAGCAAAACAGTTTTAGCAGGTCTATATATGTTGATGTTTGATTGAATTTGGTTTTGAATGACAATATAAACTTCAAATCCTTTGCTTTTAGCTGCAGCTTACAAAATTTTATCTATGATATAACTATGAATTATTCAAGAGTTGGCTAAGAGATGATGCGTAACATAGGCAATAATGTAATAGAAAAAATTTGAAAGGCAATAAAGATGATTAACACGAGAAATTTATGTGGTTCGGTCAATGTAACCGATTCCACAAGGAAAATAATATTAGCGCAGCCACATATGTAAGGTCATCACCTAAAGATGCTAAGAAAACGAAGGGAAGATACTTAAAACACATATATTAATCACTTCGTGTCATTTTACAAAATAGAAAGAAAAAAAAAAAAAAAAATTCAAAATGTGTCAGCTATCACAATCTTAAATTGAACATTCCTTCTTGAAACTCTGTACAAGAAAATCCAATTAAAAATCTAATAGCCAAAGACGTAATTGATTCAAACCTATGTATATGTTGCGCAAGGCTTATGACAAAGTTTAGTGGAATTTCCTACTTTAGGCCCTTTGAGTGTATATTGAATCGTATAGTGTATCTCAACAATGTCTTTTAAAATTTCCTTAAGAGAAAAACATCAATCAATTTAAGCTAAAATTTTCTTAAGGCGATCCCCTTTCTCCCTATCCTATTATATCCGGATCTTGGACGTATCATCACCTGATTCAAGGCATGTGTTAGTCTAACTAGAATAAGTCTGAAGATTTCAAATATGTTCTTTGTTGATGATGAGCTCCTCAATCATCTTCTTCAAAGCAGCCCTTGAAATTGCCTTAGTCTAATAAATATCATTTCCCAATTTTACAAAATCACATGTCATGTAGTTATACTATATCTTTATGGGTCTCATTTTAAAGCGTTAGATTATGCCTTAAATCAACACTGATTAGGTACACGACCATATGCTTCATTGTACATGATCGTATACCGTACTGCTATTCCGCAATGCACAGTACATGACGGTGTTGTTCATATAGTACATGACCGTGTAGTTGGATGCACGACTATATTGGTTTGGGCCGTAGTTTTCTATTTAGTGCAATTCTGTTTTTGACATTTTGTTCTAGGGAGTACTACAAAAACTCTTTTAGGGTTATTCCTTTGTCGAATTCCACTTTGATCTATTAGGTCAGTAGAAAGTCTGAGCTCTTACAGTGGATATATATCTAACAATTTAAAATATGGGATTATCATCTGTCATCATTTTGTTGCTTGTTCAAAATCTGTTTTGTTTATTAGTAATGTGTACGTATTTTGTTTATTACTTTTCCTATATTTACCTTGTGAAAGTAGCCAATATATTGTCAGTGAACCATGTAAATATGTGTGTGTTTCTTGTCGATTTCATTATTTTTCTTGCAATTGTTATAACAGACTAGCACTACTAGAAAATAGGCGATTTCCGATGGAATAATATGTGTGTGTTTCTTGTCGATTTCATTATTTTTCTTGCAATTGTTATGACAGACTAGCACTACTAAAAAACAGGGCGATTTCCGACGGAATTATTCAGTCAGAAATACCATGTTTTCTGTTGGAAAACGTGTTTCCGACGGAATTCTGTCGGAAAATGGTCATTGGTAACGTATGTGTCAGAAATACGACCTTTTCCGACAGAATTCCCGTCGGAAACACTTTTTCGACGGAATTTCGGGCGTCGGATGAGATTCTCCGGCTCGGAAATTCCGTCACGAATAGTTTTCCACCGGAAATTCCGTCAAAAACTCCTACCAAGAAATAAAAATAAAAAGAAAAAGCCCACATCACCACCGCTACCAGTCCCCACCGCCACTACGTGCATCCGAACTAACCCACCAAACCCACCACCTTAACCCACCTAACCTAGGGGTGAGCATAGGTCGGGTACCCGTACTGTTAACAGTATCAGTTCGGGTACCCGATAACTAATAGCACTAAATATGATATCCATTAACCGAACCGATAAGTTCGGGTACCCGGATTTTCGAATCGGTTATCGGGTACCCAATATGTTATGAAAATTTAGACTTTATAATCAAGTTATTATGATATCATTCAACACTAATTAACAATAATACCACATGATCATGACCAAATTACGAATAATATTACTAATCATTGAAACTATAAAGTGATTATGAAGTAAATTAAGAGTTCAGATTTTGGATAAATATATTTAAGTAGGAAAAAAAATGAAAAAATTGCTTAACGGATCGGATCGGGTAACCATTAATTTTAAAATGATACCCAATAACTGTACCAGATAACGAATTATCGAATCGGGTGCCCGAACCGTTATGATTATCGGATCGAATACTCTAATTTTCAGTTCGGCTACGGTTTGAATTTTAGATTTTTCGAATAATTTTGCTCAACCCTTGTTCTAACCCGTCTAGATGAGCGTGACGTGACCACGATTTATCAAACAATCTCAAGAATCCAAATACAAATGTACTAGCTAGTAAATAACTTGCCCTGCAACTCTGCAAGTAGCCAAAGCCTAGTAAGATCACACAAGATTGTATGTCTAAGTGACTAAGTCAAAATCATGGAGGGAAATCTCTACACTACAATTATTCAACCTGTACAAAGATACGAGCGAAATTAAATTTGTACAATAGGTTCACTAAGCCTTCGCCACGTCGCTACACAATTAAATTCAACAATCCTTTTATCAGTTTTCAGATAAAATATCTTATAGTATATGATTTGCAACACTGATTACATACTCACCAAGGCCCTGGTCTTTTGAGCTTCTGGGCAGAGCAGAGAAGGACAGAGCAGATTTTAATAGAACAGAGTGGAGTACAGTTTTCATCAAAGCAGAGCAGAGCAACGTAGATTTCAGCATTATTATTATTATTATTATTATTATTATTATTATTATTATTATTATTATTATTATTATTATTATTATTATTATTATTATTATTATTATTATTATTATTATTATTATTATTATTATTATTATTATTATTATTATTATTATTATTATTATTATTATTATTATTATTATTATTGATTAGGGGATTTTGCTCCCACCAATCGGAATGCGCCACGTGGGCCAATCAGGTCCTCCCAAGTGTCCCCCAGTTGGACCTCTCAGGGCTTGCCACGTGGCACACACTTATTCGTCCACCCTGGACTTATTATGTCATGACACGTGGCATACTCCATGCCTAATGGAGAAGCCGGTCGCCTAGGCCCAACTTCCGAGGGAAGCCCAATCAGCCCAAGGTTAACCTAAACCTAGATTGGCACGTTTCCCGAGGTTATAAATACCTCCCTTAATCCTCATTAAGGGAGATTACGCAAAAAAAACGCAGATTACACACATTAAACACTCTCACCTAGAGAGACCCATTCACTTTAATTTCCGCATTAATTACTCCTTAATCAAGTACTAACTTGACCGTCGGAGGCGGATCTCCAATCATCCGGAGCATCCGTTTGTTTTGCAGGTACAGCCGTCCGGTTCCAGTCTCGGAATTGTAACTCTCCCGCAGGACATCAGAAAACCCCGAAACATCTTGGCGCCGTCTGTGGGGAGAGTACTTCTGAGATGGCATCCACGTCTGTACCGACTCCTGAAGAGAGGCGTCCCCTAGACGACCCTCAAGTTCAGTCGGACCACGATACTGAGAATGAATTTGAAGTTGAAGCTCACACAGCTTCAGACGGGACCCTAAGGGCCCGATGTACCCGTCATACCGAAAGGAGGGAACGGGAACATCTTCAAACTGGAAGCGAGCCAGCAGGCGCACCGCCTGTTCGGCAGCAGCCGACTGATGGGTCTGCTCCCATCACAAGGAACGAACTCATGACCTTCATGAGGGACTTAAAGGGAGAAATTCAAGAGTTGATCAACAAGAAGCCGCCTGCTCTGGACAAGGAGCAGTCGGCTAAGAAACCCTCCACTTCACAGAAGAGGAAGCCAATTCAAGGGCGAGAGGCGACCCCTTATCCTAAATCTAGGAAGTGGGAGCCACCTGCCCTTGATTTCACAAAATACCGTTTTCCTACTCCAGGAAATAGGAAACCTGTTTGTCATATTCAGGCGGACGGGTCGAGGAAAACATACACAGACGTTCGGCTACTGCTAGAGCAGAAGAAGAGTGACCGATTGTCAGAGTCGGCCTCTACTTCAAACTTCCAAGACAGTCTGCGAAATACCTCGATGAGGCATACTTAGTCGTATCATGAGGGTCAGTCAGGCGGCACCTCCCGTCAGTCCGGCTTTCATAGCGACCAGGCGGTACCAAACTTACCGTTTGTACCGCAACAACAGTATTTTTTGCAGCCACCTCCGTTTGGTGGACATGCAGCAAAAAATGTCCAACCTATGGACTGGCAGCTACGGTTGCTTAGACTTGGTGAACAGCCGTCGGCCTTCTCCAAGGAAATTACTGAAGCCGCTCAGCCGGACAAAGTGAAATATGTATTAGTAGGCGCCTATGACGGCACTACTAACCCAGAAGACCATCTGATGGCATTCACCAACCTGATGTACCTTCAAGGGTTGGATGATCCCACTTGGTGCAAGTGTTTCCCAGCGACTCTCAGAGGAATCGCACAACAATGGTTTGGCAACCTGCCGACTGGTTGTGTAAATAACTTCAAGACGCTTGCTTACTTATTCACCTCCAACTTCGCCATGAACATCCCTGCGAAGAAGACGACCCTTGATTTAGGAACAATACAGCAGGGCGAGAAGGAGGGGCTTCGTTCTTACATCAGGCGGTTTAAGCTGATGAGAATACAGATTCAAGGGTTACCGGATGAAGTAACCTATACTGACTTTTTCAGAGGTCTCAAAGACGGGTCGACCTTCAAATTTGATTTGGTCGGAAAGAGGGTGGCGACTCTTCAAGAGGCCTTGATTGAAGCGGAAGCCTATATACAGGCGACTGATCTTTGTAGTACGGTAAAACAGTCAGACGGGAGAAGGTCCGACAAAAGAGAAGGACGACAGAAACAGTCGTCAAACAAAGACGAGAAGAGAAAAGAGGTCTGGGCGGCTGATTCCACTAAACAGCCGGCCCAGAAGAAGAAAAAAGAATTCAAACCATACTCCCCAAAGTATGCGTTTAACAAGGATAGCCAATTTATCCTAAAGGAAATCAAGGGACGGATCTCAATTGAGAAGTCGGTCCCTATGAAGGGTTCTGCAAACAACCGGAACCAAGAAAAATTATGTGATTATCATGAAGATGTTGGTCATCACACTAATGAATGCATCAGTCTCATGCGGTATCTGGACCGCTTGGCTGAGCAAGGTGATCTTGACACTTATGTCAAGAAATCTACGGGAAACACTTCCTCGAAAAAGCAGTCGGCCAAAAAGAATCAACAGGCCAACAGCTCCGATACAGATGATGCAGTCGTCTACACCATTGCAGGCGGCTTCTCAGGAGGAGGCCCCACTATTAGGGGCAACAAAGACAATATCATACGGCTAGATGTAAATTCCGTTCATCAAGAACGACCCTCCAAATATTCATTTCCTGAGATTGTCATTACTGAAGAAGATTTAGGAGGGGTAAGAGGGCCGCATGACGACCCTATCGTTATTGAATGTAAAGTGGCCAACCAGAGAGTTGGCCGAATCCTCATAGATACCGGAAGCTCCTCAGATCTCATCAGTAGCAAATGTCTGTCGAAACTAAAATATCAGACTGATTGCATACATCCGGCATCCCACCCTTTAGTAGGGTTTGGAGGAGTCGTCCACCCAGTGGGACGAGTGAATTTACCCATCCGCCTGGGCGAAAAAGGGGAAGGACGACACATGGTAGTCCGGTTCCTGGTAGTAGAAGAACTCTCGGACTACAACATGATTCTGGGATGACCAACCCTGAATAATTCCAAGGCTGTTATAATCCCATCTCTTATGTTGCTCAAGTTTGAGAGGGATAATGGAACAATCGGGTCCCTAAGGGGAGATCAGAGGATGGCCCGAGAGTGCTATCTCTCGGATGTCAAGCCCAATGTTATGGCCACTATGTCGAGCGGTAGAAAAATGGACCTTGACAATGTCAAGGAGAGTGCGCCTGTTCAAGAAGCAGGCGGCAAGAAGAGAAAGGCATCCCAGACAGGGGCCGCAAGAAAAGACAGAAAATAGCAATCATTGGCAGAGGAGCGGTCGGATGAATTCCGCCCTCAGCCAGCTGGTGAGCATACGGACCTGATCTTAGATGACTCGCGTCCTGACAGAACAATAAAGGTTGGGACGACTGCTCTAAGGGACCCGGGTGACGACTTACACAAACTATTGAAAGAATACAAGGACATATTTGCATTCGAAGTCCATGAAATGCCAGGCATTAGTCCTGATCTGGCGGTACATAAACTGGTCGTGGATCCAAAAAAGAAGCCGGTACGGCTAAAGAAGCGGAAACATGGCGAAGAAAGAAGTCAGGCGGCAGTCGCCGAAGTTAAAAAATTACTTGATGCAGGGTTCATTCGGCAATGTTACTTCCCAGACTGGGTTGCAAATGTGGTGCTTGTTAAAAAGCCGAATGGCACCTGGCGAATGTGTGTAGACTACACAGACTTAAACAAGGTGTGCCCCAAAGACAGTTACCCTCTTCCTAAAATTGATAACCTGGTCGACTCAACAGCCGGCCATGCTTTGATGAGCTTTATGGACGCCTACTCTGGTTTCCATCAAATTCCTTTATGGAAGAAAGATCATGAGAAGACGGCCTTCGTCACTAATCAGGGGTTATACTGTTACACGGTCATGCCGTTTGGTCTTAAGAATTCCCTGGCCACTTTCCAGCGAATGATAAACACTGTGTTCTTTGATCAGATTGGGAGAAATGTCGAGGCATATATTGATGATATGATTGTCAAGTCTAAACTTCAGAAAGATCATATGTCGGACCTCCGAGAAACTTTCGCCACACTTAGGCGGCACCATGTCATGCTCAATCCCAGGAAATGTTTCTTTGGAGTTGAGTCTGGGAAATTTCTCGGATTCCTTATCAATCAGAGAGAAATAAAGGCGAACCCTGAGAAGGTGCAGGCGGTCATTGACATGCAGTCGCCTCGTACCATCCGAGAGGTTCAGAAGTTAACAGGTTGTCTGGCGGCCTTGGGAAGATTTCTAAGCCGATCAGGCGAAAAATGCTTATACTATTTCCAGGCAATTAAGAAAAAGGCAAGGTTTGAATGGGGGCTGGATGCTGAGGCGGCCTTCCAGAAATTGAAAATTCACTTGCATTCCTTGCCGAGGCTGGTCAGCCCTTTGCCCAAAGAAGTACTCTACATGTACCTGGCCGTCTTTGATCATGCGTTAAGCTCTGTTCTCCTTGCTGAAAGAGACGGCTGTCAGCTCCCGGTCTACTTTGTCAGTCACGTACTGAAAAAGGCCGAGTTGAGGTATCCCTTAGTGGAGAAATTTGGTCTTGCACTCTTCATGGCTGTTAAAAAATTGAAGCCCTACTTTTTGGCACATGCAGTCGTCGTGTATACAGACCAACCTATCAAGCGGCGACTGACCATCATGGAGTCGTCAGGCCGAATGATCAAATGGGCCATAGAAATACAGAGCCTGGAATTTACCTTTGATCCTAGAAAAGCAGTGAAGGGGCAAGCCTTTGCTAATTTTATTGTTGAGATGACTCGTCCTCCTGACTCTCAAGTTCCAGACCAAGTCTGGAAGGTATATGTGGATGGAAGCTCTACTTCAAATGGTTGTGGAGCAGGAGTCATATGTCAGTCGCCAGAGGGCGACAGGTACGAGTATGCGCTACGCTTCAGTTTTCAGGCCTCAAACAATGAGGCAGAATATGAAGCTTTACTAGCCGGAATCCGCATGTGCAAGGCGGCAGGGGCAAGAAAAATAGACGCCTATTCCGATTCAAAATTGATAGTGAGTCAGTACAATGGCGAATACGAAGCAACCCATCCGGCCATGATCAAGTATTTACAGGCAGTCCGACAAGCAGTCGGCTCCCTTGAGGATTTCCATCTGACCCAAGTGCCGAGATCAGAAAACAACCAGGCGGATGCACTTTCAAAATTAGCATCATCCGCTTCTTGTGATACTCCTCGAACTGTTTTTTGGGAAGTAATGGAGAAGAGAAGCATCGAGGAAGACCCTATTGGAATCCTAGACAGAAGCTCAACCTGGATGGATCCAATCAGGGCATATCTGACAAACGGTACCCTGCCGGATGATCATCAACAGGCGGCAGCACTGAAAAAACGAGCAATTAGTTTTGAAATAATAAAGGGAGAACTTCACAAAAGGGGGTACCTTCAACCCTTCTTAAAGTGTGTTACTCTAGAAAAGGGGCGAGAGATACTAGATGATCTTCACTCTTGTTACTGTGCTTCCCATATAGGCGGTAGGACGCTTGCTCAACGGGCAAGGCGGCAGGGCTACTTTTGGCCTACTTTAGAAGCAGATGCGATGGGGATGGTGAAAAAATGTGACAAGTGCCAAAGGTTTGGCAAACTAATTCACCGTCCGGCTACTGACCTCACTACCATTCATAGCCCACTATCGTTTGCTAAGTGGGGCATGGATATTCTGGGTCCATATACGCCTGCCACAGGCGGAAGGAGGTACATACTTGTTGCCGTCGACTACTTCACTAAATGGGTAGAGGCAGAGGCTGTAAAGGGAATCAAGACGAAGGATGTAATTTCATTCATTTGGAAAAATGTCATCACTCGGTTCGGGGTTCCCGTTTCTATGGTTTTTGACAATGGTCCCCAATTTGAGACGCCTGTTCTCAAAAGCTGGTTGGGTGACCAAGGAATTGCACACTACTTTGCATCTATCGGTCGTCCACAAGCAAACGGCCAGGTAGAAGCCTTTAATAAAATCATCTCAGACGGTCTCAAGAAAAAGATTGAACGAGCAGGCGGCCTATAGGCGGATGAATTACAACATGTTCTCTGGGCCATTAGGACGACTGAAAAAGGGGCGACTGGAGAAACTCCATTCCTCCTAACTTATGGTGCGGAAGCTGTTCTTCCAATAGAACACTACGAGCCGACTCTTCGAGTAATGCTATATGAAGAAGAGGCAAACTGGGAAGCCATGCGCCTGGCATTAGACTCACTTCCTGAAAGGAGGGGCAATGCTGTCTTGCGCCATGAAATTTACCGCCTGAGAATGACTAGATCATACAACAAAAAAGTACACAGGCGTCCACTCAAAGTGGGGGACTTTGTACTTAGAAAAATGGAAGCAGTTGGATGGGCTAATGAGTCTGGCAAACTAACTCCCAACTGGGAAGGACCCTACCGAATATGTGAAGAGGTCAGGGACGGTACCTACCATCTGGAAACACCAGACGGCCAACCGTTGCCTCGAACTTGGAATGTAGATAATCTTAAGAAATATTTCTTTTGAATGATATAAATAGTCAAGGGCTACTTAATAAAAGTTTGCATACTTAATATTCAATTTTGTACTAAGAGGGGCACGCCTACTAACAAACAGTCGGCTACTCTCCATACTCAGTTTTCATTTTTACTTAAGAGGGGCATGCCTACTGACAAACAGTCGGCTACTCTCCATGTTTAATTTTTATTCTTACTTAAGAGGGGCAGGCCGCCTATACATTTACAGTCGCCTACTCTCCATTGAGTATTTCACTTTATCATCAGAGGGGCATGCCGTCTGTACCTTTACAGTTGTCTACTCTCCATTGAGTATTTTACTCTATCTTCAGAGGGGCATGCCGTCTGTACCTTTACAGTCGGCTACTCTCCATTGAGTATTTTACTCTATCTTCAGAGGGGCATGCCGCCTGTACCTTTACAGTCGGCTACTCTCCATTGAATATTTTACTCAGGGGCATGCCGTCTGGATATATAGTCGGCTACTCTCCATAGAAGAGGGCCGACTGGTTCCAAAGCACACAGCCACCCCCCTTATACTTAGCTAAAAATGATCAGGGCCTGGCCGACCCTGTGCCTAAACAGGCGGCTACCCTCCTCTTACTTAGCACCTACGTTCACCAAGAACTAACCAAGGCCACAAGCCGAATGATCAGTCCAGGCGCCAAGCCAACTGATCCAATCTTTAAACTAATACGACCTGTCCCAACATCATAGCAGGCGTCCGGCGGCATCCCTCCGGATGAAATTCGTCGCAGAGAGCAGCTCCCTTTTGGGTGGAACATTGCTCTATAAACTAATTACACGGCACCTATACGACTGTCCCCAAGGGCAACCACGTAGCCGTTTTTGAGACAAGGATAACTCTATCACTAACCAAACCAGTGGTAGCAGTTGACATCTGAATCAGATGACCGCCTGTATTACTTGGGATAAATGCAGGGGGTACCTCTTGAGTTAATAGCCAACAAACATTGGCGAATCAAAAGGTTCAGCCGGCCTCCGCCGCCTGGTACCTTTACTACTCAAGCAGGAGTGACGGCGACTGAGTAACACCAAAGTTAACTCATAGTCACTCTCTCAAACTTAGTATGGAGCCTATAAGGTATGAGTCGTCCGCCTGTTTTTAGCAAACAGGGGCTCTCAACCACTACTCCTGCTAGGTTAACAACCTATGAGTTAAAAGCCAAGAAACATTGACGAATAAAGGGGAACAACCGGTACCCACCGCTTGATACCTCTACTACTCAGTTACTTGGCGACTAGGTAACAATCATGTTTACTTGGTCAATCCTTAAAACTTTAGTATGAAACTAAAAAGGTGTTCATACAACACCTGTTCACACTAGATTAAATATGGCGGGAAACAATCGACCTAGCCTAAAAACATGACAGAACCGCCTGCCTAAAGGGGATCCAGTCTTTAAAATGGTTCGAATACCGATTGGATAAATGGCCGACTGATCATCTAGCCTGGAAACAGACAACTAGTCGTCCAGGGGCATAGGCGGCGTGACTAACTATCCGTACCTGTCTGCAACTATCGGCCATGTAAAACAGTCGGTATAGTGTACAATTGGATATCAGAATATTCAATACTTGAACAAATTTAAAGCAAAACAAAAATATTCATTAAAAGGAAGCCGGTCATTAAAGACCGGCAAAATATTCAGAGCCCCGGCCCCCTGGCCGGCTAAATACAAACAAACGGCACACAGGCCGGGGAAAGAAGACATAAAGCTTATGAAGGGGGCAGATCTTCAATATTAGCAGCTGTCGCCTGGTCAGCACTCTTTTTGCTGGACTCGGCTTCAGCTGCATCCTTCTTTGATGTATTACCCCCAAGCGGCACAAGCGCCACTACCGGCTGCTCCTCCTCCTCCAACGCCTCTTCCTCAGCAGCCGCCAGGATCTCTTGATTATATCTATCAGAACACTAGCGGTACGTTTTTTCCCAGGAGGCAAAGTCGGCATTGGGGAAGAGGCGGCCCCAAGTCATGCGCTGGATTTGAGCAGAGTCTTCCATCATCTCCCGGACCAGCTCTTTCTTTTCTTGCTCGGCCTTTTCCGAGAGCTCCTGAGTAAGACTCTTCTCCTGAGTCACCAGGCGTTCCTTTACGCTCGCCAAGGATTTCTCCAAGGTTTCGTATGAGGACATCTTTTGGCGAAGAGGTCTCAACTCGGTCTTGAGGTTGTTGATGGTCGCCTCCAGCTCGCTATTCCTCTTCTGGGCCGCCTCTAACTGAGCCCGGATAGCGGCGGTAGCCTGCGCCTGATAATAAAGAATATCAATTGTCAGAACTTCATTTTGGGCAATTTGAAACATTTCCTTATCACAGTCAGAGGCGGCCATAGCTTTTGCAGCCTTTACCTCTTTGTTCTTCCGATCAAGCGGCTTGCGAAGGCCGTTCACTTGGAGCAGGGCCTAAGTAAAAAGGGGAACAGGCGTCAGTTTCCAAACAAAAAAGAAAACAGGCGTCCTGGAATTCAAATACTCAAAAATATGCTAAGTATACCTCAGCAAGAACCCCTGCAATCCCGTCTAGGTCAAGGGTGCCGACACCCCTGAACGCCTCCCTTTCAGCTGGAGGTACGGCCTTGATCATAGACTTGGCCACTTCGACCAAGTCAGGCTCCTGAGGGCCGGCTGCATCAAGCATAATCAAACGGATTAGACCTAGTAAAGGAGGGAGCAAGTCTAAAATTTACAAGGACAATTTCATACTTCTAGGTGGCCCAGCTGGAGTTTTAGAAGAAGTGGCCGGTTGTTTCTCAGCCGCCGCATGTTTCCTGGCAACAGTCGTCCTCCGGGCCTTGGGGTCCGGCTGTTGGGAAGAAGAAGCTCTTGGAGCGCCCGTCTAAAAAAGAAGAAAAGAGTCAGTATATGCATAAACACAACTCCAAAAAGAGGGTGAAAGGTTCGAAGCCCACCAAGGGTGCCCCTTGTTGGGGGAGTCGGTTGAAGACTGTTGCATGATGGAGGCCCGCAACATGGCCGCCGCAGTCTTGGAGGCGGTAATTTTGCTCATGGCGTCCGCTGCAAAAACAAATAGCAAAGTTAATAAAAGTCATATCAAGAAATGCACGGAACAACAAAGTATTCGACAGGCCGGCTACCTCTTGAGCACCGACTGCTGAGGCCACAGGCGGCCAAAAAGTACTCGTCGTAGAGCCATTTGAAGTTCGGGACGCAGTGCAGGGGTACTTGCTCTCGTACCCCTGAAGTAGAGTTCACCTTCGACTCTACTTTGAAGAGTCCTTTATCTAGGATCTCTTTCTTAGCCTTGGGGGGAACAGGCGGCATGCTGCGGCCGCCTGCAAGAAGGGGCGGATTCCTGTTCCACCTGTTGAAGCGCTTGTTCAGCTTTGTGTCTGAACTCTCAATGATAAGGAAGGTGCTCCGCCAGTCCTTCCATTTGTTTGCTTTACCTCTCGTAATGAGGTAGCCCTTGTGGCTCGTCAATTGATACCAGCCGGTACCGCCTGCCTTAGGGGTCCGGCTGAGGTAGTTCATGTGGGCGAAAGCCTCGAAGTTCGGCTCCACCCCGTGCAGTTCGCACCCGGCCACATAGCCGAGTACGTTGACCCAGGAGTTCGGAGCTAACTGCCATAACCCCAACTCATACCCATCCAAGATCAGCTGAACAGCCGGATGTAGTGGGAAGCGCAGCCCAGCCTTGACGGCCGCATCGTAGCAGCCAAAGCAGGCGCCATCATAACTGGTACCTGCCAGCCAGACGACTGTGTCTTCTAGATCTGGCACGAACACTAAAAAGCCGGGGCCCATTGTGTGGTTTGCGATAAAGCTCTCCACTTTCTCTTGCATGGCTGTGATCCGGCCCCGAGGTACCGTGCAGTAGTAGGGGGTATTGTGCTCTCGGTGAGAGGCGGATGGCTCCGCCCAATCGTCCCCCTTCTCAACTGCGTGAGAAAGCCTCGCCTCTTGTAGGCGACTGTTTTTCTCTTCTGTGTCCAGAGAAGCATGGCCAGAAGAGCTAGACTCGGAATCGTCCTCTGACGAGTCCGAAGAGGACGACTCCTCCCCTCTCCCGGAGGGGCCCGCCTCCTCTCCTTTAAAAGGAGCAGGAGAGAATGTAGAATTGTCAACTGTAAAATGGGAAGGGGTCACTTTGACTCCTCCCTCAGAACTGTCGGCTTTCAAGCCGCTTTGTTTCACTTCCACATCTGGCGCCTGGTCAGATGTTTCACTAATCGGCACCCTGTGGGAGGAGCCGTCTGAGTTTGAGATCCTGGCAGTCTTTTTTGTTCTGGCCATCATGCTCTGCATAGACACAGATACAGTCGGACTTTGTATAAAGGGCAAAGATGGGTCCAGAAAAGGGCAGGCGGCACTCCTAGTCCTAGATTCAGCCGTCCCCGGTGACCGGCTGATCACTAACCTAGGTCGTGTCGTGTGCTTCCGTGGTGCCATTTCAAAAAAGAATAAAGTAAAGAGAAAATTAAGAGTAAGAGAACCGACGGTTACCTGAACGAGTGACGATTGATGAAGTTCTGAAAATCCTTTGCAGTCAGCTTGTCAGAGCAGGCGGTAGGTAGAAAGGGTCCAAAATGTCAGAGCAAGTTCAGGGGTCCGAATGTTCTCTCACAAAGTTTTCAAGTGTGAAAATGACCGAAGTCAACACTCCTTTATATAGGCGAAGTGAGAAGGCGAAGGGTCACTTCCAGAATTCAAAATTTTGGCGGGAGAATCTCTCGGCCTCACGCCGAGTGACACCTGTAGCAGGCCGTCGCCTGTTACAGGGCGATACCTGTCACAGGTAACACGTGACCAGTCACGTGCCACCTGTGAGGGGAAAATGATTAGGGGATTTTTCTCCCACCAATCGGAATGCGCCACGTGGGCCAATTAGGTCCTACCAAGTGTCCCCCAGTTGGACCTCTCAGGGCTTGCCACGTGGCACACGCTTATTCGTCCACCCTGGACTTATTATGTCGTGACACGTGGCATACTCCATGCCTAATGGAGAAGCCGGTTGCCTGGGCCTAACTTCCGAGGGAAGCCCAATCAGCCCAAGGTTAACCTAAACCTAGATTGGCACGTTTCCCGAGGTTATAAATACCTCCCTTAATCCTCATTAAGGGAGATTACGCAAAAAAAAACGCAGATTACACACATTAAACACTCTCACCTAGAGAGACCTAATCACTTTAATTTCCGCATTAATTACTCCTTAATCAAGTACTAACTTGACCGTCGGAGGCGGATCTCCAATCATCCGGAGCATCCGTTTGTTTTGTAGGTACAGGTGTCCGGTTCCAGTCTCGGAATTGTAACTCTCCCGCAAGACATCAGAAAACCCCGAAACAATTATTATTATTATTATTATTGTTACTATTTATCGCATTATAATCATTAATTATTATTATTATTATTATTATTATTATTATTATTATTTTTAATATTATTATTATTATCATTATTATTATTTTTAATAATAATAATAATAATAATAATAATAATAATTATTATTATTATTATTATCGTATTATTTTTTTATTATTATTATTATTATTTATATTATCATTATTATTATTATTATTGCATTATTATTATTATTATTATTATTATTATTATTATTATTATTATTATTATTATTATTATCATCATCATCATTATTATTATCTTATTATTTTAGTATTATTATTATTATTATTATTATTATTATTATTATTATTATTTGAATTTGAATTTGAATTTTTTATAGATTTTTTATAATCTTTTTATAACATTAGAAAATGTTTTAAATAATATAAAATATTAATTATTTTCATTAAATATTAGTTATTATTATCAATTAATGTTATATATTAATTATTATTATTATTATAAAATATTCATTATCATTATTATTAAATATTAATTATCATTATTTATAAATATTAGTTATTATTATTATTAATTATTATTTTTAAGTAGAGCAGAGCGGAACAGATTTCAACAAAGTAGAGCAGGGTAGAGTAGAGTAGAGCAGAGCAACTCAAAAGAACAGGGCCCAAGTCACCGATAACATAGCCGCCCTCCCTTTGACTTTATACACAATATTGAATTATATTGGATTTGTTACTCATCTCTCACCTGTTATCTCCTTCCCATTCTTTGGACAATAAATGTTCTACATTCATATGAACATGATACAATTTCTTTAACATGAAAGAAAATGAACCAATAAGAGTAGCCATCTAGATTGAGCATTGAATGAAAAAGGAAAGCTAAGTGTATTTGACTTTTATTATTGGTAAAAGTCAATACGTTGGTCTTGTGCCAAGTGGTTTGTGGGAGTAGCAAATTCACACATGCCAACAACCACAAGCAACGTTTTGTGCATGGGCATGCTAACTACAATTAATACTTTTTAAATTAGAAAAATATAAAACTCATAGTAGTAAGAACGAGGTCATTTGACTAACACTTAAGAACTACTAGTTGTCTACTAGGGCTGGGGGAATTTTAATATTTGATCCTTAAAATTAACTTGATGATCCGTTGATCAACTTGTTAAAAATATATTGGAAAATTGATGGAACTACATCTGTAGTAATTCTGTAAGGCAAAATTAACTGCAATACCCTGAAGTATGGCTTAGATGCAATGATCACCCTGAACTTTGCGTAGTAGCCAAAACACCACCAACTATGGTGTTAGCTGCGACGCGTGCCTTAAATGAAAAATTCTGGCCACTTATTTCATCGGAGGAGGTGAATTCGCACATGCCAAGTGAATGGGAACTGTTCACCATTTCTTTAACTGTTTTGGAGAGTGAAGATTCACCTCCTCTTGTGAAATAAGTGGCGGGAAAATTTCATTTAAGGCATGCGTCTTACCTAACACTATAGTTGGTAGTGTTTTGGCTACTACACAAAGTTCAGGATGCTTAGTGTGTAGGGTTTTGTAGAGACCCACTCTACGCGGAAAGAAACCCACCAAGACCCGCCCCGAAAACTAAAGCAATTTAAGCATGCAAAACATAATTAATACATAATTAAGAGAAAAAGGGATAAAAAATTATACCCTAGACGCGTGCTTCGCTCACCGGAAGAGCTCTTTACTTGAGCCCCGCAATCGCAAGGTCTCCGACGGCTCGTACCCACGAACCCCGACCCGAGAGATCCAAGTCCCGAAGGTTAGTCGGGACCCGATCAAATAAAAAAGGAGTTTTACGAACTTAAGGCTTTCTCAACAATGGAGATACCTTTTAAGTTCTACTCAAGTTGTGTATTCTCAAAATCCCAACCAAGGGGTATTTGTAGAGAATGGGGACTTGAATCCCATTTCATGATTAATGTGGGATCATGTGCAAATGCACTAATTTATTTAATTCTAAAATAATTTATAAAGCAAATGCAATCACAAGGCAACAAGTGGAAAGAGGAGAGAATGGGTTAGGTGAGGACCATATCCCATGGGGGGGACCATTGCCTTGCTCCCCAAGGAAAGCCTTGAGGCCTTGGTCCCCACCTCTCCTAAACCGCCACCCACAAGGGCTGCTGGGTTGGCAACCAGCTAGCATGCCAGCACACCAGCCAGCTTGAGGTGTCAGCACGCACACTGCCAGCACGCACTGGCCCCAGCACGCCCAACATGTGCGTGTTGCGTGCTGCTAGGTTGCTGGGCGCTGGGCGCTGCTAGCGTAGTGATGCTGCCTAGCCAACGCACACACACACGCACAGCTTTGCTGGCTGGTGTGTAGTGCTGCTGCCCAGCCTCTCGCACACACATCGCATAGCCAGCATGCGTGCTGCTAGCAAGCCACGCATGCTGGGCATTGCCTCGCCAGCCACACGCACAAGCACGCTACTGCTTGGTGTTATGCTAGCGATGCACATGCACATGGCAATGCTGCCTAGTGCTATGCTATGTGATGCGATGGTGCGATTGGCTTTGCGAAGGCACACACGCACGCACACACGCTAGTGCCTAGCACTTGCGATGGTGTTGTGCTGTGCGAAGGGCTGCGATGGTGCGATGAGCGATGCTAGGCCTTGCCTAGCGCCAGCGCCTAGCATACAAGTAAGGCCTAGCCTTGCGATGCTAGGGCGCATGGCATGCAAGCATATGCGCAAGCACCTAGCATGCCTAGCATGCTAAGCTTGCGATAAACTAGCCTAGCCTCACTAGTAGAAAATAGGTAATGGGAAGCCACTAATTGGAAGCGGTTATTGGAATCCGCTTCCAATTCCATACAAAAACCCGGGATTAAAAAAAAGAACAAGAGGAGAATTGGAAGCGGTTTGGTTTGAACCGCTTCTCTTTTTTTTTAAAAAAAAAAACCGGATTCTTATTTCCTTCGTTCCCTCCTTTTTTTACCTCTTTCATTTCCTTCGTGTTTGCTGCTTTCAATTGCACAGTACACCTCCTTCAACTCAATTCGCTTCCTCCTTCACTTTCACCCACCATCACACAGCATCCCACACCACCATTGTCGTGCTTACCCACCACAACAACAACCTTGCTGCCTACTTTCACCACCACAACCGTTCGTTTCTTTCATTGAGTGTTGTTAGGAAAAGGGGTTGTTGCGCCTGCTTTCACCACCACAACCACCTTAGGGTGGTGCTGCTGCGTCCCTATGCTTGCTGCCCTTGCTGCCTCCATTGCTACCATAGGGTCGTGCTGCTGCGTCGCTCTGCCTGCTGCCCCTGCTGCGACCCTCTGCGTGCTCCCCCATCTCACCTTCACACGCACCACCACGCCACCACACCTCTCCCTCTTACCCCACATTCCATATTTTTGGGTGAGTTCATGCTTAATTTAAATTCATTACTTATATGTTGTTAATAATTTCCCAAATTTTAGGGTTTCAATTTTAGTTAATCAAATTTTATGTTTATTAATATATGAATTATTTGTATACAAAATGTTAATTCTTACCTTAATTGTATAATGTTATAAGTTGTTTTAATTTGAGTACCTAAAAAGTAATGAATTAATGAATGGATTGAAAGTAAGATTAGTTTGCTTGTAGGTAGTCCAAATAGCATTGTATGAATGAATGAACTTGTGTTTTGTTAAATGTCAAACAAATGGAAATTTTTGAATGCTTGCATCATCATTTGCCTAGATACCCATTCAAGTCTTTCTCATTAGGAGGAAGACTTGAATAGTCCCCGGTTGGGACTGTTCTTGGACGTTTAATCTCACTTAGGTAGTGAATGTATGTCTCTTTTTCGATTTTAAGGAATATCTCGGCTTAGCATTTCGTCTCCATGTTCTCCGGGTGCATATGTAGGTAATTATTTACCTACATTGTGTACTTGGAGAACTGGGGCGAAATGCTGCCGGATTTTCCTTAAAATTGGAAAGTTGACATACATTCACTAGTGAGATTAGACGTTCAAGAATGGGTTAGGTTGGAGTGATAAGGACCTTTTTGGGAGCATTCATTTTTACACTATATGCATGAACGATATAAATACAAACAATGTACTTTGATTATATGTTGCAATTTTACATTATTTATAATGTGTTGGTTTGCGTAAAGGCAATTTAAAACGTTGATGGATCGCGGTTGGATGTATGGTAGACGTGATACGTTGGATTTCTTTAATGGGGTCCAAGAGTTTTGCGAGAGTGCTTCACAATATCAGATCAAAACGGGTGTGAATGACCTTTATTGTCTTTGTGTCAACTGTAATAATGTGACAATGGTCGACAGTGTTGATACAATAAGGGATCATGTGGTATGTCATGGGTTTAGGCCTCAATATCATGTGTAGGTTTGGCACGGTGAACAGGGATCGTATAGGGAGAATGTTGTTGGGAATGATAATCACGATAACAAAGCCGGGATTCGTGCGGAAGATGATTATGGTAGTGATGGTGGTGGAGATGGAGATGAGGATGGGGATGAGATCGAGGACGGTGGTGGTGATCACTTGTATGAGATGATGCATAATGTTGAAGGTAAATTTGGTGACCGATGTGATGTATTTGAGTCGTTATCAGAGGCTGCCAAAAAGCCTTTGTATCCCGGGTTGAAAAAATACACCAAACTATTAGCCGTGCTAATACTTTTTAACATTAAGTCAAAGTATAACTGGAGCGACACTAGTTTTACTTCTTTGCTGACTATGATATGTGACATGTTGCCTGATGAGAATGAACTTCCTTAGTCGTACTATTGTGCAAAGAAACTCATGTGTCCATTTGGTTTAGAGTATAAGAAGATACATGCATGTCCTAATGACTGTGTTCTTTATCGAAATGAATATGAAGAGTTGGAGGAATGTCCACGTTGTGGTCAGTTGCGTTACAAGCGAAAGAGTTGCCATGCTGGTATGAAGGGACCTCCTGCCAAAGTGTTATGGTATCTTCCCATCATTCCAAGGTTCAAGCGTCTATTTTCAATACCAAAAGATGCTAAGAACATGAGATGGCATGCAGAGGGAAGAAAGAAAAACGGTTTGCTGAAGCATCCGGCTGACTCCGGCTTGGAAGAACATCGATATGAAGTTCAGGGCATTTGGTGATGAAGTCAGAAATTTGAGGCTTGGGTTGTGCACTGATGGCATGAATCCATTTGGCACTCTGAGTACCCAACATAGCACATGGCTGGTACTTTTAGTGATCTACAACTTGCCTCCGTGGTTGTGTATGAAACGAAAATACGTAATGCTGTCTCTTTTAATAACTGGTCCAAGGCAACCTGGACACGACATTGATGTTTTCCTTGAGCCCCTTGTTGATGATTTGAGAAAGATGTGGGACGAAGGAGTTTCTGTTCATGATGCCCATAAGAACGAGATGTTCCTAATGCGTGCAGCCCTGATGTGGACCATTAATGATTTTCCCGCATATGGAAACCTTTCCGGGGCATAAACACTACGCGAAAAACCCCAATCCCCACCGGTTCAAACCACACATTCCCCACCGGTTTTGAACCGTTCTTGATTTGGGGGGTGCTAAATCCCCAAAGATTTCCCACCGGTTCAAAACCGCTGGCAAAAACCACTTTTCCCACCAGTTTTGGAGTGAACCGGTGGCAAAAACATGTGATTTATCTTATAGCTGGAGGACTTTTCCCACCGGTTTTCAAGTGAACCGGTGGCAAAACTATAACATTTCCCACCGGTTTTCACACTGACCCGGTGGCAAAGTGCCCCAAAAAATTAAATTTTTTTTTTTTTTTTTTTGCATTTTTTTCACTTAAATTGTACCAAATACTTATATATAATCATAATATACATAAAACACATATATTTGCCTCAATAACTTGTAATATTACACTTTAAAAAACTAAAAAAAAAATGGACATATAAACACTAACATATATATTTTTGGACATATAAACACTAACATATGCTGTCTGACAGTATAATAAAACTAATAGAACTCAGGACTTCAAGGGCGGCAAGAATGCAAAACTGATGCAGAGTAGAGCACAGTGACATTGGTGGCAATGGTTTTTGTCTTTGTAGTATCAAATGCCATTTCCCCACCCAAGCTGGTGTCCTCATTGCCGATGGCAGCATTGATGTCCATTGTAGGGGAAGGATTCAAGCTAACTCTAGAGTTAACTGCAGCATGATAATTTCGTTAGTGCACATCTAACTGTATCAATACAAATAAACATCAGGCATAAATCAAAAGAATCTAAAAATTCTCTATTTTTATAAGTTGAGCCATTAGCTACCAAATCTTGTAAATATCTGAAACTTATTTCTAACTCTTGTAGATACGGGCTGGTTTGTGACTTGTGAGTGCTCAATGTTAACTGTTACAGGCCTTTAGACTCAACAATCCTGAATAATACCATACATTGATGCTAGTAGTATATAACAATCCTGAATAATATCATATAGATGGGATGTGGTCGGAAATAGACAAGAATCAGTCCTATATGGCTATATCTATCATTTGCAGCCCTTGGGCAGAATTAGTAAGAATTGACAATTAAAGTGTAACTTGTCCACTTGCCTTTTGAAATCATCTCCCCCCCCCCCAAACACACACCGAAAAAAACAAAAATCCCACACGTGAAGAAAAGAAAACCTTTGCCTCCGTGAGAGGGGATGGTGTGTATATCATCTCTCAAATTCAAAAGGAAAGAAAGAAGATTAAAATGGATGAAAGACATGGAACATTGTATACAAGGGGAAAATCCTAGAGTGTAAGTTGACACATGCTAGATAGTTATCCTAGTAAAATCAAGATCAAGTTGAATAACGTCCAAAGCTTTATCATATGCCTACTCCCCTAATCAACCGCCTAGTGGCTGTTGTCGATAGAGATCCATGAGGAGCTTGGTGAACCATTACTGCCATTTCTGGAGATAACTCTTTTGGTAATATTCTAATATTCACCTATAGGTTGTTAATTGAATGCATGAAAACTGCTAGGCTCTCACAAACAGCCAGAGTTGAGTAAATTGTTGTATATGTTGTGGATTTAGGTGTAATAGGCAGAGAGGCAGGTGAGACACATAAGCTATAAGGCTAATACTAATTATAACTGTCTAAGGTGGGGCTGGTAGCCTGGTATTTGTGAGCCCGATGAGTAGCAACAAGTGAATTGTCATGAAATGTTGGGGACTTGGGAATCTCAGACATTTAATTTTTAAACATCACTATAATGAAAACATGCAAGTAACCTTTCACTAACAGCATACCCACAACAGAGAAACATTGACATGAAAAGAAAGGGGAAGGGGAATGTAATATAGTAGAGAAACAATTGCTTCCTCCCATCCTCTACTTTCAAACACCTAAGCGTTCTGCCCTTCAGCCACGTAAACCTACAGAATCTCCAAGTAACAAGGAAACGCCTATAGTATTCTCAAATCATACTAACAACTAGAATGTCTTAGAAAATCCAACATTCTATTTGGACACCAGAAAATCAAGACAATAACATTATGACATATTTCCTTCCAAAGCTCAATTAAATCCACTCACGAAAGTGCATCATACTACATCTAAAGCTATATTGCAAGCCACTTAACATATTATATAACACATAAACAAATCAAACCACACCATTAAAAATACTGTTAAAAAAAAAAGGTACTCTCGACAAGGGTTCAACCGGAAGTAAACACTTCCGGTCTATTCAGTCATACGCGAAGGATTATCAGCCAAGGGAACTTATATTGGAGCTCAAATACAGGATCCTACACTTTTCTCTGTCATATTGCAGTGGGAGGGGACATCAACTTATAATCATTAAAATAAGGGATAATAAACAAGAATCAACCCTCAAAAAACTTAAGTGAATTGGCATTTCTTTTGAGTTCATACAAAGAGTTTTCTTCAAAGTGTGCCATTGTTAACATAGCAATATAGTGAATTGAAACTCAGCCTCTCAATGATATAATTAGTAGCAAATTTTATCCCCCAGAGGCAATAAATAAGGCTAAACATAATGGGCTATAAGCCTACACACTCTCCCTATCACACACAGCAAAAGAAACATCAAAATTCTTCAAACCTATAAACCTACACCTCCGGAAAACATAGTTAAACAACCCAAAACTTCAAAATCCATCCAACCCAACTTGATAGGTGTTATAAATCTTATAAATGTACAAAAGTACAAACAGAATTGTAATACCGAAAACAATTACACATGTCCAACCTAAGCTCAATTGCACCCATCCCCAAAGTGCATCATACCTCTGGCAACATTGCAATTTCAGCTCAACAAGCTTTAGCATCAAAACACAGCATTGCAAGTTTTGCAACAACACAAGCAAATCAAACCGAAAAATCAACAATATCTTGTTAGCAAAATACAGGACATGGATGTCGTAACCACATACCCATCCGCATCCAACTCCACCTCATTCCCCAAAAACCTAGTAGCAGGTTCATGCCCAATAGCAAAAAACAACCCAGAAACCTGCACATCCTTAACCTCCCCACTAACAACATCCTTCACCTTCAACCCTCCCAAAACCCTATTCTCCTGTCTATCTCTTGACTGCGTTTCAGCCTAACAACCACTCCCCAACCCAGCCCCGACAGCCACCCCTTCCCCCTGCACCACCACCAAAACCACCCTCCTTCCAGAGCCACATAAGCGCAATAGACCCCCCGCCCCAGCCCCACTTACGAAACCGCCCAAAACTTGAATTCCTTAACCCAAACCCACCCTAACTCCCATCCCTTTCCCCACCAGAAACCCCCACCCCTTTCCCTGACCCGAAACCGCCGTAGACTCGAAACTCTACCCCTGAAACCATTCCCCCATCCCCAGAATTTGTGAATTTGTGTTTTTCCTATAAAATAAAATAAATAAACTAAAATTCACAAATTAGCAACCAAAATTGACTCAATTATCAAACTAGACTCCAAAAATTACGTTAAATTCTTCGACTTTGTATAACCAATAGTTCAATTTTCCAACTTCGAATAACCCTAAATTGAGTATATACTAACAATTAAATACACGATTAACACTAGATTGTCAAAATTAATATTAGATGATTAAAGAAAAAGAAGCATCTAACCTTAGAGACTGCTTCAATGGAGGAGAGAAAGCTCAGAAGCCCCTTCAATGGAGAATTTTGAGTACGCTTAAATGGAGGAGAGAGAGAGGAAAGAGTACAACGAGAAATGCTTAAATGGACGAGGGAGAGAGGAAGGAGTACGACGAGAAAGATATGAAGGAGTACAGAGAGAGGAAGGAGTACATAGAGGTTCGTTTTAATGGAGGAGAGGGAGAGGAGAGAGAGGTAGCGCAGACGAGAGAGGAGGAAAGATCGAGGAATTGAAGGAGAAAGAAAGAAGAATTAAGCGGTTTTTTTTTTTATTTCATAACACTTTTCCCACCGGTTTTGTTAGAACCGGTGCGAAAAACATACTTTTCCCACCGGTTTGGTTAGAACCGGTGGCAAATCCATTTTCCCTCTTTTTTTTTTTTTTTTTTTTTTTTTTTTGTTTTTATAAAACAAAACTTTTCCCACCGGTTTTCAAGAACCGGTGGCAAAAGGGGGGTGCCTTTTTCAATTTTTCTAATAGTGAAAGCATGTCCTGTTTGTATCGATGACACACCAAACGTGTACCGTGAACACTACGACAAAGATGTGTACGTGAGGACCCGACGATTGCTTCGACGCGATCACCCATATCGTAGGCAGAAAAAGGCCTTCAATGGGAAGTTGAAGAAGGGGTTGCACCTAGGCCATTGAGTGGACATGAGGTGTATGGTCGAGTGAAGGGTATACCAACTGTTTTTGGTAAAACATTGAAACCTTAAGACCCACATGCCTTATTTAAAAAGGAATTGATCTTTTGGAAGCTTGAGTACTGGAAAGAACATGATATTAGACATTGTCTCAATGTGATGCATATAGAGAAGAACGTTTATGATGCAGTTGTTGGGACAATAATGGGTATTCATGGCAAGACAAAGGATGGGAAGAGCGCCCGATTAGATTTGGAAGTGTGGGGTGTTCGTTCCGAATTGTGGGTGCAGCCAAAGGAAGGGAAGGCAATGGTAATGGAAAAGGTAAGGGAAGATGGTGGCAATAAACGTAAGGGGGAGCGTAAAGGAAAGGGCATCAGTGTATCAAAGAAGAAAGATGAAAAGGTGTATTTACCTCCAGCTTGCTACACATTTTCAAAGGACGAAAAACGAAAGTTCTGTGCTTGTTTGTATGACATTAAGGTTCCCTCTGGTTTCTCGTCAAACATGAAAAGATTCGTTTCCTTGAATGGGAAATTGAAGTTGACTAGTATGAAATCTCATGATTGTCACATGATGATGAAAGTATTCCTACCGATTGCCATTCGTGGTATTTTACCAAAGCACGTGAGAGAAGCTATTAGGAGCCTTTGTTCGTTTTTCAACACTATATGCAGCAAAGTGCTCGATCCTTTTACACTTGATGCTCTCTAAGCGAATGTAGTTGTAACATTGTGCAAATTTGAGATGTATTTTCCACCATCATTTTTTGACATAATGGTGCATTTAGTCCTTCATTTGGTTCGTGAGATCAAGATGTGCGGTCCAGTCTTTATGAGGTGGTGCTATCCTTTTGAAAGACACATGGGCACATTACAACATAAAGACACATGGGCACATTACAACATAATGGTTATATTTGGGTAAGTAAGAAGCTCATTTGAGAAATTTTCACCTACTTACGCTCCTATAACCTCGTATTTGCATGAAAATGAATACTTTTAAGAAATTTCAACCTATAAACATGTTAAATATACTAAATATGGTATGTTAGAGTAGTTGGATATTAGTTTAAGAATTTGGGTAAGTAAGAAGCTAACTTATGCCATTATCTCCTACTTATGCTCCTATAACGTTGTATTTGCATGAAAATGAATACTTTTAAGCTATTTCAACCTATAAACATGTTAACTATACTAAATATGATTTTTTAGAATTAGTAGATGTCAGTTTATAAAGAAAACAAAGAATTTGGGTATGTTAGTAGCTCACCCAGCCAAGCAGGTGCACAGCCCAGCCAGGCAGGCAGCCCAGCCAGGGACCTGCCCAGCCAGGTAGGCACCCAGCCAGGCAGCTGCCCAGCAGCCTGTACACGCACGTGATGCATGTGATTTTTGTGCATTTCGGCCATTTTGGTGATTTTCGGTGAATTTCTGTGATATTGGTGCATTTCGGTGTTGTGATACTAATGACAATGTTTGTTATTTTTTTTTTCTCTCTCTAAAGTTTTGCATGGTTCAAAGGGAAGGCCCGTTAACAAGGAATGAAATCGATCAATGAAGTTTGCGACATGTGGGCTTTTTTCGACACATTTGATGGCATGTAGAATTGCCGTAATGGTTATATTGGTTTGTTAGCTTGACTTTATTAATTACTTATTATTGTCAACATTATTTTAATTAAGTACGTATTAGTATGTACGTAGTATTTCTAATTGTAATCTTAATATATTTTGGTGTAATTAAATATTGTTGTTCATTAAATATATTAATGATGTTACTTTATATATATATAATTATTTCGTGTTATATATATTATTGTATTATTTTGTAACTAATATTAATATTATTATTAATTAATAATATTAATTTTATTATTAATTAATAATAATAAATTTATATCGATTAGTAATATTATTTTATTATTAATTAAAAATACAGAAAATATTGTGAAAGGTCACTAATAATATTATTATATTAATATTATTAGTAATAAATTATAAAAAAAAATTAAAAAAAAAACTACAATTGGAAGCGGTTTGGCACCAAAACCGCTTCAAATTGTTGAAATTTTTATTTTAAAAATATGGGAATTGGAAGCGGTTTGGCGCCAAAACCGCTTCGATTTGTAGAATTTTTTGTTTTTAAAAAATGGGAATTGGAAGCGGTTTGGTGCCAAACCACTTCCAATTCTCCACTATTTGAAGTGGTTTGAACCGCTTCCAATTCTAACTGACAATGGGAAGCCCCCCAAACCGAACCGGTTCAAAACTGCTTCCAATTATGGGGTTTGAACCGCTTCTAAATTAGTTTTTTGTACTAGTCCCCTAGCACTCACATGGCTAGGCCAATGTGATGCTACGGCTATGCTCGTACTTGTTGCTTGTGATTTTGTGACGCTCGGTCTCGACGCTCGACGCTCGAGGGTCGATATCCGACGTCTGTGTTCGTAAGACTCTGTCGACTCATCGAATCCTTTGGATTAATTCGTTGTCACGGATCGGTTGTTCAATTGGGTTCGACCCGAAGGGTTCAGTTAAGATTAAGCTGTAATATTAATTGTACCTTAATATTACTGATTGGAAGCGGCCTCCACCTAGGCATTCCGATCACTTAACCTTACTGAAGAATTAGCTATCCAATAATTCTGAACCCTTTATCGGAACAATACACTTGTTGGAAGGACACCATTCCTTTCTATCGCCCACTTGTCCTTCCGGACAAGTGTGCATACAATGTATAGCCCATTTCCTATGTCGCTTAATGTCTCTTCGTGAACTATAAGGTAAGATTCATCATCATCCTTATTACGTTCAGTAGTGTTTCTCGATCTCCGAGTTTGACTGTCAATAAGCAGATGATTTCTAAAATCCATCTGACCACGGCCATGCATTTTCACAGTCTCGCTCTTCGAGCGACCTTTTAAACAACAAAGACATGTTCCCTATTGTTAATAGGGGGACATTCCCAGTCTTGTACTGTAAGTTTCTCTTACTAAGAGGACCTAATCTCCCGAGTGTTCCCATTATGATCCCCAGTTACGGTAGACGTTAGGCAACATCAAAGAGACTAGTACACAAACAAGAAAACTTCACAATACTCATGGTTGAGGAAACAGGATCCGATAGCTATAATGAGAAATGTACTTATGACAATTTTGAATCTCTTAATGTACTCTCATAGCCAGTGCAGTTCTAAACTAGCACTTGTGCAAATGATTTATGACCATTACGTCCTTGCAGCACAAGAAACGGTGTTGTAAATCATACTACACACTAATCTTTGGTGGTCATCAACCGTCCATCAGTTAGATGACCTTGATTAGGGATAATTTTAGATTTAAATATTCGATGTTCACTTAACAGGTGTTTCTTTATCCAAGACATGGTCTTGATACCCTGTTTTGAATATTTCCATAAATCGAATGGACTCATTATTTAATACCAAACCACAATTAAATATCAATCGAGTGAATATAAAATACAAAATTCATTACTCCATAAATGAATGGTTTCAACACAGTGTCTTACATTAAAACGTCTAGTTTAATTAAACCACATGTACATGGAATTTCATGTTGGGTTTCGTAGTGATCCTCACTACGCGGAAAGAAACCCGCCAAGACCCGCCCCCATAATAAATGCAATTAACAAGCACAACATAATTAAAACATAATTAAGGATAAAAGATTATACCTTTGACGTGTCCTTCGCTCAACTATGAGCTCTTACTTGAACCTCGAAAACACAAGGCCTCCGACGGGATCGTACCCTCGAACTCGACCCGAGCGTCCTAAGTCTCGAAGGTTAGTCGAGACCCGGACAAATAAAACTATGAGTTTTACGAATCATGCTTTACTCAAATCAAGAGTTGCCTTTTAATTCCACTCAAGGTTGTATCTTTCCCAATACCCATGCCTTTGGTATTTATAGGGAAATGCACCCTTGATTTCCAATCTTCCACCAATGTGGGAGAGTTGGGTAGAATCAATAATTTATTTAATTCTAAATTAAATAAATAATTAAGATCAATCACAACGCGACAAGTGGCATAATTATATGCTTATGACACTACTACATTTTTTATCTAATGCAACGGTACAAAAATAGCTAATACAACGGCTAATTTCATACCGTTGTATTAGACTAGGCTAATACAACGGTTTATACTAAAACAGGTCTAATACAACGATTTATAATAACCGTTGTATTAGATATAAGAATCCGTTGTATTAGACCTAGTCTAATACAACGGATCCAAAAAAAAAAAAAAAAGAGAAAATAAGTCTAATACAACGGATCAAAAAAAAAAAAGAAAAGAAAATTCAGAGGGCCTTATATTGGGCCTAATGCCCTAATTTCATTCTCACTATTTCATTCTCACTCATGCCTCTCTCTCAGCTCCTCTCTATTTCACTCTCTTACTCATTCTCTACCTCTCTTCTCACTCCCTCTCTCTCTTCACTCTCATTCTCTTCCTCTCTTCAAGCCTCAAAGACTTTCTCACTATTATCGTCGTTCGTTTAGGTATTTTTGTTTTTCATATCTTATTTTTTTTTTTTTCAGATTTTATTTTTCAATTTCTGGGTTTTTTTTACTTTTTTTGGTTTTTTTTTTTCGTTTCTGGATTTTGTTGTTGTTTTTTTTTTCGAATTCTTGATTTTTTTGGGTGTTTTTTTTGTAATTTTGGGTTTTTTTTCATTTTTCTGGTTTTTTTTTTTTATTTTTTATTTTGGGTTTCATTCGTTTTTTGTTTCGTTTTGACTGTTTTCGTTTTAATCTGGTATTTTCGTTTTCGTTTTTTTTTCATTTTTCTACTTTTTTTTTCAATTTTTCAGATCCTTTTTCAATTTTTCGGTCGTTTTCGTTTTACAAATTTTCATTTTATGAGTTTTTTTTTTATTTTAAGGATTTTTTTCTATTTTTTGGGTTTTTTTTTCCGCTTTTCCGCTTTTCTGGGTTTTATGTGTTTTTCGTTTTCATTTGTTGTTTCGTTTCAAATCTTCATTTTTCAGATTTAATTTTTTGTCAATTTTTCAGATATTTTTCCAATTTTTCGTTTGTTTTTAGTTTTCAATGTTTTGTGTTTTGGGATTTTTTTTTCGTTTATGGATTTTTCTTTTTATTTTTTTGGTTTTTTTTTCGTTTTTCTGGGTTTTTTTTCGTTTTTTTGTGTTTTTCGTTTTCATTGTTTGTTTCGTTTTCAGATCTTCGTTTTTCAAATTTACTTTTTTGTCAAATTTTCAGATATTTTTTTCAATTTTTCTTTCGTTATTCATTTTTTTGTTTTCGGTTTTCAATTTTTTAGATCTTTTTTCAGATGCAAACTAAGATGCCATTGATATGTTCTGGACTGAGCTTGGACAATCTGGAAACTTCTGGACAATGTTTTGGACAATCTGGTCACTATGGACTATAATGATGATGATGATGATGATGATGATGATGATGATGATGATGATGATGATGATGATAATAATAATAATAATAATAATAATAATAATAATAATAATAATAATAATAAAGGACCTAATCCAACGGATTGGGCAAGCAATCGTTGGATTAGGTCTATTTATTCCCAAAAAAACAAAAGGGAACCTAATCCAACGGATTGAAGAAACCGTTTGATTAGGTATCTACCTAATCCAACGGATTGCTCAATCCGTTGGATTAGGTCTATTTTGCCGTTGTATTAGACCTAATCCAGCCCTTGCAAATGTGACGGTTGGTAACCGTTGTATTAGGTCTAATACAACAATTTTTGACACCTAATACAACAAAAAAAGCCGTTGTATTAGCTGTTAAATGTAGTAGTGTGAGTGATGCCCAAGGTTAGGTGGGGGGGACCATAGCCTTGCTCCCCAAAGCTTTGCTTGGTCCCCCCACCTAAACAAACCGCCTCAAGGAGGGTTGTGCTGGCTATCAGCTAGCGTGCCAGCTAGCACCAGCCAGCAGCCTCGCATCCCAGCCAGCCAATGCGTGCTGGTGCTAGGTGATGCTTGGCACTGGTGCTGCATGCTAGTGATGTGTTGTGCTAGCATGCTGGCAAAGGCCCAGCACTCCCACGCAATCCTCGCACACACATGCTGCTATGCAGAGCCATGCAAGCCAAGGCCACGCACTTGCTAGCAGTGCACACCTAGCATACTCCCCGCCCACACGCACACGTACCACATGCATGCGCCCCAACACGCATACGCACCACACGCATTGCTAGCCCAGCCAGAGTGCCTAAGCACGCAAGGGCCTAGCATGCATGCTGGGAGATGGTGCGAGGCACACTATGGCCTGCGATGGTGCCCGGCATGCACGCACACGCACATGCGCCAGTGCCCAGCACTGCGATGGCTGTGCTTGGTGCGTGTGGCCTGCCATGCGCGCCTAGGCATCATGCTAGGGCTATGATGGTGCCTAGGAATGATGCTAGGGCTGCGATGAGCTAGCCTAGCCTAGCTACGGCTAAGCTCGTACTTGTCTCTTGTGATTTTACGACGCTCGGTCTCGACGCCCTAGGCTCGATATCCGACGTCTGTATTCGTAAAACTCTGTCGAATCATTAAATCCTTCGGATTAATTCGTCGTCTCGGATCGGTTGTTCGATTGGGTTCGACCCAAAAGGTTCAGTTAAGATTAAGCTGTATTATTAATTATACCTTAATATTACTGATCGGAAGCGGCCTCCACCTAGGCATTCCGATCACTTGACCTTACTGAAGAATTAGCTCTGTAATAATTCTGAACCCTTTATCAGAAAAATACACTTGTTGGAAGGACACCATTCCTTTCAATCTCCCACTTGTCATTCTGGACAAGTGTGCATATAGTGTATAGCCCATTTCCTATGTCACTTAATGTCTCTTCGTGAACTATAAGGTAAGATTCATCGTCATCCTTATTACGTTCAGAAGTGTTTCTCGATCTCCGAGTTCAACTGTCAATAAACAGATGACTTCTAAAATCCACGTGAGCACGGCCATGCATTTTCACAGTCTCGCTCATCGAGCGACCTTATAAACAACAAAGACACATTCCCTATTGTTAATAGGGGGACATTCCCAGTCTCGCATTGTATGTTTCTCTTACTAAGAGGACCTAATCTCCCGAGTGTTCCCATTATGATCCCCAGTTACGGCAGACGTTAGGCAACATCAAAGAGACTAGTTCTCAAACAAGAAAACTTCATAATACTCATGGTCGAGGAAACGAGTTCCGGTAGCTATAATGAGAAATGTACTTATGACAATTTTGAATCTCTTAAAGTACTCTCATAGGTCAATCAAGTGCAGTTCCAAACTGGCACCTGTGCAAATTATTTATGACCATCATGTCCTTGCAGCACAAGAAACGGTGGTGTAAATCATACTACACACTAATCTCTGGTGGTCATCAATCGTCCATCAGTTAGATGACCTAGATTAGGGATAATTTTTGATTTAAATATTCAATGTTCACTTAACAGGTGTTTCTTTATCCAAGGAATAAGTCCGGAAAAGAGAATGGAAGTTTTTCTTTCCATTCTTTTGGGATGGAGTTAGCCATGAGTTGTGACACTAATTTGCAATCATTGGTCCATGCACAATAAGTTTCGTCACTCAAGTGTTTCTTGGTACAGAGGGTTGGGAGGGAAGTATCCAAAACATACTCCTTGGAACAACTCCGAAGAGTTTTCCCGAGTTCCTCTTCCCATTCTTCAAGGTTTGTCAAGTGAAGCTTAATAGCTAACTTTTCGGGGAGTTCCGGGCACATATAGTTGTTGTTTGAGTTACTTACAGACATTGTTCTACAATTGAAAGAATTTGAAATGAAAAACCATTCATATAACCAATAAGTTGAAATTTAAAAAGCATTCATGAATATATTCAATCTTATTGAGCATTTTATCCACGTATTAATAAATTGTCCCTTATGGGCGAGAAATAAAATGATTCTAAGATCCCAAAGATCAAGAAATGGTTAAGCATGCTTTGGCTTGTCTTAATCATTAAATATCTTAAGGTAAGCAATCCAATTGCTAATAGCTCCAAGCTACTCTCGGTTTGATAAAATGTCGCATCTAATGCATCCTTGACATTTTATCTCTTTTGCCACGATATCTAAGGACTCCTTACTGATATCGTTGAGCTTAACCAAGACAATTTGTATACCTAGTATACCTTACGTTCCTAGGGAAGTAGTGATGCTTCGCTTTGGCGTAGCCCATCACATACGCGCATTAGTTCGGTAAGTGTTGTTCTTGGAACGACAAATTTTAGCTCAATATTATTAAGGGACCTAGGGTTTCTATGTTGGTTTGAAATAAGTGAACTTAACTAATCTTCGCAACATATGAAATCCTAGACATGCATCTAACATCCATATATAACAATAATATATATAAAGCATAAAATAGATGCATTTGGCAACTAGCATGACCCCTTGAAATCTTCAATTTCCATGGGTCTTCATCTTGGCTTGTCTTCATCGAAACGCCGCCTTGAGAAATTTTGGCCAAAATAAAGTAACTAGCTTGTATGACTAAGATTAATCAATAGTACAAAAATACTTAACGGTTCGCAGACAGTATTTAGATTTACAAAAATACATAACGAAACGCAGTCCATATTATCTATCCTAGTCGGGCCCCACTAGTTGCCATTTTCAATAACCTGTTTTGAAAACAATCTTCCATTCACCCATTCACTATTTGTGAATGACCTATGCAAATTACGAAATACATAATTAAACACGCAAAACTAGTAACTAACTTAGGTTGGTAATCCAATTAACGCGCCTAATTAAAACTAGTCAAAGTTGTTTAATTCATTATTTCTAAAAGCAAATTGCTCACGTAATAATCTAAGCTCCCACTACATTCCGCATCCATACTTAATTAATCCGATTAATTAAGTTGGCATAATCCATAATTTGTCAAAATAAAAAATTTTGCAAAAGCCGAAAAAATCGAGGTCTAACCTCGTTAAAATAATCACATAAATAATTTAAACAGCAAAAATTTTCACAAAATAACATAGCTCAAAATCAAGCAAACTAGCCCACACAATGGTTTGGTGGGTGCCCACCATGGCTGCTAAGCAGCCCACGCCTTGTGCTATGGTGCGTGATGCTAGCATGCTGCGCCCAGCACAGCAAGCCATGCTGCGAGCACCAGCAGCCTTCCAGGCATGCTACGCATGTTGGCTAGCAAGCTGGCGCCTGCCAGCAAGTGGTGCGCTGGGTTGGTGCTTGCTGCCATGCTGCCTAGCAGCATCCCCTCGCAAGCCAGCCCCCAGCCACTGCCCCACGCACTTCAGCCCTCAGCCTCCCTGCCACACAGCAGCCACTCAAGGCATACCCCTGTGCGCACCATAGACAGCCACATGTGGGCTGCTAGGCAGCCCGGCTAGCCTTGGTGGCGTTTGGGTGTTTTTGCCTTGATTTGTGTGCCATTTCTCGGGATTTTAATCCCGATTTACGTGTGACATAAAATTAATCTAAATTTATTTTTAATTAATTTAAGGGCAAAATGAAAATAAAATATGTCCAACTTAATTAAATTCAATTGTAACGGTGCACAAGCCTAAATTATCCAAAATTCATTTTGAAATAATTTAGGTCTTCCTTTATGCTTAAAATTGAAATAGCTATGTCCATAATTAATTTAGCCAATATGCAAATTAATAATGGTTTTGACAAATGGGAGTTGGAAAAAAAAATTAACCATCTAATGATAAAAATTTTCCAACTTTCGTACTTGTGTAAAATAACAAGATTACATCTTCCAATATGAAGATTAATCAAAATTTTACTCACAAGTATTTGAACTTCATGGATTTTAATCAACCAAAATGAAAAAATCCAAACTTTGTTCTATATGGAATTTAGGGTTAGAGTTCCAATCATTTAAACCTTTAAAGATTAGAACTTTTACATAATTGGGAACTTAAAATTACACATTCACATTAAACATTCACAAATTATTGCAATTAATTTGCAAAATTGTGAAAAATCAAGTTTATGTGAAAAAGGCATATCAACTCAAGCACTAATTAAAACTCCATAATTATGCTTAAGGATATTTAAAATAGCAGTAGATTAGGGATGCAATAATGCATTTAATCTTACCTTGTAATGCTTGCATTAATCAAGGCTTAAAAGATTTAAATTTTTTGTTGAAAAACGAAAAAACCCCAAAAACATGGGTTTCTAGTTCGAATTTGGCTTCTGAACAGTTGTCGAAGAGGGTTGAATCTGTTTCAGAATGTCGATTCCACCCAAAAATCACTATTTTTGAGCCAAAATCTTGATTCGATAGCAAAATCGAAAAAATTACGAGTTTTAAAATTAATTAAAACGAGCTTCAAATCTAATTAGAAAAGCAAAACCAGAAATTAAATCTTACTTTAAAACACCTTAATTAATCAAAATTGAAAAAATTAAAAGGAGCGTGGCTCCGATACCGCTGTTGGGTTCCGTAGTGACCTTCACTACGCGGAAAGAAACCCGCCAAGACCCTCCCCCATAATAAATGCAATTAACAAGCAAAACATAATTAAAACATAATTAAGGATAAAAGATTATGCCTTTGACGCGTGCTTCGCTCAACTATAAGCTCTTACTTGAACCTCGAAAACACGAGGCCTCCGACGGGATCGTACCCTCGAACCCGACCCGAGCAACCTAAGTCTCGAAGGTTAGTCGAGACTCGGACAAATAAAACTGTGAGTTTTACGAATCAAGGTTTACTCAAATCAAGAGTTGCCTTTTAATTCCACTCAAGGTTGTATCTTTCCCAATACCCATGCCTTTGGTATTTATAGGGAAATGCACCCTTGATTTCCAATCTTCCACCAATGTGGGAAAGTTAGTAAAATCAATAATTTATTTAATTCCAAATTAAGATCAATCACAACGCGACAAGTGGCATAATTATATGCTTATGAGTGATGCCCAAGGTTATGTGGGGGGGACCATAGCCTTGCTCCCCAAGGCTTTGCTTGGTCCCCACACCCACACACAAACCGCCTCAAGGAGGGCTGTGCTAGCTGCCAGCGTGCCAGCTAGCGCTGCAAGCTAGCACCAGCCAGCAACCTCGTATCCCAGCCAGCCAGTGCGTGCTGGTGTTGGGTGATGCTTGGCGCTGGTGCTGCGTGCTAGTGCTGTGTTGTGCTAGCATGCTGGCACTGGCCCAACAGTCCCACGCAATCCCTCGCACACACACGCTGCTACGCACAGCCATGCAAGCCAAGGCCACGCACTTGCTAGCAGTGCACACCCAGCATACTCCTCGCCCAAACGCACACGTACTACATGCATGCGCGCCGACACGCATACGCACCACACGCATTGCTAGCCCAGCCAGAGTGCCTAAGCACGCAAGGGCCTAGCTTGCGTGCTGGGCGATGGTGCGAGGCACACTATGGCGTGCGATGGTGCCAGGCATGCACGCACACGCACATGCGGCAGTGCGTGTGGCCTGCCATGCGCGCCTAGGCATCATGCTAGGGCTGCGATGGCGCCTAGGCATGATGCTAGGGCTGCGATGAGCTAGCCTAGCCTAGCTACGGCTAAGCTCGTACTTTTCGCTTGTGATTTTGCGACGCTCGGTCTCGACGCCCTAGGCTCGATATCCGACGTTTGTATTCGTAAAACTCTGTCGACTCATTAAATCCTTCGGATTAATTCGTCGTCTCGGATCGGTTGTTCGATTGGGTTCGACCCGAAGGGTTCAATTAAGATTAAGCTGTAATATTAATTATACCTTAATATTACTGATCGGAAGCGGCCTCCATCAGAATAATACACTTGTTGGAAGGACACCATTCCTTTCATTACAAAGCCAATCTCCAACGTGCTTGATTCCCATTGCCTCAATGTGCTTGTTGTGCTTCACTTGAGGCAGAGGTTTAGTCAAAGGATTGGCCACATTTTCATCCGTTCCGATCTTACAAATTCTAATTTCACCTTCGGATTTCCATTCCTTTATCATGTGAAATCGCCTCTGGACATGTTTGACCTTCTGGTGCACTCTTGGCTCTCTAGCCTAAGCGATAGCTCCATAGTTGCCACAGTAGAGATCTATCGGACCCTTGATGGAGGGTACAACACCAAGTTCACTGACAAACTTGCGAATCCAAACATCCTCCTTAACGTCTTCTAAAGTTGCCAATTATTCGGCTTCAGTTGTAGAATCTGCAATTGTGCTTTTCTTGGCACTCTTCCAGCTAAATGCTCCTCCATTTAGGCAAAATATGTACCCTGACTGTGACTTGAAGTCGTCTCTGTCAGTTTGGAAGCTAGCGTCGGTGTAGCCTTTAACAACCAAATCTTTGTGGCCACCATAGACCAGGAATTTATCCTTGTTCCTTTTTCAGGTACTTTAGGATATTCTTGGTCGCAGTCCAATGCGCCTCTCCTGGGTTTGATTGGTATCGACTCGTAGCGCTTAAAGCATACGATACATCTGGCCTGGTACATATCATGTCATTCATGATTGACCCAATTAGCGAAGCATATGGAATCTGATCCATTCTCTCTCGCTCAACAGGTGTCTGTGGACACTATTTCTTGCTGAGAGTCACGCCATGGGACATGGGTAGGTGCCCTCTTTTGGCATTCTCCATGTTGAATCATGCCAGTACTTTATCAATGTAAGCACTCTGGCTCAATCCAATCATCCTCTTAGATCTATCCCAGTAGATCTTGATGCCCAATATGTACCGTGCCTCACCTAAGTCCTTCATTGAAAATCACTTTCCCAACCAGCCCTTTACGGACTCTAGTAATTTTATGTTGTTTCCAATGAGCAGTATGTCATCGACATATAGGACTAGGAATGCGATGCCACTCCCATTGACCTTCTTGTAGACACAAGACTCATATGGATTCTTGATAAAACCAAACTTGCTGATGGCTTCATCAAATCGCAGATTCCAACTTTTGCTTGCTTGCTTCAGTCCATAAATGGACTTCTTGAGCTTGCAAACCTTTCCAGCGTTGCTTGGATCAACAAAACCTTTTGGCTGTGTCATATACACAGTTTCTTCCAAAATCCCATTTAGGAAGGCGGTTTTGACATCCATCTGCTATATTTAATAATCGTAATATGCAACAATTGCTAGGATAATCCGGAAACACTTTAGCATTGCTACTGGTGAAAAAGTTTCATCATAGTCAATCCCGTGGATTTGTCTATAACCTTTTGCCACCAGTCTAACTTTGTATATTGATACATTTCCATATTTTTCTGTCTTTAGTTTGAAGATCCATTTGCAAACGATGGGTGTGTAACCCTCAGGCAAATTAACCAAGTCCCAAACTTGATTTTCAGACATGGAGTCCATCTCGGATTTCATAGCCTATTGCCATTTAGCAGAGTCGGGTCTCTTCATAGCTTGTTTGTATGTCGTTGGCTCATCACCATCCATAACTAGGATGTCCTGATCAGCGGTTAAGACAATACTAAGGTATCTGTCTGGTTAAGATCTTGGCCGTTGCGACCTACGAAGGGTAATGGGTTGAGCATTTACATTGTCTGTTTGATTCTGACCAATCTTCTCAGCTGCTTCCAAAGCACTTAGATTGTCAGTTTTATCAGGTTCACATTGTTGCTCGTCCTCTCGAACTTCGTCGAGTTCAATTTTCCTCCCACTTGTCATTTTGGAAAGGTGTTCCTTCTCTAAAAAGACACCATCACGAGCAACAAACACTTTGTTCTCGGATTTATTGTAGAAGTAATACCCTTTGGTTTCTTTTGGGTATCCCACAAAGAAACACTTGTCTGATTTGGGGTGAAGTTTGTCCGAAATTAATCGTTTGACATATGCTTCGCCTCCCCAAATCTTGAGAAAAAACAACCTAGGAGGTTTCTTAGTCCATAATTCATATGAAGTCTTTTCAACAGCTTTTGACGGAGCTCGGTTCAGTGTTAGTGCCACGGTTTGTAGCACATGTCCCCAGAAAAAGATAGGAAGTTCACTAAGACCCATCATTGATCGAACCATGTCTAACAAGGTTCGATTCCTCCGTTCGGACACTCCGTTCCATTGAGGAGTTCCGGGAGGTGTCAGCTCTAAAAGAATACCATTTTCTTTCAAGTGATCGGCGAATTCATGGCTCAAATATTCGCCATCTCGATCCAATCGAAGTGCTTTAATTTTCATGCCAAGTTGATTCTCAACTTCTCTTTAAAATTCTTTGAATTTCTCAAAAGATTCAGATTTATTCGACATTAGGTAGACATAGCCATATCTACTAATGTTTGTTTAACGAAGGTGAATTCTTAGGGGTCTTAGTTTAAGTAGTGGTATCAACTTTTGTCTAATCATATGTCAAAATCATGCAATTTTCATTGAACATATATTTGCAAGACAATTTTGAAACAACCATTGTCAAAGTCTTTACATTCAAAATAACTAGGTGTCCAACACCATAGATCATAGTATGTTCAAAAGCATGATGAAACTAAGATTAGTTTAATTACATGTCATAGACAAAATAGTGCATGCAAGCACGACCGAAAAACCATCTTCGTCGTCTACTTGTCATTGCACGAACACTTGATAAGCTTCTCACTTGGTCCCTAAAGAGGCAACATAAAGTGAGTCATACTTGGTATCTAATACCTATGATAAGCTTAATTCACAAGTGTTTAAGGAAGATACTTGAGGCAGATGCTACATTCCTCTTCACCGCCCCCCGGAAGAGCTTGCATTCTCTCTTGTAGTGGCCTTTCCCACCACAATAGAAGCATCGCATCTTTGCCTTGACCTTCTTGAATCTCTTCTCCTCGCTCTTAAGGGCCTCTCGATTACTCCATGGGCGGTGGCTCAACTAAGAAGTTGCACCACCTCCATTAAAGAGCGTGTCTCCTTTCCTGCTACTATATGCACTCTAAGTGCATCATAGCCCGAGTGGAGTGAAGCAAGAAAGATATGCACCGCCATCTCATCCTCCAATGAGATTCCGAGAAGTTGCATGTGTTTGAAGAGCCTAGTCATTCCAAGCACATGAGGTCGAAGGGGCATGCCAGGTCTCAATTTACCATTGTAGACCTTTGTCCAAAGCCGGTGCCTTTCCTTAGCAAGACAACCCACATTCGGTGGCTTTATCTTCATGTTTGAGAGTGACCTAGTCAAATCAAACACAAGTCCATCATAGTTGCCATCGTCACTCTTGGTGACTCTCACATTGACAACGTCCTCAAGTGCTTTGAAAAACATGTCCTTAAGGTAGGAGGAAAGGCTTTCCTTCCAATCTTCCGGGATGGAATTAGCCATAAGTCGTGAGACTTTCTTGTAATTGGAAGACCATTCTTCATGAGCCTCATCGGTCATGATCCCCTTAGAGAAGAAGCTTGGAATGGGAGTGTCAAGAGTGTACTCTAAGGAATAATTCTGAAGAGTTTTCCTGAGTTCCTCCTCCCACTCCTTGAAGTTTACCAAGTTTAGGCAAAATTCCAACTTGTTGGGGAGTTCCAGGCACATAGAATTGTTGTTTGAGTTACTTGAAGACATTGTTCTACAATTGAAAGAATTTGATATGAAAAACCATTCATATAATCAATAAGTTTGAAATTTAAAAGCGTTCGTGCAAATTTTTCAATCTTATTGAGCATTTTATCCACGCATTAATAATTTTTCCCTTTTAAGCGAGAATAAAATGATTCTGAGATCCCAAAAATCAAAAAGTGATTAAGCATGCTTTGGCTTGTCTTAACACTAGATATTATAGGGTAAGCAATCCAATTGCTAATAGCTCTAAGCTACTCTCGGTTTGATAAAACGTCGCATCTAATGCTTTCTTGACATTTTATCTCTTTTGCCACGACATCTAAGGACTCCTTACTGATATCGTTGAGCTTAACCAAGATCAACTCATATACCTAGTATACCTTACGGTCCTAGGGAAGTAGTGATGCCTCGCTTTACCGTAGCCCATCACGTACGCGCATTAGTTCGGTAAGTGTTGTTCTTGGAACGGAAAATTTTAGCTCAATATTTTAAGGGACCTAGGGTTTTTATGTTGGTTGATTTAAGTGAAATTAACTAATCATCACAACATATCAAAATCCTAAACATGCATCTATCATTCACAATATATATATATATATGAACATAACAACAATATATATGAGGCATAAATTTGATGCATTTGGCAACTAGCATGACCCCTTGAAATCTTCAAATCTTCAAGGGTCTTCATCTTGGCTCGTCTTCATCGAAATACCGTCTTGAGACATCTTTTCCAAAATGAAATTACTAGCTACTACGACTTAGATTAATCTAAAGTACAAAAATACTTAACGGTACGCAAACCGTATTTAGATTTACAAAAATTCGTAACGCTGTCCGTATTTTCTATCCTAGTCGGGCCCACTAGTTGCCATATTCTCAAAACCTGTTTTGAAACAATCTTTCATTCACCCATTCACTATTTGTGAATGGCCCATGCATTTTACGAGATAAAACAAGTAAACACGCAAAACTAGTAACTAACTTAGGTGGTTAATCCGATTAACACGCCTAATTAAAACTAGTCAAGGTTGTTTAATAAATTATGTTACTAAGGTGCAATTTGTTCACGTAATTAGCTAAGCTTCCACTACATACAACTTAATCAATCCAATTAATTAAGCCGGTTAACCAAAATTTGTCAAAATCAAAAATTTTGCAAGAGCCAAAAAAATCGAGGTCCAGCCTCGTTAAAATAATTACATAAATATTTTAAAACGGAAAAATTTTCGCAAAGCACAAAGCCTGAAATTAAGCAAAAACAGCCCACTCGTATCCTTGTGGGTTGTGCACCATGGTTGCTAGGCAGCCCATGGGGTGTTCTTGGTGCGTGGGGCTAGCATGCAGCGCCTAGCGTAGCATGCTATGCTGCTAGCACCAGCAGCCTGCCTTGCATGCTGGCTAGCAAGCTGGCGCCTGCCAGCAAGTGGCGGGCTGGCTGGGGCTTGCTGCCATGCTGCCCAGCAGTGTGCCCAAGCGCTCCGGCAGCCTTGGCCTACTGCCCACGCATTAGCCCCCTTGCATCCCTCGCCACACAACAGCGCAACATCAAGGCACAGCCCTGTGTGCACCATAGGCAGCTACATGCGGGCTGCGTGGGCAGCCCGGCTAGCTTTGGTGACGCTTGGGGTTTTTGCCTCAATTTGCGTGCATTTTCTTCGGGATTTTAATCCCTATTTATGTGTGACGTAAAATTAATCTGAATTTATTTTAGAATTAATTTAGGGCAAAATGAAAATAAAATAAGTCCAACTTAATTAAATTCAATTTTAATGGTGCACAAGCCTAAATCTCCAAAATTACCTTGGAATATTTTAGGTCTCTCTTGATGCTTAAAATTGAAAAGGCCATGTCCATAATTAATTTAACCAATATGCAAATTAATAATGGATTTTGACAAATAGGGAGTTGGAAAAATGAACTAATCATTCAATGGAAAAAATTTCCAACTTTTATACTTGTGTAAAATAACAAGATTACATCCTCCAATATGAAGATTAATCAAAAAATAATCACAAGCATTTGAATTTAAGGATTTTAATCAACCAAATATGAAAAAATCCAAAATTAGTTCAACATGGAATTTAGAGTCAAGATTCCAACCATTTAAACATTTAAAGATTGGATCTTTAACATGCTAGGAACTTTAACATTACACATTCACAATAAACATTCACTTATTAATGCAATTTATTTGCATAATTGTGAAAAACAAGTTTATGTGAAAAAGAACATATCAACTTAAGCACACATTATAACTCCATAATCATGCTTAAAGGATACTTAAATTGCAGTAGATTAGGGATGCAATAATGCATTTAATCCACCCTTGACATGCTTGTATTAATCAAGGCATAAAAGATTTAAAGTTTTCGTTGAAAACGAAAAAACCCTATAAAAAAATAGGTTTTTGGTTCGAATTTGGCTTCTGGACAGGTCTTGAAAAGGAATGAAACTGATTTAGAACGTCGATTCCACCCAAAAAACACTATTTTTGAGCCAAAATCCGAGTTCCAAGACCAAAATCGAATAAAATACGAGATTAAAACTATTTTAAAAACATACTTCTAATCTAATTAGAAAAGCAAAACCAGAAATTAAATCTACTTTAAAACACCTTAATTAATAAATAATTGCAATAATTAAAAGGAGCGCGGCTCCGATACCACTGTAGGGTTTCGTAGAGACCCACTCTACGCGGAAAGAAACCCACCAAGACCCGCCCCGATAACTAAAGCAATTAAAGCATGCAAAACATAATTAATACATAATTAAGAGAAAAAGGGATAAAGAATTATACCCTAAACGCGTGCTTCACACACCGAAAGAGCTCTTACTTGATCCCCGCAATCGCAAGGTCTCCGACAGCTCGTACCCACGAACATCGACCGGAGAGATCCAAGTCCCGAAGATTAGTCGGGACCCAATCAAATAAAAAAGGAGTTTTACGAACTTAAGGCTTTCTCAACAATGGAGATACCTTTTGAGTTCTACTCAAGTTGTGTATTCTCAAAATCCCAACCAAGGGGTATTTATAGAGAATGGGGACTTGAATCCCATTTCATGATCAATGTGGGATCATGTGCAAATGCACTAATTTATTTAATTCTAAAAAAAATTATAAAGCAAATGCAATCACAAGGCAACAAGTGGTAAGAGGAGAGAATGGGTTAGGTGAGGACCATATCCCATGGGGGGGGGGGGACCATTGCCCTGCTTCCCAAGGGAAGCCTTGAGGCCTTGGTCCCCACCTCTCCTAAACAGCCACCCACAAGAGCTGCTGGGCTGGCAGCCAGCTAGCATGCCAGCACACCAGCAAGCTTGAGGTGCCAGTACGCACACTGCCACAGCACGCCCAGCATGTGCGTGCTACGTGCTGCTGGGTTACTGGGCGCTGCTAGCGTAGTGCTGCTGCCTAGCCAACGTACACACACACGCACAGCCTTGCTGGCTGGTGCGTAGTGCTGCTGCCCAGCCTCTCGTACACACATCGCATAGCCAACATGCGTGTTGCTAGCGAGCCACGCATGCTGGGCATTGCCTCGCCTGCCACACGCACAAGCACGCTATTGCTTAGTTTTGTGCTAGCGATGCACACGCACATGGCGATGCTGCCTAGTGCTGTGCTATGTGCTGCGATGGTGCGATGGGCTGTGTGAAGGCACACACGCACGCACACACGCTAGTGCCTAGCACTTGCGATGGTGCTGTGCCGTGCGAAGGGCTGCGATGGTGCGATGACCGATGCTAGGCCTTGCCTAGCGCCAGCACCTAGCATACAAGCAAGGCCTAGCCTTGCGATGTTAGGGCGCATGGCATGCTAGCATATGCGCAAGCACCTAGCATGCCTAGCATGCTAAGCTTGCGATAAACTAGCCTAGCCTAGCACTCACATGGCTAGGCCAATGTGATGCTACGGCTATGCTCGTACTTGTTGCTTGTGATTTTGCGACACTCGAGGCTCGATATTCGACGTCAGTGTTCGTAAAACTCCGACGACTCATCGAATCCTTCGGATTAATTCGTCGTCTCGGATCGGTTGTTCGATTGGGTTCGACCCGAAGGGTTCAGTTAAGATTAAGCTTTAATATTAATTGTACCTTAATATTGCTGATCGGAAGCGGCCTCCAGCTAGGCATTTCGATGACTTGACCTTACTGAAGAATTAGCTCTGTAATAATTCTGAACCCTCTATCAGAACAATACACTTGTTGGAAGGACACCATTCCTTTCATAGTGCACCTAAGCCATATTTTAGGGTGTTGCGGCCAATTTTGCAATTCTTTAGTGGGAGATCAACAAGCGAACACTGCTATAAATTAATAACAAACTAGCAAACTCTGCCATAAACTAAACATCTTAGAATATGCAATATAATCTAAATAAATTATTTTTCCTTTGACATAATTTAGGAGTATAAAACAGATTTGTGGGCCTTAACCACCCGTTAAAACTTTTGGTTAAAATGATCTCTGACATGGTATTAGAGTTAACGTGACCCAAATGTCACCAATTTGAATCACACAAATATTATCCTACACCCCCTTGTAGGTACAACTGCCTACACCCCCTCCCCACTGTATCTCCCTACAATTCACCTCACTGCATTCCTTCTTCAACAATCAAATTTACGTCATTTTAGTTTGTTCATTATTTTTATTTTCCTTTTTTTTTTTAATTTTTCTTTCTCATTTTAATTAATTTTTCCATTTTATCTCTCCTAATTTTTTTTTATCCTCATTCCTCATATTTTATCTTCATCATTAATTAAATTTTTTTTGTCATTTTGATTTTTTTAATTGTGTTGCTTTAATAGATAATACTTTGATTACTGATTTTGATTATGATTGTAAAGTCGTGTTTCCATCTAGAATTGGAATTGTAGTTTTAATTGTTCATCAATGTGAGTTATTATATTCTTAATTTTTTGATTTTTAATGATTTTTTTTTTCAGTTTTTAATCTCTGCTTCATGATTTTGATCCTAATCACATTAATTACAATTTACAAGCAAAATGCAATGTTGTTATGTTGTGGTGGCAGCGATAAAGGTGAGATAACATCGGTTTTTGTGGCAGCGACGGTGGTCGATATTTTTGTGGTAGCGGCGATGAGAAAATCACTACTAGATACAAGCGTTTTTCGACGGAAATTTTTTGTCTAAAACACCTTGTTTTCCATCGGAAAACGTGTTTTCGATGGAATCCCATCGGAAAATGGTTGTCGCTACGACGGAAATTCCTTCGAAAACACTTTTCTGACAGATTTTTGGGCGTCGGATGAGGATCTTTGGCCCGAAAAAGTACGTCAGAAATCTTCGACGGAAAGTTTTCTGTTGGATTTTGCCAACGAAAATTCCATCGGAAAATGATACAAACAAACGCCCACAGCACCACCGCTACCAGCCCCCACAACCACTACACGTTACCAATAAACCCCAGACCCACCACTTGAACCCACCTAACCCTAGCCCATCCACCAGACCTACCACCTTAACCCACCTAACCCGTCACTCCTCCACCAGCCGTTACCCTCACCCAACCCACCACGTCCCTCCACCAGCCCCACCATACTCCTTCACCAGCCCTCACCCTCACCTAGGGATGGCAATATCATCCAATCCCAATGAATAACCATCCACCCGATCCAAATATATGGATGAAAACCCAAACTTAAGCGGGTGACGGATGGATGATGGATGAGTCGGGTGACGGATCGGGTCGGATTTGGGTGATGATAAATCCAACCCATCACCCGACTCATCCATCCACCTGTTAAATTTATTTATATATAAATAAATATATATATCTTTTTTAATACTATAATGTCCATTTGCAAGGTTTAGGGAGTAACATGTGTTTTTAAGTTAGTAAAAAGGAGCAAGTATGAGAAAGATGCATCAAATTTTAATTAATTAATCACTTTTTTCAAATCTTAATCTTAATTATAAAAGTGCAAAATTGTATTTATATATTTTATTTTAACCAAATTATCACCCAATCCACCCGATTCATTCATGGATGATGGATGGATCGGATATGGATGAAGGTAAATTATTAGGTGGATGGATGGATTGGATGACGAATGGATCGTTAGTGGATAGAAGCGGATGAAGCATCACCTAAACCACCTCCGATCCATTGCCATCCCTACCCTCACCTCAGTTAACCGCCACCGGACCAGGACCCACCCCATCCACCACCAAAAAAAAAGAAAATAAAACCAAACAAAAAATATTTAATCAGCCAAAGAAAAAATTAAAAGGTACCAAAACATAATTGAAAACCAGTAGATCTAAACCCAAATTGGAATATCAGTAAAAAAAAAAATCGAAAAGGTAACCAAAAAATTATACATAAATAAATAACTATACAATTATCTAATAAAATTTATAAACTAAAATTACAATTACATCAAAAATTGGAAAAAATAAAGCTAGATCTACATTCTAACCTAAATTAAAACCAAATCTACAACACAGAAGCCTTTAGAGTGGGTTGACATTGCTCGTGCCGGTGGCTGACTCGCGACAATGGTGTTGATGTTATTGCGCGGTGGTTGTTGTGGTCCTTGTTATTGTTGATGTTGGTGATTGTTGTTGTTGATGTGGGTTGTTGATGTCAGTGATTGTTGTTGTTGATGTGGGTTGTTGATGTCGGTTGTTGTGCGGTGGTGGTTTGTGTGGGCGATGGTGGTATGAGGAAAGAGTGAAGTAGGAAAATGAGAGAAGAAAGAGAGGAAGTGAGATGAACGGTGGAGAGGAGAGAGAAAGGGGGGAAGTGAGATGAACGGTGGAGAGGAGAGAGAGAAAGAAAGTGACGAGCTGGCAGCAAGCTTAGGGTTCCATTTCCAATTATTTTTGACGGAAAATCCGTCGGAACTTCCTAAATTTCTGACGGAAATTTATTTGTCGGAAATTTTTCCTTTCCGACGGATATATTCCATCAGAAATTTTCTACGGAAGTTAAAACCGTCGGAAAATAAGGACTTTCCGATGGATTTGAAGTCCGATAGAAATTTTAAAATCGTCGAAAATTTCTGACGGAATGAAATTCCGTCGGAAATATCGTATTTTACGATGGATTTACGTGTCTGCCAGAAGCTTTCCGTCGGAAATCGAGTCATTTCTTGTAGTGAATATTGGTTGGAGTTGAGGTTGGGTTAAAGGAGGCAATTGTAAATGATTGAGAAGGAGAAAGAAAATGGTAAAGAATGAACGAAGTTTAAACCACCATTGATAAAGCTTGCTTCTGATTTTAATGAGAAGTGCATAATTTTTGATAATTTATAAAGAGTATACTTGTATAATTTAATAATTGAACATATAATATTTCAAAAATGATCATATTTTTTTAATAGCTATAAATGAACATACAATTATTTACAATTGAATATTTTATCACGGAGCATTATTATAGATGAAAAATGTATAAAATTTATAAGTTTTGTACTTGTTATTGAAAAAATTTGAAGGTAGTGATAGCTGTTTATGGAAAAATATTAATTGAAGCTGTAATTACCATATACAAATTTGAAGGTTTTCAAATTCGAATTGAGAAGAGTAAGAGGCGAGGAGATGAATAACTTTTTATGAAAATATTTGTTTGTTGTTTGGAATTCGATTGTTTTTTCTAGTTATTGTTCATATTTAATTTAATTTCAATTTTACTATTCGATTGATTTTTCCAGTTATGTGTGTTGATTAGGGGATTTTGCTCCTACCAATCGGAATGCGCCACGTGGGCCAATCAGGTCCTGCCAAGTGTCCCCCAGTTGGAACTGTCAGGGCTTGCCACGTGGCACGCGCTTATTCGTCCACCTTGGACCTATTATGTCATGACATGTGGCATACTCCATGCCTAATGGGGAAACCGGCCACCCAGGCCCAACTTCCGAGGGAAGCCCAACCGACCCTAGGTTAACCTAAACCTAGGATGGGCACGCTTCCCAAGGTTATAAATACCTCCCTTAATCCTCATTAAGGGGATTACAAAATCATTACAGAAACATTACGGAAAAAACACATTAATTACACACAGTAATAACCGGCTGATCTCGCTAACAAAGCAGATTACCTACATTAAACACTCTCACCTAGTGAGACCAAATCACTTTAATTTCCGCATTAATTACTCCTTAATCAGGTACTAACTTGACCGTTGGAGGCGGAGCTCCCAGGAGTCTCCGTTATTTTGCAGGTACAGGCGTCCGGTTCCAGTCTCGGAATTGTAACTCTCCCGTAGGACATCAGAAAACCCCGAAACATTTGGCGCCGTCTGTGGGGAGAGAACTTCTGAGGTGGCATCCAAGTCTGTACCGACTCCTGAAGAGTGAATTTGAAGTTGAAACTCACACAGCTTCAGACGGGACCCTAAGGGCCCGACGTACCCGTCATACCGAAAGGAGGGAACGGGAACCTCTTCAAACTGGAAGTGAGCCAGCAGGCGCACCGCCTGTTCGGCAATAGCCGACTGATGGGTTTGCTCCCATCACAAGGAACGAACTCATGACCTTCATGAGGAACTTCAAGGGAGAGATTCAAGAGTTGATCAACAAGAAGCCGCCTGCTCCAGTCAAGGAGCAGTCGGCTAAGAAACCCTCCACTTCACTGAAGAGGAAGCCAGTTCAAGGGCGAGAGGCGACTCCTCATCCTAAAGCTAGGAAGCAGGAGCCGCCTGCCCTTGATTTCACAAAATTCTGTGTTCCTACAGGAAATAGGAAACCCGTTCGTCATATTCAGGCGGACGGGTCGAAGCAAACATTCACAGACGCTCGGCTACTGCTAGAGCAGAAGAAGAGTGACCGATTGTCAGAGTCGGCCTCTACTTCAAACTTTCAAGATAGTCTGCGAAATGCCTCGATGAGGCATACTCAGTCGTATCATGAGAGTCAGTCAGGCGACACCTCCCGTCAGTCCGGATTTCATAGCGACCAGGCGGTACCAAACTTACCATTTGTGCCGCAACAACAGTATTTTCTGCAACCACCTCCGTTTGGTGGACCTGCAGCAAAAAACGTCCAACCTATGGACTGGCAGCTACGGTTGCTTAGACTTGGTGAACAGTCGTCGGCCTTCTCCAAGGAAATTACTGAAGCCGCTCAGCCGGCCAAAGTGAAAAATGTACTAGTAGGCGCCTATGACGGCACTACTAACCCAGAAGACCATCTGATGGCATTCACCAATCTGATGTACCTTCAAGGGTTGGACGATCCCACTTGGTGCAAATGTTTCCCAGCGACTCTCAAAGGAATCGCACAACAATGGTTCGGCAACCTGCCGACTGGTTGTGTAAATAGCTTCAGGACGCTTGCTTACTTATTCACCTCCAACTTCCCCATGAACATCCCTGCGAAGAAAACGACCCTTGATTTGGGAACAATTCAGCAGGGCGAGAAGGAGGGGCTTCGTTCTTACATCAGGCGGTTTAACCTGATGAGAATACATATTCAAGGGTTACCGGATGAGGTAGCCTATACTGACTTTTTCAGAGGTCTCAAAGACGGGTCTACCTTCAAATTTGATTTGGTTCGAAAGAGGGTGGCGACTCTTCAAGAGGCCTTGATTGAAGTAGAAGCCTATATACAGGCGACTGATCTTTGCGCGGTAAAACAGTCGGACGGGAAAAGGTTCGACAAAAGAGAAGGACGACAGAAACAGTCGTCAAACAAAGATGAAAAAAGAAAAGAGGTCTGGGCGGCTGATTCCTCTAAACAGCCGGCCCAGAAAAAGAAAAAAGAATTCAAACCATACTCCCCAAAGTATGCGTTTAACAAGGATAACCAGTTTATCCTAAAAGAAATCAAGGGACGGATCTCAATTGAGAAGCCGGTCCCCATGAAGGGTTCTGCAAACAACCGGAACCAAGATAAATTCTGTGCTTATCATGATGATGTTGGTCATCACACCAATGATTGCATCAGTCTCATGCGGTATCTGGACCGCCTGGCTGAGCAAGGTAATCTTGCCACTTATGTCAAGAAATCTACGGGGAACACTTCCTCAAAAAAGCAGTCGGCCAAAAAGGATCAACAGGCCGACAGCTCCGATACAGATGATGCAGTCGTCTACACCATTGCAGGCGGCTTCTCAGGAGGCGGCCCCACTATTAGGGGCAACAAAGACAATATCAGGCGGTTAGATGTAAATTCCGTTCACCAAGAACGGCCGTCCAAATATTCATTTCCTGAGATTGTCATCACTGAAGAAGATCTAGGAGGGGTAAGAGGGCCGCATGACGACCCTATCGTCATTGAATGTAAGGTGGCCAACCAGAGAGTTGGCCGAATCCTCATAGATACCGGAAGCTCCTCAGATCTCATCAGTAGCAAATGTCTGTCGAAACTAAAATATCAGACTGATTGCATACATCCGGCCTCCCACCCTTTAGTAGGGTTTGGAGGAGGAGTCGTCCACCCACTGGGACGAGTGGATTTACCCATCCGCCTGGGCGAAAAAGGGGAAGGACGACACATGGTAGTCCGGTTCCTGGTAGTAGAGGAACTCTCGGCCTACAACATGATTCTGGGTCGACCAACCCTGAATAATTCCAAGGCTGTTATAATCCCATCTCTTATGTTGCTCAAGTTTGAGAGGGATAATGGAACAGTCGGCTCCCTAAGGGGAGATCAGAGGATGGCCCGAGAGTGTTATCTCTCGGATATCAAGCCCACTGTTATGGCCACTGGGTCAAGCGGTGAAAAAACAGACCTTGACAATGTCAAGGACAGTGCGCCTGTTCAAGAAGCAGGCGGCAAGAAGAGAAAGGCATCCCAGACAGGGGCCGCAAGAAAAGAAAGAAAATAGCAATCATTGGCAGAGGAGCGGTCGGATGAGTTCCGCCCTCAGCCGGATGGTGAACATTCGGACCTGATCTTAGACGACTCACGTCCTGACCGAACAGTCAAAGTTGGGACGACTGCTCTGAGAGACCTTGGTGACGACTTTCACAAATTATTGAAAGAATACAAGGACATCTTTGCATTCGAAGTCCATGAAATGCCAGGCATTAGTCCTGATCTGGCGGTACATAAACTGGCCGTGGATCCGAAAAAGAAGCCGGTACGGCAGAAGAAGCGGAACCATGGCGAAGAAAGAAGTCAGGCGGCAGCCGCCGAAGTTAAAAAATTACTTGATGCAGGGTTCATTAGGCAATGTTACTTCCCAGACTGGGTTGCAAATGTGGTGCTTGTTAAAAAGCCGAATGACACCTGGCGAATGTGTGTAGACTACACAGACTTAAACAAGGCGTGCCCCAAAGACAGATACCCTCTGCCTAAAATTGATAACCTGGTCGACTCAACAGCCGGCCATGCTTTGATGAGCTTTATGGACGCCTATTCTGGTTTCCATCAAATTCCTTTATGGAAGAAAGATCAGGAGAAGACGACCTTCGTCACTGATCAGGGGTTATACTGTTACACGGTCATGCCGTTTGGTCTTAAGAATGCACCGGCTACCTTCCAGCGAATGATAAACACTGTGTTCTTTGATCATATTGGGAGAAACGTCGAGGCATACATTGATGATATGATTGTCAAGACTAAACTTCAGAAAGATCATCTGTCGGACCTCCGAGAAACTTTCGCCACACTCAGGCGGCACCATGTCATGCTCAATCCCAACAAATGTGTATTTGGAGTTGAGTCTGGGAAATTTCTCGGATTCCTTATCAATCAGAGAGGAATAGAGGCGAACCCTGAGAAGGTGCAGGCGGTCATTGACATGCAGTCGCCTCGTACCATCCGAGAGGTTCAGAAGTTAACAGGTTGTCTGGCGGCCTTGGGAAGATTTCTAAGCCGATCAGGCGACAAATGCCTATACCTTTTCCAGGCAATTAAGAAAAAGGCAAGGTTTGAATGGGGGCCGGATGCTGAGGCCGCCTTCCAGAAATTGAAAGTCCACTTGCATTTCTTGCCGAGGCTGGTCAGCCCTTTGCCCAAAGAAGTACTCTACATGTACCTGACCGTCTCTAATCATGCGTTAAGCGCTGTTATCCTTGCTGAAAGAGACGGCTGTCAGCTCCCGGTCTACTTTGTCAGTCACGTATTGAAAACTGCCGAGTTGAGGTATCCCCTAGTGGAGAAATTTGGTCTTGCACTCTTCATGGCTGTTAAAAAATTGAAGCCCTACTTTTTAGCACATGCAGTCGTCGTGTATACAAACCAACCTATCAAGCGGCCACTTACCATCATGGAGTCGTCAGGACGAATGATCAAATGGGCCATAGAAATACAGAGCCTCGAAGTTACTTTCGAGCCTAGAAAAGCAGTGAAGGGGCAAGCCTTTGCTGACTTTATTATAGAGATGACTCGTCCTCCTGACTCTCAGGTTCCAGACCAAGTATGGAAGGTGTATGTGGACGGAAGCTCTACTTCAAATGGTTGTGGAGCAGGCGTCATATGTCAGTCGCCAGAGGGCGATAGGTACGAGTATGCTCTACGCTTCAGTTTTCAGGCTTCAAACAATGAGGCAGAATATGAAGCTTTACTAGCCGGGATCCGCATGTGCAAGGCGGCAGGGGCAAGAAAAATAGACGCCTGTTCCGATTCACAATTAATAGTGAGTCAGTACAATGGCGAATACGAAGCAACCCATCCGGCCATGATCAAGTATTTACAGGCGGTCCGACAAGCAGTCGGCTCCCTTGAGGATTTCCATCTAATCCAAGTGCCGAGGTCAGAAAACAACCAGGCGGATGCACTGTCAAAATTAGCATCATCCGCCTCCTCTGATACTCCTCGAACTGTTTTTTGGGAAGTAATGGAGAAGAGAAGAATCGAGGAAAACCCTATTGGAATCCTAGACTGAAGCTCAACCTCGATGGATTCAATCAGGGCATATCTGACAAACGGTACACTGCCGGATGATCCTCAACAGGCGGCAACACTGAAAAAACGAGCCACCTGTTTTGAAATGATAAAGGGAGAACTTCACAAAAGGGGGTACCTTCAACCCTTCTTAAAGTGTGTTACTCCAGAAAAGGGACGAGAGATATTAGACGATCTTCACTCTGGTTACTGTGCTTCTCATATAGGCGGTAGGACGCTTGCTCAAAGGGCAAGGCGGCAGGGCTACTTTTGGCCTACTTTAGAAGCAGATGCGATGGAGATGGTGAAAAAATGTGACAAATGCCAAAGGTTTGGCAAGCTAATTCACCGTCCGGCTACTGACCTCACTACCATTCATAGCCCACTACCGTTTGCTAAGTGGGGCATGGACATTCTGGGTCCATATACGCCTGCTACAGGCGGAAGGAGGTACATACTTGTTGCCGTCGACTACTTCACTAAATGGGTAGAGGCGGAGGCTGTAAAGGGAATCAAGACGAAGGATGTAATTTCATTCATTTGGAAAAATGTCATCACTCGGTTCGGGGTTCCCATGTCTATGGTTTTTGATAATGGTCCCCAATTTGAGACGCCTGTTCTCAAAAGCTGGTTGGGTGACCAAGGAATTGCAAACTACTTTGCATCTGTCGGCCGTCCACAAGCAAACGGCCAGGTAGAAGCCTTTAATAAAATCATCTCAGACGGTCTCAAGAAAAAGATTGAACGAGCAGGCGGCCTATGGGCGGATGAACTACCACATGTTCTCTGGGCCATTAGGACGACTGAAAAAGGGGCGACTGGAGAAACACCATTCCTCCTAACTTACGGTGCGGAAGCTGTTCTTCCAATAGAACACTACGAGCCGACTCTTCGAGTAATGCTATATGACGAAGAGGCAAACTGGGAAGCCATGCGCCAGGCATTAGACTCACTTCCTGAAAAGAGGGGCAATGCTGTTTTGCGCCATGAAATCTATGGCCTGAGAATGACTAGATCATACAACAAAAAAGTACACAGGCGTCCACTCAAAGTAGGGGACTTTGTACTTAGAAAAATGGAAGCAGTTGGTAGGGCTAATGAGTCTGGAAAACTAACTCCCAACTGGGAAGGACCCTACCGAATCTATGAGGAAGTCAGGGACGGTACCTACCGTCTGGAAACACTAGACGGACAACCGTTGCCTCGAACTTGGAATGTAGATAATCTTAAGAAATATTTCTTTTGAATGATGTAAATAGTCAAGAGCTACTTAATAAAAGTGCACTTACTATTCAAATTTGTACTAAGAGGGGCACGCCTACTAACAAATAGTCGGCTACTCTCCATGTTTAATTTTACTTACAAGGGGCATGCCGTCTGTACCTTTACAGTCGGCTACTCTCCATTGAGTTTTTCACTCTATCTTCAGAGGGGCATGCCGTCTGTACCTTTACAATCGGCTACTCTCCATTGAGTTTTTCACTCTATCTTCAGAGGGGCATGCCGTCTGTACCTTTACAGTCGGCTACTCTCCATTGAGTATTTTACTCACAATAGGGGCATGTCGTCTGGGCATTTAGTCGGCTACTCTCCATAAGAAGATGGCCGACTGGTTCCAAACACATAGCCACCCCCCTAATACTTAGCTAAAAAGATTAGGGCCTGGCCGACCCTGTGCCTAACAGGCGGCTACCCTCCTATTACTTAGCACCTACGTTCACCAAGAACTTACCAAGGCCACAGGCCGAATGATCAGACCAGGCGCCAAGCCAACTGATCAAATCTACAAAACTAATACGACCTGTCCCAACATCATAGCAGGCGTCCGACGGCATCCCTCCGGATGAAATTCGTCGCAGAGAGCAGCTCCCTTTTGGGTGGAACATTGTTCTATAAACTAATTACACGACACCTATACGACTGTCCCCAAGGGCAACCACGTAGCCGTTTTTGAGACAAGGATAACTCTATCACTAACCAAACCAGTGGTAGCAGTTGACATCTGAGTCAGATGACCGCCTGTATTATTTGGGATAAATGCAGGGGGTACCTATTGAGTTAATAGCCAACAAACATTGGCGAATCAAGGGGTCTAGCCGGCTTACGCCGCCTGGTACCTCTACTTCTCAAGCAAAAGTGACGGCGACTGAGTAACTCCAACGTTAACTCATAGTCACTCCCTCAAATTTGGTATGGAACCTAAAAGGTTTGAGTAGACCACCTGTTTTTTGGTAAACAGGGGCACTCAAACCCCTATTCCTACTAGGTAACCTATTGAGTTAATAGCCAACAAACATTGGCAAATCAAGGGGATCAGCCGGCCTCCGCCGCCTGGTACCTCTACTACTCAATCTAGATTGTGACGAAGACTAAGTAACTCCTATGTTAACTTATAGTCACTCAAACTTAGTATGGAGCCTAAAAGGTATGAGTCGTCCGCCTGTTTTTAGCAAACAGGGGCTCTCAACCACTACTCTTGCTAGGTTAACAAATTATGAGTTAAAAGCCAACAAACATTGGCAATAAAGGGAAACAACCGGTACCCGCCGCTTGTTATCTCTACTACTCAGTTCCTTGGCGACTAGGTAATACTCTATTTACTTGGTCAGACCACTTTCCTACTTGGTTAAATTTACAAATGACAGGACCGCCTGCCTAAAAAGGATCTAGACAAAATAGTTCGAATACTAATTGGATAAATGGCCGACTGATCGTCTATCCTGGAAACGGACAACCAGTCGTCCAGGGGCATAGGCGGCGTACTAACTATCCGTACCTGTCTGCAACGTTCGGCCATGTAAAACAGTCGGTCTAGTGAACAATTGGATATTAGATATGGAATACTTAGACAAATTTGAAGCAAAACAAAAATTCATTAAAAATAAGCCGGTCATTAAAGACTAGCAAAATATTCAAAGCCCCGGCCCCCTGGCCGGGTAAATACAAAGCAAACGGCACGCAGGCCGTGGAAAGAATACATAAAGCTTAAGAAGGGGGCAGTTCAGTATTAGCAGTTGCCGCCTGGTCAGCACTCTTCTTGCTGGACTCGGCTTCAGCTGCATCCTTTTTTGATGCCTTACCCCCAAGCGGCACAAGCGCCACCACCGGCTCCTCCTCCTCCAACGCTTCCTCCAACGCCTCTTCCTCAGCAGCCGCCAGGATATCTTGATTATATGTATCAGAACACTGGCGGTACGTTCTTTCCCAAGAGGCAAAGTCGGCATTGGGGAAGAGGCGGCCCCAGGTCATGCGCTGGATTTGAGCGGAGTCTTCAATCATCTCCCGGACCAGCTCTTTCTTCTCTTGCTCGGCCTTTTCCGAGAGCTCTTGGGTAAGACTCTTCTCCTGGGTAACCAGGCGTTCCTTTACGCTGGCCAAGGATTTCTCCATGGCTTCGTAAGAGTACATTTTTAGGCGAAGAAGTTTCAGCTCGGCCTTGAGATTTGTGATGGTCGCCTCCAGCTCGTCATTCTTCTTCTGGGCCGCCTCTAACTGAGCCCAAACAGCGGCGGTAGCCTGCGCCTGATAATAAAGAATATCAATGGTCAGAACTTCATTTTGGGCAATTTGAAACATTGCCTTATCACAGTTAGAGGCGGCCATAGCTTTTGCAGCCTTTACCTCTTTGTTCTTCCGATCAAGCGGCTTGCGAAGGCCGTTCACTTGGAGCAGGGCCTAAGTACAAAGAAACAGGCTTCAGTTTCCAAACAAAAAGTAAACAGGCGTCCAAAAATTCAAATACTAAAAAATATGCTAAGTATACCTCAGCAAGGACCCCTGCAATCCCGTCAAGGTCAAGGGTGCCGACACCCCTGACCGCCTCCCTTTCAGCTGGAGGAACTGCCCTGATCATAGACTTGGCCATCTCTACCAAATCAGGCTCCATAGGGCCGGCTGCATCAAGCATAAACAAACGGATTAGACCTAGTAAAAAGGGAGCAAGTCTAAAATTTTCAAGGACAACTTCATACCTCTAGGCGGCCCAGATGGAGTTTTAGAAGAAGTGGCCGGCTGTTTTTCAGCCGCCACATGTTTCCTGGCAGAACCAGGAGAGCTCCCAACAGTCGTCTTCCGGGCCTTGGGGTCCGGCTGTTGGGAAGATGAAGCTCTTGCAGCACCCGTCTAAAAAAAAAAGAAGAAAAAAGTCAGTACATGCATAAACACAACTCCAAAAAGAGGGTGAAAGGTTCGGAGCTCACCAAGGGTGCCCCCTTCTTGGGGGAGTCGGTTGAAGCTTGTTGCATGATAGAGGCCCGCAACATGGCCGCCGCAGTCTTGGAGGCAGTGATCTTGCTCATGGCGTTAGCTGCAAAAACAAACAGCAAAGTTAATAAATCATAACAAGAAATGTATGGAACAACAGAGTATTCGACAGGCCGACTACCTCTTGAGCACCGACTGCTGAGGCCACAGGCGGCCAAAAAGTACTCGTCATAGAGCCACTTGAAGCTCGGGACGCAGTGCAGGGGTACTTGCTCTCGTACCCCTAAAGTAGAGTCGACCCTCGACTCTACTTTAAAGAGTCCTTTATCAAGGATCTCTTTCTTAGCCTTGGGGGGAACAGGCGGCATGCTACGGCCGCCTGCAAGAAGAGGCGGATTTATGTTCCACCTATTGAAGCGCTTGTTCAGCTCAATGTCTGAACTCTCAATGATGAGGAAGGTGCTCCGCCAGTCCTTCCACTTGTTTGCTTTACCTCTTGTCATGAGGTAGCCCCTGTGGCTTGCCAATTGATACCAGCCGGTACCGCCTGTCTTAGGGGTCCGGCTGAGATAGTTCATATGGGCGAAAGCCTTAAAGCTCGGCTCCACCCCGTGCAGTTCGCACCCGGCCACATAGCCGAGTACGTTGACCCAGGAGTTTGGGGCTAACTGCCATAACCCCAACTCATACCCATCCAAAATCCGCTGAACAGCCGGATGTAATGGGAAGCGCAGCCCTGCCTTGATGGCCGCCTCATAGCAGCCAAAGCAGGCGCTATCATAACTGGAACCAGCCGGCCAGACGACTGTGTCTTCTGGATCTGGCACAAACACTAGATAGTCAGGGCCCATGGTGTGGTTTGCAATAAAGCTCTCCACTTTCTCTTGCATGGCTGTAATCCGGCTCCGAGGTACCGTGCAGTAGTTGGGGGTATTTAGCTCTCGGTAAGAGGCGGATGGCTCCGCCCAATTGTCCCCCTTCTCAACTGCGTGAGAAAGTCTCGCCTCTTGCAGGCGGCTGTTTTTCTCTTCTGTACCCAAAGAAGCATGGCCAGAAGAGCTTGACTCGGAATCGTCCTCCGACGAGTCCGAAGAGGACGACTATCCCCTCTCTTGGAGGGGCCCGCCTCCTCTCTTTGAAAAGGAGCAGATTTGTTAACTGTTAAATGGGAAGGGGTCACTATGACTCCCCCCACAGAATTGCCGGCATCCAGGCCGCCTTGTTTCACTTCCACATCTGGCGCCTGGTCAGATGTTTCACTAAGCGGCACCCTGTGGGAGGAGCCGTCTGAATTTGAGATCCTAGCTGTCTTTTTCGTTCTGGCCATCCTGCTCTGCATAGACACAGATACAGTCGGTCTTTGTATAAAGGGCAAAGATGGGTCCGGAAAAGGGCAGGCGGCACTCCTAGTCCTAGATTCAGCCGTCCCCGGTGACCGGCTGATCACTAACCTAGGTCGTGTCGTGTGCTTCCATGGTGCCATTTCAAAAAATAAAAAGAAAATTAAGAGTAAGAGAACTGAGTTACCTGAACGGGTGACGGTTGATGAAGTTCTGAAAATCCTGTGCAGTCGGCTTGTCAGAACAGGCGGTAGGCAGAAAAGGTCCGAAATGTCAGAGCAAGTTCAGGGGTCCGAATGTTCTCAAAAAGTTCTCAAAGTGTGAAAATGACTCAAGACAACTCTCCCTTATATAGGCGAAGTGAGAAGGCGAAGGGTCACTTTCAGAATTCAAAAGTCTGGGCGGGAAAATCTCTCGTCCTTTCGCCGACTGACACCTGTAGTAGGCCGTCGCCTGTTACAGTGCGACACCTGTCACAGGTAACACGTGACCAATCACGTGCCACCTGTGAGGGGCAAATGATTAGGGGATTTTGCTCCTACCAATCGGAATGCGCCACGTGGGCCAATCAGGTCCTGCCAAGTGTCCCCCAGTTGGAACTGTCAGGGCTTGCCATGTGGCACGCGCTTATTCGTCCACCTTGGACCTATTATGTCATGACATGTGGCATACTCCATGCCTAATGGGGAAACCGGCCACCCAGGCCCAACTTCCGAGGGAAGCCCAACCGGCCCTAGGTTAACCTAAACCTAGGATGGGCACGTTTCCCAAGGTTATAAATACCTCCCTTAATCCTCATTAAGGGGGATTACAAAATCATTACAGAAACATTACGGAAAAAACACATTAATTACACACAGTAATAACCGGTTGATCTCGCTAACAAAGCAGATTACCTACATTAAACACTCTCACCTAGAGAGACCAAATCACTTTAATTTCCGCATTAATTACTCCTTAATCAGGTACTAACTTGACCGTTGGAGGCGGAGCTCCCAGGAGTCTCCGTTATTTTGCAGGTACAGGCGTCCGGTTCCAGTCTCGGAATTGTAACTCTCCCGCAGGACATCAGAAAACCCCGAAACATGTGTCATATATGAATGAACAATTATAGTTGATATTATTGCTAATTGTTTATGATTTTCATATTTTTTATTATTATTAATATTATGCTCAATTTTGTAATCGTAAATGATCATTTGTCTTTTATATATATGTTATGTTGTACATTATATGTTTATTTTTGTTGTATTCGAATATATATGTTGTACATTTGCATTTTAATGAGTAACAATGTTTTGTTGTTACGCATGTACGTTTTTATGAGTGAACATATTTTATTATTTGTTATTTTTGTTGTGTTAGAATTATGTTCACTTATATAATGATAAATAATCATAATCATTTATATATAGCTGTGTTTTTAATATATTTTTGTTGATCAAATGTATTTTTGTAATTGAACATTTTTGTTACAGTTTTTGTTCATCTATAACATCGTTCATTTGTATTTTGAGCAATGGAAAAAAGGATGATATTGCTTTTGAAGAAGCAAGTCAGTCCGAGTTAGTGGGAAAATAGTTTAAATTTGAAGCAAAAGCTTATGAAATGTATAATTAACATGGATTTAGAAAAAGGATTTGGAATTAGAGTTGGGAAGAGTAAGAGGCGAATAGATTATTCAATACAGATGAAAAGATTTGTTTGTTCTGTGTTTTTTTTTTTTTTTGTGACAACAACAAATTTAAAATTATTACAAACTACGAATAGTTCACCACAACACTTAGACGAGCTAAACTAGCTTTTACAAACCAACATAAACAAATACAAAAACTTAAACACTTCCTATTCAAAGGATCTCGGTTGCTTGAAGCAAAATTCACTTGTCTTGGATCATACTTCCGAAGAGTTGTCGCAAGAACTAGTAGAACAGTTGAGAGGATGGAGTAATTGTTGTTGTTGAAGAGCAAAACACATAGGACTAGGATTAACGGCAAAAGGGTTGGTAAAAAGAAAGTTTCAAGGCCACACCAGGTGAAAAGAGTCACAACTTGTGACTCAATATCGTAACACAAGTACTCTTTGTCTCTCCTCAAGAAGAGAGACTTTTGATGACATGCTATGAACCCCCAAAGTTTGCATCTGGGGAGCCGCCTTCAGGGCAACGATTTGAGAAACTATTGCTAAGTTTAAATGAGAATTAACCATACTCAATTGTTCAAAGATCTTCCGACACTTGAAATTGAAAGAGAACTAACACGAACAATGACCAAATAACATCAACCAACTCCTTACCAAACACCCTTGTGTCTAAACAAAAACAAGCTTTCACCATCATCAACCTAGAACCAAACAAGGCATTATGTACCTTGTAACCCCTATGACAGAAACTAACACAAAACAATACTCCCACAACAACACTCCTTTATCCTTTATAACCTCAACTACCAAAAAATTTAAGATCCGCACATAGTAAGAGTCTAAACAACACTTAACAACAACCTCATGGAGATTCACCAAACCAAAGAACAGAAAGAGAAAACTAACTAAGAAAGAGGCCATCACTTACAAAAGCCACAAAGAACCAACACAGAGAAACCATTGAAACACCTTAAAGAAGCTAAAGAAAGCAGAACGAAAATACCTCACCCTGAAATACAATTTAGACAACGAACCGATCTTGTAGCCCAACGCAAGAACTCGCCCCACCTCGACCGAAGTTCGGCACAGGAAAGAGAAAACCCTAACCCTAACTTCACCTTTACCGTCGAGGTAATCTTTACCGATACCCTTTCAACGGTGGCATTTAGGCTAACGTCGACTTCTTGTTTTGTCGGTAACACTAATATAATCGTACTTCTCGTTGTTTAATAAATACCTTAATTAAAGCCCTTCCAAGGTCGGATCTGCTTTTTCTTCGCATGGAGGATCGAACGATGTCTCTCACAGAGCAAAAAAAGAAGTGAAAAGGGAGGAAACTCGCCTGAGAAACGGCTGCGGTGCCGGATCTCTGGTGAGCACATAGGTTTACGGGAGGGACATGTTTTTTAGGAGAGAGAAGATAGTATTTTTTGGGTTTTGTTTGTTGTAATGAGGGTTATAAAGATGGTTCATTAATGCTTGAAAAATATTTTTTTTAGGAATCATTAGTCCTTGAACATATGTGTTAGTATCATTTATGAATAACCATTTATATATATGAAAAATGAACATGTACCAAAATAAAATGAACAAATTGCTTTTTATTAATGAACAAAATGTCACATGTAAAAATTATTTAAGGATGATGAAAGCTTAATTGCGATTTCTTTTCCAATCAGCTGGAGATTTAAAATTGACAATTATTTAAAATTGCAATGGTCAATCACAAATTTAAATTAATATGAACATCTAGTTTTTTGTTAATGAACAAATTGCATTTTTGGTATGACCATTGTATATATATAATAGGAACTAGCTAGATCACTAGATATTTATTTTTGAAGGATTTGGTTATAGTATGTAGTGCTTAATGAAAAAGAAAACGGATGGTTTCCTTCTTAATAAAATAAATGTGAATATGTATATCATCAAAAATTAAAATATTGAATATCAAAATATACAATATAACTCCACACATAATATCAAACACGATAAGCTTCTTGAACCAAATTCTAAAAATTCAAGCTCATGCATGTTATTGGTTCATATTGCTTGGCGACTCCATGTTCTTGATTTCCCTCTTTTTGTCGTCTTCAGTTTTTTCTTGCTATTGTGTGTTCTAACTCATTATATCCACAATTTATTTCTTACCTAATAGATAAAATATATAAGCCATTGGATTTAAACAAGAATTAGTGTTGAAATGAACAAATTTTCACGTGTAAAATGAACACGGATGACTATGACAATTGATCGACATGATGATTAATGTAATTCAATATGGAAATGATCATCTATTAAAATATAAATGAACATATATTATATTGCAAATGACCATGAAAGATTTGAATCAGCGAACATGAAATATATACATTTGAAGCTATCAATATGTATGTGATTGATCATATATCTACATGAGAAAAGACAATATTGAAATTTAAAACTGAAATGAATAATTTTTTTTTTAATGTGTAAAGTGAAAAATCCAATAAGTGTAATTCAATATGTGAATGAATATTATTTAAAATCTAAATGAACATATATATTAAAATTTGAATAATCATTTATTAATATGTGAATGAATATATAATAATATTGTAATGATTATCTAACTAAATGAGAATGTACATCGGATGACAGCCTGAACATCTAGCAATATTAAAATGAACATTTTTCTAGATGGGAATGAATGTTAATTAATAATTTACTATTTACATTTCAAAATCTAGAACATTTTAATATTAGAAGAGCACACCACAAATTCGTATAACTCAATTGTAATTGTAAGAATCACTTCCATGACAATTACAAGAAATCACACATTCTTATTGAAATTCCTTATTAAATTTGTATAATATATTTGAAAAAGATACAAAAATATGTTTATCATATCAAAATTCTAATAATTGTATCTTAATATGTATATGACCATATACTATTATTTGATTGAACATCTACCAATATAAAAATGAACATTTATCTCCTGTCAAAAAAAAAAAAAATGAACATTTACCTAAAAAACTTTCCACTTCAAAATGTTAAAAACTCATGTACTAATATATAAATGAAGATTTATATTAATAATCTAATAACATGTGAATATGATCGTACTAATATATAAATGATGAACATTCACCAAATTGAAAATGAACCATCATAAAATAGAACTTCTACTACGAACTAAATTTACAAATCTATATTCATACGAAATAGATTAAATTATCCAGAAAATTGCGACAATTAAACTCTGTATGTGTTTGCAAGTCCAACAAGCATTACCATTCATGTATTTTTATAAAGGAAAACAAAACTAACCTCTGCTATAACTGCGGGATCAGGGGTGAAAACATTGGGAGCCAAGAAAGGAATGGATGTTGCAACAATGCCTAGAAAAAGTCCGACATCCCCTATGATCAAAAGAGATTTCAGCAGATCTCGGGCCTGTATAAGTTAAACATTCACAGCATCAGTATTATAAGTTAACTCCTAAAAAGACTTGTACATTGAAGTGTCATTCAAAATGTCCTCAAATTATGACTTAATGATGAATAATGACTATGATTACTATAAGAGGCACCTACTCGGAGCTGAAACAAATCAGACCACCAGGATTTGGTGGCAGTCTTGTATAAAAAGGACTGGAAACTGACTGCTAGAATACCTTAACTAAACTTCGATTTACTCCATACAGCAGCTCTGGCATGAATGACTGAGCTGTCTGAGAAAGGGGTTCACCCCATACTGCACACATGTGGAATATTTGAGACAGGACCTACAAGGTTTTCAGTTGGCAAAACATTAGCCACTTTAATTTAGCTTCAGTACAGAGCCAAAGTTTTTAAATTTTTGTGTCCAACAATATTATAAACTAATAACATAACATAAATTTACTAGTTTTTTTTAACAAAAATTAGTAAAATTATATCATCATACTTACATTGATACAATTTTCAAGCTTGATGTTTCTTTTATTTTCATGAAAACACAATTGCAAGAAAAACAAGTAAGAAAACTTGGATTATACATGTTTTTCATTTCAAAAATCAACAAAAACACTTACAATTTCGATTTTCGATAGCGATTGTGCAAATTCTTTTCATATATTATACATTGTGCTTGATTATTGTAGAGAATTTTAACTTTTTACTGGAATTTATTTGCAAATATTGAAGATTTGGTGGCAGAGAAAATGGGGAAATAAAATGAAAAGGACGAAGAGAGTGAATTTAAAAGGTAGTTATATTTTTTTTTTTCTGCTTTTTTTCTGTAACAGAAAAAATGTAATATGTAGGGTATGGATTGTTACTGTAACAAGTGGGTATATTGGAAGTGAGGAGTTAGTGGAGTTTAAATGGTACCATTTTTCATGGGGTGTAGGTAGAAGACCCTACACTAGGGTGTAGGGCTCAACAATTACACATCCACCCCTATTTTCAAAGTCTAATATTAAGGCCCTGTTTACTTCACCTTAAATAAATAATAATACATAAAATAATTTCAACTCTGTAAAAATAATATAAGTTCAGTAAAAATAATTTTAGCTAAGTAACAATTAGTAACTTTAAAGAAGAAATATAATAAAGAATCAATAAAATAATTTCAGTTTAGTTAATTAATTTAAGTTCAGTAAAATTAGTTTCAGTTCAGTAAAAATAATTTCAGTTCGGCAAAAATAAGGTGAAGCGAACAGGGCCTAAGCACTAGGTATGATAGGGCCCATGCCGCATCCACACTTCAAGCGAAACAGGCTCTTGTGTGAGGGAGTGTGATAAAGTATAACACTATTCCTAGCCCTTAACCATCAGTTTAGATGGTCTCCTCAAGATAATAATTTTTGCTTTTTTTTAATTTTTTTTTTATTACAAGAATATAATTTTTATGTTAGGATTCCCTAATTTCTTAATGTATACTCCCTCTGTTTCGTATCAATCACAACACTTTTCTTTTACATCCATTTCATATTAATTGCAACACTTCTATATTTGGAAAGGACCCACCATTATTTTATAATTTCTCTCTCCCGCTAACCCCACATTCACAAATATTTTATTATTTCATTTTCCTACCAACCCCACTTATACTACTTTTTTATTATTTCTTTCTCTTACCAACAATACTTTGTATTAAAAAAAATAATTCTCTTTTAGGCCCCATCTTATAAATTTTCTTAAACTTTGTGACATGCTAGTGTTGCGATTAATACGAAAAGAAGGGAGTAATATTGACTTTTTTTTTTCTCATTCCCTTACTCACCACCTCATCATCTATACCCAAACACTTCATCCACCACATAAAATTGTGACAAACTTGTAGGGAATATTTCAAACATCAACTTTGAGCCCCACTGTGATCATGCCTTTAAGCATGGTGGCATCCAAAAGGAAGGAAGCTAGAGATAAAAGAGTCGCCAACAAGTTTTAGGAACTTGTAAACCGTTCACGGGTGTGAAGGTTACACCCCATTAACGATCACGGAGATCGCTAACTCCATAGTGGTCCGGAACCATGACTGGATATTCGGTGATGATGGTACAAATCTAACTTAAAAGAGATTGAACCCGCCCTAAATCGGCCTCTACTTAATTCTTATGATATTCATATGCGCTTCTCGATCAACATACATACAATTAATTAACCCTAAACCTGTTTAACCTACGTTGGTTGATTATTAATGCACAAATAAATCTATTATCGGTGATCACTTGAATTAAAATCATATTAGCGTAAATCAAATTATTAATTATCTTATTAAGCGTGATTTCAAGTACAAATTCCCTTTAAACCTGCAGAAAAGGCGTGATCAGCAATAATAATCAATCATGAATAATCAAGCAATGTATTATTATTGACACAACAATCATCATCATAATCAATATAATCATAATCTCATCAAAACATGATTAGTAAGATCCTAGGCATGATACTAAACAGATTAATAACAAACCTTAGCATGTCACTAATAATACAAAATCAAAGTTTTAACCCAAAGATGATACTAGAAAGCATGATATTAGAAATATTAATTAACATCCTAAACATGATATTAGGAATCAAAAAAACATCCTAACATGATACTAAGAATTAAGATAACATCCTAAGTATGATTTCTATATCAAAGGAATAAATAAGTAATTGAATTACTTACTTTGATGCCTTGTATCTCTTTCTATCAAAACAATACACACGTTACTAACTTCAAGACAGATTAAACAAATAAATAATCAAATAAATTAATTAAGAATTGAAATATAGATTTGGGACCAAACCGTCAGAACTATCAACCTTTCACGTCGAGGTTGAAGGCAACTTTGAGCTTGGCTTGGAGTATTCAAGGCTCGTGAAGGAGGTATGGTGTGTGATTAGGGAAAAATATCAAGGGATGTGTTAGGATGTGTTTACGCTAGGCTAGAAAGAAAGAGAGAGAAAGAGAATAAGCTTTTAGCTTAGAGAGGGGGGATTAGATGATGATTGTTGGTGATCAAGCTAGTTGATGATTGAAAACGGGGTAAATTGACCTCTATTTATAAGAAAAAAGAGGGTTGAAGGATCAGAAAAAGAGTCAGAATTTGCCTCAGAGTAAAACAGGTTCCATCGCGATGCGATAGCTTTATCGCGGCGCGACAGGCTTATTGCTGTAAGGTTTCGTAGTAACCCACACTACGCGGAATAAAACCCGCCAAGACCCGCCCCCATAATAAATGCAATTAACAAGCAAAACATAATTAAAAGCATAATAAAGGATAAAAGATTGTGCCTTTGACGCGTGCTTCGCTCTACTATGAGCTCTTACTTGAACCTCGAAATCACGAGGCCTCCGACGGGATCGTACCCTCGAACCCGACCCGAGCGTCCTAAGCCTCGAAGGTTAGTTGAGGCCCGGACAAAATAAAAACTTGGAGTTTTACGAATTTCAAGGTATACTCAACAATGGAGTTGCCTTTACTTTTCCACTCAAGTGTTGTTCTCAAAATCCTAACCAAGTGGGTATTTATAGAGAATGGGAATTTGAATCCCATTTCATGATCAATGTGGGATCATGTGCAAAATCATTAATTTATTTGATTCTAAATTAAATAATTAATTAAATGCAAGCATAATGCAACAAGTATCAAAGGGAGAGAGAGGGTTAGGTGAGGACCATGAATAGGTGGGGGGGACCATTGCCTTGCTCCTGAAGGCTTTTCCCAAGCCTTGGTCCCCAACCCTCACAAAACTGGCATCAAGGGGCTGTTGGGCTGCTGCCAGCTCGCCTAGCACGCATGGCGCGCTTAGCACACCATGGTGCGTCTGGGCTTGTGATGAGCTAGCCTAGTCTATCTATGGCTATACTCGTACTTGTTGCTCGTGATTTTGCGACGCTCGGCCTCGACGCCCTAGGCTCGATATCCGACGTCTTTGTTCGTAAAACTCCGACGACTCATTAAATCCTTCGGATTGATTCGTCGTTTCGGATCGGTTGTTCGATTGGGTTCGACCCGAAGGGTTCAGTTAAGATTAAGCTGGAATATTAATTATACCTTAATATTACTAATCGAAAGCAGTCTCCACCAAGGCATTCCGATCACTTGATCTTACTGAAGAATTAGCTCTGTAATAATTCTGAACCCTTTATCAGAAAAATACACTTGTAGGAAGGACACCATTCCTTTCAATCTCCCACTTGTCCTTCCGGACAAGTATGCATATAGTGTATAGCCCATTTCCTATGTCGCTTAATTTCTCTTCGTGAACTATAAGGTAAGATGCATCGTCATCCTTATTACGTTCATAAGTGTTTCTCGATCTCCGAGTTCGATTGTCAATAAGCAGATGATTTCTAAAATCCATCTGAGCACGACCATGCATTTTCACACTCTCGCTCTTCGAGCGGCCTATTAAACAACAAAGACATATTCCCTATTCTTGATAGGGGGACATTCCAAGTCTTGTACTGTAAGTTTCTCTTACTAAGAGGACCTAATCTCCCGAGTGTTCCCGTTATGATCCCCAGTTACGGCAGACGTTAGGCAACATCAAAGAGATTAGTTCTCAAAAAAAAAAAATTTCACAACACTCATGGTCGAGGAAACGAGTTCCGATAGCTATAATGAGAAATGTACTTATGACAATTTTGAATCTCTTAATGTACTCTCATAGGTCGATCCAGTGCATTTCCAAACTGGCACCTGTGCAAATGATTTATGATCATCATGTCCTTGCAGCACAAGAAACGGCGCTATAAATCATACTACACACTAATCTCTGGTGGTCATCAATCGTCCATCAGTTAGATGACCTCAATTAGGGATAATTTTTTATTTAAATATTCAATGTTCACTTAACAGGTGTTTGTTTATCCAAGACATGGTCTTGATACCCTATTTTGAATATTTCGATAAATCGAATGGACTCATTATTTAATTCTAAATCACAATTGAATAGTAATGGGGCGAATGATAATTTTGCACAAAATTAATTACTCCATTAATGAATGATTTCAATACAGTGTCTTACATTAAAACAAGCAGTTTAATTAAAGCACATGTACAGGGAATTTCAAAGCCAATCTCCGATGTGCTTGATTCCCATTGCCTCAATGTGCTTGTTGTGTTTCACTTGAGGGAAAGGTTTAGTCAAAGGATCGGCCACATTATCATCCGTGTCGATCTTGTAAATTCTAATTTCACCTTCGGATTTTCACTCCCTTATCATGTGAAATCGCCTTTGGACATGTTTGACCTTCTGGTGCTCTCTTGGCTCTCTAGCTTGAGCGATAGCTCCATTGTTGTCACAGTAGAGATCTATCGAACCCTTGATGGAGGGTACAACACCAAGTTCACTGATGAACTTGCGAATCCAAACAGCCTCCTTAGCAGCTTCTGAAGCAGCCAAGTATTCGGCTTCAGTTGTAGAGTCTACAGTTGTGCTCAACTTGGCACTCTTCCAGCTAAACGCTCCTCCATTCAAATAGAATATGTATCCTGACTGTGACTTGAAGTCGTCTCTGTAAGTCTGGAAGCTAGTGTCGGTGTAACCTTCAACAACCAGGTCTTTATGGCCACCATAAACTAGGAATTTATCCTTGTTCCTTTTCAGGTACTTCAGGATATTCTTGGCCGCAGTCCAATGCGCCTCTCCTGGGTTTGATTGATATCGGCTCGTAGCACTCAAGGCATACGAGACATCTGGCCTGGTACATATCATGGCATACATGATCGACCCAATTAGCGAAGCATATGGAATCTGATCCATTCTCTCTTGCTCAACAGGTATCTGTGGATACTGTTTCTTGCTGAGAGTTACGCCATGGGACATGGGTAGATGCCCTCTCTTGGCATTCTCCATGTTGAATCGTGCCAGTACTTTGTCAATGTAAGTACTCTGTCTCAATGCAATCATCCTCTTAGATCTATCCCTGTAGATCTTGATGCCCAATATGTATTGTGCCTCTTCTAAGTCCTTCATTGAAAAGCACTTTCCCAACCAGCCCTTTACGGACTCCAGTAATTTTGCGCTGTTTCCAATGAGCAGTATGTCATCGACATATAGGACTAGGAATGCGATGTCACTCCCACTGACTTTCTTGTTTACATAAGATTCATCTGGATTCTTGATAAAACCAAACTTGCTGATGGCTTCATCAAATCGAAGATTCCAACTCCTGCTGGCTTGCTTTAGTCCATAAATGGACTTCTTAAGCTTGCAAACTTTCTAGGGTTGCTCAGTTCGACAAAACCTTATGGCTGTGTCATGTACACATTTTCTTCTAAAATCCCATTTAGGAAGGCGGTTTTGACATCCATCTGCCATATTTCATAATCGTAATATGCAGCAATCGCTAGAATAATCCGGACAGACTTTAGCATTGCAACTGGTGAAAAGGTTTCATCATAGTCAATCCCGTGGATTTGCTTATAACCTTTTGCCACCAGTCTAGCCTTGTATATAGATACATTTCCATCCTTGTCTATATTCAATTTGAAGATCCATTTGCAACCAATGGGTGTGTAACCCTCGGACAAATTCACCAAGTCCCAGACTTGATTTTCAGACATGGTGTCCATCTCGGATTTCATGGCCTCTTGCCATTTAGAAGAGTCGGGGCTCGTCATAGCTTGCTTGTATGTCGCTGACTCATGTCCATCCATAACTAGGATGTCTTGATCATCGGTTAAGACAATACCAAGGTATCTGTCTGGTTGAGATCTTTGCCGTTGCGACTTACAAAGGGTAATAGGTTGAGCATTTACATTGTCTATTTGACTCTGACCAGTCTTCTCAGCTACTTCTAAAGCACTTAGATTGTCAGTTTTATCAGGTTGACATTGTTGCTCATCCTCTCGAACTTCGCCGAGTTCGATTTTCCTCCCAATGTCATTTTGGAAAGGTGTTCCTTCTCCAAAAAGACACCATCACGAGCAACAAACACTTTGTTCTCGGATTTATTGTAGAAGTAATACCCTTTGGTTTCTTTTGGATATCCCACAAAGAAACACTTATCTGATTTGGGGTGAAGTTTGTCCGAAATTAATCATTTGACATATGCTTCGCATCCCTAAATCTTGAGAAAAGACAACCTAGGAGGTTTCTTAGTCCATAATTCATATGGAGTCTTTTCAACAGTTTTTGACGGAGCTCGGTTCAGTGTTAGTGCCGCGGTTTGTGGCGCATGTCCCTAGAAAGAGATAGGAAGTTCACTAAGACCCATCATTGATTGAACCATGTCTAACAAGGTTCGATTCCTCCGTTCGGACACTCTGTTCCATTGGGGAGTTCCTGGAGCTGTCAACTCTAAAAGAATACCATTTTCTTTCAAGTGATCGTCGAATTCATGGCTCAAATATTCGCCACCTCGATCCGATCGAAGTGCTTTAATTTTCTTGCCAAGTTGATTTTCAACTTCTTTCTGAAATTCTTTGAATTTCTCAAAGGATTCAGATTTATTCGACATTAAGTAGATATAGCCATATCTACTAAAATCGTCGGTGAAGGTGATGAAATATCGGTAACCTTGTCTTGCGGGTGTACTCATTGGTCCACATACATCCGTGTGTATTAGACTTAATAAGTCACTTGCCCTTTCTCCCAACTTGTAGAATGGCTGTTTTATCATCTTGCCTAATTGACATCCTTCGCAATTTTCAAACGACTCCAAGTCGAATGAGTCAAAAACACTTTCTTGTAGAAGTTTCTTAATGCGTTTGATGTTAATATGGCCAAGACGACAATGCCACAAGTAGGTTTGATTCGACTCGATGGTCTTAGCCTTTTTGGCGGTATCATCAATGTTATAGACTTGTTTGTCAAGAAAAACCACATAAAGACCATTTTCTGAATATGCCTTACCATATAAAACATTATCGAAATAAAATGAACAACTATTGTTCTTAATTCGAAATTCAAAACCTTTGGCGTCCAACGCCGATATTGAAATAATGTTTTTGGTAACTCTAGGAACATGATAACAATTGTCAAGTTCTAAAATAAGCCCAGAGGGCAATGAAAAAATGAGAGTTCCAACAGAGACGGCAGACATTCTTGCTCCATTGCCGACCCGAAGCTCGACCTCTCCCTTCTCTAGCCTCCTATTTATCCTTAGTCCCTGAGCATTGGAACAAAGGTGTGAGCCACATCCGGTATCTAACACCCATGATGTTTTGCTAGCAAAGTTTAAGTCTATAACAAAAATACCTGATGAAGAAGCAACAGTGCCGTTCTTCTTATCTTCCTTGAATTTGAGGCAATCCCGTTTTCAATGTCCCTTCATCCTTAAGGGTTTGCTCGGCTTGCTTCAACATACCATGAAGCTCGGTGACGGTTTTCTCCATGTTATGCATATTATAGTTCATCTTGAACTGATCATAGCCTTTGTAAAGCGAGTGGAGAATGATGTCAATTTCCATCTCGGTTGAATACCCAACATCAAGCCTTCCATCTTCTCAAATAATCCAATCATTTGAGGACATGCGGGCTGACTGGCTCTCCTTTCTTGAGCTTTCTCTCAAGGATCTGCCTGTGGGTTTCGAACCTTTCAGTTCTGGCCTGCTCTTGGAACATATTCTGAAGCTCAAAAATGATCTCAAAAGCCGTCTCCTTTTCAAAGAAAGTCTTTTGAAGGTTCGGAGACATAGTGGTCAACATGATGCATTTGACATCCCGATTGGGAGCGTCGGGCATTTCCTCATCAAGGACGTATTCAATCTGCTCTTGCATTAGTACAATGCGCAGATTTCTTTTCCAATCAAGAAAGTTTGGCCCGCTCAACTTCTTCTTGTCGAGAATAGAGCGTAAAGAGAATTGGTTGTTGTTTGAGTTACTTGCAGACATTGTTCTACAATTGAAAGAATTTGAAATGAAAAACCATTCATAAATCAATAAGTTGAAATTTAAAAGCGTTCATGCATATTTTCAATCTCATTGAGCATTTTATCCACGCATTAATAAATTGTCCCTTATGGGCGAGAATAAAATGATTCCGAGATCGCAAAGATCAAGAAATGGTTAAGCATGCTTTGGCTTGTCTGAATCATTAAATATCTTAAGGTAAGCAATCCAATTGCTAATAGCTCTAAGCTACTCTCGGTTTGATAAAAATGTCGCATCTAATGCATTCTTGACATTTTATCTCTTTTGCCACGACATCTAAGGACTCCTTACTGATATCGTTGAGCTTAACTAAGACAACTTGTATACCTAGTATACCTTACGTTCCTAGGGTAGTAGTGATGCCTCGCTTTGGCGTAGCCCATCACATACGCGCATTAGTTCGGTAAGTGTTGTTCTTGGAACGACAAATTTTAGCTCAATATTTTAAGGGACCTAAACCTATGTTGGTTTGATTTAAGTGAACTTAACTAATCGTCCCAACATATGAAATCCCAGACATGCATCTAACATTCATATATAACAATAATATATAAAGCATAAATTGATGCATTTGGCAACTAGCATGACCCCTTGAAATCTTCAATTTCCATGGGTCTTCATCTTGGCTCGTCTTCATCGAAACGCCGTCTTGAGACATCTTGGCCAAAATAAAATAACTAACTAATAAGACTAAGATTAATCTAAAGTACATAAATACTTAACGGTTCGCAGACCGTATTTAGATTTACAAAAATACATAACGGAACGCAGTCCGTATTTTCTATCCTAGTCGGGCCTACTAGTTGCCTTTTTCAATAACCTGTTTTGAAAACAATCTTTCATTCACCCATTCACTATTTGTGAATGGCCCATGCATTTTACGAAATACACGATTAAACACGCAAAACTAGTAACTAACTTAGGTGGTTAATCCGATTAACGCGCCTAATTAAAACTAGTCAAAGTTTTTTAATCCATTATTTCTAAAAGCAAATTGCTCACGTAATTAACTAAGCTCCCACTAAATTCCGCATCCATACTTAATTAATTCGATTAATTAAGTCGGCATAACCCATAATTTGTCAAAATCTAAAGTTTGCAAAAGCCGGGAAAATCGAGGTCTAACCTCGTTAAAATATTTACATAAATAATTTTAAACGGCAAAATTTTCGCAAAATTACATAGCTTAAAATTAAGCAAAATAGCCCACACAAGAGCTTGGTGGGTACGCACCATGGTTGCTAGGCAGCCCATGTGCTGCGCCTGCTGTGCTGTGTGCCAGCATTCACGCCCAGCGTAGCATGCTGCGCCAGCCAGCACTAGTAGCTCGCTACGCATGCTGTGCATGCTAGCTTGCTAGCTGGTGCCTGGCAGCGTATGACAGGCTGGCTGGGGCTTGCTGCCTCGCTGCCCAGCAGCACGAACAAGCAACTCCTGCAGTCCTGCCACGCACCTAGCACTACGGTAGCACGCAACTCCCATGCCACACAGCAGCCCCTCAAGGCACACCCCTGTGCGCACCATAGGCAGCCACATGTGGGCTGCTAGGTAGCCTGACTATCCTTGGTGGCGCTTGGGTGTTTTTTCCTTGATTTGCGTGCCATTTCTCGGGATTTTAATCTCGATTTACGTGTGACATAAAATTAATCTAAATTTATTTTAGAATAATTTAAGGGCGAAAATGAAAATAAAATAAGTCCAACTTAATTAAATTCAATTTTAACGGTGCACAAGCCTAAATCATCCAAAATTTAGTTTTGAAATAATTTAGGTCTTCGTTTATGCTTAAAATTGAAATAGCTATGTCCATAATTAATTTAGACAATATGAAAATTAATAATGGATTTGACAAATGGGAGTTGGAAAAATAAATTAACCATCTAATGATGAAAATTTTTCCAACTTTCATACTTGTGTAAAATACCAAGATTACATATTCCAATATGAAGATTAATCAAAAATATTACTCACAAGTATTTGAACTTCATGGATTTTAATCAACCAAAATGAAAAATCCAAATTTTGTTCAATATGGAATTTAGGGTTAGAATTCTAATCATTTAAACCTTTAAAGATTAGAATTTTAACATACTTGGGAACTTAAAATTACACATTTACATTAAAGATTCACACATTAATGCAATTTATTTGCATAATTGTGAAAAATCAAGTTTGTGTGAAAAATAACATATCAACTCAAGCACTAATTAAAACTCCATATAATCATGCTTAAGGATATTATAAATAGCAGTAGATTAGGGATGCAATAATGCATTTAATCTAACCTTGTAATGCTTGTATTAATCAAGGCTTAAAAAAGATTTAAAATTTTTGTTGAAAAACGAAAAAACCCCAAAAACTTGGGTTTCTGGTTCGAATTTGGCTTCTGGGCAGATCTCAAAGAGGGTTGAATCTGTTTCAAAATGTCGATTCCACCCAAAAATCACTATTTTTGAGCCAAAATCTGGGTTCGATAGCCAAATCGATAAAAAATACGAGTTTTAAAATTATTTAAAACGAGCTTCTAATCTAATTAGAAAATTAAAAGGAGCGTGGCTCCGATACCGCAATAAGGTTTCGCAGTGACCCACACTACGCGGAATGAAACCCGCCAAGACCTGCCCCCATAATAAATGCAATTAACAAGCAAAACATAATTAAAAGCAAAATATAGGATAAAAGATTGTACCTTTGACGCGTGCTTCGCTCAACTATGAACTCTTACTGCTGGACCAGCCAGCCAGCTAGCCCAGCCAGCCAGCACAAGGCAGTAAGCATCAGCCAGCTAGCCCAGCCAGCCAGCACAAGGCAGCAAGCATCAGTCCTGCCAGCCATGTGCGCTGCATGCTACTGTGCTGGGTGATGCCCATGCTGCGGCTTGCTAGGTGCTGAGCGCTGCTGGCTGCCTAGCTCTCCCCTTCGCATGCACACGCATACGCCTACCGAGTATGCGTGCTGCTAACAAGCCACGCATGCTGGGCATCGCCTCTCGCATAGCTACGCACAGCCAGGCCAGCATGCACTTGCACTCGCACACGCACACGCATAGGTGTGCTGTGCTTTGTGCGTGGCCTGCGATGGTGCCTACACACACGTAAGGATTCCTGACATGGTGCTGCTGTGCGAGGCTACTGTTGTGATGGTGCGAGACACACACATATTCGCACACACGCAAGTGCCCAGCACTGCGATGGCTATGCTTGGTGCGTGTGGTCTGCGATGGCGCCTAGGCATCCAGGCAAGCACGCTGCTGTGCTGCGATGGGCTGCCTAGTGCCCCTAGGGCGCCAATTGCTAGCGATGGGTTGCGATAGTGTCTAGGCACCCATGCACGCATGCTGTGGTGCTGCTGTGCCACGCGATGGCAAGCGCAAATACGCACATGGTGCTGCGATGGGCAGCCTAGTGCGCCTAGCACGCATGGTGCGCCTAGTCTTGCGACGAGCTAGCCTTGCCTAGCTACGGCTATGCTCGTAATTGTTGCTTGTAATTTTGCGACGCTCGGCCTCGACGCCCTAGGCTCGATATCCGACGTCTTTGTTCGTAAAACTCCGACGACTCATTAAATCCTTCGGATTCATTCGTCGTCTTGGATCGGTTGTTCGATTGGGTTCGACCCGAAGGGTTAAGTTAAGATTAAGCTGTAATATTAATTATACCTTAATATTACTGATCGGAAGTGTGCTCCACCTAGGCATTTCGATCACTTGATCTGACTGAAGAATTAGCTCTGTAATAATTCTGAACCCTCTATCAGAATAATACACTTATTGGAAGGACACCATTCCTTTCAATTGCGATGCGATGGTTCTATCGCTCAGCGATGGTTTTGGAAGATAAAATCCATACGGAATCCGAGGATTATCGCGACGCGATGGTTCTATCGCTCAGCGATGGTTTTGGAAGATATAATCCATATGAAATCCGACAACATTTTAACTTTCACTTAGGTATGTGATACCAACTTGCAATGCTAACATTATCCATGTTGTGCAGAAACTGCAAAGAAGTGAGGCTAGCATTGAAATGGAGCTTAAAGGTGCACGAGAAGTGTTCAAGTGACTAGGAAAACTTCATAGTTTTATTTCTGATCAGTTTATCGTGATTTAGACTATTTCTGTTTTTTTATGAGACAATTTTTCAATTTTTTGTTTGAATACTGAATTTGTTTTACTTGGCATGGACAAGTGTTGATCCATGACTAAGGTAATAAATTGTTTTCATTTTTGCTAGCTATGAGTTTATTTCGTTCTATAACATTGATATAAGTAGATCACAAAAGCAAAATAGATCAAATTGGGTTAATCGATTTTCCATACATATTCTAATTTTATCAGAATTAAAATCATTGAAAAACAAGTGTTTTATTCGATACAAAATTCTTAAGTCTTTATCTTTTTTAAAAATTGGATAAATTAGTACCTTTTAGAAGATTTTAGAAGCTCATAATAGATCCTAATGGATTTAGGATTGAAAACAATATTCTAGAAAATTCTAGAAGCTCATAATAAATCCTAATTGTTTTGGAAATGAAGTTAAGATTAATGGACCAACCACACGGTCATTGGGTCGTAGATAAGGCTCGGTTTGGGCTCAGTTTAGTATTTTGGCTATAACTTCTTCGTTATAAGTTGAATTTGAGCTTATAATATATCGTTGGAAAGCTCTTTTCAAGCCCCATCCAACTACACAATTTACTAACCCAAACTATGGGCCAAAATAGACTGATTTGGACATTTTTATTAAAAGGACACGAAATGAATGATTTTGGCTTAAAACACACAAAATGAATGATTTTGGCTTAAAACACACGAAATAAATGGTTTTGGCTTAAAACTCTTTAGGAAAGGTTAGAAATGGTTAAGGCTTAGAGGAAAATTCACGAGACTCTTCAACTCTTCACCTAACTCGATAATCAAAGACGTGAAAGATACTAATCACTAGGTTTGGTTTTTGAGAAGACACAATCAGCCGAATTAGGTGTCTACAATACTCCTCTATATCTGAAAAATTGACACAATCAAACTTATTACACGTGTCAATGCACTTGACTTTGTATATATATATATATAAGTATTAGTTAAAAATATAAATTTTTATCAATACTTAATTAACAATATATTCTATCATAAAATTTATTATTCTTTTTATGTGTTACTAAAAAACGATGGTCAAAATTAATATATGAATAATAAATAAAAAAAACTCAAACGTGTCAATTATTTAGAAACGGAGGGAGTATTATTTTTTTGTTGTATATTGCGACCTTTAGCATATTGAAACAACAATAGTTTCGTAAAACAAAAATAGTGGATTACCTTTAGTATTATTTTTTTGTTGCATGTAGCCAATCTCTCAATACCATGTCCAATAGTGTTTGATGATCTGAACCCCTAAAATCATCTTCATGCTTTGGAGATCAATCTTTAGCCCACAATAACAGTAATCTAAACCTTATTTTAATGGAGTAGCCTAATAGGGAAGGATAGTCCAGGTATTGCGTATAGTTAGTTGGTTACAACTAGCTTGAAGAGGAAGATAGTTTGAAATTTAGAGAAGGCAATAGGCAAAGAGAAAATAAAACGTTATTTGTCAGAATTGCCTAATAAAACCAAGAATTTGTGAGAAACTGCCAAATAAAAAAAAATGTTGTAATAAACTATCTATTAAAATGGTAATATGTTGTAAAAGACTATCTTTGGGCGGATTTTCACCATTGACTAAATTTTCCGATGTTGACCCACCACAACACACCCCCAAAATACCCACTTTCATCCCCAAAACCAACAAATTAAATTCAACCCGCTTGAAATTGCCTCCACCAAGACGAAACCACCCTTTAACCCCTAAGCGAGAAGTTTCGGGGGTGTTTTTTTGGTGGGTCAACGTCGGAAAAATTGGTGAACTGTGGAAATCTGGTTTAAAGTAGTCTTTTTACATAATTTTACCTTTTACTAGGTAATTTCTTACAAAAGTTTCTCACTAATCATGGGTTTTATTAAGTAGTAATCCAATATAAAAACTATAATAAATAATGAGACAATGAAGAGCATAGTGTTTGTAATCTAACAACTTTAAAGAGTGAATTAAGCAACTCAATGATCAAAATCTTGATAACCTATGCTTTAATTTTCTGCATTTCAATAATATAAATCAAAGTCATTCTCTTCTTTGATTTATCCTTCAACTCTAGCCAGTTATGTCTATTTATAGCACAACCCTCCATCTTGTACCAAGAGATTTCTTATTCCACCAATTGCCCAAAGAATTCTACATATAAAACATCATAGATCTCTTAAGGACATGAAACTCCGAAACAGGCAAAACTTGATATGATGGGTGGAAAAGTCTACATTCGAAGTTGCTGGCCTATATATATAACACCCACAACAAACATACCGTTGTATCCAAATAAGATAAACAAATCTCATACACTACAATACTATTGTGATAATCCATCATACTTTACAAACCAATGTAGAGCTTTTGTTGGCCTCAAGCAGGCACGAAGACTCAAAGAGGTGGTGTCTAGCTTCTAAACTAATTGACTCTATTCTCTTAGACAACCTAACCCCAAAACTAGCTCTAGGGATAGTAGGAGGGCCTATAATTCAATATAAATTGCACATTTCTCCTCATAACTTAATATTGAGGTCTTAGTATATAAATAACGAGTAGATCATAATGAAGGAAGATACCACTAACTGCAAGTTGAGATAGAAAGGAATGGTGTTCTTCGAACAAGTGTATTATTCCGATAGAGGGTTCAGAACTAATAAGGAAAGCTAATTATTAAATGAGTTCAACTGATCGGAATACCTAGCTGGAGGCCGCTTCCGATCAGTAATATTAATGTATAATTAATATTACAGCTTGCTCATGACTGAACCCTTCGGGTCACACCCAATCGTGTAACCGAACAAAGGCAATGAATTAATCCGTAGGATTAAATATGTCGATAGAGATTTTACGAACTGAGACATCGCATTCGGTGCTTAGAGCGTCGAAGCCGAGCGTCAAGAGTTGAGTCAATCGACGAGACAAGAAATTAGTCGAACACCAAGTCAACGCTAAGTAGTAGCCTGGAATTGGTCGAGCCATGCGAGTGCTAGGCTATCCATGGCCACCAGTCGCAAGGCATGGCTGTGTTGCAACCCCAACATGCATGTGCGTGCTAGGCGTACTGGCCAAGCATGCTTGCAGGCTGGTGCGCCCAGCCACTCACACGCCAAGCACCTGCTGCTTGCACCAAGCTCGGCTTGCTATTGCGAGCAGCTCGCATATGCGCGCGGCATGCTATTGCGGGCTGGTGCGGCAAGGCCCAACTAGGCAAGGCCATCCGAGGGACTGGGCGCCAACGTGGCTGCCTTGGTGCCCAAGGCAGGCTGCCAGCTGGATGTGTGTGAGTGTGCCAGTTTTCGAGTAAGAGGGGATGCCTTGGGGAGCAAGGAAGGTGTGGTCCTCCCTTGTGGTCCTCACCTACCCTCTTTCTCTCCTCATGCCACTTGTTGATTGCTAATTGATTTGTAATTTAATTTAAATTAGAATTAAATTAAATACTCATTTTTCTCATTTCAACAACTCTCCCACATGGAAAGTTGATAAAAACTTTAGGGAGCATTTCCCTGTAAATACCCACCTTAGGTAATGGGATTACTCACTTGAGTTGAACTCAATAAGGTATCTTCCAAAAGTGAGAAAGCCTTTAAGTTTATTTTGGTCTAGCCTCGTCTAAGCTACTCTAGTTTACGTGTGAGACGTTGGAGGGCTTGCACTTGCGGGTCTCAAGGTTTTCCGTGGTCGTGCTCGTGGTATGAGTGAAGCACGCGTCAAGGGTGAGCTAGTCTTATCCTTACTTTCTCTCTCTTCCCTTTATGTGTTTATGCTTTCATTAATTGCATGTTATGTTGTTTAGTTGTAATTATTATGCATGCGATCCTTGTGTGGGTTTTCTTTCCACGCGGTGTCGGATACCGCAAAGCCCAACAGTGGTATAAGAGCCTCTTGCATTTAATATTTACAAATAAAAATTAATTAAGGTGATTTAATATGGATTTAAATTTCTGGATTAACAACCTAATTAGATTAGGACCTCGGTTTTGGGATTTAAATCGTATTATTGCTAATTTATGACTACAAACCAAGATTTTGACTAAAAAATAGTGAATTTTGGGTGGAATCGATGTTCTAAATCAACCTTTACCCAATAAGTGTTTCAAAAATGACTTCTAGAGGCTAAAATCTGCCACAAAATTGGTTTTTTGAGGGGATTTTCGATTAAAACGAATTTTTTTAAATCTTTATACCTTGATTAATTATGGCATGCAATTGTTGGATTATGTGTTTTATTATTCCATTAATCTTCTGCAATTTTACTCCTTTTAAGCATGTTTATTTTGTAAATTGGTTGCTTAATTTTGATAGCTCTTAATTTCACATAAACTTGGAATTTCTCATTCTTGCAAATAAATTGCTTGAAGTGTGAAAGTTTATGGTGAATATGATTTTTGAAGCCCGTAAAAGAGTTAAAGATTCAATCTTTAATGCTTTAAATGGTTGAATCTTAACTTGCTAAAATCCATAATGAACAAATTTTTGTTTTAATCATTTTGAAAGTTGATTAAACTCATGAATGTTCATACTTATGCTTGAAATATTATTCTTCATATTGGCAGGTAGTAATATTCATAAATGCATGAGTAAGTGTTGGATAAATTATTTCATTGGATGATTAATTATTTATTCAACTAATTTTTTCAAATCTCATTATTAATTTATGTTGGTTAAATTAATTATGAGACTAGCCCTTCAATTTTGTTGCATCAAGTTGAGCCAAAATTTCATAAGAATGGTTATTGGATTAATTTTGGTCTATGCACTAAAATTGAGTTTAATTAAGTTAAACTTGTTTCAATTTCAAAATTGCTCAAATGTTGATTCTAAAATTTAGTTTAGAAATTAACTAATGGCCACACACAGTTTTTTTTAATTTTTTCACTCGATTCTGAAAGGAATGGTGTCCTTCCAACAAGTGTATTCTTCCGATAGAGGGTTCAGAATTATTACGGAGCTAATTCTTCAGTAAGGTCAAGTGATCGAAATGCCTAGGTGGAGGCTGCTTCCGATCAGTAATATCAATGTACAATTAATGTTACAGCTTAATCTTAACTGAACCCTTCGGGTCGAACCCAATCGAATCACTGATCCGAGACGACGAATTAATCCGAAAGGATTTAATCAGTCAGCAGAGTTTTACGAATACAGACGTCGGATATCGAGCCTAGGGCGTCGAGACCGAGCGTCGCAAAATCACAAGCAACAAGTATGAGCGTAGCCGTAGCTAGGCTAGGCTAGCTCATCGCAATCCTAGGCGCACCATGGTGTGCTAGGCACTATCGCAGCCCTAGCATCATGCCTAGGCGCTATCGCAGCCCTAGCATGATGCTAGGCACTATCGCAGCCCCCTTAGCACCACGCACAGCACCATTGCAGTGCTAGGCACATGCGTGTGTGCGTGTGCATGTGCACCATAGCACAACAAGCTGGCAGGCAGCACTGGCCTTGCGTGTGTGCTAGGCACCATCGCAGGCCACGCACCAAGCACAGCTAGCTGGCAGGCAGCACTGGCCTTGCGTGTGTGCTAGGCACCATCGCAGGCCACGCACTAAGCACATCGCTAGTGCGTGCTGGCCTGGATGCGCGTAGGTGTGTGAGCATGGGCGAGTGATGCTAGCTTGCTGGGTGTGCGAGCATGTGCGAAGGGTGCAGCAATGATGCGTGTGGTGTGTGGGATGCGAGGGCCAGCACCAGCGCCAGCACACACCATCGCCTAGCACTGGCACGCACCAGCACCATGCATGCGAGGGAGCTGCTAGGCAGCCTGGTGCTAGCTGGCTGTGCGTGCTGGCAGTACCAGGTGGCAGCCAGCCCAGCTGCCTTGTGAGTGGCGGTTTAAGAGAGGTGGGGACCAAAGCCTCTAGGCTTCCCTTGGGGAGCAAGGCAATGGTCCCCCCATGGGATATAGTCCTCACCTAACCCATTCTCTCCTCTTGGCACTTGTTGCCTTGTGAATGCTTTTGCCTAATTATTTATTTTGGAACTAAATAAATTATTGCAATTGCACATGATCCCACATTGATCATGAAAAGGGGTTTCAAGTCCCCATTCTCTATAAATACCCACTTGGTTGGGATTTTAAGAATACAACCTTGAGTGGAATTAAAAAGGTAAATCTAAGAAAGAGTAAACCTTTGATTCGTAAAACTCATAGTTATTTTGTCCGGGTCTTGACTAACCTTCAAGACTTAGGACGCTCGGGTCGGGTCGAGGTTACGATCCGTCGGAGATCTCGTGTTTTCGGGATTTTGAAGTAAGAGCTCTTTGGGAGCGAAGCACGCATCAAAGGTATAATTCTTGTTCTTAATCTTGTTTGATTAAGTTTAATATGCTTGTTAATTGTTTTAATCAAGGGGCGGGTCTTGGTGGGTTTCCTTCCGCGTAGTGTCGGGTCACTACGAAACCCTACAGATTCATGCTCCTAAATCGAGGCATAAAGCCTCGATGCTAGTCTCGGCAAGTAGGGCTGCTTGCCCAGCCATGGCCTGCTACCGAGGGTTGGTGTGGACATGGTGCGACTGTGAGAATGCATTGATGCGGGGAGGGCTGATGAGAGGTCGTGCGAGTGCACTTTGGTGGCTAGGCAACACCCAACCCTCGCGCAAATGTTGCTTGGCCTGCCTTGGAAGTGCCTAGTAGTGTGATGGGCATGAGCTACTACCCGCCCAGTACCAAGCGTAAGACCAGGGCAGCGGAGTAGCACCTAGTGCCAGCGCTAGCACGCGCCAATTGTTAGGCAGCTGCAAGCACCTGCCTTGGTGCGCTGCTAGGGCCGTGCGGCCAATGCAAGCCAAGGTGCCTAGCAGCCCCTAGCCATTGGCTTGGGAGCTATGCACTTGGCTCGATTTTCGGTTTTGCGTTTTGTGTTTTTGTTTAAAATGAGTCTAGGCTTCGGTTTTTCACGCACTTGGAAAATTTTGACAAAATTTAATTTTAATCGGCTTAATTAATTTTAATTGGATTAATTTTAATTAAGTTGGATGTGGAATTTAGTGAGAGCTTCATTAAGCGTTTTTGAGCTTAATTAAGCCTTGATTGTGCTTTTGTTATTGCGTTAGTTAACATAATCGGATAAACATTTGACTAGTTTTAATTAGGCGTGTTAATTGGATTAACCACCCAAGTTAGTAACTAGTACGCGCTCGTTTGATACAATGCTTTGTATCGTTGCTTGAATTATTTGAAAATATGCATGGGCCATTCACTTTAGAAGTGAATGGGTGAATGGAATATTATAAATGTTCTTATGCAGGTTTTACAAAAGGCAACTAGTATGGCCCGACTAGGATAGTAAATACGGACTACGATCTGTTTCGTATTTTTGTAAATCTAAATACGAACTGCGTGCTGTTAAGTATTTTTGTCCTTAGATTATTAAGATTAGTACTGGTCACTAGTACTTGCATAATTTTTGGTGAAGTCTCAAGACGACATTTCTAAGAAGACGATGCCAAAAAGATGCAATGATGGCCTTGAAGATTGGATGCTTCAAGTTTCAAAGGGTCATGCTAGTTTGCCAATGCATCTTTAATTATCTTTTATATATATTTGCTTATGTATATACTTTTGATATTAGATGCATGTTTAGGATTACGAATGTTGAATGATTAATTTAGTTCACTTAAATCAACCAACATAGAAACCCTAAGTCCCTATAATATTGAGTTAAAATTTGGCGTTCCAAAATGACACTTACCGAACTAATGAGAATAGTAATGGGCTATGCCAAAGCAAGGCATTACTACTTTCTTAGGGAAGTAAGGTACTCTAGGTATACACGTTAGTTTTGGTTAAACTCAACGATATCAGCAAGGAGTCCTTAGATGTCGTGGCAATGGAGATAAACGTTAAGAAAGCATTAGATGCGACGTTTTATCGAACCAAGAATAGCTTAGAGCTTTTAGAAATTAGATTGCTTACCTTAAAATTTTAAGTGTTAAGACAAGCCAAAGCATGCTTAATCATTATTGATTTTTTGGGTCTTGGAATCGTTTTATTCTCGCCTAAAAGGGACAATTCTAATGTGTGGATAAAACACTAAATAAGATTGAAAATTTACATGTATGCTTTAAATTTATTTCTTATTTGTTTTATGAATGGTTTTTCATTGCAAATTCTCTCATTTGTAGCAAAATGCCTGCAACTAACACAAACAACAACCAGTTTTCTCTCCGCTCAATTCTCCATAAGGAGAAATTGAATGGGACAAACTTCCTTGATTGACAAAGGAACTTGCGAATATTTCTCATGCAAGAGCTAAAAAAATACGTCCTTGATGAGATAATGCCCAACGCTCCTAATGAGGAGGTCACACAGGCTGCCCTAAACCGATGGCACGCTGCTCATCGGGATGTCTAATGCATCATGTTGGCCACAATGTCTCCGGATCTCCAAAAGACTTTATTTGAGAAGGAGACGAATTTTGAGATCATATCTACGCTTCAGAATATGTTTCAAGAGCAGGCTCGAATTGAGAGGTTCGAGACCTTTAGGCAAATCCTTGAGAGCAAGCTCAAGAAAGGAGAGCCCTTCAGCCCTCATGTGCTCATAATGATTGGATTATTTGAGAACATGGAAAGGCTTCATGCGGGATACTAAAACGAGATGGAAATTGACATCATTATTCACTCGCCGCACAAAGGTGATGATCAGTTCAAGATGAACTATAACATGCACAACATGGAGAAAACCCTCACCTAGCTTCATGGGATATTGAAGCAAGTCGAGAAAACGCTCAAGGATGAAGGAAAGCATGACATGCTTATGGTCAAGAAGGGCAAGCCAATTAAGCGATCGGAAAAGAAGAAAGGCTATAAGGGGAAGGGTAAGAAGACCTTTCCGCCTAAGTCTAAAGTTACCAAGGGCGATAGGCAAAAGAAGGTAGCATCTTCTCAATTTGATTATGACTTTTGTTTGGGCATAAAAATACACCTGATAAAACTATGCTAATGCAACACGTGTCCTTGAGCTCAGCGCTCAATGAGCCAATTAGAGCATGACACGTGTCATTCAAAGGGGTAAACGAGCTTTAAGCCCATAACCCTAGAAATCGTAAAACGGTGGAAGCCCATCAAACTAGGTTAAAATAACCTAAGAGGCACCTCTCCCAAAAACTCTATAAATACTGATCATTTACATCAGTTGAGGGGGGAATCATATTGAATACACTTACTCCACATACACGATCTAACTTGATCATCGAAGGCGGAGCCGGAAGATCACTCCTCTCCCAAGAGGAGCCTGTCACATTTACATTCTGCACTTTACTCCTCATACACGTTCTAACTTGATCGTTGGAGGAGGAACTCCCACACCTGGGAGTCTCCATTGTTTTGCAGGTACAGGCAGCCGGAGGTCAGTCTTGGTGTTGTAACTCTCCCGCAGGACACTAAAAAAACCCCGAAACATTTGGTGCTGTCTGTGGGGAGATTACTACTGAGATGGCTTCATAGCAGTCTGTACCGCCTGCTGATAAGAGGCGGCCTACAGTCGAGGTCAAAGACCAGGTGTCTCCTCCCCATCTTAAATGTCTAAGTCGACTTCAACATGACCTACCCAAACAGGTTCTAGAATACCTCAATGAGGCATTACAATCAAACCGAGGGGGTCAGTCAGGCGGCTTGTCCGTTTATTCTAGCCCTCAGATAATCCATTCGGCATAGTATGCGCTTCATGAAAGGAATGGTGTCCTTCCAACAAGTGTATTATTCTGATAGAGTGTTCGAAATTATCAGGAAGCTAATTCTTCAGCGAGATCAAGTGATCGAAATGCCTGGGTGGAGGCCACTTCCGATCTGTAATATTAGTGAACAATTAATATTACAGCTTTGTCTTGACTGAACCCTTCGGGTCAAACCCAAACGAACTGCCGCTCCGAACCGAAGAATCAATCCGAAGGATTTAATGAGTCACTAGAGTATTACGAACACAGACGTCGGATATCGAGCCTAGGGCGTCGAGACCGAGCGTCGCAAAATCAACAAGCAACAAGTTCGAGCAAAGCCGTAGCATCACATTGGCCTAGCCATGTGGTTGCTACGCTAGCTCGAGCTAGCACAACACCATCGCAGCACCATGGGTGTGCGTGTGTGCGTGCAACGCTAGCAAAGCACCATCGCAGCACCATGGGTGTGCGTGTGCGCGTGCATCGCTAGCACAGCACCATCGCAGCACCATGGGTGTGCGTGTGCGCGTGCATCGCTAGCACAACACCTTCGCAGCAGCATGCATGCGTGCGTGCTAGCCAAGCAGCACCAGCCGTAGCAACGTGCAGTGCGTGCTTGCTAGCATTGCAGCACACTGTGTTTGCTTGCGGCATATGCGCGTGTGTGTGCCTTCGCATGGCAGCACCAAGCACAGCGCATAGGCCTCGCCTAGCAACAGTAGCATGCGTGGCTCACTAACAGCACGTATGCGATGGCTAGGCTGTGCGTGCTATGCTGGCTGGCTGGCTAGCAAGGCAGGATGCCTAGCCTTGGTGCCAGGCGCTAGCTGGCAGCCTTGTCTACCAAGGCAGGAAGCCAGCTTGCCCATGCCATGAAGCCGGTTTGGAGTGGTGGGGACCAAAGCTTGGAGGCATCCCTTGGGGAGCAAGGCAATGGCCCCCCTCTTGGTGATGGTCCTCACCTAATCACTAATTCTCCATGTGCCACTTGTTGATTGTTGATTGCATTATCTTTTAATTTGTTTTCTATTTAAATAAATTAGTTAGAAATGCAAGCTATCCCACATTGATCATGAATGGGAGTGCAAGTTACATTTCCCTATAAATACCCCATGATTGGGCATTTGGAAATCAACTTGAGTGGAACTCAAAAAGGCATCTCTTATTATTAAGAAAACCTTTAAGTTCGTAAAACTCTAGTTTTATATTTGGTCAAGTCTCGACTAACCTCGAGACGAAGATCGTTCGGGTCGGGTCGTGGGTACGAGTCGTTGGAGGCCGTCACGCTTGTGAGGTTTTAAGCTTCAAGGTAAGAGCTCGGTTTACGAGCGAAGCACGCTTCAAGGGTATTACTTCTTTCTCCCTTCTCTTAATTATTATTTAATTATGTTTGTGCATGCTTTAATTGCTTTAATTATTAGGGCGGGTCTTGGGGGGTTTCTCTTCCGCGTAGCGTTGGACGCTACGAAACCCAACAGCGGTATCGGAGCCGCGCTCTTTTTTAATTATTGCAATTAGCAATTAATTAAGGTGATTTAAAATGTATTTAAATTTCTAGTTGTGCTTTCTAATTGGTTTAGAAGCTCGTTTTAATTAATTTTAAAACTCGTATTTTTTTTTTTGGCTGACGAACCTAGAATTTTGACACAAAATAGTGATTTTTGGGTGTAATCGATGTTCTAAATCGTTTCTGATCCTTATAGGATTGTCCAAAAGCCAAAATCCTTCGAGAAATATGTTTTTCGAGGGGTTTTTCATTTTTGATAAATTTTTTTAAATCTTTATGCCTTGATTAATTTAAGCATGTCAAGGGTAGATTAAATGCATTGTTGCATCCCTAATCTACAACAATTTTAAACCCCTTTTAAGCATGGTTATGAAGTCATAATGTGTGCTTAAGTTGGTATGTTCAATTTTTCACATAAACTTGTTATTTCACAATCATGCAAATCAATTGCATTAAAGTGTGAATGTTTATTGTGACTGTGAAATTTTAAAGTTCCTAGTATATTATAGATCCAATCTTTAAGTGTTTAAATGGTTGGATCTTTGATTCTAAATTCCATGTTGAATTAAGGTAGGATTTAGTCATTTTTAGTTGATCAAAATCCTTAAAGTTCATGTACTTGTGATTAAATCATGATTAATCTTCATATTAGAAGATGTAATTTTGTTATTTTACACAAGTTAAAAGTTGGAAATTTTAGTTAGGAACAAAGACAAGCTAGGAACAGGATTGTCTCAATTCTGAATGATCAGGGTGTGTTGCTTAAGGCCCCTGTTGAAATTGAGCAGGAGGTTATTTTATTCTATCAGGCACCGATGAGATCTAGCTCCCCTAATCTGGATGCTATTGACTTGACCACTATGAGATCTGGAAATCATCTCTCTCAAGAAGCTCAGAACTTGCTAATCAGGCCTGTGACTACCTCTGAGATTGACTGTGCTCTACAAGGAATCTCTGATGATAAAGCTCCAGGAATTGATGGCTTTAATGCAAGATTTTTCATGCATTCTTGGCATTTTATTAGGCTGGAAGTTTATGAAGTTGTGCTTGGTTTTTTTGAAACTGGTACCCTGAATACTTAGTGGAACTGTACAACTATCACTTTGGTTCCTAAAGTTCAAAATCCTTCCTATGTGAAGGACTTTAGACTAATTGCTTGATGTACTGTTTTATACAAGATCATCTCCAAAATCTTAACAGCTAGGTTGTCTCAGGTTGTTGTTGATATTATTGATTCAGCTCAGGCTGGATTTATTCCAGAGAAACACATTGGAGATAACATTTTGATTGCCACTGAGCTAATAAAAGGTTATACTCATAAACACATCACCCCAAGATGTATGATCAAAGTTGACTTGAAGAAAGCTTATGACTCCATTGAGTGGAGTTTTCTTATAGCTGTGATGTTTGAGCTCGGTTTTCCTTATATATTTGTCAATTGTATGGAGTGCATTTCTTTAGTGTCCTTCTCTATTTTGATCAATGGCTCTCCTACTACTCCTTTTAAGGCAAAGAAAGGGTTAAGGCAAGGCGATCCCATGTCTCCTTTACTTTTTGCTATAGGTACGGAGTATTTGTCTAGGTGTCTTCATGAGCTTGCTAAGGTTCCTGATTTCAACTTTCATCCCAGATGTGAGAAGCTCCTTATCACTCATTTAATGTTTTCTGATGACCTGTTGATGTTTGCAAGAGCTGATGATTGTTCTGTTAAGCTTCTGTTTGGAGCTTTTCAGAAATTTTCCAAAGCTTCTGGTTTAAGCGCCAATCTTAATAGGAGTGAGGTTTACTTTGGAGGTATTGACCTGATTTGTCAAGAAGCTCTTTTGGGATGTTTGGGCATGGCTGCTGGTTCTCTGCCTTTCAAATACCTTAGGGTCCCTCTTTCCTCAAAGATGTTAACTATTCAATAATGCAAACCCTTGGTTCAAAAGATAACCAGTAGAATAGATGGATGGGCTTCATGGTTTCTCTCATATGCTGGCAGGTTACAACTCATTAAGAGTGTTCTATTTGGGATTCAAACATACTGGGCTCAAATTTTCATTTTGCCAACGAAGATCATGAAAGAGATTGAGAGTAGATTCAAGGCTTTTCTATGGACTGGTGTTTCTAATCCTTCAAAGAGGGCCTTAGTTGCTTGGAATGCTGTTTGTTTACCTAAGTCTTGTGGAGGGTGGAATATTATATCTCTCTGTGAGTGGAATCTTGCTGCAATTTGTAAAGTTCTCTGGGATATCACTCACAAATATGACTCTCTATGGGTCAAATGGATACATGTATACTATTTCAAATCTGCTGTATTTTGGGATGCTACTATACCTAAGAAGAGTTCCTGGGTTCTCAGGAGAATCATGAAATGTAGGAGCTTGATTGATAGCATTGGGGGTTAGAGCTCTGTGATGAAGAACAATAGGGTTCAAATCATAAAGATTTATTCTAAGATCAGGGCTCAAGTTCCTAAAGTTTCCAAGAAAAGGATCATCCGTAATAATAATGCAACCCCAAGGAGTGTTTTTGTCTTATGGCTTGCCAATTGGAATAGGTTACTTACAAAGGATAGAATCCTCAACTGGAATCCTGTCTGTGACCCTGTATGTTTGCTGTGTTTGCAGGATAATGAAACTGTGCAGCATCTTTTCTTCATATGCAGCTTTTCAAGTGAAATCTGGAAGAAAGTGTTACACCTCCTGAGATGTCAAAAACTTATTCAAGATTTCAACCATGAAGTTGACTGGGTAATTAAGAACTGTAAAAGGTCGAATTCTAACAGCAAGCTTCATCTGATGTTCCTTGCAGAAGCTGTTTACAACATTTGGATTCAGAGAAACAATACTATGTTCAATGGAATCTGTGAGCCTGCTGACACTGTGTTCAGGAATGTAGTATACAGAGTCTCTTGTAGATGTTCTGAACCTGAGAGGCAGAAACTGATTATCTTAGTTTTTCTTTTAGGGCTAATGTTTGATGTCAGGCTGTGTTTCCCTGGGTGTTTTAGCTTTATAGGCTATCTATGCTGTGGTTTGTTCGTTTTATCCTGCTCCTCTGGTCTGGAACTGCCCTCCTAGAGGGTAGTTTCTCTCCTTTGAGTGTTGAAGAGCCCCTGTTTGATTCATCCTCTCTAGAACCCTTCCTAGAAGGTGGCTAGAATGTTTGTTCCTTGGCTTGTGTTGTTTGGTTTGTTTGGAATTTTTTTGATGTGATGGCCATTGGCTTCTGATGTACTTTTATGTTTTAAAGTCTTTTTGGTAATAAAATGTTACTTTCCAAAAAAAAAAAAATTATTGGTTTTATTTTCCAACTCCCTACTTTGTCAAAACTCATTATTAATTTGTATGTTGGCTAAATTAATTATGGTTATAGCCCTTTTTCAATTTTAAGCATCAAGAAAGACCTAAATTATTCAGATGTGATTTTGGATGATTTAGGCTTGTGCACGATTAAAATTGAATTTAATTAAGTTGGACTTGTTTTATTTTCATTTTTGCCTTAAGTTAATTCTAAAATAAATTTAGAATTAATTTTATGTCACACATAAATCGGGATTTAAATCCCGAGAAATGGCACGTAAATCGAGGCAAGAACACCCAAGCGCCACTAAGGCCAGCCGGGCTGCACACGTAGCCCACATGTGGCTGCCTTAGGTATGCGCATGGTGCCTAGCCTCGTGTTACGCCTGCTAGCACCCAGCATAGCAGGCGTAACACAAGGGAGTGCATAGCAGCCTTGGTGCGCAACCCACAAGTTTTTTGGGTGGGTCGATTTTGCTTAATTTTAGGCTATGAATTTTGCGAATTTTTACCGTTTTAACTATTTAATTAGTTTATTTTAAACGAGGCTAGGCCTCGGTAGCTCCGGCACTTGCAAAATATTTTGACAAATTTTGGGTTAAATCGGCTTAATTAATTAGATTGATTTAGTTGGATGCGGAATTTAGTGGGAGCTTAGGAATTTTTCGTGAACAAATTGCGCCTTAATATACATAATATGTTAAATAACTTTGACTAGTTTTAATTAGGATTGTTAATCAATTTAACAACCTAAGTTAGTTACTAGTTTTCGCGCGCGTTAGGCATTGTTACTTGTTTTTCTTTGTAAAATGCATGGGCCATTCACATATATTGAATGGATGAATGCAAAATATATTGTTGCACAGGTTTCGTGAAAAAGGCAACTAGTGGGGCCCAATTAGGATAGTAAATACGGACTGCGATCCATTACGTATTTTTGTAAATCTAAATACGGTCTACGTACCGTTGAGTTTTTTTGTACCTTAATATTTAGATTAATCCTAGTCGTAGTAGCTAGTAATTTTATTTTGGCGAAGATGTCTCAAGACGACGTTTCCATGAAGACGAGCCAAGATGAAGACCCTTGAAGATTTAAAGATTTCAAGGGGTCATGCTAGTTGCCAAATGCATCTTATTTCATGTTTTCTATATATATAATTGTTCTTATATATTTGAATGATATGCTAGATGCATGTCTAGGATTTCAAAATGTTGCGATGATTAGTTAAGTTCACTTAAATCAACCAACATAGAAACCTTAGGTCCCTATAATATTGAGCTTAAAATTTGCCGTTCCAAGAACAATACTTATCGAATTAATGCGCGTACGTGATGGGCTACGCCAAAGCGAGGCATCACTACCTCCCTAGGAACGTAAGGTATACTAGGTATATGAGTTGATCTTAGTTAAGCTCAACGATATCTGTAAGGAGTCCTTAGATGTCGTGGCAAAAGAGATAAGACGCCAAGGATGCATTAGATGCGACGTTTTATCAAACCGAGAGTAGCTTAGAGCTATTAGCAATTTGATTGCTTACCCTAAGATATTAAGTATTAAGACAAGCCAAAGCATGCTTAATCACTTTTTGATTTTTGGGATCTTGGAATCATTTTATTCTCGCCTAAAAGGGACAAATTATTAATGCGTGGATAAAATGCTCAACAAGAATGAATGTTTGCATATGCGTTTTAAAATTCAAACTTATCGATTATATGAATGGTTTTTCATTTCAAATTCTTTCAATTGTAGAACCATGTCTGCAAGTAACTCAAACAACAACTCTACGTGCCCGGAACTCCCCGACAAGTTGGCTTTTAGCCTCAACTTGGTCAACTTCAAGGAGTGGGAGGTGGAACTCAGGAAAACTCTTCGGAATTGTTCCTTGGAGTACACTCTTGATACTCCCATTTCAAGCTTCTTCTCTAAGGGGATAATGAGTGATGAGACTCATGAAGAATGGTCTTCCAATTGCAAGAAAGTCTCACGAGTTATGGCTAATTCCGTCCCAGAAGATTGGAAGGAAAAGCTTTCCTTCTATTTTCCGGACATGTTCCTCAAAGGACTTGAGGACGTTGTCAATATAAAACTCACCAAGAGTGACAATGGCAACTATGATGGACTCGTGTTTGACTTGACTAGGTCACTCTCGAACATGAAGATAAAGCCACCGGAAAAGGGTTGTCTTTCTAAGGAAAGGTACCGGCTTTGGTTAAGGGTATGTAATACCAAATTGAGACCCAGTAAGCCCATTCGACCTCATGTGCTTAGAATGACTAGGCTCTTCAAGCACATGGAGCTTCTCGGAATCCCATAGGAGGATGAGATGGCGGCTCATGTCTTGCTTGCTTCTCTCCACTTGGGCTATGATGGTCTTAGGGCACATATAGCTGCGGAAGAGGAGACTCACTCTTTAAGAGTTGTGGTAGAGCGGCTTCTCCTAGCCACCTCTCATGGAGCAAGCAAAAGAACCTTGAAAGAAGAAGGTCGAAGCGAAGATGCGATGCTTCTATTGTGGTGAACAAGGCCACTACAAACGAGAATGCAAGATCTTTCGCAAGGATGAGGAGGAGAGGAATGTTTCATCTACCTCAGGTATCTTTCTTAGCACTTGTACAAAAGCTATTCATAGGTATTGGATACCACATATGACTCACTTTACGTTGCCCTTTTTCAGGAACCAAGTGAGAGAGCTTCACAAATGGATGTGCAACTACGAGCGGACGACGAAGATGGTCTTTTGGTCGTGCTTGTAGGCACATTTTGTCTATAACTAGTAATTAAACTAATCTTAGTTTCATCATGCTTTTGAACATAATATGATCTATGGTGTTGGACACCAAGTTATTTTGATCGTAAGACTTTGACAATAGTTGTTTCAAAATGTCTTATTTATATAAGTTCAATGGAAATTGCATGTTTTTACATATGATTAGACAAATGTTAATACCGCTGACAAAACTAAGAAAATTCATTACCTTCACCGACGACTATAGTAGACATGGTTATGTCTACCTTATGTCGAATAAATCTGAATCCTTTGGGAAATTCAAAGAATTTCAAAGTGAAGTTGAGAATCAACATGGCAAGAAGATTAAAGCACGTCGATCGGATCGAGGTGACGAATATTTGAGCCACGAATTCTTTCAGAGCTGACACCTCTTGGCACTCCTCAATGGAATGGAGTATCCGAGAGGAGAAATCCAACCTTGTTAGACATGGTTCGATCAATGATGGGTCTTAGTGAACTTCCTATCTCTTTCTGAGGACATGCGCTACTAACTGCGGCACTAACACTGAACCGTGCTCCGTCAAAAACTTTCGAAAAGACTCCATATGAATTATGGACTAAGAAACCTCCAAGGTTGTCTTTTCTTAAGATTTGGGGTTGCGAAGCATATGTCAAGCGATTAATTTCTGACAAGCTTCACCCAAAATCAGACAAGTGTTTCTTTGTAGGCTACCCAAAAGAAACCAAAGGGTATTACTTCTACAACAAATCCGAGAACAAAGTGTTTGTTGCTTGTGATGGTGTCTTTTTGGAGAAGGAACACCTTTCCAAAATGACAAGTGGGAGGAAAATCGAACTCGACGAAGTTCGAGAGGATGAGCAACAATGTCAACCTGATAAAACTGACAATCAAAATGCTTTAGAAGCAGTTGATAAGATTGGTCAGAATCAAACAGACAATGTAAATGCTAAACCTATTACCCTTCGTAGGTCGCAACGGCCAAGATGTCAACCAGACAGATACCTTGGTATTGTCTTAACCGAAGATCAGGATATCCTAGTTGTGGATGGAGATGAGCCAGCGACATACAAACAAGCTATGACAAGCCCCGACTCTGCTAAATGGCAAGAGGCCATGAAATCTGAGATGGAATCCTTGTCTGAATATCAAGTCTGGGACTTGGTAAATTTGCCCGAAGGTTACACACCCATCGATTGCAAATGGATTTTCAAATTAAAAACAGACAAAGATGAAAACATATCAATATACAAAGCTAGACTGGTGGCAAAAGTTTCCAGGCAAATCCACGGGATCGATTATGATGAAACCTTTTCACCAGTCGCAATGCTTAAATCCGTCTGGATCATCCTAGCGATTGCTGGATATTACGATTACGAAATATGGAAAATGGATGTCAAAACCGCCTTCCTTAATGGGATTTTGGAAGAAATTGTGTATATGACACAACCAGAAGTTTTGTTGATCCAAGAAATGCTGGAAAGGTATGCAAGCTTAAGAAGTCCATTTATGGACTGAAGCAGGCAAGCAGAAGTTGGAATCTGCGATTTGATGAAGCCATCAGTAAGTTTGGTTTTATCAAGAATCCAGATGAGTCTTGTGTTTACAAGAAGGTCAGTGGGAGTGACATCGCATTCCTTGTCCTATATGTCGATGACATATTGCTCATTGGAAACAGTAAAAAATTAGTAGAGTCCGTAAAAGGATGGCTGGGAAAGTGCTTTTCAATAAAGGACTTAGGAGAGGCACTGTACATATTGGGCATCAAGATCTATAGGGATAGATCTAAGAGGATGATTGGATTGAGCCAGAGTACTTACATTGATAAAGTACTGGCACGATTCAGCATGGAGAATGCCAAGAGAGGGCACCTACCCATGTCCCATGGCGTAAATCTCAGCAAGAAACAGTGTCCACAGACACATGTTGAGCGGGAAAAAAATGAATCAGATTCCATATGCTTCGCTAATTGGATCGATCATGTATGCCATGATATGTACTAGGCCTGATGTTTCGTACGCCTTAAGGGCTACGAGCCGATACCAATAAGACCCTAGAAAGGCGCATTGGACTGCGGCCAAGAATATCCTTAAGTACCTGAAAAGGAACAAGGATAAATTCCTTGTTTATGGTGGCCACGAAGACTTGATTGTTGAAGGTTACACCAACGCTAGCTTCCAGACTGACAAAGACGACTTCAAGTCACAGTCAGGGTACATATTTTGCCTAAATGGAGGAGCGTTTAGTTGGAAGAGTGACAAGTAAAGCACCACTGCAGATTCTACAACTGAAGCGAATACTTGGTAGCTTCGGAAGCAGCTAAGGAGGCAGTTTGGATTCGTAAGTTCGTTAGTGAACTTGGTGTTGTACCGTCCATCAAGGGTCCAATAGATCTCTATTGTGACAACAATGGAGCTATTGCTCAGGCTAGAGAACCAAGAGAGCACCAGAAGGTCACACATGTCCTAAGGAGATTTCACATGATAAGGGAATGAAAATCCGAAGGTGAAATCAGAATTTGTAAGATCGGGATGGATGACAATATGGCCGATCCTTTGACTAAACCTCTGGCTCAAGTGAAGCACAACAAGCACGTCGAGGCAATGGGAATCAAGAACGTTGGAGATAGGCTTTGAATTCCCTATACATGTGTTTTAATTAAACTAGATGTCTTAATGTAAAACACTATGTTGAAACCATTCATTTTTGGAGTAATCAATTTTTATGCAAAATTACTATTCACTCCATTTCTATTTAATTATGGTTTAGAATTAAATAATGAGTCCATTCGATTTCTGAGAATATTCAAAACAGGGTATCAAGACCATGTCTTGGATAAAGAAACACCTGTTAAGTGAACATTGAATATCTAAATCGAAAATTATCCCTAATCGAGGTCATTTAAGTGATGGACGATCAATGACCACTGGAGATTAATGTGTAGTATGATTTACAGCACCGTTTCTTGTGCTACAAGGACATAGTAGTCATAAATCATTTGCACAGGTGCCAGTTTGGAACTGCACCGGATCGACCTATGAGAGTACTTTAAGAGATTCAAAATCGTCATAAGTACATTTCTCATTATAGCTATCGGAACCTATTTCCTCGACCATGAATATTGTGAAGTTCTCTTGTTTGAGTACTAGTCTCTTTGATGTTGTCAAACGTCTGCCGTAACTGGGGACTATAATGGGAACACTCGGGAGATTAAGTCCTCTTAGTAAGAAAGGCTTACAGTATAAGGCTGGGAATGTCCCCCTATTAACAATAGGGAATACGCCTTTGTTGTTTACAAGGCCGCTCAAAGAGCGAGACTGTGAAAATGCATGGCCGTGCTCAGATGGATTTAAGAAATCATGTAATAGCCCGTATTTTTTTGAAAGGTATTTTCTAAATTAAAGAGTATTTAGTCTTGTATTCTCGACGGATTTTCTAATTTAGTGTATTTCAGTTTTGGAGCCAAAATGATATTTGAATTTTGGCGCCTAAATCATTTATGGATAAACTAAACATTTTATAAATAGTATTTTGATTAAATAAATAATAACCAAAATTATATTAATTAATAAAATTAGAGGTATTTTCGGAATTAAAAATTTGATTTTTTGTAAATAGTACTTTCGGATTTTTCCAATAAAATCCAATTTTTACTTAATATCTTGTTAAACCAATTATTTTCATGAAATAAAATTAATTTCCTAAAACTAAATAAATATCATTTTCTAATTTTACAATTAAAAATCTGATTTTTCTCTAAGTAAAAGTATCTTCATAAAATAAAATTAATTCCTAAGCTAATGAAGCATATTTTCGGATTTTATACATTAAAAATCCGATTTTTCTTAATTATTTGCTAAATTAATTATTTTTATGAAATAAAATAATTTCCTAAATTAATAAAATAATATTTTAAATTTTATATAATAAAAATCTGATTTTATACTTTATTATAAACCAAATTTTCGTCCACCCTAATAATTTAGCAAGAAAATTGATTTTATTCTTCCAAATGTTTATCAACTTATTAAATCCTTAATTTTAGACAAATAAATTATTTTACAAAATCCCTAAACTAACATAATAGGTCCGAAATTATTGAGTAATATTTTGCTCAATATTTTCGGCCATTCATGATTTTTCTACAAAGATTTTTAAATTATTTTATTAAAAATAAAATCCTTTAAATTTCCTTACTTCTATTCTTAAACCTAAAATTATTTGATTCTATGTCATACTTGCACTCCAAGCTTAAAACCTACCAAATAGAATTTCATGATCAAATAAATATTATAGCCTTCCATATATTTAAAACCTTAATTTCTATTTCTTAATAACTTCCATAAATTAAAAACCCTAAAATTCCATAAACCTATCACCTAAACACCTATAAATACCCCTTTCAAACACCCCAAAAATCACACCAAAAACCTCAAGAAAATTCTCTTCTTCTTCCTCCCTTTTCTCACGGTTTTTCTCCCCTTTCCTCCTTCCCATTTTTCGGCCACCGCCACCGCCGGCGGCCACCACCACCGCCGGCGGCCACCACCACCGCCGGCGGCCACCACCACCGGCGACCAGCTGCTATCGGCGACCACCAGCAGCCGCCCCCTGCCGGCCACTCTTGCTTCCCCTTGCCTTGGTTCCTCCACCATCCTTCAATCCCTCCTTTCTCTTAATCTTGTTTTATATTATCAATCATTTTCCTAAATATTATTTCTTACACAAATTAATTTTATAAAAACAGAAAAAATTCTGTAAATTATAAACAGAAAATTATTTTATGTAATGATAATTAATTCATGCACATATAGGGTAGTTTAATTAAGTTGTTGTGTTTATTTGATAGCTTTATATTAATTATGGTTATAATTATGTGTAGGGTGTTCGTGATTTAGAGAAGTAGTTGTGAATCGCTCGTGGTTGATCAAGGTACGTTATGTGCTTTCATACTTTCAAACTATATTTTATGTTCCGTACGAAATTATAGTTCATTCCGTATAAAATTATGAATATTTACATTCCGTGTGAAATTATATCTTACTACGTTCCAAGTGAAATTATGATTTAAATTATGTCCGTATGAAATCATACTTTATCAAACTCCGTATGAAATTATATTTTTACAACATCATATTTATTCCGTATGAAATAAAATTATAAGTTATTAAGTTCCGTATGAAATTACATTTATTGCATTCCGTATGAAATTATGTTTTATGTTCCGTATTAAAATATGAAATTATGTCGGATTGAATTTAATGTTTTGGATTTAAATTAAAAGAGGCTTTGAATTGTGATTGGAAATTATTGGAAAAGATTTACAAGTTTATTGTGATGGAAGTGTAACGGATTTTAAAAAGAGCTTTTATGCAAATCAATCGATGTGTTATGAATCCCACTTAGGGAATAGATTAGAGAAGACTATGGACTTTGCATGACCTAGTCTTTCCTCAAGATTGGCCTTTGATTATAAAGTAAACCACTTGGGGGGCGTGCACACTTAGTGAGGAATTGGTTTTGGATTGTAATCGATTGAGTTTTAAACTTGTCTTGGAAGAATCGGATTGGAAAAGTTCTTGTTTGATTATGGCATTGGTATTTTGTACAAATTAAACGTAAACGTTTGACTTATCTTACACATGACTTACTTAGCATATTTTGCTAATACGTGCTTTTGTTTTGGCTTTGCCCTGTTTACCATTTATGATAAACAGGTGAATATTTCAGGTGTAAATTGATTGATGCATACGAGAGTCCACGGGAACTTCACCTAGTTAGGAAAAGTTTGAGTCATTTTGTGTCATGAATTATGAATGAATTTTACTATGGTTTATTTAAAAAAGAATAAAGTTTTCCACTGCAAAAGTATTTTTGTATAAGCCTTACGTTATTACGAGGTGGTAATACGCCCAAGTCTACCTCTAAGGTATTTATACGTATTTTTCTACAATCTACGTAGAGAGAGATTTGGGGGTGTTACAAAGTGGTATCAGTTTGTTGGGTCTTAAAACAAGATTAAAAGTTGAAATAAATAAATTGGATGGGTAGACTTAAGTTGGGCATATAGGATAAAGTTTCGCATTTTTTTCATTTCAAAAAAAAAAAAAAAAAATATAACCTATTTTCTTCTTTGGAAAGATGATTGAGAAAAGGATGCTCGGGTTCTCATAATGAGGCCTATAATGGGTACGCCTCTCTGTCTAGGCAAGGTTCTCCCCGACGTTGTGGGTAACTTACCTGGGAGACGCGGGCTCGACCATCCTATATCATGAGTCAAGTACATTATTAATTTCAAAATAAAACGAATTAAAATTTTCTAAGTTTCAAAACTATGTGTGCATGTAAGTTAAGTATATTATGAATTTTTGAAGAAGTCCATGGACATGATCTTTGGGTGTATATGTGGCCCATATATGTTAAACTTATATGTTTGTGAAAATTGGTATGTTTATATGAATACTTATTGAATTATTGTTTTCTAAACAAATGTTGGATGATATTAGGAAGAAGTACTTTAACATTCACTACTTGAAAACTGATGCAATCAGTGTTAGCGACTTTGTGACTGGAATAACAGTATTAGCTCTACACTACTATGAGAAGTATAATCTTGAAGTCTTCACCCAACCCCCTTGGCTAGTTCTTTTGGCATTAGCCCACTTACCCAGGCTTAAGAAGTATTACCCTTTATTTGAGAAGTATGGGGATGTGATTAAGGAGGATGGGCTTTGGAATGAGAGACATCACCATGAAGGGAGTTGGCTAGCCACCTTGACCCATTTTAAGAATGACCTACATTATTTGGAGCGTAACTACGAACCTAAGAGGAAGTCCGTCAAGCCACCTAAACTTACCCCTCACCACACATTGAGAGAGGTTGACCAACTCCACTACCTAAATGCTCAACTTCCTTTCTCTTACCCAAAGTATGAGGGAGACTTTGACTCTTCTGATGATGAATCCATTCTACAACTTGGAAGGCGTAAGAACTATCCTCATCCTTCCCATTTTTCACAGTATAATGTACTTATACCACGTGAACATCCAAAACCTCGAACAAAAGCCCGAATTCTAAAAAGGCCTAGAGTTCATGACTTCTCATCATCTTCTAGTTCCAACTCTTCATCTCCTCCACAACCCAACAACCCAAACCCTCAAGGAAACCCAAACCCAAAGTCAGGCCTAAGCCCAAACTACATTGATTACGTACCAACCTACTTGAAGGAGCCCAATGGTAACAAGAAGGCTAGCAATGAAGATCAAGAGTTCGATCCAGTAGAAGAGGAGGGATCAAATAAATGATTTATGTTATGAATTGTTGCAAAAAAAAATTATATGCATAATAAACTGTACTCGAATATTAATTAGTAATAATAATAAAGTATTTGCTTGATTTCTTCTATGTTTATGTATACGAATAAATTTTAATTTTTTTCTTCTTTCTCTCAAATGTGAACATCAGGAAAATATGTCTTTAAAGTTAAGAATAAGAAAGCTGGTTCCAACATAGGCAAGGTCCTTAAGAAACTAACCCATCTTGCTGAAAACATTACCCAGGTAGCAAACCAAGGGAAGGGTTCAGGAAATGGGGATACTTTTGGTGAAGTATTCAAGGGAGTAGCTGCAGCCAAATCGCCCTTTTTCTTAGGAAAAGAGGACCCAGCTAGCCTTGAAAACTGGATCCGAGAATTCGATAAGCTGTTTGATGCAATCAACTGTCCAGACAATATGAAGGTTAATAATGTTGTATTCTACTTAAAAGAACAAGATGACTTATGGTGGACCCAAAAGAAAGAAGAATTGATGATAAACCCTAATTTTGGCTGGGAGAAATTTAAGGTAGCTTTGAGGAAAAAGTTTTATCCTGACCATTTGAGGAAACAGAAATGTATGGAGTTCACTAACTTAAGGATGGGAACTATGACTGTGAGTGAGTACTATTCTAAGTTCATAGAGCTGATGAGGTTTGCACCGGAATTAGTACCAACAGAGGCTATCAAAGCTCAAAGGTTCGAGCAGGGGTTAACTTGGAATTTGCAAGGAAAACTGTGTGGGGCAACCTTTGAGAGTCTAGATGAGGTGTATGGCCGAGCCGCCCATTTGTATGGAATCAAGGGAAGAGAGCTAGGGAGCACGTCAGGGGAGAAAAGGAAGTCCAATGATCAACCCCAAGGGAGCAATAAGAGGCCCAAGAACCATACAAGTTTTGGGAATGGGAACCATGGGGATAAGAGGGACTTTAAGGGGAATTTTCGGAGAAATTCAAACCATGGTGGTGAGAATAGAGATAACAAGGAGAGAAATAAGAGAAGTTACTTGTGTAAGAGATGTGAGAACGATCACCCGGGGAAGGACTATGTAGGCAATAAAGTGACATGTCGATACTGCCAAAAATTGGGACAATGAGAGTACGAGTGTTTCAAGAAGGAAGCAGATTTGAAGAATGGAAAGGTTCAGGATGGACGGAATCCCCCAAAACCCCCACAAACTAGCGGACCTGCCCAGAACATTGGAATCACCAATGGTGGTAACACTTCTAAGGGACGGATTTTCCTAATGAATAGCCGTGAGGCTGAGACTTCCAATAATGTGGTAATTGGCATCTTTCTTATACATTCTTTATCTGTGAAATTTTTATTTGATTCGGGTGCATCACACTCTTTTATTTCTAAGACAGTAATAGAAAGTCTCTAGTTCGAAAGTCCAGAGTCAGTCTCCTTGGATGTAGCTATTCTAACGGGGGAAGTTAGGGGGTTATCTAGACTTTTTAGGAATATACCCCTAACTATTTCAGAAGTAGAGTTTCCATCGGACCTAATTGAATTCGATCTCAAAGATATTGATGTGATTGTGGGAATGGACTGGTTGTGAAAGTACAAATCCCAGATAGATTGTTCAGCACAAAATGTCACACTCTATGGCCCAGCAAAGACCAGAGTGACTTATAGGAAGGAAGGGAAAACTCAAGGAATAAGGATTATTTTGGCGTTACAACTTCAGAAGTGTCTCAAGATAGGATATCCGTTATTCATGTGTAGCCTCCAAGAGATAAGGGGTGAAGAAGGGAAGAGTGATACAAATTACCTATTGTGGAAGAATTTCCCAATGTATTTCCCGATGAAATACCAGGCATGCCACCAGAAAGAGATGTGGAATTCACGATTGACTTGGTTCCTAGAACTAGACCTATTTCCAAGGCTCCATACGAATGGCCCTAGCTGAGATGAAAGAGCTAAAGACCCAATTGGAAGATTTGCTTGAAAAGGGATACATTAGACCCAGTTCCTCACCCTGGGGAGCTCCGGTATTGTTTGTGAAGAAAAAGGATGGAAGTTTACGGTTATGTATTGATTACCGTGAGTTGAATAATGTCACCGTAAAGAACAAATACCCACTACCTCGGATCGATGATTTGTTTGACCAGTTAAAGGGAGCAGGAACATTCTCGAAAATAGATTTGAGGTCGGGTTAACACCAGTTAAGGATTGCAGAGCAAGATATTCCTAAGACTGCTTTCGGGACCCGTTATGGCCATTATGAGTTCACAGTAATGCCGTATGGGTTGACAACCGCATCGGCAGTGTTCATGGATCTGATGCATCGAATTTTCCGACCCTATTTGGACAAGTTTGTAGTGGTATTTATTGATGACATTCTGGTTTACTCGAGTAGTAAGGAGGACCATGAAGACCATTTGAGGAAAGTGTTACAGTTGTTAAGGGAGCACCAGTTATATGCCAAACTCTCTAAGTGTGAGTTCTGGTTAGAGGAAGTTGCGTTTTTGGGGCATGTAATCTCTAAGGAAGGAGTCTCGGTTGACCCAGCTAAGGTCCAAGCTGTACAGGAGTGGCCAACCCCAAAGAATGTGTCAGAGGTGAGGAGTTTCCTAGGATTGGCGGGGTATTATCGGAGGTTTATAAAGGACTTTTCAAAAATAGCGAGACCGATGACCAACTTAATGAAAAAGGAATGTAAGTTCATTTGGTCTCCTGAGTGTGAGGAAGCATTTCAAACCCTAAAAGAAAAATTGACAACGGCCTTTGTGTTAGCAGTACCTGATGAAAGTAAGGAGTATGAGGTGTACAGCGATGCGTCAAAATTTGGGTTAGGATGTGTTTTGATGCAAGCTAGGAGATTTATTGCCTATGCCTCAAGACAGCTGAAGACATATGAGCAGAATTACCCAACGCATGACTTGGAACTTGCTGCCATAGTGTTTGCTTTGAAGATTTGGAGGCATTACTTGTATGGAGTGACTTGTAAAATTTTCACCGATCACAAGAGACTAAAATATATCTTCACCCAAAAGGAATTGAACAATAGACAGAGAAGGTGGTTAGGATTCATCAAGGATTATGAGCTGCTAATCTAGTACAATGAGGGTAAGGCTAATGTAGTGGCAGACGCCTTAAGTAGGAAGTCAAGACACTCGATATATGCGATGATATTGCCGGACCAACTGTGTATCGAGTTCCAAAAGATGAGTTTGGAGGTGGTAGAGCAAGGAGAAGTCAGTCGGATGTTGAACGCTTTGATTATTCGACCGTCGATTTTCGAGGGAATTAAGAACAGTCAGTCGGAGGATGAAAAGTTGAAAAATATAAAAGAGAAAATAAGTGAAAGGCACGTATCGGATTTCACCATTGATGAAGAAGGTGGACGTCGTTTTAAGGGAAGATGGTGTATTCCACAACACCGTGGGGACATCAAACAGAGGTTGATGGAAGAAGCACATAGTTCTCCTTATTCAATGCATCCCGGAGGAGACAAATTGTATAAGGACATGAAGAAAATGTTTTGGTGGCGCAGGTTGCAGAATTTGTGGCTAAATGTCTAACATGTCAGAAAGTAAAGATTGAACATCGCAGACCACAAGGAAAGGTCCAATCCTTAAAAGTGCCTAGTTGAAAGTGGGATTCCATCTCTATGGATTTTGTTGGGGCATTACCCAAAACTCGGGCAGGAAATGACACCATTTGGGTAATTGTGGATCGATTGACGAAAACAGCAGTCTTTATACCCATGAAAAATACTTGGTCCATGGAGCAGTTGGGAAAAGCCTATGTTAAGTATGTAGTCAAGTACCATGGGGTGCCAAGCGATATTGTGTCAGACAGGGATTCGAGATTTCTATCCAACTTTTGGCAAAGTGTGCAAAAAGCAATAGGGACGAAACTACTAATGAGCACGACGTTCCACCCTGCCACTGACGGACAGACCGAGAGGACCATCCAAACATTGGAGGATATGTTTAGGGCATGTGTAATGGAATATCAAGGGTCATGGGAAGACCACCTAGATTTGATTGAGTTCTCCTACAACAATAGTTACCATGCAAGTATTGGGATGGCACCATTCGAAGCCCTATACGGGAGAAAATGTAGAAGCCTAGTCTGTTGGAGTGATATCAGTGAAACAATGGTATTTGGACCGGATATGATTTAAGACATGGTTAAACAAGTCAAATTGATACAAGAAAAGATGAAAGCAGCCCAAGACAGACAAAGAAGCTATGCTGATCCAAAGAGAAGGGAAGATAAAGTGTTGTTGAAAGTGTCACCTATGAAAGGGGTTATGAGATTTGGGAAAAGAGGAAAATTGAGTCAGAAGTACATTGGACCATACGAAATTGCCCAATGGATCGGAAAGGTGGCATATAGGTTGAACTTACCCAGGGAGCTGGAAAAGGTCCATAACGTATTTCATGTGAGCCAACTCCGGAAGTATATACCTGATGCGACTCACGTATTACAACCCGAGAACATAGTAATGGACGAAAATCTGACTTATGAAGAAAGACCTGTCAAAATCTTGGATACTAAAGTCAGGAGCACAAGAAACAAAGATGTGAGAATTGTAAAAGTGTTATGGACCAATCACAGGGTTGAGGAAGCAACATCGGAAGCTGAAGCCGAGATGCGGAAACGCTACCCAGATCAGTTTCTGGAGGTTAGTAGTCGAGTTACGGGGGCGTAACTCTTTTAGGGGGGTAGAATGCGATAGAGTTTCGCGCGCATTTATTCCCAACCCTCTAAGTTAGCAATAGGCTCTGTCTAGTTAGAATGTTTAGCATGTGCATGAAATTAATTAACTAAAAGCTATTTTCAAAGAAGAAATTCTTTTTTCATCACTCTGCATAGTTTCGGGTCGAAACTTCATTCAAGGGGGTAGACTGTAATACCCCGTATTTTTTTGAAAGGTATTTTTTAAATTGAAGAGTATTTAGCCTCTTATTCTCGACGTATTTTCTAACTTAGAGTATTTCAGTTTTGGAGCCAAAATGATATTTGAATTTTGGCGCCTAAATCATTTATGGATAAACTAAACATTTTACAAATAATATTTTAATTAAATAAATAATAACCAAAACTATATTAATTAATAAAATTAGAGGTATTTTCGGATATAAAAATTTAATTTTTTGTAAATAGTATTTTCGGATTTTTCCAATAAAATCCAATTTTTACTTAATATCTAGCTAAACCAATTATTTTCATGAAATAAAATTATTTTCCTAAAACTAAATAAATATCATTTTCAAATTTTACAATTAAAAATATGATTTTTCTCTAAGTAAAAGTATCTTCATAAAATAAAATTAATTCCTAAGCTAATGAAGCATATTTTCGGATTTTATACATTAAAAATCCGATTTTACTTAATTATTTGCTAAATTAATTATTTTTATGAAATAAAATGATTTCCTAAATTAATCAAATAATATTTTAAATTTTATATAATAAAAATCTGATTTTAAACTTTATTATAAACCAAATTTTCGGCCACCCTAATAATTTAGCAAGAAAATTGATTTTATTCTTCCAAATATATATAAACTTATTAAATCTTTAATTTTAGACAAATAAATTATTTTACAAAATCCCTAAACTAACATAATAGGTCCGAAAATTATGAGTAATATTTTGCTCAATATTTTCGGCCATTCATGATTTTTCTACAAAGATTTTTAAATTATTTTATTAAAAATAAAATCCTTTAAATTTCCTTACTTCTATTCTTAAACCTAAAATTATTTGATTCTATGTCATACTTGCACTCCAAGCTTAAAACCTACCAAATAGAATTTCATGATCAAATAAATATTATAGCCTTCCATATATTTAAAACCTTAATTTCTATTTCTTAAGAACTTTCATAAATTAAACACCCTAAAATGCCATAAACCCATCACCTAAACACCTATAAATACCCCTTTCAAACACCCCAAAAATCACACCAAAAACCTCAAGAAAATTCTCTTCTTCTTCCTCCCTTTTCTCATGGTTTTTCTCCCCTTTCCTCCTACCCATTTTCCGGCCACCGCCACCGCCGACAGCCACCACCACCGGCGTCCACCTGCTGCCGGCGACCACCAGCATCCACCCCCTGCCGGCCACTCTTGCTTCCCCTTGCCTTGGTTCCTCCACCATCCTTCAATCCCTCCTTTCTCTTAATCATGTTTTATATTATCAATCATTTTCCTAAATATTATTTCTTACACAAATTAATTTTATAAAAACAGAAAAAATTCTTTAAATTATAAACAGAAAATTATATTATGTATTGATAATTAATTCATGCACATATCGGGTCGTTTAATTAAGTTGTTGTGTTTATTTGATAGCCTTATATTAATTAAGGTTATAATTATGTGTAGGGTGTTCGTGATTTAGAGAAGTAGTTGTGAATCGCTCGTGGTTGATCATGGTACGTTATGTGGTTTGATACTTTCAAACTATATTTTATGTTCCATACGAAATTATAATTCATTCCGCATAAAATTATGAATATTTACATTTCGTGTAATTATATCTTACTACGTTCCAGGTGAAATTATGATTTAAATTATGTCCGTATGAAATCATAATTTATTAAACTCCGTATGAAATTATATTTTTACATCATATTTATTCCGTATGAAATTTGATAAAGTTATAAGTTATTAAGTCCCGTATGAAATTACATTTATTGCATTCCGTATGAAATTATGTTTTATGTACCGTATTAAAATATGAAATTATGTCGGATTGAATTTAATGTTTTGGATTTAAATTAAAAGAGGCTTTGAATTGTGATTGGAAATTATTGGAAAAGATTTACATGTTTATTGTGATGCAAGTGTAACGGATTTTAAAAAGAGCTTTTATGCAAATTAATCGATGTGTTATGAATCCCACTTAGGGAATAGATTAGAGAAGACTATGGACTTTGCATGACCTAGTCTTTCCTCAAGATTGGCCTTTGATTATAAAGTAAACCACTTGGGGGGTGTGCACACTTAGTGAGGAATTGGTTTTGGATTGTAATCGATTGAGTTTTAAACTTGTCTTGAAAGAATTGGATTGGAAAAGTTCTTGTTTGATTATGGCATTGGTATTTTGTATAAATTAAACGTAAACGTTTTAAACTACTTTTGACTTATCTTACAGGTGACTTACTTAGCATATTTTTCTAATACGTGCTTTTGTTTTGGCTTTGCCCTGTTTACCATTTATGGTAAACAGGTGAATATTTCAGGTGGAAATTGATTGATGCATACGGGAGTCCACGGGAACTTCACCTAGATAGGAAAAGTTTGAGTCATTTTGTGTCATGAATTATGAACGAATTTTACTATGGTTTATTTAATAAAGAATAAAGTTTTCCACTACAAAAGTATTTTTTTATAAGCCTTGCGTTATTACGCGGCGGTAATACGCCCAAGTCTACCTCTACGGTATTTATACTTATTTTTCTACAATCTACGTAGAGAGAGATTTGGGGGTGTTACAAATCATCTACTTATTGACAGTCGTACTCGGAGATCGAGAAACACTTCTGGACGTAATAAGGATGATGAAGATTCTTACCTTATAGTTCATGAAGAGACATTAAGCGACATAGGAAATGGGCTATACACTATATGCACACTTGTTCGGAAGGACAAGTGGGAGATTGAAAGAAATGGTGTCCTTCCAACATGTGTATTATTCTGATAGAGGGTTTAGAATTATCAGGAAGCTAATTCTTCAATGAGATCAAGTGATCGGAATTCCTAGGTGGAGGCCGCTTTCGATCTGTAATATTAGTGAACAATTAATATTACAGCTTTGTCTTGACTGAACCCTTCGGGTCGAACCCAAACGAACCGACGAATCAATTCGAAGGATTTGATGAGTCACTAAAGTATTACGAACACAGACGTCGGATATCAAGCCTAGGGCGTCGAGACCAAGCGTCGCAAAATAACCAAGCGACAAGTTTGTGCAAAGCCGTAGCATCACATTGGCCTAGCCATGTGGTTGTTAGGCTAGCTCGAGCTAGCACAGCACCATCACAGCACCATGGGTGTGCGTGTGTGCGTGCATCGCCAGCACAGCACCATCGCAGCACCATGCGTGTGCGTGTGTGCGTGTGATGAGTGACATTTATGTTACCCTTAGGGGTAGTGTATTGGTCTCTTTTCTCCTGTTTTTCTTAGGTTTTCCTACCTCTTTTCTCCTCTTATGGCTTCCTTTTTTTTATGGATGAAAATTATGCTTATTTGCGCTTGTTTTGATAATCTTTATGCATAATTTTATCATCCCCATGCTCTCGTGATCTTTGCTATCTTTTGCAGGTTCCATGGCGGTCCTAAGCACGGTAGGAGGCCCCTTGGGCAAGTATGGAGGCATAGACAAAGACAAGAGGAGCAAAAGGGAAGGAGAGGAAGCAAGAAGAGGAAGTTCAAGAGGAGGTGTGGCCGAACCTCTAAGAGGTTCGGTCGAACCAAGGTGTGGTCAAACTTTTGAAAAGTTCGACCGAACCTCCAAGGCAGTTTCAACCAAGTTTTCAGCATGTTTACAGGAGGGGTCGAACAAGGAAAGTTCGACCAAACAAGGATCAGGGAGGTTCGACCGAACCTACCCTGAGTTAGGCCGAACCTACCCTGAGTCCGACCGAACCTACCCAGAGTTCGGTCGGACCTTTTCCCGTTTTCGCTGACTTTTTGCGGAGCTTCCTAAGCAATTTTGTAAGGGGTATAAATAGATTTTTTTGCTCATTAAAGAAAAAGATTTTTTTCAGTTTAGAATAGATTTTAGGTTAGTTTTAGGTTTTAGAGAGAGAAACTCTCAAAATTTTAGAGAGAGAAAGTGAGGAGCACAATGGTTTTCATGGATTTTGGATAATCAAATGAGGAATTTGAAGATCTCCATCTTATATCAATGAGCATTTCTTACTTTCTCTTCTCTTATTGCTTTATTTAGTTGCTTTCATTATGCTTGAGTAGTTTCCCTTCTACTAGGTGTTGAGTGAGGCTTTGTAATGATTATTTGAGTTATTTGAGATAAATTTGATGATAATTGTGTGATTAAATTGATTGAATTGATGTTGGCATGTTGTTTGTTTTAGATTGGATTGATCTCCCATGATAGCACACTTAATTGCATATTGGTTTTAGTTTGACAAGGGATTGTGAATTAGAATTGATATATTTGATTGCATTTTGGGTAATTTTCTTCTATGCACCTAGTCAATGAGGGATCTAGGCTAGGAATTTGAGAGATTACTTTTGAGTGTAGTTAATTCTCATTATAATTCTTTCTTTGCATGATTGGTTATCAAATGGATTCTCATTAGCGTATTAATTGTTCTAAGTGGATCTTTTCCCCTAGTAGACTTTATCATACCTTGTTCTTTATATGTGTTTTAGTGTATTTGTAGTGTCCTTTATCCGTAAATCGACTTCGGCATAGCTTAGGCATTAGATTAAGAACAATCTAGCATTACCGTTCCTTGTGGTTCGACTCCGAACTTACCACTAGACTTGTTTAGGGGTTAGTTTTAGGATTTATAAATTTATTTGATTGAGTGTGGAATGTGCGACCGTTCTAACGCCCATCAAAATGGCGCCACTGCCGGGGAGCGATGTCAATGCTTGATTGTTTTTTATTGCTTGATTCTAGGTCTTTGTGTATACTTTTTTTTATTTGTTTATTTATTTTTTGTTTGTTTGATTGTTTTTGTTAAAAAAAATTAAAAAATGGCATGTTTCTCATTTCCTCAATATGATAATGAGCCTTTTTGTGATTATTTCAATAGACTTGAGGGACTTGTAGATCGTAATTGTTATAGTCTTTAGGAGGCTTCTGAGATTTGTTATTTTGGTTTGAATAAGCAAACTAGGGTATTGTTGAAAGCATGTATAATGGTGAATTTAAAGCATTATCAACTGATGATGCTTGGGATTTTAATGTATGGTTTGCTAGGGATGTTTACAATAAGGGTAATCATGTTTCTAATATTGATGTGCAATGTGTCGATTCTTCTAATGTTAGCATGCATTCCCATGATTTGTCACATGATCTCATTAGTGAACCTAGAACAAATGATTTCAACTCTATTTCCCCTATTGTTCATGATGATGAGGTGCATTCCAATGTTGATGAGCATGGTGTGTTTCATTATTCTTCATTATTTAGCATGCCTTCTTGCGATGTACCTTTTTCTCCCAATAATGAATCTTATATGCTTGATTGTGCCCCCTCTCCCCGTGATGATGATTATACTCATCCTTCTAAAGTTGATGCTTACAATCTTGGTTGTGATCCTTCTCCCCTTGTTAACCCTCAATTTTCTTCATCCTGTGAGTGTCCGATTGATTATTTAGAATCCCTTATTAGGTGTGTTGAGCTTGATTCTACTTTTGGGCCAAGTAAGGAGTTGTTTTTAAATTCTATGAGAAGTTAATTGGAGATGATGAATAGGAGTGAAGAGCGTATTGAGGAGGTAATAAGGAGAAAGGAAGAGCTAGAAAGCCAATTGTCATCTTTGTTGCATGATCTTGAATCTTTCAAATCCCATGTGTGTATTGAAGATGATGATGATGATGTTTTTGTGCAATCAAAAGATTGTGAGGAAGACAACAATGAGCTTTTGAGTGAAGGAAAGAGAGTTGAGAGTGAATTAAATGATGATTTTATGAATCAAAACCCTATTTCTTATTTTGACCAAGTGCATGTTTGTGATTCCTCTATTCATGAGTATTTGGACTCATTTGAGATTATGTCCCATTTATTTTGTGAGGTTCAAATGAAAAATAATGACATTTTGAGTGAGTTCATTGAGAATGCTTCATGGGAAAGAGATGAATTTGAGATGAATTTGCATCCATTCATGCATGGTTTTGAGATCTTAGGCTTTCAGATTTCTAAGGGAAATGTTGTTTATCGCCGTGATAGGGAATTGGAAGATGAGGTTGTTTCTCTTGGAGATTGGTTGTTTGAGGGAGATGTAGATCACGAGTGTTCTTCTTTTGAGAATTCAATGATTAATTTTAATTCCCTTATTAGTGATGAGAGGCAAGGTGGTGAAAATGAGATCATTTGTGAGACCATTTCTCCTATCCCCCCACGTCATCATATTCCATTTTCAAGAAAATTTGATCATGTTCCCTCCTATCCCATGTCACTCCCTTCTTTTCTCAAAGAGCCTATTGGGGACCCTCTTTCTATTTGTGATCTTCAAGCTCCCCAATCATCGATTATTGAGGAAAAGGGTGATTTTGCCACCAAAAAACATTTTAAGGAGAGTTTGTCTTCCTTTTTTTTTCTTCTTCTTCTTCTTCTTTTGTTGAATTTTCTTTTGATTCTTCTTCTTCTTTTTCTTGGCATATCTCTCCTCATTTGCGTGCACTATCCTTGTTGCACGTTATCTTCCCGTCATTTTCCTACCTTCTTTCTTATGAAATGTGTAGTAGTGCATTTGAAAAGCTCTTACGATCCTTGCAATATTATTTACTAGAGCGGTCAAGCTTGGACCTTAAGCAAGCCTTTCTCGGGAAGTAACCCGTGTTTATTGCTTTCATTTTTTTTATTTTTAGAATAGTTTTCGGCCTCATGGAAATGTTTGTGTGCTTGGTGCTAGGTACATAACTTAATATACTCTTATGCATTGGTTTGGATCAAGAATCAAGGAAGTTTGACTCCACTTTTGCTAGCACATGGAAAACAAGATTCAATTTTAGAGGTAGTCGGCTTCAAGAAGGTTTAATTGGGTCATTTGCGGGTACTATACCCACCTAATATCCGGTAATATCCTTCCTTGCTCTTCCTCTAATGATTTGTGACTTGTTGGACATATGTTGGTTGGTTGGATGACTTTCTTTCTTTTCTCCTCCTATGGATTCTTTGGTTTAAAGTTTGAGCATGTTGCCTCATTCAAGCATGGGGGAGGGTATTCTATCATGTTTGGTGGAATTTTGATTCATATATGCCATGCACATTTGTATATGCATTTCCAGTTTCTTTATTTTGAAAATTCCAAAAAGATTTTGTTTCTATCAAGGCAAATTTGCAATGTGTTTTGTTTTGTTCTTACTTTTGACATAATACGCTTGGACTTGTATTCTTGAATGTCTTTATTCCTAAATTATAAAGGTATGCACGGTTTGAGAATGTGTTAGGTTGACTCTAGGATATGATATGCTAAGGTAGTTGTTAAGAACTTTGAGACCATGAAGCCCTAGTTCACTTGCTTGTGGTAAGATGGAGTTGCTCTCTATGGTGGATATGAAATCAAGAGTTGGTTATTGCTATCCCTAGTGAGGTAAATTGTTCAAGCCTTCATCATACTTTGTTGAGCGGCATATTTGGATCCTTGGCTATTGCATTCTCGTATCTAGAACTTGACTTTTAGCTCCCAAGATTGCGACCGTGCCACTTTAGGGGATGACAAAGGAATTTCTCTTTTTATAGGATAGATTTTCTATTTTTGAGTTTAGTTTATATTTGCCCCTCTTGCTAGCCCTTTTGAGCCATATACCTTCTTTTCTCTAGCCACAATACAAGCCTTGAAGCCTTGGTTTCACTTTCTACCTTTAGTTTTGTGAAGCAATTTAGTTTTCGAGCTTGTTTTATTGTTTATGGTGCAAGTTTAGAATTATGAGTTTATTTGCAAAGCAAGTATGTGTTGTATATAAGTTTGTGCTTAAAAGCAAATGCATTTTGAGAAAAAGTCGTCCAAAGTTAAAGAGGCAAGGACTTTTAAATGAAAAAAAAATGTCGAAAAAAAAAGGTAAAAGAAGAATGAAAAGCACAAAATGATTTTGTTATAGTTGTTTTTTTTCCCTATTTTTGTTAGTTTGTTTTAAATAAGCTTGGGGAAATTTATTTTATGAGCATAGTTGGTACTTTTGTTTTGGATTCGTTTGGATCTTGTGGAAAAAGTTCCACCCGAGCTTCACATGTAGGTTTACCACCAATTTCAAAAGTTTTCCACACCTTTACTCTCCTAGCCTGTGTATTACAACCTTGAAAGTCCTTTTGATCCTAGAGGGTTAAGTCATTTAGTTTTGGCAGGAAATAGGAATCAAGCCTATAGAGCGAGTTTGCATAGCCAAGATGTTGGGTAACCTTCTCATGTTTTGAATTTCTTACTTATTTTCCGGTTCCTTCGTGGAATCATGAGAAGCTAACTTGAAAGTGGATTTGAAACTTGTAGAGAGGTTGTGGTTTGATTAGTTGTAACAAAAGGTGGAATATGTTTCCGTTAGTTCTCTATGCTTAGCATATGCTATGTTTCAATCAACCTTGGACATCTTAGAACGTGCATACCTTTATTTTTTTTTAGAAAGATTGACATTCTTTAGTGCTTGTTCCATTGTAAAAATCCACTTAAGAACGCTTGTAACCTCTCTTTTACTTCAATTTATTTTATCTATTTGTTTATTGCTTTGCCTTGATTTTTGTCAAGAGTTATGGGTTAAACTCTTAGGATACCCTTACGAGAGCATAATCGTCCTCTAGAGCGATCTATGGGGTTTAAAGTGCTTGATGCATGCGCTAAATGCATTCGTGATTCCTACGAAAGTGAGTTAGTGTATATTCTTTCTCTTCTAGTTTTATTTTATTTTATTTTATTGTTTTTTTTTTTAAAATACATCGTTTTCCGCTGTGTTTGTTTTGTTTTGCTCGAGGATGAGCAAAAGTTAAGCTTGGGGGTGTTTGATGAGTGACATTTATGTTACCCTTAGGGGTAGTGTATTGGTCTCTTTTCTCCTGTTTTTCTTAGGTTTTTCTACCTCTTTTCTCCTCTTATGGCTTCCTTTTTTTTATGGATGAAAAGTATGCTTATTTGCGCTTGTTTTGATAATCTTTATGCATAATTTTATCATCCCCATGCTCTCGTGATCTTTGCTATCTTTTGCAGGTTCCATGGCGGTCCTAAGCACGGTAGGAGGCCCCTTGGCCAAGTATGGAGGCATGGACAAAGACAAGAGGAGCAAAAGGGAAGGAGAGGAAGCAAGAAGAGGAAGTTAAAGAGGAGGTGTGGCCGAACCTCTAAGAGGTTCGGTCGAACCAAGGTGTGGTCAAACTTTTGAAAAGTTCGACCGAACCTCCAAGGCAGTTTCAACCAAGTTTTCAGCATGTTTACAGGAGGGGTCAAACCAGGAAAGTTCGACCAAACAAGGATCAGGAAGGTTCGACCGAACCTACCCTGAGTTCGGCCGAACCTACCCTGAGTTTGGCCGAACCTACCCTGAGTCCGACCGAACCTACCCAGAGTTCGGTCGGACCTTTTCCCGTTTCAGCTGACTTTTTGCGGAGCTTCCTAAGCAATTTTGTAAGGGGTATAAATAGATTTTTTTTATCATTAAAGAAAAAGATTTGTTTCAGTTTAGAATAGATTTTAGGTTAGTTTTAGGTTTTAGAGAGAGAAACTCTAAAAATTTAGAGAGAGAAAGTGAGGAGCACAATGGTTTTCATGGATTTTGGATAATCAAATGAGGAATTTGAAGATCTCCATCTTATATCAATGAGCATTTCTTACTTTCTCTTCTCTTATTGCTTTATTTAGTTGCTTTCATTATGCTTGAGTAGTTTCCCTTCTACTAGGTGGTGAGTGAGGCTTTGTAATGATTATTTGAGTTATTTGAGATAAATTTGATGATAATTGTGTGATTAAATTAATTGAATTGATGTTGGCATGTTGTTTGTTTTAGATTGGATTGATCTCCCATGATAGCACACTTAATTGCATATTGGTTTTAGTTTGACAAGGGATTGTGAATTGAAATTGATATATTTGATTGCATTTTGGGTAATTTTCTTCTATGCACCTAGTCAATGAGGGATCTAGGCTAGGAATTTGAGAGATTACTTTTGAGTGTAGTTAATTCTCATTATAATTCTTTCTTTGCATGATTGATTATCAAATGGATTCTCATTAGCTTATTAATTGTTCTAAGTGGATCTTTTCCCCTAGTAGACTTTATCATACCTTGTTCTTTATATGTATTTTAGTGTAGTTGTAGTGTCATTTATCCGTAAATCGACTTCGGCATAGCTTAGGCATTAGATTAAGAACAATATAGCATTACCGTTCCTTGTGGTTCGACTCCGAACTTACCACTAGACTTGTTTAGGGGTTAGTTTTAGGATTTATAAATTTATTTGATTGAGTGTGGAATGTGCGACCGTTCTAACGCCCATCAAAATGGCGAGTGCATCGCCAGCACACCACCATCGCAGCACCATGCGTGTGCATGTGTGCGTGCATCGCTAGCACAACACCATCGCAGCAGCATGCGTGCGTGCGTGCTAGCCTAGCAGCACCAGCCGTAGCAACGTGTTGTGCGTGCTTGCTAGCATAGCAGCACGCTGTGTGTGCTTGTGGCATATGCGCGTGTGTGTGCCTTCGCATGGGAACACCAAGCACAGCGCCTAGGCCTCGCCTAGCAGCAGCAGCATGCGTGGCTCGCTAGCAGCACGCATGCGTTGGCTGGGGTGTGCGTGCTTGCTGGCTGGCTGGCTGGCTCCGTCAATGAGGGTCCCAACTCCCCATCCGGCTTTGATGACGGTCGCATCGAAAGCAGTAGCTCTAGCTACTTGACCATGTCAAAAGATAGCGAGGAGGCGGAGAGGCCTTCGTGGCAAAGTAGAAACGACCCTCTCATGATCGCCGTCTCTCTCAAGGACCGGGCCCTCATGCGGTCTTCTCTAACAGACATCATTACCAAGCGACCGCTTGGAGGAGGGTACAAGCTGTCCGTACCGGGGGAGTTCGGGACGGTTGTATGGGAAGATGACCAACCCAACGCTGACAGTTGGTTTGGGTGTTATGAGGCGGCTTTCCTAGCCGGGGTCCGCTTCCCCCTTGGAGTCTGGCAGCTCACCCCTAACTCTTGGGTGAACATTCTAGGGTACATCGGCGCCTGCGAGATGTAGGATCTCAACCCCGGCTGGGAGGCGTTTGCCCAAATGCATTATTTGAGTAGGAGCCCAGGCGGCTGGAGAGCTTGGTACACCTTGACGACTTATCCTCAATATATGAGGACACTGGATAAGCCGTCCAAATGGTCGGACTGGAAGAACTGGTTCTACCTGGTCAAAGCTCCGACTGAGGAGGAGAACAGGGAGTTCCGGACCTACAACCGGAAACCAGAGATTTTGGGGCAGAAGTGCCGGCTGCCCCTAGTGCCAGATCATGACAGGGAGGCCATATTGGACTCCGGATTTTTTAAACAAACCTCTTCCACTCTCTCAACCGGAGAGATAATAAGGGTGCCCAAAAACCGGGTGCCCAAAAACGAATTTTATGCCTGTGGGCTTAGCAGCATGTTTGAAAGACGTAGGTTACGAACCTTAGCCGGTTAATTTTATGCCGGCTAACCTTTTTCTTTTGATTGCAATGTGCGAAATTATCATGATCTTGACCGGATGTATTTGCGTTTTGCAGAAGAAGCTAAAAACATGCTGCCCACCGCCAAGACACCAGCCAAGAAAGCCTTAGATATCCGAAAGGAGAATTTGGAGAAGAAGCTTGCCGCCCAGGCGGCTAAGAAGGTTAGCCCGCTTGACCCTTTTTTATTTGTTTGCCTTGGTGCTATTTTGGCCATTTCTTCACCTGACCGTTTGTGATCTTGTTTCAAAATGGGGGTGTTATCCCCCGCTCTCTACAAAAACAGATCTGGCATTGGCCGTCTGTTGAAGAACCTGCACACAAGGTGCAGAAAACCTCTTCTACCGCCCGGGCTACTACCGGCGGTAAATCAAAACAGACCCCAGGCGGGTCTAATACTGAAACGGCCTCTAAAGAGGTCACCCCAATAAGGACCACAACCGGTCCATCTTCATCCGGGGGCCAGAGGGCTTCCCAAAAAGGTACAAACCCCTTCAACCTCACGCTGCTTGACCTACCCATGCGGGTTAAGTCATATTCTCAGTCTCAGCCGGGAGATTCTCCGATCAGCCGGCTGTCCGTAGGCGGAGCATATGCAGCTTTCTCACCGTTTGTTTCTAGTGTTGTTCGGACGCAGCTCAGTATGCCCGGGCCATGCTAAAAGCTGTCCCTCGGGACGAGAAGGAGGCGATTCCTAGAATCAATACCTTCAATGCCGACCGTGTAATGGTCGACCTGGCCGATGTAAGTTAAAGAGTACCCACCCGACATTTAATTTGTTATATGCTCATCCGGTTATTCTACTAATACCGGCTGTGTTGTTGCAGGCAATGCTCCGCGTGGAGGGGCTCAAGAAGGCCTACATCCGCAAGCAAGAGGAGGTAAGAAGAGCGAAACGTTCTGCGGATGACGCACATAGCGTTGCCCATTATTCAATGATTGTGCATGACTTAGAAACTAAATCTATAATCATGCAACAGGCGGATCAGGTCAAGTCCCTCCAACAGGCCCTCAAAGAGTCCAAGCTCAATGTGGACAATCTTCAGGCGGCCCTGGACAATGCTGAAGATGAGCTCAAGAAGCATGAGGAGCCCCTCAAGCGGCTTGACCAGGCGGAGAAGAGCAGCAAACGGCTGCAAATAGAGAATGACCGCCTGGTCAAGGAGGCTGCTGATGCACATCGCAACTTCCAGGCCACTCTTGAAGCTGATCAGAGCCGACTCATAGAGGAGAATGAGCAGGACTGCGAGAACCGAATGAAGAGGGCGTTCTCCATCATCCACCCGGATGCAGACTACAACGTCTGGGAGCTCGCCTACAAATACTTAGATCTTGCCATTCTGGCTGAGGAGGAGGGCAAGCTGGGGCCTGAACCCTATGAGCAATGGGTGGACGCCGAGTTCCAGCGAATGCAGGCGGAGGCGGCTGGCAATGAGGCGGTAGTCGAGGATGAGGTTGCTCCCGGCTCTATTCCCACCACCGACCCAGCTCATCCGGAAGGGAACCAGGCGGAGGTTGACCGGGTGACAGTGCAGCTAGAGTAGCAACGACCTCCCGGCCTTCGTGCCGTGCATTATTTTGTAATAGCGCCGGAAGGGTCGGCTTACTCTGCTGTTATTTTTTATTTTGAATATTGATACATTTTCGCCGGTTGTGCCGGTTTATTCTGTAAACAGTTCGTATTTTCACCGGCTGTGCTGGCTTATTCTGCTACATTTCCACCGGCTGAGCCGGTTTTGAATGAATTTGAAGTTTTTCTTTTTGCTGCTTACTTTTTGCTTTTCTTTTTGCAAGTGTGTTTTCGCATGACTGGTTGGGGTTAGGGTAATTGCCCCTGGAAAGGAGGCTGGCATAGGTGAGACGGTGCCAGGCGGCTATCCATACGCCCTAGTACGAATGTTAATAATTTAGCTAAGCGTTATTCGTTAAAATGAAAGGCAGTCGGTTTATACTGATTTGCTGGTTGGGGCTTCTTGAAAGGCCTTTTCGTAGGTTTTAGGGTGTCTATTTGCCGGTTGGGCTTTTGCAAGAACACCCCTTCATAGAATATGGCCTAAACCATATGCTTGAGGCCCACCTTCTCTTAGTCGATTAGGCGGCGCTTTAGGTACCGGCTGTCTGCTTTGAGATCAGCCCTTCATGGTACTTAACCCAAAGAGTGGGCCGGCTACATGTTTGGGAATGCTAGCCCACGTTTCTTTGGTACAATGGATCATTCAGGCGGTTAGGGCCGCCTGACATTTGATCACTAGAACAATTTTCCACCCAAATGGGAGATGTACTCTTCGATGAATTTGCCCAAATGGGTGTCACCGGATGAGTCGTTCTCAGGGCCGCTTATGTTGAACACAAGACATGGCGCATGGAAATTTCGTAAAAAGGGCCGCTTGTGATAAGCACAAGACATGGCGCATGTAAGCATAATATCTAGTAAATCTTCATTAATTATACAGAAGTTTGCAAAAGCTATACAGTTTCTAGAAGTAGTACTTTTTAAGATTGTCTACATTCCAGGTTCTAGGAAGCTTTCTACCGTCTGGGGTTTCCAGGAAGTATGTGCCATTTCGCACTTCTTTAAAGATCTGGTAGGGTCCCTCCCAATTTGGGGTTAATTTGCCTTGTTCATTGGCCCTACCGGTTGCTTCCATTTTGCGAAGCACAAAATCTCCTACTTTCAAGGGTCGTTTGTGAACCCGCTTGTTGTAGGCTCTTGTCATTCTCAGGCGGTAGATCTCATGACGCAAGGCTGCGTTGCCCCTTCGCTCTGGGAGAGCATCTAGTGCAAGCCGCATGGCTTCCCAGTTGGCCTCCTCATCATATAGCATGATGCGAAGTGTTGGCTCATAATGTTCAATGGGGAGCACCGCCTCAGTGCCGTATGTCATAAGAAATGGGGTTTCACCGGTTGCCCCTTTTTCAGTGGTCCTGATGGCCCAAAGGACATGAGGTAATTCCTCTGCCCATAGTCCACCGGCTCTTTCCACATTCTTCTTTATTCCGTCAGAGATCAGCTTGTCGAAAGCCTCAACTTGCTCGTTTGCCTGAGGACGGCCAACGGATGCAAAACAGTGGGAGATTCCTTGGTCCCCCAACCAGCTCTTGAGGACAGACGTTTCAAATTGTGGTCCGTTTTCAAAAACCATAGACATTGGAACCCCAAACCGGATAATGACATTTCTCCAAATAAAGGAGATCACGACCTTTGTTTTAATGCCTTTGACCGCCTCTGCTTCAACCCATTTGGTGAAGTAATCTACTGCCACAAAAATATAACGGCGACCGCCTGAGGCAGGCGCATAAGGACCCAGAATGTCCATGCCCCACTTTGCGAACAGAACCAGACTATGGATGGTTGTCAAGTCAGTTACCGATCGATGTATCAACCGGGCGAACTTTTGGCATTTGTCACACCGTTTCACCAAATCCATGGCATTTGCCTCAAGAGTGGGCCAAAAGTACCCCTGCCGTCTGGTTCTTCTAGCCAAGGACCTGCCGCCTATGTGTGAGGCACAAAAACCCGCGTGCAAATCCTCTAGGACTTCTCTTCCCCTTTCAGGGGTTACACACTTTAGAAACGGCTGTAGGTATCCCTTCCAGAGGAGCTTTCCATAATGCATAACAAAGCTTAGAGCACGCTTCTTGAGTGCTATTGCTTCAGAAGGGTTAACCGGTAGCGTACCGTCTGTCAAGTGAGCCCGAATAGGGTTCATCCAGGTGGCACTTCGGTCCAGGATTCCAATGGGGTCATGATCAATACTTCTTTTCTCAATGACTTCCCAAAAGACCGTCCTAGGAGCATCACAGGAGGCGGATGATGCCAATTTGGAAAGGGCATCCGCCGGATTATTATCAGACCGGGGCACCTGACTTAAACGAAATTCATCAAGTGAAACGACCTCTTCTCTGACCGCCTGCAGATATTTGATCATAGCCGGATGGGTGGCCTCGTAGTCACCAATGTACTAGCTAACGATCAACTAAGAGTCTGAGTAGGCGCTAACTTTTCTTGCCCCTGCTGCCTTCCACATGCGTATACCGGCTAGCAAGGCTTCATACTCTACCTCATTATTTGAGGCTTGGAATTGGAACCGTAGTGCATATTCAAACTTATCCCCTTCCGGAGAATGGCATATAACGCCTGCACCACAGCCGTTCACTGTAGAGCTACCGTCTACAAATAACTTCCAAACCTGATCAAGATTTTCCGGTTGCACCGGTCTAGTCATCTCAACAATGAAGTCGACAAACGCCTTACCTTTCACTGCCCGCCTGGGTTCAAAAGTTATCTCGAGGCTCTGTATTTTAACAACCCACTTGATTATTCTGCCGGATGACTCGATGGTGGTCATTGGGCGCTTGAGTGGCTGGTCTGTATATACAATCACCGGGTGAGCATAAAAGTAGGGCTTCAACCGCTTGACTGCGACGAACAGGGCCAACCCAAAATTTTCGATCATAGGGTACCGGAGTTCAGCATTTTTAAGCACGTGGCTGATGAAATACACCGAGAGCTGGTTACCGTCTCTCTCAGCGAGGAGAGCGGCACTAAGGGCATGATCAAAGACGGCTAGATACATATAGAGAACCTCCCGGGGTAGGGGGCTCACTAGCCTTGGCAAGGAATGCAAGTGTTGCTTTAGCTTCTAGAATGCCATTTCCGCCTCTTCACCCCACTCAAATTTGGACCTCTTCCGGATGGCCTGGAAGAAGTAGAGGCACTTGTCACCTGACCGGCTGAGAAATCATCCCAACGCCGTCAGGCAACCGGTCAGCTTCTGGACTTCTTTTACAGTGCGGGGAGACCGCATGTCAATGACCGCCTGTACTTTTTCCGGATTAGCCTCTATGCCTCTTTGGTCGATCAAAAATCTGAGGAACTTCCCAGACTCAACACCAAATACACACTTCTTTGGGTTAAGCATGACCCGGTGCCGCCTTAGTGTGGTGAATGTTTCTCGGAGGTCCAGTAGGTGATCCGTCTGTAGCTTGGATTTGACTATCATGTCATCAATGTACGCCTCTACATTCTTGCCAATCTGATTGATGAAGACTGTATTTATCATGCGCTGGAATGTAGCCGGTGCATTCTTTAACCCAAACGACATCACCTTGTAACAGAATAACCCCTGATCAGTGACGAAGGCCGTCTTTTCTTGATCTTTTTTCCATAGGGGTAGTTGATGGAAACCTGAATAGGCATCCATGAAACTCATCAGAGCATGACCGGCTGTGGAGTCGACAAGACTGTCGATCTTTGGAAGCGGGTAACTGTCCTTGGGACATGCTCTGTTCAGATCTATGTAGTTTACACACATCCGCCAGGTACCATTCGGCTTTTTCACGAGGACAACGTTTGCTACCCAATCCGGGTAGTAGCATTGCCGGATGAACCCAGCATCTAACAGTTTTTTGACCTCAGCCGCTGCCGCCTGAGATCTCTCTTCACCGTGATCCTTCTTTTTCTACCTGACCGGCTTCTTTTTAGGGTCCACGGCGAGCTTGTGGGCAGCAAGATCCGGGCTGACACCTGGCATCTCTTCCACTTCAATGGAAAAGATGTCTTTGAAATCTTTCAGAAGTTGGAGCAGGTCTGCTCCCAACCGTTCAAAAGCAACCGCCCTAACCTTGACGGTTCTGTCAAGACGGCTGTCGTCTAGGACGACATCAAGGCAGTCACCATATGGTCGAGGTCGTTGGTCATCTAACCTTTCCCCGGCTAGTGATTGCTATTTTCCTTGCTTGACGGGTTCCGTTTGGTCCGCCTTTCTTTTCTTACCGGCTGCGCTGGGAGCCGGGACTGCTGTATTGCAGTTATCAAGGTCTATGGGCTTGCCGTCTCCGGCTGCCCCCATAGTTGGTTTGACGTTAGAGAGATAGCATTCCCTAGCCGTCCTCTGGTCCCCTTTCAGGGAACCGACTATAGCATCATCCTTTTCAAATTTAACAAGCATAAGTGAGGGGACGATGACAGCCTTGGATTCATTGAGGGTCGGACGGCCAAAAATCATGTTGTAGGCGGCAAGCTCTTCTACAACTAAAAGTTTTACCATCATGTGGCGTCCTTCTCCCTTCTCACCCAGCCAGATGGGAAGATCTATGCTTCCTACCGGATGCACTACTCCTCCCCCAAAACCAACTAGTGGGTGAGGCGCCTGGTGCATGTTACTGGATTTGTACTTGAGCTTAGTCAAGCACTGATAACTAATCAAGTCAGACGAGCTCCCGGTATCTATTAGGATCTGGCCAACCCTCTGATTGGCAACCTTACACTCAATGACTATGGGGTCGTCATGAGGCCGCCTAACCTTGCCTCGGTCTTTTTCAGAAATAAGGACTTCAAGAAAGGTGTGTTTCGACTCCTGGCTCTCATCAACTGAGTTGACCAGCTTCCTGATGTTATCTTTGGTGCCCCTAATAATGGGACCCCCTCCGGCAATGCCGCCTGCTATGGTGAAGATTGTCTCTTCATCCGTCTCAGAGTTGGCGAGCACAGCTTTTGCCGTCGGCCCCTTCTTGGCCAGGGTGTTACTCTTGGCTTTAGGCAGATAGGACTTTAGAGCCCCCTCATCAGCCAAACGGTCTAATAGCCGCTAAGGCTATAGCAACCATTACTGTCATGGCCAACGTCCTCATGGTACTGGCAGTATTTTCTTTTGTCCCGGCTGCTTACGGGGCTTTTCATCACAGCCGGTTTGTCGAGAGACATCCGGTCCTTGATATCCATGAGGATGGAGGAGCAGTCCTTTGTGAACTCGTACTTGGGAACGTACGGTTCTGATTTCCGTCTGAGCTTCTGAGCCGGCTGACCAAATTGGTCTGCCGCCTAGACCTCTTTTCTCTTCTTCTCTTCCTTCTTAGCCGGTTGTTGCTGTTGCCGGCTATCTCTCTGTCGAATTTTTTGGAATCCGACGGTTGCTTTACAGCACAAAACTCCGTCGCCTGTATATAGGCTTCAGCTTCCATTAACGCCTCTTGGAGGGTGGCTACCCTTTTCCGGAAGAGGTCGAGCATGAAAGTTGACCCATCCTTCAGACCTTTAAAGAAGTCTGTGTAAGCAACTTCATCAGACAGTCCTTGGATCTGAATTCTCATCAGATTGAACCATTTGACATAGGACCGGAGCCCTTCTTTGTCACCCTGCTGTATTGCCCCTAGATCGAGGCTAGTCTTTTTGGCAGGGATATTCATTGAGAAATTTGGCGTAAATAAGTACGCCAAAGTCTTGAAGCTGTTGATGCAGCCGGCTAGTAAATTACCAAACCACCGTTGGGCAATGCCCTTCAGAGTAGCCGGGAAGCATCGGCACCAGACGACATCATCCAACCCATGTAGGTTCATAAGGTTAGAATAGGCCATTAGATGATCTTCTGGGTTGGAGGTACCATCATAGGCCCCTACCAACACGTTTTTAACCTTAGTCGGCTGTGCCGCCTAGGTTATCTCAGGGGAGAACGCCGTGGGTTGTTCTCCCAAATTTAGCAGGCGTTGCTGCCAATCCATGAGCTGGTACGGCTGCTGCACATTCCTGCCAAACGGACCCGTTTGGGTAAAAGTGTATCCACCCAACCCATTTGGCGAACCAAATAGACCAGGTTGGATCACTTAGGGTCCAGACCGGGCGGATGGTTCCCTCGTCTGACTCCCTAGGCTTGTTCCCGTGCGCCTGTTAGAGGTGTCACGGAAACTGTCCGGGAAGGTCGACGTTGAAGCCGACGCATACGCTGGACTTCTCTTTTCCTGGAGAAACGTCCGGGCATCAGAGAAAGTCTTCTTGGTGCCATCCGGCTGTAAGTGCCAGATGGGTTTTCTGAGTTCCGCTTGTGGGAAGCGGAGCCGGTTTTTTTCAAACCTGAGGCCCTCCCCCTCCTTTGGCTTTGGGTGAGGGGTAGGGACCCGGTCTTTTATTGTCTTCTTCCCAGAAGAAGGCTTCTTGGCCGACTGACTCTTCTTGGGAGTAGCTGACCGAATAAGGTTCTGGATCTCGCCTTTGAAACTATTCATGAAGGTCATGAGTTCGTTCCTAGTGACGGAAGCACAGCCTTCTGCCGCCTGAGCAACTTCAACCTGGTTGCCGGCTGGGTTGCTTGGAGCAGCTTGGATGTTATCCCGTTCCTTCTTATCCCTGGAACGGGTGTGCTTTGTTCTGAAGGACCCATCTGGGGCCACATAGGTGTTGACTTCATAGTCATCACCACTTTCATGGTCCGTCTGGACCTCAGGCTAGGCCGACGGCCGCTTGTCCTAATCCAGTGGTGCAGGATTAGAAGTCATCTCAGAAGTACTCTTCCCACAGACGGCGCCAAATGTTTTGGGGTTTTTTGATGTGTCGTGCGGGGGAGTTACAATTCTGAGAATTCCCTTCACCGCCTGTACCTGCAAAACCATGAAAACTCCGGTTGGTTAGAGCTCCGCCTCCGACGATCAAGTCAGTTATGTACAGGTGGAAGATAGTGCGTAAAATAGTGAAATTACTTCTCGCGTAATCGGAGAATTCCGCAATTAATATTGCTCGGGTTTTGTGTATGTATTTATGAATTCCCATTAATGAGGATTCCCCCACTATTTATAGTGGGGAGCCTTGGTTCCCCATTTAGGGTTCATAGGACACGTGTCAGTAGGGGATTGGAGCCCTGCTGACCAATGGCTGAGTGCCACGTGTCGCTTAGCCATAGGGCCACGTGGCTGGGGTATTTTTACCCTAAACATATGTTGCTTGTAGTCTTACGTCATGTATATGGGTTCACAACCCCCCGCACTTGAATTTGAATCAGAAACCAAACGGCATGGTAGAATCAACCACCTACTGTAGTTTGGTTGGCATGAGTATTGTTCAAGGCAGGAGGCATCTCAATAGATAGTCGCCTGTATAAGCCGAGAGCAAATTCGTTCCTCGAGCTCAGCTACTCGGCGTTTCATGGCCGCCTGTCACCATTTGAAGAGCTTGGTATTATGAATTAAGCCGGAGGCATCTCAATATCGTCTAGAATATTGACAAAAATCTTCCATCGGAAGGTACCATACTAATAACTCAGTATAAGTATTGTGTGCTTCCTTATTATTATTGATTGGTTTTCAATAACGCATCCTACTTGGTTTTTTGAAAACATTTGATATTGGTTTAAGTCTCCCTCAAGGGCAGCATACCGACCGAAAAAGGTCTAAGAGGATGTTGAACTGACTTAAGTAGAACCACCGCTTGTGCAATGTGCAGGCGGCAAATTTAAATCATCCATCTTCTTTAACATGAGTAGATATAAGCTAAGTCTAAACAACTTAGCGGCTATGTTGTTTCGTTTAGAACAACCAAATTGAGGCCAATGGACGGAATGATCAAAATAAGGCCAATGTCCGGATGATCAACTTGAGGCTAGTGGCTGGAATGATCAAAATAAGGCCAATGGCTGGATGATCAAATTGAGGCCAATGGCCGGAGTGATCAAATCAAGGACAATGGCCGAATGATCTTATTAAATTAAATAATTCGTCTGCTCCAACATAAGTAGGCGTCCGGCGACGCCCATTTGGGTGAATTCGTCGCAGAGAGCATCTCCCATTCGGGTGGCACATTGCTTTATAAACTTAAAACAAATGGCCCTACCGACTGTCAAAAAAGGCAAGTTCGCAGTCGTTTGAATCGATCAAATGAGACTAAGATAACAACACTGTCGGCTGTTAAATACCAGCGGTACCCAGTTACTATCTTGGTCAGATGTCGCCTGCTGTTGCTCAAAAGCAATACCGTCGATTGAATTTGAGGATATAAGCTAAGTCAAAAACATAGCGGTTAAGTGTTGTTTGCTTTAGGACAACTCTATGAGGCCAATGGCTGGATTATATTTAAAACCGTTTGCTCTAAACATGAGTAGACATAAGCTAAGTCTAAAAACTTAGTCGCTAAGTGTTGTTCCCATTAAGAACAACCTAAAGATGCTAATGGCCGGATAATAATGAGCGCTTACCCCCTACTCGATGGTCGACAGTCCGCCTGGTCTTGGGCTATCAGCATAGTGGGGCTAAAAGCAATAAGAGTCGACATTTGTCTAGTTTAGCTGCAATCATTATTATGATTTCATTAACTTTGAAAATGTCATAACGTTCAAGGTATCAAAATTTTCCAAGTTAATCAAATCCCTCTTTCATTGAACTAGACAAATGCCAACCAAAGAGGCTTAAGGGGTCTCATATTCAAAAGGAACAATCCCTCCTAACAGAGAGATTACTCCTTCCGAGGGGCTAATGTTTGGGGATAAAAATACCCCTGACAAATGGACATATGCTAATGCAACACGTGTCCCTGAGCTCAGCGCTCAATGAGCCAATTAGAGCATGACACGTGTCATTCAAAGGGGAAAACGGGCTTTAAGCCCATAACCTTAGAAACCGTAAAACGGTGGAAGCCCATCAAACTAGGTTAAAATAACCTAAGAGGCACCTCTCCCAAAAACTCTATAAATATTGATCATTTACATCAGTTGAGGGGGGAATCATATTTAATACACATTCAATCCACACAAATCAGAGTGAAACACTCAGATACCGAGGTTGTCTCAGACAGCCGGAAGATCACTCCTCTCCCAAGAGGAGCCTGATCACATTTACCTTACGTACTTTACTCCTCATACACGTTCTAACTTGATCGTCGAAGGCGGAACTCCCAACCCTTGGAGTCTCCGTTGTTTTGCAGGTACATGCAGTCGGAGGTCGGTCTTGGTGTTGTAACTCTCCCGCAGGACACTCAAAAAACCGCGAAACAACTTTTGTGATTATATTTATGTTATCATCAAAAAATTGTCATTATATTATCTATGCAAATTCAATTTAACTATTAATAATTGATCTGAATTACATTGAAGACTTTGACATGTTTATTATCAACAGAAGGTTATGACCGTATGCATTATTGGTCATTACATTATGAAACGATATATGCCAAGCTTATGTCATAAAGTATTTATTTAGAAATGTGATTCAACTTATTAAATATCAACCAACAACAACCTATGAATTATTCATTTGATCTGGCACTAGCGTGATTTTTGCAAATTAAAAATATAATACAGAGTACTATAATATTGTTTGCCAAAAAAAAATTCAAAACTTATATGTATGATTAACTTAACAATTTAAGTCTAAATGCCTTTTAATATTTGACAAAAGACTATCAGATATTACATTTTTAAAATTTATATCAACATTTTTGTTTTTGGAATCATATTAATTGATATCCCTTTTATATGAACCTAAATTAGGATCCCTAAATATCAACATTCTACAACTTTTTTTTTTTAAAGTATCAATATATGGAATACAATTTATGATGTTAAGTAATTAACTATAATAATTCGATTTATTGAAAGCATGATTTTTTAAATTTGCATATTGTAGGGAATTCTTTAAACTCAACCTTTGGACCCCACTATGTTCATGGTTTTAGGCATGGCGGCACTCCAAGCAAAAGGAAGCTAGAGATAGAAGAGTCGCTAACAAGTTTTAGGAACTTGTAAACCATTCACGGGTGTGAAGGTTACACTTTATTCACGATCACGGAGATCGCTAATTCCATAGTGGTCCGGAACCATGACTGGATATTCGGGGATGATGGTACGAATCCAACCTAAAAGAGATTGAACCCGCACTAAATCCGCCTCTACTTAATTCTTATGATATTCATGTGCGCTTTTCGATCAACATACATACATCAAATTAATCCTAAACACGTTTAATATACATTAGTTGATTATTAATGCACAATCAAATCTAATATTGGTGATCACTTGAATTAAGATCATATTAGCTTAAATCAAATTATTAATTATCTTATTAGGCGTGATTTCAAATACAAATTCCCTTTAAACCTGCAAAAAGGGGCATGATCAAGCAATAATAATAAATCATGAATAATCCTTATAAAAAAAGAGATGTTTTATTTGGCTTCGAATTTTTTAATCCTTATCTTTTGGGGAAAGGATAAATTAGAACCTTCTAGAGATTTTTAGAAGCTCGTAACAAATCCTACTGGATTTAATATTGAAAATAACCTTCTAGATGATTCTAGAAGCTTGTAATAAATTCTAATTGATTTAGGATTGGGATTAAGGTATTTAGATCCTCCACTTGATAATTGGGTCGTAGGTAAGGTTGACCTAATTCCAGTTTGGGCTCGGTTTAGTATTTTGGTCATAACTTGTTCGTTTTAAGTTGAATTTGGGCTCATAATATATCGTTGGAAAGATCTTTTCAAGCCCCATCTAACTAAACAATAATTGGAATAGGATTATGAACGAAAATAATTATGTTTGGACGTTTTTATATACTAGACACAAAATGAATGATTTTGTAGGACACGAAATGAATGATTTTGGTTTAAAGACACGAAATGAATGATTTTGGTGGGACACGAAATGAATGATTTTGGGTTTAAAGACACGAAATGAATGACTTTGGTTTAAAATGTTTTAGGCAAAGTTAGAAATATGGTCAAGATTTAAGGGAACTTCACGAGACTCTTCAACTCTTTACCGAATTCGTTAATCAAAGACATGAAAGGTATTCATCACTAGGTTTTGTTTTTGGGGAGACACAATCAGGTGTCTACACATATTGTAACATAAGTTTGGCATGACAATCTTTTGTCAAATATTAAAAGGCTTTTAGAGTTAAATTGTTAAGTTAACCATACATATAATTGTTGATTAGCTATTTTTTGGGGAAACAATATTATAGTCGTACTCCGTATTATATTTTTAATTTGCAAAAATCACGCTAGTGCTAGATCAAATGAATAATTCATAGGTCGTTGTTCGTTGATATTTAATTAGTTGAATCACATTTCTAAATAAATACTTCATGACATAAGCTTAGCATATATCATTTCATGTAATGACTTATAATGTATACAATCATAAGCTTCTGCTGATAATAAACATGTTAAATTCTTCAATGTAATTCAAATCAATTATTAATAGTTAAATTGAATTTGCATTGATAATCAAATGAAAATTGTTTGATAATAACATAAATATAATCACAAAAGTCATAATCATAGCATTCAATATGATTACAAAACTCTTTATGGTCGTAGACGAATAAAAAATAAAATTGTTTGTTATAGGTAATGTCCTATTAGCATATTGGTGAATACCTACTACAAAAACAAGATTTAAAATTCCATCTTTGTTATGTTACGGTTTCTTCTCAGATTTGCCTAATGAACCCAGATTAGCGAAAAAATTAATATTTAATATTTTTGAATACATATAATCGCCAATATTTGCATCCCTTGACTGAGATTGTCTAATTAAAATGTATTATATATTCTAGGATTAAGAAGCAACCTAGATTCGCACAAACCCCAATTTTTGAAAACAAAAGAATTTCGTAGATGGTGTGTAGATCGGGTTATGAGTTCATTCTCCATTGATGCATGAGTGAATTTAAGGGGCAAAGATCATGAATTGGTGGTTAATTTCATCCATGGATGAAGAACCTTGAAGAATGTTGAAGAATATTGAAGAACAATTTTTTTATTTTAATTTTTTCAATTTATTCTTATTTTTGGATTTTATTAAAAAGTGAGTTTAATATAATAATTATGAAATTAAAAAAAATCGAAAAAAATCAGAAATTTATTTTCCTAAAAATGAAAATAAATTAAAAAAAGAAAAAAATAAAAAGGAGGTTTGACCAAGCATTTAAAATAAAGGAAAAATCAACCAATAAGATTTAAGAATAGTGATGGTCATTTTAAGCATGACAATAGTAGAATTTTACTGATTTTTACAAGACAACAAGGTCTAGTTCCCATTATATCTTCAATTGTCTCAGAATGAGTGATAGGTTGTCTTACACCTGTTAAAAATAAATTCGTAAAAAAACTAACTAACAATATAGTAGGGTAAGTAGGGTCGAATCCACAAAGAGATGACTATTCAATCTAGCTTTCAAGGTATGGAGAAACTAAACTATGTCACGAGTTTGGATAGAAAAATCTAAATTAAATTGAGAACAAAAATACTTAAAAGATCTAGGGTTTTGATTCACCATGCTTATAAATCAAAATCTATCAAAATACCATTGACAATTCAATCAATCAAGTATCTAGAGCAATTTCTAAGCCTATGGTCGGGTCTTAACGCTCTCAATTCAACATTTATAGTTCGGTCGCTAGTATAATCAAAATAACTTATTGTAGGTAAGCCTCTAAAAGTTACATCTTTCAATTACAACTCTTATTTAACATGAATTAATCAAATAATTGATCAATTTGCAACATTAAAAATAAAACACTAGCAATTAAAGGAATCAATAATCAAAATATCAATAATATCAATCAAGATTCATTAAAACATGGATTCTCAAACGCTAGAAATAAACTCCTCTGGCATGAAATAAATAATTAAAACTAAATCTAACGAAGAACACGTAAATAAAACAGAGAAATAAAATACCTTAATGAATTGAAATAATAAATCCAAGAATCATCCATGGAAAAATCCATTAAGATGCCATGAGAAACTCGGGTTCATCAAGAGAAAACTACAACGAACGTAAAATAATAAAAGGAAAAAAACGACATAAAGGAAAAATAATATCCCTTAAGTATTTATATTATCCTAAACTAATCCAAAGATAATAAAATAAAATAAGATCAGAAAAATAACAATAAAATAGGTCGTCTTATGATTGGTCGATTGAAAGAGTCATAGTCGATGTAGGTTTCTTCGTTGTTGCGCACACGCCTAACCCATAGGGAGATGGGTGGCCGCTGGTAAGAACTCCTCGGCTAGTGAAGACACTCGACCATCGAGCGATAGAAAATCAGTGCCCCAAGCAGTAGTTCACGTGCGAGGGCACATCACAGCCATCGCCCGATACGTTGGCAGTTTCGCAGGGTTAACTTTGAACGCCCGTATCTCAAGATCTATGAATTTTATAGGGGTGTGAGACATATCAATGGAAAGCTCTTCAAGTCTAGTTTACAGCGCAATTTGAATCGCTTTAATCCAATTTGTAGAACTCAAGTTAAGATCAAAAGAGTGACCAACGATCTGTTTTGACACTTTACAAACCATCGTTTTCCTTCGTTTCTAACTCAAATCCATTCCCAAAAGATGCATAGAGACTCTTGTGGATGCTATTTTCATTCCTCATGCATATAAATCTAGATCTAAGCTTCCACAAACACATATCTTTCATTCAACGACTTTGATTTATCGACTTTTCATCCTTTCATTATCCTTTTCTTCCTCCAAAACCACTCCGAAAGCGTTCAAATAGCTATGAAAACTACCTGAAAGATTAAGAAAACACAAACGAAGCGTAATAGAGCACAAAACGGATAACTTATGCATTTGTGACTTAAAAAAGCGACTTAAAGACCTAAAAAGCAACTATAAAGTAGCATAAATGTGCCTATAAATCCTATATAGATACGATTCATCATTGAGATAAATATCAACCCGATCATATTACTCCTCACTAAATTATTTAGAGGGATTTAAGCTTCACAATTTGTCTTCTTGCTTTGTAATAAACAAACACAATAATTTTCTATATAATATATAATTTTCATTCACACACACACACACACATATATATGAAAATTAATATATATATATAAAAACTGATGTTGGCCTGGATGTAGCCGCTACTGGTAGGGATCGGGAGAGTGGGCTGCAGTATTGTTGTTAGTGATTTCTTCATTACTTTAAACCTTAATTGAACTCGAACCTACAAACACAAATAAAACCGAGAAAGGTCTAAAATAAACTAAAACAAAATAAAAGAGAGTAAACATATTAAATGAAAAAGGAAAATGAACTATAGTAAAATAAGTGGGAAAGAACGAAATACTAACAACTTAAGGCAAATAGAATATAAAATTAATCTAAAAGTTAATAAAAAAAACAACTAATTAAACTAAAACCACACGAGTAAGCAAGCAGAATCCCTCGAAGAAAGGATTTTTCTCTCTAAAGCGTAGGGTTTTTCTGTCGTTGACTCGGATGTGCTGTCGTTGCTGATCTATCACAAGTTTGAATGGTAAAAGAAATCATCTCACATTATGCTAATCTACAGATCAATGATGAGGAAGGAGGTGTTCACTTGGGTGCGATGGAAACATCACAACCTATGGAAAAATTAATCTAATGCTAATAGGGAGACTCGTTACAGATCATTCATATAATGTCGAAGCTTTTAAGTGCACAATGATTAAAGTTTGGGCAATATCTGATAAAATCATTATTAGGGTTCATGGCCCTAATCTTTACGCCTATCAAATCTTTCATTGGAGAAACTGAGAATTTTTTTGAATGGTAGGCCGTGGTGCTTCGATAATATGCTCCTAGTGTCGAAGGAGGTAGAAGAGGGGATGAACAAACAAAACAAGTTGCTTTATAACACTCGCCTTTTTAGATTAGAATAAAAATAAATCTTCCATTCAATTGCAGAACAGATGAGGATGTTCGAGAATTGGTGTCTTCCATGGGTGATATATATATTATGGAGATAGAGGAAGACAGTCTAGGGCTTGATTGATTTAGGTTGGTTAAAATTCTTGTAAATATCACCAAACCCTGGCCTCCAAAGATTCCAGCGTATCAGAGATAAGAATGGGAAGGAGATGTTGACTCCAAAAGCATGCCCTAACGGTTTCTTAGAGTTTGCTTATGAAGGCTTCTGTTTTTCTAGTTTTTCTTGTGGTGTAATAGGGCATGCAGAAAAACATTGTGTTATGGTGTCTGAAGAAAGTAAGAAGAAGAACCTAGGATGGGATCGTTAGGCTCGCGTAAGCAACTCTTTATTACTAAGGATGATAAGCAGAGTGAGGGAAAGAAGGATGAGGAAAATGATACTATCATATTAAAGGGGGGCTAAGAGGTGGAGTCTACTAAGGTGGATGGTTGCAACATTGATGCTACTAGTGCGCCACTGTCTACACTTGATCATTCTTTAACTCACAATTCCCCTAAGAGTGAAAAATAAGGTGAGAACCTTTTAATAACAAAGTTAAGTGTGCAACCACGGGTCGAATTTAATGTACGCTTGAGATGTGGCAAGAAGAAAGGTGGGTGAGGAATGTGAGGAAACGTGTGAACGAGAAGGGGGGTGGAGGGGTGAGTTAAATGGAGATTAAAGGGAGTGTTGTGCCCTTTGAGTTTGCTGCTAACCAGGAGGGGTGCATCAATAACAAGCATAAGTATGAAGTGGTAGAGGCACTTAATACTGACAGTAGCTCTAGGAAGCGTTTTAATCAATCGCAAGATTTGGTAAGTGATCTTATTCTGGCGAAGGTTGGCTTGAACCAACCCCGCCATGCATTATGAGTCTACTATGTTAGAACTGCTGGGGGGTGGGCGATTCCCAGTCAGTTCGTAGACTCTGTAAGTGGAGTAACAAATATGGCCCGACTTGATTTTCTTGTCGAAACAATGATAAATAAGAATGAGGTGGAAAATCTAAAATACTGTTAGGGCATGCTTTTGGAGTGGCTAGTAGGGGAGGGCTGGAGGGTTGTGTCTTTACTAGAGGGAGGGATTTGATAGCAATATTATCTCTTTTTCACAAAAAACATGGAATTTAATCCGCTTTCTTTGTGATGAGGCAACAATTCCTACAATTTTGGGGGCTATTTTAATGAGATTTTGTGGTATAGGGAAAAGGAGGGAGGAGTAGATAGAGGGAGGAGTGGATAGAGTGAGGAAACAGATGGGGAATTTTCGAGGAGCTGTCAATGAATGTGGGCTAGAGATATTGGCTATAAAGGTGTGTGGTTCACATGGGAGAGGGGTAGAACTGTAGAAACTAGGGTGAGGGAGAGACTTGATCGCTATCTAGCCTCCGAGACATGGCTGCATTTGTTTCCTAACTGTAATTTTGAACATTTGCCTCGTTTCAAATAAGATCATAAAGCTATTTTGGTTCGGAATTCTCATCAAGAACAATCGAAAAAAGGTTAAAAAGGGGTTCAAGTTCGAGACTTCTTGGTTGTTAGACGAGAGTTGTGAGCAAGCTGTGAAGGGAGCCTGCGATTTTTCAGCAGGTGTGAGATGGGTAGCCCGTCATTCAGGATCCCACTTCCTCTATGCCCATGGACCTTTAAAATCCTAGGACTTTACACTTTTTGAAGGTGTGTTAGGATTTTAATTCCTGACTGTTTGGGGGACCTTGAATTAGAATTGATTCTATCATTACGCATTTTTATAAGAAACCAATTGTGAGTCGCCAATGAGTTTTAGGAAAACTCATAAACCACGTTCATCTCCCAAGTAGAGTTCAAGGGATATTTAGCACAAATCATAAGTTTACCCATGCCTAAATTGGTCTAGTTGTACCAAAAATGAGTTCAGGGGCGAGGGTACTAAAATAATGTTCCCTTCATAGGGGATCGCTATCCTAGCCCTGTTGTGGCCTCTACTAGCTCTTTCTTTTTCACAATTTCATCGCCAAACAATATATGCAACGTGATACCTAAAACTAAGTTAGTTGATTTTATTTACATGCATTAATCACATTAAGATTACATTACAACGAATGTCGTTATTCTTATTTAATTCAAATTCGTAAAAGAACAATAATAAAAAAGATTCGCCTTGGCTTCAGTGAAATAACAATCAATCAATTAATTCAATTCTAGTCTTATTTAACGAAAGAACACTATGTCAAAATTGATTAATTAAATGTTTAATTAACGTGATTAAGCGCTCGGGAATTACCACTTTTCCTAGCTAAATCTTCATTTAGAATGCAAGTGGACACCTTCTTGTTGGGGAACCTCCACCGTAAGGACAAAATAATAAAAGGGGTGAGTGTTTAGGATAAGAGGGTTGATTATTGCATAAGTTCACAAAAATGTTACCGCTGTCATTTAGGCTATTTTTCTGTGTGTATAGAGCTCGTACTAAACCAATATTTATAGGGAATGGGTGAGATTAGGGTTTCGGAGATTCTACCGCAGTAGGTGGCGCGCGCAACTATAGAGGTTGTGCGCGGCTTTCGTGCGCAAGTGAAGGTGTTGTGCTAACAAGGACAGCGCGACTTCTAGTCTTATGCGTGGCTATATGGTGCGATTCGATTCAGTATCTTTCTGAAATTCTGAATCTTTTGCAAGTTCATCTCTGAAGGGTTGCGCTGGATGTCGCGCGCAACCTTATGAGTTGCACGCGCCAGACTTACGCGACTTCATGAGTTGTGCGCTGATTTTCCTGCGATATCGCTAGATTTTAACCTAGGCACTCTAAATTTGCCCGAAATTAGGTTTAATCTTTGGATAAGGCCTAATTTCTGATCGGCCTTAGTGTTAATAAGTTTTACCTCATTTTGTTTAGGCCAAGCTAGCTAGTTTTATGAGTTTAGGCTTTAATCAGTAGTCCATATGCATTCCTTACTCTAATCCAACACAAAGATGGAATTATTTATTGTGATAGCACTTCTGGTCGGGATAGGGGACCAAAGGTAGATGTCTACAGTTAGCCCCCACTTTAATCGAGTCTAAAATAGACGATGATCAAAGTAGTCAAGGAAATAAATCCGAGACTCAATCTGCGAAGTTCCTTAAAGAAATGGAATCTTTCAGTGGTGTTGAGAATGTCGAAACTATTCTCGATTCGCTAAATGTTCAATACAAGTAGGTACTATGGTTAGAAAAGGTATTTTCTCAACTTAGTGCACTAAAGAATCTAGATTGACCCTTTGCAAGTTTAGAACGCTTTTACAAGTAAAGGTTGTCCAGGGTGATGTCATGTTATGAGAAAGTATCGGGTTTAAAAAGATTAAAAGAGGATGATACCCTCTATATATGGCATCGGTGGTCTAAAGTCCCTCGTTCTGTCATTGAAACTTTAGTCCTTGAATTCAACAAAAGAAAAAATGATAAATGTTGGGTTCTATGGTGCGTGAGCATCGTGACGAACCAAAACGCGCCCCTATCTCGTAGCTTAAACGAGACTGAACCAAAATTTGGATTTTTACAAATTTAAAGGTTTTTCTCACGCTTATGGGAGATGCCTTATTGAGTTCTACTTAAGTGTGTAGTTTCCCAACTCCCAAGATTGGTATTTATAGGCAAAACATTCCCAATTCCCACAATAATCTTCCATGTGGGAGAGTTGGTAAGGTGACAAAATAAGCTTCTAAATGAATTAAATAGCATGAACAATAAGCAAACAACAAGTGTCAATCCAAGGGAGGGTAAGCCGAGGACCACAAACTCCTACTTGGGGAGCAAGCAAACCCCCACCAAACCCATGTGCACGGCGAGCCCCAACCTAGGGCCTCAAGGCATGCCGCGCTGGCAGCCTTTGCCTTCGGTTGGGCCTGGATGTTGGGTTTCGTGATTTCCAACACCACGCGGAAGGAAACCCGCCCAAAATCCGCACACAAATTAAAGTAACTAAGCATGTATTAAAACCATAATCACATGATTAACAAGAAGAGAGAGAAAGAATCGTTACCCTTGAAGCGTGCTTCGCTCTCACTTAGAAATCAGACTTGAAAGCGTAGAGTCCCGCAAATGCGCGAACATCCGACAACTAAAAATAACTTAGAGTATTAGAACAAAGGTTTTCTCTTCTTGGAGATCCCTTAAAGTTCACCAACTCAAGTGGTCTATTAGTATATATAGGGAAAGGAGCCCTTGAAATCCCATCTCCCATCAATGTGGGAGAGTTGGAAAAAATAATAAATAGAATTTAATTTAATTCTAAATTAAATTAAATATCCAAATGAATCACCAAACGACAAATGGCATGAGGAGATCAAGTGGTTAGGTGAGGACCATAAGGGGGGACCATCCCCCCCTTTCTCCCCAAAAAAACTCTCACAACACCACCAAGCCAACAGGCACACGCTAACTGCAGGCTTGCCTTGGCAACCAAGGCAGCCTTGCTGGCTCCTAGCGCCTTGGCTGGGCCTGCCAGCTAGCCCGCAGGCACGCACGCACGCACAGCCAGCAGGCCACACACGCAATGCAGGCTGGTGTTGTTGCTGCGTTGCTTGTGCTAGCTGAGCCTAGCTAGCTATTTCGACCATGCACAAGGCTCAGCGAGCACTTGCTTGTTGATGGCCTGGCGATGGTGCGGGGCTAGTTGCTAGCTTGTCTGGCAAGTGCAACCAGCCATGAAGGTCTTGCCATGCGCCCAAGGCATGCTCGGCCATGCTAGGCATGCTGAGCTTGCGGCTGAGCATTGCCTTGCAGCAATAGCCTTGGCTAGCCATGCTAGCCATCTTGCCCTAGCAATGAGTTGTTGTTCGGTCAATTTTTCCGTCTCGTCGATTCCTAAATTCAACTTGACTTATGACGCTCTAAGCTAGGAATCCGACGTCTTTTTTTGTAAATAGTCTATTGACTCATTTAATCCTTCGGATTCATTCGTCGTTTTCGTTCGGTTACACGATTGGGTGTGACCCGAAGGGTTCAGTCAAGATTAAGCTGTAATATTAGTTATTCATTAATATTATTGATCGGAAGCGGCCTCTAGCTAGGAATTCTGATCACTTGACCTCACTGAATAATTAGCTTTCTAATTAATTCTGAACCCTCTATCGGAATAATACACTTGTTCAAAGGACACCATTCCTTTCACTGCACTCACAAGCCCAGCGCGCTGCTATTGCTTATGAAATGGAAGGCTAGTGTGCTAGCTGCTAACGCTATGTTGTGAGGCTTGCAAGGCAGCAGCCCCTGCTAGCAAGCCTCACAAGAAAGTGCAGGCTGCTAGCGTTGGGTGCTGCTCTTGCTAGCGATTCTTGCCCGCAAGGCTGCTTGGCCTAGCTCGCCCAACCATGGCATGCGATGCATGCTGGGCTTGCGGCCAAGCTTTGGCTTGTGGCAGGCAGCCCGGCTAGCCTAGCCCTCGTATGGCTAACTGCTAGCTAGGCTATTGTGAGGCTACGGCTAGGTGTTGACTTATCGTTTGACTTATTTATCTTCTTGTCGATTCCTTGAATCGACTCGACATTCGATGCTTGACTTCGACGCTTTAAGCTCGACTTCGATGCTTTAAGCTCGAAATCCAACGTCTAAGTTTGTAAAATCCTTATCGACTTATTGAATCCTTTAGATTTATTCGTCGCCTTTGTTCGATTACACGATTCGGTGTGACCCATAGGGTTCAATCAAGAGCAAGCTGTAAGATTATTTATATTAATCTTAATGATTGAAAGCTGCCTCCAGCTAGGCATTCAGATCACTTGACTTCACTGAATGATTAGCTTACCCAATTAATTCCGTACCCTATATTGGAATAATACACTTGTTCAAAGGACACCATTCCTTTTAATCTCCCACTTGTCCTTCCGAACAAGTGTGCTGTATGTGTATTTCCCTTTTCATATGTCACTTAATGCCTCTTCATGAACTATAAGGTAAGATTCACTATCATTCTTATTACGTCTAGAAGTGTTTCTCAAAATTCCGAGTTCGACTGTCAAGTACACATGATTTCTAAAATCCATCTGACCACGACCATGCATTTTCACAGTATCGCTCTTCGAGAGGCCTTGTAAACAACTAAGACATATTTCCTATTGTTAATAGGAGGACATTCCTAGTCTTGCATTGTCAAGCTTTTGTCACTAAGAGGCCTAGCCGCCTGAGTGTCGCCTTTATAATCCTCTTGTACGGCAAACGTTTGACAACATCAAAACAGGCTAGAACTCAAACAAGAGAACTTACAATACTCATGGTTGAGGAAAAAGGTATTGATAGCCATAATGAGTAATATACTTATGACGATTATGAAATCTCTTAAAGTATTCTCATAGGTCGATTCAGTATAGTTTTAAATTTATACCTGTGCAAATGATTTATGACATTCATGTCCTCATAGCACAAGAAAAAATTCTATAAAACATACTGCACTAATCTTACATGGTCATTAGTCATCCAACCTCCAAATGACCTTGATTAGGGATAATTTCGATACGATATTCAATGTTCACTTAATAGTTGTTTTTTTATCCAAGACATTGTCTTAATACCCTATTTTTAATATCGTTAGATCGAATGGACTCATTATTTAATTCTAAACCACAATTAAATAGACCATGGAATAATAATCATATTTATTCCACTATGAAACTTTTCAACGTTTCATCATATGATAAATGGTTTTCCCAAATGTTTTAAGAGTGATACTCTCTACAAAACATTTGTAGAAATCACACCCATATCTAATATGCTTGATTTCTTTTATGCAATTGTGAATGTTGTGGTTCACTTGTTGAATAGGTTTAGTTATCATTACTTTGCAAATCTTAACATCTTCATTATCGAACACTTTCATAATACGATGATAAAATTCGAGTGTATTATGGATTACATGTGATATAGGATTTATTGCCCAAGTGATGGCTCCCACTCATTTTCATGATTTGAGACCTTCAACTTGGAAACCTTCAATAATCAAAGTTCAACTACGAACTATCCATTAAACAACTTCACTGTTATTGCCTCTAAGGTAACAATGCTCTCGACTTTCTAATGATGCTTTGCTTGGATTTTACTCCAACCAGTTCACAATGATTTGGGATACCCTAATCATTTGTGATCATGGAAATTTAACTTAAATTTCCGCACATTACACATGGATGCAAGTCCATGTTACCATTCTCAAGCCGTGACGCATCTAAGCTCGTGCTTATAAATGGCTTCCTTATTAACGATCTAATCCTTTCTAAGGTTGTGCTTGCAGCATCAAAACTCATATTATATTCATTTTCATGCATCAAGAACTCATCCTCTTACTTAACAAAGTACTTAGGATTTTCTTGATCATAATCTAACAATCCATTACGTAGATTCAAGTCAATTGGTACTTTATACTTATCATGCTCTAAGCATGCAAGTTATATGACGATTCCATATCGTAGCATACATGATGGATTCAATTGCTAAACTATTCCCAATTTGATCCCACTCATGTGATTTAGCCCATCCAGGTTCACTGACTCTCGCTAAACTTGTTTGCTATATCATACAGTTAAAAGTCTCTATCAGAGTCTTTCATGTTTGAATTAGTATTTGCCTAGCGTATACTTAGTTCAAACATTTAGATAGTCTTATACAAATGGATCGAAAGCTTTTTCAGGTCTTGCATGTTTAACACGGTAAATTACTTTACTTGTTCAAACATTTTATTAAGTCTATCCAATAGATCTTAATTCCCACTATGTACTAAGTATTGCCTTTAGCTTAGTCCATTATTGAAGAATACTTTCAAATCTAAGCATTTAGAATTTGATAGCCATTTTACAATAGAGATCGTAAACTTCTTATTGGACCTTATAAAATTAACTTTTGCTCCCACTAAACTTCTTATTTAAAAGAATTTCTATGTTTCTCCATAAGCCAACCTTTTATTAACTTTCTGAGAAAAAATGTTCCAATTCCTTCATGCAATGATTTCCTCAATCCACCAATGGATTTCTTGAGCTTCAAATCTAGCTTTATCAGATTTAACAAAACCCTTAAACTATATCCATAGTCTCTTCCAAAATCCCATTTAAGGAAGGTGGTTTTGATATCTATTTTGCCATATTCCATATGCCAATAATTGCTATAATAATCACGAAAAAGACTTAAGCACTACAATTAGTGAATAGGTTTCATTAAAATCAACGTCGTGAATTTACTTGTATCCTTTTCAACATTTCTAGCTATATATGCATATACATTTCCATATTTGTTGGTTTTCTCCTTGAAAACTTATTTGCAATCGATGGATATTTACCCTTCAAGCAAATTAATCAAGTACAAAGTTTCATTGACAAAGATGGAGTCTATTTCGGATTTTATGGCCTTTAACCATTTTTCGGAATTTGGATTTGACGTATCTATCTTACAAGACACTATTCCCCTTATTATCCAATAGTAAATAATATGCTTGCAAGTTTTAGGTTCATTTCTAACTCAATAGAAACTTTATAGGATCCAAACCAAGCTTTTGGTTAATTCTATACCTATATGGGGTAATTGCATCAAAGAGTTTCAAGGCGCTTCTAAAGCGCTTTGATTATTTTGATCATACTCTAGTACTTCTAAATTTTTGTGAGTAATGAATTCTCTGAAGACACTTATAAATTTCTTTGAGTATTCTTGATCAATCATTCTCATGAAGCCCTTCTAAAGTCTTTCGAGATTCAATTTCCGTTTGTTGCTCGTCTCAATGGTCATCGAGTTCATTTTCCTCCCACTTGTTGTTTTGGAAATGTGTTACCTTCCACCAAGACACAACTTAACGCAACAAATACTATGTTCTTAATTTGGTTGTGGAGGTAATGCCCTTAGTCTTACTTGAATGCATACAAAGAGACATGTATATTGTCTTTTGGTTAAAAGTTCGTTGCGAAACAAACAGTTAGCTCCCACTTGAGCTACCTTAGCCCTTATTAAGCCACTTAGCTCCAACTGATCCAATGAGCTCCCACTGAGGCTAAGAGCCCTATACATATACTTGAAAAGACATTAGAAACTATTTCTATCCAAAACTGAATATGGTGTCTTTTCTTAAATTCGACAATTGTAACATTAGTCATTGGTGCATATCTTTAAGAACGTTGTAGGAAAGGATGTGATTCATCATCTTTCGAGTCATTTCCAAATGGCTTCGTGGTCTCCGTCAAGACAAATTATATTCTTTGTGGAGCTGATTATGAAATTTCAATTTCATAACCTTGAGATGGTCACTCTTAGCTTAAGCAAACATCACTCGATCTAATCTAGACGTTTTGATATCTTGCCAAGTTGATTCTATACTTTACTGAACTTTTGAGCTATTTCAGATCAAATTTGTTTCACATTTGATTAATATAGCCATACTCATTTCAATTCTTGTGAAAACATTGAAGCAATGGAATCATCTATAGCTTTTGGACTCAATTATCTATACTAAGCACAATTGCTCCTTTCTTTGTCGGTTTCAACAAGTCTGACTTCCTTTCCTTAGAACGATTCCAAATCGACCAACTTTTAAGAATTTATCTAATAGAGCCTTAAGTACGTTCTTGTCGACGTGACATTGCTAAAGATAGTAGGAACATAAATCATGTCCATGACTTGAACCTTGTGTGTTTATGTTAAGAAAATGTTTGTTTATAATCAAGCATTCTTGACTCATGGCTTAAACAACCATTCCACTAAAAAAAAACCAATAACTATTGTTCTTTTACTTTGAGTGTGAGTCTTTCTGTGTGTAAACTGAACATTTGCCTATTATGGAACACAATAATCATTATTTGTTCCAGCCTTAGCTTTAAAAGGTCTTTTAACAAAGCAGATGACCTTATAGATGATGTAGCACCACTTGCCTCATTCCAAACTCGTAAGTCAATAACTTAGCTTAATTTCAATGGTTTTAAGGTCACTTCAAAAGTAGAACACTCAAGCAGTATCTAACACTTGTGAAGATAAGTTGCTAAGTTAAATACGATAACATGAACTCTTAGATAGAATTGGAATCTTGAATTCCTTTACTTTGTTCCTTGTTTCCAATATTTCCTATCATACATCATCTCATAACTTTAAAAACCATTTCTGTAAGTGTTTTGACTTTTGTACATTGTTAGGCATCATTAAGCATCTAATGCGCCATAAAACAAAGTTCCATCTTTTCCTTTAATTCGTACTTGAATAACTACATCAATGAGTCCTACTAGTTAGTGTATTATGCAAAAAAATATGTTGGTTGTCAACTATTGACAGATTGAGTTTTCAACTCAATACTTCATGTTTAACAAAACTACCTAGTATTTTGAATGCATGATGTCCAATAATCCTTTCAAACTTAGTTATAAAAGTCATTTATGAGAAGTTGTATTTTAGAAATGCCTTTTCTTTTTTGAGAACCATTCTCAAAAGATTTCCTTCACTAATCGTTGAAAACATTGTAATACGATTTTGAATTCCACAAATATATGTGCAAATTATAACCATTCATCAAGATAACATAATAAGCTTTGAAATACATGCAAAATAGCAATTTCAATCAACTTATTATGTTTTATTCAATTTGAATTTGTCCCATATGCTTGAATAAAACGATTCCAAGATCGCCAAGATCAATAAGTGATTAAGCATGCTTTGACTTGTCTTAATACTTATTATTTCAAGGTAAGTAATCCAATTGCTCATAGTTCCAAACTATTCTTGGTTGATAAGTCGTCGCATCTAATGCCTTCTTGACACTTATCCCGTTTACCACAATATCTGAGTTTAACCAAAACTGACGTGTATATGATGCCTTGATTTAGAAAACCCATCAACATACCTTACGTCCCTAAGAATGTGATGATGCCTTGATTTGGCATAGCCCATGACCTACTTTCGAAGTTTTGTAAGTGCATGTCATTTTGGAATGGCAATTTTAACTCAATTTTCTTTGGTACTTAGGGTTACGATGTTGGTTAGATTTAAGTGAACTTAACTAATCATTCAAAACCAGAAATCCTAACACATGCATCTAAATATCAAGAGATATAAGCAATATAAAAGATATATATAAATGCATTATTGAACTAGCATGACCCTTGAAAATTATGTTGAAGCATCCAAGTAATCTTTAATCTTCAAGGCCATCTTGCCACCGTTTGGCTTCGTCTTCTAAGATACGCCGTCTTTAGACTTCACCATTAAGCATGCAAGAACTAGAAACTAGGAGTAATATAAATTATCTAAGTACAAAAATACTTAACTGTAGGGTTTCGTAGTGACCCTCACTACGCGGAAAGAAATCCCCAAAGACTCGCCCCGATAACTAAAGAAATTAAAGCATGCAAACATAATTAATACATAATTTAAAGAAGAAGGGATAAAAAATTATACCCTAGACGCGTTCTTCGCTCGCTAAACGAGATCTTACTTCAACGTCACAAATGCAAGGCCTCCGACGGTTCGTACCCTCAAACCCGACCCGATCGTCCTAAGTACCAAAGGTTAGTCGGGACCAGAACAAAATATAAACTTTGGAGTTTTACAAACTAAAGGTATTCTCAACAATGGAGATGCCTATATAGTTCCACTCAAGTGTGTATTCCCAAAATCCCACTCAAGAGGTATTTATAGGGAATGGGGGCTTAAACCCCTTGTTCATGATCAATGTGGGATCATGTGCAAATGCATTAATTTATTTAATTCTAAATTAAATAATTAATCAAATTCAATCACAATGCAACATGTGTCAAGAGGAGAGAATTGGTAAGGTGTTGACCAAAACCAATGGGGGGTACCATTGTCTTGGTCCCCAAGGCTTTGCTACAAGCATTGGTCCCCACCTCTCCTAAACCAAGGAGTGCTGGGCTGGCAGCCTGCCTTGGCTGCCAAGGCTGCCAGCTGGCGCCTAGCATCAAGGCTGGGCAGCCAGCCAGCTTGCTGTGCCAGCACGCACTGGCCCTAGCAAGCTGCGAGCTGCTGGGCGCTGCTAGCATGGTGTTGCTTCCTAGCTATTCCAAATGCATACGTATACGCATAGGCACAGCCCTGCTGGCTGGTGCGTAGTGCTGTTGCCTAGCCCTTCTCGCACACACACTTGCATAGCCAACATGCGTGCTGCTAGCAAGCCACGCGTGTTGGGCCTTGCCTCGTCAGCCACACGCACAAGCACGCCATGCTTGGTGTTGGGCTAGCAATGAGCTGTGATGGTGCGATAGCCCTAGGCATACACACGCAAGTGCCTAGCACAGCGATGGTGCTGTGCTTGTCCAATGGCACACACGCTAGTGCCTAGCACTGCGATGGTGTTGTGTTGTGCGGAGGGATGCAATGGGCGATGCTAGGGCACTAGTGTTAGCTGGGCTGGGCCATGCGACAGCATCAGCCACGCAGCACTTGCGAGTGCGCCTAGCACGCATGGCGCGCCTAGCACACACATGGTGTGCTTAGGCTTGCGATGAACTAGCCTAGCCTAGCACTCTCATGGCTAGGTCAATGTGATGCTACGGCTATGCAAGTACTTGTTGCTTGTGATTTTGCGACGCTCGGTCTCAACGCCCTAGGCTCGATATCCGACGTTAGTGTTCGTAAAACTCCGACGACTCATTGAATCCTTCGGATTAATTCGTCGTCTCGGATCGGTTGTTCGATTGGGTTCGACCCGAAGGGTTCAGTTAAGATTAAGCTGTAATATTAATTGTACCTTAATATTACTGATCAGAAGCGGCCTCCACCTAGGCATTCCGATCACTTGACCTTACTGAAGAATTAGCTCTGTAATAATTCTGAACCCTCTATCAGAATAATACACTTGTTGGAAGGACACCATTCCTTTCATTAATGGCACGCAATCCGTAATTAGATTTACAATAATACGTAACGAAACGCAGTCTGTATTTTCTATCCTAGTCGGTCCATACTAGTCACTTTTGTAAAAACCTGCATAAGAACATTTATAATATTCCATTCACCCATTCACTTTAGAAGTGAATGGCCCATGCATTTTTTACAAACAATACGAGCAATAATACAAATCTTGTATCAAATAAGTGCGCAATAGTTACTAACTTAGGTTGTTAATCCGATTAACATGCCTTATTAAAACTAGTCATGTGTTTATCCAATTATGTGAACTAACGCAATAATAAGCATAATTAAAGCTTAACAAGATCAAAACCGATTAAATTACGCTCCCGTTAAAACCCACATCCATCTCAATTCAATTATTCCAATTAAATTAAATTAAGCATATCGAGTCAAATTTTGTCAGAAATTACGTAATTATGTCAAAAACCGAGGCCTTGCATGCTCGCCGCACTAGCCTAGCAGCGAAGCAAGCAGCCGCAAGCCTTGGCAGTCGCACAACATGTCTAGCATGCTTGCGTGTTGCTGGCTGACAGTGTGCTTGTGCATGCTAGAGCCATCAGCAGGTGCTGCTAGGAAGCCCTGCCTTGCGGGCTGGGTGCTACCTAGCAGCCCCTGCCCTTGCGACACGCACGTAACAGCCCTCCCATGCACTTGCTCGCACTCGCACAAAGTGAGAGCTTGCTCTCGACAGCAGCATTAATGTGGGCTGCGCAAGCAGCCCTTGCTAGCCAAGGGCATCTCTTCGAGGCTTCCAACCCTCGATTTTGGTGCAAACTCCGGAATTTTCATTCCCAAAAAATTATGTGTCAAGTTTTAAATCCTAATCCAATTTTGAATTAAATCGAGATATTTTAGAATTAGTTTTAAGTCCAACTTGATTAATCTAATTTTAGTGCAATAACCAATAATTATTTCCATGAACCATTGTTTAATAATTTAGGTCACTTTGATGCAATAAAAAATTAAGGGTATGCAACATTATTAAATTAACTCATCCAATGATTAAAATTAATTAAGAAATTGACAAAACAACTTGAATAAATTGATTAACCATCCAACGAAAAATAATTTATTCAACCAGCACTCATACATGTTTGAATACTTCAACCATCCAAGAAGAATAATATTGAAGCATAAATGTGAACATTCATGATTCCAATCGATTTCCAAAATCATTAAAACTCAAAGTAAGTTCACTTTTGGAATTTAGCAAGTCAAGATTCAATCATTAAAGATTCAATCTTTGACTATTTTAAGGGTTCATAAATCACATTCAACATAAACTCATACATTTCAAGCAATTTAATTGCAATATGAACAATTTCCAAGTTTATGTGAATATTAGAGCATTCCAAATTAAGCAACCAAATGATATCAAAATCATGATTAATATGGAATATAATTGCAGTAGATTAACGCCATAATCAATCACATAATCCAATAATTAAATGTTATAATTAATCAAGGTTTAAAGATTTAAAATTTTTCGTTATAAACGAAAAACCCTCGAACAAACACATTTCCAGGAAAATTTTGGCCAATGGAAGCCGATTGTTAAACACTATGTGGATAATGGTTGATTTAAAACATCGATTCCACTCAAAAAACACTATTTTGGAGTTGAAATCTGGGTTCGCAATCATAATATAGAAATAAACCGATTTTATATAATAAAATTGAGATCCTAATCTAATTAGGATTCTAATCCAGATTTATAAATCTATTTTAAATCACCTAAATTAATTTTTGGTTGTAAAAATTAAATTCAAGAGGCTCTAATACCACTGTTGGGTTGCGGAACCAAAACCCACCCCGGACCACATGCAAAATTAATACAACTAACTAATAAACATGCAATTAATAAAGCAATAAACACATAAGAGAGAGAGAGAGAGAGTAAGAGAAAAGGGAAAATACCATCTTACACAACACGAGCACGAGCCTCGGAAAGCTCTAGACACGCACGCGTGAATCCTCCTACTTTGCACACCCACATGCCCGAACAAGGTCCCTATCTCGTAGCTTAGACGAGACCGAACTAAAATTTAGAGTTTACGAACTTAAAGGTTTTCTCACGCTCATGGGAGATGCCTTATTGAGTTCTGCCCAAGTGTGTAAATTCCTAACTCCCAATGTTAGTATTTATAGGCAAAGCATTCCCAATTCCCACAATAATCTTTCCATGTGGGAGAGCCGGTAAGGTGAGAAAATAAGCAATTAATTTAATTCTAAATTAAACTAAATAGCATGAACAATAACCAAACGACAAGTGTCAAACTAAGGGAGGGGTTAGGTGAGGACCACAAACCCCTTGGGGAGCAAGCTAACCCCCACCAAACCCATGTGCACGACACCCCCCAACCTTGGGCCTCAAGGCATACCGTGCTGACAGCCTTAGCCTTCGGTTGGGCCAGCACTCGCAAGCCCAGTGCGCTGCTGGTGCTTGTGCGATGGCAGGCTAGTGTGTTCAATGCTGCTACCGCTATTAAAGCTAGGCACGGGCCGGGTTGGCCTACGGGGGCCCGGCCTGGCACGAAAGTCGGCGTGACACGGCACAGCCCGGCAGTTGGCCCGGTCTGGCACGGTCGTCGCTTGGCGTGCCATGGGCCGTGCCACGGACATAATTTTCAAATTTCTGACACGGCCCGGCACGAGCCCGCCTTTTTGTCGCGTGCCAGCCCGTCAGGCACGGCCCGGCCTAGCACGCCAATAACGGGTATAATAAGAGTCGTTGCTTTGCTTTGCTGTCGTTTCTCTTCCCCTCTTTCTAACAGCCATTAACGGCTCTTTTTCCCAATTTACCTATAAATACCAAATTTCACTTCACATCCAAATCACAATTCAACTCATCTCTTCTCTTAATATTTAATTCTCTTTATCTCTTATTCTCTTATATTCTCTAATTATTATTTATTAATATCGAAAAAAAATTAAAAGTTTGTAATCGTAATTAGTATAAAGCGTTGAAGCACGGTTGTAAGATCTAACTAATTAATCTTTAATATTGTTGTTAATATTGTTGTTATTACTTATTATTATTGTTATAATTATTGTTGTTAATTATTATTATTATTATTATTATTATTATTATTGTTATAATAGTCGTTATTAATTATTATTATTATTGTTATTGTTATAGTTGTCGTTATTAATTATTATTATTATTGTTATTGTTATAATTGTTGGTATTAATTATTATTATTGTTATTATTAAAATTGTTATTATTGTTAATTATGGCATCACCAAACATGAACAACCCATCATCCTCTAGGAAATTAAAGCCCGACTTGTCTATGGTAATAGTTCTAGGGAATCACCTAATCCAATTACCCCCCCCAATTTCTAGTCCGACCAATGACCCCGGCAACGTCCCCCTAGGCTTTGAACAATTTAGGCACGATGGTACTTCCGATTTTCAACCCTATAACAAGAATAATATCCTCGGATTTCCACAAAACCAATTTCCACCACCAAACCAATTTCCACAATTCGTTCAATTCCCACCTAATTTCTTTGACCCACAAAATTTTTATTCTAGCCAAGGTAGCCAACAAGATACCCTAAATGCCTCCGGTTCTACTACTAACCAACAAATCCCCAAATCTACAAATACCCAATTCCCAAACACACAAGATCAATGGTTAACTGAAAGTGACATGGTAAATATCAAAAGCCGCAAAAGTGATGTATGGCATTATTTTCTACTAAATAAAGCCCAAACAAGAGCAAAATGTCAAATGATTTGGGGATTTTTCCCCACCACGTGGACCAATGATATCCTGCCACGTGTTATCCACGTGGACCAATTAGAGTCCACCACGTGTCACCTCGTGAGAGGTCCAAGGTGGACCAATCAGGTCACGACACGTGGCAGGCAGAATTGCCAGCCGAGCAAGTGGCCTCCTACGGCCCAAAGTTCCAGGCAAAGCCCAATCAGCCTATAAAAGGGAGATATTTCCCTCATAGGAACATATTATTCAGAAATATTAAAAACACATTAACTCTACATCAGAGAAAGTCGACACCTGACACCTCAAACCGAGCGAATTATACTTTGCAGATCCTCTCTTGGAATCCGAGAGAGACCCTTTACTTTCCGCACTTTACTCCTCAAACATGTTCTAACTTGATCGACGGAGGCAGAGCGCCCACCCACCGGAGTCTCCGTTGTTTTGCAGGCGTCCAGAAGTCAGTCTTGGAATTGTAACTCTCCCGAAGGACATAAAAAAACCCCGAAACATTTGGCGCCGCCTGCGGGGAGAGTACTTCAAAGATGACTTCACAAGAACCTGTACCACCTCTCAATGAGTAGCGGCCTACCGCTGACGTCCAGGTCTTCTCAGACCAAGATACGGATGATGACTATGAAGTCGCCACCCATACGGCCCCTGACGGGTCCCTCATGACGTGGCGCATTCGGTCCCATTGAAAGGAGGGAACGGAACACTGACCAGGCAGGCCCTAGTGAAACAGTTGGCCAGCCGACAAGTCAGCCCCCAGGTGGTTGAAGGATCCACCCCCATCACTAGAAATGAGCTCATGACCCTCATGACAAGTTTCAAAGGGGAGATAAAGGATCTCATTGATAAACGGACGGATGTCCCTACCAAGGAACAGTCGGCCAAGAAACCCTCTTATTCTGGGAGGAAGAAGCTAGTCAAGGACCAAGAAGCCACTCCTTATCCTAAACTAGGAGAGGGACGTAAGCCTTTGATAAACCTGGTTGGACCGCGGTTCCCTGAGCCAGGGCAAAGGAAGGCTATCCGGCATATACAGCCGGATGGTTCCAAGAAAACATATTCTGATGCTTGGATGATTATCCAGCAAAAGAAGAATATGCAACTGTCAGAGTCGGCCTCCACGTCGAACTTCAATGAAAGTTTTCAAAATGCCTCGCTGAGGTATTCTTAGTAAAACCAAGAAGACCAGACAGGCGGCCTATCCACCCATTCTAGTCCTAAGATGTTCCAGGCGGCCCCGTATGTGCCTCAACAGCCATACGTGTCGTATGGACCACATTACATGCAGCTTACCCTCTTCGGGGGGCAGGCAGCACTCAACATCTACCCTTTGGATTGGCAGCTCCGACTACTCAAACTTGGGGAACAACCTTCAGCTTTCTCCAAGGAAATAACTGAGGCCACACAGCCGGCCAAGGTGAAGAATGTGTTGGTAGGCACTTATGATGGTACCTCCAACCCAGAAGACCACCTGATGGCATACACCAACCTTATGTATTTGCAAGGGTTGGATGAAGCTACTGGGTGTAGATGTTTCTTGGCCACATTGAAGGGCGTCGCCAAGCAATGGTTTTGCAACCTGCCATCCGGATGCATCAATAACTTTACGACGCTGACATATTTGTTCGCGTCAAACTTCTCAACGAATATCCTTGCAAAGAAGACAAGTCTTGACTTGAGTACCATACAGCAGGGAGAGAAGGAAGGGTTGCGCTCATATATCAGGCGCTTCAATCTAATGAAAATTCAGATTCAAGGGCTATCTGATGAGGTAGCTTACACAGACTTTTTCAAAGGTCTAAAGGACGGGTTGGCTTTCAAGTTTGACCTCGTCATAAAGAGGGTGGCTACCCTCCAAGAGGCACTAATGGAAGCAGACGCCTATATACAGGCGACCGAGCTCTACAACATCAGTAAACAGACGGACACAAAGAGGTCCGACAAGAAAGAGAGTCGGCCATCAAGGCCGGCTAAGAAAGACGAAAAGAAAAGAAAACAAGTCTGGGTTGCTGAATCCTTTGAAAAGCCGTCCCAGAAGAAAAAGAGAGAAGTGAAGACGTACTCCCCAAAGTACGAATTCAATAAGGACTGCTACTCCATCCTCATGGAGATTAAGGACCGGGTCTCAATTGACAAGCCGACTCCTATGAAGGGTTCCGCCAAGAATCGGAACAAAAACAAATACTGCCACTACCATGAGGATATTGGCCATGACACCAATGAATATTATAGCCTCAAGTGGGTATTGGACCGTCTAGCTAATAAAGGAGTCCTCAAGTCTTACATCTTGAGGTCCAAGCAGACTAACCCTGGACAGTCGTCTAAGAAAAAGCCCCACTCTGCTAATAGCTCGGATACGGATGAAACTCCGATCTATACAATAGCAGGCGGCTTTGCTAGAGGCAGCCCTACCATCCGGGGCAATAAAGACTATGTCCGGTGCCTCGATGTTAACTCAATTGACGAGGGAAAGGCGTCCAAGGATTACTTCCCCGAAGTGGTTATTACTGAGGAGGATAAGGACAAGATCAAGAGGCCACATGATGATCCCATTGTCATCGAATGCAAAGTGGCCAACCCAAGAGTTGGCCGGATTCTCATTGATACTGAGAGTTCGTCTGATCTCATCAGTCACAAGTGCCTGGCCAAGCTTAGGTACAAGCCCGAGAGTATGAACCTGGTCTCTCATCCCTTAGTAGGATTTAGGGGTGGTGTGGTACATCCGGTAGGTCGCATAGACCCACCCATTCGTCTGGGCGAAAAGGGAGAAGGATGCCACATGATGGTCCGGTTCTTAGTTGTTGAAGAACTAACGGCCTACAACATGATTTTTGGGCGCCTTACCCTTAAAGAATCTAAAGCTGTTATCATCCCTTCCCTTATGCTTCTCAAGTTTGAGAGGGATGATGGAATAGTCGGCTCCCTACGGGGAGACCAAAAGATGGCTAGAGAGTGCTACCTCTCTGATGTCAAGCCCACTGTGGTGGCAGCCGGCCCCAGTGGAGAAACAACCTATCTTAACCAAGTCAAGGAAGCCGCACCTGCTACAACAGCAGCCGGCAAGAAGAGAAAGGCCAACCAAATGATGGGTGAGAAAAAAGACAGGCAATAGCAATCACTAACAGGTCAAAGGCTGGATAAACTTTGCCCCCAGCCGGCTGGTGAACACATGGACATCGTCCTAGATGACTCCCGTCCCGACCGGACTGTTAAGGTCGGGACGACTGCTTTTGCTAAACTTGGTGCGGACTTGCATCACTTGCTAAAAGAATTCAAAGACATCTTTGCCTTTGAAGTAGACGAGATGCCAGGCATCAGCCCGGATCTAGGCGTCCATAAACTTGATGTGGATCCCAAAAAGAAGCCGGTAAGGCAAAATAAGAGGAACCATGTTGAAGAAAGAAGCCAGGCGGCAGCCATCGAGGTGAAAAAGTTGTTAGATGCTGGTTTCATTCGGCAATGCTACTTCCTTGATTGGGTTGCCAATGTTATCCTAGTAAAGAAGCCAATTGGAACCTGGCGCATGTGTGTAGACTACACAGACTTAAACAAGGCATGTCCGAAGGATAGTTATCCTCTCCCAAAGATCGACAGTCTGGTCGACTCTACAGCCGACCATGCCTTGATGAGCTTCATGGACGCCTATTCAGGCTTTCACCAGATACCCCTATGGAAGAAAGATCAGGAAAAGACGGCACTCGTCACTGATTAGGGGCTGTTCTGCTATACTGTGATGCCGTTTGGTTTGAAGAATGCGCCTGCCACCTTCCAAATAATGATAAATACAGTTTTCGTTAATCAAATAGGAAGGAATGTGGAGGTATATATTCATGATATGATTGTTAAATCCAAACACCAGACGGACCATCTTACAGATCTTTGAGAAACATTCTCCACACTCAGGCGGCACCAGGTCATGCTAAATCCCAAGAAATGTGTTTTTGGTGTTGAGTCTGGGAAGTTCCTCGGATTTCTGATTGATCAAAGGGGGATAGAGGCCAATCCGGAAAAAATTCAGGCGGTCATAGACATCCAGTCGCCCCGCACTATTAAGGAAGTTCAAAAACTAACAGGTTGCCTAGCGGCATTGGGGAGATTCCTCAGTCGGTCAGGCGACAAGTGCCTTTATTTCTTCCAAGCAATCAAGAAGAAGACTATGTTTGAATGGGGGACGGATGCAGAGGCAGCCTTCCAGAAGTTGAAGGATCACTTGCACTCTTTGCCAAGGTTCGTCAGCCCTCTGTCAAAGGAAGTGTTGTACATGTACTTGGCCGTCTCTGATCATGCTCTCAGTGTCGTTCTTCTTCCTAAAAGAGACGGCTGTCAGCTCCCTGTCTATATCATCAGCCATGTCATGTGGAATGCTGAGTTACGGTACCCCATGGTTTAAAAATTTGGCCTGGCCCTCTACATGGCAGTTGAGAAGTTGAAGCCTTACTTCTTGGCACATCCGGTCGTTGTCTATACTGACCAGCCGATCAAGCGGCCACTAACAACCATGGAATCATCCGGCCGAATGATTAAGTGGGCAATTGAAATGCAAAGCCTAGAAATTACTTTTGAGCCAAGGAAAGCAGTGAAGGGGCAGGCACTTGCCGACTTCATTGTTGAAATGACTAGGCCGGCTGATCCAGAAAATCCAAACCAAGTCTGGAAGGTATTTGTGGACGGGAGCTCTACAATGAATGGTTGTGGTGCAGGCGTCATATGTCAGTCTCCTGAGGGAGACAAGTATGAGTATGCACTGCGTTTTAAGTTCCATGCCTCAAACAATGAGATAGAGTATAAAGCCTTACTAGCTGGTATCCGTATGTGCAAGGCGGCCGGGGCAAAGAAAGTGGATGCCTGTTCTGATTCACAACTGATTGTTAGCCAATATCATGGCGACTATGAAGCCACACATCCGGCTATGATAAAGTATCTACAAGCGGTCAAAGAAAAGGCCAGGGCACTTGAAGAATTTCATCTAAGTCAAGTGCCCATGTCCGAAAATAACCAGGCGAATGCCCTCTCCAAATTGACATCATCCGCCTCCTGTGGCACACCTAGATCTGTTTTTTGGGAAGTGATGGAAAAAAGGAGCATTGAGGAGGAACCTATTGGAGTCCTTGATCGAAGCTCAACCTGGATGGATGGCAACCAGGCATACTTAACAGACGACACCCTGGCGAATACTTACCCAGAGATGATTGTGATGAAAAAGCATGTGTTTAACTTCGAGATTCACAAAGGGAAACTTTTCAAGAAGGGTTATCTACATCCTCTTTTGAAGTGTGTTACCTCAGAGAAGGGCCAAGAATTCCTCGAAGATTTGCATTCAGGGTTCTGTGCCTCCCATATAGGCGGTAGGACACTAGCAAAGAGAGCCAGGCGGCAAGGCTACTTCTAGCCTACCCTTGAAGCAGACGCCATGGAGATGGTTAAAAAATGTGACAAGTGTCAAAGGTTTGGCAAGCTCATCAATCGTCCGGCCACTGACCTGATGGCTATCCATAGCCCAGTACCATTCGCCAAATAGGGCATGGACATTTTGGGACCCTATACACCTACTACAGGCGGACGGAGATATATTTTGGTAGCAGTCGACTACTTCACCAAGTGGGTTGAATCAGAGGCAGCAAAAGCATCAAAACAAAATATGTCATCTACTTCATTTGGAGAAATGTCATCACTCATTATGGGGTACCCATGTCTATGGTTTTTGATAATGGACCTCAATTCGAGACGCCTACTCTAAAGAACTGGTTGAGAGACTAAGGGATCTCTCATTTTTTTGCATCAGTCGGCCGCCCCCAAGAAAACGGCTAGGTTGAAGCATTCAACAAGTTAATCTCTGATGGTATCAAAAAGAAAATTGAAAGAGTCGGCGGCCTATGAGCTGACGAGCTACCGCATGTTTTGTGGGCCATCAAGACGACTGAGAAAGGGGCGACTGGTGAAACGCCATTTCTCATGGTTTATGGGACAGAGGCTGTTCTGCCTATTGAGCACTATAAGCCGACTCTTCGGGTCATACTTTATGACGAAGAGGCCAATTGGAAAGCCATGCGGCTAGCACTAGATTCACTTCCAGAACGCAGGGGCAATGCAGCCTTGCGCCATGAGATCTATCGTTTGAGAATGACGACATCTTACAAAAAAAGAGTGCACAAGCGGCCCCTAAAGGTAGGGGACTTTGTGTTACGAAAGATGGAAGCAGTCGATAGGGCCAACGAATAGGGAAACCTGACTCCTAATTGGGATGGCCCCTACCGAATCTATGAGAAAGTTAGAGGCGGCACCTACCAACTGGAAACACCAAACGGCAGGCAGCTAGCCAGAACTTGGAATGTAGACAACTTAAAAAAGTACTACTTCTGAGATTTGTAAATTATTTGTAAACATATCAATTAAAGTTTGCAATTTATTGCAATTTATTTTAATTATTGTACAAGTCTCCTCAGTGGGGCAAACTGCCTGTGCAGAACGCAGTCGACCTTATTTCTTACTTAGCAATTCGTTCTTTTCTGAACAACCTAATGAGGCCACAAGCCGGATGATCAACCTAAGGCCAATGGCCGAATGATCTTTTTAAAATTAAACTAATACGTCTGTCCCAAAACTTGAGTAGGCATCCGGCAACATCCATCCGGGTGAATTCGTCGCAGAGAGCATCTCCCATTTGGGTGGCACATTGCTCTATAAATCTAAAACAAACGGCCCAACCGAGTGTCCACTTGACAACTTCGAAGCCGTTTGACCAGAGACAAAGATAAAAGTACCGCTTCTCAAACAAGCGGTAGACAGTTCAAATCTGAGTTAGAAACCGACTACATTACTTGGGATAAATGCAGCCGACACCCTTTGAGTTAATAGCCAAGCAAAACCTGGCGAATAAAGGGGTCAACCGGCATAAGCCGCCTGATTCCTCTACTACTCAGTCACTCCTAACCTAGTAACCTAAAAGGTATGAGAAGACTGCCTGTTTTTTGGCAAACATAGGTACTCAACCACTATTCTTACTAGACTATACTAAGCTACCGCCTGTAACCCAAAAGGTGAAGCTACTTTTACTGAACATCCCGTTTGACGCCTGCTTCTATGCAGCCACCATAGCAAATGGCAAGCTAACATTCAACAAAATAAACTAAGTATCAAACTTAGTACATTGAAGTTCATATGAGGAACCAAGCGGCCAAAGCCGCCTGTTTTCTTCTACTCAGTCAAATCAAAGTGGCAGATTAGTCAACCTCAAGGGTTAACTAATGGTCACTGGCAAACTTAAGATGGGACCTAAACAGTGCGAACCAAGCCGCCTGTTTTTTAGAAAACAGACGGCATTTGGCCCCTATTCCTCTAAGTTGCAACATACAGACGGCCATATCCGACTGTTTCTTTTGATTACTCAAGAACAATTGACAAAGATTGATAAATCTAATAAGTTCATAGTCAAATCTAAATTTGGAATCTTAAAAGTACGAATGAGACCGCCAGTTTTTTGGCAAACAGACGGCCTTCGACCATTGTTCCTAACTTTGCTAAGCACCATGAAGCTGCCTTGATGAAAAACGTCAAGACTGGCGCTTGTTCTATACAAGCACCAAAAAGACGGACCACTTGTAATCAAATAGAAATGTGCTAAGTACAAAGCCAAAGTTTGCTAAGAACATTATTGAGGCCGAGAGCCAAGATATGCTAGGTGTTCGCTTGTGCAATGGCCGACTGACCGCCTGATTTGGGGCAATCACCATAGTGATTGATTGACCTAGAATAAGTAATACTGAAAAAGTATCAAAAATTCTAAGTCAATCAACTCACCTTTGAAAACCAGGCACCCAGTCGCCCAGGGGAAAGAGCAGTCAGTCTATAATGCATTTATTAAAACAACAAGCGGGCTACATACACTTAGCATTATTCATGAAAAGCAAAAAGAAAATTCAAATACTTCAAAATTTGAAGAAAAATGGCAAAAATAGTCGAATAGTTAATATAAACAGTCGGCCAGATGACAGACTGGAAATGTTAAAGTCAAAAATTGTATATGAACCCCGACCCCTTGGTCGGGTAAAGATACAAAATAAACGGCACGCAGGCCGAAGAAAGTTGACATAAAAACTGAATTTAAGCAGCTGTAGAAGGACCTTCAATATTGGCAGCCGTGTGATTTGGATCATCAACCGGCGCCTGTTCTGTACTAGCATTCGCCTCCTCCTGCGGTGGCTCCCTATCACCCTCCGCCTCCTTCTTCTCCTCCTCTTCCTGGTCCGACTCCCCGGAAGTAGAGTCGAATGCCTCCTCATCCGCCTCCTCATCGTCGTATGTCTGTCCCATGATCTTCTTGTTGTATTAATCAGTACAGACGGCGAATTGGCTCCCCCACTTTTCATAGCTGGTATCAGGGAAGAGGGCCGCCCAAGTCATCTTCACGATGGCGTTTGTGTCCTCCATCATGGCCTGGACTATGGCCATCTTCTTTTCAACAACTTTCTGGTTAAGTTTCTCGGTGAGGTCAGCCTCTTGATTCTGCAGGCGGCCCTTGAGCTTGTTCACCCGGTTGCAGAGTCCCTCGGCCTCCTTGTCTACCTCCTTTAGAGGACCGAGCTTAGCCTTGAGGTCCTTTACGGACATCTCCAGCTCCAAGATCTTTTTCCTGGCCGCCTCTAAATCATTCTTCACCTGCAAAGTGGCGTTTACCTGGTAATACAGTATGTCAGTTGTCAGAATCTCATTTTGAGCTATCTAAAACATAGCTTTATTAGAATCAGAGGCGGCCATGGCCTTCGCGGCTTTTACCTCTTTGTTTTTCTCGGTGATGGGCTTGTAGAGACCATATACTAGCAGCATAGACTGCAGCCGGCCAAAAAACGGTCGTCAGTTACAGGCGACCAAGCGAACGTTTAACATGAAAATGGAGAACTTTTTACTAAGTTTACCTTGGCGAGGAGAGCAAGGATGGCTTCAAGGTTAAGGGTGCTGACTCCCTTAACAGAGTCCCTGTCCTGAGCAGGGATGGCCTTCAGCATGGCCTTTGCCATCTGGACCAGGTCCGACTCTTGAGGGGAGTCTACAAAGAAAACTGATTAAGTCGGCACAAAAACAGAAAATTTAAGCAAGTTATACCTGTGGCCGCCTCCTTTTCCCTTGGGGGTCGGCGGCTCTCAGGAGTGGCTGGAGTTCTCGCCCCACTTTGGGGAGTCTTACCTTGCCTTCCAGCCGTCTGTCTCCTGGCACCGCAAGGAGTCGACACTTCCCCAGCTGTCTGTCTTTGACGTTTGAAGTTCGGCTGAGTTCAGGAGGAGGGTCTGATAGTGTCGCTCTACAACAAGACAATGAATCAAAAACAGGCGACAAAAATGATTGCCAAATTAAAAAGAAGTAAATTGTGTTAAGTGAAGAAGGTCACCCTAGGCGCCTGTTTGGCAGGCGACTCCTCTGTAGACCGTTTGCCAAGAACGGCTGCGCGGAGTTGGGCGGCTATCTTTTTAGAGGGCGAGATCTTTTCCATTGCTTTATCTGCAAAATATTAATCAAGTGGTTAGACACAAAAATTAATCAAGTCTATCAAGACACGCTAAATAGGCGGTCCTCTACCTCTCGGCATCTCCTCGCTAAGGCCACAGGCGGCCAGGTACTTCCCATCATATAACCATTTATACTTTGGGATATAATTTTGAGGGACAAACTCCCTCACCCCAGTCTCAGGGTTCGCCCGTATATACACTTTGAAGAGCCCTCTATCCAGGATCCCTTCCTTTGCTTGTCGAGGAACAATCAGCAAGTCCAATACGCTTGTTAGGTAAGGTGGATCCCTGTTCCACCTGTTGTACTTTCTGTTTTTGACCTTGTCAGGGTTGGAGACTATGTAGAAGGTGTTCCTCCAATCCTTCCACTTGTTCTCCTTCCCCATGGTCATCATGTAGCCTTTGTGGCTAGAAATCTGATACCAGCCGGTACCGCTTATTTTGAGGGTCTGGCTGAGGTAATTCATGTGAGCAAAAGCTTCAAAGCTTGGCTCTACCCCATACATCTTGCAACCGGCAACATAGCGCAAGATATTAAACCATGAGTTTGGGGCCAGTTGCTAGAGACCCAGCTGGTACCCATCCAAAATCCTCTCTACAGCTGGATGTAGAGGAAATCTTAAGCCAGCTTTGATGGCCGCCTTATAGCAACCAAAACACTTGTCCTTATAGCTGGACGACTCTAGCCAGACTTCCGTATCCTCGGCATCCGGCATAGTTAGAATGTAACCATGTCCCATCACATGGTGAGCCCTGAAGCTCCCTATTTTTTCAGACATGGCCTTGCGCCTGCCTTTAGGAACATGGTAGAAATAGGGAGTATACATTTCCCTTTCAGTGGCAGCCGGCTCTGCCCATCGCTCCCCTTTCTCCACCTCATGGCTCTCTCTCGCTGTATGTAGCCTAGAGTGCTTTTCCTCTGAGTCGTCATAGTGCCGACTGGAGGTGCTCGGCTCAGAGTCGTCATCCGAGCTCTCAGCCAAAACAGTCGCTTGCCCGAACAGGTCATTGACGACAGGTTCATTCTGAACCTCCTCCCCTGATTCCGCCAAAATGGAATCATTGGGGGTACAAGGGACGCCAGGCGGCACGTCCGAGATCTCGCTTATGGGCACGTAAAATGAGGAGCCGTCTAAATTTGTAATCTTGGTCGTTCTCTTTGTTCAGGCCATGGTGTCCTACACAGACACATAGACAGTCGGACTCTGGGTAGTTCGCAAAGGATGGTCCAACATGGGGCAGGCGGCACTCCTAGTTCTAGATTCAGCCGTCCCTAGTGACCGGCTAATCACTAACCTAGGCCGTGCCAGGTGCTTTTGGGCTACCATTTTATAAAACAGAAAAAACAAAGAGAAAATGAATAAGGAGTGCCGCCTGCCCCATGAATAAGAAGTGGAGAAGTCTTGGAACCCTTGAAAAAACTTTAACAGCAAAAGAAGCAGGCGGTAAAGGAAACAGGCGGTCTGTAAGAACAAGCGGCAATAGGCCAAAGAGTCAGAGCAGTGGTCCAAAATCCTGTCTTAAAAGTTTCTAGAATGTCCAAATGATTTGGACACCCTTATTTATAGGGGGGAATTTCAAGGGTCACCAAAAAAAAACGGTAAAAACCGTTCTCTTATCATGGTGTGACACCTGTCACAGGTGCCACGTGGCATGCCACGTCACCCCTGTGAGGGCCAAATGATTAGGGGATTTTTCCCCACCACGTAGACCAATGATATCCTGCCACGTGTCACCTCGTGAGAGGTCCAAGGTGGACAAATCAGGTCACGACACGTAGCAGGCAGAATTGCCAACTGAGCAAGTGGCCTCCTACGGCCCAAAGTTCCAGGCAAAGCCCAATCAGCCCTACGTTTACTAACCTAGTATTGGGCACGTTTTCCAACACCTAATAAAAGGGAGATATTTCCCTCATAGGAACATATTATTCAGAAATACTAAAAACATATTAACTCTACATCAGAGAAAGTCGGACACCTTACACCTCAAACCGAGCGATTATACATTGTAGATCCTCTCTTGGAATCCGAGAGAGACCCTTTACTTTCCGCACTTTACTCTTCAAACACGTTCTAACTTGATCGTTGGAGGCGAAGCTTCCACCCACCGGAGTCACCGTTGTTTTGTAGGTGCAGGCGTTAAAATGTCAGTCTTGGAATTGTAACTCTCCTGAAGGACATCAAAAAACCCCGAAACATAAAACATGTGGTAATATATACTCGGCACAGTCCAAGTCCGGGACGAGACACTTAATTAGACACATGAGAAGTTGTGCAAAACCAGCTAGTGATCCAACCAAGCCAAAAATTTCCCAATTTCATCCACACGGCTTTACCTACAACTATGAGAGGGATAGGGGTGAACTAGGGAAAATGATAGTACACACCGAACAACCTTTTCTATTCTCCAAAAGTGACTCATTTAACACTTACATTAACAAAACATTACAACCCCAACATAAAAGAATCTCTAGGAAAACCGTTTGTTTCGCCGCTGTGAAAAACTTCCTAGAGTAAAAAATGCGGTTACAAGAAGAATTGAGTAAACTTAATTGTAGAGTGTCTTTGACTGCCGATTGTTGGGATTGTGGTTATAAATATCACTATATATGTGTGACTTGCTATTGGGTAGATGATCAATGGTTGTTACAAAAACGAATAATCCATTTCAAAATGCTGGAATACCCCCACACCGGTATTATCATTGCTTAACATTTAATGGAAGCAATAAATGAATACAACCTTCGAGAAAAAAACATGTCTGTGACATTTGACAATGCAACCTCAATGACATATACTGCTAATTATGTCAAACAAAACTTGACCGATGTAATATTAGATGGTGACACACTTTATACTAGATGTGTTTGCCATGTTCTTAACTTATGTGTACAAGATGGAATTAGAGAAATTGGTCCATACTACAACAAAATTAGAGATGCTATTATGTCTATTAATAGCTCAAACAAAAGATACCAAGAATGGAAGAGTTTTCTAAAACAACAAAAGATAAGAGCAATAAAAATCAAAACCGATTACCCAACTAGGTGGAATTCCACCTATGACATGTTAATTAAGGCAATTGAGTACAAGAATATGTTGACAATTTTTTACAACCTAAAATTTCCAAACAATGCTATATATGAGGATGATTGGAATAAATGTGAACGATATATGCAATTTTTACAGTTATTATATAACATCACGTATTGTTTTTCTTCTATTTATAATCCTTGTGCTCAAAACTTTCTTTCAAATGCATGTTTACTCGCCCAACTTTTCGTTAATCATCGCAACAAAAGTGATTATGATCAGTACCTTCCAGCAATGGAAATAAAGTGGCATAAATATTATAGTGAAATTCCTTTGATTTATATTTTTTCTTCCATATTAGATCCTAGGCAAAAGTATGAAAATACATTTATGTTAGTTGACATTTATTTTCAATGCATGCTTCTTGACGATAATGTAGATACCTATAAGAGTAATGTGAAGGATCAGTTTTTTGCTTTATTTAGAGTGTATGAAACCAAATATGGCACCGTTCCTCGCTCAGGCCCGTCCCAACCATCCCTAAACGCAAAGCGATGTCTCGGAGTTGCAAATGTACCTGAGTTACGACTTCACCAAGGGCATGGATGACGATGAGATAAACAACCTCGACCTCCTTGTATGGTGGAAACAACAAAGCACGAAACATCCAACTTTGGCGGCAATGGCACGAGACATTCTTGGTATCCAAGTGTCCTCCGTTGCCTCCGAACGAGCTTTCAGCACATCCGGGAGGGTTTTAGACGATAAAAGAACAATTCTAAAACCCGAAACACTTGAAATGTGCGTGTGTTTCAAAGATTGGTTAGATGCAGAAAATCGCTCACAAGACCGTTCTTACAACGACAACGACAACGATGAAGGAACCTCCGCTTCCGACCGTTCGGATTCGGCTAGTTCCCAATCTATGCAACTAGCAGATGACCTTGAAGGCGAAGACGAAGAAGAACAAGAAGAAGAAGAAGAATAGACAATTTTTGTATATTGTACGATTTTTATCATTATCAATACTATCATTTTACGATTTTTATCATTATCCAATTTTTGTTTAAGATCCTTGTACGATTTTTATCATTATTATCATTGTACAATTTTTTCAAGTAATAATAATATGAAGTATGCATTATTCACATCCAAAGTCCAATTTGTTTTTTTTCTCGTTAAGTTATAATTTGTAAATGAATATAACAAAAAAAACTTATAATAAATATAATAAATTATAAACATTAAACTATAAAGTAATAATATAAACTAAATATATAAATATAAATATTAAATATAAAAAATAATAAAACATAAATATTAAACTTAACTTACTTTAGAAAAATAATAATATAACATTATAAGTTATAAACTATTAAAGATAAAAAAAATAAAAAAAAAAAAAAGCCAAGGCAAAGGCAGCAGCCCAGCATGCCAGCCCGGCACGAGCCCGCTCGACACGTGGGTTGTGCCGTGCCGTGCCGTGGGCTAGCCTGGGATTTTGGGTGGCACGGCACGACACGCTTCCTCCGGCACAGTGGCACGGCACGACACGCTTCCTCCGGCACAGTGGCACGGCACGGCCCGGCACGCCGGAGACCATGGCCCGCCAGACACGGCCCGCAACGGCCCAGCACGACTTGTTGCCCACCTTTAACCGCTATTGCAAGGCCCGCAATGAAGCAGCCCTTGCTAGCAAGCCTTGCAAGCAAGTGCGGGCTGCTAGCGTTGGGCGCTGTTCTTGCTAGCGATGCTTGCCCGCAAGGCTACTCGGCCTAGCTCGCCCAGCCATGGCATGCGATGCATGCTGGGCTTGCGGCCAAGCCTTGGCTTGCGATATGCAGCTCGACTAGGCTAGTCCTCGCATGGCTAGCTGCTAGCTAGGTCATTGTGAGGCTAAGACAAGGTGTTGACTTATCGTTTGACTTATTTATCGTCTCGTCAATTCCTTGAATCGACTCGACGTTCGACGCTCGACTTCAACGCTCTAAGCTCGGAATCCGACGTCTGAGTTTGTAAAATCCTTCTCGACTTATTTAATCCTTCGGATTAATTCGTCGCCTTTGTTCGCTTACACGATTGGGTGTGACCTGTAGGGTTCAGTAAAGAGCAAGCTATAAGATTATTAATCTTACTGATCATAAGCGACCTCTAGCTAGGCATTTCGATCACTTGAATTCACTAAATAATTTTATTTCCTAATTAATTCCGAACCCTCTACCAGAATAATACACTTGTTCGAAAGACACCATTTTCGGCATTCGTAGGCTGACACTTGAATAAAAGTTTGACATACGCAGGCAAAACAAAAAATCGATGTCCACAAGATAGAAATACATATCTTAGAACTGGACGCACATATCCAAATCCAGTGAGAGAGATGAAAAATCAGCAACTCTCTCAGCAATTTTGTTCAGAAGATGAAAAGCACGCGTCTCAGGATTAGGGGCACGTGTCTAATTAGGTGCAGCTTTAGTTGGGGCCGTTCTTTATACATGGGGTGGTCGGACACCCTAGTTGTCCGGTAAAGCAAGACTGCTTTCAGGCTAACCGTATTTGCTTCCAACAGGGTCGCCTGCCCCGATGGTCGGTGCGCTTTGTCGACTCGTTAAGCCAATGGCTAAAAAAGAGTTCTATCGTTTTTTACGAGAGGCAGATCACGTTATTAGTGCAATTTTACGCAGCACGTACGCCATACAATTTTACGCAGTATGTATGCCATACAATTTTATGTTGTATGTACACGGTATTTTTGATAAGTAACGACAAAAAATACGAAAAACGTGGCATTTCTTAAGGGCAGTACAGGAAAAATGCCAAACTGTCTATGGGAGCTTTTACCTAAAGCACCACTACGTGATATTTTTTAGTCGTCTTCCGAGAAATATCCAAAACTATGCTTGGGCAGGCACAAAGCACGGTGTGCATCCAGGATGATGCAAAAAACTATCAAAAAGAAAATAAACCACAAAATTGCAAAGCAATTAAAAGGATTTTGAAAATTTGCACGTTATTACGAGAAAAAATAAATTCAAAACGAATCAAAATTTGGATACTAGGCTTTTAAGTGACAGTATCTGCGCGCAACTCTGTAAGTCGCGCTACCTAGGCGCACGCAATGTTCAGAGTTGCACTGGGATACCACGCGCAACTCTGAGAGTTGCGCGCGACACTTAAGTTAGTAAAAAAGAGTTCCGCGCGACACTTAAGTCAGTAAAAAAAAAACGAAGAACACGATCAGTTTGTCACTTCTTCCTGGCCATTTTCAAATATTTCTCTCTCTACAAAGCTTTGCTTTTGCCTCTATTGAAGCTAAGGAAAGAAGATCTCGCATCCAAATCCCTTTTGCCATAATCCAATGTGAGTTTCTTTTGCTTTTTTTGCATATTTTGGCGGAATTTGGGGAAATTCGAACCGAAGAACTCTAAATTTCGAATTTGGGGGTTTTCAATTTGGCCCATAATTCTTGAAATTGTTTGTTATATGTTTTTATGCTATGTTAATTGGTTAAGTATCAAACCTTGTATGAGCATATCTTAGTTTATGTTCTTGCTAGTTAGAATTGATGTTCTTGCTTGCTCATTTGGTTATACTATTGATTATGAGATGAATTATAGTGTTATGCCTACAGTTATGCTCATGAATCGTGTTTTGAAAATTTTGAGTTTGAGAAAATGGCGTGAAATGCATGATTTTCATATTCTGTACCATTTTGAAGCTACAAAATAATTGTTTAGTAGATGGTAATTACATTTGGGTGATTATTATTCATCCATAAACTATTAATTTCCAAGATTCTTAGAAATAATCTTTAGAATGTTTAGTTGAACTGGTATAGGTTGGCTTTCTAGGTGTTTAAGCCCCCACTTACTCGGTTCAATTGCAAGTGTCATAGCCCCCAAGTATTGGGTGGTATTCGCCTTAGTGTTTTAACCCTTTCTTAGCCATTACGCTGTCAAAATGAGTCTAGAAATTATCCTTATAGTTCTTTTAGGATTTAGAAACATATTCAATGGTGTAATTTTTTGAAACGTCATCAATTAATTGTTTGTAGCATGGACACTCCCTCTTTTGAGGTTGCTGAGGAGGTCTTAGGAAGACCAGTTTCTGACGAGGTTGTTAACACTCGAAAAAGGGTGGCACGTGCTCGGGAGGAGGGACGAGAGAGGCGCGTCGGTGCTGAGCGACGTCGTCACGAGGAGTTAGTTTGGGAGGGTCCTCCAAACAATGATCCGCAGGTCCTCAAAAGGGACCCGGACCATCATATTTCGATTCAGGGTCAGCGCCGCATAGTGAGTGTCTTGTGTTTGTTTCTTTCTTTTTTCTCTTTTTGTTTTTTTTTTCTGTTTCTTTTATGACCCGTCATTATCGAATTTCTCTTTTTTTTTTTAGTGAGCCTAGCATGTGCCTGTACGATTCTAGTAGTTATAAAGGTCGGTTTGACTCTTTACCCGATGTGGTGAAGGAGGTGATTAGTCTTTCGGGGGTTGGTCCCCAGCTGGCATCTCTTTGGGATTCATGGAGTCAGCCTGCGTCACTGGCTTTACTCCGCGGATTGTTGGAGTTTTGGTTGGATTCACCAACAATTTTCACTTTCCGTGGGGAGAGATGACGGTTACCCCTTACGATTTCTCCATGATTACAGGTTTTCCTTTTGGAGGCGAGCCTGTGGTTCTTGGAACGTAAAGGGGTCAGACGAGAGACTGCGTGATCTCGTGGGGGATCATCTTGCAGCGACCCTACATGTGTGTGCGCAGTCTTGTCCTTTCTTGGTTCGTGCCGACGAGTTGTCTGCTGATAAGATTGATCGACATTGTACTCCTAAGCAGCTGGCTCTGATATACATTGATCATGTTATTTCCGTCACCATTTTGAGTGAACGGGGAGAACGTTTCGCTATCGGGTTACTCATTTACCTTAGTGAGTTGGAGCAGGTGGGTAACCTGAACTAGGCAGAGGTGTCGTATGCCCGTATGCTTACTGCTATGGGCAAGGCAACATGAGTGATGGATTCCGCAACAGCTACTGAGGTGCCCCAGATCTCCATTTCATGGCATGGCCAAATTCTTGAGGTACGTGTCTATTTCTTTTGTGTTTTATCTTTTTCATTGATTCTTAAGCTAATCACGTTTATTTTTGTTTGCTTTTTTTTATGCCTGTGGGTATTTGTACCTGCCTTTTTTAGCCCCATGACGCTTAGGCTGACTCGTTTCCCGATTGGCCACCATTTGGTCAAAATAGGGAAGAGACGAGCCATTGTAGTTGGCAACTTTCGCCAAAGGATTCTTTCGGTGACTTATGCGTCGGTGTGTATAAGTTTACAACATATGTAAATATCTTTCTTTTTGGTCATTTTGTTTTTTTTATTATGTTGTATTTTATAGGTCGACCTTCGCCCTTATGGCTTGGTCGTGGGGTTCCCAGAGGTTGTCCGGGCAAGCAGCGTTCGCTGCCGTTTCCGGACGCTTTATCAGGGATTCTCCTTGTTTCACCGAACATACGCGTGGTTTTTAGGTAAGCGCGTTGTTTGGCAGTTTTCATCGCGAACCCTCCGATCCGGATGCTGCATCCGGATTTTCTTTCTACCGAGGACCCAGCTCGGGCAATCCTTGGTTATCCTGAGTAGCTAGTGGTGCTACCTGGGGTTTCTTAGCAGGCTTTAGTTGCATCCAGGCTGACTCCTTTTCCAGCTTTTGTTCCGATTTGTCTCCTTTTTCTTTTGATTTTATTTTTCATTTGATGTTCGGATATTGACCTTGTTTTGTTTGTGTTGTCTATATTTATTGTAAAGGGTCGTGTTGGGTGGTTGGGTGCCTTTGTGGCAGTGATCTCATATACCGATGCTTTTGGATCGGTGATCCATGAGACTCTTCCGGCCGCTAAGGATGAGGACATATCGTACGTCCCAGAGACGGTTGAGTCCAGTATGTTTTGTTTCGTATATGTATATAAATCTTTATCTATCACATACGTGTTTTTATAACTTTCCCTTTTTTTTGGAACAGGTTCCGCGGGAGACCATGGACAACATGGTGAGGACTCTTCGAGCTTTCCGAGGTGCTTATCGGAGGGTCCTCATGGCTTTGTCATGTCGTGATCATCAGATGGTTGCGGTAATGTTTCTATCTTTGATTTGGATTTTAGAGGATATGCAGCAACCTTCCGAGAGTCGTCGAGCACCGTGATTCCATTTTTTTATTTTTAGTTTTATGAAAAATGTATATATTTTTTTATTTTTATACATATGACATTTGTACATGCGACGTATTTTGTGTATATTGCCGTTTGATTTTTATCTTATTTTTTATTTTCCATAAAATATTTGCGAAAATTTCTAAAGGAGGGAAAGGGTTCTCGACTAACCCTCCTTGAAAAAAGAAAAACTAAAAAAGGGAAGGGGAAAAAAAGAAGGAAAACAATAATAATAATAATAATAATAATAATAATAATAATAATAATAATAATAATAATAATAATATGTTGTATTTTGCCAAAAATCGGACCGTTTTGATCTATCTGTAATTTAGTAATGCATACGAATAGCATCAGCGGCAGCATCAAAAATACTATAAGTAGAGCAAACCTCTAAAAATGCATCAATATGCTTGTAAGGATTTTCAGATTCAAGACCATAAAACGTAGGAAGCATTTTTTGGGGTTTAATTTCAAAATTGCCTTCATCATTAGGCATCCTATTACCAATAGGTGAAGTGTAAGTGTCAGAGTAAAATACTCACTAAGCTTAGTTTCATTTTCCATGATTATTTCTTTATTATAACCAAGATCAATAAAAGTATTTTTATTCAAAAATCTCAACTTGTGCATTCAATTTCAGAATCGTATGGACTTAAATCGCAAGGCAAGGATCTAAGCCCAAGCGTAAACTAAACACACAAAACAAGAGATTGGGTGGAAAGCACCTGGCAAATCAGATTTCAGTAGACTTGTTTCAAGTCTACGTAGCTGACCAGAAGCACCAGAACTGACTGCACATAGCAACTAAAGTTAGTATGTAAATAAAAATAACTAAGGGCTGAAGTAAAATAAGAGAACTAATTATGAAGGAAAATCTAAAGATCAAAAATAAAGACTAAACACACTGAAATGAAATAAAATAAAATAAAAAATAAAAAAAGAACAGCAAACCTGAAATCAGAACACTGTAAAACTACTATGACAGAAAATAAATCTAATGATTGACAAAGACGACTAAACACAAAAACGGAGAAAATAAGAACAGAAATAGAAAATTATTAAGCTAAGAATTAAACTATAGCAGACAAGTAGACTGAACTATTCTAACACCGTTCCCCGGCAATGGCGCCAAAAACTTGATAGTGATTTTCAACAAGTTATAAAACCCTATTCTTGCAAGTGTACAAGTTCTAGTAGTAAGTGATAAATAATAGGTTATCGTATCCATAGGGAACGTTGAATAATACTATAGTCTACTAATTTAATCGAGAAATAGAGTGGTTTTGACTAAATGAACTAAGAAAAACAGAAATTAAATAAGACAAATAAGGCTAACAGGAATAAATAAATCAAAGAAAACAAACAAGTAAGAGGGACTCTAGGACGATCGAATTCACCACCATTAGTACGATAATAACTTAGTTGGAATGAGAATTAATAGGTTTTATTAAGCAACCGAGACTACAAGTCCAGAATACTCTTAAGTAAATAATATTGTAATCAAGTAGGTGACATATATCTAATTAAGCCAGTGGCGGACCCAATTAAGTGACATGGGTGACACTGCTACAGAACGAAGAACAGCCAACAACACTCAGTCTTAACTCCTCCAATTCGCCATTGCCTCCACTGAGATCGACCGTCGAGGCGTGCGTCACTGCTCCACCAACCAGGCAACCACCGCCCTGCTGCGTCGCTGCTCTCAGTTCCTCACCACTCACCAGTTCACCAAGTCACCACAGCACCACTTCGGTCTTCGCAAATCGACAACCTCTTCACTAGCTGCGTGCATCGGTGCCGCCTGCGTGCAACTAGGCAACCACCTTCTGACCGTCGAGTCTCGGCCGTCCGTCACTGATGGTATGTCTTGCTATTTGCTAACCCTAATTCAAAATTCCCAATTTGAAATCCCCAATTGACAATTGTTAACCCTAATTTCTAGATCTTTGTTTAATTATTGTTAATTTTAATTGCAATCTTTGTTGAATTTTAATTTTAATTGCAATTTTAATCTTAGGTTTTACCGTTTTATTAGTATGCATTCTATGCAATGATGTGAATTGTGGAAATTGATATATATTTTTCAATTTAATTAGGAAATGTCAAATGATTCACCTAATTCAAACAAATCCAAGGCTACTAGAAAACAACCCGATCTTCGACAATTCATGTTTAAAAGAAAGAAACTCCATGAAAATGAGTCCAATAACTCCCCCTCATTAAGCTCCCCTCAAAGTCAAGAAGATGATATGGAAATGGGTGGTTCAAGTACTTGTAATGTACCATTGGAGAAAAATTTGGTATACGATGTTGAACTTCTTCCTCATGATCCGGGAAAAAGAATAAACATAATGGATTACCCTGCAAATGAACGAAATGCAGTTAAGAGGGGTTATATTTTTAAAAAACCTTGCCAACCAAAAACTCATGACTTTCCTCAAAAACAAGTGTCTGGTTTACGTCGCTTTAGTGTTCATTGGTTCAAGAAATGTAATTTTTTTCATCATTTTGAATTGTATGACTAAGTATGTTTTTTATTTTGAAATTTTAATACTAAGTATTAACCAATTTGTGTGTTTGAGTTTTTTTTTTGTTTTTATTTTTTGTTAAGTTTTTTGTAAGTTAAGCATTTAGTCCCTCGAATTGAAAATCCTGGATCCGCCACTGAATTAAGCATAAATTATTTAACCAATTGCTCACAAATCAATAAGCACCATTACACTCTGGACTACAAGAAGAAAGTATGTAAATTAGATAACCAATTAAGCCAATAGGTAGTTCTACAAGAATTATTATTAACGTAATTTGAAAAGCAATAATCGAGCAAATTAATCTAAAGTTATGCAATCATAAGACCAGAAATAATTCTCAAACAATCAAATTAGAAAATCATACTAATAGGGTTTCATCTAAGCCCTAAAATGAAGAAATTAGCTACTCATAATTGGAAAAAATATCACCAAAATATGATAAAACCATCGGAAGTATCCCAGAATCTCACAACGATTCGATGTCGCGATCAGCCACCGTCCAACCGTTGTTGCTCTGTTTCCCTGCTGTCATGCTGCTGTTCATCCTCACGAGTCTGCCTTTGTGGTTCCTTCTTATAATCCTCAGAATTCTTTGGTACGGGATTCTCGAGAACAATTATGAAAATTTGCCTTCTTTGTTCTTCTGCGCGTAATCTGAGGTTTATTAGGAAATGAATATTTTTTTTCTTCCTTTTCATTCATTCTTAATATCTTTGCTGCTGCACTTCTTTTCGTGGGAAATTTTGACTCCTTTAATTTCTTTGACTGCTTTTGCGTGGGATTAGAGGAATGGGCTGGACTTTATTTTTTGCTTTGTTTGCAACTCATTATACTCCTTGCAATTAATCTAGTAAATGTAACTAGTATACCTTCTATAAAAAAAATGATGTTCACAATAAAAAGCGTAATCACACAATATACTAATTACACGTGTTACAATAAAATCAGAAGAATTAATACGGATTAATGTAATTATACGACTTAACAACTATACATTAAGGAGTATAAATATAAAATATTTGACACTTATCAGAATCAATCAACCAATCAATCAACGTGTTGACCCATGACATGGTTCTCCCAACATTTTGTTGGCGATATGGGTGAGATGATTGTTATTGATTTTATGATAGAAGCCTAGTGTGAGCCAATCCTCATTGTTTGAAGTGTGCTATGATTATGCATGATGCTATGTTGCTTGTTTGGATTTTACTTTTGTGAAAAAATAAAATATTATGCGTTCAAGTCTCGCTCTCTAACTAGAGATTATCCAAGTTAGCCTTCTATTACAACTCATAGGTTACCTAAATTGGCGCAACAAAAGCCAATCACTCGAGAGAGCAGTGCTGAATGCGACAGGCTAGAGCAAAAACTTGTTGGTTTGGGGGGAAAACATGAAGCATATTGGTACATTCGATCCCGGGTTTCTGAAGTTCGAGATGGAGACAAAAATACCAGTTACTTGATGAAGATGATGTTTGGATAGAGAACGAATGAAAGGAGTATCGAAGGATAGTCTGCCAATTTTATGACAAGTTGTTTACTTCTATAAATCCTTCAAGGGAGGAAATGCAATAAGTTTTGTCTCAAGTTGATCTCGTAATCACCATCGAAATTAATGAATCTCTCTTACGCCCTTTCACCAAGGATGAAATTTATTCGGCTTTGTCTCAGATGCACCCTTGTAGAGCCCTGGGACCTAATGGCATGCATGCTATATTTTATCAACCTTTTGGTATATTATTGGTGATGAAGTGGCAAATTTTGTTAGAAATATTTTTTATGGTGTATCTTCTTCAAAACATGTGAATATTACCAATTTGTGTTGATTCCGAAAATCAAAGATCCGACTTCTATAACAGAATTTAGATCCATTGCGCTATGTAATGTTCTATACAAAATTGTGACAAAGAAATTGTTCTCAGATTAAAATAAATTCTCCTTAAGGTTGTGACTGAAAATTAGAGTGATTTTTTTCCCGAAAGACTTATAACGATAATGTTCTCAAAGATCTAGAAATTTTCATACCATGGAAAAGAGAAGCAAGAGTAAGAAAGGGTAAATTAGGATGAAACTCAACATGAGCAAGGCATATGACAAAGTGGAATGGTGCTTTCTTAAGAAGCTTTTGCTCATTATGGGATTCGATGGCCGTTGGGTGAATTTATTAAGGATTGTGCCTCATCGGCGTCTTACTCTTTTGTAATTAATGGAGGTGTATGTTGTTTCGGGGTTTTCTGTGTCCCTCGGGAGAGTTACAACACCATGACTGGATTTCGAGCCCCTGTACCTGCAAAACAACGGAGCCTCCAATTGGGTGGAGTTCCGCCTCCGACGATCAAGTTAGAACGTGTTCGGATGATGTAAAAAGTGCGGAAAGTAAAGTATCTTCTCGGATTCCGAGATCAGGAGTAAATATTTGCAATTAATGATTACTCTATTTTTTGGAAATATTTCTGAATGTGTCCCCAGGTGGGAACATCTCCCTATTTATAGGGTCTTGGGGTGCGCGCCGTTATTCCTAGGTTACAGAAACCTAGGAATGATGGGCTATCCCAAGAATTGGGCCAGGAAGGCCGCCTTTTTTCCCAATGATTGGGGATGCCACGTGTCAGTAGAGGATTGGTTCATGTGAACCTCTCTTTAGGTGACACTTGTCACCATTCTATTGGGCCACGTGGCATTGGGTATTTTTACCCAAGATATTTTCCCCTCACAGGTGTGACGTGGCGTGCCACATGGCGCCTGTGACACTTGTCATGCATGTATTGGGGAACAGTTTTAACCGTTTGTCTTCCAGGGAAATTACGGGGATGCCCCTTGAATTACCATTCCTTAAATAGTTTTTTACCCTTCCCATTTTTGGACATTTCCAAAGAACTAGAGAAAGCCAACCGTTTTTTGAAAGAGAAACTCTGACAAACGCATGTATATCTTTCAAGCAACTGTCTTCTGTCCCATTGAACACAGTCGATATATCGCCCGAGTATTTTCAAGAACTTGCCTCTTTTTCAATATAGATACAGTCGGTAAAATGTTTGTGAGCCAATCAGAAAACTTCCTGAGAACCGTCTCGGTAGTTTGCAACTAATTCTTCTTTTTTTGGGGGTACATCCGGTTAACCGTCCGTGCACCCAAAAAAGAACATCACCAGAACCGTCTGAGTACCTTTCTAGCAAATTCAATTGTATTCCATGTGGATATAACCGGTCAACTGTCTGAGCATCTTGAAAGCCATTGTTCTGTTTTCGCTTGCTAGTTCAGCTAGTCGACGCTTGACTGCTTTTCAGCTCAACTTAGAGGTACCGTCTCCCCTCTTCTCAACTTTCATATTTTTTCGTTTGTGTACATTTTGTTTCATAAATGGATTCACCAACAGCACACACGACACAACATAGTTTAGTAAGCAGCCGGTCCCCTGGTACGACTGAGTCTAGGACTGGGGGTGCCGCCTCTGGGTGCTCGGATCACTCTTGTTCATCTCCCAATTCGATCGTCTCGTTGTCTGTGTAGGACACTGTGGCTCGGACTAGATGGACGGCTGTAGATCCAGAGTATAGGGAAGAGAGCGCAGACAGTGCGCCGCCTGAGATAGAACAGGCTGTGGAGACAAGAGGATCCCCCCGGGTGCACCCAGCATTCCTAATGACGGGATCATTGGGTCAGAGGGCGGAGACGGTGAAGAGTTCGCCTCTGTGTCTGGCTCTAAGGAGGCGGATGAAGCTGTTCCCGAAAGAGACGGGGGTGATACCGCCTCTAGGTCTAGGTCTGAAGAGAGCAGCAGCTCACTATCATCAGTTGAGGATAGTAAGGAGGAGGAAAGATTAAAATGGAATAGTGAGGGGGACCCCTTCTTGATCCATGTCTCTGGCGAAGGATATACCAATCGGGTGCCGCCTGAATTGGGGACCATTGCTTGCAAAGATGACCAGCCAAATGTCAACCTTTATTTTGGCTGCTATGAGGCGACCTTTCTAACCGGTCTCCGCTTCCCCCTTCATGACGCAATCAGGGCTATCCTGCGAGGATACGCACCAGGCGTGTGGCAGTTAACCACAAATTCTTTGGTTAACATTATGGGCTACATCGCCGCCTGCGAGATGCAGGGTCTCCATCCCGGTTAGGAGGCCTTCGCCCATATGCATTATCTTAGCCGTAGCCCAGGCGGCTGGAGGGCGTGGTACATATTAAACACCTACCCCAAGTATTTGATGACCCTAGACAAACTGTCTAAGTGGTCTTACTGGAAGAACCGGTTCTATTTTGTTTCTGCCCCAAAATGGCAAGAGAACTTTGAATACCGATGTTATAATAAGAAGCCGCATATGGTGGGGCAGAAGTGTAAACTTCCACAAGTCCCGGATGAGGACTATGAAAAACTAATAGAAGTAGGGTTTTTTGAACTCACAACCACCACTCTCTCATCCGGGGAGTTGATAAGCGTACCCAAAAACTGGGTACCCAAATACGAGTTTTTAAAGGACGAGGGGTTCTTGTCCGCCTGTGGTTTAAGCACCATGTTTGACAGATGTATGTATAGCATGCATCTGGCAATGTTATGCCGTCTTTAGTGTTTATAACTTATGATTTATTTTTTCCTGCTAAATGGTCTGACAGGCGGCTCTTTTTGCATAAAAAGCAAGAAAGGATGCTCCCAGAAAACAAAACACCTGCTCGTTCTGCAGCAGACATCGGCAAGGAAAATGCAGAAAAGAAGAAAGCCGCACTGGCAGCTAAAGGCCGGGTATAAACCGCCTGCCCCAGGTTCTTCCCTATTTGCCTTATATACGTATATAGTTGGTTATGAGCCGGTTGTATTATTAATGCCTCGTTCTGACTGTGTGCTTAACATTTGGTTTGTTTTTCAGGATAGAAGCAAGGGAGCTCCTAGATCCCCTTCCACGTTGATCAGACAAAGGCCGAGTGACGAGGTCACCAGTTTTAACAAATCTAGAAAAACAACGTCTTCTCAAATGGCTTCTAGGGTTTCACTCAAAAAAAGCTGTCTGACCGTTGGGGGAATGAGTATAAAAAATTTCAGTCTAGGGATTGACCTTTTTTTCCAGCCGGGTGCCTTGGGGTACCAAAGGGTGGCCAGCCACCCAAAGTTGCAAGCGGTTCTGCAGCGGCTGTAGGGGATTCAAACCCTCAGCCTTATCCCCAAGGTAATGTTTACCCCTTCAATTCTCTCTTTGAGTTGGGTTGGCCCATGCGGGTAAAGTCACATTCCGACCCTCAATCAAAAGGATCTTTGGGCAGCTTGGGATCTGTTGGTGGCGCATATGTAGCTTTCTCACCATATCTAACTTTTTATTGTCCATGGCTCAAACACAAATTTTGGGTTTTGAACATTTGAAAAGTTTGTATACTAAAGATGATGATTTTTCTAACCTGTTTAACAATCCTTCTAAAGATTTTGTGATACAGGATGGATTTTTGTTCAAAGGCAACAAGTTATGTGTGCCTAATTGTGGGGTGCGTGAGCTCTTGGTGCGTGAGGTTCATAGTGGCGGCTTGGCTGGTCACATTGGAGTTCACAAGACGGTGAAAATTCTCCAAGAACATTTCTATTGGCCACACATGACTAGAGACGTGAGCCATGTGGTGGAACGATGTGCAACCTGTCAAAAGTCTAAGAGTACCTTCCACAAATGTCGCTATGTTCCTTTATCGGTTCCTAATGTTCCATTGGAAGCCGTGAGTATGGACTTTGTTGTGGGTTTGCCTAGAACACAAAGGGGCAATGATAGCATCATGGTAGTGGTGGACCGTTTCTCAAAAATGGCTCACTTTATTCCATGTCACAAAACAGATGATGCCTCTAAAGTTGCTGACTTGTATTTCAAAGAAGTGGTTCGTTTGCATGGGGTGCCAAGGTCTATTGTTTCGGACCGAGACACTAAATTTCTTAGCCATTTCTGGAGAATGTTATGGAAGATGGTGTGAACTAAACTCTTGTTTAGTACTTCACACCATCCTCAAACAGATGGGCAAACTGAGGCGACAAACCGAACTATGGGTGTTCTTTTCCGTTGACTTGTGAACAAGACTCAAAGGGATTGGGACTTGAAGTTAGATCATGCCGCGTTTTCTTTCAATAGGTCTCCCTCTGATACTACGGGCCAAAGTCCATTTGAGGTAGTCTATGGTGTGAATCCATTACTAAATGAACTCATTCCATTGCCTAAAAGTGAGCTAGTGCACGGAGATGCTAAGAAAAGGTGGGAATCTTTTCAACAAACTTGCAAGAAGGTTCGTGAGATGATTGAAGCCATGAACGAAAGATACAAAACCAAGGCCAACAAGAACCGTTCTCAACCACGATTCAAAGAAGGTGACTTAGTTTGGCTCCATCTTAGAAAAGAACGCTTTCCTAACCTACGCAAAAACAAGCTTATGCCAAGGTCGGATGGTCCATTTCGTGTGCTTCAAAGGGTGGGCAAAAGTGCCTACGAAGTTGAACTTCCTAGTGACTATGGTGATGTGAGTTCAAAGTTCAATGTGGGTGATCTCACTCCTTACTTGGATGATGAAATCTTGAAGGCAAGCTTTTTCGAGGAAGGAGGGAATGATCCGGAATTGGATGTGGATCAAGACCTACTACAACCTAACGAGTCTAATGGTCCAATGCATGGTTCGAAGGGTTCAATGACACGTTCCAATGTTCAAAAAAATCAAGTTCCTTTGGTCCATGGTTTATTCATTTAAGGGTCCAAGTTCTATCAAGACTCACGCATAGGCTTTTATCATAGCTTCATCTCCATTCATGTCTTGCGTGACTTGGGTAGAATATTTGTCAAGGCTTGTTTGCCTTGGATGCTGGGCGTGATTTCAAGCATAGAAGAAGGAAAATGCTCCTTCTTATTTCAGTTCACAAGGCAAGGTAAATGAAGGCTCCAAACAACGCAATCAAGGAGAAGTTACACGGCTTCAATGAGGCATTTATGAGGGAGGTTACACGCCCCTTGGATGCTTCTTTTGAAGTTTGAAATTCCTTAGTTTAAATGCTTGTCTTTAGTCTTGTTTTAATGTTTATTTTTTGTTTAGTTATGCTTTAAAACTCGTAATTACGTAGTATAATAAGTGAAGCTAAAACCGCAAGACCTTGGAAGTAATCTGGCCAGAGGAATTTGCAGCGGTTTTAACGGTAACCGCTGCCTAATCAGTGCTTTTCGCAGCGGGTCTTCCGCGTAATCGCTGCCTATTAAATGCAACTGTTTGAGGACGTTTTGAAGCCTTCAATGTGCATCCATCTCATGGACGTTTCCTACTTGAGATTGATGTATTTGGACAGCTATTAGTGTGCTCATTAGCTAGTTTAATTAATTAAGACTACGTAGCTTAATAATGTAAGTAGCTTCATCCTTAGCCTATAAAAGGAAGTTTTATTCTAGTTTGTAATCATCCAACCTTTAATGAAATACAACAATTTGAGATATTTGTCTAATGTCTTCTCTGTTTTAACTTGTGGACTTAAGTTGACTTGAACTCGTGGACTCGAGTTTGTAAGCTTTACTCGGAGTGAGCTTGTTTTAGTGGCTAGTAGAGTTAGTGTTCAACTCTAGCCATAACTATCCCTAACCTAGTTCATACACGTGGGCTAGGAGCTGCTAAATACTAAACCGAAGTACATATTAAAACACCAAGCCCTTAACCCCTAGCCTAAACACTTGATCCTTACCAAATATCACCTAACCCAGATTTTGTTTCCGCATCAATTGGTATCAGAGCCACGGTCTGGGCTTGGGTGTGACCATGACTTCGGACCAGAACCAACAAGATTTCATGTGTGAGATGCAACAAAAACTCATGGCTGAATTACAAGTTGTGCGTGAGGAGATACGTGATGTACATACTCAAATGAGTGCGATTGGTGAAACCACCAATCAACACAACTGTAGACTGTCTGAATTGGAGGAAGGAGAGCCAACCCCAAAGAGTAACTATAATCAGTTTAACCCTGAAAAGGAGGACCGTTTCCTGAAACTAGACATCCCTGAGTTTGATGGTTCTAGTGACCCTGAGGTGTTTAATGACTGGGTTCGAAGGATTGAGTCAATCTTCGAATACAAGGAGTATGATGATGAAAAGTGTTGCAAATTGGCAACACTAAAACTCACGAAATTAGCTGGATTGTGGTACGAAAACCTCAAATCCAAGAGAAGACGTGCAGGAAGGAGAAAATTTCTTCGTGGGCTGCATTGAAAAGGAAAATGGTGCAGAGATGGATTCCTAGGGAATACATGCAAGATCAATATGTCAAACTGACTCGTCTAAATCAAGACACTTTGACTGTAGATGAGTACGTAAAGGAGTTTGAAAGACTTAGTCTCTTGTGTTACTTGGAAAAAACGGAACCATTGAAAATGGCTCGTTTCACTAGAGGCCTTGCAAAAAGTATAGCCAACAAGGTGGACCTCCTACCTTATACCACCTATGATGATGTAGTGAAGGCAGCTCGAAAGGTAGAGGCACAACAGAAGGAAAACCAAGTAAAGAATACACCTCGTATTCCTTACAAATCCCATACGCCTACCAGCCGTTTTGACAAGGGAAAATCTCCTATGTTTCCCAAGAAACTAGAGAATAAGGTGGATGATAGGGGTGAGTATACCTGTTTTAAGTGTGGACAAAAAGGACAAATAGCTACAAATTTTCCTAAACGAAACACTCTAACCATTCAAGAGGGTGGTTATGTGACGAATGAAGAAGAGGAGGAGGATAGCGAATGTGATGAATGTGAACCAGAGGAGGGTGAAAATTCCTTCTGTTGCGTGATGAGAAGGGTCTTGTACACTGAGCCAATGCAGGATTTACAACAACGGGAAAATCTATTCAATACCCGGTGTAAGGTGGAGGATGGCATTTGTAGCATGATCATTGACAGTGGATCATGTACGGATGTGGTGGCTTCCGAATTGGTGAACAAGTTAAAATTGCCTACTAGAGAACACACCAAACCATACAAGCTTAATTGGCTTGACAATGATTCGGAAGTACGTTTAAGAAAGCAAGCCTTAGTTGCTTTTACTGTGGGAAATTTCTGTGATGAAAGATGGTGTGATGTGCTACCTATGACGACATGTCAAATTTTGCTAGGCCGTCCATGGCAATTTGATCGTAAAGCTATGCATAATGGTGTGACCAATGTGTATACAGTCAAAACTAGTGAAGGCAAGAAAGTACGGCTACTACCTTTACCACCTAAGGTAGAGAAGGAGAAGAAAGAGAAGCCTAATTTCCTCATTTCTAAATCAGAATTTGAGGAAATACTTGATCAAGAAGGAATAGTTTTCATATTAGTTCTAAAACCAATTTCAGAAAAATTGGTGGAAGGAAATTATCCTCCTATCATACGACCCTTATTGGAAGAATATCATGACGTTTTCATTGATGAATTGCCTAATGAATTGCCACCAATTCGAGGCATTGAACATGCCATTGATCTAGTGCCAGGTGCGACATTACCTAACAAGGCAGCTTATCGTTGCAATCCCAAACAAGCAAAGGAGTTGCAAAGGCAAGTGGAAGAGTTGATGGCTAAAGGTTTTGTGCGTGAAAGCCTTAGCCCTTGTGCAGTTCCGGCACTATTGGTGCCAAAGAAAGAAGGAACATGGAGGATGTGTATTGATAGTGGTGCCATCAATAATATTACCATCAAATACAGATTTCCCATGCCTAGACTTCAAGACATGTTAGATGAACTAAGTGGTTCCAAGGTGTTCAGTATGATTGATTTGCGCAGTGGCTATCACCAAATGAGGATTCGTGAAGGTGATGAGTGGAAGACTGCTTTCAAGACCAAACAAGGTCTATACGAGTGGTTAGTCATGCCCTTTGGTTTGTGCAATGCTCCTAGTTCGTTCATGAGATTGATAAATGAGGTACTACGGCCATTTCTTAATAAGTTCATTGTTGTATACTTAGATGATATTTTAGTATATAGCAAAAATGAAAATGAGCATGTAGAACATCTTATTCGAAGCATTGCGTAGGCATAAATTGTATGGCAAACTAGAGAAATGTGATTTCTTTTATAATAGTATTACTTTCCTAGGATACATTGTTTCTAGTGAAGAAATACAGGTTGATCCCGGGAAAGTGAAGGCCATTTCCACTTGGGAGGTGCCACGGAATTTCCATGAAGTCCGTAGCTTCTAGGGGTTAGCTTCATTTTACAGAGTGTTCATCAAGAACTTCTCCACCATTACTGCTCCTTTGACCGAATTGCTAAAAGACAAGGTGTTCAAATGGAACGAGTCTGCGCAAAGGGCCTTTGAAGATATCAAAGCTAAACTGCGTTCTGCCCCAGTATTAGCTTTGCCGGATTTTGATAAACTATTTGAGGTTGAATGTGATGCAAGTGGCGTGGGAATAGGTGTCGTTTTGGTGCAAGACAAAAGACCTGTTTCCTACTTTAGTGAAAAGTTGAACGGTGTCAAGTTAAACTACTCTACCTATGATCGGGAGTTCTATGCCATAGTACGTGCTCTTGATCATTGGTCCCATTATTTGAGGCTAAAGCCATTTGTCCTACATTCCAATCATGAGGCCTTGAAGTTTATTAATGGCTAACAAAAGCTTAACTCACACCATGCTAAGCGGGTCGAGTTTTTGCATTCATTCATTTTCAGTTCCAAGTACAAGGAAGGGAAGAAGAATGTTGTTGCTGATGCTTTGTCAAGGAGGAACTTTTTATTGTCCATGGATCAAACACAAATATTGGGTTTTTAACATTAGAAAAGTTGGTATACTGAAGATGATGATTTTTCTAACATGTTTAACAATCCTTCTAAAGATTTTGTGATACGCGATGGATTTTTGTTCAAAGGCAACAAGCTATGTGTTCCTAGTTGTGGGTTGCGTGAGCTCTTGGTGCGTGAGGTTCATAGTGGCGGCTTGGCTGGTCACTTTGGAGTTCACAAGACGGTGAAAATTATCCAAGAACATTTCTATTGGCCTCACATGACTAGAGACGTGAGCCATGTGGTGGAACGATGTGCAACCTGTCAAAAGTCTAAGAGTACCTTCCACAAAGGTCTCTATGTTCCATTATCAGTTCCTAATGTTCCATGGGAAGCCGCGAGTATGGAATTTGTTGTGGGTTTGCCTAGAACCCAACGGGGCAATGATAGCATCATGGTAGTGGTGGACCGTTTCTCAAAAATGGCTCACTTTATTCCATGTCACAAAACAGATGATGCCTCTAAAGTTGTTGACTTGTATTTCAAAGAAGTGGTTCGTTTGCATGGGGTGCTAAGGTCTATTGTATCGGATCGAGACACTAAATTTCTTACCCTTTTCTGGAGAATATTGTGGAAGTTGGTGGGAACTAAAGTCTTGTTTAGTACTTCACACCATCCTCAAACAGATGGGCAAACTAAGGTGACAAACCGAACCATGGGTGTTCTTTTGCGTTGACTTGTGAACAAGACTCAAAGGGATTGGGACTTGAAGTTAGCTCATGCCGAGTTTGCTTACAATAGGTCTCCCTCTTATACTACGAGCCAAAGTCCATTTGAGGTAGTCTATGGTGTGAATCCATTACTAATTAAACACATTCCATTGCCTAAAAGTGAGCTAGTGCACGGAGATGCTAAGAAAAGGTGGGAATCTTTTCAACAAACATCCAAGAAGGTTCTTGAGACGATTGAAGCCGTGAACGAAAGATACAAAACCAAGGCCAACAAGAACCGTTCTCAACCATGGTTCAAAGAAGGTGACTTAATTTGGCTCCATCTTAGAAAAGAACGATTTCCTAACCTACGCAAAAACAAGCTTATGCCAAGGTCGGATGGTCCTTTTCGTGTGCTTCAAAGGGTGGGCAAAAGTGCCTACAAAGTTTAACTTCCTAGTGCCTATGGTGATGTGAGTTCAACGTTCAATGTGGGTGATCTCACTCCTTACTTGGATGATGAAAGCTTGAGGGCAATCTTTTTCGAGGAAGGAGGGAATGATCTGGAATTGGATGTGGATCAAGACCCACTACAACCTAACGAACGTAATGGTCCAATGCATGGTTCGAAGGGTCCAATGACACGTTTCAAGGTTCAACAAAATTAAGTCCCTTTGGTCCATGGTTTGTTCATTCAAGGGTCCAAGTTCTACCAAGACTCACGCATAGGATTTTGTCATAGCTTCATCTCCATTCAAGTCTTGCGTGACTTGGGTAGAATATTAGTCAAGGCTTGTTTGCCTTGGATGCTTAGCGTGACTTTAAGCATAGAAGAAGGAAAATGCTCCTTTTCTTATTTCAGTTCACAAGGCAAGATAAATGAAGGCTCCCAACAAGGCAATCAAGGAGAACTTACACGGCTTCAATGAGGCGTTTATGAGGGAGGTTACACGCCCCTTGGATGCATCTTCTGAAGTTTGAAATTCCTTAGTTTAAATGGTTGTCTTGAGTGTTGTTTTAATGTTTATTTTTCTGTTTAGTTATGCTTTAAAAGTCGTTATTACGTAGTATAATAAGTGGAGCTAAAACCGCAAGACGTTGGAAGTAGTTTAGCCAGAGGAATTTGTAGCGGATTTTACGGTAACCTCTGCCTAATCAGTGCTTTTGGCAGCGGGTCTTCCGTGTAACCGCTGCCTATTAAATGCAACTGTTTGAGGACGTTTTGAAGCCCTCAATGTGCAGCCATCTCATGGACGTTTCCTACTTGAGATTGATGTATTTGGACAGCTATTAGTGTGCTCATTAGCTAGTTTAATTAATTAAGATTACGTAGCTTAATAATGTAAGTAGCTTCATCCTTAGCCTATAAAAGGAAGTTTTATTCTAGTTTGTAATCTTCCAATTTTTAATGAAATACAACAACTTAAGATATTTGTCTAATGTCTTCTCTGTTTTAACTTGTGGACTCAAGTTGACTTGAACTCGTGGACTCGAGTTTGTAAGCTTTACTCGGAGTGTTCGGGGTGAGCTTGTTTTAGTGGCTAGTAGAGTGAGTGTTCAACTCTAGCCATAACTATCCCTAACCTAGTTCATACACGTGGGCTAGGAGCTTCTAAATACTAAACCAAAACACATATTAAAACACCAAGCCCTCAACCCCTAGCCTAAACACTTGATCCTAACCAAATATCACCTAACCCAGACTTTGTTTCCGCATCACTAAGTTGCTCAGTATCAAATGCTAATTCATGACCTTGAAACTAAAGCTCAGCTCCTATCGCAGGCGGACTCCATCAAACAGCTCCTGGCTGCCCTCAATGAAGCTAATCTAAAGGCCTCAAATCTAGAGGCGGATCGCGACAATGCTAAGTTGGAGCTAAAAATGCTCAGGCGGGTCTCAAGTCCTTGGAGGAGACCAGGAAGGAGAACTTCACTCTAAAAACAGATGTTGACCGTCTGCAGAAGGAGATGGCCGCCTCTAAGGACAACTTCAAGGCCACACTAGAGGCTGAGCAGAGCTAGCTCATTGAGGAGAATGAGCAAGACTGCGAGGACCGGATGAGAATGGCCCGGTCGCTTATGTATCCTGAGGCGGATTATAACGTCTGGGAGTTGGGCTACAGATACGCAGATCTTGCTATCCTGGCTAAGGATGAGGGTTAGCTGGAGCTTGAGCCTTTCCAAGAGTGGGTCCAAAAGGAGCTTGGAGAGGAGGATGAGGAGGCTGTTGATGGTAATGACGTAGAGGAGGAAAAGGAAGGAGAGCACCAAGCCCAAGTGAACTTTGCCCCAACTCCACTTGCTAAGGATACTCCTCCGGCTCCGTCTCAGTAGTTTCAGCTTATGGTTGCTGCCTACACTTCCGGTCTGCGTGCTATGTATTTCTTTGTACTTCCACAACACTTAATTCTCCGGATATGGATCCGTTTAACAGTTTCTCTCCCGGCCTTTTGGTCGATTTTTTATAATAAGATTTGCCGACTGTGTCGGTTTAGCCGATCTTTGCAACTTGCATTTTTTCAATTTTTGTAATTCTTTAATATGCACGTATTTTGCTAACTTAATACATGCGGTTCACCGAATGCACCAGGCTTAATTTCCCGTAGACAGATGTGCTCTTGGTGATTGCCCCAAGCGGATAGTCGTCCACTAAACATCTAGATTGAACGTCAGACGGTCGTTGACCGCTTCTGAATCAATTTTCAACATTTAATTCCAAGTTGGAATGACAGGCGAAAACCGGCTAGTGTCAGTAGGACATGCGATTCTTGCTATAGCATCTAGGTTCCTTAGTTTATTTAGGTCAACCGGCGTTAATTTAATCCCTCCGGGATTAATCAGTCTTTGCCGGTTGATTCCTATGACGAATTTAGTAGCCGGATGTCTTACTCTTGATGGTGCTGACGGGTTATCGTTTAGTAGCAGGCGGCCATTGGCCGTGTGTAGTTGTTTAAATGAGTTGTTTTAGCTGCTAAGGTTCTAACTTAGCTTAGATCTTTAGTTCTAACCGTTTGTAGTGCTTTTGAGCAACAACTGAATGCCTGGCCGTTTGCTTGGGGATGACCAACTGATGCAAAGGAATGTGAGATCCCTTGATCTCCGAACCAGTTCTTGAGGGTAGACGTCTCAAATAGAGGGCCATTGTCAAAGACCATAGACATAGGTACCTCAAACCGGGTGATAATATTCTTCCAAATGAAGGAGATGACATCCTTTGTCTTTATGCCTTTGACCGCCTCTACTTCTACCTATTTGGTTAAGTAATCAACAACAACTAGAATATACCTCCGTCCGCATGTAGCAGGCGTATATGGACCTAGGATGTCCATGCCCCATTTGGCGATTGGCATTGGGCTGTGAATAGCCGTCAGATCAGTAGCCGGACGGTGTATGAGTTTGCCAAATTTTTGACACTTGTCACACTTCTTCACCCTTTCCATGACATCCGCCTCAAGAGTGGGCCAAAAGTAGCCTTACCACCTGACCCTTTTTGCTAGAGTCCTACCTCCTATATGTGATGCACAAAAACCCGAGTGCAGATCCTCTAGAATCTCTTTCCCTCTTTCTGTGGTGACACATTTCAATAGCGGCTGGAGGTAACCCTTCTTAAAGAGTTCTCCCTTATGAATCTCAAAGCTTGCGGCACATTTTTTCATTGCAGCCGCTTCTTAGTATACATCCGGCAGAGTGTCATCTGCTAGATAAGCTCGGATAACATCCATCCAGGTTGAGCTTCGGTCCAGAATTCCAATGGGATCTTGTTCAATACTTCTTTCTTCCATAACATCCTAAAAGATTGACCTAGGCGTATCACAGGAGGCGGATGATGCCAGCTTAGAGAGAGCATCCGCCTGATTGTTCTATGACCAGGGCACTTAACTTAGATAAAATTCATCAAGTGTCTCGACCTCTTCTTTGACCTCCTGCAGGTATTTGATCATAGCCGGATGGGTGGCCTCATAGTCACAATGGTATAAGCTAAAAATCAGTTGTGAATTAGAGAAAGCGTCAACTTTTCTTGCCCCTGCCGCCTTACACATCCGAATACTGGCTAGCAGGGCTTCATAATCTGCCTCATTATTTGAGGCTTGAAACTTGAACCGTAGTGCATATTCATACTTGTCCCCTTCAGGAGACTGTCATATAATCCCTACACCACAACCGTTCATAGTAGAGCTCCCGTCTACATACACTTTCCAAACTTAGTCAAGATTCTCCGGCTCATCCGGCCTTGTCATTTTGACAATAAAGTCGAAAAATGCCTGATCCTTCACTGCCTTCCTTGGTTCAAAAGTGATTTCAAGACTTTGCATTTCAAAAGCCCATTTAAGCATCCTACCGGATGACTCTAAAGTTGTCATTGCCGCTTGAGGGGTTGATCTGTGTAGATCACAACCGTATGTGCCAAGAAGTAAGGTTCCAACTTCTTGGCTGCCATGAAAAGAGCAAGGCCATTTTTCAACCATGGGGTATCGTTGTTCAGCATTTCGAAGAATATGGCTAATGAAATAGACCGAGAGCTGTATACTGTCTCTCTCAGCCAGGGGAACTGCACTGAGGGCATGGTCTGAGACGGCCAAATACATGTAAAGCACCTCCTGTGGCAAAGGGCTAACAAGCCTTGGCAATGAGTGCCAGTGCTTTTTCAACTTTTGAAATGCCACCTCAGCATCCTCGCCTCATTCCAATCTAGTCTTCTTTTTTATTGCATTGAAAAAATAGAGGCACTTGTCACTTGACCGGCTTAGGAATCTCCCCAATGCCGTTAGACAACCAGTTAATTTTTGTACTTCTTGATCTAGTATTTTATTAATGAAGACTGTGTTAATCATTCATTGGAAAGTAGCAGGTGCATTTTTCAGCCCAAACGACATCACAGTGTAACTAAATAACCCTTGATCAGTGACGAATGTCGTCTTCTCTTGATCTTTTTTCCACAAGGGTATCTAATGAAAGCCTGAGTAGGCGTCCATAAAGCTCATTAAGGCATGACCGTCTGTAGAGTCGACCAGACAGTCGATCTTAGGAAGAGGACAACTATACTTTGGGCATGCCTTGTTCAGGTCTATGTAGTCAACAAACATGCGCCAGGTACCATTCGGATTTTTTACAAGAACAACATTTGCAACCTAATCTAGGAAGTAACATTGCCGAATGAATCCAACATCCAACAACTTCTTTACCTCGGCGGCCGCTGCCTGAGATTTCTCCTCGTCGTGGTTTCTTTACTTTTGCCTAACGGGCTTCTTTTTTGGATCTAAGGTGAGCTTGTGGACAGTGAGGTTCGGGCTGATGCCTGACATTTCTTCCACTTCAAAGGCAAAAATTTCCTTGAATTCTTTCAGCAGATGGTGCAAGTCTGCACCCAACTTTGCAAATGCAACCGTCCGAACCTCAACAGTTCGATCCGGACGTGTATCGTCCAAAACGATGTCAATATGTTCACCAACCGACTAGGGACGGATATCATCTGACCGTTCCCCGATCTGTGATTGCTATTGCTTCTCTTTTTTTACAGCCAACAACTGGTCCGCCTTCCTCTTTTTGCCGGCTGCTGTTAGAGCAGGTGCGGCTTCCTTAAGTTCATCAAGGTCTATGGGCTCTTCGCCTTGGCCGGATGCGGCCACAATAGGCTTGATGTCTTAGAGATAACACTCCCATGCCGTCTTTTGATCTCCATTCGGCGAGCCTACAGACTCGTCACCCTTTCAAATTTTAGGATCATGAGGGACGGGATAATAACAGCCTTCGATTCGTTGAGGGTTAGACGACCCAATATCTTTCAACTTTTAGGGTCAACTCTTCAACAACTAAGAACTTGACGACCATGTGGCGTCCTTCCCCCTTCTCCTCTAGCCGGATGGATAGGTCAATCCTCCCCACCGAATGCACTACTCCACCCACAAAACCAACTAAGGAGTCAGAAACTTTGTGCATACTGCTAGGCTTGTACTTGAGCTTTGCCAAACACTTGTAGCTGATAAGGTCAGACAAGCTCCTGGTGTTGATAAGGATCCGGCCGATTCTTTGGTTGGCCACCTTGCATTCAATGACTATGGGGTCATCATGCGGCCGCCTTACCTTGCCCTTGTCTTTCTTAGTGATAATGACCTCAGGAATGGTGTCTTTTGATGCTTGGCCCTCATCAACTGAGTTGATATCCAATCGCCTGATGTAGTCCTTGGTGCCCCGGATGGTTGGACCCCCTCTAGCAAAGCCGCCTGCTATTATATAGATCGGCTCTTCATGAGTGTCCGAGCTAATAGCAAGTTGGGCTGCCTTTTTGGACGGCTGTCCATTGTTTGTTTTTAGGGTCACCTTGGACTTCAGGATATAGGACTTCAGCACCCCTTTATCAGCCAAATGGTCCAACAATCATTTGAGGCTATAACAGTCGTTGGTGTCATGGCCTATGTCCTCATGGAAATGAAAGTATTTGTTCTTGTTCTGATTTTTGACGGAACCCTTCATTGCAACCGGTATGTCAATAGTCACTCAGTCTTTGGTCTCCATGAGGATGGATAGCAGTCCTTTTTAAACTCGTATTTGGGAACATACGGTTTAGACTCTTTTTCCATCTTCTTTTTCTAGGATGGCTGCTCAGAGTCATCTGCCACCCAGACTTCTTTTCTCTTCTTACTCTCTTCTTTTTTAGCCGGCTGAGCAGACCGACTCTCTTTTTTGTCAGACATTTTAGGGTCTGACTACTTACTAATGGCACAAAGTTCAGTCGCCTGTATATAGGCTTCTACCTCCATCAAGGCTTCTTGGAGGGTAGCAACCCTCTTCCTAACGAGATCAAACTTAAAGGTCGATCCGTCTTTCAGACCTTTGAAGAAGTCTGTGTAAGCCACTTTGTCACACAGCCCTTGAATCTGAATTCTCATCAGATTGAACCGCCTAACGTAGGACCTTAGCCCTTCTCTATCTTCTTGCTGTGTGACACCCAAGTCCAGACTTGTTTTCTTAACAGGGATGTTCATAGAGAAGTTAGAAGTAAACAAGTACGCAAGCGTCTTGAAGTTATTGATGTTGCCGTCTGGCAAGTTACCAAACCATCGTTGGGCAATGCCCTTCAATGTAGCCGGGAAGCATCGGCACCAGGTGGCATCATCAAACCCTTGTAAGTACATGAGGTTGGTGTAGGCCATCAGCTGATCTTCAGGGTTGGTGGTACCATCATAAGTACCTACCAACACATTCTTAACCTTGGCCGGCTATGCCGCCTCGGTTATCTCCTTAGAGAAGGATGTTCCCCAAGTTTGAGAAGACGAAGCTGCTAGTCCAAAGGTTGGACATTCTGTGCCGCCTGACCCCCAAAAAGAGCTGGCTGCATATATGTTTTCCCATATGACATGTATGGCTGCTGAAGCACATACGAAGCCAAATGGATTATCTGAGGGTTAGAGTGGACGGATAGGCCGCCTGACTGATGCTCACGGTTTGATTGCGAATACCTCATTGGGGTATTCTGAAAGCTATCTGAGTAAGTCGATGTTGAGGCCGACTTAGACAGTTGCTGACTTTTCTTCTGCTGGATTAACATCCGGGAGTCAGAATAAGTCATCTTTGATCCATTCGGTTGAACATGCCGGATGACCTTTCTATTCCCTATTTTAGGGAATCGGATCTTAGATAGATCAATCAAGCGCCGGTTCTCATCCTTTGGTTTGAGATGCGAAGTAGGTACTCGGTCCTTGACCGGCTTTTTCTTCTTGGCCGACTAACCCTTACTGGAGCCAGTCGTCTTCTTGTTGATTAGGTCCTTAATTTCCCCTTTGAAACTTGTCATGAATTTCATGAGTTCATCTAATAGTAACTGGGGTTGCGCCTTCTGCCACCAGGGGTTGTCCAAACGGCTGTCCGATTGGCTTGCTTGGACCAGCTTGATCTTTGCCCCATTCCCTTGTTTCCATGGGACGGGTGAGCCTGGTTCTGAGTGACCTGTCTGGGGCCACATAGGTTTTGAAATCGATGTCGTCACCAATGTCTTAGTCTATATAGACCTCAAAGTCGGTCGTAGGCCGTTTCTCATTAGAATGCGGTATAGGTTCTTGTGAAACCATCTTAGAAGTACTCTCCCACAGACGGTGCCAAATGTTTCCGGGTTTTCTGTTGTAGGGTTTCGTAGTGACCCACACTACACGGAAAGAAACCCGCCAAGACCCGCCCCCATAATAAATTCGAAATTCGAATCCTTTGGCGTCCAACACCGATATTGAAATAATGTTTTTGGTCACTCTAGGAACATGATAACAGTTTTCAAGTTCTAGAACAAGCCAAGTGGGCAAAGACAAACTGAGAGTTCCAACGGAGACGGCAGACATCCTTGCTCCATTGCCGACCCGAAGCTCGACCTCTCCTTTCTCTAGCCTCCTACTTATCCTTAGTCCCTGAGCATTGGAACAAAGGTGTGGGCCATATCCGGTATCTAATTTCCATGATGTTTTGCTAGCGAAGTTTAAGTTTATAACGAAAATACCTGATGAAGAAGCAACGTTGCCATTCTTCTTATCTTCCTTGAATTTGAGGCAGTCCCGTTTCCAATGTCCTTGTTGCCCTTGGCAGACTTTGAATTAGGCGGGAATTTCTTCTTTTTCCCTTTAAAGCTCTTCTTTTTGCCCGCACGTTTGAACGGCTTTCCCTTCCTCACCATGAGCATGTCATGCTTGCCCTCATCCTTGAGGGTTTGCTCGGCTTGCTTCAACATACCATGAAGCTCGGTGAGGGTTTTCTCCATACTATGTATGTTATAGTTAATCTTGAACTAATCATAGCCTTTGTGAAGGGAGTTGAGAATGATGTCAATTGCCATTTCGGTTGAATACCCAGCATCAAGCCTTTCCATGTTCTCAAATAAACCAATCATTTTAAGAACATGCGGGCTGACTGGCTCTCCTTTCTTGAGCTTGCTCTCAAGGATCTTCCTGTGGGTTTCGAACCTTTCAGTTCGGGCCTGCTCTTGGAACATATTCTGAAGCTCAGAAATGATCTCAAAAGTTGTCTCCTTTTCAAAGAAAGTCTTTTGAAGATCCGGAGACATTGTGGCCAACATGATGCATTTGACATCCCGATTGGCACTTTTCCATCGGTTAAAGGCAGCCTAAGTGACCTTCTTATTGGGAGCGTCGGGCATTTCCTCATCAAGGACGTATTCCTTTTTCTCCTGCATTAGTACAATGCGGAAATTTCTTTGCCAATCAAGAAAGTTTGGCCCGCTCAACTTCTCCTTGTCGAGAATTGAGCGCAAAGAGAATTGGTTGTTGTTTGAGTTACTTGCAGACATGATTTCTACAATTGAAAGAATTTGAAGTGAAAAACCATTCATACATCAATAAGTTGAAATTTAAAGCGTTCATGCATATATTCAAACTTATTGAGCATTTTATCCACGCATTTTAAAATTGTCCCTTATGGGCAAGAATAAAATGATTCCGAGATCCCAAAGATAAAGAAATGGTTAAGCATGCTTTAGCTTGTCTTAATCATTAAATATCTTAAGGTAAGCAATCCAATTGCTAATAGCTCCAAGCTACTCTCGGTTTGATAAAATGTCGCATCTAATGCATACTTGACATTTTATCTCTTTTGCCACGACATCTAAGGACTCCTTACTGATATTGTTGAGCTTAACCAAGACAACTTGTATACCTAGTATACCTAACGTTCCTAGGGAAGTAGTGATGCCTCGCTTTGGCGTAATCCATCACGTACGCGCATTAGTTCGGTAAGTGTTGTTCTTGGAACGACAAATTTTAGCTCAATATTATTAAGGGACCTAGGGTTTCTGATAAGTGGCATTTATGCCACTATTTAGATCCTCTAATTGCGGTATTTTTCTACGTTTGTCCCTTGTTTGTACCCCCTTTTGCTCCGTTTCTCCCTTTATTATGTTTTTGTGCTTTTCCTCGTGTTTTGTAGGCTTTTGGAGTTGATTTTAATAGAATGAAGAGCTTGGAGAATTGGAGTTCATTTGAAGAGCTACAAAGGAAGTTAAGGAGCAAGCAAGCAAGGCCATACGGACAGCGCGGGTCGTGCTTTCAGAATGGCGCGGGCGCGCCAAACCAAGCGCGGGCGTGCCTAACATTGGGGTTGAAAATATTGAAGGAGGCAGAATGTAGGCGCGATTTGGGCGCGGCTTAGGCGCGGGCGCGCCTAAGATAGGCGCGGGCGCTCCTAAGATAGGCTCGGGCGCTCAAGGGCCTGAACTCCGAAACTAACCTTTGTTCACTCTTTTAGCCATAACTTTTTATCTAAAAAATGGATTGAGGTGATTCAAGTTGCATTGGAAACTAGACTTAAAGAGCTTTCCAACGGTAGGTTGCACGCCCATAGAAGACTCCTAGAACAGAAGTTAAGGCCGTTTGAAAATGAATGTCGCTGTCAGGCCAATCCCAGTGCGCGGGCGCGCAGGCAAATATCGCGGGCGCGCACGAGCAGCTACGGGTCTTTTAAACGCTTCTTCCTCTCCTCTTTTTAAAAAGTTTTGATGGTGGGTTTCTTTGGGGTTTTCTCTCTCCTCTTTGAGGGGTTAAACCCTAACATCTCTCCATCAATCTTCACATAAATTAGGCTTAGATTTAGTTTTAATCTTTGTTTTTATACTTTGCAATGTAGATTAAGAGTAATTTAGGGTATTTTAGAGAGAGAAAGTGAAGAGCTTCAATGGTGGATTGAAGAAGATGAAGATGCAAAGTGACATTGTTTTGGATTCCTTTTCAATACTTCAATGAGCATTCTAAACTCTATCTCATTTATTGTTCTTTCTTAATTTCTTGCTTGATTAGAGTAGTTGTTTAGTTTAATTGCTTCTCTTTGTTCTTCTTGTTGGGTTTTGTGTTAGTTGTTCATGATTAGTGAGTAATTCCCTTTACTAAGGGATTGGTGATAGCATGTGGTGAATCTTGAATGTATTAGGCTAGACAAATGTTGGTTATATGTGATTAAATATACCTTGTAACCATGTTTTACTAATTACTCCATGTGAATGGCCAATCATGTGTTGTAATTGGGTGGATTGAACTAAGTTATGACGATAGTGTAACTTAGGGATATCCATTAGGTGATCGATTCTATGCAAAAACCTTAACTTTCACAGCTTATGACGATAGTATGAGCATGTGTTAAGTTGGGAAAGCCTTTGACCCCGATAGGTGGTTAGATGGTATTGTTGGTATTGCCTTATATGAGATATTTGGTTTGCATGTAAACTCATTTCCATTGCCTAACTTTATTGAAGATCATTGTCATGTTTGACCCTCTCCCTTGGTGTTAGTTTAACTTAATATAAATCTCATTTTTGTTTATTGTTCTATCCATCCTATCTCTTTGACCTAGCTTAATTGGTGGTGGTGTTGATAGTGTTTATGTCGTCTCCGTGGTTCGACCCTCTACTTACCACTAAACTTGTTTAGTGTAGGTGTAGGTTTATAAATATTGTTTGGTTGAGGGTAGTTAGTCCAACGACCTAATTATCCTTCACCAGTTTCTATGTTGGTTGATTTAAGTGAACTTAACTAATCGTCGCAACATAATAGAAATCCTAGAAATGCATCTAGCAATCATATATAATAACAATATATATAAGGCATAAAATAGATGCATTTGGCAACTAGCATGACCCCTTGAAATCTTCAATTTCCATGGGTCTTCATCTTGGCACATCTTAGTCGAAACGCCGTCTTGAGACATCTTGGCGAAAAACGAAATAAAAGAAGCTAGCTAGAACGACTAAGATTAATCTAATAGTACAAAAATACTTAAACGGTTCGCAGACCGTATTTAGATTTACAAAAATACATAACGGAACGCAGTCCGTATTTTCTATCCTAGTCGGGCCCCACTAGTTGCCAGTTTCAAGGAACTTGTTTTGAAAGCAATCTTTCATTCACCCGTTCACTATCTGTGAACGACCCATGCAATTTTACGAAATACATAATTAAACACGCAAAACTAGTAACTAACTCATGTCGTTAATCCAATTAACGCGTCTAATTAAAACTAGTCAAAGTGGTTTAATCCATTATTTCCAAACGCAAAATGCTAACGCATTTAAATAAGCTCCCACTAAATTCCGCATCCGTACTTAATTAATCCGATTAATTAAGTCGGCATAACCCATAATTTGTCAAAATTTTGCAAAATCGAAAATCGAGGTTTTTAGCCTCGTTAAAATAATAATTAATTAAAATTATTAAAACGAAAAATTCGCAAAATCATAGCTCAAGCTTAAGCAAAACCACCCAACAACACCCTTGGTGGGTGCGAACCATGGCTGCTAGGCAACCCATGGCATGGCGCCATGGTGCGTGGGTGAGGACTGATTTGCCTAGCAAGCAGTGATGCTGGCCCAGCTGCCTGCTAGCATGCTGCGCATGCTTGGATGCACGCTGGTGCCTGCGAGCATCTGGCCTGCTGGGCAGGCGCCTCTTGATGCTCGTGGTGCGCTGGGCTGGTGCTTGCTGCCCTGCTGCCCAGCTACATCCTTCACAAGCCAGCCCCAGCCACTGCCCACGCACATCAGCCATGCCTCCCCGCCACACAACAACGCACAACAGCAGCATCATGGCTCACCCTTGTACGCACCACATGCAGCCACATGTGGGCTGCTAGGCAGCCCGGCTAGCCTTGGTGGCACTTGGGTATGTTGCCTTTATTTGCGTGCTATGACTCGGGATTTTAATCCCAATTTACGTGTGACATGAATTAATTCCAAATTATATTTTAGAATTAATTTTAGGGAAAATAAAATTAATTTAAGTCTAACTTAAATAAATTTATTTTTTTGGTGCACAAGCATAAATTTATTCAAAATTTCAATTTTGAACAAAATTAGGTCAAACTTTATGCTTAAAATAAAATGAGCTATGTCCAAAATTAATCTTGCCTATATGCAAATTAATAATGGATTTGACAAAAGGGAGTTGGAAAAAATAAATTAACCATCTAATGATAAAAAAATTTCCAACTTGCATACTTGTGTAAAATACCAAGATTACATCTTCCAATATGAAGATTAATCAAATTTTACTCACAAGTAATTGAACTTAATGGATTTTAATCAACCAAACATGAAAAAATCCAAACTTTGTTCAACTTGGAATTTAGGGTTAGGGTTCCAATCATTTAAACCTTTAAAGATTAGAATTTTAACATTATTTGGGAACTTAAAATACAAAATCACAACAAGTTTTCACACCTTATTGCACTTTATTTGCAAAATTTGTGAAAAACAAGTTTATGTGATAAATTGGTGTATCAACTTAAGCTCTAATAAACACTCCATTATTATGCTCAAGGATATTTTAAAACCAGTAGATTAGTGATGCAAATGTGCATTTAATCTAACCTTGTAATGCTTGCATTAATCAAGGCTTAAAAAGAATTAAAATTTTCGTTGAAAAACAAAAAACCCCTGAAAAATTGGGTTTCTGGTTCGAATTTGGCTTCTAGACAATCCTAAAACGGTTGAAACAGTTCCAGAATGTCGATTCCACCCAAAAATCTTTATTTTTGAGCCAAAATCTGGGTTCGACAACCAAATCGAAAATAAAATCGAGTTTTAAAAATTAATTAAAACGAGCATCTAATCTAATTAGATGAACATGAACCAGAAAATAAATTCTTTTAAAACACCTTAATTAAACAATAATTGCAAAAATTAAAAAGAACCTGGCTCTGATACCACTGTAGGGTTTCGTAGTGACCCGACACTACGCGGAAAGAACCCCACCAAGACCCGCCCCTTTATTAAAGCAATTAAACAAACATAATAAGCTTAATCAAACAAGATTAAGGACAAGAAGTATACCTTTGACGCGTGCTTCGCTCCCAAAGAGCTCTTACTTCAAAATCCCGAAAAGACGAGATCTCCAACGGATCGTACCCTCGACCCGACCCGAGCGTCCTAAGTCTTGAAGGTTAGTCAAAACCCGGACAAAATAACTGTGAGTTTTACGAATCAAAGGTTTACTCTTTTCTAAAGTTTCCTTTTTAATTCCACTCAAGGTTGTATCATTTCTCAATACCCAAGCTTGGTGTTTATAGGGAAATAATCCCTTGATTTTTCATGCTCCATTAATGTGGGAGAATGAGCAATTTTGATATTTAATTTAATTCTAAAATAAATTAATAATCAAGCTCAATCACAATGCAACAAGTGTCAAATAGAGAGAGAAGGTTAGGTGAGGACCATGAATGGGTGGGGGGACCATTGCCTTGCTCCTCAAGGCTTTGCCCAAGCTTAGTCCCCACCCCTCACCAAAACCGGCATCTCATAGACAGTTGGGCTGGCAGCCTGCCCTGGCTGCCAAGGCTGCCAGCAAGCGCCTAGCACCAAGGCTGGGAAGCCAGCCAGCTTGTTGTGCTAGCAAGCATTACTAGCACGCACTGGCCTAGCACGCATCAGCCCCTAGCACGCTGCGAGCTGGTGGGTGCTGGGCACTGCTAGCATGGTGCTGCTGCCTAGACATTCCTCGCACACACTCGCACAAGCACAACCAGCCACCTAGGCCAGCATACGCACATCCCAGCCAGCGCACTCATGCACGCAAGGCCTAGCATGCGTGCTGCTAGCGAGCCACGCATGCTGGGCTTGGTGCTGCTTGCTAGCATGTTGTGCTTGATGCTTCCATGCGAAGGCACGCACGCAAGCACACAGCTCGGTGCCTCATTGCGAGGCTGCTGGGCGATGGTGCACACGCACACGCACACATGAATGTGCCTAGCACTGTGATGGTGCTGTGCGTGGTGCTAGGGTGCTGCGACAGTGCCCACGCACATGCACGCACACATGGGCGATGTGCTTGGTGCGATAGGGCTGCGATGGTGCGAGGCATGCACGCACATGCCCATAAGCCAGTGCCTAGCACTGCGATGGCTGTGCTTAGTGCGATAGGCTAGCGATAGCACCCATGAGCACCCAGGCACCCAGGCTAGCATGCTGCTAGCTTGTGATGGGCTGCCAGGGCGCGCCTAGGCTGCGATAGTGCCTAGCACACACATGGTGCGCCTAGGCTTGCGATGAGCTAGCCTAGCCTAGCCTAGCTATGGCTACGCTCATACTTGTTGCTTGTGATTTTGCGACGCTCGGTCTCGATGCCCTAGGCTCTTTTCCTAGATGCCAGCTATGAGGGCTGGAAGAATCAGTTTGTCGCCTCTACTCAAGAGTACAATTACAAGATCATGGGCCAAGGCCGAGATGGAGAAGAGGAGGAGGGCTAGTTGTCTGATTCCGCATCCGGGGGGTCGGACATGGAGGAACAGGAGGAAGGGGAGGATAATGAAAAAGAACAGCAGCCGGCTTGGGACCAAAAAGATGCAGCTGCTGATGCTGAACAAGCCCCTCCTACTGCTTAAGCTTTCCCTGTTTTTATATCAACTTTCTTCGGCCTGCGTGCTAAGGTGTCGGGGTTTATTTACAATTTTAACATTCTTATCGGTCTTCTGGCCGACTATTAATAGGATCATCCGACAGTTTTGTCGGATTTTCCAATTTGCACTTTTGCTTTGAATTTTTGCATTTCATAAGTTTTGCTAAGTATAGCTTGTCTTTTTGTATGAGTGCTTTTAATACTTTTCGATATGACGATTGTTTTGGTATGGTATACCGACTGTTTTTGCCCCTGGGAGGCTGTGCGCCTAGTTTATAAAGGTTGATGGATTGACTTGGAAATTTTTGATACTTTAAAGAGTATGGATGATTTCTAAGTCAATCAATCACTATGATGATTGCCCCAAACCAGGCAGACAGTCGGCCATTAGACAGACGGTTAAACGCTTAGCATGATCCGGCTCTTGACCTCATTTATAGTTCATAAGACGAACTATGCATAGGTGCCAAGTTTTTATACTTAGCTTATTTTCTATATTTCAAATTTGCTGTTTGTATGATAGTAGGAGAATAACAGGGGTCAAACGGAATATCTAACCAGGATAGTAGCTGCCTGTTATGTTGCCTGCGTTAGCTTCAACTATCTTAGTTTCACCATCCTAAGTAGGAATAGTGGCCGAATACCAACTGTTTTTTTTTTTTTTTTGGTTAGTAAGCAAATATTTTTACCAAAGAAACAACTTACAAGGAGTTGTACAATACACCCAAACTACACAAGCCAAAAAGGCACACAACCACCACCAACCAGAGGGCAAGCCTCTCACCACCAACCACAACCCATTAAGGCACACTAGCTCTAAGGCTAAAAAGCCATTTACAATGATTCCTATCCCATTTACAATTAACAAGCTGCCTACACCTATCTATTATTTCTATACAGATCACTTTACACAAAATTTTAGGAAGAAACACAGCTTTTTGCCAGAGGACATGGTTCCTGGCAAACCAGATACGATACACAATAGCTGATAAAGCAGCCATTCCAACTTTCCTGCAAATAGGGTCTTTGAGCTGCCTGCACCACTACTTCCAAATTTCGTCAATGTTGTAAGAAGTGTCTCTGATCTTTAACCAATCAGCAATCAAGGCAACACACCTCTTGCTATAATTACACTCAAAGAACAGGTGATTCTTGTTCTCAATAGCATCACCACACAGCAGACACCTGTTGTCAATACAGATGCCAAATCTTTCCAATCTGTCCCTTGTTTTGAGCTTATTGTGAATTGCAAGCCATGAAATGAACGTGTGCTTAGGAGAATTGAACTGATTCCAAATCCAGGATTTCCAATCAACTTCCTGACCAGAACCATGTAACCAGTCATAGACCTTATGAATGTTATATGGAACCTGTAACCAGCCCTTCTCTATAAACCCAGCCTGCAACTCATCTTTAACTTTACACAGCTTTTTCCATGCCCAACAAGCATTACCCTTAGGCCTATAATCCCATCAATTATGATCTTTCAAGTACACAGAGTGAACCCATTTTACCCACAAAGAATCTTCCTTCTTTGCAATCTTCCAGACATACTTTCCCAAGGCATCCTTGTTCCACATTCTGCAATTCCCGATGCCAAGTCGTCCAACATTCTTAGACTTACAAACCCAATCCCAGGAAATAGAAGGGCTCCTCGAGAGGTTAGCATTACCATCCCAAAGAAAAGCCCTGCAGATCTGGGTGATTCTATCCAGTACAGAAGTAGGTAGCAGCAAACATTGAGCCCAATACCTAAAGAAAAGCCCTGCAGACTTGCCGAATACCGATTGTTGTCAATAAGACAGGCGGTTTTATTCGAGCCTTTTAGGTTCCATTTTAGGTTTTTCAGGTTGAACGACTATGAGGTAACCCTTAGGAATAAATCAGTCTTTGTCGCTTGGTTTTGAAATGTTTAAAGGAAGCAGACGGCAAAAGGCCGCTTGATTACTTCGCATGCTTAGCTGCTAAGTGTTGGACTTAGCTTATATCCTCAAATTTAGCCGACTGAGTTGCCCCTAAGCAATCAGCAGACGGTTATCTAACTCAGATATTATAGACTATTGCTTGTTTTGTAGAACAGTCGGTAGTCTTTGTTATCCTTGTCTCATTTTATCAATGCAAACGACCGCGAGCTTGTCTTTATGGACAACCGGTAAGGCCGTTTGTTTTTGTTTATAGAGCAATGTGCCACCCAAATGGGAGATTCTCTCTGCGACGAATTCACCCAAATGGATGTCGCCGGACGCTTTTTCATGTTAGGGACAAACGTATTGTTTTATAAATTAAGAATATCCGGCCATAGGCCTCATTTTGATCGTCCGGCCATAGGCCTGACTTAGATCATCCAGCCATAGGCCTCATTTGTTCTGAGTGGAACAACACATAGCTGCTAAGTTTGCAAGACTTAGCTTATTTCTACTCATGTTGGAGTAGTATGAAAATAATAAAAAGGCCGTTTGCTTATTAGGCAGGCGTCCCTCCCTTTTGGGAGGATGCGTACAAATACAAAGTATTGAAAACAAATAGCATTTTTATTGTTGTGCTTTCATTTACAAAAAATTTACAAGTCTTAGAAAAAGTACTTTTTCAAGTTATCTACATTCCAAGTTCTGGCTAGCTGACGGCCGTCTAGTGTTTCCAAGTGGAAGATGTCGCCTCGCACTTCTTCATAGATCTGGTAGGGGCCTTCCCAATTGGGAGTCAGCTTTCCCTGCTCATTGGTCCTACCGGTTGCCTCCATTTTTTGAAACACAAAGTCCCCCACTTTTAGGGGCCGCTTGTGCACTCTTTTATTGTATGCTTTTGTCATTCTCAGACGGTAGATCTCATGGCGCAAGGCAGCATTGCCCTTGCTTTCTGGAAGTCAGTGTAGTGCTAGACGCATGGCCTCCCAGTTAGCCTCCTCATTATATAACATAACTCGAAGAGTCGTCTCATAGTGCACAATAGGCAAAACAACTTCTGCCCCATAAACCATGAGAAATGGAGTTTCACCAGTCGCCCTTTTTTTAATCGTCGTGATGGCCCACAGAACATGCGGTAGCTTATCAGCCCATAAACTACCAGCTCTTTCATTTTTCTTTTTGATGCCATCAGTGATTAACTTGTTGAAGGTTTCATCCTAGCCATTTTCTTGGGGACGGCCGACTGATGCAAAACAGTGAGAGATCCCTTGGTCTCCCAACCAGTTCTTGTGAGCTAGCGTCTCAAATTGAGGACTATTGTTAAAGACCATAGATATGGGTACCCCATGCCGAGTGATGACATTTCTCCAGATGAAGGAGATAACATCTTTGGTCTTAATGCCTTTGACTGCCTCTGCCTCAACCCATTTGGTGAAGTAATCAACAGCAACCAGGATATACCTCTGTCCGCCTGTAGTGGGCGTATAGGGTCCCAAAATGTCCATGCCCCATTTGGTGAATGATAATGGGCTATGGATGGCCGTCAGATCACTTGCCGAACGGTGTATGAGTTTGCCAAACCTTTGACACTTGTCACATTTTTTCACCATTTTCATGGTGTCTGCTTCAAGAGTGACGTGGGCTAAAAGTAGCCCTGCCGCCTGACTCTCTTTGCTAGGGTCCTGCCGCCTATATGAGAGGCGCAGAAGCCCGAATGCAAGTCTTCTAAAACCTCTTGTCCCCTCTCTAGGGTGACACATTTTAACAAAGGTTGAAGATAGCCCTTTTTGAAGAGTTCTCCATTATGAATTTCAAAATTGGCCGCATTTTTTTTCATTGCAACCATCTCTAAGTAAGTATCCGGCAAGGTGTTGTCTGTTAAGTAAGCCCGGATGCCATCCATCCATGTTGAGCTTCGGTCTAGTACTCCAATGGGATCTTCAATGCTTCTTTTTTCCATAACTTCCCAAAAAACTGACCTTGGTGTTTCACAAGAGGCGGATGATGCAACTTTAGAGAGAGCATCCGCCTGATTGTTCTCTGACTTGGGCACTTGACTAAGATGAAATTCATCATGTGTCCCTGCCTCTTCCTTGACTGCCTGCAAATATTTAATCATAGTCGGATTGGTGGCTTCATAGTCACCATGGTACTGGCTAACAATCAATTGTGAATCAGAGCAGGCATCCCTTTTCTTGCCCTAGCCGCCTTACACATGCGGATGCTGGATAGTTGGGCCTCGTATTCTGCCTCATTATTTGAGGCTTGGAACTTAAATCGAGTGCATATACATACTTGTCTCCTTCAGGATACTGACATATGACGCCTGCACCACAATCGTTCAAGGTGGAGCTCTCGTCCACATATACCTTCCAAACCTGATCAAGGTTTTCAGGATCAACCGGCCTTGTCATTTTGACAATGAAGTCGGCAAACGCCTGTCCCTTCACTGCCTCTCTTGGTTCAAAGGAAATTTCAAGACTTTAAATTTCAATTGCCCATTTGATCATTCAGCCGGATGATTCCATGTTTGTCATTAGCCACTTGATTGGTTGGTCTGTGTAAACCACTACCGGATGCGCCAGGAAGTAAGGTTTTAACTTCTTGACTGCCATAAAAAGGGCAAGTACAAATTTTTCAACCATGGGGTACCTCAACTCTTCCGTAAAACATGACAGATGAAATAGACCAGGAGCTGGGTGCTGCCTCTTTTAGCAAGGAGAACAGCACTGAGCGCATGGTCAGAGAGGGCTAGGTACATGTACAACACTTCCTTTGGAAAAGGACTAACCAAACTTGGCAAAGAGTGCAAGTGTTGTTTCAACTTTTGAAAGGCCGCCTCTACATCCGCCCCTCATTCAATCATTGTCTCCTTTTTTATATCTTGGAAGAAATAGAGGCACTTGTCACCTGACCGACTGAGGAATCTCCCCAATGCCGCCAGACATCCTGACAACTTCTGAACTTCTTTTACAGTGCGGGGCGACTGTATGTCTATAGCCACTTGTATTTTTTCTGGGTTGGTCTCTATCCCTCTTTAATCAATCAATATTCCGAGAAACTTTCAAACTCAACACCAAAAACACACTTCTTGAGATTGAGCATGACCTGGTGCCGCCTGAGTGTGGCGAATGTTTCTTGGAGGTCAGCAAGGTGATCCGTCTAAAATTTGGATTTTACTATCATGTCATTAATATATGCCTCCACATTCCTTCTAATTTGATTAATGAAGACTATGTTAATCATTCGCTGAAAGGTAGCAGGCGCGTTATTCCAACCAAACGGCATAACAGTATCACACAATAACCCTTGGTCAGTGATGAATGTTGTCTTTTCTTGATCTTTCTTCCACAAGGGTATCTGGTGAAAGCCTGAATAGGCGTCCATAAAGCTCATCAAGGCATGGAAAGCTGTAGAGTCGACCAGTCTGTCGATCTTTGGAAGAGGATAACTATCCTTCGGACATGCCTTGTTCAGGTGCGTGTAGTCAACACACATGCACCAGGTACCATTCGGATTTTTCACGAGCACAACATTGGCAACCCAATCTGGGAAGTAGCATTGCCGAATGAACCCACATCCAACAGTTTTTTCACCTCGACGTCTGCCGCCTGGCTTCTTTCTTCACCATGGTTCCTCTTCTTTTGCCTTACCGACTTCTTTTTAGAATCCACAGCAAGTTTGTGGACGGCTAGATCTGGGCTAATGCCTGGCATCTGGTCCACTTCAAAGGCAAATATGTCTTTTAACTCTTTTAATAGGTTGTGCAGGTCTGCACCCAATTTAGCAAAAGCAGCCGTCCCCAACTTAACGATACGTTATGGACGAGTGTCATCCAGAACAATATCAATGTGCTCACCAGACGGCTGAGGACGAAGTTCATCCCGTCGTTCTCCAGTCAGTGATTGTTATTGCTTTTCTTTTTTCACGACCACCAACTGGTTGGCCTTTCTCTTATTGCCCCCTGCTATGAAAGCAGGCGCTGCTTCCTTGATTTTGTCAAGGTCTAAAGTATCTCCACTGGGTTTGACGTCAAAGAGATAGCACTCCCTTGCCGACTTTTGGTTTCTGTCTAGGGAGCTGACTATTCCATCATCTCTTTCAAATTTGAGAAGCATAAGGGAAGGAATGATAATAGCTTTGGACTCATTTAGGGTGGGACGACCCAAAATCATGTTATAGGCGGTCAGCTCTACAACAATTAAGAATCGGACCACCAATTGGCATCCCTCTCCCTTTTCTCCCACCCGAATGGGTAAGTCTATTCGTCCTACCGGATGCACAACTCCGCCCCCAAATCCCACTAAGGGATGAGAGACCTTGTGCATAATCTCAGGCCTGTATTTGAGCTTGGTCAAGCACTTGTGGCTGATGAGATCAGAGGAACTGCCGGTGTCTATGAGGATTTGGCTAACCTTTTTGTTGGCCACTTTGCATTCGATGACAATGGGGTCATCATGCGGCCTCCTGACATTGCCCCTGTCTCCTTCAGAGATGAAAACTTCAGGGAAAGTGTCCTTAGACGCCTGCCCCTCATCAACTAAGAGGACATCTAGCCGCCTGATGTACTCTTTGGTTTCCCGAATGGTTGGGCCACCTCCAGCATAACCGCCCGGTATTGTATAGATCTGTTCTTCTTTAGTATCAGAACTATTAGCAAGTTAAGACTTATTTTTGGACGACTGCCCAGGGTTAGTTTGCTGGGTAACCTTGAATCTCAGAATGTAGAACTTGAGCACTCCTTTGTCAGCCAGACGGTCCAACAGCCGCCTGAGACAATAGCAGTCGTTGGTGTCATAGCCAACGTCCTCATGAAAATGATAGTACTTATTTTTGTTCCGATTTATGGTGGAACCTTTCATAGTAACTTGCTTTTCAATAGTCATCCGATCTTTTATCTCCATGAGGATGGAGTAACAGTCTTTATTGAATTCGTACATTGGGGAGTACGTTTTAGTTTCTTTCTTTTTCTTCTAGGACGGCTGTTCAGAGGTATCAGCCACCCAGACTTCATTTCTTTTCTTATTTTCCTTTTTAGCCGGCTGTGCTGACCAATTCTCTCTTTTGTCAGACTTTTTGGAGTCCGACTGTTTACTGACGTGGTAAAGTTCGGTCGCTTGTATCTAGGCGTCCGCCTCCATCAGTGCTTCTTAGAGGGTAGCAACCCTTTGCCGACCCGTCCTTTAGACCTTTGAAAAATTTTGTATAGGCCACTTCATCAAACAGTCCTTGAATCTGAATTCTCATCAGATTGAACCGCCTGATGTGTGACCGAAGGCCTTCTTTCTCTCCCTGCTGAATTTCACCCAAGTCAAGACTTGTTTTCTTAGTAGGGATGTTCATTGAGAAGTTAGACGCAAACAAGTATGCAAGCGTCTTTAAATTATTGATGCATCCGGCTGGGAGGTTGCCAATCTATTGTTGGATGACGCCCTTGCATGTGACCGGGAAGCATCAACACCATGCGGCATCATCCAACCCTTGTAGATACATGAGGTTGGTGTATGCCATAAGGTGATCATCTGGATTGGTGGTACCGTCATAGGTACCTACCAATACATTTTTCACCTTGGCCGGCTGTGCGGCTTCAGTTATTTCCTTGGAGAATGCAGAGGGTTGTTCCCCCAGGCTTAGCAGTAGGAGCTGCCAGTCTAAGGGTTGGGCATTATGTGTCGCTTGCCCCCCGAAGAGGGTCGGCTGCATGTAAGGTTGTCCATACGGCAGGTATGGCTGTTGAGGCGCATATGGGGCCGCATGGAGCATCTGAGGACTAGAGTGGGCAGACATGCTGTTGGGTTTCATAGAGTCCGACTCTACGCGAAACCCAAGATTCGCACACTAATTAAAGCGACTAAGCATGCAATCAATAATTAAACAAAAAATAAGATAGAGAAGAAAATACATTCTTACCCTAGGCACGTGCTTCGCTCGAATCCCGAGCTCTTAATTGAACCCCGCAAATGCGAAGGTCTCCGACGGCTCTGATAAGTGTCATTTGTGACACATTTTAGAGCGTTTTTTCTCCCTTAGTTTTAGAATTGTTTTGGTGTTTCTTTGTTATTTATATTCCTTTTAGTCTTGTTTTAGTTAACTTTGTCTTAGTTTATGGTTTTAAGCCTTAGTTGTGAATAATATGCTTTTTACTCGGTTTCTAACTTGATTTGGGGGGTTTTCTATGTGTTCTTTCACTCTTTTCTCTCTTGGTCTATTTGTGTAGGTGCTTTATGTTTTATTCAATTCTTATGACCCGATAAAAGGCAAGAAAGTTCAATAGAAGAAGCTTGAAGCTAAGATAGAAGCTAAGAAGCTTGAGGCAAGAAAGCTTGAAGCTCGTCGAAGGCCTTAAACCGAGTCTTGTTCCCTCTTTCAGCTATAACTTTTGATCTACAATTCGGAATGAGGCGATTCAAATTGCGTTGGAAACTAGACTTGAAGAGCTTTCCAATGGTAGGTTTCACACCTCAAGAGCCTCTTAGAACAGAAGTTATAGATGTTTGAATCTGCAAGACGCTGCCAGGCTACGCAGCCGCCGCGGGCGCGGACAGTGGCACTCTGCTTTCCCGGATTTGCAATTTTCTGGAGATGCCTTTCCGCGGGCGCGGCTCTTGCTACTACAGGCGCGGCTTTCTGGGTCTTTTTCGAGCTTTAATTCCGGATTTCCTTCTTTATATTCTTGTAATATAAATAGAAGACTTCCTAGACTTCTTAGGGGGGAGAGTTTTACATTTCCTCTCTCCTCTAATTAGGATTAGGGTTAGATTAGGATTTTCTCTCTCTAGTTTAGGAGTAGTTTTAGAGAGAGAAATCTTGGATTTCAATGGAGATTTGAGAGCTTGAAGAAACAAAATTTTGTGGATTCTCTTCTCATCTATTCAATGAGCTTTTCTAACTTTCTCTCACCGTTATTGCTTTGTTTAATTCTTGTTTTTGCTTATTTCATTGTTAATTAGAGTAGTTAATTAGTTTACTTGTTTGATTCTCGCTTTAATTCTAGTTTTACCTTGTTTTCCATGTTTTCCTTCATTATGTTTGCTTAGATTTTGTTATAGGGAAATGGATGAAGGTTATGTTGATGAATTGAGTGATTTGTTGTAATTAGTATGCAATTGATTCTTGATTATTGTGTTTGGATGATGCTTACATTGACTAGAATCTTTTTAGCTAATTGATTCTTGGTTCTTAATTGTGTTTTCAATCAATTGTGCGAAAGTGAGTTGATTGAGAGTCTAGATTCTTCCATACCTTTGCTAGGCTAGTTGCGCGAGAGTGAATTAGCTTAGTAGGATAATTAGCATGCTTAATTGCGCAGGAGTGAGTTGAGTGTGTTAATCGTTCCTCATTGAGATCATGATAATCTAATTACGACTTATTATTGAATTCATTAATGTAATTGGATTCCCCTTTCCCTAATATCTTGTTAATTGCTTTAAGTAGTGTTTTAGATGTTTCTCTCCCTATCTCACAACCTTCCTACTAGTTTAATTACCTCAAATTAATACACTTAGTCCTTGTGGTTCGACCCTTGATTGCCACTATCTAGTGTGAACTTGATAGAGTTAGGTTAGGAATATAAATTGTAAATTTGATCTAGGATAGTAGACCAACGACCTATTCTCCCCCGATCGGGCTCGTACCCACGAACCCGACCCGAACAATCCAAGTCCCGAAGGTTAGTCGGGACCCGATCAATAAAAACTATAGTTTTACGAACTTAAGGTTTTCTCACTTTTTCTAAAGAGATGCCTTTTTAGTTCCACTCAAGTGTTCTTCCCAAATCCCAAAACCTTGGTATTTATAGCGAAATGAACCTTGAATTCCCACTCTCAATCAATAAGTCAAAAAAAAAAAAAAAAAAAAAAATTGCAATTCAATCAATAAGTTACAAGTGGCACAAGGAGGATGAGAGATAAGGTGAGGGCCATTTCCAAGGGGGGGACCATAGCCTTGCTCCCCAAGGCAAAGCCCACCACCTTGGTCCCCACTTAGCAAACCGGCATTCCCCTCCATGTGGCTGGCTGGCAGCCTGCCAAGGCTGCCAGCTGGCGCCTAACACCAAGGCTGGGCAGCCAGCCAGCATAGCTAGCACCTCACACGCACACCAGCCCACCTGCACAGCTAGCTAGAGCATGCGTGCTGCTAGCGAGCCACACATGCTGGGCGTTGCTGCTATGCGAGGCATTGCGAGCAGCTTGCTGGGCATTGCGAGGCACACGCACCACACGCACAGCCCAGCACGCTGCTGGCTGGCGCATGGTGCTGTGTGATGCTACTAGCGAGGCATACGCACACATGCACAGCCCAGCACGCTGCTGGCTGGCGTATGGTGCTGTGTGATGCTACTAGCGAGGCATACGCACACACATGCACAGCCCAGCTCGCTGCTGGCTGGCGCATGGTGTTGTGTGATGTTGTGCTAGCGAGGCTGCCAGCGCCCAGCCTCACGCATAGCGTAGCACGCCTACCATGCTGCGATGGTGCGTGGCTGCGATGGCTAAGCGCCTAGCACCACGCATAGCGTAGCACGCCTAGCATGCTGCTATGCGATGGTGCGTGGCTGCGATATGCGATGGCTTGCTATCCCGCATTATCCTAGCACGCCTAGCATGCTAGGCTTGCGGCTAGCATTGCGATGGGTCTCGTCTAGCCTAGCCCTCACATGGCTAGGCCAATGCCAGGCTACGGCTAGGCTCGAACTTGTAACTTGATTGATTTTGCGTCTCGTCGAATTCTAAATTCGACTCGACTTGCGACACTCGGTCTCGACGCTCTAAGCTCGATATCCGACGTCTTTGATCGTCAAACTCTGACGACTCATCAGGTCCTTCGGATTGATTCGTCGTCTCGGATCGGTTGTTCGATTGGGTTCGACCCGAAGGGTTCAGTCAAGATTAAGTTGTAATATTAATTGTACATTAATATTACTGATCTAAAGCGGCCTCTACCTAGGCATTCCGATCACTTGACCTCACTGAAGAATTAGCCACCCAATAATTTTGAACCCTCTATCGGAATAATACAGTTGTTGGAAGGACACCATTCCTTTCAATCTCTCACTTGTCCTTCCGGACAAGTGTGCAAATTGTGTATAGCTCTTTTCCTATGTCGCTTAATGTCTCTTCATGAACCATAAGGTAAGATTATTCATCATCGTTATTACGTCCGCAAGTGTTTCTCGATTCCCGAGTTCGACTGTTTATAAAAAGATGATTTATAAAATCCATCTGAGCACGGCCTTGCATTTTCACACTCTCGCTCATCGAGAGGCCTTGTAAACAACAAAGACATATTCCCTATTGTTAATAGGGGGAAATTCCCAGTCTTGTACAGTAAGCTTGCCTTACTAAGAGGACCTAGTCGTCTGAGTGCTGCCGTTATAATCCCCATTTACGGCAGACGTTTGACAACATCAAAACAACTAGTACTCAAACAAGAGAACTTACGATACTCATGGTCGAGGAAAAAGGTTCTGATAGCAATAATGAGAAATATACTTATGACGATTTGATATCTCTTAAAGTATTCTCATAGGTTTATTCGGTATAGTTCCAAACTAGTACCTGTGCAAATGATTTATGACTATCATGTCCTTGTAGCACAAGAAACGGTGCTATAAATCATACTACACACTAATCTCAAGTGGTAATTAATCGTCCATCGTTTAAATGACCTCGATTAGGGATAATTTTCGATTAAATTATTCAATGTTCACTTAACAGGTGTTTCTTTATCCAAGACATGGTCTTAATACCCTGTTTTGAATATTCTCAAAATCGAATGGACTCATTATTTAATTCTAAAACACAATTAAATAGATATGGAGTAATCACAAATTTGCAGAAAATTTAATTGCTCCAAAATTGAATGGTTCAACATAGTGTTTTACATTAAGACATCGAGTTTAACTAAAACATCTATACAGGGAAATCAAAGCCAATCTCCAATGTGCTTGATTACCATTGCCTCAACGTGCTTGTTGTGCTTCACTTGAGACAAAGGTTTGGCTACATTGTCGCCCGTTCCAATTTTACAAATTCTGATTTCACCTTTGGATTTCCATTCCCTTATCATGTGAAATCGCCGCTTGACATGTTTGAGCTTCTGGTGTTCCCTTGGCTCCCTAGCGTGAGCAATAGCTCCATTGTTATAACAATAGAGGTCTATTGGACCCTTGATTCAGGGTACAACACCAATTTCACCAATGAACTTACGAATCCAAACTGTCTCCTTAGCTGCTTCCAAAGCTGCCAAGTATTCGGCTTCAGTTGTAGAATCTGCAGTGGTGCTCTATTTAGCACTCTTCCAACTAAACACTCCTCCATTGAGACAAAATATGTACCCCGACTGCGACTTGGAGTCGTCTCTGTCAGTCTGGAAGCTCGCGTCAGTATAACCTTCAACAACCAACTCATTGCAGCCACCATAGACCAGGAATTTATCCTTGTTCCTTTTCAGGTACTTTAGGATATTCTTGGCCATAGTCCAATGCGCCTCTATTGGGTCTGATTGGTATCGGCTCGTAGCACTCAAGGCATACGATACATCTGGCCTAGTACATATCATGGCATACATGATTGATCCAATAAGCGAAGCATATGGAATCTGACTCATTCTCTCTCGCTCATCAGGTGTCTGTGGACACTGTTTCTTGCTGAGAGTTATGCCATGGGACATGGGTAGGTGCCCTCTCTGGGTCCCTTCCATGTTGAATCGTGCTAGTACCTTATCTATGTAAGTACTTTGGCTCAATCAAATTATCCTCTTAGATCTATCCCTATAGATCTTAATGCCCAATATGTACTGTGCCTCTCCTAAGTCCTTCATTGAAAAGCACTTTCCCAGCCATCCCATTACGGACTCTAACAGTTTAGTGTTGTTTCCAATGAGTAATATGTCATCGACATATAATACTAGGAATGCAATGTCACTCCCACTAATATTCTTGTAGATACAAGACTCATCTGGATTCTTGACAAAACCAAACTTACTAATGGCTTCGTCGAATCGCAGATTCCAACTTCTGCTTGCCTACTTTAGTCCATAAATGAACTTCTTAAGCTAGCATACCTTCCCAGCATTGCTTGGATCCACATAACCTTCCGGCTGTGTCATATACACAATTTCCTCAAAAATTTCATTAAGGAAGGCGGTTTTGACATCCATTTGCCATATTTCGTAAACGCAATATGCAGCAATTGCTAGGATTATCCGGATGGACTTAAGCATTGCAAGTGGTGAAAAAGTTTCATCATAATCAACTCCGTGAATTTGTCTGTAACCTTTTTCCACCAGTCTAGCTTTGTATATAGATACATTTCCATCTTTGTCTGTTTTCAATTTGAAAATCCATTTGCAACCGATAGGTGTATAACCTTCGGGCAAATTAACCAAGTCCCAGACTTGATTTTCAGACATGGAGTCCATCTCGGATTTCATGGCCTCTTGCCATTTAGAAGAGTCGGGGCTCGTAATAGCTTGTTTGTATGTCGCTGGCTAATCTCCATCCATAACTAGGATGTCTTGATCTTCGGTTAAGACAATGCCAAGGTATATGTCTAGTTGAGATCTTGGCAGTTGCGACCTACGCAGGGTAATAGGTTGAGCATTTACATTGTCGGTTTGACTCTGACCAATGTCAACAGCTGCTTCTAAAGCACTTTGATTGTCAGTTTTGTCATGTTGACTTTGTTGCTCTACCTCTCGAACTTCGTCGAGTTCGATTTTCCTCCTACTTGTCATTTTGGAAAAGTGTTCCTTCTCCAAAAAGACACCATCACGAGCAACAAACACTTTGTTCTCGGATTTATTATAGAAGTAATAACCCTTGGTTTCTTTTGGGTAGCCCACAAAGAAACACTTGTCTGATTTTGGGTGAAGTTTATCAGAAATTAATCTCTTGACATATGCTTCGCAACCCCAAATCTTAAGAAAAGAAAACCTCGGAGGTTTCTTCGTCCATAAGTCATATGGAGTCTTTTCGACAGCTTTTGACATAGCACGATTCAGTGTTAGTGCCGCAGTTAGAAGTGCGTGTCCCAGAAAGAGATAGGAAGTTCACTAAGACCAATCATTGATCGAACCATGTCTAACAAGGTTCGATTCGTCCGTTCGGATACTCCGTTTCATTGTGGAGTTCCGGAAGGTGTCAATTCTGAAAGAATACCATTTTCTTTTAAGTGATCGTCGAATTCATGGCTCAAATACTCGCCACCTCGATCTGATGAAGTGCTTTTATTTTCTTGCCAAGTTGATTTTCAACTTCACTCTGAAATTCTTTGAATTTCTCAAAAGATTCAGATTTATTCGACATAAGGTAGACATAACCATATCTACTATAGTCGTCGGTGAAGGTAATGAAATATAGATAACCTTGCCTTGCGGGTGTACTCATTGGTCCACATACATCCGTATGTATTAGACCCAATAAGTCACTTGCCCTTTCTCCCAACTTCGAGAATGGTTGCTTTATCATCTTACCTAATAGACATCCTTCGCAATTCTCAAACGACTCTAAGTCGAATGAGTCAAGAACACCTTCTTGAAGAAGTTTCTTGATGCGTTTGATGTTAATGTGGCCAAGACGACATTACCACAAGTAGGTTTGATTCGACTCGATGGTCTTAGCCCTTTAGGTGGTATCATAAATTTGTCTAAAAATATGTAATTTTATAGAACATATAAACAAGACATTTTAACAAGCCAACCATTGATTAAGTCTTGTGATTAGAATAACTTGGTGTCCAACACCATAGATCAAAAGTATGTTAAAAAACATAAGAAAACAACCATTGGTTAATTACAAATCGTAGACAAAAAAATGTGCCTACAAGCACGATCAAAAGACCATCTTTGTCGTCCGCTTGTTGTTGCACATGGTATCCAATACCCTCGCTTGTGATGCCCTCTCACTTGGTTCTTGAAAAGGAAACATGAAGTGAGTTATACATGGTATCCAATACCTATGAATAGCTTTAAACACAAGTGTTAATAAAGATACCTTAGGTAGATGCCACATTCCTCTCTTCCTCCTCCTTTCGGAAGAGCTTGCATTCCCTCTTGTAGTGGCCTTTCCCACCACAAAATAAGCACCGCATCTTTGCCTTCTTCTTAAACTCCCTCCTCCTTGCTCTCAAGGGCCTCTCGGTCACTCCATAGGTGGTGGCTCGGCTAAGTAGTTGCACCACCTCCTTTAAAGAGCGTGTCTCCTTTCCCGCAGCTATACGCACTCTAAGTGGATCATAGCCCGAGAGGAGTGAAGCAAGAAAGATATGCCCCGCCATCTCATCCTCCAATGAGATTCCGAGAAGCTGCATGTGTTTGAAGAGCCTAGTCATTCCAAGCACATGAGGTCGGAGGGGCATCCCGGGTCTCCATTTGGTATTGTAGACCCTTGACCAAAGCCGACACCTTTCCTTAGCAAGACAACCCACATTCGGTGGCTTTATCTTCATGTTTGAGAGTGACCTAGTCAAATTAAACATGAGTCCATCATAGTTGCCATTGTCACTCTTGGCGACTCTTATGTTGAAAACATCCTCCAACGATTTGAGGAAAATGTTCGGAAAATAGAAGGAGAGTTTTTCCTTCCAATCTTCCGGGATGGAATTAGCCATTAGATGTGTGACTTTCTTGCAATCGGAAGACTATTTCTCATGAGCCTCATCGCTCATGATTCCAGCTTGGAATGGGAGTGTCAAGAGTGTACTCCAAGGAACAATTCCGAAGAGTTTTCCTGAGTTCCTCCTCCCACTCCTTGAAGTTGACCAAGTTAAGGCTAAAAGCCAACTTGTCGGGGAGTTCTAGGCACATAGAGTTGTTGTTTGAATTACTTGCAGACATGTTTCTACAATTGAAAGAATTTAAAATGAAATACCATTCATAAACCAATAAGTTTTAAATTCAAAGCGTTCATGCAAATTTTCAATCTTATTGAGCATTTTATCCACGCATTAACATTAATTCCTTTTAGGCGAGAATAAAATGATTCCAAGATCCCAAAAATCAAAAGTGATTAAGCATGCTTTGGCTTGTCTTAACACTTAATATTTTAGGGTAAGCAATCCAATTGCTAATAGCTCCAAGCTACTCTTGGTTCGATAAAACGTCGCATATAATGCTTCCTTGACATTTTATCTCCATTGCCACGACATATAAGGACTCCTTACCGATATCGTTGAGCTTGACAAAGACAACTTGTATACCTAGTATACCTTACGTTCCTAGGGAAGTAGTGATGCCTCGCTTTGGCCCCACTAGTTGCCATTTTCACGAAACCTGTGAAACAATATATCTTCCATTCATCCATTCACTATATGTGAACGGCCCATGCATTTTACAACGAAAAACAATTAACAATGCATAACGCACGCGAAGTAGTAACTAACTTAGGTGGTTAATCCAATTAATTAAGCCGGTCAACCCAAATTTTGTCAAAATTAAAATTTTGCAAGAGTCGGAAAACCGAGGCCTAGCCTCGTTAAAATAATTAAATAAATTAAAAACGGAAAAATTTTGCAAAAGCGATAGCCCAAGTTTAAGCAAAAATGACCCACCCCTAAAACTCGTGGGCTACGTACCATGGCTGCTAGGCAGCCCCTTGGTGCTGCGCCTGATTATGCTGGGTGCTAGCATGCTCACCCAGCGTAGCATGCCAAGCTAGCTAGCACCAGCAGCACGCTAAGCATGCTCGCAGGCACTAGCAGCGAGTGGCTGGCTGGCTGGGGCTTGCTGCCTTGCTGCCCAGCATCACGCACAAGCACCTCTAGCAGCCTATGGCCACGCACATAGAATCAGCGCACCACAGCCCCTCGCCACACAGTAGCAGCACCTTAAGCACCCCTGTGCGCACCATAGGCAACCACATGTGGGCTGCGTGGGCAGCCCAGCAAGCCTTGGTGGTGCCTGGGTGTTGTTGCCTCGATTTGCGTGCCTTTTCTCGGGATTTTAATCCCGTTGTACATGTAACATAAAATCAATTCTAAATTTATTTTAGGGAAAAATGAAAATAAAATAAGTCTAACTTAATTAAAATCAATTTTAATGGTGCACAAGCCTAAATCATCCAAAATTACTTTTGAAACAATTTAGGTCTTTCTTAATGCTTTCAAATTGAAGGGCTACACCCATAATTAATAATGAGTTTTGACAAAATAGGGATTCGGAAAAATAAATCCTTTCATCCAATGAAAACTTTCCAATATTACATCTTCCAATATGAAGATTAATTAAAATTCAATCACAAGTTTTGAAGTTTAAGGACTTTAATCAATCACAAAATGATTAAATCCAAAAATTAGTTCAACATGGAATTTAGCAATTAAAGTTCCAACCAAATAACCAATTAAAGATTGAATCTTTGAAATTTTAGGGGCTTCAAAATTGCAAGTTCACCAAAGACATTCACTCTTAAAGCAATTTATTTGCAATAATGTGAAAAATACAAGTTTATGTGAAAAGTGAACACACCAAATTAAGCACCAATTATTACTTCATAAACATGCTTAATGAGGTTTATAATTGCAGTAGATTAGGGATACAACCATACATTTAATCTACCTTCAACATGCAATAATTAATCAAGGTTAACAGATTTAAAATTTTTCGTCAAAAACAAAAAACCCCTCGAAAAACATATTTCTGGTGGATTTTGGCTTCAGGGCAACTCTAAATGGGTCATAAATGATTTAGAGCATCAATTCCACCCAAAAATCACTATTTTTGAGTCGAAATCTAGGTACGTCTGCCAAAATAAAAAAAAAATACGAGATTAAAAATAATTAAAACGAGCTTCTAATCCAATTAGAAAGCACAACAAGAAATTTAAATCCATTTTAAATCACCTTAATTAATTATTAGTCACAATAATTAAAGTGAGCGTGGCTCTGATACCGTTGTTGGGTTTCGTAGAGTCCGACTTTACACGGAAGGGAAACCCACCTAAGACCCGCATACTAATTAAAGCGACTAAGCATGCAATCACTAATTAAATAACAATTAAGAGAGAGAAGAAAAGACATTCTTACCCTTGGCGCGTGCTTCGCTCGAATCCCGAGCTCTTACTTGAACCCTGCAAATTCGAAGGTCTCCGACGGCTCGTACCCACGAACCCGACCCGAACGATCCAAGTCCCGAAGGTTAGTCGGGACCCGATCAATAAAAACTAGAGTTTTACGAACTTAGGGTTTTCTCACTTTTTCTAAGGAGATGCCTTTTTAGTTCCACTCAAGTGTTCTTCCCAAATCCCAAAATCTTGGTCCCCACTTAGAAAACCGGCATTCCCCTCCATGTGGCTGGCTAGCAGCCTGCATTGGCTGCCAAGGCTGCCAGCTGGAGCCACAGCACCAAGGCTGAGCAGCCAGCCAGCACAGCTAGCACCCCACACGCACACCAGCCCGCATGCGCAGCTAGCCAAAGCATGCGTGCTGTAGCGAGCCACGCATGTTGGGCGTTGCTGCTATGTGAGGCATTGCGAGCAGCTTACTGGGCACTGCGACGCACACGCACCACACGCACAGCCCAACACGCTGCTGGCCGGAGCATGGTGCTGTGCGATGCTGTGCTAGCGAGGCTGCCAACGCCAAGCATCACGCATAGCGTAGCACGCTTAGGATGCTGCTATGCGGTGTTGCGTGGCTGCGATGGCTAGGTGCCTAGCACCACGCATAGCGTAGCACGCCTAGCATGCTACTATGCGATGGTGCGTGGCTGCGATGTGCGATGGCTTGCCAGGCCGCATTGTCCTAGCACGCCTAGCATGCTAGGCTTATGGCTAGCTTTGCGATGAGTCTCGTCTAGCCTAGCACTCACATGGCTAGGCCAATGTGAGGCTACGGCTAGGCTCGAACTTGTAACTTGATTGATTTTGCATCTCGTCAAATTCTAAATTCGACTGGACTAGCGACGCTCGGTCTCGACGCTCTAAGCTCGATATCCGACGTCTTTGATCGTAAAACTCTGACGACTCATCAGATCCTTCGGATTGATTCGTCGTCTCGGATCGGTTGTTCGATTAGGTTTTACCCAAAGGGTTCATTCAAGATTAAGATGTAATATTAATTGTTAATTACTATTACTAATCTAAAGCGGCATCCACCTAGGCATTCCGATCACTTGACCTTACTGAAGAATTAGCTATCCAATAATTCTGAACCCTCTATCAGAATAATACACTTATTGGAAAGACACCATTCCTTTCACATGCCACTTGTCTGGTTCTCCCGGTTTGATTGTGCATACCTCATTGAGGTATTCGAAAGCTGTCTTGCAAGTTCGACATTGAAGCCGACTTTGACAGTTGCATGTTCTTCTTCTGCTGGATTAACATCCGGGCACCAGAATAAGTTTCTTTAAAACCATCTGGTTGTACATGCCGGATGGCCTTCCTCTTTCCTGGCTTAGGGAACCGGAATTCGGCTAAATTTTTTGTTCCTCCCTAGGTTTAGGGTAAGGAGTGGTCTCTCGGTCTTTGATCGGTTTATTCCTCCCAGAATGGGAGGGCTTCTTGGCCGACTTCTCCCTAGTGAAAACAACCGTCCGCTTATCAATCAGGTCCTTAATCTCCCCTTTGAAACTTGTTAAGAGAGTCGTGAGCTCGTTTCTGATGATAGGGACGGAGCCTTCGACCGCATGGAGTTTACCAATCGGCTGGTCGGCTAGTTCGCTAGGACTCGCCTGTTCGTCGCCCCGCTCCCTCCTTTCGACAGGACATATGTGCCTAGTTCTTAGTAACCCATCAGGGGCCACGTATGTGTCGACCTCAAGATCGCCATCTGTATCTTGGTCTGTATAGACCTGTGCGTCAGCCATAGGTTGTTTCTCATTAAGAGGCGATACAGGTTCTTGTGAAGCCATCTTAGTAGTAGTCTCCGCACAGACGACACCAAATGTTTCGGGGTTTTTTATGTGTCTTGCGGGAGAGGTACAACACCAAGACTAGACTCCGAACGCCTGTACCTGCAAAACAACGGAGACTCCGGGGGGTGGGAGCTCCGCCTTTGACGATCAAGTTAGAACGTGTTCGGATGTAAAAAGTGCGGAATGTAAAGGAGGATCAGGCTCCTCTTAGAAGAGGAGTGATCATCCGGCTATCTGAGACAGCCTTGTAATCCGAGCCTTAGCTCTCAAGAAGTGCAATTAAAGCTGGAGTTAATGCTCAGCAATTAATATACACGTGTGTTTAATAATTTCTCTAATCTTTCGTTCCCCAAGGGGGAACATCTCCCTTTTATAGGGTCTCGCAATGTGTGCTAGTCTAGGTTTACGGAAAACCTAGGCTTGACTGGGCTTCCTTGGAAATATGGGCCTATGAAGGCTACTTGTCCAACTTAGCAATATGTCTGCCATGTGTCGTAGCCTGATTGGTCCACCTTGGACCTCTCACGAGGTTACAAGTGGCGGACTCTGTATTGTCCTCGTGGATGACACGTGGCAGAGTTCAATTAGTCCACGTGGCGGGGTTAAATTCCCTAATCATTTGGGTACAAAATAAGGTCGGAATTTGCAAAAAAATAACATAATTGCCCCATTTTACATGTCAAGATCGTAATTTTTTGCTAGAAAAATTGCAAAACAAAGCATTTACGTAATTTTTTTTTGCCAATTCCGAGCTTAATTTGAAATCATAAAGGGTCAAAATGACTCCCAAAACCTTACCCAATAAATTTTCATGGTTAAAAATGTCACGCTATTTGAGATATTTTTAGACACACTAAACGGAGCATTTACATTAATTTTTTCCCAATTCTAAGCTTAATTTGTACCCGAGCAATTTTCGTTAATATAAATGATTATTGGGTATTAATTTTTAAAAGCAATGACATTTGGTGAAATAATTTTCCAAAATAATGGCATTTGGTGAAATAAGAATTGCATTAACGGAGAACTAACGTCCCTATGCAATTAATGGCACGAGGTGTCATTATACTATTTGTTAGTGGCATTTGCTGAATTTTGAAAACCTTGATGGCATTTGATGACTTTTTTAAGTACTTAGTGGCATTTAGTGAAATAGTCGTTATTTATTTAGTTTGACCATTTGGCTATATAATTGACAATCGAAGCTAAATAATACTGAATAAATGGTATGTATGAATTAGCTAAACACTTCCTTTTTTTTTTTTTTTTGTTTACAGTTTTCTCACCAATTAGCCCTCAGTTTTTCGTTAATTCACCATACACCCATGAAACTTTTGAAATTCGCCATATACCCCCGAGTTTAACAACAATGTCACCAAATGCCTAAATGACTACCGGACGTCAACTTCGTTAGTCATTAAGGGTTAACTATGCCACGTGGCATCATGTGTGCGAGGAAGGGGAGTCTCAACGCCGGTGGGGTGGGGCCCAGGGCTGAGCGGCGGTGGTTCGTGGGGAGGGTGGCTGATAGGTTTTTCTTAAAAAAAAATTTTAAAGTTATATCAATTTTTTTATTTTTAATAAATAATTAAGTAAATATAAAAAGGAACCAACCATATGATGCCACATAGCATAGTTAACTCTTAATGACTAACGGAGTTGACATCCCTTAGTCATTTGGGCATTTGGTGACATTGTTGTAAAACTCGGGGGTATATGGTGAATTTCAATAGTTTTATAGGTATATGGTGAATTAACGGAAAACCCAGAGTAATCATAACAATAAAAATATTAATATTAATCAAAAACTACAGCAAAGTCCAAACAACGAACTTGTCGAAGATTCAAACCACATCTTCACGGCCGAATGTTGGCTCTCAACTCTGCAAGTGCTGGTGTTGCCAAAATGCAGAACTTGGTTTGTCAAAAATGTCACAAACTTGGTTTTATAAAAAAGCCATCTTCTCTCTACATATTGTATCACCGCTGGATAACTTGCCCACCGATCTTTCATTGTTTGTACATCAGCATTATAATCCTCCTCGGCTGTAGCATCCATGATAAGTTTCCATTTCCCGTTTTTGAAACTCGCACCGATCTTCTTGTTTTTGAACATATCAATGACCCGAGCCTCCACATCTTTGTTAATGTGCCATCGACATAGAAAGTGCGGGGTCCCTGGAAACACTTCTCTCAATGCCGCACATAGCCCAAGCTCACGGTCTGTCAAAAAAACCGACGGTTCCCTATCATACCCAATCAAGTCTCTTAGTCTCTGCAAAACCCATCGATAACTTGTCGTGCACTCGTTGCGCATGAACACGTAACCGACGAGGAAATTCTGATTTGTCGGTGTCACACCTACTATCTCAAAGAACGGCATCCCGTATCGGTTGGTCTTGTAAGTGGAATCCATACCGATCACATATGTGTACGTCCGTAGTATGTTTACTGTGACTGGGAGCACCATAAAGACGTGCTATAAAACGCCTAGATCATCAGACATGACCCAGTAATGATACTGACTTTGTCTCGCCAAATTTAGAAACTGATGAACTACTCCTCTCCCATCAGACATCTCCGTTCTCAAGTCATTCCGGCAGTTGTAGATGTGTCTGATGTTTGGATGATCATTAGGAAATTGCTCGGCAATAGTCGCCATGATGTTACGCGGTGAAACCTTAGACTTCCTCATGTCACGCACAACCTTCTTCGCGTCCGGGCTCAACCCACTAATTTTACGATCCCTCTCCTGATACACAATCATTGGATGGTTATGGGTCCCAATTGCATCATTTTTTTCCCGGATCTTCCAACTATCGGTGATGAACTCGTAACATATCTTGATGTAGAAAGGACAAACATTGGCTTTGGTTTTAGTGTCCTTCCTGATTAGGGGATTTTTATCCACCAATCACCGTCTGACAAGTGGACCAACCAGGTTCCGCCACGTGTCCTTCACGAAGGCCAATAGGAGCCTGCCACGTGTCAATCACAGATACGTCCTCTACGGACCAATCGAGGCACGCCACGTGTCCACCCATGCCAAATGGGAAAACCGGCCATCAAGGCCCAATCCAGTCTAGAGGCCCGGTTAGCCCTAGGTTTACCTTAAACCTAGAGAGTGGCACGCTTCTCAAGGCTATAAATACTTAATTAATCCTCATTAATTAGGCAGTCAAGAATAGAGATCAAGAAATCAAGAGAAGAACAGAAACATTACGGAACTCTAATAACCGGCTAATCTCGCTAACGACGCAGATTACAAACATTAAGCACTCTCACCTAGAGAGATCTTATTACTTTAATTTCCGTATTAATTACTCCTTAATCAGGTTCTAACTTGACCGTTGGAGGCGGAGCTCTCAGGAGTCTCCGTTATTTTGCAGGTACAGGCGTCCGGTTCCAGTCTCGGAATTGTAACTCTCCCGCAGGACATCAGAAAACCCCGAAACATTTGGCGCCGTCTGTGGGGAGAGTACTTCAGAGATGGCATCCAAGTCTGTACCGACTCCAGAAGAGAGGCGTCCCCTAGACGACCCTCAAGTTCAGTCAGACCATGATACCGAAAGTGAATTTGAAGTTGAAACTCATACAGCTCCAGACGGGACCCTAAGGGCCCGACGTACCCGTCATACCGAAAGGAGGGAACGGGAGCACCTTCAAACAGGAAGCGAGCCAGCAGGCGGACCGCCTGCTCGACAACAGCCGACTGATGGGTCTGCTCCCATCACAAGGAACGAACTCATGACCTTCATGAGGGACTTCAAGGGAGAGATTCAAGAGTTGATCAACAAAAAGCCGCCTGCTTCAGTCAAAGAGCAGTCGGCCAAAAAACCTTCCACTTCACTGAAGAGGAAGCCAGTTCAAGGGCGAGAGGCGACTCCTCATCCTAAATCCAAGAAGCGGGAGCCACTTGCTCTTGATTTCACAAAATTCCGTTATCCTACGGGAAATAGGAAACCGGTTCGTCATATTCAGGCGGACGGGTCAAAGCAAACGTTCACAGATGCTCGGCTACTGCTAGAGCAGAAGAAGAGTGACCGATTGTCAGAATCGGCTTCTACTTCAAATTTTCAAGACAGTTTGCGAAATGCCTCGATGAGGCATACTCAGTCGTACCATGAGAGTCAGTCAGGCGGCACCTCCCGTCAGTCCGGCTTTCATAGTGCCCAGGCGGTACCAAACTTACCATTTGTGCCGCAACAACAGTACTTTATGCAGCCACCTCCATTTGGTGGACCTGCAGCAAAAAACGTCCAACCTATGGACTGGCAGCTACGGCTGCTTAGACTTGGTGAACAGCCGTCGGCCTTCTCCAAGGAAATTACTGAAGCCGCTCAGCCGGCCAAAGTAAAAAATGTACTAGTAGGCGCCTATGACGGCACTACTAACCCAGAAGACCATCTGATGGCTTTCACCAACCTGATGTACCTTCAAGGGTTGGATGATCCCACTTGGTGCAAGTGTTTCCCAGCGACTCTCAAGGGAATCGCACAGCAATGGTTCGTCAACCTGCCGACTGGTTGTGTAAACAGTTTCAGGACGCTTGCTTACTTATTTGCCTCCAACTTCGCCATGAACATCCCTGCGAAGAAAACGACCCTTGATTTGGGAACAATTCAGCAGGGCGAGAAGGAGGGGCTTCGTTCTTACATCAGGCGGTTCAACCTGATGAGAATACAGATTCAAGGGTTACCGGATGAGGTAGCTTATACTGACTTTTTTAGAGGTCTCAAAGACGAATCTACCTTCAAATTTGATTTAGTTCGAAAAAGGGTGGCGACTCTTCAAGAGGCCTTGATTGAAGCAGAAGCCTATATACAGGCGACTGATCTGTGTACGATAAAACAGTCGGACGGGAAAAGGTTCGACAAAAGAGAAGGACGACAGAAACAGTCGTCTAACAAAGATGAGAAAAGAAAAGAGGTCTGGGCGGCTGATTCCTCTAAACAGCCGGCCCAGAAAAAGAAAAAAGAATTCAAACCATACTCCCCAAAGTATGTGTTTAACAAGGATAACCAGTTTATCCTGAAAGAAATAAAAGGACGGTTCTCAATTGAGAAGCCGCTCCCCATGAGGGGTTCTGCAAACAACCGGAACCAAGACAAAATCTGTGCTTATCATGATGACGTTGGTCATCACACCAATGACTGCATCAGTCTCATGCGGTACCAAGACCGCTTGGCTGAGCAAGGTGATCTTGACACTTATGTCAAGAAATCTACGGGGAACACTTCCTCAAAAAAGCAGTCGGCCAAAAAGAATCAACAGGCCGACAGTTCCGATACAGATGATGCAGTCGTCTACACCATTGCAGGCGGCTTCTCAGGAGGCGGCCCCACTATTAGGGGCAACAAAGATAATATAAGGCAGTTAGATGTAAATTCCGTTCACCAAGAACGGCCGTCCAAATATACATTTCCTGAGATTGTCATCACTAAAGAGGATCTAGGAGGGGTAAGGGGGCCGCATGACGACCCTCTTGTTATTGAATGTAAAGTGGCCAACCAGAGAGTTGGCCGAATCCTCATAGATACCGGGAGCTCCTCAGATCTCATCAGCAGCAAATGTCTGTCGAAACTGAAATATCAGACGGACTGCATACATCCGGCCTCCCACCCTTTAATAGGGTTTGGAGGAGGAGTCGTCCACCCACTGGGACGAGTAGATTTACCCATTCGCCTGGGCGAAAAAGGAGAAGGACGACACATGGTAGTCCGGTTCCTAGTAGTAGAGGAACTCTCGGCCTACAACATGATTCTGGGTCGACCAACCCTGAATAATTCCAAGGCTGTTATAATCCCGTCTCTTATGCTGCTTAAGTTTGAGAGGGATAATGGAACAGTCGGCTCCCTAAGGGGAGATCAGAGGATGGCCCGAGAGTGCTATCTCTCGGATGTCAAACCCACTGTTATGGCCACTGGGTCAAGTGGAGAAAAAACAGACCTTGACAATGTCAAGGAGAGTGCGCCTGTTCAAGAAACAGGCGACAAAAAGAGAAAGGCGTCCCAGACAGAGTCCGCAAGAAAAGCGAAAAAATAGCAATCATTGGCAGAGGAGCGGCCGGATGAGTTCCGCCCTCAGCCGGCTGGTGAGCATGCGGACCTGATCTTAGACGACTCACGTCCTGACCGAACAGTCAAAGTTGGGACGACTGCTCTGAGAAACCTTGGTGACGACTTTCACAACCTATTGAAAGAATACAAGGACATCTTTGCATTTGAAGTCCATGAAATGCCAGGCATTAGTCCTGATCTGGCAGTACATAAACTCGCTGTGGATCCGAAAAAGAAGCCGGTACGGCAAAAGAAGCGGAACCATGGCGAAGAAAGAAGTCAGGCGGCAGCCGCCGAAGTCAAAAAATTACTTGATGCAGGGTTCATTCGGCAATGTTACTTCCCAGACTGGGTTGCAAATGTGGTGCTTGTTAAAAAGCCGAATGGCACCTGGCGAATGTGTGTAGACTACACAGACTTAAACAAGGCGTGCCCCAAAGACAGTTACCCTCTGCCTAAAATTGATAACCTGGTCGACTCAACAGCCGGCCATGCCTTGATGAGTTTTATGGACGCCTATTCTGGTTTCCATCAAATTCCTTTATGGAAGAAAGATCAGGAGAAGACGGCCTTCGTCACTGATCAGGGGTTATACTGTTACACGGTCATGCCGTTTAGTCTTAAGAATGCCCCGGCTACCTTCCAACGAATGATAAACACAGTGTTCTTTGATCAGATTGGGAGAAACGTCGAGGCATATATTGATGATATGATTGTCAAGACTAAACTTCAGAAAGATCATCTGACGGACCTCCGAGAAACTTTCGCCACACTCAGGCGGCACCATGTCATGCTCAATCCCAAGAAATGTGTATTTGGAGTTGAGTCTGGGAAATTTCTCGGATTCCTTATCAATCAGAGAGAAATAGAGGCGAACCCTGAGAAGGTACAGGCGGTCATTGACATGCAGTCGCCTCGTACCGTCCGAGAGGTTCAGAAGTTAACAGGTTGTCTGGCGGCCTTGGGGAGATTCCTAAGCCGATCAGGCGACAAATGCCTATACTTTTTCCAGGCAATTAAGAAAAAGGCAAGGTTTGAATGGGGGCCGGATGCTGAGGCCGCCTTCCAGAAATTAAAAGTTCACTTGCATTCCTTGCCGAGGCTGGTCAGCCCTTTGCCCAAAGAGGATCTCTACATGTACCTGGCCGTCTCTGATCATGCGTTAAGCGCTGTGCTCCTTGCTGAAAGGGACGGTTGTCAGCTCCCGGTCTACTTTGTCAGTCACGTACTGAAAAATGCCGAGTTGAGGTATCCTCTAGTGGAGAAATTTGGTCTTGCACTCTTCATGGCTGTTAAAAAATTGAAGCCCTACTTTTTGGCACATGCAGTCGTCGTGTATACCGACCAACCAATCAAGCGGCCCCTTACCATCATGGAGTCGTCAGGACGAATGATCAAATGGGCCATAGAAATACAGAGCCTCGAAGTTACTTTCGAGCCTAGAAAAGCAGTGAAGGGGCAAGCCTTTGCTGACTTTATTGTAGAGATGACTCGTCCTCCTGACTCTCAAGTTCCAGACCAAGTCTGGAAGGTATATGTGGACGGAAGTTCTACTTCAAATGGTTGTGGAGCAGGCGTCGTATGTCAATCTCCAGAGGGCGACAGGTTCGAGTACGCTCTACGCTTCAGTTTTTACTAGCCGGGATCCGCATGTGCAAGGCGGCAGGGGCAAGAAAAATAGACGCCTGTTCTGATTCACAATTGATAGTGAGTCAGTACAATGGCGAATACGAAGCAACCCATCCGGCCATGATCAAGTATTTACAGGCGGTCCGACAAGCAGTCGACTCCCTTGAGGATTTCCATCTGATCCAAGTGCCGAGATCAGAAAACAACCAGGCAGATGCACTGTCAAAATTAGCATCATCCGCCTCCTCCGATACTCCTCGAACTGTTTTTTGGGAAGTAATGGAGAAGAGAAGCATCGAGGAAAACCCTATTGGAATCCTTGACAGAAGCTCAACCTGGATGGATTCAATCAGGGCATATCTGACAAACGGTACACTGCCGGATGATCCTCAACAGGCGGCAGCACTGAAAAAACGAGCCTCCTGTTTTGAAATGATACAGGGAGAACTTCACAAGAGGGGGTACCTTCAACCCTTCTTAAAGTGTGTTACTCCTGAAAAGGGACGAGAGATACTAGATGATCTTCACTCTGGTTTCTGTGCTTCTCATGTAGGTGGTAGGATGCTTGCTCAAAGGGCAAGGCGGCAGGGCTACTTTTGGCCTACTTTGGAAGCAGATGCAATGGAGATGGTGAAAAAATGTGACAAGTGCCAAAGGTTTGGCAAATTAATTCACCGTCCGGCTACTGACCTCACTACCATTCACAGCCCACTACCGTTTGCTAAGTGGGGCATGGACATTCTGGGTCCATATACGCCTGCTACAGGCGGCAGAAGGTATATACTTGTTGCCGTTGACTACTTCACTAAATGGGTAGAGGCGGAGGCTGTAAAGGGAATCAAGACGAAAGATGTAATTTCATTCATTTGGAAAAACGTCATCACTCGGTTCGGGGTTCCCATGTCTATGGTTTTTGATAATGGTCCCCTATTTGAGACGCCTGTTCTCAAAAGCTGGTTGGGAGACCAAGGAATTGCACACTACTTTGCATCTGTCGGTCGTCCACAAGAAAACGGCCAGGTAGAAGCCTTTAATAAAATCATCTCAGACGGTCTCAAGAAAAAGATTGAACGAGCAGGCGGCCTATGGGCGGATGAACTACCACATGTTCTCTGGGCCATTAGGACGACTGAAAAAGGGGCGACTGGAGAAACTCCATTCCTCCTAACTTATGGTGCGGAAGCTGTTCTTCCAATAGAACACTACGAGCCGACTCTTCGAGTAATGCTATATGACGAAGAGGCAAACTGGGAAGCCATGCGCCTGGCATTAGACTCACTTCCTGAAAAGAGGGGCAATGCTGTTTTGCGCCATGAGATCTATCGTCTGAGAATGACTAGATCATACAACAAAAAAGTACACAGGCGTCCACTCAAAGTAGGGGACTTTGTACTTAGAAAAATGGAAGCAGTTGGTAGGGCTAATGAGTCTGGCAAACTAACTCCCAACTGGGAAGGACCCTACCGAATCTATGAGGAAGTCAGGGACGGTACCTACCGTCTGGAAACACCAGACGGACAACCGTTGCCTCGAACTTGGAATGTAGATAACCTTAAAAAATATTTCTTCTGAGTGATGTAAAGTAAAGAGCTACTTAATAAAGTTTGCACTTACTATTCAATTTTGTATTACGAGGGGCATGCCGTCTGTACCTTTACAGTCGGCTACTCTCCATTGAGTTTTTCACTCTATCTTCAGAGGGGCATGCCGTCTGTACCTTTACAGTCGGCTACTCTCCATTGAGTTTTTCACTCTATCTTCAGAGGGGCATGCCGTCTGTTCCTTTACAGTCGGCTACTCTCCATTGAGTATTTTACTCACAATACTTAGCTAAAAAGATTAGGGCCTGGCCGACCCTGTGCCTAACAGGCGGCTACCCTTCTTTTACTTAGCACCTACGTTCACCAAGAACTTACCAAGGCCACCGGCCGAATGATCAGACCAGGCGCCAACCCACCTGATCAAATCTACAAAACTAATACGACCTGTCCCAACATCATAGCAGGCGTCCGACGGCATCCATCCGGATGAAATTCGTCGCAGAGAGCAGCTCCCTTTTGGGTGGAACATTGTTCTATAAACTAATTACACGGCACCTATACGACTGTCCCCAAGGGCAACCACGTAGCCGTTTTTGAGACAAGGATAACTCTATCACTAACCAAACCAGTGGTAGCAGTTGACATTTGAGTCAGATGACCGCCTGTATTACTTGGGATAAATGCAGGGGGTACCTATTGAGTTAATAGCCAACAAACATTGGCAAATCAAGGGGTCTAGCCGGCCTACGCCGCCTGGTACCTCTACTTCTCAAACAAAAGTGACGGCGACTGAGTAACTCCAACGTTAACTCATAGTCACTCCTTCAAATTTGGTATGGAACCTAAAAAGTTTGAGTTGTCCGCCTGTTTTAAACAAACAAGGGCACTCAAACCCCTATTCCTACTAGGTAACCTATTGAGTTAATAGCCAACAAACATTGGCGAATCAAGGGGTCTAGCCGGCCTACGCCGCCTGGTACCTCTACTACTCAATCTAGATTGTGACGAAGACTAAGTAACTCCTATGTTAACTTAATAGTCACTCAAACTTAGTATGGAGCCTAAAAGGTATGAGTCGTCCATCTGTTTTTAATAAACAAGGGCTCTCAACCACTACTCTTGCTAAGTTAACAAATTACGAGTTAAATGCCAACATTGGCAATAAAGGGAAACAACCGGCACCCGCCGCTTGTTATCCTACTTAATTCCTTGGCAACTAGGTAATACTATTCACTTGGTCGGACCGATTGAATAAATAGTTCGAATACCGATTGAATAAATGGCCGACTGATCGTCTATCCTGGAAACAGACAACCAGTCGTCCAGGGGCATAGGCGGCGTACTTACTATTTGTACCTCTCTTAACGTTCGGCCATACACAACAGTCGGTCTAGTGAACAAAGGGATATTAGATATGGAATACTTAGACAAATTTGAATCAAAACAAAAATTTGATTAAAAATAAGCCGGTCATTAAAGACCAGCAGAATATTCAAAACCCCGGCCCCCTGGCCGGGTAATTACAAAGCAAACGGCACGCAGGCCGTGGAAAAAATACAGTAAGCTTAAGAAGGGGGCAGTTCAGTATTAGCAGCTGCCGCCTGGTCAGCATTCTTCTTGCTGGACTCGGCTTCAGCTGCACCCTCTTTTGATGCCTTACCCCCAAGTGGCACAAGCGCCACAACCGGCTCTTCCTCCTCCAACGCATCTTCCAATGCCTCTTCTTCGGCAGCCGCCAGGATCTCTTGATTATATGTTTCCGAACACTGGCGGTACGTTCTTTCCCATGAGGCAAAGTCGGCACTGGGGAACAGGCGGCCCCAGGTCATGCGCTGGATTTGAGCGGAGTCTTCCACCATCTCCCGGACGAGCTCTTTCTTCTCTTGCTCGGCCTTTTCCGAGAGCTCTTGGGTAAGACTCTTCTCTTGGCTCACCAGGCGTTCTTTTACGTTGGCCAAAGATTTCTCCATGGCTTCGTAAGAGTGCATTTTTTGGCGAAGAGGTTTCAGCTCGGCCTTAAGATTTGTGACGGTCGCCTCCAGCTCGTCAATTTTCTTCTGGGCCGCCTCTAACTGAGCCCGAACAGCGGCGGTAGCCTGCGCCTGATAATAAAGAAGATCAATGGTCAGTACTTCATTTTGGGCAATTTGAAACATTGCCTTATCACAGCTGGAGGCGGCCATAGCTTTTGCGGCCTTTACCTCTTTATTTTTCCGATCAATCGGCTTGCGAAGGCTGTTGACTCGGAGCAGGGCCTAAGTACAAAAAAAAACAGGCGTCAGTTTCCAAACAAAAAAGATAACAGGCGTCCTGGAACTCAAATACTCAAAAATATGCTAAGTATACCTCAGCAAGGACCCCTGAAATCCCATCAAGGTCAAGGGTACCGGCACCCCTGACCGCCTCCCTTTCAGATGGAGGAACTACTTTGACCATGGACTTGGCTACCTCAACCAAGTCAAGCCCCTGAGGGCCGGCTGCATCAAGCGTAAGAAAAAAGCAAGTTAGACCTAGTCAAGAAGGAAGCAAGTGTGAAAGTTTTTACAAGTGATTGTCCATACTTCTAGGCGGCCCCGCCGGGGTTTTAGAAGAAGTGGCCGGCTGCTTCTCAGCCGCCACTGTTTTCCTGGAAGACCCGGGAGAACTTGCAACAGTCGTCCTCCGGGCCTTGGGGTCCGGCTGTTGCGAGGAAGAAGCTCTTGGAGTGCCAGACTGAAAACAAAAAGATTTAGTATTTGTATAAGACAACTCCTAAAAGAGGAAGAGTTTTCGAAGCCTACCAAGGGTGCCCCCTTGTTGGGGGAGTCGGCATAAGACTGTTGCATGAGAGAGGCCCGCAACATGGCCGCCGCAGTCTTGGATGCTGTTATTTTACTCATGGCGTCAGCTGCAAAAAATAAACAGCAAAGATTAGTAAAGATCCCAAGTAAAAAAGGCGTGAAAAAACAGAGTATTTGTCAGGCCGGCTACCTCTAGAGCACCGACTGCTGAGGCCACAGGCGGCCAAAAAGTACTCGTCATAGAGCCACTTGAAGCTCGGGACGCAGTGTAGGGGTACTTGCTCTCGTACCCCTGAAGTAGAGTTCACCCTAGTCTCTACTTTGAAGAGTCCTTTGTCCAGGATCTCTCTTTTAGCCTTTGGGGGAACAGGCGGCATGCTGCGGCCGCCTGCGAGAAGAGGCGGATCCCTATTCCACTTGTTAAACCGTTGGTTCAGCTCCGTGTCTGAACTCTCAATGATAAGGAAGGTGTTCCGCCAATCCTTCCATTTGTTCGCTTTACCTCTCGTCATGAGGTAACCCCTATGGCTAGTTAATTGATACCAGCCGGTACCTCCCGACTTAGGGGTCCGGCTGAGATAGTTCATGTGGGCGAAAGCCTCAAAGCTTGGCTCCACCCCGTACATTTCGCACCCGGCCACATAGCCGAGTACGTTTACCCAAGAGTTGGGGGCTAACTGCCATAACCCCAAATCATACCCATCTAAAATCCGCTGAACAGCCGGATGTAATGGGAAGCGCAGTCCAGCTTTGATGGCCGCCACATAGCAGCCAAAGCAGCCGTCATCATAGCTGGTACCAGCCGGCCAGACGACAGTGTCTTCTGGATCCGGCACGAACAGTAAAAATTCCGGGCCCATTCTGTGGTTAGCAATAAAGCTCGCCACTTTGTCTTGCATGGTTGCGATCCGGCCCCGGGGTACCATGCAGTAGTAGGGGGCGTTTTCCTCTCTGTAAGAGGCGGACGGCTCCGCCCAATTGTCCCCCTTCTCAACTGCATGAGAAAGTATCGCCTCTTGTAGGCGGCTATGTCTTTCTTCTGAGCCTGGAGAACTGTGGCCAGAAGAGCTGGATTCGGACTCGTCCTCTGACGAGTCCGAAGAGGACGACTCCTCCCCTCTCCCAGAGGGGCCCGCCTCCTCTCCCTTAGAAGGAGCAGGAGGAAAATTGGACATGTCCACGGTAAGATGGGAAGGGACCACCTTGGCCCCTCTCTCAGAACTGTCGGCTTGGCAGCCGCCTCGTTTCAATTCTACATCTGGCGCCTGGTCAGATGTTTCACTAAGGAGCACCCTTTGGGAGGAGCCGTCTGAGTTTGATATCATAGCAGTCTGTTTTGTTCTGGCCATCACGTTCTGCATAGACACAGATACAGTCAGACTTTGTATAAAGGGCAAAGATGGGTCCAGAAAAGGGCAGGCGGCACTCCTAGTCCTAGATTCAGCCGTCCCCGGTGACCGGCTGATCACTAACTTAGGTCGTGTCGTGTGCTTCCGTGGTGCCATTTCAAAAAAATAAAAAGAAAATTAAGAGTAAGAGAACTGAGTTACCTGAACGAGTGACGGTTGATGAAGTTCTGGAAGTCCGGTGCAGTCGGCTTGTCAGAACAGGCGGTAGGCAGAAAAGGTCCGAAATGTCAGAGCAAGTTCAGGGGTCCGAATGTTCTCGCAAAGTTCTCAAATGTGAAAATGACCGAAGTCAGCACTTCCTTTTATAGGCAAAGTGAGAAGGCGAAGGGTCGCTTCCAAATTCAAAATTTGGGCGGGAAAATCTCTCGGCCGTTTGCAAGGTGACACCTGTAGCAGGCCGTCGCCTGTCACCGTGCGACACCTGTCACAGGCGACACGTGACCAGTCACGTGCCACCTGTGAGGGGCAAATGATTAGGGGATTTTTATCCACCAATCACCGTCTGACAAGTGGACCAACCAGGTTCCGCCACGTGTCCTTCACGAAGGCCAATAGGAGCCTGCCACGTGTCAATCACAGATACGTCCTCTACGGACCAATCGAGGCACGCCACGTGTCCACCCATGCCAAATGGGAAAACCGGCCATCAAGGCCCAATCCAGTCTAGAGGCCCGGTCAGCCCTAGGTTTACCTTAAACCTAGAGAGTGGCACGCTTCTCAAGGCTATAAATACTTAATTAATCCTCATTAATTAGGCAGTCAAGAATAGAGATCAAGAAATCAAGAGAAGAACAGAAACATTACGGAACTCTAATAACCGGCTAATCTCGCTAACGACGCAGATTACCAACATTAAGCACTCTCACCTAGAGAGATCTTATTACTTTAATTTCCGTATTAATTACTCCTTAATCAGGTTCTAACTTGATCGTTGGAGGCGGAGCTCTCAGGAGTCTCCGTTATTTTGCAGGTACAGGCGTCCGGTTCCAGTCTCGGAATTGTAACTCTCCCGCAGGACATCAGAAAACCCCGAAACACTTCCGAATTGTGTTCTCAAGATCTCTCGGCTTGCTCCTACGTCCCTGATCAACATCTCAAATATCGATACGGCCTACCATCCCTGGTTTTGTTGTAAGACGATTTGACCAAAATAAATCCCAGATTTATGGCAACAACATCCGCCCATTGAACTGCATCATCAAACGTTGGAAAAAATGTATCTGTGACAAAATTCGCACTATAATTCACACCGTCACTGCCTTCTTCAAACTCCAAATCCTTTAAAAATACAAGAAAACACAAAATACACGCCAATATCAGTATTTTACTTATAATAATAATAATAACAATATTTTTATGAGAACAACAACAACAACAACAACAACAACAATAATAATAATAATAATAATAATAATAATAATAATAATAATATCATAACGTTAACTAATATTAACTAATATTAACTAACATCAACTAACACTAACATTAACTAATATCACAATATTAACTAACATAAACTAACACTAACATTGACTAATATTAACTCATTAACATAAACTAATACTTACAAAAATAACTAAAAATAACAATAACAATAATAACAATATTAATAACAATTACATAAACTAATACTAACAAAAATAACTAATAATAACAATAACAATAATAACAACAACAACAACAACAACAATAATCATAATAATAATAATAATGATAATAATCATAATCATAATAATCATAACAAAAATAAAATAAAAATCACAATAATAATCATAATCCTAATAAAAATAATAATAATAATAATCATAACAAAAAAAATAATAATAATCATAATAATCATAACAAAAAAAAATAATAATCATAATAATAAAAATAATAATATTAATCAATAACATACAAAAAAAAAATTAAAAAATAAAATAAAATTAATTGAAAAAGGGAGCTCCGCCGAAAATATCCGGAAATACCATGGAGGATCAGCCTAAGATTTCCGGAGTCTCCATGGAAGATCCGGAAATCTTAGGCGGATCCTCCATGGTATTTCCGAATATTTTGGGCAGATCTCCCTTTTTCAAAAAAAAAAAAAAAAAATTCTACGACTTACAGATTCTTCCGTAGATGCCTCCGGCGTACGATCGTCGTCGTCGTTCATCGTCCAAAACCAGTCGCTAAACCTTGATAATTTTTTTTTTATAAATTTAATATTTTTGGTGGTGGGCTCGGGAATTTTGGGGCTCGGGATTTTTAAATGCTAGTGGTAGGTCAAAATGCTCAGAAATAATATTAAACTGCTCGGTATACTATGTGACAAAGTGGTGGAGCCTTATATAGGTCAAATTAACACAAGGGCATAACGGTAATTTCATATTTAAATGGGAACGTCACCATGTAAATTGGGAGTGTCGAATAGCAGTTCACAAAAACAACCCCCAAAGTTGGATTACTCTAGAATAATCGATAGTTGGGATTATTTAAAGTAAATGGTCTAGAGTTGGGATTAATAATACCATTTTCCTACTTAATAAATGAAATTGATGCAAATTAAATTAGCCCCAATTTCACTAAATTAATCACTAAACAACAAACCCCTAATTTCAATTTAGAAGCCTAAATGTTGAATACCATATTATAATTAGCCCCAATTTAGTAAATTAGATACCTAGTTTTGTGTTTTATTTGTATGATTTGGATTTGCAACATAAAAAGCAAAAAACATATGGTGGAAAAAAGAAACAATTCGTTGATGGACTCAATTTGGATGCAATATGTTATCAAGTTGTAAAATTGAAACTTATAAAATATAGTAGGTGATACTCCCCCCGTTTCGTAATAATTGCAACACTTCCTAATAATCTGCTGGTAAAGACCCACAACTCACCTACTAACCTCACTTTTATATATATCTCCACAAATTCTTTAAAAAATAAATATATATCTCCACTAACTATATTTTATATCAAAAAATTCACATTGTAATCTCTATCAATAAATTTTTTAAGACTTTGTGCAAAGACTATTATTACAATTAATACAAAACAGAGGAAGTAAAATCTTTTACAAAAATTGTAGATGGTAAATAGGTACTAGAGGTGTCAAATTGGGTAACCTGATAGAGTTTAGGTTGATCCATGACAGGTCGCATCTGTTCGAGTCGGGTATGTTCGGGTCAAGATTATCCTTTTACCTGCTCTGTGTCAGGTTGGGTCAATGTCGGGTAGAGTCAATTTCGCGTCAAGGTTTGTCGAGTCAGGGTTGGGTTTGGGTCAAGTCAACTTCAAATCTATTCATATTCAGTCCGGATAAATTCAGATTGGGTTCAAAACAGGTTAGGCCGGGTTAATTTCGGGTCCAATGACTTGGGGTCGGGTTGAATCCAATTCGGTTGATTTCGGTTCAGTAAAGATAAGGTTTATTTAGTATTGGGTCAATTCCAATTCAAATCATTTTCGTGTTAGGCTGAATTTCGATTGGGTTGACCAAATTTTTGTTCAAATAAGGTCATTTTTAGTCTAGAGTATTTTTTCAGTATTACCTTATTATTAAGTCGATATTAGGTCATTAATTTGTCATTTGTCACATTGTGTCATATAATTACGGAGCACTAGTTTTCTCATTCGATCATTTCTTGTGTCATTTTTATCTTTAAGCCAAATTAAAATCGAATTATCGATGACTTATCATACGTACATAAAGTGAGATAATAAGTAATGGACTAGTGACATATTAATAGATGATAGCCACATATGGTGATATAGACACAAAAGAATGTCATTTTACTTAGGTTATTATTAATATTCAACCTTAAGATCTTACGTGGCTACGAGTATTGTTAGTTTTCTATACTACTATTTTGATTTGTATAAGATATTAGTTAGAGCTCCTAGGTAGGGTTTAAAACTATAGTTTGTTTAAAATCATAGGTTAGGTTGAAATTAAGGTTAGCTTGTTTGAAATCATATTGAATGAAAATCAGTTCGGTTTAAATTTGGGTTGGGTTAATATCTGTTTGGGTCAAAACCCATAGAGCTTTTGCACATTTAGTCCATGCACTAAATAGTATCGATGTATAAAATTACAAAATCCCGAAAAACCAGGGTATCATTTTCTAAAGTTCCTCAAGAAAACACAGCCCCGGGGTTCCCGAGCTCCGTCGAGAGAGGCGATGAAAAATTTCAATCCAAAAGCTTTGCTTTAGCGCAAAATCTAGGTCCCTAATTTGATAAAAAAAATTCCCCCTCAAGTTTGGCCTTTCGACACTTCATGCTTAGGCAAGGGGAGTTTCACGGGAAAGAGTGGTTATCAAAGACTCAAAGGACTTCAGCAGACTTCCTAGCCAGGTGTTAAGCAAATTCACGATCCAATGAATTCCATTCCTTCCTCGGATGAAGTTGGTGTAATCACGCGCTACTAATAGGAATCTTTCCGGTGGAAACTTTCCATCCTATTTTTCAGCTGCAACTGGCCCCTAATTTTACTCGTAGTTTAAGCCCGCATCCGCCGCCAACAAATAGCATCTTGTTGTTGCATCAAAACATATAAATGATGACTAACCAAGGGATCTAAAACCCAAATCCCTTTTGGGGGTCGTTGCCAAAAACTAGCGGAATGCTCTCAAAACCAACTCTGTTATATGTGGGGCTTAGATAGTGAGCAAAAACCCTGAGATCTGATGCAAACAATCAGTCGAAGGAGCAGAACCTCAAATTCTTCTTTTGTAGGTTAGGTTAGGTTCATCTAAATTGAATCAGGCATTTGTCAGGTTGATTTCGGGCCTGGTTGAGTTCAAGTTGGGTCAAAATCAGTTCGATTTGAGTTCAAGTCGGGTCAAATCACTTTCAAGTTGAGTTCAAGTTGGGTCAAATCGGTGCGGAGTTTAGTTTAGATTGGGTGAAATTCGAATTCAGGTAGAGTTCTAGTCAGTTACAGTTCAGGTTAGGGCCTTGAATTTTTTGAGTCAAATCAGATCGGTTACAGTTCAAAATGGATTTTTTTCCGGCCTAGTCGTTTTTGACACCACTAGTAAGGCTTTGTTCACTTTACCAAAAATTTTCCGAGCCTAAATTATTTTTACTGAATTGTATTTATTTTTGCTGAACTTAAATTATTTTTACTAAACTGAAATTGTTTTAATTGATTCTCTATTACATTTTTTCTTTGAAGTTATTGATTTTTACTGAACTGGATTTATTTCTACTCAAGTGAAATTAATTTTACTAAAGTGACCTTATTTTTACTTAACAGGGCCTAAATACTAAAACGAGTTATTGGTAGTTGTTAAAAAAGGTCATTATTCCGTATTAGGTCATGTTCACTTCACCTTAGTTTTGCAGAATTAAAATTATTTAACTGAAATTGAAATTAATTTTGTTGAACTTAGATTATTATTACTGAACTGAAATTATTTTTATTGACTTCCTACTATATTTCTTCTTTAAAATTTACTAATTTATACTGAATTGAAATTATTTTACTAAATTGAACTTATTTTTACTGAATAAAATTATTTTTACTGAATATTATATTTTTGTAAGGTGAATTGATAGGGTCTTATTTTAAACTCTTTAAATTTAAACTAATATTAACTCACAAATTAAAGTGAATCTGTTACAAAATATATTTATTGTGGATGTTCATTATGGCTTGTAACTCCCTTAATGTTTATGCCAGCCCTTGTAACCCCCATATGCCATTAACTCCATTGTAACCCCCACTTTAATGGAACTTAATTGTCCATGAAGGTTACATTATGCTCATCATGTATATATATGGCATGGTCTTATGAAATGAGAATATAACAAGGATTTACCATCTACATCTCTCTCTAATATTCTCCCTTCCCCCTTATTTTCATAACACGTTATCAGCACCATTGCTAACAATAATCAAAAAATTCGAAGGAGTTCGTGATCAAATAAACAAAAATATTATCGGATAAAATTATCCCCACTCAATGTAAGTATAATATTTGGAATTATATCATACTTCATATTTGTTTAGAATTTTGTCATTTTGATGATATGTGAAAATGTATAGATAATTTGTAAAAATTTTAGAAAAAACTCCCTCGAAAGATAAGGCAAAACTCTCTCGAGAGAAAGACTTAACCTTCGTCACGAACGACAAATCTCTGTCACGAACGAATCAACTCCGACAGTATGGCCGACAAGTTGGCTCTACAATACTTTGTTATTCGTCTGGAGGAGGAGGAGACCTAATTGACCTTAGTAGTATTGAATGTCCGGAATAGAATGATAATATTGATTTGCTGCTTGTGCGGAGGCTTTGTACCAATCGTCCGTTTAATGTTGAGGCTTTCAAACGAACGATGCTGAAGGTATGGAATCTCATAAACAACCTAGTAATTAGGATTCTAAGTCCTAATTTATTTGCTTTCAATTCTTTCATTGGAAAGATAGAGAAAAAATATTGAATGGTAGACCTTGGTGCTGGGAAAACCACCTATTAATCCTAAAAGAAGTGGAGGGGGATGAACAACCTGATCGTGTGAAACTTACCCAATCGTCTTTTTGGATTAGGGTGCTTAATTTGCCATTTAATTACCAATAGAATGCTTATGTTAAGGCTGTAACTTCGAATTTGGGGGAGTTTATGGAGATTGAGGATGATATGATAGGTTTGGACCAGTACTGAAGGATTCAAGTGATGGTTGATATTGACAAGCCCCTTTGACGATATCTATGGATGAAAGATAAGAGAGGTAAAGAGGTGCGGGTGGAATTTAAGTACGAACGTCTGCCGTACTTATGCTTTGCGTGTGGTATCATCGGTCATTCTGAAAAGATTATATTGTGTGAATGTGAGTGAAGAAAAAAAATGCAGAAGATGGGATGGGGATTATTTTTGCGGGCATCTCCAAGAAAAGGTGTGATGAAAAAGGTGGAGGAGGTAGATCAAATTGCATCAAATAGAAAACAACTCTTTAAAACTAAGGAGAATGACCCTGCTACTGTAGATGGGAGTTAGACTCTTGAATTGAAGAATGAGGAAAAGGAGACTATTTTGACTGGTGGGAATGAGAATATTAATAGTGTTGAAAAAGGGGCTGGGAATGGAGAGTATCATGGGAAAGTTGCTAGTCCAATTATTGGCACTAGTAACGAGGGTGTGATAGGGGAAGTGGATGCGGCTGGGAGACATATGGAGGAAAATAACACTATTTTAAATACTATTTTTGTTTTCAATGTGGGGTCTGCTACGGTCACTAAGCAGGGCAGGAAGAAATTCAAAGCTGTTAAGAGTAGGGGCAAAGAGTCTTCTGAGATGGAAACTGATGAAGGAAGTGAGGAGAGGCGATCATGGAAACGAAAGGCTGTGATGCAAAGTAGTGGAGAACTCAGCAAGTTAACTCGGAAGAATTCTAGGGGGAGTATGATAGAAGGCAGGATATCTGATTTGAACTAAGTAGCGGAGGTTGGCGATGTTCAACCCCGCAAAGAGCAACGAAAACCTTATGTTGGAACTGCAATAGGCTTGGCAACCTATTAACAGTTAAACCTCTCCAAGATTGGAGTTGGAGAGATAGGCCAAATATTGTTTTCGTCATGGAAACAAATATTGATGCTGAACGTCTTGAATAGATTCGCAATAGATGTGGTTTTGTGAATGGTCTTTGTTTAAGTAGTAACGGAAGGTCTAGTGGGTTGGGGTTATGGTGGAGAGACTTGAATATGGAAGTTGTGTCTTTCTCGGCTCATCATATTGAGGCAAATGTGAAAGGAATGGTGTCCTTCCAAAAAGTGTATTATTCCGATAGAGGTTTCGGAATTATTAGAAAGCTAATTCTTCAGTGAGGTCAAGTGATCGAAATGCCTAGGTGGAGGCCGCTTCCGATCAGTAGTATTGATGTATAATTAATGTTACGGCTTAATCTTGACTGAAACCTTCGGGTCGCACCCCAATCGAATAGCCGATCGGAGGCGACGAATCAATCCGAAGGGTTAGATAATTCATTAAAGTATTACGAACAAAGACATCGGATATCGAGCTTAGAGCGTCCAAATCGAGCGTCGCAAGTCAAGTCGAATTTAGAATTCGACAAGACGTAGAATCAAGCAAGCGACAAGTACGAGCCAAGTCGTAGCCTCGCACTTGGCCTAGCCATGCGAGTGCTAGGCTAGGCGAGGGCACCAATCGCATGCATGCTAGCGCGGTGGGCATCGCACCCAGCCACACGCATAGGCGCAGCTAGGCTACGCTTAGCATGCAAGCATGGTGCTTTGTGCATGCGTGCTTTGGCTATGCGTGCTTGCTAGCATGCTAGGGGTAGCGCCCAGCCCATCGCAGCAGCATTGCACTCGCACAACACATGCATCACTAGCAGCGTGCTGTGTGCGCGTGTGTGTAGCTTTGCGTGCTTGCTAGCGTAACAACACCAAGCAACAGCAACTAGGCCACTCCTATCGCACTGCAGCACGCATCGCAGCAGCAGCCCGCATTGCGTGCGTGGCCTACTTGCTTCACGCATGCGTGTGTAAGCAGGCTGGGCAGCCTAGCCTTGGTGCTAGGCTCCAACTGGGCAGCTTTGGCAGCCAAGGTAAGCTGCCAGCGAGGCATGTGGCGTGGTCAGCACCGCTTAAATGTGGGGACCGGTCTTGGTGTTTGGCTTGGGGAGCAAGGAGTTTTGGTCCCCCCCTTTGGTGGTCCTCACTAACCCTTGCTCTCCATATGACACTTGGAGCTTGTTGATTGCTTTGCATTTTTTTTTTATTATAATAAATTTAGTGAAAAATGCAATTCTCCCACATTGATGGGAGAAGGAAGATCAAGGCTCCCTTCCCTATAAATACCCAAGTTTTGGGTTTGGGAAAAATCACTTGAGTTGAACTCAATAAGGCATCTCATCATTAATGAGAAAACCTTTAAGTTCGTAATACTCTAGTTTGATTTGGTCAAGTCCCGACTAACCTTCGGGATAAAGACCGCTCGGGTCGGGTCAAGGGTGCAAGTCGTCGGAGGCCTTTGCACTTGTGAGGTTAAGCTTTCAAATAAGAGCTCGTTATTGAGCGAAGCACGTTTCGAGGGTACGATCGTCTTTTCTCTTTCTCTAACCTTTGTTGTTTAATTATGTGATTGCATGTTTAGTTGCTTTAATTAGTGAGCGGGTCTTGGGCGGGTTGCTAGTCCGCGTAGTGTCGGACATTACGAAACCCGACAGCGGTATCGGAGCCGAGCTCATTTTAATTATTGTAACTAATAATTAATTAAGGTGATTTAAAATGGATTTAAATTCTGATTTTTCTTTCTAATTAGATTAGAAGGTCGTTTTAATTAGTTTTAATCTCGTATTTATACTAATTTTGGCCAACGAACCCAAATTTCGACTCAAAAATAGTGATTTTTGGGTTGAATCGATGTTCTAAATCGTTTTTGACCCTTTTAAAGGGCTGTCCAGAAGCCAAAATTCACCAAGAAACATGTTTCGAGGGAAATTTCGTTTTTGACGAAAAATTTTAAATCTTTAAACCTTGATTAATTATGGCATGTTAAAGGTAGATTAAATATATGGTTGCATCACTAATATACTACAATTATAAACCTTATTAAGCGTTTTTATGAAGTCATAATTAGTGCTTAATTTAGTGAGTTCATTTTTAACATAAACTTGAAATTTTGATGTATTTGCAAATAAATTGCTTCAAGTGTGAAAGTTTATGGTGAACTTGTAATTTTGAAGTCCCTTTAAAATGTTAAAGATCCAATCTTTAACTGTTTATTTGGTTGGAACTTTGCTTGCTAAATTCATGTTGAACTAATTTTGGATTTCGTCATTTTGGTTGATTAAAGTCCTAAAAGTTCAAAACTTGTGATTGAAATTTAATTAATCTTCATATTGGATGTAATTTTTCAGTTATACACAAGTTAGTGTTGGAAATTTTTCATTAGATGAATGGGTTTATTTTTCCAACCCCTTTAATTCTGTCATATCTCATTATTAATTTATGTTTGGTTAGATTAATTATGAGTATAGCCCTTCAATTTTGTAGCATCAAGATTAACCTAAATTAATTTAAAGAAAGGTTCTTGAATTAATCTTGGTTTGTGCACTAAAATTGAATTTATTTAAGTTACACTTGTTATATTTTCATTATTGCTCAATGTTGATTATAAGAATAATTTAGAATCAATTTTATGTCACGCATATATCGGGATTAAAATCCCGAGATAAAAGCATGTAAATCGAGGCAAGAATCGCCTAAGCACAACCTACGGCTAGCCGGGCTGCTTATGCAACCCACATGTGGCTGCTGAGGTGCGCATGGAGGTGCTCATGCCTCGAAGTGCTGCTGCTGTGTGGCGGGCCTGGTACACGCTATATGCATGCTTAATGCATCAAGAATGCGTGGTGCTGTGTGGTTGTTGGAAGATGCCCGCAAGTGCTGCTGGGCAGCAAGGCATGCGAGGTCCAGCAAGCCAGCCACACGCTGCTTGTGCCAGCATGCATGCAAGCATGCGTAGCATGCTGCGAGGCTGCTGGTACCAGCAAGCGTGGCGTGCGCTGCTAACCAGGCATGCAAGCAACCAAGCACGCACAACCATGGGCCTGAGTGCCTAGCAATCCTAGCCCCATGGCTTGGATGCTAGGCACTCGATCATTTGGTGCGATAATTGGGCCGTTTTATTATTTATTTAATTATGTTGACGAGGCTAGGCCTCGGTTCCTCCGGCACTTGCAAAATAATTTGACATAATATGGGTTAACCGGCTTAATTAATTGGATTGATTAAGTTGGATGCAAAATTTAGTGGGAGCTTTGTTAATTACTTGAACTAATTGCGTCTTAATCACATAAAATGATAAATACCTTTGACAAGTTTTAATTAGGCGCGTTAATCGGATTAACCACCTAAGTTAGTTACTAGTTTGCGCGTGTTATGCATTGTTACTTGTTTTTCGTTGTAAAATGAATGGGCCATTCACAAATAGTGAATGGATGAATGAAATGTATATTCTCTCATAGGTTTTGTGAAAATGGCAACTAGTGGGACCCAACTAGGATAGTAAATACGGACTGCAATCCGTTATGTATTTTTGTAAATCTAAATACGATCTGCGTACCGTTACGTATTTTTGTACCCTAATATTTAGATTAATTCTAGTCATAGTGACTAGTAGTTGCATATTTGGTGAAGATGTCTCGAAGACGACGTTTCTAAGAAGACAAGCCAAGAAGTTGCATCAATGACCCATGGAAATTTGAAGACTCAAGGGGTCATGCTAGTTGACAAATGCATCTTTAATTCTGTTCTATATATAAAATTGTGTTTATATATGATTAAATGGTATAATAGATGCATGTTTAGGATTTCAAATGTTGCGATGATTATTAAAGTTCACTTAAATCAACCAACATAGAAACCCTAGGTCCCTATAATATTGAGCTAAAATTTGCCATTCCAAGAACAACACTTACCGAACTAATGCGCGTAGTGATGGGCTACACCAAAGCGAGGCATCACTACTTTCCTAGGAACATAAGGTATACTAGGTATACAAGGTTGTCTTAGTTAAGCTCAACGATATCAGTAAGGATACCTTAGATGTCGTTGAAATAGAGATAAAATGTCATGGAAGCATTAGATGCGACGTTTTATCGAACCAAGAGTAGCTTGGAGCTATTAGCAATTGGATTGCTTACCTTAAAATATTAAGTGTTAAGATAAGCCAAAGCATGCTTAATCACTTTTTGATTTTTGGGATCTTGGAATCGTTTTATTTTCGCCTAAAAGGGACTAATATTAATGCGTGGATAAAACGCTCAATAAGATTGAAAATTTGCATGTATGCTTTAAATTTCAAACTTATTGGTTTATGAATGCTTTTTCATTTCAAATTCTTTCAATTGTAGAAACATGTCTACAAATAACTCAAACAACAACTCTATGTACCGGAACTCCTCGACAAGTTGGCTTTTAGCCTTAACTTAGTTAATTTCAAGGAATAGGAAGAGGAACTCAGAAAAACTCTTCGGAATTGTTCCTTGGAGTACACTCTTGATACTCCCATTCCATGCTTGTTCTTTAAGGGAATTATGCGCGATGAGGCTCATGATGCATGGTCTTCTGATTACAAGAAAGTCTCACGACTAATGGCTAATTCCATCCCGGAAGAATGGAAAGAAAAGCTCTCCTTCTATTTTTCGGACATGTTCCTCAAAGCACTTGAGGACGTTGTCAATGTGAGAGTCACCAAGAGTCTCAATGGCAACTATGATGGACTCGTGTTTTATGTTACTAGGTCACTCTCGAACATGAAGATAAAGCCACCGGAAGAAGGTTGTCTTGCTAAGGAAAGGCGTCGGCTTTGGTCAAGGGTCTACAATACCAAATTGAGACTCGGTATGGCCCTCCGACCTTATGTGCTTAGAATGACTAGGCTCTTCAAGCACATGGAGCTTCTCAGAATCTCATTGGAAGATGAGATGGCGGGTCATATCTTACTTGCTTCACTCCACTCGGGCTATGATGCACTTAGAGTGCATATAGCTCCGGGAAAGGAGACACACTCTTTAAGAGAGGTGGTGCAGCTACTTCACTGAGCCACCTCCTATGGAGTAACCGAAAGGCCCTTAAGAGCAAGGAAGAGGGAGTTCGAAAACAAGGCGAAGATGCGATGCTTCTATTGTGGTGGGAAAGGCTACTACAAGAGGGCATGCAAGATCTTCTGAAAGGACGAGGAGGAGAGGAATGTTTCATCTACCTCAGGTATCTTCATTAACACTTGTGTATAAGGCTGTTCAATGGTATTGGATACCGTGTTTAAGTCACTTTATGCTCCCATTTCAAGGACCAAGTGAGAGGGCTTCACAAGTGGATGTGCAACTACGAGCGGACGATAAAGATGGTCTTTTGTTCGTGCTTGTACATTTTGTCCATGGCTTGTAATTAACTAATCTTTGTTTATCATGCTTTTGAACATACTTTGATCTATGGTGTTGGACACCGGGTTATATTGATCACAAGACTATGACAATGGTTGTTTTGAATGTCTAGCTTATATGTTCTATGAAAATTGCATATTTTACATATGATTAGACAAACAAGCTTATAATGTTAACAACACTGCCAAATGAGCTAAGACCATCGAGTCGAATCAAATCTACTTGTTGCATTGTCGTCTTGGCCACATTAACATCAAACGCATCAAGAAACTTCTTCATGGCGGTATTCTTGACTCATTCAACTTAGTCGTTTAAAAATTGCGAAGGATGTTTACTAGGAAAGATGATAAAGCAACCATTCTCCAAGTTAGGTGAAAGGGCTAGTAACTTATTGGGTCTTATACATACGGATATATGTGGACCAATGAGTACACTCACAAGGCAAGGTAATCAATATTTCATCACCTTCAGCGACGACTATAGTAGATATGGCTATGTCTACCTTACGTAGAACAAATATGAATCTTTTAAGAAATTCAAAGAGTTTCAGAGTGAATTTGAAAATCAGCTTGGCAAGAAAATCAAGGCACTTCGATCTAATCGAGGTGGCGAGTATTTGAGCCACGAATTCGACGATCACTTGAAAGAAAATGGTATTCTTTCAGAATTAACACCTCTCGGAACTCCACAATGGAATGGAGTATCCGAAAGGAGGAATCGAACCTTGTTAGACATGGTCCGATCTATGATGGGTCTGAGTGAACTACCTATCTCTTTTTGGGGATACGTACTACTATCCGCGACACTAACACTGAACCGTGCTCCATCAAAAGCTGTCGAAAAGACTCCATATGAATTATGGACGAAGAAACCTCCAAGGTTGTCTTTTCTTAAGATTTGGGGTTGCGAAGCATATGTCAAGAGATTAATTTATGACAAACTTCACCCAAAATCAGACAAGTGTTTCTTTGTGTCACACCCAAAAGAAATGAAAGGGTATTACTTCTACAACAAATCCGAGAAAAAAGTGTTTGTTGCTCGTGATGGTGTCTTTTGGAGAAGGAACACCTTTCCAAAATGACAAGTGGGAGGAAAATCGAACTTGACGAAGTTCGAGAGGACGAGGAACAAAGTCAACCTGACAAAACTGACAATGATGACATTGGTCAAAGTCAATCTGACAATGCAAATGCTCAACCTATTACCCTGCGTAGGTCGCAACGACCAAGATCTCAACTAGACAGATACCTCGGTTTTGTCTTAAGCGAAGATCAAGACATCCTTATTATGGATGGAGATGAGCTAGCGACATATAAACAAGCTATGACAAGCCCCGACTCTGCAAAATGGCAAGAGGCCATGAAATCCGAGATGAACTCCATGTTTGAAAATCAAGTCTTGGACTTGGTTGATTTGCCCGAAGGTTACACACCTATTGGTTGCAAATGGATTTCAAGTTGAAAACCGACAAAGATGGAAATTTATCTATATACAAAGCTAGATTGGTTGCAAAAGGTTACAGGCAAATTCATGGCGTTGATTATGATGAAACCTTTTCAACAGTCGCCATGCTTAAGTCCGTCCGGATTATCCTAACAGCTGCTGCATATTATGATTATGAAATATGGCAAATGGATGTCAAAACAGCCTTCCTTAATAGGATTTTGGAAGAAACTGTGTTATATGACACAGCCGGAAGGTTTTGTTGTTCCAAGCAATGCTGGGAAGGTATGCAAGATTAAGAAGTCCATTTATGCACTAAAGAAGGCAAGCAGAAGTTGGAATCTGCGATTCGATGAAGCCATTAGTAAGTTTGGTTTTATCAGATGAGTCTTGTGTTCACAAGAAGGTCGGTGGGAGTGAGATCGCATTCCTCGCATTATATGTCGATGACATATTACTCATCGGAAACAGCACTAAACTGTTAGAGTCCGTAAAGGTCTGGCTGGGAAAGTGCTTTTCAATGAACACTAGGCGAAAAAACGAATTCCCCACCGGTTCAAACCCCCCCTTTCCCACCGGTTTTGAACCGGGTTCTATTTGGGGGGTGCTAAAACCCCATAGATTTCGCACCGGTTCAAAACCGGTGGGAAAAAGTACTTTTCGCACAGGTTCTTAGGGAAAACCGGTGCCAAAAACTAGACTTTTCGCACCGGTTTTTCTTAGAACCGGTGCCAAAAGTTTCCAAAAATATCAAAAAATAAACATTTAGCACCGGTTCTTCACTAAAACCGGTGCCAAAAGTGCCCCAAAAAATTTAAATTTTTTTTTTTTTTTTTTTTTTTTGCATTTTTTTCACTTAGATTTTACAAATATTTATATATAATCATAATATACATAAAACACATATATTTTCTTCAATATTTGTGTCATACATCCATTAAAGAGCACTACATCTTTGATAAATAGAAGAAAGAAAACAGACTGCAGACTGCAGACTGCTCCCACTGACCCAAGCCTGCAACAAAGAATGAGACAGCACAGCCACACCACGACTAGCAACCCAAGCAGCAGCTACAAGCAAAACAGCAACCAGAAGAAGCTACACCACAGCTAGGCAGCCAGTACCAGACCTAGCACGAGCTGTCAAAACCAGCAGACCAACAGCACAACAGTGCAACAGCAGCACAAACATACATCAACTTGTCAGTAAAGCAGCACTAAACACAATAGTGCAACCACAACAGCAGATAGCAGGCAGAACAATAGACCAGCAGGCAGCAAAGTTTGCATACCATTTCTCATAGAAATTATAAGAAAAGAATCGAGTTTTGAGTTCTAGAAAATGGAAGGGAAATAAATCTATATATTAAAAAAAAAATAAAAATTCAATTGTCATTCCTTAATTTGCCTCAAAAGCAAAGATTCTAATGATTTAAGAAGCAGCAATACCTTAACAGTTACCTTGCAAACCAGATCATAACATTGTCAACAGCAAAGATTCTTCTGACACTGCAGCAATCATAACAGGGTTTAATATTGTGGAAAAACCAGTAGTACTAACTTCTGGAAAGGAATCAGCAACTACAAATAATCACTCAGGTTCCATATTCAGCAGATCAAATGAAAAAAGAAACTGACTGAAGAAAATCATAACCATGACAAAAGGGGTAGTAAATCATAACCATGACTGTTTAGTAATCACCCTTCAACATTGGAAAAATAAGCAGCAACATCACCAAGCATACATTCATACAATACCTGAAGCGGTTCTGAAACTTGCTCCCACGCATCTGAAAAATTAAAAACATATTAGACAGTAGAAAAAATATATATATATATAAAAATAGGAAAAATAGACAAGCCCTTCTAATTTTCCCAGCCACATTCATGACAAGAAATTGCCCTAAAATTGCATTCAGCACCATTCATGACATTCAGTGCATTGGAACAGACATGATAGACGTTAAAGAGGCATGATATGGAGAAAACCGGCATAAAACCTATTGCTCAACCAAGTGTCCATATGTAAAAATACAAAATAATCTGTACTGAAGATGAGCTCCATGCTTATACATGGAGGGAAAAAAACAAATAAATCGAGTTTATAAAGAGGGAAAAAAAAGAGGGGGGGTGGCTGAATAGGTGAACTTACCTCTATGCCCAAAAGTGGATTCAGTCCATCCTCCAAACATCCCAACAAATATGCATCCTACAAAAGAGATGTGTATATTAGCAAATGTCCTTTTCATAGCCATGAAACAAGCAGGCTTCATAATTCAGTGACTCACCAATGAGCATGCCACCCCACAGACCAAAAATCTCACACTCACTTCATCGTCATGGATTTTAACTGTAGAAAGATTACTCCCAGAGCCATCTTCTTCATCACCATCATTAGCCTCGGTCAAAGCAACTTCAACAATGGGAGCCTCCCCAAGAAGAGATGCCCCCCCCCCCAGATTACAACCAGCCATTTGGCTGTTCCGGGGAACCACTACATTGTTCCGAATGCAATAAAGACTAAATGATGCATGAGCCAGTTGGAAAGCATCCCAGGTATGGCAGGGCGTACTGCATGGAAAAAGAGTTAAATTATAGTTCATAAACATATCAACATGCATAAGCAATAAACACCACACAATCAGGTTTTTCTCCATGCATTTGATCAATAACACAGGCCATATACTGATATTAACTGATCCCAAATTGAGGTACTCTAAAGCTTATTCACCTCCAGCCTTATATAAAAAGCTCTCCCTGAAGCTCCTTGGGAAATTAGGAGTTCTGTAAGTTTAACAGATGGTTAAATGTTTTTTTTTTTTTTAAAAAAATCTTTTATTTGAATATTCTCCCACATCAGAGACAAAACATACTGTCATCAAGAAACCTCTTATTGTCTTCAAATTCGCTCTTTATCATGCAAATTTTGGCCACAATAAGCTTGAGACATAATTTACTATTGTAACAACCACTACACCATTAGTACAATACTCCTACTATCACATAAAAACTGATGAAACATGAATCTCAGTTAGACTGCCAGATTGTGCAACACGTAAAAACAGGGGGATCAGTTGAGTGAGATTACATGGGAAATGATTTTTGCACTCCTGGTCCTTTAAATCCCTATTGCCCTTTCATTCTTCTTCATTCTTCGAAACTGTGTAAATGATTGTACTAATTACATACATATGTCTAAACTGTGTAAATGATTGTACTAATTACATACTTGTAGCATGTTAACAAGTGACATAACATGAATAGTAAACCATGGAATGGAAATAAGCTGTATATAATTTGCTTCTCCAAATATAATAGCAGTACTAAAATATGTTTATATAATCAAGAGGACAATATTATAAACTACTCCAGTAAGAAGTTGAGAGACATGAAATGCTATGTTTATGATCCCCCAAGCCAGCTGTTGTTTCTCAATTATCTTTACCCGCCGTCATAACTGCTCATCCAGGTAATTCACACACATTGTATAATTGCATACAATATCCTCCATATTTCAATTTTCTACACTAACAGTACAGTATTATTCATTTATTCCAAAAAATAATTAAATTGAAATTATTACCTGAGGTAAGTGATTGTAGATGCTAGGCGTTGAATTTTGGTATCAATGAAACTAGAATTTTGACCTCGACCGCAAAGCTTGTTGATTGAATCAATAAACCTAAAATGATTCTCAATCGAATAATCAAACATCGAAACTTTGATTTCCGAAGCATCGTCGGTAGCTAGTGAATCTTTCATCCATTCTATAATACCAAATTTAATTTATTACTTTTTATCAAATAAAGAAATCTAACTGACAGTGAGAACCTTTCATATTTAATAACAAAGTCACATTCACAGACAAATTGCTTAAACATATACAAAGTCTTTTATGAATCCAAACAAATCTTAGAATAATAATTTTCTTCACCACTTTGCAAATTGCGAGCACCACTTCATTGAAACCACCTCTACCCACATTCGATATGATAAGATACACAAGAATGCCCAATTCTCAATAAACTTAAGCACACTTTACAACCCAGTTTCTCAAATAATTTTTTTCACTACATTCTAAATTGAAATTTTAACTTGTGAAATTTATCATAGCAAATGAAATTAGAGAAAGTTATCAATACCATAAAATCTATCAGTAAGATTCCCATAAGTCAAAGCAAACAACAATTGTATAACACAACCATAAAATCAAGGACAACAATACATTTATCATCTCCTATTGCAATACCCCAATGCAAAGTTTCTTTCACCAGAACTCCAATTCTATTAACCCAGTAATCTTGCAATACCAGCCTATTTTCCTGATCTTTTCGCGGTGATTCTTTTGTTTTCCAATCGCGGTTAGTAAACGAGTATACAAAGGCAACCAACTCGGGATGAGTTAAGCACTCAGGAAACTTAATGGCAACAATGTAGTAGTCCTTATGAGATGAAACATAACCAAACCCAAAACTAAGGTTATCATGTAACAATGGATCAGTAGGAATATTAAATCCTTGAGGATTTTGAATCTCAATAAAAGTATCAGCATCAGTACGAAGAATAGGATTAAAAACCACAAAACGAAAATCGGCATCAGTACGAAGAACAGGATCATAAACCGACAAAGCTAAACCGTTACAAGAACCAACCAACCAATTCAAAGGTTCATTATTAGGGCATTTGCTGAAATCAAGATTATTCGAAGCAATAAAACGATTATTAGGGCCAAATCTGCAGAAATCAAGATTGTTATATCCATAATCAAGAGCCTCAAAGTTGCAAGAATAATCAAGGGTAAGAACAGACCTCGAGGAGAGAGAAGGCAAATGCGTAAGATTTTATGGTTTTGATAACATAGAACAAATTCACGAGTAATTCCATTAAAAATCAATCCAATAACACATTAATAACACAACCAGATTCGACAACCCTAAAACAACAACAACAAAATCAACCAACAATTCATCAATCGCAAACAAGATCAAAATCAAGAACAGCTAAAAAAAACAAAATCAAAACCAAATGGAAGCGAAATCGAAACAAAAAAGGAGCAGCTTCAATGGAGGTGAGAAAGCTCATATTCGGCTTCAATGGAGAATAGAGCACGATTCAATGGAGGCGGAGGTGCTGCTTCAATGGAGTGAGAAAGCTAGGGCAACCACTTCAATGGAGAAGGTGAAATTTCGGGATTCTAGATAGAGAACGAAGGCGAAAACGAGAGGAAATTAAAAGACCCTAACATGGAAAGAAAGAAGATGAAAATTAAGCAGCCCGATTTTTTTTTTTTTTTTTTTTTAATTTTGTAATTTGTACCGGTTTGAACCGGTGCGGAAAATATAATTTCGCACCGGTTTATTAGGAACCGGTGGGAAAAGTATTCTCCCCAATCCTGTCCATTTCTTTTCCCACCAGATTTCAAGAACCGGAGCAAAAAGTGCGCTACGTAATTCATTTTTTCTACTAGTGGAAGGACTTAGGAGAGGCACAGTACATATTAGGCATCAAGATCTACAGGGATAGATCTAAGAGGATGATTGGATTGAGCCAAAGTACTTATATTGATAAGGTACTGGCACGATTCAACATAGAAGGGGCCAAGAGAGGGCACCTACCTATGTCACATGGCATAACTCTCAGCAAGAAACAGTGTCCACAGACACCTGATGAGCGAGAGAGGATGATTCAGATTCCATATGCCTTGTTTATTTGATCTATCATGTATGCCATGATATGTACTAGGCCGGATGTATCGTATGCCTTGAGTGCTACGAGCCGATACCAATCAGACCCAGGAGAGGCGCATTAGACTATGGCCAAGAATATCTTAAAGTATCTGAAAAGGAACAAGGATAAGTTTTTGGTCTATGGTTGTAGTAATGATTTGGTTATTAAAGGTTATACCGACGCGAGCTTTCAGACTAACAAAAACGACTCTAAGTCACAGTCAGGGTACATATTCTACCTTAATGGAGGAGCGTTTAGTTGGAAGATTGCTAAGCAAAGCACCAGTGTAGATTGTACAACTGAAGCCGAATACTTGGCAGCTTCGGAAGCAGCTAAGGAGGCAGTTTGGATTCGTAAGTTCATTAGTGAACTTGATGTTGTACCCTCCATCAAGGGTCGGATATACCTCTATTGTGATAACAATGGAGCTATTGCTCAGGCTAGAGAGCCAAGGGAACATCAGAAGGTCAAACATGTCAAGCGGCAATTTCACATGATAAGGGAATGGAAGTCCGAGGGTGAAATCAGAATTTGTAAGATTGGAACGGACGACAATGTTGCCGATCCATTGACTAAACCTTTGCCTTAAGTGAAGCACAAAAAGCATGTTGAGGCAATGAGAATCAAGCATATTGGAGATTGGCTTTAATTTCTCTGTATATGTGTTTTAGTTAAACTTGATGTCTTAATGTAAAACACTATGTTAAATTATTCGATTTTGGAGCAATTAAATTTTCTACAAATTTATTATTACTCCATTTCTATTTAATTGTGGTTTAGAATTAAATAATGAGTCTGTTCAATTTCTGAGAATATTCAAAACAGGGTATCAAGACCATGTCTTGGATAAAGAAACACTTGTTAAGTAAACATTGAATATTTCAATCGAAATCCCTAATCAAGGTCATTTAAACGATGGACGATTAATAACCACTTAAGATTAGTGTGTAGTATGATTTATAGCACCGTTTCTTGTGCTATGAAACACTTGTTAAATCATTTTCACAGGTATTGGTTTAGAACTATACCGGATTGACCTATGAGAATACTTTAAGAGATATAAAATCGTCATAAGTATATTTCTCATCATAGCTATCAGAACCTTTTACCACGACCATGAGTATTGTAAGTTCTCTTGTTTGAGTACTAGTCCGTTTTTGATGTTGTCAAACGTCTGCCGTAAAAGGGGATTATAACGACAACACCCAGGCGACTAGGTCCTCTTAGTACGGGAAGCTAAAAATACAAGACTGGGACTGTCCCCCTATTAATAATAGGCAACATGTCTTTGTTGTTTACAAGGCCTCTTGAAGAGCGAGACTGTGAAAATACATGGCCGTGCTCAGATGAAATTAGAAATCATCTGCTAATTGACAGTCGAACTCGGAAATCGAGAAACACTTCTGGACGTAATAAGGATGACGAAGAATCTTACCTTATAGTTCATGAAGAGACATTAAGCGACATAGGAAAAGGGCTATACACTAATTGCACACTTGTCCGGAATGACAAGTGGGAGATTGAAAGGAATGGTGTCCTTCAAACAAGTGTATTATTCCGATAGAGGGTTTGGAACTATTAGAAAGATAATTCTTTAGTGAGGTCAAGTGATTGGAACGCCTAGGTGGAGGCCTCTTCTGATCAGTAATATTAATGTATAATTAATGTTACGGCTTAATCCTGACTGAACCCTTCAGGTCTTACCCCAATCGAGTAACTACTCGGAGGCGACGAATCAATCCGAAGGATTAGATGAGTCATTAGACTATTATCAACAAAGACGTCGGATATCGAGCTTAGAGCATCGAAACCGAGCGTCGCAAGTCAAGTCGAATTTTGTATTTAACGAGATGTAGAATAAAGCAAGCGACAAGTACGAGCTAAGCCGTAGCCTCGCATTGGCATAGCCATGCGAGTGCTAGGCTAGGTGAGGGCACCAATCGCATGCGTGCTAGCGTGGTGGGTATCGCACCCAGCCACACGCATAGTCGCAGCTAGGCTGCGCTTAGCATGCAAGCATCACAAGCATGGTGTTTTGCGTATGCGTGCTATAGCTATGTGTGTTTGCTAGCATGCTAGGGATAGCGCCCAGCCCATCGCAGCAGCATTGCACTCGCATAACAAATGCATCGCTAGCAGCGTGTTGTGTGCGTGTGTGTAGCTGTGCGTGCTTGCTAGTGTAGCAACACCAAGCAGTAGCAGCTAGGCCATGCCTCTCGCACAGCAACACGCATCGCAGCAGAAACCCGCATTGCGTGTGTGGCCTGCTCACTGTAGGCATGCGTGTGCGAGCTGGCTGGGCAGCCCAGCCTTGGTACTAGGCGCCAGCTGGCCTGCCTTGGGAGCCAAGGCAAGCTTCCAGCCAGCCATGTGGCGTGGTTAGCACCGGTCAAATATGGGGACCGGTCTTGGTGTTTGGCTTGGGGAGCAAGGAGTTTTGGTCCCCCCCCCCTTTGGTGGTCCTCACCAACCCTTGCTCTCCATATGGAACTTGGAGCTAGTTGATTGCATTACATTTTATTTTGTTTTTGATTAAAATAAATTGAGGGAAAAATGAAATTCTCCCACATTGATGGGAGAAGGGAGATCAAGGCTCCCTTCCCTATTAATACCCAAGTTTTGGGTTTCGGAAAAATCACTTGAGTTGACCTCAATAAGGCATCTCATCATTAGTGATAAAACCTTTAAGTTCATAATACTGTAGTTGTATTTGGTCAAGTCCCGACTAACCTTTGGGATAAAGACCGCTCGGGTCTGGTCGAGGGTGCGAGCCATCGAAGGCCTTCGCACTTACGAGCTTAAGCTTTCAACTAAGAGCTCGTTATCGAGCGAAGCACGCTTCGAGGGTAAGATTGTCTTTTCTCTTTCTCTCATTTTTGTTGTTTAAATATGTGATTTCATGTTTAGTTGCTTTAATTAGTGGGCGGGTCTTGGGCGGGTTTCTCTTCCGCGTAGTGTCGGACACTACGAAACCCAAAAAAATGTGTGTGATGCTAGTGGAGTTCCAAGTTGGAACTGGTGGGGTTGTATGGTTGGCCCAAAGCGACGCAAAAATATCGTATACGGGACCTTCTGCGTAGTATTCATGCAGGCTGCTCTATTTTGGTGACTTTAATGAGATCTTGGGGTTGAATGAGAAGAGTGGAGGGGCGGTACGTCGGGAGAGGCAGGTGGATGGGTTCTGGAATGCATTGGAGGATTGTGGCCTCCGTGATCTTGGGTATAAAGGTAGCATATACACTTCGGAAAGGGGCACGTTAATAAACACTTTGGTGTGGGAAAGACTTGACAGATATGCCACTTAGAATGGGTGGTGCTCTATGTTTCCGTTCGCATAAGTCATTAATTTCCCTATATGCCATTCTTATCATGCTGCTATATTATTGAAGTTTGGGGACAAGGATGAGTGTGATAGGAAGGGGAAAAATTTTCGGTTCGAAGCCCTTTGGCTATCATACGACGAGTGCAGCAAGGTGGTCTCTGATGTGTGGCTGAGCAGGGTGAATGAGCCGATTCATATAAGGATAGCGAGGGTGGCTGAGGACCTCTCCTTTTGGGCAAGACATAAGTTTGGCAGCATTAAACAAAAGATTAAAAAAGCTGAGAAAAGGTTACAGGATGTTCAAGGAGGATGGCTTGATGCTCATCGATTGGAGCAATGCAATAATATCAAAAAGGAGATTGATGAATTAAGGAGGCTTGAGGAGTCATATTGGCACACAAGAGAAAGATCGAATGAGTTGCGGGATGGAGACAAAAATACGAAATACTTTCACCATAAAGCAAGTCAAAGAAAGGCGAAGAATTTTATTTCGGGCATATATGATGAAAATGGCGAGTGGAAGAGCTCTGTGAATGATATTGATGGCATCATTGCTGGGTATTTTAGGGCTCTTTTTAGTTCTGATGACTAGACTAGCTTTGAGGAAGCGACACCTGCTATTGTGACTCTTGTCTCGGATGAAATGCGTGGTAATTTGGATGTTGAACCGACAGAGGAGGAAATTCTAGAAGCTTTATTCCAATTGCATCCGAATAAAGCTCCCAAACCGGATGGTATGCATGCCCTATTATTTTAGAAATTCTGGAATATTGTTAGTAGAGGCATGATTAATTTTGTAAAGGGGTGGTAGCATGGAGAAATTGACTAAGGAGAAGAAGTAAATCGAACCTGCATTGTGTGGATCCCGAAATGTAATGAGTCGAAGAGGATGACAGAGTTCAGACCAATTAGTTTGTGCAATGTTTTGTACAAAATAATTTTTAAAACTTTGGCAAATAAAATGAAACACATGCTTGGTTCTGGTTATTTCTCCAAACCAAAGTGCTTTTGTGCCAAATCGACTGATTATAGATAATGCTCTTATTGCCTTCGAGATTTTCCATTCTATGAAGAGGATGGGTCGGTGGCTTTGAAGTTGATATTAGTTAAGCGTATGACAGAGTGGAGTGGTGCTTTTTACAGAAGGTTATGCAAAAAATGGGGTTCCCGCAATCTTGGATTGATCGTATCATGAAATTTCTGGCTAGTGTGTCTTTCTCCTTTAAGAATAATGGTAGTATATCCGGATCGTTGGTTCCTACCCGTGGTCTTCGACAAGGTGATCCTATATCCCCCTATTTATTCTTAATTTGTGCTGATGCTTTCTCTACTCTGCTAGCAAAAGCGGCAAATGAGAATTTTATTCATGGTGCTTGAATTTGTAGGGGGGTCCCTAGAATTTCCCATTTATTTTTTGCGGATGATAGTATTCTTTTTGCAAAAGCTACATTGAATGAATGCTCAAAAATTGCTGACATTATCAGTGTGTATGAAAGAGCATCTGGTCAGAGTGTCAATCTCAGTAAAACTGAGGTAGCTTTTAGCAAATGTGTGTCTGCGGATCGACAAAGGGAAATAACGGCTACTCTTGGGGTTAGGGAGGTGGATAGGCATGGAAAATACCTTGGCTTGCCTACGATAATTGGAAGGTCAAAGAAGGAGATTTTTGCTAGTTTGAAAGAGAGGATTTGGAAGAAATTACAAGGGTGGAAAGAGAAATTGTTGTCTCGTCCGGGTAAAGAGGTTCTTATAAAAGCTGTTGCTCAAGCAATTCTCACTTACATGATGAGTATTTTTTAAGATCCTCGTGGCCTTATTGATAAGATTCACTCAATTTTGGCTAAGTTTTGGTGGGGTTCAAAGGGGTCGGAGAGGAAGATGGATTGGCAAAAATGTTAGTCTCTTTGCCTCCTGAAGTCAATGGGGGGAATGGGGTTTTGGGATTTGAGAATTTTTAACCAAGCTCTACTTGCTAAACAAGGGTGGAGGCTTTACAATAATCCGGGCCCCTTTCTTCACAGTTTGTTTAAGGAAAAATACTTCAAAAACTCGGACTTTTTAGAGGCGGCTAGGGGCCATGACCCTAGTTACAGTTGGCGGAGTATTTGGGGTGCTAAAGCTCATCTCCTTGGTGGGTTAAAGTGGAGGGTACGAAATGGTACATCAATTAGAGTATGGGATGACGCTTGGCTTATTGGTGAGAGCTCATACCTGGTTCCGACTCCCAAACCGGACAGCATTTTGGACCTTCGTGTGTGTGATCTGATTGATATGGAGCGTGGTTGTTGGGATAGGGGGGTACTGGATGCGGTGTTTAATGATGATGACAAACTTTCGGTTTTAAATGTTCCTATTTCTCGGAGTTTGCCTTGTGACAACCATTATTAGTGGCCCAATTCGAATAGTATTTATTCTGTTCGAAGTGGATATTGGCTCGGGAGGCTGGGTGTGTTAAGGGTGTGGGAGTTGACTCATGGTACGGGTGAATTAGATGTGTGGAAGATCATTTGGAACTTAGATGGACCTCCAAAGCTTAGTCATTTTTTGTGGAGACTGTGTAAGGGACAACTTGCTGTAGTGTTGTGCTGTGTACAGGAGGCATATTAGTGACTCAAGCAACTTTCGAATTTGTGGAGGTAACGATGAAACAATTGTGCATTCACTCTTTGAGTGTAGGTATGATAAGGATATATGGAAGTGCAGTGAATTTTGTGATTTAAATGCTGCTAACCTAGAGACTTCTTTTGCTGAGAAGTTATGTTGGATCGCAAAAAAGGTTAGCAAAGAGCAATTGCGTGTCTGTGCTTCGCTCTGTTGGGCTGCTTGGCACTGTCGTAATGAGCATATTCATGAAGACACTTGTAATATCAATGCTATGTGTTTAGCTATTGGTTTTGTGCAATTGAACGCTGGTTATGGGCTTTATAATGCTCGGCTGAGGGGGACTGGAGTACATGTGGTGTGTAATTCTGCTTGCTCGTGGTTTCCTCCATTGAATGGGGTTGTAATGCTGAACGTGGATGCGCACATTTTGAATGACAAGGGTGTTCAGTTCGGGGCGGTTTTGCGTGATGCTGAGGGTGCTCTCCTTGTTGCTGTAGTGATGAGATATGATGCTAGTTGGCCCCCCGAACTGGAAGAGGCAGGTGCATTGAGATATGGAATGGAGTTGGTTCGTAGGTTGGGTTTTGAGAAGGTGGTGCTTGAGAGTGATGCTCTTAGGGCTGTTCGTGCTATCCAAACTAAGCAAACTGGTGCTTCTCCTATCTTTCTCCTATATGATGATGTGGTTAGGATGAGTAGTAGTTTATCTTCCTTTTCTTGTAATCATGTTAAACGAGCAGGGAATACAGTTGTCCATTTTGTTCCTAGATGGGACACTAGTATGTTTCAGGAACGTGTTTGTATGAGTTCTTTTCCCCAAATTCTTCAAACTTTGATGGACCTTGATTTAATATAATTTCGCTCGTTTGGCATTAAAAAAACAAAAAAAAAGTAAAAATTTAAAATAACAATATGACAAAGTGCTACATTTTGTATTGGTTTTAATTTGGTTGACTTTTATAAAGTATGCATGTTTCATGTACCGTATTGATTTTAGTGGCTATATTGTATAAAACCTTACAGATCATCATTAGAAGATGCATGTTTAATTTGTCATGAGTTTTTAGTTTTTATTGGACATGATATCACTATTTTAGATCTAGATATTCAAAATATGTTGTTTTTTTTGGTTGCGTATGATTATATATAAGTAAAATATATTATGTATCTTATATTTTAGGAATGATAATAATACTTAGGCAGAATGCACGCTAATGTATGCTATTATTCTCCTTGATATTAGGCAGAAGTCAAGCGTCAGTTAGCTTTTGTAATATGTACGTTTATGTAAATAGTATTCATTGAAGAAAATATTCCATTAATTCTATTACATATTATTAGAATATATATTGTTTGTTAGTATCCTATGTTTATTGCTATATAATTATACGAGTATTGTGATTAACTATAATTTGCGAGGTCATAGAATATGTTATATGAATATTATATCTGAATTTTTTTTTTGCACAAGTCATTTGTTTTTTCATTGCTTATGAACCCTTTTTATACGAACAACTATGGAGTATGTTTATCTTTTATAAGCTCTAATTTTGAATATTATTTTGTATAGTGAAAAATGTCGAACCTTGCCAAACTTTAATTCATGGCCCTTGATATTATTGGAAAGAATTATTTATCATGGGTGTTAGATGCTGAAATACACCTAGATGTTAAAGGGCTTAGTGAAACAATCAAAGAGGCTAATGAGGCAACACCTCAAGATAAGGCTAAGGCCATGATATTCCTTCGCCATCACCTCCATGAAGGACTTAGAAATGAATATTTAATATTGAAAGACCCACAAATCCTTTGGAGTAATCTAAAGGAAAGGTATGACCATCAAAAAACAGTGTACTCCCTAGGGCTCGTTATGATTGCTTGCATTTGAGATTGCAAGATTTTAAATCTGTTAGTGAATATAACTCAGCTATGTTCAAAATAACTTCTCAATTGAATTATGTGAAGAAAATATCACTGATGCAGAAATGCTGGAAAAGACATACTCCACTTTCCATGCAAATTATATTGTCCTGCAGACACAATATAGAGAAAAAAAGGTTTTAAAAAATATTCTGAATTAATATCTTGTCTACTTGTGGCCGAGCAAAACAACGAGCTATTAGGGAAAAATCATGAATCACGTCCTACTGGCTCTACTCCATTACCTGAAGCGAATGTGACAACCCATAACGGGAAAGAAACTAAAAACAGAGACCATTCCAACAGTAGTGGTCGCAGTAGAGGTCGCGGTCACGGTCGTGGCCACTGGCGTGGTCTCGGTTGTGTGCGTGGATTTAGTGATAGAGGCCGTGGAGATCATTTCAAAAGCTCACATTCCCACCAGACGTGGGAATGTAAGGATGATAAAATTGAGAAAGAGAAAAGTGAGACCAATATATGTTACTGTTGTGGAGTAAAAGGCCATTGGTCTCGGGTGTGTAGAACTCCAAAGCATCTTGTTGAACTTTACCAAGAATCATTAAAGAAAGGAAAGAAAATTGAGGCAAACCTTGTTCTTGAAGATGGTGAAGGTGATTTTGATTTTGCCAATGCAAATCATTTAGAAGCTGTTGATTTCTTCACTTCCCACGAAGGGAATAATTTTTATTTTGGCAATGCAACTCATTTAGAAGTTGCTGATTTCTTCACTTCCCCGGAAGGAAATAATTATATTTATATTGATTTGTGTCAACTTCAAGTATTAGACTTAATCTACTAATTTAATTATGTAAATTTTAATGGTTGTAATAAAGACTTTATATGCCTTATTAATTTATGAATTATTTGGCAATTTTTATTGATTTATTTATTTTATCATCATTACTTTTATGCTTAATATTTTGACATGTATTTTATTTCATGAAGAATATGGATACTACTCAAGTTCAGTTTTCTATAAATGGTGAAGAATTATGTCTTGTTGATAGTGCAACTACTCATACTATACTTAAAAATAAAAAATATTTCTCTCATTTGATGATGAAATGATTAATGTGAGTACCATATCGGGTAGTACAAATATCATTGAAGGCTTCTGATAGGCGTGTCGCGTACCTAACAAAAATAACCTAACTATTCCTCCTAACTATGTAGTCGGGCAAGTAAGGGTCGAATCCCAAAAGACTAAGGTTCACCTAAACTATCTAGACTCAAGTAATCACTAAGCAAAAATCAATCAATGGTGGAATAAACTAAGAGCTAATGTATGGAAAACTAGAATAAATCAAAAGAATATAATGAATCAATAAGGTAAAACATCCAAGATCAAGTATCACCACAATTACGATCGATGCAATTATATATCTACCCCTAACATACAATTCCAATTAACATGGGGAAAAGCAAACCCTAATCAATACCAAGTACCTCTCTCGAGTATCAATGGCTTGCCTAACCTACAATCAAGCCTATTCTCATGGTATCATGCAACTTAGAGACATTAAACACTTTACTTCACTTCCCAATTATTAATTCAACTACTCTCGTGATGAATCTCAAACCCTAAATTAATTTACTCAAATCCGTTAAAACCCAACTCTCGTTGTGATTGAAACTATGGAATAATAACAATACTAATTATCTCTAATCTATTATTGGCATAATCATAATCAATTTAGCATAACAATTGCAATAGTTATTAGAGAATTTAAAGAATTAATCCATACATCAATCATAATTGGGCTACCCTAGATCTTGGAATAAGGAAACTACTCACACATATTGAAAGAAGCAATAACAATAATAACCAAGGAAAACATAATTGAAAACAAAAATAATTGAAAGAGAAAGGAATAGAGATGAATACCAATGATGCTTCAATTGAAATAACTCGAATTGTTGATGAACAATAATTAAATCTAATGAGAGAATTAAAATGCTTGAAAGAGAGTAAACTAGGGTTCTAGAGAGAAAATAATGCTTAAGGGAAATAATAAGTGTTTTCTAATTGTGATTACAAAGCGTATTTATACACCCAAAAAGATAGAATTGTGAAAATAAGCAAATCGGCTTCCGCAAAACAGTGCCCGGTCCCACTGGGCAAGGGGTGCCCGATCGGGCGGTTGGGATACGACACTTGCTTTCCTTCATAGCACATCTTCCACCACGTTCCCGGTCCAACCGGGCGGACAATGCCCGATCGGGCGCGTGAGGCGGTTTACATATATTGCTTGCTGCCTTCGAAAATCTCAATTATCATCTAATTCCTCTGTGCCCGGTCCAACCGGGCAAGACATGCCCAATCGGGCACATGGGGTCTTATGCAAATACTTCGTGTTCTACTCATCTTTCTTTGCCCTGTTTGACCGGGCAAGCTAGGGTCAACAGGGCATGGGGGAAACCTTCTTCTGCATGCACTAACTTCTTCTATAAACATCCAAAACATGTTCGATTCATCCAAGAAACTCCACATTCCTATGAAACTCACAAAAAATACATCGAACACACTAGAGAAGAGATTGTTAGCGTGAAATGGCTCTAAAGAGCCTAAAACCATGCAAATATACGTTGTAAAACCGGGATAAATCATAGTATAAAACACATACATCAAATTCCCCCAAGCTAACCTCTTTCTTGTCTCAAGCAAGGCAATAAAAAATAACAAATAATCAAGTAAACATACTTCACCCCATAATGCAATTGAAAATAGAGGACTCAAAATCGAAATCAAACAAGCATACATCATAGCCAACCAATCAAATCACTCAAACCATCAATCAACCTAAATAGTCGTCAAGTGAAATCAACCATGTACAACTTAAGAATCGATGACTAGAATATCTCACCTCGGTGGTCACTTAACACACTCTTTATGTGGCGAGCTAAAAATGAGCTCGATCTCTCACCGTTCCCACCAATAATACAATCCCCCCATCTCACAACACTCGCGTGTTTAGAGGGTTATAATATCGCTCAACCTAATCAAACGTCGACTCGAAATGTAACATATACTCCAGCATTTCGACAAAAGACTCGTTTCACATGAACACAATGCTATGCACGAAGATCGGAAGGACTTTTTCAAGTTTGTAACGTAGGCCGGGAATAAGAATGGCAAGAAATAATTTGGGAAATGTGGGCTTGATAGGCGTGTCGCGTACCTAACAAAATATAACCTAACTGACCACTACTATGTAGCAGGGCAAGCAAGGGTTGAATCCCAAGAGACTAAGGTTCAAAAATAATTAAATAGACTCAAATTCCTACTAAGCAAGAATCAATAATGATCGATTAATTAAGGAACTAATGTATGGAAAATCGAAAATAAACTAAAGAATATGAAGAAATCAAGTAATTAAAACATCCAAGATCTAGTAACACCACAATTACGCTTGATGCAATTATATTTCTACCCCTAACGTACGATTCCAATTGAATGGGGAAAAGTAAACCCTAATAAATACCAAGGACCTCTCTCGAGTATCAATGGCTTCCCTAACATACAATCAAGCCTACTCTCATGGTATCATGCATATTAGAGACATTGAACACATTACTCTAACTTCCCAATTATCAAACCCAACTACTCTTGTGTTGAATATCAAACCCTAAATTGATCTACTCAAATTCGTTTAAACCCAACTGTCGTTGTGATAGAAACAATGGAATAATCACAATACTAAGATTACGTCTAATCTAGCATTGGAATAATCATAATCAATTTAGCATAGAAATTGCAAAAGTCATTAGAGAATTTAAAGATTTAATTCATGCATCAATCATAATTGGGCTACCCTAGATCTTGGAATAGGAAATCTACTCACTCATAATGGAATAAACAATAACAAAGATAATTAAAGAAAACATAATTAAGAAATAAGAGATGAAAACAAAATACCAAATCTTGAATTAAATTGAAGGCGGAAAGTGTAAATCTTGAATCTTGAATTACAAAAGTAAAGAAAATAAAATAGAGAGAACTAGTTCTTAATAAAGTAAAATAAAAGGCTAGAATAAAACTTAATGAAGAAATAAAACACTACTTAATATATATATATAGCCCTAGAAAGATAAGAAGATAACAAAGTTTCTTGGCGCATAATCCTCCCAGGAGGCACGGACGTGCCCCTCAGTAGGCACGGACGTGCCTCTATGGCAGAAACTTTGGATTAATTCTTTCGCGATGAGGCACGGACGTGCTTCAATGGGGCACGGACGTGCCTCCTCTGCTGCGCATATCACTCATCATAAATCAGTCATAACTTCATATCCGGAGCTCCGTTTGAGGCGTGTAATATATCGTTAGAAAGTTCTTCAAGTCTACTTTCCAATGAAATTTGAATAACTCCATTATCATTTGTATCTCAAAAGTTATGAGCGTAATAGTGATCAGTTGTCATATTAGTCAAGTATTTCATCAACGTTTTGCTTCATTTTTGCTCAATTAGCTCCGTTAATCCTGAAATACATCAAAAACAACGAAACTACCCATAAAAGCATCGAATCATCGAAACTAAACCAAATTACACCAAAATGGACTAAAACACTCAGCTAAGCTAATAAAACCAACCAAAAACAAATATGCACAAAACACGACTTATCAAACTCCCCAAGCTAGACTAATGCTTTTCCTCAAGCATTTAACCATGAATCACAAGGGAGGAGAAAGACAACTTCTCAAACCATCACAATGTGCCATCAATTTGAAATCACGAGGAAAACAAAAATAAGAGTCAATATGCATAAAAACCACCATAAACCTCATATACTTGGAATCGACAAACATCTTATCACACATCTCCCCATACCAACTCACACAAACATAAATAGCTCTCACTTTAGTTGTGAAAAATAAAAACAATAAACGCTCATGTGTTTACGGGGTGAAATATGATATCACTCAACCTAAGCATAGAATGCATGTCAACTTCACATGAATCGGCCTCTTTAGGCTTGCAATGTGACTTTCTCCACTTCTAATGATTGATGCAATTACAAAAGTAATGAAATCCATAAAGGGTAAGCTTAGTAAACAAGGGTTGGACGACGTTATTTAGGAATGTGGTGCTCAAAATATAACAAATCCTAATCCCACTACACATTCAAATGTCGGGTTCAAACCAACCTTATTTCCTCCAACTTCATACAAAATAAGCATAGCCCGTTATTTCTTTCTTTTTCCTTCTCGTTTTTTCTTTTTTTTCGATCATACCTTTTTCTCCTTATTTTTTTTATATATTTTTTCTTTTTTTTTTCACAAAGAGGAAGGGACTAATTGGTAATTAGGAAGACTCCTTTTTAAAAAAAAAACTTTTAAAGCTCTTTTTCTTCCTTTCTTCTTTTTTTTTTCTTTTCTTCCTTCTAATAAATACATTCCCTTCTTTCTCTTTGTTTTCTTCTCTTTTTCTTTATTTTTTTTATACATCACTCATAGGGCTTTAATAAGTGTAAAACACTTCAAATAAACCTAGAAAAATAGCTCTATGGCTTTAAATGTAGGGTATCAAGAAGGGGTTAAAACACGACTCAAATTGGCTCAACCTACGGGTGAATGGAAAAAAAAAAATAAGTAGGCCTAAAATGTGGAGGCTCTATTCTCTACAAGGAAATTTCAATCATTTTTTCGCAACATGCATCATTCAAGTCTCAAACAGTCAAAAAGCAAGACCAAGAATTCAATTAAGTGAAGGACAAACTAATCACACAAGAAGAAACATGACTGAGATAGATTGAAATCAGTCAAATATGGCTCAAAACTCTCACCGGGTACACAAACTATTCACATAAGTAGAGCGAGGAGACCATCCTGGCCACAAACCAACTCAATTCAAAGCAAATCGGTGAATGGGTTTTCGAAAACTATTTTCGCAAAGCACACATATATAATTGTTATCATAGAAGTATAGTCATGTAATGGCATATCAATCAACACTAAAAAGAAATAAACTAGCCAAATACTAAAAGAAAAACTAATATATACATGGTGAAAAGTGAATCCTCCCCCAAGATAAACCATACATTGTCCTCAACGTATGCAAAAATCAGTGTAAAATGGGCAAGGGGAGAGGGAAACAGATCTACTTATCGGAAGGGGGAAAACAATACCTCGGGTCGGAGCTAGGTTGGAAGCACGGACGTGCCTTATTTCGTGGACTCCATCCTCGTAGAATTTGCTCTTTTCACCTATTTAGATAGAGAAAATAACATCAAGAATCAAAAATAAACTCTTTTCACCTATTTAGATAGAGAAAATAATATCAAGAATAAAAAAAAAATAAAAAAATAAATAAAAGAAAAGTAAAGGATCGAGAATGGGTTGCCTCCCATTTAGCGCTTGTTTATAAGGTCTTTAGCTTGACCGTAGTGATACTCATTGGCTCAACCGGGATCACCACACGAAGGGGGAACTCCGCAATGTTGCCCATGGGAATGATTGCCTCCAAGTGACTCCTTCATTTTATTGTTTACCTTCCTTATATCCGAACTCACCATCATGTGGCCAAGCACATCATCGGGTGGAATTTTGTCCTTGCTTCTCTCGAAATTTCTATCAAATACATACTTATCAAACAAAGGGTTAGTAGCATTGATTCTTAAGCAAATACCACCATCAAATTTAAAATTATGTTCATCAAAGAGCTTGAACATGACTTGTTTATCCTGGGCCCTAATAGTCACTTGTCCTTTAGGAACATCTATTAAAGCTTGACTTGTGGCAAGGAATGGACGACCAAATATAATCGGGATCTTATGGTCTTCTTTCATGTCCATAACAACAAAATCAACAGGAAAAACAAGTTCACCAACCTTAACTAATACATCTTCAACCACACCCTTAGGGAGTGTAGAGGTCCTATAAGCTAATTGAAGAGAAATAGGGGAAGGTCTAAGTCCTTGCAAGCCTAAACTCTCATATAGTGAATAGGGCATTAAGTTAACACTAGCACCTAAATCTCACAAAACCCTATCGAAAAATTTCTCGTTTATCGTGTAGGGAATAGTGAAACTACCAGGATCATGCAGCTTAGGTGGTAGGTTATCATATAAGAGAGTAGGGCCCTTCTTATGTGCTACTTCATTATCCTCACGTTGATCTTTGATATTCTTTACAAAATTTGCAAATTGAGGCATTTGAACTAAAAGATCAGAAAAGGGAGTAGAAACGTGTACCTTCTTGAGGGCTTCACAATATTTGCCAAATTGTCTATCGAGCACGGCTTTTGACAACCGTTGCGGGAAAGGCATCGGTTCCTCATAAGCCGGTGGAGCCACATATTTGGAGCTTTGAACATCTTTGCCCTTTTCGTCTTTTCTAGACTCCTCACTGCACACTTTCTCAACAATTTGCCTTGGAAAGGCTTCATCTCTTCTCAAGAAAACAGCATTGCATTGTTCTTTTTGAACCTTTGCTTGATCTTGAAGAGTTGATAGGCGACTCACCTGTTGTGAAAATTGGCTTATTTGGCTTTCCATGAGCTTACTATGGGCTTGCAACTGTTGGATTGAGTTACCTTGTTGTTGGATAGCACTATTGGTTGTGGTAATAAAGCTCTCTATCATCACTTCAAGGCTAGATTTTTAGGGTTGTGGTTGCATTGGTTGTTGGTTCATGGATGGTCTTTGTTGGAAACCAGGTAGTGGTTAGTTGTATTTGTTGGGTTAGGGTGGTGGTGATGGATTTTGCTGTGCTTGGGTGTTCTTGTATGATAAGTTTGGATGGTGTTTCCAACCTTCATTATAGGAATTTGAGTAGGGATCATAAGGATTTTTGGGATTTGAGGAGTAGAAAGCATTGGCTTGTTCAATGGACATCTCACTCGAGTTCTGCAGGCAATTTGGTGCGATATGGCCCTGCACATTACACATTTGACAAACCTCCTGGGGGCTAGTAGAAGATCCAGCTTGGAACTTATTAAACCTGCTTGTTAGTGTCTGCACAGAACTAGCTAACATAGTCAAAGCATCCACATCAAGCTTACCTCTTTTTTTCACAGTATGTCGGCCTCCTGGATGGTAGTTGTCGTTGGCCACCATCTTCTCTATAAGCTCCTTTGCTTCAGTGGGGTTCTTTGTCAAGAGAGAGCCTCCTAACGCAGCATCAATATAGATTCTGAACTCATGAGTCATGCCATTATAGAAGGTTTGAATTAATATCCACTCTGGAATGCCATGATGAGGGCATTGTCTCTGTAGCCTCTTAAACCATCTCCAAGCCTCATAGAGAGACTCATCATCTGCCTGTCTAAAAGTGGATAGCTCATTCCTCAACCTAGCAGTCTTCTCGTGTCCCAAAAACTACACTAAGAAGGCTATCACTAGCTTGTCCCACGTATCGAACGAGCCAGTGACTTCATCTTTCAACCACTCATTTTCCCTATCCCGTAATGAGAAGGGGAAAAGGCGTAGTCTAATAGCATCATCTGTTACACCATTCATTTTCATTGTATCACATTTCTCCAGAAAACTATCAATATGACTTGTCGGACAATCATGTGCTAAGCCTGCGAATGAATCATTGGAGATAAATTGAATGAATTGTGGCATAAGCTCGAAGTGCTGAGCCGTTACTGGTGGCCTGACAATGCTAGAAAGAAGTCTGGTAGTCGTCTTAAGAATACCGTACTCCAAAAGGGATTTCGTGGCGTCCGTCATGTTTCTATTGGTTTGATTTCTCCTTCTTCTTCTACCTGCTCGTCTTCTTGCGGTTGCTTCGATTTCAGTATCAAAAGGTACTAGATCTTCTGAACCTGAGCGTCGTGTGGGCAAGTAACAAGAAGACTAGAGAAAGAGTATCAAAAACACAAGAGAAAATAGCCGAAGCAACAAAATAAGCCTAGCAAAAACGAATCACAAATAATCTAATGAAACTGTTAGTTCCCCGGCAACAGCGCCAAAATTTGATAGGCGTGTCGCGTACCTAACAAAATATAACCTAACTGACCACTACTATGTAGCAGGGCAAGCAAGGGTCGAATCCTAAGAGACTAAGGTTCAAAAATAATTAAATAGACTCAAATTCCTACTAAGCAAAAATCAATATTGATCGATTAACTAAGGAACTAATGTATGGAAAATTCGAAAATAAACTAAAGAATATGAAGAAATCAAGTAATTAAAACATCCAAGATCTAGTATCACCACAATTACGCTTGATGCAATTATATTTTTACCCCTAACATACGATTCCAATTGAACGGGGAAAAGTAAACCCTAATAAATATCAAGGACCTCTCTCGAGTATCAATGGCTTCCCTAACATACAATCAAGCCTATTCTCATGGTATCATGCATATTAGAGACATTGAACACATTACTCTAACTTCCCAATTATCAAACCCAATTACTCTCGTGTTGAATATCAAACCCTAAATTGATCTACTAAAATCCGTTTAAACCCAACTCTCGCTGTGATAGAAACAATGGAATAATCACAATACTAAGATTACGTCTAATCTAGCATTGGCATAATCACAATCAATTTAGCATAGCAATTCCAAAAGTCATTAGAGAATTTAAAGATTTAATTCATTCATCAATCATTATTGGGCTACCCTAGATCTTGGAATAGGAAATCTACTCACTCATAATGGAATAAACAATAACAAAAATAATTAAAGAAAACATAATTAAGAAATAAGAGATGAAAAGAAAATACCAAATCTTGAATTAAATTGAAGGCGGAAAGTGTAAATCTTGAATCTTGAATTACAAAAGTAAAGAAAATAAAATAGAGAGAACTAGTTCTTAATAACGTAAAATAAAAGGCTAGAATAAAACTTAATGAAGAAATAAAACACTCTTTAATATATATATAGCCCTAGAAAGATAAGAAGATAACAAAGTTTCTTGGCGCATAATCCTCCCAGGAGGCACGGACGTGCCCCTCAGAAGGCACGGACGTACCTCTATGGAAGAAACTTTGGATTAATTCTTTCGCAATGAGGCACGGACATGCTTCAATGGGGCACGGACGTGCCTCCTCTCCTGCGCGTATCACTCATCATAAATCAGTCATAACTTCATATCCGGAGCTTCGTTTGAGGCGTGTAACATATCGTGGGAAAGGTCTTCAAGTCTACTTTCCAATGCAGTTTGAATCACTCCATTATCAATTGTATATCAAAAGGTATGAGCGTAATAGTGATCAGGTGTCATATTTGTCAAGTATTTCATCAACGTTTTGTTTCATTTTTGCTCAATTAGCTCCGTTAATCCTGAAATACATAAAAAACAATGAAACTACCCATAAAAGCATCGAATCATCGAAACTAAACCAAATTACACCAAAATGGACTAAAACACTCGACTAAGCTAATAAAACCAACCAAAAATAAGTTTACAAATATGCACAAAACACGACTTATCAAGGAGGTTAGGAATTTTCGGATGTGCGGTTTATGTCCCAATAGCTCTACCACAATGCTCTAAGATGGGTCCGCAAAGCAGGTTAGGAATATATGTTGGATTTGAATCTCCATCAATAATTAAATAACTTGAGCCTACAACAAGGGATTTATTTGTAAGGTTTCGTAGTGACCCTCACTACGCGGAAAGAAACCCCCCAAGACCCGCCCCGATAACTAAAGCAATTAAAGCTGCAAAACATAATTAGTACATAAGTAAAATTTGAAGGGATAAACGAATTATACCCTAGACGCGTGCTTAGCTCACTAAAGGAATTCTTACTTCAACCTCGCAAATGCAACGCCTCCGACGGTTCGTACCCTCGAACCCGACCCGATCGTCCTAAGTCCCGAAGGTTAGTTGGGACCTGAACAAAATATAAACTTGGATTTTTACGAACTTAAGGTATTCTCAACAATGGAGATGCCTATATAGTTCCACTCAAGTGTGTTCATTCCCAAATGCCAAAGCCTTGGTATTTATAGGGAAATGAACCCTTGGATTTCATTCTCCAACTAATGTGGGAGAATGAGAAAATGTGATAATTTATTTAATTCTAAATTAAATAATTAATCAAGACAATCACTATGCAACAAGTGTCAAGGGGGGAGAGAGAGTTAGGTGAGGACCAAAACCAATGAGGGAGACCATTGCCTTGCTCCCCAAGGCTTTGCTCCAAGTATAGCAATGGCTGGGCTGGCAGCCAGCTATCACGCCAGCATGCACCAGATGGCATGGCTAGCACGCACCACTGGGCGCTGGGCGAGGCTCCCTTTGCTGCTGCTGCTTGCTAGCCAGCACTTGCACTTGCACTCGCACACGCACACGCACAACCTTGCTAGCTGGTGCGTAGTGCTGCTGCCTAGCCCCTTCTCGCACACACTCGCATCGACAGCATGCGTGCTGCTAGAGAGCCACGCATGCTAGGCATTGCCTAGCCAGCCACGCGCACAAGCATGCGATGCTTGGTGCTGTGCTAGCGATGATGCGATGGCATGCATGCACACGCACACACGCATAGGCCTAGCCATGTGATAGTGCTGTGCTGCGATGGTGTGACAGCATGCATGCACACGCACACACACATAGGCCTAGCCATGCGATAGTGCTGTGCTGCGATGGTGCAACCGCCCTAGGCATACACACACGCAAGTGCCTAACACTGCGATGGTGTTGTGCTTGTGCGATGGGCTGCGATTGTGATGCTATGCCATGCGAAGGCTGCGATGGCATCTAGGCACCCAAGCACGCATGCTGCGGTGGTGCAGTGCCATGCGAAGGCACGCATACACGTAAGCATGCTGCTGCGATGGGCTTCCTTGTGCGCCCGGCACACATGGTGCGCCTAGGCTTGCGATGAGCTAGCCTAGCCTAGCACTCACATGGCTAGGCCGACGTGATGCTACGGCTATGCTTGTACTTGTTGCTTGTGATTTTGCGACGCTCGGTCTCGACGCCCTAGGCTCGATATCCAACGTCTGTGTTTGTAAAACTTTGACGACTCATTAAATCCTTCGGATTGATTCGTCGTCTCAGATCGGTTGTTCGATTGGGTTCGACCCGAAGGGTTCAGTTAAGATTAAGCTTTAATATTAATTGTATCTTAATATTACTGATCGGATCACTCGACCTTACTGAAGAATTAGCTCTATAATAATTCTGAACCCTCTATCAGAATAATACACTTGTTGGAAGGACACCATTCTTTTCATTATTTACGGCTCGTTTTGCAGATTGTCATTTCAACGAGTCAATTTTTCCAACATTAGGGGAAGAAAAAAGAGAGCTTGAAGAGAAAATTAAATAGAATGAATTATCATTATCTTATCTTGATCCTCAAACTAAACAATGTGAACTAGAAGTTCAAAATATAATTCATTTACAAAGTTTAGCAAATCAATTGCCAGACTCGTTTGCTGACCTAAAAAGAGTGACTAAGTGTCATGGTCCGAGTGTTTTGACACCGGGTCGTGCGGCGCGTTCTTATCTTTTGGTGATAAGGACACAACCCTGGAGTGGAAATGGTACGTGAGCACACAGCAACACGAACCAAGGGTATCTCAAGGAAGCACATGTCTACAACGATTGCGAAGTCAGGGATTGTGACGGCCGATATTTCGAAGCGGGCATGACGACAACGGGGGTGTCATTTGAGGTTCTCTTGGTTTGGAGGGGATGCTTTAAAACAAGGAAAGCACAATATCTATAAAGGCTTAAATCAACGAACAAATCTTAAGGAAATATGCAACCGGGTAGGGAGCTTTGATTCATTCAACCATTCGCTACCTAAAGAGCTTTATATTAATTACATAGAGAATTACTAGTGAATACTGAAACTACAGTAACACAATAATTCTACCTAGAGCCTAGAAATCATAAAGAAAGACTTAAAAGACAATACATAAGGAAAATATATGGGAAAAGGAAGGGGAAACATAGAGAAAGAGGCAGATTCTAACATCCTCCCCCAATTAACTCGTCGACAACCTCATCGACTTACAAAACAAAACATACGCTTAGAAGAAAAGAAATAACAGCTTAAGTCTTCTATTGTGCGGTTGCTGTCCTCTGGGTCTGGATGATAAGGTTTGAGTCGACTAACGTGGAAGACAGGGTGTATCTTCAACCATGCAGGCGGTTCAACCTTGTATGCATTTTTCCCAATCCGTTTAGTGATGCGGATAGGGCCTTCATATTTTCCGATTAGCCTGCGATCTCTTCCTCTAAGGAACTTGAGCTATTCTGGCCGGACTTTTAACATCACCATGTCCCCTACATCAAACTCCAACGATCTTCTATTCTGGCCAGCCCACTTCTTCATTCTCCTCACTGCCCGTTCCAAGTAAGCATGAGCAACGTCCATGTTTTGTTGCCACTCTCTCTTAAACTCGCTTGCTTCACGCCTTCTCCCCTCTTCGGTTATTGTTATGGTGTGAGGCAGGAGAGGTTGTTAGCCCATCACCAACTCGAATGGGCTTCTGTTGGATACGGTGCTCTTTTGGGCATTGAAGCAAAGTTGAGCAACATCAAGGAGTTTCACCCAGTCTTTCTGATTGGCGCTGACGAAATGTCTCAAGTATTCCACTAAGCTAAGAGAACGCTGAATCTCTCTGATTGACCATCAGATTGGGGGTGGTGACTTGAAGACATATTTAAGTCATACCCCATCAGTTTGAACAATTCTGTCAAAAAGATGCTTGTGAATCTTGTATCTCTGTCGATGACGATGTTTAGGGGCAATCTCCAATACTTAAAAATGTGTTTAAAGAACAATGCCACCGTTTCATCAGCACCACAATCCTAGCCTTCTACATGGCAACGAAGATGGCATATTTAGAAAATCTATCGATCACCACCATTACCGCTGAATACTGATCCACCTTGGGTAGACCACTGATGAAGTCCATAGATATGCTTTCCCACGAACGTGTCGGCACGAGAAGGGGATCTAAGAGGCCTCCAGGTTTTTGACGATCCAGCTTGTCCTGTTGACAAACCAAGCATGTCGAGGTATAACTGATCTTCTTTTATTCCCGGCCAATAATACCCCATGGAGAGTAAGCTTAGAGTTCTCTGCCACCCTGGGTTCCTGGCCCATAGGGTATCATGGCATCTTTTCAAGAGCATCTTCCATAGACCTCCCGCCTTCGGTATGAATAGCTTGTTGCCCTTGGTGTAAATGAGCCCATCGTCCATCCGGAAGCGTCTTGTTTTCCTTTCTTCTATCAACCTTTTGATGGTGCTCGTCCAAGGGTCCTCAAGGGGACAATCTTTGCATTGAAGCCAAGTCGGCGCGCCGACTCAAAGCATCGGCCACTCGGTTGCTGGCTCCTGTTCTGTATGTGAATTCTACATCAAAATCAGCAAGCACTTCTTGCCACCGTGCTTGTTTCCTAGTCAACTTCGGCTGAGTAAGGAAGTGACTGGTTGCAGTGTTATCTATGCGAACAACAAACTTCGCCCCCAACAAGTAATGTCTCTACCCCTTCAAGTAGTGAACAGTTGCTAAAAGTTCTTTTTCTTGTGGCGCATACCAGCTCTCTACTTCACTCAACTTCTAACTCTCTTAAGCGACTGGGTGGTCTTCTTGGAGTAAGACCCCGCCCAACGCAAAATCAGACGCGTCTATCTCAACTTTGAAGGGTTTGTTGGTGTTAGGGAGCACTAAGAACGACTCCTTCATCAGTGCTTCTTTGAGCTTGAGGAAAGCCCCTTGTTGTTTCTCCAACCAATTCCACTTGTTGTCTTTCTTCAACAAGTCCGTGAGGGGACTTACTATCTCTGAATACCCCTGAATGAAGCGGCGATAGTAATTAGCCAATCCTAAGAACGACCTTAATTTTGAGACGTTCTTTGGAGCTTGCTAATCACTAATGGCTTTGATTTTCTTAGGATCCATCCTTATGCGGCCTCCTCCTAAAAAATGTCCAAGGAAGCTTACTTATTTTTTCGCAAACGCACATTTCTTTTGCCTCACGAGCAGATGATGTTGTCTCTATTTCTCAAACACCTTTCTCGGGTGTTCTAAGTGATCTTCTGGGGTGTTGCTGAAGATTACAATGTCGGCTAGGTAAACGACCACACACTTGTCAAGGAAGTCATGGAAGACCTAATTCATCAAGGTGCAAAATGTTGTTGGAGCATTCGTCAGCCCAAATGGCATGACCAACCACTCGAACGCCCTGTATCTGGTGACGCAAGCTGTCTTTGGTTCATCTCCCTTAGCAATTCAAACATGATGGTAGCCGGACCTTAGATCTAGCTTGGTGAAGTACACGACGTCTCCTAGCTGATCGAACAAGTCTTCCACCAAGGGTATTAGGTAATGATTCCTCACCGTTAGTTTTTTTAAGGCTCTATAGTCAATGCACAATCTCAAACTCCCATCCTGCTTCTTCTGGAAAAGGACTAGCGCTCCATAGGGAGCTCTAAAAGGTCGGATAAACCAGGCTTTCAACAACCCATTTAGTTGTTTGCGCAATTCTACAAGATCCGAAGGGGCCATTAGGTAAGGGCTTCGCACGACTGGTCTAGCACCTGGTACCAGTTCAATACTGTGATCTATGGCCCTTCGAGGAGGGAGAGATTTTAGGAGCTCCATTGGGAGGATATCCGCATATTCCCCGAGCAACTCTCCTATGACCTCAGGGACGTCTCCCTCGACCTCCTCATCCTTCATCGAGAGAGTGGCGAGGAATGTAGGCTCATTTCTCCTCATCCCCTTTTTGAGTTGCATCGCTGAGAGGAGGGGACCTTTTAGTTTTTTTCCTTCTTCACCGCGAGCATGTTTCCGCAGGAGGCAAGGTTGGTAGCTTGTCACAAGTAAATACCCTAGGTGGGGCATCGGGATAGCTTTGCTGGTGTGGAAGAAATCCATCCCAAGGACCACTTCAAAATCATCCATGGTTGCCATCGTAAAATCTAGACTCCCACTCTAGTCCCCAATCTAGTATTCACATTCTTTGCCACGCTGCAAATCCGTTGTGCTTCATGGTTGATGGTTTTCATGTGACTACCACTATGCACGACTCTCAGCCCCAATCTGTTTGCCTCACGTTTTGCGATAAAAATTATGAGTAGCACTTGTATCAACCATCGCTTGGGCCTCCTTCCCATTTATTAAGACATCTACATACATCAAGCTAGTAGCACGACCCTTCTCTCCCAAGGTCTCTTTTCCCATAGCATACATACAATACACTGCCCTTAACTTAGAGGGTTCTTCTTCGTTGACTACATCCTCCTCTTTGTCATCCCCCTTGACAGGTCTTGAGGACATTGAGGAGAGTTTCTTTTGAAGGTTGTCGATCTCCGATTTGTGCCAACACTCGAACCATTTATGAGGCCCACGATAGAGTTTGCAAGTGAGGGGTTTGTTCCATGATGTGAGGGGTTTGTTCCATGATGATGAGCCGGAGGACCCACCTTTGTTTATGGACGAGGCGACCCCGTTCTTCAGCAAGTCCTCTCCCCAATTCCTGTATCTATTCCCCACACTATTTATACTAACCTGCGAATTTCCAGTGGTGCTCTTTAAGGTACTTGATGTCGACCCACCATTTCCTTCTTCTGGCTAGACACTTTATCGGATGAGTAATCCATCAACCTTTCAGCTACAACTATGGCCCCCGATAAGGTATCAATTTTCGGGCGCCATATCTCCCTTGAGCCCAATCTTTCAGGCCCCGCACAAAGTTGAACAGACGATCCTTCTCAGACATGTCGTGGATCTCCAACATGCACGCGGAAAATTCTTTCACATACTCCTGAGTGGAGCTCTTATGCTGCAGTGTTGTGAGCTTGGTGCGAGCAACAAACTCAGTATTCTCGGGGTAAAATTGAGCCATAAGTTCTTCCTTTAGATCCTCCCAAGTATCTTCCGACATTCTCTCAGCTTGGATGTCGGCGTACTTGGTGCGCCACCAAAGTTTAGCGTCATCCACTAAATACATCGTGGCAGTATCTACCTTTAGCTTCTCCTCTAGCAGAGATATACAGAAGTATTGTTCCATGTCGAAGATGAAGTTATTGACTTCCTTTTAATCTTTTGTACCATTAAAGGTCCAAGGTTTACAAGGTTTTATCTTGGCACCTTCACTTCCCCCGATCCCTCTTTGGGCACGCATCAAGGTAGCAAATTTATCTAGTGCATCATCAGACAATTTTTGCATGCAATTGAGCTGCTCTGTCAACCCATCCACCGTTGACGCATGCCTCTCCATCTACTCGGCTCGCTTTATCACAATATCTTCGAGTTTGGGCATCCTTTCTTCAAGCATAGACCATTGTTCTGACTTGCCTATAAGCCAGGCAAGTCGTTCTTCCCAAGTATATCTAGGAATCTCCACGTTTGCCATCTCTAGAGCAACCTGGCTTTGATACCAACTGTCATGGTCCGAGTGTTTTGGCACCGGGTCGTGCGGTGCGTTCATGTCTTTTGGCGACAAGGACGCAAGCCTAGACTGAATAGGGTACTTGAGCACACAGCAACACGGACCAAGGGTATCTCAAGGAAGCACACGTCTACAATGAGTGCGGAGTCGGGGCTTATGAAGGCCGATATTTCGAAGCAGGCACAAGCGGGACCGACGACAACGAGGGTGTCTTTTGAGGTTCTCTTGGTTTGGAGGGGATGCTTTAAAACAAGGCAAGCACAATATCTATAAAGTCTTAAATCAACGCACAAATATTAAAGCAATATGCAACCGGGTAGGGAGCTTTGATTCATTCAACCATTCGCTCCCTAAAGAGCTTTATATTGGTTACATAGTGAATTACTAGTGAACACTGAAACTACAGTAACACAATAATTCTTTCTAGAGCCTAGAAAGCATAAAGAAAGACTTAAGTCATCGACGACCTCGTCGACTTGCAAAATAAAACATACACTTAAAAAAACGAAATAACATCTTCTGTCTTCTGTCGCAGGAGTGGCTCTCGTCCTAGATCAGATGTTGGCGCGGTAGCTGATGTTGCAGTTGCTGTCATTTGGATCATGATGATAAGGTTTGAGTCTATTAACGTGGAAGACGGGGTATATATCCAACAATGCAGGCGGTATCTGAGTATTTACTCTTGTAATTCGTGTGAATTGAATGTCATGAATGTGTTTCCATGGTGGAAACATCTCCCTTTTATAGGGTCTCGAAATTCGTGCCCAGTACTAAGTTATGGATACCAAGGACTGATTGGGCTGCCTAGGAGTTTGGGCCTTTGAAGGCCGCCTTTCCTAGTTGGATATCTGTCTGCCACGTGTCGAGCCCCAAATGGTCCACTTAGGGCTCTCCTTAGGCTGACATGTGGCAGACTCTTATTGGTCCACGTGGCGGACTCTGATTGGTCCACGTGATGGGGTAAAAATCCCCTAATCATTTGCCCCTCACATGGGTGACGTTCGAAAGGAATGGTGTCCTTCCAATAAGTGTATTATTTTGATAGAGGGTTCGGAATTATTAGAAAGGTAATTTTTCAGTGAGGCCAAGTGATTGGGATGCCTAGGTGGAGGCCGCTTCCGATTAGTAATATTAATGGGTAATTAATATTACAGCTTAATCTTGACTGAACCCTTCGGGTCGCACCCCAATCGAATAACCGACCCGAGACGACGAAGCAATCTGAAGGTTTAGATGAGTCATTAGAGTATTACGAGCAAAGACGTCGGATATCGAGCTTAGAGCGTGGAAACCGAGCGTCGCAAGTCAAGTCAAATTTAGAACTCGATGAGACATAAAATCAAGTAAAAGACAAGTACGAGCCAAGTTGTAGCCTCACATTGGCCTAGCCATGCGAGTGCTAGGCTAGGCGAGGGCAGCAACCGCATGCATGCTAGCATGGTGGGCATCGCACCCCAGCCAATAGCATAGTCGCAACAAGGCTGCAGTTAGCATGTACGCATACTGCTATGCGAATGCATGCTAAGCCAAGAACCCAGCCCCTCGCAGCATCGCACTCGCACATCACAAGCATCGCAACAACGTGTTGTGTGCGTATGCTGTGCGTGCTTGCTAGCGTAGCAGCACCAAGCAGCAGCAGCTGGGCTTCGCCTCTCGCAAAGCAGCACGCATCGCAGTAGTAGCCCGCATTGCGTGTGTGGCCTGCTTGCTGCACGTATGCGTGTGCGAGCTGGCTGGGCAGCCCTGCCTTGGTGCTAGGCGCCAGTTAGGCAGCCTTGGCAGCCGAGGCAGGCTGCCAGCTAGCCAAGTGTGCATTGGTCAGCCGGTCAAGGAGGGGACCATTTGCTTGGAGGCTTTGCTTGGGGAGCAAGAGGATTTTAGTCCCCCCTTTGGTGGTCCTCACCAACCCTTGCTCACCATGTGCCACTTGGAGCTTGTTGATTGCTTTGCATTTTAATTTGTTTTTGATTAAAATAAATTGAGGGAATACCCAAGTTTTGGGTTAGGGAAACTTCACTTGAGTTGAACTCAATAAGGCATCTCCTTGAAAGTGCTAAAACCTTTAAATTCGTAATACTCCAGTTTATCATTGGTCAAGTCCTGACTAACCTTCGGGATAAAGACCGCTCGGGTCGGGTCGAGGATGCGTGCCGTCAGAGACCTACGCACTTACGAGGCTAGAGCTTTGAAGTAAGAGCTCGTAAGCAAGCGAAGCACGTGTCGAGGGTAAGAATGTCATTTCTCTTTCTCTCTCTTTTGTTGTTTAATTTTGTAATTGCATGTCTAGTTGCTTTAATTAGTGGGCGGGTCTTGGGTGGGTTTCTCTTCCGCGTAGTGTCGGACACTACGAAACCCAACAGCGGTATTGAAGCCGCACTCACTTTAGTTATTGTAACTAATAATTAATTGTGGTGATTTAAAATGGATTTAAATTTCTGGTTTTGTTGTCTAATTAGATTAGAAACTCGTTTTAATTAGTCTTAATCTTGTATTTTACTAATTTTGGCTCACGAACCCAGATTTCGACCTAGAAATAGTGAATTTTGGGTGGAATCGATGTTCTAAATCGTTTTTATCTCTTTTGAAGGACTGTCCTGAAGCCAAAATCCACCCAGAAACATGTTTTTCGAGGGGTTTTTCATTTTTGACGAAAATTTCTAAATCTTTAAACCATAATTAATTATGGCATGTTAAAGCTAGATTAAATGTATGGTCGCATTACTAATCTACTGCAATTATAAACCTTATTAAGCATGTTTATGAAGTCATAATTGGTGCTTAATTTGGTGAGTTCATTTTTCACATAAACTTGAAATTTTCACATTTTTGCAAATAAATTGCTTCAGGTGTGAACGTTTATGGTGAATTTGTAATTTTGAAGTCCCTTTAAAATGTCAAAGATCCAATCTTTATTGTTTATTTTGTTGGAACTTTGCTTGCTAAATTCCATGTTGAACTAATTTTTGGATTTAGTCATTTTGGTTGATTAATGTCCTCAAAGTTCAAAACTTGTGATTGAAATTCAATTAATCTTCATATTGAAAGATGTAAATTTTCAACTTTTCACAAGTTTATGTTGGAAATTTTCATTAGATGAAAGGCTAAATTTTTCCAACCCCTTTAATTTTGTCAAATCGAACTCATTATGAATTTATGTTTGGTTAAATTAATTATGAGTATAGCCATTCAATTTTGTTGCATCAAGATGAACCTAAATTTATTTAAAGGAAGGTTCTTAAATTAATCTTGGTTTGTGCACTAAAATTGAATTTATTTAAGTTAGACTTGTTATATTTTCATTCTTGCTCATTGTTGATTCTAAAATTAATTTAGAATCAATTTCATGTCACACATACATGGGGATTAAAATCCCGAGATAAAGGCACGCAAATCGAGGCAAGCATCGCCCAAGCACCACCTACGGCTAGCCGGGCTGCTTACTTAGCCCACATGTGGCTGCCGAGGTGCGCATGGAGGTGCTCATGCCTCCAAGTGCTGCTGCTGTGTGTGGGCTTGGTGCTATGTGCGTGCTTGAAGCATCAAGGATGCGTGGTGCTAGGTGGTTGCTGGAAGATGCCCGCAAGTGCTGTTGGGCAGCAAGGCATGCGAGGTCCAGCAAGCCAGCCACATGCTGCTAGGGCCAGCATGCATGCAAGCATGCGTAGCATGCTGCGAGGCTGCTGGTGCCAGTAAGCGTGGCGTGCGCTGCTAGCCAGGCATGCCAGCACCCAAGCACGCACAGCCATGGGCCTTGGTGCCTAGCAAGCCTAGCCCCATGGCTTGGATGCTAGGCACTCGGCCATTTGGTGGGCTAATTTTTGCGATAATTGGGCCAGTTTAAATATTTTATTTAATTATTTTAACGAGGCTAGGCCTCGGTTCCTCAGGCACTTGCAAAATAATTTGACAAAATATGGGTTAACCGGCTTAATTAATTGGATTAATTAAGTTCGTTGGATGTGGAATTTAGTGGGAGCTTAGTTAATTACTTGAGCTAAATTGCATCTTAATCACATAAAATGATAAACAACTTTAACTAGTTTTAATTAGGCGCATTAATCGGATTAACCACCGAAGTTAGTTACTAGTTTACGTGTGTTATGCATTGTTACTTGTATTCGTTGTAAAATGCATGGGCCATTCACATATAGTAAATGGATGAATGGAATGTATATTCTATTACAAGTTTTGTGAAAATGGAAACTAGTGGGGCCCGACTAGGATAGTAAATACGGACTGCGATCCGTTATGTATTTTTGTAAATCTAATTAAATACGGTCTGCGTACCGTTGCGTATTTTTGTACCTTAATATTTAGATTAATCCTAGTCATAGTAACTAGTAATTGCATAGTTGGTGGAGATGTCACAAAGACGGCATTTCTAAGAAGACAAGCCAAGAAGTTGCATCAAAAACTCATGGAGACTTGAAGGCTCAAGGGGTCATGCTAGTTGCCAAATGCATTTTTTACTTTTGTTCTATATATATAATAGTGTTTATATATGATTTAATGGTATGATAGATGCATGTTTAGGATTTCAAATGTTGCGATGATTATTTAAGTTCACTTAAATCAACCAACATAGGAACCCTAGGTCCCTATAAAATTGAGCAAATTTACCATTCCAAGAACAACACTTACCGAACTAATGCGGGTAGTGATGGGCTACGCCAAAGAGAGGCATCACTACTTCCCTAGGAACGTAAGGTATACAAGTTGGTCTTTGTTAAGCTCAACGATATCAGTACGGAGTCCTTAGATGTCGTGGCAATGGAGATGAAATGTCAAGGAAGCATTAGATGCGACGTTTTATCGAACTAAGAGTACCTTAGAGCTATTAGAAATTGGATTGCTTACCTTAAATTATTAAGTGTTAAGATAAGCCAAAGCATGCTTGATCACTTTTTGATTTTTGGGATCTTGGAATCGTTTTATTCTCGCCTAAAAGGGGACTAAATGTGTGGATAAAACGCTCAATAAGATTGAAAATTTGCATGTATGCTTTAAATTTCAAACTTATTGGTTTATGAATGGTTTTTCATTTCAAATTCTTTCAATTGTAAAAACATGTCTGCAAATAACTCAAACAACCAATTTTCATTACGTTCAATTCTCGACAAGGAGAAGTTGAGCGGGCCAAATTTTCTTGATTGGCAAAGGAACTTGCGTATTGTTCTCATGCAAGAGCAAAAGGAACATGTCCTTGATGAATAAATGCCTGACGCTCCCAGTGAGGAGGTCACTCGGCTGCCCTAAACCGATGGCAAACTGCTAATCGGGATGTCAAATGCATCATGTTGGCCACTATGTCTCCGTACCTCCAAAAAACTTTCTATGAAAAGGAGACGGCTTATGTAATCATTTCAGAACTTCAGAATATGTTCCAAGAGCAGGCCCGAACTGAAAGGTTCGAAATCCACAGGTAGATCCTTGAGAGCAAGCTCAAGAAAGGAGAGCCAGTCAGCCCACATGCACTTAAAATGATTGGATTATTTGAGAACATGGAAAGGCTTTTTCGCTGGGTATTCAACCGAGATGGAAATTGACATCATTCTCTATTCGCTGTACAAAGGTTATGATCAGTTCAAGATGAACTATAACATGCACAGTGTGGAAAAACCCTCACCGAGCTTCATGGGATGTTAAAGCAGGCCGAGCAAACGCTCAAGGATGAGGGGAAGCATGATATGCTCATGGTCAAAAAGGGAAAGCCATTTAAGTGCTCGAGCAAGAAGAGAAGCTTTAAAGGGAAAAGGAAGAAGAATTTTCCGCCTAAGTCAAGTGCTACTAAAAGCGGCAAGGACAAGAAGGTAGCCTCTTCTAAATCCGATTCCGAATGTTTCTACTGCAAGACGAAAGGACATTGGAAGCCGCATTGCCTCAAATTTAAGGAAGATAAGAAAAACGGCACCGTTGCTTCTGTATCAGGTATGTTTGTTATAGACTTAAACTTCGCTAGCAAAACATCATGGGTATTAGATAACGGATGTGGCTTACACCTTTGTTCCAATGCTCAAGGACTTAAGATAAATAGGAGGCTAGAGAAGGGAGAGGTCAAGCTTCGGGTCGGCAATGGAGCCTGGATGTCTACCGTATCCATCGAAACTCTCAGTTTCTCTTTGCCCTCTGGGCTTGTTTTAGGACTTGACAATTGTTATCATGTTCCAAGAGTTACCAAAAACATTATTTCAATTTTGGGCGTTGGAGTCCAAGGGATTTAAGTTTTGAATAAAAGACAATAGTTGTTCGTTTTATTTTGATAATGTTTTACATGGTAAGGCATATTCAGAAAATGGTCTTTATATGCTTTCTCTAGACAAACAAGTTTATTAAATTTATGATACCGCCAAAAGAGCTAAGACCATCGAGTCGAATCAAACCTACTTGTGGCAATGTCGTCTTGGGCACATTAACATCAAACGCATCAAGAAACTTCTTCATGAAGGTATTCTTGACTCTTTCGACTTAGAGTCATTTGAAAATTGCAAAGGATGTTTTCTAGGCAAGATGATAAAGCAACCATTCACCAAGTTAGGAGAAAGGGTTAGTGACTTATTGGGTCTTATACATACGGATGCATGTGGACCATCGAGTACACCCGCAAGGAAAGGTAATCGATATTTCATCACCTTCACCAACGACTATAGTAGATATGGCTATGTCTACATTATGTCGAACAAATCAGAATCTTTTGAGAAAATCAAAGAGTTTCAGAGCAAAGTGGAAAATCAGCTAGGCAAGAAAATCAAAGCACTTCGATCGAATTGAGGTGGCGCGTATTTGAGCCACGAATTCGACGATCACTTGAAAGAAAATGGTATTCTTTCAGAATTGACACCTCCTAGAACTCCACAATGGAACGGAGTGTCCAAACGGAGGAATCAAACCTTGTCATGGAAACAACACTAAACTGTTAGAGTCCGTAAAGAGCTGGCTTGGTAAGTGTTTTTCAATGAAGGACTTGGGAGAGGCACTGTACATATTAGGCATCAATATCTATAGGGATAGATCTAAAAGGATGATTGGATTGAGCCAAAGTACTTATATTGATAAGTTACTAGCACGATTCAACATGGAAGGGGCCAAGAGAGGGCACCTACCCATGTCACATGGCATAACTATCAACAAGAAGCAGTGTCCACAAACACTTGATGAGCGAGAGAGGATTAGTCAAATTCCATATGCCTCACTTATTGGATCGATCATGTATGCCATGATATGTACTAGGCCGGATTTATCGTATGCCTTGAGTGCTACGAGTCGATACCAATCAGACTTAGGAGAGGCACATTGGACTGCGGCCAAGAATATCCTAAAGTACCTGAAAAGGAACAAGGATAAATTTATGGTCTATGGTGGTAGTAATGATTTGGTTGTTGAAGGTTATACCGACGCGAGCTTCCACACTGACATATTTTGCCTAAATGGAGGAGCAATTAATTGGAAGAGTGCTAAGCAAAGCACCACTGTAGATTCTACAGCTGAAGCTAAGTACTTGGCAGCTTTGGAAGCAACTAAGGAGGCAATTTGGATTTGTAAGTTCATCAATGAACTTAATGTTGTACCCTCCCTCAAGGGTCTAATAGACCTCTATTTTGATAGCAATAGAGCTATTACTCAGGCCAGGGAGCCAAGGGAACATCAGAAGGTCAAACATGATAAGCGGCAGTTTCACATGGTAAGAGAATGGAATTCCGAGGGTGAAATCAGAATTTGTAAGATTGGAACGGACGACAATGTAGCCGATCCACTAACAAAACCTTTGCCTCAAGTGAAGCAGAACAAGCAAGTTGAGGCAATGGGAATCAAGCATGTTGGAGATTGGCTTTGATTTCCCTGTATATATGTGTTTTAATTAAACTTGATGTCTTAATGTAAAACCCTATGTTGAACCATTCAGTTTTGGAGTAATTAAATTTTCTACAAATTTGTTATTACTCCATTTCTATTTAATTGTGGTTTGGAATTAAATAATGAGTCCATTCGATTTATGATATTAGTGTGTAGTATGATTTATAGCACTGTTTCATGTGCTACGAGGATATGATCGTCATAAATTATTTGCACAGGTAGTGGTTGTAGGGTTTCGTAGTGACCCGACACTAAGCGGAAGGAAACCCACCAAGACCCGCCCCTTAATTAAAGCAATTAAACAAGCATAATAAACTTAATCAAACAAGATTAAGAACAAGAATTATACCTTTGACGCGTGCTTCGCTCCCAAAGAGCTCTTACTTCAAAATCTCGAAAAGACGAGATCTCCGACGGATCGTACCCTTGACCCGACCCGAGCGTCCTAAGTCTTGAAGGTTAGTTAAGAACCGGACAAAATAACTATGAGTTTTACGAATCAAAGGTTTACTCTTTCCTTAGAGTTGCCTTTTTAATTCCACTCAAGGTTGTTCATTTCCCAATACCCAAGCTTGGTATTTATAGGAAATGAACCCTTGCATTTCATTCCCCAACCAATGTGGGAAAATGTTTTATTTTCTAATTAATTTATTTCTAAAATAAATCAATAAATAAATGCAATCACAATTCGACAAGTGTCAAAGGGAGAGAGAGTATTAGGTGAGGACCATGGAGAGGTGGGGGGACCAATGCCTTGCTCCCAAAGGCTTTCACAAAACCTTGGTCCCCACTCTCCTCACAAACCGCCTGAACCATGGCTGTTGGCCAGCTGCTAGCTAGCACGCCAGCTGGCTGTGCCAGCTAGCCCAGCATGCTAGCACAAGCCCAGCAGCAGCGCTGGTGCTTGCTGGTGCGTGCTGGCGCTGGTGCTGGCTGGTGCGTGCTGACGCTGGTACCAACATCCCACGCATCATCGCTGCTCGCATGGCCCAACATGTCTCGCTTCGCACAACACTCGCACATCATGCACGTCACGCATCAGCCTCTCTCTCGCACGTAATGCCTAGCATGTGTGCTGCTAGCAGCGCACGCATGCTCGGCTTGACATTGCTAGCTTGCTAGCCCCTCGCACATACTCGCACAGCCACACGCATCAGCCTCGGCCATGCACCGTGCACCATGCACATACATGCCTCGCCCAAGCACCACGCACCACGCATGCGCCAGTGCCTAGCACTAGCTGTGCTTGGTGCATGTGGTCCGGCAATGCGCCCAGCATTATGCTAGGGCTGCTACGATATCAGGCCATCCTAGGGCACGCATGGTGGGCCTAGTGATGCTGCCTGGGCTGCGATGTTGCCCAGCCATCCTAGGGCACGCATGGTGCGCCTAGTGATGCTGCTGGCTTGCGATGGCGCCCAGTATCATGCTAGGGCTACGATGGCACCCAACATCATGCTAGGGCTGTGATAGCGCCTAGGCATGATGCCAGGGCTATGTTGGCGCGCCTGGTGCTAGCGATTGCCAGCCATGGTGGCTAGCCATCACGCTAAGGCTGCGATAGCGCCTAGGCATGATGCTGGGGCTGTTATGGCGCGCCTAGTGTTTATGATGAGCTAGCCTAGCCTAGCTATGGCTACGCTCATACTCTATCGACTCATTAAATACTTTCGGATTAATTCGTCGTCTCGGATCGGTGATTCGATTGGGTTCGACCCAAAGGGTTCAGTTAAGATCAAGCTGTAATATCAATTGTACCTCGATATTACTGATCGGAAGCGGCCTCCACCTAGGCATTCCGATCACTTGACCTTACTGAAGAATTAGCTCTGTAATAATTCTGAACCCTCTATTGGAAGAATACACTTGTTGGAAGGACACCATTCCTTTCAATCTCCCACTTGTCCTTCCAGACAAGTGTGCATACAGTGTATAGCTCATTTCCTATGTCACTTAATGTTTCTTCGTGAACTATAAGGTAAGATTCTTTGTCATCCTTATTACGTTTAGAAGTGTTTATCGATCTCCGAGTTCGACTGTAAATAAGCAGATGATTTCTAAAATCCATCTGAGTACTGCCATGCATTTTCAGTCTCGCTCTTCGAGCGGCCTTGTAAACAACAAAACATTTTCTCTATTGTTAGTAGGGGGACAATCCCAGTCTTGTATTGTAAGTTCTTCTTACTAAGAGGACATAGTCTCCCAAGTGTTCCCGTTATGATCCCCAGTTACGGAAGACGTTTGGAAACATCAAAGAGTCTAGTACTCAAACAAGAAAACTTCACAGTACTCATGGTCGGAGGAAATAAGTTCCGATAGTCATAATGAGAAATGTACTTATGACAAAATTTAAATTTTCTTAAAGTACTCTCATAGGTCTTATCCAGTACAGTTCCAAACTGTACCTGTGCAAATGATTTGTGACGGTCACGTCCTCGCGGCACAAGAAACGGTGCTGTAAATCATACTACACACTAATCTATGGCGGTCATCAATCGTCCATCTGTTAGATGACCTCGATTAGGGACACTTTTCGATTTAATATTCAATGTTCACTTAACAGGTGTTTCTTTATCCAAGACATGGTCTTGATACCCTATTTTGAATATTTCCGTAAATCAAATGGACTCATTATCTAATTTTAAACCACAATTAAATAGTAATGGAGTTAATGATAATTTTGCACAAAAATTAACTACTACATTAATGAATGGTTTTAATACAGTGCCTTACATTAAATATCCTATTTAATTAAAACACATGTACAGGGAATTTCAAAGCCAGTCTCCAACATGCTTGATTCCCATTGCCTCAATGTGCTTGTTGTGTTTCACTTGAGGCAAAGGTTTAGTCAAAGGATCGGCTACATTATCATCCGTGCCGATCTTACAAATTCTGATTTCACCTTCGGTTTCCATTCCCTTATCATGTGAAATAACCTTTGCACGTGTTTGACCTTCTGGTGTTCTCTCGGCTCCCTGGCCTGAGCGATAGCTCCATTATTATCACAATAGAGGTCTATCGACCCCTTGATTGAGGGTACAACACCAAGTTTGCTAATGAACTTGCGAATCCAAACAGCTTTCTTGGCAGCTTCTGAAGCAGCCAAGTACTCGGCTTTAGTTGTAGAGTCTACAATGGCGCTCTGCTTGGCACTCTTCCAGCTAAACACTCCTCCATTCAGACAGAATATGTACCCCGACTGTGACTTTAAGTCGTCTCTGTCAGTCTGGAAGCTAGCGTCGGTGTAACCTTCAACAACCAGTTCTTTGTGGCCTCCATACACCAGGAATTTATCCTTGTTCTTTTTCAGGTACTTAAGGATGTTCTTGGCCGCAGTCCAATGCGCCTCTTCTGGGTTCGATTGGTATCGACTCGTTGCACTTAGGGCATACGATACATCTTGCCTTGTACATATCATGGCATACATGATCAATCCGATTAGCGAAGCATATGGGATCTGATTCATTCTTTCTCGCTCAACAGGTGTCTGTGGACACTGTTTCTTGCTGAGAGTTACGCCATGGGACTTGGGTAAATGCCCTCTTTTGGCATTTTCCATGTTGAATCGAGCTAGTACCTTATTTATGTAAGTACTCTGGCTTAATCCAATCATCCTCTTAGATCTATCCCTGTAGATCTTGATGCCCAATATGTACTGTGCCTCTCCTAAGTCCTTCATTGAAAAGCACTTTCCCAACAAGCCCTTTACGGACTCCAACAATTTTGTGCTGTTACCAATGAGCAGTATGTCATCGACATACAGGACTAGGAATGCAATATCACTCCCACTGATCTTCTTGTATACACAAGACTCATTTGGATTCTTGATAAAACCAAACTTGCTGATGGCTTCATCAAATCGCTGATTCCAACTCCTGCTGGCTTGCTTTAGTCCATAAATGGACTTCTTCAGCTTGCAAACCTTTCCAGCGTTGCCTGGATCGACAAAACCTTCTGGCTGTGTCATATACACAGTTTCTTCCAAAATCCCATTAAGGAAGGCGATTTTGACATCCATTTGCCATATTTTGTAATCGTAATATGCAACAATCCCTAGGATGATCCGGACGGACTTTAGCATTGCAACCGGTGAAAATTTTTCATCATAGTCAATCCCGTGGACTTGTCTATAACCTTTTGCCACCAGTCTAGCTTTGTATATCGATACATTTCCATCTTTCTCTGTCTTCACTTTGAAGATCCATTTGCAACCAATGGGTTTATAACCCTCGGGCAAATTCACCAAGTCCCAAACTTGATTTTCAGACATGGAGTCCATCTCGGAATTCATGGCCTCTTGCCATTTTGCAGAGCCGGGGCTCGTCATAGCTTGCTTGTATGTCGTCGGCTCATCACCATCCATGACTAGGACGTCCTGGTCATCGGTTAAGACGATACCGAGGTATCTGTCTGGTTGAGATCTATGCCGTTGCGACCTACGAAGGGTAATCGATTGTCTGTTTGATTTTGACCAATCTTCTTAGATGCTTCCAAAGTATCTAGATTGTCAGTTTTGTCAGGTTGACATTGTTGCTTGTCCTCTCAAACTTTGCCGAGTTCGATTTTCCTCCCACTTGTCATTTTGGAAAGGTGATCCTTCTCCAAAAAGACACCATCACGAGCAACAAAAACTTTGTTCTTGGATTTATTGTAGAAGTAATACCCTTTGGTTTCTTTTGGATATCCCACAAAGAAACACTTATCTGATTTGGGGTGAAGTTTGTTCGAAATTATTCGCTTGACATATGCTTCGCATCCCCAAATCTTGAGAAAAGACAACCTGGAAGGTTTCTTAGTCCATAATTCATATGGAGTCTTTTCAACAGCTTTTGACGGAGCTCTATTTAGTGTTAGTGCTGCTGTTTGTAGCGCATGTCCCCAGAACAAGATAGGGAGTTCACAAAGACCCATCATTGACCGAATCATGTCTAACAAGGTCCGAATCCTCCGTTCGGACACTCCGTTCCATTGAGGAGTTCCAGGAGGTGTCAACTCTGAAAGAATGCCACATTCTTTCAAGTGATCGTCGAATTCATGGCTTAAATATTCGCCACCTCGATCCGATCGAAGTGCTTTAATTTTCTTGCCAAGTTGATTTTCAACTTCTTTCTGAAATTCTTTGAACTTCTCAAAGGATTCAGATTTATTTGACATTAAGTAGACATAGCCATATCTACTATAATCGTCGGTGAAAATGATGAAATATCGGTAACCTTGCCTTGCATGTGTACTCATTGGTCCACAAACATCCGTGTGTATTAGACCTAATAAGTCACTTGCCCTTTCTCCTAACTTGGAGAATGGTTGTTTTATCATCTTGCCTAATAAGCATCCTTCGCAATTTTCAAACGACTCTAAGTCGAATGAGTCAAGAACACCTTCTTGAAGAAGTTTCTTGATGCGTTTGATGTTAATATGGCCAAGACGACAATGCCACAAGTAGGTTTGATTCGACTCGATGGTCTTAGCCCTTTTGGCAGTATTCTCAATGTTATAGACCTGTTTGTCTAGTGACAGCACATAAAGACCATTTTCTGAATGTGCCTTTCCATATAAAACATTATCAAAATATATAAAACAACTATTGTTTTTTATTTGAAATTCGAATCCTTTGGCGTCCAACGTCGATATTGAAATAATGTTTTTGGTCACTCTAGGAACATGATAACAGTTTTCAAGTTCTAGAACAAGCCTAGTGGGCAAAGACAAACTGAGAGTTCCAACGGAGACGGCAGACATCCTTGCTCCATTGTCGACCCGAAGCTCGACCTCTCCCTTCTCTAGCCTCCTACTTATCCTTAGTCCCTGAGCATTGGAACAAAGGTGTGAGCCACATCCGGTATCTAATACCCATGATGTTTTGCTAGCGAAGTTTAAGTCTATAACGAAAATACCTGATGAAGAAGCAACGTTGCCGTTATTCTTATCTTCCTTCAATTTGAGGTAGTCCCGTTTCCAATGTCCCTTCTTCTTGCAGTAGAAACATTTGAAATCAGATTTAGAAGAAGCTGCCTTCTTGTCCTTGCTGCCCTTGGAAAATTTTGACTTAGGCGGGAATTTCTTCTTTTTCCCTTTAATGCTCTTCTTTTTGCCCGCACGTTTGAACGGCTTGCCCTTCCTCACCATGAGCATGTCATGCTTGCCCTCATCCTTGAGGGTTTGCTCGGCTTGCTTCAACATACCATGAAGCTCGGTGAGGGTTTTCTCCATACTATGCATGTTATAGTTCATCTTGAACGGATCATAGCCTTTGTGAAAGGAGTGGAGAATGATGTCAATTGCCATTTCAGTTGAATACCCAACATCAAGCCTTTCCATGTTTTCAAATAATCCAATCATTTTGAGAACATGCGGGCTGATTGGCTCTCCTTTCTTGAGCTTACTCTCAAGGATCTGCCTGTGGGTTTCGAACCTTTCAGTTCGGGCCTTCTCTTGGAACATATTCTGAAGCTCAAAAATGATCTCAAAAGCTGTCTCCTTTTCAAAGAAAGTCTTTTGAAGATCCGGAGACATTGTGGCCAACATGATGCATTTGACATCCCGATTGGCACTTTGCCATCGGTTAAGGGCAACCTGAGTGACCTCCTCATTGGGAGCGTCGGGCATTTCCTCATCAAGGACTTATTCCTTTTGCTCCTGCATTAGTACAATGCAGAGATTTCTTTGCCGCTCAACTTCTCCTTGTCGAGAATTGAGCGCAAAGAGAATTGGTAGTTGTTTGAGTTACTTGCAGACATGATTCTACAATTGAAATAATTTGAAGTGAAAAACCATTCATACATCAATAAGTTGAAAATTTAAAGCGTTCATGCACATATTCAAACTTATTGAGCATTTTATCCACGCATTTTTAAGATTGTCCCTTACGGGCGAGAATAAAATGATTCCGAGATCCCAAAGATCAAGAAATGGTTAAGCATGCTTTGGCTTGTCTTAACCATTAAATATCTTAAGGTAAGCAATCCAATTGCTAATAGCTCCAAGCTACTCTCGGTTTCATAAATTGTCGCATCTAATGCATACTTGACATTTTATCACTTTTTCCACGACATCTTAGGACTCCTTACTGATATCGTTGAGCTTAACCAAGACAACTTGTATACCTAGTATACCTTACGTTCCTAGGGAAGTAGTGATGCCTCACTTTGGCGTAATCCATCACATACGCGCATTAGTTCGGTAAGTGTTGTTCTTGGAACGACAAATTTTAGCTCAATATTATTAAGGGACCTAAGGTTTCTATGTTGGTTGATTTAAGTGAACTTAACTAATCGTCACAACATAATAGAAAACCTAGACATGCATCTAGCAATCATATATAATAACAATATATAAGGCATAAAATAGATGCATTTGGCAACTAGCATGACCCCTTGAAATCTTCAATTTCCATGGGTCTTCATCTTGACTCGTCTTTGTCGAAACGCCGTCTTGAGACATCTTGGCCAAAATGAAATAGAAGAAGCTAGCTACAACGACTAAGATTAATCTAATAGTACAAAAATACTTAACGGTTCGCAGACCGTATTTAGATTTACAAAAATACAAAAAGGAACGCAGTCCGTATTTTCTATCCTAGTCGGGCCCCACTAGTTGCCATTTTCAAAGAACCTGTTTTGAAAGCAATCATTCATTCACCCGTTCACTATTTGTGAACGACCCATGCAATTTTACGAAATACATAATTAAACACGCAAAACTAGTAACTAACTTAGGTGGTTAATCCAATTAACGCGCCTAATTAAAACTAGTCAAAGTGGTTTAATCCATTATTTCTAAACGCAAAATGCTTACGCGCTTAATTAAGCTCCCACTAAATTCCGCATCCGTACTTAATTAATCCGATTAATTAAGTCGGCATAACCCATAATTTGTCAAAATTTTGCAAAATCGAAAATCGAGCTTTTTAGCCTCGTTAAAATAATTAATTAAAATTATTAAAACGGCAAAAATTTATCGCAAAATCATAGCTCAAGCTTAAGCAACAAGGCTTCATCCTATGATGCATGGCGCACCATGGCTGCTAGGCAGCCCATGGCCCTGCGCCATGGTGTGTGGTGCTAGCAGCTAGCAAGTGTGCCTAGCACAACCTGCCTTGCTAGCTAGCACCAGCAGCATGCTACGCATGCTAGCAGCTTGCTGGCGCAGGCAGCAGTGGGCTGGCTGGCTGGGGCTTGCTGCCTCGCTGCCCAGCTGCAGCACAAGCGCGCCAGCAGCCTAAGGCCCATGCACCAACACACGCACCACACAGCAGACCCCTCCTCGCCACACAGCCATGCACCAAACGATGCACAACCATAAGCGCACCACAGGCAGCCTACATGTGGGCTGCTAGGCAGCCAAGCTAGCCTTGGTGACGCTTGCGGTTTTGCATCAATTTGCGTGCATTTTACTCGGAATTTTAATTTCGGTGTCTGTGTGACAATAATCAATTCTAAATTACATTTTAGAATTAATTTTGAGGGAAAATAAAATAAAATAAAATAAAGTCTAACTTAAATAAATTTATTTTAATTGGTGCACAAGCGTAAATTTATCCAAAATTTCAATTTTGAACAAAATTAGGTCAACTTTATGCTTAAAATAAAATGAGCTATGTCCAAAAATAATCTTGCCTATATGCAAATTAATAATGGATTTGACAAAAGGGAGTTGGAAAAATAAATTAACCATCCAATGATAAAATTTTCCAACTTGCGTACTTGTGTAAAATACCAAGATTACATCTTCCACTACGAAGATTAATCAAATTTTACTCACAAGAAATTGAACTTAAAGGATTTTAATCAACCAAACATGAAAAATCCAAACTTTGTTCAATAAGGAATTTAGGGTTAGGGTTCCAATCATTTAAACATTTAAATATTAGAACTTTAACATTATTTGGGAACTTAAAATACAAAATCACAACAAGTTTTCATACCTCATTGCAATTTATTTGCAAAATTTGTGAAAAACAAGTTTATGTGATAAATTGGTATATCAACTTAAGCACTAATAAACACTCCATTATTATGCTCGAGGATGTTTTAAAACCAGTAGATTAATGATGCAAATGTGCATTTAATCTAACCTTGTAATGCTTGCATTAATCAAAGCTTAAAAGGAATTAAAATTTTCGTTAAAAAAACGAAAAAATCCCAGAAACATTGGGTTTTTGGTTCGAATTTGGCTTCTGGACAACCCTAAAAGGGTTGAAACAGTTCCCGAATGTCGATTCCACCCAAAAATCACTATCTTTGAGCTAAAATCTGGGTTCGACAGCCAAATCGAAAAGAAAATCGAGTTTTAAAATTAATTAAAACGAGCATCTAATCTAATTACATGAACATGAACCAGAAAATAAATTCTTTTAAAATACCTTAATTAAACAATAATTGCAAAAATTAAAAGGAGCGTGGCTCCGATACCGCTGTAGGGTTTCGTAGGGACCCGACAATACGCGGAAGGAAACCCAACAAGACCCGCCCCTTAATTAAAGCAATTAAACAAGCATAATAAACTTAATCAAACAAGATTAAGGACAAGAACTTTACCTTTGACGCGTGCTTCGCTCTCAAAGAGCTCTTACTTCAAAATCCCGAAAAGACAAGATCTCCGACGGATCGTACCCTCGACCCGACCCGAGGGTCCCAAGTCTTGAAGGTTAGTCAAGACCCGGACAAAAATAATTATGAGTTTTACGAATCAAAGGTTTACTCTTTTCTTAGAGTTGCCTTTTTAATTACACTCAAGGTTGTTCATTTCCCAATACACATGTTTGGTATTTATAAGGAAATGAACCCTTGCATTTCATTACCCAACCAATGTGGGAGAATGTTTTATTTTCTAATTAATTTATTTCTAAAATAAATCAATAAATAAATGCAATCATAATTCGACAAGTGTCAAAGGGAGAGAGAGTATTAGGTAAGGACCATGGAGAGGTGGGGGGACCAATGCCTTGCTCCCCAAGGCTTTCACAAAGCCTTGGTCCCCACTCTCCTCACAAACCGCCTCAACCAAGGCTGCTTGCCAGCTGCCAGCTAGCACGCCAGCTGGCTGTGCCAGCTAGCCCAGCATGCTAGCACAAGCCCAGCAGCAGCGCTGGTGCTTGCTGGTGCGTGCTGGCGCTGGTGCTTGCTGGTGCGTGCTGGCGCTGGTGTTGGCTGGTGCGTGCTGGCGCTGGTGCCATCATCTCACGCATCATCGCTGCTCGCATGGCCCAGCATGCGTGCTGCTAGCGAGCCACGCATGCTGGCCTCTTGCTTCGCACCACACTCGCACATCATGCACGCCACACATTAGCCTTTCTCTCGCACGCAATGCCTAGCATGCGTGCTGCTAGCAAGCCACGCATGCTCGGCTTGACGTTGCTAGCTTGCTAGCCCCTCGCACAACCACACGCATCAGCCTCAGCCATGCACCGTGCACTATGCACGTACATGTCGCCCAAGCACCACGCACCACGCATGCGCCAGTGCCTAGCACTAGCTGTGCTTGGTGCGTGTGGTCCGGCCATGCGCCCAGCATTATGCTAGGGCTGCTACGACATCAGGCCATCCTAGGGCACGCATGGTGCGCCTAGTGATGCTGCCTGGGCTGTGATGGTGCCCAGCCATCCTAGGGCACGCATGGTGCGCCTAGTGATGCTGCTGGCTTGCGATGGCGCCCAACATCATTCTAGGGCTGCGATAGCGCCTAGGCATGATGCTAGGGATGTGTTGGCGCGCCTGGTGCTAGCGATATCCAGCCATGGTGCCTAGCCATCACGCTAAGGCTGCGATAGTGCCTAGGCATGATGCTAGGGCTGCTATGGCTATGATGAGCTAGCCTAGCCTAGCTATGGCTACGCTCATACTTGTCGATTGTGATTTTGCGACGCTCGGTCTCGACGCCCTAGGCTCGATGTCCGACGTCTGTATTCGTAAAACTCTGTCGACTCATTAAATCCTTTCGGATTAATTCGTCGTCTCGGATCGGTGATTCGATTGGGTTCGACCCGAAGGGTTCAGTTAAGATCAAGCTGTAATATCAATTGTACCTCGATATTACTGATCGGAAGCGGCCTCCACCTAGGCATTCCGATCACTTGACCTTACTGAAGAATTAGCTCTGTAATAATTCTGAAGCCTCTATCGGAAGAATACACTTGTTGGAAGGACACCATTCCTTTCAGTGGTTTGGAACTATACTGGATCGACCTATGAGAGTACTTTAAGAGATTCAAAATCTTCATAAGTATATTTCTTATTATAGCTATCAGTTGCTTTTTCCTCGACCATGAATATTGTAAGTTCTCTTATTTGAGTACTGGTCTGTTTTGATGTTGTCAAACGTCTGCCATAAAAGGGGATTATAATGGCAACACTTGGGCGACTAAGTCCTCTTAGTAAGAGAAGCTAACGACGTAAGACTGGGAATGCCCCCTATTAACAGTAGGGAACATGTCTTTGTTTTTTACAAGGCCTCTCGAAGGGCGAGACTGTGAAATTGCATGGTTGTGCTCAGAGGGATTTTAGAAATCATCTGCTTATTGACAGTCAAACTCAGAAATCGAGAAACACTTCTGAACATAATAAGGATGACGAAGAATCTTACATTATAATTCATGAAGATACATTAAGTGACATAGGAAATAGGCTATACGCTAATTGCACATTGGTCCAGAAGGACAAGTGGGAGAGTGAAAGGAATGGTGTCCTTCTAACAAGTGTATTATTCCGATAGAGGGTTCGGAATTATTAGAAAGCTAATTCTTCAGTGAGGTCAAGTGATCGAGAGGCCTAGGTGGAGGCCGCTTCCGATCAGTAATATTAATGGGTAGATAATATTACAGCTTAAACTTGACTAAACCCTTCGGGTCGCACCCCAATCGAATAACCGATCCAAGACGACGAACAAAGACTTCGGATATCGAGCTTAGAGCGTCGAAACCAAGCGTCGCAAGTCAAGTCAAATTTAGAACTCGACAAGACGGAGAACCAAGCAAGCGACAAGTACGAGCCAAGCCGTAGCCTCGCATTGGCCTAGTCTTGCGAGTGCTAGGCTAGGCTAGGGCACCAACTGTTTCGGGGTTTTCTGATGTCCTGCGGGAGAGTTACAATTCCGAGACTGGAACCGGACGCCTGTACCTGCAAAATAACGGAGACTCCTGGGAGCTCCGCCTCCAACGGTCAAGTTAGTACCTGATTAAGGAGTAATTAATGCGGAAATTAAAGTGATTTGGTCTCTCTAGGTGAGAGTGTTTAATGTAGGTAATCTGCTTTGTTAGCGAGATCAGCCGGTTATTACTGTGTGTAATTAATGTGTTTTTTCCGTAAAGTTTCTGTTCTCCCCCTTAATGAGGATTAAGGGAGGTATTTATAACCTTGGAAAACGTGCCCATCCTAGGTTTAGGTAAACCTAGGGCCGATTGGGCTTCCCTCGGAAGTTGGTCCTGGGTGGCCGGTTTCTCCATTAGGCATGGAGTATGCCACATGTCTTGACATAACAGGTCCAAGGTGGACGAATAAGCGCGTGCCACGTGGGAAGCCCTGACTGTTCCAACTGGGGGACACTTGGCAGGACCTGATTGGTCCACGTGGCGCATTCCGATTGGTGGGAGCAAAATCCCCTAATCATTTGCCCCTCACAGGTGGCACGTGATTGGTCACGTGTTACCTGTGACAGGTGTCGCACTATAACAGGCGACGGCCAGCTACAGGTGTCAGTCGGCGAAAGGACGAGAGATTCAGACGGCTATCTGTGTCTGTGTCTATGCAGAGCAGGATGGCCAGAACGAAAAAGACAGCTAGGATCTCAAATTCAGACGGCTCCTCCCACAGGGTGCCGCTTAGTGAAACATCTGACCAGGCGCCAGATGTGGAAGTGAAACAAGGCGGCCTGGATGCCGGCAATTCTGTGGGGGGAGTCATAGTGACCCCTTCCCATTTAATAGTGAACAAACCTGCTCCTTTTCAAAGAGAGTAGGCGGGCCCCTCCGGGAGAGGGGAGGAGTCGTCCTCCTCGGACTCGTCGGAGGACAATTCCGAGTCAAGCTCTTCTGGCCATGCTTCTTTGGGTACAGAAGAGAAAAACAGCCGCCTGCAAGAGGCGAGACTTTCTCACGCAGTTGAGAAGGGGGACAATTGGGCGGAACCATCCGCCTCTTACCGAGAGCTAAATACCCCCTACTACTGCACGGTACCTCGGGGCCGAATCACAGCCATGCAAGAGAAAGTGGAGAGCTTTATTGCAAACCACACCATGGGCCCCGATTTTCTAGTGTTTGTGCCGGATCCAGAAGACACAGTCGTCTGGCCGGCTGGTTCCAGTTATGATAGCGCCTGCTTTGGCTGCTACGAGGCGGCCATCAAGGCAGGGCTTCGCTTCCCACTACATCCGGCTGTTCAGCGGATTTTGGATGGGTATAAGTTGGGGTTATGGCAGTTAGCCCCAAATTCCTGGGTCAACGTACTCGGCTATGTGGCCGGGTGCGAACTGCACGGGGTGGAGCCGAGCTTCGAGGATTTCGCCCATATGAACTATCTCAGCCGAAACCCTAAGACAGGCGGTACCGGCTGGTATCAATTGACAAGCCACAGGGGCTACCTCATGACAAGAGGTAAAGCAAACAGGTGGAAGGACTGGCGGAGCACCTTCCTCATCATTGAGAGTTCAGACATTGAGCTGAACAAGCGCTTCAATAGGTGGAACAGGAATCCGCCCCTTCTTGCAGGCGGCCGTAGCATGCCGCCTGTTCCCCCCAAGGCTAAGAAAGAGATCCTTGATAAAGGACTCTTTAAAGTAGAGTCGAGGGTCGACTCTACTTCAGGGGTACGAGAGCAAGTACCCCTGCACTGCGTCCCGAGCTTCAAGTGGCTCTATGACGAGTACTTTTTGGCCGCCTGCGGCCTCAGCAGTCGGTGCTCAAGAGGTAGTCGGCCTGTCGAATACTCTGTTGTTCCATACATTTGTTGTTTATCTTTTATTAACTTTGCTGTTTGTTTTTGCAGCTGACGCCATGAGCAAAATCACCGCCTCCAAGACTGCGGCGGCCATGTTGCGGGCCTCTATTATGCAACAAGCTTCAACCGACTCCCCCAAAAAGGGGGCACCCTTGGTGAGCTCCGAACCTTTCACCCTCTTTTTGGAGTGTTTATGCATATACTGACTTTTTTCTTCTGTTTTAGACGAGTGCTCCAAGAGCTTCATCTTCCCAACAGCCGGACTCCAAGGCCCGGAAGACGACTGTTGGGAGCTCTCCTGGTTCTACCAGGAAACAGGTGGCGGCTGAGAAACAACCGGCCACTTCTTCTAAAACTCCAACTGGGCCGCCTAGAGGTATGAAGTTGTCCTTGTAAATTTTAGACTTGCTCTTGCTCCCTTTTTTACTAAGTCTAATCCATTTGTTTATGCTTGATGCAGCCGGCCCCCAGGAGCCTGACTTGGTAGAGATGGCCAAGTCTATGATCAGGGCAGTTCCTCCAGCTGAAAGGGAGGCGGTCAGGGGTGTCGGCACCCTTGACCTTGACGGGATTGCAGGGGTCCTTGCTGAGGTATACTTAGTATATTTTTGAGTATTTAAATTTCTGGACGCCTGTTTTGTTTTTTGATTGGAAAATGACGCCTGTTTCTTTGTACTTAGGCCCTGCTCCAATGAACGGCCTTCGCAAGCCGCTTGACCGGAAGAACAAAGAGGTAAAGGCTGCAAAAGCTATGGCCGCCTCTGACTGTGATAAGGCAATGTTTCAAATTACCCAAAATGAAGTACTGACCATTGATATTCTTTATTATCAGGCGCAGGCTACCGCCGCTGTTTGGGCTCAGTTAGAGGTGGCCCAGAAGAAAAATGACGAGTTGGAGGCGACCATCACAAATCTCAAGGCCGAACTGAAACCTCTTCGCCTGAAAATGTACTCTTACGAAGCCATGGAGAAATCCTTGGCGCCAAATGTTTCGGGGTTTTCTGATGTCCTGCGGGAGAGTTACATTTCCGAGACTGGAACCGGACGCCTGTACCTGCAAAATATCGGAGACTCCTGGGAGCTCCGCCTCCAACGGTCAAGTTAGTACCTGATTAAGGAGTAATTAATGCGGAAATTATAGTGATTTGGTCTCTCTAGGTGAGAGTGTTTAATGTAGGTAATCTGCTTTGTTAGCGAGATCAGCCGGTTATTACTGTGTGTAATTAATGTGTTTTTTCCGTAATGTTTCTATTCTCCCCCTTAATGAGGATTAAGGGAGGTATTTATAATCTTGGAAAACGTGCCCATCCTAGGTTTAGGTAAACCTAGGGCCGATTGGGCTTCCCTCGGAAGTTGGGCCTGGGTGGCCGGTTTCTCCATTAGGCATGGAGTATGCCACATGTCTTGACATAACAGGTCCAAGGTGGACGAATAAGCGCGTGCCACGTGGGAAGCCCTGACTGTTCCAACTGGGGGACACTTGGCAGGACCTGATTGGTCCACGTGGCGCATTCCGATTGGTGGGAGCGAAATCCCCTAATCATTTGCCCCTCATAGGTGGCACGTGATTGGTCACGTGTTACCTGTGACAGGTGTCGCACTGTAACAGGCGACGGCCTGCTACAGGTGTCAGTCGGCGAAAGGACGAGAGATTTTCCCGCCCAAATTTTGAATTCTGAAAGTGACCCTTCGCCTTCTCACTTCGCCTATATAAGGGAGAGTTGTCTTGAGTCATTTTCACACTTTGAGAACTTTTGAGAACATTTGGACCCCTGAACTTGCTCTGACATTTTGGACCTTTTCAGCCTACCGCCTGTTCTGACAAGCCGACTGCACAGGATTTTCAGAACTTCATCAACCGTCACTCGTTCAGGTAACTCAACACTCTTACTCTTAATTTTCTTTTTATTTTCTGAAATGGCACCACGGAAGCACACGACACGACCTAGGTTAGTGATCAGCCGGTCACCGGGGACGGTTGAATCTAGGACTAGGAGTGCCGCCTGCCCTTTTCCGGACCCATCTTTGCCCTTTATACAAAGTCCGACTGTATTTGTCTCTATGCAGAGCAGGATGGCCAGAACGAAAAAGACAGCTAGGATCTCAAATTCAGACGGCTCCTCCCACAGGGTGCCGCTTAGTGAAACATCTGACCAGGCGCCAGATGTGGAAGTGAAACAAGGCGGCCTGGATGCCGGCAATTCTGTGGGGGGAGTCATAGTGACCCCTTCCCATTTAACAGTGAACAAACCTTCTCCTTTTCAAAGAGAGGAGGCGGGCCCCTCCGGGAGAGGGGAAGAGTCGTCCTCCTAAGACTCGTCGGAGGACGATTCCGAGTCAAGCTCTTCTGGCCATGCTTCTTTGGGTACAGAAGAGAAAAACAGCCGCCTGCAAGAGGCAAGACTTTCTCACGCAGTTGAGAAGGGGGACAATTGGGCGGAACCATCCGCCTCTTAGCGAGAGCTAAATACCCCCTACTACTGCACGGTACCTCGGGGCCGAATCACAGCCATGCAAGAGAAAGTGGAGAGTTTTATTGCAAACCACACCATGGGCCCCGATTTTCTAGTGTTTGTGCCGGATCCAGAAGACACAGTCGTCTGGCCGGCTGGTTCCAGTTATGATAGCGCCTGCTTTGGCTGCTACGAGGCGGCCATCAAGGCAGGGCTTCGCTTCCCACTACATCCGGCTGTTCAGCGGATTTTGGATGGGTATAAGTTGGGGTTATGGCAGTTAGCCCCAAATTCCTGGGTCAACGTACTCGGCTATGTGGCCGGGTGCGAACTGCACGGGGTGGAGCCGAGCTTCGAGGATTTCGCCCATATGAACTATCTCAGCCGAAACCCTAAGACAGGCGGTACCGGCTGGTATCAATTGACAAGCCACAGGGGCTACCTCATGACAAGAGGTAAAGCAAACAGGTGGAAGGACTGGCGGAGCACCTTCCTCATCATTGAGAGTTCAAACATTGAGCTGAACAAGCGCTTCAATAGGTGGAACAGGAATCCGCCCCTTCTTGCAGGCGGCCGTAGCATGCCGCCTGTTCCCCCCAAGGCTAAGAAAGAGATCCTTGATAAAGGACTCTTTAAAGTAGAGTCGAGGGTCGACTCTACTTCAGGGGTACGAGAGCAAGTACCCCTGCACTGCGTCCCGAGCTTCAAGTGGCTCTATGACGAGTACTTTTTGGCCGCCTGCGGCCTCAGCAGTCGGTGCTCAAGAGGTAGTCGGCCTGTCGAATACTCTGTTGTTCCATACATTTGTTGTTTATCTTTTATTAACTTTGCTGTTTGTTTTTGCAGCTGACGCCATGAGCAAAATCACCGCCTCCAAGACTGCGGCGGCCATGTTGCGGGCCTCTATTATGCAACAAGCTTCAACCGAATCCCCCAAAAAGGGGGCACCCTTGGTGAGCTCCGAACCTTTCACCCTCTTTTTGGAGTGTTTATGCATATACTGACTTTTTTCTTCTGTTTTAGACGGGTGCTCCAAGAGCTTCATCTTCCCAACAGCCGGACCCCAAGGCCCGGAAGACGACTGTTGGGAGCTCTCTTGGTTCTGCCAGGAAACAGGTGGCGGCTGAGAAACAGCCGGCCACTTCTTCTAAAACTCCAACTTGGCCGCCTAGAGGTATGAAGTTGTCCTTGTAAATTTTAGACTTGATCTTGCTCCCTTTTTTACTAAGTCTAATCCGTTTGTTTATGCTTGATGCAGCCGGCCCCCAGGAGCCTGACTTGGTAGAGATGGCCAAGTCTATGATCAGGGCAGTTCCTCTAGCTGAAAGGGAGGCGGTCAGGGGTGTCGGCACCCTTGACCTTGACGGGATTGCAGGGGTCCTTGCTGAGGTATACTTAGCATATTTTTGAGTATTTGAATTTCTTGACGCCTGTTTTGTTTTTTGATTGGAAACTGACGCCTGTTTCTTTGTACTTAGGCCTTGCTCCGAGTGAACGGCCTTCGCAAGCCGCTTGACCGGAAGAACAAAGAGGTAAAGGCTGCAAAAGCTATGGCCGCCTCTGAGTGTGATAAGGCAATGTTTCAAATTGCCCAAAATGAAGTACTGACCATTGATATTCTTTATTATCAGGCGCAGGCTACCGCCGCTGTTCGGGCTCAGTTAGAGGCGGCCCAGAAGAAGAATGACGAGTTGGAGGCGACCATCACAAATCTCAAGGCCGAGCTGAAACCTCTTCGCCTGAAAATGTACTCTTAAGAAGCCATGGAGAAATCCTTGGCCAGGGTAAAGGAACGCCTGGTGACCCAGGAGAAGAGTCTTACCCAAGAGCTCTCGGAAAAGGCCGAGCAAAAGAAGAAAGAGCTGGTCCGGGAGATGATGGAAGACTCCGCTCAAATCTAGCGCATGACCTGCGGCCGCCTCTTCCCTAGTGCCGACTTTGGCTCTTGGGAAAGAACGTACCGCCAGTGTTCGGATACATATAATCAAGAGATCCTGGCGGCTGCTGAAGAAGAGGCGTTGGAGGAAGCGTTGGAGGAGGAGCCGGTGGTGGCGCTTGTGCTGCTTGGGGGCAAGGCATCAAAAAAGGATGCAGCTGAAGCCGAGTCCAGCAAGAAGAGTGCTGACCAGGCGGCAGCTGCTCATACTAAACTGCCCCCTTCTTAAGCTTTATGTATTCTTTCCACGGCCTGTGTGCCGTTTGCTTTGTATTTACCTGGCCAGGGGGCCGGGGCTTTGAATATTTTGCTGGTCTTTAATGACCGACTTATTTTTTAATGAATTTTTGTTTTGCTTCAAATTTGTCTAAGTATTCCATATCCAATTGTTCACTAGACCGACTGTTTTACATGGCCGAACGTTGCAGACAGGTACGGATAGTTAGTACTCCGCCTATGCCCCTGGACGACTGGTTGTCTGTTTCCAGGATAGACGATCAGTCGGCCATTTATCCAATCAGTATTCGAACTATTTTTTCTGGATCCTTTTTAGGCAGGCGGTCCTGTCATTTGTAAATTTAACCAAGTATAAAGTGGTCTTACCAAGTAAATAGAGTATTACCTAGTCGCCAAGGAACTGAGTAGTAGAGATAACAAGCGGCGGGTACCGGTTGTTTCCCTTTATTGCCAATGTTTGTTGGATTTTAACTCATAATTTGTTAACCTAGCAGGAGTAGTGGTTGAGAGCCCCTGTTTGTTAAAAACAGGCGGACGACTCATACCTTTTAGGCTCCATACTAAGTTTGAGTGACTATAAGTTAACATAGGAGTTACTTAGTCTTCGTCACAATCTAGATTGAGTAGTAGAGGTACCAGGCGGCGGAGGCCGGCTGATCCCCTTGATTTGCCAATGTTTGTTGGCTATTAACTCAATAGGTTACCTAGTAGGAATAGGGGTTTGAGTGCCCCTGTTAGCCAAAAAACAGGTGGTCTACTCAAACATTTTAGGTTCCATACCAAATTTGAAAGAGTGACTGAGTTAACGTTGGAGTTACTCAGTCGCCGTCACTTTTGCTTGAGAAGTAGAAGTACCAGGCGACGTAGGCCGGCTAGACCCCTTGATTCGCCAATGTTTGTTGGCTATTAACTCAATAGGTACCCCCTGCATTTATCCCAAGTAATACAGGCGGTCATCTGACTCAGATGTCAACTGCTACCACTGGTTTGGTTAGTGATAGAGTTATCCTTGTCTCAAAAACGGCTACGTGGTTGCCCTTGGGGACAGTCGTATAGGTGCCGTGTAATTAGTTTATAGAACAATGTTCCACCCAAAAGGGAGCTGCTCTCTGCGACGAATTTCATCCGGAGGGATGCCGTCGGACGCCTGCTATGATGTTGGGACAGGTCGTATTAGTTTTGTAGATGTGATCAGTTGGCTTGGCGCCTGGTCTCATCATTCGGCCTGTGGCCTTGGTAAGTTCTTGGTGAACGTAGGTGCTAAGTAAAAGGAGGGTAGCCGCCTGTTAGGCACAGGGTCGGCCAGGCCCTAATCTTTTTAGCTAAGTATTAGGGGGGTGGCTATGTGTTTGGAACCAGTCGGCCATCTTCTTATGGAGAGTAGCCGACTATATGCCCAGACGACATGCCCTTATTGTGAGTGAAATACTCAATGGAGAGTAGCCGACTGTAAAGGTACAGACGGCATGCCCCTCTGAAGATAGAGTGAAAAACTCAATGGAGAGTAGCCGACTGTAAAGGTACAGACGGCATGCCCCTCTGAAGATAGAGTGAAAAACTCAATGGAGAGTAGCCGACTGTAAAGGTACAGACGACATGCCCCTCGTAAGTAAAATTAAACATGGAGAGTAGCCGACTATTTGTTAGTAGGCGTGCCCCTCTTAGTACAAATTTGAATAGTAAGTGCACTTTTATTAAGTAGCTCTTGACTATTTACATCATTCAAAAGAAATATTTCTTAAGATTATCTACATTCCAAGTTCGAGGCAACAGTTGTCCGTCTAGTGTTTCTAGACGGTAGGTACCGTCCCTGACTTCCTCATAGATTCGGTAGGGTCCTTCCCAGTTGGGAGTTAGTTTGCCAGACTCATTAGCCCTACCAACTGCTTCCATTTTTCTAAGTACAAAGTCCCCTACTTTGAGTGGACGCCTGTGTACTTTTTTGTTGTATGATCTAGTCATTCTCAGGCGATAGATCTCATGGCGCAAGACAACATTGCCCCTCTTTTCAGGAAGTGAGTCTAAAGCCAGGCGCATGGCTTCCCAGTTTGCCTCTTCGTCATATAACATTACTCGAAGAGTCGGCTCGTAGTGTTCTATTGGAAGAACAGCTTCCGCATCGTAAGTTAGGAGGAATGGAGTTTCTCCAGTCGCCCCTTTTTCAGTCGTCCTAATGGCCCAGAGAACATGTGGTAGTTCATCCGCCCATAGGCCGCCTGCTCGTTCAATCTTTTTCTTGAGACCGTCTGAGATGATTTTATTAAAGGCTTCTACCTGGCCGTTTGCTTGTGGACGGCCGACAGATGCAAAGTAGTTTGCAATTCCTTGGTCACCCAACCAGCTTTTGAGAACAGGCGTCTCAAATTGGGGACCATTATCAAAAACCATAGACATGGGAACCCCGAACCGAGTGATGACATTTTTCCAAATGAATGAAATTACATCTTTCGTCTTGATTCCCTTTACAGCCTCCGCCTCTACCCATTTAGTGAAGTAGTCGACGGCAACAAGTATGTACCTCCTTCCGCCTGTAGCAGGCGTATATGGACCCAGAATGTCCATGCCCCACTTAGCAAACGGTAGTGGGCTGTGAATGGTAGTGAGGTCAGTAGCCGGACGGTGAATTAGTTTGCCAAACCTTTGGCACTTGTCACATTTTTTCACCATCTCCATTGCATCTGCTTCCAAAGTAGGCCTGCCGCCTTTCCCTTTGAGCAAGCGTCCTACCGCCTATATGAGAAGCACAGTAACCAGAGTGAAGATCGTCTAGTATCTCTCGTCCCTTTTCTAGAGTAACACACTTTAAGAAGGGTTGAAGGTACCCCTTTTTGTGAAGTTCTCCCTTTATCATTTCAAAACAGGTGGCTCGTTTTTTCAATGCTGCCGCCTGTTGAGGATCATCCGGCAGTGTACCATTTGTCAGATATGCCCTGATTGAATCCATCCAGGTTGAGCTTCTGTCTAGGATTCCAATAGGGTTTTCCTCGATGCTTCTCTTCTCCATTACTTCCCAAAAAACAGTTCGAGGAGTATCAGAGGAGGCGGATGATGCTAATTTTGACAGTGCATCCGCCTGGTTGTTTTCTGATCTCGGCACTTGGATTAGATGGAAATCCTCAAGGGAGCCGACTGCTTGTCGGACCGCCTGTAAATACTTGATCATGGTCGGATGGGTTGCTTCATATTCGCCATTGTACTGACTCACTATCAATTGTGAATCGGAACAGGCGTCTATTTTTCTTGCCCCTGCCGCCTTGCACATGCGGATCCCGGCTAGTAAAGCTTCATATTCTGCCTCATTGTTTGAAGCCTGAAAACTGAAGCGTAGAGCATACTCGTACCTGTCGCCCTCTGGCGACTGACATATGACGCCTGCTCCACAACCATTTGAAGTAGAGCTTCCGTCCACATATACCTTCCATACTTGGTCTAGAACTTGAGAGTCAGGAGGACGAGTCATCTCTACAATAAAATCACCAAAGGCTTGCCCCTTCACTGCTTTTCTAGGCTCGAATGTAACTTCGAGGCTCTGTATTTCTATGGCCCATTTGATCATTCGGCCTGACGACTCCATGATGGTTAGTGGCCGCTTGATAGGTTGGTCTGTATACACGACGACTGCATGTGCCAAAAAGTAGGGCTTCAATTTTTTAACAGCCATGAAGAGTGCAAGACCAAATTTCTCCACTAGGGGATACCTCAACTAGGCATTTTTCAGTACGTGGCTGACAAAGTAGACCGGGAGCTGACAGCCGTCCCTTTCAGCAAGGAGAACAGCGCTTAACGCATGATCAGAGACGGCCAGGTACATGTAGAGAACCTCTTTGGGCAAAGGGCTGACCAGCCTCGGCAAGGAATGCAAGTGAACTTTTAATTTCCGGAAGGCGGCCTCAGCATCCGGCCCCCATTCAAACCTTGCCTTTTTCTTAATTGCCTAGATAAAGTATAGGCATTTGTCGCCTGATCGGCTTAGAAATCTTCCCAAGGCCGCCAGACAACCTGTTAACTTCTGAACCTCTCGGATGGTACGAGGCGACTGCATGTCAATGACCGCCTGCACCTTCTCAGGGTTCGCCTCTATTCCTCTCTGATTGATAAGGAATCCGAGAAATTTCCCAGACTCAACTCCAAATACACATTTCTTGGGATTAAGCATGACATGGTGCCGCCTGAGTGTGGCGAAAGTTTCTCGGAGGTCCGACAGATGATCTTTCTGAAGTTTAGTCTTGACAATCATATCATCAATGTATGCCTCGACGTTTCTCCCAATCTGATCAAAGAACACAATGTTTATCATTCGTTGGAAGGTAGCCGGGGCATTCTTAAGACCAAACGGCATGACCGTGTAACAGTATAACCCCTGATCAGTGACGAAGGCCGTCTTCTCCTGATCTCTCTTCCATAAAGGAATTTGATGGAAACCAGAGTAGGCGTCCATAAAGCTCATCAAAGCATGGCCGGTTGTTGAGTCGACCAGGTTATCAATTTTAGGCAGAGGGTAACTGTCTTTGGGGCACGCCTTGTTTAAGTCTGTGTAGTCTACACACATTCGCCAGGTGCCATTCGGCTTTTTAACAAGCACCACATTTGCAACCCAGTCTGGGAAGTAACATTGCCGAATGAACCCTGCATCAAGTAATTTTTTAACTTCGGCGGCTGCCGCCTGACTTCTTTCTTCGCCATAGTTCCGCTTCTTTTGCCGTACCGGCTTCTTTTTCAGATCCACGGCCAGTTTATGTACCGCCAGATCAGGACTAATGCCTGGCATTTCATGGACTTCGAATGCAAAGATGTCCTTGTATTCTTTCAATAGTTTGTGAAAGTTGTCACCAAGGTTTCTCAGAGCAGTCGTCCCAACTTTGACTGTTCGGTCAGGACGTGAGTCGTCTAAGATCAGGTCCGCATGCTCACCAGCCGGCTGAGGGCGGAACTCATCCGGCCGCTCCTCTGCCAATGATTGCTATTTTCTTTCTTTTCTTGCGGCCCCTGTCTGGGATGCCTTTCTCTTTTTGCCGCCTGCTTCTTGAACAGGCGCACTCTCCTTGTCAAGGTCTGCTTTTTCACCGCTTGACCCAGTAGCCATAACATTGGGCTTGACATCCGAGAGATAGCACTCTCGGGCCATCCTCTGATCTCCCCTTAGGGAGCCGACTGTTCCATTATCCCTCTCAAACTTGAGCAACATAAGAGATGTGATTATAACAGCCTTGGAATTATTCAGGGTAGGTCGACCCAGAATCATGTTGTAGGCCGAGAGTTCCTCTACTACCAGGAACTGGACTACCATGTGTCGTCCTTCCCCTTTTTCGCCTAGGCGGATGGGTAAATCTACTCGTCCCAGTGGGTGGACGACTCCTCCTCCAAACCCTACTAAAGGGTGGGAGGCCGGATGTATGCAATCAGTCTGATATTTTAGTTTCGACAGACATTTGCTACTGATGAGATCTGAGGAGCTTCCGGTATCTATGAGGATTCGGCCAACTCTCTGGTTGGCCACTTTACATTCAATAACGAGAGGGTCGTCATGCGGCCCCCTTACCCCTCCTAGATCTTCTTCAGTGATGACAATCTCAGGAAATGAATATTTGGACGACCGTTCTTGGTGAACGAAATTTACATCTAACCGCCTGATATTGTCTTTGTTGCCCCTAATAGTGGGGCCGCCTCCTAAGAAGCCGCCTGCAATGGTGTAGACGACTGCATCATCTGTATCAGAGCTGTCGGCCTGCTGATTCTTTTTGGCCGACTGCTTTTTTGAGGAAGTGTTCCCCTTAGATTTCTTGACATAAGTGTCAAGATCACCTTGCTCAGCCAGGCGGTCTAGGTACCGCATGAGACTGATGCAGTCATTGGTGTGATGACCAACATCATCATGATAAGCACAAAATTTATCTTGGTTCCGGTTGTTTGCAGAACCCTTCATGGGGACCGGCTTCTCAATTGAGATCCGTCCCTTGATTTCTTTTAGGATAAACTGGTTATCCTTGTTAAACGCATACTTTGGGGAGTATGGTTTGAATTCTTTTTTCTTTTTCTGGGCCGGCTGTTTAGAGGAATCAGCCGCCCAGACCTCTTTTCTTTTCTCATCTTTGTTAGACGACTGTTTCTGTCGTCCTTCTCTTTTTTCGAACCTTTTCCCGTCCGACTGTTTTATCGTACAAAGATCAGTCGCCTGTATATAGGCTTCTGCTTCAATCAAGGCCTCTTGAAGAGTCGCCACCCTTTTTCGAACCAAATCAAATTTGAAGGTAGACCCGTCTTTGAGACCTCTGAAAAAGTCAGTATAAGCTACCTCATCCGGTAACCCTTGAATCTGTATTCTCATCAGGTTAAATCGCCTGATGTAAGAACGAAGCCCCTCCTTCTCGCCCTGCTGAATTGTTCCCAAATCAAGGGTCGTTTTCTTCGCAGGGATGTTCATGGCGAAGTTGGAGGCAAATAAGTAAGCAAGCGTCCTAAAGCTATTTACACAACCAGTCGGCAGGTTGCCGAACCATTGCTGTGCGATTCCTTTGAGAGTCGCTGGGAAACACTTGCACCAAGTGGGATCATCCAACCCTTGAAGGTACATCAGGTTGGTGAATGCCATCAGATGGTCTTCTAGGTTAGTAGTGCCGTCATAGGCGCCTACTAGTACATTTTTCACTTTGGCCGGCTGAGCGGCTTCAGTAATTTCCTTGGAGAAGGCCGACGGCTGTTCTCCAAGTCTAAGCAACCGTAGCTGCCAGTCCATAGGTTGGACGTTTTTTGCTGCAGGTCCACCAAACGGAGGTGGCTGCAAAAAATACTGTTGTTGCGGCACAAATGGTAAGTTTGGTACCGCCTGGTCACTATGAAAGCCGGACTGACGGGAGGTGCCGCCTGACTGACTCTCATGGTACGACTGAGTATGCCTCATCGAGGCATTTCGCAAACTGTCTTGAAAGTTTGAAGTAGAGGCCGACTCTGACAATCGGTCACTCTTCTTCTGCTCTAGCAGTAGCCGAGCATCTGTGAATGTTTGCTTCGACCTGTCCGCCTGAATATGACGAACATGTTTCCTATTTCCTGTAGGATAACGGAATTTTGTGAAATCAAGGGCAGGTGGCTCCCGCTTCCTAGATTTAGGATGAGGAGTCGCCTCTCGCCCTTGAACCGGCTTCCTCTTCTGTGAAGTGGAGGGTTTCTTGGCCGACTGCTCCTTGACTGGAGCAGGCGGCTTCTTGTTGATCAACTCTTGAATCTCTCCCTTGAAGTCCCTCATGAAGGTCATGAGTTCGTTCCTTGTGATGGGAGCAGACCCATCAGTCGGCTGTTGCCGAACAGGCGGTGCGCCTGCTGGCTCACTTCCAGTTTGAAGATGTTCCTGTTCCCTCCTTTCGGTATGACGGGTACGTCGGGCCCTTAGGGTCCCGTCTGAAGTTGTATGAGCTTCAACTTCGAATTCACTTTCGGTATCATGGTCCGACTGAACTTGAGGGTCGTCTAGGGGACGCCTCTCTTCAGGAGTCGGTACAGACTTGGATGCCATCTCAGAAGTACTCTCCCCACAGACGGCGCCAAATGTTTCGGGGTTTTCTGATGTCCTGCGGGAGAGTTACAATTTCGAGACTGGAACCGGACGCCTGTACCTGCAAAATAACGGAGACTCTTGGGAGCTCCGCCTCCAACGGTCAAGTTAGTACCTGATTAAGGAGTAATTAATGCGGAAATTAAAGTGATTTGGTCTCTCTAGGTGAGAGTGTTTAATGTAGGTAATCTGCTTTGTTAGCGAGATCAGCCGGTTATTACTGTGTGTAATTAATGTGTTTTTTCCGTAATGTTTCTGTTCTCCCCCTTAATGAGGATTAAGGGACGTATTTATAACCTTGGAAAACGTGCCCATCCTATGTTTAGGTAAACCTAGGGCCGATTGGGCTTCCCTCGGAAGTTGGGCCTGGGTGGCCGGTTTCTCCATTAGGCATGGAGTATGCCACATGTCTTGACATAACAGGTCCAAGGTGGACGAATAAGCGCGTGCCACGTGGGAAGCCCTGACTGTTCCAACTGGGGGACACTTGGCAGGACTTGATTGGTCCACGTGGCGCATTCCGATTGGTGGGAGCAAAATCCCCTAATCACCAACCGCATGCATGCTAGCGTGGTGGGCATCGCACCCAGCCACACGCATAGCCGCAGCCTAGCCTTGGTGCTAGGCGCCAGCTGGATAGCCTTGGCAGCCAAGGCAGGCTGCCAGCCAACTAAGTGTGCGTTGGTCAGCCAGTCAAGGAGGGGACCATTTGCTTGTTGGCTTTGCTTGGGGAGCAAGGGGATTTTGGTCCCCCGCTTTGGTGGTCCTCACCTACCCTTGCTCACCATGTGCCACTAGGAGCTTGTTGATTGCTTTGCATTTTAACTTGTTTTTTATTAAAATAAATTGAGGGAAAATGCAATTCTCCCACATTGATGGGAGAAGGGAGATTAAGGCTCCCTTTCCTATAAATACCCAAGTTTTGGGTGTGGGAAACTTTACTTGAGTTGAATTCAATAAGGCATCTCCTTGAAATTTAGAAAACCTTTAAGTATGTAATACTCTAGTTTATCTTTGGTCAAGTCTCGACTAACCTTTGGATAAAGACCACTCGAGTCGGGTCAAGGGTGCGTGTCGTCGGAGACCAACGCAGTTGCGAGGCTAAAGCTTTGAAGTAAGAGCTCATAAGCGAGCGAAGCACGCGTCGAGGGTAAGAATGTCATTTCCCTTTCTCTCTCTTTTACTGTTTAGTTATGTGATTGCATTTTTAGTTTCTTTACCTAGTGGGTAGGTCTTGGGCGGGTTTCTTTTCCGCGTAGTGTCGGACACTATGAAACCTAACACATTCTATAGGGGTGCCCCCTGAGATTCTTGTTCCTTATATAAGGGTCATGCACCAATCATTTTTTCGCACATTCTAAAGATTTTCGGACATAGAATCTTTGGAATTTTTAGGAAAGAACTTTATCTTTTTTTGAGAAAAGCAACTGTCGCCTGTACCTGACCGCCTGTTTCCATAGTCGTTCAAGACTTTTTCAAGCGCCTATAGTACCTTCAAACTAAAGGTAACCACTTGCTTTTCTCTTGTATTTTACTATGTTTATTTTCTTTTTGAAAATGGCTTCCCAAAAGCACACGGCACGACCTAGGTTAGTGATCAGCCGGTCACCGGTGACGACTAAATCTAGAACTAGGAGTGCCGACCGCCCCTTGCTAGACCATCCTTCGTAAACTTCTCCAAGTCCGACTGTCTCTGTGTCACCATGGCCAGAATTAAACAAACAACCAGGCAGCAGAACCCGGACGACTCCTTTAGGGCACCTGTTAGTGAAATGTGGCACTCCAAGTACCCCCAATGATTCTATTTTGCAAGAATCAAGGGAGGGGTTTGAGATTGATGCCTCTAACTCTATTTTCCAAGCCCCTCAGGCGGACGCTAGGTCCGATGGCTCAGATAATGACTTTGAGCCTAGTACTTCTGGCAGATCCTCTAATGAGTTTGAGGAAATGCGCTCTAGGCTAGAGACAGCGAGAGAGTCCCTTTCTGTAGAAAAGGGCGAGGGCTGGGCCGAGCCATCTACTTCCCGCCGAGAGCAGTTTGCTGCTTACTATCATCACGTTCCCGCGGGCAGGCGGAAAGCTATGGCTGACAAGGTGGGAAGTTTTCGAGCTGATCATGTCATGGGAAATGACTTCATTTTGTGCTTGCCTGATGCCGAGGCCACCGTAGTCTGGACTGAAGGGTCCTGCTACGGGGACGAATGCTTTGGCTGTTATGAGGCGGCAATTCAAGCCAGCCTTAGATTCCCCCTCCATCCGGTTGTGGAGAGAATTTTGGATGGATACTAGCTGGGGGTATCTAGCAACTGGCCCCAAACTCTTAGGTAAATATCCTGGGCTATGTTGCCGCCTGCGAAATTTTGGAGGTGGATCCCAGCTTCGAGGCGTTCGCCCTTATGCATTATCTCAGCTGGACCCCTAAAGCAAGCGGGTCCAGATGGTACACTTTGTCTAGCCACAAAGGCTATAAGATGACAATAGGAAAGGAGAAGAAGTCGAAGGACTGGAGAAGAAAGTTATACATTGTCTCTTCTCCTGACAAAGTGAAGAACAAAAATATAACCGGTGGAACTGGAACCCTCCTCTGCTATCAGGCGGATCTGAATTGCCGCCTGTACCCAGAAAAGACAGGGAGGAGATCTTGGACAAGGGCCTCTTTAAAGTGACCATCCGGCCCAATTAGGAGACTGGGGTGAAAGAGGTCATTCCCCAAAGTTACATTCCCCAATATGACTGGCTGTATGATGGGGATTATCTGGACGCCTGCAATCTAAGTGTAGAGAGGTCGAGAGGTAGTCGACCGACTGTGTTTAGATTATTAGTAAGACTTAACCGTTTTGTCCCACTTACTTAACCATTTGAATCTTCTTATGCAGACAAAGCAATGGAGAAGCTCTCGTCCACCAAGAAACAAGCCGCCTACTACCGCTCCCTTTTGGGCAAGCGGAAAGGCGAGGAGTCGGATGCCGCGAAGGCGTACAAGGTTAGCCATTATCTTTAATTTTTGCTAAGTTTTGATTTATTTTTCTCGCATGCTTCTTGCTCATTTTGGTTTATATGCAGGGCGGACAGAAACAGCCCGCCTCCTCACTCTGATGGAGAAACTCAAGGTAAAGCTGCAAAACTAGGAAGTCCAACTCGCCAAGAAGTACACTTCAAGGGCTGAGGAGGAGAAGGAGGCCCTGGTTAAACAGATGGTGGAGGATTGTGATGTCATCATGGAGATGACCTGGGGGGCTCTTTTATCGGATGCCAGCTATGACGGCTCGAAGAATCAGTTTGCCGCCTCCTCGAAAGAATACAATGACAAACTCTTGAATCAAGCTCAAGGGGAAGAAGAGGAGAAGGAGGAGTCTGATTCGACCAAGGGATCATCCGGGGGGTCCGATCAAGAGGAGGAGCAGGATGGCGAAAAAGACTGGGAGCCGACTAGGGAGGATAAGGATGCAGCTGCCGATACTGAGAAGCCCCCTCCTAAAGCTTAAGCCTTGTGTTTTTCTTGCGACCTGATGGCAATGTATTAATTTCTCCGGCCTGCATGCCGTGTGTTTCCTTCTATCTTTACCTGTTGGGTTTCGTAGCATCAAACGCTACGCAAAAGAGAAACCCGCCCAAGATCTTCCCACTAATTAAAGCAACTAAACATGCAATCACATAATTAATAACATAAGAGAGAGAAAGAGAAAAACATTATTACCCTCAACGTGTGCTTCGCTTGATTCACGAGCTCTTACTTCAAAGCTCGAGCCACGCAAGTGCGACGGCCTCCAACGACTCGCACCCTCGACCCGACCCGAGCGATCTTAATCCTGAAGGTTAGTCGGGACTTGATCAAATAAAAACTAGAGTATTACGAACTTAAAGGTTTTCTCACTAATGATGAGATGCCTTATTGAGTTCAACTCAAGTGATTTTTCCCAAACCCAAAAGTTGGGTATTTATATCTCCCTTCTCCCATCAATGTGGGAGATTTGCATTTTTTTTCCACCAATTTATTTTAATCAAAAACAAATTAAAATGCAAAGCAATCAACAAGCTCCAAGTGTCACATGGAGGGAGAGGGTTGGTCAGGACCACCAAAGGGGGAACCAGAGCACCTTGCTCCCCAAGCCAAACACCAATAAATGGTCCCTCCCTTGACCAAGCTTGACCATGCCATTTGGCTGGCTGGCAACTTGCCTTAGCTATCAAGGCTCCCAGCTGGCATCTAGCACCAAGGCTGGGCGGCCAGCCAGCCAACATGCAGCACATACGTAGCCAGCGAGCACACTTCTAGCCAGAGCATGCAATGCTGCTGCTTGGTGCTGCTACGCTAGCAAGCACGCATGCACAGCCCAGCACGCATAGCATGCTGCTACGATGCTGCGATGCTACTGCTTGGTGCTGCACAACCCATAGCACAAGCACGCATAGCTGTTGGGTTTTGTAGAGTCCGACTCTACGCGGAAGAGAAACCCGCCGAAGACCCGCCCACTAATTAAGGCAATTAAGTATGTAGTCACAAATAAAACAACAATAAAGAGAGAGAAGGAAAAGACATTTATACCCTTGGCGCGTGCTTTGCTCGAACCCGAGCTCTTACTTCAAAACTTGAACCCCGCAAATGCGAAGGTCTCCAATGGCTCGTACCCACAAACCGGACCCGAACTGTGCTAGTCCCGAAGGTTAGTCGGGACTTGTCCAATAAAACTAGAGTTTTACAAATTTAAGGTTTTCTCACTTTTCTAAGGAGATGCCTTTTTAGTTCGACTCAAGTGTTCTTCCCAAATCCCAAAACCTGGGTATTTATAGGGAAATGAACCTTGATTTCCCATTTTTAATCAATGTGGGAGATTTTCAATTTTCCCCATTTTATTTTAATCAAAACAAAATAAAATTGCAATTCAATCACCAAGTTACAAGTGGCAATAGGAGGAGAGGGAGAAGGTGAGGACCACCAAGGGTGGGGACCAACCCACCTTGCTCCCCAAGGCAAAGAACAAGCTTTGGTCCCCACTAGCAAAACCGGTCCACCAAGGCATATAGATGGCTGGCAGCCTTCCTTAACTGCCAAGGCTGCCAGCTGGCGCCTAGCACCAAGGCTGGGCAGCCTGGCCAGCCAGCAAGCACACACGCACAACCAGCCGCAAGCATGCGTAGCCAGCCAGTGCATGTGTGCTGCTAGCGAGCCACGCATGCTGGGCTGATGCCTATGCGCTGCTAGCTAGGCTGCTTCTTGGTGCGTCAATGCTGGGCGCTGCTATGCAAAGCACACGCACAGCCCAGCCTACCCAGCACGCTACTGGCTGGTGCGTGGTGCTATGCGATGCTGCTGCTAGCAATGCGCCAACGCCTAACATGCTAGCAAGGCCTAGCCTTGTGATGCTTTCTTGGCCAGCTAGCATGCACAGCCTCGCACACACGCATTGCTTGCGATACTATGTGTTGCGCTGTGCGATGCTTAAGCTTGGTGCGTGGCTGCAATGGCTGGGCGCCCAGCATGCTAGAAAGCAAGGCATTATGCATGCGATGCTTGCGAGCAGTGCTAGGATATGCCTAGCGAATGCGATGGCTAGCTAGCAGCATGGCCCTAGCACGCCTAGCATGCGAGGCTTGCGGCTAGCATTGCGAGGGACCCTGCCTAGCTTAGCACTCACATGGCTAGGACAATGTGAGGCTACGGCTAGGCTCGAACTCGTAACTTGATTGATTTCACGTCTCGTCGAATTCTAAATTCAACTCGACTTGCGACTCTCGGTCTCGACGCTATAAGATCGATATCCGACGTCTTTGTTCGTAAAACTTTGACGACTCATCATATCCTCCAGATTGATTCGTCGTCTCGGATCGGTTGTTCGATTGGGTTCGACCCGAAGGGTTTAGTTAAGATTAAGCTGTCATATTAATTGTACATTAATATTACTGATCGGAAACGGCCTCCACCTTGGCATTTCGATCACTTGACCTTACAGAAGAATTAGCTTTCTAATAATTCTGAACCCTTTACTGGAATAATACACATGTTGGAAGGACACCATTCCTTTTAATCTCCCACTTGTCCTTCCGTACAAGTGTGCAATTGTGTATAGCCCTTTTCCTATGTCGCTTAATGTCTCTTCATGAACTATAAGGTAAGATTCTTCGTCATCCTTATTACATCCAGAAGTGTTTTTCGATTCTCGAGTTTGTCTGTCAATAAACAGATGATTTCTAAAATCCATCTAAGCACGACCATGCATTTTCACAGTCTCGCTCTTTGAGAGGCCTTGTAAACAACAAAGACATATTCTCTATTGTTAATAGAGGGACATTCCCAGTATTGTACTGAAAGCTTCCCTTACTAAGAGGAACTAATCACCTGAGTGTTGCCGTTATGATCCCCATTTACGGCAGACGTTTGAGAACATCAAAACGACTAGTACTCAAGTAAGAGAACTTGCAATACTCATAGTCGAGGAAAAAGGTTATGATAGCTATAATGATAAATATACTTATGACGATTTGATATCTCTTAAAGTATTCTCATAGGTCTATCCAGTATAGTTCCAAACTAGTACCTGTGCAAATGATTTATGACTATCATGTCCTTGTAGCACATGAAACGGTGCTATAAATCATACTAAACACTAATCTCAAGTGGTTATTAATCGTCCATCGTTTAAATGACCTCGATTAGGGATAATTTCGATAAAAATACTCAATGTTCACTCAACAGGTTTTTCTTTATCCAAGACATGGTCTTGATATCCTGTTTAGAATATTCTCATAAATCGAATGGACTCATTATTTAATTCTAAACCACAATTAAATAGATATGGAGTAATCATAAATTTGCAGAAAATTTAATTGCTCCAAAATTGAATGGTTCAACATAGTGTTTTACATTAAGACATCAAGTTTAATTAAAACACCTATACAGGGAAATCAAAGCCAATCTCCAATATGCTTGATTCCCATTGCCTCAACGTGCTTGTTGTGCTTCACTTGAGACAAAGGTTTAGTCAGAGGATCGGCAACATTGTCGCCCGTTCCAATCTTACAAATTTTGATTTCACCCTTAGATTTCCATCCGGGGGTGTGACATCCCCTCTACGTACACTAGCATCGTATAAAGCATTGGTTTGGAAAAAATGGTGTTGTTGGGATGTGATCATACCTTGCATGCCGAGTTGCATGCTCTACATTTGGGCCCGCATTGCCGCCATCTCTTGATGGTAGTCGGGTTGTTGATGTTGTTGTTGTTGCCTTCCTTGTCTTTGTTGAAGTTGTTGTTGTTGTTGTTGACTTCGAGGGATCACCTCCACCTCGTTCTCATCCTCCTTATTACCATGACCTTCACCTTGACCTTCACCCATTTCCATCCTTGCAATCGGGAGGACACCCGAATCTTTCTTTACCCACCAAGGGTGATTAACCCCCTCCCTCGTGAAAGAAGTGAACTTCGCCTAGGGGAGGAAACAATGATGCTAGTGGGAGACTAACAAACTCCAAGTCCTCCCTCTATCCTCCGTATCTGTGATGAATTTCATTGTTTTCAATTGCTCAAGATCAAGCTAGATATCACTTCCGTCACTTCTCCCAACGGGAATGGAAGAACCCAACTTGTCCATATGACCCAATTTCTTGGCCAACCGAGTGATTATCCCACCGAAATGTATTTCCCCTTTCCTTGTACCCGAGAGGACCCCTTCAATGCATTTAGTGAATAGGAAACCAAAATTCACTCTATGCCCTAAGTCTGGCTGAGTAGCTAGCCACAAAATTCGGATTTCCTCCGTTGTGATCTTTCCCAAGTCTTGTTTATTAAAGACCATGTACCCGAGAATCCGAAGTAGAAGTCTGATGGTTGGGTGCATGATTTGGCTGGCCAAGGAATACTTGGAATTTAAGGCGTCCATTCTTGAGATGACCTTCCACCGTGAAAGGGGATTATAATCATGAGGGACCTCATGCTCGGGGAAGAACATAACGGCGTCCGGGTTAAGGTCCAATAGTTGGTTAAATTGGAAAAGGGTGAAGGTTTTTTTTTGTTGAAAAGTTGGAAGGAGATGGCGAGGTCCTTATCCCTCGCGGCATGACATTCAAAAGAGGCAAGGAACTCAAGAGTTGGCTCCTTACAGGTTCGGTAGGCACTTGTCACAAATGAGCCTAACTTAAGATTGTTGAATAGGAACCAACAATCGTCGTCAATGCCGAATTCTGTCATAGAGGATTGGTGGTAGTGTTTTGAGGGTCTTAGTTTCCGGTTTTGGAGATTGTCATAGATGGGTTTGTGGTTTTTATTGTGGAATTTGAGGGGTGGTAAAGGTGGTGGAGTGGGTTGTTCATTTTGTTGGAGGTTTGTGGATGTAGAATTTTGGGGTTCTTTCCCACTCTTTCTCATCTTCCAGCCAAAAACCATTTTCACCAACACCAAAATGCAATCAAATACCTCAACAAATCACCACAACAATCACACCACAACAATTCTCCAACTTCAAATATCTAACACAATGAAGACACTTACGGAATCACCAAGCACAACCACAATCCAAGTAATATAATCCAAGAACAACTAACAAGGACAACAACAACTAAACAACTAACAATGCTCAATAAGATGAATTAACACAAAGTAGGCATGCAACCATCAAAAATTTCCACATGAAATTCACAAGATAACAAATTTTCTCAACAAGGGAACTACATAAAATTCAAAGGGAAACTAGAGTGGAAAAGAAATATACCAACAATGAGTACCAAAAACTACTTCAACTAGCCCTTTGAAGAAGAATTCCGAGCCCACCTTCAAAATCCCTTCAATGGTGGATATAAGGTCCGTTCGAAGAAGAACACCGAAATTTGGGGGTCTTGAATAGTGAAATTTCAGATTTTTGTGAGAAAACTTGAAGGTAAGTGAGGAAATTTGATGGATTTTGATGATTTATGATGAGAATTTGAGGTACAAGGAGTTAGGGTTTGAAGAGGAGTGACGTTTAAAGAGAGAGAGAGAACGAAAATCTGAATTGCGGGTTATGTGTTTCGGTTTTTTGTTGAGAAGAATCAATTAAAATTCGCAGACCCTCGATGCCAAGCCCGCGGGTCTGGGTGCCGCGCCCACGGCCTGGCATCTCCTGGGTATCTCCCCTTTGTGGGCACTTCTGAAATGTAGCCTGTCCACGCCCGTGGGTTGTAGTGCCGCGCCCGCGGGTTTGACTGTCCGTGCCCGCGGCATGAGATGTCGCGCCCTCTCCTGGGCATCTCCACTTTGATGAAGAATTCTGAAGATACCCTGTCCGCGCCCGCGGGTCTTCATGGAGCGCCCTCTCCTAGGCATCTCCTCTTTCTTTTCATCCCTCCTCCTTAGCACCTCCGAACTCAACTTAGTAGACCAAATTTCCAAAGATTTGAATACCTACAAGAAGAACAAAACACACACAATAAGAATCTAAAGAGAAATCATTCAAGCTTGACTAAACAAAATAAATACAAAACCAAAAGAGTTTGAGAACTCGGGTTGCCTCCCAAGAAGCGCTTCTTTAATAGGTCACTAGCTTGATCGTATTAAACCATCATGAAAAGAGGTAGCTTAGGATCTGATGGATCGAGCCTCATGCACTCAATTATGCCAACTTGATCATTGCAATGGTAGTGCTTCAAACGATGGTCGTTGACCATGAACTTGTTTCCTTCCGCCTCCAACTCAAAGGACCCGTAAGGAGTAGTCCTCGAAATCATGAAAGGCCCCGACCACTTGGACTTTAGCTTTCCGGGAAACAATCAAAGTCTAGTGTTGAATAACAACACCTTGTCTCCAACCTTGAAGCTCTTGTTCCTTATATGTCGGTCGTGCCATCTCTTAGTTCTCTCCTTGTAAACCCTCGAGTCCTCGTAGGCGTCACATTAGAGCTCTTCAAGTTCATTGAGCTTAAGAAATCTCTTCTCACCGGCCAACGACATATCCATGTTAAGCTCTTTGATCTCCCACCAAGCTTTATATTCCAACTCAACCGGCAAATGACAAGCCTTCCCATAGACCAACCGGAGGGGGGTTGTACCAATTGGGGTCTTGTATGCCGTCCTCAAGGCCCAAAGTTTGTCGTCAAGCTTGAGAGACCAATCTTTTCTAGACTTGTTCACCATCCTTTCAAGAAGGTTCTTGATCTCTCTATTCGACACCTCTACTTGCCCTTGAGTTTGAGGGTGGTAAGGGAGACCAACCTTGTGATGAACCCCATATCTCTTTAGGTTGAGCTTCGAATTGTTTCTTGGAAAAATGAGAACCTCCATCACTGATTAGTACCCTAGGAACCCCAAATCGTGGAAATATGATTTTATAAAGAAGCTTGAGCACAACCTTGTGGTCGTTGGTGGGGGAGGGTATAGCTTCAATCCACTTGGTCACATAGTCCACCGCCACCAAGATATATAGATTTCCACAAGAAGAGACAAAAGGCCCCATGAAGTCGACCCCCGAAACATCAAAAGGTTCGACTTCCAAATTGTTTTGTTGGGGAATTTCATCCCTTTTGGTTATGCCACCACTTCTTTGGCACTTGTCACTTCTTGAAACGAACTTGTGGGCATCCTTATGCATTGTTGGCCACCATAAAAGAGATTGAGAGATCTTCGCCACTGTCTTTTCGACACCTCCATGTCCTCCACACGGCAATGAGTGGCAATGCTCAAGAACTCCATCGATCTCATGGTCCGGAACACATTTTCGGAAGAGGCCATCACCACATTGCTTGAACAAGTAAGGGTCATTCCAAAAGTACCTCCTCACTTCCTTGAAAAACCTCTTCTTTTGTTGAGAAGAAAACTCCGGAGGAAGACTCCACAAGCAAGATAGTTGGCTATGTCCGCGTACCACGGGCTATATGTTGAAGCCATAGCCATGAGAGTTTCAAAACCCACCTCTTCATTGATCGGTACATCCTCCTTGTTCTCAAAAGGAAGCCTAGACAAATGATCAGCTACATAGTTCTCCGCTCCCTTTTTATCCCTCATCTCCAAGTCAAAATCTTGGAGCGAAAGGACCCAACGGATGAGACGCGGTTTTGCTTCCTTCTTAGTCATGAGATAGCGGACAACTATATGATCCGTGTACACAATCACCTTGGAGCATATAAGGTAGGACCTAAACTTGTCCATGGAAAATATAACCGCAAGCATTTCCTTCTCCGTCGTTGTGTAATTCTTTTGAGCTTCATCAAGCGTTCTACTAGAATAGTAGATGACATGAGATCTTCCTTCCTTATTTTGCCCAAGAACCGCACCTACTGCAAAATCACTTGGATCTCACATTAGCTCAAAAGGCAAGCTCCAATCCGGAGCTTGCACAACAGGAGAGGAGATGAGAGCTTCCTTGAGTTTTTGAAATGCCTTAAGACAAGCCTTATCAAAATTGAACATAACATCTTTCTTGAGTAATTCGGTCAAAGGTTTGGCGATTGATGAAATTTTTTTGATAAACCTCCAGTAAAAATCGGCATGCCCTAAAATGGCTCTCACTCCCGTAACGGAAGTAGGAGGGGGCAATTTTGCAATCACCGAAACCTTGGCCAAATCAACTTCAATGCCCTTTTTTGATAATTTATTGCCTAGGACAATACCTTCCTCAACCATAAAATGGCATTTCTCCCAATTTAAAACCAAACTCGTCTCTTGACACCTTTTCAAAACTTTTTCAAGATTATAAAGACATGTGTCAAAACACGAGCCACCAACACTAAAATCTTCCATAAAAACCTCAATCTCATTTTCAAGCATTTTAGAGAAAATGGAAGTCATGCATCGTTGGAAAGTTGAAGGAGCATTGCATAACCCGAATGACATTCTTCGGTATGCGAATGTTCCATATGGACACGTGAAAGTAGTTTTCTCTTGATCATTTGGATGGATAGGGATTTGGAAAAAGCCGGAATATCCATCCAAGAAGCAAAAGAAAGCATGATGGGAGAGTCTCTCCAACATTTGTTCCATGAAGGGGAGAGGAAAATGGTCTTTCTTAGTATTTTTGTTTAATCTCCTATAATCAATGCACATCCTCAACCCAGTCACCGTTCGGGTGGAGATTTCCTCTCCTCCTTCTCCCTTGACAATGGTCATTCCACCTTTCTTTGGAACCACGTGAACCGGGCTAACCCACTTGCTATTGGAGATAGCATAGATTATGCCCGCTTCACGCAATTTCAAAATTTCTTTCTTGACAACCTCTTGGAGGTTGGGGTTCAACCTTCTTTGAGGCTCAATTGAGGTGGATTGATCATCCTCCAGGTGAATACAATGCATGCACAAAGAAGGGCTAATACCCTTGATAACATCAATGCTATACCCTATCACCACATCTCTATATTTTCTCAACACATCAAGCAATTTTTCCAAATCAGGCCCATCAAGGGTAACATTGACAATAATAGGGTATTCCCCTTCATTTCCAAGATAAGCATATTTCAAAGATGGGGGAAGGGGTTTGAGTTCTACCTTGGGAGGAGGCTTGGAACTCTCCTCCAATTTTTCCTCCGCTAGTTCGAGCTCATCATCCCTAGGATCATCCTCTTCCTCCTTTTTAGCTTCTTCAATGGCCATGACAAACTCTTTTGCTTCATGAGAGTGGTACTCTTCCTCGCATGTAAGAGCTTCAACCATTGGATCTTGAGGACTCATCATAACCCTTCCCAAGCGATCTAACTCTTCATTCACAACATAAACCCTATAGCATTTCTCAACTATGGGGGTCTTGAGTAGCTTAGAGAGCTCAAAACCAATTTTTTCATCGGCTACCTCACATGTAATGGTGTTGTTCTTGCAATTGATCACCGCGCCCAAGGTCTTGAGAGCTTCACGGCCCAAAATCAAGGGATTATCGACATCCACCTCCATATCTATCACTACGAAATCACAAGGCACATAAATATGCCCAACTTGGATAGGAACATCTTCAAGCTCACCACAAGGAAATTTCATCGAACGGTCGGCCAATCGGATAGTCTTCCTTGCAGGGATCATCTCAATGTTAAGCTTTTGAGCAATGGATAGAGGGATAAAACTAACACTTGCTCCAAGATCGGCTAAGGCGCCCCTAGCTTCCATATTCCCAATCTTTACCGGCAAAGTAAAGCTTCTCGGATATTTTTGCTTCTTGGGCATCTTATGTTGAACAAGTGCACTCACTTGATGGGGGAGAATAATAAGCTCATCATTAAGCTTCCTCTTGTTGGTGAGAATGTCTTTCAAGAACTTGGAGTATGAAGGCATTTGTGTGACAACTTCAATGAAAGGGAGGTTTATGTGCAAGTTCTTCATTACACTAAGGAACTTTGCAAATTTGTCATTCAACTTCCTTTCCGCAAGTCGACTGGGAAAGGGAACCGGTCCATCAAGATTCCTGGTCTCACTAGGAGTTGAGGATGTCACCACATCCTTAGACTTCTTTTTCTCCATACTTCTCTCTTTCTCAACAACTTTCTCTTCTTCAACTTCCTTGTCTTGACTCACGCTCTTTTCTCCTTCCTTTTTTTCCTCACTATCCTCCTCCTTGGGACCCTCATAGGACGTACCCGTTCTCAATGTGATTACCTTGCAAGAGTCGGGTTTCACAATGTTGGAAGGGTTAGTTTGTGATTGTCCTGGTAGAGTAGAAGGTGAGTTGAAAGGAACTCTCTCGGTCAATTGTGCTAGTTGTGAATCAACCATCTTGTTATGAGCCTTGACCTTTTGCATTTGTTGATTCATGACTTGAAGTTGTTGAAGAATTTGGGTATGAGTAGAATCGGGTTAAGATGCTTACTCTTGACTCCTTTGAGTTGCTTGATTTTGATTGTGGTATTGGTTTTGATTATTGTGTTGGTTGTTTGTTGGGTAGTTTCCTCTTGGGTTTTGGGTTTGGAATGGAGGTGGATTTTGGTATTGGGGGTTGGAGTTGTACGGTTGTTGAGCTTGTTGATTCCATTGTTGGGGTTGGTGAGCAAATCCGGGTGGTGGTTGCCTCCAAGCTACTCCACCGCCACTTCCCCTATATCCATCTTGCCTTGTGTTGTAGGGCGCTACATGCTCCGGGCTCAAACTTCCACAATAGGATGTATCATGGTTCGTTCCACCACAATTTTGACAAGAGAAGGAATTGACTTGAGATGAGCTTGCCCCACTATTGACACTAGTATTCAACTTTGCAAGCCCTTTTGTCAAAAGCTCAATTTGATGCTGCAATTGATCAACTTTCTCCAATTCATACTTTCCACCCTTCTTTGGTGCGTTCCTCCTTCTACCACCCCAAGAGTAGTTCTTCACTACCTCTTCAATTGTTGCTTCAACTTGATTTGGAGGGACTTTAATCAATTGGCCACCCGCCCCCGCATCCAAGTTAGCTCTAGACATAGATTCCAACCCATCGTAGAAGAATCTCATGAGCAAGCTTTGATTGTATTCGTGATGAGGACATGCTTGTAACAAATCTTTCAATCTTTCCCAAGCTTCACTAAGACTCTCATCCGCTTCTTGTTCAAATGATGCAATCTTCCTTCTCATCTCGACGGTCTTTTCTTCGGAAATGAACCTCTTCAAGAATGCCTTGACTGCCTCCCTTCATGTCGTGAGAGAGTTTGGCTTGACTTGTTTGAGCCACTTCTTTGCCCTATCGAAAAGAGACTGTCGATATAAGTGCATACGGATGTATTCTTGAGAAACTTGGTTGGTTTGAATCATGGCACAAAGCTCAAGAAATCTATCAAGATGCTCGATAGGATCTTCACTTGGAGAACCCGAAAATTGCTCCACTTGAACCATTCTAGTGTATTGAGGATGGATGGTAAAGTTTGTTTCCGTGACGGGTAGGAAAATCCCTCCCGTGAGCTCATAATCCTCGGGATTTCCAAACTCACGAAACAAAACATAATTCTCTTGCCTCGCCATTTCTTCACTTTGAGAGCTTGAAGACCAAGAATCACTCTCACTATCAAAAATAGCACCAAGACCTCGCCCCTCTTCTTGATAAAGTCTTCGGACATGTCTCAAAGTGCGGTCGATTTCGTGGTCAATGTAGTGTGTGGGAGGTCCTTGAGATCTCCTTGCATCCACCAAAGCTAAGCAAACAATTAGCAATGACTAGCAAGAGGGTAAAAGAACAAAATAAAAAGGCAACAAATCCAATAATAACGCAATAAAAGTGCAAAACAAGCCGTTTCCCCGGCAACGGAGCCAAAAATTTGATTGGTGGATAATAGGTCGTTACTACTACCCTAGATCAATTCTACAATTTTTACTCCTAACCTAACTCTATCAAATTTAGGTAAGATAGTGGCAAGTTAGGGTCGAATCCCAAAGAAACGGAGGTTATTCACTATTACTGTGAAATCTAGAATCTATTGCTAGTGACAAAGGGGATATTATGGGTTGTTTTGAGAAGTTTTATGAATAAACTATCTATCAAAAGAGACAAAATCAAGCCAAAAATAAGGATGATTAAACTAGACACTCTAAAGTGAAAATGAAAGGCAAAACTATAGAGATAACAAGGGCAAAAAGCACTACGGAAAAGGGGTTCCAATCATGAGCAACAAGATACTAATGAAAATCAATAAGGATTTATACCAAGGAGTACAAACTCTACTCGAAGCAATTCATTCTCATGCAACTACTCAAAACAAGTTGATGAAATCAATCAAACCTAAACTAGATCATTCTTATGTATCTAATCTATGACTAAAACATTGGGGTTAAAGGTGCACACAATAACTCCAAGCATATTTAAGCACAAATCATCAACTTAAGGTATAACCCAATCAACAATCAATAGAAACTCAGCAAACATGATTTTCACCCCCTTACCTAGCTAGAAATCTAAGCTAGAGAAAGGAAAATAGCCATGACAACTAAACTAAACATGTATTCAATCCTAACACAACTTAGCATGATTCTAAATCAAAGAGAAAACAATGAAACAAGTAAAGCTAGGAAATTTATGGAAGAAAACATAAATAAGAACAATAAAACTAAAGATTTGAGAATAGGGAAAAAGGATTACTATTATAAATGATGAAGGATTAGCCAAACATGGAATAGTTGCAATAATCTTGAAGAAAGCTTGAATATTTGATTACAAAGATTAAAACTTGAGAACTAGTTATTTTCTCTCTTTGAAAGATGTTCATTTTCTCTCTCTACAAGTTGTTTTTATGTTAATGGAATAGTAGTTTTTTTTAAGATTCAAGCTCAAGACTATTTATAGTCTCCTCTTAAAATGAGGAAAATGGGGAAGGGAGAGGGCTCTCCAAGTAGGCAGCCGCGCCCTCTCCAACATGGGTAAGAAGTTCGCAAGACCCAGATCGCCGCGCCCGCGGGTCTTCCTTTGACAAGCTTCCTTAGCAACTCCACTCCGTCTAGCAATCCAAAATTCGCCCACGAGTGCTAGGAGCTATCAAAACACACAAATAGAAGGTAAAAAGTAGAAGAAAAGATAAAAGGAAAGGGAAAACACGAGAGGGAGCTAAAGTAACTAAAATAGGAGTAAAAATGGTAAGAAGAGGTGCAAACAAGTGACAAATCGAGAAAATTCTCTAGTGAAAAGGGTGAAATGGTGGCATAAATGCCGCTCATCACTTACTCATGTTACAGAGTTCGGTCGCCTGTATTTAGGCGTCCGCCTCCATCAGAGCTTCTTGGAGGGTGGCAACCCTCTTTTTGACGAGGTCGAATTTAAAGGTCGAACCGTCTTTAAGACCTTTGAAGAAGTCTGTATAGGCTACTTCATCAGATTGAACTGCCTGATATATGATCGTAGCCCTTCTCTATCTCCCTGCTGAATTGCACCCAAGTCAAGACTTGTTTTCTTAGCAGGGATGTTCATTGAGAAGTTGGAAGCAAACAAGTACGCAAGCATCTAGAAGTCGTTGATGCATCCGTCCGGAAAGTTGCCGAACCATCATTGGGCGATGCCCTTCAATGTGGCCGGGAAGCATCGACACCATGCGGCATCATCTAACGATGTAACTACGTGAGGTTGGTGTAAGCCATGAGGTGATCTTCTGGGTTCGTGGTACCATCATAAGTACCTACCATAACATTTTTAACCTTGGCCGGAGCCTCGATTATTTCCTTGGAGAACGTAAAAGGTTGTTCCCCAATTTTTAGCATACGGAGCTATCAGTCCAAAGGTTGGACGTTTTGTGCCGCCTGCCCCCTAAAGAGGGCCAGCTGCATGTAAAATTGTCCATACGGCATGTATGGCTGCTGAGGCACATACGGAGCCGAATGGATTATCTAAGGGTCAGAGTGGACGGGCAGGCCGCCTGACTGACCTTCTCGGTTTGATTGTGAATACCTCATTGAGGTATTCTGAAAGCTGTTTGGGTAAATTGACGTTGAAGCCGACTCAGATAGTTGTTGACTCTTCTTCTGCTGGATTATCATCCGGGCATTAGAATAAGTCTTCTTTGTGCCATCCGGCTGGACGTGCCAAATAGCCTTCCTCGTCCCTATCTCAGGGAATCAGATCTTTGTAAGATCGATCAAAGGCCGCTATCCCTCCTTTGATTTAGGATGCGGAGTCGGCTCTCGACCTCTGATCGGCTTGTTCCTCTCAAAGAGTGAAAGTTTTTTGGCCGACTGACCCCTGTTGGAGCCAACCGTCTTCTTGTCAATCAGATCCTTTATCTTCCCCTTGAAACTAGTCATAAATTTCATAAGTTCGTCTCGTGTAATTGGGGTCGTGTCTTCTGCCGCATGTTGCTGTCCAGACATATGTCTGGATGTTTTACTAGGTACTGCTTGTTCATCGCCCTGTTCCCTTCTTTCTATGGGTCGAGTGCGTCTTGTTATGAGTGAACCGTCGGCAACCATATATGTTTCGACTTCAAATTCGTCATCAATGTCATGATCCGACTAGGCCTCAAATCAGGCCGTAGGCCGTTTCTCATTATGAGGCGGTACAGATTCTTGTGAAACCATCTTAGAGGTACTCTCCCCACATACGGCGCCAAATGTTTCGGGATTTTTTGTGTCCCTCGGGAGAGTTACAACACCAAGACTGGACTCCGGACGCCTGTACCTGCAAAACAACGGAGACTCTGGTTGGGTGGAGTTCCGCCTCCAACGATCAATATAGAACGTGTTTGGAAGATAAAAAGTGCGGAATGTAAAGTGGAATCAGGTTTTTTATTGTGAGAGATGATCATCCGGCACTCATAGACAGCCTCAATAGCTGAGTATTTACTCTGGTAATTCATGTGAATTGAATGTCTTGAATGTGTTTCCGTGGTGAAAACATCTCCCTTTTATAGGGTCTCGAAATGTGTGCCCAGTCCTAAGTTACAAAAACCTAAGATTGATTGGGCTGCCTAGGAGTTTAGGCCTTTGAAGGCCGCCTTTCCTAGTTGGATATATGTCTACCACGTGTCGAGCCCCAGTTGGTCCACTTAGGGCTCTCCTTAGGTTGACATGTGGCAGACTCTGATTGGTCCACGTGGTGGGGTAAAAATTCCCTAATCAGATAATAATGAGGATCATGAACCAAAATCCACTGAAGCATAATTAAAATCTCTTGGAAAATAGAAGTATTCGAACCTGTAGTCTGTACACTTGAAGGTGTAAAGCCAGTGGGATACAAATGAGTCGTTATGCGAAAGAGAAATGAAAAAGGTGAAGTTGTAAGATATAAGGCACGATTAGTTAAACAAGGTTTCTCACAAAGACTCGATATTGATTATGAGGAGACATACTCTCTTGTGGTGGATGCAACTACTTTTAGATTATTTATTAGTCTAGCAATAAGAGAAGGACTTGACTTGCGTTTGATGGATGTAGTCACTGCTTATTTATATGGCCCACTGGATAATGACATTTACATGAAGCTTCTAGAAGGATTCAAGCTGCCAAAAGTAGCAAAATCTAGTTCTCGAGAACATTTCTGTATTAAATTGAACAAACCTCTTTATGGATTGAAGCAGTCTAGATGTATGTGGTATAATCGTCTAAGTGAGTACTTGTTAAAAGAAGGTTATTAGAATGATCCTATCGGCCCATGTATTTTTATAAAGAAATTTGGATCAAGATTCGTTATAATTGTAGTGTATGTTGATGATTTGAATATCATTGGAACTCCTAAAGAGATTTCGGTGATTGTCGATTCTTTAAAGAAAGAGTTTGGAATGAAAGATCTTGGAAAGACAAAATTTTGCTTGGGGTTACAAATAGAACACCTAGAGAATGGAATCCTTGCGCATCAATCAACATACATAGAAAAAGTCCTTAAAAGATTTTCTATGGATACAAGACATCTATTGAGCAGCCCTATGGTTGTAAGATCACTTAATGTAGAGAAGGATCCTTTCCGACCTCGGGAAAATGATAAAGAAATTCTTGGTCCTGAAGTGTCATACTTAAGTGCAATTGGAGCACTAATGTACCATGCAAGTCATACACGACCCGACATATCATTTTCAATTAATTTATTAGCAAGGTTTAGTTCATGTCCAACCCAAAGGCATTGGAATAGGATGAAACATATACTTCGTTACCTTCAGGGTACGAAGGATATGGGTTAATTTTTTCCTAAGTTGTCCAAAGAAAATTTGATTAGTTTCGCAGATACAGGTTATTTATCTGATCCACATAATGCTCGATCACAAATTGAATATGTGTTCACGTATGGTGGTACTGCCATTTCTTGGCGTTCCATGAAACAAACTATTGCAGCTACTTCTTCCAATCATTTTGAGATTTTAGCAATTCATGAGGCTAGTCGTGGATGTGTATGGTTAAGGTTAGTAATTCAACATATAAAAGAAGTTTGTGGTTTATCATCTGGGAAAGAGGCACCGACAACTCTATATGAGGATAATGCAGCTTGTATTGCTCAACTTAAGGAAGAATACATCAAAGGTGATAGAACAAAGCACATCTCACCCAAATTTTTCTTCACTCGTGATCTTTAGAAGAATGGAGATATAAATGTTATGCAGATTTGTTCATGTGAGAACTAAGCAGACTTTTACTAAGATTCTTCCAACTACAACATTTAAAAATCTAGCTTATCAGATTGGATGGCGTCATCTCAAAGATCTCCAGCGATATAATAATGAGGGGGCGTGACTGCGCATTGCACTCTTTTTCCCTTATTCATGGTTTTTTCCCATATGGTTTTCATAGAAAGGTTTTTAATGAGGCAGCATATATGTGCATTAAATCTATTTTGGATAATGTCCATCCAAGAGGGAGTGTTACAAAATATATTTATTGTGGATGTTCATTATGGCTTGTAACTCCCTTAAAATTATGCCACCCATTGTAACCTCCTTGTAACCCTCATATGCCATTACCTCCATTGTAACCCCCACTTAAATGGAATCATAATTGTCTATGAAGATTACATTATACTCATCATGTATATATTTAGCATGGTCTTATGAAATGAGAATATAACAAGGATTTACCATCTACATCTCTCTCTAATATTCTCCCTTTCCCCTTATTTTCATAACAGAATCATTATTTTACTGATTTCCCAGGCCAGCTTGGAGAAACTTTTCCAAAAAAAGAAGAAAGAAGCAAAGTACATCCTTCTTCTTCCCTACTATTTAACCCTAAAATAAAGATCAAATTAATTTTGTTGAATTTAGATTAATATTACTGAACTGAAATTATTTTTACTGATTTCCTATTATATTTCTTCTTTAAAATTTAATATTTTTTACTGAACTGAAATTTTTTTTACTAAACTGAACTTATTTTTACTGAAATAAAATTATTTTTTACTAAATGTTATACTACCTCCGTAATTTTTTTTTTTTTTTTTTGGTAAATAGGTAATTTCATTACCAAAAGGAGCTGCAAAACAGCAAAACAGGAATACAAATAACCTGAAGGCCTAAACTCCAAAACACCGAAAGCCCCAAAGGGCACACAACCACTAGCCAAGGACCAAGGCCCAAAGGCCACCTTCTAGGAAGGGTTCCAAAGAACCTTGGGCCAAACACGGCTCTTTTGAACTCAATGGAAAAGAGCTACCCTCTAGGAGGATTACCCGAAACCAAAGGAACAGGACATACAACTAGCTCAAAAGCTTACAATAAAAGGACCTACAAAGTAGGAAAAGAAGAAGATAAAGCCCAAACAACAACACCAAGGAGCTGCCAACAAAAACAGTACAAAGTAAACAAGCCAGCAGCAAGCAAACAAGAAGGCAACAGCATAAACATCAATAAGCATCAAAAAGGAACACAACAACAGCCTTAAATAGACCAACAATAGTAAGGCAAAGGACAGCAACAACAACCAGAAAAACCAGTAGCCTGAAAGCAGAGAACCAGCATGCAAACTCCAATTCAAAACAAAATTCGGCAAATAAAAAACACCAGGCAACAGTAGCACACAACAACACAACACCAGCAGCAGCAAGCTTAAACAAAACAGCAGCAACAGGACAGAAGGCAACAACAGCAGCAATCAGAACTTGCAAGAAGCCATAAATAGAAACAAGAAGCCAGCAGTAGTCGACACACACCCTGCAGGCAGCAGAAAGCAGAAACAGGACAGACAACAAGCAATACAGAAGCCAATAGTAGACATAGCAACACCCTAAACTAGCAGCAAAACAACCTGCATATAACCCAGTAGCTGAACATCAGCAGAACAACAGCAGACTAACCAGTAGCCTAAACCAGCAGCAGATTAAACTAGCAGCTGAACAGCCACCTAGAATTCAATCAAAAGAAATTTCCTTGCACCTTCTGAGCATCTACAAGCAAATCTAATAACAATATTCCGAAACTCGAAATTAGCATCAATACAAGAACCATTAAACATGGTTGAGTACCGTTGAATCCAAATGCTATAGACTGTTTTGGCAAAAACATCAAGAATAAGTTCTTCCTCTCACCCGCTTTCCTACAATACCTCAAAGCCTAATCAACCTCTAACTGAAAGCTTTGAATAGGTTTGCTAATATGAAGGAAATCAAGCACCTTCTGTCAAGTCTTGCTAGAATAAGGACAACCAAAGAAAAGGTGATGAACACTTTTGGGCTCACTCAAACAAAGCAAGCACAAAGGATCGCAATTATTTCTCCAGGAAATCAACATATCTTTAGTCAGAATCCTATTCAAGATAGCCAATCACAAAATGAAAATACTCTTAGGAGAAGCTTTATTGTTGCAAACAAGCCTTTTCCAACTCACTTGGGGACATTGTTGTCTAATAGCACTATTTATCTTCTTGATTTGAACTTTGCCATTTTGCTTCACAAAATCCCACCCACCACAACTCTCAATAATCTCCCTACATTTGAGGACCTTCTTTAAGACCAAAGAACATTTTTGAGGGACGAAAGTAGTCCAAATATCCTTATTCTTGAAATAATATATACGAACCCACCTCACCCAAAGATTATCAGCCTTATTTCAAATGTCCCACAAGTTTTTACAAACCGCGGCAACATTCCAATTCTCCAATGCAAGGATATTCCAACCTCCACTTGCCTTAGGATGGCACATTTGTTTCCATGCTATAAGAGCTTTTTTTGTTGGATTAGAATTCCTGGACCATAGAAAAGAGCGAAACTTAGCCTCAATTTCTTTTATGATTTTCTTAGGAATAATGAAGATTTGAGTCCAATAGGTTTGCAAACCAAACAACACACTACGAATGAGTTGGAGCCGCCCAGCATAAGATAAGAACCTCACCGCCCAGCTATTAACTCTTGAGGTTATTTTTGAAACCAAAGGCTTACACTGAGCCACAGAGAGCTTTTTAGATGACAAGGGCACACCCAAATACCTAAAAGGAATACACCTAGCACTCATACCATTTGGAGAAAAAGGGCCTTTTCATCCTCAAAAATCCCACCAAAATAAGCCTCACTTTTATTCAAATTAGCAGAAAGACCAGAAGCACCATAGAATTTCAGAAAAGCTTGCATCAAAAGATCAAGGGAAGTCAAATCACCTCTAGCAAACAATAAGAGATCATCAGCAAACATAAGGTGCGTAAGCTTCAACTTTTCACATCTTGGGTGAAAATTGAAGTTAGACTTCTTAGCTCTAAATGGCTTCGAAGGAGCACCATTGATAAAAATAGAGAATGAAATCGTAGTGATGCATCTAAGAATCCACTTAATAAACAAGCTAAGAAAACCAAGCTCACAAAGCACAGCCTCAAGGAAACCCCACTCAATAGAATCATAGGCTTTTTTTAGGTCCACTTTAATCATGCACCTAAGAGAGATGAACTTATGTGTGTATCCTTTTATTAGCTCAGTAGCTAAAAGGATATTATCACCAATATGCTTCCCAGGAATGAAACCAGCCTAGGAATCATCCACAACCTCACCAATGACCCGCCCAAGTCTTGTAGTTATGATTTTAGACACAATTTTATAAAGAACAAAGCAACAAGCAATGGGTCGAAAATCTTTCACATAGGAAGCATTAAGAACTTTGGGCACCAGGGTAATAGTTGTGCAATTCCACTAAAGGGGCATCACACCAGTGTCAAAGAAATCAAGCACAACAGCATAAATATCAGATTTAATAAAATCCCAAGCATGCTTACAAAATTTAGCATTAAAACCATCAATACCAGAAGCTTTATCATCAGATTTACCTTTAAGAGCCTGATTAATCTCATCATAAGAAACAGGAGTGATCAGGAAAAGCTGAGAAGAGGGAGAAAGCTGCTTACCAGATCTCAAAGTAGTCAAATCAACACCAGGCAAAGAATCAGAACAAGAGCCTAGAAGAGCCTTATGAAAACCAAGGATCTCCTTCTCAATATCAAAAGGAGTACGAAGAAGAACATGATGACCATTAAGGAGAGAGTCAATTCTATTCCTTGCTTGCCTATGCTTCATCACAAAGAAAAAATACTTAGAATTAGAATCTTCAAGCCGAACCCATTCAACTCTAGACTTTTGCTTCCAAATGCTCTCTTGAACATTTCTCCAATACTTAAGCTTCTGAATAACCCCATCTTCACGAATTTCCAAATCAGGATCATTAAGATTCACAGCTAATTGGCTCTGAATATGACAAATCTCCTCAGAAGCTTGATCAATATTCCCCTCAACATTCCCAAAGGATCTAGAATTCAACTCCTTGAGTTTAGCTTTAACCTGCTTAAGTTTCAACCAAACTCTACCCATTTTGCTCCCTGAAACTTGAACCTGCCAAGCATCCTGAACATATTTCTGAAAATCAACATGAGAAAGCATACAATTCAAGAATCGAAAAGGCTTTCTGTTTCTGGATTTTTAAGATGTCTTGCGGGAGAGTTACAACAACAAGACTGGCCTCTGGACGCCCGTACCTGCAAAACAACGGAGACTCTTGTGGCTTGGAGTTCCGCCTCCGACGATCAAGTTAGAATGTGTTCGGATGTAAAAAGAGCGGAAAGTAAAGGGGATCAGGCTTCTCTTAGGAGAGAAGTGATCATCCGGCTATCTAAGATAACCTCGAAATCCAAGCCTTAGCTCTCAAGTAGTGTAATTAAAGCTGGAGTTAATGCTCAGCAATTAATGTACACGTGTGTTTAATAATTTCTGAATGATGTCCCCCAGGGGGGAACATCTCCCTTTTATAGGGTCTCGTAATGCGTAACTAGTACTAGGTTTCAAAAACCCAGGACTGATTGGGGTTGATTAGGAATTTGGGCCGTTAAAGGCCATTTTCCTAATTAGCAATCTGTTTGCCACGTGTCATGGCCTAATTAGTCCACCCTTGGACCTCTCACGAGGTGACACGATGCAAACTCTGGTTGGTCCACATGGATGACACGTGGTAGAGTTCAATTAGTCCACGTGGCGGGGTTAAAATCCCCTAATCATTTGCCCGTCACAAGGGTGACGTGACTTGCCACGTGGCGCCTGTGACAGATATCATACTCTGATTGGCCAACGGTTTTTACCTTTTGTTTTTTTTTTTACTATCCTTTGAAATTCACCCCCCTATAAATAGGGGATGTCCAAATCATTTGTTTGGACATTATAGAATTTTGAAACTCTCAAACTTTGGACTTTTTCATTTGACATCTTCCTAGAGAACGACTGCCGCTTGCTAGCTGACCACCTGCTCTTACAGCCGCCAGATTTTTTCAAGCACCTTCAATCTTTTTAAATCAAAGGTAACTGCCTGTATTCTCTTGTACTTTCTCTTTATTTGTTTTTCTTTTTTTGAAAATGGTTTCTCAAAAGAACACGGCACGACCTAGGTTAGTGATCAGCCGGTCACCGGGGACGGCTGAATCTAGAACTAGGAGTGTCGGCTACCCCTTGTTGGACCACCCTTTGTGAACTGCCCCAAGTCCGACTGTCAGTGAGTTAGAACTAAAAGAACTGCAACGGTGACCAACTCAGACGGCTCTTCCTTCTATGCGCCTGTCAGTGAGTTATCTGACGTGTCGTCTGGCGCCCCAAGCACTCCCAGTGATTCCATTTTAGAAGAATCAGGGGAGGAGGTTCAAAATGACTTGCCGGGCTTTGTTGATCTAGCCCATCAGGCGAACGCTAGGTCGAGAGCTTAAGCGGTGACTCGAGCCAAGTACTTCCAGCAAATTCTCTGACGCCTCTAAAGAAAGGCGCTCTCGGCTAGAGACAGCGAGAGAATCCCTCTCAGTAGAATGGAAGAAGATTGGGCGGAGCCGTTTGCTAGCCGCCGAGAGTAATATGTCACCTACTATCATCATGTTCCCGCAGGCAGGGGGAAAATGATGGCGGACAAAATAGGGAGCTTTAGAGCTGACCATGTCATGGGGCATGGTTATATCTTTTGCATGCCGGATGCCGAGGACACTGTAGTCTGGCCAGAGAAGTCCAGCTATGGGGACGAACGTTTTGGCTGCTATGAGGCAGCTATTAAGGCAGGCCTAAGATTTTTTCTACATCCGGGTGTGGAGCGAATCCTAGACGAATACCAGCTGGGCTTTAGGAAACTGGCCCCAAACTCTTGGTTCAACATATTAGGCTATGTTGTCGGCTGCAAAATGCACCAAGTAGACCCCAGCTTTGAAGCATTCGCCCATAAGCATTGCCTCAGCCGGACCCCAAAAACAAGCTGGACCGGCTGGTACCAGCTGTCTAGCCACAAGGGCTATATGATGACGTTGGGGAAGGAGAACAAATGGAAGGATTGAGGAACACTTTCTACATTGTCTCCAGCCCTGAAAAAGTCAAAAATAAAGAGTTTAACAGGTGGAATAGGAACCCACCTTTCCTAACAAGCGGATCTGAGCTGCCGCCTGTTCCTCGTAGAGCTATAGAGGAGATCCTTAACAAAGGCCTCTTCATAGTGGATATCCAAGCAAACCCCGAGACTGGGGCGAGGGAGTTCATTCCTCAAAATTATATTCCCAAGTATAACTGGCTATACGATGGGACATATCTGGCCGCCTGTGGCCTTAGCGGAGAGATGTCGAGAGGTAGTTGACCGCATGTTCAAGTGTTTTGTAAAACTTGGTTGATTTTGTGTCTAACTAACTCTTTTATTCATCTTTTGTAGATAAAGCTATGAAGATGATCTCGGCATCAAAGAAAGCTGCTGCTCAATACCGCTCGGCCATCCTGGGCAAGTGGCCTACTAGAGAGTCGCCTGCTTCACAGGCGCCTAAGGTGAACTTCTCTTTCATTTGTTTAAGTCAAAAAATATTTGTTGTCGCCTGCTCCTCATTCTATGATTTTTGTTGCAGAGCGACTCAAACAAACCCTCTCACTCATAGCTGGATCCAAAGATTCGGAAGCAGGCGGCTGGTGATGTGAGCACTCCTGGAAGATCCAGGAAGCATATGGCCTCAAGGCTAGGGAAGAACCCACCTCCAAAATCTTCAACCATCCCTGAGGGCGTTCGACCTGAGAAAGAAAAGGGGAAGGAGAAGGAGGCGGCTGCTGAAGGTATCAAAGACTTATTTCCTTTCCCTTACCCTTTGAGGGTCAAATTCAATCAGCAATTGGTCTATTGGCCGAATTTACACCAAGTAATTAAAAAATGTTAAATGTGCAAATGCTTCTCAGAGGCCGGATCTTGTACAGCTGGCCAAGTCCATGCTGAAAGCCGTGTCCCTTGAGGACAGGGAGGCGGTTAGAGGAGTCGGAACTCTCAACCTGGATGCCATCCTCGCTCTTCTTGCTGAGGTATACTTGTAAAGATTTTCTATTTCTAGTTTATATAACTTGTGAGCCGCATGTAACTGACGTTTGTTTTTTGGCCGAGTCTAGTCTATGCTGCGAGTACACGGTCTTCGCAAGCCCATCAACGAGAAGACCAAGGAGGTAAAAGCTGTGAATGCTCGCTCCGCCTCTTCTCATGATAAGGCCATGTTTCAGATTGCCCAAAATGAAATATTAACGGCTGACGTACTATATTCACAGGCGACCGCCAACCTACAGGTCAAGGCTGACTTGGACGCTGCGAAGAAGTGGGTCTTTGAGCTGGAACAGCAGGTCTAGGACCTCAAGGCCAAGCTCGAGCCTCTTCAAGAGGCGAAGAAGGAAGCAGACGGCCTCCAAACTCGATGAACAAAATGAAGCAGCGGCTGGCTAACCAGGAAACCCAGCTTGCCAAAAAATACACTTCTACGGCCAACGAGGAGAAGCAGCCCTTGGTCAAGGACATGATGGACGACTACAACATCATCATGGAGATGACCTGGGCGGCTCTTTTCCCGGACGCCAGCTATGAAGGATGGAAAAGTAAGATTGCCGCCTGCACCCAGGAATATAATGACAAAATCATGAATGCGGGTGAAGAGGAGGAGGGCGAGTCGTATGATTCCGCATCCGGGGGGTTGGACCAGGATGAACAGGAGGACGGGGAGGATAATGAAAAAGAACAGCAGCCGGCTGGGGAACAAAAGGATACGGCTGCTGATACTAAACAACCCCCTCCTACTGCTTAGGCTTTCCCTTTTTTATATCAACTTTTCTTCGGCCTACGTGCCACTTGTTTTGTATCATTACCCGACCAAGGGGTTGGGGTTTATTGACAATTTTAACTTTTTTGTCGGTCTTCTGGCCGACTGTTTATATGAATCATCCGGCAGTTTTGTCGGATTTTCCAATTTGCACTTTGCTTTAAATTTTTTGCATTTCATAAATTTTGCTAAGTATAGCTTGACTTTTTATATGAATGCTTTGAATACTTTTCAATATGCCAATTATTTTGGTATACCGACTATTTTTGCCCCTAGGCGACTGTGCGCCTGGTTTTCTAAGGCTGATGGATTGACTTGGAAATTTTTTATACTTTAAAGAGTATGGTTGATTTCTAAATCTATCAATCATTATGGTGATTTTCCCAAACTAGGCGGACAGACGGCCATTGGATAGACGGTCATACGCTCATCATGATACGGCTCTCGGCCTCAATATAGTTCTCTTAGAAGAACCACGCTTATCTACTAAGTGTTGTACTTAGTTTATTTTATTGATTGTAAATTGTCCGTTTGTTTGGTATCTGTACAGAAACAGGCGCCAAACGGAATGTTTAACCAAAGTAGCAACCGCTTGTTGGGTTACAGGTGGTAGCTTTAATTGTTTTGCTAACCTAAATAGGAATAGTGGTCGAATGTCGTCTGTTTATCAAAAGGACAGGTGGCTTCTTTCGTACCATCTAGGTTCCATTTTAGTTTAGCTAGATCGAGCGACTATGAGTTAACCTTTGGTTCGTACCATCTAGGTTCCATTTTAGGTTAGCTAGATCGAGCGACTATGAGTTAACCTTTGGGGATTAATCAATCTTTGTCACCTTAGTTTGAGTAAATAGAAGAAGTAGACGGTCGTTGGCCGCATATTGTTTCCTCACAAGTGCTGAGCTTTAGACTTAGCTTTTTACTCAATTAGCTGCTAAGTATGGAACTTAGCTTATATCCTCAAAATTTTCCGACTGTGTTGCCCCTGAGCAACTACAATCGACATCCGACTTAGATATTATAGATTACCGCATGTTTTAGAGCAATTGGTAGTCTTTGTTATCTTTGTCTCATTTGATCAGTTCACAAAGCAATGTGCCACCCAAATGGGAGATGCTCTCTGCGATGAATTCACCTGGATGGATGTCGCCGGACGCCTGTTCATGTTAGGGATAGACGTATTGTTTTATAAATTAAGAATATCCGGCCATAGGCCTCATTTCGATCGTCAGGCCATAGGCCTGACTTTGATCATTCAGCCATAGGCCTCATTTGTTCTGAGTGGAACAACACATAGATTTGCTCATGTTGGAGCAGAAAATTAAAATAATTAATAAGGCCGCCTGTACATTGTATAGACGGTACTTTCATAGTGAGTACATAAGAAGCCAAAGATTCATCGATCTTTCGTTGATACTTAAGTACAAAACAATATTACAATTCAGAAGTAGTACTTTTTCAAGTTATCTACATACCAAGTTCTGGCCATCTGCGTGTCGTCTGGTGTTTCCAAGCGGTAGGTGCCGCCTCTTACTTCTTCATAGATCCGGTAGGGGCCTTCCCAATTGGGAGTCAGCTTTCCCTGCTCATTGGCCCTACCAGTTGCCTCCATTTTTCGCAACACAAAGTCCCCAACTTTGAAGGGGCGCTTGTGCACTCTTTTTATTGTAGGCTCTCGTCATCCCAGACGGTAGATCTCATGGTGCAAGGCAGCATTGCCCCTGCGCTCTGGGAGTGAGTCCAGTGCTAGCCGCATGGCCTCCCAGTTAGCCTCCTCATCGTATAACATGACTCGAATAGTCGGCTCATAGTGCTCAATAGGAAAAATAGCTTCGGCACCATAAGTCATGAGAAATGGGGTTTCACTAGTCTCCCCTTTTTCAGTCGTCCTGATGGCCCACAGAACATGCGGTAGCTCGTCAGCCCATAGGCCGCCAGCTCTTTCAATTTTCTTTTTGATGCCATCAGAGATTAACTTGTTGAAGGCTTCAACCAGACCGTTTTCTTGGGGACGGCCGACTGATGCAAAACAGTGAGAGACCCCTTGGTCTCCCAACTAGTTCTTGAGAGCAGGCGTCTCAAATTGAGGACCATTATCAAAGACCATAGACATGGGTACCCCATACCGAGTGATGACATTTCTCCAAATGAAGGAGATAACATCTTTTGTTTTAATGCCATTTATTGCCTACGCCTCTACCCATTTGCTGAAGTAATCGACAGCAACCATTTGGCGAATGGTACTAGGCTATGGATGGCCGTCAAATTAGTGGCGGGACGGTGTATGAGCTTGGCAAACATTTGACACATGTTGTTTAAGGGATTTTTCCCCACCACGTGGACCAGTCAGCACCTGCCACGTGTTAGCTATAGGGTTTCGTAGTGACCCGACACTACACGGAAGGAAACCCACCAAGACCCGCCCCTTAATTAAAGCAATTAAACAAGCATAATAAACTTAATCAAACAAGATTAAGGACAAGAATTATACCTTTGGCGCGTGCTTCGCTCCCAAAGAGCTCTTACTTCCAAATCCCGAAAAGACGAGATCTCCGACGGATCATACCCTCAACCCGACCCGAGCGTCCTAAGTCTTGAAGGTTAGTCAAGACCCGGACAAAATAACTAAGAGTTTTACGAATCAAAGGTTTACTCTTTTCTAGAGTTGCCTTTTTAATTCCACTCAAGATTGTATTCTCAAAATCCCAACCAAGTGGGTATTTATAGAGAATGGGGACTTGAAACCCCTTTTCATGATCAATGTGGGATCATGTGCAATTGCAATAATTTATTTAATTCTAAAATAAATAACTATGCAAAACAATCACAAGCCAACTAGTGGCAAAAGGAGAGGATGGGTTAGGTGAGGACCATATCCCATAGGGGGGACCATTGCCTTGCTCCCCAAGGGAAGCTTGGTGGCTTTGGTCCACACTTCCCCTCAAACCGCCATTTACAAGGCAGCTAGGCTGGATGCCACCTGGCTCTGCCAACACGCACAGCCAGCTAGCATGCTTGGCTGGCGCACCATGCATCACCCAGCCAGTCTGCCCAGCACCTCTATCGCACGTACAACATGCATCGCCCAGCTAGTGCTTGCTAGGCATCGTTGGCGCTGGCCTCGCATCCCACGCACTGGCTGTCGCACATGCTTCGCATAGCGTACAAGCCTTGCACCTCGCATCACACACCAGCCATGCGCCACGCACCACGCACCACGCACCACGCACACACTCGTGTCCCTCGCTGCACCTCTTGCACAGGCATCACACGCATTGATAGCCCAGCCTACGCGCATCAATGCGCCTGTAGTGCGAGGCTGCTTGTGCAAGGCCTAGCATCATGCTGGCGCCCAAGCTCTCGCATGTGGTGCGATGCTTGGCGCTGCCATGCGAAGGCTAGCACACAAGCATCCACGCACATGGTGCGCCATTGCCAAGCAGCCAACCATGCTAGCACTTGGTGCTTGCGATGGTGCTGCCATGCCAGGCACGCACGCACGCAGCACCTAGTGCTTGCCATGGTGCGCCTGGTGCCTGCGATGGTGCGCTTCGTGTGCCCATTGCTGGCGAATGGTGCCATATGCACCCAGGCACCCACGCTAGCACGCTGCTAGCTGTGATGGGCTGCCTAGTGCCTGTGTGGCTTGCGATGGCTACCATGCGCACCTAGGCACCCATGCTAGCATGCTGCTAGCTTGCGATGGGCTGCCAGGGCGCGCCTAGGCTGGGATGGTGCCTAGCACATCATGGTGCGCCTAGGCTTGCTATGAGCTAGCCTAGCCTCGCTACAGCTACGCTCATACTTGTTGCTTGTGATTTTGCGACGCTCGGTCTCGACGCCCTAGGCTCGATTTTTGACGTCTGTATTCGTAAAACTCTGTCGACTCATTAAATCCTTTCGGATTAATTCGTCGTCTCGGATCGGAGATTCGATTGGGTTCGACCCGAAGGGTTCAGTTAAGATCAAGCTGTAATATCAATTATACCCCGATATTACTGATCGGAAGCGGCCTCCACCTAGGCATTCCGATCACTTTACCTTACAGAAGAATTAGCTCTGTATAATTCTGAACCCTCTACCAGAATAATACACTTGTTGGAAGGACACCATTCCTTTCAATCTCCCACTTGTCCTTCCGGAAAAGTGTGCATATTGTGTATAGCTCATTTCCTTTGTCACTTAATGTTTCTTCGTGAACTATAAGGTAAGATTCTTTGTCATCCTTATTACGTTCAGAAGTGTTTCTCGATCTCCGAGTTTTGACTGTCAATAAGCAGATGAAATCTAAAATCCATCTGAGCATGGCCATGCATTTTCACAGTCTCACTCTTCGAGCGGCCTTTTAAACAACAAAACATTTTCCCTATTGTTAGTAGGGGGACAATCCCAGTCTTGTATTGTAAGTTCTTCTTACTAAGAGGATATAGACTCCCGAGTGTTCACGTTATGATCCCCAGTTACGGCAGACGTTTGGAACATCAAAGAGCCCAGTACTCAAACAAGAAAACTTCACAGTACTCATGGTCTAGGAAATAAGTTCCGATAGTCATAATGAGAAATGTACTTATGACAAAATTTTTAAATTTTCTTAAAGTACTCTCACAGTTCTTATCCAGTACAGTTCTAAACTGTACCTGTGCAAATGATTTATGACTGTCACGTCCTCGCAACACAAGAAACGGTGCTATAAATCATACTACACACTAATCTATGGCAGTCATCAATCGTCCATCTGTTAGATGACCTCGATTAGGGATACTTTTCGATTTAATATTCAATGTTCACTTAACAGGTGTTTCTTTATCCAAGACATGGTCTTGATACCCTGTTTTGATTATTTCCGTAAATCGAATGGACTCATTATTTAATTCTAAACCACAATTAAATAGTAATGGAGTGAATGATAATTTTGCACAAAAATTAATTACTCCATTAATGAATGGTTTTAGTACAGTGTCTTACATTAAATCGACCCGTTTAATTAAAACACATGTACAGGGAATTTCAAAGCCAGTCTCCTATGTGCTTGATTCCCATTGCCTCAACGTGTTTGTTGTGTTTCACTTGAGGTAAAGGTTTAGTCAAAGGATCGGCTACATTATCATCCATGCCGATCTTACAAATTCTGATTTGACCTTCGGATTTCCATTCCCTTATCATGTGAAATCTCCTTTGCACGTGTTTGACCTTCTGGTGTTCTCTCAGCTCCCTGGCCTGAGCAATAGCTCCATTATTATCACAATAGAGATCTATCGGCCCCTTGATTGAGGGTACAACACCAAGTTCACTAATGAACTTGCGAATCCAAACAGCTTCCTTGGCAGCTTCCGAAGCGGCCAAGTACACGGCTTCAGTTGTAGAGTCTGCAGTGGTGCTCTGCTTGGCACTCTTCCAGCTGAACGCTCCTCCATTCAGACAGAATATATACCCCGACTGTGACTTGAAGTCGTTTCTGTCAGTCTGGAAGCTAGCGTCAGTGTAACCTTCAAAAACCAGTTCTTTGTGGCCTCCATACACCAGGAATTTATCCTTGTTCCTTTTCAGGTACTTAAGGATGTTTTTTGCCGCAGTCCAATGCGCCTCTCTTGGGTTCGATTGGTATCGACTCGTTGCACTCAGGGCATACGATACATCTGGCCTTGTACATATCATGGCATACATGATCGATCCGATTAGCGAAGCATATGGGATCTGATTCATTCTTTCTCGCTCAACAAGTGTCTGCGGACACTATTTCTTGCAGAGAGTTATGCCATGGGACATGGGTAAATGCCCTCTTTTGGCATTTTCCATGTTGAATCGAGCCAGTACCTTATCAATGTAATTACTCTGGCTTAATCCAATCATCCTCTTAGATCTATCCCTGTAGATCTTGATGCCCAATATGTACTATGCCTCACCTAAGTCCTTCATTGAAAAGCACTTTCCCAACCAGCCCTTTACGGACTCCAACAATTTCGTGATGTTTCCAAAATGAGCAGTATGTCATCGACATACAGGACTAGGAATGCAATATCACTCCCACTGACCTTCTTGTATACACAAGACTCATCTGGATTCTTGATAAAACCAAACTTGCTGATGGCTTCATCAAATCGCAGATTCTAACTTCTACTGGCTTGCTTTAGTCCATAAATGGACTTCTTCAGCTTGCAAACCTTTCCAGCGTTGCCTGGATCGACAAAACCCTCTGGCTGTGTCATATACACAGTTTCTTCCAAAATCCCATTAAGGAAGGCAGTTTTGACATCCATTTTCCATATTTCGTAATCGCTAGGATGATCCGGACGGACTTTAGCATTGCAACTGGTGAAAAAGTTTCGTCATAGTCAATCCCGTGGACTTGTCTATAACCTTTTGCCACCAGTCTAGCTTTGTATATCGATACATTTCCATCTTTGTCTATCTTCACTTTGAAGATCTATTTGCAACCAATGGGTGTATATCCCTCGGGCAAATTCACCAAGTCCTAGACTTCATTTTCAGACATGGAGTCCATCTCAGATTTCATGGCCTCTTGCCATTTTGCAGAGTCGGGGCTCGTCATAGCTTGCTTGTATGTCGCCGGCTCATCACCATCCATAACTAGGATGTCCTGATCATCAGTTAAGACGATACCGAGGTATCTGTCTGGTTGAGATCTTTGCCGTTGCGACCTACGTAGTGTAATTGGTTGAGCATTTACATTGTCTGCTTAACTCTGACCAATCTTCTCAGATGCTTCCAAAGTACCTAGATTGTCAGTTTTGTCAGGTTGACATTATTGCTCGTCCTCTCGAACTTCGTCGAGTTGGATTTTCCTCCCACTTGTCATTTTGTAAAGGTGATCCTTCTCCAAAAAGACACCATCACGAGCAACAAACACTTTGTTCTCGGATTTATTGTAGAAGTAATACCCTTTGGTTTCTTTTGGATATCCCACAAAGAAACACTTATCCGATTTGGGGTGAAGTTTGTCCGAAATTAATCGCTTGACATATGCTTCGCATCCCCAAATCTTGAGAAAAGACAACCTGGAAGGTTTCTTAGTCCATAATTCATATGGAGTCTTTTCAACAGCTTTTGACGGAGCTCTATTTAGTGTTAGTGCTGCTGTTTGTAGCGCATGTCCCCAGAACAAGATAGGGAGTTCACTAAGACCCATCATTGACCGAATCATGTCTAACAAGGTCCGAATCCTCCGTTCGGACACTCCGTTCCATTGAGGAGTTCCAGGAGGTGTCAACTCTGAAAGAATGCCACATTCTTTCAAGTGATCGTCGAATTCATGGCTCAAATATTCGCCACCTCGATCCGATCGAAGTGCTTTAATTTTCTTGCCAAGTTGATTTTCAACTTCTTTCTGAAATTCTTTGAATTTTTCAAAGGATTCAGATTTATTCGACATTAAGTAGATATAGCCATATCTACTATAATCGTCGGTGAAGGTGATGAAATATCGGTAACCTTGCCTTGCGGGTGTGCTCATAGGTCCACATACATCCGTGTGTATTAGACCTAATAAGTCACTTGCCCTTTCTCCCAGCTTGGAGAATGGCTGTTTTATCATCTTGCCTAATAAGCATCCTTTGCAATTTTCAAACGACTCTAAGTCGAATGAGTCAAGAACACCTTCTTGAAGAAGTTTCTTAATGCGTTCGATGTTAATGTGGCCAAGACGACAGTGCCACAAGTAGGTTTGATTTGACTCGATGGTCTTAGCCCTTTTGGTAGTATTCTCGATGTTATAGACCTGTTTGTCTAGTGACAGCACATAAAGACCATTTTCTGAATATGCCTTTCCATATAAAACATTATCAAAATATATAAAACAACTATTGTTTTTGATTCGAAATTCGAATCCTTTGGCGTCCAACGCCGATATTGAAATAATGTTTTTGGTCACTCTAGGAACATGATAACAATTTTCAAGTTCTAGAACAAGCCCAATGGGCAAAGACAAATTGAGAGTTCCAACGGAGACGGAAGACATCCTTGCTCCGTTGCCGACCCGAAGCTCGACCTCTCCCTTCTCTAGCCTCCTACTTATCCTTAGTCCCTGAGCATTGGAACAAAGGTGTGAGCCACATCCGGTATCTAATACCCATGATGTTTTGCTAGCGAAGTTTAAGTCTATAACGAAAATACCTGATGAAGAAGCAATGTTGTCGTTCTTCTTATCTTCCTTGAATTTGAGGCAGTCCTTTTTCCAATGTCCCTTCTTCTTGTAGTAGAAACATTCGGAATCAGACTTAGAAGAAGCTTCCATCTTGTCCTTGTTGCCCTTGGCAAACTTTGACTTAGGTGGGAATTTCTTCTTTTTCCCTTTAAAGCATTTCTTTTTGCCCGCACGTTTGAACGGCTTGCCCTTCCTCACCATGAGCATGTCATGCTTGCCCTCATCCTTGAGGGTTTGCTCGGCTTGCTTCAACATACCATGAAGCTCGGTAAGGGTTTTCTCCATACTATGCATGTTATAGTTCATCTTGAACTGATCATAGCCTTTGTGAAGGGAGTGGAGAATAATGTCAATTGCCATTTCAGTTGAATACCCAGCATCGAGCCTTTCCATGTTTTCAAATAATCCAATCATTTTGAGAACATGCGGGCTGACTGGCTCTCCTTTCTTGAGCTTGCTCTCAAGGATCTGCGTGTGGGTTTGGAACCTTTCAGTTCGGGCCTGCTCTTGGAACATATTCTGAAGCTCAGAAATGATCTCAAAAGTTGTCTCCTTTTCAAAGAAAGTCTTTTGAAGGTCCGGAGACATTGTGGCCAACATGATGCATTTGACATCCCGATTGGCACTTTGCCATCGGTTAAGGGCAGCCTGAGTGACCTCCTCATTGGGAGAGTCGGGCATTTCCTCATCAAGGACGTATTCCTTTTGCTCCTGCATTAGTACAATGCGGAGATTTCTTTGCCAATCAAGAAAGTTTGGCCCGCTCAACTTCTCCTTGTCAAGAATTGAGCGCAAAGAGAATTGGTTGTTGTTTGAGTTACTTGCAGACATGATTTCTAAAATTGAAAGAATTTGAAGTGAAAAAACCATTCATAAATCAATAAGTTGAAATTTAAAGCGTTCATGCACTTATTCACACTTATTGAAAATTTTATCCACGCATTTTAAGATTGTCCCTTATGGGCGAGAATAAAATGATTCTGAGATCCCAAAGATCAAGAAATGGTTAAGCATGCTTTGGCTTGTCTTAACCATTAAATATCTTAAGGTAATCAATCCAATTGCTAATAGCTCCAAGCTACTCTCGGTTTGATAAAATGTCGCATCTAATGCATTCTTGACATTTTATCTCTTTTGCCACGACATCAAGGACTCCTTACTGATATCGTTGAGCTTAACCAAGACAACTTGTATACCTAGTATACCTTACGTTCCTAGGGAAGTAGTGATGCCTCGCTTTGGCGTAATCCATCACATACGCGCATTAGTTCGGTAAGTGTTGTTCTTGGAACGACAAATTTTAGCTCAATATTATTAAGGGACCTAGGGTTTCTATGTTGGTTGATTTAAGTGAACTTAACTAATCATCGCAACATTATAGAAATCCTAGAGATGCATCTAGCTATCATATATAATAACAATATATAAAAGGCATAAAAATAGATGCATTTGGCAACTAGCATGACCCCTTGAAATCTTCAATTTCCATGGGTAAGATCTTGGCTCGACTTCGTCGAAACGCCGTCTTGAGACTTCTTGGCCAAAATGAAATGAAAGAAGCTAGCTAGAATGACTAAGATTAATCTGAATAGTACAAAAAAAAATTAATGGTTCGCAGACCGTATTTAGATTTAAAAAAATACTTAACGGAACGCAGTCCGTATTTTCTATCCTAGTAGGGCCCCACTAGTTGCCATTTTCAAAGAACCTGTTTTGAAAGCAATCTTTCATTCACCCGTTCACTATTTGTGAACGGCCCATGCAATTTTACGAAATACATAATTAAACACGCAAAACTAGTAACTAACTTAGGTCGTTAATCCAATTAACGCGCCTAATTAAAACTAGTCAAAGTGGTTTAATCCATTATTTCTAAACGCAAAATGCTAACGCATTTAATTAAGCTCCCACTAAATTCCGCATCTGTACTTAATTAATCCGATTAATTAAGTCGGCATAACCCATAATTTGTCAAAATTTTGCAAAATCGAAAATCAAGGTTTTTAGCCACGTTAAAATAATTAATTAAAATTATTAACACGAAAAAACGCAAAATCATAGCTCAAGTACTAAGCAAAAAAAAAAATGGCATCATCCTATGATGCAGGGCGCACCATGGCTGCTAGGCAGCCCATGGCCCCTGCGCCATGGTGCGTGGTGCTGGCAGCTAGCAAGTGCGCCTAGCACAGCCTGCCTAGCTAGCTAGCACCAGCAGCATGCTACGCATGCTAGCAGCTTGCTGGCACAAGCATCAGGGGGCTGGTTGGCTGGGGCTTGCTGCCTCGCTGCCCAGCAGCTGCACAAGCGTACCAGCAGCCTAAGGCCCTTATGTGCCAGCACACGCACCACACAGCAGCCCCTCCTCGCCACACAGCTACGCACCAAGTGATGCACAGCCTTATGCGCACCACAGGCAGCCTACATGTGGGCTGCTAGGCAGCCCGGCTAGCCTTGGTGACGCTTGCGGTTTTGCATCGTTTTGCGTGCATTTTACTCGGAATTTAATTTCGATTTGTGTGTGACAATAATCAATTCTAAATCAAATTTTTGGAATTAATTTTTGAGGGAAAATAAAATAAAACAAATATTAAGTCTAACTTAAACAAGTTTATTTTATTAGTGCACAAGCCTAAATTTATCCAAAAATTTCAATTTTGAACAAAATTAGGTCAAACTTTATGCTTAAAATAAAATGACCTATGTCCAAAATTAATCTTGCCAATATGCAAATTAATAATGGATTTGACAAAAGGGGGTTGGAAAAATAAATTAACCATCCAATGATAAAAAATTTCCAACTTGCATACTTGTGTAAAATACCAAGATTACATCTTCCAATATGAAGATTAATCAAATTTTACTCACAAGTAATTGAACTTAATGGATTTTAATCAACCAAAACATGAAAAAATCCAAACTTTGTTCAACATGGAATTTAGGGTTAGAGTTCCAATCATTTAAACCTTTAAAAATTAGAACTTTAACATTACTTGGGAACTTAAAATACAAAATCACAACAAGTTTTCACACCTTATTGCAATTTATTTGCAAAGTTTGTGAAAAACAAGTTTATGTGATAACTTAGTATATCAACTTAAGCACTAATAAACACTCCATTATTATGCTCAAGGATATTTTAAAACCAGTAGATTAGTGATGCAAATGTGCATTTAATCTAACCTTGTAATGCGTGCATTAATCAAGGCTTAAAAAAGAATTAAAATTTTCGTTGAAAAACGTAAAACCCCAGAGAAATTGGGTTTCTGGTTCGAATTTGACTTCTGACAACCCTAGAAAAAGGGCTTAAACAGTTCCAGAATGTCGATTCCACCCAAAAATCACTATTTTTAAGCCAAAATCTGGGTTCGACAGACAAATCGAAGATAAAATCGAGTTTTTAAAATTAATTAAAAACGAGCATCTAATCTAATTAGATGAACATCAACCAGAAAATTAAATTCTTTAAAACACTTTAATTAAACAATAATTGCAAAAATTAAAAGGAGCGTGGCTCCGATACCGCTGTAGGGTTTCGTAGTGACCCGACACTACGCGGAAGGAAACCCACCAAGACCCGCCCCTTAATTAAAGCAATTAAACAAGCATAATAAACTTAATCAAACAAGATTAAGGACAAGAATTATACCTTTGACACGTGCTTCGCTCCCAAAGAGCTCTTACTTCCAAATCCCGAAAAGACGAGATCTCCGACGGATCGTACCCTTGACCCGACCCGAGCGTCCTAAGTCTTGAAGGTTAGTCAAGACCCGGAAAAAATAACTATGAGTTTTACGAATCAAAGGTTTACTCTTTTCTAGAGTTGCCTTTTTAATTCCACTCAAGATTGTATTCTCAAAATCCCAACCAAGTGGGTATTTATAGAAAATGGGGACTTGAAACCCCTTTTCATAATCAATGTGGGATCATATGCAATTGCAATAATTTATTTAATTCTAAAATAAATAATTATGAAAACAATCACAAGCCAACAAGTGGCAAAAGGAGAGGATGGGTTAGGTGAGGACCATATCCCATAGGGGGGACCATTGCCTTGCTCCCCAAGGGAAGCTTGGTGGCTTTGGTCCACACTTCCCCTCAAACCGCCATTTGCAAGGCAGCTAGGCTGGCTGCCACCTGGCGCTGCCAGCACGCACAGCCAGCTAGCATGCTTGGCTGGCCCACCACGCATCACCAAGCAAGTCTGCCCAGCACCTCTATCGCACGTACAACATGCATCGCCCAGCTAGTGCTTGCTGGGCATCGCTGGCGCTGGCCTCGCATCCCCCGCACTGGCTGGTCGCACATGCTTCGCATAGCGTACAAGCCTTGCACCTCGCATCACGCACCAGCCATGCGCCACGCACCACGCACACACTCGTGACCCTCGCTGCACCTCTCGCACAGGCATCACACGCATTGCTAGCCCAGCCTACGCGCATCAATGCGCCTGTAGTGCGAGGCTGCTTGTGCGAGGCCTAGAATCATGCTGGCGCCCAGGCTCTCGCATGTGGTGCGATGCTTAGCGCTACCATGCGAAGGCTAGCACACAAGCATCCGTGCACATGGTGCGCCATTGCCAGACAGCCAACCATGCTAGCACTTGGTGCTTGCGATGGTGCTTCCATGCCAGGCACGCACGCACGCAGCACCTAGTGCTTGCCATGGTGCGCCTGGTGCCTGCGATGGTGCTGCCATGCCAGGCATGCACGCACGTAGCACCAGCCCTGCGATGGTACACCTGGTGCGCCCATTGCTGGCGATTGGTGCCATATGCACCCAGGCACCCACGCTAGCACGCTGCTAGCTGCGATGGGCTGCCTGGTGCCTGTGTGGCTTGCGATGGCTGCCATGCGCACCCAGGCACCCATTCTAGCATGCTGCTAGCTTGCGATGGGCTTCCAGGGCGCGCCTAGGCTGCGATGGTGCCTAGCACATCATGGTGCGCCTAGCACACACATGGTGCGCCTAGGCTTGCTATGAGCTAGCCTAGCCTAGCTACGGCTACGCTCATACTTGTTGCTTGTGATTTTGCGACGCTCGGTCTCGACGCCCTAGGCTCGATTTCCAACGTCTGTATTCGTAAAACTCTATCGACTCATTAAATCCTTTCAGATTAATTCGTCGTCTCGGATTGGAGATTCGATTGGGTTCGACCCGAAGGGTTTAGTTAAGATCAAGCTGTAATATCAATTATACCCCGATATTACTGATCAAAAGCGGCCTCCACCTAGGCATTCCGATCACTTGACCTTACTAAAGAATTAGCTCTGTAATAATTCTAAACCCTCTACCGGAATAATACACTTGTTGGAAGGACACCATTCCTTTCATTAGCCACGTGGACCATTCAAAGGGCTGCCACGTGTCATGCTCCAAGAGGTCCAGCATGGACCAATCGCGTCACGCCACGTGGCCCACTATCTGTCAACCCGGAAAACGACTAACTAGGCCCGACTCCCGAGGCAAGCCCAATCAGTCCTAGGTTTTCCATTTAACCTAGTATTGGGCGCGTATTTCGAGGCTATAAATACAGTAATTAGCCTTCACTAAACACATTCAGAATTAATTAATCATCTCACAAAGAGAAGGCTAAACCCTTGTGCATACTACTTGCTAGACTAGACTTAGCATTAATTGCACACCTCGATCACTCCTCCAATTAGAGGAACCAGATCACTTTTACTTTCTGCACCTTTTACTCCTTAAACTTTTACTCCTTAAACATGTTCTAACTTGATCGTCGGAGGCGGAGCTCCCATCAACCGGAGTTTCCGTTGTTTTGCAGGTACAGGCACATGGATCCAGTCCCGAAATTTTAACTCTCCCGCAGGACATCAAAAAACCCCGAAACACATGTCACATTTTTTCACCATCTCTATGGCGTCTGCTTTAAGGGTAGGCCAGAAGTAACCTTGTCGCCTGGCTCTCTTTGCTAGGATTCTGCCACCTATTTGGGAGGCGCAGAAGCCCAAATGCAAGTCTTCTAAGACCTCTCATCCCTTCTCTGGGGTAACACATTTCAAAAAAGGTTGGAGATAGCCTTTCTTGAAAAGCTCTCCATTGTGGATTTCAAAATTGGCCGCATGATTTTTCATTGCGAACATCTCTGGGTAGGTATCCGGTAAGGTGTATTCTGTTAAGTAAGCTTGGATGTCGTCCATCCAGGTTGAGCCTCAATCTAGTATTCCAATGGGATCTTCTTCAATACTTCTTTTTTCCTTAACTTCCTAAAAGACAGACCTAGGTGTATCACAAGAGGCGGATGATGCAAGTTTAGAGAGAGCATCCGCCTGATTGTTCTCAGACATGGGCACCTGACTTAGATGAAATTCATCAAGGGTCCCAACCTCTTCTTTGACCGCCTGTAAGTACTTAATCATAGACGGATGTGTGGCTTCATAGTCACCATGGAATTGGCTAACAATCACTTTTGAATCAGAACAGGCGTCCACTTTTTTTTGCCCCAGCCGCCTTACACATGCGAATGCCGGCTAGTAGGGCTTCATATTCTGCCTCATTATTTGAGGCTTGGAACTTGAATTGTAGGACATATTCATACTTGTCTCCTTTAAAAGACTGACATATGACGCCTGCACCACGACCGTTCAGGGTGGAGCTGCCGTCCACATATACCTTCCAAACCTGTTCAAGGTTTTCAGGATCAGTCGGCCTTGTCATTTCGATAATGAAGTCGGCAAACGCCTGTCCCTTCACTGCCTTTCTTGGTTCAAAGGAAATTTCAAGGCTTTGAATCTCAATCGCCTATTTAATCATTCGGCCGGATGATTCCATGGTTATCATTGGCCGCTTGATTAGTTAGTCTGTGTAAACCACTACCGGATGCGCCAGGAAGTAAGGTTTTAACTTCTTGACTGCCATTAAGAGGGAAAGTCCAAAATTTTCAACCATGGGGTACTTCAGCTCTACATTCCGTAGAACATGACTGATGAAGTAGACCGGGAGCTTGGTGCCGCCTCTTTCGGCAAGGAGAACAGCACTGAGCGCATGGTTAGAGACAGCTAGGTACATGTACAGCACTTCCTTTGGCAAAGGACTGACCAGCCTTAGTAAAGAGTGCAAGTGTTCCTTCAGCTTTTGGAAGGCCGCCTCTGCATCCGCCCCCTATTCAAACATAGTCTTCTTCTTGATTGCTTGGAAGAAGTAAAGGCACTTGTCGCCTGACCGACTGAGGAATCTCCCCCATGCCGCCAGACAACCTGTTAGTTTTTGAACTTCTTTTACAGTGCGGGGCGACTTCATGTCTATAACCGTCTGTATTTTTTCGGGTTGTCCTTTATCCCCCTTTGATCTATCAGAAATCCAAGGAACTTCCCAGACTCAACACCAAAAACACACTTCTTGGGATTGAGCATGACCTGGTGCCGCCTGAGTGTGGCGAATGTTTCTCGGAGGTCTGTAAGATGATCCGTCTGTAGTTTTGATTTGACTATCATATCATCAATATATGCCTCCATATTCCTTCCAATTTGATTAATGAAGACTGTATTAACCATTTGCTGGAAGGTAGCAGGCGCATTCTTTAAACCAAACGGCATCACAGTATAGCAGGATAACCCCTTATCAGTGACGAATGTCGTCTTTTCTTGATCTTTCTTCCACAAGGGTATCTGATGAAAGCCTGAATAGGCATCCATAAAGCTCATCAAGGCATGGCTAGTTGTAGAGTCAACCAGACTGTCAAATTTTAGAAGGGGATAGCTATCCTACGGACATGCCTTGTTCAAGTCTGTGTAATCTATACACATGCGCCAGGTACCATTCGGCTTCTTTACAAGGACCACATTAGCAACCCAATCAGGGAAGTAGCATTGCCGAATAAACCCAGCATCCAACAGTTTTTTCACCTTGGCGGCTGCCGCCTGGCTTCTTTCTTCACCATGGTTCCTCTTCTTTTGCCATACCGGCTTCTTTTTAGGATCCACAGCAAGTTTTTGGACGGCTAGATCCGGACGAATGTCTGGCATCTCGTCCACTTCAAAGGCTAAGATGTCTTTGAACTCTTTCAATAGGTTGTGTAGGTATGCACCCAATTTAGAAAAAGCAGCCGTCCCCACCTTAACAGTATGTTCTAGACGAGTGTCATCCAGAACAATATTAATGTGCTCACCAGCCGGCTTGGGACGGAGTTCATCCGGACGTTCTCCGGTCAAAGATTGCTATTGGTTTTCTTTTTTCACGGCCACCAATTGGTCGGTCGTTCTCCTTTTGGTGCCTGCTATGGGATCAGGAGCGGCTTCCTTGACTTTGTCAAGGTCTATAGTTTCTCCACTGAGGCCGGATGCGACCACATTGGGTTTGACGTCAGAGAGATAGCACTCCCTAGCCGTCTTTTGGTCTCCCCGTAGGGAGCCGACTGTTCCATCATCCTTATCAAACTTGAGAAGCATAAGAGAAGGAATGATAACGGCTTCGGACTCATTTAGGGTGGGACGACCCAAAATCATGTTATAGGCGGTCAGCTCTTCAACAACTAAGAACCGGACCACCAAGTGGAGTCCCTCTCCCTTTTCTCCCAGCCAAATGGACAAGTCAATTCGACCTATCAGATGCACAAATCTGCCCCCAAATCCCACTAAGGGATGAGAGACCCTATACATGCTCTTAAGTTTGTACTTGAGCTTGGTCAAGCACTTGTGGCTGATGAGATCAGAGGAACTGCTGGTGTCTATGTGGATTCGACCCACCTTTTGGTTGTTCACTTTGCATTCGATGACAATGGTCCTAACATTGCCCTGTCTCCCTCAGAGACGAAAACTTCAGGGAAAGTGTCCTTAGACGCCTGCCCCTCATCAACTGAGCTGACATATAGTTGCCTAATGTAATCTTTGGTTTCCCGATTGTAGGGTCGCCTCCAGCATAGCCACCTGCTATTGTATAGATCTGTTCTTCATCAATATCAGAATTATTAGCAGGTTGAGACTTTTTCTTTGGACGATTGCCCAGGGTTAGTTTGCAAGGTAACCTTGGACCTCAGAATGTAGGACTTTAGCACCCTTTATCATCCAGGCGGTCCAACAGCCGCCTGAGACTATAGTAGTCGTTGGTGTCATGGCCAACGTCCTCATGAAAATGACAATACTTATTTTTATTCCGATTTTTGGCGGTACCTTTCATAGCAGTTGGCTTCTCAATGGTCACTCGGTCTTTGATCTCCATGAGGATGGAGTGACAATCCTTGTTAAACTCATACTTGGGGGTGTATGGTTCAGATTCTTTCTTTTTCTTCTTGGACGACTGTTCAAAGGTATCAGCCACCCAAACTTCTTTTCTTTTCTTTTCTTCTATCTTAGCCGGTTGTGATGACCGACTCTCTCTTTTATCGGACTTCTTTGAGTCCAACTGTTTACTAACGTGGTAGAGCTTGATCGCCTATACATAGGTGTCCGCCTCCATCAGTGCTTCTTGGAGGGTGGCAACCCTCTTTCTGACAAGGTCAAACTTAAAGGCCGACCCGTCCTTAAGACATTTAAAAAAGTCTGTATAGGCCACTTCATCAAACAGTCCTTGAATCTGAATTCTCATCAGATTGAACTGCCTGATGTATGACCGTAGCCCTTCTTTCTCTCCCTGCTGAATTGCACCTAAGTCAAGACTTGTTTTCTTATAAGGGATATTCATTGAGAAGTTGGACGCAAACAAGTATGCAAGCGTCTTGAAATTATTGATGCATCCGGCTGGTAGTTTGCCGAACCATTATTGGGCGACGCCCTTCAATGTAGCCGGGAAGCATCAACACCATGCGGCATCATCCAACCCTTGTAGATACATGAGGTTGGTGTATGCCATAAGGTGATCTTCTGGATTGGTGGTACCATCATAGGTATCTACCAATACATTTTTCACATTGGCCGGCTGTGCGACCTCAGTTATTTCCTTGGAAAACGCGAAGGGTTGTTCTCTAATTCTTAGCAGTCGGAGCTGCCAGTCCAAAGGTTGGACGTTTTGTGCCGCCTATCCCCCAAAAAGGGTCGGCTACATGTAAGGTTGTCCATACGACATGTATGGCTGTTGAGGCGCATACGGGGCCGCATGGAGCATTTGAGGACTAGAGTGAGCGGACATGCCGCTTGTTTGGTTCTCTTGGTTTGATTGTGAATACCTCATTGAGGTATTCTGAAAGTTGTCTTGCAAGTTTGACGTTGAAGCCGACTCTGACAGTTGCATGTTCTTCTTCTGCTGGATTAACATCCGGGCATCATAATAACTTTTCTTTGAACCATCCGGCTGTACATGCCGGATGACCTTCCTCTTCCCTGGCTCAGGGAACCGGAGTTTTGCCAAATTTATCAAGGGCCTCTTCCCCTCCCTAGGTTTAGGGTAAGGAGTGGCCTCTCGGTCTTTGACCGGCTTATTCCTCCCAGAATGGGAGGGCTTCTTGGCCAACTGTTCCCTGGTGGAAACAGCCGTCTGCTTGTCAATCAGGTCCTTAATCTTCCCTTTGAAACTTGTCATGAGAGTCATGAGCTCGTTTTTGGTGATAGGGATAGAGCCTTCAGCCACCTGGGGTTGACTAGTCGACTGGCCGACTGGTTCACTAGGGCCCACCTGTTCGTCATTCCGTTCCCTCCTTTTAATGGGACGGATGCGCCTATTTCTTAGGGACCCTTCAGGGGCCGTGTGTGTATCAACGTCATAGTCGTCATCTGTATCCTGATCTGTATAGTCCTGGACGTCGGCCATAGGCCGTTTCTCATTAAGAGGTGGTACAGGTTCTTGTGAAGCCATCTTAGAAGTACTCTCCCCACAGACGGCACCAAATGTTTCGGGGTTTTTAAGATGTCCTGCAGAGAGATACAACACCAAGACTGGCCTCTAGACGTCTGTACCTGCAAAACAACGGAGACTCCTATGGGTGGAAGTTCCGCCTCCGACGATCAAGTTAGAACGTGTTTGGATGTAAAACGAGCGGAAAGTAAAGGGGATCACACTCCTCTTAGGAGAAAAGTGATCATCCGGCTATCTGAGATAACCTCGAAATCCGAGCCTTAGCTCTCAAGTAGTGCAATTAAAGCTGGAGTTAATGCTCAGCAATTAATGTACACGTGTGTTTAATAATTTCTGAATGATGTTCCTCAGGAGGGAACATCTTCCTTTTATAGGGTCTCGTAATGCGTGCCCAGTACTAGGTTTTAGAAACCTAGGACTGACTAGGCTTGTTTAGGAATTTGGGTCGTTAAAGGCCACTTTCCTAATTGGCAATCTGTAAGGTCAAGTGATCGGAATGCCTAGGTGGAGGCCGCTTCCGATCAGTAATATCAATGTACAATTGATGTTACAGCTTAATCTTAACTGAACCCTTCGGGTCAAACCCAATCGAATCACCGATTCGAGACGACGAATTAATCCGAAAGGATTTAATGAGTCAGCAGAGTTTTACGAATACAAACGTCAGATATCGAGCCTAGGGCGTCGAGACCGAGCGTCGCAAAATCACAAGCAACAAGTATGAGCGTAGTCGTAGCTAGGCTAGGCTAGCTCATCGCAAGCCTAGGCGCACCATGTGTGTGCTAGGCGCACCATGGTGTGCTAGGCACCATCGTAGCCCTATCACACCAAGCACAGCACCCATGTGTGTGTGCATAAGCGTAGGCACCATCGCAGCCCTATCGCACCAAGCACAGCACCCATGTGTGTGTGCATAAGCGTGGGCACTATCGCAGCCCCCTAGCACCACGCACAGCACCATCGCAGTGCTAGGCACATGTGTATGTGTGTGTGCGTGTGCACCATAGCGCAGCAAGCTGGCAGGCAGCACTGGCCTTGCGAGTGTGCTAGGCACCATCGCAGGCCACGCACCAAGCACAGCTAGCTGGCAGGCAGCACTAGCCTTGCGTGTGTGCTAGGCACCATCGCAGGCCACGCACCAAGCACAGCGCTAGTGCGTCCTGGCCTGGATGCGCGTAGCTGTGCGAGCATGGGCGAGTGATGCTAGATGGCTGGGTGTGCGAGCATGTGCGAAGGGTGCAGCACTGATGCGTGTGGTGCGTGGGATGCGAGGGCCAGCACCAGCGCCAGCACGCACCAGCGTCTAGCACTAGCACGCACCAGCACCAGCGCCAGCACGCACCAGCACCATGCATGCGAGGGAGCTGCTAGGTAGCCTGGTGCTAACTGGCTGTGCGTGCTGGCAGCACCAGGTGGCAGCCAGCCCAGCTGCCTTGTGAGTGGCGGTTTAGGAGAGGTGGGGACCAAAGCCTTTAGGCTTCCCTTGGGGAGCAAGGCAATGGTCCCCCCATGGGATATGGTCCTCACCTAACCCATTCTCTCCTCTTGCCACTTGTTGCCTTGTGATTGCTTTGCCTAATTATTTATTTTGGAATTAAATAAATTATTGCAATTGCACATGATCCCACATTGATAATGAAAAGGGGTTTCAAGTCCCCATTCTCTATAAATACCCACTTGGTTGGGATTTTGAGAATACAACCTTGAGTGGAATTAAAAAGGCAACTCAAAGAAATAGTAAACCTTTGATTCGTAAAACTCGTAGTTATTTTGTCCGGGTCTTGACTAACCTTCAAGACTTAGGACGCTCGGGTCGGGTCGAGGGTACGATCCGTCGGAGATCTCGTGTTTTCGGGATTTTGAAGTAAGAGCTCTTTGGGAGCGAAGCACTCGTCAAAGGTATAATTCTTGTTCTTAATCTTGTTTGATTAAGTTTAATATGCTTGTTAATTGTTTTAATTAAGGGGCGGGTCTTGGTGGGTTTCCTTCCGCGTAGTGTCGGGTCACTACGAAACCCTACACTTGGACCTCTCACGAGGTGACACGTGGTGAACTCTGGTTGGTCCACGTGGATGACACGTGGCAGAGTTCAATTGGTCCACGTGGCGGGGTTAAAATCCCCTAATCACTTTCCTTTCCCAGGTAGAGAAGGGAAAACCTCATAAAGCAAAGGAGAGTGATCAGATAGAGAAGAAGGAAGATAGACAGCCTCAACATTACCAACTGCACCAACCACTCTAGATTCACAAGCCCTCTATCAATTCTAGAATAAGTGCAAATACCAGTATGAGACTTGATTAGGGGATTTTTCCCCACCAGTCACCATCTGACAAGTGGACCAATCAGGTTCCGCCATGTGTCCGTCACATGGGCCAATAGGAGCCTGCCACGTGTCAAGCAATGATCCGTCCACCATGGACCAATTACGACACGACGCGTGTCCTTTCCATGACACCTGGGATAACCGGTCACCTAGGCCCAACTTCCGAGGGAAGCCCAATCAGCCCAAGGTTAACCTAAACCTAGATTGGCACGTTTCCTGAGGTTATAAATACCTCCCTTAATCCTCATTAAAGGAGAGGACAGGCTGATCACGCTAAAAAAGCAGATTACCTACATTAAACACTCTCACCTAGAGAGACCCAATCACTTTAATTTCCGCATTAATTACTCCTTAAACAAGTACTAACTTGATCGTTGGAGGCGGAGCTCCCACCACAAGGAGTCTCCGTTGTTTTGCAGGTACAGGCGTCCGGTTCCAGTCTCGGAATTGTAACTCTCCCGCAGAACATACGAAAACCCCAAAGCATTTGGCGCCGTCTATGGGGAGAGTACTTCTGAGATGGCATCCAAGTCTGTACCGACTCCTGAAGAGAGGCGTCCCCTAGACGACCCTCAAGTTCAGTCGGACCACGATACTGAGAATGAATTTGAAGTTGAAGCTCACACAGCTTCAGACGGGACCCTAAGGGCCCGACGTACCCGTTATACCGAAAGGAGAGAACGGGAACATCTTCAAACTGGAAGTGAGCCAGCAGGCGCACCGCCTGTTCGGCAGCAGCCGACTGATGGGTCTGCTCCCATCACAAGGAACGAACTCATGACCTTCATGAGGGACTTCAAGGGAGAAATTCAAGAGTTGATCAACAAGAAGGCGCCTGCTCTGGACAAGGAGCAGTCGGCTAAGAAACCCTCCACTTCACTGAAGAGGAAACCAGTTCAAGGGCGAGAGGCGATCCCTCATCCTAAATCTAGAAAGTGGGAGCCTCCTGCCCTTGATTTCACAAAATACCGTTTTCGTACTCCAGGAAATAGGAAACCTGTTCGTCATATTCAGGCGGACGGGTCGAGGAAATCATACACAGACGCTCGGCTACTGCTAGAGCAGAAGAAGAGTGATCGATTGTCAGAGTCGGCCTCTACTTCAAACTTCCAAGACAGTCTGCGAAATACCTCGATGAGGCATACTCAGTCGTATCATGAGAGTCAGTCAGGCGGCACCTCCCGTCAGTCCGGCTATCATAGCGACCAGGCGGTACCAAACTTACCGTTTGTACCGCAACAACAATATTTTTTATAGCCACCTCCGTTTGGTGGACATGCAGCAAAAAACGTCCAACCTATGGACTGGCAGCTACGGTTGCTTAGTCTTGGCGGTAAAACAGTCAGACGGGAAAAGGTCCGACAAAAGAGAAGGACGACAGAAACAGTCGTCAAACAAAGACGAGAAGAGAAAAGAGGTCTGGGCGGCTGATTCCTCTAAACAGCCGGCCCAGAAAAAGAAAAAAGAATTCAAACCATTCTCCCCAAAGTATGTGTTTAACAAGGATAGCCAGTTTATCCTAAAGGAAATCAAGGGACGGATCTCAATTGAGAAGCCGGTCCCCATGAAGGGTTCTGTGATTATCATGAAGATGTTGGTCATCACACCAATGAATGCATCAGTCTCATGCGGTATCTGGACCGCCTGGCTGAGCAAGGTGATCTTGACACTTATGTCAAGAAATCTACGGGGAACACTTCCTCGAAAAAGCAGTCGACCAAAAAGAATCAACAGGCCGACAGCTCCGATACAGATGATGCAGTCGTCTACACCATTGCAGGCGGCTTCTCAGGAGGCGGCCCTACTATTAGGGGCAACAAAGACAATATCAGGCGGTTAGATGTAAATTTCGTTCACCAAGAACGGCCCTCCAAATATTCATTTCCTAAGATTGTCATCACTGAAGAAGATCTAGGAGGGGTAAGAGGGCCGCATGACGACCCTATCGTTATTGAATGTAAAGTGGCCAACCAGAGAGTTGGCCGAATCCTCATAGATACCGGAAGCTCCTCAGATCTCATCAGTAGCAAATGTCTGTCGAAACTAAAATATCAGACTGATTGCATACATCCGGCATCCCACCCTTTAGTAGGGTTTGGAGGAGGAGTCGTCCACCTAGTGGGACGAGTGGATTTACCCATCCGCCTGGGCGAAAAAAGGGGAAGGACGACACATGGTAGTCCGGTTCCTGGTAGTAAAAGAACTCTCGGCCTACAACATGATTCTGGGACGACCAACCCTGAATAATTCCAAGGCTGTTATAATCCCATCTCTTATGTTGCTCAAGTTTGAGAGGGATAATGGAACAGTCGGGTCCCTAAGGGGAGATCAGAGGATGGCCCGAGAGTGCTATCTCTCGGATGTCAAGCCCACTGTTATGGCCACTGGGTCGAGTGGTGGAAAAATAGACCTTGACAATGTCAAGGAGAGTGCGCCTGTTCAAGAAGCAGGCAGCAAGAAGAGAAAGGCATCCCAGACAGGGGCCGCAAGAAAAGACAGAAAATAGCAATCATTGGCAGAGGAGCGGTCGGATGAATTCCGCCCTCAGCCGGCTGGTGAGCATACGGACTTGATCTTAGACGATTCACGTCCTGAGCGAACAGTCAAAGTTGGGACAACTGCTCTGAGAGTCCTAGGTGACGACTTTCACACACTATTGAAAGAATACAAGGACCTCTTTGCATTCGAAGTGCATGAAATGCCAGGCATTAGTCCTGATCTGGCGGTACATAAACTGGCTGTGGATCCGAAAAAGAAGCCGGTAAGGCTGAAAAAGCGGAACCATGGCGAAGAAAGAAGTCAGGCGGCAGCCGACAAAGTTAAAAAATTACTTGATGCAGGGTTCATTCGGCAATGTTACTTCCCAGACTGGGTTGCAAATGTGGTGCTTGTTAAAAAGCCGAATGGCACCTGGCAAATGTGTGTAGACTACACAGACTTAAACAAGGCATGCCCCAAAGACAGTTACCCTCTTCCTAAAATTGATAACTTGGTCGACTCAACAGCCAGCCATGCTTTGATGAGCTTTATGGACGCCTACTCTAGTTTCCATCAAATTCCTTTATGGAAGAAAGATCAGGAGAAGACGGCCTTCGTCACTGATCAGAGGTTATACTGTTACACGGTCATGCCGTTTGGTCTTAAGAATGCCCCGGCCACTTTCCAGCGAATGATAAACACTGTGTTCTTTGATCAAATTGGGAGAAATGTCGAGGCATATATTGATGATATGATTGTCAAGTCAAAACTTCAGAAAGATCATCTGTCGGACCTCCGAAAAACTTTCGCCACACTCAGGCGGCACCATGTCATGCTCAATCCCAAGAAATGTGTCTGTGGAGTTGAGTCTGGGAAATTTCTCGGATTCCTTATCAATCAGAGGGGAATAGTGGCGAACCCTGAGAAGGTGTAGGCGGTCATTGACATGCAGTCGCCTCGTACCATCCGAGAGGTTAGAAGTTAACAGGTTATCTGGCGGCCTTGGGAAGATTTCTAAGCCGATCAGGCGACAAATGCCTATACTTTTTCCAGGCAATTAAGAAAAAGGCAAGGTTTGAATGGGGGCCGGATGCTGAGGCGGCCTTCCAGAAATTGAAAGTTCACTTGCATTCCTTGCCGAGGCTGGTCAGCCCTTTGCCCAAAGAAGTACTCTACATGTACCTCGCCGTCTCTGATCATGCGTTAAGCGCTGTTCTCCTTGCTGAAAGAGACGGCTGTCAGCTCCCGGTCTATTTTTTCAGTCACGTACTGAAAAATGCCGAGTTGAGGTATCCCTTAGTGGAGAAATTTGGTCTTGCACTCTTCATGGCTGTTAAAAAATTGAAGCCCTACTTTTTGGCACATGCAGTCGTCGTGTATACAGACCAACCTATCAAGCGGCCACTGACCATCATGGAGTCGTCAGGCCGAATGATCAAATGGGCCATAGAAATTCAGAGCCTCGAAGTTACTTTCGAGCCTAGAAAAACAGTGAAGGGGCAAGCCTTTGCTGACTTTATTGTTGAGATGACTCGTCCTCCGGACTCTCAAGTTACAGACCAAGTCTGGAAGGTATATGTGGACGGAAGCTCTACTTCAAATGGTTGTGGAGCAGGCGTCATATGTCAGTCGCCAGAGGGTGACAAGTACGAGTATGCTCTACGCTTCAGTTTTCAGGCCTCAAACAATGAGGCAGAATATGAAGCTTTACTAGCCGGAATCCGCATGTGCAAGGCGGCAGGGGCAAGAAAAATAGACGCCTGTTCCGATTCACAATTGATAGTGAGTCAGTACAATGGCGAATACGAAGCAACCCATCCGGCCATGATCAAGTATTTACAGGAGGTCCGACAAGCAGTCGGCTCCCTTGAGGATTTCCATCTGATCCAAGTGCCGAGATCAGAAAACAACCAGGCGGATGCACTGTCAAAATTAGCATCATCCGCCTCCTGTGATACTCCTCGAACTGTTTTTTGGGAAGTAATGGAGAAGAGAAGCATCGAGGAAGACCCTATTGGAATCCTAGACAGAAGCTCAACCTGGATGGATCCAATCAGGGCATATCTGACAAACGGTACCCTGCCGGATGATCATCAACAGGCGGCAGCACTGAAAAAACGAGCAACCAGTTTTGAAATAATAAAGGGAGAACTTCACAAAAGGGGATACCTTCAACCCTTCTTAAAGTGTGTTACTCCAGAAAAGGGACGAGAGATACTAGACGATCTTCACTCTGGTTACTGTGCTTCCCATATAGGCGGTAGGACGCTTGCTCAACGGGCAAGGCGGCAGGGCTACTTTTGGCCTACTTTAGAAGTAGATGCGATGGTGATGGTGAAAAAATGTGACAAGTGCCAAAGGTTTGGCAAACTAATTCACCGTCCGGCTACTGACCTCACTACCATTCATAGCCCACTACCGTTTGCTAAGTGGGGCATGGATATTCTGGGTCCATATACGCATGCTACAAGCGGAAGGAGGTACATAATTGTTGCTGTCGACTACTTCACTAAATGGGTAGAGGCGGAGGCTGTAAAGGGAATCAAGACGAAGGATGTAATTTCATTCATTTGGAAAAATGTCATCACTCGATTCGGGGTTCCCATGTCTATGGTTTTTGATAATGGTCCCCAATTTGAGACGTATGTTCTCAAAAGCTAGTTGGGTGACCAAGGAATTTCACACTACTTTGCATCTGTCGGCCGTCCACAAGCAAACGGCCAGGTAGAAGCCTTTAATAAAATCATCTCAGACGGTCTCAAGAAAAAGATTGAACGAGCAGGCGGCCTATGGGCGGATGAATTACCACATGTTCTCTGGGCCATTAGGACGACTGAAAAAGGGGCGACTGGAGAAACTCCATTCCTCCTAACTTATGGTGCGGAAGCTGTTATTCCAATAGAACACTACGAGCCGACTCTTCGAGTAATGCTATATGACGAAGAGGCAAACTGGGAAGTCATGCGCCTGGCATTAGACTCACTTCCTGAAAGGAGGGGCAATGCTGTCTTGCGCCATGAAATTTACCGCCTGAGAATGACTAGATCATACAACAAAAAAGTACACAGGCGTCCACTCAAAGTGGGGGACTTTGTACTTAGAAAAATGGAAGCAGTTGGTAGGGCTAATGAGTCTGGAAAACTAACTCCCAACTGGGAAGGACCCTACCGAATCTGTGAAGAGGTCAGGGACGGTACCTACCGTCTGGGAACACCAGACGGACAACCGTTGCCTCGAACTTGGAATGTAGATAATCTTAAGAAATATTTCTTTTGAATGATGTAAATAGTCAAGGGCTACTTAATAAAAGTTTGCATACTTAATATTCAATTTTGTACTAAGTGGGGCACGCCTACTAACAAACAGTCGGCTACTCTCCATACTCAGTTTTTATTCTTACTTAAGAGGGGCATGTCGTCTGTACCTTTACAGTCGGCTACTCTCCATTGAGTATTTTACTCTATCTTCAGAGGGGCAGGCCGTCTGTACCTTTACAGTCGGCCACTCTCCATTGAGTATTTTACTCTATCTTCAGAGGGGCATGCCGTCTGTACCTTTACAGTCGGCTACTCTCCATTGAGTATTTTACTCTCTTCAGAGGGGCTACCGCCTGTACCTTTACAGTCGGCTACTCTCCATTGAGTATTTTACTCTATCACCATAGGGGCATGTCGTCTGGACATATAGTCGGCTACTCTCCATAGAAGATGGCCGACTGGTTCCAAAGCACACAGCCACCCCCCTTATACTTAGCTAAAAAGATTAGGGCCTGGCCGACCCTGTGCCTAAACAGGCGGCTACCCTCCTCTTACTTAGCACCTACGTTCACCAAGAACTAACCAAGGCCACAGGCCGAATGATCAGACCAGGCGCCAAGCCAACTGATCCAATCTTCAATACTAATACGACCTGTCCCAACATCATAGCAGGCGTCCGGCGGCATCCCTCCGGATGAAATTCGACGCAGAGAGCAGCTCCCTTTTGGGTGGAACATTGCTCTATAAACTAATTACACGGCACCTATACGACTGCCCCCAAGGGCAACCACGTAACCGTTTTTAAGACAAGGATAACTCTATCACTAACCAAACCAGTGGTAGCAGTTGACATCTGAGTCAGATGACCGCCTGTATTACTTGGGATAAATGCAGGGGGTACCTCTTGAGTTAATAGCCAACAAACATTGGCGAATCAAAAGGTTCAGCCGGCCTCCGCCGCCTGGTACCTTTACTACTCAAGAAGGAGTGACGGCGACTGGGTAACTCCAAAGTTAACTCATAGTCACTCTCTCAAACTTAGTATGGACACTAAAAGGTATGAGTCGTCCGCCTGTTTTTAGCAAACAGGGGCTCTCAACCACTACTCCTGCTAGGTTAACAACCTATGAGTTAAAAGCCAACAAACATTGGCGAATAAAGGGGAACAACCGGTACCAACCGCTTGATACCTCTACTACTCAGTTACTTGGCGACTAGGTAACAATCATGTTTACTTGGTCAAACCACTTTCCTACTTGGTTAATTTTACAAATGACAGGACCGCCTGCCTAAAGGGGATCCAGTCTTTAAAATGGTTCGAATACCGATTGGATAAATGGCCGACTGATCGTCTAGCCTGGAAACAGACAACCAGTCGTCCAGGGGCATAGGCGGCGTGACTAACTATCCGTACCTGTCTGCAACTATCGGCCATGTAAAACAGTCGGTATAGTGTACAATTGGATATCAGAATATTCAATACTTGAACAAATTTGAAGCAAAACAAAAATATTCATTAAAAAGAAGCCGGTCATTAAAGACCGGCAAAATATTCAGAGCCCCGGCCCCCTGGCCGGGTAAATACAAAACAAACGGCACGCAGGCCGTGGAAAGTAGACATAAAGCTTAAGAAGGGGGCAGATCTTCAATATCAGCAGCTGTCACCTGGTCAGCACTCTTCTTGCTGGACTCGGCTTCAGCTGCATCCTTCTTTGATGCATTACCCCCAAGCGGCACAAGCGCCACTACCGGCTGCTCCTCCTCCTCCAACGCCTCTTCCTCAGCAGCCGCCAGGATCTCTTGATTATATCTATCAGAACACTGGCGGTACGTTTTTTCCCATGAGGCAAAGTCGGCATTGGGGAAGAGGCGGCCCCAAGTCATGCGCTGGATTTGAGCAGAGTCTTCCATCATCTCCCGGACCAGCTCTTTCTTTTCTTGCTCGGCCTTTTCCGAGAGCTCCTGAGTAAGACTCTTCTCCTGGGTCACCAGGCGTACCTTTACGCTCGCCAAGGATTTCTCCAAGGTTTCGTATGAGGACATCTTTTGGCGAAGAGGTTTCAGCTCGGCCTTGAGGTTGTTGATGGTCGCCTCCAGCTCGCTATTCCTCTTCTGGGCCGCCTCTAACTGAGCCCGGATAGCGGCGGTAGCCTGCGCCTGACAATAAAGAATATCAATGGTCAGAACTTCATTTTGGGCAATTTGAAACATTGCCTTATCACAGTCAGAGGCGGCCATAGCTTTTGCAGCCTTTACCTCTTTGTTCTTCCGGTCAAGCGGCTTGCGAAGGCCGTTCACTCGGAGCAGGGCCTAAGTAAAAAGGGGAACAGGCGTCAGTTTCCAAACAAAAAGAAAACAGGCGTCCTGGAAATCAAATACTCAAAAATATGCTAAGTATACCTCAGTAAGGACCCCTGCAATCCCGTCTAGGTCAAGGGTGCCGACACCCCTGACCGCCTCCCTTTCAGCTGGAGGAACGGCCTTGATCATAGACTTGGCCACCTCGACCAAGTCAGGCTCCTGAGGGTCGGCTGCATCAAGCATAAACAAACGGATTAGACCTAGTAAAGAAGGGAGCAAGTCTAAAATTTACAAGGACAATTTCATACTTCTAGGTGGCCCAGCTGGAGTTTTAGAAGAAGTGGCCGGCTGTTTCTCAACCGCCGCATGTTTCCTGGCAGAACCAGGAGAGCTCGCAACAGTCGTCCTCCGGGCCTTGGGGTCCGGCTGTTGGGAAGAAGAAGCTCTTGGAGCGCCCGTCTAAAAATGAAGAAAAGAGTCAGTATATACATAAACACAACTCCAAAAAGAGGGTGAAAGGTTCGAAGCCCACCAAGGGTGCCCCTTTATTGGGGGAGTCGGTTGAAGACTGTTGCATGATGGAGGCCCGCAACATGGCCGCCGCAGTCTTGGAGGCGGTAATTTTGCTCATGGCGTCCGCTGCAAAAACAAATAGCAAAGTTAATAAAAGTCATAACAAGAAATGCACGGAAAAGCAGAGTATTCGACAGGCCGGCTACCTCTTGAGCACCGACTGCTGAGGCCACAGGCGGCCAAAAAATACTCGTCGTAGAGCCATTTGAAGCTCGGGACGCAGTGCAGGGGTACTTAGTAGAGTTCACCTTCGCCTCTACTTTGAAGAGTCCTTTATCTAGGATCTCTTTCTTAGCCTTGGGGGGAACAGGCGGCATGCTGCGGCCGCCTGCAAGAAGGGGCGGATTCCTGTTCCACCTGTTGAAGCGCTTGTTCAGCTCTGTGTCTGAACTCTCAATGATGAGGAAGGTGCTCCGCCAGTCCTTCCATTTGTTTGCTTTACCTCTCGTCATGAGGTAGCCCCTATGGCTCGTCAATTGATACCAGCCGGTACCGCTTGCCTTAGGGGTCCGGCTGAGGTAGTTCATGTGGGCGAAAGCCTCGAAGCTCGGCTCCACCCCGTGCAGTTCGCACCCGGCCACATAGCCGAGTACGTTGACCCAGGAGTTTGGGGCTAACTGCCATAACCCCAACTCATACCCATCCAAGATCCGCTGAACAGCCGGATGTAGTGGGAAGCGCAGCCCAGCCTTGATGGCCGCCTCGTAGCAGCCAAAGCAGGCGCTATCATAACTGGTACCAGCCGGCCAGACGACTGTGTCTTCTGGATCCGGCACAAACACTAAAAAGCCGGGGCCCATTGTGTGGTTTGCGATAAAGCTCTCCACTTTCTCTTGCATGGCTGTGATCCGGCCCCGAGGTACCGTGCAGTAGTAGGGGGTATTTTGCTCTCGGTGAGAGGCGGATGGCTCCGCCCAATCGTCCCCCTTCTCAACTGCGTGAGAAAGCCTCGCCTCTTGTAGGCGACTGTTTTTCTCTTCTGTGTCCAGGGAAGCATGGCCAGAAGAGCTAGACTCAGAATCGTCCTCTGACGAGTCCGAAGAGGACGACTCCTCCCCTTTCCCGGAGGGGCCCGCCTCCTCTCCTTTAAAAGGAGCAGGAGAGAATGAAGAATTGTCAACTGTGAAATGGGAAGGGGTCACTTTGATTCCTCCCTCAGAACAGCCGGCTTTCAAGCCGCTTTGTTTCACTTCCACATCTGGCGCCTGGTCAGATGTTTCACTAATCGGCACCCTGTGGGATGAGCCGTCTGAGTTTGAGATCCTGGCAGTCTTTTTTGTTCTGGCCATCATGCTCTGCATAGACACAGATACAGTCGGACTTTGTATAAAGGGCAAAGATGGGTCCAGAAAAGGGCAGGCGGCACTCCTAGTCCTAGATTCAGCCGTCCCCGGTGACCGGCTGATCACTAACCTAGGTCGTGTCGTGTGCTTCCGTGGTGCCATTTCAAAAAAGAATAAAGTAAAGAGAAAATTAAGAGTAAGAGAACCGACGGTTACCTGAACGAGTGACGATTGATGAAGTTCTGAAAATCCTTTGCAGTCGGCTTGTCAGAGCAGGCGGTAGGCAGAAAGGGTCCAAAATGTCAGAGCAAGTTCAGGGGTCCGAATGTTCTCTCACAAAGTTTTCAAGTGTGAAAATGACCGAAGTCAACACTCCTTTATATAGGCGAAGTGAGAAGGCGAAGGGTCACTTCCAGAATTCAAAATTTTGGCGGGAGAATCTCTCGGCCTCTCGCCGAGTGACACCTGTAGCAGGTCGTCGCCTGTTACAGGGCGATACCTGTCACAGGTAACACGTGACCAGTCACGTGCCACCTGTGAGGGGCAAATGATTAGGGGATTTTTCCCCACCAGTCACCATCTGACAAGTGGACCAATTAGGTTCCGCCATGTGTCCGTCACATGGGCCAATAGGAGCCTTCCACGTGTCAAGCAATGATCCGTCCACCATGGACCAATTACGACACGACGCGTGTCCTTCCCATGACACCTGGGATAACCGGTCACCTAGGCCCAACTTCCGAGGGAAGCCCAATCAGCCCAAGGTTAACCTAAACCTAGATTGGCACGTTTCCCGAGGTTATAAATACCTTCCTTAATCCTCATTAAGGGAGAGGACAGGCTGATCACGCTAAAAAAGCAGATTACCTACATTAAACACTCTCACCTAGAGAGACCCAATCACTTTAATTTCCGCATTAATTACTCCTTAAACAAGTACTAACTTGATCGTTGGAGGCGGAGCTCCCACCACAAGGAGTCTCCGTTGTTTTGCAGGTACAGGCGTCCGGTTCCAGTCTCGGAATTGTAACTCTCCCGCAGGACATCAGAAAACCCCGAAACAAGACTTATTAGACCATAAATAAAATGCACCCTTGCTCTTGATTTCAACCAAATCCACATCTTCAAGAAACCTGTGAAAGTCCCTAGTTTCATAATCTGAAACAGGGTTGCCATTAATCCTATCCTCATTATTCAACACATAATTAAAGTCACCAGAGCACAGCCAAGGGATAGAAATAGCCCCAAGCTTTGAAATCCCATCCCACATCATCTTCCTATCATGAATAGAGTGCAAGCCATAAACAACAATACAAGCAATCTTCCTTTAAGAGTCAACAGAAGTGAGGATGCAATGAATAAATTGAGCATGAGAGAACAATATCAACAGAAATTCGATCCTCCCTCTAACCAATCCAAATTTCTCCCCTTAGGAGAGAAAGCATAATTAGAGAACCAAGAAAACCCAGAGTGAATTTTCTTTTGGAGAGCTTTGCAATTTTTCTCTTTCACCTTTGTCTCAATCAAACCAACTACATCACAATTATTCCTAGAGATAAGTTACTTAACATCAGCAACTTTAGTGGGGTCATTAAGGCCCCTCATATTCCAGATAGCAATGATAATTGAACCAAAGGGGGCCTACCCCCTCTAGGATAAACCAAACTATCATTCTCCTTCTCACTGAAATTCTGTAACACATCAAAGGGGTTAGGACAATGAGAAAGTTCAGGAATAGCAATCCCTTTACCTTTCTTATTCATAACATGCCAAGCACCATCATCCCCCTTACTCACGATCTTCATCACAGCATTTTGAGCACTTTCTTTCCGCTTCTGCTCCCAAACCTTCTTCTGCTGCCCAGAGTTATGCATAGCCGGAGTAGTGCTAGGTTTAGCCATTCCTAGCTGAGAATTCATCATTTTCACACAACAATGTCCAACCTTGTTACATTTATCACAATAAGGCGGAACCCATTCAAACTCAATCTTTAATTCCACAATCTCACCATTCGGACTTTCAACCCAAACAGATTTCAGGAGAGGTTTAGCGACATTGACTTCTATGAGAAGCCTAGCAAAGGAAACCCTCAATTGTCTAGAGGTACATTCATCGGCACATATGGTACCCCAATAAGACTACCAATTTTTCTCAAAGTCTCAACTCCCCAGCAGTTAAGAGGTAAATTTGGAAATCACCCACAAAGGCACAACACGAAAAACTTCAGCACTGAAATCAAACTTATCAGACCAAGGCTTAATTATTGCAGGTCTGCCATTCACCATATGAGGACCAGCACACAAAACCGTATTCAACTCAGCACAAGTAGATAAACACACAATAAAATAACCATCATCATGCTAGAAAATTTCAGGTTTACGAAATGAGCTCCATTGTTGAGAAAAATACCGTGCAAATAGCAGCAATAGTAGGCTGGAACCCAACCACATATACAATAACATCATTTCTCCATTTCTTAAAACCCTCATCTAACTCAACAACAGGCAACACAGCAACCGCTTTCCCATTTTTAATCTGAGGAGCAACAAACTGGAGTGTTGCTCCCTTAGCATTCAATTTCCTAGAGAAGGTAACATTAATATCTCCCACATTATTATCACCATTAACAGATTTATCATTCACAGATTCAATATTTATCCCCTTCCCAGAACCAGAATGGCGCAACCCAGTATTCGAATGTACCCGATTCACAGCCCCAGACGGGTTTTTAGCACCATCTGCATTAACATCATTAATTGCATCAACATCTACAATAGAATTAGGCAAACCCATACTCGAAGACACAACAATCCCAATCAAGTTGCGCTCAGTTAGGAGTTACAAGTTTAGAAGATTGAACCATACCTGAGCCAATGTCATTCGCCAATGGAACAGTACCGGAGGGTTGAGTTACTGTTACATTGGATTTCAGAGCAATAGATCCAAAATTAAGAGCAAGAAGTTCAGCATCCTGCCTAGATATCTTGCCCGCTGAAGGATGCACAAGACCAAGGGGTGGAGTTATCAACTCATCACCTTCATCAACAGATTCTTGCAATGGAGGAAACCCTATCGTAGCAGGGGTAAACAGAGATTCAATTATTTTTGTAGAGATTTTAGCAGGAGCAAGAGTAGATTGCTTTATTTTCCGAGCCATAGATCTTGATTTGATGAAAAAAACAGCAAAATCAGAAAACCATGGACGAACTTCTAGCTTTCTCTCTCTAGCTTTCTCTAGCCAATGTGTTTTAATGTGTTTTACCTCCGTTTTTTTTAGTTGACACGTTTTGATTTTAGCACTATTCACACACCTTTTTTTTTACCGTTTTTTGTGATATATACGTAATGAAAAATATTGTCATGTGGGGTTTTGTTAGATTCGTCATGATGTATCTTTTTATAATTTTTGATAACCGGTAATCAAAGATATTAACGGTTGAATTTGTACATTAACATACGTGACTAAAGAAATGTTTCAACTAAAAGGAAACGAAGGATGTATTTTTTCAAAGGTGAATTGATAGGGTTTTATTTTAAACTCAATAAATTTAAATTAGTAATAATTCACAAATTAAAGTGAATCATTATTTTACTGATTTCCCAGCTTGGAGAAACTTTTCCAGAAAAAGAAGAAAGAAGCAAAGGACATCCTTCTTCTTCCCTACTATTTGACCCTAAAATGAAGTTCAAAGTGAGAGAAAAGGATTTGGGCCATATTCAAACTTTTCCAGAAATTCAATTCTATCACTAACTAGGTAAATAATCGTTGTCTTCAATTCTTTCATTGGTGTAACTCTTTCAATTTTTCTTTTGATTTTTAGTGTTTTTTTTTTTAGATTGGAAAATTCAAATTAGTTTTTTAGATTTGGGAATTTCAGTTGAATCCACGGAAATCCCATTTGATAAGCTTCTGTAAATTTGAAGAAATTTTGTCAATATTTTGTATTTGTTGAATTTATGGTTACCTAGTTTAATGGCTATGAGGAAGAATGTGAATCCTCATTCAAGCAGGTTTTTTAGTGATAGGAAATGGATTATACCGTTCTTCGCGAGTTTACTCGTATCGATTACTCTTTTGTTAGCTAGTATTTTTGGAATGTATTCGCCGAATGTTGATGAGGATGTATCACAATTTGATGGTATGGAAGTTGGTAAGAAGTCTGAGGAGTGGACTGATTATTTTGTTGAAGATAATATCAAGAGATCATTATTATTGAGTGGGAATTCGAAGAATGAACCACCTCGATTCGCTTATCTAATATCGGGTACTAAAGGTGATAGTCAGAGAATCATGAGAGTATTGCAATCTGTTTACCATCCGCGAAATCAGTATATTTTGCATATGGATTTTGAAGCTCCACCTAGGGAAAGATTAGATTTGACAATGTCTGTTAAAAGTGATCCTACATTTCATCAAGTGGAGAATGTTCGAGTGATGGATAAATCGAATTTGGTGACTTATAAAGGACCAACAATGATTGCTTGCACTCTGCAAGCTATAGCCATTTTGCTAAGGGAAAGTTTGAACTGGGATTGGTTTATTAACCTCAGCGCCTCAGATTATCCTCTAATGACGCAAGATGGTTAGTTCCATAAACTTTGCCATTACAGTTTTCTTATGGTCTTTACTGTGCAATGTCGTTTGAGAAAGCTTTATGCTGTTTCTCATTTCTTGTTTTTGTGACCCATGTGTTATTTCTCTTCTCAATGTATAACATGTTTTATACGGTTTGAATTTTAGCTTTGTTAGATGTAAAAGCTCATTGATGCGATTAATCTGAAGGAAGAAGGTGAATTGGCTTATTGTAGAGCCTCATAGTGATTGATCTAATGTATTTTACTTTTTTCAAGTGAATTGAGAGATGAAACCATAAGAAAAGTTGATGGGTCTATATCTTGTTGATCTTTTATATTTCTAGCTTTGTGAATGGGCTGTATATAAGTTTATCGTTACCAAATTGTAGCAATGAGTCAGTTTCTTAACACAACGATCTTTTATGAATTGTGCCTAATAGCCAAATAAAGTATACTTGCACCTTCATTGCCTCAATTAGTTATTAGTATAACTTAGCTCCTCTAGCATGTTGAGTTTGATTACTGACAAATGTATAAGATTAACCTATAATATATTGGTAAATCATTATAGAGATATATAAATGGTTAGATAAATTAGGATAGTTTATGAAACAAATAACAATAGAAAGTAGAACTTTTTATCACGGGATGGAGGGTGCATTATTGATAGGTATTTCAAGCATGTCTAGTATAAATGAGCAGGCCTTTCCTCTAAATCGTCCTGTGTAGAAATAGCAATGATCTGTGAGGCCTATGATGCTATCACCTTCATTCTATTATTGTCAGATCTTAAAGCTTACTGCATAAAAAGTCCTAAAAAAAAATGCTTGGTGTTGTATAAATCTCATGGTATTCTTGTGAGAAACTGAAGGATGGAAAACCTAATACCATCACTGCTACCTTACCGGCCTTTTGGTTCCTAAAAAACCTTTATTTATCCTATTCTATAGTTTTGTAGCCATTGGTAGGATTTTAATTTGATGCATTCTCTTTACATGGATTGATCTCAATCTAGATGTTAGAAAATAAGTTAGCTATTTCGAATGTTATCTACTATCAATCCCAGCTTGATTATTTACATAAAAGTATACGTAAAGTTTTAACTAATGCACAAATTTATATGAGATTGCAGTGTAGTGGATGATCTTTGGTCAGGGATTGGCTGTGTGTTAGGGGACCTTCCAGTGTTGCCAACAATAGAGTTTTTACTGGTTATCATTATTAGATAGAAGTGGAAAATATATACAATATGCTTGTATAATTTGATCACATCTTACTTAATGCTCCATAAAAGTGACATCTGTCATGGTGTATTTCTTCAGGACCTTGCTTACCCAGGATCTTTTCAAACTGTTGCTTTTGTCCTGCAAGATTATTAGTAAAAGTTAACTTTGACACAAAGAACATAGCATGGATGTAAATCTGCCTTCCATACCACAAATCCTGATCGTTTTTACAAATGTCTAATATAGTACTTTTTCTTTCAGTTATGCTCTAGCTCATGTGTTGTCTAGCTTAATGAATATTCCTAATATATGTTGACAGGTTTTAGGAAGTAATGTGTTGCGAGGTTTAGGATATTTATTTCAGCTTTTGTACTTGTCAGTTAGTATCGGGTCTTTACCCTAATTTTTATCTTGTCTGAAACATCAATCATTCGATTAATTCCTTCATCCATTTTCCTCTTTGTTTTGAGAGTTAATGGTAAGGTGGTGATCCTGGCTCTACTATCCTTGCATTTATTAGCAGCTGTATGCTTGTATAATTTGGACGCCTAATATGCTTGATAGTTTGGAGTATTTGTTTTTCATACTTACCTTATCTGCTAAATTTACAGTTTTCAACACAAAGCGTATTGCGTATAATGTCATCTTATTTTTCATCACACAGATATGCTTCATGTTTTCTCCAACTTGTCACGGAATCTGAACTTTATTGAGCATATGCAGATGGTAAATGGGTGGAAACTGTGAGTATGCTTCTGCTGCAGACCTAAACTATAAACTACTCTTTACTTGTATGCTAATTCATTTTACATCTACAGGAGCCAGAGGGCGAGGCCTATTGTTGTAGATCCTGGCCTCTACTTGTCCAAAAAGTCTGATCTTCTTATGACTACCCAGCGCCGATCACTTCCTACTGCTTTTAAGTTATTTACTGGTATGTCTAATCAGATGTCTGCATTTTCTTTATACTTTACTTCATGTGTACACTTTGTAAACTAACCTTTTGACTTAATGACTCTTCTGAAATTGCATCTAGATTGCTAGGTAATGTTGTGACTATATGCGCATATCTCAAAGGACGATATGGATCAAAATACTTATAGTTAGAACTTAGACATAGTAAAGCTGATCTGACTGGATCACCCATACCGCCATACGAAATAACCTGAGACCATGCTTGTTTTTTCAGTCTATCATGTGAAGAAAATCTATACCAGAAACCCGTAGCAAACCATATGGAACTGGAATTGACCAAGACATAGCTAGATGTGATTCCTACCCATGTTTGATTTTATTACATATTGCTTCGAACATATTTTGATTTAACTGTATATATTACGTTACATATTAAATTTGCTGCTTTTTCCACCAACTACGTACTTAGTAATTTCCAATCAAGCCAGTACAAATTTTGCATCAGTAACAATTCTAAGATACTTGTTGCCCAAAGAATGTTAAACTAACCTTAATCACAAAATGCAAAACAAATCCTAAATCTACTAGAAAAGTGAAAAACAATTTGTAACTCAATTAGGATCCAAACTATAAATTAATGGAAACTTACTAAAAATAGGGAAAATCACGAAAATCCACACAAGTACATGTAAAAACATGTTAGCCATAAGCTAAGCTAAATTCAAATTAAGTAGAGGAGAGTCATGCATTCTCTCACATCATATGGAGAGGATAGATGGCTATCATGTAAGATATGCTAATAACTGTACTCTATTATTATATTTGATATGCAATGTAACATTACTCTTTAAAAGAGGGATGTGGTGCACGCGAGGATTCTTTCGAGGAATTCATGTTTTTCTACGATTAAAATCGTCAGATGAAGATAACTATTTGGTGTCTTTTGTTCACGCTTTGAAGAATTTAAAGAACGATACATTTTAATCATAAATAAAAGAGGGTAATGTCTAAAAGAATCTAAGACTTGAGCACAAAGCAGTCTTACAATCAGAACTCATAATAATCTTAAGGAATTCCAGTCACAAATAAAACAGGTGGGATAAACTTATCTAATTTTACCATCATAAAATAAGGAGTATTTATTCAACATGATGACTTTTGTATAGGGTGACACCTATGACACCAAGTTACCTTGGTCAACATCAAAATTGAGTCTTTAAAACTATGTGACAGAGGGCTTATTTATATAAATGGAGATTCGTAAGCCTAGTCAAGATCATGGGTGGCGTTTCATAGTAAAACTCGACCCCAAATAGTCATTGGAGCTTCAAACTTTACCATGGATTTGCATTGAAAGGATGCCCTCACTTCCACACTCTTTTTGGAGTGTTATATCCTCGGTTCATAGGAGTGATACTAATTACTGAAAGCAGTATGCCACTACAACCACTTAGATCAAAGCAAAAGAAGCTATAAAAACTACCACAAAAAAACTGCCAACAAAAATGATACACCAAAAGTCCTCCAAGCATCCTAAACCTAGGCATCATAATGTACAACTATCTTTAAACTCATTCCTTTGACCACTATCATTAAACTTATGATTGGATGGGAGAGAACCAATCTGTTTGAGGAAAAATCATTGGAAAAAGAAGGCTGTCATTTGAGACTCCAATCTTTATTAAGCTGTGGAATAGCGTCATGGATATTCCTAATGTGAACCTTGAAAAAGAGTAGACGATTCAAGCTTAATAATTTGACTACATTGCTTCGTATATCTGTGAAGAATTAGCAATATAGCTCAAAATATTTACATTGAAATAGTGGTTCCTCATCACATATTGGAGGTGAAAAGGGATAGTTCATCATCAATAACTGACTTCTGCCTATATCAATTTCTCTTCCTTTTCATCCCAAGGGATCTTTCCATCTAGCTTTGATCTCTCAAATATCTTTTGGGGTCATCACATAATACATTCATATTTTTTAGGACATTCAATCATCAGGTGACTGTATCCCTTGTTAAGAACGTGTATATCCTATCTGCTCTTATATTTTATTTGGCCGGCTCTTCCTTGTTAAACTCCAAATTTTCCCAGTCCGCTCCTACCTTGTACGTGACTTATACAGCTTGTCAAGGCTCAAGAATTTTCCCAATGTACTCTTGTGTATCTTCTTACCTCTCCTTGGCTTCGTTAGGTTTTATTTTGGAGGTTAGAGTTAAGGTGTAATGTATAGGTGTGGAAACATGTTTATGAAAGAAAGCTTTATCTTGAATAATTGGATAGTGAAAGGCTGGAGTTTTATGAATATTTTTTTGGAAGTCTGAATCAGTTTTCATGAGTTGTGACTATGAGAAATCAATCAAAAACCTGTGTTTAAATCTGATGTGATTCATATTAAACATTCACCATTTCCTTAGCTTGTATTCTTTTATTTTATGTGCCATTTTTAATGTAACTCTTGAGTTATTTCGATGACTCAAATGAATCATGTCCTATTTAGAGAGTATGGGAGACTTGTCATATCTCATATGTGTTTGGTTTATCATATTGGTCCAGCTTTAGAATTCTGCAAAACCAAAAAGTCTGAAATTGAACCAGACTAAAATACCTGAACCAAACTGAACTAACACTTTGTTTGATAGAAAGAAATGGAAGGAAAGGAAGGGAAGAGAAAGGGAGGAGGACAAACTCTCTTGTTTGGGTAAAGGATTGGGGGAAGGAAGGGGAAGGAGAGAGAGGGATCCATTTTCTCCCTCTCTTTAATATGCATAATCCCTCCAAAATTGGAGAGATTAGGAGGGAAAATGGAGCTCACCTCCCCCTCCCTTTCTTTTCCCTTCCCTTCCTTCTCTTTTCCTCCCCTTCCTTTCTTTCCTTATTTGCTATCCAAACAAAGCGTAAATCAAATTCTTCTTTATGGTTTATTGAAGCAATTGCTAAATGTTTAGGGTCAAAATAAGTGAAAAATGAAGTTAGTGTTTAACTGAAGTATACTGCAATCCGATTTTTCCCAACCTTTATTAGCTTCAACAACTTATATACATAATCGGAGAGATGTCTTTGGTTTCCCTTCAACCCTTTGGCATATGATAGTATATCATTTTATTTATCTATCTACTGATATGAGCTGTGGTGGTAGTTGACTCAATGGAATTGCCTATTTGATCTTTTGAGCAAAGTTTCTTAGATAGCTGTTTCATGGGAACAAAGTAGCAAAAAACAAAAAAAAAAAATGCATTTGACAGTTTTCACTTTCTTACCCCGTTGCAGGTTCAGCATGGGTAGTTGTGACTCGATCTTTTGTGGAATATTGTATATGGGGATGGGACAATTTCCCTAGAACAGTTTTAATGTATTTCACTAATTTTATGTCTTCTCCTGAAAGTTATTTTCATACTGTAATTTGTAACAATGAGGATTTCCGTAGTACAGCAATAGGTCATGATCTTCATTATATTGCATGGGACAATCCACCAAAACAACACCCTCGCATTTTGTCCATGAAGGACTTTGATAAGATGGTAAAAAGTGGTGCACTATTTGCCCGCAAATTTGCGAGAAATGACCCTGTTTTGGACGAGATTGATAAAGAGCTTTTAGGTCGCACAAACAGATTTCCCCCTGGTGCATGGTGTATCGGAAACTCTTCTGGTGGGGTTGACCCCTGCTCATTGCGGGGTAACTATTCTGATTTTAAGCCAGGCCCTGGTGCTGCAAGGCTTCAGGAGCTTATGAACACATTAACGTCTGATGAATTTCAGAGTAAGCAATGTTCTTCAAAGTAATGAAGGCATTCTCTGTAAAGTTTTTGTAATTTGTATCATACACATTCCAGAAGAATTCTGGTTGAGTGAGCAACAAAGGTATACAAGATCATCTTGTTTCTTGGAATAGCTTTGCAGTTTTGTACTTTACTTTTTAGCAGTTTTTCGTCAACGGGTTTTTCAAAGAGAAAACCATTTTGAGATTTATGTTTTATAATGAACTAATGATAATAATTGCATGTTTTTCAAGTGAAATGTCCAAATCTGAGCCGGTGAGGTCGTGTTTTACAGACGAGGTTGTTTCCTTGTTAGATGCAAACGTTCTATAGACTACAGTAACTCTTTTCTTGATCCTTCTCGCTATCGATTTTTTCAGCTCCAACCATGATATTGCCCTATCTTCCATTAAACTAGCGTTTTGTGCGCGCAATGTCTTTTAATGCATGTCAGATAACATTGTATTAAGTAATTCATTATTAATATCATAAATATAATATAATATTAATAAAAAAAAGGAAAAATTGCATTAAATAATACGACTTTCGCTCCGTCCGCTAAAAACAAGTCCACCTTTTGTTTATTTCAGAATAATACGACCTTTGGGGGGTGTCCGTTTTAAACAAGTTATAACCTGTTGGTAACTTGATTAATAGGTTATATGGACACATGTCATCATTTTATTGGTCTGAAAATAGAATTGTTTTTAATGTTTTTAACTTTTTAAAATTATTATTATTATTATTAATTTAATTTATTTTTTTAAAAAAAAAACACCAGCCACCACATCTCCCACCTTTCAGCCACCTCCTCTCCCCCTCCCCCATACGCAACGACTCCGCCGACGCCCAGCTCCACCACCACCGGCACCGAACCCCTACACAACAGCCCCACCAAACGCTACTGCCACTCCAACACCTCGCAAAAACCTCCAACACCTCGCAACAACCTCCACCTCCGCAGCGTAAAAGACCGCACTCCACCTGTCGCCGCCCAACTTATCTCTCTCCGCCGCACCGCCGTTGATGCCGCTCCTCGCCTTATCCAAATCGAAACCCTTAAATCCATCACCCACCCTTAAAAACCCTAATCGAAACCGTTGACGACGGTTGGGGAGGTCTGGTTGGGGTTTTTCGAGGGTGAGTAATGGATTTTAGGGGGTTTGCTAGTTCGAGGGTGGGTAATGGAGATGGATTTCGGGTAGCAGGGGTAAGCTAGTTCAGGGAAGAGGGAATGAGGGGAAGGATCGGCACGGGCGCCGGCGCCGGAGGGGGGATCTGGGTGTGGCCGGCACCGGAGGGCAGAGAGTGGGGCGCGCCGAGATGCAGTGTAGTACGTAGGTGGCAGTTGTTGCAGTTTTTTTTAAAAAAAAAAATTATTTTAATTAATTTTTTTTTTAAGAAATTTTAATTATATTAATTGTTAACCATAATTAAAGTCCTAATTAAGAGTTAATTAAAGTGTTAAACGAAGTTATTAAAAGAAAAAATCAAAAGGATGACCGATCATTAAGGTTGCAGGTAAAAAATCCTGTTTAAAGCGGACACCCCCAAAGGTGATATTCTTTTGAAATAAACAAAAGGTGGACTTGTTTTTAACGGATGGAGCAAAGGTCGTATTATTTAATACAATTTTTCCTAAAAAAAATTAGGACGATAATTTTTTGTCGTAAATTAATGCTAAGGAGTGGCAGTTAGACCCATCGAAAATGAATAATAATACAAGTAAAATAAAGGGCAGTTGTAAAACCGAGGCTGAAACTAAAGACCACCCGTAGACTGGTGGTAAGCAAGAGAGGGTAGCTTGATAGTTGATATCCCTTCTATCCAAGTGGAGTGACATGCATTGGGTGCACAACTCACGCTTCCAACAAGAATGTAAATCTTCATAACTCAAAAGGTTTTTTTTTTTTTTTTTTTTTTTTTTTTTTAAGTGTATGATGTACACTATGTATGATAAATGTAACTAATTTCCGAAAATTATATGCCAGTTAAAGTATACTAAAAAACACATTTTGATGAGTAATTTTATGTGAGAGAGATAAAAACAAAGTATGTACAGGTATGGGATAAAAATTTGTGCAGGTAAAGTTAATGTGAAAGTGAAATAATAAAATTATCATGATATGATTTCATGCCAAATTAAAAAGTGTTATAAATATTTAAAAACAGTCAAAAGAAGTGAGTGTTGCAACTAGCAAGTATTTAAAAACAATCGAAAACGACAAAAAAAAAACTCAAGGCAAAATTAATGAAAGTATCACATTTTCAAGGTGAAGGCACAAATTCCATGCTCAATTACATTTGACAAAAAAAGAAAAAAGAAAAAAGAAAAAAAAAATTTCCTTTTCTACCTCAGCTCCTCCTCATGCATGCCAAAACATTACTCATCATCACAAACTCGCTAAGAGAGAGAAAGAGAAGTGAACAGTTTAAGACGCATTTTTGAATGAAACGCCCAACAACCAAACAACGACATAACATAATAACTAAGCTGCTTATTCTAGAGAGAGATAGTAAGAAATTAGAAAGACGGAAAAAAATGGGGAGCTCATTTAAGAATATCAACAACCATAATCATAATCAAAGAGGGAGTAGTAGTATCAGTAAGCCGTACGCGTTGATCCTGTTGTTAGCGTTTGGGGCGGCTATTCTTGGAGTTATGGTGCTTCATAAGATCAGAGAGAAACATATCTTTACTCATCTTGTTAAGGAGAAAGACCATGAGCTTCTTACCCTTCACCTTCTCTTCCAGGTTCGTTTTATTTCTTTCTATATACGTAGTTGTCACATTACTCGTTCAAATTACATTACTCGTTCAAATTACGTTATTATGTGAATATATATTTATTTTGGAGTGGGGAAGGTATTAATCAATTATCTTCAGGCATTTGGCATGCAATTTACTTTTATGTCGTTTTGAATCTTTTCAACAACATACTTAATTAAAGGAAATACATAAAAAATGTTGCATTTATATATATGAAATCATTACGCTAAACATATATTTTTTTTAATTGATAGTAGTTTAAAATTTTTATAACTGATAATATTAACTTACCAGACTAAAACATAGTCACATCTTATAGACATGAATCGAAATACATAGTATTAACTTATATCACACGTCCATTAATCCAATATTACAAAAATACACTTTTTAGACATCAAAATTTTCTTACAAATTAATCCGTAGCACTTTTAATACAATTCATGTCACTGTAGAATTGACCATTGTAATGCTGAGAGTTAATGGAATGCCTTTAGATTGACTTCTTATCGTACATCTATATCCCGCGGAGCTTGCAGAGAGAGAAAGAGTTCAATCAAGAAGCTCGGAAGAAAATCGAAGAAATGAACAGCAAAGCTTACTCCCTGAGAACACAGAAGTTGGAGCTCGATAGGAGGCTTTCAGAAATGGAATCTATGATTTCATCTCTCAGGGATGAAAGGAAGGTGATAGAGTTGACGCTTGAGGAGAAAAAGAACAAGATTCAGATTCTGACAGAAGGAAAGAACTCGAGTAGCGAAGATCCCCCTCAGGTTACTGTTTTAAAGGACATGTTAAAGATGAAAGATGCAGAAATTGAAGATCTGAAGTTCCAGCTTGAAAAACGAGAAGATTTGCATTCAGAAACAACAAGACTTGTAACAAGTTCCATCAGTGTTGGCACAAGAGATGAGGGGGATTTACAATTAAGTAGCGATTCATTTACAGATTCAACAATGGGTGACAGTAGAAGCCACAATGACAATGTTATTCAGAGAGTGAATGATCACAGTACAAACATTGAACTCGAGAAGTTGAATGATGTGAAAGATGGAGTTGAATTGAAGAACGAGGATACTAAAACTGACGATAAAGAAACAGCAGATTATCATGCTGAACAAGGTACCAAGGTCAATGAGGATAAAGCAAAAGAAACCAACACTAGCCATGACGAGGAGAAACAGAAATTACAAGAGCATCAAACAACGGATAGCTTGAAAGATACAAGCCTTCTCAGAGGCGGCCAGATGTTGGAAAAGCCAGATACATGTGTAAGTGGCTATGGTTCTAGAGCAAGAAGGAGACATTCCAAGGGCAAGAGGAGAGAGGTTCTAAGAAACAGGAGATTGGGTGATGACTTGTACACTGTGAGCAAGACTGGAAGCACTCCAGTTCTTAATAGAAATGAAGAACAGCAGAAATTTGACCTACCCAGAAATAATGAGTCTGAGATTAAAAAATATCTTCGTGAAAAACATCACATACCAGACACCAGAAATGATGGCCAATCCAGAGAGGAAGATGCCAAGAAGAGCAAAGAACGAGGAATGAAATTGAAAGAGATACAATCTAATAGAACAGAGGAAACTGAACAAGTATATGAACATGGGAGATTGGTGAGCACGGAGCAAAATAAGATTGTCAAAACCAAATTGCTAACTGATGACGAGGGTAGCAATATAGATGATGTCCAAAGTACTACCAGGAAGCAAAGTTCTGATGAGATCACCAGTCAATTACATGACCAAGAAGAAAACTGGAAACAGGAAAAGATTAGTAGCATCGAAGTGAAGAAGCAAGAGATTGATAATGAACAAGGAAATGAAATTGTAATTGAAGAAAGTGATGCTGAAGATTCAGAGGATGCTGAAACTAATGAACCAGAAATTGATAGAGATGACATCAGAAGATTTTCAGAATCGGATCCTGATGAGGAAGCAGAAGAAACAGAATTTTAGGGTGCCAACTCAAAATGATCAGCAAGAAGAGGAAACCTTTAGAACTTCCCTAAGAGCAGCAAAGTAATGCCAAAGTCTATTGCAGATATCCCAACTGCAAAACTAATTGTGATGCTGTGACCATTAATCAAATGTCAGTACACGAAAAAAAATGCCTTTTTCTTAAACGTTCTCCAAGATTACAAATATAGAGTCTTCCTAATAGGGATTACTAAGGACATGTCTGAAGAAACGAAATGCCAACTTCAACATATTTCCGTCAACTATTACTAAAATCTCTATTATCTGATCCCTAAGTCTAAAAGCCTCTATTTAATCATTTAAAATTAATCTAAGTCATAAGGAGAAGGGATGTTTGAAAAAACAAAATGCCAACTTGATCTACATTTTTCTGTTACTTTTTACTAAAATCTCTAATATCTGATCCCCAATTCTAAAGCCTCTATTCGAACATCCAAGTCATACGGAAGAAGTATGATTCAGAACCCATGGAATTACAAGGGTTGCTTTTCAAACAATTTGAATTGCACTGAGTAGCTTAAATTCCTAAACACCAACCATAACTTGTACAAGAACATGTCCAAAGTACAGCATTAGAACTTTAGAAGGCTACTTTAGCCTTGTACATCATTCCGGGAAATTTTGGCATTTGCAAACAAATAAAGTTGCTGACATCATCCACTCAATTTCTTGAACCATAAGATACAACAAACTGGTCGTATGCTGTCCTAAATCCATGAACAGAAGCAGCAGACCATAATAAAGAAAATGAGAAAGTAAATTGGTATTTATGGTAAATTCAAAGGAGGTCACTAATTTAGACAATTATATGTTTATCATCAACATTTCAAATTGTCAAAAATCCATTTATCACATTTGTTTGCTCCAAAACTATCTAACCGGCAACAATTGGAATATCAGAAAACATCCACCTGGTTGAACAGTTTTGAGCACGGACTTTATTGCTAAAGCATCTTGAAGTTCATGATTGTTCTACTGTGAAGCCGCTGCCACCTTCTATAGGAGATAGTGAAACAGAATAAGAAGAAACATTCAGTAAATCATAAGGCAATCTAACATCCAATAAAGAGGATATAGGTATCAGGACAACACTTGCACAAAGAACAAAAATATTTACTCCACCTTTGAACAAAAAGCCACACTTAATTAGGGGTCATTTTTACAGAATTGACTATTTGATTGTACAAGAACTTTCAACATTTACATTTTCACAACTCAACTTTTCATAAATTACTCTTCAATAATAAAAATCAGTTCATGGTTTCATTACGAGTGTGTTTGGATAAGGTAATTTGGAGGGAAAGGGAAACCCAGAAGGGAAGGGAAGATCTATTATCCTTCCATAAATAAACGAAAACCTTCTAATCTTGGAAAGAATTAGGATATTAAAGCTCAACCACCCCCCCCCCCGACCCCCCCTCTCTTTCACCTCCCTCTCTTTTCACTCTACTTCCCTCCTCCACATCCTTCCACGATAACTATCCAAACATAGTGTAAAAGTATCATGGACACTTTTAAGTTTATCTTATTACAGATAGAAAGTAGCCTTTAATTTTGGGACAGCTAAATATAAAAGTGTGGCTTATCATTAATAGACATGAGGAGTACTACATAATATATTGATAAACCACTGCTTGCAAAGCTAAACATTGTTTAACATATAAGTTTATTCTGTCTCAAGACAGCTCTTTGTTCAGATACTATCAAATGAATAAATTAAGATGACTCCCATGCAGATCCTAGTAAGCACTGAAAACATTAAGATCTCTAAGGGAAAAAAAAATACCTCCTCTGTCTTGCCTTTGCCCTTAGTAAAGAACTTGTAGCTTCCAAAGATAAGCAAACCCCATCCAGTGAGGGATACAATGACAAACTGCACAATACAACATAAACTCAAGTTAGTAGTTCCTCTATGGCTCTATACACAAAAAAAAAATGAAGCTCCAAGAGTGAGAGAAAGAGAGTGTGTGAAGAAAACCTCACAAACAACAGATACAGTCAAAACAAATCAAACAGAAGACAAACAAAAATTATTTTCTTATAAACAAAAATTATATTCTGACCCGTACAAAATCAAAGAGATAAAACAATGCATAGACCTTTTTGTCACTCTTCCTCTCTTGCACATGTCAAAAAATAATTGGCACAACTGAAAGGATCTAGCTCTAGCATAAAACGGGTCTTACTATATATCCTTCCTTGTGAACCACAGAAAGGGTTACCCCAGCCTAATCCTTCTAGTAAAAAATAAACAAAAAAAAAAATTTGACCAAATACAGATAAGATTTTTCCTCGAAAAAAAAAACAGAAAAGTAAGCCCAGCCCAGTAGAGCTAAGCTACTTTGAAAACTTCATCCAGAAAAACAAGTTATATTGTTCACTATTCTGAATGTGGTCAGCTGGCAAGGCATAAGTGGTGTTCCCACAGAAGCATGCAACTACTTTTCAACAACCATTAGTAAATATGAACGTGAAAGCAATAGTGTATACAACCTGCACCTATCTCCAATACTGCTCAACCAGCCTTAATTAAAACTTTCTACAACATATGAATCCATAAATACATCTTTGTTATAACTTCTTAATACTCTTACATAAAAACATATGCCAAGCAATCAAGCATTATACTTCATTCCCTAAAAACTACACCATTTGCACTTTTAACACAATTCACATAATCCAACGACGTAGTGATTCATACATCAGAAAAAGACAGCTATGTGGGGTCCTGTTACATTTGTCTCAATATATACTTTCATAAGATCAACTTCTTATAATTTTCACGCTTGTATAATTAATAATAAAAGTGAAAATGTACATTGGGATGCATAAAATTCCCCATGGTGCAATATTTGAGAAACGGAGGAAGTATAACAATTTTTTTGCAAGACGGATAAAAATTAAAAAATTAGCCGAGTAAGAACCAATTATGTTAGTTGTACAACTTTCCTTGATTGAAAAGGGTTGATCATCCTAATTACAGTGATGCACAAATGACATTTGATGTACTTCTCTGAAACAGCGTACGAGTTGATGACTGATGAGCAGACATTTGTGCTGAATACTTGCTCCAAGGGAATGAGGATATTAATATGTTGCAGACAGGGTTCTACAATGTCTCTCAAGCATAAACATGCTCCTCAACAGATTGTCCTATACATACCTCTCCACTTTAAACCACCTTTCTCCACTCTACCCACCCATCTATTCTGGAAACTTACCTAGTTTTCCCGTGAAATATTTACTTTATCAAAAAAGAAGAGTGTATTGATGCCGTTTAGGACCCTGGGAGTGTCCAAATGGATAATATTTTCATTTAAGAGATGAAATTGAGAAAACCTTAGTCAATAAGCCCAGAATGAGCCTCATAAACTTTAAAATGTTTACATGGCTTTCACAAAACAAGGGCCACATTTATCCTAAGTGGGAATAAACTCAAGAATATGTTTAGAGATATCAAGTTCGCAATATAGAAAAAGACTAGAGGGCTATCAGAGAAGAGGTGTGGCAATACACAGAAGAAGAATTTACAATCCTAGGATAAATTCTGTTTGTCACAGAAAATCAAATCAAACTTGAAATATAAGCTTCTCTGATACCTTTTATGTTAAATAATTTTCCAAAATTAGCTATCAGCCTATCATTAACTAATTAACATGTAAAACTGAATAATCAGACCAGAACCAGCAACATAGCATAATATAATAATGCTTATTTCATCAACACTCAAATATCATTGCAGGCTTGGTATTACACAAACACGGTAAAGGTATATAATACACAGCATTAGATACTCACATGCTCTTCCTTCCAGTTAGCAGGATTCCTTGGTTCTTGCCAGCAGTTTACCTTTGCTGGCCCGTGGTGATCTGCAATGAATAATACAATACATCATGGAACACATAGCTAAATGTTTAGAAGCTGACAATAGTTTATAAGTGACACTTGATTTTTGGGTCTAACCCAGTGGAGTTCTCAGTTATCTAGAACTACAAAGCCAAAGACAAATCCACATTGAAGTTTTGGCCAGGAAATTAGGTTCCTATTGCATCTCAACCACAACAGATGTCATATAAATACATGCCAAGAAGTATGCAATTCAAAATGGAAATAAAAAAATTTCAAGAAAATGTTCAGAGCTAAGCACACATTGTAGCAAAATTCAACAGTCTACTCCACTATGTGTTTTTTTTTATTTCCTTGACATGGAACGTATGAAGTTAACTAGTCATTTTTGGCAATAACCGTTCTATAACTTAAATTATGACACTTACAACGACCAGATTATCAGTGTTTAAACTAAAGGGTCGTTGAATCGAAGAGTTATATTACATTTAATGAATGTTACTTTGCCCCTAGATCTTTTAAATTGTTTAACAATGAGTCTGCTATTTCTGAAGTTGAAAAATCAAAATACTAACCCATAAAGAGGCAAATACTAATAATACAAAAAACCCTAATAAATCAATTCATTTCACAACAAGCTTCATTTTACATTTTTACATACATCGTAGCGTAATATAATAAACATCTAAATACAATGTGGAATCCAATATAGTTCGTTAACACCGGGCTCGTACCCAAAACTTGGGATTGAATCTTTGAGTAAATCTCCCCTTTTCAAGGACTCTCTCCAAACCCGAAAAATACCTAACGCAATTGAAAATCATACAAAATGTAAACTACATTAAATATTCAATTAATCAGCTGACATTTGTATTCCAATTATCACTTTGATTTCAAATACTTTAATCAAACACCCATTCAACAATAAAAAAATTAAATTAAATCACGATCAACATTCATAATCAACTCAATATCACAATATATAAAAAAGGATTGACTTTTTTCTTCCAAAAATTATAGAAAATCATTCAAAATACAAATGTCGAACCATATATTGCGTAGTTAAAAGAAAGATCGAATACAAACAAATTGAAAGGAAAATCACGATTCATAAATCGAAAAATTACCGGCGGCACCAGCGAGGCCACGGCGTTGAACCAGGCGAGGAAGAGGTTGTTGGGATGAGGAGATCCGGGTGATGGAAGCAGCTTGACGAGCAGCCGCCACAATACGAGATGCCATTGTTGTTGAAGAGAGAGAAAGAGAAGAGAGAGAGATAAATGAGACGAGTAGAAGGAAAGTGAGATTTACGGTGGTTCTGGACTTCTGGTTCTAAGTTCTAACATCAAAGTGGGAACTTGAAACTAGCACGAGTTCGGGTAAGAAATGGCTTTGGGTACAGATACAAAACGGATACGGTAGAAACCTTTGAATTGATAGCCTGCTACCCGGGATGGACCATATCTAGGGGCACAATGGACTTTTGTCCTTTTCAAATGTCATAAGATACATAAGTTGATATTCTTTTCGAGTCTCCGTTTTTAATTACGCTCTATTTCTTCATACGTAGAGTTTTAGGAAAAATAATAAAATATGGAGGTACTAGGGTTGATTGAAAAATAAAAAATTGTAAAAAGAAAATGTTGTTGAGAGAATTGGAGGAGAGAGAATATGAAAATAATAAAATATGATTTATGTAGGGTCCACTATTTGAGAGAAATAAATTAAATATTGTAAAAGTTTTCCAAATAAAGAAAAGGGGCAAGTAATTAATAACGGCTTAAAATGAAAAGTGAAGCAAGTAATTAAAAATAGAGGGAGTATCTATAATCTATTATTAAAACTCAAGGTGTTTAGGGGAGTTTTCCCCGCCACGTAGTCCAGTCAGCACCTGCCACGTGGACCATTCACGGGGCTGCCACGTGTCATACTCCAGGAGGTTCAACGTGGACCAACCATGCCACACCACGTGGCACCTAGATTGCCAACCTGGAAAACGGTCATCATAGGCCCAAATCCCGAGGCAAGTCTAATCTGTCCTAGGTTTACCATCTAACCTAGTATTGGGCACGTATTTCGAGGCTATAAATACAGTAATTAGCCTTCATTAAACACATGGAGAATGAATTAATCATCTCATCAAGAGAAGCCTAAACCCTCGTGCATACTACTTGCTAGACTAGACTTAGCATTAATTGCACACCTCGATCACTCCTCCCATTAGAGGAACCAGATCACTTTTACTTTCCGCACCTTTTTACTCCTTAAACACGTTCTAACTTGATCGTCGGAGGCGGAGTTTCCGTTGTTTTGCTGGTACAGGCGCACGGATCCAGTCCCGGAATTGTAACTCTCCCGTAGGACATAAAAAAACCTCGAAACATTTTGGCGCCGTCTGTGGGGAGAGTACTTTCGAGATGGAATCACAGTCTGTACCGATTCTAAGTGAGAAGCGTCCCATGGACGACCCCCTGGTCTAGAAGGACCAGGATACTGACAATGAAATTGAAGTAGAGACTCATACGGCCTCTGACGGGACCTTAAGAGCTCGACACACTCGTCCCACCGAACGGAGGGAACGGCAGGACTGCCTGGCTGGAATAAATAGTAAACCAGCCAGCCAGCCGCTTGATCATCAACAGGCGGCCGAGGGATTTGCCTCCATCACCAGAGACGAACTCATGACCTTCATGAATAGTTTCAAGGGGGAGATCCAGGAGCTTATCAACAAAGGGCGACCGTTCCACCAAAGGAACAGTCGGCCAGAAGACCCTCCCAATCTGGGAGGAAGAAGCCTGTAAAGGATCGGGAGGCGACTCTTTACCCTAAGCCTAGGGAGAGGGAGGTGCCAGTGATCGACCTAACCAAGTACCGCTTCCCCTCACCAGGGAAGAGAAAGCCCATCCGTCATATTCAGCCGGACGGGTCAAAGAGAACATACTCCGATGCTCGAATGTTGCTGGAGCAGAAGAAGAATGACCGACTGTCAGAGTCCGCCTCTACGTCTGATTTTCGAGACAGTCTAAATAATACCTCCCTGAGGTATTCAAAATCAAATTATGAGAGCCCGGAGCCTCCTCTCGTTCTAGTTCCCAGAAACATCATGCGGCCCCGTATGTGCCTCCTCAACCATACGTTCCGCAGTCCCAATATTTCATACAGCCTACTTTTTTTGGAGGACAGGCGGTAAGGAATGTTCAGCCTTTGGACTGGCAACTTAGGTTGCTCAAACTTAGAGAATAGCCCTCCGCCTTCTCTAAGAAAATAATAGAGGCCGCCCAGCCGGCCAAAGTAAAAAATGTGTTGGTAGGGGCATATGATGGCACTACCAACCCAGAAGACCATTTGATAGCGTACACCAACCTTATGTACCTCCAAGGATTGGATGATGCCACATGGTGCAAGTGTTTCCCGTCCACATTGAAAGGCGTCGCCCAGCAATGGCTCGGCAACTTGCCGGCCGGGTGTATTAACAATTTCAAGACCCTCGCCTACTTGTTCACGTCAAATTTTGCAATGAACATTCCTGCTAAGAAGACCACCCTTGACCTGGGGGCCATGCAGCAGGGAGAGAAGGAAGGACTGCGCTCCTACATCAAGAGGTTCAATCTGATGAGAATTCAGATACAGGGATTACTTGATGACGTAGCTTACACAGACTTTTTCAAAGGTCTGAAGGACGGGTCGAACTTCAAATTCGACCTCGTCAGAAAGAGGGTGACCACCCTCCAAGAAGCAATGATGGAGGCGGACGCCTACATTCAGGCGACCGACCTCTGCAATGTTGGAAAGCAGTCGGACCACAAGAAGTCCGACAAAAGAGAGAGCCGACCAAAGCAGTCGCCAAATAAAGAAGAGAAAAAGAGAAAAGAAGTCTGGGCGACCGACTCCTCTGAATAGCCGTCCCAGAAGACGAAAAAGGAATTTAAACCATACTCCCCCAAGTATGAGTTTAACAATGATAGCTATGCCATCCTCAAGGAAATCAAGGACCGACTCTCCTCAAGGAAATCAAGGACCGACTCTCAATTGAGAAGCCGACCGCCATGAAGAGTTCCGTCAATAATCGGAACAAAGATTAATATTGCTATTACCATGAGGACATTGGTCATGACACCAATGAGTGCATCAGCCTCAAGCGCCTCTTGGACTTCCTGGCAGACAAAGGAGATCTCAACTCCTATGTCAAGAAATCAAAGGGTACCCACCACCCTAAACGGAAACAGGCGGACCGGAAGAGGGCGACACCTATAACGTCTAGATGTTAACTCCGTCGACCAGGGACGGACCTCCAAAAGTTCATTTCCAGAAGTTGTTATCACTGAGGAAGACTTAGGGGGAATCAGGGGGCCACATGACGACCCCATTGTAATTGAATGCAAGGTGGCCAACCAGAGAGTTTGCCGGATTCTCATAGATACCGGGAGTTCATCTGATCTCATCAACAACAAGTTCTTGGCAAAGCTCAAGTACAAGCCCGTCAGCATACACCCAGTCTCCCATCCCTTAGTGGGATTTGGAGGAGGGGTTGTACACCCAGTTGGACGGGTGGATCTGCCTACCCGCTTGGGTGAGAAAGGGGAGGGCCGTCACATGGTGGTCCGATTCTTGGTGGTGGAAGAACTGTCGGCCTACAACATGATCTTAGGGCAACCCACCCTGAATAATTCAAAAGATGTTATCATTCCATCTCTCATGCTTCTCAAGTTTGAGAGAGATGATGGAACAGTCGGCTCCCATAGGGGAGACAAGAAGATGGCCAGGGAGTGTTATCTTTCTGACATCAAACCCACTGTGGAGGCAGCCGGCCCCAGTGGGGAGACTACAGACCTAGAGCAAGTCAAGGGAGCCGCGCCTGCCCCAACAGCAGCCGGCAAGAAGAGAAAGGCTACCCCTCTAGAGGCCGAAAGAATAGGAAAACAATAGCAATCATTGGCCAAGGAGCGGTCAGATGAATTCCGCCCTCAGCCGGCTGGTGAACATGTAGACATCGTCCTGGATGACACTCACCTTGAGAGAACTGTTAAGGTCGGGATGATTGCTTTTGCTGAACTTGGTGATGACCTACACCAACTGCTAAGGGAATTCAAAGATGTATCTGCATTTGAAGTTCATGAGATGCCAGGCATAAGTCCGAATCTGGCCGTACATAAGCTTGCTGTGGATCCCAAAAAGAAGTCGGTCAGGCAAAAAAAGAGGAACCATGGTGAAGAACGAAGCCAGGCGGCATTCGCCGAGGTTAAGAAATTGTTGGATGCAAGATTCATTCGACAGTGTTACTTCCCAGACTGGGTAGCGAATGTAGTACTTGTCAAAAAGTCGAATGGGACCTGGCGCATGTGTGTAGACTACACAGACTTGAACATGGCATGTCCCAAAGACAGTTACCCACTCCTAAAGATCGACCACCTGGTCGACTCTATAGCCGGCCATGCCTTGATGAGCTTCATGGATGCCTACTCAGGCTTCCATTAGATACCCCTGTGGAAAAAAGATCAAGAGAAGACGGCCTTTGTCACAAATCAGGGGTTATTTTTCTATATTGTCATGCCGTTCGGACTAAAGAATGCGCCTGCCACCTTCCAAAGAATGATAAATACGGTCTTCTTCAACCAGATTGGAAGGAATGTGGTGGCGTACATAGATGATATGATTGTTAAATCTAAACTCCGGACGGACCACCTAGCCGACCTCCGAGAAACATTCACCACACTCAGGCGGCACCAGGTCATGCTCAATCCTAAGAAATGTGTTTTTGGTGTTGAGTCTGGGAAGTTCCTCGGATTTCTAATCAATCAAAGGGGGATAGAGGCTAACCCCGAGAAAGTACAGGCGGTCATAGACATGCAGTCGCCCCGCATTGTCCGAGAAGTGCAAAAGCTTACGGGTTGCCTAGCGGCATTGGGGAGGTTCCTCAGCCGGTCGGGCGACAAATGCCTTTACTTTTTTCAATCTATCAGGAAGAAGACCATGTTTGAATGGGGGCCGGATGCAGAGGCGGCCTTCCAAAAATTAAAACAACATTTGCACTCCTTGCCAAGGCTGGTCAGCCCTCTACCCAAGGAAGTACTATACATGTATTTAGCAGTCTCTGACCATGCCCTTAGTGCCGTCCTCCTTGCTAAAAGGGACGGCTGCCAGCTCTCGGTCTACTTCATCAGTCACGTCTTAAAGAACGCTGAGTTACGGTACCCTATGGTTGAGAAATTTGGCCTTGCCCTCTTCATGGCAGTTAAAAATTGAAGCCTTATTTTCTGGCACACACGGTTATGGTCTACACCGACCAGCCAATCAAGCGGCCACTGACAACCATGGAGTCGTCAAGCAGAATGATAAAATGGGCCATCGAGATCCAAAGTCTAGAGATCACTTTTGAGCCAAGGAAAGCGGTGAAGGGGCAAGCATTCGCTGACTTCATAGTGGAACTAACCAGACCGACTGATCTTAAACAAGTTTGGAAAGTCTATGTGGACGGGAGCTCTACAATGAACGGTTGTGGAGCAGGCGTCATATGTCAGTCCCCTGAAGGGGACAGGTACGAGTACGCACTACGGTTTAAGTTCCAAGCCTCGGACAATGAGGTGGAATATGAAGCCCTTTTGGCTGGCATCTGCATGTGTAAGGCGGCCGGGGCAAGGAAGATAGCCGCCTGTTCTGACTCACAACTGATTGTAAGCCAATACCATGGTGACTACGAAGCCGCACATCCGGCCATGATCAAGTACCTACATGCGGTAAAGCAGGAGGCCGGGACACTTGAAGAGTTTCACCTAAATCAAGTGCCCAGGTATGAGAATAACCAGGCGGATGCCCTCTCTAAATTGGCATCATCAGCTTCTTGCGACACACCAAGGACGGTTTTCTAGGAAGTAATGGATAAACGAAGCATCGAGGAGGACCTTATTGGGATCCTAGACAAAAGCTCCACCTGGATGGATGACATCCGGGCATACCTAACAGATGGCACCCTACCGCCTACTTACTTAGAGGTGGTCCTGCTGAAAAAACGGGCGTCCAACTTTGAAATGCATAAAGGGGAACTCTTCAAAAAGGGCTATCTCCAACCTTTCTTCAAGTGTGTCTCCCCGGAAAAGGGGCGAGAGATCTTAGAGGACTTGCACTCGGGGTACTGTGCCTCCCACGTAGGCGGCAGGTCCCTAGCTTGTAGAACCAGGTGGCAGGGATATTTCTTGCCAACCCTAGAAGCAGACGCTATGGAGATGGTGAAAAAATGCGACAAGTGTCAGAGGTTTGGCAAGCTAATCCATCGTCCGGCCACAGAACTGACGGCCATACATAGCCCCTTACCATTTGCCAAGTGGGGCATGGACGTCTTGGGTCCGTATACACCCGTAACAGGCGGCCGGAGATACATCCTGGTTGCAGTCGACTACTTTACCAAATGGGTAGAGGCCGAGGCTGTCAAAGGTATTAAGACCAATGACGTTATCTCATTCATTTGGAGGAATGTCATTACACGATTTGGGGTGCCTATGTCAATGGTCTTTAATAATGGTCCTCAGTTCGAGACGCCTGTTCTCAAGAACTGGCGGGGGGATCAAGGAATTGCATACAACTTTGCATCAGTTGGCCGACCCCAAGCAAACGGCTAGGTAGAAGCGTTCAACAAGATTATCTCTGACAGTATCAAGAAAAAGATTGAAAAAGCAGGCGGCCTATGGGCAGACGAGCTACCACATGTTCTCTGGGCCATAAGGACGACTAAAAAAGGGGCGACTGGGGAAACCCCATTCCTCCTGACCTATGGGGCAGAAGCTGTTCTACCCATTGAGCATTATGAGCCGACTCTTCGTGTCATGGTGTATGACGAGGCTGCCAATTGGGAATCCATTCGCCTAGAATTGGACTCACTCCCCGAGCGAAGGGGCAACGCAACCCTACGCCATGAGATCTACGTCTGAGAATGACAAGAGCTTATAATAAGAGAGTACACAGGCGTCCACTAAAAGTGGGGGACTTTGTACTACGAAAAACGGAAGCAGTCGGTAGGACTAATGAGTTGGGAAAGCTAACTCCCAACTGGGAAGGACCCTACCGGATCTATGAGGAGGTTAGAGACGGCACCTATCGCCTTGAAACACCAGACGGCCAACTCCTACCTAGAACATGGAATGTAGACAATTTGAAGAAGTATTACTTCTAAATTATGTAATTGTACAAGGGTTATTAATAAAACTTGTAATTATTTCAATACTCTGTACTTTAATTTTATCAGAGGGGCACGCCGCCTGTACAGTAGTTGGCTACTCTCCAATATGTATTTTACTCTTTCATTAGAGGGGCATGCCGTCTGAGCATACAGTCGGCTACTCTCCATAGAAGAGGGTCGCCTGAACCTAAAACAGACGACTACTCTCCTACACTCCAAAGTCTACGGTAACTTAGCATCTACGAACTAAACAAGGCCTATGGCCGGATGGTCAGCCTAGGCGTCAGGCCGACTGATCTTATCTAAAAATTAAACTAATACGACCTGTCCTAGCAATATAGCAGGCGTCCGGTGACATCCCTCCGGATGAGATTCATCGCAGAGAGCAGCACCTTTTTGGGTGGAATAATGCTCTATAAACCACAAACAAACGGACCCTAACGACTGTCCTCAAGGACAACCCCGTACCCGTTTACCCTTGAGATAAAGATAACTCTACTACTAACCAAACCAGTGGTAGTTAGTTCACATCTGAGTCGGATTACCGCTTGACATTACTTGGGATAAATGCAGACAGTACCTTTTGAGTTATTAGCCAAGCAAAACTTGGCGAATCAAGGGGACCAGCCGGTCTACGCTGCCTGGTACCTCTACTACTCAAATCAGTGACGGAGACTGAGTAGCCCCGAGGGAGACTCATAGTCACACAGTCTAGTTTGGAACCTAAAAGGAACAAGAACACTTGTTTTTTGGCAAACAAGGGTACTTGGCCACTATTCCAACTAGGTCCACCAATGTAGGCGCAGTTGTACAGACCAGGCGCCTCGTCCACGTGAACAGGCGGCCTGTCTTTACCAAACATTTTGGCATAATTTGGCGGTCTGTCCAATGAAACTTGCCAAATGGAAGTCAAGCGGCCTCCGCTGCTTGACCCCCCTACTACTCAAACAAAAGAAAGGGCCACCTGTTCTTGAAAACAGGCCACCTAGAAATGGAACCAAAAGTAAGAAAAGGCCACCTAGAAATGGAACCAAAAGTAAGAAAGGGCCACCTGTTCTTGAAAACAGGCGGCCGTTCACTACTGTTCCTTCTAGACCTAATAAGGGAACGTCTGTAGCAAATATAGGCGGAACCCATCAAAGTAGGCGTCCCGTTTACAGACGGCCTGTCTCCATCAAACTTGAAAAACAATTAAAAAAAAGGCGCCCAACCACCTAGGTAGGGCCCTTATAAGACCAACGCCAGGTCTACAGAATTAGGACGACTGTTCCTCAACTAGGCGGCTACCCACAATGGTCCAAGTCTTGGGGAATCCTGCTAAGATCTTGGTACTTAGTCCCTCAATTACGCCTACTACGACCATTTCTCAAAACCCTCAAGACAGCCGCCTGTGCTCAAGCGCGACCAACAGGCGGCCTGAATAATATTCCTAAAATGATCTAAGTATGGAAAGTCTGCTATCCCAATCTTTCAAGGAAGGCCGACTGAACTTATGACCGACTGACTGATAAAGAAACAATCAGTCGGCCAGGGGCAACAATTTCAGTTGGTTGCGACAGCCACTAAGACGTTTTCTATACTTAGCAACATTCAAACATTTAAAAACATTCAAATGCAAATTTTGATGCAAAAAGGAGGACAACAAGCAAGAATGGTCGGCATGATAAACAAGTGGCTATTAAAGACATTCTACACTTGGCAAAGAGAAATAACAAAATTAAGATTGCTGGACAAGACGACTAAATAGTGGCCAAAATTCATTCATAAACGGCCGGCCATGGTGGCCGGCAAAAATATTTATAGACCACGACCCCTTGGTCGGGTAAAGGGATACAAAAAAAAAAAAAAAAAAGAGGACGGCACGCAGGCCGAAGAAGAGTTGAAAAATAAGCAGCTTAAGCATTGGAGAGAGGGGTTTCAGTAACGGCGGCCGCCTGATCAGCTTCAGCAATGGGCACCTGCTCCTCAAGCACACTCTCTTGTGGCTCATTAGCCGGCGCCTGCTCTTGGTGGGCGTCCGCCTCCTCTTTCTCAGTCTCCCCCTTGTTGGCGTCCGCCCCCTCCTCCTCTTCATCTTCATCCTCACCTTCAGAAGAGGAGCCGACCGCCTCATCCTTCGCTTCATCCTCATCGTTCGCCTGCTGCATAATCTTGATGTTATATTCTTCAGTGCAGGCGGCGAATTTAGACTCCCATTGCTCATAGTCTGAGTCTAGGAAGAGGGCAGTCCAGGTCATCTTCATGATGGCCGAAGAGTCCTCCATCATGTCCTGGGCTAGGGCCATCTTTTCGGACTCAGCCTTAGCGCCGAGTTGCTTGGTTAAGGCCGCCTCCTGGGTTGACAGGCGCTCCTTGAGATCTAGTTCGACTTTTTAAGCTCTTCGGCCGCATGTTTTGCATGCTTCAGCGGCTGCAACTGGGTTTGAAGGTCCTTAATCGCCTTCTCCAGCTCCAAGTTTTTCTTCTTGGCCGCCTCCAATTCGGCTTTGACCTCTAAGGTGGCAGTCACGTGATAATACAGAATGTCAGTTGTCAAAATCTCATTTTGGGCAATCTGAAACATTGCCCGGTCACAATCAGAGGCGGCAATGGCCTTCGCAACCTTTACCTCCTTGTTCTTTTTGGTGATGGGACGGCGGAGACCATAAACACGAAACAAGGCCTGCGAATCAACAAAACAGGCGTCAAGATTTTATAAGAAACAGGCAGCACTTAAATGCTAATGTTGCTCAATGTCGAAGAAAATTCATCAAGTCTACCTCAGAGAGTAGACCCATGATAGAGTCCAAGTCAAGGGTGCCGACTCCCCTGACTGATTCCCTGTCATCTGAGGGAATAGCCTTGACCATGGGCTTGGCCATCTGGACCAAGTCCGGCTCCTGATGGCCGCCTGCAATAGAAAACATGGAAAATTAGACAAGGGGAAAGTAATGGGCCGCCTGATCTAAGAAAGATTGACAAATTTAAACCAATTATACCTCGTGGAGGCCGAGTGTCCCTAGGGACGGTTGTTTGTTTTGACCCACCTTGAGGGGTCCGCGCCTGCTTTTCAGCCAGATGTTTCTTGGTAGAACCAGGCGTACTTCCAGCCGTCTGTTTCCGAACCTTGGGGTTCGGCTGCTGGGAGGGAGAAGATTTAGGTGCCCCGTCCTGCGACAAGAAAAGGTTATTAGTATGGTAAAAAGGGGGAAAGCACAAAGAATCTTTACAAGTGTGGGAACCTCACCTTGGACTACTCCTTTGATGGAGAGTCGGTAAAGGGCCGCTTCTGGCCAATAATAACCGCGCGAAGAAGGGCGGCCGCCTTCTTAAAAGCAGAGATTTTGTCCATGGCTTCACATACAAAATGCATCACAGAGTTAGTAAAAATTCAAGCAAAAACAAAAAATGCAAGAACATAAAAAGAGCTGATTACCTCTAGTGGTCCGTTCACTTAGGCCACAGGCGGCCAGGAAATACTCATCATATAACCAATTGAATTTGGGTATGCGGTTTAAGAGGATTAACTCTCGTACCCCTATAGCAGAGTTGGCTATAATCTATACTTTGAAGAGACCTTAATCAAGGATCTCCTCCTTGGCTTTACAAGGAACAGGCGGCAGGCTAGAGCCGCCTGCAAGGAGAGGTGGATCCCTATTCCACCTATTGTACCTCTTGTTAAGAAGTTTGTTGGGGCTAGAAACAATGAAGAAGGTGTTCCTTCAGTCCTTCCACTTGTTCTTGTTCCCCCTTGTCATCTAGTAGCTCTTATGGCTGGAAATTTGGTACCACCCGGTAGCGCTTGCTTTTGGGGTCCGACTCAGATAGTTCATTTGGGCGAACGCTGCAAAATTTGGTTCAACCCCATACATTTCACAGCCAGCCACAAAGCCCAGAATGTTGGACCACGAGTTTGGGGCCAACTGCCAGAGCCCCACCTGGTACCCATCAAGGATTTGTTGAACAACCGGATGCAAGGGGAATCTTAAACCAGCCTTAATGGCCGCCTCATAGCATCTAACACAGGCGTCCCCATAGCTGGCCCCCTCAGGCCAGACTACTGTATCTTCAACATCCGGCACTGATAGAAAGTAATCAGGACCCATTACATAGTCCGCCTGAAAGGTCCCTAACTTCTCGGCCATGGCCTTAATTCAGCCTTTTGGGACTGTTAGGTTTCGTAGTGACCCTCACTATGCGGAAAGAAACCCCCCAAGATCCGCCCCCATAATTAATGCATCTAATACAAGCAAAACATAATTAAAACACAATTAAGAGTAAGGATAAGAATTATACCCTCGACGCGTGCTTCACTCTTACACCGAACTCTTTCATCAACCTCGATAATGCGAGGCCTCCTGATTAGGGGATTTTGCTCCCACCAATCGGAATGCGCCACGTGGGCCAATCAGGTCCTGCCAAGTGTCCCCTAGTTGGAACTGTCAGGGCTTGCCACGTGGCACGCGCTTATTCGTCCACCTTGGACCTATTATGTCATGACACGTGGCATACTCCATGCCTAATGGAGAAACCGGCCACCCAGGCCCAACTTCCGAGGGAAGCCCAATCAGCCCTAGGTTAACCTAAACCTAGGATTGGCACGTTTCCCAAGGTTATAAATACCTCCCTTAATCCTCATTAAGGAGGGATTACAGATATAACAGGCTGATCACGCTAACAAAGCAGATTACCTACACTCTCACCTAGAGAGACCCAATCACTTTAATTTCCGCATTAATTACTCCTTAATCAAGTACTAACTTGACCGTTGGAGGCGGAGCTCCCACCACCAGGAGTCTCCGTTGTTTTGCAGATACAGGCGTCCGGTTCCAGTCTCGGAATTGTAACTCTCCCGCAGGACATCAGAAAACCCCGAAACATTTGGCGCCGTCTGTGGGGAGAGTACTTCTGAGATGGCATCCAAGTCTGTACCGACTCCTGAAGAGAGGCGTCCCCTAGACGACCCTCAAGTTCACTCGGACCACGATACTGAGAGTGAATTTGAAGTTGAAGCTCACACAGCTTCAGACGGGACCCTAAGGGCCCGACGTACCTGTCATACCGAAAGGAGGGAACGGGAACATCTTCAAACAGGAAGCGAGCCAGCAGGCGCACCGCCTGTTCGGCAGCAGCCGACTGATGGATCTGCTCCCATCACAAGGAATGAACTCATGACCTTCATGAGGGACTTCAAGGGATAAATTCAAGAGTTGATGAACAAGAAGCCGCCTGCTCTAGACAAGGAGCAGTCGGCTAAGAAATCTTCCACTTCACTGAAGAGGAAGCCAGTTCAAGGGCGAGAGGCGACTCCTCATCCTAAATCTAGGAAGCGGGAGCCGACTGCCCTTGATTTCACAAAATACCGTTTTCCTACTCCAGGAAATAGGAAACCTGTTCGTCATATTCAGGCGGACGGGTCGAGGAAATCATACACAGACGTTCGGCTACTGTTAGAGCAGAAGAAGAGTGACCGATTGTCAGAGTCGGCCTCTACTTCAAACTTCCAAGACAGTCTGCGAAATACCTCGATGAGGCATACTCAGTCGTATCATGAGAGTCAGTCAGGCGGCACCTCCCGTCAGTCTGGCTTTCATAGCGACCAGGCGGTACCAAACTTACCGTTTGTGCCGCAACAACATTATTTTTTGCAGCCACCTCCGTTTGGTGGACATGCAGCAAAAAACGTCCAACCTATGGACTGGCAGCTACGGTTGCTTAGACTTGGTGAACAGCCGTCGGCCTTCTCCAAGGAAATTACTGAAGCCGCTCAGCCGGCCAAAGTGAAAAATGTATTAGTAGGCGCCTATGACGGCACCACTAACCCAGAAGACCATCTTATGGCCTTCACCAACCTGATGTACCTTCAAGGGTTGGATGATCCCACTTGGTGCAAGTGTTTCCCAGCGACTCTCAAAGGAATCGCACAACAATGGTTCGGCAACCTGCCGACTGGTTGTGTAAATAGCTTCAGGACGCTTGCTTACTTATTCACCTCCAACTTCGCCATGAACATCCCTGCGAAGAAGACGACCCTTGATTTAGGAACAATTCAGCAGGGCGAGAAGGAGGGGCTTCGTTCTTACATCAGGCGGTTTAACCTGATGAGAATACAGATTCAAGGGTTACCGGATGAAGTAGCCTATACTGACTTTTTCAGAGGTCTCAAGGACGGGTCGACCTTCAAATTTGATTTGGTCCGAAAGAGGGTGGCGACTCTTCAAGAGGCCTTGATTGAAGCGGAAGCCTATATACAGGAAACTGATCTTTGTACGGTAAAACAGTCGGACGGGAAAAGGTCCGACAAAAGAGAAGGACGACAGAAACAGTCGTCAAACAAAGATGAGAGGAGAAAAGAGGTCTAGGCGGCAGATTCCTCTAAACAGCCGGCCTAGAAAAAGAAAAAAGAATTCAAACCATACTCCCCAAAGTATGCGTTTAACAAGGATAACCAGTTTATCCTAAAAGAAATCAAGGGACGGATCTCAATTGAGAAGCCGGTCCCCATGAAGGGTTCTGCAAACAACCGGAACCAAGAAAAATTCTGTGCTTATCATGAAGATGTTGGTCATCACACCAATGACTGCATCAGTCTCATGCGGTATCTGGACCGCCTGGCTAAGCAAGGTGATCTTGACACTTATGTCAAGAAATCTACGGGGAACACTTCCTCAAAAAAGCAGTCGGCCAAAAAGAATCAACAGGCCGATAGCTCCGATACAGATGATGCAGTCGTCTACACCATTGCAGGCGGCTTCTCAGGAGGCGGCCCCACTATAAGGGGCAACAAAGACAATATCAGGCGGTTAGATGTAAATTCCGTTCACCAAGAACGGCCGTTCAAATATTCATTTCCTGAGATTGTCATCACTGAAGAAGATCTAGGAGGGGTAAGAGGGCCGCATGACGACCCTATCGTTATTGAATGTAAAGTGGCCAACCAGAGAGTTGGCCGAATCCTCATAGATACCGGAAGCTCCTCAGATCTCATCAGTAGAAAATGTCTGTCGAAACTAAAATATCAGACTGATTGCATACATCCGGCCTCCCACCCTTTAGTAGGGTTTGGAGGAGGAGTCGTCCACCCAGTGGGACGAGTGGATTTACCCATCCGTCTGGGCGAAAAAGGGGAAGGACGACACATGGTAGTCCGGTTCCTGGTAGTAGAAGAACTCTCGGCCTACAACATGATTCTGGGACGACCAACCCTGAATAATTCCAAGGCTGTTATAATCCCATCTCTTATGTTGCTCAAGTTTGAGAGGGATAATGGAACAGTCGGGTCCCTAAGGGGAGATCAGAGGATGGCCCGAGAGTGCTATCTCTGGGATGTCAAGCCCACCGTTATGGAAACTGGGTCGAGTGGTGCAAAAATAGACCTTGACAATGTCAAGGAGAGTGCGCCTGTTCAAAAAGCAGGCGGCAAGAAGAGAAAGGCATCCCAGACAGGGGCCGCAAGAAAAGACAGAAAATAACAATCATTGGCAGAGGAGCGGTCGGATGAATTCCGCCCTCAGCCGGCTGGTGAGCATACGGACCTGATCCTAGACGACTCACGTCCTGACCGAACATTCAAAGTTGGGACGACTGCTCTAAGAGTCCTGGGTGACGACTTTCACAAACTATTGAAAGAATACAAGGACATCTTTGCATTCGAAGTCCATGAAATGCCAGGCATTAGTCCTGATCTGGCAGTACATAAACTGGCCGTGGATCCGAAAAAGAAGCCGGTAAGGCAGAAGAAGCGGAACCATGGCGAAGAAAGAAGTCAGGCGGCAGCCGCCGAAGTTAAAAAATTACTTGACGCAGGGTTCATTCGGAAATGTTACTTCCTAGACTGGGTTGCAAATGTGGTGCTTGTTAAAAAGCCGAATGGCACTTGGCGAATGTGTGTAGACTACACAGACTTAAACAAGGCGTGCCCCAAAGACAGTTACCCTCTGCCTAAAATTGATAACCTGGTCGACTCAACAGCCGGCCATGCTTTGATGAGCTTTATGGACGCCTACTCTGGTTTCCATCAAATTCCTTTATGGAAGAAAGATCAGGGGAAGACGACCTTCGTCACTGATCAGGGGTTATACTGTTACACGGTCATGCCGTTTGGTCTTAAGAATGCCCCGGCTACCTTCCAACGAATGATAAACACTGTGTTCTTTGATCAGATTGGGAGAAACGTCGAGGCATACATTGATGATATGATTGTCAAGACTAAACTTCAGAAAGATCATCTGTCGGACCTCCGAGAAACTTTCGCCACACTCAGGCGGCACCATGTCATGCTCAATCCCAAGAAATGTGTCTTTGGAGTTGAGTCTGGGAAATTTCTCGGATTCCTTATCAATCAGAGAGGAATAGAGGCGAACCCTTAGAAGGTGCAGGCGGTCATTGACATGCAGTCGCCTCGTACCATCCGAGAGGTTCAAAAGTTAACTGGTTGTCTGGCGGCCTTGGGAAGATTTCTAAGCCGATCAGGCGACAAATGCTTATACTTTTTCCAGGCAATTAAGAAAAAGGCAAGGTTTGAATGGGGGCCGGATGCTGAGGGCGCCTTCCAGAAATTGAAAGTTCACTTGCATTCCTTGCCGAGGCTGGTCAGCCCTTTGCCCAAATAAGTACTCTACATGCACCTGGCCGTCTCTGATCATGCGTTAAGCGCTGTTCTCCTTGCTGAAAGAGACGGCTGTCAGCTCCCGGTCTACTTTGTTAGTCACGTACTGAAAAATGCCGAGTTGAGGTATCGCTTAGTGGAGAAATTTGGTCTTGCACTCTTCATGGCTGTTAAAAAATTGAAGCCCTACTTTTTGGCACATGCAGTCGTCGTGTATACAGACCAACCTATCAAGCGGCCACTGACCATCATGGAGTCGTCAGGCCGAATGATCAAATGGGCCATAGAAATTCAGAGCCTCGAAGTTACTTTCGAGCCTAGAAAAGCAGTGAAGGGGCAAGCCTTTGCTGACTTTATTGTTGAGATGACTCGTCCCCCTGACTCTCAAGTTCCAGACCAAGTCTGGAAGGTATATGTGGACGGAAGCTCTACTTAAAATGGCTGTGGAGCAGGCGTCATATGTCAGTCGCCGGAGGGCGACAGGTACGAGTATGCTCTACGCTTCAGTTTTCAGGCCTCAAACAATGAGGCAGAATATGAAGCTTTACTAGCCGGAATCCGCATGTGCAAGGCGACAGGGGCAAGAAAAATAGACGCCTGTTCCGATTCACAATTGATAGTGAGTCAGTACAATGGCGAATACGAAGCAACCCATGCGGCCATGATCAAGTATTTACAGGCGGTCCGACAAGCAGTCGTCTCCCTTGAGGATTTCCATCTGACCCAAGTGCCGAGATCAGAAAACAACCAGGAGGATGCACTTTCAAAATTAGCATCATCCGCCTCCTGTGATACTCCTCAAACTGTTTTTTGGGATGTAATGGAGAGGAGAAGCATTGAGGAAGAACCTATTGGAATCTTAGACAGAAGCTCAACCTGGATGGATCCAATCAGGGCATATCTGACAAAGGGTACCCTGCCGGATGATCATCAACAGGCGGCAGCACTGAAAAAATGAGCAACCAGCTTTGAAATAATAAAGGGAGAACTTCACAAAAGGGGGTACCTTCAACCCTTCTTAAAGTGTATTACTCCAGAAAAGGGGCGAGAGATACTGGACGATCTTCATTCTGGTTACTGTGCTTCCCATATAGGCGGTAGGACGCTTGCTCAACGGGCAAGGCGGCAGGGCTACTTTTGGCCTACTTTAGAAGAAGATGCGATGGAGATGGTGAAAAAATGTGACAAGTGCCAAAGGTTTGGCAAACTAATTCACCGTCCGGCTACTGACCTCACTACCATTCATAGCCCACTACCGTTTGCTAAGTGGGGCATGGACATTCTGGGTCCATATACGCCTGCTACAGGCGGAAGGAGGTACATACTTGTTGCCGTCGACTACTTCACTAAATGGGTAGAGGCGGAGGCTGTAAAGGGAATCAAGACGAAGGATGTAATTTCATTCATTTGGAAAAATGTCATCACTCGGTTCGGGGTTCCCATGTCTATGGTTTTTGATAATGGTCCCCAAATTTGAGACGCCTGTTCTCAAAAGCTGGTTGGGTGACCAAGGAATTGCACACTACTTTGCATCTTTCGGCCGTCCACAAGCAAACGGCCAGGTAGAAGCCTTTAATAAAATCATCTCAGACGGTCTCAAGAAAAAGATTGAACGAGCAGGCGGCCTATGGGCGGATGAATTACCACATGTTCTCTGGGCCATTAGGACGACTGAAAAAGGGGCAAATGGAGAAACTCCATTCCTCCTAACTTATGCTGCGGAAGCTGTTCTTCCAATAGAACACTACGAGCCGACTCTTCGAGTAATGCTATATGACGAAGAGGCAAACTGGGAAGCCATGTGCCTGGCATTAGACTCACTTCCTGAAAGGAGGGGCAATGCTGTCTTGCGCCATGAAATTTACCGCCTGAGAATGATTAGATCATACAACAAAAAAGTATACAGGCGTCCACTCAAAGTGGGGGACTTTGTACTTAGAAAAATGGAAGCAGTTGGTAGGGCTAATGAGTCTGGCAAACTAACTCCCAACTGGGAAGGACCCTACCGAATCTGTGAAGAGGTCAGGGACGGTACCTACCGGCTGGAAACACCAGACGGACAACCGTTGCCTCGAACTTGGAATGTAGATAATCTTAAGAAATATTTCTTTTGAATGATGTAAATAATCAAGGGCTACTTAATAAAAGTTTGCACTTAATATTCAATTTTGTACTAAGAGGGGCACGCCTACTAACAAATAGTCGGCTACTCTCCATGTTTAAATCTTACTTAAGAGGGGCATGCCGCCTGTACCTTACAGTCGGCTACTCTCCATTGAGTATTTCACTCTATCTTCAGAGGGGCATGCCGCCTGTAACTTTACAGTCGGCTACTCTCCATTGAGTATTTTACTCTATCTTAAGAGGGGCATGCCGTTTGTACCTCTACAGTCGGCTACTCTCCATTGAGTATTTTACTCTATCTTCAGAGGGGCATGCCGCCTGTACCTTTACAGCCGGCTACTCTCCATTGAGTATTTTACTCTATCTTAAGAGGGGTGATAAGTGGCATTTATGCCACTATTTAGATCCTCTAATCGCCGTATTTTTCTACGTTTGTCCCTTGTTTGTACCCCTTTTGCTCTGTTTCTCTCTTTATTATGTTTTTGTGCTTTTCCTCGTGTTTTGTAGGCTTTTGGAGTTGATTTTGAGAGAATGAAGAGCTTGGAGAATTGGAGTTCATTTGAAGAGCTACAAAGGAAGTTAAGGAGCAAGCAAGCAAGGCCATGCGGACAACGCGGGTCGCGCTTTCAGAATGGCGCGGGCGCGCCAAACCAAGCGCGGGCGTGCCTAACATTGGGGTTGAAAATATTGAAGGAGGCAGAATGTAGGCGCGATTTGGGCGCGGCTTAGGCGCGGGCGCGCCTAAGATAGGCGCGGGCGCTCCTAAGATAGGCGCGGGCGCTCAAGGGCCTGAACTCCAAAGCTAACCTTTGTTCACTCTTTTAGCCATAACTTTTTATCTACAAATTGGATTGAAGTGATTCAAGTTGCATTGGAAACTAGACTTAAAGAGCTTTCCAACGGTAGGTTGCACGCCCATAGAAGACTCCTAGAACAGAAGTTATGGCCGTTTGAAAATGAATGTCGCTGTCAGGCCAATCCCAGTGCGCGGGCGCGCAGGCAAATATCGCGGGCGCGCACGAGCAGCTACGGGTCTTTTAAACGCTTCTTCCTCTCCTCTTTTTTTTAGAAGTTTTGGTGGTGGGTTTCTTTGGGGTTTTCTCTCTCCTCTTTGAGGGGTTAAACCCTAACATCTCTCCATCAATCTTCACATAAATTAGGCTTAGATTTAGTTTTAATCTTTGTTTTTTTACTTTGCAATGTAGATTAAGAGTAATTTAGGGTATTTTAGAGAGAGAAAGTGAAGAGCTTCAATGGTGGATTGAAGAAGATGAAGATGCAAAGTGACATTGTTTTGGATTCCTTTTCAATACTTCAATGAGCATTCTAAACTCTATCTCAATTATTGTTCTTTCTTAATTTCTTGCTTGATTAGAGTAGTTGTTTAGTTTAATTGCTTCTCTTTGTTCTTCTTGTTGGGTTTTGTGTTAGTTGTTCATGATTAGTGAGTAATTCCCTTTACTAAGGGATTGGTGATAGCATGTGGTGAATCTTGAATGTATTAGGCTAGACAAATGTTGGTTATATGTGATTAAATATACCTTGTAACCATGTTTTACTAATTACTCCATGTGAATGGCCAATCATGTGTTGTAATTGGGTGGATTGAACCAAGTTATGACGATAGTGTAACTTAGGGATATCCATTAGGTGATCGATTCTATGCAAAAACCTTAACTTTCACAGCTTATGACGATAGTATGAGCATGTGTTAAGTTGGGAAAGCCTTTGACCCCGATAGGTGGTTAGATGGTATTGTTGGTATTGCCTTATATGAGATATTTGGTTCGCATGTAAACTCATTTCCATTGCCTAACTTTATTGAAGATCATTGTCATGTTTGACCCTCTCCCTTGGTGTTAGTTTAACTTAATATAAATCTCATTTTTGTTTATTGTTCTATCCATCCTATCTCTTTGACCTAGCTTAATTGGTGGTGGTGTTGATAGTGTTTATGTCGTCTCCGTGGTTCGACCCTCTACTTACCACTAAACTTGTTTAGTGTAGGTGTAGGTTTATAAATATTGTTTGGTTGAGGGTAGTTAGTCCAACGACCTAATTATCCTTCACCAAAATGGCGCCGTTGCCGGGGACGGCTTCCATTATTGTTGTATTACCTTATTGAGTCTAGGTCTTTGCGAATATTTTCTTTTCTTTTTTTTTTATTTTTTGTTTAAAAAAAAAAGGAAAAAAAAGGGGGAAATTCCAAAAATATTTGAGCTTTCTTATTTGGTTGCTATTTGTTAAAAATGATGATCATGCTCTCTTCTAGCGCAATTTGTATATACATTCTCAAGTTGTTCTCGTTTTGTGAATATTTGTTTGTATAGCGTCTTTTCCTTTGAAAACAAGGCAAGTTTGCATATGTGTTTTGATCCGTTCTTGTTTTGGTCTTACTACTTTGAACTTGTGTCCTTGAATGTTTTCCTTCCTAATTGGTAATGGTATGCACGGTTTGAGAGTGTTTTGGGTTGAGTTAAACATATTTTAATGCTAAGGTAGCGGTTTTAAGAACTTTGGGATACTTGTAGCCTTAATCCATGGTTGTGGTAAGACGGTGTCGCTCTCCATAGTGGATATGAACCCCTTAGGTCGGTAATTGCTATACAAATCCCGTGTGAGGTTTATTTGTTCTAGCCTTCATCAACTTTGTTGAGTGGCATATTTGGATCCTTGGTTATGCATTTTTCAATCCAGAGTTTGACTTCTATCTACCCGAGATCGTGACCGAACCCTTTAAGGGAGGAAATAGGCATTTTTCATTTTCTTATCCTTCTTTTTGTTTTGTTACAAAATTGGTTTTCTTTTAAATTTGCCCCTCTTTCTAACCCTTTGAGCCTATTTCCCTTTCTTGATTTTGAGCCACATTACAAACCGAATGACCTTTTGTTCCCCTAAACCTTTTGTTTATGTGAAGCATGTTGGTTTGAGAATTGTTTTGTGTTGATTTTGAACGCAAATGAGAAAGTTGTAGTTCTTTGGTCAAGCAAGTGAGTAAACTGTGATTCTATTCAGTGAAATAAGAGCAAATGCTTATGAAAAGCCGTCCTTACTCAAATAAGGTAAGGACCAAAAAAAAAAAAAAAAAAAAAAAAAAAAAAAAAAAACCTTCATATCCCTCGTGTTTGAGCATTGAGGACAATGCTCCGTTCAAGTGTGGGGGAGTCCTGTTTCTTAGTCTTGTAAGTGTGTGTTTATTGAATAAGTGTGGGGGAATACCACCAAATTTTTAAAATTTTCAAAATTTTTCCCACCTTACACCCCAAGCATACCCTTACAACCAATAAAAGACCTTTAGATCCTATATAGTTTAGTCTTTATCGATGGAGGAAGATAGTTGTCAAGCTTATAGAGAGACAGTGCATAGCCAAGACGTAGGGATAACCTTCTCATCGTTTTCATTTCTTTATCTTTTTCCGGTTCCTTCGAGGAACCATGAGAAGCCCACCTAATGGTTGACTTGAAGCTAGTGGAGAGAACGCGGCTAGCTAGTTTGGGATGAAAGGTGAATTGTACGGCTCTTAGTTCTCTATGCTTAGCTTAGTCTATGTTTCTTTCAACCCTAAACATCTTGGAACGTGCATACCCTTATTTGTTTAGAAAGTTGTGCATTCATTGGTGCTTGTTTCGTTCCAAAAAGTCCACCAAGAACGTCTTGTTTTTGTGTTTATTTTATTTGTCTATGCATTGCCTTGTTTATGTTGCTTTATGTGTAGAGTTATGGGTTAAACTCTTTGGAAACCCTTACGAGAGCACACTCGTCCTCATAGGCGACTTTGAGGTTTAAATGGCTTGTTGTTTACGCTAAAAACAACCGTGATTCCTACGAAAGTGAGTTAGTGTATATTCTTTTTCACCCCTCTCCTTTTAGTGTTATTAGATCCTTTTTCTTTCTTTTTGTTTCTGCTTCTGTTCTTGCTTGAGGACAAGCAAGAGGCAAGTGTGGGGGAATTTGATAAGTGGCATTTATGCCACTATTTAGATCCTCTAATCGCCGTATTTTTCTACGTTTGTCCCTTGTTTGTACCCCTTTTGCTCTGTTTCTCTCTTTATTATGTTTTTGTGCTTTTCCTCGTGTTTTGTAGGCTTTTGGAGTTGATTTTGAGAGAATGAAGAGCTTGGAGAATTGGAGTTCATTTGAAGAGCTACAAAGGAAGTTAAGGAGCAAGCAAGCAAGGCCATGCGGACAACGCGGGTCGCGCTTTCAGAATGGCGCGGGCGCGCCAAACCAAGCGCGGGCGTGCCTAACATTGGGGTTGAAAATATTGAAGGAGGCAGAATGTAGGCGCGATTTGGGCGCGGCTTAGGCGCGGGCGCGCCTAAGATAGGCGCGGGCGCTCCTAAGATAGGCGCGGGCGCTCAAGGGCCTGAACTCCAAAGCTAACCTTTGTTCACTCTTTTAGCCATAACTTTTTATCTACAAATTGGATTGAAGTGATTCAAGTTGCATTGGAAACTAGACTTAAAGAGCTTTCCAACGGTAGGTTGCACGCCCATAGAAGACTCCTAGAACAGAAGTTATGGCCGTTTGAAAATGAATGTCGCTGTCAGGCCAATCCCAGTGCGCGGGCGCGCAGGCAAATATCGCGGGCGCGCACGAGCAGCTACGGGTCTTTTAAACGCTTCTTCCTCTCCTCTTTTTTTTAGAAGTTTTGGTGGTGGGTTTCTTTGGGGTTTTCTCTCTCCTCTTTGAGGGGTTAAACCCTAACATCTCTCCATCAATCTTCACATAAATTAGGCTTAGATTTAGTTTTAATCTTTGTTTTTTTACTTTGCAATGTAGATTAAGAGTAATTTAGGGTATTTTAGAGAGAGAAAGTGAAGAGCTTCAATGGTGGATTGAAGAAGATGAAGATGCAAAGTGACATTGTTTTGGATTCCTTTTCAATACTTCAATAAGCATTCTAAACTCTATCTCAATTATTGTTCTTTCTTAATTTCTTGCTTGATTAGAGTAGTTGTTTAGTTTAATTGCTTCTCTTTGATCTTCTTGTTGGGTTTTGTGTTAGTTGTTCATGATTAGTGAGTAATTCCCTTTACTAAGGGATTGGTGATAGCATGTGGTGAATCTTGAATGTATTAGGCTAGACAAATGTTGGTTATATGTGATTAAATATACCTTGTAACCATGTTTTACTAATTACTCCATGTGAATGGCCAATCATGTGTTGTAATTGGGTGGATTGAACCAAGTTATGACGATAGTGTAACTTAGGGATATCCATTAGGTGATCGATTCTATGCAAAAACCTTAACTTTCACAGCTTATGACGATAGTATGAGCATGTGTTAAGTTGTGAAAGCCTTTGACCCCGATAGGTGGTTAGATGGTATTGTTGGTATTGCCTTATATGAGATATTTGGTTCGCATGTAAACTCATTTCCATTGCCTAACTTTATTGAAGATCATTGTCATGTTTGACCCTCTCCCTTGGTGTTAGTTTAACTTAATATAAATCTCATTTTTGTTTATTGTTCTATCCATCCTATCTCTTTGACCTAGCTTAATTGGTGGTGGTGTTGATAGTGTTTATGTCGTCTCCGTGGTTCGACCCTCTACTTACCACTAAACTTGTTTAGTGTAGGTGTAGGTTTATAAATATTGTTTGGTTGAGGGTAGTTAGTCCAACGACCTAATTATCCTTCACCAAGGGGCATGCCGTCTGTACCTTTACAGTCGGCTACTCTCCATTGAGTATTTTACTCTATCTTCAGAGGGGCATGCCGCCTGTACCTTTACAGCCGGCTACTCTCCATTGAGTATTTTACTCTATCTTAAGAGGGGCATGCCGTCTGTACCTTTACAGTCGGCTACTCTCCATTGAGTATTTTACTCTATCTTCAGAGGGGCATGCCGCCTGTACCTTACAGTCGGCTACTCTCCATTGAGTATTTCACTCTATCTTCAGAGGGGCATGCCGCATGTACCTTTACAGTCGGCTACTCCCCATTGAGTATTTATCTATCACCATAGGGGCATGCCGTCTGGACATATAGTCGGCTACTCTCCATAGAAGAGGGCCGACTGGTTCCAAACACACAACCACCCCCCTTATACTTAGCTAAAAAAGATTAGGGCCTGGCCGACCCTTTGCCTAACAGGCGGCTACCCTCCTTTTACTTAGCACCTACGTTCACCAAGAACTAACCAAGGCCACAGGCCGAATGATCAGACCAGGCGCCAAGCCAACTGATCAAATCTTCAAAACTAATACGACCTGTCCCAACAACATAGCAGGCGTCCGGCGGCATCCCTCCGGTTGAAATTCGTCGCAGAGAGCAGCTCCCTTTTGGGTGGAACATTGCTCTATAAACTAATTACACGACACCTATACGACTGTCCCCAAGGGCAACCACGTAACCGTTTCTGAGACAAGGATAACTGTATCACGAACCAAACCAGTGGTAGCAGTTGACATCTGAGTCAGATGACCGCCTGTATTACTTGGGATAAATGCAGGGGGTACCTTTTGAGTTAATAGCCAACAAACATTGGCGAATCAAGGGGTCTAGCCGGCCTCCGCCGCCTGGTACCTCTACTTCTCAAGCTAGAGTGACGGCGACTAAGTAACACCAACGTTAACTCATAGTCACTCCCTCAAACTTGGTATGGAACCTAAAAGGTTTGAGTAGACCGCCTGTTTTTTGGCAAACAGGGGCACTCAAACCGCTATTCCTACTAGGTAACCTCTTGAGTTAATAGCCAACAAACATTGGCAAATCAAAAGGTTCAGCCAGCCTCCGCCGCCTGGTACCTTTACTACTCAAGCAGGAGTGACGGCGACTGAGTAACAGCAAAGTTAACTCATAGTCACTCTCTCAAACTTAGTATGGAGCCTAAAAGGTATGAGTCGTCCGCCTGTTTTTAGCAAACAAGGGCTCTCAACCACTACTCCTGCTAGGTTAACAACGTGAGTTAAAAGCCAACAAACATTGGCGAATAAAGGGGAACAACCGGTACCAACCGCTTGATACCTCTACTACTCAGTTACTTGGCAACTAGGTAACAATCATGTTTACTTGGTCAAACCACTTTCCTACTTGGTAAATTTTACAAATGACAGGACCGCCTGCCTAAAGGGGATCCAGTCTTTAAAATGGTTCGAATACCAACTGGATAAATGGCCGACTGATCGTCTAGCCTGGAAACAGACAACCAGTCGTCCAGGGGCATAGGCGGCGTGACTAACTATCTGTACCTGTCTGCAACTATCGGCCATGTAAAATAGTCGGTATATTGAACAATTGGATATCAGAATATTCAATACTTAAACAAATTTGAAGCAAAAAAAAAAATTCATTTAAAAGAAGCCGGTCATTAAAGACCGGCAAAATATTCAGAGCCCCGGCCCCCTGGCCGGGTAAATACAAAACAAACGACACGCAGGCCGTGGAAAGAATACATAAATCTTAAGAAGGAGGCAGATCTTTAATATTAGCAGCTGCCGCCTGGTCAGCACTCTTCTTGCTGGACTCGGCTTCAGCTGCATCCTTCTTTGATGCATTACCCCCAAGCGGCACAAGCGCCACTACCGGCTCCTCCTCCTCCAATGCTTCCTCCAACTCCTCTTCCTCAGCAGCCGCCAGGATCTCTTGATTATATGTGTTAGAACACTGGCGGTACGTTTTTTCCCATGAGGCAAAGTCGGCATTGGGGAAGAGGCGGCCCCAAGTCATGCGCTGGATTTGAGCAGAGTCTTCCATCATCTCCCGGACCAGCTCTTTCTTCTCTTGCTCGGCCATTTCCGAGAGCTCCTGAGTAAAACTCTTCTCCTGGGTCACCAGGCGTTCCTTTACGTTGGCCAAGGATTTCTCCAAGGCTTCGTATGAGGACATCTTGTGGCGAAGAGGTCTCAGCTCGGCCTTGAGGTTGTTGATGGTCGCCTCCAGCTCGCCATTCCTCTTCTAGGCCGCCTCTAACTGAGCGCGGATAGCGGCGGTAGCCTGCGCCTGATAATAAAGAATATCAATGGTCAGAACTTCATTTTGGGCAATTTGAAACATTGCCTTATCACAGTTAGAGGCGGCCATAGCTTTTGCAGCCTTTACCTCTTTGTTCTTCCGGTCAAGCAGCTTGCGAGGGCCGTTCACTCGGAGCAGGGCCTAAGTAAAAACGGGAACAGGCGTCAGTTTCCAAACAAAAAGAAAACAGGCGTCCTGGAATTCAAATACTCAAAAATATGCTAAGTATACCTCAGCAAGGACCCCTGCAATCCCGTCTAGGTCAAGGGTGCCGACACCCCTGACTGCCTCCCTTTCAGCTGGAGGAATGGCCTTCATCATAGACTTGGCCACCTCTACCAAGTCAGGCTCCTGAGGGCCGGCTGCATCAAGCATAAACAAACGGATTAGACCTAGTAAAAAAGGGAGCAAGTCTAAAATTTACAAGGACAACTTCATACTTCTAGGCGGCCCAACTGGAGTTTTAGAAGAAGTGGCCGGCTGTTTCTCAGGCGCCGCATGTTTCCCGGCAGAACCAGGAGAGCTCGCAACAGTCGTCCTCCGGGCCTTGGGGTCCGGCTGTTGGGAAGAAGAAGCTCTTGGAGCGCCCGTCTAAAAAAGAAGAAAAAAGTCAGTATATGCATAAACACAACTCCAAAAAGAGGGTGAAAGGTTCGAAGCCCACCAAGGGTGCCCCCTTGGGGGAGTCGGTTGAAGCTTGTTGCATGATGGAGGCCCGCAACATGGCCGCCGCAGTCTTGGAGGCGGTAATTTTGCTCATGGCGTCCGATGCAAAAACAAACAGCAAAGTTAATAAAAGTTATAACAAAAATGCACGGAACAGCAGAGTATTCGACAGGCCGACTACCTCTTGAGGACCGACTGCTGAGGCCACAGGCGGCCAAAAAGTACTCGTCGTAGAGCCATTTGAAGCTCGGGACGCAGTGCAAGGTTACTTGCTCTCGTACCCCTGAAGTAGAGTCGACCCTCGACTCTACTTTAAAGAGTCCTTTATCAAGGATCTCTTTCTTAGCTTTGGGGGGAACAGGCGGCATGCTGCGGCCGCCTGCAAGAAGGGGCGGATTCCTGTTCCACCTGTTGAGGCGCTTGTTCAGCTCTGTGTCTGAACTCTCAATGATGAAGAAGGTGCACCGCCAGTCCTTCCATTTGTTTGCTTTACCTCTCGTCATGAGGTAGCCCCTGTGGCTCGTCAATTGATACCAGCCGGTACCGCCTGCCTTAGGGGTCCGACTGAGGTAGTTCATGTGGGCGAAAGCCTCGAAGCTCGGCTCCACCCCGTGCAGTTCGCACCCGGCCACACAGCCGAGTACATTGACCCAGGAGTTCGGGGCTAACTTCCATAACCCCAACTCATACCCATCCAAGATCCGCTGAACAGCCGGATGTAATGGGAAGCGCAGCCCAGCCTTGATGGCCGCCTCGTAGCAGCTAAAGCAGGCGCTATCATAACTGGTACCAGCCGGCCAGACGACTGTGTCTTCTGGATCCGGCACAAACACTAAAAAGCCGGGGCCCATTGTGTGGTTTGCGATAAAGCTCTCCACTTTCTCTTGCATGGCTGTGATTCGGCCCCGAGGTACCGTGCAGTAGTAGGGGGTATTTTGCTCTCGGTAAGAGGCGGATGGCTCCGCCCAATTGTCCCCCTTCTCAACTGCGTGAGAAAGCCTTGCCTCTTGCAGGCGACTGTTTTTCTCTTCTGTGTCCAGAGAAGCATGGCCAGAAGAGCTAGACTCGGAATCGTCCTCTAACGAGTCCGAAGAGGACGACTCCTTCCCTCTCCCGGAGGGCCCCGCCTCCTCTCCTTTAAAAGGAGCAGGAGAGAATGAAGAATTGTCAACTGAGAAATGGGAAGGGGTCACTTTGATTATTCCCTCAGAATAGCCGGCTTTTTAGCCGCTTTGTTTCACTTCCACATCTGGCGCCTGGTCAGATGTTTCACTAATCGGCACCCTGCGGGAGGAGCCGTCTGAATTTGAGATCCTGGCAGTCTTTTTTGTTATGGCCATCATGCTCTACATAGACACAGATATAGTCGGACTTTGTATAAAGGGCAAAGATGGGTCCGGAAAAGGGCAGGCGGCACTCCTAGTCCTAGATTCAGCCATCCCCGGTGACCAACTGATCACTAACCTAGGTCGTGTTGTGTGCTTCCGTGGTGCCATTTCAAAAAAAAGAATAAAATAAAGAGAAAATTAAGAGTAAGAGAACCGACGGTTACCTAAACGAGTGACGGTTGGTGAAGTTCTGAAAATCCTTTGCAGTCGGCTTGTCAGAGCAGGCGGTAGGCAGAAAGAGTCCAAAATGTCAGAGCAAGTTCAGGGGTCTGAATGTTCTCTCACAAAGTTCTCAAGTGTGAAAATGACTGAAGTCAACACTCCTTTATATAGGCGAAGTGGGAAGGCGAAGGGTCACTTCCAGAATTCAAAATTTGGGCGGGAGAATCTCTCGGCCTTTCGCCGAGTGACACCTATAGCAGGCCGTCGCCTGTTACAGTGCGGCACCTGTCACAGGTAACACGTGACCAGTCACGTGCCACCTGTGAGGGGCAAATGTTTAGGGGATTTTGCTCCCACCAATCGGAATGCGCCACGTGGGCCAATCAGGTCCTGCCAAGTGTCCCCCAATTGGAACTGTCAGGGCTTGCCACGTGGCACGCGCTTATTCGTCCACCTTGGACCTATTATGTCATGACACGTGGCATACTCCATGCCTAAGTGAGAAACCGGCCACCCAGGCCCAACTTCCGAGGGAAGCCCAATCAGCCCTAGGTTAACCTAAACCTAGGATTGGCACGTTTCCCAAGGTTATAAATACCTCCCTTAATCCTCATTAAGGAGGGATTACAGATATAACAGGCTGATCACGCTAACAAAGCAGATTACCTACACTCTCACCTAGAGAGACCCAATCACTTTAATTTCCGCATTAATTACTCCTTAATCAAGTACTAACTTGACCGTTGGAGGCGGAGCTCCCACCACCAGGAGTCTCCGTTGTTTTGCAGGTACAGGCGTCCGGTTCCAGTCTCGGAATTGTAACTCTCCCGTAGGACATCAGAAAACCCCGAAACACCTCCAACGGGATCGTACCCTCGAACCTGACCCGATCGTCCTAAGCCTCGAAGGTTAGTCAAGGCCCGGACAAAATATAAACTTGGAATTTTACGAATTTCGAGGTATACTCAACAATGGAGTTTCCTTTACTTTTCCACTCAAGTGTGTTCTTTCCCAAATACCCATGCCTTGGTATTTATAGGGAAATGAACCCTTGATTTTCATTCCCCAACCAATGTGGGAGAATGAGTAATTTTGATAATTAATTTAATTCTAAATTAAATTAATAATCAAATCAATCACAATGTAACAAGTGTCAAGGGGAGATAGAGAGTTAAGTGAGGACCAAGAGAAGGTGGGGAAGACCATTGCCTTGCTCCCTAAGGCTTTGCCCAAGCCTTGGTCCCCACCCCTCATAAAACGGGCACAAGGGGATGATGGGCTGGCAGCCATCTAGCACGCCAACTAGCAGTGCCAGCAAGCCCAGCCAGCTAGCACCAGCCCAGCCAACACAAGCATGATGCGTTTGGCTGTGATGGGCAGTGCCTACGTTGCTGCTGCTTGCTAGGCGTTGCTAGCAAGCTGCTTGCCCCTGCCACCCTCGCCATCGCACACGCACATGCAAGGCCCTCACACTCCCAGCATGCGTGCTGCTAGCGAGCCACGCATGCTGGGCATCGCCTCGCCAGCCACACGCACAAGCATGCGATGCTTGGTGCTGTGCTATCGATGCTACGATGGCTTGCACGCATGCGCACACACGCTAGGTGAGCGTAGAGCTGCTGTTGCGATGCCCTACATGCACGCGCACATATGCACTGGCCTAGCCATGCGATAGTGCTGTGATGCGATGGTGCGATGGTGGGCTGTGCGTAGGCTGCGATGGTATGATGGTTTTTAGGCACCCATGCATGCATGATGCGGTGCTGCTGTGCCATGCGAAGGCACGCACACACGCAGGCATGCTGTTGCGATGGGCTGCTTTGTGCGCCTAGCCATGCTAGGTGCATACTAGCTCGAGCTAGCCTAGCATCCACATGGCTAGACCAATGTGGTGCTACGGCTATGCTCGTACTTGTTGCTTGTGATTTTGCGACGCTCGGCCTCGATGTACTAGGCTCGATATCCAACGTCTATGTTCGTAAAACTCCGACGACTCATTAAATCCTTCGGATTAATTCGTCGTATCAGATCGGTTGTTCGACTGGGTTCAACCCGAAGGGTTCAGTTAAGATTAAGCTGTAATATTAATTATACCTTAATATTACTAATCTAAAGCGGACTCCACCTAGGCATTCCGATCACTTGACCTTACTGAAGAATTAGCTCTGTAATAATTTTGAACCCTCTATCAGAATAATACACTTGTTGGAAGGACACCATTCCTTTCAATCTCCCACTTGTCCTTCTGGACAAGTGTGCATACAGTGTATAACCCATTTCCTATGTCGCTTAATGTCTCTTCGTGAACTATAAGGTAAGATTCATCGTCATCCTTATTACGTTCAGAAGTGTTTCTCGATCTCCGAGTTAGACTGTCAATAAGCAGATGATTTCTAAAATCCATCTGAGCATGGCCATGCATTTTCACAGTCTCGCTCTTCGAGCGACCTTGTAAACAGCAAAGACATGTTCCCTATTGTTAATAGGGGGACATTCCCAGTCTTGCATTGTAAGTTTCTCTTACTAAGAGGACCTAATCTCCTGAGTGTTCCCGTTATGAGCCCTTGTTACGGAAGACGTTAGGCAACATCAAAGAGACTAATACTCAAACAAGAAAACTTCACAAAACTCATGGTCGAGGAAACGAGTTCCGATAGCTATAATGAGAAATGTACTTATGACAATTTTGAATCTCTTAAAGTACTCTCATAGGTCTATCCAGTGCAGTTCCAAACTGGCACCTGTGAAAATGATTCATGACCATCATGTCTTTGCAGCACAAGAAACGGTGTTGTAAATCATACTACACACTAATCTCTGGTGGTCATCAATCGTCCATCAGTTAGATGACCTCGATTAGGGATAATTTTCGATTTAAATATTCAATGTTCACTTAACAGGTGTTTCTTTATCCAAGAAATAGTCTTGATACCCTGTTTAAAATATTTCAATAAATCGAATGGACTCATTATTTAATTCAAAACCACAATTAAATAGTAATGGAGTGAAATTAATTTTGCATAAAAATTAATTACTCCATTAATGAATGGTTTCAATATAGTGTCTTACATTAAAATAACCAGTTTAATTAAAACACATGTACAGGTTATTTTAAAGCCAGTCTCCGACGTGCTTGATTCCCATTGCCTCAATGTGCTTGTTGTGTTTCATTTGAGGCAAAGGTTTAGTCAAAGGATCAGCCACATTATCATCCGTGCCGATCTTCCAAATTTTGATTTCACCTTCGGATTTCCATTCTCTGATCATGTGAAATCGCCTTTGGACATGTTTGACCTTCTAGTGCTCTCTTGGCTCTCTAGCCTGAGCGATAGCTCCATTGTTGTCACAATAGAGATCTATCGGACCCTTGATGGAGGGTACAACACCAAGTTCACTGATGAACTTGCGAATCCAAACAACCTCCTTAGCGGCTTCTGAAGCAGCCAAGTATTCGGCATCAGTTATAGAATCTGCAGTGGTGCTCTGCTTGAAACTCTTCCAGCTAAACGCTCCTCCATTCAGACAGAATATGTTTCCTGACTTTGACTTGAAGTCGTCTCTGTCAGTCTGGAAGCTGGCGTCGGTGTAACCTTCAACAACCAGGTCTTTATGGCCACCATAAACCAGGAATTTATCCTTGTTCCTTTTCAGGTACTTTAGGATATTTTTGGCCGCAGTCCAATGCGCCTCTCCTGGGTTTGATTGGTATCGGCTCGTAACACTCAAGGCATACGATACATCTGGCCTGGTACATATCATGGCATACATGATCGACCCAATTAGAGAAGCATATGGAATCTGATCCATTCTCTCCCGCTCAACAGGTGTCTGTGGACACTGTTTCTTGCTGAGAGTTACGCCATGGGACATGGGTAGATGCCCTCTCTTGGCATTCTCCATGTGGAATCGTGCCAGTACCTTATCAATGTAAGTACTCTGGCTTAATCCAATCATCCTCTTAGATCTATCCCTGTAAATCTTGATGCCCAATATGTACCGTGCCTCTCCTAAGTCCTTCATTGAAAAACACTTTCCCAACCAGCCCTTTACGGACTCCAGTAATTTTGTGCTGTTTCCAATGAGTAGTATGTCATCGACATATAGGACTAGGAATGCACTGCCACTCCCACTGACCTTCTTTTATACACAAGATTCATCTGGATTCTAAATGAAACCGAACTTGCTTATAGCTTCATTAAATCGCAGATTCCAACTCCTGCTGGCTTGCTTTAGTCCATAAATGGACTTCTTAAGCTTGCAAACCTTTCTAGCGTTGCTCGGATCAACAAAACCTTCTAGCTGTTTCATGTACACAGTTTCTTCCAAAATTCCATTTAGGAAGGCGGTTTGACATCCATCTTCCATATTTCATAATCGTAATATGTAACAATTGCTAGAATAATTCGAATAGACTTTAGCATTGCAACCGGTGAAAAGGTTTCATCATAGTCAATCCCGTGGATTTGTCTATAACCTTTTGCCATCAGTCTAGCCTTGTATATCAATACATTTCCATCCTTGTTTGTCTTCAATTTGAAGATCCATTTGCAACCAATGGGTGTGTAACCCTCGGGCAAATTCACCAAGTCCCAGACTTGATTTTCAGACATGGAGTCCATCTCGGATTTCATGGCCTCTTGCCATTTAGTAGAGTCGGGGCTCGTCATAGCTTGCTTGTATGTCGCTGGCTCATCTCCATCCATAACTAGGATGTCTTGATCATCGGTTAGGACAATACCAAGGTATCTGTCTAGTTGAGATCTTTGCCGTTGCGACCTACGAAGGGTAATGGGTTGAGCATTTACATTGTCTATTTGATTTTGGACCAATCTTCTCAGTTGCTTCCAAAGCACTTAGATTGTCAGTTTTATCAGTTTGACATTGTTGCTCGTCCTCTCGAACTTCGTCGAGTTCAATTTTCCTCCCACTTGTCGTTTTGGAAAGGTATTCCTTCTCCAAAAAGACACCATCACGAGCAACAAACACTTTGTTCTCGGATTTATTGTAGAAGTAATACCCTTTGGTTTCTTTTGGATACCCCACAAAGAAACACTTGTCTGATTTGGGGTGAAATTTGTCCGAAATTAATCGTTTGACATATGCTTCGCATCCCCAAATCTTGAGAAAAGACAACCTAGGAGGTTTCTTAGTCCATAATTCATATGGAGTCTTTTCAACAGCTTTTGACGGAGCTCGGTTCAGTGTTAGTGCCGCGGTTTGTAGGGCATGTCCTCAGAAAGAGATAGGAAGTTCACTAGACCCGTCATTGATCGAACCATGTCTAACAAGGTTCGATTCCTTCGTTCGGATACTCCGTTCCATTGAGGAGTTCCAGGAGGTGTCAATTCTGAAAGAATACCATTTTCTTTCAAGTGATTGTCGAATTCATGGATCAAATATTCTCCACCTCGATCCGATCGAAGGGCTTTAATTTTCTTGCCAAGTTGATTTTCAACTTCTTTCTGAAATTCTTTGAATTTCCCAAAAGATTTAGATTTATTCGTCATTAAGTAGATATAGCCATATCTACTAAAATCGTCGGTGAAGGTGATGAAATATCGGTAACCTTGTCTTGCGGGTGTACTCATTGGTCCACATACATCCGTGTGTATTAGACCTAATAAGTCACTTGCCCTTTCTCCCAACTTGGAGAATGGCTGTTTTATTATCTTGCCTAATATACATCCTTAGAAATTTTCAAACGGCTATAAGTCGAATGAGTCAAGAACACCTTCTTGTAGAAGTTTCTTGATGCGTTTGACGTTAATATGGCCAAGACGACAATGCCACAAGTAGGTTTGATTCGACTCGATGGTCTTAGCCTTTTTGGCGGTATCATCAATTTTATAGACTTGTTTGTCAAGAGAAAGCACATAAAGACCATATTCTGAATATGCTTTACCATATAAAACATTATCGAAATAAAATGAACAACTATTGTTCTTAATTCGAAATTCAAAACCTTTGGCGTCCAACGCCGATATTGAAATAATGTTTTTAGTAACTCTAGGAACATGATAACAATTGTCAAGTTCTAAAATAAGCCCAAAGGCCAATGACAAACTGAGAGTTCAAACGGAGACGGCAGACATTCTTGCTCCATTGCCGACCCGAAGCTCGACCTCTCCTTTTTCTAGCCTCCTATTTATCCTTAGTCCCTGAGCATTGGAACAAAGGTGTGAGCCACATCCGGTATCTAATACCCATGATGTTTTGCTAGCGAAGTTTAAGTATATAACAAAAATACCTGATGAAGAAGCAACAATGCCGTTCTTCTTATCTTCCTTGAATTTGAGGCAGTCCCGTTTCCAATGTCCCTTCTTCTTGTAGTAGAAACATTCGGAATCGAATTTGGAAGAGGCTACCTTTTTGTCCTTGCTGCCCTTAACAGTGTTTGACTTAGGCGGAAAATTTCTCTTTTTCCCTTTAAAGCTCTTCTTCTTGCGCGGACGTTTAAATGGCTTGCCCTTCCTCACCATGAGAATGTCATGCTTGCCCTCATCCTTGAGGGTTTTCTCGGCTTGCTTCAACATACCATGAAGATCGGTGAGGGTTTTCTCCATGCTATGCATATTATAGTTCATCTTGAACTGATCATAGCCTTTGTGAAGCGAGTGGAAAATGATGTCAATTGCCATCTCGATTGAATACCCAGAATTAAGCCTTTACATGTTCTCAAATAATCCAATCATTTTGAGGACATGCGGGCTAACTGGCTCTCCTTTCTTGAGCTTGCTCTCAAGGATCTGCCTGTGGGTTTCGAACCTTTCAGTTCGAGCCTGCTCTTGAAACATATTCTGAAGCTCAGAAATGAGCTCAAAAGCCGTCTCCTTTTCAAAGAAAGTCTTTTGAAGGTCCGGAGATATGGTGGCCAACATAATGCATTTGACATCCCGATTGGCACTTTGCCATCGGTTAAGGGCAGCCTGAGTGACTTCCTCATTTGGAGCGTCGGGCATTTCCTCATCAAGGACGTATTCCTTTTGCTCTTGCATTAGTACAATGTGCAGATTTCTTTGCCAATCAAGAAAGTTTGGCCTAACTTCTCCTTGTCAGGAATTGAGCGTAAAGAGAATTGGTTGTTGTTTGAGTTACTTGCAGACATTGTTCTACAATTGAAAGAATTTAAAATGAAAAACCATTCATAAACCAATAAGTTTGAAATTTAAAAGCATTCATGCATATTTTCAATCTTATTGAGCATTTTATCCACGCATTAATAAATTTGTCCCTTTTGGGCGAGAATAAAATGATTCCAAGATCCCAAAGATCAAGAAAGGGTTAAGCATGCTTTGTCTTGTCTTAACATTAAATATCTTAAGGTAAGCAATCCAATTGCTAATAGCTCCAAGCTACTCTCGGTTTGATAAAATGTCGCATCTAATGCACTCTTGACATTTTATCTCTTTTGCCACGACATCTAAGGACTCCTTACTGATATCGTTGAGCTTAACCAAGACAACTTGTATACCTAGTATACCTTACGTTCCTAGGGAAGTAGTGATGCCTCGCTTCGGCGTAGCCCATCACATACCCGCATAAGTCCGGTAAGTGTTGTTCTTGGAACGACAAATTTTAGCTCAATATAAGGGACCTAGGGTTTCTATGTTGGTTGATTTAAGTGAACTTAACTAATCGTCGCAACATATGAAATCCTAGACATGCATCTAACATTCATATATAACAATAATATATATAAAGCATAAATTGATGCATTTGGCAACTAGCATGACCCCTTGAAATCTTCAAATCTTCAAGGGTCTTCATCTTGGCTCGTCTTCATCGAAACGCCATCTTGAGAAATCTTTGCCAAAATAAAATAACTAGCTACTACGACTAAGATTAATCTAAAGTACAAAAATACTTAACGGTTTGCAGACCGTATTTAGATTTACAAAAATACATAACGGAACACAGTCCTTATTTTCTATCCTAGTCGGGTCCTACTAGTCGCCTTTTTCAATAACCTGTTTTGAAAACAATCTTTCATTCACCCATTCATTATTTGTGAATGGCCTATGCATATTACGAAATACATAATTAAACAAACAAAACTAGTAACTAACTTAAGTGGTTAATCCGATTAACGCGCCTAATTAAAACTAGTCAAAGTTGTTTAATCCATTATTTCTAAAAGCAAAATTTGCTCACGTAATCAACTAAGCTCCCACTAAATTCCACATCCATACTTAATCAATCCGATTAATTAAGTTGGCATAACCCATAATTTGTCAAAATCAAAAAATTTTGCAAAAGCCAGAAAAACCGAGGTCTAACCTCGTTAAAATAATTACATAAATTATTTAAACGGCAAAATTTTCACAAAATTACATAGCTCAAAAATCAAGCAACGTAGCCACAAATAAGCATGGTGCATTGCGCACCATGGCTGCTAGGCAGCAGTGGGCTGGCTGGGTGGGGCTTGTTGCCTCGCTGCCTAGCAGCAGCACAAGCACGCTAGCAGCCTTCGCCACACACGCATCGCAGCAGCAAGGCCTGTGCTGGCGCTTGGTGCTAGCATGCTGCGCCCAGCACAGCACACTACGCTGGCCATCACCAGCTGCTTGCTGCGCATGCTACGCATGCTAGCTCGCATGCTGGCGCCTGCCAGCAAGTTGGGGGCTGGCTGGTGCTTGCTACCACGCTGCTTAGCAGCATCCCAAGCAACCAGCAGCCAATGCCACTACCCAAGCCCAGCGCCTTAGCACCCCTCGCCACAAAGCCACACACCATTAATGCTCAGCCCATGCGTGCACCATAGGCAGCCTACATGTGGGCTGCTAGGCAACCCGAGTAGTCTTGGTGGCGCTTGCGGTTTTGCATCGTTTTGTGTGCATTTTACTCAGGATTTTCATCCAGATTTATGTGTGGCATAAATTAATTCTAAATTTTATTTTAGAATCAATTTGAGGAAAAAATTAAAATGAAATAAGTCTAACTTAATTAAATTCAATTTTAATGGTGCATAAACCTAAATCATTCAAAAAATTATTTTGAAACAATTTTTAGGTCTTTCTTTATGCTTAAAATTGAATGAGATATGTCCATAATTAATTTAGCCAATATGCAAATTAATAATGGATTTGACAAATGGGAGTTGGAAAAAATAAATTAACCATTTAATGATAAAAATTTTCCAACTTTCATACTTGTGTAAAATACTAAGATTACATCTTCCAATATGAAGATTAATCAAAATTTTACTCACAAGTATTTGAACTTCATGGATTTTAATCAACCAAAATGAAAAATCCAAACTTAGTTCATTCATGGAATTTAGGGTTAGAGTTCCAATCATTTAAACTTTTAAAGATTAGATTTATAACATACTTGGGAACTTAAAATTACACATTCACATCAAACATTTACACATTAATGCAATTTATTTGCATAATTGTGAAAAATCAAGTTTGTGTGAAAAATAGCATATCAACTCAAGCACTAATTAAAAACTCCATAATTATGCTTAAGGATATTTAAAAAAGGCAGTAGATTAGGGATGCAATAATGCCTTTAATCTAACCTTGTAATGCTTGCAATAATCAAGGCTTAAAAAGATTTAAAATTTTCATTGAAAAACGAAAAAACCCCAAAAACTTGGGTTTCTGGTTTGAATTTGGCTTCTAGATAGCTCTCGAATCGAAGAGGGTAGAATCTGTTTAGAATGTCGATTCCACCCAAAAATCACTATTTTTGAGCCAAAATCTGGGTTCCGACAGCCAAATCGAGAAAAAATACGAGTTTTAAAATTAATCAAAACGAGCTTCTAATCCAATTAGAAAAGAAAAACCAGAAAATAAATCTTACTTTAAAACACCTTAATTAATGAATAATTGCAAAAATTAAAAGGAGCGTGGCTTCGATACCGCTGTTGGGTTTCGTAGTGACCCTCACTATGCGAAAGAAACCCCCCAAGACCCGCCCCCATAATTAATGCAACTAATACAAGCAAAACGTAATTAAAACACAATTAAGAGTAAGGATAAGAATTATACCCTCGACGCGTGCTTCGCTCTTACACAAAGCTCTTACTTCAATCTCGATAATGCGAGGCCTCCAACGGGATCGTACCCTCGAACTCGACCCGATCGTCCTAAGCCTCGAAGGTTAGTCAAGGCCCGGACAAAATATAAACTTGGAGTTTTACGAATTTCAAGGTGTACTCAACAATGGAGTTTCCTTTACTTTTCCACTCAAGTGTGTTCTTTCCCAAATACCCATGCCTTGGTATTTATAGGGAAATGAACCCTTGATTTTCATTCCCCAACCAATGTGGGAGAATGAGTAATTTTGATAATTAATTTAATTCTAAATTAAATTAATAATCAAATCAATCACAATGCAACAAGTGTCAAGGGGAGAGAGAGATTTAAGTGAGAACCAAGAGAAGGTGGGGGGGGACCATTGCCTTGCTCCCCAAGGCTTTGCCTAAGCCTTGGTCCCCACCCCTCACAAAACCGGCACAAGGGGCTGCTGGGCTAGCAGCCAGCTAGCACGCCAGCTAGCAGTGCCAGCAAGCCCAGCCAGCTAGCACCAGCCCAGCCAGCACAAGCAAGATGCGTGTGGCAGTGTTGGGCAGTGCCTACGCTGCTGCTGCTTGCTAGGCGCTGGGCGCTGCTAGCAAGCTACTGGACCCTGCCTCCCTCGCCATCGCACATGCACACGCAAGGCCCTCGCACTCCTAGCATGCGTGCTGTTAGCGAGCCACGCATGCTGGACATCGCCTCGCCAGCCACACGCACAAGCATGTGATGCTTGGTGCTATGCTAGCGATGCTGCGATGGCTTCCACGCATGCGCACACACACTAGGCGAGCCTAGAGCTGCTGCTGCGATGCTCTACACGCATACGCACATACGCATTAGCCTAGCCATGCGATAGTGTTGTGATGTGATGGTGCGATGGTGCGCTGTGCGTAGGCTGCGATGGTGCGATGGTGTCTAGGCACCCATGCATGCATGCTGCGGTGCTGCTGTGCTGCTGTGCCATGCGAAGGCACGCACACACGCAGGCATGCTGTTGCGATGGGCCGCCTTGTGCGCCTAGCCATGCTAGGTGCATACTAGCTCGAGCTAGCCTAGCATCTACATGGCTAGACTAATGTGGTGCTACTGCTATGCTTGTACTTGTTGCTTGTGATTTTGCAACGCTCGGCCTCGACGCCCTAGGCTCGATATCCGATGTCTGTGTTCGTAAAACTCCGACGACTCATTAAAATCCTTCGGATTAATTCGTTGTATCGGATCGGTTGTTCGATTGGGTTCGACCCGAAGGGTTCAGTTAAGATTAAGCTGTAATATTAATTATACCTTAATATTACTGATCGGAAGCGGCCTCCACCTAGGCGTTCCGATCACTTGACCTAACTGAAGAATTAGCTCTGTAATAATTCTGAACTCTCTATCAGAATAATACACTTGTAGGAAGGACACCATACCTTTTAGGGACATGACAATATTAGGGAGTGTTCAATTCCCTATGAGAAGCAGACGACTCATCCCAGCCGACTCCCTTTTCAACCGCATGAGACGCTCTCGCCTCATGAAGACGAGAATGCCTCTCTTCTAAGTCTAGAGACTGCCGGCTGGATGAGCTGGACTCAGAGTCACTTGAGCTCTCAGAAGAGGCCGACTCCTCTTTATCAGAAAGGACCGGCTCTAGTCCTGAAATATCAACAAGCATAGGAGTGGCCCCTTGAACCTCCTCCGATTCTCCTAAAATTGAATCACTCGGAGTGCTTGGGGGACCAAGCGGCTGGTCTGAGAGCTCGCTCATCTGAACATAATATGAGGAGTCGTCTGAATTTGTATATCTGGCCGTCCTCTTTGTTCTGGCCATAGTGTCCTACACAGACACAGAGATAGTCGGAGTTGGAGCACAGGGCAGAGATTGGTCCAAAAAGGGGCAGGCGACACTCTTAGTCCTAGATTCAGCCGTCCCTGATGACTGACTAATCACTAACCTAGGTCGTGCTGGGTGCTTTTGGGATACCATATCTTCAAAAGAAAAATGCAAAGAAATGAGAAAAGAGCAAGAGCAAATGGTTACCTAAAGATTGGAAGTTGTTTGAGAAAGGAGACGGAAGTCTAAAGCAGCCGGTCACCACAAACAATCGGCTAGCATAAATAGTCGGATGAATAACAGTCGTCCAGAAATTTCAGAGCTTAAGTTCAGAGGTTCCGAGTTCTCTTGCAAAGTTCACAAAATGTGAACAAAAGACTTGGTCAACATGCCCTTATATAGGGTTATTCGAGAATTTGAAGGGTCAAACCCTAAATTCAAAAATAGGCGAGAAAAAACAGACGACCTACCACAGGCCGACACCTGTCACAAGCCGTCGCCTGGTTATGAGTCGACACCTGTCACAGGCATCACGTGACAAGTCACGTGACCCTTGTGAGGGGCAAATGTTTAGGGGATTTTTCCCTGCCACGTGGTCTAGTCAGCGCCTGCCACGTGTTAGCCACGTGGACTATTCAGGGGTTGTTTGTTTTGACCCACCTTGAGGGGTCCGCGCCTGCTTTTCAGCCGGATGTTACCTAGTAGAACCAGGCGTACTTCTAGCCGTCTGTTTCGGAACCATGAGGTTTGGCTGTTGGGAGGGAGAAGATTTAGGTGCCCTGTCCTGCGACAAGAAAAGGTTATTAGTATGGTAAAAGGGGGGAAAGCACAAAGAATCTTTAGAAGTGTGGGAACCTCACCTTGGACTTCTCCTTTGAAGGAGAGTCGGTAGAGGGCCGCTTCTGGCCAATAATAGCCGCGCGAAGAAAGGCGGCCACCTTCTTAGAAGAAAAGATTCTGTCCATGGCTTCACCTACAAAATGCATCACAGAGTTAGTAAAAATTCAAGCAAAAACAAAAATGCAAGAACATAAAAAGAGCTGGCTACCTCTAGTGGTCCGTTCACTTAGGCGACAGGCGGCCAGGAAATACTCATCATACAACCAATTGAATTGGGGTATGCAGTTTAAGGGGATTAACACTCGTACCCCAGTAGCAGATTTGGCTCTGATCTCTACTTTGAAGAGACCTTGATCAAGGATCTCCTCCTTGGCTTTACGAGGAACAGGCGGCAGGCTAGAGCCGCCTACGAGGAGAGGTGGATCCCTGTTCCACCTATTGTACCTCTTTTTAAGAAGTTTGTTGGGGATAGAAACAATGAAGAAGGTGTTCCTTCAGTCCTTCCACTAGTTCTCCTTCCCCTTGTCATCAAGTAGCCCTTATGGCTGGAAATCTAGTACCATCCGATACCGCTTGCTTTTGGGGTTCGACTAAGATATTTCATTTGTGCGAACGCTGCAAAATTTGGTTCAACCCCATACATTTCACAGCCTGCCACAAAGCCCAGAATGTTGGACCACGAGTTTGAGGCCAACTGCCAGAGCCCCACCTGGTACCCATCCAGGATTTGTTGAACAGCCGGATGCAAGGGGAGTCTTAACCCATCCTTAATGGCCGCCTCATAGCAGCCAAAACAGGCGTCCCCATAGCTGGCCCCCTCAGGCCAGACTACTGTATCTTCAACATCCGGCACTGATAGAAAGTAATCAGAACCCATTACATTGTCCGCTTGAAAGGTCCCTAACCTCTCGGCCATGGCCTTAATTCGGCCTTTTAGGACATGACAATATTAGGGAGTGTTCAATTCCCTATGAGAAGCTATTAGGAATGCAATAAAAAAGAGCAAACTTACATAAGTATTTCTCATTCAAAATTTTTACCCACAACTTTTCAGGTTTATTGAGCATGGTCCATCCTAATTTTGCCATGAAAGCTAAGTTCCATGGTCTCAATTTTCTAATGCCAAGACCCCCCAATTTCCATAGCTTTTGTGATATGAGCCCATCTAAGCCTAGGAGAATATTTCGACTTATCCACTTTATTCCATAAGAACTTCCTTCAAAGTCTTTCTAGGTTATCCAAAATAGCATAAGGCAAGAGGCATATTGTGTTTAATTTTTTTTTTTCCTTTTGATGTTAATTTGTTGCTTTGAACATTCCATACAATTATATGACCATTTGCTCATATTTTATCTTAGTTTTAATAGTTTACATACATGTTCTAAGTAAGAAGCAGTGAAGCACGACATCAAAATCCAGTCTTGTTACTATGTATTATTTTGGCGTGCTTTAGCAAAAGGGGTATATGGTGAATAAACAAAAAAACTTAGGACTTTGAATATAAATAACATTTGTGGTAATTGACATCTATTCTAAAATTGGAACCACAGGTGCTATTTTGCCTAAAGGTTGCTTTTCATGTTTGACAGTGCTTACTAATTATGTTCCGAAGCTCGATTAGTTTGTTAGCATAATGTTTGTATACCTGAACATGATTCATAGTCATAGAATATCCATGGACTTGGTTACGAAATTCTTAAAGGCAGTTTCTTGAAAACTCCCCTGCAGAAGATATATTGGCTCTTCTTCTAAGCCAAAGTCGCTCATTCATACAAAATCAAGCCTAGACTCAAGCAAACCTGCTACCTTCCAGGAAGGTCTCAGGAAAGCATGCAAGGACCAAACTACCAAATACAAAACCATCAAATTACATAAATAAATAGACTAATAGGTAACAACATACAGAAAACAAAAACAGCAGGAACAAAACCCAGCTTTAAGATTCAACTTCTTGTCTTCAGTTGGTGCAGCCTCTTCCAGTCTTCAGCCTTTAATTTGTGATTAACAAGTTGTTGAACTCTACCAACTTCATTCTGAATTGCTTTAACAAGAATAGAGGGAATCAGAACAACTTTATGCCAAAACACATGATTTCTGGCAAGCCAGATATGATACACAACATTAGCTAGGACAGCCAGGAAGAACTTCTTCTGAATATCCTTCTTCCCCTTCCTCTTCTTGTTTTTCCAGTAACTATCAATGTTACAATGATGTTCCTTTATCCCCAACCAATCACAGATCTCCAAAATACTTCATCTGCTATATATGCACTTAAAAAACAGGTGAGCACTAGTCTCAGGCTGCTCCCCACACAAAATACGGGAACTGTCATCACAAGCTCCGAAATTGGCAAGCTTGTCTCTGGTTCAGTCTTCCAAGCCAGTCAAACAATGAAAGAGGGCTTATGAACATTGTACCTATTCGAATCCATGAGCACCAATTCACTCTCTCCAAGGAACCTTGCAACCATTTGTAGTAGTCTACAGTTCTGTATCTGCTAGTAATCTAATTTTGAGCTGCAACCCAAATTTCAAATCATCCTTCACTTTACACAGCAGTTTCCATACCCAGCGAGCAGGTTTAGTGGGAACATAGTCCCCCCCAGTTCTAATCTTTGATATACACTGAATGAGCCCACTTCACCCAAAGAGAATAAGTCTTTTTTGTTATCTTCCAAACATAGCTACCCAAAGCAGCCTTATTCCATTTCATGCAATCCCTAATACCCAAACCAACACCAACCTTGGACTTACACACCCAATCCCAAGCCAAGGGGGAATGAAGCTTTAGTTAAAGTTTCATTCCCAGTCTAAAGAAAAGCCCTACAAAGCTGAGTAACTCTCAACATAACTTTCTTGGGCACCAAAAGGCACTAAGCCCAATAAGTATGCAAACTCAAGAGCATAGAGTTGATGAGGGTAACTCTAGCTGCATAAGATAGGGGCCTATTACTCCAACACTGAAATCTAGCCAACAATTTATCAATCAACACATCATAATCAGAGGCTTTCAATTAAGCTTTGGACATTAAGGGGAATACCAAGATATCTTAATGGAGTATATATATAGCCAACAACAAACCCAGTCATTCTTAAGTTATAATTTCTGATTCTCTGCTTCACACTGCCAAAATATATTGTTGTTTTGTCAGTATTATCTTGAAGACTAGATTAAACCTCAAAAGCTTTTAAAGGTCTTGTTAGCAAATTAACAGACTCCATGTTTCCATAAGAAAAAAGATGAGATGGTTCAAGGCCAGCTGTCCACATCTCTGATGAAACTTGAACTTCCTCTTTTTCCCAATCTTTCTCAACATCCTGGTCAAGTACTCCATTACAATAAAAAACAAGAGGAGACATAGAGTCACCCTGTCTAATACCCTTTTTTCCTTGGAAGAAGCCATGTAATCCACCATTAATCATGAGAGAGAAGGAAGGAGTGGTCACACATTGCATCACCCAACCAATGAATCTCTCAAGAATCCCAAAGCCACCAGCATGCCTTTGACAAAATCCTAGCTGATAGAATCATATGCCTTCCTAAGATCAATTAGTACACCTAGGAGCCTTACTCTTGTCATTGTAAGACTTAAGCATACCTGGCACACTAAGATGTTATCCAAAATTGACCTTCTAGAAATTAAATCTCCCTGACAAGGATCAATAAGGCCTGGCAACACGTCCTTGAGTCTTGTACAAAATCATCTTAGACATCGCCTTATAAATCACATTGCAACAAGCAATGAGCCTGAACTGAGTAACCATATTAGCATTTTCTACTTTAGGAATCAAGGTCAAGGTTGTAGCATTAATTTACTTAAGCAGTTTGCCATTAGCAAAAAAATCCAGGACAACCTTAGTTATATCAGGACCCACCACATCCCATGAAGCCTTATGAAACTTGCTAGAAAAGCCATCAGGACCTGGAGCTCAGTCATCCTCAATACTCCAAACAAATTTCTTCACATCATTCTCAAAGAACCCTTTGCACAAGCTAGAGCCCTGCTCACTAGTTAGTACACCCCCCTTAGCAATTACCTCAACATGAAGTCTCCTAGAAACAGTAGCATTAGTCCCAAGAAGACCTTTATAATAGTCAAGGAAAGCATCACATATTAGATCAGGATCAGAAACAACAACACCAGTATCATTCAAGATAGAGTAAACACAGTTCTGCACCCTCCTTTTTCTGATTACAGCATGAAAATAAGCTAAAATCATATCCCCATCCTTAAGCTAATTTGTCTTAGCTTTCTGCTTCAGAAATTTATATCTAGCACCATGAGTACTAGTATTTACCTCCCTAGCCTCTTTTTCTTGATTTATCAAGTCTTCATTCCCAGGATCTGAGTACAACGAAGTCCGAGGCTCTCAATTTAGCCTCAGCATCAGCATCTTATTTCAACAGATGAGTAGTTCTACAAGTTCAACTCTCTTAACACTTGCTTTACCTTTTTGAGCTTCTGCACAACTTTAAACATATTTATACCAACAATCTCCACCATCCAAGCATCCTGAACACCTTGTTTAAAACCTTGAGCATCCACCTACATGTTAAAAAACCTGAAACGCTTCTTAACCTGAATACCCCTTCCAAAAATTCTAACAACACATGGACAATGATTCATAAGGCCCTCAGGGAGAAAAGTAGCTTGCATGTCAAGATTATCCCTCATATAAGTATCATTAACATCAACCCTGTCAATTCTAGAGCATACCCTATCATAACCTTCCTACTTATTATTCCAAGTGTTAAACATGCCTCTGTAATTCACCAAACCACTTTGCCTTAAGCAAAGTCTAAATTGCTCCACTTTTGACAAAGAAATAGGTGACCCAGTTCTATCCCTAAGATTGAGAACATTATTAAAAATCACCCCTAACAATCCAAGGGCCTCCCATGGTACTAGCAATACTCCTTAACTGATCCCATAAGGGTGATCTCAGTACGTGTAGTTCTAGTCGATCCATACCCCCAAGTACTCTCAAACTTATGACTAGCTATTAGCTTTATGAACAACTTCCAAGTGAATCAACTGGACTTCCACTCTTCTTACTTGCACATCAAAAAGTTGGGGTAGCCAAATAACCACCCAAATTCTCCCACCCTAATGCTTAGAATAATTGGCAACAACAACCAATCACCTCCAAAGCTAGCAAACACCCTACCAAACTTCTCAACCTTCACCTTAGTTTCTAGTAGTCCAAATAAACCCAGACTTTTCTGTCTTTTAAACCACAAGACATCACAGGCTTTATTGGGTGTATTTAGACCCCTAACATTAGAAGCCTCACCTATCCATTGATAGCATATGAACACTCCTCTTCCTCCAAAATGCTAAACCTAGTACCATTCACTTCAACATGTTGTTTCCCTGATCTCTGGCCCTTCTTGATTAGGGGATTTTTCCCCACCAATCACCATCTGACAAGTGGACCAATCAGGTTCCGCCATGTGTCCGTCACATGGGCCAATAGGAGCCTGCCACGTGTCAAGCAATGATCCGTCCACTATGGACCAATTACAACACGACACGTGTCCTTCCCATGACACCTGGGATAACCGGTCACCTAGGCCCAACTTCCGAGGGAAGCCCAATCAGCCCAAGGTTAACCTAAACCTAGATTGGCACGTTTCCCGAGGTTATAAATACCTCCCTTAATCCTCATTAAGGGGGGGACGCAAAAAAACGCAGATTACACACATTAAACACTCTCACCTAGAGAGACCCAATCACTTTAATTTCCGCATTAATTACTCCTTAATCAAGTACTAACTTGACCGTCGGAGGTGGATCTCCAATCATCCAGAGCATCCGTTTGTTTTGCAGGTACAGGCGTCCGGTTGCAGTCTCGGAATTGTAACTCTCCCGCAGGACATCAGAAAACCCCGAAACATCTTGGCGCCGTCTGTGGGGAGAGTACTTCTGAGATGGCATCCACGTTTGTACCGGCTCCTGAAGAGAGACGTCCCCTGGACGACCCTCTAGTTCAGTCGGACCACGATACTGAGAATGAATTTGAAGTTGAAGCTCACACAGCTTCAGACGGGACCCTAAGGGCCCGACGTACCCGTCATACCGAAAGGAGGGAACGGGAACATCTTCAAACTGGAAGCGAGCCAGCAGGCGCACCGCCTTTTTGGCAGCAGCCGACTGATGGGTCTGCTCCCATCACAAGGAACGAACTCATGACCTTCATGAGGGACTTCAAGGGAGAAATTCAAGAGTTGATCAACAAGAAGCCGCCTGCTCTGGACAAGGAGCAGTCGGCTAAGAAACCCTCCACTTCACGGAAGAGGAAGCCAGTTCAAGGGCGAGAGGCGACCCCTCATCCTAAATCTAGGAAGTGGGAGCCACCTGCCCTTGATTTCACAAAATACCGTTTTCCTACTCCAGGAAATAGGAAACCTGTTCGTCATATTCAGGCGGACGGGTCGAGGAAAACATACACAGACGCTCGGCTACTGCTAGAGCAGAAGAAGAGTAACCGATTGTCAGAGTCGGCCTCTACTTCAAACTTCCAAGACAGTCTGTGAAATACCTCGATGAGGCATACTCAGTCGTATCATGAGAGTCAGTCAGGCGGCACCTCCCGTCAGTCCGGCTTTCATAGCGACCAGGCGGTACCAAACTTACCGTTTGTACCGCAATAACAGTATTTTTTACAGCCACCTCCGTTTGGTGGACATGCAGCAAAAAATGTCCAACCTATGGACTGGCAGCTACGGTTGCTTAGACTTGGTGAACAGCCGTCGGCCTTCTCCAAGGAAATTACTGAAGCCGCTCAGCCGGCCAAAGTGAAAAATGTATTAGTAGGCGCCTATGACGGCACTACTAACCCAGAAGACCATCTGATGACATTCACCAACCTGATGTACCTTCAAGGGTTGGATGATCCCACTTGGTGCAAGTGTTTCCCAGCGACTCTCAAAGGAATCGCACAACAACGGTTCGGCAACCTGCCGACTGGTTGTGTAAATAACTTCAAGACGCTTGCTTACTTATTCACCTCCAACTTCGCCATGAACATCCCTGCGAAGAAGACGACCCTTGATTTAGGAACAATTCAGCAGGGCGAGAAGGAGGGGCTTCGTTCTTACATCAGGCGGTTTAACCTGATGAGAATATAGATTCAAGGGTTACCGGATGAAGTAGCCTATACTGACTTTTTCTGAGGTCTCAAAGACGGGTCGACCTTCAAATTTGATTTGGTCCGAAAGAGGGTGGCGACTCTTCAAGAGGCCTTGATTGAAGCGGAAGCCTATATACAGGCGACTGATCTTTGTAGTACGGTTAAACAGTCGGACGGAAAAAGGTCCGACAAAAGAGAAGGACGACAGAAGCAGTCGTCAAACAAAGACGAGAAGAGAAAATAGGTCTGGGCAACTGATTCCTCTAAACAGCCGTCCCAGAAGAAGAAAAAAGAATTCAAACCATACTCCCCAAAGTATGTGTTTAACAAGGATAGCCAATTTATCCTAAAGGAAATCAAGGGACGAATCTCAATTGAGAAGCCGGTCCCCATGAAGGGTTCTGCAAACAATCGGAACCAAGAAAAATTCTGTGATTATCATGAAGATGTTGGTCATCACACCAATGAATGCATCAGTCTCATGCGGTATCTGGACCACCTGGCTGAGCAAGGTGATCTTGACACTTATGTCAAGAAATCTACGGGGAACACTTCCTCGAAAACGCAGTCGACCAAAAAGAATCAACAGGCCGATAGCTCCGATACAGATGATGCAGTCGTCTACACCATTGCAGGCGGCTTCTCAAGAGGCGGCCCCACTATTAGGGGCAACAAAGACAACATCAGACGGTTAGATGTAAATTCCGTTCACCAAGAACGACCCTCCAAATATTCATTTCCTGAGATTGTCATCACTGAAGAAGATCTAGGAGGGGTAAGAGGGCCGCATGACGACCCTATCGTTATTGAATGTAAAGTGGCCAACCAGAGAGTTGGCCGAATCCTCATAGATACCGGAAGCTCCTCAGATCTCATCAGTAGCAAATGTCTGTCGAAACTAAAATATCAGACTGATTGCATACATCCGGCATCCCACCCTTTAGTAGGGTTTGGAGGAGGAGTCGTCCACCCAGTGGGACGAGTGGATTTACTCATCCGCCTGGGCGAAAAAGGGGAAGGACGACACATGGTAGTCCGGTTCCTGGTAGTAGAAGAACTCTTGGCCTACAACATGATTCTGGGACGACCAACCCTGAATAATTCCAAGGCTGTTATAATGCCATCTCTTATGTTGCTCAAGTTTGAGAGGGATAATGGAACAGTCGGGTCCCTAAGGGGAGATCAGAGGATGGCCCGAGAGTGCTATCTCTCGGATGTCAAGCCCACTGTTATGGCCACTGGGTCGAGTGGTGGAAAAATAGACCTTGACAATGTCAAGGAGAGTGCGCCTGTTCAAGAAGCAGGCGACAAGAAGAGAAAGGCATCCCAGACAGGGGCCGCAAGAAAAGACAGAAAATAGCAATCATTGGCAGAGGAGCGGTCGGATGAATTCCGCCCTCAGCTAGCTGGTGAGCATATGGACCTGATGTTAGATGACTCGCGTCCTGACAGAACAATAAAGGTTGGGACGACTGCTCTAAGGGACCTGGGTGACGACTTTAACAAACTATTGAAAGAATACAAGGACATCTTTGCATTCGAAGTCCATGAAATACCAGGCATTAGTCCTGATCTGGCGGTACATAAACTGGCCGTGGATCCGAAAAAGAAGCCGGTACGGCAGAAGAAGCGGAACCATGGCGAAGAAAGAAGTCAGGCGGCAGCCGCCGAAGTTAAAAAATTACTTGATGCAGGGTTCATTCGACAATGTTACTTCCCAAACTGGGTTGCAAATGTGGTGCTTGTTAAAAAGCCGAATGGCACCTGGCGAATGTGTGTAGACTACACAGACTTAAACAAGGCGTGCCCCAAAGACAGTTACCCTATGCCTAAAATTGATAACCTGTCGACTCAACAGCCGGCCATGCTTTGATGAGCTTTATGGACGCCTACTCTGGTTTCCATCAAATTCCTTTATGGAAGAAAGATCAGGAGAAGACGGCCTTCGTCACTAATCAGGGGTTATACTGTTACACGGTCATGCCGTTTGGTCTTAAGAATGCCCCGGCCACTTTCCAGCGAATGATAAACACTGTGTTCTTTGATCAGATTGGGAGAAATGTCGTGGCATATATTGATGATATGATTGTCAAGTCTAAACTTCAGAAAGATGATATGTCGGACCTCCGAGAAACTTTCGCCACACTCAGGCGGCACCATGTCATGCTCAATCCCAAGAAATGTGTCTTTGGAGTTGAGTCTGTGAAATTTCTCGGATTCCTTATCAATCAGAGAGGAATAGAGGCGAACCCTGAGAAGGTGCAGGCGGTCATCGATATGCAGTCGCCTTGTACCATCCGAGAGGTTCAGAAGTTAACAGGTTGTCTGGCGGCCTTGGGAAGATTTCTAAGCCGATCAGGCGACAAATGCCTATACTTTTTCCAGGAAATTAAGAAAAAGGCAGGGTTTGAATGGGGGCCGGATGCTGAGGCGGCCTTCCAGAAATGGAAAGTTCACTTGCATTCCTTGCCGAGGCTGGTCAGCCCTTTGCCCAAAGAAGTACTCTACATGTACCTGGCCGTCTCTGATCATGCGTTAAGCGCTGTTCTCCTTGCTGAAAGAGACGGTTGTCAGCTCCCGGTCTACTTTGTCAGTCATGTACTGAAAAATGCCGAGTTGAGGTATCCCTTAGTGGAGAAATTTGGTCTTGCACTCTTCATGGCTGTTTAAAAATTGAAGCCCTACTTTTTGGCACATGCAGTCGTCGTGTATACAGACCAACCTATCAAGCGGCCACAGACCATCATGGAGTCGTCAGGCCGAATGATCAAATGGGCCATAGAAATAGAGAGCCTCGAAGTTACTTTCGAGCCTAGAAAAGCAGTGAAGGGGCAAGCCTTTGCTGACTTTATTGTTGAGATGACTCGTCCTCCTGACTCTCAAGTTACAGACCAAGTCTGGAAGGTATATGTGGATGGAAGCTCTACTTCAAATGGTTGTGGAGCAGGAGTCATATGTCAGTCGCCAGAGGGTGACAGGTACGAGTATGCTTTACGCTTCAGTTTTCAGGCCTCAAATAATGAGGCAGAATATGAAGCTTTATTAGCCGGAATCCGCATGTGCAAGGCGGCAGGAGCAAGAAAAATAGACGCCTGTTCCGATTCACAATTGATAGTGAGTCAGTACAATGGAGAATACGAAGCAACCCATCCGGCCATGATCAAGTATTTACAGGCGGTCCGACAAGCAGTCGGCTCCCTTGAGGATTTCCATCTGACCCAAGTGCCGAGATCAGAAAACAACCAGGCGGATGCACTTTAAAAATTAGCATCATCCGCCTCCAGTGATACTCCTCGAACTGTTTTTTGGGATGTAATGGAGAGGAGAAGCATTGAGGAAGAACCTATTGGAATCTTAGACAGAAGCTCAACCTGGATGGATCCAATCAGGGCATATCTGACAAATGGTACCCTGCCGGATGATCATCAACAGGCGGCAGCACTGAAAAAACGAGCAACCAGTTTTGAAATAATAAAGGGAGAACTTCACAAAAGGGGGTACCTTCAACCCTTCTTAAAGTGTATTACTCCAGAAAAGGGGCGAGAGATACTGGACGATCTTCATTCTGGTTACTGTGCTTCCCATATAGGCGGTAGGACGCTTGCTCAACGGGCAAGGCGGCAGGGCTACTTTTGGCCTACTTTAGAAGAAGATGCGATGGAGATGGTGAAAAAATGTGACAAGTGCCAAAGGTTTGGCAAACTAATTCACCGTCCGGCTACTGACCTCACTACCATTCATAGCCCACTACCGTTTGCTAAGTGGGGCATGGATATTCTGGGTCCATATACGCCTGCTACAGGCGGAAGGAGGTACATACTTGTTGCCGTCGACTACTTCACTAAATGGGTAGAGGCGGAGGCTGTAAAGGGAATCAAGACGAAGGATGTAATTTCATTCATTTGGAAAAATGTCATCACTCGGTTCGGGGTTCCCATGTCTATGGTTTTTGATAATGGTCCCCAATTTGAGACGCCTGTTCTCAAAAGCTGGTTGGGTGACCAAGGAATTGCACACTACTTTGCATCTGTCGGCCGTCCACAAGCAAACGGCCAGGTAGAAGCCTTTAATAAAATCATCTCAGACGGTCTCAAGAAAACGATTGAACGAGCAGGAGGCCTATGGGCGGATGAATTACCACATGTTCTCTGGGCCATTAGGACGACTGAAAAAGGGGCGACTGGAGAAACTCCATTCCTCCTAACTTATGGTGCGGAAGCTGTTCTTCCAATAGAACACTACGAGCTGACTCTTCGAGTAATGCTATATGACGAAGAGGCAAACTGGGAAGCCATGCGCCTAGCATTAGACTCACTTCCTGAAAGGAGGGGCAATGCTGTCTTGCGCCATGAAATTTACCGCCTGAGAATGACTAGATCATACAACAAAAAACTACACAGGCGTCCACTCAAAGTGGGGGACTTTGTACTTAGAAAAATGGAAGCAGTTGGTAGGGCTAATGAGTCTAGCAAACTAACTCCCAACTGGAAAGGACCCTACCTAATCTGTGAAGAGGTTAGGGACGGTACCTACCGTCTGGGAACACCAGACGGACAACCGTTGCCTCGAACTTGGAATGTAGATAATCTTAAGAAATATTTCTTTTGAATGATGTAAATAGTCAAGGGCTACTTAATTAAAGTTTGCTGTTTCATTCAATTTTGTACTAAGAGGGGCACGCCTACTAACAAACAGTCGGCTACTCTCCATACTCAGTTTTCATTTTTACTGAAGAGGGGCATGCCTACTGACAAACATTCGGCTACTCTCCATGTTCAATTTTTATTCCTACTTAAGAGGGGCAGGCCGCCTATACATTTACAGTCGCCTGCTTTCCTTTGAGTATTTCACTTTATCTTCAGAGGGGCATGCCGCCTGTACCTTTACAGTCGGCTACTCTCCATTGAGTATTTTACTCTATCTTCAGAGGGGCATGCCGCCTGTACCTTTACAGTCGGCTACTCTCCATTGAATATTTTACTCTATCACCATAGGGTCATGCCGTCTGGACATATAGTCGGCTACTCTCCATAGAAGAGGGCCGACTTGTTCCAAAGCACACAGCCACCCCCCTTATACTTAGCTAAAAATGATTAGGGCCTGGCCGACCCTGTGCCTAAACAGGCGGCTACCCTCCTCTTACTTAGCACATACGTTCACCAAGAACTAATCAAGGCCACAAGCCGAATGATCAGACTAGGCGCCAAGCTAACTGATCCAATCTTCAAAACTAATACGACCTGTCCCAACATCATAGCAGGCGTCTGGCGGCATCCCTCCGGATGAAATTTGTCGCAGAGAGGAGCTCCCTTTTGGGTGGAACATTGCTCTATAAACTAATTACACGACACCTATACAACTGCCCCCAAGGGAAACCACGTAGCCGTTTTTGAGACAAGGATAACTCTATCACTAACCAAACAAGTGGTAGCAGTTGACATCTGAGTCAGAGAACCGCCTGTATTACTTGGGATAAATGCAGGGGGTACTTCTTGAGTTAATAGCCAACAAACATTGGCGAATCAAAAGGTTCAGCCGGCCTCCGTCGCCTGGTACCTTTACTACTCAAGCAGGAGTGACGGCGACTGAGTAACACCAAAGTTAACTCATAGTCACTCTCTCAAACTTAGTTTGGAGCCTAAAAGGTATGAGTCGTCCGCCTGTTTTTAGCAAACAAGGGCTCTCAACCACTACTCCTGCTAGGTTAACAACCTATGAGTTAAAAGCCAACAAACATTGGCGAATAAAGGGGAACAACCGGTACCAACCGCTTGATACCTCTACTACTCAGTTACTTGGCGACTAGGTAACAATCATGTTTACTTGGTTACTCCTTAAAAATTTAGTATGAAACTAAAAAGGTGTTCATACAGCACCTGTTCACACTAGATTAAATATGGCGGGGAACAGTCTGCCTAGACGGCCTAAAGTCTCTAGCCTAAAAACATGACAAGTAGGAAACCACTTTCCTACTTGGTTAATTTTACAAAGGACAGAACCGCCTGCCTAAAAGGGATCCAGTCTTTAAGATGGTTCGAATATCGATTGGATAAATGGTCGACTGATCGTCTAGCCTGGAAACAGACAACCAGTCGTCCAGGGGCATAGGCGGCGTGACTAACTATCCGTACCTGTCTGCAACTATCGGCCATGTAAAACAGTCGGTATAGTGTACAATTGGATATCAGAATATTCAATACTTGAACAAATTTGAAGCAAAACAAAAATATTCATTAAAAGGAAGCCGGTCATTAAAGACCGGCAAAATATTCAGAGCCCTGTCCCCCTGGCCGGGTAAATACAAACAAACGGCACGCAGGCCGTGGAAAGAAGACATAAAGCTTAAGAAGGGGGCAGATCTTCAATATTAGCAGCTGCCGCCTGGTCAGCACTCTTCTTGCTGGACTCGGCTTCAGCTGCATCCTTCTTTGATGCATTACCCCCAAGCGGCACAAGCGCCACTACCGGCTGCTCCTCCTCCTCCAACGCCTCTTCCTCAGCAGCCGCCAGGATCTCTTGATTATATCTATTAGAACACTGGCGATACGTTTTTTCCCATGAGGCAACGTCGGCATTGGGGAAGAGGCGGCCCCAAGTCATGCGCTGGATTTGAGCAGAGTCTTCCATCATCTCCCGGACCAGCTCTTTCTTTTCTTGCTCGGCCTTCTCCGAGAGCTCCTGAGTAAGACTCTTCTCCTGGGTCACCAGGCGTTCCTTTACGCTCGCCAAGGATTTCTCCAAGGTTTCGTATGAGCACATCTTTTGGCGAAGAGGTCTCAGCTCGGCCTTGAGGTTGTTGATGGTCGCCTCCAGCTGGCTATTCCTCTACTGGGCCGCCTCTAACTGAGCCCGGATAGCGGCGGTAGCCTGCGCCTGATAATAAAGAATATCAATGGTCAGAACTTCATTTTGGGCAATTTGAAACATTGCCTTATCACAGTCAGAGGCGGCCATAGCTTTTGCAGCCTTTACCTCTTTGTTCTTCCGGTCAAGCGGCTTGCGAAGGCCGTTCACTCGGAGCAGGGCCTAAGTAAAAAGGGGAACAGGCGTCAGTTTCCAAACAAAAAAGAAAACAGGCGTCCTGGAATTCAAATACTCAAAAATATGCTAAGTATACCTTAGCAAGGACCCCTGCAATCCCGTCTAGGTCAAGGGTGCCGACACCCCTGACCGCCTCCCTTTCAGCTGGAGGAACGACCTTTGTCATAGACTTGGCCACCTCGACCAAGTCAGGCTCCTGAGGGCCGGCTGCATCAAGCATAAACAAACGGATTAGACCTAGTAAAGAAGGGAGCAAGTCTAAAATTTACAAGGACAATTTCATACTTCTAGGTGGCCCAGCTGGAGTTTTAGAAGAAGTGGCCGGCTGTTTCTCAGCCGCCGCATGTTTCCTGGCAGAACCAGGAGAGCTCGCAACAGTCGTCCTCCGGGCCTTGGGGTCCGGCTGTTGGAAAGAAGAAGCTCTTGGAGCGCCCGTCTAAAAAAGAAGAAAAGAGTCAGTATATGCATAAACACAACTCCAAAAAGAGGGTGAAAGGTTCGAAGCCCACCAAGGGTGCCCCCTTGTTGGGGAAGTCGGTTGAAGACTGTTGCATGATGGAGGCCCGCAACATGGCCGTCGCTGTCTTGGAGGCGGTAATTTTGCTCATGGCGTCCGCTGCAAAAACAACTAGCAAAGTTAATAAAAGTTATAACAAGAAATGCACGGAACAACAGAGTATTCGACAGGCCGGCTACCTCTTGAGCACCGACTGCTGAGGCCACAAGCGGCCAAAAAGTACTCGTCGTAGAACCATTTGAAGCTCGGGACCCAGTGTAGGGGTACTTGCTCTCGTACCCCTGAAGTAGAGTTCACCTTCGGCTCTACTTTGAAGAGTCCTTTATCTAGGATCTCTTTCTTAGCCTTAGGGGAACAGGCGGCATGCTGCGGCCGCCTGCAAGAAGGGGCGGATTCCTGTTCCACCTGTTGAAGCGCTTGTTCAGCTCTGTGTCTGAGCTCTCAATGATAAGGAAGGTGCTCCGCCAGTCCTTCCATTTGTTTGCTTTACCTCTCGTCATGAGGTAGCCCCTGTGGCTCGTCAATTGATACCAGCCGGTACCGCCTGCCTTAGGGGTCCGTCTGAGGTAGTTCATGTGGGCGAAAGCCTTGAAGTTCGGCTCCACCCCGTGCAGTTCTCACCCGGCCACATAGCCGAGTACGTTGACCCAAGAGTTCGGGGATAACTTCCATAACCCCAACTCATACCCATCCAAGATCCGCTGAACAGCCGGATGTAGTGGGAAGCGCAGCCCAGCCTTGATGGCCGCCTCGTAGCAGCCAAAGCAGGCGCCATCATAACTGGTACCAGCCGGCCAGACGACTGTGTCTTCTGGATCCGGCACGAACACTAAAAAGCCGGGGCCCATTGTGTGGTTTGCGATAAAGCTCTCCACTTTCTCTTGCATGGCTGTGATCCGGCCCCGAGGTACCGTGCAGTAGTAGGGGGTATTTTGCTCTCGGTGAGAGGCGGATGGCTCCGCCCAATCGTCCCCCTTCTCAACTGCGTGTGAAAGCCTCGCCTCTTGTAGGCGATTGTTTTTCTCTTCTGTGTCCAAAGAAGCATGGCCAGAAGAGCTAGACTCGGAATCGTCCTCTGACGAGTCCGAAGAGGACGACTCCTCCCCTCTCCCGGAGGGGCCCGCCTCCTCTCCTTTAAAAGGAGCAGGAGAGAATGTAGAATTGTCAACTGTAAAATGGGAAGGGGTCACTTTGACTCCTCCCTCAGAACTGCCGGCGTTCAAGCCGCTTTGTTTCACTTCCACATCTGGCGCCTGGTCAGATGTTTCACTAATCGGCACCTTGTGGGAGGAGCCGTTTGAGTTTGAGATCCTGGCAGTCTTTTTTGTTCTGGCCATCATGCTCTACATAGACACAGATACAGTCGGACTTTGTATAAAGGGCAAAGATGGATCCAGAAAAGGGCTGGCGGCACTCCTAGTCCTAGATTCAGCCGTCCCCGGTGACCGGCTGATCACTAACCTAGGTCGTGTCGTGTGCTTCCGTGGTGCCATTTCAAAAAAGAATAAAGTAAAGAGAAAATTAAGAGTAAGAGAACCGACGGTTACCTGAACGAGTGACGATTGATGAAGTTCTGAAAATCCTTTGCAGTCGGCTTGTCAGAGCAGGCGGTAGGCAGAAAGGGTCCGAAATGTCAGAGCAAGTTCAGGGGTCCGAATGTTCTCTCACAAAGTTTTCAAGTGTGAAAATGACCGAAGTCAACACTCCTTTATATAGGCGAAGTGAGAAGGCGAAGGGTCACTTCCAGAATTCAAAATTTTGGCGGGAGAATCTCTCGGCCTCTCGCCGAGTGACACCTGTAGCAGGCCGTCGCCTGTTACAAGGCGATATCTGTCACAGGTAACACGTGACCAGTCACGTGCCACCTGTGAGGGGCAAATGATTAGGGGATTTTTTCCCCACCAATCACCATCTGACAAGTGGACCAATCAGGTTCCGCCATGTGTCCGTCACATGGGCCAATAGGAGCCTGCCACGTATCAAGCAATGATCCGTCCACTATGGACCAATTACGACACGACACGTGTCCTTCCCATGACACCTGGTATAACCGGTCACCTAGGCCCAACTTCCGAGGGAAGCCCAATCAGCCCAAGGTTAACCTAAACCTAGATTGGCACGTTTCCCGAGGTTATAAATACCTCTCTTAATCCTCATTAAGGGGGGGACGCAAAAAAAATGCAGATTACACACATTAAACACTCTCACCTAGAGAGACCCAATCACTTTAATTTCCGCATTAATTACTCCTTAATCAAGTACTAACTTGACCGTCGGAGGCGGATCTCCAATCATCCGGAGCATCCGTTTGTTTTGCAGGTACAGGCGTCCGGTTCCAGTCTCGGAATTGTAACTCTCCCGCAGGACATTAGAAAACCCCGAAACACTTCTCATGTTGGCTGATCTACTTCTCAACACCAGTTCCACCATTATCAGGTTTGTCCTACCCTTCCTCTAGATCAGCATTATCCTGTTATTGATGCTGCTGCTTGAAAACCTCCTTCCGCATAGGTCTCCAAACCTTCTTACGTGGCTTCCGTTTCCATCTCCTTGCCTTTAGTAGATGATTAGGGTATTGCATTTCCTCATACCCTATACCACCACACATTTTACAAACAACATGCTTCCTTTCATAGACAACCTTCTACACCACAGATGATCTCTTCATCTAGAAATTCAATAGATTCAGGAAAATTGCCATTAAACTTCACCTCCAATATTAATCTGGCATATTCAAGTCTCTCCTTATTAGCAGTTTCTTTGTCTTCCTTTGATGAATCACATTTATATAGGATTTATAGGCACGTTTAGGCTACTTTAATAGTTGCTTTTTGGGTGTTTCAGTCGCTTTTTTGGTCACATTTACATAAGTCGTCTATTTTTTGCTCTATTACGCTTTGTTTGTATTTTCTAATGTTTCAGCTAGTATTCATAACTATTTGAACGCTTTCGGAGTGGTTTTGGACGAATGGGACAATGAAAGGATGAAAAGTTGATAAATCGAAGTTGTTGAATGAAGGATATGTGTTTTTGGAAGCTAAGATCGAGATTTATAACCATACGAAAAGAAAGTAGCATCCACAAGGCTCGCTATCCACCTTTCGGGAATGAATTTGAGCTAGAAACGAATTTAAACGATGATTTACAGAGTGGTAAAATTGACCTTTTTCACTCTTTTGATCATAACTTGCGTTCTACAGTTCGGATTGAAGTGATTCAAGTTGCATTGGAAATTAGAATTGAAGAGATTTCCAACGGTAGGTCACAAGTCTATATACAACTGATGAAATAGATGTTACAAGCATGTGAAGTCAACGTTACGCCTAGCAGCGAGTGAGACAGAGCTCGCGAGCTAGCTCGCATATGCCGAATGCAACAGCAGCCCTGAGCGAGAGCTCTCTCAACCAGCGAGCGATAGCTCACTGCTTCCAAGCCCACGAGCTAACCCATGTATGCACCATCATGGCTACTCATTAAGGCTTGGTTCTTGGGTTAGTTGGTCGTCTTCATCGAGTATATCTTCATGCCACGTCATCTTCTATCGTCCAATCGTTTGACAACTTGTGTAATTTATATTTTCTTATTTCTGTTCTTTATTTATTTTTTAGATTAGAATTTAAGGAATTATAAATACTCAAGGAAATTTATTTTCTCCTTACACTTTTTATTATTTTTATATGTTCATGTTCTTTTCTCCCTTAGCCATAGTTTCTCCAAGGCAATGCCATGGATTCCTCCACGGATTGCTCTTGAGTTTACGTTAATTCTTAGAGGTATTTTATTTCTTTATTTTAATGATGCTTTCTTTATTAGATTTAGTTTTTATTATTTATTTCATGTTTGAGTAGTTTAATTTCTAGGGTTTGGGAATCCATATGTTTATACTATAATTCTTGATTGATATTATTCATGGTTTTAATATTCTTTAATTTCTCTAATTGATAACGTTTATATATTTGATCTTGCAACATGATCAATTGCTTGATTAATAAGAGGCTTACCTCTTGATCTCGCAACCTAATTGATATTATTCATGTTAATAAGAGTTTGAATCGAAAGATCTTACTTTTAGAGGCTTACCTATAATTAGAAATTTTGATATGTTGGCGACTGTACTGCATATGTTAAATTGGGAGTGTTAAGACCCAACTGTAGGCTTAGAAATTGCTCTAGACCCATGATTGATTGAATTGTTAATGGTATTTTGATAGATTTAGAACTATAAGCATGATGAACCATAACCATAGGCTTTTTCATTATTTTTGTTCTTATTTTAGTTTAGACTACCATTTTATCCCAAATTTCGTTACATATTTTAGTTTCTCTAATTCCTTAGAAGGTAGATTGAATAGCCATCTCTATGCGGATTCGACCCTACTTACCCTACTACATTGTTAGTTGGTTTTGGTAGGAATTATCTTTGACAGGTGTACGATAACCTATTAGTCTTAACAGGTTTACCAATGAGGGATGCTATCTTCATTAAAGCATTCTGACCCTAAAATTTCAGATCAAGCCCAGGTAGTCTAATCTAAGTTGGTACTTCAGAAATTTCTTCCCTAATCAAATTCATTCCAGCAACCCATTATTTGACAACAAGAGGTTTAATATCAAACATTACATGCCCTACATTCAAAGCCTTAGTCCTCCCATCAATCGATTTAAACTGGACCAAAAAAACGCCATTAGTTAACAAAGATACTCTATCCACCCCGTACTTCCCCCAAATTCTTCGAGCAAATCCATAAATCACAGCATAAAGTGGTTTAGAGCCTAACACATAACACACCAAAGCAGCATTCCAATATTCAATTTCAGTCTGCACATCATCACAAGTAATTTGCACGTTCCTTAAATTATTCCTAGCCCGATCATTATTTTTCCACTTCCCAGATAAATTCAAACCCTCATCCAAAGTATTTTTGAACAAATTATTCCTCCAACTAGCCCTATTATCATGATGAATAACATGGGATTGAAAAATAGGGGTTTGCAAATCAGGGTTCATAGAATTTGGGGAAAAGCTATTAATCTCAGTTCTAGAGCTAGTAGAATCATTAATCATCATCAATGGAACTGGATTATTAGAGCCAATTACACTATCACAAGGATTTAATGTTCGATTGAGCTCAACATCAATGGATTTCGAGGATGAGTGAATTACCTGAAGCCATTGATTGAACTGCTCTCAACATTGCTCATGCTCCACTTCAAAAACCTACTTCACAGGAACCTCTTCCACCATTGAATCACCGAGCCAACTTTCAACAGAAACATCAGTTGATGTTATACTCTGTTCCTTCTGCTTGGTGAAATTCCAAGTCATGGGTTTGGATTTTTTTCTTCGATTTTTGCTTTTTCTTAGATTTTGAGTTTCAAATTCTTACTCCCCTTGGCTTTCTTACCCTTAGCCATAGCTCAAACCGAGGTATTGAAAGCTAAAAAATGGTGGGTTTCTTGAACTTAATTGCGTCAATTTCACTTACATTGATTTCATTAACTCAAGGCTACCCCATGTGCATCGATCTGTAGAGCATGTTCCAACCGTTCTATAAGCCCTTTTTTGTAATAGTGATTTAAAAAACACAAGAAGTAATTAATAATTTATATAAATTATTTACAAATTAACAAATTATATGAAATCAACAAACAATATATTCTTACTTAACTATTTAAAAATTATAAAAATAAATGATTTTTTTTTTAAGAAATAAAAATAAATGGTTTATTCAACAGTCCCTGCCTAGGGTTTATGGTCCTAGCGATAACGTTCGTAGTGTACTGAGTGTGTCGTGCTGTTTTTTTCACCAATTCTTAGCAAATATCCTTGTTTCTTGAGTTTTCTGAGGCGTTTGTGATCGATTATGGAGTCTGAATTGTTGAAAGATTGGGAGAAATTACGACTTACTAAAGAGGAATCCTCGATTGTGGGTAAGGACGAGGGATGTGATTAGAGGATACTCCTGTTGAACAACTCCGTCTTGCGTTGGTGGGTAAATTATGGACTGTGAAACCGTTTAACATGGAAGCAATGAAGAGAACCTTTACTAATGTGTGGAGATTAGATGACAATATAGCAATTAGAACTATTGACACAAACCTTTTCGTGTTTCAATTCTTTGCGTAGGCTGATACGGAGAGAATTATTGGTGGAAGTCCATGGTTCTTTGATGGAAAGTTGGTGCTTCTGAAGGAATTCCAAGGAGGAGAACATCCTTCTGAGATCGTGTTTACAAATTCAACAATATGGATTCGTTTGTTCGATGTTCTATTGAATAAGAGGAATCCTGCAGTTATGTATAAAATTGGGGAAGCCATGATGAATCGGACCCTTTGGGTGGAGCGAATTCATGCGTGTTAAGATCCTGCTGGATGTGAAAAAGAAGTTAAGTAGGATGAAATGGGATGAAATGGGTGGATATCAAGTAGGAGCGATTGATCAATTTTTTTTTCTTTTGTGGTATGTTAGATCACACTGATAAGCAGTGCTTGCTGAAGGAGTCTAATGAAGAATAAGATAATGTAGTGGTGCATCAATATAGTGCTTGGCTGCGTGCATCCCTGTTGAGTTTCGTAGCGTCCAACGCTACGCGGAAGAAAAACCCGCCGAAGACGCGCCCACTATTTTAAGCAACTAAACATGCAATCACATAATTAACAACATAAGAGAGATAAGGAGAAAATACATTCTTACCCTCGACGCGTGCTTCGCTCGATTCACGAGCTCTTACTTCAAAGCTCGAGCCACGCAAGTACGTAGGCCTCCGACGGCTCACACCCTTTACTCGACCCGAACGGTCTTAATCCCGAAGGTTAGTCGGGACTTGACCAAACAAAACTAGAGTATTACGAACTTAAAGGTTTTCTCACTTATGATGAGATGCCTTATTGAGTTCAACTCAAGTGATTTTTATAGGGAATGGAGCCTTGATCTCCCTTTCTCAATCAATGTGGGAGAATTGCAATATTCCCTTAATTTTTTAAATCAAAAATAAATTGTAATGCAAATCAATCAACAAGCTCCAAGTGTCATATGGAGAGCAAGAGTAGGTGAGGACCATTTAAAGGGGGACCAAACCCCGTGCACACCAAGCAACCCCCTTACTTTTGGTCCCCACACAAAACTGGCACACACCTCGTCACTTGGCTGGCAAGGCTGCCAGCTGGCGCCTAGCACCAAGGCTAGGCAGCCCAGCAACTTAGTACGCAGCACATGCGCAGCCAGCCAGCGCACAAGCATGCGATGCTGTGATGCTGCTGCTTGGTGCTGTTACACTAGCACGCACAGCACAGCCAGCTTACACGCTGCTGCGATGCTGTTTCTTGGTGCTGTGACAGGCGGTATTTTAGGTCGTTACTAAGACACCTCTATCAAATGATATTTGTAGTCCTAAACATGCATCTAAACGAGTATAGAGGCAAGTTAAGGGTTGAACACAGGAAAACGATTAGGCACCGCTATTTATCTCCTAATGTCAATCTAGTTTGGTCAAGAAATATGGTGGGTAAAGTAATGACTAAAGGGGATAGTGAAAGGAATGGTGTCCTTCCAACAAGTGTATTCTTCCGATAGAGGGTTCAGAATTATTATAGAGTTAATTATTCAATAAGATCTAGTGATCAGAATGCCTAGGTGGAGGCCGCTTCCGATCAGTAATATAAAGGTACAATTGATATTACAACTTAATCTTAACTGAACCCTTCGGGTCGAACCCAATCGAATCACCGATCCGAGACGACGAATTAATCCGAAAGGATTTAATGAGTCGACAGAGTTTTACGAATAAAGACGTCAGATATCGAGCCTAGGGCGTCAAGACCGAGCGTCACAAAATCACAAAGCGACAAGTATGAACATAACCCTAGCACCACACTGGCCTAGCCATGTGGATGCTAGGCTAGTTCGAGCTAGCATGCACCTAGCATGGCTAGGTGCAAGCCTAAGCACACAAGATGTGCTAGGCGCACCATCGCAGCCTAAGCGCACATCGCAGCCCAGGCGCACCATCACAGCCTAGGTGCACCATCGCTGGCCTATCGCAAGCACTAGGCGCACCAGGAGCACCTAGCAGCCTATCGTAAGCAATAGGCGCACCAGGCACCAGGCAGCCCATCGCAGCATGCGTGGTGGCTTGCGTGCTAGCCTTCGCATGGCAGCACCAAGCAGCGCAACATGTGTGTGCGAGGGCCTGGGCGCCAGCATATTGCTAGGCCACGCACAGCAGCCCAGCATCTCTACGCACCAAGGCTTCTAGGGGATGCGTGGGTTTGTATGAGATGCTAGTGCATGTAAGTGTGCGAGAGGTGCTGCGAGGCTGATGTGTATAGTGCGAGGCAAAGGGGGCCAGCATGCGTGGCTCGATGGCAGCACGCATGCTGGCTATGCAAGCATGTGCGAGAGGTGCAGCGGGGATGCGTGTGGTGCGTGGGATGCTTGAGCCAGCGCCAGCACAATGTGCTAGCAGCGCCAGGCGCTAGCACAAAGCACCAGCACCAGCACAGCCCAGCACCAGCGTGCACTGGCTAGCTAGGATGCTGGGCAGCAAGGCAGTGCTAGCTGGAAGCACTAGCTGGCACGCTAGCTGGCAGCCAGCTAGCCCTCCTTGACCCGGTTTTGTGCATGCATGTGGGGACCAATCAAGGGCCTTGGGGAGCAAGGCAAATGGTCCCCCCCTTAGCCTTGGCCATCACTCATTTGCATATGATTGTGCCACTTGTCGCAATGTGATTAAGTTGATTATTTATTTAATTTGAAATTAAATAAATTATTGATTTTACCAACTCTCCTACATTGATGGGAGATTGGAAACCAAGGGTGCATTTCCCTATAAATACCAAAGGTAAGGTATTGGGAAATGCACAACCTTGAGTGGAATTAAAAAGGCAACTCTTATAATTAGAGTAAACCTTTGATTTGTAAAACTCATAGTTTTGTTTTGTCCGGGTCTTGACTAACCTTCAAGACTTAGGACGCTCGGGTTGGGTCGAGGGTACGATCCGTCGGAGATCTCGTAGTTTCGGGATTTTGAAGTAAGAGCTCTTCGGGAGCGAAGCACGCAACAAAGGTATAATTCTTGTTCTTAATCTTGTTTGATTAAGTTTATTATGCTTGTTAATTACTTTAATTAACGGGCGGGTCTTGGGGGGTTTCCTTCCGCGTAGTGTCGGGTCACTGCGAAACCCTACAGCGGTATCGGAGCCACGCTCCTTTTAATTTTTGCAATTAATTTTTAATTAAGGTGTTTTAAAAGAATTTATTTTTCTAGTTCATGTTCTTCTAATTATATTAGATGCTCGTTTTAGTTAATTTAAAAACTCGATTATATTCTCGATTTGGCTGTCGGACCCAGATATAGGCTCAAAAATAGTGACTTTTGGGTGGAATCGACATTCTGGAACAGATTCATCCCTTTTTGAGGACTGTCCAGAAGCCAAATTAGAAACCCATTTTTTCTGGGGTTTTTCTTTTTTCAACGAAAATTTTAATTCCTTTTAAGCCTTGATTAATGCAAGCATTACAAGGTTAGATTAAATGCATATTTGCATCACTAATCTACTGGTTTTAAAATATCCTTAAGCATAATAATGGAGTTTTTATTAGTGCTTAAGTTGATATACCATTTTTCACATAAACTTGTTTTTCACAAATTTTGCAAATAAATTGCAATAAAATGTGAAAGCTTGTTGTGATCTTGTAATTTTAAGTTCCTATAATGTTAAAGTTTTAATCATTAAAGGTTTAAATGATTGGAATCCTAACCCTAAATTCCATATTGAACAAAGTTTGGATTTTTTATGTTTGGTTGATTAAAATCCATCAAGTTCAAATACTTGTGAATAAAATTTGATTAATCTTTCATATTGGAAGATGTAGTCTTGATATTTTACAAAAGTATGAAAGTTGGAAAATTTTTTATTAGATGATTAGTTTATTTTTCCAACTCCCGTTTGTCAAATCCATTATTAATTTGCATATTGGCAAGATTAATTATGGACATAGCTCATTTTATTTCAAGCATTAAGTAAGACCTAATTTTATTCGAAATAAAATTTTTTTAGGCTTGTGCACCAATGAAAATAAGTTTATTTAAGTCTTATTTTATTTTATTTTATTTTTCCTCAAATTAATTCTAAAATGTAATTTAGAATTAAATTTGTTCACAGACAACTCGGAATTAAATTCCGAGAAATGGCACGCAAATCGAGGTAAAACCCCAAGTGTCACCAAGGCTAGTCGGGTTGCCCAGCAGCCCGCATGTGGCTGCCTATGGTGCGCACAAGGGGAAACCTCGTAGCGTGCTGCTGTGCATTGATGTGTGGCGAGGAGGCAGCTGCGTAGTGCGTGTGCTGGTGCATGGGCCTTAGGCTGCTGGTGCGCTTGTGCTGCTGCTGGGCAGCGAGGCAGTAAGCCCCATCCAGCCAGCCCACTGCTGCCTGCGCCAACAAGAAGCTAGCATGCGTAGCATGCTGCTGGTGCTAGCTAGCAAGGCAGGCTGTACTGGGCATGCTTGCTATCTGCCAGCACCTTGCACCATGGCGCAGGGCCATGGGCTGCCTAGCAGCCATGATGCGCACCCACTAGGGGTTTTGTGGGAAGTTATTGCTTAATGTTTGAGCTATCATTTTGCAATTTTTCTAATTGTAATAATTTTAAGTAATTATTTTAGCTAGGTTAAAAACCTCGATTTTCGGTCTTGCAAAAATTTGACAAATTATGGGTTATGCCGACTTAATTAATCGGATTAATTAAGTATGGATGCGGAATTTAGTGGGAGCTTAATTAATTGCGTGAGCATTTTGCGTTTAGAAATAATGGATTAAACAACGTTGACTAGTTTTAATTAGGCGCGTTAATCGGATTAACCACCTAAGTTAGTTACTAGTTTTGTGTGTTTAATTATGTATTTCGTAAAATTGCATGGGCCATTCACAAATAGTGCATGGGTGAATGGAAAATTGTTATTCAAAACAGGTCTTTGAATATGGCTACTAGTGGGGCCCGACTAGGATAGAAAATACGGACTGCGTTCCGTCATGTATTTTTGTAAATCTAAATACGGTCTGCAAACCGTTAAGTATTTTTGTACTATTAGATTTATCTTAGTCGTTCTAGCTAGTTTATTTTATTTTGGCCAAGAAGTCTCGAGACGGCGTTTCGATGAAGATGAGCCAAGATGAAGACCCATGGAAATTGAAGATTTCAAGGGGTCATGCTAGTTGCCAAATGCATCTATTTTATGCTTTATATATTTTTTTGTTATTATATATGATTGCTAGATGTATGTCTAGGATTTCTATATGTTGCGACGATTAGTTAAGTTCACTTAAATCAACCAACATAGAAACCCTAGGTCCCTTAATAATATTGAGCTAAAATTTGCCGTTCCAAGAACAACACTTACCGAACTAATGCGCGTACGTGATGGACTACGCCAAAGCGAGACATCACTACTTCCCTAGCTAGGAACGTAAGGTATACTAGGTATACGAGTTGTCTTGGTTAAGCTCAACGATATCAGTGAGGAGTCCTTAGATGTCGTGGCAAAAGAGATAAAATGTCAAGGATGCATTAGATGCGACATTTTATCAAACCGAGAGTAGCTTGGAGCTATTAGCAATTGGATTGCTTACCTTAAGATATTTAATGGTTAAGACAAGCTAAAGCATGCTTAACCATTTCTTGATCTTTGGGATCTCGAAATCATTTTATTCTCACCTAAAAGGGACAATTTTATAAATGCGTGGATAAAATGCTCAATAAGATTGAAAATATGCATGAACGTTTTAAATTTCAACCTATTGATTTATGAATGGTTTTTCATTTCAAATTCTTTCAATTGTAGAACAATATCTTCAAGTAACTCAAACAACAACCATATGTGCCCGAAACTCCCCGAAAAGTTAGTTGTCAAGCTTAACTTAACAAACCTTGAAGAATGGGAAGAAGAACTCAGGAGAACTCTCCGGAGTTGTTCCAAGGAGTATGTTCTGGATACTTCCCTCCCAACCCTCTATACCGAGAAACACTTGAGTGACGAAACTTATTGTGCATGGTCAAAAGATTGCAAATTAGTGTCACAACTCATGTGTAACTCCATCCCGGAAGATTGGAAAGAAAAATTTCCATTCTCTTTTCCGGACTTGTTCCTTGGAGGACTAAGGGATGTTGTCGGTGTGAGATTCTCTAAGAGTTTCAACGACAACAATGATGGACTCTTGTTTGAAGTGACTAGGTCATTTACATACATGAATGTGAAGCCATCGAATCAAGGTTGTCTTGCGAAAGAGAGGTACCATCTTTGGTCTACAGTCTACAACACCAAGTTGAGACCGGGTATGCCCCTCCGACCCCATGTGGCAAGAATGACTAAGCTCTTCAAGCACATGGAACTCCTCAGAATTCCACTAGAAGATGGAATGGCTGGTCATATTATGCTCACTTCACTCCACTTAGGATATGATGCACTAAGGGCATATATTTCTGAAACGAAGGAGACACATTCCTTGAAGAATGTGGTGGAGCTACTTCACTGAGCCAACTCATTTGGGGCAACCAAAAGACCGTCAAGAAGGAGGGATTTCAAGGTTAAGGCAAAGATGCGTTGCTTCTATTGTTGTGGGCAAGGCCACTTCAAGAGAGAATGCAAGCTCTTTTGAGAAGAGGGAGAGAGGAATGGAGCATCTACCTCAGGTATCTTCCTAAACACTTGTGAATTAAGCTTATCATAGGTATTGGATACCAAGTATGACTCACTTTATGTTGCCCTTTCAGGGACCAAGTGAGAAGCTTATCAAGTGTTGGTGCATAGACAAGTGGACGACGAAGATGGTTTTTCGGTCGTGCTTGCATGCACTATTTTTTCTTTGAGATGTAATTAAAACTAATCCTAGTTTTGTCATGCCTTTTGAACAATATTTTGATCCATGGGGTTGGACACCTAGTTATTTTGCTTGTAAAATTTTGACAATAGTTGTTCAAATTAAATTGCATGCTTTACACAAAGACAATAGGATTGATACCAAATGAACTAAGACCATCGAGCCGAATCAAACCTACTTGTGACATTATCGTCTTGGCCATATTAAAATCAAAAGCATCAAGAAACTTCTTCAAGAAGGTGTTCTTGACTCGTTCGACCTAGAGTCGTTTGAAAATTGCGAAGGATGCTTATTAGGCAAGATGATAAAACAACCATTCTCCAAGTTGGGAGAAAGGGCAAGTGACTTATTAGGTCTAATACACACAGATGTATGTGGACCAATGAGTACACCCGCAAGACAAGGTTACCGATATTTCATCACTTTCACCGACGATTTTAGTAGATATGGCTATATCTACTTAATGTCGAATAAATCTGAATCCTGGAGAAATTCAAAGAATTTCATAATGAAGTTGAAAACCAACTTGGCAAGAAAATTAAAGCACTTCGATCGGATCGAGGTGGCGAATATTTGGGCCATGAATTCGACGATCACTTGAAAGAAAACGGTATTCTTTCAGAGCTGACACCTCCCGGAACTCCTCAGTGGAACAGAGTGTCCGAACGGAGGAATCGGACCTTGTTAGACATGGTTTGATCAATGATGGGTCTTCGTGAACTCCCTATCTCTTTTTGGGGACATGCGCTACAAACTGCAGCACTAACACTAAACAGAGCTCCGTCAAAAGCTGTTGAAAAGACTTCATATGAATTATGGACTAAGAAACCTCCTAGGTTGTCTTTTCTTAAGATTTGGGGATGCGAAGCATATATCAAGCGATTAATTACGGACAAACTTCACCGTAAATCGGATAAGTGTTTTTTTGTGGGATATGCAAAAGAAACCAAAGGGTATTACTTCTATAATAAATCCAAGAACAAAGTTTTTGTTGCTCGTGATGGTGTCTTTTTGGAGAAGGATCACCTTTCCAAAATGACAAGTGGGAGGAAAATCGAACTCGACGAAGTTCAAGAGGACTAGCAATAATGTCAACCTGACAAAACTGACAATCTAGATGCTTTGGAAGCTTCTAAGAAGATTAGTCAGAATCAAACTGACAATGAAAATGCTCAACCGATTACCTTTTGTAGGTCGCAACGGCAAAGATCTCAACCAGACAGATACCTCGGTATCGTCTTTACCGATGATCAGGACATCCTAGTCATGGATGGTGATGAGCCGGCGACATACAAGCAAGCTATGACGAGCCCCGACTCTGCAAAATGGCAAGAGGCCATGAGATCCGAGATGGACTTCATGTCTGAAAATCAAGTCTGGAACTTGGTGAATTTGCCCGAGGGTTATACACCCATTGGTTGCAAATGGATCTTCAAAGTGAAGACAGACAAGGATGGAAATGTATCGATATACAAAGCTAGACTGGTGGCAAAAGGTTATAGACAAATCCACGATATTGACTATGATGAAACTTTTTCACCAGTTGCAATGCTAAAATCCGTCCGGATCATCCTAGCGATTGCAGCATATTACGATTATGAAATATGGCAAATGGATGTCAAAACCGCCTTCCTAAATGGAATTTTGGAAAAAACTGTGTATATGACACAGCAAGAAGGTTTTGTCAATCCAGGCAACGCTGGAAAGGTTTGCAAGCTGAAGAAGTCCATTTACGGACTAAAGCAAGCCAGCAGAAGTTGGAATCTGCGATTTGATGAAGCCATTAGCAAGTTTAGTTTTATCAAGAATCCAGATGAATCTTGTGTATACAAGAAGGTCAGTGGGAGTGATATTGTATTCCTAGTCTTGTATGTCGATGACATACTTCTCATTAAAAACAACACAAAATTACTGGATCCGCAAAGGGCTGGTTGGGAAAATGCTTTTCAATAAAGGACTTAGGAGAGGCACAGTACATATTGGGCATCAAGATCTACAGAGATAGATCTAAAAGGATGATTGGATTAAGCCAGAGTACTTACATTGATAATGTACTTGGTCGATTCAACATGGAGAATTCCAAGAGAGGGCATTTACCCATGTCCCATGGCATAACTCTCAGCAAGAAACAGTGTCCACAGACACCTGTTAAGCGAGAAAGAATGAATCAGATCCCATATGTTTCGCTGATCGGATCGATCATGTATGCCATGACATGTACAAGGCCAGATGTATCGTATGCCCTGAGTGCAACGAGCAAGTACCAATTGAACCCAAGAGAGGCGCATTGGACTGCGGCCAAGAATATCCTAAAGTACTTGAAAAGGAACAAGGATAAATTCCTGGTGTATGGAGGCCACAAAGAACTGGTTGTTGAAGGTTACACCGACGCTAGCTTCCAGACTGATAGAGACGACTTCAAGTCACAGTCAGGATACATATTCTGTCTGAATGGAGGAGCGTTTAGCTGGAAGAGTGCCAAGCAGAGCACCACTGAAGCCAAGTACTTGGCCGCTTCAGAAGCTGCCAAGGAAGCTATTTGGATTCGCAAGTTCATCAGCGAACTTGGTGTTGTACCCTCAATGAAGGGGCCGATAGATCTCTATTGTGATAATAATGGAGCAATCACTCAGGCCAGGGAGCCGAGAGAACACTAAAAGGTCAAACACGTGCAAAGGCGATTTCACATGATAAGGGAATGGAAATCCGAAGGTGAAATCAGAATTTGTAAGATTGGCACAGATGATAATGTGGCCGATCCTTTGACTAAACCACTGCCTCAGGTGAAACACAACAAGCACATTGAGGCGATGGGAATCAAGCATGTTGGAGACTGGCTTTGAAATTCCCTGTACATGTGTTTTAATTAAATAGGTTGTTTAATGTAAGACACTGTAATGAAACCATTCATTTATGGAGTAATTAATTTTGTGCAAAATTATCATTCACTCCATTACTATTTAATTGTGGTTTGGAATTAAATAATGAGTCCATTCGATTTACAAAAATATTCAAAACAAGGTATCAAGACCATGTCTTGGATAAAGAAACACCTGTTAAGTGAACATTGAATATTTAAATCGAAAATTGTCCCCAATCGAGGTCATCTAACAGATGGACGATTGATGACCGCCACAGATTAGTGTGTAGTATGATTTACATCACCATTTCTTGTGCTGCCAGGACGTGACAGTCATAAATCATTTGCACAGGTACATTTTGGAACCGTACTGGATAAGACCTATGAGAGTACTTTATGAAATTTCAAAATTGTCATAAGTACATTTCTCATTATGACTATCAGAACCTGTTTCCTCCGACCATGAGCATTGTGAAGTTTTCTTGTTTGAGTACTAGACTCTTTGATGATTCCTAACATCTGCAGTAACTGGAGATCATAACGGGAACACTCGGGAGACTAAGTCCTCTTAGTAAGAGGAACTTACAATGCAAGACTGGGATTGTCCCCCTATCAACAATAGGGAAAATGTTTTGTTGTTTACAAGGCTGCTCGAAGAGCGAGACTGTGAAAATGCATGGCCGTGCTCAGATGGATTTTAGAAATCATTTGTTTATTGACAGTCGAACTCAGAGATCGAGAAACAATTCTGAACATAATAAGGATGACGATGAATCTTACCTTATAGTTCACGAAGAAACATTAAGAGACATAGGAAATGGGCTATACACTGTATGCACACTTGTCCGGAAGGATAAGTGGGAGATTGAAAAGAATGGTGTCCTTCCAACAAGTGTATTCTTCCGATAGAGGGTTCAGAATTATTACAGAGTTAATTCTTCAGTAAGATCTAGTGATCGGAATGCCTAGGTGGAGGCCGCTTCCGATCAGTAATATCGAGGTACAATTGATATTACAGCTTAATCTTAACTGAACCCCTCGGGTCGAACCCAATTGAATCACCGTTCCGAGACGACGAATTAATCCGAAAGGATTTAATGAGTCGACAGAGTTTTACGAATATAAACGTCGGATATTGAGTGTAGGGCATCGAGACGGAGCGTCGCAAAATCACAAAGCGACAAGTATGAACATAGCCTTAGCACCACACTAGCCTAGCCATGTGGATGCTAGGCTAGTTCGAGCTAGCATGCACCTAGCATGGCTAGGCGCAAGCCTAAGCACACTAAATGTGCTAGGCGCACCATCGCAGCCTAGGCGCACCATCGCTGGCCTATCGCAAGCACTAGGCGCACCAGGAGTGTAACACCCCCAAATCTCCCTCTACGGAATATGTAGAAAATACATATAAATACCGTAGAGATAGACTTGGGCGTATTACCGCCACGTGATAACGCAAGGCTTATACTTTAAAAATACTTTTGCACCGGAAAATTCTTTATTCTTATTAATAAAACTTTAAATAAACTTGTTCATAATTTTTGACACAATACAAAGTCAAACTTTTCCTAAGCTAGGTGAAATTCCAGTGGACTCCCGTATGCATCAATTAACTTCCACCTAAAAAGTTCACCTGCTTACCATAAATGGTAAACAGGGCAACGCCAAAACAAAAGTACGTATTAGCAAATTATGCTAAGTAGATTATGTGTATGATAAGTAAAACATAATTTAAATCATTTAAGTTTAATTCAAAGAACTCCAATGCCATACTCATGTAAGAGCTTTTCCAATTCAATGCTTTCAAGACAAGTTTAAAACTCAATCGATTACGTTCCAAAACCAATTCCTCACTAAGTGTGCACACCCCCCAAGTGGTTTACTTTATGAACAAAGGCCAATCTTGAGGAAAGGCTAGGTCATGCAAAGTCCATAGCCTTCTCTAATCCATTCCCTAAGTGGGATTCATAACCATATCGATTGATTGCTTAAAAGCACCTTTTTTTAAAAAAAATCCGTTATACTTGGACATCAATAAAATTGTAAATCATTTTTAATCCAATCCTTTTAATAATTTTAATCACAATTCAAAGATTCTTTGATTAACTAAAATCATTAATTTCAAGCCATCATAAACCACAATTTCATATAGTAAAACATAATTTCATACGGCACATAATTTCATAAGAACTATATTAAAACATAATTTCATAGTCAACTTTCGAAGGTATCAAACCACATAACGTACCTTAATTCCGAATATCAATCAACACTTCGCACTTTTCAAAGTTCAATCACGAATGTACCTTGTAATTAACAAAACCATGCGGTTATCACAACATCTTTAGACATAAACCTAAATCTAATGTGCATGGATTATAAAACTCTTTTAAAAAAAATAATACTTTAATATAAAATTATAACTGTGAAATAGGTAAATATATTTTAGAAAACTAACCATGAAGAAAATAAAGGAATAGGATTAAAGGAAATTGAATTTGCGTTTGAAAGGATAGGCAAAACTTGCAGAGGTCATAACTCCTTTGATATAACTTTGAATTGGGTGATTCTTGATCCTAACCTCAAGGATGTTTTGAGAGGAATAATCTTTTGTGAAATAGAAAAATCCAAAAACTGATCAGAAGTTCCCGAAAATTAGCTCCAAATATATATGGGCAGATTTTCTTTTAGAAAAGAGAAAAAGAAAAATAGGAAAAGTTTGAGGGAAAAGAAGAGTAAAAGAAAAGAAGGGAATTGAGTTTTTGGTGAGAATATGAGAGGTATGAGGGGGTATTTATAGGTGTTTAGGTGATGAGTTTATAGCAATTTAGGGTTGTATAATTTATGGAAATTTCAAAGAATAGAAATTAGGGTTTTAAATGTATGGAAGGATATTAGATTTTATTTGATCATGAAAAGTAGGTTTTGAGCTTGGAGTGCAAGTATAGAATAAGATCAAATAAATATTAGATTTTAGAGTAGAAATAAGGAATTTTAAAGGATTTTTATTTTTAATAAAATAAATTAAAATCATTTAGAAAATTCATGAGTGGCCGAAAATATTGAGCTTAATATTGCTCAATAATTTCGGTCCCTCTATGTTAATTTATGGATTTTTTAAAATAATTTATTTTCTTAAAATTAATAATCCAATAAAATGTATTTTGTGAAAATTAATACTTGAAAGAATAAAATCAGATTATTATTAAATAATTGGGGTGGCCGAAAATTTTACTTATAATAATTAATTAAATCAGATTTTTATTATATAAAATCTGAAAATTAATTCTTTAAAAATATATTTCATGAAAATTATTAATTTGGAAAGATATTAAAACAATTTAGATTTTTATTCTATGAAAACCGAAAATACAATTTAATTAATCTACCGAATTAATATAATTTTGGTTTAGCTATTTAATTTTGAGAAATCAAAAATACTATTTATAACATAAGTATAAAATAGTTTCGTTTATTGGATTATCCAATTTAATTTGTTTTGTAAAATAATGATTTAGGCGCCAAAATTTAAATATCATTTTTGCTCCAAAACTAAAATACTCTTTAGGAAAATAATTAATTTAGATAATACGTCAAAAATACGAGACTAAAATACTCTTTAATTTAGAAAATACCTTTCAAAAAATACAGGGTATTACAAGGAGCACCTGGTAGCCTATCGCAAGCAATAGGCGCACCAGGCGCACCAGACAGCCCATCGCAGCATGCGTGGTGGCTTGCGTGCTAGCCTTTGCATGGCAACACCAAGCAGCGCACCATGCGTGTGCGAGGGCCTGGGCGGCAGCACATTGCTAAGCCACGCACAGCAGCCCAGCATCGCTACGCACCAAGGCTGCTAGGGGATGCGTGGGTGTGCTTGAGACGCTAGTGCATGTGCGTGTGCGAGAGGTGCTGCGAGGCTGATGCGTATGGTGCGAGGCAAGGGGGGCCAGCATGCGTGGCTCGCTTGTAGCACGCATGCTGGCTATGCGAGCATGTGCGAGAGGTGCAGCGGGGATGCGTGTGGTGCGTGGGATGTTGGAGCCAGCGCCAGCACAATGTGCTAGCAGCGCCAGGCGCTAGCACGAAGCACTAGCACCAGCATAGCCCATCACCAGCGTGCACTGGCTAGCTAGGATGCTGGGCAGCAAGGCAATGCTAGCTGGCAGCACTAGCTGGCACGCTAGCTGGCAGCCAGCTAGCCCTCCTTGACCCGGTTTTGTGCATGCATGTGGGGACCAATCAAGGGCCTTGGGGAGCAAGGCAAATGGTCCCCCCCTTAGCTTTGGCCATCTCTAATTTGCATATGATTGTGCCACTTGTCGCAATTTGATTAAGTTGATTATTTATTTAATTTGGAATTAAATAAATTTTTGATTTTACCAACTCTTCCACATTGATGGGAGATTGGAAACCAAGAGTGCATTTCCTTATAAATACCAAAGGTATGGTATTGGGAAATGCACAACCTTGAGTGGAATTAAAAAGGCAACTCTTATAATTAGAGTAAACCTTTGATTCGTTAAACTCATAGTTTTGTTTTGTTCGGGTCTTGACTAACCTTCAAGACTTAGGACGCTCGGGTCGGGTCAAGGGTACGATCCGTCGGAGATCTCGTAGTATCGGGATTTTGAAATAAGAGCTCTTCGGGAGCGAAGCACGCAACAAAGGTATAATTCTTGTTCTTAATCTTGTTTGATTAAGTTTATTATGCCTGTTAATTGCTTTAATTAAGGGGCGGGTCTTGAGGGGTTTCCTTCTGCGTAGTGTCGGGTCACTACGAAACCCTACAGATAGAATAACAATTAAAACAAGCGCTAGGGGGAAGGATCAAACATGCTATGAATTCAACGAAGTTAGGCACCGGGAAATAAATTTACATGCAAACCAAGCGACTCGTACAAGGCAATATCAAGAATACCCTCTAATCACCTATCGGATTAAGAGATTTCCTAGCTAGCATACACTTACACTATCGTCGTAAGGCATACAAGCTAAGGTCATGCAATAATCAATCACCTAATTACTAGTCCTAAATCACACTATCGTCACGATTTAGTTTAAGTCATTTAACCACAACATGCATATGGCCATAAACATGGAGTGGCCAATAAGTATAAGCACAAGGAAGATTTAATCACAAATATTCCGAATTAACCTAGCCTAACATACATCAAACTCAAAGCATATCTTCACCAAACCCCTAGCAACAAGAAACTACTCACTATCCATAACTACAACTACAATCATACTAAGCAACATTATAACCAATGAAATAGTAAGAAAGACAAGGTAATAATCAACTAAACTAATAAAGGTAGAAACTTTAATCATAAAAACAAGAGAAAATAGAGAAATATACCAAAACCTTCATTGAAATCCAAGTAAAGAACTAGACATCATCCAAGCACCAAGCTTGACCATACATCAATGTTGCAAAATAATTCTTCAAAAACTAAGAGTAAAACTAATGTTGATGGGCAATGAAATTACAGTAAAAACTATCAAGATTCTCCAATACAAAAGTGGCTAAAACAATAACCTAGAAAAATGCCTCAAAAGCTCTCCTTCAAGGTTTCTATACTAAAGTATCCTAATGATAGAATGTTGTCGAATGTTAGCCATTTTTCCTCCCTTTTGTTGATTGGACTGAATTCGGGATTTGAATCCGCAGCAGACAGGTGCGCCCGCGCGTTAAATGATGGCACGGCCGCTCCTCGAAATGCGCGCCCGCTCCAAAGTGGATATTTAATGGTTGGTCCAACTCATCAGCGCGCCCGCGCTCAAGGAAGGCGCGCCCACGCATATAGGTGGCGCGCCTGCGCCATTTGTCTGGTCTGGAATTCTACCGTTTTGCCCTTGTTTCTTCCATCTCCGAATCAACGGCATACACCTACAATCATGGAACATGAAGGAAAAGCGTAATACAACGAAAGGGGAGGGGAGTATAGACTACCTAAACAACATGAATACACATTACACATCACAAAGGTAGAATACTCAAACTAGGCGGATCATAGCAAAAACATACTAAAATGGACCAAATTATTACTAAAAACTACTAGAAAAGACTACCCTAATAGCGACATAAATGTCACTCATCAAATTACCCCAAGCTAAACCTTTGCTCGTCCTCGAGCAAAGCTAAGGGCAAAGAAGAATAAGAAACAATTATTCAAACACAAGAAAAATAGAAAAGGAGGGAAAGGAATTTACACTAACTCAGTTTGGTAGGAATCACGGTTGTTTTTAGCATAAACAACAAGCCATTAAAGCCTCAAAGTTGCCAATGAGGATGAGTATGCTCTCGTGGGGGTTTCCAAAGAGTTAAACCCACAACTCTTGGCGTCATGCTCAAAACAAATTCAAAACAAAGAAGCAAATAAGGAAGAAAATGAACTAAAAACACGAAACAAAATGTGAATAAGAAGAGCGTATTAAAAGGACAGGCATAGATGGATGACAATCTTTCTAAGCAATGAGAGTAAACACGCTTTTAGATGCCAATGGTTGATTGAAAGATAAGCTATGCTAAGCATAGAGAACTCTAACATGCTCCACTCCCCTCGCATACCATACATTCTTACCGCGTTCCCTCATCTAGGTTTAAATCCACCCTTCAAGGTAGCATCTCATGACTCCACGAAGGAGCCAGAATAAAGATAAGACAATAAGACAAGGGTGACCCGACATCTTACCAAGTCATGCTCTCTCCATATGCTTGAAATCTAGCTCCCTCCATCGACTAGTGACTCAACTAATCCAAGTCAAAAGGACTTTAAAAAGGGGTTGTAACGTAGGCTAGGAGGTAAAGGTGAGGAAAAATATGAAAATTTGGTGATAAATCCTAATTGTGAAGCAAAGAATGGCGCTAATTCTCCAAAAACAAAGTGTAATGCCACCAATTTCCAAAAAAAAATAAAAAAATAAAAAAATTTACATCTCCCCCAAGCTTATTCAATACAAACTCCCAAAGCTATAGACAAAAAGCGTAGAACTTCTCCCCCAAGCTTGTATGGAGCGTTGTCCTCAATGCTCAAACGAGGGAGTAAACGACATCAAAAGCTCCATCAATTTTTATTTATTTTTTTATTTTTTTTGTTGTCCTTGCCTTTTATAACTATGGAAAACTTTTTCTTGAATTCATATTTGGTTTTATTAAACACAAAAATGTCAAACTCAACCTTACTTTCCATTTCTTATCATCACCTTCCAACTTTTTAAACCAAAATCACAATAAACTTTCATGGCTCAAACTTCACAAATCTACGGGTGAGAAATGAAATAAATGGGCCATGGGGTGTGTAATATGCTATAAACAAGGAAGTGTAGGCTCAACATGGCTAGCAAGGGGAAAATGCAAATGAAATTACAAGGAAGCAACAAAAGAAAAGCTAAACCTAGAAAAGCAAAATAGTCACCGAAGAAAATGCCTTTGTCCTCCCTAGATTTAGTTCCGTCGCGATCTTGGGTAGCTAGACATCAAGTTCTCGATCTAAGCATGCCTTGGTAAGGATCTTATGCCGCTCATACAAGAAGTGTTTGAGGCTTGAACAGTAAAACTCACATCGGGTTACAAAAACTACCTTTAGGGCTTCAAATCCCTCAATGAGGGCAACCCCTTCTTACCACAAACAAGTGAATTTGGGTTCGATGGGCCTTACGAGTTCTAGCACAACTACCTTAGCATAGACATATCCTAGAGTCAACCAATGGCAATCCAAGAACGTGGAAACTCTTAATCTTTAGGAAGAAAGACAGTCAAGAATGCAAATCCATCAATTACTGCTCAACATAAGAACAAAACATACAACAACCACATGATTAGTTTTGAGCAAAAGAAAAATCCTAGAAAAAACAAAGGAGCATAAAGGCAAAAGGCATGCAAGCAAATAATTCCCAATCGTCAAACAAGGATCGTTCGGCATCAATACCAACGATCACCAGATTCCGAAGAATCAAATGCATACAACGTCGAATCATTCAACTCCAATCTAAATTAAAGCTATCCTAAAGCACACCAAAGAAAAGTAGAAAGAAGGATAAAAGAAAGATCTCACCGAAATGACGCCCAGTCGGCAACGGAATCAATTTTTTTTTTTTTTGTAAACTAATCTACTATTGACAAAATTTCTTAATCTCCTCAAATATCAACATTACCTCAAAAATCATCGAACCATATTTACACACACCTGCACTGGTTAATCGCAATGTGGGCGAAAACCAGTAATCATCATCATCATCAAGAAAAAACGGGGGGCGGACTCACCGGTATCCATCAAAGCGAGAGAAGTGTCCTTAAAGCAGCATCATCATCAAAACCACATCAAAAACTCATCAACAATATCAGTGAACAGGGGCAAAATCAACTAAAGAAAACAGTCATGCAACTCAGCAGAATCAGCAGCATAAAGGTGCAAATAGAACAACGAAAGACCGACAGGCAAGCAAGTAAGAATCCCAGCCAAGTCACTCCCTACCAAGAGTATATATCCTACTCACCAAAATAAGCATGCAAAAGCAGGGGAGAGAGATATACTCAAAGGACGTAGCCTACTGGCCACTAGAGCTAGGCTCACTAGGTGAGCCAGGCTGACGTGGTGGCTCGTCATAAGTGAAGCCACTAGGGGGGCCGAAAAGGCCCCAACCACCGTCAAAGCCTGGCGGCCAACCGTAGTGACCTATGTAAAGATCCTCTTGCCAACTGGGCAAAGGATTAGAGGGAGCGTCTTCAGACTGGGAATACAAAGGGGCGGGGTGATCAGGATGCACATAGGGGTAAGCAGGGTCCCCTCTAAAGTCACACCTGCCGGGCACACGATAAACGTACTGCCCGTCCTCTGGGAAGCTGCGGAGCTCCCTACCGAGCTCGGAAGGACCTTGCCAGTAGGGGTAAGTGGGGAGATTGTCCCCTCCCCCCCAAGAAGGAACAGGGCCGTGCTGAGGCGGCCAATTGGGGTAGTTCACGGGGGGAGCAATCTCTCCTTTATCCACAGCTGAGTCATAGAGGTCCTGTTGCTGCAGATTTAGGCCTTGCTGTGACTCATAAATCACTTGCAACTGTCTAGCTATATTAGATAGCTGGAATGTACCTGTGGGTTGCTAGGTAACCGGCTGCTGCTGCTGCTGCTCGTGAACCTCCTCCTCATTACCTACCCCTACCTCATCGTCCTTATCAACATCAGGCACTCGCCCGCTATCTCTCAAAATTCTCCACACATTAGAGGACTGACGCGTGAGGGAGGTGAAGTGAGGCTTAGGGAGGAAACAATGGTGGGCTCCTCTAACTAGCCACCTAAAAGCATTGGGGTTTGCCGTGGGAGTAATAAAATCAGAGCGGCGAAGCTTGTCCAAGTCAAGGTAAATATTCCCACTACTACCTAAGACCGTGCATAGAGGTAGAAGGTCAGTGTAACCTAACTTGGTGGCCAATCTAGTGACCATCGCCTCGCAATGTATCTCCCCTGGCTTTTTTCCCTTTGTTATGGCTTGGTAAGTTTACATAAAGAGGAATCCCAAATTCAACCTCCGTGCATGCTCTCCCTTTGTGGCTATCCATAGGCAAAGGACCTCTTCCTTAGTCAGTTTTCCTAGGTCCTGTTTACTAATGGTAGAATACCCTAATAAACGGTGTAGGATCCTAAGGGCAGGGTGCCAAATCTCACTGGCTATGAAATTCCTGGTGTGAAACTCTTTTTTACCTGAAATGGAACGCCACCAAGCGTACTCACTATGCTCCCTAAAGTTCTCATAAAGCGGGTAGAGGAGGTATGCATTTGAGTGAAAGTCCAGGGCTTGGTTAAACTGTGCTAGTGACATGGTGTGTTGGTTGTTAAAGAGTTGGAAAGATATCCGAAAGTCATTATCTTCTAGTGTATCAACTTGGAAAGACGAGAAAAACTCTAAGGTAGGTTCTTGGTAGGTCATGAATGAAGAGTTTACGAATGACCCTAGTCGAAGGTTGTCAAAAAGAATCCACAAGTCGTCATTTATTCCAAGTTTTATCATGTCTCCACGATGGTAGTGCCTAGAAGGTCGCAACTTTCTTTTTTTCATGTCAGAGTATATGAAGGAGTGGCTTTTGTTTAAGAACTTTAAGGTGGGTAAGGTATTGGGTTGGTTCGACTCTGGGTTTTAGGACGATTGTCCCGACTTTGCGGTTTTTCTGTTTTTCCCAATCCTTAGACTCATGACTACTCACTTTTTTTTTGTGTTTTTTTCACTCCTTTTTAAAAGCCAACTCCTGGCTATTTTCACCCTTAACCTCCACAAAACCACAATGTACCTGTTTACAAGCAATAATAATCCAACAAACACAACGAATATATCCAACAACAATTTCAACAGAATCCAGCAATATTTTCAACAATAATCAACAAAATCTCGATAATAACCTAAGATAACCAAAATCCTTGCTTTAAAATTAATCAAAAGAGAATAACTAGAGAAGGAATTTGAATACCTTTACCTTTATGCGAATAAATTGTTGTTTTGGTGTCGAATTGTTGAAGATTTAGAGTAGCAAAGAAGTTTGTTGTGGTTGGTGTTGATGATGCCTATTTTCTTTTTGGTGATGAACGAACGGTGGTGATGATGAATGATTGAAGCTTTGATGATGATGAATGATTTATGAGGATGGTAGACGAGATGATGAACGAATCTTGAGAATGGGTGGTGAGGAGCAGCCGCGGGGTTAGAGAGAGAAAGGTGATGAGGGAGGTAGGCTATGTTTGTGAGGGTTGAGGGAGTTTGTGAGGAATTAAGATACGAAGCCAAGCCGTTTTTTTTTTTGAAACCCAGAGAGCGCGCCCGCTACAAAAACGAGCGTGCCCGCGCCTAAGTGAAGACGCGGACCATTCTTGAATCGCGACAAAGTCGCTCCAACTCCCTAGAATTTAGACCAAAGTATTAAACGCGCCCGCGCCTCTTCGATATCGCGGGTCGCTCATTAGGCGCGACAAAATCGCTCCTACTCTTAGGAATTAGGAGACCTTTTAGACCAAACAGCTGGCGCGCCCGCGACAAAATCAAGCGCGCCTGCGCCCCTTTGATGACGTGAACTGCTCCTTAGGCGCGACAAAATCGCTCCTACTTTCTAGAATGGGAGCAATTTATGAACCAAGAACTGGAGCGCTCGCAACAAATAGACGCGTGCCCGCACCACTCTGTTCTCGCGGATCGCTCTTCTGCCGCGACCAAATCGCGCTGGCTCTCTGTCTTTGGTCTTCATTCGACCACAAATTTTCAAAATTTCTCATTTTGCTTCAACTCTTATCTCTCTTTCCTCATGGACACACACAATCACACCTACATCACAATTGATTAAGAAAAGTGTTAGATGGATTAGTTCAAGTGTGACAAAGGAAATAAAAATAAATAAAAAAAAGTTAGAAACCGGGTTGCCTCATGTAAGCGCTTCTTTAACGTCACTAGCTTGACACCTTCACAAAAGAATCATGGTGATTTGAAAACGTCAATGAGTGACAAATTTTCCGGCTTCTCGATTAGTTGACCTTCGTAGTATGGCTTAAGACGGTGCCCATTCACTTTGAATGGAGGGTACTTGTAATTGATTATCTCAATTGAGCCATATGGAAAGACTTTAGACACTTAGAATGGCCCGCTCCATCTAGACCTCAATTTTAGAGATAAAGCTTGAGTCTTGAATTGTAAAGCAGGACCTTTTGTCCTTCCACAAACTCCTTCTTGGAAATTTGAGCGTCATGCCATGCCTTGGTTCTTGCTTTGTAGAGGCTTGCACTATCATAGGCGTTCATTCGAAGCTCTTCCAACTCATGGAGATCTAGCATCCTTTGCTCACCCTGCGGCATGGAGGTCAAAATTAATTTGCTTTATGACCCAATGCGCCTTGTGCTCCATTTCTACCGAGAGATGGCAATTCTTCCCATACACAAGTTTGTAGGGGGTTGTCTCAATCGGAGTCTTGAAGGCGGTCCTATATGCCCACAATGAATCAATGAGCTTACTAGACCAATCCTTCCTTATTCTAGCCACGGTCTTTTCCAAGATGATCTTTAAGTCCCTATTTGTGATCTCCGCTTGACCACTTGCTTGAGGGTGGTAAGCAAGACCACGCTTGTGCGAAACACCATATTTTGAGAGGAGCTTGTTGAATGCATGGTGCTTGAAGTGTGAACCTCCGTCACTTATAATTGCCTTCGGGACACCAAATCTGGGGAAGATTACCTTCTTAAGCAAGTTGATGACCACTTTTGAGTCGTTAGTGGGAGATGCCACGACTTCCGCCCACTTGGAAACATAATCAACGGCAAATATAATGTGTCGGTTTCCTTGGGATGAGATGAAAGGGCCCATGAAGTTAATTGCCCAAACATCAAAAATTTCTAGCTCAAGTATCGGATTTTGGGGCATCTAATCGCGCCTTGATATGTTCCCCATCCTTTGGCACCTATCACAAGTCTTAAAAAATTGCCAAGCATCTTTGAATAGAGAGGGACAAAAGAGCATGCATTGCAAAACCTTGGAACCGGTCTTTTGAGAACTCATATGACCACCACAAGGGGACGAGTGGCACATTGAGAGCACATCTTGGAACTCTTCATTAGGAACACATCTTCTCAAAAGTCCATCCACCTCTCTCTTCAACAACATGGGGTCATCCCATATATACTTCTTTGCTTCATGCTTGAGCCTTCGATGTTGTTGAGGAGTGAAATCCGGAGGTATGGCACTATAAGCCAAGTAGTTCACAATATCCTCATACCAAGGCTCTGATTTTGCCTCAAGAGCATATAAGACATCATCCATTAGGGCATCTTCAATTGGCAAACCGTCTTCATGTATTCTTGCACTTCCCAACCTAGAAAGGTGGTCTGCCACCACGTTCTCGGCTCCCTTCTTATCTCTCATTTTGTAATCAAAGTCTTAAAGGCCCAAGACCCATCTCAACAACCTCGGTTTGGCCTCCTTCTTGCTTATCAAATATTTGAGACCCGAGTGATCGGTATACACTATTGTCCTAGAACCAATGAGGTAGGTTCTAAACTTCTCAAATGAGTGAATAACCGCTAAGAACTCTTTTTTGGTAGTTGTATAATTCCGTTGAGCATCATTGAGAGTTTTGGAAAAATAGTATATAATGTGAAGTTTCCCATCCTTTCTTTGTCCTAGAATCGATCCAATGGCCTCGTCGCTTGCATCACACATTAGCTCAAATGGTAGAGACCAATCCGGTCCTTGGACTTTGGGGGCGGTGTAAAGAGCTTTTTCAACATACAAAATGACTCATGACAAGCTTCATCAAATACAAATTATTTATCTTGTTGCAAGAGAGATGTGAGAGGCTTAGCAATCAAAGAGAAATCTTTGATGAAGCGGCGGTAAAAGCCGGCATGACTAAGGAAAGACCTCACTTCTCTCACATTTGTGGGAGGAGGAAGCTTCTCAATCACATCAACCTTCGCACCATCAACTTCGATGCCCGTTTGGGAGACTTTATGGCCAATAATAATGCCATTTTCCACCATGAAGTGGCATTTCTCCCAATTGAGCACCAAGTTGGCAAACTCACACCTTTCTAAACAACGAGATAAATTCATTAGGCACTTCTCATATGTGCCTCCATCAACAGAAAAGTCATCCATAAAAACTTCCATTTCTTCTTCGATCATGTCACTAAAAATTGACATCATGCATCTTTGGAAGGTAGCCGGGGAATTAAAAAGACCAAAAGGCATCCTACGGTAAGCAGACGTACCGTAGGGACATGTGAAAGTGGTAATTTCTTGATCTTTTGGGTCAATTGGGATTTAGAAGAATCCCGAATAACCATCAAGAAAGCAATAAAAAGCATGCTTTGTAAGCCTCTCAAGCATTTGGTCGATAAACGGTAATGGAAAATGGTCTTTGAAAGTATTGGCATTCAATTGGCAGTAATCAATACACATACGCCAACCCGTAACAAGCCGAGTTGGGACCAATTGTTGCTTATCATTGACCATTACCGTCATACCTCCCTTTTTTGGCACTACTTGAACCGGAGACACCCAATCACTATGAGCGATTGGATAGATGATCCCTGCTTCAAGTAGCTTGGAAACTTCCTTCCTCACAACCTCTTGCATGGAAGGATATATTAAGTTTCCTTTGCCGTTTCCTACACGTCTTAGCACCCTCCTCTAAATCGATTTTATGCATGCATAGGGAGGGGCTTATACCCTTGAGATCATCAAGAGTATAACCCAAAGCCTTCCTATGCTTTTTCAAAACATTAAGCAATGAGGAGGTTTGCTCTTCCGTGAGGTTAGCATTGACAATGACCGAGGAAGTCTCTTTAGCATCCAAAAAGAAATACCTCAAGCCCGAAGGTAGAGGTTTCAATTCTACCTTTGATCTCCCTTACCATTGGAGATCTCCTCCTCTTCTACTTGGAAGACTTTATATGTTTGGAGCATCTCTTGGTCGGTGGTTGTCTCCTCTTTCTCATCAAGCATTTCCTCATATAATTGCATCTCCTTTTTATCACTTACTTCATTCTCATTCAACAAAACATCCTCAAGTAGATCATTAGAAGCATGCATATGAGGGTATCTAAACTCATTCATCAAATTTTCAATTGTATCTATTCTAAAGCATTCATTATTAGAGGAAGGTTGTCTCATTACCTTATTCAAATCAAATTCGATAGAATCATTGTCAACCTTCAAGGTCATCTTACCTTATTTGACATAAATGATTGCCTTAGAAGTAGCTAAGAATGGCCTACCCAAAATTATAGGAATTATTTCATCTTCATCCATCTCAAGAACATAAAAGTCCACCGAAAAAGTGAACTTACCAACTCTAAGGGGCATGTCCTCTACTTTCCCTATAGGCAATTTTGTGGACCTATCCGCTAGTTGGAGGGTGATGTTTGTAGGTGAAAGGCTTCCCACATAAAGCTTTTGGTAGACCGAGAAGGGCATTAAGCTCACACTAGCACCTAGATCACACGAAGCCTTCCCCAAATGAACCTCATTGATAGAACAAGGGATGGAAAAACTACCGAGATCTTGCAATTTGGTTGGTAGCTTACTAGAGAGAATAGCACTACAATTTGCGGTTAGGCTAACGGTTTCAACTTCTCTCCTTCCATTCAAAAGGTCTTTTAAGAATTTAGAGTAGTGATGCATCTCTTTCATAGCATCCACAAAGGGTATAGAAACATGCACGCTCTTTACTACATAAAAAACGTTTCCGAATTGGACATCAAGCCTAGATCTAGAAAATCTTTGGGGAAAAGGAAACCTCTCATTCCTAGGTTGGAGATAAAGGGGTAAAGGTGTTTTATCTTTTGTGCTCTCCTTTTCGGGTTCCTTCTCTTTATCTTTCTCACCCCTCTCATTCTCTTTGGCACTTCCTTCTAGGATCTCACTCTCTCTTGATGACTCATCCTCAACCTCAAGTCCTTTCCCTACATCGGAACTCTTCTCAACATTTAAATCACTGTCAAGGATCTTCCTACTTCTAGTAGTAATGGCATACATAGGTTTGGGGTTGACACCTTGGCTAGGTAAAGAAGAAGAGGAAGAAGGGGAGGATGAAGAACTTGGTTGGGCAATTTTAGAGATTTGGGTCTCAAGCATTTTCATGTGTGCCTTGATTTGTTTATTTTCTTCCTCTTGACTCTTATTATGGTTTTCTTGATTTTTAATGAAATTTTGAATCATAGTCATCATAAAATCCGGAGGGGCTTTGATTTGGAGGGGTTGAGTATGGGGAATTTGAGAATGGGGCCTTACTTGGTCAAAACCGGGGGGTCTACTATTTTGTGAGAAAGTAGAAGCATTGTGAGGTCTATATCCCCCGGCGCCATGGTTGGAGTTGTATTTTTGTTGATTGTACCCCATGTTACTTTGGCCACCAAAACCTTGGTTTTGATTGTCATAGTGATTGGGGTGGTGGTGTTTGTTTTCGCTTCCAAAACCTCTTTGGTTAGGGTATCCTCTTCCATTAAAGTTGGAAGGGCCTCCCCTAACATGGTTTTGGTTATCAAAACCACCACCTCCTTGGTTCCAATTTTGAATCCAACCACGTTTCAAACATGCTATGAATTCAACGAAGTTAGGCACCAAGAAATAAGTTTACATGCAAACCAAGCAACTCGTACAAGGCAATATCAAGAATTCTAATCACCTATCGGGATTAAGAGCTTTCCTAGCTAGCATACACTTACACTATCATCGTAAGGCATACAAGCTAAGGTCATGCAATAATCAATCACCTAATGACTATTCCTAAATCACACTATCGTCACGATTTAGTTCAAGTCATTCAACCACAACATGCATATGGCCATAAACATGGGTGTATGCACAAGGAAGATTTAATCACAAATATTCCGAATTAACCTAGCCTAACATACATCAAACTCAAAGCATATCTTCACCAAACCCCTAGCAACAAGAAACTACTCACTATCCATAACTACAACTACAATCATACTAAGCAACATTATAACCAATGAAATAGTAAGAAAGACAAGGTAATAATCAACTAAACTAATAAAGCTAGAAACTTTAATCATAAAAACAAGAGAAAATAGAGAAATATACCAAAACCTTCATTGAAATCCAAGTAAAGAACTAGACATATCCCAAGCTCCAAGCTTGACCATACATCAATGTTGCAAAATACTTCTTCAAAAACTAAGAGTAAAACTAATGTTGATGGGCAATGAAATTACAGTAAAAACTATCAAGATTCTCCAATGCAAAAGTGGCTAAAACAATAACCTAGAAAAATGCCTCAAAAGCTCTCCATCATGGTTTCTACGCTAAAGTATCCTAATGATAGAATGTTGTCGAATGTTAGCCGTTTTTCCTCCCTTTTGTTGATTGGACTGAATTCGGGATTTGAATTCGCAGCAGGCAGGCGCGCCCGCGCGTTAAATGATGGCGCGACAGCTCCTCGAAATGCGCGTCCGCTCCAAAAAGGGTATATAATGGTTGGTCCAACTCATCAGCGCGCCCGCGCTCAAGGGAGGCGCGCCCGCGCATACAGGTGGCGCGCTCGCTCCTCTAGTGGTGCGCCCGCGCCATTTGTCTGGTCTGGAATTCTCCCGTTTTGCCCTTGTTCCTTCCATCTCCGAATCAACGGAATACACCTACCGTCATGGAACAGGAAGGCAAAGCATAATACAACGAAAGGGGAGGGGAGTATAGACTACATAAACCACATGAATACACATTACGAATCACAAAGGTTGAATACTCAAACTAGGCAGATCATAGCAAAAACATACTAAAATGGACCAAATTATTACTAAAACTACTAGATAAGACTACCCTAAGAGCGACATAAATGTCACTCATCATGCTGCTCGCTACCAAGCACGCATGCACAGCCCATAGCATAAGCACGCATAGCGAGCTGCTGTGCGAGTGCTATGCGTTGCATGCTTGCGATAGCAAGGCCCATCAAGCACTTTCGTGTTGTTGGCCTTGCGATGCTTGCGCCAGGGCTGCTATGTGTGAGGAACTAGCATGCTAGCACGCCTAGCGCGCCAGCGATGCTGGCCATGCCACACCAGCTGGCTAGCCAGGTTCTGATAGCATGCGATGCTAGAAAGCTTGGCATGGGGCGTGGTCTAGGCTTGGCCTACGCAAGGCTACGGCTTAGCTCGAACTTGTCGCTTGTTTGATTTCTTGTCTCGTCAAATTCTAAACTCGACTTGACTTGTGACGCTTGGTTTCGACGCTCTAAGCTCGACATCTGACCTCTTTGTTCGTAATACTCTAATGACTCATCTAATTCGTCATCTTGGATCGGTTATTTGATAGGGGTGCGACCCGAAGGGTTCAGTCAAAATTAAGCCGTAATATTAATTATGCATTAATATTACTGATCAAAAGCGGCCTCCACCTAGGTATTCCGATCACTTGAACTCACTAAAGAATTAGCTTTCTAATAATTCCAAACCCTCTATAGCAATAACACACTTGTTGGAAGGATACCATTTCTTTCAATCTCCCACTTGTCCTTCTAGAGAAGTGTGCAGATAGTGTATAACCCATTTCCTATGTCGCTTAATGTCTCTTCATGAACTATAAGGTAAGATTCTTCATCATCCTTATTACGTCCAGAAGTGTTTCTTGATTTCCGAGTTTGACTGTCACTAAGTAGATGATTTCTAAAATCCATCTGAGGGCGGCCATGCATTTTCAAAGTCTTGCTCTTCGAGAGGCCTTGTAAACAACAAAGACATATTCCCTACTGTTAATAGGGGGACATTCCCAGTCTTGTATTGTTAACTTCCCTTACTAAGAGGACTTAATCGCCCGAGTGTTGCCGTTATAATCCCCATTGACGGCACACGTTTGACAAAATCAAAACGACTAGTACTCAAACAAGAGAATTTACAATACTCATGGTCCAGGAAAAAAGGTTCCGATAGCTATAATGAGAAATATACTTATGACGATTATATATCTCTTAAAGTATTCTCATAGGTCGATCCGGTATAGTTATAAACCAATACCTGTGCAAATGATTTATGACAATCATGTCCTTGTAGCACAAGAAACAGTGCTATAAATCATACTACACACTAATCTCAAGTTGTCATGAATTGTCCATCGTTTAAATGACCTTGATTAGGGATAATTTTCGATTGAAATATTCAATGTTCACTTAACAGGTGTTTCTTTATCCAAGACATGGTCTTGGTACCCCGTTTTGAATATTCTCCGAAATGGAATGGACTCATTATTTAATTCTAAATCACAATTAAATAGAAATGGAGTAATAATAAATTTGCAGAAAATTTAATTGCTCCAAAACCGAATGGTTCAACATAATGTCTTACATTAAGACATCTAGTTTAATTAAAACACATATACAGGGAAATAAAAGCCAATCTCCAACATGCTTGATATATAAATCATATCAACGTGCTTGTTATTTTTAACTTGAGGCAAAGGTTTAGTCAATGGATTGGCTACATTGTCATCCATTCTAATCTTACAAATTCTGATTTCACCCTCGGACTTCCATTCCCTTATCATGTAAAACCGCCGCTTGACATGTTTGACCTTCTGATGTTCCCTTGGCTCCCTTGCCTGAGCAATAGCTCCATTATTATCACAATAGAGGTCTATTGGACCCTTGATGAAGGGTACAACATCAAGTTCACTAATGAACTTACGAATCCAAACTGCCTCCTTAGCTGCTTCCGAAGCTGCCAAGTATTCGGCTTCAGTTGTAGAATCTGCAGTGCTGCTTTTCTTAGCACTCTTCCAACTAAACGCTCCTCCATTTAGGCAGAATATGTACCCTGACTGCGAATTGGATTCGTCTTTGTCAGTCTAGAAGCTCGCGTCAGTATAACCTTCAACAACCAAATCATTACTACCACCATAGAGCAGGAACTTATCCTTGTTCTTTTTCAAGTACTTTAGGATATTCTTGGCCGCAGTCTAATGCGCCTCTCCTGGGTCTGATTGGTATCGGCTCATAGCACTAAAGGCATACGATACATCCGGCCTAGTATATATCATGGCATACATGATCGACCCAATAAGCGAAGCATATGGAATCTGACTCATCCTCTCTCGCTCATCAGGTGTCTATGGACACTACTTCTTGCTGAGAGTTATGCCATGTGACATGGGTAGGTGCCCTCTCTTGGCCCCTTCAATGTTGAATCGTGCTAGTAACTTACTAATGGCTTCATCAAATTGCAGATTCCAACTTCTACTTGCCTACTTTAGTCCATAAATGAACTTCTTAAGCTTGTATACCTTCCCAACATTGCTTGGATCAACAAAACCTTCTGGTTGTGTCATATACACAATTTCATTAAGGAAGGCGGTTTTGACATCCATTTTCCATATTTAATAATCATAATATGCAGCAATCGCTTGGATAATCCGGACAGACTTAAGCATGGAGACTGGTGAAAAGGTTTCATCATAATAACCGCCGTGAATTTGCTTGTAACCTTTTGCCACCAATCCAGCTTTGTATATAAATACATTTCCGTCTTTGTCAGTTTTCAACTTGAAAATCCATTTGCAACCGATAGGTTTGTAACCTTCGAGCAAATCAACCAAGTCCTAGACTTTATTTTCAGACATGGAGTCCATCTCGGATTTCATGGCCTCTTGCCATTTTAAAAAGTCGGTGATCGTCATAGCTTGTTTGTATGTCGTTGGCTCATCTCCATCCATAACTAGTGTTTCGGGGTTTTTTGATGTCCTGCGGGAGAGTTACAATTCCAAGATTGGTCTCTGGACGCCTGTACCTCCAAAATAACGGAGACTCCGGGTGGGTGGAGTTCCGCCTCTAACGATCAAGTTAGAACGTGTATGGAGTCTGTAAACAGTGCGGAATGTAAAGTATTTTCTTTGATTCCGAGAGAATATCTGTAATTAATGATTGCTCTGTTTTTTGTGTATATTTTTTATTGTGACCCATGATGGGAATATCTCCCTATTTATAGGGTCTCAAAATGCGTGCCGCCATCCTAGGTTACGGAAACCTTGGAATGGTGGGCTTCCTTGGTAATTGGGCCAGAAAGGTCGCTATTCTTCCCATCATTGGGGATGGCACATGTCAGTAGGGGATTGGTTCTCTGGGAACCTCTCCTGAAGTTACACGTGTAACCCCCCTATTGGACCACGTGTCCAGGGTAAAAATTACCCAAACATGAATTTTTAAGGGATGAGGCATTTTTGTCCGCTTGTGGGTTAAGCACCCAATTTAATAGACGTATGTAGATAGTTTTTCCGCATATGTTTTGCCGTATCTATCTTTTGTAACTTGTATTTTTCTTGCTCGATGATTTAACAGGCGGATCTCTTATGTAGAAACTGCATTAAACATGCTTCCTGTGGATAAAACGTCTGCTAAGTCCGCCGTAGACATCCGCAGGGAGAATGCGGAGAAGAAAAGAGTCGCGCAGGCGACTTAAAACAAGGTATTAACCGCTTGACTTAGCTTTCAGTTTATTGCTTTATTTCTTGGTGTACAGACGGTGACAAACCGTTTGTATTGTTTGTGCCTGGTCCTAGCTTTATGTCTAATTTCTGACTTGTTTTCTAGGAGGGAGATAGGGCTCCTAGATCCCTTTCTGGGGTCATCAGACAAAGGTCTGGTGAGGAGACGTCTGGAAACAAGGCCAAGAAAACCTCATCTGCTCAGACGACCTCTGGGGCGTCTGTTGAAGGAAAGAGTCTACAAATACACGTAGACCTTTCCTCCCAGCCGGATGTTGTTGCGGCGCCATCTGGTGTGTCCCGCCCCCTTAGGCTGCTGGCGATTTGAACCTTCAGCCGCCTCACCAAGGTATTGCTGAATTCTTCAACTCCTTTGAGCTTGGCTGGCCCATGCAGGTCAAGTCATATTCTTGTCTTCAGTCAGAAGCTTCCTCTAGCAGCCGACAATCTATTGGAGGCGGTTATGTTGCTTTCTCACCGTCTCTTTCTGGTGCATATATGTCTCCCCGATGGCCGAATTTGCAGCAATTTTCCAGGGCCATGCTGAAGGCCGTCTCCGAGGAAGACAAAGAGGTCATCCCGGGTATACATGCGTTCAATGTTGACCGCATCCTGGCCCAATTGGCTGAGGTATGAATGTTTCACTTTCAGATTCTGACTTCTTAGTATTTGTTGGCTGCACTTTAACACTTTTACTGTACAGACGATGCTGCGGGTGGAGGGGCTGAAGAAGTCGTATGCCCGGAAACAGGAAGAGGTAAGGCGGGCAAAAAGAGCCGCTATCGACACGTCTAATGTTGTTTAGTATCAAATGATTATTCATGACCTCGAGACTAAGTCTGAGCTTTTACAATAGGTAGAATCCCTCAAGCGGCTTCAAAAATCCCTCGATGAGGCCAACACCAAAATCCATAATCTGGAGGCGGCAGTTGACAATGCTGAGCTCGAGCTGAAAAAGAAAGACGATGCTCTCAAGTCCTTGGATGAAACCAAGAAGGAGAACATCTCTTTAAAAGCTGACAATGACCGCCTCCTGAAGGAAAGGGTTGCTGCTCAGAAAAACTTCAGGGCCACCTTAGAGGCTGATCAGAGCCGGCTCATCCTGGAGAATGAGCACGATTGTGAAAACCGCATGAGGATGGCCTGGTCCCTTCTAAGTCCAGAGGGGGAGTATAGCACCTGGGAACGTGCTTACAAATATGCTGATCTGGCTATTCTAGCTAAGGAAGAGAACCAGCCGGCGCCCGAGCCCTTCTAGGACTGGCTGAAGAAGGAAGCCGCAGCCGTCGAGGAGGAGAAGGAGGCGGACTATGAGATAGAGGAGGAGGATCACAAGGAAGTCAGAGAGATAACATTCCCTTGCCGTCTTATGATCCCCATTCAGTGATCCCACTAACTAGTCATCCCTCTCAAATTTCAAGAGCATGAGGGATGGGATGATGACAGCCTTGGATTCATTGAGGGCAGGACAACCCAATATCAGGTTATATGCAGTCAATTCTTCAACAACTAAGAACTTGACGACCATATGGCGTCCTTCCCCCTTCTCTCCTAGCTGGATGGGTAGGTCAATCCTCCCCACCGGATGCACTACTCCACCCCCAAAACCAACCCAAGGGTGAGATACTTTGTGCATGCTGCTGGGCTTGTACTTGAGCTTCGCCAAGAACTTGTAGCTGATAAGGTCAGACGAGCTCCCGGTGTCAATAAGAATCCGGCCCACTCTTTGGTTGTCGACCTTGCATTCGATGACGATAGGGTCATCATGTGGCCGCCTGACCTTACCCTGTCCTTCTCAGTGATGATGACCTCAGGAAAGGTGTCCTTTGACGCCTGATCCTCCTCAACTGAATTGACCTCCAGCCGCCTGATATAGTCTTTGGTGCCCTAGATGGTTGGACCCCCTCTAGCAAAACCTCCTACTAAAGTTGTTTTGCTTTCTTGGACGGCTGTCCACCATTAGTCTTTAAGGTCACCTTGGATTTTAGAATGTAGGACTTTAGTACCCCTTTGACAGACGATCCAACGAACCGTTTGAGGCTACAACAGTCATTGGTGTCATGACCTATATCCTCATGGAAGTGACATCATTTGTCTTTGTCCCGACTTTTGACGGAACTTTTCATTGCGGCCGATTTATCAATTGTCACTCGGTCTTTGATCTCCATGAGGATGGAGTAACAGTCCTTGTTGAACTCGTACTAAGGGACATACGGTTTTAACTCTTTCTTCTTCTTCTGGGATGGCTTACCAGAATTGTCCGCCACCCAGACTTTTTTTCTTTTCCTGCTTTCTTCTTTTTTAGCGGGCTGAGCAGACCGACTATCTATTTTCTCAGAATTTTTAGGTTACGACGGCTGCTTGATGGCATAAAGCTCAATCGCCTGTATATAGGCCTCCGCCTCCATCAGAGCCTCTTGGAGGGTGGCAACCCTCTTTTCTGACAAGGTCGAACTTAAAGGTCAACCCCTCTTTCAGACCTTTAAGGAAGTCTGTATAAGCCACTTCGTCAGACAGCCCTTGAATCTGAATTCTTATATGATTAAACCGCCTGACATAGGATCTTAACCCTTCTCTATCTCCCTGTCGTATAGCACCTAAGTCTAGGCTTGTTTTCTTTGCAGGGATGTTCATAGAGAAGTTGGAAGCAAACAAGTACGCCTGCGCTTGAAGTTGTTTATGCACCCGGCTGGCAAGTTGCCAAACCATCGCTTGGCAATGTCCTTCAATGTAGTCGGGAAGCACCTGCACCAAGTAGCATCGTCCAACCCCTATAAGTACATGAGGTTAGTGTAGGCCATCAGGTGGTCTTCAGGGTTGATGGTACCATCATAAACACCCACCAACACATATTAAACCTTGGCCGGATGGACCACTTCGGTTATTTCCGTGGAGAACGCAGAAGGTTGTTCCCCAAGTTTGAGCAGACGGAGCTGCCAGTCCAAAGGTTGGATATTCTATGCCGCCTGACCCGCAAAGAGAGCCGGCTGCATATATTATTGCCCATACGGCATGTATGGCTACTGAGGCACATACTGAGCCGAATAGATTATCTGAGGGCCAAAGTGGACAGACAGGCCGCCTGACTAACCCTCTCGGTTTTATTGCGAATACCTCATTGAAATATTCTGAAAGCTGTTTAGGTAAGTCGACACTAAGGCCGACTTAGATAGTTGTTGACTTTTCTTTTGCTGAATTAGCATCTGGGCATCTGAATAAGCCTTATTTGATCCATTCGGTTGGATTTGTTAGATGACCTTCCTTTTCCCTACTTTAGGGAAACAGAGTTTGGATAAATCAATCATGGGCCCATCCGTCCCCTTGGGCTTAGGGTGAGGGGTAGGCACACGATCCTTCACATGTTTTTTCCCTGAGGGAGAAGTCTTCTTGGCCGACTGACCCGTGTTGGTGTCAGTCGTCTTCTTATTTATCAGGTGCTTGATTTCCCCTTTGAAACTTGTCATAAATTTAATGAGATCGTCTGTTGTAACGGGGGCAGCACCTTCCACCGCCTGGGATGGTCCAGCTGGTTTGACGGTTGGGTCTCTTGGACCAGCTTTGTCCTCGCCCCGTTCCCTTGTTTCCTTGGAACGGGTGCGCCTTGCTCTGAGTGACCTGTTTGGGGCCACATAAGTGTCGATATCGAGGTCGTCACTACTGCGCTAGTCTGTATAGACCTCTACTCCGGCCAAAGGCCATTTGTCATTAGCAGGAAGTACAAACTCATGCGAAGCCATCTTAAAAGTACTCTCCCCACAGACGGCGCCAAATGTTTCGTGTTTTTTTGATGTCCTACGGGAGAGTTACAATTCCAAAACTGCTCTCTGGACGCCTGTACCTACAAAATAACGGAGACTCCGGGTGGGTGGAGTTTCGCCTCCAATGATCAAGTTAAAACGTGTATGGAGTTTGTAAAAAGTGTGGAAAGTAAAGTATTTTCTCAGATTCCAAGAGACTATCTGCAATTAATGATTGCTTTGTTTTTTGTGTATATTTCTGAATGTGTCCCATGATAGGAACATCTCTCTATTTATAGGGTCTCAAAATGCATGCCGCCATCCTAGGTTACGTAAACCTAGGAATGGAGGGCTTCCTTGGGAATTGGGCCAGAAAGGCCGCCATTCTTCCCAATCATTGGGGATGTCACGTGTTAGTAGGGGATTGGTTCTCTAGGAACCTCTCCTGAAGTGACACGTGTCACCCCCTATTGGACCACGTGTCCAGGGTAAAAATACCAAAAACAACTAGGATGTCTTGATCTTTGGTTAAGACAATACCAAGGTATCTGTCTGGTTGAGATCTTAGCCATTGCGACTTACGTAGGGTATTAGGTTGAGCATTTGCATTTTCGGTTTAACTCTGACCAATGTCAACAACTGCTTCTAAAGCACTTTGATTGTCAGTTTTTTCAATTAAACTTTGTTGCTCGTCCTCTCGAACTTCATCAAGTTCGATTTTCCTCCCACTTGTCATTTTAGAAAGGTGCTCCTTCTCCAAAGAGACACTATCATGAGCAACTAACACTTTGTTCTCGGATTTGTTGTAGAAGTAATACCCCTTAGTTTCTTTTGGGTATCCCACAAAGAAACACTTGTCTGATTTTGGGTGAATTTTGTCAGAAATTAATTTCTTAATTGACGTATGCTTCGCAACCCCAAATATTAAGAAAAGACAACCCCAAATCTTAAGAAAAGACAACCTTGGAGGTTTATTTTTCCATAATTTATATGGAGTCTTTTCGACAGCTTTTGACGGAGCTCGGTTCAATGTTAGTGCCGCGGTTAGAAGTGCGTGTCCCAAGAAAGAGATAGGAAGATCGCTAAGACCCATCATTGATCAGACCATGTCTAACAAGGTTCGATTCCTCTTCTCGGACACTCCATTCCATTCTGGAGTTCTGGGAGGTGTCAACTCTGTGAGAATACCATTTTCTTCCAGATGATCGTTGAATTCATAGCTATAATACTTGCCACCTCGATCCGATCGAAGGAATTTGATTTTCTTGCCTATCTGATTTTCCATTTCACTCTGAAACTCTTTGAATTTCTCAAAAGATTCAGATTTGTGCGACATAAGGTAGACATATCCATATCTACTATAGTCTTCCGTGAAAGTGATAAAATAAAGATAACCATTCCTTGCGGGTGTACTCATTAGTCCACATACATCCGTGTATATTAGGCCCAATAAGTCACCGCCCCTTTCTCCAAACTTTGAGAATGGTTGCTTTATCATTTTGCCTAATAAGCATCCTTCACAATTTTCAAATGACTCTAAGTTGAATGTGTCAAAAATACCTTCTTGAAGAAGTTTCTTGATGCGTTTGATGTTAATGTGGCCAAGACGAATATGCCATAAGTAGGTTTGATTCGACTCAATGGTCTTAGCTCTTTTGGTGGTATCATTAACATTTGTCTAGTGACATTTAGAATTTGTGATCTCATAAAACATATAAGCATGACATTTAAAAAAAACCATTGTTATAGTCTTGTGATCAAAACAACCCGGCGTCCAACGCCATAAATCAAAATATGTTCAACGCTAAGCATGATAAACAAGAATTAGTTCTATTTCAAGCCAAAGACAGATAATGTGCCTACAAGCACGAAGAAAAAGACTATCTTCATTGTCCGCTCGTAGTTGCACAACCACTAGTGAAACCCTCTCACTTGGTCCCTAAAAATGGGAGCATAAAGTGAGTCATACATGGTATCCAATACCTATGAAGAGCTTAAGTGTTAATGAAGATACCTGAGGTAGATGAAACTGTTGGGTTTCGTAGTGTCCAACGCTACGCGGAAGAGAAACCCGCCCAAGACCCGCTCACTAATAAAAGCAACTAAATATTTAATCACATAATTAACAACATATATAAGAGAGAGAAAGAGAAAAGACATTGTTACCCTCGACGCGTGCTTTGCTCCTATAGAGCTCGGACTTCAAAGCCGTAGCTCCGCAACCGCGAGAGCCTCCGACGGAGTCCACCCTCGAGACCCGACCCGAACGGCCTCTACCCCGAAGGTTAGTCGGGGGTAGACCAAGAAAAGACTAGAGTATTACGAACTTAAAGGTTTTCTCACCTATAGGGAGATGCCTTATTGAGTTCAACTCAAGTGTTCTTCCCAAAACCCAAAACTTGGGTATTTATAGGGAATAGAGACTTGATCTCCATTCTCCCATCAATGTGGGATATTTTCATTTTTCTCTATATTATTTTGATCAAAAACAAAATAAAATGCAATTCAATCAACAAGCTACAAGTGACAAAGGGTGAGCAAAGGTAGGTGAGGACCACTAGGGGGGGGGGGGGACCAAAATTCCCTTTCTCCCCAAGCAAGGCCACCAAGCATCGGTCCCCACCAAAACTCAAGAGCATTCCACCCATAGCTGGCAGCTAGCCTTCCGTGGCGGCCAAGGCTGCCTAGCTGGCACCCGGCACCTTGGCTGGGCTGGCTAGCTAGCACGCATACGCATGCACGCAGCCAGCAAGCCACGCATGCAATACGGGCTGCTGTTGTTGTGTGGCATATGCTACGCGCTGCCTGGAAGCTGCTGCTTGTGCTAAGCGCTGCCAAGCACACAAGCACGGTTAGCCTTAGCACAAAGCATGTTGCGATGCCCAGCACGCAAGCATGCACAGCCACAGCACATAGCACGCTACGATGCCTGGCGATGCTGTGATGAGTGGCTGTGTGCGAGAGGTTGGGATGCGTGAGGCTGCTATGCTAGCACACATCGCCATAGCACAACACGCATAGCGCACTGCTGTTGTGCTTGATTTAGTGATGATGCGGCTGGGTGCGTGGCTCAGCGCACTGGTATGCTAGCATGCGTTAGATGCTAGTATGCTTGCGGCCTTGTGCACCTGCCTTGCTAGCTTGCATGCCGGTATGCCTAGTTATGCGCATGGCATCTTGAGCTAGCCTATAACTCGTATTTCTAGGCAAATGCTAGGCTGCGGCTTAACTCGAACTTTTCGCTTGCTTGATCTCTCGTCTCGTCGAATTCATAATACTCTAATGACTCATCTAATCGTTTGGATTGTTTCGTCGAATCGGATCGGTTACTCGATTGGGTGTGACTCAAAGGGTTCAATCAAGATTAAGCTGTAATATTAATTACACATTAGTATTTTTGATCGGAAGCGGTCTCCACCTAGGCATTCCGATCACTTGACCTCACTGAAGAATTAGATTTCTAATAATTCTGAACCCTCTATCAGAATAATACACTTGTTGGAAGGACACCATTCCTTTCAATCTCCCACTTGTCCTTCCGGACAAGTGTGTAATTAGTGTATAGCCCTTTTCCTATGTCGCTTAATGCCTCTTCATGAACTATAAGGTAAGATTCTTCGTCATCCTTATTGCGTCCAGAAGTGTTTCTCGATTTCCGAGTTCAACTGTTAATAAGTAGATGATTTCTAAAATCCATCTGAGCACGGCCATGCATTTTCACAGTCTCACTCTTCGAGAGGCCTTGTAAACAACAAAGACATATTCCCTATTATTAATAGGGGGACATTCCCAGTCTTGTATTGTTAGCTTCCCTTACTAAGAGGACCTAGTTGAAAGGAATGGTGTCCTTCCAACAAGTGTATTCTTCCGAAAAAGGGTTCAGAATTATTACAGAGTTAATTCTTCGGTAAGATCAAGTGATCGGAATTCCTAGGTGGAGGCCGCTTCCGATCAGTAATATCGAGGTACAATTGATATTACAGCTTAATCTTAATTGAACCCTTCGGGTCGAACCCAATCGAATCACCGATCCGAGACGACGAATTAATCCGAAAGGATCTAATGAGTCGACAGAGTTTTACAAATACAAACCTCGGATATCAAGCCTAGGGCATCGAGACCGAGCGTCGCAAAATCACAAAGCGACAAGTATGAACATAGCCCTAGCACCACACTGGTCTAGCCATGTGGATGTTAGGCTAGTTCGAGCTAGCATGCACCTAGCATGGCTAGGCGCAGCCTAGGTGCACCATCGCAGCCTAGGCGCACCATCGCTGGCCTATCGCAAGCAATAGGCGCACCAGGCGCACCAGGCAGCCTATCGCAAGCACTAGGCGCACCAGGAGCACCTGGCAGCCTATCGCAAGCAATAGGCGCACCAGGCAACCCATTGCAGCATGCGTGATGGCTTGCATGCTAGCCTTCGCATGGCAGCACCAAGCAGCGCACCATACGTGTGCGAGGGCCTGGGCGCCAGCTAATTGCTAGGCCACGCACAGCAGCCCATCATCACTACGCACCAAGGCTGCTAGGTGATGCGTGGGTGTGCGTGTAGTGCGAGGCTGATGCGTGCTGTGCGTGACTAATGCGCATGGTGCGTGACTAGTGCATATGCTGCAAGGCTGATGCGTATGGTACGAGGCAAGGGGGGGCCAGCATGCATGGCTCACAAGCACCACGCATGCTGGCTATGCGAGCATGTTCGAGAGGTGCAGCAAGGATGCGTGTGGTGTGTGGGATGTTGGGGCCAGCGCCAGCATGCACCAGCGCCTAGCACTAGCACGCACCAGCGCCAAGCATGCACTTCCTGGCTGGGATGCGAAGGCAGCTGGGTTGGCTGGTGCTAGCTAGCTGGGCTAGCTGGCTCTGCTAGCTGGCAGTAGCCCAGCAGCCTTTTGGTTGAGGCAGTTTTGTGAGGGGTGGGGACCAAGGCTTGGGCAAAGCCTTGGGGAGCAAGGCAATGGTCCCCCCCACCTCTTCATGGTCCTCACCTAGCTTTCTCTCTCCCCTTGACACTTGTTGCATTGTGATTGAATTTAATTATTAATTTATTTTAGAAATAAATTAATTGCCAAATTATTCATTCTCCCACATTGGTTGGGGAATGAAGTTCAAGGGTGCATTTCCCTATAAATACCAAAGGCATGGTATTGGGAAATACACAACCTTGAGTGGAATTAAAAAGGTAACTCTTGTAATTAGAGTAAACCTTTGATTCGTAAAACTCATAGTTTTCTTTTGTCCGGGTCTTGACTAACCTTTAAGACTTGGACGCTCGGGTTGGGTCGAGGGTAAGATCCGTTGGAGATCTCGTAGTTTCGGGATTTTGAAGTAAGAGATCTTCGGGAGCGAAGCATGCAGCAAAGGTATAATTCTTGTTCTTAATCTTGTTTGATTAAGTTTATTATACTTGTTAATTGCTTTAATTAAGGGGCGGGTCTTGGGGGGTTTCCTTCCGCGTAGTGTCGGGTCACTACGAAACCCTACACTAGTCGCCTGAGTGTTGCCGTTATAATCCCCATTTACGGAAGACGTTTGACAACATCAAAATGACTAGTACTCAAATAAGAGAACTCATAATACTCATGGTCGAGTAAAAAGGTTTCGATAGCTATAATGAGAACAAGAGAACTCAAACAAGAGAACTCACAATACTCATGGGTCGATCCGGTACAGTTCCAAACTAGTACCTGTGCAAATGATTTATGACAATCATGCCCTCTTAGCACAAGAAACGGTGATATAAATCATACTACACACTAACCTCAAGTGGTCATTAATCGTCTGTCGTTTAAATAACCTTGATTAGGGATTATTTTCTATTAAAATATTCAATGTTGACTTAACAGGTGTTTCTTTATCCAAGACACAGTCTTGATACCCTGTTTTGAATATTCTCATAAATCGAATGGGCTCATTATTTAATTCTAAACCACAATTAAATAGTTTGTGGAATTTTATGAAACTATCAAACGTTTCATCTTATGATAAATTGTTTTTCCCAAATGTCTTAAGAGTAACACTCTTCCCAAAACATTTATAGAAATCACACCCATATTTAATATGCTTGATTTCTTTCATGCAATTTTAGTGAATGTTGTCGTTCACTTATTGCATGGGTTTAGCTATTATTACTTTGCAAATCTTAGCATCTTCATTATCGAACAATTTCATAATAAGATTATAAAATTTTAGAGTGTTATGGATCATATGTGATTTAGGATTTATTGTCCAAGTGATGGCTCCCACTCATTTTCATGACTTGAGATCTTTCAACTTGACAACCTTCAATCAACGTTTGACAACAAACTTTCCATTGAACACTTTCTTATTATTGTCTTCCAGGCAACAATATTCTCAATATATATTTCAGTAGACATTTTGATGGTTCTTTTCTCAGATTCCATTCCAAACGGCTCACAATGATTTTGGAGACCCTAATCACTTGTGATTATGGAAATTTACCTTAAATTTCCGCACATATACATGGATGCGCGTCCATGTTACCATTCTCAAGCCACGACGCATTCTAGCTCGTACTTATAAACGACTTCCTTATTAAGGATCTAATCCTTGCTAAGGATGTGCTTACAACATCAATTTTCAAATTACATTTGTTTCCATACGTCAAGAACTCATCCCTTCTACTTATCCAAGTCATTTGTATGTTCTTGATCATAATCTAACGATCCATTACTTAGATTTAAATTGATTGGTACTTGATACTTCTCATGCTTTAAGCATGTAAGTTGAGTGACGATTCCATATCATAGCACACATGATGGTTTCAATTGTAGAATTACTACCAATTTATTCCATTCTTGTGACCTTTTAGCTCATCCAGTTTCACCGACTCTTGCTAAACTGTTTGCTATATGATACGGTTGAAAGTCTCTCCTAGAATCTTTCTTGTTTGATTTAGTATTAGCCTAGCTTATACTTAGTTCAAACATCTACTTAGTTTTATACATATGGGTTGAAAGCCTTTCTGACAGGCGGTATTTTAGGTCATAACTAAGAAACCTCTATCAAATGATATTTGTAGTCCTAAACATGCAACTAAAAGAGTATAGAGGCAAGTTAAGGGTCGAACACAGGGAAACGATTAAGCACCGCTATTAATGTCCTAATGTTAATCTAGTTCGATCAAGATATATGGTGGGTAAAGTAATGACTAAAGGGGAAAGAATAACAATTAAAAGCACTAGGGGGAAGGATCAAACATGCTATGAATTCAACGAAGTTAGGCATCGGAAAATAGGTTTACATGTAACCTAAGCAACTCATACAAGGCAATGTCAAGAATACTCTCTAATCACCTATCGGGATTAAGAGCTATCCTAGCTAGCATACACTTACACTATCTTCATAAGGCATACAAACTAAGGTCATGCAATAATCAATTACCTAATGACTATTCTTAAATCACACTATCGTCATGATTTAGCTCAAGTCACTCAACCACAACATTCATATGGCCATAAACATGGAGTGGCTAATAAGTATAAGCACAAGGAAGATTTAATCACAAATATTCCAAATTAACCTAGCCTAACATACATCAAACTCAAAGCATATCTTCAGCAAACCCCTAGCAACAAGAAACTACTCACTATTCATAACTACAACTACAATCATACTAAGCAACATTATAACCAATGAAATAGTAAGATAGACCAGGTTTTTATCAATTAAACTAACAAAGGTAGAAAATTTAATCATAAAAATAAGAGAAAATAGAAAAACATACCAAAACCTTCATTGAAATCCAAAAAAAGAACCATACATCATCCAACCTCCAAACTTGACCATACATCAATATTGCAAAAATACTTCTTCAAAAACTAAGAGTAAAACTAATGTTGATGGACAATGAAATTACACTCAAAACCATCAAGATTGTTCAATACAAAAGTGGCTAAAACAAAAACCTAAAAAAATTCCTTAAAAGCTCTCCTCTAAGGTTTCTATGCTAAAAATATCCCTATGATAGAATGTTGTCCAAAGTTAGCCGTTTTGCGTCCCTTTTGTTGATTGGGCTGAATTTTGGATTTGAATCAGCAGCAGATAGGCGCGCCCGCGCATTAAATGATGGCGAGCCCGCGCATTAAATGATGGCGCGGCTGCTCCTCGAAATGTGCGCCCGCTCCAAAGTGGGTATTTAATTGTTGGTCCAGCTCATCAGCGCGACCGCGTTTATAGGTGGCGCGCTCGCTCCTCTGGTGGCGCGCCCGCGCCATTTGTCTGGTCTGGATTTCTTCTCGTTTTGCCCTTGTTCCTTCCATCTCCAAATCAACGGCGTACACCTACAATCATGGAACAGGAAGGCAAAGCGTAATACAACGGAAGGGGAGGGGAGTATAGACTACCTAAACCACATGAATACACATTACGCATCACAAAGGTAGAATACTCGCACTAGGCGGATAATAGCAAAAACATACTAAAATGGACCGAATTATTACTAAAACTACTAGAAAAGCCGAGCGACATAAATGTCACTCATCAAATTCCCCCAAGCTAAACCTTTTCTCGTCCTCAAGCAAAGCTAAAGGCAAAGAAAAATAAGAAACAATTATTCAAACACAAGAAAAATAGAAAAGGAGGGAAAGGAATTTACACTAACTCACTTTTGTAGGAATGACGGTTGTTTTTAGCATAAACAACAAGCTATTTAAACCTCAAAGTCGCCGATGAGGACGAGTATGCTCTCGTGGGGGTTTCCAAAGAGTTTAACCCACAACTCTTGGCAACATGCTCAAAACAAACCCAAACAAAGGAGCAAATAAGGAAGAAAATCAATTAAAAACGCGGAACAAAACATGGAAATGAAGAGCATATTAAAAAGAAAAGCATAGATGGATGACTATCTTTCTAAGAACTAAGAGTAAGCACGTTTTTGGATGCCAATGGTTGATTGAAAGATAAGTTATGCTAAGCATAGAGAACTCTAACATGTTCCACTCCACCCGCATTCCATACATTCTTACCGCGTTCCCTCATCTAGATTCAAATCCACCCTTCAAGGTAGCATCTCATGACTCCACGAAGGAGCTGGAACAAATGAAACAAGGGTGACCCGACATCTTACCAAGTCATGCTCTCTCCATATGCTTGAAATCTAGCTCCCTCCACCGACTAGTGACTCAACTAATCCAAGTCAAAAGGACTTTAAAAGGGGTTGTAATGTAGGCTAGGAGGTAAAGGTGAGGAAAAATATGAAAATTTGGTGGTAAATCCTAATTGTGAAGCAAAGAATGGCGCCAATTCCTGAAAACAACGTAGGATATCACCAATTTCCAAACAAAAATACATCTCCCCCAAGCTTATTCAACACAATCTCAAAAAACTATAAATAAAATGCGTAGAACCTCTCCCCCAAGCTTGAATTGAGCATTGTCCTCAATGCGCAAAAAGAGGACACTACATCAAAATCTGTTTGCAAATTTTCAATATCTTCCAATTTTTTTTTATTTTTTTTTATTTTTTGTTTTTTGTAGCTCATGCTTTAGTCAACCTTTATTACTTTGCCCTTGCCTTTTATAACTATAGACGGCTTTTTCTTAAATTCACATTTTCTTTTAATAAACACCAAAAATATCGAAAACAACCTTACTTGTCATATCAAACCATCACCTTCCAACTTATCAAACCAAAATCACAACAAACTTTCATGGCATACTTCACAATTCTATGGGTGAAAAAAAATGAAATAGAAGGACCATAGGGTTTGTAATATGCTACAACCAAGGAGGTGTAGGCTCAACATGGCTAGCAAGGGGGATATGCAAATGAAATTACAAGGAAGCAACAAAAGAAAAGCTAAACCTAGAAAAGCAAAATAGTCACCGAAGAAAATGCCTTCGTCCTCCTTAGATTTAGTTTGGTCGCGATCTCAGGTAGCTAGACATCAAGTTATCGATCTAAGCATGCCTTGGTAAGGATCCTATGCCGCTTATACAATAAGTGTTGGAGGCTTGAACAATAAAACTCACATCGGGTTACAAAAACTACCTTTAGGGCTTCAAATCCCCCAATGAGGGCAACACCTTCTTACCACAAACAAGTGAATTTGGGTTCGGTGGGCCTTACGAGTTCTAGCACAACTACCTTAGCATAGACATATCTTAGAGTTAACCAATGGCAATCTAAGAACGCGGAAACTCTTAATCCTTAGGAATAATGACATTCAAGAATGCAAGTCCATTAAGTTTTTTTTTTAAATCCAAGAAAGCGGGAATAGAAGAGGAAGTAAGCATAATAAAATATATCCCAATCGACAAACAAGTGGCCGTTAGATATCAACATCAACGGCCCCAAACACACTAGGTGTTAATAGCAAACATCCTCGAACCATTCAACTTCCATTAAACTACAACTATCCTAGAGCACACCAACGAAAAATAGAGTGAAGGAAAGAAGAAAAAAAAGGAAAAAGAAAGATCTCACCGAAATGACGCCCAAGTAAGCATATCCGAAGTGAAAGCATGCATCCTAAAATGGGTGAGTATCCAACTAAAGAGAAAACAAACTATATACACAAAAGGGTTAGTCTGAATGAAGGTTGAAAAATGAAAAATGAAAAATGAAATAAAGAAATAAAATGCAACTTTCATTCGGCTTTTTTTTTTTAAACTTTTATTTTCTTGCTTCACTATAAACTAATCTACCCTTGACAAAATTTCTATATCTCCTCCAAAATCAACGTTACCTCATAAATCATCGAACCATATATACACACCTGCACTGGTCAATCGCCATGTCGACAAATACTAGTAATCATCATCATCAACAGGAAAAACGGGGGGGGGGGGGGGGGGGGGGCGGACTCACTGGTATCCATCAAACTGAGAGAAGCATCCCCAAAACAGCATCATCATCAAAACCACATAAAAAACTCATAAACAATATCAGTGAACAAGGGAAAAATCAACCAAAGAGAACAGTCATGCAACTCAGCAGAATCAGCAGCATAAAGGTACAAGTAAAACAATGAAAGACCGGAAGGCAAGCAAGTAAGAATCCCAGCCAAGTCACTCCCTACCAAGAGTATATCTCCTACTCATCAAAACAAACATACAAAAGCAGGGGAGAGAGATATACTCAAGGGACGTAGCCTACTGGCCACTAGAGCTGGGCTCACTAGGTGAGCCAGGCCGACGTGGCGGCTCGTCATAAGTGAAGCCACTAGGGGGGCCAAAAAGGCCCCAACCACCGTCAAAGCCCGGCGGCCAACCGTAGTGACCTCTGTAAAGTCCTCTTGCCAACTGGGCAAAGGATCAGAGGGAGCCTTAGACTGGGAATACAGAGGGGCGGGGTGATCAGGATGCACATAGGGGTAAGCAGGGTCCCCTCTAAAGTCACACCCGCCGGGCACACGATTATCGTAATGCCCGTCTTCTAGGAAGCTGCGGAGCTCCCTACTAGGCTCGAAAGGACCTTGGTAGTAGGGGTAAGTGGGGAGATTGTCCCCCCTCCCAAGAAGGAACAGGGCCGTGCTGAGGCCACCAATTAGGGTAGTTCACTAGGGGAGCAATCTCTCCTCTATCCACAGCTGAGTCATAGAAGGCCTGCTGCTGCAAATGGTGGCCTTGCTGTGACTCATAAATCGCTTGCAACTGTCTAGCTATATCAGATAGCTGAAATGTACCTGTACCTGCGGGTTGCTGGGTAACCAGCTGCTGCTGCTGCTGCTCCTGAACCTCCTCCTCATTACCTATCCCTACCTCATCGTCCCCATCAACATCGGGCACTCGCTCGCTATCTCTCAAAACTTTCCACACATTAGAGGACTGACGCGTGAGGGAGGTGAAGTGAGTCTTAGGGAGGAAACAATGGTGGGCTCCTCTAACTAGCCCCCTAAAAGCATTGGGGTTTGCCGTGGGAGTAATAAAATCAGAGCGGCGAAGCTGGTCCAAGTCAAGGTAAATATCCCCACTACTATCTACGGCCGTGTATAGAGTTAGAAGGTCAGTGTAACCTAACTTGGTGGCCAATCTAGTGACCATCGCCCCGCAATGTATCTCCCGTGGCTTTTTTCCTTTTGCTATGGCTTAGCAAGTTTGCATAAAGAGGAATCCCAAATTCAACCTCCGTGCATGCTCTCCCTTTGTCAGTTTTCCTAGGTCCTGTTTACTAATGATAGTGTACCCTAATAAATGGTGTAGGATCCTAAGGACAGGGTGCCAAATCTCACTGGCTATGGAAGTCTTGGTATGAAACTCATTTTTACCTGAAATGGAACACCACCAAGCGTACTCACTATACTCCATAAAGTTCTCATAGAGCGGGTAGAGGAGGTCTGGATCTGAGTGAAAGTCCAGGGCTTGGTTGAACTGTGCTAGTGACATGGTGTAGGGGTTGTTGAAGAGTTGGAAAGATATTCGAAAGTCGTTGTCTTCTAGTGTGTCAACTTGAAAAGACGAGAAAAACTCTAAGGTGGGTTCTTGGTAGGTCATGAATGAAGAGTTTACGAATGACCCTAGTCTAAGGTTGTCAAAAGGAATCCACAAATCGTCATTTATTCCAAGTTTTATCATGTCTCCACGATGGTAGTGCCTAGAAGGTCGCAACTTTCGTTTTTTCATGTCAGAGTATATGGAGGAGTGGCTTTTGTTTAAGAATTTTAAGGTGGGTAAGACATTGGGTTGGTCCAACTCTGTGTTTTAGGACGATTGTCCCGACTTTGCGGTTTTTCTCTTCTTCCCAATCCTTAGACTCATGACTACCCACCTCTCTGTTTTTTTGTTTTTTGTTTTCACTCCTTTTTCAAAGGCAACTCCTGGCTATTTCCACCCTTAACCTCCACAAAACCACAATGTACCTGTCTACAAGCAATAATAATCCAACCAACACGAAGAATTTATCCAACAACAATTTTAACAGAATCCAACAATATTTTCAACAATAATTAACGAAATCTCGATGATAACCTAAGATAACCAAAATCCTTGCTTAAAAATTAATCAAAAGAGAATAATTAACGAAGGAAATTGAATACCTTTACCCTTATACGAATAAATTGTTGTTTTGGTGTCGATTTGTTGAAGGTTTTGAGTAGCAAGGAGTTTAATCCGGTTGGTGTTAAGGATGCCTATTTGCTTTCTTTGATGATGAACAAACGGTGATGATGAATGATTGAAGCTTCAGGATGATTGATTTCTGAGGATGATTGATTTAAGAGGATGGAAGAAGATGATATTGAGTATGGTGGTGAGGAGCGGCCGCGAAGAGAGAGAAAGGTAATGAGGGAGTTTGAGTTATGTTTGTGAGGGTTTAGGAGAGATTGCGGAAACAAAAGACGAAGCCGTATTTTTTTTCTGAAACCCAGAAAGGCGAGCCCGCGCCAGATATAGGCGCGCCCGCGACAAATACAGGCGCACCCGCGCCTAGTTAAAACGCGGACCGCTCCTAAATCGCGACAAAATCGCTCCTACTCCTTGGAAATCAGACCAAACTATTGACGCGCCCACGCCCTGATTAAGCGCGCCCGCACCTCTTTGATATCGCGGGCCGCTCTTTAGCCGCGACAAAATCGCTCCTTCTTTCTGGAATTGGAGACCTTTTAGACCAAGCAGATGACGCGCTCGCGACAGAGTCAGGCGCGCTCGCGCTCCTTTGATGACGCGAACCACTCCTGTGGTGCGACAAAATCGCTCCTACGTTCTGGAATGATGGAAATTTGTGACCCAAGAACTGGAGCGTCTGCGCCATTTGACGCGCGCCCGCGCCTTTCTCTACTCGCGCTCGCTCCTCTGCCACGACCAAATCGCGCTGGCTCTCTGTCTTTGGTCTTCATTTGACCACAACTCCTCAAAAAAAAATTTCATTTTGCTTCAACTCTTATCTCTCTTTCCTCATGGACATACACAATCACACCTACATCACAATTGATTAAGAAAAGTGTTAGATGGATTAGTTAAAGTGTGGCAAAGGAAATAAAATAAATAAATAAAAAGTTGGAAACCGGGTTGCCTCCCTTAAGCGCTTCTTTAACGTCATTAGCTTGACGTCCTTTACAAAAGAATCATGGTGACATGAAAACATCAATGAGCGATAAATTTTCCGCCTTCTCAATTAGTTGACCCTCATAGTATGGCTTGAGACGGTGCCCATTCACTTTGAATGGAGGGTACTTGTTTTTGAATACCTTTACTAAGCCATAAGGAAAGACTTTGGATACTTGAAATGGACTGCTCCATCTAGACCTCAATTTTCCGGGGAAGAGCTTGAGTCTTGAATTGTAGAGTAGGGCCTTTTGTTCTTCCACAAATTCCTTCTTGGAAATTTGAGCGTCGTGCCATGCCTTGGTTCTTGCTTTGTAGAGGCTTGTACTATCATAGGCGTTCATTCTCAACTCTTCCAGCTCATGAAGCTCTAGAAGTCTTTGCTCACCCGCACTATGGAGATCAAAGTTGATTTGCTTGATTGCCCAATGCGTTTGGTGCTCCATCTCTACGGGTAAATGGCAACTCTTCCCATAAACAAGCTTATAGGGGGTAGTCCCTATAGGAGTCTTGAAGGCGGTCCTATATGCCCACAATGAATCAATGAGCTTACTAGACCAATCCTTCCTTGTTCTAGCAACGGTCTTCTCCAAGATGACTTTCAACCCTCTATTTGTGACCTCCGCTTGACCACTTGTTTGGGGGTGGTAAGCAAGGCCTCGCTTGTGCGATACACCATACTTTGAAAGAAGCTTGTTGAATGTATGGTGCTTGAAGTGTAAGCCTCCATCACTTATGATTGCCTTACGAACACCAAATCTTGGGAAGATGACTTTCTTGAACAAATTGATGACCACCTTTGAGTCGTTGGTGGGAGATGCCACGGCTTCCGCCGACTTGGAAATATAATCAACGGCAACTAGAATGTGCCAGTTTCCTTGGGATGAGATGAAAGGGCCCATGAAGTCAATTGCCCAAACATCAAAAATTTCCAGCTCAAGTATCGGATTTTGGGGCATCTCATCGCGCCTTGATATGTTCCCCGTCCTTTGGCACCTATCACAAGTCTTAACAAATTGCCAAGCATCTTTGAATAGAGAGGGCCAAAAGAGCATGCATTGCAAAACAATGGAAGCGGTCTTTTGAGCACTCATATGACCACCACAAGGGAACGAGTGGCACATTGAGAGCACATCTTGGAACTCTTCATTAGGAACACATCTTCTCAAAAGTCCATCCACCCCTCTCTTCAAAAACATGGGGTAATCCCATATATACTTCTTTGCTTCATGCTTGAGCCTTCGATGTTGTTGAGGAGTGAAATCCGGAGGTATGGCACTACAAGCCAAGTAGTTCACAATATCCGCATACCAAGGCTCCGATTTTGCCTCAAGAGCATATAAGATATCATCCATTAGGGAATCTTCAATTGGCAAACCGTCTTCATGTATTCTTGCACCTCCCAACCTAGAAAGGTGGTCCGCCACCACGTTCTCGGCTCCCTTCTTATCTCTCATTTTGTAATCAAAGTCTTGAAGGACCAAGACTCATCTCAACAACCTTGGTTTGGCCTTTGACTTTGGGGGCGGCGTTAAGAGCTTTTTCAACCTACAAAATGACTCATGACAAGCTTCATCAAATACAAATTCTTTATCCTGTTGCAAGAGAGATGTGAGAGGCTTAGCAATCAAAGAGAAATCTTTGATGAAGCGGTGGTAAAAGCCGGCATGACCAAGGAAAGACCTCACTTCTCTCACATTTGTGGGAGGAGGAAGCTTCTTAATCACATCAACCTTCGCACCATCAACATCGATGCCCGCTTGGGAGACTTTATGGCCAAGAACAATGCCATTTTCCACTATGAAGTGGCATTTCTCCCAATTGAGCACCAAGTTGGCACTCTCACACCTTTCTAAACAACGAGATAAATTCATTAGGCACTTCTCATATGTGCCTCCACCAACGGAAAAGTCATCCATAAAAACTTCCATTTCTTCCTCGATCATGTCACTAAAAATTGACATCATGCATCTTTGGAAGGTAGCCGGGGAATTACAAAGACCAAAAGGCATCCTATGGTAAGCAAACGTACCGTAGGGACAAGTGAAAGTGGTCTTTTCTTGATCTTTTGGGTCAATTGGGATTTGGAAGAATCCCGAATAACCATCAAGAAAGCAATAAAAAGCATGCTTTGTAAGCCTCTCAAGCCAATTTGACAGGCGGTAATTTAGGTCGTTACTAAGACACCTTTATCAAATGATATTTGTAGTCCTAAACATGCAACTAAAAGAGTATAGAGGCAAGTTAAGGGTCGAACACAAGGAAACGATTAAGCACCGCTATTTATCTCCTAATGTTAATCTAGTTCGATCAAGAAGTATGGTGGGTAAAGTAATGACTAAAGGGGAAAGAATAACAATTAAAACAAGCACTAGGGGGAAGGATCAAACATGCTATGAATTCAACGAAGTTAGGCATCGGAAAATAGGTTTACATGTAACCCAAGCAACTCATACAAGGCAATGTCAATAATACTCTCTAATCACCTATCGGGATTAAGAGCTATCCTAGCTAGCATACACTTACACTATCTTCATAAGGCATACAAACTAAGGTCATGCAATAATCAATCACCTAATGACTATTCTTAAATCACACTATCGTCATGATTTAGCTCAAGTCACTAAACCACAACATTCATATGGCCATAAACATGGAGTGGCTCATAAGTATAAGCACAAGGAAGATTTAATCACAAATATTCCAAATTAACCTAGCCTAACATACATCAAACTCAAAGCATATCTTCACCAAACCCCTAGCAACAAGAAACTACTCACTATTCATAACTACAACTACAATCATACTAAGCAACATTATAACCAATGAATTAGTAAGAAAGACAAGGTTTTTATCAATTAAACTAACAAAGGTAGAAACTTTAATCATAAAAACAAGAGAAAATAGAAAAACATACCAAAACCTTCATTGAAATCCAAAAAAAGAACCATACATCATCCAACCTCCAAACTTGACCATACATCAATATTGCAAAAATACTTCTTCAAAAACTAAGAGTAAAACTAATGTTGATGGACAATGAAATTACACTCAAAACCATCAAGATTGTTCAATACAAAAGTGGCTAAAACAAAAACCTAGAAAAATTCCTTAAAAGCTCTCCTCTAAGGTTTTTATGCTAAAAATATCCCTATGATAGAATGTTGTCCAAAGTTAGCCGTTTTGCCTCCCTTTTTTTGATTGGGCTGAATTCGGGATTTGAATCAGCAGCAGATAGGCGCGCCCGCGCGTTAAATGATGGCGCGGTTGCTCCTCGAAATGCACGCCCGCTCCAAAGTGGGTATTTAATGGTTGGTACAGCTCATCAGCACGCCCGCGCTCAAGGGAGGCACGCCCGCGTTTATAGGTGGCACGCTCGCTCCTAAACAAAAGGGGAGGGGAGGGGAGTATAGACTACCTAAACCACATGAATACAACGAAAGGGGAGGGGAGTATAGACTACCTAAACCACATGAATACACATTACGCATCACAAAGGTAGAATAATCGTACTAGGCGGATAATAGCAAAAACATACTAAAATGGACCGAATTATTACTAAAACTACTAGAAAAGACTACCTTAAGAGCGACATAAATGTCACTCATCACTTTGAAAGTCCTTCATGTTTAACACAGAAAATTCCTCTACTCGTTTAAACATTTCATTAAGTCTATCCAATAGATCTTAATTCCCACTATGTACTAAGTATCGCCTTTTGCTTGGTCCATTGTCAAAATCCTTTCAATCTAAGCATTCAGCATTTGACAGTCATTACACAATATAGTTCGTAAACTTCTTGTTGGACCATACAAGATTGACTCCTGCTCCCACTAAACTTCTTGTTCATAAGAATTTCTATGATTCTCCATAAGCTAAACCTTTTATTAACTTTTTGAGAATACATGTTCCAATTCATAAATGAAATGCTTCACTTAATCCCACAATGGATTTCTTGAGCTTGCTTTCAAATCTAGCATTATTTAGATTCTCAAAACCCTTAGACTATTTCCATAGTCTCTTTCTAAAATCCCATTTTAGGAAGGCGGTTTCGTTATCTATTTTGCCATATTTTATATGCGCAATTTTGCTAGAATAATCACGAAAAGACTTAAGCGTTCCGATTGGTGAATAGGTTTTTATTAAAATCAATGTCGTGAATTAATTGTATCATTTTCAACCAATCTAGCTTTATATGCTTATGCATTTCCACATTTGTTAGTTTTCTCCTTGAAAACTTATTTGCGATTGATGGGTATTTCACCCTTCATGCAAATGAATCAAATTCCAAACATGATTTACAAACATGGAGTCTATTTCGGATTTTATGGCATCTAACCATTATTCGGAATTTGGATTTGTCATAGCTAATTTACAAGACACTATTCCCTCACCATCCAATGGTGAATAGTATACTTGTAAGTCTTAGGTTTATTTCTAACTTAATAGAAATTTATAGTATTCAATCCAAGCCTTTGGTGAATTCTATACCTATATGGGGTAATTGCATCAAACACTGAGTTTCAAGGTGCTTTTAAAGCCCTTTGATTATATTGATCTTACTCCACCACTTCTAAAGTTTTGTGAGTATTGAATTCTCATTTAAGGCACTTGTAAAGTCCTTTGAGTATTCTTGATCAATCATTCTCATGAAGCCACTCTAAAGTCTTCAGAGATTCTTAATTCTAGTTTGTTGCTAATCTCGATGGTCACCGAGTTCATTTTCCTCCCACTTATCGTTTTGGAAATGTGTTACTTTCCAAAAAGACACCACTTAGAGCAACAAATACTATGTTCTCAATTAGGTTGTGGAAGTAATGCCCGTAGTCTCACTTGAATACTCACAAAGAGACATGTATATTGTCTTTGGGTAAAAGTACGTTGTGTAACAAACAGTTAGCTCCTTCTCAAGCTACCTTAGCCCTTATTGAGCCACTTAGCTCCTACTAAGTTAATGAACTCCCACTTAGCTAAGAGCCCTAGACATATACTTGAAAAGACGCTAGAAACTATTTCTATCCATAACTGAATATGGTGTCCTTCCATAGCTTCAATAATTTTGTTTAGTGTAACATTAGTCAGTTGTGTAAATCTTTAAGAACTTTATAGGAAGGGATGTGATCCATCATCATTCCAGTCATTTCCAAATGACATCGAGGTCTCCGTCAAGACATACTATATTCTTTGTGGAGGTCATTATGAAATTTCAATTTCATAACTTTGATGTGGTCACTCTTAGCTCAAGCAAACATCGCTCGATCTAATCTAGACGTTTTGATATCTTGCCAAGTCGATTCTATACTTCACTGAACATTTGAGCTACTCAAGGTCAGTTTGTTCACATTTGATGAATGTAGCCACATTCATTCAAATTCTTGTGAGATGTTGAAGTAATGTAATCCTTTTTAGCTATTGGAGTCAATTGCATATGCCAAGCAAAATAGCTCTATTTTTTGTCGATTTCAACAAGTAAGAATTGCTTGACTTAGAACGATTTTGAATCGATCAACTATCAAGAGTCTATCTAATAGAGCCTTGAGTATGTTCTTGTCGATGTGACATTGCTAAAGATGTTTGGAACACAAATCATGTCCAAGACTTGAACCTTGTGAGTTTTCATGTTAAAGAAATGTTTGTTTATAATCTAGCATTCTTGACTCATGGCTTAGACAACCATGTCATTCAAATAAAACCCGCAACTATTGCTCTTTTATTGAATGTGAGTCTTTCCGTGTGTAAACGGATTGTTTGATGATTATGGAACACAATAACAATTATTCGTTCCAGCCTTGGCTTACAAGGACTTTAAACAAAACAAATGACCTTACAACTGATGTAGCACCACTTGCTTCATTCTAAGCTTGCAAGTCAATAACTTAGCTTGACTTCAATGGTTTGTGGTCACTTTCAAAGTGGAACACTCAAGCAGTATCCAATACTTGTGAAGATAACGAATTGCTAAGTTGACCATAACATGAACTCATGAGTAGAAAAGGAATCTTATTCCTTTCCTTTGTTCCTTATTTCATGTATTTCTTATTATACACCATCTCATAATTTAAGAACCATTTCTTTAAGTGACTTGAATTTTACACTTTGTTAGGCATAATTAAGCATCTAATGTGCGTGAAACAAATTTCCATCTTTTCCTTCAATTCATACTTTAATTGCTACATTAATGAGTCCTACTCATTTGTGTATGAAGCGAAAAGATATGTTGGTTGTCAACTATTGACAGTTTGAGTTTTTTAACTCAATATTTCATGTTCATTAAAACTACCCAGTATTTTATATACATGATATCCAACCGCCCTTTCGAATTTAAGTCATAAAAGTCAATTATGAGAGGTTGTATTTTAGAAATGCCTTTCCATTCTTTGAGAATCATTCTCAAAAGATTTCCTTTACCAATCATTGAAAACAATATAATTTGATATAGAATTCTAAAAATATAAGTGCAAAGTATAACCATTTACCAAGTTCATAACATAATAAGTTTGAAATTCGAAGCATACATGCAAACTTTCAATCTTATTACGCGTATTATCCACGCATTAAAATTTGTCCCTTTTAGGCGAGAATAAAACGATTCCAAGATCCCAAAAATCAGAAATTGATTAAGCATGCTTTGGCTTGTCTTAACACTTAATATTTTAGGGTAAGCAATCCAATTGCTAATAGCTCCAAGCTACTCTTGGTTCGATAAAACGTCGCATCTAATGCTTCCTTGACATTTTATCTCCATTGCCACGACATATAAGGACTCCTTACTGATATCGTTGACTTAACCAAGACAACTTGTATACCTAATATACCTTACGTTCCTAGGGAAGCGGTGATCCATCGCTTTGGCGTAGCCCATCACCACGCGCATTAGTTCGGTAAGTGTCTTTCTTGGAATGGCAAATTTTGGCTCAATATTATAAGGACCTAGGGTTTCTATGTTGGTTGATTTAAGTGAACTTAATTAATCATCGCAACATTTGAAATCCAAAACATGCATCTATCATACAATTCAATCATATATAAACACAATATATATAAATCATAAGTATAATATGCATTTGGCAACTAGCATGACCCCTTGAGTCTTCAAATCTTCAAGGGTCTCCAATGCAACTTCTTTGGCTTGCCTTCTTAGAAACGTCGTCTTCATGACATCCCCGCCAACTATGCATCTACTAGCTACTACGACGAGGAATAATCTAAATATTAATGTACAAAAATACGCAACGGTACGCGGACCATATTTAGATTTACAAAAATACATAACGGATCGCAGCCCGTATTTACTATCCTAGTTGGGCCCCACTAGTTGCCATTTTTACAAAACCTGTGAAACAATATACATTCCATTCATCCATTGATCACTATATGTGAATGGCCCTTACATTTTACAACGATAAACAAGTAACAATGCATAACACGCGCAAACTAGTAACTAACTTAGGTGGTTAATCCAATTAACGGGCCTAATTAAAACTTGTCAAAGTTATTAAATATTTTATGTGATTAAAACGCAATTAGTTCATGCAACTAACGAAGCTCCCACTAAATTCCTCATCCAACTTAATTAATCTAATTAATTAAGTCGGTTAACCCAAATTTTGTCAATTTCTTTTTAAGAGCCGGAAGAACTGAAGCCTAGCCTCGTTAAAATAAATAAATAAAATAATTAAAATGGCCCATATTACGCAAAACATAGCCCACAACATACCCCAAGTGCCTAGCATCAAAGCCACGGGGTTAGGCTTGCTAGGCACTAAGACCGTGGTTAACTAGCATAGAGTGTTGCGCTGCGCACCATGGCTGCCTAGAAGCCCCTAGGTGTTGTGGCTGAGCTTGCTGGCCTGCCTGCCTAGCAGAGCGTGCCATGCTTGTTGGCACCACACAGATCACAACAAGCTTTGCATGCTTGTTGGCACCACACAGATCACAACAAGCTTTGCATGCTTGTGTGCATGCTGGTGCTAGCAGCGTGTGCTGGGCTGGCTGGGGCTCGCTGCCTTGCTGCCCAGCAGCATGCGGGCACCCTCACACACCACACGCATCTTCTCGCACAGCCATAGCACCAAGCACAGCCTTGCATATACATCGTAGCACCATGCACCACACACTTGCACACACTAGCGCACCAACGAGGCAAGGCAGCCCACCACGCACCTTGGCAGCCACATGTGGGCTACTTGAGCAGCCCTGCTAGGTTAAGGGCATGGCTTGGGCAATTTTTCCTTGATTTGCGTGCACTTATCTCGGTATTTTAATTCCCGATTTATGTGTGATAAAAATTAATTCTAAATTTATTTTAGAACCAATTTAGAGCAAAATGAAAATAAAACAAGTCAAACTTAATTAAATTCAATTTTAGTATTGCACAAGCCTAAATTATTCAGGAACCATTCTTTAAATCAATTTAGGTCTATCTTAATGCTACATAATTGAAGGGCTACACTCATAATTAATTTAACCAAATATAAATTAATAATGAGATTTGACAAAATTAAGGAGGTCAAAAAAATAAAACCTTTCATCCAATGAAAAATTTCCAACAATAACTTGTGTATAATTGAAAAATTACATCTTCCAATATGAAGATTAATTAAATTTCAATAACAAGTTTTGAACTTTTAGGACTTTAATCAACTAAAATATGATTAAATCCAAAAATTAGTTCAACATGGAATTTAGCAATCAAAGTTCCAACCAAATAAACAATTAAAGATTGGATCTTTAACATATTAGGGACTTTAAAATTACAAGTTCCCCATAAACATTCACACTTGAAGCAATTTATTTGCAAAAATGTGAAAATTTCAAGTTTATGTGAAAAATGAACTCACCAAATTAAGCACCAATTATGACTTCATAAACATTCTTAATAAGGTTTATAATTGTAGTAGATTAGTGATGCAACCATACATTTAATCTACCTTTAACATGCCATAATTAATCAAGGTTTAAAGATTTTAAATTTTTCGTCAAAAACAAAAAAAACCCTCGAAACACATGTGAGCTTCTAGATAGCTCTCAAAGAGGATAAAAAACGATTTAGAATATCAATTCCACCGAAAAATCACTATTTTTGAGTCGAAATCTGGGTTCGTACGCCAAAATCAGTAAAATACGAGACCAAACTAATTAAAAAGAGCTTCTAATCTAATTAGAAAGCAAAACAAGAATTTAAATCCATTTTAAATCACCTCAATTAATTATTAGTTACAATAATTAAAATGAGCGCGGCTCCAATACTGCCGTTGGGTTTCGTAGCGTCCAACGCTACGTGGAAGAGAAAACCCGCCCAAGACCCGCTCACTAATTAAAGCAACTAAATATTTAATCACATAATTAAAAACATAAGAGAGAGAAAGAGAAAAGACATTCTTACCCTCGACGCATTCTTCGCTCCAATAGAGCTCGGACATCAAAGCCTTAGCTCCACAACCGCGAGAGACTCCGACGGAGTCCACCCACGAGACTCGACCTGAACGGCCTCTACCCCGAAGGTTAGTCGGGGCTAGACCAAGAAAAGACTAGAGTATTACGAACTTAAAGGTTTTCTTTGTTGGGAATTTAGAGTGTGGTAGAAGAGATCCCTCTCCTTTATGTGGAGAGGCTGCGGCTGGGAAGCCACAGAAAGCCGCGCACGCGGCAAGGGCGCGTCCAGGCATCTCCAGAAAGTTGGGTGAAATCTGCGATTTCCCTGTCCGTGCCCACGGGCTGAATTGTCGTGCCCGCGGGGTTATGAGGAGCGCCTGCTCCTAATAGTAGGAGCGCCCGCTCCTCTGGTGGAGCGGCCGCTCCTACTGGCAGTTGCGGTTTCGATTGTTCTTTTAATTGCGAAATTAAAAGAATAACGAGAGATTCTTTTTGCTCTCTCTGGTTTTTCCTCTCCAAGTCTTTTCACTTTTCTTCCCAATTTCACTAAGAAACTTGCAATCTCTTCTTGAAAAACACCATGAATTAAGTTATTCTTTTAGAATTTGATCATCTTACTACAAATCTTAGTGCAAAGATTGTATTGTTGTCTATTGTATCTCAAAGTGAATTTCCAGTTTCAACCCAAGCACTGTGGTGGGGGAAATAGTCACTTTAGGAAAGTGTTTACACGCCTTAGACAAGTATCCGGTATTGAAGACTTACGTGGTCCATAGTATTCTCATGTTCTTGGTGATTTCATTGGCTTGGAGTAGAGGCAAGTTTTAAAATCTTTCACATTAGAGTTTTCCTTGTAATTTTCTGATTACTTTGATATTTTGGTGCTTGGTTTGTAATACTTTGACTAGTATTGATTATTGTATAATTTGATTGAATTATCCACTACTTAGGTTTTGTTCCACCAATTTTAAGTAATTCCAATTGTGTAGAATTGCTGAAAACCTAACATTCTCACCTATAGGGAGATGCCTTATTGAGTTCAACTCAAGTGTTCTTCCCAAAACCCAAAACTTGGGTATTTATAGGGAATAGAGACTAGATCTCCATTCTCCCATCAATGTGGGATATTTGCATTTTCCTCTATTTTATTTTGATAAAAAAAACATAAAATGCAATTCAATCAACAAGCTACAAGTGACAAAGGGTGAGCAAAGGTAGGTGAGGACCACTAAGGGGGGGGGGGGACCAAAATTCCCTTCCTCCCCAAGCAAGGCCACCAAGCATCGGTCCTTACCAAAACTCAAGAGTGGCCCACCATAGCTAGCAGCTACCCTGCATTGGCTGCCAAGGCTACCTTGGTTGGGCTGGCTAGCTAGCACGCATACGCATGCACGCAGCCAGCAAGCCACGCATGCAATATGGGCTGCTGCTGCTGTGTGGCGTATGCTAGGCGCTGCCTGGCAGCTGCTGCTTGTGCTAGGCGCTGCCCAGCACACAAGCATGCTTAGCCTTAGCACATAGCATGTTGCGATGCCCAGCACGCAAGCATGCACAACCACAACACATAGCACGCTGCGATGCTAGGCGATGTTGCGATGCGTGGCTGTGTGCGAGAGGTTGCGATGCGTGAGGCTGCTATGCTAGCACACATCACCATAGCATAGCATGTATAGCGCACTGCAGTTGTGCTTGATTTAGTGATGATACGGCTGGGTGCGTGGCTCAGCACACTAGCATGCGCTGGATGCTAGTATGCTTGCGGCGTTGTGCACCAGCCTTGCTAGCATGCTTGCGGTATGCCTAGTGATGTGCATGGCATCTTGAGCTAGCCTAACACTCGTATTGCTAGGTAAATGCTAGGATACGGCTTAGCTTGAACTTATCGCTTGCTTGATCTCTCGTCCGGTTGAATCCTAAATTCAACTCGACTTGCGACGCTCAGTCTCGACACTCTAAGCTCAATATCCGACGTCTTTGTTCGTAATACTCTAATGACTCATCTAATCTTTCGAATGATTTGTCGATTCGGATCGGTTACTCGATTGGGTGTGACTCGAAGGGTTCAGTCAAGATTAAGCTGTAATATTAATTACACATTAATATTACTGATCAGAAGCGGCCTCCACCTAGGCATCCCGATCACTTGACCTCACTGAAGAATTAGCTTTCTAATAATTATGAACCCTCTATCGGAATAATACACTTGTTGGAAGGACACCATCCCTTTTAGAAACATTCCTCTTTTCTTCATCCTTTTAGAAGATCTTCCATTCCCTCTTGTAGTGGTCTTGCCCACCACAATAGAAGCATCGCATCTTCGCCTTGTTCTTGAACTCCTTCTTCTTTGCTCTCAAGGGCATTTTGGTTGCTTCATAGGGGTTGGCCTTGCGATGTAGCTGCACCACATCTCTCAATGATTGTGACTCCTTTCCCGCAGCTACATGCATCCTAAGTGCATTATAGCCCGAGTAGAGTGAGGCAAGCAAGATATGACCCGCCATCTCATCCTCCAATGGGATTCCCAGAAGCTCCATGTGCTTGAATTGAAGAGCCTAGTCATTCTAAGCACAAGAGGTTGGAGGGGCATACCGGGTCTCAGTTTAGTATTATAGACCTTTGACCAAAGCCGGTACCTTTCCTTAGCAAGGCAACCCTCTTCCGGTGGCTTTATCTTCATGTTTGAGAGTGACCTAGTCACATCAAACACAAGACCATCATAATTGCCATTGAGACTCTTGGTGACTCTCACATTGACAATGTCCTCAAGTGCTTTGAGGAACATGTCCAGAAAATAGGAGGAGAACTTTTCCTTCCATTCTTCCGAGATGGAATTAGCCATTAGTCGTGAGACTTTCTTACAATCGGAGGACCATGCATCATGAGCTTCATCACTCATGATTCCCTTCAAGAGAAGCTTGGAATGGGAGTATCAAGAATATATTCCATGGAACAATTCTGAAGAGTTTTCTGGTGTTCCTCTTCCCATTCCTTGAAGTTGACCAAGTTTAGGCTAAAAGCCAACTTGTCGGGGAGTTTCGGGCACATAAGTCGTTGTTGTTATTAGTCGTAGACATGATTCTACAATTGAAGAAATTTGCAATGAAAAACCATTCATAAAACCAATAAGTTTGAAATTTAACGCATACATGCAAATCTTCATTCTTTTTGAGCGTTTTATCCACACATTATTTTTGTCCCTTTTAGGCGAGAATAAAACGATTCCTAAATCCCAAAAATCAAAAAGTGATTAAGCATGCTTTGGCTTGTCTTAACACTTAATATTTTACGGTAAGCAATCTAATTGCTAATAACTCTACGCTATTCTTGGTTCGATAAAACGTCACATCTAATGCTTTCGTGACGTTTATCTCGATTGCCACCACATCTAAGGACTCCTTACTGATATCGTTGAGTTTAACCAAAATCAACTTGTATACTTAGTATACCTTAACGTGCTTAGGGAGATAATGATGCCATGCTTTAGCATAGCTTACAACTATTCACATTAAATTGGTAAGTGTTCTGTTGGAATGGAAAATTTGACTCAATTTTATAGGGACCTAGGGTTTTCATGTTGGTTGATTTAAGTGAACTTAATTAATCATCGGAACGTTCGAAATCCCAATCATGCATCTAACGTATCATTCATATATATGCATAATTATATATAGAAAACATAAGTAAAAGTTGCATTTGATAACTAGCATGACCCCTTGAGTCTTCAAGTCTTCAAGGGTCTTCAACACATCATCTTGGCCTCATCTTGAATGAATCGCCATCTTCGAGACATCGCCATTAATAATGCAACTACTAGTAATTATGACTAGGACTAATCTAAATATTAAGGTACAAAAATACGCAAAGGTTCGTAGACCATATTTAGATTTATAAAAATACATAACAGATCACAGTCCGTATTTACTATCCTAACCGAGCCCCACTAGTTGCCATTTTCATAAAACATGTGATAGAATATCCATTCTAATTAGGGGGTTTTCCCCGCCCAATCATAGTCTGCCACGTGGACCAATCAGGTCCTGCAATGTGTCCGACACATGGACCAGCTAGGGCCTGCCACGTGTCAGGCAGTAATCAGTTCAGCATGGACCAATCATGCAACGCCACGTGGCCCATGACATACCAACTTTGAAAACGGCCACCAAGGCCCGATTTCCGGGGTAAGGCCCAGTCAGTCCTAGGTTTACCTAAAACCTAGTATTGGGCACACACTTTGAGGCTATAAATACCGTAATTAAGCCTTTATTTAACACATTCAGAAATTAATTACTATTACCAAGAGAAGCCAAAATACACGTGCATTCTAATCGTTATACCAGACTTAGCATTATTTGCACTCCCCGATCACTCCTCCCCTTCGAGGAACCAGATCATCCTCTTTACTTTACGCACCACCTTTTTACTCCACATACAAGTACTAACTTGATCGTCGGAGGTGGAGCTCCCACCACCCGGAGTCTCCGTTGTTTTGCAGGTACAGGCGCAAGGATACCAGTCCCGGAATTGTAACTCTCCCGTAGGACATCAAAAAACCCCAAAACTTTTTGGCGCCGTTTGTGGGGAGAGTACTTTCGAGATGGAATCACAATCTATACCGATTTTGAGTGAGAAGCATCCCATGGACGACCCCCTGGTTCAAACGGACCAGGATACCGATAATGAGATTGAAGTTGAGACTCATACGACCTCTAACGGGACCATAAGAGCTCGACACACCCGTCCCACTAAAAGGAGGGAACGGGAGGTTCGCCTGGCTGGATCTAGTAAACCAGCCGGCCAGCCGCTTGATCATCAACAGGCAGCCGAGGGATCTGCCCCCATCACCAGAAGCGAACTCATGACCTTCATGAATACTTTCAAAGGGGAAATCCAGGAGCTTATCAACAAGAGGACGCCTGTTCCACCAAAGGAACAGTTAGCCAGAAGACCCTCCCAATATGGGAGGAAGAAGCCTGTAAAGGATCGGGAGGCGACTCCTTACCCTAAGCCTAGGGCGAGGGAGGAACTAGTGATCGATCTAACTAAGTACCACTTTCCCTCACCAGGGAAGAGAAAGCCCATTCGTCATGTTCAGCCGGACGGGTCAAAGAGAACATCCTCTGATGCTCGGACGTTGCTTGATTAGAAGAAAAAGGGCCGACTGTCAGAGTCGGCCTCTACGTCTGATTTTTAAGGCAGCCTACATAATACCTCTCTAAGGTATTCAAAATCAAATTATGAGAGTTAGACGCCCGGAGTCTCCTCTCGTTCTGCTTCCCAGAAGCATCAGGCGGCAAGGAATGTCCAGCCTATGGACTAGCAACTTAGGTTGCTCCAACTTGGAGAACAGCCATCCGCTTTCTCTAAGGAAATAATAGAGGCCGCCCAGCCGGCCAAAGTAGTAAAAAATGTGTTGGTAGGGGCATATGATGGCACTACCAACCTAGAAGATCACATAATGGCATACACCAACCTAATGTACCTCCAAGGGTTGGATGACGCCACATGGTGCAAATGTTTCCCGGCCACATTGAAGGGGTCGCCCAGCAATGGTTTGGCAACTTGTCGGCCGGGTGTATTAACAATTTCAAGACCCTCGCCTACTTGTTCACATCAAACTTCGCAATGAACATTCCTGCTAAGAAGACCACCCTTGGTCTAGGGGCCATACAGCAGGGAGAAAAGGAGGGACTGCGCTCTTTCATCAAAAGGTTCAATTTGATGAGAATTCAGATACAAGGACTACCTGATGAAGTAGCCTATACAGACTTTTTCAAAGGTCTGAAGGACAGGTCGAACTTCAAATTCGACCTCGTTAGAAAGAGGGTGACCACCCTCCAAGAAGCAATGATAGAGGCGGACGCCTAAATTCAGGCGACTGACTTCTGTAATGTTGGGAAACAGTCGGACCACAAAAAGTCCGACATAAGAGATAGCCGACCAAAGCAGTCGACTAATAAAGAACAGAAAAAGAGAAAAGAAGTATGGGCAACTGACTCCTCTGAACAGCCGTCCCAGAAGAAGAAGAAGGAATTTAAACCATACTCCCCCAAGTATTAGTTTTATAAGGATAGCCATGCCATCCTAAATGAAATAAAGGACCGACTCTCTATTGAGAAGCCAGCTGCAATGAAGGGTTCTGTCAGCAATCGGAACCAAAGTAAATACTGTCACTACCATGAGGATATTGGCCATGAAACCAATGAATATATCAGTCTCAAGCACCTTCTAGACCGCCTGGCAGACAAAGGAGATCTCGACTCCTATGTCAAGAAGTTTAAGGGGAATCGAACCCCAAACATAAACAGGCTGCCAAAAAGACGCAACGGTCATCCGACAGCTCTGACACGGACGAAGCGCCCATTTATACCATAGCAGGCGGCTTCGCAGGAGGTGGCGCTACTATTCGGGCCAACAAAGATAACATTAGGTGTCTGGATGTTAACTCCATCGAGCAAAGACGGATCTCCAAAAGTTCATTTCCTGAGGTTGTAGTCACTGAGGAAGACTTGGGAGATATTAGGGGGCCGCATGACGACTCTATTGTAATTGAATGCAAGGTGGCCAACCAAAGAGTTGGTCGAATACTTATTGATACTGGAAGCTCATCTGACCTCATTAGTTATCGATGCTTGACCAAGCTCAAGTACAAGACTGAGAGCATGCACCCTGTCTCCCATCCTTTAGTAGGATTCGGAGGAGGAGGAGTCCACCCAGTTGGACGAGTGGACCTACATGTCCGCCTGGGTGAGAAAGGGGAGGGCCGTCACATGGTGGTCCGATTTTTGGTGGTCGAAGAACTATCGGCCTACAACATGATCTTAGGGCGACCCACCCTGAACAATTCAAAAGCTGTTATCATTCCATCTCTCATGCTCCTCAAGTTTAAGAGGGATGATGGAACAGGTGGTTCCTTAAAGGGGGGACTAGAAGATGGCTAGAGAATGTTATCTCTTTGATATCAAGCCCACCGTGGTAGCATCCGACCCCAGTAGAGAAAATATTGACCTTGAGCAAGTCAAGGGAGCCGAGCCTGCCCCAATAGCAGCCAGTAAGAATAGAAAGGCCACCCATTTGGAGGCCGAGAAAAAGGAAAAACAATAGCAATCACTGGCCGAGGAGCGGTCAGACGAGTTCCACCCTTAGTCGGCTGGTGAGCATGTGGACGTCACCCTGGATGACTCACGTCCTGACCGAACTGTTAAGGTCGGGACGACTATTCTTGCTGCGCTTGGTGATGATTTTCACCAACCCTTGAAGAAATTCAAGGATATCTTCGCATTTGAAGTACATGAGATGCCAGGTATAAGTACAGACCTGGTAGTACATAAGCTGGTTGTGGATCCTAAAAAGAAGCCGGTTAGACAAAAGAAAAGGAACCATAGCGAAGAAAGAAGCAAGGCGCTGCCGCCGAGGTTAAAAAGTTACTTGATGTTGGGTTCATTCGGCAATGTTATTTCCCTGACTGGGTCGCCAATGTTGTCTTGGTAAAGAAGCCGAACGGTACCCGGCGCATGTTTATGGACTACACGGACTTAAACAAGGCATGCCCCAAAGACAACTATCCATTGCTCAAGATCGACAGTCAATTCGACTCTACAGCCGGCCATGCCTTGATGAGTTTCATGGACGCCTACTCTGGTTTCCATCAGATTCCCTTGTGGAAGAAGGACCAAGAGAAGACGGCCTTTATCACAGATCAGGGCCTCTATTGTTACACGGTCATGCCGTTTGGTTTGAAGAACGCCCCGGCAACCTTCTAGAGAATGATAAACACCGTCTTTCTTTAACCAGATTGGAAGGAATGTGGAGGCGTACATAGATGATATGATTGTGAAATCCAAACTCCAGACGGACCATTTGGCTAACTTCCGAGAAACATTCACCATACTCTGGCGGCACCATGTCATGCTCAATCCTAAGAAGTGTGTTTTCGGAGTTGAGTCTGGAAAGTTTCTCGGATTTCTAATCAATCAAATGGGTATAGAGACTAACCCCGAGAAGGTACAGGCGGTCATAGACATGCAGTCGCCCCACACTGTCCGAGAGGACCAAAAATTAACAGGGTGTTTGGCGGCCCTAGGAAGATTTCTCAGCCGGGCAAGCGACAAGTGCCTTTACTTTTTTTAGGCAATAAAAAAGAAAGTTATGTTTGAATGGGGGCCGGATGCTGAGGCGGCCTTCCAAAAGCTAAAAGAGCACTTGCACTCCTTACCAAGGTTGGTCAGCCCTTTGCCCAAAGAACTGCTCTATATGTATCTAGCAGTGTCTGACCATGCTCTAAGTGTCGTCCTCCTTGCTGAGAGGGACGGCTGCCAGCTCCTGGTCTATTTTGTCAGCCACGTCTTGAAGAATGACGCGTTAAGATACCCCCTTGTTGAAAAATTTGGCCTTGCCCTCTTCATGGTAGTTAGAAAGTTGAAGCCCTATTTTTTGGCGCATCCAGTCGTTGTATACACAGACCAGCCGATCAAGCGGCCCCTGACAACCATGGAGTCGTCAGGCCGAATGATCAAGTGGGCAATAGAGATACAGAGCCTTGAAATCACATTCGAGCCAAGAAAAGCAGTGAAGGGGCAAGCATTTGCTGACTTCATAGTAGAAATGACTCGGCCTTCTGATTCTAAAATTTTCGACCAAGTCTGGAAGGTCTATGAAGACAGGAGTTCCACTATGAATGGTTGTGGTGCAAGCGTCATATGTCAGTCACCCGAAGGTGACAGGTCTGAGTATGCACTACGATTCAACTTCCAAGCCTCGAACAACAAGGCAGAGCATGAAGCTCTATTGGCCGGTATCCGCATGTGCAAGGCGGCCGGGGCAAGGAAGATAGCCGCCTGTTCGGACTCACAGTTGATAGTAAGCCAATATAATGGTGATTATGAAGCCACCCATCCAGCCGTGATTAAATATTTACAGGCGGTAAGACAGACGGCTGGGTCAATTAAGGAATTTCATCTAAATCAAGTACCCAGGTATGAGAATAACTAGGCGGACGCCCTCTCTAAACTGGCATTTTGTTAGAAAATTCACAATTGATAACAATATTTCTATTGAGTTTGATCCTTTTGGGTTTTCTGTGAAGGATTTGCGGACGAGGTACCCTGTGACACTCCAAGGACCGTTTTCTAGGAAGTTATGGAGAAACGAAGCATTGAGGAGGAACCTATTGGAATCCTTGATAGATGCTCAACTTGGATGGATGACATCCGAGCCTATTTAACAACCGACACCTTGCCAAGTGATCACTTCCAAGCGGCCCACTTACAAAACGGGCGTCCAACTTTGAGATATGTAAGGGGGAACTCTTCAAGAAAGGGTATCTCCAGCCCCTCCTGAAATGTGTTACCCAAGAAAAAGGACGAGAGGTCTTAGAAGATCTACACTCAGGGTACTGCGCTTCTCATGTAGTCGGCAAGTCGCTTGCTCAAAGAGCAAGGCGGCAAGGTTACTTCTGGCCTACCTTAGAAGTTGACGCCATGGAAATGGTTAAAAAATGTGACAAGTGCCAAAGGTTCGGCAAGTTAATCCATCGTCCGGCCACAGATCTCACGGCCATCCATAGTCCTATACCATTCGCTAAGTGGGGCATGGCTATCCTAGGTCCCTATACGCCTGCCACAGGCGGCAGGAGGTACATACAAGTTGCAGTCGACTACTTCACCAAGTGGGTGGAGGCAGAGGCGGTTAAGGGTATCAAGACTAAAAACGTGATCTCCTTCATATGGAAAAATGTCATCACTCGATATGGGGTACCCATGTCTATGGTTTTTGACAACGGTCCCTAGTTTGAGACGCCTGTTCTCAAAAACTAGATGGGAGACGCATCTCTTACTTCTTTGCATCAGTCGGCCGACAACAAGCAAACGACCAAGTGGAAGCTTTCAATAAAATTATCTCAGACGATATCAAAAAGATTGAAAGAGCAGGCGGCCTATGGGCAGTTGAACTACCGCATGTTCTCTTGGCCATCAGGACGACTGAAAAAGGGGCAACTGGAGAAACTCCATTCCTCCTAACTTATAGGGCAGAAGCTGTATGACGAAGAAGCAAATTGGGAGTCCATGCGCCTGGCATTGGATTCACTCCTAGAACGTAGGGGCAATGCAGCCCCTACGCCATGAAATCTACTGCCTAAGGATGACAAGGGCATATAACAAAAGGGTACACAGGCGTCCACTCAATGTGGGAGACTTTGTACTACAGAAGATGGAAGCAGTCGGTATGGCCAATGAGTTAGGCAAATTAACTCTCAACTGGGAGGGACCTTACCGAATCTATGAAGAGGTTTGGGACGGCACCTACAGCCTGGAAACACCAGACAGCAAACCCCTAACTAGAACTTGGAATGTAGATAATTTAAAGAAGTATTATTTTTGAATGATGTAATTGCCAAGAGCTATTAATAAAGCCTGCAAACTTGCTACATTTATTTATGTTATAAACAGAGGGGCAAGCCGCCTGCTCAAATAGTAGACGGCTACTAAGGGTGCTAATGAGAGTGGGAATACGACTACCAACTATGGTTTTGTTCTTTTCACCTAAATGAGTATTGAGTTGTTGATGTAATAAGTTAAGGATAAGGATCGATAAGACTTGTATATGAGGGGCATGCTGACTGGTCGAACAGACAGCTACTCTCCATGATCAGCCCACGCACCTAGCCGCCTGATCATGCTCTGAATTTTGAACTAATACGACCTGTCCCAACATCATAGCAGGCGTCCGGCGACATCCTTCCGGATGAGATTCGTCGCAGAGAGCAGCTCCCTTTTGGGTGGAATAATGCTCTATAAACTAAGTACACCGGAACCTAAACGACTGTCCCCAAAGACAACCACATAGCCATTTTGAGACAAGGATAACTCTTAACACTAACAAGCAAGTGTTAGCAGTTGACATTCGAGTCGGATGACCGCCGGTATTACTTGGGATAAGTACAGGGGGTACCTTTTTAGTTAATAGCCAACAAAAATTGGCGAATCAAGGGGATCAGCCAGCCTCCGCTGTCTGGTACCTCTACTACTCAAGCAATAGTGACGGCGACTAAGTAACCCCAAGGTTAACTCATAGTCACTCTCTCATACTTAGTATGGAATCTAAACAGTATGACGAGTCCGATTGTTTTTTGGCAAACAGGAACTCTCAAACCACTACTCCTACTAAGTGAACACCCTTTGAGTAAATAGCCAAGCAACCCTTGGCGAATCAAGGGGGCTATCCGGCCTCCGCGGCCTGGTTACTCTACTACTCAAACAAAAGTGGCGGCGTCTGGTAAACCCGCGTGGGTAACTAGTCGTTCCCCTAGGTATGGAACCAAAAAGTTCGAGAGTTGACTGTTTTTTGGCAAATAGGGGCCCTAGAACAATTCCTACTTGATCAAAAACTAGAATTACATGTGGCTATATCCATAGACACAATTAATTCAAACAGGCAGCTCGATAAGCCAGGCGTCCAACAACCTAGGTAACGCCCAAACAAAGAATCCGACCTAAGTTAAGGCAAGCCTAATATAGTTGTACTAGTCGGCACCAAGCTACTACGACTAATAAGGCGGCCCATAAATATCAATTTATAAACCAATGGTTAGAAGACCTAATGTATTTGCTAAAAAATACGTTTGGGTCCGACTGGGTCCATGGCCGACTAGTCGCCAATTCTGGAACAAAGACAACCAGTCGCCCAGGGGCATAGGCAGTCGGCACCATGAGTAGTCGGCACCTGATAAACCTCTATCCTAGCCTACTATACCTCACAAAAATTTTATCAGAATTTTATCATTTCAAGACAAACAAATAAAGCTAATACAGTTGGTATGGCATTCAAGCGGATATCAAGGATCCTCTATACAGTTGGTATGGCATTCAAGCGGATATCAAGCATAAACAAGATAAAGAATCATTGATCAAAGACGACCGAACAGTCGCCAAATTAGTATTAACATCTGGCCATAAAGACCGGCACAATAGTCATAAACCCCGGCCTCCTGGCCGGGTAAAGATGATACAAGAACAAACGGCACACAGGCCGGAGAAAAGTTTGAAAAATAAAAAGCTTTAAACATTAGGAGGGGCTTTGGTATCAACTGCCGTCTGATCGAGCTCAATTATGGGCGCTGGATCCTTCAAGGCGTCCTCTTTGTTTGGCTCGTTTTCAGGGGCAGGATCCTTAGGAGCATCCGCCTCCGTTGGCTAGTCCACCATCTCCTCCTCCTCCTCTTATGAGCTGGAGCTGGCCGCCTCCTCCTCTCTTTCATTCTTGTCAGTCGCCTGCTGCATGATTCTTCTATTGTACTCTTCAGTACAAGCGGTGAACTTAGAATCCCATTGGGCATAGCCAGATTTTGGGAAGAGGGACGACCAGGTCATCTTCATAATATTGGCTGAGTCCTCCATCATGGCCTGAGCTAAAGCCAACTTATCGGTCTCAGCCTTAGCCTTAAGTTCTTCAGTGATGGCCACCTCCTCCTTCTCTAAGCGCTCCTTGACCTTATCCAAAGCCTTTTGAAGACCTTCAGCTTGATGGGCAATATTCTTAAGTGGCTGCAACTCGTCCCGGAGGCTTTTGACCGTCTTCTCCAACTCTTGGTTCTGTTTTTTGGCCGCCTCCAACTCTTTTTTAATCTTCGAAGTGGCAGCCGCCTGATAATAAAGAATATCAGTAGTCAAAAGTTCATTTTAGGCAATTTGAAACATTGCCTTGTCAAAGTAAGAGGCGGTCATGGCTTTGGCAGCTTTTACCTCTTTGTTTTTGGCACTAATCGGCCTACGAAGGTCGTGTACACGAAGCATGGTCTGAGAAAAAGAACAACAGGCGTAAGATATGCAAAAAATAGGCCAAAGGCAAAGTCACTCAACATTTCGAAAATGCAAAGTCTACCTCGGAGAGGAGACCCATGATTTCGTCAAGGTCAAGGGTGTCGACTCCCCTGACCGCATCCCTCTCCTCTTGTGGAATGGCTTTCACCATAGACTTGGCCATGTGGACCAAGTCTGGTTCTCGATGGCCGCCTGTATTCAGAAACAAGAAGTTAGAATAAAAGGAAAATTTCAAAGCAAGAAATTAAACAAGGGCCGAGGGAGCCGGTTATACCTCTTAGAGGCCGACTGTCCCATGGGACATGCGCTTGTTTTCCCCCACTTTGTGGGGTGCGCGGCTGCTTTCTGGCAGAGCCTGGCGTACTCCCACCTTTCTGTTTCCGAACCTTTGAGCCTGGCTGCTCGGAGGAAGAGGGTTTGGACGAGCCCGCCTGCAAAAACGCAGAAAGTTAATACTGGCAAAAAGAGGATTTCAAAGAAAAACTCGAAAGATCAGAACTCACATTGGGCGCCTCCTTGGCAGGAGAAGCAGAGGATGGCCGTTTGAGGCTCATAATGGAGGTCCGCGGAAGGGCGGCCGCCTTCTTGGATGCGGAAATGTGGTCCATAGCTTCAGCTGCAAATAAGCACAACAAAGAGTTAGAAAAACTTGAAATAAAACAAATGATGCATATAGAAGCACAATGGGCCGGCTACCTCTGGGGGACCAACTGCATAGGCCATAGGCGGCCAAAAAATACTCATCATAAAGCCATTTAAATTTGGGGACGCAGTTCAAAGGCACCTGCTCCCGTAACCCGGTAGTAGAGTTGGCCCTAATCTCTACTTTGAAGAGTACTCGGTCAAGGATCTCTTCCCTTGCTTGACGAGGAATAGGCGGCATGCTAGGGCTGCCTGCAAGAAGAGGCGGATCCCTATTCCACCTGTTGTATCGCTTGTTTAGAAGCTTATTGGGACTGGAGACGAGGAAGAAAGTGTTTCTCCAATCTTTCCACTTATTTTCCTTTCCCCTAGTCATCAAGTAGCCCTTGTGGGTTGTTATTTAGCACCAGCCGGCACCGCTTGCTTTGGGGGTCCGGCTTAAATAATTCATATGGGGGAACGCCTTGAAATTAAGTTCCACCCCATGCATTTCACACGTGGGCTACATAGCCAAGGATGTTGAACCAAGAATTAGGAACTAACTGCCAAAGCCCCACCTCGTACCCGTCGAGGATTTGTTGAACTGCCCAATGCAGGGGAAATCGGAGTCCAGCCTTGATGGCCGCCTCATAGCAGCCAAAACAGGCGTCCCCGTGACTAGACTTCGCGGGCCAGGCGACTGTATCTTTAGCATCCGACACAAATAAATTAAAATTCGAACCCACCACATGATCTGTTAGAAAAGTCTCTATTCGCTCCTTCATGGCCTTGATTCGACCTTTTGGGACGTGACAGTAATAAGGGATTTTCAACTCCCTATGGGAGACGGATGGTTCCGCCTAGTCGTTCCCTTTTTCGACTGAATGAGATAATCTCGCCTCATGTAAGAGAGAATGTCTTTCTTCTGAACTTGGAGAAAGACGGCTTGAAGAGCTAGATTCGGACTCACTATCAGAAGAGTCCGACTACCCTCTCCCTGCGGGGGCTGACCCCTCTTCTTCAAAAGGGGCCGATTGCTGACCAGCTAAGTCAACAAAAGCATTAAAAGGGGCCACCTTAACCCCCTCCTCAGAGCCCTCTGTGACTGAGTCACCTGGGGTACCAGCGGCATCAGGCGGCCTGTCTGATAGCTCGCTCATTGGCACATAGAAGGAAGAGCCGTCTGAGCTGTCGTATCTGGCCATCCTCTTAGTTCGGGCCATAGTGTCCTGCATAGACACAAAGACAGTCATACTTTTTATAAAGGGAGAAGAGTGGTCCGGAAATGGGTAGGTGGCACTCCTATTCCTAGATTATGCCGTCCCCGGTGACCGACTGATCACTAACCTAGGTTGTGTCGGGTGCTTTCGAGGTACCATATTTCACAGAAAAAGAAAAGAAAACACAAGAGAACAGACGGTTACTTGAGTCTTGAGAATTGCTGAAGGAAGTAGAGAAAGCGGTTGTCCGAAAAACCAGTCGGCTTGTCAAAGGTAGTTGGCGGGTTAAAACTTATCCAAAGTACCAGAGCTCAAGTTCAAGGGTCCGAGAGTTCTCTTTCAGAAAATTTGCAAGTGTGAACGAAAGACCTTCGGTCAAGGCCCTTATATAGGGTAAAATGAGAATGCGAAGGGTCATTTCCCAATTTGAAAATAGGCGGGAAAAACTTCGGCCTATCACAGGCCGACACCTGTAGTAGGCAGTCGCCTGTTACAGGCCAACACCTGTCAGGTGACATGTGACCAGTCACGTGCCACCTGTGAGGGGCAAATGATTAGGGGATTTTCCCCGCCCAATCATAGTCTGCCACGTGGACCAATCGAGTCCTGCCATGTGTCTGCCACATGGACCAGCCAGGGCGTGCCACGTGTCAGGCAGTAATTAGTCCAGCATGGACCAATCATGCCACGCCACGTGGCTCATGACATACCAACCTGGAAAACGGCCACCAAGGCCCGATTTCCGAGGTAAGGCCTAGTCAGTCCTAGGTTTACCTAAAACCTAGTATTGGGAACACACTTCGAGGCTATAAAATACCGTAATTAAGCCTCTATTTAACACATTCAGAAATTAATTACTCTTACCAAGAGAAGCCAAAATACACGTGCATTCTAATCGTTAGACCAGACTTAGCATTATCTGCATTCCCCGATCACTCCTCCCCTTCGAGGAACCAGATCAGCCTCTTTACTTTACGCACCACCTTTTTACTCCACACACAAGTACTAACTTGATCGTTGGAGGCGGAACTCCCACCACCCGGAGTCTCCGTTGTTTTGCAGGTACAGGCGCAAGGATACCAGTCCCGGAATTGTAACTCTCCCGCAGGACATCAAAAAACCCCGAAACACATTCCATTCATCCATTCAATATATGTGAATGGCCCATGCATTTTACAACGTAAAACAAGCAACAATGCAAAATATGCGCAAACTAGTAAATAACTTAGGTGGTAGATCCAATTAATGAGCCTAATTAAAACTTGTCAAACTTGTTAACCGACTATGTGATTAAACGCAATACTATTAGCTCAAGTAATTAATAAAGCTCCCACTAAATTTCGCAATCCAATTAATTAAGCCAATTAACCTAAATTTTGCCAAATTATTTTGCAATTGCCGGAAAAACCGAGTCCTTGCCTCGTTAAAATAAAATAATTAATTAATTAAATGAATAATTAAAACGACAAAATCGCAAAACATATAGCCCAACGATGCCCAATTGCCTAGCACCAAGCCCCGAGGCTCGGTGTGCTAAGCACTTAAGCGTGGCTGCCATGTGTAGCTGCTGCCCTAGCACACCCCTTGCTACACCAAGCACGTGGGAGTGGCTGACAGCATCGTTCACGCGATATGCAAGCCACATAAGCGTGCTTGCGCGCAAGCAAGTGTCGGCCTCAAAGGCCCTAGGCTGTGCGGGGTTGTGTTGGCCACTTTCACACACCGCAGCACCCCACGTATCGCACCGAGCTTGCACAAAGCTCGCACACACCGCACCTGCAGCGCGCCATTGAAGCACCATCACGCACTCCTCAGCAGCAACATACAGGCTGCGTAAGCAGCCCAGCTAGCCGAGGGAGTGCTTGGGCATTTTGTGCCTCGATTTGCGTGCTCTTGCCTCGAGATTTAATTTCGATTTATGTGTGATATAAAAAATTAATTCTAAATTTTATTTAGAACCAATATTGAGCAAAATTTAAAATTATTCAAGTCCAACTTGAATAAATTCAATTTTTAGTGCACAAACCAAAATTAGTTCAAGAACCATTCTTTAAATTATTTTTGGCTCAACTTGATGCTACAAAAATTTTTCTCACAATAAATTTAACCAATCATAAATTAATAATGAGATTTGACAAAATAACAGAAGTTAGAAAAATAAACACAATCATCCAATGAAAAATTTCCAACACTAACTTTTGTAAACTTGAAAAACTACATCTTCCAATATGAAGATTAATTAAATTTCAATCACAAGTTTGAACTTATAAGACTTTAATCAACTCAAAATGATTAAAATCAAGATTAGTTCAACATGAAATTTAGAAAGTAAAGTTCCAACCAAATAAACCATTAAAGATTGGATCTTTAACACTTTAGGGGCTTCAAAAATACAAATTCACCATAAACAATCACACTTGAAGCAATTAATTTGCTAAATCTGAAATTACAAATTTATGTGAAAAATGAACTCACCAAATTATGCACCAAATATGACTTCATAAACATGCTTAATAAGGGTTATTATTGCTGTAGATTAATGATTTAACCAAACACATAATGTAACATTAACATGCCATAATTAATCAAGGTTTAAAGATTTAAAATTTTTTGTTAAAAAAAAAACACCTCAAAAACATGTTTATAGGTGGATTTGGCTTCTACACAACCTTTAAAGAGGGTCAAAACTGATTTAGAACATCGATTCCACCCAAAATTCAATACATTTGGGTCAAAATCTGGGTTCTTTAGCCAAAATTAGCATTGAAACGAGATTAAAACTAATTAAAGCGAGCTTCTAATCTAATTAGAAAGCAAAACCTGAAATTTAAATCCATTTAAATCACCTTAATTAATTATTAGTTACAACAATTAAATGACCGCGGCTCCAATACCGTTGTTGGGTTTCGTAGTGTCTGACACTATGCGAAATGAAACCCTCCCAAAATCCGCATACAAATTAAAGTAACTAAACATGCATATTAATAAACAATCACATAATTAATTAACAAAGAGAGAGAAAGAAGAAAAGACGATCATACCCTTGATGCGTGCTTCGCTCTTTCTTAAAGCTCGTACTTGAAAGCGTAGAGCTTTGCAAATGCGTAAGCCTCCAACGGCTCTCACCCTCGAGACCCGACCCGAACGACCCCTACCTTGAAGCTTAGTCGGGGCTAGACCAAAAGTACTTGGAGTACTAGAATGAAAGTGTTCTCGCTTGTGGAGATCCTTTCAAGGTCACAACTCAAGTACTATTTCCTAATGTCAAATGATTGGTATTTATAGGAAAGGACCTCTTGAATTCCAATCTCCCATCAATATGGGAGAGTTGGTAAAAAGGCATTAATTAAATATAATTTAATTCTAAAATAAAATTAAAATAGAAATGAATCAATAAACAACAAGTGTCAAGTGGAGAGCAAGGGGTTAGGTGAGGAAAACAAAGGGGGGACCACCCTCCCCTTTCTCCCCAAGCAAACCCACACAAACCGGCTTCCCCACACACGCAGCCAATGGTCGCGCGCTAGCTGGCCACCCAGCCTTGGGCACCAAGGCGTGCAACGCTTGCGGTCTGGTGCTTGGCTGGGCTTGCCAGCTGGGTGCTGAGCGTGCGCGCAGCCTAGCACGCAAGCACGCACAACCCGCAACCCACACATGCATTGCGGTGCTGCTGCTGCTGTGATGCCGTGCTAGGTGCAACCTAGCACGCTGCGCTTGCTTGCGGGCTGCGGTGTGCGAGGCACTAGCATGCTAGCAAGCCTAGTGCCCCAGCGATGCTAGCCATGCCGCACCAGCCAGCTAGCCAGCGCTGCTAGCTTGCGATGCTAGCATGCATGCGCTGCTATTGCTAGTGAGCTCGCGCACTCGCTGCGACCATGTGCGAGGCCCAGCGAGCACTTGCGTGCTGTTAGTGTTGCGATGGTACAACTGGTGCTGCTAGCTCGCCTAGCATATGCGGCCAGCCATGTTGGCGTTGGCTCGCTATATTGCCCTTGGCCCTCGGATTGCTCGGGGCATTCTAAGGTTAGGGATATATTTATAACTTGTTGTTTGCTTAATTTCTCATCTCGTTGAATCCTAAATTCGACTTGACTTATGACGCTCGGTTTTTTTCGGCACTTTAAGCTCGGAATCCGACGTCTATGTTCGTAATACTCTAATGACTCATTTAATCCATCGGATTAATTCATCGTTTCGGTTCGGTTACTCGATTGGGTGTGAGCCGAAGGGTTCAGTCAAGATTAAGCTGTAATATTAATTATGCATTAGTATTACTGATCAGAAGTGGCCTCCAGCTACGCTTTCTAATCACACTTGACTTAATAATAATTAGCTTTCTAATAATTTCGAACCCTCTATCGGAATAATACAATTGTTTGAAGGACACGATTCCTTTCATTCTCGGCTATTCTCTCGCTTCTCCATTTCGTTGACTTGTTTTGTAAGTGTGTCGGGTTTCTAGGGATACAAACAAGGAGGAGGAAGCTCAAACATAACCAAGGAAGTCAACAGAACCAAGTTCAAGAAGCTAAACGCAAGCTAAGAAAGTTTAGGCACGCTAATGATGCTCGCCTAAGCATCCGTACCTGTCCTACCAACCCTTCTCACCAAGCAACAACCTTCGCACCAAGCAACAAGCCGCAACAACATATATGCAAAGCAACAAGTGTAGCAGCTTAACAATGGCTTATTGTCGTGGCACGGCGGATTCTGCTGTGGTGTGGTGGTTTCAGCCGTGTCACGATTGACTCTACCTTGTCATGGTCGTCTTTGCCATGTCGCGGCGGTTCTTACCATGTCGCGGCGGTTCCTGTCGTGTCGCGGCATTTTTCTGTGACGCGACAGTTCAAAACTTGGCGCGGGGGCGCAAGCAAGCAGCAAAATTCAAGAAATGAGGCAGAATGTAGCCGTGCCTACATCACAACCTGACCGCGGGCGCGGACCTGCTATCCTGTTCCTAGACCAAGTTTTCCGCGGGCGCGGCTCTACGTGTTTTGACTTATTTTAGTTCGATTTTCCTCATCTTTTGGGAAAACCATAAAAGGGGGTCGAGCCTCCCATTTTAAAGAAGACCTTTTTTCTATATTTCACTTTGCTAATTTTAGGAAAGTTTCTCTCTCTAGTTTTAGGCTTAGTTTCACGAGTAGTTTTAGAGAGAGAAAGTGAGTGATTTCAATGGTGATTTGAGGGATTGAAGATGCAAGGGTGAAAATTGTATTAAGGATCTTCTCAATTATTGATGAGCATTTCTTACTCTATCTCATTTAATTGCTTTCCCTTAATTTCATGTTTGTTTGATTTGGTTTTGATGATTGATTCTTGATTAGTGTAGTTGTTCTTCAAAATTTGGTAATTCTGGATTTCATTTACTTGCCTTGATTTGATGATGGATTATAGTGAGTAGTTGCTTGCTAGGGTTTGGGTAAAACTTGTATGATTGATTGATTGTGATTAATTTGGGAATTATGTTGATTAATTGTTGAGATTAAAGTGATTAATGTAAGTTTGCATGTGCTTATTTTGATTAGGCCTTGAGAACTATGCTAGATTGCATTGTAGATCCTAATGACATGACCACTTGATTTAGGATTTGCAATTGTTGATTAGTTTGGATTGTGATTCTCCTAGTTTATAATTCATAGAGGAAACCTAGCTTGATGATTAGGTGATAGCTCTTCTAATTGATAGCTCTTATCATTAGTCTTCATAACCATTGATTGGCTTAACCTTCCCAAGTTGTTGCAATTGTCATGATATGATTACATGTTGATCTCCATTCCCTAGTGTTTCATTTGTTTGATTCTTATTTCTTTTGGTAGTTGTTTAGTCTTTCTTCACTCTTGACTTTGACCTACCTTAGGCATTGATTGGATGCACTTGAACATAATCGTTCCTAATGATTCGACCCTTGATTTACCTCTATACTTGTATTTAGGTTTGTTAAGTGATTATAAATTTGTTTGACCTTAGGGAGGATTAGTTGACGACCTAGTTTTCCTTACGTCAAAATGGCTTTTTTATTTAAATTTGTTTTAGGGTCATTTCAAGGATGAACATTATTTTAATGCAAGAAAGAGAAATTATAGATTTCATTAATTAAAGGCATGTACAACAAGTGAACCTAGTTCCTCATCTCTATACACGTTGAAATTTTCATTTTAATTTTTTTTTTGACAAGGAGTTTTATTAATGAAGATAGAAATTACAACCTATAAGTTCTAAACAAAACTAAAACAACAACCAAATACATCAAACCACACAAATAAACATCAAGGGGAAAACTTAAGCATAGTTTATGAGGACAAACACATAAACCATTCCATAGACGGGGCTTGCCATGACCACCATAGGACGGCAAAGGAAATGAATGATATCTCCAATAATGTCATGCTTTGTACCGTAAACTTCGGAGCCTAGAACATGATGAGTGCCATTTATGGCACTCATAGGGAAGATTTCTTTGTAGTTTTATGCACGTTTTTACACTTTTATGTCGTGTTTTTAGGTAATAATGCTTGCTTTGCCTGTTTGTGTGAGAGTTTAGAGGATTTCATGTTTCTAATGAATTTGTTATCCTTTTTACGCATTTTTCGGCTAATCTCTCGCTTCTTTGTTTCTTTGACTTGTTTTGTAGGTGTGTCGGGTTTCCTAGGATACAAATATCGAGGTGGAAGCTCAAACATAACTAATGAAGTAAACAGAACCAAGTTTGAGAAGCTAAACGCAAGCTAAGCAAGCTTAGGCACGCATATGATGCTCGCCCTAGCATCCCTACCTGCCCGACCAGCCCCTCGCACCAAGCAGCAGTCTTTGCACCAAACAGCAGCATATATGCAAAGAACCAAGCGTAACAGCTGGGGAATGGCTTATTGCCATGGCATGGTAGATTCTGCTGTGACGCGGTGGTTTCAAGCGTGTCACGGTTGACTCTACCTAGTCACGGTCGTCTTTGTCGTGTCGTGGCGGTTCAATCAGTGGCGCGGCAGTTTAGAACTTGGCGCGGGCAGCAAGCAGAAAAAATCCAGAAATGCGGTAGAATATAGTCGCGCTTGCACCGCGACTTGACCGCGACCGCAGCCCTGCTGCCCCTTTCCCAGACCCAGTTTTCTGCGGGCGCGGCTCTACGGGTTTCGACTTATTTTAGTTCGATTTTCCTCTTCTTTTGGGAAAACCATAAAAGGGGGTTAAGCCTCCCATTTTAAAGAAAAAATATTTCCAGATTTTATTTTCCTAATTTTAGGAGAGTTTCTCTCTCTAGTTTTAGGCTTAGTTTTAGGAGTAGTTTTAGAGAGCGAAAGTGAGTGATTTCAATGGTGATTTCAGAGATTGAAGATACAAGGGTGATAATTGTATTGAAGATCTTCTCAATTATCAATGCGCATTGCTTACTCTATCTCATTTAATTGCTTTCCTTTAATTTCATGTTTGTTTGATTTGGTTTTGATGATTGATTCTTGATTAGTGTAGTTGTTCTTAAATATTTGTTAATTCTTGATTTCATTTACTTGCCTTGATTTGATGATGGATTGTAGTGAGTAGTTTCTTGCTAGGGTTTGGGTAAAACTTGTATGATTGATTGATTGTGATTAATTTGGGAATTATGTTGATTGATTGTTGAGATTAAAGTGATTAATGTAAGTTTGCATGTTCTTAGTTTGATTAGACCTTGAGAACTATGCTAGATTGCATTGTAAATCCTAATGACATGACCACTTAATTTAGGATTTGCAATTGTTGATTGGTTTGGATTGTGATTCTCCTAGTTTATCATTCATAGAGGAAACCTAGCTTGATGATTAGGTGATAGCTCTTTGGTTCTAATTGATAGCTCTTATCATTAGTCTTCACAATCATTGATTAGCTTAACCTTCCCAAGTTGTTGCAATTGTCATGATTACATGTTGATCCCCATTCCCTAATGTTTCATTTGTTTGATTTTTATTTGTTTTGGTAGTTATTTAGTCTTTCTTCACTCTTGACTTCGACCTACCTTAGGCATTGATTGGATGCACTTGAACATAACCGTTCCTAATGGTTCGACCCTTGATTTAGGTTTGTTAAGTGATTATAAATTTGTTTGACCTTAGGGAGGATTAGTTGACGACCTAGTTTTCCTTACGTCAAAATGGCTTTTTTATTTAAATTTGTTTTAGAGTCATTTCAAGGATGAACATTATTTTTATGCAAGAAAGAGAAATTAAAGATTACATCAATTTAAGGCATGTACAACATGTGAACCTAGTTCCTCATCACTATACACGTTGAAATTTTTTAATTTTTTTACAAGGAGTTTTATTAATGAAGACAGAAAGTACAACCTATAAGTGCTAAACAAAACTGAAACAACAACCAAATACATCAACCACACAAATAAACATCAAGGAGAAAACATAAGAATAGTTTATGAGTACAAACAATTAAACCATTCCACAAACGGGGCTTGCCATGACCACCATTTAGCCGGCTTAGCAACCTGGCCGGTTGCCTAATTATTAGTTGGTCGGATGCTCGGGGGTTGGCTTGTTAGCATGCTCTCGGCAAGGGTAGTGTCGGCTGCATTTGCGGAGTTGAGGGTCTTGTATTTGTCGATTCACTCCAGCCGCACAAGTGTTGTATCATTCTGACACCACTCGGCAAATATTAAAGGTCTATTCATGGCATTTTGTCTTTATACTCAACCCGGTTTCCGTTCATATGTCACCCCGTTTGCATAGGTTGCCCCACACAACAGCTTTAAAGTTACATACTCGTGATAATGCTGGCTGTTTTCATAGTCACGAGACTTTGCATGATAGTGCTGGCCACCTGGACTATTCATGGCTTAACTTGTATACACACAGCCGAACTATTCGTGTCGAATGCCTGGTTATAGCTGATCATGGCGTTAACACATGCACCCACAGCCGGCTTCAATTTTGTAGCACACGCGCCACCCATCTTGAAAGCTCATGGCTCAGCTCGCATACATACAGCTGGCTTAGCAACCTGACTGGATGCTTGGTTACAAGTCGGCCGCATGCTCAGTGGTAAGTTAGCTGGATGCATCACATAACTCAAGCACTCACAGTCGGCTTCAATGTTGTAGCCGGATGTATCATAACCTCGTTGTAGCTTTGCTTTTCTCATGCCGGCTGCATACGCAATACTCATGGTCATCCAGCCACTAAGGGCCGGCTGACCCTTGCTTCATTGCTTGGCTTGATTACCATTTGGTTTAATTTTTCTTCCTATGCTAACACACGCACAAGCGCACCTTCATTCATGCAAGAGGCGCATCTTGCTTGGTTTTTGTAGTGACTCAGTGATAAGTATCATTTATAACACATTTTAGGGCGTTTTTCTCCCTTAGTTTTAGGTTTGTTTCGGTTTTTCTTTGTTATTTCTATTTATTTTAGTCTTGTCTTAGTTATCTTTGTCTTTGTTTATGGTTTTAGGCCTTAGTTGTGAATAATATGCTTTTTGCTCGGTTTCTATCTTGATTTGCGTGTTTTTCTATGTGTTCTTTCACTCTTTTATCTCTTGGTATATTTATGTAGGTGCTTGGCACTTTCTTCGGTGATTACGACCCTAGAAATGGCGAGAAAGTTCAATAGAAGAAGCTTGAAGCTAAGAAAGAAGCTAAGAAGCTTTAGGCAAGAAAGCTTGAAGCTCGTAGAAGGCCTTAAACCGAGTCTTGTTCACTCTTTCAGAAATAACTTTTTATATACACATTGGATTGAGGCGATTTAAATTGCGTTGGAAACTAGACTTGAAGAGGTTTACAACGGTAGGTTGCACACCCAAAGAGGCCTCCTAGAACAGAAGTTATGGTCGTTTGAATCTGCAAGACACTGCCAGGCTGCGCAACCGCCGCGGGCACGGCTATTTGTGCTGCGGGCGCGGCCCTCTGTTCTTCCCAGTTGTTGCAACTTTCAGGAGATACCTCGGAGAAGCCTTTCCGCGAGCGCGGCCATGCCCCCCGCGGGCGCAGATTTCTAGGTCTTTTTCAAGCTTAATTTCTGGATTTCTTTCTTTCTTAATAGAGGACTTCTTATACTTTTTTATGACAAGTTTTACATTTCCTCTCTCTTCTAATTAAGATTAGGGTTAGATTAGGATTTTCACTCTCTAGTTTAGGAATAGTTTTAGAGAGACAAAGCTTGGATTTCAATGGAGATTTGAGAGCTTGAAGAAGCAATTTTGTGGATTCTCTTCTCATATATTCAATGAGCTTTTCTAACTTTCTCGCACCTTTATTGCTTTGTTTAATTCTTGTTTTTGCTTATTTCATTGTTGATTAGAGTAGTTAATTAGTTTACTTATTTGATTCTTGCTTTAATTCTTGTTTTACCTTTTTTTCCATGTTTTCCTTCATTATGTTTGCTTAGATTTTGTTCTAGGGAAATGAATGAAGGTTATGTTGATGAATTGAGTGATTGGTTGTGATTAGTATGCAATTGATTCTTGATAATTGTATTTGGATGATGCTTACATTGACTATAATCTTTTTAGCTAATTGATTCTTGGTTCATAATTGTGCTTTTAATCAATTGTGCGGAAGTGAGTTGATGGAGAGTCTAGATTCTTCCATACCTTTGCTAGGCTATTTGCGCGAGAGTGAATTAGCTTAGTAGGATAATTAGCATGCTTAATTGCGTGGGAGTGAGTTGAGTGTGTTAATCGTTCCTAATTGAGATAATGATCATCTAATTGTGACTTGTTATTGAATTCATTAATGTAATTGGATTCCCCTTTCCTTAATATCTAGTTAATTGCTTTAAGTAGTGTTATAGATATTTCTCTCCCTATCTCACAACCTTCCTACTAGTCTAATTATCTCAAATTAATAAACATAGACCTTGTGGTTCGACCCTAACTTGCCACTATCTAGTGTGAACTTGACAGAGTTAGTTTAGGAATATAAATTGTTGATTTGATCTAGGATAGTCGACACTACCTATTAATTCCCCTAAGCTTAACTCTTGCTCGTCCTCGAGCAAGACAAAACCAAAAGAGGAAAGGAGAAGGATTTATTCAAGAAGGACTAGCACACTAAAGGAGACGAGAATGTACACTAACTCACTTTTGTAGGAATCACGGTCAATTTTAGCAACTAAAGACAAGCCCTTTAAACCCCTAGATAGCTCTAGAGGACGAGTGTGCTCTCATGAAGGTTTCTTAAGAGTTTAACCCACAGCTCTTGACAAAAACCAAGCAAAACAAGGCAAAGCATAAAAAGGAAATCAAAAGAAAAGGAAGGAAAACAAATGTTCATGAATGGACTTTTGCAAATGAACAACCACAAATGAATACAAGTCTTTCTAAACAACAGAGGAGTGCGCGCTTCAAGATATCCAAGGTTGATTGAAACATAAGAAATGCTAAATATAGAGAACTAATAAGACACTATTCACCTTCATCCCAAACGATCTTACCACGTTCTCCCTACTAGTTTCAAATTCACCTCTAGTGAGCATCCTAATGATTCCACTAGGGAACCGGAAAAGAAGAGATTTTAGGGCTACTCGACATCTTGACTATGCAAACCGCTCCATAAGTTTGACTCCCATCTCCCTCCACCGAATTGTGACTCAACCACAAAGGTCAAAAGGTCTTTAAAGGGTTGTAACGTATGGGCAAAAAGGGGAAAGGTAGGCTAAAAATTTGAAAATTGGTTGTATACCTAATTGTGAAGCATAAGAATGGCCAATTCTCAACACCATAACCAAGTTATCACCAAAACTCAAACAAAAATATCAACACCCCCAAGCTTATTCAAAGCAAAATCACGAACGTATATACAAAGAGCGTAGACACTCAGCCATTGAATACCGAGCCTAAATTGCTGGAGCCCCTCTCGGCAAGGATAGTGCCGCATGAGTCCATTGATTCAGCCAAGGTATTTGACTAGCTTCATGCTTTCAAATCAAGTCCTCTTGCGCCCTATGCTTATAATAGAGCACTTGGACGCCTAAGGATACCAGGTAGCCCCTGCTCACGTATGAGAGCCGCTTATACGTAGTCGGGCTTCAATACCATTTGACCTTTGTATAATATATACTAAGCAATATGCTAGGCGTTCATGTTGTTCAACCGTGGCAATTCAGTTACATATGGAAACTGCCTGGCTTATTACATACGGCTGCCGCCTGACGCCTGGCTAAGCTATGGAAAGAGCTCGCCTGCTTGCACCAACCAGCAATACTTGCGAGAAAAAGCTTGCCCATTTTTCTCAGCTTTCACGCCGTTTGAGTGTATACTCTGCCATGGAAGTTATCAGTGTACTTTGCCGCCTAGTACATAATCAAGCAGCAGCAAAAGGCATTAAACCCCTCATATCAACCTCGGCACATATTTTCCACTTGTATATGTGGGGTTGAAAGCTCATTGTTGGTTTTTCTAGCATACTCGACCGGCTGTAGGCATTTATGTAAAGTAGGACTAGCATAGCTAGGTAGCCAAAGATAGTACTTTGTGAATATGCCGAATATGGAAGGTGCTCTGATCATTCCCTTTTTTTTTCTATTTTTTTTTTTTGCTGCACAAATTATATTTTCATGAATGTATATAAAAGCATCTCACGAAAGTAGTCATGCGTGGCCGGCTCAGTAAGAGATTAGTGTGGTTGACCAATTTGGATGACTCATCAATTTAGTTGTTGGGGGCATGCTGGTTGCTCTAGAAAAATATACTCAAATAGCTTTTTGACCATGTAGTTGTCCCACCTTGTTCACATGGTAAGCAAGCTCTCGGCATCACACTCGGCAATATGGTCTGACGTCTTGCTCATATCTTGACTTCTTGGCTTTTTAAAGCCGCTTGTCTAATGCTTGCAAGAGAGATGTTTGAACGATAATGGGTACCAAGCTGCCCTGGTCAGATAATTTTCTTGACTATCTCACTCTTGACATTCGTCCTCATGACGCTTGTAGTACTTGACATTTGGCCTCATGACGCCTATTGTGCTTGACAGTTGGCCTCATGACGCCTGTAGTACTTGGTCGTCTAATGCTTTCGCACCAAAAGTTATTTCCTTGGAGATCGCAGAAGGTTGTTCCCCAAGTTTCAGCAGACGGAGCTGCCAGTCCTAATGTTGGACGTTTTTTGCCGCCTGACCCCCAAAGAGGGCCGGCTACATGCATGGTTGTCCATACGGCATGTATGGCTGCTGAGCCGCATACGGAGCCGAATGGATTATCCGAGGGCCAGTGTGGACGGACAAGCCGCCTTACTGACACTCTACTTGATTGCGAATACCTCATTGAGGTATTCTGAAAGCTGTCTGGGTAGGTCGACATTGAAGCCGACTCAGACATTTAAGATGGGGAGGAGGCACTCGGTCCTCGACTTCGACCGTAAGCCGTTTCTTATGAGCAGGCGGTACAGACTACTGTGAAGCCATCTTAGTATTACTCTACCCAAAGACGGCGCCAAATCTTTCGGGGTTTTCTCTGTGTCCTACGGGAGAGTTACAACACCAAGACTGGACTCCAGACGCCTGTACCTGCAAAACCACGGAGACTCTGGGGGGTGGGAACTCCACCTCCGACGATCAAGTTAGAACGTGTTCGGATGTAAATAAAAGTGCGGAATGTAAATGGGATCACGTTCCTCTTAGGAGAGGAGTGATCATTCGGCTGTCTCAGAAAGCCTTAATATCCGAGTGTTTCACTCTCTGTTTTTGAGTTGAATGTGTGTATGTTATTCAATGTGTGTTTCCAAGGGGAAACATCTCTCTTTTATAGGGTGTCTAGATTCATGCCCATCCTAGGTTACGGAGACCTAGGTCTAACGGGCAGCCTAGGGACTTGGGCCTTGAATATCTGCCTTCCACGTGTGGAGCCCTGATAGGTCCACTTTTGGCTCTCCTCAGGTGACACGTGTCAGACTTTGATTAGTCCACACGTCAAGGGTATTTTACCCTAAACAGCTAGAAAAGAAGGTAAAAGGCTCAAATGGTTAGCAAGGAGGCAAATGTAAACCCAAAAACCAAAATTATAAAATCCAATCCTAGAAAAGGAAAAAATAAATTACCACCCCGAAAAGTTGCCTTTATCCTTCCCAAATGGTTCGGTCGCAATCTCGAGAGATAAAAGTCAAGTTCTAGATTAAGTAAGCGATAGTCAAGGATCCATGTGCTGCTCAAGCAATAAAGGTTGAAGGCTAGAAAAATGAAACCTCACATGGTTGTAGCAATAATTCACTATTAGCTTCAAATCCACTATAGGAAGCAACACCCGTTTACCACATACAAGTAGACCAGGGCTTTAAGATCCCAAAAGTTCTAGACAAACTACCTTAGAATACTCTATCTTAGAATCAACCAAGCATAATCTTGAACCGTGCACACCGTTACCATTTAAGTAGATAAGTATTCAACTATACAAGTCCAAAAGTATTATGTCTAAAGCAAGAACAAAACAAAACACAGTGCAAATTTGCCTTGATAGAAACAAAAATCTTTTTGAAGTTTTTCAAAATAAAAGAACATGGAAATGGATATTCAAATGTGCATGGCATATATGAATCAACAACCCACCAAACATGATAGAATATCCTCCCCCAAGCTTGAATGAGACAACATGTTCAAACATAAACCAAAGAATCCATGGGAGGGGAAAATAAAGAAATCAATCCAACAAACCAGCATATGTTCAACAAGTCACCAACCATTAAAGGAAGAGTAAGGAAAGATATTACCGGATATAGGTAGGTGTAAATACCCGCAAATAACCCAATTAAACCTTTCAAAGCCAAATAAATTGAATCTTGTTTTCCATATGCTAGTAAAAATAGAAGTCAAACTTCCTTAATTCTTGATCCAAACCAATGCACCAAAGTATATCAAGTTATGTACCTAGCAAAAGGCACGCAAACATTTCCATGAGAGAAAATCTATTCTAAAAAGAAAAGAAAATGAAAGCAATAGAACACGGGTTACTTCCGAATAAAGGCTTGCTTAAGTTCCAAGCTAGACCGCTCTAGTAAATAGTATTGCAACGAACGCAAGAGCTTGTCAAATGCACTACTACACATCTCATATGAAAGCAAGTATGCACATGACAAAATGAAGGCATGCAACAAGCTTAGTGCACACCTATGGAGTTGAGAAGAGTTATGCGAGAAGAGGAAGGAGAAAAGGGAAAAACAAGAATATAAGAAAAAAAAAAAAAAAAAAAAAGAAGAAGGCATACTCTTCTCAACAAAATATTTTTGGGTGGCAGGATCATCCTTTTCCTTAATAGAAGACGAATGAGGGACATGCAAAACATCATATATAAGGGGGTCCCCAATAGGCTCATTGACAAAACAAGGGAGGGGCATAGGATAGGAGGGGATAAAATTAAATTTCCTTGAAAGAGGGACATGATAAGAAGGGATAGGCGCAATGGTCTCACAAATGAACTCTTTCTCACCACTCTTCCTCGCATCACCAATAAGAGCATGGAAGCAATCATTGAATCTTCAAAAGAAGGACACTCATGATCTCCATCTCCCTCAAACATCCAACTTCCAAGAGAAACTACATCATCCTCTCTATCACAACAATGAACAACAACTCCCTTAATATCCTTAAAGCCCAAAGTCTCAAAACCATGCATGAATGGATGCAAATTCATTTCAAACTCATCTCTCTCCCATGAAGCATTCTCAATCATTTTGGACATAACCTCAAACGAGTCCAAATACTCATGGATAGAAGAGTCACAATCATGCACTTAAGACTCATCACAATCAACACAGGAAGGGGAGTTTAGATTCACAAAATTATCATCATCATCATCATCACTCTCAACTCCCTTTCCTTCACTCCTATGCTCACTAATTGGATCCTCACAAACTCTTGGTTGCTCAAAGACATCATCATCATCCTCATCATCATCCTCATCATCCTCATCATCATCATGACAATTGGCTTTCTAGATCTCCATTTCTCCTTCTTACTTCCTCAATGCGCTCCTCACTCCTTTTCATCATCTCTACTTGATTTCTTATGGAATGAAGAATCAACTCCTTATTAGGCCCAAGATCATTATCAAGCTCAATATGCCTAATTTGAGATTCAAAAATATCAATAAGAGACTCAAAAGGTGTAAAAGGTTGAGGTTCACCAACGGAAAGAGGATCTCAACCAAGATTGGAAGCATCAACATTAAAATCATGAGCATAATCATCACATTGGGGAGAGGGGGCACAATCAAGCACGTGAGATTCGTCATTAAGGGAACAAGGTACATCACAAGAAGGCATGCTAAATAATGAAGAATAATGGAACACACGATGCTCATCAACATTGGAATGCACCTCATCATAATGAACAATAGGGGAAATAGAGTTGAAATCATTTGTTCTAGGTTCACTAATAGGATCACAAGACAAATTATGGGGGTTCATGCTACTAATAGAAATATTGTCACATTGAGAATTAAAATTAGCAACATTACAAGCCCTATTGCGTAAATTTGTAGCAAACCACACATAGAACTTCCAAGCATCACCAATTGTTAATGCTAGAAATTCGCCATTAAACTTGCTTTCAACTTCATTCCTCGTCTGTTCATTCATATCGTAATAACAAATCTCACAAGCCTCCAAAATATTACAACAATTGTTTGGGGGTAAAATAACCCTAACAAACGGACCACTATTAACGCAACATGTGTCCCAATAGCCTGCTGACACGTGTCACCAAACCCTAGAAGGTGATTGATCTCCCTCTCTATAAATAGAGGAACCATCCTCATTTATAAAACAACTAACACAACATACATTGAATACACATTCAATCAACCCAAAAACTGAGCAATCTTCATTGCAGAACCCTCCTGACTCAGGAGAGATAATTGAGCAATCTTCATTGCAGAACCCTCCTGACTCAGGAGGGGTAACTAAGCAATCTTCATTGCACAACCCTCCTGACTAAGAAGGGGTAACTGAGCAATCTTCATTGCAGAACCCTCCTGACTCAGGAGGGGTTATTACTTTCCGCACTATACTCCTCAAACACGTTCTAACTTGATCGTCGGAGGCGGAACTCCCACCCTTGGGAGTCTCCGTTGTTTTGCAGGTACACGCAGCTGGAGGTCAGTCTCGGTGTTGTAACTCTCCCCCGCAGGACATCTCAAAAAACCCCGAAACAACAATTATAGTTCAAAAACCTCACAAGTCTATGGAAATATTCACAAAAGGCTCATTATCATATTGAGGAAATGAGAGACATGCTATTTTTTACGAAATAAACAAAAATCAAATAAAAGAAAAGTATATACAAAGACCTAGATTTAAGCAATCAAAAACACTCAAACATAGACACCGTTCCCCGGCAATGGCGCCATTTTGACGTAGAGAAAACTAGGTCGTTAACTAATCCTCCCTAGAGCCAAACAAAATTTATAGTCACTTAACAAACCTTTATACTAGTATAGAGGTAAGTCAAGGGTCGAACCACTAGTAACGGTTATGCTTAAGTGTTTCCAATATGCGCCTAAGCTAGATCGAAGTCAAGGGTGAAGAATAGAGTAACCAATACTAATCAACTACCAAAACAAAGAGGCAAACAAATGAAACACAAGGGAATGGGGATCAACAAGTAATCATGATAATTGCAACAACTAAGGAAGGTCATGCCAATCAATGGTTGTGAAGACCAATGATAAGAGCTATCAATTGGAATCAAAGAGCTATCACATAATCGTTAAGCTAGGTTTCCTCTATGTATTACAAACTAGGAGAATCACAATCCAAACCAATCAACAATTGCAATCCTAAATCAAGTGGTCATGTCATTAGGAATCACAATGCAATCTAGCATAGTTCTCAAGGTCTAATCAAACTACACACATGCACACTTACATTAATCACTTTAATCTAAACAATCAATCAACATAATTCCCAAATCCATCACAAACAATCACTCATACAAGTTTCACCCAAACCCTAGCAAAACAACTACTCAAGAATCATCATCTAATTAACAAGCAAGTAAATGAAATCAAGAATCAATAAATATTGAAGAACAACTACACTAATCAAGATTCAATCATCAAAACCAAATAAAACAAATATGAAATTAATCAAAGCAATAAGATAAGATAGAGTTAGAAATGCTCATTGATAATTGAGAAGATCTTCAATACAATTGTTACCCTTGCATCATACATCTCTCAAATCACCATTGAAATCTCTCACTTTCTCTCTCTAAATCTACTCCTAAACTAACCCTAAAACTAGAGAGAGAAACTCTCAACTAAGCTAAAATTATGAGGAAAATAATGTCTAAAAACTACTCCTTACAAAAATCGATTAAATAAGTATTTATAAGAGAAGGGAAAAATGAAGTCGAAATAATCCGAAAAACAGGGAGACGAGCCTTCTCTGAGCAGGGTGGCGCACCCGCGCAAGGGGGCTGAGCGCCTACGCTCTTCTGAGTTTCTTCAAGTTCTTTGTAGCTACATGCGCTCGCAAATGGTTCCTCGTGTGTGCATGGCAATGTCTTCATGATAGTCACTAAGCGTGGCAGATTCAAATGGACTTGACGGTGGGTTCAGCACCATGGTTTCATGAGAGCGTAGCTTGATAGCGCAAGCTATAACTTGGAGCATGCCACTTTCTTACTTCTTGAGCTTTCCTAATGCTATAACCTTGCTCCAAAGGCATCTTCCAACTTAGTAAGTCGCCAATATCAAGACCCAAACCTCATACAATACCTACAACCACGAAAAGAGAACAAAAGAAGGAGAAACACTAGAAAATCCACAAAAACACAAAATAAGAGAGAATCAGGAAACTAAAGAGAAAATGAATAATAAAACTAAGCATTTATTAAGAAAGAAGCTATAAAAAGAAGGTAAAAACAACCTAAAACCTCATCACATGAGTGCCATAAATGGCACTCATCTACATTTTTAGCCTTTTATGTCGTGTTTCTAGGTAATAATGCTTGATTTGCATGAAAGTGTGTGAGTTTAGAGGATTGCATGTTTTTAATGAATTTGTTAGATATTCTCTCGCTTCTCCGTTTCTTTGACATCTTTTATAGGTGTATCGGGTTTCCTCGGATACAAATATCGAGGAGGAAGCTCAAACATAATTAAGGAAGCCAACGAAACCAAGTTTGAGAAGCTAAACGTCAGCTAAGCAAGTTTAGGCACGCTTATGATGCTTACCCTAGCATCCATACCTGCCCGACCAGCCCCTTGCACCAAGCAGCAGCCTTCGCACCAAGCAACGAACAACAGTAGCATATATGTAAAGCGACAAGCGCAACTGCTCGGCGAATGGCTTACTATCGTGGCACGACGGATTCTGCCTAAGCTTTGTGGTTTCAGTCGTGTCACAGTTGACTCTACCTTGTCACGGTCGTCTTTGCCGTGTCGCGGCAATCCTTCCGTGGCATTGCAGTTCAGAACTTGGCGTGGGGGCACAAGCAAAACAGCAAAAATCCAGAACAAAGGCAGAATGTAGCAGCGCCTGGACCGCGACCTTACCACCTCGGGCGCGGCCCTGTTGCCCTGTTCCCAGACCCACTTTTCCACGGGTGCGGCTCTACGGGTTTCGACTTATTTTAATTCGATTTTCCTTTTCTTTTGGGAAAACTATAAAAGGGGCTCGATCCTCCCATTTTAAAGAAGACCTTTCCAGATTTCATTTTGCTAGTCTTAGGAGAGTTTCTCAATCTAGTTTCAGGCTTAGTTTTAGAAGTAGTTTTAGAGAGAGAAAGTGAGTGATTTCAATGGTGATTTGAGAGATTGAAGATGCAAGAGAGACAATTGTCTTGAAGATCTTCACTATTATCAATGAACATTTCTTACTCTATCTCATTTAGTTGCTTTCCTTTAATTTCATGTTTGTTTGATTTGGTTTTGATGATTGATTCTTGATTAGTGTAGTTGTTCTTCAATATTTGTTGATTCTTGATTTTATTTACTTGCCTTTATTTTGTGATTGATTGTAGTGAGTTGCTTGTTAGAGTTTGGCTAAAACTTGTATGATTGATTGATTGTGATTCATTTGGGACTTATGTTGATTGGTGTTAAGATTAAAGTGATTAATGTAAGTTTGCATGTGCTTAGTTTGATTAGACCTTGAGAACTATGCTAGATTGCATTGTAGATCCTAATGACATGACCACTTGATTTAGGATTTGCAATTGTTTATTGGTTTGGATTGTGATTCTCTTACTTTATCATTCATAGAGGAAACCTAGCTTGGTGATTACCTGATAGCTCTTTGATTCCAATTGATAGCTCTTATCATTAGTCTTCATTGATTGGCTTAACCTTCCCAAGTTGTTGCAATTGTCATGATTACATGTTGATCCCCATTCCCTAGTGTTTCATTTGTTTGATTCTTATTTGTTTTGGTAGTTGTTTAGTCTTTCTTCACTCTTAACTTCGACCTAGCATAGGCATTGATTGGAAGCACTTAAACATAACCGTTCCTAGTGGTTCTACCCATGAATTACCTCTATACTTGTGTTTAGGTTTGATAAGTGATAATAAATTTGTTTGACCTTAGGGTGGATTAGTCAACGACCTAGTTTTCCCTACGTCAAAATGGCTTTTGAAAGGAATGGTGTCCTTCCAACAAGTGTATTATTCTGATAGAGGGTTTAGAATTATTATAGAGCTAATTCTTCAGTAAGGTCAAGTGATCGAAATGGCTAGGTGGAGGCCGCTTCCGATCAGTAATATCGAGGTGCAAATGATATTACAGCTTGATCTTAACTAAACTCTTCGGGTCCAACCCAATCGAATCTCCGATCCGAGACGTCGAATTAATCCGAAAGGACTTAATGAGTCGACATAGTTTTACGAATACAGACGTCGGAAATCGAGCCTAGGGCGTCGATACCGAGCGTCGCAAAATCACAAGCAACAAGTATGAGCGCAGCAGTAGCTAGGCTAGGCTGGCTCATAGCAAGCCTAGGCGGACCATGGTGTGCTAGGCACCATCGCAGCCTAGGCGCACCCTGGCAACCCATCGCAAGCTAGCAACATGCTAGCATGGGTGCCTAGGTGCGCATGGCAGCTATCGCAAGCCACACAGGCACCAGGCAGCCCATAGCAGCTAGCAAGCATGCTAGTGTGGTGCCTGGGTGCATATGGCGCCTATCGAAGGCAATGGCCGCACAAGGCGCACCATGGCAAGCACTAGGTGCTGCGTGCGTGCGTGCCTGGCTTGGCAGCACCATCGCAAGCACCAAGTGCTGGCATGGTTGGCTGTCTGGCAGTGGCGCGCCATGTGCGTATGCTTGTGTGCTAGCCTTCGCATGGCAACACCAAGCATCGCAACACATGCGAGAGGCTGCGCGCCAGCTTGATGCTAGGTCTCGCACAAGCAGCCTCGTACCACAGGCGCATTGATGCGTGTGGGCTGGCAATGCGTGAGGTGCAGCGAGGGACGCGAGTATGTGCGTGGTGCATAGTGCATGGCTGGTGCGTGATGCATGTGCGACCAGCCAGTGTGTAGCATGCGAGGCCAGTGCCAGCGATGCGATGCGAGAGAGAGTGTGCGTGGTGCGATAGGCAGTGCTAGGCTGCCAATAGCAGCAGCGCCTAGCACTAGACCAGCACCAGCGCCTAGCATGGCCTGGCACCAGGCATGCGAGGCTGCTGGGCAGCACCATGCTAGCTGGCTGGGCTGGCAAGCGCCATGCTAGCTGGCAGCAGCCCAGCATGCCCCTTGTATGTGGCGGTTTGAGGGGGTGGGGACCAATTGGCCTAGAGCATGCCTTGGGGATCAAGGCAATGGTCCCCCTCCAAGGTTAATGGTCCTCACCTAACCTTCTCTCTCCATTTGACACTTGTTGCATTGTGATTAGTTTTTTTTAATAATTTATTTTAGAAATAAATTAATTAGCAAAAATACATTCTCCCACATTGGTGGAGGATAAAAAATTAAGGAATCATTTCCCTAGAAATACCAAGCTTGGTATTGGGATTTGAGACAACCTTGAGTGGAATTAAAAAGGCAACTCTTGAAAAGAGTAAACCTTTGATTCGTAAAACTCATCGTTATTTTGTCCGGGTCTTGACTAACCTTCAAGACTTAGGACGCTCGGGTCGGGTCGAGGGTACGATCCGTCGGAGATCTCGTCTTTTCGGGATTTTGAAGTAAGAGCTCTTTGGGAGCGAAGCACGCGTCAAAGGTATAATTCTTATCCTTAATCTTGTTTGAATAAGCTTATCGTGCTTGTTTAATTGCTTTAATTAAGGGGCGGGTCTTGGTAGGTTCCCTTCCGCGTAGTGTCGGGTCACTACGAAACCCTACAGCTTGTTTAATTAACGACCTAAGTTAGTTACTAGTTTTGCGTGTTTAATTATGTATTTCGTAAAATTGCATGGGCCGTTCACAAATAGTTAACGGGTGAATGAAAGATTGCTTTCAAAACAGGTTCTTTGAAAATGGCAACTAGTGGGGCCCGACTAGGATAGAAAATACGGACTGCGTTCCGTTATGTATTTTTGTAAATCTAAATACGGTCTGCGAACCGTTAAGTATTTTTGTACTATTTAGATTAATCTTAGTCGTTCTAGCTAGCTTCTTTTATTTCATTTTGGCCAAGAAGTCTCAAGACGGCGTTTCGACGATGACGAGCCAAGATGAAGACCCATGGAAATTGAAGATTTCAAGGGGTCATGCTAGTTGCCAAATGCATCTATTTTTTATGCCTTATATATTGTTGTTATTATATATATGTTTGCTAGATGCATGTCTAGGATTTCTATGATGTTGCGATGATTAGTTAAGTTCACTTAAATCGACCAACATAGAAACCCTAGGTCCCTTAATAATATTGAGCTAAAATTTGCCATTCAAAGAACAACACTTACCGAACTAATGCGCGTACGTGATGGATTACGCCAAAAGCAAGGCATCACTACTTCCCTAGGAACGTAAGGTATACTAGGTATACAAGTTGTTTTAATTAAGCTCAACGATATCAGTAAGGAGTCCTTAGATGTCGTGGCAAAAGAGATAAAATGTCAAGTATGCATTAGATGCGACATTTTATCAAACCGAGAGTAGCCTGGAGCTATTAGCAATTAGATTGCTTACCTTAAGATATTTAATGGTTAAGACAAGCCAAAGCATGCTTATCCATTTCTTGATCTTTGGGATCTCGGAATCATTTTATTCTCGCCCATAAGGGACAATCTTAAAATGCGTGGATAAAATGTTCAATAAGTGCGAATAAGTGCATGAACGCTTTAAATTTCAACTTATTGATGTATGAATGGTTTTTCACTTCAAATTCTTTCAATTGTAGAAATCATGTCTGCAAGTAACACAAACAACAACCAATTCTCTTTGCGCTCAATTCTCGACAAGGAGAAGTTGAGCGGGCCAAACTTTCTTGATTGGCAAAGAAATCTCCGCATTGTACTAATGCAGGAGCAAAAGGAATACGTCCTTGATGAGGAAATGCCCGACGCTCCCAATGAGGAGGTCACTCAAGCTGCCCTTAACCGATGGCATAGTGCCAATCGGGATGTCAAATGCATCATGTTGGCCACAATGTCTCCGGACCTTCAAAAAACTTTCTTTGAAAAGGAGACAGCTTTTGAGATCATTTCTGAGCTTTAGAATATGTTCCAAGAGCAGGCCCGAACTGAAAGGTTTGAAACCCACAGGCAGATCCTTGAGAGCAAGCTCAAGAAAGGAGAGCTAGTCAGCCCGCATGTTCTCAAAATGATTGGATTATTTGAAAACATGGAAAGGCTTGATGCTGGGTATTCAACTGAAATGGCAATTGACATCATTCTCCACTCCCTTCATAAAGGCTATGATCAGTTCAAGATGAACTATAACATGCATAGTATGGAGAAAACCCTCACCGAGCTTCATGATATGTTGAAGCAAGCCGAGCAAACCCTTAAGGATGAGGGCAAGCATGACATGCTCATGGTGAGAAAGGGCAAGCCGTTCAAACGTGCGGGCAAAAAGAAGAGCTTTAAAGGGAAGAAGAAGAAATTCCCGCCTAAGTCAAAGTTTGCCAAGGGCAACAAGGACAAGAAGGCAGCTTCTTCTAAGTCTGATTCCGAATGTTTCTACTGCAAGAAGAAGGGACATTGGAAAAAGGACTGCCTCAAATTCAAGGAAGATAAGAAGAACGACAACATTGCTTCTTCATCAGGTATTTTCGTTATAGACTTAAACTTCGCTAGCAAAACATCATGGGTATTAGATACCGGATGTGGCTCACACCTTCGTTCCAATGCTCAGGGACTAAGGATAAGTAGGAGGCTAGAGAAGGGAGAGGTCGAGCTTCGGTTCGGCAACGGAGCAAGGATGTCTGCCGTCTCTGTTGGAACTCTCAGTTTGTCTTTGCCCACTAGGCTTGTTCTAGAACTTGAAAATTGTTATCATGTTCCTAGAGTGACCAAAAACATTATTTCAATATCGGCGTTGGACGCCAAAGGATTCGAATTTCGAATAAAAAACAATAGTTGTTTTATATATTTTGATAATGTTTTATATGAAAAGGCACATTCAGAAAATGGTCTTTATGTGCTGTCACTAGACAAACAGGTCTATAACATCGAGAATACTGCCTAAAGGGCTAAGACCATCGAGTCGAATCAAACCTACTTGTGGCATTATCGTCTTGGCCACATTAACATCAAACGCATCAAGAAACTTCTTCAAGAAGGTGTTCTTGACTCATTCGACTTAGAGTCGTTTGAAAATTGCAAAGGATGCTTATTAGGCAAGATGATCAAACAACCATTCTCCAAGTTGGGAGAAAGGACAAGTGACTTATTAGGTCTAATACACACGGATGTATGTGGACCTATGAGCACACCTGCAAGGCAGGGTTACCGATATTTCATCACCTTCACCGACGATTATAGTTGATATGGCTATATCTACTTAATGTCGAATAAATCTGAATCCTTTGAAAAGTTCAAAGAATTTCAGAAAGTGGTTGAAAATCAACTTGGCAAGAAAATTAAAGCACTTCGATCGGATCGAGGTGGCGAATATTTGAGCCATGAATTCGACGATCACTTGAAAGAATGTGGCATTCTTTTAGATTTGACACCTCCTGGAACTCCTCAATGGAACGGAGTGTCCGAACGGAGGAATCGGACCTTGTTAGACATGGTTCGGTCAATGATGCGTCTTAGTGAACTCCCTATCTCGTTCTGGGGACATGCGCTACAAACAGCAGCACTAACATTGAATAGAGCTCCGTCAAAAGCTGTTGAAAAGACTCCATATGAATTTCGGACAAACTTCACCCCAAATCGGATAAGTTTTTCTTTGTGGGATATCCAAAAGAAACCAAAGGGTATTACTTCTACAACAAATCCGAGAACAAAGTGTTTGTTGCTCGTGATGGTGTCTTTTTGGAGAAGGATCACCTTTCCAAAATGACAAGTGGGAGGAAAATCGAACTCGACGAAGTTCGAGAGGACGAGCAACAATGTCAACCTGACAAAACTGACAATCTAGATAATTTGGAAGCATCTAAGAAGATTGTTCAGAGTCAAACAGACATTGTAAATGCTCAACCGATTACCCTACGTAGGTCGCAACGGCAAAGATCACAACCAGACAGATACCTCGGTATTGTGTTAACTAATGATCAAGACATCCTAGTTATGGATGGTGATGAGCCGGCGACATACAAGCAAGCTATGACGAGCCCCGACTCTGCAAAATGGCAAGAGGCCATGAAATCCGAGATGGACTCCATATCTGAAAATCAAGTCTGGGACTTGGTGAATTTGCCCGAGGGTTATAAACCCATTGGTTGCAAATGGATCTTCAAAGTGAAGACAGAGAAAGATGGAAATGTATCGATATACAAAGCTAGACTTGTGGCAAAAGGTTATAGACAAGTCCACGGGATTAACTATGATGAAAAATTTTCACCGGTTGCAATGCTAAAGTCCGTCCGGATCATCCTAGTGATTGTTGCATATTACGATTACAAAATATGGCAAATGGATGTCAAAACCGCCTTCCTTAATGGGATTTTGGAAGAAACTGTGTATATGACACAGCCAGAAGGTTTTGTCGATCCAGGCAATGCTGGAAAGGTTTGCAAGCTGAAGAAGTCCATTTATGGACTAAAGCAAGCCAGCAGGAGTTGGAATCAGCGATTTGATGAAGCCATCAGCAAGTTTGGTTTTATCAAGAATCCAAATGAGTCTTGTTTATACAAGAAGATCAGTGAGAGTGATATTGCATTCCTAGTCCTGTATGTCGATGACATACTGCTCATTGGTAACAGCACAAAATTGTTGGAGTCCGTAAAGGGCTTGTTGGGAAAGTGCTTTTCAATGAAGGACTTAGGAGAGGCACAGTACATATTGGGCATCAAGATCTACAGGGATAGATCTAAGAGGATGATTGGATTAAGCCAGAGTACTTACATTGATAAGGTACTTGCTCGATTCAACATAGAAAATGCCAAAAGAGGGCATTTACCCATGTCCCATGACGTAACTCTCAGCAAGAAACAGTGTCCACAGACACCTGTTGAGAGAGAAAGAATGAATCAGATCCCATATGCTTCGCTAATCGGATCGATCATGTATGCCATGATATGTACAAGGCCAGATGTATTGTATGCCCTGAGTGCAACGAGTCGATACCAATCGAACCCAGGAGAGGCGCATTAGACTGCGGCCAAAAACATCCTTAAGTACCTGAAAAGGAACAAGGATAAATTCCTAGTGTATGGAGGCCACAAAGAACAAGTTGTTGAAGGTTACACCGACGCTAGCTTCCAGACTGACAAAGACGACTTGAAGTCACAGTCGGGGTATATATTCTGTCTGAATGGAGGAGCGTTCAGCTGGAAGAGTGTCAAGCAGAGCACCACTGCAGACTCTACAACTGAAGCCGAGTACTTGGCCGCTTCGGAAGCTGCCAAGGAAGCTGTTTGGATTCGCAAGTTCATTAGTGAACTTGGTGTTGTACCCTCAATCAAGGGACCGATAGACCACTATTGTGATAATAATGGAGCTATCGCTCAGGCCAGAGAGCCGAGAGAACACCAGAAGGTCAAACACGTGCAAAGGCGATTTCACATGATAAGGGAATGGAAATCCGAAGGTGAAATCAGAATTTGTAAGATCGTCACGGATGATAATGTAGCCGATCCTTTGACTAAACCTTTGCCTCAAGTGAAACACAACAAACACGTTGAGGCAATGGGAATAAAGCACATAGGAGACTGGCTTTGATATTGCATGTACATGTGTTTTAATTAAACGGGTTGATTTAATGTAAGACACTGTACTAAAACCATTTATTAATGGAGTAATTAATTTTTGTGCAAAATTATCATTCACTCCATTACTATTTAATTGTGGTTTAGAATTAAATAATTAGTCCATTCAATTTACGGAAATATTCAAAACAGGGTATCAAGACCATGTCTTGGATAAAGAAACAAATGTTAAGTGAACATTGAATATTAAATCGAAAAGTATCCCTAATCGAGGTCATCTAACAGATGGACGATTGATGACCGCCATAGATTAGTGTGTAGTATGATTTACAGCACCGTTTCTTGTGCAGCCAGGACGTGACAGTCATAAATCATTTGCACAGGCACAGTTTAGAACTGTACTGGATAAGACCTATGAGAGTACTTTAAGAAAATTTAAATTTTGTCATAAGTACATTTCTCATTATGGCTATCGAAACTTATTTCCTCAGACCATGAGTACTGTGAAGTTTTCTTGTTTGAGTATTAGGCTCTTTGATGTTTCCAAACGTCTGCCGTAACTGGGGATCATAACGGGAACACTCGGGAGTATATGTCCTCTTAGTAAGAAGAACTTACAATACAAGACTGGGATTGTCCCCCTACTAATAATAGGGAAAATGTTTTTTTGTTTAAAAGGCCGCTCGAAGAGTGAGAATGTAAAATGCATGGCCATGCTTAGATGGATTTTCGAAATCATCTGCTTATTGACAGTCGAACTCGGTGATCGAGAAACACTTCTGAACGTAATAAGGATGACAAAGAATCTTACCTTATAGTTCACGAAGAAATATTAAGAGACAAAGGAAATGAGCTATACACAATATGCACACTTTTCCGTAAGGACAAGTAGGAGATTGAAAGGAATGGTGTCCTTCCAACAAGTGTATTATTGCGATAGAGGGTTCATAATTATTACAGAGCAAATTCTTCAGTAAGGTCAAGTGATCGAAATGCCTAGGTGGAGGTCGCTTCCGATCAGTAATATCGAGGTGCAAATGATATTACAGCTTTATCTTAACTGAACCCTTTGGGTCGAACCCAATCGAATCTCCGATCCGAGACGTCGAATTAATCCGAAAGGATTTAATGAGTCGACAGAGTTTTACGAATACAGACGTCGGAAATCAAGCCTAGGGCGTCGATACCGAGCGTCGCAAAATCACAAGTAACAAGTATGAGCGCAGCCAAAGCTAGGCTAGGCTGGCTTATAGCAAGCCTAGGCGCACCATGTTTGTGCTAGGCACCATCGCAGCCTAGGCGCACCCTGGAAACCCATCGCAAGCTATCAGGATGCTAGCATGGGTGCCTAGGTGCGCATGGAAGCTATCGCAAGCCATACAGGCACCAGGCAGCCCATAGCAGCTAGCAAGCATGCTAGCGTGGTGCCTGGGTGCATATGGCGCCTATCGCAGGTAATGGCCGCACCAGGCGCACCATGGCAAGCACTAGGTGCTGCGTGCGTGCGTGCCTGGCTTGGCAGCACCGTCGCAAGCACCAAGTGCTGGCATGGTTGGCTGCCTGGCAGTGGCGCGCCATGTGCGTATGCTTATGTGCTAGCCTTCGCATGGCAGCACCAAGCATCGCAGCACATGCGAGAGGCTGCGCGCCAGCTTGATGCTAGGCCTCGCACAAGCAGCCTCGCACCACAGGCGCATTGATGCGTGTGGGCTGGCAATGCGTGAGGTGCAGCGAGGGACGCGAGTATGTGCATGGTGCGTAGTGCATGGCTGGTGCGTGATGCATGTGCGACCAGCCAGTGCGTAGCATGCGAGGCCAGTGCCTGCGATGCGATGCGAGAGAGAGTGTGCGTGGTGCGATAAGCAGTGCTAGGCTGCCAGCAGCAGCAGCGCCTAGCACTGGGCCAGCACCAGCGCCTAGCATGGCCTGACACCAGGCATGCGAGGCTGCTGGGCAGCACCATGCTAGCTGGCTGGGCTGGCCAGCGCCAAGCTAGTTGACGTGCTAGCTGGTAGCAGCCCAGCATGCCCCTTATATGTGGCGGTTTGAGGGAGTGGGGACCAATTGGCCTAGAGCATGCCTTGGGGATCAAGGTAATGGTCCCCCTCCAAGGTTAATGGTCCTCACCTAACCTTCTCTCTCCTTTTGACAATTGTTGCATTGTGATTAGTTTTGTTGAATAATTTATTTTAGAAATAAATTAATTAGCAAAAATACATTCTCCCACATTGGTGGAGGATTAAAAATCAAGGAATCATTTCCCTATAAATACCAAGCTTGGTATTGGGATTTGAGACAACCTTGAGTGGAATTAAAAAAGCAACTCTTGAAAAGAGTAAACCTTTGATTCGTAAAAATCATAGTTATTTTGTCCGGGTCTTGACTAACCTTCAAGACTTAGGACGCTCGGGTCGGGTCGAGGGTACGATCCGTCGGAGATCTCGTCTTTTCGGGATTTTGAAGTAAGAGCTGTTTGGGAGCGAAGCACACGTCAAAGGTATAATTCTTGTCCTTAATCTTGTTTGATTAAGTTTATTATTCTTGTTTAATTGCTTTAATTAAGGGGCGGGTCTTGGTGGGTTCCCTTCCGCGTAGTGTCGGGTCACTACGAAACCCTACAGCTTTTTTATTTAAATTTGTTTTAGGATCATTGGCAGGCGGTATTTTAGGTCGTTACTAAGATACCTCTATCAAATGAAATTTGTAGTCCTAAACATGCAACTAAACGAGTATAGAGGCAAGTCAAGGGTCGAACACAAGGAAACGATTAAGCACCGCTATTTATCTCCTAATGCCAATCTAGTTCATTCAAGAAATATGATGGGTAATTACTAAGGGGAATGAAATATCAATTAAAATAAGCACTAGGGGAAGGATCAAACATGCTATGAACTCAACGAAGTTAGGCATCGAAAAATAGGTTTACATGCAACCCATACAGGGCAATACCAAGAATACTCTCTAATCGCCTATCGGGATTAAGAGCTTTCCAAGCTAGCATACACTTACACTATCGTCATAAGGCATACAAACTAAGGTCATGCAATAATCAATCACCTAATGTCTATTCCTAAATCACACTATCGTCATGATTTAGTTCAAGTCACTCAACCACAACATGCATATGGCCATAAACATGGAGTAGCCAATAAGTATAAGCAAAAGGAAGATTTAATCACAAATAATCAAAATTTACCTAGCCTAACATACATCAAACTCAAAGCACGCCATCACCAAACCCCTAGCAACAAGGAACTTCTCACTATCCATAACTACAACTACAATCATGCTAAGCAACATTATAACCAATGAAATAGTAAGAAAGACAAGATTTTTATCAACTAAACTAACAAAGGTAGAAACTTTAATCATAAAAACAAGAGAATATAGAGAAATATACCAAAAGCTTCATTAAAATCCAAGTAAAGAACCATACATCATCCAAGCTCCAAGCTTGACCATACACCAATGTTGCAAAATACTTCTTCAAAAACTAAGAGTAAACTGGTGTTGATGGGAAATGAAATTACACTAAAAACTATAAGGATTCTTCAATACAAAAGTGGCTAAAACAATAATCTAGAAATATTCCCTAAAAAGCTCTCATACAAGGTTTCTATGCTAAAGTATGCTAATGATAGAATGCTCTTGAATGTTAGCTGTTTTTCCTCCCTTTTGTTCTTTGGACTGAATTCGAGATTTGAATCCGCAACAGACAGGCACGCCCGCGCCCAATATTGGCGCGCCCGCACACTAAATGATGGCACGACCGCTTCTCGAAATGCGCGCCCGCTCCAAAATGGGTATTTAATGGTTGGTCCAACTCATCAACGCACCCGCGCTCAAGGGAGGCACGCCCACGCCCAAGGTTGCGCGCCCGCGCCATTGGCCTGGTTTGGAATTCTCCCGTTTTTCCCTTGTTCCTTCCATCTCCGAATCAACGGCATACACCTACAATCATGAAATAGGAAGGTAAAGCGTAATACAATGAAGGGGAAGGGGAGTATTGACTACCTAAACCATATGGATATACGATACGCATCACAAAGGTAAAATACTCAAACTAGGCGAATCATAGCAAAAACATACTAAAATGGACCAAATTATTACTAAAACTACTAGAAATGACTACCCTAGGGGTGACATAAATGTCACTCATCAGTCATTTCGAGGATGAACATTGTTTTTATGCCAGAAAGAGAAATTATAGATTACATTAATTAAAGGCATGTAAAGCATGTGAACCTAGTTCCTCATCACTATACAAGTTGAATTTTTTTTTATTTTTTTTTACAAGGAATTTTATTAATGAAGATAGAAATTACAACCTATAAGTTCTAAACAAAACTAAAACAACAACCAAATACATCAAACTACACAAACAAACATTAAGGGGAAAACTTAAGAACGATTTCTGAGGACAAACACTTAAACCATTCCACATACAAGGCTTGCCATGACCACCATTGGAGGGAAAAGGAAGTGAATGAGAGCTTAAATAATGTCGTACTTTATACCGTAATCTTCAGAGCCTGGAACATGATGAGTGCCAATTAGGGTAGATTTCTTCATAGTTTTATGCACGTTTTTAGCCTTTTATGTCGTGTTTTTAGGTAATAATGCTTGCTTTGCGTGTTTGTGTGTGAGTTTAAGGGATTGCATGTTTTTAATGAATTTGTTATCCTTTTTACGCATTTTTCGGATATTCTCCCGCTTCTCCGTTTCTTTAACTTGTTTTGTAGGTGTGTCGGGTTTTCTAGGATACAAATAGCGAAGAGGATGCTCAAACATAACCAAGGAAGTCAACAAAACCAAGATCGAGAAGCTAAACACAAGCTAAGCAAGTTAAGGCATGCTTATGATGCTCGCCCTAGCATCCCTACCTGCCCGACCAGCCCCTCGCACCAAGCAGTATCCTTCGCACCAAGCAACGAGAAGCAGCAGCATATATGCAAAGCAACAAGCCCTACAACTCGGCAATGGCTTATTGTCAAGGCACGGGTAATTCTGCCGTGGCGCGGTGGTTTCAGCCGTGTCACGGTTGACTCTGCCTTGTCATGGTCGTCTTGTTGGGTCACGGTAGTTCCTATCGTGTCGCGGCGGTTCCTTCTATGGCACGGCAGTTCAGAACTTAGCACGGGCGTGCAAACAAGCAGCAAAAATCTAGATATGAGGCAGAATGTAGCCGCGCCTACACCGCGACTTGACCGCGGGCACAGCCAGCTGCCCTGTTCCCAGACCCAGTTTAAAGGAATAGTGTCCTTTGAACAAGTGTATTATTCCGATAGAGGGTTCGGAATTATTAGAAAGCTAATTATTTAGTGAGGTCAAGTGATCGGAATGCCAAGCAGGAGGCCGCTTCCGATCAGTAATATTAATGTATAATTAATATTACAGCATAATCTTGACTGAACCCTTCGGATCACACCTAATCAAGTAATCGAACCGAAATGGCGAATTAATCCAAAGGATTAGAAGAGGTCATTAGAGTATTACGAACAAAGAAGTTGGATATCAAGCTTAGAGCGTCGAAACCGAGCGTCGTAAGTGGAACCGAATTTAGGATTCAACGAGATGAGAAATCAAGCAAACGACAAGTTTAAACTAAAGCAAGGCATCGCTATCTCCCTAGGAACGTAAGGTATACTAGGTATACAAGTTGATTTTGGTTAAGCTTAATGATATCAGTAAGGAGTCCTTAGATGTCGTGGCAATGGAGATAAAACGTCAAGAAAGCATTAGATGCAACGTTTTATCAAACCAAGAGTAGCTTAGAGCTATTAGCAATTGGAGTACTTACCCTAAAATATTAAGTTTTAAGACAAGCCAAAGCATGCTTAATCACTTTTTGATTTTTGGGATCTTGGAATCATTTTATTCTCGCCTAATTGGGACAAATCTTAAATGTGTGGATAAAATGCTTAATAAGATTGAAATTCCTTGTTTGCATGTATTTCAATGCTTATTATGTTATCTTGATAAATGGTAATACTTTGCACTTATATTTGTAGAGTTCTAATATAATGTTTCCAACGATTGGTAAAAGGAAATCTTATGAGAATGGTTCTCAACGAAAGAAAAGGCATTTCTAAAATACAACTTCTCATAAATGACTTATATAGCTTAGTCCAAAAGGACGGTTGAACATCATGTATTCAAAATACTAGGTAGTTTTGATGAACATGAAGTATTAAGTGGAAAAACTCAAATTGTCAATAGTTTACAACCAACATATCTTTTCGCTTCATACACTAGTGAGTAGGACTCATTGATGTAGTAATTCAAGTACGAATTAAAGGAAAAGAAGGAACTTTGTTTTACGGTGCATTAGATGCTTAATTATGCTTATCAAATTATAAAAGTCAAAACACTTAAAGAAATGGTTCTTAAAGTTATGAGATGATGTGTGACAAGAAATATAAGAAACAAAGAACAAAGAAAAGGAATTTGAGAAAATTTGCAAGAGAAAATCTTCGTTGCCGCCATTTTAATGCATTAATGCACTGTTTTCATGGCTAACCATAAGAAAGGAAAAGCAAAGAAGAATTCTGGCTCAAATCCCTCCTCTAATTCCAAGAAGAAGCAGCGGTATAAGCTTAGATCATGCAAAAAGGTGGACCAAGAAGTGACGGAAGTGGGTTCAATTGGAAGCTGGCTTGATAGAGTGGATGATATCCCCATTAATGAGGTCTCTGAAGAAGTCAAGGCTCGACATCGTTTTGAGCTCAATCAGTGGTTACAGGTAATTTCTTCCCCTGTTTTGGTGAATGGCTCTGTTTCTGGATATGTTCCAGAATCTGGAAATTTGGGTAGTAATGAGAATATTGATGATCTTGATGATGTTGATGATAATATTGTGAACCCTACCCCTATTATGATGATTCGTAATTCTAGTTTGAGTCCTGAGTTTTCTGGGTCTCACCATTCTTTGAATTCTTCCCCAATTCCTGCTTGCTCTGTTTTACGGGGTAGTAATTTTGGGTCTGGTGGGAATGTTTCGGGATTAGGCTCGACCTGGAGAGATAAATTCAAAGATGTAGCTGATAATGGGAAGTTCTTTGAGGAAAATTTGAATGGGAATGGAGGTGTTTGTGATAAGTCCAACCTTGTCCAGATTTATTTGGAAGACGTTTCTGAAGAAATTGAATTATGGAACTCAGCTGTTGTTTGCTATGTGTTGTGTTCTAAACCCCTATGGTCAATGTTTCAAGGTTTTATTAAACGAGTTTGGGGGATGTATGGTGTTGATAAGGTTTGTTCAATGGCGAATGGTGTGTTTGTTGTGCATTTCAAGAATCTGGATGGCAGGGAAAAGGCTATTGAAGCAGGTCCTATTGCTTTTAATAGGAAACCAGTCATTTTAAAGAGATGGAGGCCTGGAATTAATTTTCTTGAGGAAAAACTGGATTCAGTACCAATCTGGGTGCGGTTTCCAGGGTTAGATCTCAGATTTTAGGGCCATAATGCTCTCATGAAGCTTAGTGGGTTGATTGGGAAGCCGATTAAAATGGATAGGGCCACTTTCGCAAAGGACTTAATTGAGTATGCTCGTGTGCTAATTGAGGTGCAGACTAATGGTGATTTGCCTTACTCTATTGAATTCCTTGATGAGAATGGAGCTAAAGTCTCTCAGAAGGTGGTGTTTAAATGGAGGCCAATCAGATGCTCTAAATGCTCTAGAATGGGTCATATGGCTGAGCAATGTCCTAGTGTGAGAATGGGCAGTGATAAGCATCAGAGGAAAAGATTCCAGAAGGCTCAGAAAGTGTGGAGACCTGTGCAAAAACCAGTGCATAAACTTGTGCAAAATCCTGTGCAGGATTCTGTGCCAGATCCAGTGCAAAAGCCTGGTCCCAAGACTAGACCTGATCAAGGAAAGATGTCTATGGGGAGGGTTAGAGCATGAGAGCAGGATGCTAGGAGTATGAATAAGGATCCTATACTAGGCAACCTCTTGGAAAAGCACCAGAATGTCTGGAAACAGCAAGACAGGAGGAACCATCAACCTAGGGAGGAGCAGGACAATGGATATGATGTTGAGATTCAGAATAGATTTGAATTGTTGGTGGAGGAGTTGGTAGGTGAGACTGGGAATGGCAAAACCAGTAGCCTAAGTTTGAGAAATGAAAGGGTATTGTATGGTGGTGAGGGGGGGAGGAGGTTTCTCCTATATCCCTCATGAATAAGTGGGGATTTTGGAACATAAGGGGTCTGAACAAGCCTGGAAGAATTAATGATGTTCTGTCTTTTCTTAGAAATCATGAGATAGGTTTGTTTAGGCTCCTGGAAACCAAAGTGAAGGCTGCTAAGTTTGAGAGAGTCTTCACTAGTCTGTATAATGAATGGTCAGTTGTAGCCAATTATGGCAAGGGTGGTCATGGAAGAATTTAGATCATTTGGAGGCTTGAGATTTTCAGTGTTGATGTGATAAGAATAGAGATGCAGGTGATTCATGTCAAAGTTGTGCATATTGCTTTAGGAGTATGGTTCTATTGCTCAATGGTGTATGGGGTTAATGATCAGGAAGGCAGGGAGTGTCTATGGAACCATTTAGGTCAGTTTGGGAATAATCTGGTTGATCCTTAGGTGGTGTGTGGTGATTTCAATAATGATTTAAACCTTGAAGATAGAGTTGGATCCCTTATGACCTTGACTGAAGTTGAAAGATTCAGGTCTTGCATTAGACATAATAATCTGTGTGAGGTCAAAACTGATGGTCTTTTCTACACTTGGAATAATAAGTAGTTTGGGGCTGGGAGAGTGTGTTCAAGAATAGATAGAGTGCTTGGGAATGTAGCTTGGCTGGACAGGTTTCAGAATGCTAGCACAGTCTTTTTACCTGAGGGTCTCATGGATCATTGTCCTTGTGTGATTAATATCTTGGGAAATGTTGGTTCTGCTAAAAAACCTTTCAAGTTTCTCAACATGTGGACTAAATATCCTGGATTTCTGAACTTAGTTGTTGATACTTGGAACTGCCATATTCAAGGCACTCCCATGTTTTCTGTTGTAAAGAAGCTCAAGCTGGTCAAAGATGCTCTAAAAGCATTTAGCAAGAAGCATTTCTCTTCTGTTCTAAGTGATGATGTCTCTTTGGAGGCTAAGTTGATTAAGGTGCAAGCTCAACTGAACCTTGATCCTGTAAATGAGAGGCTGATTGCTCAGGAGCATGAAGTTAGGAATAAGTATAATGTAGCTCAAAGTAGAAAACAGCAATTCCTGAAGCAAAAAGCAAAGCTTCATTGGCTTAAAAATGGGGATGTAAACTCTACCTATTTTCATGCATGTCTGAGGAAAAGGAGAGTGCAAAACAGCATTTGCAATATTCAGTGGGAGGATGGTAGGATGTCTCAGAAGCCTGAGGAGATTGCTGAGGCTTTTATTGAATTCTATAAGCACTTGCTGGGATCTTCTAGGGTCATGCACAGGAGGGTGCATCAAGGTGTTCTGAGCATGGGTGAGTTTTTAAGTGAGGAGCAGGGCATCTCTATTTGTAGACCTTTCACAGCTGCTGATGTTAAGAAGGCCCTATGGGATATTGATGAGAAAAAAGCCCCTGGGCCAGATGGGTTTTCTAATAAGTTTTTCAAAGTAACCTGGCACATTGTGGGAGGAGATATTACTGAAGTTGTGTTAAACTTCTTTCAATAAGGAAGACTGTTGAGTCAGATTAATGCTACTATGCTCACCATGGCCCTTAAAGTTGAGAATGCAACTAAGGTTAGTCAACTTAGGCCTATTGCATGCTGTAATGTGATGTATAAGATCATTTCCAAAATGATCTGTGTTAGGCTCAAGGAAGTGCTTCCTGGTTTAATTAGTGAGGTTCAGAGTGCCTTTGTAGCTAGTAGATCTATCCTGGATAATGTGCTAGTTTGTCAGGATGTTCTAAAAGACTATAATGATAAGCAGAAGGCCCCTAGGTGTACTGTAAAGGTGGATCTCAGGAAAGCTTATGACTCTATTAGTTAGGAGTTCATTCAGGACATGCTAGTTGGTCTTAGATTCCCTGATGTGTTTGTGAAATGGATCATGTAGTGTGTCTCTTCCCCCTCCTTTTCTATAATCATAAATGGGGGCTTAAATGGTTTTTTAAGGGGAAGAAAGGTATAAGGCAGGGTGATCCCATGTCCCCCCCTTTTGTTTGTAATTGTTATGGAATACCTGTCCAGGTTGCTGAGGAAAGTGGGAGATGTGAGAGGGTTCAAATTTCATTCAAGATGCAAAGTGATCCAGCTGAACCATCTGGCTTTTGCAGATGACCTTATGCTGTTTAGTTATGGTAATAAGAGCTATGTGTCACTCTTGGTGAGGGCCTTGAAAACTTTTGAGAAGTGTTCTGGTCTTCATGTCAATGCTGAGAAAACAACCATATATTTTGGGAATGTACCTCAGAATGTGAAACAGGATGTCTTGAAGGTTTCTGGGTTTGTTGAGGGCTCTACTCCATTTAAATATCTTAGCATACCCCTAAATTCTAGGAACTTATCAAATAGGGACTTTGATAGCTTGATTGACAAAATGGTGGCTAAGATAACATGTTGGTCCAATAGGAACTTGTCTTATGCAGCTAGAGCCTTGCTGGTTAACTCAGTGCTTCTTAGTCTTCACACTTACTAGGCTCGATGTGTCCTGCTCCCAGCTGGTGTAATTAAGAGAATTACTCAATTATGTAGAGCTTTCCTCTGGGGTGGGGATGCTATGTTGAGGAAAACCCCCCTTTATCCTGGGATTGGATGGATATGTAAGCCTAAGAAAGCTAGTGGTCTGGGTATGAGAGACTGTGTAACTTGGAACTCAGCAGCTCTGGGCAAGTATATTTGGAAGATAGCTTAGAAAGAGGACTCTTTATGGGTTTAATGGGTCCATGCTATGTATATAAAAGAAAAGGATTGGTGGGAGTACAAGCCAAAGAAGAGTGTTAGTTGGGCTTGGAAAAAGCTGTGCAAAGTTAAGGATAGTTTGAGGGAGGGGTTTAGCAGTAATGGTTGGCTGAATCAGAAATTTAGCGTTTCAAGTGTTTATCAGTGGCTTCAGGGCTCCCAGCAAGAGGTTACCTTGACTCCTTGGGTGTGGAATTAGTACAACATTCCCAAGCATTCTTTTATTCTTGGGTTGGCTATGTAGAATAGCCTGAGAACTAGGAGCATGCTAAAAGACTGGGGTATCTGCCAAGACAGTACTTGCTTACTGTGTGATAATGTTGTTGAGGACAGGAAGCATTTGTTCTTTGACTGTGAGTATAGCAGGAAGTGCATTAGTGCTGTTAGTTCTTGGCTGAATATACCTGAGTATTTGTTCAACATTGATACATCCTGGAAATATTGGGAAGAGAAGGTGAAGGATCCTATTAAAAGGAAAGTTTGTTATGCTGTGTTGGTTGTTGTGGTTTATCATATCTGGTATGCAAGAAATAAAGCTTTCTGGTTAAAGGCGATTATTCACCCAAGGGAAGTGTGCAAGGTAATCTGTGCTGATATTGTGATGAGATGCAGGCAGCTAATCAATTGTAAATGGCAGAGAAAGCATTGTAAATGGTTGTATAGCTTACAAGTATCTTATTGTAGCTAGAGTTGTATATTGTTCCTGTTTTGTTTGTGCTAGGTCTAGTGGGGTATTCCCTTCCTAGAAGGTGCCACTGCATTAATTCCAGCTTGTTTTCCCTTCCCTTTTTTGAGAAACCTTCCTAGAAGCTGGTCTCTTGTAGGTTAGGGATTTGTTAGGAGGTTGTGTGCCTTTGGTTAGGCTTGTGTAGTGAGGAGAGTTACAGCTTGTATTTTTTTGTAAGTTGTAACATTTTGACATTTTGGTAATAAAATTTACTTACTTACCAAAAAAAATAAAAAAAAAGGAATTTGAGATTCCAATTATACCTAAGAGTTCATGTTATCGTAGTTAAACTTAGCAACTTATCTTCACAAGTATTAGATACTGCTTGAGAGTTCCACTTTCAAAGTGACCTCAAAACAAATGAACTTAAGCTAAGTTATTGACTCACAAGCTTGGAATGAAGCAAGTGGTGTTACATCAGTTGTAAGGTCATCTGCTTTGTTTAAAGACCTTTTAAAGCTAAGGCTGGAACAAATAATGGTTCTTGTGTTCCATAATCAGCAAACGATTCGTTTACACACGAAAATACTCACATTCAAAGTAAAAGAGCAATAGTTGTTGGAATTATTTATGAGTCAAGGATGCTTGATTATAAACAAACATTTCTCTAAGATGAAAACTCACAAGGTTCAAGTCATGGACATGATTTGTGTTCCAAACATCTTTAGCAATGTCACATCGACAGAACGTACTCAAGGCTCTATTAGATAGACTCTTGATAGTTGATCGATTCAGAATCGTTCTAAGACAAGCAAGTCTTACTTGTTGAAATCGACAAATAATGGAGCTATTGTGCTTGGTATAGATAATTGACTCCGAAAGCTAAAGAGGATTCCATTACTTCAACGTGTCACAAGAATTTGAAAGAATGTGCCTATATTCATCAAATGTGAACAAACTGGACCTTGAGTAGCTCAAAAGTTCAGTGACGTATAGAATTTACTTGGCAAGATATCGAAACGTCTAGATTAGATCGAGCGATGTTTGCTTGAGCCAAGTGTGATCATCTTAAAGTTATGAAATTGGAATTTCATAAATAGCTCAACAAAGAATATAGTATGTCTTCACGGAGAACTCGATGCCATGTGAAAATGACTCGATGGATCACATCCCTTCCTATAAAGTTCTTAAAAGATTTGCACAAATGACAAATGGTACACTAAATAAAATGTCGATGCTAAGAAAGGATGTCATATTCAGTTATGGATAGAAATAGTTTCCGACGTCTTTTCAAGTATATGTCTAAGGCTCTTAGCCTCAATGGGAGCTCACCGGCTCAATGGGAGCTAAGTGACTCAATGGGAGCTCAGTGGCTCAATAAAGGCTTAGATAGCTCAAGTGGGAGCTAACTGTTTGTTTCACAACGAACTTTTACCCAAAGACAATATATATGTCTCTTTGTAAGCATTCAAGTGAGACTACGGGCATTACCTCCACAACCTAATTGAGAACATAGTATTTGTTGCTCTGAGTGATGTCTTTCTAGAAAGTAAAACATTTCCAAAACGACAAGTGGGAGGAAAATGAACTCGATGACCATCGAGATTAGCAACAAACTAGAACTGAGAATCTCGGAAGAATTTAGAAGGGCTTCATGAGAATAATTGATCAAGAATACTCAAAAAGAATTTACAAGTGCCTTATGTGAGAATTCATTACTCACAAACTTTAGAAGTGTCAGAGTAAGATCAACATAATCAAAGGGCTTTAAAAGCGCCTTGAAACTCAATATTTGATGCAATTACCCCGTATAGGCATAGAATTCACCAAAGACTTGGATTGAATCCTATAAATTTCTTTTAAGTTAGAATAAACCTAAGCCTTACAAGCATACTTTTTACTATTAGATGGTAAGGGAAGTGTCTTGTAAAATAGCTACGATAAATCAAAATTCCGAATAATGGTTAGAGGCCATAAAATCCGAAATAGACTCCATATTTGAAAATCATGTTTGAAACTTGATTAATTTGCATGAAGGGTAAAGACCCATCAATCGCAAATTAGTTTTCAAGGAGAAAACTAACAAATGTGGAAATGTATATGCATACATAGCGAGATTAGTGGAAGAGGTGACAATTAAATTCAGAGCCTGGAACACCTAGAGAAACTTACCAGCTCCAATAATGTCGTGCTTTGTTCAGTAAACTTCAGAACCTGGAACACCCAGAGAAACTTACCAGCTCTCTCAACCAATATGCCAACTTAGCCGAAAAACTTATGATGGACCTTGAATGCAGGTTGAAATTAGGGAAGAAAACTGAAACTTGCAAACCCATGAATGCAAATTTGTGATTGAACTTGTTGAGATCTGAAACAACCAAAAGATGAATGAACCCTGTTGACGAAAAACTGATCGGTGGACAATAGGTCGTTGGCCTACTATCCTAGATCAGATTTACAATTTTTATCTCCTAACTCAACTCTATCAATTTTACTTAAGATATTGGCAAGTTAGGGTCGATTCCCAAGGAAACGGGGGTTGAGCACAATCAATACGATATCTAGGACAAGTTACTAGTGACAAGAAAAAGGGGTATTATGGTTTGATGTTGAAGATTTCTATGATCAATCTAATTACCAAAAACAAGACTAAGCTTAACTAAAGAAAAAGGGATTGAACTAGGCACTCTAAATGAAAACAAAAGACAAGATTATAGTGATATCAATGGCAAAAAGCGCTAGGGAGAGGGGGTTACAATCATGACCAACAAGACACTAATAAGAATCAATAAGGAAATACACCAAGGAGTTCAAACTCTACTCAAAGCAATTCATTCTCATGCAACTACTTAAAGCAAGTTGATGAAATCAATCAACCCTAAACTAGATCATTCTCATGCATCTAATCTAGGACTAAAACAATGGGATTATAGGTGCACACAATAACTCCAAGAATATTTAAGCACAAATCACCAACTCAAGGTAGAATCCAATCAATAATCAGTAGGAACTCAAATAAGCATGATTTTCACCCCCTTCCCTAGCTAAAAATCTAAGCTAGAGAAAGGAAAATACCCATGACAACCAAGCTAAACAAGTATTCAATCCTAATGCAACTTAGCATGATTCTAAGTCAAAGAGAAATTAAAGAAACTAATAAAGCATGAATATTTATGAAGAAAACATGAGTAAAAACAATAAAACTAAGTATTAGGGAAATAAGAGAAAAGATTACTATTATAAAAGTTGAAGGATTACCCAATCATCAAAGTTGTTGCAACAATCTAGAGGAAAGCTTGAATATTTGATTACAAAGATTGAATCTTGAATACTAATGTTTTCTCTTTCTAAAAGACATGGATTTTCTTTCTCTACAAGTGTTTTTAATGCCAATGGAATAGTGAATGAATGAAAAACTCAAGCTTAAGACTATTTATAGTCTTCTACTATAATGAGGAAAATGGGCAAGGAGAGGGCTCTCCGAACAGGCTGTCGTGCCCTCTCCAAGCTGCGTAATAAATTCGCCAAAACTAGATAGCCGCGCCCGCGGGGGTATATGTCGCGCCCGCGGACAATAACGCCGCGCCCGTGGGCCTCTGCGCCGCGCCCGCGGCTCGCCATCTCCGGAAACTCGTGTTTGCTCAAGACATCCCTGTCCGCGCCCGCGGCCTTGCATATCAGCGTGCCCTCTCCCTTTTGGCATCTCCACTTCCTTGGCAAGCTTCCTTAGCATCTCCACTCCATCACGCAATCCATAATTCGTCCATGAGTGCTAGGAGCTATCAAAACACACAAATAAAAGGTGAAAAGTGAAAGAAAAGTTAAAAGTGAATGGAAAACACGAGAGGGAGCTAAAGTAACTATAATAGAATAAAAAGTACTAAGAAGAGGCATAAACAAGTGGTAAATCGGGGGAATTCACTAATGAAAGAGGGTGAAACGGTGGCATAAATGCCACTCATCAAAATCCCCCACACTTGCCTCTTGCTTGTTCTCAAGAAAAACTAAGAGAAGAAAGACAAAACAAACACTACAAAGACAAACACAACATGACAAGGTTTAGAAAAGCAACATCAAATTTCAAGGTGAACAAATTCTTCATTCGGACTCAACCATGATGAACAAACGTCAAAGAATACTAGTCCTTCTCAACTACATGATGCATGCACGCTTCAAGATGCTAATGGTTGCAAGAGTCAAGCCTAAGCTAAGCATAAAGAACTAGTGAGTCATTCTCCGCCCTAGTCCCCTCTAAAGCGGTCCGCGTTCTCCCCACTAGTTTCAAATCGGTCCCTTAGATGGCTCCTCATGATTCCACAAAGGAACCGGAAAAAGATTCATTTTGAGGAGGTAAAAGATCATCCCGACATCTCAACTAAGCATGCTCTCTCCATAGGGTTGAAAACCATCTCCCTCCACTGGTTATTGACCACGCACCCCTAAAGTCTAAGGGTCTTCACTAGGGTTGTAATGACTCGGCTCCAGGTAGAGGTAGGGAGAACATTAGAAATAGTGGTGGTAAGTGTTAAGTGAAGCAAGAGAGTGGCCAATTCTCATGGACAAAACTCAAGAAACAACCACAACTCAAACGGTCAACCAACATTTCAATTTCATTGCATTACCAACCTTATTCAAGTATATACAAAATAAATAATTTTCTCATCCCATTTTTTCCATTTTTTTTTTCAATCATTTTGCATCACTCTTCTCAAATTTTTCTTGCATTCCCATATTTACGCTTACGTTTAAATCTTTGCTTCCAAAGCAATTCCATAAATGATTCATGCTCATATTCATGACGCTCTTCACACTAGCCTCATAAGCCAAATGCTTTACTAACTAAAAGGGTTGGTACACATAGGTCGTTAGGCTTGTAATGGGGTTGAGACAAGAATAGGAAACATTAGGCTCAAATTGGTTGGCAAGAAGGTTGATGCAAAAAGGAAAATCAAATTTGTAACTAAATAAAAGGAAATATAAACAAAAATGAGAAATAGTGCCCTTTTCCTCCCCTAAGAGTCTTAGGTCACGATCTCGAGAGCTAGAAATCAACACAAGGATTCAAACATGCATAGTCGAGGATCCTAAAACGCCTCTCAACAAATTGATGAAGGCTTGAACAAAGTGAACCTCACAAGGGACGAGAAAAGTAAGAAAATACCAACTAGAGGGCTTCAAATCCACTACAGGGAGCAACTCCATGTTACCACATCCCATGAACTAGGGGTTCAAACGCCCTCACAAGTTCTTACCCTTGCTACCTTAGCTAAGGCTCGTCTAATTCAACAAAAAGCAATCTCAAAATGTGCATCTCATTACAAAATTATGAAAAGACAAGCATTCTAGGGCGCATCATCACGGAAATAGAGTCCAAATGTGCCATGCAAATTCCAAAGGAAAAACAACTATATCATCATGCCATGGTCATGTTTGTCACACGAAAGAAAATGAAACAAAAGAAGGAAGAATTCAAGAAGGTTCACATATGAGGCATAAAGATCCAAATAAATCCCAATCGACATACAAGTGATCGTTCGGTAACAAAACCAACGATCCCAGGTTCCTTGGAACCTCATGCAAACATCCTCGAAGCGTTCAACTCCTTCCTAGACTACATCCTAAACTAAATACAACACAAGAAAGAAAAAAAAAGGTAAAGGAAAGATCTCACCCATGTCTCTTGAAGAAAGAATAAAGCAACCATGCAATTTACCGTGTCTCCACATGTCGCTTCCAATTTCTTCCAAGCTACAAGAGAGAGAAAAGAAAAGAAAAACTAGACAAGCACTACAAAGAGAAAAAAATGTTAGTACTAGAGAGAGAAAAATCCATGAACTCAACTTTTTGGGTATGACCTACTACCCAAACATACCATCATCATGAAATCATCATCATCAAATCAATATCATCGTATCATCATCATAGAAATGAACAACAAAGACACCAAACAACAACAACAACGCTACCAACAACACCTACACCCAAAACCCCTAAATAGTCCCTTGAGTCCTAGGTGCCTTTCCCCCACACTTACCTAAAGCATTCCCTAACACTCTCTTTTGATTCAAACCCCCCCCCCCCACACTAGAGTAAATCATCGTCCTTGATGCGTCACAAGTACATGGAATAAAAGGGGAGGGACAACAAAGGGAGGGAATAAAAAGACCAAGGGGGAAACTAGTTGCCACTAGGGCCGGCACCGCCGTCATCCGCACTCCAACTGTCGTAGGAGAAACCCGAGGGGGGCCATATGGGTCCCAACCTCCGGTATAGCCGGGAGGCCACCCATAATGACCTTTGAAAAGGTCGAGTTGAGATGCGGATAACTGGTCAAAAGGCTCGGGTTGGACTAGAGGTGAGGGGTGAGAGGGATCAAGGTAGGGGTAGTTAGGGTCACCCCTATAACCACTCCCACCCGATACCCGGTAGTCATATTGACCGGAATCATTGGGGAACTCACGCCTAGGCACATTGGGGTTCGAGGACCCCTGCCAATAGAGGTACGTAGGATGGTTGTCACCCCCCCAAGATGGCACGGGCCCTTGTTGGGCCAGCACATAAGGGTAGTTAACCGGGGGAGTGACATCCCATCTACGTACACTAGCATCATATAGGGCGTTAGTTTGGAAAGAAAGTTGTTGATGGGAAGCAACCATACCTTGCATGCCAAGTTGCATGCTTTCCATTTGGGCTCTCATTGCCTCCATTTGTTGTTGGTAGTCGGGTTGATGTTGTTGTTGTTATTTCTTTCTTCCTTGTTGTAGGGAATATTGTTGTTGTTGTTGTTGCTGACTTAGAGGGGTGGCCCTCATCACACTCTCATCTTCCTCATGCTCAAAACCTTCACCGGACCCTTCACCCGTCTCCATCCTTGCACTAGGGAGGATACCTGAATCCTTCTTTACCTACCAAGGGTAATTTACCCCCTCCCTCGTGAAGGAAGTGAACTCCGACTTGGGGAGGAAGCAATGGTGCTCATGAGAGACAAGCAAGCTCCAAGTCCTTCCTCGATCCTCAGTATCTGCGATGAATTTCATGGTCTTTAACTGATCGAGGTCGAGCCAAATATCGCTCCCATCACTCTTCCCCATAGGGGTGCAGGACTCCAATTTATCCATATGACCTAACTTCTCGGCTATCCGAGTGATCATCCCGCCAAAATGGATCTCCCCCTTCTTTGTACCCGAGAGGACACCTTCAATGCACTTAGTAAATAGAAACCCGAAGTTCATTCTATGCCCAATCTCCGGCTGCGTAGCTAGCCATAATATCCGGAATTCCTTGTTTGTAATCTTCCCCAAGTCTTGCTTATTAAAGACCACGTACCCGAGAATTCGATGCAAAAGTCTGATGGTTGGGTGCATGATTTAGCTGGCCAAGGAATCTTGGAGTTGAAAGCGTCCATCCTCGAGATGACCTTCCACTAATGAAAGGGCTCATAGGCATGGAGTCCCTCATGCTCGGGGAAGAACATATCAGCATCCAAGTATAGGTCTAATAATTGGTTAAACTGGCGAAGGGTGAGGGTTTCATTTTTGTTAAAGAGTTGGAAGGAGATGGTGAGGTCCTTATCCCCCGTAGCATGACACTCAAAAGAGGCTAGGAACTCATAAGTGGACTTCTTGTAGGTCCGGTAGGCAGTTGTCACAAATGAGCCTAACCTAAGATTGTTAAATAGGAACCAACAATCGTCATCGATGTCAAGCTTGGTGGTGGTGGGTTGGTGGTAGTGCTTGGCTGGTCTCAACTTTCTGTTTTGGAGGTTGTCATAGATGGGTCTGTGGTTTTTATTGTGAAATTTGAGGGGTGGTAAGGGTGGTGGAGCGGTTTGTTCCCTTTGTTGGGGGTTTGAGGATGTTAAACCTTGAGTTTCTTTCCCACTTTTTCTTTTCTTTGAGCCGAAAACCATTTTTACCAATAGCTATAAGCAATCCAATACCTCAACAATACGCCACAACAATCACACCACAATAATTCCCCAAATTCAATCAACCACAACAATGAGCACACTTCCAAAATCACCAAGCACAACTCAAACCAAGCAACCTAATTGAACAATCAACTAACAAGACAACAACAACTCAACAATTAACAATGCAAAATAGGATGAATAACACAAAATAGGCATGCAACCATCAAGAATTCCAACATGAAAAATCACAAGCATAAAATTTTCTCAATAAAAAATATACTTCAAATTCAAAGAAAATTATAGTAAGGGAGAAATTTATACCAACAATGAGTACCAAGAATCAGTCCAACTAACCTTCGAAGAAGAAACAAAGCACACCTTCAAGAACCTTTCAATGGTGAAAGCAAGTCCCACACAAAGAGGAACACCGAAATTGGATGTTTTTTAGAGTGAAATTTCATATTTTTGTTGAGAAAATTTGAAGAAAAGTGATGGAGTTTGATGATTTGGGGTGAGGATTTGATGAAGTATGAGTTAGGGTTTGAAGAGAGTGAAAGTTAGAGATGGAAAGGGGCGAAAGTTTCTGATTTTAGGTGAGTTTGAGTCTCGGTTTGTTGCTGAGAAAATCAGAAAAAATTCGCAGACCCGCAGGGCCGCGCCCGCAGGGGTAAAGGCCCCGCCCGCGGGTCTTCCTGTCCCCGCCCGCGGGTCCTAGGGCCGCGCTCGCTCCTTGGCATCTCCAGTTTGTGGGAATTTCTGAAACGCTCAATGCCGCGCCCACGGGGTGCAATGACGCGCCCGCAGGCCTCGATGGAGCGCCCTCTCCATGGCTTCTCTAGGGCATCTCCACTTTCATTGCCTTCTTCCTCCTTAAATTCTCCAAACCTAACTTTGTAGACCAAATTCCCAAAGATCCAAGTACCTATTAGAAGAGCAAAACACACACAACAAGGAACTAAAGAAAAATCATCCAAAATTAATCAAACACAAGAAACACAAAACGAAAAGTGTTGAGAACTCGGGTTGCCTCCCGAGAAGCGCTTCTTTATAAGGTCATTAGCTTGACCATAACACGTCATCATCAATAAAGTGGCTTAGGATTCGATGGATCGAGCCTCACGCACTCAATTATGCCAACTTGATCATTGCAATGGTAGAGCTTCAAACGGTGGTCGTTAACCATGAACTTGTTCCCTTCCGCCTCCAACTCAAAAGACCCGTAAGTAGTTGTCCTCGAAACCGTGAAAGGCCCCGACCACTTGGACTTAAGCTTTCCGGGAAACAATGGAAGCCTAGAGTTGAATAACAAAACCTTGTCTCCAACCTTGAAGCTCTTGTTTCTTATATGTCGGTCGTGCCATCTCTTAGTCCTCTCCTTGTAGAGCCTTCAGTTCTCATAAGCATCATATCGGAGCTCCTCAAGCTCATTGAGCTTAAGCAATCTTTTCTCACCCGCCAATGTCATGTCCATGTTAAGCTCCTTGATCGCCCACCAAGCCTTGTATTCCAACTCGACCGGCAAATGACAAGCCTTCCCATAGACCAACCGGTAGGGGGTTGTACCAATAGGGGTCTTGTATGCCGTCCTTAAGGCCCAAAGCGTGTCATCGAGCTTGAGAGACCAATATTTTCTAGATTTGTTCACCATCCTCTCAAGAAGGTTCTTGATCTCTTTATTTGACACCTCCACTTGTCCTTGAGTTTGTGGGTGGTAAGGTAGACCAACCTTGTGATGAACCCCATATCTCTTGAGGAGAGCTTTGAATTGCTTTTTGGCAAAATGAGAACCACCATCGCTGATTAGCACTCTAGGCACCCCAAACCGTGGAAATATGACCTTCTTGAGATGCTTGAGCACCACCTTGTGGTCGTTGGTGGGGGAGGGTGTAGCTTCAATCCATTTTGTCACATAATCCACCGCCACCAAGATATATAGATTCCCACAAGAATAAACAAAAGGACCCATGAAGTCAACACCCCAAACATCGAATGGCTCCACTTCCAAAATGTTTTGTTGAGGCATCTCATCCCTTTTTGTTATGCCACCACTCCTTTGGCATTTGTCACACCTTGAAACGAACTTGTGAGCATCTTTGTGCATTGTTGGCCACCAAAGAAGAGAATGAGAGATCTTTTCCACGGTCTTATCGACTCCTCTGTGACCTCCACAAGGCAATGAGTGGCAATGCTCAAGAACTCCTTCGATCTCATGATCCGGGACACATTTTCGGAAAAGGCCATCTCCACATAGGTTGAAAAAGTAAGGGTCATTCCAAAAATACCTCCTCACTTCTTTGAAAACCTCTTCTTTTGTTGAGAAGAGAGCTCTGGAGGAACAACTCCACAAACTAGATAATTAGCGATGTCCGCGTACCAAGGGCTAGGTGTCAAAGCCACGGCCATGAGGGTTTCAAATCCCACCTCCTCATTGATTGGGACATCTTCCTAATTCTCAAAAGGAAGCCTAGACAAATGATCCGCGACATAATTTTCCGCTCCCTTTTTATCCCTCATTTCCATGTCGAAATCTTGGAGCGAAAGAACCCAACGGATAAGACGCGGTTTTGCTTCCTTTTTGGTCATGAGGTAGCGGACTGCTATGTGGTCCGTGTACACAATCAACATTGAACATATCAGGTAAGACCGGAACTTATCCATGGCAAACATGACTGCAAGCATTTCCTTCTCCATTGTAGTGTAGTTCTTTTGAGCTTCATCGAGCATTCTACTCGCGTAGTAGATGACATGGGATCTTCCATCTTTCTTTTGACCAAGCACCGCACCTACTGCAAAATCACTTGCATCGCACATTAGCTCAAAAGGCAAGCTCCAATCCGGAGCTTGCACAACAGGAGAGGAGATGAGGGCTTCCTTGAGCTTTTGGAATGCTTCAAGTCAAGCCTCATTAAAGCTAAACACAACATCCTTTTTAAGTAACTCGGTTAAGGGTTTGGCGATTGATGAAAATTGTTTGATAAACCACCGGTAAAAACCGGCATTCCCTAAAAAAGCTCTCACTCCCGTAACGAAAGTAGGAGGGGGCAACTTAGCAATCACCGAAACCTTAGCCGAGTCAACTTCAATGCCCTTTCTTGATACTTTATGGCCTAGGACAATACCTTCCTCGACCATAAAATGGCATTTCTCCCAATTCAACACCAAACTCGTCTCTTGAGACCTTTTCAAAACTTTTTCAAGGTTATAAAGACATGTGTCAAAAGACGAGCCTCCAACACTAAAATCATCCATAAAAACTTCAATCTCATTCTCAAGCATTTCAGAAAAAATTGAAGTCATGCATCGTTGAAAAGTTGAGGGAGCATTGCATAACCCGAATGGCATTCTTTGGTATGCAAATGTCCCATATGGACATGTAAAAGTAGTTTTTTCTTGATCACTGGGATGGATAGGAATTTGGAAAAAGCCGGAATATCCATCCAAGAAGCAAAAGAAAGCATGATGGGAGAGTCTCTCCAACATTTGGTCCATGAAGGGGAGAGGAAAATGATCTTTCTTGGTGTTTTTGTTCAACTTCCTATAATCGATGCACATCCTCCACCCGGTCCCCGTCCGGGTGGAGATTTCCTCTCCTCCTTCTCCTTTGACTATGGTTATTCCCCCTTTCTTTGGAACCACGTGAACCAGGGTAACCCACTTGCTATCGGAGATAGCATAGATTATACCCGCTTCACGTAATTTCAAAATTTCTTTCTTGACAACCTCTTGGAGGTTGGGGTTCAACCTCCTTTAAGGCTCAATTGAGGTGGATTGATCATCCTCAAGGTGAATACGATGCATGCACAAAGAAGGGCTAATACCCTTGATATCATCAATGCTATACCCTATCACATTTTTATATTTTCTCAAAACAACAAGCAATTTTTCCAAATCAAGCCCATCAAGTGTAGCATTGACAATAATAGGGTATTCCCCTTCATTTCCAAGATAAGCATATTTCAAAGATGGGGGAAGGGGTTTGAGTTCTACCTTGGGAGGAGGCTTGGAACTCTCCTCCAATTTTTCCTCGGCTAGTTCGAGCTCTTCATCCCTAGGATCATCCTCTTCCTCCATTTTGGCCTCTTCAATGGTCATGACAAACTCCTTTGCCTCTTAAGAGTGGTACTCTTCTTCGTATGTAAGAGCTTCAACCATTGGATCTTGAGGGCTCATCACAACCCTTCCAAACGATCCAATTCTTCATTCACAACATCAACCCTATAGCGCTTCTCCACCATGGGGGTCTTAAGTAACTTAGAGAATTCAAAAACAATTTTCTCATCGGCTACCTCACATGTAATGGTGTTATTCTTGCACTTTATTACCGCCCCAAGGTCTTAAGAGCTTCACGGCCCAAAATCAAGGGAGAATTCACATCTTCCTCCATATCCATCACTACAAAATCACAAGGCACATAGATGTGCCCAACCTAAATAGGGACATCTTCAAGCTCACCACAAGGTAGCTTCACCGAGCGGTCGGCCAATTGAGTGGTTTTCCTTGTGGGGATCATCTCAATATTAAGATTTTGAGCAATGGATAAAGGGATCAAATTAACACTTGCTCCAAGATTGGCTAAGGAAGCCCTAGCTTCCTTGTTCCCAATCTTAATCGGCAAGGTGAAACTTCCCGGATCCTTTTGCTTCTTGGGCATCTTATGTTGAACAAGTGCACTCACTTGATGGAGGAGAGTGATAAGCTCATCATTGAGCTTTCTCTTGTTGGTGAGAATGTCTTTCAAGAACTTGGAGTATGAAGGCATTTGTGTGACAACTTCGATGAAAGGGAGGCTTATGTGCAAGTTCTTCATCACACTTAGGAACTTTGCAAATTTGTCATTTGATTTTCTCTCCGCAAGTCGACCGGGAAAAGGAACCAGTCCATCAAGATTTCTAGCCTCACTAGAAGTTGAGGATGTCACCACATCCTTAGACTTCTTTTTCTCCATACTTCACTCTTTCTCATCAACCTTCTCTTCTTCAACTTCTTTATATTCACTCACACTCTCTTCTCCTTCCTTCTTTTCCTTGCCATCCCCCTCCTTGGGACCCTCATAGGATGTTTCCGATATCAATGTGATTGCCTTGCAAGAGTTGGGTTTCACAATGTTGGAAGGGTTGGTTTGTGATTGCCCGGGTAGAGTAGAAGATGAGTTGAAATGAACTCTCTCGGCCAATTGAGCTAGTTGTGAATTAACCATCTTGTTATGAGCCTTGACCTCTTGCATTTGTTGATTTATGGCTTGAAGTTGTTGGAGAATTTAGGTTTGGGTGGAATCAGGTTGAGATGCTTGCTCTTGACTCCTTTGAGTCACTTGATTTTGATTTTTGTATTGGTGTTGATTATTTTGTTGGTGGTTCCTTGGGTAGTTTCCCCTTGGGTTTTGGTTTTGGTATTAGTTTTGGTATGGAGGAGGGTTTTGAAAATGTGAGTTGGAATTGTATGGTTGTTGAGCTTGTTGGTTCCATTGTTGAGGTTGGTTTACAATTCCGGCTGGTGGTTGTCTCTAAGCTACTCCAACGCCATTTCCCATATATCCATCTTGCCTTGTATTGTATGTCGCTACATGCTCCGGGCTCAAACCTCCACAATAAGATGTATCATGGTTTGTACCTCCGTAATTTTGACAAGAGAAAGAGTTGGCTTGGGATGAGCTTGCACCACTATTGACATTGGTGTTTAACTTTGCAAGCCCTTTTGTTAAAAGCTCAATTTGATGTTGCAATTGATCGACCTTTTCCAACTCATACTTTCCACCCTTCTTCGGTGGATTCCTCCTTCTACCGCCCCAAGAGTAGTTCTTCACTACCTCTTCGATTGTTGCTTCAACTTTGTTTTGAGGGATTTTGATCAATTTTCCACCCGCCCCCGCATCCAAGTTAGCTCTAGACATAGGTTCCAAACCATCATAGAAGAACCTCATGAGCAAGCTTTGATTGTATTCATGATGGGGACATGCTTGCACCAACTCTTTGAACCTTTCCCAAGCTTCACTAAGGCTTTCATCCGCCTCTTGTTCAAATGATGCAATCTTCCTCCTCATCTCGGCGGTCTTCTCTTCGGAAATGAACCTTTTAAGGAATGCTTGGACAATCTCCCTCCATGTTGTGAGGAATGCTTGGACAATCTTCCCACAAGAGATTGTCGGAATAGATGCATTCGGATGTATTCTTGGGAAACTTGATTGGTTTGTATCATGGCACAAAGCTCGAGGAACCTATCAAGGTGCTCAATAGGATCTTCACTTGGGGAACCCGAAAATTGCTTCTCTTGGACCATTCTTGTGTATTGTGGATGGATGGTAAAGTTGGTCTCCGTGACGGGTAGCAATATCCCATCGGTGAGCTCATAATCTTTCGGATTACTAAACTCACGAAATAAAAAATCCACTTGTTGTCCCGCCATTTCCTCGCTTTAGGAGTGTGAGGACCAAGAATCACTCTCACTATCAAAAATAGCACCAAGACCTCGCCCCTCTTCTTGATAAAGTCTACAGACTTGTCTCAAGGTGCGGTCAATTTCGTGATCAATGCTGCGAGTAGGAGGTCCCTGAGATCTTCTTTGCATCCACCAAAGCTAAGCAAACTATTACCAATGACTAGCAAGTGGAAAAAGAACAAAGTAAAGAGCAACAAATCCAACAATAGTGCAAATTAAGAGTGTAAAACAAGCCGTCTCCCCGGCAACGGCGCCAAAAATTTGATCGGTGGGCAATAGGTCGTTGGTCTACTATCCTAGATCAAATTTAAAATTTTTATTTCCTAACTCAACTCTATCAATTTTACTTAAGATAGTGGCAAGCTAGGGTCGATTCCCAAGGAAACGGGGGTTGAGCACAATCAATACGATATCTAGGACAAGTTGCTAGTGGTAAGAAAAAGGGGTATTATGGTTTGATGTTGAAGATTTCTATGATCAATCTAATTACTAAAAACAAGACTAAGCTAAACTAAAGAAAAAGGGATTGAACTAGGCACTCTAAATGAAAACAAAAGACAAGATTATAGTGATATCAATGGAAAAAAGCGCTAGGGAGAGGGGGTTCCAATCATGACCAACAAGACACTAATGAGAATCAATAAGGAAATACACCAGGGAGTTCAAACTCTACTCAAAGAAATTCATTCTCATGCAACTACTTAAAGCAAGTTGATGAAATCAATCAACCCTAAACTAGATCATTCTCATGCATCTAATCTAGGACTACAACAATGGGGTTATAGGTGCACACAATAACTCCAAGAATATTTAAGCACAAATCACCAACTCAAGGTAGAATCCAATCAATAATCAGTAGGAACTCAAATAAGCATGATTTTCACCCCCTTCCGTAGCTAAAAATCTAAGCTATAGAAAGGAAAATACCCATGACAACCAAGCTAAACAAGTATTCAATCCTAATGCAACTTAGCATGATTCTAAGTTAAAGAGAAATTAAAGAAACTAATAAAGCATGAATATTTATGAAGAAAACATGAGTAAAAACAATAAAACTAAGTATCAGGGAAATAAGAGAAAAGATTACTATTATAAAAGTTGAAGGATTACCCAATCATCAAAGTTGTTGCAACAATCTAGAGGAAATCTTGAATATTTGATTACAAAGATTGAATCTTGAATACTAATGTTTTCTCTTTCTAAAAGACATGGATTTTCTTTCTCTACAAGTGTTTTTGATGCCAATGGAATAGTGAATGAATGAAAAACTCAAGCTTAAGACTATTTATAGTCTTCTACTATAATGAGGAAATGGGCAAGGGAGAGGGGCTCTCCAAACAAGCTGTCGTTCCCTCTCCAAGCCGGGTAATAAATTCGCCAAAACTAGACAGTCGCGCCAGCGAGGGTATATGCCGCGCCCGCGGGTCTTCTCTGCCGCGCCGGCAGACCTCTGCGCCGCACCCGCAGCTCGCCATCTCTAGAAACTCGCGTTTGCTCAGGACATCCCTGTCCATGCCCGCGGCCTTGCATATCAGCGCGCCCTCTCCCTTTTGGCATCTCCACTTCCTTGGCAAGCTTCCTTAGCATCTCCACTCCATCTAGCAATCCATAATTCGCCCACGAGTGCTAGGAGCTATCAAAACACACAAATAAAAGGTAAAAAGTGGAAGAACAGATATAAGTGAAGGGAAAACACGAGAGGGAGCTAAATTAACTAAAATAGAATAAAAATGAAAGGAATGGTGTCCTTCCAACAAGTGTATTATTCTAATAGAGGGTTCAGAATTATTACAGAGCTAATTCTTCAGTAAGGTCAAGTGATCGGAATGCCTAGGTGGAGGCCGCTTCCGATCAGTTATATTATGGTATAATTAATATTACAGCTTAAACTTAACTGAACCCTTCGATCCGAACCCAATCGAACTACCGATCCGAGACGACGAATTAATCCGAAGGATTTAATGAGTCGACGGAGTTTTACGAATACAGACGTCGGATATCGAGCCTAGGGCGTCGAGACCGAGCGTCGCAAAATCTCAAGGAATAAGTACGAGCATAGCCGTAGCTAGGCTAGGCTAGCTCATCGCAAGCCTAGGCGCACCATGTGTGTGCTAGGCGCACCATGGTGTGCTAGGCGCACCATGTGTGCTAGGCGCAAGCCTAGGCACTATCGCAGCCCATCGCACCATCGTAGCACAAGCAAAGCACCATCGCATGGCTAGGCCTGTGCGTGTGTGCGTGTGCTTGTGCCTTAGCCTATCGCACCATCACAGCAGCATGGCTGCGCACATGCGTACCTTCGCATGTCACTACATCGCTGCATGCGTGCCTGGGTACTAGGCACCATCGCAGGCCCCTCGCACAAGCACAGCACCATGCTAGGCCTTGTGTGCATGTGCGTACGCGTGGAGGGCATCGCAGCAGCAACAACATGCGAGTGTATGCGAGGAAGAGCTAGCAAGCAGCACCAAGCCCAGCATGCGTGGCTCGCTAGCAGCACGCATGCTAGGCCTTGCGTGTGTAAGTGCGCTGGTTGGGCTATATGTATGCTGGCCTGGCTGTGCTGGCTATGCGAGAGGGTGTGTGCGTGTGCGATGGCGAGAGAGGCAAGGACCAGCACCAGCGCCAGCAGCTAGCAGCGCCTAGCACTGGCACGCAGCAGCAGCACAAGCATCGCCCAGCGCCAACACGCATTGCCTGGCTGGGGATGCGAGGCTACTGGCTGGGCTGGTGCTAGCTGGCTAGGCTGGTGCTCGCTGGCTGGGCTAGCTGGCACTGCTAGCTGGCGCGCTAGCTGGCAACAACCCAACATCCCTTTACTTAAGGCGGTCTATGAGGGTGGGGACCAAGGCTTGGGCAAAGCCTTGGGGAGCAAGGCAATGGTCCCCCCCCCCCACCTCTTTATGGTCCTCACCTAAATCTCTCTCTCCCCTTGACACTTGTTGCATTGTGATTGATTTAATTATTAATTTAATTTGGAATTAAATTAATTGTCAAAATTATTCATTCTCCCACATTGGTTGGGAAATGAAAATCAAGGGTGCATTTCCCTATAAATACCAAAGGCTTGGGTATTTGGGAAACACGACCTTGAGAGGAATTAAAAGGCAACTCTTGATTTGAGTAAACCTTGATTCGTAAAACTCATAGTTTTATTTGTCCGGGTCTCGACTAACCTTCGAGACTTAGGACGCTCGGGTCGAGTTCGAGGGTACGATCCCGTTGGAGACCTCATATTTTCGGGGTTCAAGTAAGAGCTCATTGTTGAGCGAAGCACGCGTCAAAGGTATAATCTTTTATCCTTTCTTGTGTTTAATTATATTTTTCTTGATTAATTACATTTATTATGGGGGCGGGTCTTGGCGGGTTTCTTTCCGCGTAGTGAGGGTCACTACGAAACCCAAAAGTGGTATCAGAGCCACGCTCCTTTTAATTTTTGCAATTATTGATTAACTAAGGTGTTTTAAAGTAAGATTTAATTTCTGGTTTTGCTTTTCCAATTAGATTAGAAGCTCGTTTTAATTAATTTTAAAATTCGTATTTTTATCGATTTGGCTGTCGAACACAGATTTTGGCTCAAAAATAGTGATTTTTGGGTGGAATTGACATTCTGAAACAGATTCATCCCTCTTCGAAAACTGTCCAGAAGCCAAATTCGAATCAGAAACCCAAGTTTTTGGGGTTTTTTCGTTTTTTCAACGAAAATTTTAAATCTTTTTAAGCCTTGATTAATGCAAGCATTACAAGGTTAGATTAAATGCATTATTGCATCCCTAATCTACTGCTATTTTAATTATCCTTGAGCATAATTATGGAGTATTAGTTAGTGCTTGAGTTGATATGCCTTTTTCACATAAACTTGATTTTTCACGATTTTCCAAATTAATTGCAATAATGTGTGAATGTTTGATGTGAATGTGTAATTTTAAGTTCCCAAGTATGTTAAAGTTCTAATCTTTAAAGGTTTAAATGATTGGAACTCTAACCCTAAATTCCATATTGAACAAAGTTTGGATTTTTCATGTTTGGTTGATTAAAATCCATGAAGTTCAAATACTTGTGAGTAAAATTTTGATTAATCTTCATATTGGAAAATGTAATCTTGGTATTTTACACAAGTATGAAAGTTGGAAAATTTTATCATTGGATGGTTAATTTATTTTTCCAACTCCCATTTGTCAAATCCATTATTAATTTGCATATTGGAAAAATTAATTATGGACATAGCTATTTCAATTTTAAGCATAAAGGAAGACCTAAATTAATTCAAAATAAATTTTTGATGATTTAGGCTTGTGCACCGGTAAATTGAATTTATTTAAGTTAGACTTATTTTATTTTATTTTTCCTCAAATTGATTCTAAAAATATAATTTAGAATTAATTTATGCCACACATAAATCGGAATTAAAATTCCAAGTGAAATGCACGCAAATCGATGTAAAACCGCAAGCGTCACCAAGGCTAGTCGGGCTGCCTAGCAGCCCATTTTTAGGCTGCATGTGGTGCGCACATGGCTGAGCATCAATTGTGCGTGGCTGTGTGGCGAGGGGTGCTAAGGCTGGGCTTAGGGAAGTGGCATTGGCTGCTGGCTCCTTGGGGTGCTGCTGGGCAGCGTGATAGCAAGCACCAGCCAGCCCCCACTTGCTGGCAGGCGCCAGCATGCGAGCAGGCATGCGTGGTGCTGGCCAGCGTAGTGTGTTGTGCCGGGCGTAGCATGCTAGCACCAGGCGCCAGCACAGCCCTTGATGCTGCTGGTGTGTATGTGGCATAGGCTGCTAACGAGCTTGTGCTGCTGCTGGGCAGCAAAGCAGCAAGCCCCAGCTAGCCAGCCCACTGCTGCCTAGCAACCATGGTGCGCAATGCACCATGCTTGAATGAGGCTTCGTTGCTTAATTTTGAGCTATGTAATTTTGCGAAAATTTTTCCGTTTTAAATTATCTATGTAATTATTCTAACGAGGTTAGACCTCGATTTCTCCTGCTTTTGCAAAATTTTTGATTTTGACAAATTATAGGTTATGCCGACTTAATTAATCGGATTAATTAAGTATGGATGCGAGATTTAGTGGGAGCTTATTTGATTACGTGAGCAATTTGCTTTTAGAAATAATGAATTAAACAACTTTGACTAGTTTTAATTAGGCACGTTAATTGGATTAACCACCTAAGTTAGTTACTAGTTTTGCGTGTTTAATTATGTATTTCGTAATTTGCATGGGCCATTCACAAATAGTGAATGGATGAATGGAATACTGTTTTCAAAAAAGGTTATTGAAAATGGCAACTAGTGGGGCCCGACTAGGATAGAAAATACGGACTGCGTTTCGTTATGTATTTTTGTAAATCTAAATACGGTCTGCGAACCGTTAAGTATTTTTTGTACTATTAGATTAATCTTAGTCGTTCTAGCTAGTTTATTTATTTTGGTCAAGATGTCTCAAGACGGCGTTTCGATGAAGACGAGCCAAGATGAAGACCCATGGAAATTGAAGATTTCAAGGAGTCATGCTAGGTTCCAAATGCATCTATTTTATGCTATATATATATATATATATATATATATATATATATATATATATATATATATATATATATATATTGTTGTTATATATGAATGTTAGATGCATATATGTTGTGACGATTAGTTAAGTTCACTTAAATCAAACCAACATAGAAACCCTAGGTCCCTTAATAATATTGAGCTAAAATTTGTCGTTTCAAAACAACACTTACCGAACTAATGCGCGTATGTGATGGGCTACGCCAAAGCAAGGCATCACTACTTCCCTAGGAATGTAAGGTATACTAGGTATACAAGTTGTCTTGGTTAAGCTCAACGATATCAGTAAGAAGTCCTTAGATGTCGTGGCAAAAGAGATAAAATGTCAAGGATCCATTAGATGCGACATTTTATCAAACTGAGAGTAGCTTGGAGTTATTAGCAATTGGATTGCATACCTTAAGATATTTAATGATTAAGACAAGCCAAAGCATGCTTAACCATTTCTTGATCTTTGGGATCTCGGAATCATTTTATTCTCGCCTAAAAGGGACTAATTTATAAATGCGTGGATAAAATGCTCAATAAGATTGAAAATATGCATGAACGCTTTTAAAATTTCAACTTATTGATTTATGAATGGTTTTTCATTTAAAAGTTTTTCAATTGTAGAACAATGTCTGCAAGTAACTCAAACAACAACCAATTCTCTTTACGCTCAATTCTCGACAAGGAGAAGTTGAGCGAGCCAAATTTTCTTGATTGGCAAAGAAATTTGCCATTGTACTAATGCAAGAGCAAAAGGAATACGTCCTTGATGAGGAAATGCCCGACGCTCCCAATGAGGAGGTCACTCAGGCTGCCCTTAACCGATGGCAAAGTGCCAATCGGGATGTCAAATGCATCATGTTGGCCACTATGTCTCCGGACCATCAAAAGACTTTCTTTGAAAAAGAGACGGCTTTGGAGATCATTTTTGAGCTTTAGGATATGTTTCAAGAGCAGGCCCGAACTGAAAGGTTCGAAACCCACAGGCAGATCCTTGAGACCAAGCTCAAGAAAGGAGAGCCAGTCAGCCCGCATGTCCTCAAAATGATTGGATTATTTGAGAACATGGAAAGCCTTGATGTTAGGTATTCAACCGAGATGGCAATTGACATCATTCTCCACTCGCTTCACAAAGGCTATGATCAGTTCAAAATGAACTATAATATGCAAAGCATGGAGAAAACCCTCACCGAGCTTCATGGTATGTTGAAGCAAGCCGAGCAAACCCTCAAGGATGAGGTCAAGCATGACATGCTCATGGTGAGGAAGGGCAAGCCATTCAAATGTCCGGGCAAGAAGAAGAGCTTTAAGTTCAATGTAGTCGGATGGAACGGAAGCGTGTCGCTCGCATCCATTTTTGAAGTGAGTTCTTGCCTATATAGTAAGGGAAAAAGAGAAATTTTCCGCATAAGTCAAACACTGCCAAGCGCAGCAAGGACGAGAAGGTAGCCTCTTCCAAGTCCGATTCCAAATGTTTCTACTACAAGAAGAAGGGACATTGGAAACGGGACTTCCTCAAGTTCAAGGAAGATAAGAAGAACGGCACCGTTGCTTCTTCATCAGGTATTTTTGTTATAGACTTAAACTTCGCTAGCAAAACATCATGGGTATTAGATACCAGATGTGGCTCACACCTTTGTTCCAATGCTCAGGGACTAAGGATAAATAAGAGGCTACAAAAGGGAGAGGTCAAGCTTCGGGTCGGCAATGGAGCAAGAACGTCTGTCGTCTCCGTTGGAACTCTCAGTTTTTCATTGCCCTCTAGGCTTATCTTAGATTTTGACAATTGTTATCATGTTCCTAGAGTTACCAAAAACATTATTTCAATATCGGCGTTGGACGCCAAAGGTTTTGAATTTCGAATTAAGAACAATAGTTGTTCATTTTATTTCGATAATGTTTTATATGGTAAAGCATATTCAGAAAATGGTCTTTATGTGCTTTCTCTTGACAAACAAGTCTATAACATTGATGATACCGCCAAAAGGGCTAAGCCCATCGAGTCGAATCAAACCTACTTGTGGCATTGTCGTCTTGGCCATATTAACGTCAAACGCATCAAGAAACTTCTACAAGAAGGTGTTCTTGACTCATTCGACTTGGAGTCGTTTGAAAATTGCGAAGGATGTCTATTAGGCAAGATGATAAAACAACCATTCTCCAAGTTGAGAGAAAGGGCAAGTGACTTATTAGGTCTAATACACACGGATGTATGTGGACCAATGAGTACACCCGCAAGACAAGGTTACCGATATTTCATCACCTTCACCGACGATTTTAGTAGATATGGCTATATCTAATTAATGTCGAATAAATCTGAATCCTTTGAGAAATTCAAAGAATTTCAGAAAGAAGTTGAGAATCAACTTGGCAAGAAAATTAAAGCACTTTGATCGGATTGAGGTGGCAAATATTTGAGCCATGAATTCGACGATCACTTGAAAGAAAATGGTATTCTTTCAGAGTTGACACCTCCCGAAACTCCTCAACGGAAAGTAGTGTCCGAACGGAGGAATCTAACCTTGTTAGACATGGTTCAATCAATGATGGGTCTTAGTGAACTTCCTATCTCTTTCTGGGGACATGCGCTACAAACCGCGGCACTAACACTTAACCGCGCTCCGTCAAAAGCTATTGAAAAGACTCCATATGAATTATGGACTAAGAAACCTCCTAGGTTATCTTTTCTCAAGACTTGGGGTGCGAAGCATATGTCAAGCGATTAATTTCGGATAAACTTCACCCCAAATCAGATCAGTGTTTCTTTGTGGGATATCCAAAAGAAACCAAAGGGTATTACTTCTACAATAAATCCGAGAACAAAGTGTTTGTTGCTCATGATGGTGTCTTTTTGGAGAAGGAACACCTTTCCAAAATGACAAGTGGGAGGAAAATCAAACTAGACGAAGTTCGAGAGGACGAGCAACAATGTCAACCTGATAAAACTGACAATCTAAGTGCTTTGGAAGCAGCTGGAAAGATTGGTCAGAATCAAACAGACAATGTTGTAGGGTTTCGTAGTGACCCGACATTACGAAGAAGGAAACCCACCAAGACCCGCCCCTTAATTAAAGCAATTAAACAAGCATAATAAACTTAATCAAACAAGATTAAGGACAAGAATTATACCTTTGACGCGTGCTTCGCTCCCAAAGAGCTCTTACTTCAAAATCCCAAAAAGACGAGATCTCCGACGGATCGTACCCTCGACCCGACCCGAGCGTCCCATGTCTTGAAGGTTAGTCAAGACCCGGACAAAAATAACTATGAGTTTTACGAATCAAAGGTTTACTCTTTCTTAGAGTTACCTTTTTAATTCCACTCAAGGTTGTATCAAATCCTAATACCAAAATTGGTATTTATAGGGAAATGATCCCTTGATTCTCATTCCCCAAAAAATGTGGGAGAATGTTTTATTTGCTAATTAATTTAGTTCTAAAATAAATCAATAAATAAATGCAATCATAATTCGACAAGTGTCAAGGAGAGAGAGACTATTAGGTGAGGACCATGGGGAGGTGGGGGGGACCAATGCCTTGCTCCCCAAGGCTTTCCCGAAGCCTTGGTCCCCACTCTCCTCATAAACCGCCTCACCCTAGGCTGCTGCCCAGCTGCCAGCTAGCGTGCCAGCTGGTTGTGCCATCTAGCTCAGCATGCTAGCACTAGCCCAGCAGCATCGCTGATGCTTGCTGGTTCGTGCTGGCGCTGGTGCTGGCTGGTGTGTGCTGGCGCTGGTGCTAGCATCCCACGCATCATCGCTGCTCGCAAGGCCCAGCATGCGTGCTGCTAGCGAGCCACGCATGCTGGCCTCTCGCCACGCACCGCACTCCCACACCATGCGCACCACGCATCTCTCTCGCACACAATGCGTAGCATGCGTGCTTCTAGCAAGCCACGCATGCTTGGCTTGACGTTTCTTGCTAGCTTGCCAGCCTCTCGCACACACTTTTGCACAGCCTCACGCATCAGCCCCGGCACTATGCACCATGCACGCACATGCCTCGCCCAAGCACCACGCACCACGCATGCGCCAGTGCCTAGCACTAGCTGTGCTTGGTGCGTGTGGCCCTGCCATGCGCCCATCACTATTCTAGGGCTTCTATGGCATCAGGCCATCCTAGGGCACGCATGGTGCGCCTAGTGATGCTGCTTGGGCTGCGATGGCGCCCAGCCATCCTAGGCCACGCATGGTGCGCCTAGTGGTGCGTATAGGCCTGCGATGGGCTGCTGGCTTGCGATGGCGCCCAGCATCTTGCTAGGGCTGCGATAGCGCCTAGGCACGATGCCAGGGCTGTGTTGGCGCGCCTGGTGCTAGCGATAGCCAGCCATTGTGCCTAACCATCTTGTTAGGGCTGCGATGGGCGCCTAGTGCCTATGATGAGCTAGCCTAGCCTAGCTATAGCTACGCTCATACTTGTCGATTGTGATTTTGCGATGCTCGATCTCGACGCCCTAGGCTCGATTTCCAACGTCTGTATTCGTAAAACTCTGTCGACTCATTAAATCCTTTCGCATTAATTCGTCGTCTCGGATCGATGATTCGATTGGGTTCGACCCGAAGGGTTCAGTTATGATTAAGTTGTTATATCAATTGTACCTTGATATTACTGATCAGAAGCGGCCTCCACCTAGGCATTCCGATCACTTGACCTTACTGAAGAATTAGCTCTGTAATAATTCTGAACCCTCTATCGGAAGAATACACTTGTTGGAAGGACATCATTCCTTTCAATCTCCCAATTGTCCTTCTGGACAAGTGTGCATATAGTGTATAGCTCATTTCCTATGTCACTTAATGTTTCTTCGTGAACTATAAGGTAAGATTCTTTGTCATCCTTATTACGTTCAGATGTGTTTCTCGATCTCCGAGTTCGACTGTCAGTAAGCAGATGATTTCTAAAATCCATCTGAGCACGGCCATGCATTTTCACAGTCTTACTCTTCGAGCAGCCTTGTAAACAACAAAACATTTTCCCTATTGTTAGTAGTGGGACAATCCTAGTCTTGTATTGTAAGTTCTTCTTACTAAGAGGACATAGTCTCCCGAGTGTTTCCGTTATGATCCCCAGTTACGACAGACATTTGGAAACATCAAAGAGTCTAGTACTCAAACAAGAAAACTTCACAGTACTCATGGTCGGAGGAAATAAGTTCCGATAGTCATAATGAAAAATGTACATATGACAAAATTTAAATTTTCTTAAATTACTCTCATAGGTCTTATCCAGTATTGTTCCAAATTGTACCTGTGCAAATGATTTATGACCGTCACGTCCTCGCAGCACAAGAAACGGTGCTGTAAATCATACTACACACGAATCTATGGCGGTTATCAATCGTCCATCTGTTAGATGACCTCGATTAGGGATAATTTTCGATTTAATATTCAATGTTCACTTAACAGGTGTTTCTTTATTCAAGACATGGTCTTGATACCCTATTTTGAATATTTCCGTAAATCGAATGGACTCATTATTTAATTCTAAACCACAATTAAATAGTAATGGAGTGAATGATAATTTTACAAAAATTAATTACTCCATTAATGAATGGTTTCAATACAGTGTCTTACATTAAATATCCTATTTAATTAAAACACATGTACAGGGAATTTCAAAGACAGTTCCAACATGCTTAATTCCCATTGCCTCAATGTGCTTGTTGTGTTTCACTTGAGGCAAAGGTTTAGTCAAAGGATCGACTACATTATCATCCGTGCCGATCTTACAAATTCTGATTTCACCTTCGGATTTCCATTCTCTTATCATGTGAAATCGCCTTTGCACGTGTTTGACCTTCTGGTGTTCTCTCGGCTCCCTGGCCTGAGCGATAGCTCCATTATTATCACAATAGAGGTCTATCGGTCCCTTAATTGAGGGTACAACACCAAGTTTGCTAATGAACTTGCGAATCTAAACAGCTTCCTTGGCAGCTTCCGAAGCGGCCAAGTACTCGGCTTCAGTTGTAGAGTCTGCAGTGGTGCTCTGCTTGGCACTCTTCCAGCTCCTCTATTCAGACCGAATATGTACCCCGATTGTGACTTGAAGTCGTCTCTGTCAGTCTGGAAGCTAGCGTCGGTGTAACCTTCAACAACCAGTTCTTTGTGGCCTCCATACACCAGGAATTTATCCTTGTTCCTCTTCAGGTACATAAGGATGTTGTTGGCCGCAGTCCAATGCGCCTCTTTTGGGTTCGATTGGTATCGACTCGTTACACTCAAGGCATATGATACATCCGGCCTTGTACATATCATGGCATACATGATCGATCCGATTAGCGAAGCATATGGATCTGATTCATTCTTTCTCGCTCAACAGGTGTCAGCGGACACTGTTTCTTGCTGAGAGTTATGCCATGGGACATGGGTAAATGCCCTCTTTCGGCATTTTCCATGTTGAATCGAGCCAGTACCTTATCAATGTAAGTACTCTAGCTTAATCTAATCATCCTCTTAGATCTATCCCTGTAGATCTTGATGCCCAATATGTACTATGCCTCTCCTAAGTCCTTCATTGAAAAGCACTTTCCCAACAAGCCCTTTACGGACTCCAATAATTTTGTGCTGTTTCCAATGAGCAGTATGTCATCGACATACAGGACTAGGAATGCAATATCACTCCCACTGACCTTCTAGTATACACAAGACTCATCTGGATTCTTGATAAAACCAAATTTGCTGATGGCTTCATCAAATCGCAGATTCCAACTTCTGCTGGCTTGCTTTACTCCATAAATGGACTTCTTCAGCTTGCAAACCTTTCCAGCGTTGCCTGGATTGACAAAACCTTCTGGATGTGTCATATACACAGTTTCTTCCAAAATCCCATTAAAGAAGGCGGTTTTGACATCCATTTGTCATATTTCGTAATCGTAATATGCAGCAATTGCTAGGATGATCCGGACGGATTTTAGCATTGCAACTGGTGAAAAAGTTTCGTCATAGTCAATCCCGTGGACTTATCTATAACCTTTTGCCACCAGTCTAGCTTTGTATATCGATACATTTCCATCCTTGTCTATCTTCACTTTGAAGATCCATTTGCAACCAATGGGTGTATAACCCTCGGGCAAATTCACCAAGTCCCAGACTTGATTTTCAGACATGGAATCCATCTCAGATTTCATGGCCTCTTTCCATTTTGCAAAGTTGGGGCTCGTCATAGCTTGCTTGTATGTCGTCGGCTCATCACCATCCATAACTAGGATGTCCTAATCATCAGTTAAGACGATACCGAGGTGTCTGTCTGGTTGAGATCTTTGCCGTTGCGACCTACGTAGGGGGAGTTGGTTGAGCATTTACATTGCCTGTTTGACTCTGACCAATCTTCTTAAATGCTTCCAAAGTATCTAGGTTGTCAGTTTTGTCAGGTTGACATTGTTGCTCGTCCTCTCGAACTTCGTCGAGTTCGATTTTCCTCCCACTTGTCATTTTGGAAAGGTGATCCTTCTCCAAAAAGACACCATCACGAGCAACAAACACTTTGTTCTAGGATTTATTGTAGAAGTAATACCCTTTGGTTTCTTTTGGATATCCCACAAAGAAACACTTATCCGATTTGGGGTGAAGTTTGTCCGAAATTAATCGCTTGACATATGCTTCGCATCCCCAAATCTTGAGAAAAGACAACCTAGGAGGTTTCTTAGTCCATAATTCATATGGAGTCTTTTCAACAGCTTTTGACGGAGCTCTATTCAGTGTTAGTGCTGCTGTTTGTAGCGCATGTCCCCAGAACGAGATAGGGAGTTCACTAAGACCCATCATTGACCGAACCATGTCTAACAAGGTCCGATTCCTCCGCTCGGACACTTCATTCAATTGAGGAGTTCCGGGAGGTGTCAATTCTGAAAGAATGCCATTTTCTTTTAAGTGATCGTCGAATTCATGGCTCAAATATTCGCCACCTCGATCCGATCAAAGTGCTTTAATTTTCTTGCCAAGTTGATTTTCAACTTCTTTTTGAAATTCTTTGAATTTGTCAAAGGATTCAGATTTATTAGAAATTAAGTAGATATAGCCATATCTACTATAATCGTCGGTGAAAGTGATGAAATATCGGTAACCTTGCCTTGCGGGTGTGCTCATAGGTCCACATACATCCGTGTGTATTAGACCTAATAAGTCACTTGCCCTTTCTCCCAACTTGGAGAATGGCTGTTTTATCATCTTGCCAAATAAGCATCCTTCGCAATTTTCAAACGACTCTAAGTCGAATGAGTCAAGAACACCTTCTTGAAGAAGTTTCTTGATGCGTTTGATGTTAATATGGCCAAGACGACAATGCCACAAGTAGGTTTGATTTGACTCGATGGTCTTAGCTTAGTGGTATCAACTTTTGTCTAATCATAGGTAAAACATGCAATTTAATTGAACATGAATTTGTAAGACAAACTTGAAACAACTATTGTCAAAGTCTTACACTTGAAATTCCTAGGTGTCCAACACCATGGATCATAATATGTTCAAAGCATGATGAAAACTAGAAATAGTTCAATTAAATGTCAAAGACAAAATAGTGCATGCAAGCACGACCGAAAACCATCTTCGTCGTCTTCTTGCTCTTGCACCATTACTTGATAAGCTTCTCACTTGGTCCCTGAAAAGGCAACATTTAAGTGAGTCATACTTGGTATCTAATAGTTATGATAAGCTTAATCCACAAGTGTTAAGGAAGATACTTGAGGTGGTCGGAGTGATCCCCTCTTCCTTGACGAGCATGCATTCCCTCTTTTAATGGCCTTGCATGCCACAATGGAAGCATCTCATCTTTGCCTTGACCTTCTTGAACTCCTTCTTCTTAGCTCTCAAGGGCCTTTTGGTCATTACATAGGCAGTGGCTTGGCTAAGTAGTTGCACCACCTCCTTGAGGGAGTGTGTCTCCTTTCCCGCAGCGATATGCACTCTAAGTGCATCATAGCCCGAGTGGAGTGAAGCAAGCAAGATATGCCCCGCCATCTCATCTTCCAATGGAATTCCAAGAAGCTGCATGTGCTTGAAGAGCCTAGTCATACCAAGCACATGAGGTCGGAGGGGCATGCCGGGTCTCAATTTAGCATTGTAGACCTTGGTCCAAAGCCGTCGCCTTTCCTTAGCAAGATATCCAACGTTTGGTGGCTTAATCCTCATGTTTGAGAGTGACCTAGTCAAGTCAAACACGAGTCCATCAAAGTTGCCATTGTCACTCTTGGTGACTCTTACATTGACAACGTCCTCAAGTGCTTTGAGGAACATGTCCGGAAGGTAGGAGGAAAGAGTTTCTTTCCAGTCTTCCGGGATGGAATTTGCCATGAGTCGTGATACCCTTTTGCAATTGGAAGACCATTCTTCATGAGCCTCGTCGGTCATGATCCCTTTGGCAAAGAAGCTTGGAAAGGGAGTATCAAGAGTATACTCCAAGGAACAATTCCGGAGAGTTCTCCTGAGTTCCTCCTCCCATTCCTTAAAGTTGACCAAGTTTAAGAGAAAGGCAAACTTTTCGGGGAGTTCCGGGCACATTTGGTTGTTGTTCGAGTTACTTGCAGACATTGTTCTACAATTGATAGAATTTGAAGTGAAAAACCATTCATATATCAATAAGTTGAAATTTAAAGCGTTGATGCACATATTCGAACTTATTGAACATTTTATCCACGCATTTTAAGATTGTCCCTCATGGGCGAGAATAAAATGATTCCGAGATCCCAAAGATCAAGAAATGGTCAAGCATGCTTTGGCTTGTCTTAACCATTAAATATCTTAAGGTAAGCAATCCAATCGCTAATAGCTCCAAGCTACTCTCGGTTTGATAAAATGTCGCATCTAATGCATTCTTGACATTTTATCTCTTTTGCCACGACATCTAAGGACTCCTTACTGATATCGTTGAGCTTAACCAAGACAACTTGTATACCTAGTATACCTTATGTTCCTAGGGAAGTAGTGATGCCTCGCTTTGGCGTAATCCATCACATACGCGCATTAGTTCGGTAAGTGTTGTTCTTGGAACGGCAAATTTTAGCTCAATATTATTAAGGGATCTAGGGTTTCTATGTTGGTTGATTTAAGTGAACTTAACTAATCATCGCAACATAATAGAAATCCTAGACATGCATCCAGCAATCTTATATATAATAGCAATATATAAGGCATAAAATAGATGCATTTGGCAACTAGCATGACCCCTTGAAATCTTCAATTTCCATGGGTCTTCATCTTGGCTCGTCTTCGTCGAAACGCCATCTTGAGACATCTTGGCCAAAATGAAATAAAAGAAGCTAGCTAGAACGACTAAGATTAATCTAATTAGGACAAAAATACTTAACGGTTCGCAGACCGTATTTATATTTACAAAAATACATACGGAACGTAGTCCGTATTTTCTATCCTAGTCGGGCCCCACTAGTTGCCATTTTCAAAGAACCTGTTTTGAAAGCAATCTTTCATCCACCCGTTCACGATTTGTGAACGGCACATGCAATTTTTACGAAATACATAATTAAACACGCAAAACTAGTAACTAACTTAGGTCGTTAATCCAATTAACGCGCCTAATTAAAACTAGTCAAAGTGGTTTAATCCATTATTTCTAAACGCAAAAAGCTAACGCATTTAATTAAGCTCCCACTAAATTCCGCATCCGTACTTAATTAATCCGATTAATTAAGTCGGCATAACCTATAATTTGTCAAAATTTGCAAAAACGAAAATCGAGGTTTTTAGCCTCGTTAAAATAATTAATTAAAATTATTAACACGGGAAAAATCGCAAAATCATAGCTCAAGTACTAAGAAAAAAGGGCATCATCCTATGATGCATGGCGCACCATGGCTGCTAGGCAGCCCATGGCCTCTGCGCCATGGTGCGTGGTGCTGGCAGCTAGCACCAGCAGCATACTACGTATGCTACGCATGCTAGTAGCTTGCTGGCACAAGCATCAGAGGGCTAGCTGGCTGGGGCTTGCTGCCTCGCTGCCCAGCAGCAAAAGCGTACCAGCAGCCTAAGGCCCCATGCGCCAACACACACACCACACAGCAGACCCCTCCTCGCCACACAGTCACGCACCAAGCGATGCACAGCCATATGCGCACCACAGGCAACCTACATGTGGGCTGATAGGCAGCCCGGCTAGCCTAGGTGACGCGTGCGGTTTGCATTGTTTTGCGTGCATTTTACTCGGAATTTAATTCCGATTTGTGTGTGACAATAATCAATTCTAAATCAAATTTTAGAATTAATTTTTGAGGGAAAATAAAATAAAACAAATATTAAGTCTAACTTAAACAAATTTATTTTATTGGTGCACAAGCCTAAATTTATCCAAAAATTTCAATTTTTTTGAACAAAATTAGGTCAAACTTTATGCTTAAAAAAAATGAAATATGTCCAAAATTGATCTTGCCAATATGCAAATTAACAATGGATTTGACAAATGGGAGTTGGAAAAATAAATTAACTATCCAATGATAAAATTTTCCAACTTGCATACTTGTGTAAAATACCAAGATTACATCTTCCAATATGAAGATTAATCAAATTTCACTCACAAGTAATTGAACTTAATGGATTTTAATCAACCAAAACATGAAAAATCCAAACTTTGTTCAACGTGAAATTTAGGGTTAGGGTTCCAATCATTTAAACCTTTAAAGATTAGAACTTTAACATTACTTGGGATCTTAAAATACAAAATCACAACAAGCTTTCACACCTTATTGCAATTTATTTGCAAAATTTGTGAAAAACAAGTTTATGTGATAAATTGGTATATCAACTTAAGCACTAATAAACACTCCATTATTATGCTCAAGGATATTTTAAAACCAGTAGATTATTGATGCAAATGTGCATTTAATCTAACTTTGTAATGCTTGCATTAATCAAGGCTTAAAAAGAATTAAAATTTTCGTTGAAAAACGAAAAACCCCAGAAAAATTGGGTTTCTAGTTCGCATTTGGCTTCTGGACAATCCTAAAAGGAATGAAACAGTTCCAGGATGTCGATTCCACCCAAAAATCACTATTTTTGAGCCAAAATCTGGGTTCGACAGCCAAATCGAAAATAAAATCGAGTTTTAAAAATTAATTAAAACGAGTATCTAATCTAATTAGATGAACATGAACCAGAAAATTAAATTCTTTAAAACACCTTAATTAAACAGTAATTGCAAAAATTAAAAGGAGCGTGGCTCCGATACCGCTGTAGGGTTTCGTAGTGACCCGACACTACGCGGAAGGAAACCCACCAAGACCCGCCCCTTAATTAAAGCAATTAAACAAGCATAATAAACTTAATCAAACAAGATTAAGGACAAGAATTATACCTTTAACGCGTGCTGGTGCGTGCTGGCGCTGGTGCTGGCTGGTGCGTGCTGGCGCTGACAATGGTGCATGCTGGGGCTGGTGCTAGCATCCCACGCATCATCGCTGCTTGCATGGCCCAGCATGCATGCTGCTAGCGAGCCACGCATGCTAGCCTCTCGCCACGCACCGCACTCCCACACCATGCGCACCACGCATCTCTCTCGCACACAATGCCTAGCATGCGTGCTGCTAGCAAGCCACGCATGCTTGGCTTGACGTTGCTTGCTAGCTTGCCAGCACCTCACACACACTTTCGCACATCCGAACGCATCAGCCCCGGCACTGTGCACCATGCACGCACATGCCTCGCCCAGGCACCACGCACCATGCATGAGCTAGTGCCTAGCACTAGCTATGCTTGGTGTGTGTGGCCCAACCATGCGCCCAGCACTATGCTAGGGCTGCTATGGCATCAGGCCATCCTAGGGCACGCATGGTGCGCCTAGTGATGCTGCCTTGGCTGTGATGGCGCCCAGCCATCCTAGGCCACGCATGGTGCGCCTAGTGATGCGTATAGGCCTGCGATGGGCTGATGGCTTGCGATGGTGCCCAGCATCATACTAGGGTTGCGATAGCGCCTAGGCACGATGCCAGGGCTGTGTTGGCGCGCCTGGTGCTAGCGATAGCCAGCCATGGTGCCTAGCCATCATGCTAGGGCTGCGACAGCTCCTAGGCATGCTGCTAGGGCTGCAATGGCGCGCCTAGTGCCTATGATGATCTAGCCTAGCCTAGCTATGGCTACGCTCATACTTGTCGATTGCGATTTTGCGACGCTCGGTCTCGACGCCCTAGGCTCGATTTCCGACGTTTGTATTCGTAAAACTCTGTCGACTCATTAAATCCTTTCGCATTAATTCGGCGTCTCGGATCGGTGATTCGATTGGGTTCGACCCGAAGGGTTCAGTTAAGATTAAGTTGTAATATCAATTGTACCTTGATATTACTGATCGGAAGCGGCCTCCACCTAGGCATTCCGATCACTTGACCTTATTGAAGAATTAGCTCTGTAATAATTCTGAACCCTCTAATGGAAGAATACACTTGTTGGAAGGACACCATTCCTTTCAAATGTCAATTCTCAACCTATTACCCTTCATAGGTCGCAACTGCAAAGATCTCAACCAGATAGATACCTTGGTATTGTCTTAACCGATAATCAGGACATCCTAGTTATGGATGGAGATGAGCCAGCGACATACAAGCAAGCTATGACGAGCCCCGACTCTGCTATATGGCAAGAAGCCATGAAATCCGTGATGGACTCCATGTCTGAAAATCAAGTCTGGGACTTGGTGAATTTGCCTGAGGGTTACACACCCATTGGTTGCAAATGGATCATCAAATTGAAGACAGACAAGGATGGAAATGTATCGATATACAAGGCTAGACTGGTGGCAAAAGGTTATAGGCAAGTCCACGGGATTGACTATGATGAAACCTTTTCACCAGTTGCAATGCTAAAGTCTGTCCGAATTATTCTAGCGATTGCTGCATATTACGATTATGAAATATGGCAGATGGATGTCAAAAACTCCTTCCTAAATGGGATTTTGGAAGAAAGTGTGTACATGACACAGCCAGAAGGTTTTGTCGATCCGAGCATCGCCGGAAAGGTTTGCAAGCTTAAGAAGTCCATTTATGGACTAAAGCAAGCCAGTAGGAGTTGGAATCTGCGATTTAATGAAGCCATCTGCAAGTTTGGCTTTATCAAGAATCTAGATGAATCTTGTGTATACAAGAAGGTCAGTGGGAGTGACTTTTCAATGAAGGACTTAGGAGAGGCACAGTACATATTGGGCATCAAGATATACAGGGATAGATCTAAGAGGATGATTAGATTGAGCTAGAGTACTTACATTGATAAAGTACTGGCACGATTCAACATGGAGAATGCCAAGAGAGGGCATCTACCCATGTCCCATGACGTAACTCTCAGCAAGAAACAGTGTCCACAGACATCTGTTGAGTGAGAGAGAATGGATCAGATTCCATATGCTTCGCTAATTGGGTCGATCTTGTATGCCATGATATGTACCAGGCCAGATGTCTCGTATGCCTTGAGTGCTACGAGCCGATACCAATCAAACCCAGGAGAGGCGCATTGGACTGCGGCCAAGAATATCCTGAAGTACCTGAAAAGGAACAAGGATAAATTCCTGGTTTATGGTGGCCACAAAGATCTGGTTGTTGAAGGTTACACCGACGCTAGCTTCCAGACTGACAGAGACGACTTCAAGTCACAGTCAGGGTACATATTTTGCCTAAATGGAGGAGCATTTAGCTGGAAGAGTGCCAAGCAAAGCACAACTGCAAACTCTACAACTGAAGCCGAATACCTGGCTGATTCGGAAGCTGCTAAGGAGGCTGTTTGGATTCGCAAGTTCATTAGTGAACTTGGTGTTGTACCCTCCATCAAGGGTCCAATAGATTTCTACTGTGACAACAATAGAGCTATCGCTCAGGCTAGAGAGCCAAGAGAGCACCAGAAGGTCAAACATGTCCAAAGGCGATTTCACATGATAAGGGAATGGAAGTCCGAAGGTGAAATAAGAATTTGTAAGATCGGCACGGATGATAATGTGGTCGATCCTTTGACTAAACCTTTGCCTCAAGTGAAACACAACAAGCACGTTGAGGCAATGGGAATCAAGCACGTTGGAGATTGGCTTTGAAATTCCCTGTACATGTGTTTTAATTAAACTGGTTGATTTAATGTAAGACTGTATTGAAACCATTCATTAATGGAGTAATTAATTTTTTTGGAAAATTATCATTCACTCCATTGCTATTTAATTGTGGTTTAAAATTAAATAATGAGTCCATTCGATTTATGGAAATATTCAAAACAGGTTATCAAGACCATGTCTTGGATAAAGAAACACCTGTTAAGTGAACATTGGATATTTAAATCAAAAGTTATCCCTAATCGAGGTCATCTAACTGATGGACGATTGATGACCACCAGAGATTAGTGTAGTATGGTTTACAGCACCGTTTCTTGTGCTGCAAGGATATGATGGTCATAAATCATTTGCACAGGTGCATGTTTGGAACTGCACTGGATCGACCTATGAGAGTACTTTAAGAGATTTAAAGTTGTCATAAGTACATTTCTCATTATAGCTATCGGAACTCGTTTCCTCGACCATGAGTATTGTGAAGTTTCTTGTTTGAGAACTAGCCTCTTTGATGTTGCCTAACGTCTGCCGTAACTGGGGATCATAACGGGAACACTCGGGAGATTAGGTCCTCTTAGTAAGAGAAACTTACAATGCAAGACTGGGAATATCACCCTATTAACAATAGGGAATATGTATTTGTTGTTTACAAGGCCGCTCGATGAGCGAGACTGTGAAAATACATGGCCGTGCGCAGATGGATTTTAGAAATCATCTGCTTACTGACAGTCGAACTCGGAGATCGAGAAACACTTCTGAACGTAATAAGGATGACGATGAATCTTACCTTATAGTTCACGAAGAGACATTAAGTGACATAGGAAATGGGCTATACACTGTATGCACACTTGTCCGAAAGGACAAGTGGGAGATTGAAAGGAATGGTGTCCTTCCAACAAGTGTATTATTCTAATAGAGGGTTCAAAATTATTACAGAGCTAATTCTTCAGTAAGGTCAAGTGATCGGAATGCCTTGGTGGAGGCCGCTTCCAATCAGTAATATTAAGGTATAATTGATATTACAGCTTAATCTTACCTGAACCCTTCGGGTCGAACCCAATCGAACTACCGATCCGAAACGACGAATGAGTCGACGGAGTTTTACGAATACAGACGATGGATATCGAGCCTAGGGCGTCGAGACCGAGCGTCGCAAAATCACAAGCAACAAGTACGAGCATAGTCGTAGCTAGGCTAGGCTAGCTCATCGCAAGCCTAGGCGCACCATGGTGTGCTAGGCGCGCCATGCGTGCTAGGCGCAAGCCTAGGCACTATCGCAGCCCATCGCACCATCGCAGCACAAGCACAACACCATCGCATGTCTAGGCTTGTGCGTGTGTGCGTGTGCTTGTGCCTTAGCCTACCGCACCATCACAGCAGCATGGCTGCGCACATGCGTGCCTTCGCATGGCACTACATCGCAGCATGCGTGCTAGGGTGCTAGGCACCATCACATGCCTCTCGCACAAGCACAACACTACGCTAGGCCTTGTGTGCGTGTGCGTATGCGTGGAGGGCATCGCAGCAGCAAAATGCGAGTGTATGCGAGGAAGAGCTAACAAGCAGCACCAAGCCCAGCATGCGTGGCTCGCTAGCAGCACGCATGCTAGGCCTTACGTGCGTAAGTGCGTTGGCTGGGCTATGCGTATGCTGGCCTAGCTGTGTTGGCTATGCGAGAGGGTGTGTGCGTGTGCGATGGCGAGAGAGGCAAGGACCAGCACCAGCAGCTAGCAGCGCCTAGCACTGGCACGCAGCAGCAGCACAAGCATCGCTCAGCGCCAGCACGCATTGCCTGGCTGGGGATACGAGGCTGCTGGCTGGGCTGGTGCTAGCTAGCTGGGCTAGCTGGCACTGCTAGCTGGCGTGCTAGCTGGCAGCAGCCTAGCAGCCCTTTGCTTGAGGCGATTTGTGAGGGTGGGGACCAAGCTTGGGCAAAGCCTTGGGGAGCAAGGCAATGATCCCCCCCACCTCTTCATGGTCCTCACTTAACTCTCTCTCTCCCCTTGACACTTTTTTGCATTGTGATTGATTTAATTATTAATTTAATTTGGAATTAAATTAATTGTCAAAATTATTCATTCTCCCACATTGGTTGGGAAATGAAAATCAAGGGTGCATTTCCCTATAAATACCAAAGGCTTGGGTATTTGGGAAACACAACCTTGAGTGGAATTGAAAGGAAACTCTTGATTTGAGTAAACCTTGATTCGTAAAACTCATAGTTTTATTTGTCAGGGTCTCGACTAACGTTCGAGACTTAGGACACTCGGGTCGGGTTCGAGGGTACGATCCCGTTGGAGACCTCGTATTTTCGGGGTTCAAGGAAGAGCTCATTGTTGAGCGAAGCACACGTAAAAGGTATAATCTTTTATCCTTTATTGTGTTTAATTATGTTTTGCTTGATTAATTGCATTTATTATGGGGGCGGGTCTTGGCGGGTTTCTTTCCGCGTAGTGAGGGTCACTACGAAACCCAACAAAAAAGTGTTAAGAAGAGGCATAAACAAGTGGTAAATCGGGGGAATTCTCTAATGAAAGAGGGTGAAACTGTGGCATAAATGCCCACTCATCAAAAACAGACCTGCGACACCGTTTCACTCCCAGGGATCGGAAACCTTTGCTACCTAGGAGTCTAGCAGTAAACCTAAGGGAGTCATCATTCTTAATGACTCTACCATGAGAAACTGTATACTGAATTACAGTTTCTCTTCATGTAACTCTACCAACAGAGAGTACAAGAAAATGTAGGACTTTGCTCACCCCAAACATTAAAGATGGGGAGCCTCCTTCTAGATTTTGATTACCAGCGATGACCGACTTTGTCTTCACAAAGACTAACAATGGAATGAAAAAAACTGAATGAATACTTATATCATCCGACAACCAAGACACAAAAGGATAAGCCAAAACACCTTCCTCCTCAACAACCCCTTCCTCTTGCAAACTCCAAATGTAGGGTAACCCCTCCCTCTGCACAAACAACACCACTCCCTAGAAGACAAAACCAAGAAAGCTCGCAATACTACTCACGAAAGAAGGAACTAAATTCATTCGAGAGCTCTCACGCACCCGAATTCTTGAAACTCCCAGAAAACCTAAGTCATACCCCACGAAGGCAATTAAAAGTACCCCCAACCCAACAAACACGATAGTAAGAAAACTTGCATCCCCTAAAACCAAGGGCAAAACTCGCCAGCAAGACTCCAAAGACAACACTCCTTCAACCTCCATAACTATAGCTACCATAAGTAAACCAACCCAAAGACAAAAAGCCAAAGCAGTAGTAGGGCTGTTATTGAAAGCCGAAAAAAGGAACATCAAATAAACCAAACTATCTCAGGAAAACATAAATTAACTTGGAGCAACAACAAAAACTACTAGGAAAAGCAAAGAAAACAAAAAACACCCAAAGAACTATTAGTGAGTCAACTAGAAGAAGATTGCAAGAAAAACCTCACCGTCCAACTCAGAACCAACCACTAAGATCAGCCGTCAAAGGCAAAAGCAAGAAGAATCGCCTCACCTAAAACTAACCTTGAATTAAGGGAGGAAAACCCTAACCTTAACTTTACCCTTACCGCCGGGAAAACGGTTGACAAAATTCCTTTCGACGGTGGCGTTAAGACTAGCCTTTGGCTTCTTGTTTTGTTAGTTAATTGAAACTAAACACTGACGACAGCCGCACCAAAATACTTAAAATAAAGCTCGATGAAATTGACGGAGCAATTTGCCTTGTTTTCTTTATTGAAAATACTAAAAGAAAAGGCAAAAATTAAAAGCAAACTAAACAGAACCAAGCTCACCGGCGATGGCAAGGAGATGGACACCAATCGCCGGCGAGCAGGGCCTGAGAAAAAAGGGAAGCGGTAGAAGGATAAGGATGGGCCTTAGAGAGAGAAAGAGCATGTTACACCAAAAAATTAGATTTTTGACTATTAATTGACTTTCTTGACTTTGACCGAGTTGAGAAGTCCCAGAGTTAGTGAAGGGTCTTTTGGGCTAGTTTGATTAAAACATAACAGCCACTGGGTTGATATCGCACTAAGGCCCAATATTACATAGACTGGATAAGAAGGCTAATGGATGATTTTAATTTTCAAAGTAGTGTTGGCGCCAAGAAGCATAACTGTACAACAGTTATGGGAGTCAGCCATAACCGCTCAATTTTTCCTGTAAATTGAGGTGCAGGGACAGAAAGAAGGACATTAGCAAATAACTCAACAACAAGCATTTCATTTCTTTTAAGCTTTCCTTTTAGCTTTCGTGGTCTCCCTGGGCTTATTAGCCAATCGACGGTGTAGTTTATCACATAGCATGTATCGAATATCGTTCGTCTTTTCCAATTGTATGACCATGGAAATAACCTCTCCTTCAACTTGTACAATTGTAGACCTGACTCTATCCTTTAATTAATGGAATGCATTTGTATCTTTTGTCATATGTTTATCTACTCGTTTCTTTAAGTAATCTAACTTGTTTTACTTCTTTTGGAAAAGCTTCCTTATTTCTTTTATTTAACGACTCTGTTTGTTGAATCATGGTTGAAACTGTATCAAGATCGGTATTCACAAGACCCGAGACTAAGCGAATTACCAATTTTTGCTCCGAGACGGGTTAATCAACATTGGCTAGTTGATCTTTTAAATATTTAACTCACAACAATAAGAAGAGATGTTAGAAAACTTTGACATATGCAAAGTATTAAATTGATTTTCAAGATATACGGCACGGGTAGTCTTGTTATCTTGAAACTGGGCCTTTATGTTGTCCCAAATTTGTTGAGTCTTATCCCCTCTAGCCATGATTGTTTGTAACAAATCGGTCGAAATAGTACCATAGATCCAGTTCTTGACGACTGGATCAAGTATTTTCCACAAAGCATCCGATAATCCCGACGGCTTAGGTGTTTTGGGGTCAATGTGGTCTAGAACATTAAACGCATGAGTATGACATTCAAATAGTTCAGCCCAATTCGAATATTGGACTTTCTCCCAATCAAGAATAAGTGGAATAGCATTCTTGATGTTGTTACGATCTTAACCGTCTTTACCCATGGTGGCAGCAAGAAATTAATTAGGTGCACTAAAGTAAACACAAAAGCAATAATAGGGAACAAGGAGAGAAGTTAGGCGCACTAAATTAACTTTTGCTGTGGAAAAGTTGGAAGATTATGAATGGAAATTGGGATGGGCTAAAGAAAAAATCTAATATTTATAAATAAAGTAGGCATTTTTTAAGAGCATTCGGCGCGCCACATAAGCAAAGGTATATTTTCGACCAATTAAAAATTAGATCTATTTTATTTTGGAATTAAAAAATTCATTTGCCACCTAAACAAAAGTGACAAATGAGATTTAAGAATTTTGTCACGTAAGTAAAAACAACAAATATTGATTTATTAGGATTTAATTTATTTAAAAAAAACTAAAATTATCTTTTAAAATAATCATCTTTAGATATAGGATTTATATACCTACTATTATAAGATAAATTTTAATTTTGAGAGTGTTTATGATAAGAAATAAAAATTATTCCTTAATTATAATTAAATTAAAATTTTTGATATTTACCATTATAAATTGACGCATCATATGACACCAACAAAATTTCTTATCAATACAAAAGTAAACCAAGCAAATTTTGTGTCATTAATTTTGTGTCAGTTTTACTAGGTCATCAATGACTGGGTAATTCTTAGCCTAATTTTTAAAACCTATGTTTAAATGTATATTTGTGATTATTGCTTAAATTGTGTTTATTTGGGATACTTAATGATTTTATATTTATATTTTGTTTATTGAATTTTGTTTTTACATGCAGATCTAATTTAATCAGAGAATTATATTCGAGCAAAAATCTTTGGAATATCAAAGTACGAGTTTCTCGCCTGATAATCAGATTTGGATGAGGAGGTATTATATCTTTATAAATCGTTTACATTTATTAAATCTTTTCATGAACCTTTTAGTTTTTATCAATTATTTTTATGATTAAAACAAATTTTGTGATTTAGGTAGCTTAATTAAGTCATAAAATTAACTTAATTGTTTATTTTTAATTACAGGGTGATTACGTTCATGCCTCAATTAAAGTCAACTTTGTTCTACAATTTTGTTCAAAATTGATTGAAGGAAAAGTTTACTCCATTAGATACTTTTCAGACGGTACAAATAAGAAGCAATATCGCTTGCATTGTTAGCGACAACAAAATAATGATTCAATTTTCCAAAATGCTATTGTTTGGGCGGTTGGGGACGATGAAAAAATTCCAATGTATAGATTTAATTTTGTATAATTACAATTTTTAGATTAATTCCACAACAATTATTCACTTTCCGGTAAATATTTTAATTTATTTTATAAGACTATAAAGATTAATTTTATATAAATTTTATTTTTGCTAACATGTTCTATTTATCCACTTTTATTAGATGGAAGAGATATGGTTGTGAACAAAGTTGGTGATCCTATCGATTTTTTTCTTTAATACAAATTTTTTTACATCGAAATATTACATCTAATAACTATTATTTTTAATGTTCTTATCAAAATATTTATTAGGGGAATATATTACATAAAATTAATAAAAAATTATTCTTAACAAACAATAGCAAAGTAATCAAAAATATTATGAGCATGATATAATTACAAAAATTATTTCTCTAAAAATAATATATAGATTTGACAGTTTAATTTCAAGTGTAAAAAGCAATGAATAATGATTTAGGATTCAAAATTATTTTTAAAATAAAAAATTATTATCTTTCCACATTAAAGATTTTATCCTAATATGTAATCAATGAAATATCATATTTACAATTTTTTTTTTTTTTGAAAGATATCATATTATTGTCATATAACTAACAACAACGAATAAAATACAAAACAACAATAAATTAAGTCGCAATATAAATTACATTAAAAAAATTATACTTTTGTAATTGGCAATATCATTTTAATTAAATTATTAATTGTTTTTTATTCTTTTCTGAAATTATTAAATTGTAAATAAATCAAATAATTATATATATATATATATATATATATATATATATATATATATATATATACAAACTTAGAGTATATAGAAAAATATCTTTTATTGAGATATATGTATGAAAAATCGTGCATCGCACGGGCTTTCATCTAGTAAAAATAATTTAAGGAAGCTAGATAGAAACCTAAAGTTGTGATACCATGTTAGAATTTGTGAAAACTGTTCAAATTGGAGTGATTTCCATTGATCAATATATATAGGGTTATAATATCAGTCCCAACAGTGTTAGGATCCCTCAATATATAATTATACAAAATATATCACATATATCCTAAATAACAAAATATCTTATCATATATTCTATCAAAAATAAATAACCAAATCCATCACATTTTTCCAGAAAACCCGAATACCTCCTCTTCTTGAAATCATGAAACCCTAATTGTAACATAACTTGCCTCGCACGTAAATCATCATATTTTGTTTCCAGAAACACAAAGGCAGAAGGGCGATGAATATTAATGATATGCTTTGTGTTAAGGGTAAAAATTACCCTAGACACGTGGCCCAATGAGGGCCTGACACGTGTCACCCTCCTATAACACAATGGGCATCCAACCAATGGATGCCACGTGGCATTGTACCCCCAATGGGGGAGCAGATCCTCATCTGCTATAAATAGAGGAATTATCCTCATTTATTGGCATTCATAAATACGCACACCAAACCCAAGCAATATTAATTGCAGAATCTCCCAGAATCCGAGAGAAATACCCGTTTACTTTCCGCACGTAATCTCATCCGGAATCATACTAACTTGATATTCGGAGGCGGAACTCCACCCAACCGGAGTTTCGTGGTTTTGCAGGTACAGAAGTCAGGCATGCATACTTGGTGTTGTAACTCTCCCGCAGGACACCTCAGGAAACCCCAAAACATTTGGCGTTGTCTGTGGGGAGAGTACCACTGAGATGACATCCGACAATGTACCAATTGCAGAGGACAGCCGGCCCACGGCTGACCCTGAGGTCCATACGGACCATGAAAGTGGCAGTGGTGACGACTACAATGTCGAAACCTACATGGCCCCAGACGGGTCATTCCGCTCTAGGCACACCCGTTCCAAGGAAAAGAGGGAATGGGGCCAAGACAAAGCCTGTCCCAACAACCCAGGCGGCAAGCACCCTGGACAACCCCAAGCGGCGGAGGGGCCTTCCCCCGTCACTAGAGACGAACTCATGAATCTCATGACTAGTTTCAAAGGGGAAATTAAAGACATTATCAAGAAGTCAGCTGGCTCCAGCAAGGGTTAGTTGGCCAAGAAGGCTTCCGGGAAGAAGCCAATTAAAGACCGGGTGCCTACTCCTCACCCGAAGCCCAAGGGGTGATCGACCTTTCAAATAATTCGTTTCCCTGAATCAGGGCAGCGAAAGGCCATCCGGCATATACAGCCGGATGGGTCAAAGAAGACTTTCTCTGACGCCCGGTTTTTAATCCATGAGAAAATAGAAGTCAGAGCATGTCTTAGTCGGCTTCTACGTCGACCTACCCAGACAGTTTCCGCAATACTTTGATGAAGCATTCGGAAACCAACCCAGGGAGCCAGTCACACGGCACGTCCGTACGTATTGCTCCTCATGTGATCCATCAGGCTCCATATGTGCCCTAACAACCATATGGACCCGGATCACCCTATATGCAGTTGTCCCCTTTGGAGGACTGGCAGCAAACATAGTCCAGCTCATGGACTGGCAGCTCCGGCTGCTAAACCTAGGGTAACATCCTTCGGCTTTCTCCCGGGAAATAACCTAGGCGGCACAGCCGGCCAAAGTTAAGAACGTGTTGGTAGGTACCTACGACGGTACCACCAACCCGGAAGACCACCTAATGGCATACACCAACCTCATGTACCTACAAGGGTTGGATGATGCCGCTTGGTGTTGATGCTTCCCAGCAATGCTAAAGGGCATAGCCCAATGGTGGTTTGGTAACCTGCCAGCTGGGTGCATCAATAATTTCAAGACGCTTGCATATCTGTTTGCGTCCAATTTCTCCATGAATATCCCTGCCAAGAAGACTAGCCTCGACCTAGGGGCTATCTAGCAAGGAGACAAGGAGGGACTCCGGTCCTATGTAAGGCGGTTCAATCTGATGAGAATTCAGATACAAGGACTGTCTGACAAAATTGCGTACACAAACTTCTTCAAGGGTCTGAAGGATGGGTCAACATTCAAGTTTGACCTGGTCCGCAAGAGGGTTGCTACCCTCCAAGAGGCACTAATGGAGGCCGAAGCTTACATACAGGCAACGGAACTCTGTGTCATCAAGCATTCGTCAGAACCCATGCGATCTGACAAAAAAGAGAGCCCAGGTGACCGCCCAAAGAAGAAAAGAAAAGAAAGGAAGTCTGGGCAGCTAACCGCCCAGGTCGGTCGTCCCAGAAAAAGCAAAAGAAGTTGGAACCGTACGTCCCCAATTACGAGTTCAACAAGGACTGCTCCTCCATCCTCTTGGAGATAAAAGACCGGTTGACCATTGAGAAACCGGCTCCTTTGAAGAGCTCTGTCAAGAATCAAGACAAGAGCAAGTATTGTCAATTCCATGACGACATTGGCCATGACACCAATGGTTGCTACAGCCTCAGGCGGCTATTGGACCGTCAGGCTGATGAGGGGGCTTTAAAGTCCTATCTGACGAAGTCCAAGGGTAATCCCAAAAACAGTGGACAACCGTCAAAGAAGCCGGTTGTAAGCTCTAACACTAATGAGGAGAAAATTTACACCATTGCAGGCGGTTTCGCTAGCAGGGGTCCCTCCATCCGGGGTGCCAAGGACAACATCAGAAAGTTGTCTAGCTCAGAGGATGAAGGCCAGGCGTCGAATGACACCTTCCATGAGGTCTTCATATCTAAGAAGGACAGCGGTACGGTCATGCTGCCCCATGATGACCCTATCGTCATCGAATGTAAAGTCGCCAATTAACGAGTTGGCCGGATCTTATTCGATACAGGGAGCTCTTCTGACCTGATAAGCTATCGCTGCTTGACGAAGCTCAAGTACAAGCCCAACAACATGCACAAGGCTCCCCACCCTCTAGTCGGCTTTGGGGGTGAGGTAGTGCATCCGGTGGGTAGGATTAACCTACACATCCGGCTGGGAGGCAAAGGGGAAGGACGCGACATGGTCGTTTAGTTTTTGGTGGTCGAGGAATTGACAGCCTACAATCTCATATTGGGTCGTCCGACCCTCAACGAGTCCAAAGTTGTTATCATCCCTTCTCTCATGCTGATAAAATTCGAGAGGGATGATGGGTCAGTAGGCTCCCTAAACGGGGACCAAAAGGCGGCAAGAGAGTGCTATCTCTCAGACGTCAAGCCGACTGCCCATGCAGCTGGCCCCAGCGAGGAACCTACTAACCTCGTTGACAAAGAAGATGGGCCTGCCCCTAAGGCAGACGGTACAAAGAGAAAGGCGAACCAACTGGCCCCCGCCAGAAAAATGAAATAGCAATCACTAGCCGGGGAAAGGCCGGATGACTCCCGACCCCAGCCGGCTGGTGAGAGCATTGATGTCGTCCTGGATGACAGCCGTCCTGACAGAACAGTCAAGGTTGGGACGGTTGCTTTTGAAAAGTTGGGGGCAGACTTGCTTCAAATTCTGAGAGAGTTCAAAGGCCTCTTTGCCTTTAAAGTGGAGGAGATGCCAGGCGTCAGCCCGAATCTAGCCGTCCACAAGCTAGCCGTGGATCCCAAGATGAAGTCGGTTAGGCAAAAGAAGAGGGATCATGGCGAGGAGAGGTCTTAGGCGGCTGCCGCCGAGGTCAAAAAACTCCTGGATGCTAGGTTCATTCGGCACTGTTACTACCCAGATTGGGTAGCAAATGATGTTCTCGTCAAAAAGCCGAATGGTACCTGGCGGATGTGTGTAGATTACACAGATCTGAACAGGGCATGTCCGAAGGATAGCTACCCGCTTCCTAAGATTGACAGCCTGGTTGACTCTACAGCCAACCATGCCCTGATGAGCTTCATGGACGCCTACTTAGGCTTCCATTAAATTCCCCTATGGAAGAAGGATCAGGAGAAGACGGCCTTCGTCACTGATCAGGGGTTGTACTGCTACACGGTGATGTCGTTTGGGTTGAAGAATGCGCCTGCTACCTTCCAACGAATGATCAACACGGTTTTCACTAATCAAATCAGAAGGAATGTAGAGGCGTATATTGATGACATGATAGTCAAATCCAAGCTCCAAGCGGGTCACCTAGCCGACCTCCGAGAAACCTTCACCACACTCAGGCGGCACAAGGTCATGCTTAACCCCAAGAAGTGTGTCTTTGGTGTTGAGTCTGGGAATTTTCTCGGATTTCTGATTGATCAAAGAGGCATAGAGGCCAATCCGGAAAAAGTACAGGCAGTGATTGACATGCAATCACCATGAACCGTCAAGGAGGCCCAGAAATTAGCTGGTTGCCTGGCGGAATTAGGAAGATTCCTCAGCCGGTCAGGTGACAAGTGCCTTTACTTCTTCCAAGCAATCAGGAAGAGTTTTAGATTTGAATGGGGAGAACAGGCTGAGGCGGAATTTCAGAGGTTAAAGCAATGCTTGCACTCTTTGCCAAGGCTAGTGAGCCCCCTGCCCAAGGAGGTTCTCTACATGTACCTAGCCGTCTCAGATCACTCCCTTAGTGTCGTTCTCCTTGCTGAGAGAGACGGCAAGCAGCTTCCGGTGTACTTCATTAGCCACATTCTCAGAAATTCTAAGCTCCGGTACCCAATGATTGAAAAATTTGGGTTGGCTCTCTACAAGGCAGTCAAGCGGCTGAAGGCATATTTCCTAGCCCATCCGATGACTGTCTACACTGATCAGCCACTCAAGCGTCCAATGACTACCATAGAGTCATCCGGCAGAATGATCAAGTGGGCTGTTGAAATGCAAAGCCTGTAGATAACTTTTGAACCTAGGCAGGCAGTGAAAGGTCAGGCATTTGCCGACTTCATTGTCGAAATGACTAGGCCAGCTCTGCCAGAAAATACCGATCAGGTTTGGAAGTTATTCGTAGACGGAAGCTCTACAGTAAACGGCTGTAGTGCAGGCATGATTTGCAAATCTCCGGAAGGGGATACATACGAATATGCACTACGGTTCAAATTTCAAGCTTCAAACAATGAAGCTGAGTATGAGGTCGTACTAGCCGGTATACGCATGTGTAAGGCGGCAAGGGAAAGAAAAGTTGACGCCTGCTCGGACTCTCAATTGATTGTTAGCCAATTAAATGGTGACTATGAAGCCACCCATCCGGCAATGATCAAATACTTGCAGGCGATCAAAGATGAGGCGGGGACATTTGACGAGTTCCATAAATGTCAGGTGCCCCGATCAGAGAAAAATCAGGCGGATGCTTTGTCCAAACTGGCCTCATCCGCCACCTGTGATACGCCTAGGTCAGTCTTCTTGGAAGTCATGGAAAAAAGAAGCATTGAACATGATCCCGTTGGAATCCTTGACCAAAGCTCTACCTGGATGGACCCCATCCGGGATTATTTGGTAGACGGCACTCTACCGGATGCCCCATCAGAAGCGGCAGCATTTAAAAAGCGAGCTCTAAGCTTTGAAATGTACAAGGGGGAACTCTTCAGAAAGGGTTACCTCCAACCGTTGCTGAAGTGCGTTACCCCAGAGGGGAAAAAAGGTGCTAGAGGATCTGCATGCGGGCTTTTTTTCTTCACATATAGGCGGCAGGACTCTAGCAAAGAGAGCCAGGAGGCAAGGCTACTTTTGGCCTACTCTTGAGGCAGACACCATAGACTTAGTGAAGAAGTATGACAAGTGTCAGAAGTTTGGCCGGCTCATACACCGTTCGGCAACAGATCTGACGGCTATCTACAGCCCGATTACCTTTGCAAAATGGGGCATGGACATCTTGGGTCCTTATACGCCTGCCACAGGCGGCAGAAGATACATTCTGGTGGCTGTAGATTACTTCACCAAATGGGTTGAGGCCGAGGCGGTCAAAGGCATCAAGACAAAGGACGTCATCTCCTTCATTTGGAGGGACATTATCACCCGGTTTGGGGTGCCTATGTCTATGGTTTTTGACAACGGTCCTCAATTTGAAACGTCTGCCCTCAAGGATTGGTTGGGAGATCAGGGGATCTCACATTGGCATCCGTTGGCCGGCCCCAAGCAAACGGTCAAGTTGAAGCCTTCAACAAACTCATCTCAGACGGCATAAAAAAGAAGATTGAAAGAGCCGGTGGTCTTTGGGCGGATGAGTTACCTCACGTCCTTTGGGCCATCAGAACATCTGAAAAGGGGGCAACTGGTGAAACCCCGTTTCTCATGACATACGGCACAGAAGTTGTCTTGCCAATTGAAATTTATGAGCCAACACTCTGAGTCATGCTCTATGATGAAGAGGCTAACTGGGAGGCCATGCGTCTTGTAGGGTTTCGTAGTGACCCAACACTACGCGGAAGGAAACCCCCCAAGACCCGCCCCTTAATTAAAGCAATTAACAAGCATAATAAACTTAATCAAACAATATTAAGAACAAGAATTATACCTTTGTTGCGTGCTTCACTCCCGAAGAGCTCTTACTTCAAAACCCGAAACTATGAGATCTCCGACGGATCGTACCCTCGACCCGACCCGAGCGTCCTAAGTCTTGAAGTTTAGTCAAGACCCAGACAAAACAAAACTATGAGTTTTACGAATCAAAGGTTTACTCTAATTACAAGAGTTGCCTTTTTAATTCCACTCAAGGTTGTGTATTTCCCAATACCATGCCTTTGATATTTATAGGGAAATGCACCCCTGATTTCCAATCTCCCATCAATGTGGGAGAGTTGGTAAAATCAACAATTTATTTAATTCCAAATTAAATAAATAATCAACTTAATCACATTGCGACAAGTGGCACAATCATATGCAAATGAGTGATGGCCAAGGCTAAGGGGGACCATTTGCCTTGCTCCCTAAGGCCCTTGATTGGTCCCCACATGCATACACAAAAATGGGTCTAGGAGGGCTAGCTGACTGCCAGCTAGCGTGCCAACTAGTGCTGCCAGCTAGCACTGCCTTGCTGCCCAGCATCCTAGCTAGCCAGTGCCACTGGTGCTGGGCTGTGCTGGTGCTGGTGCTTTGTGCTAGCGCCTGGCGCTGCTAGCACATTGTGCTGGCGTTGGCCCCAGCATCCCACGCACCACACGCATCCCCGCTGCACCTCTCGCACATGCTCGCATAGCCAGCATGTGTGCCGCTAGCGAGCCACGCATGCTGGCCCCCTTGCCTCGCACCATACGTATCAGCCTCGCAGCACCTCTCGCACACGCACATGCACTAGCATCTCACGCACACCCACGCATCCCCTAGCAGCCTTGGTGCGTAGCGATGTTGGGCTGCTGTGCGTGGCCTAGCAATGTGCTGCCGCCCAGGCCCTCGCACACGCATGGTGCGCTGCTTGGTGCTGCCATGCAAAGGCTAGCACGCAAGCCAGCACGCATGTTGCGATGGGCTGCCTGGTGCGCCTATTGCTTGCGATAGGCTGCTAGGTGCTCCTGGTGCGCCTATTGCTTGCGATAGGCTGCCAGGTGCGCATGGTGCGCCTATTGCTTGCGATAGGCTAGCGAAGGTGCGCCTAGGCTGCGATGGTGCGCCTAGCACACCAAGTGTGCTTAGGCTTGCGCCTAGCCATGCTAGGTGCATGCTAGCTCGAACTAGCCTAGCATCCACATGGCTAGGCTAGTGTGGTGCTAGGGCTATGTTCATACTTGTCGCTTTGTGATTTCGTGATGCTCGGTCTCGACGCCCTAGGCTCGATATCCGACGTCTGCATTCGTAAAACTCTGTCGACTCATTAAATCCTTTCAGATTAATTCGTCGTCTCGGATCGGTGATTCGATTGGGTTCGACCCGAAGGGTTCAGTTAAGATTAAGCTGTAATATCAATTGTACCTCGATATTACTGACCGGAAGCGGCCTCCACCTAGGCATTCTGATCACTTGATCTTACTGAAGAATTAACTTTGTAATAATTCTGAACCCTCTATCGGAAGAATACACTTGTTGGAAGGACACCATTCCTTTCACGTCTTGCATTGGATTCACTCCCATAACGCAGGGGCAATGCCGCCTTGCGTCATGAGATATACCGTCCGAGAATGACGAGGGCTTACAACAAAAGAGTACATAAGCGGCCCCTCAAAGTTGGGGACTTTGTGTTACGAAAAATGGAAGCAACCGGTAGGGCAAACGAGCAGGGAAAGCTAACCCCCAACTGGGAAGGCCCCTACCGGATTTCGGAAGAAGTTAGAGGCGGCACCTACCGCCTGGAAACACCTGACGGCAGGCAGTAAGCCAGAACCTGGAACGTAGATAACTTGAAAAAGTACTACTTCTAAGGAGATGTAATCATTTTTTGTAAATAGAGTAAATGAATGAGAAAAATACTTTATTCCAATTTCTTTTTGTGTACCAAAGTCCCAATGTGAATAACACATCCGGGCATCTTCTAAGTCCTAATGTGAACAACACATCCGGGCGTTTTCTAAAACCTACTTGTGCAAATGCACAACCGGGCATCTATTTGCCCAAACTAAAAACAAAATGCTAAGTACCTAACTTAGCCGTTTAAAAGCACAGAGCCAACATATTTAAACCGCCTGCTCTACCCATGAGCAGGCATCCGACAACGCCCTTCCGAGTGAATTTGTCGAAGAGAACATCTCCCTTCCGGGTGGTACATTGTTCTAAGCGTCAAAAACTCAAACGGTCTTAACCGCCTTGGTTAAGTTTATGGCCGTATGATTGACCTATTGCAAACAAGATAGAACCGGTTATTGCCCAAAGCAATACAGAGGGTAAATTAAATCTTGTTGGGCAGCCGGCTGTTGCCCAAAAGCACCCCAGCCGGCTACCACGCCCATTAGTCGACTTCAAAACATCGACTTCCAAGTAATATCGAAAAATCTCAACTGGTTGTTTCCCCAGGATAACCCAGCCGGGAAGATCACATTTCAAGTGGCAACCGCTCATTGCTCCAAGGCAAAACAGGCGGTAAGGTACACTTCTGCCGTCAGCCGGCCTTTGCCCAAAGGCACCCCAGCCGGCCCTGACTCCCCGTGCAAACGGTCAATAGACCAGTTCAGGTGGCAATCAGCGTCCTTGCATGCGTCTGACTCTAATCCGCCTGAACTCAGCCGGGCAAACCAGTTATATATTGATCCGGATAATTATGGACGGCTACTTGCTTAGTGTTGGCACTAAACAACCACCCGTCCAGGGGCAGACATAGCCAACACATCCGGCAATATTAACAACACGCAAAATAGCAGAAATTCAATAAGTTGCAAAAATGAAGGAAATTGAACAAGTATTGCAAAGAAAACCGACTCAGTCGGCATATATATATATATATAAATAACATCAAATTTATTCAAGTGTTAACCGGACCCCTTGTCCGGTGAAAGATACATTGAAATACACGACTCGCAAACCGGAGAGAAAAAAGTAGAAGACATAAAGCTTAAGGTTGAGGCCCAGCCGGATCCTTGGAGGTGGTTTCTGGAGCAGGGGGGACTATCTCTTGATTTTCATCCTGGTTCTCTCCCCCCTCTGAGTCGATCTTCTCCTGCATGGCATCGATCTGCTTTTTAACCCATTCCTCATAAGGCTCTGGAGCCGGCTGGTTCGTTTCCTGCGCATCAATGGCAAGATCTGCGTATTTGTAGGCAAGCTCCCAAACGGCGTACTCCGTATCCGGGTGCACCAGGGACCAAGCCAATTGCATTCGGTTGGCGCAGTCTTGCTCATTCTCTTCAACGAGCCGGCTCTGGTCAGCTTCCAGCGTGGTTTGGAAGTTCTGGCTGGCAGCAGCCGCCTCCTTCTTCAGGCGAACATTGTCAGCCGGGAGCGTCGTATTCTCCTTTTTGGCAAGCTCTAGGAACTTAACCGAATCTGACGCCTTGTTCGCCTCCGCCTCGGCATTCTCCTTCTCCGCCTGGAGATTGTGGAGCTTGGTGCCGGCTTCATTGAGCGCCTTCTGGAGCGCCTTGATGGAATCCGCCTGTTGCATGATTATGCTTTTAGTTTTCAATTCATGCATAATTACGGAATACTGGGCAACGTTATGAGCATCAGACGCATCCCATTTAGCCCGTATTACCTCCTCACACTTGCGGGCGTAGGCTTTCTTGAGCCCTCCACGCGCAGCATTGACTGCAAAAACCCAAACGGTGTTAAGAGGGGTCAGACGGTAAAAAATTTTTAACAGATAATGAAAGATCAAAGTTGAAGAGCATGCATCGGCCAAGCCGGCCATGACCCGGTCGGCATTGAAGGTGTTGATCCCAGGGATCGCCTCCTTCTCCTCCTTTGGGACCGCCTTCAGCATGGCCCGAGCGTATGGCTGAAGATCTGGCCAGCGAGGGGATAGATCTGCACCAGAAAAAGATGGTGAGAAGGCAACATACTTCCCTCCTATCGACTGTCGGCTGCCAGAAGAGTCTTCTAGCTGGATCTGGGAGTGCGACTTGACCCGCATAGGCTTGCCAAGCAAAGAAGGGTTGAAGGGGTCAGTAGTACCTTGGGATGCTGGCAGAGGGTCGCGACTGCCCTCAGCTGGTACAGAGGCGCCGGATGCCCTAGTCGGCGCAGTCTACTTCTCAGGGACATCCGGCTGCCTGACGGATAGATCAAACCCCAGGCCGAGGTTTTTGACAGACTTACCCCCAACCGTCAGACGGCTGGGTACTGTCAAGGAAGAAGTCTTCCTCGCCTTATTTTGGGTTGACGGCTCCTCGCCGGGCCGAGGCCTTATTAATTTTGCGATGGAGCGGGGCACCTTGCTCCCATCCTGAAACAACGCACAAAAAGGTCAGGCGGCAAAGAAGTCAAACGGAAATCGAAGGAAAAAGAAAGGAAAAGCAAGATACCTTATTTTTTGCCGCCTGGGAAGCAAGCTTTTTCTCCGCATTAGCCTTGCGGATTTCAACAGCTGACTTAGCAGGCGTCGTATCAGCAAGCAACATAGCTAGGCCACGCACTGCACAAAAGAACCCATCTGGTTAAAGGAATGGTAAAAAATGAATCATTACAAACAAAACAGGGTATATCGCTAATGTGACCTACGTTTATCAAACTGAGTGCTAAGCTTACAAACGGACAAAAACGCCTCATCACGAAGAAATTCGTGCTTTGGCACCCAATTTCTAGGTACGCTTATTGTCTCCCCATTGGAGAGAGTAGTGGTGGTCTGTTCAAAGAATTTGGACTCAATTATTCGCTCGTATTCCTCATCCGGGATACGAGGCTTTTTGCATTTATGGCCCAGGAGGTCCGGCTTCCGGTTGTATGTTCTATACTCCCAGTTTTCCTCCTGGGTGGGAGCAGAGACCAAGTAGAACCTGTTCTTCCAGTCCGACCACTTAGACGGTTTTTCTAGGGTCATCAGGTACTAGGGATAGGTAATCAATGTGTACCAGGCTCTCCAACCGCCTGGGCTTCTGCTCAAATAATGCATGTGAGCAAAGGCCTCCCAGCCGGGGTTGAGGTCCTGCATCTCGCAGGCGGCTATGTATCCCAAGATGTTAACCCAAGAATTAGGGGTTAACTACCAGACACCCAGGCCATACCCTCGAAGGATGGCCTTGATTGTATTATGAAGAGGGAAGCGGAGACCAGCCAGAAACGTCGCTTCATAGCAGCTGAAGTACCCATCTGCATTGGGCTGCTCGTCCTCCCAAACGATAGTGCCCATTTCAGGCGGCACAATTATTCTCCAATCCTCTCCAAGAGGACGGATCTTTACAAAGTCTGCTAAATTGTTGGCCATGCTGGCCCTATCCTTAGCTGAGACGGCAATGAGGAAGGGATCGCCTTTATTGTTCCAAGTAGGCCTTTCCTCCGCCTCACTTTCAGCATCCGGTGTCAAGAGGCTGCTACTACTGCCGCTTTGTTCTGAGCCGGATGAGGAAGCGGTCTCGCCATCGCTTGCATTCTCTGCTGGGTTTTCCAGCTCGACCCTAGAGGGAGAGGCGGTATCTTCACCGCCTCCTTGATCCATTCCCAAAATCCCATCACTAGGAGTGCTTGGGGTGCCATGCGGAGACCCCCTTGTCATCTCTGCCTGATTAGGGTCAGGCGGCAACTCCCAAGAGTTTTCTCTTCTGTACTCTGGATCGAAGGCAGTATTTTTAGTTCGAGTCATTGCGTCCTGCACAAAGACAGAGACGGTCGGTTTCGGAGATGAACAAGGAGACTCCCAATACCCAGAGGCGGCACCCCCAGTCCTAGACTCAGCCGTACCAGGAGACCGGCTGACCTCTAAATTGTGGTGTGCCGTGTGTGTGATGGGTGAGGTCATTATTCTAAAATATATACAGCCAGAAGATTTAAAAATAAAGAACCTTCAAGAGGCAAGGAACCGAGACATTACCTTGAAATTGAAGAAGGATTCGGAGAGGAGACGAAAGAATGTTGGCCAACGATACCCCAGACAGTATCACTTTGAGCAAACTGCAAGTTGGCAGAAGGAAGAAAAGTTAATCACTAATGTTGCCCAAAGATACCACAGGCGGGGAAAGCCAGTTGTGGTAGATATGAAGAGCAAGTAGTCTGGAGATTTTATTAAAGGTTGTCCAAAGGCCCCCCAGACGGTACAAACCGGCTGAGGTCCATCAACGGACAGCTTGCAAAAAGAATTGAACGGAACTACAACAGGCGGCAGATGGTCGGTTGTGTATCCGTTAAAGAAATAAATCCAGAGGTTGTTCGCAGATACCCCAGACGGTATGAGGCCAGTTGGGGTGCCAGAAATGCAGCTTAGAAGGGAATTGCTTGCTCAAACCCCAGACGATATGATACCGGCTGAGGGAACAGCGAAGCAGTTCAAAAGAAAGTTTTATTGAAGATACCCCGGACGGTGTAAACCGGCTGAGGGTCTATTGAATGCAACTCACAATGAGATTGCTTGAAGATCCCCCAGACGGTGAAAAACCGGCTGAGGGTATATTGAATTCAACTCACCTATGAGATTGCTTGAAGATCCCCCAGATGGTGAAAAACCAGCTGAGGGTCTATTGAATGCAACTCACCTATGAGATTGCTTGAAGATTCCCCAGACGGTGTAAACCGGCTGAGGGTCTATTGAATGCAACTCACCAATGAGATTGCTTGAAGATGCCCCAGACGATGTAAACCGGCTGAGGGTCTACTGAATGCAACTCACCAATGAGATTGCTTGAAGATACCTCAGACGGTTTAAACCGGCTGAGATTCTAAATAGATGCAATTCATCATAAAAATTGCCTAAAGAAGCTCCAGACGGCAAAGGCCGGCTGCAGCATAACCAAACATCCAAATAAAGAAAATAACTAAGTCAGGAGGATACCTTAGTGAGACGGGCAACGAAACACAAACGGTATCCGGATGTATTGAGGTTGAAGGCTGTTTGCACGAGCAAGCAGGCGGGGTCAGGAGCTCTCTCTTTTTCTCTCAAGGAATTTCTCTCAAAAATGGCAAAGTGAGGAATGAAGGGAGGGAGATCCCTATTTATAGAAAATCTCAGAAGGAGAACCGTCACCTTCTCTTCCCCCTTAGTTTGAAATTTGAAAAATAGAGGGAAGGAGGCGAACCGTCACCCTCCTGTCTGTTGACACATGTCACAGGCGCCACCATGGCACAGCCACGTCAGCACCTATGAGCGGAAAATTTTAGGGTAAAAATTACCCTAGACACGTGGCCCAATGAGGGCCTGACACGTGTCACCCTCCTATAGCACCATGGGCATCCAACCAATGGATGCCACGTGGCATTGTACCCCCAATGGGGGAGCAGATCCTCATCTGCTATAAATAGAGGAATTATCCTCATTTATTGGCATTCATTAATCCTGGGCACCGTGCCGTGCCTGGCGGGCCACGGGCTGGTTCGTGCCGTGCCGGTCGTGCCGGCGGGCCCAGGATTTCGTGCCGTGCCGTGCCGGCCATTTTCACAGGCCAGCCCACGGCACGGCACGGCCCTCGTGCCTGGCGGGCTCGTGCCGTGCCGGCCACGTGCTGGCCTGCGGGCTGGTGCAGTTTTCAATTTTTTTTTTTTTTTTTTTTTATGACAACATTATAAATTAATAAGTTTATAATGTATATAAGTTATAAAATTATAATTATAAGTTTTATAAGGTAACTTATAAGTTTATAACTTATAAGTTATAAGTTATTAAGTTATGAATTTTATAATTATAAGTTGAATATTTATGTTTTTAATTTGTATATTCAATATTTATATTTATATATTTACTTTATACTATTACTTTAAAATTTAATGTTTATGATTTATTAGTAATTGGTATAAATTTTTTTTTTTTTTAATATGAATTTACAAATTGTAACAAAACGGGGAAAAAAGGCAAATTGGACTTTTGATGTGAATAATGCGTACTTTATATTATTATTACTTGAGTTGAGAAAATTGTACAATGATAACAATGATAAAAATCATACAATGATGGTATTAAACAAAAATTGGAAAATGATAAAATTGATATTTTTAAAATCGTACAATATACAATAATTGTCTATTCTTCTTCTCCTTCTTCTTGCTCGTCTTCGTCTTCGCCTTCGCCTTCAAGGTCATCGGCTAGTTGCATAGATTGGGAACTAGCCTAACCCGAACCGGAAGCGGGGGTTCCTTCTTCGTTGTCGTTGTGGTCGTAAGAACGGTCTTGTGAGCGATTTTCCGCATCCAACCAATCTTTGAAACACACGCACATTTCTAGTGTTTCGGGTTTTAGACTTGTTCTTCTATCGTCTAAAACCCTTCCGGATGCGCTGAAAGCTCGTTCGGAGGCGACGGAGGAAACTTGGATAGCAAGAATGTCTCGTGCCATTGCCGCCAACGTTGGATGCTTCGAGCTTTGTTGTTTCCACCATGCAAGGAGGTCGAGGCTGTTTATCTCATCGTCATCCATGCCTTTGGTGAAGTCGTAACTCAGGTACATCTGTAACTCCGAGACGTCGCTTTGCGTTCTCCTGATTGATGAATCACCTGAAAACCTTGAAATCAAGTTAGTAGCTTGTGAAAATAAATGTTTGGCCTTCTTACTTACGTTTTTGGATGGTTGGGAAGGCCCTGAGCGAGGAACGGTGCCATATTTGGCTTCATAGACTCTATATAAAGCAAAAAACTGATCCTTCACATTAGTCTTATAGTTTTCTACATCATCGTCAAGAAACATGCATTGAAAGTAAATGTCAACTAACATAAATGTGTTTTCATACTTTTGCCTAGGATCTAATATGGAAGCAAAAATATAAATCAAAGGAATCTCACTATAATATTTACGCCACTTTTTTTCCATTGCTGGAAGATACTGATCATAATCACTTTGATCGCGATGATCAGCGAAAAGTTGGGCGAGTAAGCATGCATTAGAAAGAAAGTTTTGAGCACAAGGATTGTAAACAGTAGAAAAACAATACGTCATGTTATATAATAACTATAAAAATTGCATATATCTTTCACAGTTTTTCCAATCATCATCATACAAAGCATTTTGCGGAAATTTTTGGTTGTAAAATAATGTTAACGGGCCCTTGTACTCAATTGCCTTTATTAACATGTCATAGGTGGAATTCCACCTAGTTGGGCAATCGGTTCTAATTTTTATTACACTTATCTTTTGTTGTTTTAGAAAACTCTTCCATTCTTGGTATCTCATGTTAGAGCTATTAATAGACATAATAACATCTCTGATTTTGCTGTAGTATGGGCCAATTGCCCGAACTCCATCCTGTACACATAAGTTAAGTACATGGCAAACACATCTAGTATGAAGAGCTTCACCGTCTAATAGTACATCGGTTAAGTTTTGTTTGATAAGATTAGCTGTGTATGTCATAGAGGTTGCATTATCAAAAAGTCATAGACATCATTTTATCTCGAAGGTTGTATTCGTCTATTGCTTGCATTAAATGGTGAGCAATGTTAATGCCGGTGTGTGGGTATTCCAGCATTTTGAAATGTATTATTCTTTTTTGTAACATCCATTGATCATCTACCCAATGGCAAGTCACACATAAATAGTGATATTTATAACCACTATCCCAAGAATCGGCTGTTAAAGATACTCTACAGTTAAGGTTACTCAATTCGGCTTGTAACCGGACTTTGTACTCTAGGAAATTTTTCATTGCGGCGGAACGAACGGTTTTCCTAGAGATTCTTTTATGTTGGGGTTGTAGTGCTTTGTTAATGTAGGTGTTGAATGCGTCACTTTCCGAGAAAAGAAAAGGTTGTTCGGCGTGTACTATCATTTTTCCTAGTTCATCCCTATCCCTCTCATAGTTGTATGTAAAGCCGTATGGATGGAATTGGGAAATTTTGGGCTGGGTTGGATCACTAGCTGGTTTTGCACAAGCTTTCATGTGTCTAGATAAGTGTCCCGTCCCGTTTTTGGTAACTGCTGTGAATACACTATTACATGTTTTACATTTTGCCCATTGTTCACCATCTTTACTTAGGACAAAATAACGCCATACCTCACTCCTTCGGTTTTTCAAAAGTAGCATCTCAGTTTCGGTTAACCATTCATGATGTGTGTGATGGTTAGTAGTGGGACTAGTGGGAGTGGCAGTAGCAGGGGTAGAAGCGGAGGGAATTCGGGTACTTTCTTGGCTACCTTGGCTAGAACAATAGTTTTGTTGATTATCGATATAATTAGGTGGAAATTGGTATGGTGGTAGTGGAAATTGGTTTAGTGGTGGTGCTGGAAATCCCGACGTATTATATAGCTCATAGCCCGGGGGGGAAGTAAATGGGGTCATTGGTTTGACTCGTAATTTGGGGGCTCGTTGTACTTGGTGGTTCCCTAGAACTACTACTACGGATAAGTCGGTCTTTCCCCCTAGACCTAGATGATGGGTTGTTCGATGCCATAATTAACAATTAATTTTTTAATAAAAAGTGGTTAACTATAATAATAATAATTAATAACAACAATTTTAACAATAAAAATATCAATAATATTAATTAATAACAACAACTATAACAATAACAATAACAACAAAAATAAATAATAACAACAATTGTAACAATAATAATAATTAATAACAACAATTATAACAACAACAATAACAATTAACAACAATAATAATTAAACAAGATTATTCTAATAATAACAATAAAACAATAATAAATTTAAGATTAGTTTAGATCTTACAACCGTGCTTCAACGCTCCACTAATTACGATTACGAACTTTTTATTTTTTTCCGATATTAGGAAAATAATTAGAGAATTTAAGAGAATAATTAGAGAATTTAAGAAAATAAGGATTATTAGAGATTTAGAGAATATAAGAGATAAGAAGAAGAGATTGTGATTTTGTGATTTGGGAATGAAATGGAGGTGAGTATTTATAGAATTTTTGGGGAGCAAATTGGCAAAAAACTAGCCGTTTTATAGCCGTTTTTTTGGCTTCTAGCTACATGAAACGGTAATATTACCGTTGGCCCGCGGGCCGTGCCTGCGGGCCAGCACGGCAGGTCATGCCCGTGCTCGTGCCGGGCCGTGCCTGGGAATTCTTAACCCTGTCCGTGGCACGGAAGTTGAACTTCGTGCCGTGCCGTGCTTGACTTCGGCCGTGCCGGGCTGCGCCGAACGGCGGGCCGTGCCGGGCGGCACGCGGGCCAACCTGGCCCGTGCCCAGGTTTAGCATTCATAAATACGCACACCAAACTCGAGCAATATTAATTGCGGAATCTCCCGGAATCTGAGAGAAATACTCGTTTACTTTCCGCACGTAATCTCATCCGGAATCATACTAACTTGATCATCGGAGGCGGAACTCCACCCAACCGGAGTTTCGTGGTTTTGCAGGTACAGAAGTCAGGTGTGCATACTTGGTGTTGTAACTCTCCCGCAGGACACCTCAGAAAACCCCGAAACAGTTTGCATACGGGAGAAATTGATCCCGCAAAGCTCCGCGAACATTCATAGCATGAACTTCATAGCTAAGATTGGAAGAGGTTGTTGGAGAGTAACCGAAGGCACATCATCCAGAGATGGATTTTGGGGAAGATAAAAGACTTCCCAACCCTTCCAATGTTTGTGCATTCTTATCATCAACACATCCTCCAGGGACAAAGGTGTCATCTGATGAGCAACAATCTCCTTCGGCCCCTTGTAGAAAGCGATAAAACCGAATTTGAAGTTGCATCCCCACCACCGCCTCCTGAGAGTTGAAGGCCTCTATATGGTGTTTTTCCATGTTTTGACATCAAGTTTCTAGTCGCAAGTGAAAAAGAGGAATTCTTCTTGGCACTTGAAAGGGATGAGTTCGATCTCGTTTATATACTCTACATATAGATAGAGCTTCCTGCTTGCACTTCAGCGAGTCGAGCAACCTTATTGATCATGTCAGCTCCGTCGGATTGTCTGGCCTTGTCTTTAGTAAATTCTTGATCATCGGGGATGATGGAAACAACTGAAGGATGGCTGATTTTGATCCTTGACTTGATTGGGCCTCCTGCTGAGACAAAGAATCATGGTTCTGTGCAGATGCGGGGGGGGGGGGTGTTGACAATGTCAACTGAACTTAGTTGACAATAGAACCTCCAGTATGGTGTTCTCAGCTTCGATCTGGCTTTATCAAGGTAGCTAACCCCAATCTCGTCTTCCTAATACCAGACTCACCATAAATCTAATTTGTTTCCTACCTTATACCGTAATCTCTATTCAAACATTATTCTATATTGTGTTTATATATGATATGCTCTTAATCAAAGAAATAATTAATTTGAGATATAAAGTTTAAGAGGATAACATTCCCTTAAAACAAACTTTTATTTAAATTGAAAAGATTACAATACTCATATCTTACAATACTAGAACGAAAAGATTAAATAGACATAAACAGAACCAGAGTATTACTATACATCAAGACAGATAAAAATCAGTCTTTCTCTTAAAGCAAGTTTCTTTTCTAGAGGACTACCAAAGATTATATGAAAACCCTAGCAAACTCTCCTTATAACTCTACCTTTACCTTTCCCTTGTTGCCTACTTGCCTACAATCTTTAATATAGAACATGACTCACACACCTTAGTACCTTACCGACACTCTATTATGATTTATGACTCAGCAAACGCATATCAGCCATTCCTTTTTACAAAGATATTTTTACAAAGCAAACAATAAAATTTTAATACATGGCTACAGTAGTAAAAGATGCCCAATTTGCTATTTTTCGGGTTTAGTCTTCCATCATTTCATCTATCATTATTTTTTTTAAGGGATCATCATTTCTTGTATGCCGCCTTAACTATATATATCTTTATTGTCCAAATAATAAATATCATACATTGGGTCTTTAGTATTTCTTCTTCTATGTAGAGCTCTTGGACACATTTGTTGCATATGACTCGTCTCATGCTACATAGATTTTAAGCAGGTGTTCTTTTCCATCTAAGGATAAGAAATTTTCCTACTTCAACTTCTTCAAAATTAGTAAGAGCTGATTCACCATTAGCTGCTCCTTCTAAATGAATTTTTAACCATTGTGGAACAACTATAGTTTTTACTCTTTTTTTTAAAGTCAGATCTCAAACTCAACAAAAAGCTTACTACGTATAATATATAGTTAGAAAGGTACAGAAGTCTACTTTCCAACCTAATTGACCTTGCATAAACTAGATTTCATGGACATTGCAAAATTCATCATGAAATTGCAATGCAAAAGAATTACATCAAACTTATCTAGAATCAAAAGATAATACACATAAATCATTTGGTATGATTAAAAAAAATGAATTAAACACAAATATAACTAACTAAAATGAGGCACAAGTAGAGTAGTATACAAGATTGGAAACAAGATAACTATAACAAGGATAATCCCAAGAATTATAGCAATGCAAGTCCATTTCCGACTATTCTTTTGATGTTCCTTAGCAACAACCAGCTCAGTTGCCCCATGGCTAACAAATGAGCTAGCGCGATTTACATTGCTAGCAATATCATTAAGCTGCTGGCCTTGAGCTTCTACTAGAGCAGCCATGTCCAAGAAAACTTGATGCAGCTCGAGCAGATTCTTTTCTATCTCTTTGATCGCATCATGCCTCTCTTGTATTTCCTTCACTGTATCCATTATCTGTCCTCTTCCCTGTTCTTGTATAGCCTTTTGAAGGAACGACTCACTCTCTCCACTGTCGATCAACTGCTCTATAGTCTCTTCCTCTGCCTTTAATCCTGTAATTGTAAAGTACCGCCTTTCTACTGTCTCTTTATACTCAGCTGACATTTTTGCTCTCAGTGTTTGGAAGTTGTCCATCATGTCCTTCAGCTTCTTCCCTAAGCCGCTAACCACAGAGGTGCGTGTCCGGTCAGCAGAGGAACCCGGCCCACACCCTGGCAGGTTCCTTTGGGCTACATTAGACCTCTCAAGAGCTTCCAACTTTCCCTTGATGATCTTGACTCTCTTCAAAACTTGCTCTACATCAGCATCCATTCGAGCCCTTAAGTCCTTGACCGCCTTTGCATTAGTCGCGATCTTGCATTCCTCATTCGCCTCTTGTAGCCTCTTGTAGAGCTTGTCTACATTTCCCATGTCCCCCTTGACACCATCCACATCCTCAAAGAACTTGTCGAGGTTGGCTGATGTCTGATTCCCCATCTCCAAATCATCGCGCTGTGCTTGATCCTTCAGATTCGCGTACCTCTTAAACGAGTTTGAAAACAAGTCATTCATCTTAGATTATCTATGTTATTCACTTTAATCTTCTGATTAGTTTTTGGTCTATGACAACAAAACAAACGTTAACTCCAGCACTTGTATGTACCATTTAAGCACGAAAAATGTTAATGGGGAATTGGGGAGTCATCTTTTCTACTATGTAGAATCAAATAATCATGGAAAACATATTCTCCAAAAATACTAACATATTATTTCATTTGACTCCGTCATTAGATATTTCGATCATAAATTATGTGCATTATTAACTCTCTTAGTTTATCAGTGTTTTTATTTTTTTAATTATTTCGATAATTTTATGTCAGTTTTTTTTTTTTTTTTTTTTTTTTGAATGATATATCAAATTATAATTATGGTAAGAATGTTGACATTCCTTATTTATTTTCCATTAATTTTTGGGTTTTACTCTCATACACATTAAAAATCACACTAATTTGTAAAGCAAGAAAAACTATCTCAGAACTTTTATCCGACTTGAAATACCCAACTCAAAAACTAACATCAATTGACTTGATTTAATCCGAGCAAAACCGACTTGATTATCAATGTTTCTAAAAATTATTATTTTATTTAAATTAGCATAGTAGTAAAGAATCGATATAACCCAACCCGATTCAAATCCTAAATCAACCTGAACAAGTGTTACCCCCGAACAGTTTACTCAAATTGTCTCATTCCAAACAATCTGATTGCCGCCACTATTTATTTTTTCGGTTTATATTTTGTTTTGTTCCTAGTTTGATTTCTAATCCACTATTTATTTTTTCGGTTTATATTTTGTTTTGTTCCTAGTTTGATTTCAAATACATGATCTTCAAATGTCACCTACCAAATTGACAATGTGATCTCAACTAAGAAAATATTAGCTGATAAATCTAAGGGAAACATGGGAAGCACTCTTTGATAATAATGGTGAGTCCAATATATAATATTTTGGGGTTGTGCTCTACCAAAAATGCGACATGATTCCAAGTTTCCTATCAAATGTAATTTAAATAATTCACATGACAAATCATGGATGCAATCACTCGTCTATATATATGTATCAAATTCTTATCTACAAAAAGTCAAATGGACCTAGTCTTTGTCTGTTAGTCTAGATCTACTTAATTACGAACAGACATGAAATTTAATATGTGGTTTTGTGATATTGTTGTTAGTTTAGTGCTACAAAAATTGCTAATCTCCCGTGAACTACATTTTGAGGATTGTGATTTGGTATTACTTCATCCGTTCCATAATACTTGACACAGTTACTATTTTCGTTCATTTTAAAATACTTGACACGTTATTAAATATGGAATGTGACCGCTAATTAAAAAAAAAATTCCTATACTCTTTTTAGGACCACAAACCCCAAAAACCCAATTACATTTTACATTTTTACTCTCCTCACTACCCCCACCTCCCCTACTTTTTATTTTCTTACAATATAAAAATACAAAAGAAAATCATTTATATAATAAACGTGTTCACCCCAACGTCCCAAGTATTATGGGACGGAGAGAGTATATGATATACGAGTACTTCCTTCGTTTAGTAATCGTCGTGATTTTGACTATTATGTTCGTCAATGTATAAATCTGACCATTACTTATAATTATCTATCATTGAAATTTTATAACGCGAAGATAAGACACATTCATTCATCGTTAATTTGGTGAGTCAATTGTTCAAAGCCTATGTTTTATATATACAACAAAAATGACAATCTTGTAACTTCGAAAATTTAAAAGAATTTTTAATTGTTAGATTTCATTTTATGCTAAAAATTTGCTCATGCTTCTCATAAGTGATGCAGTGACATTGCTTTACTTAGAGGTGGTGATACTGGGTACACCATTACACATTTACACCCTGACTTATGTATTGAACATCAATTACATTATGCTAAATGCGAAATTTAGAGGGACACTTGACAACATAATACAAAAAGTTTTCCCTTCAAAATTTCTTACTAAAAAAAAAAATTACAAAAAAAAAAAAAAAAAAAAAAAAAAAAAAAAAAAAAACAACTTTTTATAGTTACATTAAAATAAGGTTTGTATCTCAATTATAACTTTTACTTTGTACAAAATCTTAATAAACTTCCTTAAATATCAAATTGCCTATTGTAACTATTACATGTACGTTGTCAAAAAAAAAAAAAAAAAAAAAAAAGAGGCCTATTACATGTTTAATTATATTCTTTCACATAAATTTCGTACTTTTTAATACATTGTCTATTCATAATACTATATACTCCGTATCAATTTTTTTGGTAACATTTATTGTCATCAATAACATAATACTAAAACAGACACTAAAAATGACACGTGTCACTTCCTGGTGCTGTATTTTCCCTCCAAAACTTCCCCCATCCCTTTTTAGGAAAAATCTTTTATTTTTGAAATATTTGTATAATACAACTATAATAATATATTATTCCTAATCTTACATATTATCTTTATAATAATTGTATTCCTTTTTATTTTGTGCTCTATTTACTTAAAATAGTTACACAAGATTTTGAGACCTTTTAATCAAGGGAGAATAAGTTATAATTTAGAAGGTTGAAATATGGTGGAGAGTATAAAATAACGAAGTCAAAATACAATATTAACATTTAAATTACCATTATATAATTGTACAATATTGGGTTCAACCGGAAAAAAAAAAAAAAAAAAAAAAAAAAAAGATTTTGAGACCTTTTAATCAAGGGAGAATAAGCTATAATTTTTTTTTTGAGGGAAAGAATAAGCTATAATTTAGAAGGTTGAAATATGGTGGAGAGTATAAAATAACGGAGTCAAAATACAATATTAACATTTAAATTACCATTATATAGTTGTACAATATTGGGTTCAACCGAAAAAAAAAAAAAACATTTCTATTTATGGTGTTTAATTTGAATCTTATGAAATAATAATAATTGAGTTAGTTATCTGTTAAATATTTCTGTAATAATTTTACCAACTTATAACTTTTTTTTCCCTCAAAAATTCTATTAACTATTACTAAAACACATCATGCTTACATCGATCATTTTGGACTTATGTTAAGCTATCATTAAAAAATTTCCCACCAATACAATATATGATGTCAGCTTTAAGTTTTTTTTTAAGAAAAATTATTCTACTTAGTTTATTTTTTGGAAGTACATTGTATAGTATATTTTTTTTTTGGAACTAAATTAATTCATTAATAAAAAGTAATACGGCATCTACATTGATAGTTTTATTGGGAATAAAATGCATCATTAATGTAATATAATGTATACTATTTTTAAATTTTTTCAACACAACAAACTAATCAAAAAATTTTTTTTTTCCTTCTCAATTGTAGTTTAAAAAAATTTTGCCTTATTATTTCAACTTTCTTATATACATTGCATTTGTTTATTTCGCATGAGTTGCCTCATTTTATATTATATCACAAAATAATTATGGGAATAAAGATTATTACGACTGTGCATCGCACGGTCACTAATCTAGTTATAATTAATTAGCAACTGTGCATTTGCATGGGGTTTAATCTAGTTGCATTATATTAGATATTACGGAGTTTAATTTAAAAAAAAAAAAAAACGTAACAAACGAGTTACTAGTATCCCTCCTTTTCTCAAATTCCCAAAAAATACCCCTATATTTACCTTCTTTTGTCCAACAAAATGCTCAAATGTTAGTTACATTTTGAAAAAAAAAAAACGCCGTTGCCGGGGATCGAACCCGGGTCACCCGCGTGACAGGCGGGAATACTTACCACTATACTACAACGACTTTGTTGTCTTACTAAAATATTATTTGTTATTTATTACTTAGCAATAACTGTAAATTCCTAAGTGAAGCTTAAAACCCCTTTTTGTACAACTCTCCGATCGTCACAGTTTAAATTTTTAACTAGTTTTACATTTTTTTTCCTCATTTAAAAAAGTTAAAATGTTTTTGATGTTTTTTAGGTTGGTTGACTCATTTCTGGGCTTTTCTTTTGTCTTCTGCTGTTGTAAAAAATAAAAATAAAAAATAAAAAATTTATATGAGCAAAAGTGATACCTTTAAAGACACCTAACTCCGCACCCGAGTGTATCTTAAAAAATTCATTAGACTTGAGCATCCCTTAATTTTTTATTTTTTTGTCCAATGATCATATTTATTTTCATTACAATGTTAATTACGATCATCCTATTTAATAATTTTGAAGAAAATAGCTACACATGAGCTATGAAAACACACATAATTGCCCACGAGGTGAACAACATCAGCAAAAAAATTACTCCGTAAAACAAGCGAGAAATAATGCACGAAATCTAGACTGAAGTACAAATACAAGAAGACGAAGTAGTTACATCATTTAGCCTGCGGCTTAAAAAAACAATGTCTAAGAGTTATACTGTCCAAAAAATGTGTATACATGAATAGCCAATGCTAGATGCTACAAGAACAATGGACTAGATGAGTAGATGGTCGTCGCTACTAGAACAACTCAGCCCGCTAATGTGAAATGAACCTAGCAAGCACCTCCTGTTTACAAAATCTCGGGGCTCGTGTACATCTGAGGCTGGAGTAGGAAGGGAGATCAAGAAAACCACCACTTTTTTTCAGATCAGTGAACATTACAATGTTGGAGTATAGGATGATCGTAATTAACATATTTTTCCCAAAGCGGTTTGTACTTTTCAATTCCAATCTTCAACCACGGCTTTGAGTTCCCGTTGTAGTGCAGTACAGCCCCCTTTGAAATCAACTTTGGGTCCACAGTCGTGTATCCCAATCCCAAAACATGCCATGAGGGATCTAATGGCTCCGTCAACCCATAGAAAGTCAGCAACCCGGGTGGAAGAGTGCCAAGTTTCCATAGAGTGCGGTCTATGTTCTTTTCCTGCCAATAGTGATAGATTCCCGTGACATTTCTATTCCTCCATTCTACCAAGTCAAAGATGTTCATGCCAAATGCCCACCCACATGCATCAGGGTCAAAATGTGATCGTATCAGAGGATGAGAATAGTTCAAGTACTTATGATACCGATGAAATGTTTCCATACATGTCTCGACTGCCCCATTTACATTACCATTCAGATCAATGGAGAATAGAGGAGAGAGATCCTTTTGGACAACAACATCATCATCGAGGAAAACTACCTTCTTCAATGCAGGATAAACTTCTGGTATATAGAACCTAAGATGATTCAGCATTGAAAGATACTTAGGGTTCCGGAACTTTATTGGTGTTTTGTTGTCATCATTGTTGCCTGAAAAGTAGTAATTTTTAGTGTCTGAATCCTGGAGCTGCTTAAGGACTGGAACATAGGAAGCATTAAGCCAACTGAAATCCTCAATCTTTTGAACCTCAACTGTTACTCCACGGAATTCGTTCATTGTAAACCATGCCTTCATAGGTGCATAGTTGACCTCATCAGTTACAAGGTGGAAAACAGCCTTTTCCGGATGTTCTGAGTTCAAAGCAGTGGAGTTTATAACAACTGATGTTGCAAGGATGTTGTCAGAGAAGATACAGAAATGATAAAGGCTGTTATCTTCAAGTTTCAAGGCATTTAATTTTTTTTCAGCAAGCCTTCTCTGTGCATTCTGATTTCTAAACCATTCACTTCCAAGCCTAACACCAAGACAATAAAGGCTCTTTGGGACTTCCTCAGCAGCTATTTGCCCATATTTCGAACTTTTATCACTGACAGTACTCATTTGTTCTTCAAGAGACTGGATTCTGGCCTTTAATCTCATAATCATGGTAGCACTGTCATAATGAAGTTGCTGAGCTTGATAAAGCAGAAATGCCATGTCCTTAATAGCAGTTTCTGACTCCCTTATTGTCAACGGGCTTCGTCTCATGGCAGCATTAGAAAGTAGGATCTGTGAGTTGCGAATCTGAGCACTCAGCTCCCAGGCGAATTGAAGGTTGTTGCTTTCCTTAGCTATCACAACAAGAGATTTAGCTAAAGCAATTTGATCGCTAAGCTGCCTTGTCAATGAAGTTGGACTCAACATCTCCTCCGTAACATTAAGGCCTTCTAGAATTTTATCTTGCCTGAAAGACCTCTGCATAACACAGAAAATGGTCAGAATAACATTAAAGTAGCTTGAATTTCACAAGAGACAGCTGCAGAGAGGAATAGAAGGAAAAAAAATGGACATAAAACACAAACCAATATTCCAAGTAGTCCAATCATTAAATAGTTGATTTTCACAAGAGACGTCCGCAAAGGTAAATATAAGAAACATGCAATGAATTGATGTAACGGGAAGGGCACTTTAAGCAGTATCTTTGTAGGTTAATCAAGGGTAGCTTGGGGATTAAGTTAGGGTTAGAGAAAAGTTTTTACTAATAGAGAAGATTAGGGAAAGGAAATTTATGGGGAATATTGATGAGAGCTCTCTTCTAGTTTTCTTTTGTATTTTGAGGGAATGCAAGCCTCTCGAATGCTTGTGTTTATCTGAAGATGTTGTTGGACAGATTAGTGATTATGTTCCTCTCCCTAACCTTCTCTATTTGTAGAATATGTTACATCAATTTATTGCATTACAGAAGGTACAAACAAAGCATGCAATAGAGAAAGGACAAGACAGGACATATTGAACAACTCAGATTAGCTAACTACTGCATCAATCAAGAACAGTTAGCTAATCAACCTGCATTCAAATTTACTCATTGCAGCCTTTATATATTCACAATGGGGGGCTGAGTGCATTGTTTCCAACCACAGATTATAACTAGCGTTCACAAAAAAGCAAGCGTTGAGCACCACATTGTATAAACATAAACTACAAAGATTATAAAACCTTCCTCAGCGTATTTGTATAAACCTTTACATAGTCCTTTTTTTCACTTTCAATGTGCAGGCACTAGTTCAAACTCGGACATAAATCACGAGTTATACATTCCCCTTGATACAGGCAAGACTTATCCAAAAACAAGAAATTTTATTGTTTTGGAGCAGGAGAAACCTAAAAATACTTGGTTACTTGGGCAACAATGCCCATCCTCTTAGAGATAGAGCAGTTCCAAAAGAAAGAGCTTAACACGGAGATTGGGGAATCTGGTGTTTTTGTATAATATGCTTATTAAACAAACTAACCATGATCGGGATTTTCCTCTAAAAACAGCCATGGTATCTCATGACATTACTTTAAGCTATATTGTGCCAAAAATCCTCAGTATAAACAATACTGAGGGGACCTTGGTACATTTCATGGCAGACTCAATAACGTTTTTCCAAGATTAGAACAAGCCCTATCACTCGACCCTTCAATTGTTCCACCAATTTCATGTCACCAAATAATGGACATAAATCTTGCGTGTGAACCTCAAACAAACAGCAGAATATAAGAAAACTTGACAAATATCTGTCGGGCCCTTCTGATAGATAAGTCCACCAGTTCCACCAATATGAGTTACAAAGTGGTAAACAATAGAAAGGAACTAAAACCTATGTTATAAGGAAAGCCACTGCTGACTAGAGACATTACTTAGCAGAACTTGTGTAAGACTCAGTAAATTACTCAGCAGAACTTGTATTTTATTGAAAGAGTATAACTTGAGATTATTCTAAATTTCTGATTTCTGCACCTTCTCTTTCCACACATACCGATCCCGATGATAGGAATCGAGTTACAAACCAAGTACAGACATAAAATAAGAGCAGTGACCAAGTTAATAAATTACCCTGAATATAACCTCCTATACTCCTTCAGTTGGATGCTAGAAGCACAATTCAATAACAATGGTCAAATCACTGATGGAACATAGATGACTTAACAGCAGATGCAAAGTTGATAATGCATTTGAAATTCATAGACAAAGAGTATCCAGTGTTTGAAAAACAATAAGAGCAAAGATAAACTCAACAGAGAATTCTCAAGTGATTTGTAATAGAGACTATGATTAGCCATGTGAACAATTTAAATATAAACCCCAGTACGGTATAGGATTCCTGAGTCCTGACAGGTAGCTCCGTAGCTAGAGTTGCCTCTTTATCTGACCTTAACCAACATTCTAAATGTTCTAAACCAATCAATGATTAAAGAACTTAACAGCAACTTTTACAACGAATCCACACTTGAACATAAATTATAGGGGGAAAAGAAAGAAAAAAAGAAAAAAAGAAAGGAAAAAAAAAAAAAAAAAAAAAAAACATCCACCTTCCCAACTCTCAAACAGTTCAAAGCTTTTCCCTAAAGCTAGTGGCAGCTACCAGATGAGCACTTCAGCAAATTCATATCTTTAAAATCTGGTTTGACAGTGGACAGCGCCATATATATAACAAAATTTCAAAAAGACAATCAATCATCATATAATCTGCATGACTACCTATTCAGACAACAATGGGAATGCTGCAAGTCTTTGGCTGATATGGCACTGCAACCATAGGATTCAGGTACAATTTGGAAAATAGGCAGGTAAAGTACTAAAGAGGAAGATGGGTCTGGACTCTTAATCAGGAAAGCATTCTGCCAAAAAAGTGAGTATTATATCCATTGTGCTCAGCTAGCCTCAACAAACATAATATGTAATTTACAAATCTATGATCCATCTTTTCTTCATGAGTCGCACATACATGAAATCTCTACACAATTCTTCAATTTATTGTTGCGCAATATGTAAATTTAGAAGGAAATAGAAGAGAGACTTATATATGATATATGCTCATAGATGGGCTTGAAATCAGAATCCTAACAAGGCCTTGCCGCCTTGGTAACAAGTCACTTTGAAATGTGTACAAATGCCTATTTATATTATTTTTAAATAAAATAAAATAAAAACAAAAGGTATTTACAAAAAATATTTACATATATGCAGTCACTATCCAATTTTGGAACAATATCCTTGTTCCAAAAATGTTGAATCCTGACATGTCTAACACTTGATGCAACCCATGTTTCAGTGACATAGTTCATCATAAGAAGCCTAAAAGAAAATTGCAATCCCCAATTTTCTAGAATTCCATATATGGGTATATATAATTTTCACCTCATTTTTCTGGTTTGCTCTCTCACCAACGTTATTTACATTAACTTTAGCCACTATTTTGAGTCTTAGACACCTTCAACACTCCTTACCTTTTTCTCTTGATTGAGAATCATATCGCTATTTCCCAGTTTTTTTTTTATATATGTATCATTCATGAATACTTCTAGGAACTTTCATGAAAAAAAAAAAGGATTTTCCAAATGGTACCATTGAACTATTGGCTTTTCCAAATGGTACCTTTATTTTATCTTTCTTACAATTGGTGCCACCCAACTTATATACTAATCAAAACAGTAAACTTGCTGTTATTAAAACGTTTAGTAATTAAGGTTAGGTTAGTTTGCTAATATTATTACCCTAATACCCCTTGTCTTCCACTTCCATTATGGAGACTTCTCCTTTTAATTTAGCTCCTCTGCCTCCGGCACACTATGCATTATTGTTATTTAATCATCGCAAATTCACTACATCTATTATATTGCCTCCAACCCTCCATTACTTACGTGCTCCCTCTTCCTACACAGCAATCTCAAAAAATGTCGCCATTGTTGCTAATGATATAATAGCGCTGGTTCCGAAAACTATGGCAGTGGTTCCATGTGGTTGTGAATTTTTTTTATTATACATATTCTCGTGATTTTGTTGGTGTGGTTATGAAAATTCTTCGGTGGCCGTTTGAGAAACAGCTACCAAAGTTTTTATCCGTCAAATGTTTGATTAATTTTAATTATCGAGCTCACTTAGTAATATTAATTTCTTTTGTTATCATTAACAAAGAGCCAAATACCAAGGTAAACAAGAAAATAGATTGGAAATGGAACTTTTCAATTGCTCATCTCATAACACTTGTTCTATTTGTTTTGCCCAAGAATTTGCTTACAATTCATCAATGCAATTCTTATAGAGAACAAAACATCATCTTATAAAATTTTTTTTTTTAAATTATCACACTGCAAAAATAATAAGGTGGTGGAAATTCAAGTTGCAAATGAGAAGAATGATATTAATAGAAACGAATTTAAGGTGGAAATGGTGGACAAATTTAAGGTGGAAATGGGGGAAAAGGTCAGAAAAGGGAGGGATAAGAATTAAAAAAGTGCAGGGGTTTTCACCAAAAAAAAATGCAGGGAAGTGGAAGATAAGGGATATTAGGGTAATTATATTAGCAAATTAACCTATACTTAACGTTTTAATAACAAGTTTACTGTTTTGATTAGTATAATAGTTGGGTGGCACCAATTGGAAGAAAGATAAAATAAGGGTACCACTTGGAAAAGCAAATAGTTCAATGGTACCATTTGGAAAATCCCAAAAAAAAAACAAAAAACAAAAAAAAAAAAATTAACGGAGAAAAGGAGACAAGATGAAGTAAAGAAAGAAAAGTGCAATAAATTCCAGAGCTACAGATCGATAACTACATATCAATAGAAGAAGATTCTACTATGAGACATAAACTTTAGCTCTATAACAATTGTTCTCATTCTTGGTGATTAGTGTGGATAGGGTTAAGGTCACTCGGAGTCTAACTTACATATGTGCCCTATCTTCCTTCTCATACACTCCTTATTTTAGCCTTATATTCAAATTAAAGTGTACAACATACATTATGGTATTATATCTTGGCCACATCACCATCGAATTGTAGAGGTTCTTGAACTTTATACACCATGATATTAGACTTTGATAACCGCAAACTATCTAAATTGCAAGTGAAAGTCATTCCACGACTGTTATCACAACCGTATCCAAGATTTCAATGTTCAAAGCTTCAAACCATGACCTACAAGTGCACTTTTGCATGGTTGTACCCTTTAAAAAAATTTAATAACAACTCACAAGGACAACAACGAAGATTTTAGTCAAACAAAGTAGGATTTAGAGAGACAAAGAGAGGAAAATCATTGGCATTTTTAAGGGTTCTGGCATTAAACTTCGGAGATTTCAACTTATGTTGCTCTGACTCAAGTGCTCGTGCCCAACTCGGGTGCATGTCCAAGTGTTCAATTTGGTTGTTTTGTGGAAAAAATTAATCAATACTTTTGACCCAAAATGAATTGTCGAAGTGTAGAAAATTTGAAACGAGTACTTAAGGTGCAATTAAATAGTCAAGTAACATAGATTTCAACTACTCATGAAAGGTTCAATGGCTTCTTTATTCAGCTTCGTTATTGATTTTCTTTCAGAGAGTTCAGATGAAAATGATGGAGGTCATGATTAAATTCAGTTGCTGACTTGCTGAAGCATACGTGACTAGACCTCTACCCTTGTTTGGACGAAGCCCAACAGAGTAACTATAGGCTATACTTGATCAAAATTACAGATATGTGTTTTGATTATTAATTTGATGTAATATAAGTATGCTTTATACTTCCTACGTTAAATATTAATTGCAACAAAGGAATATTTTATGTCTCACAAATAATACCCCTTTGTTGCAATTAATAGTTAACGCAAGAAGTACTTTTAATTATGTTGGTACTCTTGTTTTGATTATTAATTTGATGCAGTTTAAGTATGCTTACACATATGTGTTTTGATTATTTATGTGATGCAGATACATGTTTTGATTATTAATTTGATGCAGTTTTAAGTATGAACTTGCATTGCTTGATGAAGGTAAGAAAGTCGAGATATGAAGTTATGAAATAAGATATGAGGAACTTCGGTAATAAAATTAGGAAACAGTTCATAGGATTCAATTGCACTATGCAAAGATCTTATGGCCAATTCAAACTGACATGAATGTAGATAAGCAATTGAGCTAAATACACTTGAAAGACTGAAGAGACCTAGAAGTTAAAATTGGATCAGGATCCTCCAAAGTAACAATAAAAAATTTGATTTGGTTAAGTATTTTTCAATAATTGAAGAATGTGGCCATTGCTTATATCCAATGTTTTGATTCAATGGCATGGTCATTCACTTGCTGATTGCTTTAATTGCTTGTACTTTAATTATTTTTTTTTTTTTTGGTCATTCAGATCTATAATTCCAATAATTACATTGCTTGTTTGTTTAGGTTTCAATTATTTACTTTGTTTATAAACCCTAGAGAGATTGGTCTCAACTCAAAAGCTTAGTTTGCAATTATTTGTCTCTCTGTACTAAACAAGTCTGCTAATAATAACCCAAATTTAGCACTTGCGGTAAGACAATATACTTAAACTCCATTGCTAGATGATGAAAGAACAATCTGAAAATATTACTTATCATGCAGTAGTTGCATACATCCACAAAGCCTCAAGGAATCAAACCACAATGTCCAACCATAACAAGCAAGATGACAGTATTCATTATGGAAATCCAAAGGTGCAATAAACTTGTTTGTTTTAATCATTCAAAAATTAATCATAAGGTTGCAGCACTCCAAAAAAATCAATGACTGAAAGACTTCGATAGATACCTCTACATTTGCTACCCATACAAAAATACCCCAGAATCAAATGTATCACGTAAAAGGGATCATATGTTATACAAGTACACCCGCCTTTAACAACTGCCCTTTAATCAATTTCCTACAACTACCATTAAATGCCCACTAATGAGCTCAGCTCAGTTCATAGAAACAAAAGAAAATAGATCTACTCTATAGATGATGAAGATCCACTCCAACTTCTGAGCAAACATATCAATGTCCAGTACAAAATATGCAGATCTAAACCAACTTCAGAGCAAAAATTTCAGTGCTCCGAGTAATACATTCAACTAAGTAATCCTGTCATACACATTACTTCCTCACAAAGCCCTGAACCATTTCCCAGCATCCCAAACAGATATACAGTAATTCCCAAACCCAACTAATCTTGTCACACACTCAACTATGTTTAACCTACCAAACATTCTTCCAATCATCACCATTAATAACAAATGACCCTAACATAGTTGGTAAAGTCTTGACAGTTATTACCCAAAACCCGGGATCGAAATCCATCTACATCACTGATGTTCTTTATACACCCACCTAGAAAGGTACATTCTACAGTCTAACAAAACCAACAAATCAACTTACCCATATAAAAACTCCACAATTCAAATCATTTCATAGAAGACCCAGGTATACTATACAATAATAGAGATTAACTAGATCAACAATTGAAACATAAGATAATCAAACAATACAAAAAACCCAGAATACTAAGAACTCCAAAATATCAGCAAAATCAAACCCACCAAGAAAAATCAACAAAAAAAAAATACCCAAAAAAATCAGAAAATTTACCTTTGCCAAAGCAGGTTTTGACATGGGTTGATTATCTTTGCTGAGAAGAACAACGAAAAACAACAAAACAACCAATCCACACAACACCAACCATATGAGATTCGAGTATCGCCGCCTATTCTGCCGCCCAAAGCTGGTGTTTCTCCGCCTCATTATCTAATTACACTAAATAAAAAGTTGGGAAATTTGAGAAAATCTAGTGAAAAATTGTTTCACTGAATTACTAATTTGATGGGGCAAGCAGAAAATTTAGGAATGTGATGTAAAAGGGTAGTAAGATTTAAGCATAAAGCAGTCAAAGATCTCAGACATGAAAGAGCATTTAAATAATTGAATTGATTTGAAGAACAGATTGAATTTTTGAATTGAAAGAGGGTTTGTAATAGAATTGAAGAAGAAAAGGGTTGATGTTTTTTTTTTTTTTTTTTTTTTTTTTTTTAAGAAAAAAGGGTAGATCTTTGAATATTAATGTTGTGAAATATTGCAGCTGATCACACTATAGTGATTGGCAGAGCTCTCTCTGCGCTCATAGACATAGCTTTTATTTATATGGCAAATAAATACTAGTTATAGGATAAAAAGTGGTGAATTTTTCTTTTTAGTGGTACAAATAATTATATAAATTGTCATTAAAAAATTGTACCACTGTTGTTTCGGGGTTTTCTGATGTCCTGCGGGAGAGTCACAATTCCGAGACTGGAACCGGACGCATGTACCTGCAAAACAACGGAGACTCCTGGTGGTGGGAGCTCCGCCTCCAACGGTCAAGTTAGTACTTGATTAAGGAGTAATTAATGCGGAAATTAAAGTGATTGGGTCTCTCTAGGTGAGAGTGTTTAATGTGTGTAATCTGCGTTGTTCGCGTGATCTGCCTGTAATCCCCCTTAATGAGGATTAAGGGAGGTATTTATAACCTCGGGAAACGTGCCAATCTAGGTTTAGGTTAACCTTGGGCTGATTGGGCTTCCCTCGGAAGTTGGGCCTAGGTGACCGGTTATCCCAGGTGTCATGGGAAGGACACGTGTCGTGTCGTAATTGGTCCAAGGTGGACGGATCATTGCTTGACACGTGGCAGGCTCCTATTGGCCCATGTGACGGACACATGGCGGAACCTGATTGGTCCACTTGTCAGATGGTGATTGGTGGGAGCAAAATCCCCTAATCATTTGCCCCTCACAGGTGGCACGTGACTGGTCACGTGTTACCTGTGACAGGTGTCGCACTGTAACAGGCGACGGCCTGCTACAGGTGTCATTCGGCGAAAGGCCGAGAGATTCTCCCGCCCAAATTATGAATTCTGGAAGTGACCCTTCGCCTTCTCACTTTGCCTATATAAAGGAGTGTTGACTTCGGTCATTTTCACACTTGAGAACTTTGTGAGAGAACATTCAGACCCCTGAACTTGCTCTGACATTTTGGACCCTTTCTGCCTACCGCCTGCTCTGACAAGCCGACTGCACATGATTTTCAGAACTCCATCAACGTCACTCGTTCAGGTAACCGTCGGTTCTCTTACTCTTAATTTTCTCTTTACTTTATTCTTTTTTGAAATGGAACCACGGAAGCACACGACACGACCTAGGTTAGTGACCAGCCGGTCACCGGGGACGGCTGAATCTAGGACTAGGAGTGCCGCCTGCCCTTTTCTGGACCCATCTTTGCCCTTTATACAAAGTCCGACTGTATCTGTGTCTATGCAAAGCATGATGGCAAGGACAAAAAAGACTGCCAGGATCTCAAACTCAGACGGCTCCTCCCACAGGGTGCCGATTAGTGAAACATCTGACCAGGCGCTAGATGTGGAGGTGAAACAAAGAGGCTTGAAAGCCGGCAGTTCTGAGGGAAGAGTCAAAGTGACCCCTTCCCATTTTACAGTTGACAATTCTTCTTTCTCTCCTGCTCCTTTTAAAGGAGAGGAGGCGGGCCCCTCCGGGAGAGGGGAAGAGTCGTCCTCTTCGGACTCGTCAGAGGACGATTCCGAGTCTAGCTCTTCTGGCCATGCTTCTCTGGACACAGAAGAGAAAAACAGTCGCCTGCAAGAGGCGAGGCTTTCTCACGCAGTTGAGAAGGGGGACGATTGGGCGGAGCCATCCGCCTCTCACCGAGAGCAAAATACCCCCTACTAATGCACGGTACCTCGGGGCCGGATCACGGCCATGCAAGAGAAAGTGGAGAGCTTTATCGCAAACCACACAATGGGCCCCGGCTTTTTAGTATTTGTGCCGGATCCAGAAGACACAGTCATCTGGCCGGCTGGTACCAGTTATGATAGCGTCTGCTTTGGCTGCTACGAGGCGGCCATCAAGGCTGGGCTGCGCTTCCCACTACATCCGACTGTTCAGCGGATCTTGGATGGGTATGAGTTGGGGTTATGGCAGTTAGCCCCGAACTCCTGGGTCAACGTACTCGGCTATGTGGCCGGGTGCAAATTGCACGGGGTGGAGCCGAGCTTCGAGGCTTTCGCCCACATGAACTACCTCAGCCGGACCCCTAAGGCAGGCGGTACTGGCTGGTATCAATTGACGAGCCACAGGGGCTACCTCATGACGAGAGGTAAAGCAAACAAATGGAAGGACTGGCGGAGCACCTTCCTCATCATTGAGAGTTCAGACACAGAGCTGAACAAGCGCTTCAACAGGTGGAACAGGAATCCGCCCCTTCTTGCAGGCGGCCGCAGCATGCCGCCTGTTCCCCCAAGGCTAAGAAAGAGATCCTAGATAAAGGACTCTTCAAAGTAGAGTCGAAGGTGAACTCTACTTCAGGGGTACGAGAGCAAGTACCCCTGCACTGCGTCCCGAGCTTCAAATGGCTCTACGACGAGTACTTTTTGGCCGCCTGTGGCCTCAGCAGTCGGTGCTCAAGAGGTAGCCGGCCTGTCGAATACTCTGTTGTTCCATGCATTTCTTGTTATGACTTTTATTAACTTTGCTATTTGTTTTTGCAGCGGACGCCATGAGCAAAATTACCGCCTCCAAGACTGCGGCGGCCATGTTGCGGGCCTCCATCATGCAACAAGCTTCAACCGACTCCCCCAACAAGGGGGCACCCTTGGTGGGCTTCGAACCTTTCACCCTCTTTTTGGAGTTGTGTTTATGCATATACTGACTTCTTCTTTTTTAGACGGGCGCTCCAAGAGCTTCTTCTTCCCAACAGCCGGACCCCAAGGCCCGGAAGACGACTGTTGCGAGCTCTCCTGGTTCTGCCAGGAAACATGCGGCGGCTGAGAAACAGCCGGCCACTTCTTCTAAAACTCCAGCTGGGCCGCCTAGAAGTATGAAGTTGTCCTTGTAAATTTTAGACTTGCTCCCTTTTTTACTAGGTCTAATCCGTTTGTTTATGCTTGATGCAGCCGGCCCTCAGGAGCCTGACTTGGTCGAGGTGGCCAAGTCTATGATCAAGGCCGTTCCTCCAGCTGAAAGGGAGGCGGTCAGGGGTGTCGGCACCCTTGACCTAGACGGGATTGCAGGGGTCCTTGCTGAGGTATACTTAGCATATTTTTGAGTATTTGAATTCCAGGACGCCTGTTTTCTTTTTTGTTTTGAAACTGACGCCTGTTCCCCTTTTTACTTAGGCCCTGCTCCGAGTGAACGGCCTTCGCAAGCCGCTTGACCGGAGGAACAAAGAGGTAAAAGCTGCAAAAGCTATGGCCGCCTCTGACTGTGATAAGGCAATGTTTCAAATTGCCCAAAATGAAGTTCTGACCATTGATATTCTTTATTATCAGGCGCAGGCTACCGCCGCTATCCGGGCTCAGTTAGAGGCGGCCCAGAAGAGGAATAGCGAGCTGGAGGCGACCATCAACAGCCTCAAGGCCGAGCTGAGACCTCTTCGCCAAAAGATGTCCTCATACGAAACCTTGGAGAAATCCTTGGCGAGCGTAAAGGTACGCCTGGTGACCCAGGAGAACAGTCTTACTCAGGAGCTCTCGGAAAAGGCCGAGCAAGAAAAGAAAGAGCTGGTCCGGGAGATGATGGAAGACTCTGCTCAAATCCAGCGCATGACTTGGGGCCGCCTCTTCCCTAATGCCGACTTTGCCTCATGGGAAAAAACTTACCGCCAGTGTTCTGATACATATAATCAAGAGATCGTGGCGGCTGCTGAGGAAGAGGCGTTGGAGGAAGCGTTGGAGGAGGAGGAGCAGCCGGTAGTGGCGCTTGTGCCGCTTGGGGGTAATGCATCAAAGAAGGATGCAGCTGAAGCCGAGTCCAGCAAGAAGAGTGCTGACCAGGCGGCAGCTACTAATATTGAAGATCTGCCCCCTTCTTAAGCTTTATGTCTTCTTGTCACGGCCTGCGTGCCGTTTGTTTTGTATTTACCCGGCCAGGGGGCCGGGGCTCTGAATATTTTGCCGGTCTTTGATGACCGGCTTCTTTTTAATGAATTTTTTGTTTTGCTTCAAATTTGTTCAAGTATTGAATATTCTGATATCCAATTGTACACTATACCGACTGTTTTACATGGCCGATAGTTGCAGACAGGTACGGATAGTTAGTCACACCGCCTATGCCCCTGGACGACTGGTTGTCTGTTTCCAGGCTAGACGATCAGTCGGCCATTTATCCAATCGGTATTCGAACCATTTTAAAGACTGGATCCCCTTTAGGCAGGCGGTCCTGTCATTTGTAAAATTAACCAAGTAGGAAAGTGGTTTGACCAAGTAAACATGATTGTTACCTAGTCGCCAAGTAACTAAGTAGTAGAGGTATCAAGCGGTGGGTACCGGTTGTTCCCCTTTATTCGCCAATGTTTGTTGGCTTTTAACTCATAGGTTGTTAACCTAGCAGGAGTAGTGGTTGAGAGCCCCTGTTTGCTAAAAACAGGCGGACGACACCTTTTAGGCTCCATACTAAGTTTGAGAGAGTGACTATGAGTTAACTTTGGTGTTACTCAGTCGCCGTCACTCCTGCTTGAGTAGTAAAGGTACCAGGCGGCGGAGGCCGACTGAACCTTTTGATTCGCCAATGTTTGTTGGCTATTAACTCAAGAGGTACCCCCTGCATTTATCCCAAGTAATACAGGCGGTCATCTGACTCAGATGTCAACTGCTACCACTGGTTTGGTTAGTGATAGAGTTATCCTTGTCTCAAAAACGGCTACGTGGTTTCCCTTGGGGACAGTCGTATAGGTGCCGTGTAATTAGTTTATAGAGCAATGTTCCACCCAAAAAGGAGCTGCTCTCTGCGACGAATTTCATCCAGAGGGATGTCGCCGGACGCCTGCTATGATGTTGGGACAGGTCGTATTAGTTTTGAAGATTTGATCAGTTGGCTTGGCGCCTGGTCTGATCATTCGGCCTGTGGCCTTGGTTATTTCTTGGTGAACGTAGGTGCTAAGTAAAAGGAGGGTAGCCGCCTGTTAGGCACAGGGTCGGCCAGGCCTTGATCATTTTTAATTAAGTATAAGGGGGGTGGCCGTGTGTTTGGAACCAGTCGGCCCTCTTTTATGGAGAGTAGCCGACTATATGTCCAAACGGCATGCCCCTATGGTGAGAGTAAAATACTCAATGGAGAGTAGCCGACTGTAAAGGTACAGACGGCATGCCCCTCTGAAGTAAGAATAAAATACTCAATGGAGAGTAGCCGACTGTAAAGGTACAGACGGCATGCCCCTCTGAAAGAGTAAAACTCAATGGAGAGTAGCCGACTGTAAAGGTACAAACGGCATGCCCCTCTGAAGATAGAGTAAAATACTCAATGGAGAGTAGCCGACTGTAAAGGTACAGACGGCATGCCCCTCTGAAGATAGAGTAAAATACTCAATGGAGAGTAGCCGACTGTAAAGGTACAGACGGCATGCCCCTCTGAAGAGAAAATTAAACATGGAGAGTAGCCGACTGTTTGTTAGTAGGCGTGCCCCTCTTAGTACAAAATTGAATATTAAGTACGCAAACTTTTATTAAGTAGCCCTTGACTATTTACATCATTCAAAAGAAATATTTCTTAAGATTATCTACATTCCAAGTTCGAGGCAACGGTTGTCCGTCTGGTGTTCCCAGACGGTAGGTACCGTCCCTGACCTCTTCACAAATTCGATAGGGTCCTTCCCAGTTGGGAGTTAGTTTGCCAGACTCATTAGCCCTACCAACTGCTTCCATTTTTCTAAGTACAAAGTCCCCCACTTTGAGTGGACGCCTGTGTACTTTTTTGTTGTATGATCTAGTCATTCTCAGGCGGTAAATTTCATGGCGCAAGACAGCATTGCCCCTCCTTTCAGGAAGTGAGTCTAATGCCAGGCGCATGGCTTCCCAGTTTGCCTCTTCGTCATATAGCATTACTCGAAGAGTCGGCTCGTAGTGTTCTATTGGAAGAACAGCTTCTGCACCATAAGTTAGGAGGAATGGAGTTTCTCCAGTCGCCCCTTTTTCAGTCGTCCTAATGGCCCAGAGAACATGTGGTAATTCATCCGCCCATAGGCCGCTTGCACGTTCAATCTTTTTCTTGAGACCGTCTGAGATAATTTTATTAAAGGCTTCTACTTGGCCGTTTGCTTGTGGACGGCCGACAGATGCAAAGTAGTGTGCAATTCCTTGGTCACCCAACCAGCTTTTGAGAACAGACGTCTCAAATTGGGGACCATTATCAAAAACCATAGACATGGGAACCCCGAACCGAGTGATGACATTTTTCCAAATGAATGAAATTACATCCTTCGTCTTGATTCCCTTTACAGCCTCCGCCTCTACCCATTTAGTGAAGTAGTCGACGGCAACAAGTATGTACCTCCTTCCGCCTGTAGCAGGCGCATATGGACCCAGAATATCCATGCCCCACTTAGCAAACGGTAGTGGGCTATGAATGGTAGTGAGGTCAGTAGCCGGACGGTGAATTAGCTTGCCAAACCTTTGGCACTTGTCACATTTTTTCACCATCTCCATTGCATATGCTTCTAAAGTAGGCCAAAAGTAGCCCTGCCGCCTTGCCCGTTGAGCAAGCGTCCTACCGCCTATATGGGAAGCACAGTAACCAGAGTGAAGATCGTCTAGAATCTCTCGCCCCTTTTCTGGAGTAACACACTTTAAGAAGGGTTGAAGGTACCCCCTTTTGTGAAGTTCTCCTTTTATTATTTCAAAACTGGTTGCTCGTTTTTTCAGTGCTGCCGCCTGTTGATGATCATCCGGCAGGGTACCATTTGTCAGATATGCCCTGATTGGATCCATCCAGGTTGAGCTTCTGTCTAAGATTCCAATAGGTTCTTCCTCAATGCTTTTCCTCTCCATTACTTCCCAAAAAACAGTTCGAGGAGTATCACAGGAGGCGGATGATGCTAATTTTGAAAGTGCATCCGCCTGGTTGTTTTCTGATCTCGGCACTTGGGTCAGATGGAAATCCTCAAGGGAGCCGACTGCTTGTCAGACCGCCTGTAAGTACTTGATCATGGCCGGATGGGTTGCTTCGTATTCGCCATTGTACTGACTCACTATCAATTGTGAATCGGAACAGGCGTCTATTTTTCTTGCCCCTGCCGCCTTGCACATGCGGATTCCGGCTAGTAAAGCTTCATATTCTGCCTCATTGTTTGAGGCCTGAAAACTGAAGCGTAGAGCATACTCGTACCTGTCGCCCTCTGGCGACTGACATATGACGCCTGCTCCACAACCATTTGAAGTAGAGCTTCCATCCACATATACCTTCCAGACTTGGTCTGTAACTTGAGAGTCAGGAGGACGAGTCATCTCAACAATAAAGTCAGCAAAGGCTTGCCCCTTCACTGCTTTTCTAGGCTCAAAAGTAACTTCGAGGCTCTGAATTTCTATGGCCCATTTGATCATTCGGCCTGACGACTCCATGATGGTTAGTGGCCGCTTGATAGGTTGGTTTGTATACACGACGACTGCATGTGCCAAAAAGTAGGGCTTCAATTTTTTAATAGCCATGAAGAGTGCAAGACCAAATTTCTCCACTAAGGGATACCTCAACTCGGCATTTTTCAGTACATGACTGACAAAGTAGACCGGGAGCTGACAGCCGTCTCTTTCAGCAAGGAGAACAGCGCTTAACGCATGATCAGAGACGGCCAGGTACATGTAGAGTAATTCTTTGGGCAAAGGGTTGACCAGCCTCGGCAAGGAATGCAAGTGAACTTTCAATTTCTGGAAGGCGGCCTCAGCATCCGGCCCCCATTCAAACCTTGCCTTTTTCTTAATTGCCTGGAAAAAGTATAGGCATTTGTCGCCTGATCGGCTTAGAAATCTTCCCAAGGCCGCCAGACAACCTGTTAACTTCTGAACCTCTCGGATGGTACGAGGCGACTGCATGTCAATGACCGCCTGCACCTTCTCAGGGTTCGCCTCTATTCCTCTCTGATTGATAAGGAATCCGAGAAATTTCCCAGACTCAACTCCAAATACACATTTCTTGGGATTGAGCATGACATGGTGCCGCCTGAGTGTGGCGAAAGTTTCTCGGAGGTCCGACAGATGATCTATCTGAAGCTTAGTCTTGAAAATCATATCATCAATGTATGCCTCGACGTTTCTCCCAATCTGATCAAAGAACACAGTGTTTATCATTCGCTGGAAGGTAGCCGGGGCATTCTTAAGACCAAACGACATGACCGTGTAACAGTATAACCCCTGATCAGTGACGAAGGCCGTCTTCTCCTGATCTTTCTTCCATAAAGGAATTTGATGGAAACCAGAGTAGGCGTCCATAAAGCTCATCAAAGCATGGCCGGCTGTTGAGTCGACCAGGTTATCAATTTTAGGCAGAGGGTAACTGTATTTGGGGCACGCCTTGTTTAAGTCTGTGTAGTCTACACACATTGGCCAGGTGCCATTCGGCTTTATAACAAGCACCACATTTGCAACCCAGTCTGGGAAGTAACATTGCCGAATGAACCCTGCATCAAGTAATTTTTTAACTTCGGCGGCTGCCGCCTGACTTCTTTCTTCGCCATGGTTCTGCTTCTTCTGCCGTACTGGCTTCTTTTTCGGATCCATAGCCAGTTTATGTACCGCCAGATCAGGACTAATGCCTGGCATTTCATGGACTTCGAATGCAAAGATGTCCTTGTATTCTTTCAATAGTTTGTGAAAGTCGTCACCTAGGACTCTCAGAGCAGTCGTCCCAACTTTGACTGTTTGGTCAGGACGTGAGTCGTCTAAGATCAGGTCCGTATGCTCACCAGCCGGCTGAGGGCGGAATTCATCCGACCGCTCCTCTGCCAATGATTGCTATTTTCTGTCTTTTCTTGCGGCCCTTGTCTGGGATGCCTTTCTCTTCTTGCCGCCTGCTTTTTGAACAGGCGCACTCTCCTTGACATTGTCAAGGTCTATTTTTCCACCACTCGACCCAGTGGCCATAACTGTGGGCTTGACATCCGAGAGATAGCACTCTCAGGCCATCCTCTGATCTCCCCTTAGGGACCCGACTGTTCCATTATTTCTCTCAAACTTGAGCAACATAAGAGATGGGATTATAACAGCCTTGGAATTATTCAGGGTTGGTCGTCCCAGAATCATGTTGTAGGCCGAGAGTTCTTCTACTACCAGGAACCGGACTACCATGTGTCGTCCTTCCCCTTTTTCGCCCAGGCGGATGGGTAAATCCACTCGTCCCACTGGGTGGACGACTCCTCCTCCAAACCCTACTAAAGGGTGGGATACCGGATGTATGCAATCAGTCTGATATTTTAGTTTCGACAGACATTTGCTACTGATGAGATCTGAGGAGCTTCCGGTATCTATGAGGATTCGGCCAACTCTCTGGTTGGCCACTTTACATTCAATAACGATAGGGTCGTCATGCGGCCCTCTTACCCCTCCTAGATCTTCTTCAGTGATGACAATCTCAGGAAATGAATATTTGGAGGGGCGTTCTTGGTGAACGAAATTTACATCTAACCGCCTGATATTGTCTTTGTTGCCCCTAATAGTGGGGCCGCCTCCTGAGAAGCCGCCTGCAATAGTGTAGACGACTGCATCATCTGTATCGGAGCTGTCGGCCTGTTGATTCTTTTTGGCCGACTGCTTTTTTGAGGAAGTGTTCCCCGCGGATTTCTTGACATAAGTGTCAAGATCACCTTGCTCAGCCAGGCGGTCTAGGTACCGCATGAGACTGATGCAGTCATTGGTGTGATGACCAACATCATCATGATAAGCACAGAATTTATCTTGGTTCCGGTTGTTTGCAGAACCCTTCATGGGGACCGGCTTCTCAATTGAGATCCGTCCCTTGATTTCTTTTAGGATAAACTGGTTATCCTTGTTAAACGCATACTTTGGGGAGTATGGTTTGTATTCTTTTTTCTTTTTCTGGGCCGGCTGTTTAGAGGAATCAGCCGCCCAGACCTCTTTTCTCTTCTCGTCTTTGTTGGACGACTTCTTTTGTCGTCCTTCTCTTTTGTCGGACCTTTTCCCGTCCGACTGTTTTACCGTACTACAAAGATCAGTCGCCTGTATATAGGCTTCTGCTTCAATCAAGGCCTCTTGAAGAGTCGCCACCCTCTTTCGGACCAAATCAAATTTGAAGGTCGACCCGTCTTTGAGACCTCTGAAAAAGTCAGTATAGGCTACTTCATCCGGTAACCCTTGAATCTGTATTCTCATCAGGTTAAACCGCCTGATGTAAGAACGAAGACCCTCCTTCTCGCCCTGCTGAATTGTTCCTAAATCAAGGGTTGTCTTCTTCGCAGGGATGTTCATGGCGAAGTTGGAGGTGAATAAGTAAGCAAGCGTCTTGAAGCTATTTACACAACCAGTCGGCAGGTTGCCGAACCATTGTTGTGCGATTCCTTTGAGATTCGCTGGGAAACACTTGCACCAAGTGGGATCATCCAACCCTTGAAGGTACATCAGGTTGGTGAATGACATCAGATGGTCTTCTGGGTTAGTAGTGCCGTCATAGGCGCCTACTAATACATTTTTCACTTTGGCCGGCTGAGCGGCTTCAGTAATTTCCTTGGAGAAGGCCGACGGCTATTCACCAAGTCTAAGCAACCGTAGCTGCCAGTCCATAGGTTGGACATTTTTTGCTACATGTCCACCAAATGGAGGTGGCTGTAAAAAATACTGTTGTTGCGGTACAAACGGTAAGTTTGGTACCGCCTGGTCGCTATGAAAGCCGGACTGACGGGAGGTGCCGCCTGACTGACTCTCATGATACGACTGAGTATGCCTCATCGAGGTATTTCGCAGACTGTCTTGGAAGTTTGAAGTAGAGGCCGACTCTAACAATCGGTCGCTCTTCTTCTGCTCTAGCAGTAGCCGAGCGTCTGTGTATGATTTCCTCGACCCGTCCGCCTGAATATGACGAACAGGTTTCCTATTTCCTGGAGTAGGAAAACGGTATTTTGTGAAATCAAGGGCAGGTGGCTCCCGCTTCCTAGATTTAGGATGAGGAGTCGCCTCTCGCCCTTCAACTGGATTCCTCTTCTGTGAAGTGGAGGGTTTCTTAGCCGACTGCTCCTTGTCCAGAGCAGGCGGCTTCTTGTTGATCAACTCTTGAATTTCTCCCTTGAAGTCCCTCATGAAGGTCATGAGTTCACTCCTTGTGATGGGAGCAGACCCATCAGTCGGCTGTTGCCGAACAGGCGGTGCGCCTGCTGGCTCGCTTCCTGTATGAAGATGTTCCCGTTCCCTCCTTTCGATATGACGGGTACGTCGGGCCCTTAGGGTCCCGTCTGAAGCTGTGTGAGCTTCAACTTCAAATTCATTCTCAGTATCGTGGTCCGACTGAACTTGAGGGTCTTCTAGGGGACGACTCTCTTTAGGAGTCGGTACAGACTTGGATGCCATCTCAGAAGTACTCTCCCCACAGACGGCGCCAAATGTTTCGGGGTTTTCTGATGTCCTGCGGGAGAGTTACAATTCCGAGACTGGAACCGGACGCCTGTACCTGCAAAACAACGAAGACTCCTGGTGGTGGGAGCTCCGCCTCCAACGGTCAAGTTAGTACTTGATTAAGGAGTAATTAATGCGGAAATTAAAGTGATTGGGTCTCTCTAGGTGAGAGTGTTTAATGTGTGTAATCTGCGTTGTTCGCGTGATCTGCCTTTAATCCCCCTTAATGAGGATTAAGGGAGGTATTTATAACCTCGGGAAACGTGCCAATCTAGGTTTAGGTTAACCTTGGGCTGATTGGGCTTCCCTCGGAAGTTGGGCCTAGGTGACCGGTTATCCCAGGTGTCATGGGAAGGACACGTGTCGTGTCGTAATTGGTCCAAGGTGGACGGATCATTGCTTGACACGTGGAAGACTCCTATTGGCCCATGTGACGGACACATGGCGGAACCTGATTGGTCCACTTGTCAGATGGTGATTGGTGGGAGCAAAATCCCCTAATCAACTGTTACCTGTAATGGCTATAAATGATACTACTAAAATAAATTATACTTTAGTAGTATAAAATACATGTATAATAGTACATTTAAAATACCAATGTCAATATAGTAGTACATTAAAAATGCCACTGTAACAATAAAAAATCACAAAATTTAAGTGAATATACCAGTTAGCCCTCCTATATGTATCCCAAATAAATAGCAGCTATACGGCTAGTTGCACTCTGATAGCTTAGCTTAGCCGTCGGTAGTCATGTCTTTGCATTCATTCGCCCCCGTTTTCAATTTTTCTAAAACTGACTTTTTAATAACCCTTAAAATATAAATAATAAAACTAATAGGAAGAGATTGAGCCATAATTACATTGATAAGACTTAGAGCCGTCAAAAGTTGACCCATTTGGGTCATCGAGTTAAAAGTTAAAACCGATCTTGAATTAGTCAATTTTAAAATGAGAAAATGGTAATCAGAAACTAACTCAACTTGATTCGATATTAATGTATAACTTGACTGCACCTGGTTATTTGTGACCCGAAGCATGACAAGCTAATACAAATTCGAATACGTCCATAACTAGCCTAAAGCCAGATCTTATCTAAGGCTATGTTCAGTTTGTCTGATATTGTTGGCATGTAAAATGAGAACATTTCTACTACTATTTTTGCCAATTAAACTTCAAATTGGACCATAAGAATCAAAATGACCCCAAAAACTTTAACCAAGAAATTTTTTATTCGAAAATCGAGAATTTTAATAATGGGAGATCACATGTCGATCAATGCTGGACTCTGGTGGTCAAGTCCCACCTTCCGGCCACAAGGTTCCTCTTTACAACAAAAGTGGCTTATAAGGTCCTTTTGTACCACTATTTTTATAGGGCCCTTTCTCACAAAAAGGTAATTATAAAAATATCTTTCTAATAAATTTTCCTAACAATAATTGCTTCATGCATGTTTAGGCCAATTGTAAGGGCATAGGTAGTGTAGCATGTGTGTCAAAGTCAAGAGTGTGTGTTCATTTTAAAGAATTTAAGTAAGGTTCGTTATATTTGTGGTAGTATTTGTACTAAACTCCAAATGGAATAAACGGATGATCCAAGGACATATTTTGGTGTACAAACAATTAATGGTGAGGAAGAATATCGATATAAACTCGGTGGGCAAATAAATGATAAACTAGTAGCTAGGTTGGAAGTCAAAAGTGATTTAGTAAGGGCAATTTGAGTACAATCTTCCTTAAATTCATCAATATTGTGCGGCTATGCTATGCAAACAACGAACGAAGTTGTCTCACCGACATGTGACGATATAGAATAAAACCTCTAAAAAATTCTTATGGGTGGGAACGAAGAGTCGCAATAATATACCTGCATCTTTTGTCTTGGAAAAATATAATTATGCTTAAAGTGATAATGGATTGAGACAGTCAATGCATCTTTTCTATTAAAGCTCTAGTAGTAGGTGCTTGCTAAATTAGAAACTCTTTGGTCAATATTGTGTCCTTTAAAGTAAATATTGTGGTCATTGTTACCTAGATGTGTTCAAACATAAGAATAAAGCTTCAAATATTTGTTAAAGTGTAGGGATATGGCAATTGAAAATAGTAAAGAAATATCGTTTTCACCATGAGCAGTATTGTATGGTACATGGTATGTGGAATCCCAACCATGGGTACAATATGTAAACATTGCTAATTTCTTGTATGTTGGGAAATTCATTACAACACATTGATTCATATGAGTTGCAAGATGACCAAGATGAGGCTGATAAAGTACTTTTAAATTTTAAAACAAGTCCTTTTTTATGGGAATTATGAAAATTTCGGTTTGATGAAGCAAGAGATGAGAATGATTGAAATATGTGATTAAGTTTGAAATTTTTGGTTTCACAACATTGTAAATTTTTCCTTTAGCTTGTTTTTGTAGATTAGGCTAGCTAATGTCTAATTCACAAGACATCTCACTGGAAACCTCGTCATTACTTACTATGTGGTGCAACAGAGGAAGATGTACGCTAGATTCTTTTGCCATTGTCGTGTGGCTACCCTAGCTAGCTTAAAGAGAATAATTCTTATGCATGTATGAAGAATTATGATTTGGGAAGTCTTTTAAACATGGGTGAGCAAAATATCAATGCAAATAATGAGGTTATTTGTGAAAAGGATTGACCAATTATTTTCGTCACAACTTTTTGGTAATATAGAATTGGTGAAACAACTTATGCATGCTTGAAAGACTGGTAGCTTCGATATCCCAATTCAATTAAATACTTGAGTTTATTATGATCGAATTGGGAGAAAAGTGTGATGTAGAGGCTATGTAAGTTATTCAAGAGATTTATTTAACATGGTTACAACCTAGCTAGAAATGGGAGAATTTGACTCAACACATATGTGATTTCAAAAGGCAACTACTCCAGAGTGCTATAGCTAAGGATATTGTATGAGGTCATATAGGAGAAGTACATGAAATATCAAATAGTGATATTTTTAACTTAGCTTGTACCAAGACAGACACATGGACTTTGCTTTGGCTTGGAACTCGAATCATCGAAATGTTCAACTCATGGTACATTCAGATTTATTAATTAATCCTATTGTTTTTGGAGGATATCAACCCCTTCTCTCTTTAAAGTCAGATCACATTATCAAGAAGTGTAAGTGTCTGGTCCATCATTATCAAGAGATTACAACTCGCCATTATAATAGAGAGGCTATCAAACAGTTGTATGTTTAGCTAAACGTGGTATTGCATTGTTTAGAATTCGTTTATTCCCCAAGTTTGATATGACTGAGGTAGTGGTGCAATAACTATTCTAGCAGTGAAAGCTTAATATTTTGCTTGATCTACTTTTTATTTTCTTTTAGTATTTAGGCTTCTTACTTTATTTAAGAAGTATTTATGGAGCACAACCCACTCTTTCACTAGACTTGGCAAATCTGATCAATAATCGATTACCCAACTCAAGACACAAACTCTACTAAAAAATCATCGTTCCTCCCTAATCCATACCCAACTTGATCGAATTCGACTTGACAATCAGTGTTTCCAATAGTGATTATATTTATTTAAATAAGATTTTCAACAATATTTCCGGATATGACCCAACCTAACATGAACAGATCGATCTCAACATGTAATAAATGACCCGACCCAACCCGACCCGACCCGAGTTGACCAATTACCTTTCCACTATTTCCTTCAAAAATAAAAAAAATAAAAAATAAAAACCGTACACTAATAATCTATATCGAAGCCCAAAACATTGCAAACTCAAATATGGTGAACCACTTTTGAGCATCACCCTCTTAAGTCTTAACCATGTCAATATCAATTTCTAGCACCTGTTCACCGCTTTCATGGCGAAACTACTGTCACCCAACTCCCAAACTCATGGCCCGTGCCACATTTTTAAGGCATGGGAGCAGCAGCAGCAGTAATCAAACCCTTCAATTCAACTCCTCTACACCAGATTCTTCGTTCACCCAACGATTTGGGCTTCGCATTTCTGGGGCTAAATTGGGATTTTGCGTTCGAGCTGAGAATGGTGGAGGAGAGAGAAAGAGAAGTGAGCAAGAAATTGAGGATGAAGAATTGGAAGAATTGAGGGGAAAAAGCACAATGCCTGATAGATTTAGGTACTTGACTAAGGAAGTTCCTTCTCCCCCTCTTCGTTGGCCTTGGTTTGTAGGTATCTTTCTCCCTCCTTTTCTTTTGATTTCATGTTTTTGTAAATTTTGTGTTACTTTTTAAGAATTAGTGTAATTGGGTTTTTGTTTTTTTTCAACTTATCTTAATTTCTTGTTTGCTGATATTTTGATTTTGAGTTTACTCACAAATTTGGGAAATTGAAATTGAAATTGAGTGATAAAAATTAAGTGGAAAATGTGTTAGTAACAGGGCTGTTAAAAATGGGACAGGAAGAAATTCAGGGTTTTAGATATACTAAATTTGAAATGGTAAATAGGTAGCTCGTTAATATCCAATTTCTGTATGCGTAGCATACCCTTACGGCTTGTTTGGTAGACATTTTTGATGGGTGGTTATGGCAATGAGATTATATGAAATGGTTAATCGATAACTGTTTAATATCGGATCTCTATATGCATACTCTTATGGCTTGTTTGGTAGGCGGTTTTGATTGATGGTAATGGCAACGAGAGTTTATATGAAATTTGCTAAGGAAGTCTCATGACAGTTGATGATGTTTCTACTTAAAGCTTCATTATTACTCGTTAGTCGTTACTAACTCTAGGGAATGTTTTAGGGAAGGGTAATGAAAAGAAATACTGGAAAAATATGTTCCTTGCTAGTCCTTCTTTAGGATGATTGCGGCGTTAAAAATGAAAAGATGATAATGAGTGTGGAGGAAGGAAGAACACACCACCCGCCCCCCCCCCCCTTCCCTCTTTGTTGTTTTGAAGTCTTCTTTCAATTCTCTTGTGTATTGAAATGGAATTAGGGTATTTGGAACTTGATTTAAGTTTGCAACCGAACTGCCTTCCAAAACAACCTCTTCCCTCCTGTCTCCTCCCAAAAAGAATAAAAATAAATAAATAAATAAATAAAATAAAATTGGTTGGAGCCTTGGAGGTGTTTAAGAGAAATTTGCTTGTAAGCTTCAAAGTTAAGGAGTCGTCCCTCTTTAGCCTTCTTTATGTGCTCCTTCACCTCCTTGCCTGCCTCTTCTAAACAAAATATTGTAGGCCAAGAAAATGAAATTAATGGAGGTTGGAGGGAATGTTGGGTTGTTTTTCATCACGAAATCACGAACCCCACATTTATCTTCTCTCCTGAATAAGTAGTTTTTTTCTATCTTCTCTCCTGTTGATTTTAACTTTCTACTGATTGCTTCTTCTTTGTTTAAGGAAAAATCACATTTATGTACCTTTCAACCCTTACTATGAGATGTGGCATCACTTCTTGAAAATACCAGAAATCCTATACTAGCTATACAAGAGAGTAAAGTTACAGTCTTGCAATGACTTTAAAGTCTAAACTTGTTGGTGCTGTTTACAAACACTAGCTAGGCTACTCAAATCAGATTTTCTTAGAGTTGTGTGTGTGTGTGTGTGTGTGTGGGACTGTGTGTGTGTGTGGGACGTATACAAAGTGCCTAAAGTAGATTGTGGGTGTTTGATTTGTAGTGCACTAAGGAATTTTGAGGTTGAAGAGTACAAAGAGCCTCAGAGTATTTGGATTGTACATGATAAATATAAAAGCATGAGATCTTCTAGAATGAGTACTTCATTACAGTGGCGGATGCATGCATATTAAGTGGGGTCCCTTAACCCCACTTGAATATTTAAAAAAAAAAAACAAAATTCTTAAATTATAAATTTTTCTTCCTATAAAAATTGCTTATATTTTTAATCAAATGACCCCATTAAAATTTATAAAATGTATTTTGACCTCGTTAAATATTTTTCTGGATCCACCACTGCTTCATTATGATGAAGATGAATAACTAAATGTGCTTTATTTGAACCTCTAAATTTGCAGGTGCTGCATTTTCTGACCACTTATATGTGTCTGATGTTGCCGTCTTGATTTTGTAGAGAATTTTTTTGGATACTTGTAGGCCAGCTTTCTAGGGAATTAAGATTGAAAGAAATGTAGTGAGGGCATCATGGCTGCTACTATGGACATAAATGATGATAGGAAGATCTTTATTGTCCTATACGGCCATACCTGAATTAGCTTTGCTGTATTGAACTCTATGGTGCTACTCAACTTGTGTCCATGCCCAGTATTTTACTGGTTGATGATATGTTGTATGCAGTAACTTACAAGTATGCATACTATTAGAACGAAATGTTCCTTGCCCTTGAAGCTTGCCTCTTCTGTACTGGCCTTATTGGGTTTTACTATGAGGAAATACATTCTGTTTACTAATCTACTGAGGATCTTTCCATGTTAATGCAACTAATAATTCTTGCTTTTTTCTGACTTTGCTTATGATATATGCAGCGCTAGCATTTCTCATCTATACTTGGAGATCAGTCTTGTGGGAACTTTCCAATTGGAAAAAGCTCGTAGCGAATATTTTCCATTTTATCGGATACCTATCGAAACTTGTCTTGGCTCTCATATTCCATTTCATAGGTGACCCAATCTCCTACACAATTCTCTTTTTTGAGACTGCAGTTCATGCAGTCCGTTCCTTTTACTCCAGCATAGCGACATCTGCTCCAATACCAGAATTAACCTCAATCATTATGCTCGCTTCTATTGTACTTGCAATTGGAGAAGTAGCTTCTCCAAACTCAATAAAGTGCCAACCCTATCTTCTTACTGCAGCTGGGATTATTGGTTATGGGGCAGTGAGAGGTTTCATCATTGAACCAGTGTTCTGGTTGATGCTTGCTGGTCTTTTCAGCTTTTCCCGATTATTTAAAAATAGGGATAATGTTTCTTCTGCATTACCTGTAGCAACTGTATTGGCCTCTGTTGGTGAGCCATGGGTTAGAGTTTTAGCGATAATATCCTTTACAGCATTGGCTATTCATTACCATTCTAAAAATCTTGCAGAAGGAAATGAAGTAGCTGAAGTTACTTCCTCCAGGGGAAAAGTTCCATTTCCTTTGTTGGGTGTCGCATTAGCCATTGTAATTCGTGTTGCTGCTAAGTGGGCTGGCTATCGCCATTTGACATGGATGGTTGTGTAGTTAATGTGGAGAAAATTTCAAGCTCTTGGGCTTACTAGAAGAAAATTTCGTGATCTTAGCTTGGCTTTGCAACTTTATGTGCTTCATTTAGCTGTCCGAATATGGTAGTCATTTTCTTAATACAGCCTTGATCATTCCTTCTGGCTATATTACAGATGTAAATGTTTACATTGTAGCTTGTACTTGGCAATTTTTAGCAACTTTTTACGAAATAGTTTGTTAGAGGGGCTTGTATGATATGAGTTCCCTCCAGTCAGAATTAAAAATGATAGCCCAACAATTTGGAAGAAGAAAAAAAATCAAGGTTAAAAAAATTCTTCATTGAAAGAGCATGGAGCCATGGAAACTTCACATAATACTTTTTGATCCATTTGGTAAAGTATGCACTATGTACGAGTATTTGTTATTCTAATTTAAAGAGATAAATGTCATACTATAGTAATATAGTATACAATGTACCAAGCATAGCTTGATCTAGTGGTAAGTTTTGCATCTCACAACCATGAGGTTGTGGGATCAAACCTCACTAAAGGCACTTTGGGGGTGGAGATTCCCTTACCCTTCCCCCCACTTCCAAAGTGCCTACCTCGTTAACCCGGGTCGGAAAGACCTGTGAGATTCCAATTTGGTAGGCCCTTCTCCTTTACCAACCAAAAAAAAAAAAGTATACAATGTATGATCCATTTCATTTTTCATTGGTATACAACACTTCAAATCTCTTCTAGCACACAAATCTCCAATTCAAAATGAAAAAACCTGACTATCCAGCCAATCTAAAGGGTAGTACTATTTTTACCTTTATCATGTTCTTTTTTTTTTTTAGACATTAAGAAAATGATTTCATGAATAAAAGATAGCTAATGACATTTATAAACAATCCTAAGAAATCTATAAAACCAACACAAATACATAGCACCTATAACACTTTAGAATTAATTACATCGCAGATTCGACAAGCATTCGTCTTAATAATAAAAAAAAAAACTAAACCCTCATCTAAAGCAATACAATGCGTGAGTTTGCACTAATTCGGCTTGAAATCTAGTTATGCATGGTCGTTTGAGTGAAAATACTCATGCGGTCCTCTAGATACTTGCAGTTATTTTAAAACCCTAGTCTTCGATCGTCGCTAGGCAAATAAACAAAGAAATTAAACACAATAGAAATAACACCATCTCAAAGATGAGATCTAACTATTGAAAACAATTAAAAAGTTTTTGGGGTTTATCACCGATAAGAACACCAATAAAAATCGCTAAAAAGATTCATAACTAAGACCAAGAAGAAAAGAGATAAAAGAGAGAGAGAAAAGGGAGAAGAGTGAAGGAAACTTTCACACACACACACACACACACAAAAAAAAAAAAAAAACAAAAAAAACCTACTTAACTAGCGATAGAGGTTCTATCAAGGAAGAAACCCTGGAGAGAAACGAAAAAACCTCCCTATTACTTTTATCATGCTAATCTACAATATTAGTATCTCCTATTGTTTATTAAGAAAAATATTGGTTACATTATATTTTGGCAAAAATTGTACTCAATAGCACCAACTATAGTGTGAGTGTAGTGAGTAACACCACCAAATCTAATAGTTAGAATAGCACCAACTTTTAAAATGGGTTCATAAATGACTATTTCTAGTAGCCAAAGTGACATCGGCTATGCCTATGTATAAGGTTATCAATATCATTTATGACATCCGTTGCACCCATTGCCAAAGTAAGTATTGTTTTGACAACTAGTTAAAGGCGATACTACACACAACACCAAAGTCACAGTTAATGTTGGCAATGCCAATTTCACCTTACTTTTTTGCTGCTTTGACTTTAGTGACAAATCAACAATATTACTCTGAATTTCTTAAATATCTATGTTTCTCTAAGAGCTCTCTTGAACCATAACCCGACCTCAACCTACAATCACTCGTAACAAAAATGCTTTGAAAACCCTCAAATCCCTTTATGGCTTGTACGGAAACTACATTTCCCTTCAAATGCTAGAATTGGCCCAAATGTTTAGTTTGAGAATTATAAGAATTTACATTCATATCCAAATTTGTCCCAATTTCGAATCATTTACTACCTCCGTCTATATTATGTGCAACTTTGAGGCTTAGCACGGACTTCTAGGCAAAAAAATTGAAATTGTTGTTTAAGAGAATTAAATGCATGTGGATTAAGTTATAAGAGAGAGAAAGTGAGGACTGCTGAACTTTTTTTTGGTGGGGAATTTTTTGCCAGCTTTTAAAAAATGGAAAAATTCATTGTTTTTTTTTTCAGGGTTTTTTGCAAGATATCCTGCGGGAGAGTTTCTTCACCAAGACTGGTTCCTCTTCGGCTGTACCTGCAAGTAGACGGAAGCTCCGGTTGTGCGAAGTTTTGCCTCCGACGATCAAGTTAGTAAGGGTCGCAGGAGAATAGAAGTGCGGAAAGTAAAGTAGATCTACTCGGATCCCGAGATCAGGTGATTTCTCTGTTGTGAGATGTGATGTAATAAATGAATGTGTCCCCAAAATGGGGTAAATGTCCCTATTTATAGGGCATTGGGAATCAGTGCCCCCTTCCTAGGCTATCAACCTAGGTAAATGGGCTGCGCCGTTTTTACGGCGCCTCGGGATTTGGGCCTTTGAAGGCTGTCGTTTCCCTAATGATAGGGGATGCCACGTGTCAAATGTCGATTGGCCTCCTTTTGGACCAGCCTTGGGATGACACGTGTCACCTTCTAATTAGGCCACGTGGCCTAGGTATTTTTACCCAAATTATTTGTCCCTCACAGGGGTGACGTGGCGTGCCACGTGGCGCCTGTGACACTTGTCACTTTGACATTGGTTAACAGTTTTTTACTGTTCACCTTCTGGGGAAATTGCAGGGATGCCCCTGAATTTACCCTTCTATAAATAAGAGTTTACCCCCCCTCACTTTGAAATTTTTCCAAAACGTCTAGAGAGAGAAAGCAGAGAGATTTTTAGAGAGATAAACTTTGATTACCGTTTGACATTACCGTTTGATACAGCCGGTCAACGCCTGTCACATATCTTCTTTTTTCAGAAAAATACTTGAGGTAACCGTCTCTCTCTCTCTACTCTTTCTCATCCTTTTTACCGTTTGTGCATATTGCTTTGAATAAATGGCTTCACCAACAACACACACGTCACAACCTAGGACAATAGTCAGCCGGTCTCTTGGTACGACTGAGTCTAGGACTAAAGGTGCCGTCTCTGGGTGTTTGGACGACCCTTGTTCTTCCCCGAATCCGACCGTTTCTGTATTTGTGCAGAACACTATGGCTCGAACAAAACAGACGACGCCTGACCCAGAATATAGGGAAGATGGTACCTTGGAGGTGCCGGTTGACGAGGTCTATGACCATCCTCCGGGTGCACCAAGCACCCCAAGCGACTCCATATTAGAGGAGTCAGAAGACAGAAAAGGTGAAGAGTCCGGCTCTGGGTCGGGCTCTGAAGAATCCAACAACTCACTACAAGAGGATACTAATAGCGAGGAGGATGAAGCGTCCTCATGGCCTAAGCAGACGGATCCATTTGGGGTCCATGTATTTACCAGGAATAGAGCGACCATGGAGACGGGCCTAACCACCTTCATAGCCAAGCGTCCCTAGGGGAAAACTATGGGATTAGGGTGCCGCCTGAGGCTGGCATAATTGCTTGGGAAGATGATCAACAAAATGCCAACAATTATTTCGGCTGCTATGAGGCGGCATTTAAGGCCGGCTTACGCTTCCCCCTTCACGATGCAGTGAAGGCCATCTTGAGGGGGTACGACTTAGGCGTATGGCAACTCACCTCCAACTCGTGGGTGAACATCCTTGGCAATGTTGCCGCCTACGAGATGCAGAATATTAAGCCCGGTTGGGAGGCCTTTGCTCATATGCATTATCTAAGCCGTGCTCCAGGCGGCTAGCTGGTGTGGTATACTCTGACCACGCATCCGGAATATCTGATGATGCTTGATAAGCCGTCAAAATGGACCAACTGGAGGAACAAGTTTTACCTAGTCTCCTTTCCTAGCCGGCGCGAGAATCATGAACTTCGTTGGTACAATAAGAAGTCGGATCTTTTAGAATAAAAGTGTGCCCTGCAGCGTGTCCCAAGCGAAGGTTGGGACCAAATACTAGAGCCGGATTTTTTCGGGGTCACCACCATGCCCCTGTCAGACGGCAAAGAAATAATTGTACCCAAAAATTGGGTACCCCATCCTGAGTGGTTTAAGGACGAGGCATTCTTGTCCGCCTGTGGTCTGAGTACCATGTTTGATAGACGTACGTAGGACAACCATCCGACATTTTTATGCCGTGTCTATTGCTTGCATGATTTTTTGATTTCTTGCTTTATCTTGTTATCTAACAGACGGTGTCTTTTGCAGAAACGACCATAAATATGGTTTCAGCCGATAAGACGCCTGCCAGATCTACAGCCCAGATCAGGAAGGACAACTTAGAAAAGAAAAAGGTTCTGCATGCTGCAACCAAAAAGGATCAGGTATGCTCTGTGTTTCGGGGTTTTTTGATGTCCTGCGGGAGAGTTACAATTCCGGGACTGGTATCCGTGCGCCTGTACCTGCAAAACAACGGAGGCTCCTTGTGGTGGGAGTTCCACCTCCGACGGTCAATTTAGTACTTGTTTTTGGAGTAATAAATGCGAAAAAGTGAAGGTTGGGAGATCTGGTTCCTATAGGGGAGGAGTGATCAGTGTGTTTAGGTTCTCTAGGTGAGAGTAATTAAATTGCTTAATTCCCCTTAATGAGGATTAATTAGAGTATTTATAACTTTGAGAAACGTGCCAAATACTAGGTTTAGGTTAACCTAGGGCTGACTGGGCTTCCCTTGGAAATTGGGCCTTGGTGGCCGTTTGGCCTTTTTGGCATACGGAGGCCACGTGGCGTGACACAACTGGTCCATGGTGGACAGATCAACTCCTGACACGTGGCAGGCTTCTATCGGCCCATGTAGCGGACACTTGGTAGAGCCTGAATGGTCCACTTGTTAGATGGTGATTGGTAGGGAAAAATCCCCTAATCATATGCCCCTCACAGGTGGCATGTGACTGTTCACATGTCACCTGTGACAGGTGTCGGCCTGTAACAGGCGACAGCCTGCTACAGGTGTCGCCCTATGACGGGCCGGGCATTTTTCCCGCTCGTTTTTTGAATTTGGAGGCTACTCTTCGCATTCTCCTTTGCCCTATATAAAGACATGTTGACCAAGTCTTTTGTTCACATTTGCAAACTTTCTCAAGAGAACTCTCGGACCCCTGAACTTGAGCTTTTACACTTTGCAACTTTTGACCTGCCAGGACGACTGTTTTTACTAGGCGCCTACTCAATCAAGCTCTTCTTCAGAACTTAAGTTTCAGGTAACTGTCTGTTTCTTTATTCTTTCTGCTTTTGCACTTTTTCTTTATTTTTTGAAAATGAAACCTCAAAAGCATCCAGCACGACCTAGGTTAGCAATCAGCCGGTCACTGGGGACGGCTGAGTCTAGGACTAGGGGTACCGACTGCCCTGCGGTACTTCAAACTTTGCGCAAGTCCCGGAATCCAACTGTCTTCGTATCTATGCCGCCTGATACCGCAGGGACCCAAGGCGGCCCTTCAGCCGAGAGCTCTGAGGGGGGAGCTAAAGTAGCTCCTTCCCACTTCTTTGTTGATCTGGCCAGTCAGCAGACGACCCCTGAAGAAGAAGAGGGGTCAGCCCCCTCAGGGAGAGGGGAGGAGTCGGACTCTTCTGATAGTGGGTCTAACTCTAGCTCTTCAAGTCGCCTCTCTATAAACTCAGAGGAAAGGCATGCTCGCTTGCATGAGGCGAGAATTTCTCATGCAGCTAAAAAGGGGGACGGCTGGTCGGAACCATTCGCCTCTCATAGGGAGTTGAATACTCCTTATTACTGTCATGTCCCAAAGGGCCGGATTAAGGCCATGAAAGAACGAATAGACACTTTTCTATTGGACCATACGATGGGTCCGGATTATCAAGTCTTTGTGCCGGATGGTGAGGATACAGTCGTCTGGCCCGCGGGGTCTAGCTATGGGGACGCCTGTTTTGGCTGCTACGAGGCGGCCATCAAAGCTGGACTGCAATTTCCCTTGCATCCGGTCGTCCACCAAATCCTCGATGGATACGAGGTGGGGCTTTGGCAGTTAGCCCCGATTCTTGGTTCAACATCCTTGGCTATGTAGCCGGATGTGAAATGCACGAGGTGGAGACGAATTTTGAGGCGTTCACCCATATGAACTATCTCAGCCGGACCCCCAAGGCAAGCGGTACCGGCTGGTACCAAATAACGAGCCACAAGGGCTACCTAATGACCAGGGGTAAAGAAAATAAATGGAAGGATTGGAGAAACACCTTCCTCATCATTGCCAGCCCTGACCGGTTGCTGAACAAGCGCTACAATAGGTAGAAAAAGGATCCTCCTCTTCTAGCAGGCGGTCGCAGCATGCCGCCTGTCCCCCGCAAGGCTCGGGAAGAGATCCTTGACCGAGGACTCTTCAAAGTAGAGATTAGGGAAAACTCTACTACTGGGGTACGAGAGCAAGTGCCCTTAACTGCGTCCCAGAGTTTCAATGGCTCTATGACGAGTTTTTTCTGGCTGCTTGCGGCCTTAGCAGTCGGTCCTCCAGAGGTAGCCAGCCTCTTGAATATATGTACCCTTCTTTTGATTTGTTTTCGAATTTTTTCTAACTCTTGTGGTTCTTATTTTTAGTTGAATCTATGGACCAAATCTCCGCATCTAAGAAAGCGGCTGCCTTGCTGCGAGCCTCCATCATGCAACAGAAGCGGACCTCTTCTGATTCTCCTGCCAAGGAGACGCCCATAGTGAGTTTTGAGCCTTAGAAATTGTCTTGAAAAGCTGCTTATATCAGTATTGACCACTCATCTTTTTCGCAGGCGAGCACTTCCAAACCCTCCTCCTCCCAGCAGCCAGACTCGAAGGTTCAGAAGACGACTGGTGGGAGTACGCCTGGATCTGCCAGGAAACAGTCGGCTGACAAGCAGCCAATCACCCCACAAAGTGTGGGGAACCCATCATAAGTCCTCAGTCGGCCGCTAAGAAGTATAAACTGCTCTGCTAGACTTAACTTATTTGTAAATCACTCTCTTCACGTTTCTGATGTTTCTCTTTGTTTTTGATGCAGGCGGCCCTCAAGATCCGGACTTGGTCCAAATGGCCAAGTCCATGATTAAGGCCGTCCCTTTAGAGGGATGCGGTCAAGGGAGTCGGCACCCTTGACCTAGACGACATTATGGGTCTCCTTTCTGAGGTAGATTTGGAATACTTTTAAAGTGTTGACTTGGCATGCCGCCTGTTATTCTCAAATCTGACGCCTGCTTTTCCTTTTTTCAGACCATGCTGAGAGTACATGGCCTTCGAAGGCCGATCAGCGCCAAGAACAAAGAGGTAAAGGCTGCTAAAGCTATGGCCGCCTCTGACGTTGATAAGGCAATGTTTCAAATTGCCCAAAATGAAATTTTGACTACTGATATTCTTTATTATCAGGCGCAGGCAACTTCCACTATTCGCGCTGAGTTGGAGGCGGCCAAAAAGAAGAATAACGAGCTGGAGGTGACAGTCAAGGGTCTCCGAGATGAGCTGAAGCCGCTTAGGCAGAAGATGACCCATTTTGAGGCCATGGAAAAATCTTTGGCGGCTGTCAAAGACCGTCTACAAAAGCAGGAAAAGAGCCTCACTGACGAGCTCTCGGCCAAGGCCGAGAAGGAAAAAATGGAGTTAGTCCAAGCCATGATGGACGACTCGGCTCAAATCATGAAGATGACTTGGACAACCCTCTTCCCAAAAGCTCACTATGCCGCATGGGAGAAAAAGTTCAACGCTTGTACTGAATTGTACAACCAACAAATCATGAGACATGCGGCTGAGGAAGACAAGGCGGTTGAGTCCAGCTCAGAAGAGGAAGAGGAGAAGGTGGCCCTGCGGCTGATTGAGGTGGATGCGTCTAAAGAAGCTGCTCCTGATGCCGAGACAAGTAAGAAAGATGCCTCCCAAAACCAGGCGTCCCTTGCTGATCAGGCGGTAGTCAATACTGAAACCCTGCCTCAATCTTAAAGCTTTTATGTCTTTACTTTTTTCTTTGGCCTGCGCGCCGTTTGTTCTTGTATCACTTTACCCGGCCAGGGGGCCGGGGTATTGAATATTTTGCTTATCTTTATGGCCGGCTGTTTATATGAATTTGGCGACCATCTTTTGGTCGTCTTTGCTCATTGAATTTTGCTTTATGCTTTATTTTTGAATATTTTGCTAAGTGTCGAGGATCCTTGATATCAGCTTGCATGTCATACCGACCGTTTCGGCTAGCCATGTATTTAAGATTTGTAAACCAAAGATTGTGAACAGGTACAAAGTACTGACTTCCTATGCCCCTGGGCGACTAGTTGTCTTGGTTCCAGATTAGGCGATCAATCGACCATTTACCTAGTCGGACCCCTACATATTTTAGGTGATACGTTAGGTTTGTTTAACTTTTTCAAGTTAGAAAGGAACATGCCGCTTATAACTAGCCCGCCTGTTTGTTAAGATAAGAATAGTTCTTGAGTCCTTGTTTTCAAAAAAGCAATCGACCTAGGAACCAAATTTTCAAACGTGTTTGGTTTGAAAAGAGATCATCTTAGTAGGGTCGGGGTACGAGAGCTCTGGTTCGCCTTTAGGCAGGCGGACTCGTCATACCTTTTGAATCCTTACTAAGTATGAGAGAGTGACTTATGGGTAATCTTTGAGGTTACCCACTCGTCATCTTTTATGCTTGAGTAGTAGAGACACCAGGCGGCAGAGGCCGGCTGGTCCCCTTGATTCACCAATTTTTGTTGGCTATTTACTCAAGAGGTACCGGCTGTACTTATCCCAAGTAATACAGACGGTTATCTGACTCGGATGTTAACTGCTAACACTTGTTTGGTTTAGTGTTAGAGTTATCCTTGTCTCAAAAACGGCTACGAGGTTGTCCTTGGGGACAGTCGTCTGGGTGCCGTGTAATTAGTTTATAGAACAATGTTCCACCCAAAAGGGAGCTGCTCTCTGCGACGAATTTCATCCGGAGGGATGCCGCCGGACATATGCTATGATGTTGGGACAGGTCGTATTAGTTTAAGGATTGGATAAGTTGGCTGGGCGCCTGGTCTGATCATTCGGCCATAGGCCTTAGGTAGTTCATGGCGAACTAAGTATAAGAGAGTAGCCGACTGTATAGCTACAGGCGGCGTGCCCCTCTTAATTGAATGCACATTTGAGTAAAATGGAGAGTAGCCGACTGTTTTATCAGTTGGCATGCCCCTCAATTGATAGAAAAAATAAAGAATAGCTGGCTGCTCATGGAGCAGGCGACATGCCCCTCATAATACAAAATAGATGAAGAAAAGTAGCAAACTTTTATTAGCAGCTCTTGGCTGTTTACATCATTCAAAAATAATACTTCTTTAGATTATCTACATTCCAGGTTCGAGGCATGGGTTGGACGTCTGGTGTTTCCAGGCGGTAGGTGCCGTCCCGGACCTCTTTATAGATTCGGTAGGGTCCTTCCCAGTTGGGAGTTAATTTTCCTGACTCATTAGCCCTACCGACTGCTTCCATCTTTCTTAGGACAAAGTCCCCTACTTTGAGTGGACGCCTGTGCACTCTTTTGTTATATGACCTTGTCATTCTCAGGCAGTAGATCTCATGGCGCAGGGCTGCACTGCCCCTTCGTTCTGGAAGTGAGTCCAATGCTAGGCGCATGGACTCCCAGTTCGCCTCTTCATCATACAACATTATACGAAGAGTCGGCTCGTAGTGTTCAATTGGAAGAACAACTTCTGCACCATAGGTTAGGAGGAATGGAGTTTCTCCAGTCGACCCTTTTTCAGTCGTCCTAATGGCCCAGAGAACATGTGGTAATTCGTCTGCCCATAGGCCGCCTGCTCGTTCAATCTTCTTCTTAAGTCCGTTTGAGATGATCTTATTGAAAGCTTCTACTTGGCCGTTTGCTTGAGGACGGCCGACTGATGCAAAGCAGTATGAGATACCTTGGTCTCCCAGCCAATTTTGAGAATAGGCGTGTCAAATTGGGGACCATTATCAAAAACCATACACAAGGGCACCCCAAACCGAGTGATGACATTTTTCCAGATGAATGAAATCACATCCTTTGTCTTGATTCCCTTAACAGCCTCAGCCTCAACCCATTTGGTGAAGTAATTGACTGCAGCAAGTATGTATTTCCTGCCGCCTGTAGCATGCGTATAGGGACCTAGAATATCCATGCCCCACTTAGCAAACGGTAGTGGGCTATGAATGGCAGTGAGATCAGTAGCCGGACGGTGAATTAATTTGCCAAACCTTTGACACTTGTCACATTTTCTCACCATCTCCATGGCATCTGCTTCTAAGGTAGGCCAAAAGTAACCTTGCCGCCTTGCTCGTTGAGCAAGCGACCTGCCGCCTACATGAGAGGCGCAGTATCCAGAGTGCAGATCTTCTAAGACCTCTCGTCCTTTTTCTGGGGTAACACATTTCAAGAGGGGTTGAAGGTACCCTTTCTTGAAGAGTTCCCCCTTTCGCATCTCAAAACTGGACGCTCGCTTTTTCAGTAAAGCCGCCTGGTAATGATCATCCAGCAAGGTGCCGTCTGTTAACCATGCCCTGATTGGGTCCATCCAGGTTGAACTTCGATCTAGAATTCTAATAGGATCTTCTTCAATACTTCTCATCTCCATAACTTCCCAGAAGATGGTTCTTGGAGTATCACAGGAGGCCGAGGATGCCAGCTTTGGAAGAGCATCCGCCTAGTTATTTTCCGACCTGGGTACCTGAGTCAGATGAATCTCTTCAAGTGACCCAACCGCTTGTCGTACCGCCTGCAAATATTTAATCATGGCCGGATGGGTTGCTTTATATTCGCCATTATACTGACTCTCTATCATGGCCGGATGGCGTCTATTCTCCTTGCCCCAGCCGCCTTGCACATGCGGATACCGGCCAGTAAAGCTTTATATTCTGCCTCGTTGTTCGAGGCTTAGAAATTAAAACGTAGAGCATACTCATACTTGTCGCCTTCTGGCGACTGACATATGACGCCTGCTCCACAACCATTTGAGGTGGAGATCCCATCCACATAGACCTTCCAGACTTGGTCTGGAATTTGAGAATCAGAGGGTCGAGTCATTTCTATAATAAAATCAGCAAATGCTTGCCCCTTTACTGCTTTTCTTGGCTCGAATGTGATTTCAAGGCTTTGAATCTTTATTGCCCATTTGATCATTCGGCCTGACGACTCCATGGTTGTGAGTGGCCGCTTGATTGGATGATCTGTGTATACGACGACTGAATGTGCCAAGAAATAAGGCTTCAATTTTCTAACGGCCATGAAGAGAGCAAGATAAAAAATTTTCACTAGGGGGTACCTCAACTCGACATTTTTCAATACATGGCTGACAAAGTAGACCGGGAGCTGGCAGCCGTCTCTTTCAACAAGGAGGACGACGCTTAGAGCATGGTCAAATACTGCAAGATACATGTAGAGCACTTCTTTGGGCAAGGGACTGACCAGCCATTGTAAAGAATGTAGATGGACTTTCAATTTTTGGATGGCCGCTTCAGCATCCGGCCCCCATTCAAACCTTGATTTTTTCTTTATTGCTTGAAAAAAGTAAAGGAACTTGTCACCTGACCGGCTGAGAAATCTTCCCAAGGCCGCCAGACAATCTGTTAATTTATGAACCTCTCGGACGGTGCGAGGCGACTGCATGTCAATGACCGCTTGCACTTTCTCAGGGTTCGCCTCTATACCTCTCTGATTAATGAGGAATCCGAGAAACTTCCCAGACTCAACCCTAAAACACATTTCCTTGGATTAAGCATGACATGGTGCCGCCTGAGTGTGGTGAATGTTTCTCGGAGGTCCGCCAGATGATCCGTCTGAAGTTTGGACTTAACAATCATATCATCTATGTATGCCTCGACATTCCTTCCAATTTGGTCAAAGAAGACCGTGTTTATCACTCTTTGGAAGGTGGCCGGGGCGTTCTTCAAACCAAACAACATGACTGTGTAGCAATACAACCCTTGATCAGTGACGAAGGCCGTCTTCTCCCGATCTTTCTTCCACAAGGGAATTTGATGGAAGCCAGAGTAGGCGTCCATGAAGCTCATTAAAGCTTGGCCGACTGTTGAGTCGACTAGACTGTCTATCTTAAGTAGTGGGTAGCTGTCTTTTGGGTATGCTTTGTTAAAATCAGTGTAGTCCACACACATGCACCAGGTACCATTCGGATTTTTAACTAGTACAACATTTGCAACCCAGTCAGGAAAGTAGCATTGCCGAATGAACCCTGCATCAAGCAGCTTTTTAACCTCAGCGGCAGCCGCCTGCCTTCTTTCTTCACCATGGTTTCGCTTCTTTTGCCTGACCGGCTTCTTTTTCTGATCCACAACCAATTTATGTACAACCAGGTCAGGAATGATACCTGGCATTTCGTGAACTTCGAATGCAAAGATATCCTTGAATTCCTTCAAGAGTTGGTGAAAATCTTCACCCAGTACCGCAAAAGCAGTCGTCCCAACTTTGACTGTTCGGTCAGGACGTGAGTCATCCAAGACGACATCCGTATGCTCACTAGCCGGCTGAGGGCGGAATTCGTCTGACCGCTCCTCTGCCAGTGATTGCTATCTTTTTTCTTTTCTCTCGGCCCCCAGTTGGGTGGCCTTTCTTTTCTTGGCGCCTGCTGCGTGGGCAGGCGCATCCTCCTTGACTTGTGCAAGGTCATTGCTCTCTCCACTTGAGCCAACAGTCGCTACAGTGGGTTTAATATCAGAGAGGTAGCACTCTCGTGCCATCTTCTGATCTCCCCTTAGGGAGCCGACTGTTCCATCATCCCTCTCAAATTTGAGCAGCATAAAAGAGGGAATAATGACAGCTTTAGAGTTGTTCTGGGTGGGTCGTCCCAAGATCATGTTGTAGGCCGACAGTTCTTCAACCACTAAGAACCGAACCACCATGTGATGGCCCTCCCCTTTCTCACCCAGACGGATGGGCAGATCCACTCGTCCCACTGGGTGTACAACACCTCCTCCAAACCCCACTAAAGGATGGGACACCGGATGTATGCAGTCAGTTATGTACTTGAGCTTCGCCAAGCACTTGTTGCTGATGAGATCAGAGGAACTGCCGGTATCTATGAGGATCCGTCCAACCCTTTGGTTGGCCACCTTACATTCAATGACGATGGGGTCATCATGCGGCCCCTTAACACTTCCCAGATCCTCTTCTGTGATGATAATTTATGGGAATGAACTCTTGACGGTCCGTCCTTGGTGAACAAAATTAACATCTAACCGCCTGATATTGTCTTTGTTGCCCCTGATAGTGGGGCCACCTCCTAAGAAGCCGTCTGCTATAGTGTAAACGACGGCATCGTCAGTATCTGAACTGTCGGCCTGCCGATGATTCTTCTTGGCCGACTGCTTGTGCTTGGGGGGAGCATTCCCCTTGGACTTCTTGACATAGGAGTCAAGGTTACCTTTTTCAGCTAGGTGGTCCAGGTAGCGCAGGAGGCTTATACATTCATTGGTTTCATGACCAATATCCTCATGAAAATGACAGAATTTATCTTGGTTCCGATTGCTTGCAGAACCCTTCATGGGGGCCGACTTCTCGATTGAGATCCGACTCTTGATTTCTTTGAGGATAGCTTGGCTATCCTTGTTAAACTCATACTTGGGAGAGTATGGTTTGAACTCTTTCTTCTTTTTCTGGGTCGGCTGTGCAGAGGAGTCGGCCGCCTAGACTTCTTTTCGTTTTTTCTCATCTTTATTTGCCGACTACTTTGGTCGGCTTTCTTTCTTGTCAGACCTCATTCTATCCGACTGTTTTCCAGTGTTACAGAGACCAGTCGCTTGTATATAGGCTTCTGCTTCAATCAATGCTTCTTAAAGAGTCGCAACTCTCTTTCGGACCAAGTCGAACTTGAAAGTCGACCCATCCTTAAGACCTCTGAAAAAGTTAGTGTAGGCTACCTCATCCGACAACCCTTGTATTTGAATCCTCATCAGGTTAAACCGCCTGATGTAGGAACGGAGTCCCTCCTTCTCACCCTGCTGAATGGTCACTAAGTCAAGGGTCGTCTTTTTAGCAGGAATGTTCATAGCAAAATTGGAGGTGAACAAGTTGGCAAGTGTCTTGAAATTATTCACACAACCAGTCGGTAGGTTGCAGAACCATTGTTGTGCGATTCCCTTGAGAGTCGCTAGGAAACACTTGCACCAAGTGGGATCATCCAACCCTTGGAGGTACATTTGGTTGGTGAACGCCATTAGGTGGTCTTCTGGGTTAGTAGTGCCATCATAGGCGCCTACTAACATATTCTTCACTTTGGCCGGCTGGGCGGCCTCAATAATTTCCTTGGAGAAAGCGGACGGCTGTTCTCCAAGTCTGAGCAGCCGTAGTTGCCAATCCAATGGTTGGGCGTTCCTTGCCGCCTGCCCTCCTAACAAAGGAGGCTACAAGAAGTATTGTTGTTGCGGTACGAATGGTACATTTGGTACCGACTGTTCTTTATGAAATCCGGACCGACAAGAGGTGCCTCCTGTCTGACTCTCATAGTTTGATTGGGAATACCTTACGGAGGTATTATAAAGACTGTCTTGAAAATCGAACGTAGAGGCCGACTCTGACATCGGCCATTCTTCTTCTGCTCTAACAACAGTCGAGCATCTAAGTAAGTTTTCTTTGACCCTTCCGCTTGAACATGACGAATGGGCTTTCTCTTCCCTGGTGAGGGAAAGAGATACTTTGTTGAGTCGATCACAGGCGGCTCCCACTTCCTAGAATTAGGGTGAGGAGTCGCCTCTCGACCTTGTATAGGCTTCCTTCTTCCAGGCTAAGAAGGTTTTCTAGCTGACTGCTCCTTGGAGAGAGCAGGTGTCTTCTTATTGATGAGATCCTGAATCTCCCCTTTGAAGCTATTCATGAAAGTCATGAGTTCACTTATAGTGATGGGAGCAGATCCCTCGGCCGCCTGTTGATGATCAAGCGGCTGGCCGGCAGGTTTACTAGATTCAACCTGGCAATCTTTTCGTTCCTTCCTTTCAGAGGAACGGGTTCGTCGAGCTCGTAAAGTCTCGTCTTGGGCCGTATGAGTCTCAACCTCGACCTGATTTTCAGTATCTGGTCACTATAGACCCGAGGGTCGTCCATAGGACGCCTCTCGCTCTGATTCGGTACAGACTGTGATTCCATCTCGAAAGTACTCTCCCCACAGACGGTGCCAAAATGTTTTGGGGTTTTTTGATGTCCTGCGGGAGAGTTACAATTCCGGGACTGGTATCCGTGCGCCTGTACCTACAAAACAACGGAGACTCCTTGTGGTGGGAGTTCCGCCTCCGACGGTCAAGTTAGTACTTGTTTGTGGAGTAATAAATACGAAAATGTAAGGGTTGGGAGATCTGGTTCCTCTAGGGGAGGAGTGATCAGTGTGTTTAGGTTCTCTAGGTGAGAGTAATTAAATTGCTTAATTCCCCTTAACGAGGATTAATTAGAGTATTTATAACATTAGGAAACGTGCCAAATACTAGGTTTAGGTTAACCTAGGGCTGACTGGGCTTCCCTTGGAAATTGGGCCCAGGTGGCCGTTTGGCCTATTTGGCATACGGAGGCCACGTGGCGTGACACAACTGGTCCATGGTGGACAGATCAACTCCTGACATGTGGCAGGCTTCTATTGGCCCATGTAGCGAACACTTGGTAGAGCCTGGATGGTCTACTTGTCAGATGGTGATTGGTAGGGAAAAATCCCCTAATCACTCTGTTTGCCATTTTAACTTGTATATTTTTTTTTGAGACGACAAATGCCGACTGTATCTAACGTGTTCCTTTTGCAAGATAGGAGCAAGGGGCCCCCAAGATCCATCACAAAAATGATGAAGCAGAAGCCGGAGGATGTTGCCAAAGGCTCCTCTAAGTCTAGGAAGGTGTCCTCCACTTAGGCGGCACCTCCTCTTCCGTCTGGCGGTGATTGTCCAACCTCAACAGGCAAAAGTCTTAAAGGCTTTGGCTTTGGGATTGATCTGGTCGGCAAAGAGACGAGCGCCTCAAAGGTGCTAAAGAGTTGCGTGCCACTTAATGCTGCAACCAGTTCTGCAGCAGCTATGGGCGATCTAAGCCTTCAGCCTGTATCCCAAGGTACGACTACCTCTCTTGAAACCCCATGGCCTTTACGACCCATGCGGGTCAAATCTCAGTCCCATTAGCAATTGGAAGATTCATCAAGCAGTCGGTAATCCATTGGAGCCATCTATGCCGCATTCTCACAAAATCTTCCTTAATTCCCCCCAGATGGTCGGATCTCCAACACTACTCTAAGCGGATGCTGAGGACAATCATCCGGTTTGAGAAAGAGCTAATTCCAAGGTTGCATTCGGTCAACCTTGAACGCATCACCGCCTTGCTTGCTGAGGTATCTTGACAGTTCAAATCTTTAGGCTTATTTTTTATTTGAGAACCGGCTGCGTCATTTACTTGCCGTTTGTGTTATGCAGGCGATGCTGAGGGTTGATGGGTTCAAGTCTCTGTTCAACAAGAAACAGGAGGAGGTAAGAGATGCCAAAGTCCGGCGGTTGAGGCTGTTGACTCTGCTCAATATCGAATTACAATGCATGATATTAAGATTAAGGCGGAGTCAATGACGCAAGCGGAGACCATCAAAGAGCGCTGACAACTGCGCTGGAGGCAAGAAGACGTCTGACCTGGAGCTCGAGCTTAAAAATGCTCAATCAGACCTCAAGGCTCTTAAAGGGGCTGACAAGGAGAACACTAATCTCTGGGCAGACGCCGACAGGCTCAAAAATGACTTGGCCCAGACGGAGAGTGATCACAAGGCGGCTCTAGAGGCGGAGCAGAACCAGCTAATTGAGGAGAACGAGAATTATTGCGAAGAGGGCATGAAGATTGCCTGGAATCTCGTTCACTCGGATGCCGACTAGGGTTACTTTGCTCTAAGGTATCAGTACGCTAATCTGGTGCATGATGCCAGGACCCTAGGAGGGTAAGAGCCGCCTCCATTCAATGAATGGGCCAACTTGGAGGAGCCGTCTAGGGACGAGTAGGAGGAAGGCGAGGAGGAGCTGGAGGGAGAGGAGCAAGAGGAAAATGTACCGGTTGATGCAACCGTAGTTCCGCCTGGTCAGGAATCAACTGAGCTTCCTTCTGGCCAGGACCTGTCTGTGCCTCCACCCCAGCAAAATTAAAGTTGTTGGTATCTCACCCGGCCTTATGCCGTTTGTCTTTCCGGCGTGCATGCCGAGAGTATATGTTGTAATTTTTAACAATCTTTTTATTTTGCTTGTTGTGCAAGTGGTTTGACAATTAACTCATTCACCGGTCATGGGGTCTGTTTTTATTTAATGAAATTGCCGACTAGGTCGGTTTTGCATCAATTGTCGATGCTTTCAATTTTTTTTTTCAATTTTTTGCATTTTTACTATATATGCTTTGATTTTTACCAACCTATTAATTGCATGCGGCAACTAACAAACTGGCTGACCTTTGCTCCTGGACGGCTGTGTAGTTGGTTTAAAAAAGTAGATTGATTGACTTGGGGATTTTTTATACTTTAAAGAGTATGACAAGTTCCTTGGCCAATCAATCACAACCTTGATTGCCCCAAACCAAGTAAAAAGCCGTCCAAAGAGCAAGCGGTAAAGACTTAGATACCTAGACGGTTTATGGTATTACCTTGTCCATTGGATAAGGAACCACTATTTGCCGTATAGGTCATTCGTTCTTGTAGGGAATTTTTCAAACTCAACCTTTTGAGCCCCACTGTGTTCATGCTTTTAGGCATGGCGGCGCTCCAAGCGAAGGAAGCTAGAGATAGAAAAGTCGCCAATAAGTTTTAGGAACTTATAAACCGTTCACGGGTGTGAAGGTTACACCCCATTCACGATCACGAAGATGCTAACTCAGTAGCGGTCCGGAACCATGACTGGATATTCGGGGATGATGGTACCAATCGAACCTAAAAGAGATTGAACCCGCCCTAAAATTGGCCTCTACTTAATTCTTATGATATTAATATGCGCTTTTCGATCAACATATATACATCAATTTAGCCCTAAACTTGTTTAATCTATGTTGGTTGATTATTAATGCAATCAATCTATTATTAGTGATCACTTGAATTAAAATCATATTAACCTAAATCAAATTATTAATAATCTTATTAGGCGTCATTTCAAGTACAAATTCGCTTTAAACCAGCAAAAAGGGGCGTGATCAAGCAATATCAATAAATCATGAATAATCAAGCAAATATAATTGACATAACAATCATCATCATAATTATATCATCAAAACATCATTAGCAAGATCCCCTAGGCATGATACTAAATGGATTAATAACAAATCATAGCATGTCACTAATAAAAATCATAATCAAAGCATTAACCTAAATATGATACTGTCAATCACAAAGATATCCTAACATGATACTAGAAATCATAAAAACATCCTAACATTATTCTAGGAATTATAAAAATATCCTAACATGATACTCGGAATTAAAATAATAAACTAAACATGATTTCTACTCCAAAACCAAAATAATAATAAGGGTGATCGAATTACTCACGTTGATGTTCCTCCCTTTTTGCTATCAAAACAATAAACGCATTAGTAACTTCAAGAAAGATTAAATCAACAAAGTAAATAAATCAAATAATAATTGAAATATAGATTTGGGACCAAACCCTTAGAACTATCAACCTTTCACGTTGAGGTCGAAGGCAATGTCAAGAAGGGAAAGGAGTATTTGAATCTCGCAAAGGAGGTATGGTGTTTGATTGGGAAAAGTATCAAGGATGTGTTTAGGCTAAGCTAAGAATATGAAGAATCAAGAGAGAGAGAGTATTAGAAAGGGTATTAATGATGATTGTTAGTGATTGAAAACGGGGTGATATGACCTTTATTTATAGGATAAAAATGGGTCGAAGCATCAGAAAAGAGTCAGACTTCAAATCAGACTAAAACAAGTCTCATTGCGGCGCGACAGCTTTATCACGGCGTGACAGGTCCATCGTGGCGTGATGGCTCTGTCGCTCGGCGATGGTTTTAAAAAAGATAGAATTTGTGCGGAATCCGATTTTCAATCGGATCGGGTCAATCAATTTTTCATACGTATTATATTTTGACCGTGTTTAGGATCACCGAAAAAGAGATGTTTTATTCAATATCAAATTCTCAAATCTTTATCTTTAGAAAACAGGATAAATTAGATTCTTCTAGAAAATTCTAGAAGCTTTTAATAAATCCTAATTAGTTTAGGAATGAGATTAAGGTACATGGACCCTCCACATGATCATTGGGCCGCAGGTAAGGCTTGGTTCGGGCTCTATTTAGTATTTTGGCCATAACTCCTTGGTTATAAGTCGAATTTGGGCTTATAATATATCGTTGGAAAGCTCTTTTCAAGCCCCATCCAACTAAACGATAATTGAACCAAGATGGACTGGTTTGGACGTTTTTAAGGTTTGGGCACGAAATGAAGATTTTAAGGACACGAAATGAATAATTTTGGGTCTAAAGGCACGAAATGAATTATTTAGGTTTAAAACATTTTAGGTAAGGTTAGAATATGGTCAAAGTTTAAGGAATCTTTACGAGACTCTTCAACTCTTCACCTAACTTGATAATCAAAGACGTGAAAGGTACTCATCACTGGGTTAGGTTTTCGGGGAGACACAATTAGGTGTCTAAAGAAGCCCCCACTTTGATTGAGTTTGGAGAAACGTAAGTTTCGAAAACAAAAGTCAAAGTAGATCGAAAAGGACGGAGAATGATTCAGAACATTTTGCGATCCTAAATCACTCTTTTTAGCGCCGATACCTGCAGAAAGCGTCAGTTCTACAAATAAAGGAGTTAAGGGGAAAGAAACGCGTATCTTCTGGGTTTTTCCGAGAACACGTCCTTAGGTGACATCAATTTTGCTGAATCAAAGTTGATTTGTTTGACAACCTCCAAATGATCAGGGAGTGCCATCGAAGATCGTGTGCTTTGCCATTTTCAAATCAAAGTGACAACCTCCAAATTATCAGGAAGTGTCGTCGAAAATCGTCGTGCTTTGCCATTTTCAAATCAAAGTGATAACCTCCAAATTATCAGGGAATGTTGTTGAAGACCACTACTCCTTGAACCGTCTTCAAATTTTCTCGCCTTCACTCCGTGGAAGTGGTAGCTTCTCTCTCCTTGGAAAATCTACCGTAAAACCTTATTCCTCAAGGTCTTACTGATCGGGGGATAATAGGTTGTTACTACTACCCTAGATCAAATTTACAATTTTTACTCCTAACCTAGCTCTATCAAATTTATGTGAGATAGTGGCAAGTTAGGGTCGAATCCCAAAGAAACGGGGGTAATGCACGATTACTGTGAAATCTAGAATCTATTGCTAGAGACAAAGGGGGGTATTATAGATTGTTTTGAGAAGTTCTATGATTAAACTATCTACCACAAGAGACCTAATCAAGCCAAAAATAAGGAGATTGAACTAGACTCTCTAAAATGAAAATGAAAAGCAAAACTATAGAGAGAATAAGGGCAAAAAGCACTAGGGAGAGGGGGTTCCAATCATGACCAACAAGACAACTAATGAAAATCAATAAGGATATGTACCGAGGAGTACAAACTCTACTCAAAGTAATTCATTCTCATGCAACTACTCAAAGCAAGTTGATGAAATCAATCAAACCTAACCTAGATCATTCTCATGCATCTAATCTAGTATTAAAACCTTGGGGTTAAAGGTGCACACAATAACTCCAAGCATATTTAAGCACAAATCATCAACTCAAGGTAAAACCCAATCAATAATCAATAGAAACTCAAGCAAACACGATTTTCACCCCCTTCCCTAGCTAGAAATCTAAGCTAGAGAAAGGAAAATAGCCATGACAACTAAACTGATCATGTATTCAATCCTAACACAACTTAGCATGATTCTAAATCAAAGAGAGAGCAATGAAACAAGTAAAGCTAGGAAATTTATGGAAGAAAACACAAATAAGAACAATAAAACCAAAGACTAGAGAATAAGGAAAAGAGATTACTATTATAAATGTTGAAGGACTAGCCAAACATGAAATAGTTGCAATAATCTTGAAGAAAACTTGAATATCTTGATTACAAAGATTGAAACTTGAAGACTAGCTAATTTCTCTCTCTACAAAATGTTTTTGATGTCAAATTGAATAGTAGTTGGATGAAGATTCAAGCCAAAGACTATTTATAGTCTCTTGTTAAAACAAGGAAAACGGGCATGGGAGAGGCCTCTCCAGTCAAGCTGCCGCGCCCTCTCCTTCGTGGGTACGAAGTTGGGAAAACACAGCTCGCCGCGTCTGCGGCCTTAAATGCCGCGCTAACAGCCCTCTGCGCCGCGCTCTCTCCAGGCCATCCCAGCCATCTCCAGGAACTGCTATGTAGCTCAAGATCCCCCCTGTCCGTGCCCGCGGCTACTTGTAGCAGTGCACCCTGTCCTTTGCAGCATCTCCTCTTTCTTGAGTAAGCCACCTTAGCAACTCCAACTCCGTTTGGCAATACAAAATCCGCCCACGAGTGCTAGGGGCTATCAAAACACACGAATAGAAGGTAAAAAGTAAAAGAAAAGATAAAAGAGAAGGAAAAACACGAGAGGGAGCTAAAGTAACTAAAATAAAGGTAAAAACGGTAAGACGAGGTAAAAACAAGTGACAAATCGGGGGAATTCTCTAGTGAAAAAGGGTGAAATGGTGGCATAAATGCCACTTATCAAAATCCCCCACACTTACCTCTTGCTTGTCCTCAAGCAAAACTAAGAAAAGAAAGACAAAGTGAACACTATAAAGACAAACACAACATGGCAAGGCTTAGAAAGGTAAATTGAGTTTTAGGGTGGACATGTGCTCTATTCGGACTCAAAAGGGGAGACAAGCGCCAAAGAATACTAGTCTTTCTCAATTGCATGATGTAAACACGCCCTAAGATGCCAATGGTTGCAATAGTCAAGCCTAAGACAAGCATAGAGAACTAGTGATTCATTCTTCACCCTAGTCCCCTCTAAAACGGTCCACGTTCTCCCCACTAGTTTTAAATCATCCCCCTAGCTGGCTCCTCATGATTCCACAAAGGAACCGAAAAAAGATTCTTTTTGAGGAAGTATAAAGTCATCCCGACATTTCAACTATGCATGCTCTCTCCATAGGGTTGAAAACCATCTCCCTCCACCGGTTTTTGACCATGCCCCTCTAAAGTCTAAGGGTCTTTACTGGGGTTGTAATGACTTGGCTGAAGGTAAAGGTAGGGAGATCATTCGAAATAGTGGTGGCAAGTCCTAAGTGAAGCAAGAGAATGGCCAACTCTCATAGGCAAAACTCAAGAAACGACCACAACTCAAACAAACATCCATCATTTCAATTTCATTACATTACCACCCTTATTCAAAGTTTTTTTTTTTTTTTTTTTTTTTTTTTGAAACTTCATTTGATCCTCTTAGAATGCATCACCCTTCTCAAGCTTTTCTTGCATGTTCATATACAAGCTTAAATCTCAATTCTTTGCTCCAAACCAATTCTCCACATAATTCATGCTCATATTCACTACGCTCATTACATTACCTCACACACTGAATGCTTCACTAACTAAAAGGGTTGGTAAAACATAGGTCGTTAGGTTTGTAATGCGGTTAAGACAAGAATGGGAAACATTAGGCTCAAATTGGCTGGCAAGTAGGTTAATGCAAAATGGAAAATCAAATCTGTAACTAAACAAAAGAGAACATAAACGAAAATGGGAAATGATGCCCTTTTCCTCCCCTAAAATTAAAGTGCTAGGTCACAATCTCGGGAGCTAGAAATCAACACAAGGATTAAGACACGCATAGTTGAGGATCCTAAAATGCCGCACAACAAGTTGATGAAGGCTTGAACAAAATAAACCTCACAAGGGATGAAAAAGGTAAGCAAATGCCAACTAAAGGGCTTCAAATCCACTACAGGGAGCAATTCCATCTTACCACTTCCCATCAACTAAGGGTTCAAACGCCCTCACAAGTTCTTAACCTTGCTACCTTAGCTAAGGTTCGTCTAATTCAACTAAAGGCAATCTCAAACCGTGTATTTTATCATAAAGTTAAGAAGAAAAAAGCATTCTAAGGCGCATCATCAAGGAAATAGAGTCCAAATGTACAAGCAAATTCCAAAACACAATCATATCATCTTGCCATAATCATGTTTGTAACACAAAAGAAAATAAAAACAGAACAAAAGAAGGAAAAAATCAAAGAGGTTCACACATGAGGCATATAAATCCAAATAAATCCCAAATCGACATACAATGATCATTCGGTATCAACACCAACGATCCCAGGTTCCTTAGAACCAAATGCAGACAACCTCGAACCATTCAACTTCTTCCTATACTAATCCTAACCTAAACACGCCAAAAGAAAGAAAAGAGAGAGTAAAGGAAGGATCTCACACAAATGTCACTTGAAGATAAATAAAGCAACCAAACGAATTACCATGTCTCATATGCTGCTTCCACTTTACTTCAAGGCTACAAAAGAGAGAGATAAAAGCAAAACAAACACTATACAAAGAAATAAGTTAGAAGGAAAAAGAGAGAAAGATCTATCAACTCAAATTCTTAGGCATAACCAACTACCCAAACTCAACTCAATCTCGTATCCTCATCATCATCATCATAAAAATTGACATCATCAACAACAAACAACAACAATGCTACCAAGAGCTTACCAACAACACCCAACAACAAGACCCAAACTCGAATCCCCTCATCATTCCCATGAGTCCTTGGTGTCTTCCCCCACACTTACCCAAAAACACTCCCTTTTGATTTAAACACCCCCCCACACTAAACAAGAGCATCGTCCCCGATGCTTCACATGCAAATGGAACGAAAGGGAGGGACCACAAAGGGAGGGAGAAACAAACAGACCGAGGGGGGAAACTATTGGCCACTAGGGCCGGCACCACCGTCATCCGCATTCCAACTATCGTAAGAGAAGCCCGAGGGGAGGCCATAGGGATTCCAACCTCCGGTGTAACCGGGAGGCCATCCATAATGACCTTTGAAGAGGTCTAGTTAGATGTGGATAATTGGTCATATGGCTTGGGTTAAGCAAGGGGCAAAGGGTAAGAGGGATCAACATAGGGGTAGTTAGGGTCACCCCTATAATCACTCCTACCCGAAACCCGGTAGTCATAATGACCGGACTCGTCGGGGAACTCACGCCGTGGCACATTGGGGTCCGAGGGACCCTACTAATAGGGGTACGTAGGTTGGTTGTCACCCCCCCAAGATGGCACGAGCCCTTGTTGGGCCGGAACATAAGGGTAGTTAACCGGGGGAGTGACATCCCTTCTACGTACGCTAGCATTGTATAAGGCATTGGTTTGGAAAAAATGGTGTTGTTGGGATGCGATCATACCTTGCATGCCGATTTTCATGCTCTCCATTTGGGCCCACATCGGCGCCATCTCTTGATGGTAGTCAAATTGTTGTTGATTTTGTTGTTGTTTTTGTTGTTGTTGTTGTCTTCCTTGTCTTTGTTGACGTTGTTGTTGTTGACTTAGAGGGATCACCTCTGCCTCATTCTCATCCTCTTCATTGTCATGCCTTTCATCATGACCTTCACCCATTTTCATCCTTGCGGCCGGGAGGACACCCGAGTCTTTCCTTACCTACCAAGGGTGATTAACCCCCTCCCTTGTGAATGAAGTGAACTCCGGCTTGGGGAGGAGACAGTGAGGCTCGTGGGAGACTAACAAACTCCAAGTCCTCCCTCTATCCTCCGTATCTGCAATGAATTTCATCGTTTTCAATTGATCAAGATCAAGCCAGATATCACTTCCATCACTCTTCCCAATGTGAGTGCAAGAACCCAACTTTTCCATGTGACCCAATTTCTCGGCTAACCGGGTGATTATCCCACCGAAATGTATCTCCCATTTCCTTGTACCCGAGAGAACCCCTTCAATGCACTTGATGAATAGGAAACCCAAATTCACTCTATACCCCAACTCTGGCTGTGTAGCTAGCCAAAAAATTCGAATTTCCTCCGCTGTGATCTTTCCCAAGTCCTGTTTATTAAAAACCATGTACCCGAGAATTCGATGTAGAAGTCTGATGGCTGGGTGCATGATTTGACTGGCCAAGGAATACTTGGTATTGAAGGTGATTAGGGGATTTTTCTCCTCCCAATCGGAATGCGCCACGTGGTCCAAACAGGTCCTGCCAAGTGTCCCCCAGTTGGAACAGTCAGGGCTTCCCACGTGGCACGCGCTTATTCGTCCACCTTGGACCTGTTATGTCAAGACATGTGGCATACTCCATGCCTAAAGGAGAAACCGGCCACCCAGGCCCAACTTCCGAGGGAAGCCCAATCGGCCCTAGGTTTACCTAAACCTAGGATGGGCACGTTTTCCAAGGTTATAAATACCTCCCTTAATCCTCATTAAGGGAAAGAACAGAAACATTACGGAAAAAACACATTAATTACACACAGTAATAACCGGCTGATCTCGCTAACAAAGCAGATTACCTACATTAAACACTCTCACCTAGAGAGACCAAATCACTTTAATTTCCGCATTAATTACTCCTTAATCAGGTACTAACTTGACCGTTGGAGGCGGAGCTCCCAGGAGTCTCCGTTATTTTGCAGGTACAGGCGTCCGGTTCCAGTCTCGGAATTGTAACTCTCTCGCAGGACATCAGAAAACCCCGAAAAATTTGGCGCCGTCTGTGGGGAGAGTACTTCTGAGATGGCATCCAAGTCTGTACCGACTCCTGAAGAGAGGCGTCCCCTAGACGACCCTCAAGTTCAGTCGGACCATGATACCGACAATGAATTTGAAGTTGAAGCTCATACCGCTTCAGACGGGACCCTAAGGGCCCGACGTACCCGTCATACCGAAAGGAGGGAACGGGAGCATCTTCAAACAGGAAGCGAGCCAGCAGGCGCACCGCCTGTTCGGCAACAGCCGACTGATGGGTCTGCTCCCATCACAAGGAACGAACTCATGACCTTCATGAGGGACTTCAAGGGAGAGATTCAAGAGTTGATCAACAAGAAGCCGCCTGCTCCAGTCAAGGAGCAGTCGGCCAAGAAACCCTCCACTTCACTGAAGAGGAAGCCAGTTCAAGGGCGAGAGGCGACTCCTCATCTTAAATCTAGGAATTGGGAGCCACCTGCCCTTGATTTCACAAAATTCCGTTATCCTACAGGAAATAGGAAACCTGTTCGTCATATTCAGGCGGACGGGTCGAAGCAAACATTCACAGATGCTCGGCTACTGCTAGAGCAGAAGAAGAGTGACCGATTGTCAGAGTCGGCCTCTACTTCAAACTTTCAAGACAGTTTGCGAAATGCCTCGATGAGGCATACTCAGTCGTACCATGAGAGTCAGTCAGGCGGCACCTCCCGTCAGTCCGGCTTTCCTAGTGACCAGGCGGTACCAAACTTACCATTTGTGCCGCAACAACAGTATTTTTTGCAGCCACCTCCGTTTGGTGGACCTGCAGCAAAAAACGTCCAACCTATGGACTGGCAGCTACGGTTGCTAAGACTCGGTGAACAGCCGTCGGCCTTCTCCAAGGAAATTACTGAAGCCGCTCAGCCGGCCAAAGTGAAAAATGTACTAGTAGGCGCCTATGACGGCACTACTAACCCAGAAGACCATCTGATGGCATTCACCAACCTGATGTACCTTCAAGGGTTGGATGATCCCACTTGGTGCAAGTGTTTCCCAGCGACTCTCAAAGGAATCGCACAGCAATGGTTCGGCAACCTGCCGACTGGTTGTGTAAATAGATTCAGGACGCTTGCTTACTTATTTGCCTCCAACTTCGCCATGAACATCCCTGCGAAGAAAACGACCCTTGATTTGGGAACAATTCAGCAGGGCGAGAAGGAGGGGCTTCGTTCTTACATCAGGCGGTTTAACCTGATGAGAATACAGATTCAAGGGTTACCGGATGAGGTAGCTTATACTGACTTTTTCAGAGGTCTCAAAGACGGGTCTACCTTCAAATTTGATTTGGTTCGAAAAAGGGTGGCGACTCTTCAAGAGGCCTTGATTGAAGCAGAAGCCTATATACAGGCGACTGATCTTTGTACGATAAAACAGTCGGACGGGAAAAGGTTCGACAAAAGAGAAGGACGACAGAAACAGTCGTCAAACAAAGATGAGAAAAGAAAAGAGGTCTGGGCGGCTGATTCCTCTAAACAGCCGGCCCAGAAAAAGAAAAAAGAATACAAACCATACTCCCCAAAGTATGCGTTTAACAAGGATAACCAGTTTATCCTAAAAGAAATCAAGGGACAGATCTCAATTGAGAAGCCGGTCCCCATGAAGGGTTCTGCAAACAACCGGAACCAAGATAAATTATGTGCTTATCATGATGATGTTGGTCATCACACTAATGACTGCATCAGTCTCATGCGGTACCTAGACCGCCTGGCTGAGCAAGGTGATATTGACACTTATGTCAAGAAATCCGCGGGGAACACTTCCTCAAAAAAGCAGTCGGCCAAAAAGAATCAACAGGCCGACAGCTCCGATACAGATGATGCAGTCGTCTACACTATTGCAGGCGGCTTCTCAGGAGGCGGCCCCACTATTAGGGGCAACAAAGACAATATCAGGCGGTTAGATGTAAATTCCGTTCACCAAGAACAGCCGTCCAAATATTCATTTCCTGAGATTGTCATCAGTGAAGAAGATCTAGGAGGGGTAAGGGGGCCGCATGACGACCCTCTCGTTATTGAATGTAAAGTGGCCAACTAGAGAGTTGGCCGAATCCTCATAGATACCGGAAGCTCCTCAGATCTCATCAGTAGCAAATGTCTGTCGAAACTAAAATATTAGACTGATTGCATACATCCGGCCTCCCACCCTTTAGTAGGGTTTGGAGGAGTAGTCGTCCACCCACTGGGACGAGTAGATTTACCCATCCGCCTGGGCGAAAAAGGGGAAGGACGACACATGGTCGTCCGGTTCCTGGTAGTAGAGTTCCGCCCTCAGCCGGCTGGTGAGCATGCGGACCTGATCTTAGACGACTCACGTCCTGACCGAACAGTCAAAGTTGGGACGACTGCTCTGAGAAACCTTGGTGACAACTTTCATAAACTATTGAAAGAGTACAAGGACATCTTTGCATTCGAAGTCCATGAAATGCCAGGCATTAGTCCTGATCTGGCGGTACATAAACTGGCCGTGGATCCGAAAAAGAAGCCGGTACGGCAAAAGAAGCGGAACCATGGCGAAGAAAGAAGTCAGGCGGCAGCCGCCGAAGTTAAAAAATTACTTGATGCAGGGTTCATTCGGCAATGTTACTTCCCAGACTGGGTTGCAAATGTGGTGCTTGTTAAAAAGCCGAATGGCACCTGTCGAATGTGTGTAGACTACACAGACTTAAACAAGGCGTGCCCCAAAGACAGTTACCCTCTGCCTAAAATTGATAACCTGGTCGACTCAACAACCGGCCATGCTTTGATTGTCAAGTTACACCTCGTCCTCCTGACTCTCAAGTTCCAGACCAAGTATGGAAGGTATATGTGGACGGAAGCTCTACTTCAAATGGTTGTGGAGCAGGCGTCATATGTCAGTCGCCAGAGGGCTACAGGTACGAGTATGCTCTACGCTTCAGTTTTCAGGCTTCAAACAATGAGGCAGAATATGAAGCTTTACTAGCCGGGATCCGCATGTGCAAGGCGGCAGGGGCATGAAAAATAGACGCCTGTTCCGATTCACAATTGATAGTGAGTCAGTACAATGGCGAATACGAAGCAACCCATCCGGCCATGATCAAGTATTTACAGGCGGTCCGACAAGCAGTCGGCTCCCTTGAGGATTTCCATCTGATCCAAGTGCCGAGATCAGAAAACAACCAGGCGGATGCACTGTCAAAATTAGCATCATCCGCCTCCTCTGATACTCCTCGAACTGTTTTTTGGGATATAATGGAGAAGAGAAGCATCGAGGAAAACCCTATTGGAATCCTAGACAGAAGCTCAACCTGGATGGATTCAATCAGGGCATATCTGACAAACGGTACACTGCCGGATGATACTCAACAGGCGGCAGCACTGAAAAAACGAGCCACCTGTTTTGAAATGATAAAGGGAGAACTTCACAAAAAGGGGTACCTTCAACCCTTCTTAAAGTGTGTTACTCCAGAAAAGGGACGAGAGATACTAGACGATCTTCACTCTGGTTACTGTGCTTCTCATATAGGCGGTAGGACGCTTGCTCAAAGGGCAAGGCGGCAGGGCTACTTTTGGCCTACTTTGGAAGCAGATGCAATGGAGATGGTGAAAAAATGTGACAAGTGCCAAAGGTTTGGCAAACTAATTCACCGTCCGGCTACTGACCTCACTACCATTCACAGCCCACTACCGTTTGCTAAGTGGGGCATGGACATTCTGGGTCCATATACGCCTGCTACAGGCGGAAGGAGGTACATACTTGTTGTCGTCGACTACTTCACTAAATGGGTAGAGGCGGAGGCTGTAAAGGGAATCAAGACGAAAGATGTAATTTCATTCATTTGGAAAAATGTCATCACTCGGTTCGGGGTTCCCATGTCTATGGTTTTTGATAATGGTCCCCAATTTGAGACGCCTGTTCTCAAAAGCTGGTTGGGTGACCAAGGAATTGCAAACTACTTTGCATCTGTCGGCCGTCCACAAGCAAACGGCCAGGTAGAAGCCTTTAATAAAATCATCTCAGACGGTCTCAAGAAAAAGATTGAACGAGCAGGCGGCTTATGGGCGGATGAACTACCACATGTTCTCTGGGCCATTAGGACGACTGAAAAAGGGGCGACTGGAGAAACTCCATTCCTCCTAACTTACGGTGCGGAAGCTGTTCTTCCAATAGAACACTACGAGTCGACTCTTCGAGTAATGCTATATGACGAAGAGGCAAACTGGGAAGCCATGCGCCTGGCATTAGACTCACTTCCTGAAAAGAGGGGCAATGCTGTCTTGCGCCATGAGATTTATCGCCTGAGAATGACTAGATCATACAACAAAAAAGTACACAGGCGACCACTCAAAGTAGGGGACTTTGTACTTAGAAAAATGGAAGCAGTTGGTAGGGCTAATGAGTCTGGCAAACTAACTCCCAACTGGGAAGGACCCTACCGAATCTGTGAGGAAGTCAGGGACGGTACCTACCGTCTGGAAACACCAGACGGACAACCGTTGCCTCGAACTTGGAATGTAGATAATCTTAAGAAATATTTCTTTTGAAAGATGTAAATAGTCAAGAGCTACTTAATAAAAGTTTGCACTTACTATTCAATTTTGTACTAAGAGGGGCACGCCTACTAACAAATAGTCGGCTACTCTCCATGTTTAATTTTTATTCTTACTTAAGAGGGGCATGCCGTCTGTACCTTTACAGTCGGCTACTCTCCATTGAGTTTTTCACTCTATCTTCAGAGGGGAATGCCGTCTGTACCTTTACAGTTGGCTACTCTCCATTGAGTATTTTACTCACAATAGGGGCATGTCGTCCAAACACATAGCCACCCCACTAATACTTAGCTAAAAAGATTAGGGTCTGGCCGACCCTGTGCCTATCAGGCGGCTACCCTTCTTTTAGCATCTACGTTCAGCAAGAACTTACCAAGGCCACAGGCCGAATGATCAGACCAGGCGCCAAGCCAACTGATCAAATCTACAAAACTAATACGACCTGTCCCAACATCATAGCAGGCGTCCGGCAGCATCCCTCCGGATGAAATTCGTCGCAGAGAGCAGCTCCCTTTTGGGTGGAACATTGCTCTATAAACTAATTACACGACACCTATACGACTGTCCCCAAGGGCAACCACGTAGCCGTAAGGATAACTCTATCACTAACCAAACTAGTGGTAGCAGTTGACATCTGAGTCAGATGACCGCCTGTATTACTTGGGATAAATGCAGGGGGTACCTATTGAGTTAATAGCCAACAAACATTGGCGAATCAAGGGGATCAGCCGGCCTCCACCGCCTGGAACCTCTACTACTCAATCTAGTGTGACGGAGACTAAGTAACTCCTATGTTAACTTATAGTTACTCCCTCAAACTTAGTATGGAGCCTAAAAGGTATGAGTCGTCCGCTTGTTTTTATCAAACAGGGGCTCTCAACCACTACTCCTGCTAAGTTAACAAATTACGAGTTAAAAGCCAACAAATATTGAATAAAGGGAAACAACCGGTACCCGCCGCTTGTTATCTCAACTACTCAGTTCCTTGGCGACTAGGTAACACTCATGTTTACTTGGTCATACAACTTTCCTAGGTTAAATTTACAAAAGACAGGACCGCCTGCCTAAAAAGGACCCAGTCTTTAAAATAGTTCGGATACCGATTGGATAAATGGCCGACTGATCGTCTATCCTGGAAACAGACAACCAGTCGTCCAGGGGCATAGGCGGCGTGACTAACTTTCCGTTCCCGTCTGCAACTATCGACCATGTAAAACAGTCGGTCTAGTGAACAATTGGATATTGGAATATTCAATACTTAGACAAATTTGAGGCAAAACAAAAATTCATTAAAAATAAGCCGGTCATTAAAGACCAGCAAATTATTCAAAACCCCGGCCCCCTGGCCGGGTAAATACAAAGCAAACGGCACGCAGGCCGTGGAAAGAATACATAAAGCTTAAGAAGGGGGCAGTTCAGTATTAGCAGCTGTCGCCTGGTCAGCACTCTTCTTGCTGGACTCGGCTTCAGCTGCATCCTTTTTTGATGCCTTACCCCCAAGCGGCACAAGCGCCACTACCGGCTCCTCCTCCTCAAACGCTTCCTCCAACGCCTCTTCTTCAGCAGCCGCCAGGATCTCTTGATTATATGTATCCGAACATTGGCGATACGTTCTTTCCCAAGAGGCAAAGTCGGCATTGGGGAAGAGGCGGCCCCAGGTCATGCGCTGGATTTGAGCGGAGTCTTCCATCATCTCCCGGACCACCTCTTTCTTCTCTTGCTCGGCCTTTTCCGAGAGCTCTTGGGTAAGACTCTTCTCCTGGGTCACCAGGCGTTCCTTTACGCTGGCCAAGGATTTCTCCATGGCTTCGTAAGAGTACATTTTCAGGAAAGAAGAGGTTTCAGCTCGGCCTTGAGATTTGTGATGGTCGCCTCCAGCTCGTCATTCTTCTTCTGGGCCGCCTCTAACTGATCCCAAACAGCGGCGGTAGCCTGCGCCTGATAATAAAGAATATCAATGGTCAGAACTTCATTTTGGGCAATTTGAAACATTGCCTTATCACAGTCAGAGGCGGCCATAGCTTTGGCAGCCTTTACCTCTTTGTTCTTCCGATCAAGCGGCTTGCGAAGGCCGTTCACTCGGAGCAGGGCCTAAGTACAAAGAAACAGGCGTCAGTTTCCAAACAAAAAATAAAACAGGCGTCTAGAAATTCAAATACTCAAAAATATGCTAAGTATACCTCAGCAAGGACCCCTGCAATCCCGTCAAGGTCAAGGGTGCCGACACCCCTGACCGCCTCCCTTTCAGCTGGAGGAACTGCCCTGATCATAGACTTGGCCATCTCTACCAAGTCAGGCTCCTGGGGGCCGGCTGCATCAAGCATAAACAAACGGATTAGACTTAGTAAAAAAAGGGAGCAAGTCTAAAATTTACAAGGACAACTTCATACCTCTAGGCGGCCCAGTTGGAGTTTTAGAAGAAGTGGCCGGCTGCTTCTCAGCCGCCACCTGTTTCCTGGCAGAACCAGGAGAGCTCCCAACAGTCGTCTTCCGGGCCTTGGGGTCCGGCTGTTGGGAAGATGAAGCTCTTGGAGCACCCGTCTAAAACAGAAGAAAAAAGTCAGTATATGCATAAACACTCCAAAAAGAGGGTGAAAGGTTCGGAGCTTACCAAGGGTGCCCCCTTTTTGGGGGAGTCGGTTGAAGATTGTTGCATAATAGAGGCCCGCAACATGGCAGCCGCAGTCTTGGAGGCAATGATTTTGCTCATGGCGTCAGCTGCAAAAACAAACAGCAAAGTTAATAAAAGATAAACAACAAATGTATGGAACAACAGAGTATTCGACAGGCCGACTACCTCTTGAGCACCGACTGCTGAGGCCGCAAGCGGCCAAAAAGTACTCGTCATAGTGCCACTTGAAGCTCGGGACGCAGTGCAGGGGTACTTGCTCTCGTACCCCTGAAGTAGAGTCGACCCTCGACTATACTTTAAAGAGTCCTTTATCAAGGATCTCTTTCTTAGCCTTGGGGGGAACAGGCGGCATGCTACGGCCGCCTGCAAGAAGGGACGGATTCCTGTTCCACCTATTGAAGCGCTTGTTCAGCTCAATGTCTGAACTCTCAATGATGAGGAAGGTGCTCCGCCAGTCCTTCCACTTGTTTTCTTTACCTCTTGTCATGAGGTAGCTCCTGTGGCTTGTCAATTGATACCAGCCGGTACCGCCTGTCTTAGGGGTCCGGCTGAGATAGTTTATATGGGCGAAAGCCTCGAAGCTCGGCTCCACCCCGTGCAGTTCGCACCCGGCCACATAGCCGAGTACGTTGACCCAGGAGTTTGGGGCTAACTGCCATAACCCCAACTCATACCCATCCAAAATCCGCTGAACAGCCGGATGTAATGGGAAGTGAAGCCCTGCCTTGATGGTCGCCTCGTAGCAGCCAAAGCAGGCGCTATCATAACTGGAACCAGCCGGCCAGACGACTGTGTCTTCTGGATCCGGCACAAACACTAGAAAATCGGGGCCCATGGTGTGGTTTGCAATAAAGCTCTCCACTTTCTCTTGCATGGCTGTGATTCGGCCCCGAGGTACCGTGCAGTAGTAGGGGGTATTTAGCTCTCGGTAAGAGGCGGATGGTTCCGCCCAATTGTCCCCCTTCTCAACTGCGTGAGAAAGTCTCGCCTCTTGCAGGCGGCTGTTTTTCTCTTCTGTACCCAAAGAAGCATGGCCAGAAGAGCTTGACTCGGAATCGTCCTCCGACGAGTCCGAAGAGGACGACTCCTCCCCTCTCCCGGAGGGGCCCGCCTCCTCTCTTTGAAAAGGAGCAGGTTTGTTCACTGTTAAATGGGAAGGGGTCACTATGACTCCCCCCACAGAATTGCCGGCATCTAGGCCGCCTTGTTTCACTTCCACATCTGGCGCCTGGTCAGATGTTTCACTAAGCGGCACCCTGTGGGAGGAGCCGTCTGAATTTGAGATCCTAGCTGTCTTTTTCGTTCTGGCCATCCTGCTCTGCATAGACACAGATACAGTCGGACTTTGTATAAAGGGCAAAGATGGGTCCGGAAAAGGGCAGGCGGCACTCCTAGTCCTAGATTCAGCCGTCCCCGGTGACCGGCTGATCACTAACCTAGGTCGTGTCGTGTGCTTCCGTGGTGCCATTTCAGAAAATAAAAAGAAAATTAAGAGTAAGAGAACTGAGTTACCTGAACGAGTGACGGTTGATGAAGTTCTGAAAATCCTGTGCAGTCGGCTTGTCAGAACAGGCGGTAGGCAGAAAAGGTCCAAAATGTCAGAGCAAGTTCAGGGGTCCGAATGTTCTCAAAAAGTTCTCAAAGTGTGAAAATGACTCAAGACAACTCTCCCTTATATAGGCGAAGTGAGAAGGCAAAGGGTCACTTTCAGAATTCAAAATTTGGGCGGGAAAATCTCTCGTCCTTTCGCCGACTGACACCTGTAGCAGGCCCTCGCCTGTAACAGTGCGACACCTGTCACAGGTAACACGTGACCAATCACGTGCCACCTGTGAGGGGCAAATGATTAGGGGATTTTGCTCCTCCCAATCGGAATGCGCCACGTGGACCAAACAGGTCCTGCCAAGTGTCCCCCAGTTGGAACAGTCAGGGCTTCCCACGTGGCACGCGCTTATTCGTCCACCTTGGACCTGTTATGTCAAGACATGTGGCATACTCCATGCCTAAAGGAGAAACCGGCCACCCAGGCCCAACTTCCGAGGGAAGCCCAATCGGCCCTAGGTTTACCTAAACCTAGGATGGGCACGTTTTCCAAGGTTATAAATACCTCCCTTAATCCTCATTAAGGGAAAGAACAGAAACATTACGGAAAAAACACATTAATTACACACAGTAATAACCGGCTGATCTCGCTAACAAAGCAGATTACCTACATTAAACACTCTCACCTAGAGAGACCAAATCACTTTAATTTCCGCATTAATTACTCCTTAATCAGGTACTAACTTGACCGTTGGAGGCGGAGCTCCCAGGAGTCTCCGTTATTTTGCAGGTACAGGCGTCCGGTTCCAGTCTCGGAATTGTAACTCTCCCGCAGGACATCAGAAAACCCCGAAACAGAAGGCGTCCATCCTTGAGATGACTTTCCACCATGAAAGGGGATTATAATCACGAAAAACCTTGTGCTAAGGGAAGAACATGTCGGCGTCCGGGTTAAGGTCCAATAGTTGGTTAAATTGGCGAAGGTTAACAGTCTCCTTTTTGTTGAAGAGTTGAAAAGAGATGGCGAGGTCCTTATCCCCCGCAGCATGACATTCAAAGGAGGCAAGGAACTCAAGAGTGGGCTCCTTATAGGTCTGGTAGGCACTTGTCACAAATGAGCCTAACCTAAGATTGTTGAATAGGAACCAACAATCGTCATCTATGCTAAGCTTTGTTGTAGAGGGTTGGTGATAGTTTTTTGTAGGTCTGAATTTCCGGTTTTGCAAATTGTCGTAGATGGATTTGTGATTTTTATTGTGGAATTTGAGGGGTGAAAAAGGTGGTGGAGTAGGTTGTTCATTTGATTGGGGGTTTTCGGATGTTGAACCTTGAGGTTCCTTCCCACTTTTTCTCTTCTTTGAACCAAATACCATTTTATCAACACCAAATTCAATCAACACCACACAAATCACAACACCAAATCCCCTACTTCAATACTCCAACACAATGAGCGCACTTTCAGAATCACCAAGCAATACCAACCAAGCAATACAACTCAACAACAATTAACAAGAAATAAAAAATCAACAATGCTCAATAAGATGAACCAACACAAAATAGGCATGAAAACATCAAAAATTCCCATATGAAATTCACAATTCAACAATTATCTCACCAAAGGAAATACTTCAAATTCAAAGGAAAACTAGAGTGGAGAAGAGGTATACCAACAATGAGTTCCAAAAACTACTCCAACTAGTTTTTTGAAGAAGAATTCCAAGCCACATTCAAGGTCCCTTCAATGGTGGATATGCTAGAGCCATTCGAAGAAGAACACCATAAATGGGGGTCTTGAATGGTGAAATTTCATATTTTGATGAGAAAACTTGAAGGAAAGTGAGGAAATTTGATGTTTTTTTATGAATATTGATGAGAATTTAAGGTGGAAGGAGTTAGGGTTTGAAGAGGGGTGGGGGTTTAGAGGGGAAATTTTTTTTTTGAATTGCTGAGGAAAAGAGGCGAAAAATCGCAGAATCAGGTCGCCACGCCCGCGGGTGATAGGGCCGTGCCCGCGGGTTTCCCTGTCCGCGCCCGCGGGTCAAAGTGCCGCGCACTCTCCTGGGCATCTCCGCTTTCTGAATTTTTCTGAAGAGCAGCAGGCCCCACCCGCGGGTTTTACATGTCCGCGCCCGCGAGTCTAAGTGTCGCGCCCGCGGGTCTTCTTGGAGAGCCCTCTTCTGGGCATCTCCTGAGCATCTCCAGAATGCCAGCAAAGGGGCTTAAAAACCCTGCCCGCGCCCGCGGGTCTTCTTGGAGAGCCCTCTCTTAGGCATCTCCAGAAACACAAATAACCCCTTAGGACTTGAGACTTGAAATCCAATTGCGACCTTCTCTTTCGATTCATTACTCCCCCTTAACACCTTCATTCTCAAATTTGTGGACTAAATGCCTAAAGATTCAAGTACCTACAAAAGAAGAACAAAAAGCACGCAATAAGAATCTAAAGGGAAATCAACCGAGATGAACTAAATAAAAGAAATACAAAACCAAAAGAGTTTGAGAACTCGGGATGCCTCCCGAGAAGCGCTTCTTTATGAGGTCACTAGCTTGACCATGATAAACCATCATCCAAGAGGTGGCTTCGGATCCAATGGATCAAGCCTTATACATTCTATCAAGCTTACTTCATCCTTGCAAAAGTAGTGCTTCAAACGATGACCATTAACCATAAACTTGTTGTCTCCTGCCTCCAACTCAAAAGACCCATAAAGAGTAATCCTTGAAATCACGAAAGGCCCCGACCATTTGGACTTGAGCTTTCCGGGAAACAAACGGAGCCTAGAGTTGAATAACAACACCTTATCTCCAACCTTGAAGCTCTTGTTCCTTATATGTTGGTCGTGCCATTTCTCAGTTTTCTCCTTGTATAGTCTCGAGTTCTCGTAGGCATCATACCTAAGCTCTTCAAGTTCACTGAGCTTGAGCAATCTCTTCTCACCAGCCTTATAATCCAACTTAACCGGCAAATGACAAGCTTTCACATAGATCAACCGATAGGGGGTTGTACCAATTGGAGTCTTGTACGCCGTCCGCAAGGCCCAAAGTGTGTCGTCAAGCTTAAGGGACCAATCCTTCCTAGATTTGTTCACCGTCCTTTCGAGAAGGTTCTTGATCTTTCTATTTAATACCTCCACTTGCCCTTGGGTTTGAGGATGGTAAGGTAGACCAACCTTGTGATGAACCCCATATCTCTTAAGAAGAGCTTCGAATTGCTTCTTGGCGAAATGAGAACCTCTATCACTAATTAGCACCCTAGGAACCCCAAACCGCGGAAATATGATTTTCTTGAGAAGCTTAAGCACAACCTTATGATCATTGGTAGGGGAGGGTATAGCTTCAATCCGCTTAGTCACATAACCCACCGCTACCAAGATATACAAATTCCCACATGAAGAGACAAAAGGCCCCATAAAGTCGACACCCCAAACATCAAACGGCTCAACTTCCAAAATGTTTTGTTGAGGCATCTCATCCCTTTTGGTTATGCCGCCACTTCTTTGGCACTTGTCACATCTTGAAAAGAACTTATGGGCATCCTTATGCAACGTAAGCCACCATAGGAGAGATTGAGAAATCTTCGCCACCGTCTTATCAACTCCTCCATGTCCTCCACACGGTAATGAGTGGCAATGCTCAAGAACTCCTTCGATCTCATGGTCCGGAACACATTTCCGGAAGAGGCCATCTCCCCACTGCTTAAACAAGTAGGGGTCATTCCAAAAGTACCTCCTCACTTCCTTGAAAAACCTTTTCTTTTGTTGAGAAGAAAACTCTGGGGGAATGACCCCGCAAGCAAGATAATTGGCTATATCCGCATACCACAGGCTAGATGTTAAAGCCATAGCCATGAGAGTTTCAAATCCTACTTCTTCATTGATTGGCACATCCTCCTTGTTCTCAAAAGGAAGCCTAGACAAATGATCCGCCACAAAGTTCTCCGCTCTCTTTTTATCTCTCATTTCCATGTCGATATCTTGGAGCGAAAGAACCCAGCGAATGAGGCATGGCTTAGCTTCCATCTTGGTCATAAGATAGCGAACCGCTATAGGATCCGTGTACACAATCACTTTGGAGCATATGAGATAGGACCTAAATTTGTCTATGGCAAACACTGTAGGGTTTCGTAGTAACCCGACACTACGCGGAAGGAAACCCACCAAGACCCGCCCCTTAATTAAAGAAATTAAACAAGCATAATAAACTTAATCAAACAAGATTAAGGACAAGAATTATACCTTTGACGCGTGCTTCGCTTCCAAGGAGCTCTTACTTCAAAATCCCGATAAGACGAGATCTCCGACGGATCGTACCCTCGACCCGACCCGAGCGTCCTAAGTCTTGAAGGTTAGTCAAGACCCGGACAAAATAACTATGATTTTTACGAATCAAAGGTTTACTCTTTTCTAGAGTTGCCTTTTTAATTCCACTCAAGGTTGTATTCTCAAAATCCCAACCAAGTGGGTATTTATAGAGAATGGGGACTTGAAACCCCTTTTCATGATCAATGTGGGATCATGTGCAATTGCAATAATTTATTTAATTCTAAAATAAATAATTATGCAAAATAATCACAAGCCAACAAGTGGCAAAAGGAGAGGATGGGTTAGGTGAGGACCATATCCCATAGGGGGGACCATTGCCTTGCCCCCCAAGGGAAGCTTGGTGGCTTTTGTCCCCACTTCCCCTCAAACCGCCATTTGCAAGGCAGTTGGGTTGGCTGCCACTTGGCGCTGCCAGCACGCACAGCCAGCTAGCATGCTTGGCTGGCTGCCACTTGGCGCTGCTAGCACGCACAACCAGCTAGCATGCTTGGCTGGCGCACCATGCATCACCCTGCCAGTCTGCCCAGCACCTCTATCGCACGCACAGCATGCATCGCCCAGCTAGCACTTGCTGGGCATCGCTGGTGCTGGCCTCGCATCCCACGCACTGGCTGGTCGCACATGCTTCGCATAGCGTACAAGCCTTGCACCTCGCATCACGCACCAGCCATGCGCCACGCACCACGCACACACTCGTGTCCCTCGCTGCACCTCTCGCACAGGCATCACACGCATTGCTAGCCCAGCCTACGCGCATCAATGCGCCTGTAGTGCGAGGCTGCTTGTGCGAGGCCTAGCATCATGCTGGCGCCCAGCCTCTCGCATGTGGTGCGATGCTTGGTGCTGCCATGCGAAGGCTAGCACACAAGCATCCGCGCACATGGTGCGCCATTGCCAGGCAGCCAACCATGCTAGCACTTGGTGCTTGCGATGGTGCTGCCAAGCCAAGCATGCACGCACGCAGCACCCAGTGCTTGCCATGGTGCGCCTGGTGCCTGCGATGGTGCTGCCATGCCAGGCACGCACGCACGCATCACCAGGCCCTGCGATGGTGCGCCTGGTGCACCCATTGCTGGCGATAGGTGCCATATGCACCCAGGCACCCACGCTAGCACGCTACTAGCTGCGATGGGCTGCCTGGTGCCTGTGTGGCTTGTGATGGCTACCATGCGCACCTAGGCACCCATGCTAGCATGCTGCTAGCTTACGATGGGCTACAATGGTGCCTAGCACACCATGGTGCGCCTAGCACACGCATGGTGCGCCTGGGTTTGTTATGAGCTAGCCTAGCCTAGCTACGGCTACGCTCATACTTGTTGCTTGTGATTTTGCGACGCTCGGTATCGACGCCCTAGGCTCGATTTCCAACGTATGTATTCGTAAAACTCTGTCGACTCATTAAATCCTTTCGGATTAATTCGTCGTCTCGGATCAGAGATTCGATTAGGTTCGACCCGAAGGGTTCAGTTAAGATCAAGCTGTAATATCAATTGTACCTCGATATTACTGATCGGAAGCGGCCTCCACCTAGGCATTCCGATCACTTGACCTTATTGAAGAATTAGCTCTGTAATAATTCTGAACCCTCTATCGGAAGAATACACTTGTTGGAAGGACACCATTCCTTTCAAACACAACCGCAAGCATTTCCTTCTCCGTCGTTGTATAGTTCTTTTGAGCCTCATCAAGTGTTCTACTTGCATAGTAGATGACATGAGATCTCCCTTCTTTCTTTTTCCCAAGCATCGCACCTACTACAAAATCACTTGCATCGCACATTAGCTCAAAAGGCAAGCTCCAATCCGGAGCTTGCACAACAGGAGAGGAAATGAGAGCTTCCTTGAGTTTTTGAAATGCCTCAAGATAAGCCTCATCAAAGTTAAACACAACATCTTTCTTGAGTAATTCGGTCAAAGGTTTGGCGATTGATGAATTTTTTTTTATAAACCTCCGGTAAAAACCGGCATGCCCTAGAAAAGCTCTTACTCCTGTAACGGAAGTAGGAGGGGCAACTTTGCAATCACCAAAACCTTGGCCGAATCAACTTCAATGCCTTTTTTGATACTTTATGGCCCAGGACAATACCTTCCACGACCATAAAATGGCATTTCTCCCAATTTAAAACCAAACTCGTCTCTTGACACCTTTTCAAAACTTTTTCAAGATTATAGAGACATGTGTCAAAAGACGAGCCACCAACACTAAAATTGTCCATAAAAACTCAATCTCATTTACAAGCATTTCAGAAAAAATGGAAGTCATGCATCGTTGGAAAGTGGAAGAAGCATTGCATAACCCGAATGGCATTCTTTGGTATGTGAAAGTAGTTTTCTCTTAATCATTTGGATGGATAGGAATTTGGAAAAACCCGAAGTATCTATCCAAAAAGCAAAAGAAAGCATGATGGGAGAGTCTTGAAAGGAATGGTGTCCTTCCAACAAGTGTATTATTTTGATAGAGGGTTCAGAATTATTACAGAGCTAATTCTTCAGTAAGGTTAACTGATCGGAATGCCTAGGTGGAGGCTGCTTCCGATCGGTAATATTAAGGTATATCTAATATTATAGATTAATCTCAACTGAACCCTTCGGGTCGAACCCAATCGAACAACCGATCCGAGACGACGAATTAATCCGAAGGATTTAATGAGTCGACGGAGTTTTACGAACACAAACGTCGGATATCGAGCCTAGGGCGTCGAGACCGAGCGTCGCAAAATCACAAGCAACAAGTGCGAGCATAGCCGTAGCATCACATTGGCCTAGCCATGTGAAGTGCTGGGCTAGGCTAGCTCATCGCAAGCCTAGGCGCACCATGTGTTTGCTAGGCGAGGCATGTGTGCTAGGCGCACAAGGTAGCCCATCGATACAGCATGCCTGCGTGTGTGCGTGCCTTCGCATGGCACAACAGCACCGCAGCATGCATGCATGGGTGCCTAGGCACTATCGCAGCCCATCGCATCATCGCAGCACAACACTATCACATGGCTAGGCCTATGCGTGTGTGCATGTGCTTGTGCCTAGGCCTGTCGCACCATCGCAACACGCATCATATCACCATCGCAGTGCTGGGCACTTGCGTGTGTGCGTGTGCGTGTGTGTGCCCAGCACCATCGCCAAGCGTCAAGCCATCCAACATGTGTGGCTCGCTAGCAGCATGCATGTTGGGCCTTACGTAGGTGTGCGCGTTGGCAGGGCCTTGCGTGCGTGTGTGTGCATTGGCTGGGAGGCAGCAGCTCGCTAGTAGCGCCTAGCGCCTAGCAAGCAGCGACAGGCAGCAAGCAGCATCAGCGAGGGGCATCGCCTAACACAGCAGCATGCGTGGCTCGTTAGCAGCACGCATGTGCTGGCTGGGGGCTATGCGTGATGCCAGCTGGTGCGTGCTCGCTGTGCTAGCTGGCCAGCGAAGCAAGCTGCTAGCACAGCCATTGCTTGAGGCGGTTTGAGGTGAGTGGGGACCAAAGTCTTGGAGCATGGCTTGGGGAGCAAGGCAATGGTCCCCCCAAGGTTCATGGTCCTCACCTAACCCTCTCTCTTCCCGTGACACTTTTTGCATTGTGATTGCATTTAATTAATTATTTAATTTAGAATTCAATAAATTAATGCTTTTGCACATGATCCCACTCCAAGTTTATATTTTGTCCGAGCCTTGACTAACCTTCGAGGCTTAGGACGTTCAGGTCGGGTTCGAGGGTACGTTCCCGTCGGAGGCCTCGTATTTTCGGGGTTCAAGTAAGAGCTCATAGTTGAGCGAAGCACGCGTCAAAGGTATAATCTTTTATCCTTTCTTATGCTTTAAATTATGTTTTGCTTGTTAATTGCATTTATTATGGGGGGGGGGGGTCTTGGGGGGTTTCTTTCCGCGTAGTGTGGGTCACTACGAAACCCTACAGCGGCATCGGAGCCACGCCCTTTTAATTTTTGCAATTATTTATTAATTAAGGTGTTTTAAAGTAAGATTTAAATTCTGGTTTTGCTTTTCTAATTAGATTAGAAGCTCATTTTAATTAATTTTAAAACTCGTATTTTTATCGATTTGGCTGTCGAACCCAGATTTTGGCTCAAAAATAGTGATTTTTGGGTGGAATCGACATTCTGAAACAGATTTAACCCTCTTTGAAAACTATCCAGAAGCCAAATTCGAACCCAAAACCCAAGTTTTTGGGGTTTTTTTCGTTTTTCAACGAAAATTTTAAATCTTTTTAAGCCTTGATTAATGCAAGCGTTACAAGGTTAGATTAAATGCATTATTGCATCCCGAATCTACTGCTATTTTAATTATCCTTGAGCATAATTATGGAGTTTTAATTAGTGCTTGAGTTGATATGATATTTGTCACACAAATTTGATTTTTCAAAATTATGCAAATAAATTGCATTAATGTGTGAATGTTTGATGTGAATGTGTAATTTTAAGTTCCCAAGTATGTTAAAGATCTAATCTTTAAAAGTTTTAATGATTGGAACTCTAACCCTAAATTCCATATTGAACAAAGTTTGGATTTTTCATTTTGGTTGATTAAAATCCATGAAGTTCAAATAATTGTGAGTAAAATTTTGATTAATCTTCATATTGGAAGATGTAATCTTGGTATTTTACACAAGTATGAAAGTTGGAAAATTTTTATCATTTGATGGTTAATTTATTTTTCCAACTCCCATTTGTCAAATCCATTATTAATTTTCATATTGGCTAAATTAATTATGGACATAGCTATTTCAATTTTAAGCATAAAGGAAGACCTAAATTATTTCAAAAATAAAATTTTGGATGATTTAGGCTTATGCACCGTTAAAATTGAATTTAATTAAGTTGAACTTATTTTATTTTCATTTTGCCCTAAATTAATTCTAAAATAAATTTGGAATTAATTTTATATCACACGTAAATCGGGATTAAAATCCCGAGAAATGGCACGCAAATCGAGGCAAAACACCCAAGCGCCACCAAGGCTAGCCGGGCTGCCTAGCAGTCCACATGTGGCTGCCTATGGTGCGCACAGGGGTGTGCCTTGAGGGGCTGCTGTGTGGCATGGCAGTTGCGTGCTGCCGTAGTGCTAGGTGCGTGGCTGGGCTGCTGGAGTTGCTTGTGCGTGCTGCTGGGCAGCGAGGCAGCAAGCCCCAGCCAGCCTGCCATACTCTTCCAGGCACCAGCTAGCAAGCTAGCATGCGTAGCGAGCTGCTAGTGCTGGCTGGCGTAGCACGCTACGCTGGGCGTGGATGCTAGCACACAGCATAGTAGGCGCAACACATGGGCTGCTTAGCAGCCATGGTGCGCACCCAGCCACCAAGCACTTATGTGGGCTATTTTGCTTAATTTTTGAGCTATGTAATTTTGCGAAAATTTTGCTGTTTAAAATTATTTATGTAATTATTTTAACGAGGTTGGACCTCGATTTTTCCGGCATTTGCAAAATTTTGATTTTGACAAATTATGGGTTAAGCCAACTTAATTAATCGGATTGATTAAGTATGGATGCGGAATTTAGTGGGAGCTTATTTGATTACTTGAGCAATTTGCTTTTAGAAATAATGGATTAAACAACTTTAACTAGTTTTAATTAGGCGCGTTAATCGGATTAACCACCTAAGTTAGTTACTAGTTTTGCGTGTTTAATTGTGTATTTCGTAAAATGCATGGGCCATTCACAAATAGTGAATGGGTGAATGAAAGATTTTTTTTCAAAACAGGTTATTGAAAAAGGCAACTAGTAGGGCCCGACTATGATAGAAAATACGGACTGCGTTTCGTTATGTATTTTTGTAAATCTAAATACGGTCTGCGAACCGTTAAGTATTTTTGTACTTTAGATTAATCTTAGTCGTACTAGCCAGTTATTTTATTTTGGCAAAGATGTCTCAAGACGACGTTTCAATGAAGACGAGCCAAGATGAAGACCCATGGAAATTGAAGATTTCAAGGGGTCATGCTTGTTGCCAAATGCATCAATTTATGCTTTATAAATATTATTGTTATATATGAATGTTAGATGCATGTCTAGGATTTCATATGTTGCGACGATTAGTTAAGTTCACTTAAATCAACCAACATAGAAACCCTAGGTCCCTTAAAATATTGAGCTAAAATTTGTCGTTCCAAGAACAACACTTACCGAACTAATGCGCGTATGTGATGGGTTACGCCAAAGCAAGGCATTACTACTTCCCTAGGAACGTAAGGTATACTAGGTATACGAGTTGTCTTGGTTAAGCTCAACGATATCAGTAAGGAGTCCTTAGATGTCGCGGAAAAAGAGATAAAATGTCAAGAATGCATTAGATGCGACATTTTATCAAACCGAGAGTAGCTTAGAGCTATTAGCAATTGGATTGCTTACCTTAAGATATTTAATGATTAAGACAAGCCAAAGCATGCTTAACTATTTCTTAATCTTTGGGATCTCGGAATCATTTTATTCTCGCCTAAAAGGGACATTTATCAATGCGTGGATAAAATGCTCAATAAGATTGAAAATATGCATGAACGCTTTTAAATTTCAACTTATTGGTTTATGAATGGTTTTTCATTTCAAATTCTTTCAATTTTTAGAACAATGTCTGCAAGTAACTCAAACAACAACCAAATGTGCCCGGAACTCCTCGAAAAGTTGGCCTTTTCCTTAAACTTGGTCAACTTCAAGGAATGGGAGGAGGAACTCAGGAAAACTCTCCGGAATTGTTCCTTGGAGTACACTCTTGATACTCCCATTCCAAGCTTCTTCGCCAAGGGGATCATGACCGATGAGGCTCATGAGGAATGGTCTTCCAATTGCAAAAGGGTCTCACGACTTATGGCAAATTCCATCCCGGAAGATTGGAAGGAAAGCCTTTCCTCCTACCTTCCGGACATGTTCCTCGAAGCACTCGAGGACGTTGTCAATGTAAGAGTCACCAAGAGTGACAATGGAAACTTTGATGGACTCGTGGTTGACTTGACTAGGTCACTCTCAAACATGAAGATAAAGCCACCAAACGTGGGATGTCTTGCTAAGGAAAGGCGTCGGCTTTGGACCAAGGTCTACAATGCCAAATTGAAACCCGGCATGCCCATCCGACCTCATGTGCTTGGAATGACTAGGCTCTTCAAACACATGCAGCTTCTCGGAATCTCATTGGAGGATGAGATGGAGGTGGTGCAACTACTCAGCCGAGCCACCGCATGTGGAATGACCGAGAGGCCCTTAAGAGCAAGGAGAAGGGAGTTCAAGAAGGTCAAGGCAAAGATGCGTTGCTTCTATTGTGGTGGGCAAGGCCACTACAAAAGAGAATGCAAGCTCTTTAGGGAAGAGGAGGAGAGGAATGGAGCATCTGCCTCAGGTATCTTCCTTAAACACTTGTGAATTAAGCTTATCATAGGTATTAGATACCAAGTATGACTCACTTTATGTTGCCTTTTCAGGGACCAAGTGAGAAGCTTATCACGTGTTGGTGCATGGACAAGTAGACGACGAAGATGGTTTTTCGGTCGTGCTTGCATGCACTATTTTGTCTATGACATGTAATTAAACTAATCTTAGTTTTTCATCATGCTTTTGAACATAATATGATCTATGGTGTTGGACACCTAGTTATTTTGCATGTAAGACTTTGACAATAGTTGTTTCAAAATTGTCTTGCAAATATATGTTCAATGGAAATTGCATGTTTTACATATGATTAGATAAAAGTTGATACCAATAACTAAGACATCTAAGAATTCAACTTCGTTAACAAACATTAGTAGATATGGCTATATCTACTTAATGTCCAATAAATCTGAATCCTTTGAGAAATTCAAAGAATTTCAGAAAGAAGTTGAAAATCAACTTGGGAAGAAAATTAAAGCACTTCGATCGGATTGAGGTGGCGAATATTTGAGCCATGAATTCGACGATAACTTGAAAGATGGTATTCTTTCAGAGTTGACGCCTCCTGGAACTCCTCAATGGAACGGAGTGTCCGAACGGAGGAATCGAACCTTGTTAGACATGGTTCGATCAATAATGGGTCTTAGTGAACTTCCTATCTCTTTCTGGGGACATGCGCTACAAACCGCGGCACTAACACTGAGCCGAGCTCCGTCAAAAGCTGTTGAAAAGACTCCATATGAATTTTGGACTAAGAAACCTCCAAGGTTGTCTTTTCTGAAGATTTGGGGATGCGAAGCATATGTCAAACGATTAATTTCGGACAAACTTCTCCCCAAATCGGATAAGTGTTTCTTTGTGGGATATCCAAATGAAACCAAAGGGTATTACTTCTATAATAAATCCGAGAACAAAGTGTTTGTTGCTCGTGATGGTGTTTTTTGGAGAAAGAACACCTTTCCAAAATGACAAGTGGGAGGAAAATCGAACTCGACGAAGTTTGAGAGGACGAGCAACAATGTCAACCTGATAAAACTAACAATCTAAGTGCTTTGGAAGCAGCTGAGAAGATTGGTCAGAATCAAACAAACAATATAAATGCTCAACCTATTACCCTTCGTAGGTCGCAACGGCAAAGATCTCAACCAGACAGATACCTTGGTATTGTCTTAACCGATGATCAAGACATCCTAGTTATGGATAGAGATGAGCCAGCGACATACAAGCAAGCTATGACGAGCCCCGACTCTGCTAAATGGCAAGAAGCCATGAAATCCGAGATGGACTCCATGTCTGAAAATCAAGTCTGGGACTTGGTGAATTTGCCCGAGGGTTACACACCCATTGGTTGCAAATGGATCTTCAAATCGAAGACAGACAAGGATGGAAATGTATATATATACAAGGCTAGACTGGTGGCAAAAGGTTATAGACAAATCCACGGGATTGACTATGATGAAACCTTTTCACCGGTTGCAATGCTAAAGTCTGTCCGGATTATTCTAGCGATTGTTGCATATTACGATTATGAAATATGGCAGATGGATGTCAAAACCGCCTTCCTAAATGAGATTTTGGAAGAAACTGTGTACATGACACAGCCAGAAGGTTTTGTTGATCCGAGCAACGCTAGAAAGTTTTGCAAGCTTAAGAAGTCCATTTATAGACTAAAGCAAGCCAGCAGGAGTTGGAATTTGCGATTTGATGAAGCCACACTAGTAGAGAAATGGTCATTTGCGTCGCACTTTTAGAGTGTATTTGCATCGGTTCTAGGTGCGAAGCAAGTGTTCGCGACGCAAATGACTTTTAAGTCACTTGCGTCGCACATTGGTGCGACGCAAATAACTCTTATTTGCTTCCAAATAACTCTTATTTGCGTCGCACTTTTATAAAGTGCGACGCAAATAACTCTTATTTGCTTCACACATTTATAAAAGTGCGACGCAAATGATTGTTATTTGCGTTAAATGGTGAAGCGAATTCTAGTTATTTGCATCGCTTTTTTACAATATTGTGACGCAAATGAATCTTGTTTGACAATTCAAAAAGCGAATTATTTGCGTTGCTTGTTTGTTTAATGATCAGCGATGCAAATGATATATAAACATATATATAATACAAAATAAAAAGTAAGAAGCAATAATAAAGAATTCAAATATAAATTTTGGCAGAGTTTCCTTTGTAATTTGGCCTACCCATAAAATTGGGAATGACGGCATCATATCAAAAACCTGTCCAATAAATTTACAACTCAATTCCATTGACATTATAGTCATCATTCAACACAATCACCAACACCAACTCAAATTGTTGGTAAACAAAATACATACATTCAAGTCAATCTTAACAAATAGAACAAGAGTCTAACAAGTAAATGGATTTTTGTAAGTGTAGATCTAAAGTTCAACATTGCATACAAAATAGACTGCCCAAATATCTCGAACCTCGTTTATCTCCTCATTTGTGTACGGCGTAGATCTTGAAAAATCCTAATAGCACAACACAAACAAAAGATCAAAAGTTTAATCCAAGTGTAAGTACTTCAAATTGTATTTATTAAGTTAAAATGAGATATTTGACACCTCATACCGTAATAAGGTCCTCACTATGATGATGATATTGCATTATTTCGAGGGCACATAAGTTTCTTAGATCCAAAAACACTTCAAGTAGTTACAACCTAAATGAGATAGAACATTCAAGAACAGTCCCAAACTGGGGACTATTCAGAACTTACTCCTAATGAGTAAGCCCTGAACGGGTATCTAAGCCAATGATGCAAACATTATTACAATTTCAATCAATTATATCACAATTAGAAATCCACTACAATTCACAATCATTATTCCAACCACAAAAAGTAAGTTAAAACTACATAATAAAATGGTTAGAGTATATACCACAAGTGAAGACAATGTCGTATGTGTACTATCGCCTCAAACTAGACAAAATTAACAAGAACTCACTTGAATATATTTTTAGTTATATACTATTGTTAATGAATAACTTTATACCAGGAAAAATTAACAAGAGGGTATATAATATATCTATGAAAAACAGTGGTCAAATTCAATAATTATAACACCCAAACTTTTTGAACATCAATTGGAAATACCTCTTCACTAATTAAGAGGTAAGGCAACATACCTATCAAAAAAATATATATATTTATCAATCTCTCCAAATCACTTATCCCAAAAGCCAAAAGCATTGTGAATTCTATTTTAATTTCACTTGCTTGAATATATAGCAAATAAAACATGGACAAAGCATCCTATCAATGGCAGCATTAATAATTACCTCGAGTTTCTCGAGCAGATGATGTATGGTGGAATCCGCTGACCGATGAAACTCGTCTTCCTGAAGCACATAACTATTCACGGGGCGGATGGTCTGGGTAACCAAAACTTTCCTCCTCCAAATGGAAAGGCAATTGAGCAATCAGCAGCTGCTTTTCTTTTTGATCAGGCTAGCAAGTATCCTGGACAAAGCATCAGGCACATATCACCCAAAAGTAAAAACTAAACAAAGCTAAAAATAAAAAAATTAAGGTTGCTAGTGAATTTAGTCTAGAGATGAATTATCAGTCAGTTCAAGCACCTTGTGCTGACTTTTCAGTTCCTGACTGTCCAAAAAATCTGAAGTTGAAAATACCAGCTATACCTTGTCCCTTTGCTAGCTTCTCAATTTCTACGAGTTTGTGCTTAAGTTGCTCCACTTCCTTACATAGAGCTTCGTTTTTTTGTCTCAATGCCTGTAAAATTAACCAAAAAATATCCTGAGAAGCTTGAACAATGAGTGCAACATAGTGGAAGCAATGAGAGAAGAGACAAGGAAATTTACAAGGGCTTCTGAAAATAAACAATCTCAAAATTCTTAAGCAACGCCCAAATCATAAAATTTGGTCTCAGGAAAGGAAGATGCAATCTAATTAAAAAAAATATGTGCAGATTTTTGCCAGCATTTCTGTACAAAGAAACTTCATCTTGATTAGAAGTAACAAAGCTGTAAAGCAGCCATCACAGAACTTTAATCTTAGCAGTTCCATGGTAGCACATTTGCGCCAAAAAAAAAAACAATAAAAACAAACAAACAAACAAGCTTATGTATCCAAATCTTTTCCTCATCTTTTTGCTCTATTGACAATAAAATTGATTTTTAAGCTAATACATACTCGGCTTCAGGTCTATCGTCATGTGTCAATGGTTAAGGAAGTTTCCTTAATGCCTTTAACCATTCAATCATGCAGATTTATCACAAACTATGACCAATAAAGAAAGAACCTAAACCATCCCTTTGTATCATATAATCAAGGCCAAGCAAACCAGTATAAGAAACGAATAAAGAGCCCCCCCCTCCCCCCACTAAACAGAATCACATTATTCTCTGTTCTTCTTCGACACACCGCTTCGTAATTAGAATTTAAAGTTGTATGCCCATCATTCAGTATTCTTCGTACTATGACAATGTATACGCTATTTATCACTTACTCACATATATGTCGGATTTAGTTCTCTAATCAAACTATGACCAATAATTCATCAAAAAGTAAGTTCCTCCGGCCCTCATGGCAACAGATAATTCAATTTACAAGGGGCAACTCTCTGAATTCCATTTCACACTACAGTTTTTGCTCAAGCACTATGAATGAATTGGGAGGCACAGTCCTAGCACTACATATCAAGTAAAACCTCAGTGTTAGCGTGTAGCAATATCAAGCTAATGGATACAATAAGGTTAACAGAGAAAGCATATGAAACAAAAACAATGAAATAATTGCAAACTTATAACTCAAATCAAACCGCCGGTGATTGGCAACAATGAAAAGGGTTTCAATTCAAACTAACCCAAATCAAAATTCTAAACCAGCAACTTCCTAATTTACTTAAAATTCAAAAACAATACCCAATTTAATTCTCCCTAATTCCAGACTAATTAACTAGATTTGGCCCCAAAAAAACCTAAATTCTGAAGCAAATTGAACAAAACAAAAATAACAATCAATTAAAAACGGAAAAAAAAAACCAAGAAAAAAGAATACCTCAAAATAAACCTTCAAATTTGCTCGTTTATGCTGTAAATTAGGGTTCAAATTAAACCTTCGAATTTGCTGCATAAATTTACATACATTAACCAACAAAATCAATACATGTTGCTCGAAAATTAGGGTTCGAATTCGCTGCATTAGTTTAGGGTTCGTTACCTGTGCGTTTGTTGCTCGAATTTGTTGCTCGAAAATTCGTCTTATGCTGCTGCTGGGAACGAATAAGGAGGTAGCTTAATTACCTTCGAATTTTTGCTCGAATTCAGTTGCTGGGAACGAATTGTTGCTGGGAAGAATTGTTGCTGAGAAGAACGAATGAAGAAAAGTTTTGGGAACGTTGATGATAAGTTCTAGCGAAAAGAAGAAAAGTTAGAAAGGTTTTTTATTTTTTTTTCAGTTTTGGAATAGTTATTTGCGTCTCACTTTTAGTAACAAGTGACGCAAATAATTACGCAAATAATTCACAAAATCATTTGCGTCACTTGTTACTAAAAGAGAGATGCAAATGACTTAATTATTTACGTCGCTTATTTATTAAAAAGCGACGTAAATAACCAATATCACTGTTCTGCGTCACACTTTTAATAAATAAGCGACGCAAATAACGTAATCTGAACTTAAATTATATCATTTACTTCGTTTGTTTCTACAAGCGACGTAAATAAGGCGACGCAAATGAGCATTTCTCTACTAGTGCCATCAGCAAGTTTGGTTTCATCAAAAATCCAGATGAATCTTGTGTATACAAGAAGGTCAGTGGGAGTGACATTGCATTCCTAGTCCTATATGTCGATGACTTACTGCTCATTGGAAACAACACAAAATTACTGGAGTCCATAAAGGGCTGGTTGGGAAAGTGCTTTTTAATGAAGGACTTAGGAGAGGCAGAGTACATATTGGGCATCAAGATCTACAGGGATAGATCTAAGAGGATGATTAGATTGAGCTAGAGTACTTACATTGATAAAGTACTGGAACAATTCAACATGGAGAATGCCAAGAGAGGGCATCTACCCATGTCCCATGGCGTAACTCTCACCAAGAAACAGTGTCCACAGACACCTGTTGAGCGAGAGAGAATGGATCAGATTCCATATGCTTCGCTAATTGGGTCGATCATGTATGCCATGATATGTACCACGCCAGATGTATCTTATACCTTAAGTGCTACGAGCCGATACCAATCAAACCCTAGAGAGGCGCATTGGACTACGACCAAGAATATCCTAAAGTACCTGAAAAGGAACAAGGGTAAATTCCTGGTTTATGGTGGCCATAAAGACCTGGTTGTTGAAGGTTACACTGACGCTAGCTTCCAGACTGACAGAGACGACTTCAAGTCCCAGTCAGGATACATATTTTGTGTGAATGGAGGAGCGTTTAGTTGGAAGAGTGCCAAGCAGAGCACAACTGCAGACTCTACAACTGAAGCCGAATACTTGGCTGCTTCAGAAGCTGCTAAGGAGGCTATTTGGATTCGCAAGTTCATCAGTGAACTTGGTGTTGTACCCTCCATCAAGGGTCCGATAGATCTCTACTGTGACAACAATGGAGCTATCGCTCAGGCTAGAGAGCCAAGAGAGCACCAGAAGGTCAAACATGTCCAAACGCGATTTCACATGATAAGGGAATGGAAATCCGATGGTGAAATCAGAATTTGCAAGATCGGCACGGATGATAATGTGGCCGATCCTTTGACTAAACCTTTGCCTCAAGTGAAACACAACAAGCACGTTGAGGCAATGGGAATCAAGCACATCGGAGACTGGCTTTGAAATTCCGTGTACATGTGTTTTAATTAAACTAGATGTTTTAATGTAAGACACTGTATTGAAACCATTCATTTATGGAGTAATTAATTTTTGTGCAAAATTATCATTCACTCCATTGCAATTTAATTGTGGTTTAGAATTAAATAATGAGTCCATTCGATTTACGGAAATATTCAAAACAGGGTATCAAGACCATGTCTTGGATAAAGAAACACCTGTTAAGTGAACATTGAATATTTAAATCGAAATTATCCCTAATCGAGGTCATCTAATTGATGGACGATTGATGACCACCAGAGATTATTGTGTAGTATGATTTACAGCTCCGTTTCTTATGCTGCAAGGACATGATGGTCATAAATCATTTGCACAAGTGCTAGTTTGGAACTGCACTAGATCGACCTATGAGAGTACTTTAAGAGATTCAAAATTGTCATAAGTACATTTCTCATTACAACTATCGGATATCGTTTCCTCGACCATGAGTATTGTGAAGTTTTCTTGTTTGAGTACTAGTCTCTTTGATGTTGCCTAACGTCTGCCGTAACTGGGGATCATAACGGGAACACTCAGGAGATTAGGCCCTCCTAGTAAGAGAAACTTACAATGCAAGACTGAGAATGTCCCCCTATTAACAATAGGGAACATGTCTTTGTTATTTACAAGGCCGCTCGAAGAGCGAGACTATGAAACTGCATGGCCGTGCTCATATGGATTTTAGAAATCATCTGCTTATTGACAGTCGAACTCGTAGATCGAGAAACACTTCTGAACGTAATAAGGATGACGATGAATCTTACCTTATAGTTCACGAAGAGACATTAAGCGACATAGGAAATGGGCTATACACTGTGTGCACACTTGTCCGGAAGGACAAGTGGGAGATTGAAAGGAATGGTGTCCTTCCAACAAGTGTATTATTCTGATAGAGGGTTCAGAATTATTACAGAGCTAATTCTTCAGTAAGGTTAAGTGATCGGAATGCCTAGGTGGAGGCTGCTTCCGATCGGTAATATTAAGGTATAATTAATATTACAGCTTAATCTCAACTGAACCCTTCGGGTCGAACCTAATCGAACAACCGATCCGAGACGACGAATTAATCCGAAGGATTTAATGAGTCGACGGAGTTTTACGAACACAGACGTTGGATATCGAGCCTAGGGCGTCGAGACCGAGCGTCGCAAAATCACAAGCAACAAGTGCGAGCATAGCCGTAGCATCACATTGGCCTAGCCATGTGAAGTGCTAGGCTAGGCTAGCTCATTGCAAGCCTAAGCGTACCATGTGTGTGTTAGGCGCACCATGGTATGCTAGGCGAGGCATGTGTGCTAGGCGCACAAGGCAGCCCATTGCAACAGCATGCCTGCATGTGTGCGTGCCTTCGCATGGCACAGCAGCACCGCAGCATGCGTTCATGGGTGCCTAGGCACTATCGCAGCCCATCGCATCATCGCAGCACAAGCACAACTCTATCGCATGGCTAGGCCTATGCGTGTGTGCGTGTGCTTGTGCCTAGGCCTGTCGCACCATCGCAGCACGCAACATAGCACCATCACATTGCTGAGCACTTGCGTGTGTGCGTGTGCGTGTGTGTGCCCAGCACCCTCGCCAAGTGTCAAGCCATCCAGCATGCGTGGCTCGCTAGCAGCATGCATGCTGGGCCTTACGTAGGTGTGCGCGTTGGCAGGGCCTTGCGTGCGTGTGTCTGCATTGGCTGGGAAGAAGCAGCTCGCTAGTAGTGCCTAGCGCCTAGCAAGCAGCGACAGGCAGCAAGTAGCATCACCGAGGGGCATCGCCCAGCACAGCAGCATGCGTGGCTCGCTAGCAGCACGCATGTGCTGGCTGGGGGCTATGCGTGATGCCAGATGGTGCGTGCTGGCTGTGCTAGCTGGCTGGCAAAGCAAGCTGCCAGCACAGCCATTGCTTGAGGCGGTTTGAGGTGAGTGGGGACCAAAGGCTTGGAGCATGGCTTGGGGAGCAAGGCAATGGTCCCCCCAAGGTTCATGGTCCTCACCTAACCCTCTCTCTTCCCGTGACACTTTTTGCATTATGATTGCATTTAATTAATTATTTAATTTAGAATTAAATAAATTAATGCTTTTGCACATGATCCCACATTGATCATGAAATGGGATTCCAAGTTCCCATTCTCTATAAATACCCACTTGGTTGGGATTTTGAGAACAACACTTGAGTGGAAAAGTAAAGGCAACTCCATTGTTGAGTATACAATGAAATTCGTAAAACTCCAAGTTTATATTTTGTCCGGGCCTTGACTAACCTTCGAGGCTTAGGAAGTTCGGGTCGGGTTCGAGGGTACGATCCCGTCGGAGGCCTCGTATTTTCGGGGTTCAAGTAAGAGATCATAGTTGAGCGAAGCACGCGTCAAAGGTATAATCTTTTATCCTTTCTTATGCTTTAAATTATGTTTTGCTTGTTAATTGCATTTATTATGGGGGCGGGTCTTTTCGGGTTTCTTTCCGCGTAGTGTGGGTCACTACAAAACCCTACAAGTCTCTCCAACATTTGGTCCATGAAGGGGAGAGGAAAATGGTCTTTCTTTGTATTTTTGTTTAACCTCCTATAATCAATGCACATTAGATTTCCTCTCCTCCTTCTCCCTTAACGATGGTCATTCCACCTTTCTTTGGAACCATGTGCACCGGGCTAACCCACTTGCTATCAGAGATAGCATAGATTATGCTCGCTTCACGCAATTTCAAGGTTTCTTTCTTGACAACCTCTTGGAGGTTGGGGTTCAACCTACTTTGAGGCTCAATTGAGGTGGATTGATCATCCTCAAGGTGAATACAATGCATGCACAAAGAAGGGCTAATACCCTTGATATCATCAATGCTATACCCTATGACATCTCTACATTTTCTCAACACATCAAGCAATTTTTCCAAATCAAAACCATCAAGGGTAGCATTGACAATAATAGGGTATTTCCCTTCATTTCCAAGATAAGTATATTTCAAAGGGGGGGAAGGGGATTGAGTTCTACCTTGGGAGGAGGCTTGGAAATCTCCTCCAATTTCTCCTCCGCTAGCTCAAGCTCATCATCCCTAGGATCATCCTCTTCCTCCTTTTTAGCTTCTTCAATGGCCATGACAAACTCTTTTGCTTCTTGAGAGTGGTACTCTTCCTTGCATGTAAGAGCTTCAACCATTGGATCTTGAGGACTCATCATAACCCTTTTCCAAGCAATCTAACTCTTCATTCACAACATTAACCCTACAACACTTCTTAACCACGGGGGTCTTGAGTAGCTTAGAGAACTCAAAAACAATCTTTTCATCGACTACCTCACATGTAATGGTGTTGTTCTTGCAATTGATCACTACCCCAAGGTCTTGAGGGCTTCACGACCCAAAATCAAGGGAGTATCAACATCTTCCTCCATATCCATCACTACAAAATCACAAGGCACATAAATATGCCCAACTTGAATAGGGACATCTTCAAGCTCACCACAAGGTAGCTTCACCGAACGGTCGACCAATTGGATAGTTTTTCTTGTGGGGATCATTTCAATATTAAGCTTTTGAGCAATGGATAGAGGGATCAAACTAACACTTGGTCCAAGATCGGCTAAGGCGCCCCTAGCTTCCATGTTCCCAATCTTTACCGGCAAAGTGAAACTTCCCGGATCCTTTTGCTTCTTGGGCATCTTATGTTGAACAAGTGCACTCACTTGATGGGGGAGAGTGATAAGCTCATCATTAAGCTTCCTCTTGTTGGTGAGGATATCTTTCAAGAACTTGGAGTATGAAGGCATTTGTGTGACAACTTCAATGAAAGGGAGGTTTATGTGCAAGTTCTTCATCACACTACGGAACTTTGCAAATTTGTCATTCAACTTCCTCTCCGCAATTCGACTGGGAAAGGGAACCGGTCCATCAAGATTCCTAGCCTCACTAGGAGTTGAAGATGTCACCACATCTTTCGGCTTCTTTTTCTCCATACTCCTCTCTTTCTCAACAAATTTATCTTCTTCAACTTCCTTGTCTTCACTCACACTCTCTTCTCCTTCCTTCTTTTCCTCGCTATCCCCCTTCTTGGGACCCTCATAGGACGTACCCGATCTCAATGTGATTGCCTTGCAAGAGTCGGGTTTCACAATGTTGGAAGGGTTAGTTTGTGATTGTCCGGGTAGAGTAGAAGGTGGGTTGAAAGGAACTCTGTCGGCCAATTGAGCTAGTTGTGAATCAACCATCTTGTCATGAGCCTTGACCTCTTGCATTTGTTGATTCATGGATTGAAGTTGTTGAAGATTTTGGGTTTGAGTAGAATCGGGTTGAGATGCTTTCTCTTGACTCCTTTGAGTTGCTTGATTTTGATTATCGTGTTGGTTATTTCTTGGATAGCTTCCTCTTGGGTTTTGGGTTTGGAATGGAGGTGGGTTTTGGTATTGGGGGTTGGAGTTGTATGGTTGTTGAGCTTGTTGATTCCATTGTTGGAGTTGGTGAACAAATCCGGGTGGTGGTTGCCTCCAAGCTACTCCACCGCCACTTCCCTTATATCCATCTTGCCTTGTGTTGTAAGCCGCCACATGCTCCGGGCTCAAACTTCCACAATAAGATGTATCGTGGTTCATTCCACCACAATTTTGACAAGAGAAAGAATTAACTTGAGAGGAGCTTGCCCCACTATTGACACTTGTATTCAACTTTGCAAAGCCTTTTGTCAAAAGCTCAATTTGATGTTGCAATTGATCAACCTTCTCCAATTTATACTTTCCACCCTTCTTTGGTGCATTCCTCCTTCTACCACCCCAAGAGTAGTTCTTCACTACCTCTTCAATTATTGCTTCAACTTGATTTTGAGGGACTTTAATCAATTAGCCACCTGCCCCCGCGTCCAAGTTAGCTCTAGACATAGGTTCCAACTCATCATAGAAGAATCTCATGAGCAAGCTTTGATTGTATTCGTGATGAGGACATGCTTGTACCAACTCTTTGAATCTTTCCCAAGCTTCACTAAGACTCTCATCCGCTTCTTGTTCAAATGATGCAATCTTCCTTCTCATCTTGGCGGTCTTTTCTTCGGAAATGAACCTCTTCAAGAATGCCTTGACAACCTCCCTCCATGTCGTGAGAGAGTTTGGCTTGACTTATTTGAGCCACTTCTTTGCTCTACCCGAAAGAGATTGTCGGAATAAGTGCATACAGATGTATTCTTGAGAAACTTGGTTGGTTTAAATCATGGCATAAAGCTCAAGAAATCTATCAAGATGCTCGATAGGATCTTCACTTGGAGAACCCGAAAATTGTTCCGCTTGAACCATTCTAGTGTATTGAGAATGAATGGTAAAATTTGTTTCCGTGACGGGTAGAAAAATCCCTCCCGTGAGCTCATAATCCTCGGGATTTCCAAACTTATGAAACAAAACATCATTCTCTTGCCTCGCCATTTCCTCGCTTTGAGAACTTGAAGACCAAGAATCACTCTCACTATAAAAAATAGCACCAACACCTCGCCCCTCTTCTTGATAAAGTCTTCGGACTTGTCTCAAAGTGCGGTCGATTTCGTGGTCAATGTAGTGTGTAGGAGGTCTTTGAGATCTCCTTTGCATCCACCAAAGCTAAGAAAACAATTAGCAATGACTAGCAAGAAAGTAAAGGAAAAAAATAAAAAGGCAACAAATCCAATAATAACACAATAAAAGTGCAAAACAAGACGTTTCCCCGGCACCGACGCTAAAAATTTGATCGGGGGATAATAGGTCGTTACTACTACCCTAGATCAAATTTACAATTTTTACTCCTAACCTATCTCTATCAAATTTATGTGAGATAGTGGCAAGTTAGGGTCGAATCCCAAAGAAACGGGGGTAATGCACTATTACTGTGAAATCTAGAATCTATTGCTAGAGACAAAGGGGGGTATTATAGATTGTTTTGAGAAGTTCTATGATTAAACTATCTACCACAAGAGACCTAATCAAGCCAAAAATAAGGAGATTGAACTAGACTCTCTAAAATGAAAATGAAAAGCAAAACTATAGAGATAAAAAGGGAAAAAAGCACTAGGGAGAGGGGGTTCCAATCATGACCAACAAGACAACTAATGAAAATCAATAAGGATATGTACCGAGGAGTACAAACTCTACTCAAAGTAATTCATTCTCATGCAACTACTCAAAGCAAGTTGATGAAATCAATCAAACCTAAACTAGATCATTCTCATGCACCTAATATAGGATTAAAACCTTGGGGTTAAAGGTGCACACAATAACTCCAAGCATATTTAAGCACAAATCATCAAATCAAGGTAAAACCCAATCAATAATCAATAGAAACTCAAGCAAACATGATTTTCACCCCCTTCCCTAGCTAGAAATCTAAGCTAGAGAAAGGAAAATAGCCATGACAACTAAATTAATCATGTATTCAATCCTAACACAACTTAGCATGATTCTAAATCAAAGAGAGAGCAATGAAACAAGTAAATCTAGGAAATTTATGGAAGAAAACACAAATAAGAACAATAAAACCAAAGACTAGAGAATAAGGAAAAGAGATTACTATTATAAATGTTGAAGGACTAGCCAAACATGAAATAGTTGCAATAATCTTGAAGAAAACTTGAATATCTTGATTATAAAGATTGAAACTCGAAGACTAGCTAATTTCTCTCTCTAAAAGATGTTCATATTCTCTCTCTACAAAATGTTTCTGATGTCAAATGGAATAGTAGTTGGATGAAGATTCAAGCCAAAAACTATTTATAGTCTCTTGTTAAAACAAGGCAAACGGGCATGGGAGAGGCCTCTCCAGTCAAGCTGCCGCGCCCTCTCCTTCATGGGTACGAAGTTGGGAAAACACAGCTCGTCGCGCCTGCAGCCTTAAATGCCGCGCCCGCGGCCCTCTTTGCCGCGCCCTCTCCAGGCCATCTCCCAGCCATCTCCAGGAACTGCTATGTAGCTCAGAATCCCCCCTGTCTGTGCCCGCGGCTACTTGTAGCAGCGCGCCCTCTCCTTTGCAGCATCTCCTCTTCCTTGAGTAAGCCACCTTAGCAACTCCAACTCCGTTTGGCAATCCAAAATCCGCCCACGAGTGCTAGGGGCTATCAAAACACACGAATAGAAGGTAAAAAGTAAAAGAAAAGATAAAAGAGAAGGAAAAACACGAGAGAGAGCTAAAGTAACTAAATTAAAGGCAAAAACGGTAAGACGAGGTAAAAACAAGTGACAAATTGGGGGAATTCTCTAGTGAAAAAGGGTGAAATGGTGGCATAAATGCACTCATCACTTACCGAGCTTTAAATTGATTTCCGTAGAAATCTTCCATCCTAGGAATTCTTTCGTGATTATGATCAATCACTAATCAATCAATGTTCTTAATTAATGCTCAAACGTGCTCAATCAATATGCAATCAATAATGTGATCGTCGTCAGGCCGATCATTAATCAAATGTTATCGAAATCGGGCTGATCTCTTATCAAATGTGTGATTTCAAAGGTGTTCACTTAATGTATAATAAAAAATGTGATCGTCGTCAGGCCGATCATCAATCAAATATGATCGTCATTGGGCCGATTAAAACAATCAAATCAAGATCTTTAATAAACTGCTCATCACGAGGCTTAAGGAAGAATCATTTGCTCATCAAGAGGCTTTGGAAGGAATTGATTTCTCATCACGAGGCTTGAGTAAATAATTGTCGTCCGACAAATCGATCTGCAGGAACTCAAGTCCGACGTGCTACGCTAGGTTTCATCGCGCGTTGTTGTTTCCATCGCATTGCGCTGGAATCAAGATCAGAGTTTTTAAACTCACTTTTCTCATTCAGCTTCCTTGTTGTTGCTTGCGCCTTTTCGCTCATTTGCGCTCAATCAAATCGCCTTAAATCTTTTTTAAAGGTTGCTCGTCCGCTAGGGACTTATTGTACCTGCATCTATATTTTGGACTATAGGACTTTGCTCATGCTTGTAATTTTCTTGAGGTTGACCCAAGTCTTGGTGTTACTTGACTCATTGTGTGACTCAACCTACTCAAATTGACTCGACATGTTTTGACACGTGTGTGCAGACTCAACTCGATGTGGTGACACGACATGACTCAATGTGCATGGTTTGTGTGTGCATTGTGTGGTGATTGTGCATGTGCAACTCGAAAATGTAGAAAAGTAAAAAAAAATCCGTCATTTTGTGGAGGGTACCGACTTTCTCCCGAAAAGAAAGGTGTGAAAATGAAAAGGGGTAAAGTGTTGGTGTAAAATGAAGTTTTTGAACTTCCTCAAAAGGAAAAGATTGAATCAAGTGATGGTACATGTTGAGTGAGCTTAATCAAGTGTATGTATTAACTGTTGTATCTCATGGTGCAAAGATTGATGAATCGATAATGAAAGTATTTGGGTAACTTAGGCGCGGAGGCTGAGTACTTCATACTTTAAGATGCAATGATGATTATGATAATGATTGATTCTAAGATGACAAGGAATGCTTAGAGTTGTATCAAGATTTCATGACAAAAGTTTTCTAAAGGAAGAATTATCTGGCTATGTATTTGTGATGTGTGTGAGAGTGAACTAAGGTTAAGCTGCAAAGGCTAAGGGTGTGGAAAAACATTTTAAGAAGAGCCAAATGACAGTAACTCTTATGCTGGGTAGGCTAAGGAAGTAAGGATCAAGCCCCCAAGTCTAGCTCTAAAGGGATAGAGATGAGCATTGGAGATCCCTTTATATGATCATGCATGAATGTGAATGAATAACTATTACGGCCGCACCCCCATGTGAGGTTGCCTACGTATTCGTTAGGAATCAAACCGAACGTAGCTCTAGCTGAACCTTGCACAAGTGTATGTACACCTCAAAGAGGTTGTTTAAGGATTGTAACGAGGTTAGGCTAAAGGTTTGAAGAAGAAGGGTTAAAGGCTCAAGATCCAAAATAAGCCCCCAAGGTGTGCAATCTTGCATTTGAATCTTGGTACTTGTATGCTTGAGGTTTCTCACTTTTGAACTCTCTCCTTTTTTTGTTTTTGTATTTGAGATTTATTCTTGAATTTTCTTTTGGATAAGTGTGGGTAATCCCGATCATGGTCTATCACTCACTTGGCATTCGTGTTTTCTCAGTCACGGTGCCGAGCACTTGATAAGAGACGCAATCTTAGACGTGTTCATATCAAAGACATTGGAACACTTTCCCTTTTGCTCACTTTTATTGCTTATTTGAACTTTCAAAACTTTTGTTGGTAAAATCACTTAAGCTTTTGTATTTGGCTTTGAAAATTGCATAAGTTACACACCATCCCATCCCAAGGTTAGGTAGATGTGGGTTGAAAAAATGAAGGCCAATCATTAGATGAGGCTCAAAGTGGTTTATCAAGAAAGGACTGTATATTCGCAAGGGTGAAGGTGATATGATGTGGCTACAAGGGGTGCCTCAAATCATTGGTATACGTTGTGTTTAGTTTGGCGTGAAATTAATTTTTAATTTTTATTTTTTTTAATGAAATAAATGCAATGCAATGTAAAGATCATATGCAAGGAAATAAATTCTCATTTTATTGAAATGAAAAGGGTAAAAAGAAACTAACGAAGTAAATCTAAGAAAAATGATATAGGGTGCCTATGCTAGACTTATTGGGGAAAAGGGAAATCAAAATACAAGAAAGAAAAATCATGAATTCTTGTCGTTGAAAGCGCACCTCGTGCTTTGTACTTATCATCACTTGGTCTTCTTGCCAGCTGGAGGAACGGGAAGCTTGCTATTATTGATCAAATATTGGATGGCCCCTTTTAGCTTCTAACAACTCTTGGTAGTATGACCCCTACCTTGATGGTACTTGCAATGGGCGTTAGGATTCCAGTTGGGCGATCTATTTTCAGGCGCCAGATCTTGAATAGGTCCAATGGGAGTGATGAGTCCCTTGGCATGGAGACGATCAAAGGCGGTTTCATAGCTCATCTTGATATAGGTGAACTCTTTCTTTTGATTGTCTATGGCTAAGACATCATTAATATTGCAGGTGCTAACATTGTTACTAGAGTAGGTGTTTTCAGAAGAAGAATGAGTGTCGTTCTTCTTTCCTTTCCAGCCACTGTTGTTACTATTGTTAGCAGCTTTCAATTTCATAAGGTCGTCTTCAATATCAATGCCTATGTTATAAATGGCCTTGAAGGTACTTAATTGCATTGATATTTGAGATGCTTTTGAGATTTCTCTTGGAGATTCTTGATGAACATCCTTACGGATTCTTTTTCACTTGGAACTTTAATCATTCTAGCGGAAGTTTCCTTCCATCCATTGTAAAATGTAGTGAAGCCTTGATTTTCTTTTTGCTTAAGAATTTCAAGCTCTTTATGATCAATTTCTACTTGAATATTACATTTGTATCTATCAATAAAGGCATATGTAATATTGTCCCAAGTGGTAATTTTCTCAGCACCTATAGAAAAGAACCATTGTTGACATACTAGTTCAAGTGAAAGAGAGAAAAGTGAAGGGAAGACTTTCTTGTCGATGCCCTTAATTTCCATTATTGTCTCGAAAGCCTTCAAGTGAAAGTAAGGGTTGTCAGTAGCCTTAAACTTAGGGATGTCATTGGCAGAGAACTTGTGCGGAAGAAGTTCCTTATCCACTAAGATCCCCTTAGAGCTTATTCCAAGGTACTTATAGTCATTGGAGATTTAACTTAAGCTGTCTTCGATGCGCTTGATTATTTCAACTGTTACCTGCTTGTTAGGGTCCTCAGCCTTCTCGATTCGGGTGCTAAGTCCCTTGAGCATTTCAGCAAGACCATTTACAGTTTGTTAGAGTTGGTCAAAATCTTTTTGACTAGCTGCCATTCTTACTTTCTTCTTTTTCGAACTGGACTCTGGAAAAGGAGTACTTGTATAAAGGTGTCGTCTTTGATTAAACGTCCTTCTCTCCTTGACCAAACGCTATGGAAAGGGAAACCATGGACATCATTGTCAATCATATGACTCAAACTTGATTCAACATGCATAGATAGGGAAGGATCATAGTGTATGAGGTGAATGACATAGGGAAAGTGTGAAAGAGGAAAGTATGTGAATGCGGAAAGTGTTTAAGAAAGAAAGTGTAATGTATGGAAAGTATGTGGGAAGGTATATGTGAATGTGGAAGGATATGGAAATTTGTGGGAATAAGATGAACCCTCAACTCAAATGACGGAAAGAAGACTCATGCATGGACCTAAGTTTGGTCATGGTGAAAAGACATGTACAAAGTGTGTGCAAGGACTCGTGAGTGTAAGTGATATTTACGAGACTCGTATGATGACCATGGGACTAGATATGTGATTAGACTCAAACAAACACCAAGTTAAGACCTCTTTTATTCATTAAACCAGATAATTATGGCAGTAGGACTCGACGCGAAGACTCGGAAAGAAAAAACCGAACCATCGCATGGCAATGGAACCATCGCGAAACGCTGGAACCATCGCAGTACGATAGGGCTATCGCGGCACGATGGAAACTGGTGTTTTGCATCACAGACCACATTGTCGCGCCACTATATATTGGAACGTCAACCTAATCTGTTTTCGGTGATTCTTTTGAAGGTTTAAACCTATAGACTGCTAGATCAAGTATGTTTAAACTTTATAGGTTCGTATTAATTAACCAATTTAATAAAGCAAAGTCCTTTTAGTCCTTGGTTAGTTCATTAAGACTTTATTTACAAGGAAAAAGTAAACACAAAAGGTTACTTGAATCACAAGTAGGATATGCACAAGTAAGATATCTATGAAGGATTTATGTCTTCGTTAAGTGCAATTACTAGATATATCAAGGATCGTTATTATGGAGATAATTAGTTCATTCTTTTGGGTCGTCATTGTCTATTGCTAGATATGATAAATGATCTTTGGGCTAGTTAAATAGTCTAAAGCCCAATAGAATGGATCATGTAAGGTCACACACAAGGGTTTTGGATTGAACAAGTATGAAGCCCATTAATGGGCCTCATGAGGTAATGACAAGCCATGTAAGTTGTAAGACTAGAGTAGTTTGGATTGGGTTAGGAGTTTGGGCTTCACATGGACTCTAATTATATATGTGATATATAAATAGAGGCCTAGCGTAGGTTATGCATACAAGTCACAATTTATCAAAGCAGTGAATTGTGAAGCAAGCAACCAAACTCCCTCCCCCTCTCTCTCACACACACCTCTCTCCTCCTCCCTCTCTGTCCGTACGGTACAGACATCGTACACCGGCGCACGGTGGTCGCATGGTGGTGGTGGTTCGTGCTTTGTTCATTCCTTTCCTCTCCTCTCCGTAGAAGGTTGATTGAAGGTTTCAATCACGACAAATTAAATACCATTAGTAGAGGTTCAACCCTTGCCCGTGGACCAAATAGAGGAATCACGTTTGGGGTTCTTGTTCTCTTTATTGTTCTTGCTCGATCACTCGTCGAATCACACTTCAAAGGTATAATTATGTGTTCTTTATGTGTTATGCAAATATCTTGTTTATTAGATGCTTATGGATATGAACCATGCAATTCCGCTTATAGTATATAAAGTCCTACAGTGATATCAGTTAGCCTTTTGTATGTACACATATTGATCATAATTCTTTGTTGTTCTCAAATTTTAATTCAATTAAGAGCGAGAATAATTTAATTATGGGTCAATTATTATTTTAAACGGTGGTTTAACATATGGAATCATTAAAGGTTTTTAATTTGCTCAATTTTTCCCTAAAATTTGGACCGATTTTGCCCTAATTTGGTTCGAAAATTCGACCCCCCAAACCCTAATTTGAAACTTTCGAAACCCTAAACCCTATATTTTGATTTTTTTTTGTTTTGGTTTTTGATTAATTTTGATTGTTTATGTTTCATGAAATTAATTTATTAAATTTCATGTATAAATTATGAATTTTGCATGATCAATTATTTAATTAAAGTGTTAAATTGAATTGGGAATTATTTTCACGAAGAACCCTAATTTTAAGATTGAATGTGATTTAATTTTAAATTAGTTGGACCAATTTAATTTTAATTTTAACAAGTGTTGTTTGATTAAATTAAATCTAAAAAAAAAATGTTTTTTGGGGCTGTTTTGGGAAGCAGCCGCAGCTAGGTGGCGTGCCACGGTGGCTGCTGCCGGTGGTGGTCAAAGAGGGAAGGTAGGGGCTAAGCAGCAGGTCCGAGAAACAGTGGGAGCAACAGCAGCACCATGCAACAGTTGTGCAGCACTCCTGCTTCTGTCGCGCATCGCTACTGTGCAGCGTACACCTGACGGTGTACGGCCACCGTGGCTGGCTTCGGCTGGCCACCCCACGGTGGCTGGCGCGGTTTTTCAATTATTTTTTTATTTTATTTAAAATTCAAAATTTAAAAATCAGATTTTATGTTTGAAAGATGATTGTCAAAATTAAAGTTGTTAATTTTGATAAGTTTGTTAGGATATTTTGAGCAAAAGATTCTATATGGATAATAATTGATTAAATAATGAGATTATCCCATAATTATTTTAGGATATAATTGATTTAAAATTATGTGATTAGCTAGTAATTAGGATAGTATCTCCTAAATTAGTTAGGATAATCATGGAGAAAAGATATGATTTATCTTTCCAAGATTAAAATAAGATTTGTAACTATCTCATACCTAAATTAAAATATATGATATTTTATAATTGGTCATGAATAATATATGATATTATCTAATTACAGTTTAAAATATGAGATATTTAGGTAATGTTTCCTTAATTATAAACATTCGATGTTGTAGTTTAGGAAAGCGTGTTGGGTGATTTATTATGTGGCAATTTTATAATATATAATATTATTTTTCTATATATAGACTAGTATGGCCTATAGATTCTAAATAATCTACCCATCATGATGTATTTTTGTAATCTAAATACAGTCTGCGTACCGTTAAGTATTTTTGTAATTTATTTTGTTTTATTTAAGTAGTAAATAGAATAGAGTAGAATTACTGGTTGCAATTAATCCAAGAAGCCCATGGAATAAAAGGCCCAAAGGAGCAAGATGGATGAGATCCATGAAGGTTCAAGTGGAGCTTTTTGCTGCATTAGTTTTCTTAGGATTAAGGGGCCATACTATGTCATATTTTATTTATGCATTAGTAGATTATGCATGTTAGATTTTATTGATGCTTGTGATGATGCACTAGAGTTCACTAAATAATTACAACATAATAAATCTAGGTCCCGGTAATATTGAGATTGCTTTTCCAATTAGATACTCAACAACCCTTCGATCGTGAGTGGTGGGTCTGCCTCCGCAGGGTGTCACTTGTTATCTTAGGTAATTTGGGGTAAATCACGTTTTACACATTTAATTGGTTGTGCTCAACAAGGTTACCTAAAGCGATTAGAACCTTGAAGCAAAGGGTAATAATTAAACATGTGATGGGTAATTATTTAACCAAGAGTTACAAGAGTTGTAATTAATAAAGAGTTTACTTACCTTGAAAATGTAATGCTTGATGGTTAGGCCTCAGTCTAGTCAACTATTACACAAATAAAGGATCTTGGAATCACTTAATTCAATAGGGATCATTTAATTATTAATAAAGTGTTTTAAAGTAACCTATGTAATTCGCTTATGGTGCTTTAAATTTTATTAGACATAATTATAGAACTTTGCCTCGTTTTTGTTTGTACATGAATAGCTTTAACGACAACACTAACTTGCCAACCAAATTGAAAACAAGGCTAAATCTCATAAACATCAGGGATTGGGAAAGGGAGCTAAGAAATGTTCTAAAGAGCCATGGGCTCGAAGCTCACTAAAGGCATGCGAAAGATGTTTTACTCCTAAAAGCAGATTCACAGTAAAAGCAGATTCACAGTAGGTTTTACTTCTGAAAGGCATGCGAAAGATGTTTCAAATGCAGAGAAAGTTAGGATTCTCATGTTAGCCTATATTCCAACTTGTAAGAAAAGAAGGTTTAAGGATTATGAGCCAACCTTACTACGCGAATGCCTACATGGTGTCTGTAGAGGGGGCATAGGGGCATTAGGAAGTGGAGGCATCATCGATAAAAATGTCAAGGAAATCGTTGATTCGATTCCCACGGTATATTGCTCCTAGACTAACAGTGTAAGGTTTGAGACTTATAATATACATTGTAAGATAATGGCTAAGAAACTTATACCTGGTCAGTTAGTTAAGACCTATTTCAAGGAACTGATTGAGTTACTCAATTGGATGGATATCTTAGGGAGACCATTTGATGATGTGTCTGCTCATGACACAATCTTGTTTTCACTCCATGCTGGACTTGATCTCGTCAAGATTATTCATGATGATGAAGGCTCTACAGTCACGCTTGTCGATTTATTGATCAACCACACAGAGGAGTACTTGAAGAAAGAAGGAAGCCAGTGCTTTTATTGCGGTAGGTGGTCTTACCACTTACCAGAATGTCCCCACAACATGTCGTTGAAAACAGAAGGTAAGAAGTTACCTAATGTTTTTGTTATAGAAATTAACCTTACTTCCTCTTCCACAAGGGTATTCGATACCAGTCGTGGTGCTCACATTGTTAATGACATGTAGGGCTTAAGAGTGAGTAAGCGCAAAGGGAGAGATGATGTTTTGAGAAGGAAATCGAGCAAATGTTGTTGCACTTGATATTGGAAGCTATGAATTCTAGCTCCCATCTGGACTCGTTTTGGTTCTTAATAACTGTTATTATGTTCCTGCGATTACTAAGAGCATTGTTTCAATTCCTGTTTTAGATACTGAAGGTTATTCTTTTGAAATTAAAAACAAATGTTGTTTTCGAGGAATAATATGTTATATGCTAGCGCAAAATTGGTTAATGGTTTATATGTATTAGATTATACCCAACTTACCTATGGCATTGTAGGTTAGGTCACATTAACCAATCGCGCATCCAGAAATTACAAAAGGATGGACTCCTTTCATCACTTGATTATGAATCATTTGAAAATTGTGAGTCATGCTTGTTAGGTAAAATGACCAAGTCACCTTTTACAGGAATAGGTGAAAGAGCTAGTGACCTATTGGGACTCATATATACAGATGTGTGTGGACCAATGAGTTCAAAAGCTAGAGGTGGGTTTAGCTACTTCATTTCTTTTACTGATGATTTAAGTAGATTTGGTTATATCTACTTAATGAAGCACAAGTCGGAAGCCTTTAAAAAGTTCAAAGAATCCCAGTATGAAGTACAAAATCAACTTGGGAAGACAATTAAAGCACTACGATCTGATCGTGGTGGTGAATATTTGACTCAAGACTTTGAAGATCATCTGAGGGATTGTGGAATACTTTCACAATTAACTCCTCCAGGAACACCATAGTTAAGTGATGTGTCAGAAAGGAGGAATCGAACCTTGCTTGACATGGTTCGATCCATGATTAGCTTTATTGATCTTCACATATCGTTCTGGGGATAAGCATTAGAAACAACTACAAAAGTACTAAATAGAAGACCGTCCAAAGCAGTTGAAAAGACTCCATATGAGATATGGAATGGAAAGGTTCCAAAGTTATCTTTTCTCAAGATTTGGGGTTGTGAAGCCTATGTAAAACGTTTACAAGGTGACAAACTAGGCCCTAAATCAGACTGTTTCTTCGTGGATTATCCCAAGGAAACAAGAGGGTATTACTTCTACAATCACGAAGATAACAAATTGTTTGTTGCTCGCGATGGTGTCTTTCTAGAAAAGGAATTTCTTTCTAAAAAGCCAAGTGGGAGTAAAGTGGTTCTCAAAGAAATTCGAGACAAACAACAAATGGATGTGGATAACACCACATCAGAGGCGAGGGCGTATGAGTCAGCTAATTTGACAAATCATGCGTCGGAGCAAGCTAATTCAACTAGAAAGACTCCTATCGTCCAACTTGAATCTAATTCTTGCGAAAATCTTCCTATTGGATTTCGAAATCTTCCTATTGTTAACTGAGAATTCTGAAATCATCCTATTGGAGAGTGCGAAACCCACAACCTACAAATATGCTTTGGCGAGTCCCGACTCAGAGAAATGGCTTGAGGCCATGAAATCCGAAATGGACTCCATGTCTAAAACTGATGTATGGGCCCTGGTAGACTTGCCTAATGGGGTCAAACCCATTTGTAGGGTTTCGTAGAGACCGTTTCTACGCGGAATAGAAACCCCCAAAGATCTGCTCCAATAATTAAAGCAATAAAGCATGCATAAACATAATTAAACAATAATTAAGAGAAGGGAGAAAGAAGTTATACCCTTGAAGCGTGCTTCGCTCGTAAACCGAGCTCTTAATTCTAAGCTTAAAGCCTCACAAGCGTGACGGCCTCCAACGGCTCGTACCCACGACCCGACCCGAACGATCTTCATCTCGAGGCTTAGTCAAGACTTGACCAAAGATAAAACTAGAGTTTTACGAACTTAAAGGTTTTCTCAATAATTAGAGATGCCTTTTTTAGTTCCACTCAAGTTGATTTCCAAACGCCCAATCATGGGGTATTTATAGAGATATGCAACTTGAACTCCCATTCATGATCAATGTGGGATAGTTTGCATTTCCAACTAATTTATTTAAATCAAAAATAAATTAAAAGATAATGCAATCAACAATCGACAAGTGGCACATGGAGAGGAAAGGTTAGGTGAGGACCATCACCAAGGGGGGGACCATTGCCTTGCTCCCCAAGGGATGGCTCCAAGCCTTGGTCCCCACAAATCCAAACCGGCATCAAGGCCTTGGAAAGCTGGCAGCCTGCCTTGGCTGCCAAGGCTGCCAGCTGGCGCTTGGCACCAAGGCTGGGCAGCCAACCATGCCAGCCAACCAGCACGCACAGCCCAGCCAGCGCATGCGTGCTGCTAGCAAGCCATGCATGCTGCTTCTGCTAGGTGAGGCCTAGTGCGCTATGCTTGGTGCTGCCATGCGAAGGCACACACACGCACATACGCATATTCGCACAGCCCAGCGAGCTTGATGGCTGGTGCGTAGCGTTGTGCATTACTAGGCTGCTAGCTCTAGGCTAGGCACATGCACGCACACATAGCCTAGCGTGCTTGCTGGCTGGTGTGTAGCGATGTGCTATGCCGCCACACGCAAGCGCCTAGCAATGCGAGGCATGCTGCGCGCCAGTGCTAGTAAGGCCTAGCCTTGCGATAGCAGCTGGGCTTGCTGTACGCTAGTGCTAGCAAGGCCTAGCCTTGCGATAGCAGCTGAGCACTAGCGCCTAGCACGCATGGCATGCTTGGCTTGCGCCTAGCAATGCGAGGTGCATGCTAGCTTGAGCTAGCCTAGCAACCACATGGCTAGGCTAATGTGATGCTACGGCTTTGCTCGAACTTGTTGCTTGTTGATTTTACGACGCTCGGTCTCGACACTCTAGGCTCGATATCCGACGTCTGTGTTCGTAATACTCTAGTGACTCATCAAATCCTTTGGATTGATTTGTCGGTTCGGATCGGCAGTTCGTTTGGCTTAGACCCAAAGGGTTCAGTCAAGACAAAGCTGTAATATTAATTGTTCACTAATATTACTGATCGAAAGCGGCCTCCACCCAGGCATTCCGAGCACTTGATCTCATTGAAGAATTAGCTTCCTGATAATTCTGAACCCTCTATTAGAATAATACACTTGTTGGAAGGACACCATTCCTTTCAATCTCCCACTTGTCCTTCCGGACAAGTGTGCATATAGTGTATAGCCCATTTCCTATGTCGCTTAATGTCTCTTCATGAACTATAAAGTAAGAATCTTCGTCATCCTTATTACGTTCAGAAGTGTTTCTCGATCTCCAAGTTCGACTGTCAATAAGCAGATGATTTCTAAAATCCATCTGAGCACGGCCATGCATTTTCACAGTCTCGCTCTTCGAGTGGCCTTGTAAACAATAAAGACATATTCCCTATTGTTAATAGGGGGACATTCCTAGTCTTGTACTGTAAGCCTCCCTTACTAAGGGGACCTAATCTCCCGAGTGTTCCCGTTATAATCCCCAGTTACGGCAGACGTTTGACAACATCAAATAGACTAGTACTCAAACAAGAGAGCTCACAATACTCATGGTTGAGGAAACAGGATCCGATATTTATAATAAGAAATATAGTTATGACGATTTCGAATCTCTTAAAGTACTCTCATAGGTCGATCCGGTGTAGTTCTAAACTAGCACCTGTGCAAATGATTTATGACTACTATGTCCTTGCAGCACAAGAAACGGTGCTGTAAATCATACTGCACACTAATCTCTGGTGGTCATTGATCGTCCATTAGTTAAATGACCTCGATTAGGGATGATTTTTGACTTAAATATTCAATGTTCACTTAACAGGTGTTTCTTTATCCGAGAAATGGTCTTGATACCCTGTTTTGAATATTCTCAGAAATCGATTGGACTCATTATTTAATTCTAAACCGCAATTAAATAGCAATGGAGTGAATAGTAATATTGCATAAAATTGATTGCTCCAAAAATGAATGGTTTCAAGATAGTGTTTTACATTAAGACATCTAGTTTAATTAAAACACATGTTAGGGAATTCAAAGCCAATCTCCAACGTGCTTGATTCCCATTGCCTCGACGTGCTTGTTGTGCTTCACTTGAGGCAAAGGTTTAGTCAAAGGATCGGCCACATTGTTATCCGTCCCGATCTTACAAATTCTAATTTCACCTTCGGATTTCCATTCCCTTATCATGTGAAATCGCCTTTGGACTTGTTTGACCTTTTGGTGCTCTCTTGGCTCTCTGGCCTGAGCAACAGCTCCATTGTTGTCACAATAGAGGTCTATTGGACCCTTGATGGAGGGTACAACACCAAGTTCACTGACGAACTTACGAATCCAAACTGCCTCCTTAGCAGCTTCCGAAGCTGCCAAGTATTCGGCTTTAGTTGTAGAATCTGCAGTGGTGCTTTGCTTGGCACTCTTCCAACTAAACGCTCCTCCATTTAGGCAAAACATGTACCCTGACTGTGACTTGAAGTCGTCTCTGTCAGTCTGGAAGCTAGCGTCGGTGTAACCTTCAACAATCAAGTCTTCATGGCCACCATAGACCAAGAATTTATCCTTGTTCCTTTTCAGGTACTTTAGGATATTCTTGGCCGCAGTCCAATGCGCCTCTCCTGAGTTTGATTGGTATCGGCTCGTAGCACTTAAGGCGTACGATACATCAGGCCTAGTACATAACATGGCATACATGATCGATCCAATTAGCGAAGCATATGGAATCTGATTCATTCTCTCCCGCTTAACAGGTGTCTGTGGACACTATTTCTTGCTGAGAGTTACGCCATGGGACATGGGTAGGTGCCCTCTCTTGGCATTCTCCATGCTGAATCGTGCCAGTACTTTATCAATGTAAGTACTCTGGCTCAATCCAATCATCCTCTTAGATCTATCCCTATAGATCTTGATGCCCAATATGTACTGTGCCTCCCCTAAGTCCTTCATTGAAAAGCACTTTCCCAGCTAGCCCTTTACGGACTCTAGTAATTTTGTGTTGTTTCCAATGAGCAATATGTCATCGACATATAGGACTAGGAATGCGATGTCACTCCCACTGACCTTCTTGTAAACACAAGACTCATCTGGATTCTTGATAAAACCAAACTTACTGATGGCTTCATCAAATCGCAGATTCCAACTTCTGCTTGTTTGCTTCAGTCCATAAATGGACTTCTTAAGCTTGCATACCTTTTCAGCGTTGCTTGGATCAACAAAACCTTTCGGCTGTGTCATATACACAGTTTCTTCCGAAATCCCATTAAGGAAGGCGGTTTTGACGTCCATTTGCCATATTTCGTAATCGTAATATGCAGCAATCGCTAGGATGATCCGGACGGACTTAAGCATTGCGACCGGTGAAAAGGTTTCATCATAATCAATCCCGTGGATTTGCCTGTAACCTTTGGCCACCAGTCTAGCTTTGTATATTGATACATTTCCATCTCTGTCTGTTTTCAATTTGAAAATCCATTTGCAACCGAGTCCCGGACTTGATTTTCAGACATGGAGTCCATCTCAGATTTCATGGCATCTTGCCATTTAGCAGAGTCGGGGCTCGTCATAGATTGTTTGTATGTTGCTCACTCATCTCCATCCATGACTAGGATGTCCTGATCTTCGGTTAAGACAATACCAAAGTATCTGTCTGGTTGAGATCTTGGTCGTTGTGACCTATGAAGGGTAATAGGTTAAGCATTTACATTGTCTGTTTAATTCTGACCAATCTTATTAACTACTTCTAAAGCATTTTGATTGTCAGCTTTATCAGGGTGACATTGTTGCTCGTCCTCTCGAACTTCTTCGAGTTCGATTTTACTCCCACTTGTCATTTTAGAAAGGTGTTCCTTCTCCAAAAAGACACCATCTCGAGCAACAAACACTTTGTTCTCGGATTTATTGTAGAAGTAATACCCCTTGGTTTCTTTTGGGTAGCCTACAAAGAAACACTTATCTGATTACGGGTGAAGCTTGTCAGAAATTAATCACTTGACATATGCATCGCAACCCGAAATCCTAAGAAAAGACAACCTTGGAGGTTTCTTAGTCCATAATTCATATGGAATCTTTTCGACAGCTTTTGACGTAGCACGGTTCAGTGTTAGTGTCGCAGTTAGTAGCGCATGTCCCTAGAACGAGATAGGAAGTTCACTAAGACCCATCATTGATCGAACCATGTCTAACAAGGTTCGATTTCTCCTTTCGGATACTCCGTTCCATTGAGGAGTTCCAGGAGGTGTCAGCTCTGAAAGAATACCATTTTCTTTCAAGTGATCGTCGAATTCATGGCCCAAATATTCGCCACCTCGATCCGATCAAAGTGCTTTAATCTTCTTGCCAAGTAGATTCTCAACTTCACTCTGAAATTCTTTGAATTTCTCAAAGGATTCAGATTTATTCGACATGAGGTAGACATAACCATATCTACTATAGTCGTCAGTGAAGGTGATGAAATATCGATAACCTTGCCTTGCGGGTGTACTCATTGGTCCACATACATCCATATGTATTAGACCCAATAAGTCACTTGCCCTTTCTCCCAACTTGGAGAATGGTTGCTTTATCATCTTGCATAATAGACATCCTTCGCAATTTTCAAACGACTCCAAGTCGAATGAGTCAAGAACACATTCTTGTAGAAGTTTCTTGATGCGTTTGACATTAATGTGGCCAAGACGACAATGCCACAAGTAGGTTTGATTCGACTCGATGGTCTTAGCCCTTTTGGTGGTATCATTAATGTTATAAACTTGTTTGTCTATAGAAAGCACATAAAGACCATTTTCTGAATATGCCTTACCATATAAAACATTATCGAAATAAAATGAACAAATATTGTTCTTAATTCGAAATTCAAAACCCTTGGCGTCCAACTCCGAAATTGAAATAATGTTTTTGGTAACTCTAGGAACGTGATAGCAATGGTCAAGTTCTAATATAAGCCCAGAGGGCAAAGACAAACTGAGAGTTCCAACGAAAACGACAGACATCTTGGCTCCATTGCTGACCCGAAGCTCGACCTCTCCCTTCTCTGGCCTCCTATATATCCTTAGTCCCTGAGCATTGGAACAAAGGTGTGAGCCACATCCGGTATCTAATACCCATGATGTTTTGCTAGCGAAGTTTAAGTCTATAACAAAAATATTGATGAAGAAGCAACGGTGCCGTTCTTCTTATCTTCCTTGAATTTGAGGCAGTCCCGTTTCCAATGTCCCTTCTTCTTGCAGTAGAAACATTCGTAGTCAGATTTGGAAGAGGCTACCTTCTTGTCCTTGCTTCTCTTGGAAGTGTTTGACTTAGGCGGAGAATTCTTCTTTTTCCCTTTCAAGCTCTTCTTCTTGCCCGAGCGCTAAAATGGCTTGCCCTTTCTCACCATGAGTATATCATGCTTTCCCTCATCTTTGAGGGTTTGCTCGGCCTGCTTCAACATACCATGAAGCTCTGTGAGAGTTTTCTCCATGTTGTTCATATTATAGTTCATTTTGAACTGATCATAGCCTTTATGCAGCGAGTGGAGAATGATGTCAATTGCCATCTCGGTTGAATACCCAGCATCGAGCCTTTCCATGTTCTCAAACAATCCAATCATTTTAAGAACATGCGGGCTTACGGGCTCTCCTTTCTTGCTTGAGCTTGCTCTCAAGGATCTGCCTGTGGGTTTCGAACCTTTCAGTTCAGGCCTGCTCTTGGAACATATTCTGAAGCTCAGAAATGATCTCAAAAGCCGTCTCCTTTTCAAAGAAAGTCTTTTGAAGGTCCGGAGACATAGTGCCAAACATGATGCATTTGACATCACGATTGGCACTTTGCCATCGGTTAAGGGCAGCCTGGGTGACCTCCTCATTAGGAGTGTCGGGTATTTACTCATCAAGGACGTATTCCTTTTGTTCTTGCATGAGAACAATACGCAAATTCCTTTGCCAATCAAGAAAATTTGGCCCACTCAACTTCTCCTTATCGAGAATTGAGCGTAATGAAAACTCGTTGTTTGAGTTACTTGTGGACATGTTTCTACAATTGAAAGAATTTGAAATGAAAAACCATTCATATAACCAATAAGTTTGAATATTAAAACGTATATGCAAACATTCAATCTTATTGAGCATTTTATCCACGCATTAATAATTTGTCCCTTTTGGGCGAGAATAAAATGATTCCAAGATCCAAATAATCAAAAAGTGATTAAGCATGCTTTGGCTTGTCTTAACACTTAATATTTTAGGGTAAGCAATCCAATTGCTAATAGCTCTAATCTACTCTCGGTTTGATAAAACGTCGCATCTAATGCATTCTTGACATCTTATCTCTTTTGTGCCAAGACATCTAAGGTCTCCTTACTAATATCGTTGAGCTTAACCAAGATCAACTCGTATACCTAGTATACCTTACGTTCCTAGGGAAGTAGTGATGCCTCGCTTTGGCGTAGCCCATCACATACGCGCATGAGTTCGGTAAATGTTGTTCTTGGAACGGCAAATTTTAGCTCAATATTTTAAGGGACCTAGGGTTTCTATGTTGGTTGATTTAAATGAACTTAATTAATCATCGCAACATTTGAAATCCTAAACATGCATCAAGCATTCAAATATATATATATATAAGCATAACAATATATATAAAGAATAAGATAGATGCATTTGGCAACTAGCATGACCCCTTGAAATCTTCAAATCTTCAAGAGCCTTCATCTTGGCTTGTCTTCATCGAAACGCCGTCTTGAGACATCTTTGCCAAAATAAAATTACTAGCTACTACGACTAGGATCAATCTAAATATTAAGGTACAAAAATACGCAACGGTACACAGACCGTATTTAGATTTACAAAAATACATAACGGATCGCAGTCCGTATTTACTATCCTAATCGGGCCCCACTAGTTGCCATTTTCACGAAACCTGTGAAACAATATATCTTCCATTCATCCATTCACTATATGTGAATGGCCCATGCATTTTACAGCGAAAAACAAGTAACAATGCATAACACGCGTAAACTAGTAACTAACTTAGGTGGTTAATCCAATTAACGCGCCTAATTAAAACTAGTCAAAGTTGTTAAGCATTTTATGTGATTAAGACGCAATTATATCATGCAATTAACGAAGCTCCCACTAAATTCCGCATCCAACTTAATTAATAAAATGATTCCCACTATATGTCCCTTTTAGGCGAGAATAAAATGATTCCGAGATCCCAAAGATCAAGAAATGGTTAAGCATGCTTTGGCTTGTCTTAATCATTAAATATCTTAAGGTAAGCAATCCAATTGCTAATAGCTCTAAGCTACTCTCGGTTTGATAAAATGTCGCATCTAATGCATTCTTGACATTTTATCTCTTTTGCCACGACATCTAAGGACTCCTTACTGATATCGTTGAGCTTAACCAAGACAACTCGTATACCTAGTATACCTTACGTTCCTAGGGAAGTAGTGATGTCTCGCTTTGGCGTAGCCCATCACATACGCGCATCAGTTCGATAAGTGTTGTTCTTGGAACGGCAAATTTTAAGCTCAATATTATAGGAACCTAGGGTTTCTATGTTGGTTGGTTTAAGTGAACTTAACTAATCATCGCAACATTTTGAAATCCTAGACATGCATCTAGCATTCAAATATATAAAGCATAAAATAGATGCATTTGGCAACTAGCATGACCCCTTGAATCTTCAAGTCTGCAAGGGTCTTCAAAGCATTATCTTGACTCGACCTCATGGAAAAACACCGTCTTGAGACGTCTCCGCCAAGCATGAAATTTCTAGTTACTACGACTAAGATTAATCTAAATATTAGGGTACAAAAATATTCAACGATACGCAGACCGTATTTAGATTTACAAAAATACGTAACGGAACGCAGTCCGTATTTTCTCTCCTAGTCGTGTTCCACTAGTTGCCATTTTCTCAAAACCCTGTTACATAACAAGTTTTCATTCACCCATTCACTATATGTGAATGGCCCATGCATTTTACGACGAAAAACAAGTAACAATGCACAACACGCGAAAACTAGTAACTAACTTAGGTGGTTAATCCGATTAACACGCCTAATTAAAACTAGTCAAAGTTGTTTAACATATTCTGAATTTTAAGGTGCAATTCGTTCACGAAATTTCCTAAGCTCCCACTAAATTCCGCATCCAACTTAATCAATCTAATTAATTAAGCCGGTTTAACCCATAATTTGTCGAAAAAATTTGCGAGTGCCGGAGCTACCGAGGCCTAGCCTCATTTAAATTTAACTAATTAAATAATTAAAACGAAATTTTTTTGAAAAAGTCATAGCCCAAAAGTAAGCGAAAACGACCCACCCAAAATTTTGCGGGCTGCGCACTAAGGCTGCTATGCACCCCTTGGTGTTGCGCCTGCTATGCTGGGTGCTAGCATGCTCGCCCAGCGTAGCACGCTACGCTAGCCAACACCAGCAGCACGCAACACATGCTCCGTATGCTAGCATGCTTGCTAGTGCCTGGCAGCATATGGTAGGCTGGCTGGGGCTTGCTGCCAAGCTGCCCAGCAGCTTGCCCAAGTAACTCCAGCAGCCTAGGCCACGCACTTAGTAACAGCCAGCACGCAACGAGCCTCGCCACACAGCACAACAGCATTACGAGGCTAGGCACCTTGCCCATACCTAAGGCAGCCACATGTGGGCTGTGTGGGCAGCCCTGCAGGCCTCGGTGGCGCTTGGGTGTTCTTGCCTCGATTTGCGTGCCATTTCTCGAGATTTTAATCCCGATTTATGTGTGACATAAAATTAATTCTAAATTTATTTTAGAATTAACTTAAGGCAAAATTGAAAATAAAACAAGTCTAACTTCATTAAATTCAATTTTAATGGTGCATAAGCCTAAATCATCCAAAATTACCTTTGAACAATTTAGGTCTTTCTTGATGCTTAGAATTGAAAAGGGTTATACCCATAATTAATTTAACCAACATGTAAATTAATAATGAGTTTTGACAAAGTAGGGAGTTGGAAAATAAAACCAATCATCCAATGAAAAATTTTCCAACTTTTAACTTGTGTAAAATGACAAAAATTACATCTTTCAATATGAAGATTAATCATGATTTAATCACAAGTACTTGAACTTTAAGGATTTTAATCAACTAAAAATGACTAAATCCTACATTAGTTCAACATGGAATTTAGAATCAAAGTTCCAACCATTTAAACACTTAAAGATTGGATCTTTAATATACTAGGAACTTTAAAATTTCACATTCACAATAAACATTCACACTTTAATGCAATAGATTTGCATGATTGTGAAATAACAAGTTTATGTGAAAATTTAACATACCAACTTAAGCACACATTATGACTTCATAACCATGCTTAAAAGGGTTTAAAATTGTTGTACATTAGGGATGCAACAATGCATTTAATCTACCCTTGACATGCTTAAATTAATCAAGGCATAAAGATTTAAAAACTTTCGTCAAAACGAAAAAGCCCTCGATAAACATATTTCTGGGTGGATTTTGGCTTCTGGACAATCCTTAAATGGTCAGAAACGATTTAGAACAATGATTCCACCCAAAAATCACTATTTTTGAGTCGAAATCTGGGTTCGCCAACCAAAATTAAAAAAATATGAGATTAAAAATTAGTTAAAACGAGCTTCTAATCCAATTAGAGAGCACAACCAGAAATTTAAATCCATTTTGAATCACCTTAATTAATTACTAATTGCAATAATTAAAAAAGAGCGCGACTCTGATACCGTTGTAGGGTTTCGTAGAGACCGTCTCTACGCGGAATAGAAACCCCCCAAGACCAGCCCCAATAATTAAAGCAATAAAGCATGCATAAACATAATTAAACAATAATTAAGAGAAGGGAGAAAGAAGTTATACCCTTGAAGCGTGCTTCGCTCGTAAACCGAGCACTTACTTCTAAGCTTAAAGCCTCACAAGCGTGACGACCTCCAACGGCTCGTACCCACGACCTGACCCGAACGGTCTTCGTCTCGAGGGTTAGTCAAGACTTGACCAAAGATAAAACTAGAGTTTTACGAACTTAAAGGTTTTCTCAATAATTAGAGATGCCTTTTTGAGTTCCACTCAAGTTGATTTCCAAATGCCCAATCATGGGGTATTTACAGAGAAATGCAACTTGCACTCCCATTCATGATCAATGTGGGATAGTTTGCATTTCCAACTAATTTATTTAAATCAAAAATAAATTAAAAGATAATGCAATCAACAATCAACAAGTGGCACATGGAGAGGAGAGGTTAAGTGAGGACCATCACCAAGGGGGGGACCATTGCCTTGCTCCCCAAGGGATGGCTCCAAGCCTTGGTCCCCACAAATCCATACCAGCATCAAGGCCTTGGCAAGCTGGCTGGTGCGTAGCGTTGTGCATTGCTGGGGTGCTAAATCTAGGCCTAGACACATGCACGCACACAAAGCCCAGCGTGCTTGCTGGCTGGTGCGTAGCGATGTGCTATGCCGCCACACGCAAGCACCTAGAAATGTGAGGCATGCTGCACGCCAGTGCTAGCAAGGCCTAGCCTTGAGATAACAGCTGGGCTTGCTGTGCGCCAGTGCTAGCAAGGCCTAGCCTTGCGACAGCAGCTGGGCACTAGCACCTATCACGCATGGCATGCTAGGCTTGCGCCTAGCAATGCGAGGTGCATGCTAGCTCGAGCTAGCCTAGCAACCACATGGCTAGGAAAATGTGATACTACGGCTTTGCTCAAACTTGTTGCTTGTTGATTTTGCGACGCTCGGTCTCGACGCTCTAGGCTCGATATCCGACGTCTGTGTTTGTAATACTCTAGTGAGTCATCAAATCCTTCGGATTAATTCTTTGGTTCGGATCGACAGTTCGTTTGGGTTCGACCCGAAGGGTTCAGTCAAGACAAAGCTGTAATATTAATTGTTCATTAATATTACTGATCGGAAGCGGCCTCCACCCAGGCATTCCGATCACTTGATCTGAATGAAGAATTAGCTTCCTGATAATTCTAAACCCTCTATCAAAATAATACACTTGTTGGAAGGACACCATTCCTTTCACAATTGGGTGCAAATGGTTCTATAAGATCAAGACAGACAAAGATGGAAATGCCTACATCTATAAAGCAAGACTGGTTGCAAAAGGGTTCAGACAAATTCATGGTATTGACTATGATGAAACCTTTTCTCTAGTAGCAATGCTTAAGTCTATTCGGTTCTTCTAGCAATTACTGCATTTTTCGATTACGAAATTTGGCAGATGGATGTCAAAACCGCCTTCTTAAATGGGTTCTTGACGGAGGATGTGTATATGACACAACCTGAGGGTTTTGAAGATCCAGAAAATCCTAGAAAGGTATGCAAACTTCAGAAATCCATTTATGGATTGAAGCAAGCATTAAGGAGTTAGAACATTCGCTTCGATGAGGCAATCAAACAGTTTGGTTTCCTCAAGAGCGAAGAAGAACCTTGTGTATACAAGTCTAGTGGGAGCAACCTAGTTTTCTTAGTCTTGTATGTAGATGACATACTTCTCATGGAGAACGATATACCTATGCTTGAGTCAGTCAAGGAATGGTTGAATTAAGTGTTGTATCTCCGTGAAAGACTTGGGTGACGCCGAGTACATATTGGGAATTAAGATCCATCGAGATAGGTCTTGAAGCGTATGGCTAGTATACCTTATGCCTCTGTAATAGGGTCCATTATGTATGCCATGATATGTACAAGGCAGGATTTTGCATATGCCCTAAGCATGTGTAGCAGGTTTTAGGCAAATCTAGGTGAAGCACATTGGACAGCTGCCAAGAACATCCTTAAGTACTTGAGAAGGACTAAAGGAATGTTTCTAGTTTATGGTGGCGAAAATAAGTTGGTTGCCAAGGGCTATACGGATGCGATTTTCCAAAAAGACAGAGATGATTTCAAATCCCAATCTGGATACATTTTCTGGCTGAATGGAGGAGCAGTGAGCTGGAAGAGTTCGAAGCAAAGCAATGTCGCAGGCTTTACGACAGAATCTGAGTATTTTGCTGCGGTAGAAGCAGCTAAGGAAGCAGTTTCTGGACATTGTACCAAGGGCTCAAGAAGGAATAGAGTTGTTATGTGACAATAATGGCGTCATAGCTCAATCAAAGGAGCCAAGGTCACACTACAAATCCAAACATGTTGAGAGGAAGTATCACCTCATTCGAGAGATCGTTGGCAAGCGCGATGTTAAGATCTGCAAATTTCATACGGATGAGAACATCGCTGATCCACATACTTAACCCCTTCCACAGCCTAAAGATGAGGCTCACTCTAGGGATTTTGGATTGAAGCAAGTCATGTAATTTAAGTTGTATTAGTTTTAAGAAAACTTATTACATATGTAATACATTTACTTGCAGAATCATGTTTAATCAGAAATTTATTATTTCTCTTATTTAATTATGGTTTTTAATGTTAAATAAAATGTCAAAAATAATTATGAATTGATGAGATCATCAAATACGTGATTTGATGAATGAAACCCCACATATGAACTAAATTCATAAATTATTTAAGTTCCTAGTTTGAAATCATTAAATTGGACATAAATGATTTCAATAAATGGACTAGCATGTAAGATTGATTGGATAGCGCAGTTTCATGGGCTATAGGGGCATAAAGATGCTCGGTCAATCACATGGATATGCATGAATGATGCATGATCGAACTATTGACCTACTTTAAAGTTCAAATATAGAACTTCCGGATATATTAGTGGATTCCTTTGACATGAGTGGAACACTGATTTCATTCAGTGATTTATTTAACTGTGGTACACCCAAACGTCATTCCGTAAAAGGGGACACATTCCTAGTTACTTCAAAAATTGAGTGGGAGCTTTGGTTGCCATAAGATTGGATTGGGTCTACCTATTTAATTAGGAATGTCTCATGGCCCCTTGAAGAGGGAGAATTCTGAAAATGCATGGTCGTGCTCAAATGGATTACATAGTAATCATTTGTTTTATAATTCTAACTCATTTGTTTTGTAATTCTAACTCAATTTTCAAGAAAATATTTGTACATTGGTATGATCACGACATGAGATGCAATCATATTATAATCGACACACATTGACTTAAAGAATTTGAATATTGCACACTTATCTCATGAAAGGAATGGTGTCCTTCCAACAAGTGTATTCTTCCGATAGAGGGTTCAGAATTATTACAGGGCTAATTCTTCAGTAAGGTCAAGTGATCGGAATGCCTAGGTGGAGGCCGCTTCCGATCAGTAATATCGAGGTACAATTGATATTACAGATTAATCTTAACTGAACCCTTCGGGTCGAACCCAATCGAATCACCGATCCGAGACGACGAATTAATCCGAAAGGATTTAATGAATCGACATAGTTTTACGAATACAGACGTCGGAAATCGAGCCTAGGGCGTCGAGACCGAGCGTCGCAAAATCACAAGAAACAAGTATGAGCGTAGCCGTAGCTAGGCTAGGCTAGCTCATCGCAAGCCTAGGCGCACCATGGTGTGCTAGGCACTATCGCAGCCTAGGCGTGCCCTGGAAGCCCATCGCAAGCTAGCAGCATGCTAGCAAGGGTGCCTGGGTGCGCATGGCAGCTATTTAAGTCCCACAAGCACCAGGCAGCCTATCGCAGCTAGCAGCGTGCTAGCCTGGGTGCCTGGGTGCGCATGGGCACTATCGCAGCCCCCTAGCACCACGCACAGCACCATCGCAGTGCTAGGCACATGCGTGTGTGCGTGTGCGTGTGCACCATAGCACAGTTAGCTGGCAGGCAGCGCTGGCCTTGCGTGAATGCTAGGCACCATCGCAGGCCACGCACCAAGCACAACTAGCTTGCAGGCAGCGCTGGCCTTGCGTGAGTGCTAGGCACCATCGCAGGCCACGCACCAAGCATAGTGCTAGTGCGTGCTGGCCTGGATGCACGTAGTTGTGCGAGCATGGGCGAGTGGTGCTGGCGTGCTAGGTGTCATGCGTATGCTGCTCATGGCTATGCTAGCTTTGCGAGAGCCACGCATGCGTGTGCGTGTGCCTGCGATAGCAAGGCAGCAGCACCACACATGCGTGTGCGTGTGCCTGCAATAGCAAGGCAGCAGCGCTCAGCGCCCAGCACATGGCGTGGCTCGCTAGCAGCACGCAAGTGCTGGGCTGGGTAATGCGTGTTGTGCCAGCCAGGCATGCTAGGTGGCTGTGCGTGCTGGCAGCACCAGGTGACAGCCAGCCTAGCTGCCTTGTGAGTGGCGGTTTAAGGAGAGGTGGGGACCAAGGCCACTAAGCTTCCCTTGGGGAGCAAGGCAATTGTCCCCCCATGGGATATGGTCCTCACCTAACCCATTCTCTCCTTTTGCCACTTGTTGGCTTGTGATTGCTTTTGCCTAATTATTTATTTTGAAATTAAATAAATTATTGCAATTACACATGATCCCACATTGATCATGAAAAAGGGGTTTCAAGTCCCCATTCTCTATAAATACCCACTTGGTTGGGATTTTGAGAATGCAACCTTGAGTGGAATTAAAAAGGCAACTCTAAGAAAGAGTAAACGTTTGATTCGTAAAACTCATAGTTATTTTGTCCGGGTCATGACTAACCTTCAAGACTTAGGACGCTCGGGTCGGGTCGAGGGTATGATCCGTCGGAGACCTCGTCTTTTCGGGATTTTGAAGTAAGAGCTCTTTGGGAGCGAAGCACACGTCAAAGGTATAATTCTTGTTCTTAATCTTGTTTGATTAAGTTTATTATGCTTGTTAATTTCTTTAATTAAGGGGCGGGTCTTGGTGGGTTTCCTTCCGCGTAGTGTCGAGTCACTACGAAACCCTACATCTCAAACAAGTGAGAGATTGAAGGATTTATTTCTTCGTCAAGTGCAATTATTAGATTTATCAAGGATCGTTATTATGGAGATAATTAGTTCATTCTTTTGGGTCGTCATTGTCTGTTGCTAGATATGATAAATGATTTTTGGGCTAGTCCAAAGCCCAATAGAATGGATCTTATAAGGTCACACACAAGGGTTTTGGATTGAACAAGTATGAAGCCCATTAATGGGCCTCATGAGGTAATGACGAGCCATGTAAGTTGTAAGACTAGAGTAGTTTGGATTGGGTTAGGAGTTTGGGCTTCACATGGACTCTAATTACATATGTGATATATAAATAGAGTCCTTGCCTAGGTTATGCATACAAGTCACAATTAACCAAAGTAGTGAATTGTGAAGCAAGCAACCAAACTCCTTCCCCCTCTCTCTCCCACACGTCTCTCTCCTTCTCCCTCTTTGTCCGTACGGTTACGGACACCGTACACTAGCGCACGGTGGTCGTGCGGTGGTGGTAGTGGTGGTGGTTTATGGTTTATTCGTTCCTCTCCTCTTCGAAAAAGGTTGATTGAAGGTTTCAATCACGACTAACTAGCATTAGTGGAGGTTCAATCCTTGCCTGTGGACCAAGTAGAGGAATCACCTTTGGAGTTCTTGTTCTCTTTATTGTTCTTGCTCGATCACTCGTGGAATCACGCTTCAAAGGTATAATTATGTAAAGATCTTCTTTATTAGATGCTTATGGATATGATTCATGCAATTCCTCTTATAGTATCTAAATTCCTACAATGTACAAGTAGTCAAGTAGTCACAACATGATGCAATGAGTTTGCAACCTAACCATGGCGCTAGTTCTCTAAGGTCAAGGATTATGGTGTCCAAGAAGGTCCATGGTTATGAGTCCGGATGCATCGAGCGGAAGCCTTACCTTAGAAGGGTTGACACGATGGATGGGACCCCGCAAGTAAAACTCACTTCCATGGATTGGTGAATTCACAATCTCGGAAGCACCCATTGTTGCACAGAGCGTTCATTAGGGGGATGGAGCGTGAATTCCAAAGGGCTGAGACCATATGTAGAACACATATGGGTTTAGAAAAGTCGAAAAAACTAAAATAGGAAGTAAAATCGGCAAAACAGTACTAGAATCAGTCAAAACACGAAAGTAGAAAACTGGCGCAATGTCGCGAGAACTCGGCGCGAGAAAATAGAATCTATCGTGCAGCGACAGCTCTATCGCGCCGTTATAAAGTTATCGTTTGGCGATGGTCTCTATCGTCTCGCGACAGCTCCAGCGCGTCGCGGCAATTCTAGTTTTCGAAGTTTTTTCCGAGTTTTTTGTAGTGTTTATTCGATTTTAGTTGTGAAAGATATTTTCGGCTTTTCCTACGTGTAAATATCCTTTGTTTTTGACGCATTACGGATGGTCTTTCCATTGCGAACCTTTTTATGCTTACGCCATAATGTTAATATGCTTACGCCACAATGTTAATCAAAATTATGCACAATGAATATCTAGAATCTTCAAGTCTCATCCACTCATTCTAAATCGATTGCCAAAATAAATTTTAGGAATCAAAAATAGAATTCTTTCCCGGCGGAGTCGCCAAAAACTGTAGGGAATTTTTCAAACTCAACCTTTTGAGCCCCACTGTGTTCATGCTTTTAGGCATGTGCTCCAAGGGAAGGAAGATAGAGATTGAAGAGTCGCCTACAAATTTTAGAAACTTGTAAACCGTTCACGGGTGTGAAGGTAACACCCCATTCACGATCACGGAGATCGCTAACTCTATAGTGGTCCGGAACCATGACTGGATATTCGGGGATGATGGTACGAATCCAACCTAAAAGAGATTATACCCGCCCTAAATCGGCCTTCACTTAATTCTTATGATATTCATGTCTGCTTTTCGATCAACATAAATACATCAAAAGCGCTAAACCCGTTTAATCTATGTTGGTTGATTATTAATGCACAATCAAATCTATTATTGGTGATCACTTGAATTAAAATCATATTAACCTAAATCAAATTATTAATTATCTTTATAGGCGTGATTTCAAGTAAAAATTCCCTTTAAACCTGCAAAAAGGGGCGTGATCAAGTAATAACAAAAAATCATGAATAATCAAGTAACATATAATTGACACAACAATCATCATCATAATTATATCATCAAAACATCATTAGCAAGTGTTTAGGGTAAAAATACCCTAAGCCACGTGGCCCAATAGAATCATGACACGTGGCAGCCCACCAGAGGCCCAATGGGATCCAATCGGATGCTGACACGTGGCATCAAAACCCAAATTAGGGAACATGTCTTCCCTACTATAAATAGAGGAATACTCCTCATTTATTGGGCATTCATAAATACAGACACAAAACCCGAGCAATATTAATTGCGGAATCTCTCTGAATCAGGGAGAAATACCTATTTACTTTCCGCACGTTTACCCATCCAAAAATCTTACTAACTTGATCGTCGGAGGCGGAACTCCACCCAACCGGAGTTTCGTGGTTTTACAGGTACAGAAGTCAGGCGCGCATACTCCGTATTGTAACTCTTCCGAGGGACTAAAAACACCCGAAACATTTGGCGCCGTCTGTGGAGAGAGTACTACTGAGATGGCATCTGATGCTGTACTAAATGCAGAGGGCAGCCGGCCTCCGGCTGACCCTGAGGTCCATAAAGACCATGAGAGTGGCAGTGGGGACGACTACGACGTCGAAACCTACATGGCCCCAGACGGGTCATTCCATTCTAGGCGCACCCATTCCAAGGAAACAAGGGAACGGGACCACGATAAAGTTGGTCCCAGCAACCCAGGCGGCAAGCCTGTGGGACAACCCCAGGCGGCGGAGGGTGCTGCCCCCGTCACCAGAGACGAGCTCATGAACCTCATGACTAGTTTCAAGGGGGAAATCAAGGATATAATCAAGAAGTCAGCTGGCTCCAGCAAAGGTCAGTCGGCAAAGAAGCCTTCTCCCTCCGGGAAGAAGCAAATCAAAGACCGGGTGCCTACTCCGCATCCCAAACCCAAGGGGACGGATGGGCCCCTGATCGACCTTTCGAAACTTCGTTTCCCCGAATTGGGGCAACGGAAGGCCATCCGGCATACACAGCCGGATGGGTCAAAGAAGACTTTCACTGACGCCCGGTTGTTCATCCGAGAGAAGAGAATTCAGAGCATGTCTCATCGGCCTCAACGTCTTCCGAAATGCTTCAATGAAGCATTCGGAGACGCGACAGGGGAGTCAGTCACGCAATGTGTCTGCACGTACTGGCCCTCATGTGATCCAGCAGCAGGCCCCGTATGTGCCCCAACATCCATACGTCCCGTATGGATCTCCATTCCTGCAGTCGGCATCCTTTGGGGGTCAGGCGGCTTACCAGGTCCAGCCCAAATACTGGCAGCTCCAACTGCTAAACCTTGGGGAACAGCCTTCGGCTTTCTCCCGGGAGACAACCGAGGCAGTACAACCGACCAAGTTAATAATGTGTTGGTTGGTGCCTATGACGGTACCACCAACCCAGAAGACCACCGAATGGCATACACCAACCTCATGTACCTACAGGGATTGGATGACGCCGCCTGGTGTAGATGTTTCCCGGCTACATTGAAGGGCATAGCCCAGCGATGGTTCGGCAACTTTCCGGTTGGGTGCATCAATAACTTTAAGACGCTTGCATATCTATTTGCGTCCAACTTTTCCATGAATATCCCTGCTAAAAAGACAAGTCTCGACCTAGGGGCTATCCAACAGGGTGACAAGGAGGGACTTCGGTCCTATGTAAAGCGGTTCAATCTGATAAGAATTCAGATTCAGGGGCTGTCTGACAAAGTTGCATATACAGACTTCTTCAAGGGTCTGAAGGATGGGTCAGCTTTCAAATTTGACCTGGTCCGCAAGAGGGTAGCCACCCTCCAAGAGGCGCTGATGGAGGCGGAAGCCTATATACAGGCAACTGAGCTCTGCTCTATCAAGCATTCGTAGGAACCCAAGCGGTTCGACAGGAGGGACAGCCGGCCTAACCAGCCGGCCAAAAAAGAAGAGAATAAAAGAAAAGAAGTCTGGGCAGCTGACCGCCCAGGTCAACCGTCCCAGAAGAAGCAAAGGAAGTTGGAACCGTACGTCTCCATGTACGAGTTCAACAAGGACTGCTCCTTCATCCTCATGGAGATAAAGGACCAGTTGACAATAGAAAAACTAGCTGCAATGAAAAGCTCTGTCAAGAACAGAGACAAAAGCAAGTATTGCCAGTTCCATGAGGACGTCGGCCATGACACCAATGGTTGCTATAGCCTCAGGCGGCTATTGGACTGTCTGGCTGATGAAGGGGCCTTGGAGCCCTATCTGGTGAAGTCCAAAGGCAATCCCAAATTAAATGGGGGACAGCCGTCCAAGAAACCGGCTGCTAGCTCTGAAACGGATGAAGAGCATATTTTCACCATTGCAGGCGGCTTCACAAGCAGAGGTCCTACTATCCGGGGCGCCAAGGATAACATCCAAAAATTATCCAACCCAAAAGATGAGGGTCAGGCGTCAAAAGACACCTTCCCTGAGGTCTTCATCTCTGAGAAGGATAGGGGCATGGTCAGGCGGCCTCACGATGACCCCCTGGTCATCGAATGTAAAGTTGCCAATCAACGAGTTGGCCGAATCTTAATCGATATCGGGAGCTCGTCTGACCTAGTCAGTTACCAGTGCTTGACAAAACTCAAGTACAAGCCTAGCAGCATGCACAAGGCTCCCCACCCCCAGTTGGTTTTTGGGGAGGGGTAGTGCATCCGGTGGGAAGGATTGACCTACCCATCCGGCTAGGAGGCAAAGGGGAAGGGCGGCACATCGTCGTCAAGTTCTTGGTGGTCGAGGAATTGACCGCCTACAACCTTATTCTGGGCCGCCCCACCCTCAACGAGTCTAAGGCTGTCATCATCCCATCTCTTATGATGATCAAGTTTCAGAGGGATGATGGATCAGTTGGTGCCCTAAGCGGGGATCAGAAGACGGCTAGGGAGTGTTACCTCTCAGACGTCAGGCTGACTGTTACCGCAGCCGATCATAACGAGGAACCTGCTGACCTCGAAGAAGTGCCTGCCCCAAGGCAGCCGGCAAAAAGCGAAAGGCGGACCAGTTGGCCCCCACCAGAAAAACAAAATAGCAATCACTAGCCGGGGAAAGGCCGGATGACTCCCGACCTCAGCCAGCTGATGAGAGCATTGATGTCGTCCTGGACGACAGCCGCCCTGACAGAACAGTCAAGGTTGGGACGGTTGCTTTTGAAAAGTTAGGAGCAAACTTGCTCCAACTTCTAAAAGAATTCAAAGACATCTTTTCCTTTGAAGTGGAAGAGATGCCAGGCGTCAGCCCGGATCTAGCTGTCCACAAGTTAGCTGTTGATCCCAAAATAAAGTCGGTTAGGCAAAAGAAGAGGGATCATGGTGAGGAAAGGTCTCAGGCGGCAGCCGCTGAGGTCAAAGATGCCGGGTTCATTCGGCAATGCTACTACCCGTATTGGGTAGCAAATGTTGTCCTTGTCAAGAAGTCGAATGGTACCTAGCGGATGTGTGTAGATTACACAGATCTAAACAAGGCATGTCCGAAGGATAGTTATCCCCTTCCAAAGATCGACAGCCTGGTCGACTCTACAGCCGGCCATGCTTTGATGAGTTTTATGGATGCCTACTCAGGCTTCCACCAGATTCCCCTAGGGAAGAAGGATCAGGAAAAGACGGCCTTTGTCACTGATCAGGGGTTGTACTGCTAAACGGTGATGCCGTTTAGGTTGAAAAATGCGCCTGCTACCTTCCAACGAATGATAAACACGGTTTTCATCAATCAAATCGGAAGGTATGTAGAGGCGTACATTGATGACATGATAGTCAAATCCAAACTACAGGCGGATCACATAGCCGACCTCCAAGAAACCTTCACTGCCCTCAGACGGCATAAGGTCATGCTTAATCCCAAGAAGTGTGTCTTTAGTGTTGAGTCTGGGAAGTTTCTCGGATTTTTGATTGATCAAAGAGGCATAGAGGCCAATCCGGAAAAAGTGCATGCGGTGATTGACATGCAGTCACCTCGCACTTTCAAGGAGGCCCAGAAGCTAACAGGTTGTCTGGCGGCATTAGGAAGATTCCTCAGCCGATCAGGTGACAAGTGCTTTTACTTCTTCCAAGCAATCAGGAAGAAGTCTAGATTTGAATGGGGGAAAGAAGCTGAGGCGGCATTTCAGAGGTTAAAGCAACACTTGCATTTTTTGCCAAGGCTAGTGAGCCCCCTACCTAAGGAGGTTCTCTACATGTACCTAGCCGTCTCATATCACTCCCTTAGTGCCGTTCTCCTTGCCGCAAGCAGCTCCCGGTGTATTTCATCAGCCATATACTCAGAAATGCTGAGCTCTGGTACCCAATGATTGAAAAATTTGGGATGGCTCTTTACAAAGCAGTCAAGCGGTTGAAGCCCTACTTCTTGGCTCATCCGGTGACTATCTATACTGATCAGCCACTCAAGCGTCAAATGACTACCATAGAGTCATCCGGTATAATGATCAAGTGGGCTGTTGAAATGCAAAGCCTGGAGATAACTTTCGAACCTAGGCGGGCAGTGAAAGTTCAAGCGTTTGCCGACTTCATTGTGGAAATGACTAGGCCGCCTCAGCTGGAGAATACCGATCAGGTGTGGAAGTTATTCGTAGACGGAAGCTCTACCTCGAACGGCTGTGGTGCAGGCATAATTTGCAAATCTCCGAAAGGAGATACCTATGAATATGCACTACGGTTCAAGTTTCAAGATTTAAACAATGAAGCTGAGTATGAAGCCATGTTAGCCGGTATACGCATGTGTAAGGAGGCAGGGGCAAGAAAAGTTGACGCTTGTTTTGATTCTCAATTGATTGTTAGCCAATTCAATGGTGACTATGAGGCCACCCATCCGACAATGATCAAATACCTTCAGGCGGTCAAAGATGAGGTGGGGACACTTAACGAATTCCATCTAAGTCAAGTGCCCCGGTCAGAAAATAACCAGGCGGATGCTCTGTCCAAATTGGCCTCATCCTCCACCTGTGATACGCCTAGGTCAGTCTTCTAGGAGGTCATGGAAAAAAGAAGTATTGAGCATGACCCCATTGGAATTCTTGACCGAAGCTCTACCTGGATGGACACCATCCGGGATTATTTGGTAGACGGCACTTTGCCGGATGCCTCTTCAGAAGCGGCAGCGCTTAAAAAACGAGCTTTGAGCTTTGAAATGTACAAGGGAGAACTCTTTAGAAAGGGTTACCTCCAGCCGTTACTGAAGTGTGTTACCCCAGAAAGGGGAAAAGAGGTGCTAGAGGATCTACATGCGGGCTTTTATGCTTCACATATAGGCGGCAGGTCTCTAGCAAAGAGGGTCAGGCGGCAAGGTTACTTTTGGCCCATCCTTGAGGAAGACGCCATGGAATTGGTGAAGAAATGTGACAAGTGCCAGAGATTTGGCCGGCTCATACACCGTCCAGCAACAGATCTTACAGCTATCTACAGCCCGGTTCTATTTGAAAAATGGGGCATGGACATCTTAGGTCCTTATACGCCTGCCACAGGCGGCAGAAGATACATTTTAGTAGCTGTAGACTACTTCACCAAATGGGTCGAGGTAGAGGCGGTGAAAGGAATCAAAACAAAAGATGTCATCTCCTTCATTTGGAAGAACATTATCACCCGATTTGGGGTTCCTATGTCTATGGTGTTTGACAACGGTCCTCAATTTGAAACTCCTACCCTCAAGAGTTGGTTGGGAGATCAGGGGAGCTCACATTATTTTGCATCTGCTGGCCGGCCCCAAGCAAACGGCCAAGTTGAAGCCTTCAACAAGCTCATCTCAGACGGCATTAAAAAGAAGATTGAAAGAGCCGGTGGACTTTGGGAGGATGAGTTATCTCATGTCCTTTGGGCCATCAGACCAACTGAAAAGGGGGCAACCGGTGAAACCCCGTTTCTCATGACATATGGCACTGAAGCCGTCTTGCCAATTGAGCTTTATGAGCCAACACTCGAGTCATGCTCTATGACGAAGAGGCTAATTAGGAGGCCATGCGTCTTGCATTGGATTCTCTCCCGGAGCGCAGGGGCAACGCTGCCTTGCGTCATGAGATATACCGTTTGAGAATGACGAGGGTTTACAACAAGCGAGTACACAAGCGGCCCCTCAAAGTGGGGGACTTTGTGCTACGAAAAATGGAGTCAACCGGTAGGGGAAATGAGCAAGGAAAGCTAACCCCAAAACGGGAAGGCCCCTACCGGATTTTTGAAGAAGTTAGAGGCAGCACCTACCGCCTAGAAGCACCAGACGGCAGGCAGTTAGCCAGAACCTGGAATGTAGACAACTTGAAAAAGTACTACCTCTAGGGAAATTGTAATTATTTTTTGTAAATAGAGTAAATGAACAAAAAGATACTTTATTTCAATTTTTTGTATAAATTCCCATGTGCAATGCACAACCGGACACCTTTTAAAATCCCATGTGCAAGGCACAACCGGGCACCTTTTAAAGTCCCGTGTGCAATGCACAACCGGGCACCTCTTAAGTCCCCTGTGCCATGCACAACCGGGCATGCATTTGCTCAAATGTTAAAATGCTTAGTACCTAACTTAGCTGTTTAAAGACATAAAGCCAACATATTTTAAACCGCCTGCTTTAATTCAAAACAGGCATCCGGCGACCCCCATTCGGGTGAATTCGTTGAAGAGAACATCTCCCTTTCGGGTGGCACATTGTTCTACGCGTCATATTCTCAAACGGCTTTAACCGTCTAGGTTGAAGATAACCCATGTACGTTTGAATGACCTATCGCAAACAAGATAAGTCCGGCTATTGCCCCAAGGCAATACAGACGGTGACTTAAATCTTGCTAAGCAGCCGGCTTTACCCAAAAGCACTACAGCCGGACTCCGCTTCTATCCCGAATTTCACTAAATCATCTTAAAATTGAAATTGGCTATTGCACCAAGGCCATACAGCCGATATACTTTGTCATGTGCTGCAACTGGCTATTGCCCCTAGGTAATACAGCCGGCCGTTGACAAAAGCATCACAACTATATTTGTTCCTGGTTATTGCTCAATAGCAATACAGGCGGTAATCCACATATTTGTATATATACGGATACCATTCAAAGCGAATACGTCCGGTTCAGTTCCGCCTACATGCCACCATAGGCATTGAATTGAGCCGGCGCAGTCGGCAAATTCAACTTTAACCAATGGTCAAGGACCGCCTAATCGTCCGTCCGGATGCTTATGGACGGCTGCCTGCTTAGAGTTAGTAACTATAAGCAAACAACCATCCAAGGGAAAACAAGGCTCACACATCCGGCATATCACATGATTTGATGCAAAGCAAAATGCAAAAAAAAATGAAGAGAATTGAAAATATGCGAAGCAAACCGACACAGTCGATATATACGTATATTAAAATATTAAATTCAAATGTTAACCGGACCCCCGTCCGGGAAAGTGATACAGAAATTCACGGCTCGCAGGCCGGTAAAAGACAAATATATCCTACTGTTGCTGCTGCTGAGTTTGCTGTTGCTGCTCCGACTGCTGGTCCTGACCGGCATTAGGGGCGTCTTGGGTCTGCTGGGGTTAATTTTCCTCACCCGACACCTCTCCATCTCTCTGCTCCTCCCCAACGCCGGCCCACTCCTCGAACGGCGCCGGTTTCTAAAGCCCGAGAACTTGAGCATCAAATACTTTTATTGTGTATTTGTACCTCAAGTCGAAAAAGGCGTAGTCGGTCTCCGGGTGGATCATGGACCACGCCATCTTCATGCGTGCTTTGCAGTCACGCTCATTCTCGTTGACCAGCCGGGTCTGCTCAGCCGCCAGCTGGTCCAGAGCCTCCTTTTTGGACTTAACCAAATCATTTTTGGCTTTGTCTAGTTACCCCTCCAGCCGGGTGACCTCGTCCTTCAACCTAGCTTTCTCCTTCTCCATATCCTTTTGAGCTTGGATGTCAGTTTTGAGCTGGTCGATCTGGAGCTGTTGGTCGGCAGCCGCCTTGTTGGCGGTATCAACAGCAGTCGTCAGCTGCTGGATAAGTTCCTCCTGTTTCATCTCCCGGGCATTAGTGTGGATTTCAAGCATTAGGGAGTTGTATTGACAGACATCAATTAAATCAGCTACCCATTTTTGGGCATCCCTTACCTCCTCTTGCTTCTTCCGCAAGGGGGCTTTCAACCCATCCACCCTCAGCATCGCCTGCAAGATCAACCAGTAATGGAGTTAGCAAAATTGAACTAAAAGGCATCAGCTAGCAAATCTTGCACAAAAATACCCCATCCGGTAAATAAGCAGATTACACAAAACTACTGCATCCGGTAACTTACCTCAGCCAGAAGTGAGGTAATCCGGTTAAGGTTGACCTGGCTGACGCCCGGCACAGCCTCCCTCTCGGACTGATCAGTGGCCATTTGGCCCACTTTTCTACTTCGTTTCTTCCCCGATTGAGCCCTTTGTTTGCCCTTTTTCCTCTATTTTAGCTTAGTTTTGTTATTATTGAGCATATTTGTTACTTGGAGTGGTTTTGAGTCATTTTTGGCTCATTTCCTAAGGTTTTATTCCCTCTCCTTTAACCCATTTCAATTTGCTCCTATTAGAACCTTTCCTATGATTTGTGTTTTCCATCTTACAGGTCCTCCTGTGGCTAAGAAAGCAAGGATTGGATGCAAGGATTAGGCATGCTTTGGAGTCAAAGGGATTGGAGCATTAGAGCCCAAAATATGAAGGAAAGAAGAGTTCAGAGCGGGCGCTCTAGATATGGAGCGGGCGCTCTGTATTCCTTGCTGCAGAAAAACCAAGTACCCAACCCTCAGAGCGGGCGCTCTAATGTTGAAGCGGGCGCTCTAGCTCCCAGAATAATCAGAGCATTTTCTGCGAGACTTCAGAGCGGGCGCTCTGGCCTTAGAGCGGGCGCTCCGTCTTCCCCTGACCGATTTGAACTCTGCTACACGCGTAGGCCGACGGCTCTAATTATTTTACTCTGCACGTGATGCCTAAAATTTTGGGCCTTGATTTGGGTTAGGTTTTAGAGGAGGGTATAAATACCTCTCTTCCTTGTAATTGGGAGGAGAGAGGTATGTAGAGAGAGAAATATTAGAAAATCAGATTTCAGCTTATTGTTTTTTTTTCTTTCTTTTGCACTTTAGATTAGTTAGGGTTTAGTTCCTCATTAGATCTAAAACACTACTCTTTGTTACTCTCTTTCATTTTCAATCCAAGATTAAATCTTTTGGTATTATTTCTATCCCTACTCTTTATTTATTGCTTTATTTATCTATTTTAATTAGTTTTAGCTTATCTTTAGTTGTTATTTCAAGTCAATAGAATAGTTTAATATCTTAGTTGCCTCCTTGTTTAAACTTGCAATTTCTGGTTTTGATCCTTTATTTTCTTGCTATTAGTATAATATTATCCTTATTTGCTTAGATTTCATGCTATTTAGAATAGATTACAAGTAGACTTAACATATTCTCTTCAAAGTTAACTTCTTTAGTAAAGTTTAATCATCCTATTTTCTGGTTTTAGCCATGTTTCTCTCATTAAACTTAGTTTTTGCTTTTGTTAATGTTCTTGTGTGCTTTGGTATGACCCTTCCTTCTCTAGGCTAGGTTTCTAGCTAGGGGAGGGGGAAATGATGAACTAATGATGAAATGAATGATATGTGGTGCAAGATTGGGTAGATTGAGAAGTTTTGCAATTGATTCCAACCTAGGTTTTAGTTGTTAGGAATTAGAGATTGATCACCTCTAAGACCCTATTTTGTGTTGCATGCTAGTTGCGCGAGAGTGAGCTTGTATGTGATGATGACTAGGTTAGGGATGACCTCGACCACCGAGGCGGGGTTGGGTAGGCGGTGTTTAGGTGAGCCCGAGAGGGAATCCTAGATGTTGGACCATAGGCCCCAATTGTTTGGTTGACCGATTGAACCATTCTTGTTGCCTCTAATTGTTGAAATCATTGTTAGTTAGGAATTCTCCCCTATCCCCTAGTGTTTGCTATTCCTTGATTTTCGAAGTTTTATACCTCTGCTTGTTGCTTGTTAATTTAGTTCTTAGTTTATTTGTTTCCCTAGTAGCTATAGATAAATCCATCAAAAATTTATTCCTCCCTTTTCAATTGACTTATAAGTGATCTAAGCAAGAGACGTTTGACCTTCCCTGAGGATTCGACCCCTCTTCCACTATGCTACCTTTGGTTAGTTTAGGACGTGGGTTTTCTTTTTATTCTTGACTCGACCTTTAGGAACTAACGACACCTAGGGGGCCGATCAAGTTTTGGCGCCGTTGCCGGGGAATGGCAACATTGTTTATTGCTTAGTTATCTTGTTTTTCAATTGTTTTCTACTTCTATCCTTCTATTTTTCATTTATTTCTCCGTTGTTGTCATTCGCTAATTGTCTGCTTAGCTGTGTTGAATGCTTAGAAGATCACAGGGACCACCTACTCACGACCTCGATCTCGACATTGACCGCACTCTAAGGCGAGTGAGGAGACTATTTGTTGAACAAACGGGTGAGGAGGAGGAGTTCTTTGATTCTTCTAGTGATATTTCTTCAGACATGGGGGATGCCAATGGCGCTCTTTTTGGTGACTTTGGTAATCCGGGTAGTCATGAATTGCAATGTGGGATTCTACTTCCTACAACGGAAACAAATTTCACTATCCACCCGCACTACACTCAAATGGTGCGTGGAGATCAATTTTCTGGAGCAGCTCATGAAGATCCGATAGAGCATTTGGACAAATTTCTCGAGACATGTGCTTTAATCCAAACCAACCAAGTCACTCAAGAATACATCCGGATGCACCTTTTTCGGTATTCGCTCACAGGCAAGGCTTATAGGTGGCTCAAAAACCTAAAGCCCGGCTCGTTGGCCACATGGAGAGACACGGCCAAAGCTTTCTTGAACAAGTTCATTCCCGAAGACAAATCAACCGAATTGAGGCAGAAAATTTCATCATTTAGGCAAGAAAGGTATGAATCTTTGGGGGAAGCTTGGGACCGGTTTAAAGAGTATGTGAGAGCTTGCCCACACCATGAGTTTGACAAGCAACTTCTCATCAAGTTCTTCTATGATGGTCTTGACGACATACCCAAGCAAAATTTGAATTCCGGATGTGGTGGACATATTAGCAAGGTGCCTCAAGCTCAATTGGAGGACACCATAGAGGAAGTTGTGAGGTACTATTCTACGAGTGGTGGAAGAAGAAGAGGTGAAGAGAGAGCTTCGGGCAAATTCGAGCTTGATCAAGGTTCACTCAAGGCTCTTATGGAACAAGTCATTGACAAGAAGCTGGGAAATAGCCAAGGGTCTTCATCTTCCTCCACCAATCAAGTACACTCTTTCTCTTGTGAGAATTGTGGGGGTACCAACCATGATATATCATATTGTGGTGGTCGAGACCCCGAACATGTAGCGGCAATGGGGTACATGAACAATCAACGTGATAATTGGAGAGCCCCCAATGCCAATTATGGTAATAGATTTCAAGATGCAAGTGGCCCAAGCCACAACACGGGTCAAATGGCTCCCTTTCCAAATCCAAATGCTAGCAATCACCCTAGAGCACCATTCAAGCAAGGACCACCCAACCAATTTCAAAATTTCCAACCCAACCCTTCCATGCAAAATGATCCTAATCAACAAATGCTCATGGAAACTCTCAATAGAATCCAATCAAGCCTATCCGCCATGGATCAAAGAATAACCAATAGTGAGCGAAAAGCGGATCAAAGGCATCAAGAGGTCACCGCACATCAAAAGATGATGGATAATCAAGTGGCTCAACTCGCCGAGAGGGTGACCAATCTAGCCAATGAGAAGCTCTCGGGCCAACCTACTACCAACCCGGCTACCACCCATCATATCAAAGCTATCTCTCTTAGGTCCGGAAAGTCTTATGAGGGGCCTAGGAGTGATCAATTGGAGCACAACAAGGAGGGTGAAGAGCAAGTGGTTGAAGAGGTCAATGGAGATAGCCAAGGTCAAATAATTGACAATAGTGTTGAAGGAAGCATTGAGAAGAAGAAGGGTGAAGGTAGTGAAAAGAGCAAGGAAGTTGGGAAAGACAAGCAACCATCAACATCTTATCAACCATCAAGGTTTGAACCACCACCGCCTTATCCCGAGAGGATTGTTGAGAGGAGATTGAATGACAAGTACAACAAGTTTATGGCTATGCTCAAGTCACTTCACATCAACATTCCATTCCTTGAAGCCATGACTCAAATGCCACCCTATGCAAAATTCCTCAAGGAACTCCTCTCCAACAAAAAGAAGCTAAGTGATGAGTGTATCACTCTTCCTCATCAAGTTAGTGCCCTAGTGCAAAGAACCTTGCCTACCAAGCAATGTGATCCGGGAAGCTTCACTCTTCCGGTCAAGATTGGTGATATGGAGACCACGGGTGCACTAGCCGATCTTGGGGCAAGTGTGAGCCTCATGCCACTATCCATTGCAAAGAAGCTCAAGTTCGAGATGATACCTTCAAGAAAGGTGATTCAATTAGCCGACCGGTCCACAAAATTCCCATGCGGTGAGTTAGAAGACGTTCCTATCAAGATTGGGAATTTGTTTGTGCCTTGCGATTTTGTGGTGATGGATATGGAGGAGGACCCTCATACTCCTCTTATCCTTGGAAGAGAGGCACTCAAGACCATGGGAGCGGTCGTCAATTGCAAAGATAATACCATTACATGTGAGGTGGCCAATGAGAAGTACAAGTTTGAATTCTCAAAGACTTTGAAGCAACCTATGGTAGAGAAGATTTGGCGGGTGGACTTGGTGGACTCCGAACTTGATGAATTGGTGAAGTCTCATGAGGTAATTAAAGACAAGGGTGATGAAGACCTCCCATGTGAGGAGGTGGGTGAAGGAGAATCCTTGTGTGCCTTGGAGGTTGAAAGCCTTGAAGGTGAAACTCATCCCGAGACTCAAGGAGCCGTGGATGAGCTCCCATCGATCCAAAGTGAGTCTAAGGAGGAGAGTTCCACGCCTCCTCCCAAGGTAGAACTAAAACCCCTCCCTCCTTCTCTCAAATATGCTTATTTGGATGATGATTGCTTACATCCTATTATTGTCAATGCTAACCTCGATGACACCTCATTGCAAAAATTAATTGAGATTTTAAAAAAATATAGGAGTGTTATCGGGTATAGCATTGATGATATTAAGGGGATTAGCCCTAGCTTGTGTATGCATCGCATTCATCTTGAGGATGATCATGCCTCTTCCATTGAACCTCAAAGGCGGTTGAATCCGACTTTGAAGGAAGTGGTTAAGAAGGAAATCCTCAAACTACGTGAAGCGGGGATCATTTATGCTATCTCCGATAGCAAATGGGTGAGCCCGGTTCATGTGGTTCCCAAAAAGGGAGGCATGACCATCATACAAGATGACAAGGGGAATGATATCTCCACCCGCACTGTCACGGGGTGGAGAATGTGCATTGACTATAGGAGGCTTAATAAAGCCACTAGAAAAGATCATTTCCCCTTGCAATTTATCGATCAAATGTTGGAAAGGTTGGTGAAGCATTCACACTATTGTTTTCTTGATGGTTATTCGGGTTTCTTTCAAATCCCAATTCACCCGGATGACCAACATAAAACAACCTTCACTTGTCCATTTGGGACATTTGCCTACCGAAGGATGCCCTTCGGATTGTGCAATGCCCCATCGACTTTCCAACGATGTATGACAGCAATCTTTTCTGATATGATCGAAAATGCAATAGAAGTTTTCATGGATGATTTCAGTGTTTGTGGTTCGTCTTTTGACCTATGCTTGCACAATCTCGAAAAGGTTTTAAAGAGGTGTCAAGAGACGAACCTTGTGTTGAATTGGGAAAAGTGCCATTTTATGGTCGAGGAGGGCATTGTCCTCGGGCATAAAGTGTCCATTAATGGTATTGAGGTAGACCCGGCAAAGGTCTCGGCGATAGAAAAGCTACCCCCACCATCATCGGTGACCGGGGTACGTGCCTTCTTGGGGCACGCCGGCTTCTATCGCCGATTTATCAAAGATTTTGCACAAATAGCGAGACCTTTGACGAGTTTACTTCAAAAAGAGGTGGAGTTCAAATTCGATGATGCTTGCACTAAGGCATTTGAAACCTTGAAAAATGCTTTAGTGAATGCGCCTATAGTGCAAGCACCGAATTGGGAACTCCCGTTTGAACTAATGTGTGACGCGAGTGATAATGCAGTTGGAGCAGTCCTTGGGCAAAGGAAAGAAAAGAAATTGAATGTGATCTCTTATGCAAGCCGGACTTTAGATACGGCACAAAAGAATTACACCACCACGGAGAAGGAAATTTTGGCGGTGGTCTTCGCTTTTGACAAGTTTAGACCCTATTTGGTGTGCAACAAGGCCATTGTCTACACCGATCACTCCGCGGTGAAGTATTTAATGAGAAAAAAGGATGCTAAGCTGCGTCTAATCCGATGGGTCCTTCTCTTACAAGAATTTGACATTGAAATACGGGATAAGAAAGGAAGTGAGAACCTAGTGGCTGACCACCTCTCAAGGTTGCCGTTAGACCACCCTTCTTACCTTGACAAAGAGGATCCCATCGATGATGAGCTTCGAGATGACTCTCTTATGGCGATCGTTACCAACACCATCCCTTGGTTCGCTGATATTGCAAATTATTTAGCAAGCGGGGTGGTACCTCATGACTATGATGCTCGACAAAGGAAGAGGTTCTTCAAGGAAGTTAAGAGGTATTTTTGGGATGATCCAAGCTTGTACAAGAAGTGTAGTGACGGTTTGTTCCGGAAATGTGTGGCAAATCATGAGATGGAAGGTATTATAGAACATTGTCATTCACTACCTTGTGGAGGTCATGGAGGTGTCAACAAGACCGTGGCAAGGATCCTAGGTTGCAAGCTTTGGTGGCCAACTATGCGCAAAGATGTTCACAAGTTCATCCTTCGATGTGACCGATGCCAAAGGATGGGAGGAATCACAAAGAGAAATGAAATGCCGCAACAATCAATCTTAGAAGTTGAGCCATTTGATGTATGGGAGTGGACTTCATGGGTCCGTTTGTCTCCTCATGTGGGAATTTGTATATCCTTGTGGCTGTGGATTATGTGACTAAATGGGTGGAAGCGATACCATCACCCACAAATGACCACAAGGTAGTGTTTGAAGTTGCTCAAGAAGATCATCTTTCCTAGATTTGGGGTGCCACGGTGCCTAATTAGTGATGGCGGATCTCATTTCGCCAAGAAACAACTCGAAGCACTTTTGAAGAAATATGGGGTACATCATAAGGTTGGACTCCCTTACCATCCACAAACCCAAGGGCAAGTGGAGGTGTCCAACAGAGAAATTAAGAGTTTGCTCGAGAGGATGGTCAACAAGTCTAGAAAAGATTGGTCCCTAAGACTGGATGATGTACTATGGGCCTTACGGACCGCTTACAAGACACCGATTGGCACCACGCCATATCGACTTGTCTATGGTAAGGGATGCCACCTTCCGGTGGAATTGGAGTACAAGGCATGGTGGGCTGTAAAGGAACTCAACATGGACCTTCACTTGGCCGGAGAAAAGAGGTTACTCAAGCTCAACGAGTTGGAAGAGTTGTGGTATGATGCTTATGAGAGCTCTAGACTCTACAAAGAACAAACCAAGAGGTGGCACGACAAAAGGATTCGAGATCGTGACTTCGAGGTGGGTAAACAAGGTTCTTCTCTTCAACTCACGTCTCCGACTCTTTCCCGGGAAGCTCAAGTCCAAATGGGTGGGGCCGTTTACAATCACCAAAGTAACCCCCTATGGCTCGTTTGAATTGGAAAATCATGAAGATGGGAGCCGGTTCATGGTGAATGGGCAACGGATCAAAAGATACTATGATGAAGGAGATATTGGAAAGATCGGTTGCCTAATGCTTGGGACGGTCCACACCGTTCCTCCCCTTAGCTTTATTGCTCGTGACGTAACGTCAAGCTAGGGACGTTAAACTAGCATGCTTTGTAGTATATTGTGAATATTTGTCTTTGAACTATCTCTTTAGTTACTTTCTGTTTTAAGTACTTTGCAAAAATCCGGAGGATTTTTCCCCAAAGAGGATGGTTTATGTTGGTTATCGTTAGCCAAAATGCTATAAACCGAAGGGCACGACCTCTTGGCTCAACCAATCAATGGTTGAGTCGGGTACTTAGGTCGCATCCTATAGAAGTACTAACGATTTTGGTTTGAGTGATATTTGAGTGTTTGCAGGTTTGGGAAATAATGCTTTTAAAGCCAAAAATCGACAGTCTAGAGCGGCGCTCTAAACAGAGGGCGGGCGCTCTGCATCATTGGGAATTATTCAGAATACTTGAGGCCAAAATCCGAGAATTTAGAGCGGGCGCTCTGGGTGTAGAGCGGGCGTCTGATTTAAGGGGGTAAGGAAGGAAAATTTCGAGAATTTAGAGCGGGCGCTCTGGGTTGTAGAGCGGGCGCTTTGAAGGTCCCTCAGAAATTCTACATTTTTGGTGCTAAAATCCGAGAAGCTAGAGCGGGCGCTCTGGTCAGAGAGCGGGAGCTCTGAGTTTTGGGTGAAAAATTGACTAAGTGTGGGAAAATTGCGCAGCTTTAGAGCGGGCGCCCTGGTCTTAGAGCGGGCGCTTTGATTTTCAACCCAGAGACCTGATTTTTCAGCGAAATGTTAGAGCGGTCGCTCTACCCTTAGAGCGCCGCTCCGACCCTCATTTCAGACTTTGCGTTTTATCCCCTTTTAATTTTGAGCACCCAAATTCTCACCTCAAACTCCTATCCCTATCCCTTCTCTCACCTCAAACTCCCTCAACTTCTTCTCCATAACAAACCTTCATCTCCTCCAAATCTCCACCTTCCAACTACGAATTCCTCTAAAATTCACAAATTATTCATCCCCTATCTCCAAAAATCATACATCTCCATCAAGAATTCAGCACCTAGTCCGGATTTCATCAAGAATTGAAGCGGGTTCTACCGGGTTCGCGTCGGGCCAAGTCGGGTTCTTCTTCAATTTCAACTCTAGGCTAATTTGTCTCCAATTGTTGGTATAATCCTACTCTTACTAAGTTAATTTTCCCTATTTCTTTGGATATTTGCTTATTAAGCTTGGCTTAATTGGAGAATTGATGGTGAATGAATGGGTTTTTTGTTTTATGTGGTGAAAATTTGTTGTGAATTGTAGTGTGTTGTTTGTTGTGGTGCTTTGGCAAGGGAAAATTATTGTGGATTTTTGCTAGGTTTTGGTTGTAGAAAGTTTTGGTTTTAGAATTGGTGGTTGTGCAAAGTTTTGGAGAGTTTTGTTTTTGTGGTCATTGTGTAGAATTGTTGGAAATTGTTGGGTTGTTGTGGTGTGTTGCTTTGGAAAATTTCTATATTGTTGTTGTAAGAAATGGCTGGTGGTTCAAAGAGGCAAAGAGCGAACCAAGGAGTGGTAATGTAGGAGAAAGTAGTGGTGCCG